>NW_026555109.1:0-5000000 GCF_021234165.1 Pteronotus mesoamericanus
CATCCCTCTTCCACCGTGGCCGTGAAGCCGTTTCCCGCGCCGCGCAGGACACCGCTGCCGGCTCACTCTCAGGGAAAGCCCAGTTCCTCGAGGGCACCCACTGTGCAGTGCGTGACCACCGCTGAGCCGAAAGGAGTCCTGGCGCCGTTCCTTGGACCGTTTCCCGAGAGCGTGAGGTGAGGCGATAGCTGTCGATTCTCCCCCCTGAAACTCGTGTCCCCCTCTCTGTCTCCCATGTCCCTGGGAGGTGTGGCGTCTCTTTCCATCGCGGAGATACCTGGGGCTCCTCAACGGGAAACCCGTAGCAGTCCTCTTGGCTGCAGCCGGGTTCTGGGAGAAATCGACCCTGAGGAACGGGCTAGTGAGTCCCGCAGGGCGGCACTGCTCACCCGGAAAGGCGTGTCCTGGCCCTTCCTGAGAGAGCCTCCGTGGCCCCTTTGAACCATGTCCTCTGGAAGATGACACGGTGGAGGCTCTTCGCTTCCGGACAGTCACAGGCATTCAAGGCTCGGGAGGGCATTCCCTCTTCGACCATGAAACAGTTCCTACGGAGCGGCGCATCCGCCGCGCGAGAACGGACACGTCCGCTTGCAACCGCGCTGTTTCGCCCTGATTGGGGAAGTCGTCTCGATAGACACAGAGAGAGAGAGAGAGAGAGAGAGAGAGAGAGAGAGAGAGAGAGGTCTGAGGTGATTTGCTCTTCCGGTCCCCGGCGGGCAGAGTGGCAACGGGTCGTTGCCGTGAGGATTTGCACGAGGGTCCTCACGGCCGTTCCGAGGCGTGTTCCTCCGTTCCCTTGGGAGCTCGGCTCCTGTCCCAGCCTTTAGAGTGGACACGGCAGGCTTCCACGCTGAGAAGGAATGCGGAGGCGTTCGCGTGCGGACCGGGAGGCTGCGTGGGGAGTCCGGAGAGCTTCCGCAGGCAGCAGGGGTGCAGCTCAGCCCCAGCTCGGGAATGTGTTCTTGGCCTCTGAGAGACACGCCCTCAGCAGCTTGCGCGCCTAGGTCCTTCTTCCGCGGGGGCAGTTGAGACGTTTCCCGAATCGGGTAGGGAACCGCTACGGCTCGCTCGCCGGAAACGCCGCGGCCTCCCAACAGCACCGCGCATCCCGTGGGCAGTGTCAGGCAGCCGCCTGGCCTCCACGAGCTCGGGAGCCGTTCCTAGCACCGTCTCCTCCGAGTGCAGGGTCAGGGTATAGGTGTAGGTCTCCTCCCTTCAGGGAGTGTGTCCCTTTTCTCTCCCTCTCCACCCGGTGGAGTGCATCTTTCCGTCTCTGACATACCTAGGGGCCCTGCAAGAGAAGACCGTGGCCGTGCTCTTTCCTGTAGCAGTGTTCTGCGCGGCCAAATCTCCTTGGACCCGGCGCTCCTCTATTGTGCGGGACGGCGCCGTCGACGCTGAAGGGAGCGTGGTGGACCTTCCTGAGCAAGCCGCCCTGGCCCCCCGGACGCACGTCCCCTTGACTCTGTCACGGTGTGGGGGCGCTCCCCTCCCCGGGAGTAACAGGTTTCCCAGACTCGGGGGGACACTCGCTCTTGGACACTGGAGGGGATTGTACGGAGCCGCACGTGTGTTGCGAAACTGCGTACACGGTCGCGGGAGCCTGCAGTCTTTCTGCCGGAGAGACAGTGTCTTCTCGGTAGATGGAGACAGGTCGGAGGTCCTTGGCGCTGCCGCTCCGCTGCGGGAGGAGATACTGCCGGTTCGGGATGTTGTGCACAAGCGTCCTCACGGCCATTCTGAGGACAGTTGCCCCATTCTCTCTCCTCGCTCTGTTCCTGCGCCAGCCCAGAGTGGACATGGACGGTTTCCACTGTGGGAAGGGAGCCGAAGGAGGGGTCCCGTGGGGAACGGAAGGATGCTTTCCGAATCATGAGGGCTCTCGCAGACAAGAGGTGTGGCCCTCCCGCAGCCCGGGAAGGTGTCCCTTTGCTCGCAGTGCCATGCTCCCAGTAAGGCACTCTCCTCCATCCCTCTTCCACCGTGGCCGTGAAGCCGTTTCCCGCGCCGCGCAGGACACCGCTGCCGGCTCACTCTCAGGGAAAGCCCAGTTCCTCGAGGGCACCCACTGTGCAGTGCGTGACCACCGCTGAGCCGAAAGGAGTCCTGGCGCCGTTCCTTGGACCGTTTCCCGAGAGCGTGAGGTGAGGCGATAGCTGTCGATTCTCCCCCCTGAAACTCGTGTCCCCCTCTCTGTCTCCCATGTCCCTGGGAGGTGTGGCGTCTCTTTCCATCGCGGAGATACCTGGGGCTCCTCAACGGGAAACCCGTAGCAGTCCTCTTGGCTGCAGCCGGGTTCTGGGAGAAATCGACCCTGAGGAACGGGCTAGTGAGTCCCGCAGGGCGGCACTGCTCACCCGGAAAGGCGTGTCCTGGCCCTTCCTGAGAGAGCCTCCGTGGCCCCTTTGAACCATGTCCTCTGGAAGATGACACGGTGGAGGCTCTTCGCTTCCGGACAGTCACAGGCATTCAAGGCTCGGGAGGGCATTCCCTCTTCGACCATGAAACAGTTCCTACGGAGCGGCGCATCCGCCGCGCGAGAACGGACACGTCCGCTTGCAACCGCGCTGTTTCGCCCTGATTGGGGAAGTCGTCTCGATAGACACAAGAGAGAGAGAGAGAGAGAGAGAGAGAGAGAGAGAGAGAGAGAGAGGTCTGAGGTGATTTGCTCTTCCGGTCCCCGGCGGGCAGAGTGGCAACGGGTCGTTGCCGTGAGGATTTGCACGAGGGTCCTCACGGCCGTTCCGAGGCGTGTTCCTCCGTTCCCTTGGGAGCTCGGCTCCTGTCCCAGCCTTTAGAGTGGACACGGCAGGCTTCCACGCTGAGAAGGAATGCGGAGGCGTTCGCGTGCGGACCGGGAGGCTGCGTGGGGAGTCCGGAGAGCTTCCGCAGGCAGCAGGGGTGCAGCTCAGCCCCAGCTCGGGAATGTGTTCTTGGCCTCTGAGAGACACGCCCTCAGCAGCTTGCGCGCCTAGGTCCTTCTTCCGCGGGGGCAGTTGAGACGTTTCCCGAATCGGGTAGGGAACCGCTACGGCTCGCTCGCCGGAAACGCCGCGGCCTCCCAACAGCACCGCGCATCCCGTGGGCAGTGTCAGGCAGCCGCCTGGCCTCCACGAGCTCGGGAGCCGTTCCTAGCACCGTCTCCTCCGAGTGCAGGGTCAGGGTATAGGTGTAGGTCTCCTCCCTTCAGGGAGTGTGTCCCTTTTCTCTCCCTCTCCACCCGGTGGAGTGCATCTTTCCGTCTCTGACATACCTAGGGGCCCTGCAAGAGAAGACCGTGGCCGTGCTCTTTCCTGTAGCAGTGTTCTGCGCGGCCAAATCTCCTTGGACCCGGCGCTCCTCTATTGTGCGGGACGGCGCCGTCGACGCTGAAGGGAGCGTGGTGGACCTTCCTGAGCAAGCCGCCCTGGCCCCCCGGACGCACGTCCCCTTGACTCTGTCACGGTGTGGGGGCGCTCCCCTCCCCGGGAGTAACAGGTTTCCCAGACTCGGGGGGACACTCGCTCTTGGACACTGGAGGGGATTGTACGGAGCCGCACGTGTGTTGCGAAACTGCGTACACGGTCGCGGGAGCCTGCAGTCTTTCTGCCGGAGAGACAGTGTCTTCTCGGTAGATGGAGACAGGTCGGAGGTCCTTGGCGCTGCCGCTCCGCTGCGGGAGGAGATACTGCCGGTTCGGGATGTTGTGCACAAGCGTCCTCACGGCCATTCTGAGGACAGTTGCCCCATTCTCTCTCCTCGCTCTGTTCCTGCGCCAGCCCAGAGTGGACATGGACGGTTTCCACTGTGGGAAGGGAGCCGAAGGAGGGGTCCCGTGGGGAACGGAAGGATGCTTTCCGAATCATGAGGGCTCTCGCAGACAAGAGGTGTGGCCCTCCCGCAGCCCGGGAAGGTGTCCCTTTGCTCGCAGTGCCATGCTCCCAGTAAGGCACTCTCCTCCATCCCTCTTCCACCGTGGCCGTGAAGCCGTTTCCCGCGCCGCGCAGGACACCGCTGCCGGCTCACTCTCAGGGAAAGCCCAGTTCCTCGAGGGCACCCACTGTGCAGTGCGTGACCACCGCTGAGCCGAAAGGAGTCCTGGCGCCGTTCCTTGGACCGTTTCCCGAGAGCGTGAGGTGAGGCGATAGCTGTCGATTCTCCCCCCTGAAACTCGTGTCCCCCTCTCTGTCTCCCATGTCCCTGGGAGGTGTGGCGTCTCTTTCCATCGCGGAGATACCTGGGGCTCCTCAACGGGAAACCCGTAGCAGTCCTCTTGGCTGCAGCCGGGTTCTGGGAGAAATCGACCCTGAGGAACGGGCTAGTGAGTCCCGCAGGGCGGCACTGCTCACCCGGAAAGGCGTGTCCTGGCCCTTCCTGAGAGAGCCTCCGTGGCCCCTTTGAACCATGTCCTCTGGAAGATGACACGGTGGAGGCTCTTCGCTTCCGGACAGTCACAGGCATTCAAGGCTCGGGAGGGCATTCCCTCTTCGACCATGAAACAGTTCCTACGGAGCGGCGCATCCGCCGCGCGAGAACGGACACGTCCGCTTGCAACCGCGCTGTTTCGCCCTGATTGGGGAAGTCGTCTCGATAGACACAGACAGAGAGAGAGAGAGAGAGAGAGAGAGAGAGAGAGAGAGAGAGGTCTGAGGTGATTTGCTCTTCCGGTCCCCGGCGGGCAGAGTGGCAACGGGTCGTTGCCGTGAGGATTTGCACGAGGGTCCTCACGGCCGTTCCGAGGCGTGTTCCTCCGTTCCCTTGGGAGCTCGGCTCCTGTCCCAGCCTTTAGAGTGGACACGGCAGGCTTCCACGCTGAGAAGGAATGCGGAGGCGTTCGCGTGCGGACCGGGAGGCTGCGTGGGGAGTCCGGAGAGCTTCCGCAGGCAGCAGGGGTGCAGCTCAGCCCCAGCTCGGGAATGTGTTCTTGGCCTCTGAGAGACACGCCCTCAGCAGCTTGCGCGCCTAGGTCCTTCTTCCGCGGGGGCAGTTGAGACGTTTCCCGAATCGGGTAGGGAACCGCTACGGCTCGCTCGCCGGAAACGCCGCGGCCTCCCAACAGCACCGCGCATCCCGTGGGCAGTGTCAGGCAGCCGCCTGGCCTCCACGAGCTCGGGAGCCGTTCCTAGCACCGTCTCCTCCGAGTGCAGGGTCAGGGTATAGGTGTAGGTCTCCTCCCTTCAGGGAGTGTGTCCCTTTTCTCTCCCTCTCCACCCGGTGGAGTGCATCTTTCCGTCTCTGACATACCTAGGGGCCCTGCAAGAGAAGACCGTGGCCGTGCTCTTTCCTGTAGCAGTGTTCTGCGCGGCCAAATCTCCTTGGACCCGGCGCTCCTCTATTGTGCGGGACGGCGCCGTCGACGCTGAAGGGAGCGTGGTGGACCTTCCTGAGCAAGCCGCCCTGGCCCCCCGGACGCACGTCCCCTTGACTCTGTCACGGTGTGGGGGCGCTCCCCTCCCCGGGAGTAACAGGTTTCCCAGACTCGGGGGGACACTCGCTCTTGGACACTGGAGGGGATTGTACGGAGCCGCACGTGTGTTGCGAAACTGCGTACACGGTCGCGGGAGCCTGCAGTCTTTCTGCCGGAGAGACAGTGTCTTCTCGGTAGATGGAGACAGGTCGGAGGTCCTTGGCGCTGCCGCTCCGCTGCGGGAGGAGATACTGCCGGTTCGGGATGTTGTGCACAAGCGTCCTCACGGCCATTCTGAGGACAGTTGCCCCATTCTCTCTCCTCGCTCTGTTCCTGCGCCAGCCCAGAGTGGACATGGACGGTTTCCACTGTGGGAAGGGAGCCGAAGGAGGGGTCCCGTGGGGAACGGAAGGATGCTTTCCGAATCATGAGGGCTCTCGCAGACAAGAGGTGTGGCCCTCCCGCAGCCCGGGAAGGTGTCCCTTTGCTCGCAGTGCCATGCTCCCAGTAAGGCACTCTCCTCCATCCCTCTTCCACCGTGGCCGTGAAGCCGTTTCCCGCGCCGCGCAGGACACCGCTGCCGGCTCACTCTCAGGGAAAGCCCAGTTCCTCGAGGGCACCCACTGTGCAGTGCGTGACCACCGCTGAGCCGAAAGGAGTCCTGGCGCCGTTCCTTGGACCGTTTCCCGAGAGCGTGAGGTGAGGCGATAGCTGTCGATTCTCCCCCCGAAACTCGTGTCCCCCTCTCTGTCTCCCATGTCCCTGGGAGGTGTGGCGTCTCTTTCCATCGCGGAGATACCTGGGGCTCCTCAACGGGAAACCCGTAGCAGTCCTCTTGGCTGCAGCCGGGTTCTGGGAGAAATCGACCCTGAGGAACGGGCTAGTGAGTCCCGCAGGGCGGCACTGCTCACCCGGAAAGGCGTGTCCTGGCCCTTCCTGAGAGAGCCTCCGTGGCCCCTTTGAACCATGTCCTCTGGAAGATGACACGGTGGAGGCTCTTCGCTTCCGGACAGTCACAGGCATTCAAGGCTCGGGAGGGCATTCCCTCTTCGACCATGAAACAGTTCCTACGGAGCGGCGCATCCGCCGCGCGAGAACGGACACGTCCGCTTGCAACCGCGCTGTTTCGCCCTGATTGGGGAAGTCGTCTCGATAGACACAGAGAGAGAGAGAGAGAGAGAGAGAGAGAGAGAGAGAGAGAGAGAGGTCTGAGGTGATTTGCTCTTCCGGTCCCCGGCGGGCAGAGTGGCAACGGGTCGTTGCCGTGAGGATTTGCACGAGGGTCCTCACGGCCGTTCCGAGGCGTGTTCCTCCGTTCCCTTGGGAGCTCGGCTCCTGTCCCAGCCTTTAGAGTGGACACGGCAGGCTTCCACGCTGAGAAGGAATGCGGAGGCGTTCGCGTGCGGACCGGGAGGCTGCGTGGGGAGTCCGGAGAGCTTCCGCAGGCAGCAGGGGTGCAGCTCAGCCCCAGCTCGGGAATGTGTTCTTGGCCTCTGAGAGACACGCCCTCAGCAGCTTGCGCGCCTAGGTCCTTCTTCCGCGGGGGCAGTTGAGACGTTTCCCGAATCGGGTAGGGAACCGCTACGGCTCGCTCGCCGGAAACGCCGCGGCCTCCCAACAGCACCGCGCATCCCGTGGGCAGTGTCAGGCAGCCGCCTGGCCTCCACGAGCTCGGGAGCCGTTCCTAGCACCGTCTCCTCCGAGTGCAGGGTCAGGGTATAGGTGTAGGTCTCCTCCCTTCAGGGAGTGTGTCCCTTTTCTCTCCCTCTCCACCCGGTGGAGTGCATCTTTCCGTCTCTGACATACCTAGGGGCCCTGCAAGAGAAGACCGTGGCCGTGCTCTTTCCTGTAGCAGTGTTCTGCGCGGCCAAATCTCCTTGGACCCGGCGCTCCTCTATTGTGCGGGACGGCGCCGTCGACGCTGAAGGGAGCGTGGTGGACCTTCCTGAGCAAGCCGCCCTGGCCCCCCGGACGCACGTCCCCTTGACTCTGTCACGGTGTGGGGGCGCTCCCCTCCCCGGGAGTAACAGGTTTCCCAGACTCGGGGGGACACTCGCTCTTGGACACTGGAGGGGATTGTACGGAGCCGCACGTGTGTTGCGAAACTGCGTACACGGTCGCGGGAGCCTGCAGTCTTTCTGCCGGAGAGACAGTGTCTTCTCGGTAGATGGAGACAGGTCGGAGGTCCTTGGCGCTGCCGCTCCGCTGCGGGAGGAGATACTGCCGGTTCGGGATGTTGTGCACAAGCGTCCTCACGGCCATTCTGAGGACAGTTGCCCCATTCTCTCTCCTCGCTCTGTTCCTGCGCCAGCCCAGAGTGGACATGGACGGTTTCCACTGTGGGAAGGGAGCCGAAGGAGGGGTCCCGTGGGGAACGGAAGGATGCTTTCCGAATCATGAGGGCTCTCGCAGACAAGAGGTGTGGCCCTCCCGCAGCCCGGGAAGGTGTCCCTTTGCTCGCAGTGCCATGCTCCCAGTAAGGCACTCTCCTCCATCCCTCTTCCACCGTGGCCGTGAAGCCGTTTCCCGCGCCGCGCAGGACACCGCTGCCGGCTCACTCTCAGGGAAAGCCCAGTTCCTCGAGGGCACCCACTGTGCAGTGCGTGACCACCGCTGAGCCGAAAGGAGTCCTGGCGCCGTTCCTTGGACCGTTTCCCGAGAGCGTGAGGTGAGGCGATAGCTGTCGATTCTCCCCCCCTGAAACTCGTGTCCCCCTCTCTGTCTCCCATGTCCCTGGGAGGTGTGGCGTCTCTTTCCATCGCGGAGATACCTGGGGCTCCTCAACGGGAAACCCGTAGCAGTCCTCTTGGCTGCAGCCGGGTTCTGGGAGAAATCGACCCTGAGGAACGGGCTAGTGAGTCCCGCAGGGCGGCACTGCTCACCCGGAAAGGCGTGTCCTGGCCCTTCCTGAGAGAGCCTCCGTGGCCCCTTTGAACCATGTCCTCTGGAAGATGACACGGTGGAGGCTCTTCGCTTCCGGACAGTCACAGGCATTCAAGGCTCGGGAGGGCATTCCCTCTTCGACCATGAAACAGTTCCTACGGAGCGGCGCATCCGCCGCGCGAGAACGGACACGTCCGCTTGCAACCGCGCTGTTTCGCCCTGATTGGGGAAGTCGTCTCGATAGACACGAGAGAGAGAGAGAGAGAGAGAGAGAGAGAGAGAGAGAGAGAGAGGTCTGAGGTGATTTGCTCTTCCGGTCCCCGGCGGGCAGAGTGGCAACGGGTCGTTGCCGTGAGGATTTGCACGAGGGTCCTCACGGCCGTTCCGAGGCGTGTTCCTCCGTTCCCTTGGGAGCTCGGCTCCTGTCCCAGCCTTTAGAGTGGACACGGCAGGCTTCCACGCTGAGAAGGAATGCGGAGGCGTTCGCGTGCGGACCGGGAGGCTGCGTGGGGAGTCCGGAGAGCTTCCGCAGGCAGCAGGGGTGCAGCTCAGCCCCAGCTCGGGAATGTGTTCTTGGCCTCTGAGAGACACGCCCTCAGCAGCTTGCGCGCCTAGGTCCTTCTTCCGCGGGGGCAGTTGAGACGTTTCCCGAATCGGGTAGGGAACCGCTACGGCTCGCTCGCCGGAAACGCCGCGGCCTCCCAACAGCACCGCGCATCCCGTGGGCAGTGTCAGGCAGCCGCCTGGCCTCCACGAGCTCGGGAGCCGTTCCTAGCACCGTCTCCTCCGAGTGCAGGGTCAGGGTATAGGTGTAGGTCTCCTCCCTTCAGGGAGTGTGTCCCTTTTCTCTCCCTCTCCACCCGGTGGAGTGCATCTTTCCGTCTCTGACATACCTAGGGGCCCTGCAAGAGAAGACCGTGGCCGTGCTCTTTCCTGTAGCAGTGTTCTGCGCGGCCAAATCTCCTTGGACCCGGCGCTCCTCTATTGTGCGGGACGGCGCCGTCGACGCTGAAGGGAGCGTGGTGGACCTTCCTGAGCAAGCCGCCCTGGCCCCCCGGACGCACGTCCCCTTGACTCTGTCACGGTGTGGGGGCGCTCCCCTCCCCGGGAGTAACAGGTTTCCCAGACTCGGGGGGACACTCGCTCTTGGACACTGGAGGGGATTGTACGGAGCCGCACGTGTGTTGCGAAACTGCGTACACGGTCGCGGGAGCCTGCAGTCTTTCTGCCGGAGAGACAGTGTCTTCTCGGTAGATGGAGACAGGTCGGAGGTCCTTGGCGCTGCCGCTCCGCTGCGGGAGGAGATACTGCCGGTTCGGGATGTTGTGCACAAGCGTCCTCACGGCCATTCTGAGGACAGTTGCCCCATTCTCTCTCCTCGCTCTGTTCCTGCGCCAGCCCAGAGTGGACATGGACGGTTTCCACTGTGGGAAGGGAGCCGAAGGAGGGGTCCCGTGGGGAACGGAAGGATGCTTTCCGAATCATGAGGGCTCTCGCAGACAAGAGGTGTGGCCCTCCCGCAGCCCGGGAAGGTGTCCCTTTGCTCGCAGTGCCATGCTCCCAGTAAGGCACTCTCCTCCATCCCTCTTCCACCGTGGCCGTGAAGCCGTTTCCCGCGCCGCGCAGGACACCGCTGCCGGCTCACTCTCAGGGAAAGCCCAGTTCCTCGAGGGCACCCACTGTGCAGTGCGTGACCACCGCTGAGCCGAAAGGAGTCCTGGCGCCGTTCCTTGGACCGTTTCCCGAGAGCGTGAGGTGAGGCGATAGCTGTCGATTCTCCCCCCTGAAACTCGTGTCCCCCTCTCTGTCTCCCATGTCCCTGGGAGGTGTGGCGTCTCTTTCCATCGCGGAGATACCTGGGGCTCCTCAACGGGAAACCCGTAGCAGTCCTCTTGGCTGCAGCCGGGTTCTGGGAGAAATCGACCCTGAGGAACGGGCTAGTGAGTCCCGCAGGGCGGCACTGCTCACCCGGAAAGGCGTGTCCTGGCCCTTCCTGAGAGAGCCTCCGTGGCCCCTTTGAACCATGTCCTCTGGAAGATGACACGGTGGAGGCTCTTCGCTTCCGGACAGTCACAGGCATTCAAGGCTCGGGAGGGCATTCCCTCTTCGACCATGAAACAGTTCCTACGGAGCGGCGCATCCGCCGCGCGAGAACGGACACGTCCGCTTGCAACCGCGCTGTTTCGCCCTGATTGGGGAAGTCGTCTCGATAGACACGAGAGAGAGAGAGAGAGAGAGAGAGAGAGAGAGAGAGAGAGAGAGGTCTGAGGTGATTTGCTCTTCCGGTCCCCGGCGGGCAGAGTGGCAACGGGTCGTTGCCGTGAGGATTTGCACGAGGGTCCTCACGGCCGTTCCGAGGCGTGTTCCTCCGTTCCCTTGGGAGCTCGGCTCCTGTCCCAGCCTTTAGAGTGGACACGGCAGGCTTCCACGCTGAGAAGGAATGCGGAGGCGTTCGCGTGCGGACCGGGAGGCTGCGTGGGGAGTCCGGAGAGCTTCCGCAGGCAGCAGGGGTGCAGCTCAGCCCCAGCTCGGGAATGTGTTCTTGGCCTCTGAGAGACACGCCCTCAGCAGCTTGCGCGCCTAGGTCCTTCTTCCGCGGGGGCAGTTGAGACGTTTCCCGAATCGGGTAGGGAACCGCTACGGCTCGCTCGCCGGAAACGCCGCGGCCTCCCAACAGCACCGCGCATCCCGTGGGCAGTGTCAGGCAGCCGCCTGGCCTCCACGAGCTCGGGAGCCGTTCCTAGCACCGTCTCCTCCGAGTGCAGGGTCAGGGTATAGGTGTAGGTCTCCTCCCTTCAGGGAGTGTGTCCCTTTTCTCTCCCTCTCCACCCGGTGGAGTGCATCTTTCCGTCTCTGACATACCTAGGGGCCCTGCAAGAGAAGACCGTGGCCGTGCTCTTTCCTGTAGCAGTGTTCTGCGCGGCCAAATCTCCTTGGACCCGGCGCTCCTCTATTGTGCGGGACGGCGCCGTCGACGCTGAAGGGAGCGTGGTGGACCTTCCTGAGCAAGCCGCCCTGGCCCCCCGGACGCACGTCCCCTTGACTCTGTCACGGTGTGGGGGCGCTCCCCTCCCCGGGAGTAACAGGTTTCCCAGACTCGGGGGGACACTCGCTCTTGGACACTGGAGGGGATTGTACGGAGCCGCACGTGTGTTGCGAAACTGCGTACACGGTCGCGGGAGCCTGCAGTCTTTCTGCCGGAGAGACAGTGTCTTCTCGGTAGATGGAGACAGGTCGGAGGTCCTTGGCGCTGCCGCTCCGCTGCGGGAGGAGATACTGCCGGTTCGGGATGTTGTGCACAAGCGTCCTCACGGCCATTCTGAGGACAGTTGCCCCATTCTCTCTCCTCGCTCTGTTCCTGCGCCAGCCCAGAGTGGACATGGACGGTTTCCACTGTGGGAAGGGAGCCGAAGGAGGGGTCCCGTGGGGAACGGAAGGATGCTTTCCGAATCATGAGGGCTCTCGCAGACAAGAGGTGTGGCCCTCCCGCAGCCCGGGAAGGTGTCCCTTTGCTCGCAGTGCCATGCTCCCAGTAAGGCACTCTCCTCCATCCCTCTTCCACCGTGGCCGTGAAGCCGTTTCCCGCGCCGCGCAGGACACCGCTGCCGGCTCACTCTCAGGGAAAGCCCAGTTCCTCGAGGGCACCCACTGTGCAGTGCGTGACCACCGCTGAGCCGAAAGGAGTCCTGGCGCCGTTCCTTGGACCGTTTCCCGAGAGCGTGAGGTGAGGCGATAGCTGTCGATTCTCCCCCCTGAAACTCGTGTCCCCCTCTCTGTCTCCCATGTCCCTGGGAGGTGTGGCGTCTCTTTCCATCGCGGAGATACCTGGGGCTCCTCAACGGGAAACCCGTAGCAGTCCTCTTGGCTGCAGCCGGGTTCTGGGAGAAATCGACCCTGAGGAACGGGCTAGTGAGTCCCGCAGGGCGGCACTGCTCACCCGGAAAGGCGTGTCCTGGCCCTTCCTGAGAGAGCCTCCGTGGCCCCTTTGAACCATGTCCTCTGGAAGATGACACGGTGGAGGCTCTTCGCTTCCGGACAGTCACAGGCATTCAAGGCTCGGGAGGGCATTCCCTCTTCGACCATGAAACAGTTCCTACGGAGCGGCGCATCCGCCGCGCGAGAACGGACACGTCCGCTTGCAACCGCGCTGTTTCGCCCTGATTGGGGAAGTCGTCTCGATAGACACAGAGAGAGAGAGAGAGAGAGAGAGAGAGAGAGAGAGAAGAGAGAGAGAGAGAGGTCTGAGGTGATTTGCTCTTCCGGTCCCCGGCGGGCAGAGTGGCAACGGGTCGTTGCCGTGAGGATTTGCACGAGGGTCCTCACGGCCGTTCCGAGGCGTGTTCCTCCGTTCCCTTGGGAGCTCGGCTCCTGTCCCAGCCTTTAGAGTGGACACGGCAGGCTTCCACGCTGAGAAGGAATGCGGAGGCGTTCGCGTGCGGACCGGGAGGCTGCGTGGGGAGTCCGGAGAGCTTCCGCAGGCAGCAGGGGTGCAGCTCAGCCCCAGCTCGGGAATGTGTTCTTGGCCTCTGAGAGACACGCCCTCAGCAGCTTGCGCGCCTAGGTCCTTCTTCCGCGGGGGCAGTTGAGACGTTTCCCGAATCGGGTAGGGAACCGCTACGGCTCGCTCGCCGGAAACGCCGCGGCCTCCCAACAGCACCGCGCATCCCGTGGGCAGTGTCAGGCAGCCGCCTGGCCTCCACGAGCTCGGGAGCCGTTCCTAGCACCGTCTCCTCCGAGTGCAGGGTCAGGGTATAGGTGTAGGTCTCCTCCCTTCAGGGAGTGTGTCCCTTTTCTCTCCCTCTCCACCCGGTGGAGTGCATCTTTCCGTCTCTGACATACCTAGGGGCCCTGCAAGAGAAGACCGTGGCCGTGCTCTTTCCTGTAGCAGTGTTCTGCGCGGCCAAATCTCCTTGGACCCGGCGCTCCTCTATTGTGCGGGACGGCGCCGTCGACGCTGAAGGGAGCGTGGTGGACCTTCCTGAGCAAGCCGCCCTGGCCCCCCGGACGCACGTCCCCTTGACTCTGTCACGGTGTGGGGGCGCTCCCCTCCCCGGGAGTAACAGGTTTCCCAGACTCGGGGGGACACTCGCTCTTGGACACTGGAGGGGATTGTACGGAGCCGCACGTGTGTTGCGAAACTGCGTACACGGTCGCGGGAGCCTGCAGTCTTTCTGCCGGAGAGACAGTGTCTTCTCGGTAGATGGAGACAGGTCGGAGGTCCTTGGCGCTGCCGCTCCGCTGCGGGAGGAGATACTGCCGGTTCGGGATGTTGTGCACAAGCGTCCTCACGGCCATTCTGAGGACAGTTGCCCCATTCTCTCTCCTCGCTCTGTTCCTGCGCCAGCCCAGAGTGGACATGGACGGTTTCCACTGTGGGAAGGGAGCCGAAGGAGGGGTCCCGTGGGGAACGGAAGGATGCTTTCCGAATCATGAGGGCTCTCGCAGACAAGAGGTGTGGCCCTCCCGCAGCCCGGGAAGGTGTCCCTTTGCTCGCAGTGCCATGCTCCCAGTAAGGCACTCTCCTCCATCCCTCTTCCACCGTGGCCGTGAAGCCGTTTCCCGCGCCGCGCAGGACACCGCTGCCGGCTCACTCTCAGGGAAAGCCCAGTTCCTCGAGGGCACCCACTGTGCAGTGCGTGACCACCGCTGAGCCGAAAGGAGTCCTGGCGCCGTTCCTTGGACCGTTTCCCGAGAGCGTGAGGTGAGGCGATAGCTGTCGGTTCTCCCCCCTGAAACTCGTGTCCCCCTCTCTGTCTCCCATGTCCCTGGGAGGTGTGGCGTCTCTTTCCATCGCGGAGATACCTGGGGCTCCTCAACGGGAAACCCGTAGCAGTCCTCTTGGCTGCAGCCGGGTTCTGGGAGAAATCGACCCTGAGGAACGGGCTAGTGAGTCCCGCAGGACGGCACTGCTCACCCGGAAAGGCGTGTCCTGGCCCTTCCTGAGAGAGCCTCCGTGGCCCCTTTGAACCATGT
This sequence comes from Pteronotus mesoamericanus, assembly GCF_021234165.1. Taxonomy (NCBI): domain Eukaryota; kingdom Metazoa; phylum Chordata; class Mammalia; order Chiroptera; family Mormoopidae; genus Pteronotus; species Pteronotus mesoamericanus. The sequence continues at coordinate 14,243 of NW_026555109.1, forward strand.
CCTCTGGAAGATGACACGGTGGAGGCTCTTCGCTTCCGGACAGTCACAGGCATTCAAGGCTCGGGAGGGCATTCCCTCTTCGACCATGAAACAGTTCCTACGGAGCGGCGCATCCGCCGCGCGAGAACGGACACGTCCGCTTGCAACCGCGCTGTTTCGCCCTGATTGGGGAAGTCGTCTCGATAGACACAGAGAGAGAGAGAGAGAGAGAGAGAGAGAGAGAGAGAGAGAGGTCTGAGGTGATTTGCTCTTCCGGTCCCCGGCGGGCAGAGTGGCAACGGGTCGTTGCCGTGAGGATTTGCACGAGGGTCCTCACGGCCGTTCCGAGGCGTGTTCCTCCGTTCCCTTGGGAGCTCGGCTCCTGTCCCAGCCTTTAGAGTGGACACGGCAGGCTTCCACGCTGAGAAGGAATGCGGAGGCGTTCGCGTGCGGACCGGGAGGCTGCGTGGGGAGTCCGGAGAGCTTCCGCAGGCAGCAGGGGTGCAGCTCAGCCCCAGCTCGGGAATGTGTTCTTGGCCTCTGAGAGACACGCCCTCAGCAGCTTGCGCGCCTAGGTCCTTCTTCCGCGGGGGCAGTTGAGACGTTTCCCGAATCGGGTAGGGAACCGCTACGGCTCGCTCGCCGGAAACGCCGCGGCCTCCCAACAGCACCGCGCATCCCGTGGGCAGTGTCAGGCAGCCGCCTGGCCTCCACGAGCTCGGGAGCCGTTCCTAGCACCGTCTCCTCCGAGTGCAGGGTCAGGGTATAGGTGTAGGTCTCCTCCCTTCAGGGAGTGTGTCCCTTTTCTCTCCCTCTCCACCCGGTGGAGTGCATCTTTCCGTCTCTGACATACCTAGGGGCCCTGCAAGAGAAGACCGTGGCCGTGCTCTTTCCTGTAGCAGTGTTCTGCGCGGCCAAATCTCCTTGGACCCGGCGCTCCTCTATTGTGCGGGACGGCGCCGTCGACGCTGAAGGGAGCGTGGTGGACCTTCCTGAGCAAGCCGCCCTGGCCCCCCGGACGCACGTCCCCTTGACTCTGTCACGGTGTGGGGGCGCTCCCCTCCCCGGGAGTAACAGGTTTCCCAGACTCGGGGGGACACTCGCTCTTGGACACTGGAGGGGATTGTACGGAGCCGCACGTGTGTTGCGAAACTGCGTACACGGTCGCGGGAGCCTGCAGTCTTTCTGCCGGAGAGACAGTGTCTTCTCGGTAGATGGAGACAGGTCGGAGGTCCTTGGCGCTGCCGCTCCGCTGCGGGAGGAGATACTGCCGGTTCGGGATGTTGTGCACAAGCGTCCTCACGGCCATTCTGAGGACAGTTGCCCCATTCTCTCTCCTCGCTCTGTTCCTGCGCCAGCCCAGAGTGGACATGGACGGTTTCCACTGTGGGAAGGGAGCCGAAGGAGGGGTCCCGTGGGGAACGGAAGGATGCTTTCCGAATCATGAGGGCTCTCGCAGACAAGAGGTGTGGCCCTCCCGCAGCCCGGGAAGGTGTCCCTTTGCTCGCAGTGCCATGCTCCCAGTAAGGCACTCTCCTCCATCCCTCTTCCACCGTGGCCGTGAAGCCGTTTCCCGCGCCGCGCAGGACACCGCTGCCGGCTCACTCTCAGGGAAAGCCCAGTTCCTCGAGGGCACCCACTGTGCAGTGCGTGACCACCGCTGAGCCGAAAGGAGTCCTGGCGCCGTTCCTTGGACCGTTTCCCGAGAGCGTGAGGTGAGGCGATAGCTGTCGATTCTCCCCCCTGAAACTCGTGTCCCCCTCTCTGTCTCCCATGTCCCTGGGAGGTGTGGCGTCTCTTTCCATCGCGGAGATACCTGGGGCTCCTCAACGGGAAACCCGTAGCAGTCCTCTTGGCTGCAGCCGGGTTCTGGGAGAAATCGACCCTGAGGAACGGGCTAGTGAGTCCCGCAGGACGGCACTGCTCACCCGGAAAGGCGTGTCCTGGCCCTTCCTGAGAGAGCCTCCGTGGCCCCTTTGAACCATGTCCTCTGGAAGATGACACGGTGGAGGCTCTTCGCTTCCGGACAGTCACAGGCATTCAAGGCTCGGGAGGGCATTCCCTCTTCGACCATGAAACAGTTCCTACGGAGCGGCGCATCCGCCGCGCGAGAACGGACACGTCCGCTTGCAACCGCGCTGTTTCGCCCTGATTGGGGAAGTCGTCTCGATAGACACAAGAGAGAGAGAGAGAGAGAGAGAGAGAGAGAGAGAGAGAGAGAGGTCTGAGGTGATTTGCTCTTCCGGTCCCCGGCGGGCAGAGTGGCAACGGGTCGTTGCCGTGAGGATTTGCACGAGGGTCCTCACGGCCGTTCCGAGGCGTGTTCCTCCGTTCCCTTGGGAGCTCGGCTCCTGTCCCAGCCTTTAGAGTGGACACGGCAGGCTTCCACGCTGAGAAGGAATGCGGAGGCGTTCGCGTGCGGACCGGGAGGCTGCGTGGGGAGTCCGGAGAGCTTCCGCAGGCAGCAGGGGTGCAGCTCAGCCCCAGCTCGGGAATGTGTTCTTGGCCTCTGAGAGACACGCCCTCAGCAGCTTGCGCGCCTAGGTCCTTCTTCCGCGGGGGCAGTTGAGACGTTTCCCGAATCGGGTAGGGAACCGCTACGGCTCGCTCGCCGGAAACGCCGCGGCCTCCCAACAGCACCGCGCATCCCGTGGGCAGTGTCAGGCAGCCGCCTGGCCTCCACGAGCTCGGGAGCCGTTCCTAGCACCGTCTCCTCCGAGTGCAGGGTCAGGGTATAGGTGTAGGTCTCCTCCCTTCAGGGAGTGTGTCCCTTTTCTCTCCCTCTCCACCCGGTGGAGTGCATCTTTCCGTCTCTGACATACCTAGGGGCCCTGCAAGAGAAGACCGTGGCCGTGCTCTTTCCTGTAGCAGTGTTCTGCGCGGCCAAATCTCCTTGGACCCGGCGCTCCTCTATTGTGCGGGACGGCGCCGTCGACGCTGAAGGGAGCGTGGTGGACCTTCCTGAGCAAGCCGCCCTGGCCCCCCGGACGCACGTCCCCTTGACTCTGTCACGGTGTGGGGGCGCTCCCCTCCCCGGGAGTAACAGGTTTCCCAGACTCGGGGGGACACTCGCTCTTGGACACTGGAGGGGATTGTACGGAGCCGCACGTGTGTTGCGAAACTGCGTACACGGTCGCGGGAGCCTGCAGTCTTTCTGCCGGAGAGACAGTGTCTTCTCGGTAGATGGAGACAGGTCGGAGGTCCTTGGCGCTGCCGCTCCGCTGCGGGAGGAGATACTGCCGGTTCGGGATGTTGTGCACAAGCGTCCTCACGGCCATTCTGAGGACAGTTGCCCCATTCTCTCTCCTCGCTCTGTTCCTGCGCCAGCCCAGAGTGGACATGGACGGTTTCCACTGTGGGAAGGGAGCCGAAGGAGGGGTCCCGTGGGGAACGGAAGGATGCTTTCCGAATCATGAGGGCTCTCGCAGACAAGAGGTGTGGCCCTCCCGCAGCCCGGGAAGGTGTCCCTTTGCTCGCAGTGCCATGCTCCCAGTAAGGCACTCTCCTCCATCCCTCTTCCACCGTGGCCGTGAAGCCGTTTCCCGCGCCGCGCAGGACACCGCTGCCGGCTCACTCTCAGGGAAAGCCCAGTTCCTCGAGGGCACCCACTGTGCAGTGCGTGACCACCGCTGAGCCGAAAGGAGTCCTGGCGCCGTTCCTTGGACCGTTTCCCGAGAGCGTGAGGTGAGGCGATAGCTGTCGGTTCTCCCCCCCTGAAACTCGTGTCCCCCTCTCTGTCTCCCATGTCCCTGGGAGGTGTGGCGTCTCTTTCCATCGCGGAGATACCTGGGGCTCCTCAACGGGAAACCCGTAGCAGTCCTCTTGGCTGCAGCCGGGTTCTGGGAGAAATCGACCCTGAGGAACGGGCTAGTGAGTCCCGCAGGGCGGCACTGCTCACCCGGAAAGGCGTGTCCTGGCCCTTCCTGAGAGAGCCTCCGTGGCCCCTTTGAACCATGTCCTCTGGAAGATGACACGGTGGAGGCTCTTCGCTTCCGGACAGTCACAGGCATTCAAGGCTCGGGAGGGCATTCCCTCTTCGACCATGAAACAGTTCCTACGGAGCGGCGCATCCGCCGCGCGAGAACGGACACGTCCGCTTGCAACCGCGCTGTTTCGCCCTGATCGGGGAAGTCGTCTCGATAGACACAGAGAGAGAGAGAGAGAGAGAGAGAGAGAGAGAGAGAGAGAGAGGTCTGAGGTGATTTGCTCTTCCGGTCCCCGGCGGGCAGAGTGGCAACGGGTCGTTGCCGTGAGGATTTGCACGAGGGTCCTCACGGCCGTTCCGAGGCGTGTTCCTCCGTTCCCTTGGGAGCTCGGCTCCTGTCCCAGCCTTTAGAGTGGACACGGCAGGCTTCCACGCTGAGAAGGAATGCGGAGGCGTTCGCGTGCGGACCGGGAGGCTGCGTGGGGAGTCCGGAGAGCTTCCGCAGGCAGCAGGGGTGCAGCTCAGCCCCAGCTCGGGAATGTGTTCTTGGCCTCTGAGAGACACGCCCTCAGCAGCTTGCGCGCCTAGGTCCTTCTTCCGCGGGGGCAGTTGAGACGTTTCCCGAATCGGGTAGGGAACCGCTACGGCTCGCTCGCCGGAAACGCCGCGGCCTCCCAACAGCACCGCGCATCCCGTGGGCAGTGTCAGGCAGCCGCCTGGCCTCCACGAGCTCGGGAGCCGTTCCTAGCACCGTCTCCTCCGAGTGCAGGGTCAGGGTATAGGTGTAGGTCTCCTCCCTTCAGGGAGTGTGTCCCTTTTCTCTCCCTCTCCACCCGGTGGAGTGCATCTTTCCGTCTCTGACATACCTAGGGGCCCTGCAAGAGAAGACCGTGGCCGTGCTCTTTCCTGTAGCAGTGTTCTGCGCGGCCAAATCTCCTTGGACCCGGCGCTCCTCTATTGTGCGGGACGGCGCCGTCGACGCTGAAGGGAGCGTGGTGGACCTTCCTGAGCAAGCCGCCCTGGCCCCCCGGACGCACGTCCCCTTGACTCTGTCACGGTGTGGGGGCGCTCCCCTCCCCGGGAGTAACAGGTTTCCCAGACTCGGGGGGACACTCGCTCTTGGACACTGGAGGGGATTGTACGGAGCCGCACGTGTGTTGCGAAACTGCGTACACGGTCGCGGGAGCCTGCAGTCTTTCTGCCGGAGAGACAGTGTCTTCTCGGTAGATGGAGACAGGTCGGAGGTCCTTGGCGCTGCCGCTCCGCTGCGGGAGGAGATACTGCCGGTTCGGGATGTTGTGCACAAGCGTCCTCACGGCCATTCTGAGGACAGTTGCCCCATTCTCTCTCCTCGCTCTGTTCCTGCGCCAGCCCAGAGTGGACATGGACGGTTTCCACTGTGGGAAGGGAGCCGAAGGAGGGGTCCCGTGGGGAACGGAAGGATGCTTTCCGAATCATGAGGGCTCTCGCAGACAAGAGGTGTGGCCCTCCCGCAGCCCGGGAAGGTGTCCCTTTGCTCGCAGTGCCATGCTCCCAGTAAGGCACTCTCCTCCATCCCTCTTCCACCGTGGCCGTGAAGCCGTTTCCCGCGCCGCGCAGGACACCGCTGCCGGCTCACTCTCAGGGAAAGCCCAGTTCCTCGAGGGCACCCACTGTGCAGTGCGTGACCACCGCTGAGCCGAAAGGAGTCCTGGCGCCGTTCCTTGGACCGTTTCCCGAGAGCGTGAGGTGAGGCGATAGCTGTCGATTCTCCCCCCCTGAAACTCGTGTCCCCCTCTCTGTCTCCCATGTCCCTGGGAGGTGTGGCGTCTCTTTCCATCGCGGAGATACCTGGGGCTCCTCAACGGGAAACCCGTAGCAGTCCTCTTGGCTGCAGCCGGGTTCTGGGAGAAATCGACCCTGAGGAACGGGCTAGTGAGTCCCGCAGGGCGGCACTGCTCACCCGGAAAGGCGTGTCCTGGCCCTTCCTGAGAGAGCCTCCGTGGCCCCTTTGAACCATGTCCTCTGGAAGATGACACGGTGGAGGCTCTTCGCTTCCGGACAGTCACAGGCATTCAAGGCTCGGGAGGGCATTCCCTCTTCGACCATGAAACAGTTCCTACGGAGCGGCGCATCCGCCGCGCGAGAACGGACACGTCCGCTTGCAACCGCGCTGTTTCGCCCTGATCGGGGAAGTCGTCTCGATAGACACAGAGAGAGAGAGAGAGAGAGAGAGAGAGAGAGAGAGAGAGAGAGGTCTGAGGTGATTTGCTCTTCCGGTCCCCGGCGGGCAGAGTGGCAACGGGTCGTTGCCGTGAGGATTTGCACGAGGGTCCTCACGGCCGTTCCGAGGCGTGTTCCTCCGTTCCCTTGGGAGCTCGGCTCCTGTCCCAGCCTTTAGAGTGGACACGGCAGGCTTCCACGCTGAGAAGGAATGCGGAGGCGTTCGCGTGCGGACCGGGAGGCTGCGTGGGGAGTCCGGAGAGCTTCCGCAGGCAGCAGGGGTGCAGCTCAGCCCCAGCTCGGGAATGTGTTCTTGGCCTCTGAGAGACACGCCCTCAGCAGCTTGCGCGCCTAGGTCCTTCTTCCGCGGGGGCAGTTGAGACGTTTCCCGAATCGGGTAGGGAACCGCTACGGCTCGCTCGCCGGAAACGCCGCGGCCTCCCAACAGCACCGCGCATCCCGTGGGCAGTGTCAGGCAGCCGCCTGGCCTCCACGAGCTCGGGAGCCGTTCCTAGCACCGTCTCCTCCGAGTGCAGGGTCAGGGTATAGGTGTAGGTCTCCTCCCTTCAGGGAGTGTGTCCCTTTTCTCTCCCTCTCCACCCGGTGGAGTGCATCTTTCCGTCTCTGACATACCTAGGGGCCCTGCAAGAGAAGACCGTGGCCGTGCTCTTTCCTGTAGCAGTGTTCTGCGCGGCCAAATCTCCTTGGACCCGGCGCTCCTCTATTGTGCGGGACGGCGCCGTCGACGCTGAAGGGAGCGTGGTGGACCTTCCTGAGCAAGCCGCCCTGGCCCCCCGGACGCACGTCCCCTTGACTCTGTCACGGTGTGGGGGCGCTCCCCTCCCCGGGAGTAACAGGTTTCCCAGACTCGGGGGGACACTCGCTCTTGGACACTGGAGGGGATTGTACGGAGCCGCACGTGTGTTGCGAAACTGCGTACACGGTCGCGGGAGCCTGCAGTCTTTCTGCCGGAGAGACAGTGTCTTCTCGGTAGATGGAGACAGGTCGGAGGTCCTTGGCGCTGCCGCTCCGCTGCGGGAGGAGATACTGCCGGTTCGGGATGTTGTGCACAAGCGTCCTCACGGCCATTCTGAGGACAGTTGCCCCATTCTCTCTCCTCGCTCTGTTCCTGCGCCAGCCCAGAGTGGACATGGACGGTTTCCACTGTGGGAAGGGAGCCGAAGGAGGGGTCCCGTGGGGAACGGAAGGATGCTTTCCGAATCATGAGGGCTCTCGCAGACAAGAGGTGTGGCCCTCCCGCAGCCCGGGAAGGTGTCCCTTTGCTCGCAGTGCCATGCTCCCAGTAAGGCACTCTCCTCCATCCCTCTTCCACCGTGGCCGTGAAGCCGTTTCCCGCGCCGCGCAGGACACCGCTGCCGGCTCACTCTCAGGGAAAGCCCAGTTCCTCGAGGGCACCCACTGTGCAGTGCGTGACCACCGCTGAGCCGAAAGGAGTCCTGGCGCCGTTCCTTGGACCGTTTCCCGAGAGCGTGAGGTGAGGCGATAGCTGTCGATTCTCCCCCCTGAAACTCGTGTCCCCCTCTCTGTCTCCCATGTCCCTGGGAGGTGTGGCGTCTCTTTCCATCGCGGAGATACCTGGGGCTCCTCAACGGGAAACCCGTAGCAGTCCTCTTGGCTGCAGCCGGGTTCTGGGAGAAATCGACCCTGAGGAACGGGCTAGTGAGTCCCGCAGGGCGGCACTGCTCACCCGGAAAGGCGTGTCCTGGCCCTTCCTGAGAGAGCCTCCGTGGCCCCTTTGAACCATGTCCTCTGGAAGATGACACGGTGGAGGCTCTTCGCTTCCGGACAGTCACAGGCATTCAAGGCTCGGGAGGGCATTCCCTCTTCGACCATGAAACAGTTCCTACGGAGCGGCGCATCCGCCGCGCGAGAACGGACACGTCCGCTTGCAACCGCGCTGTTTCGCCCTGATTGGGGAAGTCGTCTCGATAGACACGAGAGAGAGAGAGAGAGAGAGAGAGAGAGAGAGAGAGAGAGAGGTCTGAGGTGATTTGCTCTTCCGGTCCCCGGCGGGCAGAGTGGCAACGGGTCGTTGCCGTGAGGATTTGCACGAGGGTCCTCACGGCCGTTCCGAGGCGTGTTCCTCCGTTCCCTTGGGAGCTCGGCTCCTGTCCCAGCCTTTAGAGTGGACACGGCAGGCTTCCACGCTGAGAAGGAATGCGGAGGCGTTCGCGTGCGGACCGGGAGGCTGCGTGGGGAGTCCGGAGAGCTTCCGCAGGCAGCAGGGGTGCAGCTCAGCCCCAGCTCGGGAATGTGTTCTTGGCCTCTGAGAGACACGCCCTCAGCAGCTTGCGCGCCTAGGTCCTTCTTCCGCGGGGGCAGTTGAGACGTTTCCCGAATCGGGTAGGGAACCGCTACGGCTCGCTCGCCGGAAACGCCGCGGCCTCCCAACAGCACCGCGCATCCCGTGGGCAGTGTCAGGCAGCCGCCTGGCCTCCACGAGCTCGGGAGCCGTTCCTAGCACCGTCTCCTCCGAGTGCAGGGTCAGGGTATAGGTGTAGGTCTCCTCCCTTCAGGGAGTGTGTCCCTTTTCTCTCCCTCTCCACCCGGTGGAGTGCATCTTTCCGTCTCTGACATACCTAGGGGCCCTGCAAGAGAAGACCGTGGCCGTGCTCTTTCCTGTAGCAGTGTTCTGCGCGGCCAAATCTCCTTGGACCCGGCGCTCCTCTATTGTGCGGGACGGCGCCGTCGACGCTGAAGGGAGCGTGGTGGACCTTCCTGAGCAAGCCGCCCTGGCCCCCCGGACGCACGTCCCCTTGACTCTGTCACGGTGTGGGGGCGCTCCCCTCCCCGGGAGTAACAGGTTTCCCAGACTCGGGGGGACACTCGCTCTTGGACACTGGAGGGGATTGTACGGAGCCGCACGTGTGTTGCGAAACTGCGTACACGGTCGCGGGAGCCTGCAGTCTTTCTGCCGGAGAGACAGTGTCTTCTCGGTAGATGGAGACAGGTCGGAGGTCCTTGGCGCTGCCGCTCCGCTGCGGGAGGAGATACTGCCGGTTCGGGATGTTGTGCACAAGCGTCCTCACGGCCATTCTGAGGACAGTTGCCCCATTCTCTCTCCTCGCTCTGTTCCTGCGCCAGCCCAGAGTGGACATGGACGGTTTCCACTGTGGGAAGGGAGCCGAAGGAGGGGTCCCGTGGGGAACGGAAGGATGCTTTCCGAATCATGAGGGCTCTCGCAGACAAGAGGTGTGGCCCTCCCGCAGCCCGGGAAGGTGTCCCTTTGCTCGCAGTGCCATGCTCCCAGTAAGGCACTCTCCTCCATCCCTCTTCCACCGTGGCCGTGAAGCCGTTTCCCGCGCCGCGCAGGACACCGCTGCCGGCTCACTCTCAGGGAAAGCCCAGTTCCTCGAGGGCACCCACTGTGCAGTGCGTGACCACCGCTGAGCCGAAAGGAGTCCTGGCGCCGTTCCTTGGACCGTTTCCCGAGAGCGTGAGGTGAGGCGATAGCTGTCGGTTCTCCCCCCCTGAAACTCGTGTCCCCCTCTCTGTCTCCCATGTCCCTGGGAGGTGTGGCGTCTCTTTCCATCGCGGAGATACCTGGGGCTCCTCAACGGGAAACCCGTAGCAGTCCTCTTGGCTGCAGCCGGGTTCTGGGAGAAATCGACCCTGAGGAACGGGCTAGTGAGTCCCGCAGGGCGGCACTGCTCACCCGGAAAGGCGTGTCCTGGCCCTTCCTGAGAGAGCCTCCGTGGCCCCTTTGAACCATGTCCTCTGGAAGATGACACGGTGGAGGCTCTTCGCTTCCGGACAGTCACAGGCATTCAAGGCTCGGGAGGGCATTCCCTCTTCGACCATGAAACAGTTCCTACGGAGCGGCGCATCCGCCGCGCGAGAACGGACACGTCCGCTTGCAACCGCGCTGTTTCGCCCTGATTGGGGAAGTCGTCTCGATAGACACAGAGAGAGAGAGAGAGAGAGAGAGAGAGAGAGAGAGAGAGAGAGAGGTCTGAGGTGATTTGCTCTTCCGGTCCCCGGCGGGCAGAGTGGCAACGGGTCGTTGCCGTGAGGATTTGCACGAGGGTCCTCACGGCCGTTCCGAGGCGTGTTCCTCCGTTCCCTTGGGAGCTCGGCTCCTGTCCCAGCCTTTAGAGTGGACACGGCAGGCTTCCACGCTGAGAAGGAATGCGGAGGCGCTCGCGTGCGGACCGGGAGGCTGCGTGGGGAGTCCGGAGAGCTTCCGCAGGCAGCAGGGGTGCAGCTCAGCCCCAGCTCGGGAATGTGTTCTTGGCCTCTGAGAGACACGCCCTCAGCAGCTTGCGCGCCTAGGTCCTTCTTCCGCGGGGGCAGTTGAGACGTTTCCCGAATCGGGTAGGGAACCGCTACGGCTCGCTCGCCGGAAACGCCGCGGCCTCCCAACAGCACCGCGCATCCCGTGGGCAGTGTCAGGCAGCCGCCTGGCCTCCACGAGCTCGGGAGCCGTTCCTAGCACCGTCTCCTCCGAGTGCAGGGTCAGGGTATAGGTGTAGGTCTCCTCCCTTCAGGGAGTGTGTCCCTTTTCTCTCCCTCTCCACCCGGTGGAGTGCATCTTTCCGTCTCTGACATACCTAGGGGCCCTGCAAGAGAAGACCGTGGCCGTGCTCTTTCCTGTAGCAGTGTTCTGCGCGGCCAAATCTCCTTGGACCCGGCGCTCCTCTATTGTGCGGGACGGCGCCGTCGACGCTGAAGGGAGCGTGGTGGACCTTCCTGAGCAAGCCGCCCTGGCCCCCCGGACGCACGTCCCCTTGACTCTGTCACGGTGTGGGGGCGCTCCCCTCCCCGGGAGTAACAGGTTTCCCAGACTCGGGGGGACACTCGCTCTTGGACACTGGAGGGGATTGTACGGAGCCGCACGTGTGTTGCGAAACTGCGTACACGGTCGCGGGAGCCTGCAGTCTTTCTGCCGGAGAGACAGTGTCTTCTCGGTAGATGGAGACAGGTCGGAGGTCCTTGGCGCTGCCGCTCCGCTGCGGGAGGAGATACTGCCGGTTCGGGATGTTGTGCACAAGCGTCCTCACGGCCATTCTGAGGACAGTTGCCCCATTCTCTCTCCTCGCTCTGTTCCTGCGCCAGCCCAGAGTGGACATGGACGGTTTCCACTGTGGGAAGGGAGCCGAAGGAGGGGTCCCGTGGGGAACGGAAGGATGCTTTCCGAATCATGAGGGCTCTCGCAGACAAGAGGTGTGGCCCTCCCGCAGCCCGGGAAGGTGTCCCTTTGCTCGCAGTGCCATGCTCCCAGTAAGGCACTCTCCTCCATCCCTCTTCCACCGTGGCCGTGAAGCCGTTTCCCGCGCCGCGCAGGACACCGCTGCCGGCTCACTCTCAGGGAAAGCCCAGTTCCTCGAGGGCACCCACTGTGCAGTGCGTGACCACCGCTGAGCCGAAAGGAGTCCTGGCGCCGTTCCTTGGACCGTTTCCCGAGAGCGTGAGGTGAGGCGATAGCTGTCGGTTCTCCCCCCTGAAACTCGTGTCCCCCTCTCTGTCTCCCATGTCCCTGGGAGGTGTGGCGTCTCTTTCCATCGCGGAGATACCTGGGGCTCCTCAACGGGAAACCCGTAGCAGTCCTCTTGGCTGCAGCCGGGTTCTGGGAGAAATCGACCCTGAGGAACGGGCTAGTGAGTCCCGCAGGGCGGCACTGCTCACCCGGAAAGGCGTGTCCTGGCCCTTCCTGAGAGAGCCTCCGTGGCCCCTTTGAACCATGTCCTCTGGAAGATGACACGGTGGAGGCTCTTCGCTTCCGGACAGTCACAGGCATTCAAGGCTCGGGAGGGCATTCCCTCTTCGACCATGAAACAGTTCCTACGGAGCGGCGCATCCGCCGCGCGAGAACGGACACGTCCGCTTGCAACCGCGCTGTTTCGCCCTGATTGGGGAAGTCGTCTCGATAGACACGGAGAGAGAGAGAGAGAGAGAGAGAGAGAGAGAGAGAGAGAGAGGTCTGAGGTGATTTGCTCTTCCGGTCCCCGGCGGGCAGAGTGGCAACGGGTCGTTGCCGTGAGGATTTGCACGAGGGTCCTCACGGCCGTTCCGAGGCGTGTTCCTCCGTTCCCTTGGGAGCTCGGCTCCTGTCCCAGCCTTTAGAGTGGACACGGCAGGCTTCCACGCTGAGAAGGAATGCGGAGGCGTTCGCGTGCGGACCGGGAGGCTGCGTGGGGAGTCCGGAGAGCTTCCGCAGGCAGCAGGGGTGCAGCTCAGCCCCAGCTCGGGAATGTGTTCTTGGCCTCTGAGAGACACGCCCTCAGCAGCTTGCGCGCCTAGGTCCTTCTTCCGCGGGGGCAGTTGAGACGTTTCCCGAATCGGGTAGGGAACCGCTACGGCTCGCTCGCCGGAAACGCCGCGGCCTCCCAACAGCACCGCGCATCCCGTGGGCAGTGTCAGGCAGCCGCCTGGCCTCCACGAGCTCGGGAGCCGTTCCTAGCACCGTCTCCTCCGAGTGCAGGGTCAGGGTATAGGTGTAGGTCTCCTCCCTTCAGGGAGTGTGTCCCTTTTCTCTCCCTCTCCACCCGGTGGAGTGCATCTTTCCGTCTCTGACATACCTAGGGGCCCTGCAAGAGAAGACCGTGGCCGTGCTCTTTCCTGTAGCAGTGTTCTGCGCGGCCAAATCTCCTTGGACCCGGCGCTCCTCTATTGTGCGGGACGGCGCCGTCGACGCTGAAGGGAGCGTGGTGGACCTTCCTGAGCAAGCCGCCCTGGCCCCCCGGACGCACGTCCCCTTGACTCTGTCACGGTGTGGGGGCGCTCCCCTCCCCGGGAGTAACAGGTTTCCCAGACTCGGGGGGACACTCGCTCTTGGACACTGGAGGGGATTGTACGGAGCCGCACGTGTGTTGCGAAACTGCGTACACGGTCGCGGGAGCCTGCAGTCTTTCTGCCGGAGAGACAGTGTCTTCTCGGTAGATGGAGACAGGTCGGAGGTCCTTGGCGCTGCCGCTCCGCTGCGGGAGGAGATACTGCCGGTTCGGGATGTTGTGCACAAGCGTCCTCACGGCCATTCTGAGGACAGTTGCCCCATTCTCTCTCCTCGCTCTGTTCCTGCGCCAGCCCAGAGTGGACATGGACGGTTTCCACTGTGGGAAGGGAGCCGAAGGAGGGGTCCCGTGGGGAACGGAAGGATGCTTTCCGAATCATGAGGGCTCTCGCAGACAAGAGGTGTGGCCCTCCCGCAGCCCGGGAAGGTGTCCCTTTGCTCGCAGTGCCATGCTCCCAGTAAGGCACTCTCCTCCATCCCTCTTCCACCGTGGCCGTGAAGCCGTTTCCCGCGCCGCGCAGGACACCGCTGCCGGCTCACTCTCAGGGAAAGCCCAGTTCCTCGAGGGCACCCACTGTGCAGTGCGTGACCACCGCTGAGCCGAAAGGAGTCCTGGCGCCGTTCCTTGGACCGTTTCCCGAGAGCGTGAGGTGAGGCGATAGCTGTCGATTCTCCCCCCTGAAACTCGTGTCCCCCTCTCTGTCTCCCATGTCCCTGGGAGGTGTGGCGTCTCTTTCCATCGCGGAGATACCTGGGGCTCCTCAACGGGAAACCCGTAGCAGTCCTCTTGGCTGCAGCCGGGTTCTGGGAGAAATCGACCCTGAGGAACGGGCTAGTGAGTCCCGCAGGGCGGCACTGCTCACCCGGAAAGGCGTGTCCTGGCCCTTCCTGAGAGAGCCTCCGTGGCCCCTTTGAACCATGTCCTCTGGAAGATGACACGGTGGAGGCTCTTCGCTTCCGGACAGTCACAGGCATTCAAGGCTCGGGAGGGCATTCCCTCTTCGACCATGAAACAGTTCCTACGGAGCGGCGCATCCGCCGCGCGAGAACGGACACGTCCGCTTGCAACCGCGCTGTTTCGCCCTGATCGGGGAAGTCGTCTCGATAGACACAGAGAGAGAGAGAGAGAGAGAGAGAGAGAGAGAGAGAGAGAGGTCTGAGGTGATTTGCTCTTCCGGTCCCCGGCGGGCAGAGTGGCAACGGGTCGTTGCCGTGAGGATTTGCACGAGGGTCCTCACGGCCGTTCCGAGGCGTGTTCCTCCGTTCCCTTGGGAGCTCGGCTCCTGTCCCAGCCTTTAGAGTGGACACGGCAGGCTTCCACGCTGAGAAGGAATGCGGAGGCGTTCGCGTGCGGACCGGGAGGCTGCGTGGGGAGTCCGGAGAGCTTCCGCAGGCAGCAGGGGTGCAGCTCAGCCCCAGCTCGGGAATGTGTTCTTGGCCTCTGAGAGACACGCCCTCAGCAGCTTGCGCGCCTAGGTCCTTCTTCCGCGGGGGCAGTTGAGACGTTTCCCGAATCGGGTAGGGAACCGCTACGGCTCGCTCGCCGGAAACGCCGCGGCCTCCCAACAGCACCGCGCATCCCGTGGGCAGTGTCAGGCAGCCGCCTGGCCTCCACGAGCTCGGGAGCCGTTCCTAGCACCGTCTCCTCCGAGTGCAGGGTCAGGGTATAGGTGTAGGTCTCCTCCCTTCAGGGAGTGTGTCCCTTTTCTCTCCCTCTCCACCCGGTGGAGTGCATCTTTCCGTCTCTGACATACCTAGGGGCCCTGCAAGAGAAGACCGTGGCCGTGCTCTTTCCTGTAGCAGTGTTCTGCGCGGCCAAATCTCCTTGGACCCGGCGCTCCTCTATTGTGCGGGACGGCGCCGTCGACGCTGAAGGGAGCGTGGTGGACCTTCCTGAGCAAGCCGCCCTGGCCCCCCGGACGCACGTCCCCTTGACTCTGTCACGGTGTGGGGGCGCTCCCCTCCCCGGGAGTAACAGGTTTCCCAGACTCGGGGGGACACTCGCTCTTGGACACTGGAGGGGATTGTACGGAGCCGCACGTGTGTTGCGAAACTGCGTACACGGTCGCGGGAGCCTGCAGTCTTTCTGCCGGAGAGACAGTGTCTTCTCGGTAGATGGAGACAGGTCGGAGGTCCTTGGCGCTGCCGCTCCGCTGCGGGAGGAGATACTGCCGGTTCGGGATGTTGTGCACAAGCGTCCTCACGGCCATTCTGAGGACAGTTGCCCCATTCTCTCTCCTCGCTCTGTTCCTGCGCCAGCCCAGAGTGGACATGGACGGTTTCCACTGTGGGAAGGGAGCCGAAGGAGGGGTCCCGTGGGGAACGGAAGGATGCTTTCCGAATCATGAGGGCTCTCGCAGACAAGAGGTGTGGCCCTCCCGCAGCCCGGGAAGGTGTCCCTTTGCTCGCAGTGCCATGCTCCCAGTAAGGCACTCTCCTCCATCCCTCTTCCACCGTGGCCGTGAAGCCGTTTCCCGCGCCGCGCAGGACACCGCTGCCGGCTCACTCTCAGGGAAAGCCCAGTTCCTCGAGGGCACCCACTGTGCAGTGCGTGACCACCGCTGAGCCGAAAGGAGTCCTGGCGCCGTTCCTTGGACCGTTTCCCGAGAGCGTGAGGTGAGGCGATAGCTGTCGGTTCTCCCCCCTGAAACTCGTGTCCCCCTCTCTGTCTCCCATGTCCCTGGGAGGTGTGGCGTCTCTTTCCATCGCGGAGATACCTGGGGCTCCTCAACGGGAAACCCGTAGCAGTCCTCTTGGCTGCAGCCGGGTTCTGGGAGAAATCGACCCTGAGGAACGGGCTAGTGAGTCCCGCAGGGCGGCACTGCTCACCCGGAAAGGCGTGTCCTGGCCCTTCCTGAGAGAGCCTCCGTGGCCCCTTTGAACCATGTCCTCTGGAAGATGACACGGTGGAGGCTCTTCGCTTCCGGACAGTCACAGGCATTCAAGGCTCGGGAGGGCATTCCCTCTTCGACCATGAAACAGTTCCTACGGAGCGGCGCATCCGCCGCGCGAGAACGGACACGTCCGCTTGCAACCGCGCTGTTTCGCCCTGATCGGGGAAGTCGTCTCGATAGACACAGAGAGAGAGAGAGAGAGAGAGAGAGAGAGAGAGAGAGAGAGGTCTGAGGTGATTTGCTCTTCCGGTCCCCGGCGGGCAGAGTGGCAACGGGTCGTTGCCGTGAGGATTTGCACGAGGGTCCTCACGGCCGTTCCGAGGCGTGTTCCTCCGTTCCCTTGGGAGCTCGGCTCCTGTCCCAGCCTTTAGAGTGGACACGGCAGGCTTCCACGCTGAGAAGGAATGCGGAGGCGTTCGCGTGCGGACCGGGAGGCTGCGTGGGGAGTCCGGAGAGCTTCCGCAGGCAGCAGGGGTGCAGCTCAGCCCCAGCTCGGGAATGTGTTCTTGGCCTCTGAGAGACACGCCCTCAGCAGCTTGCGCGCCTAGGTCCTTCTTCCGCGGGGGCAGTTGAGACGTTTCCCGAATCGGGTAGGGAACCGCTACGGCTCGCTCGCCGGAAACGCCGCGGCCTCCCAACAGCACCGCGCATCCCGTGGGCAGTGTCAGGCAGCCGCCTGGCCTCCACGAGCTCGGGAGCCGTTCCTAGCACCGTCTCCTCCGAGTGCAGGGTCAGGGTATAGGTGTAGGTCTCCTCCCTTCAGGGAGTGTGTCCCTTTTCTCTCCCTCTCCACCCGGTGGAGTGCATCTTTCCGTCTCTGACATACCTAGGGGCCCTGCAAGAGAAGACCGTGGCCGTGCTCTTTCCTGTAGCAGTGTTCTGCGCGGCCAAATCTCCTTGGACCCGGCGCTCCTCTATTGTGCGGGACGGCGCCGTCGACGCTGAAGGGAGCGTGGTGGACCTTCCTGAGCAAGCCGCCCTGGCCCCCCGGACGCACGTCCCCTTGACTCTGTCACGGTGTGGGGGCGCTCCCCTCCCCGGGAGTAACAGGTTTCCCAGACTCGGGGGGACACTCGCTCTTGGACACTGGAGGGGATTGTACGGAGCCGCACGTGTGTTGCGAAACTGCGTACACGGTCGCGGGAGCCTGCAGTCTTTCTGCCGGAGAGACAGTGTCTTCTCGGTAGATGGAGACAGGTCGGAGGTCCTTGGCGCTGCCGCTCCGCTGCGGGAGGAGATACTGCCGGTTCGGGATGTTGTGCACAAGCGTCCTCACGGCCATTCTGAGGACAGTTGCCCCATTCTCTCTCCTCGCTCTGTTCCTGCGCCAGCCCAGAGTGGACATGGACGGTTTCCACTGTGGGAAGGGAGCCGAAGGAGGGGTCCCGTGGGGAACGGAAGGATGCTTTCCGAATCATGAGGGCTCTCGCAGACAAGAGGTGTGGCCCTCCCGCAGCCCGGGAAGGTGTCCCTTTGCTCGCAGTGCCATGCTCCCAGTAAGGCACTCTCCTCCATCCCTCTTCCACCGTGGCCGTGAAGCCGTTTCCCGCGCCGCGCAGGACACCGCTGCCGGCTCACTCTCAGGGAAAGCCCAGTTCCTCGAGGGCACCCACTGTGCAGTGCGTGACCACCGCTGAGCCGAAAGGAGTCCTGGCGCCGTTCCTTGGACCGTTTCCCGAGAGCGTGAGGTGAGGCGATAGCTGTCGGTTCTCCCCCCTGAAACTCGTGTCCCCCTCTCTGTCTCCCATGTCCCTGGGAGGTGTGGCGTCTCTTTCCATCGCGGAGATACCTGGGGCTCCTCAACGGGAAACCCGTAGCAGTCCTCTTGGCTGCAGCCGGGTTCTGGGAGAAATCGACCCTGAGGAACGGGCTAGTGAGTCCCGCAGGGCGGCACTGCTCACCCGGAAAGGCGTGTCCTGGCCCTTCCTGAGAGAGCCTCCGTGGCCCCTTTGAACCATGTCCTCTGGAAGATGACACGGTGGAGGCTCTTCGCTTCCGGACAGTCACAGGCATTCAAGGCTCGGGAGGGCATTCCCTCTTCGACCATGAAACAGTTCCTACGGAGCGGCGCATCCGCCGCGCGAGAACGGACACGTCCGCTTGCAACCGCGCTGTTTCGCCCTGATCGGGGAAGTCGTCTCGATAGACACAGAGAGAGAGAGAGAGAGAGAGAGAGAGAGGTCTGAGGTGATTTGCTCTTCCGGTCCCCGGCGGGCAGAGTGGCAACGGGTCGTTGCCGTGAGGATTTGCACGAGGGTCCTCACGGCCGTTCCGAGGCGTGTTCCTCCGTTCCCTTGGGAGCTCGGCTCCTGTCCCAGCCTTTAGAGTGGACACGGCAGGCTTCCACGCTGAGAAGGAATGCGGAGGCGTTCGCGTGCGGACCGGGAGGCTGCGTGGGGAGTCCGGAGAGCTTCCGCAGGCAGCAGGGGTGCAGCTCAGCCCCAGCTCGGGAATGTGTTCTTGGCCTCTGAGAGACACGCCCTCAGCAGCTTGCGCGCCTAGGTCCTTCTTCCGCGGGGGCAGTTGAGACGTTTCCCGAATCGGGTAGGGAACCGCTACGGCTCGCTCGCCGGAAACGCCGCGGCCTCCCAACAGCACCGCGCATCCCGTGGGCAGTGTCAGGCAGCCGCCTGGCCTCCACGAGCTCGGGAGCCGTTCCTAGCACCGTCTCCTCCGAGTGCAGGGTCAGGGTATAGGTGTAGGTCTCCTCCCTTCAGGGAGTGTGTCCCTTTTCTCTCCCTCTCCACCCGGTGGAGTGCATCTTTCCGTCTCTGACATACCTAGGGGCCCTGCAAGAGAAGACCGTGGCCGTGCTCTTTCCTGTAGCAGTGTTCTGCGCGGCCAAATCTCCTTGGACCCGGCGCTCCTCTATTGTGCGGGACGGCGCCGTCGACGCTGAAGGGAGCGTGGTGGACCTTCCTGAGCAAGCCGCCCTGGCCCCCCGGACGCACGTCCCCTTGACTCTGTCACGGTGTGGGGGCGCTCCCCTCCCCGGGAGTAACAGGTTTCCCAGACTCGGGGGGACACTCGCTCTTGGACACTGGAGGGGATTGTACGGAGCCGCACGTGTGTTGCGAAACTGCGTACACGGTCGCGGGAGCCTGCAGTCTTTCTGCCGGAGAGACAGTGTCTTCTCGGTAGATGGAGACAGGTCGGAGGTCCTTGGCGCTGCCGCTCCGCTGCGGGAGGAGATACTGCCGGTTCGGGATGTTGTGCACAAGCGTCCTCACGGCCATTCTGAGGACAGTTGCCCCATTCTCTCTCCTCGCTCTGTTCCTGCGCCAGCCCAGAGTGGACATGGACGGTTTCCACTGTGGGAAGGGAGCCGAAGGAGGGGTCCCGTGGGGAACGGAAGGATGCTTTCCGAATCATGAGGGCTCTCGCAGACAAGAGGTGTGGCCCTCCCGCAGCCCGGGAAGGTGTCCCTTTGCTCGCAGTGCCATGCTCCCAGTAAGGCACTCTCCTCCATCCCTCTTCCACCGTGGCCGTGAAGCCGTTTCCCGCGCCGCGCAGGACACCGCTGCCGGCTCACTCTCAGGGAAAGCCCAGTTCCTCGAGGGCACCCACTGTGCAGTGCGTGACCACCGCTGAGCCGAAAGGAGTCCTGGCGCCGTTCCTTGGACCGTTTCCCGAGAGCGTGAGGTGAGGCGATAGCTGTCGGTTCTCCCCCCTGAAACTCGTGTCCCCCTCTCTGTCTCCCATGTCCCTGGGAGGTGTGGCGTCTCTTTCCATCGCGGAGATACCTGGGGCTCCTCAACGGGAAACCCGTAGCAGTCCTCTTGGCTGCAGCCGGGTTCTGGGAGAAATCGACCCTGAGGAACGGGCTAGTGAGTCCCGCAGGGCGGCACTGCTCACCCGGAAAGGCGTGTCCTGGCCCTTCCTGAGAGAGCCTCCGTGGCCCCTTTGAACCATGTCCTCTGGAAGATGACACGGTGGAGGCTCTTCGCTTCCGGACAGTCACAGGCATTCAAGGCTCGGGAGGGCATTCCCTCTTCGACCATGAAACAGTTCCTACGGAGCGGCGCATCCGCCGCGCGAG
Organism: Pteronotus mesoamericanus; assembly: GCF_021234165.1. NCBI lineage: Eukaryota > Metazoa > Chordata > Mammalia > Chiroptera > Mormoopidae > Pteronotus > Pteronotus mesoamericanus. The sequence goes on from NW_026555109.1 coordinate 34,033, forward strand.
AACGGACACGTCCGCTTGCAACCGCGCTGTTTCGCCCTGATCGGGGAAGTCGTCTCGATAGACAAGAGAGAGAGAGAGAGAGAGAGAGAGAGAGAGAGAGAGAGAGAGAGGTCTGAGGTGATTTGCTCTTCCGGTCCCCGGCGGGCAGAGTGGCAACGGGTCGTTGCCGTGAGGATTTGCACGAGGGTCCTCACGGCCGTTCCGAGGCGTGTTCCTCCGTTCCCTTGGGAGCTCGGCTCCTGTCCCAGCCTTTAGAGTGGACACGGCAGGCTTCCACGCTGAGAAGGAATGCGGAGGCGTTCGCGTGCGGACCGGGAGGCTGCGTGGGGAGTCCGGAGAGCTTCCGCAGGCAGCAGGGGTGCAGCTCAGCCCCAGCTCGGGAATGTGTTCTTGGCCTCTGAGAGACACGCCCTCAGCAGCTTGCGCGCCTAGGTCCTTCTTCCGCGGGGGCAGTTGAGACGTTTCCCGAATCGGGTAGGGAACCGCTACGGCTCGCTCGCCGGAAACGCCGCGGCCTCCCAACAGCACCGCGCATCCCGTGGGCAGTGTCAGGCAGCCGCCTGGCCTCCACGAGCTCGGGAGCCGTTCCTAGCACCGTCTCCTCCGAGTGCAGGGTCAGGGTATAGGTGTAGGTCTCCTCCCTTCAGGGAGTGTGTCCCTTTTCTCTCCCTCTCCACCCGGTGGAGTGCATCTTTCCGTCTCTGACATACCTAGGGGCCCTGCAAGAGAAGACCGTGGCCGTGCTCTTTCCTGTAGCAGTGTTCTGCGCGGCCAAATCTCCTTGGACCCGGCGCTCCTCTATTGTGCGGGACGGCGCCGTCGACGCTGAAGGGAGCGTGGTGGACCTTCCTGAGCAAGCCGCCCTGGCCCCCCGGACGCACGTCCCCTTGACTCTGTCACGGTGTGGGGGCGCTCCCCTCCCCGGGAGTAACAGGTTTCCCAGACTCGGGGGGACACTCGCTCTTGGACACTGGAGGGGATTGTACGGAGCCGCACGTGTGTTGCGAAACTGCGTACACGGTCGCGGGAGCCTGCAGTCTTTCTGCCGGAGAGACAGTGTCTTCTCGGTAGATGGAGACAGGTCGGAGGTCCTTGGCGCTGCCGCTCCGCTGCGGGAGGAGATACTGCCGGTTCGGGATGTTGTGCACAAGCGTCCTCACGGCCATTCTGAGGACAGTTGCCCCATTCTCTCTCCTCGCTCTGTTCCTGCGCCAGCCCAGAGTGGACATGGACGGTTTCCACTGTGGGAAGGGAGCCGAAGGAGGGGTCCCGTGGGGAACGGAAGGATGCTTTCCGAATCATGAGGGCTCTCGCAGACAAGAGGTGTGGCCCTCCCGCAGCCCGGGAAGGTGTCCCTTTGCTCGCAGTGCCATGCTCCCAGTAAGGCACTCTCCTCCATCCCTCTTCCACCGTGGCCGTGAAGCCGTTTCCCGCGCCGCGCAGGACACCGCTGCCGGCTCACTCTCAGGGAAAGCCCAGTTCCTCGAGGGCACCCACTGTGCAGTGCGTGACCACCGCTGAGCCGAAAGGAGTCCTGGCGCCGTTCCTTGGACCGTTTCCCGAGAGCGTGAGGTGAGGCGATAGCTGTCGGTTCTCCCCCCTGAAACTCGTGTCCCCCTCTCTGTCTCCCATGTCCCTGGGAGGTGTGGCGTCTCTTTCCATCGCGGAGATACCTGGGGCTCCTCAACGGGAAACCCGTAGCAGTCCTCTTGGCTGCAGCCGGGTTCTGGGAGAAATCGACCCTGAGGAACGGGCTAGTGAGTCCCGCAGGACGGCACTGCTCACCCGGAAAGGCGTGTCCTGGCCCTTCCTGAGAGAGCCTCCGTGGCCCCTTTGAACCATGTCCTCTGGAAGATGACACGGTGGAGGCTCTTCGCTTCCGGACAGTCACAGGCATTCAAGGCTCGGGAGGGCATTCCCTCTTCGACCATGAAACAGTTCCTACGGAGCGGCGCATCCGCCGCGCGAGAACGGACACGTCCGCTTGCAACCGCGCTGTTTCGCCCTGATTGGGGAAGTCGTCTCGATAGACACGAGAGAGAGAGAGAGAGAGAGAGAGAGAGAGAGAGAGAGAGAGGTCTGAGGTGATTTGCTCTTCCGGTCCCCGGCGGGCAGAGTGGCAACGGGTCGTTGCCGTGAGGATTTGCACGAGGGTCCTCACGGCCGTTCCGAGGCGTGTTCCTCCGTTCCCTTGGGAGCTCGGCTCCTGTCCCAGCCTTTAGAGTGGACACGGCAGGCTTCCACGCTGAGAAGGAATGCGGAGGCGTTCGCGTGCGGACCGGGAGGCTGCGTGGGGAGTCCGGAGAGCTTCCGCAGGCAGCAGGGGTGCAGCTCAGCCCCAGCTCGGGAATGTGTTCTTGGCCTCTGAGAGACACGCCCTCAGCAGCTTGCGCGCCTAGGTCCTTCTTCCGCGGGGGCAGTTGAGACGTTTCCCGAATCGGGTAGGGAACCGCTACGGCTCGCTCGCCGGAAACGCCGCGGCCTCCCAACAGCACCGCGCATCCCGTGGGCAGTGTCAGGCAGCCGCCTGGCCTCCACGAGCTCGGGAGCCGTTCCTAGCACCGTCTCCTCCGAGTGCAGGGTCAGGGTATAGGTGTAGGTCTCCTCCCTTCAGGGAGTGTGTCCCTTTTCTCTCCCTCTCCACCCGGTGGAGTGCATCTTTCCGTCTCTGACATACCTAGGGGCCCTGCAAGAGAAGACCGTGGCCGTGCTCTTTCCTGTAGCAGTGTTCTGCGCGGCCAAATCTCCTTGGACCCGGCGCTCCTCTATTGTGCGGGACGGCGCCGTCGACGCTGAAGGGAGCGTGGTGGACCTTCCTGAGCAAGCCGCCCTGGCCCCCCGGACGCACGTCCCCTTGACTCTGTCACGGTGTGGGGGCGCTCCCCTCCCCGGGAGTAACAGGTTTCCCAGACTCGGGGGGACACTCGCTCTTGGACACTGGAGGGGATTGTACGGAGCCGCACGTGTGTTGCGAAACTGCGTACACGGTCGCGGGAGCCTGCAGTCTTTCTGCCGGAGAGACAGTGTCTTCTCGGTAGATGGAGACAGGTCGGAGGTCCTTGGCGCTGCCGCTCCGCTGCGGGAGGAGATACTGCCGGTTCGGGATGTTGTGCACAAGCGTCCTCACGGCCATTCTGAGGACAGTTGCCCCATTCTCTCTCCTCGCTCTGTTCCTGCGCCAGCCCAGAGTGGACATGGACGGTTTCCACTGTGGGAAGGGAGCCGAAGGAGGGGTCCCGTGGGGAACGGAAGGATGCTTTCCGAATCATGAGGGCTCTCGCAGACAAGAGGTGTGGCCCTCCCGCAGCCCGGGAAGGTGTCCCTTTGCTCGCAGTGCCATGCTCCCAGTAAGGCACTCTCCTCCATCCCTCTTCCACCGTGGCCGTGAAGCCGTTTCCCGCGCCGCGCAGGACACCGCTGCCGGCTCACTCTCAGGGAAAGCCCAGTTCCTCGAGGGCACCCACTGTGCAGTGCGTGACCACCGCTGAGCCGAAAGGAGTCCTGGCGCCGTTCCTTGGACCGTTTCCCGAGAGCGTGAGGTGAGGCGATAGCTGTCGGTTCTCCCCCCTGAAACTCGTGTCCCCCTCTCTGTCTCCCATGTCCCTGGGAGGTGTGGCGTCTCTTTCCATCGCGGAGATACCTGGGGCTCCTCAACGGGAAACCCGTAGCAGTCCTCTTGGCTGCAGCCGGGTTCTGGGAGAAATCGACCCTGAGGAACGGGCTAGTGAGTCCCGCAGGGCGGCACTGCTCACCCGGAAAGGCGTGTCCTGGCCCTTCCTGAGAGAGCCTCCGTGGCCCCTTTGAACCATGTCCTCTGGAAGATGACACGGTGGAGGCTCTTCGCTTCCGGACAGTCACAGGCATTCAAGGCTCGGGAGGGCATTCCCTCTTCGACCATGAAACAGTTCCTACGGAGCGGCGCATCCGCCGCGCGAGAACGGACACGTCCGCTTGCAACCGCGCTGTTTCGCCCTGATCGGGGAAGTCGTCTCGATAGACACAGAGAGAGAGAGAGAGAGAGAGAGAGAGAGAGAGAGAGAGAGAGAGGTCTGAGGTGATTTGCTCTTCCGGTCCCCGGCGGGCAGAGTGGCAACGGGTCGTTGCCGTGAGGATTTGCACGAGGGTCCTCACGGCCGTTCCGAGGCGTGTTCCTCCGTTCCCTTGGGAGCTCGGCTCCTGTCCCAGCCTTTAGAGTGGACACGGCAGGCTTCCACGCTGAGAAGGAATGCGGAGGCGTTCGCGTGCGGACCGGGAGGCTGCGTGGGGAGTCCGGAGAGCTTCCGCAGGCAGCAGGGGTGCAGCTCAGCCCCAGCTCGGGAATGTGTTCTTGGCCTCTGAGAGACACGCCCTCAGCAGCTTGCGCGCCTAGGTCCTTCTTCCGCGGGGGCAGTTGAGACGTTTCCCGAATCGGGTAGGGAACCGCTACGGCTCGCTCGCCGGAAACGCCGCGGCCTCCCAACAGCACCGCGCATCCCGTGGGCAGTGTCAGGCAGCCGCCTGGCCTCCACGAGCTCGGGAGCCGTTCCTAGCACCGTCTCCTCCGAGTGCAGGGTCAGGGTATAGGTGTAGGTCTCCTCCCTTCAGGGAGTGTGTCCCTTTTCTCTCCCTCTCCACCCGGTGGAGTGCATCTTTCCGTCTCTGACATACCTAGGGGCCCTGCAAGAGAAGACCGTGGCCGTGCTCTTTCCTGTAGCAGTGTTCTGCGCGGCCAAATCTCCTTGGACCCGGCGCTCCTCTATTGTGCGGGACGGCGCCGTCGACGCTGAAGGGAGCGTGGTGGACCTTCCTGAGCAAGCCGCCCTGGCCCCCCGGACGCACGTCCCCTTGACTCTGTCACGGTGTGGGGGCGCTCCCCTCCCCGGGAGTAACAGGTTTCCCAGACTCGGGGGGACACTCGCTCTTGGACACTGGAGGGGATTGTACGGAGCCGCACGTGTGTTGCGAAACTGCGTACACGGTCGCGGGAGCCTGCAGTCTTTCTGCCGGAGAGACAGTGTCTTCTCGGTAGATGGAGACAGGTCGGAGGTCCTTGGCGCTGCCGCTCCGCTGCGGGAGGAGATACTGCCGGTTCGGGATGTTGTGCACAAGCGTCCTCACGGCCATTCTGAGGACAGTTGCCCCATTCTCTCTCCTCGCTCTGTTCCTGCGCCAGCCCAGAGTGGACATGGACGGTTTCCACTGTGGGAAGGGAGCCGAAGGAGGGGTCCCGTGGGGAACGGAAGGATGCTTTCCGAATCATGAGGGCTCTCGCAGACAAGAGGTGTGGCCCTCCCGCAGCCCGGGAAGGTGTCCCTTTGCTCGCAGTGCCATGCTCCCAGTAAGGCACTCTCCTCCATCCCTCTTCCACCGTGGCCGTGAAGCCGTTTCCCGCGCCGCGCAGGACACCGCTGCCGGCTCACTCTCAGGGAAAGCCCAGTTCCTCGAGGGCACCCACTGTGCAGTGCGTGACCACCGCTGAGCCGAAAGGAGTCCTGGCGCCGTTCCTTGGACCGTTTCCCGAGAGCGTGAGGTGAGGCGATAGCTGTCGGTTCTCCCCCCTGAAACTCGTGTCCCCCTCTCTGTCTCCCATGTCCCTGGGAGGTGTGGCGTCTCTTTCCATCGCGGAGATACCTGGGGCTCCTCAACGGGAAACCCGTAGCAGTCCTCTTGGCTGCAGCCGGGTTCTGGGAGAAATCGACCCTGAGGAACGGGCTAGTGAGTCCCGCAGGGCGGCACTGCTCACCCGGAAAGGCGTGTCCTGGCCCTTCCTGAGAGAGCCTCCGTGGCCCCTTTGAACCATGTCCTCTGGAAGATGACACGGTGGAGGCTCTTCGCTTCCGGACAGTCACAGGCATTCAAGGCTCGGGAGGGCATTCCCTCTTCGACCATGAAACAGTTCCTACGGAGCGGCGCATCCGCCGCGCGAGAACGGACACGTCCGCTTGCAACCGCGCTGTTTCGCCCTGATTGGGGAAGTCGTCTCGATAGACACAGAGAGAGAGAGAGAGAGAGAGAGAGAGAGAGAGAGAGAGAGAGAGAGGTCTGAGGTGATTTGCTCTTCCGGTCCCCGGCGGGCAGAGTGGCAACGGGTCGTTGCCGTGAGGATTTGCACGAGGGTCCTCACGGCCGTTCCGAGGCGTGTTCCTCCGTTCCCTTGGGAGCTCGGCTCCTGTCCCAGCCTTTAGAGTGGACACGGCAGGCTTCCACGCTGAGAAGGAATGCGGAGGCGTTCGCGTGCGGACCGGGAGGCTGCGTGGGGAGTCCGGAGAGCTTCCGCAGGCAGCAGGGGTGCAGCTCAGCCCCAGCTCGGGAATGTGTTCTTGGCCTCTGAGAGACACGCCCTCAGCAGCTTGCGCGCCTAGGTCCTTCTTCCGCGGGGGCAGTTGAGACGTTTCCCGAATCGGGTAGGGAACCGCTACGGCTCGCTCGCCGGAAACGCCGCGGCCTCCCAACAGCACCGCGCATCCCGTGGGCAGTGTCAGGCAGCCGCCTGGCCTCCACGAGCTCGGGAGCCGTTCCTAGCACCGTCTCCTCCGAGTGCAGGGTCAGGGTATAGGTGTAGGTCTCCTCCCTTCAGGGAGTGTGTCCCTTTTCTCTCCCTCTCCACCCGGTGGAGTGCATCTTTCCGTCTCTGACATACCTAGGGGCCCTGCAAGAGAAGACCGTGGCCGTGCTCTTTCCTGTAGCAGTGTTCTGCGCGGCCAAATCTCCTTGGACCCGGCGCTCCTCTATTGTGCGGGACGGCGCCGTCGACGCTGAAGGGAGCGTGGTGGACCTTCCTGAGCAAGCCGCCCTGGCCCCCCGGACGCACGTCCCCTTGACTCTGTCACGGTGTGGGGGCGCTCCCCTCCCCGGGAGTAACAGGTTTCCCAGACTCGGGGGGACACTCGCTCTTGGACACTGGAGGGGATTGTACGGAGCCGCACGTGTGTTGCGAAACTGCGTACACGGTCGCGGGAGCCTGCAGTCTTTCTGCCGGAGAGACAGTGTCTTCTCGGTAGATGGAGACAGGTCGGAGGTCCTTGGCGCTGCCGCTCCGCTGCGGGAGGAGATACTGCCGGTTCGGGATGTTGTGCACAAGCGTCCTCACGGCCATTCTGAGGACAGTTGCCCCATTCTCTCTCCTCGCTCTGTTCCTGCGCCAGCCCAGAGTGGACATGGACGGTTTCCACTGTGGGAAGGGAGCCGAAGGAGGGGTCCCGTGGGGAACGGAAGGATGCTTTCCGAATCATGAGGGCTCTCGCAGACAAGAGGTGTGGCCCTCCCGCAGCCCGGGAAGGTGTCCCTTTGCTCGCAGTGCCATGCTCCCAGTAAGGCACTCTCCTCCATCCCTCTTCCACCGTGGCCGTGAAGCCGTTTCCCGCGCCGCGCAGGACACCGCTGCCGGCTCACTCTCAGGGAAAGCCCAGTTCCTCGAGGGCACCCACTGTGCAGTGCGTGACCACCGCTGAGCCGAAAGGAGTCCTGGCGCCGTTCCTTGGACCGTTTCCCGAGAGCGTGAGGTGAGGCGATAGCTGTCGGTTCTCCCCCCTGAAACTCGTGTCCCCCTCTCTGTCTCCCATGTCCCTGGGAGGTGTGGCGTCTCTTTCCATCGCGGAGATACCTGGGGCTCCTCAACGGGAAACCCGTAGCAGTCCTCTTGGCTGCAGCCGGGTTCTGGGAGAAATCGACCCTGAGGAACGGGCTAGTGAGTCCCGCAGGGCGGCACTGCTCACCCGGAAAGGCGTGTCCTGGCCCTTCCTGAGAGAGCCTCCGTGGCCCCTTTGAACCATGTCCTCTGGAAGATGACACGGTGGAGGCTCTTCGCTTCCGGACAGTCACAGGCATTCAAGGCTCGGGAGGGCATTCCCTCTTCGACCATGAAACAGTTCCTACGGAGCGGCGCATCCGCCGCGCGAGAACGGACACGTCCGCTTGCAACCGCGCTGTTTCGCCCTGATCGGGGAAGTCGTCTCGATAGACACAGAGAGAGAGAGAGAGAGAGAGAGAGAGAGAGAGAGAGAGAGAGAGGTCTGAGGTGATTTGCTCTTCCGGTCCCCGGCGGGCAGAGTGGCAACGGGTCGTTGCCGTGAGGATTTGCACGAGGGTCCTCACGGCCGTTCCGAGGCGTGTTCCTCCGTTCCCTTGGGAGCTCGGCTCCTGTCCCAGCCTTTAGAGTGGACACGGCAGGCTTCCACGCTGAGAAGGAATGCGGAGGCGTTCGCGTGCGGACCGGGAGGCTGCGTGGGGAGTCCGGAGAGCTTCCGCAGGCAGCAGGGGTGCAGCTCAGCCCCAGCTCGGGAATGTGTTCTTGGCCTCTGAGAGACACGCCCTCAGCAGCTTGCGCGCCTAGGTCCTTCTTCCGCGGGGGCAGTTGAGACGTTTCCCGAATCGGGTAGGGAACCGCTACGGCTCGCTCGCCGGAAACGCCGCGGCCTCCCAACAGCACCGCGCATCCCGTGGGCAGTGTCAGGCAGCCGCCTGGCCTCCACGAGCTCGGGAGCCGTTCCTAGCACCGTCTCCTCCGAGTGCAGGGTCAGGGTATAGGTGTAGGTCTCCTCCCTTCAGGGAGTGTGTCCCTTTTCTCTCCCTCTCCACCCGGTGGAGTGCATCTTTCCGTCTCTGACATACCTAGGGGCCCTGCAAGAGAAGACCGTGGCCGTGCTCTTTCCTGTAGCAGTGTTCTGCGCGGCCAAATCTCCTTGGACCCGGCGCTCCTCTATTGTGCGGGACGGCGCCGTCGACGCTGAAGGGAGCGTGGTGGACCTTCCTGAGCAAGCCGCCCTGGCCCCCCGGACGCACGTCCCCTTGACTCTGTCACGGTGTGGGGGCGCTCCCCTCCCCGGGAGTAACAGGTTTCCCAGACTCGGGGGGACACTCGCTCTTGGACACTGGAGGGGATTGTACGGAGCCGCACGTGTGTTGCGAAACTGCGTACACGGTCGCGGGAGCCTGCAGTCTTTCTGCCGGAGAGACAGTGTCTTCTCGGTAGATGGAGACAGGTCGGAGGTCCTTGGCGCTGCCGCTCCGCTGCGGGAGGAGATACTGCCGGTTCGGGATGTTGTGCACAAGCGTCCTCACGGCCATTCTGAGGACAGTTGCCCCATTCTCTCTCCTCGCTCTGTTCCTGCGCCAGCCCAGAGTGGACATGGACGGTTTCCACTGTGGGAAGGGAGCCGAAGGAGGGGTCCCGTGGGGAACGGAAGGATGCTTTCCGAATCATGAGGGCTCTCGCAGACAAGAGGTGTGGCCCTCCCGCAGCCCGGGAAGGTGTCCCTTTGCTCGCAGTGCCATGCTCCCAGTAAGGCACTCTCCTCCATCCCTCTTCCACCGTGGCCGTGAAGCCGTTTCCCGCGCCGCGCAGGACACCGCTGCCGGCTCACTCTCAGGGAAAGCCCAGTTCCTCGAGGGCACCCACTGTGCAGTGCGTGACCACCGCTGAGCCGAAAGGAGTCCTGGCGCCGTTCCTTGGACCGTTTCCCGAGAGCGTGAGGTGAGGCGATAGCTGTCGGTTCTCCCCCCTGAAACTCGTGTCCCCCTCTCTGTCTCCCATGTCCCTGGGAGGTGTGGCGTCTCTTTCCATCGCGGAGATACCTGGGGCTCCTCAACGGGAAACCCGTAGCAGTCCTCTTGGCTGCAGCCGGGTTCTGGGAGAAATCGACCCTGAGGAACGGGCTAGTGAGTCCCGCAGGGCGGCACTGCTCACCCGGAAAGGCGTGTCCTGGCCCTTCCTGAGAGAGCCTCCGTGGCCCCTTTGAACCATGTCCTCTGGAAGATGACACGGTGGAGGCTCTTCGCTTCCGGACAGTCACAGGCATTCAAGGCTCGGGAGGGCATTCCCTCTTCGACCATGAAACAGTTCCTACGGAGCGGCGCATCCGCCGCGCGAGAACGGACACGTCCGCTTGCAACCGCGCTGTTTCGCCCTGATTGGGGAAGTCGTCTCGATAGACACGAGAAGAGAGAGAGAGAGAGAGAGAGAGAGAGAGAGAGAGAGAGAGAGGTCTGAGGTGATTTGCTCTTCCGGTCCCCGGCGGGCAGAGTGGCAACGGGTCGTTGCCGTGAGGATTTGCACGAGGGTCCTCACGGCCGTTCCGAGGCGTGTTCCTCCGTTCCCTTGGGAGCTCGGCTCCTGTCCCAGCCTTTAGAGTGGACACGGCAGGCTTCCACGCTGAGAAGGAATGCGGAGGCGTTCGCGTGCGGACCGGGAGGCTGCGTGGGGAGTCCGGAGAGCTTCCGCAGGCAGCAGGGGTGCAGCTCAGCCCCAGCTCGGGAATGTGTTCTTGGCCTCTGAGAGACACGCCCTCAGCAGCTTGCGCGCCTAGGTCCTTCTTCCGCGGGGGCAGTTGAGACGTTTCCCGAATCGGGTAGGGAACCGCTACGGCTCGCTCGCCGGAAACGCCGCGGCCTCCCAACAGCACCGCGCATCCCGTGGGCAGTGTCAGGCAGCCGCCTGGCCTCCACGAGCTCGGGAGCCGTTCCTAGCACCGTCTCCTCCGAGTGCAGGGTCAGGGTATAGGTGTAGGTCTCCTCCCTTCAGGGAGTGTGTCCCTTTTCTCTCCCTCTCCACCCGGTGGAGTGCATCTTTCCGTCTCTGACATACCTAGGGGCCCTGCAAGAGAAGACCGTGGCCGTGCTCTTTCCTGTAGCAGTGTTCTGCGCGGCCAAATCTCCTTGGACCCGGCGCTCCTCTATTGTGCGGGACGGCGCCGTCGACGCTGAAGGGAGCGTGGTGGACCTTCCTGAGCAAGCCGCCCTGGCCCCCCGGACGCACGTCCCCTTGACTCTGTCACGGTGTGGGGGCGCTCCCCTCCCCGGGAGTAACAGGTTTCCCAGACTCGGGGGGACACTCGCTCTTGGACACTGGAGGGGATTGTACGGAGCCGCACGTGTGTTGCGAAACTGCGTACACGGTCGCGGGAGCCTGCAGTCTTTCTGCCGGAGAGACAGTGTCTTCTCGGTAGATGGAGACAGGTCGGAGGTCCTTGGCGCTGCCGCTCCGCTGCGGGAGGAGATACTGCCGGTTCGGGATGTTGTGCACAAGCGTCCTCACGGCCATTCTGAGGACAGTTGCCCCATTCTCTCTCCTCGCTCTGTTCCTGCGCCAGCCCAGAGTGGACATGGACGGTTTCCACTGTGGGAAGGGAGCCGAAGGAGGGGTCCCGTGGGGAACGGAAGGATGCTTTCCGAATCATGAGGGCTCTCGCAGACAAGAGGTGTGGCCCTCCCGCAGCCCGGGAAGGTGTCCCTTTGCTCGCAGTGCCATGCTCCCAGTAAGGCACTCTCCTCCATCCCTCTTCCACCGTGGCCGTGAAGCCGTTTCCCGCGCCGCGCAGGACACCGCTGCCGGCTCACTCTCAGGGAAAGCCCAGTTCCTCGAGGGCACCCACTGTGCAGTGCGTGACCACCGCTGAGCCGAAAGGAGTCCTGGCGCCGTTCCTTGGACCGTTTCCCGAGAGCGTGAGGTGAGGCGATAGCTGTCGGTTCTCCCCCCTGAAACTCGTGTCCCCCTCTCTGTCTCCCATGTCCCTGGGAGGTGTGGCGTCTCTTTCCATCGCGGAGATACCTGGGGCTCCTCAACGGGAAACCCGTAGCAGTCCTCTTGGCTGCAGCCGGGTTCTGGGAGAAATCGACCCTGAGGAACGGGCTAGTGAGTCCCGCAGGGCGGCACTGCTCACCCGGAAAGGCGTGTCCTGGCCCTTCCTGAGAGAGCCTCCGTGGCCCCTTTGAACCATGTCCTCTGGAAGATGACACGGTGGAGGCTCTTCGCTTCCGGACAGTCACAGGCATTCAAGGCTCGGGAGGGCATTCCCTCTTCGACCATGAAACAGTTCCTACGGAGCGGCGCATCCGCCGCGCGAGAACGGACACGTCCGCTTGCAACCGCGCTGTTTCGCCCTGATTGGGGAAGTCGTCTCGATAGACACAGAGAGAGAGAGAGAGAGAGAGAGAGAGAGAGAGAGAGAGAGAGAGAGAGGTCTGAGGTGATTTGCTCTTCCGGTCCCCGGCGGGCAGAGTGGCAACGGGTCGTTGCCGTGAGGATTTGCACGAGGGTCCTCACGGCCGTTCCGAGGCGTGTTCCTCCGTTCCCTTGGGAGCTCGGCTCCTGTCCCAGCCTTTAGAGTGGACACGGCAGGCTTCCACGCTGAGAAGGAATGCGGAGGCGTTCGCGTGCGGACCGGGAGGCTGCGTGGGGAGTCCGGAGAGCTTCCGCAGGCAGCAGGGGTGCAGCTCAGCCCCAGCTCGGGAATGTGTTCTTGGCCTCTGAGAGACACGCCCTCAGCAGCTTGCGCGCCTAGGTCCTTCTTCCGCGGGGGCAGTTGAGACGTTTCCCGAATCGGGTAGGGAACCGCTACGGCTCGCTCGCCGGAAACGCCGCGGCCTCCCAACAGCACCGCGCATCCCGTGGGCAGTGTCAGGCAGCCGCCTGGCCTCCACGAGCTCGGGAGCCGTTCCTAGCACCGTCTCCTCCGAGTGCAGGGTCAGGGTATAGGTGTAGGTCTCCTCCCTTCAGGGAGTGTGTCCCTTTTCTCTCCCTCTCCACCCGGTGGAGTGCATCTTTCCGTCTCTGACATACCTAGGGGCCCTGCAAGAGAAGACCGTGGCCGTGCTCTTTCCTGTAGCAGTGTTCTGCGCGGCCAAATCTCCTTGGACCCGGCGCTCCTCTATTGTGCGGGACGGCGCCGTCGACGCTGAAGGGAGCGTGGTGGACCTTCCTGAGCAAGCCGCCCTGGCCCCCCGGACGCACGTCCCCTTGACTCTGTCACGGTGTGGGGGCGCTCCCCTCCCCGGGAGTAACAGGTTTCCCAGACTCGGGGGGACACTCGCTCTTGGACACTGGAGGGGATTGTACGGAGCCGCACGTGTGTTGCGAAACTGCGTACACGGTCGCGGGAGCCTGCAGTCTTTCTGCCGGAGAGACAGTGTCTTCTCGGTAGATGGAGACAGGTCGGAGGTCCTTGGCGCTGCCGCTCCGCTGCGGGAGGAGATACTGCCGGTTCGGGATGTTGTGCACAAGCGTCCTCACGGCCATTCTGAGGACCGTTGCCCCATTCTCACTCCGCGCTCTGTTCCTGCGCCAGCCCAGAGTGGCCATGGACGGTTTCCACTGTGGGAAGGGAGCCGAAGGAGGAGTCCCGTGGGGAACGGAAGGATGCTTTCCGAATCATGAGGGCTCTCGCAGACAAGAGGTGTGGCCCTCCCGCAGCCCGGGAAGGTGTCCCTTTGCTCGCAGTGCCATGCTCCCAGTAAGGCACTCTCCTTACTGTTTTCACCTTGATAGAGTCATCTTGATACATAGAGAGAGGTCTGAGGTTATTATCTCTTTAGGTCCAAGCAGAAAGAGATAATTTCAGGTTCGTTATGTAACAGTGTGTCAGGGAAATTGTGAGGAAAATCCCTATCTTGTTCTAGTAGTTTTGCTCCTGTCCCAGCACACAGTGGAAATGGACGGTTTTCACTCTGAGAATGAAAGCTAAGTTATTCCCCACTGAAATTGTAGGATGCATTGGGAATCATGACAGCTTTCATAGACAGGAAGTGTGGATCTCACCCAGCTCAGGAATGGGTTCTTTCCCTCTGAGTGAGAGGCTGCCACTAAGTACCTCTCCTAGATTCTTTTTCAATCATGACAGTGAAGCAGTTTCCTTAATTGAGAAGGAAACCACTACTGCTCACTCATAGTGAAAGCCAAAAACTTCTCCGAGTGCAAAGCATCCAATGGACAGTGTGTGACAACCACTTAGCCTAAATGTGTTCTAGCGCCATTCCTGGAGACATTTCCTAAGAGTGTAAGGTGAGCTTATAAGTGTAGTTTCTCCTCACTAATATTCGTGTTTCCTTCCTATTTCTCACATTTCCATCAGAAGTTGTAGTGTACGTTTCCATCTCTGAGATACCTAGTGCTCCTGAAAGACAATATTGTAGCCTTTCTGTTCTCCATAGCAGGGTTCTGGGTCAATGCTTTCCTTAGGGAACTCAAATGAATTTCCAGTGATAGCCCTGTTGATGCTGAAAGAGGTCTGGTTGACCTTCCTGAGCCAAGTCTCCTTTTCCCCTTAAAACCCTATGCTCTTAATCATGTCATTGTGGAAGCATGTCCATCACTCTAAATAAAAGGTTTTCAACACAGTGGAATAAATTCCTTCTTCTAAAATTAACCAGTTGGTGAACAACAGCACCTGTATCCAGGGAGTATGTAGAAGTTCTCATGAAACTGTAGTTTCCACAGTGATTGAGAGTGTCTTCTGGATAGACTTATAGAGGTCTGAGTATATTAGCTCTTTAGTTCCATGACAGAAAGAGATAATTTTGGTTTCATGATGATGCACACAAGAAGTAATCAGGGAAATTCTGAGGAATTTTTCTACATTCTCCCCATAGTTTTTGGAAACAACAATAAAGTTGATGGAGCTGAGTATGTAATCAGTGATTTGGAACATATGAAAGCCATAAACAAACACACAGAACAACAAGATTAAATAAGAATTCAGAAAAAAAGGAGGATAATATAAGAAGACTCTGGGAGAACTTCAAATGTCCACCATTTACCTTTGATTAGTGCAAAAAGAAGAGAGAGAAGAATTTTGGAAAGATATCTGAAGACAACATTGCAAGAAAACTTCCCTAATTTGGTAAAGGAAATGGACATCAAATACAGGAAGCACTGAGTGTCCCAAACAAGGTGGATGGAAGGAAGTTCACTCCAAGACACACCATAATTAAAGTGCCAATGATTAATTAAAGATAAAGAGAGAATCTTAAAAGCAGCAAGCAAAAAGATATTGGTTATCATATGGAATCCAGATGGGGAGGGGTTTGGAGAATGGATGAAGAGGGGAGGGGATTAAGAAATACAAATAAATAGTTACATAATAGCCATGGGGATGTAAAGTACACTATGGAGTAGCTGAAGATTATATAATGGCCCATGGGCATAAACAATTGTGTGTGGATTGCCTGAGGGAATGGGTTGTTCTGTGTTGAGGTGGGCAAAGAGGGAAAAATCAAGACAACTGTAATAGCATAATCAATAAAATATAATTTAAAAAATAAATAAAATTGAAGGAGAAATAAAGTTTCCCAACTTCTCCCCCCCAAAAATGCGTAGTTAGTTCATTACCACTAAACCAGTATTAGAAGAAATGTTAAAAGGAGTGTTTTAAAAAATAATAATAATACACATGAATAATAAAATGACAATCATTACATAGTTATCAATAATCACTTTAAATGTAAATGAATTAAATGTTTCATTCTAATGTCATAGAAAAACTGAACAGGTAGGAAAACAAGACCCATACCTAAGCTTTCTATAAGAGACCCATCGAAGATAGAAAGACATATACAGATCAAAATTAAAGGGATGGGAAAAAAATCACATACAAATGGAGATGAAAAGAATGTTGGGACACCAATATTATCAGACAAAATAGAGTTAAAGCAAGGGCTATAATAAAATACATAAAAGGTTATGACCTAATGAGAAAGGGATCAATTCAACAAGAGGATATACTCTTGTAAACATTTACACATAAATATTGGAGCACCTAAATATATAGAGCAAATACTAATGGACATAAAGGAAGAGGTAAACAGTAATACAGTCATAGTAGGAAACTTTAACAACCTATTCACATCAATGGACAGATCTTTCAGACAGGATATCAATAAGGAAAGAGTGCCCTGAAATGACACATTAAACCAGATGGTTTATACTGATATTTTCAGAGCATTTTAATCCAAAGCAACAGAATATAAATTCTTTCCAATTGCAAAGGAACACAGGTCAGAAAACAAATCTCAATAAACTTAAAAAAACTGAAATCCTATTAAGCATTATCTCCAAACACAATGATATAAAACCAAAGATCAATTACAAAATACTCTCACACACATAGAAGCTAAATAGCATGCTACCAAAGAAAGAATGGGTTAACAACAAGATCATGGGATAAATCAAAAGACATGATACAAATGAAAATGAAAACAAAATGACAAAATCTATGGGACACAGCAAAAGCTGTTCGAAAAGTGAAATTTATAGCAAATTAAGCCTACTTCAAAGAAAATTCTCAACTCACAACAAAATACTAGCAAACTGAACAGAGAAATGCATCAGAAATCATACAAAATGATCAAGCAGGATTTATTCCAGGAATGCAAGGTTGGTACAACTGTCACAAAAACAATAAATGTAATTCACTACATGAATAAAATAAAGGATAAAACTACATGATCACATCAATAGATGCAGAAAAAACATCTTATAAAATCCAGCACCAATTTATGATAAGACTGTCAACAAAATGGGAATAATGGAAACAAGCATAAACATAATAAAGCCCATATATGACAAACCCACTGCCAGCATCATACTCAATGAGCAAAAACTGCAAGTGTTTCCCTTAAGATTGGGAACAAGACAGGGATGCCTGCTTTCACCTCTCTTATTCAATGTAGTACAGGAAGTCCTAGCCATAGCAATCAGACAGGAGGAAGAAATAAAAGGCATCCAAATTGGAAAGGAATAAATAACACTTCTTTATTTTCAGATGACATGATAACATACATAGGGAACTCCAAAGATTCCACCAAGAAACTTTAGAACTGATAAATGAATTCACCAAAGTAGCAGGATATAAAATTAATGTCCAGAAATTAGTTGTGTTTTTATACACCAATAACAAACTAACATAAAGGGAAATTAAAGAAACAATCCCATTCATAATTGCTTCAAGAAGAAAATAAAATACCTAGGAATAAACCTATCCAAAGATGTAAAAGACCAGTACATGGAGAATTATAAGACACTGAAGAAAAAAATTGAAGAAGATACAATAAGGGGAAGTATATACTATACTCATGGATAGGAAGAATTCACATCATTAAAATGTCCACAGCAAGCTATAGATTCAATGTAGTTCCTATCAAGATTCCAATGATGTATTTCACAGGACTAGAACAAATATTTCAGAAACATATATAGAACTATAAAAGGCCCTGCATAGCAACAGTGATCCTGAGAAAGAACAGAGTTGGAGGAATCACACTATCTAATATCACATTGTAGTATAAGGCCATAGTGATCAAAACACCAAGGTGTCAGAATAAAAACAGACATATAGGTCAATAGAGAACAGAATAGAGAGCACAGAAATAAACCCACATCTTTCTAGTCAGTTAATATTCAACAGAGGAAGCAAGAACATACAATGGGCTAAAGATACTTTATTCAATATATGGTGTTGAGAAATTGGACAGATACATGCAGAAAAATAAAAGTAGACCACCTCCTTACACCACACACTAGAATAAATTGAAAATGGATAAAAGACTTAAATGTTAGACCTGAAAACATAAAAATCATAGAAGAAAACATAGGCAGCAAAATCTCAGACACTGCTCATAGCAATATTTTCTTGGATATATCTCCCCACACCAGAGGAAAAAAAGAAAAATAAACAAATAAGACTACACCAAACTAAAAAGCTTTGTACAGCAAGGAAAACATCAACAAAATAAAAATAAAACACAGAGAATGGGGAGACATACTCACCAATACATCTGATAAGGGGTTAATATCAAAAATTTATAAAAAACTTACAAATTTCAATACGAAAAACACAAACAACCCAGTTAAAAATGGGCAAAGGACCTGAACAGACATTTCTTCAAAGAGGACTGATTGATGGCCAACATATGAAAAGATGCTCAATGTCACTAATCATTAGAAAAATGCAAATTAAAACCACAATAAAATATCACCTCACACCTGTCAGGATGGCTATCAATAAATCAGCAAACAACAAGTGCTGGCAAGGATATGGAGCAAAGGAAACACTTTTTCACTATTAGTGGGAATGTAGATTGATGCAGCCACTGTGGAAAGCAGTATGGAGATACCTCAAAAAATTTAAAATGGATCTGCCTTTTGACCCAGTGGTCCCTCTTCTTGGAATATATTGGAAGCAACTCAGTTAAAAAGAACATATGCACTCCTATGTTCATTGCAATGTTAATTACAATCAACAAGATTTGGAAGCAGCCCAAGTGTCCATCAGTAGATGAGTGGATAAAACAGCTATGGGACATTTACATAATGGAATACTATGTGGCTATAAAAGAAAAGAAAATTTTACCATTTGCATCAGTTTGGATGGACCCAGAGAATGTCATAATAAGTGAAATAAGCTGGTTAGAGAAAGAAAAATACCATATGATTTTACTCATATGTGGAATTAATTAACAAACTGAGCTAACAAGCAAAATAGAGTCAGACTCATAGATAGATGAGTGATTGACAGCCAAGGGAGAGTGAAAGTTAGGGGGTGGAGGGATTGAACAAAAAGGGAAAAGGACTCATTACATGGACAACAGTGTGGTGATTGTTGGGGTGTGGGGAGAGGAATATAAGAGGACTAAATGGTAATGGAAAAAACTTTAAGAAACAAAAATAAGAAAAAGAAAATTCTCAAATAAGTATTCTAAACTTACACCTAAAGAAACCAAAAAATTAATAAAATCACCAAACAAAGGCCAAAGTGAGTAGACAAAAGTTAATAATAAAGATCAGAGAAGAAATCAACAAAATAGTTTTAAAACAATATCATAGATCAATAAGGACAAGAGATTTAAAAAAAATGGAACAAGATTGATAAACTTTAACCAGGTTCATCAAGAACCAAAGGGAATGGGCCAAAATAAATAAAATCTGTACTGACAGAAGAAAAGTGGGATTAATGCCTCAGAATTGCAAATAATTATAAGAAAATACTATGAACAATTATATGCCAACAATTTCAACAACCTGGGGGGAAAAATTGTTACATTCTTAGAAACATACAACCTTCCAAGATTAAATCAATAAGAAACAGAATATTTGGGGGGAAAAAAAAAGACAACCAATTAAATAGAAGCATAAATTAAAACAAAACAAAACAAAAGTCCTGGACCAGATGGCTTCAAGGTGAATTTTACCAAGAATTTTTTAAAAATTAACAAACTATTCCAAAAATTTCAAGAGAAGGGGAAACTCCTAAACACATATTATGAGGCTAACATTATCCTGATTCCAAAACCAGATAAAGACACTACAAAGAAAAAAATTATATGCCAATATCCTGATGAACACAGAAACATAATCCTCAACAGAAATATTAGCAGACTGAATTTAGCAAGAAATTTAAATGATCATACACCATGATCAAGTGGGATTTATTCCTGGGATACAAGTGTGGTTCAATATCTGTAAAACAATTAATGTGATACAACACATAAACAAAATGAAAGATAATAATCATGTGATCATATCAATAGATGCAGAAAAAGCTTTTGACAGAATCTAACATCTATTTATAATAAAAATTATAACAAAATGGGAATAGAGAAAATATAGGTCAACATAAAAGCTTATATATGACAAATCCTCAGCTAACAATATAATCATTGGGGAAAAGCTAAAAGTGTTTTCCTTAAGATCAGAAAAAAGACAAAGTTGTCCACTTTTACCACTTTCATCCAACCATAATATTGGAAGTCCTAACCACAGTACTCATACAAGAAAAAGAAATGGAGAAAAAAAGATGGCAGAGGAGTGAATGGGAGTCACGCTGACCTCCTCCTCCCTAGACCAAACCAGAATTGCGACTAAATAGTGGAGTAATCACCTGGAAAACAATTGAAGGATAGTGGGAGAGGAGCCTTGGAGCTGCGGACAGACAGTGGATTCAACTCTCAAATATCCCAATGGGTGAGAAGTGTGGTGGAGGCTTGAGAGGGTGGGCTGGGTGCCCACGAGCACTAGCACAAGAGGGACATTGAAACGGCCACTTAGCTCCCCCCGAGAAGAATGGGGTCTGAATCATAAACAGGGACCTCTAAATTACAGCAGCTAAAACTGGAAAAATACAGACAAAACACAACCCCGAAAAGCTTAGGGGCACTCTCTGCCAGAGACAGGTGGCTGGGGATGCAAAGAGACATTTAAAGGGCCAACGCAAAAGTTGCAGTGGCAGCCACCCTCCTTGATCTCTGGGTAGAGGTGGCAGCATGGTGGGCTGATGCCTGGGAAAAGACTGGTGAGAAAAACTATGTGAAGAGAACTGAGATGGTGGCCAGTGGAGCTCTGGTGATAACGCACCTCCCACTCTGCAGCTACCATCTCGCTCAGGCATAAAGAAATCAATTAACCTGCCTTTTGTGCGCTCCGCACACAGCTTGAGTGCATGTGAGCTGGGGGGCTAAGTGCAGACTGGCTAAGAGAGCCCTGAGGAAAGACTGGAGATGGAAGTGTTGGTGAAAGAATGGGAGGAGGAACTGGGGAGTCCCAACTCCCTCCCCATTCCATAGTCTCCATTCTGGACAGGCAAAGCATGACACCAAAGAGGCAGAAGCGGGGTGCGCATGAACTAGACTGCCCGTGATTGAAACGCAGTCTGCACAGGTGGTGTATCCTTGGGTGAAGGAGTCAGAGAACTGCCCAGAGACCCCTGAGGAGAGACTGGAAATGGAGGCGGTGGGGAAAGAATGGGAGGAAGAACTGGGGAGTCCTGACTCCTTCTCCTTTCCCTAGTCTCTATTGTGCAGGAAAAGACCACACCCCCAAAGAGCCAAAAGCCAAAAAGCACACAAAAGAGAGCCAAAAACCACCCAGTGCAGGCGCTCACACTTGTGCCGAGTGGTGAGCGAGGGTTGGCTAGTGTGTGTGTGGACCTGCGCGGACTGGCAAGGCCTCCCACAGGTTGGCACCGATGGGGCCTGCGAGGGAGTGCACAGATGGTCGAGCGCAGGTGTAAATCGACCCATGTGGGCTGTGAGTGCACAGCAGGCCACAGAAATAGTGGATCCCGGGCCAAAGGGGTCACAGAGCTGCCCAGAGTCCCTGGAGAAGAGACTGGAGACAGGATTGACCAGAGAGTCCTGGAGCTGACTTCCTCCCATTTCCGTAGTCTCCATTTGGCAAGGGCAAGCAAAGCATCCAAAGAGCCAAAAGCAGGGAAAGCACACAATAGAAGACCCTAAACAGACCAGTGTCAGGGTGCCCGCTGGCCTGGGGGGCCAGACGAGTACACAAGATCATGAATAAGCCCCTGGGGCTAGGGCAAGCACACATGAGCCCAGGCTGGCAGGGGATCCTGCCGGGCCAGGGAGTGCAGTTAAGGAGCTGGTAGGAGAGTGCAAAGCGATGCACAGAATAAGTGGATCCCTGGCCAAAGGAGTCAGAGCTGCCCAGAGCAGGAGTCAGACACAGACAGTAGATTCTTAGCAGGCTCAAAAAAACACCCCAAGGCCATATACAGTCAAAAACAGACATCATCAGAGACAGACCCAGAAAGAAAAGAAAAGAAAATGATAGATAGATGATAGATAGATAGATAGATAGATAGATAAAAAGACCCACCTACTACCATAGAAGTTTAATCCACAAATTCAGGATATCTAGAAGGCCCAAATAAAGCAGAAGCAAAAATAAATCAGTAAATTACATAACAGACTCTCACAAAAATGGGAAGAAAAAGAAGTTCCCCCCTGAGTGGAAAAGAGGCCTCCCTGCAGAGAAAGCTAAATGAAATAGAGGCAAGGGAACTATCAGATATTGAATTGAAAACAATGGTTCTAAGGAAATTCAATGAGCTCAGCCAGCTCAAAGACAACTATGAGAAACTGCAGAGAAACTATCAAGATCTTACAACAAACTATATCAACCTGGAAAATGACATAGAAACTATCAAGAAGACACAAGAGGATATGAAGAATACCATTTCTAAATTGAAGAACACAAAGCAGGCTGGATGAAGCTGAGGATTGAATCAGTGAGATGGAGGATAAGGTAGAAAAAAAGCTCCCAAAAAGAACAAGAAATGGAAAAATGGCTCAAAAAAAATGAAGAGGCATTTAGGGAAATGCAGGACAACCTGAAACGCAATTATATCCATATAATAGGGATACCAGAAGGAGAAGAAGAGGAGCAAGGCATAGAGAACCTCCTCGAAAAAGTAATGATGGAAAATTTCCATAATTTGAGGAGAGAGAGGCTCTCATGATCCAGGAGGCACAGAGGACCCCACTCAAGAGGGACTCAAAGAGGTCCACTCCAAGACACATCATCATTAAAATGGCAAATGTCAAAGACAAAGAGAGAATCCTCAAGGCAGCAAGGGAGAAGGAGAAAGTAACATACAAGGGGGCCCCGATATGCCTAGGAGCTGACTTCTCAACAGAAACACTACAAGCCAGAAGGGAATGGCAACAAATATTCCAAGCCATGAAAAGCAAGGGCCTATAGCCAAGGCTGCTCTACCAAACAAGGATCTCAGTTAAAATAGAAGGGGAAAAATGCAGTTTCCCAGACAAAAGAAGACTAAAAGAATACATCTCTACCAAACCAGCATTCCAAAATATGCTCAAGGAACTGGTTTAAGAAGATGAAATAAAAGAGCGAGAAAGAAAAAAACACAGGTACAAAGAGAAAAAATGAATAAGCTTCTATCAGTAATAACTCTCAATATAAATGGACTGAATGCCCCAATCAAGAGACACAGGGTAGCTGAATGGATGAGAAGACATAACCCATACATATGCTGCCTACAAGAGACGCACCTCAGAGAAAAAGACCTACGCAGATTGAAAGTAAAGGGATGGAAAAAAATATTCCAAGCAAATGGACATGAGAAAAAGGTTGAGGTTGCCATACTTGTATCAGACAAAGTAGATTTCAAAACAAAGGCAATAAAAGGAGACCCAGAGAGGCACTTTATAATACTTAAAGGAAGAAACTATCAAGAAGGCATAAACATTGTAACCCTTTATGCTCCCAATATAGGAACCCCCAAGTATATAAGGAAATTATTGGACAACTTCAAAAAAGATATAGACAGAAACACACTGATAGTAGGGGATTTTAACACCCTACTGTCAAAAATGGACAGATCTTCCAAACAAAACATTAATAAAGATATTGGGCAGCTGAATGACACACTGAATCAAAGAGACTTAGCTGACATATATAAAACCTTACATCCCAAGGAAGAAAATAAACATTCTTTACAAATGCTCATGGCAGTTATTCAAAGATAGACCACATGATAGGACACAAAGCAAACCTCAGCAAATTCAGGAAAATTGAAATAATACCAAACTCTTTCTTGGACCACAAGGCCTTGAAACTGGAAATCAACCTCAAAGAGAAACTTCAAAAACTTGCAAAGTCATGGGGACTGAACAGTAGGCTATTAAAAAATGAATGGGTCAATTTGAAAGAAAAACCTTTCAAATATTTATGTGGGACCACAAAAGACCCAGAAAGCTGGAGTAATTTTGAGAAAAAAACCAAATAGGAAAAATCACAATACCTAACATCAAACTATATTACAATTTCATGATAATCATGAGTCCGGTCCTGGCATAACAACAGACACATAGATCAATGGAACAGAGCAGAGAGCTCAGAAATAAACCCATGTCTCTATGGTCAATAAATATTAAACAAAGGGGGAAGAAGCGTAAAATGGAGTAAAAATAGCCTCTTCAACAAATGGTGTTGGAAGAAATGGACAGCTACATGCAAATAAATGAAACTAGACCACTATCTTACACCATAAACTCAAAATGGATAAAATACTTAAACATAAGTTGCAACACTATAAAAGTTCTAGAGGAGAACATAGGCAGGGAACTCTCAGGTACTTCACACAGCAATATATTCACTGATATGTCCTCTAGATCAAGGGACATAAAGGAAAGAATAAATGAATGACACTTCATCAAAATAAAGAGCTCCTGCAGGGCTAAAGAAAACATCAGCAAAATAAAAGGGGAACCAACTGAATAAGAAAATGTATTTGCAAATGATACCTCAGACAAGGGTTTGAACTCCAAAATATATAAAAAGATCTCACATGACTCCACTCCAGGAAGTGAAACAACCCAATTAAAAAATGGGCAAAGGACCTGAACATATAGTTCTCCAAGGATGACATACAGAGAGCCCAGAAACATATGAAAGAATGCTCAGCATCATAACCATCAGAGATATGCAAATTAAAATCACGCCAATACAAAAGAACCTCTGCACCCCAGTGTTCATAGCAGAACAATTTACAATAGCCAAGTGTTGGAAGCAACCTAAATGCCCATCAGTAGATGATTGGATCAAAAAGTTATGGTACATATACACAATGGAATACTATGCAGCAGAAAGAAAAAAAGAACTACTAAACTTCATGACAGCATGGATGGAAAGGAGAGCATTATGCTAATTGAAATAAGCCAGGGGGTGAGAGACAAATAACATATGATCTCACCTATAAGCGAAACCTAACCAACAATACAAAGATGCAAGGAAAATAAGACCAGCAACACTGAAAGGAAAAGAAATCAACAGAGACAAGAGGGAAGGAGGGAGGGGGGGTGGGGAAAAGGAAGGGAAGGGGAAAGTCAAGGAACATATAGCAAGGACTCATGGACAAAACCAAAGGGGAAGAGCTGAGGAAGGGAAGAAGGGAGGGGGCAAGGGAAAGTGGTGGGGGGTAAGCAGAGACAAATGTATTTGAAAAAATAAATTAAAATAAAATTTTAAAAATAAATAAATAAATAAATAAATAAATAAATAACTGAAAATGAATAGAGTCTTTGAGAATAAATCTTAATCCAAAAGGAAGTGCATATAAATACTGTAATCTAGTTATGGAGTTCTTTGAAAAGGTGTGGAATTGTTAAAAACCACACCTTTTCAAAAAACTCCACTATATAAGGACACAGTAACTGAACAATTAAGTAAATGAATGAGAGATGGTAGGAGTAACGTTTCTCACTGTTGAAGTGAGAGATTACAAACAGACAATTAATGCACCCTAGAGTGATCAGTGTGCTAATGAATTAAAGTTGAAGACATCAGTAAAGCTTGTGTGTGTAATTTAATCTAGATACAGACATTAATCTAAATACAGACATGGTTACATACAGAAATTTTATATATATGTATTTATAAATGAGTTAGAATGCACAAATATATCTCCTTGCTCTTTCAGATAAGATAACCTGGAAGTAAAGACATGCTATTAGCAACAAGCAAACCTAGCATTTAGTTCTTTGTTCCTAATATTATCTGAAATGATAAATAAATGAACCAGGGCTCCTTGCAGAAATAGCTGATTCTAGTACTGGGACAGCAAATACATAAGATGAGTCTGGAGCATTTTGTGGTATAGAAAATAAAAAAGTGCTAAAGCAAAGAACCTCCATAATGATGGTGAATGTTAAAGAGACACAAAAGCCTGCTAAAAAAGCTCCCACTGTTCAAAGCTGGGAAAATTAGAGCAACAAAATAAATACCACAATATTGAATTATAAACCAATATGATAATTAATCCAAGTATTGTAATACTGATATAAATAAGTGATTAAATAAATAAAACATACAATACAGATCTCTCATGCAGAAGAACTCCAAATTATTTATGTAGATATAATCAGCTCTCCAGGAAATGTAACTTAACTTCCACTCATTAAGTGTAGACAACATAAAGTAACTTCCTTCCATAGAGTACAGTAAGCAAAAAGGGAGGAAAAAGAGGAGCAACTTAAGAGTAGAGAAACCTGATAAACACTACCTCAGCCAGGTGACCAACATTCGAGGTATATCATATTGATAGTATGTACCCTTGATATATCATAAGAATGGCACTACTGTGGTTTCTTTCTCCAAAACCCATAATCCCCATTTAATCCTGAGAATTGTCAAGGTCATCAAAAATAAGGAAAGTCTGAAAACCTGCCACAGCCAATAGGAGCCTGA
Source organism: Pteronotus mesoamericanus (assembly GCF_021234165.1). Taxonomy (NCBI): domain Eukaryota; kingdom Metazoa; phylum Chordata; class Mammalia; order Chiroptera; family Mormoopidae; genus Pteronotus; species Pteronotus mesoamericanus. The sequence continues at coordinate 59,786 of NW_026555109.1, forward strand.
GGAAACATGACTACTAAATGTAATGTAGTGTCTTGGATGTGATCCTAGAACAGAAAAAAAAAAAAGACTTTAGGGAACAATTGAGAAAATATGGATAAAATATTGACTTTAGTTAATAATAATATATCAATACTGGTTCATTTGTAACAAATGTACATATAATGTAAGATGTTAATGATAGAGAAAAGTAGGTGGTATATGTGAAAATTCTGATCTATTCAATAATTCTGTAAATTTAAAAATGTTCTAAAATAAAAAGCTCATTAAAAAAAGTTTATTATCTATGGAAAGCTAATCATCAGTGCTAAGTAATGTCCAGAAAGGATGATTAATAAGCTTTTAATCTGATTTTATTTTAATATTTTTGAATTTTTTTATAGGACTCATACCTAGGTTGGAACGTGTGCTTCATAAAGGCAACAATAAATTATTTTAATAGCATTTATGTAATAAATCTTATTATGTAATTGTTATTTATTATGTAATTATGTAAATTTTTATTATGTAATAAATGCTATTATTATTTTAATAGCATTTCTGGAAGGTGAGAAAGTTCATTCTGACCTGTGCCATTATTTATATCAAACAGTACAATCATATCATGAAGTTTGAAGTACAGCCATTTCTCTGCCCTTCCTCCTCCATTCCTCTAGATTTTGATTTAGTAATATAACTTAACCATCTCATTATTTCCATGTAGCAAAGAGGAAAGCAGTCCTGAAATCACATTAATTTTTAATTGGGTATATTTTATTAAACAGAAAATTGGAATTACCAGGTACCCGTCTGTACCCTAATAAAATAACTTTAACTGCTGTGCCAAATAGCCTCTGTGGATATCAAAACTCTGTCTTTCATCCTGCCTTTTTCATGACTGATTTTTCACCACAGGATATTAGTATGAAAGAATTAGGCATGATAATAACAATATTGAAGATGACAATGACATATATAACATTTATTGAGCACTTACCCTGTGCCAGGTACTATTCTGTTTGTTTTTTGATTTTTTAATGAGTGAGTTGTTTTCAGAAAGATACAAGAAGTTAAAACAACTTAGTTATGCAATCCTGTCACATTTCTAGAAAATATATCAGCCAGATAATGTTTTAAATCACACAGAGCTATAAGCAAAAATCCCTAATTTGATATATTAAAGAGTTTAGTCCAATTATATCAAAACTTTAATCTCTCAGCCAGTTTGAAACTTCTCCTCCTACTGAAGCTCAGGATTGACTCAAAGTGAAAAAACTTGCAGTTGGCAAGAAGAGGGTGGAGCATGATCTTCTGCGCTACATTTCCACCTTTTCTTCTTCACTTGACTGTTTGGTGGTTGGAGGAGGTAGATGCAGAGAGGAAAGGGAAGGAGCAGATAAGGTCTTATCCAAGTAGTGCTGATATAACCTGGTTTTGCTGTTCTCTGCAAGTGGCATATGCCCAAGTGCTCACTCTTTATGGAGCATTTTGGGGGTCCCCTCACTGTGGGATTACAATTAACCAGCACCTGGCACTGGCCCACTGATGGAATTTTCACTTAGCCCCTATTAATAATTACAGTAGAATATTCCATATGATTCTCTCCATTAGGGTACCTAGTTCTGTCAGCAGACCTCTAGAGGCAGGGTCCTTTTAAGATGATTCAAACTTGATTACTGTTCTTGGGCTTACTCTAGCTCATGGGAAATACCTCCTCATTTCCCACCATTGGTGAAAGTTGCCTTGCTTCAATATAGCCTTTAGTACCTGTTCAGCCACCAGGAGCAGCTCTGATTGTATAAGACTCTATCCTCCACTAATCTTTCCTTCTGTCCATTCAATCCTGGGGGTTCCAAAAAAAGAGCTAAAAACTGTGGGAGAAAGTAGAAAGAAGAGAAAAAGAAACAAAGGAATCAGATACATCCTTGCTTCCATCTTCCACATAATAGACATTTTTTAAAAATATACATTTTATTGATTGTGCTATTAGAGTTGTCCCTTTTCTTCTCCCTTTTATTTTGCTCTACCCTCCACCACTCCACCCCCCAGCATTCACCCCCTCCTTAGTTGATATCCATGGATCATACATATAAGTTCTTTGGCTTCTCCATTTCCCATACTATTCTTAACCTCCCTTGGCCTATTTTGTACCAACTATTTATGCTGCTTGTTCCCTGAACTTTTACCCACATTCTTCCCCTCCCCCTCCACTCTGATCTCCATTTCTATGATTCTGTTCCTATTCTAGTTATTTGCTTAGTTTGTTTTTGTTTTCTAGGTTCAGTTGCTGATAGTTGTGAGTTTTTTGTCATTTTAATATTCATAGTTTTTGATCTTCTTAGATAAGTCCCTTTAACATTTCATAGAATAAGGTCTTGCTGATGATGAATTTCTTTAACTTGACCTTATCTGGGAAGCACTTCATCTGCCCTTCCATTCTAAATGATAGCTTTGCTGTATAGAGTAATCTTGGGTGGAGGTCCTTGTTTTTCATTACTTTGAATGCTTCTTGCCAGCCCATTCTTTTTTTTCTTTTTTATTGTTCCAATACATTTGTCTCCATTTACCTGTTACCATTCTCCCCTGCCACACCCACTCCTCCTACCCCCCTCAATCTTGCCCTACTTTGGCTTTGTCCATATGTCCTTCACACCTGTTCCTTGATCTGACCATTCCCTTTCCTTTCCTGCTGTCCCCTCCCTCCTTCTCATCCCTCTCACTTTCTTCTTTTTTTCAATGTTGCTAGTCTTATTTTCCTTGCCTGCTTGCTTTGCTGATTAGGTTCCACTTATAGGTGAGATCATATGGTATTTTTCTTTCACCCCCTGGCTTATCTCACTTAGCATAATGCTCTCTAGTTCCATCCATGCTGTCATGAAGGATAGTAGCTCTTTATTTCTTTCTCCTGTGTAGTATTCCATTGTGTCTTGCCTGCAAGATTTCTCTTGAGAAATCAGCTGATTGCCTTATGGGCACTCCTTTGTAACTAACTGTCTCCTTTTCTCTGGCTGCTTTTGGGATCTCTCCTTATCTTTAATCTTGGGTAATGTAATTATGATATGCCTTGATGTCTTTCAGACTCTCTGAGCTTCCTGGATCTCCTGGGAGTCTATTTCCTCAGCCAGATTAGGGAAGTTCTCCTTCATTATTTTTTCAAATAAGTTTTCAATTTCTTGCTCCTCCTCTTATCCTTCTGGCACCCTTGTGATTGAGATGTTGTAAGGTTTAAAGTTGTCCCAGAGGTTCCTAAGCCTCTCCTAAATTTTTTGAATTCTTGTTTCTTCATTCTATTCTAGTTAAGTGTTTATCTCTTCCTCCTGCTCCCAGTTGTTAATTTGAATCCTGGTTTCCTTCCCTTTACTGTTGGTTCCCTGTATATTTTCCTTTATTTCACTTTGAATAGCCTTCACTTTTTCCTCCATTTTGTGACTATACTCAACCAATTCAGTGAGTATCCAGATTACCAGTGTTTTGAACTGTGCATCTGATAGATTGGCTATCTGTTCATTGCTTAGTTCTATTTTTGGAGCTTTGATATGTCCTTTCATTTGAGCCATATTTCTTTGTCTCAGTGTGCCTGTTACCTTGGAAGGGGTGGAGCCTCAGGTATTCACAAGGTCTGAGCAACCCAGGTAATTGCATTGTGACAATGTGTGGGGGGAGGGGTCCAAAAGGGAACAATGGAGCTTGCTTGGCTCTCTGCAGCTTTTAGTCACTTCTCCCGCTACCTGCAAGCAAATTGGCCACTTCTGGTCTGATTCATAGGTGAATGGGTTTGTGTACATTCTAGAACACTGTGCATCTCTCCAACTGGGAGGCTGGGAGTCGCTCCTGCTGCCACAACCCCCACAGGTTTTTACCTCTAGAAATTTTGAGGCTTTTTTTTCCTGCACTCGAACCCTGGATTATGTGGCCTGTCATCTCTCCTCAGCTGTTAGTCCTGGTCTATCTGCACTCAAATAAGGGACCACCTGGTTCACCAGCTACCACTCTGTCTGCCCAGTCCTTCAGCTGCCCCCTTACTATGCATCCTCTTTGCCCTGGCTGCCTGTCTTCACCCCTCCTACCAGTCTGGACAAATGTTTCTTCCTTAGCTTCCTGGTTGTTGGACTTCCATACAATTCTGATTATTTTTTGTTTTTAAATTCATTGTTGTCCTTCCTTTGGTTGTTGCAGGAGGCAAAGTGTATCTACCTATGCCTCCATCTTGGCTGGCCCCATAGTAGACTGCTAAGCATGTGTCAAGGTCAAGCCTAGGTGAAGAGAGTGATATTTGCATTAAATGAATCCTCAAAATTTTGACATTAGGACTGATTTTGTTGAATATTTTAATATGGTAAAATAAAGCTGAACCACAAGGAGATATTACCTCAGACCCTTTTAGATAGTTACTATTAAAAAAGTGGAAGGGTTGCAGGGCTGGGTGAAAAGGGAGTAGGGAAAAAAACCCTCATACACATGGACAACAGTGTGGCAATTACCAGAAAGAAAGAGGGGTGGAGGGAGGTAGGAGAGGGTATGGGGGGAATAAGTGGTGATTGAAGGAGACTTGACTTTGGGTAGTAAACACACAATGTAATATACAGTTGATGTATTATAGAACTGGACAACTGAAACATATTATTTTATTAAGCAATGTCATCCCAATAAATTCAATTAAAATATTATTTAAAAAAGAACAAGCATTGACAAAAATGTAGAGAAACGGGAACACTTGTACATTGTTGGTGGGAATGTAAAATGGGGCTGTCACTATGAAAAACAGAAAACAGTATGACAATTTTAAAAAACTAAAATAGAATTATCATTTCATTTAGCAATTCCACTTCTGGGAATATTACCCCCCAAATTGAAAGCATGTTCTTGAAGAGACATTTGAACAGCCATGTTGATAGCAACATAGTCACAACAGCCAAAAATAGGAAGTATTCCAAATTTCAAACATAAAATTAATGAATGGAAAAAAATGTAATTGGAGAGAGGGAATGTGGCAGAGGAATGAGTGGAAGTCACACTGATTTCCTCCCAGGACCAAACTGGAATTGAAACTAAATTGTGGGAAAATCACTTGGAAAACAATGGAACAATAATGGGAAAGGAGACTTGGAGCATTGGACATACAGTGGAATTGGTGTTCGCACAACCTAACATGTGAGAAGTGCGGTGGAGGCTTGAGAGGATGCACTGGGCATGCAGGGAGGCTGGCATCAGAGGGATATTGAAATGACCAGTTGGATTCCCCTAAGAAGAATAGGATCTGAATCATAAGTGAAGACCTCTAGCTTACAGCATCAGAACACCAAAAAAGCACACAGACAAAAGATAGCTGTGAAAAGCATAGTGGTGTTCTCTGCCAGAGACAGGCAGCTGGAGATGCAAAGAGACAGTTAAAGGTCCAAGGCAAAATTTGCAGTGACAGCCACCTACCTTGGTCTCTGGGGAGAGGAAGGGGTGTACTGGGCTGGAGCCTGAGGAAAGATTGGTGAGGAAAGCTTTGGGGAGAGAACTGAGTCAGTGGCCAGCAGGGTCCCAGTGCTAACTCACCTCCCATTCCACAGCTTCCATCTTGCTCAGGCATAAAGGACACAATAGCCTCACCCTCAGGACACTCTGCTGCAGCCAGGAGTTGTTCAAAAGCCTGGGTGCTGAGTTCAGAGCAGCCAGCACAGAAAGTAGATCCCTGGCAAAAGGGGACACAGTGCTGCCTAGAGATGCTTGAGGAGAGACAGGAGATAGAGGCACTGGGGAGAGAACTGTGGGAGTAGCCAGGGGGATATAAGTGTGGACTCCACTCCAACTCCTCAGCTTCCATCTTGCTCAGGCAGACCACTCTTCTCAGGGGGATCCAACTAGCCCTTTCAATATCCTTCTGGTGCTCCTGCTGGTAGGTGCCCTGCCCTCCTTTTTGAGTCTCTACTGCACTCCTTATCAGTTAGATTGTGGTAAAACTGATTCTTCTGCTTGTCCAAGATTAAAAAGCTCTTCTCTCGTTATTGTTCAGTTATTTGTTCCAGGTGATTTCTCCACAATTTATTTGTAATTCCAAGTTGATCCTGGGAGGAGGTCAGTGTGACTTACACTCACTCCTCTGTCATCTTGATTCCCTCAATTGTCAATTTTTTAATTGGATTATTTATCTTCCTGGAGTGAAGTCCTGTGAGTTCTTTACATATTTTGGAGATCAAACCTTTGTCTGAGGTATCATTGGCAAATATATTTTCCTATATGGTTAGTCCCCTTTTCATTTTGCTGATATTTCCTTTAGCCATGCACAGATTTTATTTTGTTGAAGTCTCATTTCTTTATTCTATACTTTCTATACTTTGCTTTAGGGGACATATCAGTGAAAATATTGCGGCATGAAATATCTGTGATATTCCCTGCCTATGTTCTTCTCTAAAACTTTTATGGTGTCATGACTTAATTTAAATCTTTTATCCACTTGAGTTTATATTTGTGTATGGTGTAACTTAGCGGTTGAGTTTCATTTTTTGGCATGTAGCTTTCCACATCTCCCAACACCATTGGTTGAAGATGCTATTTTTACTCTAATTCACGCTTCTGCCCCTTTGTCAAATATTGACTAGAGAGACATGGGTGTATTTTTGGGCTCTCTATTCTATTCCATCGATGTATGTGTCTGTTCTTATGCGAGTACCAGGCTTTTTTGATTACTGTGGCCTTGTAATATAATTTGATATCTAGAATTGTGATCCCTTCCACTTTTTTATTCTTTCTCAATGTTGCTGCATCTATTTAGAGTCATTTGCGGTTCCATATAAACTTTGAAATGTTTTTTCTGTATCTGGGAAATATGTCATTGGTATTTTAATAGGGGTTGCATTGAATCTATAAATTGCTTTGGGTAGTATGGACATTTGATGATGTTAATTCTTCCAATCCATGAATAGTGCATGTACTTTTTATTTATTTGTATCTTCTTTAATTTCTTGCTTCAGTGTTGTGTAGTTTTCTCAGTATAGGTCTTTTAACTCCTTGATAAGGTTTCTTCAAATGTACTTTATTTTTCTTGTTGGTACAGCAAATGGGATTTTTTCCTGATTTCTACTTCTGATATTTCATTGTTGTTGTACAAAAGTGACATTGATTTCTAAATATTGATTTTATATCCTGTTGTTTTATTAAATTCACTTATTAGGGCAAGTAATTTCTTGGTGGAGTCAATAGGGTATTCTATGTACACTATCATGTCATCTGCACACAGTGACAGTTTTGTTTGCTCCTTTCCCATGTGGATGCATTTTATTTCCTTTTCCTCATCTGATCACTGTGGCTATGTCTTCCAACATTATTTTAAATAGAAGTGGTGAAAGGGACATTCTTGTCTTGTTACCAATCTTAATGGGAAAGCTTTTCATTTTTGCCTGTTGAATGTGATGTTCGCCAAAGGTTTCTCATATATGGCCTTTTATGTTAAGATATACCCCCTCTATCCAATATTGCTGAGTGTTTTGAATATAAATGGGTATCTTATAATTTTGATGTATCTTATCAAATGTTTTTTCTACATATGTTGATAAGATCATGAGATTCTTTTCTATCCTTTTCTTTTGTGATGTATTACATTTATTGATTTGTTTATATTGAACTATCTTTCATTCCCTGGGATGGATCCCACTTGATCATGGTGTATAATCCTTTTTATGTAATGCTAGATGCAGATTGCCAATATTTTGTTGAGGATTTTAGTGTATGTTAATCAGCGATATTGGCCTGTAGTTTTCTTTCTTGGTTGTGTCTTTATCTGGTTTTGGGATTAGGATGATGCTGGCCTCATAAAAAGAGTATGGAAGTCTTCCCTCTTCTTGGATTTTTTGGAATAGTCTGAGAAAGGCAGTTGTTATCTCTTCCTTAAATGTTTGGTATAATTCTCCTGTGAAACAGTCTGGCCCAGGATATTTTTGTGCAAGAAGGTTTTTTTTTAAATTATTGCTTAAATTCCACTAGCTATTATCAGTCTGTTCAGGCTTTCTGATTGTTCTTCATTAAGTGTTGGAAGGTTATATTTTTCTAGAAATTTGTCCATTTCACCCAGGTTTTCCATTTTCTTGGCATACAATTTCTAATAGTAATTTCTTACAATAAATTGTATTTCTCTGTTATCAGTTGTTATCTCCTCTTTCATTTCTGATATTATTTATTTGAGTCCTTTCCATTTTTTTCTTGATGAGTCTGCTTAAAGACTTGTCAATTTTGTTTATCTTTTCAGAAACCAGCTCTTGATCCTTTGAATTGCTCTTTTAGCCTTTATCATTCAGTTCTGGAGTGATCTGGATTATTTCCTTCCTTCATATCACTATAGGGCTTTGTTTGTTGTTGTTTCTCCAGTTCTTGAAGCTGTAGGGTTAGGTTGTTTATTTGAAATGTTTCTATCTTTTTTGGCCTGTATTGCAATGAACTTCCATCTCAGCACTACATTCACTGTGTCCCATAGGTTTTGGAGTGTTGTGTGTTCATTTTCATTTGATTCCAGAAACTTTTATTTCTTCTTTGATCTCATTATTGACCCATTCATTATTTAATAGCATGCTATTCAGTCTCCTTGAGTTTGAATGTTTTTGAGTTTTTTCCTTGAGGCTAGTTCCTATTTTCAAGCCCTTGTAGTAAAAGAAAATGCTTACGATTTCAATATTCTTGAAATTTTTGAGATTTGTTTTGTGTCCTATCATGTATTCTATCTTTGAAAATGTTCTGTGAGCGTTTGAAAAGAATATATATTTTGATTCTTTCAGATGAAAGGTTTTATATATGTCAGTTAAGTCCTTTTGATCTAATGTGCCATTCAGTTCCACAATATCCTTGTTGGTGTAATGTTTGGAAGGTCTATCCATTGTTAACAGTGGGGTTTTTAAATCTCCTACTGTCAATGTGTTGCTGTCAATATCTTTCTTGATGTTCTCCAAGATTCTCCTTATATATTTAGTTGCTTCTATGTTGGGTGCATATAAGTTTACAATGTTTATGTCTTGATGGATTCTTCCTTTGAGTGTTATGAACTGTCCTTTTGGGTGTCTTTTTATGGCCTTATTTTAGAAATCTACTTTGTGTGATATAAATATTGTTACCCTGGTTTTTTTTCTGTTTATTTGTTTGGAATATTTGTTTCCATCTCTTTACTTTGAGTCTGTGTATGTCCTTTTTTTCTGAGGAGGGTCTCTTGTAGGCAACACATGTGTGGATCATGTTTTCTTCTCCATTCAGCAACCCTATGCCCTTTGATTAGAGCTTTTAATCCATTTACATTTAACATCATTATTGATAGGTACTTATTCATTTTTTCTGTCTGTACCTGTATTCCTCTTTTTCTCACTCTTTATCTTCATGTTTTTAGGCAGTCCCTTTAGCATATTTTGCAATGCTGAGTTGGTCATTGTGTATACTTTTAGCCTTCTTTTCTTTGTGAAATTCCTTATTTTGCCTTCCATTTTAACTGAGAGCCTTCCTGGGTTGAGCAGCCTTGGTTGCAAATCTTCACTTTTCATGACTTTGAAAATTTCTTGTCATTCGCTACTGGTGTTTAATGTTTCTATTGAGAAGGCCACTTCTAACCATATTGTCGCTGCCTTGTATGTTACTACCTGTTTCTCCCTTGTTGCCTTTAGGATTCTATGTTTGTCTTTGATATGTATAATTTTAATTATGATGTGTCTTGGAAAGGGTCTCTTTTGGTCCTCCTGAGTGGGACCTTCTGGGCCTTCTGGACTTGTGTGTCTATTTCTCTCCTCCAATTAGGGAACTTTTCAATCATTACTTCCTCAAACACTTTGTCTATCCTGTGCTCCTCTTCTCCTTTTAGTGTCGCTATTATGCAGCTATTATTATGGTTCAGGTTGTTCTGCATTTCTTTAAATGCCTTGTCATTCTTTGTTGCACTGCACAGAGGTTGTATGGGGCATGTCACCATGGGGGAGAGCTGCTGGGATCACCGCCCATCCTAGCCCAGGCAGCAACCGCTGGGCCAGTGGCAAAGATCACGCCCACAGGGAGCACAGTGCTCCCTAAATCTGAGGGAAACAGTCAAGGGCCAGCTGAGAAGGGAGCAGAACTCTGAATCCCACAGAGTCCATCACTGGGTTGTCACAAATGAGGGGAATAAACACAAATTGTCACAAACACTTCTCTGTTTGCCGGGAGAGCAGACACAGCACTTCCCTCTTAGTGGAGAAGCCCATGGCACATCCCTCTAGTGAGGATGGTCCTGCCACCCTTTGTTCCTAGGCTTTTATTGAAAATCTTATCAGTGGGGCTAGGTAACAGGAATGCATACATTATCTCATTACATTAGTATGTTAAGTTTCACAGAGAGTATATGATGCTTTTAAGAAGACAAGTGACAGGAATATACTGCTTTACATGGGTCTGAGGGGAGACCAGTATAAACAAGAGAGTAAAGATAAGGGCAAATGCCTAACAATACAGGGTAAGGGGTGTAAATAATGTAAATGTCCTTTTAAGCATGAGCTGGCCAGATATCTGAGGGAAGAACAAAACACACTTCAAAGAATTTACTTTTAGGCCTGATTTTCCTGGGAACCGCCAGACCTGATTTAGGGCTGATTCCTGCACTGTTTCAAGCCTGAGCCAGGTGAGGGGAGGGAACCACCAAAGCAGATATGGAGACTGTCTTTCAGCTATAATGAGGACTCTGGTCTTATTCAAGCCAAGCCAAGATGTGCAGGCCTTTTTGCTCTTTCTCCATGTCCCCCAATTTCTTATCTGATGCCTATACCTGTCAATGCCTGGCTTAGGTTGCCCCTCCCCTGAGGGGTCTTACCTGTCATTGACAAGGACCATCCTAAGGCAAAGCAGAGAGGCAGAAGCTATGTCCCTGCTGGGGAGGGGGGAATGTTATTCTTCTCAAGAGCCTCTTTCTCCAAGACCTCCTGATTTTTTCCAGCCTGGGTTACAGTTCCTGAAACAAGGCAGGTCATTTCCCAACAATTCTTTTTGAGTTCACTTTCATTTTCTTGCTCTTTCAGGGACCTTTTTTCTACCTTATGCTCCAGCTCTCTGAGCTGATCCTCCTCTTCATGTAGCTTGCTTTTGAATCCTTCTAATGTGTTTTTCAATTAAACAATTGTATTCTTCTTTTCTTCTTGCCTCTTATTGATAGTTTCTATGTAACTTTTCATGTTTATATAATTTTCAGTACATTCCTCATAGTTTCTCTGTACATTTTTGTAATTCCCTCTGAGCTCACTGAGCTCATTGACCAAACCAGCACTACAAGATATGCTAAAGGGACTGGTTTAAGAAGATGAAGAAAAAGAGTAAGAAGAAAAAGAACACAGATACAAAGGGGAAAAATGAATAAATACCTATCAATAACTTTAAATATAAATGGATTGAATCCTCCAATCAAAAGACATAGGATATCTGAATGGATAGGAAAACATGACCCACGCATATGCTGCCTACAAGAGACCCCCCTCAAAACAAAGGACCTACACAGACTAAAAGTAAAGGGATGGAAACAAATATTCCAATCAAATGGATAGGGGAAAAAAGCAGGGGTAGCAATACTTATATGAGACAAAATAGCTTTTAAAACAAAGGCCATAAAAAGTAACCCAGAAGGACACTTTATAATACTCAAAGGTGGAATCCATCAGGAAGACATAAACATTGTAAACATATATGCACCAAACATAGGAACAACCAAATATATTAGGAAAATTTTAGAGGACTTCAAGATATAGACAGCAACAAACTGATTGTTTGGGATTTTAACACCCCACTGTCAAAAATGGATAGATCCTCCTAGCAAAACATCAGCAAGGATGTTGTGGAACTGAACGACCCATTAAATCAAATGGACTTAGTTGACATATATTGAATCTTTCATTCCAAAGAAGAAAATACACATTCTTTTTAATGCACACTGAACATTTTCAGAGACTGACCACATGATAGGATACAAAACAAGCCTCAACATATTTCAGAAAATTGAAATCATAACTAGCATTTTTGGGGGGGACCAAAAGTGCTTAAAACTAGAAACTAACCTCAAGGAAAAATCTCAAAAACATTCAAACTCATGGAGACCGAATAGCACACTACTAAAAATAAATGGGTCAATAATGAAATTAAAGAAGAAATCAAAAGGTTTCTGGAAACAAATGAAAATGAACCCACAGCAGTCCAAAACCTATGGGAAACAGCAAAGGCAGTCCTGAGAGGGAAGTTCATAGTAATACAGGCCTACCTAAAGAAGATAGAAACATTTCAAAAAATAACCTAACACCCCAGCCTCAAGAACTAAAAAAACAAAAACAAACCAAGCCCAGAGTGAGTAGAAGAAAGGAAATAATAAAGATGGGGACAAAAATGAATGACATAGAGACAAAAAGAACAATTCAAAGGATCAATCAATCCAGAAGCTGGTTCTTTGAAAAGATAAACAAAATTAACAAGACTTTAAGAAGACTAATAAAAAAAGAGGGGGAGCGGACCCAAGTAAATAATATCAGAAATGAAAGAGGAGAGAAAACAACTGATACCACAGAAGTACTAAGGATTTTAAGATATTACTATGAACAATTACATGGCAAGGAATTTGAAATCTAGAAAACAGACAAATTTCTGGAAAAATATAAACTTCCAACACTGAATGAAGAAGAAGTAGAAAGCCTGAACAGACTGATAACAGCAGGGGAGATTGAATCAGTAATCAGAAAACACCTGAAACACAAAAGCCCTGGAACAGATAGTTTCACAGGAGTATCTTACAAAACATTTAAGGAAGAGCTAACCCCCGTCCTTCTCAGACTATTCCAAAATATCCAAGAAGGGGGACGACTCCCAAATTCTTTTTATGAGGCCAGAATCATCCTAATCCAAAAACCAGATAAAGACACAATCAAGAAAGAAAACTACAGGCCAATATCGCTGGTGAACATAGACGCTAAAATCCTGAACAAAATATTGGCAAACTGCATCCAGCAATACATTAGAAATATCATCCACCAAGTGGGATTCATCCCAGGGATGCATGGGTGGCTCAATATTCAAAAATTAATAAATATATACATTCCATAAACAAAAGGAAAGACAATAATCACATAATTGTATCAATAGATGCAGAAAAAGCATTTGCTAGGGTACAACACCGATGTATGATAAAAACACTTAGGGTGGGAATAAAGGAGGCATACCTCAACATAATAAAGGTCATATATGAAAAACCTACAGCCAACCTTATACTCAATGAGCAAAAACTAAAAGCATACCCACTAAGATCTGGAACAAGACAAGGAAATCCCCTTTCACTTCTATTCAACATAGTATTGGAAATCCTAGCCACAGCAATCAGACAAGAAAAAGAAATAAATTGCATCCAAATTGGAAAGGATAAAGTAGAACTATCATTGTTTGCAGATGACATGACGGTGTATGTAGATAACCCCTAGGCTCCACCAAAAAATACTTGACCTAATAAGTGTATTTGGCAAAACAACCAGATGCAAAGTTAATGTTCAGAAATTGAAGGCATTTTTGTAGAACTAAAATGAAATATCAGAAGAAGAAATCAGGGACAAAATCCCCTTTGCTATAGCAACAAGAAAAATAAAGTACCTAGGAATAAACTTAACCAAGGAGGTAAAAGACCTATATGTAGAAAACTCTACAAAACTGAAGAAAGTAATTAAGGAAGACAAATAAATGGAAGCATATGTGGTGTTCATGGATTGGAAGATTTAACATCATGAAAATGTTCATACTACCCAAAGCAATTTATAGATTCAACGCAATTCCTATTGAAATGCCAATGATGTATTTCTCAGACATAGAACAAACACTTCAAAAATTTATATGGAACCACAAATGACCACTAAGAGCAGCAGCAATTTCAAGAAACAAAAACAGTAGGAAGGATCACAATACCTGACATCAAGTTATATTACATCACCACTGTAATCAAAACAGTCTGGTACTGGCATAAGAACAAACACATAGATGAATGGAACAAGATAGAGAGCCCAGAAAAAAACCCAAGTGTCCATGGTCAATTAATATTCAACAAAGGGGGTAGAAGCATAAAATGGAGTAATAATAGCCTCTTCAACAAATGGTGTTGGGAAATCTGGACAGCTACATTCAAAACATTGAAATTTGACCACCGATTTACACCATACACAAAAATAAACTTGATGGATAAAATGTAAGACTTAAATGTAAGTCATGACACCTTAAAAGTCCTAGAGGAGAACATAGGCAAGAAACTCTCAGATATCCCACACAGCAATATTTTGACTGATATGTCCTCTAGATCTAGGGACATAAAAGAAAGAATATACAATGGGGATTTCATTAAAATAAGAAGCTTATGCACAGCTAAAGAAAACATTGACACAATGAAAAAGGAGCCATCCATATGGGAAAATATATTTGCCAATGATTCCTCAGACAGGGGTTTGATCTCCAAGATATATAAAGAACTCACACGTCTCCACTCCAGGAAGACAAACCACCCAATTGAAAAAAAAATAGGCAAAGGACCTGAGTCAACACTTCTCCAAGAAAGACATACACAGGGACATATAAAAGGATGCTCAGCATCATTAGCCATGATAAAAATGCAAATTAAAACAACGAGATACCTCTTCACAGCAGTCAGAATTGTCGTCATAAACAAATCAACAAACTCGCGAGCTTGTGGAGGAAAGGAAACCCTAGTACACTGTTGCTGGGAATGAAGACTGGTGTGACCACTGTGGAAACAGTCTGGATTTTCCTTAAAACACTAATAATGATCTGCATTTCTCTGATGGCTAGTGATGCTGAGCATCCTTTCAAATGCCTCTGGGCCCTCTGTTTCTCCTCCTTAGAAAAGCATCTGCCCAGGTCCTTTGCCCATTTTTTGATTGGATCATTTGTCTTCTTGGAGTAGAGTCGAGTGAGTTCTTTATATATCTTGGAGATCAAACCTCTATCTGATGTATCATTAGCAAATATATTTTCCCATACGGTTGGCTCCCTTTTCATTTTGCTGATGTTTTCTTTAGCCGTGCAGAAGCTTCTTATTTTGATGAGGTCCCACTTGTTTATTCTTTCCTTTATGTCCCTTGCTTTAGGAGACATATCAGTGAAAAAATTGCTGCGTGGGATGATCAAAACCACCATGAGGTACCACCTCACACCGGTCAGAATGGCCATCATAAACAGATCCACAAACAACAGGTGCTGGCGAGGCTATGGAGAAAAGGGAACCCTAGTCCACTGTTGGTGGGAATGCAGACTGGTGCAGCCACTATGGAAAGCAGTGTGGAATTTCCTCAGAAAGCTGAAAATGGAACTGCCTTTTGATCCAGCGATTCCACTGCTGGGACTATACCCTGAGAACACCAAAACGCCATTTCAAAAGAACCTATGCACCCCAATGTTCATAGCAGCACAATTTACAATAGCCAAGTCTTGGAAGCAACCTAAATGCCCATTAGTAGATGATTGGATCAAAAAATAATGGTACATATACACAATGGAGTACTACGCAGCAGAAAGAAAAAAAGAAGTACTAAACTTTGCGACAGCATGGATGGAACTGGAGAGCATCATGCTAAGCGAAGTAAGCCAGGGGGCGAAAGACAAATACCATATGATCTCACCTATAAGCGGAACCTAACCAACAATGCAAAGATGCAAGGAAAATATGACCAGCAACACTGAAAGGAAAAGAAATCAACAGAGACAAGAGAGAAGGGGGGGCAGGGAAAGAGAAGGGAAGGGGAAAGTCAAGGAACATATAGCAAGGACTCATGGACAAAACCAAAGGGGAAGAGCTGAGGGAGGGAAGGAGGGCGGGGGCAAGGGAAAGAGGTGGGGGGAGGCAGAGACAAATGTATTTAAAAAGTAAATAAAAAAAAAAAGACCAAAAAAAAACCCACTAAGAATGGAATTGCCTTTTGACCCAGTGATTCCACTGCTGAGAGGAAACCCTAAGAATATCAAAACATCAATTCGAAAGAACCTATGTACCCCAATATTCTTAGCAGCACAATTTACCATAGCCAAATGCTGGAAGCAACCTAAGTGCCCATCAGTAAATGAGTGGATCAAAAAACTATGGTACATTTACACAAGGGAATACTACTCAGCAGAAAGAAAGAAAAAGCTACTACCATTTGCAACGGCATAGATGGAACTGTAGAGCATTATGCTAAGTGACATAAGCCAGGCAGTGAAAGACAAATACCATATGATCTCACCTATAAGTGGAACCTAGCATACAAAGCAAGCAGCTAAGGAAAATATGACTAACAACATTGAAAGAAAGAAGAAACTGACAGGGACAGGAAGGAGGGAGGGAAGGGTTAGCAGGGAGCAGTAGGGGAATGGTCAAATGACGGAACAGGTGTGAAGGACACACAGTCAAAACCACTGTGGGGAAGGATTGGGAAGAGGTGGTGGGTGTGGCAGGGGAGAGTGGTGATTGATAAATGGAGACAAATGTACTGGAACAATAAAAAAGTCTAAAAAGGAAATTGAGTTTCAAACAATAGTTATAAGGAAGCTCAATGAGCTCTGTGAGCTCAGAGAGAATTACAAACAACTACAGGGAAACTATGAGTAACTTACTGATAACTACACCAGCATGGAAAAAAAAAAACCCCAGAAACTATCAATAAGAGACAAGTGGAAATGAAGGATACAATTTCCAAATTGAAGAACACAATGGAAGGAATCAAAACCAGGCTAGATGAATCAGAGGGTTGAATCAATGAGCTGAAGGACAAGGTAGAAAAAAGCTCCCAGAAGGAGCAAAAAATGAAAAAGACTCAAAAAAGAATGAAGAGACATTTAGGAAAATGCAGGACAACCTGACATGTAATAATATCCTTATAATAAGGATACCAGAAGGAGAAGAAAAGCAAGGGATAAAGAAACTGTTTGAAATTAATGATGGAAAATTCCCTAATTTGAGGAGAGACAAGGTCATACGAGTCCAGGAAACACAGAGGGTCAATTCAAAAGGAACCCAAAGAGGCCCACTCCAAGATACATCATAATTACAATGGCAAATATCAAAGACAAAGAGAGAATATTAAAGGCAGCAAGGGAGAAACAGGTAATAACATACAAGGGAGCCCTGATACAGCTACTAGCTGACTTCTCAACAGAAACACTACAAGCCAGAAGGAATGGCAAGAAATATTCCAAGTAATGAAAAAGCAAAGGCCTGCAACCAAGACTTCTTTACCCAGCAAGGCTCTCAAAAGGTGAAATAAAGATTTTCACAGACAAAAGCATCCTAAAAGAATACTCTACCACCATATCAGCATTGCAAGAGATGCTAAAGGAACTGCTTTAAGAAGATGAAGAAACAGATGAAGAGAGAGAGAGAGAAGCACAGGTACAAAGGAAAAAATGAATAAGTACCTATCAATAATAACTTTAAATGTAAATGGATTGAATGCTCCAATCAAAAGTCATAGGATAGCTGCTAAATGGATAAGAAAACATGACTGGCACATGTGTTTCCTACAAGAGAACCTCCTTGAACCAAGAACCTTCACAGATTGAAAGTAAGAGGATGGAAGAAATATGCCAAGCAAATGGACAAGAAAAAAAAAATCCAGGGTAGCAATATTATATTAGACAAAATAGATTTCAAAACAAAGGCCACAAAAAGAGACCCAGAAGGACACTTCATAGTACTCAAAAGAAGAATCAATCATGAAGACATAAAAATTGTAAACTTATATGCAGCCAGCATAGGAGCAACCAAGTATATAAAGAGAATCTTGGAGGACTTCAAGAAAGAAATAGACAACAACGCACTGATAGTAGGGGATTTTAACATGCCACTGTCATAATGAACAGATCTTCCAAATAAAACATCAACAAGGATATTGTGGAACTGAATGACCCATTAAATCAAATGGACTTAACTGATACCTATAGAACCTTTTATTCCAAAGAAGCAAAATATACTTTTTCAAATGCCCATGGAAGATTTTCAAGGACAGACCACATTACAGTATACAAAACAAGCCTCAATAAATTCAAAAAATTTAAATTATAACAACCATTTTCTCAGACCACAAAGACTTGAAATGAGAAACTAACCTTAAGGGAAAAAATCAAAAACATTCAAACTCAGAGACTGAATAGCATGCTATTAAACAATTAATGGGTCAATAATGAGATTAAAGAAGAAATCAAAAAGGTTCTCAAAACAAATGATAATGAACACACAACAGAAGACACAACAGTCTGAAACCTATGGGACACAGCAAAGGCAATCCTGAGAGGGATGTTCATAGCAATACAGGCCTACCTTAAAAAAAAAATAGAAACATTTCAAAGAAATGACCTAACCCTACATCTTTGAGAAATGAAGAAATAACAACAAACAAGTGCAGAGCAAGTAGAAGGAAGGAAATAAGATCAAAGCATAATTGAATGACATAGAGATTAAAAGAACAATTCCAAGGATCAACCAATCCAGGAGCTGATTCTTTGAAAAGATAAATGAAATTGACCAACATTTAAGCAGACTCATCAAGAAAAAAAGAGAGAGGGCCCAAGTAAAACCAGAAATTAAAATAGGAGACATTACAACTGACAGCATATAAATATGAAGGATTGTAAGAAATTACTGCAAAAAACTACATGCCAAGAAATTTGAAAACCTGGGTGAAATGGATAAATTCCTAGAAAAATATAACCCTCAAAATTGAATGAAGAAGAAACAGAAATCCTGAACAAAATTATAATGGTTAGTGAAATTGAAGCAGTAATCAGAAAAATTCCATTACACAAAAGGCCTGGAACAGATGGTTTCACAGGAGAATCTTGCAAAACTTTTCAGGAAGAGCTAACCTCTATCCTTCTCAGACTATTTCTTAAAGTCTAAGAAGAGCAAAATCTCCCAAACTCTTTTTATGAGGCCAGAATCATCCTAATCTCCCAACCAGATAAAGACACAACAAAGAAAGAAAACTACATGTCAATATCACTGATGAACACAGACACTAAAATCTTCAGCAAAATATTGGCAAACCACATCCAGCAATACATTAAAAATATTATACACCTGGATCAAGTGGAATTCACCCCCGATGATGCAACGATGGTTCAATATTCACAAATCAATAAATGTAATACCTCACATAAACAAAAAGAAAGGCAAAAATCACCTGATCATATCAGTAGATGTGGAAAAAGCATTTGATAAGGTACAGCATCCATTTATAATAAAAACACTCAGCAAAGTAGGAGTAAAGGGGGCATACCTCAACATAATAAAGGCCACATATGAGAAACCATCACTAACATCATATTCCATTGGAAAAAACTAGAAACTAGAAACTTTCCCTATAAATCAGGAACAAGACAAGGAAGTCCATTTTTAGCACTGTATTCAACATAGTTCTGGAAGTCTTAGCCACAGTGATCAGACAAGAAAAAATAAAAGACACCCAAAATGGCTCTTGTAGTTGAGCCTTGATTGCTGTTGGCAAGTCAATGGGAAGAATTTATCCAGGTCAGTGAGCTTAGAGGGCAAGCTGTGACCATTGACCACCAATCCCCTCCCTCTGTAGAGGATCCGCTATACTATGGCAAGGCAGTAGGGCTCTAATATGGTCTGCAGCTGTTCACTTGAAGTTCAGGCTCTGGTGCTTCCCAGGTGTTGCAGGCTAAGGTCACCCACCATCTGTGTTCTGCCTGGGGCCACCCAGCATGAACTACAAGGAAATCTGCAGATGGCTGATCTGCAGATGGAATCTGCAGATGGAATCACTCCAGGCAAAGCCAAGCTGTTAACATAGGCTGGCTGCTGGTAGTGGTGGGCCTGGGACCACTTAGCAAGAAGTACGGGGGCTGGGAGCTTGCTAAGGCTGGCTGTTACTTGTTTGAGAGGACTTAGGAAGATGTGAAAGATTAGCCAAGACCAATCATTTGTATGGAAAAGCCACTATTAACTGCTTGGGTGGGCCCATAAGTTGGGTGGGGCAGAGCCTCAGGGAAACACCAGACTTGGGCAGAGTGCCAGCCAGGTTGATAGAGTCTCATATATGGCTCCTGCCTACTGTCTCTGTGTCTCTGTAGGGGGAGGGTTCAGGAAAGGATCAATGGTCTCTGCCACCGTTCTCTCTGGGAGAAAGTTGCCCCCAGCTCTCATCTTTATGCCAGATACTTCAGTTCCTCCCCATATGCCACTGATGCTTTTCAACCTGCTACCCCCATACTGGAACTAGAGGTAGTGAAATCTGAGTAAGTCCATGTGTGGGTCTTTTGAGAGGAACTCCTTGGGAGTCCAGCACTCTCTTCCACTGAACTCAATCTCCATTGGTTTGTACAGCCATAAGTTATGGGGACTTATCTTCCTGGCACCACAACCCTGGGCTGGGGGGCCTGGTGTGAGCCTGGGATCCTTCACTCCCAAGATATCTCTCCTGAATTTTTATACATCACATGTGGGTCTGTGACTCGCCTGTTTCATGTCTCTGTCCCTCCGACCAGCTGGGATGGATGTGGTTTCTTTAGTTCTATAGTTGTTGGACTCAATTTAAAATGTAATACACAAATACAAAATATTGTTAAGAATTATAATAAAGAATCTAATTCTATTTCTTGATGTTTGATTACTGGCAACTTTTAAGCCTCATCCACTTTCTTCCCCTTTGGCCCCATATTGAGGCAGATTAATAAGGAAGCCTGGATGCTCCCTTCCTTGGTGCTGGTGGGAGGCTTAAATGAGCATAGGGTAACCTTCACCCAGCCCCATCCTTTCACTACAATAAAAACCCAGTCTCCTATCTCTGCTCTCTCAGGTTATTTTTCACCCATCTTGGGAATCCTAACCTGCTCTCCCCAGAAAGCCTCAGAAAAATGTGAGTTTAATTCAACTCAATTTCTGATACTGCTGAGCGACTGTTGTTCTATAGTTTAGTTGTGATTTTGATGTGGTTTTTCAAGGAGGTTTTATTACTTATGACTCTATCGTGACCAGAAGCCCCAAAACACACAAAACTTAAATTTATATATATAAAATTACTTGGCAATCTTGGCCATAAGGACACTAAGATAAAAGTAATCCAGTTAGAATGAATGTGCATGTATTTGTGCATGCATTTTGATGGTGTCAGGATGTACCGGTGTGTTGTGGTATAAATGAATAATAAATGTGGAAACCAAAGCAGAGAAAGATGGGACTGCAGACTGCAGGGCCAGTCTCTACAAAATCTAACCCTCCATATCCAATGGAACATGATAACCCTGCTTGCCTGAGCTGGACACCAATATCTGAAGAGGTTTTATCAGAATGGTGAGACACCACAACAGCTGGTCAGATCTTAAGCAGCCAGTCCATTAACAAACCATTCAGTTAGTGATTGCAACAACAGAGAACAGAACACAGCCAGGGAAAATGTGAAGGCTCCCTTCTTCAATAGAAAGGGGGTTTAGGTCAAGACTCATAACTCTGAAGAGAAATTAAGGCAATAAAGATTGGATTACTCAAAAGGACTAAAGGGAATGCTGGGACTCAATAGATAGATATGTGTAAATGGCTTAACCATACAGTGGGTATTAAGACACATCTAAATCTTGATCCCTGGAAGTTTTGGGCTGGTTCAGAACTGGCAGGTGATGGGAAGACATGTGCTGACAGACAACCTGGATGTTGCTTGTGACTATTGTTCCACCAGGGTTGTTGTAAATAAATGAACTTAGTGAAATATTTATGCATATTTATAAGCATTAAACAATGGGAGGGGTTTATCTTATGTTTTCTAAAAATCCATTTTTGTAGTGGCCACTCAGATGGACCCTTACTTAAAATTTGGTCTGGATGTCAAGACTCTTGATGTTACACACATCAAGAGAGTATGAAAAGGATCATTATCACATCATGAGGCTTTCTGGGGAGAGCAGGTTAGGATTCCCAAGATGGGTGAAAAATAACCTGAGAGAGCAGAGATAGGAGACTGGGTTTTTATTGTAGTGAAAGGATGGGGCTGGGTGAAGGTTACCCTATGCTCATTTAAGCCTCCCACCAGCACCAAGGAAGGGAGCATCCAGGCTTCCTTATTAATCTGCCTCAATATGGGGCCAAAGGGGAAGAAAGTGGATGAGGCTTAAAAGTTGCCAGTAATCAAACATCAAGAAATAGAATTAGATTCTTTATTATAATTCTTAACAATATTTTGTATTTGTGTATTACATTTTAAATTTTTTTCAAAGAATTTCCATGTTTTTCAGTAATTTTGATTTAAATGAAATCAATTTAAATAATTAGGGAGACAATCAATTTTTTCCAATAAAAATGCATTTTTATTTGACATTACCTTGCTATATATTTTTTAAAATCCAGTTAGATGTCATAGAATTCATAGAATTATAAAGGTACACAATATATCATGAATGTGATATTTTATGATCAATTTTCTACTAATGTCAGAAAATGAAATTGTAATATAATTACTTTTGCCAGAGTCAACTACAGCAGATGTGAGTTTAATCAGAGTGTCATGAAGCATTGCTAAACCAAGAGATAAATCAAGAATATGTGGTGAATATTGTTTTTATGCTGTACCAGGAAGAAAACAGCCACCATCAAAGCCATAATAAAATATAAAAATGAACATTCAAATAGTGCTCTGTGATTTGAAAACTGATTTATATTTTGTTTATTGACTATCCCCCTGTAGCACAGGAGCCCCAAACTGGGGAATCTGCTTAAGTGTTCATGATATTCTGAAAAAACCACCCAGTGTACTAGCCAATGTGAACATGACATTTCTTACTCACATTACAGGGGAGTGCAATGATAGAGGTGGGTTGGTTCAAGAGAGATAGTACCTCCCCCATTCTGATGCTCAATATAAGGGATCCTAATCAAAAGCAGCACAGGTCTAGGTTGCACAAACTTGTGTGTAGTCTGGAGCTACATTACATCAGTTTGTGTATGTGCAGGGGGGAAAGGTCAAGAAACAGAAGACAAACAGCCACTTCCAAAATGAGATAAGGAGGGAGTTAAAAGTCACTCCCCAAACAATACACATTCTTCCTGGCCAGCAATCATCTGACCATCCCTCAGTCATGGGAGGGGGAAGGGCTATGTCCATTGACCCCACACTCCCCATGTTAGAATGTAAGCCATATAAGAAACAGAGTTTTTACTTCTGCTTTCTTTTCTGCCATATCTTCAGGGCAACAAATGATGTCTGGCACATAGCAGGCACTTTGAGTGAATGAATTAATAAGTGGTCTAAGGATATTAAAGAGAGCAAGGACTTAAACCCACATAATAAAACCTAAACTCTTAACCATTATACTCACTAAAACAAGAACCGAACACTTGGTCATGAAAGAACCTATCTTAATCATGTCACGTAATAAAAAGATGCTGAAAAAGATTCTTGGGGGATACTTCTGCTTGACTGTGCTGGATTAACAAGGGCAAACAGTCCTCACTCAGGTTTTCTCACAGGCAGAGGTGATCCCTGTACAAGATTTCAGCTATCATATAAAGTCAACTAACATAGATAATCAACTCTGCAACAATAATTTCTAGTCAGATATAACATAGATAACTACTTCAGTTATCAAAAATCGTTTTAGTTTAATAAAATATTCACATTTTAAAATTCTTTTGGGGGGAGTTTAAATAAATTAAAATTTTTTATTTTCTTAATTGTTCCTCTATCTGCATTTGATGTTACATAAGCAGATTGTTGCAGGAGTAATTTTCCCACATTTTGAAATTCTTGCAGGATAGAGGAAATGGGGAACTGTTTGTCAAAAGCACAAACTCCCAGTTGTAAGATGAGTAAGTTCTAAGGATGTAATATGTAGCATTTTGTCTATAGTTGACAGTTCTGTTTTTGTATGTTTGAAGATTGTTAAGAAAGTAGATCTTAAATGTTCTCTCTCTCTCTCTCTCTCTCTCTCTCTCACACACACACACACACACATACTCAGACACAGAGAATGATAACTATGTGACATGATAGAGGTGTTAACTCAGTTTATGTGGTAATAATTTCACAATATGTACACATACCAAATCATTATATTAAATACTTTAAACTTATACAATATTTTATATCAATTATCAGCAAAGTCAGTAAAAATATTTTAAATAAATGAAGAAAATTATTCACGAACAACTTGTATAGTAAAATCTAACTGCAAAAAAATAAAGAATGTAGATATAGATATATGTATAGAAAGAATATAGCGGCCTGACCAGTGTGGCTCAGTTGGTTGGACATTGACCCACAAAAGAAAGAATCACCAGTTTGATTACTATTTGGGTCATATGCTTGGGTTGCAAGGCCTGGTCCCCAGTTGGGGTGCCTGTGAGAGGCAACTGAACAATGTTTCTCTTACACATTGATGCTTCTCTCCCTCCCTTCCCCTCTCTCTAAAAATAAATAAATAAAATTTTTATTTTCAAAAAAACAGCTAGCTTTAAAAAAAGTGAGGATATAGCAAAGTTTTTTCAATGGTTACTATTAGGAAGTGAAGATTTGAAAGTGTGATAGGAGACAGGAAGGAGTACAAAGCATATTACTCATACAAGATTTTTGCTTTTTGCTTGATATAATTCTGAATTGATTTAATTTCTTTTACATAAACATGGGATTTTTTGTAATTTTTTAATTTGTTATGATTATAATGTAACATAATGGTTTATCTTATATACAGTACTCAATATGCATTAGTTGATGATGTTGAAAACATGCTTACTATGGCCACCCATGCCAGGCTTGCCTTAATACCCATCCTATTATTTATCCACATATTAATATTTAAATATATATTTTACATTTATACTTCTAAAGTAAGTTTATATAAACATTCACATTCATTTTAGAATTCTGTATCTCACATTAATAACTCTAATCAGCATTATTTCTAAAACTGGTATGAACTTAAAAACTCTTACCAAAAAAACAAAATAAATGTTGGAGAAGAGAAATTGGAGCCCCTATGCAGTGTTGGTAGGAATGTAAAGTGATGTAAACACTACAGATAGGAGTATGGCAACTTCTCAAAAAAATAAAAAACAGAATTATCATTAGATCCAGAAATTCTACTTCTGAGTATATACACAAAAATTGAAAACAGGGTCTCAAAGAAATGTATCCAAGACATGTAGGTAGTCCAAATGTTCACTAACAGATAAAGAAATAATATCTGGTACATACACACGATAGATCTTTACAAAGAAAGGAAGTCCTATGCTATAACTTGGGTAAAGCTTGAAAACATTATGCTAAGTGAAATAAGCCAAGTCACAAAAATACAAATACTGTATAACTTCATTAATATGGAAAGACTGCAACTAAGGTTGTTACCCAGAGTCCAATCATTACAGCCTACAAAAACAACTCTGGAAAAAAAGAGAAATTGTGCTAGTCAATTTGTTTTTCAGTTATGTATTAACAAGTGAACTATATATTGGTTCCACTTGCATCAAATTAAATAGCATTTCTAAATCAGAATTAAAGTTAACACTTCTTACTAGTCCTCAACCTACCTCTGTTTGGTATTTTCAGCATATATATGCATTTGCAACCAACTGAACACCTAAGACAAAATAATGGATGGCATTGTGCTGTCTACTGGAAACAAGTCACTTATTTTATTATGTGTTGTGTTGCAGGGAGGCCAGTCGGGGGGCGCGCCGCTGTGGGGAGTGTCTCTTGGGTTGCCACTCCTCCCGGGCCTGGGCAGCAACTGCGGTAGGGCACGGGGAGGAAGCGAGTTGCAGGGAGCTCGCTCTCCCTCAGTCTGAGGGATACCCTTGGGGGCTAGCTGAGATGGGAGCAGGGCTCTAAATTCTGCAGAGCCCATCCTGGGATTGTCACGGATGGGGGAAATAAACACAAGTCATCGCAAACACTTCTCTGTTTGCCAGGAGAGGGGATGTGGTACATCCCTCTAGTGGGGGAGGTCAGGAATCCCTTTGTTCCAAGGCTTTTATTGAAAAGGGTATCAGTGTGGCTAGGTAACAGAAGTGCACAGGTTATCTCATTACATCCATGTGTTAATGTTCACAGAGAATGGGTGATGTTTTCAAGAAAACAAATGGCAGGAACAACAGGAAACTAGTAAACAAGAAAAATGACTAAACATGAGAGCATAGTAAACACAGGAGTGGCTAAGGGTATAAGGATAGGGTCTGTGAATAATGTAAATTTCCTTCCCAGCATTAACTGGCTAGAACTTTTGAGGGAAGAACAAAGCACACTTTAAAGAATTTCCTTCTAGGCCGGATTTCCCCAGGAACTGCCAGACCTGGTTTAGGATTGATTCCTGTATTGTTTCAAGCCTGAGCCAGGCAAGGGGAGGGAGCCGCCAAGAGACAAGGAAATTGCTTTCAGACAGAATGAGGGCTCCAGCCAAGCTGAGGGGTGCAGGCCTTTTTTCCCTTTCTCCATGTCCCACAACTTCTTGTCTGCTGCCAATATTTGATCGGCATCTCTCTTAAGTTGAATACCTCAGCTCGAGGTAACTTACCTGTCTTTGATAACTGGTCATCCATGGCAAAACAGAGATGCAGGAGCTACACCCCTGTTTGGGGGGGACAGGCTATGTCTCCTCAGGAGCCTGTTTCTCCGAGGTCTCCTGATTATTTCCAACCTTGGGGCCCTCCAACCCATCGTTCCTGTTCCTGAAACCAGATAGAGTGTTTCCCAATAATTATGTAAAGTTTAAATGCTTTTATATGCCTTAAAAAGTGTTGTTGCAAACAATATTGAAGTGATATGTTTTTTAAAAACTACAGAAAAGGTTTGAAACATTTTCCTCCACTTCAGCCAATGAAAGTGAATTGGTGTATCAATTTGATTTTGTGTACAATTTCATTAATACAGCATCTCTTTCTCTGGGACTCCACTGAAACACAGTTGAGCAAATATTTAAAGGATATGAGGGGGAAAGAAAGGCACATTTTTGACCTCCTCAGAGAACCAACTTTTGTCTTCCTTGTCCACCTACCTGCCTCAGTCAGCCAGTGGTCACAGGACACCCTCAATCCTTGTGCAAGTTGTTACCATACTTAACTGTAATAATTTTTTAAAAAATAATGACCTGTTATTACCTATTTCCTCCAGTAGGCTGTGAGCTACATAAAGACTGGGATGATATTTTTATTCATCTTCATAGTCCTAGAACCCAATCCCCAGTCTAGTGCCTAGAGCACAGCAGTATCAGTAAATATTTGTTGACTGATTGGATAAATGAAAAGACTCTGGCTAATGTTTGAAACCTGGGGCTAGCCCTGACTCTCATGTGGGGTGTAAGAAGTTCTAATTCAATGTTATGCAACAAAGCAGTAATTCAAGTTTACCTGTGGTCAAATCTGACCTTGTACAACAATTTAAATAACTGAGCTTTAAATTATCCTAACATCTTTAGGCTCAAAACCCATTATTTAAAAATCTTTGTAGTTTTAGGGTTTATCTTTCTCTTACCTTCCTTCAGCTCTGCCCCTACTTATTCATTCAACATTTATTTATAAGATATTTATTAACTGGTTACTAAGTCTCAGGCGCCATCATAGGCACTGATTATACAATCAATGGAGGAGGGGAAACAGACAAGGATCCTTGTCCTAGTGAAGATTTTGAAAAGAAACAAAAAAGTATATTGGAAATTTATAAACTATAGGTTCTTATGACTTTGATTAAATTTAGTTTTTAATCCTAACTCTAGAAATCATAATCCTCCCCCTCTCTCTCTGTACATATATACTGCAAAGAGACCTTTCCTCCAGATAATTAACAACTCCTAAGGGAGAGGAAGAGAGTGGCTTGGACCTGACTAAGGGACACATGCTCTGGACCTCTTTCTTACTAAAGATAACAATTTGACTGAAGTTATCTTTCAGTTCCTGAGCCCTAAAGTGAAACAACCTTCTGGTTACTGTCCCATGAGACAGAGGGATGCTGGAAAAGACTTCAGAACTGTTCTCAATATCTGAAGAAATGATTCATTACCATAAGCTCACCTTTGAGTAGTTGGCTTCTAGCATGACCCCAGTGTCCTGTGATTTTGCCCTATATAATCTATAACTACATGTCATCAGGGAGTTCAGGATTTTGAGCATTAGGTTCCCATTCTCTTGGGTGTTGCCATTCATGATAAAATAGCCAATATTTCTCCACTGCAGTTCTCAGTGTTCAGTGTTTTGCTCTGATAGTGTGTGGCAGGGAGGAAAGGTTGTGAGGGGACACACCCTTTATGTTCCTTGACAGTTCTGGCTGTCAGCTGAGAAGAGACCTCAAAGAGGAAGTGAAATTTCAGCAAATACTTGAAGGAGGTGAGGGAGGGAGTTAAGTGGTAGCTGGAGCAATGTAATCCTAATTGCATTCCCACTAATACCAGCACTCTAAGGGTGGAGCCAGCCTGGTCCATTCAAGAAGTAGAGTCTGTAAGAAGAGAACATTGGGAGGTTTCAGGAATGGTGAAACTACTGCAGACACACAGCCCAGCTGTAGGGTACGTGGAGGCAGTCTGGCTCCATCACCCAAGTATGTGGGTAACTGGAGGGAGCAGTTTCTCACAACCTTGAAGGCGTCTGATAAAGCAGTGCTCTCAGCCTTGATCCCTGGTGTGATAAACTGCCCCATAGCCTTGAGTGGGCTTGCATGTGAAGCTCATGCTAGGTTACTTCCCTTTCTGGCCTGTAGCCTGCTTTATTTGGGCTAGTACTTAAGGGGTAGGAGCGTTGGATGAGGGAGGGAGTCGGTTGCCAGTAGAGACACAGCATTGTGTCCTGTGTGGCTCTCCTTAATAAAGGCATGTCAAGCATCCCCACAGCTCCACGCATCTTCTTCCATCTACCTTAGACTTGAGTGGACCTTCCCAGCCTAGAGAGACTGCAACACACCAGCCCTTCCAGCTAATCTCATCTTTGGTTGATCTCTACTTGTTATTGCAATCAGAAACCTGTGTCAGAATTCCTTTTCCACCTCTCACCAGCTCTGCAACTTTGGGAAGTGGTTGTCTTCAGCTGTAAAATAAGCACTTTATTCAAGTCATCTTAATTAATCCTTTGAAAAGTTCTATAAAAGAACAACAAATGTTTATATTTGAAAGCTTAGAAACTGGGGTTTGAGGTGTAGAGAGGATTCACTAACTTGCTCAGAATTGTCAGCCAGAGTAATGACAGAATGAAGCTGTGAACTTCAGTGATCTTATCCCAGAGCCAGTGTCCTTTCTCACTACCTATGTGCTATGCTCTATGTGTGTCTGGTACATAGTAAGTGTTTAGTAAATGCAATTATTTTCTCTCTTACTACCTCGACAGAGTTCCCTGAGGTTGTCTACCTTCTTGGCAGATCTCTGAGGGCTGTGTGTTCCTATGTTTCTCATTACCCATGAAGGACCTCTTATTTTCCAAAACAGGCTCTGTAGTGCTGGATGCTTGTCCATTGTCACTGCCATGTGGCCTGGAGTAATTCAGGTCCTCATTTGAATACTGGGCTACATGGTGGATGATACTTGCTGGTTCTAAGAGTGGAGAAAAAAGAGAAAATCCATGGAAAGCATTTCTCCCAAAGCCTCACAGTCTTTAAGCTGAACATGATGCTAGTTTCTTTAATGCCTTCTGAACCTGATTTTTGCTTTCCTGGCTGGTCTCTAACCAGCAGTTGATTGAGCCAGCAGTTCCACTCCAAGGGGGAAGTATGGGCAGATTCTTATACCATTGGGTCTCCTCAGAAATACTTCTCATTGCTGGTCATTGCACTAGAAATGAAAAAAAAAAAAACCTGATTATTAAAACAAGCCTATATATTCTAATCCTTGTAATATTTTTTCCCTTTGTTTACTTTATTTTGTTTAATTAATTTATTTTTTCAAATACATTTGTCACTCCCTACCCCCTACCACTTTCTCTTGCCCCTCTCTTCTGCCTCCCTCCTATCCTCCCTCCCTTAACTCTTCCCCTTTGGTTTTGTCCATGGTCCTTGTTATATGTTCCTTGACTTTCCCCTTCCCTTCCTTTTCCCATGCCCCCCCCCTCCCTCTTGCCTCCGTTGGTTACTTTTCCTTTCAGTGTTGCTGGTCTTATTTTCCTTGCATCTTTGTATTGGTTAGGTTCCACTTAGAGGTGAGATCATATGGTATTTGTCTCTCGCCCCCTGGCTTATTTCGCTTAGCATAATGCTCTTGAGTTCCATCCATGCTGTCGCGAAATTTAGTAGTTTTTTTCTTTCTGCTGCGTAGTATTCCATTACGTAAATGTACCATAATTTTTGATCCAATCATTTACTGATGGGCATTTAGGTTGCTTCCAACACTTGGCTATTGTAAATTGTGCTGCTATGAACATTGGGGTGCATTAGTTCATTGGAATTGAACTAATTCCAATTAATCCCGTTTTGGGATTCTTAGGGTATAGTCCCAGCAGGGGAATCACTGGATCAAAAGGCAGTTCCACTGTCAGCTTTTTGAGGAAATTCCACACTGCTTTCCATAGTGGCTGCACCAGTCTGCATTCCCACCAACAGTGGACTAGGGTTCCCTTTTCTCCACAGCCTCGCCAGCACCTGTTGTTTGTTGATCTGTTTATGATGGCCATTCTGACTGGTGTGAGGTGGTACCTCATTGGGGTTTTGATCTGCATTTCTCTGATGGCTAGTGATGCTGAGAATCCTTTCAAATGTTTCTGGGCCCTCTGTATCTCCTCCTTGGAAAAGCGTCTGCCCAGGTCCTTTGCCCATCTTTTGATTGGGTTGTTTGTCTTCTTGGAGTCAAGTCGAGTGAGTTCTTTGTATATCTTGGAGATCAAACCTCTATCTGATGTATCATTAGCAAATATATTTTCCCAAATGGTTGGCTCCCTTTTCATTTTGCTGATGTTTTCTTTAGCTGTGCAGAAGCTTCTTATTTTGATGAGGTCCCACTTGTTTATTTTTTCCTTTATGTCCCTTGCTTTAGGAGACATATCGGTGAAAAAATTGTTGTGTGGGATATCTGAGAGTTTCCTGCCAATGTTCTCCTCTAGGACTTTGATGGTGTTGTGACTTATATTTAAGTCTTTTATCCCTCTTGAGTTTATTTTTGTGTATGGTGTCCACTGATGATCCATTTTCAATTTTTTGCATGTAGCTGTCCAGCTCTCCCAACACCATTTGTTGAAGAGGCTATTATTGCTCCATTTTATGCTTCTGCCCCCTTTGTCGAATATGAGATGTCCATAGAGACCTGGGCTTATTTCTGGGCTTTCTAATCTGTTCCACTGGTCTATGGGTCTCTTCTGGTGCCAGTACCAGATTTTTGTGAGTATAGTGGCTTTGTAGTAGAGTTTGATATCCGGTATTGTGGTCCCTCCTACTTTGTTCTTCTTTCTCAAAATTGCTGCGGCTATTAAGGGTCGTTTATGGTTCCACATAAATTTTTGAAATGTCTGTTCTATTTATGTGAAACATGTCATTGGTATCTTAATAGGGATGGTGCTGAAGAGGAGGGAAGACTCCCAGACTTTTTTTATGAGGCCAGCATCATCCTAATCCCAAAACCAGATAAAGACCCTACAAAGAAAGAAAACTACAGGCCAATTTCACTGATGAACACACATGCTAAAATCCTCAACAAAATATTGGCAAACTGCACCCAGCAATACATTAAAAGGATTATCCACCACAATCAAGTGGGATTCATCCCAGGGATGCAGGGATGGTTCAATATACGCAAATCAGTAAACGTAAATAAAAGAAAGGACAAAAACCACATGATCATCTCAATAGATGCAGAAAAAGCATTCGATAAGGTACAGCACGCATTTATGATCAAAACACTCAGCAAAATGGGAATAAATGGGGCATTCCTCAACATAATAAAGGCCATATATGAAAAACCTACAGCCAATATCATACTCAACGGGCAAAAACTGAAAGCTTTCCCACTAAGATCGGGAACACAACAAGGATGTCTGCTTTCACTGCTTCTTTTTAACGTCGCATTGGAAGTCCTAGCCACAGTGGTCAGATAAGAAAAAGAAATAAAAGGCATCCAAATAAGAAAGGAGGATGTAAAGTTATCATTGTTTTCAGATGACATGATAGTGTACATAGAAAACCCTGTAGACTCTACCAAAAAACCCTTCAAACTAATAAATAAATTTGTCAAAACAGCAGGATACAAAGTCAATATTCAGAAATCAAAGGCATTTTTGTACACCAGCAATGACATAGAAGAAGAAGAAGAAATCAGAAAAAAAATACCATTTGACATAGCAAGAATAAAAATAAAGTACCTAGGAATAAATTTAACCAAAGAGGTAAAAGACCTGTATGCAGAAAACTATACAACATTGAAGAAAGAAATTAAGGAAGACAGAAATAAATGGAAGCATATACCGTGCTCATGGATTGGAAGAATTAATATCATCAAAATGTCCATACTACCCAAAGCAATTTAGAGATTAATCCTTGTAATATTTTAGATATAAATGTGAAAAAAAGGTCAACTAGGTCCATTGGGGCCATTTTAGACTGTTTATGTACTTACAGCTTTCCTGGAATTCAGATACTATAAATAAAAGTTGACTAATTGTTACTATTTAGTACACATTTCCTAATTAGAAAGATTAGTATAAACAAGGCTGCATGTACACAGCTCCAGGGGTAGTACATGTGGAGCTGTGCAGCTGGGTGACCCCAGATACAAAGAAGGACAGGCTGTACCCATGTCCCCTAGCTGCTGTATCAGCTTCTACTTTCTCTGGAGTATTGTTCTCACCAAAGGAAGCCTCAGTCAAGCCCAGTGATCAATGAGAGATAAATAAATAATGCATAGAAACATTTGGTGAATGTCAGTGATAATCTTTGTTAGTGGTGATACTAGTGTTTCAGAACTAGTTAACCTGGGACATTAAGCTATAACTCCCAGTCCTAACTCAGGATCTACTGAATAACATTATCTGTCTTATCAAAATCTCAACCTCAAGTCTGTGATTTTGTTCTACCTACCCCTCTAAATCAAAACTGAAATCTATCTTCACAAGTTGGCATTCTTTTCAGGTTGAACAAAAGTTATGAGCCATGGAAAAAGTAGATGAAGAGGAGGCACAGATTTCCAAATCTAAACCTCAGAAAAACAGCAGCAAAATATTTTCTTTGTAGAATGCATAACCCTGATCTGAAAAAAAAAAACCCCTCAAATTTCAACACTCAAAGGATAACCTACCAAAATGGCTAGACTGGGCTAAGTATATTGCAGCTGATAAATTTCACAATGATTTAACATAATCTATAACAATTGGCATTTTAAACTATGTCTGTTTAAAACCCAAATATAGAATAGCACTGTATCATTAAGCATCCATTTGTGTATCAGTATGTCTTTGTTTCCTTGAAAGAAAGAAAGAAAGAAAGAAAGAAAGAAAGAAAGAAAGAAAGAAAGAAAGAAAGAAAGAAAGAAAGAAAGAAAGAAGGAAGGAAGGAAGGAAGGAAGGAAGGAAGGAAGGAAGGAAGGAAGGAAAGAAAGAGAAAAGAAAAGAAAGACTCACAAAATGGTTAAAAGACTTAATCCAGAGATTGTTGAACTGATTTAATTCAACAACTTGGATGCTTCAATTTCATGCAGATTGGCCACTTTCTATTGAAATCACCTTATAGTATTGGTGGAGAAGATGGCGGAGGAGTGAATGGGAGTCACGCTGACCTCCTCCTAAGACCAAACTTGAATTGCGACTAAATAGTAGAGTAATCACCTGGAAAACAATGGAACAATAGTGGGAGAGGACCTTTGGAGCTGCAGACAGACAGTGGATTCAACTCTCACACATCCCAACGGATGAGAAGTGTGGTGGAGGTTCAAGAGGGTGGGCTGGGTGCCCACAGGCACTAGCACCAGAGGGACATTGAAACGGCCGGTTAGCTTCCCCCAAGAACAGGGTCTGAATCATAAACAGGGACCCCTAAACCACAGCAGCTAAAACCAACAAAATACAAACAACCCACAACCCCAAAAAGCTTAGGGGTGCTCTCTGCCAGAGGCAGGTGGCTGGGGATGCAAAGAAACATTTAAAGGGCCAATGCAAAAATTGCAGCGGCAGCCACCCTCCTTGATCTCTCGGCAGAGGTGGCAGCAGGGTGGGCTGGTGCCTGGGAAAAGACTGGTGAGGAAAACTTTGTGAATAGAACTGACACAGCGGCCGCTGGAGCCCGGTGATAATGCACCTCCCACTCTGCAGCTACCATCTTACTCAGGCATAAGGGAATCAATTAACCTGCCTTTTGTACGCTCCACACACAGCTTGTGCATGTGAGCTGGGGGACTGAGTGCAGACTGGCTGGGAGAGCCTTGAGGAGAGACTGCAGATGGAGGCATTGGGGAAAGAATGGAAGGAGGAACCGGGGAGCCCCGACTCCCTCCCCGATGCGTAGTCTCCATTGTGGGCTGGAAAGGCGCGACCCCAAAGAGACAGAAGCGGGGTGCGCAGAAACCAGACTGCCTGCTATTGAAACGCAGTCCACACTGGGGGCGGATCCTTGGCCAAAGGGGTCAGGAAACTGCCCAGAGACCCCTGAGGAGAGTCTGGAAACGGAGGTGTTGGGGAAAGAACGGGAGGAGGAACCAGGGAGTCCAGACTCCTTCTCCTTGCTCCATTGTGCGGGAAGAGGCCACACCCCCAAAGAGCCAAAAGCAGAAAAGCACACATAGACACCCCAAGAACACACAGTGCAGGCGCGCACACTTGTGCCGAGTGACCAGTGACGGTTGGCGAGCGTGTGTGCGACACGTGTGGGCTGGCAAACGCTTGCACAAGCCGGCAAGGTCTCCCACAGATTGGCACCAATACGGAATGCGAGGGAGTGAGCAGAGTGGCAAGGGCACGCATAAATTGACCTGCCCGCCCGGGATTGCAGAGCAGCCCACAAAATTAGTAGAGCTGCCCAGAAAGCCTGGAGGAGAGTCCTGGAGCTGACTTCCTCCCATTTACGTAGTCCCCATTTGGCGAGGGCAAGGAACGCACCAAAAGAGCCAAAAGCAGGGAAAACACACAATAGAAGTCCCTAAACTGACCAGAGCCAGGGAGCTCGCCAGCCAGGGGAGCCAGATGAGTACGCGAGGTTGCGAATAAGCCCCATGGTCTGGGCCAAGCACATGTGAGCTCAGGCAGGTGGGGGGATCTTGCAGCGCGGGAGTGCGCTCAAGAAACCGGTGTGAGAGTGCAGAGAGATCCCAAAAAGTAGCCCAGCCCTGACCAAATGGGTCACAGAGCTGCTCCAAGCAGGAGTCAGACGGTAGACTCCTGGAAGGCTCACACAAACAATCCAAGGTCCTATAGGGTCAACAACTGACATCATCAGAGGCAAGCCCAGAAAGAAAAGTAAAGGACAAAAATACTTAACAGACTCTCACAAAAATGGGAAGAAAAAGAAGTTCCCCTCAAAGGAGTGGAAAAGGGGACTCCCCACAGAGAGAGCCAAAAGAAATACAGGCAAGGGAACTATCAGATACTGAATTCAAAACAATGGTTCTAAGGAAGCTCAATGAGCTCAGCCAGCTGAAAGGTAACTATGAGAAACTGCAGAGAAACTATCAGGATCTTACAGCAAACTATATCAGCCTGGAAAAGGACATAGAAACTATCAAGAAGACACAAGAGGATATGAAGAATACCATTTCTGAATTGAAGAACACAGTAGAAGGAATCCAAAGCAGGCTGGACGAAGCTAAGGATCGAATCAGTGAGATGGAGGAGAAGGTAGAAAGAAGCTCCCAGAAAGAACAAGATATGGAAAAAGGACTCAAAAAGAATGAAGAGGCATTTAGGGAAATGCAGGACAACCTGAAACGCAATTATATCCATATAATAGGGATACCAGAAGGAGAAGAAGAGGAGCAAAGGATATAGAACCTCTTCAAAAAAGTAATGATGGAAAATATCCCTAATTTGAGGAGAGAAAGGCTCTCATGGATCCAGGAGGCACAGAGGACCCCACTCAAGAGGGACTCAAGGAGGTCCACTCCAAGACACATCATCATTAAAATGGCAAATGTCAAAGACAAAGAGAGAATCCTCAAGGCAGCAAGGGAGAAGGAGAAAGTAACATACAAGGGGGCCCCGATATGCCTAGGAGCTGACTTCTCAACAGAAACACTACAAGCCAGAAGGGAATGGCAACAAATATTCCAAGCCATGAAAAGCAAGGGCCTACAGCCAAGGCTGCTCTACCCAGCTAGGCTCTCCATTAAAATAGAAGGAGAAATACGGAGTTTCCGAGACAAAAGAAAGCTAAAAGAATACATCTCTACCAAACCAGCACTCCAAGATATGCTAAGGGGACTGGTTTTAGCAGATGAAGGAAAGAAACACAGGTACAAAGAGAAAAGATGAGTAAGTTTCTGTCAGTAATATCTCTCAATGTGAATCGACTAAATGCCCCAATCAAAAGACACAGGGTAGCTGAATGGATAAGAAAACATGACCCACACATATGCTGCCTACA
The DNA here is from genome assembly GCF_021234165.1 of Pteronotus mesoamericanus. Classification (NCBI taxonomy): domain Eukaryota; kingdom Metazoa; phylum Chordata; class Mammalia; order Chiroptera; family Mormoopidae; genus Pteronotus; species Pteronotus mesoamericanus. Next base: position 96,208 of record NW_026555109.1, read on the forward strand.
AGAGACCCACCTCAGAGCAAGAGACCTACACAGATTGAAAGTAAAGGGATGGAAAAAATTAGCCCAGGCATGAGAAAAAGGCCAGGGTTGCCATACTTGTATCAGACAAAGTAGATTTCATAACAAAGGCCATAAAGAGAGACCCAGAGGGGCACTTTATCATACTTAAAGGAAGAATCTATCAAGAAGACATCAACATTGTAATCTTATATGCTCCAAAAAGAGGAGTCCCCAAGTTTATAAGGAAATTGTTGGATGACTTCAAAAAAGATATAGACAGCAACACACTGATAGTAGGGGATTTCAACACCCCACTGTCAAAAATGGACAGATCTTCCAAACAAAACATTAATAAACACATTGTGCTGCTGAATGACACACTGAATCAAAGAGACTTAACTGACATATATAGAGCCTACATCCCAAAGAAGAAAAATACACATTCTTTTCAAATGCTCATGGCAGTTTTTCAAAGATAGACCACATGATAGGACACAAAGCAAGCCTCAGCAAATTCAGGAAAATTGAAATAATACCAAACTTTTTCTCGGACCACAAGGCCTTGAAACTCGAAATCAACCTCAAAGAGAAACTTCAAAAACTTGCAAACTCATGGAGACTGAACAGTAGACTACTAAACAATGAATCGGTCAATAATGAGATAAGAGAAGAAATCAAAAAATTTCTGGAAACAAATCAAAATGAACAGAAAACAGTCCAAAACCTATGGGACACAGCAAAGGCGGTCCTGAGAGGGAAGTTCAGAGCAATACGGGCTTACCTAAAAAAGATAGAAACTTTTCAAATAAAAGACCTAACACTGCAACTTCAAGAACTGCAGAAACAACAACAAATAAATCCCAGAGCAAGGAGAAGGAGGGAAATAGTCAAGATTAGAGCAGAACTGAATGACATACAGACAAAAAGAACAATTCAGAGGATCAACCAATCCAGAAGCTGATTCTTTGAAAAGATAAAGAAAATGGACAAGCCCTTTAACAGACTCATCAAGAAAAAAAGGGAGAGGACCCAAATTAATAATATCAGACATGAAAGAGGAGAAATAACAACTGATACCACAGAAATACAAATGATCATCAGAAACTATTATGAACAATTAAATGCCAAGAAATTTGAAGATCTTGATGACATGGCCAAAGTTTTAGAAAAGTATACTCTTCCAACACTGAAGGAGGAAGAAACAGAAAGCTTGAACACATCAATAAAAGCTGGGTAAATGGAAGCAGTAATCAATAAACTCCCGGCACACAAAAGCCCAGGACCTGATGGTTTCTCAGGAGAATTTTACAAAACATTTAAGGAAGAGCTAACCCCTGTCCTTCTCAGACTATTCCAAAAAATCAAAGAGGAGAGAAGACTCCCAGTCTCTTTTCATGAGGCCAGCATCACCCTGATCCCAAAACCAGATAAAGACCCTACAAAGAAAGAAAACTACAGGCCAATTTCACTGATGAACACACATGCTGAAATCCTCTACAAAATATTGGCAAACTGTATCCAGCAATATATTAAAAAGATTATCCACCACGATCAAGTGGGATTCATCCCAGGGATAAAGGGATGGTTCAATATATGCAAGTCAGTAAACGTGATACATCACATAAATAAAAGAAAAGAGAAAAACTACATGATCATCTCGATAGATGCAGAAAAAGCATTTGATAGGTACAGCACCCATTTATGATCAAAACACTCAGCAAAATGGGAATAAATGGGGCATTCCTCAACATAATAAAGGCCATATATGAAAAACCTACAGCCAATATCATACTCAAGGGGCAAAAACTGAAATTTTCCCACTACGATCGGAACACAAGGATGTCCGCTCTCACCGCTTCTTTTCAACATCGTATTGGAAGTCCTAGCCACAGAGGTCAGACAAGAGAAAGAGATAAAAGGCATCCAAATAGGAAAGGAGGAAGTAAAACTATCATTGTTTGCAGATGACATGATAGTGTAGATAGAGAACCCTGTAGACTCAACCAAAAAACTCCTCAACCTAATAAGTGAAGTTGGCAAAACAGCAGGATACAAAGTCAACATTCAGAAATCAAAGGCATTTTTATACACCAGCAATGCAATAGAAGAAGAAGAAATCAGAAAAAAAAATACCATTCGATATAGCAAGAAGAAAAATAAAGTACCTAGGCATAAATATAACCAAAGACGTAAAAGACCTGTATACAGAAAACTATACAACATTGAAGAAAGAAATTAAGAAAGATAGAAATAAATGGAAGCATATACCGTGCTCATGGATTGAAAGAATTAATATCCAAAAAATGTCCATACTACCCAAAGCAATTTATAGATTCAACGCAATCCCTATTAAGATACCAATGACATGTTTCACAGAAACAGAACAGACATTTCAAAAATTTATATGGAACCATAAACGACCCCGAATAGCCGCAGCAATTTTGAGAAAGAAAAACAAAGTAACAGGGATCACAATACCGGACATCAAACTCTACTACAAAGCCACTATACTCAAAACAATCTGGTACTGGCACAGGAACAGACCCATAGACCAGTGGAACAGAATAGAAAGCCCAGGAATAAGCCCAGGTCTCTATGGGCATCTAATATTCGACAAAGGGGGCAGAAGCATAAAATGGAGCAATAACAGCCTCTTCAACAAATGGTGTTGGGAGAGTTGGATGGCTACATGCATAAAATTGAAATTGGATCATCATCTGACACCACAGAGAAAAATAAACTCAAGGTGGATAAAAGACTTAAATATAAGTCGCAACACCATCAAAGTCCTAGAGGAGAACATTGGCAGGAAACTCTCAGATATCCCACACAACAATTTTTTCACTGATATGTCTCCTAAAGCAAGGGACATAAAGGAAAGAATAAACAAGTGGGACCTCATCAAAATAAGAAGCTTCTGCACGGCAAAAGAAAACATCAGCAAAATGAAAAGGGAGCCAACCGTATGGGCAAATATATTCGCTAATGATACGTCAGATAGAGGTTTGATCTCCAAGATATATAAAGAACTTACTCGACTCCACTCCAAGAAGATAAACGATCCAATCAAAAAATGGGCAAAGGACCTGGGCACACGCTTTTCCAAGGAGGAGATACAGAGGGCCCAGAGGCATTTGAAAGGATGCTCAGCATCACTAGCCATCAGAAAAATGCAGATCAAAACCATCATGAGGTACCACCTCACACGAGTCAGAATGGCCATCATAAAGAGATCAACAAACAACAGGTGCTGGTGAGGCTGTGGAGAAAAGGGAACCGTAGTACACTGTTGGTGGGAATGCAGACTGGTTCAGCCACTGTGGAAAGCAGTGTGGAATTTCCTCAAAAAGCTGACAATGGAACTGCCTTTTGATCCAGTGATTCCCCTGCTGGGCCTACACCCTAAAAACACCAAAACGCCAATTCAAAAGAACCTATGCACCCCAATATTCATAACAGCACAATTTACAATAGCCAGGTGTTGGAAGCAACCTAAATGCCCATCAAGAGGTGACTGGATCAAAAATTATGGTACATATACACAATGGAATACTACGCAGCAGAAAGTAAAAAAGAACTACTAAACTTCGTGACAGCATGGATGGAACTCGAGAGCATTATGCTAAGTAAATTAAGCCAGGGGGCAAGAGACAAATACCATATCATCTCACCTCTAAGTGGAACCTAACCAACAATACAAAGATGCAAGGAAAATAAGACCAGCAACACTCAAAGGAAAAGAAACCAACAGAGACAAGAGAGAAGGAGGGAGGTGGGGCATGGGAAAAGGAAGGGAAGGGGAAAGTCAAGGAACATATAGCAAAGACTCATGGACAAAACCAAAAGGGAAGAGTTGAGGGTGGGAGAGAGGGAGGGAAGGGACAAGGGAAAGTGGTGGGGGGTAGGGAGTGACAAATGTATTTGAAAAAATAAATTAATTAAAAAATAGAATCGATGGACCGATAAAGAGCTTCTCATACTAAAACAAACAAACAAACAAAACAACAACAACAACAAAAACCCTAAAGGAGTTCATTACCACCAAACCAGGATTACATAAAATGTTCAAGGATCTTCTTGCAGAAGAAGAAAATATCAAAAACATAAACATAAAATGCCAATAAATACATATCTATCAACAAGTGAATCTATAAAAAACAAAAAAGTGAAAAGTAGAACAGAAAAAGAAATATAGAGAGAGTATTCTGATAGTTGCCAGATTGGGGGATGGGGGGAAATCATGTGGATATGTCACAGGTGTGCACAGGTAACCAGGTTCTTGGTGATCAAGGACAAAAAATTGAACTGAACACACAGAGTTTATAGCAGAAAGCGAGAGAAAGCAGGTTTATTAAGCCACACAGAACATCAGAGCAGGCCAACTCTGAGCAGAGGAAGCAGAGAAGAGAAGGGCAGAGCCTAAGAACCCTGACCACAGGGACTAGAGGGCTTTTATTCCTTTAGGGTGGGTCTCTCCTGGCTAGTTTTGGCAGGCTTTTATTGAGCATGTACAAGAAGTTATATTATTTCAAAATCACTACACATGTGGTCTCCCATTATTTCCTTGATTGGCTACTGGGAAGGGGGTCCCACAAGGCTTATTTATTATAATGCTATTATAATGAAGCAGGGGTCAGGTAGCATCTTCTGCACAGGTGCATTCTTGATACACTAGGATTCAATGCTTTTCCAGAAAGTAGGAACTACCAGTCTTAGAACAGGGTCTCCGCCCTTTATCCATGTTCTTTAACTTAGCCCTGGGGCACCTCTGGAGTATGAGGTTGGCTGTACATTTTTTATACATGGCCTTTACTATGTTGAGGTATGCCCCCTTTATTCCCACTTTGCTGAGTGTTTTTATAGTAAATGGATGCTGTAATTTAGCAAATGTTTCTTCAGCATCTATTGAGATGATCATGTGGTTTTTGTATTTACTTTTGTTTATCTTATGTATTATGTTTATTGATTTCTGAAAGCGAACCATCCTTGCATCCCTTGGATGAATCTCACTTGATCATGGTGGATGATCTTTTTAATGTTTTGCTGCATGTGGTTTGCCAATATTTTGTTGAGGATTTTAGCATCTATGTTTATCAGCGATATTGGCCTGTAGTTTTCTTTCCTGATTGTGTCTTTATCTGGTTTTGGGATTAGGATGATGCTGGCCTCATAAAAAGAGTTTGGGAGTATACCTCTTCTTGAATTTTTTGGAATAATCTGAGAAGGACAGGGGTTAGCTCTTCCTTAAATGTTCTGTAAAATTCTCCTGTGAAACCGTCCAGTCTAGGGATTTTGTGTGCCAGGAGTGTTTTGATTACTCCTTCAATGTTGCCAGCTGTTATTGGTCTGTTCAGGATTTCTGTTTCTTCTTCATTCAGTGTTGGAAAGTTATACTTTTCTAAAATTTGTCCATTTCAATGAGGTTTTCAAATTTCTTGGTATATAATTGCTCATAGTAATTTCTTACAACCCTTTATATTTCTACTGTAAAAGTTCTTATTTCTCCTCTTTCACTTCTGATATTATTTATTTAGGTCATCTTCCTTTTCTTCTTGATGAGTCTGCTTAAAGGTTTGTTGATTTTGTTTATTTTTTCAAAAAATCAGTTCCTGGATTGGCTGATATTTTGAATTTTTCTATTAGTGTCTATGTCATTCAATTCTGCTCTGATCTTGATTTTTTCATTTCTTCTACTTGCTCTGAGATTTGTTTGTTGTTGTTTATCCAGTTCTTGAGGCTAGAGGGTTAGGTCATTTATTTGAAATGTTTCTATCTTTTCTGGTAGGCCTGTATTGCTATGAGCTTCCCTCTCAGGACTGCCTTTGCTGTGTCCCATAGGTTTTGGACTGTTGTGTGTTCTTTTTCATTTGTTTCCAGAAACTTTTTGATTTCTTCTTTGATCTCATTATTGACTGATTCATTGTTTCATTGTGTACTATTCAGTCTCCATGAGTTTGAAAGTTTTTGAGGTTTTTCCTTGAGTTTGGTTTCTAGTTTCAACACCTTGTGGTTTGAGAAAATGCTTGTTATGATATCAATTTTACTGAATTTGTTGAGGCTTGTTTCGTGTCCTATCATGTAGTTTGTCTTTGAAAATGTTCCATATGCACTGGAAAAGAATGTGTATTTTGCTTCTTTGGGATGAAAAGTTCCATATAGATAGATATAGATATATAGATATATAGATATATATCAGTTAAGTCCATTTGATCTAATGCATCATTCAGTTCCGTGATACTCTTGTTGATATTTTGTTTGGAAGATCTATCCATTTATGACAGTGGGGTGTTAAAATCTCATACTATCAGTGTGTTACTGTCTATATCTTTCTTGAAGTCCTCCAAGATATTCTTTATATATTGTAGTGCTCCTTTGTTGAATGCGTAATGTTTACAATATTTGTCTTGATGGATTCGTCTTTTGAGTTTTATAAATTGTCATTCTGAGTTAATTTTTATGGCCTTTGTTTTTGAATCTATTTTGTCTGATATAAATATTACTACCCCTGCTTTTTTTCCCTGTCCATTTTGCCTGGAATTTTTTTTCCATCCCTTTACTTTCAGTCTGTGTAGATCCTTTGTTCTGAGGTGGGTCTCTTGCAGGCAGCATGAGTGAGGGTCATGTTTTCTTACCCATTCAGCTCTCCTATGTCTTTTGAGTGGGGCATTTAATCCATTTACATTTAAAGTTATGATTGATAGATACTTATTCATTTTTTCCCTTTGTACCTGTGATCTCTTTCTCACTATTTTTCTTCATTTCTTAAAGCAGTCCCTTCAGCATGTCTTGTAGTCCTGGTTTGGTGGAGGTACATTTTCTTAGCTTTCTTTCATCTGGGAAACTCCTTACTTTGCTTTCCATTTTAATTGAGACCCTTGCTGGGTAGAGTAGTCTTGGCTGCAGGCCCTTGCTTTTCATGACTTGGAATATTTCTTGCCATTCCCTTCTGGCTTGTAGTTTCTGTTGAGAAGTCAGCAAGTAGCCATATTGGGGCTACCTTATATGTCACTACCTGTTTCACCCTTGCTTCCTTTAGGATTCTCTGTTTGTCTTTGATATTTGCCATTTTAATGATGATGTATCTAGGAGTGGGCCTCATTGGGTTCCTCTTGAATGGGACCCTCTGTGTTTCCTGGGCTTGTGTGACTTTTTCACTCCTCCAATTAGGGAATTTTTCCATCTTTACTTTTTCAAACAGGTTCTCTATCCCTTGTTCCTCTTCTTATTCTGGTATACCTACTATACAGATACTATTACATTTCAGGTTGTCTTGCATTTCCCTAAATGCCTCTTTATTTTTTTTTTTTTTGAGCCTTTTTTCATTTCCTTGCTCTTTCTGGGAGTTTTTTTCTACCTAGTCCTCCATCTCACTGATTCAGTCCTCTGCTTCGTTGAGCCTACTTTTGATTCCTTCTACTGCATTCTTCAACTCAGAAATTGTACTCTTCATTTCCCCTTGCCTCTTATTGATAGTTTCTATGTCTTTTTCATGCTGATAAAGTTTGCAATAAGTTCCTCATAGGTTCCCTGTAGTTTTTTGGTAATTCTCTTTGAGCTCAGTGAACTCACTGAACTTTCTTAACAAACATTGTTTCAAACTCAATATCTGATAGTTTACTTGCCTCTATTTCATTTATTTCTATTTCTGGGGATTCCTCCTTTTCCTTTGAATGGCTGGTGTTTCTTTGTCTTCCCATTATTTGTGAGACTCTTCTTTTTTGCTTTTGCTTATTAAATTGATCTGCTTTGAGTTCCTGACTTTGTGGTGTGAACTGCTATGGTGGGAGACTGCTTTTTCTTTTCTTCGTACATGTTCTTTGATTTTAACCTTTAAATGCACATGGAATATTTTCAAAAACAGACCACATGATAGGATGCAAAGTAAACCACAAAAAATTCAAGAATATTGACATTATATCAAGCATTTTCTCAACCACAAGGGCCTGAAACTAGAAACCAACCTCAGGAAAAAAAACTTAGAATTACTCAAATTCTTGCAGATTGAATAACATGCCCTTAAACATGAATGGGTAAATAATGAGGTCAAGAAAGAAATCAAAAAGTTTCTGGAACAAATTAAAATGAAACTTCTGGGACACAGCGAAGGCCGTCCTGAGAGGGAACTTCATAAGAATACAGGCCTACTCAAAAAATGTAGAAATATCAAAAAACAACCTAACCCTACATTTCCGTAAGAAGAATCTGGAAAATCCCTGTAGATTATAAACCATCATGGCGTTCAAGGTGGCAAGTGGCCTGACACAGTTTTGGTGATTTTAAACATGTACTTGTATTATTTTGACCAAGATTTTGAATACTATCAAAATGTTTTAAAATATTCAAATCAAAAGCAAATTTTCATTTCCAGATACGTATGCAAAATAGGATGCATAACCACCTCAATTACCTCAGTCATCTGCTTTCTCAGTGGCAAAGACTCTCTTTTGTACATGTCTGAAAGTGCCCAGTTAATCAGTTTTCCCACGTCTTGGGATGGGGTGAAGAGGTCAAAAGTCAACAGCTACTCGACTGCTTAAGCTGGCCCACAGTGCACACTGGAGACAAAGCAAGATAAACAGCGAAGCTGTTATCCCAGGCTAGAAGAAAGCTGCCAACAAAGAGGATATTCTAACACTGACCACCTGTCCTTTGAGCAGGTATTAATACTCTCATGGCCTGTAGAGAACAAGCAGGCTCAGCTGTGGTGATTAAACAAACATTCATCTCTTTCAGCTATTTGTCTTCCTGCCCAATTTATGCTATAAAATGAGAGTTTCCTAGTTCATAATCAAGGGAAAGGCCACAGTGAGATGTCTTATTCACAGAAAGAACTATATCACTGTTGCCTTCACATAGGTTAACTTGGAAGAAAAAGAAGCTGTGGCTAAGCTGGTAGGAGCTATCAAGGTCAGTTACAATAACAGATATGATGAGATCCACTATCACTAAAAGGCAATATCAAAAGTCCAAAAAAAAATCTGTTGCTATCAGTGGAAGAGCAAAAGCTAAAGATTTCACCACCAAATGCCTACAAAATAATAATGTTAACTTTTCTGTACATAAAAATGTTATTTACCTTTCAAAAAATTCAATCTCAATCTCTTCATGCTCCAAATTCAGATAGTACATATCTTAGAATACACAAACTTGTACATAAATACTTATAGCTACATTTTTTAAAAATTGGGTTAATGTAGGTGACCTGTCTCCTCTACTAAATTACAATCTATGACTCGTAATCTATACAAGTCTGTGAATACTCTTTATTGCTCTAACTTGTGTTTTAGTTACTTATTGCTTTTTCTATCTCTCCTACCAGACTGCAAGTTTATTGAGGGGAGAAAGTATATGTTGTTCGTCCTTCAGCTAAATTGATTTAGGGCTAAAATTATTATTTTGTTGTTGTTTATATCATCAAAGTCCTATGAGAGTTCTCATGCAATAACAGAAAGCAAGCAAATGAGCAATGCCAAAACAGAACCCCAGGAATTCCATGACTATCCCACTTCTACAGTAGATATCAATCTCCTAATTTCTGGGATTATCTCAACACTACAAGTGGCAAATGAGTGAATAGTTCCCAATTTTACCATGGATGTAAGACTTCTTATAAGAGTCAACCTAACACTAGCCTTTGTTACAGTAACAACTGCTGAAAGTTCAAGGATTCATCAAAGCAAAAGTGTCCTTCCAATTCATAACATGTCTTCTGATGTCATGACTCCAGAGATATGTTGCTTCAATCTGTACTCCCCTTGTCAAAAAAGTCACCACCAAAATGAATATGATTATGAAAACCTAGACTTCTTTTTTTCTCTTTATTTTTTAATTTAATTAATTTATTTTTTTCAAATACATGTTTTTGGTAAAGATATAGTTGGCATACCATATCATATTAGTTTCAGGTGTACAACATAGTGATTCAACACTTATATACCTTACAATGTGATTGTCACAATGTCTAGTAAGCATTTGTCACTGTGCAAAGTTATTGTGATGTTACTGAGTATATTCCTTGTATATGCTATATCCCTGTGGCTTATTTTATTTTTTTCTGGCTTCATTTTATTTTCTAAACTTTTCTAAATTTTTTCAGTTACAGTTTGCATTCAGTATAATTTTATATTAATTTTAGGTGTACAGAAGAGTGGTTAGAAAATCATATACTTTACAAAGTGTTCCCCCTGATATTTTCAGTATCTAACTGGAACTATACATAATTATTACAATATTATTAACTGTTTCCTATGCTGTGCTTTATACTCCCATGACTATTTTGTAACTGGAAGTTTGTACCACTAATGCACCTTCACATTTTACTCCCATTTCCTCACATACCTCCCCTCTAACAACCATCAGTTTGTACTCTGTATGAGTGTGTCTCTTTTTGTTTTCTTTGTTTGTTCATTTGTTTAGTTGTTTTAGATTCCACATTTAAGTGAAATAATGCAGTATTTGCCTTTCTCTATCTGATTTATTTCACTTAACGTAATACCTTCTAGGTCCACACATGTTGTTGCAAACAGCAAATTGCAAGATTTTATTCTTTTTTATTGAGTAATAATTTTCATTACTATAGATGTGATATATACCTATATCTGGGTAGATAGATGATAGATAATAGATAGATATCACATCTTCTTTAGCCATTCATTTATCAATGGACACTTAGGTGGCTTTCCTTTCTTGGCTGTGCATGTTTCATAGGGGTGCATATATCTCTTTGAATTAGTGTTTTTATTTTTATTTTTTGGATAAATATCCAGAAGGGGAATTGCTGGATCATATGGTTGTTCTATTTCTAATTTTTTTTTAACAAACTCCATACAGTTTTCCATAGTGGCTATACCAATTTACAATCCCAGTACTTTTTCACTTTTTGGAAATAGCCATTCTGACTGATATGATATTTCATTGTGGTTTTGATTTGCATTTCCCTGACAGTGATATTAAGTATCTTTTATATGTCTAAACCTAGACTTGTTTTTAAATGCCTTGAAGCAGAGAGACATGACTTAATGTAAACACATAGCCCCAGTTCACTTACAAGAGAGGCTGAGGACTGGGAGACTTCATGAAATATTTGGTAAGTATTATTGTCCCTATTATACAACTGAATTAAAACAATGGAACCAGAGGACCAGTTAAGGAATGCCACTTATATAGAGATGGCTGGACGATCCAACATGACTGAGGAGCATGTGGAATCTACATTAACCTCCTCCAGGGACCAATGTGGAATCTCAACTAAATTATAGAGAAATAATCCAGAATAACCAACTGAACACTAGCTGGAGAGAAGTCTTATAACCACTGACAAACAGAAGAAACCACTTCCCCACAATGTGACTGGTAGGAAGTGTAGAGGTGACGCAAGATGGCTGGCTGGACTCCCATGGGTAGCATCTAAAGTACCAGAAGGATACTTCAGTGGCAGGGGGTACCACCTCAGAAGTTTGAGGTCTAAATCCCAAACTGGGCTCCCCAACCTACAACACCAGAGCTGGAAAGGAACACAGATAACACCCAGCTGTGAAAAGCAGCAGGGTTTTTATTTGTTGGGGAGAGACAGCTAGAGGTGCAGAGAGCCTCTTAAAAAACATGAAGTTTTGTTTGCATCCACTTACCCTGGATGCCAGCAAAGAGAGGGCAGAATGGATTAGAGACACTTGATGAGAGTTTGGGTTTGATGGCTCTGAAAGAAAACTGAAGGAACAGCCACCCAGATCCCTGAGCTAAGTCATTCCCCATACTGCAGGAGCCATTACTGCCAAGTAGAGCACTCCTCTCTGAATGTCATCAGCCTGAGGGGAAGCAAAAACTCCAGCCACAGGAATTATTGTACCCTACTCTGTGATGCTTAAGCCATGCTGCCAATTACACATTGATTAAATTAGCAAGTGATTAGTTTAATGACGGATATGTTGAATAATTAAGGCAGGAAATACAAAACAGCCAAAGTGGGAAGACAAAGAAACAGACTCCAGATAAAAGAACAAGTGAATTTTCCCAAAGAAATAGATGAAATTGAGGCAAGTAATTTATCAGATGGAGAATTTAGAGTAATGGTTATAAGGATACTCAAGAGTATGAAAAAAGACATAGAAACCATTAAAAAAGACCGGTCAAAAATAAAGAATGCAATATCTGAAATAAACAACACACTGGAAGAAATAAACAGTAGGTAAGATGAAGCAGAGGATAGAATCAGTATTTTGGAAGACAAGGTGAAAAAATAAAACACTAGGGCAGAGCAGCAAAAGGAAAACAGAATTTATAAAAATGAAAAGTAGTAAGTTTGTGGTATAGTTTCTTTCTTTCTTTCTTTTTTTTCATTTACTTGTCCAGATATCCCAACATCATTTATTGAAGTGGCTTTTTTTACTCTATTTTATGTTCCTGCCCCATTTGTCAAATATTAAATTACCATAATTTTTTTAAGAATGTATTTCTTTCTTTCTTTCTCTCTTAATTTATTTTTAGAAAAAGGGGAAGGGAGTGATAAAGAGAAGGAGAGAAACATCAATATGTGGTTGCCACTGGAAAGCCCCCTAACGGGGTACCTGGCCTGCAACCTATGCATGTGCCCTGACTGGGAATTGAACCAGCAACACTTTGATTTGCAGGTCAGCACTCAATCCACTGAGCCACACCAGCCAGAGCTTAATTCATCATATTAACATGGGTTTATTTCTGGGCTCTCTATTCTGTTCCATTGGTCTAGGTATGTTATTATGCCAGTACCAGACCATGTTGAGTACAGTGGCTTTGTAATATACTTTGATATCAGCTATTGTGATCTCTCCTACTTTGTTCTTTCTCAAATTGATGCAGTATTTGAGGTCATTTATGTTTCCAAAAAGTTTTTTGAAATATTTGTTCTATATTTGCCAATGATACCTTGGACAAGTGTTTGACCTCAAATATATATAAAGAATCTGAATGACTCTAATATATATAAAGAACTCACAGGAAGACAAGCACTCCAACTAAAAAATGGGCAAAGGACCTAACAGACACTTCACCAAGAGAACATACTGAGGGGCCATGGACATATGACAGGATGTTCAAAACCACTAGCCATCAGAGATACAAATTAAAACCACAATGAGGAAAATTAAGATGATGGAGGAGTGAGAGGAAGTCACACTGACCTCTTCCCAGGACCAACTTGGAATTACAAATAACTTGTAATCTGAATAATAGTGAGAGAGGAGCTTTTTACCACAGACAGACAGAAGAATCAGCTTTAGCACAACCTAACTGATAAGGAGTGCAGTAGAGCCTCAAGAAGGAGGGTGGGATGCTCACAGGGGGCAGCACCAGAACGAATCTTGACATGGCCAATTGGATCCCTTTGAGATGAGCGAGGTCTAAACCATTAGCGGGGATCTCCAGCCTACAGCACCAGAGCCCAAAAAGTACACAGATAACAGCCAGTTGTGAAAAGCAGCAAGGGTGCTCTATGCCATAGATGGGTGGCTGAGATGCAAAGAGCCGTTTAAAGGGCCAATGAATAAATTTTTGTTTGCAGCCACTTACCCAGGGTTCTGGCAAAGGGAGGGGCAGAGTGGGCTGGAGACACTTGAAGAGAGACTGGGGAAGGAGGCTTTGGGGAAAGAACTGAGACAGTAGCCAGTGGGATCCCAGTGCTGACTCATCCCCCATAAGGCAGCAGCCATTCTGTTCAGGCAGACCACTCACCTGAGTGGCAGCAGCAGGAGAGGACCAAATAATCTCACCCACAGGAGGGACTCAGCCCCAACCTGTAGTGTCTCCAAGCATGACTGCTGAGTGAAGAGTGACAAGATTAACAGCTAAAGGAGACAGCCACAGACAGGAGATTCCTGGAAGTCTCGAACAGACTACCAAAGGTCAGATAGGGTCAACAACTGACATCATCAGAGACAGGTCTAGAAAGGAAAAAAAAGAAAGTTGTCTCCTACCATAGAAGTTCACACCACAAAGTCAGGAAATCAAGACAGATCAATTTAATAAGCAGAAGCGAAAAAGAAGAGTCTCACAAATAATGGGAAGACAAAGAAACACCACCCATTCAAAGGAAAAGGAGGAATCCCCAGAAACAGAAATAAATGAAATAGAGGCAAGTAAACTATCAGATATTGAGTTCAAAACAACAGTTCTAAGGAAGCTCAGTGAGCTCAATGAGCTCAAAGAGAATTACCAAAAACTACAGGGAAACTATGAGGAATTTACTGCAAACTATATCAGCATAAAAAAGGACATAGAAACAATCAAGAAGAGACCAGAAGAAGTGAAGGATACAATTTCTGAATTGAAGAATGCAGTAGAAGGAATCAAAAGCAGGCTAGATGAAGCTGAGGACCAAATCAGCAAGCTGGAGGACAAGGTAAAAAGAAGCTCCCAGAAAGAGGAGGAAAATGAAAAAAAGACTCAGATAGAATGAAGAGGCATTCAGGGAAATGCAGGACAACCTAAAACGTAATAGTATCTGTATAGTAGGGATACCAGAAGGAAAGAAGAGAACTAAGAGATAGAGAAGCTATTTGAAAAAGTAATAATGGAAAACTTCCCTAATTGGAGGAGTGAAAAAGTCACACATGTCCAGGAAACACAGAGGGTCCCATTCAAGAGGAACCCAATGAGGCCCACTCCTAGATACGTCATCATTAAAATGGCAAATATCAAAGACAAACAGAGAATCCTGAAGGAAGCAATGGAGAAAGAGGTAGTGACATACAAGGAAGCCCCAATATGGCTACTTGTTGACTTCTCAACAGAAACACTGCAAGCCAGAAGGGAATGATAAGATATATTCCAAATCATGAAGAACGAAGGCCTGCAACCAAGACTGGTCTACCCAACAAGGCTCTCAATTCAAATGGAAAGCAAAATAAGGAGTTTCCCAGACAAAAGAAGGCAAAAAGAATATACCTCCACCAAAGCTGCATTGCAAAATATGCTGAAGGGACTGCTTTAAGAAGATGAAGGAAAAGAGTCTATGAATACTCAGTTCCTTTCACTTTCATCAATACTTGATATTACCAATATTTTTAACTATTAATCTCATTGTGACAATGATGTGTTATTTTGTTACTTTATTATTTGTTGAAATTAAACCTTTTTTTGTGTATTTCTTGCCTATTTCTATTATTTTTTTTAAAAAGCATCAAATGACTTTTTGGTATTCTTTATCCATTTTTCAATTCAATGTTTGTAGAATTTTTTCCCTAAAAAAAAAAAAGCAAAAAAACTAGTTACCCTTTTTTAGATGTGTTCAAATACTTCTCCTTTTAATTTTTTTATACATATATTACTATATAGTCTTAAATGTTTACTATGGCCATACTGTCAATATCTTACTTCATAGCTTCTGGGTTTGAAGATTTTACTTCAGGGTAAGAAAAATATTATTTTGTATTTTCTCCTTACAAAATCTAAAACTCCTTAGATTTTATATATTGAATTTTAACTTACCTGAATAGTTTTTGTATAATGTGTGAAAAAGGGCTCTATATATGTTTTATTTCAAGTAATAGTGATCCATGTAGCTTACATGTTGAATAAGCCTTATTTTCCCCATTGATTTGAAATATCAACTTAATCATATATTATGTTGTTAGAAAGATATATACATTTGTTTCTGGAATGCTCATTTTGTTTCATTGATCTACTTGATTATTTCTGTGCTGGTGTCATGTTGCTTTCATTGCTGAGACTTTATAATGGGTTTAAATTTTTTAATATTTTATAATGGATTTTGACATTTTAAAAAATAAATAAATAAAATCAATCTGCATTAAAAAAAGAGAAAGAAAGAAAGAAAGAAGGAACTCCTATCTTTTGTAACAACATGGATGGAACTAGAGAATATTATGCAAAGTGAAATAAGACAGTCGGTGTAAGGC
This sequence comes from Pteronotus mesoamericanus, assembly GCF_021234165.1. Classification (NCBI taxonomy): domain Eukaryota; kingdom Metazoa; phylum Chordata; class Mammalia; order Chiroptera; family Mormoopidae; genus Pteronotus; species Pteronotus mesoamericanus. The sequence continues at coordinate 112,098 of NW_026555109.1, forward strand.
AAATACCATATGATCTCACCTATAAGTGGAATCTATTCAACAAAATAAACCACATGCATGGAAACATGGAGCAGACTAAAAATTATCAGAGGGGATGGGGAAGGAGGATAATGGTGGAGAGAAGGAGAAGGGACTAGACAAAGAACATGTATGAATGACCCATGGACATGGACAACAGCGTGGGAATTAACTGTGGGAGGGGGGGCAAGGTAGGATGGGTGGAGGAGGGCAATGGGGGAAAAATTGAGACTAATAGAATAAACATGATTTAAGAATTACAAATTAAAAAAGAAAGAAAGAACAAATTTAATTATATTTTCACCACAAAGCTACTATCAGCTACATTCTCCTGATGTTTAATGGAGAGGTGTGGGGAGAAGGGAAGGGAGATCCATTTCTTTATATTAGGTATTTTTGCAAAACTTAGAATTCATTTTTATAGAACCTCCTGAACACTCACACAACTTCAACTTACACTGATGTTAGAAAAAATATCTGACCTCACATTCCTTTAGCTTACCTCAGGCACATTTATACAAGGTCTTAAATTTCTTAAGGCTAATATTTCAGCCTGCCATCAATGGGAAAATTGATCTATATCACCCGTGCTTTATTAAGCCCTTTCCTCCATCTGAGAAAGAAAAAAGTGGTGGAATTCTTCCTCTTCTCTGTGATAAATTAGACATTTACTCCTCAACATTCAAATATGAGAAATTTGATATTTCTCTCTTTTTCTAAGTCAGGTGAATCACTTTGAGTCTCACCTAGCCCACCTCCTAAACAAGCCTGGTGATCCTGGTCAAAAGAAGATCTGTCCCACTTTTCATGGAATTATATAAGAGTCCTAGTGTTAGTGTAGGAGTACAGAACAGGCCTCCCAAAAATGTGCCACTTTGACTTGTGAATTATTTTGAGCAGAAAGCAATCAAGGTCCTGCCAGCTCAGGAGAAAGTTTTACCTCTCAAAGAATTTAAATTAGGGGACTTGGTCATAGTAAGAGTTATCGCCAGAAATAACTCCTTATGACCTATATGTAGGGCAGGGAAAGTATCTAATTACTAAATATCTGCTCCTCTTACTGGCTTGCAATGAACTTCTTCCCCTTTGAAGGTCCAAGGTACCTTACCTCGTCAGAATGTCATAGATACCTTATTTTCTCTTTCTGTCTCCGAATCTCTCATGTATGTGGGGTCTCTGACCCTCACAGATATGTGGGGTTCCCATGTGCACGTATATAATTAAATTTGGTTATTTTCTGTCAATAATGTCTCCTGTTGATATAATTATTACATTAGCCAAAAGAACCTTGTGGGTAGAGGAAACTTTCTCCCTCGCCTATACTAGAAAACCAGGAGAAAGGCTGGTCCAGAGCTTTTGTTTCATTGTTGGGTCTCCCTCTGGGCTTGCAGATGCTGGAATCTCTCTCAGTGGCTCACGCTGTGGGACACAGAACTCTCTACGCTGCTGCCCTTGGCCATCCACAGGCTTCCGGCAACAATGTCCATTTTAAAATGTGCCAGCAGGTTCATTCTTCCAGGAAAAAATATTGGGATATGTTTCTAAAGGTCCAGGTTGCCTCCCAAATTCAACCTCTTATCTTCCATCTCTCCATTCCTTTAGGGCTGAGAGAGAGTTTTTGTTTCTCATGTACTTTGAAGCTAAGGAAAAATAGAATAAACATAGGTGATTGAATCACATTCAAAAGTTGAATTTTATTTTTTAAATGCCTTGACTCTTTTCCAGACTTCCACACAAAAGGTGACAAATTAAACAGACATAAAGTGTTCAATTGTATGCATAAATAAATCTGATTTTTAAATGACATATATTTTGCTGATTCTAACATGTTTATATCAATCCTTACCTTCTTCTTTTTTATGACTACAACTCCCATCTTTACCCAACATCCTACCTGTCTCCCCCAAACAAGTAACGGTGCCACAGTTATTATGATAGACTGTATTATTAAGAAAATCATTATCAAACATAGCATTTTATATAAACATAAATAGCTGTGGCATGTCTGACAAACCCATTGCAGTTGAGTACTCAATTCCACATTAGTATGCATTTCTGCTTCAACATTATTCCAACCTTGTCCCACCCTCTAAACCCAGCCAAAAACTGTTTCCCACTGCCCTAAACTTGCCTCTTTTTCCTGCTAGGATAGTATCCCACCCTTTCTCTGGCTCTCTAAAGTGCCAGTCTGCTGGAGGGGAGACACAGAAACTGGATGAAAGATGGTGAAGGGATTAACCAAAGAAAATTTATTCATGACCCATGCACACAGACAATGATATGTTAATTGACTAAGAGAGTGGGGCTGGGTGGAGGTGGGAAAAGGGAGAAAAAACAGGAACAACTGTAATAGCATAAACAATAAAAAGAATTAAATTAAATGTCAATCTGACCAAGTCAATCTAGTGACCGCTTTCTGCCTTTAAAATAAAATGGAGGCTACAGCCCCATCTCAGGAGTGTGGTATGGAATGCCTGCCTCCCTCCCTCTCTCCAAAACGCATGCTCCAACTCCAACCAGCAAAGATCCTCCTAAGTGACCTCTCCTGTCTAACACCCATCTTCCCAATGCTATTGATTCTGCCTGAAATATCATTTCCTTTACCTTCTGTCTTCCATCGTCTCTCCCTACCCGGAACCTAGCCTTTGCCAATTCATGTGGTCAACTGCTTGGATTTAAGCCCACCTGCACCTATGTGGGACCTTGAGCAAGACACTTAGTCTCTCTTTGTCTTAGTCTCCTTACCTGTAAAATGGAGATAATATATTAATAAAACATTGATTTAATTAAAAATGACTAATTATTTATCAATAATTAATAATTATAGCACCTGGTCAAAGGGTGGTGATAACAATTAAATTAACTAGTACTAATAAGTGCTTAGAATAATGGTTCATCACTTGTGAAAACCATACTAATAGCTCAGCTCAAGCTCGATTCCCTCTGAGGGGTTTCCTCTCACTCCTCCAAACTGCCTCCAGCATCTCAGCCGGCTATATGGTAATGGTTTGCTTAGCATTAAATGGTGGGTTCCCTAGAACAGTGATTTCTTTGTCATTAGCCCTGAGCCATAACAGCTCATCTTACAGTAAAAACAGCATAGGTATTGGAGTTCAATCAAACCACAGTTTTCCAACAATGACTACACATTGGAATCACTTGGGGAGCATTTAATGTTGCCTGGTCCCCAAGCCATACCTATTAAATCAGGATGTCTGAGAATGGGGCTCATATTTCAGTGTTTTTAAAAATATTTTATTTATTTATTTTTAGAGAGAGGAAGAAAGAGAGAAAGTGAAACATTGATGTGTGAGAGAAAAATCAATAGGTTGCCCCTTGCATGCCCCCAGCTGGGGATGAACCCACAGCCCATGCATTGTGCCCATCTGACAGGGAATTGAAGTGATAAACTTTCGGTCTGCTGAATGATGCCCAACCAACTGAGCCACACCTGTCACGGCAGATTGCAGTACTTTTAAAAACCTTCCCTAAGTGAATGATAGTAACAATCAGCTAGGATTAAGAATCACTGAAATAAACCGAAATCTCAGTTCTCCCATTTTCTCGCTCTCAGAATTTAGGCAAGTTACTAAAATTCCCTGAATCTATTACGTCTCTAAGATGTAGATAAAAATGCCTAATTGTATAAAGGCCATATATGAGACCTACAGTCAACATCAGACTCAATAGGCAAAAAGTAAAAGTGTTCCCAATAAGATCAGGAACAAGACAAGGGTGTCTGTTTTCACCATTTCTACTCAACATAGTATTGGAAGTTCTAGCACAGCTTAAGGCAAGAAAAAAATATCAAAGCCATCCAAATTGGAAAGGAGGGAGTATAAATGTCATTGTCAGCAGATGACATGATAGTATACATAGAAAACCCTATAGACTCCACCAAAAAAGCTACTTGATCTAGTAAGTGAATTTGGTAAAACACAGGGGTACGAATTCAATATTCAATGTTTTGTAAAATTCTCCTGTGAATCTGCCTGGTCCAGGGCTTTTGTGTGCCAGGAGTTTTTGATTACTGCTTTGACTTCACCAGCTGTTATCAGTCTGTTCAGGCTTTCTGCAGCTTCTTCATCCAGTGTTGGAAGGTTATATTGTTATAGACATTTGTCCATTTCACCCAGGTTTTCAAATTTCTTGGCATATACTTGTTCAGAGTAATTTCTTAAAATCCTCTATATTTCTGTGGCATCAGCTGTAGTCTCTCCTCTTTCACTTCTGATTTTATTTATTTGGGCCCTCTCTCTTTTTTCCTTCATGATCTGCTTAAAATCTTGTTGATTTTGTCTATCTTTTCAAAGAACCAGCTCCTGCATTTATTGATCCTTTGAATTGTTCTTTTACTCTCTATGTCATTTAATTCTGCTCTGATCCTGATTATTTCCAGTCTTCTACATGCTCTGGGCTTTGTTTGTTGTTGTTCCTCCAGTTACTGTAGCTACAGGGTTAGGTTGTTTATTTGAAATGTTTCTGTCTCTTTTAGGTAGGCCTGTCTGGCTATGAACTTCCCTCTGTGGACTGCATTTGCTGTGTCTCATAGGTTTTGGACTCTTATGTGTCCATTTTCAATTGTATCCAGAAACTTTTCAATTTATTCCTTGATCTCATTATTGACCCATTCATTATTTAATAGCATGCTGTTCAGTCTCCATGAATTTGAGAGTTTTTGAGTTTTTTCCTTGATGTTAGTTTCTAGTTTCAGGGCCTTGTGTTCTGAGAAAATGCCTGATATGATTTCAAATTTCTTGAATTTGTTGACACTTGTTTTGTGTCCTACCAAGCAGTCTATCTTGGAAAATGTTCCATGTGATTTGAAAAGAATGTGTATTTTGTTCTTTGGGATGAAAGTTTGTGCATATATATATCAGTTAAGTCTGTTTGACCTAGGGCATTTTTCAATGCTGCAATATCTTTGTTGATATTTTGTTTGGTAGAGGTATTCATTGTTGACAGTGGGGTGTTAAATTCCATGCTATAAGTATGTTGTGTCTATATATTTCTTGAAGTCCTCCAAGGTTTTCGTATATATTTGGTTTCTCCTATGTTGGGTGCATATATGTTTATAATGTTTATTTCTTCTTGATGGATCTTTCCCTTGAGTATTATGAAGTGTTCTTCTGTGTCTCTCTTTACAGCCTTTGTTCTGAAGTCTACTTTGTTTGATATAAGTATTGCTACCCCAACTTTTATTTCCTGTCCTTTTGCTTGGAATATTTCTTTCCAATGTTTCCCTTTCAGTCTGTGTAGATCTTTTGTTTGGAGGTGGGTCTCTTGGTGGGAACATATGTGCAACTCATGTTTTCTTATCCAATTACATTGTGTTGTTACTGATAGGTATTTATTCATTTTCCTTACTTTGTATCTTTGTTCCTCTCTCTCTCTCTGACTCTTTTTGTCCTCATCTTAAAGCAGTCCCGTTGGCAAATCTTGCAGTGATGGTTTGGTGGAAGTGTATTCTTTTAGCCTTCTTTTGTCTGGGAAACTCCATATTTCACCTTCCATTTTAATTGACACCCTTGCTGGGTAGAGCACTCTTGGTGGCAAGCCTTTGCTTTTCATTGCTTGGAATATTTCTTGCCATTCCCTTCTGGCTTGTGCCTTTTCTGTTTAGAAATCAATTGTTAGCCTTATTGGAGCTCCCTTGTATGTTACTTCTTGTTTCTCCCTTACTGCTTTTAAGATTCTCTGTTTGTCTTTAAATTTGGTGTTTTACTATGATGCATCTTGGAGTAGGCCTCTTTGGGTTCATCTTGACTGGTACCCTCTGTGCTTCCTGAACTTGTGTAGCTTTTCCCCTCTCAAGGTTAGGAAGTTTTCTCTCATAATTTTTCCAACAGATTCTCTAATCTTTGCTCCTTTTCTTCTCCTTCTGGTGTTCCTATGATTCAAGTGTTGTTGTGTTTCATGTTGATCTGAAGTTCCCTTAAGCTATCTTCATATTTTTAGAGTCCTTTTTCATGCAGCAGCTTTACCTGGGTATTTCTTTCTACTTTGTCTTCCTACTCACTAATTTGTTCCCCTGCTTCTTCTAGCCTGCATGTAATACCTTACATTGTATTTTTTATTTCAGATATTGTATTCTTCTTTTCTTCCTGGTTCTTGTTCATAGTTTCTATTTCCTTTTTCATACTATTTTAGTTCCCACTCAGCTCCTTGTAGTTGCTTCTAAGTTCTTTGAGTATCCTTATAACATTCTTTTGAATTCTGTGTCTGATAATTTGCTTACCTCCATTTCTTTTAGATCTATTACTGGTGAGCATTCCGTTCCTTTTGATTGCAGGTTTTTTTGTCTCCCCATTTTAGGTGACTCTTTGTATTTGTTTCTGCAATTCCAGATGCTCTACTTTGCCAGCTGTCTTCACAGGGTGAAATTCTGTGGTAGGAGTTCTGTGGGACTCATTGGTATGGTCTCTTTGATGTTCTTTTTTTTTTTTTTCCAGGGAGATGTTGCACGTGCTTGGGGGCAAGGGCAGCTTTTCTTCCAGAAAAAGCTACTTTTAGTTCTTTTTTTTTTCATTTAATTTATTTTCTTTATTTTTCAAATACATTTGTCTCTGCCTTCCCCCCACTACCTTCCCCTGCCCCCTCTCCCCTCCTCCCTCAATCCTTCCCCTTTGGTTTTGTCCATGAGACCTTGCTACATGTTCCCCGACCCTCCCATTCCCTTCCTTTTCCCCCATACCCCCTCCCTCTATCCCCTCTTGTCTCTGTTTGGTTTCTTGTCTGGATGTTTGAGGGTTGCTCTTTCTTCTGTTTGTGTAGGCTCTCTTGTTATAACTAGGCTGTACCTGTTGGTTTTACCTTTGTTGGAGTGTTCCCCCCCTGAAGAGCAGGTTTACTGGTTTCACAACTCCCACTTTGTCTTGCATGCTGTTGTAAAGGTGTTGGTAAACAAAACAGTATTGCCAGGCAACCAAACCTATGCCAGCAGAAAGATCCCCCCTACCACATCAGCAGTCTCAACCACAATTGAGCAAAGATTAATGAAGGTGAAGAGAGATTGTGGATATTATAAGATATGACAAAGGTAATATGAGATGACAAAGAGAAGGGAAAATATTATTGTGTGGTAAGAGGGAGGAGAGTTGTAGAGTTGGCATTGAACTGAGGCAAAGAAAGGGAGATAGCAAAATTTACAGTGTAAGTAAAACATAAAAGGGTTATGGGAATAGTAAGGTAAGAAGAGGGAAGAGTATACTATTAGGTTTGAAGTGAAATTGAAAAGGTACTGGATCAATGGGAGCAAAATTGCAGAACCACAGCAAGATTGATAGCAATGATAGATGAATAAAATTTAATAAAGATGGAATTGGAATAGGAATATTGTAGGAAAAATATGAATGAATAGGAGATGTCTACAGTAAAGAAAAATAATTTTGAAAGGATGGGAGAGCAAACTAATAAGAGAAAGGATTAAAGACCAGGTTGAGAAAGGGGGAAAATTTTTTTTTAAACGGAGAGAAAACAATGATAAAAAATTTCTCACTCAATTGATTGGGGCAGGGGGAAGGCCCACTGGAGTAAAACAGCAGGAAAGTATTCTATGGGATTTAAAGTAGAAACAAGTAGTGAACAAATAGGAGTTCCTTTCAGAATTTCAGCAATAACCATGGCATTTCACCCAACTAGCCTCTTTTTATAAAGGTGAAAAAGAAATAAGACTCTTACTAGAAGAGAAAAAGAATGTGAGCTAACTTAAAGAAAGAAGAGTGCTTATGCAAGGTTAGATGGAGGAGAAATAGTGAGAGTAAGGGATAGAAACCTGGTGTAGTGTGAGAGTTAACCACAACAATGATAAAACTCAGGAAAATGGTGAAATGGATTAAGACCAGGGAAGGGTGCTGTGTGGGATTTGGAGTAACAATAGTATGATAAGAAATATGTAATCTGAATTAAAAGAATAAAAAGTAAAAGATCAAGAGTGTGTTATTTGGAATATGAGTGAAGTGAAAGAAGGAAAAATTAAAGTGCAATATTAAAGGGAGAATAAAAAATCAAACAATCCCACACAGCAATATTTTCTCTGATATAACCCTTAAAGCAAGGGACATAAAGGAAAGAATAAACAAGTGGGACCTCATCAAAAGAAGAAGCTTCTGCATGGCTAAAGAAAACATCAGCAAAATGAAAAGGGAGCCAGCTGTATGGGAAAATATATTTGCCAATGATACATCAGATAGAGGTTTGATCTCCAAAATATATAAAGAACTCACACAACTCCACTCCAAGAAGACAAACAATCCAACTAAAAGATGGGCAAAGGACCTGGACAGACACTTCTGCAAGGAAGAGATACAGAGGGCCCAGAGACATGTGAACGGATGCTCAGCATCACTAACCATCAGAGAAATGCAAATTAAAACCACAGCGAGATACCACTTCACACCGGTGAGAATGGCCATCATAAACAGATCAACAAACAGGTGCTGATGAGGCTGTGGGGAAAAGGGAACCGTAGTACACTGTTGGTGGGAATGCAGACTGGTGCAGCCATTGTGGAAAACAGTTTGGAATTTCCTCATAAAGCTAAAAATGGAACTGCCGTTTGATCCAGTGATTCCACTCTGGGATTATACCCTAAGAATCCCAAAACACCATATCAGAAGAACCTATGCACCCCAATGTTCATAGCAGCACAATTTACAATATCCAAGTGCTGGAAGCAACCTAAATGCCCATCAGTAGATGATTAGATCAAAAAATTATGGTACATTTACACAATAGAATACTATGCAGCAGAAAGAAAAAAGGAACTACTACACTTCGTGACAGCATGGATGGATCTAGAGAGCATTATGCTAAGTGAAATAAGCCAGGGGGAAAATGTCAAATCCCATATGATCTCACCTATAAGTGTAACCTAACCAAGAAAACAAACAAGCAAGGAAAATATAACCAGCAACATTGAAAGGAAAAAGAAACCAACAGAGTCAAGAGGGAAGGGGGGGCAGGGAAAGGGAAGGAAAGGGTCAAGGAACATGTATAAAGGACCCATGGACAAAGCCAAAGTGGGAAAGGACGAAGGAATGATGGAGGGAGGTGGACAGAGCAGGGGAAAGTGGTGGTGGGAAAATGGAGACAAATATATTTGAACAATAAAAAAAGTCACAAAAGTTTTTCATCTATTAACAAAAACATTTACTCTATTTATACACACAAAACAATCATTTCACTATTGCCCTATCCTTAGTTCATTTCACTAGAAAAAAGTAATTGGAAAACTCCATAAGTAATGTTTTTATAACATATTTTGGATAACTCCTTAAAAGCTGTGACAGAAAGAAAGATCAGAAGATAGCAGCAAATAGGTGGGAGCTGAGCTCACTTGTGTACCCAACTGTGATACTTAGTTGATCTTCCAAAAAACAAAATGGACAATCAACAGAATATTAGATGGTATGAAGTTTGGAAGCCAAAATGCACAGAGAATGCTTCAAAACAGATGGTAAGGGGATTTTATAAGCAGAGGGGGAAAGTCCCTGTGCAGGGCGCCAGAAACCACAGCTACCCTGGGGATAACATCCAAGGAGAGCTCAATCAGGGATAGTAGCCCAATGGTTCCTTCCCCTCCCAGGGTGGGGAATCCACAGACCCATGCCAGGAGTGACTTGAATGCACTCAGTGTCTGGGGAGAAACAGGCTGTGAACATGCACACAGCTTGCTGCACACCGTAGCTGGGGCAGCAGTTGCCTGCTGGGACAGTGTGAAAGAGTGGGGGTGGGGTGGTTCTGGCTGTACCTGGAGCTAAGGAAAGACGGGGGCTGCAATTGGCCATGGCCACAGTGGACTCTTGACTTTCCAGAGTTGGAGTGAGGCAGACTCTTCAGGTTTCTTTTCAGGTGCCAGCTGAAGGAGGGAGCATGGACTCTGGTCCCACAGAGCATGTTCTGGTGTCGTCACAAATGGGGGAAATAAAATAAATCATTCCAGAGAGTTCTCTGTCTGCCAGGGAAAGGGGTGGCTCTTCCCTCTAGTTGAGAAGGCCCCATCCCCTGTGTACAAAGGCTTTTATTGCAAGGGTTATCAATGGGGCTAGGTAATAGGAATGTACAGGTGATCTCATTACATCAGTATGCTAATGTTTACAGAGAATAGATGATGTTTTGAAGAAAACAAATGGCAGGAACACACCAATTTACATGGGTCCAAGAGGAGATGAGTAAACATGAGAGCACCAAAGGGTCAGGGTCTGTGAATAATGAAAATTTCCTTCCCAGCATGAGCTGGTTATCATAGCTTTTGAGGGGAAAACAAAGCATGCTTCAAATTTCCCCTGGGAACTGCCCCATCCTCTTTAGGGCTGTCTCCAGTATTGTTTCAAACCTGAGCCAGGTGAGGGATCAGAGCCGCCAAGACATAAAGAGACTACTTTCAGATAGAATGAGGACCCCAGCCGTATCAAAGCCAAGGGGTGAGGGTCTTTTTGCCCTTTCTCTGTGTCCCCCAAGTTTTTCCCTGATGGCCATGTCGCTGTACCTGTCTTAGGTTGCCCCTTCCATCATTGGCCCTCCAGGGCCAAGCAGGGTGGTGTGAGGGATGCAGGGGCTGTGTCCCTGCCAGTGGGACAGGTTTTGTCTCCTGAGCGGCCTATTTTCCCAAGGCCTCCTTGATTAGCTCCAGCCTTGGGGCCCTCTCGCCTGTCGGTGGGGCTACTTTTCCTGAAACCAAATGGGATGTTTTCCAACATTGGAATGTTGGAATGTAGGGGCAGCGTGGAAAGCTGGGCAGTGGCTCAGAGCTAAGCAGTAATGCCCAAAGACACTTTTTTCAAAAGGGGAGCTGAAGCATGCTGGGCAGGGATCCAGCACGTATGCAGCTGCCCAGCCAACAAGCGGGGAGTTTTGTGGGAATGATCTGCTCCCAAAAAGTACACCTGGGCAACTTGATCAAAGGGGCGCAAAGTGAGGTGGTTTCTTGGCTCAGTCTGGTACAATGGCATAGAGTGGAGAGTGTGGGCCACAGCATGCTGTAAGGTCAGTGGCCTTTGAACTGTGCACCTGAAAAAGAGACCCGACTGGGCCCCTACCTTGGCAGAACATCCAGGAAAGGAATATTGAGCCCAGCCCCTCAATCCTGGAAGGAGCAGGAAGGATTTAAAAAACTGGCTGGGAAGGCTTACCAACCCACAGGGGGCTTTTCTGCAAGAGTAAGACAGTGAGATTAACACCTAAAAGGGCCCATTTTGAATTACCCAAAGGGAAACTAAGTACAGTGGGTCCTAGGACCCTATTTTACTGAGGCCATCAAAACAGAAAGTTAAGAAAGAGTGCAGCAAGGAGGATTCAGGGCACTTCCCAGATCTGAGTCACACACAGAGCTGCAGGCTACACCAAGTAGGAGAGAGCTGACATTCTTACACAGTCTGCCCCCCTGCCCCCATAAAACAGGCATCTATTTAAGGAGAAACTACATTATTGGAAATAAACCAGGACAGACTAAGACAGTAGGTGTAGGGGCAGGAGGAACACACCTGCAATTTTCCCATAAGACTGAACAGTGCCTCACAGGGGAGAGAGACAAAGAGACCTCAAACTCTTGATCTCAACAGAAGCTCCCTCTAGAGGCATGGGAAGGAGATAGAGGTGGTGTTGCCAGAAGTTGAATAACTTACCCAGGTACCTTGAGCTGATAGAAAACCAGAGATGGATCCAGAAAAAAAAGTTAGAAGGTGAACACCAGCAGTTAAGATGAATTTCACCTTGCTCTTCATCAGAAATTGTGTGTTTTTTCTCTTTGTTCTTTTTTTTTTGCTTCTGTTCAAATAGCATTTTAATAATTCTTTCACTTCACTGATATTCCAACTAACTCACTGCACTTGGTCTTTTATTTTCAATTCTTTTTATTCAGATTATATATATTTTCATATTATTGCTATTCCTAATCCCACACAACACCCTTCCATTTTGCCATCTTATTCCACATTGTTACCTTCATGACCTTTCTTACTGTCATAAAGTTCACTTTCTCTTACACTACCCTATGTTCCTATTCCTTACTTTTACTATTTCTACTCTACCTATCCTTGCATAAGTACTCTTATTTCTTAATTAGCTCACATCATTTTTTGCCATCTTATAATAGTCTTATTTCCTTTCCACCTTTATCAATTGTGGTTATTTGGGAAAAAAATACCATGGTTATTGCTATACTTCTCCAATGGAACTCCTATTTGTTCACTATTTTTTTGTACTTTAAATCCCAAAGGATATTCTCCTGCTGTCTTCATTTTGCTTTTCTCCTGCCACACAGCAGTTGAGTGAGGAATTTGATTTTCATTTTTTCCCACTCTCTTAGCCTGGACTTTACTCTTTTCTCTGTGTGTGTGTGTGTGTGTTTATACATGTACTTTACTGAGATATAATTCACATAACATTACAGGTTTTAACACATTCACTGAATTGTGCTAACCATCATCGCAATCAAGGTTAAAACATTTCATCACTCAAAAAAGAAACTATGTACTTGTCTTCTTTTTATTTTTTAAATTTTTTTCTTTTTTCCTTTCTTTTTTTAAATTTATTTACTTTATTTTATTTTATTTTTTTATTGATTTACTTTTCAAATACATTTATCTCTGCCTCCCCCCCACCACTTTCCCTTGCCCCTCTCTCTTTCCCTCCCTCAGCTCTTCCCTTTGGTTTTGTCCATGAGTCCTTGCTATATAGTCCTTGACTTTCCCCTTCCCTTCCCTTTCCCTGCCCCCCCTCTTCCCTCTTGTCTCTGTTGATTTCTTTTCCTTTCAGTGTTGCTGGTCATATTTTCCTTGCATCTTTGCATTGTTGGTTAGGTTTTGCTTATAGGTGAGATCATATGGTATTTGTCTTTCGCCCCCTGGCTTATTTCGCTTAGCATGATGCTCTCCAGTTCCATCCATGCTGTCCCGAAGTTCAGTAGTTCTTTTTTTCTTTCTGCTGCGTAGTATTCCATTGTGTATATGTACCATTATTTTTTGACCCAATCATCTACTGATGGGCATTTAGGTTGCTTCCAACACTTGGCTATTGTAAATTGTGCTGCTATGAACATTGGGTGCATAGGTTCTTTTGAAATGGCGTTTTGGTGTTCTCAGGGTATAGTCCCAGCAGGGGAATCGCTGGATCAAAAGGCAGTTCCATTTTCAGCTTTCTGAGGAAATTCCACACTGCTTTCCATAGTGGCTGCACCAGTCTGCATTCCCACCAACAGTGGACTAGGGTTCCCTTTTCTCCACACCCTCGCCAGCACCTGTTGTTTGTGGATCTGTTTATGATGGCCATTCTGACCGGTGTGAGGTGGTACCTCATGGTGGTTTTGATCTGCATTTCTCTGATGGCTAGTGATGCAGAGCATCCTTTCAAATGCCTCTGGGCCCTCTGTATCTCCTCCTTAGAAAAGCATCTGCCCAGGTCCTTTGCCCATTTTTTGATTGGATCGTTTGTCTTCTTGGAGTCAAGTCGAGTGAGTTCTTTGTATATCTTGGAGATCAAACCTCTATCTGATGGATCATTAGCAAATATATTTTCCCAAATGGTTGGCTCCCTTTTCATTTTGCTGATGTTTTCTTTCGCCGTGCAGAAGCTTCTCATTTTGATGAGGTCCCACTTGTTTATTCTTTCCTTTATGTCCCTTGCTTTAGGAGACATATCAGTGAAAAAATTGCTGCGTGGGATATCTGAGAGTTTCCTGCCAATGTTCTCCTCTAGGACTTTGATGGTGTTGCGACTTATATTTAAGTCTTTTATCCATCTTGAGTTTATTTTTGTGTATGGTGTCAGCTGATGATCCAATTTCAATTTTTGGCATGTAGCCGTCCAGCTCTCCCAACACCATTTGTTGAAGAGGCTGTTATTGCTCCATTTTATGCTTCTGCCCCCTTTGTCGAATATTAGATGTCCATAGAGACCTGGGCTTATTTCTGGGCTTTCTATTCTGTTCCACTGGTCTATGGGTCTGTTCTTGTGCCAGTACCAGATTGTTTTGAGTATAGTGGCTTTGTAGTAGAGTTTGATGTCCGGTATTGTGATCCCTCCTACTTTGTGTTTCTTTCTCAAAATTGCTGCGGCTATTCGAGGTCGTTTATGGTTCCATATAAATTTTTGAAATGTCTGTTCTATTTCTGTGAAATACGTCATTGGTATCTTAATAGGGATCGCGTTGAATCTATAAATTGCTTTTGGTAGTATGGACATTTTAAGGATATTAATTCTTCCAATCCATGTGCACGGTATATGCTTCCATTTATTTGTGTCTTCCTTAATTTCTTTTTTCAATGTTGCATAGTTTTCTGCATACAGGTCTTTTGTGTCTTTGGTTAAATTTATCCCTAGGTACTTTATCTTTTTTCATGCTATATCGAATGGTATATTTTTCCTGATTTCTTCTTCTTCTATTGCATTGCTGGTGTACAAAAACGCCTTTGATTTCTGAATGTTGACTTTGTATCCTGCTGTTTTGCCAAATTCACTTATTAGGTTGAGGAGTTTTTTGGTAGAGTCTACAGGGTTCTCTATGTACACTATCATGTCATCTGCAAACAATGACAGTTTTACTTCCTCCTTTCCTATTTGGATGCCTTTTATCTCTTTCTCTTGTCTGACCGCTGTGGCTAGGACTTCCAATACGATGTTGAAAAGAAGCGGTGAGAGCGGACATCCTTGTCGTGTTCCCGATCTTAGTGGGAAAGCTTTCAGTTTTTGCCCGTTGAGTATGATATTGGCTGTAGGTTTTTCATATATGGCCTTTATTACGTTGAGGAATGCCCCATTGATTCCCATTTTGCTGAGTGTTTTGATCATACATGGGTGCTGTACCTTGTCAAATGCTTTTTCTGCATCTATCGAGATGATCATGTGGTTTTTGTCTTTTCTTTGATTTATGCGGTGTATCACGTTTACTGATTTGCGTATATTGAACCATCCCTGCATCCCTGGGATGAATCCCACTTGATCGTGATGGATAATCTTTTGAATGTATTGCTGGATGCGGTTTGCCAATATTTTGTTGAGGATTTTAGCATCTATGTTCATCAGCGAAATTGGTCTGTAGTTTTCTTTCTTTGTAGGGTCTTTATCTGGTTTTGGGATCAGGGTGATGCTGGCCTCATAGAAGGAGTCTGGCAGTCTTCCCTCCTCTTGGATTTTTTGGAATAGTCTGAGAAGGACAGGGGTTAGCTCTTCCTTAAATGTTTTGTAAAATTCTCCTGGGAAACCATCTGGCCCTGGGCTTTTGTGTGCTGGGAGTTTCTTGATTACTGCTTCAATTTCCCCAGCTGTTATCAGTCTGTTCAACCTTTCTGTTTCTTCCTCCTTCAGTGTTGGAAGAGGATACTTTTCTAAAACTTTATCCATTTCATCAAGATTTTCAAATTTCTTGGCATATAATTGTTCATAGTAGTTTCTGAGAATCCTTTGTATTTCTGTGGTATCAGTTGTTATTTCTCCTCTTTCATGTCTGATATTATTAATTTGGGTCCTCTCCCTTTTTTTCTTGATGAGTCTGCTTAAAGGCTTGTCAATTTTATTTATCTTTTCAAAGAACCAGCTTCTGGATTGGTTGATCCTCTGAATTGTTCTCTTTGTCTCTATGTCATTCAGTTCTGCTCTAATCTTGACTATTTCCCTCCTTCTCCTTGCTCTGGGATTTATTTGTTGTTGTTTCTGCAGTTCTTGAAGTTGCAGTGTTAGGTCTTTTATTTGAAAAGTTTCTATCTTTTTTAGGTAAGCCCGTATTGCTCTGAACTTCCCTCTCAGGACCGCCTTTGCTGTGTCCCATAGGTTTTGGACAGTTGTCTGTTCATTTTCATTTGTTTCCAGATATTTTTTGATTTCTTCTCTTATCTCATTATTGACCGATTCATTGTTTAATAGTCTACTGTTCAGTCTCCATGAGTTTGCAAGTTTTTGAAGTTTCTCTTTGAGGTTGATTTCGAGTTTCAAGGCCTTGTGGTCCGAGAAAAAGTTTGGTATTATTTCAATTTTCCTGAATTTGCTGAGGCTTGCTTTGTGTCCTATCATGTGGTCTATCTTTGAAAAACTGCCATGAGCATTTGAAAAGAATGTGTAGTTTCCTTCTTTGGGATGTAAGGTTCTATATATGTCAGTTAAGTCTCTTTGATTCAGTGTTTCATTCAGCGCCACGATATGTTTATTAATGTTTTGTTTGGAAGATCTGTCCATTTTTGACAGTGGGGTGTTGAAATCCCCTACTATCAGTGTGTTGCTGTCTATATCTTTTTTGAAGTCATCCAACAATTTCCTTATAAACTTGGGGGCTCCTATATTGGGAGCATATAAGTTTACAATTTGATGTCTTCTTGATAGATTCTTCCTTTACGTATCATAAAGTGCCCCTCAGGGTCTCTCTTTATGGCCTTTGTTTTGAAATCTACTTTGTCTGATACAAGTATGGCAACGCCAGCCTTTTTCTCATGTCCATTTGCTTGGAATATTTTTTTCCATCCCTTTACTTTCAATCTGTGTAGGTCTTTTGCTCTGAGGTGGGTCTCTTGTAGGCAGCATATGTGTGGGTCATGTTTTCTTATCCATTCAGCTACCCTGTGTCTTTTGATTGGGGCATTTAGTCGATTCACATTGAGAGATATTACTGACAGAAACTTACTCATCTTTTCTCTTTGTACTTGTGTTCCTCTCTGTCTCATTCTTTTCCTTCATCTGCTTAAACCAGTCCCCTTAGCATATCTTGGAGTGCTGGTTTGGTAGAGATGTATTCTTTTAGCTTTCTTTTGTCTGGGAAACTCCGTATTTCTCCTTCTATTTTAATGGAGAGCCTAGCTGGGTAGAGCAGCCTTGGCTGTAGGCCCTTGCTTTTCATGGCTTGGAATATTTGTTGCCATTCCCTTCTGGCTTGTAGTGTTTCTGTTGAGAAGTCAGCTCCTAGGCATATGGGGGCCCCCTTGTATGTTACTTTCTCCTTCTCCCTTGCTGCCTTGAGGATTCTCTCTTTGTCTTTGACATTTGCCATTTTAATGATGATGTGTCTTGGAGTGGACCTCCTTGAGTCCCTCTTGAGTGGGGTCCTCTGTGCCTCCTGGATCCATGAGAGCCTTTCTCTCTTCAAATTAGGGAAATTTTCCATCATTACTTTTTCGAGGAGGTTCTCTATGCCTTGCTCCTCTTCTTCTCCTTCTGGTATCCCTATTATACGGATATTATTGCGTTTCAGGTTGTCCTGCATTTCCCTAAATGCTTCTTCATTCTTTTTGAGCCGTTTTTCCATTTCTTGTTCTTTCTGGGAGCTTTTTTCTACCTTCTCCTCCATCTCACTGATTCGATCCTCAGCTTCATCCAGCCTGCTTTGGATTCCTGCTACTGTGTTCTTCAATTCAGAAATGGTATTCTTCATATCCTCTTGTGTCTTCTTGATAGTTTCTATGTCATTTTCCAGGCTGATATAGTTTGCTGTAAGATCCTGATAGTTTCTCTGCAGTTTCTCATAGTTCTCTTTGAGCTGGCTGAGCTCATTGAGCTTCCTTAGAACCATTGTTTTGAATTCCATATCTGATAGTTCCCTTGCCTCTATATCATTTAGGTCTCTCTGTGGGGAGTCCCCTTTTCCACTCCTTTGAGGGCAACTTCTTTTTCTTCCCGTTTTTGTGAGAGTCTGTTAAGTATTTTTGTCCTTTACTTTTCTTTCTGGGCTTGCCTCTGATGATGTCAGTTGTTGACCCTATAGGGCCTTGGGTGTTTGTTTGAGTCTTTCAGGAGTCTAATGCCTGTGTCTGACTCCTGCTTGGAGCAGCTCTGTGACCCCTTTGGTCAGGGCTGGGCTATTTTTTGGGATCTCTCTGCGCTGTCACACGGGCTCCTTGAGCGCGTTCCCAGCGCGGCAGGGTCCCCCACCTGCCTGGGCTCGCATGTGCTTGCCCCAGACCAGGGGGCTTATGCGCGACCTCGCGTACTCATCTGGCCCCCCTGGCACGCGAGCTCCGCGGCACTGGTCAGTTTAGGGTCTTCTATTGTGTGTTTTCCCCGCTTTTGGCTCTTTGGGTGCGTTGCTTGCCCTCGCCAAATGGGGACTACGGAAATGGGAGGAAATCAGCTCTAGGTCTCTCCGGTTAATCCTGTTTCTGGTCTCTCCTCCAGGGACTCTGGGCAGCTCTACTTATTTTGTGGGCCGCTCCGCAATCAGGGTGTGTAGGTCAATTTACGCCTGCCCTTGCCCCTCTGTGCACTCCCTCGCAGGCCATATGGGTGCCAGTCTGTGTGAGGCCTTTCCGGCAGGTGCAAGCGTTCGCCAGCCCGCGTGGGTCACACACACGCTCGCCAACCCTCACCGGTCACTCGGCGCAAGTGTGCGCGCCTGCTCTGGGTGTTTTGGGGGTGTCTGTGTTTGCTTTTCAGCTTTTGGCTCTTTGGGGGTCTGGCCTCTTCCCGCGCAATGGAGACTTCGGCAAGGAGGAGTCGGGACTCCCCGGTTCCTCCTCCCGTTCTTTCCCCAATGCCTCTGTTTCTAGTCTCCCCTCAGGGGCCTCTGGGCAGTTCTGTGACCCCTTCGGCCAAGGATCCAACCCCTGTGCGGACTGCGTTTCAATCGCAGGCAGTCTGGTTCATGCGCGCCCCGCTTCTGCCTCTTTGGGGTCACGCCTTTCCAGCCCACAATGGAGACTACCCAACGGGGAGGGAGTCGGGACTCCCCGGTTCCTCCTCCCGTTCTTTCCCCAACACCTCTGTCTCCAGTCTCTCCTCAAGGCTCTCCCAGCCAGTCTGCACTCAGCCCCGTAGCTCACACGCGTACAAGCTGTGTGCGGAGCGCACAAAAGGCAGGTTAATTGATTCCCTTATGCCTGAGCGAGATGGCAGCCGCAGAGTGGGAAGTGCGTTATCACCCGGGCTCCACCCGGCCGCCGTGTCAGTTCTCTTCACAAAGTTTTCCTCACCAGTCTTTTCCCAGGCACCAGCCCACCCTGCTGCCGCCTCTACCCAGCGATCAAGGAAGGTGGCTGCTGCTGCAACTTTTGCATTTGCCCTTTAAATGTCTTTTTGCATCCCCAGCCACCTGTCTCTGGCAGAGAGCGCCCCTAAGCTTTTTGGGGTTGCGTTTTGTCTGTATTTTCTCGGCTTTAGCTGCTGTAGTTTAGGTGTTCCTGTTTATGATTCAGACCCCGTTCTTCTTGGGGGGACGCTAACTGGCCGTTTCAATGTCCCTCTGGTGCCAGGGCCCGTGGGCACCCAGCCCACCCTCTCGAGCCTCCACTGCAATTCTCACCCGTTGGGATGTGTGAGAGTCGAATCCACTGTCCGCGGCACCAAGGCTCCTCTCCCACTATCGCTCCACTGCTTTCCAGATGATTACTCCCTTATTTAGTTGCAATTCCAGTTTGGTTTTGGGAGGAGGTCAGCGTGTCTCCCATTCACTCCTCCGCAATCTTTTCAGATCTGTCTGTAATGACTTAGAGTTTCTTGCCAATCCCTTCAAGCCTGCAAAGTTTCTTTAAGAAATCAGATGACAGACTTATGGGGACTACCCTGCAGGTAACTAACTTCTTTTCTCTTACTGCATTTAAGATTCTCTCTTTAAAAACTACAGACCAATTTTACTAATGAACATAGATGCTAAAATCCTCAACTAAATATTGTCACCAACATCCAAAAATACATTAAAAAGATCATACAACACATTTAAGTAGGATTCATCCCAGGGATGCAAGGATGGTATAATATTCACAAATCTATAAACATAATAAACCACATAAACAAAATGAAGGCAAAAATCACAGGATCATATCAATTGATGCTGAAAAAGCATTTGATAAAATACAGCACCCATTTATGATAAAAATGCTCAGAAAAGTGGGAGTAGAGGGAGCAAACCTCAACAAAATAAAGGCCATATATGAAAAATCTACAGGCAACATCATCCTCAATGGACAAAAAAATTGAAAGCTTTCCCCGTAAGATCAGGAACAAGACAATCATGTCCACTTTCACCACTTTTTTTTTAAAGCTGCATCCTCTGCATTCCTTTTTATTTTTTTATTTTTTAAAGATTTTATTTATTTATTTTTAGAGAGAGGGGAACGGAGAAAGAGAGGGAAAGAAACATCAATGTGGGTTTGCCTCTCATGAGCCCCTTCTACTGGGGCATGGCCCGCAACTCAGGCATGCGCCCTGACGAGGAATCAAGCTGGTGACCTTTTGGTTCCCAGGCTGGACACTTTCACCACTTTTATTCAACATAGCATTGGTATTTCTAGCCATAGCAACCAGACAGGAAAAAGAAACAAAAAGCATCCAGATTGGAAAGGAGAAAGTAAAACTATCAGTATTTGCAGACAACCTGATAGTGTACATAGAAAACCCTATATGCTCCACTAAAAAACTACTTTACTTATAAGTGAATTGGCAAAACAGAAGGATACAAAGTCAATATTCAATAATCGAAGGCATTTTTGTACACTACAATGAAATATCAGAAATAGAAACTGGGAAAAAATAGCATTTACTATAGCAACAACAACAACAAAAAAAGTACCTAGGAATAAACTTAACTAAGAAGGCAGTAGACCTGTACTCAGAAAACTGGAACACTGGAGAAAGAAATTAAGGAAGATAAATGAAAGCATATACTGTGTTTGAATTGGAAGAATCAACATCATTAAAATGTACATACGACCCAAAGCAATCCATAGCTTAAATGAAATACTGATGGAAATGCCAATGACATATTTCACAGATTTAGAACAAATATTTCAAAAATTTATATGGAACCAAAAACAACCCAGAATAGTTTCAGCAATCTTGGGAAAGAAGAACAAAGAAGGAGGGATCACAATACCTGATATAGGTTGATATCAAACTATACTACAAGGCCACTGTCATCAAAACAATCTGTTACTAGCAAAAGAACAGACATATAGATCAATGGAACAGAATAGAGAGCCCAGAAATAAAGCCCTGTCTGTATGGTCAATTAATATTTGACAAAGGGGCCAGAAGCATCAAATGGAGTAAAAATAGCCTCTTCAACAAATGGTGTTGGGAAAATTGGACAGCTACATGCAAACCAAATGAAGTTCAACCACCAACATACACCATTCACAAAAATAAACTCAAGGTGGATAAAAGAATTAAATATAAATGGCAAGACCATAAAAGTCCTAGAGGAGAACATAGGAAAATCTCAGATATTCCACACAGCATATTTTCACCAATATGTCCCCTAGAGCAAGGGACATAAAGTAAAAATAAAAAAATGGGACTTCATTAAAAAAAAAAAAAGCTTCTGCACAGCTAAAGAAAACATCAGCAAAATGAAAGGGGAACTAATCATATGGGAAAATATATTTGCCAACAATACCCTGCACAACGGTTTGATCTCCAAAATATATAAAGAACTCATAGGAACAATGCCAGGAGGACAGTCCAATTAATAAATGGACAAAGAACCTGAACAGACACTTCTCCAAGGAGGACATACACAGAGTCCATAGACACATGAAAGGATGCTCAACATCCTTAGCCATCAGGGAGATGCAATTTAAAACCACAAGGAGATACCACCTCACAGCAGTCAGAATGACCATCATTGACAAATCGACAAACAATGAGTGGTGGTGAGAATGTGGAGATAATGGAACCATGTACACTCCTGTAGGGAATGCAAACTGGTGCAGCCACTGTGGAAAACAGTATGGAATTTCCTCAAAAAACTAAAACTGGAGGTTGTTGGAAAGAGATGGTGGAGGAGTGAATGGGAGACACGCTGACCTCCTCCCAAAACCAAACTGGAATTGCAACTAAATAAGGGAGTAATCATCTGGAAAGCAGTGGAGCGATAGTGGGAGAGGAGCCTTGGTGCCGCGGACAGTGGATTCGACTCTCACACATCCCAACGGGTGAGAATTGCAGTGGAGGCTCGAGAGGGTGGGCTGGGTGCCCACGGGCCCTGGCACCAGAGGGACATTGAAACGGCCAGTTAGCGTCCCCCCAAGAAGAACGGGGTCTGAATCATAAACAGGAACACCTAAACTACAGCAGCTAAAGCCGAGAAAATACAGACAAAACGCAACCCCAAAAAGCTTAGGGGCGCTCTCTGCCAGAGACAGGTGGCTGGGGATGCAAAAAGACATTTAAAGGGCAAATGCAAAAGTTGCAGCAGCAGCCACCTTCCTTGATCGCTGGGTAGAGGCGGCAGCAGGGTGGGCTGGTGCCTGGGAAAAGACTGGTGAGGAAAACTTTGTGAAGAGAACTGACACGGCGGCCGGGTGGAGCCCGGGTGATAACGCACTTCCCACTCTGCGGCTGCCATCTCGCTCAGGCATAAGGGAATCAATTAACCTGCCTTTTGTGCGCTCCGCACACAGCTTGTACGCGTGTGAGCTACGGGGCTGAGTGCAGACTGGCTGGGAGAGCCTTGAGGAGAGACTGGAGACAGAGGTGTTGGGGAAAGAACGGGAGGAGGAACCGGGGAGTCCCGACTCCCTCCCCGTTGGGTAGTCTCCATTGTGGGCTGGAAAGGCGTGACCCCAAAGAGGCAGAAGCGGGGCGCGCATGAACCAGACTGCCTGCGATTGAAACGCAGTCCGCACAGGGGTTGGATCCTTGGCCGAAGGGGTCACAGAACTGCCCAGAGGCCCCTGAGGGGAGACTAGAAACAGAGGCATTGGGGAAAGAACGGGAGGAGGAACCGGGGAGTCCCGACTCCTCCTTGCCGAAGTCTCCATTGCGCGGGAAGAGGCCAGACCCCCAAAGAGCCAAAAGCTGAAAAGCAAACACAGACACCCCCAAAACACCCAGAGCAGGCGCGCACACTTGCGCCGAGTGACCGGTGAGGGTTGGCGAGCGTGTGTGTGACCCACGCGGGCTGGCGAACGCTTGCACCTGCCGGAAAGGCCTCACACAGACTGGCACCCATATGGCCTGCGAGGGAGTGCACAGAGGGGCAAGGGCAGGCGTAAATTGACCTACACACCCTGATTGCGGAGCGGCCCACAAAATAAGTAGAGCTGCCCAGAGTCCCTGGAGGAGAGACCAGAAACAGGATTAACCGGAGAGACCTAGAGCTGATTTCCTCCCATTTCCGTAGTCCCCATTTGGCGAGGGCAAGCAACGCACCCAAAGAGCCAAAAGCGGGGAAAACACACAATAGAAGACCCTAAACTGACCAGTGCCGCGGAGCTCGCGTGCCAGGGGGGCCAGATGAGTACGCGAGGTCGCGCATAAGCCCCCTGGTCTGGGGCAAGCACATGCGAGCCCAGGCAGGTGGGGGACCCTGCCGCGCTGGGAACGCGCTCAAGGAGCCCGTGTGACAGCGCAGAGAGATCCCAAAAAATAGCCCAGCCCTGACCAAAGGGGTCACAGAGCTGCTCCAAGCAGGAGTCAGACACAGGCATTAGACTCCTGAAAGACTCAAACAAACACCCAAGGCCCTATAGGGTCAACAACTGACATCATCAGAGGCAAGCCCAGAAAGAAAAGTAAAGGACAAAAATACTTAACAGACTCTCACAAAAACGGGAAGAAAAAGAAGTTGCCCTCAAAGGAGTGGAAAAGGGGACTCCCCACAGAGAGACCTAAATGATATAGAGGCAAGGGAACTATCAGATATGGAATTCAAAACAATGGTTCTAAGGAAGCTCAATGAGCTCAGCCAGCTCAAAGATAACTATGAGAAACTGCAGAGAAACTATCAGGATCTTACAGCAAACTATATCAGCCTGGAAAATGACATAGAAACTATCAAGAAGACACAAGAGGATATGAAGAATACCATTTCTGAATTGAAGAACACAGTAGCAGGAATCCAAAGCAGGCTGGATGAAGCTGAGGATCGAATCAGTGAGATGGAGGAGAAGGTAGAAAAAAGCTCCCAGAAAGAACAAGAAATGGAAAAACGGCTCAAAAAGAATGAAGAAGCATTTAGGGAAATGCAGGACAACCTGAAACGCAATAATATCCGTATAATAGGGATACCAGAAGGAGAAGAAGAGGAGCAAGGCATAGAGAACCTCCTCGAAAAAGTAATGATGGAAAATTTCCCTAATTTGAAGAGAGAAAGGCTCTCATGGATCCAGGAGGCACAGAGGACCCCACTCAAGAGGGACTCAAGGAGGTCCACTCCAAGACACATCATCATTAAAATGGCAAATGTCAAAGACAAAGAGAGAATCCTCAAGGCAGCAAGGGAGAAGGAGAAAGTAACATACAAGGGGGCCCCCATATGCCTGGGAGCTGACTTCTCAACAGAAACACTACAAGCCAGAAGGGAATGGCAACAAATATTCCAAGCCATGAAAAGCAAGGGCCTACAGCCAAGGCTGCTCTACCCAGCTAGGCTCTCCATTAAAATAGAAGGAGAAATACGGAGTTTCCCAGACAAAAGAAAGCTAAAAGAATACATCTCTACCAAACCAGCACTCCAAGATATGCTAAGGGGACTGGTTTAAGCAGATGAAGGAAAAGAATGAGACAGAGAGGAACACAAGTACAAAGAGAAAAGATGAGTAAGTTTCTGTCAGTAATATCTCTCAATGTGAATCGACTAAATGCCCCAATCAAAAGACACAGGGTAGCTGAATGGATAAGAAAACATGACCCACACATATGCTGCCTACAAGAGACCCACCTCAGAGCAAAAGACCTACACAGATTGAAAGTAAAGGGATGGAAAAAAATATTCCAAGCAAATGGACATGAGAAAAAGGCTGGCGTTGCCATACTTGTATCAGACAAAGTAGATTTCAAAACAAAGGCCATAAAGAGAGACCCTGAGGGGCACTTTATGATACGTAAAGGAAGAATCTATCAAGAAGACATCAAATTGTAAACTTATATGCTCCCAATATAGGAGCCCCCAAGTTTATAAGGAAATTGTTGGATGACTTCAAAAAAGATATAGACAGCAACACACTGATAGTAGGGGATTTCAACACCCCACTGTCAAAAATGGACAGATCTTCCAAACAAAACATTAATAAACATATCGTGGCGCTGAATGAAACACTGAATCAAAGAGACTTAACTGACATATATAGAACCTTACATCCCAAAGAAGGAAACTACACATTCTTTTCAAATGCTCATGGCAGTTTTTCAAAGATAGACCACATGATAGGACACAAAGCAAGCCTCAGCAAATTCAGGAAAATTGAAATAATACCAAACTTTTTCTCGGACCACAAGGCCTTGAAACTCGAAATCAACCTCAAAGAGAAACTTCAAAAACTTGCAAACTCATGGAGACTGAACAGTAGACTATTAAACAATGAATCGGTCAATAATGAGATAAGAGAAGAAATCAAAAAATATCTGGAAACAAATGAAAATGAACAGACAACTGTCCAAAACCTATGGGACACAGCAAAGGCGGTCCTGAGAGGGAAGTTCAGAGCAATACGGGCTTACCTAAAAAAGATAGAAACTTTTCAAATAAAAGACCTAACACTGCAACTTCAAGAACTGCAGAAACAACAACAAATAAATCCCAGAGCAAGGAGAAGGAGGGAAATAGTCAAGATTAGAGCAGAACTGAATGACATAGAGACAAAGAGAACAATTCAGAGGATCAACCAATCCAGAAGCTGGTTCTTTGAAAAGATAAATAAAATTGACAAGCCTTTAAGCAGACTCATCAAGAAAAAAAGGGAGAGGACCCAAATTAATAATATCAGACATGAAAGAGGAGAAATAACAACTGATACCACAGAAATACAAAGGATTCTCAGAAACTACTATGAACAATTATATGCCAAGAAATTTGAAAATCTTGATGAAATGGATAAAGTTTTAGAAAAGTATCCTCTTCCAACACTGAAGGAGGAAGAAACAGAAAGGTTGAACAGACTGATAACAGCTGGGGAAATTGAAGCAGTAATCAAGAAACTCCCAGCACACAAAAGCCCAGGGCCAGATGGTTTCCCAGGAGAATTTTACAAAACATTTAAGGAAGAGCTAACCCCTGTCCTTCTCAGACTATTCCAAAAAATCCAAGAGGAGGGAAGACTGCCAGACTCCTTCTATGAGGCCAGCATCACCCTGATCCCAAAACCAGATAAAGACCCTACAAAGAAAGAAAACTACAGACCAATTTCGCTGATGAACATAGATGCTAAAATCCTCAACAAAATATTGGCAAACCGCATCCAGCAATACATTCAAAAGATTATCCATCACGATCAAGTGGGATTCATCCCAGGGATGCAGGGATGGTTCAATATACGCAAATCAGTAAACGTGATACACCACATAAATCAAAGAAAAGACAAAAACCACATGATCATCTCGATAGATGCAGAAAAAGCATTTGACAAGGTACAGCACCCATGTATGATCAAAACACTCAGCAAAATGGGAATCAATGGGGCATTCCTCAACGTAATAAAGGCCATATATGAAAAACCTACAGCCAATATCATACTCAACGGGCAAAAACTGAAAGCTTTCCCACTAAGATCGGGAACACGACAAGGATGTCCGCTCTCACCGCTTCTTTTCAACATCGTATTGGAAGTCCTAGCCACAGCGGTCAGACAAGAGAAAGAGATAAAAGGCATCCAAATAGGAAAGGAGGAAGTAAAACTGTCATTGTTTGCAGATGACATGATAGTGTACATAGAGAACCCTGTAGACACTACCAAAAAACTCCTCAACCTAATAAGTGAATTTGGCAAAACAGCAGGATACAAAGTCAACATTCAGAAATCAAAGGCGTTTTTGTACACCAGCAATGCAATAGAAGAAGAAGAAATCAGGAAAAATATACCATTCGATATAGCATGAAAAAAGATAAAGTACCTGGGGATAAATTTAACCAAAGACACAAAAGACCTGTATGCAGAAAACTATGCAACATTGAAAAAAGAAATTAAGGAAGACACAAATAAATGGAAGCATATACCGTGCACATGGATTGGAAGAATTAATATCCTTAAAATGTCCATACTACCAAAAGCAATTTATAGATTCAACGCGATCCCTATTAAGATACCAATGACGTATTTCACAGAAATAGAACAGACATTTCAAAAATTTATATGGAACCATAAACGACCTCGAATAGCCGCAGCAATTTTGAGAAAGAAACACAAAGTAGGAGGGATCACAATACCGGACATCAAACTCTACTACAAAGCCACTATACTCAAAACAATCTGGTACTGGCACAAGAACAGACCCATAGACCAGTGGAACAGAATAGAAAGCCCAGAAATAAGCCCAGGTCTCTATGGACATCTAATATTCGACAAAGGGGGCAGAAGCATAAAATGGAGCAATAACAGCCTCTTCAACAAATGGTGTTGGGAGAGCTGGACGGCTACATGCCAAAAATTGAAATTGGATCATCAGCTGACACCATACACAAAAATAAACTCAAGATGGATAAAAGACTTAAATATAAGTCGCAACACCATCAAAGTCCTAGAGGAGAACATTGGCAGGAAACTCTCAGATATCCCACGCAGCAATTTTTTCACTGATATGTCTCCTAAAGCAAGGGACATAAAGGAAAGAATAAACAAGTGGGACCTCATCAAAATAAGAAGCTTCTGCACGGCGAAAGAAAACATCAGCAAAATGAAAAGGGAGCCAACCGTATGGGAAAATATATTTGCTAATGATACATCAGATAGAGGTTTGATCTCCAAGATATACAAAGAACTCACTCGACTTGACTCCAAGAAGACAAACGATCCAATCAAAAAATGGGCAAAGGACCTGGGCAGATGCTTTTCTAAGGAGGAGATACAGAGGGCCCAGGGGCATTTGAAAGGATGCTCAGCATCACTAGCCATCAGAGAAATGCAGATCAAAACCACCATGAGGTACCACCTCACACCGGTCAGAATGGCCATCATAAACAGATCCACAAACAACAGGTGCTGGCGAGGCTGTGGAGAAAAGGGAACTCTAGTCCACTGTTGGTGGGAATGCAGACTGGTGCAGCCACTATGGAAAGCAGTGTGGAATTTCCTTAGAAAGCTGAAAATGGAACTGCCTTTTGATCCAGCGATTCCCCTGCTGGGACTATACCCTGAGAACACCAAAACGCCATTTCAAAAGAACCTATGCACCCCAATGTTCATAGCAGCACAATTTACAATAGCCAAGTGTTGGAAGCAACCTAAATGCCCATCAGTAGATGATTGGATCAAAAAATAATGGTACATATACACAATGGAATACTACGCAGCAGAAAGAAAAAAAGAAGTACTAAACTTCGGGACAGCATGGATGGAACTGGAGAGCATCATGCTAAGCGAAATAAGCCAGGGGGTGAAAGACAAATACCATATGATCTCACCTATAAGCGGAACCTAACCAACAATGCAAAGAAGCAAGGCAAATATGACCAGCAACACTGAAAGGAAAAGAAATCAACAGAGACAAGAGGGAAGGGGTGGGGGGCAGGAAAGGGAAGGGAAGGGGAAAGTCAAGGAACATATAGCAAGGGCTCATGGACAAAACCAAAGGGGAAGAGCTGAGGGAGGGAAGGTGGGAGGGGGGCAAGGGAAAGAGGTGGTGGGGAGGCAGAGACAAATGTATTTAAAAAGTAAATAAATTAAAAAAAAAGAGTCAAAAAAAAAGAGAAATATTCAAAGTCATTAAAAGCAGGGACCTATAGCCTATGTTGTTCTATCAGTCAAAGATATAATTTAGAATTGAAGAGCAGATAAAGTGCTTCCCAGACAAGAAAAACCAAAGGTGTTCATCATCACCAAACTTTTGTTAATTGACATGTTAAAGGGACTTATTTAAGAGAAAAGATTAAAACTATGGCAATAAAATGACAATAAATGCATATCTATCAATAATTGATTCAAAAAACAAACCAAGCAAACAAGAACAGAGAGAGAATCATGGATATGGAGAGGGTTTGACAGTTGCCAGATGGGAGAAATGTAGAGGGATGTGAAGAGGAGAAAGGATTAAGAAGTACAAATTGGTAGTTACAGAATAGCCATGGGGATGTAAAATGCAGTATAGGAAATGGAATAGCCAAAGAACTTACATGCATGACCTATGGAATGAACAATGGTGTGGGGATGGCCTGAGAAAGCAGAGGGTGCTGAGTGGAGGGGTGCAAAAGAAGAAAATTTGAGACAGCTATAATGGCATAGTCAATAAAAGCTAATTAAAATCAAAAGACAGTGAAAAAACAAGAGGAAATGAGTTTGATTCAAGTGAGCTAAAGCAATAAGGCAGAAAAAAGAGAGAGAGAGAGAGAGAGAATTTTCTGGTAGGCAGGATAATAAAAAACTGAGATAGGGAACCTAAAGATATTATTCACAAACCATACAATTTACTCATTAAAGTATACAATTCATTTGTTTATAGGTACATTCATAGTTGTGAAGCCAGAAACATAATCCATTTTAGAACATTGTCATCTACTGAAAAAGCCCATGACCTTTAGCTGTCATTCCCTGTTTTCCCATCTCCTCCAGCCTTATGTAACCACCAATCTATTTTGTCTCATAGATTGGCCTATTCTGAACATTTCATGTAAATGGAATTATATATGGTCTTTTGTGACCATCTTCTTTCACTTAGCTTAATGTTTTCAATGTTTATCTATGTTGTAGTACCTATCAGTACTTAATTCTTTTTTATTGCCAAGTAATACTTCCTTGTATGGATATACCACTATTTGTTTACCCATTCATCAGTTAATATGAAAAATGCTGCTATGAATATTCATATGTAAGTTCTTGTGTAACTATATATTTTTATTTCTCTCAGATATATGCCTAGAAGTAGAATTGTTGGGTCAAATGGTAACTCTCTGTTTAACTTTTTGAGGAACTGCCAGACTGTTTTTTCATTTGGCTGCACAATTTTGCATTCCACCAGCAGTGTAAGAGCGTTCCAATTTCTCCACATTCTTGCCAACATTGTTATAATGACTTTTTATTTATAGTCATTTTAGTGGGTGAAGTGCTATCTCATTGTGGTTTTGATTTGCATTTCTCTGATGACTAATGATGTTGAAAATCTTTTCATGTACTTACTGGGTATTTGTTTATCTTTCTTGGAGAAACATCGTTTCTGATCCCTTTGTCCATGAACAATTTCTTTTTTGAAAGATCGAATGCAGATCAGATTAACTTATGGTCATTTCGGGTCTAGTCTTCTACTAAATGAATTAAATGAGTCCTATCTGAATGAACTTTATTTCTTTCTATCCTAGCTAGATTCATGAATCTATGGGTTGAAAGAAATCATATGTCTAGTTGGATTTTCACCAAATGGAAGCTGAGGATAAAGTGCTGCAAAAGGTCTCCACTTCTGCAGAAATGAATTTTTGATAGAAGATCCATGCAGATGAATTTCAAGTCCTTTGAGTGGTAAGTCCTGCCAAACAAGCTCTCTATATTGGTACAAAAACTGGCCTAGAAAGGAGCCAATGGGCAAATGTGCTTCATTTTCTGTGACACTTTGAAATTATTGCCTGAAAAAAATAAATCCAGTTTTTGTCTGAATTACACTAAGGATGGTCCATCTTCTACCTCAGGTAAGACTAGCTGAGTTATTTCAATAAATGCATGATGCAGCATAAAAGTACGCATTCCAAGAAAAGCAATGAAGCAGGGTCTCAGCATAAACATGTTCATGAAGGGGCAGCAATGGATGGGAAAAGCTAGTCTTTTTGTTTCCAGGCTTTCTCCTCAACTCTATAACGTTATTATGTTGCTTCATTTAAATGTGAACATTTTAAAAAATATTTTAGGTTTTTTAAAAGTCTCTAGGCTTAACATTTCCAAAAATAAGGCTAATGAATGGTAAGAAGGAAATAAGTATGTACACACTTGTGAATGTGTAGATGTAAATGTAAGGTTTGGGGGTAGAGAGTGAAAAGTTATAACAATTTCTTGGGCAGCTGAGGGCACCACAGTTGATTACTTGAACACCTTATGAGTTCCCTGAATATTTAATAATTAAGAACAGGAATTTTCCTTTTTTAAAAAAGAAAACAAAAGGTCATTTATATTATCTATCAATAATATGCACACCACCATCCCAAACAACAGTATTAAACTAAATGTTGTGAGGGTTATATGAACAGCTTGAAGAATCTAAACCTATTGTTACATGAAGAGGGAAAAATATCCAAATGATTATTCAAAGTTTACATTTTTAAAGAGCAAAAAAATACAAGTCATGGAGTTATTGATTATGCAAGATTCTCACAACTCATCTGGTCCTAGCCATAAAGTGGAATAAAAGGCAAGCAGGGCCATAATGCAAAAACCACCCCAGTCCTCTGTACACCTAGTTTTCTGGCCTACCTTTATCTACCTAATCAACTGTTCTTCCACTTGTTGCACTGGTTGATGGAGAAATCAATAGATATTCCTCTAAATCCAGTCCTTGGTGTAGGTTTGGTATGCCTAAAGATCAGTCAGGGCAGCTGAAGTCAGCCAGCACCTTCTATAAAATCAAGCAACTGTCAATATCATAGGGGCTGGAAAAATGGCTGGGATTTATTGTTTCAGTATGTTCTTCATACATCTTACAATCATTCAATTACTTAACCTGCATAATTTCTGGCTTTGGACTCTTGGTAGTATCCTTGAGCAAAGAGCCATGAGGACACCTCACTGCTATCACCCCACCCATGAGCCAAAATATCAGAACAAACTACAGGTGATGGAAATGAGGACAAAGAAGCAATGAATGGTGCTGAAGAGTTTTCAGGATGATGTTTAAAGTGCTTATACTTCACTTTTTACCAAGAAAAACTGTAACCCATCCAAAGGGTTCTGTGTACATTTTCTGAAATGATTCTAAAAACCAAGATGTTTGGTTTGAATTAATTATCTATGAAAATTTATAAACAGAATGACAGAATTCTAAATATAGTGAAACTGGGTCATCCAGGACCAGGACAACCTAGGCCAAACTGCAAAGTTAATATATCACATAAAAATTTAACTACAAAATGCCATAAACTCATTTAATAGGGAATTTTCTTTTGCTTCCATATAAAATTTTCTTTGTCTCTATGAGAGATCAGTTTTTCTCCTCAGTACTGAGTTGTAGAACAGAATTGAAATCTGTAGGTAAAAAAACTACTGTTTCAAAACTGAAATTGATGATATATTTGTATCCAACCTGATCGGCCCACAAAAACATGAGATTTTCCTTTGAGTTCTCAAAGGCCAAAGTTCCCTTTCCCTTCCATGACTTTGGGAACAGTTGGGTTAGCCTATAATATGTGAATGCCTAAATACCCTGTAAAACTTGTCTGGTGGGCAAACTGAAATGTGCCAACAGCAAAGCACTTCTTACCTGCAGTGGGTCACAATTGCAGTCAGATGTCTCCACGGTGACCTCTTCAAGCCATGAGGACAGAACTGTGGGGTTCATGACATGCCACGACTGGAGTGACCACAGTGCCGAAAACAGCTTTGACTACTGTAAGCCATCCCCAAACCTCAAATTCAGACTAAAAAAATTAAGAACATAATCTATACTAGAGACAGATGAGGGTGATTCTGGAGGGAAATTATCTCTGTGATTCTGGAGGGAAAGAATCTTAATTCAGGGGACCATTGCAACTCTGTTACCTTCTGAATTCCCCAAAGTAGTACCTAAGAAGAAGGAACGACCAGAAAAAAATCTTTTTTTCTGTAAGTGAGCAAGCACTTACAGAAAAGAAACCAAGAATGAAAGAATATGAGTTTCATGATTACTCATTATTCTTTGATATTGTGTCTTAAATTACCTGGTGACTACCTCTGTGTACTTAAGAAAGTATCACTTTATTAGAACTGTCCAAAATAATATAAACTATTGTCCTAATTTTCTATGTAACCTTCCTGAAATAGTCAAAATGAATTTTTATTTCATTTAGGTGGTTCTGGGGAGAAACCTTTCCAGGACCCATGTATAGGCACAGCTGTTTTCCCTGACCAGGATCCTTGCAGTATATACCCAAGTAAGATATATTTTGTTCCATCTCTAGCCAATGCTGATTGTGTTCTTTATTTCCTTTCTAACAGAAAACTCTTACTATGATATTTCTTTTTTTTCAATTGATTTTGAGAGTGGGGTGGTGGGGGGAGAAAGAGAGAATTTCTTGTTCCATTTCTTTATGCATTCATTGGTTGATTCTTGTATGCGCCCTGACCAGGGATCAAACTCACAACGTATGTGTATCAGGATTATGCTCTAACCAACTGAACATAATTTTCAAGAAAGAAAATATTTATTTCTTGATCATTTCACCTTTTATTCATCAATTAATCAAAATCCAATCCACTAGGACATTTTACCTGACTTTCTTATAGAAAAAAAAAAAGCACTGAAAAGCAAAGGTGCTTAAATTTATCAAGTGTCTCAAAGTTCTGTTTGAAATTTTTAGAATTCCCATCTTAGTCTTCTATACATAAAGACCGTTTCCTCTCAGAGGCTGAGTACATTTTATCTTAATTTTCAGAGATCAAGTAAATAAGAAAACACATAATTCATTTTTATTGTATAAAAATTAATCACTAAGTAGTCAAAAGACTATCTTTCCCTAGAATGTAATTCTCTAACTAGGTACAAAATGTCATCTTACAAAGAAAATTAGATATAAAGAATTTGTCAATGGCAATGTCTATATTATATAAAGTTTAATTTAGACCGCCCTAAACAGTTTTGCTCTATTCTTCTGTCATTTGTGTTTATGCCTATATATGTTGGAACTTCCATAACACTAGTAGTCTAGTTAATCCTCTAGAACATAGTTATGAACTACAAAATATAAAATACCTGAGTGGCCAAATAATTGTCAAGCTCATGTATGGTACTCTTCAGGAAATATACTCAGCTCTCTACTTTATGCCTATTTCATATACCATCTAATGCAGTTAGTTATCTGGTTTCCAAAACACAGAGAAAACCCGATGATGATAGCTACTGACAAGCAGAGACAGCTGTCATTTTATGTTGGCAGCTACATACAGTAAGTGACAGCTGACTGACAGGGAAAATGGAGGGAGCGAAATCTTCTTAAATGCAAGCAGAGATATAAGACCTTGGAAACCTCCCAGAGATCCAGAGAAATTTAGTTTCGGGAAAAGCAACCCTAACTGGCTTCTGTAATCATCACTCTGTTTCAACACAGTGCGATAATTGATTTAATGATAGTCAAATGTTATAGCTGAAAAGATAACCTGGGGTTCTAGTCCAACTCTTCCAATATATAGATGAGGAAATGGAAGCTTAGAAAAGCATCAAAAGCCAGTTCAGCGTCATAGTAGTTTAGTGGTAAAGGTGCAAATGGAGCCAGGACCTCTGGACCCCAATAAATTTTTTCATGACAAAATGATTGAAGCTTCATTGGTTAAGTATGAGGGTTAACTGAGATAAAGTATAGAGGGTTAGCACTCACAGAAAAAGATCAAAATCTTGTTAGCTTTTATTAGGAATTAAAAACCTGGTATGTTAAAAAAGATTGAACATTTTCAATACTAATTGATTAAGTAACTTAGTTCTTTCAGAAAATTCAGTTCCATGAAGCAGTCCATTCTCAGATGCTAAAATGTCACCTCTTCAGAAAGGTCTCCCTTGACCACTCTATTAGAAAAGATACCTCAGGGGAGAGGAAAGGGAAGGGAAGGGTCAAATCAAGGAACATGTATAAAGGACCCATAAGCCAAAATGAGAAAGGATTGAGGGAGGGAGGTGTGGGAGGAGGGCAGGGGAAAGTGGTGGCGTGAAGATGGAAACAAAAGTATTTGAACAATAATGAAATAAAATTAAAAAATGGTACCTCTTTCACTTTCTATCTCCTTACCTTGATTCAATATGCTTTGTAACCTATCAGTATATGAAGATATATGTTTTTTCCCATAAAGCTTCTTCTAAAGTGAATAGCTTAAATATTATGACTTTATTCTAGTTTTTAAATAAAATAGTCCTCTTCTTTTCTTAGAAAAGATTTAGTCCTGATTCTCAATCTCATAACCACAAAATAATCAATTCATAAGCCCCTGGACTCTAACCAGCCTGAGTAATAATGTAATGGGATCCCTTTAAAATGATGATGCTTAAAGACAAGGACCAATATTCTATTTTTAAGCTGCATTCTATCAATATTTTCTACATGTAATTATATTTTAGGAGAAAATAATTGGCCTATGGTATAGGTGAATCCCTGTAACATATGCATTTTTATAACATGGCTCTAATGTCACTCTTATTTTTTAATATATATATTTTATTGATTATGTTATTACAGTTGTCCCATTTTTTACTCCCCTTTTTTTCCCTCTGCCCTGCACCAACCCTTCCTACCAGCATTCCATCCCCTCCCCTTTAGTTCATATCCATGGGTCATTCATAGAAGTTCTTTGGCTTCTCTATTTCCTATACTATTTTTAACCTCTCCCTGTCTATTCTGTACTTATTATTTATGCTTCTTATTCCGTGTACCTTTTCCCCCATTCTCCCCCACCTGTCCCCTCTGATGTCCATCTTTGTGATTTTTGTCTGTGTTCTAGTTGTTTGCTTGTTTGTTTTTCTTCTTGGTTTTTTTTTTTAAGGTTCAGTTGTTGATAGTTGTGAGTGTGTTGTCATTTTACCATTCATAGTTTTTGATCTTCATCTTTTTTTTTAAATAAGTCCCTTTAAAATTTCATATAATGAGGGCCTGGTGATGATAAACTTCTTTAACTTTACCTTATCTGGGAAGCACTTTATCTTCCCTTCCACTCTAAATGATAGCTTTGCTGGATAGAGTAATCTTGGATGTAGGTCCTTGCCTTTCATGACTTTGAATACTTCCTTCCAGCCCCTTCTTGCCTATGAGGTTTCTTTTGAGAAATCAGCTGATAGTCTTATGGGAACTCCTTTGCAGGTAACTCTCTCTTTTTCTTTTGCTGCTTTTTAAGATTCTCTCCTTATCTTTAATCTTGGGTAACTTAATTATGATGTGCCTTGGTGTGTGCTTCCTTGGGTCCAACCTCTTTGGGACTCTGAGATTCCCGGACTTCCTGGAATTCTATTTCCTCGGCCAGATTGGGGAAGTTCTCTATTATTTTTTTCAAGTAAGTTTTCAGTTTCCTGCTCTTCCTCTTCTCCTTCTGGCACCTCTATGATTTGGATGTTGGAATGTTTAAAGTTTTCCCAAAAGTTCCTAAGCCTCTCTTCATTTTTTTGAATTCTTGTTTCTTCATTCTGTTCTGGTTGAATGGTTTATCTCTTCCTTCTGCTTCAAATCATTGATTTGAGTCCGTTTCCTTCCCTTCACTGTTGGTCCAATGTATAGTTTTCTTTATTTCACTTTGCATAGCCTTCACTTTTTCCTCCATTTTGTGACTGTACTCCCACCATTTCCGTGAGCACCCTGCTTACCAGTGTTTTGAACTGTGTGTCTGATAGGTTGGCTATCTGTTCATTGCTTAGTTCTATTTTTGGAGCTCTGATCTATTCCTTCATTTGGGCCATATTTCTTTGTCTTGGTGCACTTTGGAAATTGTTGGAAGGGGCAGAGCCTTAGGTATTCACTAGGGCAGGGCAACCCAGGTTGCTGAGTTGTAATTTTGTATGTGGGGGAGGGGTCTGAAAGAGAACAATGTGCCACTTGCTCTGCTCTTGGCCAGCTTTTGGTCACTTTCCCTGCTACCCACAAGCAAATTGGGTCCTTCTGGTGCTGATTCCTCGGTGGGTGGGTTTATGTACATATTAGGACCCTGTGAGTCTCTCCAACAGACTCTCCTGTGAGGCTGGGAGTTTCTCCCACTGCTGCAACCCCCACAGGTTTTTACAGCCAGAGGTTTTGAGGCTTTCTTTTCCTGAACTGGAATCCTGGGTTGTACAATCTGTCTCATTACCCAGCTGTGTTCCTCCTGGTTTATATGAACACAAAAGTTCATATAAAACACAAAAGTGGGACTGCCCAGTCCACCAGCCACCACCTTGCCATGCATCCTCTCTGTCCTGGTTGCCCATCTCTGCCCCTCCTACCAGTCTGGATGAATGTTTCTTTTTCAACTCCTTGGTTGTCAGACTTCCATATAGTTCAATTTTCTGGCAGTTCTAGTTATTTTTTGTTTTTAAATTTGTTGTTGTCCTTCTTTTGGTTGTGCAAGGAGGCAAAGTGTATCTACCTATGCCTCCATCTTGGCCGGACGTCCAATGTCACTCTTATTTTAAATGGCAGATAGGACTTAAAACAGATTCCTGTCTTTCATATCCCTTTTCTGCATTCTTTAAAAAAGCAGGTATGTTATCTCTAATAATCAAGCACAAACAAAATTAATTAGATAAATGCTTAGAATGAGATGGGAACACACCATTGGCACCTTAGTATTAGTTTGATCTAATTTCTTCATAAAACATCCTGTCTAAGTGAGAGGTAGAGAAATAGATTAGATGGTTGAAGATGTAGAGAAGCACCAAGAAAATACTACTTCTTAAAGTATCAAAAATAAAAATAAAAGTAATCCCTTAACATAAAATAAGTAATTTACTTTAACACTTGTGCCTACTTGTTCTTTCAGTCTTTTTATGTTCATTAGTGGATTCCTAGGTGTTAAAGAAACCCTTGCAGTCAGAGATCAAAAGGGAATTTGAATTTAAGGTAACTAAAGTTCAATGTACTGCCACTAGTTCCCTCTTATGATATTTATATTATGAATTAAAAACCTTCTCTGCCTGACCTCTAAGTATTGGGATGTCTCAGGACTGAGTCCTTTGCCCTCTTTCCTTTTACGCAGGTGATGTCATCCATTTCCACAGCTTCCAATGCCAAAAATGTGAGGACTTAAATTATTTCCAGCTCTGCCCTCTTCCTGAGCTCCTAGCCCTTCTGTCCAACTGCTTATTGGACATAAGCTCTTGGAAGTCTACTTGGCATCTCAAACTTCCTAGGAAGGAAACCTGACTCTTATTTTCTTCTTTCCAGAACATACCCAAAGACATTTTCATCTTAATGGCATCACAACTGCTCAGATCAAAAATCTAAGCATCCTTGATATGTCCCTCTCACCCCCATCAGAGGTGGAGCCACCATGAAGGTCATGAAGCTTAAGCTGCTGGGCCCTTCACATGTGCAGAAACCTTCTAAAGCACTTCATTTTGTATTGTTTATTTTTCTTATGGATGGCCCTCAAATTATGTACATCTCAGTTCCCACAAAACTTGGATCTGCCTTTGCACCCCATATCCAGCTCTGTTTTCAATTCTGAAAAGTTATCTAAATCTGACCACTTGAGACACTGTGGATCACTGTAGCCCAAGCCACCATCTTCTCTGACCTGGAGTAGTACAATGACCTCCTAATGCTCATCCAGCTTCCCCACTTCCCTCCACAGTTTATTTCCTATAGCAGGCAGAATGATTCTTTAAAGCTGTTTTCCAGGTCAAATCTCTTACTTAATCATCAAATGCCTTCCATTCCACTTACAATAAGTCATAATACTGTAATATCACAATGCCCTAAGTGATCCAGCCCGTTTACCTCCCAGCACATTCCCTTACAGCTTACTGCCCTCTTGCTATACCAGTCTTTCCTTGACGGAATGCACCAGACTCATTTTTGACTTGGGGTTTTGGCACTCGCTGTTTCCTGTTGGGAGGAACTTCCTTTTCTTCACTTGTTTCCTCATCATTCAAGTCTCAGCTCAAGTATCACCTCCCCTCAAAAGACTGTGTCCTTAACATAGTGCCCAGTCCTGCACCAGTCATTCTTGATCCTGTTCTTTTTTTTTTCTAGTGGTCACTGTATAAAAATACCTTTTCTATTTTACTTTCAGTTTACTTGTTCATTGTCTGATTTCTCTGAAAAGATTTTCAGCTCCATGAAAGTGGGAACTCAGTCCACTTGCTCACCACTGAATCCTCACAGTCTATGAGTGCCCACTGCAGAGAAGGTGCCCAATAAATATTTGTTAAGAAAATAAACTAAATGTTTGATATATACTAACAGTATGAACTGTTAGTTCATACTAATAGTTCCTTTGTTTCTTCCTCATTAACTTTAGACCATTAAAAAATCTATCCTGCCAGGGGATGCTAATTTGAGGTATAGACTTATGTCACAGTTAAATGTTCCACTGTGTATGCTATAATATTTTATGAGGTAAAATGTGTATGTCATTGTGTCCAAACTGTAAGAAACTTGCTTTAAGTAGCAAATAGATGGAGAGGAAAATATAGAGACTAAATCATAACTGAATCTCTCCATTTCTCTTCCCCCTAAACAATGGTTTAGGAATGTTCAGAAGGTTTGAGTTATGTCATCATCCGTGTATTCTGAACTGAGTTAAAAATATTGTGAAAAATGGAAAAAAGGTCAGTAATCAAGTTCTGGATCAATTTCCTTCAGATCTCTAAGAAAAAGCATTTTTTAAAAATAACAGCTTTCTTGAAATATCATTTATATACAATAAAGTTCACCATTTTAAAGTGTATTTAGAGTTGTATAACCATACCACTATCAGATTCCAGAATATTTTCATCACCCCAAAAGGAAATTTCATACCCACCAGCAGTCACTCCACATTCCCTCCTCTCCTCTTCTGCCCATCCTCACCCACCTAGGCCCCTAACAACCACTATTGTACTTTCTGTCTCTATGGGTTTGCTGATTCTGGACATTTCCTATAAAAGAAACCAAAAAATATGTGACTTTTTATGTCTGGTTTCTTTAACTTCACGTTTTTAAAAGTTCTTCCTTTTAACTTACATGAAAAGTTCATTTATCAATACTTTTTATTGATAAATAATATCCCATTGTATACCGCATTTTATCTGCCCAGCAGTAGATATACAATTGGCTTGTTTTACTTTATCGTTATTATAAATATGTACAAGTTTTTGTGTAGACATATGTTACCATTTCTCTTGAGCATATACTTAGTAGTA
Source organism: Pteronotus mesoamericanus (assembly GCF_021234165.1). NCBI lineage: Eukaryota > Metazoa > Chordata > Mammalia > Chiroptera > Mormoopidae > Pteronotus > Pteronotus mesoamericanus. The sequence goes on from NW_026555109.1 coordinate 151,920, forward strand.
GAATTGCTGGGTCATATGATAGTTTTATGTGTAACTTCTGAAGAATTACCAAATTGTTTTCTAAATTGACTATAACATTTTATATTTCCATAGGCAATGTATAAGGGTTCTAATTTCTCCACATCCTTACCAACAATTGCTATTGTCTTTTTTAATATAGCCATCCTATAGTGGGTATGAAGTGATATTTCATTGTGGTGTTAATTTGTATATCTCTAATGACTAATGATGTTAAACATCATTTAGTGTGCTTATTAGTCATTTGTATTCTTATATCTTCTTTGGGAAAATGTCCATTCAAATGTTTTACCCACTTTTTAATTGGGTTGTCTTCTTGTCATTGAATGTAACAGTTCTTTATATATTCTGGATACAAATCCCTTATATGATTTGCGAATATTTTTATCCATTCTATGGGTTGTCCTTTCACTTTCTTGATGTTTTCCTTTCCAGCACAAAATTTTTTATTATTTTATAAAACTCAACTTTATCATTTTTTCCTTTTGTCTTTTGTGATTTGGGTGTTACATCTAAAAAACTATTGCCTAATCCAAGACCATGAATATTCGATCTGTTTCCTTCTAAGAATTTTATAGTTTTAGCTCCTACATTTAGGTCTGGGTTCTATTTGAGGTTTGTATATGGTGTGAAGTAGCAGTCCAGCTTCATACTTTTGCATGTGGCTGTCCAGTTGTACCAGTAACTGATTGGAATGTCTGTTCTTTTACACTGAACGGTACTGCACTTTAATTCATCAGGGTTCTCCAGAGAAATAAAATTAATGGGATAAAGAGAGAAATTTAAGAAATTAGCTCACATGATTGTGGGGCTGGTATGTCTGAAATCAATAAGCATAGACCAGAAAATGGAAATTCAGGTAAAAGCTGATGTTACAATCCTGTATCTGAAATTTGCAGAGCAAGCCTGCAGGTGTCTCTGTGCTGCAGTCTTGAAGCACAATTCCTTCTTCTTCTTCTTCAATCTTCTTCAAAGATTGAAACCAGTCTTTGCTTTCAATCAAGGCTTTCTACTACTTGGATGAGACCCACCCACCTTTTGAAAATTAATCTGCTCTACTTAAAATCAACTGATCTTAAATGATAATCACATCCCCAAATACTTTCACAGCAACAGATAGCATTTGACCAAACAACTGGGTACTGTAGCCTGGCAAAGTTGAAACATTAAATTAACCATCACAGCATTCTTGTCACAAATCAATTGTCAAAAATCACAAGTATAAGGTTTACTTCTGGATTCTCCATCCAATTCCATTGATCATATGTCTATCCTTAAGCCAGTACCACAGTGTCTTCATTATTGTAGTTTTGCAGTAAGCTTTAAAATCAAGATGTGAGTCTCCCAAATTCTGTTTTGTTCCAGACTGCTTTACTCATTTGTAGTCTCTTATAATTAATGTGAATTTTAGAGTCGCTTCTCCATTTCTGGAAAAGAAAAAGCAGTTGAAATTTTAATAATTGTTTTAAATCTCTAGGTCAGTTTAGGGAGTGTTGCCATCTTGATATGAAATCTTTCAATCCATGCATATGGAATGAGTTTTCATTTGTTTAGAGCTTCCTGACTGTTATAATAAAATGTCCTCCTTTGTCTCTGCTAACATATATTTTCAAATCTATTTTGTCTGATATTAGTATGGCCATTTCAGGTCTCTCTTTTTTTTTATTTTTGAATTACAGTTGTCCTATCTTTTTTTCCATTGCTCTCCCCTGCCCCATCCCCTCCCTACTCCCACAGTCAATCTCCCCTTTTTGAACATTGTTTTTGTGGTATATTTTTCCCATCCTTTTATTTAAACCTGTATTCTAAAAAGAACAACACACAACTTAAAAAACAAAATTCTTCCTGCTATGCATATCTTTATTTCAGGTGTTAAAATGCAGCAAATGATGTTTTTTAAACTTATTTACCACATTTAAAAGAAAATAATTTAAAAAATAAAGGGTATTCTTCCTTCCCCCAAGTCTTAACCAGTCTTTGATTTGTTATATGTATTTATTCTATAGGATCAAATCTGGGGTCTTACCTTCTAACGGTTGACAAATCTGTTTAATGTCAAAACAGCAGGGGAAGAAAATTCCTCAGCAAGGAACACTACTCAGAAAGTACTGTGCCATGTCACCAAATTCCTGAGAATCAAGTGGGAAAACTGGAAGTAACAGAAAACACTAAAAGGTAGCTAATTTTCACTTTGTGACAAATCACTTCCTAACTCTAAATGAACAAAGTATGGAGGACAGCTCCATACACAGCTCTATACACAGCTGTGTATAGCTAGCTGGTTATTTTATTCTCCAGAAAAGCACTGTCCAATAAAAATATAATGTGACTCACAAAAGCAAATTACATATGTAGTTTTAAAATCTCTGGTAGCCATATTTTAAAGTAAAAACAGGCAAAATTGTTAAGATAATTAATAATTATAGTTTATTAATAAATATAATCAACAATTTAAACCAGTATATTATCATTTCTACATGTGATCAATATAAAATTCTTAGTTTTCCTTAATTTCCTACTGTCTTTGAAATTAGCGTGTTTTTTATATTTAAAGCACACCTTAATTTGAACTTGCCACATTTCAAGTGATCAATAGCCATAATGGCTAGTGGCTACCACACTGAACAGTACAACTATAACATTTAAAGTTGAAAGTGGTCTTAAAATACTCTATAATTATCATATCAAACTGAAAAGTTTTTTTCTTAACTACAATTATAATGCATTGCTGTAATATGACTGCTTATATAATAGGATTATAAAATTGTAATAATGTAACAGGTACATGTGCAATCAAAATTAAGTTTACAAATTTTGGAGGTTTCAATCTGCATTAGTAATGACACCTAACATTTATTAAGAATTTATTTTGTACCAGGCACTATGTCAAGTATTTTAACGCACAGTGAAAGGTACTTGCATTATCTCCATTTCATAGAAGAAACTGGGGCACAGAAAAGTTCATTAACTTGGGCAAGATCACATAAGCATATAAGTTGTGAAGTCATTATTTGAACTCTCATTCAGGCTGGCTCTGGAGTCTGTGTTCCTAACCTCCAAACTTGACTGCCTCCCTAAAATGAATCCTACTATCTATAGACATTCAGTGAATTTCATAAATAAAACTATGAGAGAAAGCAAAATAAGTTAATTGAGTCCACATTTCCTATGCTTGTGTTTAATTCAGCAATTTTTTGAGGGCCGTTTGCATGCAAAACTTGCCCCTGGCTGGAATGCTCTAAGTAACACACTGCTTCAGAGATCAGGGACTCGAAAATTTTGATAAAAGCAGCTGAATAAGTGTGAAGAGTTCGGCATTTTTATTTTCAGTAAATAACCTTTCAAATTTGGGGTCTCCAACATCTGGGCCTCTTAGGAACCAGGCTGCACAGCAGGAGATGAGCTTGAAAGTAATGCACTTGAATCATCCCCAAACCATCCCCCTGACCCTGGATCCTTGGAGAAACTGTCTTTCATGAAACTGGTCTCTGGTGCCAAAAAGGTTGGGGACTGCTGTTTAAACTTTTCTCATTTTTTATGGGCTTTTATCTAAGCAACAAATAATATTAATATTAGAAAAAGTTAAAAACTATATTTATCAACCAAGTATCTATGAACTATCCTTAATCCATTCCACATACTATTTTATTCTGCACAATTGGGAGACTAATAGAAAATATACACATATATTTTACAAACACAGAAATGTGACCCACATATCTGTACCACATGTAGCTTTAAGAGTAATCACTTGCTTAGGTTTTTTTATAAACCCCAAAATCCATCTAAGTAATCAACAGCTAACAATTACTAGTATGCAGACAACATGCTATATGGATTTAACAAATATTATCTTAACTTTTATAATACCCCTATGAAGAACTATTATTCTCGATTTCAGGTGAGGAAACAATGTCAATGTTTTTTTCACTGTATCATGTTAATTATTGATACAGATAACTTAAATAATACCATCACCATACATCTGTGTACAGTTACAGATTCTAATTTATATTTCTAAGCTGACCCTCACAATAAGTTGTGATATAGACAGTACATGTGCTTACAACTATCAGGACAAGTGGTTATAGTTCTTTTGCAGTCTTGAGGCAACTTTTAAAAAATTATAGATTGTTCCTTTGGGAGAATCTTATTTTACTTACATTCATCACTCAATAAACTAGAAACGGGCAAGACCAAATTTTACCATAGCTGAGAGATGCTTTCACAGAGGTTTTATAAGCCTTACTCCCATTTCTAGAACACTCCCATCAGCATGGAAGTCTATAAAATGAAGAACAGTAGCTGGAGAACATTCTAATGTTCTTTTTAAGGGGTCTTGTCTGCTGTAGTATTATAAATGTGATGACCAGACTATGCAGTGTCTTTGACAAACATCAAAAAATCTTAAATTGCCTAGATTTCATAAACCAGTTGAGAGAAACTTCCATTCTTTCATTTTCCCAACCTCACGCTTTTTCACAAGGGGTTTTAAAAGCTCGAAGTGAATATGCTGCAGAATTTAACAGAAGTGGAGTTAGGTCTAATAAGCGTAAGGGAAAGGCATCAGGAGCTAGCCACTCACAGTTAATCAGCCCAAGGCAATGGCAGCTAATCAGAAGTAAGCAAGTCTTAAAAGTTTTCTACCCTTCCATTTTATTAAGTATAACGCAGTGTTAGAACTTTTGTGATTAATAATACCATACCTTCACAGCCATTATGATTCTATTTTATAGGTAAGAAATTGAGGCTTAGAAACATTATGTGCTCACTCAAGTTCAAATAACTAGAGACTAAAGACCCAAATCCACTCAAGTTCAAGGTTCTTTACCTTCTACCATCTATTCTTGGGAAATAAACTCTCTATTTTGAAATGTGCAGATTTAAGTTGGAATTTCTATTATTTAATAATTATTGAACAAATATATATATATATACTATATAAAGTCATTGCCAATAAAACACTTACCAGAACAGGTGTTAAAAAAATAACATACTCTTGAGCAAGCCTCAAGGCAACTTTCCTTATTTCACTGGTAACCTAGTCATTACAAATGGTTTATAGTATGTCATTCCCCATATCTTAATCACCTTGGGTGAGGAAAAAGCCTCCTCAGAATTCCCACTGCTAATGGTCTGTCTTTGAAGAAATAATGTGTCATGAAAATGATAAGTTGTGATACCTAAGAAACATCAATTCTACAAAGATAGATATGCAGACTTTTTGGAGAGAACCCTATCACTGTCACAGCTAAAGCTTACAGGAGTTTTCTCCACAAATTAATTATAATCCTTTAACATGCTTTGACTGACAATCACAATTGTATGAGGCTCCCAGGAACTCTGCGCAGAGATTCTGGACACAGTGGCCCAGATTCTAAAGCATAGTCAAATATTTTAAATCCTTCATCTAAAAGCAAATGTTTTAAGTAGACTTCCAAAGAGCAGAACTTCAGCAAAATAGTCAACAAGAAATTAAATTTCCTAAATTAAATATTATGGCCCGTCAGAAGTGTAGTAATCTCTATCTCACCCGGTGTGTAACCTAATTATAATAGTTGTGTCCTTTTAAGGCAAAAATAAATTGTTATTTTCTCCACTGTCAACCTTAGGCCAGTATGGTGGACAGAGTAGGAGCTACTCTCTAAGCCTTTGTCAGCTCCAGTAGTAAATGGAGATTGGGTGTTGTTACCCACGCATCAGTGGGCTGCAATTGAAATCTGATCTCTGGGTCCCCAGTACCTGTGGGAATCAGTAACACTTAAGGGGTCAGCCCTACAAACTAATGTTGCTTTAGGGAGAGGGGTGTCTCTCAACTCCCCGCAACCGTTTAAAGAACAGGACCCCAACACCCATAATTCAAGGAAATAGTCACGGATCCTGAGGTGGGGTGGGAGTGGAGACTGGCGTACAACACACACATCTCCCGCTGGGTAAAGGCCTAGAGGGAGAGCCTAGGGCTGCATCACCCCTCTTCCGGGCCAACCCAGGGCGTGAGTCACAGCTTGGTGAGGCGGCAGGGGCAGCCTGAGGGAAATCAGAGGGTCTGACAGATGGAGGGTTCTGGGGAGGCAGGGCGTGGAATTCAAGTGGGAAGTGGGTTTCAAAGAAGCTATCTCCCAGAGGAGTGGGGTATGGCGGCGCAACGGCGCAAGGGCCTGGAACTGGGAGCGCTCCTCGTGCTGCCCAGAGTGTGTGGAGAGGCTGAGGCAGGCCAGCCCGCGGCGCCGAAATCTCCCGCGCTGAGCTAGCCCCTCCTCCCCAGCCGAAACGCAAGTCCCTCGTGGCTGGCAGTCGCGTCAGCCGACACCTCCCTCCACCCACGCGACGCAGCCCTGACTGTATTCACGGGACTACGTTCCCGACCCGCCCGGCCCACTCCATAGCCCAGCAGCACGCCACGCGCCCCCACTGACGGCATTGCAGAGTGCGTGGCCAATCCGCAAGGCCCCCGAGTAGGCGGCTTCGGTCCCGCCTCGCACTACCAGGGCCAATGAGGCGCAGACGCCGGCGGCCACGGCGGGGTGAGGGGTCGCGAGGCCCCGCCCCTACCTCCCCTTTCCCCTTTGCCCCGCCCTTTCCCGCCTGACTCCCCGAGTCCGGCGCGCAAGGCTGGTGCAGGGTCCCCGCGCTGGGCCCTCCCCCGCCTCTCCCGCCGGCCGCCAGCCGCCAGCCGCCAGCGCGCCTCACAGGCTCCTGTCTCCCCTCCCTCCTCTCTCTCTCTCCTTTCCCCTCTCTCTCTCTCCCCTCCCCCCCCTCACGCCTAGCGCAATGGCGGCGTCCGCAGCGGAGCAGCAACAGTTCTACCTGCTCCTGGGAAACCTGCTCAGCCCCGACAATGTGGTCCGGAAACAGGCAGAGGTAATCGAGCTTGTCCCTCAGACTCCCTGCCCCGGCCGGCGCGCCGACCCTTCCAGCGACATCGCCACACCGGGCCTTGGTTCCTCAGTTGCGGCGGCGCAGGCCGGGCCTGCCAGCGGTGGTCCACGTGTGAGGCGGCCAAAGGTTCCCGGAGGTGCCCTGGGGCTTCGACTCTTGCAGCAGAGGGGCCCGGCGCCAGTTTTCTCCCCGCCGCGCCTCGCACACACGTGTGCGTCCGCTGCTGACATACTACCCCCGCTCACTGGGAAGCCAAGCGGCGGGGAGGGATGTGGGGTGTGGGACGGGCCCTGGGGCTCCCCTCGCCCCTTTCCCGCTCTCTCCCATTGGGAGCCTCCCCTGTGGTGTCCACCCAGCCCAACGTTCTTGGTACCCAAACCCTAGCTGCTACCTGACCCATCACCCCTGCTCCTCCGTAGCTCTCTTAGTTTAAGCTACCGTCTGTCCTTCAATTTACCAACCTCTCCTTCTGAAATGTGTGTCTAGCCCTTTCGCTTTCTTACCACTTATTTCCATTTAGTCGTCTTTATCCTGTCTAGTTCCTAACATCGAAAGCTGGGTTTCTCCCACATTTTTTACGTTCTTATGAAGTTACCTTTATGGTTTCTTTCTAAGCATCTTATACCTCACTTTGCTCTTCAGACAAATCTTTGATCTCAAGAGATTTGTGGTCTCATAACAAATGGGATGTTCTGGGACTTCCGTTGTTTAACTGGGTCAGTGCCATATGCTTAAGTTTTTTATTTCATTAAATCTAACCTGAATTTATAGGTTTTTAATCACTTCTGGCTCCTGACCTACAAAATGTAGATCTGCTGTACAGTTCCAAAAGACGATATTTCACGTATTTTGCAAGTTCATTTACCAAGCACTAGCAAGACACATTTGGTTCAGTATAAGACTAATGGTTACACTGTAAGTATTGAGACTATAATTTATTTGACGCTTCAGAGGAAGGGCAGAAACTTTACAGTTTCTTTAAACTGCATTATCAGAACCTGTCTTCAAACTTGATTATATACGTAGTACTTTGCCTCCATGTGATTGAAGATTTCTATGATTCAGTGAAGGATGTTCAGCCAGATACTTTAAACTTTTATATTACATATAGTTAATGAAATTGGAGGACACGTCCTCCTGTGGACTCACAAGATTAATAGTCTTTAAACTCACAATGTTAATAGATTTAGGAATGCTGGTTACACTTAAGTGGTTTTATAATTCGCAGCGTAAATACATCGGAAGTTCAGTTCTGTATGAAAAAGCACTTTAAATAGCTGTTAACTTTATCCTAATGACTTTTGATAGATTTATTTGTTGTACTTGTAATACTTGTTTGGGGTAAAAATTCAAAAGGTGCAAATAGTTTTTTAATCTCATTTTCTAGAGGTAACCACTTTTTCAGTCTCTGGTGTATCATCCCTGAAATAATTTAACAGGCATATATGTACGTATATGTCTATATATAGTTTTTCCTTTTTACATGAATGGGCTTCTAATACATATACTGTTGGCGCACTTTGAATATTTCAGTCAAAATATTTCAAATTGCCACATAAATGATTTTGTTAAGCAGCTAGCTATATAGTATTCCATCCTATGGCTGTACATGTTATTTATGCAACCAGTCCTCTAGGAATAAATATTGAGATTTCCAGTGTCCTGCTCTTGAAAACAGCTATACATGTATCCTTACCTTTTCAGACTCAGGTTTATTTGTAGAATACTTAAAAGTAGTATTTGACCTTAAAAGTAATTGGATTTACTAGTTGTATCAACTTGCACTATAAGTGTCATGTGATGATGCCTATTAAAACATTTTAATGCTTTCTGCTAGCTTTAAAGGTAATTTTTCACAGAACTAAGTTCTTAATCCCAACCCGTAATATGAAATCGCCGTGTGTTGCAAAGCAGGACAGCATTGTAATTAGTAAGCTAGTTTAATTTTACCTTTTCCCTCCAGTTGCTTAAGTCTCTATTGTAAGGCCTAGTAGGGAATCTTTCTTCTGTTGAACCAAATACACAAACGATTCAGTTTGAATTCCAGTTGGTGCCTGTTGTAAATCTTTTATCTTCTATCACTTTGGGGATAGTAGAATTCAGTACATTTTCTCAGATAGAACAATTGAAAATAATACTGTTATTCTCTTCATTCTCTTTATTCCTAGTGAAAACATTCGAATACTGTATTTTTAGTATAGCCGTGGATATATAGATACATATTTAATCCTCACCTGAAGAAATGTTTTTATTGATTTTAGTGAGGAAGGGAAACATCTTTTGGTTGCCTCCCATACACACCTTGACTGGGGCTTGAACCTGCAACCTAGGTATGTGCCCTGACCAGTAATCTAACCTGCAGCCTTTTTTTTTTGGTGTATGGGATAGTGCTTCAGCCAACTGAGCCACCTGGCCAGGGTTCTTCTAATGATAACTTAATCGCCCTTTTTTTGCGTCATGAAATGAGCCTTTTATTATAGTCCAATATAGCAAATACAGAAATATTTTTTTAACTGAAGGCTTGGCAAGGGATCAGTAAATATCTTTGTAATTTACTCAATCAGCATAAAAGTACATAGCTGACACATACATACCAGATTGTTGACTAAGGTGACTTGTTTTATATTGCAATATGAAATCAAGTACAATAAAAGACATTTATGGTAATTATTGTTGAAATCATTGAAGGACTTCGAAACTTTAAAAAGTTTTAAGTCTTTTTCCAGTGTATAAACCATTTGGTAGGCTCTGTATCTTTTTTCTTTTTCTTTTTCTTTTTTTTAAGAGAGAGGAAGGTAGAGAAAAACATCAACTTGTGCCACTTATTTATGCATTCATTGATTGCTGCTTGTATGTGCTCTAAGGTTCAAACCTGCAACCTTGGTATATGGGGATGATGTTCTAACCATCTGAGCTACACGGCCTGGGTTAGGCTCTATATATTCTATTAAAAAAATCTTCAAGGATTTTTCTCTTTAACTTTAAAAAAATGTTTACCATATTTGAAGAAATCATTTAAATGTTCTTGTCTCAAAATACAGTAATATGAATAAACAATGGAATGATTAACAAGTAATCCAAAGTTAAATATCCATGACATTCATAATGACATTTTATATCAAATAAGTATTTTATCAATTATATGCATGGGTTTTATATTATCATTTTTGCATTGACTTTGTACCTGATTGATTCTAATACAGAACTTCATTAGCAAGTTCTATATTGAAGGAGGGTAAGGAAAGTCGCATTGAAAAATATACTTGAATTTTGAAGAACTAATATGTTTACTAGGTAAAAGTTGTTTGTCTCCTCTTCTCTGTATCAATATATACAAGGTAGGCTCCCTAAATATTTATGGAATGAGTGAGAGCAGTACATGGGGGGGGATGAAATGCGCTTTATATTGTGTGATTGTTCATAGTAGGATCAAATAAATTGAAATTTTATTTGCCACACACTGGTAACATTCATTGAACCTGCCCGGGCTAGAGCTAGTGAATAATCTGAGCTATTTGCTTAGAAATATTTTTTATACTCTAATGTTCTATATGCTGGGAATACAAATGCGAAAAAAATACCATACTTGTCTTTGTAAAACTCAGCCTGTTTAAGGCTAAGAAAAGGTTACACTTTAGATTTTAAAGCTGTGTTCTTTTTGTCAAACTATTGTCCTTCCCCCTCGCCCCACCAAACTGTTATCTTTGACCCATGTTTTGTAATACTATGTCTGGAGTGCTACAAATGAACGTACCAAATGAGGAGAACCCTCTCTTAGGAGTCAGATGTCATTCATACTAAACTCTTCTTCCTTTATTTCTAATTCATTATGGAATAGAGATTAATATTTGACTTAATGTTTATGAGTATTAGGCTTAGCATTGGATAGCATTTAGCTCATAGTCTAAACAGAGCTGAGGGTAGAGACCATCAATTTATAACAGGTTTTCTGGGAGTGATACCTAATACAGAATTTTTTTTCCAAAACTTGATTTAGCTACTGAAAATTTTAAGTGTTAAACATTTATAGCATCTGCAGTACTAGGGGTTAAGCTAAGTATAGATACAAGGAGTAAAAAGACATTTTTAGTGTACTGTGAGAGATTAAGTTCAAATGAAATGGCTATATTGGTTTTTGAATTGCTTTGATAAAGATAAATGAAAAACCTTAAGGTACCATATCCATTTTTGCAATCTTGTAAATATCTTTACATAAATTATCTCATTTCTGGATAAATAAATTTAAACCATCTTCTCCTTGGCTGTGAATATTTTGTGTCACCGTTTTCAGCATTATTTTTAAAAAGATCTTATTTATTTATTTTTAGAGAGAGGAAGGGAGGGAGAAAAAGGGAGAGAAGCATCATTGTGTAGTTACCTCTTGTGTGCCCCCTCCTGGGGACTTGGCCTACAACCCAGGCATGTGCCCTAGACTGGGAATTGAACCAGGGCAGGGACCTTTTGATTTGCAGGCCAGCACTCAATCCACTGAGCCACACCAGCCAGGGCAGTTTTCAGCATTACTGTATTCATATGTACTTTTGTACTTGAGAGGAACTTGAGGTTATCAGAAGATAGCGAGTTCTCCTTTCTCCCAAATTTGTTCTTCTCCAGATTGAGATAGGTTTGAGAAGTTTGAAAGCTATATAGCACTGCATAAATAGAACTGGTAATTTGGTGGGGTTAGTCCCCAGGGGTGAAGCCCAAAGAGCATTTATTGCCAAGGAGATTTTTAGCACAGTTGTCCTCAGAAGACCAAGAAGGCGTTGGGCAAGTCATTTAACTTCTGAGCGTTTATTTTCTTCTCTGTCAGTATCTCAAGAGTGCCCTGGAGCAAGCACTTAATTAAAGGTATAAGGTAGATAGGGATAGAGAAGCCCTGTTTTCCATCTCTTGTTGTCACTTCTGTCCAGAAAAACGAAGTAAATTTTATGGGGTAGCAGCTGTTAGAGAGCAGACAGGCTCTTTGAACTTAGACTGCTAAGAAATTAACATTATCTACATTATACCCTTAAAGTAGATAGATCAGAGTGGACTTAACTTACTTACTGCCAATTCTAGTCAATCAGTTTAAAAAGGCGTTTTGGGAAGAAATTTCAAAATGTACTTAAAACAATGGTTTCTTTTCCATAGTAAGACTGCTATTTTTAAACTTTCTTACACATGCACATGAATCTGTATTGTAAAATTAATTTTATAGACATCATAAACTTAGGTCTTTTCATCCATTTAGACCATCTGTCTTTTTTAATTGGTGTCAACTTAGTTTTTATTGATTACCAATTTGCTCTCATTTTACATTGTTAATGGAGAAGAAGTGTCCTGAATCCCAAAATCTAGATTTCTAGGTCTAGTAAAATCTCCTGGCCAAAGTTATTCTGACTGTATTCCTTTATTGGTGTATATAAGTATGGTTTTAGTATGATCCTTGCTTAAAAGAAAGTTAGCATGAAGAATTGGAATACTTTCTTTCCCTTTCTCTGATTTCTTTCATCTGAGGTAGTCTCTAGTGGTTCTTAGTAATGCTCATTTGAGCCAGTTCTACATCTTCTGATCTAAAAAATGTTGACAAGATAACCATTTTTCCATGATGTAAGGAGATACTCAGCACTTACTTTGCAGCATCATAGCTAAAAGTCACATTTAACACACCTCCTTAAGTTTTGAGTTTTGTTAATCAGGATATTAACAAAACTTGGGGCAATTTAGGAACACATTATTTGTAAGAGATAAAGGTAGAAAGGACCTTGAAAGTAACTCCTTGAACATCTCTTTCTTAATTTATCTGAAGTATATATTTTTTAATTTTTTATTTTGTTTATTTATTATTATTTTCTAATTAATTTATTTTTTCAAATACATTTGTCTCTGCCTGCCCCCCACCACTTTCCCTTGCCCCCTCCCTCCTTCCCTCCCTCAGCTCTTCCCCTTTGGTTTTGTCCATGAGTCCTTGCTATATGTTCCTTGACTTTCCCCTTCCCTTCCTTTTCCCCCGCCCCCGCTCCCTCCCCCTCCGTCCTTCTGTCTCTGTTGGTTTCTTTTCCTTTCAGTGTTGCTGGTCTTACTTTCCTTGCACCTTTGTATTGTAGGTTAGATTCCACTTATGGGTGTGATCATATGGTATTTCTCTTTCGCCCCCTGGCTTATTTCGCTTAGCATAATGCTCTCCAGTTCCATCCATGCTGTCATGAAGTTTAGTAGTTCTTTTTTTCTTCTGCATAGTATTCCATTGTATATATGTACCATAATTTTTTTTTATCCAGTCATCTACTGATGGGCATTTAGGTTGCTTCCAACACTTGGCTATTGTAAATTGTGCTGCTATGAACATTGGGGTGCATAGGTTCTTCTGAATTGGCGTTTTGGTGTTTTTAGGGTGGTGTAGTCCCAGCAGGGGAATCACTGGATCAAAAGGCAATTCCATTTTCAGCTTTTTGAGGAAATTCCACACTGCTTTCCACAGTGGCTGCACCAGTCTGCATTCCCACCAACAGTGGACTAGAGTTCCCTTTTCTCCACAGCCTCGCCAGCACCTGTTGTTTGTTGATCTGTTTATGATGGCCATTCTGACTGGTGTGAGGTGGTACCTCATTGTGGTTTTGATCTGCATTTTTCTGATGGCTAGTGATGCTGAGCATCCTTTCAGATGCCTCTGGGCCCTCTGTACCTCCTCCTTGGAAAAGCGTCTGCCCAGATCCTTTGCCCATTTTTTGATTGAATCGTTTGTCTTCTTGGAGTGGAGTCAAATAAGATCTTTATATATCTTGCAGATCAAATCTCTATCTGATGTATCATTAACGAATATATTTTCCTATATGGTTGGCTCCCTTTTAATTTTGCTGATGTTTTCTTTTGCCGTGCAGAAGCTTCTTATTTTTGATGAGGTCCCACTTGTTTATTCTTTCCTTTATGTCCCTTGCTTTAGGAGACATATCAGTGAAAAAATTGCTGCATGGGATATCTGAGAGTTTCCTGCCAATGTTCTCCTCTAGAACTTTTATGGTGTTGCGACTTATATTAAATCTATTATCCATCTTGAGTTTATTTTTGTGTATGGTGTCAGTTGATGATCCAATTTCAATTTTTTGCATGTAGTCATCAAACTCTCCCAACACCATTTGTTGAAGAGGCTATTATTGCTCCATTTTATGCTTCTGCTCCTTTGTCAGATATTAGATGCCTATAGAGACCTGGGCTTATATCTGGGCTTTCTATTCTGTTCCACTGGTCTATGGGTCTGTTCTTGTGCCAGTACCAGATTGTTTTGAGTATAGTGGCTTTGTAGTAGAGTTTGATGTCCAGTATTGTGATCCCTCCTACTTTGTGTTTCTTTCTCAAAATTACTGCAGCTATTCGGGATCGTTTATGGTTCCATGTAAATTTTTGAAATATCTGTTCTATTTCTGCGAAATACGTAGTTGGTTTCTTAATAGGGATTGCATTGAATCTATAAATTGCTTTTGGTAGTATGAACATTTTGATGATATTAATTCTTCCAATCCATGAGCACGGTATATGATTCCATTTGTGACTTCCTTAATTTCTTTCTTCAGTGTTGTATAGTTTTCTACATACAGGTCTTTTACGTCTGGTTAAATTTATGCCTAGGTACTTTATTTTTCTTCTTGCTATATCGAATGGTATTTTTTTTCTGATTTCTCCTATTTCATTGCTGGTTTCCAAAAATACCTTATATTTCTGAATGTTGACTTTGTATCCTGCTGTTTTGCCAAATTCACTTATTAGGTTGAGGAGTTTTTTGGTAGAGTCTACAGGGTTCTCTGTGTACACTATCATGTCATCTGCGAACAATGATAGCTTTACTTCCTCCTTTCCTATTTGGATGCCTTTTATCTCTTTCTCTTGTCTTACCTCTGTGGCTAGGAATTCCAATATGATGTTGAAAAGAAGCTGTGAGAGCGGACATCCTTGTCGTGTTCCCGATCTTAGTGGGAAAGCTTTCAGTTTTTGCCCTTTGAGTATGATATTGGCTGTAGGTTTTTCATACATAGCCTTTATTACGTGGAGGAATGCCCCATTTATTCCCATTTTGCTGAGTGTTTTGATCATACATGGGTGCTGTACCTTGTCAAATGCTTTTTCTGCATCTATCGAGATGATCATGTGGTTTTTGTCTTTTATTTATGTGATGTATCACATTTACTGATTTGCATATATTGAACCATCCCTGCATGCCTGGGATGAATCCCACTTGATCGTGGTGGATAATCTTTCTAATGTATTGCTGGATGCGGTTTGCCAATATTTTGTTGAGGATTTTAGCATCTATGTTCATCAGCAAAATTGGCCTGTAGTTTTCTTTCTTTGTAGGGTCTTTATCTGGTTTTGGGATCAGGGTGATGCTGGTCTCATGGAAAGAGTCTGGGAATCTTCCCTCCTCTTGGATTTTTTGGAATAGTCTGAGAAGGGCAGGGGTTAGATCTTCCTTAAATGTTTTGTAAAATTCTCCTGGGAAATCGTCCAGCCCTGGGCTTTTGTGTGCCGAGAGTTTCTTGATTACTGCTTCCATTTCCCCAGCTGTTATTGGTCTGTTCAAGCTTTCTGTTTCTTCCTCCTTCAGTGTTGGAAGATTATACTTTTCTAAAACTTTGTCCATTTCATCGATATTTTCAAATTTCTTGGCGTATAATTGTTCATAGTAGTTTCTGAGAATCCTTTGTATTTCTGTGGTATCAGTTGTTATTTCTCCTCTTTCATGTCTGATATTATTAATTTGGGTCCTCTCCCTTTTTTTCTTGATGAGTCTGCTTAAAGGCTTATCAATTTTATTTATCTTTTCAAAGAACCAGCTTCTGGTTGGTTGATCCTCTGAATTGTTCTTTTTGGCTCTAGGTCATTCAGTTCTGCTCTAATCTTGACTATTTCCTTCCTTCTACTTGCTCTGGGATTTATTTGTTGTTGTTTCTCCAGTTCTTGAAGTTGTAGTGTTAGGTGTTTGATTTGAAATGTTTCTATCTTTTTTAGGTAAGCCCGTATTGCTCTGAACTTCCCTCTCAGGACCGCCTTTGCTGTGTCCCATAGGTTTTAGACAGTTTTCTGTTCATTTTCATTTGTTTCCAGAAATTTTTTGATTTCTTCTCTTATCTCATTATTGACCCATTCATTGTTTAATAGTCTACTGTTGTGTCTCGATGAGTTTGCAAGTTTTTGAAGTTTCTCTTTGAGGTTGATTTCGAGTTTCAAGGCCTTGTGGTCCGAGAAAAAGTTTGGTATTATTTCAATTTTCCTGAATTTGCTGAGGCTTGCTTTGTGTCCTATCATGTGGTCTATCTTTGAAAAACTGCCATGAGCATTTGAAAAGAATGTGTAGTTTCCTTCTTTGGGATGTAAGGTTCTATATATGTCAGTGAAGTCTCTTTGATTCAGTGTGTCATTCAGCACCACAATGTGTTTATTAATATTTTGTTTGGAAGATCTGTCCATTTTTGACAGTGGGGTGTTGAAATCCCCTACTATCAGTGTGTTGCTGTCTATATCTTTTTTGAAGTCATCCAACAATTTCCTTATAAACTTGGGGGCTCCTATATTGGGAGCATATGAGTTTACAATTTGATGTCTTCTTGATAGATTCTTCCTTTAAGTATTATAAAGTACCCCTCTGGATCTCTTTTTATGACCTTTGTTTTGAAATCTTCTTTTTCTGATACAAGTATGGCAACCCCGGCCTTTTTCTCATGCCCATTTGCTTGGAATATTATTTTCCATCCCTTTACTTTCAATCTGTGTAGGTCTCTTGCTCTGAGGTGGGTCTCTTGTAGGCAGCATATGTGTGGGTCATGTTTTCTTATCCATTCAGCTACCCTGTGTCTTTAGATTGGTGCATTTAGTCCATTCACATTGAGAAATATTACTGACAGAAACTTACTCATCTTTTCTCTTTGTACTTGTGTTCCTCTCTGTCTCCTTCTTTTCCTTCATCTGCTTAAACCAGTCCCCTTAGCATATCTTGGAGTGCTGGTTTGGTAGAGATGTATTCTTTTAGCCTTCTCTTGTCTGGGAAACTCCGTATTTCCTCTTGTATTTTAATGGAGGGCCTGGCCGGGTAGAGCAGCCTCGGCTGTAGGCCCTTGCTTTTCATGGCTTGGAATATTTGTTGCCATTCCCTTCTGGCTTGTAGTGTTTCTGTTGAGAAGTCAGCTCCTAGGTGTATCGGGTCCCCCTTGTATGTTACTTTCTCCTTCTCCCTTGCTGCCTTGAGGATTCACTCTATGTCTTCGATAGTTGCCGTTTTAATGATGATGTGTCTTGGAGTGGACCTCTTTGAGTCCCTCTTGAGTGGGGTCCTCTGTGCCTCCTGGATCCATGAGAGCCTTTCTCTCCTCAAATTAGGGAAATTTTCCATCATTACTTTTTCGAGGAGGGTCTCTATCCCTTGCTCCTCTTCTTCTCCTTCTGGTATCCCTATTATACGGATATTATTGCGTTTCAGGTTGTCCTGCATTTCCCTAAATGCTTCTTCATTGTTTTTGAGCCGTTTTTCCATTTCTTGTTCTTTCTGGGAGCTTCTTTCTACCTTATCCTCCATCTCACAGATTCGATCCTCGGCTTCATCCAGCCTGCTTTGGATTCCTTCTACAGTGTTCTTCAAGTCAGAAATGGTATTCTTCATATCCTCTTGTGTCTTCTTGATAGTTTCTATGTCTTTTCCAGGCTGATATAGTTTGCTGTAAGATCCTGATAGTTTCTCTGCAGTTTCTCATAGTTATCTTTGAGCTGGCTGAGCTCATTGAGCTTCCTTAGAACCATTGTTTTGAATTCAGTATCTGATAGTTCCCTTGCCTCTATTTCATTTAGCTCTCTTTGTGGGGAGTCCCCTTTTCCACTCATTTGGGGGGAACTTCTTTTTCTTTCCATTTTTGTGAGAGTCTGTTAAGTAATTTACTTATTTATTTATTTATTTTTGCTTCTGCTTCAATTGGGCTGTCTAGATTTCCTGACTTTGTGGATTAAACTTCTATGGTTGTAGGTGGGTCTTTTTATTTATTTATTTATTTATTTATTTATTTTCCCCTTTTCTTTTTGGGTCTGTCTCTGATGATGTCAGTTGTTTATCATATATGACCTTGGGTCATTTGTTTGAGCCTTCCAGGAGTCTACTCTCAGTGTCTGACTCCTGCTCGGGCAGCTCTTTGACCCCTTCTGTCAGGGATAGACTATTTCTTTGGATCGCTCTGCACTCTCACACTGGTTCCTGAGCGCGCTCCCCGGTCCGTCAGTGGTCAGTTTAGGGTCTTCTATTGTGTGCTTTTCCCGCTTTTGGCTCTTTGGGTGCGTTGCTTGCCCTCACCAAATAGAGACTATGGAAATGGGAGAAAGTTAGCTCCAGGACTCTCCGGTTAATCCTGTCCGTTTTCTCCTCCAGGGACTCTGGGCAGCTCTGTGACCCCTTTGGCCGGGGATCTACTAATTTTGTGAACCATTCCACAATCGCGGGCCACGCGGTTCCATTTACGCCTGCCCTTGCCTCTCTGTGCACTCCCCCGCAGGCCATATCGGTGCCAATCTGTGGGAGGCCTTGCCAGCCCGTGGGAGCCCTCGCCAGCCCGCGCGGGTCCACACTCGCCACCCTCGCAGGCCACTCGGCGCAAGTGTGCGCGCCTGCACTTGGTGTTTTTGGGGTGTCTATGTGTGCTTTCGGCTTTTTGCTCTTTGGGGGTGTGGCCTCTTCCGCACAGTGGAGACTAGGGAAAGGAGGAGTCGGGACTCCCCGGTTCCTCCTCCCGTTCTTTCCCCAACGCCTCCGTTTCCAGTCTCTCTTCAGTGGTCTCTGGGCAGTTCTGTGACCCCCTTCAGCCAAGGATCCACCACCTGTGCCAACTGCCTTTCAATCGCGGGCAGTCTGGTTCCTGCGCGCCCCTCTTCTGGCTCTTTGGGGGCGCGCCTTTCCAGCCCACAGTGGAGACTACAGAACGGGTAGGGAGTCGGGACTCCCCGGTTCCTCCTTCCGTTCTTTCCCCAACGCCTCCGTCTCCAGTCTCTCCTCAAGGTTCTCAATACAGCCGTGTGACCCCTTTGGCCAGGGATCCTCTATTTCTTCCAGCCAGTCTGCCCTTAGACCCCCAACTCACATGCGCACAAGTGCGTGCGGAGTGCACAAAAGGCAGGTTAATTGATTCCCTTATGCCTGAGCGAGATGATAGCTTCAGAGTGGGAGGTGCATTATCACCGGGGCTCCACCGTCTTGCCATCTCAGTTCTCTTCATAAAGTTTTCCTTACCAATCTTTTCCAGGCACCTGCTGCCACCTCTACCCAGAGATCAAGGAGGGTGGCTGCCACTGCAGTTTTTGCATTGGCCCTTTAAATGTCTCTTTGCATCCCCAGCCACCTGTCTCTGACAGAGAGCGCCCCTAAGCTTTCCAGGGTTGCGCTTTGTCTGTATTTTCTTGGTTTTAGCTGCTGTAGTTTAGGGGTCCCTGTTTATGATTCAGACCCCGTTCTTCTTGTGGGGAGCTAACTGGACATTTCAATGTCCCTCTGGTGCTAGTACCCATGGGCACTCAGCCCACCCTCTCGAGCTCCGCCACACTTCTCACCCATTGGGATGCGTGAAAGTCAAATCCACTGTCTGTCCGAGGCTCCAAGGCTCCTCTCCCACTATCATTCCATTGTGTTCCAGATGATTACTCAACTATTTCGTTGCAGTTCCAGTTTGGTCTTGGAGGGAGGAGGTCAGCGTGACTCCCATTCACTCCTCCGCCATCTTTTTTCCTGGTTAACTGTTTTTTCCTATCTGTAGTATATTTTATGTTACAGGAGAAATTTTTAACACAAGACCTAGATTATATGACTTTCCGTGCATGGATCTTTCCCAGCCTTCATTTCTTCTCCTTGGTTTAATCATGAAGCTTTCTAACATTATATTCTAACCTTCAATGTTTTTCTTTTCGTGTAGGAAACCTATGAGAATATCCCAGGACAGTCAAAGATCACATTCCTTTTACAAGCCATCAGAAATACTACAGCTGCTGAGGAGGTACTATACTATTTGAGGGTATATTCTTAAAAAACAAGTTGGGTTTTAGATGGTGGTCAGAATAGATAGAACTGTTGTTTACTGCCTGGATATTAGCAGAACTTTGGACTTATTATTTGCTAAACGCTATTTGGAGTTAAAATTTCTGAAATACTCATATTAGGAATGAGAATATTTTTTTCCCCATGTCAGATGATGTGTCCAGGATATATAAAAAATAATTATAAAAAAATTATTAAATATAAGTGATTTCTGTAGCTATAAAAAATTTACTTCCTCAAAACAATTCATTTTAAAGGAGGAAATTATTCCTTCAGTGTTTTAATGTGTTGCCAAACGATTCTGGAAAACAGCTTTTTATCTGTCTTTAAAAAATGTTATGCTTGTAGCCATGTCTAAATGGAGAATGGTATGTATTGTAAAGATGGTTAGGGAACAAAAGATACTTTGTAGAATCCTTTAAAAATCATGGCTTTTAGCCCTAACTGGTGTGGCTTAGTTGGTTGAGGGTCAGTCTACAAAGCAGAAAGACCACTGGTTCGATTCCTGGGCACAGCCCTTGTCTAGGTTGCAGGGTTTGGTCCCCGAGGGAACACAAAGGAAGCAACCAGTAGAGGTTTGTCTCTCACATCAATGTTTCCTTTTCTTTTTCCTTCCTCTAAAAAATAAATACTTTTTTAAAAAAAATCATGGCTTTTAGCAAGTTAACTAGTATACCAAATCAAATGTGTAGATTCTCACTGCTTTTCTGTGCATTTAGAAGCTAATTTTTTTCTTCCCAAAAGTAGTATCTGTATAATACTGAATGTTAATTGAATATCCAGTTTATTTTGGGGAAAGTATCAGAATACCCAAGTGTAGAAAACTTACCACATCTATGAAACACACTTAGAATTGTACAGTGAGACAGTCCTTTATTAACAGTCACACTATATGTAAAATGCTTATATTAACACATCATAGAAATGAAGTCACATTAAGGTACATAGTAATGCACCTTACTCTTAGTTGGCAATTTAGTGTTCTCTGAAAATAACTTAGAAAACAGTATCAACATGCGCTGGTTGTTTAAAGTAGATGACAAAAGGTGCTGCTTCAGCTTTGTAACATTCTTTTTCTTTAATTCAAAATGAATGTCAAATATGAACAACAAGCAGTACTAAATCTCTAAAAATTTGGCTATTTTAATTTTTGAAAATGGATGCAGGGTAGCTATGAAACAAAAAAAAATTTTTTCATATTATAAGAGAAAATTCATTTATAAAATTACAGAGGTAGTAGAAGTGAGCCAGCAGGGCTGTTTAGGCTCAGGAAGCAAGTTACGAAAGGAAAAGGAGGTCCCTTGGAGCTTAGGAGAGAGAAAGGCAGAGATAATGTGCCTGGTAGGAAGAAGAAGGGGAAGAGAAGGGAGCAAGCATGCTCTCCAGAGGGAGAGTGTGCCACTGTGAAAGAAATTTTAAAGCAGAGAATATTATGAAAAGTATTGAATTCAATTTTTTAAAAACCTATAGTGAACCCCATTTAAATCTTGATTTTATTTAGGAGTTAGATGACGATTGTGAACTAGCCTCAGCATCTTGATTGTGGTTTCATAGTTTTCAGTTATATATGTGAGAATTGCACAAACTTCAGCCACTTTTATGGGAATTTTAACCACTTCAAATCCTTTCTAGAGCATAAATTTTTAATACGTTTGCTATCTGCAAAAAGTAGTTTAGGTAAATAGATTTCTCAGTGAAAAGTAAATGGAGAAAAAAAATGGCAAGTTTTATTTGTATAGCTTAACTCTCTGCTGATCTTAGTTTCAAAGTAATTATAGTGATAATGAATAGCTGCAGCCCACAAAAGAAAAAGAACATGAATAATTGGGTTTAATATTTTCAGTGGCTTACTGATTTAATATGATCACATTTTAGAATGGTGTTTGTCTCAACTTTAATAATCCAAAGGATGATTACACAGAAAATGCCCAACTTGAATCAATTCTACAGGTTTGAAAATGAGATAAGAATGTACACATTGAGATTATCACTTTTTAGGTGTTGGGAACCCGTAATGTTTGTTTGCATGAATGAAGCATAAAGATAAATAGATTTGATAGCATTTTATCTAGAGGTTAATGAAAGGTCAGTAATATGACAAGGTAGGCCAGATTGGGAGTATAAGATTATGTAAGAAAGGTACCTCAGATACTAGAATGAGAGCCAAATGGAGGAGGAGGAAAAAGAGCATTATAGAGTTTGCAGTTTATATTAAGATCTGTTTTTCTCCAAAGAATGTACTAAAAATAGGTATTTTAAACAGGTTTATCATTGCTGTGATAGGTGTTCCTGTGTGAGATTTAATATGTTCAGGGCTTTTCCTTAGCTATAAACAAAAATAGCTTTTGGGTAGTATTTTCTGTACAATAGGCTAGTGTGATTAAAAATAGTTTTATTTTTCACAAAAGCTAATAAAATGCTTTCAGAATGAGTTGTAAAAATGAAATAGTGAAATACATCAATAGCAGAGTGAATCTAGTTTGTTGGAAATTTTTTCTCTAGTAAGACACCAATATATTAACCATGTTATCTACTTATAGGCTAGACAAATGGCTGCTGTTCTCCTAAGACGTCTTTTGTCCTCTGCTTTTGATGAAGTCTACCCAACTCTTCCTTCTGATGTCCAGACTGCCATCAAGAGTGAATTACTCATGATTATTCAAATGGAAACACAGTCTAGCATGAGGAAGAAAATTTGTGATATTGCTGCAGAGCTAGCCAGAAATTTAATAGGTGTGTATGCAAATGTACTCACTATATTATAAAAGAAAATGAACACAGTTGACCCTTGAACAACACGGGTTTCAACTGTGTGGATCCACTTGTATGGGGATATTTTGCGATAAATACCTGTACTTTTCTTCAATTCAGTATTGGGAGTCTAGATGCAGAGGGTTGACTGTTCTACATTTCTATATGAGACTTGAGCATCTGTTGATTTTGTTATCTGACACAGGTCCTGGAATCAATCCTCAGAAAATAATAGAGACAGATTAGTTTTGGGGGAGTCAGAATTTATGTGCAGAATTTTATTATGTTGAAGGTTGGTACCCCTGAAACTCCACATTGTTTAAGGGTCAAGTGTGAATGAGGTCTATCTGGAAAGAGTTCAGCGGTTGTTAATATAACGAGGACAGTTTGCGGGACATCAGTGTAACCTGGCAGTCAAGGAGAGTAGACTGGAATGCACATTTGTGAACAGTGGCAACTTCACTGTACTAGTCAGTGGGAGTGATAGACACTGATGAGTGAGCATATGTACTGTGTGGCCGTCACATCCAAAACAGCTGAGCAAGTAGAGCAACGAATCTCTGAGTCAAATTTTGCATTCAGCTTGAACATTCCTCCATGGAAACTCTTCAGATGATTCAGAAGGCCGCAGCTATGGCCAGCTGGTGATTGACAGCTTCATCACAACAACACGCCTGTTCATTCATCATGTTTCATGCAGTTTTTGGTGAAGCACCAAATCACACAGGTGACTTCAGCCCCCCTACAGCCCAGATTTGGCACCCTGTGACTTCTGGGTTTTTCCCAAAACTAAAATCACCTTTGAAAGCAAAGAGATTTCAGACTGTTGGTGAGATAGATTCTGGAAAATATGATGGGGCAGATGATGGCTATTGGGATAACTACGTGAGGTCTTAAGGTGCCTACTTTGAAGGAGATTGGGGCATCATTGTCCTATGTACAATGTTTTTTGTGTCTTGTATCTTCCTCAGTAATAGTCTCTTTTTCATATTATATGGCTGAATACCTTCTGGTCAGACCTTGTGTATATTTTTTTTAAGTGGAATCTTGAGAGGAAAATTCCCAGCTGCCTAAGTACTGATTATTTTGTTGGAAATGAGAGTGATTATGAATTCTGTATTTAGAACCAAAAATTATAGATGTTTATGAAATGCAATCAAAATGCCATTTGTCTTTAAAACATTCATGTGGAGAAATAACTTTGTAGTTTGCTTTAAAATTGTTTTATGCCCTCTCAATCTGTAAAGTTCTGAAAACACAGTCTAACTTAGAATCTTCTTTACAGACTTGCCAATAGAAGTAGAAATCAGTGGAATCCAGGTGCTTTGCTATTAAATTTGTGTATTTATAAATTATGTACATATGTTATACTACTGTACTATTTACATTATAAAATACTCATTTTTAAATGAAAACATCTAAAATTGCATTTTATCAACTGTCAGAACTTTTTGGTCACTTTAAAAATGTAATGAATATGCTTTTTTTTTTGACAAGATTCATAAATGTGATTTTAAACTTCATTAATTTAGATGGAATTTTTAAAGGTTGCAAAGGAAACCTAACTAAGATAAGGGCTAAATGGGAGATCATTGTTGGTTGTACTTGGTAAATTGTAACACTAATTCTTTAATCTCCACTACCTACAAACTTCAAAACCCACTGAAACTCCTAATGTTGAATTATTTAAAAATTTAGAAAGTTCTATGTAAAAAAATTTTAAGTGTACAAATAATCTTTATAAGGTGACATTTGCAACTCAAAATCATTTAAAAATAGAAACATTTTCAAAGTGTTTCAAAGTGCTCTCTCCATAGATTGTTTTGAAGCAGTATTTTAAACCTCAAAGCATCATTTTTTTGTTGAAGGGTCAAAATAAGGGGGTTTTTTTGTTGTTTTTAATGTCAGCGAAGTAGCACTTATTTCAGAAAATACTGGTAAATATGGGGGGAAATTTTTAACAAGAAGAACTGTATGACTTGACTGTAATTTCACTTGGGTTGGCCAAAAAGTCTGCTTAGTTTTTTTCTGTAAAATAAAAGACACTTTTTTTATTTTCACCAGTAATTTTATTGGTTTGATTATTTTGAGTATGCTAGTATCTCCTGCTCTCTTCTAGTTGGTAGTAGCCACTACCCACTAAACATCTTCCAATGCATGACTGCCCCACAGCAAAGAATTATTTGACCAAAGTATCAGTAGTACCGAGAAACTTTGCAAACCACTTGTGACACTTTTGATCAGTCACAGCACCTTCTCCATACATTGCACAAACTTTGTGTTGCAGTTGCATTTTTACCTTTCTTGAATTAATAAAGCATAATATGCCAAAAAATGTTGCTTATCTTCTTCAGTCTTCAATATTAAAATGGCTGCAAAAAATTCACCAATTTTGATATTTTTTAATGCATGCTGATATGACAGCTGTCACAATACAGTCTAACAAAATTGTTTTGAATGAAGTTAAGACAACTAAGCACTACTAGAGCCCTAATGGAAAAAACTAAGTGAACTTTTCAGCCAACCCAATATAACTCTTAAGTTCTTTGTAAGAATATAACTAGTGAGCCTCTTAACTAATGCAGTAGTTTATTATGGTTTCTCATTTTTATTACAAAGTATCACAAAAATTCTATTTTAAAATCTTGTTTAAAAGTAAACACATTGATAACATCTGATAAGACTTAAAACTGGAAAGGGTGAACAACCCACTCTGGGTCCTGGGTACCGTATATTAACTTCGCCTACTTTTTAAACTCTTTAATAACAATAGTATATATTAAAAGATTCAGTCAAATAGTCATAGTGCCTTTTACTCAGTCCTTCTCTTTAGAAATGAACACTGTTAATACGTGCTTAAGTAACTCAAATATAAAGAATTTCTTTTTAAGATGATATTCTTAGGTTAAAGACCTAATTATATCGGATTTTTTTTTAAATATAGAACAAATGACATTTTCTACTACTACATGTTTCAAATCAGACTTACAATGAAAGGATTCACCCTTAATGTTTTGAAGTTTTGATTTAACACACTTTATGTCTGGACTACTTTACTTTTAGATGAGGATGGCAACAACCAGTGGCCTGAAGGTTTGAAGTTCCTTTTTGATTCAGTCAGCTCACAAAATCTGGGACTGCGAGAAGCCGCCCTTCACATTTTCTGGTACATACACTGGTGTCTCTCTCTCTCTCTCTCTCTCTCTCTCTCTCTCTCTCTCTCTTTTTAACTTCAGTGTCTTGAGCACACAAAGCACATTTTGGGTTTTTTTTTAGTCTAACTTAACTTTTTAGACTTAAATAGACTTTGATAAACTTTATTTTGGAAGTGAAACTGAAAAAGATAAAACTTTTTATTTCATGGTATGATCCTTATTTGCATATGAGGTTCTCTGGAGCTTGATTTCTTTTTTATGATTCTGAAAATTTTTCTAGAATGGTTTCTTTTGCTTTATTTGGAGATTGACACAGTACTAAATGTAACTTTTAGAAAGCTGCTTTAATAATGTCATCTTGAAGAAGAGAAAATGCTCATGAATTCCCATTGTTTTCTGGGTCTTCTACAGTCAAGCATTATAAAAATGTAATACTTTAATAAACTATTTATAAGCAGATGATCAAAGAGTAGAATGCAGGAGCTCTCTGCATTAAGAAAAATTTTACTCTGCTGTGTAATAAATTTGCATTTAAAATATAATTAGATCTATAGTTAAGGTCATATACCTTTTTTTCAATAAGATTTAACTTGAGCATCAGAAGAGGATAGGGTATAAACACCATGTGTCTACTTTCTTTGTCCAGTGTATCTTATTTTATATCAGTAATCCAGAGTATAGGATTAAGTAAAAGTAATAGTTTAAAATCGTTTACCTAATTTAAAGTAGAGCGGAATTTAAACTGCCCTGGATCACCAAGACTAGGAGCAGATTGTCAGAAAGCATGGTTACTGCAGCTACCACCTGAAACTGTGTTTGCTCTTCTCCTAGCCTGCTCTCTAAATTAGCTTCCTGCTGAGAGAGACTGATATGCATGAAGCATTGGGATAGAGTAGGTGGCTGAGTCCTGTACAACTGGGTCTTCCCCAATTTCTAGACTAAACCTCTTCATTATTTAATTAGATAATCTAGCTCATACTTTACAAAGATATAATGTACTTTTTAAAAACCACTTTGGATCATTTTTTAGGAACTTTCCTGGAATTTTTGGGAACCAGCAGCAGCACTACTTAGATGTCATCAAACGGATGTTAGTTCAGTGTATGCAAGATCAGGAACATCCGTCGGTAAATCATTTTAATTTCATTAACACCTAATTTACGATAATGTCTAATTCCTGAAAGAAATTTCTGTATTTGGAGATTGTCTTTAATACTTTAAAATATAAATACTAGTTTTTACTGATAAAGACAAATTACTAGTTTCACTGATAAAGAAAAATTTCATTTTGAGCAAGAAAACTTGAACCTTCATCCATCAAAAATGTCTCATATTTGACGTTTTTTACTCTCTTCATTTTTAGATCCGAACATTGTCTGCTAGAGCTACAGCTGCATTTATACTTGCAAATGAGCATAATGTTGCTCTTTTCAAACATTTTGCAGAATTGTTACCTGGATTCTTACAGGTAAGAAAACTTTAAAGTAGGTGATAATTATATCTTCATTGGTTTCTGTTGTTTAATAAATCCACATCAGAGTTCTCTAGTGCATTCATTTATTTGCACTATCAATAGTAAATATTTAGTGCATTATCAATAAGTAAATACTTATTGTCTACTGTGTGCTGGTACTAAGCACTGGGGATACAGCAGTGAGCAAAACATGCAACTCTTTGTCCCCATTGAACTTATATCTACTACCTTTGATAGATTCTTAGTCTTTTCAGATATTTAGAGTTGCAAAATTTTTTTGTAATGCAAATGATAGAAACAATTTATGCTTATTGAATATATAATCACATAGGTTATTTCCATTGAATCAACCAAATAACCTATGAATTTAATGCACACTTTACATGAGAAGAAACCAAGATCACAGTATTGGTTAGTGGTAGAATCGTGCATGATTCACACCCAGATTGGACTGCAGTTCTTCCTGTTAACCAAAGGGTTTAATAGTTTGTATTATAAAGTAAGTAGCTTATAGTTAATTTCCATTATTGGATATTAAGAAGTTACTATCTTAAGGACACCTTCTGCCTCAGTGAGAAGGTAAAATAAGATTGGGTGAATTGGAGTAGTTATTCTCAACATTTTTGTTAAATCCCAAACCCATTTGATGACAAATATTTTGTAGTTTTTTATATTCTGTCCTAAAAAGAAATGTATATATAACATAACTCACATATATGCATAAATTTTTAAAATATCAATACATGTTTTAAAATACCAATACAAAGAAGAAATAAAGTAACCTAATGAAAGTGGCATGCTTTCCACGTATAAATGCTAGGACGTGACTACCACAAACCATAGTAGATTAGGTGTTTTTTGTTTTTAAGTGATCTGTGCGGATGCAGTACCTAAAAATGTGAACTGATACAGAGGTCTCATTGATAAGTCAAACACCGCAATTGCTGTTAACCATTAATGATTTGATTAATGGTTAGAATTTTACTCTGGAAAGAAGTGGTAAAGTTTTGAACTAAACAAAATAATGTATTCATTCTTGATTTATACAGTATTTACATTTAGGAGGGGTGCATCATGGTGCATTTTTTAAATGATGCAAAAAATAATTGGTGAGTTAGGTTCTAGGATCAGATAATTATTGGATTTTTTCATTTTTCTAAGTCTAACATTTATGATTGTGTAAAATGCATGATAAGAAGGTTTTGTGAGTTCCCCAAAAGCATTTGTGTCACAGATGCAGATTATTTAGTACTCCTGGTTTTTGCCCATCTTCAGTCGTGACAATCAAGAAAGTACCTCCCAGGAGAAATAGGAACCCTGTTGAGAACTGTGTTAGAGAGGATTTAAAGGAGCTAAAACTAAAGCATTCTACGTAGATCAAAGGATTTAGTAGAAACTTTTCTCCCTCTGACATCAAACTAAAAATATAGTTTAGGTCATTGACAAAACATTAACTGTTCCATTCTACTTTAGTAGTTTTTATTACCAAAAAATTGTAAATTACTCATTGTTTAAGCCTACTTTTAGAGTTTTTTCCTCTGAATTTAGAGTAAATTAAAATGTTAGATGAAACTTCTAGGAGTTGTCACTCTGAAATAGTAATGGTAAATACAAAATGCGTACCTAAGTACCACAGTGACCCAGCTTGACATCAGAGAGAAATAAATTGGGTAATATTGGACACTTTAAACGTATCAAATACATTTACTGTATGTATAAAAAAGAGTAGGACATGGATGTAGGAAGGACAGAGGAAAGGGAATCTTTTGGTTATGAAAAAAATTCCTTGACAGCCTTAAGTTTTGTTATGGTGGTTATTGTAGATTCACTGATTTCAATATTTACTGAGAATTAAATCCTTATTTTGTATGTTGCTCGTTAACATTAGGTAAAAGGAGGTGCACATGGGGCTGTATGTGGAACAAACATTTGGATGCTGTAGATTGCTGTCATTATTTAGTGAAAAATATTCTAATAGTATTTCTCTCTTGTCTGCCTCTTAATGTTTTAGCTGATAAGGCATCATAAAGTTGCTCTTGAGCATGGACTTTTAAAATCCTTTATCTTTTCTAGGCTGTAAATGATTCATGCTACCAGAATGATGATTCGGTCCTTAAATCCCTTGTTGAGATTGCAGATACTGTTCCAAAGTATTTGCGTCCTCACTTGGAAGCTACTTTACAGTTAAGTCTAAAGGTAAATTAAATAGTTCAGTAAATGTCCTGTTTATTATTTTCAGTGAATAAACTACTAAATGTATGCAAATGTGTCTTTGTAGTTGTGTGGAGACACTAGCCTGAATAACATGCAACGCCAGCTTGCCCTTGAAGTAATTGTGACCCTCTCTGAGACTGCAGCTGCTATGTTAAGAAAACATACCAATATTGTTGCACAGACTAGTAAGTCAAAAATCTTTAAATAGTTTATGTTAATGTGGAAAAATTGTTGAATAAATTTGCTGAGAGTTGTATAAGCTCACAGATTTGTTGATACAGAGATTGTCCTTTCAAAATAAAAGAGTATTAGGAAAGTGCATCTCTGTGTGCATGTACTTGATGGATTTGCTTCAGCTCCCTGAATCCTCATGTGATAGCAGGGATGACGTGTGATACCTGGAAATCACTCAAAAGATGTATAAGAAATTTGTGGAGATAATTGGATAAGATACTGAAAGACTAAAACATTGAAAGAACTAAATATCAATTTTCCACAAATTAATCTATAAATTCAATATAATTTCATTCAAAACTCCAATAGAGTTGATCATAAGATTGATCCTGAAATTCAAGTCAAAGAAAATGGGGCCTGGAGTAGCCAAGAGAATTTTTACAAACAAAATAGAGACCATGACCTGTCACCTATGAGGATTTAAGATTTGTTGGTGGTACAGATGTAGACAAATGACAAATGGATTGGAGGTGACAAAAGAGTGTAGGAACAGATCCACTCCCATGGAAGCAAAGCTGATTTTATCCAAGGTCATTATGGCAACTGGTTATTTCTATTTTAAAAAGTGTCGCAATCTTAAATATTCTCTAATCAATTGGAACTGACAAAAACTAAATACAGATGACATTTTAAAAGTAAAGCTTGATAGGAGGAAAGTATTATTTTTAAAGATTGTATCAGAAACCATAGATGCAAAAACATTGCTAAATTTGCTAAAAGGAAAACAATTTTTTGACCAAGTACACCATAAGTGAAATTAAAAGATAAGTTAGAGACTAGAAGAAAATAGTTGTTATGCACAGTCAACAAAGATATGATATCTGGAAATTAGACAAAGTTTAGTAACAGAAAATTTACAAAAGAATCATTTGAAATACCTAAAGAACACTGCAGTTTCTCAGTAAAAACAGGTGTAATTGTGGAATACAACTTGTCAGAAACTTTGACAATATCAAGTGATGAAGGGTGTGGACAGGAGAAGACTTTCTCATAGCAGTCACACATTTTTGTGAAATAAGACAGGCCTTTTAAACTTAGAAGTACAAGTTTATACAACCACTGTGGGGGACAGTTGAGAGATTTTTAATACTGTTGAATATACCTGTTGCAATTTTATGTCCTGAACTAACACTTTTCAAGAAGCTAAGTATAAGGATTTCATCAAAGCAAATTTTGTAATTGGAAAAAACCAAAATGTCCATCAACGGGAAAGCGTTTATATAATGTGGTGCTATGAAGTAATTGAAGTGAAATTCATGTGTGTTGAAAAAAAGAAAATTGCCAGAGGGTACACATAGTATGATACCATGTATTATATAAAAAATAAAATCTTGAAATAGTGCTGTCTTTTATATATACATATCGAAATCTGTAGTTCAAGTGTAATAACAGTTTGGGAATGGAAATAATTAATTTTATTATGAAACTCACCTCTGGTGAGGAGGGGAGAGAATGCAATAGAATATAGGAAGTTTGACTTTTATCCTTAATGTTACTTCTTAAAAAGAACAAGATCTAAAGTAAATGTGTTCCCCCAAAAAGGTTAAAACTTAACAAAACAGGTGTTCAGACACAAATAGTTTTTTTTGTTTCACTCATTTAGAGGCAAAGTAAATTCTTTGTTTTTTACTTCTTAAAATTCTTGTTTGTAAATGATTATATTGACAATAAAAGAGCCATGGTCTTCAAGTGTGAAATTATGGTTTCCTTTAGTTCCTCAGATGTTAGCAATGATGGTTGATCTGGAAGAGGATGAGGACTGGGCAAATGCAGATGAACTAGAAGATGATGATTTTGACAGGTAATCAATCATATATACCAAATACTTTATGGAGGTTCCTTGACTGGATTAAGAACAGCATCAGGTGGCAATGAGAGCTTTAGAGTTACAAGGCCCATCTCTTTCCTGCTGTATTCTATAATCTGAAGTTAAACTTTTAAGTTTGGCATATGGGACACTTAGGCTTTCTTTTGTATGCATTTCTACATCATCATTTTACTCTAAACTTTCTTCAAGATTTCTTATTTTGAGTATCTTTTAAAATACACACACACACACACACACACACACACACACACACACATAAGCTTTATTGTGATAAATTCCTTAATAAGCATAGGCTTCATTTAGAGTGGTTGTTTCAGCACAATTCCCTGTGAAACTTCATATTTTCCTAATGTAATACAATTTAACTTGAGGCTAGAGAGAAAACAGTGGTGGCGAGATTTGAGATTTGTTCACTAGGTGACAGTACCACTGGAATTAGTTACTTCTTGTGACTTACAAGGCCCCCATGAATACAGATTCTTATGGAGAAGTCAGCCAAAATCTATATTCACTGTCCAATAGCAATGATGGCCCCTTACATGTGCCTGAAACAAACACTTCAGAGCTCTGCTATTTTAATAGATTCTTCCAATAGGCCTAAAGGTATACTATCATATTACAGGTACAGAATGGAGAGAGAAGATTGAGTGATTTGTTCAAGATTATATAGCCAGTTGGTAGACTGGGCTTTATTACTATTTCTCCCTGGCGCATCACAATATCCCTCTTTCTTAAAAAGAAGAAATTATTCCCTTGAAAGGCTGGTAGTCAGTATAAGCTCTAAAATAATACTGTAAATGAAAGACATTTGACTTAAAAGAATATATGGTGGTTTCTGAGTCTAACTCCCATCGTTAAAAATGACTGACTTCTAGTTTACATACTCTGTTGGAGTGTGTGAAGGTAATTCTTCACTGGAAATAACCTAAAAGACTGAAGAGAAGACCAGGCTCAGGTAGAGTTTCCTTTCCCCAGTTCAGTTACTGTACTTTGCTGCTACCTGGCCTGTAATTTGTGCTGTAAAAGGCACTTGAGGTTATGTAATCTATGAAGCTATTTTCCTGGACCATATGATTAAGATTTTCTTATCTGTGAGTAAATGACCATGAGCATGTTTTCAAGATCAGTTTAAGCCTAAGAACCTGTTCTAAAGATCATTAGTAGCTTTATATACAGATGTGAGCAGAAGCAGTTTTACAGTTGTGAGTAAGCAAAACAAGAGTTTATTCTTATTCTTTTCCATACGAACAACTGTAAACCTACTTTTGCCCATCCCTGCATAGTCTTGTCTTAACAGCACAGTT
This sequence comes from Pteronotus mesoamericanus, assembly GCF_021234165.1. NCBI lineage: Eukaryota > Metazoa > Chordata > Mammalia > Chiroptera > Mormoopidae > Pteronotus > Pteronotus mesoamericanus. The sequence continues at coordinate 184,813 of NW_026555109.1, forward strand.
AAAGATTATGCACATGACAAGCTCACTACTAATCTTGGAGTTCTAAGAAAGTTCAAAGACTCTTATGCCTGGTGAAAACAGTGGAATGGAGTTTCACGTATACAAAATTTTTGGCAATACAACTTACACCCCTTTAAACATCAGTAAGCTCACAATGAGGAGAAAATCATATGCAGTCTCAGCACCCATTTCAGTTTTCTATGTTCTGTTCACTGATAAGTTTAAAGGATATATGTCCAGGAAATGAGAAACGCAGGACTCTCCTAAATGCTCTGCCCATATTCCTGAGTCTTGAAAGTATCAGAAGCTAAATTTTAGCCCCTGAGTGATGTGTGCATGTAAGGAGGGAAGGGAGAAAGCCTTGAAAAATAAGATTTGGACATAAGACTTCTTAAATTACAATGAATCATAATTTTATTTGCCCTCCCCCTTCTAACTTCAGGGGTTTTAACCTTCACCTTACTGCATACATTCAGAAGACTGCTTTATTCTTTTTCAATCCTAGTTTAGTAGTAATATGTAATATTCTTGTATATTTTGAATATGTTGAATACATTAAATTCTGTTGGTGTGTTAGCAACGCAGTTGCTGGTGAAAGTGCTTTGGACCGAATGGCTTGTGGACTTGGTGGAAAGCTCGTTTTGCCGATGATCAAAGAACACATTATGCAAATGCTTCAAAATCGTAAGCTGTATCTCATATACATGCTAAAATAGTGGAAAGTGGCTTTCTAAATCATAACTCTAACAAATGCTTAGACTGTGTCTAAAAATTAATCTTTGTCTTTTTATATTTTCTTTAACCTGATTTTTGTATTGTACTGATAAAAGTCTTGTTAGGTGTCTTTAGAACCATTTGCACTTACACCAAAGAATATTTTTCCTCGATTAAAAGTACTCAAGCCCTGACCAGTGTGGCTCAGTTGGTTGGGCATCACCCTGCAGAGCAAAAGGTCAGCAGTTTGGTCCCCGATTGGGGCACATGCAACGGGCAGCTGACCAATACTTCGCTCTAATATCGATGTTTCTCTTTCTCCCTCCTTCTCTCCCTGTTTGTCCTCAGTTGAGGCAAAATAAATAAAGCTTACCCTACACCCAGGATTGGGGTTAGAATCCAAAGCTGTATTTAATATTTGTGAAAAGTATTTTAACAGTGGTAAATGGTACATATTTCTTACTTAAGGTAAGCCCCACTTTATTTTTTTAAAGTTTTATTTTTGCTTTAAATAATGAACTGCAAAATTTTTTGAATCTTAAAGTTCAGAGAAGGAAAACCATCACCAAATCCCCATATCATGCCATTATCACATTTTACTAAGCATTCTTCTTAGAAACCTTGCACATTGAGAATATGTGAGGCATATCTCTGAATCAAAGCATAGACATCTTTCTATATCAGTATTTATTGAGTTTCTACTTTAATTTAATTAGTATGTAATGATTAGTGTCAGATACTGATTGACATATTGCTTTCCTAGAATTATTATTCCTCAGTTGACTCAATTTTGGCTTAATGGTTATTGAGTAACTGAAACAAATCTATATGATTTAAAACATATATAATAATGTTATTATGAGCGATAAAATTGTAATGCTTAACATCAACAGAAGCAATTTTTCAGAAAATTTTTACAGTAGAATTAGTTTCAGCAGAGTTCTTTACATAGGTTTTGGGCTCCCCAAAGTGAAAAATTAAGTATGATAAATTTTAGGATTTTTCTACAATGTACTTAACTCTTATACTAGCTGTTCTTAAACTTTCTTTTCTCAGGACCCTATACAGTCTTAAAAATTACTGAGGATTCCACAGTGCTTTTGTTATATGTGTTCGTATGGGAAACAATACAATAATTAATAATACAAGAGTAAATTCTGTGTTTCACATATTCACAACTGTAAATCTACTTTTGCCCTACCTTGTATTTATGTATGTCTTGCTTTGTTCTACATAGAATTTGAGGCAGCCTAAGGGGAACAATAATACATAAGTATTTTAGAAGTGAGAGTCATGGAGATTATATATTAGAATAGGATTTGAAGTCTAGTAAAAATAAACATTGCTTAACTAATATTCTGTTGACTAAAAAGCAAATATACATTATTAATATCAGAATACAAGTAAGGTTCACCCGTATTCATTTATCATATGCTAAGTATGATAAATGGTAAAAATTCTTTAAAAGCAGGATTTTTTTTCTCCTTGGCTTTTCTTTTTGAGGAAATATGACTGGGATTCAATAAATATATATTCAATAAACAGTAGTGTGTGGCATAGAAAATCCAGATATTTATTGCTTATAGTAAAGTTTTAGGAGAAAAGACTTTTAAGTAGTTATAAATACTACTATAATAAGCTCTCTGCTTCCATATATTGCTTTTTAGCTCTTGGCATAGAAATGCTTGTGTGACATAACCACTGTTACAATACAATGAAATAATCTAGTCAGATACTTTTTCAATCCAGGGTTGGGGGGGGGGGTTTCATTTTTTCAATAAAAAAATATTTTGTTACTCTTTTCAAAATAAGAACTTTTTATACTTCTACTAGAATAACATGTTTGTAATGTCTCATTGCTGTTCTTTCATTTGTAATTCTTTTCTGTAGCTGACTGGAAATATCGGCATGCAGGATTAATGGCTTTATCTGCCATTGGTGAAGGATGTCACCAGCAGATGGAAGGAATTCTAAATGAGATAGTGAATTTTGTTTTGCTTTTTCTTCAGGATCCTGTAAGTACCAATAAATGTTTGGTTTATAATTATTACCGTAGTTTCAGATGGGAAATGGATAGCCTTTACTAATACTAAGGAGTATATTCCAGCATCCAAGAGTAAGGTATGCAGCTTGTAATGCCGTGGGACAGATGGCTACAGATTTTGCTCCTGGTTTCCAAAAGAAATTCCATGAGAAGGTAATTAACAAGTCCTCAAACACTCAAACTTTAAGAGGGGTGACATTTCACTGTGTATGCTTATGTGACTTTTATTTCACAGGTGATTGCAGCTCTGCTGCAGACCATGGAAGACCAAGGCAATCAGCGAGTGCAGGCCCATGCTGCTGCTGCTCTCATTAACTTTACTGAGGACTGTCCCAAGTCACTACTTATTCCATATTTGGATAATTTAGTGAAACACCTGCATTCCATCATGGTACTTAAGCTTCAAGAGGTAAGTTTCACTTAAGCCCCCTATTTTGATATTAATTTAGGTCAATTTGATGAATAAGACCCCTGGAGAAAGAGGGACTTTTCAGCATAGCTATAAAGAATAGAAATGATCTAAAGTTTAGGTCAAACCAGTATATGAAATGCCTTGAAAACAAAGTTATTTTTTTAATTTATGTAAATTTGGAAGAACTAGTTTATGTTAATTGCTAGGAGAAATCATGGTACTGTGATTTTAGGAAATCAGCATGATAGCATTGTGGGACAAACAGAAAAGAGTCAATTTAAGGCAAGACTGTCGTGATCATAGTCCAAGGAGCTTGGGTGGTCATGGTGGAAATTGGGGAGAAAAGTGTCTACACTACATTTCTCAGGAAGCATTAGCAGTTTCTTTCTGTAAGTTTGAATATTAAAATATTAAAGAGAAGGAAGTAAAAAATGTTGATCATTCTCCTAATCTAGGTGACAGAAATAGAGATGTGAAAAAGAATATTCTTTTGGTTTAAATATATTGTTTTTAAAATAAGACCTGGCCATCAAATAGTAAATGGTTTATAGTTATAGCTTAAATAACAGAGGCAACCCGCAAACAATTGAATGGTGTTAGTAAAGCTTTGTGTGCAAGAAGATATGCGGGTAAGAAAAGCGAGGACTGAGTCCCAGTTACCAAGTACAATGAAAATAAATTCTACTGTAAAAATGACATGAATAAAAAGGACATAAAAGCCTTTTTTTACTATTTAACAGATATAAAGTTACTGTTAAATGGTTATAAAAGTTTCTAACACTCAATAGCTGTACTTCAACATGGAGTAGTAACAGATGGCTCGTAAACCACATTTTGCATAGCACTGGTCTAAAGAAGAACAAAAAGGAAAACAAGATAATCAAAAGAAAAAACCACATAGACACTGACAACAGTATGGTGCTTACAAGAGGGGAAAGGGGGTAGGTAATGGGAAGTGGAACAGGGTAAGGAAGGGATAGATGGTGATGGAAGGATACTTGACTTGGCGTTGGTGGACACACAATACAATACACGAGTTTCGTATTACAGCTTTGTACTCCCGAAACCTATATAATTGTATTAACCAGTGTCGATACAATAAATTCAGTAACTAAAAAAATAAAATTACAGTGTCTCAGCCCTGGCTGGCGTGGCTCAGTTAATTGAGTGCTAGCATGGGAATCGAAAGGTCTCTGGTTCGATTCCCAGTCAGGGTATATGCCTGGGTTGTGGGCCAGGTCCTCAGTTGCGGGTGTTAGAGAGGCAGCCAGTCAACATATCTCTCACACATTGATGTTTCTCTCCGTCTTTTTCTCCCTCCCTTCCCCCTTTGTAAAAATAAATAAAATCTGGAGGAGGGGGGAATGTACAGTGTCTCAGAAGGCAAAGAAATGGGTTTGAAACAAAGGATGAGTGTTCAGTGCCATATGATAGCAGAATAGGAATATGATAAAGGAACATGAGTGTATCTGAAGACAAAGATGTAGACCCAGGTTGAAGGTAGATTGGTTGGCTAGGTAAAACAGGAATCCATAACCAGACACGATTTTGCAACTAGGTTTGAGTAGAGAGGGCTGAAGTGTGAAGGAGTCTCTGTATTCCCCGCCCCTTCCTCCAGAGGGGCAGTGTGTAAGATACAGACTGAAGGAAGTAGTTGCCCAGATGGGATGGAGAGGAAGATAAATTATGTGAGCAAGAGTTGTATGAAGAGAGGGTAGCCAAAGAAGAAGGACATTCCTTTGTGATCAAGACATTTGTGATAAACATAGAGTGGATGCTGAGATAGAGAAGAAGAAGAAGGGAGTAAATTAACTTCTTAAAGAAATGGTGGAATTCATTAATACAAGGTGAGGAGCTCTGCTGAGAGTGTTGTTGTAGTTGATGGGAGAAATGGAAAAGATCTGGAGCAGTTACTTGGTCAAGTATTCACATGAATCCTCAGGAATTATAAAATAGTATTACCAGGTGACAGCATGAGCTTAGCTACAAATACCCAGTTAGTATTTGTTACTAGCCAGGTTAGAGAATATTGTAGATCTTTGATAGAGGAGAACGGATGACCACATCGAAGATGAAGAATGGAGAAATGAGTGAAAAAGAGGGCATCAGTATTATCATTAGTCAAATTAGAAGATAAAGGAGTAGACCAAAAAGGGAATTTCCTTCATGACATAGAACAGCACAAAATATATAGTGAATTGTGGCAATAAATGGAAAAAAATGAATAAGAAGGATAGACATTTACTTGGCAGTTTTATATGCTCAGGGACTAGCTATGCTTTGAGATAAAGCAAAAATGAGTAAGGAGCATTGTAGTAACAGAAGAGAGAGATTATTCTACATAAATAGTTCAATAAGAATTCTTAAATTTGCTCCAAAACCTGTCATCTCCACTCTGACTGCTGAAGGGTGGTTTCCGTGTACTGTTTCAGAAAAGCATTTGGAAACCAGAGTATTTCTTCCAGTTTCTCATTCATGTAATGTATTTTGTGTGTCTTCCTTCTAGTTAATTCAGAAAGGCACCAAGTTAGTTTTGGAACAAGTTGTGACATCTATCGCATCAGTTGCAGATACTGCAGAAGAAAAATTTGTCCCCTACTATGACTTATTTATGCCATCACTAAAGCACATTGTTGAGAATGCAGTTCAAAAGGAACTTAGACTTCTCAGAGGAAAAACTATTGAATGCATCAGCCTCATTGGTCTGGCTGTTGGAAAGGAAAAAGTAAGTGATTTGTAGTATGTTGAAATTACTGTATGTAATTTGTCTGTGGAGGCATTTAGGGTACGAGAAGATTTTTTGGATGCTTGTTTTTTTCCATCTTATTCTCTCATTACTCGTATTTTATTTAAAAAATGTTGCCTTTTTTTTTTTTCTCTCCATTGTTAACATTAACATTCTTAGCTCGGTTGTGCTATTGAAACTTCCCCCCTTTCTTAGCACGTGTACTGTTATGTGGAGTTCAGGATCCATGTTTAGTTTCACCCATTTAAACATTTGCCTGGAAACATTCCAGTTGCTTTCCTGTTCACTTAAAAAGCATCAAGTGTCCAAAGAGAGAAATTTAGTTTTTCAGAAAATAGTTAGCAAAGGCCATCGGCCATTGTGATTCCCCCCCTCCCCCACCAACATCTCAGAGTTGTCAAAGCTAATCCAAAAATAAATTCCTCTGTCATCAACCCCTCATGTTCTGATTCTCAGAACTATCAACATAGAACCCCTCCTTATGGTCTCCAAAACCAGCATCAGTATTAACTGACTTATAAATTGTTTCTGTGCGTTACCAAGAAGCTGACCAGTAAAACATTTTTAAGTTACATACTTTGTATATGGCTTTCAAACTATTTTTGAAACACTGCCTGATTATGCAGTGGAGATTGCCAGAACCACACCGAGTTAAATGAAAAAATGCATAAGCCATAGAGCAAAACTTGATGCCATTAGGAATATCTTTATACTGCAGTTTACTTTGACTGTAACAGAATATATTTTTCTATAAAGAGCACTGAGTCTTTTAAAAATGATGAAAAGTTTTCAACATAATACTTTTATCTGAGGGGTTATGACCCGTATGGGAAATGTAATAGATCTTTTGGGGAAGTTTTGTTATTACACAAGAAACAATGAATGCCTCTCTGATTTTATATACATGAGTAATATTGGTGTTGGTTTTCTTAAATATTTTCTTTCTAGTTCATGCAAGATGCATCGGATGTGATGCAGCTGTTGTTGAAGACCCAGACGGACTTCAGTGATATGGAGGATGATGATCCTCAGGTAAAGCAGCCTTCACACATTTGTCTTGATCCAGTTAGGAGTTACAGCTAGCGCAGGGCTAAATGTACTTTAAGAAGAAAAAAAAGAAAGGAAGGAAGGGAAGAAAATTAAATAATAGTTTTCCTGAGATATCAACTCCTAGTTTCAGAGACATTCTTCACTGGTTTGACTTCTCCTTCTCATAATAACATTCACAATGCCTAACATAAATAAAACAGGCACTTGCCCTGGCTGGTATGGCTCAGTTGGTTGGGCGTCATCCCACAAAGCAAAAGGCCGCCAGTGTGATTCCTGGTCAGGGTGCATGCCTAGGCTGCGGGTTCAGTTCCTAGTCAGGGAGAAAGGCTGCCCTGTCATGTTGATGTTTCTTTCCCTCTCTTTCTCCCTCCCTTCCCCTCTTAAAAAGCAAAATAATAATTTCAGAAAGCAGGCACTTAATAAATAGTTGAATTAAATTTTGATTTCTTCCCCCCTACCCCCCAGTTTGTCATAGCTGCTTCCTCTTCTCTGACTCTGAAGGTTTTGTTGCTCTTGGGGGTTCTGTCCTATAGGAGTGGGAAGCATATGTATGTGAGATAAATAATAAAGATAGGTATTGGGAAGTAAAAATCGCTTTCTGGGTTACAGGGATGATGAATTAGAACCAGATTCTCTATAGGTACTTTGTAGGTAATTTATGTAAAAACAGTAGTGGAAGAAATGTCTTAAATAAACCCAGCCACTTACACAAAAAATTAAAATATTTAGGGGAAATGGATATATTGTTTATTGAGTGTTAGTAACTGTTTAATGAATGAAATACTAGGCAGTAGGGATATAAAGTCAAATAAAACGTGTCTGCCTTCAAGAAAATTAGTGCCTAGGAATTGTATGTTTAGGTGGGTTTTATGTATGTGATTTAGATGACAGTAGAGAAAGCAATATTTTCATTGAAAGTGGAAAAAATTGATACAGTCCTGGTCTTCCTCTTTTGCCTCCGCTGCTGACTGTATTCCAGTGTAGAGGTTCACAGTGATCTTATTATTTCTGTACATTTAAGTTTATGACCTTAGAAAATGCAAGTATTGCTTAAAGAGCCATGAATGTAAAATAAAACATTAGTTCTATGAAATAGGGAAATGGCTTTCTTTATATGTTATTTACCTATTTTTTTAAAATCAATTTTAATTTAATTTTAACTTTTCCCCCAGATCTCTTACATGATCTCAGCATGGGCCAGGATGTGCAAGATCCTTGGAAAAGAATTTCAGCAATATCTTCCAGTGGTCATGGGGCCTTTAATGAAGACAGCTTCAATTAAGCCTGAAGTTGCCCTTTTAGATAGTAAGTGTCTCCATTAGGTTAGCAATTGTAAAATTTCTCACTTTGTTACTAATTTTAACATGAATTTGATTGTTTTCCCTGTTAATAGCTCAAGACATGGAGAATATGAGTGATGATGATGGTTGGGAATTTGTGAACCTCGGAGATCAGCAAAGCTTTGGTATTAAAACTGCAGGACTGGAAGAAAAATCAACTGCTTGTCAGATGCTGGTAAGTGATGATAATATTTACACATTGTTTAACAGCTTCTTATAAGACACATACTTTTCATAGATGCTAAAGAAATTATTTTGAAGAGCAGGAATATATTCTTTAAAAAAAAAAATGTAGAAACCTTTTGACCCAACATTTCTACTTCTGAATTTCCATCCTAAAGAAATCATGTGGATAAAACTTTATTATCAGTGCTTTTTCTAATAACCAAAATAAAAAAGGACAACAAAAAAATGAATAGCCTGAATGCCGATTGTTAGGAAGGTAATCAATAATTACAGTACTTTGGAGTATTATACAACCATTACAAAGCCACAGAGGGCAAGGATTTTTGTTTTATGCTTAGTATATAAGTAGCCAAGGAATTATTTTTTGAAATGTACTGTATTAAAAATAAAAGCTGGTATGATTCAGTTGTGAAAGTAAACACAGGGAAATTAAAATGTTTACAGTGATTATCTTTTGTGGTATTATGGAGTATATGTGCTTAAGTAAGCTTTAAGTATTTTGCTCTGGGTTTTTTGTTTTTTTTAAATGAACATATTGTAGACAGGCTTAATATTTTTCTCCATTGAAATTATATTTTGAAAAAAATACAAAATAGCCTAAGACTGCTGGCCACAGATTTACAAAGTAAGTGATATGCTACTTTAAGTTTTAGAGTTTTTAGCCCTGGATGGTGTGGCTTGGTGGATTGAGCGCTGGCCTGCAAACCAAAGTTTTAAGATTTTTATGTCTTGTTAAGTTTTTCTTAAGTGATATATTTTGTTTGGAGAATTTTAAAAGTGCTAAAGCTTGCTAAACTCACACAAGAAGTTAAAATATGGTGTATTCCGAAGTTTAAATGATTATGTATATAATATAATTAGTTCATGACCCTTTCCATTTCATTTCATTTCATGTTAGAAAACTAATTTGATGGCCCTGCATGCATTAATGTAATTCTAGTCAGGAAAAACATTCTGTGGTCCTCAGGATTTTGTTGTTTGTTAATAAAAATACCTAAAAACTGACATGGATCTTGATTTCTTTTTCAATACTTTGGTTTCAGGTTTGTTATGCTAAGGAGTTAAAGGAAGGCTTTGTGGAATACACTGAACAGGTTGTCAAATTGATGGTCCCTTTACTGAAATTTTATTTCCACGATGATATCCTACAAGTTTCAAATGCACAGTACATCTAGATGTAGTTAAATTGCAGTTTGTTCAAGTATTATTAAACTTTGTGTTAACTGAAGGGTATGTCACCACTATTGTTTGTATTTGCACTAATTATACTTTAAGGTTATAAACTTGGTTCTTTCTTTCACTTCAGCCAGAAACATGAAAAAAGAAATGTTACCTATCATCTAGTTCAGCAGTCCTCAACCTTTTTGGCACCAGGGACTGGTTTTGTGGAGTGAGGGGGCTCAAGTTCGTCTGCTGTGGATGGGGGGAGAGATGGGAGGCAGAGCTCAGGTTGGGGACCCCTTCTCTAGTTGGTAAGTTTTCTGTGACCTACTGAAGGATTTTAAGGATTAACATTTTATTAGTAAATGTTTACGTTATATATAATTGCTACTTTTCCCAAATATCTTTTGGTAATCTGTAAAAAGACCTATCTTAAGAGGTTAGAAACCCACTTACACTTAACTTTCTGTAGCACAGAATCCTACATTACAAATGTGGGTAGAACTTTTGGAGATAAATATCTCTTGGTAAATCTGCATGTTAAATGTTTTACTCATCAACCTAATGATAGTAATTAATAAGTATGTGTGCATTCTTACACATGCAAAAAATTCGATAGGTGGGTTAAAATAAAAAAAACAAACAAACAGGTAAATAGAGCGGTAGAGCCCAGACCCAAACCCAGATTTGTCTGCCTCCAGAGTCCCTTTGTTGTTGTTCCTCTTGGAGTATTCTGGGTGACATCCTTTACAATAGATGGCTTTTGCCCAGCAGACAATTGCCATGATGCAAGAGGAAAAGACAGGATTGTTGTTAAGAGGAAGTCTCAAGACCTTACTTTATAGGGGGTATTAGATAAGGAGAGGCAACTTAATCTTTATTGAATACTGAAAAGGTTGGTAGAGGAAAAGATCCAAGGGTCCTGGGTCTTTTCACAGTCATTTTTATGTTTTTGGTTTACATTTGAGATTCATTCTTGCTATATTGCAGATGACAGAGCACAGGACAGAGAACAGGAGTTATGTCTTATGAGCAGGGAGACTTCTATTTTTATACACATGATATATTTAACACAAGTTCTTGGATGACAGTCTTAGATAAACAGAAGTTAGATAAATAGAAGTTGCCTAGCATTCGTTTTAACTCAGTGATCACTTTAACATTTAAGTAAGCAAAGTGAAAGAGCAATCTTTTGAGGATAATGGTTACATTTCCTTAACAATAAAACGTGTTCGAGTGGCAGCAGCAGAATCCATGCCTCTTCTCTTGGAATGTGCAAGAGTTCGAGGTCCTGAGTATCTTACACAGATGTGGCATTTTATGTGTGATGCTCTAATCAAGGCCATTGGCACAGAACCAGATTCAGATGTCCTCTCAGAAATAATGCATTCTTTTGCAAAGGTAAATATCTTTCTCTTAAAAGTTTATATAAGGTTGTGTGTTCATTTATTAGTCTTGCTAATACATTGGGAGATTGTGTGTGTGTGTGTATATGCTATTAACAACTTTTTTAAACCAGTTGTTTAAAGTTCAGTTGTTCAGTTGTCTTTTTATTTTAATATTTAATATTTTGGTGTTGTCATTTTGTTTTTTAAGAGTAGCTGCTCTTATATTCCAGTCTTGGTTAGTTTCCACCATCATTGACCTATAATCCAAATACAGAAGCTTGGGTATCATCTCCAACTCACATCTAGTTCCTGTCCTAATTTCTCTCCTAAGTTCCTCCCCCCATCCCCCACCTTGCCTTATCTCTCCTCTGTGCTGTTGACATAGCCACAGTTGTTCTGTTCCAGAAGTCGTTTCTCCTTTTCCTCCCAGTTTTTTCTCCTTTTCTCAAGTATTAAGTTGCCTTTTGTTTAAATCACTCACCTTCCCATATTCTTGGTCACCCACGTTGCTCACAGCTCTATAGCATGTTCCACAATTTGGTTTAAAAGATCTTCAGCATCTTACTTGTCTCCTTTTACATTCCTGCACTTCAGAATTTCTTCTGTTTTTCCAAAGAATGCGTGCTTCCACGTCTGTCCAAATCATCCCCTCTGCCTGTAATGCCGTTTCATGGCAGACCAAACCTTTTCTCCAGTGCCGTCTTTTACAAAGTCTGTTCCATCTTTGAACCCACAGCACCTACCATAATGCCTGGCATTTAAGATATCCCAAGGACAAGTTTAAAAGAAAAGTTTTTTAATACTAGCATTTTAGCAAAAACAAACCAAGTCTATCTACTCACATAATCATTTGTTTACAGGGTACTTTGTTACATTGATTTTTCTCGTGATTCCATTTGATTCTTAATGAAGTTTAACTTCTGACTCTTAAAAATACGTAAATCTCATTAGTTGCTTTCTTTGCTCTATCTCATTTTAGTGCATTGAAGTAATGGGAGATGGATGCCTTAATAATGAACACTTTGAAGAATTAGGAGGTATACTGAAAGCTAAACTCGAAGAACATTTTAAAAATCAAGAATTGCGGCAAGGTAACTTTTTTATGTTTTTATTTCTGAATGAAATCCTTGACCATTTCGGCAACCATTTAAAAAGACATTTATCTGGATGTGTTTTAGTTAAAAGACAAGATGAAGACTATGATGAACAGGTGGAAGAGTCACTACAAGATGAGGTAAATTACTCCCTTCGGAACTTAATTTATATGACCATTTTACACCTGGAAGATTTTTAAATGCTTAAGTTTCTAATACATTAGCTTGTCATTCTGATATAATTATCAGTAATCTTTAGTAGAAGAATCTGACTTAGATTTATTAATTTAGGAAATAAGTAATTTGTAATTAGATAATTTGTGTTTTGGATGCTGTGTGTGCATTTTGTCGGCAATAGCTCACACATAAAAGTACTTTGGAATTCACCTGGTACTTCCTTTTACATACTCCTTGTAACACCATTGGTATTTGCTGATCCTTTCACTATCTTAAGATACTTGAACTCAAAACTCAGATGTTAAATGACTGCCTAAAGCCACACTTGATGTCACATCTTTCTATGCATCAGCTGTCTAACGGACCACAGATGTGCAAATTTTCTTCCAGTAAATAATACATAATAGAATTCTTCACCTTGTTCCTTGATTCTCTCCTCATCAAGCCACTTAATACCATCAAACATATTTAAACTGCGTATTTAAGATCTAGAAATGTGGCATTTGGCCATCCTGGTGGACCAGCGCTGGTATGTGCAGGACACCTAATTCTCAGTGGTTGCTATAGCCTGCCATACACAAATCATTTGTAGGGATGCGATGTTGTAAGTAATTGACCCCACATTCCCCCACCCCAAAATTCAAACCTTTCAAAAAAATCCAAAGTAAAAATACCTTTGTTTCAGAACTTAGAAACTTGGGATAATTTTTTAAACATGTTTTTTAAGTATGTTCCAAGAAAAGTCTTTGCAGTAAGTTCAATACTTGCGACACATGTTTATCTTTCCATAGGCAGGTAAGAGACATGACTCCCAGTCAGTGAGGTGTAACGTGTCTCTAGATTCTTGCTATGCCCTTATGGAAGTGATGAGAGTGTGCTGATTGAGGGGGGCAGGAGAGGGGAGTGTGTAAAGATGGAAGAGGGAACAAGGAGGATAAAATGGTAATGGAAAAATTACAATTAAAATGTTTTTAAATTTTCTAAATTCCTTAGTTTTTTAGAATAAATGTCACTGTTAATAATAGTTGGGGTACTTTTTAATACATATGGGTATGTTTTGTTTTAGGATGATAACGATGTTTATATTCTGACCAAAGTGTCAGACATTTTACACTCAATATTCAGTAGCTACAAGGAAAAGGTGTTACCATGGTTTGAACAGCTGCTTCCATTAATTGTCAACCTAATTGTAAGTGTTGCCTCTCTTTGACAGTTATTTTAGATAATTGATCTGGAATTCTTTCATTAGAACATTTGAAAACTATGCTTTCAACCTAAAATGGATCTTAGAAATCAACAGTTTTCCACTGCACATCTTTAATTTTATCAAATTTATTGCATTGCTCTGGATATTTTCCCACTAAATATATGCTTAAAGTTTGCTAATTGGGTTTTTCATAACTCAATTAAATCATAATACATTCTAAAGACATGCAAGTGATTTTTTTTTATTTCAGATTATCAATGCCCTGCTAAATTAATAAATGAAAACAGAATGATTCCATTTTTTGCAGTGGACCCTAAAGAATTCATTTATGATCTTTGTTTTATGCAACCAGCAATCAGGTTCTGTTTTGGTTTGTGTGTAGGAAGACACTGTATTGCATAGTTCTATCAAAGCAGGCTGGGAAGGTGCACTTCCTAGAGCAGAGGCCAGTCTCAGCCAGAGAGCTGGCTCTCCAGGCGACGGAGGAGCCATTCTTGCCAGATTCTGGATGATGGCCTCATATTTCAGTTTTTTAAAATATAAAGTAAATGTATATACACTGTTGCCACTGTCAGTGCTTTCTGGTATATGGCAATGTCAAATTGTAGAATCCTGTAACAAATTACACAAGTCTTTTTTAAACTTGTGTTTACTTAATTCTGTGATTGTTGCTAAGTTGTTGTTTTTTTGTTGCCTGTATCAGGAATATTTGTGTGAGCCAGTAGTCTGTAATGTCTGTTTATTTCTTTACATTTTTATGTACTTCAGTATTCAAAGCTTAAAACAGTAATTCTTTTGTAGTGTCCACATAGACCATGGCCAGACAGACAATGGGGATTGTGCATCTTTGATGATGTTATAGAACACTGTAGTCCAGCCTCATTTAAATATGCAGAATATTTCTTAAGACCAATGCTCCAATATGTATGTGACAGCAGCCCAGAAGTAAGGCAAGCAGCTGCATATGGCCTAGGAGTCATGGCACAGTATGGTGGAGATAACTATCGTCCTTTTTGTACAGGTACTGATGTTTATTTGGTTACATGCATGTCCTTCCTGGCATCCCTTTTGTTTTAACTTCATTCTCCCTTCGATACACCCAAACATTATCTACCTATTTCTGTTTTATTCTTTTTCTCATTTTCAAAAACTCCATCTATAGCACTTAAAAATTTACAGTCTTTATTTTCATAGAAATGGAAATAAAATCTGAAAGGAATCAGAGCCTCCCGCATCTTGATTTCATTTTGGGTTTGGGAGGTATACCACAGTCCTAACACAGGACTTTTAAAACATACTGGAGATTCCTATAAGTTGTCGTTAGACAACTTAGTATAGCTAGGTGGCTCTAAAAAATAACTACCCTGAGGTGACCAGGAGTGTAAATCTGGAGGCTACTAACTTCTTGGGGTCTCATAAATTAGGAAATGCTAGTGTTTCTGACACTGTTGGGACAATCTGTCTTCCACTTTCTTCCATTATATGTGTCTGTCATTCTGTACACAAGATAACAAAATATTCCTTACACTTTAACATTTCCTCACTATAATGAATAACTGGGCCAAAGATAAAAGAAATACTTATTTTCACTTGTATGAAAATGTGAGCTTTTAACTGGCATTTTTCAAATGCTTATTTTAGAAGCACTCCCACTGTTGGTAAGAGTTATTCAGTCTGTTGGTTCTAAGACCAAAGAAAATGTTAATGCTACAGAGAACTGCATCTCAGCAGTAGGGAAAATTATGAAGTACAAACCTGACTGTGTAAACATTGAAGAAGTCCTACCACACTGGTTGTCATGGCTTCCACTACATGAAGACAAAGAAGAAGCTGTTCAGACTTTCAGTTATCTGTGTGATCTAATTGAAAGGTAAGAAAGAAGATAGCCCTCACTGGTGTGGCTTAGTTGGTTGGGTGTTGTTCCACAAACATAGGTTCAATTCCCAGTCAGGACACATCAGTCCCCCATCATGGTGGTTACAAGAGGCCACTGATCAATATTTGTCTCTCGTATTGACATTTCTCTTCCTGTCTTCCTCCCTCCCTTCGCTCTATAAATGAATAAATAAATATATAAATAATCTTTTAAAAAGAAAGAGAACAGATAGACCTTATTTCTTTCCCCTTCACATAAAACAGTGCTTCAGTGCACAGCCCCCAGGCCTATAGTTTTGTAATAATGCTGTCTTTATAAATCATGTTAAGAAATCATATTACAGTTAAAATTGCCTCATAATCTAATTTGGGTTATTTATGGAATTAAATTGAGCAGATGAGGCATTATAGTATATGATGTTTTAAGATTTCCTTTTATTATTCTATCACCCACCACATCCAACCATTCATTCATTCATTCATTTGGCTTTAGTTTTGGGGTTTTTTTTTAAAATTTCCATTTTACTGAGGTATAATTGACTCAATAGATGAGATTGAAGTATTGGGTTGTCCAAAAAGTCCGTTTAGCTTTTTTTGTAAGATAGAAGACACTTTTTTTTTATTTTTACCAATAACTTTATTGATATGGATATTTTGAGTATGTCGGTTATCTCCCATGTGGTATGTCATTGATTGTTCTCAATTAATGTCTCATTTTGATTGTTATCAACTTCAACTGGTCTACCCTGCAGTGGAGCTTCATCCAGCAAGAAACCTCCAGCATGAAACTTCACAAACCACTTTTGACACATTGGATAAGTCCCAGCACCTTCTCCATACACTGCACAAAATTTTTTTTTCGCATTTCAGTTGCATTTTTACCTCACTTGAAATAATAGAGCATATAATATGCTGAAAATGTTGTGTATATTCTTCCATCTTCGATATTAAAATGGCTACACAAAAATTCACTGATTTTGATGTTTTTGTCTTAAGTGCACACTGATATGACAGCTGTCACAATACAGTCTAACAAAAGTGTTTCAAATGAAGTTAAAGACAACTAAGTACTGTTAGAGCCATCTTACAGAAAAAAACATTTTGTCCAACCCAATATGTTAGTAGCATTATTTTTTCCTCTGAAATTCTGGTGTTTTTCTTTAGATTGAAGAATCAGATATAAAGGGAAGTACACCAGATGGGCAATCAAGATCTGGCCCTGGGTCTTGGCATTATTAATAATATTTTGTGTCCATAAGTAAATCTAAGAATTGCAACAACCTGAAGGTTATAGAAGCTATTAGAGGCATATTCTCTGGTGGTTTGTTGTTTTTCTAAATGCAGGTTCCCCTAAATATTGGTCAGATCTGGGCTCTGTCGCTGTTAATTACTTCTATTAATTCATGAATAAATCCAAGGGCTACAACCGCTCACCTCTTGGAGGTTGTAGAAATGGACCAGTGGTCGTATTTCTTTATGCCTGTAATCTCACATTCATACAATTAATTATGTTTGAGCCTTCCCACTGAAAACAGGCATCCTGGAGACTGCATTTCTTACCAGCTTTTGCCTCTGCAGTGACCATTTTCTATCATGCTGTTTGATTACATCTCCCTTAGAAATGACTGCTGGAAATCTAATTAAATTCACTGTTACATTTCTTTGCATTAAACCTGCCTGGAGTTTATTTCCTGGTTTATCCTCAAAATGCCCAACTATCATTTTGATTTATTTTTGAAACCTTTTTGCAGTGTGTAAATGAAATTTGTATTAAGCCATTATTCTTATTAATATCTTTTTGTTTTAATAAGTCACATTATTTTTAAAGCACTTGGAGCACTTTTATTTTTTGGCCCTTAAACAACCTTGAGGGATGAGCCAAGTATTTTTTCTAATTTATATGGGAATAAACTGAAGAGCTAATAAGTAAAATTGGCTGGTTTCCCCCCTACTGAATTTAAAAAGGTAGTTGATTTTAGTAAGTGTATAATCACTCTATTAAAACCTTAAAATCACTCTATTTTAAACAAAATTCAGTGGTGGAGGGAGGGTGTAGGAAAGTATGAGTGCTTGAGTGATTTCTTTTTGTAATTTTCATTTATGATGGGTTTCTTCTCTTTTGTCAGTAACCATCCAATTGTTCTTGGCCCAAACAATACCAATCTGCCCAAAATATTCAGTATAATTGCAGAAGGAGAAATGCATGAGGCAATTAAACATGAAGATCCTTGTGCCAAACGTTTGGCTAATGTAGTTCGCCAGGTACAGGTAAGCTGATCTGATTAAATTGGTGAAGGGAAAATAAAAGAGTTTGGTGTTTTTGTTATTGTTGTTTTTATATTCTTTATTAGAAGAGGAAATAGAAATCTAATGAGCCAAGGAAATTTTATTTTTATGTTCTCTTGTCTTCAGACCTCAAATGGATTATACTTATCTATACGTCCTCATTGTGTATTAGAACTAGAACCTTTCTCTTCAAGTTGAGACATTTTGAACCTTTTGGTTGGTGCTTAGCACATACTCATTATGTATAAATCTGTGTAACTGTAAAGAAAAAAAGATGCAACTGGTCTCATTTTTAAATGATTTTTACTTTCTAAATTCATGTGTGTTGGTTACTTGAATGTCATCCACCTATTTTAGCTTTATCAGGGCAAAAATGAAAAAAAACTTACTGTAAATATAATGAACTTTAAAGAAATGAGCAGTTCTTGCTTTTACAGTGATACTCATCAAACTAATCACTTGGGAAGAAAGTATTTTGGGATTATTACTGTCTACCAAATGATGATTATTAAAGTACTTCCAAATGGACATTTCACCAAATCTAAATCTGTGAAAATGTTTTTTCCCTAGACTTCTGGAGGACTATGGACTGAATGCATAGCACACCTCAGTCCTGAGCATCAGGCAGCCATACAGGAGCTCCTGAACTCTGCTTGAAGGGCCTTAATATCACCACCAGAAAACTAACTCCAAATAAACGTTTACCATTTTGTTTAGGTTTCTTTGTTTTGTTTTTGAGAAAAAGAAAACAGTAGAGTTGTATGTAGGCTCTTCTGCAAAGCCACAAGAGAAAGAGAAGCACTGGGTTTCAGAATGGTGTTTCAATGGATTTCTATCATACCACTGGAGAAGTTTCCGTAAGCCCTACAGTAGCACTGAAGACTATTTTTCTATTAGTATTACCCACCCGTCTGAAAGTGGAGGGAAATTAAATTAATTTTTCTCATTAGACATAAGGAAATTTAAGACAAACACCTTTAGTATCCATTACTCAGCATAGATGTGTGTTAAAATAAATTACTATAAACCTAGTGTTAATTCTGTTAATTGGAGTGTGAGTCTTTTTATAAGGTAGGAAGACACCTGCCCAGCAAACTAGTAGATCTGAAAATTGGAGGTGGGGGGAAGCCGAAGATAAAAACAAGCATAAAGATGTCATATTTGATCTCACTTTCAGTTCTTTTTCCCAAAAGGCTTATGTGGTGACTCAGATTGGAAAGCTTTTTAGTTTCCAGCCCTTGAATGTGAAGTGTCGTTGGCATGTCTGACAGTAGTTTCTCATTTGCTCCTCAATAAACAGCATTGAAATACAAAAGAAGTTTGTGTAAAAATTCCATACTGTCTGGCTTTGATTCATTCATTTAATGTTTTTAATATAAGAATAATATTTTTCGAAGTAGTAACTATGGCTCTGAATGTTTTTTCCCCTAATATTTTCCTTGTGCAATTCAAACTTGAAAACAATCTAGTTTTTACCATCTTCTACTTTAAGCGAAGTTATGATACACCTACTACTCTGTTCACAATGGGTGGCATTTTAAAATTAGGATTGTTCTGATTAGATATAAAAAGATTTGGCTTGGTATTTTCATTGCAAATTGTAATTGCTATAAAAGCCACACACAGCTTTTAATTTTGTGAAAAATGTTATGACTAAAATTATTTTCTAATACAGTAAAATGTGTGCTTTTTTTATGTATTAACCTCACAGCATTAAATGGCTTGTTGTTTCCTGAAATAATTTTTCTAAAGGATCTTAATAGATTTCTGTTGAAACGTCAACGTTAACATTTTTATAGCTTGTACTAAATTCAACCGTGGTATAAAAATGCATTTTCTGCTTAGATCACAATTTAAATTAAAGGTTTTTTTCCCTAAATGATTTGCATTACTTTATTAAATATGAAATGGAATATAAAGTAGAGTGGATTATACTAAGACAGTTCACTTGGTAGCAGCTTTGAATACGTTTTCAGTTTTCAGTACATTATTAGTCTAGAAACTTCAGTATCTGTCAGAACATGTTAAATGACCTCACCGTCACAGTCATTGCTTTCAGTGGGTGCCTACCTATTTTACTTGTAATGTGTGTGGGGTAACATTTGTAGCTACTTTATCCCCTGTATTCTTTTATATATTTTTATTTTAAAAAATTTTATTGAATTTATTGGGGTAACATTGGTTAATAAACTTACAATAGGTTTTGGTGTGCAGTTCTATAATACATCATCTGTATCTTACATGTTTACCACTCAAAGGCAAATCTCCTTCCATCACTATCACCTCATACCCTCTTCTACCTCCTCCCACCTCCCTTCCCCTCAAGTAATCACCATACTCATCTGTGTCTTGTTGGAGTAAAAATGTCAAAACAACCCCAGTCTGCTTTCTTACATAGAATAGAGTGAAAGACCGGTTAGCTAGAGCAATTGGGTTTATTTTTAATTATTACTACACTTAAAGAAAACATGTTTAAAATGTGGCCCACCTGCCTACATTCAGATGGAAGTATGGTTTGAAGATGACTACATTGTTTTGGAGTACCTAGTGTTTGCAAAGCACTATACTAAGCACTTATGGGTAAGAACTCCTAGCTTCTGGTTTAAATGTTAATGGAATAATCAGAAGATGGACCAGTAAAAAGGGTCTAAGGTTACTAAAAGGAGTAAATGGGCATTAATCAATCATAAACTAACTAGATCTTGATAGAAAAATGAGTGGAGTTGAATCAAGTTAATCTAGGAAGGTTGGTACTGTGACATGATCTATAATCCAGGGCTCATAATTAATTGTAATATGTTATTCCATTAATTACCTAAGGGAAACTTACTACTTCATTTTGTCTACACTAAGATGAAAATTTATTTCTTTTTAATACCGAATTTAGTGGCCTTGCATTTCCTCCAGCAATGTTGTAAACCAAGCTGTTTCTGGAGGGAAAAAAATGTGTGTGGCTCTTAGATTTTCTAACAAAGGATTGAATTACATGCACAAGTGTTAGTAATTTTTAGCACAACTTAGTTTGTTGTAGTATTTTTAATGCTGTCAACTTGAAAAGTAAAATGGTCAAAACTAATTTGATAGGTCTGTAATTGGAGGAAACTTTATCAGATAAATTCTGGAGTTGTAGTTTGACTAACAGAACCATTAGTATGTACCTAAGCAACTATTCTTGATGCATCTGGTCTTAGAACAAATAAGGGGAGGTACATATCTACAGTGCTGTTGTAAGCATATTTTTATGATCCAATCTTTAATGATTGCTTTGGAATTAAAATAATTTGAAAGGCTAAAGAGCTAGCAAAATGCTTTGCTTAAATTAGTACTGCTTCATTCTACCTGCAACTATAACAAATGATTTGGCTCTTGTTTCACAGAAATCACTTTGCTCCTCTTAATCCCTCTTTGCCTAAAATAACACCCAAAATCTGCCATCATGCGTTTTCTGAGCCCTGAAAGTATGAATACAACTTTTTTAGAAGTGAATTATCTGCAAGGAATAGGCACTTGAACTTCCAAATGGGTGGGAAGGGGGCTGGTTAACTAAAACCATCTATTGTAACCGTAACAGTCATTTGCTAAACAATATTTGGGCTTATTCTACATATTATTTATATTGCTATATATTTGAATGAACGAATACCAACACTTTGAAAATAAGTTATAGCTCTAGTTCTAAAACTAAAACCAAAGGCAGTGCAATAATGGTTTTTATGTAAAACATCACACAAATTATCTTAAAATTCCAGTTGAGGCAGCAGAGAATTGTGAAATGACCCTTGATAACTCTGGATCTTTAACTGTGTTGTTAGTTCTTGATCTAGACATCTGTTTTTGTCCTCTTGATTAGCATTCAGAATGTAATTGAAATTAAGACTAGTGCCATTTGGTACTGTTTAGAAATAGTTTCCCTCCTTGCCTGGAAGTTTTGTACCAGATGGGTAAGAAAATGCAAGTTTGGAATCACAGCCTGACAACATCCTGTGGTCCTAAGGTATGCTTTGAAAGATGGTGTTGAATGGTTAAGAGCAAGGGTCAACACACTCTCTAAAGGACTAAATAGTAAATATTTTTACTTACATAGGGCGTTGCATGCGCCAAGGTCTCTGTCTCAACTATCACTGCTACTCTAGCACAATGCTAAACGTGTTTATGGCTATGTTCCATTAAACTCCAAAAACAGTCTGCCCAAAGTTTGCCTGACACCTGGTTAAAAACCATTGACTGGGTTCAGAAATTTCACTGTACATGTATTGGCACCTTGGCCAAATCAGTTGTGCCTTTGAGGCCCTCTCTAAAATGGGAATAATAGTCCTAACTGCTTATGAGTCTGGGCCTATGCCATGCTCCTTAGCCTCCCTCTCTCTATTAATATTTGTAAAAGAGTTAAGCTGTATCTACCCACAGGTTGGTTGTGAGGCTTGAGGTAGTAGTATGTATACATAATATATACAAACGCCTAGTGTCTGGCAGTAAAGGTCTAGTACACGTTTGAAGAAAGAGTTAAATTGCATAGCATTTGTTTTTACAACTAGTTGATTGCCATATTTATTCCATGGAAAATGCAGTACTTAAGAACCAAAAAGAACCCAGTCAATTTTATTATGTAATAAGAACCATTGGGTTGGCCAAAAAGTTCATTTGGTTTTTTTCTATTAGATGGCTTTAGTAGTGCTTAGTTGTCTAACTTCATTTGAAACACTTCTGTTAGACTGTATTGTAACAGCTGTCATATCAGTGTGCATTTAAGACACATCAAAATCAGTGAATTTTTGTGTAGCCATTTTAATATTGAAGATGGAAGAAAATATGCAGTATTTTTCAGATACTTGTTATTTCAACTGAAACGCAAAAATAAAGATTTGTGCAGTGTATGGAGAAGGTGCTGTGACTGAGTAAACAAATCAAAAAGTGGTTTGCAAAGTTGTATGCAGCCTTCTCGTATGAAGCTCCACCATCAAGTAGACCAGTTGATGTTGATAGCAATCGAATTTAAGACATTAACTAAAAACACCAATATGCCACATGGGAGAGAACCCACATACTCAAAATACCCAAATCAACACAGTTATTAGTGAAAATGGACAAAATGTCTTTTACCTAAATAGACTTTTTAGCCAACCCAATACAATGGCTTGAGTGTTAGTGATGAGGAAAGCACATAGTCTGCCTTCAGGTAGAGAACACAGATAATTACATAGCAAGGAAAAATATAGGATGATGTGTGTATAGTAGGAAGAAATCAGGAAAATGAGTCATTAAATAATGCAAATAGGATGTGCATACATTGGATTTGAGTCAGGATAGTGAGAAACTAGGGAAATTTGTTAGCAAGTGGCATAGGGAAACAGCTGAATAATTTACAACCAGGTGCAGAGGGTCACCAGGGCAGAAGGCACCCAGTGCCTGACAGTGTTCAGGATAACCTCTTCTCCCCTGGCGTTTCTTCCCTAGAGGTAACATCTAGGCCTCACTCAGTTGGATTTCAGCTCCAGGCCCAGAAAAGCTGCAGAACCAGGTGGGCAACTGCAGAACCAACTGTAATGACTAAAGACCCCCTGCCTGCCCTGTCACTGAGCAATCAATGGAGAACATGACCCTGAAAGGGCACACCTGGAGAACTGATGAGTATGCTACTGAAACCCTCCCCTGAGGCCTCCCCAAAGATTACCGGCTGCAAGAAAGAAAAAGACCAAAGGACCCCAACAAGGGCACATGCTCTCCCCTGAGGAGAAGCCTGCGCCATTCTCTCCTGCCCCTGACTTCTTTCCCCACAGGCACCTGTGTCCTAAACTCTAAAGCAAATGGGCATCTGGCAACTTGTCCCAGGCTAACCCCTCTGAACCTGTCCCCAAAATGTGCTCAGGTGGCTCAGCCTAGGCTTTGCTGTTGCTGCTTCTATGCCAAGCCCTTGCTTATTTTGCTGTCCCCAGCTTTAATAGATATATCTTCATAGTCAACTGGACTTGTGAAACTTTCCTACAGAAGTCAGGAGCCCACACACTACAGCTGGCCCCCAGGCAGACTCATTCAGGGCCAGGCCACTGATAATGGCTTCAGTGTAAGCATTCTAGAAAACTGCACCAGAGACAAAATATCCCCACTCCTGGTCATTGAAAAACCCTCCCTGGGGTGAGGCTTTCTATCCAGCCTTGCCACCAGTGCGATTTTCCGGGGGCATGTGTGACAGACATGGTCCAGAGTGGGGCACTTGGGACCAGTGCATAACAGGAGGGAATATTGCTATTGTCATGATTAGGTTGACAGTGAAGAAAGATTGTGCCAAGTCATCTGTAGTCCATTTAGACTTGGCTCCAATCCCAAAATGCAGTTACCCTATTATTTCACCATATCTAGAAACCTCCCAGTGGGGCAGGTGGTCTTTCTTTCTGTTTATCCCTGCTGCATGTGGATGCTGCTTACCACTTTAATTTCACACTCCCAGATTGTCTCAAATCCATCTGCTCTTGGCCTCAGCTGTCACCTTTCATGTAGATTTAAACATTTAGCCATTGAAATGCCTCCTTTGATCAGAAGTGAAAAAAATAGACAAAACCTTGTTTCATTTTCTGATTATAAAAATATTTAAAGTATTAAAGGTTCAGAAAAGGTAGCTACACTTTCAGAAAAATACAGCTCATCAGTGCTTTTAGTGCTCTTCAGTTGTGTCTCATGGAAAAACTGATCAAGAAGCTCATATTGTAGCTGGTGTTTTAAGAAGGAAATAAAAGTATAAAATAGTAACATAAATGTAGAGACAAAATGGATTGAAACAATAACTTTTAGAGAGCCATACTAACCTGAATAGCAGTAGTGAAGGATTCTGAAGAGGAACAAAGTTTGCATTTGAGAACACTAATTTCTGATTTGCAGTAGGGATCAGTTCTTTCTCACATCAGGAGAAAAAAACCTAGGTCTTTGTCACCAGAGGCAATGAGTCAGGGGCTCGGATTGACCTTCAGGGATCCCAGTCACCCTGAAGCAAAGTGGTTCCCCAGACTGCTCAATGTGAACGCAATGATCATCTCCAAAAAGTCTCCCAGAAGGAATGCAAAACCGGGGATGGCCAGCAGCCCCTGATTCCATCCTGGATTTGATTCCAGTCACCATCCCTTACAGCCCCAACTTCCTTCCCACCTGATGAGGGAATCATGGACCCACAGACTTTCTGCTGTTTTAAAAACTGCCTCAAATTGCAGGTAAGGGATGATTTTTGTCTCCACTTCTGCTTTATTGTACTAGGGAAGCATTTGCTTCTTGTCGGGACCTGTTCTCATTGCACACATCCCATCTTGGCCTTTATCTGAGTTATCTAGAATAGATTACATTATTTCTAAGCAATTTGTTCTGGATATTCCAAAGACGTCCCCTGATTTGTGTGTGGAAGTGAGTACTGGTGAAATAATGTAACCAAAGTGCTCAGGAGGGCACCAGTAATGGGTATCATTGTGACAGTTAACATCCAGATCCTTGGGACAAGCCCCAATCATTCAAACATTCCAAAAACCCACCAAGATTGAGAACCTACTAAAACCTGAGTTCCCTCTTTCTGCACTCATCTGAGAATTTTGCTGGAAATATTTTATTTATGAAAAGACCCATGATATATTCCCTCAAACCAGATGGCATGGGTAAGTGGATAAGGAAGGAATGCTCTCTTCCTTTAGTTTTCATACATTACAAAATACAAAGGTATTTTGAGGAGAGGCCCAAATTCTGGAGAGTCTTCATTTTTATTTAACTTCCATTTTTTAGAGATTACATTTGTTTTTAGAACAAGGGGAAGGGGAGTAGAAGGAGAGGGAGAGAAATATCAATGTGAGAGAGAGACATCCATCGGTTGCTTCTGGTATGCACCCAACCAGGGACTGAAACAGCAACCCAGGCATGTGCCCTCACTAGCATCCAACTGGAGAACTTCACTTTACAGGATGACACCCAACCAACTGAGCCAAAAGAGTCAGGGCTCATTTAACTTACTTTTTACACAAAGGATCACCTGTACCTCATTTGCTGAGAAACTACCCATGTGCCTCATTAACCCAGCCTGAATTCTTTAACGAGACATTTGGGTTATTCTTTTTTTTAAAAAAAAGATAAGCTAATGATCATATATTGTAAATATTTTTGGCGGGGGGGGGGGGGGTGGCGCTCTCAGTGATTCTTACAAATTGGCCTGCTTGAGGCCTATGTCCTTGCAGTAAATTTATAATAAGATTCCAACATAACTAAATTGTCTGAAAAGGACTTTTTTAAACATCCTTCACAGTAGGAAAAATTATCCTTATGTATCCTTCCAGGATTATACATATTCAAGTGGCTTTTTGGAATAAAAATTACTTAATTTTGGCTAGGAATAAATTCTCAATAAAGAGAGGTTGAGCCAAGACTGGTGTGGCTCAGTAGGTTGGGCGTTGTCCCACAAATCAGTGTTTTTCTCCCTCTCTTTCTCCCCCTCTATTTAAAAATAAATAAACAAATAAAATATTTTTCTTTAAAAAAAAATAGAGGTTGAACATCTTTTGCTCTTTAATTGACAACATTTAAATTGATATGCTCAGCACTGGTTACCAAAATGTTAAAAGTAGGTTATCACACTGACTTAGAACCTCATTTCATCTTAAACCAAGCGGTTTCAGGCTAAATACTCTTTTATTACTAAATCAGCACAAAATGTTTCACTCCCATTAGGGAGCATGTTTTTAAGTATGTGTTTTCATAAAATGATGATATTATTTACTGGCAATTTCATGTTATTTTTTTCAAAATAATGTTCTGGTTTTATTATATTTATTTTTGTGGTTGCCTACTGGTTTTTCATTTGTGGTAATGATTTATATTTTCTTTTAAAGCACTTTTTAAAAAAAGCCAGTGAACTGATTTTTTTTTTAAATAGTGTAATGTAAACAGTTGCTTTGGGGGTATGGCAGAAATCATGCAGATGGTACTCATGACTGAAGTCTAGGAAATACTTTTTCTTGGTCGTGGTTTGCAATGCGATCATATAGATTCAAGAAGTTTTGTCTTACCTAGTTATGAGAAATACGATGCAATAATTATTCTGTCATGTTAGATGAACAAAAGTCAACAAGAATATGATTCACCTAACATACTGGGAGCCATGACCGAGACAACAACAGCAGAACCATACAGGTTTGGGGGGGGGGGTTTCTACCTTTTTATTTTAAGCTAATATCCAATTTACAAGAAAGTATAAAAAAATAGTACAAAGAATTCCCATATATCCTACCCAGATTCATCACCTTTAATATATTGTGATAGTTACTGTATCTTCTACATCACTTGAGAGTGACAAAGATTTTCTCCCTAACCAGCTCCTTTTTTTTAATTCTTGTTTATTCTATTACAGTTGTCCCAGTTTTTCCTCCTTGCCCTCCTCCGCCCAGCCCACCCCCAACTCCCAGTCTATTTCAACACAGTTATCCCAGTCCACGGATCATCTATACATGTCTTTTAACTAATCTCTTCCCCTTCTTTCCACCATATTCCCTCCCCCGTTCCTCTGCCAGCTTTCGGTGTGTTCCACGTTTCCATGTCTCTGGTTTGGTTTTCCTCATTAGTTTATTTTAGTCATTAGAGTCCTCTTATAAATGAGATCAAATGGCATTTGTCTTTCACCAACTGGCTTATTTCACTTAGCATAATAGTCTCCAGTGTATGTCAGATCTTTATTCACTTTTTTTTATTGTTGTTTAATGACAGTTGTCCCACATTTTTCCCCATTTCTCTCCCCTGCCCCTCCCCCTTCCCCCCCCACCACGTTGTCCATGCCCATGGGTCCTCTATACATGTTCCTTTTCTTTTTTCCCATGTGATTATATGTTTACTTTATTTATTTTTTATTGTTCAAATACAGTTGTCTCAATTTACCAGCCACCACTCCTTCTGCTGCACCCATCCCCACCTCCAACCCCCCACCCTCAGTCCTACCCCTGTTGGCTTTGTCTATGTGTTCTTTAGACATGTTCCTTGACAAGCCTTCCCCCCTATATTCCCCTATTGTCCATCTCCTCGCTCGCTTCTGATTACTGTCATTCTGTTCCTTATGTTTCTGGTTATATTTTGCTTGCTTGTTTGTTTTGCTGATTAGGTTCCACTTATCGGTGATTTCATATGGTATTTGTCTTTCACCCCCTGGCTTATTTTGCTTAGCCTAATACGCTCCAGTTCCACTCATGGGGTCCCAAAGGGTAGGAGCTCCTTCTTTCCTCCTACTGTGTAGTATTCCATTGTGTAAATGTACCATATTTTTTTGAACCACTCATTTACTGAAGGTCACATAGGTTGCTTCCAGTGCTTGGCTATTGTAAATTGTGCTGCTATGAACATTGGGGTTCATAGGTTCTTTTGAATTGGTGTTTCAAGATTCTTAGGGTATAATCCCAGCAGTGGAACCACTGGGTCAAAAGGCAGTTCCATTATTAGTTTTCTGAGGAAATTCCAAACTGTTTTCCACAGTGGTTGCACCAGTCTGCATTCCCACCAACGGTGTACTAGGGTTCCCTTTTCTCCACATCATCACCACCACTTGTTTGTTGATTTGTTTATGATGGCCATTCTGACTGGTGTGAAGTGGTATCTCATTGTCGTTTTAATTTGCATGCCTCTGATGGCTAGGGATGCTGAGCATCCTTTCCTATGCCTGTGGGCCCTCTGAGTGTCCTTGGAGAAGTGTCTGTTCAGGTCCTTTGACCATTTTTTAATTGGATTGTTTGTCTTCCTGGAGTGGAGTCGCGTGATTTTTTAATATATTTTGAAGATCAAACCCTTGTCCAAGGTATCATTGGCAAATATATTTTCCCATATGGTTGGTTCCCTTTTCATTTTGCTATTGTTTTCTTCAGTTGTGTGGAAGCTTCTTATTTTGCTGAAATCCCATTTGTTTATTCTTTCCTTTATGTCCTTGCTCTAGGGGACATATCGGTGAAAATATTGCTGTGTGGAATATCTGAGAGTTTCCTGCCTATGTTCTCCTCTAGGACTTTTATGGTATTGAGACTTACATTTAAGTCTTTTATCCACATTGATTTCATTTTGGTGTATGGTATAAGTTGGTGGTCAAGTTTCTTTTTTTTGCATGTAGCTGTCCAGATCTCCCTATAACATATGTTGAAGAGGCTATTTTTATTCCATTTTATGCTTCTGCCCCCTTTGTGGAATATTAATTGACCACAGAGACTTGAGTTTATTTCTGGGCTCTCTATTCTGTCCATCAGTCTATGTATCTATTCTTATGCCAGTACCAGACTGTTTGATTACAGTGGCCTTGTAATATAGTTTGATATCAGATATTGTGATCCCTCCTACTTTGTTCTTTTTTCTCAAAATTGCTGTGGTGTATGGGACTTTGCTCCAAACAACTGAGCCACCTGGCAAGGGCCATCTGCCTCTTTTCATATAAAACTTTAAAAATTGTAATTTTGACTTCTTCAATTTGAAGACAGTTAGTGGAAAACATATTTTATATATAACAGTGTTGGTGTTACTTTTTGTTTCTTACCCACTTTAATTAAAGATTAGCTTTAATTAAAAAAAAATTGCTGTGGATATTTGGGGCCGTTTATGGTTCCATACAAATTTTTGAAATGTTTGTTCTATATCTGTGAAATATGTCATTGGCATTTTCATAAGGATTGCATTGAATCTCTAAATTGCTTTGGGTAGTATGAACATTTTGATGATGTTAATTCTTCCAATCTATGAACGTGGTATGTGCTCCCATTTATTTGTGTCTTCCTTAATTACTTTCTTCAGTGCTGTGTAGTTTCCTGAGTACAGTTCTTTTACATCCTTGGTTAGGTTAATTCCTAGGTACTTTATTTTTCTTGTCTCTGCAGCAAATGGGATTTTTTCCCTGATTTATGTTTCTGATATTCCACTGTTGGTGTATAAAAATGCATTTGATTTCTGAATATTGACTTTGTATCCTGCTATTCTGCCAAATTCACTTACTAGGTTGAGTAGTTTTTTGGTGGGAGTCTATAGGGTTTTCTATGTATACTATCATGTCATCTGCAAATAGTGACAGTTTTACGCCCTCCTTTCCAATTTCGATGATTTTATTTTTTTTTTTTCTTTTCTGATCTCTGTGGCTAGGACTTCCAATATTGTGTTGAATAGAAGTGGTAAAAGTGGACATCCTTGTCTTGTTCCTGATCTTAGTGGGAACACCTATTGAGTGTGACGCTGGCTGTAGTTTCCTCATATATGGCCTTTATTATGTTGGGGTATCCTCCCTCTACTCCCACTTTTCTGTGTGTTTTTATCATAAATGGGTGCTGTACCTTATCAAATGCTTTTTCTGACATCTATTGATATGATCATGTGATTCCTGTCTTTCCTTTTGTTTATATAATGTATTACTTTTATTGATTTGTGAATATTGTACCATCCTTGCATCCCTGGGATGAATACCATTTGATCATGGTGTATGATCTTTTTAATGTATTGCTGGATGCGGTTTGCCAATATTTTGTTGAGGATTTTAGCATCTATATTCTACAGCGATATTGGCCTGTAGTTTTCTCTCTTTGTTGTGTCTTTATCATGTTTGGGATTAGGATGATGCTGGATTTATAAAAAGAGTTTGGGAGTCTTCCTTTTCTCTTCAATATTTTGGACTAGTCTGAGAAAGATAGGGGTTAGCAATTCCTTAAATGTTTTGTAACGTTCTCCTGTGAAACCGTCTGGTCCAGGGCTTTGGTGTGCCAGGAGTTTTTTGATTACTGCTTCAGTTTCACCAGCTATTATCAGTCTGTTCATATACATGTTCCTTGACTTGCTCCCTTAACCAAATTCTAATGAGGATCCCTTGAGCTTTTTTTTCAATCTCAACTTTCAGATTTCTATGTTTGTCTCTGCATTTCTATTTTTAGCAAGAATCCTGCTAAGAAGTCACTTTAGCCACCCTGGATATTAATCAGATTTCTCATTCCCCTCCTTCTCCATTCCTCATTCCCCAGGTGGTGATATCTGACCACCGTGGCCTGCCTTCAGCAAGAGTCTTGTTAGGTCAGTTCAGCCAGAATTCCCTCACTCCTAATATTACCATCAGAAATATCCCATGCAGATCCTGCTCTGCTCCTTGACTTTACATTCCCACTTATTTATCTTAGTCTTGAAGTTGAGCCATCTCTCTCCTTCACTACAAAGCCCTGTTGTGGTATTCCCTACACCTATTACAATAGTCCCTTAAATAAAGTCTGCCTTACCTTCTTTAGCAAGTCTCTTGAATAATTTTTCTTTAAAAAGTTGTAGGAACATACCTCTTCATTCCTTAATATTTCAGCATATATATCTTAAGAATAAAGATATTTCCTTATATATCCACAGTATAATCACTATCGGGAAATTTAACATTATTATACTGTTATTTCCATAGTAACACTTAACCAGTTGTGCTGGTTATTTACATATTGTTTCAGCTCGAAGCTTACCTTTCTTTGTCCTGCTCTGTGACACTGGGGTTGAGGCTTCACTAAGTGCATTTTCAGGACTTTTTTGCCAGCTGGCTTCTCTTTGGATCTTACCAATGGGAGGCCCTGGAGGGAGATATGAAGGGGAGAGAAGGGATGTCTTTCTGTTTCCAGCCCCTGGTAGCAGAGTAAAGTTACACCTTTAAACTCCTGCTTCTTTAGGTCTTCTCAGCGTTAACCATACAATACCTCCCACCTCTGACCCAGGAGCAAAGCACCAGCCATTATGGGACCCTTTCCTGAGCTCTGGTCCTGGCAGCTCCACCTCTTCCCTTTTGTTCCTGCAGCCGAGGATAGTGACTACTTCTTAGAGTATATCTCAGTTATATCAGCCCTTCCTGAATTTACCAATATTTAATTATCCCATGTTTTATTCTTTCAGCTTTTCAACATCTATGTAACCAAAAAGAATTTTTTTGCTCTGCATTCTATTTAATGAATTTTTTAAAGTTGTGGTAAAATACACAGAACATAAATGTTACCATCTTAACTATTATACTCACAGTCCAGTAATGTTAAGTACATTCATATTGTTGTGTAACAATGTCTAAGCCTGGCGTAGATTAGATCTGTCTTCCACACTAGATTTTTAACTCTATGTTCTGGGACCACATAGAGCAGGTGCTCAATGAGTTGATTGAATAGAAGAATGAGTCAAAAATATAAAACAATTTTAAAAATAAATGCATGTTTTTCCACATGGAGAGTAGCATGTATTAGAAAAAAACATGGACTTTGAAGTCAGATCAACTGGATTTGAATTGCATATATATATATATATATGCAATTGTATATATATATAAAATTATTATATATATATATAATCTCCTTTATTAAATGTGTGGATTTGGAAAATGTACTTGGCATTGTGATTTTTCTACCTCAAGTTGCTCAATGGGAAACTGGGAAATACTTATTTTGCAGGGTTGCTCTGAGAATTAGTGAAGTCAGGAATGCAGAAGGCCTGGGAAATAATGGTACCCAGCAAGGTTGGCTCTTTCCCCACAGACACGTTATGCCCTATGTGACCACAGTGGGCCTGTTTACAATAACATTTACAAATAGTTCACAGTAGCTGAGAGTTGACAATGTCTAGTAAATTCTTTTATGTCAGAACAAAAATTTAATTGAGAGGTTGATGACAGACCTCTCAATTAAAATAAATAGACAATAAAATAGAACGAATTTATTGTTACTAATTTATGCTGTTGATATTTTAAAACCTAAGAACATCAGATAGCTGAAAAAAGGTTTTGCTCTTTTACCTTAAAATGTATGCAAAATATATTTTTAATTATACATTTTAAAGACTCATCATC
The DNA here is from genome assembly GCF_021234165.1 of Pteronotus mesoamericanus. Classification (NCBI taxonomy): domain Eukaryota; kingdom Metazoa; phylum Chordata; class Mammalia; order Chiroptera; family Mormoopidae; genus Pteronotus; species Pteronotus mesoamericanus. The sequence continues at coordinate 217,308 of NW_026555109.1, forward strand.
CCTGATTTATGCTACTAGGAGTAAACAGCCACCCCACAAAACAAGTATATGAAAGATAACATTACTATTTTTTAATAATCGAGGCTACCAGATGTTTGCATTATGAGCACCTTATGTATGGTTTTTATATTATGGGTGGTATTTTTGGTTATTTAAAATTTTGATTTTACCTATTATTTTTAGAGAGAGGGAAAGGGAGGGAGAAAAGGAGAGAAATATCGATTGACTGTCTCCTGTATGCACCCCAACCAGGACAGAACCTGCAACCCAAGGCACGTGCTCCAGCCTGAATCAAACCAGCAACTTTTGCTTTGTGGAACAAAACCCAACCAACTGAGCCCCATCAGTCCGGGCTGGTCATTTAAAAGTTTGTCTTTCTGGAGAAAAATGTGAGAACCTAGAGGGGGCAGCAGGGAAACATCGCTTCATCATTTTGGGGAAAGAATACTAACCTCTACTGAAGCTGGGGGTTTTCTTGAAGCATATTTTATTGATTATGCTATTGCAGTTGCCCCAATTTTAAAGAACATACCAATTATGTTAGAAATACTTCAAAACTTAGGCCTTTTCTCTCATCATCAGGTGTATAATGCGGCTGCCACTTCCTGTTGCTGATCAGGATTAGACTTTCATCCTTCCATGGTCAACTTTCAGAGAATAAATAGGCAAGAGATTTATGTTATGATGCATAATTAGAGTTCTTGGGGTGAAAAGATAGCAAATAATTCCCAAGTAGAATGATTCTCTCCAGGATTATTAGTGTATTTATATTTTCTTTACTGATCTGCCTCCATTGTTTAGACAAATAATCTAATTAACAACATAAACTTGGTAAGGCTTGAGGCTTGAGCTATTATTTATGTAAAATTATTTTGAAAATTTTTTCACATTGGAGGGTTTTTAAATCTCCTGAGGACATGCTTATTGATTTTAAAGAGAGGGGAAGGGAGGGAGAAAGGGAGAGAAACCTTGATGTGAGAGGGTAACATCCATCAGTTGCCACTCACAGGTGCCCTGACAGGGGACTGAACCTGCAACCTATGTTGTGCTCTACCTAGGAATCAAACCTGCAAACTTTCAATTTACAAGAGGATGCTCCAACTGAGCCAAGTATTGGTGGATTTTTTTAAACCCACCCACTCTATACACAGCAAAGGAAACCATCAACAAAACAAAAAGACAACCTACTGAATGGAAGAAGATATTCACCAATGATAAATGTACAATAAGGGATTAATATCCAAAATTTATAAAGTTCATACAACTCAACACCAGAAAAATAGCAATCCTATTAAAAATAGGCAAAGGATATATGGATGACCAATAAATGAAAAGATGTTCAAAATCAGTCATCAGGGAAGTGCAAATTAAAACCATAATGAGACATCACCTTACACTTGTCAGAATGGCTATCAATAAACCAAGAAACAACAAGTGTTCATGAGGATGTAGAGAAAAGGGACCCTCATGCACTATTGATAGGAATGCAGCTTGGTGGAGCTACTATGAAAAACATTAATGAAGGTTCCTCAAAAAATTAAAAATGGAAGTTCCTTTTGACCCAGCAAGTCCACTTCTGGGTATACATCCTAAGAACACCAAACACCAATTTGAAAGAATATGTACACAAATGTTCATAATAGCATTATTTACAGTAGCCAAGATATGGAAGCAACCCAAGTGCTCATCAATAGACAAATGGATAAAGAAGATGTGGTACAGAGGGAAAACAGCAGCGAAGCAGATAGGAGCTGGGCCCACTTGCTCATGCACCCAACTGGGACACTTAGTTGATCTTTCAAAGGACAAAGTGAACAGCCAACAGAACCTTAGCTCATATGAAGTTTGGAAGCCAAAGTGTGCAGAGGATGGTTCAAAATGGGCAGTAAGGAGGTTTTATAGGCAGATGGGCAAAGTCCCTGGGTGTAGCACCTGACACCACTGCTGCCAAGGGGGCAACATCAGAGGAGAGTTGGGTCAGTGATAGCAGGCTAGTGGCTCCCTCCCTTCCCAGGGCAGGCAAATAGCAGACCTGCACCAGGAGAGACTTGAATGTATAAAGTGGCTGGGGGAAAAAAGGCACACAGGCACACATACATCTGGTGATGCACCCAAGCCAGGGCAGTGGCTGCTGGCCAAGACAGTGCTAGAGAGTGGAGGGATTCTGGTGGCACCTGGAGCTGGGAGAAGAGGTGGGCCATGACTGGTTGTGACTGAGATAGACTCTGGACTTGCCAGAGAGTGTGGAAAGCCAGGCAGTTGCTTGGGGCAGCAATGGCACCAAAAGAGACTTTTTTCCAAAGGGGAGCTAGGGGGACTGTGCAGGGACCTCTTGTACACAGTGGCCTAGCCAACAAAGAGGGAGGAGTGTGGGCATGACTTGCTTCCACACAGTGCACCTTATGGATTGATCAAAGGGTTGTAAAGCAAAGTGGCTTATCAGCACCAGACTGGTGCAACTGCAGAATGGACAGTGCGGGCCACGAAGTACTTTGAGGGCATACACTTGAAACTAGACACTTGTGGTTATTGTACCCCAAACTGAGCCCTCATCCTTGCCAAACCACAGGGAAGGGAAAATGGAGCTGAACCTCCCACTCCCTGCAGGAAGTGGGAAGATCTGCAGCACCACTGGGCAAGCTTAACAATCAGCCAATAGCTTTTCTTTTTTTTCCAAGAGTAAGACAGTAAGACCTGAAGCTGAGAGAAAACCAGAGACAAATCCAGAAAGGAGTCGAAGTCGAAGCTGAAACAAATTTCACTGTGCTCTTTACCAGAACTTGTATTTTATTTTACATTTCTCTTTTTGTTTTATTTATTTAGTTGTTTTTGTGTGTTTTTTCTTCTCCCTTTCATATTGCATTTTAATTTTTCTTCTTTCACTTCACTTATATTCCGAACAACACACTACTCTTGGCCTTTTACTTTTTATTCATATTACATATTTTTATAATATTATTGTTATTCCAAACCCCATGCAGCACCCTTCCCTTGTCTTAGTCCATTTCACCATCTTCCTGAGCTTTATTACTGTTGGTGTAAACTTTATTTCCTCTCACCTTATGCCATGTTTCTATCCCTTACTCTCACTATTTCTCCTCCATCTAGTCTCACATAAGTGCTCTCCTTTCTTAAGTCAGCTCACATTCTTTTTCCCCTCTGAAAAGGGTCTTATTCCTTTTCCACATTTTATAAATAGTGGATAGTTGAGTGAAATACCACTGTTACTGCTGTACTTCTCCAACGGGACTTCTATTTGTTCACTATTTGTTTGTACTTTAAATCCTGTAGAATACTCTCCCCTGTCTTACTCCATTTCACCCTTCCCCCTGCCCCTGATCAGTTGAGTGAGGAATTTTATTTCATTTTCTTTTTCTTATCCTCTCTCTCATCCTGGGCTTTACTCTTTACTTTTATTAGTTTGCTTCCCCCATCATCTCAAAATCATTTTTCTTTACTGTAGATATCTCATATTCACTTCTCGCTCTTTCTACAATATTCTTATTCCTGTTCCACCTTTACTAAACTTCATTCAGCTGTCATTACTACTGACTCTGCTGTCGTTTTTATGCAATTTTGACCCATTGGTTCAATATCTTTTCAATTTTACTTCAAATCTCATAGTATACACTTCCTTTTTCTTACACCAGTTGCTCTTTCATGTTTTACCTGTTTTAAATTTTGGTGTCTCCCTTTATTTACGTCAATAATATCCCAACTCTTATCAATTCATCTCCCCCTTACCATGCAATAACACTTTCCCCTCTTTTGGTCACCTCATATTCCCTTTGACATATCTTATAATATCCACAATCTCTCTTCACCTTCATTAATTTTAGTTCAATTGTTTAGATTATTGATGTGGTAGGGGGTTTCTTTTTGCTGGCGTAGGTTTGGTTCTTTGGTAATACTGGTTTGTTAACCAACACCTGTACAATAGCATACCAGACAAGGTGGGTGTTGTGACTACCAGTAACCCCAATAGAGAGGAAATCCTAAACAAAGAAGCCTCCAACAGGGTAAAGCCAAAGTACAACTAGAGAGCCCACACAAATGGAAGAAAGGGTAACCATAGAGCATCCAGACAAAGAAATCAAAGAGACTTCACCAATGACTCCCACAGAACTCCTGCCACAGAAGTGCACCCAATGAAGACAGGCTGGCAAAGCAGAGCACCATGAGATGTAGAAACAAACAAAAAATGTCCCCTAAAACGAGGAGACAAAGAAAGAGCCCCAAATGAAAGGAATGGAAGAATTTCCAGTAAAAAGAGCTAAATGAAATGGAGGCAAGCAATCTATCAGTACATAGAATTAAGAAAAATAGGTGTGAGGATGCTCGAGGAACTCAGTGACAACAACAAGGAACTGAGTGGGGAATGCAACAGTAAGAAAAAGGAAATAGAAACTATAAAAAAGTAACAGGAATAAATAAAGAATACAATATTTGAAATAAAAATACACTAGAAGCATTTACAAACAGGCTGTATTTAGCAGGTAGGACTGAATTAGTGAGCAGGGAGACAAGGTAGAAAAAAAAAAACCCAAGTAGAGCAGCAACATGAAAAAAAGACTCAAAATGTATGAGGATAGCTTAAGGGTACTTAAGGACAACATGAAACACAACAGCATTCGAATCATAAGAATACCAAAGAGAAGAAAAGGACCAAGGGACAGAAAACCTGATTGACTTGGGTAAAAATAATGACATGAGACTTCCCTAACTTTGAGAGGGGGAAAAGCCATGTAAGTGCATGAAGCATAGAGGGTCTCAATCAAGATGAACCACAAGAGACCCACTCCAAAACACATCATAATTAAAATGTCAAATGTTAAAGACAAAGAATCTTTTTGAAGTATATTTTATTGATTATGCTATTACAGTTGTTTGAATTTAATTCTGCCCTTTATCCGCCTCCTCCCTATACCACCCCACCCTCCAGTATTCCCTCCTCATTAGTTCATGTCCATAGGTTGTACATATAAGCTCTTTGGTTTCTCCATTTCCTATACTATTCTTAACCTCGCCCTGTCTATCTTGTGCCTACAAATTATGCTTCTTATTCTTTTTTCCTTTCCCCCCCCATTCTACTTCTTCCCCTCCCCACTGATAACCCTCCACATGATCTCCATTTATGTGATTCTGTTTCTGTTCTACTTGTTTCCTTAGATTTTGTTTATTAATAGTTGTTAATAGTTGTGAGTTTGTTGTCATGTTCCTGTTCATAGTTTTTTATCTTCTTCTATTTTTTAGATAAGTCCCTTTAACCTTTCATATAATAAGGGCATGGTGAAGAACTCCTTTAACTTTATCTTATCTGGGAAACACTTTATCTTCACTTCCATTCTAAATGATAGCTTTGCTGGATAGAGTAATCTTGGATATAGCTCCTTGCCTTTCATGACTTTGAGTACTTCTTTCATGCCCCTTCTTGCCTGATTTTGAGAAATCAGCTGATAGTCTTATGGGAACTCCTTTGTATGTTACTCTCTCCTTTCCTCTTTCTGCTTTTAAGATTTTCTCCTTATCTTTAATCTTGGGAAATTTAATTATGCTGTGTCTTGGTGTGTTTCTCCTCGGGTCCAGTTTCTTTGGGATTCTCTGCGCTTCCTGAATCTCCTGGACGTCTATTTCCTTGGCCAGATTGGGGAAGTTTTCCATCATTATTTTTTCAAATAAGGTTTCAATTTTTTGTCCCTCTTGTCTCCTTCTGGCACACCTATGATTCAGATGTTGGAATGTTTAAAGTTGTCCCAGAGGTTCCTAAGCCTCTCCTCATTTTTCCTTGAATTCTTGTTTCTTCATTCTGTTCCAGTTGGATGTTTATTTCTTCCAAATCATTGATTTGAGTCCCAATTTCCTTCCCTTCACTGTTGGTTCAATGTATTTTTTTCTTTATTTCACTTTGTATAGCCTTCACTTCTTCCTCCCTTTTGCGACCGAGCTCAGTCAATACTTTGAGCATCTTGATTACCAGTTATTTGAACTCTGCATCTGATAGGTTGGCTATTGCTTTGATGCTTAGTTATTTTTCTGGAGTTTTGATCTGTACTTCCATTTGGGCCATATTTCTTTGTGTTGGTGCACCTGTTACAGTGTAAGAGGCAAAGCCTTATGCATTCACCAGGGCAGGGCAACCCACTTCACTTTGTTGTGGCACTGTATGTGGGGGAGAGGCCATGTAGTGCCACAACAAAATTGAGAGGAAACAAAGGGAGAGGGAACAATGCTGCTTGCTTGGTTCTCACCCCACTTTCAGTCACTCCCCTTGCTTCTCACAAGCAGATTTGCCCTTTCAGGTGCTGATTTCTAGGTGAGTGTGCTTGTGTATGTTCTAGAGTCCTGTAGGCCCTTCCAATGGACTCTTCTGTGAGACTTGGAGTTTCTTCTGCTACCCCAACCCCCATGGGTTTTTACAGCCAGAGGTTTTGAGACTTTAGTTTCCCACATTGGAACCCTGGGTTGCATGGCTGTCTTGCTCCCTGGTTGTTCTCCCCTGGTTTATCCATATGAGAATGTGGGACAGCCTGGTCCACTAGCCACCACCTTGCTATGCAACATCTCTGCCCCAGCTGCCTGTTCCCGCCCCTCCTACCAGTCTGAATGGATGTTTCTTTTTTAACTCCTTGATTGTCGATCTTCCATACAGTTCAATTTTCTGGAAGTTCTGGGGTTTTTTGGTGTTGTTTTTTTTTTTAATTTGTTGTTACCCTTCTTTTGGTTGTGCAAGAAAGTGAAGCATATCTTCCTATGCCTCCATCTTGGCTGGAAGCTATTCTTGATATCTAGCATTATTTTTTAAAGCAATGTTTAGATCCCAGTTAAGCAAATGAGTAAGAAGAATTTGGAGAAATCATGAGAGTTTTATGATCAAAATAATGACAGTAGGATTCAGGACAAATATTAGAAAATATAAAAAAATAATGTCACTCTAAAATACAGGTGAACACATTTCTGCAAGGAATTATGTATACCATAAGGTTAATACCTTTTACATTATTATAAATTTGGCATATGCTTATGAAGGAAATGATAGGCTTTATGTATGATAACACATGTGATTTTGACATAACAATGGATTTTTTAATTGTCTTCATTCTCCCAGACTAAGCAGTCAACATGAACAGTCAATTTCTTAATTTCTGTGTATGATCAAAGCTTATGTGTCCTAAAATATGATATGACTAAACATGTTGAACATGTTTTCATGTGCTATTTGCCATGTGTATTTCCTGTGTGGTAATATATTTGTTTATATCTTTTGCCTGTTTTACAACTAGATTGCTAATCTATGTATTTGGGGGGTTTTGCTGTCAAGTTTGGAACATTCTTTGCATTTATAGATACAAGATCTCTGTCAGATATGTCATTTGCTAACATTATTCCCAGTCAATAGCTTATCTTTTCATCCTCTTAACAGTATTTTTTGCAGCACAAAACAATGGGATCTATATGCTGAAAATCACAACATGCAGATGAAAACAAATCGGATAAGATCTAAATAAATAGATAAACTGGACCTATGAATTGGAAGACTTTATATAGTAAAAAGTCAATTCTCCCCAAGATAATATCTAGATTCAACACAGTTCCTATCAAAATCCCAGCAAGTTTATTTTGTAGATATAGACAATCTGATTCTAAAATATAAATGGAATTGCAAACTAGAATAGCTAAAACAATTTTGACTAAGAATTAAGTGGGAGGAAATACTTTACCTGATGTTAAGACTTATTATATAGCTATAGTAACTAAGACTGCTGGTGCTGGAAGAAAAATAGACACATAGATCAATGGAAGGAAAAAAGTGAACCCAAAAATAGATCAATGCAATATATACAATTAATTTTGGGGAGAGGTACAAATCAATTCAATGGACAAAGTATAGTCTTTTCAACAAATGATACTGGAAAATTGGACATTTATAGACAAAAATCGAAGTTCAACCTAAACTTCATATTAGATATAAACAGTCATTCAAAAATAAATATGGGTGTAAATATAAGCTGTAAAACTTTAACCCTTGCAGAATAAAGCATAGAAAAAATATTTATGACCTAGGGCTAGGCAGAGTTTTTAGACATAATATCAAAAACACAAACTCTAGAAGAAAGTTTTAATAAATTGGACGTCATCAAAATATTTATGTTCAACTCCTTTTGAGGAACCATTCATTCTCCCTCCATCTCTAGATAAGGGAGCTGCCATTTTCTCAAATGATCCTAACTCTATGGTTACGGGGATGAGACATCAGACCCAAGCTGGGCCAACTGAAATACCTAGTCTCCTGGTCACAGGAATTGGTGGGAGCATGAACACATGATGGAAGCCTGGTCAATCAAAGTGCCACTGAGATTTTTCTACCTGTAGGCTAGGGAAGTGAGTATCTTTTTTTTCTCTTAACTATGGTATGTGAGGATAGGAGCCCAAGAGGAGTCAATGGCTACATGAGACTGGACTTGCAATGGAAAATCATTCAAGAAATTCAGGCCAAGGAAAGCAGAGTCATTGATCAGTCCTACGTATTCATACTTCAAGATGGTAGCCAATGTTGATCCCACCCCTTCCCCAAGGCTTAAAGGAGGAATATCCCAACACACCTGTAGCCCATGCATGGTACACTCTTCAGGAAGCTCTGCCATAGCCATCAAGTCTCTCTTCTTTGTATATGCTGTTTGGGTTGGGTTCTTGTCACTTGCAATGGAAGAAATTCTGATTAATTCAGGGCAAGTTAGTCTGTGGACCCAGGGCTTTCTGATTTGAAAAGCTGTGGTGTTTTTTGTTTTTGTTTCTTTTTACCACCATGGATGCTCTCATCTTGTTGAAGTATCCTAGAAATACTTTTTCCTTTTCTTGGAAACTTGCCCTTTTGAAGGAATTATCATCTATATGTCTAACATAGTTTCCACTACCTTTTCAACTACAATGAATGCTCCTGTTAGTAAAGACTTAGATTTAGCTATTGTTGATTGTCTACACTATGCCAGCAAGTATGCTTTCTTGTGTTTTTTTCATGTAACACTCACGTATTCTCTAGTGTCATAATTTCTGTGTTTGACCAATGAGGATACTAAGGAAAGTAAGGAATTGGCACAAGGCCAAAGGTAATATCCTTTTTTCCCCTTAATGTTCACCCAAGGATATGTTTTATTGATTTTAGAGAGAGGAGAGAGAAAAAAAACCTCAATGTGATAAAGAAACATCGATCAGTTGTATTCTGTATGTTCCCCAACTGGGGATCGAACCCACAGCATTTTGGTTTGTGAGATGATGCTCCAATCAGTTGAGCACCTAGCCAGGGCAAAGGTAATTTTCATCCTACTAATAAGCCTGTGTTCCCTGTGAACACTGCCCTTCATGAGCTCCAAGAATGTATGTCTTCTCTAATGCCTTCCTTTTTTTAATTAAAAATCCTATTGGAACCTTCATGCTAATGGTGGGAATGTAAAATTGTTCAATCACTGTGGAAAAGTTTGCTGGTTCCTCAAAAGTTAAACATATACCCAGTCTCCATAATTGTGAGAAAAAAAGTATCTGTTGTTTGTAAGCCAAAAAAAAAAAAAAAAAAGCATTGAATTACTATAGACCCAGAAATTCTACTCCTGGGTATGTACCCAAAAGAATTGAAAGCAGGTACTCAAACAAATCCAAGTACATGCATGTTCATAGCTGCACATTTCACAGTCCAAGGTTGGGAACATCCCAAATGTCCATCAGTAAATGAATGGATAAACTAGATTGGTATTACCTATACAAACGAGATACTGCTCAGCCATGAAAAGGAATGAGGTATTGATACATGCTGCAATATAGATGAACCTCAAAAATGTTATGCTTGGGGTTGTGATGGAGGGAGGGAGGCAAAAAGGGAAAAACTGAGACAACTGTAGTAGCATAAACAATAAAATATTTAAATAAAACATTATGTTAAGTGAAAGAAGTCAGACACAAAAGTTCACATATTATATGATTCCATTTATAAGAATATCCCAAATAGATAAATCCATAGAGACAGAGTGCATATTGGTGGCTACCAGGGACTGAGGAGTAGAGAAGGAATAGGGAGAAACTGCTTAATGGATACAGAGTTTTATTTTGGAGTGATGGAAATATTTGGGAAGTAGGTAGAGGTTTGGTTGCACAACATTGTCAATGCACTAAATGCCACCAAATTTGTCTGTTTAGAATCTTTAATTTTATGTTATATAAACCTTACTTGAATAAAAATTTTAATATTCTCATATGCAAATATAATACATGTCACTACACGGAAGTGTATAAAGTCATTCTATACTGTGATGGCTAATTTTATGTGTCAGCTTGACTGGGCTAAGGGATTCCCAGACAGCTTGTAAAAAATGTTACTTCTAGGTATGTCTGTGAGGATGCATCTAGAAGAAATTAGTGTTTGAATCAGTAGACTGAGTAAAGAAGACTGACCTCATCAATGCCAGTGGGCATCGTCTAATCTGTTGACGGCCTGGTATAGAAAAAGAAAATCAAAGGAAGGGGAAATTTGCTCTATGCTTGAGCTGAGACACCCATGTTTCCTGTTCTGAAACCTTGGTGCTCCTGGTTCTCAGGACTTAGGACTCAGACTGAATTACACCATCAGCTTTTCTGGTTCTCTAGTTTACAGATTGTAGATTGTGGCTCCAACCTCCATAATCCTGGGGTGTGTGTGTGTGTGTGTGTGTGTGTGTGTGTGTGTGTCCTGGTTTACACACATATATACACTATTGACTGCTTTTACCTAGAGAGCCCATTGTAGCTTGGCTTCTCTTTTTCCCTCCTTCCTGTATCTTCATATCATGTCTTCCCCAGAGAAACTCATGTTAACACTGTGTTTCTTTACAAACATATGACACATACACACACACACACACACACACACACACACATAGACACATATAAAGGTTTTTAGTTGTCTTATAAAATAGGATCAGAGAGAAAGATGGCGGAGGAGTGAAAGGGAGTCACGCTGACCTCCTCCCAAAACCAAACTGGAATTGCAACTAAATAATGGAGTAATCACCTGGAAAGCAGTGGAGCGATAGTGGGAGAGGAGCCTTGGTGCCGCGGACAGCGGATTCGACTCTCACACATCCCAACGGGTGAGAATTGCGGTGGAGGCTCGAGAGGGTGGACTGGGTGCCCACGGGCACTGGCACCAGAGGGACATTGAAACGGCCAGTTAGCGTCCCCCCGAGAAGAACGGGGTCTGAATCATAAACAGGAACCCCTAAACTACAGCAGCTAAAGCCGAGAAAATACAGACAAAACGCAACCCCAAAAAGCTTAGGGGCACTCTCTGCCAGAGACAGGTGGCTGGGGATGCAAAAAGACATTTAAAGGGCAAACGCAAAAGTTGCAGCGGCAGCCACCCTCCTTGATCGCTGGGTACAGGCGGCAGCAGGGTGGGCTGGTGCCTGGGAAAAGACTGGTGAGGAAAACTTTGTGAAGAGAACTGACACGGCGGCCGGTGGAGCCCGGGTGATAACGCACTTCCCACTCTGCAGCTACCATCTCGCTCAGGCATAAGGGAATCAATTAACCTGCCTTTTGTGCGCTCCGCACACAGCTTGTACGCGTGTGAGCTACGGGGCTGAGTGCAGACTGGCTGGGAGAGCCTTGAGGAGAGACTGGAGACGGAGGCATTGGGGAAAGAACGGGAGGAGGAACCGGGGAGTCCCGACTCCCTCCCCATTCAGTAGTCTCCGTTGTGGGCTGGAAAGGCGCGCCCCCAAAGAGGCAGAAGCGGGGTGCGCATGAACCAGACTGCCTGCGATTGAAACGCAGTCCGCACAGCGGTTGGATCCTCAGCCGAAGGGGTCACAGAACTGCCCAGAGGCCCCTGAGGGGAGACTAGAAACGGAGGCATTGGGGAAAGAACAGGAGGAGGAACCGGGGAGTCCCGACTCCTTCTCCTTGCCGAAGTCTCCATTGCACCGGAAGAGGCCACACCCCCAAAGAGCCAAAAGCCGAAAAGCAAACATAGACACCCCCAAAACACCCAAAGCAGGCGCGCGCACTTGCGCGAGTGACTGGCGAGGGTTGGCGAGCGTGTGTGTGACCCACGCGGGCGGGCGAACGCTTGCACCTGCCGGCAAGGCCTCACACAGACTGGCACCCATACGGCCTGCGAGGGATTGCACAGAGGGGCAAGGGCAGGCATAAATTGACCTACCCGCCGCGATTGCGGAGCGGCCCACAAAATAAGTAGAGCTGCCCAGAATCCCTGGAGGAAAGACCAGAAACAGGATTAACCGGAGAGTCCTAGAGCTGATTTCTTCACATTTCCGTAGTCCCCATTTGGCGAGGGCAAGCAACGCACCCAAAGAGCCAAAACCGGGGAATACACACAATAGAAGACCCTAAACTGACCAGTGCCGCAAAGCTCACATGCCAGGGAGGCCAGATGAGTACAGGAGGTCGCGAATAAGCCCACTGGTCTGGGGCAAACACATGCGAGCCCAGGCAGGTGGGGGACCCTGCTGCGCTGGGAACACGCTCAAGGAGCTCTCGTGAGAGCGCAGAGAGATCCCAAAAAATAGCCCAGCCCTGACCGAAGGGGTCACAGAGCTGCTCCAAGCAGGAGTCAGACACAGGCTTTAGACTCCTGAAAGGCTCAAACAAACAACCCAAGGCCCTATAGGGTCAACAACTGACATCATCAGAGGCAAGCCCAGAAAGAAAAGTAAAGGACAAAAATACTTAACAGACTCTCACAAAAATGGGAAGAAAAAGAAGTTCCCCCCAAATGAGTGGAAAAGGGGACTCCCCACAGAGAGAGCTCAATGAAATAGAGGCAAGGGAACTATCAGATATGGAATTTAAAACAATGGTTCTAAGGAAGCTCAATGAGCTCAGCCAGCTCAAAGAGAACTATGAGAAACTGCAGAGAAACTATCAGGATCTTACAGCAAATTATATCAGCCTGGAAAAGGACATAGAAACTATCAAGAAGACACAAGAGGATATGAAGAATACCATTTCTGAATTGAAGAACACAGTAGAAGGAATCCAAAGCAGGCTGGATGAAGCTGAGGATCGAATCAGTGAGATGGAAGACAAGGTAGAAAAAAGCTCCCAGAAAGAACAAGAAATGGAAAAATGGCTCAAAAAGAATGAAGAAGCATTTAGGGAAATGCAGGACAACCTGAAACGCAATAATATCCATATAATAGGGATACCAGAAGGAGAAGAAGAGGAGCAAGGCATAGAGAACCTCCTCGAAAAAGTAATGATGGAAAATTTCCCTAATTTGAAGAGAGAAAGGCTCTCATGGATCCAGGAGGCACAGAGGACCCCACTCAAGAAGGACCCAAGGAGGTCCACTCCAAGACACATCATCATTAAAATGGCAAATGTCAAAGACAAAGAGAGAATCCTCAAGGCAGCAAGGGAGAAGGAGAAAGTAACATACAAGGGGGCCCCGATACGCCTAGGAGCTGACTTCTCAACAGAAACACTACAAGCCAGAAGGGAATGGCAACAAATATTCCAAGCCATGAAAAGCAAGGGCCTACAGCCAAGGCTGCTCTACCCAGCTAGGCTCTCCATTAAAATAGAAGAAGAAATACGGAGTTTCCCAGACAAAAGAAAGTAAAAGAATACATCTCTACCAAACCAGCACTGCAAGATATGCTAAGGGGACTGGTTTAAGCAGATGAAGGAAAAGAATGAGACAGAGAGGAACACAAGTACAAAGAGAAAAGATGAGTAAGTCTCTATCAGTAATATCTCTCAATGTGAATCGACTAAATGCCCCAATCAAAAGACACAGGGTAGCTGAATGGATAAGAAAACATGACCCACACATATGCTGCCTACAAGAGACCCACCTCAGAGCAAAAGACCTACACAGATTGAAAGTAAAGGGATGGAAAATAATATTCCAAGCAAATGGACATGAGAAAAAGGCTGGCGTTGCCATACTTGTATCAGACAAAGTAGATTTCAAAGCAAAGGCCATAAAGAGAGACCCAGAGGGGCACTTTATCATACTTAAAGGAAGAATCTATCAAGAAGACATCAACACTGTAAACTTATATGCTCCCAATATAGGAGCCCCCAAGTTTATAAGGAAATTGTTGGATGACTTCAAAAAAGATATAGATAGCAACACACTGATAGTAGGGGATTTCAACACCCCACTGTCAAAAATGGACAGGTCTTCCAAACAAAACATTAATAAACATATCGTGGCACTGAATGACACACTGAATCAAAGAGACTTAACTGACATATATAGAATCTTACATCCCAAAGAAGAAAAATACACATTCTTTTCAAATGCTCATGGCAGTTTTTCAAAGATAGACCACATGATAGGACACAAAGCAAGCCTCAGCAAATTCAGGAAAATTGAAATAATACCAAACTTTTTCTCGAACCACAAGGCCTTGAAACTCGAAATCAACCTCAAAGAGAAACTTCAAAAACTTGGAAACTCATGGAGACTGAACAGTACACTATTAAACAATGAATGGGTCAATAATGAGATAAGAGAAGAAATCAAAAAATTTCTGGAAACAAATGAAAATGAACAGACAAATGTCCAAAACCTATGGGACACAGCAAAGGCGGTCCTGAGAGGGAAGTTCATAGCAATATAGGCTTACCTTAAAAAGATAGAAACATTTCAAATAAAAGACCTAACACTACAACTTGAAGAACTGGAGAAACAACAACAAATAAATCCCAGAGCAAGTAGAAGGAAGGAAATAGTCAAGATTAGAGCAGAACTGAATGACATAGAGACAAAAAGAACAATTCAGGGGATCAACCAATCCAGAAGCTGGTTCTTTGAAAAGATTCATAAAGTGGACAAACCTTTAAGCAGACTCATCAAGAAAAAAAGGGAGAGGACCCAAATTAATAATATCAGACATGAAAGAGGAGAAATAACAACTGATACCACAGAAATACAAAGGATTCTCAGAAACTACTATGAACAATTATATGCCAAGAAATTTGAAAATCTGGATGAAATGGACAAATTTTTAGAAAAGTATAATCTTCCAACACTGAAGGAGGAAGAAACAGAAAGCTTGAACAGACTGATAACAGTTGGGGAAATTGAAGCAGTGATCAAGAAACTCCCAGCACACAAAAGCCCAGGGCCAGATGGTTTCCCAGGAGAATTTTACAAAACATTTAAGGAAGAGCTAACCCCTGTCCTTCTCAGACTATTCCAAAAAATCCAAGAGGAGGGAAGTCTCCCAGACTCCTTCTATGAGGCCAGCATCACCCTGATCCCAAAACCAGATAAAGACCCTACAAAGAAAGAAAACTACAGACCAATTTCGCTGATGAACATAGATGCTAAAATCCTCAACAAAATATTGGCAAACCGCATCCAGCAATACATTCAAAAGATTATCCATCACGATCAAGTGGGATTCATCCCAGGGATGCAGGGATGGTTCAATATACGCAAATCAGTAAACGTGATACACCACATAAATCAAAGAAAAGACAAAAACCACATGATCATCTCGATAGATGCAGAAAAAGCATTTGACAAGGTACAGCACCCATGTATGATCAAAACACTCAGCAAAATGGGAATCAATGGGGCATTCCTCAACGTAATAAAGGCCATATATGAAAAACCTACAGCCAATATCATACTCAACGGGCAAAAACTGAAAGCTTTCCCACTAAGATCGGGAACACGACAAGGATGTCCGCTCTCACCGCTTCTTTTCAACATCGTATTGGAAGTCCTAGCCACAGCGGTCAGACAAGAGAAAGAGATAAAAGGCATCCAAATAGGAAAGGAGGAAGTAAAACTATCATTGTTTGCAGATGACATGATAGTGTACATAGAGAACCCTGTAGACTCTACCAAAAAACTCCTCAACCTAATAAGTGAATTTGGCAAAACAGCAGGATACAAAGTCAACATTCAGAAATCAAAGGCGTTTTTGTACACCAGCAATGCAATAGAAGAAGAAGAAATCAGGAAAAATATACCATTCGATATAGCACGAAAAAAGATAAAGTACCTAGGGATAAATTTAACCAAAGACACAAAAGACCTGTATGCAGAAAACTATGCAACATTGAAAAAAGAAATTAAGGAAGACACAAATAAATGGAAGCATATACCGTGCACATGGATTGGAAGAATTAATATCCTTAAAATGTCCATACTACCAAAAGCAATTTATAGATTCAACGCGATCCCTATTAAGATACCAATGACGTATTTCACAGAAATAGAACAGACATTTCAAAAATTTATATGGAACCATAAACGACCTCGAATAGCCGCAGCAATTTTGAGAAAGAAACACAAAGTAGGAGGGATCACAATACCGGACATCAAACTCTACTACAAAGCCACTATACTCAAAACAATCTGGTACTGGCACAAGAACAGACCCATAGACCAGTGGAACAGAATAGAAAGCCCAGAAATAAGCCCAGGTCTCTATGGACATCTAATATTCGACAAAGGGGGCAGAAGCATAAAATGGGGCAATAACAGCCTCTTCAACAAATGGTGTTGGGAGAGCTGGATGGCTACATGCAAAAAATTGAAATTGGATCATCAGCTGACACCATACACAAAAATAAACTCAAGATGGATAAAAGACTTAAATATAAGTCGCAACACCATCAAAGTCCTCGAGGAGAACATTGGCAGGAAACTCTAGGATATCCCACGCAGCAATTTTTTCACTGATATGTCTCCTAAAGCAAGGGACATAAAGGAAAGAATAAACAAGTGGGACCTCCTCAAAATAAGAAGCTTCTGCACGGCTAAAGAAAACATCAGCAAAATGAAAAGGGAGCCAACCATTTGGGAAAATATATTTGCTAATGATACATCAGATAGAGGTTTGATCTCCAAGATATACAAAGAACTCACTCGACTTTACTCCAAGAAGACAAACGATCCAATCAAAAAATGGGCAGAGGATGCAGAAAGCCTGAATAAAATCTTCTTTTACAGTTGGGGGTGGGTGGGTAACCTGTGCCATGAAGTTTAAAAACCAGCAAAAATCAAGGAAAATTTTGTATTCATTTCCTTTTCTGATGTAATGTTATGTTATATAGACTGATCCAGATATTTTTAAAAGTTGTGTTGTTTTTCTATTCCTCTTCATCGTTATAAGATTTGGAGCTTCTGTAAAAATGGAAGCAATTCTTTTTTGTTGTTTTATTAAATTACACTTAAATTTATATTATAGAAAACTTCAAAGATTCCCCAAATAGAACTTAATGAACCCCCATAACTACCAACCCAGATTAAATAATGGCAGCATTCTTGCTTTATTTACCCTCCTTCCCACTTTCTTCTTTAAGTTTCAAAATGAATTTCAAAATCCTGCATTTTTTCTTGAGTTTCAGAATCAAATCCCAAACATTAAATATTTCACTTGTAATACTTTGTACATCACAGCATTAAAGAATGATTTTAAAGGTTTTTTTTAGAATAATATTTACCAATAAGTGGCCAAAATTTAGTCATCAAACAGAAAAAAACATGCAGATTGAAGCCCCACCATACTTTGAATTAAAACTATGTTGGGGAGAGAATCAAGATGGTGGAGGAGTGAGTGAAAGTCACACTGACCTCCTCCCAAGACCAGTCTGGAATTACAACTAAATTTTGGAGAAATCACCTGGAACAAACAACTGAACAATAGCGAGAGAGGAGCTTTGTAATCTAGGAGACAGAAGAATCAGCTTTAGCGCAATCTAACTGGTAAGGAGTGAGGTACAGACCTGAGAAGGTGGGCAGGGCGCCCACAGATGGCAGCACCAGAAGGATATTGAATTGACCAGTTGGATCTCCCTGGGAAGAGTGGGATCTAAACCAGAAGTGGGGATCTCTAGCCCACAGCACCAGAGCCCAAAAAGTACACAGAAAACAGCCAGCTGCGAAAAGCAGCAGGGTTGCTCTCTGCCAGAGACAGGAAGCTGGAGACGTAAAGTGCATTCTATAGGGCCAATGCAAAATTTTTATTTGCAGCCACTTACCCTGGCCTCCAGCAAAAGTGGGGAAAGAGTGGGCTAGAGACACACAACAAGACTGGGGAAGGAAGCTTTGGGGAGAGAATTGAGAAAGTAGCTGACGGGATCCCGGTGCTGACTCATCCCCCACGCAGCAGCAGCCATTTTGCTCAGGAAGAAACCACTTTCCCTGAGTGGCACCAGCGTCAGAGAACCCCATAGCCCCGCCCCCAGGTGGGATTCCACCCCACCCTGTGCTGTCTAAGCTGCCTGCTAAGTGCAGAGTGGCAGCCACAGACAGTAGATCCCTGGCTAAAAGGGATGCATAGAGGTCTGGCAACTCTTGAGGAGAGACTAGGGACAGAGGATTTGGAGAGAGAACAGAGAGAGTAGCCAGTGGGATCCCAGTGCAGACTCCTCCCCCATACGGAAGCAGCGTGAAAGGACCCAATAACCCCACCCCCAAGAGATACTCTACCTCACCCTGAGCTGTCTAAGGCACCCTGCTGAGTGCAGAGTGAATAGATTAACAGCTGATGGAGATAGCCACAGACAGGAGATTCCTGAAAGTCTTGAACAGACTGCCTAAAGTCACACAGGGTCAACAGCTGACATCAGCAGAGGCAGATGCAGAAAGTAAAAACAGTGATCTCCTATCATAGAGATTCACACCACAAAGTCAGGAAATCCAGACAGATCAACTTAAGAGGCAGAAGCAAAAGAGGAGAGTCTCATAAATAATGGGAAGACAAAGAAATATGCCCCACTGGAAGGGAAAGGAGGATCCCCACAAAGAGAACTAAATGAAGTAGAGGCAAGTAAACCATCAGATATTGAGTTCCAAACAATGGTTCTAAGGAAGCTCAATGAGCTCAATGAGCTCAGAGAGAATTACCAAAAACTACAGGGACACTACAAGGAACTTACAGAAAACTATCTTAGCATGAATAAAGACATAGAAACTATCAATAGGAGACAAGAGGAAATGAAGAATACAATTTCTGAATTGAAGAACACAGTAGAAGGAATCCAAAGCAGGCTAGATGAAGCTGAAGACTGAATCAGTGAGATAAAGGACAAGGTAGAAAAAAGCTTCCAGGAAGAGCAAGAAAATGAAAAAAGACTCAAAAGGAATGAAGAGGAATTGAGGGAAATACAGGACAACCTGAAACGTAATAATATCCATATAATATGGATACCAGAAAGTGAAGAGGATGAGGAAGGGATAAAGAACCTGTTTGAAAAAGTAATGATGGAAAACTTCCCTCATTTGAGGAGAGAAAGAGTCACAGAAGTCCAGGAAGCACAGAGGGTCCCATTCAAGAGGAACCCAATGATGCCCATTCCAAGACACATCATCATTAAAATAACAAATATCAAAGACAAACAGAGAATCCTAAAGCAAGCAAGAGAGAAAGAGCTAGTAACATATAAGGGAGCCCCAATAGGACTAGCATCTGATATCTCAACAGAAACACTGCAAGGCAGAAGGGACTGGCAAGAAATATTCCAAGTCATGAAAAGCAAAGGCCTGCAACCAAGACTGCTCTACCCAACAGGGCTCTCAATTAAAATAGAAGATGAAATGAGTTTCCCAGACAAAAGAAAGCTAAAAGAATATACCTACACCAAATCAGCACCGCAAAATATGCTAAAGGGACTGCTGTAAGATGAAGAAAAATTTTGTATGAATACCCAGTTCCTTTCAGAGTTGCCAATACTTGATATTACCAATATTTTTAATACTCATTAATCTGATTGTGACAATGATGTGCTATATTAATTGTTACTTGATTATTTGTTGAAACTAAACCTGTTTTTGTATATTTCTTGCCTATTTCTATTATTTTTTTAAAAAAAGCTTTAAATAACTTTTTGGTATTCTTTACCCATTTATTGATTAAAGGTTTGTAGAACATTTTTCCCTAAAAAAAAAAAAAAACCAAAAAACCTATTAACCATGTTTTAGATGTGTTGCCAATACTTTTCTATTCTATTCCTTGTCTTTTAACTTTTTTATATGTATATTACTATATAGTTAAATGTTTAATAGTCTTATTATCAATACTTACTTTATAGCTTCTGGGGTTGAATATTTTACTTTAGGTCATGAAAAATATTACTTCTATTTTCTTCTAAAACTCCTTAGATTCTACATATTGATTTTTAACTCACCATAATATTTCTTGTATAATGTGTGAAATAGGGCTCTATATTTGTTTTATTTCAAGTAATAGTGGTCCATGAGCCTTATTTGTTGAATAAACCTTATTTTCCCCCATTGATTTGAAATATCACCTTAATCATACATATATTAATCAGATATATACGTTTGTCTCTAGAATGTTCATTATATTTCATTGATCTACTTGATTATTTCTGTGCTGGTGTCATGTTGGTTTAATTTCTTGTATAAAATTTCTTAAAATTGCAAAATGAAAAAAATTTCACTTTGTTTATATGTTATATTACACTTACAGGTAATGTTAGATATAACATATAATATTCATAATACTTATGAATATTATAAATCCTTGCATCTCTGGGGTGAACCCTACTTGGTCATGGTGTATGACCTTTTTAATATATATATGAATCTGGATTGTCAGTATTTCTTTGAGGGTGAGCATCTATGTTCATCAGCGATATTGGCCCGTAGTTTTCTTCTTTGTTGTGTCTTTATCTGTTTTGGGGGGGCATTAGACTGATGTTGGTTTCATAAAAATAGTTTGGAAGTCTTTCCTCTTCTTTCATTTTTTTGGAATAGTTTGAGAAGGATAGTAATTAGTTCTTCTTTAAATATTTTGTAAAAATCTCCTGTGAAGGCCTCTGGTCCAGGGCCTTTATGTGCTAGTAGTTCTTTGACTACTGCTTCAACTTCACTGGTTGCTCTTGGCCTATTTAGGCTTTCTGATTCTTCATGACTCAGTTTTGGAAGATTATGTTTCTATATATTTGTCCATTTTGCCCACGTTGTCAAATCTCTTGGCATATAGTTCACAGTAATTTCTTATATTCCTTTGTATTTCTGTGGTATCGGTTGTAACTTCTCCTCTTTTGTTACTTTTATTTGTGTATTTGGATTCCCTCTCTCTTTTTTTCTTGATGAGTCTGGTTAAATGCTTGTCAATTTTGTTTATCTTTTCAAAGAACCAGCTCCTATATTTATTGATCTTTCAAACCCTTTTTTAGTCTCGCTGTCCAGATTCTCCTCTGTTCTTGATTATTTCCTTCCTTCTACTCATTCTTGACTTCATTTGCTATTGTTCCTCCAGTTCTTGTAGATGTAGTATTAGGTTGTTTATTTGAGATTGTTCTATCTTTTTTAGGTAGGCCTTTATTGTTATGATCTTCCCTCCCAGTACTGCCTCCATTATGTCCCATAGGTTTTGGGCTGTTTTGTGTTCATTTTCATTTGTTTCCAGAAGCTTTTTGATTTTCCTAATTCTCATTGTTAACCTATTCATTATTTAATAGCATGTTATTCAGTCTTTATGTATTTCAATGTTTTTTAGTTTATTCTTTGGTGGGGGTTTCTAGTTTCAAGCCATGGTGATCTGAGAAGAAATTTGAATGATTTCAATTTTCCTGAATTTGCTCAGGCTCTTTTGTGTCCTACCATGTGAAAAAAATGTATATTTTGCTTCTTTGGGGTGAAATGTTCAGTATATACCAATTAAGTCCATTTGATATAGATTGTTTTTTTTTTTCCCAGTGCCCCAATATCCCTGTTGATTCTTTACTTTGAAGATCTATCCATTGAAGTCAAAGAACTTATAGGTACAATCCGTGAACATGAAGTAAGGGGGGAGGAGGGGTCGTGCAGCATGGAGGGGAATAAAGGGAAGAGAAAAAATGGGACAATTTTACAGCATAATCAATAAAATATATATTAAAAAAATTTTTAAAGAAACTTTGAATTAATTCAAAATGGGTGTATTATTTTACAGTCAGCCAGCAATGTATAATTCTTCCAGGGATTCCATATCTTCACTGACACTGAATGTTATCATTATTTCTATCATTGCTTACATTTACTTTCCCTGATAAATAATGATATTAAGCATCTTATACATTCAGATAGTCATATTTAGGTTTCTTCTTTTTCCAAAGTTCTTGCTTAGTTTGCTTACTCATTTTTTTTAATTGGGTTGTTCACCTTTCTATGAGTGATTTTTAGAAATGTGTAAATAAATCCTTTGTCAGATACACACACACGGAAAAAGATCTATCCATTGTTGACAATGGGGTATTAAATCTCCTATGATGGGTGTGTTGCTGTCAATATCTATCTTGAGGTCCTCCAAGACTTTTGTTATATATTTTGGCTCTCCAAACTTGGGTTCATATACATTTATCAGGGTTATATCTTCTAGATGGATTATTCCCTAAAGTGTTGTGCAGTGTCTTTGTCTCTTTTTATGGCCTTTGTTTTGAAATCTATTTTGTCTGATATAAGCATTTCTACCCATTGATTTTTCCATGTCCATTTACTTGGAACATTTTTTCCATCCCTTGACTTTCAGTCTATGTAGATCTTTTGTTCTGAGGTGGGCCTCTTCTAGACAGCATATATGGAGGTCATGTTTTCTTATCCATTCAGCTACCCTATGACTTTGATTGGAGCATTTACTCCTTCTACATTTAAGGTCATTATTGATAGGTACTTATTCATTGACATTTTTTCCTTTGTACCTGTGCCCCCACCCCTTACTTTCCACATCTTAAAGCAGTCCCTTTGTCATGTCTTGCAATGCTGGTTTGGAGGAGGTTTATTCTTTTAGCACCCCTCCCTTTTTTTTTTTTTTTTTTGGTCTGGGAATCTCCTAATTTCACCTTCCATTTTAAATGAGAGTCTTGCTGGGTAAGACTCTTGCTGAGTCTTGTTTGAAGGTTTTTGCTTTTCATTACTTCGAACATTTCTTGCCATTCCCTTCTGGTTTGTAGTGTTTCAGTTGAGTAATCAGTTAATAACCTTATTGGGGCTTCCTTACATGTTACTAGTTGCCTTTAAGATTCTCTCTTTGTCTTTAAATTTTGTCATTTTTATTATGATGGGTTTTGGAATGGGCCTCTTTAGATTCATCTGATTGGGACGGTCTGTGCTTCCTGGACTACATGACTTTTTCTCTCATCAAGTTAAGGAAGTTTTCTGTCATTACTTTTTCAAACAGGCCTTCTACCCATTGTCCCTCTTCTTTTCTTTCTTGTATCCCTATGACACAAATAGTGTTGCATTTGATGTTGTCCTGCAACTCCCTTAAAGCCTCTTTGATCGTTTTGGCTCCTTTTTCATTTTGTTGTTCTGTCTGGGATTCTTTTCTACCTTGTATTCCAGCTCATTGATTTGATCCTCTGCGTCATCTAGCCTACTTTTAATTCCTCCTAATGTATTTGTCATTTAATCCTGGCTCTTGATGATAGATTCTGTGTCCTTCTTTCATGCTGGTGTAGTTAGCAGAAATTTCCTTATAGTTTCCACAGAGTTCCTTGTTGTTCTCACTGAGCTACTTGAATATTCTTATAACCATTATTTTGAATTCAGTATCTTATAGTTTGCTTGTCTCAGTTTCAGTTATTACTCTTTGAGAGGATTCTTCCTTTCTTTTAAGTTGGGGGTTGTTTCTTTGTCTCCCCATTTTAGGAGCTCATGAGCCTGGCCTCGCTGATCTGCAGAGCCTGTAATCCCACAGGTGAGGGCTATGATCACCTGTCTGTGAGGGGATATGCCTGGCTGCAGCAAATCTCAGGCCTTCAGCTCCTGGCCAACCAGTCCCCAACCTTCTGCTCTCTTGCAGGAGGATTGGGTTCAAATTCTCCACTCCAAACAGTCCTCTGCTTGCCAGCCATGGTGGGTTTGTTCTCATAGTCCTGTCAGTGTGACTTTATCCCTCTGAGTTCTTTGTTAGCAGACCTGCTGGGCACACATGCACATGCACATGAGTACCAGGTCCCTTCTGAGTTTTGAATTTTGCATCAGCTCCTCTTTTAAAGGAGTTTCTTTTTGGCTCTCACACTGCAGCATCAAGTCCTGGGGGGGGCCTGTTCTCTATGCACTCCCCCTCCCCAAAAATCACAATCTCATTTGGTCGGGGCTGGCCACCATGTGTCAGAGCCTATGACAGTTTTAGATAAAGTTCTCTCTGGATCTCTCCCAAATGGCTTTGGGAAGAGTCCCACAGCAATATTATAACACAGGATAATGGTAGAGTGCTGTCCCCACTCCTTCCAGAGATTTTCAGCCTCAGACAAGCCTGCTCCTGGCATGCTATTTCTGGAGCCAGCATCTCCATGGCCATCTCTCTCCACCCCCAGATCTCTCAGCTCTTGATCCTATCCTCAGCCTCCTGAAATCTGTGCAGCCAGAAGTGCCAGGTTGTGCAGCAGTGGTGGCAGTTGCTCTGCTTGGAAAGCCTGGGCCACACACTCCCTAGTTCTCTGCAGGTGGGCAGTCTCTTATCCACTCATGCACACTCCCCACACTGTCACCTGTGTATACTCTCACTCACACACATTCTCACTCACTCACGCCTGGATTTTTCTATTTGATTGCTCTGAGGTTTAGCTGCAAGACTGGTCTGGGTCTGGGAGCATGTGGATGGAGTTTCCAGTTACTCTGCAGATATCTTGGATCCTGTAAGCAAACATTTTTTAGAAAACTTTAAGACAATGCAAAACTACTTGATCTAGTGTGCTATAGTGTGTATAATTTTAAAAAGAAGAAAATTTATACACAACTATCTTAATATCATTATCGGCATAATATATCTTCAGAAACATATGAAACTGATTACATTGTTTGACTCTTTGAAGCAGAACTAGGAAACAGTGGTGAGAGGGAGACCTATTTCTTTCATCTTTTAAGGTATCAGCCACAGAGCAATGCATGCAACATAGATGAGTACAATCCAATATACTGTCCAAAAATGAATGCCCATAAAATGACTTTTCTACTCAGCACCCTAGAAGCGCCTTCAAAGAGACCTTTGCTTCCTCTTCCTCAATGGTAGTCCCTATCTTGACTTCTCATGCTGCCATTTTGTTTTGCCTATTTTGCCTTTATATAAATGGAATTATAGCATATAGATTTTTTGTGCCTGACTCTCCTGTTTTTCACTTCACATTAGGTTTATAAAGTCCATCCATGCTGTTGCATGTGAGAATAATGCATTCTTCTTTATTGTCATAGAGTATTCTATTGAATAAATGTACCAAAGTGTGTTTATCTCTTCAACTATTAATGAACAATTAGGTTGTTTCCAGGGGGGTGTTAAGAACAATGCAGCATGATTCACAATAGTCAAAAGGTAGAAATAACCCAGATGTCTATCAGTGAATGAATGGATAAACAAAATATATTTACATACAATGAAATATTATTCAGTTTTTACAAGATAGGAAATAATGACACTTGCTATAATAGGAATGAACTTTGAAGATGTTATTTTAAGTGAAATAGCCAGACACAAAAGAATAAATACTGTATGAATCTACTTATATGAGGTGACAAAGTAGTCAAATTCATAGAGATAGAAAGTACAACAGAATGATGGCTGTCAGGGATCGAGGGTGGAAAGGAATAGAGGGTTATTGTCTAGTAAGTACACAGTTTTAGTTTAGGAAGAAAAAAATTCTGGAGATGGATTGTCATGATGGTTGTACAACAATATAAATGTAATAAATGTCACTGAACTGTACACTTAAAATGTCTAAAATTGTAGATTTTATGTTATGTATATTTTGCCACAGTAGAAAGTAGGGAAAAGAATAATGCTTCATTGCATATTCTTTTTTTTAGCTTTGTGCCCCCGCTTCTCCCAGCTTCATTGAGATATAGTTGACAGATAACATTGTGTACATTTAAGATGTACAACATGATGATTAGACATATGTACATATTGCAAATTGATTACCATAGTAATGTTACATAACACCTGTACATCCACTACCTGACATAATTACAATTTTTTTGGTATGTGATAAGAATATTTAAGATCTACTCTTTTAGCAGCTTTCAAGTATGTAATTCAGTATTAATACCATGCTATACATTACATCCCCAGAACTTACTCACCTTATAATTGGAAGTTTTTACTCTGACCAGCATCTCCTCATTGTCCCATTCCCTTCCAGAAACCACCATAGAACTCTCTGTTTCTATAAGTTTGTTTTTTTCAGATATCATATGTGAATGTGATTATATAGTATTTGTCTTTCTCTGACTTATTTTACTTAGCACAATGCCCTAAGAGTCTGTCCATGTTGTTGCAAAAGGTCGAATTTCCTTCAAAAAGAAGAAATAAAAAAATGGCTGAATAATATTCCATTGTATATGTACACCACAATTTCTGTTGATGGACACTTAGGTTGTTTCCATATCTTGGCTATTGTGAATAATGCTGCAATGAACATAGAGGTGCAGATATATCTTCAAGATAGTGATTTCGTTTAGTTTTAGTTTTACGTTTTTGATGAACTGCCATACTTTTTTCTATAACAGCTGCACCAATTGACATTCCCACCAACAGTGTTTGAGGGTTCCATTTTCTTCACACCATCGCCAACACTTTTGTCTTTTTGTGTTCAGAGCTATTCCAATAGGTGTGATACATTGCACATTTTTTTTACATGGCTTTTGGTGAACATAATTATTTTCCTTGGAATTGCTGAGTCATAGGGTAGGTGTATGTTTAACTTTAGTAGCTACATAGAACAGATTATTAAGCTTTGAAGGACCAGTCACTTTCCTATTAGGTGGTTGTCTTCATTTTTATTGCCATGTAACAGACTACCACAAACTTAGACACCTAAAATAACACTCATTTGTTATCTCTCAGTTTCTTTGGGTCAGAAGTCTGGGAACAGCTTAGCTGAGACCTTTTCTCAGGTGTTGGGAAAATTCTCCAAAGGTGTACTGGAACCAACCACCAAAGGAGGATGGCCAAGAAACCAAAGACCGAGGATAAAAACTCTAGCATTAAATGAATAGTTCAGTAAGAGAAATTTGTGACAGATTCAGTCTTTATTTTTAAATTTATTTATTGATTTTTGAGAGAGAGGAATGGTGGGGGGAGATATAGAGAGAGATTTACTTGCCTTAGCAGCAAGATGGTGGGTCTTCAAGCCAAAAGGGTATGGGGATTTGATATACACTGATAGCCTCCATGAACAGAGGTGACTTGTAACCAAGGGTCACCTGCTTGTTAAGAGCTTTATATTCCAAAGCAGTAAACAACTTAATGGGCCTACTTATCTATGTAAGAAAATTTCTTGCAGGTGATACAGGTTCACTCCTCCCAGGGTAAACTGGTGGTTACTGAGAGACACTTAAGATGGCTTGCTCATGTCAAGCCCCAGAAACCATTTAGGCTAACATCAGGGTCTTACAAGTCTGTCATTAAGGTGTCAGTGGTTACTGGGGTCTCATCTAAGAATCAGCATTCGTTTCTGAACTTAGGTGGTTGCTGGCAAAATTTGGTTCCTTGCTTCCCACAGTGGCTCTGCAAACAGAGATTTCAATCTCTTTCCATTCATAGCTATGGTGCTGACATTACCTTCAACCCCTCTGATTTTTCTGAAACATGCCAGTGTATTTTTCTCAAGTAAGAGTTGCTCTGTAGACTTCTGGTCAAGATAGAAGCATCAGCAGACATGGCTCACCTCTTTGCACAACCACGTCGAAATTACAACTAAAATATAGAACAGCTATCACTCATAACTGTCAGAAATCAAGTTGATTGGAAGTCTGACAACTATGGAATAAAAAAAAACAACACATCCACACAGAATGGACCAGCACACCCAGTGGACATCTACAGACCATGTCAGAGCACCACCACCCTGTCCCTGCACAGTTGATCCTCCATGGAGGGTGGAGGTTGATGGTAATGGGTCATGGCCAATCCCTGTAGCTGACTGGCCTGAGTAAACCCCTCTTATTGATCTTCCAACAGCAACCAAGGTTCAACTCTAATAGAAGGGTGTACTCAGCCCACATGAAAGACATGCCTCAAGTGCCCAGCTTGGGTGATAGTGCAGGCTATGCCACCAGACCCTGTAGGACATCTACTACAGTAGGCCACACTACCAAGACACAGAGACAAAGCAGCTCTACCTAGTACATAGAAACAAACACAGGGAGGCTGCCAAAATAAGGATACAAAGAGATATGGCCCCATTGAAAGAACAGATCAAAACCAGAAAAAGAGCTAAACAAAGTGGAGATAAGCAATCTATCAAGGCAGAGTTCAAAACACTGGTTCTAAGGATGCTCAAGGAACTTGTGAGGACCTCAGCAGCATAAAAGACCCCATCAGAAATGAAGGATACACTAATTGAAATAAAGAACAATTTACAGAGAAACAACAATAGAGTAAATTAAGCCAATGCTTTGGAATATAAGAAAGCAAAAAACAACCAATCAGAACAATAAGAAGAAAAAAGAATCTCAAAAAGTGAGGATAGTATAAGCAGCCTCTGGCACAACTTCAAGAGGTTCAACATTTGCATCATAGAGGTGCTAGAAGGAGAAGAGCAAAAACAGGAAATTGGAAATCTCTTTGAAAAAATAATGAAAGAAAACTTCCTAATTTGGTGAAGTAAATAGACATGCAAGGCCAGGAAGCACAGAGTCACAATCCAGATGGATGCAAAGAGGCTCTCTCCAAGACACATCATAATTAAATGCCAAAAGTTAACAATAAAGAGAGAATCTTAAAAGCAACAAGGGAAAAGAAGTCAGTCACTCCAGGGGAGTTCCCATAAGACTGTAAGCTGATTTCTCAAAAGAAACTTTGCAGATTAGAAGGAATTGGCAAGGAATACTCAAAGTTATGAAAAGTGGAGACCTATAACCAAGATTGCTCTACCCAGGAAAGTTACCATTTAGAATCGAAGGTCAAATAAAGAGCTTCCCAGAAGAAAAAAAACAAAACAAAATAAACAAACAAAAGAAACAAGAGAGTTCGTCATCACCAAACCATTACTATAGGAAATGTTAAGGGACTTATTTAAGCAAAAGAGAACATCAAAACTATGAACAATAAAAATAGCAAAAAATACTAATCTATCATCAATTGAATCTAAAAAACAAACTAAGCGAAAAAGAAGAACAGAGACAGAATCATGGATACAGAGAGCATTCCATGGTTGTCAGATGGGAGGGGAGTGTGGGGGAATGGGTGAAGAGGTGAGGGGATTAAATACAAATAGGTAGTTACAGAATTGCTGTGGGGATGTAAATTTAATACAGTATAGGAAATGGAATAGCCAAAGAACTTATATGCATGTCCCATAGACATGAACAATGGTAGGAGGATTGCTGGAGGGAGTGGTTGTGCTGGGTGGAGGGGAAAAATCAGGACAATTGTAATAGCATAATCAATAAAATATAATTTAAAAAAAGAATTGCCTTGTTATGTGAATGTACTACCTCAGACCCTGTCCATGTTCTGCCCTTGGGTCTTTTCCAATGCTGGGGAAGCAAAGGGTGAAAATGAACTTGGCTGAAGCACAGGACAGCTCAGAATTAGGAAGGTGGTGATTTCCCCTTCATTTTAAGCAGTGGAGAACAAGAGCCAATAACTAAATGTTCCAGTCTCCTGTTGCTTGGATAGACACTTCTGACAGATGTTCTGTACCCTTCTCAGGGCCTTTGTCTTTTCTGCAGTGCTATTTTAAAAATTGAACTGTTCTTCTAAAAAAAATGTATTTGAAACTTTTTCTGTCTTAGCATCAGGATTTAGAGAATACAATATATACTTAGCAACATAAGGACTTTCAAATAATGATGGAAGTTGTGTATTTGTGTATCTGTTTAGTTCCTAAATATTTTTAAGCATTTAATTTTGAACTAATTTTAGACTTGCAGAAAAGTTGGAAAAGTAGCTCATTGTTCCTGTATGCCACTCACCCAACTTCTCCTAATAGTAACATCTTACATAACCATGATACAAAGATCAAAACCAGACCATTTACATTGGAACAATACTACTAAATAAACTGTGGACCTAATTCAAATGTAACTAGTTTTTCCATGAATGTCCTTCCATGAATGTGTAATCCTATTTAGTTGCTATTTCTCTTAGTCTCCTTCAATCTGTGACAGTCCTTCAGTATATCCTTGTCTTTCATGATCTTAATGGATTTGAAGGGTACTCACCAATTGTTTTGTAGAATATCCCTCAATTTGGGTTTCTCTGATGTTTTCTTTCTTTTCTTTTTTTAAAAATGATAGGTCTTATTAGGTCTGAAGTCAGGTTTCATCAAGACACAAGGAGAAGAGTTTCAAATTAGGGACTTAAAAATTTTTTTAATTAATTAATTTATTTTTTCAAATATATTTGTCTCTGCCTACACCCCACCACTTTCCCCTGCCCCCTCCCTTCCTCCCTCTTTCCCTCCCTTTCTCCATCCCTCAACTCTTCCCCTTTGCTTTTGTCCATGAGTCCTTGCTATATGTTCCTTGACTTGCCCCTTCCTTTCCTTTTCCCCCACCCCACCTCCCTCCTTCCTCTTCTCTCTGTTGGTTTCTTTTCCTTTCAGTGTTGCTGGTCTTATTTTACTTGCATCTTTGTATTGTTGGTTAGGTTCCACTTAGAGGTAAGATCATATGGTATTTGTATTATGCCCCCTGGCTTATTTTACTTAGCATAATGCTTTCAAGTTCCATCCATGCTGTCACGAAGTTTAGTAGTTCTTTTCTTCTTTCTGCTGTGTAGTATTCCATTGTGTAAATGTACCATAATTTTTTTGATCCAATCATCTACTGATGGGCATTTAGGTTGCTTCCAACACTTGGCTATTGTAAATTGTGCTGCTATGAACATTGGGATGCATAGGTTCCTTTAAATTGGCATTTTGGGATTCTTAGACTATAGTCCCCCAGGGGAATCACTGGATCAAAGGCAGTTGCATTTTCAGCTTTTTGAGAAAATTCCACACTGCTTTCCACAGTGGCTGCACAGGTCTGCATTCCCATCAACAGTGTACTAGTGTTCCCATTTCTCCACAGCTTCACGAGCACCTGTTGTTTGTTGATGTGTTTATTATGGCCATTCTGACTGGTGTGAGGTGGTGCCTCATGGTGGCTTTGATCTACATTTCTCTGATGGCTAATGATGCTGAGCATCCTTTCAAATGTCTCTGGGCCCTCTGGGTCTCCTCCTTGGAAAAGCATCTGCCCAGGTCCTCTGCCCATTTTTTGATTCGATCATTTGTCTTCTTGGAGTGGAGTCGAGTGAGTTCTTCATATATCTTGGAGATCAAACCTCTATCTGATGTATCATTAGCGAATATATTTGCCCATACGGTTGGCTCCCTTTTCATTTTGCTGATGTTTTCTTTAGTCATGCAGAAGTTTCTTATATTGAGGAGGTCCCACCTGTTTATTCTTTCCTTTATGTCCCTTGCTTTAGGAGACATATCAGTGAAAAAATTGCTGCGTGGGATATCTGAGAGTTTCCTGCCAATGTTCTCCTCTAGGACTTTTATGGTGTTGTGACATATTTAAGTCTTTTATCCATCTTGAGTTTAATTTTGTGTATGGTGTCAGCTGATGATCCAGTTTCAATT
Source organism: Pteronotus mesoamericanus (assembly GCF_021234165.1). Classification (NCBI taxonomy): domain Eukaryota; kingdom Metazoa; phylum Chordata; class Mammalia; order Chiroptera; family Mormoopidae; genus Pteronotus; species Pteronotus mesoamericanus. The sequence continues at coordinate 248,850 of NW_026555109.1, forward strand.
TTTTGCATGTAGCCATCCAGCTCTCCCAACACCATTTGTTGAAGAGGCTGTTATTGCTCCATTTTATGCTACTGCCCCCTTTGTCAAATATCAGATGCCCATATAGAACTGGGATTATTTCTGGGCTTTCTATTCTGTTCCACTGGTCTATGGGTCTGTTCTTGTGCCAGTACAAGATTGTGTTGAGTATACTGGCTTTGTAGTATAGCTTGATGTCCGGTATTGTGATCCCTCCTACTTTGTGTTTCTTTCTCAAAATTGCTGAGGCTGTTTGCGGTCATTTATGATTCGATATAAGTTTTTGAAATGTCTTTTCTATTTCTGTGAAATATGTCATTGGTATCTTACTAGGGATCGTGTTGAATCTATAAATTGCTGTGGGTAGTATGGACATTTTGATGATACTAATTCTTCAAATCCATGAGCACAGTATATGCTTCCATTTATTTGTGTCTTCCTTAATTTATTTTTTCAATGTTCTATAGTTTTCTGCGTACAGGTCTTTTACCTCTTTGGTTAAATTTATGCCTAGGTCCTTTGTTTTTCGTCTTGCTATATCGAATGGTATTTTTTTCTGATTTGTTCCTCTTCTATTGCATTGCTGGTGTACAAAAATGCCTTTGATTTCTGAATGTTGACTTTGTATCCTGCTGTTTTGCCAAATTCACTTATTAGGTTGAGGAGCTTTTTGGTAGAGTCTACAGGGTTCTCTATGTACACTATCATGTCATCTGCAAACAACGATAGCTTTACTTCCTCCCTTCCTATTTGGATGCCTTTTATCTCTTTCTCTTGTCTGACCACTGTGGCTAGGACTTCCAATACGATGTTGAAAAGAAGCCGTGAGGGCGGACATCCTTGTCGTGTTCCCAATCTTAGTGGGAAAACTTTCAGTTTTTGCCCGTTGAGTATGATATTGGCTGTAGGTTTTTCATACATAGCCTTTATTACGTTGAGGAATGCCCCATTTACTCCCATTTTGCTGAGTGTTTTGATCATAAATGGGTGCTATACTTTATCGAATGCTTTTTCTGCATCTATCGAGATGATCATGTGGTTTTTGTCTTTTCTTTTATTTATGTGATGTATCGCATATACTGATTTGCGTATATTGAACCATCCCTGCATCCCTGGGATGAATCCTATTGATCGTAATGGATAATCTCTTTAATGTATTGCTGGATGCAGTTTGCCAAGATTTTGTTGAGGATTTTAGCATCTATGTTCATCAGCAAAATTGGTCTGTAGTTTTCTTTCTTTGTAGGGTCTTTATCTGGTTTTGGGATCAGGGTGATGCTGGCCTCATAAAAAGAGTCTGGGAGTCCTCCCTCCTCTTGGATTTTTTGGAATAGTCTGAGAAGGACAGGGGTTAGCTCTTCCTTAAATGTTTTGTAAAATTCTTCTGTGAAACTGTCCAGCCCTGGGCTTTTGTGTGTCGGGAGTTTCTTGATGACTGCTTCAATTTCCTCAGCTGTTATCGATCTGTTCAAGCTTTCTGTTTCTTCCTCCTTCAGTGTTGGAAGATTATACTTTTCTAAAAATTTGGCCATTTCATCAAGATTTTCAAATTTCTTGGCATATAATTGTTCATAATAGTTTCTGACAATCATTTGTATTTCTGTGGTATCAGTTGTTATTTCTCCTCTTTCATTCCTGATATTATTAATTTGGGTTCTCTCCATTTATTCTTGATGAGTCTGCTTAAGGGCTTGCCAATTTTATTTATCCTTTCAAAGAACCAGCTTCTGGATTGGTTGATCCTCTGAATTGTTCTTTTCATCCCTATGTCATTCAGTTCTGCTCTAATCTTGACTATTTCCCTCCTTCTCCTTGCTCTGGGATTTATTTGTTGTTGTTTCTGCAGTTCTCTAGTTATAGTGTTAGGTCTTTTCTTTGAAATGTTTCTGTCTTTTTTAGGTAAGCCTGTATTGCTCTGAACTTCCCTCTCAGGACCGCCTTTGCTGTGTCCCATAGGTTTTGGACTGTTGTCTGTTCATTTTCATTTGTTTCCAGAAATTTTTTGACTTCTTCTCTTATCTCATTATTGACCCATTCATTGTTTAATAGTGTACTGTTCAGTCTCCATGAGTTTCCAAGTTTTTGAAGTTTCTCTTTGAGGTTGATTTCCAGTTTCAAGGCCTTGTGGTCCGAGAAAAAGTTTGGTATTATTTCAATATTCCTGAATTTTCTGAGGTTTGCTTTGTGTCCTATCATGTGGTCTATCTTTGAAAAACTGCCATGAGCATTTGAAAGGAATGTGTATTTTTCTTCTTTGGGATGTAAGGTTCTATACATGTCAGTAAAGTCTATTTGATTCAGTGCGTCATTCAGCTCCACAATATGCTTATTCATGTTTTGTTTGGAAGATCTGTCCATTTTTGACAGTGGGGTGTTGAAATCCCCTACTATCAGTGTGTTGCTGTCTATATCTTTTTTGAAGTCGTCCAACAATTTCCTTATATACTTGGGGGTTCTTATATTGGGAGCATATAAGGTTACAATGTTGATGTCTTCTTGATAGATTCTTCCTTTAAGTATCATAAAGTGCCCCTCTGGGTCTCTTTTTATGGCCTTTGTTTTGAAATCTATTTTGTCTGATACAAGATGGCAACACTGGACTTTTTCTCATGCCCATTTGCTTGGAATATTTTTTTCCATACCTTTACTTTCAATCTGTGTAGGTCTTTTGTTCTGAGGTGGGTCTCTTGTAGGCAGCATATGTGTGGGTCATGTTTTCTTATCCATTCAGCTATCCTGTGTCTTTTGATTGGGGCTTTATTCCATTTACATTGAGAGTTATTACTGATAGAAATTTATTCATTTTTTCTCTTTGTACCTGTGTTTTTCTCTTTCTCATTCTTTTCCTTCATCTCCTTAAACCAGTCCCCTTAGCATATCTTGGAGTGCTGGTTTGGTAGAGATGTATTCTTTTAGCCTTCTTTTGTCTGGGAAACTCCTTATTTCCCCTTCTATTCTAATTGAGAACCTTGCTGGGTAGAGCAGTCTTGATTGTAGGTCCTTGATTTTCATTACTTTCCCTTTCCTTCTGGTTTGTTGCCATTCTCTCTGGCTTGTAGTGTTTCTGTTGAGAAGTCAGCTCCTACCTGTATCAGGGTCCCCTCATATGTTATTTTCTCCTCCCTTGCTGCCTTAAGGATTCTCTCTTTGTCTTTGATAGTTGCCATTTTAATGATGATGTGTCTTGGAGTGGACCTCCTTGGGTCCCTCTTGAGTGGGGTCCTCTGTGCCTCCTGGAACCAGGGAGACCCTTTCTCTCCTCACATGGGGGAAATTTTCCATCATTACTTTTTCAAGGAGGTTCTCTATCCCTTGCTCCTTTTCTTCTCTTTCTGTTATCTCTATTATACAGATATTATTGCGTTTCAGGTTGTCCTGCATTTCCCTAAATGCCTCTTCATTCTTTTTGAGTCTTTTTTCCATTTCTTGTTCCTTCTGGGAGCTTTTTTCTACCTTATTCTCCACCTCACTGATTCACTCCTCAGCTTCATCCAGCCTTTTTTTCATTCCTTCTACTTGTTCTTCAATTCAGAAATGGTATTCTTCATATCCTCTTGTGTCTTCTTGATAGTTTCTATGTCCTTTTCCAGGCTGATATAGTTTGCTGTAAGATCCTGATAGTTTCTCTGCAGTTTCTCATAGTTATCTTTGAGCTGGCTGAGCTCATTGAGCTTCCTTAGAACCATTGTTTTGAATTCCATATCTGATAGTTCCCTTGCCTCTATTTCATTGAGCTCTCTCTGTGGGGAGTCCCCTTTTCCACTCATTTGGGGTGAACTTCTTTTTCTTCCCATTTTTGTGAGAGTGTGTTAAGTAATTTATTTATTTATTTATTTTTGCTTCTGCTTCAGTTGAGCTTTCTAGATTTCCTGACTTTGTGGATTAAACTTCTATGGTAGTAGGTGGGTCTTTTTATTTATTTATTTATTTAATTTTTTTTTTTCCTTTACTTTTCTTTCTGGGTCTGCCTCTGATGATGTCAGTTGTTGACTCTATATGACCGTGGGTCGTTTGTTTGAGCCTTCCAGGAGTCTACTGTCTGTGTCTGACTCCTGCTTTGGGCAGCTCTGTGACCCCTTCAGCCAGGGATCGACTATTTCTGAGGATCGCTCTGCACTTTCATGCCAGCTCCTTGAGGGAGCTCCCTGGCCTGGCAGGATCCCCTACCCACCTGGGCTCACGTGTGCTTGCCCCAGCCCAGAGGGCTTATTCGTGACCTCGCATACCATCTGGTCCCCCAGGCCGGAGGGCACCCTGGCATTGGTCAGTTTAGGGTCTTCTATTGTGTGCTTTCTCCGCTTTTGGCTCTTTGGACGCGTTGCCTGCCCTCGCCAAATGGAGACTACGGAAATGGAAGTCAGCTCCAGGACTCTCCGGTTAATCCTGTCTCCAGTCTCTCCTCCAGGGACTCTGGGCAGCTCTGTGACCCCTTCGGCCCAGGATCCACTATTTCTGTGGACCGCTCTGCACCTGCGGGCCCACGCAGGTCGATTTACACCTCGCCGATCTGTGCACTCCTTCGCAAGCCACATCAGTGCCAACCTGTGGCAGGCCTTGCCCACCTGCGCGAGCGCTTGCCAGCTCACGCGGGTCCACACACACACTCGCCAACCCTCGCCGGCCACTCAGCGTGAGTGTGCGCACCTGCACTGGGTGGTTTTGGGCTGTCTATTGTGTGCTTTTCAGCTTTTGGCTTTTTGGGGGTTTGGCCTGTTCCCGCGCAATGGAGACCAAGGAAAGGAGAAGATGTTGGGACTCCCCGGTTCTTCCTCCCATTCTTTCCCCAACACCTCTGTCTCCAGTCTCTCCTCAGGGGTCTCTGGGCAGTTGTGTGACCCCTTCGGCCAAGGATCCACTATTTGTGTGGACTGTGTTTCAATCGGGGGCGGTCTGGTTCCTGCGCGCCACACTTCTGCCTCTTGGGGACGCGCCCTGCCTGCCCAAAATGGAGACTATGGAATGGAGAGGGAGTTGGGGCTCCCCAGTTCCTCCTCCCGTTTTTTCCCCAACGCCTCCGTCTCTAGTCTCTCCTCAAGGCTCTCAATACAGCTGTGTGACCCCTTTGGCCAGGGATCCTCTATTTCTTCCAGCCAGTCTGCACTTAGACCCCCAGCTCACATGCACACAAGCTGCGAGGGGAGTGCACAAAAGGCAAGTTAATTGATTCCCTTATGCCTGAGCGAGATGGTAGCTGCAGAGTGGGAGGTGCATTATCACTGGGGCTCCACCGTCCGCCGTCTCAGTTCTCTTCACAAAGTTTTCCTCACCAATCTTTTCCAGGTACCCGCCCACTCTGCTGCCACCTCTACCTAGAGATCAAGGAAGGTGGCTGCCGCTGCAATTTTTGCCTTGGCCCTTTAAATGTCTCTTTGCATCCCCAGCCACCTGTTTCTGGCAGAGAGCACCCCTAAGCTTTTCGGGGTTGCATTTTGTCTGTATTTTTCTGGTTTTAGCTGCTGTAGTTTAGAGGTCCCTGTTTATGATTCAGACCCTATTCTTCTTGAGGGGAGCTAACTGGCCATTTCAATGTCCCTCTGGTGCTGGTGCCCGTGGGCACCCAGCCCACCCTCTCGAGCCTCCACCACACTTCTCACCCGTTGGGATGTGTGAGAGTTGAATCCACTGTCTGTCCTCGGCTCCAAGGCTCCTCTCCCACTATTGTTCCATTGTTTTCCAGGTGATTACTCCACTATTTAGTCGCAATTCCGGTTTGGTCTTGGGAGGAGGAGGTCAGCGTGACTCCCATTCACTCCTCCATCATCTTCCTTTCCCCAGCTTATGTCTGAAATTTTTCATCAAAGAGGAAAAATGAATGAAAGAACAAATGAAAAACAAATATTTTGTTGTCCCTCCCTCAAGAATATTCTGCTCTCCCTCCCTGACAGCTTCTAAGGATAAACCTCCCTGTTCCGATCCCTGATTGTTTGCTCCTTTGCTGAATAACCTCTCCCATTTCATAAAGAGGCTGAAGCAGCTAAAGCCTTGACATTTATTTTTTAATTCTCCTACGTAAGAACAAAAACCTGTATTGATACAAATCACTTCAAACCTTAAAAACAATTAAATATACATTTCATGAAGCAGAATTAGTTCATGTGTAAATATCATCTGGTCCTTAAATAGTGTTTAATATTTCTCTTCCAGGGTCTTAAAAAACATTCCGTTTTCACATGGCTCACTTGGGAACTACACACACACACACACAGCTTTCCCTGGGTGTTATACAACATTTTTACTATCAACTTGCCTTAAAATTAGGTCAGCACTTACGTTTTAGGGCTTTATTTTTTTCTTTTGTGTTCCTCATGCTATTGACCTAGTTAGTCTTGGCTGATGCTCTCTCTCTTTTAGCCAAGCTTCAGGGCTCCTCCTGAATTATTGTCCCTGACACCACACCTCGAACTCCCTGCCTTCCTTTGCAGGATGTATAGCCCACTCCCAAAGCCTGCTGTCCTCTGCATTTTAGAATAAACAGGACAAAGCCCATGTTTTGGATTAGGAGAAAAGGTTTTTACTGTATTTTTTCCTGAATAAAGGGCTAAATCTTGAAAGGCTGTTAACTTTCAAGAACATTCAAAATTTGAGAATTTTTTTAAAAGGAAAACAATACAACAGTTATTTTGAGATACTTTTTAACCTTTATTTTTTATGCTGAGAAAAAAGTAGCCCCAACCTAAATAAAACCACATAAAAACATGGAATAGGCAGAGTATGATAATTTTTTAATAAAGTAAAATAACTAGTTTCTAATCTTCAAATTAAAAAGAAAACTGAGCTTTCAAGTCCTTTGAGAGGTTTTATTTTTAAAAGCGGCATTCATTGCTTTAATAAAAACCTGTGCTTGTTTTTATTTTCTATATTCTAATTTGAGAAACATTCATGGGAAATGTTAAAGCATTCTACTATGTTTGAATTGAGAGTAGAGGCTGAAAAAATAGAGATTAACTTTTATACAATTTTACTTCTAATTTTATATTTCTCAGCTTTAAGTTTTCTTACTTTCAAATTCTCTAAACTATGTTCATAGTTTTGATACAAATGACTGCCTAGAATCTACTAATTTTAACATGTTGGGACTATTATGCCATGACTCACCAGTAATTACAACTTTGCTCTGAATGACTGTTATTGCCATGCTAAACTCCCAAATTCTCATATATGTTATCAGTAAAATGAAATTTTATGGAGCAACAAATAACAATTCTCAGTTTCATCAAAGGGGGGTGTCCCAATTTTTCAAAAGGGGATATAGTGAAATTCTAGAAACTATAACCTAATGTTTGGCAAAAATTTCTTGCAAGTATTTAAGAAGTAACATGATTATGGAAGACCATATGGATCAACAAAACATGTCATACAAAATTTGTATCATTTTTTTTTTTTTTGGAGCAGATTCTAGGTTAATAAAGTGATGCTATAGTTCAGGGTTCTGAGTTTCACCAGGCCATTAACATCATCTTTCATGCTATAAGACAGAGAAATGTAAGGTGTGTGATAAGATTTTACATAAATTAAAATAAGTGGATGCCACCCCAATGTTATGTAATGTTAATGGATTAAATTAGGGAGTTTCTAGGGGAATATCACAGAGCATGGCTTGTGATTCCTCCTAGTGATGTGATGTGAGATGAGGGTGAACGTGGACATTCAGAAGACATTTTGCAACCCTGCAAATAACACAAAGATAGGAGGAATATGTACTGTGATGGAAGACTACCCAAGAGTTTCAAATGATCATGACAGCTTGGAATACTAGGCCAAGGCTAACAGGAAGAAATGTAATGAAGATAAATGGTAAACTGTTTAAAAATGTACTTGGGATTTGCCTTAATTAGGGATGGTAAAATGGAAATGACTGTCATTAAGGCAAAAGTTTTTATTATACTCACAGTTCCCTAGAAACAGAAGGCAGAACTGCCATGCAGAAACACATAGGGAAGTATTAGGGTCAATTAGGTGGCAGAAAGAGCCAGGGGAAAATGTGGACAAGAGCCTTTACCAAGGCAAAGAATGATGAGCTGGTTTGGGTAATTCTAGCAGGCTCTGGGACACAGAGGCTGTTCACAGTTGCCTTGAGATGGTAAAGGCAGGTTATGGGTCCAGAGTGTAAAAAAAAAAATGCAGTAGAGGAAGTGGTTGGGAGTGTGGGCTCTGAACTGGTTGTTTTGCATTAGAAAGGTGTACTTGCAGGCAGACTTACTATCACTGGAAGTTGGCTGGTCCCAAGAGGTGCTGTCAATCCAGAGCCAACAAGGCCTCAAGATGTCAAAGATCAGATAGAAAGACTAGAAAATGTGGTTATTATATAAATAAAATGCATAAATCTGTTGTTGAGGAAAGGATAAGATTAGGCTTAAAAAGAACTTTTTATTATTGTTCAGTTACAGTTGTCCTTATATTTACTCTCCCTACCCTACCCATGCCCCAACTTCCACATTCAATCTGACCCACCCACCATTGTCTTTGTCCATGCGTCCTTTGTATATGTTCCTTGACTTGACCCTTTCCCTTTTTTAGCCCATTATCCCCCTCCCACCTCCCCTCTGGTCACTGTCATTTTGTTCTTAATTTCCATGTCCCTGGTTCTATTCTGCTAGTTTTTTTTTTATTAGGTTCCACTTATAGGTGAGATTATATCGTATTTTTCTATCACTGCCTGGCTTATTTCATTTAGCATAATACTCACCAATTCTATCCATACTGCCACGAAGGGTAGGAGTTCCTTCTTTCTTTCTGTTGCATAGTAGTCCATTCTGTAAATGTACCACAGTTTTTTTGATCCACTCATTTACTGAAGGGCATTTAAGGCTGTTTCCAGCACTTGGGCATTCTGAATTGCTCTACTATGAATGCCCAGGGGTTCAGAGGTTCTTTTGGATGGTGTTTCAGGGTTCTTAGGGTATAAAACCAGTGGTGGAATTGCTGGGTCAAAAGGTTGTTCCATTCTTAGTATTTTGAGGAAAGTCCATACTGTTTTCCACAGTGGCTGCACCAGTCTATATTCCCACCAACAGTGTACTAGGATTCCCTTTTCTCCACAACTACACGAGCATTTGTTGTTTCTTGGTTTGTTTATAATGGCCATTCTGACCGGTGTGAATTATTATCTCACTGTGGTTTTAATTTACAACTCTCTTATGGCTAGTGATGCTGAGAATCCTTTCATATGTCTGTGGGCCCTCTGTATGTCCTCCTTGGAGAAATGTTTGTTCAGGTCCTTTGTGCATTTTTAAATGGACTGTTTGTCATCCTGGTGTGGAATCATACGAGTTCTTTAGATAGTTTGGAAATCAAACCCTTGTCTGAGGTATCATTGGTAAATATATTTTCCCATAAATTTGGTTCTTTTTTCATTTTGCTGATTTTTGTTTAGCTGTGCAGAAGTTTCTAATTTGAGGTAGTCGCATTTGCTTATACTTTTTTTTATGTGCCTTGTTGTAAGGGACATATCGGTGAAAATATTGCTGCATGGAATATCTAAAATTTTCCTGCCTATGTTCTCCTCTAGGACTTTTATGGTGTCATGACTTATATTTAACTCTTTTATCCATCTCGAGTTTATTTTTGTGTATGGTGTAAGTTGGTGGTCCAGTTTCATTTTTTTTGCATGTGGCTGTCCAGATCTCCCAGCACCATTTGTTTAAGAGGCTACTGTTACTCTATTTTATGCTCCTACCCACTTTGTCAAATATTAATTGACCATGCAGACATGAGTTTATTTCAGGCCTCTCTATTCTGTTCCATTGTCTGTTCTTATGTCAGTACCAGATGCTTTTGATTACAGTGGTCTTGTAATATAGTTTGATATCAGGTACTGTGATCCCTCTAACTTTGTTCTTTCTCAGAATTCCTGAGGCTAACCAGGGTCTTTAATGGTTTCATATAAATTTTTGAAGTTTGTTCTATATCTGTGAAATATGCTATTGATATTGTAATAGAGATTGTATGGAATCCATGCTGGCTGGGAAAGTATGGAAATATTGATGATGTCAATTCTTCCAAGTCATGAACACAGTACATGCTTTCATTTGTGTCTTTCTTAATTTCCTTCTTCAGTGTTGTATACTTTTCTGAGTATAGGTCTTTTACATCCTTCGATAGGCTTATTCCTAAATACTTTTTTTTTTTTTGTTGCTATAGCAAATGGAATTTGTTTCTAATTTTTGTTTCTGATATTTCATTGTTGGTGTACAAAAATGCCTTTGATTTCTGAATATTGACATTATATCCCACCGTTTAGCCAAATTCACTTATTAGGTCAAATAGTTTTTGGGTGGAGTCTATAGGGTTTTCTATGTACACTATCATGTCACCTGCCAACAATGACAGTTTTACTTCCTCCTTTCCAGTTTGGATGCCTTTTATTTCCTTTTGTTCTCTGATCACTGTAGCTAGAACTCCAATACTATGTTGACTAACAGTGGTGAAAGTAGACATCCTTGTCTTGTTCCTGATCTTAGTAGGAAAACTTTTCATTTTTCCCTTTGAGTATGATGTTGGCTGTAGATTTCTCATATATAGCCTTTATAATACTAAGGGATGCACCTTCTGTCCCACTTTGCTGAGTGTTTTTATAATAAATGAGTGCTGTGCCTTATCACATGCCTTTTCTACATCTGTTGATACTCTACTGTGATTTTTGTCTTTTGTCTTTTTTCTTGTTTATGTGGAGTATTACATTTACTGATTTGCGAATATTGTACCATTCCTGCATCACTGGGATGAATTCCACATGATCATGGTGTATGATCTTTCTAATGTATTCCTGGATGCAGTTTGTCAATATTTTGTTGAGAGTTTAGCATCTATGTTCTTCAGCGATATTGGCCTCTAGTTTTCTTTGTTTGTTGTAGATTTATCTGGTTTTAGGATTAGGATGATGCAGCCCTCGTAAAAAGAGTTTGGGAGTCTTCCCTCTTCTTGGATTTTTTTTTAATAGTTTGAGCAGGACAGGGGTTAGCTCTTCCTTACACATTTTATAAAATTTTCCTTGAAACCATCCAGTCCAGGGCTTTTGTGTGCCATAAGATTTTTGATTACTGCTTCAATTTCACTAGCTGTTATTGGTCTGTTTAGACCTTCTTCATTCAGTTTTTGAAGATTACATGTTTCTAGAAATTTGTCAATTTCCCCCACATTTTCAAATTTCTTGGCATGTAGTTATTCATAGTAATTTCTTACAATCCTTTGTATTCCTATGGAATCAGTTATAATTTCTCATCTTTCATTTCTGATTTTATTTATTTGGGTCCTCTCCTTTTTTTTCTTAATAAGTCTGCTTAAATGTTTGTTGATTTTGTTTATTTTTTCAAGGAACCAGCTCCTGGATTATTTGAATTGTTCTTTTAGTCTCTTTGTAATTTAATTCTGCTCTGATCTTGATTATTTCCTTCCCTCTACTTGCTCTAGACTTTATTTGTTGTTCTTCCTCAAATTCCTTTAGATATAAGGTTAGGTGGTTTACTTGAAATGTGTCTATCTTTTTTAGGTAGGCTTGTATTGTGATAAACTTTCCTCTCAGGACTGCCTTCACTGTGTCCCATAAATTCTGTGTTCTTAGGACAGTTCTGTGTTCATTTTCATTTGTTTCCAGAAACTTTTGATTTCTTCCTTGATCTCATTATTAACCCATTCACTGTTTAATAGCATGCAATTCAGTCTCCATGAATTTGAATGTATTTGAATTTTTTCCTTGATGTTGGTTTCTAGTTTCAAGCCCTTTATGTCCGAGAAAATGCTTGATATGATTTCAATTTTCTTGAATTTGTTGAGGCTTATTTTGTGTCCTATTTTGTGTCCTATCATGTGGTCTATCTTTGAAACTGTTCCATGTGCATTTGAAAAGAATGTATATTTTGCTTCTTTGGAGTAAAGGTCGTGTATATACCAGTTAAATCCATTTGATATAAGGTGTTGTTTGGTGTCACAATATCCTTGTTGATATTTTGTTTGAAAGATCTACCCAGTGTTGACAGTGGGGTGTGATAATCCCCTATTGTAAAGTGTGTTACTGTGTATATCTTTCTTGAACTCATCTATTTTTTTATATATATTTGGGTGCTCCTATTTTGGGTACATATAGGTCTACAATGTTTATGTCTTCTTGATGCATTCTTCCCTTGACTATTATGAAGTGACGTTGTCGGTCTCTTTTTATGGCCATGTTTTGAAATGTATTTGTCTGGTCTAAGTATTGTTATCCTGGCTATTTTTTTGCCCATTTGCTTGGAATATAATTTTTCCAACATTCACTTTCAGCCTGTGTAGGCCTTTTGTTCTGAGGTGGTTCTCTTGTAGGCAACATATGTGTCAGTCATGTTTTCTTATCTGTTCAGCTACCCTATGTCTTTTGATTGGAGCATTTAAGCCATTTACATTTAAGGTCATCATTGGTAGGTACTTCCTCATTTTTTCCCTTCATATCTGTGTTCCTCACTCTCTCACTCTTTTTCTTCATTTTTTTAAAGCAGTCCCTTTAGCATGTCTTACAATGCTGGTTTGGTGGAGGTGTATTCTTTTAGCCTTTTTTGTCTGGGAAACTCCTCATTTCACCTTCTATTTTAAATTAGAGCATTCCTGGATAGAGTAGTCTTGGTTGCAGGCCTTTCCTTTTCATTACTTGGAAAATTTCTTGCTATTCCTTTCTGGCTTGTACTGTTTCCTTTGAGAAATCAGCTGCCAGGCTTATTGGGGTTCCCTTGTGTTTTACTTCCTGTTTGTCCCTTGCAGTCTTTAAGGCTCTCTCTTTGGTTTTGAATTTTGCCATTTTAATTATGAAGTGTCATGAAGTGGGCCTCTTTGGGTTCATCTTGATTGGGGCCTTCTGTGTTTTCCAGACTTGTGAGATTTTTTCTCTCATCAAATTAGGTAGATTTTCTGCCATTACTTTTTCAAACAGGTTTTCTATCCCTTGCTCCTCTTCTCCTTCTGGTATGCCTTTTACACAGATATTATTATGTTTCATGTTGTTCTGAGGTTCCCTTAAACCCTCCTTGTTCTTTTACAGTCTTTTTTCCTTTTCTTGTTTTTTCTGGGAGGTTTTTCTACCTTATACTCCAGCTGGGGACACAATGTGGTACCACTTCACATCAGTCAGAGTGACCATCATAAAGAAATCAACAAACAATAAGTGCTGGCATGGTTGTGAAGAAAAAGGAACCATAGTACACTGTTGGAGGGAATGCAGACTGGAGCAGCCACTGTGGAAAACAGTTTGGAATTTCCTCAAAAAGCTAAAAATGGAACTGCCTTTTGACCCAGCGATTCCACTCTGGAATTATACCCTAAGAATCCCAAAACACCAAATCAGAAGAACCTATGCACCCCAATGTTCATAGCAGCACAATTTACAATAGCCAAGTGCTAGAAGCAACCTAAGTGCCCACCAGTAAATGAGTGGACCAAAAAGCTATGGTACATTTACACACTGGAATACTAGGCAACAGAAAGAAAGAAATAAAGAGCTACTATCCTTCACAACAGCATGGATGGAACTAGAGAGCATTATGCTAAGTGAAATAAGCCAGGGGGCGTAAGACAAATACCATGTGATCTCACCTATAAGTGGAACCTGACCAACAAAACAAACAAGCAAGGAAAATATAACCAGCAACATTGAAAGAAAAAAGAAACAAACAGAATCAAGAGGGAAGAAGGGAAGGGGGAGATGGGGAAAGGGAAAGGAAGGGTCAAGTTAAGGAACATGTGTGGAGGACCCATGGACAAAGGCAAAGTGGGAAAGGATTGAGGGAGGGAGGTGGGGAGGGGGCAGGGGAAAATGGTGGTAGGAAGGTGGAAACAAATATATTTGAACAATAAAAAATAAATAAATTTTTTTAAAAAAAGGAAAATAAGCACACAACAACCCAAATCCTATAGGACACAATGACTGCAGTCCTGAGAAAGAAGTTCATAGCAATATAGGCCTATCTCTCCTGTAAGCAGACTGACTATTCAAGAAAAAAATGAGAGAGGACCAAATAAATAAAAACAGAAATGAAACAGGAGAAATTACAACCAATACCACAAGAATACAAAGGATTATAAGAAATTACTATGAATAACTATATGCCAAGAAATTTGAAAATGTGGGGGAAATTCACAAATTTCTAGAAATATATGATGTTCCAAAACTCAATGAGGAAGAAGCAGAAAACCTAAACAGGCAGATAACAGCTAGTGAAACTGAAGCAGTAATCAAAACACTTGCTTTAGAACACTTTAGAAACAAATTCCACTTGCTAAAGAAACAAGAAAAATAAAGTACCTAGGAATAAACGTATCCAAGAAAGTAAAAGACCTGTACTCAGAAAATACACAACACTGAATAAAGAAATTAAGGAAGGTACAAATAAATGGAAGCATATACCATGTTCATGAATTGTAGGAATTTACATTATCAAAATGTCCATACCAATCAAAGCAATTTATAGATTCAACACAATCCCTATTACAACACCAATGAATGACATATTTCACAGATATAGAACAAGTATTTCAAAAATTTAAATGGAACCATAAATTACCCCAAATAACTTCAGCAATTTTGAGAAAGAAGAACAAAGTAGGAAGGATCACAATACCTGATACCAAACTATATTATAAGGCCACTCTAATCAAAACAGCCAAGTACTTACATAAGAACAGACACATAGGTCAATGGAAGAGGATAGAGAGCCGAGAAATAAATCCCAGTCTCTATGGGCAATGAATATTTCACAAGAGGTGCAATAGCATAAAATGGAATAAAAATAGCCTCTTCTACAAATGGTGTTGGGAGATGTGGACAGTCACATGCAAAAAAAGGAACTCGACCACCAACTTACACCATACACAAAAATAAACTCAAGATGGATGAAAGATTTAAATGTAAATCGTGGCACCATGAAAGTCCTAGAGGAGAACATAGGCAGGAAAATTTTAGATATCCCATACAGCAATATTTTCACTGGTATGTCCTCTAGGGCAAGGGATATAAAGGAAAGAATAAACAAATGGGACTACATCACATTAAAATGCTTCTGCATGGCTAAAGAAAACATTAGTGAAATAAAAAACAAACAAACCATATTGGAAAACATATTTTCCAATAATACCTTGGAGAAGGGTTTGATCTGCAAAATAGATAAAGAACTCACATGACTCCACACTGGGAAGACAAACAATCGAAATAAATTGGGCAAAGGACCTGAACAGACACTTCTCCATGGAGGTCATACAGATGGCCCATAGGCATATGGAAGGATGCTCAACACTAGCTAACAAGGAGATGCAAATTAAAACCACAATGAATTACCACTTCACACCAGTCAGAATGGCCATCATTAAGAAATCAACAAACAGGTGCTGACGATGTTATGGAGTAAAGGGAACCCTAGTGCACTGTTGGTGGGAATGCAGACTGGAGCAGCCGCTGTGGAAAACAGTTTGGAATTTCCTCAAAAAGCTAAAAATGGAACTGCCTTTTGACCCAGCAGTTGTTCCACTGCTGGGATTATACTCTAAGAATCCTGAAACAAATACAAAAGACACTATTCACGCCCAAGAACATAGTAGCATTATTTACAATAGGCAAGTGCTGAAACAGCCTAAGTGCCCATCAGTAAATGAGTGGATCAAGAAACTATGGTTTCTTTACACAAGGGACTATTCTGCAACAGAAAGAAAGAAGAAACTCCTACCCTTCGTGGCAGCATGGATGGAACTGGAGAATATTATACTAAGTGAAATAAGCCAGGCAGTGAAAGATAAATACCATATGATCTCATCTCTCAGTGGAACCTAATCAACAAAACAAAGAAAGAAGCAAAAAAGAACCAGAGACAGGGAAATAGAGAACAAACTGACCATGACCAAAGGGGAGGGTGGTGAGGAATAACGGGAAGGAAGGGGAAGGGTCAAGTCAAGGAACATATACAAAAGACCCATGGTCAAGTGGAGATTGTCTTTGGGAGTGGGATTTGAGCGGGGCAGGGAAGATCAATGAGCGGAAAAATTGGGACAATTATAACTGAACAGCAATTTTTAAAAAATCTTGAGTTTTATTTTATTTATTTATTTGTTTGTTTGTTTAATGAATCATAACCAATGTAGCAGAATAGCAAAGTGTGTTACTTTGCTTTCATGTAGCAACTTCTCATTTCTGCTCATAAGTGACCTCCTCAGAAAGGTCCTCCCTAATTATCCTAATACTGCTCCCCCTTTCCAGTCAATCCCCATGACATTTGATGGTTTCATGTCCTCCTGGCACTTATTCTCTGAAATGATCTGAGGTACTTACCTGTCTGCTTGTATAAAACCTGTCTCCCCTAACAAGAATGCAAACTCTAATTTTCCTCTGTATCCTTAGTACCTAGTGCAGTCCCTGGCACGTAGTAGGTAACTCAATAAATATTTGTTGGATGAACAAATGCAGAGCTAAAATAAAACATAGCTGCATCTAGTAGTTAATTTCCAAAATAACATTTCCTTTGATTTTTTTAGTAAACACAGAGTACATTATATTTAATTTTGGGTGCCACACATTTTAAGAAAAATACTGACAAAATAGGGAGAAGATGCCAGAAAATGGGTAAGTACACCCAGGATAGTCTAAACATTATCTCAAATGGAATTAAGGGGGAGGGAATGGACATCTAATTAGCAGAAGCTATATACCAAGAACTGTGTTAAGCTATGAAAGAACAAACTTTCAGGTTGTCACAGGTGGGTAACTTTCTTCTGTATAAAACTGGCTGGAAGTGATATGTGAATGTATCATTAAGAAATAGGTCCCCTAGGCCTATAATAGTAAAGCCCTGTTCTTTTATGTGGAGGCTGGAATTCAGTTCAAGCTGAGGTTTTTCCCTGAGAGGATGTGGCCTTCAGCAAAAGCCACATAGGGAGGGCTTTCTTCTTGGCTTATCGGCAGCAACCTTCTTGCTATGTTCTCACATTGGGAGTCGGAAGATTGAAGGAGGTAGAGAGAATTCTCTCTGGTGTCTCTTCTTAAGAGGGCACTAATCCTCTCATGAGGGCCTCACCCTCATGACCTCATCTAAATTTAGTTATCTCCCAATGGCCCCATCTCCAAATACCATCACATTGGAGGTTAGCATTTCAACATATGGATTTGGGAGGCAGGGATCAGGGGACACGATTAAGTCCTTAGCAGGAGTTTTACCTGACCTTGTGGTAGCAGCATGGAAAGGAACCCCAGAATTATCCTCTGCTCTCTAGATGTATGTTTTTCTCTTCTGTGAAGTATTTAGTATATTTTTAGGCTCTAGATTGGTAACCACTGACCCCATCCAGTCTTCTGGGATGATATACTAGCACCTGACACTGGACTCTGGCACATGGCTACCTCCTTTGGTTCTGCCCTAGACCTATACAAGCTTGTGATCTCTCAGGAGTTCCCCATCTTAGCAGGCTTCCAAGGACTTAGGGACCTCTGATAGGCACACCCAGGCTGTTGGAGAGGTAGGAACACTTTTATTTCCAGTACAACTCACTCACTCATATGTTTGTTAAAAATGTACTAGATCCTAGAGACATGGAGGGTCCAGTGCCTAGGGGAGCACTGGCTTGACATTCTCATTGGTCTCTGTCTTCTTGTAATGTTTCTATGATCCCTAGAGGAGGAAGAAACAGGGACTCTGGCACCCTCCATTTCCATCTTCTTTCCCCACTCCAAAATCCTTATCACTGCCTACAAGGCCCTTCTTCAGAGAAGAGTTAGTGCAGCAGCCCTGACCACTACCCTAAGAGAGGCTTGTTTGTAAGGTTAGCTATTGGAGGATACCTGGGAATTTAGATTTTTAGATTAACTGGTAAGAGTAGCTCACTGTGCCTAAATTATTTGTACAAACAATATGGTTTATGCTAAATACCTGCTTTCCTTCTAGAATCTGGAATTTGGGTACATGCCAAGCAGAAAGTATTATGTGCTCATCCAATAAAAACTTTGGGCACTGAATCTATAATGAGTGTCCCTGGTAGACAACCATTCACACATGTTGTCATAACACCTTGCTCAAAAGATTAAGCGTGTCCTGTCAGACTCCACTGAGAGAGAACTCTGGAAGTTTGTGCCAGGTGTTCCTGACTTTGACTCATGCATTTGTCTTTGCCTATTTTGCTTTGGATCCTCTGTCTGTAATAAGCTGTAGCCATGAGTATGACTATATGCTGAGGCTGTGGGTCCTTCCATGAATCACTGAACCTGGGGGAGGTGTTGGGAGACACCGACACACCCTGCATCATCTGGTCCAGGCACCTCTCTGACCTCATTACCTGTCATGCTCTTGCCACGACTCTCTCCAAACTCAGGCACATCTGCTGTTCCCTCTCTCTAGAGCCCTGTCTCCCATACCACAATGTGGCCTGTTTCCTCACCTTGTTCAAGTCTCTGCTTTAATATCACCCATTCAGGAAAAATACCTTGACTACCCCACACCATCATTCCCTATTATCTCACCCCACTTTATTTTTCTTGTTAGCACCGCCCACCACCTGATACATTAATATTTATTAATTTCTTGGCTTATTGTCCACACCCAACTGTCTACAACATAAGGAAACCTCCATAATGATTTTCCATTTCATTCCTGGGAGAGGTCTTGGGGGACGCTGACACACCCTACATCATCTGAATTGAGCAAACTATTCCAAAGGATGCAGGGGTTTTGCTTTAAATACTTGATTGAATTAACAACATTCTGCCATGGCCAAGAGCCAAGGCCAGGAAATCACTTTAAAAATTATCTAACATAGGCATTTTTCAGCAAGCCACTGGCTCTTTTCATCTCAGGAGTGGGTCAGCAAGACAACTCTGCAGCTATGGGAGAACGTGCATCGATCTGGATTATAAACCAGCTTATTCTGGGAAAACTCAAAAGAAATATGATGCCCCAGACCTTAGAGAAGAAGAGATAACATTTATCCAAGATGAAGCAGAGGCATCGTGAAAGGACTGAACTTCCTATGAGGCTGACCAGCTGCATTTTCAAGAGGCCTGTCAAAAGGATAACTTCCCATCCTGGCGATGAGGTCTGGCGCAAGCAGCAGGAGAAGACCTTGGAAAAGCCCCAATAAGTCTATGTGTACAGGAGACTGCAGGGACTCCAGGCCTGTGGCAGTGAAGGAGAGCCTTTGAGTGCATTGAATGTCATGAATACCATGAATACAAGTGCACTGAGAAGTGCAGGTGAATCCCTGGGCCTCGCTCATCCTGGCTCATCTAACATACCAGCCCCAAGTTCCCCACGGCGTGGTCTTCAGATTGGGCAGAGATGATCCCAGGAGCAGGTCTCTGTGTCCCACAGCTTTTCTGCAGACAATCGGTTACCCATACAAGTATCCAGAGACAGACTCTGAAAGTGAAAAAAGCCAGAGAGAGACTGGCTGTGGCCTTGAGGGCAAACAGGCTGGCCAGGGAGGCAGAGAGAGCCAGGAGCCAAGAAAGACATTGTGAAAACTGAATGAAAATTATGAGAAGCTTGTGCTGAAAAAGTCCAGTGGCGTGGCTTTTGGGAAGTGGTCCACCAAGACTGCTCTCAGTGTCCTTGTGTCCTTTATTGTCAGTCCTGCGTCTTGCTTGGGCTGCGATGCTTTGTTATATTAAGACTGTACATTATTAAAATCTTTTGAGAGACAAAAACCAAATTATCTAACATAAACTGTATGTTTGAGTTTATTATCACATAATAAAGACAGGTTATCATGTGATAACTACTATCGTTATTTTACTCACATGTATTGTTTAAGTTACCATGAAAAATTTAAAATGAAAGCAGAAGTAACAGTAGAAAAAATTCCCATGACACAAAACCTAGATTGTCATCAAGGTTTTTGTCACAGCTGCTTCCTCTTTTCCTCCTTTGCTGTAGTATTTTCCAGCACATTTCAGGTTTCATGCCATTTTACTCCTATGTTCTTCATAATGTGTCTCTAAAAATTATGGGCATTTTCTTACATAACCACAAGGCCATGTGCACACCTAACAAAATTAACAATAATTTCTGGAATCATAATACATAGACCATAATAAAAATTCCCTGGTTGTCCCAAAAAAGCTCCCTACATTTGTTTTGTTGGAATCAGATTCTAAACAAATGCCACACATGTTCTTTTGTTCTGTCTTTTACATGTTTTTAAACCTAAAACAGTCCCCCTTTATTTATTTTTCATGCCAATTGTTGCATTATCTGTTTTCTTAAACTAAAGTTTTTATTTCAGAAGCACAGATGAGGACAAAGAGGAGAACAAAAATGATAATGTGCATGTATAGTGGAAATACAGTCTGGTAAAAACATTTAGAAACATGGAATGAAGCAGTAAAGATCTCACTGGTTTCTTGCATAGAGATTGCTGTATGGAATCTTGATTGAGTTACAGTCTACTTTCTGCTTCTCTAAAGAAATATATATTTTATTTTTTTAAATTTATTTTAGAGAGAAAGAACAGAAAAGGGAAAGGGGGAAAACATTGATTTTTTTTGTCCTACTTATTTATGGATTCATTGGTTGATTATTGTATGTGCTCTGACTGGGGATCAAACCCACAACCTTGGCATATTGAGACAACACTCTACTCAACTGAACTATCCAGCTGGGACAAGATAATAATGATTTTAAATTTATGTGCTTTACAGGTGCTGGTGGTGAACTCTGTCTCTGGAACATTTAGCTTTGTGCTTCATACATAGGCGGCTCTCTCTATATGAAAAATATGACAATTTTATCATTAGATATTGTAAAACAATACATTAGTGTTTTGCCTTAACATTGACTATAATTGTTAGGATTTAATCATGAAGTGTGGTGAAGAGAACATATTTTCAATCTCAGGTTTCTTGGTTTGGGTTATGGGCTTTTGGGCAAGTCAATAATATTCCAAGTTCTCCATTTCCTTAGTCATAAGATTTTACAAAAATCAATTTAAAGTGAAACAAACTTTGGTATAAAATTTTTTTATGAAACACCATTCTGTATGATATAGTTAATAAGATGCTGTCTTTAGTGCTCACTGCAGCAGCACACATACTAAAATTGGAACGATACAGAGAAGATTAGCATGGCCTCTGCACGAGGATGACACACAAATTCATGAAGCATTCCATATTTTTAACATATAAAGATCTCATGTGACTCCACACCAGGAAGACAAACAATCCAATTAAAAAATGGTTAAAGGACCTGAACAGACACTTCTCCAAGGAGGACATACAGAGGGCCGAGAGACATATGAAAGGGTGCTCATCATCACTAGCCATCAGAAAGATACCACTTCACACCAGTCAGAATGGCCATTATAAACAAATCAACAAACAAGAAGTGCTGGCGAGGTTGTGGAGAAAAGGGAACGCTAGTGCACTGTTGGTGGGAATGCATACTGGTGCAGCCACTGTGGAAAACAGTTTGCAATTTCTCCAAAAAGCTAAAAATGAAACTGCCTTTTGGCATTATACCCTAATAATCCTAAAACACCAATTTAAGAGAATCTATACACCCCAACATTCTTACCAGCACAATTTAGAATAGTCAAATGCTAGAAACAACCAGAGTACCCATTGGCAAATGAATGGATTAAAAGACTGGCAAATTTACACAACCGAATAGTATGCTGCAGAGAGAGAGGAGGAGCTCCTACCCTTCAAGACAGCATGGGTGGAACTGGAGAGCATTATGCTAAGTGAAATAAACTAGGCGGAGAAAGACAAGTACCATATGATCTCACCTATAACTGGAACCTAATCAACAGAACAAAAAACTTAGCAAAATATAACCAGAGACATGGAAATAAAGAACAAACTGCCCTGGCTGGTGTGGCTCAGTGGATTGACTACTGGCCTGTGAACCAAAGGGTCTCAGGTCCATGTCTTAGTCAGGGCGTAGGCCTGAGTTGTGGAGCAGGTTCCCAGTAGGTGGTGCACAAGATGCAACCACACATTGATGTTTCCCTCTCTTTCTCCCTCCTTTCCCCCTCTCTAAAAATAAAATTTAGAAAAAGAATGAACTGAGAGTAACCAGAGGGGAGGTGGGAGGGGGACAATGGTCTAAAGAAGGGGAAGGGTCCTCAAGGAACATGTATAAAGGACCCATAGACAAAGACAACGGAGGGTGAGTAGGGTTGAGCATGTGAGTTGTGAGGGAGAAATGGGGACAACTGTGGTTGAACAACAATAAAAAAAAAGAAAATGCTATCTTTAGATATCAAGCATAGTAGAACAGGCATATCAACCTGACATAAGCACAGAAATCAGGTCAGAAAACCTGAATTTTGTTAGTTACATCTTCATATTTGTCTCTTCTCTGCCCCTTTGGCATTTAGTGAAAAAATTTAAAAGTGGCAGCCTGTCTCAGATGCGAAAAGAGGAAACAATAACAGAGGGGCAGGCCATGCCTAGCACGTTAATTAGGACTCTGTTGATAATAAGTAGCACAAATCAGCTCTTTTGTGCTACCCCAGGATTTTATTACTAGAATACTACAGGAATGCAAAGGCCAAGCTACAGCTGGGCCTTAGAGATGGAACCAGAGCCTATGAGCAGTAGATAGTCCAAGAACTTCAGTTTTAGATTGGATTGTATATCTTAAAAAGATATGTTGAAGTCCTAATCTCTGGTAGCTGTGAATGTGACCTTATTCACCTTTGCAGATAAATTCACACTGGAGGATGAGGGGTCCTAATCCAATAGGACTGGTGTCCTTAAAGGAAGGGAAGGAGAGACACAGACAGACACAAAGGGAGAATGCCTTGTGAAGATGCAGGTAGGGACTGGAACAAAGTGTTTACAAACTAAGCAGCACAAGCATTGTCAAGCAACACCAGAAGCAAAGAAAAAGTCATGTAAAGATATTCCCTAGATTCTTCAGAGGGAGTATGGCCCTGCCAACACCTTGATTTTAAGCTTCTAGCCTCCAAAACTGTGTCAGTATATATTTCTGATGTTTTAAGTTGTCCTAGTCTAAGACACTTTTTTATGGCAGGCCTGGGGCAAAAATACACCCTCTGCTTCTTTGCCTCTGCCTCCCTTTGAATACCTGTGTCACTCTTCTTTCATATTGCAAACTGAAGGTTTCTGTTTCCTGGTTCATATGGTAGAAAACAGTTGTCAACAACCATTTTCAAGTTTGTTTGATATAGCAATAGAGATACAGAGAGACTAAAAAGTTTTCTTCAACCCCCTTCCAAATTCTCAGGGAATAGATGTTACCAGCATTGTGGGTCTTGGGTTCCCCAAGATTGAAATTGATAGGAAACCCAGAGAAATTTCCAGACAGGTTTTACTAAAGCTTATGCTCAAGCACAAGGGAGACAGCACAGAGGAAAGAAGGGAAGGTCTTCTGAACTGCTTGGCTGCTTTTATAAACTGAGGACAAAGCACACTTTCTGAGAAAAGGTGAACTTTTTCAAAAATGGTAATCTTGCAGATTTCGACTTCAGGATTAGGTGACTTCCTTTTCCAGCTGCATTGCCTGGTAACTATGGTTGCACCTGCCCTGTGAGGGCAACATGGTGGACTGTTAATTACCACCACCCTAGGAAGGGCAAATAATGGTCAAATCTAGGTCAACCGTGCATGTGGGTCAGTAGCTTAAACAGGTACCTAGTAGGGAGATCAAATCAGATACTTCAGATAAAAAACACAGATACTTTGTGTTTTTGAGTGGAACAGAGGGGTGGTGACATTTTTGCTTTCCTTCTGATCATCCAGTCTTAACTTGACTTCCTAGCCATCCAGAATTTTCCATTTCCAAGTGCAAGTCTCTCTGCTATCTCAGGGACACATCGTCCATTGTGGATTGAGTGCCCATCTCAGGCCTCATCAGATGCTGCCTGGGTGGGATGATTTAGGATTACATCTCTGCGGGAGGCAGTGTCTGATGCCCAAATAATCAAACAGATGTCCACTAGATAGGTTCGGCAGAGAAGGAAGAGAGAGAGCAAAGCTGGCCAAAGTCAGGGAAGTGAGAAAACACCAAGGAAAAGGGACAGTTGGGGAGAAAGAGATAACTGACCAGGTCTGCTACCACTTCTCAGCAGGATATTTTCCTACAAGTTTGGGTTTTGTTATTCCTTCTTTTTTCTTAAAAAAAGATGCTTATATTGCATAAATGTTTTAGTTGTGTGGTTTTATTTAATCCTCCCAAAAGCCATTTAAGGAAGCAATTTTCATTTCCACAAATGCAGAAACAAAGACTATAAAAAATGAAATTAGATGTTCAAGGTTAAATTGCAAGTATGTAACATAGCCAAGATAGCACATAAATATAAGAGAAATTCTGGTTAGTGATGGAAGAGTTGAACAGCATACATTTCATGGTCTACTAAACTCTAAAAATTCTAGGATGTTGATTCATAGCAATACTAACAATACTCTTATGTAACATCTTTTGTATAAGTACCTTGAAGTACTTCTCATATATTTCCACTTGATTTTACATGGTATCCTAAGATTTTTTGATATATTATAAAACTACTTTTTAAAAACAAGATTATGTTTATGTTTTTCTGACCTAATTTCTGTTACCTTTGGTTTTAATGGACATGTATTTCTTTCAAATACTTCTACTTTTCCTTTTTAAATATCAAAATATCAAACTACACTATATTAGAGAGTACCTATTTTAGAGATGCCCCAAATCTGACCACTACTATCAAGGCACGGAAATTTATTCTTACTTTCTTCTAGTAAGGATTATTAGGTTGACTTCAGATTCTGGATTTTGTTTTGTGTTATTTTTCCACCACTTACTTTGTATGTCTATGTTGTTCCGACATCATTTTCCTTGGCTCTTTTCTCATATTTCTTAGAGACTTATGCTGTTTTTTAGATGTGTGTGCCTCAAGTGTACTTTTCTGCACAAAGCAGAGTCTCCATTTCACAGCCCCTATTCTGTGTTTCAGTGCCTTGATCCTTCTATGCTCTGCAAACTGGGCTCTAAATATTGCACATTTTGAAGTCTCAGACATCAATCAATGCTTTTCCTTTTGGCCCAAAGGAGTGGGCTTGGGTCTCTTATCTTTTGCCCTTCCTAGTTTCCTAGTCAGAGGGAAAGGTGACCTTGCTCCTGAGGATGGGGGTTTGATGACATAGTTGGAAAATGAGAGTGCTTCTATATCAAGCTTTACCTAGTTTTTTCCTAGTCTTCCAAGATCAACCCATCTTCCCCCTGTAGGAATTATTTTTCTTGCAGATTCTCCCTTCCCCCTCCCCTACCTGGTCCACTAGAGCAATTCGCATTTCTTGCGTTAACATGACTTGGATTCCAGTTTTGCTGAAAATACTCTGGCTTTATTTTGCTAAGAGAGCATCTGTCTCTCCTCCCCTTAACATATTCTCTTTGGTTACTTTGTAGGCTAATTAACAATAAATTGTGTGATTCCCAAACCAACTGTTTGTAATTCCTTGTGCTTTTAGGACAATAGGGAGCCTTAGTTTATCTATCATGGAAACACTATAAAATTGAATTCACATAAAATGTAACCAGATGAATTCTATCATTGCAACATCCATAAGTCAACGTAGTTTGAATTCAATTTTTCCCAGGATTTAAGTAATAGAAGAGTAAGGTAAATAACAAAAAGGAGTTTAATTATATCCCATAATAACTTTCCCCCACACATAAAAAGGAAGTTCTCATTCAAGGTAGGTTATCATTCAATCTCAGAAGAGACAGCTCTCAGGACAAATTTTAACTGATATACTATCCAATGCAGTTAGAAGAAAATTTAAAGAACATTGAGTAGACAATAACTATTGTTTTAGATTAGAAAACACCCCAAAAGCTCCACTGAGATAGAAAAGAGAAGGTCTCATAAAATTCAAATATTCTCAAAGACACTCAGCCACAAGAGTTGAGATACTGCAAGGTGTAATTAATTCCACAAATCTTTGAGTAAATAATATTGAGAAAGCAGTTTTGAAGTAAACACTGCTAAGGCCATCTTTTCCATTACCTGCCAAGTCCACTACTGGCTTCCTACCCCTTCAGGTCCCAGCTTACTATACCTTCCTCCCAGAAGACTTCCGATGTATTTAGGTGTTCTTGCCTACCTGGTCCCCAGTCCCATCTTCGTGGCTCTTACCTTGCAGTATCATGCTGCTGCCAGATAAGTGCGTCTCCCTGGCTGCACGGGGAGCTCCTCCTCAGCAGAGGCCACCTAGCGCACATCCCGACATGTGATGTGCTCTCAAGTGTTTGAGGTATAAATGGGTGGTAGAAATTTGGGGAGAAGATTTTCAAATTTTCAAAAGCCAAAACCCCGATTATATGCAATGCTCTGTGGCAACAGGGGAGAGAGACGAAGTGCCTCTGAAGAAAATGAGAAAAAAGTAAGGGATTGAAAAGCTGAAAAGGAAAGAGGGGTCTGTGGTCCTGTAAGCAGCAGAGCCCTGGCCTCACCTGTGATCACCAGCTTTGCTAGCAGTGCCCCTGACTAAGCAGGGCACGGGAGTAGCAGAGCTATTGCATGGAACCAACATGCAGCCCAGGACAATGATGTGTCCCAAGTGGGTCTCCCTGATACTTTATGCTACCTGAGCTGCTGGGACCCTGATATCCTACAACAGGTGCAGGAGAGGGACTGAGGTAAGCCCTGCTATGACTGAAGTTGAGTTCTCCCTGCCTGGTGGGAAGTTTGAAATAGAAATTGATTTAAATGATATTTTTGCATGCGTGATTTTGGAAACAAATATAGAGTTGTTTCCACCATGGAGAGAAATCAAAGTCTGTTGATTCCACTGTGGGAAAAAAAAAAGCTAAGTCATAAGTTAATTACAATATGAATCTTTTTTGGAGACTGATTTGTGAAACCTGAAGAAAAATTTAGGAGTAATCAGAATCAATTATGTTAAGATGGTCAATGAGATCATTTCGAGGCAATGGGTGGTAGAAAGTTCTTTAGATGACTGGATCATAAAAACTGGCATGGAAGATTATTGAGAAAATTAGAGGTTTTTCCTTGGAAATGCTTTAAAATAAGAAAGATTGATAGCCTCTGTCTACCAAGGAGCTTGGGGGATTGAGTAGATATCATTAGAAAGTCCTTATTAGATCTCTCATTTACATTTTAAAAACTCAAATAAGAGAATAGACACACATAAAGTTCTCAAGTAAGAAAAGGCTTAGGGGAAATAATAGTAAAGCATAAATCAGAAATTTTGTTCTTTTAGGTTGTGGAAAAATGCTAAAAGTGTAAAGGTTGTATTTGTAGAAGCACTAATTTTAAATATTGGATAATTAGCTCAGTTGGAGTAGCTTAATACAAAAAAATGGGAAAAGTTTGAATGATAGTTTAATTATGACTAATGATGGTCTAATTGTACATCAATACCCATAAAAAAGAAACGTAGAAATATTGATAGAAAGACTTCTACAATTATAATTTTGAGCAGTACATCCTAATTCCTCTGTTCTTTCATCTTTCACCCATAGACTATGCTTTGTATATAGCAGTAGGCCTTCAATTAATATTATAGAAATGAATGAATGATGGTATGTAATGACCCTTGAGCATGTAAGTAGTGTGTCCCTTTTGTCAAGGATGGAGAGCTTCTACCTTTCTGTCTGCCCATCTGTCCACTCACCCTCTTTTTCCTTCCAGAATTGCTAAATTGTTGGGTTGTGTGGACAGTAGGTGAAATTACATGCCTGAGATCACCTCTTCAGTGCTGCTGCTGGGCCACAAAGGATATGAGTGAACAATGATAGAAGAGGAAATAAGAAAGGCTCTTAAAAAAAAAAAGAGTTTATTTATTTTTAGAGATGAGGAAGGGAGGGAGAAAGAGAGGGAAAGAAACATAGACATGTGAGAGAAACATCCATTGGTTGCCTCTCGATGCTCACATACCAACTTCGGACCAGCCACAACCCAGGGATGCAGGGATGTGCCCTGACCTGGAATCAAACAGGTGACCTTTCACCTTTTGGGAGGAAGCTCAACCAGCTGAGTCACACACTGGGTCAGGACAAGAAACATAGAAAAAGACATACAACTTCACAAGTGAGAACATAAACCAAACTACACTGAGGTTTTTTTGTTTGTTTTGTTTTTTGGTGTTTTTTTTCTTATAAGACTAGAAAGAAACTTAGAACTGTGACAATCCACCTTGTGGTGAAGCGTGGAAAAGCAGGAACTTTCACATGTTGCTGGTCTAAGTGTGAACTGCAATAACCCCATGAAGGACAATTTAAAAATGTGCATCAGTTATATACATGGGCACATTGGGTACACCAAAAAGAAAATAATTTTAATGCCCATCAATAATCTGTTTTTAAAATAAATTCTGATATATCCATATAATGGAGTACTGTGCAGACATAAAAAATGAGGAAACTCATTAAGCATTGATTTGAAATTATTGCCAAAATTTCCCCCCCCAAAATAGCATTAAGTTCTACCATTCCTGCTTTCTTTATTTTTAAAGGAAAAAAGAACATATATCTGAATTGGCTTGCATTTTCTAGAAAAATAAACTATTGATAGTGGTGACCTCTTTGGGGGCAGGAAGTGGGATGAGAATTGAGCAATGGGGGAACAAGAGAACTGGAAAGTTTTTCATGAAATACATTTTTAAGCAGAGTTTGATTTAGAATTATGTCATGTACTCTCTTGAAATTTAAAAAAGAGTGACGGTGTCATGCTCTGCCATGTTGCTTTACCTGCACACACTCACCCTTGCTAAAGGTTCTTGTATCTTGGGTCCACCTAGAGAGGAGTGATAGATATCCCATCATTTGGATTTAGGTTCTGAGGTAACCCTACTGTACCTCTCCTTCAGCTCAGGATGTTGTCCTAGGACAGTGATTCTCAACTCTGCTGCACATTAAAATCTCCTATAAAGCTTTAAAAATTCCTGATGCCCAGATTACTCCCCACATCAATTACATCTGGATCTCTGGGACGAGGAGAAGACCCAGGCATCAATGCTTTTTTTTAAAGTTACCCAGAAGATTCCAATTTGCATGCAAGTCTGAGAACCAGTTTCCTACACAATTATAACTTTCTCATTTCACATGCACTTTTATTCCCTGTGTCTCTCTGTTCCTTTGAGACTTTACAGGCACCTAGGGTGAACAACAGAAAGCATTTAGGCATTCCTAACTCCTTTGTCTGAGACATTTGTAACTAGGAATTGTTAAAACAAATAAACAAAAAACCAAATATCAAAACCAAAAAATAACCACTCCCAAACAAGAAGACCATCTGCTAGAATATTAGTCGTTCAGTCAGAGTAAGTTTGATGTATCAAAGATTAATACCGGGTTCATATGTTTTATGAATTTAGAAAATCCTTATTAAGAAATTTGTATTAAAATATACACATTGGAAAATATGACAAGGAGGTTTTCTCTTCATTTAGCTGAAGAGATCTGTAGTTCATAGGGCAATTAATTGTGTGATAATAAAGCTGATCCTAAACATTTTCCAGTATTTTATTCACTATAATTCATAAACCATACAATTCACTCATTAAAAGTATACAAATCAATGGGTTTTAATATATTTGCAGTTTTACAATGATCTTCACATCAATTTTAGAACATACTCATCACCCCAAGAAGAAACCCCCTACCCATTAACACTTAGTCCCCATTTCCCTCCAACTGCCCCAGCCTGAGGGAACTTCTTAGTCTACATTCTGTCTCTTTAGATTTGCCTATTTGTGACCTTTCATATAAATGCAGCCATATTAAATGCATTCTTTTTTGACTGGTTTCATTCACTTAGCATAATGTTTTAAAGCTTCATTGTTATTTTTAGCATACATCAGTATTTCATTTCTTTTTATTGCCAAATAATATTCTATTGTACAAATATAATATTTGGTTTATGCATTCATCATCTGAAATTTGCCATCATGAATAATGCTTATATGAACATTCATGTATAAGTTTTTGTGTTGATATACATTTTCATTTCTCTTGGGCATATACCTAGCAGTGGAATTCATCATTTTATTATAAAGTTTTTAAACATACAATAAAGTTGAAATAACTTTATAGTGAACATGCTTCTAGCCACCAACAAGATTCTACTATTAACATTTTATTTCCCTTCTTTTATTAAAATTCAGTATTTGTTTCATTTCTTTAGAGGTAATATTTACATATGATGAAATTTTAAGTGTCTATTCACTAAGTTTTAATATATTCATTAGTATAACCCAAACCTCTGTCAAGATAAGTACATTATAGTCACTCCAGAACATTCTCTCATGTACCTTCCCTGCCAATCTCCATCCTCTGCCCTTCAAAGACAACTTCCATGCTGAGTTTTTTCTCCATGTATTTGGTTTGACTATTGTAAAATATCTTAAAAATAGAAAAGTACAGTAAATACCTTCTTGTGTGTAAAGTTCGTCTCATTCAGGAGAATGCTTCTGAGATTCATCGTGTTGTTGCATATGTCAATAGTTCATTTCTTTTTACTGCTAACTAGTAAGTACATTGTGTATGAATATACCACAGCTTACTACAGTTCTATTCTGTTGATGGGCATCTGGAATTTTATGAATAAGGCTGCTACGAATATTTTTGTACAAGTGTTTTGTGGACATATGTTTTTGGTTTTCTTGGGTAAATACATAGGAGTGGGATTTCTTGGTCTTACAGTGAGTGCATGTTTAAGTTTATAAGAAACGGCCAGGTTTTTCCCAAAGTATTTGCACCAGTTTGCATTTGGCAACTCATCTGCATAAGTTTCAGTTGTTCCACATCCTCATCAAGCTTTGATGGTGGTAGTCTTTTTAATTTTAGCAATTCTAGTAGGCGTGTAGTGTGGCTTTAATTTGTCTTTCCCAGACAGATAATAAGCTCTTTAATTCCTGGCTATTCACCTCTCTTCCTTTATAAAGTGTCTATTCAAATCTTTTGCTCATTTAAAAAAAAATTACTACTTGATGTTTGGGGCAGAAGTGAAAAACAACTGATAATATGCAAATTTACCCTACCTTTAAGTATTTCTAGAAAAGGAAAATTTTAATCTTTCTTTGATATTGCATAGCATTTAACTGTAAAAAGCTAATTGATTTCAGATTACTGTCATATAAGTCAATTTCTCTTGGTTACTCCTTATTCAGAGTTAAAACAAATATTTAGAGATAATTTGTGATTACACACTTATGTAGGTTATGTTTCAAAGTATAATAAGGCTTTTCATTTGTTAAAGGATATAAATTTTTCCCCACTGGTGTGGTTCAGTGGGTTGGGCGTCATCCCACAAACCAAAGGGTTGCATTTCTCCCAGTTAGGGCACATCTCTGGGTTGAGGGCCAGGTCCCCACCTGGGGACCTGGGAGAGGCAACCGATCAATGTCTCTCTCACACACTGATGTTTATCTCCATCTTTTCCCTCCTTTCTCTAAAAAATAAAAAATGATAGAAATTATTTCATGAATAATATGTCTTTAGTTCCTTCTTTCCACTGGTATTCCCAATCTGTGTGAAAAGGATAAAAAGGAATAATTCAACCAAATACTAGTTTATTGCTATGTTTGTCCACTTTTAAACTCTTTACTAATGAGCTAAAGAACAGGGCTCTTCTTGCTGGGATATCAACATCCCACTGCTTAGGAAAAAAGTATGGCTATATTTAGGATTCACTTTATTTTCAAGGATTAGGAGTTGCATTTAGGCAGCCTTGATTCCATGTAGGAGGATAAAAAAGCTCTTAAGTCCGGTTCATCAAGAAATATTTCCCCACAGAATTGGTGAGAACTGGGAGTGTATAGGAGGACTGATTGCCCTTAGCTATGTTGAGGGAAGAGTAAAGCTTGAAAATGCAGGCATCCATGTTGACCAGAGCCTAGCCTAGCCTAGCCTAGCCTATCCAGGGAGGAACCTCATCCTATCCAAGGAGAGGCAAGTATACAGATGATTTCTTCTTTTACTTACCCTTTGACAATCCTTTAGCATGCATTAGATTTATAGATTTTCAGAAGCAATTATTGGGGGGGGGGGTTGGAAGGAGAGAAGAACATTTTTATTTTTTGCCTTAAAATATGTGTAGGTACAATTTTAAAAAGGGAATAATTATGAAAAACATATGAAACTCTTACTACAGATTTCTAAGTGGTAGAGTGATTTTGCATGGGACATCATACATAAAATCAATAACCCAAAGGGATTTGCTATCTTGATTATGGAGACAAACACACACATATACTCCCCATACTCCCACATTACTATTTCAATTTTCATTGTATTTTTGAAGAATGAAAATGCTTCAGGTAACCATCAACAATGATATTCTTTTCCCTTATGTGTCATTTCATTCTCTAAGAATCAGACAGCAGGATCATAGGCCAGACTCAAAATGACTGCAGTCTATGACCTCCCTCAGGTTTCCTTCTAAATTTCTCCTTTTGAAAGGAATGACCAAAAGTTCTTATTTTTAACCTATTTTCTACCCTAAAAGAAGTATGTTTTCAATACTTTTCTCCAGTTGTCCTAGATTTATGAATCCAGAGCCACAACACAGCGTGGTGGTTAAGAGTATAACCTCTCAAGCCTCATTGCTTGAGTTTGAAACCCTTCTCTACCATTTACTTGCTGTAAGACTTTGGGTAAGTTACTGAACCTCTCTCAGCCTCAGTTACCTCTGTTAAATGGGGTAAAAAAAGACCTAGGGAATTATAAGTTTTTATAGTTTGCAAGTTAGGCACAAATGACACAAAATGGTAAGAAAACACTTCAATTACTCAGGGTTTGATTGTCTAGGTTGCAGATTTTCTAAGCCAGGTACCCCTGGCTTTTCAGAAAGAGGACTTTAAAAAGTGCTTTCAATTAGATTAAGTACAAAGCACAGTATGTTTGTGAGAGCTGGAAGGAAGCTGGGGGCTTTGCCAACCTCTGGTAGCTGGAGCCCCCAAGCCTCCCCTCTATTCTTTCCTGTATTAACTCTTTCCCCACAGCCTCCTACCCTCAGCCTACAAACCTTCTTGGGTGGCTTTTAAAATTCACCTTCCTCAAAAAATGCTGGTAATATTGAGATAATAAAACAGCATCAGATGTTATATACAGTGGGTCTTCAAATAATGTTTTATTGTTCAATGTTGTTTTGTTGCAACATTGAGATGAGTAGGAATGTAACTCTTGTTTATATCAATGAAACTCTGGCAAAATTGGTTTCATTATCCATGGTTTCACTTAAAGTCGCAAAAACTATCCCAGGCGATAAGGGAGGACCTTACTGCGTTACAATCATATGTATGCAAAGAGCAAAACAGCCCAAACCTTATTCCAGAGTAGAGAGAAGACAAAAGAAACACTATAGAAAATGTTTGTCTTGCAAAGACAGGAACTGGGTTAATGTCATTTTTAAATTTTTTTGTGAGTTCTACAGTTTTTTATTTGTGAGGTATGCTTGGCACCTTGCTTCCTACTCCTCAGTGTCATCCCTGGACTAGTAAAAACCACAGCACTTTGGAGCTTGTTAGAAACAAAGTCTCAAATTTACTGAACCATAATCTGCTCCTTAGCAAGATACCCAAGTGACTCACATACATTTTAAAGTTTAAAAAGCGCTGTCTATGACAATTTTTCTCATACCTGGCTATGCATTGAAATCACCTGCAGAACTTTAAAACTACTGATGCTTGGGTTCCAGTTCCAGATATCCCGATGTATTTGGCTGGGTGAAGCCTGGGCATTGAGGTTTAAAAGAAAAAAAAAAATCTTAGGTGATTCTATGAATTTGAGACCCATTAACCTAAAACAATGGTTAGGTTCTCAAAGTGTAGGCCCAGCACTGTCAAGGAACCTGTTAGAAATGTAAATTCTCAGGCCCCCACTTCAGCTCTGACAAGATAGTTGAAATTAGACGTCCCACTGATTACAATGCATAGGAGGCTGAAAAATCTGAGAAGGTAGATCAGAAATGGGGCCCAATAATTTGCACTTCTGAGTTTCCAGGTGCTCCTACTGCAGGTCTGAGGACCATACTTACAGAGTCACTGGCCTAAAACCTCTGACCCACGCTTAGTCTAGAGCAGGGGTCCCCAACCCCTGGGCCCCGGACAGGTACCACCAGTCTGTGCCCTGTTAGGAACTGGGCCGTCAGAGAAGCTCTCCTGAGCTCTGCCTTTCGTCTCCGGGCCCCACCCCGCCCCTGCCGCTGCCCCTGCCGCTGCCCCTGCCGCTGCCCCTGCCGCTGCCTGCACCTGGTCCACAGCAGGAGGTGAAGCCAACGAACAAGAGAAGCTCTAGGGAGCTTCGCTTCTAGAGCATCCCCCCCGCCCCCCCGCCCCCAGTCCCCGGCACCTGAGCTCTTCCTCCTACTCCCTACCCCCAGTCCGTGGAAAACCGGGTCCCTCGTGCCAAAAAGGTTGTGGACCGCTGGTCTAGAGCCACACAGCTGGTTAGATCAGAGCCAAGCCTGGAACCCACTGTTTCTCTTCAACCACAAACTACCTACATGCCGTTTCTTTCTAGGTCTGAGGCCTATATGGCCCTCTTTGCCTCCCCCTTCACCAAATATGCAGGCGGGGTTTTTTGTTGTTGTTTTTAAATACAGTTCAGTACCTTATACTCAAAACATGTCTCTCTGCTCCTCTCCAGAAACCATTCACACTAACTATGGACAAATACCCCTACTTTTAACAAGCCCTGCTCTTGTGTCAGACACTCCTCCTCAAGGAGCCCCTGACCTACCCTTAGCCATCTGCAGGTTCACTTGTGGCCTCTCCGATTGAAATCTACCCTCTGGGCTTGAGGCCACTGGTCGCAAAATGACCAGGGTTCCGGAGCCAGGGACTTCAGAGGCAGACGACCACTAGTCTTGGGAAGTAGCAGAGGGTTGCTTTCTTTTCTAACCTGCTGCTACCAGACCTTTTCCCTCCACAAGCAGAGGGTCTACTGCGACAGGAAGAGCAAGCGAGACCAGAGGTTCAGGAAGAGAGGATATTAAGGCAGCAGATCCCACTGGACGGTGGGACACTGACTGTCCCCTCTTAGGTCCTGCCTCCTCGGTCCTGAATCTTGCTCCCTCCTTTATCCACTTCCAGAAACCCCAAAGGCAAACAAGAATCTGCAAACCAGCTTCTAATACATTCCATGCCTTTCCCCCGAAGAGGGGGCGAGTGTGTGTGTGTGGTGGGGGCTGTGCGGGGAGGGGGAAGAGGGATTGTCCTGGGATTCAGCGGGGTGGAGGACGATGCGCCCTTGAAGGAGGGTGCGGGTGCAGAAGACAATTACCCCTCCATGGTTAAGTCTCTCGCAGCCCAGAGTGGCCCGCTCTTGCGGCCCTGGGAGGGAGGGGTGCTGGTAGGTCTCAGCATAGCGCCGCTCCCCGCGCGACATCGTAAAGGCCTAGGTGGGTACACAGGCGGCGCACCCCCATGCATGACCTCAACAAGCGATCTGCAAAGTCTGCGCTACCGATAGGACTCCAGCTCCTCCCGGTTTCGTCCGTGCCCTAGTAACGCGTTCTTCTTGTATCGCTTTCAGCCACAGTAGCAGGACACAGTGGCGTATCCCTGGTGGCGCAGCGCATTCCCCAGCGCTTGCAGCTTTCGGTTCGGTGGCGCAGCGCGTAGAGACTGGCTCTGGTCATTGGAACAAGTAAGGCACAAATGTAAAGTGTGCTCGTTCAGGTCGGAGAGGGGCGCCCGGGACCCGCGGCCCCAAGGCGCACCTGCCTCAATGGCGGAGAGGGGCGGGGCGTGCCCGTCAGCAGCTCGTGGGCCTGAACGCTGGAGGGGGCTGTGGCTCTCCCGCTGTCCCAGAGGCTCTGACTGCGCGGCGCTCCAGCTCCCCCCGCCGAGGGGCCGGCCCAGGTCCGGGGAGGGGCGTGAACGCCTTCACTTCCCGCTCGCCGGTTCTGGAGGAGGTGAGTCCCGTGCGAAGGCGGGGTTGCGGACCCTTGGCTGTGTCTCGGGGTTGGAGACGCGGCCACCGACCGCTTTGCGCCGCTCCTCCACTCGCAAGGGGCGCTCGGCCGGGCGTCGAGGCAGCCATGGCGACCCTGAGCACACTCCCCACCCAGCGTGCCTGCTCCGCCCTCCCCTCCGCCCCACGCCACCTTTGATGGCTCGGACATCGGCCGGCCACCGCCAGCCCTTCTCGCGCGCTCTCGCCGCACCCGCAGCCCGCGGGTATTAATAGCGAGGCGCCCCAGCCGCGCGCACAGACCAAAGCTGCCGCGCCCTCTGCAGCCGAGGGCCCGAAGCTGTCGAACCT
This sequence comes from Pteronotus mesoamericanus, assembly GCF_021234165.1. Classification (NCBI taxonomy): domain Eukaryota; kingdom Metazoa; phylum Chordata; class Mammalia; order Chiroptera; family Mormoopidae; genus Pteronotus; species Pteronotus mesoamericanus. The sequence continues at coordinate 285,035 of NW_026555109.1, forward strand.
GGAGGCCGGGAGTAGGAGCGCGAGCAGCCGGTGCCGTGGAGGTAGGAGGCGCTCGGGGAACAATGACCGTGATGGTGCGGGCGGGCAGCCGGGCGGCAACTTGTGCGAGTCCCAGCGCCTGGAGCTGACCCATCGTGGGTGCGGGTGGAGGTGGTAGAATGGCCTCTAGGGTCCTTCCCGGAGGGGGCGTGCGGCGGGTGGGACCCGGCTTCCCCATCTAAGGCGGGAGATTTGCCCGCTGGGCCCAGGGCAGCCCCGGCAACAATAGCAGGAGCTCGAGGCCTCTGGGCTTCGCGGCGCCCTTTTCACCTTCCTCACCTCCGAGGACTCAGGCTGCCTGTCTCTGCCTGCGCCCTCCTCTCGCCTCCCCCACTCTATGGCGCCCTTCCTCCCTTTTCGTCCCATCCCACCCAGCGCCGTGACAGCGCCGGACGCCGCTTCCGGACCTCTGGCAGCAATCTCGGCCCCTGAAGCAGATCGTGGGCCGGGAAGGTGGCCGCTAGTGTGGGTGCCACCGCGCTGCCAGGTGGTCCCAGCTCGCCCACGCACGGCGCGAAGACTCCGGTGGGTGACAAAGAGGAACACACCCTATGCCTAAGTTAGATTTTCTGTCTTTTTACCTCCTGCCTTTATGGAGAGTAGATTTTTTTTCCCCTTTCTTATTTTAAAGCAAAGGACACAGATTTTTGTGGTGTTTCCAAACAACTTCTGATTGTGGTTTTACCATACAAGTTCCGGAAACTTTAGCTGTGTGATATGGCCAGACCTTTGAGTGTGCATATGTGTTTTATTTGAGGGTAAAAAATGAGTTCACCATAATAGGTTTGGATTTTGTTTATGGTAGTTAGAGTCCAGCAGCTGTTGGGGTTTGTGCAGGGTTCCCCAAAAGAAGATAGATGAGGTTCACAAAGAAACGAGGACCATGGTATCACATCAGCCCCTTCAGATGTGGAGAGATTGTGTCTCATCTGGAACAGTTTATCCATTTCAGCCTGTCTCTGGGACCTTCTGAAGTACCATGTTGGTCTCTGGCTGTTTCGTTTTATTATTGTTGTTATGTCTTTCTTGTTAGTTTTCCAGGTTTGACTTACTCAGCCTGGCCCTATTCTGTTTCCCCGTTCCCCCTGAGCCATGGCTTTAATAGACTGCACTCCCCACCCCCCTTCTTTACTTAGCAGGATGTGCCTTCACCCTGGCCTAGCTCTGGGTTAGATTTAATGTGCTTTGCAGTGGTGACCTGCCAAGCCCATTTCAGAACATCCTCCAGCATTGTCTTGCTTTTTTTATTCAGTCTAAACAGGCTTTTTTAGTCCTGAGAGCTTTCTCCTCATTGTTTGGATCTGGTGGGTCCTTGTGGAGTCCTTTATTTGGCTTTCTCCCCTCATTCCACAGCCTTCCTGCTGGGGGTTTACACTTAGCCTTTCCAAAGGGTTGGTCTTCTGGGTATTACAGTTTGTGATGATGCACTTCATATGTGGGCTTAGCATCCACATGGCTCACTTTATATTCCTGCAGCATCGTTCTGCAGCAAGGCACCAATATTGGAGTTACTCCAAGCACAATGAAACATTTGTGTTTTTAGAATGTCTGGCTAATAGATCTGCTTCTGGGTAAGATAAATAGACACATTATTGGCCAGTGGCTGGCTTGATGAGTGAAGTGTTGGGGAAGATAGTGATTCCTTTCCAGCCCAGCTCTTCCCAGAATCTGTTGTATCTTTTATGCTGATGGGAAACTTGAAGTACTTGGTTATGTTGTAGCTGTACCCCTTAGGGTCACAGATTCTATAGCAAGCCCCCTGTGAGCTGGGGTGTGGTTTTTTAATTTAAGAGTTGTGTCCCTGCAGAAATTCTGGAGTTAGGTTTATAATGCTCCTTTTACAATGATAGTCTTGTCCTGGAGTTTATACATGGATTTAATTCCTTGGATCATAAAAGAATATTAATGTTCCTCTATTGCCAAATTTACTAAAAGGAGATTTAAAAATCTATCCTAGACAATTTTCTTCTGGTTTATGGCAATTATTTCAGAAGTGAGACTATAAAAAACATGGGTGAACATTTTTGTTTTGCTTTTCATGAAAGAAACTTTCCAAGAAAATGGCTTTTTAAAAAGATAAGAATTAAATAAGAATATTGAACTTTTTTTTCCCAAAAAGTGGAATTAATCCTCTAGCATTCATTGAGCATTGAAGAGTTTAATTCATTTGGAAAATGATGCATATTTATGAAGAGAATACTTATGATATAATCAAAAGGGAAAACTCATTCCTACCCTAGAAGAGGTAGAGAACACTGGAGAAAAGACAAGAACCTTGTTTGGTTGCTGAATGCTCTTTAGGAAGGGTGGCATTTTGACTTTTCCAGCAGATGAGTGAAGTTTTATGGATTCATAGGTACCTGGCTAAATGCTTGGACAGTATGGCGTACCAGGCATTTGAAATAAAGGACTTGTAACTGGCCATGCTTATTGCAGAGAACTGCCTAGAATTTTGAGGAATGCACTTTCCCCCCTAACTGAAGATGCTACAGGTAAGAGAGGGGCGCATATAATCCCAAAATACAGTTGATTCAGTTCTTTCAACACAGGAATTCCAGGTGTTGGTTACCACTGCCTGGGGAGAGGTGGAGGACTTGCAGGTTCCTGTGTCTGTCTCCTTTATCGTTTGGTGCTCTCCATTGAAAGGAGGGCTCACCAAGCCTGGGAAGTGGTGGATCATTTTCTTTTCCTGTTCTTTAGCGGCAAGGGTTTCTGCTGTGGTCTCACTTCATCATAGTCCCTGCACCCTCTGTTTCTGCCAGGTTACTGTGTTAACCACTTCCACATGTCCATCATGATCAGAGCCCAACTGTTTTCATTCAGGTTACTTGAAATACTGATTTTGTCAGTCCTTTTACTCCAAATGCACCTTTGTTTTTAATCAAGAAGCCCCCAGAAAATGTTTAGTATGAAGTGGGACAACTGGCCTTTTATAGGCTGCGTTTGTAGTGGTTTAAGTCAGTTAAGTGTTTTGCAAAGTGGGTACTTTGAACAAAAGTGAACAATTGATATATATTTAATACAGTGCTCTAAGTTTTTGATACTTGTGAAATAAGTCAGGGACCATCAAATACAGTTGCCTCTTACACACCTCTATCTGGGGACATGGCCCACAACGCAGGCATGTGCCCTGACCAGGAATTGAACTGGCACCCTTCTGGTTTACAGGCCAATGCTCAACCCACTGAGCTATGCCAGCCAGGAACTGTAGTTTTCTAATTTTAATGTGGAATGGATATCATAGACAAACTGCAAGGCTGTCAATTAAAGTAATGTCAGAATACATCACTGACACTGAATAATTCACTGACACTGAATTAATTTCATGTGTAAAATTGTCATATTTGTGCACACATTTTCAAACAAAAAAAACCACAGGTCAAACTAGATTGCCTTTAACTATTGCCTTTATATATCTTTTACAGTAACATTCCTTGCCAACCTTGCCAAAAGAGTTACTTCACTTTACATATAGACTTTTTATTTTCCATACAGATATCTTGTAAGAAGATTTATAAATCTGGTATGACAATGACTTTCATTTTTTGTTCTCATCCTATTAATTCAAGATCTAGTGTAGTCCCTGGCACACAGCAAACCTTTGGTGAATACTCGTTGAGTGAATAAATAAGCCTGGTTTTTGATTTCCTTTCAAATTTATCTTTAAAATTTCTAAGGGAATTTTGATATTAGCACTGATAGGTGGCTGTTCTGGGAATTTTAAAATTTGATATTTGATTTTGATTCTGTTTCATTCTAATCTAAAAATTTAAACTACTCTTTAAAGCAGTGTAATATTGTAAAAAAAAATTTCAGGTTTATTCTAAAAATCAGACAATAAAAGCATGAAGAAGAAAGTAAAACTTATCTGAAATTCTATGACCTACCACCCAAACCTACCGTTAACCTTTTAGTGCCTGTTCTTTTATATATCCTTATTTCTTAGCCTCCCTCAAATTGTTATTGTTGTTTTATATAGTTCTTGTCTGTATAGATTTAATGTGCTCACCATGTTTTCTTATATGTTGAAACTTGATTCTGTGATAATATTCCTTCTTTCAGAGAAATATTTTTCAGATGTTCCATTAGTGAGCATTTCTTGGTGGTAACCTCAGTTTTTGTGTGCCTTTAAATATCTGTTCTTGGATGTTAAATTACCAGGATTGTTTTTCCTATATCAGTCAACTAATTTTTGGTTCCATTGTTGTTGCTGTCATTTTGGCTGTCAGGCTAATATATATATATTTGTAAATAGCCTGTCATTTCTCCTTGGCTGTTTTTAGGTACTCTGTATTTTCACTATGTCTAGGTGTAATTTCTTTTTTCTTCTTTACTTTTACTCCTTTCTCTTTTTTTACTGCATCCCCCTCTTCCCTCTCATCTTATCACTTTATTCTTTTCTATTGCTCAGTAGTATTTCAGTGTCTGGATATCCTACAGTTTGATTATCTACTCACCTGTGGCCACTCTGGTTGTTTCCAGTTTGGACTATCATGAATAGAGCTGCTGTGAACATTTGTGAACAAGTCTTTGTGTGATCTGTTTTCTTTCTTTCTTTTTTTTTTTTTTAAAGATTTTATTTATTTACTGTACTCCTGGCCAAGATGGAGGAGTAGGTAGATACACTTTGCCTCTTTATACAAACAAAAGAAGGAAACAACAAATTTAAAAATAAAAAAATAACTAGACTGCCGGAAAACTGAACTGTATGGAAGTCTGACAACCAAGAAGCTAAAGTATAAACATTCATTTAGACTGGTTGGAGGGGCGGAGATAGGCAGCCAGGGTAGAGAGGACGCGTGGCAAGGTGGCAGCTGGAGGACCAGACAGGCAAGGCTGTGGCTGGCAGCCTGTGGCTGACTATCTGGGTGGACCCGCATTTGCATGCATATAAACCAGGAGGAGCAGCTGGGGATAGAGACAGACCAAACAATCCAAGGTTCCAGTGAGGGAAAAGAAAGCCTCAGAACCTCTGGAGGTAAAAACCTGTGGGGGTTGCAGCGGCAAGAGAAACTTTCAGCCTCACAGGAGAGGCCGTTGGAGCAACCCACAGGGTCCTAGAATGTACAAAAATCCACCCACCCGAGAATCAGCACTGGAAGGGCCCAATTTGCTTGTGGGTAGTGGGGGAAATGACTGAAAGCCGTCAGAGAACCGAGCAAGACGCATTGCTCCCTCTTGGACCCCTTCCTCACACACAGTGTTACAACCCAGTGACCTGGGTTGCCTGGCCCTGGTGAATATCTAAGGCTCTGCCCCTCTCAACATAACAGGCACTCTGAGAAAAAGAAATATGGCCCAAATGAAAGAACAGATCAAACCTCCAAAAATAGAACTATGTAATGAAGAGATAGCCAACCTATCAGATGCACAGTTGAAAACACTAGTAATCAGGATGATCACTGAATTGGTTGAGTAAGGTGGCAAAACAGAGGAACAAGTGAAGACTACGCAAAGCAAAATAAATAAAAACATACAGGGAACCAACAGTGAAGGAAAGAAAACTGGAACTCAAATCCACGATTGGGAGCAGAAGGAAGGGATAAACATTCAGCTAGAACAGAATGAAGAAACAAGAATTCAAAAAAATGAGAGACTTAGGAACTTCTGGGACAACTTTAAACATTCCAACATCCAAATCATAGGGGTGCCAGAAGGAGAAGAGGAAGAACAAGAAATTGAAAACTTATTTGAAAAAATAATGAAGGAGAACTTACCCAACCTGGCCAAGGAAATAGGCTTCCAGGAGATCCAGGAAGCTCAGAGGATCCCAAAGAAGTTGGACCCAAGAAGGCACACACCAAGGCACATCATAATCACATTACCCAAGATTAAAGATAAGGAGAGAATCCTAAAAGCAGCAAGAGAAAAAGAGTTACTTACAGGGGAGTTCCTATAAGACTATCAGCTGATTTCTCAAAAGAAACCTTGCATGCAAGAAGAGGCTAGAAAGAGGTATTCAGAGTCATAAAAGACAAGGACCTACACTCAAGATTACTCTATCCAGCAAAGCTATCATAAAGAATGGAAGGTCAGATAAAGTGTTTCCCAGATAAGGTCAAGTGAAAGGAGTTCATCATTACCAAGCCCTTATTACATGAAATGCTAAAGGGACTTATCTGAGAAAAAGAAGTAGATCAAAAACTATGAATAGTAAAACGACAACAAACTCACAGCAATCAACAACTGAACCTAAAAAAAACCCCAACAAACAAAAACAAAAGTAAACTAAGCAAACAACTTGATAATCAATAAAATATCTATTTTTTAAAAAGGTAACAAGAGTTGGGAATAAAACCAGATAGATTTGTCCTCTGCATTGTCCATCTTTGGGAAATTTGGGCAAGTTATTGGTGTTCTTTCCTAAGACCTCAAGGGAATCTTTAGAAGTGCATATATCTTCTAGCACTATTAGAATATCTGACTAATAGCAGTTTAAGCCATCAGGCATTTTGTTGCCTTAAGTACCGAAGAAGGGGCTTCCTGTGGTGTTGTAGTTCACAGTATCATCAAGGACCCAGGTTTGTTCTTTCTTTTCATCCTGCCATTCTCAGCATATTGCTTCTTGTACTTGGGCTTGTTGCCTATTGGTTAATAAGACTGCTTGCTGCAGCCTAACAGGCTATTATGGCTAATGGCTACTGCAGCTCCAAACTTCATACTCTCACACGTTCGGTGTTGTCAGTTCAGTCACTGCACGGGCTTCTTTAACCTCCTTTTGGCATTAAGGAGTGTCCTTCCCAGGAGCCTCCAGCACCTGGAAGGTCTTTGAAGGGGTTTCTGAGGAATGCTTCTGTGTTCTGAAAAGAGACCCAAAGACTAGATTGGTTAAGGTACCTGCAACCATAGTATCCACGTTGTGAGTAGCCTTAGGATAAAGACAAGAAGATGATGAAGTTGAAAGATGGACCCAGAATCATTGTGGGCATCAGTGACACTACTCTGATCTTTCTGTACCTGGAGCTTAGCATATGAAATAATAGTAAATTTAGTATACTAAATAATATAACTCTGGACTTACTGTACTAAACAATAAATTTACTTACTTTTTAATTCTGTCATTGCCATCCAAAGCATCCTGACTGGCCCTGGCCAGTGTGGCTCAGTTGAATAGGCATTATCCTGCAAAGGGAGGGGTCACAGGTTGGTTCCCAGTCAGGGTATATGCCTGAGTTGTGGGTTTGGTCCCAGTCTGGAGGCATGAGGGGGCAACCAATTGATGTTTCTCTCTCGCATTGATGTTTGTATCCCTCTCTTTCTCCTGACCTTCCCCTCTAAAATCAATAAATCAAAAAAAAATTTATTAAAGCATCCTGACTGATAAATTTATTGGAAGACTTTATTTTTCACCTACCATTTTACATTACCTATGAGAAAAGGAGTTTCTGCCCTTTAATTATGTGAAAAGTGACTACTAAGTGGTCATATCAAGTCACTGTGAGATGAACTATTTTTAAGGCCTTTAGGTAGTTGATGATGGGTGCTAATGAAGCAGCTAAGTTGACATGAATTTTACCTCTCCTTTTAAGGTGGCCATGCAGGACATCGGTTTGAAATTGACCATTGATGGTTTGGATTACAGGGCATACTTGAGAGTAGTAGTTCATTTCTTTTAAGGAAAAATGATGGCAGTGTTTGCCATGTCTGTCAACCTAGAATTGCATTTATCTTCACATTTATTATTGTGTAGGAGATTTGTGAGACATTATTAATCAAAGATGAATATCTTCCTTCACAGTCTGACCTGAGCTTTTGGTTCTCTGGCATGAGATCTAGTTGGGGTCCAATTGGAGTGAGCTGCTTGGAAATGTAAGGAGTTAGGCAAAACCAGAGTTTTACCAAATTAAAAAATGAGACACAGATATTTGTCACTAAGTAAAGAAAAGTTAAATGATTTAATAACCTTAATATTAATCCAAGCAAATAAATGGAACAAAATATGCAGGTAAACAAATCACAGAATATAGACCAATAATAGTTCTATTTTCATTTAATTGATATAACTTTTAAAAATAAATGAGTGTCCATCTCCCCTCCCCCCCACTATCATGATGGCCAACTGACCAGGGCAATTTGCATATTCACTGCTGTTTTATCTTTAGTTTATGTAAGGGCCTATCAAGTCAACAGGTATTTACCAAACATCTATTGATATATTGAAAATAGTTACTGTTGGTGCCACAAAAATGGAGTTCAGTTTTTGTGCTCAGAGTATAACAGCTAGGTCGGATGGGAGAAGTATCTAGATAATTATAATAAAAAGTAGAATATGCTAAAAGCTTTCAGAAGGTAATGGTATTAGTGGAAGTGTTCAGGATAGTAAGATACTGGATTCTTGTTGGAAGATGTAGCACTTGAGTTGAGTTTTGAATAAAGAAATATGTTTTTATTTGCTTATTTGTTTATTTTAGTGTTCACTTTGTAGTGTGTTCATTGTGACAGGATTAGAAAAGTATTCACATATAAAAGAAAGTCAAAATCCCTTGGAATTCTGCCATTCAGAGTCACTTCCATAGTATTCTTGGTCACGCAGGCCAGCTGTGATTCAGGGGAAAGGGACTACACCAAGGTGTGGATGCCAGGAGACAAGAATCTTTGGAGATCATCGTGGAAGCTGGCTACCATATGACCTGAGCAGCCTGTGTTCAACCCAGCTTTCCCACTCAGCAGTTGCTTGGTCTAGAGAAAGCAATTTCATTTCTGAGTTCCAGTTTCCTCTCATATTTTAACAAATGGAGACAATAATATCTACTGAATAATACCTATGGAAGTACAAATCAAACATGGATTCTAAATAAGTTGCTTGTAAAGTCTTGGTGATCACTTTTTACGATTTGGAATTTCGAGAATTTAAAATTTTGGGGGGGAATTAATATATAAAAAAGAACTACCTGTCAATTTATAAAAAGCTCATGACATGGTAGGTGCTGTTTGTATTATTAAGCCATAAAGCTATGAATCTTAACTGTCAGAACATAACAAAGATAAACATGTTGAGTAGTAACAACATAATTTTTACCAAAGATGTTGGTCACAACTTCTTTCGGTTTAGATTCTGTGTATGTTTTGAATTTTTTTCCTTTCTTAAAAGAGGAAATCCAGTCATTGTACATTAGCAAAGACCAAATTCCTCAGTCTTGTTCTCAGGTATTTATTTTTAATGATACTCCCCAGATAATAAATGTGTCATTTGAGGTCTGCTATATAGGACTGGAAGGACTCTGAGAGACATTACTGATGAGTTTAGGGATATCTGGAAAGCAGGTGTACTGCCTCTTTATAGAGGTTTTTTGTTTTTTTTTTTTAAATAGAAAATTCTTATAAAAATAATTTAGAAATACATAAATCAACAACCTTTGGCTTTATTGGCATAATCTAAAAAGCTTTCCTTTTTGAAGTGATTGTAATGTGGAATAATGTAACTGCCTGTTAATGCTGTAACTGAAAAGAAGGGCAGCTGAAGGAAATCTGGAGTCTTTGTCCCATTTTCTTTCCACGTCTCCTTTATTTTGCCCTTTCCCTTGACTTGCCTTCCACCCTTGTGCTGATCTGTGTTCCTAAAGCAAGCCACAGGAGCCCTCCTCTCTCACATTCTCTCATCTCTACACCTTCTGTTTCCTCTGCTTGGAATGCAAGAGCTTTTTACCCAGTTCTCTCTTCTTTGATGTCCACCCAGTTCCTGCCCACCTCCTTCCAGAAGTCCCTCCTAAGGCTAACTTCTATCTTTGCTGCTAACCTGGACCCTCTGGGTTTCTACCAGTGTGTTTTCTCTCTTCTCCACCCATTTTATTTATTTGAGCACTAATTCTTATTGAGCACTTCTGAGTCTCAGGCCAAGTTCTAATTACTTTATGTGTATAAACTCATTTAAACACTCCAACCTCACTGATTTTCAGTCACAGCTTATAACTGGCAGAGCCAGGAAAGAAGCTCATAAAGTCTTTCCCCATTTATTGAGAGCAAATTCTACATCAGTATTTTACACCTCTGCATTTCCAGTGTCTGGCAAAATTCCCTGAACTTAGTAGGTTCTCAATAAATGCTTGCTGAAGCTTAAGTCTGTTAAAATGTACACTTTGTCACAAATTATTTATATTTCTTTGTAAAATGTGGTTTCCCCTTGGCATTCTGCAGGATAATGTGGGTCTGAGGTTACTTCTAATGCTGTTTGTTGAACTTTTGTGTCTGGGCGTCACCTACCTCTTCTTTTGTTGTTATATTTTGTTTGCTACTTAAGAGATGAGTACATATGTTTAAAATTCTATGTAAGATATGTATTTATGTACATTGAGAATAGTTTTTTTTCTAACCTGTAGTTTTCTTTGGATAGGACTAAAATGAGTGTTTTTTTTTATTTTTCCTTTCTGTTTTCTTTTTTTAAAATTTTATTTATATATTTTTAGAGAGGGGAAGAAGGGAGAAAGAAAGGGAGAGAAACATCAGTGTGTGGATGAAACTTGCGCACCCCATACTGGGGACCTGGCCCACAACCCAGACATGTGCCCTGACTGGGAATTGAACCAGCGACCCTTTGGTTTGCAGGCCAGCGCTCAGTCCACTGAGCCACACCAGCCAGGGCTTCCTTTTTGTTTTTTAAATGTCCTGTAATAAATTTTTATTGTTTTTATAATTAGCCAGCCAGCCATATTATTTGACAAGATAAAAGTAAATTATTTTTTAGAGATTCAGAACAGGAAAACCTTTTAAGATTTTTTTTTCTGAAGATTAAGCCAAGCCTGTCTACATAGGTATATAGTCACATGAGACATACTTTGGGCATTGCATATCTTTTCCTGCTGTGTTATTGAAACCATCTACTGAAGACCATTTTCTTCATCCAAGTGTTTCCAAAACACATAACAAAGGAGTATAAATGTTCATGACACTTGAGTGAGATGTGGTTTTCAAAGGGAGTAGGCTATCAAGAGGTATTTATTTTTTATTGTTATTCAAGTACAGTTGTCTCCATTTTCCCCCCACCAGTCCACCCTGACCACCCATCAACACCTCCCACCCTCAATTCTACCCCCCTTTGACTTTGTCCATGTATCCTTTACACATGTTCCCAAAAGGTATTTATTTGTGATTTGGAAGTTCAAGGTTGCCTGAGGCCTGTGGCCCAGATCAGTGGGGTGCTTTTGTTTAGGAGGGAGAATGACTCCTAAGTCTGAACTGAGATTCTAGGTACCATTTGAGAGTAGTAATTCTCAGGTCATGTAAATAAATCAGAGAGTCAGCTTTATCAGATCCAAAGTTGGCAGTAAGACTTAGTGCCTATAGTAGGGGAACAGGATGGAGAAACAGCTCCTTCTCCCAAGTAAATTTTTTAGGTAAAAAAAAATTTAGGAAAAAAAAATTTTTTTAGGTAAATTAGCAAGAACTGCAGGGATGATTCCTTTTATTTTAAAAATGGCCAGAGGGCAGGTTGGTAGAGGAGTGAATGGAAGTCACACTGACCTCCTCCCAGGACCAATTTGGAATTACAATTAAATTGTGGAGAAATCATCTGGAACAAACAAATGAATGATACTGAGAGAGATGCCCCATAACCTTGGAAAGACAGAAGAACCAGCTTTAGCACAACCTGACTGGTAAGGAGTACAGTGGAAACTTGAGAAGACAGGTGGTGCGCCCATGGATGGCAGTGCCGAGGGATATTTAAATGGCTATTTGGATCCCCTAGAGAAGAGTGGGGTCTAAATCATAAACAGGGATCTCCAGCCTACAGCACCAGAGCCCAAAAAGTACACAGATAACAGCCAGCTATGAAACGTGGCAGAGTTGCTCTCTGCCAGAGACAGGCAGCTGGAGACGCAAAGAGCTGTTTAAAGGGCCAACACATAAATTTTTATTTGCAGCCACTTACCATGGGCTGTGGCAAAGGTGGGAGCAGTGTGGGCTAGAGACACCTGAGGAGAGACTAGGGAGGAAGACTTTGAGGAGAGAACTGAGGGAATAGCCAGAGAGATTCTGGGACTAACTCCTCCCCCATAGAGCAACAGCCATCTTGCTCAGGCAGACCACTTCCCTAACCCCCGCCCACAGGAGGGATTCTGCCCTGCACTGCGGTGCCTAAGTATGACTACTTAGTGCAGAGTGAGTAGATTAACAACTGAAGGAGACAGCCACAGAGAGTAGATTCCTGAAAGTCTCGAACAGCCTTCCTAAGGTCACATGGGGTCAACAGCCGACATCATCAGAGGCAGATTCAGAAAGAAAAAACAGTGGTCTCCTACCATACAAGTTCACACTACAAAGTCAGGAAGTCAGGCCAGGTCAATTTAAGAAGCAAAGGCAAAAAAAGAAGACTCTCACAAATAATGGGAAGAAAAAGAAATACCCCCTCATCGAAGGGAAAGGAGGAATCCCCAGAAAGAGAACTAAATGAAATAGAGTCAAGTCAACTATCAGATACGGAGTTCAAAACAATGATTCTGAAGAAGCTGCAAGGAACTTACTGCAAACTCTATCAGCATGAAAAAGAACACAGAAACTATCAATAAGAGATGAGAGGAAACTGCAATTTCTGAATTGAAGAACACAGTAGAAGGAATCAAAAGCAGGATAGATGAAGCAGAGGACCGAATCAGTGAGCTGGAGGATAAGGTGGAAAAAAGCTCCCAAAAAGAGCAGGAAACTGAAAAAAGACTCAAAAAGAATGAAGAGGCATTGAGAGAAATACAGAACAACCTGAAACGTAATAATATCCATGAAATAGAGATACCAGAAGAAAAAGAAGAGGAGGAAGGGATAGAGAACCTGTTTGAAAAAGTAATGATGGAAAACTTCCCAATTTGAGGAGAGAAAAAGTGATGCAAGGTCAAGAAGCCCAGAGGGTCCCATTCAAGAGAAACACAATGAGGCCCACTCCAAGACACATCATCATTAAAATGGCAAATATCAAAGACAAAGAGAGAACCCTAAAGGCAGCAAGGGACAAATGGGTAGTAACATACAAGAGAGTCCTGATATAGCTGGCAGCTGGCCTCTCAACAGAGACACTACAAGCCAGGAGGAATGACAATAAATAATCCAGGTAATGAAAAGCAAGGGCCTGCAACCAAGAGTGCTCTATCCAGCAAGGCTCTCAATTCAAATGGAAGATAAAATAAGGAGTTTCCTAGACAAAAGAAGGCTAAAAGAATACACCTCCACCAAACCAGCACTGTAAGATATGCTAAAGGGTCTACTTTAAGATGATTGAAAAAAAAAAGTGAGAAAAATAGGAACACAGGTTAAAGGGAAAAAATGATTAAGTACCTATCAATAACTTTAAATATAAATGGATTAAATGTTCCAGTCAAAAGACATAGGATAGCTGAATTGATAGGAAAAATGACCCGCACATATGCTGCCTATAAGATACCTACTCAGATCAAAGACCTACACAGATTGAAAGTAAAGGGATGGAAAAAGTATTCCAAAAAATGGAAAGGAAAAGAAAGCAGAGGTAGCAATACTTATATCAGACAAAATAGATTTCAAAACAAAGTCCATTGAAAAAGACCCAGAAGGACTCTATATAATACTCAAAGGGGGAATCCATCAAAAGACATAAACATTGTAAACTTATATGCACCCAACAAAGGAGCACCCAAATACATAAGGAAAATATTGGAGGACTTCAAGAAAGATATAGACAGTAACACATTGATAGTAGGGGATTTTAACACCCCATTGTCAACAATGGATAGATCTTCCAAACAAAATATCAAGAAGGATGTTATGGAACTGAACAATGCATTAGATGGACTTAACTGACACATATAGAACCTTTCATCCCAAAGAAGCAAAATACACATTCTTTTCAAATGCACATGGAATGTTTTCAAAGATACACCACATGATAGGGAATAAAACAAACCTCAAGAAATTCAAGAAAACTGAAATCATGGTAAGCATTTTCTTCTACCACATGGACTTAAAACTAGAAACCAACCTCAAGGGAAAACTCAAAAACATTCAAACTCACGGAGACTGAATAGCATGCTATTAAACAATGAATGGGTCAATAATGAGTCCCAGGAAGAAATCAAAAAATTTCTGGAAACAAATGAAAATGAATACGCAACAGTCCAAAACCTATGGAACACAACAAAGGCAATCCTGAGAGGGAAGTTCATACCAATACAGGCCTACTTAAAAAAGATAAAAACATTTCAAATAACCGACCTAACCCTACATCTTCAAGAACTGGAGAAACAGCAACAAGTAAAGCCCAAAGCAAGTAGAAGGAAGGAAACAATCAAGATCAGAGCAGAATTGAATGACATAGAGACAAAAAGAACAATTCAAAGGATCAGCAAGTCCAGGAGCTGGTTCTTTGAAAAGACAAACAAAATCGACAAGCCTTTAAGCAGACTCATCAAGAAAAAAAGGGAGAGGACTGAAATTAGTAAAATCAGAAATGAAAGAGAAATTACAACTGATTCTATAAGAAACACAAAAGATTGTAAGAAATTAGTATGAACAATTATATGCCAGGAAATTTGAAAACCTGTGTGAAATGGACAAATTTCTAGAAAAATATAACCTTTCAACACTGAATGAAGAAGCAGCAGAAAGCCTGAACAGACCAATAAAAGGTGGTGAAATTAAAGCAGTAATCAAAAACTCCCAACACACAAAAGCCCTGGACCAGATCATATCAGAGGAGAATTTTACAAAATTTTAACGAAGAGCTAACCCTGTTTTTCTCAGACTAGTCCCAAAAATCCAGGAAGAGGGAAGACTCCCAAACTTTCTTTATGTGGCCATAATGGCCCTAATCCCAAGACCAGATAAAGACACAAGAAAGAAAGAAAACTACAGGCCAATATGGCTGATAAACATAGACAATAAAATCTTCAACAAAATATTGGCAAACTGCATCCAGCAATACATTAAAAAGACCATCCACCATAATCATGTGAGATCCATCTCAGGGATGCAAGGCTGGTTAAGTATTCACAAATCAATCAATGTAATACATCACATAAACAAAATGAAACAAAAAAATCACATGATCATATCAAGAGATGCAGAAAAAACATTTGATAAGGTACAGCACCCATTTATGATAAAATCACCCAGGAAAGTGGGAATAAAGGGAGCATACCTCAACATAATAACGACCATATATGAAATACCTACAGCAAACATCATACTAAGTTTGCAAAAACTAAAAGCTTTCCCACTAAGATTGGGAACAAGACAAGGTTGTCTGCTATGATCACTTATATTCAAAAAAGTACTAGAAGTCCCAGCCACAGTAATCAGAGAAGTAAAGAAATAAAAGTCATCCAAATTGGAAAGGAGGAAGTAAAACTGTAATAATTAGAAGATGACTTGATAGTGTACATAGAAAACTCCACAGACTCCACCAAGAAACTTCTTGACCAAATAAGTGAATTTGACAAAATAGTGGGATACAAAGTCATATTCATAAATCGAAGGCATTTTTGTACACCACCAAGGAAATACCAGAATCAGAAATGAGGAAAAAATCCCATCTGCAATAGCAACAAGAAAAATAAAGTACCTAGGAATAAACTTAACTAAGGAGATAAACGACCTGTACTCAGAAAACTACACAACACTTAAGAAATTAAGGAAGATACAAATAAATGGAAGCATATACTGCTTTCTTGGATTGGAAGAATTAACATCATCAAAATGTCCATACTACCCAAAGCAATTTATTGATTCAAAATATCCATGACATACTTCACATGTATAGAACAATCCTTTCAAAAATTTATATGGAACCATGAACTATCCCTGCATAGCTGCAGGAATTTTGAGAAAGAAGAACAAAGTAGGAGGGATCTCCTGACATCAAACTGTATCACTGGGCCACTGTAATTAAAACAGTCTGGAACTGGTATAAGAACAGACATACAGATCGATGGAACAGAGTAGAGAGCCCAGAAATAAACCCATGTCTCTATGGTCAATTAAATTCGACAAAGGGAGCAGAAACTTATAATGGAGTAAAAAATGCCTCTTCAACAAATGGTGCTGGGAGAGCTAGAAAGCTACATGCCAAAAATTGAAATTCGACCACCAACTTACACCATACACAAAAATAAACTCAAGATGGATAAAAGACTTAAATAGAAGTCACAACATGATAAAACTCTTAGAGGAGACTCTCAGATATTCCACACAGCAATATTTTCACTGACATGTCCCCTAGAGCAAGGGACATAAAGGAAAGAATAAACAAATGGGACTTCATCAAAGTAAGAACCTTCTGCATGGCCAAAAAAACATCAAAATGAAAAGGGAACCAACCGTATGGGAAAATATATTTGCCAATGATATCTTGGACAGAGCTTTGATCTCCAAAATTAATAAAGAACTCACTATTCTGCACCAGGAAGACAAAAAATCCAATTATAAAATGGACAAAGGATGTGAACAGACAATTCTCCAAGGAGAACATACACAGGTCTCAAAGACATGAAAAGATGCTCAGCATCACTAGCCATCAGAAAAATGCAAATTAAAACCACAATGAGATACTACTTCACTCTGGTCAGAATGGCCATCATAAAGACATCAAGAAACAACCAGCACTGGCGAGGTTGTGGAGAAAAGGGAACCCTAGTACACTGTTGGTGGAAGTTCAGACTGGTGCAGCCATTGTGGAAAACAGTTTGGAATCTCCTCAAAAAGCTAAAAATGGAACTGCCTTTTGACCCAACTTTTCCACTGCTGGGATTATACCGTAACAATCCCAAAACAACAATTCAAAAGAACCTGTGCACTCCAATGTTTATTACAGCACAATTTAGAATAACCAGGTGCTGGAAGCAACCTAAGGGCTCATCAATAATGAGTGGATCAAAAAACTATGGTACTTTTACACAACAGAATACTATGCAGCAGAAAGAGCAAGCTACTACCCTTAGTGAGAGCATGGATGGAACTGGAGAGCATTATGCTCAGCGAAATAAGCTAGGAAGTGAAAGACAAATACCATATGATCTCACCTATAAATGGAACCTAATCAGCAAAACAGGCAAGCAAGAAAAATATAACTAGCAACACTGAAAGAAAAAACAAACCTACAGTAACGAGAGGGACAAGGGAGGGGGATAACGGGAAAAAATGGGGAAGGGTCAATTCAAGGAACATGTATAAAGGACAAAGTGGGGAAGAATTGACAGTGGGTTGTGGGGGTGGGTGGGAGAGGGGAAAGTGATGTTGGGAAAATGGAGACAAATGTATTTGAATAATTAAAAAAACAAGAAAATAAAAGGTAAAAAATTAAATGAATACATAAAATCTTTTTAAAAAATGACCGTACTTCGCTGTTGGAAGGAAAGTTCTGAGAATTAAAGAGGTTGTATTGTTTTCTGGTCGTGCTATGCTATTTGGCCATCACCTGCCTGTTCATCTTGAGGAGCTTACCAGGGTTGGCATCATCCTAGTTCTCCAGTCCTCCCTCACTCTCTTTATTATTCTGTTCTGGGAATAACCATCAGTTCTAAAAACTGAAGAGAAAATAAGGAAAATCTTTGTTCATTGGGACAGTAGGGAAAATCCAATAACGGATCAGAACCATCCCCTGAAAATTACTTGAAAGTCTACTGTGTGAGGTAGAAGGGTAACTAGCATATAACCACACATGTTCTGGCTTCTCCTTGCAATTGGGATAGCAAGTGTGATGCTGTATGGATTTCAAGTTTCCTACTAGGTACTATGCAGTGGGCTAGACAGTGAAATTGGCATATATTTTTATTTTATTCAAAGAGGAAAGTATTATGTCCATTTTAAAGAAGAGGAAACTGAAACTTAGATTATTGGGTAGCAAGCCCAAGGTCAAACAGTTAAATAAGTGAAATCAGGTTTTCCTAAAGTCCACAAACTTCTCTATGCTCAGTTTGGGATCTTTTACCAGGACAGCTATAACTGAGCATGCTGAAATGAAGATGTGGTGAAATTGTTCCTACAAGTTCAGGGTCAGATCCTGTCTTTATTTAAAAATTGTGTTATTTTGTTCATAGTGAAATTTTTTTTTACTCTTGATTTTGAAAATATTCATTAAAAAAGATTATCTTAATTATGGAGCATTTTGGTGCCCCCTTAAGTTTTGCACCTGGGGCAAGGACCTCACCTGCCTCTTAGTCCCAAGTAGCAAGCAATTCTGGAGTCACAGGATGGTGGTTTAATCAGCCAACAGAGAATTTCATCAATGTTTTTAGCACTGTAATACTATTTTTCCCCCCTTCAGGGCATTCTAAGGGATAGGTAAAAAAGACATACCTTAACTTCACCTTAAAAGATACTTTTCTGCCCCTGATAGATACAGTTATTGGTACTGTTGTTGGTGGATGTGGGGCTTTTTCAGAAAAATTGTGGGAAAAGCATTTCATGGACCCACACAAGGGAGATCGTAGTGTGGCAAGATTTATTCAGGCAGAAATAGAAGGCTTCCCCCGTGTCCCACCTCTGTTCATCCTGCCATGGAAAAAGTCCAATTCTGTCTTCATCAAGGCCAAAACAAATGCTAGTGTCCAGAGTTTCTGTTTCATATTAAAACTTAGTCCTTTGGAGTCCCCACAGCTGGTGGGTGGTCTCAGTCCCTGTCCAGGTAGCTTAGTGGTATTCCGAGCTATGCTGCTGTACTCACATCTCGATTGGAATCTGTATTTGGAGTCCACGTGGCTGCTAGACCCACATCGTTGCTCTGGAGAGAATTCCCTAATGAACAGGGAAAGGGTGTGTTGGAGAGAGTGCACGCGAACGCTTCCTTGTTAAGCTGGGTTATATTATTTTGAGCTTTGGAAGGACCAGGCATTTTTTAGGAAAAACCATTCAGCTTCCCAGTCTTCCCAAGCTTCTGAGGGCTTCTGATGGGTCCATCTCCCACCCAATTGATCCCTTTCCCCGGTTAGACTGACAGGCCTCTATGGTCAAGCACCTCCGCCTGTGCCATTTTGACTTGTACTGCATATGTGCTCATTACTCCCCATAGTGGTCTGGGCCAGTGGTTTGGGGGAGATTGAAAAAATGGTCCTTCCTATCTGTATGATGGAGAGTTGTTAATCCCCTTTGAGGGGCAGTGCTCTGATCCTCTAGTGAGTATATGAAGCTGTTACTTCATGATGGATCAAGCTTATGCTCCCCAGTTGATTATGCTTAATGTCTGATTCCCTTTGCTTCTCTCCTTTATTGATAGCTAGCTGCCTGTGCTAATAGTGCCATAGGTTACTCAAAGCAGTTTGGCTTTGAGAAACTGAGACTCAGGTACAGTGAAGACCTGTTATAGTAACCATGGCCAGGAAGCTGGGGATTTTGTACAATAGCTCAGTGCTAATGTTTTGGGGTGGTCAGGGACAGGGAGGATTTCTGTTTTTGAATTAAAGCTACATAATAAAGGAGCTGTGAAATGATGCTTTCCCCAAAGGCCAATGCCAGTCCTCTGGCAAGTAGGTGCTATTGGTCATCACTTGATTGCAGGGGCCAGTGCAGCACAGTGCAGGACTGCAGCATGGGCCAGCCTGGTGCAGGGTGATGCTGGTTGCCTCTCCCCTGCATTGCTTGCAGAATGGCTGAGTGTTCTGCTTGTCCTAAAGAGATCACAAGTCTAGCCTTATATATTTCATGTGGGAAATGGCTGTGTTTAACAATATTTATTAATAAAACATTTAAAAATAACCTTGTTTTGTGTGCGTGTCTTTTAAATTCCAAAGATAGTAAGATCATCATAGAAATAATGAAAAGTGAAGACAGGTAGTTTGGCAAAACACACACACACACACACACACACACACACATACGGACATTACTTTCTCTGTTTTCACTTTATATGGTTTTTTTTCCTCCCTTAATTAAAACAAATCAACTTTATTATTTAAAGCAGTTTTAGGTTCATCGCAAATTGGAAAGTACAGAACGTTCCCATGTACATTCTACCCTCCTCCGTTATCAACATCTGGCATTTTAAACTTTTAGATTTTTTTTACAATGTTTATTTTTTTTCCCCAATTTGTAATATAGTGTACATATGTGTTGTGAATTTTCCCCTCCTTAATGTTGCTTTAGTTATCCTTAAATTAATATGATTAAGGTCAAAGGTCTTATGAGGTCATGAGACCTTTCCTGTTGACCTTTCCTCAGAGGAATGCCACTGTGCTCACCATGGGAAGGAAGTGGTCTCCAGATGATTTGCTCTTTGAATATTTATTGTGTGGAGATTTTCCAGAATGGGTTTAGAAGGATTTAGAGGCTCTCAACACACCACCTCCCCCAGTATTTTTGTTTTATCGCTGGGTTGGGTTTTTTTTTTTTTCCTCAGTGGTATTTGGGGGATGGGGTTTCAGATCCATTTTCTATTAGATGTGTTTAGGTTTCCTCACAAGGTAGAAAATAGAACTGTAGCAGGCGTGTTTCCAGAACAGTCTTGAGTGTTAAAGGAAACACCTATCTCTGATGGATGCTTCTGGCAGTTCAAACTCTAGGGGGCACTTCTGCTTCCTAGCTTGGGCTGCAAAGTGGTACAGGATCTCCAGGGGTGGGGGCAGGGGAGAATTGGGAACATGTCTGCCTCTTCAGTGAAGTGTGTTGGAAAAAAGCACCTTGCCCTTGCCTGCCTGCGGACACTGGATTATATCCATGTAACTACGGCCTAGCACAGACTATATGGCCCATTGGTGGTAGTCACTAAATCTTTGTTGAATAAAGGAGAATGAGACCACCTTTTGGGGCTTCTTGGTAAAATTACCTTGAACTTCTCAAACCTGAGCTGACCTTCTCACCAGCTTTTTGACTCCCAGGGTCTGTAAAAGTCTTAGATTTATAGCCATAAGTTGATCCAAATCTAAATTTATACATCACCCTATCCCTTAGACACTGTTCATGTACTTTAGAATATCAGTCCTTTATTTATTCATTCGTTCATTCATTCATTCATCCATTTATTTATTTCTTCACCGAAGGACATAAACATCAATTGGTTGCCTTTCCTAAGCACTCAACTGGGACTGAACCACAACTCAGGCATGTGCCCTGACTGGGAATTGAACCCATTACCCTTTTGGTTTATAGGACAATGCTCCATCCAACTAAGCCACACTGGCCAGAGAAAAGAATATCTATTCTTTAGCGTCTGGGCTTCATTTTAACCTCACTCAGGTACAGGCCTGCTTAGCCTTCAGTAACATTATTGATTCTTTAACTGTTCTATAAATGTCTGAGGTGCCTTGCAAATCAGGAGCTTTGAGATCTTAAAGACAAATACCCATTCAGAGGAAAGAAATTACTTATTTGGCAACCATCATATTCTATATTACCAGCCTATGAATTTAACCGGGCATGGCCTTTTCTAATACTTCTGTTTGCCTCTCTTTACCTGAACTCTGAGTAAATCACTAGATTGCTTGATTCTAAGAGTAATGCTGTTGGCACCAACTCCAGTAAATTGTTTTACTTTTAGTGAACAGTACACCTAATAACGTTTAAGATTGTTGGGGAGAAAAGGGAAAGAAAGGATCAGGAAATTGATATATTGATATTTGCCTCCATTAATGTTTGTTGATTTTCTGGCTGCCATAGCCTCTTGTGAGGAAATGCCATTTGTTTAAACCATAAAGAGGTTGGTTGAACATCTGGACTCTGTTTACCTGACACCTACTGGGCAGTATTTCGGGGACTGTTGGTTTGAGAATCAGGGAAAGAGCATTTTAGTTTGAGACCCAAAGAGCCAGAAAGTTTTGCTTTTTGGTTGGTTTATGCTGAAGTCATAGCCTCTTGATTCTTCCTAATTCAATCTCTCAACTCTTGTATTTCATTATACAAAACAGTGACTTATTTGTAGCCTTGACTTCCTATGCATTTTTATTTTTACCTGCTGTTGTGAATCCAGTGGAGGCATTATTAATCTATTAGTTTAGATTTTTGTTTAATATTAAACAAGCTCATATTCTTGTTTTATGAATTATATAGCATTCTTTATTACTGTTGTTGTAGCTTCTTCCTCTGTCATCTAATGTATATTTTTATGTGATGGGGAAGTCTCTGTCTCTCTGAAATACAGCCAGTCTGGTTGGACAGGGTGTTCAGCAGTTAGGATTGTTGAAAGTGAATGATATGAATATTCTTTTAGAACATGTATAAAGGACCCATGGACAAAGCCAAAGTGGGGAAAGATTGAGGGTGGGAAGTGTGGGTGGGTGGGGCAGGGGAAAGTGGTGGCAGGAAAATGGTGACAACTGTATTTTGAACACTTAAAAAAAATAACAAAATGAATATTCCTTTAATGTTACCGTTCATCTCCAAATACTATAATGTTTAGTTTGATTTAAAATTCTACTTTTCAGTCCATTTTTGACTTTATTTATCTTTTAAAAAACTCACAATGTACTGTAAATTGGCACATTGTGCTGATATTAAATAAATGAAACTTTTTTTTGAGAAACATGTGCTTTAAGATGACTTGTAATTATTGACATATTAATAGGTATTGTGAGCACAACATTGCACATGTGAACCAACATGTCTTGGTTTTAAACCTCACTAATTAAGAGCTCAAGGTCATTTGAACTGTGTCAGGCTAAAGTTTGTTTTAACCCAATTCTGTGGGAACTAGGCTTGTTAAGCAAATAGTGAAAATAAAGTTGCATGGGAAAGATTTACTTTCTTTAAGAGACTTTTCCATCGCTTTGGCAAAATTCATTCATGATTCTTACCTATTAAAACAAATTCGATAGGACCTTTATATAATAATCTTTATCATTAAAAAATTTATTCCCCAAATATTTTATGTATAGACAAACACTAATCGTAGCATTTACTATATCGTGTTGTATTTTGTTCTCTTCACTTAATACACCCTAGAGATTGTTATGTGGTGGTACATACAGATTTGCCTCATTTTTTTTTATTGGAACAAATTACTCATTTTATAGAGGTACCTTTAATTATTTATACGTTGCCCTATTGTTAGACATTTAGTTTGTTCCCAATATTTTGCTGTTATAAACAATGCTGCAGTGAAGATCCTTGATGCCTTTTTGTGAGTATATCTGAAATACAAATTCAAGAAGCGGGATCTGTGGTCAAAGGGTATATTTGTTTTTATTATAGATAGATATAGCCATATTTCTTTCTAAGAGTTTATATTCATTTGTTTAGTAACTCTTATATTGTGCTTGCTTTGTGCTAGAAACTATTTCAGGTGCTTTACAAATATTAACTTGCTTAATCTTCAGAGCAACCCTTAAAGGCACTATCATTATCACAACTTTACAGATGAGGAAACTGAGGCAATAGACATGACATAACCTGCCCAAGGGCAACATTCAGTAAGTGGCGATTTGAACCAGGCAGTCTGGATCCAGAGTTAGTTTTCCCTTTCCTAATCTGATCAGGGAGAGGTCAGTTTTTCTTAATTGTTATTTTGCATTTTTCTTATTATTAGTTGAGCTTGGACGCATATTCAGTGATGGCAAACTATGTGGATTTTGGGGGCTGTCTATTCACTACCTGTTCTTATCTTTTGCTCATTTTTCTATTAGGTTGTAAATATTTTTCTTACTGATTTGTAGGAGTTCTTTGCACAGGGAGAAAATTAGCTCTTCATCAGATGTATTTCTAATGTTTTGTGCTATTTCATGCTTTGCTTTTTGGCATAGTACTTTATCAGTCTTTTCCTTTAAGCATCTGGGATCTAGGTCATGTGTAAAGAGATCTTCCTCAGTCTGAGAGCATTTTTAAATATCTCATGTTTTTATAGAACTTTATGGCTTTTTAAAATTTATGTTGTTTCAAAGAGTAATATGGGATCTAACTTTTTTTTGTTTAATCATAATCAGTGGCAATGATGTGCAGCTATACAAAAATAGAATACACACCTCACAATAGCTTGGTACTTAGAGTCCTGTTATTGTAATAGACTCTGCTTTGACTATTGACAATGGAGCCCTCAAGTTAGCATATGGTTTATGTTCACAACATGGCTGCTTTTCATTTTTGCCCCATTTTGCTTTCTTTGGAGTTAATAATTTTCCAGCTTTTCCTTTGCTTCTATTTCCATATATTTACCTAATTCATTCTAAGACTCTCACTTCTTGCCTAGATCCCTTTCTCTATATTCAAATTCATCTGTTGCTCAGATATTCTGTGTTTTATCTATGAGGAGATTTAGTTTGGAAGTCTTTTGAGCTGCTGCAATCTGGGCTGGACTTCTCTCTGGGCCTGGTCAGCTTTGGGAATTTCTCTGGCTTAACCTGGGAACCTCCTTGCTTCTCTTTCTGATATCTGTTTCCTGGAGTCTATGTCTTTCTCTTTTCATGTTTTGCTCCTCATTTTGGTGCATCTCCTCCCTCCGTGTATAGGGAGACCTTTTGGCCTTGGTGGAAGATCTGAAAACAGGATGATGAGTTGAAAAGCTGTTTAAGTAGTTAAAACTTGCAGATACCCTGTACTTCCTAGTACACACAGTGATTTAGCAGTCTGAAGCCTTATCTCACCCATGTTTCTTCTTTCCTCCCCTTCCATGTAGTTACAGTACAGTGTTTGATTAATGCAGTCATTGTTGGATACGTCATTAACATTGAGTGGTGTTCACAGCTTTTTTTCTTCAAAAGCTTTGCTTTTCATGGAGATAATTTATTTCTTAAAATTTACTTACTTTTTTTAATGTATTCATTGCTAATTTCTTCCAAATAACTTCAACAGCCCTGTCAATTTTCTTTCAACTAATTTTACCAATATTTTTTATTACCAAACCCTCACATTTTTTCTCTGTAGTGTACCACCATCTGCAACACTCCCATCCTCTAATTCTTATCTGAATGGGTTGTACTTTGGCCTCGTATACAGCCATCATTCAGAGACTTTCCATGGTCTTAACTGGTCTCCTTTCCGTTGTTCCCTCTTCTGGATTACATATCCTCTAATTTCATGGTTTACCCCATTGTTTTGATAGAACACATAGTCCAGTGGCTTTGTCAGAAAGACTCAAGGGAGCTAAGTTTCTTTTGAGTCTTTGTATGTAAAAATGTCTTTGCTGTCTGCTTAGGATTGCTTGATAATTTTACTACATGTGGAATTAAAATTTTAAAATATCTTTTTAAAAAATATATAATTTTCCATTATCATTTAGTCCCCTTACACCACCCTCTCCCCCAGCAATTGCCACATTGTTGTCCATGTCCATGAGTCCTTTTTCTTTTTTGCTCAATTCTTTCACCCCCTAATTCCCCCTACCCCCCTCCACTAGCCGTCATCTGTTTACCATCTATGGGTCTACCTCTGTTTTGCTTGTTAGTTCAGTTTGTTCATTAGATTCCACATGTGAGTTAAATCATATGGTATTTGTCTTTCTCTGACTGGCTTATTTCACTTAGATAATGTTCTAAGGTCCATCCATACTGTTGCAAATGGTAAAATTTTCTTCTTTTTAATAGCTAAGTAGAATTCCATTATGTAAATGTCCCATAGCTATTTTATCTGCTCTTCTATTGATTGACACTTGGGTTGCTTCCATGTCTTGGCAATTGTAAATAATGTTGTAATGAACATAGGGGTGTTTATACTCTTTTGATTTAGTGCTTTGGGTTCCTTTGGATATATTCCCAGAAGCAGAATTGCTGGGTCAAAAGGCAGATACATTTTTAATTTTTTGAGGTGTCTCCATACTGCTTTCCACGGTGGCTGCCCCAGTCTGCATTCCCTCCAGCAGTGCAAAACAGTTTCCCTTTCTCCACATCCTTTCCAGCACTTCTTGTTTGTTGATTTATTGATGATAGCCATTCTGATGACAAGTGTGAGATGGTATCCCATTGTGGTTTTAATTTACATTTCTCTGACGATTAGTGATGTTGAACATTTTTTCATATGTCCATTGGTCATCTGTATGTCCTTTTTGGAGAAGTGTCTATTCAGGCCCATTGGTTGTTTGTATTTTGATGTTGAGTTTTGCAGGCTCTTTATAAATTTTGGATATTAATACCTTATCAGATATGTCGGTGAATATGTTCTCCCATTCTGTGGGTTGTCTTTTTATTTTGTTGATGATTTCCTTTACTGTGCAAAAACTTTAGTTTGATGAAGTCCCTTTTGTTTATTTTTTCTTTTGTTTTCCTTGACTGGGGAGATATATCCGATAAAAAATTTCTATGAGCAGTGTCTGAGATGTTGCTACCTATGGTTTCTTCTAGGATTTTTATAGTTTCAGGTCTAACATTTACGCGTTGGTCCATTTTGAATTTATTCTATGTATGGTGTAAGAAGGTGGTCTAGTTTCATTTTGCTGCACTTATCTGTCCAGTTTTCCCAACACCATTTATTGACTAAACTATCTTTAGCCCATTGTATGTGCTTGCTTCCTCTGTCAAATATTAATTGACTAGAAAGGTGTGGGTTTATTTCTGGGCTCTGTATTCTTTTCCATTGATCTTTGTGTCTGTTTTTATGCCAATACCAGGCCATTTGATTACTATGGCTTGTAGTATAGTTTGATATTATGTAGTGTGATTATTCCAGCTTTGGTCTTCCTTTTCAGGATTGCTGTTACTACATGGGGCCTTTTGTGGTTCCATATAAATTTTTGAAATATTTGTTCTAGTCCTGTGAAATATGTCATTGGAATCTTTATAGGAATTGCATTGAATCTAAAGATTGCTTTGGATAGTATGGACATTTTAATGATGTTAATTCATCCTATCCATGAACATGGTATATGTTTCCACTTATTTGTGTCTTCTTCAATTTCTTTCTTCAGTGTCTTATAATTTTCCAAATACATTTCTTTTACATCCTTGGTTAGGTTTATTTCTAGGTATTTTTATTCTTTTTGAAGCAATTGTAAATGGGATTGTATTCTTAATTTCTCTTTCTGTTCATTTGTTATTGGCATATAAAAATGCAACTGATTTTGGAATATTAATTTTGTATCTTGCTACTTGGCTGAATTCATTGATCAGATCTAGTAGTTTTCTTGGTGGAATCTTTTGGGTTCTCTATGTACAGTATCATGTCATCTGCAAATAAAGACAGTTTTATTTCTTCATTTCTAATTTGGATGCCTTTTATTTCTTCTTCTTGTCTGATTGCTCTGGCTAGGACCTCCAGTACTATACTGAATAAGAGAGGTGAACATGGACATCTCTATATTGTTCCCGATCTTAAGGGGAATGCTTGTAGTTTTTGTCCATTAAGTATGATGCTGGCAGTGGGTATGTCATATATGACCTTTATTATGTTTAGGTATGTTTGCACTATTCCTACTCTGCTGAGAATTTTTTTTTTTTATCATAAATGGATGCTGGATTTTATCAAATGCTTATTCTGTATCTATTGATTTAATCATGTGGTTTTTATCCTTAACTTTGTTTATGTAGTGAATCACAATTATTGATTTGCAAATGTTGTACCATCCTTTCATTCCTGGAATAAATCCCACTTGATCATGGTATATGATCTTTTTGATGCATTACTGTATTCAGTTTGCTCATATGTTGTTGAGGATTTTAGCATTTATGTTCATCAGTGATAATTGGCCTAGGCCTTTCTTTATAGTGTCTTTATCTGGTTTTGCAATTAGGATAATACTGGCATCATTAAATGAGTTTGGGAGCCTTCCCTCCTCTTGAATTTCATGAAATAGTTTGAGAAGGAGAGGCGTTAGTTCTTGGAATGTTTGGTAAAATTCACCTTTGAAGCCATCTGATATTCACAGGTGAATTGTGTTTGTTGGGAGTTTTTTAAATTACTGCTTCAGTTTCACTATACAGTCTGTCTATTCAGATTCTCTGATTCTTCCTGATTTATTTTTGGAAGATTGTATGTTTCTAGGAATGTGTCCATTTCTTCTGTGTTTCCATTTTGTTGGCATATAGTTGTTCATAATATTTCTTACAATTCTTTGTATTTCTTTGGTGTCAGTTGTTATTTCCCCTCTTTCATTTCTGATTTTATTTATTTGGTTCCTTTGTCTTTTTTTCTTGATGACTCTTGTTAAAGGTTTGTCAATTTTGTTTATCTTTGCAAAGAACCAACACTTGGATTCATTGATCTTTTGTATCTTTTTTTTAATACTCTATTTCATTTATTTCTGCTTTGATCTTAATTATTTTCTTCCTTCTGCTCACATTGGGCTTGTTTGTTGTTTCTTTTCAAGTTCCTGTAAGTGTGAAGTTAGATTATTTCTTTGACCTTTTTCTCGTTTTTTGAGACAGGCCTGAAATGCTATGAATTTCCCTCTTAGGATTGCTTTCCCAGTGCCCCACAGATTTTGGATTGTTGTATCCTCATTTGCATTTGTTTCAAGTCTTTTGATTTCTTTCTTCATCTCATTGTTGACCCATTCATTGTTAAATAACATGTTATTTAGCTTCTATATCTTTGCATGTTTTTCGGTGTTCTTCTTGTAGTTGATTTCTAGTTTCATAGCATTGTGGTCAGAGAAGATGCTTGATATAATTTCAGTCTTGTTATACTTATTCAGACTTGTTTTTTGTCCTAGCATGTGATCTATCCTAGAAAATGTTCTATGTGCACTTGAAGAGTATGTATATTCTGGTGTTTTGGGGTGAAATGCTCTGAAGATATCAATTAAACCCATTTGATGTAGTGTGTCATTTAAGGCTACTTTGGGATGAAATGCTCTGAAGATATCAATTAAATCCTTTTGATCTAGTGTGTCATTTAAGGCTGCTCTCCTCTTGTTGATTTTCTGCGTGGAAGACCTATCCATTGAAGTCCATGGGGTGTTAAAATCCCCAACTATGACTGTATTTCTATCGATCTCTCCTTTTATATCCATCAAGATTTGCTTTACATATTTAAGCGCTCCTATTTGGGGTACATAAATATTTACTAGGGTTATATCCTCTTGTTGGATTGTTTCCTTTATCATTATGTAGTGTCCTTCTCTGTCTTTTACTATAGCCTTGGTTTTAAAGTCTGTTTGTCAGCTATAAGTACTGCTACGCCAGCTTTCTTTTCTTTTCCATTTGCATGAAATATCTTTTTCCGACTCTTTACTTTTAGTCTGTGTGTATCTTTGGATCTGAGATGGGTCTTTTGGAGGCTGCATAATGTATATGTGTCTTGTTTTCTTATCCATTCAGCTACCCTCTGTCTTTTGGTTGGAGCGTTGAAGCCATTTACATTTTAGGCCATTATTCATAGATAGTATGTAATGTCATTTTATTGTTAGACTGTTTTCCTCTGTTTTGTTTTTCTTTCTTTCTCTTTTTCTTCTTTTTCTCAAAGCAAGCTCTTTAACATTTGTTGCAGTATTGGTTTGGTGTTTAAAAATGCCTTTAGCTTTTCCTTGTCTGGAAAACTCCTTATTTCTCCTTTGGTTTTAAATAATAGCCTTGCTGAGTAAAGTAGCCTTGGTTGTAGATTCTTGCTTTTAATCACCTTGAGTATTTCACACCACTCCTTTCTGGCCTGAAGTGTTTCTGTTGAGTAATAGTCAGTTGACAGTTTAATTGGTAGTCCCTTTTAAGTAACTACTTGCCTTTCTTTGCAGCTGTTAGGATTCTCTCCTTATCTTTAAGTCTTGTCATTTTAATAATGATGCATCTTTGTGTAGGCCTCTTTGGGTCCAACTTGTTTGGCACTCTCTGAGCTCCCTGTACTTGTGTGACTTTTTCCTTCTACAGATTAGGTAAGTTTTCAGTTATTATTTCTTTTTTTTATTTATTTATTTATTTATTTATTTATTTATTTTTTTATTAATTTATTTACTTTTTAAATACATTTGTCTCTGCCTTCCCCCCCCCTTTCCCTTGCCCCCTCCCACCTTCCCTCCCTCAGCTCTTCCCCTTTGGTTTTGTCCATGAGTCCTTGCTATATGTTCCTTGACTTTCCCCTTCCCTTCCCTTTCCCTGCCCCCCCCCTTCCCTCTTGTCTCTGTTGATTTCTTTTCCTTTCAGTGTTGCTGGCCATATTTGCCTTGCTTCTTTGCATTGTTGGTTAGGTTCCGCTTATAGGTGAGATCATATGGTATTTGTCTTTCGCCCCCTGGCTTATTTCGCTTAGCATGATGCTCTCCAGTTCCATCCATGCTGTTGCGAAGTTTAGTACTTCTTTTTTTCTTTCTGCTACGTAGTATTCCATTGTGTATATGTACCATAATTTTTTGATCCAATCATCTACTGATGGGCATTGAGGTTGCTTCCAACACTTGGCTATTGTAAATTGTGCTGCTATGAACATTGGGGTGCATAGGTTCTTTTGTATTGGCGTTTTGGTGTTCTCAGGGTATAGTCCCAGCAGGGGAATCGCTGGATCAAAAGGCAGTTCCATTTTCAGCTTTCTGAGGAAATTCCACACTGCTTTCCATAGTGGCTGCACCAGTCTGCATTCCCACCAACAGTGGACTAGAGTTCCCTTTTCTCCACAGCCTCGCCAGCACCTGTTGTTTGTGGATCTGTTTATGATGGCCATTCTGACCGGTGTGAGGTGGTACCTCATGGTGGTTTTGATCTGCATTTCTCTAATGGCTAGTGATGCAGAGCATCCTTTCAAATGCCTCTGGGCCCTCTGTATCTCCGCCTTGGAAAAGCGTCTGCCCAGGTCCTTTGCCCATTTTTTGATTGGATCGTTTGTCTTCTTGGAGTAAAGTCGAGTGAGTTCTTTGTATATCTTGGAGATCAAACCTCTATCTGATGTATCATTAGCAAATATATTTTCCCAAATGGTTGGCTCCCTTTTCATTTTGCTGATGTTTTCTTTCGCCGTGCAGAAGCTTCTTATTTTGATGAGGTCCCACTTGTTTATTCTTTCCTTTATGTCCCTTGCTTTAGGAGACATATCAGTGAAAAAATTGCTGCGTGGGATATCTGAGAGTTTCCTGCCAATGTTCTCCTCTAGGACTTTGATGGTGTTGCGACTTATATTTAAGTCTTTTATCCATCTTGAGTTTATTTTTGTGTATGGTGTCAGCTGATGATCCAATTTCAATTTTTTGCATGTAGCCATCCAGCTCTCCCAACACCATTTGTTGAAGAGGCTGTTATTGCTCCATTTTATGCTTCTGCCCCCTTTGTCAAATATTAGATGTCCATAGAGACCTGGGCTTATTTCTGGGCTTTCTATTCTGTTCCACTGGTCTATGGGTCTGTTCTTGTGCCAGTACCAGATTGTTTTGAGTATAGTGGCTTTGTAGTAGAGTTTGATGTCCGGTATTGTGATCCCTCCTACTTTGTGTTTCTTTCTCAAAATTGCTGCAGCTATTCGAGGTCGTTTATGGTTCCATATAAATTTTTGAAATGTCTGTTCTATTTCTGTGAAATACGTCATTGGTATCTTAATAGGGATCGCGTTGAATCTATAAATTGCTTTTGGTAGTATGGACATTTTAAGGATATTAATTCTTCCAATCCATGAGCACGGTATATGCTTCCATTTATTTGTGTCTTCCTTAATTTCTTTTTTCAATGTTGTATAGTTTTCTGCATACAGGTCTTTTGTGTCTTTGGTTAAATTTATCCCTAGGTACTTTATCTTTTTTCGTGCTATATCGAATGGTATATTTTTCCTGATTTCTTCTTCTTCTATTGCATTGCTGGTGTACAATAACGCCTTTGATTTCTGAATGTTGACTTTGTATCCTGCTGTTTTGCCAAATTCACTTATTAGGTTGAGGAGTTTTTTGGTAGAGTCTACAGGGTTCTCTATGTACACTATCATGTCATCTGCAAACAATGATAGTTTTACTTCCTCCTTTCCTATTTGGATGCCTTTTATCTCTTTCTCTTGTCTGACCGCTGTGGCTAGGACTTCCAATACGATGTTGAAAAGAAGCGGTGAGAGCGGACATCCTTGTCGTGTTCCCGATCTTAGTGGGAAAGCTTTCAGTTTTTGCCCGTTGAGTATGATATTGGCTGTAGGTTTTTCATATATGGCCTTTATTACGTTGAGGAATGCCCCATTGATTCCCATTTTGCTGAGTGTTTTGATCATACATGGGTGCTGTACCTTGTCAAATGCTTTTTCTGCATCTATCGAGATGATCATGTGGTTTTTGTCTTTTCTTTGATTTATGTGGTGTATCACGTTTACTGATTTGCGTATATTGAACCATCCCTGCATCCCTGGGATGAATCCCACTTGATCGTGATGGATAATCTTTTGAATGTATTGCTGGATGCGGTTTGCCAATATTTTGTTGAGGATTTTAGCATCTATGTTCATCAGCGAAATTGGTCTGTAGTTTTCTTTCTTTGTAGGGTCTTTATCTGGTTTGGGGATCAGGGTGATGCTGGCCTCATAGAAGGAGTCTGGCAGTCTTCCCTCCTCTTGGATTTTTTGGAATAGTCTGAGAAGGACAGGGGTTAGCTCTTCCTTAAATGTTTTGTAAAATTCTCCTGGGAAACCGTCTGGCCCTGGACTTTTGTGTGCTGGGAGTTTCTTGATTACTGCTTCAATTTCCCCAACTGTTATCGGTCTGTTCAAGCTTTCTGTTTCTTCCTCCTTCAGTGTTGGAAGATTATACTTTTCTAAAAATTTGTCCATTTCATCCAGATTTTCAAATTTCTTGGCATATAATTGTTCATAATAGTTTCTGATGATCATTTGTATTTCTGTGGTATCAGTTGTTATTTCTCCTCTTTCATTTCTGATATTATTAATTTGGGTCCTCTCCCTTTTATTCTTGATGAGTCTGCTTAAAGGTTTGTCCACTTTATGAATCTTTTCAAAGAACCAGCTTCTGGATTGGTTGATCCTCTGAATTGTTCTTTTTGTCTCTATGTCATTCAGTTCTGCTCTAATCTTGACTATTTCCTTCCTTCTACTTGCTCTGGTATTTATTTGTTGTTGTTTCTCCAGTTCTTCAAGTTGTAGTGTTAGGTCTTTTATTTGAAATGTTTCTATCTTTTTAAGGTAAGCCTGTATTGCTATGAACTTCCCTCTCAGGACCGCCTTTGCTGTGTCCCATAGGTTTTGGACAGTTGTCTGTTCATTTTCATTTGTTTCCAGAAATTTTTTGATTTCTTCTCTTATCTCATTATTGACCCATTCATTGTTTAAAAGTGTACTGTTCAGTCTCCATGAGTTTCCAAGTTTTTGAAGTTTCTCTTTGAGTTTGATTTCGAGTTTCAAGGCCTTGTGGTCTGAGAAAAAGTTTGGTATTATTTCAATTTTCCTGAATTTGCTGAGGCTTGCTTTGTGTCCTATCATGTGGTCTATCTTTGAAAAACTGCCATGAGCATTTGAAAAGAATGTGTATTTTTCTTCTTTGGGATGTAAGATTCTATATATGTCAGTTAAGTCTCTTTGATTCAGTGTTTCATTCAGCTCCACGATATGTTTATTAATGTTTTGTTTGGAAGATCTGTCCATTTTGGACAGTGGGGTGTTGAAATCCCCTACTATCAGTGTGTTGCTATCTATATCTTTTTTGAAGTCATCCAACAATTTCCTTATAAACTTGGGGGCTCCTATATTGGGAGCATATAAGTTTACAATATTGATGTCTTCTTGATAGATTCTTCCTTTAAGTATGATAAAGTGCCCCTCTGGGTCTCTCTTTATGGCCTTTGCTTTGAAATCGACTTTGTCTGATACAAGTATGGCAACGCCAGCCTTTTTCTCATGTCCATTTGCTTGGAATATTATTTTCCATCCCTTTACTTTCAATCTGTGTAGGTCTTTTGCTCTGAGGTGGGTCTCTTGTAGGCAGCATATGTGTGGGTCATGTTTTCTTATCCACTCAGCTACTCTGTGTCTTTTGATTGGGGCATTTAGTCCATTCACATTGAGAGATATTACTGATAGAAACTTACTCATCTTTTCTCTTTGTACTTGTGTTCCTCTCTGTCTCATTCTTTTCCTTCATCTGCTTAAACCAGTCCCCTTAGCATATCTTGGAGTGCTGGTTTGGTAGAGATGTATTCTTTTAGCTTTCTTTTGTCTGGGAAACTCCGTATTTCTGCTTCTATTTTAATGGAGAGCCTAGCTGGGTAGAGCAGCCTTGGCTGTAGGCCCTTGCTTTTCATGGCTTGGAATATTTGTTGCCATTCCCTTCTGGCTTGGAGTGTTTCTGTTGAGAAGTCAGCTCCTAGGCGTATCGGGGCCCCCTTGTATGTTACTTTCTCCTTCTCCCTTGCTGCCTTGAGGATTCTCTCTTTGTCTTTGACATTTGCCATTTTAATGATGATGTGTCTTGGAGTGGACCTCCTTGGGTCCTTCTTGAGTGGGGTCCTCTGTGCCTCCTGGATCCATGAGAGCCTTTCTCTCCTCAAATTAGGGAAATTTTCCATCATTACTTTTTCGAGGAGGTTCTCTATTCCTTGCTCCTCTTCTTCTCCTTCTGGTATCCCTATTATACGGATATTATTGCGTTTCAGGTTGTCCTGCATTTCCCTAAATGCTTCTTCATTCTTTTTGAGCCGTTTTTCCATTTCTTGCTCTTTCTGGGAGCTTTTTTCTACCTTCTCCTCCATCTCACTGATTCGATCCTCAGCTTCATCCAGCCTGCTTTGGATTCCTTCTACTGTGTTCTTCAATTCAGAAATGGTATTCTTCATATCCTCTTGTGTCTTCTTGATAGTTTCTATGTCCTTTTCCAGGCTGATATAGTTTGCTGTGAGATCCTGATAGTTTCTCTGCAGTTTCTCATAGTTCTCTTTGAGCTGGCTGAGCTCATTGAGCTTCCTTAGAACCATTGTTTTAAATTCCATATCTGATAGTTCCCTTGCCTCTATTTCATTTAGCTCTCTCTGTGGGGAGTCCCCTTTTCCACTCATTTGGGGAGAACTTCTTTTTCTTCCCATTTTTGTGAGAGTCTGTTAAGTATTTTTGTCCTTTACTTTTCTTTCTGGGCTTGCCTCTGATGATGTCAGTTGTTGACCCTATAGGGCCTTGGGTTGTTTGTTTGAGCCTTTCAGGAGTCTAATTCCTGTGTCTGACTCCTGCTTGGAACAGCTCTGTGACCCCTTCGGTCAGGGCTGGGCTATTTTTTGGGATCTCTCTGCGCTCTCAGGAGAGCTCCTTGAGCGCGTTCCCAGCGCGGCAGGGTCCCCCACCTGCCTGGGCTCGCATGTGTTTGCCCCAGACCAGAGGGCTTATTCGCGACCTCCCGTGCTCATCTGACCTCCCTGGCACGCGAGCTTCGCGGCACTGGTCAGTTTAGAGTCTTCTATTGTGTGTTTTCCCCGCTTTTGGCTTTTTGGGTGCGTTGCTTGCCCTCGCCAAATGGGGACTACGGAAATGGGAGGAAATCAGCTCTCCGGTTAATCCTGTTTCTGGTCTCTCCTCCAGGGACTCTGGGCAGCTTTACTTATTTTGTGGGCTGCTCCGCAATCGCGGCGGGTAGGTCAATTTATGCCTGCCCTTGCCCCTCTGTGCAATCCCTCGCAGGCC
Source organism: Pteronotus mesoamericanus (assembly GCF_021234165.1). Classification (NCBI taxonomy): domain Eukaryota; kingdom Metazoa; phylum Chordata; class Mammalia; order Chiroptera; family Mormoopidae; genus Pteronotus; species Pteronotus mesoamericanus. The sequence continues at coordinate 320,387 of NW_026555109.1, forward strand.
GTATGGGTGCCAGTCTGTGTGAGGCCTTGCCGGCAGGTGCAAGCGTTCGCCAGCCCGGGTGGGTCACACACACGCTCGCCAACCCTCGCCAGTCACTCGGCGCAAGTGTGCGCGCCTGCTCTGGGTGTTTTGGGTGTGTCTATGTTTGCTTTTCGGCTTTTGGCTCTTTGTGGGTGTGGCCTCTTCCCGCGCAATGGAGACTTCGGCAAGGAGAAGGAGTCAGGACTCCCCGGTTCCTCCTCCCGTTCTTTCCCCAATGCCTCCGTTTCTAGTCTCCCCTCAGGGGCCTCTGGGCAGTTCTGTGACCCCTTCGGCTGAGGATCCAACCCCTGTGCGGACTGCGTTTCAATCGCAGGCAGTCTGGTTCATGCGCGCCCCGCTTCTGCCTCTTTGGGGGCGCGCCTTTCCAGCCCACAATGGAGACTACCGAACGGGGAGGGAGTCGGGACTCCCAGGTTCCTCCTCCCGTTCTTTCCCCAACGCCACTGTCTCCAGTCTCTCCTCAAGGCTCTCCCAGACAGTCTGCACTCAGCCCCGCAGGTCACAGGCGCACAAGCTGTGTGCGGAGCGCACAAAAGGCAGGTTAATTGATTCCCTTATGCCTGAGCGAGATGGTAGCTGCAGAGTGGGAAGTGCGTTATCACCCGGGCTCCACCGGCCGCCGTGTCAGTTCTCTTCACAAAGTTTTCCTCACCAGTCTTTTCCCAGGCACCAGCCCACCCTGCTGCCGCCTGTACCCAGCGATCAAGGAGGGTGGCTGCCGCTGCAACTTTTGCGTTTGCCCTTTAAATGTCTTTTTGCATCCCCAGCCACTTGTCTCTGGCAGAGAGTGCCCCTAAGCTTTTTGGGGTTGCGTTTTGTCTGTATTTTCTCGGCTTTAGCGGCTGTAGTTTAGGGGTTCCTGTTTATGATTCAGACCCCGTTCTTCCCGGGGGACGCTAACTGGCTGTTTCAATGTCTCTCTGGTGCCAGTGCCCGTGCGCACCCAGCCCACCCTCTCGAGCCTCCACCGCAATTCTCACCCGTTGGGATGTGTGAGAGTCGAATCCGCTGTCCGCGGCACCAAGGCTCCTCTCCCACTATCGCTCCACTGCTTTCCAGGTGATTACTCCATTATTTAGTTGCAATTCCAGTTTGGTTTTGAGAGGAGGTCAGTGTGACTCCCTTTCACTCCTCCGCCATCTTTTTCTATCCCAGTTATTATTTCTTCAAATAGGTTCTCAATCTCTTGGTCACCATCTCCTCCTGCTGGTATTCCCATGATGTGGATGTTATGCTTCATATTGTCCAAGATGTTTCCTAAGCTCTCCTAATTTTTTAAAATTCTTTTTTCTTTTTGCTGCTCTGCCTGTTTTTCTTTGTTTTTTGTTTTTCCTACTTTGCATTCCAAAACACTGATTCGGTCCTCTGCTTCATTCAAACTGCTGTTTATTGTTTCCAGTGTATTATTTTTTCTCAGATATTGCATCTTTATTTCTGCCTGATCATTTTTTCTGTTTTTTTTTTTTTTTAAATGTCTTTTGTCATGCTGTTGAGTATCCTTGTCATCATTACTCTAAACTTGCTGTCTGATAATTGCTTACTTCAATTTCATCTAGCTCTTCTGGAAAATACTCTTTACCAGAAAATGAAAATTGTTCTTCCATTTGGGGTCTGTTTCTTTGTCTTCCCATTTTTGCTGCTTTTTTGTATTTTCTGCCTTAGTGTAAAACTAGTGACCTGTTGAATTGATCAGTCATTAATCTAATCAATATATAATCTGCAGTTTGGCTTAAGCACCACAGGGTGGGGCAGACTAATTCCCGGGGGTGGAGCTATTGTTTCCCCTCAGGCTGGTGCCATTTAGAGAGGAGTGCTCTGTCTGAGAGAGATGGCTCCTGTAGTATGGGGGATGACTCAGCACATGGATCCTGACAGCTGTTCTCTGAGTTTTCTCCCCAGAGCCACCAACCCCAGACTCTCCTAAAGCACCTGTAGTCCACACTGCCCTCTGTTTCCTGGCACCCAGGGTAAATGGTAGAAATGAAATTTTGTGCTTTGGCCCTTCAAAAGGCTCTCTGCGTCTCCTGCATTCTCTTCCTGGTCAACAGAACCCATGCTGTTTTTCACAGCTGGATATTATTTGGGTTCCTTTCCGGCTCTGGTAACGTAGGCTGGGGACCCCATCTTGGGGTTTAAGCCCACACTTCTCAGGGGGAACCCTCCGGTTGCTGAAATATCACTTCAGCACTTCAGCTGTCACTCATGGGAGCCCAGCCAGCTGTCATGCGTCTCCTCCACACTCCCTACCAATCGTGTTTTGTTGAAGTGTTTTCTTCTCTCTGTCCATGGTTGTAAGACTTCTCTCCAGCTAGTGTTCAGTTGGCTATTCAAGATGATTTCTCTACAGTTTAGTTGTAATTCCAGATTGGTCCCAGGAGGAGATTAGTGTAGATTTCACTTACTCTTCCACCATCTTGGATTCTCAGAAAATATTATTTTCAAAATTTTGAAGACATTGTCCCATTGTCTTCTAGCATCCTTTATATGTAATTTTTTTTTTCTCTTTATCTCTGAAACATTTTAGAATCTTCACTTAATTTCTCATATTATGAAGTTTTACATTTTTTGGCATATGTTGCAGTGGGTTCTTTTAAAATTATTTATGGTGGATATTGTTTTCTTTTAAACCTAGAAACGCTTGTTTATCACTCTCGGCCATTTCTTGAATTTTAAAAAATAAGTTATTTTAATTCTTTCTGTAATTCCTCTTATTTGAGAATTAGGCCTTTTAGAAGAAGCCCTACTTATTTTTTAAAATTTCCATGTATTTATTTTTTGCCTGACTTTATATGAAATTTCCTGAAATTAACCATTCAACTAACTACAGACACAAAAATTTCAGGTATCTATGGGTTAACTTCTCATAGTTCTTGGCCTTTTTTCTAGCATCTCTCCCTGTGTTTTGAGACATGATATTCTCTCTGGGGATAATAATTCTAGAGTAAAAGAATTTTTCTTCTGCTTCTTGTAAAGTGTACATGGTTTCAGAGACTTTTTTCCTCTGTGGTTTGGTCCCAACTTTCATTTTGTGGACTTTCCTTAAATTTTTACTGATCATTGGCTATTTATTAAGGGCAAATATTAAGAGCAAAGTAGAAAAAATCAAATTTGTATCGTTGTGCATGTGGACAGGGCTTGTCAACTGTTGATCTTTCTTTATAGAAATGAAGCAGCAACTGGTCTTTTTGTTGGAAGAAACCCTTAAATGTCAATATGTGTGTTCATACATATTCTGCAGAGAATCACTTCACCAGGCTTGCCTGGGATAAACCTAGGATAAACTACAAGTTTTTGGAAGCAGAATGGAGGAAGGGGACTTGGGTCCCTTGGGGTATTAGGTATATCCTTCCTTAATTCCCACCACCTCTTGCAGCATTTTCAGCCCTGAATCATATCACTCTTTTTCATTGTTCCTGGTATGTGAGTTTTTGATCTCCCTGGTTCAATTTTGAATAATAAACCTCTTCATTGGCTATTGGGGCAGATGAGGAAGGGGACCTAGGGCCCCAAGGTCCATTCTCTTTCTATCTGATTTGCACCCTCTATTCCACAGTACCCCTAACCCTTTCCTTCAGCCGGAGCCTCCCAGGCTGGGTGGGAACTGGCCTATTTGTTGGAACCCCTTTAAACATCACTTAGGACACAAATCATCTCTTCCTTCTCTCTGCTACCTATCATCCAAGAGTCAGTTGAATGTCTTGTCTCTGAGGCTATATATTTTTTTATTCTTTTAAACAGATAGATATACTGTTATTTTGGTAGGATTTTTGGTGGGAGAGGTGATGCAGATATGTGGTTTATCTGCCATGTTCAACTGAAAATTTATTTTATTTTGCCAAGGTGCAATAGAAGATGATCAAAAAATTTATTGTAGAAGCAGTAATACCAGATCTAAATTGTTAAAAAAATATATTAAATTTTCATATTCTAAGGGTGCATATTCAGTCCAATATTTATGGATTAGTTGAAGAGAATTTATTATTTGTTATATGATAGGTTTGCTGTTAAACATACCTGTGCCTCTGCATGCTCACTTGTTCACATTTTTCTATCCTGTTTTCCCCACTATCACACAGAAGATTAAATCCAGTCTGTCTGAGAGGTTTGTTCTGGTTTTTCGTTTTGTTTTGTTTTGAATCTCTTGACCACAGATGTTTTCACTCTCTCTGGGTGCTTGCAAACGTCACATTAGTTTATCAGTTTTCTGCTGAATGGAACAAAGAGATGGCACCGACATCTCAGAGACCTGGAAATCTTGCTGTACTTTCTCTGCTCAGTGCTGTTCTGTTGGACGGGGTGGGAAAAAGTATGAGAATCTTACTGATTAGCCATGAATGAGACAGTTCTATGCAGGAATCCAGCAGATACCAGGCTACTGGTTTAATTCTGGCCGCTTAGAGAGATTTTGGTGGCATGGGGAAGAAGTGATGGGGAGGAGGGAGAAATTGGCAGAATAAACAAGGTTCTCAAAATAGGATGTCATGGGGGTTGGTAAGGGGGATGGGACTGGTCTCAGGCTATTTTACCAGCGTCACTGAGTATTTATGTGACCCCCTTGGAATTTCCCCATGACCTAACATCCCCAGGGATTGTAGCCAAAAGAATGAGATTCACAGGCTGCCTCTAGCAAAGCACTTTCAAATACTCACCCACTATACTAACAGCTTCTTAAAGATCAGCATTAAAAAAACAGAAAAATTACCTATAACCTGCCCACTTGCTGGATTTTTGTTTTGTTTTGTTTTGTTTTTAAACCTTGGGCTAGTATGATAGTTTCCATATTTACTTTTTTGGAAGTGGAGAAACTGGAGAGAGAAGGAACTGAGCTAATTACCAGCTTTTCAACACACTGCTGATTTTTTCATTTCTTTGTACAGTACTTTGCTAAGTCCTTGAGATTGGTTTAAAAAATACTATTTCTCCTTGAACATCTGTGGGAGTATTTAGAGCTCAGTGAGAGTATGGGATAATTTAGCACTTTATTTTTCTTTTTATGGGAAGGGAAGGAGAAAGAGAGGGGAAAAAAAACATTGATGTGCAGGAGATGCTTTGATCGGTTGCCTCTCGGACACCGCCAACTGGCCCACAACCCAGGCATATGCCCTGACTGGGAATTGAGCCAGAGACCTTTCAGTTTGCAGGCTGGCACTCAATCCACTGAGCCATCCCAGCCTGGGCTAATTTTGCACATTTTTGAAAGTTACAGTGAGAGACAGATGATCCACTCTTTTGTATTTACCAGTAACCACTCAATAGTGAAGGTAGGTAGATATACTATGTCAAAAAGATGCATCCATAGTGCTGCATAATCACATTTTGAATAATGTGCAGTAGATAAGTGGAAAAATCTGCACTCTGTTTGCTTCATAATGAAAGTAGTTAAGGATATCTGGTATTCTTACATTTTAGCTCTAATACTGGATATGCATGTCAAAAAAAGGAACACCCAATTCACTCAATCTGCCCCTTTCAAATTCAGCATCATTTGATTGCATTTTTGTGTCTTGCCTAGCTCTAAGTCAGGAAATCTCAGGTTTAATTAGGTCATTTGTTCTTGAGTTCTATCCTTGCAAAGCACAAGAGGCATTTTATGGGCAGATGGCCTCAGCAAAAAGTCAATGGCAGATTGTTCCATAGTTTGCTTAAATTTCAGGTGGTATTTATGAAAATTCCTTAGAAGGAATTTTGTGTATTTCAGGATGTAAATCAACTTGGGTAAAATTTCTTCAGGCTTTGATTTTCATATATTTTAGGTTTTTGCCTCTCAACCTAGAGTCTTTGAATTCTTAAGGGGTTTGAAACCTGGGAATGTGGGCCTATGAGGTATGTTCAGGATTTCAGGAAGCCTATAACCAGAGTCACTTAGTCTTGGCTGCTGGGAGGGGGCGACACATCAGTTAGTTCCTGCAAATCAAGGAAAACTCCCACATGTTGTTGGGCTTGGCCAGATCTTTCTCACCTGGATGTGATAACAGGCACTCTCATGCTAATCAGAGGACTTACTGACCAGTCACTAAATGAACCTTTCAATGAACAAAAAGGAAGTAGAGTTAGTTGTTGCTTTTTAAATTGCAGCCTGTCATTTGTGCTCTTTGACCAAGGAATTGCAGCTAGGGTGTGATGTGGTCACAGACTAGTGAGAGGAACCCCAGATTCAGAGAGAATGAAGAGTTGGTGACCACACTGCCCATGCTGCCCTGTTCACTTCCTTTCAGTTTGCTGTGACAGAAATGGCCCTCAAAGGAGAGTGTTCTCATCCCTATTTGATATTATTTAAGAAAAGCCAGGCATCTGCCTCAGCTGTGATCTTGGAGTATTGTGATAGGAAGGACTCAATTACCAATGGTATGTGGGTTCCAGTGGAGTCCTGACTTTCTTCTTTCGAGCTCTAGAATGTTTATTTCATGTAGTAAAAATGCATAGTAAAAGAGAATAAAGATGGCAAAGGAGTGAGTGTAAGTCACACGGACCTCATCCCAGGATCAATCTGGAATTACACCTAAATTGCAGAGAAATGGCCAGCTGTATCCCCTGAGAAGAGCAGAGTCTAAATCATAAGCAGGGATCTCCAGACTACATCACCAGAACCCAGAAAGTACACAGATAACAGCCACCTGAGAAAGCGGCAGGGTTGCTCTGTGACAGAGATGGGCAGCTAGAGACGCAAAGAGCCGATTAAAGAGCCAATGCATAAATATTTGTTTGCAGCCACTAACCATGAGCTCTGGCAAAGGCCAGGGCAGAAGGGACTGGAGATGAATGGGGAGAGGCTGGGGAAGGAGGGTTTGACGAGAGAACTGAGAGAATAGCCGGCAGGACCCCGGAGCTGACTCCTCCCACATACGGTGATGACGCCTCCCCCATACGGCAGCAGACGTCTGGTTCAAGCAGACCACTCCCCTGAGCCCTGAGCAGCAGCAGCGTGAGAGGACACAATAACCCCGCCCACAAGAGGGACTCTGCCCCGCCCTGTGGTGTCTCAGCCTGACTGCTGAGTGCAAAGTGACTAGATTAACAACTGGAGGAGACAGCCACAGACAGTAGATTCCTGGAAGTCTCGAACAGACTGCCTAAGGTCAGACAGGGTCAACAGCTGACATCATCAGAGGCAGATCCAGAAAGAAAAACAACAGCAGTCTCCTACCATAGAAGTTCACACCACAGTCAGGAAGTCAAGACAGATCAATTTAAGAAGCAGAAGCAAAAAAGAAGACTCTCACAAATAATGGGAAGACAAAGAAACAACACCCAGTCGAAGGAAAACGAGGAATCCCCACAAAGAGAACGAAATGAAATGGAGGCAAGTAAACTATCAGATACTGAGTTCCAAACAACGGTTCTAAGGAAGCTCAATGAGCTCAGTGAGCTCAGAGAGAATTACAAAAACTACAGGAAAACCACAAGGAACTTACTGCAAACTCTATCAGCATGAAAAAGAACACAGAAACTATCAATAAGAGACGAGAGGAAACAAAGAATGCAATTTCTGAATTGAAGAACACAGTGGAAGGAATCCAAAGCAGGCTAGATGAAGCAGCGGACTGAATCAGCAGGCTGGAGGATAAGGTAGAAAAGCGCTCCCAGAAAGAGTGAGAAAATGAAAAGAGACTCAAAAAAGAATGAAGAGGCGTTGAGGGAAATGCAGGACAACCTGAAATGTAGCAATATCCGTATAATTGGGATACCAGAAGGAGAAGAAGAGGAGGGAGGGATAGAGAACCTGTAGAACCTGTTTGAAAAAGTCATGATAGAAAACTTCCGTAATTTGAGGGGGGGAAAAAATGTCACGCAAATCCAGGAAGCACAGAGGGTCCCCTTCAAGAGGAACCTGATGCGGCCTACTCCAAGACACATCGTCGTTAAAATGGCAAATATCAAAGACAGAGAATCCCAAAGGCAGCAAGGGAGAAAGAGGTAGTAACATATAAGGGGTCCCCGTTACGGCTAGCAGCTGACTTCTCCACAGAAGCACTCCAAGCCAGAAGCGAATGGCAAGAAACATTCCAAATCATGAAAAGCAAAGGCATGCAACCAAGACGGCCCTACCCAGCAAGGCTCTCAATTCAAATGGAAGGCGAAATAAGGAGCTTCTCAGACAAAAGAAGGCTAAAAGGATACAGCTCCACCAAACCAGCATTGCAAAACATGCTGAAGGGACTGCTTTAAGGAGATGAAGAAAAAGTCAATGAATACCCAGTTCCTTTCACAGTCACCAATAGTTGATGTTACCAATATTATTAATACTTCTTCATCTGATTGTAACAATGATGTGTTATTTTAATTATTACTTTATTATTTGTTGAAACTAAACCTGTTTTTGTATATTTCTTGCCTATTTCTATTATTTCTTTTTTAAAGAAAAGCTTTAAGTGACTTTTTGGTATTTAACTTTATCCATTTTTCGATTAAATGTTTGTTGAATTTTCTCCCTAAAAAAACAAACAAACCCTATAAACCCTTTTATAGATGTTTTGCAAATACTTTCCTATTCTATTACTTGTCCTTTAACTTTTTTACATGAATATTACTGTATAGTCTTAAACATTTAATATAGTCATATTGCCTGTCAATACTTTATAGCTTCTGGGTTTGAATATGTTACTTCAGGGTAAGAAAGATATTATTTTGTATTTTCTCCTAAAACTCCTTAGATTTTACATATTGATTGTTAACTCACCTGAAAATTTGTTGTATAATGTGTGAAACAGGCTCTATATTTGTTTTATTCCAAGTAACAGTGGTCCATGCACCTTATTTGTTGGGTAATCCTTATTTTCCCCATTGATTTGAAATGTCAAATTAATCATATATTGCATTGTTATACGGATATATACGTTTGTTCCTAGAGTGCTCATTTTATTTCATTGACCTACTTGATTATTTCTGTGCTAGTGTCATGTTGTTTTTATTGCTGAGACTTTATAATGGATTTAAATTTTTTAATATTTTATAATGGGTCTTGACATTTAAAAAAACAAATAAAATAAATCTGCATTAAAAAAAATAGGAAGAAGGAAGGAACTCCTACCTTTTGCGACAACACGGATGGAACTGGAGAACATTATGTTAAGTGAAATAAGCCAGTCAGTGAAAGACTAATACCATATGAACTCACCTATTCAAAAAACAAACTAATGAACAAAATCAACCACAGGCATAGAAACATGGAGAAGTCTGAAAGTGACCAGAGGGAATGGGAAAGGAGGACAGGTGGAAAGAAGGAGAAGGGACTAAACAAAAAACATGTATTAATGACCCATGGACATGAATAACAGATGGGAACTGCCTGTGGGAGAGTGGGTGGGGTGGGATTGGTAGAGGAGGGCAAAGGGCAAAAAACTGAGTTAACTGTAATAATATAAACATTATTTAAAAATAAAGTTTAAAAATAAATTAAATGGAAAGAAACAAAGATACATAAATTATTACAAGTATAAATATTAGATTTGGAAGATGAAGGGGACAGAGCACAGCAACTATAGTTCTTTAAAAATGAATACTACTCAAAATAAGTGCAAAAATATTAAAAGGACTAATAGATTGTTCATTAGATTCCATATATGAGTAAAATCTTATGGCATCTGTCTTTCTCTGACTGGATTAACTTAATGTTCTCCAGGTCCATCCATGCTGTCCCAAATGGTAAAATTTTCTCTTTTTTACAGCCAAGTAGTATTGCATTGTGTAAATGTACTGTAACTGTTTTATCCACTATCAATAAACGCTTAGGCTGCTTCCATATTGATGATTGTAAGTCACACTGCAATGAACATAGGGATGCTTATGTTTTTTCAAATTAGTGTTTTGGGTTTCTTTGGATATATTCCCATAAGTGGGATAGCTGGGTCAAAAGGCACATCCATTTTTAATTTTTTGAGGTATCTTCATACTGCTTTCCACAGTGGCTGCACCAGTCTGCATTCACACCAACAATGTAGAAGGGTTCCCCTTTCTCCATATCCTCTCCAAGCACTTGTTTGTGGATTTCTTGATGATAACCATTCTGAGAGGTGTGATACCTCATTGTGGTTTAATGAGTAATGATATTGAGCATCTTTTCATAAGTTTATTGGCCATAAACTAAACTAATGGGAAAAATAAAAGACTCATAAATATAGAGAAGGCCAACAGCTCTTGGGGGGGGGGGGGTTTCAAGGGTGAAGGGATCGAGCCAAAAAGAGAAAGAACTCATGGACAGAGAAGACAGTGTAATGATTGTAGGCAGTATGAAAGGGGGTGAAGGTGAAAAAGGGTATAAGGGGGATAAATGGTAATGGAAAAAATACAATGAAAGTAAACTATTTAAAAAAGAAAAATAGTGAGGAAAAAAAAGAGCTAACAGAGGAAAGACTGGAATCTAAAGACATGAAACAACCCATGCCAGACAAGCTGAAAATGCTCTAAACTCCAAGAGAATGAAAGAATTCTTTGCATACTAGAGGCACTTTGCATAGATAGAAAAAACTATTCATGTGTAAGAGAGAAAAACACTAACCTGGCCTCAGCCTTCTCCTCCAGAAATATCCAATGCTAACAAGAATGAAGAGGAATATCTGAAATTCCAAGGGCAAAAATATGTGACCTAAGAATTGCTACTCAGCCAAATTGTCCTTTTATTATAAAAGCAAGAAATAGCCATTCTGACGCAGTTAAGAACGCAGGAAAGCCAGTATCCATAAAGACTTCAATCTGACAATAAAATCCAGTCAAACTAAAATGAATCAAAATTTTAAAACTCAAGAATGGCAAAAACACAGTAAAAAAGTACTGAATACATCAAAAATTTAAAAAAGGACTAGTAAAAGAGCTATGGGAATTGTGATATTAGAACAGAATATAAATGCTATAATCCCTTCCACTGTAAAATTCATAAATGATGAAAATTTAGAACTGGTGGGAAGAGAGGTAGCAAAAAGTCAATGCTAATGTTTTTACCTTTCAAGGGTAAAAAGGAGTTTTTCTCCATTTCAAACAACTAGCTTGTAAGAAATTATTTCATTTTCAATTTTTCTTTTTCTCATAAATTAAGCTTCTTAAAGATAATTCTAATATCTCTGATGAAGAAGTCAGCAATTTTTTCAGTCCCACTTTTAATTTCTTTTTCTTTGCTTTCATTAAAGTCAATTTTATTTTATATCTTTAAGTAAAATAACATATATGGTAAGATTTCATCCATCCTTCTGACTTCACCTGTGGCAAGTTCTAAGTGGAATTCACAAAACATTAACATTAGGATTTTTTTTGTCTAATCCTCACCTGAGAATATATATATTAATTTTAGGGAGAGAGAACATCGATGTGAGAGAGAAACATCAATCAGTTGCATCCCATAGGTTCCCTGACTGGGAATCAAACCCCTAACCTACCTATGTGCCTTGACCGGGGATCAAACTGGTAACCTACTGGTTTATAGGACAACACTCCAACCAACTGAGCCACCCGGCCAGTGCAACATTAGAGTTTTTGAGGAGTAAAAAGTTACATGTGAATTTTTGACTCCACAGGGGTTTGCACCCCTCACCTTGCATGGTTGAAGATTCAACTGTATTTCTTAATGGTAAGATTTGGGGCCAAGTTTTTAAATTTCTTCTTTTTTTATATTCTGACTTTTTTTGTAATAAGAATGTATCATTTCTCTCAAACAAATCATTTTTTAACAGCAACAAAGGAAATCTTATCATTACTACCTAAAAAAATGAATTTTAGTGATTTTGCTCTTCTCCATGCCTGCCAGTCAGATAAATATCTAAATTTAAGTCTAGTCATTTGTTGTACCTATTATATCCATTTTTTATAAGGGGATGAAAACTGAAACTTATAGTTAAGTAATCTGCTCAAGGTCACCCAGACAGGATATAACCTTAGGTAGCTAGGCTTCACAGCAGGTGTGCTAATAGAATTACTGGAATTAATTTGGTTCACTCCAATTTTTTTTCTACTCAGTAGGCTTGTCTGTGCCTCTAGTGACCAAAAAAAAAAAAAGAGTGACCTGCAATGAAATGGATACATTTATTCACATCTGGTGGACACAGAAACTGGTACAGCTCTTTCAGAAAGCAGGCTGGAAAGATAATTCAAGAGGCTTCAAATATATATATATTATTTATGTAGATATATACATATTATTTGTTTATGTATATACTTATACGTATATTTTTAAATGCATATATATACACATATAAATACAGTAATTCTATTTTCAGAAATCTAACCTGAGAAAACAATCACAAAGACAAGAAAAGGTATGTAAGTGAATATATTAAATGGAGGATTATTTATACTACAAAAAAAATTACCCACACAATGTCTAACAAGAGGATTGGTACAATAAGGCATAGTAGTCTCATGACTTGATCACTATGCAGGTATTATAATGCACATTACGAAAAATACTAAGTGCCATGGGAAAAACCTCAACAAGTAAAGAGAGCCCACTAGCATTCCTACTTAAAAACAGCAGATTGTGCTCAAGAATTTATCTCTATTCTCTCTTCAAATGCCACCTCTATGATAATAATTAAATTAAAAAGGCAGTCCCACAAAAGGAGTGAGAAGAAAGACAGTAGAAAACAAGAATGTCAATATTTTAGAAGAAAAAAAGCGAACTGAAGAATGTTAACTGATGTAGAACGCTGAAACATAAACCTAAAAAGGAAGATGACAAGAAACAGTACATCAATTCTAAGACAAACTGAAAGCTCAGGAACTGCAGGCATCAGATAGCAATGAAAACTGAGGGTGGTGAACACAGGAGGGAGGTGAACACAGAAGGGAGGCCAGCTGAATTCTGGAATATCTCCCACCCACTGTGGAGATGGACCCTGGGAGTCCACCACCTCACACCTTGCCAAAGAAACAACAACAAAAAAGAGCTCCAACCCAATCACACAAAGGAAAGGCCCACCACTGTACAAACCCTATCAACACATAGATAACAATCAGCTTTTTAGGTGTCTTACTTTTAGATATAAACAGCCAGAGATAAGCAGATATTTTAGGGAAATTTCCAACATTAAATATGGGAATAAACAAACAGTTGAAGGAAATAAAGAGAAAACTGACAAATGATCAATGGTTCACTGAAAGCTCATTGAAATCACTTGCTCCAACCTGGGATTCTTTCGGGTATATGATACTTAGAAACCCTAACAGCTTTTCCTGTGTCCCACAGCAGCAGCATTTGGAGGAACTATGCAAGTGAGTTACCTCTGATCTTCCATACTAGTAAGTAGAAAGAAGCAGCTTAAATTTGAAAAAAAAAAATCAAGAAATTACGTATACCACTTTATGATATCCACCTGCTGAACAATTAAGCATTATAATCAATCAAAATTATATAAACAAATTATTTCAAAATTTATGAAGATAAACATTAAAAAAAGTTAAAATCTTTTAATATGATTAACCTCTAGATATTAGGTATTAGTGTGTAGAGGGGTTGGGCATGGGACAGCTGATTTTCATTCTTAAATAAATGTTTAAAATTTTTTTAATATGTTCATGTGTTTCTTTTATAAAAAATTAAAGAAGACTGCAAAATTTTGTGTGCTGTGTAATATGACAATCAATAAACAACTAGGCAGAAAGAATACCAGAAAGAATATGCATGAAACTGTTAATACTCATATTAATTTTGAGGAGTGGAATTATAGATGTCTTACTTTTTCTTTGTATTTGTGTGTGTATAAGCTTTTATTTTCTACATTGAGCACACACTATGTTTAAATCTTTTAGAAGGGTATGTGTTTTAGGATAACCACTATTGCAACAGGATGACTCCACTGGAAGACTTACCAAAAAATTTTAAAAAATGAATGTTAAATGAGGGAGTTGAGCAGCAAGTGAAGATTCTTTCAAGAAATCCACATGAGAGTGAGGAAATCAGTCAATACAGGGAAAGGTTTGGGAAAGAAATTTTTAAGTTCATTATTGTTTTTAACGATGAGAGACTTAAATCTGTTCATGAACAAGCAGAGGAAGAGAGTTGAAGAGGAGTAAAGAGCTACTAGAGCTTTGGCAACCTCACTTCTAAGTATAGAGAGTATTCCATCTCTCACTTAAGACACAAAGTTATTCCTCTCCCAAGACAAACACAAACATACTCACATTAAGTCCCTTATGAAGAACTGTCATGTATTATGTAAATTTTCACACGTACATCTCATATCTCAACTTTAGCTGTGACTTCCCTAAAGACAGAAACCATTTCTTATAGTTCCTGTTTTTCAATGGCCAACAGAATAGCTGCCTCAAAAAGACTACACGGTTAGCAAAAGGTAAATTAAATTAACCTACCCAGCAGTTTGTGACCCAAGCACCTGTTATAGAGAAGGCTTCAGCAAAACCTTCAACCTTACTTTACCCTTGAACTACACACCCACTGAATCCCTATCAGCTCAGGTTTTAGTTGGAGGCATAGTAGTGGTTTGAATGTACAGGAGCCAGCAAAGGTTCAAATCATGGCTCCACTGATCATCAGCTTTGTGACTGTGTGCAAGTTGCTTGACCTCTCTCTGTCTTAGTTACCTCGTAGGTAATAGTATCTACCCCTCAGTGTTGTTTTGAAGAAACAATACAGGATGGGGCAAAAGTAGGTTTACAGTTGTAAGTATGTAAAACAGAATTTATTCTTGTATTATTTTTTATTATTGTATTATTTTTCATATGAACAGCTGTAAACCTACCTTAGAATCATGCCTGACATGCAGTATGTGCTCTAAATGTGGTGGTTATTATTTTTCAAGGAGGGGAAATGGCAACATGGTAGGAGGCAAGCAGAGAGTTCAGTTGTCCCAAGAAGACAGTCATTTCACAGGGTTTTCTTAGATTGCTCCTATACAATGAGTCACTGCACTCCTAGCCCTCTGTTCCTGTCAGTTCTGTCAAAAGGTTATTTTATTCAATTTTCAAGCCTTCCAAAGACATGTGGAATCTGCACAAAACAAGAAATATGAAACTTTCAGGCAGTGATAAGCAGAAATTCTAAGCTTTTCCCCCGGGGTGGTAATTTTTGCAACTCTCACTTGAGTTTCTGTCACAACACTTCAGGTGTGTTTTAGAATTCCTCAGGCGTGCTAGGCTCAGCTATTCCTCATGAACTCCAGCAAGTGCTTTAGGACATCACCTTTGGAAACATTCCAAATACACATGAAAACAAATATATTTTGTCCCACTTTAAAATGACAGAAAAAAATCTCATTATTGATCCTTTGCAAAATTAAAGCAGAAAGGCAATCCCTGCAAAGCATTGTTAAATTTGGTGATTTGGCTTACCAGTATACAGTTGGTAAACAAAAGTTAACCCTTTGGTCCATTACCTGTCAGTTGTCACTATGTATTTTTTTTTTCCAGTGTAGGTTTCTTAATTTATTTTTTTTATTTTTAAATCATGTTTATTCTATTCTCTCAATTTTTCTCCCTTTGCCCTCCTCTACCAATCCCACCCCACCCACTCTCCCACAGGCAGTTCCCATCTGTTATTCATGTCCATGGGTCATTAATACATGTTTTTTGTTTAGTCCCTTCTCCTTCTTTCCACCTGTCCTCCTTTCCCATTCCCTCTGGTCACTTTCAGACTTCTCCATGTTTCTATGCCTGTGGTTGATTTTGTTCATTAGTTTGTTTTTTGAATAGGTGAGTTCATATGGTATTAGTCTTTCACTGACTGGCTTATTTCACTTAACATAATGTTCTCCAGTTCCATCCGTGTTGTCGCAAAAGGTAGGAGTTCCTTCCTTCTTCCTATTTTTTTTAATGCAGATTTATTTTATTTGTTTTTTTAAATGTCAAGACCCATTATAAAATATTAAAAAATTTAAATCCATTATAAAGTCTCAGCAATAAAAACAACATGACACTAGCACAGAAATAATCAAGTAGGTCAATGAAATAAAATGAGCACTCTAGGAACAAACGTATATATCCGTATAACAATGCAATATATGATTAATTTGACATTTCAAATCAATGGGGAAAATAAGGATTACCCAACAAATAAGGTGCATGGACCACTGTTACTTGGAATAAAACAAATATAGAGCCTGTTTCACACATTATACAACAAATTTTCAGGTGAGTTAACAATCAATATGTAAAATCTAAGGAGTTTTAGGAGAAAATACAAAATAATATCTTTCTTACCCTGAAGTAACATATTCAAACCCAGAAGCTATAAAGTATTGACAGGCAATATGACTATATTAAATGTTTAAGACTATACAGTAATATTCATGTAAAAAAGTTAAAGGACAAGTAATAGAATAGGAAAGTATTTGCAAAACATCTATAAAAGGGTTTATAGGGTTTGTTTGTTTTTTTAGGGAGAAAATTCAACAAACATTTAATCGAAAAATGGATAAAGTTAAATACCAAAAAGTCACTTAAAGCTTTTCTTTAAAAAAAGAAATAATAGAAATAGGCAAGAAATATACAAAAACAGGTTTAGTTTCAACAAATAATAAAGTAATAATTAAAATAACACATCATTGTTACAATCAGATGAAGAAGTATTAATAATATTGGTAACATCAACTATTGGTGACTGTGAAAGGAACTGGGTATTCATTGACTTTTTCTTCATCTCCTTAAAGCAGTCCCTTCAGCATGTTTTGCAATGCTGGTTTGGTGGAGCTGTATCCTTTTAGCCTTCTTTTGTCTGAGAAGCTCCTTATTTCGCCTTCCATTTGAATTGAGAGCCTTGCTGGGTAGGGCCGTCTTGGTTGCATGCCTTTGCTTTTCATGATTTGGAATGTTTCTTGCCATTCGCTTCTGGCTTGGAGTGCTTCTGTGGAGAAGTCAGCTGCTAGCCGTAACGGGGACCCCTTATATGTTACTACCTCTTTCTCCCTTGCTGCCTTTGGGATTCTCTGTCTTTGATATTTGCCATTTTAACGACGATGTGTCTTGGAGTAGGCCGCATCAGGTTCCTCTTGAAGGGGACCCTCTGTGCTTCCTGGATTTGCGTGACATTTTTTCCCCCTCAAATTACGGAAGTTTTCTATCATGACTTTTTCAAACAGGTTCTACAGGTTCTCTATCCCTCCCTCCTCTTCTTCTCCTTCTGGTATCCCAATTATACGGATATTGCTACATTTCAGGTTGTCCTGCATTTCCCTCAACGCCTCTTCATTCTTTTTTGAGTCTCTTTTCATTTTCTCACTCTTTCTGGGAGCGCTTTTCTACCTTATCCTCCAGCCTGCTGATTCAGTCCGCTGCTTCATCTAGCCTGCTTTGGATTCCTTCCACTGTGTTCTTCAATTCAGAAATTGCATTCTTTGTTTCCTCTCGTCTCTTATTGATAGTTTCTGTGTTCTTTTTCATGCTGATAGAGTTTGCAGTAAGTTCCTTGTGGTTTTCCTGTAGTTTTTGTAATTCTCTCTGAGCTCACTGAGCTCATTGAGCTTCCTTAGAACCGTTGTTTGGAACTCAGTATCTGATAGTTTACTTGCCTCCATTTCATTTCGTTCTCTTTGTGGGGATTCCTCGTTTTCCTTCGACTGGGTGTTGTTTCTTTGTCTTCCCATTATTTGTGAGAGTCTTCTTTTTTGCTTCTGCTTCTTAAATTGATCTGTCTTGACTTCCTGACTGTGGTGTGAACTTCTATGGTAGGAGACTGCTGTTGTTTTTCTTTCTGGATCTGCCTCTGATGATGTCAGCTGTTGACCCTGTCTGACCTTAGGCAGTCTGTTCGAGACTTCCAGGAATCTACTGTCTGTGGCTGTCTCCTCCAGTTGTTAATCTAGTCACTTTGCACTCAGCAGTCAGGCTGAGACACCACAGGGCGGGGCAGAGTCCCTCTTGTGGGCGGGGTTATTGTGTCCTCTCACGCTGCTGCTGCTCAGGGCTCAGGGGAGTGGTCTGCTTGAACCAGACGTCTGCTGCCGTATGGGGGAGGCGTCATCACCGTATGTGGGAGGAGTCAGCTCCGGGGTCCTGCCGGCTATTCTCTCAGTTCTCTCATCAAACCCTCCTTCCCCAGCCTCTCCCCATTCATCTCCAGTCCCTTCTGCCCTGGCCTTTGCCAGAGCTCATGGTTAGTGGCTGCAAACAAATATTTATGCATTGGCTCTTTAATCGGCTCTTTGCGTCTCTAGCTGCCCATCTCTGTCACAGAGCAACCCTGCCGCTTTCTCAGGTGGCTGTTATCTGTGTACTTTCTGGGTTCTGGTGATGTAGTCTGGAGATCCCTGCTTATGATTTAGACTCCGCTCTTCTCAGGGGATACAGCTGGCCATTTCAACATCCTTCCGGTGTTGCTGCCCATGGCGCCATATCCACCCTCCTCAGTCTCCACCACACTCCCTACCAGTTAGGTTGTGCTAAAGTCGATTCTTTTGTCTGTTCAAGGTTATAAGGCTCCTCTCTTGCTATTGTTAAGATGTTTGTTCCAGGTGATTTCTCCACAATTTAGGTGTAATTTCAGATTTGTCCTGGGAGGAGGTCAGTGTGACTCCCACTCACTCTTCCACTATATTGATTCCTCTCCCTCTTTCCATTTGATATTGAGTGTCTTCCTCAGTTTGCTTCCTATGTCTGTGTTGAGGTGCTTACTGTATATTTTATTGTTGTAGTGTATGACTTAGTAATTTTTTCTAATCTATATCTTTAACCCTTTAAGTCCCTTTAAAATCTCATATTAATGGCCATCATTTCTTGGAAACTTAATGTTTAGTGTCTGAGCCCCCTTTTTTAGACAATTTTATCTTTAATATTTTCAAACAATGGAGAGCTATTTTTTTTTCTGAACTCTTTCTGTTCCTTTTGTTGAGTTTCATGGCGAGCTTCATGGATGTATGACCTGTGCAGTCACACACTTAAATTAATACTGTGCTGTCACTGTCTTGAAATTCTTTACAATTTTTGAACATGGGGCCTGCATTTTCATTATGTAGTTACTCTTGTTGATTAATTTTACAGTGCATATTATTATCTGCCTTTTACCTGTGTTTCTACTCTATGATTACTCATTTTTTAATGAAGCTGAGCTATTTGCTAAAAAAAACTGAATTGTAAGAGATGTTGATGGTCTGAAGGCTGGAGTAGTGAGTAATGTGAAACATCTACTCATATTCATTGCCTCCACTATTCTCTTTGCCAATTGTTATTTCTTTTACCTTGGGAATTATCTTTCTTCAATTTTAGCAAGAATTTTAGCATGTTATTTTGAAGTTATATAAAAAGTGTGAGAGAGGATACTTAATAATAGGAAAACTGTTGATTCAATATTAAAATTTAAATTCAGTTTTTAAAACAGTGTGTTTAGTATGCTCCTGCTTTATTTTTATTTATTGATTTTTTTAAAGTGTGACTATGCATTTAAAAATATGGAATGAACTTCTGGCCAAGATAGAGGCATAGGTAGATACACTTTGCCTCCTTGCATCACCAAAAGAAGGACAGCAACAAATTTAAAAACAAAAAAATAACCGAAACTGTCAGAAAATCGAACTGTATGGATGTCCAACAACCAAGGAGTTAAAAAAGGAACATTTATCTGGACCAGTAGGAGGGGCACAGATGGGCAGCTGGGGCAGAGAGGATGTGTGTGAACCAGGTGGGTGAGGTGGTGGACTGGGGGTCCCACATTTGCATGTGCATAAACAATGAGGAACGCTGGGGAGTGAGACAGACCTCACAGTCCAGGGTTCCAGTGCGGGAAAAGTCAGACTCCAAACCTCTGGCTATAAACACCTTTGGGGCTGCAGCAGTGGGAGAAACTCCCAGCTTCACAGGAGAGTTCATCGGAGAAACCAACAGGGTCATAGAACATACACAAATGCACTCATCTGGGAATCAGCACCAGAAGGGTCCAACTTGCTTGTAGGTAGCGGGGGAAGTGAAAACCAGCTGAATGCTGAGCAAGCAGCATTGTTCTCTCTGTGACCCCTCCCCAACATACAGCATCACAATGCAGCTACATGGATTGCCCACCCTGGAGAATACCTATGGTGCTGCCTCTTCCAATGTAACAGGCACGCTGAGACAAAGAAATATGGCCCAAATGAAAGAACAGATCAAAGCTCCAAAAATAAAACTAAGCAATGAGGAGATAGCCAACCTATCAGATGCACATTTGAAAACAGTGGTAATCAGGAGGCTCATATAAATGGTGGAGTATGGTCACAAAATGAGGGAAAAAGTGAAGGCGATGCAAAGTGAAATTAAAAAAAATATACAGAGGACCAACAGTGAAGGGAAGGAAACTGGGACTCAAATCAGCGATTGGGAGCAGAAGGAAGAGATGAACATTGAGCCAGAACAGAATGAAGAAACAAGAATTCAAAAAAAATTAGGAGAGATTTAGGAACTGCTGGGACATCTTTAAACATTCCAGGGTCCGAATCATAGGGGTGCCAGGAGGAGAGGAACAGCAAGAAATTGAAAACTTATTTGAAAAAATGATGAAGGAAAACTTCCCCAGTCTGGCAAAGGAAATAGACTTCCAGAAGATCCAGGAGGCTCAGAGAGTTCCAAAGAAGTTGGACCCAAGGAAGCATACACCAAGACACATCATAATTACATTACCCAAGATTAAAGATAAGGAGAGAATCCTAAAAGCAACAAGAGAAAAGGAGAGAGTTACGTACCGGGGAGTTCCCATAAGACTATCAGCTGATATCTTAAAAGAAACCTTGCATGCAAGAAGGGGCTGGAAAGAAGTATTCAAAGTCATGAAAGACAAAGACCTACACCCAAGATTACTCTATTCAGCAAAGCTATCATTTAGAATGGAAGGTCAGATAAAGTGTTTCCCAGATAAGGTCAAGTAAAAGGAGTTTATCATCACCAATCCCTTATTATATGAAATGTTAAAGGGACTTATCTGAGAAAAAGATCAAAATGATTTACTGTCATTTATGAACAGTAAAATGACAACAAACTCACAACTATCAACAACTGAACCTAAAAAACAAAAACAAACTAAGCAAACAACTAGAACAGGAACAGAAGCACAGAAATGGAGATCAGAGTGGGAAGGGAGGGGAGAATTGGGGAAAAGGTATAGGGAATGCGAAGTATAAATAGTAGGTACAAAATAGACAGGAGGAGTTTAAGAATAGAATAGGAAATGGAGAAGCCAAAGAACTTAGCATACCACCCATAGACGTGAACTAAGTGGGGAGGGGATGCAGGAATGGAGGGGAATAACAGGGTGAAAAAAATGGAACAACTGTAATAGCATAATCAATAAAATATATGTAAAAAAATTGGAAGGAAAAAAACCACAAGAATGTCATATCCTGATTTCTAAAATCCATTCTCCTCTTTGTGGTGACTGTGGGTAGTGGTCACAGGCTCTGTGTCCTTTAAGGTATCCCAGTAATAATCTCTAAGAATTTGTGAGAAACTTCTCTTTCCAAAAGGTTGTTTCAGTTACCCTACATGTGGATTGAAATGAAATTCAGTTTTATGTTTTGGGCAAATACTAAAGATTGGTCACCTTTACATTTATGACTCTTAAAAGGTACAGATTTTATTGATAAGGTTGTTTGAATGGGGAAAAACCAGTTTAATAACCAGCTCTCTCAAAAAACAAAAACAACACTCTGGTCCATCAGTCCACTGATTTCTATGGTGTAAATATTTCCACCATTGACTGAATTTCAGGCTACTGATGACATCATTGAACACAAAAAGGGGTGTGCAGTAGCACATTGTTCTCTAATATTGTCACTGTACAAGTACAGTTGGCAAAAAATAACCTCAAGGTCATACTAGAAATACAGGAAAATAATTAGGAAGTAATAACATTTAAGTATTTATTACCTTTGTTTTAAATATAACTTAAATGTAACTTTATATAATATTTTTAATAATGTATTTAGCTACTGGCTGGTAAAAATTCCTGAAGAGTTGCTCTCATGAGCTGATACAAACCACTGAAAAGAAATCTTTTAAAAATAGTTTTGCTGATTGAAAATATTTATTTTCACAAAGACAGTTTCCCTCACCTTTTTTTTTCCTTCAGACAGACAAACATAAATACATACATACAAAGACTGGGAATAAACAAACACTTACATGCCTTAAGTAGAAAAATGGTAATCCAAGGTATAACATGTCATCTTACAAGATCTTATGAGGATCAAATTACTTTGGATAACTTTCTTTGTCTTCTGTAATAACAAAGGTAGATTAAGAACGTATCTTGATACTTGAGTGCTTCCAATTTTTTCCCTTCAAATTTCCTAGGTATTTTTGAATTGCTGTTGCAATAATGTAATGGAGAGGTCTGTTGGGGATATGGAAAGTTCCTTTATTCCCATTTTACTCTTTTTGATGTACTGTCTAGGGCCAGAGTTTTAATTTTTGTCTATCACCTTTTTACTTTTATTTACATCATTCAATTATATGACATAATATATATGTTGAACATTCTTTAGGGAGCTGTTCAAATCATTAAGGCAGTTAATTGTGGCTTGAAAAAAATAAAACAAAAATCCAGAGAAGAATATTGTTCAGACATGGTATTTCAACCTGTGAGAGCAAATATTCTCCATGGTCTAATGTTTCTTCCAATGAGTGCAGTGTTTGTTCTGCTGAACATAACTTGTCAGTATAACCAACTTGAAGATGGTAGTTGGTAATACTTCCAGGTGTGTTGCCTCTCCTAGTGAGTCTGTCCCATATTTCACATTTTGACAGTGCCTGTGAGGACAGGGACTCGGTTTTGTTCACAGCTCTAGCTGGAACATCTAGAACAGTTCCTGTAAGCAAGAAGCCCCAATAAATATTTGTTGAATGAATGAAGTTTCAAGGTACAAAGGTAAGGGTTAATATTTAAAGGCTTAGTAATGCCCTTATTCCTTGACTACTTCCTGACCTGCCCAAATTTAGGGCCTGATGCAGGCCCCCCCTGTGGCTGTGAGGACAATGACAGCTGAGCCGGCTACAGTTAATTACCTTTGAAGGACCCGTCTCTTCCCAGAGATGAGTCCCTGAGTAGTTAACAGGAGTGTTGAACAGGTGGTCTTGTCCAGGATATCTAAGATACACCTAGTGGGCTCAGATTAATTCTTTAATTGACATCAGTCTTATGTATGGTGGGGAAAAGCGTGGGCTTCTTGCTCTGGGATTTTTCCCTGGAGTTCCAGGGTTGAAACTCCAGGTTGGCTGCAAAGTGATATTATGCACAGAGGTTTCCCAGTACTGTGGGTGCCAGACTTGCATCAACTTCATAGCATCCCTGTGCACAGGGTAGTGGACAGAGTACTTCCTTTTTAACCTATTGTACGTTCCAGCCACTTACCATTATGTTCTCAGTGAGTGACCAGTGCTGGGTAGCCTGATAGGTGCTGGCTGATGGCTATGCACTTGTTAACTAGGAAAGAAAGTTGAGCTGGAGGCATGAACTCATGCCCTCTGAAGAGTTTTAAATAGATTGGGCACCTGAGACAGGTTTCTTAAGGTTGTGGTGGTCAGAAATGAGTTATTTGTGTGTGTGTGTGTCCTTTTTTTGGTAATCATGTAATCATATAAGCATTTAAATTATACTTAAGCCTTTAAAATATATTCCAAGTAAATGTTTAATGTTTACTTAGATTACCATTGGCTGCTTTAGACTAAGTTCACAGAGTATACCTGTGTATTTATTTTTTTTCCACACTTTTGTTTTCTGTAGCACATGATATACGTTGTTTAATTTTTACTTATTTTTAGTTTGTTTTTATATCTTGTCAATTTCAAAATTTTTTAGATAAGAACTTTGTTCATTCTTGCTAATATTGCTGTAGAGGACAATATATTTTCCTTCCAATGAGACTTTGTTAGAATACTATATAGTTCTATTTACATTTTCAATGTTAAAAATATCCATAGTATTTAAAATAATTTTTTTCCAACCAGTTGGTTAACATAAAACCGGGTATTTGAGCTTGCAAATGATGGTTGTGTTTTGATCTTTATTTCTAATTTCGTGTTATGATCTGACAATGTATACCATATACATAGAACTTCTTTTATTAGTAAGTTTTCTAGTTCCAGCAAAATTGTTATGATTATTTGAAAGTATAATATAAGAAAATGTGTGTTCCTTATTTGCTAGTTGTTGCTGTCCAGAGATGATTGTTTCAGCTCTTATTATACTGGATAGATTGGTACTTCCTTAATTAATGGCTTGTTTGAGTGGATAATAGAATGTTGGGGCATTCTAGATTTTGGCCGTTACCTACATGTGCCTCAGACACTTTATCTGAGAAGCAGATCAGGGCCAGGCCTTTAGCCAAGAGTTTTTATGGTGCTTCTTTTTTCCCTTCTTGGTGTTCTAGTTTTTCACAGATTCTTCAAGTAAAACTTTGTTTTGTAGATACCTACCCTGTATGGTGGTTGTGTTGAATTTTTAATAGTAAATGAAATAAAGCACATAAGTGCTTAATGAGTGGCACTTGTTATTAGGTGAAAGCACTCTGAGAGAAGATGAAAAATGATTTGAATGAAAATTTGTATTTCTCAATAGTTACAAAAATAGAATCCCATGCTTTGATGTCTCATTTCACTTGTGACTTTTCATTTGAGCAGGAGAGTGATCTGAAACTTACCCCACTTCACTGTCAGCTTTTCTCTTTTGTGACGTGAGGCTGCAGATAAGATCTTTATCAGTTTTGTATTTGTTTTAATCAAGCAGTGATTCCATGGGAACTGAGTGTTTGCTTTGGGAGAGGAAGGATTATCTTTATTTTCCCCTTGGGCTATATTTGCCTTTGTCTGGTAAATGTCTGCTGTTTGTGTCTTAGTCTCCTGTGAAGCTCTGCAGTTCACACTACTTTTAAGAGTGATGTTTTCGCTTGTGTTGGGTATCTTTAGTTCCAGAGCCTTGTCATAGGACCTTAGAAAAGCACAGGAAGTTGACATCAAAGGGCCGTCTGATCCCCTACATGAATTTGTGAGAAATCCTTGCTCATAGAAGAGAAATATTAAGACATTTAAAAGATTCATAACTTAGGCAATACACTGTTCTCTTTATAGATCTAATGATAATTTAATAAGCATTTTTATTATTTGATTGGTTTTTTCCCTTGGTTGTCCTTAGTAACTTACATTGGTAATTATCCCATTGCTTGATTGGCACCTCTGTACTAGAAAAGGTGAGAGGTTTGGTGGAGACTGAATTTTAAGGTCACTGAATATTAGGGTGATAATTTTAGAAATCATCTCAAGGGCCAGGAGTGCCTCTGGCATGGTGGTGAAGTCCAGTCTATCTGCGATCTGGTCCCACATCTTCCACTTTACCAGCTGGGTGACTGTGGGAAAGTTGACTTAATCTTTTTTGCTTTGGTTTCCTTATCTGTAAAAGGGGCCAATAATAGTGGCTACCTAATGGGGGTTGTGAGGTTTAACTAAGTATTTATAAAACTCATAGAGCAGTACGTGCTCTGTTCTATAAAGTGCTACATAACTGTAGGTTAAATTTAAATAATAACAACATATTTTTCCACATTCTGTTAATGAAAAGTCTAAAATCCAGGAAAGATTAAGTTAATTTTATAATATCTTCAAAAAATGTATAAAATTAGGATTAGGATCTGGGAGACAAGTGATAGTCTAAATCATTTTTCTTTCTGCAATTCGTGGCAAAATGTGCTATTTATAATTTTTACTTTCTTTAATGGACAACATTGTTTAATCAAATATCTTATTTATTAACCAGGATCACATTTAAAGTTCTATTTTTTTCACAGTAGTTTTCATTTTTTGTTATATATTTTTCCTTTACATTTCACTGTTTTAATTAATAATTAATTACAGGGAAAGTGTTCAAGGCTGTGATACCCTTTACACTTCTGCTGTATTTTATTGTATAATTTAGTCTATGGTACTACTGCCTAGTTTATTTCTTGAATAATTTTGAAACTGTAAGAGAATTTAATAGCCTATTCTTTAATGCTTTAATAGAAATTGCCTTCTTTTTCACACCCTGAAGGGAAGCCCTGTCATTTATGATTCATTGGATTTGGTAATCTTTAGGAAATGCTTTCTTTTTCCTTAAAATTGTATGACACAGTGCCATTACTCACTCCAGGATACAATGTCCGGAGAATGTTATACAGAACACAGGACATGTTTAAATTTGGGTATGTATGTATGTATTTATTCATTTATTTGTCTTGACACTATTAGTGATGTCCCCATTTTCCCCCTTTGTCTGACTCCACCCAGCCCCTGTACTTCCTTCCCTCAACATTTATTTCTTAAGCATCATTTCCAGAGCATTTGAAACTTCAGTAGAGAATGAAAGACTGTGGGGTAACTTTTTACTAAAACCATCCTTATTTAATAATGAGGCTGTTGGGAATATCCTGACTTATTTTGAAGTCAAGTTTAATGCTTTATAGTTTACTAAAGAAAATACCTAATACTTTTTACATTCCAGAAGTATTTTTAGTTGTTTTATTAAGTCCTGCCATTTTCTCTTGAAGTATAGGAGGAGAGTTGTCTCGCGACCTGTGAGATAAGCTAAATTACCTGCCGAGATACAGGCTTAACTAAACTGGAAATTGGCCACACAGTGTCTGCTCACTAAGCCCCACTCTTGCCTCTCATTTCTAACTCAAGCAGAGCTACTACCTTTGGAGGTAACATCTATACTGTCCCATTTGTATGACTGAAAAGCATTTCAGAATAGCCCAAATGGAAGCAACTATGCCCTAGCTGGTATGGCTCAGTTGGTTGGATCGTCGTTCTGTAAACCAAAAGGTTGCAGGCTTGATCCCTGGTTAGGGCACATACCTAGGTTGCAGGTTCAATCTCTGATTAGGGCGTGTATGGAGGCAATGAGTTGATGTTCTCTCTCACATTGATGTTCCTTTCTCCCTCTCCCTCCTTCTCTCTCTGAAACAGTAAAAATATTGTCTCGGGTGAGTGAAAAAAAATGGAAGCAACCATGATGTGCTTCATTAGTTGACTGGATAAACAGACTGTGGTACATCCAGACAATGGAATATTATTCAGTGATAGGAAGAAATGAGCTATGAAGCCATGAAAAACCATGAAGGAATCTTAAATGCATGTTGTTAAGTGAAAGAAGCTAGTCTGAAAAGACTATATATACTGTGTCATTCCAACTATGACCTTTTGGAAAAGGCAGAACTATAGAGACAATAAAGTGATCAGTGGCTGTCAATACAGGATGGGGCAAGAGAACAGGGATGAGTAGATGGAAAATAGAAGATTTGTAGGGCAGTGAAATTATTCTGTATGATGTTATAATGGGAGAGGCCTGGCATTTTGCATATGTAAAAACCCACAGAAGAGTACAACACAAAGAGTGAACCCTAACTTAAACTGTGGAACTGAATTAATAATAATGTGTCACCATCAGTCCATCAGTTGTAAAAAATTCAAGATGTGAATAAAAAAACTGTATATGGGAGAAAAGATGGTATTTAGGAATTCTGTGTATTTTCTTAGAAACATAAAACTGCTCTAAAAACTAAGTCTATTAAAAATATTAGTGCAGACTAATATATTTGCTATCTGCATTACTCATAATCAGTCTGGATTCTGCCTCCATTTCGCAGTTGACACTTTCTTCATACAAGCGATTAACCAATCATACTGGACCTAATGAACGAACTTTTCGTAATCCTTACTCTCCTCCTTTATTGCCCCCATAGCACTCAGCATTGTGGTTCAGCCACTGGTTCTCTTTGCTGTTGCCTCCTTGGTTTTCTGCTATGATTTTAGAATGATTGACAGGCTAAGCCTTTTTTAAATATAGGATTCATCCATCAGAGAGAAAGTTGTCATAGATGTTCTCCCAGAGTCCTTCCAACTCTGAAACTCTGATTCCTTCACTGATTCTACTTCCTCTCCCCACTCATGCATGTCGGCATGAACTTCAGGCTGCCGTCTTGGTCCTTTATTTTTGTTTTATTTCCAGCCTCTCCAAAATGTTGCCTGTTATAGCGTCACCTCACTCTTAGGTGTGGGTGACTTATAAAGTCACTTTCTGGAACCTCAGCCTTTATGCTTAGCACACCAATGTGAAACTTTGTAGAAAGCACTTGCGAGGAGGTAGCAAGGGGCTGAGAATGGGCAAGTGTTGAGGAAATGGAGGTCATGACTTTTAGAATATCACAGGACATCCTCCATGCCCTGCAGTAATCTTTAGTCAGACACAACTTGGACCTCTCGTCACCTTCTTATTCTGTTGCTCACTTGCTCCCAGGTTCTGGATTTGTCCGTAACTCCATCATCCCCCACATCTAATTTGTCATCAGTTTGTAAAGATTCTTTTTTTTTTTACTTCTTTATATATCTTCTTTTTTTTAAATTGTTGTTCATTTACATTTGCCCTGCTTTTTTCCCTGTTGTTCTCTCCTACCCTGCACCCCACCCCCACTCTTACCGTCAGTCACCACCCCATTGCCCATGCTCTTGATTCCTTTATTCATGTTCCTTGACTTGACCCTTCTCCTTCTTTCCCTTGTTATCTCTCTCCTCCCTTTCCCTTTGGTCACTGTCAGTTTTGTCTTTATTTCCATGTCTCTGGTTCTATATTGCTTGCTTATTTGTTTTGTTGATTAAGTTCCACTTAAGGTGAGATCATATGGTACTTGTCTTTCACTGCCTGGCTTATTTCACTAAGCATAATATTCTCCATTTCCATCCATGCTATTGTGAAAGGTAGGAGTTCCTTCTTTCTTTCTGCTATGTAGTATTCCATTGTGTAAATGTACCACAGTTTTTTGATCCACTAATTTACTGAAGGGCACTTAGGCTGTTTCCAGCACTTGGTTATTGTAAATAATGCTGCTATGAACATTCAGGTGCAGAGGTTCTTTTGGATTGGTGTTTCAGGATTCTTAGGGTATAATCCCAGCAGTGGGATACTGAATCAAAAGGCATCTCCAGTTCTAGCTTTTGGAGGAAATTCCAAACTGTTACCCACAGCGGCTGCACCAGTCTGCATTTCCACCAGCAATGTACGAGGGTGCCCTTTTCTCCAAACCCTTATCAGCACTTGTGTTTTGTTGATTTGTTAATGATGGCCATTCTGACTGATGAAAAGTGGTGTCTCATTGTGGTTTTAGTTTGCATCCCTCTCTAATGGGTAGTGATGTTGAGCATCCTTTCATATATCTATGGGCCCTGTTTATTTCCTCTTTGGAGAAGTGTCTGTCCGGGTCCTTTGCCCATTTTTTTAATTGGACTGTTTGTCTTCCTGGCGTGGAGTTGTGTGAGTTCTTTATATATTTTGGAGATCAAACCCTTGTCTGAGGTATCATTGGCAATTATGTTTTCTCATATGGTTAGTTCCCTTTTCATTTTGTTGATGTTTTCTTTATCTGTGCGGAAGCTTTTTAATTTGATGTAGTCCCATTTGTTTATTCTTTCCTTTATATCCCTAACCCTAGGGGATGTATCAGTGAAAATATTGCTACGTGGGATATCTGAAATTTTTCTGCCTCTGTTTTCCTCTAGGGCTTTTATGGTGTCACGACTTATATTTAAGTCTTTCATCCATGTTGAATTTATTTTGGTGTGTGGTGTAAGTTGGTGGTCTAGTTTCATTTTTCTGCTAGTACTTGTCTGGATCTCCCAATACGACTTGTTGAAAAGGCTATTTTTATACCATTTTATGTTCCTGTCCCCTCTGTCAAATATTAATTAACCATATTGACATGGGTTTATTTCTGGGCTCTGTATTCTGTTTCATTGATCTATGTGTCTACCATGCTAGTATCATACTGTTTTGATTCATTGTCCTTGTAATATAGTTTGATATCAGGTATTGTGAGTCCTCCTGCTTAATTCTTCTTTCTCAAAATTGCTGTGACTATTTGGGGTCATTTATAGTTCTACATACATTTTTGAAATATTTGTTCTATATGTGTACATTTGTAAGGTTTCTTAATAACCAAGTATTCCCCAAATATGTCTCCTTTCCCTCTATTCTCATTATTTCCATCATCCTTTCTTGCATGGTGTACTACAGTGTTTTCCTAATTGACCTGTGTCTTAACCTAGCCAACACCTCACTGTCAATTTTTTTTCCTTAAAAGTGCATGGTTTCACCTTGTCCTAAAAACCACAGTGGCTCATTCTTATCCATTAAATGTGCTTCCTACACCTTGACCTGTTATTTCAGGCAGACCAAAAGCTGCCACTCACGTACCTTATCATATTCTTTTCACTAATTTCTTGGTTCTGTTAGTCTGTATCCATCATCAGAACAACTCCTGGTACATGGTGGACACTTCCTTACTGAATGCAAGAAGGAACTCCAGCAAGAATGTGTCTTATCCACAGTTTCACCTATCCTCAGGGCTATTTAAAAACAGCCTTTTCCCAAGGATCAGGTGACTTCCCACTTCTCAGTGAGGTGGCATTCTCTGTTTCTATAGCTTTCAAGTTCATGTAATATACCTATTGTCCGAAGTAAACAAATTGCCTTTAATGATTATTTTATAAGTACCTGTTCTCTCACCTGATAGATTATATATCCCATAAAGACAAGTCATATGGTGCCATATTACTGTTTTGTGTCCCATATAGTGCTAAGTATAGTTGCTGAAATATAATAGGTCTTCCTCCATGTTTGTTAATGTTGATCCCAATTATTGTGATATTTGAAAGATGTTGAGCATGTGACTCCAAAAATATACTGAACCCTAATTATGGGCTAAATAAGAGTTAGGTATTTTTCACAATATTTGGAGAGACTGACCAGTATCAGCTGAAGACAAAGAGAGACAACTTTAGTGAGTGTTTGGGAATGATGTGTGTTACATAGAGTGAGCTTGGCTGCAGCCTAAGAATGTAGCCCATTTACATTGCAGCAACATTGGAATGGGGGAACTGGTAGAAGATGCAAATAATTGAGAGAACTCAAGAGTTAGAAAGTTTTAGCTTTAAGTTATAATTGATAGGCTTACTGATTAATACATGTAGAAAGCTGTTGTTCCAGGAATTAGAACGTATGACTGAATCTGCCCTAACTCCAGGAGACAAGTAAGCAACTCAACCTCTGTGCCCCAGGAGGACTGCAAATGATCAAGATGGTATCTGAACCAGTGTGCTCCAGGAAGGGAATGTCCTCCAACCAGGATGCAGATAAAGGATTATGGGATGCTAGGAAAATAGCTGGACTGCAACTTTATCTGAGTAACCTTTTTCCCTGAATTCCAAACCCCTTGCTTATCCTTTTCTTCTCCTTATAAAAAAGGTAGGCTTGAGATGAGATGTTAAGAGAATGTTTTTAGGGTACATAATCTGCTCTCTTCTCAGATTTCTGGTATCTGAATAAAGCACCCATAAAGATTCAATTCTTGTCTCTACTTATTGGTTATGGTAGGGATAGGCAGTGTGAACACCGACTTTTCTGGATTCATTTTCTGGTGACTCTGCCAGGAAGATTTGGGGCTGCCTGGCAAGACTGGGTATTTGGCAGGGAGTCCAGTTGGCTGCCTAGACTAGGTGGTCCAAATGTGTGGATTTTGAGAGTCCCTAGGAGCTGCCAAGGGATTTCACTTGGGGACTCTCTTTCTCTGTCTTTTGGCACTCCCTGTTGCCTTCACTTTCACTTGAATCGCTGCACATTCTGGTTCAGGATTACAGTCCTGAGTTATGACTTAGATTGGTCATCAGGAATTAAGATGGCTTCTGCTTTGTGTGACATTACAGAGCTCTGTCTGGTAGAAATGGGGGGAGCCTCCATTCTGGGAAATGGTCCTTTGGGGTGAATTCTGGGTGATTGGACAACCTATGCTTATGAACCTATCACTAAATAGAATATGATTTTTTATTGTAGTATTGCTTGGCTTATGTATAATCTGGACTCAGGAGAGTGTTGGCTGCTGAATGGGTATTTAAATTACTATACAATACTGCAATTAAAGTTGTTTTGTCAAAGATTGGGGAAATGGGATAAAATACCTTATGTACAGACCATTATGACTCTACATAATAAAGATGCAAGATTAGTTTCTAGCCAAGATGGAGGCATAGGTAGATAACGCTTTCCTTCCTCACAAACCAAAAGAAGGATAACAACCAATTTAAAAACAAAAAACAACCAGAACTACCAGAAAATTGAACTGTACAGAAGTCCAACAACCAGGGAGTTAAAGAAGAATCATTCATCCAGACTGGTAGGAGGGGCAAAAATGGGAAGCAAAGGTGGAGAGGACACATAGCAAGGCAACAGTTAGTGGACAGGGCAGGCAATGCAGTGGCTGTGGTGGCTGGTTGACAGGGCGGTCCCACATTCTCATGTGGATAACCCAGGAGGAACAGCTGGGGATTGAGACAGACTGTGCAACCCAGGACTCCAGAGTGGGAAACTAAAGTCTCAAAACCTCTGGCTGTAAACACCTGTAGGGGTTGAAGCAGCAAGAGAAACCCCCAGCCTCCCAGAAGAGTTTGTTGGAGGGGCCCATGGGATCCTAGAATGTACATAAGCCCACATAGCCAGGTATCAGCACCAGGTCAGACCTGAAAGGGCAACATCCACTTGTGGGAATCGGGGAAATGACTGAAACTGGAGCAAGAGCTGAGTAAACAGTATTGTTCCCTTTCTGACCCCTCCCCCACATACAGCACTACAATGCACCAAAGTTGGTTGCCCTGCCCTGGTGAAAACATAAGGTTCTGCTCCTCACATTGTAACAGGTGTGCAGAGACAAAGAAAGATGGCCCAAATGAAAGAACAGATCAAAACTCCAGAAAAAGAACTAAGTGGCAAGGAGATAGCCAACCTATCAGATGCAGAGTTCAAAACACTGGTAATCAGGAGTCTCACAGAAATGATTGAGTACAGCCACAAAATAAAAGAAGTGAAGGCTATGCAAAGTGAAATAAAGAAAAATATACAGGGACCCAACAGTGAAGGGAAGGAAACCAGGACTCAAATCAATGATCTGGAACAGAAGGACGAAATAAACATTCAGCCAGAACAGAATGAAGAAACAAGAATTGAAAAAAATGAAGTAAGGCTTAGGAACCTCTGGGGCAACTTTAAATGTTCCAACATCCAAGTCATAGGGGTACCAGAAGGAGAAGAGGAAGAGCAAGAAATTGAAAACTTATTTGAAAAAATAATGGAGAACTTCCCCAACTTGGCAAAGGAAATAGACATGCAAGTCCAGGAAGCTTAAGAGTCCCAAAAAGGTACCTAAGATTAGAGATAAGGAAAGAATCTTAAAAGCAGCAAGAGAAAAGGAGATGGTTATCTACAAAGGAGTTCCCATAAGACTATCAGCTGATTTCTTAAACACTGAATGCAAGAAGGGGCTGGAAAGAAATATTCAAAGTCATGAAAGGCAAGGACCTACATCCAAGATTACTCTATCCAGCAAAGCTATCATTTAGAATGGAAGGGCAGATAAAGTGCTTCCCAGATAAGGTGAATAAAGGAGTTTCATTATCACTAAGACCTTATTATATGAAATGTTAAAGGGACTTTTATCTAAGGAAAAGTAGAAATTCAAAAACTATGAACAGTAAAATTACAACAAACTCGCAACTATCAACTACTGAACCTAAAAAAAAAACAAAAACAAAAACAAACTAAGCAAACAACTAGAATAGTAACAGAATCAGAGAAATGGAGGTCATATGGAGGGTTATCAGCAGGGAGGAGGGGGGAGAATGGGGGAATGGTACAGGGAATAAGAAGCATAATTGGCAGGTACAAAATAGACAGGGGGAGGTTGAGAATAGTACAGGAAATGGAGAAGCCAAAGAACTTATATGTACAACCCATGAATATGAACTAAGGTAGGGGGGGAAGGCTGGATGGAGGGAGGTGCAGGGCAGAGGGGCATAAAGGGGAGAAAAAAATGGGATAACTGTAACAGCATAATCAATAAAATATACTTAAAAATATAAAGATGCACGATAAAAAGGAAATAGATTAATGGTCTAGAGAAAAGGGAATTTTCCTGTGGCAGATAGCAGAGCAGAAGCAAGGGACCAGGAAGATCTGGATGTTATGGCTACCGTGAGCATGATCAGTGTTCCCACGGCCCCTCCAGCCCTGGATGATCTTCCTTGTTACTTGACTGTGGAAGCTGGAGGATGTGAGCTTGAACCAGTCGCTGTCCCAAACCTGTAAGGGAACCCAATTTGGTGGAGGAAAAGCCCCTACTGGGACAGGACAATAGTCTTTGCAAAGACTTATAGTGGGTGTAGGGCCAGAAGGCCAGCCCACTGGATATTATTGGGGCCATACTCTGTGTTGTAATTCAGACCTGTTAAACTGGAAAAACTCAAGTTCTTCGTATAAGGATGGTCCTACTAAAATGACAGACTTTTTTATTTCAATTTTTGCCATCCACTGGCCCAGCTCGGCAGACATACAAGCCTTACTGTATGTTTTGCATGTGGGGTATGAACGAAGCTTGGTATTGTAAAAGGCAAATGAAGAAGCTTGGAGAGTGCAGCAAAAAAAAAAAAAAGAAAAGAAAAAAGAAAAAGAAATAAATAGAAAAGCAAGCCAAATGGGGCTCCTAGCTATACTAAGCCCGACTTTAACCAAGCCCAACTGGGACTCTAATGAGAATGGCATTCCTCTCTTAGAGCATTGTAAGAGGTGCATGTCTGAGGGTCTGAGGTGGTACATCAAAAGCCCACAGAGGACCACTGTGAGTTTCTTTAAAGAATATACCAGGCCTATAGAAAATATATTGATTTATCCCTGGCTGGTGTGGCTTAGTAGATTGAGTGCCAGCCTGCAACCAAAAGGTCGCTGGGTTGATTCCCATTCAAAGCACATGCCTGAGTTGTGGGTCAGGTCCCCATTTGAGGGTGTGTGAGAGGCATCTGATCTATGTCTTGCACATCATTTCTCTCCCTTTCTTTCTCCCTCCCCAGTCTCTGTAAACATAAATAAATAAAAATATTTATAAAAAATATATACTGTTTTGAATCCACAAGCCTCTGAAACTATTAGAATAGTGATATGATCTTTATCTCTCTGATAGTGCACCTGATATGAGAAAGAAACTTCAGAAATTAGAGGAATAGGCATGAATCCTTCCAAATTAGTAGACATTGCTTTCAAAGTTTATAACAGAACATAAAAAAGTGCAAGCGATCACTATTTTCTTGGAATAGGCCTCAGGGCAATTACATTGGCAGGCAAGAGTCATCTGACCCATCTAAAATGCTTTCCACTGATCAATGTGCATATTACAAAGGAAAGGGGCACTAGAAAACTGAGTGTCCTGAGCGAGGGAAAAGGAAGTCAGAGTCTGAGAACTTGAGAGTTATGCTGGGGAAAGGAAATAGCTCTGTTGATGAATGATGGGGTTCAGAAGTTCTATCATTACGACTACCTATTAAAGTCACCCTCCACCCCAGGAAGTTAGGGGATGGAAGGATTGTGCATAAATGAAGAAGGGCATGGACATGGACATAGACAACAGTGTGGTGTAAAGAGATAAAATGGTAATGGGAAAAAATACAATAAAGATTAAATAAAAATAAATAAATAAAGTCACCCTCAGGAACCTCAGATAAAACTGACAGTTGGGGGACAAACTGTAGACTTTTTGATTGATACCAAAGCGACATATTCCATGGTCAGTAGACCTCTGATTCCTCACAACAGGCTGTAACTGGAATTTCTGGAAGCCTTGAAAGCCAGTTTTTCTTGAAGCATTTAGAATGTGCTGTGGGAGATATGCTTTTTTAATTCCTAAATTTGTATATATTCCTGAGTGTGCAGTTCCTCTTCTGGGAAGAGACCTGCTGTCTAAACTTCATGCTCAGATCACCTCTCCAGAAGAATAGTAGCTCCACCTACAGGTCCATGCAAAGCAAGCTTGGCAGCTCCTTAAAAAACCATGCAAGGAAGACAGAAAGTGACCCTGGTCAGAAGAAATTGAGAATCAGGTAAACCCCATTGTGTGGGCTATCCGAAAACTAGGCTGGGCTAAGTGAGCCTCCCCTGTAAAGCTGACCACAAACCAGGGGCGGGGACTCTCAATAAGAAAGTATCCCTTGTGGAAAGAGGTCCTAGACAGAATATGCCCAATAATTCAGAAGTTTCAGGAATATGGACTTATTTGGCCCTGCTGCTCTCCATGTAATACATCCATATTGCTGGTTAAGAAACCCCACTCAAACAACTATTGATTTGTACAATATTTAAGGGCCATAAATCACATTGTACAGGATATTCATCCCATTGCCCCGAATCCTTATACTTTGGTGAACAGTATACGTGGGGACAGCCTCTCGTATTCCATATTGGACTTAAAAGATGCCTTCTTTTGCATTCCGGTTGATCAAGACTCTCAACCACTGTTTGACATTTGAATGGCAGAACTTGGAATCTTGGATAAAGATTCAGTACTCCTGGAGAGCCTTACCATAGGTTTTAAGAACTCCCCCACGATTTTGGGGGGAGACCCTGAGCCAGTACTTAAAGGATCTAAAACTAAAGGAGGAAGTCTGTTACGCTACGTAGATGACCTCTTAATTACTGGAATGTCATTTCAGTGATGTTTAACTAATACTATAGCTACCTTGAACCATCTGGCATCTTTTGGCTATAAAATATCAGCGCAAAAGGCTTAGGTTTGCCAACAAGTAGTAAGTTTTCTTGGGTTCCTGCTTAAACGTGGCAAAAGGAGTCTTACTGGAAAAGGACTCTTACTGGAAAGAAAAAAGAAACCATAATGCAAATGAGGGTTTCCAATACCAGGAAACAGTTAAGAGGATTCCTGGGAATGGTGGGCTACTGCCGCATTTGGATTCCACACTTTGGGCACATTGCTAAATCATCATATGAAGTTCTGAAAGGACCACAATGTAGCACTTCAGCATGGATGAAGGAGTGCACTCAGGCTTTTGAGTTTCTGAAGGACTGGCCTCTGTACTGGCTTTGGGTTTTCCAAACCTATTAAAGCCCTTTCAATTGTATGTTCATGAAAGGCAGGGCATTGCTGTAGGAGCCCTCACCCAAATGCTTAGTGACATTCTGCAAGCCATCACATAATTGTCAAATTAGATCACATTGTCCAGGGATGCCTGCCTACTTGAGAGCTGTGGCAGCCAACTGTGGGCTTTTACAGGAAGCTGAGAAGTTTTCTTTGGGGCAGCCTATCACCATTTATGCACCCACAAAGTGTTAAGACTACTAGAACAAAAAAGGAATGTGTGGCTCACTGCTGGAAGAGTGGGCAGGTACCAAGCAATTCTTCTTGACAATCCCAATGTTTCCCTGAAAACTGTGAGTTAAATCCTGCCTCTCTTCTCTCTGAGCCTGACTTGGCCACGCTAATGCATGACTGTACGGAAATAATTGATGAAGTTTATTCTAGCAGAAGTGATTTGCAGGATCATCCTTTAGAAGAAACAGACTGGACTCTATATGCAGATGGAAGCAGTTATAAGGACAAAGGAAACAGAAAGGCTGGGTATGCAGTTGTGATTCTTGAAGGAGTAATAGAGGCTAAGGCCTTATGGCCAGGAACCTCTGCTCAGAAAGCTGAACTGACTGCATTGCCAAGGGCACTGGAATTGTTCCATGAAGAGAGAGCAAATATGTATACTGACTTGAGGTACACTTGCCTAATTTTGCATGCACACGGTTCCATGTGGAAGAAAAGAGGACTATTAACCTCCAAGAAAAAGGAAATTAAGAATGCAGCAGAAATTTTAAAATTATTAGAAGCTGTCCAGGTACCTTTATAGGTGGCAGTTATGTACTGCCCTGGGCATCAGAAACAGGACACTGGAGTGGCTAAAGGAAACAGTCTGGGCAATCGAGCAGTGAAAGAGGCTGCTAAAGGAACATTTATAATGCATTTGGTATCTGTTAAAACTTATCACCATTCAACTCTGAATATTTGACTGCAGACTTAGCAAAACCTAAGAACTGGAGTTGTGACCAAGAGGTCCCTATAGTAGATAGGAAGTGATTTATACTGCTTCCTGAACATTTAGTAGAGCCAATCATGAAGCGTTTGCATGAGACCACTCACTGTGGAAGGAATTCATTAACTACCTATATTAATCCATGGCTCACCTGTCCTGGAGTTTTTGAAGCCATACAAAAAGTAATTGCTAGATGTATTGTGTGCTGGAAGAACAACCCCGAGACAGATCCCCATCAAAAGACAGAAGGGAAATAATACCAAGAACAGAGCCCACTTTGAGGACTGGCAAAGAGACTTTACCCAGATGCTAAGGGTCTGAGGATGAAAATATTTGTTAGTCTTTGTTGATACCTTTTCAGGATGGGTAGAAGCCTGTCTTGCTAGAACAGAGAAATCCTTGGAGATGGTGACAACCTTACTGAAGGAAGTAATTCTGCACTTTGGCCTACCGGCAGCATTCAGTGTGATAATGGACCTGCTTTTGTTTCAGAAATTACATAGAAGGTTAATGAATTTTTAGGAATCAAGTGGAGACTCCACATTGGCATGGAGACCTCAGGCTTCTGGGAAGGTACAGAAGATGAATCACACCTTGATGAAAAATATAGCCAAATTGTGAAAAGAAACTCTTCTCCATTGGGATCAAGTTTCACCTCTTGCTCTGCTCAGAATAAAGGTGGCTCCTTGAAGAGAGATTCAATTGAGTCCTTATGAAATTGTGTATGGGCGACTATTCTAGGCTGTGATTCCAGCGGGAGACATGTTTATAGATCAGGAGGGTAAAGGTAAAGAACTATGTACAACATTTAAGTCAGACCTTAGCTTTAATTAATGACCTTGCTTGTATTAGAGACCTCTTCCTCGCAGGTTCTCTACATTACTTTGAGAGTGGAGTTAAGGTGCTACTCAAGACTTGGAAGACAGGATTCCCATGTGAGCCAAGTAGAAGAAAAGTGGATTCAACCTTGGGACATACTCCTTACCACCCCAACTGTAGTGAAATTGGCAGGAATAAAACCTTGGATTAATCACACCAGAGTAAAGAGTACTGAAAGAACAATGGACCACCAGACTCCAAGAAGACCTGAAAGTCATCTTTCAAAAACAATGACATATTTTTTCATTACTTTTTGTTTAACCCCATGTTATGGAGAACTTACTCCTTTCAAGTGAAATGAAAATAAGAGGATTCTATGGTATTGCCTTGTCTAAACTAACCACCTGCCTACCTAGTATTGCTGGTCTAAGAGAGGCATTTGTTGTTTTCATTCTCTATCTTTTTCAGTATCATTGCTTGTTGCATACAGTGTGCTTCTGTATGTGGTTTTCTAATTAAGCCTATTTCTAACCCCCCTGCAAGACTATCTAATGCTAAGATACATGCTTAACTGCAAAATGATTATTTCCATGTGAAACTGATCTCATAGAAATAAGATAGTTAAAGTCTAACACTGGGGAATGATGGGGAACTCAAGAGTTAAATTTTAGCTTTAGTATAGTTAATAGGCTTAGTGATTAATGCATGTAGAAAGCTGTTGTTTCAGGAATTTGAATATATGACAGAGCCTACCCTCACTCCAGGAGGCCCGTAAGCAATTCAACCTTTGTGCCCCAGGAGGACTGCATGTGATCAAAAAGGTATCTGAGCCATTGTGCTCCAGGGAGGAAATGTCCATCAACTAGGATGCAGATAAACAGTCACTGGGATGCTAGAAAAATTACCAAACTGCAACTTTATCTAAGTAACCTTTCCCCCTGAATTCCAAACCCCTTACCTAACCTTTTCTTCTCCTTATAAAAAAGGTTGGCTTGAGATGAGATGTTAAGAGAGTGTTTCGGGGGTTATATAACCCTGTAGTCTTCTCAGATTGCTGGCATTTGTATAAAGTACTTGTAAAGTTTCAATCCCTGTCTTTAGTTATTGGTTCTGGTAGTAACAGGCAGCATGAACACCAGCTTCTCTAGTTTCACAACCTGGTTTCTTGTCCTCAAGAAGACCACCTATGTCCTTACATTTTGTTTATTACCCTGGCCTTTTACTTCAAGGTATAATGAAGGGGGGAGCTAAAGTTGAAATTTTACCTCTTAGAATTATCAACATCATTAACATTGGAGATTTCTTTCTGGTTTTCTGATTTTTTTTCCCTACCTGGATAACGGAGCCTTCTCTTCACAGCACCTTCCACCTCCATTCTACACATTTTTGTCTTTGCCTCTTTACTTAAAGGAGGAAAAATACTCTGAAATATGCTCTAACAAATCAGTGAAAATGGAAACAAACGAATTGTCTTAAATTGTTTTTATTTCTTTAATTTTAATAAGTAAAAACATTTTTAGAACAAGGTTAGAGGATAGATTAAAATTTGATTGGAAAAGGAATGCCACTTTTTCTTGCCAACAGCTGTTGGAAAAATCAGGCACTCACTATGTTGGTGCATGTGTGAAGTGCAGAGTAGAGATTTTTTTTTGGTGAAGTTATCTAACCAACTAGATGCTCAAAGTGTATCAGGTGGGCTTATCTACGTTAGTTAATTCTCACTGGGAACCTCTGAAGGTCCTCATGCTGTGGAGCTTGCATCAGAACCCCTGGAAGGCTTATTACAACCCAGATGTTGGGCCCAGCCTTTCAGATTCAGAGGGTCTGTACTGAGATGAGAAATTTGCATTTCTAACAAGCTCCCAGGTGATGCTGATGCTGCTAGCAGGCTAAGTTGCAACCACATTTTAAGAAGCCCTATTTTATTAGTCTACTGTATACAGTCAGCCTTTTCTCTGTTTTCTAGGCAAGGAAAACGATGACTAGAATGGATACAGGATTGCCTGAAGTTCTTAGAGTCCCCGGGTCTGAGCTTAGGGCTGTCTCTTGAACTAAAACAAGGAGAGCACATCACACTCCTAGGTAATGTAGACAGTGCCATTCCTGTCCCTCTGGACTTGACATCTAGTTGACAATGCAGGGAAAGAGGAGAAAGGCCTGGAGTACAAGTGAAATAAACAAAAGCCAAAATGTAAGCAAAACTCCAGGGAGAATAAAGGGAGCTGTTCCCTGCCCCTCACCCTTCCCCTCCTTTAAAGAGTACATCAGGAAAGGCTTTCTAGAGAATGTCATTAGAGCCAGGTAGACAAGATAGTATTTTGGAAGGGAGACAAACAATAGCAAGAGCACACCACCAGAAAAATGCAGAATCCAGTTGGATTAGAAAAGGGTTTATTTACAAGGAGAGAAATAAAGGCAAATTATTGAAGTGTCTGGCTGGAAATTTTTGCATTTAACCTTTCGCATTTACTATACTCAGCGTTTTTGAGTGGAAAAGGGATATGGTTAAAACTAGACTTTTAAAATAACCACTGTAAAAAGAGAAACTTTCTCTTCTGCTTGGAGTTTACCAGAGATTTGTCATTTATAGTTAATTTAATTTAATTTCATTTGATTTTTCTAGGGATAGAGAGAAAAGACAGTGAAGAAATTATGTAGCTTCCACAGTTTAGCTTTCTTTTCCTTACTTGGCATGTGAAATAGGGCACCTGTTTGTAGACGGTAGTGTCTGGTTGATGTAAAACAGCTGATCTGCAGTTGTTTCTTTTGCTCACAGACTTTTTTGATATAAGCAAATCTATCTATACAGATACCTGTTTTTTTAACTTGCTCAAAATCCCTTATCTAAAGTCCTTGTGAAAGGCCAAACTTGTCTGGTTGTGCTCTTGAGATGGTGCCTTGCAGCCAGACCTTCTGGGATATGTCTTCCCTGTCTTCTCCCTCCCATTCCCACTGTCACCTCCTGTTCTTTGGCTCCCTGGGCAACAGGAGCACAAGGTAGCTTTCTTGCCAAGCACTGTCCGGCTCCTAAAGGAAGAGCCAAATGAATGGAGGTGGTAGGGATTATACACCTTTCACCCTTTGCTCTCCTGGATGTCTCACATTGCTGATTTTTGTCCCCACAAAATGGCAAATTCATGCTCCTTCATGCTCAGCATGGGGCAGTTAGAAGCGCTTCCTTTGGTGGTTCTAGAGCCCAGCCCTGTAGCTTCCTATAAATCTATCTTGTGAGCTTCTC
The DNA here is from genome assembly GCF_021234165.1 of Pteronotus mesoamericanus. Classification (NCBI taxonomy): domain Eukaryota; kingdom Metazoa; phylum Chordata; class Mammalia; order Chiroptera; family Mormoopidae; genus Pteronotus; species Pteronotus mesoamericanus. Next base: position 362,310 of record NW_026555109.1, read on the forward strand.
TTCTGTGAATAAACCCTTTCTATGAATTTTTCTTTACCTAGTATTTCTAAGTGGCTTATATTTAAAATGGTGGCAGGGGGCAGCGGGGGACTCCTGTCGAAGTTCTTCTTAGTCAGCCTGTTTTGATTGTTGTCACTCTTTACTGTGAATTCATCTTACTAGATTTCATTCTCTAAATGGGGCTGGCAGGATATTCGTAGTAGATTCATCCATTTTATAAAATGGTTTATTTTTAATAGCTAATATGTATACATGGTACAGATTTAAAAGGTCCAAAACATGTATAATGACAACCAAGTTTTAGGTCCTTCTCCTGTCTTTCACCAGGCTAGTTGCCTCAATGGAGCCAGCTTTCCTACCAAGTACTTCTTAATCCTTCCGCAGAGATTCTGTATGTTCGCAAGTATATTTGTGTGTGTGTGTGTGTGTGTGTGTCTATTTACATATCATAATGTTGACCTGTTTTAAGTGTACAATTCAAAGGTTTTCAGTAAATTTACAGAGTTGTGTGACAATCTAGTTTTACCATAATATAGTTTCAGAACATTTCCATCACCCTTCAAAAGATCCCCATTTTTCTGTCCCTTTGCTATCAGTCCCAGCTCCTGCCCTAACCCCAGGCACCTATTTTCTGTCTGCAGATTTGACTTTTCTGGATATTTCATATAAACAGGATCATATGCTATGTAGTCTTTTGCATCTGGCTCCTTTCACTTAACAAAATGTTTTTGAGGTTTATTCATGTTGTAACATGTATCAGCATTTCATTTCTTTTTGTTGATGAATAATAGTTCCTTGTGTCAACATAGGAAACGTTCATATCTGTAGAGAACATTTGTGAATTTATTTGAGCAAAACTGATGACAATTGCCGGGAAACAAAACCTCAACAGACTGAGAAAATACTCTGGAAAATGGCAGTTTAGTACCTTATTTTATACATTACAATCAAAAGAGGAGGCAGAAGGGGGTTACAAGAAATCCATTGGTAATAGGTTAGGGAAGTGGGAGAAAGCAAAGTGTGGGGTACCTCTTGGATTGGATAAAAAGTAAAATGATAGACACTTACTTTTACACAGGAGGGAATAGGATAGTTAATAGTAAAAAATTAACATGCTAATGGTAACAATGAGGGGATATGCAGTCTCTCCCTGGTCCAGTGCCTGTGCTCTGAGGGGTCTGGAAAAAGGAAATTTGACATTACAAAGGTATATTAATCACAGATACAAAAAGACAACAGACAGGCTCAGGTAAGGTAAAGATTGATCTTTGTTAGGAAAAAATACTGGCCTAGGACATGACTACCTTTCATGAACTGCTTTTAGTTAGAAAGTTTTAATTTCAGACCATCCTATATGGTTACTTTAGGTCTCTGAGTTTATAAGGCTGCCAGACAGGCCTCTCCTGAGCTTGTCAGGTTTCATGTGTGGTCCCTTTTCTTCCACGCTTGTATGGACATAACACATTTTGTTTATCCATTCACCAGGTGATGAACATTTTAATTTTTTCCACTTGCTGGTAATTTTTTGCTATGAACATCTGCATTCATGCAAGTCATTTTGTGGACATAAGTTTTCATCCATCTTAGGATAATATCTAAGAGTGGAATTGCTGAGTCACTAGGAAAACCCAATCTCTGGGTTGTGTGCTAAATTTATGATTAAATTTTTTAAAAAAGATTTTTATTTAATTTTTTTTAAGGAAGGGGAAAAGGAGGGAGAAAGGGAGAGAAACACAATTGTGAGAGAGGAACATCAATCAGTTGCCTCTTACACGCTCCCTAACCAGGGATTGAACCCACAACCCAGGCATGTGCTCTGACTGGGAATCAAACCAGTAACCTTTGCTTTGTGAAAGGATGCCTAACCAACTGAGCTACACTGGTCAGGGCTATGACTGAATTTTTAAGAAACTACTAATATGTTCACCAAAGTGTCTGTACAATTTTATGTTGCTACCAGCCACCAGCATGTATGAGAATTCCATTTTTTTCACATTCCCCATAATAGTTGTTACTGTTCTTTAAGTGGGTGTGAAATATTATCTCATTGTGGATGTACTTTGCATTTCTTGATGACTAAGGAATGATGCTACATCTTTTCATGTGTTTATTAACCATTTGTTTATCTTTGGAGATTTAAATTTTCTTTTTATTATTAATTTAAAAATGTGTGCTAATACTTACAGTGCCTCTCACCAGCTCTACTCCTTCTCCTGCCAATTTTTAGTTCTGTTATTGCTACATTGTCAGGAGTTACAATATTCTGCAGCTATCATCATTATTTTAGTCTTCCTCTTACAGTATAAAAGGAAGTTTACTGATAATCATTTTCCATTGTTTCACTAACTTTTGCCTCTTGTTTTGCTGAATTTTATCCTCTAGGAGAGCCTGGGTAACATTTCTCTGAGTTCTTGACTACTTAAGATATTTGGCTATTATATTTGAATGAAAATTCAGCTGGATTTAAAGTTTTGATTCATTCCTCTGTTATTTCTTTGAGGACATTTAAGCATTGAGTGTGGCTGTGAATAAGTCTTAACTTTTGTTCTCTGATGTTTTTTTGAACTTTTTGCCTCAGTGCCAAATGATTCCCTCTTAATTTTGGAAGATCAGTGATGATACAGGGAATGTCTTAGTATTCATCATTTTATGTTAGTTATTTCTGGGATACGGTATGTTCATTTATTATGGAGAATCATCTTTTATTTCTGAAACGGTATCCAGAATTATACCTTAATTTTTTTTTCACATTTAATTTTATTTTCCTTTAGTGACACCAATTGTGGATATGTTGGATCGATCTCTGTTTTTCCATATGTCTTTCCATATTTATCATTTTTCTATCTGTTTTAATATTTTAATTTTTTAATTATATTTTATTGATTAGGCTAAAAATAAGTTGTCCTGATGTTTCCCCCTTAGCCCCTCTCCACCCAGTGCCCCCTACACCCTCAGGTAATCCCCCACCATTGTTCTTGTCCATGGGCTATGTGTATAAGTTCTTTGGCTACTCCATTTCCTATATTGTACTTCACATCCCCAAGGCTATTCTGTAACTACCTATTTGTACTTCTTAATCTCATCACCTCTTCACCCTTTCACCCACCCCATCTGGCAACTTTCCGGTAACTAACTTCTTATCTCTTCTTTTAAGAGTCTTTCTTTATCTTTAACCTTGGCATTTTAATAACGATGCACCTTGGAGTGGGCTTCTCTCTCTACTTCCTGGACTTGCAAGTCTATTTTCTTCACTAAAACAGGGAAGTTTTCTTTCATTATTTTTTCAGAGAGTTTTCCAATTTCTTTCTTGTTCTCTTTTCCTTTTGGCACCCCTATGAGGTGAATGTTGGACCTGTTAAAGTTGTCCCAGAGGCTGCTTGTACTTTCCTCATCTTTTTGGATTCTTTTTTTGTCTTGTTGTCCTGCATGGTGGTTGTTGTTTTTTTTTGCTTCCTTGTGTTCCAAGTCATTGATTTGATTCTTGGCTTCATCCATTCTACTATTGACTCCCTGTAAATTGTTCTTTATTTCAATTAGTGTATCCTTCATTTCTGACTGGATCTTTTGTTGTGCTGTTGAGGCCCTCACCAAGTTCCTTAAGCATCCTTATAACCAGTGTTTTGAACTCTGCATCTGATAGACTGCTTATCTCCACTTCGTTTTGTTCTTTTTCTGGAATTTTGATCTATTTCATTTGGGCCATGTCTCTTTGTCTCCTTTGGCAGCCTCCCTTGTGTTTGTTTCTAATATTAGGTAGAGCTGCTTTCACTCTGTGTCTTGGTAGTGTGGCCTAAGGTAGTAGGTGTCCTGTAGGGTCCAATGGCACTCCCTATCACCCAAGCTGGGTACTCACGATGTGCCCTTCATGTGGGCTGAGTACACCTTCCTCTTGTAGTTGACACTTGGTTGCTGTTGGCAGATCAGTGGGAGGGATTTACTCGGGCCAGTCAGCTGCAAGGACTGGCTATGACCACTAACCACCAATGTCTCCTGTCACCCAAGCTGGGTTCTCAAGATGCACCCTTCATGTGGGCTGAGTCTACCCTCTTCTTGTAATTGAACCTTGGTTGCTGTTGGCAAATCAACAGGAGGGATTTACCCAGGCCAGCCAGCTGCAAGGATTGGCTATGACCACTGACCACCAGCACCCTCCATGGAGGATCAGCTATGCAGGGGCAGGGTGGTGGTTCTCTGAAGTGGTCTGTAGCTGTCCACTGGGTGTGCTTGCCCTGGGGTTTCCCAGATGGTGCAGGCCAAGGTCAGCCCCCACTGTGTTTCTCCCTGGGCACCATGCCTGAGCTTAAAGCAATCTGAGATGGCTGCTACTTGTGCTGGGCTTGGAGATTCCCAAGTGAGGCCAAGCTGTGACTCTAATCTGGCTGACTATAAGGCTTACTGAGCCAGCAGTTGCTTGTTTGACAGGATTTAGGAGCTAAGACTAGCTGTTCTTATGGAAAGCAGCTTGGGTGGGCTGTAAATTGGGTGGGGAAGAGCCTCTGTGGATCTCCAAGGTGGGTCACACCGTGTTAGCCAGGTTGATGGGGTTTCAAATGTGGCACTAGCCTGCTGGCTTTGTGCAGGAAGGGCTCAGCAAAGGGCAATGGCCTCTGCTTGCCTTGATGCGAGATATTCCAGTCTCTTCCTGTATAACCACTGCTGCCCTTCAGACTGCCACACCAATGCTGGAGCTCAGAGGGAGAGAGTCTGAATAGGTGAGTCCATGTGTGGGTTCCAGCAGCCTCCTCCACCAACTCAATCCCTGCTGAGTTTTGCACCCAGAAGTTGTGAGGGTTTATCCTCCTGGCATTGGAATCCTGGGCTGGGAGGCCTGGTGTGGGCCTGGGACTCCTTGCTCCAATGTGGATGTGGTGCCAGACCATTCCTTGTCTGCGCCCCTCCTACCAGCCTAGATAGATGTGGCTTCTTCAGTTCCATAGTTGTCAGACTTCTATTAAACTTGATTTCTGACATTCATGAATGATGGTCCTTCTATATTTTAGTTGTAATTTTGATGTGGTTGTGCGAAGAGGCAAGCCATGTCTACCTGTGTCACCATGTCTACCTATGTCACCTGTGTCTCAAAAGCCTTGTTTTAATATTTTTAAATCTTTCCACTCAAAACCCTCATATTTCCACCGGTGCATAATTTTTTTAGCTACTTCCATTTTGATGATTTTCTTAAGCTGATGGGGTTACTATAATAAAGCACCATAAACAAGAGGAATTAAAAACAACAGAAATTTATTTCTCATAGTTCCGGAGGCTGGGGAAGTTAAGATCAGTGGCCAGTGGCTTCAGTGTCTTGTGAGGTAACTTTTCCTATTCATAGGTGGCTGGCTGTCTTTTCACTGTGTCCTCACATGGTGGAAGGGACAAGAGAACTCTTTGGGGACTCTTTTTTTATTTTTTAAGATTTATTTATTTTTAGAGAAAGGGGAAGAGAGAGAGAGAGAGTGAATAAGAAACATCAATGTGAGAGAAAAACATGGACTGATTGCTTTTCGCATTGGACCCAACTACGGACCAAACCTGTCACCCAGCCATGTGCACAGACCGGGAACTGGATACTTTTAACTTTATGGGATGACTTACACCCAGCCAACTGAGCGACACTGGTCTGGTCTGGGCCTTTTTATGACACTAATCGCATTCATAAGGGCTCCCTCTTCACTATCTAATCACCTTCCAAAGGCTCTACTCTTAATACCGTCACATTGGGGATTAAGTTTCAAAAAACAAATTCAAGGGTGGGGCACAAACATTCAGTACATAGCAGAGATATTTTTACTCATTCTTCCTTTTTTTTCCTCCCTTATGTCTGCCCTCATACTTTATTTCCTTCTCATGTTTTTCTATAACTTCCCTGAAATCTTTTAAATTTTCTATGTTTTTGTTTATAGAATTGGTTATTTTATTGTTTTGTTAATTTATTACATTTGTGCAAAATTTTGTTCTGTTGCATGTAATGTTTCTCTTGTGGGTGTTGTTCATCTGTCATTCATTTTCATTTTTCTCTCTCTTCTAGCACATCTTTGTAAACACACTTTTTGCTATCATGCAAGTTCTTTGTGAAGTAGCTGTTTGCAAGAGCTTCCCATGAGCCAGTAGACAGGGCCATGTCCTATGCTAATAGAAATTCTTGTGACCTGAGGGATGGTGTGCATGTATACATGTATTTGTGTACATGTAATATTTTCAATCTTTGTTTTTCTCTCTGTTGCTGAGACTGGTGGTATGTCCAATGCTGTTTTTCTCTTTTTTCACCTTGCCTTGGAAAATAGACTGCTTCCTGCAAATATGGCTTGGTTATGTAGTTTCTCATTCAAGTCCACCTTTAGTGCTTCTGGAGATTTCCCACCACACTGCATCCAGCGCATCTCTTAGTACTGATCTACACATCTATTCTCCTTGTTTCCAGAAAGCTGTTGCTGGGTTTATTGCTAAGGATATTCTACTTATTGGGGAGCGTGGCTCTGCGGGCATGGACAGCCTCTTAAAGCAATTTCCTCCCCTCTGTCTGGCCTTCAGTGCAGTTTGGGCATCTCTTTGTCACATTTTGTGATTCAGGATTGCAGATATCATGTAGTTTCCTCAGGGAGAGAGTTGCCTTTGTGTGTGTGCTTTTGGGTGACTTCCAAGAGGAAGTCTTTAAACCAGGTCACTATAATAAGAGAACTGTAGCTATTTATCTTTTCATTACCAATTAAAAATTTTATTACTTTTTGTTGTAGCTACTATTTCTTTTTAACTAACTTTTCACGTAGATCTAAAGAATAAAGTAGTTTCACAAACAGCTTTTTGTTTTTGGTCTGGAAGGATCATGTTAATATAGTGTATCACAAGGAAAGATACACTAATTTCCTTTACTCTGACTCTTGCTTAAGGAAATCAGAAGTCAGAGGAAGTTACAGAGGTAAAAATCAGAATAGAGCATGGCTTGGTATTTATAAATAGGAGACTTTTAGGTTTGTTAGACTTCTAGTTCTGACTCACCAGTTTTGATATCAAACATCCATTGTGGTTACTCATTTATGACTTTGCCACTTTTCCTCAGATATTCCCTTGACATTCTTAGGATGCTCAACTCAAAACTCTTGGCTGGGTTTATATTTGAATTAAACAATACTTTCCATGTACAGAACAGTCTGTATGCAAGTATAAATATATAAGCAAAAGAAAGTGTGACGTACTTTGTTTAAACATTAACATACAGAAATAGAAATAATATAGGCATGAAGTCATTCAAAGACTAAAGAAAAAGTAAGTTAAAGTAGTAAGTGTCTCTGAATCGCTAACTCAATTTGATTTTTAAAGGTGCTAAAAATAATGTTTATTCATCTGGAGATCTTGGGCCAGAGGGAGAGACAGAATATAATTTAGGGGATGAGGGGCCTTGTTCTTTGCTAGGGTAGGACAAGGAGAAAATGCACTTGTAGGGAGCAGCCCTAGCCCCTTTGAGATGGGGTAACATGGGAGAATAGACACTTCCATCAGCTCCCTGGATAGGTGTCAGAGCCACAGCCAGACCCATGTTTCCTTGACTCAGAGCAATAGTGAGCTCTGCTCTGTAAGTAGTAAGTGTCCAGGTCCAGCATCAGTGTTCAAGGTCAGGACCTGTTCATGTTGTTGGTGTGCAGGGCAGAGAAGGCAGGTTCAGAGGTGGGGTGCTTGGAGAGGCAAGGAGAGGTCAACACCAAACTAGGGAAAAGAGCAAAGAAGAGACTAGGGATAGGGGCGGGGGAACAACTGTACTGATGGCATAGTTTTCTCTGGAAGTTGCATTTATTGGGTTGGCCAAAAAGTCCATTTAGTTTTTTCCATAAAATAAAAGACACATTTTTCATTTTCACCAATAATGTTATTGATTTGGATTATTCTGAGTATGTTGGCTATCTCCCATGTGGTATAACATTGATTGTTCTCAATTAATGTCTCAATTTGATTGCTATCAACCTCAACTGGTCTACCTGACCATGGAGCATCGTCCAGTGAGAAATCTCCAGCACAAAACTTGGCAAACCACTTTTGACACGTCCAGTTAGTCATGGCACCTACTTCATGCACTGCACAAATCTTTTTTGCATTTCAGTTGCATTTTACCTTTCTTGAAATAATAAAGCATAACATGCTGAAAATGTTGCATATTTTTTTTCACCTTCAATATTAAAATGGCTACACAAAAATTCACTGAGTTTGGTAAGTTTTTAAAAAAATGCACAGTGATATCACAGCTGTTACAATATAATCTAACAAAATTGTTTCAAATGAAGTTAAATACAGCTAAGCACTATTAGAACCATCTTACGGAAAAAATCAGACAAACTTTTTGACCAGCCTTGTATTTTTAACCATGAGACAGTGAAGAGAAAAAATATAGGGAAGGGATTTCTGGAGCTCCAACCGGTTTGTGAAGATTATTTTAAACTCAACTGATTTCATAGTTAACTAAATGTATACCATCTAGATTTGATTCATTGAGTAAATATTGATCTCTCTTTCACTTTGGTATGAGGCACTGTGCTAAGCATTATAGGTGAACAAGTTCTACTCATATCTCTTAAGACTAATAGAGGAATTAAGCAAAGCACAGATCACACAACCAAATTGTCTAGAATTAGGTTCTTTAAAAAAGCTTATTTGGGGCAGAAATTAGAAAGATACTGTATATAACAGACCTGTGAAATCACAGGTGGGTATTCAAAAAAGAAAGAGCAGTTCTCAGAAAGGCTGGTCCTTAACTAGCAATGCCTTGTTATAGTACCCCAATTTTAAAAGATTGCATAAGAACGAACAATAATCTCTTACGGGCTGGGGTGGAAGGTTGGTAGCAAATGTGTTGGGAGGAATAAGTAAATACTGTTTCCTATGTGGTAATCAGATCCTTTTCCTGCCCGAGCAAAGGACATGTCTTTTTACTGTAGGGTGGTTTGAGGTGACTCCATTGCTTTTGGTGTGCTACTTCATAGATAGCCCTCTGTGTCATGGTGAGAATGTTAGAGGTTTTGCTGAGAAGAAGGGAGTTCTTTCCATATGGAATGTTTTTGGGAAACATCTCGAACCTGATTCTAAACGAGAAGGATGCCCATGAGTTAGGCAAGAAGAACCTACAAAATAAGATTTCAGACTGGTCCTGAAGAAAAGAGCTGAAGGGAGACTCATTTTCAAATGTGTAGGCAATACACAGCACCCTTAGTTCTGTACCTCACACCATAGTTCTGTATCTGACCCCTTGATGCCCCTTTGATGGCTTACTTTGTCACTACATGTCAACTACGTCATTTTTCCCATGCCTCTTTCACATCTTCTCCATTGCCTTGTATGAGTTTGCTAAGGCTGCCATAACAAAGTACCACAGACAAGTTACTTTATCTTAAGAGAAATTTATTTTCTCACAGTCTGGAGGCTAGAAGTCTCAGATCAAAATGTCAGCAAAGTTGGTTTCTCCTGAGGCCTCTCTCCTTGGCTTGCACATGGCTGCCTTCTTGCTGGGTCCTCACATGGTCTTTCTTCTGTGTTCTCATATCCCTGTTGCCTCTCTGTACAAATTCCTTTTCTTAAAAGGACAATATATTGGATTATGGCCCATCTTAATGACCTTATTTTAACATAATCACATCTTTTAAGACCCTTTCTGCAAATACAGTCACATTCTTATATTACTGGGGGTTAGGGCTGCAACATAAATTTGGGGGTTCAGCAAATACTAGACTTCATGACTGAGCATGTTTGTTATTTTTACTCTTTTGGTTTTATGTCCCCCACTTTCCTTGACTTTCATCATGGCTTTCACTTGTACGGTGAGACAGACTCTGAACCCGTAGTTCACAACCAGCTTCACCTTCCTGACAGCCTACTCTATGTCCTTTTATAACCCTGAACAATGTCTCCAGTCAAATCCACACCTCCCGTTTCTGCTTCCTCTCCTCTGTTCTCATTTAAAACCTTCTGATCATTATTATACTTTTATCTTCTCTCAGTAGCTAACTAATTACAACATCAGGTTAATTTTTTCACAAAAGTGGGTTTTATACAGCCTCCTTTTCATTTTCATTTTCATTTTCATTGCTGCTGTCCAAGTTATCCCCTTAAGCTCAAATTGTTTCAATAGCTTTGTAACTGAAAGCTCCCGCCTCTTGCCATTGCATCTCTCTTTTTGCACTCCCTATTGTATATTATTTCCAGATTCATTTTTCAAAAGTTCTGTTTTGTGTCATTGTCCTTACCCTAGTGGCTCCCTACCACCTACAGTGTAAAGACTATATTTCTCAATGGGCATTTGAGGTTGTTTATCATCTGATTCCAAATTATTTTCTAAATGCATCTTTAATTCTTTGGCATTAAATCTCACTCTTCTTCCCATATGGCGTCTTATATCTGTCCCATAGCTTTGTTGGTGCTGTTGGCATTCTGGCATGCCCTCCCCTTGTGTATTTTTCTGTCTTCTTTCAAGTATTACCCAACATCTGAGACTAAATTGAATTGAATCCCTAACTTCTCCATGATGGAACCTCCTGCCAAAAAACCCCCACTTCATCTCACATTGAAATCTCATTTCTTTGTGCTCTTGTGACATTTGATATTGACCATAGTATAAATATTCTGGCTGATTGGTCCAGTAATCAAGCAGCCATTCTTGAACTCCACTCTGTGCCAGGCATTGTGCCTAGGTAGGTCCTGAGAACATCCAAAATTTGGTTTCTGCTTTAAGGTTTCATGATGTCACGGCAAATGCAGATGGAATTGACCACTGTGCTAAAGCTTGACAGGGTCATGAGCAAGAGTGGCAGCAACACTGAAGCTCTGCCTCAGTGTCAGGGATGAGACATTTGAACTGAATTTCAAAGCTAGAGTAGAAGCTTCAGCTGGAGAATGAGTACAAAGCATTTATATACAGAGAGAGGTACATGTGTGAAGACCTGAAGAAAGAGGCAGTAGCAGAGTGGGAAGTGGGTTTGTGGCATGAGAGAAAAGTAGACAATTTGGAAAGATGATTGTATTCTGTTTTTAAGAAAATAACTAAAAAAAAGATTTTATTCATTTATTTTTAGATAGAGGGAAAGGAAGGGCGAAAAAGGAGAGAAACATTGATGTGAGAAAGAAATAATGATCCGTTGCGTTTCGTATGCACCGATTGGGACCGAGCCTGCAACCCACGCATGTGCCCTGGCCAGCAATCGAGTGCGCAACCTTTTACTTTGCAAGACAACCCCCAACCAACTGAGCCACACCAGTCAGTGCAGTAAAATAACTCTTGATACTATAATATGTACTTGGGAAAAGGGTTACAACTTTGGAGTGTAGCAAAGACATGAATTAGGAGGTAATTGCCATGGAAACAAGTAGAAGAAATCAAAAGACCCTACATTATTTCACCTACATTATTTGTGTGAGTGTATGTTTAGTCTCCTCAACCAGATTATAAACTCGGGAGCCACAATGTATGTTATCTATTTATCTTTATAATACTCATATTATTTAGTATGTTAGCATGTCCATAAAAAGGTAATTAATGGATGCTAATGATATGGCTTAGGCATTGTTAATCATCTTCCCACCAAACTCCAAATGTGTAAAAAGTAGTTCCTAGCTCATTGTAGACACTGAATAATATTTTGAACACAACTGATTCTATGGTATGAATAATGAAGAGTTGACTATAAAATGAGAAAAGAATAAAATATGTAAAAATATACAGAAGAATAAAATATGCACCACTGTTTACATTCCTTGAGTGGTTAAAGAGGACGTAGTTGGTAAATGGACCAAAGCCTCACCCTGTGTTGTTCCTATGCAGATGGTGGTGAGCCTGGTGTGTTTTGGGGAAATTCCCAGAATGAAGGACAGAAGATGACAAGTGTTAGGGAGTTTAAATGAGTGAGTCTCCTCTTCTGAGTGATATATTTCTCTTTGTTACTGCTTCCGACAGATATTATATAATCTGCTTTCATCATGGGAGAAATAGAGCAGAGGCCAACTCCAGGATCACGACTGGGGGCCCCAGAGAGTTCGGGGATTAGTACCTTGGAACATGGACAGAAGCTGCCCCCACCACCTTCAGGAAAACTCATGTCCATCAAAATCCAGATGCTGGATGACACCCAGGAGGCATTTGAAGTTCCAGTAAGTTGTGGGTATATCTGTGGACTGAAGTGTGTGGGCAGCCTTTGGCATGGGTAGGTTCACCTCATTCTCAAGTTTTAGTGGCACAGGGTCACAGGAAGAGGGTCTTTGTATTCTGAACCACACTACCCAGCCTCATAACACGCTCCTCTGACATGTTCTGGTTCTGAACTGTCCAATTTTTAGATTTACACATGAACTGCCTATATAATGATATCAGTGGGCACATCACTTGAATTTTACTAACTTTCCATATATAAATATACAGAGTTTGGCAGAAGTAATGCCTGCATGAGTGTGGTTGGTAGGGTAATAATATGGGTGTAATACTTCATAGTTTTAATTTGGACATTTCACCTAAAATGTCATAGGGTATGCTTGAGTGTGATAATACATTACAGAATTACATGCTTATGATTTTGTAATAAAAGATTTTATAATAAAAAAGGGGCATTATTTGTGCCAGACCCTGTTTCTCTGTCTGTATGTGCATATGTATTATATATATTTAAATTGGAGAGAACGTAGTCTTGTGGCTGGATATCAATTTAACTTGCTTATTATAGGCAGTTTCTCTGTGCATGTGCATGCGTGCCTGCACCATTGCTATAAAGTACTGGCAAGAAAAATCCTGAGAAGACCATAGAAGACCTGTATGGGTGTTCTCATGTTAGAAAGAAGTTGATGACCATGTTTGTGGGGAGTGGAGTATAGAAAAACAGTGACCCAAGCCCACAGTGTGGCAGCTCTAAAGTGGAAGAGGCCAGTCATCCCAGGGGCAGAACAAAGGGGTGTCTGGGAGCTGGGCAGTGAAGAAGGAACTTCCAGCCTTAGCTTCTTCCATCAGTTGGAGCTCCACACTCCCTTGGTTCTGCTATTTATCTGAGTCCCTGACTCATCACCCCCTACCCTCCCTCATCTTCTCCCCAACTTCCTTCATACATGGAACTGTTAGAGGTTAGAGACCCACCACCAGTTACATACAGGTGGAGGATTTCTTGTTCCCAAGGCAGAGAGAGTCAGATGTGTGTGTCCAGCTCTCCAGAACTTTGACTGCGCTTTCCTCAAGAATCATTATTCCTTACGTGGATTAGAGTCCACAGGATTCTTAACACACTTTCATTTTCTCTGTTCTGTCTTGGATACCAAGCATTACATCTAACATTGTGGAGGAAGAAAATAGCTCTTGAATGACAACAGCCAACTTATAAAGAAACTTTGGGAACATAAGCTGTTTTTAAAGTGGAGATGATCCGTCTGTTATTCCCGTTGGCTAGAGCAACTGAAATTTGGTGTTAATATCTGGAACCCATCATTTAATTGTTTAAGTGATATGATTCACTAAATACATTCATTTCAAAGAATATTGTCCAGAGAGTGTGAATTATCATTGTCTCAGGGAAAGAAACCTCAGAAGAGCTATGTGTAAAACCACCAATTTATTGCACATCACAAACCTTTGTGTCTTTCTAATTTTCTTGTTTTAGAATTCATATATTTCAAGTCCTTGGAAACATCTTTGTATTTTGGTGAACAAAACTGTGGCTAATTTGCTGAAATTGTAGAAATAAATTGAGGAATGCCAGCCTGTTAGAATTAGGCCTTTTAGAATGTGTGGCCCGCCCTCTCTTACCCCCCAGCAATTTTTTCTCTGCCTTGCTGGACAGGTTTGGTGAGGTATTTAGTTTCATTGTTTCAGTTTTCCCTATCTGGCACTGTTAGGGACTTCTGAGCACAAGTTTCTTCTCTAGCAACACATTCTACTAAATGGTGTTTCTGTATGTGGTTTGGGTTAGGGAGCTTTCAGGTGCTGCTGTTGTGTGCATGAGTTGCGGGAAGCATGGTACTATATTCAGTTGCAGTTCTTCTGTTTCCCTAAACCAAGGAACGTTAAGACTGTTCTTAGCTTCTGTTTAGGAACTATATAGGAACTCCCTGTCTAAGAAATAGGAATAGAAATATGTTTTTATGTTTTATATTTATATTACTTGACAACTTATGATGTTTGTGCTTTGTATTTGTAACTCCTCTGCCTGGAGGGAACCTTTCTCCCTGCTTTCCCGTAAACTCCTATGCATCCTTAAAGGCCCTATAAGTTATATCCAGATGCCAACTCTTTGAGGTAGTGGCTGGAGCTTTTTCTTCCCTCACTCAGACCTATTTGCTCATATACTCATTAGAGTGGAGCTTGACTACCTGGGTTCAAATCCCAGCTTCTTTTACTAACTTCCTGATCACCATTAACAAGGTCCATAGCCTCTTTATATCTCATTTTTTTCACTTTGAAAATGAGGCTAATAATAAACTCTCCCTCATTTTTTGAGAATGAAAAATAGTTGATAAAACTGAAGTGTTTGGAAGAACTCTTGGCACATACAATTGGCCTAATACAAGAATGATTAGTAGAATTGACATCCATATGCCACCTCACTGTTGGCTTCTTAGAACAGGGTCCTTATCTCATCCCCAGCACCTAACACAGTACCTTGTCATGTAGGGGATGCTCACTAAGTGTTTGCTGACTGAGTTTATTTTACAAGTAGAATTAATTGTTAGTGTTTCACATGCCTCATCCATTCATATTTTATTTTTATTTTTCTAATTTGGTTAGAATGTTCTTTCTCAACCAATGGGCAACAGATGTTTTCTATAATTGCTTGTAAAAAGGCAGATATCAGCATTTTTATTGACTAAACTGATTCAAAATTGCTACCCTGTGCTCTTTAAAAACTGAAGCAGCCAGGTCTTCACACAGCTGGAAAGCATCAGGCTGGCCATGGTGACACAGGATTGTAAGAGACCCAGCTCCCCATCACTGCTTGAAAACTTTGCTTCAAAACTATGTTGTGAATTCATCAAGGCTGAGTGACCCTGGATGTGCCCCACTTGCCCATATGTGATCCCTCCTTTGATGGGGTGCCCCAAGAGAATGAAGTCTCCTTGTTCATTCACATTTGCCTCACAGATGAGCAGGGCACATGGCCAAAAGTCATTACAGTTTCCCTTTAGGAACATTCTTCTCTGAAACATTCTTTTCCCTTGGGGATTGAATTTCCTGGGCATTTTTTTATATTACTTTAGTATGGATATGGGCAAAATCGTCATTGTAAATGCAAATTCTCTAAACATTTCTGGAGCAAATAACCAAACCATACTCTCCATGCTTGCCTCTATCACTTTTTATTTATAGCCATTAAAAAATTATTTAAGAGTTTAACCTTTCGAAAGGCCTCAACAGTGTCAGACTTTTGCACTCTGTAACTAGTTTTACCACTAATTTTGCTCTTGAACTTGGGCAGTCTTTTAAGGTATTTCCTATGCAGAGTTGAAAGTTCAAAAACAATACTGAGAGTAAATTCTTATATGACGTTTTATCATCTTTATGTGGATAAAGCTGTGCAAATAAGCCTCACCCTGTGGTTTATGATATATGCAGCTTCTTCTTTGAACCAGAGGTTATAAAACCAACTGACTGTTGAGGATCTAAAAGGGTTAATGACACCCTTCCACTCCCCCACAAGTATCATCACCCCATAAGGTTCCTGAGAAGGTTTTATGTGTTCTGTCCTCATGACCCCATTGGTAAACAAACATGGTTCCTACTGACGTTTTAGGATGAAGCAGATGGTTTCCCCTCCAAGTGTTTATTCAGTTTGTGTGTTTTCATTAGCAAGGTCACTCTAGGAAGAGCCAAGAAGAACAGAGGAAACAAAACCAAGCCATGTTTTGCTTCTTTTGAGCAGCCCAAGTAAGAATGGCTGAGAAAGACGCTCTTGAGTGGCAAGGAGACTTCTTGTCTTTGTTGAGCAGTTAGCAGGAGTGGCCTGGTGCAGGTGGGTAGAAAGTGGTGAGACCTTTAAGAAGCCTGAGAACAGTGTTAATTGCTGCAGAAAGACCTCAGTGCAAACAGTGGTCATACCAGGAAACAATCATTGCATCTTTTCTGTAGTTGTGTCTTGTCTTTGCTTTGCTCAGATGCTAAGCTGGATAGCTTCCAGCTACTTGAGGGTAAAATATGGACTTCTGAGTTAGGGAGGCTGGGAGAGAGCAGTGAGCCTTCATTGAGGGTCTGCTATAGACCACTCAAATTTTTGAGCACCTTTCATTGTTATCTCTACCACTTTCCTGGGTATGTTACCTTCTGCATGAGCATCTCATGCCAGAAAATTCTTTTCTTTGTTTACATGCTTATTTTTGGCCTCCCTCAGGTAGAGTATGAATTCTTTGGGGAACAAAGCCTTTTCTGTTCTTTTTTATCTTTTGATTCTATACCCGACCGGTGCCTGGACCCAGCAGATACCCAACACCCGTGACCAACTGCCTGCACCTATGTTTAGTCATTTAACTCTTGCACACTATGAGATGGGGTTGGTGCTGTCTTTTCTTTGAGATGAAGTAACCCATAGGAGGAGCTTTTAGTCACTTCCTCACATTTGCCCAGAGTTAAGATAGGACTGGGATTGGAACCCAGCCCAAATGACCACAACACTGTCTGCCTTCACTGCACTGAGCATCACCTCATAACATCCATGGGCTTCCACTGTCTCATCCCATTGGGTCTTTTCATTCTTGGCTCCAATGGCTACCAAAGAGGAGGTCACCACATTATTCTGTTTGTGCTGCTCTGGGTCATTTCCCATTCTAAATACCACTCATCCTCCATTCTGACAAACGCTCAAACCCAGCTCTCATGGCGGGGGTCACCTTTCTCTTCTCACAGTACTTATTGTCTGTACCTCTAATTAGATTTTGAGTCATGGTCCCTAATCTTGCTTCTCTCTATAATTACTTCCTTTATATCCCAGCTGAGACTTTGTTTGCTCATCTGCAAAATGAGATGTTTGGTCTAGATGATATTTAAGGCTTCTTTTCTCTTTTCTATTTTTTTTGGAAGTTGAGACCCTGTGTTGACATCTTTATTGATGAATTGTTTAACTTTTTGTGGCTGGATTTGTTAATTCCTGAGACAGATGGTAAACTGAAACAAGGGATTTTTAATTAATACCTCCTCCTACCCCTGGGCACCATCCAAAGCCTGGCCAGATGTAGTAGTTACTGTGTACGTGGTAAATGCTAAAAAGAATATGTGGTAAGGATAAATCAGCATGCTATGATTTATATATGAAATGCTACTTATGGGCATCAGGAAATGTCAAGATTCACTTTGTGTGTGTGGTGTGGGGTAACTTACATGAACTTCACTGAAATAAATTGGACTGAACTATATGCCACTTGACAATGGGTAATGGAAGACTGAAAGAAATCAAATATATTATAGAAGACACAATAGTAAAGGAAATAAACAGGTTTTTTTTCAAAACAGAGAGACACCTAAAAAAATTTAAGAGAAGCAATTAGTTTGTGTGTCATAATAAAAGAGACTACAAAGGTTTTTTACTAGGGGCAAAATTGCCTCTGATATCTGGGAGACCTAACGAGGAGTCTCATACCATCAGCCCTTCAATGATGAAACATTTATTTCAGTTTCTTACCTTTTGGAATGAAACAGTTATTTAATTTCTTTAACTGTCACTGAAAACTGAGCTTGATCAATTGAGAGTTTATTTTCCCAAGGGTTTTGCAATTTCAGGAAAGGTCTTACATGGTTGTAGAGTTCTACAGCTGTCTGTATAGGTTTGAGCTCAGAAAAAAGGACTTGGGAGATTCATGATGGTGGAGGAGTAAGTGGAACCTACACTAAGCTCCTCCCAGGACCAATCTGGAATTACAACTAAATTGTAGAGAAATCATCCTGAATAATCAACTGAACACTAGCTGGAGAGAAGCTTTATAACCACAGATTATACTACTACAGATATTAACTACAGAAAAAAACTACTTCACCACAATGAGACCAGTAGGGAGTATGGAGGAGGCATAAGAGGTCTGGCTGGGCTCCTATGGGTGGCTGCTGAAGTTCCAGAGGGATATTACAACAGCTGGAGGGTTCCACCTGAGAAGTGGGGTCTAAATGCCAAGCTGAGCTCCCCAGCCTACAGCACCAGAGCCGGGAAAAGAACCCAGATAACATCCAGCTGTGAAAAGCAGTGAGGTTCTTGTCCATCAGGTAGACATGGCTAGAGACTCTGAGAGCCTCTAAAAGGGCCAACACACAATATTTCATTTATAGCCACTTAACCCTGGACTCCTGCAGAGGTGCTTGAGGAGAGTCTGGGGTTGGTGGCTCTAGGGAGAGAACTGAAGGAACAGTCAACAGGATCCCTGTGCTGAGTCATTCCCCATTCTGCAAAGGCCATCTTTCTCTGGCAGAACACTCCTCTATGAATGGCATCAGCCTGAGGGCAAGCAATAGCCCTGCCTGCAGGAATTACTCTGCCCCACCCTGTGGAGCTTAAGCAGGGATGCTGATTATAGCTTGAGGCCATTATAACTCATTAGTTTAACAACTGAAGCAGGTCTGGGAGCTCCATGAGGCTTCAGCCTACGCTCTCCTAGAGCCCAGTGCTGATAAAAGCAGGCCTTGGTATACAGCCTGGTTCTTTCTCCATACAAATAGGCCCAGCAGAAGGAGCCACATACTGTGGATTGCTAATAGCTCCAAAGAGGTTGACCAGGGTCAGTCACAAGCAGCATCTATCAAGGGTATACACCACAGTCTTTGCATATCTCCCTAATACTTAGAAACAAAGACAAAGAAGCAGCCAAAATGGGAACACAGAGAAACACACCCCAAATGAAAGAACAAGAGAATTCTCAAGAAGAACTAGATGAAATGGAGGCAAGAAATCTATCAGATACGGAGTTTAAAGTAATGATTATAAGGGTACTCAACAACATGAAAAAAGATATAAAAACCATAAAAAATAATCAGTCAGAAATAAAGAATGCAGTATCTGAGATAAATAATACACTGGAGGAATAAATAGTAGTTTTAATGAAGCAGAGGATTAAATCAGTGATTTGGAAGACAAGGCACATAAAAAGCACCGAGGCAGAGGGGCAAAAGAAAAAAGAATTTTAAAAAATGAGGAGAGCTTAAGAAACATGTTGGACAACATGAAGTGTAACAATATTGCATCATGGAAATACCAGAAGGAGAAGAGAGCAAGCAAGAGATTGAAAACCTATTTGAAGAAATAACAACCAAGAACTTCCCTAGCTTGGTGAAGAAAAAAGACACACAAGTCCAGGAAGCTCAAAGAGTCCAAAACAAGTTGGACCCAAACAGGTCTATACCAAGGTACATCATACCAAAGCAACAGAATATACATACTTTTCAAGTGCACATGGTACTTTTTCTAGGATAGACCACATTTTAGGACACAAAACAAGTCTGAATAAATTTAAGAAGATTGAAATCATATCAGGCATCTTCTCTGTCCACAATGCTATGAAACTAGAAATCAGCCACAAGAAGAACACTGAAAAACACACAAAGACATGGAAGCTAAATAATATGTTATTTAACAGTGAATGGATCAACAGAGATCAAGGAAAAAAATCAGAACAAACGTTGAAACAAATGAAAATGAGGACACAAAAATCCAAAATCTGTGGAACACTGGGAAAACAATTCAAAGAGGGAAATTCATGGCATTACAGGTCTATCTTAAAAAACAAGAAAAAGCTCAAAAAAGAATCTAACTTTACATTGAAAGGAACTTGAAAAAGAACAACAAACAAAACCCAAAGTGAGTAGATGGAAGGAAATAATTTAAGATCAGAGCTTAAATAAATGAAAGAGTCTAAAAACAATGTAAAAGATCAGTGAACCCAAGAGCTAGTTCTTTGAAAAGATAGAAAAGATTGAAAAACCTTTAACTAGAGGCATCAAGGAAAAAAGAGAGAGGACCCAAATAAATAAAATAGAAATGAAAGAGGAGAAATAACTGACATAAAAGAAATACAAAGGATTGTAAAAAAACATTGTGAACAACTATGTGCCAACAAACTGGGCAACCTGGACAAAATGGATAAATTCCTAGAAACATACAATTTTCCAAAAATAAATCAAGAAGAATCAGAGAATCTGAATAGACAGACTGTACCTACTGAAATTGAAGCAGTAATCAAAAAACTCCCAACAAACAAAAGCCCTGGATTGGATGCTTCATAGGTGAATTTTACCAAACATTCCAAGAAGAACTAACACCTCTCCTCAAATTATTTCCTAAAATTCAAGAGGAAAGGAGGCTCCCAAACTCATTTTATGAGGCCAGCATTATCCTAATTCCCAAACAAGATAAAATCACTACAAAGAAAGAAAGTTATAGACCAATATTCCTGGTGAACATAGACACTAAAATCCTCAGCATCATATTAGCAAACCGAATACAGCAATGTATCAAAAAGATCATAACACCATGATCAAGTGGTATTTATTCCAGGAATGCAAGGATGGTACAACATTTGCAAGTCAAGAAATGTGATTCACCACATAAACACAATGAAGGATAAAAACCACATGGTCATATCAATCGATGCAGAAAAAGCATTTGATAAAATCCAGCACCCATTTATGATTAAAAAAAATCTCAGCAAAGTGGGATTAGAGGAAACATACCTAAACATAATAAAGGCCATATATGACAAACCCCCAGCTAACGTCATACTCAGTGGGCAAAAACTACAAGCATTCCCCTTAAGATCAGGAAAAAGACAGGGTTGTCTGCTTTCACCTCTCTTATTCAACATAGTACTAACCAGAGCAATCAGACATGAAGAAATAAAAGGCATTCAAATTGAAACAGGATTTCAGCTAAGGGTGGGGTGGTTAGGGAGTAGAGATGTTGGGGAAAAAGGGAAAGGACTCATGGACATGGTGAGTGCTAGGGGGTGGGGAGTATAGCGGGGCTAAATGGTAATGGAAAAAAATACAATACAAATTCAATCAAAAGAGAAAAAAGGGTGAGCAGAAGTTTGTCTTTTATTAAAAGCTCTGTGTTTTGTTTCTGTTTGTTTGTTTTGTGGCCCTCTAGTATATATCAGGAAAAGCTGAGGCTGCCAGCTTTGAGCTTGGATTGTACTCACTCATAGCCCCTGTGTCTTTAGAAAATCACCTTCCTTTTCCCTTTGTCTTATTTATTTTGAAAGAATTTTGTGTTCCTTTTTTATTTTATTTCAGTTATCCTAGGGGAAATGTGCCTTTTTTGATAAGCCACTGATAGTCTTTTTATCTTATTCCCTAAGTGGCGGGATGTACATTTAACTAAAGGTCTGGGGGAAAATACATCTTGCTTTCTTTTGTGTTCTACTTCTCACTCCAATTGACCTGATTATAGTGATATTAGAAGGCAGGTATGAGTTCCAGGGCTACTTTATTTTCCTTCTTTTTTTAAAAATTAAATTTATTGGGGTAACATTGGCAAATTACATTATCTAATTTTTATGTATACAGTTCCATAATAGAGTTTCTGTATATTGCATTGTGTGCTCACTATCCAAAATCAAGTCTTCTTTTGCATGACATGCCCATAAGAGGAGGCGATGGGGGTGGTGGTGAGATCTAAATAAACTATAATTGACCACTTAAACCAGAAGAAAGATATGTATGCTCAGAGCTGTATTAATTGCCTCTTAACCAGGTATAGTTTAAACCAGAATGAGGAAAAGGAATTTCACAAGTTCACTCAGCTTTTTAAAAGTAAATCAGTGTTTCTTCCTCCTTATCAGTGTTGCTTTTGGCTCCTTTTATTAGCAAAGTTTCTAAAACAGTATTTATGTCCACTTTGCTTTGCATAGTCCTTTCTGTGTTTTATTTAACTTGAATGATAAATGGTGCTGTCTGGGTCTGGCCTCATGAGGATACATTTAAAGGCTATTTTAATAGATTAAAACTTTTTTCATGAATCATTTCAGCTCAATACTGTTAGCCTTTCTTTCTAGCTCCTTAGAAGCAAAGAGTAGTATTTAAATGTTGGCCCAAAATGTTTGTGTGTGCCCTTTTCAGCTTTAGATGCCTGTGATCAAAGTCAGATCTGTAGCTCTGAAATGATGGCAAGAATTCTTTAACAGCTGTTTGCTATTTTCTCCCCCCAAAAAAGAACCACTCACTAGAACCTAATAAATAAAAAGAATAAACTGTAATTGAGAAGGTCTGTGTCCAACATTAAAGTGGCCAACATTCTGAGGAAACGTAGGGAGTTGGAGAAGCTGCTTTTTTCTCCTCTCTTTTAAGTGGAGATAAGTTTTCTTAATTATGAGAAACAGCAGGTTGAAGAGGAAAGTGTAGGACCTTGGATCCTGTCTGTGTGGCTCTGGGTGAGTAGATAACCATTCCCAACCTATTTCTTTGTCTCTAAATAAGGAGACTACCTAATTCATGCTGCTGAGGTGAAACTCAGATGAAATACACTCTGTACAAAACACTTTACAGAGTTCTGGACACATATTAGGTTCTCATAAAAGTTAGTCCTTTTTTCTTTTTCTTGCTTTCATTCTAAGCTTTTAGGTTCATTATTGTTCTTTAACAGAATTCAGACCCTGCTTTCATTGTAGAGCTGTTGGGTAGGTGAAGTGGAAAAAAGAAAGCATATGAAAACACTTTAAAATAAAAAAATAGGGTATTTTTGTCGGGGGTGGGGTGGGTAATTCTCCTCCCCCTGTCCTCAGCTTTTTGTATAGCCTCACATTAGACCTGAGCTTTCTTTGGAGGGTGATTCATTAGCTAAAACAGAGAGGTATCCCAGGTGGCTTTCGAAGGGCTGTAAGAATGAAGTGACACTTGCGTAGTCATGATGAATTCTCAATTTCTGACAAGCACGTTTACTTCCTTTTTTAAAAAAAATATCTGCAGCTTCTCTGAGCTTTAGTTAGGTTAGTTTTTAAAATTGAAGGGTGTTCTTGCAACTTAAAATTATTATGTGCATTTTTGCTTTACTGAGTTCTTGGTCTGTTTACTTGACCCAAAACTTCTCCATTTTCTTAGAGCCAGAATTTTTCGAGGAGAACATTGCCTCCATCTAACACAGACTAGATGTTGGTTTTTGAGACCCTCTGGGACAGCTCTTCACAGTTTGGGTTCTCTGGGCCCAGATGAAGGGAATGCTTTGCTTAGCCACTCCTGTTTGAATGTTAATCTGAAATATATTGACATACAAATCAGACTGATTTTTAAATTGTTAGCTTTTAAAATGATTCACTTAATTGTTGTTCTCCATCACCTTGAACATTTGAGTTGGGCATCATGGTTTTAACTCCTAAGAAAAATATGAAAGAAATGATTTAACTAATTTGGGACCATCTGTAACTAAAATGATTGTGTAAAACAGTGATTCTAAGTTTTTAGTACTTTATATTTGTGAGAGTTTTGTAAGTTTATCTTTCCTCATTTATGCAAACAGGAAGTTAGCCTGGTTTCCCGCAATGGAATTCTGTGGCCTGGTGTTATTTTATGAAATGTGATCTTGGAAAC
Organism: Pteronotus mesoamericanus; assembly: GCF_021234165.1. Taxonomy (NCBI): domain Eukaryota; kingdom Metazoa; phylum Chordata; class Mammalia; order Chiroptera; family Mormoopidae; genus Pteronotus; species Pteronotus mesoamericanus. Next base: position 385,804 of record NW_026555109.1, read on the forward strand.
GTGATATGCATTCCACAAATATTTATGGACACATGAGGCAAGGTGCTGCTGGTGATAAGAAATAAATAAAAATAATGACTACCCTTTTAAAAATCCCTTGCTATATGACAGACATTGTGCTAAGTCTGCACATACATTATCCCATTAATGACTGAGCAGTGACCCTATGAGGTAGGCATGAATGACCCTGGTGAAGTTTAAAGGACATAGAGATTTGGTCAGGGCTCTAGAGCTAGGGGCAGGAGCCGGGTCCTGGTCCTGTCACAAGTGGGCACAGATAACCAGATTCTTGGTGATTGTAGACAAAAAAATTGAACAGAACACACAGAGTTTATAGCAGAAAGCAACAAAAGCAGATTTATTAAATCTCACAGAACATGGGAACAGGCTAACTCTGAGCAGAACAGGGCAGAGCAGAGCTTAGCAGAGCCTAACAGCCCTGACCTCAGGGGCTAGAGGGCTCCTGTTCTTTTAGGGTGAGTCTCTCCTGGCTAGTTTTGGCGGGCTTTTATTGCACATGTACAAGTAGTTATATTATTTTAAAGTTACGGTGCATGTAGTCTCCCATGATTTCTTTGAATGGCTACTGAGAAGGAGGTCCCACAATGCTAATTTATTAAAATGATATTATAATGAGGCAGGGGTCAGGTAGCATCTTCTGCACTGGTGCATTCCTGATTCGCTAGGATTAGTGCTTCTCCAGAAAGCAGGAACTACCAGTCTTAGAACAGGGTCTCTGCCCTTTATCCATGTTCTTTATCTTAGCCCTGGGGCACCTCTGGAGTTTCCTCCTTCCTGACTATCTCCTGCTTCAGTCCAGCACCACCCTACACTTTATGTGCTTTCCTGGCACTCTTTGATGGTTCTGGACCATAAGGACCCATCAGAAAGGATAAACCAGCATGTTAGTCATGCTGTTCCGCGAGACTGATGCCAGTGATAGGCTCTGTTAAGTGGGTGGGATATTGAACAGGGCTGAGTCTGTAGCAGGGACACCCAGTGAAGAGAGGACTTGTGGTGTCCTACAAGAATGGTGGAGACTGATAAGGGCCTCAGACAGAATGCCAGGAACTGACAGACACAGGAAAAGTGGAGGAGGTAGAATTGATAAGACTTGACAATTCTGGTGGGAAGAGAGCACCCACAAAGCGGGAGGACATATAGACAGTCCTTAGGTTTACAACCTGAGTAGCACTCTGCTGTCACAGGGGACTAGGAAATCAGTTGGTCCAGGCCTTTCTATGACAACTGTTGTAGTAGGAGTAACGCCTTCCTTCAATTGGCGTGAAAGGAGCATTGCTAATGTTGCTAATAAAGGGCATTGCCTTATTTTAATCACAAAGAGTTTGGGGATCTGTAAGTGAACCTCCAAGATTCATAGTGATTATGTAAATTGTACAGACTGAAGTATCAATTGGATGTTGATTGTTGGTTTCCATTTATATTATAAAAATTATATTTACTCTTTGCATTTCAATTTTCTTGTCATCTAGAAGCTACTCAGTTCACCTTGCCACACCTAACTGAAGGCCAGGCTGGGAAAACATTTAATCCAGCATTTTCACCAGGCTCTTTTCAAAATCATTGGAAAGGATGGGGTGATTGCTTTCATTAACTTGTTTAATTTTGATGCGATTTACTTATGAGGTGAACTATAAAGTGCATTTGTCTTTTATGTAACTTTCCATTAGTCATTTGTCAGAATGTTTCTGTCAGCAAACAGAACTCAAATGCTTAGTTACCTTTGATCTAGACATAGGACTGAATGTCTAATTCATTGAAAAGCAAGACCAGAGAGTATTGTCCATTAGGGTATCACAACAATACCTTTTTTATCTTTAAAATCTGTGTTAATTTCCTAGGGCTGCTATAACAGAGTACCACAGACTGGGGGACAACAGAGATTTATCCTCTTAAAGTTCTAGAGGCTGGAAGTCCAAGATCAAGGTGCTGGCAGCGTTGGTCCCTTCTGAGTGAGAATGTGTTCCATATCTCTTACTTTCTGATGATTTACTGGCAATCTCTGGTATTCCCTGGCTAGTAGACTCAGTGCTCCAATCTCTGCCTTCATCTTGACATGGTGTTCTCCCTATATGAGTGTCTCCAGATTTCCCCTTTTATAAGGACACGGGTCATATGGAATTAGGGCTCACCCTAATGACCTCATTTTAACTTAATTACCTCTGAAAAGAGCCTATTTCCAAATAAAGTCACATTCTGAAGTACTGGAGGTTAGGACTTTAACACACGAATTTGGGGGAATGCATTTCAGCCTTCAACAAAAGCACATTTAACATTGTAGGAAAAAAAAAAGAAAAAGAATATGTATTTCACTGTGAGCCTCAAGAAGGATTTCCCTCAACACACAGCTCATTAAAATAAACCAGTTTAGATTTGCTCTCATTGCAACTTTGTAGAAAGATTTCCTTTTTAATATATTTTGAAAAAAACAAATAGTTAAGGCTCATTGTATCTAAGACTCTATCTGATTGATAACTTAAAGCATCCCTTAATTCCAAATTCTGAGTATTCTGAGTGGAACAGAAAGGATATAAAGGTCATATGTGACTGGTTTTCTTAGGGTACAGGGGACCCTTGAATGTGATACATGTCCAGTAGTAAATGCTTAGTAACATTTCAATGAAAGCTCATACCCTGGTGTTAGTGATCTTTTTACATTGAGGTTGTGTTCTGAATCCTAACTGATCTGCCTCTTTATCTTGTCCCTCCCCTTATAGCCTCATAGTGACCTCAGCCCTCTTCTCCCATTGATCCTGTGGTCTCTGTTCGGATCTCAGTGATTTAGTATTTAGGATGTTCATCCTATGCCAGCACCTCAGATCCTCCACTGCCTTGCTGTGATTCTGGCAGCAGCCACAGCCCCTTCCTTCTCTGCTGCTACACCTGGGCAATTAAGAGCTGTTGGAAAAAATTAGCAGAAGTTGTCACCACTGTAAATGTACAAACTCAAGATCTCACCTGGTCCTTGGAACTTTCCTTGATCACTGCTTTTCTGTGTTCCATGGAGGCTATTGCAGACCTTTTAGACCCTGCAGCTTCTGTTAGTGCTATGACATCCCCCACCAGTCAGATTCACAACAGGAAACACATGACACCCTCAGAAGGTTTTACATAGAAATAATTTTCTGACAGGACAGAATCATGCACAGGAAGATTCAGGAAAGCAGTAAGGGATAATGAAGCAGCAGTGGGAAGATGTTATCACCCTTAGTCCTGAAGGGGAAAGAAGAAGGATGGGATTTCAAGGTGGTCATGCTGTGGCTAGCAGGAGGGGCTGATCAGCAGGAGCCATGGCCACTGTAGGTCCATGAGGGAACCAAAGGAGGATGAGTGATAAATAGCCCATTCTTTGTTTCTGACCACCTATCAGCACCTGTCATCGCTGAACCCAACCCAAGCCCACAAGGGAGCCAAGATGGGCAGCCTAGAGAGGCCAGCCAGCCGGGGCAGTGAGAGAATAGTCATCTCTCTTAGGAGATGACCAAGACTCCTACCTCACAGAGAAAATTGAGGCCTTTAGGTGTGGTCAAGGTCTTACCTCTAAAACAAACTTACCTCCCTTTCTTGGCCTTGCTTTCTATCCCTGCAGTCTCAGGTGATGTGTTCCCCTTTACACTCATAGACTGTCTATCCTTAATCCCATCTTTTGTAGGACATTGCTTCACATATGTGAGTAAAAGTCACCAAATACTTTTAATTCACATATAAGTTCACATGTGGACATGCCTTTATTTAATTTGTAGACAGTTTTATCAGTAGAATCCAAATGAAGAATATATATGTGAATTGAAACAAAATTTAGAGGTTACTGTTAGCCCTCTTATCATCCCTTAGCCTGATTTAATTATTTTTGTAAGTACCAAGATGGCATACTTTATAAAAGCAGGAATGTCTGGCTTAGTAATACAGTGTGGAGAATTACTTTCCCTGTATTAATTGGATTTCAGTTGTGTTTAATAGCTTATTGCATCCAGATGGATTTCACAGTGATGACTGGAGTTCCCATGCGCTGACTACGTGATACAGTGCCTTGATTCATGCCATTGCCCTGCTCAGAGTCCTCTGCTGTGTTGAACTCTCACCCATTACTCACATCTAAAGAGAAATACCTGCATTCCAAGCAAGATCTGTGTTTCCAACTGTGAATTTTCATTAGCCCTAATGAAAAAGACAGTCTTTTTTTTCCCAACCTTTCCATTCCAAGGACAGTTTTTCTAAGATGGGCTTTTCTATCAGTGTCCCCTGCTGCCTCGCCTCTGTTCTGAAGCTGCTGAAAGGCCCATGGCAGTCTTAGAAAGTAAAGTCCTAATTTCCTCCATAAAACTGGTTCATCAGAAACTAAGACACCACCAGCAGCCCTCTGGCATCCTACCAACCCACGGACATTTAGAGAGAGGTTTTATGTGGGCATAAGTAGCATTGTTTAGCTGCCAAACTTATTTTTGCCCTCTGCCTGGCTCCAAAAAGTTTGACTAAGGTTCCTGGGGTGTTGGTTTTATTTTTGGTCATTGTATGGTGGAACATAAACAAGTCCTTTTTTTCTGTGCCCTATACCCACATGAACCCTCAGGGTGTTCAATGATGGTTGTAAGTCATACTGGCAACACTTTCTGCTGTAGCATCAAGATGACACTTCAGTTGCAGTCTATTTCCTTGGCTCCCTCACTTAATGACTCAATTTCACATTTGTTGAAATATAGGTATTAGTTCGATAGGGCTTCTGTAACAAAGTACCACAGTTTCAACCATAGAAATCTATTGTTTCATAGTTCTGAAGGCTGGACGTCTGAGATCAAGGTGTTGGCAGGGTTAGTTCTTTGTGAGGCTGTGAGGGAGAATCAGTTCCATGCCTCTCCCCAGCTTCTGGTGGTTTGTTGGCAATCTCTGATGTTCCTTGGCTTATAGCTGTATCTCTGCCAATCTCTGCCTTCATCTTCACATGATATTCTCTCTGTTTGCGGTGTCTATCTCCCAGTTTCTTCCTTTTATAAGGCCATAGTCATATCGATTAAGAGCCCACACTAATGACCCCATCTTAACTTGATCATCTGCAAAGACCCTACTTCCAAATAAGGTCTCTGGGAAGTGGGAATAAGGACTTCAACATATGAATTTTGGGGAGAAACAATTCAACCTAAACATATAGCAACTTTCACTGTTTGGTTTCTTAATGAAACATTTGAGAAATGGTTGGGCCTTTTGCTGCTGTGACTTCTAGCTGTGCAACTTGTGTATCCAGTTTTCTTCTCTGATTCCTTTGGAGCACAGTGTAGAATGAATGGGACATTTTCCCAAAAATGGAAGAGAACTTTACCTCCTTAAACTCTCTTAAATCACACACATGCATAATTAAAGTGAGACCTGTAGTTTGGACAGTCATATTAGAAGAGAAATCTTGGCTGTTTCAGTCAAGTGAACTATAGGAGTAGGTTGGTTTTACAGTAATCTTCCTTCCTCCTCCAGAATTTTTCAGTGACTCAGTAATGGGAAAGTGCTGGCTTGAAAGTCACTATATAGTACCTCCTAACATAATCCTGTTGAATTTCTAATATCATACACTCTGATTCTGGCAAATAGCCATTCCTTTGATGTATTAGTCCAGGTTGAAAAAAATAAGCCTTCACTGTTATCCCAGAAGTCTCTCAGTCTTCAAATTATTATGCCAAAGAATCATTAGTGGAATGCAAATTAAAACCACATTAGGATGGCTGCTATCAAAAACAGAATATAACCAGTGTTAGTGAGGACGTAGAGAAATCAAAACCCTTGTGTCCAGTTGCTGGGAATATAAAATGGCAGCCTCTGTGGAAAATATTATGGTTGTTGCTCAAAAAATTAAACATGGAATTTACTGTATGATCCAGCAATCTCATTCCTGGGCATATGTCCAAAATCATTTAAATCAGGATCTTGAAGAGAGATTTGTACATCGGTGTCATTATAGCATTATTTGCAATAGCCAGCAAGTGGAGGCAACCCAAATGTGTATTGAGGACGAATTAATAACATACTTTGGAATATTATTCAGTCTTAAAAGGAAGGAAATCCTGTAAATGCTACAAGATGGATGGACCTTGAGGACATTATGTTAAGTGAAATAAGATAGTCACAAAAAGACAAATACTACATGAATCCAATTACATGAGTTAGCAAGGAGTAGTCAAATTCTTAGAGACAGAAAGTAGATTGGTAATTGCCAGTGGCTGGGGAGAAGGGGGAAAAGGACTGTTGTTTCTTAATTGGAATGTAGTTTTCAGTTTTGCAAGATGAAAAAGTTCTGGAGATCTATGTGAATATACCTTAACACTACTGAATTGTACACTTAAAAACAGTTAAGGTAGGAAATTTTATTTTATGTGTTTTTTTTTTTACCACAATTTAAAAATAAGGAAAGTAGTTAAAAAAGCCACCACTGATTTCAGCTCTTGAGGAAATTAGTCTAGACCTTCATTTCCACTATGTGTACTTAAGTTGAATTCTGACAGTGCACCAGGCAGGTGCCGGGGGATGTGGGAATAGATTCAACTTTTGGTAAAAGACTCAGAGGAGGGGAAAAATTCATTGAAATGAACTAAAATGCTACTTCACAAGTATTGTGGCTTTAGCTCTGTAGATGACTAATGAAGATGCTTTGAAGACATCCAAGGTAGCTTTAAGTTTCACTGCTATGCAGGGCATTATTAGATGTTTATCATCTGTTTACATATCATTAGTTAATATTTCATGGCTCTTGTTACCCAGAGAGATGTTAAATCCTTTAATGCTGGAGCTGGGTTCTTTGTGACTCCCACAGCTGCCAGCGTGTTCTTGTACATACGAGGAGTAGTTAATAGACCCTTTTTTGTCCATTCATCTACCCGTGGGATCTTTAGCAAATGACTTAATTCTAAGGACTAGTTCACCTCCAGTTGCATTATTTTCTGAGTTTTAGGCTATCTAATGATGGAAAACACTTTGAAAAGATAATAATTTCAAGATGATACTGAAGTTACCAAAGGAATTGTGCATTTTTTTTTATTTTCTAGCAATTTCTATGTGAATTGACAAGCTGAATAATAGATTCTTATTACCTCAGAAACAGAACCTTTTAATGTTGCATAAAACATACCTTCCAGTAAGCAAAACAGGTAGTATCTTCCTGCTCCACTTGGCATGCAGATCTGTAATTATATTGTTTTTGGGAAATATATGACATTCCAAGCAGAGACCTGCCAAGACATACCATTTAGACCTTGCTCTAATTAATTCCCTGCAAATGATAAAGTTTCTGTTCTTTGCCCTGCCCACATTTCTTCCTCCTTTGCAAAGTTTCAATGGACAGAGAAGATTAAACAACTCAAAATGGTATTTATTCTGTTTCTGTTGTAGCATTTGGAAACCTGTAGCCAAGAAATTTTTACAAGCAGTTTTAAATGTGTCCAAAGGAGATAACATTTGGGTAGATTTTCCAATTATGGAACTCTATTTATATTTTGTTCATCACTTGAGGCCTCTGAATGACAGTGTAAAATATGATTAACTTATGGTGGAAACGGGACATATAGCGTAATCTAGGAAGCATTTTTTTCTTAGCGGATAAAGTCATAACACAGCATATAAAATAAAGTAAAAGTGAGATGTCAGCAACATGAGTGGAAAGCTGTGGGACCTGCATTATCTTCCCTGAGTTACTAGACCTCATTTATTTCTACTGTATTGTCCATGGCAGATAAGAGAAGTAGATTAAAGAGAACAAGTAAATTGATTATATAATTTTTTGTGTGTTTTAAGACTTATTCAGAAAAAAAGCATTATTTAAAATCCAAGTTTTGATGGCATATTGATATTTCCTAGCAGGTTGCTAGAAATCCTATGGCCCCTAAGAGCCAGGGGGCCATAGGGTAAATGAGTCATTGCTTTTTACTTGCCTAAGGGAATTTGGTATGCCCCTCCTGAGAGACAGAGAGAGAGAGAGAGAGAGAGAGAGAGAGAGAGAGAGAGAGATTTGGGCATTAAAAAAAAAAATCATTGTTCATGAAGTTGGTATAGTAGCTCATGTTAATAATTGCTCGTTAACATGATGACTTTGAGTATTAGAGATTTTAGCATCTTTGAACAGATTATGGGATTTAGTGAGAACTAGAGAAACTTCTGGTCTTTAAAAAATATTAACCGTAAAACCTTTTGAGCCCCTTAACACCTTTAAAGCAATCTGCATTCATTGTAGAAAATTGGGAAAATTCATAAAACTTAAAAGCTCCCATTTTTCAACCAGATGATGGTATTGATGTTTTATGCTCTTTCCATACAGTTGTTTTATATATTTTCTCAGTAAAGACTCTTTGAGTTGTAAAGTAACAGAAAATTGATTCTGGCTAATATAAGTAAAGAAGGGGGCTTATTGAAAAGTCATTGAGTAGTTTACCATGGCCATATAACATGGCTTGGAATTATTTTAAGACAGGAAACAACCTTTTTTGTCTTTTAGAATATCTTTTTATAAAACCAGAACATATTGTACATATTGGGTGTTCCTCATTCTATCCACCCTGGGAAATATACTATTACTGATGGATGGAGGGAATCTCAGAAAGGAAGAATCTAGGAATATAGGAAGTTCATAAAGAAATTACCTCCAGCTTGTCCACAACACTGTGATTACAGGTAATGGTTTAGCAGTTCACAGTGACGGGCTTCGGGAGCAAAGATTACTCCAAAATACTTCCTGGGCTAAGTTGATATTTGGACAGAAGATACAGAATGAATTCTTAAGACCTGGTCAAGAAAGAGATAGAAAAGTGACAGCAGGAAAATAAAACCCTGGACAAGCTTACTGTTAGTTGGGGAAGCATAACAGAAGCAATTTATAGGACAACACATTGATTATCTCACTTAGATGCTGTTTTGTAATCCATTTCTACCTCATTCTTAAGAATCATAAAGGGACCAGGGTATTTTTCTCTTTCTTGTAAAGAATAAAATATCCTCTTTAAAATTTGCCCCTTCACTTAGATTTTTGTTTAATGCCTTACTGATTTTCCTTTACGTAGTCTCCTTTTCCCATTTAAATTTTCTTTGTTGAAAACAACAGTTTGGTATGCAGTGACTTCAAATTTCATTTATTGTTATTTTGGAGAACTGCTAGGGTTTGTAGGGAAAAATATTTATCAGAAGTAGTTTTTAGATTGCCATACTGTGAAGGTAGGTTCCTTAAATTAAGCGCTTATGAGTCTGAGTAGTAAGGCAGGTGCAGATCATGTACTTACAAATAACGTTTCTACTGAAAATTCAGTACTTGGAAACTTTATAGAATGAATGATGTTTTTGATAGTGTACTGTAGTCTGATTTTCCCAGAAAAGGGCCCTAAATGTTACCCTGTCTACAGATGATCTAATGAGGACCCCATGCAGGCCTTTTGTGATGTTGTCATTTAGGAGGACCTCTGTCTTCAGGTTTGCATGCCCTTCTGGGCCTGATGCCTGCAGGTTTTGTGGTTCAAAATGAGCTGTATTGCCATGGGTTTAAACATCAGGCCCAATAGTTGGGCTTTTGTTTTACAAGGTAGAGATAGTTGAGGGCGTTGGCAAAACACCTCATTCAGAACATCTTATTTTTTAGTTTATATAGAATTGTTTGTTGAAATAAAGAAATTGTTTAAAGAGAGGGTAGTGTTAATAACATCCTCTTGCTCTCCTGAGTTCGGAACCAACTGAGGAGGCACACTATCCACTGCTAATCACAACATCAGCACTAAACCTGTAAATGCTAGAGTTTGTTGCTGGCCAGCTGTGCTGATAACTGTGCTCTGGGTTAGACAGACTCACCACCCAGTCACTAGCATAAACCACAGGCGCCCCCGAGGTGAGAACTTTCCAGACTGTGTAGTAGGCTGTGTCAGTAGGCAGTGCTGGCCAGAGAGGAAAAGGAAAAAGTCTGAGCAAGGAGACCCAGATTATTCCCCCAAATTCACCTGTCAGATAGATAAACCCACCTGGGGAAGGAGTGAGTGAGGAGTCGGGGAAAGGCCAGGAGGGTTCCCCAATGGGTTCCAACTGGGAACCATAATTAGGAAATTATGTTTAATTGTTATTATAGGTACTGTAGGAGGATTCGTATATATGAAGAAATTTGACTCCTTGGGGGAAACTAAAGTTCTGGGGCTCATTATGCTCACTACTTAAATCAGTGAAGAAATTTTTAGTTCCTATGGGATATTTTTTACTTCCTCTCAAACTTTAAAGATTGTGGTTTAGGAATGACAGAGTTCTGACTTTTTATAGCATTATATATTCATCATTTGGAATCTTCTAATAGTTCTCAGATCTCAGATGTTAGTTAAATTTTCTTCTCAAATAAAAGTCCCCTGCTTATCTCAGGAAGGTTCTGACTGTCAGTTCCACAAGGACTCCACTTTGGTATACATCCTTTTCAAGTATGAAATGGGAAAGAGTGAGAATAAATACATCACATCTGACTCTGAGGATTGCTTCCATAATCAGGAAAAGTTGATATCTGCAACCAAGCTGTCAGTTTGCTAACTTTCCTTTTCTTCTGACAAGATTTATTTTGCATTAGCATCTTGGCTTTTTATACCCTGTGCAGGTATAAAAACTGTTTTTTATGTTTTTATTAGAAAACTACTGTTTCTTCATGGAAACTAGCCTCTGCTTGATGATGTCTTTGAACATTCTTGAGTGTTACATAATTACTTTCTTTCATCATATCTCACCTTCATTCTCAAACCTTGTTTTTAGATGGGGAGTAGGGTTTTTGGAAACTCTCAGTTAGACCAAGGGAGCTGGACTTCATTGAATATTCTTTGAGGCAAGCTGGGAGTGGGTAAATGGCTTTTTGGCCACCATTGGTCTTGAAACCAGAAAGGAAAGTATGGGAACTTAAACTCTCAGACATTAGAAAGAGTGAATATCTCAGAGAAGGCACCTGTGGGCTCTCAGTTGGGTCCTTGGCACTGGATCAAAAAGAAAAGTTCCTGGAGGACAAACTGTGGTAAATAGGTGATTGCAGCCTTCCCTTCATCCCACTGCCTGTGAGCTTTAGGATGGGAAAATAAAGTGTCAAGGCATGATTTCTCTGTTTACTACTTCCAAACACTTTTAAAAAAAGTTTAATCCTCCAATGTCTTTAATTTTAAACATAATGCTAGCAACACTTTCATTATAGAAAACTGGAAAATATAGAAAAATAGGAAAGAAACCACCCATAGTATAAGTTAACCTATCTGAGAGTAAAAATACTTAGAAATGAACTTAACTAGGAGGGAACATGTCTGATAAGAAGGAAAGCTAAGGAAGGAATTTAAACAAGATCCAAATAGTAGAAGAACACACCATATTCCTGGACAGGAAGAAAGTATCATAAAATATTCTCTTCAAAGGAATTTACACTTTTTATGCCCTGGCAATCATAACATCACTTTTTTAGGGGGTGGGAATGGGGAACTGGGCAAAATGATTTTAAGTTCTTGTGGGTAAATAAATGTATGAGAATTATTAAGACATATTTGAAATACGTAAAATAGGACTTGCTCTTTCAGATATCAGAATTTTAGAGCCACTGAATTAAAACAGCAGGTAGTGGCATGGAAATAGAATGAAGAGTCCTAGTACATATGGGCAATTATATATGGTAACGTGCATTTAAATTGGGTGGGAAAAGAATGGTTTCTTTAATAAATGGTGCTGTGTTACTTAGCTATTCATTTGAGAGAAAATACATAGCTTTTCCATCTTAAATCCAATACAACAAAAACTTTCAGATGGATAAAGCACCAGCTTTAAATGTAAAAATAAATAAAACATTAGGAAAATATTTGGTAAAAAATGTATATAGCCTTTGGGTCATATAGGATACCCTGAGACCATAAAGAAAAAGGTTAGTAATATATATCTAAACATCCATCCATCCATCCATCCATCCAATCATCCAGCTTGCTTTTCCTGCCAGAGATACACCAGCATCATCATAATTTGACCATCTCCATACCCACACCCTGGCTGATTTTGACCAGCACATCAATACAGCCTAATTAGTTTACATGTATAATAATTCTTCACAAACTTTTTCATAAACACTACTTTTAATGTGAGTTAAGCAATTCACTGAAGATGCTGTGGACACTGGGGGGATTGAAGTTGATACATTAGCCCTACACTTAACTGAAATTCCATTCGTAACTGCAAAATTATAGCCAACCCGTGGAGCCAATTAAGTAGATGATGGACTTGAGAATTAAAACCCCTTTGACTTGAGAACTAACATTGTCTCTCTACCTCTGCCCATGTATCCTGAGTACCTCACTTCATTTTTTTTGTTCTTCCTGATACAGTAGACCTGAGTTTTTTTGTAGATAAAATGTACTCAGAACATACTCCACCTACCATGCCCTTTATTTACATGATAGACTTACCAGCTCTCTAGGATGGTCTTTGTCCAGCCTCATTTTAAATTCTGTCTATTCTTGCAACCTACTTTGTGTTCTGTATTAATAACCTAGTTCCAAATGGGTGTTCTGATTAAAGGGAAGAAGGAGAATTAATATATGCCTGTTTATTTGCTCTTAATATTTCTGACTGGACATTTAATATTCTGCTGGTTTGTGGAGAGCTTAGCTGGAAGATGAGTGAGTAAAGATAGTCGGTGGAGGGGCTGGAATTAGTTTAAGAGAGGAATATGTCAGGTAATATTTGTTATTTATGCCCATTAATTCTCAGAATCATGAAAAGACTCTTACAAAATATATGCATGAATATACACATAGGTACTCATGTTTGTGCCATATTTACAAATGTAAGCTCTAATTACTTGGAACTGTTCCTTAAAAATAACAAGCAGTTTCATTTTCAGCTATGCATGATTATTGAAATTTAGATTCTATACTTATCCAAAGGAATGTTACCTAAGGGAGAGGGAAGGGGAAGGAAAGAGAAATCAGAACATGTACTTTCTTCTTGGTTTGAAGGGAGGCAGAGAGGGGCTCTATAATTCTAGTTTGATACCTGGTTTAATTTAGTGTGCTCAAATATTTTGGCTCATTCCTACATAGAAGGGAAATACCAGATCTGTTCCAAAAGTATCCAGCCATGTACTATGAAAAATAGAGGCATTTACTGAAGAAGATATAAGAAACATGTACGTAGGACAATGATGCCTCAGTCGCCTTCAACGTAGGTACTTGGGGACCTCACACAGTTCTCCCAATTGCTATCAGCTGCCCCATGGTATTTTCCTGAATCTCATTGACAGTCTGAAATCTCTTCCCTTTCAAAGGTGATTTTAGTTTTGGGAAAAGCCAAAAGTCACAGGGTGCCAAATCGGGGATGTAGAAGGGGTGAGTCGCCTGGGTGATTTCATGTTTTGCCAAAAACTCTGCATGCGACATGCAGGCACATTGTCATGATGAAGCGGCCAGTCACCAGTTGCCCATAGCTGTGGCCTTCTAAAGCATCCTAATAGTTTCCATGGAGGAAAATTCAAGCTTAACGCAAAATCTGATGCAGATCCGTTTCTCTCCTTGCTCAGTCATTTTGAATGCCATGGCCACACAGTACACATGCTCACTCAATGCTGTCTACTGCCCCCACTGACTAGCATAGTGAAGTTGTCATTGTTCACACTTTCACATTCCAGTCCATTCTTCTTGTCTGCCAGGTTACATTAATGTGCAAACCATTCTCATTTTATTAACAATGGCTGGACTTTTTCTAGGCAGACCTTGTATGACAGACCTTGCTCCACGTTAGTCTCAGCAACAGAGCTACTACTACTCAACTGTTGGCTCCCGGCTTCCCTCTCCCCCCATCTGCTTTCCCCTTCTCTCATACCTTTCAGGATAGCATCATGCTCTGTCTAATTGTTCTGGAGGAGCAATCCCCAATACAGAGGCCAAAGGACCAGAAAACAACTCCCTTCCACATCTGCTAGTTTCAGTTCCTGGGGGACACTGTCTATACTTAATCGTGTCCGTAAGATATGCTTAGTGGGGTGTTCCCAAGCCTCGCCTCACCTTATTGCCTAGTTCTTCTTTCTGTGAGCTGAGCATATTCTTTGTCAACTACTTGAGAAATGACTTTCTCTTGAATTTATTCCAAATTAGTTGTTTTCTTTAATTGTTCTTTTTCATTTTTCTGGGATATGGGCTCTTTCTCTTCCTTCTCTAACAAAAGAAGTCATTGGAAGCAAAAACCGTCTTTACTGAAGGTAGAAGACAGCCTCCATATTCATTCCTCTCACGTTCCATACTGCAGCCCCTGCTCCAAGGTGCCAGGAGTGTTGCACACAATGTGTTTTCAGGCATACAATAGGGAGAATGGGTACTGGTGCCAAGTTGCAAAGATAATGTACACCTAGACAGTCTACATTTTAGATGATGGTTGAGACAAACAGGCCCACTATTAGGAGAGGTTTCTGTATCTCTTTGCCTACAGAGCTTCCCAAGTAGCCAGCACCCCTCAGTGTGGAGTAGAAGAGGAGCCCTTTCGGGCAAATTCAAGGCATGGAATTATAACAGCTGGAGCCCAACTCCCTAGTAGTTAACCCTAGGGGGACACAAAAACTTGAAGCTTGGGGTCTTGAGTTTTTTGTAGCTATTAACTAATTAAGCTCTTTGTCTTTTTTAATGTGATAAGTAATAGAATATAGAAATCTTATCTTCCACGTTGAAATGGGGTTGCCACGAAGACATGGCAGACATCTCAAACAGTAGCTGAATTTGACATTCACATCTGAGGGGAATGGCTGGGTTTGGACTTCATGTCCTATGTGTTCTTTTCTACCCTCTGTCTCTGTCCTCCCTCAGGTCCTAAGCACCTGGGAACAAAAACACCTAAGCGCAGATGGTCGGAGGACCTGTTCATAAATGTGTCTCTGTTGATGAGGGCTGCCCTGCCTCTGATTCAGTTCAGCTGGTGTCTCTTAGTGCTCCCTGAGACTGGGGGTTTCCTCTTCTCTGTTTTGGGCCTCTGCTTTCTTGCCAGTTTAGCAATGCAGCTAAAAATATGATTTGAACATCCTTTCTAGTGTTGTTAGTAATTTTAAGTGGTAGGGTTTGTTCAGGATGGCTGGTCTGAAGTATGCTAGAAAGTAAATTCATCAGTTCCTTGGAATAACTTGGGGCAGTAACAACAAGGAAATGATAAAAAGTTTTCTGAAGTGAACGTTTGCTACTGTTTGCACGTGGTATTTTATGCTTACAGATTGTGTCTATTACCTGTTAAGTTGGCAAAGAGGGAAACATTCTGCACACTGATGTACCTCATCTATTTCTGAACAGCATTAGAATTTACTTATTCATAATTTCCACATTTGGCTTTTGGTGATATTACAATTTCTGTCAAAATGGTATTTCAAGTTGTCCTTTATGGTGATTTTTCACAATTTGTGTTTTTAGGACTGCTAATGTCTATTTTGAATGTTCTGTATTTTATTCTCTTTGGTTGACTCTGATTTACTCTAATTAATGCATTTATAACCATTTGGGCTTTTAAAAAAGATGGCATTTAATTCTCTGTGAGCAGGTAACTGCCTCTAACTGGGCATGTTCTGTGTACCACCTGGGTCTGGTGGTGGTAGCAGCTGCCTGCCCCATCCCTCTTCCCATTGACTGAGCCTGGCAAGTGTGTTAGTTCTCAGCCTGTTTTCTCTCTAATCCTCATACAACTTTCAAAATGGTTATTATCCCAGTTTTGCAAATAATGAAACTGAGTAGCTTATCAAATCTGTCTATACTTGTCAGGGTTTTCCAGAGAAATGGAACAAATAGGATGTGTATGTATGTATAATATAGAAAAAGATTAATTGTAAGGAATGGGCTCACACAATTATGGAGGCTGACAAGTCCTAAGATCTGCAGGTAAGTCAGAAAGCTGGAGACCCGGGAAAGCCAATGGTGTTAATACCTATCTGAAGGCCAGCAGGCTTGAGACCCAGGAAGAGCTGATGTTTTCAGTTTGAAGTGTGATGTCAGGGAAGAAACCTAATGTTCAGGTCAGAAAACAGTCAGGTGTAGGGAATTCCCTTTTTCTTGGGAGAGAGGCAGCCTTTTTATTCCATTCTGGCCTTCAACTGATTGGATGAGGCCCACTCACATTAGGGATAATGTAAGAATGCTTGAGTGTGACATCTGAAAAGATAGGCCAAAGTATGTTTAAAATTAAATGTTTAACTCTTCTTCATTGTTTTGGGATCGGTACATGGAAAAGAGCTTGCTCAGTTTTAAAAACAGAGTAAATACTATTAGATAGATTAGATTAATAGTCAATATTCTGACTTTATCTTTTCTATACCAATTTTCTGGAATTAATCTCAGATGTCTTAAAGAGAAAGAAATGAGTATAGACAATTAGCCGAAGATGTAGCTCAATGATTTTGTACTGTTTCTTTGAAAGTAAGCCTCGTTTGTAGGTAGCAGATTCACCTGGGAAGTGCCCTGAGCCCATTTTTCCATGTCTGACCAAAATACTCTGAAACATTTCCAAATGCTCCACTATTTTTTAATATTTCCTAAAAACATTAGTTTTGTAATAATGCTTTTCCTAAGCCAAAGGTTATAATATCTTGTAATTCTAATGAGATATCAAACAAAATAAATTTTATTGTGTTATTTAGGGGATAGACATAGCTAAATCACCTTCTTCCTGTGCCTTTCATTGTGTAATAAAAAGTAGATCAAACAGTTTTTTAGTCTCTTGACTTTGAAGGCTATGACATCACTCGGTAGATTTTTGTCTTGGTCTGAGGGTGGAAAGGGGAAATAGATTTGTTGGCTATTATTTAGAGAGAAGGTTGTGTTTATTTGTGGTCCTGGAATGAGCCATTATACATAAATACAAAAATTTTCTTATTGATACTAATTACTTGATTTTTAAAGTGATAGTTTATTTATCTGTGACCTTAATATTTTATAATAGCAGTCATACTAGTCTAATTATTCTGGATAATTCTGAGGCAGTGTTACAAAGCACAGATTGGAGATCATACTCTGAGTACACTGGTTTACAGAAACCTCCTGTATGAATTCACAACTATTGGGTATCTTTTTAGTCATTTTATTTTTTAATTGTTGGGTTCTTTGGAAACCATGTCTGTTTTTGTTCACTGTTGTTTCCTATCCTTTAGGACCATCCATGGAACATAGATACTGTGTTAGTTTTCTTCTACGACTGCTGAAACACAGTACTACAGACTGGGGAGCGTAAACAATAGAAATTATTGTCTCACTATTCTGGAGGCTAGAAGTCCAAGATCAAGTTGTTTGGCAGGGTCATGCCCACCCTGAAAGCACTACAGAATGATTTGTTCCAGGTTTCTCTCCCAGCCTTTGGTTTGTAGCACCATAAATCTAATCTTCATGTGGTGTTCCCCCTTTGAGTACATGTCTCCAGATTTCCCCTTTTTATAGGGACCCACCCTACTACAATATGACCTCATTCTAATTAATTCCATCTGCAAGGATCTTCCTATTTCCAAATAAGGTCACATTCTTCGGTCTTAGGGTTAGGACTTCAATATACAAATATTGGGGAGGGGGGACACAATTCGACCCATAACAGGTACTTAAGGTTAAATCAGGTCATAAAGGTAGAGCCCTGATCCCACAAGATGACTCTCCTTGTAGGAGGAGAGTTCATTCTCTCTCTCCGCCCCCCCCGCCCCTTTTCTCTCTCTCTACCATGTGAGATCACAGCAAGAAGGTGGCTGTCTGCCAGCCAGGAAGAGAGCTCTTATGAGGAACCAAATCTGCTGACACCTTCATTGGACTCCAGACTTCAGAACCAAGAAATAAATTTCTGTTGTTGAAGCTACATAGGCTGTGGCATTTTGTTACAGCAGCCTGAGCAGACTCATATAATATATGAACAGAACAAAGGTAAAAATAGCTTACTGCTTAATAATAACAAAAACAATAATAATGGCAGTTTGCACTTAAAGAGCCAGGTGCTATTCTAAGCTCTCAGAGAGATGCTGCTGTTATTCCCATTTTACAGACATTAGAAATCTGGTGCCCAGAGGTGAGGTAACTTGCTCAAGTCCACACAGCTGGCAAGTGGAGATTCAGGTAGATTCTAGCTAGTGTTTGGCTCCATGGCCCTGTCCATATACTCTATCTTCAGGCTTGCTCAGCTTTGTAGTGTAGCTGTACAAAATTTCAGACCCCTCAATTTTGACATTCTGTGGTTCTCCATTGGAGTGCCTTGAGAGCCACCATGAGGTATATGTACCTCATTGCTGTTGGACACATGGAATCCAGTATAATATTGTAATAGAAATTAAAAGTCCTAAAAAAAATCCATGAGTGGCTTGACAAGCACTATCTGAGGAGAAGTTCTGTTGCAGTAATTTGTGTGTAACCTTTTTCATTATGGCTGATATTTCTAATATAAAGAACTCTTGGATGTGGTTAAGGGGGCTAACCTGGTGCCAGAGAGGAAGGGGAAGGTGCCTGTGCCCATAATGGGAGACAGCTTTGAATACTGTACCAAGGCCCCGAGTTGGAAGACAGAACACATAACAGTAGCTTTGAATCAATGTGGTTTGTTTTTCCAGCTCCCCTTCTTTTTTATGCCAGTCCTTACCCAAGGATATGTTTATTGATTCTAGAGAGAAAGGGAGGAGTGGAGAGAGGAGAGAGAGAGGGGGAGAGAGAGGGGGGAGCGGGGGGGGGGGGGGAGAGAGAGAGAGAGAGAGAGAGAGAGATCTGTTGCTTCCCAGATGTGCCCCTACCAAGGATGAAACCCACAACCTGAGTGTGTGCTCTGACTGGGAATCAAATCTGCAACATTTTTGGTGTAGCAGATGACGCTCCAACCACCTGAGCCATCTGGCCAGGGCACTCCCCAACCTTTTAAAAATAATTTTTAAATTTCCACTTGTAGCCTCAAAATGTACAATTGACCATCTTAACCACTTTTAAGTGTACAGTTCACTAGTGTAAAGTACATTTGCATTGTTGTACAACCAAGCATCAGAACTTGTTCATTTCACAAACTGAAACTACCCATTGAACAACTCCCCATGCCCCACCCCCGAAGTCCCTGAGAGCCATCCAGGCTCATTTTTTAAACTGCCTTATATAATATAATTCACAAGCCATACAGTTCATTCATTAGAGTACATAGAATTCAATACATTTTAGCATATTTACAGAGCTGTGAAGCCATCCCCACAGTCAATTTCCAAATATTTTTTATCACTCCAAAAAGAAATCCCATACTAATATCAGCAGTCATTCCATTTCCTCTTCTTCCCAGCCTCTGACAACCACTAACCTACTTTTTGTCTCTATAGATTTGCCTATCCTGACTAATTTCATATGAGTGGAAGTGTACAGCCTGTGGCTTTTTGTGACTGACTTTACAAAGCCTTTTTAAAAAAATTATTAATTTATTGTATACTTGAAGAATAGAGCATAATAAAAGTTTAATCATAACCCTCGTTCCAATGACACTTTTTTTCTTCAAAAATCTTAACTTGTAGACAGGAAAAACTGACTTTGCTAAGTTGTCAAGCTCTCCATCTAAGTGCCCTCTCCATGAAGACTTAAGAAAAAGAAACATGCTCCCAAACCTGATTTAATTAAAACCATATATGGTGATAAATCTAGTCATGTTTTACCTGGTCAAAGACTTACTGAATTGGAACAAAAAATGCGTAAACATTGCCAACATCTCTTACATGTATTTCTAAAATAATAAGAGTTTGCAAAGCAAGTAACAGAGAAAGTGTGCTTTGCCTTTGTTATTTTAGGGGGAAAAATAACAACTTCCTGCTTGGGAAAAACAGATTAGTGATATGAACTGAATCTTACCTTTTAATCCTCATAGAGGATTTTATTTTCTTGTGGGTTAATATATCTTAAGACTGTTTTGACATATTTTAAAAAAATATTTTATTTATTTTTATAGAGAGGGGAATGGAAGGGGAGAGAGTAAGAGAACCATCAATCAGTTGCCTTTCCTACGTGCCCCAACGTTGGCATGTGCCCTGACTGGGAATCAAACTGGTGACCTTTTGCTTTGCGGAATGACGTTCAGCCAACTGAGCCACACTGGCCAGGGCTGTTTCAGCTTATTTTTGAAGCCTTTCTGCAGCTGTGGGAAAATAATTAACACCAGAATTCAGTACATTGGAAAACTTGAAACATTAAAAATGTCATGTCAAGATAGCTTTTTGCAGATGTCTTCTATTTGACTTATACTCTGGACAGACCCTGGATGTGTTTCTCTCCTTTATCCCCATCATAAAAACTGGAGCCCCAAGTCCCCAGGTTTAGCAAACACTCTCAGGACAAGAGTTGCCTCTGTTGTTCATTTATTTCTTTGTCTTTGGATTTGAGTGTTCTTACTTTCTTGAAGTAATGCATTGACAAAGATGTTATACTTTATCCAGATTTTTTGTTATTTTTAAATGATTTCTATACCATGAAAGAATGTTAAGTGGTTCAGGAAGAGGGGATGTAATCAGAGCTGAAGGGCTAATCTTTCAGCATGGAAAGGACCAAAGTCAGGGCTAGGCAGAGCTATTTAGAAATTCTTGCAGGAGGCCAGGCTGGACAGGGAATTAGCAGGAGCCAAGCACAGAGGACACTGCCAGGGGACTAGGTGGGTTCGTGGGGTACAGGGGAGAAGATGGTCGGGTTTCTGGCTGTGCCACTGGATGGCCAGTGGCACTGGGTATAGAGGTGTGCTCAGAGAGGTGGCGGAAGAGAGCAAGGTCATTTTGAGTTAAGATGAAGTGTCAGGGGAAGGAGGTCAGCTGACTCTGAAGCTCCAAGCTAGACACACCATCTGGACTCCTGGGCACATGGTGGTGGTACTTCTCTGTGCTGGGTTAGAGCTTCTCCAGAGAAGAGACAAGTGAGCAAAGGGCTGCTGTTTGTATTCTTAGAGGTTAGCAAGGAGGGGTTGAACCCAATGTCTCACTAGACAGGGATCCTTATCAGGAGTAATATAGAGATGATAAAGACACAGGATGATGCTGTGGTATGATCATTCTATGGAGGGAAGTTGGCCAACTCAGGGAAGTTAGTAGGAGGGGAGGTCTCCCTGCGTTCTGCTCAGGCAGCCCTGAGTATGGGAGTAGTCCTCCCTCTCCTCACCCTGGAGCAGGTTTGACTTTGGCCCAGGGTGAGGAGGCACTTTGGCCAGTCCCTTCTGGTGGTTAAAGAGTGAGTTTATTAATAGGGCAGACACACATTTTGTGGGGCGTTCCTTAAAAAAAAAGGAATATGAAATTATGAATGAAAAATTAGTGTGAAGTCTTAGAAGGGTCAGCACGTGACTAGCTGAAGCTCAAGATGCTTTAGCTTCAGCATGAATGTCTCCACAGCCATCGCCTGAGTGGTGTTCTAGGGCAGAGCAGGAGAAGAAGATGGGTGTTTTTAGTCTGTTGAAACATGAATTTGTTACCCCTCTCTTGGTAGTTCTGAGAAAAGGATGAAGAGGTAGGAAATTTGGGAGGCAAACAAATAAAAAGGGCACTGATGCATTCTTGTTATTCTAAGACTGTCAACTTAAAAAATTGAGTATCGTATTCAGTCTTTTGTTTGTGAATACTCTGGGTCATTTGGTAGAAAATGAAAATATTAAAGAGAAGGTGAAAGGAAATGAAGATATTTGGTAAGAAGGATTGGAAGAAAACTTGAGTGGTAGTCAAAAGGAGGTGAGCCTATAGTTCTGAAACTCACTGTGTGATGAAGTTACCTTACTCTTCAATAAAGATAAAATTTTTAATTATGTAAACATAAAATTGCCATATTGACAGTCATTACTCCAGAGCGTGAGAAATAATTCTGTAAATTTTTTCAGTATCTCCTTGTTCATAGTGCAAATTTTATGATGGGAGGGGGTGGTTAAAGACAAAATACAAATAATTTAGTATGATCTGGAAACTCAATATTCCTTTCAATCAAGCATTGAAGGTTCTCTTTTGACTGATTGTGAGGTATATGATGTGAATCTACTATCCTAGATACTGTGGCAAGACTCTTGAGGGTGAGTAAGTGGAAGAAGTTAGAGGACAAGCACCCTGCCCTAACTAAGATTCTAATCTGATGTGTACATTCAACAGCTGATAAATAATGATAGTATCAAAACATGAGTGAATATAAATGACTAGAGTATGGTACAAGCTAAGTTCATAAGCAGTGAGGGAGTGTAAAACCAGGGAGTATGAAGAGCTGGTTGGAGTTAAGGATTATGTAGATTTCTGCCATAGATAAGCCCTAAGTGAAGTTTTAAAAAATGCCATGGACAAACTGGGCCAAGTTCCTGGGTCTCAGCTGGTAGGAAGGGGCCCAGAGTGGTTGCAGAGAAGTGCATGCCATGTTGCAGGACTGACCCTTTGGAGGATGTTTTGTGGAAGTGTTGAACAGTTTTGATGGGTGAGCCCCTTACACACTAGTGTGTTTTTAGTGGACTTGACTACACTGCATGTAAATGGAAGAGCCTCTATGGGAGATAGATTCTGTACACCTGTGCTAAAATGCAGTTGAACACATACAATTTGTTTATTTTTCTATTTTATGCAAGAAATGTAAAATGCATCTTGCACTGGCAGTCTCTTTGTAAAGTCATTTTGTGCTAAGCATGACCTGTTTTTGCATGGACCACCCTAAAAGTTATGTTTAGATTTCTTTAATGTAGAAATAATTCTAGTGTTCTCCTCTCCCTCAAGGCAACAGAAAATTAGCATCTATTACATGCATTGAAACTGGCTTTCTAAATGCTTTTGTCTGCAATAGTACTAAATCTTAATTAGCTGAATAGGAAACTTATTTCAGAAGGGATCATTTTCATGATAAAGAGGACTTTTAAGGCCCTGGCCTGGTAGCTAGGTTGATTTGAATGTCCTCCTAATGCACCAGGGTTGCAGGTTCATACCAAAAACAACCAATGAATGCATAAATGTGTGGAGAAAATCTATTTCTCTATCTTTCCCCCAACCTACTCCCTCCTTTCCTCCCTATCCCTGTCTCCCCTCCTCTTTCTCCCTCTCTCTAAAATCAATCAATAAATAAAAAAGAAATTTAAAATATAGACTTCTTTTTCTTTATATATTTTTTATATATATATATATATTTATTTATTTATCAAATACACTTGTCTCTGCCTACCACCCACCACTTTCCCCTGCCCCCCTCTCCCTCCCTCAATCATTCCCCACTTTGGCTTTGTCCATGAGACCTTGCTATATGTTCCTTGAATTGACCCTTCCCATCCTTTTCCCCACCCACCCCTCCCTCCTACCCTCTTCTCTCTGTTGGTTTCTTTTCCTTTCAGTGTTGCTGGTCTTATTTTCCTTCCATCTTTGTTTTGTTGGTTAGGTTCCATTAATAGGTGAGATCATATGGTATTTGTCTTTCGCCCTCTTTATTTCGCTTAGGATAATGCTCTCTAGTTCCATCCATGCTGTCATGAAGTTTAGAAGTTCCTTTTATTTTTCTGCTGCATAGTATTCCATTGTGTAAATGTACCATAATTTTTTGATTCACGCATCTACTGAATGGCATTTAGGTTGCTTCCAACACTTGGCTATTGTAAATTGTGCTGCTATGAATATTGGGGTGCATAGGTTCTTTTGTATTGGCGTTTTGGTATTCTTAGGGTATAGTCCCAGCAGGGAATCACTGGATCAAAAGGCAGTTCCATTTTCAGCTTTTTGAGGGAATTCCACACTGTTTTCTACAATGACTTCAGCAGTCTGCATTACCACCAACGGTGTACTAGTGTTCCCTTTTCTCCACAGCCTCTCCAGCGGCTGTTGTTTGTTGATCTGTTTATGATGGCCATTCTGACCGGTGTGAGGTGGTACCTCATGGTGGTTTTGATCTGCATTTCTCTGATGGCTAGTGATGCTGAGCATCCTTTCAAATGCCTCTGGGCCCTCTGTATCTCCTCCTTGGAAAAGCGTCTGCCCAGGTCCTTTGTCCATTTTTTGATTGGATCGTTTGTCTTCTTGGAGTGGAGCCAAGTGAGTTCTTTATATGTCTTGGAGATCAAACCTCTATCTGATGTATCATTAGCGAATATATTTTCTCATACGGTTGGCTCCCTTTTCATTTTGCTGATGTTTTCTTTAGCCGTGCAGAAGCTTCTTATTTTGAGGAGGTCCCACTTGTTTATTCTTTCCTTTACATCCCTTGCTTTAGGAGACATATCCGTGAAAAAATTGCTGCGTGGGATATCTAAGAGTTTCCTGCCAACGTTCTCCTCTAGGACTTTGATGGTGTTGCGACTTATATTTAAGTCTTTTATCCATCTTGAGTTTATTTTTGTGTATGGTGTCAGCTGATGATCCAATTTCAATTTTTCCATGTAGCCGTCCAGCTTTCCAACACCATTTGTTGAAGAGGCTATTATTGCTCCATTTTATGCTTCAGCCCCCTTTGTCAAATATTAGATGCCCATAGAGACCTGGGTTTATTTCTGGGCTTTCTCTTCTGTTCCACTGGTCTATGGGTCTGTTCTTGTGCCAGTACCAGATTGTTTTGAGTATAGTGGCTTTGTAATAGAGTGTGATGTCCGGTATTGTGATCCCTCCTACTTTGTTTTTCTTTCTCAAAATTGCTGCGGCTATTCGGGGTCGTTTATGATTCCATATACATTTTTGAAACGTCTGTTCTATTTCTGTGAAATATGTCATTGGTATCGTAATAGGGATTGCGTTGAATCTATAAATTGCTTTGGGTAGTATGGACATTTTGATGATACTAATTCTTCCAATCCATGAGCACGGTCTATGCTTCCATTTATTTGTGTATTCCTTAATTTCTTTCTTCAATATTGTATAGTTTTCTGTGTACAGGTCTTTTACGTCTTTGGTTAAATTTATGCCTAGGTACTTTATTTTTCTTGTTGCTATATCGAATGGTATTTTTTCCTGGTTCCTTCTTCTATTTCATTGCTGGAGTACAAAAATGCCTTTGATTTCTGAATATTTACTTGGTATCCTACTGTTTTGCCAAATTCACTTACTAGGTTGAGTACTTTTTTTGGTGGTTTTCCATGTACACTATCATGTCATCTACAAACAATGATAGTTTTCCTTCCTCCTTTCCAATGTGGATGCCTTTTATATCTTTTTCTTGTCTGACCGCTGTGGCTAGGACTTCCAATACTTTGTTGAATAGAAGTGGTGAAAGCAGACATCCTTGTCTTATTCCCAATGTGAGTGGGAAAGCTTTTAGTTTTTGCCCAGTGAGTATGATGTTGGCTATAGGTTTTTCATATATGGCCATTATTTCATTGATGTATGCCCAATTTATTCCCAGTTTGCTGAGTGTTTTGATCATAAATAGGTGCTGTATCTTATCAAATGCTTTTTCTACATCTATCGAGATGATCATGTGGTTTTTGTCTTTCCTTTTGTTTATGTGATGTGTTACATCTATTGATTTGCGTATATTGAACCATCCTTGCATCCCTGAGATGAATCCTACTTGATCATGGTGGACAGTCTTTTTAATGTGTTGCTGATGCACTTTGCCACTATTTTGTTGAGGACTTTAACCTCTATGTTCATCAGTGATATTGGCCTGTAGTTTTCTTTCTTTGTAGGATCTTTATCTGGTTTTGTGATTAGGGTGATGCTGGCCTCATAAAAAGAGTCTGGGAGTCTTTCCTCATCTTGGATTTTTTGGAATAGTCTGAGAAGGACAGGGGTTAGCTCTTCCTTAAATGTTTTGTAAAATTCTCATGTGAAACCATCCAACCCTGGGCTTTTGTGTGCTGGGAGTTTCTTGATCACTGCGTCAGTTTCCCCAGCTTTTATTGGTCTGTTCAAGCTTTCTGTTTCTTCCTCCTTCAGTGTTGGAAGACTATCTTCTAGAAATTTGTCCATTTCATCAAGGTTTTCAAATTTCTTGGCATATAATTGTTCATAGTAGTTTCTGACAATCCTTTGTATTTCTGTGGTATCAGTTGTTATTTCTCCTCTTTCATTTCTGATATTATTAATTTGGGTCCTCTCCCTTTTTTTCTTGATGAGTCTTTAAAGACTTGTTGATTTTATTTATGATTTCAAAGAACCAGCTCCTGGATTGGTTGATGCTTTGAATTGTTCTTTTTGTCTCTATGTCATTCAGTTTTGTTCTAATCTTGATTATTTCCTTCCTTCTACTTGCTCTTGGATTTATTTGTTGTTGTTTCTCCTGTTCTTAAAGTTGTAGTGTTAGGTCTTTTCTTTGAAATGTTTCTATCTTTTTTAGGTAAGCCTGTATTGCTATGAACTTCCCTCTCAGGACTGCCTTTACTCTGTCCCATAGGTTTTGGCTTGTTGTCTGTTCATTTTCATTTGTTTCCAGAAAGTTTTTGATTTCTTCTCTTATCTCATTATTGACCCATTCATTTCTTAATAGTCTACTGTTCAATCTCCATGAGTTTGCAAGTTTTTGTAGTTTCTCTGTGAGGTTGATTTCCAGCTTCAAGCCCTTGTCGTTTGAGAAAAAGCTTGGTATGATTTCAATTTTCCTGAATTTGCTGAGGCTTGCTTTGTGTCCTATCATGTGTTCTATCTTTGAAAAAGTTCCATGTGCATTTGAAAAGAATGTGTATTTTTCTTCTTTGGGATGTAAGGTTCTATATATGTCAGTTAAGTCTATTTGATTCAGTGCATCATTCAGCTCCACAATATCCTTGTTGATGTTTCATTTGGAAGATCTGTACATTTTTGACAGTGGGGTGTTAAAATCCCCTACTATCTGTGTTGCTGTCTACATCTTTTTTGAAGTCATCCAAGATTGTCCTTATATATTTGGGTGCTCCTATGTTGGGTGCATAAAATTTTACAATGTTTATGTGTTCTTGATGCATTCTTCCTTTGAGTATTATAAAGCATCCCTCAGGGTCTCTTTTTATGACCTTTGTTTTGAAATCTATTTTGTCTGATATAAGTATTGCTACCCCTGCTTTCTTTTCTTGCCCATTTGCTTGGAATATTTATTTCCATCCCTTTACTTTCAATCTGTGTAGGTCCTGTGTTCTCAGGTGGGTCTCTTGTAGGCAGCATATGTGTGGGTCATGTGTTCTTATCCATTCAGCTATCCTGTGTCTTTTGATTGGGGCATTTAGTCCATTTACATTGATAGTTATTATTGATAGAAAATTATTCATTTTTTCTCTTTGTACCTGTGTTCTTCTCTTTCTCACTCTTTTTCTTCCTCTTCTTAAACCAATCCCTTTAGCATATCTTGTAGTGCTGGTTTGGTAGAGATGAATTCTTTTAGCCTTCTTTTTTCTGAGAAACTCCTTATTTCCCCTTCTAATTTAATTGAGAGCCTTGCTGGTTAGAACAGCCTTGGTGATAGGACCTTGCTTTTCATCACTTGGAATATTTCTTTCCATTCCCTTCTGTCTTGTAGTGTTTCAGTTTAGAAGTCAGCTGCTGGCTGTATCAGGGATCTCTTCTATGTTACTACCTGTTTCTCCCTTGCTGCCTTTAGGAATCTTTCTTTGTCTTAATATTTGCCGTTTTAATGATGTGTGTCTTGGCATGGGCCTCTTTGGGTTCCTCTTGAATGGGGCCCTCTGTGCCTCCTGGACCCGTGAGACCTTTTCTCCCCTCAAATTGGGGAAATTTTCCATCATTACTTTTTCAAAAAGGTTCTCTATCCCTTGCTCCTTTTCTTTCTTTCTGATATCCCTATTATATGGATATTATTGCATTTCAGGTTGTCCTGCATTTCCCTAAATGCCTCTTCATTCTTTTTGAGTCTCTTTTCCATTTCTTGCTCTTTCTGTGAGCTTTCTTCTACCTTGTCCTGCAGCTCACTGATTTGATCCTCTGCTTCATCTAGCCTGTTTTGGATTCCTTCTGCTGTGTTCTTCAATTCAGAAATGGTACTCTTCATTTCTTCTTGTGTCTTCTTGATAATTTCTATGTTCTTTTCCAGGTTGATATAGTTTGCCGGAAGAATCTGGTAGTTTCCCTGCAGTTTCTCATAGTTGTGTGTGAGCTGGCTGAGCTTATTGCGCTTCCTTAGAGTCATTGTTTTGAATTAATTATCTGATAGTTCAGTTGCCTCTATTTCATTTTAGCTCTCTCTGTGAGAATTCCTCCTCTCCCCCTTCTCTTCCTTCCCATTATTTGTGAAAGCCTTTTTTTGCGTGTGCTTCTGCTTCAATTGATCCGTCTAGATTTCCTGACTTTGTGGATTAAACCTCTATATAGTAGATGGGTTTTTATTTATTTATTTATTTATTTTCTTTTCTTTCTGGGTCTGCCTCTGATGATGTCAGTTGTGGATCCTATCTGACCTTGGGCTGTTTGTTTGAGCCTTCCAGGAATTTACTGTCTGTGTCTGTTTCCTGCAATTGTTAATCTGGTCACTCTGTCTTCATCTGTCAGGCTTAGGCACCACAGAGTGGAGCAGTGCCTCCCTATGGCGGGACTATTGTGTCCTTATAGGCTGCTATCACTCAAGTGAGTGGTCTGCCTTAGCAAGATGGAGAACATGGATTGGGGAATGAGTCAGCACCGGAACCCTCGGCTACTCCCTTAGTTCTCTCCCCAATGCCTCCACCTCCTGTCTTGCCTTAAGAGTCCCTAGGCATCTCTGTGTCCCCTTCACCGGGGGTCTACTACCTCTGCAAGAAGCTCTGCACTCAGCACGAAGACCAGCACGCAACTCTTGTCTGGGCAGGACTGTCCTGATGGCAGGGCTATTATTTCCTTTCCTGCTGCTGCCTCTTTGGAGAGTGGTCTGTCTGCACAAAATGGAGACTATGGAAAGGGAAAGGAGTCAGCTCCAGAATCCCTGGCTACTCCTCCAGTTCCTTCCCCAATGCCTCTGTCTCCAGTTCTCCTCGAAGGTCTCTAGGCAGCTTTGTGTCCCCTTTGGCCAGGGATCCTCTATTTCTGCTGGCCACGGTACACTCAGCAATTCAGCCCACACGCTTGCAAGCCTGGGCAGAGCACTCAGAAGGCAGGTTTATTGATTCGCTTATGCCTGAATGAAATAGTAGCTGTAGAGTGGGAGGTGCGTTATCACCAGGGCTCCGCTGGCCACCATCTCAGTTCTCTTCACAAAGTTTTCATCACCAATCTTTCCTTAGGCATCAGCCCACTCCGCTGCCGCCTCTACCCAGAGATCAAGGAAGGTGGCTGCAACTGCAGATTTTTGCGTTGGCCCTTTAAATGTCTCTTTGCATCTCCAGCCACCTGTCTCTGGCAGACAGTGCCCCTATGCTTTTCGGGGTTGCACTTTGTGAGTTTTCCTAGTTTCAGCTGCTGTAGTCTAGGAGTCCCTGTTTATGGTTCAGATCCTGTTCTTTTCAGGGGGATCCAACTGGCTGTTTCAATGTCCCTCTGGTGCTGGTGCCCATGGACATCCAGCCCACCCTCTCGAGCCTCCACTGCACTTCTCACCCGTTAGTATGTGTGATAGTTGATTCCACTGTCTGTCCATGTCTCCAAGGCTCCTCTCCCTCTATCATTCCATTGTTTTCCAGGTGATTTCTCCACTATTTAGTCACAATTCAAGTTTGGTATTGGGAGGAGGTCAGCGTGACTCCCATTCACTCCTCCGCCATCTTCTGTGTTCCTAAAATATAGACTTCTGAGTGCTAGGGATGTAATGTACAACATGGCAATAGCTAACATTGTTGTAAGATATATAGGAAAGCTGTTAGGAGAGTGAATCCTAAGGAATCACAAGGAGAAAAATATTTTCCTCTTTCTCGTATTGTATCTATATGAGAATATGGATGTTAGCTGAACCTACTGTGGTAATCATTTAGCACTATATCTAAATCAAACCATTATGTTGTATGCCTTAAACTTATACAGTGATTTATGTTAATATGGCTATTGTCAAATGGCAAGAGATAATAAGTCTGAACAGGATGTGGAACAAAGGGAATTCTGTCCGTCGTTGGAGAGAATGTAAATTGTTACAGCCACTGTGGAAAGCAGTATGGAAGTTCCTAAAGTAACTAAGAATAGAACTACCATTTAATCCAGAAATCTCATTTCTGGGTATATAGCCAAAGGAAATTAATTCAGGATTTTGAAGGAATTCCTGAACTTCCATATTCATTGTGGCATTCAAAATAGCTAAGGTATGGAAACAACCTAAGTGTCCTTGTACAGCTGAACAGATAAAGATGCAAGATACATATTTATGCAGATATAGATAGACCCATACACACACACACACACACACACACACACACACATACATACAAACAAACAAGGGACTAGAATTCAGTCAATGGGAAAAGAGGAAATCCTATCATTTGCAACATGGGTGGACCTTGAAGGCATTATGCTAAATGGAATAACTGAAAGACAGACAAATACTGTATGATTTCACTTACATGTGGAATCTGAAAATATCTAATTCATAGAAACAGTAGAAGGGTGGTTTGCAGGGTGAGATGTCAGTCAAAGGGTAGAAACTTAGATATAAGGTAAGTAAGTTCTGAGGATTTAACATACAGCATGGTGACTATTGTTAACAATATTGTACTATAGACTTGAAAATTGGTAAAAGAATAGATCTTAAGTGTTTTCACTTCCAGAAAGAAATGCTAATTATCGGGGAGTTATGGAAGTGTTATCTAATCCTCCTGTGGTTAGTTAATACATTAATATAGTAATATAGTATTTCATTAGGTTATATAACTTAAAATTACATAATGTTATATGTCAATTATATCCTAATAAAGTTGGAAAATAATAAACATAATCAATGATATTGCTAATAATAGAAAAGATCTAGACTTAGTGAATATTTTTGGTGTGTGTGTATATATAATACCTATGTTATGCGTAACACACACAAAATATATATGTGTGTTGCTTCAATTAAGGTCATTATGTACAGCATAATTAATTTCAAAATTCTTCAGTTTTATTTTTAAAGTAGACTATTCTTCTCCAAAAGTAGTGGAAATACTTAGAAAGTATATGAGGTCTGTCTGGAAAAAGTCGAGCCATTATTAATATAATGAGAAAGGTTTGTGTGACACTGGTGTAATCTGGCAGCCAAGGCGAGTGGAGTGTATTGGAATGTGCATTTGTGAACAATGACAACTTCACTGTACTAGTCGGTGGGGGCAGTAGACCATTGAGTGAGCGTGTGTACTGCCTGGCCACAGCATTCAAAATGACTGAGCGAGTAAGAAAAACAGATCTGCATCAGATTTTGCATTAAGCTTGAACATTCCTCTATGGAAACTATTTATATGATTCAGGAGGCTGCTGCTTTGGGCAACTGGAAATTGACAGCCTCATCACAACAACCCACCCACTCATGCATCATATCTCATGCAGAGGTTTTTGGTGAAACATGAAATCACCCAGGTGACTCAGCCTCCTCTACATCCCTGATTTGGCACCCTGTGACTTTTAGATTTTCCCAAAACTAAAATCACCTTTGAAAGGGAAGAGATTTCAGACTGTCAATGAGATTCAGGAAAATACCATGGGGCAGCTGATAGCAATTGGGAGAACTGTGTGAGATCCCAAGGTACCTACTTTGAAAGGGATTGAAGCATCATTGTCATATTTACAGTGTTTCATGTATCGTGTATCTTCCTCAATAAATGTCTCTTTTTTACATGGCTGGATACCTTCTGGACAGGCCTCATGTGCATATGTAATAATATCTCCTTTGTTTCTTCAAAAGATGTAAGAATATAGAAAAACATAGTAACAAAAACTGTTCAGGAATATTTCATAATGCATATAATCTTGTAAAAGGCTAATTTTACCTTTGTATAAATATATTTTAGAAGAGATTAATTTTTTGATACGTGTATATTATTTATGAATTTCATTAATAAGTCAAAGCTTGTATGTCTGTATGTAAAGTATATTGTATATCGAAAAAAGCTTACGTTTTAGGCATTACCTCAGAGAAAATGAAAATCTTTTACTGCTCATTTTTGAACTTTATGTTTTTGTTCTAAGCTTACTCTTCCTTCTCTGATGGGGAAAAACGCTCATCATCTTTTTTGTATAAAGGTTTTTCTGCTTTTATGAGGACCTGTGATCCATTTTCCCTAGACTTATAAGTAGAAAGCAGTCTTTTTCAGCGTTAATTAATGTAATTGTGTAAAATCAACTGCACAATGAGATTCCTCAACTCCAAAAATTCAATAATGATGTATGTTTATTGTACAGTCTAGAACTTGGGTTTAGGCTTTAAAGTGTTTATTTGTTCATTAGTTTTAGTATTTCCTTTGGTCAACTCACATCAACTAGAAGTGAATGCATTGTGGAATACATGTCATCCTCAATGCATTATTCAGGTCTGTAGGATGAAAAATCAGTCATAAAGAGATACTTTCTTGTTGTATTCCCTTGAAGAAGAAAAAGACTTTGTATAGCTTTCATTACCCTTGTAAATAATGAATTCTCATTTTGCAACTTGACAAAGGATCTCAGTATTGATCATCTGTTAGTTTTGTAATGAAAACTGGACCTAAAATTTATTTTACTGTTGGGTTTTTTGAGATGGGTCTTAAATTTTTACCCCTCCACCCTTGAATACATATGTTGGGTTTCAGTGCAGTTTTAAATTGAATTTTTAAAACTACTACCTAAAACTTATAATCTTGCTATTAAATAATTACAAAAGAAGCAATTACTATCCCTCCACCCAGCACTGTGTTTCTAAATTTTTTTTTTTTTAACAATCTCTTGTAAAGAATATCAATGATCAAATTCCTTTGGGTCAATTTGAACTTGATTTAAAAGCCAAAGAGACCTTTTATTCAATTAGAAGTAATCATGTACTGGAGAACTTTGCATAATTTTAGAGTGCACAAGAATTGGATATACAGTTTATGATGGAAATACAGTCAACTCCAACTTTGTAGTTGATTGTCCATTGACAGTCTGGATTTTCTCTCAAATGCTCTTTCCAGAGAAGTACCATTTCTCCTCTTCTCTCTCAGGGTTGCGATGCTCTGTGGTCCCATATGCTGTATGGCCTTTTGAAGCCCAGTCACTCAACCAGCATTTGCACATAATTGAAAAGTTTGGAGAGGGCTGAATTTGCACTCATTTGAAGGAAAGGCTTTATTTCTTAACCTAAATTAGGCTTGAAGAGGAGCTTAAAGGTAGCAATCACTGATCAACGTCTTACTCTCAACTGAGTTAAGACTGCAAATTCCTTTTCATTATTTTGTTTGAAGACAGTGATTGGAGGTGGCTGGAATTATATTAAAATGTGATATGAACACATTTCAGTGCCAAATGAAAGTTATTTTACTGTTGGGCAAGTGTAGATGGAGAGATGATCTGAGGTAGTGAAGCCCCATTATATGAAGCCTACTCACCCATAACTAGGTATCTGGGATGGAGGGTGGGTCTAGGCTCTCCAGATTTGGTGCCACTTACAGTGGAGTAAGAAGCATTTCTGCCCTGGGAATTCCTTCTGTTATAGGTATAAGACCAATGAGAGGAATTTTGTTTATTACTAATTTTGAAGTTAAAAACTGTCTCCCTCTCCCAAGTAGTCTCTTAATTTCTTATGATTTCTTATGAAAACTAAGGCTATGATTCCTTAGTTTTACAATGTGAATTGGAATTGTTGCAGTTCAATTTCTGAAAGGCTTTAAATTTAAGAGAAACATTGCATTTACTCTATTACTGTGTTCTGAGAATTCTGCAGTAATTTTTGCAAAATGTTATTTAATTCAAATAATAGATTATTAATAGTAAAACCTTTTAGAAAAATAGCCAGATATCTGTCTTAATTCATTCCTGTCTTACCAGTTTCTTGATAAGCATTATAGGATATTTATGAGAAAAATTAAATATTTTTTCTCATTGATTTTATTTTATTTATTTTTATTGTTGTTCAAGTACAGTTGTCTTATTTTTCCACCACCACTTTTCCCCACCTCACCCACACCCACATCCCACCCTTAATGCTTGCCTTTGGCTCTGTCCATGGGTGCTTTATACATGTTCCTTGACAACCCTTCACCCTTTTCCCCCTATTATTGTTCTGCCCCCTTGTCATGGGGAGCGCTGCACAGGGCACTCCTGGATCTGAGGGTTACTGTCCGGAGCCGGTTGAGGAGAGAGCGGGGCTCTGAAGCCCACAGAGCCCTTCCTGGGGTTGTCACGGACTGGCGGAATAAACACGAGTGGTCACAAACACTTCTCTGTTTGTCAGGAGAGGAGACATGGCTCTTCCCTCTAATGGAGAAAGTCCCGAGCCCTTATGCCCAAAGACTTAACTGAGAACCACATGCGGAGGGGTATATAACAAAGCTCATCAATCAATGTCAAGAGGCTATGTTTACAGAAAACAAACAGAGATCATAAATAACAATTGAAAGAACACAAGAGGTTTGCCTCAGGTCAGGGTCTATGAATAATGTAAATCTCCTTCCCAGTATGAGCTGGTTATCATAGCTTTTGAGGGAAGAACAAAGCATGCTTCAAGGAACTTACTTCTAGGCCTGATTGTCCCCTGAACCACCGATCCAGTTTAGGGCTGTATCTGCCTTTAGTATTGTTCCAAGCCTGAGCCAGGCAGGCAGGGCAGAGCAGCCAAGAGATAAGGAGACTTCTTTCAGATAGAATTAGAACCCTGGCCGTATCCAAGCCAAGCCGAGGGGTGCAGGCTTTTTTTCCTTTACGCTGTGTCCCCCAAGCCCTTGACCTGCTGCCCATATAGGCTGTGTCTGGCTTAGGTCGTCCATCTTCTTTGAGGAATCTTACCCGTCATTGACTACCAACCATTACAGGACCAAGCAGGGTGATGTGAGGGAGGCAGGGACTGTGCCCTGGCTAGAGGGACAGGTTTTATTTCCTCCGTGGCCTGTTTTCGCAAGGCTTCCTTGATTATTTCCAGCCTTGGGGCCCTCTTGCCTATTGGTGGAGCTAAAGTTCCTGAAACCAGATGGTGCTTCCCAACACCCCCTCACCTACGGTTACTGTCAGTTTGTTATTTATTTCATGGTCTCTGGTTATACTTTGATTGCTTGTTTGTTTTGTTGATTATGTTCCACTTACAGGTGAGATAGTATGGTATTGATCTTTCACCACCTGGCTTATTTCACTTAGCATAATGCTTGACAGCCCCACTGATGCTGCCGTGAAGGGTAGGAGCTCCTTCTTTCTGCTGCATAGTATTCCATTATGTAAATGTACCACCTTTTTGATCCACTCATTACTGATGGGCACTTAGGTTGCTTCCAGCAATTAGCTATTGTAAATTGTTCTGCTATGAACATTGGGGTGCATAGGGTCTTTTGAATTGTTGTGTTTTTTGTTTTTGTTTTTTGTTTTTGGATTCTTAGGGTATAATCCCAGCAGTGGAATCACTGGGTCAAAAGGCAGTTCCATTTTTAGCTTTTGGAGGAAATTCCAAACTGTTTTCCACAATGGCTGCACCAGTCTGCATTCCCACCAACAGTGTACTAGGGTTCCCTTTTCTCCACAGCCTCGCCAGCACTTATTGTTTGTTGATTTGTTTATGATGGCCATTCGACTGGTATGAAGTGGTATCTCATTATAGTTTTAATTTGCATGTCTCTGACAGCTAATGATGATGAGCATGCTTTCATATGTCTCTGGGCCCTGTGCATGTCCTCCTTGCAGAAGTGTCTGTTCAGGTTCTTTAACGATTTTTTAATTGGATAGTTTGCCTTGCTAGAGTGGAGTCATGTGAGTTCTTTATATATTTTGGATATCAAACCTTTGTCCTAAGTACAATTTGCAACTATATTTTCCCATATGGTTTGTTCCCTTTTTATTTTGCTGATGTTTTCTTTAGCTGTGCAGAAGATTCTTATTTGGACGAAGTCCCATGTGTTTATTCTTTCCTTTGTGTCCCTGGCTCTAGAGGACTTGTCAGTGAAAATATTGCTGCATAGAATATCTGAGAGTTTCCTGCTATGTTCTCCTTTAGGACTTTTATGGTCTCGTGACTTATATTTAAATCTTTTATCCATCTAGAGTTTATTTCTATGTGTGCTGTAAGCTGGTGGTCGAATTTCATTTTTTTGCATGTAGCTGTCCAGATCTCCCAGTGCTGTTTGTTGAAGAGGCTATTTTTACTCCATTTCATGCTTCTGCCCCCTTTGTCAAATATTAACTGACCACAGAGACATGGGTTTATTTCTGGTCTCTCAGTAGCATTCCATTGGTTTATGTGTCTATTCTTATGCCAGTACCAGAATGTTTTGATTACAGTGGATTGTAATATAGTTTAATGTCAGATATTTTGATCTCCCCTACCTTGTTCTTTCCCAAAACTGCTGAAGCTCTTTGGGATCAGTTATGGTTCCATATAAATTTTTGAAATGTCTGTTCTATTTCTGTGAAATATGTCATTGGTATTTTAATAGGCATTGCGTTGAATCTATAAATTGCTTTGGGTAGTATGGACATTTTGATGATGTTAATTCTTCCAATCCATGATCATTGTACATGCTTCCATTTATTTGTATCTCACTTAATTCTTTCTTCAGTATTGTGTAATTCTCTGAGTACAGGAGACACCTCCTTGGTTGGGTTTATTCCTAGGTACTTTTTTTTTTTTTCCTAAAGCAAATGGGATTTTTTCCCCTCATTTCTATTTCTGATATTTCATTGTTGGTGTACAAAAATGCCTTTGATTTCTGAATATTGACTGTGTATCCCACTGTTTTGCCCAACTCACTTATTGGGTTGAGTAGTTTTTGATGTGGTCTGTAGGGTTTACTATGTACACTCTCATGTCATCTGCAAACAATGACAGTTTTACCTCCTCCTTTCCAATTTTAATGCCTTTTATTTCTTTCTCTTCTCTGATGGCTGTAGCTATGACTTCCAATACTATAAAAGAGGACATCCGTGTCTTGTTCCCCAACTTATTGGGAAAGCCTTCAGGTTTTGCACGTTCAGTATGATGTTGGCTGTAGGTTTTTCATATATGGCCTTTATTATGTTGAGATATGCCACCCTTTCTCCCACTTTGCTGAGTTTTTTTAAATCATAAATGGATGCTGTACCTTATCAAATGCTTTTTCTGCATCTATTGATATGATCATGTTATTTTTGTCTTTACTTTTGTGTATGTGATGTATTACTTTAATTAATTTGTGAATATTGAACCATCCTTACATCCCTGAGATGTATCCCACTTGATTATGGGGGATGATATTTTTAGTGTATTGTTGGATGCAGTTTGCCAATATTTTGTGGAGGTTTAGTGTCTATGTTCATCAGCAATATAGGGCTGTGGTTTTCTTTCTTAGTTGTGTCTTTATCTGGTTTGGGGATCAGGGTGATGCTGGCCTCGTAAAAAGAGTTTGGTAGTCTTTCCTGTTCTTTGATTTCTTGGAGTAGTCTGTGAAGGACAGGGGTTAGCTCTTCCTTAAATGTTTTGTAAAATTCTCCTGTGAAATGGTCCGGCCCAGGGATTTTATGTTCTGGGAGTTTTTTGATTACTGCTTCAATTTCACCAGCTGTTATTGGTCTATTCAGGCTTTCTGTTTTTTCTTCTCAGTTTTGGAAGGTTATATTTTTCTAGAGATTTGTCCATTTCACCCAGGTTTTCAAATTTCTTGGCATATAATTGTTCATAGTAATTTCTTAAAATCCTTTGTATTTCTGTGGTATCAGTTGTTATTTCTCCTCTTTCATTTCTGATATTATTTATTTGGGCCCTCTGCCCTTTTTCTTGATAAGTCTGTTTAAAGGCTTGTGGATTTTGTTTATCTTTTCAAAGAACCAGCTGCTGGATTGGTTGATGCTCTGATCTTGATTGTTTCCTTCCTTCTTCTGGCTCTAGACTTTGTTTGTTGTTGTTCCTCCATTTCTTGAAGCTGTAGGGTTAGGTCGTTTATTTGAAATATTTCTGTCTTTTTTAAGTATACCCATATCACTATAAACTTCCCTCTCAGGATTCCCTTTGCTGTGTCTCATAGATTTTGGACTGTTGTGTGTTCACATTCTTTTGTTTTCAGAAACTTTTTTATTTCTTCTTTGATCTCATTATTGACTCATTGATTGTTTAATAGCATGCTATCCAGTCTCCATGAATTTGAATGTTTTTGAGTTTTTTCATTGATATTGGTTTCTAATTTCAAGCCCTTGTGGTTTGAGAAAATGCTTCATATGATTTCAATTTTCCTGAATTTGTTGAGGCTTGTTTTGTGTCCTAGTGTGTGGTCTATCTTAGGAAATGTTCCATGGGCATATAAAGAATGTATATTTTGCCTCCTTGGGAAGAAAGGTTCTATATATATCAGTTAAGTCCATTTGACCTAATGCGTTGTTCAGTTCTATAATATCCTTGTTGATATTTTGTTTGGAAAATCTACCCATTGTTTACAGTCAAGTGTTAAAATCCCCTATTATCAGTGTTTTGCTGTCTGTATCTTTCTTAAAGTCCTCCAAGATTTTCCTTATGTATTTGGGTGCATATAGGTTTAAAATGTTTATGTATTCTTGATGGATTCTTCCTCTGAGTAGTATGAAGTATCCTTCTGTGTCTCCTTTTATGGCATTTGTTTTGAAATCTATTTTGTTTGAAATAAATATTGCTACCCCAGCTTCTCTTTCCTGTCGCTTTGCTTTTAGTATTTTTTCAACCCTTCACTTTCAGTCTGTGTAGTTCTTTTATTCTGAGCAGGGTATCTTGTAGGTAGCATATGTCAGGTCATGTTTCCTTATCCATTCAGCTCTCCTATGGCTTTTGATTGGAGCATTTAATCCATTTACATTTAAGATTATTTTTGATAGGTACTTATTCATTGCTATTTTTCCACTTTGTATCTGTGTTCTTCTCACACTTTTTCTTCATCTTCTTAAAGCTGTCCTTTAGCATGTTTTGCAATGCTTTTTGTTAGAGATGTATTCTTTTATCCTTCTTTTGCTGAGGAACTCCTTATTTTGCTGTCTGTTTTAATTGAGAGCCTTGCTGGTTAGAGTAGTTTTTGTTGCAGGCCTTTGCTTTTCACTAATTGGAATATTTCTTGCCACTTCTTCCAGGCTTGTAGTATTTATGTTGAGAAGTCAGCTGCTAGCTTCATTGGGGTTCCCTTGTATGTTACCTGTTTCTCCTTTGTTGCTTTAAGACCCCCTTTTTCTTTGTATTTTGCCAGTTTAATTTGTTGTGTTTTGGAGTAAACCTCTTTGGGTTCCTCTTCATTGGACCTCTCTGTGCTTCCTGAACTTATGTGACATTTCTTTCATCTAATTAGGGAAGTTTTCCATTATTTCTTTTCAAACAGTGTTCTTATTTTTATTTATTTATTTTTTATTTATTTTAATTTATTTTTTCAAATACATTTGTCTCTGTCTACCCCCACCACTTTCCCTTGCCCCCTCCCTCCTTCCCTCCCTCAGCTCTTCCCATTTGGTTTTGTCCATGAGTCCTTGCTATATGTTCCTTGACTTGCCCCTTCCCTTCCTTTTCCCTGCCCACCCCCCTTCCCTCTTGTCTCTGTTGATTTCTTTTCCTTTCAGTGTTGCTGGTCTTATTTTCCTTGCATCTTTGTATTGTTGGTTAGGTTCCACTTATAGGTGAGATCATATGGTATTTGTCTTTCGCCCCCTGGCTTATTTCGCTTAGCATAATGCTCTCCAGTTCCATCCATGCTGTCGCGAATTTAGTAGTTCTTTTTTTCTTTCTGCTGCATAGTGTTCCATTGTGTATATGTACCATAATTTTTAGATCCAATCATCTACTGATGGGCATTTAGGTTGCTTCCAGCACTTGGCTATTGTAAATTGTGCTGCTATGAACATTGGGGTGTGTAGGTTCTTTTGTATTGGCGTTTTGGTATTCTTAGGGTATAGTCCCAGCAGGGGAATCACTGGATCAAAAGGCAGTTCCATTTTCAGCTTTTTGAGGGAATTCCACACTGTTTTCCACAATAGCTGCACCAGTCTGCATTATCACCAACAGTGTACTAGGGTTCCCTTTTCTCCACAGACTCGCCAGCACCTGTTGTTTGTGGATCTGTTTATGATGGCCATTCTGACCGGTGTGAGGTGGTACCTCATGGTGGTTTTGATCTGCATTTCTCTGATGGCTAGTGATGCTGAGCATCCTTTCAAATGCCTCTGGGCCCTCTGTATCTCCTCCTTGGAAAAGCGTCTGCCCAGGTCCTTTGTCCATTTTTTGATTGGATCGTTTGTCTTCTTGGAGTGGAGCCAAGTGAGTTCTTTATATGTCTTGGAGATCAAACCTCTATCTGATGTATCATTAGCGAATATATTTTCTCATACGGTTGGCTCCCTTTTCATTTTGCTGATGTTTTCTTTAGCCGTGCAGAAGCTTCTTATTTTGAGGAGGTCCCACTTGTTTATTCTTTCCTTTACATCCCTTGCTTTAGGAGACATATCCGTGAAAAAATTGCTGCGTGGGATATCTGAGAGTTTCCTGCCAACGTTCTCCTCTGGGACTTTGATGGTGTTGCGACTTACATTTAAGTCTTTTATCCATCTTGAGTTTATTTTTGTGTATGGTATCAGCTGATGATCTAATTTCAATTTTTCCATGTAGCTGTTCATCTCTCCCAACACCATTTGTTGAAGAGGCTATTTTATGCTTCAGCCCCCTTTGTCAAATATTAGATGCCCATAGAGACCTGGGCTTATTTATGGGCTTTCTATTCTGTTCCACTGGTCTATGGATCTGTTCTTGTGCCAGTACCAGGTTGTTTTGAGTATAGTGGCTTTGTAATAGAGTGTGATGTCCAGTATTGTGATCCCTCCTACTTTGTTTTTCTTTCTCAAAATTGCTGCGGCTATTCGGGGTGGTTTATGGTTCCATATACAGTTTTGAAATGTCTGTTCTATTTCTGTGAAATACGTCATTGGTATCTTAATAGGGATTGCGTTGAATCTATAAATTGCTTTGGGTAGTATGGACATTTTGATGATACTAATTCTTCCAATCCATGAGCACGGTCTATGCTTCCATTTATTTGTGTCTCCCTTAATTTCTTTCTTCAATGTTGTATATTTTTCTGTGTACAGGTCTTTTACGTCTTTGGTTAAATTTAGTCCTAGGTACTTTATTTTTCTTCTTGCTATATCGAATGGTATTTTTTTCCTGGTTCCTTCTTCTATTTCATTGCTGGTGTACAAAAATGCCTTTGATTTCTGAATATTTACTTTGTATCCTGCTGTTTTGCAAAATTCACTTATTAGGTTGAGGAGTGTTTTGGTAGAGTGTACAGGGTTCTCTATGTACACTATTATGTCACCTGCAAACAATGGTAGCTTTACTTCCTCCTTTCCTATTTGGATGCCTTTTATCTCTTTCTCTTGTCTGACCGCTGTGGCTAGGACTTCCAATACGATGTTGAAAAGAAGCAGTGAAAGTGGATATTCTTGTCGTGTTCCCGATCTTAGTGGGAAACCTTTTAGTTTTTGCCCAGTGAGTATGATGTTGGCTGTAGGTTTTTCATATATGGCCTTTATTACGTTGAGGAATACCCCATTTATTCCAATTTTGCTGAGTGTTTTGATCATAAATGGGTGCTGTACCTTATCGAATGCTTTTTCTGCATCTATCGAGATGATCATGTGGTTTTTGTCTTTTCTTTTATTTATGTGATGTATCACGTTTACTGATTTGCATATATAGAACCATCCTTGCATCCCTGGGATGAATCCCACTTGATCGTGGTGGATAATCTTTTGAATGTATTGCTGGATGCGGTTTGCCAATATTTTGTTGAGGATTTTAGCATCTATGTTCATCAGCGAATTTGGCCTGTAGTTTTCTTTCTTTGTAGGGTCTTTATCTGGTTTTGGGATCAGGATGATGCTGGCCTCATAGAAAAAGTGTGGGAATCTTCCCTCCTCTTGGATTTTCAGTTTTTTTATCCCTTGCTCCTCTTCTCCTCCTTCTGGTATCCCTTTTATATGGATTTTATTATGTTTCATGTTGTCCTTCAATCCCTCTTTGGTTTTTTTTTTTTTTTGAGTCTTTTTTTTCCTTTTATTGCTTTTTTCTGGGTGCTCCTTTGTTCCTTGCTGTCCAGCTCACTGATTCAATCCT
Source organism: Pteronotus mesoamericanus (assembly GCF_021234165.1). Lineage (NCBI taxonomy): Eukaryota > Metazoa > Chordata > Mammalia > Chiroptera > Mormoopidae > Pteronotus > Pteronotus mesoamericanus. Next base: position 427,785 of record NW_026555109.1, read on the forward strand.
CTGTTTCATCTAGTCTGCTTTTGATTCTTTATACAGTGTTCTTCAATTCAGAAATTGTATTCTTCATTTCTTCTTGGTGCTTTTGATAGTTTCTCTGTTCTTTTTTGTTCTGAGTTAGTTTGCAGTATGTTTCTCTTATGTCCCCTGTAGTTTTTCATTATTCTCATTGAGCTCATTGAGTTTACTTATAACCATTGTTTTGAACTCAATATCCAATAGTTTACCTACCCCTATTTCATTTAGGTTTCTGTGGATTCCTCCTTTCATTTCAATTGTAGGTTGTTTCTTTGTCTTCCCATTATTTTTGGGTCTCTTCGTTTTTTTGTTTCTGCTTCTTAAATTGATCTGTTTTGACTTCCTGACTTTGAGGTGTGAACTTCTATGGTAGGAGACCTGTGAGGTTAAGTAATGCAGTCTCCTTGATCTCCTGAACTTGCTGCTCTTTGGATACCTTTTATGCCATTTATGTTGGCTCTTTGGAAGTAATTGGATTTTGATTGTTGTTCGTCTTTCTTTGGTGGGTCCTGTGCTCCAGCTAGTAGATCGAGGGTCGCTCCGCCCACCACGCCTTGTGTGTTGTTGAGCAGGTGCTGCCAGAACAAAATCACAAAGCCCAGGAAATAAATCCACATCCACAAAAATAACTTCCCCCCAAAATCCCATTATCAACAGCAAATGAACTAGTATTAATAAGGCTGTAAAGATAAGACTATTGTAAGAAAGGAGAGAAATAAGCTATAGTATAAAATCTAGTGACTTAATATGCACAAACTTGGTGGGCAAAAAATGAATGTTAAAAAGCTATGCAGGAAAGAAAATATTACAAGTCATGGAGAAGACCACAGTGGATTTCATTTCTGTAGCCTTTAGTGTTTAATGCGATTTGTTCTTTCTGGATTCGCCTCTAGTAATGTCAGACCTTGACCCCCATCTGACTTTACACAGCCATTTCCAGACTTCCAGGGGTCTACGGTTTGTGGCTGTCTTCTTCAGTTGTTAACTAGTCACTGCACTTAATAGTCAGGCTTAAGCAACATAGTGCAGAATCCCTCCTGAGGTCAGGGCTATTGTTTCCCCTAAAATAAAAAATAAACAAATGGGACTACATCAAACTGAAAAGGATTTGCACAGCAAAGGAAATCACTAACAAAATAAAAAGACAACCCACTGAATGAGAGAACATATTCTCTGATACATCTGATAAGGGGTTAATGTCCAAAATTTACAAAGAACTTGTAAAACTCAACACCAAAAAGGCAAACACACCAATTTAAAAAATGTGCAATGGACCTGAATAGACACTTCTCCAAAAAGGACATACAGATTACCAACATACTAAAGAAAAGATACTCAATGTCAGTAATCATCAGAGAAATGCAAATTAAAACCACAATGAGATAACACTGCATGCCAGTCAGCATGGCTCTCATTAATAAATTGACAAACAACAAGTGCTGGTGAGGATGTGGAGAAAGAGGAACCCTTTTGCACTGTTGGTGGGAATGCAAATTGGTGGAACCACTGTGGAAAGCAGCATGGAGATACCTCAAAAAATGAAAAATGAAAAATGAACTGTCTTATGACCCAGCTATTCCACTCTGGGAGTTTGGAGAAACCCAAAACACATATTTGAAAGAACATATCACTCCTATGTTCATTGCAGCATTATTTACAATAACCAAGATAATGGAGTCAACCCAAGTGTCTATCAGTAGATGAGTATAATAAACAAACATGGGACATTTACACTACTTGACCATAAAGAAGAAGGTAATTTTACCCCTTGTGACAGCATGGAGGGATCTGGAGAAAATTATGTTAAGTGAAATAAGCCAGCCAGAGAAAGAGAAATACCATATGGTTGTAATTACACATGTAATCTAATGAACAAACTGAACTAACAAGCAAAGCAGAGACAGACATCTAGAGAGCAGGCTGACAGCTCAGAGGGCGTTTGGCTTTTGGGGTAGAAGGATCGAGCTAAAAGGAAAAAGGATGCATTTCCAGGGAGAGCAGTGCAGTGAATATCGTGAGGAGGGAGGTATAAGGGGTATAAATGATTATTCAAAAATACAATGAAAAATCAATTAAGAAAAATAAAGAATCTCCTTCAGTTCCCTTCTCAGAGTAAAGGAGATGATTTGTTCTGAACCTGTTACAATAGAAGATGTTTATTTCATTAGTAATACTTGATGACTCTTTAGGGGTTAATAGGACAGTTCTTTAAAAGAAAAAGTTGTTTTATAATTGCAAAGGTATTACATGATTATTTGGCAGTGACAATTTCTGATTATACAGAAAAGAAAAAGATTTGCACCATTCCTCTCCTAACTTTTGAAGTGAATTCTTAATTGTCATGGATAGATCAAGAAAATAAGCTTAGTCTTCTCATTCTTGTAACTTAGGAAACTTAGATTCTTTAGTGTTTGTCTAAGAAAGGTGACTAATTTTTTGTTGCTATTAAATAATTCTCAAAATTCAGGTTTGTGTGCATGTATATTCCTACTCTGTTTCCTCCCTCTTCTTCCCTGGGAATAATTTAAAAAGCTCAAAGTCCTTATTCAGTGATATGGAAAGAATGCTGTAAGTGGGGAATTTGGAAACTTTAACTTTAACCAGGTACTTATATGCAAACAGGAAGAATGACATAACTTAACAACATAGCACTTTAATGAATAGAAGCTTTGTCAGTGTTTTTTTTAGGCCAGAGCACTGAACTGGAACATTGATTAAATGTTAAAAGAACTCAGCTGATGTTGAACTCCTGTCTTCTGCCTTTGTACTCTCTGTATAGACTTGAATGCTGGGATTCCTTGTGCCCTGTGCAACTGTTTTCTCAAGAGGACAGACTTTTTCACACGCATGGAAGAGTAGGCATGCCATCTGCTAACAGTGTCCGGCTCTAGGTGTGTGGTCTGCTTGTTATGTGCATCCTTCCACACACTGGCCTACATGATTAGATCCACTTTTGTTCCCACGTAGGATTTCTTTAACTACTCTTTAAGAAAACTGCATGGGGCCCTACCGACCAGACCAGATCAGATCAGTAACCTGGACACACCAGTCTTCCATGTGACTTGTGTGGGTTCTCACTATCCACAGCCCTGCAGTATAAAACATCCTGGGAAGAGTCATGGCCATAGAAACACCAAGAACAATTTGAACTAATGTAGGGTGATGGCAGGAAAACAGAGGAGATAAGCTCAGGGTTTTCTTAGAATCAAAAGTAGCCAAGAGGTCTTCTCCAGGGGAAATTAGGAAGGTGCAGCAAAGATTAGATTCTTAACTTTCTTCCCTACAACTTTATAAAAGATTAAAGGTAGTGACAAAGAGTCAGAACAAATAATATAAAGTGGAAGTAGGTTGGAAAAAAAAAAGCAAAGCAAATGGAGAACCAGGGGAAGATATAAACTGGAACCAAGAATGAGTCCAGTTTATAAAATGAATCCCATCACTCCCTGAAGTGAGCTACCAACTTGGCTGTGAGCTTCCCAGCAGTCCTTGTGAAGAGTGATATTCACTAAACAGTTGATCCACAGATTGTGTAATAAGAACAAACCAATTCTCAGAAGACTCACAGAATTCTGACTCTAAGACCAGAAATGAACCTCTCCAAGGATCCTTGTGAAGGGAACGTCATGTAGTATATATAATGACCAACACCTTCAACATCTTCAGTATTATAGGGACAGGTTCATGGGACCAATTTCTCTTAAGTAGTCAGATATACACATACAACACCAGCCCAATAAACAGCTAATGGAGGAAATGTGCATACCCTTATACCAAGTATTACTAATACCAGGCTTGAGTAAGGTATAGATTACATAGTATCTAGAAGAATAACAAACTAGTTCTGTCCAAAACATTCTGTGATTTTTGAGCTGGTTCTACTGTACTTAGGTGGAATGAGACTCAATGGTGGACTAAGTAGATTGATAGGATGGAGAAGTGGGTGAGAAAAAAGTGGCATGTTAGACAGTATGAGTCTCCCAGAACACGTGGCTCACTCAAGATATTTTATTATGGCCATAGAAGTGATATGCCATCCTTTTGTAGGATGGAACAATGTCAGAAAAAGAAGTGTCTGGTATATTTTTTGATCATAAAAAATTCAGAAACATTTTTAGATGTTAATTTGTTAAAATTTGTTAAATTGATTAAATTTGTTAAAATTGATATGCTGAATCATTAACACTTACTGAACTATAGATGATCCTTATTATTTACAGATCCCAATGTTTGTGAATTCACTTTCTCCCTCAAATGTATTTTTAACCCACAAATCACTAGTCATGTTGCTTATGTGATCATTCATAGACATGCATGGAGGGGTGAAAATTTTGTGTTGCTCAGTGTTTCTAGATGAGATTGAAGAAGGCAATGCTCTGCCTTCTTGTTTCAGCTCTTAGTGTAAACAAGTGTCCTTCGGTAGTCTCGTTAGTTCTCCATTGTCCACATTTTTGTGCTCTTTTTTGGTAATTTTGCTGTTGAAAATGGCCCCAAGTTATAGACCTGAAATACGCTCTGGTTCTTTGCACATTGATCATACCCTAAGCACAAGAAGGGTGTGATTGATGTACCCTATGGAGAAAGTACATGTGTTTGGGAAGCTTCATTCAGGCATGAGTTACAGTGCTGTTGGCTATGAGTTCAGTCTTAATGAATCGACAATATATTAATTAATATTAAGTGTCTTTAGACAGAAACACACATAAAATGAGGTTATGTGTTGATTGATGAAAATGTTGAGAGTAGAAGCTCAAATAAGCCTAACCCTGTATTTTCCCTAGGAGCAATGGTTCTGTATTCCCTAATTAATAGCAGTAACTTTATAGAACATAACTACAGCGAAGAATGAGAATCCAACTATATATTTCAATGAAATGAACACCCAAGAAAAGCAGTAACTGTTTTTTGTGAAACAGTTTTCATTTAATAATCAAAAAGTAGTTTCCAGATATTTTGTATGCAAATGAGCACAGATTAGGTATTCTTTGCTTTTAAAACTTTACCTTTGGAAATATCAAAGCATAAGTTTCTTGTTAATGTGTTAGGGACTTTTGGGGAAAATATTTTGGATGGTGTGATGCTTGTTTTACTTGACATGGTAAGAACTTAAACATTTGTAATATAAAACCCTTTTTTGCAAGGATCAGTCTTCGATCCATTTAGGGGAGAGAGGTTCTGCATTTTTGCTTGAGAAATATGGCATTAAAAATAACCAACCATTACAAAGAGTCAGCCTTGGCTCCTGGATGCGAGCGCGCTAGGGAGAAGATTTAAAATCGGCAAGATTTACCAAAAGGATTCCGGAAACCATGAATTGACTTCAAAGAGGTGTAGAGAGCAGCTCTGCATTTCTGTCTTAACTACTCAGCATGACATCGTTAAGGAAAAGGAAGAGATATTGGGGGCTGAACAGATAAAGGGATAAGATGGTTTATACTGCCATGCAAACTGCAGTCCCAATTCAATCCCAATCCCAATTCAGCCTCTACAACCAATCATGAAGTATCAAATAAACTAGAGCACTGCCTGTGCAGACAGTACGAAGAGAAGGTGCACCTCACCTCTGCATCGACCTCGTCGACTCCCTCCGGGCCCTGGGCGCCCTGGCGTGGAGCAGGACCTGGCCTTGCCCGCCATCGCAGTCCTCGGGGACCAGACCTCGAGCTAGAGCTGTGTGCTGGAGGCTCTGTCGGGCATTGCTCTCCCCAGAGGCAGCGGTATTGTGACAAGATGCCCCCTGGTGTTGAAACTGAGAAAACTTAGGAATGAAGATGAGTGGAGAGGCAAAATCAGTTGCAAGGATATCAAGATCAACCTTTCAGCACCTTTGGAGGTAGAAAAGGAAATCAGCAAATGCCAGAATATCATTGCTGGGGAAGGTGTGGGGATCATCCCTGAGCTAATTAGTCTGGAAGTCAGTTCCCCGCACATCCCAGATCTGACCCTGATAGATCTGGGCATCAACAGAGTGGCTGTGGGCAATCAGTCGGCCAACACCGGATGTCATATTAGGAGGCTTATTGAGAAGTACATCAAAAAGGAAGAGACCATCAACCTGGTGGTGGTCCCCTGTAATGTGGACACCGCCACCACAGAGGTGCTGAGCATGGCTCAGGAGGTGGACCCTGAGGGAGACAGGACCATAGGAATCCTGAAAAAGCCCAACCTGGTGGACAAAGGCACCGAAGACAAGGTAGTTGACGTCGCGCAAAACCTCATCTACCACCTGAAGAAGGGCTACATGATCATCAAGTGCTGGGGTCAACAGGACATCCAGGACCAGCTGAGCCTGTCCAAGGCTCTGTGTAAAGAGAGGGCGTTCTTCGAGGACCATCCATATTTCAGGGATCTCCTGGAGGAGGGAAGGGCCATGGTTCCCTGCCTGGTGGAAAGACTGATCACTGAGCTCAGCGAACACATTGCTAAATCTCTACCCTGGTTAGAAAATCAAATAAAGGAGAAGCAGCAGAAAGTAGCAGAGAGTTACAGAAGTATGAAACGGACATACCAGAAAACGGAAGTGGAAAAATGGTCTTTCTGATCGATAAAATCAATGCATTTAATAAGGATATCTGCACTGTAATAGGAGGGGAGGAATTCGTGGGGGAGAACGACACTCAACTGTTTAACAAAATCCGGAATGAGTTCTGCAAATGGAGCCAAGAGGTTCAATCAAATTTCGACAAAGGTTATCAAAATGTCCTAAAGAAGATGAAGCAATTTGAAAATCAGTATCGTGACAGAGAGCTGCCAGGATTTGTGAATTACAAGACATTTGAGACCCTTGTGAGACAGCAAATCCAAACACTGGAAGAGCCAGCTGTGCAGATGCTGACCACTGTCACTGAAGTGGTCGTGCATGCCTTCACAGATGTATCCAAGAGAAATTATGAGGAATTTTTTAACCTCTTCAAAATCCACAAGGTAAAACTGACGATTTGTTATTAAAAAAAATTAATGCTGACACTAGAAAATAGATTTCTTGGATTAAGACCATTGCAACTTTATTGTATATTTGGAGAATCAAATTATGAAGCTAATTACTGAATCTTGCTAATCACATTACCAGTGAAGTCTGATTAAAAGCAATTAAAAGACTCAGGGGAGAGAGACTGAGGGAAAAAAATAGCCTTTTTTTTTTAAAGGAATAATTTTCTTTCTTTTCTTTTAAAAAAAAAGATTTTATTTATTTATTTTTAGAGAGGGAAGGGAGAAAGAGAGAGAAACAATGTGTGGTTGTATTTCGCGTGCATCTTGCTGGGGACCTGGCCTTGAACCTAGGCATATGCCCTACACTGGGAAAGGAACTGGTGACTCTTTGGTTCACAGGCTGGAGCTCAGTCCACTGAGCCCCACCAGCTAGGGCAATAGTCAGCCTTTCTTTTTCCTTATGCCACAGTGGTATTATATAGCAAAAAATCTTATGTTTCTTCACATGTCCTCTACAGAAGTGATGATTCTTGATGACACATAAATTGTGTAGCTTTTGAATTGATTGATGCCACACAGAGCTGCATCTTGGGAAAGCGGGAAGGTGACTAGGTGAGTGTTTATGACAGAAAGGTCCCAGGATGCCTGAGTTTATATCTGTCTTTGGGATTATAGAAGAAGAATGATCAGGACAAACCTGAAACAATGCTGTTTTCCAATGATGGCTTCCAGTGGTTGTGTTTAAAAAATGAAATTCCAGTAGGAAATGAACACTGGTTCTCCACCTCTATCCTTTCAGTTACATGTGATATTTGACAGCTCCTTCCCCAGATGTCTTTTGGAAATCTTCAAAATTAAGCAGCAATTAGGTTGTTCACCTTTTCAAAAACCAAATTTTCTTTGTTTCTTGTCCTTGAGCCTTAGATCTGGAAATGCATTTACTAAAAGAGAAAAAGAATATATGATTATATATGGTATATAATACATTACTTTAAATATGCTTAAGAGATTTACCAGTGATTTCTGAACACCCAACATTGAGGCTGTCCATTGACTTAATTGTAAGAAAATTTTGGCAATTTGAGAAGAAATGTAGGATTAAACTAAAAACAAAACTGAGTTTGTCATTCTTTAACACATTATCTCAAGTGACATCCAAGCTATTAATGTTAAATCTGAAACCATTCATTTTCTGGGTGCTTTAGATTCCAAAGAAATGTTCTGTGATGCCAGTCTTTTGGGTTTGTACATAATGTTTTTTCTTATGTAATCTATTGAAAAATGACATATTTGCAAAAGAGGTTATAACATGTGCAATATAATTCTTTAAAATACTTCCTGGAAGGTAATTTTGGTCTGTTTAACCTTCTCGATTATTTAGTGTGAGAATCTTAAAGCTAAAAGAAAATTAGTGTATTGGTATTTCTCAGTAATTTAAGATTTCCAGTGTGACCCTTAGCTGGTTGATATCCAGAGGGCCTTTAGTAGACTAAATACATGTAGGGTTTGTTACCTGACTTTTTTTTTTTTTTTTAATATTTCAAAAGATGATGTTTCCCAAAGAGTAGAGCCTGGGTTCTGGTGTTTGAAGATTCTCCCGACCCATCCCCTATTACCCGACTGGGAACCTGGCCCTAAGCGGGTCTTCCTAGGACCTGTCAGTAGCATGTGGATTCTTTTTTTTTTTTTTTTTAATTAATTTATTTACTTTTTAAATACATTTGTCTCTGCCTTCTTAATTTCATGTAGGAAAGATTTCACAACACTAGTCCAGGCGACTATATTTATTAAAGCTGAGGAGAGTGAATCAAGGAAGGGCCTAGCATAGATGAAGCAACAGGAGAGCCTATGCTGGGCTCCCTTAGCTCACTAGGAAGGCAGAGAATAGGAGACCTTGGGGATGGGTTCAAGGGATTAGCCTTGGATGAACTGCTGCTGCCCATTTCTCCTCTGATTGCAGGTCTCCTGGGGACCCTTAGAGTTTTGGAGACTTGTGCCTGTGGAGAAAGAAGAAAAGAAACGGAGTGGTTGGGCTGTCCCCTAGTGGGAAAGCTTTTGCTCTGGGTCCTTTGTCTTGAGACTTTTATCTCTTTCTTGCAGCCGGTAATCTTTGGGGAGGTCTCAGGGGAGGGTTTCAGTAGAATGTTCCTCAGTTCTCCAGGTGTGTCCTTTCAGGATCATGGTCTCCACTGATTGGTCAGTGACAAGGCTGGGGGGTCTTTAGTCATTGCCATTGGTTCTGCTGTCACCCGCCGGTTTTTTCTGCTTTTCTGACCCTGGAGCTGAAATAAAACTGAGGCCTAGATATTATATGTAGGGAGGTTACCTTCTGCATCTGTCTGTAAATGGCTCAGCCAGTTTGTTCAGCTATCTGTCTCAGTTTTCCTATTCCACATGCCGAGGTATTTTCGTAGCTTCTTACTATCCTGTCTCATCCCCACTGCCCCAGTACTTGTGCATGCACAACATACACACACAGTGATAATTTGTTCACATCATTTTGACATAAACCCAAAGACAAGCCTATGTTGGTCCAACAAAGGTCAAGAGAGATGTGATAGCAGACAATCAAGTCTAACCCCTACAGAATACTCAGGACCGCCACCTTCATGGGCTGCTTTAGGACATGCCCTTTGAAAATGCCAGTCATCTCTGTATGTTGTGCTTTACACACTTTTGGAGAATTTTATCTCTCATACCAACCCACTTAGTTGCATATGCCTCCCAAAGGCCCGAAATTGTGTGTAAGTCACTGTTAACTAAAGTGTCCAGTCTTTTAAGAAAGCTGTCTATTAGCCTACTCAGATATTCAGGTCCATGACTTCGTGAACCCTGGTGATAATTTATACTTTAGAGGAAAATACATACACTTGCCTAACATTCTCAGAGGGTTATTTTTAAAGCACTTCCAAATTGTTTGACACCCAACATTTTTCCACTTGATTTTGGCAAGCATGGAACCCTGAAATTTTCAAGTAGCTTTTATCAAAATAAAACCAGCTACTTGGTTATGAGTAAGTAGAATTCCATGGTTAGCACTGATTTTATAAATGTAGAGTACAGTGAATTAATAACTGTATGTTGATTTAGCTGTAACAAAGGCATTTTTCAAGCCAACTTTGTTCAGTAAGAAAAAATGTGAAGTTTCTAATCTTTGAAAAGTGTGTTTAGAGAGATGAAAATAATTTTGCGCCTTAAGGAATACTGTTAAATGTTTATTGGCAGTAGCCCGAAGTTTAGCCTTTTATCCCCTATAATATGATGATGATGATGATGATGATGATGGTGGTGGTGGTGGTGGTGGTGAGGATGATGATGGGATGATGAAAACATCAGTAGCTACCATGTATTTAAAAAATTTTTTTTATTGTTGTTCAATTACAGTTGTCCCCATTTTTGCCCCATTACTCTCCCCTGCCCTGCCCTCCCTGCCTTTCTCATTTAATTCTTGCTCCTGTTTTTCTTGTCCATGGGTCCTTTATACTATTCCTTGATTTGATAAGCTTCAGTCCCCCATTATCCTCCTCTCCCTCCTCTATGGTCACTGTCAGTTCATTCTTTATTTCCATGTCTCTGGTTCTATTTTGCTTGCTTGTTTGTATTGTTGATTAGGTTCCACTTATAGGTGAGATCATATGGTATTTGTCTTTCACTGTCTGGCTTATTTCACTTAGCATAATGCTCTCCAGTTCCATTCATGCTGTTGTGAAGGGTAGGAGCTCCGCCTTTCTTTCTGCTGCATAGTATTCCATTGTGTAAATGTACCACAGTTTTTTGATCCAGTCATTTACTGATGGACACTTAAGCTGTCTCCAGCACTTGGCTATTGTAAATAACATTGCTGTGAACATTGGGGTGCATAGGTTCTTTTGAATTGGTGTTTTGGGATTCTTAGGATATAATGGCAGCAGTGGAATTGCTGAATCAAAAAGCAGTTCCATTTTCAGTTTTCTGAGGAAATTCCATACTGTTTTCAAGAATGGCAGCACCAGCCTGCATTCCCACCAACACTGTACTAGGGTTCCCTTCTCTCCACAACCTTGCCAGCACTTGTTGTTTATTGATTTGTTTATGATGGCCACTCTGACTGGTATGAAGTGGTATCTCATTGTGGTTTTAATTTATGTCTCTCTTATGGTTAGTGATGCTGAGAATCCTTTCATATGTCTATGGGCCCTCTGTATGTTCTTTTTGGATAAGTGTCTGTTCAGGACCTTTGCCCATTTTTTAATCGGATTGTTTGTCTTCTTGGAGTGGAGTCATGTGAGTTTTTTATATATTTTGGAGATCAAACCCTTGTCCAAGGTACAGTTAGCAACTGTATTTTCCCATACGGTTGGTTCCTTTTTCATTTTGCTGATGTTTTCTTTAGCTTTGCAGAAGCTTTTTAATTCGATGTAGTCTGGATGTTGTCTTTAAATAAGGCTCAATAAAGTGTAAAGACAACATCCAACATCCTAGATCTTGTCTCAGGAAATCACTGTAGCAGTCCTCTGAGTCAGACATTCTGATTTGGTTTTTCAGTGAAGAAACTGAGGCTCATATCAAGAGACTAATGGGAATCAAATCCTGATTCTGCCACATTTTTTACTGTGTCCTGGGTTTTGCTATTCACAACATAAGGATAATAATTCCCACCTCAAAAGGTGGTTTTGAGGAATAAATGAGATCAGCTATGTAGTAATGAAATGTAACTTACAAGGTATAGTTGGCCTTCTGTATCCATGTGGGCACCCAAATCCAGAGGAGAGATGGCTTATATCCTTGTATTCAACCTACTGTGGATCAAAAACAGTACTTCTGATCCAAGGTTAGGAATCTGAGGATGCAGAGTGGTGACTATATGCATTGTTCCACACCATTTTATATAAGGGGCTCGGGAATCCTTGGATTTGGTGTCTGAAGGGAGTCCTGGAACTAATCACCCATGAATTCCAAAGGGTGACGGTACACAGACAGTTTAGTTTGCTGCTGGCATTGCTGTTTTTGCCCAAGACCACACCATTGGTAAATGTTGAGCACATTTTTATTTTATTTTATTTTTTTAGTATATTTTATTGATTATGCTATTATGGTTATCCCATTTTTTCCCCCTTTATTCCCCTTTGCCCTGCACCCCCCCCCTCCCTTCAGCATTCCCCCCCTCCTTAGTTCATGTCCATAGGTCATGCATATAAGTTCTTTTGCTTCTCCATTTCCTTTATTATTCTTAACCCCATCCTGTCTCTTTTGTACCTATCAACTATGTTTCCTATTCCCTGTAACTTTCCCCCATTCCCCCTTCTCCTCCCCACTGATAACCCTCCATGTGATCTCCATTTCTGTGATTCTGTTCCTGTTATAGTTTTTTCTTAGTTTGGTTTTGGTTTTTAGGTTCAGTTGTTGATAGTTGTGAGTTTGCTGTCATTTTACTGTTCATAGTTTCGATCTTCTTTTTCTTAGATAAATCCCTTTAACATTTCATATAATAAGGGCTTGGTGATAATGAATTCCTTTAACTTCATCTTACCCAGAAAGCACTTTATCTGCTCTTCCATTCTAAATGATAGCTTCACTGGATAGAGTAATCTTGGATGTAGGGCCTTGCCTTTCAGGACTTTAAATACTCCTTTCCAGCCCCTTCTTGCCTGCAAGATTTCTTTTGAGAAATCAGCAGATAGTCTTGTGGGAACTCCTTTGTAGGTAACTCTCCTTTTCTTGTTACTTTTAAGATTCTCTCTTTATCTTTAATCTTGGGTATTTTAATTGTGATGTGTCTTGGTGTGTTCTTCCTTGGGTCCAACTTCTTTGGGACTCTCTGAGCTTCCTGGACTTGCATGTCTATTTCCTTCACCAGACTGGGGAGGTTTTCCTTCATTATTTTCTCAAATAAATTTTCTGTTTGTTGCTCTTCCTCTTCTTCTGGCACCCCTATGATTTGGATGTTAGAACATTAAAAGTTGTCCCTGAGGTTCCTATGTCTCTCCTCATTTTTTTTTTTTTGAATTCTTTTTTCTTCATTCTGTTCCAGTTGAATGTTAATTTCTTCCTTCTGTTCCAGATCATTGATTTAAGTCCCAGTTTCCTTCCCTTCATGGTTGGTTCCCTGTATGTTTTTCTTTATTCCTCTTTGTATAAGCTTCACTTCCTTTATTTTGTGGCTGTACTCAGTCATTTCTGTGAGCATCCTGATTACCATGTTTTGAACTCTGCATCTGATAGGTTGGCTATCTGTTCATCACTTAGTTCTTTTTTTTTTGGAGTTTTGATGTGTTCTTTCATTTGGGCATATTTCTTTGTCTCAGCGTACCTGTTATGTTGGAAGGCACGGATCCTTAGGTAGTCACCAGAGTGGTACAGCCTGCTTCACTGTGTTGTGGCACTGTGTGACCCCTCCCACTGGTGTCATAGAAGTCCAACTTGCTCTGCTCTCACTCCACTTTCCATCTCTTCTCCTGCTACCCAGAAAGGAATTGGGCCCTTCTGGTGCTGATTCCCAAGTAGGTAGGTTTGTGTATGTTCTAGGACCCTGTGGGCCCCTCCAACAGACTCTTCTGTGAGACTGGGAGTTTCTCCTGCTGCTGCAACCTCCATAAATTCTTACAGCCAGAGGTTTGGAGGCTTTATTTTTCCATGCCGGATCCCTATATTGTGCAGTCTGTTTTGCTCCCCAGTTGTTCCTCCTGGTTTATCCACAGGCAAATGTGGGACCTCCTGCTCCACGTGCCACCACTTTGCCCACCCAGTCCTCCAGCCATTGCCTTGCTCCATGTTCTCTTCACCCCAGGTGCCCCTCTCCGTCTCTCCTGCCAGTCTGGATGTATGTTTCTTCTTTAATTCCTTAGTTTTCAGACTTTTGTATAGTTTGGTTTTATGGCAGTTGTGGTGGTTCTTTGACTTTAAATTGGTCGTCGTCCTTCTTTTGGTTGTGTCAATGAGCAAAGTGTATCTACTTATGCCTCCATCTTGGCCAGAAGTCTATGTAAAGCTAATTTTTAGACCTCAATTTTGAATCCGTTTTATTCGACTTCATAGCCCTTCATTAACTCACAGCAAATTTTCATGTAAACTGGGCCATGTGGTTAGTTTTAGGTTTGTTATAATAAATATAATATTGGATGGAGGAAAAATTTCTGAGCTTGAGGTCAAAATTCCTCATGTGTGCCTGTGCACATGCACTCACATGCACTTTCCTGGTGGTGTTTGGAACAAATTGATCAGCAGTTTTGTCTCTTCATAGCACAAAATGGGGCTTAGCAAATCATTGAGAACATTTTGAAAATAACTTTCTCTGTAATTGTTGTCCATGTGATCATTGATTCTAGTAACTTGTATTCCGAGACCGCCTCAAGGTACTCACTTCTCATTATGGAGATATTGAGCTTCTGGACAAAGTGGTGATATGAGTGGATGTCCTTGAAAAGCACTGTGTCCTCCTCTCCCACCCGCAAATAGTCATCTCATAACGCTATGTAACATGGTTGGTGTTTGTGTTATCTTAGCATTTAGGGTTTGCAGCAAGAGACGAGTGTTCAAACCTTAGCTCTATTCTTAATAACTGTGTGATTCTGAACAAACTACTTTACTTTGGTGAGTCTCAGCTACATTAACTGTAAAATCATGAGAATAATATATGTCTATTTTTGAGTTAGCAATAGTGCCTGTGAAGTGACTGGATAGCAGATGAGAAATAATGAGATAACTCTGTGCACTTAGTAGGTGCTCAATAAAAAGGAGGTATTCTATCCTGGTGATATGAAGCTATTGTAAGAATTTTGTGTTGTGTTTGTATTGAATCTATTAATGAGAAAAGTATTCTTCTGACTATATTGTTCTAAATGCAGAATGAGATTTAAGCCATATAATTCAAATTCATAATAGTTTAGCCCTAGTCTGCTGTTTACACATTCACATTCAGCCTCAGCATTAATAGCTTTACATGAATTCACAAGAAATTGTAGAGAATTCAGGACTTAGCTCACTGCTAATTTCTTTTCAACAGACTGACTACCTAGAGAATATCCATAATGCTATAAATTAAAACATATGTTAGTATAACTGACAGTGGGGAAAGGGGAAAAGTAACCATGGGGATTTTCAGGAACTACTTCTTGGAAAAGAGCTGCTGGCTTTGCCTCCGCTAGGAGAAAGAAAAAGACACATTTAGTACTTAGTTCCTTTTATGGCAGTCCCCCTTTTAAATATTGTTTGCATTGGAAATCAAAGGAAGTAATTTTTATTTTTAGAATAAATTAATGAAACAATGAATTTCCAAAACCAATAGAATTTAGCTACATTTAAAAAATGAGATTTTGGGCATGTAGAGAGAAGCAACAGTGGGGAGGTCTCTTTTTAGGTCTCCTTTGGCTACTGCAAATAAACTTAATGAGCAAGACAGAAAATTTAAAAAGTATGAAAATGTTGGTTTTGCAGTTTTCTTGTGAATGCAAAAATGGCTGTGTAATCATAAAATACACTCATTTGCTGATAACTTAAAATATTATGAAACAACTTTTTAATTGAATTTACTCTTCCTGGGTTGGTTTTGAAAAATACTAATAATAAGAACTAGGTAGAACTGTGTATTTTATTTATTGCCTCTTTAATAGACATCCTACATAGCAAATTTCTTTTAGAGTTAGTAAATGGTGATATCTGTAAACTGACGACCATTGATGCCAATTCAGCACCAGTAGTAATCCCATCCAGGACCAGGTCCCTCTTCAGCTAAGCAGCTCCACTCTGTGCAGGTCCAGAGACATCAGCCAGGGAAATGCAATCTACAGTTTTCAGTGGAAAGTGTGCTCCCCTATTCAGAGGGGAGCTGGCTTATACAGACAGAAGTCCCTGTGCTCGAGTCCCTGATTGGTCAGAATGGAGCTGCTCTGATTGGTCAGAGCTGTGCAGCTCCAATTGAATGGGGAAAGTGTCAGTCCTATTGGTTGAAATAAGACTTCAGGAACTCTTTATAAGGTCTAGCTCAGAAAACACAGTCCAGGCAGGCAATTTACCACAGAGACTTTGCTGGGAAGTACAGTTTGCCCAAAAGACCACTGTACAGAAATGGATACTAGGTTTTGCTTTTGTATTTTTTTTTTTTGAGCCCAGTTAGCCACCAGGAGCCCTTTTTAGTCCTAAGGATTCACACAGCATGAATTCAATTTTTTAAATTTAAAAAGGTCCCTTTCAGAAAATCTGATTCCCAGTTCATGACTATTCATGACCTTTACAGATCTTATACCATATCTCAGGCAGAGGTCATGTGGGGAAAATCCCTTATAACTACAAAAAAAGGAGGTATAGCAGAAACATTTACTGAGAACTGTAGGTCATTGTTTGAGCATCATCTAGCCTTTTTCCCCATCCCGAAATCCAGAACAATCTATTTGATTAGAAGCATCACTAAAAAGTAGAGCAACAACCTTTTCAGTGGACAATTTGGCAACTGGTCAAAAATGTTAACAATGTGCAGAGTTTGCTGCAGCAACTTCATTTCTAGAAAGTGCTGTTACAGAACTAATAGAGAGAAAGAGCCCATTGAAAGATGTTCATGAAAGTGATATTAATAATAAAAACAAAGCCATAAGTCCACTTCAATTATTGTTTACACACAGAATTCTGTGTTATTAAAATGTTAATAAGTATTTTTGTTGCAAATAAAATAGATTATTTGTTATACTGTTTAAAGTAATGAATCAATATTTGATATCAGAATTTTTTCGTATGATGTTATTAATTCTGAAATCATGAAACTGTAGAATGTATGAATAGTAGAGACAGAGAGTAGAATGGTGGTTGCCAAAGATGAGAGAGGGGGTATTGGGGAGTTACTGGTTAATGGGTCGTCAGGTACAATTTTACAAGATGAAAAAGTTCTGGAGATGGATGGTGATGACAGTTGCATGACCTTTGTAGATTGATTATACCATATATCATGCAGAGATCATGTGGGAAAGCTCTCTTATAACTACAAGGAAAGGATGTATAGTCAAAATATTTAGTGAGAACTGTAGTAAGAATGTGCCACTGAATAACTAACCGCACACTTAAAAATGGTTAAAATGGTAAATTTTGTCATAATTTTACTACAAGTTTTTTAAAAAGGAAATATAAGAGAAATCATGAATATTAACCATAATAACTTTTAATATGTGTGTGTGGAAAGATTTGCTTTCTGAAGGAAACTTGTTTCACATATGAACATTTTAGTATGTATCTCTTAAAATATCAATTCTTTCCACACAGTTACTATACCATTATCACATGTAAAATAGTTATGAAAAATGTCTTAACATCATGAATACAAAAAAAACTTTTTTGTTAAAAAATACAGTATTTATTCTTCTCCACTTCCTCAAACTTTTTTGAAGATGAAATCATCTATGTTTTTAGAATACAACTGACCTTGGCAGTGTCAAGAATTTTACCATAGCCCTGACTGCTGCAGCTCAGTTGATTGGGTGTCATCCCACAAAGCAAAGGGTAACCAGTTCGATGGCTGGGTTCGGGGTTTAGTCCCTTGTTCGGGTGTATAGAAGAGGCAACCAATAGATGTTTCATTCTCACATTGATATTTCTCTTCCTTTATTTTCCCCTCCCTTCCCCTCTTTCTAAAAATAAATCTTTTTAAAAAAGAGAGAGAATCTGATTCAATAGAAATATGTTGTGGAAGCTTTTGGACATAGTAGGATTTTATGAAAGGTGAAGGAGAGTATGATAGGATTTGCTAATCTTTCTGACACAGTCTAATGATGTCAAATTAAAAATATGCATTTTCATTTTTTTATTCTGTTTTCATCACTTTTCTCTCATCCCCTACTGCTTTATTCCTGCTCTATATACATATATCTGTTCAAATCCCTGTTTAAGAAGTAGAACCCTAATTGATGTGTGACTACAGTGAAGATATCCTAGCTAAAACCATCAGTCTCTCAGATGCTGGTGTTTCAGTCATTATTTTTCTAATGAATAGGACCTGTTAAGAGGTTTGTGAAACCCTTTTATTATTACTATGTTTTTGCCTTTAAAAATTCTGATAATAGAGTTTATAAAATCACTAATCATCTTGACAAAATCATACTGATTGTCAATACATCTTGATAATGTGTTAGGTCACTGAACACAATGTTTGCTAATTTGTTGCATTAAATGAGTATCCTTTAATATGAGAAGGGTGAATCACCAAGAGTACAGGTTGAAGTGAAAAACCTGAATAATTGCAAAGAAAGGACGGGAAGAAGGAAGCCAAAATCAATCACTACCTGTCTACTGAGCCTTCTGTTCTCTGCCAGACATCTAATTTCTTGCCCTTGTAATGAAGTGGCAAATTCTCTATCATGCAACCCAGGAATGCTGCCATCTTGTAGGATTCTTTATAGGTATTTATGTGATTTTATTTGGTAGTTAATTCAAGAATTGAAAATGTTCTTGATTTCCTGTTTTGTTGTTTAACCATTAGCACATATTTACTGAGAAATTTATTTTGGAGGTGGGCTGGACTTCTGTGATACCTGTCTATAAGCCCAGCTGCCCTCAGTGTTGGGCCTCCCCAGACTTAGCACAAGGGACCAGAAGTTTATACCCCAAGGTTCCTGGCCACTGGCAGCTCATACCACCCTCTTCACCAAGTTTTAGAGTGTTTGATTATAAAAATGGGCAGCATTACATTTTTAAAATTAACACTCCAAAGTGGTTTCTTGAAAACTTGATCTTGTGTGTGCTTTAAAGAATCAGAAAAAAAGAGGGACAGGTTCTTGGTATAAGCCAAGTAGAAATTGAGACAAAAATCTGGTTAGATGAAGAGGAGGTGGCTTGGGGAATATTCCAGGGGCTATAGAAATGGGGAATTTAAAAATACATGAGAAAGGTGTGGGTGTCTGCATAAGTGTCTGTCTCAGTTTATATGTCCGTGTGCATGTGCATATGTGTATGTTGAGAAGAGCTGTGTAACCTTGGCCAGTTACCTCTGAGCTTGAGTTCTAATGTTCATAAAACAATAATTGACTCTTTCAGGTTCCTTTCTGCTGTTAATATTATGGGTTTCTGGGCTATTTTAGATGTGCAAATTCCTGCATCTGCTAGATGGGCAGCCCATTTCACGGGAAATTCTAGAATAACTAAATCTTATATTAGGTAAATGCAACAACAACAACAACAACAAAACCACTCATCAGGGGGACTTCAAGATGGTGCAGGAGTCAATGGACATCACACTGACTTCCTCCCAGGACCAATCAGGAATTATAACTAAATTGTGGAGAAATCATCTGGAACAAACAAATGAACAATAGCGAGAGAGGAGCCTTATAACCTCGGACAGGCAGAAGAACCAGCTTTAGCACCACCTGACTGGTAAGGAGCCTAATGGAGACTTGAGAAGACAGGCTGGGCACCACAGGATGCAATGCCAGAGGGATATTTAAATAGACAGTTGGATCCCCCTGAGAAGAGTGGGATCAGAACCATAAGCAGGGATTTCCAGCCTACAGCACCAGAGCCAAAATGTACACTGATAACAGCCAGCTGCTAAAAGCAGCAGGGTTGCTCTCTACCAGAGATGGGCAGCTGGAGATACAAAGAGCCATTTAAAGGGCCAATGCATAAATTTTTATTTACAACCATTTATGCTAAGCACCAGGAAAGGGGGGAGCAGAGTGGGCTGGAGCCGCATGAGGAGAAACTGGGGAAGGAGGCTTTGGGGAGAGAACTGAGAGAGTAGCCAGCAGGATCTCAGTGATGACTCCTTGCCTATGCAGTGGCAGCCATCTTGCTTGGGTAGACTACTGCCTCTTATCAGCAGAGATGTGAAAGGACACAATAACCCCGCCTACAGGAAGGACTCTGCCCCACCTTATGGTGCCTAAACTAACAACTGAACAAGACAGCCACAGACAGTATATTCCTGAAAGTCTCAAAAAGACTACCTCGAAAAGACAGGGTGAACAGCTGACATCATTAGAGGCAGATCCAGAAATAAAAAACAGAGTTCTCCTACTATAGAAGTTCACACCACAAAGTCAGGAAGTCAAGACAGATCAATTTAAGAAGCAGAAGCAAAGAAGAAGAGTCTCAAAAAAGCCAGGAAAAGAAACACCTTTAAGCCAAGGAGAAAGGAAGAATCCCCAGAGAGAACTAAATGAAACAGAGACAAGTAAACTATCAGATGTTGAGTTCAAAACAGTGGTTCTAAGGAGATTCAGTCAGCTCAAAGAGAATTACCAAAAACTACAGTGGAACTATGAAGAACTTACAGCAAACCACATCAGCATGAAAAAGGACATAGAAACTATCAATAAGAGACAAGAGGAAATGAAGAGTACAATTTCTGACTTGAAGAACACAGTAGAAGGAATCAAAAGCAGGCTAGATGAAGCAAAGAATTGAATCAGTGAGCTGGATGACAGGGTATAAAAAAGCTCTCAGAAAGAGCAAGAAAATGAAAAAAGACTCAAAAAGGATGAAGAGGCATTTTGGGAAATGCAGCACAACCTGAAGTGTAATATTGTCCATATAATAGGGATACCAGAAAGAGATGATGAGCAAGAGATAGAGAACCTGTTTGAAAAAGTAATGATGGAAGACTTCCCTAATTGGGGGAGATAAAAAGTCACAAAAATCCAGGAAGCCCAGAGGGTCCCATTCAAGAGAAACAAAGTGACGCCTACTCTAAGACATAATTTAAATGCCAAATATCAAAGACAAACAGAGAATCCTAAAGGCAGCAAGGACGAAACAGGTAGTAACATACAAGAGAGTCCTGGTATGGTTAGCAGCTGACTTCTCAACAGAAACACCATAAGCCAGAAGGAAATGGGAAGAATATTCCAAGTAATGAAAAGCAAAGTCCTGTAACCAAGACTGCTCTACCCAGCAAGGCTCTCAACTAAAATGGAAGGCAAAATAAGTAGTTTCCCAGACAAAAGAATATACCTCCACCAAACCATCACTGCAAGATATGCTAAAGGGATTGCTTTAAGAAGTGGAAAAAAGAGTGAGAAAGAGAGGAACACACATACAAGTGGAAAAAATGAGTAAGTACCTATCATAACTTTAAGTGTAAGTGGATTAAATACTCCAATCAAAAGAGATAGGGTAGCTGAATGGATCAGAAAACATGACCCACACATATGTTGCCTACAAGAGACCCACCTCAGAACAAAGGACCTACACTTACTGAAAGTAAAGGGATGGAAAAAAATATTCCAAGCACATAGACAGGAAAAGAAAAGCAGGGGTAGCAATACTTATATCACTGAGGATCTCAGTGATGACTCCTTGCCTATGCAGTGGCAGCTATCTTGCTTGGGTAGACTACTCCCTCTTATCAGCAGAGATGTGAAAGGACACAGTAACGCCGCCTAAAAAATAAATTTCAAAACAAAGACCATAAAAAGATACCCAGAAGCACACTTTATAATCCTGAAAGGAAGACTACATCAAGAAGACATACACATTGTAAACCCATATGTACCCAACATAGGAGCACCCAAATATATAAGGAAAATCATTGAGGACTTGAAGAAAGATAGACACACACAAAGCAACACACTGATAGTAGGGGACTTTAAAACCCCACTGTCAACTATGGATAGATATTCCAAACAAAATATCAACAAGGGTATTATGGAATTGAACAATGCATTAGATCAAATGGACTTAACTAACAAATATAGAAACTTTAATTCCAAAGAAGCAAAATACACATTCTTTTCAAATGCACATGACATTGTCAAAGAGAGACCACATGATAGGACACGAAACAAGCCTCAACAAATTCAAGAAAATTGAAATCATACCAAAAATTTTCTTGGAACACAAGGGCTTGAATCTAGAAACCAACTTCAAAGAAAAAACTCAAAAACATTCAAACTCATGGCGACTGAATAGTACATTAATAAACAATGAATGGGTCAATAATGAGATAAGAGAAGAAATCAGAAAGTTTCTGGAAATAAATGAAATTGAACACACGACAGTCCAAAATGTATGGGATACAGAGAAGGCAGTTCTGTGGCGGAAGTTCACAGCAATACAGGCCTACCTAAAAAAGATAGAAACATTTCAAATAAACAATCCAACACTTCAGCTTCAAGAACTGGAGGAACAACAACAAACAAAGCCCAGAGCCAGAAGAAGGAAGGAAACAATCAAGATCAGAGCAGAATTGAATGACAGAATAAAAAAAATCCAAATGATCAACAAATGTAGGAGCACGTTCTTTGAAAGATAAACAAAATCAACAAGACTTTAAGCAGATTCATCAAGAAAAAAAAGATAGAGGACCAAAATAATATCAAAAATGAAAGAGGAGAAATAACTACTGACACCACAAAAATACAAAAGAGTGTAAGAAATTACTATAAACAATTATATGCCAAGAAATTTGAAAAGGTGGCTGAAATGGACAAATTTCTAGAAAAATATAATCTTCCAACACTGAATGAAGAAGAAGAAAGCCTGAATAGAGCAATAACAGCTAGTGAAACTGAACAGGTAATCAAAACACTCCCGACACACAAAGCCCTGGACCTGAAGGTTTTACAGGAGAATATTACAAAACATTTAAGGAAGAGCTAAGCCCTGTCCTTCTCAGACTAGTCCAAAATATCTCAAACTCAACTTAACTAACTTAACTTAAACTTAACTTTACTTAACTTAAACTTAACTTTAAATGTAAGTGGATTAAATGCTCCAATCAAAAGAGATAGGGTAGCTGAATGGATCAGAAAACATGACCCACACATATATTGCCTACAAGAGACCCACCTCAAAACAAAGGACCTACACTTACTGAAAGTAAAGGGATGGAAAAAACTATTCCATGAAGAGGGAAGACTCCCACACTCTTTTTATGAGGGCTGCATCATCCTAATCTCAATACCAGATGAAGACACAACAAAGAAAGATAACTACAGGCCAATATTGCTGGTGAACATAGATGCTAAAATCCTCAACAAAATATTGGCAAACCACTTCCTACAATATATTAGAAAGATCATCCAACATGATTAAGTGGGATTCATCCCAGGGATACAAGAATGGTTCAATATTTGCAAGTCAATAAACATAATACATCACATAAACAAAAGTAAAGACAAAAATAACATTACCATGTCAAAAGATGCAGAAAAAGCATTTGATAAGGTACAGCATCTATTTGTGATTAAAAAACACTCAGCAAAGTGGGAGAACGGGAGGCATACCTCAACATAATAAAGTCCATATATGAAAAACCTACAGCCAACATCATACTCAATGGACCAAAACTAACAGATTTCCCCATAAGATCTGAAACAAGACAAGGTTGGCTACTTTCATCACTTGTATTCAAAATAATATTGAATGTCATAGCCACAGAGATCAGAAATGAAAAAGGAATAAAAGGCATCCAAATTGGAAAGGAGGAAGTAAAACTATCATTATTTGCAGATGACATGATCGTGTACATAGAAAAGCCCATAGACTCCACCAAAAAACTACTCGACCTTATAAGTGAATTTGGCAAAACAATGGGATACAAAGTCTATATTCAGAAACCGAAGGCATTTTTGTACACCAACAATGAACTATCAGAATCAGAAATCAGGGGGGAAAATTCCCTTTGCTATATAGCAACAAGAAAAATAAAGTAATTAGGTACAAACTTAACCAAGGAGGTAAACGATTTGTAGTAGGAAAACTACACAACACTGAGGAAAGACATTAAGGAGGACACAAATAAATGGAAGCATATACAGTTTTCATGGATTAGAAGAATTATCATCAAAATGTCCATACTACCCAAAGCAATTTATAGATTCAACGCAATCTGTATTAAAATACCAGTGACGTATTTCAAAGACATAGAACAATCATTTAAAAAATTTATATGGAATCATCACCAACCCCAGATAGCTGCAGCAGTTTTGACAAAGAAGAACAAAGTAGGAGGGATCACACTACCTGACATCAAACTCTATTATTACTAGGCCACTGTAATCAAAACAGTCTGGTACTGGCATAAGAACAGACACATAGATCAATGGTAGAGACTAGAGAGCCCAGAAATAAACCCAAGTCTCTATGGTAATTAATATTCGACAGAGGGGGAAGAAGTATTAAATGGAGTAAAGTTAGCCTCTTCAACAAATGTTGTTGGGAGAGCTGGACAGCTACCTGCAAAAAATTGAAATTCGACCACCAACTTGTACCATACACAAAAATAAACTCAAGATGCATAAAAGACTTAAATATAAATTGTGACACTATAAAAGTGCTAGAGGAGAACATAGGCAGGAAACTCTTGGATATCCCCCCCAGCAATATTTTCACTGATATGTCCTTTAGAGCAAGGGAAATCAAGTAAAGAATAAACAAATGGGACTTCATCAAAATAAGAAGCTTCTGCACAGCTGAAGAAAACATCAGCAAAACAAAAAGGGAACCAATTGTATGGGAAAATATGTCTGCCAATGATACGTCAGACAGGGGTTTGATTTCCAAACTATATAAAGAACTCACATGACTCCACTCCAGGAAGACAAACAGTCCAATTAAAAAATGGGCAAAGGACCCGGACAGACACTTCTCCAAAGAGGAAATAAACAGGGCCCAGAGACATATGAAAGGATGCTCATCATCACTAGACATCAGACAGTTGCAAATTAAAACCACAATGAGATACCACTTCACACCAGTCAGAATGGCCATCACAAACAAATCAACAAAAAACAATTGCTGGTGAGGTTGTGGAGAAAGGGAAACCCTAGTACAGTGTTGCTGGGAATGCAGACTGGTGCAGCCACTGTGGAAAACAGTTTGGAATTTCCTCCAAAAGCTAAAAATGGAACTGCCTTTTGACCCAGTGATTCCACTGCTGGGATTATTCCCTAAGAATTCCAAACATCAATTCAAAAGAACCTATGTACCCCAGTGTTCATACCAGCACAGTTTACAATAGGCAAGTGCTGGTAGCGGTCTAAGTGCCCACCAGTAAATGAGTGGATCAAAAAGCTATGGTACATTTACACCATGGAATCCTACACAGCAGAAATATAGAAAGAGCTACTACCCTTAGTAACAGCATGGATGGAACTGGAGAGCACTATGCTAAGTGAAGTAAACCAGGTGGTAAAAGACAAATACCACATGGTCTCACCTATAAGTGGAACCTAATCAACAAAACAAACAAGCAAGGAAAATGCAAGCAGCATTATTGAAAGAAAAAACAAACTGATAGTAATGAGAGGGAAGGAGGGAGGGGGGTAATGGCGAAAAGAAAGGGAATGGTCAAATCAAGTAACGTGGATAAAGGACCCATGGACAAAGCCACAATGGGGAAGGGTTGAGGGTGGGAGGTGTGTGTGGGTGTGGCAGGGGAAAGTGGTTGTGGGAAAATGGAGACAAATTATCTGAACAAAAAAAAAAAAAATTAAGAAAAACCCTCATCATACTTTATAATATATTTTTCCCTTCACTGTCCATTTATAGTCTGAGAGCCTTGTTTCCACTTGCAGGGAAAGACGCTTTTTACTTTTAATAAAATTACTGGTCTTTTCTGTCCCCGAAAAGATTTTTTGTGCTCCTAATGTTAAGTAGTTGAATAAATGACTTGGGTTTTTCCTTATTACTCTTATTTGTGGCTTAGGATACTCACTAGTTACCCCAAATCATTCTGTACATCATGCAGAAGGCATAATATATTCTTTTGTGTATATTTACTCATTATTCACCTGACTGTCTAAAATATATAAGGTTTGTCTAAGTTTTAATATGGTATTAATCATTTCCTCTGTTGCCTATTGATTGGTGAAACATTGTCTCATTAAAATTTTTTCTTTTCTTCATTTGTTATGTTAAAAAGAAAGTACAAGTTTCAGTGTGGTCTCCTTCATCTATGCTGGCCTCAGCCATTCCAGATATCCTCTTTTTCCAGGATCAACTGTGCAAGCTTATGAAAGACTGTGATTATGGTACACAGAGGTCTGGAACTCAAGCCAGCTCAACTTTGGGCCTGTGAAAGGAAAACATGAGGGTAAACCTTAAGATTGCCCAGATGTACTTTGTTTTAAAACTGCCTGGATTTTCTCCTTCACCTGTCATTTAGGCCCTTTTCCTTAGAATCCCTGACACTTTAGTTAGAGCTTTTCATTGGTGTTCATACAAGGCAGTGAATTGTAACACATACATTGTATTCTGTTTTTAATCACCCTGTTCTGCCAAGAAACTAGCCAGTGTTTGAAATTCACTTTTTATCTGCTACTTGACAAGTTTATCAGACCAAGAGCAGTGTTAAATGAGGCCACAGACAGGATGCAAAGAGCCAAGTACAATCCCAGAGCCCTACCCACTGGAGAGTCAAGGCTCTCAGTCCTAATCAGTTCAATTGACATAGAGGTAGGACGAGAGGGCTTCAGAGACTTGCACAGTCTCAGAATTGTGTTCACATTTAATTCTTGCTCTGTTGGGGTGCTTATGATGGCATCTTAGACTCAAGGATGGACAAGAGTGGCAGTTTTCAGGGGAGGATTGGATTCTGAGATCCCCACTATGTGGGATTCAGTGTTGCTCATAGATTGTGTGTTTTATAGGTGAGGCCTGAGCGGGACAGAGGGGGAACTTCCTTGCCCTAGGCTCTGTGGGGAAGTGCTGGCTCTCACCTTTGGGTGACTGAGCAATTCGGATTATTCAACTGGCTTATCTTGGGGGGAAAGT
Source organism: Pteronotus mesoamericanus (assembly GCF_021234165.1). Taxonomy (NCBI): domain Eukaryota; kingdom Metazoa; phylum Chordata; class Mammalia; order Chiroptera; family Mormoopidae; genus Pteronotus; species Pteronotus mesoamericanus. Next base: position 454,398 of record NW_026555109.1, read on the forward strand.
TCCTGCCATCCAGGAAGAAATCGTGGTGTCTGTTTGCCTTCACGTCCCTTTGAATGCAACCTTTGTTCCATACCCTCCTTTCTTCTTTGACCCGGCAACATTATTCTTCATAGATTTAAGTCAGCTCCCATAAATCTGCATGACTACTTTTTTGACAGGGAGCTTTGCCTTGAATGGAATGGGGAGGGCGGGGGGGGGCAGCAGTTTGTGTGTGGGATGGAGTTTGGTAGGAAAAGCATTTATTGATATTTTTGAACAAAACGGTACTATAGATGCTATCTTTTTGATATATAACATGCTGTGTAGGACTGAAGAAAAGAAAAAGAAGCAATACATGGTTTGAATTTCTCTGTGTGGATGATTCCTTGAACAGCCCCTCCTTGTGCTGTTTTTGCTTCCTACAGGTTGACACTACAACATTCTTATTTGCCAACTGTTCGTCTTCCAGGCTCCAAATAGATAATGCTCACCACACACAGCTTATTTTAGGGATCTTTAAGCAGCTGGAGGGCAGCTTATAAATATGATTTCCCACTGTGTTGGGTTAGGTATTCAAGTGTTTTTCCATTTAAAATCATGGAAAATGGAGCTCATTGTGGAAGATCTCCAATTAAAATAGAAACTGGTCAATCCAGTCATGTGTCCTTGGAATCCATGCATTTTATATTCATTGGAGATAACCTGGAGCTATTACCAGCATTGAATTATTGTGTTTCCAAGAAGTATATTAGAACAATGAGAATACAGTCTCTAATTTGTCAGATCCAAGTTTAACTTACCAGACCATTGGATTACTGTTCTTTGGATGTAGAGGGATTGGATTTTTTTTTTTTTTTTTTTTTTTTTTGGAGGGAAGAAGACAAGTATTACTGTAGTATAGTATAAATGTTGATAGATTGTAACATTCATATTGAGAGGCATTAAGTGACTCTAATTCCTAAGAGTCTGAGCCAGTTTTACAGTGTTACCTTCTTAATACAGTTTCATTTGAAACACTTTTTGTTCACAATATTTCTCTTCAGAGAGAATTTCTAACCGTCTCCCAAAAAGACAAATACAAGAATAGTTATTACTGAATTTATATTTCTAGAAGAATGAAACAACTTAAATATCCACAAACAGGCTACATAAATAGAAGATGACATATTTAAACCAATACTATGTCATAGTTAAAATAATAAGCTATTTGATCTTAAGGTCAGAACACTGGAGTGATATAAGACTATGATTTAATTAATATTTAAAAATCATACATAATATTATCTATTTTTATTGATGTGGGTTGTGTTTTTGTAAAACAAATTGAAAGACACAAAGTAGCTTATAATAATTGGTTCTTCAGGTAGGAATATGGAATGGGAATAATTTTATCCACAATATTTTATTTCAATTATTTTTCTTAAGAGACCTGAACCAAATGTGGCAAAATATTGTTTTTTCTGGGTGGTAGATATGTGGTTACATTTTTAAAAAATCATTCTTTGTACTTGACTCTTATAAAAACTGTTCTACCCCCCAAAAATCTGTTTATTATTTGAAAATCATAAAATATTAAAAATATAAAGAAGAAAAAAATCCATCCTGATCTCATACAAAAGTACATAGCTCTAATACATACTTTTTTTTGGATTGGTTATTTTTCTTTGAAGGAATTTCTCTTAAGGAATAATTAGTTTTATGAACAAAAGTCTAGCCTCATATGTCCAATACGGGATTGAGTAATTCATATGTAAAACAAAATATTCTCTAAGCATTATGTGATATTTATCTTCTTAGAATTGATCACATGTGAGATCTCATGACCTCATGAATCTGAACCTTTTATTGTGACATCCTTCTGTTCATTTTCCAGGTTCCCCCCCAACTTTTGATTAGTTCTCTCTACCTGGTTTGGAAATAAAGTAACTTTTGTTTTAAGCATTGGCACATCCTTGATTCTAACTTAGACTGTCACTTATTTGCTGGTGGCCTTGGAGAAATGTGCTCTCTTTGTCCTTCAATCAGTCACTATTTATTGAGCCTGAAGCCCTGGACAGGGGCAGGATCAGCAGGGCATTGGACAGACATAGGCACAACTCCCACAGAGTCTTTGGATGCCTGCCTCTGTCCTGGTTTCCTCATCTACAGAATGAAACTAATACCTGCCTCATCTCCCACAAGCAATTTAGGGAGCACCTGGGGAAATACCCTTTGCATTTGTATAGTTTGGCAAAATACATCTTTCCCTCCCCTGGAGTGAAAAAGGTCCACCTCTGATCTCCAAAAATACATTACCCAGTGTGCTGGGACATGGCCTTTGTACATGCTGTTTCTCCTACTGGAACACCTTTCTTTCATGATCCCTCCTACTCTGCTGCCCCCATTTTGAAAACTATTCCCGTTCCAAATCTTCTTGGGAACATTCTTTCATTTGGGAGGTCCGTGCCACCTCTGTATCTACAATGTGGTTTGTTATGGAACCGTACAAATAGTATTGTTTATACTTGCTTACATAGCACTATTTATTCCTGACTTGAGCTCATTAAAGGCAAGATGCTGATTTAGTTAACCTTCTGACCCTATGAGTCATCGAGGATGGAGCAGGGGGACCAAAAAAAAGCGTTATTACTTTACCAAGGTGTTTAGCAAATTAATATAGTAAGAAAATATATTTTTGCATGAACAGTTGCATTTTAGCCTCAGGCCAATTCTGAAACAAGGGCCCCTATGTGTTTTCTAAAGAATCCCTCTCACTCTTACATAACCCGTTGGTTTTATGACCTAATGGGGCAGACCAACTCCAGTTGTCCTAGGGGTTTGTCTTCCTACATCACAGTCTCCGCTTTGTATAAACTTGGCCTCTCTACCTCTGTCTGGTTACTGGTGTGGAGGTAGCAAATGTGAAATTTGTAAATGCAGCTTGTTTTTCTTCTGATGATTGTGTAGATGCTATCCATGGCCTGATCGCTTCTCTCCAAACTTTGTACTTGGCTTTTCTCCAGGTCTTCTGCTTTGGCCACAGGAGCAGTGGAGGAGGAGGGGGAATGGTGATCAGAAGCCCTGGGCCCCTTCCCCTGATAAGATGCTGGATAGTGCATCCTTAAAGGGCTAGGTGGGTGGCTACCAAAAGGACATGGGGACCACTCCTCAAATCCAGTTTTTTCCCCTGTAGGAAAAGATTCCAGTTCTGGAAGCGCAAACAGGCTAAAGGGATGTACCCTCAGTTCCCAAGCCCTCAGGTGAGGTCAAAAGAAATATGGCAGGAACCCAAGCAATGTCTGTGCTCTCATGCAAAGGGTAACAAGACTCTAGGATTCTGGTTAACTGGCCTGTGACAAAAGCCATCATAGCTGGTGATTTGACTGCTATTTTCTAGTCACTTCTGGTGAACCTGCAGAGCATCTCACGGCCTGTCTCAAGATGAAGTTGAAAGGTGAGATTACATCAAGCGGCCAGCAAACTACAGTAGGAATGGTTCTACCTTTTTTTTTTAATTTAAAATAAATTTTAGTTGTGGTAAAATACACAATGCCATAACATTCACCATCTTAACCGTTTTTAAATGTAGAGTTCAGTAGGGTTAGGTATGTTTGTATTGTTGGGCCACCAGTCTCCAGCCCTATTCCTCTTGCAGAACAGAAACGCTATGTTTGTTGCCCTCTTCCTGTCTGAATCAGTCAACTCCATGGAAATGGATCATCTTCACTTGCAGTTCTAATGATCTTTCCAGGCAAATGCAATGAGCTACTTTTTAACTTTTTCTCTCTCTAATTATCTGTGAAAAGGGATGTAGGTAGTTACTTAGGTAACATGAATGAGAACAGTAAAATACTAGTAGACTCTTGTAACTATGAGGAAAGTGAGTTTTGATTTAAAAGCCTTCTGCATTAATTAAATTCAGATATTAAGATAGGTACCTGCTTGAAATGATTCCAGTTCTTGGTGTTTCTCAAGCCGTGCGCTGTCTGAATGGTCTTTTCCACAGCCCTCTAAGGTAAATGGAACAGAGGTCGGTCTTTGCTTTTCTTTAACCCTGACCCAAAAATATGTTTATTGATTTTGGAGAGAGAGGAAGGAGGAGAGAAAGAAACATTGAGTGGTTGCCTCCCATATACTCCTGAGTGGGAATTGAACCCACAACCTAGATATGTGCCCTGACTGGGGATCAAAACCACAACCTTTTTGTGCACGGGTCAATGCTCCAACCAACGGAACCACCTGGCTGGGGTTTGGTCTTTACTTTTGGCACATGAAGTTCAGAAGGGATTTGTCATACTGCAAAACGTAGAAGAGTTGGGACTGGTAATCAAATGAAGAGCCAAAGGCTCAGATAGAAGTATTTCCCCCCTGAGAAAAGCACTACTTCTATAAAACTAAAATGACTGTGGACTTAAAATTCACTGAGGATTACTCTCTTATTTGTGAAAAACTCTGTTACTAATGTATTGATTCAGACAATGCATACCTGTTCCTCTTGGTTGTGACAGTTACTCAAAGTTATCTCATCTTTCTTTTACTTCTTTTTTCTCCTGTTTACAGCTTTTGTGTAACGGAAACAAATCATCCTAGTTCTGTCCTTGGCTTGGACATGGAGAATGTTTTATGCTCATCTAAAGCTTAGAAAATTCCACGGTCATTGTGGGGCATTTGTGTCTCCTTTCATTTCATCAGGCTTACCCTTCGTCTCAGAAACCCTGCTGTCTGCAAGTGAGGGCTGTTCCTGTGAAACGTTAAAGTTATTTGTGTGAACACATAGGAAATTCAGTTAAAATTTTATATTATAAGAATTTAAAACATAGACACAGAAAAGTAAACACTATCACCTGTATTCTCTATATTCCCATTCCTTGTGTTCAACAATTAATATTTGCTATATTTGCTTCATCCATTCACTCACCCATTCATCTATCCTTCCTACCTATTAATCTACTTACTTGTTGAACATCTTTAAAGTGTATTTCAGACATCAGGGTCTTTCACTCTTCTTTTTAAAAACTACTTTAAATTAAAGTCTATAACATACAAATGACACATACACAAATGAAGTATGCACCTTGATGAATTTTCACAAAATATTCTCTAGAATGCATCTCCAAAAAATAAAGATATTCCTGTAGCCAGAGTAGCATGAAACCCAGTTTTAATGTTAGACTTTTGGGACAATGATGTGATCAGAGAAGGAGCCTTGTCCTCATGGACCAACATGATATTTAACTTTCCAGTCACTGCTTGATTCTGTGCGTTGTTGCTGTTTGTTAAGGGAGGGTTGGGGAAAGAGAAAATTTAGTTCTTTAATTTTTTTAAGTTAATTACTTGGATCATATGGCCTGACTGAGTGAAGTTTTGAGAAAGAATCTGGTTTCAGGTAAAAATAAAAGTCAGTTGTTATTTGTTGAAGACTTACCATGGATCCAGCTATGCTGCTTTTAATCAAGAAAGACTTTGAGAACAAGTAATTTTATAGACTGAGGAAAACACATAACTGTTATTCCCAGGCAAATTTAGGTTACTTTTCAACGGCTCGTTTCACTTTTGGCCAGTAGGAAAACATGTAATAAATCATAATAATCCTTTCCCATTTGGTCAGGGTCCATCACAGTTTTCTGTGGAGATTGAACTATTCACATATCTTCAATAACACATAACTGGTAAATCTGGCCAAATGTGTTTTGTACTTATTTTCCAAGGGCTCTTGTAGGCTTCCCTAAATTCTTTATGTGGTCAATCCTAGACTGCACATCTGGTTTTAAATATGTGTGTACATAGGATTGTTTGGTCTTAGTTTTGGCCTATTCATGCTTTGTAATGCTTAGTATATTTTTCTTGGAAAAATCCATTTTGTTAAATGTTTGACATGATGACTGTACTTCCCTTCTAGATGTTAGGCAGCATGGGGGATTTTGAGAGTTCCTTTGTGTTAACAGTTGTGGACATGTGAACCTCCTGAGCTCATAGATACCAGCTTCATGATGGCCTAACTAAACTTGTTGGGGAATGATGAGGGATTGTGAATATATCATGATCTATATCATTATATAGCCCACATACGAATATTGTCATTTTTTATATAGCCATGACAGGTATATACCAAACTTTCTCATTTTATGACAACAGTTCTCTTAGTCTGAGAATTGGAATAGCTCAAAAACTGTGTGTTTATGTTTAATTTTTCTTTTACTTAAGTTTTTTCATTAGTAGGACATTCATGAAGAAATAGTTTTGGTGACTTGAACAAAATAGTGAGCTGAGATCACAAGGCCAACATATGAATCTAAGAAAGCTACTCTCCTTATGTATAATTATGAATCAAAATTCACATTGTTGCCCTCTAAATCAGAATCATAAAGAAAGAACAGATCAAAAGTATTCAAGTTCTCTTTTTGGGAATATTAATTTTGCTGAGTCACAGTATTTTCCCCAAGTCAGGATGACAGAAAAGTTAAACAGTCTACTTAAAATTATCCAAGGAAATGGAGGAACTGTTTCTTCTATTCAGAAGTATCTGAGAATCTGCTGTGGTTTAGGCACTGCTATTTTGGGGGGAAATAACACTCAACAAAAAATAGACCTGGAATCTACCTTCACAAAACCTAGAGTTTGGAGGAAATAAGACATTCTACAAACAATTACACAAGTGACTACATTTTTCCCCCTCAAATACAGGTCAGAGCAATAAAGGAAGTATTTGGTGTCATTTGCTAAATGCTCTGCTCAGTAGTTTTCTGAATCTTGTCTTATGTTTACAAGACTATTTAATAGACTCATCAACATAAAATGAATCTATCCCTTCGTACATTCTAGTAAAATTGCTCTCCATTATTATAGAGAGAAATTTTAACTAAAAGATAAGAGAGGAAATTTTAACTTGGGGACCAACTCAAATAGATGCTCTTCAGTTTTATCTCCAACTTCCTTTGTTTTAGGAGCTTAAGGGATCTTTATATTTAAGTCTTCAGGGGCCTGCCATTAAAGTGCAAATACATGAGAAGAGCTTCAGTTAATGGGGTACCATTTTGCCAACTCTGTGTCAGTGGTAGTGGCTGCTTGGAGTATCTTGTCCAGAAGGATTTGGAGTTTGAGTTCAGGTTTGAAGGCATTGTGCTAGATTAGTGATGTCTGTTGTTGGAATGGAGCGATGCCACAATTGCTACTCTTGGATTTGAACTTTTGTCAGCTCACATGTCAGAGATAATTAGTGAAGATTATAAAGTCTAGGTTAAGAATGAAGCCATGGAAGCAGATAGAAGATGTTAGCTGGATTATGAGAGAGTACCAGAAACAAATATTTTTTCGATGTTATGTAGAGATAGAAGGTGCCACACTTGCATGGAAGCTATGCAAGGTCCAGGACTTAGTCTAATTTTTTGCCCACAGTGTATCTGACTTAATAAGCATTCGATAAGCATTTGTCAATTAATGTTGAAAAATTATAAAGTTTGTTTATGGAGATCCTGTGAGGTAGCAAATGCTATTTTGTGTGTGGGGAAATAGAAATTCGGAGATCACACAAACTAAGCTTTGTGAAGATTGTTTCAGATTTCCAGGAAGGCATTCAAGGTCAAATAGAAGGACTAACAGACTAGGGATTTGAACCTAGGTCTGTCTCTGGCAAAGCCCACCTTCTTGCTACTACAAAAGAAAAATGCAAGGATGATGTAGGCCAGTGAGAGATTTTAGCCATTTAGTCTCTTTCTTTTAAAACCTCTGTTTTTACATGGCTAGGGATTTTTAAAAAATGGAGTTTGCTAGGTATGGCTGTTAACTTTGGTCACTTCCAAGGAGGCATATTCTTCCTTTAATGCATGTGTGGATATGCTTCTTTGTCTGGGATAGTTATTTTCACCATCACACTTTATCATCATTCAGTTGGCATCCCATAGGCTTGGTCATTTTGTCCATGTGATCTCTAGAGAAAAAAGTTAAGATTTGAAAATGGATAAATAAGGGCATGACATATGCCCAAGATATTTAATCAAATACACTGGAAATTTCTATGGTGAACACAGACATGCTTGATTTACAAAATATATGGCTGGCTGGTCAAGTCTCCATTTGAAATGAAGTTTCTGGAGTTCCTAATTGATGTTGGTTTCCCCTTACCTCATCAAGAAAAGAGACTGAGAGAGGAAAAAGGCATTATTTATTCATTTACTATTTCTACAGCAGGAGCTTATCTGAACATTTTTGCTTTGTTTTAAAAAACTGTATTAGCATAGAAACTATCTTCTTTGTAAACACGCCTCCCTTTCTCACTTCATAAAATCAGAGGGACCCTGGATGGTGTATTGAGAGGATTTTAGTCTAAACATTAAGTACTAGAAAATTATTACTAATCAGCTCCCACGTTGGCCTGGACCATCTAAAATCATACATGTCAAAAAAGAAAAGGTACCAGTATATTCAAATAATTAAAAACCTCCTTTAAAATGTTAGGGTTTTAGACTTCCTACAGGCTCTGTGAGAATTGGCCACCACTTCTCCCTGGGCTGCACACACTTGTATACCTTGTATCTTGGTTGGTGGAGAAAGTTTGCAAAACCTTGTTCTAAGTGGAACTACTTCATCACCTCCAATGGTGATGAACTCTTCTGGGGTTGTCACATCATTTTTTCAACATTAAAACATGAATCCCATATGAATTCCACATGATCCAAGACGGTGGAGGACTGAGTGAAAGTTACACTAACCTCCTCCTGGAATCAGTCTGGAATTACAACTAAATTGTGGAGAAAGCATCCTGAATAAACAGCTGAACAATAGTGGGAGAGAAGCTTTAGAACCATGGACAGTCAGAACAAACAGCTTCAACACAACATGACTAGTAGGGAGTGCAGAGGAGACATGAGAGGGCTGGCTGGGCTCCCATGGGCAGCAGCTGAAGTGCCAGAGGAATATTTCAGCAGCTGGGGGGATCCTCCTGAGAAGTGTGTGGTCTAAACACCAAGTGGGATTCCCTAGCCTACAGCACCTGAGCCCAAAAAGTACACAGATAACATCCAGCTGCAAAACATGGCAGGGTTTCTTTCTGCCAGAGACAGGCAGTTTGAGATGCAGAAAGGCATTTAAAGGGCCAATGCATACATTTTGCATATGCAGCCACCTCCCCTGGGTTCTGGGAAAGGGGTGGGGTGCAGAGTGGACTAGAGATGCTTGAGGAGAGACTGAGGACGGTGGCTTTGGGGAGAGAACTGAGAGAACAGCCACCAAGAACCCAGTGCTGAGTCATTCCCCATACTGCAGGAGCCATCTTGCTCAGGCAGGTCTCACTGCCCTCCCAGTGGCATCAGCCTGAGGGGAAGCAATAGCCCCACCTGTAGGAATTATCTGCCACAGCCTATGGTGCTTAAGCCTGACTGCTGAGTGCAGAGTGACTAGATTAACAACTGAAGGAGTCAGCCACGGACAATAGATCTTTGGTGGTCTTGAACAGGCTGCATAAGGCCAGACTGGGACACCATCTGACATCACCAGAGGTGGATCTAGAAAGAAAAAACAGTGGTAAATACTAGGTGCTACCATCACAAAATCCACCATGGTCTTCTCCATATTTTGTGATATTTTCTTTCCTGCATAGTTTTGTAATGTTATTTCCTGTCCTTCAAGTTTGTGCATATTAAGTCACTAGATTTTATACTATATTTCAATTCTCATATTTTGCCCCTCCCTTCTCTTACCCCATTTTACCTTCTTCTTTCCTCTTACTATTTTCATTTTAAATTTTGTTTTCTCTATTGCTACAACTTGTTTCCATTACATACTATTTCTCCTCTGTCAAGCCTCTGAAAACCAGTTTTCTTATGAATGCTCATCCCACATTCTTTTTCCCACTCTTAAAATACCTGTGTTCCCTCTCCACCTTTAGCAATCGTTGCTCATTGGTGTGGATAATGTAGTTTTTGTTGCATTTTTTTTTCAATTTTATCTCTAGACACTTGCTATTATTTTATTTCAAGTCTCAAATTATATTGTTCCCCTCTCCTACTCCATTCTGCCTTCATCCTATCCCTTCTTTTTTTGTCTCAAATTTTAACTTTTCCCTGTTAGCCTGTTTTTTTTTCTATTTTTTCTTTCATCCTGCCCCTTCTTTTTTCCAAGACAAATTTTAATATTTCCCTGTTTTACCCTGCTTTTCATTCCTCATTCTTAGTATTCCTTCTCCCTCTATGATCTCAAAATCATTTCCCTTTACTCTAGACATCTCTTAAGTCCTTCCTTCCTTCCTTCCTTCCTTCCTTCCTTCCTTCCTTCCTTCCTTGCTTCCTTCCTTCCTTTCTGTTTCTTTCCTTCCCTCCCTCCCTCCCTCCTTCCCTTCCCTTCCTTCCTTCCTTCCTTCCTTCCTTCCTTCCTTCCTTCCTCTCTCTCTTTCTTTCTTTCTGTTTCTTTCCTTCCCTCCCTCCCTCCTTCCTTCCTTCCTTCCTTCCTTTCTCTTTCTCTCTTTCTTTGTCTTTCTTTCTGTCTTTATTTCTTTCTCTCTTCCCTCTGATTCCCATCCCACCTATATTAATCTTAGTTCATTTGTCCTTGATAGTGCTGTGGTGGATCTTTTACTCTAGTTTGGTTCCTCTATTTTTAATTATTTATTTCCTTTTTTTTCCTTTTTCTTTTTTGCTCCCACTTTATTCCTTTTTAATTTCTGTTTAAACCTAATACCATACACTTCCCTTTTCTTATTCCATTCCCCTTTTTATTTATGATGTATATTTACTTTTCACATTGCTCTGATTCCCACCTCTTAGTAGTGCCCCTCCCTCTACATTCTCAAAATCATTTTTCTTTGAGTTATTCATCTCATATTCACTTCTCCTTTCTTATGGTAGTCTTAATCTCTTTACACCCTTATTACTGCTGGTTAATTGCTGTTGATATTATGATTGTGGGTGAGAGAGATTTTTGCAGGTGTGGGTTTTTTTCTGGGGCTTTGTCCTTTTGTTCCAGCAGCACCTGCACAACAGCATACAAGACGTGGTGGGTGCACTGACCCTCAGTTAGCCGGAGGGAAGGAAACACCAGGGAATGACCAAACAACAATCAAAACCCAAATAAATCCAGAGAGCTAACATGAATGGCACAAATGGCATCCCAGGAGCATGAAGTAGAGGATATCAAGGAGACCATACCACTGAATCCCACAGGCCTGCTACCATAGAAGTTCACACCACAAAGACAGTCAAATGAGATCAATTCAAGAAGCAGAAACTAACAAGAAGTCTCCCATAAATTGCAGAGAGAAAGAAACAATGGCCAATTAAAATGAAAGGAGGAATCCCCAGAAAGTGTGCTAAATGAAATAGAGGCAAGTTAACTATCAGGCATTGAGTTCAAAACAGTGGTTATAAAGAAGCTCAATGAGCTCAGTGAGAATTACCAAGAACTACAGGAAAGCGATAAGGTACTTACTGTGAACTACATCAACATGAAAAAGGACATAGAAACTATCAATAAGAGCCAGGAGGAAATGAAGAATACAATTTCTGAGTAAAAGAACACAGTAGAAGGAATTAAAAATCAGGCTGGATGAAGCAGAAGATTGAGTCAGTGAGCTGGAGGACAAGGTAGAAAAAAGTTCCCAGACAGAGCAAAAAAATGAAAAAAGATTCAAAAAGAGCAAAAAGGGGTTAAGGGAGCTGCAGGACAACATGAAACATAATCATATCTGTATAATAAGGATACCAGAAGGAAAAGAAGATGAGCAAAGGATAAAAAAAAAACTGTTTGAAAATTAATGACTAAAGTTCCTTCATTTGATGAGAGAAAGAGTAACAGAAGTCCAGAAAGCACAGAGTCCCAGTCAAGATGAATCCAAAGAGGCCCTCTCCAAGACACATCGTAATTAAAATGGTAAAATCAAAGAGAGAAAATCTTAATGGCAGCAAGGAAGAAACAGGGAGTAACATACAAGGGAGCCCCAATACGGCTAGCAGCTCACTTCTCAATAGAAACAGTTCAAGCCAGAGGAGATGTAAAGAAATGCTCCAAGTAATGAAAAGCAATGGCCTGCAACCAAGACTGCTCTACCAAGCAAGGCTCTCAATTAAAATGGAAGGTGAATTAAGGAGTTTCCCAGACAGAAGATGGCTAAAAGAATACACCTTCACCAAATCAGCATTGCAAAATATTCTAAAGGGACTGCTTTAAGAAGAGAAGCAAAAAAGTGAGAGAGGAACGCAGGCACAAAGGGGAAAAATGGCAATGAATAAGTACCTGTCAATAACCTTAAATGTAAATGGATTAAATGTTCCAATCAAAATTCATAGCATAGCAGAATGGATAAGAAAACATGACCCACACACATGCTGCTTACAAGAGACCCACCTCAGAACGAAAGACTTACACATACTGAAAGTGAAGAGTTGGTAAAAATATTCCAAGAAAATAGACAGGAAAAAAAATGCTGGCATACCAATGCTGACATCAGACAAAATAGATTTCAAAACAAAGGCCATAAAAAGAGACACAGAAGGACACTTCATAATACTCACGGGTAGAATCCACCAAGAAGACATAAACATTGTAAACATATATGCACCCAACAGAGGAGCACCCAAATATATAAGGAAAATCTTAGAGGACATCAAGAAAGATATAGACAGCAACACACTGATAGTCGGGGATTTTAACACCCCGCTGTCACCAATGGATAGATCTTCTGAACAGAGAATCATTAAGGATAATGTGTCACTGAACGATGCAGTAGATTAAATGTACTTAATTGATATACCAAGAACCTTTCACCCCAAAGAAACAAAATACACATTCCTTTCATAAACACATGGAATATTTTCAAAGATAGACTACATTATAAGACACAAAACAACCTCCAACAAATTCAAGGAAATTGAAATAATATCAAACATTTTTTCAGACCGCAATGGGTTGAAACTAAACTGCTCTAAAGGAAAAAACTCAAAAACAGTCAAATTCATGGAGACTGAATAACATGTAATTAAGCAATGAGAGGGTTAACAACAAGATCAGAAGAAATTAAAAAGTTTCTGGAAATAAATGCAAGTCAACACATAACAGCCCAAAACCTATGTGACTCAGCAAAGGCAGTTTTGAGAGGGAAGGTCATAGAAATACATGCATACTTAAAAAAGATAGAAAAATTTCAAATAAACAACCTAACTCTACATCTACAAGAACTGGAGGAACAAAAACAAACAAAGCCCAGAGCAAATAGAAGGAAGGAAATAATAAATTGTTTGTTTGAGAGGATTTAGGAAGTTGTGAAGCATGAGCCAAGACCAGCCATTCACATGGAAAAGTCACTGTTAAACATTTGGGTGAACTGGTAAGTTGGGTGGGACAGAATCCTAGGGGATCTCCAGTGCAGGACAAACAGTAGTAGCCAGGTTGATGGAGTCTCAGCTATGGCACCAGCCTGCTGGCTCTGCAGTTCTATGGGGTGAATACTCAAAAAGGGGACAATAGCCTCTGCCTGCCTTTGTGTATGGGAGAAAGCTGTCCCCCAGCTCTTGCCCTGATGTTAGACACTTCAGTTCCTCCCTGTTTGCCACTAGTGCCTTTCAAGCTGCTACCCTGGTGCTGGAGCTCAGAAGGAGTAAGTCTGCACACAGATCCTTTAAGAGGAACTGCTTGGGACTCTACAAATTTCTTACACTGACTCAATCCCCACTGGTTTTTGCAGGCAGGAGTTTTGGGGATTTATCTACCTGTCACTGGAACCCTGAGCTGGGGGCCTGGTGTGGGGCTGGGGCTTCTCACTCCCAGGATACCTCACCCGGATTTTTATCTACCACACGTGGGTGTAGGACCAGCCCATTCCATATCTCTGCCTGTCTTACCAGTCTGGATGGATGTGGTTTCTTTAATTATGTAGCTGTCAGACTTCCATTCACTTTGATTTCTCATGGTTGTGGGTGATGGTGGTTCTATAGTTTAGGTGTGATATCGATGTGGTTGTGTGAGGAGGCAAGCCGTGCTTAGCTGTTCTGCCATCTTGACCGGAAGTTTTTCTTAACATGTTAATGTTATTTATCACATTGACAGCATAGTAAATAAATATTAAGTTTATACATATATACTAGGGAAACGTTTTTAGCCAGCTGTGTTGGCATTTGAAGTTTATTGCTTTGAATACTTTGTATATTCAAGACAGTTTTGTAGTTGGTGTTTATATTTTCTCCATTGATTCTCTTCACTGAAAATATTGAAATAATCAGCAATGATGAAGTGAAATTTCTATCTTTTTATTAGTAAAATTAAATTTATGCACCCTTTTAACATGCTGTTTGAGACAAATTCCACACAGTGCTAGTTCACAGCAGCTCTGTGTAACAGATCTCCTATGATGAAAGAAATGCCAGCATCTATGCCACTTCTGGTAGGTACTTGAGATGTGGTTCTTGACACTGACAGACTGAATTTCTAATTTTATTTAATTTTAACCAATTTAAACTGCCATGGCCACATGTGGTTATTGGCTACTGAGTAGGCAGAGGAAGTTGAGAGGCCTGTACTGCATAGCTTGAGAAGAGGTTTGGCTGAGCTGTGCCTCGGTGTCAGCTGTATCATGTGAGAAGCCTTTCTTCCCATGGGGAGCATGTCTTCTGCCATTCCCTGCTTTGGTACTCTCGTAGAGGCTTGGATAAAAATGTGTGATGTTGAGAAAGGATACAGCTCTGTGGGATAGAGATAAAGTTCACATACCCCACCCATGTCCTCAGACAGCCTGCTCCAATGTGTGTACTAAGTTTTTCAGGTATTCTCTACCTCCTCCTTTGCCCTGCCTCCTTCCTGGCAGGATATAATCATTGTAACATCAGTGGCCCTGTCTCTGACTCTGCCTGCCTGCTTTCCACCCCTCCTCTTCAATGTATCCCCCACTCCCCACTTCTGTTACTTCAGCTGAGATCATGGTCAATGGCTTCCCTAAGAAAACAAGCTCCTGAATATGCTTCAAGGACCTCCAGGATCAGTTGTTCTCTCCAGCTTCCCACTCCCTGCTCCCACTCCCCAGCCCCAAAACCACCACAGTAAATGCCCTAATATGCTGCTGGGCCTGCCAGCTTCCAGGCCTTGGCAGCTACCTAGTTCACACCTTCTTCCTAAATTACGCTCTGCCATGGTTCATCTAAGGCTCGCTCCTTCTTGTGTTGACTGACATAACTTTGCAGGAAGCCCACCCAACTCATCCACGATGGTCAGGTGCCCTTCCTGGGTGTCCAGTCCCTGTGTTATCCCGTCTGTTCCTGTGTTGAATCTGTGAAGCAGAGCCATTCCTGGCAGGACCCTGAGTACATGTTGTATGATTGGTGACTACATTTGGTGAATGAGCAACATGAACAAGTCCATCATTAAACCCAAATCTTAGCGAGTTTCTGCTTGTGCACACTTCTTTAAATCCTGTGATAAATTAATGAATTTTACAGGGAATCCAACTGCCTGGACTTTATTCTTCAGACTTTTTTATTGATTGCTCAGTTTCATCAACTCCATTCATATCTTTCTTTTTACAAAATACTATATTCTTGTTCCAGGACTATTAACCCACTTATTTAGTTACCATTGAGTTTTAATCATAGACTATAGATGACTGGGTTCTCACTAAGTAAAGTAAAAATACAGATACGGTTGCCTTTGTTAAGAGTGAATTTTTAAAGGACTTTGTATGAATCTGTTTTAACAAGTTTTTGTACAATTACTATAAATAATGAAAGCAGAAGCAAAGGAATATTTACAGTTATAGATAATAGCTGTTATAAATCATTTGTTTTATAAAGATAGTTTTCAGAGGAGTAATTTTAGTGACATTCAGTCTGTTCATTACCGTTCTCTTTAGTATGTATAGTAAATACATACTAAAATACAATAGTATGTATTGTCTGCCCTCTAGCTTGCATTTTCTTGTTGCCCTACATTCAGGTACAGACACAATCACTCCATGTCCCCACCTCCCTATAAAATCAGCTCAAGAAGGTCACTAAAAGAAGATCACTAAAATGCTTTATGCACTAGCTAATTTTAACAGGAAATATTAAATGGAGCTAACTGCAAACAGATTCTGCTACATGGTCACCATTAAGATGATAAACCTTTGGCATTGGAAAATTTATGGCAGAGGCACTCCTAAGCTATCAATGAGCTATACATCTTTCTGATTATTAAAAGAATTATATGGTAAACTTAATTCTGTCTAATAGTAAAATTAACCAATTAATTTTATATTAATTGAAATTTGAACATTAGATGTTAATTGGAGGCCACAATTTTTTGGTGTCCTCCTCAACTTCAGCACATGTGAAATTCTAATATGGGTGTGGGTGGGAAGGAGAGGGGACACGATCCTCTGAGTGCTTCACTTGGCAGAAATCCTCTGCCCCTTAGCCCTGGAATTTACTCTTTAATTCCTCATTCGAACCATGATTAACTCAGTTAAACTACACAGGGCTTGATTATTGTTCTTACTCCAAGGATACTTTGAAGCTAGAATCCGGGATATTGAGCAAAGCAAGGTGTGAGGATTGGTAGCTGATGCTAACCTTGAAGAACTGAAGAGTAACTTAAAAAGCAGCCGTAAGAGTTAGAAACTGTAGTCAGAATAGTAATAATAATATTTATGAATGTTCAGTGAAAAGTTTGAAATCAATTCTTTAAGAACTTAAGGAATTATAAACATTTAAAAATGATTTCTATCAAAGAGGATTAAAAGATATTTGAACTCTTCTGAATGCTTCATTTTTTTTTGATATTGCTGTATATATGTGATGTCATTGCACCTACTACCTTAGAAGATGCATTTCACTAAAATAATTGTTAAATATGCATGTGTTAGTGCATTTTTTGGTATAATGAAGGACTTTATGTGCACTTGAGA
This sequence comes from Pteronotus mesoamericanus, assembly GCF_021234165.1. Taxonomy (NCBI): domain Eukaryota; kingdom Metazoa; phylum Chordata; class Mammalia; order Chiroptera; family Mormoopidae; genus Pteronotus; species Pteronotus mesoamericanus. Next base: position 471,214 of record NW_026555109.1, read on the forward strand.
AGATTTATCTTTCTATACTTTAAAAAGGATAATTTTTCTTGATTAAATAAGATAACTACATACAATAAATTCTATAATTTGTGTAAGTGCTTTGGTGAAAGAAAATGTCTTTCCTGTAAATTGACTTAGTTTAAGATTTCCATAAGGTAAATGAGGATCTCTTTATCCATTCCAAGGAGAAAACCAAGGAGAAGTTTTAGAGGAAGCTATTTATGCAAAATCAATGTCAGGAAAGGCTAAAATAACTTGGGGTTTTTGACTGATCTTCAGAACAATAGAATGCATTTTCTTCTGGAAAATGTCTCATGATGGTTAAAACCTTAATATTTCCTCAAAATGTCTAAGGATCCAACAGAGTTTACTGAGGTATTGGTATAATCACCCAGAAGACCTAGTAGAGAGGCAAGATAAGGATTCAGGTCACCTGGTATGACCGTAGCCAAGCCTGAGATTCATTATAGGATGCTATGACATTATTGTTTTGTTTTTATCTTAAAACTTTTTTGATAATAAACCTTCTGATTTTATCAGGCAGTCCAGTAATATTTGTCTAGATATTTACTTACTTTGGAGAAGGAAAACTAAAAATTTGTGCTTTTACATAATTGATGTACCTGTATGTGAAAATATGTTTGGTATGGGTTGTCTATATATCTCTAAAGATAAAGATTAATTAATTAGCTGGTTTTTGCTGACTATATTTAAGGATTTACACATTCCTTAAATAATCCTAAAATTTTCGAGGTTAGAATTTTATATTTGGGTGGACGTTTGATAAAGTATTTAGGTTGTATCTTGTAAGTCTACACTGTTCATTATAGTGGCCAACAGCCACATGTGGCTCTTTAAATTTAAATACACTTAAAATGTTAGTTCCCAAATCACACCGGTTGTGTTGTAAATTTTCAGTTGCCACATAGAAGTAGTAGTTACCATATTGGACAGTGCAGATATGTGTAGAACATTCCCATCATTACAGAAAGCTCTCTTAACACTTGGCTAACCATTGCCACCACCTCCTCTCTATGTATAAATGTCTTTAAAATTTGGAAATGACACAAACACCATAATTTTCCCTGCATATGCCCTGTCCCTGCCCTGCCGTCACCTCTCTAGGCAACAAAGCTAACTTTGTGATAAATATACCAACTTGAGGCCTAGAAATTGAACCCCAAGAACCAAGTGGCTTCAGCAGACACAGAATACTTGGAAAAAATAGCAATAATTTTTTACAATCTCAATAATGAGTTGAATGAACAGATTGCCCTTATCATTCTCCTGAGTGTAGTAGGGATTCCTAGACTTTTTAGAATTATAAATCCCAGTTATTTATCCAGATTGCTGACTCCCTCTCTTCTTCAGTGTCTTTTCCTGGTTATATTTCCAAGTGAAGTTTGTTTTCATAATGAAACGAGAAGGCTAATTTTTAATATTCATAGGCTCTCAGAATGCCTCAGGATAGTTTGAGTATATATGAGATTAAAACCAGGCACAGAAATGACTCTTTCATTGTGGACTACTGGCTATGACTCTTCCTTCAACTAAGGCATACATCTCATTAATGCTGAGAGTACTCATTTCCCATTGGATAGATGGGGAAACAGCAAACATCATGAGCTCCCATGGACCCAAAAGCCACGCAGACTCTGTTTAATATTGTGGTCTGATTTGTGACCTGATTTCAGAACAAAAGATTTTGAAAGCTGCCTCCATGTTGCTACTCTTCAAAAATGTGCCAGTATTATTGTTTCAGTATTTAAAAAGTAGTAATGTTCTCATTGACATTATTGCATTCAATAAAGCAGGTAATCTAGAAAATAACAGTGTAAATTTCCCTTTATCAGACTTAAGACAGCTGTTTTAATTTTGAAGAAAAAAAAGAACAACATGTGCACATTTTAAAATTATTCCTAAATTAGTTCTAATTTGGAGAAGATCCTCTTCCCTCCAACCTGGAGACTATCTTACTTATAAAGAATTAATAAAGTTGGCGTGAAACAGATTAATTTATATTTTCTAGTCAGGAATCCCAGCCTCTTCCCAATAGCTACATTTCCTTTACTACTGGATCAGCTATTCACTTATTTCATTCAAAATTTTCTGAGTGATTTTTCTTTGTATCAAAGAGTCTCCAGGAATATGCTTGGCAGCTCAGTGATGTCACTGCTAGTGAGAAAGCCAGGTGCTTGCTAGAAGTTAGAACACACTCGTTATCTTTCCTATAATCTGCACCCTTGTGTTCGCAGAAACTCAAAACTTAAGTGGATCCTGGCTGCAATGAAAAGAGTCATCGTTAGTCCTTCTGACATCTGACATTGGACTAATTTTTTTACGCATATTTGTTTTCAACTGCTTTTTCACCCAATAGCCAGCATTCAAACTACATTCTTCTTTTCTTGGACATAATCTACTCCATGCTTGAGCTATTAGCAATCTTGGAAGTTGAAAAGGAAATGCTTATAGCAAATTGCTCAGTAAGATCAGTTGTTTTCTTCCAATGATTATTTGTGATAATAATAGGGAATTTGATGGGAGTTATTTGAGACAAAACCCTCCCAGCCAGTTTTCACAGCTTCTGTATTGATTCCTCTCTCCAGACTGCTATGTCCCGTCTCACCTGAGGCCTCATGGACCCCTCAGTGGCCCTTCAGTATCTGTCTGTATTTCAGGCCACATCTCCCTCTGCCTGCATGAAGACCCCTGTATGACTTGCTAGCTCCCCTGTGTCACTTCTCATTATATACCAGCTACCCCAAGCTCAGTATGTCTAAAACTGAATTTATCCTCCCTCACCTGTCCCTTATATCTTGTTCTTGAATTTCTTTAAATCACTGTCCCTTCCACCCAGCTTTCCATACCATACTTGAGAGGTACCTTTGGTTTTTCTCCATGACAAAGCTTGGGGGAATCCTGTGACTGGCTGGTCTCTGTGCCTGCTTTAGAGTTCCCAGAGACCACTCATTGTTGATTGATTGACTCATTTAATGTGTATTTATTACCTGCTTATCCCAGGTACTCTACTAGACAGTAGGAACACAGAGATGAACAGAACAGACCTGATCATGATGCTTAAGGCTTATGGGGGAGGACTGACATTCAACTAGCACAATCAAAAATGCTGAGTGCTAAGTGTGGGTATGTCTGACCATGCCATCCTTTTCTTTTAACTTTGGAATAAAGTTAATTAATATAAAGTATATTAATATATTATATAGAAAATATAAACTAATCTGTTTCACGCCAATTTTATTCTTTATAAGTAAGATAGTCTCTAGGTTGGAGGGAAGAGGATCTTCTCCAAATTAGAACAAATTTAGGAATAATTTTAAAATCCAGTGGTTTTCTATTAACTTTGGAATAAAGTCCAGACTCCTTAGCCTGTATTCAAAGCCCTTCATGAATTGGCTAGGACCTGCTGGTAAGCTGACATATCTCCAAAGCTCACTGCACTTCCTGAGTTTCCTATCTGAGCTTCTTTGGAGTGTTTTGGCCCCTTGTTACCTGGGCAAACTTCTGCTTGTACTGTCACTTCTCGTGTGCCTTCCCTGGTTTTTCATGTGTGATGTTTCTCCTTTGTGCTCCCAAAGCTTCTTTTCTTTCTTTTTCTTTTTAGTAGTTGTTCAAGTACAGTTGTCTCCATTTTCCCACCACCACCTTCTCCCACCCCACCCACCCCCACTTCCCATCTCAATCCTTCCCTTCTTTGGCTTTGTCCATGGGTCCTTTATACATGTTCCTTGATGACCCTTCCCCTTTTTTCCCCCATTATCCCTTTCCCCCCTCCCCTGTGGTTACTGTCAGTTTGTTATTTACTTCAATGTTTCTGGTTATATTTTGCTTGCTTGTTTGTTTTGTTGGTTAGGTTCCACTTATAGGTGAGATCATACGGTATTTGTCTTTCACCGCCTGGCTTATTTCACTTAGTGTACTTCTCTATAGCCCACCACTGACCAGTCCACCCAAACAATATTTATTTTCTCCTCCAGTAGATTCTGAGACCCTTGGGGCAGAGATGATACCTTCTATCAATTTATCCTTAGTTGCTAGCACAACAGCTAGAATATAGTAAGTCCTTTGTAAGTCTAATGATAAGGGAGGCCTACAAATGGAGCCATTGTACTGATGGAGGTAGTAACATCTAGTTTCTGCAAATGGTCAAGTAAACACCTAAATCCATGTCAGATCTGATGAGTGAGATTCTGTATCTGGTGGGATATTGGCCTATATGGCATTTAAATTTTCTGATTCTGAGTTGTTACTGCTTGGTTTTCATTATATAGTTATTTTTTCCAAACTCCCAAACGTCTTCATTGAACCAATCATATGTTATGAATTCTGTTCCTGGGTAATGTGGGAACTGCTGTCCTAGTGCTTTATTCTGTGCATGAGCAATTGAACTCAGTGGGATGATGATATTTTATTTTATAACTCATTAATATGTATGATCCTGTGTACCCAAATATTCACTGCTAGCTGTCAGTTACCATTGCAGTTGATTCCATAGACCATCAGAATGTACTTTTCTGCTGTATTTGTCCCGTGCCAATAATCAAAGGAGCATGATGAATCCAGTGGTAGACGGGAACTACATGCCGGGCCTGGTATGTGTATGCATGGGCAAGCAAATCCACCCATGCCTTTCTTTCTCCAAAGAAGGAATTAACTTTAATGTTACTTTGGCTAATGCAAAGTATCAAAGTTAAATTAAATATAATTAAATTAAATATAACAGAGGAAATTCTAAGAGATTACTCATAAAATGGAAAGCAGTTTCATTCCCATGGAGTGCAAATCTGGCTGCATATGTGGTGTCTAAGATCATATACTTAATGTGAATTCCTGTTACATATAGTATGACAGTTAAAAAATATATCAGTTTCCAACAGTAGATAAGAAGCATTTATTTGAACCATTCTCATACCGTAAACAATCTGTAAAATGTTTGGTTTACTACTAATTTTCAGTTGGTCAGTACTTACCATATCCTGTGACATTCTTCAATCTTTCGTTGAGCTTTTACTATGCACAGGTAATGATGAATGGGAGAATGGGAGAAGCTCCCTGCTCACATGGACGTTACTAACTAGGTAAATAGATGTCCGAGTACAGTTATTTCCATGTGGCTGTTGGCCGGGTCTGTGCCATATGCTTTTACTTCAGCAAAACTCTGGAGGAAGACCTGCTGTCCTGGAGGTTAAGTCATTTAGTTTAATCCTGACAGGATAAGCAGATGCTCATGCCAAGGGTCCGGCATCTGGGATTGTCAACATTCATTAATGAAGGGATCTGTTGAGATGGAATTAAAATTAACTCATGCAGGAAGAGCACAGGAACCATCAGTGAGATACATACTTCTGTCCTGAAAATAAATGGAAAAAACTTCACTGTGAGGTCAACTTTCTCTCAAAAGTAAAAGCAACCATGTCCCCCATGATGTCTAATATCCTATAGAGCCCGCACAATCTCAGGGGGATAGGTTATTAACTGTCAGATACTCCCAGCTCTGGAATGGTGTCTTCATTGCTCAACAGACATTTATTTGAGCCCTTGCAATGTTCTGGGTTCTGTGCAAGGTCCTAGGTATAGACAGGTAAACCTAAAGGACAAGTATGCTGTCTTCATGAAGCTGTCTTCATGAGCCTTCATGGACCTTAGAGCCTTCTAGAGGTGGGTGACTGAGGCCAGGAGCAGATCTGGAGGAGAACAAAGCCTCTCTGTTCGTGATAGAGGAGAAGGGAATTCAGTGTTTGTTGAATAGACTTCCTGCCAGAAGGTAGGTGTTTTTCACACATGCCACATGCATGTTCATTTTCACACTTGACTGCACAGCCCTCTGATGTACACATGTGTAGTAGACATCTCTCTCTCTTTCTCTCTCTCTCTCTTTTTTTTTTAAGTGGGAGAGAACCATCTGTGACCACCAAACCTTACTTTGTGGGGATTCCTTCATTTCATGTGGCTGAAGGGGAGCCAGAGTCCCACTTCTAACCAGAGCAGCCCAGCTGGGCAGATGTGCCTTTCAGTTTGAGAACTGGAGGGAATGCCTAGGAGAAAGAACTATTTGAGGAATTAGGGAATATAATTTTAAGTCTCGAGCCAATTACATAGAACTATATTGTCTTAAATTTATTTGCTTTGTATAAATTAAATTGTAATGTTGAAGAAGACCTGAGTCTTCTTCATGATGTTTACATAGTCACAAGAATTTCATTTTGAGAGAATTCTGCTTTTTAAAGGACCTACCCAAACATTCAAAAATAAAACCCACAGATATTTATTGAGTACCTGCTATGTGCTATGCAGGCCCTAATGATATAGCAGTGAACCAAACAGACAATATTCCTGCACCCACAAAACATATTCCAGTATAAAAAGATACAAACAGAACCAAGTATATCATATGTCAAGTAGTATTAAGTGATAAGAAGAAAATTAAAGCAAGAGAGAAAGGAGAGTGTAGAAGTATTCATATGGACATATATGTGTCTATATTTTATATAAACTTGTCAAGGAAACTTCTATGATAAAATGGTATTTAGCAGATGGTATAATAAAATGAGGGAGCAAGTTCTACATTTTGGGGTAAAAGTCATTTCAGAGAGAATGAAGAGGATGTGCAAAGACCCTGAGGTAGGAATGTGTTCAAAGTATATGAGGAACAGTAAGGCAACCACAGTGGCAGAATAGAATGAGCAAGAAATGGAATGGCAGGAGATGTGTTGCCCAGAGAAATAACAGGGGGTCTGGTAGGCCAGGAGAGGGAGTTCAGACAATATTCTAATTGACATGAATGACTGGATCTTGTTCAAGGACCACACTAGCTGCTGAGTTCAGCAGACTGTAGTGCTTGAGTCAAGAGGCCAGTGAGAAAGCTGCAGCACTCAGGAGACTGATGGTGGCAGTTAGCGGCTGGGTCCAGGATATATTCTGAAGGTAAAGCTCACAGGATTTGCTAAGGAATTAGATAGTAGGTGTGAGAGAAAGGAGCAAAGATGACTTGGAGTGTTTGGCCTGAGCATTTTTTGACATGCAGTTAGTTACCAGTTTTGCAAAGAAGAAGGCCAAAAAGTAAACACACGGAAAAGAATATTAGCCCTCACTCTTACCTATTTCCTTTGCTCTATACCAGAGGAACTTGATATTCAAAAGGATGCATATCTCTGAATGTAAAAGTAAATATTAACAATTGTCTAATGCCCGAGTCTATTTAGATCTGTGAAATTGTCCTTAGCTTTCCATCACTGTCAGGGTCTCTGATTGCACAGTATATTGGGTTCCATGCAGCTTGTGTGGGTAGATTACAGTCTTGCAGAGTAGCTCTCATTATGGGCAAGTTTCTACCAGTGGGCACTTTCCACACCAGCCCAAATGCTCTACATGCCCAGCAAGATGCTACATCCCAGTACTGAGCATAATTCTTTTGGACCTCCCTCCAGCTAGCTAGCCCACAGTATTGGGGGAGGGCGTTCTTGCCACAAGTTGCTTTCTCCCATTCGGATGGAGTGACTGACACAACCTCTGGTGTCAACTCTTTGGTGCTAGGTGACCCTGCCACCCCTCTCTTGGTCATTCTGGGGACAGTCTGTGTAAATACCACCACGTTCATACAGTTTGGCCCAATTATTCAGCAGTGTTTTCTCCAAGGATGATTGTCTCAGAAAGCATGAAGACAGAGCCTTATTCGAGGAGAGTTGTTGGGGGAAACAATAGCATCTATGTTCTTTACAAGAACGTCTTTGGACAGCAAACTAAACTTGGGTGGGTGGACATTGAAAAGGCTTTCTCAAGAGTAGGAAGCAAAATGTAATTCTCCTTTGCCAGGCTTTTTCTGCTGACATTTCCTGCTCCTTAACAAAGCACAGCATGCACCCTGATGTGTGTAGTTTGGAAGCACCCACAGTCATTTCAGCATATCGTACATGCTGTGGGTAATTTAAAAGAACCTATTTACCACACAGGTAGGGGGAAGCAAGGCATATAGCCTCAGTAGTTTTAACTAGAAACATAAAGTTTTAATCTGCCTTCCATTTTTTCCATTGAACTATTGACATTTTCTTAAATTAGAGAATAAGTGATAGAAGATGATAAGCTCTTGGTAAAGTGAAATAGGATGGTGGAAAGCCACAGGGGGAAATGTATTTGTCAAAACACATTAGTTTTTAAATAAAGTAATAATACTTGTATCTCATAATCTGGAAGTGCACCATTCAATACAGTAGTCAATAGCCATATGTGCCTATGTAAATTTAAATGAAATCAATTAAAAATACATTTGCACTAGTTACATTTATGTGCTCAGTAGCCATTTGTGACTCATGACTACTGAATTAACTTAGATATGGAACATTTCCTTCATCATAGAATATCATATTAGACAGTACTGATCTAAAATATAAAATAAGAACAATCTATGATAAATTGTCGTACAATTCACTCATTGCCATCCAGCTCAGGGTCTTAAATTAGGAATGTGCTGAAAGGCTGAAAGAAAATCTCCAATCTTCTGAAAACAGTATGATCTTGGAGGTCATGCATAGGTGGGAAGGGACTCACTTTTGCATCCTTCAGTTTGCACCTTTATCCTGCTTGTAACTTGGGTTGAAGCACAGTTAGGAGTTACCATGTAGTAACATGCTTGCTTCTTTCCATGATGCTTAAACAGAAACATAACCTGTTGTAGTAAGAAGATAATAGAGTAGTTTAAATTAATGAGGCCATAAATATACGAAGCAGAACTGGGGAGCATTTTTAAAGTTCTGTATATATTGTGTGATTTGACTCTCAATAAAAGCTAATCAGGTGGAGGGATCTTTTCTTAACTTGATTGGAGATTACCAACATGTTATTGCCCTATTTATCAGTTACTTTTAAATAGAGTCAATTGTTTTCTCTTCCAGTGTGAAGAGCAGGCAAAGGGTGATTAGCATTCTTTTGCCTGGGTCAGGTATGCTGGGTAAATATTTACTAAGCTTACTAGGCCTGTGAGAACATGACTGGCTTGGGGTGTCCAGGAGCCAGTAACATTCCCCTCATAGCAGAGGTACCTCACGGCACTGTTCCAGATAACTCAGGTGTCTTGAGGTTATTACTTCAGAGGGTGACTCCAGACCACCTGATGGAAGGTACAGTAACTGTCAAATCGAGATCATTAAGTTAATGTGACCCTTCTCTGTAACAGCAAACTCCATACCTCTGGTGGCCCCAGAGCCCATGGGAAAACTTCCAGGTGTGATGCAGCCCACCCACAGAGAGGCTTGGAAACACAGGAAACAGTCAACACAACATGAAATGTAGTCAGTGTAAGCAATTGGAATTTCTAAGTTCACAGCTTATCAAGAACGTGTGTTGAAGGCAGGGAATGCTGTAATGACAAACAGTAACAGGAGGAGCCTGGGGGAAGGCAGAGAAAGGATTTATCAGGTTAGCATGGGTCAGCAGAGGAAGATCCCTGGCTGGGCCATGCAGCAGAGGGGCTGTAGTTTTGCTTACCCAGATCTTTTTTCTCATGTTCACTATTAAGTCAGCAAAATTTTTGATCATGGCTAGGTTTCCAGATGTGAGGTATGTATGATGATTCCTGGGATATGCTGGTCTCAAGACAAGTTGGTAAAGCAACCAACTTTAAAAACAACTAAGTTAAAGAGGGCAGATTATTGGATAGCCTGAAAGTAACCATCACTTTTCAAGCATCCAAGAAATACTAATAAATGTTATTAATATATTTTTATACTTTATTTATATCATGCCATACAGTTGGGTTTTCCTAGATGTCATACTACTTAATTAAAAAAATAACATGTGGTAAAGGCAATTTCCTCACCACTACTCTGAGTGAGTCATTGTATGGAGTGTCATAACGAAACAGACACAAACCTGGCTCTTGGAATGAAGGTGATTTCATGCTACTACTTTTGGAGAGGTCATGCTTAAAGGATAGTACAAAGGTTTTGAGATTGGGTCTTTTTTCTCATTTCTTCTTTCTCTTCTGACAGAAATGAAAAGCATTTCATTCTTCCCCCAAAATTTATGTCCTAAAACATTTTTTTTGCAAGTCCATTTCATACCTAAAAGGGTATATTGTTAGTTTAAATATATGCAATCAATATCTTAGGCTTTCTGCCTGGTATAAATTGGTATTCATTCCAAATAGTCCTAGTGAGTGTTTTTTTTTTTTTTTAAGTAGTATTAAATTATGGGGCAGGAATCATGAATTGGTTTTGATTTCATGGCTGAGTCCGATTGATACATGAAGCAACTGGGCATGAAGGCACCTGAAGGAGCACTGTGGAAAGAGAGCAGGCAACATTGTTAGTGGTGTCCTTGTTGGACATGAGAAAGATGAAGGGGGAGTAGACATGACCCTGATTTGCTGACCGTGCCACCTGGGGAGTGCTAGCCATTATGTATGGGAGTTTGCTGGGTAACTATCTCTGATTCACTTATTCTGCTTATAAACTGCAGATTTACCAGTCAGATGACCTTTGAAAGCATTGAATGAAACTCTTCAGATAAACATCATCTCCTAGGTCTTCCTCTCTCCCCCATATTGTGTTGGCTGAGTGAGTGAGTTTATAAAGTATATTGGACTTGTTGGTCTTGTTCAGAAAAGCATCATGGTCTTGAAGAATGGTTCAAATTATAAGGAGATTTTCATGATTTCTTTTCTACCCAGCCTAAACGCATGATCCAGAATTAAAGGTCAGTTTGGATTTGTTGACGTCCATATTAATTAGGACATCTTACACACTACATTAATGTTAAAATTCTAGCTATAATGAAAAGCTGTATCTGAAACACTGGTGTATGTGTTGTACTGAAAGCCTTCTCTCCACATTCTTTTTTTTTTTTACACTCTTAAAATTGATATATGAAATTAAAGGGGAGTAATTGCTACAGTTTAAAGCTCAAGAAAGAGCCCTGAACTTGAATGACCTTAGGCACCTGCTTAACCTTTAGCCCAGTGCTTTTCTGTGTCAACTGCACATTAGAGTCACCTAGGGAATTTTTTAAAAGAACACTGATGCCCAGATCCCACACCAGGCTAATTGAATCAAGTTTTTGGGGGTGGGAACTGAGGGGCAATGCATTTCTAGAAGCTCCCCACAGGGTCTTAATGCACATTGTGGTTTGAGAACAACTGCTCTAGCCAATCTGTGTCTTCAGCTTCCTTATCAAGAAACTCCCAGTATCTACAGCAGGAAGGACCTTCCTTGGTGTTGCCCACCTACTTCTGCAGCCTCAACGCCTATCAGTCTCTCCCCTTGTTCTGGCTCCACAGGTTCCTACACACCTAGCCAGCAGAACAATGCCCTTTCTCACCTCTCTACCTTTGTATTTGCACACGCTATTCTTTCTGTCTTGAATGCTATTTTCCCAGTCTCTTCCCATTCCTGCTCTTTGCACAAAGCTACTTTCCCCTAAGAATCATTTAGTGATCCTTCCCTCATAAAACCACCCCCTTTTCTCCCCAGGGCAGACTTAGCATTCTTCTCTTGCATTTCCGTGACCACTGGAAGACTGGGGCCACCCCTCTTTACTCCTCCACACCCAGAACAACTGATGTTTGAAAAACATTTGTTAATAAATGGTGGATTGGCAATAATATATGCCTTTCCTTCTGAGAATCTGAGATTTTGAGCTATGTTAAAGTGCATGTAAACTATAAAGCATTTTATAAATATAAAGTAGTTTATGATTATTATTCATTTTGATCTTTTTTTAAAGATTTTATTTATTTATTTTTAGACAGAGGAGGAGGGTGGGAGAAAGAGAAACATCAATGTGTGGTTGCCTCTCACACACCCCCTACTGGGGTCTGGCCTCCAACCCAGGCATGTGCCTTAACTGGGAATTGAACCAGCAACCCTTTGGTTTGCAGGCAGGCATTCAATCCACTGAGCCACACTAGCCAGGGCTGATCTTTAAATGATAGCAAATGAATATTCATTTGTCACCTTAATGTAGACAGACTACTCTTCAAGTTAGAATGTGGGACATTTTGCTTTGTTTATTGTTTAGAATATAGTATGGTTGCCTTCCAGGTGGATGGAACGGCCACCCCGCCCACCCTCGCTGTGCCCCTAGGACAGGCTCTCTGGTACTCTACATGGGTCCACTGCAGAGTGCAGCTCAGCTAATTAGTTGGAACTAATTAGATGATGTGTTTGCCTTGGGCAGCATTTCCATAACTGCAAAATTATGTCCAAATAACTGAGCCGTTAGTGAACTTTTATTGTGTGGGCTTCCATCTCTCTAGGTCGTCTGTGAGTTTGGTTTTGTGAAGTAGTTATGTTGCATGTGTGTAACAGAGATGAAGAAATGGCTTAATAATTTGGTGAAGGAACAGACATTTTTAGACCAGAGACTGGCTTCACATACCTATCAGGTTTTCTTCATGCTATTTGTTCTTTGGAATTTTAATACAACCTAGAGAGAGAATAACTGGGACTGCAGCCTGCTGTATGTACAATAATTTTTATTTTTAATTTTTTTTATTTTTAAATCATGTTTATCCTATTGCAGTTGTTTCATTTTTTATCCCTTTGCTCTCCTCCACCCATCCCACCCTGCCCCCCCCCCCACAGTTGATTCCCCCTCTGTTGTCCATGTCCATGGGTTATTCATGCATGTTCTTTGTCTAGTCCCTTCCCTTTCTTTCCACCATGGCCCTCCTTCCCCATCCCGTCTGGTCACTTTCAGTCTGCTCCATGTTTCCATGCCTGTGGTTTATTTTGTTGAATAGATTCCGCTTATAGATGAGATCATCTGGTATTTGTCTTTTACCGACTGGCTTATTTCACTTAGCATAATATCCTCCAGCTCCATCCATGTTCTCACAAATGGTAGGAGTTCCTTCTTTTTTAACTTCTTTTTAAATGCAGATTGATTTTATTTATTTTTTAATGTCAAAATCCTTTATAAAATATTAAAAAATTTAAATCCATTATAAAGTCTCACAATTAAAACAACATGACATCAGCACAGAAATAATCAAGTAGATCAATAAAATAAAATGAACATTCTAGAAACAAACATTTATATCTAACAATGTAATATATTATTAATTTGATATTTCAAATCAATGGGGAAAATAAGGCTTATGCAACAAATAAGGTGCATGGACCCCTATTACTTGAAATAAAACAAATATAGAGCCCTATTTCACACACTATACAAACAATATCCAGGTGAGTTAAAAATCAATGTGTAAAATCTAAGGAGTTTTAGGAGAAAATACAAAATAATGTTTTTCTTAAACTGCAGTAAAGTATTCAAATGCAGAAGCTGTAAAGGAAAATATTGACAATATGACTAGGTGGGGTCGAGTCCCTCCTGGGGGGTGGGCCTATTGTGTCCTCTCATGCTGTTGCGACTCAGGGGGGTGGTCTGCCTGAGCAAGATGGCTGCTGCCATATGGGAGATGAGTTAGCACTGGGCTCCTGCTAGCTACTCTCTCTGTTCTCTCCCCAAAGCCTCCTTCCCCAGTCTCTCCTCAGGCATCTCTAGTCCACTCTGCCCCTCCCTTGCCAGAGACCAGGGTGAGTGGCTGCAAAAAAAAATTTATGCATTGGCCCTTTAAACAGCTCTTTGCATCTCCAGCCACCTGTCTCTGTCAGAGAGTAACCCTACCGCTTTTTGCAGCTGGCTGTTATCTGTGTACTTTTTGGGCTCTGGTACTGTAGTCTGGAGATCCCCACTTATGGTTTAGACCCCGCTCTTCTCGGGGTGATCTGCTGGCCGTTTCAATATCCTCCTGGTGCTGCCGCACATGGGTGCCCCACCCACCTTCTTGAGTTTCTGTTGCTCTCTTTACCAGTTAGATTGTGCTAAAGCTGATTCTTCTGTCTGTCTGAGGTTATAAGGCTCCTCTCTTGCTATTTATTGTTCAGTTGTTTGTTCCTGGTGATTTCTCTCAAACTTAGTTGTAATTCCAGATTGGTGCAGGAAGGAGGTCAGTGTCACTCCCACTCACTCCTCCGCCATCTTGATTCTCCAAAAATTTGTATGTACAATAATTTTTAAAAGTCAGATTGTTCCACATTTGAATTATAAGAAGGGCTTCCTGATTCTTTTATTACTGCTGTGGTGGAAGTGTCTTTTGGATAGGAATGTGTGTTTATGAATTGTCTGAAATGTAAGCAAAATTGGGGTATATGTATATGAAAAAGAATAGTAAAAATCTAGGAAAGTTCCTTGGCATTGGGAAAATGAGACAGACAGCTGTACACAGTGGCCAAGCAATTTACAGCCAGATGCAGATGTTTACCAGGGCAGAATGTTTGGCAGGGGCAAAACTGGGAAAACAAGGATCTTGCCCCCAGGGAAACCTTTCCTCCCTTGACCTTTTCCCCCTGAGATAACATCTAGGCCTCAGTTGTGTTTCAGCTTCTGGGCCAGAAAAGCAGCAAAACCAGGTGGGTGACACCAGAACCAACGACAATGGCTAAAGACCCCTTGCCCTGGCACTGGCCAATCAGTAGAGACCATGACCCTGGAAGGACACACCTGAGAACTGATGACCATTCTACTGAAACCCTCCCCTGAGACCTCCCCTAAGATTCCCAGCTGCAAGAAAGAGAGAAAAGCCTCAAGACAAAGGACAGAGCAGTGCTTTCCATCTGGGGAGCAGCTCACCTGTGCCATTCCCTTTTCCTTCTTCCCCCACTTATTTCCCCACAGGCACCCATGTCCTAAACTCCAAGGCAGTGGGCAGCTGGCAGCGTGTCCCAGGCTAACCCTCTGTCCCCATAGCCCCCTTTCCTCTACCTTTCCAGTGAGATAAAGCAGCGCAGCCTGTGCTCCCCTGTTGTTTCTTCTATGCTAAGCCCTTCCTTGTTTCACTGTTCCCAGCTTTAATAAATGTATCCCCATAGTCACCTGGACTTTTGTTTTAAAAGTTTTCCTACACGAACTCAAGAACCCAGACACTATAGCTGGCCCTAGGCTGACCCACTCAAGGCCAGGCGCTTATTCGGTAACATATATATTTGGGCGAAGGAAGCCTCTGTCTTTCATCCAATTCTCAAAAGTATCCTGTGGAAACCCTTCCTCCAAGAAGAATGAGAGTATTACATGATTTCTGTTTCTTGATGTTGTCATTAGTATCTAGGAGTTAAAGATAGATCTTGAATGAGTTTCTTGTCGTTCCCTGCAACACAGAAGTAGATTGCTATCAGGAACCAATTCTTTTCTAAATTATCCACAGTCCTCTATCTTGTTTGCCATCATCCTATGCATTTGCATTTTGATCTTGCCACTTCTGACAAGGACAGGCAAAGAGGTGGAAAGTGAAATGAACCACAAAACAGGAAGTTAGGGAAAAAAGGTGATCCAGGATTTTCCTGGAAGGCTCTGCAGATCTGTAATGGGAATGCCCCTCACGGCCCCAGAGCAGAGTTACATGATGGCCCTGGATATACCCTACATTTTAGAGTACCTGTCACATACCAGGCCCTTTGTATATACGAGATCTATCTGGAAACAGTCCAGCCTTTGTTAATATAATGGGAATGATTTGTGCAAAGTCGACAGGGCCTGGCAGTCACGAAGAGTGGACCAGAATGCACAAACGTGAACAATGATAACTTCACTGTACTAGTCAGTTGGGGTGGTAGACACCATTGAGTGAGCACTGTGTGGCCATCACATTCAAAATGAATGAGCAAGTAGAGGGACGAATCTGCATCGGATTTTTTGTTAAGCTTGAATGTTCCTCTGCGGAAACTATTCAAATGATTTAGAAGGCCACAGCTATGGACAGCTGATGATTGGCAGCTTCATCACGACAACGTGCCCACTCATACATCCTCTTGTGCAGAATTTTTTGGTGAAATATCAAATCACCCAGGCGACTCAGCCCCCCTACATCTCAGATTTGGTACCTTGCAACATACGCCTTTTCCCAAAACTGAAATCACCTTCGAAAGGGAAGAGATTTCAGACCATCGATGAGATTCAGGAAAATTCATTGGGGCAGCTCATGGTGAATGGGAGAACTGTGTGAGGTCTAAGGTGCCTTCTTTGAAGAGTACTGAGGCTTCAGACAATGTTTCTTGTATATTCAATAAATGTCTCTGTTTTTCATATTGTTGGATACCTTCTTGAAAGACCTCATCCGTTCATTTTTAGCCCTCTGATTGGCATTCTGAAGGAGGCTTGATTATTCCCATCTTACCAAGGAAAAGTGAAGAAACTATAGCATTTTACAGTATGAGGACTGCATTAAGGTAGTCCCATACCTGCACAGAGATTGGGCTCAGGAATAATTTGTCAAGTTTAACTGACTAGCATAGGAAACAGAAATCCTAAAGTGGTAGACAGAACCTCTTCTGGAGCTGTACTTCAAGTTCCTTTACTTTGTGTCATCAGTTTATGTGAAAGATTTAGTTAGGGTACAACAAGAAGCGTAATTCTTTTTGGCTTATGGTGGTTTTCAGTTATTTGGAGTTAGTTGTGCCAGGTGTTCCCAGGGATGCCGCAAACTCCTTGTTTTGTCCTCATCCCTATTATTGCTCTTGACCTTTTGTGTAGTCTTTTCTTCATCAGACATGTATTTATTCTCTGGTCATGAAAACTAAGCACTATTCAGAGGAGTTAAATATGGTCCCTGTCTTGTAGGAGCTTAGACCATCATAAAGAAGTATTGTGTCTTTTCAACACCTTGGTTTGTATAGTAGTATAGGACTCTAAATAAGATAAGTTTTACCTGCTGATGACTAATATATTTTTTGATATCATGCTAAAATATAAAGGAAATAGTAATCAAGTTTTAGGAGTTAATTGGTCATATGCTAAGCTGGGTGATCATATAAGAGGTTTCAGACTTTGTGCTCAGTAAGGCTATCATGTTGTAAGCAGAGAGGGTTGCCTAATTCAGACGTGTCCTGCTTAGATGACATCTGGCTGGAGGAATGGAATAGGGAAGCAGAAATTTGGTCTGGAGTGCAGGGAGCAGGCCTACTAGGCATTCTAGTCACCATAATTCACAGCCTCAGAAAATGCTGATTATATTATCATTACAAAAAATTAACTTCTTTTAATTCTGAGAAAGTAATTCCTTTTAATTCCCATCTGAATAAAAATTGAACCCAAAGAAAGGAAAAGAGATTCTACCATGCATCGTTGACTGTTAGAAAATTTTGGTGTCTATTTTCTCTTCATAGAATATCCTATTAATATTGACCTTTGCTAAAAGCAACCTTTCCTTTTTTTACTTTGGCTGTCATATACTGAGAATAAGTTACCAGCTCAGAGGCTTAAGAGCTTGCCCTGGTCAGCTCCATTTGAAAAGTGGATCCCAGCTGGTGAAGTGTATGGAAATGTAGGGGCTGCCTATCGATTTGAGGACTTTGACATTATGCATTCAAATGATTTCGTTCCTTGCCTGTTCTGAAGAGGACTCCTGAGCCTTGAGCACTGTGTATAGAGTTACGCTTCTGCTGGCAGCATAATTGCTAAAGAAGGAAAAATATTAATAAAATATTGTCTGGGCTCAGAGAAATATGTTAAAGTCTTAAGTCCAGTAATCAACTTGGCAACCTGAATTCACAAACTATTTTTTTTTTTCATTTTGATTTTTTGTTCAAATACATTTGTCTGTGCCTAACCCCCACCACTTTCCCCTGCCCTCCTCCCCCACCTCCCTCCCTCAGTCCTTCCCCACTTTGGCTTTGTCCCTGAGTCCTTGATATATGTTCCTTGCCTTGACCATTCCCTTCTCTTTCCCCACCCACCCCTCTCTCCTTCCCTCTTGACACTGTTGGTTTCTTTTTTCTTTCAATGTTGCTGGTCATATTTTCCTTGCTTATTTGTTTTGTTGGTTAGGTTCCACTTAGAAGTGAGATCATATGGTATTTGTCTTTTGGCCCCTGGCTTATTTTGCTTAGCATAATGCTCTCTAGTTCCATCCATGCTGTCGTGAAGTATAGTAGTTCTTTTTTTCTTTCTTCTGCGAAGTATTTCATTGTGTAAATGTACCATAGTTTTTTGATCCACTCATCTACTGACGGGCATTTAGGTTGCATCTAACACTTGGCTATTGTAAATTATGCTGCTAAGAACATTGAGGAGCACAGGTTCCTTTGAATTGGTGTTTTGGGATTCTTAGGGTATAGTCCCAGCAGGGGACTCACTGTGTCAAAAGGCAGTTCCATTTTTAGCTTTTGGAGGATATTCCAAACTGTTTTCCATAGTGGCTGCACCAGCCTGCATTCCCACCATGTACTAGGGTTCCCTTTTCTCCACAGCCTCGCCAGAACTTATTGTTTGTTGATCTGTTTATGATGGCCATTCTGACTGGTGTAAAGTGGTATCTCATTGTGGTTTCAATTTGCATTTCTCTGATGGCTAGTGATGCTGAGCATCCTTTCAACTGTCTCTGGGCCCTCTGTATCTCTTCCTTGGAAAAGTGTCTGCCCAGGTCCTTTGTTCACTTTTTAATTGGATCGTTTGTCTTCTTGGAGTGGAGTCAAGTGAGTTCTTTATATATTTTGGAGATCAAACCTCTATCTGATGTATCATTGGCAAATATGTTTTCCCATACGGTTGGCTACCCTTTCATTTTGCTGATGTTTTCTTTAGCTGTGCAGAAACTTCTTATTTTGAGGAGGTCCCACTTGTTTATTCTTTCCTTTCTGTCCCTTGCTTTAGGGGACATATCCGTGAAAATATTGCTGCATGGGATATCTGAGAGTTTCCTGCCAATGTTCTCCTCCAGGACTTTGATGGTGTCACGACTTATATTTAAGTCTTTTATCCATCTTGAGTTTATTTTTGTGTATAGTGTCAGTTGATGATCCAATTTCAAATTTTTGCATGTAGCTCTCCAGCTCTTCCTACACCATTTGTTAAAGAGGCTCTTTTTACTCCACTTTATGCTTCTGCCTCCTTTCTCAAATATTAGTTGCCCATATAGACCTCGGCTTATCTGGGCTTTCTCTTCTGTTCCACTGGTCTATGTGTCTGTTCTTGTGCCAGGACGGGATTGTTTTGATTACAGTGGCCTTGTAATATAGTTTGATGTCCAATAATGTGATCCTTCCTTCTCTGCTTTTCTTTCTGAAAATAGCTGTGGCTATTCGGGATCATTGGTGTTCCATATAAATTTTTTAAATGATTGTTCTTTGTCTTTGAACTACATCATTGGTATTTTAATAGGTATTGCATTGACCTTATATATTGCTTTGGGTAATATGGACATTTTGATGATGTTAATTCTTCCAATCCATGAGCACGGTATATGCTTCCATTTATTTGTGTCTTCCTTAATTTCTTTCTTCAATGTTGTATAGTTTTCTGCATACAGGTCTTTTACCTCCTTGGTTAAGTTTATTCCTAGGTACTTTATTTTTCTTGTTGCTATACCAAATGGTATTTATTTTTCTGATTTCTTCTTCTTCTCTTTCATTACTGGTGTACAAAAATGCCTTTGATTTTTGAATATTGACTTTGTATCCTGGTCTTTTGCCAGATTCACTCATTAGGTTGAGTAGTTTTTTGGTGGAGTCTACAGGGTTTTCTATGAACACTATCATGTCATCTGCAAACAATGATAGTTTTTCTTCCTCCTTTCCAATTTGGATGCCTTTTATTTCTTTTTCTTGTCTGACCACTGTGGCTAGGACTTCAAATACTTTGTTGAATAGAAGTGGTTTAAAAGGACATCCTTGTCTTGTTTCCGATCTTAGTGGGAAAACTTTCAGTTTTTGCCCATTGACTATGATGTTGGCTGTAGGTATTTCATATATGGCCTTAATTACGTTGAGGAATGCCCCATTTATTCCCATTTTGCTGAGTGTTTGGATCATAAATGGGTGCTGTATCTTATTGAATGCTTTTTCTGCGTCTATCGAGATGATCATGTGGTTTTTGTCTTTCCTTTTGTTTATGTGATGTGTTACATTTACTGATTTGCGTATATTGAACCATCCTTGCATCCCTGGAATGAATCCCACTTGATCATGGTGGGTAATCTTTTTAATGTGTTGCTGGATGCCGTTTGCCACTATTTTGTTGAGGATTTTAGCGTCTATGTTCATCAGCGATATTGGCCTGTAGTTTTCTTCCTTTGTAAGGTCTTTATCTGGTTTTGGGATTAGGATGATGCTGACCTCATAAGAAGAGTCTAGAAGTCTTTCCTCATCTTAGATTTTCTGGAATAGTCTGAGAAGGACAGGGATTAGCTCCTCCTTAAATGTTTTGTAAAATTCTTCTGTAAAACTGTCTGGCCCAGGGCTTTTGTGTGCCGGGAGTTTCTTGATTACTGCTTCAATTTCCCCAGCTGTTATCGGTCTGTTCAGGCTTTCTGCTTCTTCTTCATTCACTGTTGCAAGGTTATACTTTTCTAGAAACTTGACCATTTCATCGAGGTTTTCAAATTTCTTGGCATATAATTGTTCATAGTAATTTCTTACAATCCTTTGTATTTCTGTGGTATCTGTTGTTATTTCTCCTCTTTCATTTCTGATAGTATTTATTTGGGTCCTCTCCCTTTTTTTCTTGATGAATCTGCTTAAAGGCTTGTCAATTTTATTTATGATTTCAAAGAACCAGCTCCTGGATTGGTTGATCTTTTGAATTTTTCTTTTCGTCTCCATGTCATTCAATTCTGCTGTGATCTTATTTCCTTCCTTCTACTTGCTCTGGGATTTATTTGTTGTTGTTTCTCTGGTTCTTGAAGTTGTATGTTAGGTCTTTTATTTGAAATGTTTCTATCTTTTTTAGGTAGGCCTGTATTGCTATGAACTTCCCTCTCAGGACTGCCTTTGCTGTGTCCCATAGGTTTTGGCCTGTTGTATGTTCATTTTTTATTGTTTCCAGAAACTTTTTGATTTCTTCACCTACCTCATTATTGACCCATTCATTGTTTAATAGTGTGCTGTTCAGTCTCCATGAGTTTGCAAGTTTTTGAGGTTTCTCCTTGTGGTTGGTTTCCAGTTTTAAGCCCTTGTGGTCTGAGAAAATGCTTGTTGATATATCAATTTTTCTGAATATCTTAAGGCTTGCTTTATGTCCTATCATGTGTTCTATCTTTGAAAAAGTTCCATGCGCATTTGAAATGTATGTGTATTTTGCATCTTTGAGATGAAAAGTTCTATATATTTCAGTTAAGTCTATTTGATCTAATGCATCATTCAGCTCCACAGTATCCTTGTTGATGTTTTGTTTGGAAGATCTCTCCATTGTTGACAGTGGGGTGTTAAAACCCCTACTATCAGTGTGAATTCACAAACTGAAAATGACCATTTGTTTCCTCCCCTCCTTCCCTCCCCTGTCCCTCCCTCTCTACTTGTTTTTCTTTCTGTGAGCAACCTTAGCAAGGAGCTAATTTTTTATTCATTCTTTTTGAGAGTTTAAGAAAATAAATAATTAACAAAAATTGTTTACTAGAGTTTATCTACAAAGTTATGCTGAAATCATTGCTATTTTAATAACCAGTGCATTTGATTCAAGCTCTTTATTATTTTAAAATAGTTATTTGTTTTTATGTTTTTCTTCTTGTCTGCTTCTCAGATTATCTGCTGCTTCAAGTACAGACTGCTAATCACATGGGACTAAAATGCTCCAAGAGCACTGAAAATTCCCTTTTTTGTTCTGATCTCACTTTTGAATAGTCATCAACATTCATTCAAATAATCTTTTAAGAATTTGTTGATAAACTCCCTCTAGATCCCCATAGTGTGCCAGAAATGCCACCAAACTCAGATTTTGACCACACCCTTACCCCAACAGCACTGTATCTAGATTAAGGTATTTATTAAGAGAAAGAGGTAGTAGGTCTTGAGTTAGCAGGTAAGCAGTCTGCGCTGCCTTACTGGTTTGGGTGATGACATCTGGCTTTCCTGTTAGTCACTCAGCAGTCACTCTGAACATGTAGACCCTGTGTCTCTCCAGATTTGGTCGTTATTATCCAGACCACATCATTATCTTATTTTTAATAGGCTATTCTTTGAATGGCAGTGAAGGGAGATGGCCAGACGCTTAGGATCCCTTTTCACAGAGCACCCAGGATGTATGTGTATTAAATTATTTTTTTAGTGGGTTGATATCCAGGAAAAATTTTTATTATGTAAAATAATAAATTTATAAACTTATACAAAATGCATTTTGTAAATGTAAACTATTGTGCATTCCGCCAGTTGACCTCATCAGATCTGCCATCTAAGAAGCTGGGACACTTGTCCCAATAGAGCCACTCTTCCTTGTTCCCTCAGTACTTTTTCCTTTTTAAAATAAAGATAGAACAGCATTATCAATACTATTTTACTAATCGAATAGTGGTTTTGAACATTGATGATACTCTTAAAATTTAGTCTTTTTTTTTGGAAAAAGAGTTCTCCAAAAATTTGTCCTGGTCAGGTACAAAATTTTTTGTCCAGGTATGGTTCCTGATTTCTGTGCTGCCACAAACTAGAGGCTTAGTAACCTTGCAGAGTTACCTTTTCTGGGTCTTCCTAAACGATAGAGCCTTGGCCTTGGCCTACATAACCTCCTGGGTCTCTCCAACCTGAAACCCCGTTCAGGTTGGCCTAGACAAATGGTCCTTAACTGGGGGCCCTTTGGCAATCTGAAGACTGTTTTCATTGATTTCTAATGGCATCTAGTGGGCACAGGCCAGGGATGCTGTTAATCGTCTTGCAATATACAAGGTAGCCCCTCACAACAAAGGATTATCCACTAAAGATGCCAGTAGTGCCAAGGTTGAGAAACTCAATTCTAGAGGAAGCCAATGGAGGTGAATGACCGGCTCCTGACCTTCTCTTTGCATTTTCTGTCTCTCCTTGGGGCTTACAGGATTTCTCTGGTCTGTGTGTCACTTTCAGTATCCATTTACCATCTGAAAGTTCTCTAGGTGAAAAGATGGAGGAGCTTGCTTCTGGGATAAGTGAGATGGGCTTGATTAAAGGAAACAGAGCTTCTATTGTGTGGAGTTGCTGGCAAATGTGAGAAGCCTGAAATCACCACATACATGGAGGTGTCAGTTTTCTAAGCCATGTTAAAAATGTGGCTTGCTTAGAGTTTTCTTCTCTCATTTAGAGTTTTCCTGGCAGTGACTTGGAAATTTGGTGTTTGTTTACTTTTTTATATTTCCAGTACATTTTGGGGCTTGGATTGTTAAAACCTTAGCATTTTCTAGACCATCTTGTGTCATTTAATCTTCCTAGGGGCTGATGCCTGAAGAAGAGGCCTTTTGACAAAATAAATTAACATAATTGTATAAACCTTTTGGTGGGCTTTCTCAGGGAGATAAACAAGCCAAGAAATGATGGCACAATGAAAGCACACAGAACTTGTCTTAAGGAGCCCATGTTTTTATTGTGTATTTATTTAAGGGCACATGTGGCATATGGCCTGGACCTCTTTAAAAAGCAGAAATTGAAAACTGTTTTCTAAGCAAAAGTCAGGGCGAGGGTGAGGAGGCTGTCCAGAGCAACCTTGTTAATTAGGGTGACCTGATTTCAGAAACAAAAACAGAAGACAGGCCTGGCTGTCTTCTCTAAGGAAGCTTGATTTCTTTTAAGGAATATTTGTAGACACACCTCAATTTTGACCCCATACACAGACCCTTTCTGTACCTCTCCTTAACTCCTCTGCCAAGAAGCAAGAAGCAGAAAGGAACTTTCCATGGTTTGGGTTCAGTTGCTACAAAAGCCAGGACCTGCCAGTTAGCTAGTATACCACTATTTGATGGAAAGCCATTATTAAACCTCCAGAATAACAGGGCAAGTGCTCTTAAAGAAATTCATTTCTACCACTTCTGTATACTCTCTTGTGAAGACCAAGGGCCATGCTGTGCTTGTCACTTTGTGTATCGCAGGGATTGAGTTTATATCTCACCTGCATTCCTCCACTCTGCAAGTTACTGCAAACACCCGCCCCCACTGCAATACACACATTTTTCTTTACTACAGTCACAAGTGGTCAAAGATGGTCACTTTTGCTTTCCATGCACCATTTTTTCCCAACCACAGACAGATCTAGTTTACCAAATCTCACCCTTTATGGCCATGCTCATCAAGCACCATCTGTTTTCTCTGTAATAATAGTTCTCTGGGCTGATAGAAAAAAGGAAGATGAAGAGTAAGGAGGAACTGATGATCTCATTAGGGCAGAAACACTTCTCAATTATGGAACATACTCCTCTTTATTGTGAGAATGAGGGAGCAGGTAGCCCTGTGAATAGTGATCCCTCTGGACTGGGTTGGAGGCAAGAGGATTCTGAGCTGTAGCTGTGGATGCTTTGAAATCGGGCAATGGAGAGTTAAAGTGAGTGAAATAAGCCCAGTTGGGTGAATGAGAGGAGAGGGGTCAGGCAAGGTCCTGGTGTGGTAGTTTCTGAGAGGAGAACTGAGCAGAGCATTTGTGTGGTAGTCTGCTCAAAGTCTGGAGGTGACCAGTGGGCCCCAGTGGAGATTTTAGATTTCCCTTGGGCGAGCTATCTGGGTAGCAGGCACTTTCTGATCCTAAAGGGAATATCAATAAAATTTACCTCAATGGGCAGAAGGTATAAGGGGGATAAATGGTAATAGAAAAATAAATAAATAAATAACCTCGATCAAACAGGCTTACCAATATATGAATCTCACAAACATTATGATAAATGAAGGAAGCCAGGTACAAATGACTACCTGTCAATTCCATTCATATGAGGTATCTGAAAGTTTAAAGAGGCAGGAAGAAGATGGTTGTTTGGGAATTGACTGTAAATTGGATTGAGGAACATTTAGAAGAGATGGAAATAGTTTAGAACTGGATTGTGGTGATGTTTGCTCCTTAAAAATCATTTAATTGAACACTTACAGCTGAATTTTGTAAGATTAATACTTCAGTGAAATTTTACTTTGATTGGATTTTATGGTGGGCTTGTAGGGCGCAGTTGAGTAACCCGCAAAAAAAATTTATATGGTATAGACTTAGTCCCCATTATGTTGACTCTGATTTAGGGAAAATAGTCTGTGAATGATGCTGTTATCAGTTGAAACTTTTAAGCAAAGCCTCATCCTGAACTTGCTCCCCCAGCTTTAGTCAGTAAACCTTGTATAATCCTCATTCATTTTCTGAAATGCTTAATATAAAAGAACTCATAGTTTATATATACAGGATCTCATGTATTTGTATAGATGGGAAGATCTCACTAATTTGCATATTTTAATACAGCCCAAATTAAGAACATCTATATGTGTAACAGTAATGAAATTCTATAGGCTCTCAGGTTTGGAAAGGAATTTAAGATTAAGAGCTGCAGGACAGACACTGAAAAATAGTAGATGATTAAAAAATTTAAAGAACCTGGAGTGTATTTGACTAGCAGATTGAAAGACCTCATCTAGTGAATGCCCCTTTAATTAGAAAGTTTCCTTTGTCAGATTTTATTCCTTATTTGACCACAGTGGTGGTCGGAATTTAATTGTGAGTCTCCTTTTCCCTTTGTATTTAGATAATTGCACACCTAATGGTATTCCTAGATTTATTTAAGGAAATGCTGTGATTATTAGCAGGGCTGCTGAGAGTTGATTCAGGTCTGGTGAAAATGTAAGCTTCCTTTCCATATCTCCACTTGTAGACTCATCTTGGTATGCAACTTCTGGGCCCTGAGCTCCCTTCCAGAAACTTCCCTTATTCTGCTAGACTTGATTATAGAAGCCAATGGCATCACAGTTAGTGGGCTAGGACTTTCCAGCTGCTTAACTGAAGTCCCTTGTTTTCACCCTTATTCACCAGTTTTTCTTTATGATTTTTATCTAAGGACCAGGTGGGCAAAAAAAAAATTTTTTTTAAATAGTTATAGATTATAAAAGTCTTCTGAAGCAACTTACATTCTTTACACCGATTTGTTGACTGGCAAGCTAGTATTGACTGTACTTTACATAGTTATTCCCAGTTCTCAATGAAGTATACTATAACTGAAATTTTAATTGTGTTATAGGGCGACTGGTGATATTTAACCAAACTGTGGTACCTGAAACTGGTGTATATCAATCATACAAAATGAGGACTGCCTATATTCTTAAAAATTTGGGAAAAGGGGCAATTGCTTGACCCACTCTAGTTCTTTTACTACGGTGAGGAAGTAACAATGCAAATCTCAGAGAAGCTCTGAGACCAACTCAGTCATGAGCTGGTTAATTGTAGAGAATTAAATTTTACAAAACATGGACAGAGTCTAGACATCCCTCATATGACTAACATACTGTTTCATTGGCCTTATTCTACAGTTTAATTCTTCATTTATAAATTATAGATAAACAGAAAGCTCGGAAAAAAAGCAGTTTCAGGGTTTACTTAGAAATATTGGTATTTTTTTCAAAAGACTTTTGGTTAATATAAAATTAATGATTTTTGAATTAGGGTGGGAACTGTACAAAACTTACTAAAAATTGAGTTTGAGTACCTCATGGAGATCATGTTATGGATAGAATTTATGGAACTAATCCCTAATGAGAAGTCCCCCCCCCCCCACACTGAAACATATCTCTTGCTCTAGGTCCATCAGGTCCATGAGGTCCATCTCATTGACTGAATCCTGTCCTAGATGCCCAAAATTGTGGGTGTCCCTGAGATTCTCTCTTAACACCAGCTCTCATCCCACAGATCTCACATCTCAGAGATTACCACACCAGACACACAGCAAATGAATTAACACCACTGTCTTATCTGTGTCCTCTTTTCTTCAAGGCTACACCAACTCCCGGTGTCCCACCTGCTAAATAAATATCCCTTACATCTATTTCTTTCATTTATTATCTCTGTTGCTAGTGATCTGTTTAGTTCTTTACAGCAGCTAACAGGAAATATGAGGCGTATTTTCCTTATTTTTTGTCTTCCCTCCTTCACTATTTTCATACCCTCTACCAGAATGCCTAAATTCCAAATTTAATAATGTTATGCTCTTGCAATCTACCTCTCAGTGATAATTCATTGCCCACAGGATAAGTTCAAATTACTTAGCAGGACATACAAGATCTTTTACATTCTGACACTAGTCTAACTTCCTGCCTAATTCCCTCCTCCCTCTTTTTACATGCTGTATATCATTTTGAGAGAAGACTCTGCAAGTTCATGCTTCAAGCTTTAACATGGTCTTCCCTTTGCCTTGGTCTACACTCCCCCATCTCTGAGGGTTTTCTGGGCTCTGAAACCCACAGAATTCATTATAACTGTTTTTCCACTGTGTGCTGGACCACATTATGTGCATTCCTTGAGCACATAACATTCCTTGTATTATATTCTGTTTCATTTATATAGCTTCTCCCAAAGGATTGAGCAAAGACCTTGAGGACAATTAACTGCCATGTCTGCAGTTAACTTTATATAGTGGGTATTCAGTAAATATTTAGTCACTGAGTAGATTTCAAGACCACTGCTCTTCTGATGCTCATTTGGGTCCTGTTATGTATGCCTATAGAACCAAGTTAAAGGTTCCTTTGTTGATCCAGTAGTTGAGAACTATGACTTGGAGAGATTGACAAATCTATACCCATTTAGATGATACATGGAATGAATCATAAAGGAAGGTTGGTGGACAAAGATAAAAGATAGGGTTACAGGCTACACCAATACAGTCTGACTAACCACATGTTGCCAGTGAGGGCTTGAAATGTGGCCAATCTAAACTGATTTGAGACTTAGTAACCACCCAAAAGTAAAATAGTTCAATTTTAGATTATTGATTGTTTGTTAAAATGGTAATATTTTGAATATATTGGATTAAATAAACTATATTAAGATTAATTTCATTAGTTTTCTTAACTTTTAAATATATTGTTACTAGAAAAAATTTAATTTTATTTGTCTTTCACACTACATTTCTCTTAGCTGGGCTAGAGAGATGCTGTAAAAAGCAGAGGATAAGGGACAAGATGAGAGACAAAGAACAAATGCTTAAAAAATAATCAAGGGGAAAGAAAAGAAAGTGGGGTGGTATATTTGACAGAGCAAATAATAAAAATACTGTGAAAAGTTAAAAGGAAGACAGAAAACAGTGTATAGGCACTGTGGATAAGTAATGTGGAACATAGACTAAGTAGGCAGCCCCTTACCTAAAACAGGCAAACATAGTTCAAATAGTAGATAAAAACTTGCATTTTTTCCTATGAAGTTATTCCTGTTTACTGTAGCATAATTAGAGAATGAAATAAGCAAACAGAAGGAAACATATTCATTACCTATAATTGTAGTATTCAGAAACAGTATCCTTAAACCTTAGTATAATACCATCTTTCAGATCTCTTTCTGTATTTGTATGCATTTATATTTGGTTTTTATGCAAACGGGATCATTCTTTATATACAGCATCCTGCAGAAGTAAGGCCTGCTTGAGTGTGGTTGGTAGGGTAATAATATAGGTGTAATAATTTATAGTTTTTAATTTGAACATTTCACCTAAAATGTCATATAGTGTGCTTGAGTGTGATATTATGTTACAGAATTACATGCTTATGATTTTGTAGTAAAAATTTTTATAATAAAAAACGGGTGTTATTTGTGCCAGACCCTGTATACTTCTCATAATCTTCTTTTTTGTTCCACTTAATAGATTAAATATTTTCCCATAATAGCCTTGAATTTAAGGTAATTATTGCTGGAATACAGAAAAATAAGATAGAAAATTAATGTTATTTCCATAATGCAACATGTTTGGTTCCTTTCTTCCCCGGATTTCCTCTGTTGGGATGTCAGCATTTTTGAATGACCTAGATCAGGGTCCATTAACTTCAGCAAGGCAGGTCACCTCTGTGCCCCCTCAGGAATTGCCCAGTTAGAGGCATTTCCCAAATTCCACTGTTTAAATGCTTTCTCCTTCTAAGAATTATAGCTATAGACTATAATAAATCTGAATATCATTAATTCCAGATTCAAGATTCATCATTACATACAGTTGTGCATACACCTGGGCACAGCTGTGTAAAGGGCCCAGAGCACATTATATTGAGGAGTTTGAAGCTAAAATAATTTTTGAGACTACTATTCTTGATGAAATTTTTAAAATTACTCTTTTACTAATTCATAGGTTGTATATTGTGGAGGCCCTAATGACATTTGAAGGTAGAGTTACTATCAGTTACAAGTAGGAAAACTGGAGATTTTAGACAACAGGAAGAAATGTCATCTGCAAGGACTGTGCAGTTGGACTAGTGGCTTAACTGATTGTGTGTGAAAGGGGCAATAATGCCGAGTTCTTCCAAAGAGTAACTGTATCTCTCAAGAAATATAATATTTTTAAGTATACTCTAATTGTTTCCTAAGAATTTATTTGTTTGAAATTTCTCTTTTTAGAAGAATCTCAGTTTACATTTCTTCCTACTCTTTTCCCTTTTAAAGGGGATCAAAGTTGTCCTTGGAGACAGGTGATCAGTCCATCCTTCTTCCCAGTTACCTGATAAGGAGTAAAAGTGCAGGCAGTAGCATTCCCAAAAATTGTCTGGGTTCTTGGAGTGGGAAATGGGTTCCATTTTGAGGGCTTGTATAAGACAGGGAGGTAGTTAGGATGATCAGGAGACTGGGCTGAGGGTCTAGTACTCCTTAATAATGTCAGTAACACACAGTTACAGCAGAAACAGTAATACAGTCAACAGTAACAGTGCCATTTATTGGACTTCCACTCTGGGCCTAGTGCCCTACAATGAATCTTTTACATGTGATAGTTTTAACCTTTACAATAAACCTGCAAGGGAAGTTGTATGATACTCGTTTTACAGATAAGGAAACTGAAGCCACAAAAGGTCAATGTCTTATCCAGGTTTTAGGGCTACAGAATGGCTAGATGGGATTAATCCCAGGCTTTTGCCAAAAGGAATATGATTGCCAAAATATCAGTAGATCTGAATCCCCCACTTCCTCTCCCAACCCCCCGTTTGCTTCATAGTAGGGCAATGAATTTTGGCTTTTGAGATGTTTAGCATCTTTTAATTCCATGACAAGTGCTCTTAACCTTTTCCTGCCAACTGAGAGCAAGGAAATGTGACAGGTGGCAAGTCAGGGGTGTGTGTTAGTAAAGTGGCTTCTAAGTACAATTCCATTTTTTTGCTAGGTGACCCTTTTATCTACTTTAAAAATCTTCTTTCTAGAAGAATTTTAAAAAGACTTTGAAATATATCTCTCAACTTCAAGAGAGAACTTGTACTTTAAAAAATAAAACTGGATGGCCTACTGTAATGGTGGGGTTCCCTTGCATGCAATTTAAGCGCTGTTTTTAAGATGACCTTTGCTAAATTGCCAAGGTTTGTGTTTGCTCTCCAAATTGTACAGATTAAAGATGAATAGAGATAAATTTCTTCTACCATTTTAGTTTTAATTTTGATGATGTGTGAAGATATTTTGGAATGCTTTTTCATTTGAAGAGAGGTTAACATAATTCAGTGGAATAATTAGTATACCCAGTTGTGGTAGGGTTGTTTTGTTTGTTTGTTTTAAAGTAGAAGGATTTGGAAGATGGAGACATTATTTATAAAAGAAAATTTTAAAAACCAAGCATCATTTGCATAAAAACAAAAATAAATTTTTTTAAATAAGAGTAAATTTTGACACAGAACAGAACTGAGTGCTGCCAACCTTCATTCTTGTGTTACCCTCTAGTTTGACCAGCACAGGGCTCTCTGCCTTCTCTCTCAGCCATTGTGGCCAGCTTACTTGATATATTTATTCATACTGTTGTTACTGACTTTATTACAGACAAAAGACATGTTGCAGTCCTAACTCTTGGGACCTGAGTCTTTGCAGATGAAATATTAAGATGTAAGTACAGATGATGTCATGCTGGAGTAGGGTGGGTCATTAACTCAATATGACTAGTGTCCTTAAAAGAAAAGGCACCCAGAGAGTAGAATGCCATGACAGAGGCAGAACTTTGAGTGACAGGTCTACAAGCTGAGGAATATCAAGTACTGCCAGCTACCACCAGAAGTCAGGGCTAAGTATGGAACTCGTTCTCTCTCAGTCTCCAGTAGGAACCAGCCTGGTGGACAGGAACCAACCTGGTGGACATCTTGGTTTTGGACATCTGGCCTTCTGAATGGTGATAGAATAAATTTCTGTTGTTTTAAACCACCCAAATCCTGGTACTTTGTAACAATAGCCCTAGGAAATAGATCACACATGCCTGGACATTAAGCTGCTCTGGGAACTTTATCTCTCTCTGTGATACCTGACAGTCCCCTTGCACCCTCAGTTGAGTTTTACTTTGTTTTACTTGCTCTTCAGCATGAATCTAGCATCATTCTAGCAAACAAAGGAAAAGTATCCTCCAGGAAAAGAAATATAGAAGTTACCTAGCACAGCACCAGGATGGGGTGAAAAGCAAAGAACCAGCTTCCCTCCTCTCTGCTTACACTTTGCTCCCCTCTTCCCTCCACCAAAGGTCTTATGATATTTCACTTTTAGAAAAGCACATATTTCATAAAAACTACCTTGAAAGTTGTCATAGTCTAAACTTTTAGAATTTAAGATTGAGGGGTCACTTTCTGGTGACTCCTTCACCTCTTTACCCGAAGACTTCCCTAAGCTACTATACATCCCCAAGGTACAGTGTCCTGTGTGTGCAATGAAAGAATCTGGGTCTAAGATCCTATGTGGTGTGTGTGCATGGAGCTAAGTCGGGCCAGCTAACAGTAGTAGACTTAACTTGAACCCTCGCTCTTGCCTTCAGTGCGTGACATGGAGGCATTTACGAAACTCATGTTCTCCTCAGTAAGTAGAGGGAGTGAACATTTTCCCAAGAGGCTATTTTATATGTGGTACTCTCCTGGGCACCAAAATGTATTACTTTATTTACTTTTTAAAAATCCTTACAGGTAACTGATTTATCCCATCACTTATGACATGACCTCATAATAATTAAAATTTTTCCCAAATAATTCCTACCTCTCAGAGAATGTACCTAGTGCAATTCATGTCATTCAGTAGGTACTTAGTAAATGCTAGTGTCTTTCTATTCTTCACATCAAAAAACTGAAAAATCAAATAATGTAAGGGACAATGCTGGATAAATGGTATTTTGCTCTATAAAATAGTTATTAATTTTACAATTTTAGGATAGCTCAAAAAAGAAAGAGAAAAAAAATCTGTGGTAGAATACTATGTAGCTGGATGTGACAGCAGTATTTGCTCTAAGGAAATCTCAAATAAGGGGTGACATTTCCAGGGGGACCCAACCACCTCTGCCGTGGAAAATGATCAGATTATGGAAGAGAGAACAGCAGACTGTCTTTACGTACTGTGTTTATGTGTGATCCAGAGAAACTTTTTGTTTTCCTGGGGACTCAGATTGGAGGTGGCAGATGGTTTCCAGATTTGGAGGGAGTCTGAAAAAGGACCTGGGAAACATGGGAGAGGAAGAAGCTCAGAGTGAGCACCAAGGGCTGAGCAGTAGATGGATGAAAGGCTAGTGGCTGGGGCCCCTCCACATGCCTCTTGGGCCTTTTCAGATGGTTGCACAAATACAAGTGATTACAAATTAAGTATGAAATTTTATAAGCAGAGATGTTCTATGAATATGACTCCCATAGGGTCAGGCGCTTATCTGATTTATGCTGGTGAACTTCACAGTTAAGTTACTTACCTGTGTCCATTTGTTTCCCACTCCAAAAGGAGATTTTTGGGAGATAAATGTGAAACTGTGGTTTTATGTGAAAGACAGTGGTGTTCTAGAACAGCAATTTTCAACCTTTTTCATGGCATGGCACACATAAACTAATCACTAAAATTCTGTGGCACACCAAAAAATATATATGTTTTGCCAATCTGAAAAAAAATAGGTATAATTTTGATTCATTCATACTAGATGGCTATTGTTGTGTTGGCTATTTTTTTTTTTTAAATTTGATAGTCTAAGGGAAAAGAGATCAGTGTCCCTGACTAAATAGTCAGGTATCGCATGTTTTAAAAATTCTTGCAGCACACTGGTTGAAAATGGCTACTCTAGAAGAAAGAGGCTGTGTTGGGGAATACCAAGGTAAACACAGGCAGGAGTACAAGTAAGTGCTCAAGAATATGCTCTCTTTTTCTTCCTTCACCTCATGATGTTGTGGAGAAGAAAAGATTTAAAGGTTATTCTTATTGTGTGAGTCACTACAATTAGGAGAATTCACTGATGGTTTTTTGAGTTCCAGTTCAGCAGATGAACAGTTGGGGAGTAAGAAATGTCAGTCTGATTTCAGTTTCAAGTCTTAGTCATAATTACTATCCTCAAATAAAATAGTTCTTAGAATTTTACACTTTTCAGCATCTAATTGTCATTAATAATCTTAAATAGTTTTAGATAAGCAGCAACTTCAGGCTCAGCCCTCCTACAGATAATACAGCCAACCCTTTTCAACTATAAAATAAAGATGGTGTTATGTAATGGGCCTGGGGGTGTCCATAAAAGGAGAGTTCCAGCTGGATTAATCAGACTCCATTGCCTGTGATTGAATTCCTATCTGTGTCAGTGTTTGGAGTGTGTTCTCTCATTCAGTATTTATGTCAAAGCCTGTTTCAGGAAGGTGCCTAGGCTCTTTTGCACCATTGTGTGAATTTGAAAAAGGTCCCATTTGGAAAGATGAATTACAGAAAGGTGAACTTTCTGGGCAGACATGGTAACCCCATGCCTGGGGCAGGTTACACATGCAGTCCCACTCACTAGCTCAGCTCATTCCTACTGACTCAACTAAGGCAGGAAAATCAGTACCTTAATTAGTATCTTGTTTGCTCCATATGGTCCTACACCTGGGATTGTGCTATGCCCTGGGGTGAGCTTGGTATTTATGTGTCCAGAGGCCACCCCTGGACCTTGGAATTTTGTTATAGTTTGTTTGACAAGGTTTTGTCACAGTTTCCTTCTGGCACTCCGAATTCCCTCTCAGAAGAGAGTCCTGGCCCTGGGCTGGAGTCAGCTATCCCACATCCCCAGAGACTACTCTGCTAGGTCGTTATCCTGCTCCTCAAACAGATGGGCTTTTGGAAAGAACAGCCATGACACTATTGACAAACAGCACTACCTACCCATAGCTCCTTGCTATAACCCCTGTTAATTCTTAATATTTAATTTCCATAAGAACCCTGCTAGGTAGGTGCTTTTTATCAACTCTGATTTTGTAGACGAAGAAATGAAGGCACAGAGGAGTTAAAGAACTTGCCAAAGGTCATGCATCTCACACGTGGTAGACCCTGCACTCTAACAGCTATGGCGGACCCCATGAAGCTCCTGGTGCTGCCCCTGTCAACATAGGACATAGAGCCCCTGCCCCCACACATGTGAGACCATCTCCTTGGAGGGTTCAGTCAGCCCCAAGCAGCCCCATGTTTGCACAGCTGCACTTTGCTTCCTTTGGGGCCTTCCAAGCCTCACTCACCTCATCCTTGTTTTTCCTTTCCCACCAGAGCACCTCTGAGTGACAGTTCTCTTCAGTGTCAAAGCCACCCATTAGCACAGCCAGAATTTCATTAATAAGCTGATTCTAAATGTTCCCATTTCAAGTATATATATAACTTTACCCAAGGATTATATTATTAGTAAATTTAGGCAGAATGGGTCTTGTCCCCTTAAGTGGCATTTGAATGGCCACAGATGCCATGTAGGCAGAGATAAAATTTGGCCTGACATTTGAGCAAGTGTGCGTTATCAGTAGGTTCGTTGTAAAGAACCAACTCCTGCTCAGAAACAACTGGTTGGGAAAAAAAGAGATGCGTTTTTTCCATCTTATTTTTGTTACATGTTCTTGGTAGAGTAGTAAACCAAGAAAGGAAAACCTATAAAGCTGATCCTTACAATACTCCCAATATTATACAGTTTTGGGAGCAAAAACTCTGAGGGTAAGTGTAGGGCTTCCTCTCAGAAAACAAGCCACTCCTCAGCACATGGGAGTCCCACAGCAACAGTGAGTACAGGGAAGCTTCTGTCTACTTATAGGTCCCACTCTCTAGTCCCACCATTGCTTCCAGAAAGGTAGGTTCTTATTTTGACCAAAGCTAAGCACAAAGGAAACGTGCTATTAACAGAGAGTGAAGAAGATTTTGAAATGAAATTCCATTTTGAATGGCCTGTGCCATTGCTTAGAACTGGAGGCATCAACTTCATAAATGTCTATTTGGAAATAGACATTTGTTCCTGGGACAAAATGTCCTTCCTTATATTGCAAGGCCCCTTTCAGCTATAAAGGTGATTGTGTAGTTTCTATCCACTTGTTTTCCATAGAAGGTAAAAAGAATTGGAGTTTTCAGTTTATGCCCTTCCTCTTTTAGGATAAGTGTCTTTCTCGCTTGGTCAGTTCAGGGTGCCATAACAAAATACCACAAACTTGGAGGCGTAAATAACAGAAATGTATTTAACTTCTCACAGTTCTGGAGTTTGGGAAGTCCAAGATCAAGGTTCTTAGACTGGCTGATTGGTTCCTGGTGAGGACTGTCTTCCCAGTGTGCACATGGTTCCCTTCCCCTTGTGTCCTCATATGGGATAGAGAAAGCAAACTTGTGTCTCTTACAAGGATACTAGTCCTGCCAGTCAGGGCTCCATCCTTCTGACCACACTGAACCTTAATTACTTCTTTACTCCAAACTCAGCCACACTAGAGGATAGGGCTTCAACATAGGAATTTTGAAAAACAAAAAACAAAACACAATTCAGTCTATAAAAACTGTTATTTCACATAACCACGGAGAAAAGTTAGGGAGGAGGCCTGGTATAAAAAGTCAGACCACCCTGTGTTTCCTCCGAATCTGCCTGTTGAAAGTGGCTGTTGTTTTCCTGAACTTCTTGCCAACTTTTCCTGTCTGGCCTTGCATTCTCCCAGGTGGTAAGAACTGAACTGATACCCAGGCTGCTGCCTGTGCTCCACCAAGCAACCTGGCTTTTCTTTGGTTTCTTTTGCCATCTGCCCTGTTCCTTCTGAACTCCCTGCCCCTGTCTCTACTTCCACGCGACAGGTGATGGGTTCCCACTGCTAGCCCATGCACCTTGTGGCTTTTGTATATGGAATATGTGTGTTTTGTTTATGCATCTGTATGATATGTAAAATACATGTCTTCATATGTGTACATAGTACACCCTTTGGAGTTTGGTTTTTAAACAATTAGTAAAATACTCGGACAAGAAAAATATAATCCACTACAGAAAATCAAAAATAAGTTCACAATCTTTACTTATTTCTCTAGTTTCCCCCTCTACGGTTATATATAAATCCATAGGAAAGACAACTCTTAACTCACGTATAACTTGGCAGGATCAAATTATTTTTGTTTTTCTCAAGTAACTTGTTATAATCCACTATTCTAGAATATTTTTAAAATTTCACCTTTATTGATATATAATTGACATATAACATTGTAAAGTTTTGAAAAAAAAGCTTTGTTATATGTATACATTATGAAAGGATTCCCCCTATCTAGTTAATTAACATATCCGTCATATCACATATTTATCTTTTCTTTTGTTTGGTGAGAATATATAAGTTCTGCTACCTTAGCGAATTTCATTTATACAATACAATGGTATCAATTGTGGTTACCATGTGTACATTAGATCCTCAGACCTAATTCATCTTATAGCTGGAAGTTTATATCCTTTTACCAACCTTTTCCTATTTCCTCCCCTCCCCAGCATCTGGCACCCATTTTCCTGCTCCATTTCTATGAGTTTGACTTTGGTTTGTTTGTTTTAAGAATCCACATATAAGTGACACCATGCCTGGCTTATTTCACTTAGCATAACTCCCTCAAGAACAAAAATATTCTAATCTTTTAAGCATAAATCCAAGCCTAGTTTTTATTTTCAAAGTCCGGATACCTATATTCACTAAGAAAAAAATTAAAAGTGTATTCCTGAATTGGATATCTTAGGTTATAAGTGAAGGCCTATTAAGCAGAGAATGAAAATTGATTCTCAGGCTACTGGGGCATCTCAGCCAGTAGGATTGAACTGCAGTTGAGGATTGTGGTTATTCAAACCTGGTCTGAGGGTCAGACACATCTTCTGCTTCCCTTGTGGGCCTGGCTTTTTCTATCTGCAGACCTGCATTCCTACTTCTCCAGGCCTCATGGAAAGTAGAAGATGCCCATTCATGGAAATGAGTCCAGAATCACAAGCCTTACCTCAAGGAGAGGGGCAATGTCCTTTTCTCAATGGTGATTCCAAATTCCTGAAAAGGCTCTCTAATTGGCCCAGTTGTGCTAGGACTCCCTCTGTCTCCTCCCCCTCCCCCTGTAGAACAATCTGGATGTGCACCTCTTATTTGTCTGAATATAGTTTTGCTCAACTTTTCAGACACCACTTGGGAACAAGTCCTATACCCATCCCAAACCATAGACTAAATATAAAAAATCACCTCTAGAATGAATATTATCCCTTGTACCCATCTTAAGCCACGCAAGACTGAATTTTAAAAATCATCTTTAGAAGATTAGAATGAAATGGAGAAAAAAACAGGTATTCTCTTCTCATTTGACTTCTTTCATTCCCCACAGCTGATGGCAAAACACCTAATGAAATATTAATATGGTTTCTTAAGTCAAATAAGAATAAGCAGATTCAACTTGCTTTCTTGGTGTCCATGTGACACCTTAGACTGTTAAATAAACTTTAGGACATGTTAGAATTTGAAACATAGAAATATAGGATTTTTTGTTTGTTTTTCTTTCTGTGTACATTATTTTCACTTTTATTCTTTATAATTTAACCTTTATTGTATTTTTTTCCATTACCAATTAGTCCCCTTATACCCCCCTCCCACCAGCAACCACCACACTGTTGTCCATGTCCATGAGTCCTTTTTCTTTTTTACTCAACCCCCCATCCTTAAAACTTCCCCCCCAACAGCTGTCATCCTGCTCTCCATCTATGAAGGCTCCTAAAGCAGTCATTTATTCAGAACTTCTCCAACAATGACCTTCAAAGAAAAGCAGGCATTGTTCTTCTTGTCCCCTTTCTGAAAAGGCATGAACACTGCAGGTTGATAGGAGCTTCCAGAACCAAGTCCAGTGTCAACAGCACTAATGTTATTTGGAAGTTCAGTGTTAGCTCTCCACTTCCTCTGTGTCCTGTGTACAAGACCCATGAATCTGAATATAAACTCCAAGGACATTTACTCCTTGAGAGGCACCTCCCATTTACAAAAGTACAAGTAACCCTGGCAGGTGCCTCTCATTTTCTGTGACTCAAAGACTTGGAGTCCTTCGAGTCACATAAGAGGAATATAACTAGAACGTCTAACTTCTCATGGGCTTTAAAGCTCTGGTGTTCTGGTGTTGATCTGATTCAGACAAACCCTTCAGTTCTTTTGGTCTGGAAAGCCAGGGAAAGCCAAGCTGCCACCACTGACCTCACAGAATGGAGGAACCCTTTCTCTTTTGATCATTTGTCACCTGTTAAATGCCTTCCCCTGTGCCTTGAAACTGAGGATCCCATTTCTTTCTACAGAGTCATCTAGAAACAAGCTCTTAGCCCTTGGCCAATGGGTTCACTTATGAAAGCTCTAGAGTTCAGGTGACTGAAGCAAACCTGAGTTACATGTCAAAGTATTAACCTGAGTTTAAGTTAAACTTACACTTAGAGATGGTTAGGTCTGG
Organism: Pteronotus mesoamericanus; assembly: GCF_021234165.1. Taxonomy (NCBI): domain Eukaryota; kingdom Metazoa; phylum Chordata; class Mammalia; order Chiroptera; family Mormoopidae; genus Pteronotus; species Pteronotus mesoamericanus. The sequence goes on from NW_026555109.1 coordinate 509,746, forward strand.
TAAAAAAGATCTAAGAATTCAGCAGTTTGGGGGTAAGAAAAAGTCACCATTGGAGTCACCCAAGGTTTTTGTGGTGTCATGTTCTTTAACTGATAGTTGGCTGAAGCAGCAATACCCAGAGAAAATTCCAGTGGGAAAATGATATGACGTTACTGCAGAATGAGCAATGTCAAAGAGTTTACTGCCTATGCTTTTTTCTAGGACTTTTGTGGTTTCAGATCTTACATTTAAGTCTTTAAGCCATGTTGAGTTTATTCTTGTATATAGTATAAGAAAGTTATTTACTATCTTTTTCTTTGCATGTGTCTGTCTAGTTTTCCTAATGCCATTTATTAGAGAGGTTGTCTTTATGCCATTATATGTTCTTGCTTCCTCTCTCATAGATGAATTGACCATAGAGGTAGGTTCTCCCTTCTGTTCCATTGGTCTGTGTATCTGTTTTTTATGCCAATACCATACTGTTTTGATTACTATAGACTTGTAGTATAGTTTCATACCTGCAACTTTGTTCTTTCTCAAGATTGCTTGTCTATTTGCAGTATTTTGTGGGTTATTATTTCTAGTCTGTGAAAAATGCAACTGGCATTTTGATAGAGATTGCATTGAATCTGCAGGTTGCTTTGGGTAGTATGAGCATTTTAACAATGTTAATTCTTCTTATCCATGAGCAGTTATCCTTCCATTTATTTGCATATTCTTCACTTTCTTTCTTCAGTGTCCTATAGTTTTCCAAGTACACGTCTTTTACCTCCTTGGTTAAATTTATTCCCTGGTATTTTGTTCTTTTTGATGTGTTTGTCAATGGGATTGTTTTCTTAATTTCTCTTTTTGGTGGTTCATTATCGGTGTATAAAAATATAATCAATTTTTGAATATTTGTATCCTGCTACTTGACCGAATTCACTTGTTAGTTTTAATTGTTTTTTTGTGGCTTCTTTGGGGTTATCTATATATTAACATGTCATCTGAAAATTATGAGTTTTACTTCTCCCTTTTTGATTCAGATGGCTTTTCTTTCTTTTTCTTGTCTGATTACTGTGGGTAGGAATCCAAACACTATGATGAATAAAACTGATAACTGTGGATATCATTATTTTCTTCCTTATCTTACCTTTCAGCTTTTCACTGTTGAGTATCATATTAGCTGTGGGTCTACCTCATATGGCCTTTATTATGTTGAAGTGTGTTTCCTCTATCCCCACTTTGGTGAGAGTTTTTTATCACAAATGGATGCTGGATTTTGTCAAATGCTCTTTTTTTTAATGTATTGATGTGATTATATGATTTTTATCCTTCATTTTGTTTATGTGGTATATTACAGTAATTGATTTGTGGATATTGAACCAACCTTGAATCCCAGGAATAAATCCCACTTCAATCAGGTTTACTAATATTTTGTTGAGATGTTTATCCGGGATACTGGCCTATCATTTTTTTCTGTAATACCTTTGTCCGATTTTGGTATCAGGGTATTATTGCTGGCCTCATTAAATGAGCTTGGAAGCCTTCCCTTTCCTGCAGTTTTTTTGGAATAGTTTGAGAAGGATATTAATTTCTCTTTGACTGGTAAAATTTACCTTTGAAGGCATATGGTCAAGGACTTTTGTTCATTGAGAGCTCTTTGATTAGTGATTCAATTTTTTTAGGAGCTATCAGTCTGTTCACATTTTCTTTCTTCTTGATTCACTCTTGGAAGATTGTGTGCTTCTAGTAATTTATCCATTTATTCCAGATTGTCCAATTTGTTCGCATATAATTGTTTGTCTTTTTTTTTTAATAATCATTCGTACTTCTGTGGTGTCGTTTGTCACTTCTCGTCTTTCATTTCTGATTTTATTTATTTGAGTCCACTCTTTTCCTTGATGAGTCTGATTAAAGGTTTATCAGTTTTGTTTATCTTTTCAAAGAACCAGTTCTTGAATTTACTTATTTCTGTACTGTGTTTTTAGTTTCTATTTTAAGTTTATTTCTATTTTCATGTTTATTATTTTCTTCCTCCTATTTACTTTCAGCTTTGTCTGTTGTTCTTTTTCTAGTTTCCATAGGTGTAAGTTTAGTTAGAAGGTTTACTTGAGATTTTTCTTGTTTCTTGAGATAGGACTCTATGACTATGGTTTTTCCCACTTAGAACTGTCCCATAGATTGTGGGTCATTGTGTTTTCAGTTTTATTTGTCTGTAGGTATCTTTTCATTTCTTCCTTGATCCCATTCATTGTTTAATAACATGTTATTTAGCCTCCATGTGATTGTATTTTTCACTTCTCTTGTCATAGATTTCTACTTACATAGCATTGTGATCAGAGAAGATACTTGATATGATTTCAATCTTCTTAAATTTTTTAAGACTTGTTTTGTGGCTTAACATGTGTCTAGCCTAGAAAATGTTCCCTGTACACTTGGAAAGAATGAATATTCTGCTGCTTTGGGTGAAATGTAATAAATATATCAATTAAATCTATTTGGTCTTATGTGTCATTTAAGGCCACCGTTCCCTTGTTGATTTTTCTGTCCGGATGATCTATCCATTGATGTCACTGGGGTGTTAAGCCCCAGACTATGACTATGTTACTGTCAACCCTCTCCCTTCATCTTCATCAGTAATTACTTTATATATTTAGGTGCTTTTGCATTGGATGCATAAATGTTTATAAGAGTTAGATCTTCTGTTGGATTGCTCCCTTTATCATTATGAAGTGTCCTTCTTTATGCCTTGTTATAGCCTTTGTTTTAAAGTCTGTTTTGTCTGATACAAGTATTGCTACCCTGGCTTTTTTTTGTTTCCATTTGCATGGAATATCTCTTACCATCCTTTCAGTTTGTGTGTCTTTCATGCTGAAGTGGGTATCTTGTAGGTGACAAATACATAAGTATAGAGCATAGCAGACACCCAAGAGGTAATTCATGCATAAATACTGCCACTGTGCAGAAACTTCAGTGACATGCAGTGTGATTCCTAGAGAGAATACCAGCCTGCCTCTGGCTCAAGTCCATATGCCCTTGACACTGTGATTCAGACCACTCTTCAGCCTACTTTGCAACAGCAAAACACTGCACTTTCTTTCTTTTCAGTTGTCAGTGCTCCTTGACTGAATGTAGTTCTCTCTGAATGCCATGTGAGCAAGACCACAATGTTGCTTAGGTGTTCTTTATTGGAAACAGGAGGTGAACTCTTGAGGCACACAGAAGAAAGCAGTAACTGAGTAGAAGCTTTTGCTTGGGAATTACCCAAGGATCACAGCTTAACTGCAGAATTTCTAGTACTACTGTGAGATTTACAAATTCTAATTTAATTTTTTATAGTAGCCATCTTGCACAAGAGGCAGCCAAACCCAACCAGCTGGAAACATGCACACACCTATACACCATCCATACCACACACATTAATGACAGCAACATATATATGCTTTACAGAGATAGGTATATTTATCTCATTTTTTAATCATCTGTGGTAGAAGAAAGGCTTTGTTGCACTTAATAAGACGATCAATATGTTTTAACACCTCTGAGATAGGGCTGATTTTTGGTTGGATGCTAGAAGCAATTGTCATACATACAATTATTTCATAACAGATTTTAGATTTGTTATTGCAGTTTTTATTAGTATACAGTAGAATTAGAAAGGCAACTAGATTTTATTTAGAATGTGATGCAAATAGCTTTTATAATGAGAAATTCATTGATTTATATATCCTTTTTCTTGCTGAGTTTCTTGCTGGCTTTGAAGATGTAGTTATTTAAGGTAGTCTGTTTTCCTTTTGTTTGTTTTGTTTTCCTTTTTTCCCCCTTTGAGACTTCCATCATTATTTTATCAATAAGAGATATGTCAAATTTATGTCTGTTAAATATTTTCTAGCTTCTCCCTAACACGTGAAAATATTACATTCTTTTTTTGACTTACATGTCTTTTGGTTCTTTCTGGATTGTTTCATTTTAAAGGAAAATTCTTGAAGGCCATCTTTTAGGTTTCCCTAATTGACACATCTCTGGTTGTTAATTTTTTATTTTTATGTTTTAAATAATTAAATTATTTTTTTAATTTAATTGTACTTTTTCCATTACCATTTACCCACCTTATACCTCCCTCCCTCTGCAAATCACCACACTGTTGTCTATGCCCATAAGTCCTTTTTCCTTTTTGCTCCATCCCTCCACCCCCTAAACTCCACACCAAGAGCTATCATCCTGCTCTACATGAGTCTAATGAACAAACTAAACTAACAAGCATAATAGAATTTTTTTACTTTTAAAAGAGACTAGAAAAATAGATCTTGAAACAATTATATGTCTAGTTAATTTTGCTACCAAAAACATAACAAAAAATTTAGATTCTTACTAATTTGCTTTTCACTTTATTCAACCTTTAAAGGGAACCAAAATTCTTTCATTTTCTGGAATAATTCAGAGAATATTTGCTATGCCCCATAACTTTGTCTTCCTGTGGAGTGTCAAAAGTCTTTTTTTAATCCTCTAAGAAAGTTAACTTTAGAGCAATTATGTACTCAAGAACCAGAATAGAATTCAGTTATGTTTATATTTATAACTAATATACATTCTGAGATGCATCACAACTGAACTTTCTAAAGAATTGAACAAAAATCAGAGTTATATTACTTGGTTAATATATTCAATGCACTAGGAAAATTTGCTCATAAGGTCTGTGATTTAAGGGTTAAAACAATTCTTCACTTTATTTTATTTTTAACTTTGAGTATAGTGGTGCTTTTAAACATTTTTTCTCAGTTCCAGGTGGCTCTTGGTTTTCTTTGTGTTATAATTTGTGGCTTGGAAAAAAAAAAAAGTTCAAGTTGCTCTCATACTTTATTACCTAGTCTTTCATGAAGGAAATCCCATTTTCATGACGAAATCTTGGTACATCTAATCCAGCCTGTGTATTTTGGCAACAGGGACAAGGAAAGTACAGTTGCTGCTGCTCCTTATATAAGATTTATTTTGTGGTAGGTAACCTTGGTATTCAGAGTTTTCACATTTAATTTACAACTTGTCTGTGTATTGTTACCAACCTGAAATTCATGATCCGTCAATTCAGTCTGTATAGTCTGTTGGAATCATGTTTTGACATTTTCTGGAAAGAGTCTCCTTTTTGATATGTGGCCTTTACAGAGCTCACTTCCTTCCTTCCTTCCTTCCTTCCTTCCTTCCTTCCTTCCTTCCTTCCTTCCTTCCTTCCTCCCTCCCTCCCTCCCTTCCTTGTTCCCTTCCTTTCTTTCTTTCTTTCTGCATAGTATACACAGTGTATATTTGTTTTTCTCACATGGAACCTTGTGACTAAAAGAGATGCTTCATTACATGCTATTTATACCTTTCAGAGACATAACTAAATCAAGGGTGACAGTAAAGTTCATTAAGTAGGAAAGTGGGATTAATATCTTTTCAAATGAATAAGTCCACTAATTTCCACATTGCACTACTATGGTTCTAACTGCATGTCAATGGCTTGGCAAACCTCTGCTTTCAAAGTATATCATCTCCAAATGAGCCCACTTCCTTCCTTAAAAGCGGATAACAATATATTGTAATAGTGGGTTAGAAAAAGTAGACATTTTTATAGGGAAATACATAATGTAACATTGAAATATTGCATAAAAGTTTAACTTAAGAAAGAAAAATAGTAACAACAAATTTCTGATATATGTATTCTACTTGGGAAAAAGAGATTTTATAGTAAGTATTTAATGTACTTAGAAATTGGTTGATTCATTTAGTTCTAATGACCTTACAAAGTGAACAAATATATTTTCTAAATACATTAGTAGAGAAAAATGGAATATCTTAATTTCAAGCACTCTGCTTAAAGTTGATAATTAGCAAAAATTAAAGTGTTTGCATTTGACAAAATACAGATTAAGGTAACAAATATATTTGTGTTATATTTGAATAAGTTTTGCAAATATCTATATAGAATTTTGTCATATCTGTTAAGATAGGAACAGATGAAATCCTATAATAAATCAAACCATAAATGAGAAAATGCTTTTAATACTCATAATTTTCAAATAGGTTTTGATATGGAGCTAAAAGCCTTATTTTGTTATCTTAATACTTTGACTAAAGTGTCTAGCTCTATAATATGATTGATACAACTCTAATTTTATCAATATTTTGTGATAGAAAATGTTAATATTCCTCCTGAGCTATATAGTCCTTTCATTTTTCCCTGCGGCGTGGGAAGAGCAGGGCAATTTCTCTTCTGCTAACTACTCATACCTGTAACTGTAACAATATTATGTCTTGTTATATATCCATTACATATAATATAAATCGAAGCTTTTAGTAGAAAACTGCCACCATAACTGTTTGAAACTCAGAACAAGTGGAATTTTTCCCAATAACAATCCAAAATAACAGTCCATAACATGGGGCAGTTAAGAAGTCAGCACATCATTGGCTCACTTCATCCATGTCTAGTGGTTGAATGGGTCTGTCATAACAAGGTACTTATTATACTTAATAAATCTAAATGAATGTATTTCTTTTTGAATTTGTGACTAAATAAAAAGAGCAATGATTTCTTTTCTCTCACAAGTTTACACAGCTTACATAGCTTATCTCTGAAAATTGCAAAGATGTTGTCAGGTGAGAGATGCCTGTTATGCAATTTCTATCCCAATATGTTTCACTTTAGATGTCAAATAAATTGGAGACTGTGCAGGATATGCAAAACCATCTAAATGTCTGAATAAAATATATGAACTATTTGTATGGTCTTTTTCTATGTCTTCAAAAAAAAAGTTGTTTACCATCATCAGGAAAAATTATGGAACAATAACTGGTCTATTTTCTGTGGTCAAAATGTGTTGACAAATCTGCTGTTTCTGAGCATCTTCCACAGCCTCTGCCTCCACAACCATTCCCTTTCCAAACTACTTTCCTTTTTCCCTTTGGGTCAGTGAAGACCCCTGGAAGCATCAGGCTCTAATGAGCTAGAGCCCCATTCTGGAACTCTGCAGGGTGCTGTGTTTTTGCTGTTCACTGTCTAGTGAAGACTTACTGATCTATTAACTTCCATGACTCTTGACTGCCTTCCTAAGCATTATGGTAGGCATTGGGGGTTCTGTTTATTGGCCATCTCTAACACACTTGAGACATTAACAAGGTAATTGAAACTTCTTAGGCAAATTGGATAGAGAATGTGAAGTAGATACTGTTAAAGCAATCCAGAACACTATTGAGAACCACTGGGAAATAAGGAAGATTTCTGAGCCTGGTTGGTAAGTAACTTGTAAGGAATATTCCTGAAAATAAAAAATTAAAGAAGAATTGCCTGCTACACAATGGCAATTATTATTATAAAGTGATAGTTAAACAGCACTGTCTTGAAGTCCTATTACATTATGGGGTTTCCTTTTGTGTCTTATGGCAGATATGCCAATCCTGTTTGTACTAGAAGTCCTTGAAGTGTGTGATTTTTATTAGTTTTAGATGCCAAGAAACATGTACTTCATTAGGGGGTGAGTACTGAAGAGTGATTCTTCCATCCTCATATTCACATTCCATAGTTCCTCTTACCAAAGCAGTATTAACAGGAAGTAGGTTTCCATCATATGGCAAGGGATGGGCAGCGCCTTCGCTCTCTAGTTCTCATTCTTCCCCCAGCCTGGGGTGATCTTGGCAGAAACCCACAGAGCACCAGCTGTGTAGGTCATTTTCCTCTCCTCCTCCTCCCAGACCCAACAGTTGAGGGAAGAGAAGGAGAAGCAAGCAGAAGCTGTCTACTTTAGGGTAATATAGAGGACAGTCTCAGCATTCTTGTGGATACATGTGATATATCCCATAAGCAGGAAGTTTGTAAGGCCAATGTGATGGATTGCTGCTCAAAACTACTCCAAGTTAATATTGCAGGAGCCTGACTAAAGGAGTAATATTCTACATCCTAAGTATTTGTCAGATTTCAGGAGCACAGAGTTAGGTCAATCATGAAAATAAATGAAATTCAATCAAGTTATAACAATAATTCATACAGAAACATGCCCAAATCACAAAGTGAGCACACTCAGGTGTCCCACAGACAGATCCAGTAATAGATTTTAAATCCCCAGAAGTTTCTCCTGATAACACTTGCTCATCATTACTTCCCCCCGAGGATAGTTACTATCATGATTTGTAATACCATAGATTAGTGTGACAAATAGATTCATGAACAGCAGAATCAAATGTTTATTCTTTTGTGTGAATTCCTTCATTCTGCATTATATTTGAGAGTTTCATTCATGGTGTTACTGTGGCTATAGTATATTCATTCTCATTGCCGGAATGAACGCCGCAATATAGTCATTCAGTATACTGATAATGGACATGTGGATTGTTTCTAACTTGGGGCTATTACATATCTTTTGGTATATATATCCATTTCTGTTGCATGTTTATGGAATTGTTGGGCCCATAGACTATGCATACATTCAGCTTAGAAACTGCCCAGCAATTTTCCAAATTAGTGGCACAGATCCACTTGCTTCATGTCCTCACAAATATTTGGTATTTTCCATCTATTTCATAATAATATACGTTAAAATTTTTTAAATTGTGGAAAAATACATGCAACATAAAATGTATGATTTTAACCATTTTGAAGTTAAGTAGTATTATGTATATTCATATTGTTGTACAATCTCCAGAATTTTTCATCTTGCAAAACTGAAACTATATATACATGTACTAACAACTCCCCATATCTCCCCTCCCCATGGCTCCTAGAAACTACCATTGTACTTTGTTTCTATGAGATTGACTATGCTGGATACCCCATAAGTATTATCATCCAGCATATGCAGTATTTGTCCTTTTGACAATGAAATACCTTTAAAGAATAATGTTTACCTGCTTAATATGAAGTTAGTTACATTATGTTCTATGCATAGATAGATTAGGTTACATGCAACCTAACATTATGCAATGTAGAATTTCCAGATACCTCATTAGGCTCAGTACTGGTATTTGTGAGCACCCAAGGCACTTGACATAATGTGAAAGGTCTTGAGGAGTTCGTCATACTAGAAACTTAAAGTGACTTCTCTTTACTGTTTAAAAATGACTATGGTTAATCACAGTACATTTTTCTTTAAGTTGGGAAAAAAAATTTTTTAATTCTTTCTTTAAAAACAATGTATTATGGGAAATCCCAAACTGTAAGCCTCCCCCTCAATTCCCTTTATTACTAATTCTACTATCTTTAAATTATTTTTCAGATGTTTCTTTAATGTCATGCATTTTCATTTCTATCACCTTGTGTAGAATTTAAAGATTTAACTAAACTTTAGCAAACTTAACGAAACTTTTGGTAAAAAGTGACAAACTTCTCTAAGTGCTCTTTAAATAGTGATGGTAACATTGTTTTATTTGGGCAGGGTATGTGTGGAAGAAGGTATGGAAAGATTTGGGTCCTGGACGCTGGGTGAAGCATTATCACACTCTTCTGCCTGGATTGACAGCTAGTACCAGCTGTGGTAGGACCCAGCTGTCTCCTACAATATAAGTCCTTATTTGGGACACAGATCACTAGGCCATCTATAAATTTTGTTGTGAAACTAATTTGTGGCCATGTACACACAAACCCATGTATGCATGTCAATAACGATTAATTTATAAGTCCACTTATTCCTCAATGTTGCTCTAACCATGTTGTTTCAAGTGATTTTTCATTTCCCCACTGGATCACAGTATCAATATTTGATGGCACCTGCGACCTTGCTTATCCAGATACATAATATTCTTCCTCATATTCTTTTTTAGAACTGTAAAAAAAAAATCTAACAGTGGGCTCACCTAGGAGTAAGAAAGGAACTAGAAAGTAAAGCAGAAGAACCAATGTCTGGAATTTGGGGAGAAAAAAGTGACATGAAGCAGGAAGAACAACACCCTTCCTAACACCAGCATCTTCTCTACTATCTGATTTATATTTAAACCCTGTTGGAGGTGGCAGCTTATTTCTCTCTAGACAGATTGTTAGGCTTGAATAGTTTTACATCAGAAGGTTCATTATCTCTAAACTGAAAACCTCCTTTCCTATATATATATATTTTAATCGTCACCCAAGGATATGTTTATTGATGTTAGACAGAGGGAAAGGGTGAGAGTGAGAGAGACATTGAGTGGTTGCCTCTCGTACTGGCTCCAACTGGGGATCGAACCTGCAACTTTTTGGTGTGATGATGCTCCAAACAACTGAGCCACCCAAACAGAGCTCTTTTCCTGTAACTTCTGACATTTCCTTAGCCTTCTGAGCCCTAACCCTGCCCTGTCTCTACTGGCTGAAACAACAGGACAGCTCTCCATTATCAGCTGCAACATTGGCTGCTCTTGAGCTTGGAGTTGACTGCATCCACATTATTTGTCCTTTCAATGAGATGCTCTCAATATGCCATTCTTAGAAAGTGAAGGTCTGAATGGTAAGTTTTTATAATGTTAAATTTTCTTTGCTGGCTCTTATTTCTTCTACCTACCAGATCTAGGTGGCCCTTACTTCTTTGAATCCTTCCATATTTCAGCAGATACCTCTCTGTAGAAGGACAATAGCACATGTATTCTTCCTGGATGGTTAGATTCCAAATAAAATGAGTACAGATTCCCTTCCACTTTTTTTCTAATGTAAAATGTGTTTTGGTATAGTCACCCCCAGGGTCTTAGGTTCAGGCTTCTCCAACAATACCTTAGACTGGCTGGCTTAAAAAACAAATTTATTTCTCACAATTCCGAGGCTGGGAAATCTAAGATCAAGGTGCTGGAGGTTTGGTATCTGGTGAAAACGCAGCCCTGGTTCTCTTCACTGGGTCCTTACATGATATATATGGGACAAGAGAGGTCTTGGGAGTCTCTCTTATGGATACTAATGCCACTCATAAGGGCTCTACCTTCTTGACCTTATCATCTCCTGAAGACCTCTCCTCCTAATACCATCACATTGGGGATTACATTTCAACATGTGAATTGGGGGGGCGAAGGGGTACAGAAACATTCAGTCCACTGTACCAGGGGTACTGAGTTTATGCATTTGATGCTGAAATGAGAGAAATTATTTCTTTCCTATACTCATTTTCCCATGGGTACAGAAAACAGTACTTCTAGGAATATGTACTTAATTTTTTTTTTCAACATCGTTGGACCCATCTTTACATGTAACTTATTACTGATTTGATGTAATAAAACTGTTGACCTTTGTTACTGGCTCTCCAATTCTTATGTACTGTTCCCGGTATACTTGGTATCCATACAATGTTACTTAAAATAAAAGCTCTTGTCTCCCTCATTGGCTGATTAAATTTAGGTTAGGTGGGTCATTTGGGGAGTAAACAGTCTCCCCAGCACTTTTCCAGCTTCTTCACTAGTGAAGTAATGCTGACTTCTGGATGGAGGCTTACAGCTGAAGTCTAGGAGAAATGCTAGTCCTGCCTATTTTGCTAATTCACTTTGTACTCATGAACTCAAAATCAGGTTTCTCACTTCAATATTACATGTATGTCAAAGGCATTGATAAATGGAAGAAGTACCTTCTTGAACACATACTCAGAAGTTTTCTCAAATATATTTACCTTAGCATTTGTAGCTTTTCCAGTTTGGTCTCAAGAGAGCTGTCATACAGAAAGAATTTGTGTCTGGGGAGTTGGTAAAACATAGTATCTTGGTTAAACTTATGTATCATGTTTTAAAAAAAGAAAAGTAAAAACTGAAACCACCAGAGTCTCAAAGCTTCACTGTTTCCAATATCCTGAAACAGCCACAGGGCATTTCAGCCGAGAAAGCAAAGCTTGTTTTATCACTGCTTTTCTCCCGCCTACCTTCCTTCCTTCTTTCCTTCCTTCCTTCCTTCCTTCCTTCTTTCCTTCCTTCCTTCCTTCCTTCCTTCCTTCTTTCCTTCCTTCCTTCCTTCCTTCCTTCCTTCCTTCCTTCCTTCCTTCCTTCCTTCCTTCCTTCCTTCCTTCCTTCCTTCTTTCATTCATTCAAGATTGGGGCCATAGGAGGAATGGAGTCCAGGTCTTAGCTTAGGTACCACTGTCCTGTGCCCTTCCCACATCCTGTGTCTCCCACCCCATCAGAGCACTCAGCACATGGCATTGTACCTCCTGCTTCATTGCTGGTCTGTCCCCACTACCTGTGAACAGAAACCATGTCTGATCCAGTAATCAGTTTATTCCAAGTGCCCTTGCACATGGTGGGTTTGTGCTGAGGAATTATGAATAGGTAGATGGTAAAGGAACACTACCCAGATATATCCTTTTTTTGAAATTATATTTTATTGATTATGCTATTACAGTTGTCCCAATTTTCCCCCTTTGCCCTCCTCCACTCACCACCCTCCACTCCATCAGGCCATAGATTTACCCAACAGGCTTGGAGGCAACACTGAGTTAAATTAAAGTTGTTAATGATATAATAAATGCTTTTGAAAAATTTCCATTGGGCAATCCAATGGATTTCTGCTTTGAAAAATGAATGAAAATCAAACATAAAGACACAAATGGCTCACTCAGCAATGAATAAGCACATGGAAAAGAACATTCAAGTACATGTGTGTTGCCTGTCTATAGTGTTTCATTTCTGCTTTATATTTTTGTTCCATGCAGGTGATAAACCAGCTTGGCCTATAGTATCATGAAGGAAAGATGCTATTCCACAGCCTCATACTTAGAGATTTAGTCTTCCTCACTTGCTTTTCTGTCTTAAATTGTGGTTTAAAAAAACATGTAATATTCACCACCTTACCTATTTTTAATACAGTTGAATAGTGTTAAGTATATTCACATTGTTGTGAAACATATCTCCAGAGCTTTTTCATTCTGCAAATCGGCAACTTGATACCCATTAAAAAAACAACACTCCCTTCCCCTATCCCCTAAAAACCACCATTGCACTTTCTGTTTCTATGAATTGTTCTCTTACAATCACTCTCGAGTCTTCTCTCCTGCTTCAGTGCCATTTGGACTAATCATGCCTTTAATAGAGAATTATATGTAATTTGCACAGTGATTTTTTAAAATGGAGTGCCAACTTATACCTAGGAGTAAATGGGCCTCTAATTAGCTTTTAGCAAGTAGCATAACTGTTTAAAATATGTTAAAGTTATCTTGCATGATTAACTAAGAAATTAGGTGGTAAAAGGCCAATCCAACCTTTAAAAACTAAATAATTCTCCGTCCTCTCTCAGCCAGAATTGCTGGACTGTCCAATTTCTAGGTAAACCTGTTAACTCTGTTTTTTCTACAAGGGTGTATTTAATTTTGAATAAATGATAGAATCTGTTTCAAAAACATGCTTATTGCCCTCCAGTATTTTAGTTTGATTTATTTTCAACACTAATGTAACTATTTATAAATTTGGACAAAATGTATTTAATGACTACACACTTTTTAGAATGTCACTTTGAATAATGCCAGCTTTATCTAGGGTACACACTCAGTTCTCAGTGGCATGCATCCCTTTCTGTTTGTTGCCACAGCAGATGAATGTTTTGAATGCTATGAAATCATGGAAGACTGTTTTTAAAGATAACACCTAATTGCTTGGCTTTGTTGTTGTTAATTTTCTAGAAACACCTGTATGTTGTTCAATATGGCTTTTTCTCTCAGTGCTGACATTAGGTCACTAGAGGCTGGCCCTGTTACTTAATTTAGTTTATAAGTTTATAATGGGCATCATTTTACTTAAAAGGTGTAATATGCACCCATACTTTTTATTATCTTATATTTCCATTTTCTCACTGTTGACTTTGAGCATTGGTAATATTACATAAAGGTGAAGTGTCACTACAATTGCTGGGACGTTCAGCTTTAAGATAAGGTTTTATAACAAGGCTTTGAACTGAGCCAAGAACTGAAAGCCAGTATAGCATAACAACAAAATGTGCTACATCCAAAGGTATTTTCTTTACCAAATTTTGAAATAATTACACAAGAACACGCTAGTGAACCTGCTCAAAATGGAACTGATGTACTGGATCATCCAAAAGCACAACATCAAAAACAGCCAACACATTGATATGTTCTCTGAACACTTGAAAGAACATAAAATGCCCTTTCATTTAACATATTTTGTGTATTTATAAAAGCCATCTGAGAGATAAGGCCACATGGCCAATTAATACTGGTGATGTGGCAGTTTCACTGTCAGTTCAGTCTTGTATATTGTTGCCCAGTTTGACATTTGTTTCCTGATTAGTAGAACGACATTCTTTATTTTCTTATTTTCCCTTTAACATTTTCCCCTGTGGTTAGCCTTTCTTGAGTGTTTTGCTTTTATGGCTTTTGAAAGATGTCAGCTCTTTGAGCAACAATTTCAGTAATAAAAATATATTAATTTTTTATTTAGAATGCAGACCCCAGCTTATAGTTGTATATATTTAAGACTGTGCTATCATAGTGTCTCCATGAGAATTACAGTTTTAAAGTAATTTCATTCATTCATCCATTCAGCAAATCTTTATGAGCACCCATTGTGTATCATACTGTTCTGATGAACAAAACAGGTGAAGATCCATGCATTAGCAGAGTGTGCTTTCTATCAGAGAAAGACTGCATATATAAGAACCACTATAAAGAAATACATTGTTTTGGATGCTGAGGAGGTCAAACTGAAAGTAAAAAATGAAAAGAAATAGAGTAGAATAAGAGGAATGGAGGTATGGGGGCAAATTACAGTTTTAAATAGGGTGTTTAGGGTCAGCCCTTTTGAGAATCTGATATTTGTGCAATAATTGGAAAAAAGTGAGGAAATTATCCATGAAGATTTCTGGGAGAGAAAGTGGAACAGTCAGTGCAAAGGCCTTGAGGCAAGTATGTTTCTGATATGCTCAGAAAACAGCCTGTGTGGCTGGAGCTCTGTGAGCAGGACAGAGAGCAATTTTGATATGAGCTTGGGCAGGCAATGTGAGAGTAGAGAAGATCCCCTGGACTTTGTTTTCCACTGAAAGAATTCTCTCTGGCTTTTACTGTGAGTTTTTAGCAGAGGAGTGGCACATATGATTTAGTAAAAGATGACCATTTCTGATAGAACTGACTTAGGAAGCTATTTGGGAATTAATTAAGCAGTAAGTCAGTTATCATACATGACAGAGGTCACGTGCAGCAGAGAAATACAGGGAATTTTCATGAAAAAAATTTCATCAAAGTATTCAAATAGGTAAATTTGAGGAGAATATCATAAAAGGTAGCTGAATGTTTTCCAAGTTCTTGTGTGCCATGAATGTGTGTTTAAATCAAAATCATTGAGGGATACTTTCCCAAACCCTTGATACGTGTGAGACTCTAGGTATGTATGAGGTTATATTTGGCTGTGGGTGAGCTGAAGTTTCCAGGTGAACTTGATTTTCAGAGTCCCCCTAGAATCATTGCTATACTGGAATTAGCTCGTTAATTAAATCCTGGCTGCTGATCAGTGTTCCTTCCTAGTAAGTTTGTAAAAACTTAAAGAACCTGTGATGTAAACCATGCAGAATGAAATTGTTTGTCAGCACTGTGGTTTATTAGCACTCAAGGGGCTTGTCTGATACTTAAAGGAAAAATGTGTTTAATTCATACTCTTGGCAGTCTTTCTAGTGGAGTATTTTTGGATGTGCTTTCCATATTTTTGCTATAGACTTATTTGTATGATTCTTTTTCCTAAATGTAGGCTCTCTGTGCTTATATTTTATTTAGCAAGTTGCTGGTGGGAAGGGACTGTCATCAACAGTGAACACATAATTGTTTTTGCTTTTTTGTGGTTTTCCAGTTTGTAGATCACACAGAGTCTGTCTCTCCCCACCCCAACCCCCAACACACACTTTCTCTTCTATCCATTATCTTCATTCCTCAACCCCTCATCAGAAGATACTGGAATAAAAGAGAAAGTAATCTATGTTTTATTTTATAGTGATTAAAGTAGCTAGGCTTAAAAATACTCAAGAGGGAGTTTGCATAACAACTAGAAGTTGGAAATAACCTGGAAAAGGTTTCAACTAAAAATGAAGTATAACGGTACATTGTAATTTATTGAGTACCTTATAAATGTGGGCACTTTGTGACTTTACCTTATTTAATTATCCTAGCCACTTTAGGGTGTATCATTATTGCACTGTACTCCATTGTTCAGATGGCAAAATCAATACTCAGGCAGGCCATTTAACTTGCCTAGGCCACATAGCTGGGAAGTGACGAGCCAGACATTGAAGTTATGACCTGATGATACTCATTCTGTGCTGCTCTCCAATGTAATCTCATATGTTTTTATACCTAATACTAATAGCATCATTCATTGAAAAAAATGCAAAAGTTAGGTTTCTCTGTATTTTTATAATGAAAATGCTTTTTATGGTGCTTTACTCCCTACTGCCTCCCCCCCCCCGCAAATTTACCATTCCCCTAAATGGAGTATCAGTATTTTGGGGTTTTTTTACATTTATTGTGTTAAAACTACATATAATAAAAATTTACATTTATTTAACCATTTGTAAGCATATAGTTCAGTGGCATTAAGTACATTCACATTGTTGTGCACCCATCAGTACCATCCATCACCAGAGCGCTCTTTGTATTCCCAAATTGAAACTCTCTACTCACTAAACAATAACTCCTCATTTCTACTTCTTCCCAGGCCTTGGGAACCACGATTCTACTTTCTGTCTTTATTGCATATGCTTCTTGTACTTTTATTATAAACTTACATATAAGTTTCTTTTCTCTGAAATGAAAGTACCTCCGTGCTTACATTGATCTGAGTATTCCAGGTTTTCAAAGGAAGAAAAGTATTAACTTTATGATTAGAACTCTGACTTCCTTGCAGATACATAAATCTGGAGCCAGAGCCCACTCCCACCTCAGTTATTTGCGCTGTTAACAGAATACTAAACCTGAGAAGTATATGAAAAAGAATGATAAATAAAAAGTGTTGATTCAGGAAGTTTTCTGGGTACTCCAGAGCCTTAAAGGAACCTGGGAGCTATTCTTTACATATTTTTAAGTTTAAAAGCCTTATGCTTAAAAATAATTTTAAAATCTCCGTTAAAGATTGAGAAAACATTCCCATTCTCTCTACTGACTAACTGAAAAACACTAAAAACATGTTCTGATTAAAATGTCTGTAAACATTTAACAATAATTTTCTTTCATTTAATGTTTTTAGAGGTTCTCCAAGAACCATGAAAAAAGGCAGTATTTCAAAAAACATGGTAGAAGAACTCTTCCTGACCATAAGGAAAGACAAGGACCAGTAACCACATTTGGTGATTTTGTTTTACAAAGTCTTTTTTTTTAAATTAATTTATATATTTTTACAAATACATTTGTCTCTGCCTATCCCCCACCACTTTCTCTTGCTCCCTCCCTCCCTCAACTCTTCCCCTTTGGTTTTGTCCATGAGTCCTTCCTATATGTTCCTTGACTTGCCCCTTCCCTTCCTTTTCCGCCGCCCCACATCCCTCCTTCCCTCCTGTCTCTGTTGGTTTCTTTTCCTTTCAGTGTTGCTGGTCTTATTTTCCTTGCATCTTTGTATTGTTGGTTGGGTTCCACTTATAGGTGAGATCATATGGTATTTGTCTTTCGCTCCCTGGATTATTTCGCTTAGCATAATGCTCTCTAGTTCCATCCATGCTGTCACGAAGTTTAGTAGTTCCTTTTATCTTTCTGCTGCATAGTATTCCATTGTGTGAATGTACCATAATTTTTTGATCCAATCATCCACTGATGGGCATTTAGGTTGCTTCCAACACTTGGCTATTGTAAATTGTGCTGCTATGAACATTGGGGTGCATAGGTTCTTTTGAATTTGTGTTTTGGGATTCTTAGAGTATAGTCCCAGCAGGGGAACCACTGGATCAAAAGGCAGTTCCATTTTCAGCTTTTTGAGGAAATTCCACAATGCCTGCACCAGTCTGCATTCCCACCAACAGTGTACTAGTGTTCCCTTTTCTCCACAGCCTCGCCAGCAGCTGTTGTTTGTTGATCTGTTTATGATGGCTCTTCTGACCAGTGTGAGGTGGTACCTCATGGTGGTTTTGATCTGCATTTCTCTGGTGATGGCTAGTGATGCTGAGCATCCTTTCAAATATCTGTGGGCCCTCTGCATCTCTTCCTTGGAAAAGCATCTGCCCAGGTCCTTTGCCCATTTCTTGATTGGATCGTTTGTCTTCTTGGAGTGGAGTCGAGTGAGTTCTTTATATGTCTTGGAGATCAAACCTCTATCTGATGTATCATTAGCAAATATATTTTCCCATACGGTTGGCTCCCTTCTCGTTTTGCTGATGTTTTCTTTAGCCGTGCAGAAGCTTCTTATTTTGAGGAGGTCCCACTTGCTTATTCTTTCCTTTATGTCCCTTGCTTTAGGAGACATATCAGTGAAAAAAATTGCTGCGTGGGATATCTGAGAGTTTCCTGCCAATGTTCTCCTCCAGGACTTTTATGGTGTTGCTGCGACTTATATTTAAGTCTTTTATCCATCTTGAGTTTCTTTTTGTGTATGGTGTCAGCTGATGATCCAGTTTCAATTTTTTGCATGTAGCCGTCCAGCTCTCCCAACACCATTTGTTGAAGAGGCTATTATTGCTCCACTTTATGCCTCTGCCCCCTTTGTCAAATATTAGTTGCCCATAGAGACCTGGGCTTCTTCCTGGGCTTTCTATTCTGTTCCACTGGTCTATGGGTCTGTTCTTGTGCCAGTACCAGATTGTTTTGAGTATAGTGGCTTTGTAGTAGAGTTTGATGTCCGGTATTGTGATCTCTCCTACTTTGTTTTCCTTTCTCAAAATTGCTGCGGCTATTCGGCGTCGTTTATGATTCCATATAAATTTTTGAAATGTCTGTTCTATTTCTGTGAAATATGTCATTGGTATTGGGAGCATATAACTTTACAATGTTGATGTCTTCTTGATAGAGTCTTTCTTTAAGTATTATAGAGTGCCCCTCTGGGTCTCTTTTTTATGGCCTTTGTTTTGAAATCTACTTTGTCTGATACAAATATGGCAACCCTGGCCTTTTTCTCTTGCCCATTTTCTTGGAATATTTTTTTCCATCCCTTTACTTTCAATCTGTGTAGGTCTTTTTCTCTGACGTGGGTCGCTTGTAGGCAGCATTTGTGTGGGACATGTTTTCTTATCCATTCAGCTATCATGTGACTTTTGATTGGGACATTTATTCCATTTACATTGAGAGTTATTACTGATAGAAACTTATTCATTTTTTCTCTCTGTACCTGTGTTTTTCTCTTTCTCACTCTTTTCCTTCATCTTCTTAAACCAGTCCCTTTAGCATATCTTATAGTGCTGGTTTGGTGGACACATATTCTTTTAGCCTTCCTTTGTCTGAGAAACTCCTTATTTCCCCTTCTATTTTAATTGAGAGTCTTGCTGGGTAGAGCAGTCTTGGTTGTAGGCCCTTTCTTTTCATGACTGGGAATATTTGTTGCCATTCCCTTCTGGCTTGTAGTGTTTCTGTTGAGAAGTCAGCGCCTAAGCTTATTGGGGCCCCCTTGTATGTTACTTTCTCCTTCTCCCTTGCTGCCTTGAGGATTCTCTCTTTGTCTTTGAGAGTTGCCATTTTAATGATGATGTGTCTTGGAGTGGACCTCCTTGAGTCCCTCTTGAGCGGGGTCCTCTGTGCCTCCTGGATCCATGAGAGCCTTTCTCTCCTCAAATTGGGGAAATTTTCCATCACTACTTTTTCGAGGATGTTCTCTATCCCTTGCTCCTCTTCTTCTCCTTCTGGTATCCCTATTATACGGATCTTACTGTCTTTCAGGTTGTACCACATTTCCCTAAATGCCTCTTCATTCTTTTTGTGCCGTTTTTCCATTTCTTGTTCTTTCTGGGAGCTTTTTTCTACCTTATCCTCCATCTCACTCATTTGATCCTCGTCTTCATCCAGCCTGCTTTGGATTCCTTCTACTGTGTTCTTCAAGTCAGAAATGGTATTCTTCATATCCTCTTGTGTCTTCTTGATAGTTTCTATGTCCTTTTCCAGGCTGATATAGTTTGCTGTGAGATCCTGATAGTTTCTCTGCAGTTTCTCATAGTTCTCTTTGAGCTGGCTGAGCTCATTGAGCTTCCTTAGAACCATTGTTTTGAATTCCATATCTGATAATTCCCTTGCGTCTATTTCATTTAGCTCTCTCTGTGGGGAGTCCCCTTTTCCACTCATTTGAGGGGAACTTCTTTTTCTTCCCATTTTTGTGAGAGTCTGTTAAGTAGTTTGTTTGTTTGTTTATTTACTTATTTATTTATTTATTTATTTTTGCTTCTGCTTCAATTGGGCCATCTAGATTTCCTGACTTTGTGCATTGAACTTCTATGGTAGTAGGCGGGTCTTCTTATTTATTTATTTGTTTGTTTGTTTTTTCCTTTACTTTTCTTTCTGGGCCTGTCTCTGATGATGTCAGTTGTTGACCCTATATGACCTTGGGTCGTTTGTTTGAGCCTTCCAGGAGTCTACTGTCTGTGTCTGACTCCTGCTTTGGGCAGCTCTGTGACCCCTTCGGCCAGGGATCCACTATTTCTGTGGATCGCTCTGCACTCTCACGCTAGCTCCTTGAGCAGGCTCCCTGGCCCGGCAGGATCCCCCACCGGCCTGCCCTCGCACATGCTTGCCCCAGCCCAGGGGGCTTATTTGCGACCTGGCATACTCGTCTGGCCCCCCAGGCCGGCGAGCACCCTGGCACTGGTCAGTTTAAGGTCTTCTGTTGTGTGCTTTCCCCGCTTTTGGCTCTTGGGATGCGTTGCCTGCCCTCGCCAAATAGAGATTATGGAAATGGGAGGAAGTCAGCTCCAGGACTCTCCAGTTAATCCTGTCTCTAGTCTTTCCTCCAGGGACTCTGGGCAGCTCTGTGACCCTTCCAGCCCAGGATCCACTATTTCTGCGGACTGCTGTACACTCGGTGGCCCGCGCAGTTCAATTTACACCTGCTCTTGCCGATCTGTGCACTCCCTCGCAGGCCCTATTGGTGCGAACCTTTGGGAGGCCTTGCCCGCCCGCGTGAGCCCTCGCCAACCTGCATGGGTCCACACACACACTTGCCAACCCTCGCTGGCCACTCAGTGCAAGTGTGCATGCCTGCACTGGGTGGTTTGGGGCTCTTTATTGTGTGCTTTTCAGCCTTTGGCTCTTTGGGGGTGTGACCTCTTCCCACACAATGGAGACTATGGAAAGGAGAAGGAGTCGGGACGCCCCTGTTCCTCCTCCCATTCTTTCCCCAACACCTCTGTCTCCAGTCTTTCCTCAGGGGTCTTACGCAGTTCTGTGACCCCTTCGGTCAAGGATCCACTATTTGTGCGGACTGTGTTTCAATTGCGGGCAGTCTGGTTCCTGCGCCCCATGCTTCTGCCTCTTTGGGTGTGTGCCCTGCCTGCCCGAAATGGAGACTATGGAACAGGGAGGGAGTCGGGACTCCCTGGTTCCTCCTCCCGTTCTTTCCCCAACGCCTCCATCTCTAGTCTCTCAAGGCTCTCAATGCAGCTGTGTGACCCCTTTGGCCAGGGATCCTTTATTTCTTCCAGCCAGTCTGCACTTAGCCCCCAGCTCACATGCACAAGCTGCGTGCAGAGCGCACAAAAGGCAGGTTAATTGATTCCCTTATGCCTGAGCGAGATGGTAGCTGCAGAGTGGCAGGTGCGTTATCACCCGGACTCCACCTTCCGCCATCTCAGTTCTCTTCACAAAGTTTTCCTCACCAGTCTTTTCCAGGCACCCGCCCACTCTGCTGCCACCTCTACTCAGAGACCAAGGAGGGTAGCTGCCACTGCAATTTTTGCCTTGGCCCTTTAAATGTCTCTTTGCATCCCCAGCCACCTGTCTCTGGCAGACAGTGCCCCTAAGATTTTCGGGGTTGCATTTTGTCTGTATTTTCTTGGCTTTAGCTGCTGTAGTTTAGGGCTTCCTGTTTATGATTCAGACCCCGTTCTTCTTGGGGGAAGCTAACTGGCCATTTCAATGCCCCTCTGGTGCCAGTGCCCATGGGCATCCAGCCCACCCTCTGTAGCCTCCACCACACTTCTCACCCGTTGGGATATGTTAGAGTTGAATCCACTGTCTGTCCGTGGCTCCAAGGCTCCTCTCCCACTATTGTTCCATTGTTTTCCAGATGATTACTCCACTATTTAATTGCAATTCCAGTTTGGTCTTGGGAGGAGGAGGGCAGTGTGACTCCCATTCACTCCTCCGCCATCTTCCAGATCCTGTTCTACAAAGTCTTTACCTTTCTGTTCAAACGTTAAGCTAAATTCAATAAAATATCTACCTTCCATCTTCCTACGGAATAATCATTTTGGAGGCCAAGTGTATAATATCTGGTGTTTTTTCAGAAAGTTTAGGCTCAGCCTAAAAAAGTGAGTGCACTTTTAAAGTTTAATTAGACCACTGAACCCAAAAAGAAAAGTGCCAAACTAAATAGACATAAGGAAAAATACAAGCATTTTGTTGTTGCTGGAAAATGTGTAATGCTTTCCTTGAACAGTCATAATCTAGTTTCTACTCACCTCATTCATTATTTGTGTGATATTTTAGTCCCTGCTTAATGGATATTTAAAGTAGCAAGATGTCAAGCAAGGTTTTTTTTTTTTAATTCTGGTAAATTTTGGATTTTTTTTTAATTCGTCTACTTCTAAAACTGATCAAAAGACAATGAGTTGCTCAAGGTTGAGAACAGACAAAGCCAGCCCAATGAATAGCTGAGTTCTACATAAACATTTTTTGCAATACAGTGAGCAAAAGAAAGCAATAGAAATCTGCCTTTGCGTGCACACACACACACACACACAGCCTTGGAGTGAAGAAAGAAGGACAGTTCTCTCCTAATGACACCGTGGTTATAACGTAGCTAAATTATAGTGAAGGAGCTGAAAGGGCCCATTCTCTTCTTGGCCTGGAGTTGGGACTCTGAAATCCAGTCTGAAGTGTGTTTAATGAGTGTTCTGAACGCTGGGGCTCAGTGCAGAGGGGAACAAGGAGCACAGTGTGTCCTGGCAGACAGTGTGGCCACACTTGGAGCCACAGCAAGGAGAAAGAATTGCTGCATTTGTGGACCAGTAGATGGGCAGACTTAAACATTTGGCTATATTCTCCCCAAACGAAAGGCTTGTCCTGGTTCCCCAGACTTTGGTTTTAAAATTGTAGTTCCTGTTCTTGCTCTGGTAGCCGTTTCACAACAATGATGATCACACTGTGTGCTGACCTGACTACCACCAGGTCTGCTGTTCAGCATTTGAATAATTTTCCTTCCAACTCCTCCACCACCACCATCACCACCCCTCCTACCACCCACACCCTCATCCCTGCCCCTATCCACCTACCACCCACCACCCAGGAGAGCTTACTGAATACTAGATACCATCCTAAGAGCTCAGTGTGTACCAAGTCATTTAATCTGCACCACAACCCTTGGAAGTCATTCAGCCATCACTCCCAGTCTAAGAAGAGGAAACTGAGATCCAAATGTAACTTGCCCAAGGTCACACCTCCATGGGGTGGCAGTAGGGGATTTGCAAAGAAGCCTCCTGAGTTTGTATTTTTAATAACTATATCACACAGCCTCTCTAAATCACTGAAGTGCTACAGAAACATCATAAGAAACATCTCCCACATTTCAGCTGTCCCATTTCTGTTTGTTAAAAATTTATTTTAATTATATTGACATACAGCATTAGTTTTAGTTGTATAATATAGTGATTCAACATTTATATACCTTACAATGTGATCATCACAGTAAGTCTAGTAACCATCTGTCACCGTATATAGTTATCATGATGTTATTGACTCTATTTCCTATGTTGTACATTATAGCCCCATGACCTATTTCATAACTGGAAGTTTATACTGAATATAAGAAGTACAAATGTCCCATTTCTTTGTTAACTAAGTGTGCCAGCCTTTGCAGTGGAAGATTGTGTTTGGCTTATGTGACACTCACTGTAGCTTGCAGGGCCAGTGTCATATTATGGTCATACTAACTATATCATACTAACTATATGTATCATACTGTATATCCTACTATATATCCTACTAACTAGCTTTGGTACCTTAGCACTTGCAAAGCCAGAGCCTCTTCCCTTGGTTTTATCAGCAGGTTTTCTCTATGATAGTTTGGTTCATCAAATTATGGATGTAAAACTTGAAAGAAATAAGAGGGTAAATAGACTCTGAGGAATAATGATTAGGAGCAGATTCCCTGAAGCTGTGTTTGAATCTGAGCTCCACAGTGAGTGTGGCCTTGGTGATATTGTGTCCTCAATCCAGGGCATGTAGCCTAGATTAGTTGCAGGTGGCAGATGTATTGGTCCCTCTCTCCACAGGGTGTGCCCCCAGAGCAGTTATCTGGCCTCCAGTGTCTATTTACTCCAGCAGGTCACACAGGTATTATTATTAATGTCCCATAAGGGAAAATGATAGGGACACTCTGTTCTAATTTCTACTGTGCTGTCAAGAAGTCTTGTGCCATTTAATTCTAGCCTTAGCTTTTCTCATAACTTTTAGAATCATCTTTTCATTACTTGTATTCCTGAATTCTTTGCCTTGAAATGGATTGTATTCCATTCTGTGAGATACTCTCTGGCCCTTTCAATATAGAAAGTTAAACCTTTCAGTTCTGGAAATTTTCCTTATATTATCTTTGCACAATTTCCTTTCCTCTAGGGTATGTATCTCTGTTCAGAAGTCACATTATTTAAATGTTGGAACTCTTGAACTGAGTCCTAAATGTTTTATATCCTCTCCCCATTGCCATTTTCATGTCATCAGCTCTCATTTCTAGAATTTTCAACTGTATCTTTAAACTCTTCTAGTGCAAGTTTTCTACTGTGCTTTTTTTTTTTTTCCGAAGAACTCTTTCTTGTTATCCAAACATTCCATTTTATAACCTTCTTGGTTTTTTTTCTTTTTGTTATAAACTCTTAGCTGTATGAGGATACAAATTAAAATGTTTTCAAAAATTTTTACTCTATCCTGCATTATTGAAAGTATCTGGCATCTCCCATTTCTGACCTTCTGGGGAGTTCTACGTGATTTGGCTGCTTTCTGTTCCTAACTCTCTCTCTCTTCTCTGTAATTTAATTTCAGCTTTCTCCCCTGTCATCTTCTAGAATCTGGGGGAAATCTCATGCCTGCTGACTGTTCTTTCGTTTTCATTGTTTTTTAATGATTTATTCCTTTTTTCTTTTTTTTTCATTTTTCTTTTTCTTTTTTTTTTTTTTTACAGCAGGCTTTCTGGGTATTGTGAAGATAAGCTTGCATGTATTCAGTCTGCCATATTTAGTCATAAGTCTGACATTCTTTCCATCATTCATATTAAACCTAGTCTAGCAATGTCTTTCTGCTCAAATTGCATTTCTTTGCACTTCTACATCATTGATAGCTCCTGACTTTGTGCAGAGGAACTGGAAACATGATGTCCTGGATGGATAGCTGGGGTGGTAGAAAGGGGGTGATCTGTGTGACTTCTTGGTCTGGATCCCACCCTCTATGTCACCGGGTAGAAGACTCTCAAAGAGAATATTTTATAAGAAGAACTCCATTTGTAGAACATCATTGACATATAAAGCAACAATAGTAAAAAAGAGGAACATCTTTTAACAACAGGACAAGTGAATTACCTCCC
Organism: Pteronotus mesoamericanus; assembly: GCF_021234165.1. Lineage (NCBI taxonomy): Eukaryota > Metazoa > Chordata > Mammalia > Chiroptera > Mormoopidae > Pteronotus > Pteronotus mesoamericanus. The sequence continues at coordinate 535,300 of NW_026555109.1, forward strand.
ATAAATAGTTTACTACTTGCTGAGTATATTTGGTTGTCAAGTTAGAGAAAGTTGAAGCCAGAATTTTTATCTTAAACCCATTTATTGGGTAATTAATTTGTTGTAATCCCTTTATTTAAAAGGAACAGTGCTAAACATGAATTCTTTGTCCCTGAGAGGTGGGTAATGGCACCACTAAAAATGAACGGTTGAGTTTGCAAGAGCTGCTGTGACAAAGTACAACCAATGGTTGGCAACAATAGCGGAAATTTGTTCTCCCGCAGTTCTGGAGACTAGAATTCCAAAATCAAGGCATTGTCAGGGTTGTGCTCCCTCTGAGACTCTGGATACAATCCTTCCTTGCCTCTTCCAGCTTTTTGTAAGGGGCACAGGTCCTTGGTGTTCCTTGGTTTGCAACTGAATCACTTCGATCTCTGACCCTGTTATCACATAACCTTCTCCCTTTGTGTCTGTATCTTCACATTATCTTATGAGCACACCAATATCATTGGGTTAGGGTCCACCCTAATGACCTCATCTTAATTTAGATACATTGGCAAGACCCTGTTTCCAAATTAAATCACATTCACAAGTACTAGGAGTTAGGACTTCAATATACCCTTTTGGAGGATATGCTTCAGCCCATAACAGTAGGTTTGGTATTTTTTTGCAAGAGACCACAGAACCAGCCAGCCCTGACTGTCAAGGACCCACCTGTTATTCAGTAGCAACTCATCCACATGTGTACACCTTGCTATTCAGAGCATAGTCTTCACAACACCAGCAGGGAGATTGTTAGACATTCAGATTCCCAGACCCAACCCCAGGTTCTGCAACTTATCAAGGTCTGCAGGTGAACAGTGGACCCATAAATTGGAGAAGTACTGCTTGGAATCACAACATTCCAACATTCTAGGACAGAATAAGCATGAACCCAAGTATAGGTTCTACCCATGGGGACATTATCTCATACCACTCAGATGTGTCAGCCAGGCTTTCCATGCTGTGACATTGCTGTGACATTAGGTTTGGGAAGTGGGCCTCCTCGTTTTCCATGTCAACCCGTTCTCCTGCCATGAAATCTATAAACTAAGATTTTCCCTCCACAGCAGCATCAACAATAGTGGAGAAGTTATGTTACATGCCAGACCCTTTTGTCAAACACTTTGAGGTCACTGTTTTATTTAGTTTCACCTTGATCCTAGGAGGTAGATAGTATCTCCAGTCCTTTCATGACTCCATGTGCTGTGGACTGAATTGTGTCCCCCACTCCTCTCCCCAATTCATAAGTTGAAGCCCCAATTCCCAGTATGGCTGGATTTGGAGTAAGGAAGTAATTAAGGTCAAATGAGGTCATCAGGGTAAGCCCTAATCTGATAGAATTAGTGTTTTATAAGAAGAAATGCAGGGGAGAACATGCTCACTCATTCCACCCCTCCACACCCCCGTCTCTAACACAGCATTTACCACATATTCTAATTTAGCTGGTTATTTGTCTGCAACTCAGAAAGAGACACTTTTCTTATTGGTTTTCATTCCCTCAGCACCTAGCACAGCATCTGCTCATGGCTACTCACTTGATAAGTGTACCCCAGGTGTCTCAAACCATCATAGTTACTACTATTTTTAGTCATCTGGTCAAAAACTTCCAAAGGGCCCTTACAAAATCTGCAATGTTTTAATGCCCTGTGGTCAGACATGTTAAAGGTTAGTGGTGTATGGGATTTGGAACACTATTCTAATCAATAATAAGTTTTAATGGTAGCAGAAGGAGCCAAGGCCTTTGAGAGGTGGTCTTCCCTTCTGCTGGATAACAGCATTCCCTGGTCACTATGGTTATGTTGGTTCCAAACCAGAAAAAACAAAACACTTACAGAAACAGGTCTCTGAAACCCGTGCAAATGCAAATTTTATAAACCCAGTCAGATGTCGTCTTTATAGATTTCTGTCTATGAGATTATTTCAGAAAGGCAGAACTTGTTTGTATAAAGTAGGACGAACCATTTGTTCAGACCCTGTGAGGAGGTGGAGAGGGGGAGAAGACACCCCCAACCCAGAAAGAATGGTGTCTTTATTCTTTTAGGAGAGGAAAAGAAGTACTCCCACATAAAACTTTGTGTAACAGAAGTAACCTAAAGGCACAGATATATTTTAAAAGCACAGTAAACTAAAGCAACTTTGGTTAACAGTCTTTAATAGCTCGAAGCTGTATGTGGATCTTCACACACTGTTTATTATTCAGTACTTACTTGCCAGACACTCCTCAAGAATGTAAACCTCCTCCTAAAATTTAATTCTGTAGCATTACATGAAAATCCAATTCAAAATGCAGAATGTAAGGACATACAGTTTGAAATCAGTCAGTGTATTTGTGCAATAGATTAAAATTCCTATGCCTGTGGGCATTTAACTAAAAGTAGCCAATAAGAAAAAAAAGTGATAAAATTTGCTTATATAGTTTCACTCATCACTGGGTTGTTCTCTAAAATATAACATATAATTACCATTTGGCTTCTTTTTTGTAAGGAGCTCACTTATAGAATATTTTAATCGAGGCTGGCAGTGTGTGGGGGTCACAGTATTTTAGGGCTGTGGGAATTACAGATCTGTCTGCTCACTCCCAGTTCAAACACTTGGGGACAATCTTTTTTATTTATTTGTCAAAAGATCCCTTTCATATTAAATCATTACTAACAAATATAGGTTTTCAAAAGCTGCCTAAATAAATTGATTTCCCTTCCTCATCTATGACACCTTATGTAGTTATAAATATTAATGATATATCTTTGTGTTTCTTAAAGTAAGTGACTATTTGAGAAAAATTCCTTTACAGATGAATTTTCCTCAGGACCTATTTTCTGCTCTTCCAGTTTAATCTATGCTGTTGCCACCTTTTCCACCATTCAGATTTTATTGATTTACATATTCATTTTAGCAATAGAGAGCTAGTGGATTTGCAGCTTTTGAACTTCGTCATCGGTTTTCAGTGCAAAGCTTGCATCAAATGCATAATTTGTGGTTACTTCCAACAATGTTTATTTTATACCTTTTTTTGCCAGACATGTAAAAGAGCTCTTTATGCTTAGAAATATTAGCAAAATTTTACTGCACATATGTGGATATTCACACATCATTCCCATGTGATAGACTCTTCCTCACAGCCACTTTGCTTGAGCTGGGTCCAACCCATCAATATTTTTCTGAGCTCTTAGGTGATGTAAATAAATTCTATTGTGAGTAACCCTCTCCAGTTAATTATAATGTGAACCCCATTCCTAAGTTTCTTTTTCCTCCTTTTCTTCTGCATTTTTATATTGTGGCAAAACATACATAACATAAAATTAACCGTTTTAGCTATTTTTAAATATATAGTTCAATGGCATTAAGTACATTCACAGTGTTGTGTAATCATCACCACTATTCGTTTTATATTCTGTGATATGATTTTGAACAGAATGACTTCTATAGGGTGAGCCAAAAAGTCCATTTAGTTTTTTCCATAAAATAAAAGACACATTTTTCAGTTTCACCAGTAACTTGATTGATTTGGATATTTTGAGTATTTTGGCTGGCTCCTCATGGGTAGTGACCAGGGATGCTGCTAAACATCTTCCAATGCATAAGACACCCCACAGCAAAGAATTATTTGGCCAAAACGTCAATAGTACCAAGAAACTTCACAAACCACTTTTGACATGTTCAATCATTCATTGCACCTTACTCATACACTGCAAAAAAATTTTATTGCATTTCAATTGCATTTTTACCTTTTTTGAAATAATAAAGCATAATATGCTGAAAATGTTGCATACCTTCTTCCATCTTCAATATCACAATGGCTGTACAAAAATTCAATCTTTTTATTTATTTATTTATTTATTTATTTATTTTTCCAAATACATTTGTCTCTGCCTTCCCCCCACCACTTTCCCATGCCCCTTCCTCCCTCACCCTCCTTCAATCCTTCCCCACTTTGGTTTTGTCCATGAGTCCTTGCTATATGTTCCTTGACTTGCCCCTTCCCTTCCTTTTCCGCCGCCCCACATCCCTCCTTCCCTCTTGTCTCTGTTGATTTCTTTTCCTTTCAGTGTTGCTGGTCTTATTTTCCTTGCATCTTTGTATTGTTGGTTGGGTTCCACTTATAGGTGAGATCATATGGTATTTGTCTTTCGCTCCCTGGATTATTTCGCTTAGCATAATGCTCTCTAGTTCCATCCATGCTGTCACGAAGTTTAGTAGTTCCTTTTATCTTTCTGCTGCATAGTATTCCATTGTGTGAATGTACCATAATTTTTTGATCCAATCATCCACTGATGGGCATTTAGGTTGCTTCCAACACTTGGCTATTGTAAATTGTGCTGCTATGAACATTGGGGTGCATAGGTTCTTTTGAATTTGTGTTTTGGGATTCTTAGAGTATAGTCCCAGCAGGGGAACCACTGGATCAAAAGGCAGTTCCATTTTCAGCTTTTTGAGGAAATTCCACAATGCCTGCACCAGTCTGCATTCCCACCAACAGTGTACTAGTGTTCCCTTTTCTCCACAGCCTCGCCAGCAGCTGTTGTTTGTTGATCTGTTTATGATGGCTCTTCTGACCAGTGTGAGGTGGTACCTCATGGTGGTTTTGATCTGCATTTCTCTGGTGATGGCTAGTGATGCTGAGCATCCTTTCAAATATCTGTGGGCCCTCTGCATCTCTTCCTTGGAAAAGCATCTGCCCAGGTCCTTTGCCCATTTCTTGATTGGATCGTTTGTCTTCTTGGAGTGGAGTCGAGTGAGTTCTTTATATGTCTTGGAGATCAAACCTCTATCTGATGTATCATTAGCAAATATATTTTCCCATACGGTTGGCTCCCTTCTCGTTTTGCTGATGTTTTCTTTAGCCGTGCAGAAGCTTCTTATTTTGAGGAGGTCCCACTTGCTTATTCTTTCCTTTATGTCCCTTGCTTTAGGAGACATATCAGTGAAAAAAATTGCTGCGTGGGATATCTGAGAGTTTCCTGCCAATGTTCTCCTCCAGGACTTTTATGGTGTTGCTGCGACTTATATTTAAGTCTTTTATCCATCTTGAGTTTCTTTTTGTGTATGGTGTCAGCTGATGATCCAGTTTCAATTTTTTGCATGTAGCCGTCCAGCTCTCCCAACACCATTTGTTGAAGAGGCTATTATTGCTCCACTTTATGCCTCTGCCCCCTTTGTCAAATATTAGTTGCCCATAGAGACCTGGGCTTCTTCCTGGGCTTTCTATTCTGTTCCACTGGTCTATGGGTCTGTTCTTGTGCCAGTACCAGATTGTTTTGAGTATAGTGGCTTTGTAGTAGAGTTTGATGTCCGGTATTGTGATCCCTCCTACTTTGTTTACCTTTCTCAAAATTGCTGCGGCTATTCGGCGTCATTTATGATTCCATATAAATTTTTGAAATGTCTGTTCTATTTCTCTGAAATACCAAATATTTCTCTTTGGTATCTTAATAGGCATTACATTGAATCTATAAATTGCTTTGGGTAGTATGGACATTTTGATGACATTAATTCTTCAAATTCATGAGCAGGATATTCTTCCATTTATTTGTGTCTTCCTTAATTTCTTTCTTCAATGTTGTATAGTTCTCTGCGTACAGGTCTTTTACCTCCCTGGTTAAATTTATACCTAGGTACTTTATTTTTCTTCTTGCTATAACGAATGGTATTTTTTTTTTCTGATTTCTTCTTCTTCTATTTCATTGATGGTGTACAAAAATGCCTTCGATTTCTGAATATTGACTTTGTACCTTGCAGTTTTGCCACATTCACTTACTATGTTGAGTAGTTTTTTGGTGGAGTCTGCAGGGTTTTCTATGTACACTATCATGTGATCTGCAAACATGATAGTCTTACTTCCTCCTTTCCTATTTGGATGCCATTTATTTTGTTTTCTTGTCCGATCGCTGTGACTAGGACTTCCAGTACCATGTTGAATAGAAGTGATGAAAGCGGACATCCTTGTCGTGTTCCCGATATCAGTGGGAAAGCTTTTAGTTTTTCCCCATTGAGTATGATGTTGGCTGTAGGTTTTTCATATATGGCCTTATTATGTTGAGGAATGCCCCATTTATTCCCATTTTGCTGAGTGTTTGGATCATGAATGGGTGCTGTACCTTATCGAATGCTTTTTCTGTGTCTATCGAGATGATCGTGTGGTTTTTGTCTTTCTTTTTATTTATGTGATATATTACATTTATTGATTTGCGTATATTTAACCATCCTTGCATCCCTGGGATGAATCCCACTTGATCATGGTGGATGATCTTTTTAATGTACTGCTGGATGCAGTTTGCTGATATTTTGTTGAGGGTTGTAACATCTATGTTCATCAGCGATATTGGCCTGTAGTTTTCTTTCTTTGTAGGTTCTTTATCTGGTTTGGGGATTAGGGTGATTTTGGCCTCATAAAAAGAGTCTGGGAGTCTTTCCTCATCTTAGATTTTTTGGAATAGTCTGAGATGGAGAGGGGTTAGCCTTCCTTAAATGTTTTGTAAAATTCTCCTGTGAAACCATCCGGCTGTGGGCTTTGTGTACCGCGAGTTTCTTGATCACTGCTTCAGTTTCCCCAGCTTTTATTGGTCTGTTCAAGCTTTCTGTTTCTTCCTCCTTCAGTGTTGGAAGATACTTTTCTAGAAATTTGTCCATTTCATCAAGGTTTTCAAATTTCTGGGCATATAATTATTCATAGTAGTTTCTGACAATCCTTTGTATTTCTGTGGTATCAGTTATTTCTATTCTTTCATTTCTGGTATTATTAATTTGGGTCCTCTCCCTTTTTTTTTTTGATGAGTCTGCTTAAAGACTTGTCGATTTTATTTCTCTTTTCAAAGAACCAGCTTCTGGATTGGTTGATCCTCTGAATTGTTCTTTTCGTCTCTATGTCATTCAGTTCTGCTCTAATCTTGATTATTTCCTTCCCTCTACTTTCTCTGGGATTTATTTGTTGTTGTTTCTCCAGTTCTTGAAGTTGTAGTGTTACGTCTTTTATTTGAAATGTTTCTATCATTTTTAGGTAAGCCTGTATTGCTATGAACTTCCCTCTCAGGACTGCCTTTGCTGAGTGCCATAGGTTTTGGACTGATGTATAGTCATTTGCATTTGTTTCCAGAAACTTTTCGATTTCTTCGCTTACCTCATTATTGACCCTTTCATTGCTTAATATTCTACTGTTCAGTCTCCATGAGTTTGCAAGGATTTGAAGTTTCTCTTTGAGGTTGATTTCCAGCTTCAAGCCCTTGTGGTCAGAGAAAAAGCTTGGTATTATTTCAATTTTCCCGAATTTGCTGAGGCTTGCTTTGTGTCCTGTCATGTGGTCTATCTATGAAAAAGTTCCACACACATTTGAAAAGTATGTGTATTTTGCTTCTTTGGGATATAAGGTTCTATATATGTCAGTTAAGTCCATTTGATTCAGTGCATCATTCAGCTCCACAATATCATTGTTGATGTTTTGTTTGCAAGATCTGTCCATTCTTGACAATGGGGCGTTAAAGTCCCCTACTATTAGTGTGTTACTGTCTATATCTTTTTCAAAGTCATCCAAGATTTTCCTTATATATTTAGGTGCTCCTATATTTGGTGCATTTAAATTTACAATGTTGATGTATTCTTGAAAGATTCTTCCTTTAAGTATTATAGAGTTTCCCTTGTGTGCATCTCTTTTTATGGCCTTTGTTTTGAAATCTATTTTGTCTGATATAAGTATTGCTACCCCTGCTTTCTTCTCTTGCCCATTTGCCTGGAATATTTTTTTCCATCCCTTTACTTTCAGTCTGTGTAGGTCATTTGTGCTGAGGTGGGTCTCTTGTAGGCAGCATATGTTTGAGTCATGTTTTCTTATCCTTTCAGCTATCCTGTGTCGTTTGGGGCATTTAGTCCATATACATTGAGTGTTATTATTGATAGAAACCTATTCATTTTTCCTCTTTGTACCTGTGTTTTTCTTGTTCTCATTCTTTTTCTTCATCTTCTTAAACCAGTCCATTTAGCATATCTTATAGTGCTGGTTTGGTGGACACGTATTCTTTTAGCCTTCCTTTGTCTGGGAAACTCCTTATTTCCCCCTTCTATTTTAATTGAGAGCCTTGCTGGGTAGAGCAGCCTTGGTGGTAGGGCCTTGATTTTCATTACTTGGAATATTTCTTGCCATTCCCTCTGGCTTGTAGTGTTTGTGCTGAGAAGTCAGCTACTAGCCATATTAGGGCTCCTTTGTCTGTTACTCTGTGTTTCTCCCTTGCTGCCTTTAGGATTCTCTCTTTGTCTTTGATATTTGCCATTTTAATGATGATTTGTCTTGGAGTGGACCTTATTGGATCCCTCTTGAATGGGCCCTCTGTGCTTCCTGGACCCGTGAGACCTTTTCTCTCCTCAAATTGGGGAAATTTTCCATCTTTACTTTTTCAAACGGGTTCTCTATCCCTTGCTCCTCTTCTCCTTCTGGTGTCCCTATTATGCGGATATTATTGTGTTTCAGGTTGTCCTGCATTTCCCTAAATGCCTCTTCATTCTTTTTGAGTCTTTTCTCCATTTCTTGTTCTTTCTGAGAGCTTTTTTCTACCTTGTCCTGCAACTCACTGATTTGATCCTCTGCTTCATCTAGTGTGCTTTTGATTCCTTCTACTCTGTTCTTCAGTTCAGAAATGGTACTCTTCATTTCCTCTTGTGTCTTCTTGATAGTTTCTATGTCCTTTTCCAGGCTGATATAGTTGGCTGTAAGATCCTGATAGTTTCTCTGTTGTTTCTCATAGTTCTCTTTGAGCTGGCTGAACTCATTGAGCTTCCTTCGAGCCATTATTTTTATTTAATTATCTGATAGTTCACTTGTCTCTATTTCATTTAGCTCTCCGTGTGGGGATTCTTCCTTTTCCCTCATTTGGGGGGAACTTCTTTTTCTTCCCATGTTTGTGAGAATCTATTTATTTATTTATTTACGTATTTACTTACTTACTTACTTATTTATTTATTTGCTTCTGCTTCAATTGATCCATCTAGATTTCCTGACTTTGTGGATTAAACTTTCATGGTAGTAGACGGGTCTTTTTATTTATTTGTTTTTCTTTACTTTTCTTTCTGAGTCTGCCTCTGATGATGTCAGTTGTTGACCCTATCTGACGTTGGGCCCTTTGTTTGAGCCTTCCAGGAATCTACTCTTTGTGTCTTTCTCCTGTGATTGTCAATCTTTTCACTCTGTCTTCATCTGTCAGGCTTAGGCACCACAGGGCGGAGCAGTGCCTCCTGATGGCTGGACTATCATCTCCTTAGAAGCTGCTGTCACTCAGGGGAGTGGTCCACCTGAGCAAGATGGGGGTCATGGACTAGGGAAGAGTTATCATCAGGACTCCCCAGTGCCTCCGTCTCCTGTCTCTCCTCAAGAATCTCTGGGCAACTCTGTGACCCCTTTGGCCAGGGATCCTCTATTTCTTCCAGCCCTTCTGCACTCAGCCTTGAGCTCTCACATGCAGAAGCTGTGTGCAGAGTGCACCAATGGCAGGTTAATTGATTCTCTTATGCCCCGGCAAGGTGGTAGCTGCAGAGTGCGAAGTGAGTTATTACCCGGGCTCCGCTGGCCACCGTCTCTGTTCTCTTCACAAAGTTTTCTTCACCAATCTTTCTTCAGGCACCAGTCTAGGCGGCTGCCACTGCAAATTTTTGCGTTGGCCCTTTAAATGTCTCTTTGCATCTCCAGCCACCTGTCTCTGGCAGAGAGCGACCCTAAGCTTTTCGGGGTTGTGTTTTGTCTGTGTGTTTTCCTGGTTTCAGCTGCTGTAGTCTAGGATTCCCTGTTTATATTTCAGACCCTATTCTTCTCAGGGGGATCTAACCGGCCGTTTCAATGTCCCTCTGGTGCTGGTGCCCGTGGGCGCCCAGCCCACCCTCTCGAGCCTCCACCGCACTTCTCACCGTTCAGATGTGTGAAAGTTGATTCCACTGTCTGTCCGCACCTTCAAGGCTCCTCTCCCTCTATCATTCCATTGTTTTCCAGGTGATTTTTCCACTATTTAGTCACAATTCCAGTTTGGTCTTGGGAGGAGGTCCGTGTCATTCCCATTCACTCCTCCACCATCTTTTTCTGACGGCCAAAAATTCAATTTGAATAAGTTTTTTAAAATTTATTTATTTATTTTTTCCAAATACATTTGTCTCTGCCTTCCCCCCACCAGTTTCCCCTGCTCCCTCCCTCTCCCCCTCCCCCCTCCCTCAACTCCTCCTCCTTGGCTCTGTCCATGAGTCCCTGCCACATGCTCCCTGACTTTCCCCCTCCCCTCTCTTTTCCCCGCCCCCGCCTCCTTCCCTCCTGTCTCTGTTGGTTTCTTTTCCCTTCAGTGTTCCTGGTCTTATTTTCCTTGCATCCCTGTATTGTTGGTTAGGTTCCACTTACAGGTGAGATCATATGGCATTTGTCTTTCGCCCCCTGGCTTATTTCACTTAGCATAATGCTCTCTAGTTCCATCCATGCTGTTGCGAAGTTTAGTAGTTCTTTTTTTCTTTCTGCTACGTAGTATTCCATTGTGTAAATGTACCATGCTTTTTTGATCCAATCATCTACTGAAGGTCATTTAGGTTGCTTCCAACACTTGGCTATTGTAAATTGTGCTGCTATGAACATTGGGGTGCATAGGTTCTTTTGAATTGGCGTTTGGGTGTTCTTATAGTCCCTGCAAGGGAACCACTGGATCAAAAAGCAAAAGACAAATACCATATGATCTCACCTATAAGCGGAACCTAACCAACAATACAAAGATGCAAGGAAAATATGACCAGCAGCACTGAAAGGAAAAGGAATCAACAGAGATAAGAGGGAAGAAGGGAGGGGCGGGCAGGGAAAGGGAAGGGAAGGGGAAAGTCAAGGAACATATAGCAAGAACTCATGGACAAAACCAAAGGGGAAGAGCTGAGGGAGGGAAGGAGGGAGGGGGCAAGGGAAAGTGGTGGGGGGGAGGCAGAGACAAATGTATTTAAAAATAAATAAAGAAAGAAAAAAACAAACCAAAAAAAAAGGCAGTTCCATTTTTAGCTTTTTGAGGAAATTCAATAAATTTTTAAAAAATACATGTTGATATGACATCTGTCACAATAGAGTCTAACGAATTTGTTTTGAATGTGGGTAAAGACAACTAAGCACTAGTAGAGCCATTGTGCTGGAAAAGATAAAACTTTTGGCCAGCCTAATAGTATGAAGATCAAAAATTCATTGGAGACACATATAGATAAATGATGTTGCAGACCAATGGAGAAAATCCACAGTAGAAGGAAAAGGAGGGATAATTTTTCTTAAAGAACAAGGATGCAACTCTTCCATCTTTCCTTCTCCAAGATGCTTTCTCTAAAGCAGAATTTAGGTCTGATACATGGATCCTCCCAGACAGTTCTATCCCAGATGCTAAAAGGAAGGTAAACTGGGTCCCTGAACTTTGGAATCATGATCTCTGGAAGCACTTTTGACTGTAGTGCCTGGTACACACTGGAATATTAATGAATGCTGAGGGCCACTTACCCATGAAATTGTCATGTCATGCCTGCATTTAAACCTTACAAATACTCTCCAGTGATTCTACATACTGGCTCTCCTTATATCCCCGAATATCACCAGCATTCACAGAGAAATTCATATAATGCTATATAGGCACCTATTTTATAGATGAGTGCTAAGAGCTATAATATTATTCAAACTCTAGCTTTTCCCAGCATAAAAATTATGGAATCATAGAAAAGTCATTTTGTACAAAGGATTGGTACAAAATAATAAACTTTAAGAAAATTATTAAGAATTGAGACCAGATTTATGTCATTTATCAACTAGATTTCAAGCATCTATTTCCAGCCTCCTAGTATTACCCAGATATGCTTGATATGTTCACAAATTCTCTGCTGACTCAATAAAGGACCCAGTTCAGGTGGTAAGTACACCTCATCTCAGTTTGTTCCACAAGATGCTTAGTTGAATATCATGTCTATAAAAACATCCATTGTATATTGATTGTTTTTGTTCTTGTTTAGGCTTCCAGCCTTACAAGAATTATAAAATCTTATTTCCCACACTATAAATCTAGATGAAGCTATCAAATTCACTTATTTACAGGGATTTTTGGGAAATGTAAGTGCTTGCCTGTTGGTCATATAATTGGTTCTTCATATTTTTACAAGTAAGAAATGTCAAGAATTGTGAGAGGGGACTTCAGGTCAAGATGGTGGCATAGGTATACATAACTCACCTCTTTGCACAACCACATAATAATTACAATTAAAATATAGAATGACCATCACTCAGAACAGTCAGAAATCAAGTTGAATGGAAAACTGACAACCACGGAATTAAAGACACCGCATCCATCCACATTGGAAGGAGGGGTGCGGATACAAAACAGGCTGGTCCCACCTGTGGTGGATAAAAATTTGGGAGGGATATCTTAGGAGTTAGAAGTCCCCTCATCACATCAGGCCCCCCAGCCAAGAAGATAAGTTCCCCACAATTTCTGGCTACAAAAACCAGCAGGGATCGAGTTGATGGAAGAAACTTCTGGAGCCCCAAGCAGTTCCTATTAAAGAACCGACACATGTACTCACCTACTAGACTCACTCAGTCTGAGCTCCAGTATGTGGGCAGCAACTTGAAGGGCACCTGTGGCATACTGGGAGAAACTGAAGGGTCTGACAGCAAGGCAAGCAGAGGCCATTGCCCCTTTCCTAAACCTTCTCCACATAGAGCCACAGAGCCAGCAAGCTGGTACCATATCTAAGACCCCATCAACCTGGCCAACACTGTTTGACCTGCCTTGGTGATCTGCAGAGACTCCATGCCACCCAACTTACAGACACACCCAAGCTGCTTTCCCATATGAATGGCTGGTCTTGTCTCATGCTACACAACTTCCTAAATCCTCTCAAATAAGCAACAGCTGGCTTCAATGAGCCCCAGGCCCAGTACTATCAACACCCAGCCTAGATTCACAGCTTGGCTACACCTGGGAATCTCCAAGCCCAGCACAAGTAGCAGCTATCTCAGATTGCTTTATAGGTCAGGTAGGGTGGCCCTGGGCAAAACACAAGTGGGGGTTGACCTTGGTTTGCACCAGCCAGGAAACCCCAATGCCAGTGCACCCAGTGGACAGCTATAGACTATGTAGGAGCACCACCACCCTGTCCCTATACAGCTGATCCTCCACAGAGGGTGGAGGTTGGTCATAGGTGGTCACAGCCAATCATTGCAACTCCCATTGATCTACCAACAGCAACTACAGCTCAACTGCAAGATGAAGGTGTACTTAGCCCTACACACGAAGGGTGCTCCTTGACTACCCAGCTTGGGGGATAAGAGAAGCTGTGCCACTGGACTCTGAAGGACAGCTACTATATTAGGCAACACTACCAAGACATGAAGTCAGAGCAACTCTACCTATTACATAGAAACAAACACAAGGAGGATGCCAAAATGAGGAGACAAAGAAACATGGCCCAAATGAAAGAACAGCTCAAAACTTTAGAAAAATCCCTGGTTGGTATGGCTCAGTGGATTTAGTGCCAGCCTGCAAACTAAAGGGTCACAGCTTAAATTCCCAGTCAAGGCACATGCCTGGATTGTGGGCAAGGTCCCTAATAGGGGGTGCACGAGATGCAACCACACATTGATGTTTTTCTCCCTCTCTTTCTCCCTTCCTTCCCCTCTGTCTAAAAATTAATAAATAAAAGTCATTTTTTTTAAAAAAACTTCAGAAAAAGAGCTAAATGAAATGGAGATAAGCAGTCTATCAGATGCAGAGTTCAAAACACTGGTTATAAGGATGCTCCAGGAACTTAGCGAGGACCTCAACAGCATAAAAAAATCCAGTCAGAATGAAGAATACACTAATTGAAATAAGAACAACTTACAGGGAAACTTATTTACAGGGATTCTTGGGAAATGTAAGAATCAGTAGAGTGGGTAAAGCCGAGAGTCAAATCAATGATTTGGAACATAAGGAAGCAAAAAACAACCAATCAGTACAAGAAGAAGAAAAAAGAATCCCCCAAAAAATGAGAATAGTATAAGCAGACTCTGGGACAACAGGCCCACCATTCGCATCATAGGGATCCAACATTCACCAGAAGGACAAGAGAAATAGCAGGAAGTTGGAAATCTTTTTGAAAAAACAGTAAAAGAATACTTCCCTAATTTGATGAAAGAAATAGACATACAAGTCCAGGAAGCACAGAAAATCCCAATTATGATGGATGCAAAGAGGCCTACTCCAAAACACATCATAATTAAAATGTCAAAGGTGAAAGATAAAGAATCTTGAAAGCAGCAAGAGAAAAACAGTTAGAGCCCTGGCTGGTGTGGCTCAGTGGATTGAGCACCAGACTGCGAACCAAAGGGTCACTGGTTCAATTCCCAGTTAGGGCACATGCCTGGGTTGCAGGCCAGGTCCCCCGTTTTGGGGGTGTGCAGAGACAACCACACACTTGATGTTTCTCTCCCTCTCTTTCTCCCTCCCTTCCCCCTCTCTAAAAAAAAAATAAAAAGTAAGATCTAAAAAAATAATAATAAAGTTAATTAATTAAAAAAGAGAAAAGAAAAGCAGTTAGATACCTACAAGGGTCCCATAAGACCATCAGCTGAATTCTCAAAAGAAACTTGCCAGGCTAGAAGAAGCTGGCAAGATATATTCAAAGTCATGAAAAGCAGGGACCAACAACCCATCAAAGCTATGATTTAGATCAAAGAGCAGATAAAGAGCTTCCCAGACAAGAAAAAACTAGAGTAATTCATCATCACCAAACCATTATTATGTGAAATGTTAATGGGACTTTTTTAAGAAAAAGATCAAAACTATGAACAATAAAATGGCAAAAATATGTATCTATCAACAATTTGAATCTAAAAAACAAACTAAGCAAACAAGAACAGAGACGGAATCATGGTTATAGACAGCATTTTGATGGTTGCCAGATGGGAGAAGCATGTGGAGGAATGGGTAAGGAGTTGAGGGGATAAGACATACAAATAGGTAGTTAGAGAATAGCCATGGGGATGTAAAGTACAGTATAGGAAATGGTGTAACCAAAGAAATTATACACATAACCCATGGGCATGAACAATAGTGTGGGGATTGCCTGAGAGAATGGGGGGTCCTAGGTGCAGGGGGGCATGGGAAAAATTGAGGACAATTGTTATTGCCTACACAATGAAATATAATTGAAAAAAAAAGGAATTGTGAGAAAGAAGGATTGTGAAATGGGCATGGTCTTCTCTTTAAGAAACATCTTATGATATAGGAGTGCTTCCACAACTTTTAGCTCTGGGCACTTATTTATCATGTTTTTATTAATGCCTGCAGATTTTGCTGGACAGAGAAGAGGACCTAGAACAAAGAGCTATGTATCAGTTACTCATGCAGCTCTTTAGAGGCAGGTGTGAGAACTTGAACCCGGGACCCTGCTTTAGCCTGGCTGGTGAAACCCAAGTGCTCTCAGCATGACTGAATACGGCACAAAGAGATGAAAAATAAGATTGGTGACCAGTAATCCATGTGGCTCTTGAGTCCATTGGGTAAATGCAGGTGTATGGGGGGGGGGGTATGTTTGACAGAAGAGAGTGGGGTTTACATTCAATCACATGTTACTCCTGCCATCCATCAGTGTAAGTAAAGCGACTCAACCCTTGGACCAGGCATTCAAGGTCTATAGCCTTGTGAGTCACAACTTACCCATGGAGAATATTGCTCTCCCTTAGATAGCTGCGAGTATCTTCTTGATTTTAATGATGAGGAATTATGGGAACATATATTGGTATCTGTTCAAAACAAAGATCATTTATTGCTGGATACTGAAGCACCTTTGATGGCTCCTCAGGTCACACTGGGGCAGGCTAGTTGACATGTTCATCACTGTATTTGTCACACCCTGACTGTTACTCTCAGTTAGTCTCCTGGGTTGCTAACTGGTTCCTAAGTGTTCTGCTTTTCTCAGAGGGGAGGTGAAGCTAGGCAAGTGGTAACTGGAGATGACCATGTTTTTGAAACATTTTTCTTTCAGTGTTTGATGTGGTGGAGTTGGATCTGTTTTACTGGTGGGTCATTAGGGGTCCATTGGATAGTAGAGAGAAACCAAAGAATATAATTCTAACTTTTAGGGTAGAAATTGAGTTCTTATATATCATATTTCCTTTCCTTACAGATTCAGTGTAGTACTGATTTTAGCAGACATTGATTGACTGCCAGGTGCTTTGCTAAGCAGTAGAAATATCAAGGTGAATAAATAGTTCAGAATTTAATTAGGGAGACAGACTCATAGCTATTTATCTATGTATAATTGCGTGGAATAAGAAACTTTTATTGAATCATTCATTTTTATAAAATTGGTTGCTCTTTAAACATTGTGCATCCAGGGATTAAGAATTGGCCTTTGCCTTCAGTGTATGTGTAGTCTAGATGAGTGTCTGCACAAAGTGAACACTTTATAGAAGAAAGCCATAAATTCTACCATATTCATGGAAGAGAGAGGCACAGGACAGAGTTTCAATGGCCACAAAAAGAGAATGCGATCATGAGTTGAAAACTTACATCCACACAAAACCTACACACAAATATTTATAGCAGCTGTATTCATAATTGCAAATATTTGGGCAACTAAGATGTCTTTCAAGAAGTGAATGCATAAACAAACTGTCATCCCTCCAGAGAATGAGATATTACTCAGCAATAAAAAGAAACAAACTATCAAGCCATGAAAAGATATGAAGGGAGCTCAAATGTACATTGCCAAGTGAAAGATGCCAGTCTGAAAAATCAACATACTTTATAATTCCAACTGTATGATATTCTTAAAAATGCAAAACTATAAACACAGTAAAAAGATCAGTGGTTGCCAGGGGTGAAGAAGGAGGGGGATAAAGGTTGAAGGGATGGAGCACCATGGATTTTCAGGATAATGATATTGTTATGGTACATAAATGATATTATACATTTGTCAAACTCCATAGAAGTATACAACACAAAGCGTGAGCACTAACTGTAAACAGTGAACTTCAGTTGATAGTAATGTATTAATATTGCCTAATTACAACAAATATATCACACTAATGCAATGGTCTTCAACCTTTTTCATCTCATGGCACATATAAACTAATTGCTAAAGTTCTGTGGCAGACAAAAAAATATATTTTTTGCCAATCTGACAAAAAAAAAGTGTAATTTTGATTCATTCACATCAGACAGCTATTGTTGTGTTGGCTGTTGTCATTTTTTATTTGACAATCTAAAGGAAAAGAGGTCAGTGCCCCTGACTAAATAGTCAGGTATTGCATGTTTTAAAAATTCTTGCAACACACGGGTTCGAAAATTGCTGCACTAATGCAAGATGTTAGTGACAGGGAACACTGTGTGTGTAGCAGGGAGAGGTATCTGGGAACTCTTTGTGCTCCTGCCTGTCTCAGAGGATGTAACTCCTCTTGTTTTTGTTCCCAGCAAAGAGCTCCAGGGAAAGTATTGCTGGATGCAGTTTGCAACCACCTCAACCTCGTGGAAGGCGACTATTTTGGCCTGGAGTTTCCTGACCACAAAAAGATCACGGTAGGTGATATCATATTGATGTTGCTATTTTATTTCCTGTTTGACTTGGAGAAGGGAGTAATTGGGAACTGTTCTTGACCATACATAAATATACAGAAGAAAAACACCCTGAGCACTTTCAATCTTTTTCTGAAAGTAATGTGTGGACAGCATTAGCAAATTCAAAGAGAATACATAATGATGACTGTCTCCCTCTCACCCTTTTTCCACATCTCTCCCTCCAAGGCCACCATTACCAGTTTCTTGTGTATCCTTCTGATCAAAGTCTGTGTGTATGTATACATAAATACATATTTTTGAAATATGTTAACATGAAAAAGTTTCACACACACATACACACACACGCACCCCCTGTATTTTTCATAGCTTACCCCATTAAAATGTCATGAAAATCTTTCCTTTTCAGGACATAAAGAGAATTCACTTCTTTTTAAAATAGTTTTATACAATTCCATTGAACACATATGCCATAATTGGCAACCTCTATTGTAAATGATGGGATACTTAGGTTGTTCCCAACCTTTTGCTATTACAAATAATGCTGCAGTAAACATACTAGTACATTTGTATTTGCACTCATGGCCATGAATTTCAGTAATTGAGATCCAAAGGCATTGCCTTGGCTAATCCATGGGATTGACCATTTCAAAGTTTGCTAAATACACAGTGGTTTTACAGTTGTGAGTACACAAAATACAGTTTATTCTTGTATAATTGATTATTAATTATTGTATTATTTTCCACATGAACAACTGTAAACTTACTTTTGCTCCACCCTGTATGTCATATTGTATTTTATAATGTAACTTACTGTTTTGTTTTTTTTAAATCTCTTTTGGCTGATGGCACTTTTAGGCTGTATCTGAATCTACCTTTTATTAGACAGTCTTTTAGACTCTAAGTACATTGGTTGTATTTCTGTTTGTTTTTTCATTAATGCTGAGTACCTAGAACTTTTGCTAGCCACTGCACTGGAGATCCAATAACAGTAAGATGCAGAGAATGTATAATCTAAGTGGGGCATCAAATTTATTCAGTGTCTCATACAGAGCAAGTAACAGGTGCTCCACTGGAGTCAGGGAACATTGGACAGTGGAGCAACAAACATTTGTGTTCAGGAAATCCTTCCCAGATACTGCAAAACTGAGACCCATGATGCCAGTAGAACTTGACCTAATAGAAAGAACATTCTGGGAAGAGAGGATACCCCATATAAAAAGAGAAGAAAGCAAGTGGTCTATTTAGGAACCTTCAAATGAGATCGAATGTTAGAAGTAAGGGGAAAAGGATGCTGGTGAAGAAACCAAGAAAGGAGGGCTTGAAAGCTAAGGATTTTTTATACCATTGCTGTCCAATAGTAATATAATGTAAGCCACATACATAATTTCAAATTTTCTAGCAGTTATGTTAAAAAATGAAATTAATTTAAAAGTATACTTAATTTAATATATCCCAAAACATTATCATTTCAACATGAGATCAATATCATAAACTAAAAATAAGATATTTTACATATTTTCATGCTATCTTCAAATCTAGTATGTTTTTGACACAGACCAGCCATATTCCAAATGCTCAACAGTCACACATAGCTGGCAGCTGTTGTGTTGGATGGCTACAGTTCTATACCAGGCCAATGTGCTTGGAAAATTATAAATGTGTTTTAAAGGGAACATGGTATGATCTGATGTATGGCTTAGAAAGAGAACTGTAGCCATATTAGAAAAGACCAAGACTGGAGTTAGGAACTCTGTCAGGATCTTCTAGCATTTCAGGTAGGAGATGGTGCTGGATGAAACTCAGAGAATCCCAGTGGGGGTTGGATGGAGGAGAATGAATTCAAGAAATTTTGTTGGGGGGAGGCAGGGAATAGTTAGGAATATGACTGAATGGACGGGCTTCTGTGGGAAAAAGAGCTCAGTGTAGATGGGTTTTCCCACTTTGCCATTTGGATGGAAGTGGCACCAGTCACTGAAGATGGAAAGCCTCAGAGAGACATGTACATAAAGAGGTAAAGAAATGAGTTCCAGAGCAGACAGGAGCAGGTAAGGGAATCAGTGAACATTTCAGTGATGTCCAGTGGGCAGTACCAGTAGGTGTATTTCCTGGAGCACAGAAAAGAGATCTGAGCTGAAATTTAAGCATCATACAGCTATTTTTAAATAGTAATTTAAGCTCTTGTACTAGATGAGAATATAGAAAGTTCAAAGGAGGCAAAAGTGGTACACCAATGTTTAAGGTATGGACAGGCAAAGATGGACCCTCAAAGAAGGTACAGATAGAGAAAAGAAAAACAACCAGAAGAAAACATCACAGAGCAAGGGAATAGAGCACTGCAAGGAAAGAGGGGCATACAGGAGAAGAGGAGGTAGGAGGTGTAAGTGAGCAAATCTGTCATATACCTAAAAGTGGGTACAAATTGTGTTTTCTTAACTTATTCCTATCTCCAAATACTCTTTGCATTCTCTAGTGTTTACTTTAAATCTAGTATTCCACCAGTCCATTTAATGATAGAGCAAATGACCACAGAGAAGCCAAATCTAATTCCACATTCAGTTATTCATCTAAGAATCATTTTATAACTGCACTGTCAGTCATGACCCTTCATCCTCTAAAAGACAAATGATAAGTAGTTACAAATATGGTGGGATAGGTAAACATGGCCTGCCACCTCGCACAACCACATCAAAGTTACAAGTAAAATATATATATATATATATATATCACTCAGAATCATCAGCGATCTACAGAAATCAAGATGACAGAGTAGTGAATGGAAGTCACACTGACCTCCTCCCAGCACCATTCTGGAATACAACAAAAATGTGGAGAAAGCACATGAACAAACAATTGAACAATAACGAGAGAGGAGCGTTATAGCCTTGGATAGACAGAAGAATCAGCTTCAGCGCAACCTAACTGGTAAGGAGTGTGGTAGAGACTCGAGAAGGCGGGTGGATGGGGCACCCATAGGCAGCAGCACCAGAGGGTTATTGAAACGGCCAGCTGTAACATTTCAAAATCCTTCTAGTGAGAAGATAGAAGAGCAAGGTCTAAACCATAAGCGGGGATCTCCAGCCTACAACACCAGAACCCAAAAAGTACACAGATAACAACCAGCTGCAAAAAGCGGCAGGGTTGCTCTCTGCCAGAGACAGGTGACTGGCAGAGAAAGGCAAAGAACCTTTCAAAGGGCCAATGCATGAATTTTTATTTGCAGCCATTTACCCTGGTCTCCATGAAAGGCAGGGGCAGAGTGGGCTACAGATGACTGAGGAGAGACTGGGAGAGGAGGCTTTGGGGAGAGAACTGAGAGAGTACCCAGCGGGATCCCAGTGCTGACTCCTCCCCCATACGGAAGTAGCCATCTGGTTCAGGAAGACCACTTCTCTGAGCAGCCGCAGCATGAGAGGACCCAATAACCCTGCCCTCAGGAGGGACTCTGCCCCACCCTGTGGTGTCTAAGTCTGACTGCTGAGTGCAGAGTGACAAGATTAATAACTGAAGGAGATAGCCACAGACAGTAGATTTCTGGAAGTCTCAAGCAAACTGTCTAAGGTCAGACAGGGTCAACATCTGACACCATAAGAGGCAGATCCAGAAAGAAAAAACAGCGGTCTCCTACCATAGAAGTTCACACCACAAAGTCAGGAAGTCAAGACAGATCAATTTAAGAAGCAGAAGCAAAAAAGAGGATGCTTACAATAATAAGAAGAAAAAGAAACACTCCCCCCACACCCAGTCGAAGGGAAAGGAGGAATCCCCACAAAGAGAACTAAATGAAACAGAGGCACATAAACCATCAGATACTGAGTTTAAAACAATGGTTCTAAGGAAGCTCAATGAGCTCAGTGAGCTCAGAGAGAATTACCAAAAACTACAGGAAAACTACGAGTACCTTACTGCAAACTATATCAGCATCAAAAAGGACATAAAAACTATCAGTAAGAGATCAGAGGAAATGAAGAATACAATTTCTGAATTGAACAACACAGTGGTGGAAAGAAGGAGGAGGGACTAAACAAAGAACATGTATGAATGACCCATGGACACGGACAACAGAGTGGGAATTGACTGTAGGAGCAGGGGGCGGGGTAAGATGGGTGGAGGAGGGCAAAGGGGGAAAAATTGAGACAACTGTAATAGAATAAATATGATTTAAAAATAAATTTCTTTTTAAAAATTAAGAAGAAAACAACCACCAGAAATCTAATTGAAGGGAAGTCCATCTACTACAGAATATAAAAAACTTAAAAATCCATATCTATCAAGAGTAGTAGGAGGGACAGAGATGTGGAACAGGCTGGTCCTACAACCCCGTGTGGTGGATAATAATTCAGGAGGGATATCTTGTAAATGAGAGGTCCCAGTCCCACACCCCGCCCCCCAGCCCAGGTTTCCAGTGGGAAGATAACCCCCTATACCTTCTGGCTGCAGAAACAAGCAAGGATTGAGTTGGTGGAAGAAACTTCTGGAGTCCCAAGAAATTCATCTTAAAGAACCTACACATGCACTTAATCAAACACACTCCCTCTGAGCTCCAGCACCAGGGTAGCAGCTTGAAAAGCACCAGTGGCATACAGGGAGAAAATGAAGTATCTGGCGTCATGCTGAGCTGTGGGACAGCATTCTTCTGGACAGAAAGGTAGGCCATTGTCCCTTTTCTGAACCCTCCCCTGACAAAACCACAGAGCCGGCAGGCTGGTGCCATAGCTGAGACTCCATCAACCTAGCTAACACTGTTTGCCCAGATCCCCAGAGACTTTGTCCCACCTGACTTATGGTCCCACCACAGCTGCTTTTCCATATGAATGGCTGGCCTTGGCCTGTGCTTCACAGCTTCCTAAATCATCTCAAACAAGGAACAACTAGCATCTGGGAGGTCCCATCATCCCATACATCTTACAAGGGGCCCCAGGCCCAGCACTAGCAGCAACCAGCTTAGATTCACAGCTTGCTTT
The DNA here is from genome assembly GCF_021234165.1 of Pteronotus mesoamericanus. Lineage (NCBI taxonomy): Eukaryota > Metazoa > Chordata > Mammalia > Chiroptera > Mormoopidae > Pteronotus > Pteronotus mesoamericanus. Next base: position 557,810 of record NW_026555109.1, read on the forward strand.
ACCTGGGACTCTCCAAGCCCAGTACAAGTAGCAGCCATCTCAGATTGCTCAGGCAATGTGGCCCTGGGCAAATCACAGCTAGGGGCTTACCTTTGTCTGTACCATCCAGAAAACCTCAGGGCCAGTGTTCCCAGTGGACAGCCACAGAGGACCACATAGGAGCACTACCACCCTGCTCCTACACAGCTGATCCTCCACAAAGGATGGACGTTGGTGGTCAGTAGTCACAGCTGGTCCTTGCACCTGACTGGCCTGGATAAATCCCTCCCATTGACCTACTAACAGTAACCAAGGCTCAACTACAAGAGGAGGGTTTACTCAGCCAACACAAGGGTGTGCCCCAAGTACCCACCTTGGGTCAGAGGGGAAGCTGTGCCACTTGACCCTATTGGACACCTACTACTTTAGACCACGCTACCAAGGCAGGGAGTCATAGCAACTCTGCCAGAAACAAACACCAGGAGGCGGCCAAAATAAGGAGACAGAGAAACATGGACCAAATGAAAGAACAGATCAAAACTGCAGGAAAGGAGCTAAATGAAATGAAGATAAGCAATCTATCAGATGCAGAGCTCAAAACTGGTTATAAGGATGCTCAAGGAATGTAGTGAGGACCTCAACAGCATAAAAAAGATTCAGTCAGAAAGGAAGGATACACTAATTGAAATAAAGAACAGTTTACAGGGAAATAACAGTAGAGTGGATGAAGCGAAGAAGCAAATCAATGATTTGGAACATAAGGAAGCAAAAAACAACCAATCAGAACAACAAGAAGAAAAAAGAACCCAAAGAAACATGAATAGTACAAGCAGCCTCTGGGAGAACCTCAAGAGGTCCAACATTCACTTCATAGGGTTGCCAGAAGGAGAAGAGAAAGAGCAGGAAATTGGAAATCTAGTGAAAGAAAATTTCCCTAATTTGTTGAAATAGATATGCAGCCTTGGCTGGTGTGGCTCAGAGGATTGAATGCTGGCCTGCAAACCAAAGGGTTGCTGGTTCCATTCCTAGTTAGGTTATATACCTGAGTTTGGGCCGAGTCCACAGTGGGGGACACGTAAGAAGCAACCACACATTGATGTTTCTCTCCCTGTCTCCCTCCCTTCCTCCTTTCTCTCTAAAAATAAATGAATAAAATTTTAAAAAGAAAGAAAGGAAGGAAGGGAGGGAGGGAGAGAGAGAAGGAAAGAAAAAAAGAAGGAAGGAAAGAAGGGAGGGAGGGAGGGAAAGAGAAAGAAGGAAGGAAGGAAGAAAGAGAGAAAGAGAAAGAAAGAGAGGGAGGGAGGAAGGAAGGAAGAAGAAAGAGAAAAGGGAGGGAGGGAAGGAAGGTAAGAAAGAAAAGAGAGAGAGAAAGAGAAAGGAAGGAAGGAAGGAAAGGGGAGGGGAAGGGAAGGGAAGGGAAGAGAAGGGAAGGAAGACTTTTCAAGTCCAGGAAGCACAGAATCCCAAACAAGTTAGATACAAAGAGGCCCGCTTCAAGACACATCATAATTAAAGTTCCAATGGTTAAAGATAGAGAATATTTTTTTAAAAATATATATTTTATTGATTATGCTATTACACTTGTCCGATTTTTTTCCTCCCCTTTTTACCCTCTGCATCCCCTCTTCCTCTAGCATCCCACCCGACCCCGCCACTGCCCTTAGTTCATATCCATGGTTCATATATATAAGTTCTTTGGCTTCTCCATTTCCTATACTTTTCTTAACTTCCCACTGTCTATTTTGTACCTGCTATTTATGCTGCTTATTCTTTGTACCTTTTCGCCCATTCTTCCTCCTTCCCCTCTCCTCTGATTTCCATTTCTATTATTCTGTTCCTGTTCTAGTTGTTTGCTTAGTTTGTTTTTTGTTATTTTTTTTTTCAGGTTCAGTTATTGATAGTTGTGAGTTTGTTGTCATTTTACTGTTCTTAATTTTTTATCTTCTTTTTCTTAGATAAGTCCCTTTAACATTTCATATAATAAGGGCTTGGTGAGATGAACTCCTTCAACTTGACCTTACCTGGGAAACACTTTCTGTGCCCTTCCATTCTAAATGATAACTTTGATGGATAGAGTAATCTTGGGTGTAGGTCCTTGTCTTTTCATGACTTTGAATACTTCTTTCCAGCCCCTTCTTACCTATAAGGTTTCTTTTGAGAAATCAGCTGATAGACTTACGGGAACTCCTTTGTAGATAACTGTCTCCTTTTCTCTTGCTGCTTTTAAGATTCTTTCCTTATCTTTAATCTTGGTTAACATAACTATGATGTGCCTTGGTGTGTGCTTCCTTGAGTCTAACTTCTTTGGGACACTCTAAGCTTCCTGGATCTCCTGGAGTCTATTTCCTTCACCAGATTGGAAAAGCTCTCGCTCATTATTTTTTCAAGTAAGTTTTCATATGCTTGCTCTTCCTCTTCTCCTTCTGGCACCTCTATGATTCGGATGTTGGAATGTTTAAAGTTGTCCGAGAGGTTCCTAAGCCTCTCTTCATTTTTTTTGAAATCTTGTTTCTTCATTCCGTTCTGGCTGAATGTTTATCTCTTCCTTCTGCTCCCAGTTGTTGATTTAAGTCCTGGTTTCCTTCTCTTCATGGTTGGCTCCATGTATACTTTTCTTTATTTCACTTTGCACAGCCTTCACTTTTTCCTCCATTTTGCAACGATACTCAACCATTTCTGTGAACATCCAGATTACCAGTGTTTTGAACTCTACATCTGATAGGTTGGCTATCTCTTCATCACTTAGTTCTGTTTTTGGAATTTTATCTGTTCTTTTATTTGGGCCATATTTCTTTGTCTCAGTGCACCTGTTATGTTGCAAGGGGCAGAGACTTAGGTATTCATTTGCCGGGGTGGGGCAGCCCAGGTTGCTGTGTTGTGGCGCTATATGTGGGGAAGGGGTCCAAGAAGGAACAGTCCCACTTACTGGGCTCTCAGATGGCTTTCAGTTGCTTCTGCCACTACCCACAAGCAAATTGGGCCCTTCTGGTGCTCTTCCGTGGTGGGTGGGTTTGTATACATTCTAAGACCCTGTGCGTCTCTCCAATAAACTCTCCTGTGAGTCTGGGAGTTTCTCCCACCACCTCAACCTCCACAGATTTTTACAGCCAGAGGTTTTGAGGTGTTCTTTTCCCACAATGGAACCCTGGGTTGCACAGTTTGTCTCACTCCCCAGATGTTCCTTCTAGTTTATCCACACACAAATGTGGGACCACCTGGTCCACCAGCCACCACCTCTCCATGTTCTCTGTGCCCTGGCTGCCTATCTCTGCCCCTCCTACCAGTCTGGATGAATGTTTCTTTTTTAACTCCTTGGTTGTCAGACTTCCATACAGTTTGATATTCTGGCAGTTCTGGTTTTTTTTGTGTTTTTAAATTTGTTGTTGTCCTTGTTTTGGTTGTACAAGGAGGCAAAGTGTATCTACCTATGCCTCCATCCTGGCCGGAAGTTCTCTAAATCCAAAAGAGAATCTTAAAAGCAGTAAGAGAAAAGAAGTTAGTTACCTCCTGGGGAGTTTCCATAAGACCATCAGCTGATTTCTCAAAAGAAACTTTGCAGTCTAGAAGTATATGGCAAAAAATATTCAAAATCACGAAAAGCAGGGACCTACAGCCAAGATTGCTGTACCTATCAAAGCTATCATTTAGAATCAAAGGGCAGATAAAGAGCTTCCCGGACAAGAAAAAACTATGAAGAGTTCATCATCACCAAACCATTATTATATGAAATATTAAAGGGACTTATTTAAGAAAAAAGAAGAATATCAAAACTATGAGCAATAAAATTACGAAAATACATAACTATCAACAATTGATCTAAAAAACAAACTAAGCAAACAAAAAGAACAGAAAGAGGAACATGGATCCAAAGAGCATTTTGATGGATGTGAGATGGGAGGGTGTATGGGGGAATGAGTGAAGAGGTGAGGAGATTAAGAAGTACAAGTAGGAAGTTATGGAATAGCCATTGGGATGTAAAGTACAATACAAGAAATGGGGTAGCCAGAGAACCTGGACATGAACAATGTTGTGGGGATAACCTGAGCAAGTTGGGGAGCTGGGTGGAGGTTGCGCTAGAGTGGAAGATTGGGACAATTGGAATAGCATAATGAATAAAATATAATTTAAAAAAAGTAGTTACAGTTTCCGTTCATTAGAAGTGCACAACTTAGGAAGACAGACAAGAAATAATTGCAACATGACATAAGTCTGTAGAACATTGTTGCATAAACTTATTTTATGTTAAAATAATGATTCTCAAAACACTGGAAGGTCTGTTATCTCATTATTTCTAACAACCCTGTGTGAATTACTGCTAGGGCCTATGGATTTTTTTACTTTAGTCTTGCCCTGTTCCAATCCAGCTGGAGTTACCTTTCTAAATTATCAATTACTAGTGGTGAGGGTACTATGACTCTGGGAATTGTTCCATATTAGGTCAACCAACTAGCTAAAGGCAGAGGTAGGATTCTAATCAGGTTCTTCTGACCCCAACCTCAGTGCCTTTTGTGTTAACTGTGGGTGCTTCTCTTTGCTAGAATTTAGAAACGTGATGATCTCCCTGGGAACCTCTAGGGCTGACTTCTTTCATTTTATCAGGCTTGATTTTTTTTTTTTTTTTATGTCACCGCTTTCTTATAGTACTGATTAGAAATATGTTCAACTGCCAAATTCAGAAAACTCAGTAATGATGACATAAAGAAATAGTGTTCGTTTGTCACATATAATACATATAAAAGCTACCACATGACTACCTACTACATGCCAGACTGTTCTAGTCCCTGTGGGTACAATAGTGAACATAGTTCACATTCTAATGCAGGAATCAGTAAACTTTCTTTGTAAAGGGTCAGATACTATATAAAAGTTATATATAAGTTATATAACTTAGGGTACGTAATATATACCCTTTAGAGATACTATATATAACTTATATATAGACATATATATGTGGTTGCCATGGTCACCCTATTGCTAAGAGACAAAGCAGCAATTTGAGGACTTGTCAGTCTTACCGCAGAGCTGCTCTCATCTACTGTATAGACTTACCTAAATTATGTATGGTATCTGTAAAGGGTATATACTATATAAATAGTACATATAGTATTTGTAAAGGGTAAATACTATATATAAGTTTTGCAGGCCAAAGGCTCTCCGCTGCAGCTATTCAAGTCTGCCTTTCCAGTGTAGAAACAGCCATAGACAATAGACAATGAGTGGATGTGGCTTTGTTTCAATAAAACTTTATTTACAATGCAGAAAACCACAGTTTGCCAACAGCTGCTCTGAAGAGTAATGAGCTCTGTGCAAGGTATAATATTAGGTTTATTTATAGTATCTTGCTCATTCCAGATAGGCCCATTATATATCCCTCTCTGATGAGGAAGTTAAGGCTTAAAGAGATTAAGTCCTGTTCACCAAGGCACACAGCTAGGAAATAACAGAGCTGTTTCTAGTCGAAATCTGTCTAAATACAAACCCATACTCTTCCATTCTTACTATATATCTCTGTCAATAGCAAAATTCCAACCTCAGAGCTAATTTCATAAAATTTTAAAACTCAGTTGTTTTAACAAAATTGATCTGTGATATTAGGTGGGGCAGTTTAAGAGACTACAGAAGGGTACATAAAGGGCTTCTGGGGTTCTGACCATGTTCTGTTTCTTGATGTCAGTGCTGGCCCTATGGGTGTTATCAGTTTGTAAAAAAAAAATTCAGTGAGCCATACACTTATAACATGGGCATTCTATATATCTGTGTATATAAACATTTTATTATATATAATAAAAGTTTTCCTCAAAAATATAATGAAATAAAAGCACACAGGAGCAGAAAAAGTGACCAAAAAGCACCCAGAGGCTAGCTGATAAAATCTGGTTTGGAAAAGCCAAGGATGAATCTTGATTGGATGAACTGAGGAGGAGCTACTCACATGTGAGAACAGTAAACTCCAGCTGGATTTTCACCTCTGCTCTCAGTAAAACTGCTTAAAAATTTAAGATTTGTGTCATACAGTTTTTGCCTCCTGCCAGATTCTGTCGAAATGCTGGCTTTTTTGCCGGGTGGTATTGTAGCAGTAGATGAGATTAGCTCTACAGTCTGAAGGAGAGTCTTCAAACCGCCACTTTGTCTCTTAGCAACAGGACAACCAGGGCAGATGGCAGTCCTCTCTAAGCCTCATTTTGCTCGTGGATAGAATGAAGATTTAATGTCCACCTTGAGGGGCTTCTGAAAAGCTAAAACATAGTAATATATATTGGCAGGTAGCCCCATGTCTGGGGTCTGTTAAAGTGTTCAGAAAGCAGCCCCAGCTGGTGTGGCTTAGTTGGTTGGGTGTCATCCTATAAAGCAAAAGGTCTTGAGTTCATTTCCCAGTCAAGGCACATGTCTGGGTTGCGGGCTAGATTCCCAGTCAGGGCACATATCGATGCTTCTCTCTCACATCAGTGTTTCTCTCCATCCCTTCCCCTCTTTAAAAAAATAAAAAATAAAAATTAAAAAAAAATAATTTAAAAAGTGTTCAGAAAGTGTTAGTTACAGAAAATATTATCATTGTCCTCATAGTTACCATTTTTTATTGTGGTCAAAAACAGATAACATAAAATTTACCATCTTAATTATTTTTAAGTGTACATAACAGGAGATTTAACACTGTTACACAACAGAGCTCTAAAACTTTTTCATCTTGCAAACCTGAAAACTCCAAATCCATTAACAGCAACTACCTTCTCCTCCTCCTAGTCCCTGGCAACCTCCATTCTACTTTCTGTTTCTATGAGTTTGGCTACTCTAGGAACCTCATATAAATGGAATCATGAGGTATTTGTCCTTTTGTGACTGGCTTACTTCACTTAGCATAACATCCTTAAGGTTGATCTATGTTGTAGCATATAACAGAATTTCCATCCTTTTTAAAGTTGAATAATATCCCATTGAACAGGTATACCACAGTTTGCTTATCCATTCGTCTGTTGATAAACATTTAGGTTGCTCCCACCCCTTGATTACTGTGAATAATGTTACGATGAACATGGGTGTGTCATTATTGTTATTGTCATTGTGTGCTATTGTGTTTATTATGTTTACCGAGTTTCATTTGAGAGGCTGTTCACATATCTGCCAAAAGAAAAGGAAGCATGGTTGGCTTCAAAATACCCAAACATGGGCTACTACAGCAGTTTCTGCCATTTATCTGTGTGTGATACATAGGAAACTACTTGTCCCCCACCGTCCCTGGCATACATGGTTGTGGACCTTTGTCCGTAGGTGGTATGTTCTGGCAACTTGCATTCCAGTCCAGCCTTTCACCCCTTTTCTCTTGATTTTTATCATGTAAATAGCCACATCAGAGCATTCTTCATAGTAAGGGTTTAAAAAAGCTTAAGAGCAGCACACATGCTCTCACATGGTCTAAGATGTGTTTCTCAAGATTGGAAATAAACTAGTGGTAATTACTAACTAATCAATTATGCCCTACTTGTTCTGTGGCTTGTCAATTAATAGGGTTGATTGCTATGTTTACATGTGCATTTGTCCTACTGTTGTCCTTGAGTCTAGGCAGCCATCCCCATGAGATTGCCCCACAGGAGCAGAGAAGTCTTTTAATCAGCTTTTTAAAAAATTGATTGGTCTTTCCATGGTAGAAACACTATTGATCCCAGAAATCAAGACCTTATACTTAATGTGCCAGCTAATTAGTACCTAGAGTCTGAAGGCTGGTGAAAGGCCAGAAATACATAAGGGTGGCACTGGGATGAACTCAGAGAGCTACCTGCCCTTGAGCTTCAGTGTGCCACGAACTCTGCTGTAAACCTAAATGCATTTCATTTCTTCTTCATATTAGGGATCATCAAAAAGAGCCAGATAGTAAATAGGCTTTGCAGGAGATCCTGTCTCATTAGCAGCTACCCAATTCTGCCACCGCAGCACAACAGCAGCCATAGACAATGTGTGAACAAATAAACATGGTTGACTTCTAATAAAACTTATAGGCATGACTATTTGAATTTTATAGAGTTTTATAGGCTGTATCAAAGTACTTGATAGGCTGGACTTGGGTCATGAGTGTTACTTTGTCAATCTCTGCTTTATAATATTTCTCTGAGTTAGGTATTTTATTATTCACATTTTAAAGTGAGCACATTCAGAGAGGGGTTACTTGGCTGATATTCAACAGTGAACTTTAAAACCAAGATGATAACCTGTCTCAGTCAGTATAATCACTCTCTGCTACATTTGACTACCTTCCTCTATCTCTAAGAGCTGCACATACCTCATAGCAGAGAGAGGTGTATAAGTAAGATTTATCTTATTAGGTGGTTGAGGATAGTGGGAAATGCTCTGCATTTTGGCCAGCAAATCTCCTTTTCAACATTTGCTTTGTTGTTTAGCAGTTGGGTAGATTTCTGAACTTCTAGGGTTAATAAATGACAATTTTACAAAGTTATTATGAGGATTAATTCAGATACTTTACAGTTATGAGTTCAGCAGGATTTCTGGTACATAGTAGGCACTGAGTTATCTGTTGTTGTTTATGTATGCTTGCCATTCTGGCTCAGGAACCAATGAGGCTGGTCCACTATTCTTTTATTAAAGCTGCATTGCTTAGTAACCTATTAAAACAATTCTAATTTCTAATAAATAATAATTGATAGATCTCATGAAAAAGACCAGCATCTTCTCATTCACTTTATATTCTGCACTCCAGGAGAAACATTTGCCATTGGTAGGTGTCTTAAGTTTGGCCTGCCATAACAAAATACCATAGACTGGGTGGTTTAACAAAATACATTTATTTCCCACAGTATTTGAGGCTGGAAGTTTGAGATCAGGGTACCAGCATGGTCAGATTCTGGTGAAGACCCTCTTTCTGACTTGTAGATAGCCACCTTCTTATCTCATCCTCACATTGGTGAGGTGGATTTTCCTCTCCATATAAGGACATAGTCCTATTAGATTGGGGACCCATCCTAATGCCCTTATTTAACTTTAATTACATTTCAAAGACCGTATGTCTAGGTACAGTCACATTGGGGTTAGGACTTCAGCATATGAATTCTGGAGGTGCATGCTTCTTAGGGTCTACAGATCACAGAAGGCATCATTACTTGGGGTGACAGGAGGTTTCCCATCTCCACTGGGGTCAGATAGACCTTTATCTATGCTTAGTTGCAGCTGCTTGACCTTGTTTCTTCCTGGGGGTCTAATTGCGGAAATCTGAGGCCATAGAGATCTCTTTGCTGACCATGCCAGGTGTAATGGATGAAAATATTGCACAACCAAGGACAGGAAAAAGCTTGGGAAGCCAGCAGAGGTGAGGTTGTAGACTATCTCAGTCATCATGCAAGGCAGCACCATGGTTTGATTGAGAGTGTCTATGTTGGCAGGGCAGATCCTAGAGGAGGCAACGTTCTCCTTGAGCAGAGAGCCTGGGAGAAGGACAGATCACTGGAAAAATAGAGTTATGGATAATGATCTATTTCTTAATCCAGAAGGAATACTGGTTTTGGTTTTGTTTTGTTTTGTTTTGTTTTGTTTTAATTAATAGACTTTTTGGGGGGGAAGTTTTAGGTTTAAAGGAAAACTGAGTATAAAGTATAGAAAGTATAGAGAGTTTCTCATATACTGCCCTCCCCGAACATGTACACAAGTGACATATTTTATTAACAGCCTGCAATAATGTGATACAAATGTTGCAATTGATGAGCCAATATTCATACATTATTATTTTAGTCCAAGGTTTATATCAGGATTCATTCTTTGTGTCCTACATTCTACAGGTTTTCCAAATGTATAATGATTCCATCTACCATAGAGTATCATAAGGGATAGCTTTACTGCTCTAAAAATCCCCTGTGTTCCACCTCTTGATCCCTCTGTTCCCTCTGAGCCCCTAGCACCCACTAATTTTTTTTAAAAAATATTTTCTTATTTTCTGTGTTCTTGATGTTCTGATATCTGGGGCGTTGCTGCCTGGGGAAAAACTGCCCTTCCCGGGACTAGAGAGAGGTTATTAAAATCTCAAACTAAAATTGTGAATTTGTCCATTTCTCTTTTCAGTTTGATCAGTTTTTGCTTCATGTATTTTGAAGTTCTGCTCTTAAATGTATAAATGTTAATTTTTATATCATCCTGATTAATTAATTTGTTATTAAATTAAGAAATTTCCTTCTTGTTGCCAGATGGGAAGGGGTAGGGGGAGAATAGGTAAAGAGGTGAGGGGATTAAGAAGTACAAATAGGTAGTTATGGAATAGCCATAGGGATATAAAGTACAGTACAGGAAATGGAGTAGCCAAAGAATGTACACGCATGACCCATGGACATGAACAATGGTGGGGGCATTGCCTGAGGGAGTGGGGGTGCTGGGTTGGGGGGTAAAGGGAGAAAAATAAGGACAACTGTAATAACATAATCAATAAATATAATTTTAAAAAGAAAAAAACAAATTTCCTTCTTTATCCCAGATGATACTCTTTATGATATTTACCTTGTCTGATACAAATATAACTTTAGTTTTTAAAAAGTGTTATTGTTAGTATAAGGTACCTTTTTCATCCTTTTCCTTTGTGTCTTTTTTTGTTCTTTTTTAAATTTTTTATTTTTAAATCATGTTTATTCTATTACAGTTGTCTCAGTTTTTCCCCCTTTACCCTCTTTCACCCATCCCACCCCAACCCCCTCTCACACAGTCAATTCCCACTCCGTTGTCCATGTCCCTGGGTCATTCACACATGTTCTTTGTTTAGTCCCTTCTTTCCAGCATTGTCCTTCTTTCCCATCCCTTCTGATCACTTTCAGTCTGCTCCGTGTTTCCATGCCTGTGGTTTATTGTGTTCATTAGTTTATTTTGTTGAATAGATTCCACTTATAGGTGAAATCATATGGTATTTGCCTTTCACCAATGGGCTTATTTCACTTAGCACAATATTCTCCATTTCCATCCATGTTATTGCAAAAGGCAAGAGTTCCTTCTTTCTTTCATTTTTTTAAATGCCTATTTATTTATTTATTTATTAAATGTCAAAATCCATTATAAAATATTTAAAAATGTAAATCTATGATAGTCTCAATTAAAACAACATGACAACACAGAAATAATCATGTAGATCAATGAAATAAAATGAGCATTCTAGAAACAAAGGTATATATCTAACAATGTAACATATGATTAAACTGGTATTTCAAATCAATGGGGAAAATAAGGCTTATTCAACAAATAAGGTGCATGGACCACTATTACTTGAAATAAAACAAATGCAGAGCCCTATTTCACACATTATACAAAAACTATTCAGGTGAGTTAAAAATCAATATGTAAAATCTAAGGAGTTTTAGGAGAAAATACAAAATAATATTTTTCTTACCCTGCAGTAAAATATTCAAACCCAGAGCTATAAAGGAAAATATTGACAATATAACTATATTAAACATTTAAGACTATAGAGTAATATACATATAAAAAAAGTTAAAGGACAAGTAATAGAATAGAAAAGTATTTACAACACATCTAAAAAAGGGTTAATAGTTGTTATGGGCGTTTTTGTAGGAAAAAAATTGTGCAAACACTTAATCAGAAAATGGATAAAGAATACCAAAAAGTCACTTAAAGCTTTTTTTAAATAATAGAAATAGGCAAGAAATATACAAAAACAGGTTTACTTTCAACAAATAATAAAATAAGAAAACACATCATTCAGATTAATAAGTGTTAAAAATCTTGGTAATATCAAGTATTGGTGACTTTGAAAGGAACAGAGTATTCATAGACTCTTTTTCTTCATCTTCTTAAAGTAGTCCCTTGAGCATATTTTGCAATGCTGGTTTGGTAGAGGTGTATTCTCTTAGCCTTCTTTTGTCTGGGAAACTTCTTATTTCACCTTCCCTTTTAATTGAGAGCTTTGCTGGGTAGAGCAGTCTGGTTGCAAGCCTTTGCTTCTCATGACTTGGAATATTTCTTGCCATTCCCTTCTGGCATGTAGTGTTTATGTGGAGAAGTCAACTGCTAGCTGCACCTGGGCTCCCTTATACATTACTACCTCTTTCTCCCTTGCTTCCTTTAGGATTCTCTGTTTGTCTTTGATATTTGCCATTTTAATTATGATGTGTCTTGGAGTGGGCCTCATCAGGTTCCTCTTGAATGGGATACTCTGTGCTTCCTGGACTTGTGGGACTTTTTCTCTCCTCAAATTAGAGAAGTTTTCCATCATTACTTTTCAAATGGGATCTCTATCCCTTCCTCCTCTTCTTCTCCTTCTGGTATCCCTATTATACAGATATTGTTACATTTCAGGTTGTCCTGCATTTCCCTAAATGCCTCTTCCTTCTTTTTGATTCTTTTTTCATTTTCTTGCTCTTTCTGGGAGCTTTTCTGTACCTTATCCTCCAGCTCACTGATTCGATCCTCTCCTTCATCTAGCCTGCTTTTGATTCCTACTACTGTACTCTTCAATTCAGGAATTGTATTCTTCATTTCCTCTTGTCTCTTACTGATAATTTTTATGTCCTTTTTGATGCTGATATAGTTTGCAGTAAAGTACTCGTAGTTTTCCTGTAGTTTTTGGTAATTCTCTCTGAGCTCACTGAGCTCATTGAGCTTCCTTAGAACCATTGTTTTAAACTCAGTATCTGATGGTTTACGTGCCTCTGTTTCATTTAGTTCTCTTTGTGGGGATTCCTCCTTTCCCTTCAACTGGGTGCGGAGGGAGTGTTTCTTTTTCTTCTCATTATTGTTAGTATCCTCTTTTTTGCTTCTGCTTCTTAAATTGATCTGTCTTGACTTCCTGACTTTGTGGTGTGAACTTCTATGGTAGGAGACCGCTGTTTTTTCTTTCTGGATCTGCCTCTTATGATGTCAGATGTTGACCCTGTCTGACCTTAGACAGTTTGCTTGAGACTTCCAGAAATCTACTGTCTGTGGCTGTCTCCTTCAGTTATTAATCTTGTCACTCTGCACTCAGCAGTCAGACTTAGACACCACAGGGTTGGGCAGAGTCCTTCCTGGGGGCAAAGTTATTGGGTCCTCTCATGTTGCTGCTGCTCAGAGAAGTGGTCTGCCTGAGCCAGACAGCTGCTGCCTAATTGGGGAGGAGTCAGTACCGGGATCCCACCAGCTCCTCTCTCCATTCTCTCCCCAAAGCCTACATCTCTAGCCTCTCCTCAAGTATCTTTAGACCATTCTGCACCCCCTTTAGCCCGGGGTATACTGTCTGTGGCTGCCTCTCTGTACTCAGCAGTCAGGCTTTAGCACCACCACGCCAGGGCAGAGTCCCTTGGGGGGGGCTATTGTGTCCTCTCCCATTGCTGCCACTAGGGGAGTGGTCTGCCCAAGCAAAATGGCTGCTGCCATATGGGGGATGAGTCAGCACCGGGATCCCACCGACTAATTTCTCAGTTCTCTCCCTAAAAGTCTCCTTCCCCAGTCTTTCCTCAGACGTCTTTAGCCCAGTCTGTCCCCGCTTTTGCTGGAGACTAGGGTTAGTGGCTGCAAATAAATTTCATGTGCTGGCCACCTTTTAAACAGCTCTTTGCATCTCCAGCCACCTGTCTCTGGCAGAGAGCAACCCTGCTGCTTTTTGCAGGTGGCTGTTATCTGTATACTTTTTGGGCTCTGGTGCTGTAGACTGAAGATCCCTGCTTATCTTATTTAGACCCCACTCTTCTCAGGGGGATCCAACTGACCATTTCAATATTCTTCTGATACTGCCACTTGTGTGCACCCCACCTGGCTCCTCAAGTCTCTACCGCACTCCTTATCAGTTAGGTTGTGCTAAAGCTGATTCTTCTGTTTTTCTGAGGTTATAAGGCTCCTCTCTCGTTATTGTTCAATTGTTTGTTCCAGGCAATTTCTCCAAAATTTAGTTGTAATTCCAGATTTGTCCTAGGAGGAGGTCAGTGTGACTTCCACTCACTCCTCCACCATCTTGATTCTCTAATTTATGTCTTTATATTTGCATTTCTTACAGGAAGTGTAAATATAAATATAAGAAGTGTAAGTATCAGTATACTTATATTTATATATACATTTCTTGTAGGAAGTATACAATTGGATCTTGTTATGTTCAGTCTGACAATCCTGCTTTTTAATTTGGGGTTTTTAAACCATTTACATTTAATGTGTTGGTGATATGGATTAAATCAGACATCTTGTATTTGTTTTCTTTTTGTCTTGATCATTCTTTGTTCCTGTTTTTCTGCTTCTTTTTAATTAATAGAATGCTTTTGATGATTTCACTTTACTTCTAAGTTGGCTTATCAGCTATACCTCTGATTTGTTACTTTAGTGCTTTGGAGTTTGTGTACATCTGTAACTTATTATAGCCTGCCTTCAGGGGATATTATGCCACTCACATACAGTGTAAAGCCTTAAAAAATATATACTTCCATTTTCCCATTGCTAATCTTTTTGCATATGTTATAAACCTTATATTACTGTTATTATTTTTGTTGTCTTTTATACAGCTATAAAGAATTTTTTAAAAGTCTTTAAAACATCTTACCTATGTGTTAACATTTTGGTATCCCTCATTCCTTTGTGTAGACACAGATTTCTATCTGATATCATTCTTTTTGCTTGAAGGACTTTCTTTAACATTTTATGTTACGTGAGTCTGCTGATGATGAATTCTCTCAACTTTCATATATTTGAAAGAGTCTTTGTTTTGCCTGCTTTTTAAAAAGATACTCTTTTTGCTCAGTGTAAAATTCAAAGATGAATTTTGTTTTCTTCTTCCTATATATTAGAATTTTGCTTCACCACATTCTCAGTTGCATTGTTTCTAACAAGAAATCTACTGTCATGTCTATCTTTATCTTTTTTTTTAGCAGGCAAAAATCAATAGCCTTTCTTTTTTTTTTTTTTTTTAATTTTTATGGTATTTTTTTTCCCATTACCATTTAGTCCTGTTATATCCCCCACCCTCTTGTCCATGGGGGATATAACAAGACTAAATGGTAATGGAAACAATCACCACACTCTTGTCGGTGTCATGAGTTCTTTTTCCTTTTTGCTCAATCTCTCCACCCCCTAACTTCTCCCACTTAGCTTTCATCTGTTCTCTATGAGTCTATCTCTATTTTGCTTGTTAGTTCAGTTTGTTCATTAGATTCCACATATGAGTGAAATCATATGGCATTTTTCTTTCTTTGACTGGCTTATTAATATCACTTAGTAATGTTGTCTAGGTGCATCCATACTGCTACAAAGGATAAAATTTTCTTCTTTTTTATGGCCAAGTATTATTACATTGTGTAAATACCAATAGTTGTTTTATCCACTCATCTACTTGGGTTGCTTCCATATCTTGGTGATTGTAAGTAACACTGCAATGAACATAATGGTGCTTATGTCCTTTCAAATTAGCGTTTTGGGTTCTTTCAGATATATTCCCAGAAGTGGAATCACTGAGTCAAGAGGGAGATCCATTTTTAAATTTTTGAGGTATTTTCATACTGCTTTCCACAGTGGCTGAACCAGTCTTCATTCCCACCATCAATGCAAAGGGTTCCCCTTTCTCCACATCCTTGCCAGCACTTGTTGTTTGCTGATTTATTGATAATAGTAATTCTGACAAGTGTGAGATG
This sequence comes from Pteronotus mesoamericanus, assembly GCF_021234165.1. Taxonomy (NCBI): domain Eukaryota; kingdom Metazoa; phylum Chordata; class Mammalia; order Chiroptera; family Mormoopidae; genus Pteronotus; species Pteronotus mesoamericanus. The sequence goes on from NW_026555109.1 coordinate 573,370, forward strand.
TTATGTCATTGTGGTTTTAATTTTCATTTCTCTGATGATTAGTAATATCAAGCATCTCTTCATATGTCTATTGACCATCTGTGTGTCCTCTTTGGAGAAGTGTCTGTTCAGGTCCTTTGCCCATTTTCTAATTGGCTGGTTTGTTTTTTCGGTGATGAGTTTTATAAGTTCTTTACAAATTTTGGATATTAACCCCTTGTGAGATACATCAGTGAATGTGTTCTCCCAATCTGTGAGTTGTCTTTTTATCTTTTTATTTTGTTGATGATTTCCTTTGCTGTGCGCAAACCTTTTAGTTTGATATAGCCCCATTGTTTATTTTTTTCTTTTGTTTCCTTTTCTTGAGGACATATATCCAATAAAATATTGCTATAAGCGATGCCTGAGATTTTGCTGCCTATATTTTCTTCTACAATTATTATGGTTTCAGTTCTTACATTTAAGTCGTTCATCCATTTTGAATTCATTCTTATGTGTGGTCTACGAAGGTCGTCTAGTTTCATTTTATGCATGTATCTGTCCAATTTTCCCAACACCATTTGTTGAATAAACTGTCTTTAGCTCATTGTATGTGCTTGCTTCCTCTGTCAAATATTAGTTAACTATAAAGGTGTGGGTTTCTTTCTCAGCTCTGAGATTTGACTTTCAAGACCTGTTAGGTGGTACTGGTATTGTCTACAACATGGCATAAATTATTCCCTACTTCTAGGGATAACCCTTCAGTATTCTATCCAATGCACATGAATCTTGAAGTTTTCCAATCTGCCTGGTACAGATAGGTAGTGTTCCTAGCTCTGTGTGAACACAGGGCACTGTGACCTCTAGTCTCTTTACTGTTTCTTTTTCCCAGTCTTGGTACTTCTCTCACAAGCATATGTTGATCAGCTGATTACTCAAAGGGTAAGACTCTGCACTCTCCTAAATGCTCTTTCTGGAGAGGGCTTTCTTCTCTTTGAAACTCTCCTGTGAACTCTTGCTACAGAAGTTCCCTTTACTCTCTGCTGTATCTCTTCAACTCATGGATTTTTCAGGTTATTCCTTCCTGCACCACAGTCTAGAGAGTTGCTCAAGGCAGAAGGCTGGGTCAACTGCAGAGACTGTGATTATTTTGTTATCTCTTAGGAAATCACTGTTACTCATTGCCTGGTGCCCCAGATCTGTCGTGTTATGTATTGTTTATTTTTTTTAATTGTTTCATGTGGAAAGATCCTGTCCCTCTTACTCTATTTTGACCAGAATCAAAAACCACTAGTAGGTTTTAAAATGAAAGCCACACTTTACATGTCTTTTAAATATAAACAAATATAAAATTATTGAAGTAATTAAGGTTAATATAAAAATTACATTCAATCAAACTATTAAAAACAAAAATTCAAAATAAAGTTATTCTTCTAGGAGACAGCCTGAAGAAAAACTAACTTGTTGCAATGAATTCTAGATACTGGATAATTTTTTATAAACTATTTTACTATTCTATATATGTTATAGTTGATGATGAAATATTTTTGTTGTGTGCAGTTTTGATTTTTATATATGAAGATGAGCCCTGAACTGTTGTTGAGTCTTTTAGTTTTTGAGGGGCAGGATATTTTGTTGCATAAAAAGCACAGGTTTGGAGTCAAATAAACTCAATATTGAACCCCAGCTATGTTACCGTAGGCAACTTAAATAAACTTTCTGAGTTTGGCTTCCTTCCTGTGTAAAATGACAACATTGTTACGAATATTAAATGAGAATATATAAAGCACCTATCAAGTACCTGGCACATATTAGGTTTCACAAAAGAGAAAGAGTCTCTTTTCCCTGCCCCTTGTGTAATGTCAAGTAACTGACTCTCATTTATATTTTATTTACTTATTTTTTTTAATCCTCACCCGAGGACATGTTTACTAATTTTAATAGAGAAAGAAAAACATTAATGCGAGAGAGAAACATTGATCAGCTCCCTCCCACAAGTGCCCTGATCAGGGATCGAACACACAACCCAGGTATGTACCCTGACTGCAAATCAATCCCACAACCTTTTGGTACACAGGACAATGCTCCAACAAACTGAGCCACCTGACCAGGGCCTGACCTTCTTTTAGTAAGACCCTTTCCAAAATAACTCAGGTTTTGCCTACAAAACCCACCTAAAATGTCATTCACCAAAATAATAGGGGTAAAAAAATGTTGAGGGAATGAAGAGAACAGCTTTGGGAACAGTGATTCATCTTGCCTTGCCTTTGATACCTAGGCACTAAAACATTTCTTCTGAAGTACTAACAGTATTTCAGTTCAGAGAGCACATTCCAAAGGAGAAAGTAATATTAACAGGGAGTTGGAGAAAAATAAGGAGCCTGAATAAAATGTATGTAAGCAGGGGAAGTTGAAGCTGGAAAGCTCTTTGGAAACCAAATTGTGGAAGATAAGCTGTAATAGGCTAAATTGTGTCCCCCAGAATTTGTATGTTGAAACTCTAATGGATGTGACTTCAGGATGTGACTGTACTTGAAGATGGGCCTTTAAAGGTGTAATTAAGTTAAAATGAGGCTATTAGAGTTCTCCCTAATCCAATCTGACTTATGTCATTTTTTTAAGGAATGGCAGGAGGGAAGGAAAGAGGAAGAGAGAGAGAGAGATACAGAGAGAGAGAGAAACAATTGGTTGCTTTCTCATAGACACCCCAACTGGGGATAGAACCCGCAACCTGAGTATGTGCCCTGACTGGGAATTGAACCCGTAGCTTTTCCATCTATAGGACGGGTGTTGTTTTTAGAAGAAATTTGGAGATACTTAAGAAACACCAGGGGCATGTAGGCAGAGAGGGAAGACCATGTGAAGACATAATCAGAGGGCAGCTATATGTAAGTCAATGAGAGGCCTCAGGAGAAACCAAACCTACAACAGCCTGAGCCACCAGAACTGTGAGGAAATAAATTTCTGTTGTCCATACTCACCTAGTCTATGGTGCTTTGTCATGGCGGCCCTAGCAAATTCTTCAAATAGGACTTCAAATTTCAGCTGGGAAGTTCCTTGATTTGGTGAGCACTACTAACTGGCAATGATATTTCTAGAAGTTCATTCATTTTAACCAAATCTCTTTACAGTCAAGTAATGTGGATGTGTAGTTGTGCTCTGGAAATCAGCAGCATGGTTTTAGAGAGAGCAAGGATGTGTGGTTTAGTTGAAGGGGTCCAGGGTAGAGTTTGAGATACACCATTATAGTTATGACCCTCTAGAGATCTGTGGTCAGGGAAAGAAAGATTATGGTGTTTTGGTGCCTTTTTAACTCATCTGAGACTTGTTTCTGTTCTGCTTAGGTTGAATGAACAAGTGATTTGTCTAAGGAGATCTGATTCAATTCAAATGTTTCCCAGTGGCCCTCCCTGTATATCAAAATTCAGTGTTTTAACTCTAGTCAAGCAGTCACCCTATTTTTCTTCTTAGAAATGAGAAGCATTCCTTCCAGCTCATCCATTTATAGTATATGCGTGCAAGACCATTTCTCTCAGCTCTGCAGATAACAGTCTCACTGGTAAATGCAGAGGCTCCTTCAGGTTTAGTGTTCTCACCCAGACCAGTGCAGCTGTGATCAGTGCCCTGTGGAATTACTGCTGCAGAGCTCTACCAGATGGGCTCATTCAGGCCAGTCTGATATTTCTAGACCTACCTGTTCTGAAAACCGTGTCCTCAGTTGGCCCAAATTGGTGCTTGTACTTGATGCTTTCCACAGAAATGCCAAAATCAGAAGGGAGTTGTTTTAAAACAGTTCACAAAATTGGCAACTATGTTGCCAGAGCATAGTTGTTTTGTCCTGAGTGGTTTGCAGCTTTTGGCAGATCCTGTGGCAGAAGTGGCAATAGTGAACGACCTCAGAGATGGGTGTTCTGAGGCAGCTATGGAGGCCGAAAGAGGGCAGGATGGCAGGTGCATGAGTGTGCACTCAGCAGCCCTGCAGGATCCCAATAGAATTCCCTGTTAACTCAATGTCTCATGCAACAGAACATAACTATATTGAATCTTCCCCACATGGCTCAATTTATGAACTTTCAGATTTTATAGGGGACACAACATTGAAAAGGGACTTTTGTATCCTCCCAACAAAGAAATGTGAACTTACTTATATTTGTCATTAATCTTTCTGTCTTTCTCCCACCAATGGAAGAGTTCCTTTCTAACTCAAGTCATTGCCCATTGCCCTCTGTTTTAGGGCTATCTTGTCATATCATTTTGAGTCCCTTAGAACATCAGTTAGCTCTTCTTGCTCATATTCTCAATCCTTCCCCTTTTTGAAGGCTTTCCTATTAAAAACAAGCAAATAATGCCCTTATTTGATTTTCTTTTTTTTTACTCTATGTATTCCTTGCCCCTTGTCTTCCTTCTTCACAGCCAAGCTCTTTGAAAAAGCTCTTCATCAGTTAAGAAGTACAGATCAATACTCACAAAATAGTCACAGGATGTAAAGTATAGCATAGGGAATACAGGCAATAATATTGCAATAAGTATGTATGGTACCAGGTGGGTACTAGAAATATTGCGGGGAACACTTTGTAAAGTACGTTTGTCTAACCTGTATGCTACACACCTGAAACCAATACAAAATAATATTGGAACTATAATTTAAAGAATATATATATTCTGGATCTCCCCATCTATTCTCTCACTTCCAGACTAATGTTTTAAAGTTCACATCAGATTGGATCAGCCCCATGCCTAAACCCTTCACATTGTTCTTAGGATAAGTACAGTACAAAGAATCTTAACATGACCTCTGTGGGATCTGACCCCTTCCTGACCCACCAGCTGTGCTATGTAGCCATGTCGGTGTCCTTCACCTCAGGCATCTAGACAAGTGTTTTTACTGTGTCTTCATCTGTTCTTCATACTCTTCCCCTTCAGATCTCAGCACAATGCCATGTTCTCTGACAAGTGTCATATTCATATCAAGTGTCTGGTTCTCTATTTCTGCTTCTTCCATGACTGATTCAAACTTCTCTATCCCAGACACTCTGAGTCCTCTGGGACTCCCCTTCATTTTTTATTCATTTGTCTCAGGTTCTTCATTTTTCTTGAAAGGTTTTTGATTCCAGTCTCTCTTCCTCACTAGACCATAAGCTCCATATAGTAAGGACCATGATTGGTTTTTTCAACATTGGATTCCCAGAACTAAGCATAGTGACACAATGACATTTAGTAGAATTAATAATTTCGAATACAGAATTTAAGTTCCAACTTTGGGCGTCTGTTCTCTGAATCTGCTTTCTTATCAAATTAAGATATATTTGCTACCTCATCCATCTTTTCAGGATTCTTAGGAAAATAATATATCTTCCAATGACAACTGATGTTTTGAATGATTACTCTCTCTCATCTTATGGTTGAGGTTTATGAGCACCACAGTAGAAGTGACCCTAAATCAGCTAATGCCATTATATTTTGCTCTTTTAGGATAGTGATATAGGATGGGAAATACAAAAATGAAAGTTTTATTATAAACTCTTACTTCTTTGAAAAGGTGTTGTGGAAGTTTAATGTGAATAGGTAGGAACTTCAAATTTTTAGTTCTTTTCATTATGAGAATTCTTAGTGTTTATGTAAGGTAATTTGGATCATATAAAAGACAGAAGACAAGAAATCACTCATCTTACAACCTCCCAAACACATTTTCCTACATTCAAAAGTATTTATCAACATAATTTTAAGTATATTTTATTAATTATGCTATTACATTTGTCTGAATTTTTTCTCCCCTTTATTGCCCTCCACCCTACACCCCACTCCCTGACCAGCATTCCCCACCTTAGTTCATTTCCATGGGCCGTACATATAAGTTCTTCAGCTTCTCCATTTCCTATATTATACTTAACGTCTCCCTGTCTATTTTGTACCTACCATTTCTGCTTCTTATTCCCTATACCTTTTCCCCACTTCTCCTCCCAGGCCCTCTCCGCTGATAACCATCCATGTGATCTCCTTTTCTGTGATTCTGTTCCTGTTCCAGTTGTTTGCTTAGATTGTTTGTTTTTTATGTTCACTTGTTGACAGGTGTGAGTTTGATGTCATTTTATTGTTCATAATTTTGATGTTCTTTTTCTTAGGCAAGTCCCTTTAACATTTCATATAATAAGGGCTTGGTGATGATGAACTCCTTTATCTTTACTTTATCCAGGAAGCACTTTATCTGCCCCTTTATTCTGAGTGGTACCTTTGCTGGATGGAGTAATCTTGGATGTAGATCCTTGCATCTCATGACTTTGAATATGTCTTTCCAGCCCCTTCTTGCCTGTAAGGTTTCTTTTGAAAAATCAGTTGGTAGTCTTAATTATGTGTGCTTCCTTGGGTCCAACTTTTTTGAGACTCTCTCAGCTTCCTGGACTACGTGGAAGTATATTTCCTGTGACTGACTGGGGAACTTCTCCTTCATTAGTTTTTAAACAAGTTTTCAGTCTCTCACTGTTCCTCTTCTCCTTCTGGCATGCCTGTGATTTGGATGTTGTATCATTTAAAGTCATTCTGGAGGTTCCTAAGCCTCTTCTCATTTTTTGGAATTCCTGTTTCTTCATTGTATTCTGGCTGAATGTTTCATTCATCCTTGTGCTCCAAATCATTAATTTATTTTTATTCTTTTTTATTTATTTATTTTTAATTTTTCAAATATACTTCTCTCCATTTACCCTCGACCACCTCCCCCACCCCCACCTCCCCTCCTCAATACTTTCCCCCTATGGCTTCATCCATGTGCCGTTAACACCTGTTCCTTGATCTGATTCTTCCCCTTCCACTCCTGGTTTCCAACCTCCCTCCCTTCCCCCTGTCCCTCTTGGTTTCCTCTGTTTTTTAATGTTGCTGGTCATATTTTGCTGGCCTGCTTGCTTTGCTGATTATGTTCCACTTATAGATGACATCATATGGTATTTGTCTTTCACTGCATGAATTCCTTAACTTAGCATAATGCTCTCCAGTTCCATCCATGCTGTCATGAAGGGTACTAGCTCTTTCTTTCTGCTGCATAGTATTCCATTGTGTAAATGTACCATAGGTATTTGATCCATGCATCTACTGATGGGCACTTAAGTTGCTTCCAGCACTCGGCTATTGTAACTTCTGCTGCCATGAACATTGAGGTGCATAGGTTCTTTTGAACTGGTGTTTTGGGATCCTTAGGGTATAATGCCAGCACTGGAATTGCTGGGTCAAAAGGCCGTTCCTGTTTTAGCTTTTTGAGGAAATTCCAAACTGTTTTCCACAATGGCTGCACCAGTCTGCATTCCCACCAACAGTGTACTAGGGTTCCCTTTTCTCCACAACCTTGCCAGCACATTTTGTTGGTTGATTTATTTATGATGGCCATTCTGACTCGTGTGCAGTGCTATCTCATTGTGGTTTCAATTTGCATTTCTCTGTTGGCTAGTGATGCTGAGCATCCTTTCATATGTCCCTGGGACCTGTGTATGTCCTCCTTTTTCAAGTCCTTTGCCCATTTTTTAATTCGATTGTTTGTCTTCCTGGAGTGTAGCTGTGTGAGTTCTTTATATATTTTGGAGATCAAACCCCTGTCTGAGGTATCACTGGCAAATATATTTTCGCATACGGTTCGCTCCTTTTTCATTTTGCTGATGTTTTCTTTAGCTGTGCAGAAGCTTCTAATTTTGATGAAGTCCCATTTGTTTATTCTTTCCTTTATGTCCCTTGCCTTGGGGACATATCGGTAAAAATATTACCGCGTGGAATATCTGAGAACTTCCTGCCTATATTCTCCTCTGGAACTTTTATGGTGTCACGACTTAAATTTAAGTCTTTTATCCATCTTGAGTTTATTTTTGTGTATGGTGTCAGTTGGTGGTCGAATTTCAATTTTTTGCATGTATCTGTCCAGATCTCCCAACACCATTTGTTGAGGCGGCTATTTTTACTCTATTTTATGCTTCTGCCCCCTTTGTCAAATATTAATTGACCGTACAGACATGGGTTTATTTCTTGGCTCTCTATTCTGTTCCATTGATCTATGTGTCTGTTCTTATGCCAGTACCAGACTGTTTTGATTACAGTGGCCTTGTAATATAGTTTTATGTCAGGTAGTGTGACCCCTCCTACTTTGTTCTTCTTTCTCAAAAATAGCTGCGGCTCTTCGGGATCATTGGTGGTTCCATATAAATTTTTTAAATGGTTGTTCTATGTCTTTGAAATACGTCATTGGCATTTTAATAGGGATTGCGTTGAATCTATAAATTGCTTTGGGTGGTATGGACATTTTGATGATGTTAATTCTTCCAATCCATGAACACGGTATATGCTTCCATTTATTTGTGTCTTCCTTAATGTCCTTCTTCAGTGTTGTCTAGTTTTCTGCATGGTCTTTTACCTCCTTGGTTAACTTTATTCCTAGGTACTTTATTTTTCTTGTTGCTGTAGCAAAGGGGATTTTTTTCCTGATTTCTGATTCTGATATTTCATTTCTGGTATACAAAAATGCCTTCAGTTTCTGAGTATTGACTTTCTATCCCGCTGTTTTGCCAAATTCATTTATTAGGTCAAGTAGTTTTTTGGTGGAGTCTCTGGGGGTTTCTATGTACACTATCATGTCATCTGCAAACAGTGACACTTTCACTCTCTCCTTTCCAATTTGGATGCCTTTTATTTCTTTTTCTTGTCTGATCGTTGTGGCTAGGACTTCCAGTACTCTGTTGAATAGATGCGGTGAAAGCGGAAAGCCTTGTCTTGTTCCCCGATCTTAGCGAGAAACTAAGTTTTTAGTTTTTGTCCATCTAGTATGATGTGGGCTGGAAGTTTTTCATGTATGGCCTTTACAATGTGAGGTACGCCGACTTTATTCCCACTTTGCTGAGTATTTTTATCATAAATGGGTGCTGTACCGTATCAAATGCTTTTCGCATCTATTGATATGATCTTGTGGTTTTTGCCTTTCCTTTTGTTTATGTGATGTATTACATTTATTGACTTGCGAATATTGAATTGTCCCTGCGTCCTTGGGATGAATCCCACTTGATCGTGGAGGATGATCTCAATGTATTGCTGGATGCGGTTTGCCGATATTTTGTTGAGGATTTTAGCCTCTATGTTCATCAGCGATATTGGCCTGTAGTTTTCTTCCTTTGTAAGGTCTTTATCCAGTTTTGGGATTAGGATGATGCTGGCCTCATAAAAAAGAGTTTGGGAGTCTTCCCTCTTCATGGATTTTTGGAATACTCTGAGAAGGACAGGGGTCAGCTCTTCCTTAAATGTTTTGTAAAATTCTCCTGTGAAACTGTCCAATCCAGGCCTTTTGTGTGCTGGGAGTTTTTTGATTACTGGTCCAATTCACCAGCTGTTATCGGTCTGTTCAGGCTTTCTGCTTCTTCTTCATTCAGTGTTGGAAGGTTATATTTTTCTAGAAATTTGTCCATTTCATCGAGGTTCTCAAGTTTCTTGGCATATAATTGTTCACAGTAATTTCTTACAATCCTTTGTATTTTTGTGGTATTAGTTGTTATTTCTCCTCTTTCATTTCTCATATTATTTATTTGGGTCCTCTCCCTTTTTTTCTTGAAGAGTCTGCTTAAAGGCTTGTTGATTTTGTTTATCTTTTCAAAGAACCAGCCCCTGCATTTGTTGCATCCTTTGAATTGTTCTTTTAGTCTCTACATCATGCAGTTCTGCTCAGATCTTGATTATTTCCTTCCTTCTACTCACTCTTTGCTTTGTTTGTTGTTCCTCCAGTTCTTGAAGCTGGAGGGTTAGGTCATTTGTTTGAAATGTTTCTGTCTTTTTTAGGTAGGCCTGTATGGTTATGAACTTCCCCCCAGGACTGCCTTTGCTGTGTCCCGTAGGTTTTTGGACTGTTGTGTGTTCACTTTCATTTGTTTCCAGAAACTTTTCGATTTCTTCCTTGGTCTCATTATTGACCCATTCATTGTTTAATAGCATGCTATTCAGTCTCTATGAGTTTGAATGGTTTTGAGTTTTTTCCTTGAGGTTGGTTTCTCCTTTCAAGCCCTTGTGTTCCAAGAAAATGCCTGTTATGATTTCAATTTTCCTGAATTTGTTGAGGCTTGTTTTGTGTCCTGTCACGTGATCTGTCTTTCAAAATGTTCCATGTGCGTTTGAAAAGAATGTGTATTTTGCTTCTTTGGGATGAAAGGTTCTATATGTGTCAGTTAAGTCTGTTTGATCCAATGTGTCGTTTAGTTCCTCAATATCCCTAGTGGTGTTTTGTCCGGAAGATCTATCCATTTTTGACAGTGGGGTGTTAAAATCCCCTGTCAATGTGTTGCTGTCTTTATCTTTCTTGAAGTCCTCCAAGATTTTCCTCATGTGTTTGGGTCCTCCTATGCTGGATGCATATAGGTTTACAATGTTTATGTCTTCTTGATGGATTCCTCCTCTGAGTGTTATGAAGTGTCCTTCTGTCCTTCTGGGTCTCTTTCTATGGCCTTTGTTTTGAAATCTGTTTTATCTGATGTAAGTATTGCTACCCTGGCTTCTTTTTCCTTGTCCATTTGCTTGGAATATTTTTTCCATCCCTTTACTTTCAGTCTGTGTAGGTCTTTTTTCTGAGACGGGTCTCTTGTAGGCAGCATATGTGTGGATCATGTTTTCTTATCCATTCAGCTATCCTGTGTCTTTTGATTGGGGCATTAAATCCATTTACATTTAAAGTTATTATTGATAGGTATTCATTCATTTTTCCCCCTTTGCACCAGTGTTCCTCTCTTTCTCATGCTTTTTCTTCATCTTCTTAAAGTAGTCCCTTTAGCATATCTTGTAGTGCTGGTTTGGTGGAGGTGTATTCTTTTAGTCTTCTTTTGTCCAGGAAACTCCTTATTTCGCCTTCCATTTGAATTGAGAGCCTTGCTGGGTTGGCCAGTCTTGGTTGCAGGCCTTTGGTTTTCAGTTACTTAGAATATTTCTTGCCATTCCCTTCTGGCTTGTAGTGTTTCTGTGGAGAAGTCAGCTGTTAGCTATATCACGTCTCCCTTATATGTTCCTACCTCTTTCTCCCTTGCTTCCTTTAGGATTCTTTCTTTGTCTTTGATATTTGCCATTTTAATTATGGTGTGTCTTGGAGTGGGCCTCATTGGGTTCTTCTTGAATGGGGCCCTCTGTGCTTCTTGGACTTGTGCGACTTTTTCTGCCCTCCAATTAGGGAAGTTTTCCATCATTACTTTTTCAAACAGGTTCTCTATTCCTTCCTCCTCTTCTTCTCCTTCTGGTATCCCTATTATATGGATATTGTTATGTTTCAGATTGTCCTGCATTTCCCTCCACGCCTCTTCATTCTTTTTGAGTCTTTTTTCATTTTCTTGCTCTTTCTGAGTGCTTTTTTCTACCTTATTCTCCAGCTTGCTGATTCGGTCCTCTGCTTCATCTAGTCTGCTCTTGATTCCTTCTTCTGGGTTCTTCAGTTCAAAAATTGTATTCTTCATTTCCTCTTGTGTCTTCTTGATAGTTTCTATGTCCTTTTCCATGCTGATACATTTTGCAGTAAGTTCCTCGCAGTCTCCCTGTAGTTTTTGGTAATGCTCTCTGAGCTCACTGAACTCACTGAGGTTCCTTAGAACCATTGTTTTGAACTCATATCTGATAGTTTACTTGCCTCTATATCATTTAGTTCTCTTTGTGGGGATTCCTCCTTTCCCTTCGACTGGGCAGTGTTCCTTTTATCCCATTATTTGTGAAATTCTTCTTTTTTGCTTCTGCTTCTTAAATTGATCTGTCTTGACTTCCTGACTTTATGGTGTGAACTTCTGTGGTAGCAGAACATTTTTTTTTTTTTTATTCTGGATCTGCCTCTGATTTTATATGCTGTTGACCATTTGCGACCTTATGCAGTCTGTTCAAGAGTTCCAGGAATCTACTGTTTGTGGCTTTCTCCTCCAGTTGTTAATCTAGACACTCTCCTCTCAGCAATCACAGCGGTGCAGAGTCTCTCCTGTGGGCAGGGCTCTTGGTTCCTTTCATGTTACTGCCACTTTGGTGGGCAGCCTGCTTGAGCAAGATGGCTGCTGCCATATAGGGGAGGAGTCAGCACCAGGATCCACCCAGCTACTCTCTCCATTCTCTTCCCAACACCTCCGTCTCCAGACTTTCCTCAAGCATCTCCACACCACTGTGTGTCCCCTTTAGCCAGGGATCTTCTATCTGTGACTGCTACTCTGTACTCAGCAGTTGGTCTTGCACAACACTGGACCAGGGCCAAGCCTCTTGGGAGTGAGGCTGTTGTGTCCTTTCATGCTGCTGCCCTTGTGGGGAATGGTCTGCCTGAGAAAGATGGCTGCTGCGCAATGGGCAGTGAGTTTGCGTGGGGACTCCACTCTCCACTTTCTCAGTTCTTTCCCCAATCTCTCCTCAGGCAGCCCCAGCCCAGTATGCCCCCACCTTCCCTGGAGCCCTGGGTAAAGTGGCTGCCACTGCAGATTTTTGCATTAGCCCTTTAAATGGCTCTTTGTGTCTCCCGCTGCCTGTGTCTGGCAGAGAGCACCATGCCACTTTTCACAGCTGGGTGTTTCTGTGCACTTTTTTTGTTCTGGTTATGTAGGTTGGAGATCCCTACTTATGATTTAGACCCTGCTCTTCTCAGAGGGATCCAACTGGCCGTTTCCCTACCCCTTTGCCGCCCGTGGGCACCTAGTCCACCTTCTTGAGCCTCTACCACACTCTTCACCAGTTAGGTTGTGCTATATTTCTCTGTCTGTCCGAGGTTTTAAGGCTCTGCTCTTGCTATTGTTAAGTTGTTTTCCAGGTGATTTCTCCACAATTTAGTTGCAATTCCAGATTGGTCCTGGCAGGAGGTCAGTGTGACTTCTACTCACTTCTCCTCCATCTTGATGGAGTCTCCTCCCTAATCATTGATTTGAGTCCCGGTTTCCTTCCCTTCACTGTTGGTTCGCTATATATTTTTCTTTATTTCACTTTGTGTAGCCATTACTTTTTCCTCCATTTTGTGACCATACTCAGCCATTTCTGTGAGCATCCTGATTACCAATATTTTGAACTCTTTTTCTGATAGGTTGGCTATCCCTTGGTCATTTAGTTCTTTCTCTGCAATTTTGATCTGTTCTGTCATTTGGGCCATATTTCTTTGTCTCAGCGCTCCTGTTACATTGTAAGGGGCAAGAGGTGGAGCCTTTGGTATTCACCAGGGTGGGGCAGCCCACTTTGCTGTGTTGTGGAGCTTTATGTGGGGAACGGTCAGAGAGGAAACTATGCCACTTGCTTAGCTCTCACCCCACTTTCAGTCATTTCCCCTGCTACCCATAAGCACTTTGGGCCCTTCTGGTGCTGATTCCTGGGTGGATAGGTTTGTGTACGTTCTAGGACCCTGCATATCTCTCCAATGAACTCTCCTGTGAGGCTGGGAGTCTCCTGATGCTGCAACCCACACAGCATTTTATAGCCAGAGGTTTTGAGGCTTTCTTTTTTCTGTCTGGAACCCTGGGTTGTGCGGTCTGTCTTGTACCCCAGTAGTTCCTTCTGGTTTATCCACACACAATTGTGGGACTACCAGTGCGCCAGCCACTGCCTCACCTGCCTGGTCTTCCATCTGCCATGCATCCTCTCCACCCTGGCTGCCCTTCTCTGCCCCTCCTACTGGTCTGGTTAAATGTTTCTTCTTTAACTCCTTGGTTGTCAGACTTCCATACAGTTCAACTTTATGGCAGTTCTGGATTTTTTTTGTTTTTGTTTTTAAATTTGTTGTTTTCCTTCTTTTGGTTGTGCAGGGAGGCAAAGTGTATCTGCCTATGCCTCCATCTTGGCTGAAAGTCCAAGAACATAATTTTTAATTCCTGCATGGTAATGTTATATGGATGTAGACCATTTATTTAGTTTATTGAAAGATTTTTACTGTTATAAAAATACAATGCTATTAGCATTCCTTGTATATAAATCTTCTTGTGCATAAATGTCTAATTTCCCAAAGTTGAATTACTGGGTGTAAGAGTATGTCTAGGAATACTTTTTAGGCTTTAGATAATTATTCCCAATAGAGTAAGAGAATGCCCATCTCTCTGCACCCTTGCGTATTATAAAATACAAACATGCATGTACATACAGGCATATGTAAATGCAAATTTAATGGGTGGAAATTGTATATGGTTATTTAACTTTGCATTTGTAGTGCAAATTACTCCTAAATTTGAACATTTCTCCTAAGCTATTGTCATTTTTTCATAAATTACCTTTGCATAGTTCTTTGCACAGTTTTGTGATGTTCTCTTTTTCATATTTACTTATAATACCATCTTTACATTAAGCACATTAACCTAATTTTTGTCATATATGCCTCTATGAGCTGAAATAGAACCCTTTTCAAATGGCCAGAAATTCAAGGGGAATTTAAAGAAAAGCATTGCAAAATGAGATAAAATGGCTAACATACTTTATAAGTAAGAGTTGATCTCTCTCTCTCTCCCTCTCTCTCTCAATCTTTGCCACTGAAACTGCATGATAAGGCAAGTATGTGTGAAAAGAGTCTGGACTTCAAAGTGAGTCAGGCCTTATTTGTGTCCTGGCTCTGTCATTCTGCAAGTGAGAAACCTGAGACAAGTTATTGAGCCTCTCCAATCCTCAGATTTCTTTCCTGGCTAACAGGAATTCTTCTGGCCTTGTTCATAGGTAAATAGCTCTGTATAGTGGCTGGTGTAAAGGTATATTCGATAAATATCATTTTCTCTCCACATCCTTCAAAACTATGCTGTCTATACATACGTACACACACACGCATTTTGTTTCATTAAGGAGCGTGCATATTTCCCTCAGCCTATAGCCAGACATGTTGTAATACATTAATACTTGCTGACTAGGTAATGGTGACCAAAGTGCAAATGAAAGCAGAACTCTTAGTTATCTGAGTCTAGGAGAGATTTTAATTTTGGAACTTAGAGATAATGTTAGTAAATTCTGATTTATTCTATAAAAGCGATATATGATGTAAGATGGAATTCTGGAGATAAAAGGGACAACTTCAACTATGCAAAAAATTTATTTTAAACAGCTCCACATAGTTTCAGAATACTTAAACTGTTTTCTTGAGAATTTGTGTCCCAATCTGTTCTTTTTTCCTTTGTAGGTGTGGCTGGATCTCTTAAAACCTATTGTCAAGCAGATTAGAAGTAAGTATATACCATATGTTTAACAGTGATATTAAATATAAAACCAGTTTCCTCATCTAGATGTTGTCTGTCCTGTGGTGTCAAGCGCACTTAGTGATACAGATTCTTTTTTTACATCATAATTGCTTTTCATCCTCTACTAATCCACATACCATTAAAATATATGTTCTACTGTTTTAATAAATAACAATTTGGTAATCAAAACCTTGCTTGGGAAGTCAAATATCATTTTGATTAACAAATAAACGATACTATTAAGCCCAAGAGTAACTGAGCTTGTCTTGTTTTGCCCGCTTCTTTTGTCACTTTTGACGGGGGGAGGGTAGAGACATTTATTTATAAAATTGCTGTAAGATTTTCTATCTTGCCTCTTCAAAGCCTGTGAAATCAGAATGAAAGTGAGGTTTGAAAAAATAAGGTACATATGTGTGTGTATGTATGTGTTCCTGAATTTCTGAGTGGCAGGCAGAACTGAAGTGAGTCTGACATGCATTTAGGCCATGTGTTGGAAAAAGGATTAAGGAAGGTCTAGGAGAGAAAGAAGGAAAGAAAACACTTGCTTTTTCTCTCCGTTCTCATTGTGCCTCAGCACTGGACCTTCCTCCCCTCTCTCTGCTAATGGTGGAAAAGAATCTTTTAGAACATTAGCAAATGCAGACAAAGAGAGTCTGTCCCTATTGGGCCAGCACTAGCCACATATGACAAAGCAGTCATTTTGTGTTTAGTGCTAGCATCTACTCAACCTGAGGTTCTCTAAGGATGGAGTACCCTCATTTAATTCCTTTCCCCGTGAAAATAACTGAGAGGAAATAGCATGGCCTACCCATCTTCTCCATTTTGCTATTGTTATTTTGTGACCCAGAGTTGACATTGCAAGAGTTTTGTTAATTTTTAGAGTGATTAGGAAAAAGCCCAGCTTCTGTTGGCTTCTGTATTTTTGTGCCTTGTTTTCTTCCTTAGTTTTGTGTATATTGGCAACATCTTCACCTTATCATATACCATTTTTGGTTTTTTCCTAAACTTGAATGTGTTAGCATAGAAATTATGATACAAACACCTATTTTTGTGACAATGAATGGTAGAGCAAAACAACATTTTCTGCTTTTATAAATGTGCTGTTAAAATTGGGATTTCATTATAGTGCCTTATATTTCATAGAACATATAGATTCATTGCTATAATTCTAAATGGCAGAACCTATAGGATTGCCCATATATTGTAGCTTATACATCAAACTCTGACTCAGATTACAGATTCTTATTTTATAATCTATTTGTTCTGTTTTAATTCTGAAAACAAAATTTACCCATCTCCTTCACAGTCTCTCCCTGACCACTGCCTCCTAGATCTGGTTCCTAATTTTGTCTGAACTCATCAGCAAGATGGTTTATAAGACACTTGAAAGGCTTTGGCAGTTTGGCTGCTGTGGCAGGGGCAGGGCCTTGTCATGTTGTTTCTCTCCAGACGTCAGGCGAGTACCTGGCATATAGGTGCTAGATACATATTTGATGAACATATTAGCTGCTGTAACTTACAGGTTGTTAAAAATAATAAATTACATGACTGATTTACATTTTCATTAGCTCCTTTTAAAATGATCTAAAACTTGTACTTGGACTAAAGCAGCTATTTAGGCAAATTTTTGAAGAGAAATGCCTTTTAAACCTGAGTACAATTGAGGTCTTCAGAGAAAAAGTTTAATATCTCTATGTAATACCTTTGTCACAGTGTAAAAAAAAATGTATATTTCCCCACAGTGTGAAAGTGTGATTTAGTAACTGAGCTTAACCAAGTAGTTCAGTGACTTGGGCATTGCCGGGTGTACTCCTTGCAACTTGAAATGAGGCTCCTTATTTGGCATATAATATACCCCTGAAAATCTTTTTCTTTAATTGCTTCTGAGACACAAATCAATAACTGCTTTACTGTTTTTTTTTTTCTTTAGGGCCAAAGCATGTTGTTGTTAGGTTTGTGGTGAAATTCTTTCCACCTGACCACACACAACTCCAAGAAGAACTCACAAGGTTAGTGGTTTGGCTATTTATTGCTATGGGATGATGAAGAGAAGAGAAAGTTGATGTTCTAAGTCAATTTGATTAACATTTCCTCAATGTCTGCTTGTCCAGCGTCAGCTCTGTGCTGAACAGTTTAACCCCCTCTCTTCCAGTTAGGCTTACAAATATGGAGGGTAAGCACATACCACATTTTCCCTGAAGCCTGGTTTCTTTGAGCCTGTGATACAAAGTGGACTGGACTTACCCTGTTACTGCCATATCTTCGCTCTTAATCTATCACATCACAAGATGATTTTGGAAAGTGAATCTCTTCTGTGAAATTGCTGTTAACTCAAGAGTTTTTCTTCATTGCTGTCATGAACTATAGGTCAGTTTCTTTGGCAGCTTGGCTGAGTGGAAGAAGCATAAGCATCGGGTCATGCCTGGTTTCGGCATCAGTCATGCCTTTCATAATTCTGTGACTATCCAGTTACTTGTTCACTTTGCACCTGTCTTTATTCCTCTGTGTCAGTGTAACTGTAAGGC
Organism: Pteronotus mesoamericanus; assembly: GCF_021234165.1. NCBI lineage: Eukaryota > Metazoa > Chordata > Mammalia > Chiroptera > Mormoopidae > Pteronotus > Pteronotus mesoamericanus. The sequence goes on from NW_026555109.1 coordinate 591,002, forward strand.
TGGCTTGGACATGGTTGTTTTGAGTATAAGCACTGTTACACATAATGGCTGGAACCTAGTAAGGACACCATGAATGATAACCATCATCATCACGATCATTGTCAGCATCATCACTACCACTACATATTTCATAATTTGTGGCAATACCCATGAGTTTCTAAAAGAGATCAGAGCCCGGTGGGAACATGTGAAGATAAAATGCCTCCCTTTCAAGAGTGCCCTTTGATACACTAGTCTGACCAGCCAAATACTTGCCACACATGCCTTTTAAACTGTAACTGTTTAAGAACAAGGCTATCACAGCTTTCTTATCCTCTCATTCCTGATACAGAGCCCAATATCTTGGGTAGCTCACCATCATTTATAAAGGGATGAATATATTCAGTCAAGTATTTATGAACTGTGTGCAAGAATTGTTCTAGGCACTGGGAATATAGTGGTGAAAGCCTAGGAACAGACAAAATGATTAAATAAAGAAGAAAAATATCAGATAATGGTAAGGGCTCTTTAGGTCATTGAAATAGAATGATGGATGATGATTTTAGATTAGTTAGTCTAGGGTGCCTCTCTGAGGAAATGAGGATCTGTCGGTCATTTTCAGAGGGAGAGCTTTCCAGGTAGGCAGTGTCCAAGGCAGGAACAAGTGGCAGGTGTCAATCATAAAAGTACTGGCATGGCAGGAACCTTGAGGGTGAAGTGCAATGAGGTGGGACAGAGGCCCAAATGTATGTACTTTTGAAAGACTAGTTGTCATGTGGATGTTGTGCGGATGATGACAGCAGGGAATCCAGTGAGGAGGCAATTTTGGTCATCCAGGCCAATGTGATAGCAATGGAGGAGGTGGTAGGAGTAGAAATGGAGACACATGGCAGCATTTGCAATACTTGCAGGAGGTGGGGTCAGTCCATCTTTGTGATAGGGTAGGGACAGAGACTGAGGGAAGTAAAGGGGATGCTTAGATTTGACTTTAGCAACTGGCTGGGTAGTGTTGGTGATAACCAAAATGAGAATGGGTAGAGGGAAGTAGAGGATTGGGGAGCAGACGGGAGTCAGGAGTTTGCTTCTGCAAGGCTGCACTTCAGATACCTACGCCATATTATGTGGATGTGTCAGGAAGGGCATTGAGTACATGAATATGGGATCCAGAGTGAGACAAAGGCACTGTGTTTTCTGAATGAGTCTTCACTCCTTGTTTATCTCCACTTAACAATTCTCAAATCAATGAAGCAATTAGATATGGCTAGGAACTGCAGAAGCCATCAGCCTTCTGGGAACTGTATACAGTTTGCCAGAACATTTAAAGTAGAGGAGGGGCAGCTGGAACTACTATACCTAATTGCACAAGACAGAGAGGTCTACAACAAGTTTTTGTGACGTGTCATTATTACGTGCACGGTGTCTCAGTTTCTGGGGCTGGCCTTCCTGTTGTGGGAACATGCATTGCTTCAAACTCAGAATATTAAAATAAGTCTAAAGGCAAGTCCAGCTGTTGGTCAGCAATGTGCTTTTTCCTTCTGCATCACACTGAGACCTCCATCCTGCTTAGGAAATTGGCAGCATAAATCTCCCTTTTCCCACTTTTTCTCCCTGTTCTACTTTGCAATGTGTTTTGCACCTTTTCAATTTTTATGACTCATTGCCTTGAGAGGTTTGTAGTTTTCTACCATTCTGGTCCTTGTTATAAAATTCCTTACAACTTGTAACCCTTAAGCCAAGTGGGGCTGGTATCTTGCCAGCTGCTCTGTCTGATCTGATGAAACTCCCTTTTCCTAAACAAGCTCAGTGGATGCAGCAGGTTTAGGGTTTTGTTTTCTGTGTCCCAGTGTTAACTGACATTTTAAAAATCTTTCCTGAAGAGAGAATTCTTTGGGCTCAAGGATGAATAAAATTGATATGAAATTTAGAAGCTCCCATTGCTTTCTACTTTATCATGAGGTATAAAATGAAGAGGACCTCCCAGATCCAATGTATTGACTCCCACACTCTCAAATTCCTGTGTAAGCAAAAATTGACTGATGTGACTGTTGAGATTACAGGAACTTTTCTATGGCAGATGGTGAGTGAGGAAGGGGTTTGGAGAAAATATGCGTGGGCAGTGCTTTAGGCAAGGGATGCATGGAAAAGAGCGAGACAGATAGAAATGGGCCTGTAGACTCCATAGTTTGGCAGACTAGTCCTGTGGTTAATTCTCTGAACCTCCAGGAATATCTTTCGGCTTCCCATTCATATAGATGGAAGATTAAATTTCACTTGGTGGCTAAACAAGAAGCTGAATTCCTATTAATCGAACTGCACTTTCGGTATTGACAGTGTCTAGAAGGAGAAAAGCACTGACTCTTGGGTGCAAGTTTTAAAAGCTAGGGTGAGATCTTTGGAAAAAAAGCCACCAGACTTTCTTAATTGCAGAGCTCTAAGCCACTTTTCTCATGCTGATGAGTGTAGGCACTCTTCTTTCTGTGTGTCCCATCATCAATCATTTCTAGAGTAGATATTATTTCTACTCAGCTGTGATCCAACAGGTGAGAGACTGTGTTGGAACTTGCTGCTGTGCAAGGTCTGGTCTGCTGAAGTGTGTTTCCTTAGGCTGGCAGAGGAGTTGTACATGATCCTGGAGAAGAAAAGACAGAGTCAGACCTCCAATGAGAAATAATGAAAATAGACATGTGTAAAACCAAGAATTAGATGGATATGATTTGCAACCCCTGGGGTAGAACTGAAAGCCCTTCCTGAGGAGTCCAGCCACTGTCATCACCTCCCTCCTCACATCTACCAAAGGAGACTTGATTCCCTTTTGAGTGCTTTGAGCATTTCTGTTGTGTTTACCAGTTTAATTTTATTTAGTGCCTACTGAGTACATCTTAGCCTTTTGTTCCTGTGAATTTGACTGGAATTTCTTGTTTATAGGGTGAAAGTTTTTGCCGAATCTCTGAAGTTAGCTGTGCAGCTAGCATACTCAACTTACAGCTGTCATCAAGAAGTCGGTACCCAGGAAGGTCTTTCTCGTATTACAAAAGGCTTATAAAGAAAGTCAGCAAAATTAGGGTGACAAGTTCTTCCTGCAGCATTGCACTTGCCCTCTAGCCAAATGTGTGATCTTTCAGAACCCACTGCCATCTTGCAGCCCACACGAGACTGTCACCAAAGACCCCCAAAGCCTGTCAGACTCTGAACCCATCCCTGTGAACACAGGACCCCATGTTTGAACTAGTAAATAGTAAAATATTCTGAATGTAATGTTTGTAAAACACAAAGCTCTCCTACTTATCTTTTAATTAACCACATAGGTGAGAATTAAAGCCTACATGTAGCTCTAGGAAGTGTTGGGTTCAAAAGACAATAACCACTGCATAATGCAGAAAGATGGTTTATACTGCCTCTTCTCATATAACCCTATATGCTGATATTTGTTATTTCATATTCTTGACTTCCCTTCCCTTTGACTTCCCTGAGACAGAGAAGGAACAGCGGGAGAGAACTTGAGAACATAAATAAACATTAGAGAGGTTGGATAGAGGTCAACTGCCTAATTGGTAGATCTCTGGGTGATTTAGTTTTATTTTGGGCTTTTGTTTTGTTTTTGATGGTTACAGATTTGCCCATTGTTTTTCAGTTCTTAATAATGAAACTTTCTAAATGACTCAAAAGGAATTAGTTTTTATTTTATTTAAAAAATTACTAACATTCATTGAATGTTTTTGGTCTAGTCACTGTACCTTCCATGTATTATCTCAGTTAATGGAAGACTGCGGTTGGTCTTGTTAAAGCCTTTTTTAATTAAAAATAACCTTTCATTATTATAAAAGCAATCGGTGTACAGTGTAGAAGATTAGAAAGTACAGATAAACAAGAATAAGAACATAAAAATACTGTATTCCTGTTGCCCAGAGATTACCATTGTCAACAAACACATCAATGTGATATCCTTTCTGATTTTTTTCTGTACACATATATGTATTTTTCATCTTATCTACCCTGACCATACTCAAATTTCCCCATTTGTCTTCCAAATGCCATTTATACCTGCTTATTCTAAAATGAAATTCACTGAAGGACCACACATTACATCAGGTAATTATGTCCTCAGACCTCTTTTGGTCTAGCAGAGTCCCTCATGTTTTCCCTCAAGATACTGTCTTAGTAGAGAAACTGGACCAGTTGTACTATAAAATATGTTACTTCTTGAATTTGTATGACTGCTTCCTCGAGCTATTTAGCTTATTCCTCTAGTCTCTGTTCCTCCTAAAACCTGAAAGTTATTTCTGAAGACTTGACAGATACAAGTTAAATGTTTTTTACTAGAATTCATCATAAGTAATTGTTTTGCGCTTCCTAATATCATTAATGACACTAAGAATGATCATTATGGTGGTGATGTTCTGATCTTTCCATTGTGAAGTAAGGTCATGTTACTTTCACATGTTTCACATGTTTCTCTATGCAACTGTCCGATTTACTAAATGGTTTTTACACCAATTAACAATCCTTGCCAGAGTCAATAATAATAATAGTGCTAACATTATTAGTTAGCATTCTTCTGTTAGGTAAAATTTTGCCTCATCCACTTGGACTATCTGTATATCCTGAAATACCCTTCTCACTGGAGAGGCAGATTACAGGACCACTTTTTTGCCATGGGTTATCAATTTTTATTTATTATTATTGTTCAAGTACAGTCATACCCATTTTCCCATCATAGAATTGCTTTAATAGTCTCCTCAAATTGATGATACATTCGGGGGGGGGGGTTGTTTTCTCTTTTTTTAAGTATTGTTATTTGAATTCTTGAATTTTCATTAATTTTATATGTTTCCATTTACTTTAATTATTCTTGTTGCTCCTCAGATTGTTGCCACTTTGACCAATGAATGTCCCTTCAATGTATCTTTCACCCTTTTGACACAACACATCTATTTTTGGAAGGTGCCTTGCTTTCTGGCATAACTAGATACTCCAAGCATCACTTTGCACCTTTCCCTACCACACAACTGGAATCCACCATTTCTCCAAGAACTCATCTCTTTGTTCTTTCTGTGGGTAATTGAATGACAGCCAGAATCTGGTTACTGAGGGTTGCTTCTGAGATGACACAGTTATTAGACAATGGGCAAAACTAGTAAATACCTTTCTAAAAATTTATGAGTTCATACTGATATTTTCTTTTTTAATTATATTTTATTGATTTTGCTATTACAGTTGTCCAATTTTTCCCCATTTGTCCCCCTCCACCTAGCCCCCACCCTGATTCCCTCAGGCAATCACCACAATATTGTTCATGTCCATGTGATATTTTCAAATCAGTTTTAACATCAGTTTTTCCTTAATTTCTTTGTTTTATAAACATCTCTTTTCTCTTTTGCCAAAAGTGTTTACTTGCTTTTTCCTACAATATAAGGAAAAGAGTTTTAAAATAAATTGATTCTAACACATCTGAGAGCTGAGGCTTATGGCAGTAGCTAAGTGAATATGGCATTACAAAAAAAGACACCCATGTCTTGCCTTTTCCTTTTGGCAAAGCTCTTACTAACCATAAACAACTACTGTTATTATTTGAGCCATAAAGCCATTTTAAAATTTTGTATGTTTGCTTTGCCCTACAAAAATATATGATAGTAAGTTATTGTCTCATATTTTTATCACTGTTCTCTCCATATAAAATGAAGCACGTTACTCATTGTGTGAGAAGATTACAGCACATGCCTCCCAGCCCTTTCAGGGAACAGTGAGTATCTGCATGGCAGTTAGTGGCTCCAGAAACTCACCCCTGCCTTGCAGACGTTCTTTTCCTTGGTTTATGTACCTCTCTTTAGTTGCTCACAGCGTAGACAGGTTTCCAGGGTTGAGCCTGACTTAGATGCCAACCTTCCCCACCCTCTTTGCATGATGCCCATCTCTGTGTTTATGACACCCATCTCTCTCTGTGTTCGCAGGTACCTGTTTGCTCTGCAGGTTAAGCAGGACCTGGCTCAGGGCAGGCTGACGTGTAATGACACCAGTGCTGCCCTCTTGATCTCACACATTGTACAATGTAAGTTCTGTTGGCTTCCTTTAATAAACATGTTTGAAATAACACAATGATCTGATTGATTGGAAAGAAAAATCACATCCATAAAAACAATACTAATGTATTTATGTTCTTTTGCTGTTGACATTAATGCTTATGGATGAAAAACAGTACTTTAGTTTCATTTAATATGCATATGCCCAAAACATTGACCCAGCAATTCTGTGTTCTGGTGTTTGTCTACCCTTTTCAAGTACTAGTGCAATTGTTGACATCTCAGTTGTCTCAAGGGAGAAGCTTAGAGGGACAGGGGCCAAGTATACTAAACTTGTTCTGTCCTTTATCATTGAATATGGCTCATTTGCTGTAGACATAAAACTCTCAAAGATTTCACTTCTTGTATTCTGCTCTCTAGCTAAACTAAATCCTAGTTTCAAATGATTCAAATGAAACATTTTAATTTTCTTCATCTAGATAAAGGATAAATTAGATTGTGCTCATTCTAAGCCTACTGACAACACACCTGAGCATTTATTTCTTTCCTCTTGGCCAAGGCAGAAGTTACTTAAAGTGGAATATACACATGCTGTTTTGGGAAGGTAATTATGTATATAAACCAAGGTCAACATATATAAGTACTATCATAAAGAAATATTGTGGAATATTGTGCTACCATTTTAAAATTTGCAATGCATACAAAGTACTTCTATACAATCAGCACCATCCCATTTAGATAACTGCCAAGTTAACAAGACTTCCAAAGGATTGTAGGATATGTCACTCCAAGTCATCAACAAATTACCTTAGTCTAATATGGTGAGGTGTTTCTATAAACCATGCTTATTTTTTTTTATTGTTGAAATACATTTGTCTGCATTTCCCCTGCCCACCCACCGTTACCTACCTCCCTCAATTCTTACCCACTTTGGCTTTGTCCATGAGTCCTTCTTACATGCTCCTTTGACTTGGCCCCTTCCGTTCCTTTCTCCATTGCACACCTCCCTTCTTTCCTCACGTTACTTTTGGTTTCTTTTTTTCTTTCAATGTTGCTCGTTAGATTAACCTTGCTTGCTTGTTTTGTTGATTAGGTTCCACTTACAGTTGAGATCATACACTATTTGTTCTTCCCCTCTAGCTTACTTCACTTAGCATAATGCTAGTTCCATCCATGCTGTTGCGAACTGTAGTAGCTAGCTTGCTTGCTTGCTTGCTTGCTTGCTTTTTCTTTCTTTTCTTTTTTCCTTCCTTCCTTCCTTCCTTCTGTCTTTCTTTCTTTCTTCTTCCTTTCCTTTCCTTCCACTCCTTCCTTCCATTCTTTCTTTCTCTTTCTTTCTTTTCTTTTCTTTTCTTTTCTTTTCTTTTCACATAGTACTCCATTATGTATATGTACCATAGGTAGTTGATCCACGCATCTACTGAGGCACTTAAGTTGCTTCCAGCACTCGGCTATTGTAACTTCTGCTGCCATGAACATTGAGGTGCATAGGTTCTTTTGAACTGGTGTTTTGGGATCCTTAGGGTATAATGCCAGCACTGGAATTGCTGGGTCAAAAGGCCGTTCCTGTTTTAGCTTTTTGAGGAAATTCCAAACTGTTTTCCACAATGGCTGCACCAGTCTGCATTCCCACCAACAGTGTACTAGGGTTCCCTTTTCTCCACAACCTTGCCAGCACATTTTGTTGGTTGATTTATTTATGATGGCCATTCTGACTCGTGTGCAGTGCTATCTCATTGTGGTTTCAATTTGCATTTCTCTGTTGGCTAGTGATGCTGAGCATCCTTTCATATGTCCCTGGGACCTGTGTATGTCCTCCTTTTTCAAGTCCTTTGCCCATTTTTTAATTCGATTGTTTGTCTTCCTGGAGTGTAGCTGTGTGAGTTCTTTATATATTTTGGAGATCAAACCCCTGTCTGAGGTATCACTGGCAAATATATTTTCGCATACGGTTCGCTCCTTTTTCATTTTGCTGATGTTTTCTTTAGCTGTGCAGAAGCTTCTAATTTTGATGAAGTCCCATTTGTTTATTCTTTCCTTTATGTCCCTTGCCTTGGGGACATATCGGTAAAAATATTACCGCGTGGAATATCTGAGAACTTCCTGCCTATATTCTCCTCTGGAACTTTTATGGTGTCACGACTTAAATTTAAGTCTTTTATCCATCTTGAGTTTATTTTTGTGTATGGTGTCAGTTGGTGGTCGAATTTCAATTTTTTGCATGTATCTGTCCAGATCTCCCAACACCATTTGTTGAGGCGGCTATTTTTACTCTATTTTATGCTTCTGCCCCCTTTGTCAAATATTAATTGACCGTACAGACATGGGTTTATTTCTTGGCTCTCTATTCTGTTCCATTGATCTATGTGTCTGTTCTTATGCCAGTACCAGACTGTTTTGATTACAGTGGCCTTGTAATATAGTTTTATGTCAGGTAGTGTGACCCCTCCTACTTTGTTCTTCTTTCTCAAAAATAGCTGCGGCTCTTCGGGATCATTGGTGGTTCCATATAAATTTTTTAAATGGTTGTTCTATGTCTTTGAAATACGTCATTGGCATTTTAATAGGGATTGCGTTGAATCTATAAATTGCTTTGGGTGGTATGGACATTTTGATGATGTTAATTCTTCCAATCCATGAACACGGTATATGCTTCCATTTATTTGTGTCTTCCTTAATGTCCTTCTTCAGTGTTGTCTAGTTTTCTGCATGGTCTTTTACCTCCTTGGTTAACTTTATTCCTAGGTACTTTATTTTTCTTGTTGCTGTAGCAAAGGGGATTTTTTTCCTGATTTCTGATTCTGATATTTCATTTCTGGTATACAAAAATGCCTTCAGTTTCTGAGTATTGACTTTCTATCCCGCTGTTTTGCCAAATTCATTTATTAGGTCAAGTAGTTTTTTGGTGGAGTCTCTGGGGGTTTCTATGTACACTATCATGTCATCTGCAAACAGTGACACTTTCACTCTCTCCTTTCCAATTTGGATGCCTTTTATTTCTTTTTCTTGTCTGATCGTTGTGGCTAGGACTTCCAGTACTCTGTTGAATAGATGCGGTGAAAGCGGAAAGCCTTGTCTTGTTCCCGATCTTAGCGAGAAACTAAGTTTTTAGTTTTTGTCCATCTAGTATGATGTGGGCTGGAAGTTTTTCATGTATGGCCTTTACAATGTGAGGTACGCCAACTTTATTCCCACTTTGCTGAGTATTTTTATCATAAATGGGTGCTGTACCGTATCAAATGCTTTTCGCATCTATTGATATGATCTTGTGGTTTTTGCCTTTCCTTTTGTTTATGTGATGTATTACATTTATTGACTTGCGAATATTGAATTGTCCCTGCGTCCTTGGGATGAATCCCACTTGATCGTGGAGGATGATCTCAATGTATTGCTGGATGCGGTTTGCCGATATTTTGTTGAGGATTTTAGCCTCTATGTTCATCAGCGATATTGGCCTGTAGTTTTCTTCCTTTGTAAGGTCTTTATCCAGTTTTGGGATTAGGATGATGCTGGCCTCATAAAAAAGAGTTTGGGAGTCTTCCCTCTTCATGGATTTTTGGAATACTCTGAGAAGGACAGGGGTCAGCTCTTCCTTAAATGTTTTGTAAAATTCTCCTGTGAAACTGTCCAATCCAGGCCTTTTGTGTGCTGGGAGTTTTTTGATTACTGGTCCAATTCACCAGCTGTTATCGGTCTGTTCAGGCTTTCTGCTTCTTCTTCATTCAGTGTTGGAAGGTTATATTTTTCTAGAAATTTGTCCATTTCATCGAGGTTCTCAAGTTTCTTGGCATATAATTGTTCACAGTAATTTCTTACAATCCTTTGTATTTTTGTGGTATTAGTTGTTATTTCTCCTCTTTCATTTCTCATATTATTTATTTGGGTCCTCTCCCTTTTTTTTCTTGAAGAGTCTGCTTAAAGGCTTGTTGATTTTGTTTATCTTTTCAAAGAACCAGCCCCTGCATTTGTTGCATCCTTTGAATTGTTCTTTTAGTCTCTACATCATGCAGTTCTGCTCAGATCTTGATTATTTCCTTCCTTCTACTCACTCTTTGCTTTGTTTGTTGTTCCTCCAGTTCTTGAAGCTGGAGGGTTAGGTCATTTGTTTGAAATGTTTCTGTCTTTTTTAGGTAGGCCTGTATGGTTATGAACTTCCCCCCAGGACTGCCTTTGCTGTGTCCCGTAGGTTTTTGGACTGTTGTGTGTTCACTTTCATTTGTTTCCAGAAACTTTTCGATTTCTTCCTTGGTCTCATTATTGACCCATTCATTGTTTAATAGCATGCTATTTAGTCTCTATGAGTTTGAATGGTTTTGAGTTTTTTCCTTGAGGTTGGTTTCTCCTTTCAAGCCCTTGTGTTCCAAGAAAATGCCTGTTATGATTTCAATTTTCCTGAATTTGTTGAGGCTTGTTTTGTGTCCTGTCACGTGATCTGTCTTTCAAAATGTTCCATGTGCGTTTGAAAAGAATGTGTATTTTGCTTCTTTGGGATGAAAGGTTCTATATGTGTCAGTTAAGTCTGTTTGATCCAATGTGTCGTTTAGTTCCTCAATATCCCTAGTGGTGTTTTGTCCGGAAGATCTATCCATTTTTGACAGTGGGGTGTTAAAATCCCCTGTCAATGTGTTGCTGTCTTTATCTTTCTTGAAGTCCTCCAAGATTTTCCTCATGTGTTTGGGTCCTCCTATGCTGGATGCATATAGGTTTACAATGTTTATGTCTTCTTGATGGATTCCTCCTCTGAGTGTTATGAAGTGTCCTTCTGTCCTTCTGGGTCTCTTTCTATGGCCTTTGTTTTGAAATCTGTTTTATCTGATGTAAGTATTGCTACCCTGGCTTCTTTTTCCTTGTCCATTTGCTTGGAATATTTTTTCCATCCCTTTACTTTCAGTCTGTGTAGGTCTTTTTTCTGAGACGGGTCTCTTGTAGGCAGCATATGTGTGGATCATGTTTTCTTATCCATTCAGCTATCCTGTGTCTTTTGATTGGGGCATTAAATCCATTTACATTTAAAGTTATTATTGATAGGTATTCATTCATTTTTCCCCCTTTGCACCAGTGTTCCTCTCTTTCTCATGCTTTTTCTTCATCTTCTTAAAGTAGTCCCTTTAGCATATCTTGTAGTGCTGGTTTGGTGGAGGTGTATTCTTTTAGTCTTCTTTTGTCCAGGAAACTCCTTATTTCGCCTTCCATTTGAATTGAGAGCCTTGCTGGGTTGGCCAGTCTTGGTTGCAGGCCTTTGGTTTTCAGTTACTTAGAATATTTCTTGCCATTCCCTTCTGGCTTGTAGTGTTTCTGTGGAGAAGTCAGCTGTTAGCTATATCACGTCTCCCTTATATGTTCCTACCTCTTTCTCCCTTGCTTCCTTTAGGATTCTTTCTTTGTCTTTGATATTTGCCATTTTAATTATGGTGTGTCTTGGAGTGGGCCTCATTGGGTTCTTCTTGAATGGGGCCCTCTGTGCTTCTTGGACTTGTGCGACTTTTTCTGTCCTCCAATTAGGGAAGTTTTCCATCATTACTTTTTCAAACAGGTTCTCTATTCCTTCCTCCTCTTCTTCTCCTTCTGGTATCCCTATTATATGGATATTGTTATGTTTCAGATTGTCCTGCATTTCCCTCCACGCCTCTTCATTCTTTTTGAGTCTTTTTTCATTTTCTTGCTCTTTCTGAGTGCTTTTTTCTACCTTATTCTCCAGCTTGCTGATTCGGTCCCTCTGCTTCATCTAGTCTGCTCTTGATTCCTTCTTCTGGGTTCTTCAGTTCAAAAATTGTATTCTTCATTTCCTCTTGTGTCTTCTTGATAGTTTCTATGTCCTTTTCCATGCTGATACATTTTGCAGTAAGTTCCTCGCAGTCTCCCTGTAGTTTTTGGTAATGCTCTCTGAGCTCACTGAACTCACTGAGGTTCCTTAGAACCATTGTTTTGAACTCATATCTGATAGTTTACTTGCCTCTATATCATTTAGTTCTCTTTGTGGGGATTCCTCCTTTCCCTTCGACTGGGCAGTGTTCCTTTTATCCCATTATTTGTGAAATTCTTCTTTTTTGCTTCTGCTTCTTAAATTGATCTGTCTTGACTTCCTGACTTTATGGTGTGAACTTCTGTGGTAGCAGAACATTTTTTTTTTTTTTATTCTGGATCTGCCTCTGATTTTATATGCTGTTGACCGTTTGCGACCTTATGCAGTCTGTTCAAGAGTTCCAGGATCTACTGTCTGTAGCTGTCTCTTTTGTTGTAAATCTGGTCACTCTCCTCTCAGTAGTCAGTGTTAGGCACCCCGGGCCCGGTTGATTGCCTCCTGGGGGTGGGGTTATTGTGTCCTCTCACGCTGTGAACTCTCAGGGGAGTGGTCTGCCTGAGGAAGATGGCAGCTGCGGAAGGGCAAATGAGTCAGCACCAGGACCCCGCTAGCTACCCTCTCAGTTCTCTCCCCAAAGCCTCCTTCCCCAGTCTCTCCTCAGGCATCTATAGCCCACTCTGCCTTCATCTTTTCTGGAGTCCATGTGAAGTGGCTGCCAATATAAGTTTACGCTTTGGCCCTTTAAATGGTATTTGTGTCTCCACCCACCTGTCTCTGGCAGAGAGCAATCCTGCCACTTTTCACAGCTGGCTGTTATCTGAGTACCTATGGGCTCTGGTGCTGTAGGCTGGAGATCCCTGCCTATTTCAGACCCAACTCTTTTCAGCAGGATCTAATTGGCCATTTAAATAGCCCTCTGGCTCTGCCACCTGTGGCGCCCATACTGCCTTTCTGAGTCTTTCCATACTCCTTACCAGTTAGATTGTCCTAATGCCAATTCCTCTGTCTGTCCAAGGTTTTAAGGCTCCTCTGTCACTATTGTTCAGTTGTTTTCCGGGTGAGTTCTCCACAGTTTAGTTGAAATTCCAGATTGGTCCTAGGAGGAGGTCAATGTGACCTTCATTTACTCCTCTGCCATCTTGAAGTCTCCTCCTTTTTTTTTCTTTTTTTTTCTTTTTTTTTTATTAGTATGGGCATTATTGACTATCTAACAGACTTAGCAGGGGGATATTTTCTTATCAATTTGAAAAATTGATGTGAGGAAACATAAAGAAATTAGGTTTCCTTTATTAAATCTTACTGTGTTCCAGCACTATGTATCTCATTTCAATCTCATAACAACTCTGAGGTCAGTACTCTTATTATCCTCATTTTTACAAATGAGGAAGCTTTGTTACAGAAAGTTACATAGCTTTTGCCTTTTGTGTTTGGTCTTCCCTCTTCATATGACAGTGGATAGAAGAAGGGTTTGAATCAGGCACACTTCATTTGTATTAGTTGATTGTTGACCCCAGCATGTTATTCACCTATTCCCTCTACTTTTTATTTCTTTTAGAACATGAAAATCATACAACTTTTTCATAAGGCTGTGAAAATTAAATATGCAATGCATATTAGGTATTCAGTAAACATATTCTCCTTTCTTTATCTCACCTGCAACCCTCCCTTTCCAAACATTGGAAAATTTTAAAATGAATATATCTTCTTTATTGGAATAGTAACTTTATAAAATGTTTATGATCCTGGGCTTTTTTGTAAGCAGAAAAGAAACTCACTTTACTTGAATATTCCTGATGCCATTTAGGCTTGTGCCTGTTTCCTCCTTTTATGTTTCTTCCTTTTTAAAGTCTGTTAACTCAGTAATCCTCACTTGCACATATGGGAAGTGGAGGCTAACCATGAAACTCAGAAAACCATGTGGTCCATCTGATAGGTCCCTCTTTCCTAGACACAAGCAAGAACCTCAAAATTACCAGAGAATCTTCCGTTCTCCAGAGAAAATGAAATAGATGGGTTCAAAAGTATGCCTGCTATTTGCATACACACTGTTTGTTCAGTGATGAGACACAATATTTTTATAATCTTCTGATATTTTTAAATTTTCACAGCTGCATTTTTAATGAAGCCCCATTTCTACATTTTTAAGCATCCCATGCACTCAGCCATGGGAGGAGGAATTTCACAGTCCTCTGTGAACAGTGTTGTTTAAAATTATTGATAAGTATTTACACTATCTGTAAGGTATGAGGGATCAACTCATTTCCCTTTTGCAGAAGGTATATTAATAATGATGGAAAATTATCTTGAGTGAGCTATATGTTTATCTCATGTGTAACTGTATACACAATGAGAATTTTTTTTAATCTTCCTATTTTTTATTTGAACTCGTGGAGTTGTCTTTCAGATAGTCTATATTTTTTCATTTGTTTCTCTGTCACTTTTAATTTTCTTTAATTTACTATGACTCAATTAAGTACGACAAGCTGAAGAAGAGTTAATCACTAGATAGCCCTGACATTGAAACTCCACTTCGGTAGCTTGGAGACATGGCAGGGCTACATTTTCAGGTTGCATGTGTCTCCATGCTGAAGATTATGCATGGCAAACAGGCTTGTCCAAGCATGTCCTCATGAGATTTCACTTAGTAAAATCACAGGTATTGTGGTGTTCTTGTTCTTATTTTTTACTGTGAGTAGACTGATATAGAATTTAGTGTATGCATAAGCTAATATGACATTTTGGCATAAAAATATTTAAAAATATTAAATCATTTCTTCAATCTTTGTCAGTTTTCAAACTCTCCATATGTAAGATGGAGGCTATTTCCATATTTCAAAGAAGAGAACACTAAGGGGAAAATGAATTTCATAGTCATATATTGCCATTGCATTTTAGGTGGTCAGTGAAAGGCAAGTAACTCAGAAAAAGAGAGAAAAAAAAGACAATTAGGTGTATTGACCCTGATGCCAAAGGAAAAACAGTAATTCTTAATCCTGTTATTATATTGACTTATAGAAAAGAGTGTGTTATAAAACCCATATGTATTAAGAAGCTCAAATTTAAAGCTCACAGGAAATTAGGATTTAAGTGAGGCCCCCACGTGCAGTAAATCTTCATTATTCAATAAAGTCTGTATTTGCAAATTCACCTACTCTATAAAAGTAGCTTATAACCCCCAAATCAATATTTGTGGTGCTTTCATGGTCATTTGCAGACACACACAAGACGGTGAAATATCTGAGTCACCCCACGCACACGTTCCCAGCTGAGGTCGAAAAAGGTGGTACTCTGCCTTCCTGTTTCAGCTCTTATACCATAAAAAAGGGTGCTTTTTCATCGTCTCTTTAGTGCCTTTGTGCACTAAAGCAACTTTAAACAACTAAAGACACTTTAGCAACTTTGTGCGTTTTGTTGGTGATTCCCCTGTTTACAATGGTCCCCCAAGTGTCATGTTAAATTGCTGCCTAGTGCTCCTAAGTGCAAGAAGACTGTAATGTGCCTTAGGGAGAACATAAATGCACATGTTAGATAAGCTTTTTTCAGGCGTGAATGATAGTGCTGTTGTCCGCAAGTTCAATGTTAATGAATTAGTAATGTATATAAAATATGATGCCTTTCAACAGAAACACGCATAAAACAAGGTTAGTTGACAAAAATGTAATTTCAGGAGTTTTGAAGAACCTAACCCTGTATTTCTCCTAGGAGCAATGGTCTAGTGTTTGCTAATTCGGTGTTCATGAGGTCATCCTAGAATATAACTTATATGAAGAATGAGAATGAACTGTACTTTCTTGAGGCCATATAGAAGGTTTTGAAAAGTCAATATAACCATCATCAAAGCAATCAATGAGGATGGCATTATGGCCAGAGAAGTCCCTCCAACTTCTGTGTGGTATTCTGTAATGGAGAGTGGCAATTTTACTGTATTTAGGGAAGGAAAACTTAGTCTAGAAAAGGCAATTAGGGAGTTGTGGTATTGATCTATCATAGCAGCAGGAAGTAATTGATTGATTCTTCCAGCTGGTAACAGGTGAGTTGGCATTGTTTTATGCAGAGCAAATATTGTCAGTGGGTAAGATTTATGGTTCGTGTAGGCCATGTCCTGCAGGAGTCCTAGAGGGGCATTGACTAAAGTATGACAAGCTGCTTCACATGACAAAATGGGAGATAGGTTTCATAGCAACCTCATTGCTTTTATTCAAAACAGCTGGGTTCTGGTCATTAGGCTCTTTTTTCTTAAGCTTGTAACACAGACTATATGATATAAACAAAAATGGCATGCTGTCCCAGAAGTATTAAACCGGCATAAATGGAGCTGGAGCTACTGTTGTGAAGGTACAGTTAATATTTTAAAGCTCTCTACCATTTAAATTTCCTGATTAAGGCAATTTGGAGATTATGTTGAGGTTCCATGAGAGGAAGATGCATCCTATTTCTTGTAGACAAAGTTCATCAGCGTTTGTAGTCTAACCAATCATGTCTGATAAGAGACTACAAGTAATTTAGCAAGTAGTAATTTTTTTTACCCAAATTGGATTATGTACATTTATACCTATTTATAATCTCCTTTTCTGTACATGATAAAACGTTTGGGATTTGCACTAACCATTGTTATATATAAGGCTTTCAAAGTTGATTTTATAAAATTCTGAAATTTGGGGGCTTATTTAGAAGTCGTGGGTCAAAAACCACATCTCGAATTACTGCCTGGAACAGAAGTGGCCCCTAGCTGAGTAGAGAGAAAAGAAGCAAACCAGGAACATGAATGGCTAGACGGATGATTCTGAAGTTTTCTTTCCAGCTATTAGAGATGAGAAAAAAGTAGAAACCATCATTTTATATTGGAACAAGTGTTAAGTGTGTCCTCATGTCCACATCTTCTGACATCTAGTCCTTATGCTACCTACCAGCTGGGATTGCCTTGTGTTGTCAGGTAGCTTCTGATTTGCTAGATGGGGAATATTCCACTGGGAATATAACAAATTGTGCAGTATTAACCATATGTGGATGACTTTTCTTTCTGTCTCTGTGTAGCCGAGATTGGGGATTTTGATGAAGCATCGGACAGAGAGCACTTAGCAAAAAATAAGTACATACCTCAGCAAGATGCACTAGAAGACAAAATTGTGGAATTTCACCATAACCACATGTAAGTTTCATTTGTTGCTTTGCACTCCCTTTCAGCTGTTTTTCTCTGTCCCTCTGACATACAAGGGTACACATTCATACACAGACACAGTAACTATTGGAAGAAATATGCAAAAGGTGAGGGAGAAGAGCACAGGGGTTCACGTGGCGTTGTTATTCATCCTAGACTCTCAGAAATGCAGGTTATCCACTTTAAACCAGAGCTCTAAACCTCTTGGCTTTTCTTCCTGTGAGACCTAAGTAATGTTGGAATTTTAGGACACCCCATGCTTTGGAATAAAAGGGACAGTATAAGACCAGTTAATAGGAAATTGGGAATGTGACAGGTACACTAGAGACAAACTAAGAATATTGTGAAAAATCTAGAACCTTTGTATCATCTCCACTTCATTTTTTTTGCTTGGATCAGTAAAACATTTTCAAAGGATTCTCTGTTCCTTTTGTTTGTGTTGTTATTTTAAGGAAGGCACTTGAGTCCTGATGATAATATGATAATATGCCTTGAACTTTGCTTGCAAGTTTAGGTCTATTGTAAGTGACTAAAAACTTGTTTTAACATGATAGTGTTTTGCTTTTTTATGACGTTAAAGGAAACTCTTTGAGATATAAAAAAACTTGCCAAGTTTGAGATAGACTTTTGGGGTTTTGTGTTACACAAGCAATAGAGCTTTTGTTCAAGCTGCTCAACTTGGGGTTATAATGAATGGGGGGTTGGTTGTCATCTCATCGGGTAGCTCTATTGTTTGTGATGAAATACCTTTTTATTTCCCAAGAGAAGCTCCTTAATCTCAAATTAATAGACACAGGGAATGCAAATCTCCTGGCCTTTCTCTTCAATTTTTGTTTTTTCAGTGGACAAACACCAGCAGAATCAGATTTCCAACTCCTGGAGATTGCCCGTAGGCTGGAGATGTACGGGATCCGGTTGCACCCAGCTAAGGACAGGGAAGGTACTAAGATCAACCTGGCTGTTGCAAACACAGGAATTCTAGTGTTTCAGGTAAGAGCATTTAGAACACAGCTCAGTTCCCATGGTGATGGGGAGATAAGAGTTGGCCTTTCAACTCTGATTCTGTGCTGGGTGGTCCAAGCTAAGACCTCTGACAGTTATTTTTAGGTGAATAGGGAAAAACTAACCTTATCTCAGGTCTTCTGTTTCTTT
The DNA here is from genome assembly GCF_021234165.1 of Pteronotus mesoamericanus. Classification (NCBI taxonomy): domain Eukaryota; kingdom Metazoa; phylum Chordata; class Mammalia; order Chiroptera; family Mormoopidae; genus Pteronotus; species Pteronotus mesoamericanus. Next base: position 609,111 of record NW_026555109.1, read on the forward strand.
CCAGGCATTCAACTTCCAGATTCTATCAATTCACCGTGAAAGATTTGTTTGCATTTATTCACTTTGTAGGATCATAGAAATCTATATCTTTCCATAGACCTATGCTTACAACATGTATAATGAGATCAGGATTTTAGATTCCAAAATAACCTTTTTCACACTTTTCTTTAAACCTAATTTGTGTTTTACATAAGCTTATTTTGGATTAGATTTACCTAACTTAAAAAGAAAAATATAGTATGCACTTGTAAGATGTAGCTCTTTCATAAGTTTATAAGAGCCATGTCTGTACTGCAGTAATTTTGCAGCAAAACACATACTGCACTTAGATGGATCCTACCTATGTTTTTCTTAAGGACATATGATTTTCTGCAGTCTGAAATGTTGCTTGACATACAATAAAATGCACATATCCAAAGTGTACCATTTGTAAGTTCGTATATATGTATATCCTGTGAAACCATTGATGAAATCAAGATAATGAACATATTTACCAACCTCTCAGATTATCTCAAGGCTTTTCTTTTAAACAAAGGTAAATAATCTGTGCTTTGGTTTCAAATGGGTGTGAAGAAAGCATCTGCCTTTCTCATGCGATAGAGTCAGATTTCAACCAGTTTTGAAGGTGTAAGTGTGTGTATGAACTAAAACTTATTTTAACTCTGCCAGATTTGGTTACATTCCCCCCTTCTTATTTTACCAAAATAGGTTGTGATTCTCTCCTCGTATATCAGATGTTTATGATGGACGCTAATTATCACAGAACTGTGTCCCAAGAAAAGAGCTCAAGTTGGGTTTCACATGGGATAGTAGGGAGCGATGTGTTGAAAGCAGTGTGGTATTTAAGGAGGTGACTCCTCCTAAAAGTGTTGAACCTGCAGAAATAATGCAGGAGTATCTGATGAAAAAACAAACAATAAACTAGGTGTAGTTCTCAGTAGTACCATTAAATTTCAAAACTAAAACGCTTAAACATTTCTAAAAATCATAGAGGGGGAAAAGAGGTGCCTCATAACTGAATTAATTTGCTTTGATTGTGTTTGATACAATCTAAATATTGAGAATTGCTCAGTAATTTAATCACATGCAAAAGCTTAGAATTAATCTTCTTATCGGTGCCTAATTGCTTCATTCTTAACCAACTTAAATAAATGGTCCTGGTGTTCAAATGGGCTCCAAAGGAATGCTATTTTCACTTGATATGATAGGACACATAGGAGCTGTTGTCTGGCAACTCCTGCCTGTTTCTCCCCGACTTCCCACATGGCTATCAAAGATGAGGATGTCCGTTCTAGACACTGTTCTCTGGCCTAGAAGATACAAGGAAGGTGGGGCTCTTTCCCAGGTCCTGATTGTGCTGTTGGAATCCAAATGGACATGGGAGCCAGGCCATGTGGACAAAAGGATCATTGTTAACCTGCAGTGTTGCTTCTCTGTTGCTAACCTATGGTGTTGCAACTGCTGGTTAAGACACGTGCTCAGGAATATCATTCTGCCATTCAGTGTGTGATTTTGGCCCACTTAAAATATATCCATGCTGCAGATTCCACATCTGTAAAGTGAAGATAAGAAAGCCATCTCATGGGCTTTTGTGTCAGGTTTGAAAAGATCTGTAAGTTCCTTAGGCCAGTGCCTGGCATGCTCGAAGTGATGATTGCTAATTATTGTGGTGGTTGTCATGGTTTTTATTTTTATTTATCTTTCTTATTATCATTCCCTTGACCAGCCTCTTTCTCCCCTGGAGGCAGACTTAGTTGGAATGCCCGGTCATGTAATTAGTGAGAAATAATCATCTAGGAACTGGCATCACCCCCACAGATGCAGATCCTGTGAATTCTCCAGCAAAACACATTCTTACGGAGCCATCAAACATCAGTCCTCCTTGCTGTTCCCCATAAGCAACACAAACCAACTCCCATCTAGCTCCCATTTTCTGGCTCACTGGGTTGATACCTTTCTCCTTAGGGCTTCACGAAGATCAACGCCTTCAACTGGGCAAAGGTGCGGAAGCTGAGCTTCAAGAGGAAGCGTTTTCTCATCAAGCTCCGCCCAGACGCAAATGTAAGTGGCTCCCAAAAGAGGGGGAGACCTGCTGATCCTGCCTTGTGAGCCCTTGGGATGGAATGGGCCAAGTTAGAGCATAGGCTGAAACTAACCAATAGCCATTCAGGTGTCCAAGTGTCTTACAGAGAGATGGTAATGCCACAGCTGTTACTCTCAGTAGACAGAAGGTAAAGGATAGGTAGCACAGATGTGTGCCTGAGGAGAGGGTCACTACCTATGCAAACACCAGCAGCTTCTCCCCCACCCCCACAAACAACCTGAGCTCTGCAGTTGCTGTGTCTCCAGTTTCTGGGCCACCTTGAGACCCTATTCAGCATTCTGCCATATTCCAGGCATATCCCTGCCCACACAGCAGCAGTCCAAACTCTTGACTGCCTGCTGTTATCCCAAACTTCTGACAGTACATTCTCACAAACTAGGCAAGTCCACTTCCCACAGAAACTCTACAGATGTTGCTTATACTGGGGCTTGGTCAGAGAAAGAAGAACAACATATTCTTCAGCTGGAAATAGCGGTGGAGCAAATGGATAATATATCACTGATGTCCCCAGCCAGTACTTGGGAGAACTTTTTCCTGTGGAAAAAAGATTGTAAATGGAAGTCTAGGCTTATAGTTTAGCTACAGTATGGTTTAAATAGGCTTTTATGGCCTGACCTCCGAAGCAGACACCCATTATAAGTTGTTTTCCATGGGAAAATGCATTTTGTTTTCCAAAAGCCTGATTTACGCATGAAAAATTACAGTACAACTTCTTTGTAAGTTGAGACTGCACTACCCAGAACTGTGAGATCCCCCAAATAGTCGGAACGGCTAGGAATGTTAAAGACTGCAGTAATTTTTGTTTATATAATATGGCCCCATAAATGGGGGGCATTCCATCTCGGAATAGAAAATTACCATGTCCTCTTTCCAAAATCAAAGGACATGAGTTTTTCAGTCTTGAGTGGTACTTTTGTGCTCCAGAAAGAAAAAAAAAATTCTTCCTGTCTGGTCACTGGGGCCACCTGGGGGCTTGAGCCATCTGATTTTTGATAGAGAATAGTCTTGCGACCAATATTTAAAGTTGGCATGAACCATGAGGGAGAAAACAGAAAGAATTGTGTTTCAGTTATTTTAAGGAGGCAAAAAAGGAATTTCAGTACTGGGATTTTTTTAAGGAAATGTAAGCCAAGTAAACATAATTTATTTATGAATTTTGTCAAAAGAAATATTATGATTTTTACTCAGTTCCCCTGGGTTGTTAGTTTCTTTAAGGAATTCTGTGGAGAATAAAATATTTGAATGATAATTATATTTTGTCATTAGGAACAACTATATTCTACTAAATATGTGAATTTATGGTCATGCTATAATAAAATATACAATTGAAATTTTATTGCACAAATTTTTTTCTGTCTCTTTTCTCCGTTTTCAACCCAGTGTCCATGGATAATGGATAAAAACCAAAATGGTATTTTCTCTTTTTAGAGCTCATTCCAGGATACCTTGGAATTCCTAATGGCCAGTCGGGATTTTTGCAAGTCCTTCTGGAAAATCTGTGTTGAACATCATGCCTTTTTTAGACTTTTTGAAGAGCCCAAACCAAAGCCAAAGCCTGTTCTCTTTAGTCGAGGGTCATCATTTCGGTTCAGGTGAGTATTCTGCTTCATACCTCTCAGTGTGCCATGTGAACATCTTTCCCTGAGACTTTCCTTGTGCTATTACTTATTGCAGCTGCTGTGCTATTCAGCAGAGAGATAAGGTCAGAGCCAGTCTCCAGGAGCTGATGGGATTTTGCTTGGTCATCCATCAGGCTCCTTGGCAGACCCTTGCAGAGCACTGTTTGAATGTCAGCGAGGCAGGAGGCTATCTACCTCTAATAAACTCTTAATGAGACTCTCTAATTCAGAAAGGATTTCCTTTTTCTGGAGAAGCAAAACTCTCTTGTTAACATTTGGTATAGCTTCATAAAATGCTATATAGGCTTGCCTATCATTGGGTCACTTTTTCACTCATTCTTTTAACACTTTGAGTTATCTTCTGCATGCCAAATACTCTTCTAGCCATTGGGGACATATGATGAACAAAATTATCCCTGCCTTCTCTAAGCATACAGACTCAGGATGTTTGCATAAATACCAAATATAGAATTAAGTGGTTTAGTTAACTGAACATTTTCTTTTATTTATAAAGGAAATATCAAGAGGTGAACTAAACATGAAAACACAGTTTTTCTTAGTCTGCTTTTACTGCTGACTAACTAGGAAAACCCACATATGTCCACATTCATGGAAGGGAAGTAAAGATGATGGAGTGTTGTGTTGTGTGTTTAAATGAGAATGCCTTGTGTCTTCCCTTTTCTCTCATGGTCTTCATTTTAGCGGTCGGACTCAGAAGCAGGTTCTCGACTATGTTAAAGAAGGAGGACATAAGAAAGTGCAGTTTGAAAGGTAAGAGGAACTTCCATGCTACTTCTCATATGAGAGGAGTCAAGTCATTCTCTCCAGGTAACAGCACAATTGCTGCAAGGTAGCGCTTCACCCAGGCTTGGTGAGTTAGAGAATCACTGTTTCATAATCACCTTGGCCAGCTTGGACAGTTTAGTGTTAGACAGGAACATTGGTGAGCCCAGGGCATTCACTGAAGGGGAAGAAGAGGTAAAGAAAATGGACTGAGAGAAACAAGTAAGGAAGAAGAGAAAGAAGCCAGCCGAAGGCAGAGAGGAAAAAGGAATAGATTACAGTGGGGATACAGTGCAATAAAACTTATTCATTGGTGAGTCCTAAAATATTGTGGGGTTTGAAAGTATTTTTAATTAAAGTTTGAAGGAGAAGAAGGTGGATTTATTTTTGTTCTTGTTAGCAAATATTTATTGCTCACATGATGTACCAGGAAGTGTTCCAAGCTCTCTTCTATATTAACTCATAGTCTCCATACCAAACCTGTGAGGCCCATGCTATCTTATTCCCTTTTCAAAGATGTAGACACTAAAGCTCAAAGAGTTTGAGTAACAAGCCCAGGTCTCCAAGCTGGTGGGCAGCCTCTGGTCGGCTGGCTCTGGAGCCCACTGCCCTTAAGTATTGCACTGCCTTCCAGAGAGAGAGAAGCAGAGAACCCAGAGGGACTAAGGCCCAAGGGTAAAGGGGTGAGTGATGGTGCTCCAAAGTCTGTTTAGTGCATGTGTTTTTAAATCTTTTTCTTTTTTCATTTTAATACACTTAAAAATTACAGTAAGGTACACAGAATACAGCAAACACCCATATTCTACTACTTAGAATTAACATTTTAACATATCTATTCCTGGAGTTCTTTTTCTTCTTCTCTTATCTGTAGCTATTGTTACAAGTGTGACCTTCTTACCAACAGCCTTCTTATTTCCCTTCTCCCCTCCCCAGAGGCAACAGCTGGCTAATTCATGTTACTCTGTTACACAACTTCATGCACCCTCCAAAAAAACATGTAGAATATGTGCTTTTTTTTGTATAAGTGACATCATACTATCCATAATTCTGCATCTTGATTTTGAGATCTATGTCAAGTGTTTTATGATATCTGAGAGTATTACAGTTTATTTATCTGATTCCCTGTTGATAAGCTTCCAGGTTGTTTGGTGTTTTGCTTTTGCTGCAACAGACTTGCTGCTGTGACCATCCTTGTGTATTTCTCCTGATGTAGGTCTGGGATCCTTTCTCCCTCCCTGTACCCAGAAATGTAATATTCAGAAGGTTATTTGCATGCTTACCTTGATATAACAAGCAGCATAATTTCCTTGTACAATCCACAATTAATCTTTTGAAGATCATAGAAGTGGTCCAGTTTGCTTCTCTGATTCAGTCTGTGTGTTGCAGAGCTTTTGAGGATTGATTTGGAGTATTTTGAAGAAAAGTTGGCTGTACATTGGAATTTAATGTTTATAATGTTTCATGCCATTTGCATACCTGAAAACTTTCTAATGCTTGTTCACTGGAGAGGAGAGGACAGACAGACAAAGGAAGGGGAACTATAAGGAGAGGTATTAGTGTCATTAAAGCCAGTTTCTTCTACTGTTGAGTCTATAAATTTATTCACAGGGCAGATCTTTCCCTCTGAACTTAATACTGTGAAAGAGTTAGCTGATTAGTAGTAAATGCCTCTTTTATAGAACTGATCTAGAAAATCCTTACCCCAAAAGCACGAATTGATTTCATTAGACCATAGCTAGTAGTTCAGAGCATATGTGGGCCCACTAACTTCTTCCTCCCAGTAACTTTTCCCATAACTGGACAGTTAGTGCTCCATTGTTGGGCTCCTAACCGCTTGTGCCCCTCAAACAGAAACCAGGGATTGCAGAGAATTTTCTTAAGGTTTAAGTAATCCTGGAATCTACAGGAGTTATGGAAAAGGTGACTGGGTCTGTTTCCAGGGAGCATTTATACAAACTATTTTGGGTACCTTCATTTTTGAGTAAGTGCTTAATGCTGTTATTTTTCATTAAGGAAAAAAAAAACACAACTTACCTAACTTCAGCTGTCTTATGTGTTTTCTCCAAGGAAACACAGCAAGATTCATTCCTTCAGAAGCCTTGCAGTGCAGCCTATGGAGCCGAATTCAGAAGTGCCAAAACAAGTCAGTATTGGTGATACACTGCTATAGCTCTGTTTTTTGCCAGACTTCGTCTGCTGAGTTCTGTGTTTCATAGCATGCTTTCTCAAGTGTTCCACCCTTCACCTTCGGAAGTGTTTCACAGAGGAGAGTCCAGCTATGTGTCCCGACTTTGAGCAGACACATCCTCTGTCCATTGCACACCCCTCTCCTGAGCTCAGTGGCCCTGGAGTGTGTCCTTTTCAGCTGACTTCCTATCCTCCCTCCCATGCTTGTGCTGTGGAGAAGTTCACTCTGCTGGCTTTAACTCAGCAGAAGGGTGAACCTTCCATGAGAGCCAGTAGGGCAAAGTCCATCCTCCAGTTAATGCATACACTTGTATGAAGAGATCAGAACCTGTTTTGCAACTGATGGATATAGCTCCCCTTTGGTTCCAGGGTCAGAACCTTTCTCTGGCAGTGGACTGGATGGTGAGCTCCCAGGGCTCATGTTACAGGGCAATGACCACAGTTGGCAACAGACATTATCACTCTTCCTCTAAGGGTGGCAAGAGCTCACTTTCCCTGGAGTTGGTCTCTAGGTGAGTTTTCAGGGTTTTCTCTACAAGAGAATAAGAACATTGTTGGGAAAAAACATGAAGGAGATTTCACTGTGTGAATCCAAAAAGATTCACATCTGTGAATCTTGTTCATTCTAGTCGTAGAATATAAACAAAGAAGTGTTTTGTCATTTGTCTGAAATACTCGTCAACTTGCCTTCTGGGGTGAAGTGTTTTCTTTTGCCCCTGCTCTCCCTCCCTCAGGAAGCCAGTGACCTTCCTGAGGAACTCATTCCATAGACACTTTGGAAAGCCAGTATGAGACTGTGGGTCCTAGAAAGCAGAGGCACTGCCTGATGTGTGCTGCTAGGGACCCTGCACTGTCAGTTTCCATACCCTGAAAGAGCTTTCTGGATGCCAACCAAACGCACTCAGGAGGGCCTGCTTCCTATCTGAGTGCTCTGTCCTAATACTGTGGAGGCAGCCTTTATTTGGTGATACTTACAGGCTGCTTGAAGCTTAAAGAGGAGTTAATAAACTAAACTCTGACATCTTGTTCTTTTTTTTCCAGCTCTGGTGTAACATTCTGCCTTTTCTCTCTTGTTCCCTCATCCTTTTCTTGCCCGCACCCCACCCAGGCTCAGCAGAGAGCCAGCCTTACACTTGGAGAAGGTGCTGAATCCCCAGGTGGCCAGAGCTGCCAGCAAAGAAAGGAACTGGAAGATTCCATCAACAAGTGTGGGCCATGCCAAAACCCTGCTCTGCAGAAAAGCCCAGTGGGTAACAAGAAGGCTGATGGAGGCGTGAAGGAAACAACAGAGGAAGAGGAGGAGGTCGTTAAGGATAGAACCCAGCAGAGTAAACCTCAGCCCCTGCAGCCAAGCACAGGTCCAGCATCCAGAGCTGCTAGAGGCAGCAGCACTTCTATTCCTTTCATTGACTGCAGTGATGTAGATAGTGAATACGATCTTCTCAGGGAACAAACATCCCAGTCACGGTCCCAAACAAATGACAATTATGAGGGTGATTTGACCAGTGGTGTTTATCTGCTCTCCAGGGATGAGAGGCAAATAGAAGCTAGGCACAGGGCTTCCCCTCACTCTGTGAATTCCTCCCGGCCTCCTTCCAGAGAATTCCTTGATGACGATTCAGCAGACATCACCTTTGATATGAGTGGGAGCCCCCGTCTCCCAAGGCATAGCTCTCTGATAGATGAGATGTTCAGGGGCTCAGGCAGTCACAGTCCCCTGGCCACACCACTGTCTTCCAGCAGCAGAAGTTCAAGTCCAAATAACAGTTGGGACAGGATTGGGTCTCAAGGCTATGTTTCCGAAAACAGATGTGACCTTACAGAGAAAAGAATAGGAGAAGATACTCTCCCGGGTGAGGGTCCTTGTTATGAAAACTGTTCCCCCATCCTGCAAAGGTCATACTTACGAAATCTTCCCAGTAGATATAATAAGTCAGAGACAGACCCACTCATCCTTAGCCAGGTAGCATCAACCCCAGAGGCACTGGATAGGCTTTATGGCCATGAAGAGGGAAAATTGTCCAGCCTGGCTGGTTTAGAAGGTAGAATGCTGGCTAATGGGACACCTCTCCTGGGTCCCACCTCAAAGGTCCCCATCATGCAGACAGGGTGTGCCTGTAGCATGGTGGACCAGCTGGCACCCCTGCAAATGACCGAGGGCTCCACCAGCAGTGGGACTGAATCCAGTGATTCAGACTCTGAAATGGTGAGCCATTCAAGCCAGCCCCTCCTGTTTGGTAATGCAGCAGTACTGAGTCCCCCTCCCATGCTGAGAAATAAGAAGTCCTTGGGTGGCCTGCATGTGAGCGAGGAGCAAGAAAAGGATGAGTGAAGACACTGGAAGGCATGTCTTCAAGAGTCAGGAACCTGGAGTCATGAGGCCAGGGCTTCAGTGGAGAATATCTATTCTAATGACTCATTAATTTTTAAGAAACATTTGTTAGAGGAAGTTTTGAACAGGCACTTGTTTGGATAGGGCATGCCTGACTTCTAAAATCTTTCAGAAAAAGAAAACTTCACACAGTGGCTTGCTTTCCAAAAAAGCTGGTCAAGATAAATAGCAAGTCATGATAACATGTTATCAGGAGCTTGTTATCTTTCTAGTTGAAATCCTTCATTAGGAATCCGATGATGCCTATAGTGTATTATATTAATGTGGAAATTTTCTGTGTATGTTTAATTTTGTGTGCACATCACCCTCCCATTTTTGAAGTGCTTTGACCGAAGCGTCATTGAGATCCAGGAAGGTGTTGGTTTACTTTCCCCACTTCTTTAAAAGGTGGGCTGCTTTTCTGTGCCTCATAAAGTGAGGAACTGACAAAATTCAACGCCAAATGTAAGTTGGTTGTTAGTTTAGTTGTGCTGGTGAAATCTTGGCCAAGTGTAATGAATATTTTAGTCAGAAGAATTTGGAGTTATTTCTTTTTTCCTGACTTCATATAAAGTGATATAAGAGTTGTCAAATTTTCATGAACTGTAATTTTCATGGGAATGCTAATTTGGTTTGGATTTGCATTGGTGGATCAAGTGTTTCTGTTTTAAGAAGCTATAACTCTGGCTGTCAGAATCTCTTGGTGAATCAGAAATGCAGGAGAAAGTAAGCCCTTGCAGTAGGTACTTATCACCAGGAGGTTAGCAAATGAAATGTCTGCCTTTGAGTTGTGCGAAGTACAGAGAAGGAGTGTTTCCCAGTGTCATTGCCCTTGTTTGGTTTTTATGCACATTCTAAATATTCACTCTCTTGTGAAGGGTGTATTTTCTTGGGAAGTGACTTCTGATGTTTCTCTGTGCAGGAAGAAAGATGTGTGAGTAGTGAGGAGTCTGATTTCTTTTTAAATCTTGTCCACCTGTGCTAGTGCCTTTCACCCAGCATTCCTGATTTTTAGATAGAAGAGAGTCTGGTTTCAACTTGCATTGTTTCTCAGCCTTAGCATCATATTTTAAAATTAGTAATGCCTGAGTCTAGACCTTGACTCTAGAAATTTTTATCTAATTGGTCTGGGGTGCCTCTTGGGCCTCCAGATGGCTCTGTTAGGTAGCTGAGGGTCACTTCTCAGCCTTCTAGAACCAGTGGAATACATTTAAAATGTTAGCTGAATTTTTGGCATGTTTGCAGATTAAGAAAAACATTACAAATGAAATTCTTTTTTTTTTCATGCCTGTTATTTGGAACTTTTCAATCTTTGATACTTTTATATAAAGATGAATTATAGAATCAAATATTTACATTCTACATAACTACAAAATTATTGAAAAGAGTTATAAGACGACTATGTCCCTGATGTGCTGCCACACCAGTGGCCTTACTAAACTTACCACATGACTCTCAGAGCGAAAGAGCTGAACCTGTTTGGGAGGCTGAGTAAAATTTGGCAGTGGCGTACCACAGAGAGCAGTATTGACTGACCTTGTGGTTCACAAGTGACTGTTGGTCCATGCGCATGTCAAGAATTTGGTTTTAAAGATTCTGAGAACTTAATCCATTTGTATACAAACTTTTGTTTTTTCTTCCTAATCATTTGATTCAATGCATGATTCATGAATTAAATTGATTAGTGGATAGTTTGAAAGGTGTTCATTGAAGTAACTTGTATATGTCTTGCTTTAGATTTATATATTTAACAGAGTCACAGAATTTTAAAACTAGAAGGGATAACCTAGGGCAAATTTTCATTTTCTGGATGTGAAACCTTGTTCAGATGAAGTTAAGAAACTTCACTTAGTCACACAGCTAGTGTGACAAAGCTCAAATTAGAACCTGCCTCTAGATTTCAGCTTTTCACTTTATGTGACATCTTGATGTTTTTGAGTCAATATTTTAATTTTTGAAAATCTTGTATGGGTTAATAATTAAAATAATGTGGAGGCGAATCATGTAGATTTAGGTAATTATAGTTTATACTAGGTAGGAAGAACTACTGCTTTTTATATCATGCAGTTTTTGCAGGTATAACATATTTCTGCATATTCTGTTTTGGACTTAGAAAAAGATATCAACTTACTATATAAAAATCTAGTTAAATGTGGGTTAAGCAGAGTCATATTTGCAACCCTGTGATTTATTTATGAATGTGATTTGTTAAAATGAGGTGTTTTTTTTTCCTCTAATTATACAGCAGTCTGATAATGAAATGTGAATGAGTAATAGGTATTAACTTACTCATCATATGGTGCAAATGTAAACCTCCAAAGCAAAACGGGCGCCAATAGCTTGTTTTGCTTTTTCCTAAAGAAGTGATTTTATCTAAAACGTTTTAAAAGCAGCTGATCAATGGTGGAGTGCTCGGTTCTATACTAAATAGATTTTCCACTTCCAGGGTTGCTCATAGAGTTCTTCTGAGGTTGGTTTGGTACCAGCCAAGCAACTCAATTTCTGCCTCTTGGCCAATATTTATGAAAGCAACAATCCCAGTGTGATTAGTGGTGCTTAAACGGAAGGGGGTGAAGTTTGTTCAAAAGCCAACCCTTAAGTGCTGAGAATATTCACTAATTTCCTCTGGAGGATCTTGCCCTGCACTAATAGATTCCAGACACTGGTGGGAGAGTAAAAACATAAGCATTCTTTGAGCCTGGTAGAGCCAGTTCACTGAGGTGATATGGTCTCTCACTGTGTGTAGATCAAGGAAAGCCAACAGTCTCCAGCATCCCACCTTCCGTGCCCCCTACCTTTTGTGTGACTCTGGTCCCCAGGTCTTTCCCTGGCCCCCAAAATCACACTCCGTGGCATAAGGAGGACATGCACATGCATAAAGTTGACATAAGAGTGCAGGAAGATGGGGGTGGGAGGGAGTGAAGAATGGACAACAGAGGTTAGAAACCTGTGAATTCTTTCAGATTTTTAAAAGGTTTTCCAAGACTTGTCAATGAATTTTTCTAAAACAATAGCTAGTGAAGAGGTCTCCTGAGTCAACAGGGTACCCAGGTCTTCACTTAATAGCTACTCTCTGAAATGATATTGTAAGGCCTTGAATGGAAAACAAACCATACATAAAAACAAATCTTCAAGCCACTGAGGGCTACTCCAGGGCCTCCCTACATTAATATCTTTGATTAGATGGTACTTCAAAATATGTAAATTGTAGAGCCTTTTGTGGTTGATTGTGCTGCTGTTTGTTCAGGGCAAAATAAAAATGCAAGACACTATTTTAGCATGAAGAAATGCATTTAACAAGTTCCAGAACTTAAAATGAATTGCTCCAGCTCATTTTAACAGTCATCTGTATGCCATTGATGCTATTTTATTAGACATTTAAAGAAATTCTGTGGGCCAGATTCTTACCCACATAATGTGATTCATATTTGGGAATTTCTCACAGCTTTATCTCACCAAATTGTTCTGTGTGGCCTGCACTTAAAATATGAATAATTCCAATTTTATTCTCAAGAAATTCTTTAAAGATTCAAGCCACACAATGCTTAAAAAAAAAAAAAAGCTATGCCTGCAAAACTAAAATACAGTGTGAGTCTCATGAAATTTCCACCAAGTATACAAAATCCAGTTTGTCCTGTTGAATCAGAAACTTAGCTTGCATTATTAGCTCTGGATTCATTTTGATTGTGTTGCAAAACAGTTTCTAAAAGAAGAAAAAACTAAAATATTAAACTGCCTTTTAAAATTGTGTTAAAAAATATTGGGAATGTGCATACAGCTTTCTCTTTGATATCTATAATCAGTGTTCCCATGCTTTTAATCAACGTTTCCCACTTAAATTGTTATTTCATATTTCAACAGACTAGGTTTGGTGCAGCTGTAGTCATTAGTGAGTAAATGTGCTACTGCTAAGCCCAGCCTTAAATCAAGAGGATTAAGAAAAACCTTCATCTTTAGGCTTACTTTGAATTTGTTGCTTCTATCTCAATCACTCTTCCTTATGTAGGTCCTTATTCTTATTAGTCAGAATTTAAAGAGACCTCAGAGTTGCCTTCCCAAGAAGGCTCTTTTTTCTAGATCTTCTCCTTTGTAGTACATAAACATTCCTCTTCTGATAGTGATGAGCTTAGTTACCCTGAGGCTGGCCTACCTCTAGTTTCATAAGATGAGTCTGTTTTATTTCTGCAAATTTTATAAATCAAACTGAAAAAAGAGTCTTTCTGTGCAATAGAGTAAGCCTCTTTGAACGTGAAAGAAGTGAACATTTCAAAATAATCCTTTGCAGGTAGGTCTGTGATGAGGTTGACATTCCACCGTGTTAGCCAAATCTGTAAGATCAGATGGAAGGAAAGGTACTAGTATATGAATTTAGACCAGCAGTAAGATTAAAGAACTTTACTCTGATGATGTTACAGAATTCACTGGTGCTGCTTTTTCCTTGTTAGTTCAATTTCATCTGTTTCTGTTTAATTGAATGAAACAATAAAGAGAAACAGAGGCTCTAGTTTACATTTGTGCATACCTCTAACACTAGTTGCTGGTATTTAAAATTAAGCCATGACTTTTAGATCAAAATAAGCATGCCACTTAATGTAACAGTTCCCTTTTTATTAAAAACAGTAATAATGAAAAAAATCCATGGTGATTTGGCCTAGTGTTGTAGGCATCAAAGATTAAAAGTGGCCTGGTTGCCACATGTTTGGATGCATGATGGAAAAGGGCTGCTTATTGTTTTCTTGTGTTATAATCTAGAGATTTTCAAGTATTTGCCCTATGAAAAAAAGTTGCAAATGCTCATTTGTATGCCCTATAAACGTTTGGGAGGAGGTGGGCAGAGTCTTATTTTGAAAAGAAAGTTCTTCATAAAATAGCATATAGATTCAAAAATCATAGATGAAACATCTAGCATGAGGAACTTTTTTTATTTTCCAGTGAAAGCAATTGAACACCCTGGTAGAAGCTAGGGAAAAATTTAAAAATCATTTCCTGAAAGCATTACAAATCAAATAGACTCTGATTTGTTGAGGATCATTTTACTGTGGATCAACTGAATGACGCAGCCTTCACAGCTTAGCCTGGAAACTACCTTCAGTAGCATCTTGGCCCTTGGCATATGGTTATAACTTCCAGTGGAAGGTAGCTCATTTGCATCTTCATGTGGGTTCCGGGTCAGGTTACTCTAATATGTCTTTATATTTGAAAGCAGAGAGAATTAAAAATCAGCTGTTGACATGCGATATCTGCAAGACTAATGCTATTGTTGCAATCATGGAAATGGTACTGAAGATACTTGAGCTTGCTACTGGGGCTTGGGGCAACAATTTCAGAGTTGAAGAGTAGAAATCACTGCAAAATGCAACACAAACCAAGGGCATTAAGGAAGGAAGGAGGTGTGTGTGGTAAAAAGCATCAAACAGTGATTAACTCTACTTTTGAATTGGAGATGGAGGAGGTAGTGGGGGATATGGAGGCCATGCTCCTGCTTTATTATAGATTTGGGTTATTCACTGGCTCTTAACCAGGAAACAGTAGAAGTGTCATTTTGGAGCCTGCAGTGGTGTGGTGATAGACCTTTCATAACTCATGGGTGGGCTTTCTGGGTCATGAAAGTGGATTAACAACTGCTTTTTCCTGGACCTCAAAGTTCCTTTGTAAGAGTCAAGTCATTTGTCACTCTGCCTGCAGTGGTATATAGAAAGACCGAAGGTGACAGGTTTTCCTTAGTCAAGAACACACACCTGCTGCTCTCTCCACATGCACCTCAATGGCCAATGGATTCAATCCCTTATGCTCCACCCCCTTTCTGCCTGGAAAGCTGCAATGAAAACCTAACTAACCAGATCACACAAGCTTGGCCTATATTATTAATCCAATTCTCTTCTGTTTTCTCTGTGTGGATATTTAATACTATAGATAAAATATTTTATTAAAAATTTCTAATACACCAAGTTAATTTTAAAATAGAAAAGGCTGGGGACTTCATTCTCATTTTTGTCATTTGTTTAATAAATTTAAGACAACATTTTTCTGTTATTCCATTATATGCACTGTTTTGTCAGCATGTACCTATCTTAGAGAAAAAGCTTTTTTTTTTTTCCAATGTTCTGTCTTTATCCTCAAAGCATGGTATACCTTCTGTTCCTTGCATTGTTGGAGCACTGTCTGATGTCTTTTTTTTTCCTCCCTCCACTGGTGAATACCAATTTGTACTTGTAATACCTGTTTCCTCCAGAATACAGTGATCCTGTTCACTAAACAGCAATCTTTAACACTGGGTGGTACCATATTTCACTAAGGGTGGGGAAATAGAAGTGAACAGAAGACTTCACTTTTCTCATTGCATCTTCTAATAAGCCTAAACTTTGTACTGTGTGTGCATAGGGGCGGGGGGGGGGCGGTTTTTGGAAGTGAGCAGAATCATTGTGGTTAGCAGAGAGTATCCAAGAAAACAGAGAGCATCTGTGATAGTAGCTTACATAGGGGAGCTCAGACAACTAACCAAAGAATTGGCTTCGTACTTTGGGAACATCTATTCAAGTGGGAATAGAGAACTTGACATTGTTTATATCTATAACAAAATTTAGTTGTGTATTTGCTTTCGAAGGAGTGTGGGAGTAAGTGTGGAGAAGACCTCACCCAGCTCAGCCCCACTTGGCTTCTCATGGCCAATAAGTTGTTTTTAGTTTTAATATGTACCCAAAATGTAGGCTTTCACAGATACTATCTGGCTCTGTCTTCTCTCCAGGCCTAAGGGTGCAGTATCTCAATAAAACATGGATTTACACCACCAGGAAGGTTGCCAGCTTCTCTAATAACAGTGAGCTTGGTAATTCTTTGAGCATGGAAGGCCAAACTTATGTAACAGTGTATATGCATAATATTAATATTTCTTAGTAACCTAAACTGAAGAGGCTTTCACTTGTCCTAAGAGGCATCTTGCTGTAAAAACTATCAATTGTAACTGTTCTTTCCTACTGATGGCTGAAGCTTTGCCCTAAATACAAGATGGTATTTTTCATTGGTATGAAGCACCGTGTTCCCTAGCCCAAAAACTGCCATCACTATGTTCAACAAAGGAGATTATCCTTTATCTTTCCCCATAAGTAAGAACAAGCTAGTACATTTGCTACCATTTTTCCATTGGTAGCATTTCTTTCTTTATTTTTCTGCAAGCAGCATCACTATTGCTTTTCTGAATTGCTTGATGGATGAATGGTGAAGTTGATATTTAGCTACTTATAAAACTTAAAGGAACTTGACTTAAGAAGCACTTATACATTACCTTCAACAACCTAAATTATCAGGAAGAGGACAACACCACTATGACTGGTAATGCTATAACCTGGTTTTTCTTGTGGAACCTTGTAATTTCAATAAAACTTTGTCAGATTTTTTTCACATATTCTATTGGGATGGGACCCAACTAAGTTATCAAAGTGAATCTGCCAGTTTTAGAGATGACCCATTATTCAACACAATACTGTGCTTTTTTTTTTTTTTTTTTTGATAAATGGCTTTCTAATGCAGACAGTCATCACATAGAGTTCATTGTATTTTCTTCTGGAGGGAGACTATGCATTTAAAAAAGAAACTTTTTAAAAAATAGGTGAAAATGTACACCTGTAATGTATGTGCCTTTGGAGCATGTTCTGGGTATATCGAGATAAAATCTCCTATCTTTTAGGACCAAGTAACAGGAATCAAATCATGATAAATGAGTAGAATTTAGAAGCATGCCAAATAAAGTTATTTATTTGAGGGAGAATTGAAGAATCAGCATACTCTTTTTTAAATTGCTTTTTAAAGATTTTATTTATTTATGTTTAGAGAGAGGGGAAAGGGAGGAGAAACAGAGGGAGAAAAAACATCGATGTTAGAGAAACATTGATCAGGTGTCTCCTGCATGCCCCCAACCAGGGACTTGGCCCACACCCTAGGCATGCGCCCCAACAAGGAATCGAAGCAGTGACCTTTCAGTTCGCGGGAGGACACCTAACCCACTGAGCCACACCAGTCAGGGCAGCATAGATACTTTTTAAATAAAAGTACTTTTTTAAATTTTGAAAAGAAGACTTGAGAAAGAGCTCAGTATTCTTATTTTCTTCAATGTTATTATTCTCAAATACTTAAATATTGTTTAACAAATCTGTAGGTTATTATTTTTAAAGTTAATGTCTAGTTTTTTAACAGGAAAAACATCTCAATTTAAAAAATGAAGATTACCAATTTATTGGCTAATTTAAAACACCAAATAGGTACAATTAAGTAGTAGAAAATCTCTTCTCCCAGACTTGTGTGAATTTGTTTTAAGCCTTTAATACAATCAGAGGCGGTACACGGTTCCTAGGCAGCTTGTACCTGATGCGAGAAGGGAACACAGGCAGGAGTTTGGCTTGCTGATCATAGACTGTGTTTCCACTGTTTATGTGCCACTGATGGAAAGATGGACAGGAGATGCTGCAGTGCTGGGTGATGCTGCAATGTCACCTTCCCCAAAGTCAGGAAAGGATAAGTATGAATATGTTTTACATTAAAAAGATAGGAAAGTTCAGCCTGTTTCTGGGGTGCTTCAATTTATGGATAAATTGAAATCCATAAATATCTCATTGCTAATTTGAAGTTCCATAATTGTTTGTGCCATGAGAATTTGAACAGTTAAAAAGATTTTAAAAAGCGATTACCAGAAATGCCTCCCTTGAGAGCAGTATTAGTGAAGGCATTTTCAGTCCATGGGGGTGACATAAACTCAGCCCTCTTGATACAGATGAATGATGGAGAGGAGGACATGGGGCAGGGGAGGAATCATCCAGAAGAAGTGAAGGATTTGAGAGATATTAACTGAAAATATAACTGAATGCCAAAAAAAAAAAAAATACCAGGCAATTTCTGGATATAAGAAAAATAATTTTTAAAAAGAATCAGTTTCCAGACTTTCAGGATTTTCTAATCTCTTCAAACTTCTTTTAATTGTCTAAATACCCAAGTGCTTTCTCAAAAGATCCCCCAGATTATTTACCCAGAGTCCCTTGCTGAAAGAAATTCCCTTGTCAATTTGTCACGGGGGCAAGGGGCAGGGAGACAATATCCAGGCGTTAATAAGTTCATTGAGTAACAATGAGATGCCTTCAAAGTGAGTGACAGACTGCAATGATTTGAACAGACTAAGTCAAGCAGACTCATTTTGTCTAGCTCTTTTTGTAAAATGGACTACTTTAGAGAAAATTGGTTACATGTAGTTCTAATAACTGTCACCTTAGATGCTTACTTTCCCTAAGACTCGGCTCTTCACTCTCACCTGAAGGCGGGCCCAACGTGGGCACCAGTTTGTACAGACCATCAATTATCACACACTGGCTCAAAGTCAGAAGAGAATTTTAGTTACTCATTAAGCTGCCAAATTCTACTAATTACCCTAGTCAGCCTATTTCATTGATTGCTGAATGGTAAATGAGCTAAATATTTTTGCTTGGACTCTGTCACCTATACGTTTTCAAAGCCTTGAGTAGTCTCTCTTGCAAGGGAAGAAGGGGGATCTTCTCCATGAATGCAGCTCAGATGAGCAACTTGGAACTTCTTTGGGACCCTTCCCTTCTTTAGAATTGCTCATAGAGTGCTAGAACAGGCTTCTTGGTATTTATTGATTTATTGGTTTAACAGTTTAAATACACCTATTACCCTGCCTTTCTTAGGCCCTGCAAACCAGTTGAAGTAGCTGCTCTGGAAATAGAAAAGGGCCACCCTAATTTGGTCATCCTCCAAAGCTGTGTTTTGTGCATGTAAAGTCAGTGATTACACATATAATTAGGCTACATGAGTGAATGAAGCAGGTTTTTACCCAACTACCTGTGCCTGACCCTGGGCTGTCCCTTACTCTACCTAGGAACACCAGTTGTCATGAATTTTACTTTCAGTGTCCCATTTTCTGACTCCTGTCTGTGATGTGGTCTGGTGGGGATTCTTCTAGATAGCTATCTCCTTTAAAATGGGTCCTGTCTTCTTGACAGGGTAGAGCCTTAGTCTGTTCACTCATTTTTTTTGCCTGCTCAGTCTACTAAATGGAAGTGTCCCTGGGGGAATGCACAAGGGCAACAGCTTTTAACCTTCAGAGAGTGCAAGTGGTTGTACTTGAATGTGTTCACTCTTACTTTCTCCCTCACTACATGGCAGTTGGTTTTTTACCTGCTGCTAGATGCTGTCCAGGGCTAATTGGTACTGTTTCCCTGCCCCAAACCTTGCTCTTCTTTCAAGCTAGCCTTTTAACTGATTTTTATTCTTGCCTTCAACTCTTTAAATGATGAGGCAGCTGCTTTTTCTATTCCATGTCCCTGCAAAATCAAGGCCCCAGCACATTCTCCCTTTAAACTATCTCACCTGATCTCACGCAAAATGTGAAAACTGAAGGTAAGCCCCCAAACTTTACCAGATAATGGTGGACAAGTAAAAAGAGACTCTCAAACAGCAATTCACAAATGCATGAAATGTTTCATCTCCAGACTGTCAGGATTTCTTTTTTCTAATTCTTATTTGTAGTGATAACATTTTTGTGATTTAAAAAAAAAAATAGTGTAGTACCTTGAAAAAACTGCAGTTCTAATTGTTGTCACTATTTCTATTTCATGAGTTCCGATTTTTTTGAACTTATTGTATTCAGTTGTGCACTAGTGTCAATAAAATTGACATTTGTGAAGCAATTTCTGGCTTTTTTCTCCGGATTTCACTGGGGCTGATGGTGTGTGGGGCAACTGGGTCTTTGTCTAACACCAGAATTTCATTTCAATAATTGTATATTAAAATGCCAGGATTTAAATGGAGGGATTTTTAAATGTGAACTTCTTTACTCTGCCTTTTCCTCACATTTTCTAATCTTGTTCTTCAAAGATCTTTGTACTAAACAATAGTCAGTGGGCAGGATGCATGCTTTCCATTGTTTTTTTGGGTGTGATGGCTTTTCACCCATGTGTTTGTGACACAGCTAGCTGATCAATCTGGGACTGGGTGGGGGCGGGTAGTGGTTTCTCCATGTGGTTCATTCATACTGGGATCAAGTTCACTGCCTTACTTTATTCTAGGCTGTCCTATCTTACAATTTCAAAGTAGATATGACAATCCAGAGGGAGAGGATAGATGTCAAGAAAATGGGGATATGCCTGAAACGTGGCACTTCACCTTTTTCTCCAAGATCCTTGATAGTGTGTGCAGTAACAACAAGCTGAAACTGTATATTGGAAAATGAAGAAATTATATACATTGTCTTTGCTTATAATGGTACTAGACAGGACTGTAGGCTGTTTTAACTTTGTTTACTCTGATACTATTTCTAGCAATTCTATATTAGGTAAAAACACTTAGGTTAGAGGTATATTTGAAATATCCTATTTAGCTTCCATGGTTTGACATACTGATATTTGCAAAATTATGTTGGCAATGAGTTTCATGTACACATCATCTCCTTTTGGCTGACTCATAATGGGTAATTATACATTCTATATTATTTAATGTGGTATCCTTTTCAGAGGAATAATTAATTACCTGTCACTTTTTGACTGATAAAAGGGACTTGGGGTAATGTAATAACCTCCAGCTTTGTATTTTTAAATTATCATCTTTGCATGTAAATGTGATGCTAGTATTTCTGTCCCAAACAGTGAGAGAGACATGGAGTGACATCACCAGGTATAACAAGTTTGCTTCTGTTCTTTGTCGAATGGGGAGTTAGCTGCTTTAGCTTTCTTTAGCTGTGGCCTGTTGTTATGAGATGTAGTCTCTCCTCGGTGTACCAATCATTTAGTTCTCTATTAGTATAGCTCTATTTTCTAGTCATTTCCCATGTCTCCCTGTAATATAGACACTGTGTCTTTCTTAAGTAATTCTTAGAAACTAAGACAGTAGTTAGGAGATGAAGAATCTATTTGGGGATACACTATGATTCTAACTTACTGTAATTATTCTCTAAGCAGAGTTCTCTACCTTATCATTAATTACATAACTAAGGCTTCACTGACTTACTCATACTATGGTATCTTTATTATTAAGGCAGCTGCAACTTAGGAAAAAAACTAGAAAATAATGAAGCATATCGTTTGCCACAGAGTCATCAAGATTCTAAACATTTAAAAAGGTGAAAATTATAAGTAGAAATCAGATCCTAGAAGAATTACTTTTTTTTTTTTAAACTTCTCATCCCCAAACAGGCTCCCTGACTGGTAGCCCTCACCTTTCAGAGCTGTCCATCAACTCTCAGGGAGGAGCTGTGCCCGCCAACTTGATCTTGTCTCCCAACCTGAGCCCAGATACCAAGCAGGCCTCCCCGTTGGTCAGCCCACTGCTGAACGACCAGCCATGCCCACGGACCGATGACGAAGAGGAGGGCCGCAGAAAGGTGTGGGAACTCATGCACAACAGCATGTTACTCTTTGTTTTAATTGGAGTAATATTCATAATGTAAAATCTGCCATTTAGCCATTTTTAAGGGTACAATTCAGTGACATTAAGTACATCTACGTCATATAACCATCATCACTATTTATTTCCAGAACTTTGGAACTCCACACCCATTAGCAATAATTCCCATTCCTTTCCCCCCACCCCAGCCCCTAGAAACCACCATTCTCCTTTCTGTCTCTGTGAATTTGACTACTCTAGATACCTCATATAAGTGGAATCCTAAAGTACTTGTCCCTTTCTGATTGGTCTGTTTCAACAGAATATCCTCAAGATTCATCCATATTGTAGCATGTGTCACAATTTTCTTCGTTTTTAAGGTTGAATAATATTCCACTGTGTGGATGTACCACATTTTGTCTATCCATTCATGAGTTGTTTCCTCCTTTTGGATATTGTAAATACTGTTGCTAGGAACATGGGTGTGTAAATATCTGTTCAAGTCTCTGCTTTCAGTGTTTCCTTGTATAGCCCCAGAAGTGGAATTGGGTACACTCTTCTGGGAAGCAAGCAAGGTGGCTAGCACTAAGGGAATTCCTTTTCCTTATTGTTTAAAGAGAAAACAGGCCCTGGCCAGATAGTTGAGTTGGTTAGAGTGTCATCTCAATATGCCAAGGTTGCAGGTTCAATCTCTGGTCAGGACACATAGAAGAATCAACCAATGAATGCATCAATAAGTGGAATAACAAATCAATGTGTCTTCCTCTCTCTCTCTCCCCTCCTTTCTTTCTTCTTTCCTTTCTCTCTCTATAAAATCAATAAAAACAAATAAAAATGACTGGCCTGATCTAGAATGGTACTGCCTGCCCACCTAACCAATGGACTCCAAAGAATTGAGTCACACTGGTATTACCAGCTGCTTTCACCCACATCCGTATATATAAGCCACACTTTGTAGTCCCACAAACAATGTGACTTCTATTTCCTGAACACCAATACCACCAGCCACTACACTTGGAACAAAAGCCACTAATGGTTTCTGTTTCACTTATTTCCTTGAAGATTTTTATCACTCTGATGTTTTACCAATTAATTAGATTTTCAGATGCCCAGTTTTGAATGAATAGTCCTCAGTAGTGGCTAACATACTCATTCGAGGCCTTTCACTGAGGGTAGTATTTGCATGGAAGGAAATACTCCTAGACTGTTTTCTTATTATGGAAACTTATTCTCTTCTCATACATAGTTCCTTTCACACAAAAAAGAATAAATAAGAGTTTAATTAGACTTGATACCAGCTAACAAAAGACAACAAGTTAGCAATGTGCAACTTTCTTATAAGCAAGATATTCTTAGAGACTCATATTAAAAAATTATGTCTCGTTTCTTTTTATGGACTTCACAGAGATTCCCAACTGACAAAGCGTACTTCATTGCTAAGGAGGTATCCACCACTGAGAGGACATATCTGAAGGATCTTGAAGTCATCACTTCGGTATGTGTAGCATTTCCTCTAAAGCATTAAATTACATAATTTATCTCAACTAATATTCAGCTTTAGGAGAGAAGCTGGATCTAATTGAAAGTTGGATTCTCTGACTTCAATTAACAGGAGTTTGGTCCAGAGTTATAGAAATTAAGACAGTAATAGTATATTTACTTTGGAATGTGCTCTATAAAAATTTTTATAATTGTGATTTTTTAAATGTAGAGGCAGGATGTTTCTAAAGTGGAGAAAATTAAAACTAAAAAATTTACTCTCTGCGTGCACAAATGCAGAACATTTTGTGTTTTGCCCGTTGTCAAATGTAGCTACTTATTTTTGCTTAAAGGTGAGCTCAGAGGGAATAGAAGCCTCATTTTATCTTCCCTAATAAATTGAGCCGTGTCAGCAAAATCTGCCAGAAGACTGTCTTTTATTATTTTAATCAGTTCTGTTCAGCCTTGGAAAAAGAAAAATTAAGCATTGTGGATGTCCTTATGACCCCTGATTTCTGGGAAAGAACTGGCCCTTGAGAGGTCAGCGAAATCATTAGGTTTGTGCGCCTCCTAGGTGTCATGTGTGGTGACTGGCCTTGGGCAGATGCTCAGTAAACAGCCTGGTACCTAGCCCTGCCTCACCTCAGCAGGATGAGTGACACTGTGTGAAGGTAGCAGCCACCTTCACAGCCACCTCATGTTCAACATTTTAACAAAGGAGCAGAACTAGAAGTTCCTAAATTACTGAACCAGGGGGTGTTCCGTGCTACAAACCCGGTGACTTGGCCAGAATGGAGGTTTTGATTTAAGGAGCTGCTCATTTCAGAGATTCGTCCTGGCTTCAGCAGTTTCTTGGTAACCAATCTCAGGAAACAGTGAGAAAGAGATGGGTGCTTCTCACACCATCTGATGAAAGAAGGGACAAGCAGAGAGGCCTGAAAACCCCTGATGCTCCTGAAATGCTACAAACTCAGTAGTAAAGCCCTTTATCCTCAGTAACAGTTGGCTGCAGCATTGCTTTTGAAGAACTGCAAACACTCATCATTCATCTTTACACTTCTAAGTGTATCCTTTCTTTATTCCCAGTGGTTTCAGAGCACAGTGAGCAAAGAGGACTCTATGCCCGAAACATTGAAAAGTCTCATATTCCCAAATTTTGAACCTTTGCACAAATTTCATACAAATTTTCTCAAGGAAATTGAGCAGCGACTAGCCCTGTGGTGAGTAAAGTTATGGTTAATAATTATATTTCACCCCCACCTTTCTCCTCTTTCTATTTCCAATGTTATTTTTATGTTGTTGCTTATAAGCAGCAGTCATGAGAAAAGATAAGAGCAAGAAACTGGCTTACGACAAGCCTAACTGAAAATGTTCAGTTAGATTCCACATGTATTTAGAGTACATCCTGAATTTATTTCCCTTTCGTTTATAGTTCTTCAAGATGCATGTTTTTGTACGAAAATTAAATGAATGTCACAAAGTAAAGGTAGCAGTTACTTCTGGGAGGACAATGTGGGTTAAATAAGTCCTGTATATGAGGGACATTAGGAGTGTTGGTAATATTTCACTGGTGCTTGTTTTATACTCATTTGTTAAGTATCTGTATGTCTCATGATGGAGTTTTCTGTATTATATTTTACGTTATTTAAAAGTGCTTTGAAAAGAACAGAATGCTATGCATCACACAAACACTCTGTTACCTTGAATCCCACTCCTAAGTGTTTAACTTAAGGATACATTCTAACATGTGAAATGACATATGACAAAGGTATTTGTGGCAGGATTAAAAGATTAGAAAGGAAGAAGTAAGATTTCCAGTCAAGATGGTGGCATAGGCAGACATAACTTGCCTCTTCGCACAACCACATCAAAATTACAACTAAAACACTCAGAACCATCATGAATCAAGTTGAATGGAAGTCTGACAACTACGGAATTAAAGAAACCACATCCATCCTGACTGGTAGGAGGGGCACAGATGTGGAACTCACCCACTTGTGGTGGATAAAAATTTGGGAGGGATCTCTCAGAAGCAAGCAGGCCCAGCCCCACACCAGGCTCCCCAGCCCAGAGTTCCAGTGTCAGAAAGATAAGTCCCCACAACTTCTGGCCACAAAAACCAGTGGGTATTGAGTTGGTGGAATTCCTAGAGCCCCAAGCAGTTCCCCTTAACCCACACACAGACTCACCTACTCAGACTCACTTCCTCTGAGCTCCAGCAGCGGGGTGGCAGCTTGAAGGGCACAAGACCCATATTGGGAAAGGCTGAATTGTCTGGGATCTGGGTGAACAGAGGCTATTGTCCCTTTTCTGAGATCTCCCCACACAGAGACACAGAGCTGGCAGGCTGGTGCAACATTCGAGATCCCATCAACCTGCCTAACACTGTTGGACTCTCCTTGGAGATCCCCAGAGACTACACCCCATCCAACTTATAGGCCCATCCAAACTGCTTTTCCATATGAATGGCAGGTCTTGATTCATGCTTCACAGCTTCCTATATCCTATCAAACCAGCAACAGCTGGCCTCAGTGAGCCCCAGGCCAGGAACTAGCAGCAGCCAGATTAGATTCACAGTTTGACTTCGCCTGGGAACCTCCTAGCCAAGCAAGAGTAGTAGCCTTCTCAGATTGCTTTACAGCTCAGCATGGGTGGCCCCAGGCAAAACACAGCGGGGCTGACCTTGTCAACACCATCTGGGAAATCTAAGAACCAGTGTACCCAATAGCCAGCTACAGACCATTTCAGAGCACCACCACCCTGCGCCTGCACAGCTGATCCTCTATGGAGGGTGAACATTGGTGGAAAGTGGTCACAGCCAATCCTTACAGCTGACTTGCCTGGGAAAATCCCTCCTATTTATCTGCCAACGGCAACCAAGTTGCTCAACTACAAGAGGAGGGTGTACTCAGCCAACACAAAGGGCGCACCTCGAGTACCCAGCTTAAGTCATAGGGGAGGCTGTGCCACTGGACCCCACAGGACACCTACTACATTAAGCCACACTACCAAAACACAGAGTCAAAGCAGGTCTACCTAGTACATAGAAACAAACACAGGGAGGCTGCCAAAGTGAGGAGACAAAGAAACATGGCCCAAATGAAATAACAGATCCAAACTCCAGAAAAAGGGCTAAATGAAATGGAGATAAGCAATATATCAGATGCAGAGTTCAAAACACTGGTTATAAAGATGCTCAAGGACCTTAGTGAGGACCTCAGCAGCATAAAAAAAGATCCAGTCAGAAACGAAGGATTCACTAATGAAATGAAGAACTAGCTGAAGGGAAACAACAGTAGTGTGGATGAAGCTGAGCATCACATCAATGATTTGGAACATAAGGAAGCAAAAAACAACCAATGAGAACAGCAAGAAGAAAAAGGAATCCAAAAAAATGAGGACAGTATAAGCAGCCTCTGGGACAACTTCAAGAGGTCCCACATTGCATCATAGGGGTGCCAGAGGGAGAAGAGAAAGAGCAAGAAACTGGAAATCTATTTGAAAAAATAATGAAAGAAAACTTTCCTAATTTGGTGAAGGAAATAGACATACAAGTTCAGGAAGCACAGAGAGTCCCAATCAAATTGGATCCAAAGAGGACCACACCAAGACACATCATAATTAAAATGTCAAATTTTAAAAATAAAGAGAGAATCTTACAATCAGCAAGAGAAAGGCTGAGAGCTATCTACAAAGAAGTTCTCATAAGATTGTCAGCTGATTTCTGAACAAAAGTTTTGCAGGCAAGAAGGGGCTGGCAAGAAGTATTCAAAGTTATAAAAAGCAACAACCTTCATCCAAGATTACTCTACCCAGCAAAGCTTTCATTTAGAATGGAAGGACAGATAAAGTGCTTCCCAGACATGGTAAAGCTAAAGGAATTCACCATCACCAAGCCCTTATTATATGAAATGTTAAAGCGACTTATTTAAGAAAAAGATCAAAACTATGAACATTAAAATGACAACAAACTCACAACTATCAACAACTGAATCTAAAAAATAAAAACAAAAGCAAACTAAGCAAATAACAAGAACAGGAACAGAATCATAGGCATGGTAATAATTTGGAGGGTTACCACCTCGGAAGGGGAAGCGGGAGAATGGGGGAAAAGGTGCAGGTATCAAGAAGCATAATTGGGAGGAACAAAATAGATAGGGGGATGTTAAGAATATATTAAGAATAGTATAGGAAAGGGAGAAGCCAAAGAACTTACATACATGACCCATGTACATGAACTAAGGGGGAGAGGACGTTGCTGGAGAGATTGGGAGGTACCAGGTGGAGGAGGGCAAAGGGGGGGAAAATTGGGACAACCGTAACAGCATAATCAATAAAATATACATTAAAAAAAGAAAGAAAATAATACAATAATTAATAAATAGTAATAGAAAAATAAGAAAGGAAATGTGGAAAAGATAAAAATAAAATAAAAGATTAGAAATGACCTAAATGTCCATGAATAGCAGGTTGGTTAAAAATAATGTTATATCACTTCTATTAAGCCAAGTAAACATCAATCTGGGAGACTGTTGTGGCACAGAAAATCAGGAAAACACACAAAGACTATTGTGTGCTGTAGATTGCAAAATCTCTGATATATCCTTAGCTAAAATGGAAACTTTTTGAGAAAAATTCTTATGCAGTTTGTTAAGACAAACATTATGCGTAGACACGTGGGGAGCTAACTGTTTACTGAACACACATTTTAAAAAATGCCAGGAGAAAAGTAGTAGAACAGTTCTACCACAGTTTGGCAGAAATGGAACCCATTGTATGCTTATGCTGTATCCTCACTGCAGGTGAGAACTTGGTTGAAAGTGGTCCCCAGGGCATTAGTGACTAGGACCTGAAGGAGCCAGGGTGAGGTTGTCTTACTCCAGGTGATACCCTAGATCATGGAATTCAAGCATCAGCTTAACAGGTTACCAGAACTGCTCCCCTGTGCTATGAAGCAAATGTGTTCAGGCATCCAGCTTCATTTGTTCTTTATACCTGGAGATAATTCTGTGCATTTCTCTATCCTGAGATAGAAAGTTTAGAGGCTTGACTAAGATGCCCCAGGGAGGAGAGTACAACCAGGATCAAGAAATAATAAGTACTGCGCCAGCCTCACTGAACATAGGGAAAGAGTGAAAATGCCACTTTAGAGTCTTACTCTAGGTTGGTGCTCTGAATATAAAAGAAATACCACTTTTCAAAATTAGAAAAAAAATCTACAAAATCTAACTTTATTTTACCTTCCCGAGATTGTTTACCAGGAAACTTCTGGTTGTGTTTTGCCATGTTGCCTCATCATTCCTACAAATTTGATTGATGCTTCCATAATGGAGTCAAAGACATTATGTACAGCTCAGGAGAAATCAATCAACAGTTTGTTTTCTGGCCAGTAAGATATATGTTAATATAGTTTTAATGTTCCCATTGACTCAAAGCATCCTCTTTTTTAAAAAAATTATTTCAAACATTTACAGTTTTCACTTTAAAAGTAAGATAGCTGGTAAAAAAAAAAAAAATTGAAAAACATTATACTGACCCTTTACCCCATATACAGACATCATCAGCCTTTGATATTTGCTGTTAGGTAATTAGGTAAAAAAAAAAAAATACAACAAACTTAAAACTATTATTTCTTTCCAAAAGAAACAAAATTGAGGTATTCTATTTAACAGATGTGTGATCTCCATCCAAAAATGGTTTTTCTGTTAATTAACAGTCTTGCTACATGCTGTTCTGGTCCTTTGCTTCTAAAGCAGATCTTCATTTGAGCATATGTTCATTAAACTGACAGTGTTCCTTCATAATCATTAAGGTAGCAAAATAATATTGAATTTCAACTCTAATTGAAAAAAAAGTAAAAATTAGCAAATAAAAAATTATTAAGGTTGCCATAGAAACACACTACAGCTACCACCAGACCACACAGAGGATATGATGCTGGAAGGACCTCTAGGAGATGCTCAAGAGCATCTGGCACAGCAGCTAAGCCAGTTGGCCTTCTAGCCACAGCCCCACTGCCTGCATGGGAAAACTGGGTTCCCTGTCCATGCTTTGAAGGACCAACAGTTGCCCCTGCTTCTCCAAATTAGGATAAATTTCTCACCAACTCTACATAGAGTTGGGTGCCAGACTCCTCCCCAGCTGAGTCCACCTTAGAGGAAGCGATATAGTTCAACGGCAGCACAAGACATTCCTAAACATTCTACAGGAAACCCACAAACTATGATCCCTCCCAGCCTGCTCACTGGGCTCTGCTCACCACCAGGTAGGCTCCCACCCCAGTCCCAGCAGCAGATTCCACACCTTATCATGATGTTTCCTTTCCCTACCTCCACCTCCCCTCATCCTCAAGAGAACAGGGAAATTGAGGCAATGTAACCCCAGAACCTGACATGCAAACCACAGGGGCTTGAGCTCCATCAGAACAAAGGGCCCTTAAGAGTTACCAATGGCTTCATTGTCACAGCCAATGCTACCCCCTTGACATTAAAAATACTCATTAATGCTGTAAGAATTAATGACCACTTTTGTTTAGCCCTTGAACGAGCATATTTTCAACTTTTCCAACCCAACATCATAAGTTATCATATTTAATATAAATTGTCAACATCCCAACATTTCACATCTGGTTGTGTGTCAGATTGCTACAGGTATTAGATGAGCAACATCATTATTGAAGATAAAAGGCAGCACGTGAGCTGCAGAAACACAGGCAAGAATGAATGACCTGTGGGTTGAAACACATGGTTACCGACCATAGATTTGAGGACAGAGAAAGCTTGGGGTATATACCTGTGTACACTGTAGGCTCAGAGTATCTTGTGCTGTTGTCACTATATCAGGTTTAGTCCACATGGCAGTTGATTTAAGTAATGTTGGGAAGGTCACATATAGGAAATGTCATCAATTGACAGTACCTGGCAGCCCAGCATGGTGGCTTTAGCTAGCCCTTGCCACCAAAGAGAACTTTGGAGGGCTGTATTTCATTCTAGAAACAAATGCCATATCCTTGAATGTATCCATGACAATAAATCTTTAGCATCTGGATTTTATCTATGAAAGAATATCCAATTGCTTAAAAAACAGCTGCTGTCATTTCTTTCCAAAGAATTTTCAGTATAATATCTTTCAAAGATCTATAATTTCATCCATGTTTTATATGAAGATACCAGAAAGCATATAAAAGACAAAGCCAGAGAAAGCAGAGTGTCTAGGAGCAGCTCAATTGACATGACCTTCAGTAGCCTTGCAAGAGTGGACCCAAAACAAATTGATGACGTTTATCAAGAATAAATGTAAAACTCTGCCATTAAGTTTAACTAACCAATCCT
The DNA here is from genome assembly GCF_021234165.1 of Pteronotus mesoamericanus. Taxonomy (NCBI): domain Eukaryota; kingdom Metazoa; phylum Chordata; class Mammalia; order Chiroptera; family Mormoopidae; genus Pteronotus; species Pteronotus mesoamericanus. The sequence continues at coordinate 639,366 of NW_026555109.1, forward strand.
TTGAATGCATAATGAGGAAGACCTGGCTAGACACGGATTCAAGGCAAAAAGGCTGAATGTTAGTAAGTTTAGTATGAGCCCATAGAATAACATGGAAATAAACCATTGTCTGTATCTGTAGCTATCAACATTGGCTTCTCATTAGAGAAGCCACCTGGTAGCTTAGAGACTCTTGCCATCCAGGCAGAACCCCAGACCGGTTATATCAGAATCTCTGAAAGGTGAGACCTAATTATCAGTGGTTACTAATGCTTCCCAGGTGATTCCAATGTGTAGCAAAGGTCAAGAACTTTTACCTTAGACGGCCACATTAGAAGGAGAACAGCACATGGAAAACAATTGCTCCGTGAAACATCAAGATTCAGAGCTCCTTCAAAATACTCTACCCAATTCTGAGTTTCATATTTGAAATGGTATAATAAAAGAATTAAAAAATTTTTAAATGATTGTGGGGACTATGGACATTTGGTTTAGAAGAGAGAAGTTTTTTAAAAATAGGATGATTCTCTTCAGCTTGATCATATGAAAAAGGGAGTACATGTCTTTCCAGTGGTACCAGAGGACAAAATTTAAACAAAGGATTGACTTTCCAAAGAGGCACATTGTGTCTGAATATAGAAAAGGATTTCCTAACACAAAGTACATCTTAGCAATTAGAAGCTGCCTTATGAGGTAATAAGCTTTTCCACCTTGAGGTTCTTGGTAGTGCGTCAGGGTCACCTGGGGTTGGGAGATGGGGGAGTTTTGGGAAAATACAGATTTCCAGGCCACATATAGCCTTCCTGAATCAGAACATTGGGGTGATCCAGAAATTTGTTTTTTAAAGAGTGTTTCTTGAGATAACTATGATGAATACCTTTGCTGTAGCAACTGATGTGGAGTGCCCCAGACAAACCTGAGATTCTATGATTTCTTAATTTGCATTTTCATTACAACTCTTGTTTCTTCTACAAACAATGAATGAATGCATGAGTGGTTAGGGGACTGAATGCAAGAGTGTCAGGCTTTGCCCACTGGGACCTGCGTTCTCAGAAGAGGAGGCAGGCATATAGGGGAAGGGGGACCAGGACCTCTCATGAATGTGTCTGCCATGTCCAATGTAGTCACAGAGTGTCACCAGTTCTGCTTTGGAGGACATGTGGGCCATTAATGCCTGCATAAAAGAGGCAACCTGTGAGCGAATATATTCTACGAAAAGGATAGATACAAGGAAGTTAACCAAGAAAGGAGTTCACAGTGAGTTACTGACTGACAAACTCTATATGTGTGTGCGTGTGTATGTATATATACATAGAGAGTCCAGCAGAAGTAACGCCTGCTTGAGTGTGGTTGGTAGGGTGATAATATTGGTATAATAATTTATAGTTTTAATTTGAACATTTCACCTAAAATGTCATATGGTATGCTTGAGTGTGATATTGTTATGTTACAGAATTACATGCTTATGATTTTGTAATAAAAGAGTTTATAATAAAGAGGGGCGTTATTTGTGCCAGACCCTGTATCTGTTTGTACTATGACATGAGAAACATGGGTTGGCCCATGTAGGTTTGGATGGTTGTGATCCGCGCTCCCCATCACACCACCACCTGAGGTCTGTGTCTCTCTGTCCATGGCCCTTGCAGAGTTTCATTTCCTCATCTGTCAAACATGCAGTGTAGCTTCCACCTCATACAGTTCTTACATGAACTGAATAAAGGAGACAGTGTTTGTAAAGGGCCCGGTCTTCTGCCCTGCACATAGAAAAGGGGGTGGAGGGAAGCTGATTGTTTTTAAAAACAAACTTTTATTTTGAAATCATTTTAGACTTAGAGGAAAGTTGCCAAGGCAGTAGTTTCTGCACGTCCCCACCCATACTGTTCTACTAATGTCAGTCTCTAACATCATGCACATTCATCAAAACTAAGAAACCAGAGTTGGTACATCACTATAAACTCCAGACTTTGTAAGGTGATATTTCAAATTATTAATTAGTGGAAAGAAATCTGAAGCTTACTATGCACCTAAAGTCCCCCAAATTTCACGCTTAAATGACAGCAACCATGCTTTTCTTTTGAGCCCTACATTGGGTTGTTATAATTTCCCATCAACAATGGGAAATTATAGGGAAGATGTATTACCAGGAAGTTTTCCTAAATGATTAGGCTGAACATCAGCTCAGTAAACACACCTGCCCCTATCCAAATCTTACGTTTTCCTAAGTGAACACACTTGAAAAAAGGATGGATCATTTCATCCTGGCCAAAGCCCAAGTTTCTGTTTCTTCAAAAGCAAAAAAAAAAACCAGCTTTGATGACTTCTGAAAACATGAAGAATGCTTATCCTTTTGAAAGGAAAGCAAGGACGTTTTACTCAGCTGTTCAAATGCATTCAGAGAAGCCACTTCAGACTTTGGCGTTCAGGCAGGAGTCCCAAATACCAGCCCTGAAATGACTTGCAGGCACTGAGCACAAACTAGCCAAATCATTCCCCAGAAATGGATGCAGACCTGCTCTGGTACAGGATGCCTTAGCAGATTCCGCAGTGTACAAAACTCGGCTTGCAGCTGGCAGGGAGCTGGGATCCAGGAAAGAGTCATGAAAAGAGGCATTCTGATAGGCAGTAGGCACACACCATTTCCAAGACTGATCAACTGCATTTTTTTTTTCCCGGAGAAACTTGAGGTAGTTTACTTGGAAGGAGTATAGAAATCTAGCCAGGAGGACTGGGAAGACTGGAAGTCAAGATGTCAGTGAGTAGACACATCGGGGCTCACGGGATAGAGAAGGGAAGGGGAAGTCTTTAGAGCTTTGAGCCCAGTCTATTGGAAGGATGGTCATGAAATGAAGAAAGCAGTTTAAGAAGAAAGGAAGAGGCAAAACAAAGGGAAGAAAGCTTGCTTTGCGGTACATCCATTTTTAAGGGCTCTGTAATGTAGTCCTGTAGACAGTTGAAAATGCTCATTTGAGCCTTGGGAGAGAGAGCAGTTGCAGTGGTACAGATTTTGGAAGTTATTTACAAGAAGAATCAAATCTTTAAGTAAGAATGCTGAAACTAAAGAGAGCCAGGTGTATCAAATATATCTTTTTGGCAACTTTCCATAAAGGTAGCTTATGGCAGAGCAAGAGCCAGCACAGACAATGGAAGAAGCTGGCAGAGAGTTGAAAAAGGAAAAAGCAAAAGCACACGGGTAGAGGGTCCAAGAGAAGGGCATGTCTTGGAGAGTGATGACTGGAGAGCAGAGGTGGCTTCAGGAAGGCGTTACCTGGTGTGCAGAGTAGGCTCAAGTCAGAAGGGAGTTCTTCAGGGAGGAGAGGTGAGAGGGGCATCCTTGTGGGATCAGAGGTCCCTCTAGAGCAAAAGGAGGCTTTTCTTTCAGGACTGTGACACTCTTGCAGGTTGATCAGGAAGTTTATAGGTGGAGTGTTTTTGTCTCACTATGATACTCTCCAGTGGCTGAAGTGGAGTAGAGATGATGGAGTGGTCAGAAAATTGTTTCATCCCCATCCCCCCCTAAAAAAGTAGAACATTTTTATATTAGCACCAGTAAACCATCATAGGACAAAAATAAATTAAATATTTTTCTCAAAAAAATTAAACATAGAATTACCATATGACCCGGTAATCCCACTCCTAGATAGGTATCCAAAAGAATAAAACAAGGGACTCAAACAGGTACTTGTACATCCGTGTCCCTAGAGCATTATTCACAATAACCAAAAACTATAGGAAACCCAGATGCCCACTGCCATGTGAATAGATTTTTAAAAAGTGGGATAGCACACACTAGAATATCATTCAGCCTTAGAAAGGAAGGATATTCTGACGCATGCCACAACATGGATGAACATTGAAGACATTAAATTAAGTGAAATAAGCCAGGCATCAAAGGACAAATATTGTATGATTCCACGTATATGGGATTCCTACAGTAGTTAAATTAATTCGTAGAGATAGAAAATAGAATGGTAGTTGACAGAGGCCGGGGAGGGTAAGGGTGAGTTACTTTTCAAGGTATTTGGAGTTTTAGTTTGGGAAGATGGAAAAGTTTTGGAGTTAGTTGGTGGTGGTGGATGCCTAACAATGTGAATGTGCTTAAGGTCATTGAGCTATACACTTAAAAATGACTAAGACAATAAATTACATACATTTATAATACATAACCAGGGACGTCAAAACAGTGCCTTGCACCACAGAGCCTGGACAGTGCAGTGACTGTGTGTGGGGCACCAAGCGAGAGCTGCCCTGAAAGAACTCATTTGAAGCTCAGGGCAGTGGCAGGCGGGCCTCAGGGGGCCGTGTGCTTGTTCATCAAACCACTTCCATTCGGCCCCAGTCAGTGTTGGCAGTCAGGCCTTGATCGGGTAAACTGAACTGGGAGCCTCTGTTTAAAGCTAAAACCATCCTTACACTGAGGAGAGAATTCAGCTTTTCCCAGCTTATTGATTCAGACTCTGTTGGGGGTGGGTGGGGTTTACCAGGTGCCTTTTTCATCTGAGTGCACGCCTTACAGATGCTTACATTTCACTTTTTATCTTGTTCCTCAGTGCAGGCTCTTTTCATCTGTTATTGTTTTATTGCCCAACAGTCTGGGAGGTCTCAGGGCTTTACACACAGCAGATGGGAAGTGAAACAGCCTTTTTACCTTTCAAAAGTGACCTATTAAGTGGGTATTTGGGGCAACCATCCTAGTTGGTGACATGTTGCAATTTTTCACGACATGTCACCAACTAGGGAAAAACCTTTGATGTTAAAACTCATTGCCTTCTCTGGCCTATGTTTCAGTTAGGATTGTTATGGGAAATGCTAGAAAGGAGCTCTGTGGTGGGGCAGCCTGTTTTCGAGAGCTTGTTGCATGCACCTTGAGGTTCCTGTAAGCAGGGCAGGCTGGGATACTGCTATTCTTAGAGGCCCCTGGGGTCTCCTGTAGTCACCACCACCCGGTCTCCTCCACTCTCCAGAAGGGTAGCTACACCTTAAATCAGAAGCAGTTTCTCGCCACATCCTCTGTCAAACCAGCAGTGTCCCCTTGTGGTTGAGACAGGTATCGAACCAGGCCCAAGCACACATCGTGTTTTGCTTGTGTGTACACATTCACTCCACCCCTCCCCTCAATCCTGAGAGAGCACCACCACATGGGCTTCATCTCTGCATTACTAGGAAGGAGAGGTGGGACCCGGCCCCATACTTTTGAAAGGTTGCTAATTGTGATTGCCACACAGTGCAGGCTTTGCCCATGCAGATAGTTTATTTGATATAAGAGCTTTGGTCCCCCTGCAGTTGTTCTTTGAAACTGCTTCCCATATCTACATAAGGAAAGTATCTGGTTTCTGTATTATTTTGTTATTGTTCAAGATCAAAATATTTGTAAATGTGGATTGACTGTGGAGAATCCCTTGGCATTTTTCAAAATAATTACTGCCACAGTGTGGAGGTCTCCTATGTTACCATAGTACATTTATTTACATGGGACAATGAAAACTTTTTTACTTCTTTTAATGTAAAATCAGCTTCAGTGCCTTTTCTCATGGAACATTTCTGTGTGACCTGTCCCACTGCCTTATAGAACGTAACCAGTCCCAATGTCCCCACAGCCATGATTTCAGTCAGGAACAGAGAATCAGTTAGAACACTGTGACTGGAATCCCAAGTCACTCCTTAATCTGGCAAAGCCAATTAATCACATTGATTTTTCTACCTGGAAAACTGAGTTAGCCTAGTTCAGAAGCCATGATTCCTCCCTCCCCTTTCCCACCTCTAATCTCCATCTCTCCTCTGAATTCCCACTGATCACTTTTCACCTGGAATCTCAGTTTCTTACATTCATGTCTCACCCCACAGCCAAGACTATGGATTTCTCCTGGGAAAACCATTCCTGAGCCACTTAGTCAAGGTTGGAACTCAGAATGATGTTTACTTGGTTGATTAATAAATGATTTCTTGTTTATAAACTGCATCACAGTTCTTATTAGGGCAAATTTTTATTGTGGTTGTCAATCCTTTTATGCCTTATCTTCCTCAAAGATTTTGAGACATTTAGAGTTTGAAAACAATGTAAGTAAATAATAAACAAGGACACCTAATGCTGTCCTGTCAGATGTAGTAACCACTAGCCACTTGTAGCAATTTAAATTTAACATAATTTAAGTTAAAATAAAAATTCATTTTCTCGGTAACACTAGAAACATTTCAAGGGCTTATTAGCCGCATGTGGTGAGTGGCTACTGTTTTGGATAGCAAATTAAAAAAACGCTTCTGTCATCACAAAGTTCTTTTGGACAGCATTGAGCTAAAGAATAAAGAAGGAATAGCACTCAGTGCCATGATGAACACAGGGCCTGCCACACAGTAACTGCTCAAAATACTTACAAAACAAATGCATGAAAATGTTTTGGTTTCCTCCAAGGTAAATCCTGAAGAGTTTTAAGTTTACTATTGTGGCGTTTCAAAGGCTCAAAACAGGGGGCCTGGCTAGTAAGGTTGGACAGTGCTTTGAGACATCTAAAATCATATTCACATGCAAAATTAATGGCATAACTATTAATAATAAACTACCCCTCATGGCTTTAGGCCTAACATTTAGAGGGAAAGAACTCCAAGAAGCAGCCTCATTTTTCTTTGTAATATGAGAAGAACTTCATGACTCCCCGGAAACCTCAGCCGTATGCACCTGCAAGCTTATGCCACTCATACCAAACCATACACAGGCTGTGTGGATGCGATGAGGTTGTGACACTCTTCCTTCTGTTACACATTTGGGGTTTTGGTGGCAGGCGCCATCTCAGCACTTCAAAACCTTAAGCAGTGGCCTGTGAATTTGCACTGTCAGTTTCAGACCTCACAGCGTTGTAAAGAAAAAGCAGGCCTTGGAGTCAGACAGCCCTTACTTCAGAGCCCATTTTCATCCTGCTTTACCACTGGGTGTCCTTGGGCAAGTCACTGAACCTAAATTTCTTTATTTGCAGAGTGGGGATAGTGACATCTTGTGTATGAAGGATGAAGGAGAGGAGTTTGTAAAGTATTTGGCACAATGTCTAGAACACGGTGGCAGCCAACACACAGCACCTAAAACCATCCCAAATACAATATTTGCAGTCCCCACCCCGGTGCAGTCCTTAAAGCTACACTCTTTCTTATAATAATGCCATCAACTGACAAAAAAGCCTGGGTTCTTTTGCTTTTCTTTTTGTTCATTTGCAGCAGGGTCCATGCAAATGCTTAGGTCAGCAAACATGGCCGGGGTGGCCAAGGTATTCTTTTAGTTTTTCAGCAAATATTTATTGCATCGCTCCTTTTTCTCACTATTCAGTGAACAAAACAAGCCACAGTTCTCATTCTCCTAGGGTTTGCATTCTGCTTACATCCTGTTCTCTGCTCTGCATCAAGGACACAGCCATAACCAGCCTGATAAGGTTAAATAGCGAAGTCTGGGGAAAGCTTGAGAGACTACTGTTTTATTTTCTACTTATGCCAGGACAGATCAGTGAGTATCTGACACTTTTCTCAGAACAGAAATCGTTGTCAGTATTCTAGAGGTGTTAAAAGAAAACCAGAGATTTAGCTCTGGAAATATGCATACAGTAAAGCACCTTGCATCTTCTTTTCAGTATCTTTTAAAGCATTTTCCTTTAAATTGTCTCATTTGACAATTAAAACAGTCTGGAATTGTCCTCATGTTTCCTCAGATGGAAAATGAAACTCTGAAAGGGAGAGTGCCTTGCCAGAAATTGTTCAGAATAAAGCTGTATAGGACTGTACCCTTTTTCTTACTTTCCCTGTCTGGAGGCCATGAATGAACCAGGGGGCTCAAGAAGTAGTTATTAACACTACCTATTCTCTGGTTTTATCTAAAGCAGTGTTTTCCAATACCCTTTACTGTACTATTGGAAATATTCTATGTCTGCATCATTCGGTATAGTTGGCAGTAGCCACATAGGGCTACTGAGTATGTGAAATATGGCTAGTTGGCTGAGGAACTGGATCTTTAAGTTTCATTTTATTCTAAGTTTAAACTAAATAACTGTATGGGGATACTGTACTGGAACAGCACAGTTTTAGAGCCTTGAAGGAGAGGCACCATGGAGTGGGCAAGACGATGGACACGATATTCCTCTCTCATTGTGACTGAAGGCGCAGCACACTATGTCCTTCACCACCCGTGGTCATGGAACTCAAGACCAGTCCTCTGAGCCCTCCACTCCCTGCTTTAGTCAGATCAGGGCTACATCTCTTGTGTAAAAGCTTTTGTTGGAAGGAGCTTTCATTGGCTGTAAAAACAAAACTGTGCACAAAGGGTTTAAATGTCCCTTCTTTCAAAGTAAATAGCAGTGAAACTCATTGGAGACAAAGCAGTGTGGTCTACCTGGAAGACAGCTTGGAAGAATACACAATAAAAGAAAGATTAGAAGGAAGTTAGGACAAGATATGTATTATGTGTATACCACATAGGGGAATCACTTGTATATTTATTAGACTTCAATGAATTTATATAAGATTTAAAATTTTAATTCAAAAGAACCTATGCACCGCAATGTTTATAACAGCATAATTTAAAATAGCCAAGTGCTGGAAGCAGCCTACGCACCCATCAGTAAATGAATGGATCAAAAAACAATGGTACATTTACACAATGGAATACTATGCAACAGAAAGAAAGAAAGAGCTACTACCCTTTGCGACAGCATGGACGGAACTGGAGAGTATCATGCTAAGTGAAATAAGCCGGGGGTAAAAGACAAATACTATATGATCTCACCTATAAGTGGAACCTAATCAATAAAACGGACACACAAGGAAAATCTAACCAGCAACATTGAAAAAAAGAGGAAACCGACAGCAACGGGAGGGAAGAAGGGAGGGGGGTAATGGGGAAAGGAAGGGGAAGGGTCAAATCGGGGAACATGCATAAAGGACCCATAGACAAAGCCAAAGTGGGGAAGGATTCAGAGGTGGGGTGGGGTGGGCAGGGGAAAGTGGTGGCGGGAAAATGGAGACAAATGTATTTGAACAATAAAAAAAAAAATTTTTCCAAGATTACACAGTTCCTAAGTGAAAAAAAGATTTAAAATTTTACATTTCTTGGTTTCAAAGGCAAGAAAGATGCTTCAGGGACACTGTGATATTCCCACTATATTCTGCCCCACCCTGCTCTCCGCTGTCCACTTAGGGTTCCAGGGATGATGGTTTTTGGTGACTGTTTTCTTGTCATATGTGACTAAAATTGCATGTTGCCAGTCATATGTGGCAGCTAGATTTTCTTGGATTATCTGCTTTATCCCTGACTTTATAGCCCCTGTGCTTTGAGAGCAAGCTTCTTTTCTTAGAAAATAAAAGTGATACTTCCAGTTGCCTGAATCACAGGTATTTTTTGGTGGAGAATACTCTCCAGGTCACTGAAGAGTTTGAAACTGCTGTTTTGCTGCATTTTAATATATGGCTCATTAACAGGACTGAATTACCCCAGGAAATAAAGATTACCCCAGGTGACCACATGGGGTCTCATCTGGGTCTTATCAAGCCTGCTCAGGAAGAAGTTATAACTTTTGCTCCTCAAATTAAGCTGGAACTGGTGTTAAACCTTAGAAGAAGAAAAGGCATCACTTTATGCAACCCAGTAGTGTAACTGATGGGCACAAGAGAGCCAAGAATGGGAAGCAGGTATATGCCAATGGTGCCAATGAACAGGATGAATCTTTTATCTGTAGCCTTCCAACAGAAACCCAAGTGCCTTGCCCAGTGAAAGAAAACAGCTCTTGCACAGACATCTTTCCCACAAGTTGGGATGTGAATTAATATTCAAATTAATGGGATTTTCCACTCTAGGGATTTCAAAGGCTATAAAAATCCATCAAAGAATGTTGAAATCCACATATATTACACGTGGATTTATATGTTATATAGCAGTCGTGCACCACATAACATTTCAGTTAACACTGGACTGCATACGGGATGATGTTCCCATAAGATTATAATGGAACTGAAAAATTACTATTGTCTAGTGATGTGGCCATCATAATGCCGTATCACAATGTATAACTCACACCTTTGTGGAGATGCTGTTGCAAACAGACCTACTGTGCTGCTGGTCTATGAAAGTGTAGCACATACCATTATGTACAAAAATTAACACTTGATAATAAATTACTATGTTATGGTATATGTGTTTACTATACTAGAGTGTAATCTTAACAAAAGTTTGCTGTAAAACAGTATGTCACGTTATACCACCAGCAGGCTCATACATCTCATGCTTACCATATCCCTTGACTGCATCATGTCTCTTGTGCTGATTCAGTGTTATGTTATTTGTACAGTAACATGCTGTACAGACTTGTAGCCTAGGAGCAGTAGGTTATACCATATGGCCCAACTGTATATGTAAGTGTACTCTGTGATTTATGTAAGTGTACTCTGTGATGTTGGCATAATGATGACATCACCTAACCACGCATTCCTCAGAATGAATTCTAGCCATTAAGTTGTGCATAATTATAATGTATTACTATGGCTAATTTGTTAGCTTTTTGAACCTAGCCATTCTCCTCACCCATATATAAATGGAAGATTTTTTTATTCATTTACTTATATATGCATTATCCTTTTACTTATGCACATACACAAACACATGTAATTATGCTTTTTTTTTTCCATTTAGAATCATAGAAACTACAGGGATGTGATATTTGTTTTGCAAATGAAGCTTCACATAGTTAAATCTATTTTCCCAGGGTCAGGGAGCACCCAGACACAAAGCCAGGTAAAAAAGTCAGCCCTCCAGCTCCCAGATACACAGTTTATTGTTGTGTTTCAGTCTAATGATATGACTCTTCATTTTGTTGGGAGAAGATGAGAGCTGCATGTTTAATGACATGCTTGGATTAACATTGGGCTACTTGAAAAACCCAGTGCATCTGTTTTTGCCTACTTTCCCTTGTAAAGAATCTCGTCTGACACTTGACCAAAGCCCAGGCCTAACATGCTGCCCTCCCAGAGCGGGACAGTGCCCTAGGAGGTGCATGTTTCAGAGTTTGGGATTGCATCACCAACAAGGTCATCAACACACTGTAAACTCAGTTTCTTTTAGGCCTCACCTTGGGGTTGGGGATGTGGATGGGGCAGCAGAGTGGTGATTTATCCTGTTGGCCTTGCCCCATTTGCGTCTAGAGTAAAAGTGTTTCCTGATAGGCAGAGCCAGAGCCCTGCCTCCCTGCACCCTGTGTAGACATGCAGACAGCCTTACTGTTGGTCAGCAGCCCTTCCAAACGACTGGTTCTTGTTCCCCTATCCTTTCCCTACTCTCTCCTGGACTGGCTGCTTTTAAGTTACAGACCAGCTCGCACAGTAGTGAATGAAGTGTTCCCAGAGGGTCCAAGACTCGGAGACTCATGAGGGGGTGTGTGAGTCTGCATGTGTGTCTGTATTTTCAACCCTGTGCTGAAATCCCATGTCATTGATCCTGGGAGTACATTAATCATGGTGCACAGGTCAGAATTTAGCACCAAGGAGGCTACTCAGCACAAGGGTTTTTAGAGTGAAATTGTCAAAGGATTTTCAGCTTTGTTGTGACATGGTGATTACAGAAACAACAAATATGTGGCCCTGTCTTCCAAATAAGGATCCTTTTCTTTTGAGGTTAACATCCGGAGGATGTTCTGGAAGAGCTATAATTACTTTTTCATGTCCTTGATAATAAAATGACATTTTAGCTCTTCACAATAAAGCAAATGCTTTGGAATTGTTGATTTGGCGGCATTAACATGTAGAGGAAGTCAAAACATGATCATATTTCTACAGGAGGCAGCAGGAGTTTCAGGTTTTGTCCCATTCCCATGGCCTAACTCGAGGGCGGGGCATGGGGGCTGGGGGGGCAGCTGATGAGATGGCTGCACTAGTTGCTTTATATTCAGAGGCCCCGGCCTGGTTTCACTATACCACCTAGAGCTGTCCCCTTTGAATTACTGATATCAGTGTCTTCCCTGCAACACAGAGGACTGATGATACTAACCCAGAGCAGTTTCTAAAATGAAAGTTAAGATGCTAAAGACAGGGAAACAGATAGTGTTCTGCTAGCAAGCTGATGCAGGAAGAATGTCCCCTTTAGTTTAGCGTTTTAACATCAGTACATTTTCTTTTGATAAATACTTGGCAAAAGAAGAAAGGAAGTGAAGTCAGTGAAGTTTGGCTTCCATCACTGCTGTACACCCCTCCCCCAGTGTCTGCCTCCCAGCACTTCATTTTCCCCTGGGTCTGGGGCATTATCTGCGAAAGGAGGAAACTGCTCACTATTAATGGAAGCCAGAGACCCCCATTTCTCCCCTTGTCCACCCAATCCAGAGGATTCTGACTAAAATAAATTATGTACTTCTAACTAACTAAAGATCTTATGTGCATTGTCAGTGGTATGACCATTTGAAAGTTTGGGGTCAATTATTTAAGTTCCAGATAATAGCTGCATTCTCACAAATCAAGTCTAAATTGTATCTTGCCTCCTTTTGATGATGTGTGGCATTTACTCAAAATCAGGTCATTCTGGCTCAGTTGCTAGGTGCTCTTTTGTTGCCCAAGCATGGGGTGCAGTGGGGAGAAGGAAGGAGGACTTTGTAGCTCCTAGGAGAGCTTCATGTGACAGTGAAGATGCAGGGGCAGAGTGGTTAAAAATAGCAGAAAGCCTCTATTTCCAGCTGGAGATCCTTTCTGCTCCCAGTGAGAGAAGAAGAGTAACCAGTAAATTCCCAACCAAACCCAGTAACACATCAGGATCAACAGAATGGCCAAATCATAAACTTCTCAACAGCAATTTGATTAATAACCATCTGTCAAAAATCCAGAGGTGCCTCAATCTGGCAACTGATAGGGTACAATAATAGTATGCAGTGATTTGCAATAGACTGAGGACTGTCTTCAGAGCAGAGCCTGGGTCTTAGTCGGATCTGTAAGCATTTTCCATTTGGGGGTAGAATTTGATTTGATGGGTGGGAATACAAGACAAATGAGTGAGGATAACTGAGATTTCTAGCTTGAGACTGGGACAGCACAGGTACATCATTAAGGAAGAAAATGTAGGAAGGGGATTTGGTTTGGGCAACAGTATAACTATGTGTGGAGTCTCTTGAGTTTTGAGATACTTGTAGGGCCATTCATGTAGAACCTTCTGGGAGGTATAAGAAATACAGTACTTGTATCAGTAGCTACAAAGAACATTTGAGTACAGATTTGACATCATGAATTGAAACTACATAGAATAGAAGGATGGCATAGGAAGAAGTAGAAAGTGAAGAGAGAAGATGACCACCGAAAGAACACAGACGGCTTAGGAGTAGCCTAAGAAAGAGTTGCAAAGAGGGCTGAAGTACTGAAGAAATCAAGCCGCCTGGAGAGAGAGGCTTCCAGAAGTTAAAGAGCAGAGAACCAGGAAGTTTGGGGCCAGCTACCCCAGAGAGGTTGGCTAGGTGCAGGAGAGATGATACCTCAATGGTTTAGGTCATTGAAAGGGTACCACAGAACTGTTTCAGGAGTGATGAGGATAGAATCCATATTTTATTTCAAAGAAGTGTGTAGTAATTACGGTAGTTGTCCAGCAATGTTTCTTTTGGCAGCCAAGAGGAAGCAGAAGGGTTGAAGAATGAACTGTACTTCCAGAGGAACAGAATGGAATAGGTTACAGAGAGGCAGAGCCAGAGGAGTCATTGAAGACTCCGGGAGGGGCTGGGGACAAAATGGACGCTCTCCCTTCTTATATTTCAGAGAAGCCTTAATTGCCTAGTAAGTCTGGGTTCACTATCTCCCCTGCAATGGAACTTATAATATATGCTCAGTTAAAACTAGTGGAATAAATGGTGTGGTATGGACAGCCAGGACCTACATGAGAAACTAGCCCCTCTGTGTCTACCTGCCCTGACTTTTCTACCACCGCCCTCCCTTCCCCACCTGGGATATTTGATGAATCAGTGATTGAATCATGAGTTCTGGCAGGATCCACCTGCTTCCGCTGAGGTGGCAGTTGTTTCTGTCTTTGCTGGAGGTGTATTAGTAATGGCATCTGTGGGGTGTAAATCACAGTCCCTCTTGACTTGTGTCACAGTGCTGTTATCCGCACTGCACACTTAATCACTTCCCAGTCATACCCATATTATTACCTCTTTATTTTTAATTAATAATCTGGGTATGACCTGAAGTCAGATTATTACCTTCCAGATCATTACCTTTTTCTTTTTAATTCATTTCTTTTATTTAAGTTGCACTCTGGCTCTCCTGAATAGTTGGTTTGAAGATATTAGCCCAGTTGATTGTTGAAAATCATGTTCTAATTGTCTCTGAGAAATTCTTTTCTTGTCATCAGTAAATTTTACAGATAAGTACTGATATCATGGTTAGGAGTACAGATTCAAACTAGACTCCTAGGCTCATATTCAAAGCTCACTGTCTCATAATAACTGGCATTAAACAAGTTATACAGTTACTTCGTGCCTCAGTTTCTTTAGCTGTTTAATGAAGGTGCTAATGGTACCTGCCACACACTGCTGCCATAAAGCCTATAATGAGCATTAAATGAGTTAATGCCTATAGTGTGCTCAGCATGGTGGACTATATTCAATAAGTACTGGATACTATTATCACTTTCTCTCTGTTCTTTAAGTCCCTGGATTATCAATATTGGCTAAATCACTAAGCTATAGGAAATAGGAATATATACCCAAATACTTGATGAAAGTGCCCACATCTTTGTCATCTGCCACCCAGCACATCTCAGGGAATGTTGGTCCCTCCTCTCCCTGCCCATCTCTGTATATGGTACACCCATCCTGCTTTCTTCTGGATCATTCTTCCCATTCTTACCTCCATGCTTGGGTCTCCTACACTTTCTCATTTATATTTTTCCCTTCCCAACCACTTTTCACACAGTTCCTTTTATGCTTCACGCTAAGGGATCTTGGGAGCAGAAACCTTAATTTTTGAGGCTAAGTCTCGCTTTTTACAAGAATATAAATGTAAAATAAGACCAAATTAAAATGATCAGAAAATTGTCTGCCCTGTCTCTTTCAAAGGGCAAAAAGATTCATTGTCTGCAGAATGACTGCAGTAATTTCATAGTTTCTTCCCAGTGCTAACAACCTGTGATGCCCAAGAAGGAAGAGGTACAAGTAGGCAATGGGAAGAAAGACCTCAATTTTGAAATTTTGTGATCCAGCACTGCAGCATTTTTCCAGTAATGTTTTCAGTACTAATGCTTTGGTGTCCAAACCCTTTTCCTTTGTCTTCAGGGAGGGGCGCTCCAATGCCCACATCAGAGGAGATTACCAAAGAATCGGAGATGTCATGCTGAAAAACATTCAGGCCATGAAGGTAAGCTGCTTTGGGATCTGGGCAGAGCAAGTTCCCTAGGAAGAAAAATGCTGGGGCTGCTGGAATCAGCCAGCTGTAATAGCCTTTCCATGAACACATAGTGCCTTCTATGACAATCCATACCTCACAAAGAGCAGGGTAAATGTAAACTCTTCTATCTTTTCTAGATACTTTCATTTTGGAGCATAATGGAAAATCCAGTCACTCTGGGGGAAGAAACACTTTCATACATTTTCTTTTCAAAAATTCTGTATTGTACCCAAAATAACAGGTATTTTCCGTGAACAGATCATTCAAAATGTGTTTTAAAAAATTGTGTACACAAGCCCTGGCTTGGAATGTCATCCTGTGCACCAAAAGATTGAGGGTTAATCCCTAGTCAGGGCACATACTTACGTTGCAGGTTCAATCTCCAGTCAGGGCACATACCTAGGCTGCATTCAATCCGTGGATGGGCACTTATGGAAAGCAACCAATTGATGTTTCTCTCTCACGTTCCTATTTCTTTCTCTCTGACTGAACATTTCATTTTTAGTCAGTTGTAATCTTCTTGTAAGCATGAAAAAATACTGGATTCAAAGCTATGCAACAATTCCAATCAGGTATATGACTTTAAAAAGTCAATGTACAAGACTTATAGTTAAGGAGGCAGCATAGGCAGACATGGCTTGCCCCTTTGCACAACCATATCAAAATTACAACTAAAATATAGAACAACCATCACTCAGAACCATAAAAAATCTAGTTGAATGGAAGTCAGACAACTACAGAATTAAAGAAACCACATCCACCCAGACTTGTAGGAGGGGCGCAGGCACAGAATGGGCTAGTCCCATACCCACCTGTGGTGGATAAAAATTTGGGAGGGATTTCTTGGGGGCTAGGAGTCCCAGCCCCACACCAGATCCCCAGCCCAGGGTTCAAGTGCCAGGAAGATAAGTCCCCAACTTCTGGCTGCAAAAAACAGCAGGGACTGAGTTGGTGGAAGAAACTGCTGGAGCCCCAAGCAATTCCTCTTAAAGAACCCACACATGGTCTCACCTACTTAGACTGACTGCCTCTGAGCTCTTGCACCAGGGTAGCAGTGTGAAAGGTACCAGTGGCATATAGAGAGAAACTGAAGTGACTGGCATCAAGGGGAGCAGAGGCCATTTTCCCTTTCTAAACCCTCCCCCGACAGAGCCTACAATCTAGTGCCACATCTGCGACTCCATCAACCTGGCTAACACTGTTTGACCTGCCTTCGAGATCCCCACAGACTCTGCATCTCCCAACTTATGGGCCTACCAAAGCTGCTTTTCCATATGAATGGCTGGTCTTGGCTCATGCTTCACAACTTCCTGAATCCTCTGAAACAAACAACAGCTGGCTTCAGTGAGTCCCAGGTCCAGCACTAGCAGCAGCCAGCCTAGATTCACAGCTTGGCTTCACCCGGGAATCTCCAAGCACAGCACAAGTAACCCCCAGGCAAAACACAGCTGGGGGCTGACGTTGGCCTGCATCACCCAGGAAACCTCAAGGCCACCACACCCAGTGGACAGCTACAGACCATTTCAGAGCACCACCACCCTGCGCCTGCACAGCTGATCCTCTATGGAGGGTGAACATTGGTGGAAAGTGGTCACAGCCAATCCTTACAGCTGACTTGCCTGGGAAAATCCCTCCTATTTATCTGCCAACGGCAACCAAGTTGCTCAACTACAAGAGGAGGGTGTACTCAGCCAACACAAAGGGCGCACCTCGAGTACCCAGCTTAAGTCATAGGGGAGGCTGTGCCACTGGACCCCACAGGACACCTACTACATTAAGCCACACTACCAAAACACAGAGTCAAAGCAGGTCTACCTAGTACATAGAAACAAACACAGGGAGGCTGCCAAAGTGAGGAGACAAAGAAACATGGCCCAAATGAAATAACAGATCCAAACTCCAGAAAAAGGGCTAAATGAAATGGAGATAAGCAATATATCAGATGCAGAGTTCAAAACACTGGTTATAAAGATGCTCAAGGACCTTAGTGAGGACCTCAGCAGCATAAAAAAGATCCAGTCAGAAACGAAGGATTCACTAATGAAATGAAGAACTAGCTGAAGGGAAACAACAGTAGTGTGGATGAAGCTGAGCATCACATCAATGATTTGGAACATAAGGAAGCAAAAAACAACCAATGAGAACAGCAAGAAGAAAAAGGAATCCAAAAAAATGAGGACAGTATAAGCAGCCTCTGGGACAACTTCAAGAGGTCCCACATTGCATCATGGGGGTGCCAGAGGGAGAAGAGAAAGATAATGAAAGAAAACTTCCCTAATTTGGTGAAGGAAATAGACATACAAGTTCAGGAAGCACAGAGCCCCAAACAAGATGGATACAAAGAGGACTACACCAAGGCACATCATAATTAAAATGCCAGAGGTTAAAAATAAAGAGAGGATCTTCAAAGCAACAGAGAAAAGCAGTTACTTATCTACATGGAAGTTCCCAAAAGACTGTCAGCTGATTTCTCAAAAGAAACTTTGCAGCCTAGAAGGGACTGGCAAGAAATGTTCAAAGTCATGAAAAGCAGGGATCTACAGCCGAGATTGCTCTGCCCAGAAAAGGTATCATTTAGAATCAAAAGGCAGATAAAGAGCTTCCCAGACACCCCCCAAAAAAACTAAAGTTCGTTATCACCAAACTATTATTATATGAAATGTTAAGGGGGCTTATTGAAGAAAAAGAAGATCAAAACTATGATCAATAAAATAGCAAAAAATACAAATCTATCAACAATTGAATCTAAAAAACAAACTAAGCAAACAAGAAGAGCAGAGGAATGAGTGAAGAGGTGAGAGGATTAAGAAGTACCAATAGTTAGTTACAGAATAGGTATGGGGATGTAAAGTACAGTATAGGAAATGGAGTAGCTGAAGAACTTATACACATGGCCCATGGACATGAACAATGGTAGGGGTATTGCCTGAGGAAGTGGAGAGTGCTGGGCAGAGGGCAGCAAAGAGGGGAAAATCAGGACAACTATAATAGCATAACCAATAAGATATAATTTTTTTAAAAGATTAAAATGGTAGATATGTGTATTTTACCACAATAAAAATATTTTAATAAAAAAGGCAATGTACAAGGCAAATATATTTTTAACCATCTAGAAACATCTATAATGATACAGAAGAGTGAAAATATACCCAAAGAAGTCATAATATATTGAATCAATGTTCTACCATGCTTTTTTAAAAAGATTTTATTTATTTTTAGAGAGAGGGAAAAGGGAGGGGGAAAGAGAGAGGGAGAAACATCAAAGTGTGGTTGCCTCTTAAGTGCCCCCGCATGGGGACCTGGCCCACAACCCAGGCATGTGCTCTGACTAGGAATCAAACCAGCGACCCTTTGGTTCACAGGCTGGCACTTAATCCACTGAGCCACACCAGCCAGAGCTGTGTCCTTATTACTTAAAGTGTGTTTCTTAAAAGCAGGAAACAGCTGGCTTTTACTTTATTATCACTCTGAAAAATCTTAGTTTTCCAAAATAGATGCTTCTCCAAAGAGGACATACAGGTGGCCAATAGACATTAAAAAATATTTGTCACTAATCATCAGAGAAATGCAATTTAAAACCACAGTGAGATATCACCTCACACCTGTCAGAATGGCCATCATCACTAAATCAACAAGCAACAAAGAGGGAACCCTTGTGCACTGTTTTTGGGAATGCAGACTGATGCAGCCACTGTGGAAAACAGTATGGAGTTTCCTCGAAAATTAAAAATGGAACTGTCTATGACCCAGGGATTCCACCTTCAGGGTATGTATTTGAAGAAACCCAAAACATTGGTTTCAAAGAGTATATGCACCCCAATGTTCATTGCAGCATTATTTACAATACCCAAGATATGGAAGCAGCCGAAGTGCTCATCAATAGGCAAGTGGCAGTACACATGCATAATGGAATATTACTTAGCTATAAAAAAAATTAAATCTTACCATTTACAACAGATAAGTCAGTCAGAGAAAGACAAACACCATATAATTTCACTTCTGTGTGGAATCTAAAGAACAACATGAACAAAATTGAGACGGACTTATAAAGTAGATACAGAGAATAGACTGACGGTATCCAAAGGGAAGGGGATTTGGGCAGCTGGGTAAAAAAGGTGAAGGGATTAAGAAGTACAAATTGGTAGTTATAAAACAGTCACAGATATAAGTTACAGCATAGAGAATATAATCAATAGTATTGTAATAACTATGTCTGGTGTCTAATGGGTACTAGAAATACTGGTGGGAACACTTTGTAAAGTAGACGACTGTAACTACTCTACTGTATACCTAAAATTAGTACAAAATAACGTTGAATGTAATATGTAATTTAAAAAATAAAAATTTTTAAAAAATCTTTGTTTTTACATTGAGAAATATATTTATGTTTAATGCAATTACACGTCTATTTGGATTCTGTGAACTTAGCATTTGTCCCCCCAATTTTATGCTCTTTTATTACTTGCTTCCTTTTGGCTATTTTTATCATTCTAATTAACTTGTTGGTTATACATTCTTTATCCCTTCTGTGGTTACACTAGAGATTACTGCATTCATTCTTGAGTTATTAGTGTCTAATATAAATTAGTACTTCTCATATAATGATAGGACCTTAGACCATATGAACCCTACCTTTGATATTTATGTTGTCATGCATTTTAACTTTACATAAATATAAAACTTCACAAGACAGAATTAGTAGTGTTAATATCAGTGTTATTTTCATATGGTCAATATTTGTTTAAATTTACTCATATATTTACCCTTTCTGATTCTCTTAATATCTTCCTATATTCTGCATTTCGCCTGAGATCATTTCATTATAAATTCTATTTAATAGTTCTTTTTGTGTTGGTCTCATGGCAAGGAATTATCTTTGTCTTCATCTGAAAATATTTTTATTTCACATCCACTTTCAAGGAGTGTAGTATTTTTTCCTGTCTTAGCCCCTGCTCTGCCCAATGTAGACACTTCATGCCCCAGGGCTTGTACAATCCTGCTAGTGACGGGGCTCCTGATTCCCAACCCCTCTTCATGTCCACATACTAGCTTTGGCCCACCTGAACTGTAGGAGGGCTTTTCTTTATTATTTTTTTAAAATCATGTGTATTCTATTACAGTTGTCTCAATTTTTCCCCCTTTGCCCTCCTCCACCCATCCCATCCCACCCCCCTCTCCCACAGTCAATTCCCACTCTGTTGTCCATGTCCGCGGGTCATTCATACATGTTCTTTGTCTAGCCCCTTCTCCTTTCCACCATTGTCCTCCTTCACCATCCCCTCTGGTCACTTTTCAGTCTGCTCCATGTTTCCACGCCTGTGGTGTATTTCGTCCATTAGTTATTTTGTTGAACAGATTCCACTTATAGGTGAGATCATATGGTATTTGTCTTTCACCAAAAGGCTTATTTCACTTAGCACAATATTCTCCAGTGACATCCATCTCAGCACAAAAGGCAGGAGTTCCTTCTTTTTTTTTTAAATGCAGATTGATTCATTTTTTTTTTAAATGTCAAAATCCATTATAAAATATTAAAACATTTAAACCCATTATAAAGTCTCAGCAATTAAAACATGACAGCAGCACAGAAATAATCAAGTAGATCAATGAAATAAAATGAGCATTCTAGAAACAAACCTATATATCTGTCTAACAATGTAATATATGATTAAATTACTATTTCAAATCAATGGGGAAAAATAAGGCTTATTCAACAAATAAGGTGCATGGATCACTATTACTTGAAATAAAACAAATACAGAGCCCTATTTCACATGTTATACAAAAAATATTCCGGTGAGTTAAAAATCATTATATAAAGTCTAAGGAGTTTTAGGAGAAAATGGAAAATAATATTTTTCTTACCCTGAAGTAAAATATTCAAACCCAGAAGCTATAAAGGAAAATATTGACAATATGACTATATTAAACATTTAAGACTCAGCAGTTATATACATACAAAAAAAGGTAAAGGACAAGTAATAGAATAGGAAAGTATT
Source organism: Pteronotus mesoamericanus (assembly GCF_021234165.1). Classification (NCBI taxonomy): domain Eukaryota; kingdom Metazoa; phylum Chordata; class Mammalia; order Chiroptera; family Mormoopidae; genus Pteronotus; species Pteronotus mesoamericanus. The sequence goes on from NW_026555109.1 coordinate 660,716, forward strand.
TGCAACACATCTATAAAAGGGTTAATAATTGTTCTTTTTTTTTTAGGGAAAATATTCTACAAACATTTAATCAGAAAATGGATAAAGAATACCAAAAAGTCACTTAAAGCTTTTTTAAAATAATAGAAATAGGCAAGAAATATACAAAAACCGGTTTAGTTTCAACAAGTAATAAAGTAACAAAATAACACATCATTGTCACAATCAGATTAATAAGTATTAAAAATCTTGGTAATATCAAGTATAGGTGACTGTGAATGGAACTGGGTATTCATAGACTCTTTTTCTTCATCTTCTTAAAGCAGTCCCTTCAGCATATTTTACAATGCTCGTTGGGTGGTGTATTTTTTGAGCCTTCTTTTGTCTGGGAAACTCCTTATTTTGCCTTCCATTTGAATTGAGAGCCTTGCTGGGTAGACAAGTCTTGGTTGCAGGCCTTTGCTTTTTGTGACTTGGAATATTCTTGCCCTTCCCTTCTGGCTTATAGAGTTTCTGTTGAGAAGTCAGCTAGTAGCCATATGTTACTACCTGTTTCTCACTTGTTGCCTTTAGGATTCTCTCTTTTTCTTTGATAGTTGGCATTTTAAATGTGATGGTCTTGGAGTGGGCCTCATTGGGTTTCTCGTGAGTGGACCCTTCTGTGCTTTCTGAACTTGTGTGACTTTTTTCTCTCCTCAAATTAGGGAAGTTTTCCATCATTACTTTTCAAACAGATTCTCTATCTCTTCCTCCTCTTCTTTTCCTTCTGGTATCCCTATTATACAGATATTATTACATTTCAGGTTGTCCTGCATTTTCCTCAATGCCTGTTCATTCTTTGTGAGTCTTTTTTCATTTTCTTGCTCTTTCTGGGAGTTTTTTTTCTACCTTATCCTCCAGCTCACTGATTCGGTCCTCTGCTTCATCTAGCCTGCTTTTGATTCCTTCTGCTGTGTTCAGAAATTATATTCTTCATTTCCTCTTATGTCTTACTGATAATTTCTATGTCCTTTTTCATGCTGATATAGTTTGCAGTAAGTTCCTCGTAGTTTCCCAGTAGTTTTTTGTAATTCTCTCTGAGCTCACTGAGCTTCCTTAGAAATGTTGTTTTGAACTCAATATCTGATAGTTTACTTGCCTCTATTTCATTTAGTTCTCTGTGTGGGGATTCCTCCTTTCCCTTTGACTGGGCGGGTGCTTCTTTTTCTTCCTATTATTTTTGAGACTCCTTTTTTGCTTCTGCTTCTTAAATTGATCTGTTTTCATTTCCTGACTTTGTGGTGTGAACTTCTATGGTAGAAGACTGTTGTTTTTTCTTTCTAGACCTGCCTCTGATGATGTCAGATGTTGACCATGTCTGACCTTAGGCAGTCAGTTTGATACTTCCAGGAATCTACTGTCTGTGACTGTCTCCTTCAGCTGTTAATCTAGTCTCTCTGCACTCAGCAGGCTGGCTTGGACATCACAGGGTGGGGCCAAGTCGCTCCTGGGGCCAGGGCTGTTGTGTCCTCTCAAGCTGTTGCCGCTCAGGGGAGTGGTCTGCTTGAGCAAGATGGCTGCTGATGCATGGGGGAGGAGTCAGCACAGGGATCCCACTGGCTACTCTCCCAGTTCTCTCCCCAAAGCCTCCTTCCCCAGTCTCTCTTCAGTGTCTCTAGCGCACTCTGCCCCTACCTTTGCTGGAGACAAGGGTAAGTGGCTGCAAATAAAAATGTATGTATTGGCTCTTTAAATGGCACTTTGCATCTCCAACCACTTGTCTGGAGCAGAGAGCAACCCTTCCACTTTTCACAGCTGGCTATTATCTGTGTACCTTTTGGGCTCTGTTGCTGTAAGCTGTAGAGCCCCACTTATGGTTTAGACCCCGCTCTTCTCAGGGGGATCCAACTCACCATTTAAATAACCTTCTGGCACTGCCGCCCATGGGCGCCCTGTCCACCTTCTCGAGTCTCTACCACATTCCTTACCAATTAGGTTGTCCTACGGCTGATTCTCCTGTCTGTCCAAAGTTATAAGACTCCTCTCTTGTTATTGTTCAGTTGTTTGTTCCAGGTGATTTCTCCACAATTTAGTTGTAATTCCAGATTGGTCCTGAGAGGAGGTCCGTGTGACTTCCAGTCACTCCTCCGCCATCTTGATTCTCTTCCATGTCAATATTCTACCTTGTTTTTGAAAGCTGCCCCATCTTTTATATCTGAAACTTTGATTTGTGCATTTTTATTTTAATCCATGAATAATTACTTTAACATAGACTATCTTAATTATACAGCTTATCTTTTGAATATAAATACACCTACATTTGCATTTTAAAGCAATCTTCCGTATCTTGACTGCACCAGAGCCAGCCTAATAACCTTAACTAATAACTGCCCTGAGCAAGCTAATAGCCCCCTAAAGAAGGCAGTTTGCTCATAAGTTTCACCATTTCATTCTATCCAACTATTCAGTCATTCATCCATCCAGCACCTACTACATAGAAAAAAAGTTACTGTTGGGGATTGAATTAATTCCCAAGAATCTGGCTAGTTTGTTTGGAGTTCAGTTTTTTTCCCTTTAGAATTATATAATCTCGTGAGATAAGACAAGGAGAGGATTTGGAGGGTGCACACGTCACAGCAAAGACAGGATCTAAAGCTTCCCAAGAGATTTCCTGTTTCTCTTAATAAACATCAAGAAATTATCTAACAGACCCTGAGCTATAGTTTGCTTTTTCATGGTGTTCCAAAAGGAACCCTCTCTGCTTTGGGCAATATCAGAGCCTACGGAAGTGATCAGGATTGCAGACTACCATGCTAAAAAAAAATTAAGGATTATCCAAGATGTTCCACAACTATGGTATTGTTACTGCCACAGTGAGGTTAATACACAAAACTCAAATGTAACAGTAGCAGACATCTGTTCACTTTCCATGGTGGTTTTTAAAAAATGTATATATTATGTAATAATTACAATATATAATAACCTATATTCTCACCACCATCCCACACATACATGGTCTCCCCATTATCATGCATTTGTATGGCAAATTTTTTACAACTGATGAACCAATATGGATATATTATCATTAATTAAATCCATAGTGTACATTAAGATTCACTTTTTGTGTTGTACACTCCATGGACTTTGCCAAGTGCATAATGTCACTTATCCACCAGGGTAATAGCATTCGAGAGAGTTTCACTGCCCTAAGAGTCCTCTGTGCTCCTCCTTTTCATCCCTCCCACCTTTCCACCCTGGCAACTGCTGATCTTTTACTGTCTTCGTAGTTTGGTCTTTCCCAGAATGTCATACAGTTGAAATCACTGTGTAGCCTTTTCAGGCTGGCTTTTGTCACTTGTTAAAAATATCCTTTTTTTCTCTCTTCTATGACTTGTTTTTGTTACTGTTGTACTTCCCAATTATTTTTCTCACAAAAAGCCTGTTTTCCCATGTTCTATACTTTTTCTCAGCCCAATTTGGTTTTTTGCCTTTTCTCACAGCGTTTCCTTCATCTAAGTTTATAAGACTGAGCTTACTCCCTTCAAGAAGATTTGGTCTCCACCGTGGGCCTCTAGGGACAGCAGCAGACACCTGCCAGACCCTTGGGGACAGTCCCCAGAGTTCTCTGTTTACCAGCTCTGCTTTGTGACCCTCTCTGGCCTGTCTGTTGACTTCCCACGGACAGCTGACATTGAGTACACATCCACTCTGTTCACTTAGCACCTAAGACCTAAAAATACACTCAATTTCTGCTTGTAGCAATTCTTTCTCCTCAGTCTGGTGAGTTGGCATTTTTTTGCATTTAGCCAGTTTCCTCAGCTGTGCTGGCATTTTAGTTACTGGGCCGAAGCCATGAGCATTTATAGCACAGAGCTCTGCACAGGCAAAATGAAAACAGATGGAGAGGATCAGAGCCACTAGCAGACTTTTGGATATTGCTTTTTTTTAAGTTATTATTGTAGTTATTGTTGGTTTTAAAGAATTTTTACGAAGTGCGTAAAGGAGCAGGAGAAGATACAGAAGCCCAGGTTAGCACTTTTGTCCAAAATGCTTAAGGTGATCTGCTTGCACTATCTTTCCCACCCATCTCCTAACCTGTGTGTTTACCTGCATTTGCAGAGGCTCAACAAGGATGCTATCATTACCCTCCAGCTGTTCCCAGTCCCTCTGCACAGAACTAAGGGAGTTGGACCAGAGGCTCCAATCCCCACCTAGAAGTCAGAGATACCCAAATCATGACCTCTGGTCCATACAGTGAACTTCCAACTGGAAACACCTGCCACATACACAAAGCCACTTTTAACATCCACACAAAGAAAGGTGGTTCCCGCCTTTCATCTTGACCCTTTACTCACCACCCAAGCTGGGACTTTCATTTGTACCTGAGTTGTCTGTCTCATCAGGATACTACTCTTCCTGGTTCTGTTTTCTCTTTCCTGAATGACTCGCCCAGCTTCCTGATGAGTCTCCTCACCTCCCATTGAGCCTTTATACCAGCATTTATATTACAGCCAGACTGAAAAAGCTCAAAACCCTCCTTGTCTGTGATTTGGAGAATGCAGTCCAAACTTTAAACCTGATCAAAAAGCCTTCACACTCTCACCTTAGTCAGTCTTTCCAGACCCCTTTTCCCCATTCTTTCACATTCTACTCTGTGTTTCAGTGACCATGAATTCACTTCTTCGGGCACTCAAGTCCTTGTAAGACTCCTGCCTCAGCTACACGCATGCATTTGGTTCATTTGTTCATTAATGCCTGCAGGCAACAGACATTTATTGAGCACCTACTATGTATATCAGGCCCTGAGGATGTAGTAACAGGACACACTGCTTGCATGCACACACACAGATGAAGGCATTTTATAACTGGTGTAATCCAAATAAACTCTGTGGATTGCACCCGTGTCAGTTTCCTGGTTGTCACATTTCCTATTGTTGTGCTTGATAGTAGCATTAGGAAGGCCAGGTGAAGGTGCATAGGATCTCCCTGTACATTTCTTTGCAACTTCCTATGAATCTATGTATTTTTTAAAAAAGTCACAAACTCTACAGAGGAGACCAGTAATAAGGACAAGGTGGACAAACACAGCGTGAGTACTGGAGGATAGACAGAGTCCTTAACTCTGCCTGAAAATCAGGGAAGGCCCCAGAGCTAACCCTGAAGGGTGAGGTAGAGCTCAGGTGGAGGGATGTCTTTAGGAAGCAAGTGTCATATGCAGAGGTTCTGGCACATTCAAGTGCAGGTGGACCTTAGCAGGTCCGTGGATGACCTGGGCTGAGCAGCAAGAGGTAATGATGGAGGGCTAGGAGAGACTACATCCTAAGAACCCTATGCACCCTGCTGAAGACCCTGGTAGGAGCACTTATCATATCCTAGCAAGAGGCAACCTGCTCAGTTAAATTGTAAGGTCACGTTGGTGGCTGATATGCAATAAGGTGGGGGGTGAGGAGTGGTGGCATAGATTCCCGTGGAAACACCATTACAGTGGTGGACAGCGCAAGGCTCAAAACCATGGGGATGAAGATGGACACAGGTTTGATGGTTTTAGGAGGTAGAATTGGTAGGACTTGGTGAAGGATTCAAAAAATGGAGGAATCTGGAATGTTCTCCTGCATTTTCTGTATTGAGTAAGTGGCTGATGGTGGCACTGGTCTTTATGTTAGAAAATCACAGGGCAGCCCCAGGTGTGGCAGGAGGTGGTAGGTTTGTGTCTGGATCCATTGGGTTTCTAGCTGTTTCTGGAGAGTGGGAATGCAGATGTTGGGGTCAGGACTATGGGTGTAGGGGTAGCAGCAGCACAGAAATAGTAAGCTGCTCCTAAGAAGTACTTATGGGCTAAGGCTTGAGAACAACTGCTGTTCTGTAGTCCTGAGGTGTCACACCTCTCCCTATCTCCCATTAGTACCCTATCTGTCTGGATATGTACTCCCTTGGACTTCTCCCCTGGGCTCCTCCCCACCTGCCATGAGGATTCAGTCCTCCTTTAATGCTCTACCATCAAACTTTTTACTATGCGTCTGTCTCCACCATGACTTGTTAAAGGAAAAAATATTCCCCACTTGTTAATGGTAAAGCAGACTTTATTCAGGATAGTTGTGATAGACATAGGACCACTGCAATGGGATTTTACAGTGAGGGTGGCAGGGAGGTTAGGCTTAACTCTGAGTATAGTGTGGGCAAGTGGGAATTTACAGCTAAGAAGCAGGGTGGGGGTCAGAGGATGTAAACTACTAAGAGAAAACATCTGAGGTGAGGGGAGATTCTTGCTGAAGACAGGCCAGGGCAATCAGACATCACCTTAAGGATGGTAGGAGATGAGGAACCCGAGATTGTGGGTAACCAAATATCCAGGCTGGAGGGTTCTGGTGTAACTGCCTTAGCAGGGTTCTTGCTAAAAACTGAATTTGCAGGGAAGTGCACTTACAGGTCTGAGAGAAGGTTCTGGAACCTGAGCCATGTGTGGTCAAGCAGAAGATTTCGGTTGGACCCCAGAAGAGTAGGGAGCATGTCTAATTCTCATCCAGCTCCCTGGAATCTAGCAGAGTAGGTAGTTTGTGGCAGATACTCAGTAATTGTATGAGCAGCTAGGAGAGTTAATCAGAAATATAAATTTGTAACTGTATGACACTTAGTAAGTAGCTCCGGTCTATTTGTCATCTTGTGACATGTGGAAGAAAACCACAGGTCCCCTGAAGGAGCTCCTGTTCCTTTACTTCCCCTCAGTTTTCTCAGTCTGGCTTTTAAAAGATCATTTACACCTCTAATATGATACATAAGTCTCCTGTTTATAAACACAGTTTATTTTAAACTGTTCATTCCTTTAATAGAGCTTTTTATTTCATCTTGAAAACTTAATATAATGAAATAAATCATGAAATTTAATAAAATGAAGGAAAGTGAAGGTGATCTTCATTTCCAAAAGTCATTAAGTGGACCACGTGCACATTCAGTTCAGCTAATCAGGACCCTCACCCCGACCCTTGTCTTTCATCCCCACTAGCAACTAGCTGCTCACCTGTGGAAGCACAGCGAGGCTCTGGAGGCGCTCGAGACCAGCATCAAGAGCTCCCGGAGGCTGGAAAATTTGTGCAGAGACTTCGAGCTGCAGAAGGTGTGCTACCTGCCTCTCAACACCTTCCTCCTGCGCCCTCTGCACCGTCTCATGCACTACAAGCAGGTCCTGGAGCGGTTGTGCAAGCATCACCCACCCAACCACGCCGACTTCAGAGACTGCCGAGGTGAGCTCAGGACAGGCACCGCCAGACCCAGCCATGCAGAGAAGGGGCTTCTCTGGGGAAAAGCTCTGTGATCACAGTCCCAGGCTTTCATAATCATGGAGGATAGGCACTGCTTCTTAGTACCTGCTTAAATATTTTCTGTTATCTCTTTATCTTTCCATTAAAAAAAAAAAAACTGGTGATCTTTAGGACCTCTCTTTTCTTTCCCCTACTGCATACATTTTCTCCTTTGGTCCTGGGTGGTTAAGTGCAAACAACCCTGGAAGAGCTAAACATAGAGTCAGCCCCTCCAGGAACTTTTCCTCTATCTACACAGTTCATCACTTCCTCCTCAGACCAACCACGGAAAATAGCTTGTAACAAATAGTGCTAATTGCTGCTGGGCATTGGTAATATGCCAGTTATCTTACTGAGCACTTCACCTGAATCAATTCTTCTTTTGTTTTATTTTTTTTTATTTGTTTCTGAAAGTTTCTTTTTTTCCATTGCCACTTAGTCCCTTATACCCCGCTTTCCCTTAGTCACCACACTGTTGCCGAAGTCTGTGAGTCCTTTTTCCTTTTTGTTCAATCCCTCCACCCCTAATTTCTCTACTCCTTAGCTGTCAGCCTGCTCTCTATCTATGAGTCTGTCTCTATTTTGCTTGTTTGTTCAGTTTGTTCATTAGATTCCACATATGAGTAAAATCATACAGTATTTTTCTTTCTCTGACTGGCTTATTTCACTTAGTATAATGTTCTCCAGGTATATCCCTGCTGGGAAAGAGTAAAATTTTCTTCTTTCTTACTCTCAGTCTTTAAAACAAACCTTGATGCTTCATGCCTCATGTCTTGGCATATTCTCTCCCTTCTGCTTGGAGTCATTGCTATCACCTCCTTGTCCTTTCCTGCAAAATGCTCCTCTTCCTTTAAGCCTCAGTTCCTGCCTGACCCATGAGGTAAGATGACCTTCTCCACCCACCTATCTTGTTCTGTTGTATCAACGTTGCCTCACATGATAACCCAAAGCCATTCCAGCTCTCTGAGGACTCAGCTGTACAGATATGTTACCTGGGAGGGTGAGAGACATCTTTAGTTTTGCATGTGCTATCCTTGGCTGGCTTGCCCACTTTGCATTTTACTAAATAGTCCCCAGTGAGAAAAGTCTATCCTTGACAACTAAATAGAAAAAAAATTTGTTATGTAAATTAAACCATATGATGGCATCATTGTGAAAAGGCTGAGGAAATCAGAGTATACCTGAACGTATATTTCCTGAATGTCAGGGATGAAGAGTGCCAAGAGCTGTTCCCAAGATACCTGTTGCATGAGCACCTGGGGACCAGAGTGCCATCTCTTTCCCCTTAGATGCTCCTCACCCCAATCCCACTGAGCATTTGGTGCCCAGTAATTGTTCATTGGACTAAATCTGCTGGTACTGTCTGAAGACTGAGCAAGCCTTGGGGTTTGTCATTTAGTCCAAGCGTTCTGTGATAACCCAGGAAGCATTTAATTTGCATCCGCAGGGAGAAGGCAGGAAAACAAAATGTTTCCCTTCCAAGGTTGAAGTGCGGGGATAAAGGAGGTGCTTAGTTTTCTGATGATTGAAGTTCAGGTGCCCAGTATTTCTTACTTTCTTGACAAAAATACCTAAATGCGCAGCTATGGTGGCTTTGCATGCCAGCCAAACTTGTGCTAATTGGGCAGTAGCTCCTTGTAGACACTGGGTACCTACCAGTATAGGGAGGATGTACCCATATTGCAAAATAAAGTTTGTGTTTTGCAGTTATTCTTTGCAACCATCTTGGTAAACACTATCATTTCTGCAGAAGATAATCTCTGCTAGGAAGTGCTGGAATGAATGTTCGTTACTCAAAAGTTTCATTATCGATTAGACCATCTTCCAGAAAGATCCCTCTTTTCCCAGGATTTTTCTGTGGCTTCTCTGGACTCTGTTCTTTCCAGAGAAGGGGGATAAAAAAAGTCTCTTCCCTGGAAACAGAATTCCAGGAACTCTTATTCCCCTACAGTTTTCCTCTCTATGCCAACAAGCGATTCTAAATGAAGGACAGATGTACACACCGCATCGATATAAAGAGGTCATTTACATTGTCACGATGCTTTTGGGAAACTCAAGCAAAGCAAATAAATATGTAAAGTAGGTCCATTAAAACAAATCTCTTGGTTTTTATTCGTAAGAAATAGCAGTATTTTCCCTAGGACAGCATCTAACATAGTTCAGCTACTGGGAGATACTACCCTGGAGAGTTGAGCTTAACTATGTTGGGGAAAAACCCTTCTCTGCCATTAATGCTTCATTCTCTGTGTGCTTCTTTCACTAGCTGCTTTGGCAGAGATTACAGAAATGGTGGCACAGCTTCATGGTACAATGATCAAAATGGAGAATTTTCAGAAGCTGCATGAACTCAAGAAGGATTTGATTGGCATCGACAATCTTGTGATTCCGGGAAGGGTAAGCAGCTGTGCTCTCTCATGCATTGGAAGTAAAGACAGAAAAGCAACATTTAAGTGACTTAAATTTGAATGTTTGGAATACAGATACTCCAAGTTAAAAATAATCCTTCTTCTGAAGGGGCTTCCTTCCACCTGGGGGATAATTGGAGGAAATGCTTTGAATATTACAGTGTCATTTGAAAAATTTGTGTCAGAAGGAGATAGAGCAAGTGTTTGACCTCATATTCTGCTTTTTCTCCTTATTGCTTTAATTTGTTAATTTACTTTTCTTTCCCTACCATGTTCTGAGACAAATGAAGATAGCTTATTTTATTTGTTAAAATTTAGATAAGTGAAAATGGAAGATAAAAAAAAATTTTATTGGGTAAAATAGTGATATAAAGGCAGAGGAAAAGTTAGTACATGAAAGCATGCTGTAAATTTCCATGTTATGAAAACTATTCTTAAAGGATACATTATTCTGTACCTTTTTAATGTAATTTTAATTAGGAGTTAAAAGAACCTGTCAGCCAGAATATGATTCTCAGAGAGATGCAGTTTCCCTTGTGCTGTTAACCTTCACCGAGCCAACACACTTCGTGAACTGTAGGTCATTCTCAGTGAAACAAGGCCTCGTTGCATAAGCTTGCTTCTTCCAGGCCAATGGGAATTTTAAAAACACAGCACAGCCTGCTTTTTTTTAGTTCTCTTCCTAAGAATCAAAACTATTAGTCAGTTGCTATATCTCATCAAATATCTCTATAGGATCTTTCTCCTATAGCTCCCCGATTTTCAACTATCCATCACCCAGGTCCAGAAGGGGATTTTAGTCTCTGATCTGCTCCATACCTGCCTCAACATTCACATGTTTCCATTATGCTGGGGGCTCTCAGTCATATCTGACAGGTAGCTTCTCTGGAAACTTTAAACCTGTGAGGCCTAGGGAAGATGTAGGAATATCTCTGTGTATTTGGTATTTCTGTTGGGAAGCCTAATTACAAAACTGACCAAAAAACAGTTGTAAAAGGTTTTCAGAAGAGTTATGTATTAAGTATGGGTGGAAATTAAAGCTGGGATTTGCTTCAGTTCTGCCAGCTCTCCTGCTGAGAAAATTCCACCAGGCTTCAGTGCACAACAACCATGTTTACCCCTCCACATGGAACTCTTCTTAGTAAAGCCCTGTGATATCAATGTAATTTTCTCTTAACTTTAGATGTTATAAAATATTTATCATATTATTCTACATGGCAAACAGACCATTTGTAAGTCATTTATTTTGAAGAAAGTTTTCCATAGTGCTATGAAAAAAGCACTGGCTTGGAGTAGGTGGCCCTGGGTTCAAATTCTAGCTCCACCAGAGCTAGGATGTTTCACCAACTGACACATTCCTTCCCTTCTGTAACATGGGGATTATATCCTCTCCTTCCTAGGTCATGAGGATTGAATGAGCTTTAATGTGTAAAACTAACACAATAAATATGAATTATCTTTCCCCCGCCCCACCTCCATTTATTTGAACGACTAAATATACACTTATTTTAATGGTATTGGTTACATAGCACAGCATTGTAGAAGCACTTAACCAAATATGGGCTCTGTAACCCATAACTGACAAGGTGATTTGGGGCAAGTTTCTAATCATTTTACTTTTCAGTTTCCTCATCTGAAAAATGGAGATGATGATACTGAATTTACAGGCTCGTGCACTGTGCTGACATACGCATGCTGCATATGTTTATTTTAACACACCACATGTTAAAATAAAAGGTCATTGTTATTTATAAAGGTGGAGTCAGAATGGGGTGCTGGTTACTAACTGCCGACCCACTTATTTGCATATTCTTTTGCTGATCAACTGGCTTCACAGCCATTTGGTGTTTCAAGTCAACCCTGAGCAACAGGGGAAGGAGGGCTCATGCCCTCAGAGGGGCAAGTTCTAAGATGGGGCATTCCACACACCAAGGCCAACTGATCATCATTAATTAATTTTCCATTATCCAGTAATGTAATGGGTGGAAGGAAGGTTCTGATAGATTTGTCTACAGGTGGAATTTGAAAAACTGAGGTTTGAAGGAGAGCAGGCAATTTTAGAAACACCCCCTAAACTACCTGCAGTCTAATCCCCCACATGGTTTTCAGGCAAAATCCTGTTTACCCTTTTCCTGGGGTCAGTCTAAGATGGTTTTACATCCTGAGAGGCAGGATTTTTCCCTAAAACAAGACCTCAGTGCACTTTGGCTTGAGCCAGGCCCCCCGGGAGTGTTTCTCTATACTAGGAAACATGTGCCCTCTAGGTTATAGGAGCACATACTTTTCCACCAAACAAAACAAAGGAAGCAGGGACAGGGAGTGAGGCTAGGGGAAAGGGGACCATTTGGTTAAAACTTGAGGCCTAGACATCTTCGGATGAATTTCCCTCCAGAAGGAAGCAGCTTGAGCTTAAGGTTCTTAGGGGCTTTTCTTTCTTTCTTTTTTTTTTTTTCTTCCCTGTCCCACAGTTTAGCAGGGGGAGCAGGGGGTTGGGGTGGGGCATTCTAGACAAGAGACATTTTCGATCTCCAGCCCTCAGACATTGACATCTGAGTCCATAGCCACCAGATCACGCTTCCTTTTCTTTTTGCAGTCAATACCTCAGGCCACCGCATCTTTCCCTTCCCACTCAGGTTACAGTTGAGATACCTACAATTCGATAGAAAATGCATGTATACCAACAGCAACAAGTGTGTGAGGTGGAAACAAGAGTGACAGCAGCATGTTAGGGTCACCATTCTTATTCTCTGATACTCTTCAGTGATGAAAGCAGTCTACTAAATACCATTTCCTCATATTGTATTATATTGTATTGTTTATGCCCTGATAACATCCATCCTATGGTCCTGCAAGTATTTATTATATATTACTTTGTTGATCTCCAAAATATGTCAATGAAATTACTAGCAGATACAGTCTTTGATCCACATTTCATAAAGGACCAAAGAGTCGTTAGGCCACGCTGGAATCTATGGAATCAAAACAAGTTGACTGGATCGCTATTCTTGGCTCAGAAGCTGCTGTGAGCTCAGAAAAACCTCATGGCAGGTGTTCCAGGAATGTATTACTAGATGAGAAACTACTCCAATCATTAATGGCTGAAAACAGGCTTTAGTAGTGTCATGGTTTGCAAGTCAGGAATTGTGTAGGGCTCAGCCAGGTGATTCTTCTGCTCCATGTGGCACTGACAGAGGTCAATATAAGGGATCCCACAGGGGATGGCCTGAAGGGGCCAAGGCTGACACCTGGCAGGGACACTGGAGACTGGGCTCAGCTGGGACTGCACAGACAGCCTATGAGGGGTCTCACTAGTCTGGATTCAGGGTGGTCGTAACTGATTACCTGCACCTCAGGGTTCTAAGAGCAATCATTTCCAAGGACATGGCAGAGGCTATATGTAGTTTTATGACCTAGTCTCGGAGTTCACATGGCATTACTTCTATACTCTATTGATCAAATCAGGGATCAAAACCCACATCCAAAGGAAGGGGACAGAGATCCCCACCTGTGATGGATGTCAAAGAACTTGCAGCTGTGTTTTAAAAGCACAGCTGTGGAAAACAGTTTAGAGATTCCTGAATAAGTTAACCATACAACTTCTGTATATACCCAAAATACCTTGAGAACAGGTATTCAAAGAAAAACTTCAACATGATTGTCCATGGCAACACTATTCACAGTTAGACAAAAGGGGAAATAACCAAAATGTTCCATCAACAGTTGAACAAACAAAATGTGGTCTGTCTGTGCAATGAAATATTCAGCAACAGAAAGGAATGCTAGTTATCTATGCTACGACATAGGTCAAACTGGAAAATACTATGCTGAGTGAATGAAGCCAGACACAAAGGGCCACGTACATGATTCAACTTATATGAAATATCCAGACTAGGCAAATCCAGGGAGTTATTTTTAAAAATAAAATAAAAGAAAGCAAAAAACCAGATTGGTTGTTGGCCAGGTGATAAGGGGAAATGGGGAAAGACTTCTTAATGATAGCTTTGTTGGGGTTTTTTTTCTAAGTGGCCTCAAATGGTTCATACCCTCAAGAGTTTACAGTTCAGGAGGAAGGGTTCCTTAGATACCTTTGTTTCTTGCTCTGTTACTCTAAAATAGTTACTAGGTTTTGAGAAGCAAAGTTTGAAGTCATGGAGAAGATTCCTCTATTCATAATACTCTCCTATAGCTTACGTCTTCTGTTCCCTGGCTGCCACTTTGTATCTGGCCAGGTCCTTTCTCCCTCCCTTGCTTTGGGAAGCCTGCAGGGCCTGGGGGTTAAGTGCATAATTATATGCCTGAGTGAACCAGCAGGCACACCATTGGACCTCTGAGTGCTGGTCCTGTTAGGGGAGCCCATAGTAGTCCCTGCCTAACAGGTTCCTGGGAAGGAGAGGAGTTAGAGAAGGCGGAGCACAGCATGCAGTAAACAATCACCATGATGGATTTGATTTTTAGTATGAAAGGGGCTCCAGTGTAAGGAAGCCAGAATCTCTGTGTTACCCAGGTTTGCACACTTTCACCCAACTGTTGGGAACTGTTCCCTCTGCAGGAGTTTATTCGCCTGGGAAGCCTCAGCAAGCTCTCTGGGAAGGGGCTTCAGCAGCGCATGTTTTTCCTGGTAAGTGGTGACAGCAGTTTGTCCTCACTATGGCCCATGATTGATGGAGTCACAGGGCCAGTCCTCTGCTCTCCAATGGGGGGCACCTGCAAGGCAGGAGGAGCAGCCAAAGCCGCTCACACTAAAGTTGTTGAGATCAGTGAATTTTAATGCAAGATTTTGGAAACACTTCCTGCAGTTTTTTGGTTTAAAATGGAGCCCATGCATCTCAACTTCCCTTGTCCTTTCTCCTCTAGTTCAATGACATCTTGCTGTACACCAGCAGAGGACTGACGATCTCGAATCAGTTTAAAGTTCATGGGCAGCTCCCACTCTATGGCATGACTGTGAGTATGCAGCGTGGGCATGAGGCCAGGGCCTCTCCCTCTGGGCTGCCTGCAGTTTGCAGACCAGGTAAAGGGAGCAAGAGTCAGTGAGAGCGACATGAGGAACGAAAAGGAGAGGCTTGACAAGGAAGTGAGAGCATTGCAGGTGCCACAAGAAATATGGGCCTCATCAGGGCAAGAGGGGCTATGGGACCTGGCTCCTGTTCTGTATGTGGGATACATGGGTATGTTGCTTCTAGAACCAAGTGAAGAGGCAAGATGATGTGCCCACGTGGGGTGAATTTGCCCTGTGGCTGGCCTTCCCTAAGATGTGCCAGTGGACAGGTCTCCATATTCTGTGACCCTTGGTTGGCAGAAGCTGACAGGCCACTCAAGCACAGGATTATTTCCCTCTTTTATACTCACTTTCTCTTAAGTGGTTGAATAAAGAGAAGTTTATGGACTCTGCCAAAAAAAATTCAATGCCTTTGATCTTTCTTTTTCCTTTCCAATTATGAATTTTCTGACTTGGTTCTCCCAGCCATAGCCATTTTAGTGAACATTTGAAAATGCATTGAGTGTCTTGCTTGCTTCTTGGCAGTAAGTTATGAACACTCATCCCACAGATAGAGGAAAGTGAAGATGAGTGGGGCGTGCCCCACTGCCTTACCCTGCGGGGCCAACGGCAGTCCATCATCGTGGCCGCCAGGTAACTGGGAGACCGCTTATCTGTTTACCCTTTTACCCGCTATAGTCTGAAAACCTGACATCCCTCTCTTCTTCAGTTCCCGGCCTGAGATGGAAAAGTGGATTGAGGACATACAAATGGCCATTGACTTGGCAGAAAAGAGCAGCGGCCCCACTGCCGAGTTCCTCGCCAGCAGCCCCCCTGACAACAGTAAGTGTGGGGAGGCTTTCCTGGGGCAGTGCACAGGCCTGTTGCCTCAAGGTATTAGCCAAGGAGGGGCAGGACGTCTCTGGCTTACAGAAGACGAGCACCCTATTGCATTTTAAGTTACCTGGTGGGCCTCAGATCCATGGACTATATTTGTATGTAAAGCTAAAAATCAGGGAAATTCCATTTCCAAAAACTATTTTTAAAACCTTAAAACTGTGAGGGAGCAGGGAAGTCATCTTTTCTGGGGCCAGAATTGCTACCTGTTACACATGTCACCATCTAGAAAATAAGACCATCCACATGCTGGACAAGCACTGTGAGCCCAGTGCCCAGGTGTGCTAGGGGCTCCCTGGCAGAGGGGCTGGTGGGACGTTCCACAGGATGGGACCCTTAACAAGCAGGTGGCTGCATGAGGGTCCTCAGGGCCACATCACTGTGAGTGTCCCCAACCATCCAGGCCCATTCAGGTCCTGAGAGGGGTCAGGAAAGGGCCCCTTCTTCTGGAGAGCAAAGATCAGAAGCCTTTTGTCACATCCTGCAGAATCCCCCGATGAGGCCACAGTGGCTGACCAGGAGTCAGAGGATGACCTCAGCGCCTCACGCACCTCGTTGGAGCGCCAGGCCCCCCACCGTGGCAACACCATGGTGCATGTGTGCTGGCACCGCAACACCAGTGTCTCCATGGTGGACTTCAGTGTGGCCGTGGAGGTACCAGCTGTGACCCCAGAGGGTGGAGGGCGGGGCAAGGACAACTTATTCTTTTGAGCATTTGAGCTCAACCTCTCAGGTAGGGCCAGCCAGGCATTGACCTTCTCTTGTGAATGTGGACACATCTCTTGGTCCTCATTCATCCCCACAGATTTTGTTCTCCAAGTCATCTCCACTGTTACCCTTCCTCTCAAGGAGTTAGCCATGGGGCAGAGACTGTCCATGCATTTAGCCATGTGTCTGTGCCACAGAGTCCTAGAAACAGGTCCCCAGTGCAGGTGTGGATGGACAACTCCCTGCACCAAGGCTGCCATATCTTAGAGCAGCCAGCACTGCCCCCCCAACACACACACACACACGAAATCGGGTGCAAGGAAACAGTAGGGTCAGAAAGCTGATACCAACCAGGGCCATGGCACACGTCATTCATGAAGAAACGTGGGGGCTCTGGGAGTTGTCCTGAGAGTTGGCTTTGCTGATGGGACTCTCCCCAGATTGTGACTGAATCTTCCAGAACTTTCCAAACCCCATTCCCTGTGCATCCTCTAGTCTAGGTCCATAATCCCTAACCTTTCTGAAAATGCCAAACCTAGAAAGCTCTAAAACCGCTTAGTTCACTTCTTCACCCATTGGCGACAGAACTTGAACTCTCATGAGGCCGTTGATCATGTTTTGTGTGAACGTTCCTATTTTAGCATATCATTCTGTTTGATTCTGCCCCAGATGCCGCTGCCAGGGGTGCCATGTAGTAGATGCATGTGATTAGGAATTCAGAATTTTGCATGTTTTTTAGAAAGATAGGCACTTGGCCCCAAAAATGTCACAAAGAGACTATGCCAAGAACAGCAGTTTGCTTGCTTTTTGCACCAATAATACTGGGAATGTGTCAAACATTCCCTGACGGATAGTCTATAGGGCTTCTCTGAGATTGTTTTCTGGAAGTGACCTTCACATTTCCAGAGCTGCTTATTTCACATTTGCCTGCTAGTGTTCAGAAACCCATATGTGCTTCTAAAAACATTTCTCAATGGGACACGGCTGAGGCACAAGGCCAGGGTGTGATACCCTCAGGCCGTGATACCCTCAGGCCGTGATTGGCCTCATGTAGGCTGCAGTGACCATTCCCTCTCCTCCATCTCCCACAGAAACAGGCTTTTCCCTCACACGCTTACTGTATTCAGCATTCTTCCTCCCACACTGGGTCTGTTTGCAAAGCTTGCCAACCAGAGATTTCTTCCAGGGAACCGGGAGCTTTCCAGTGCAGAGAAAACAGGCAAGAATCACTGATGGGCTGGTGGGAAAAAACACTTAGATCTAGTCTGTCCTGTCTAGTCCAGCTGGTGGAAGTGCAACACCATGAGAGAGAACTTGTCTCTGCTTCACTTTAGAGTGACTTTTCTGAGGTGTAGTTATGACTGTCAAGGCGTGGGGATTTTGTACACTTGAAACTTCCTTTTTAATCCCTAGAGGCATGTAGGTCATTCAAGAATGCAGCTAACACCCAAGTCAGGTAGGTCCTGGGAAGCCCAGAGATGCCTCCTCAAGGCCAGCTCTTTTGGGGCAACAGGCCTGCACAGCTGTAGCCCTTTGTCTACATCATCAGGTGAGTCTAGGAGACAGACCAGCAGATTGTGGCCCGTAGGCCAAACCATACCCACCCGCGGTTCTTTACAGCCCATGAACCAAGAACAGGGTTTTACATTTTTAAATGGGTACTGATTCATTCAATACAAATACCTGATTTTCCTCTTGGCTCAAAAAGCCTAAAATATGTATTACTATGCAGCCCTTAAAGGAAAATTTGCCAAAGAATTTCAAACAAGCCCCTAGGTGTGTGGTTTTAAGGTGGCAAAATGCAGATTAAATACTCATGGAATTGGCTCACATATCACCCTGCAGATGTCTCTCCCTTGCCAGATCCCCTATCCCCCCACCCTAGGAGCAAGCTCCATTCCTCCAGGACCCCCGAGTCCTGCCCCCTAAGGAAAGCAGCAGCTCCTTTCCTCTTGCTGCATGTTCTCATCCTCCTTCACTCATTTCTCTCTTCCATTTCTGTCTTCTGTGGGACTCATGCAGGTAGAAATGAGTAACAGAGATGTTTGGGGATAACAGAGGTGAGCTCAGTTTGTGGTCAAGCCAATGAGCACTGGGGTTCACATTAGACATGGGGAGAGTCTGATGCCTGGATGGCCAGCATGAAGCCTGGCCTTTGGAGGGATCTGAGGCAAAATGACCAGTTACTTTTTAAGACTGGAGTGTAGTTCTGGGAGAGAGGTGGGTGCTATTTACTGTCTGATAAAGTAAGGATTGGGATGAAGGGACAGCACTGAGAGGGATAACTGGGTGGGGACTGTTAGTTTTCTGTAGCTGCTACAGAAATTTATCTTCTAACACTGCTGGAGGCTAGCAGTCAAAGATCAAGGTGTTAGCAGAATTGGCTCCTGCTGGAGGCCCTAAGCAGGAACGTCTGTTTGATGCCTCTCTGCTTCTAGTGATGGCCGGCAATCCTTGGTGTTCCTAGGCTTGTAGAAGCATCACTCTAATCTCAGCCTGTCTCACTTGGGAGTATTTCTGTGCACCTGTGTTAAAATGTTCTCCTCTTAAGGACAACAGTCATTGGAATTAGGACCCACCCTGAGCCAGTGTGCCCTCCTCTTAAGTGCATCTGCAAAGGACTGATTTCCAAATAAGGTCACCTCTGCAGGTACCAGGATTTTGGACTGTTATCGATTTTGGAGGATAGACAACACGGACTGGGCAGTTTGGGAGCCCAGAAGAGGAGGAGGAGCAGAGAGGCCTTTCTTCAGTCAGGGATTCTGTGAAGGGTAGCAAGGAAATGGGGCATTGGCTGGTCTGGGGCAAGGATGTTGACCTCTCTCATAAAAGCAGATGAAGACTGACCTAGGAGTCACCCTCATAGACAAAAGCATTCAGCTTCTTGAAAGGAGTGACAGAGGAGTGCAGAGCTTAGGGAGCCAGGGTAACTAAGTAGGAGGCTGAAATGTATTGGAGGAAGTTTTAGTGGCACTGGCAACTTTGGAGGGTATGGCTAGGGCAATGGGGAAGAAAGGCCTGTGGGTATGATTATTAAGAAGCATCTAGGCTATTAGGATGGCAAGGCCAGGGGAATTTATTCAGAGATTATACCTTCACATGTTCCAGAAAGCATTTAAGGTAGCTGGCCGAAGTTGGCGCATTCTCATGAACCTGCCTCAGTCTGGTGTGCATACCAACTGTGGGACTGGTGCTTGTCCCACAGATAATTGCATCTAAGACTTTTGGACTCTATCTGGAGGTATTTGGTTCAATGTAAACATGAAGGAAAATGTGTTGTTCTCCTTGCCTGCATAGTGTGACTTGCACGTAGCCATGTGTCATGCTGCAGAAACACCACACCCCCACTTCTTGCTGTGCCATCACCAGTTTGGCACTCAGAGCACCCCACTTTCCTGTGCCTCTCTGCCAGTGGGTGAGTGGCAGCCAGACATGATAATAGGCGGTGGTCTCTCAGTGTGGGGATAGGACACCTCTCCAACTGTGGCATCCCCCCTCAGTTCAGCTGAGCTTGACAGCAGGGACAGGCTCTACTTCCCATGTTCTGTTAGTCTCACCTTCAGACTGCAAACAATTTGAGGGCAAACACACTTTTCATCTCAACTCCTGCTTCATTTAAATAGGCACTTTAAAATGCTTATTAGATTAAATAAAAGTTATTGGAGAAGCACCAAAGGGATAGAATATAGTAGACTCAGTAATTTCAAAACATTTTTTTTACTTGTGGCAAACTTGGCCATTTCACCATTTGTAAGTGAACAATTCAGTGGCAGTAATGACATTCACAGAGTTGTGTGTCCATCACCACCGTTTTCCTCTTCTGTAAGTCTACGTGGGAATGAACTGCGAGCTAGCTTGTCAGGGATGTGAGTGGCCTTCCCAGTGTCTTCTTCACAGTCAGTGACACTGAGGAGCTTTGAAGAGTCAAAAAGGACACACATCCTCTGCTCTTAGTGTTGCAGCTCAGCTGCCTGGGAGTTCACAGTAATGCCTGCAATTCCTGCAGCCTCTGGGATGCTTGTTTCTACCAGTGTTCACTGTACCTGCTGGGGAGAGGTCACTTCTCTCCCGAAATCCAATGTTCTGCCTCCGCCACTAGATGGCAGCCACAAGAAAACACCACCAAGGGCAGCATAAACAGATTTGTCTCACAATTCTGGAGATCAGAAGCCAAACCCCCTCTGAAACCTGTAGGGAAGGATCCTTCCTTGCTTCTTCCTGCTTTTATGGTTTGCTGGGTTTCCTTGGTGTCCTGTAGATACATCACTCCAGTCTGCCTCCATCATTTCATGGCATTCTTCCCTGTCTGCCTGCCTCTCCTCTCTCAAAGGACATCACTCAGAGTGGATGAAGTGCCTACTTTGCTCCATTATGATGATCTCTTAACTAAGTATACTTCTGATGACCCTAGTTCTAAGTAAGGCCATATTGTGAGGTACTGGGAGTTAGTACATTTTTTGGGGAGTGGGGATGTAACTGAATCCATAATAGGTGACAAAAAAAATTAAATGAGGCTCATAGAGTCTGCCTCCCAAGGTTTTCCCACCCATCAGAGGGTACGGCCATTTTTTAGAATCAGTCACAGGAAGCCTGTTCTCAGAACACAGTCCCCATCTATGGACCTGTCAACCAACCACCTCACTAGACTGTGAAGATTGAGTTGTCCTTTCCACAGCACTAGGCTGCACCCCACTGGTTTGGGGGGCCCCAAACTGTGCTCCTTACAGGCCTACTTGTCTTTCAGAATCAGTTGTCTGGGAACCTGCTGAGGAAATTCAAAAACAGCAATGGGTGGCAGAAGCTGTGGGTGGTGTTCACAAACTTCTGCCTGTTCTTCTACAAGTCACACCAGGTACGTGCCTTGTGTAGGGACGGTGGCCCTGTGACCCTTGGGGTGAGGCATCTAGCATGCAGGCTGGGAGGAGCCTTAGGGACCCCCAAAAAAGCACCATCCCCTCTCATGGGGCAGGCATGGAGGGGAAAAAAAGCCAGGTGCTGGAGGCGTGTGCAGGGTAAGGCCATGTCCATGAGGCCCTCAACTCTCTAAATGAAGCTTGGCACCCGTTTGGTGAAAGGGGATCTGCCAGTTCATTGGATAAAGGAGTATGGGGGTGACTTAATTGATGGCTCATGTCCTGGCTGGGAGGGACCAGCTGGACCACAGAGCATTGGCCAAAACCAGCTGCCTCAGTTTCCAGAGTTGCTTCAGGGTAAGAGGCTGCAGCCATGCTCAACGCCTGTGGCCACCTTCTGTTGACCCTTTCCAGGACAATCACCCCCTCGCCAGCCTACCCCTGCTTGGTTATTCACTCACCATTCCCTCAGAGTCTGAGGACATCCACAAAGACTACGTGTTCAAGCTGCATTTCAAGTCCCACGTGTACTACTTCAGGGCCGAAAGTGAATACACATTTCAAAGGTAAATGTTCCCCTCTGCACAGAGACCTGTAGAAAAAGGACACTCCTCTTCTAAATAATCAGATTTCTCCCAAGCAAGCAAGTGGATAAGGTTCTCCCTACGGCCCACTGTGGGCATTCACACCCTCCCCTAACAGGTCTGTCCTCATAACCCCAGCAATCGCTTGTAATAAATCTGGGGTCACTCTGCCAAAATCCACTTCTGTTCTCGGAGAAGCAAGTGGAACCATGATTCTCCTAGGAAACCACCTCAGTCCTTAACCTGCATGTTAATGTCACATGCATTACACTTGCAAATCTCTAACTCATCTTTTTTTTTTTTTTTTTCAGTCATGGCTTCCGTAGTTTAGTTCTAACATTCCTGATTGGCCTATGGCCAAGGGCTAAGCTTCTAGTCAAAAGACCACATGAGAAAAGGAAAGAATCCTGGTGCTTCTGTGAATTACCTAATTAGTTAGACTGCCTATGTATATAAACAGGGAACAGAGAAACAGGGGCAGTAGTCTTCATTGAGCCAAAAATAAAAATCAAGTGGAAAGAGCCAGGCTATCACATTTGAGCAGCAGCTTCAGTCTGTTTCTAAAATTTCAAGTGGAAATTCTGGGCCTCTGAAATTGTGTCCCGATGCACGCTACACAGGCAAGTTGTCACTGCTGAACCAGCACCTTTAGGGAAATCCTCAGGCCACAGATTAGACAGGGCAGCAGTCCCCACACTCGTTTAGGGAGAAAATTCTCTTGGCCTGGCTATTTGATAGGAAAATAACTTGTTTCCTTACCGCCCCCACGGCCCACCCCACTGATACTGAACCCACAAGGGTTTCTAATCAATGGGCTGGTTTTGATCTGTGTACACTCCCTAGTAAAGTTAGTTAAGTAGAAACAGCACAGTGGTTTAAAACAGGGCTGAAGGCTCCCATGACATCTAAGCAGCAGTCTCTAAGCTGCCAGCTTGAGCAGTGAGACAGGAACATAGCAATTCTCAAATATGATCCTAGGCTACAAAATTTACTCAAGTTCAGATCTTGTCATTGTTGTCACAAGGGTAAGTTAGCTTTACAGTGGTAATATCCTTAAAGACCTACAGTTATGGAATGTCTAAAGCCATGCTCTAAGTTCCTTGAAGGCAGGAAGCTTGGCACAACTCAGGTTTTCTCAACCTTGGCACTGTTGACATTTTACTGTATAATCCTTTGTTAGGGTCAAAATGGGGTCTGTCCTCTGCACTGTAGGATGTTTTGGCCTCTACCCACTAGAATTCAGTTGTACTCCCTCTACTGTGGCAACTAAAAATGTCTCTAGACAATGCCAGTGTCCCCAGGGTATGTGAAAACTACCAACATGCTACAAGTACTCAAATGTAGAAAATGGAACTCCCACGAAGCAGGATGGAATGCACAGCAGTGTCTGTGGGAAGGATTATGAAGCTGAACTCTAACAGCCAGATGCAACCTCTAACTGCTCTAAATGGAGTGTGCAGCTGCATCCTGGCCAAGACACATCCATCTTTAGGCACTCCTGGTTCTCTGGAAAAATGAGCTCACCGAGGTCAGCGGTTGTCAAAGTGACACTAAGAAACACCTGAAGTACCGATAACCCTGCTTTCCATGACTTGGGTGCTAAGAGTTCATTTAAGAACTCTTCATCTGCTAAAATAGCAGATTAGTCCTGGCTGGTGTGGCCCAGTGGACGGAGTGCCAGCCTGCGAATCAAAGGGTTGCTCGTTCAATTCCCAGTCAGGGCACATGCCTGGGTTGCAGGCCAGGGCCCCCACGGGGGGCATGTGAGAGGCAACCACACATTGATGTTTCTCTCCCTTCTTCCCTTCCCTTCCCCTCTCTAAAAAGAAAGTAAATAAAATGGCAGATTACAAATTAGAAAAATATCAGATGTAAGTTTATAAAAAGTGGCCCTCAACAGTTGCTTCACTTTCTTGTTTTAGGTGGATGGAGGTGATCCGAAGTGCCACCAGCTCGGCCTCCCGTGCCCACATTCTGAGTCACAACGACTCTATGTATTAATGGCAGGATATATGTTGATTATTTCAGCAGTGGCTGCTTTCTTGGAAGACATTTAAGGAAGTAAATGTCTGTATTAATGAAGCCTAGTAAAATTAACATCTGTCTGAAAACAAAAACATGGTTTTACAGCAGCTGTCATGTCTCCACAGAACCATTTTTAACCTTGTGTTTTCTGCTGTTAATTTTCCATCTGAACAGAAGTGCTCCCACCTCCAAGGCTTGGTGGTGTTTTCTGTCATTCACTTTACGGGCTGTTTTTAGCTTGTGCCAGTATTAAAACAGTCATTAATATAGTGCCAAATGACAATTTTTCCTCCATGACTGCACGTTAAAAGCAGTACAAACACATCTGTTCAACCAAAAGACAGGATAGGTGCTCTTCTTTTTCGCTTATCGGCTGCTGCATTAAAAAGAAAAAAAAAAAAAAAAGGGATTTTTCCAGTGTTTGCGATATACATGGCAGTCTTAAGCAATGAGATCATTTTCAGATTTCATTTTTTTTTCAACCTTTCTACTTTTATAATAGGAAGTTAGTCAGATTAACTCCTTTGATTAGTAAGGAATTTGCAGCGCACTTCATTCCACTAGTCTCATGCTCCAATGAAACACTAGTTACCAGACCTACTTTCTGGCGCAAGTTGACCAAATTATGTAAGTGATTACTATTTACAAACTACAGCAGGTGGTTTTCTGTTAAGCAGAAATCCAGTGCCATGTCTAGACTGTCACTGTACTGTTAGTGGTATATACAATGGAAAGATATTAAGCTGTGGTGTTTTGCTGTCTGTCTCACAAGCATGAAAACCTGTATGTCAGTTATCAGGGCCATCTGTGATGTCATGTTATGGAGGGTTTTTGTGAGCTTCAGTGGATGCAGAAGCACTATGAACAATGGTGTGTAGTCCCCTGGCACCCGTTATCATACCTATCTATATCCTGCTGCAACTGTAGTTTGGAACTGCACATTCTATAGTAGTATATATCGTGTCTGTTTTCAAAAAACATTCTCTTTCCTTTTTTTATACTCATTCCTCCCCAGGTATATGGTATCAAGTAATAACACTGCACATCCTTGACAGTCAGACTACACAGGGACATTGTTTCCAGTAAACCTGGGCCCACTGCTCAACATCTGTTTGCCTATTCTCTGTGGAGACCAGGTGGCTGTTATTCCCCAGTGTTCTTAAGCCCTTTCTGACGTTGTCCAGAGAGGGGGCGGCCAATCAACCCAGTCCTCTTCCCCGCACCACAGCTGGGAAAAGCCCCTTACAGAGAAAACACAGGACTACCCCGACTTTGTGGAGCTGTGACTGATTGTGTGGAAACGGCAATGTACAAATGGACAAGTAGCTTGAAATGTGTTAATCATTTGCCTTACAATGTGTACCAGATGGTTTTAAGTACTAACAAAAGGGAATAAAAATACCTCACACCATAATCCAGCATATTGAAGTTTTAAGGCAAAACAAAAACTTGTCTCTCATCTTTATTTTAATCTAACTTTGGGTGGTGATGCCTCTATAGGCATGGACAGAGTTGGCTGGTCAATACAGAGTGCCTGTCAGAGAGAAAAACACTCAATTGCTCATTAAGACAAACGTTTTGAAAAACGTGGTATTTTAGTCTCTGCTTCATTCAACTTGGCCCTCAGAGAAAGAACATTTCTAGGATACTGATCTTCAGTGGCTATAAAAGACAATGACTAAAACCCAAAGGAGGAGGGCAAAGCAGAGAGGAGCTATCTGTCACTTCCTTTATAAAAAGGGCCCTGGAGACAAACTAGTTCCCTGAGGTTTTCCCCCACAATCCAGGGGCAAGACCAACACCCACCAGGAAACATGAAGCTCAAGTGCACAGAGCAGAGGCAGTACTGGGAAAATTCTCCAGAACTCAACTAAATTCTAAAAGGCTCAACGATAAGGTGGTCTCCTACTTCAGTATTTCTGAATGAGTCCAAACCATTTGCTGGAAACAGTTCAGATCTATGAGTACCGCCACTATGCTCCCTGCTCCTTTGTGACTTCAAAGAACACCTATGAGTCCAAATCATGTGGGCAATTTAGACTGATCCCAAGTTGCCAGAAACAGTTTCAGATAACTTCTGTCTTAGTCCATTCAGGCAACTATAACAAAAATACCATTGACTGGGTGACTTATAAACAATAGAAATTTCTCATAGTTCTGAAGTCTGGGAAGTCCAAGATCAAGGTGCCGGCAGATTCGGTGTCTGGTGGGGACCTCCTTCCTGGTTCACAGCCAGACTCAATGCTTCTGGACAAGGTGGAAGGGCTGAGGAATTTCTGAGGAATCTCTTCTCTATAGGCACTAATCCCATATATGGGCTCCATCCTTGTGACCAAATCATTTCCTCCTAATACCATCACACTGGGCATTAGGATTTCAACGTATTGATGGGGTGGGGCAGACACATTTAATCTATTCCCTCTACACATAAGACAAGAAATTACAAAAATAATTGTTTTCTGTGAACTTTATTGACCCTAGAGTGATACAGTACCTGTGCTTAAGAACACACCTTGCAGCACTTCCCATTTATTGCCATATTTTATAGCAGAAATACACAAGCCATATTTTTAAGGAAGAAAATATAAAAACGCTTATAAACAGACCATGTTTTGCCAAAAGAAAGGTACAAAATACTACATGAAGAACTAAACTAGATACTTCTTCACAAGACCAACCTGAGAAAAAACTGTCAGATTCAGAAAATGTGTGGCACTTGGTTACATCAAGACAATCATGAGACTGACTATTAGGGCACCAAGACATCCCAGACCATGCTGGTGGCCACCTCGTTTACTGCAGCCAGAGTGGACACAGAAAAGAATTTCAGAAGCATCGACAACCAGCCACAGTCAGCACACTGCCTCCGTTTCCAAAAGATGGTAGTTATGTTTGTGTGAGCTCCCACACGAGGAGCTCTGGCATCATCTGCAGTCTCCAGGCAGATAAGCTGTAAACTGCGGGGATCTGGCACCAAGAGGCTTGCAAGTCATACATGAACCCTGAATGCTGAGCTCACAGGTCTGGCTCAACACGAACAGCAGGTTAGATGGTCAGAGGCAGGTTCCATTTTAGCTCTGGTAACTGGGCTTTTAGTGAAGGACCTGAAGTGGATACACAAATGCCAGCCTCCTTGGCTAAACAAGATGCCCTTAAAAACACATAAGCTGAGTTCATATGTCTACAGAAATTAACAAATCAGAAGAGACTGTGTAAGGAGGTCATCCACTTCTAAAATCCAATAAAACCATATCTTTCCCAGGAAGCTTAATAGGAGATAATTCCAACGAACTACACAATAATTTGCTGCTTTATATGAGAGACAGCATTGTGTATTAATAGTCTAGTGATTGCAGAATATCACCAACCCCTTACACCAATAGGCTTGACTGAAATCCCATCTACCTATGAACATAACTATCACTTGTATTTGCAATTGGCTTCAGCTTCATCTTGATACAAGGTCTGTCCAGAAGGTATCCAGCCATGTAATATGAAAAAGAGAGACATTTATTGATGAAGATACAAGAAACACTACACAGGACAATGAAGCCTCAGTCCCCTCCAAAGTAGGTACCTTAGGACATCACACAGCTCTCCCAGTCACCATCACCTGCCCCATCATATTTCCCTGAATCTCACCCCTTTCAAAGGCAATTTTAGTTTTGGGAAAAGTCAGAAGTTGCAGGGCGCCAGATCTGGGCTGTAGCAGGGCTGAGTCACCTGGGTGATTTGATGTTTTTGTCAAAATATTCTGCACAAGACATGCATGAGCAGCTGTGTTCTCACGATGAAGCTGCCAATCACCAGCTGTCCATAACTGGCCGTCTGAATAGTTTCCGTGGAGTAATGTTCAAGCTTAATGCAAAACCTGACGCAGATTCATTGCTCTACTCATTCAGTAATTTTGAATGTGCTGACCACATACTACCCATGTTCATTCAATGGCATCTACCACCCCCACTGACTAGTACAGTGAGATCATTACTGTTCACCCATGTGCATTCCAGTGCACTCTCTTTGGCTGCCAGGATAAACTGATGTCGCTCAAACGGTTCTGGTTATTATTAACAATGGCTTGAGTTTTTCTGTACAGACCTTGTATGCCATTGTCCAATTATAGGAACTTTGAATCAGAAAGCTGCTAAGTTGCCTCTTTTAAAATTACACAAGCACTGTGAAAAACTGATCTTTGGTATATGCCTCATAGGGAAATCAAAGTTCCCTTATACTCTCAGGAACACAAAATAAAGTATTCTAAAATATATTATTCAAGTTAACAGTCTTGCTGCAGAAATAACATGCACAGTAAGAATTAGCAAGTCAGTTCTATTTCCCCTAACCAAAATGCATCCTTTATAGAAATTCAACCCAAATGTACTTCTAATAAAAAAAAAATTAATTTTAGAATTTAAAAATTAGACTCCACTAACAAACCTAAACAAAAACCACCCATTCTAACATCTCTGACTCAGGCCTCTGCCCCCTCCCCGTAGCTCCCAAGCCACAAGGCCAGTAGGAATCTGACCTTACATCCCGAAGTTTACCCAGTAACTTCCTTGCCTCCAAAAATCCTTTGTCTGTCCCCTCAAGAGCTGCTCCTCCAAAAAGAGACAACAATGATTCATTATCAACAGACATTATAAAAGTGCCACACATACTTAAATCAGACAGTCAAAAATTGCTGTAAGAACTCTATTTCCCATATCAGAGACCCAGACATTTATTTCCCCCCTTGGCAAGCAAAACCCTGACACAAAACCAAGAAACATGTATGCCTGACTGACAATCTAGTAGACACAGGCCCCTATAAGAGAACAAAATAACCCTTAACTGAGGTCCCCAGGAACAGAAAAAATAATTTTACAAATCAGCAGTGTTCAACTGTATCTTCTCAATGACCAATTTTTAAAAGTTGCATAGAGAACTGACCTGAACATTCAGCATTTTGAATGTGGACACCTCTTCCCAGAGCATTCTAAAATGTTTCATCACACACAAAGTCACACATTCACACAGACAAATGCAGCAGGTGCACTGCCCTCTCAAGAGTCACATTTTAAGGAGAGTATGCAAGGTAAGTATTATAAAATTTATTCATGTAAGCATTCAGACATTTTTAGGTGGGAAAGGTAATATGCAGATTTCACTACAAGGTGCAACAAAATCATACTGGGAAGAATGGTACAGCTGGCGCAGGACTGGCAGTGGAACGATTCTAAATAAATGTTAGATGAGAGCACTTCATTGGGGAAAAACTTAAAATAATAATTTAAAGCTTCATGAGACAAGATATGTTCCAATTTAAAACACTAAGAAATAGTACCATCAATGAAAAAGGAAATCAACTTCTAAGTGTACCAAAAGGGCTATAGGGCAAATGAGGAAAATTTTCATTTGCTGAGGTACAAATAGGAGTGTTCCTTAAGAGGGGCATTAATTATTATTAATGGCAAACCCTGCAAATACAAAATAAAACCCAAATCACTGGTCACATGATCCAAAATTTACATGTAATAAAGGCAAGGCAATAGACTCAAGTTATGGCCTGTCAAATATTTACTCCACTGACATTATCTACAGAAGCACTTGGCCAATTTGTACACAGTGATTTCTTATGCACGCCAAAAAGGTTCCTGTAAAAATGACACTATATACAAATCTGTACACTGATCCACTAGAGCAATTCTCCATCTCCCAGGGAGGGGAGTAACAACTTAAAGCCGGATACCTGAGGTTTCATTTCTTCAGTTGCCTTATCTTAATCCCAAATATACATTTTAGGGTTTGATTTTTGTTTTTTAAAAGACACTTTCCTTGATATGTGTGCTATGGTTAAAATTAAAAACAAGAATAATAAAACGATCACTTGAAGGAGCTGACCCTCCCCACCCCACCTAGAGACTTATCTGGCCAAGGCCAGTGAAGAAGGACCCATGGCTGCGGACAGGCAGCCTCGGCTGGGGGACAGCCCCTCAATGGTGCGTATCTTCAGCGGAGTCAGCAAAGGCTCTCATTGACTTTTTTAAAGAAGGGATGAAGAAGAAAGGAAAAAACAAAACCCCAAACGCCAAAGGAATTTCAATGGGATGAAGTTCCTCCACCACTTAGAGAATATCTAGGAAAAAAGAGAGAGAGAAATAGAAGTAAATGTCATTTCTCTAAATTAAAAAAAATTTGCAAAAATTCAAATAACCAAAATTCTTATTTTTACAAACATTCCCAAGTCATAAAAAAATGGAACTATCAATGAATTAATTATAAAGAATTCATAAAAATTAAGAAAAATCCTGATTCTAACACAAAAATTTCCACAGATATTGGTAATAAGTGAGAATGTGATTCAGCATTCTAGGAGGAAAAAAAGCAGATATGAATAAAACAGTAAATGATATACCTTTACTTATAATCAATTTCTAAAAAATTGAAAAATCAGTAATATCCAACGACACAGTAAGATTCCCAGGACGCATAAACGTGGCTGGTTTGAACACCAGTGCAAGAAACCCTTTTGACCATAAAAAGAAATACTGATGCTAGCTCAGATAATCTACTTCCTGGAAGGGTCTCTTGGTTTTTTTGCAATTATAATAATTAGGAAGCAACTCTGATGTCCAACAATGGAGAAAGAGTTAAGTAAGTAACATCTGAAATAACAGATCAGAAATTGTAATTATATTCAAACAATATGAAAACTATGCACAGTAAGTGTGCACAAAATTATACAGGTAGTTTTATAATTTCTTTATCATAAGTACAAAAGAATGTCCAAAAAACTATGTGCACTATAATTTTAATAAATATAAAAAATTAGTAAGTTCGTCACATCCACATAATAATAGAAGGCAATGAACGAAAAATAATGGAACGGTACTTGGGCTACAGTGGTGGGATCATGTATACTTTCTTTTGTTTTCCAAAAATTCCATAGTATTTTCTTGCTTTGGAATACAAAAAAGGGTGAAGGTAGGGGACCCCATCATGGCCAAGATTCCCTCAATCACTTCAAAACTGACCCAATCACAGCAGATGGGTATGGATACATTTAATGAGACTCGTAACTATTCCAACCTAGAACTCCTCTTTTCAGGCATTTATAATACTTAGCACTCTCCCAAAGAACAAATGGTTACATAAGATCCTCTTGAAAAGCAAGCTGTAGCCACAGATCCTCAGGCTCACTTTTCAGAAAACATAAATACTTAAGTCACAGGAGGAGTTCATGCCACACAAAAGGATCCACACATGAATCCAAACTAAGATGTACAGGAAATCTTTGAAATGCATTAGACAAAAGTGGATTTCTCTTTTTTTTTGAGGTGATACACTGAACTAATGCATTTGGGAATAAGATATGAAGCAGGAGCAAGGGCCTCCATGATTTGTTGGCATCTGGGTGGGGGACACTCAGGAAGAGCTTGGGGAGTCCAGAAGGAGTAAATGGACAGTAATAGCCAAAGCCTGCAAGAAGAAGACAGGGACCCCAGGGAGGAGGGTCATATGATGGCTGAGGAGGCGGGTTCACAATCACAAAAGGAAGAAAAACAAGAGAAAGAAGAGCAGTCTGGGAAAGAAAGAAAGAGTACTAAATTAGTATGGCTAATGCATCACTGCAAAGTAAAACTTCAAACACAATGTGGACAGTGGGCAGTTGTATTTGCATAACATATGGCGGCTGAGCATCTGAAATGTGGTGAGTTCACAACAGATATGCTGTGAAATGTAAAATGCACACTGGATTGCAAAGACTCAGCACAAAAAGAAGAGTGAAATACCTTACTGATAATGTTTTAAATTGATTATGTGTTAAAATAACATTGTGGGTACAGTGGGTTAAAAAATCCAATATTAAAATTATTTCACTTGCTCTTCTTTTATTTTTTTTTCAATGTGGCTACTAGAAAATTTAAAGTTCTATATGTGGCTAATGTATCCTCCTGTCAGTGCTGATACAGATCAACTCACATCAGCAACTGAAAAAAGGGGAACAGGGAGACAGACCAATTAAATAGGCACAGGCCACACCTGAGCCCTGGAGCTGCAGGGAAACCAAGGCGGTTGTATGAGTCACTGGTAATACTTTCACGCAATTTGGGAAAACACCAATCCTAAAAGTGACATTACAAAAGCAGAAAACAAAACCAGAAATAAGATGACAAAACCACCTGGTCTCTGGTTGGTTCTCTTTGTTTGACACTTAAAGTCTTTTTTCATTTTTAATGAGAAGTAAATGTCACTAAAATTAGGTGTGAACTGATTCCAAGTTTCTTTGAGAAATTAGAAAAATGGGCCATTATTAGGTCGCAGGAGAAAAGCTTACATGATGATAATACAAAACAGTCAATGAATATTGTAACAAAGCTATGTTAGAAATCAACTGCATACACATAATGGACAGATATACGCAAACATAGTAACAACAGTGTTTGTGTGAGGATATGGTGACTTCATTGTTCCATTTTCCTTTATTTCTGTAATTCATCAGTATCAAAAGGGGCAGAGGAAAAGAGGACAATTCTGTTTATTGCTTCAGAATTGAAGGAAGACAAGTAAACATTCTACATTCTCTAGCCTAACCTTTAGAGCAAGTTAGAATGTTGGGATGTCTTTCACAAAGGAACCTGAGTTAGGAGAATATACCTGAAGGGTTAGAATTAAGGTTTTCTCTTGATGTCCCTCTTTAGAGGGACTCTTCACAGGGTATCGGGAAGCCCCTTCAATCATCACTTGTAAGAAGTGGCAAAGGTGACCCCCAAGTACCCCAAATTTCTTTATATGCTATCAAGCTGACACTTCAGAACAGACCTGAAATGCTCCAAATTCTCACCAGGTTTCAGTCATCATTTGGAAGGTGAATGTCAAAGCAATGACATGCCTTGTGCTTCAGGATGTTGAAGGTTTGGGATGTGGAGGAGAAAAAGAGCCACAGAGATGCTAGACACACACGTCCATTCTCTCTAAACACCCCCAAATGACTGTACTTATGCCACAGTGTGAGTCAGTGTGGCCTCCTCCACAAGGAGACTCCTAAAACCAGTTCAAGAGAGTGGGAAGGGAAGACTCAGATCATTACTCCTCACCTGCAATCAGGGCCACCAGTGGGGACCAGAGCACCCTGCAGGCTGTGCAGACAGAGTGCCCTAAATCACAACATGGCTTCAGGACAAGAGGCAGAGTTGAGATCTGGAATGGGGACCCAAGCAAAAGAGCAGACCCACATCCATACTCATGGAACTCACCAAGCCCAAACTTCTGGAATATTTGGACATTTGACTTTAAAGCATAAAACCAAACAGATAATTACCAACATGTGGCTAAGGGCTATATATAATTAGGCTGCATCATTAAAACAGACATTTTAAAGTCGTTTCATATTTATGTGGCACAAACCTCTGTGGCCCTTCCCAGTCATTTCCAGATTCCTATCACTCATTCATACTGATTTCTCTAATTCAGAAGAAAATATAGAAACAGCCTAAGAACAAAGCGTCCAACTAACAAATGGAGGACAGAAGAGAAGTCTGTTAGCAGGTGCTCCCACACCCAGCCTGCAAAAGCTGGAGGACAAACATGGTGTGCCCTCCATGAGGCTCTCCACCCTGGAGGCAGCGAGTTTGGCTACAACATCGGTGGCAGTTACCTCTGGAGCCGCTGTACGAGCTGGGCCACCATGGTGTCCGAGATCCCGGGGCATGCCTCTTCTGCCAAGTAGATGGCCCCTCGCAGTTCTTCTATGGACCCCATGTTCCCTCCACATGCCTGGCTCTTCTCCTTCAACTTGAAAGACACAAATGTGAAGATCACAGAAATCAACGAGCATCTATTTCAGAGTAACACAATGTGTGTGGCTCCATAATGGCTCCAGCCACAGATGTCCTGGTGCTGCTTCAGCTCAGGAATGGCTTCTTTTCCATTCCTTTCAATGAACAGCTTTTTGAGTGCTGAGAACACTATGTATAGAAAAGTCATTAGTTAGACCTAAGTCACTACCTTCACTAGAGTGAACAGAGACAACTAGTTTCCTGTGCATCTTTTCAAAATGTGATCATAGCAGTCTGTCCTCTATTTTTTTTCCATTTCAATCTAATCTTATACCAGAAAAGCAATTTCAAAATTACTAGTTTCCACACTGAAACTGCAATATTGGCTACCTAATTTATTGCAGTAAACTGCAATAAAGCTTACTGATGTTAATAGGTTGGTTATTAAACACCAACAAACTGTCTTGTTGGTCCTCTTTTCTCAAAATATTATATTTCGTGTAAGTGTCAGCCCTAAATTCTGGGAATCTACATGTCCCTCTTAACACCTCTGTTCCCATGAGAAATCATAACAGTATCATGACAATGTATTCAGGCACCTTCCTCATTTTAAGATCAACTTAGTCTCTTTCTGGAATGCAACCAAAGCGTACAATGCTGAAGGGGAGCTGCTCAGGTCAAGGAGCAGCCAAGTCAGGATTGAAGGCCACTTGGAACAGGCTCCAGTTGGCAGATGCAGAGAAAAAAAAATATTACCTCCTCTTCAGGAGTCCCCCCTCCTCAGTTACATCTTTAAGAAATAGTTTACAAAATAGCTTTGGTTTTTAAAGCTGCTGTGAACACTATCATTCCCAGCATCCATCTCATTCTAGAAATAATGGCTTCTACTTCTTCCTGCTAAACGGATATACAGAACAACTAGAAAGGCCTGGCCTGTGAGTTTACTTTTAAGTTTAGCTGGAAAAAAAATGAATATATTATTACATCTAGGATTACTCATTAATTCTGAATACTGATTTCAGAATTTCTTCATATGCTCCATAACAAATAAACAGCTTCAGACAAATGAGAAAACATACGTCATTTTCCCAAATTGCCTTACTCATCCCAGTGAAGCTACAGTAAAGGGTGTCAGGAACGCAAGGGAGTATCTAGTAAACCTGAAGGACCAATCTTCCAAACAACATATAAAAAGGGCAAAATGTGGTCTTAAGGGTACCCTAGGAAGAGCAATGGTATCCAGCCAAGGATACCAATGAAAAATCAGCCAAGGCTGGAGCCAGAAAGCAACACAGAAGGGGCCTCTATCTGCCCTGTGCCACTTAGTTTTCCTACTAAAAGGAGTATGTTCAGTGGTTCTAACCCTGTAACTTGAGTCTGGGCCCTAATCTGCCTGGTTGGAAGGCAGGGCCCTTAAGCAAACTTGTAAAAGCAGTTGCTGGGCTGGGAAAGGGATGTAGCCTGGGGGAGCGGCTAAAAGAGGGAGCAGGATAGAGACTGGCCTAGGGTACCCTGGGCACTGCCAAGGTGAAGGCACTGTGCGACCAGGTTCAGGCCAACGGGATCGCTTCCTTCCCACCTTAGACCACTCACCTCAGATCTGAGGGTCTCATGATACAGACTCCCTGGAAAGCACTGAATCACCATACAAACAGAAGTTACTGACTAGTATGACTCACTCTGAATTGTCTTAAAGGCCACCCGAGTCAGGAAGTGGGCACAAGAAAACGAAAAGGGGCATTTCCATATTTTTTTCCATTCAGATACTAATCAGATGAAAAACAATCTTCACTCTCACAAAATCTATTAAAACATCTCAAATGCAATATGTAATTAGAAATCTATAGGAGGCATATAGAGAAGGAGCAGGGAGATGGCACAGGATGCAGTCACAGGTACTCCCACGGAAACTGAACTGAAAAGGGCCCTCACCTGGTAAATGACTGACCCTGTTGGGTAAGGTTACTACTCTGGGTACTGAATAAGAATTAAGGTTAATCTGGGGGCTCAACAGGAAACATGAGGACTTCAGGGAAGCTGGTGTCTCCTTTAAAATAAAAATCTACTTTTTACACTGCCATAAACGTATCTGAGGCAGACAGATCAGGCTATACCCAAATACTTTTTGTTGAAAGCAGCACGACTAATGTTAAAAATTGCCCTAATAACATATGGCCTTAGGCTGGATCACATATGGATTAGGCTGATGTCCTCTCTGTATACTCAAGATGGTAACATGGTGACATTGCCAAGGAGGGGCTGGATTCCAGACAGCCTTACAGGAGCACAAGACATACTCTGCTGCTTGTTCTAACCTCCGAGAGTCTACTGGCAAGCTTGTCACAGGAGAGCCCTGCTCTCTCGTTCTCCTCCCTTCTCACCTCCCCCCAAAAGTCAACTTGGTTGTCTTACCTCTGCAAACAAAGGAGAAATAATTGTAGATAAACACTGAGAGAAAGGCCTCTTTGGGATGTCTTTCATCTTGGGGAAGAAAAAAGGTGATTAGAAATATTTAATTCATATTTTCAAAAATTGAATAAACTTCAGATAGCTGCTATCCAAATATAATGCCTGCGATGTTCTCTGTTCTCTACAAAATCTGAATTGGACTGTTTTACTATCTTTCACTGGACAACAAAGTTCCATTAGCACTAACATGCAAAAACAGTGCCTGGATTCCCCATGGAAAGGAAACAGGGGTCCAGAAAATGGCACTTTGCGGATACAGGCAACGCTGAATTGTACCGCTGTGCTACCTATATAGGAGGACTTTACTAATGAAACCCTGGAAATGGAGATCAGATCAAAGATGGCTACTGCAAGTGGCTGTCATAAAACACTAGCCTTTTTCATTTTACTTTTGGAAACTATCTGAATATGTAATGACTCCTATCCATTTATCAAAGCAGGACTTAATCGGAACACCAGGGGATGGCCACTGGTCAACACTGCCTGAGAGAAACTTCACCCCTAAAAATCCTAAAAATAGCTTTTCATAAATTTAAAACAGGCATGAAATCAATTAATCAAAATAAAGTTTTATGTAACTATCAAAAAGCAATACATTTGTTTTTAAGATTTTTTCCAACTACAGTTGACACCCAATATTATTTTATATTAGTTTCAGGTGTACAGCATAGTGATTAGACATTTACATAATTTACAAAGTGATCCCCCCAATTAGTCTAGTACACACCTGACACCATTTACAGTTATTACAATATTACTATGTTCCTTATGCTGCATCCTCATGGCTATTTTATAACTGCCAATTTTTACTTCTTGATCCTTTAATCTTTTCACCCAGGCCCACAACCTTCCCTTCCATCTGGCAACCATCAGTTTATTCTGTAAGTTTTGTTTTTCTTTTGTTCATTTATTTTGTTTATTTTTTTAAGATTCCACATAAGTAAAATCACATGGCACTTGTTCTTCTCTGTCTGCCATTTCATTTAGCATAAAAACCATCTAGGTTCTTCCATGTTGTCACAAATGGTAAATTTTCATCCTTTTTTATGTCTGAGTAGTAGTCCATTGTATATATGTACTACATCTTCTTTATCCATTTGTTTATTGATGGGTATTTAAGTTGCTTAATATCTTGGCTATTATAAACAACACTGCAATGAACATAAGGGTGCATATATTCTTTCAAATTAGTGTTTTGGATGTCTTCATAGAAATATCCAGAAGCGGAGTTGCTGAGTCATATGGTAGCTCTATTTTAATTTTTGGAGGAACTTCCATACTGTTTTCCATGGTAGCTGCTCCAATTTGCAATCGCTCCAATTTGCAATCTCACCAATAATGCAATCCCACCAAGGGTTCCCTTTTCTCTACATCCTCACCAACACTTGTTTGTTGATTTATTGATGACAACTATTCTATCAGGTGTGAGGTAGTATTTCATTGTGTTTTTAGCAACTTTAAATAAAAATTAATCCCAAAATTCTAGTACCTAACATGAATGACTGACTCTATACAAAACAGGAACAGTCCTGTCAAGAGAACTTGAAAGTCATTTCATGTATGAAACCTCACCC
The DNA here is from genome assembly GCF_021234165.1 of Pteronotus mesoamericanus. Lineage (NCBI taxonomy): Eukaryota > Metazoa > Chordata > Mammalia > Chiroptera > Mormoopidae > Pteronotus > Pteronotus mesoamericanus. Next base: position 698,223 of record NW_026555109.1, read on the forward strand.
CACAACCCATGACTCCCACTATACGCTGACTCCACAGGACAGCAGGAGAGGAGAGGAAATTAGCACTGTAGGTCTGACTCTCTGAGTAACAAGACAGAACAAAATCTCTTGCTGTCAATTCACTGACAGCAAAATTCCAAAACAGGCTTCCATGAGGGATCACCTAGTCTCCTAACACAATCACAGAAAAGTGACTGAAAAATGCTACTGACCGATGACAAGTATAAGTCACTCTAGTATGAGTAAACGTACCTTATTTCTTTCTAAATCTGATGGCTGAAGAGCTCCATTCTCAAGACTCTTTGGATCTTTCTCTCGGATCGTGAAGATCCAGTCCCCCGAGTCGCTGCCTCCAGCTGCTTGGCCGTCTGCATCCGTTTCCCTTAACACAGAAACCCAGGAGAACTCCGTAACTGACCTGGCTCTGCGGGAGCTAAGATTTCACAGAGAAGACCCACTGGTGGCCTCTCAAACCACAACTGAGAAGTCAATATTGCCCAGCTACCATGCATGCCTTCTCTGTCTCACTCTCACACTCCACAACTACTTCCAACTTCTCCACTCCCCACCAGCGACGCCCACACCCATTCCCTCCTGGGCTTCAGAAGACAAGCCTGCCTCCTACCTTACAGAGGAGACCATAAGAATGTGGTTCCCATAATGTCCCACAGTTCCATCTGCATGCACGCCCACCCCTCCCACCTCTTCCTCAAATGGAAAGCAGCATCTCTTCCCCTGCAGAACAATCCTCTACTCCACTGACAGCCCCTTTCTCTAGACTTTTGTCCCCTTAGGCTCCTTCTCACCCAAGATTCAAAATGCAAAGCTTTTGCTTACTCAACACTGCCTCCCTTCTACCTACAACCAGTCTCTCTGCCACAGTTCTTGAATGTTACTACACTCACTGCCTCCATTTCCTACCTTCCACACACTCTTAAACTCACACTCTCCCCCTGCAACTGCTATGACCAAGGAACCAAGCCTCTATATACCATTAGACAAAAGTGTTACTGATTAGTCCTTATCCTGCTTGAACTTTCAGCAGGAAATGATCCTGCTGATCACACACACCTTCTTTAGATGCTCCAGACTCCTCTCGTAGGGCCACACTGTGTTTTATTTTCTTCTGACCCATGTCATTCCCAGGCTCACCTGTTATGCTGGCATTTCCTAGAATTTGGTCCTAAGCCTCAGGCCCTCCTCATTCTTTAGATTATGCTGTGAATAATACCATTTGTTCTCATGGCTCCAATGACCATTTACAAAGTAGTGATTCATAAATCAGTATTATCTGCCAAGACATTCTCCTAATCTCTCTAAACCTCAATGTCATTCTCAACTAAGCCCTCATGGTCATCCTCTCAGCAACAAACATGTCCCACACCAAACTCAATTTCCTGTACCCTAGCCTCCCTAAACCAGCCTCTTCTCCAGTGTCATCATCTCAACAATACCCACCACACTGATGAAGCCAGGACTATCTCCTCCTCCTTTACCCAAACCCAGGACCACGCCCAGACTCTCTGTTCATCTTTCCATCCCAATTTCTTAACATAACCACCTCAACAAATTCCAAATCAGTGTGTCTCACTCTTGGCTTTATAAAGGAATCACCTGGAACTTTAAAAAAACACTTGGATCTCATGCCCAGAAATTTGGATTCAACTAGCTTGGCTTCCCTTCCTCTTCTATGTACTGAAAAGGCTCCTAGGCCTAATTCATCTTTTTAGCTAACAGAATTCCTAGATGCTTAACTTTGGTACCAGTTTTTAGTAACTTTCTGGTACAGAGCTTTTACAATGTCCAGCATCTACTAGAACACAACACAGAATCACAAAAACATACAATGTATCTTCCTAAAATATACATATTTAAAGCAGTTTCAGCTGATCAGTATTGTGAGAGCAGAAAGTATAACTAAGGCAAAAGAAACAAGTCAAGGTCACTTTATACAATTTTATCACATAGATTTTATGCAGGAAAACTCCACTGACAACAAAAAGAAGCTAAAAGATGCCCAAACAGCCCCATACTGACACAAGGAGTACAATCAACCTGGATTATTCAAGGGAAGGGAGAGGAGGGGAGGGGCCTAAAGCCCACACAAGGAAGGGACTAGAACAAACAGCCCACTCACCACGCCACCTTCCCACTGTGCCACCTTCTCCCCCAGCCCCCCTGGTCTGTAGCTCAGGCATAGAGCAGTCATGGACATACCACCTGGCTCACACACACTTGCATGGCTCAGGCAGAGCCAACAGCTTACGTGTCAGAATCTTCAGAGCTGGAGTCTTCATGGCTCTGTTCGGCCTTCCACCTCTTGTACCTGTCAATGAGCTCTGTCAAGTAGGAAGTTTTCTTCGCATTGCGTATTATAAACTTGTGTTTCAGTAACTCCTTAGCAGTAGGTCTCTGGAAGACAAACCACCAAACAAAGAAAAGAGAAAGAAATAAGATGAAGTCCCTATGTTCTACTTGATTCTATCCCGAAGATCAGACTTCTGCCTCAAAATGTCAAACCACACTAATACCTAAAGATCAAGTTCTACTTCAAAGTTTTTTTCCCCTAAGACCTATCCAAAGAATAGCCATTCGGCACTTGTCTGTGGGACACGATGTACTATGTTGACATAACATTCAGTATCTAATGTTAAATTCTCAAGAAACCATCCAATGAAAGCAAGAGAACTTACACCAAAACAAGCATTTACCTAGAAAACGCTCCAGAAAATTTCACAAAGATCATTCAAAAGGGCAAGTATATGCCTCCTAGTTTTTATAAACCATTTTACTGCAAATGCTGGCAAGAGAGAAAATATATTTTGTATTATCTTGTTAATTTTCTGTATTAATGTTTCTCTCCACCATCCCCTCCCCAAAATAAAGAAAAATATTCATTTGGCTCCGCCTAGAAGAAACTAGAAAGGAGCCAAAAGTTACCCTTTCCTTGGTTGCTGAAAGAGTATCTCAGTTCTTAGTCATCCAGCCCTCTCAATTTATAAATGCGGGTGTCCCAGGTCTGCCTCTTTTGAGGTGGTCGGGGTGAGGACTTCATCCAGGCCCTGGGCTCAGAATGGCTGCAGCCGGACAGCATGCTTTGAACTCAGTCAAGTGCTTTGCCCCTTAGGCTGGCAAAACAAATTATAGGGAGCATGCTTCCCAAGGAAGCTGAGTGAAGCCCAAATAGGAACAGGCGGCAGGAACACACAAACAATGTTGAATCAGACTAAACTCCCACTTATTCTGAATTACTAAAGCTTTATTAACAAGAGCCAGGCATGTTTCTCAAATTTAAGCTTGTGAAAAACCTTGGCCACCTCAGGTATTTCTCTCTCCCTGTCCAGGTGATTGTGAAACTTCAAGTATCTCAGAAGTGCTCACATTCTCAGCTCCTCATGCTTCTCAGTGAATGTGGGGTCAAGGTAGGGGTTGAGAAAATAAGCCAATACCAACAGGGTATTTTTAATGGTAAAATGTACATGCGTATGGGTGTATCTTCTTGGGTGCTGGTGCCTTGTGATTAGGAGCTAACATCATGATACAAGGTTTAGAGGATGATGGCCTCGTAGAACAACAGCCTGACACTGCCAATGCCTGCTGTACTCCGCATCTCCTGGAAGAGGTGTCCAACCTTTTGGCATCTCTGCGCCACACTGGAAGAATTGTCATCTTGGGCCACACATTAAATACATTATGACACGTAATCACAAAAACAAAAAAAAAAAATCATGTTTTAAAGTAAATTTATGATTTTTTGTGTTGGGCTGCATTCACAGCCATCCTGGGCCACATGTGGCCCATGGGCCACAGGTTGGACACTCCTACAAGAGGATCTCAGAATACGCTGCACTCCCTTTTTAATCCTGCTCTTGTAAAGCTAATCACCCATGTTTTAGATAAGAGTAATTAATCAAAGGGGGTCCGGCTAACCCTGCTGGAAAATTCATAAACAAAAACAAGGACATATGCTGCTATATATAACACCAAAATATACAGAGAGCTTTCAAAGAAGTCCTAATTCAGAGAGAAAATTAGGCTTAAAGCTATGTAGTTGTTACTGCTACACAGCTCCATCAGAGTCAATCAAACATGAAGAAAAGGAAGAGGCGTAAGTGAAGTGGGTGGTTCATTTATATTTTATTTGCTTTTCCTTTCCTGACATGTGCCAAGAAGAAACTGAAAACATTTACTCTAAAAAATATTTAACCATTATTTTTCAGGCCAGACTTTGAAATTACTGAAAAAAAAAACATAATAGTTCATAGCCTAACCTTCCACTATAAATATTAAAAACTTATGATTATACATATAATATTAAGGAGAACAGTCTTCAAAGCTCAATGAGGTACGAGACACTAAGAAATATGAAAAATAAATTTTAATCCTTCAGAGAAAAACAATAAAATATATTTACAATGCAAAGATACAAATCTTACACATTTAGAAAAAGAAAAAAACTGAGATTGTGAAGACAGCTGACATCAGTGATTTAAAAAATTCACTAAGATGTATCTAGACCAACTCAGGACACACATGAAGAGGTGCCCGCCCATTCTGATCTCATGAAACTCACAAAGCTCGGCTCCTTGTTCAAACAGGCCTCAACAAACTCCTTGAGGGGTTTGCTATAGTTTCCTTCCAGAGTCGGGGGATTGTTCTTTGGAATGAGGAATAAAACCTTCATGGGGTGCAGCTCAGAATGAGGTGGTTCCCCTTTTGCAAGCTCTATAGCTGTTATGCCCAGGGACCAGATGTCTGCCTGCAACAAAAAAAAAAAAGATCTTTAGAGACCTACCAAGCAGGAATAAATTCAAACAGGAGTAAATTCAGATAAATATACAAGGCCTGTCCAGAAGGTATCCACCCCAGCCATGTAATAGGAAAAAGAGACATTTATTGAAGAAGATACAAGATACAAGAAACACTGTACACAGGACAATGATGCCTCAGTCCCCTTCCAAGGAGGTACCTTGGGACCTCACAGAGTTCTCCCAATCACCATCATATGCCCTGTTGTTATTCTCCTGAATCTCATTGATGGCCTGAAAATTCTTCCCTTTTAAAGGTGATTTTACTTATGGGAAAAGCCAGAAGTCAAAGGGCACCAAATATGGGCTGTAGGGGGCTGAGTCACCTGGGTGATTTAATGTTTTGCCAAAAACCTCTGCACATGACGTGATGCATGAGTGGGCACGCTGTCATGATAAAGCTGCCAATCACCAGTTGCCCATTGCTGTGGCCTTCTGAATCATCCGAATAGTTTAAACAGAGGAGTGTTCAAGCTTAATGCAAAATTTGATGCAGATTTGTTGCTCTGCTCGCTCAGTCATTTTGAGTGTACTAACCACACAGTACAAATGCTCACTAAACAGCATCTACCACCTCAACTGATAGTACAGTGAAGTCATCATTGCTCATGCACAAACATTCCAGTCCACTCTCCTTGGCTACCAGGTTACATCGATGTCACACAAACTGTTCTCGTCATAGTAACAATGGCTGGACTTTTTCCAGATAGACCTCATACTTCTTACAAAAAAAATTACCTTTCAATGTACTTTCAAGGTTTTGAAAACATTATTTTTAACGAAAAATAAAAAATATAAGCTTTTAGTTTAATTTCAAAATAGGCAAGGCACAAGAGAAGATAAAACATCTTGTATCTATGAACTGAAGGCGGCTTTAATGATTACTCCTCTTCCACTCACTGTTGGAGGTATAACACATTCAATGTCAACTGTAGTCCTTGAATCAGTCAGTAGGATAGGTCATCAGAGGTGAGAAGAGAGGGCAGATCTGGGGAGCGGAGGTATGTTTGCCAGCTAAGCAATGCTTAAAACTAATGTAATGCTCTGACACTGGGAACAGCTATCCTAGTCTCACAGACTGCTAAGTTTAAATGCTAGCTCTATCACAAAAGTCCTGTGATGTCAGATAAAATACCTAATCAGTAAGCCTAGTTCCCTCATCTGTAAAATGGGAATAACAACATGTTGGTTGTGCAAGGTGCCTAACCCAATTGCCTAGAATTTAATGTTCAAACACACAAAGTGGGAAAATATATAATGCACCCTCCTATACTTATTATATGAATTTCATAATCATTAACATGAGTTTTGTAATATATGACAAATAATAGACTACAAAAGCCATGACATTTTCCCCAAGTATTTCAGTTTACCAATATAGTTTTTATTACTTATCAACATCTAAAATTAACAAAAATTCCTTATCATGTAATAATTAAATATTATGTAATAATTTAATATTATGTAATAATTAAATTTTCTCAGCTGTTCAAAAAAAGTCTTTTCATGGTTGGTTTATTTGAATCAGGATCCAAACAAGGCCCTTATGTTGTAATTGACTGTTAGGTGGCCTAAAACTCTTTAATCTACAGTAATTCACTCCCTAATCTCCCCAGTGTCACTAACCTGAGGAAAAAATAAGCCCAAATTCTGGATTTGTCTGATTTCTTACTGGTGTTATTTAATGTGTTCTTTTAGCTCTAACGTTTCCTATCAAATACCCAATGGGTTAATTAAATCTAGAGGCTTGGTTAGATTCACTGTTGGGCAGAAACCTGGGGTGTTATGTGGAGGCATCCAATGTACAGCTGCCTGACCCCACCTCCTGCTCAGCATGTGCTTGTGGCCTCATGGGGACCAGAGGGCCAAACCTCTACTGTACTCTGTCTAGTACAGCTTCCCAGCTCTTATTACTGCACACTGTAAACTCATCATAACCCCAGGCAATTCAGTGAGAACCTAATAAATCTCTCACACTCACCCTGCGGCAAGGAAATGGAAAGTCTACCAACACCGCTTAGATCACCAAAGGACCCAGATATTTTCCACCTTTAATGACCTGGAAAGGACTCACTTGCCATGTTCCTGCCATCCTTGTGAGTACAACAGACCCTCACTACAATGTGCCCAGCACATATGCCTACCACATACTCTACTTCTTGTTGTCAGGGAACGTGGGAATAAGCAAGCCCTGTCCTAAATTATTTGTACTAAATGCTAGTAAAGGTCTAGATAAACCACTATGAAGAGTAATATGCCTATTTTCCTTTCATCTGCAACCTACACTCTGCTTTATATTACATGTGTATTATTTTAAAAAACAGCAAGACATGACTTATTCCAGAGTCCCTCCTCTGCAGGAGGAGGAAGATAGGTGCAAAGGAGCATGCCGGCAGTGAGCACCAATGACTATAAAGTGGCAAGAGGACATGAGCAGTGTGCAGGTACAAGGAGGGAGGACAACATGCAAGAACAGAGGAGACAGATATGACAAATGCATGATTTCATATGGCAGTGGCCTTTTACCCAACAGGTTCCTTTCTAAAGTTTGAATGGTTCCCATCTGTCTGCCTACTCCACCCTCTTGGATTTCACTAGAGATGTTTCTGTTTGCAAAACCTGTTGCTCAGCACCAATTTGCATCATCACCATACAGATGCATGACCTCTGTCCAGATGAACTCTGATAGGTCTACCTCCAGACCACTCCACATCCTGATACCACTTAAACACACTCCCTAGGCTGATCATGAGGTCTGCTGGCAGTCTGTCGTGAGATGTGCTGGCACTGATTTCCCACGGTGGTCCAAGGGCTTGCTATTGGGCTCTAAGCCAGACAATAAACAAACAGGCAGCAAGACTTTGAGGACCTGGCAGTTGCTTCCACCTGTCAAGATGGACCAATTAAAGTCAACTGAGGAAACAGCATTCCCAGCCCCACCTATTAGACATCTCCGAGTCTCCAGAGAAGAGGCAGAAGCAGCACTCAATTGCTTCCCCTGGGAGAGTGACCAGCAAACCTTCGTCAGGATGGTACATGTACCAACCTCCCAGGCAGCCTAGCCAGGACCCAGAGTGTCACCCCAGCCTCTTGGAACCCTTCTTTGAACCCTTCTAAATCGCCAGGTGCCAATGCAGCTCTCAACAACTTGGTGCCTTGGGTCGCCACTAGCCCTCTTGCCCTGGCTTAGTTTTCTCGTTCAGAGCTATCCTTTCTCCCTGGGAGTTCTTTCTTCCTTTTTTATTTTCTTTAAATATTTTATTTATTTATTTTTACAGAGAGGGGAAGGAAGGGAGAAAGTCAGAGAGAGAAAAACATGGACATGTGAGAGATACATCGATCAGTTGCTTCTCGCACGCCCCCAACTGTGGACTTGGTCAGCAACACAGGCATGTGTCCCAGCTGGGAATCAAACTGATGTCCTTCTGGTTCACAAATGGGTACTCAATCCACTCAATCCACACCAGCCAGGGTTCTCCCTGGGATTTCTATAGGGGCTCCTAACTGTCTTCCTGACTGCAGGCTCCCTCTGCTGACATCTAACATCTTCCTGACTGGTCAGTAAACCTTGACTGGCACTAAAATAACTGTGAAGCAATTTGACATCATGTCTCAAAAGCCATAAAAAGATCCAAACTTGTTAAAACCAATTAATTCCACTTCCAGGAATCTATCCTAAATTTTAGATTTAGAAAATGGTACATGCTACCAAAATATTCAATGGCAGCATTACTTACGCTAAACCTTAGAAGAATGACTAAGTTACTATGGCACGTTGACTTACAGAAGTATCAAGCACTCAACAACAATGATGTTGAGAGGGAATCATAAATTATTTAGCACAGCACTGGGTACAACTACAGTGAAGGCTGAATGAATGAGTATAGAGAGAAAGACATGAAACAGGTAAAATCTTCAGCCCAGTCCAATCCATTTGGTGACACATCATCATAATAACCTTCCCAGGGAGCCGGCGGGCGCTGCTACAGGATTAAAGTTCTGCAGCCCAAGACCCTGCTCCAGCATTGAAAGCAAAGGCTTCCTTGTCAGAGAGCAGTTATCTGCCTGGGCACCATCTTCAAAGTTTGGGGGCTTCTTAAGTAAGCCAATCTACTCTAAATCACCTACATGATAATAACAATTATGATAAAGGTTGTAAGCTATCATGACTTAGTAATACTTTGCTTAGGTTAAGAACTGAGATCGATGTTAAGATTCCCTGCATGGGCAAACACATTCAGAACACCGAAGAAGCCCAGACAAATAACAAGGGGTCATAGATACCAGTTTAAGAATTAACTGTGTTAAACAAGATTCTAGACATACACATAAAACTAAGACTTAGTCCTGACCAGTGTGGCTAAATTGGTTTGGCACTGACCCAAAAAGCAAAAGGTCATGGGTTCAAGTCCCAGTCAGGGCACACGCCTGGGTTGCAGGGTCAGTCCCTCGTCAGGGCATGTATGAGAAGCAGCCAATGTTTCTCTCTCTCTTCCTTCCTTCTATTCTCTCTCTCTTTAAAACAAAAACAAAAAACAAAACACCTATGACTTACATTCCTTTTAGTTCTATGAGATGAAGATGCCAACAAGGCACATAAATCCTTTTCTTTTCCTAGCCCAATCTTCCTTTGAGAATCACTGTGATACCCAAAGATGAAACTGATGGGAGCATGCTCTTATGACAACAGTAACAGAACAAGCCCTGCTACCCTAAGGCTGTTAAGCTCTATGTGTAAATACAGAGACTAGTTGGTAAAATGTCCAGAAGATACACAGAGAAAAATGGAAGGGAAAAATGGAAAGAAGCTGAATTAAGCTAGTGTATCAGGAGACCAGTGACCAAAATGGCAACAGTGCTCCTCAAAGAACATAAACTGCCCCATCAGGCAAAAGCTGTGGTGAGGGCAAGCAGTCACTGGAAGGCTATTCCACAAAGCAACCTCAGGAAAAGGCCCTTTGTTAGGCACTGCGCAAAACAAGAGCTGCTAGCCCAGAATCACCACTAATGAGGGTATGTGTCTGTGTAACATTATCCCCAAGGACACTATCTCTAAGGCTCCACCATCTGGAAGCCTACTTCTGATAAGCCTCAATTCTCAGCCACAGACATTAATCCTTATCTGCAATTCCACACCTTCTTGGTCAGCAAACCTTGGAAGTATATTTCACATAAACATATTTTCACCGATGGTTTCTAGTAAAGAATCATTGGAAAACTTTTTTTAAAAAGTAAAAAATGTTTAAAAAAATTAAGAGTCATTGGTTACGATGCAAGCAAATAAAAGATTTTGTTTTAGAAATAAGCTAGAGGAAAAGGTAAATAATTAAAAGTCAGGTGACATTTTCTCAAAGTCCCAATCAAGGCTGCATTCTCTATGAGTTTCAGGCAGCATCTTTTTTTAAATGTAATACATTTTTATTATTTTAAATATATATTTTTATTGTATTTTTTCCATTACCACTTAGTCTCCTTAAGTACCTCTACCCTCCAGCAATCACTACTGTTGCCCATGTTCATGAGTCCTTTTTCCTTTTTTGCTCAATTCCTCCACTGCTTAACTGCCCCCTCACTACCTGTTATCTGTTCTCCATCTATGAATCTGTCTTTTTTTTGCTTGTTAGTTCAGTTTGTTCATTGGATTTCACATGTGAGTGAAATCATGGTATTGGTCTTTCTCTGACTAGCTTAAATCACTTAGCATAATTTCCTCCAGGTCCATCCACACTGTCACAAATGGTAACATTTTCTTCTTTTTTACAGCAGAGTAGAATTCCAGTGTGTAAATGTCCCATACTTGTTTTATCCACGCATCTACTAATGGACACTTAGGCTACTTCCAATGTCTTGGCATTTGTAACTAACGATGCAACGAACATATGGGTGCTTACGTTCTTTCAAATTAGTGTTTTGGGTTCCTTAGACACATTCCCAGGAGTGGGATTGCTTGGTCAAAAGGCAGATTCATTTTTAATTTTTTGAGATATCTGCATACTGCTTTCCACCATGACTACATCAATCTGCATTCCCACCCACGGCCCAAAAAGGGTCCCCTTTCTCCACATCCTCGCTAGCACTTGTTGTGTGTTGATCTATTGGTGATAAACATTCTGACAAGTGTGATATGGCTTCTCATTGTGGTTTTTATTTGCATTTCTCTGATTACGAGTGATGTTGACCATCTTTTCAAGTGTTTACTGGCCATCTGTACATCCTCTTTGGAGAAGTGTCTATTCAGGTCCTTTGCCCATTTTTTAATTGGATTATTTTTTGTTTTGGTGTTGAGTTTTGTAAGTTCTTTATAGATTTTGGGTATTAACCACTTATCAGAAGTGTTGGCAACTACATTCTACGATCCTGTGGTTTGTGTTTTTATTTTGTTGATGATATCCTTCTCTGTGCAAAACCTTTTTAGTTTGATGAAATCCCATTTGTTTATTCTTTCTTTTGTTTATCGTGCCTGGAGATATAGCCAATAAAAACTTTCTACAAGCAATGTTCGAGATTTTGCTGCCTATGTTTTCTCCTATGATTTTTATGGTTTCAGGTCTAACATTTAAGTCTTTGATCCTTTTTTTTAAGTATGTTTTATTGATTATACTGTTACAGTTGTTCCAATTTTTTTCTTCCTTTGCCCTCCAACTCCTGGAACTCCTCTTCTCTCCAGCAATCCCTCCCCCACTTAGTTCATGGACATGGGTCGTGCATGTGACTTCTTTGGCCTCTCCCTTTCCTATACTATTCTTAACATACCACTGTCGATTTTGTTTCTCCCAATTATGCTTTTTGATCCCTATACCATTTCTCTCTTTCTCTCCCTTTCCCTCCCAGCTGATAACCATCCAAATGATCCCCATACCTATGATTCTGTTCCTGTATTGGTTGCTTGCTTAGTTTTTGTTTTTTTCAATTCAATTGTTGATAGTAGTGAGTCTGTGGTCATTTTAATGTTCATAGTTTTGATCTTCATTTTCTTAAATAAGTCCCTGTAACATTTTATGTAATAATGACTTGGTGACGATGAATTCCTTTAGCTTTACCTTGTCTAGGAAACACTTCACCTTCCCTTCCACTCTAAATGATAGCTTTGCTGGCTGGAGCAAGCTTGGTTGTAGGTCCTTGCTTTTCATCACTTTGAATACTTCTTTCCAGTCTCCTGTGCCTGTAAAGTTTCTTTTGAGAAATAAGCTTGACAGTGTTATGGGAACTCCTTTGTAGGTAATTCTGCTTTTCTCTTGCTGCTTGTAAGAGTCTCTCTTTATCTTTAAACTTTGGCATTTTAATTATGACATGTCTTGGTGTAGCGCTTTTTGGGTCCAACTTGATTGGGACACCCTGTGCTTCCTAAACTTGCATGTCTATTTCCTTCACGAAAATAGGGAAGTTCCCTTTCATTATTTTTTCAAGTGGAGTTCCAATTTCCAGCTCTTTCTCTTTTCCTTCTGGCACCCCTATGATGTGAAAGTTGGACCTCTTGAGGTTGTCCCAGAGGCTGCTTATACTATCTTCATTTTTTTTTTTCTTTTTTCTTCTTGCTATTCTGATTGTTTTTCCCTTCCTTGTGTTCCAGATCATTGATTCTTGGCTTCATCCAGCCTACTACTGTTTCCCTATAAATTATTCTTTATTTCAATTAGTGAATCCTTCATTTCTTACTGGATCTTTTTTTATGCCACTGAGGTCCTAAGTTTCCTGAACATCCTTATAACCAGAGTTTCGAACTCTGCATCTGATAGTTTGCTTATGTCCATTTCGTTTAGCTCTTTTTCTGGAATTTTTATCTGTTCTTTCATTTGGGCCATATTTCTTTGTGTCGTCATTTTGGCAACCTCCATGTGTTTGTTTCTATGTCTAAGTTACAGCTGCTTTGACCCCGTGTCTTGGTATTGTAGCCTAATGTAGTAGGTGTCCTCTAGGGTTCAGTGACACAACCTCCCCTATGACCCAAGCTGGCAATTCGAGGTGCACCCTTTATGTGGGCTGAGTATACCCTCCTCTTGGTTGCCGTTGGCAGGTCAATGGGAGGGATTTACTTAGGCAAGGCAGCTGCAAGGTCTGGCTGTGACCACTGACCATCAACCTCCGAACTCCATGGAGGATCGGCTGTGCAGGAGTAGGATGGTGAGGCATCGAAGTGGTCTGTAGTTGTCCACTGGGTACGCTGGCTCTGGGGTTTCCCAGGTGGTGCAGGCCAAGGACAGCCCACACCTGTGTTTTGTCTGGGGCCCACTCTTCCTAGGATATAAAGCAATCTGAGAAGGCTGCTACTTGTGCTGGGGTTGGAGATTCCTTGGCAAAACCAAGCTGTGAGTCTAAGCTGGCTGCTGCTAGTGCCAGGCCTGGAGCTCACTTGAGGCCAGCTTGCTTGTTTGATGGGATTTAGGAAGTTGAAAAGGAGGAATCAAGGCCTCCATTCACATGGAAAAGCAGTTTGGGTGAGCCCCTAAATTGGGTGGGTCAGGGGTTAGACAGGTTGAAGGGGTCTGACAAATGGGACCAGCTGGCCTGCTCCAAGGCTCTGTGGAGGAACAGCTCAGAAAAGGGACAATGGCCTCTGCTCACCTTGATGCCAGACACTTCAGCCTCTCCCAGTATGCCCCTGATCCCCTTCAAGCTGCCACCCTGGTGCAGGAGTTCAGTGGGACTTCAAGTAGGTGAGTCCATGTGTGGGTTATTTAAGAGGAACAGCTTGGGGCCCCAAAAGTTTCTTCCACCAACTCAACCCCCTGATTTTTGAAGCCAGAAGTTGTGAGACTTATCTTCCTGCCACTGCAACCCTGGGCAGAGGAATTGGTGTGGGGCTGGGCCTGCCCATTCCCAAGATACTAATATCCCTTCTGACTTTTTATGCACCACATGTATGTGGTGGGACCAGCCCGTTCCCTGTCCACACCGCTCCTACCAGTCTCAAAGGATATGGTTTCTTTAGTTCCATACTTTTCAGACTCCTATTCAACTTAACTTCTGATGCTCCTGAGTGATGGTTGTTATATATTTTAGCTGTAATTTTGATGTAGTTGCTCAAAGAGACAAGCCATGTGTGCCTACCCTACCATCTAGAATGGAAACTCAGAGGTGTCAAGTCTTTGATCCACTTTGAATTTATTCTTGTGTGTGGTGTAAGGGGGTCGAGTTTCATCTTTCTGAACTTAGCTATCCAATTTTCAACACTATTTATTGAAAAAACTATCTTTAATCCACTGTATGTGCTTATTTCCACTGTCAAATATTAATTGACTATAAAGGTATGTGTTTATTTCTGGGCTCTCTATTCAGTTCCATTGATTTGCATTCTGTTCTTGTGCCAGTATCGGCCTGTTTTAATTACGATGGCATTGTAATATAGTTTGATTATTAGTTGGCGTGATTCCTCCAATTTTGTTCTTCTTCTCCAGGAATGCTATTGCTATGTGGGGCCTTTTGTCATTCCATATAAATTTTTGAAATATTTGTAGCAGTTCTGTGAAATACATCATTGGTATCTTGATAGGAATTGTGTTGAATCTAAAGATTGCTTTGGATAGTATGGGCACTTTAATGATGTTAATTTGTCCTATCCATGAACATGGTATGTGCCTCCACTCATTTGTATCTTCTCCCATTTCTTTCTTTAGTGTCTTATAATATCCCAAGTACAGGTCTTTTACCTCCTTGGTTAGGTTTATTCCTAGGTATTTTATTCTTTTTTGAAGTAATTGTGAATGGGATTGTTTTCTTAATTTCCCTTTCTGTTAGTTCATTATTGGCATATAAAAATGCAACTGATTTCTGGATATTAATTTTGTATCCTGCTACTTTGCTGAATTCATTTATCAGTTCTAGTAGTTTCTTGGTGGAACTTTTGGGGTTCTCTATATACAGTATCTTGTCATCTGAAAATAAAAAATTTTATTTTTCCTTTCCAATTTGGGTGCCTTTTATTTCTTCTTGTCTGCTGTGGCTAGGATTTCCAGTATTATGTTGAATAAGAGAGGTGAAAGCAGATTTCCCTGTCTTATTCCTGATGTTAAGCGGAACGTTTATAGTTTTTGCCTATTGATTATGATGTTGGTAGTAGGTTTGTCATATATGGCCTTATTATGTTTGGGTATGTTCCCTCTATTCCCACTTCGCTGAGAGTTTTTATCATAAATGGGTGCTAAATTTTATCAAAAGCTTTTTGTGTATCCATTGACATATCATATGGTTTTTAGCCTTCCTTTTGCTTATGTGGTGAATCACATTTATTGATTTACAAATGTTGTACCATCCTTGCATTCTCAGAATAAATCCCACTCTATCATGGTATATGATTTTTTGATGTACTGCTGGATTTGGTTTGCTAATATTTTATTGAGGATTTTAGCACCTGTGTTCCTCAGTAATATTGGCCTATAATTTTCTTTCTCTGTAGTGTCTTTATCTGATTTTGGAATTAGGGTAATACTGACCTTGTAAAATGAGTTTGGGAGCTTTCCCTCCTCTTAAATCTTATGAAATAGTCTGAGAAAGAGAGGTGTTAGTTCTCGGAATGTTTGGTACAATTCACCTGTGAAGCCATCTGGTCCACGGCTTTTGTTTGTTGGGATTTTTTTTAATTACTGCTTCAATTTCATTAGATGTATTCTGTCTATTCAGATTCTCTGATTCTTCCTGATTTATTTTTGGAAAAGTATATGTTTCTAGGAATTTATTCATTTCGTCCAGGTTGTACAGTTTGTTGACATATAGTTGTTCATAATATTTTCTTACAATCCTTTGTATATCTTTGGTGTCAGCTGTTATTCCTCCTCTTTCATTTCTGATTTTATTAATTTGAGTCCTCTCTCTTTTCTTCTTGATAAGGCTGGTTAAAGGTTTGTCAATCTTGTTTGTCTTGTCGAAGAACCAGGTCTTGGATTCACTGATCTTTTGTACATTTTTAAAAATTCTATTTCATTTATTTCTGCTCTGATCTTAATTATATCCTTCCTTCTACTCACATTATGCTTTGTTTGTTGTTCCTTTTCAAGTTCCTTTTAGTGTGAAGTTAGATTGTTTATTTGAGCTTTTTCTTGTTTTTTGAGATAGGCCTATAATGCTATGAATTTCTCTCTTAGGATTGCTTTCCCAGTGTCCCACAGATTTGATTGTTGTGTCCTCATTTTCATTTGTTTCAAGGTATCTTTTGATTTCTTCCTTGATTTCATTATTGAGAGACAGCAGCTTTTTAATCTACCTAAAAAGAATGCTGCAACATCTACTGATCAGATAAGAACATTATGATCTTGATAAGAACATGGGAGGGCAGGGGGAACTCCAGGAAATAAGGTGGCAAAGCTTTGTGATACATTAGAATCTCTGCTGTTCAGAGGCTGCCTCTGGCAAACATCCAGAGACAGTGTAGCAGGTAGAAAGATGGAGAGGAAAACAGGGCAGCCAGGAAAACTCTTGAAGAAAAACTGTTAAGTGAACAATGGTAGGTAATAATGAAAATTTAAGATCTGAATCCTGAGTAACATGTGCCACAGTTGATCAGCTAATTTACTAGAAAGAGAATAATCAGTGTGGTATAATCAAATGAGTTAAGAAATCTGGATTCTACTACCTACCAAAACCTAGACCTATGAATTTTGATAAATGAACCTCAGCTTAAAATACAAAGAATAGACTGAACAGGTAAGTCCCTGCCAAGGCCTAAAATGAGATGTACCCAGGAAAAGACCAATATCGAATGAGGCTGCAGAGATGAGAAGTAGGTGTGGGGTAATCCATCCATCGCACAGGGCAAAGCCTTAACAAGCAACAAACACACCAAATACTAGCTAGTCCTGCTATCCTGGGGGTTAATTTAATGGAATTAAATCTGAGATCCAGGAGGCAGGGTCTCTAGTTTTTCACTATATACTAAAAAGGTTAAGAAATTTGAAGGGCAACAGAGGGGGAAAATGCAGGAAAATCTGGGAGAGTATAACATATGACACATAAAAGAGGTTGGAAAAAAAGGAATCATAATTTTGCCTCATGCTGGTTAGGAATCTGTGAAATTAAAGATACTAATTGGGAACTAAAAATAATGATACGAAGAATCTGTAGCAATCACTAAAAGCATTCTTCTTTCTAGATTCTGGTCTTACATTTTTGTGGATTCTGTTTCACTTGTGGGATCTCTTTCTGTACTTGCCCCTAAAATACCATTCAGAATATGGTCCAAGGTTCTCCTCCTCCACCCACTCCTCTCAGGTTTCAATTACCACCTGGACACAAACAACCGCGGACCCCTCTCTGTGGACCCACAATGCACATGCCTCTAACTGGGTGCCTCGACCCCGGTCGCCACATTGATCTCCATCCCTCAACACCCGCCTTCAAACACCCTCCTTTCACGCTGTTCCCCACCAGCACCAAGCTGACATTGTTTAAGCTAAAAATTTCATTACCCTGTTTTTAACCAAGGTCCAAGGATGACCTTTATGATCTACTTCAAGGAGTCAGTCTTCACTCTAACTGGAAAAGCTAGAAGGTGAAAATACAAAAGTGGAGAATTCTCCAGACCCAGTGAGCGTGACGCATGAGCACTAACCTTTGAGTCATAGGCTGACTGTTTAATAACTTCAGGTGCCATCCAGAAAGGGGTGCCCACGAAGGTGTTTCTTTTTATCTGGGTATCTGTCAGCTGGCCTGCCACTCCAAAATCGGCCAGCTTCACCTCCCCATGTTCAGACAGCAGAACATTGGCAGCTGCAAAATAAAATCGAGGTGCCTCCTGGGACTGTTTCCTGTGCTGTTCCATCCATTATCATTTTGGAAATGTGTATATTCTCTTTCCAACAAGACCTTGTGCTCAGCAAGAAAAGACTCCAAGGGGATGCTTTTGGTTAGACACCCCTCAAAGCCAACTCACCTTCCATGTAGCTGAAGATACTCTACAAATATGCACAGTACAACCTCCCTTGAGAAGAGAAGCACAGTTTAACTCTACAGCACATTCCTACAAACCTTTGGTGTTTCAGGGGAATAAAAACAAAATGCTTTCTTACCTTTAATATCTCTATGAATTTTCTTCTCTGAATGCAAATAATCAAGTCCTTTTAGTATTTCTCTTAATATAGTAGCAATCTGAGTTTCATCTAAAGGACCAGGTTCTAACTAACAAGAAAAAAAAAGTATTAAAGTTACTTATATGCTTATAATAAGTCTGAAATGATAAAACAAAGTTAATACTCATGTTAAATAGAGGACAATAATTAAAATCTAAAAACGTCTTTACTCCAAAACAGACATTTTTATTCAGACAAGTAAAACCTACTTACAGGGCCCTAAGAAAAACAACTACAGCGAACCAGAGAAAATGACTTTCCTGAATGAAGCAAAGTTGGCTATGATTTAAAGTAGGTCCAGGGAGAAAGCCCCACCATACCTGCAAGTTGAGTCATTAATGGATTTTAATCCAGAGAACAAAAGCCCAGAAACTCACAGGACTTGCTGGATAGGG
Source organism: Pteronotus mesoamericanus (assembly GCF_021234165.1). NCBI lineage: Eukaryota > Metazoa > Chordata > Mammalia > Chiroptera > Mormoopidae > Pteronotus > Pteronotus mesoamericanus. The sequence continues at coordinate 716,484 of NW_026555109.1, forward strand.
TGCAAAGCAGCTTGGCCCTGTCCTAACATATATAATGGTAATCAAAACACAAGTGGTCCAAAAGAGAAGCTCACTGAGAGCCCGCTGCAAGCCCACTGCTTTCTGAGGCTACCCCTACACTAGAAGTTTTTAAACCTAAATTTTAAAACTTGGGGAAAGACAGCAGAAAGAACTCAATTCCTAATGATTGAGGGTTGGTTTGGGGGTTTTTTTTTGCTATATTTTATATATAAAAAACAAAAATTACTATATTATCCCAAATGAGGTAATAATTACCTCTGAAAACTTTTATTCTGAGAAACTCAAAGAAACTGATATTGACTTCTTAATAGTCATAATTGTGTAAGGATGTAAGGAAGAAATGTCAAGAACACATGCCCATTTTAAAAGGAAAAAATTAGGTTCCAAAGGTCAGTTCAAATTGGGTGGGTCCACCATAACTTGCAGAGCAGGGAATTCAACCACAACTAAATAATTACAGCAAAACAACCAAACACTGCCTAAAGAACTAATTATGGAATGATGGGCGGGTGGGGGAGAATTATAATATGAATTTTTCATCTGAACAATGGTCCTTGGTATCGCATTTTCAGATTTGACATAATCCAAATTCAAATCACAGTGAAAGCCATCATAACCCAAATTCACACACTTTAGTTAACAGGAAGACAAAATCCTGTGACATTCACTAAGTTTTAAAAAGACAGATGTGCTTTAAACCAAAGGGAATAAAAACTAAGACACTCCTTGAAAGGGACAGTTCTGACTGATGCTCCTACTTTCCTGTGTGCATCAGGGCCCTCACTGAGACAATGGTGACAGCACAGTTTACGGGGACCAAGGGCAGGAGGCAGATGAGACACCACTTCTTGCTTCACTGCAGCTTTACTTGTGCCTGGAACTGCTTTCTGGTTCATCTAGTGACCTGTGCCTCCTCTGCTCACTGGCCCAACGTGGTCTACACAAAAATGCACAAAGTCTGGGGAAAAGGCAGCAAGGTCACCGGGACTCTAGCTTGTCTGGCAGCAGCTCCTCAGCTCGATCACTTTCAGGGCACGGGTATCAAAGAATGGTGCTGATCACTGTAGTCTTACTGTATATTATACGCTTAGTCACACTACTTAGGCCAACTAGCCTGACAGGAAGTATACCGAATTCTACTTAAGATACTATTCAAAAATTACCTCAGACTAATGCAACATGTTGCACACTTTGTTCCACAGAACCTAATTTTCCCCAGTTATCTGACCAAGAGTCTTACTTTTCAAGAAACGCACATTGAAACTACTGTTTCAAAGAGCACAGTCTAGAAACCCTCCCTGTCTGTCTTCTCCACATTTATTTTTGAGTGTTCATGCAATGTAGAAATTTTAATAAGCAGGAGGAGGGCAGAGATGCCTGGGGTGTTTGCTCTCAGTCATAAAACCAGAACACAGAAGGATAATCTAGTTGTTCAGAATCATATTACAGAGTGTAAATTCCTCCTCCAACACCTTTTGCACCAAGCAGATTATCAGTAACATTTGGCTAGACTTGTGTTTAACTTTAGTCTTCCTTCTATTATCAAGTCTTGGAAAGAGAATAGTAGAGCAGCTTTGTGTCATTAGCAAGGGGAGGTAAGAAGAGCTGAGAAAAACTAACTGAAAAATTTTCCCCTGGTATTTGAGAACCAGCCCTCTGATTAATGTATGTATTTAAACATGGCCTAAACACCACCTACCAGTGATTTACTTGCCATGGGCAAGGGGGACATTCTATTTACTTGGGGTGGGGGGTAAAGTAATGTCCTTGGTGTCAAAATTTGCTATAAATGGTATTCGGTTGCTTTTTACATCACAGAGATCCTGTCTAGTGGGTTAAGACAGGATGAGCTAACTTCTTGGAGTCATATATTAGCATTCCCCACCATTACTAAGCAGTATAAATATAGCAGTCTCTATCATTAAGAGAACTGTGGAATCTTCAAATAATCTTTATAAGAGAAGGACTCCCAAGAAAATAAGTTTAGGCTGCATCTCATCTCTGGGTGACTTCTAATACCCTCTCCTTCCTCTGCAACAGAGACTATTTATTAACCAGGCATGTGACCACCCAAAAAGAGGCCACATATGCCAGCCTCTGCAGCAGCAAGTCTGCTCATGTAAATAAGTTCTCCCCAATGGAATATGAGCAGAAGGGACTCATGCCCCTCTCCTGATCTTGTCCTTGAAATACTGGCAGCCAGAGGGAGAATGACTGAAGACCATGGAAAGCCATGGATTAGACAGAACCACCCACCAGTGCAGGACCCAGATGACCATGTGGACTAGCGCCCACTGACCCCGACATGTGGAAAAGAAATTTCTATCATGTGGTAGACCCTGGGACCACTACAATAGCAGCTCAGCCTAAACCTCAAGGAACATACTATCTCATTTTTTAAAAACACATTGCAGATACATTTTTAAGTTTGTCAAACATCTCTACATGGTATCAAATTATGTGGGACAACATCCTTTTTTTTTTAAATCTATTATAAACATAAGACCATCTCAAAACTAACAGTTTTCAACAGGCAAAAAATAATTCTTGTATCCCATTATTAAAGTGTGTCCTGTTGTAAGAGATGGGTGTGGGCAGGCCAACAGAAAAAGGATACAAGACAAAGAAGATACAACAAAGTCAGATGGAGGGGAAGGACAGGATGGTATCAGGGAAGCCCATCTGGTCACAACAAGGCCCAAAGTTCAGCTCTGTTGGCTGCATGAAACACCTATTTTCTGAGTGTCTCCATTTCTTCATCAGAGATGATGAGGGACCTCCAAAAGGGGATGACTGGTTCTTGTCACCAGGACCACTGACGTGTAAGGCAGAGAGTAGTTTGCTGGGACCTTCATACCACATGGGATTTTATTTAAAGTGGAGAGTTCTGTGCTTCTTAAACTACAATGTCTAAAATTTCACAGACTTCAATTCAAAGCTCCAAGAAACCTACCACCAAATAAATTACTATAGCTTTAAGAATGAACAAATATAACATTTAGAGAGAACTGCTGCTCTGAGACTCAAGGTCAGAAAAAGAGCCCCCACAAGCAACTTTATATATGTCACGAATGAAACTCACTTAAAAGGAAATCTAACTATACAAAATGAGGTAACTTTCTACAGTCATGTGTTATTTCCCAAGAGTACCAAAAAAAAAAAAAGAAAAAAAAGAAAAAGAAAATTTCCTCGTGTATTGTGTATATTTATTGAAAAGCTGCAAAGCAAGTCATAACATTTACCCACCTGTTTTGTGTCTTTTCCCATTTTAATGTAACGGTCTAAAGCACATTAAATTGTTTTCTTTAACTTTCCTTTTAACATCATTTTGACCAACTGCTTTTATGGTTTATTACATATGATTTTGTTTAAATTAGATACACAAGCCTTTTAGAGGTTTATAGTTTTAAAGGTTTACTTTCCCCAAAACATTAAGAATTGCTACTATTACTACGAGAAAGCAAGCTCCTTTTAAAATCAAAGTGCACTTCTAATAAAATCTATTTACACTATAACCACTAACAAACATGGGCTCCTTTCAGCTCTCACACTGAGAGCTTCAACCACAGTGAGGATGAAATGTCAAGGGCTAAACAACTGTGTGAGTTCTTTTAAAAATCTGTTTTGCATATATTGTGCTTCAAGGAATATTTAAGCAATGCTTATTTCTGAGCATCTCATCAGTGATAATGGAAACCATGTTTAACCATGAGTCACAAGTCACAGACTGTGATTTTGAGGTCATTCTATACACCTAGCTTCCACTACCTTGTGGAACACCAACGGCACAGTAGGTGGAGACCAGGTAGGAGACGGCCAGTGGTACTGGATCAGCGCCACCATAAACAGTCATAACCTGACAACAGCTCTGATATGTGGCACCACACTGCAATCATCACACTGTGCCTGACTTAGTCCTGAAAATGTTTTAATTTTTAAAAATTCAACAAATTATAAATTTAAATATTACCCACATATTTTCAAAGCTAAGTTACTATCTGATATTTGAAACAATGATGGGGTTTCAGCTCTACAAAAGTTAAAGCCAGCTTTGGAAAACTAACGAACTGTTCTTCAGTAAGATAATGACAGGCAAAATCCTTCTCAGCTTTTACGAATGAATTCATGGATTTCCCAAGAAATAACAAAACTGGTTTCAAAAGTAGACCTATAATTTTCAGTAATATATGAGAAGCAGAAATACGTATTATAAGAAAGTTTGTCCACTCTTCATGGAACTTAAGAGAGAAAAACAAAAATGGGTAAGCACAGAATTAGCTTCCAAGTAAAACCAAGATTTACTGAGAAGAACTTTAATGTCTACAGGCTTCCAGCTTAATACTTACTAGATCTAGTGCAGAGCCTCCACCAAGATATTCCATTATTATCCACAACTTAGTATCCTACAAAAACAAAAGAGAGAAATTACTTTTAAAATGAGCAAACCCAGAAAAAAAATTAAATAATCTAACAGTATCCTTTTGTTATTTTGAAACTAGTAAATTGTATAAATACATGTACATCATCAAGAAAAGTTTGTCCAAGTGAGTCGTGTGCAGGAAAAACCTGCACAATGTCAGAGGCAGACTTTCACAGTCTGGCCAGGGCCTTTGCATCAGATTCTTCTAGGCAGTGCATTCCAGACCTCATGAACCAGAATCTCTGAAGACAGGAACACAGAGGAGGTTATTCTTAAACAACCTTAGTCAGTGACCCAGAAGCACAACAGGGTTTGAGAACCAGTTCCCAAAGCCAGTTAAGGCCAGCAGCTGTCACACAAGGCCCATGCTGGGTGTCAGCCAGGAGGTGCCCAGAGCACACATGGGAGCAGGTAGCTTCCCTGCCTGTGTCCTGCAGCTCTGAGGTGCAGGGACTGACCCAAAGTCTGTGAACAAAGGGAAAGGCAATGCTCCAAAGGTAGGATGGCAGCTAACATGAGCTTCATATGAAGGCAGCCAATTTCAGAATCCCCCAAAGGCTGTCCTCTCTTCAAGGGAGCTTTCCAAGAAAGTAGGCCCCTGCTTACTAAGCCTTGTACCTGTGTCCCTTAGCTTTCCCTTCACTAAAGGGTGAGATGCCATTGTGACTGTCTTTTCCTTTTGTCTCTCAGGAAGCTAGAGTTCTCTTTTTAGACATAAGTCCCAAACTGCTTCTCCCCTGAAAACAAGGAAGCAAGCAAGCAAACACATACCTGCAGCATTCCCCAGGAAGTGCCTATGTGGTGATCAGGAATATATGGGCTTGCGGATAAGCCAGACCAGGGTTGAGATTCTGATCCCTCCTTACAATCTGAGGGGCCAGGGAAGTTATTTCCTCTCTAAGCTTCTGATTGAGAGCTTGGCTAAGGGCCAGAACAACAGCTGGTGACATGAATAACCCATAACAGCACCAGTAGCAAGTAACCCATCAGTAATATTCGTGGTAGATAACCAACACAACACTGGTGGTATTCCAGCCTGCTACCTGGGAGCTATAAGCACAGGTATTCTTATATTGGCATGATTCATTGCTAACTCAATATTTTATGTGGCTTTCATATGCATCAGGAAACAACAGAAAAACAAAACCTTTCCAAGGTTCTTTAGTACCTTCAGGATGGAACAGTGCCTTCACTCTCCAGAACATTCCCAAGGCTCCTTTGCCAGGTGCGCCCATCCAACTCCATGGTTCTAGTGACACTGACTCAAGCGTCTCAGGCCTTTCACCTCAGCAGTTCACTGGCAGGAAAACCATCACCTGCTCCATATGCTGCACACACTTCTGCTTTAGCACCTATTGGTCTGACTTCCATTTTAGATTTACTTGTCCGTGTTTCCCACCAACAGCAAACAAGTGCCAGGGGACAGTGCCTGGCGTGCTCAAGCTCAGGAAAGGTTAACTATGGTACTCTTTAGTCAAGAAAGAGTAAATTATATTGCCTGGGTATTCACTTCAGGGAAGCATTAATACATGCTCCACACTTGTAAAATAAATAGCTTCTAAAATTTAAAATAAATCCTAACATCTGAAGTCAATTCTATAATGTTATAAATAAAAAGTCCAAGTTTGACTGCATATAAAATACTTTCTTGAGCTTTTAAATGCCCGACTACTAATACGGTGTACATAATTTAAGTCTGGATTGGAAAAGGCACCAAAGCCTTAGATAGTATGTTTGGAACCCACTGTATACATACAAAGATTTTATTCACTTTATAAACATCCATCCAGTCAAGGGCACCTGCCTTGAATGGGTTCAATCCCCTCCTGATTCAGATTTAAAGAGAACTTCCTATCAGAAAGAGCATTCTCCATCCTTCCTCTCCTTTCACATACATTCCCAATGGTAGATTTCTCTAACACTCGCTTCTAGAGAACATTTGTGTTGCTCCTTCTGAACATTCCAAAAGCATCTTGTCTGATAGCTAGAAATAAATTATTCCAGGGGACACCTAATACCATTTTCAATGACATGGGAAATTTAAATTGTTTTTCATTTGTCTGTTTTTTAATGAATGGTTTTTTTTTATCCTCACCTGAGGACATTTTTTTCATTGCTTATACAGAAAGGGAAAGGGACAGAAACATCAATGAGAGAGAGCAGCATTGACTGTTTGCCTCCCCTACATGCCCAGACAAGAGATCATACACTCCTAGACTAGGGATTAAACGTGTAACCCAGGTATGTATCCTGACCAGGAATCAAACCTGCAACCCTTCAGGTACGGGACGACACTTCGACAAAGCCACACTGGCCAAGGTCAAATTGTTTTTCTATAAGGGATTTTGGAACTTCAAATTTCTACTCCCATTCCCTTTTTTATGGGGTTGTTTGACCCAGCTCCTTTTTTTTTTTATTATTATTTTATGGGCATTAAGGGCAAGTTTGCTGAGGGCAAGACAAACTTCCAACAGGCAGGTGCTCTCTCCTCGCCTCATTCCCCAGCTGCAGGGAGCTGTTGCAATAGCACACCTCAGAAACAATCTTTGCTGACTCTGGAGATTCCAGTGTCACCAAACTGCTTCCTGGAACACCAAGACACAAGTGACCACACCTTGTCTGCCATTCCAGTATTACATACTCCTAAATCCCTGCTGGACTAGCCCAGTAACTGTCAAGGAAGCAAAACACCCTTTAAAAATACTATATCCTCCTTTCGAGGATAAGTGACGCATTTTCCAGTGGTGCCCTAATACCACAGGGGGCATTAAAGCAACAGCAGAACAACTGGCAAACTAGGTGCTCCCTTGCTGAAAGGTTAAAATCCTACCCTTTCATTGTAAATACCCCACCTTCCTGGAGAGGAAGACGCAGTAGAAAGAACAGCTTGCCTCTATTTTCATCCAGCTGCTTTCTAGTACCAGACACACTGAAGTATAAATGCTATACAAGCACGAAGTCCACCAGATTCAAGGGCACCTAGGAAAACTGAGTTAGGTCCTTTATTCGGGCCACTGCTTTTTAAGTACCTTGGCTAGGTCGTCCTATGGCTGTTTTTGTCCCCAATTCCATCAGAACTACTAATCCACTAACTGATGAATGGAATGAAAATTGCATCATGAAAAGTTTCACTGGCTACCGCCTCTTGCCTGAACTTGCTTTCTGACCTTACTGGGCGTGTTACTCTTGCCATGGAGAGTAGGTCAGTCTCCATTCACTCCAGGATGAGCTGCCACTGGGCAGGCTCTCCCAGGGCCCAGAACCAGGAGGCAGCAATAAGCAGCGTGAGCACCTGTCTTCCCCAGAGGGAGCTTGCCTTCTAGAGCTGAAGACGACCTCCAACGAATTATAACTCACAAGTGTGCCATGAAGACGACCTCAGTGAATTATAACTCACAAATGGGTGCCATGAGAGGGTACAGCAGGAATCTTTCAGTTAAAGTCAGAAGCCTTTTAAAATAAATTCAAATGATGAGTTGGCACTGGGATCAGCTGGACCAGGGGAAGAAGTGCAGGTCTGCAACCAGAATGGCAGAAGTGAAGCTACAGTGCAGGGAACAGGCAGCATCAAGGACCTAAGGGAAAGAAGGCACAAGGAGGGGGCCCAGTGGCAAGTGACCTGAAGTAAAACCACAAAGGCCAATCTTGTAGTAGCTGGGGGTAAACATGTCAGAATTTCTCCTAAAAGTCACCAAAGGGTACCAAAGCAGATACTCTATTTGGAACAGGCGCGTGTGGAGATGGGGCTGGAAATAGTTAAAGGCTCTGCATGGTCTGCAGAGAGGGGAGAGAAGAGGTGAAAGGGAAAGGTAAATATGATTTCATCTGGAGAGGTTTGGGAGGCAGAAGTGGCAGGACTCCATGGTGCGCAGTGAGGTCAAATCAACTTCAGGCACTGGCCTCGCTCAAATAAACACCTAGCAGTGTCATCTACTGATAGGCAGCACGGGGAAAGGAGGTAAGAGGGTGCAAATTTGTATCCTACCCAACATTATAAAGAGTAAATCAATCTCCTTTATCTTAAAAAACAACAACAAATCTCTGGTTTAAAAATATCTGACAGCTTCTACTAAATTCTATTATGACTTCCAAACTCTTTGACTTGATGAGCCCATCACAAGCATGTACCCATCTCTCCCCCCATGTCATTTCCACAAGCCCTGCTCCATGCCCCTGCAATGTAACCCAGTCTAATACCTGCAGGTTTCTGCACAGCAGCTCCCTCTGATCCTCTGAGGAGATGATTTAGGGCATCCATCTCCCTACTTCATTCTCCAGACCCAAACATCTGTCCTCCCTCTTCCTCTTGCATCAGAGAGAGGTCTATCTCATCCTCCATCCAAGAATGGCCATGCAGGTACATCAGGGTTTGGCACTAATGACATTTGGGGAATAATTCTTTCTTGTGTGCGTTGTCTGGTGCCTACAGAGTGTCCAGCGGCATCCCTGCCAGTAACAACACATTTCCAGTTCTGATTACGCAAAGTTTCTGCAAAATCCCTGAAGACCTCTAGGAGCCAAAGTCATTAAAAGCCACTAAACGATATCATCAACATTGATAAACTTGAGGTGTTACTATACCAGAAACACTGACAAATATTTCCCCCCTTATTCTAGAGGAATCAGTTTTACATATACCCTGAAACCTCCAGCTGAAAGATTATCACTAATTCGCCATGAGACATCTAAGCTTAGGATTCCTCATCCATACAAAAAAAGGGTAATAATCTCTATGTTTCCAAACCTCACAGTTCAATTGTCAATAAAAATGAGATAATAAGTGCTAAAGCACTTTGCAAAGTTCAAGTTACTAAACATACAGGAAGTGCTATAAACTTTATCAACACCAACCATAAATGCCTTAAAATAACCTGCTAAACCAAAAAAAGCCAGATTAACAAGACCAAATAGTATTTCTCTACATGGAAGTTTCGGGGAGGTGGGGGGGCGGGGGGGAAGAATCTAGAACAATAATTCCTACACATTCTATATATACTAGAATGAAAAAATAATTACTGTCCTATCAGACTTGAGACGAGAGTGTCTGAAAAGGATAGTTTGGTCAAGGACCCACTTAGCCTGTTCTCACTGACCAAATGGCCACATAACCACAGCCCAGATGTAAAAGCACTGCCCTCATAAAATCTTACAAATGGTGACCTGTGAGGCAATCTTAAATCAAGAATAATTTTGTCAGAATAATTTCATTTAAAAAAAAAACCTTAAACAACATAAGTCATGAATACAATTTTCTTAAAAGGGAAAGAAAATGGCTTATTTAATTAATTAAGGATCAAAAAGTAAAAGGTACTCAAGTATATGCAGTGGGGAGTTTCACTCCCACTCCTGCCCCCCAACCCAGTCTCCACGTCCAGCAAATTATGTCTTACGTAATCTCAGAAGTACTTTCTGCAAATACGTACCTATAAACTCTTTCTCCCCTTATTTCCAAATGGTAACATTCTTTACACTGTTCTGTATCTTGCTTTTCTTTAGAGCATTTAATACGTGTCCATAAAGGACTTTTTTTTTTTAACCATAACTAATCCATGCCCTATTTGACAACAGTGTTTACCACTTCTGTTATTGTTGTTATGAGCTAGGTGGCAAGAACCTCTCATTTTAGGAATTCCTGGAACTCCCAAATCCTGCTAGGTCAAAAGAAACCACTTGGAATTTTAACAGATAATAGCGAATGACTCTTCAAAGAGGTTATCTCAATTTATACTACCTCTAGCAATGTATATAAATCCTCAGCCCCAAGATACAGAGTGCCTATGCCTTTCTCACCCACCTGGGCTAGGCCTGTTCTCTTCCTGAGAATAGATCACTAATGAACTTTGCTTACATGCTAATAGGCTAGCTGATCTGTAATTCGTTACTGCTCTGCAAGAAGAACCCAGCTTTCCACAACAATACCACTTACAGGCAAAGGTGCTCTGAATAGTTTGGAACTGTTTCCTAAGAGCCTGTAATGGGTGGCTGAAAATGGGAGCTCCCTTCTCAATAGGGAGAAGGGGGCTTGACAGGCATCAGCAGATGAAAGAAAGGTTAAAAGGAGGTAAACAAGACAGGGGAGACTCTGCACAGTTAACAATATTTTTAAGTAGTAATTCAAAAATGAAGTCTGCTTTGCATCTATACTACATTCAGAGGCCTCCGAATTCATTAGCTCTAACAAAAGGCTGAACTCAAGAGTTATCTACAATACAGTAGGTCTTTATTAAAACAACTTGGGGTCACAGACTTCCTTAAGAATATGGTTTTTAAAGCAAAAATACCTTTCTGTTAAGATGTGGGCATGAATACACAATGTTGAGATGGGGTTTGACTCCTGTCTCTCTGACCCTTACCAACTCTATGACCCCGCGACGAATCCCTCAGTGACTCCCTGACATCACAGCCCCTTTCAATTTTATTCAAGTACAGCACACAGTTCCTGACCTCAAAAAACTTACGTCCCTGTCTCACTGATCCCTAGCATTTCTTAAATGATTTAGATGGCTACGTGTCACTGAGAGGATAAAAAAATGAATAATAAATACCTAGGTTCTGACTTTAGGAAACTTTACATAATGTGGACAAATAACTACAATCCGACAGCCTGTGGTTGGTGCCACAAATGAACCACAAAATGTCATGGGTGTTGAGAGGAGCAGCCCATCTGAACTGAATGAGATGGCTTAGATGAAGCACCAGGAGAGAAGTAGTATTTGAACTGCACCTTGAAGAACTGTGACAGATTGGGGCAGGGGTGACAGGGAATGTGTTTCTGGCAGACCCGTGGGAAAGCAAAGTGGATGGTCAGGGAATAAACAAGTGATCCTGTTCAGCTAATACAGCTGACAATAATGCCAGCTGATAAAATTTCAGCTTAACTTAATAAGCAATGAGAAAATCACCAAAACTTTTAGACAGTAAGATAAATAACCACCAACGGCCTATACTGTAGAATGAATGGGGAGAGAAGGAAATTTGACTTGGGGTGGTGAACACACAATGCAATATGCAGATGATGTATTACAGAATTGTACGCATAAAACCTGTAATTTTATTAACCAATATCATCCCAATAAATTCAATTAAAAAATAAGAAGAATGTAAGGGGAGAGAAGAATAAGCGGATTAATCAGAAAGCAAAGCAGGTCAGGGCAAGACCTGGAGACATTCTAGAAGTGGCACTGATGAGTGTCTGCCAAGAAGCCAAATCAAAATTATCTATTTTGAGCCCCAGGGAATGAGGACCCCAGGAATACAAATGGAAGGTCAGAAAGAGGACAACTGGGTGGAAAAGGAAGGGAAGTAGAGATGACTCTTTGTACTTTTCCAATATTATGAGATGGTCTGGCAGATACATCAGAGCAGGTGAAAATATGGTTTTTAAGTACAGGAGAGAGACAAGGATCAGCATAGAGATGGTAACTGATATATGGAGAAAATTAAGTGTGTAGGGACCCAGTGAGAACCCTTGGGTTGGTATGAAGATTATTTTAAGCTGAAGACAAATACTTGAGATTCAACAGATACAGAAAGAAGCCTCCTAGGAGCTTCCCCTATGTGACTAAAGCAGCAATTTCTAGGAAATGAGGATGCCATAAATCCCCTCTTTGGAGTGAGTCTACTCCCAGGAGGAAGAACAGAATAAACCTATCATAAATTCCCTCTCAAAATCTGAAGGAGGAAGCAAGACCTCTCCTATTTGTAAAGACAAACCACGGATTTTCTTATCTCGTGTTTGTACTCGATAAGACTCTCGTTTGGCTTTCCTAAAGGAACACATTTGTTCTTCTTCTCCCTATTCCCTACTACTTAAGACAACTCTTTAATCATTTAATGACTTAATCATTTAATGCACAGGCATTCTTATAAACTTTTTTCTTGTTAATCTTGTCTTTTGTCATTTTAATTTGCAGGCCCCCTAGTCAAAAAGAGGGTAGAGGAAAAGTTGTTTTTCTTCTTAAGAAAAAGTCCAAAAGTAGGAGTTGGAGAAGGTTCCTACTTAGGAATGGACAGAACTTCTAGGAAGAAGGATGGTACTAAGGCAACCAGTGCATTTCTATGTGCAAGGGATGCAGCACTCTCTGGGCCCAAAAAGGGTTATTTCTAGAGAAGAAAAGGGTGCTTTGAAAAATAAATGTTACATGTGAGAGTCTCTGTGTACATACATTTTTTTCATCTGATTTTCAAAAACCACTTGCCCTACCCCTACCAACTCTCAGAATTTGCTCAGTATAACACAGCCTGGTCTGCAGTGCTTTCAAGAGGCCTGAACCTGCCTCTCCATCTGTTGTACTCCATAACACACAGATAGCCCTGACTTTACAAAATCCTGAAATGACAGGGAGAGAAATCAGATCTTACTTTCTAAGAGGAGGAACTGCTGTCTTCCAGGGCCATATTCCATCCTCCCTGACCACCACGGGCCACCTCAGCATTGTACCAGTGGCTGGTGGGGTCATTCACTCAAGAAAGGGAGGGCCAAGTACTCCACAGTACTAGTGATGGCCACATTCTCCTTCACAGTGGGTGGCCATAGTCTCCTTTGGGAAAAGAAACACCCCAGAATTTCAGGTGTCTTCCTCGTGGTCAGGTAGGTGGGATCCCCACCATCATTTTACATTAGTGCAAGGCAGAGACACTCCATAAATTACTAAATACCTTCATAGAGAACAGTTCATTTCATTCAATCATCCTGTCTACTAAGATTATCTGTCTTTTCCCATTTTACAAATTAAGATTCCTAGTCAAGGGAAAAGAAGGATACCAGGTGGGAGTCAAATCTAGATATTCTGACACTGAGTCAGTAACCTAAACAAGAATTACAATAACAAACATCATAGACTTCTGGACAAGATGGAGGTGTACACAGATACACTTTGCTCCTTGCACAAACAAAAGGAGGACAACAAAAAACTTACAAGCAAAAAACACGAGAACTACCAGAAAATCGAACTGTATGAAGTCCAAAAACCAAGGAGTTAAAAAAGAAACATTCATCCAGGCTGGTAGGAGGGGCAGAGACAGGCAGCCAGGGAAGAGAGAACAAAGAGCAAGGCGGTGGCTGGAGGACCAGGCAGATGAGACAGCAGCTGGCGATTCCACTTTCGTGTGCAGGATAAACCAGGAGGAACAACAGGGGAGCAAGACAGACCATGCATACAAACCAGGGTTCCATCACAGGAAAAGAAAGCCTCAGAACCTCTGGCTGTAAGAACCTATGGGGGTTGCAGCAGCAGGAAAAACTCCCAGTCTCACAGAAGAGTTTGTTGCAGAGGCCCACAGGGTCCTAGAAAGTACACAAACCCATCCACTCGGGGCTCAGTACCCTAAGAGTCCAATTTGCCTGTGGGCAGTGGAGGAGCTGGCTGAAAGTCAAGCAAGTGCCCTTGTTCCCTCTCTGATCCCTCCCCAACATACAGCACCACAATGCAACAATGTAAGTTGCCCCTCCCTGGCAAATACCTAAGGCTCCATCCCTTATAATATAACAGAAGCACTGAAACAAAGAAATATGGCCCAAATGAAAGAACAGACCAAAACTCCAAAAGCAGAACTAGGAAATGAAGAGATAGCCAACCTATCAGAAGCACAGTTCAAAACACTGGTAATCAGGATGCTCATAGAAATGGTTCAGTATGGTCACAAAATAGAGGAAATAGTGAAGGCTATGCAAAGTGAAATAAAGAAAAATACACAGGGAACCAACCGTGAAGAGAAGGAAACAGGAACTCAGATCAACGATTTGGAACAGAAGGAAGAAATAAACATTCAGCCAGAACAGAATGAAGAAACAAGAATTCCAAAAAAAAAAAAAAGGAGAGGCTTAGGAACCTCTGGGACAACTTTAAACATTTCAACATCCAAATCCTAGGGCACCAGAAGAAGGGGAAGAGCAAGAAATTGAAAACTTATTTGAAAAAATAATGAAGGAGAACTTCCCCTATATGGTCAAGAAAACAGACTTCCAGGAAGTCCAGGAAGCTCAGAGTCCCAAAGAGGTTGGACCCAAGGAAGCACACACCAAGGCACAGCCTAATTACATTACTCAAAATTAAAGATAAGGAGAAAATCTTAAAATCAGCAAGAGACAAGAAGACAGTTGCCTACAAAGGAGTTCCTATAAGACTGTCAGTTGATTTCTCCAAAGAAACATTGCAGGCAAAAAAGGGCTGGCAAGGAGTTTCAAAAGTCATGAAAAACAAGGGCCTACATCCAACATTACCCTATCCAGCAAAACTATCATTTAGAATGGAAGGGCAGATAAAGTGCTTCTCAGATAAGGTAAATCTAAAGCAGTTCATCATCACCAATCCCTTATTATATGAAATGTTAAAGGGACTTATCTAAGAAAAAGAAGATCAAAAACTATGAACAGTAAAACAGAAGGGAGGAGGAGGGAGAAGAATGGGGGAAAAGGTACAGGGAACAAGCAGCATAAATAGTTGGTACAAAATAGGCAGGGGGAGGTTAATAATAGTATAGGAAATGGAATAGTATAGGAAGCCAAAGAATTTACATGTACAATCCATGGGCACGAACTAAGGGGGCAGGGGATGCTGGGGAGTAGAGCAGTATAGTAAAGAAGTATTCAAAGTCATGAAAGGCAAGGAGCTAAAATAAAACCATGATTACTCTATCCAGCAAAGTTATTTTTTTTAAATAGTTTATTTATTTATTTAGAGAGAAGGGAAGGGAGGGAGAAAGAGAGGAAGAGAAACATCAATGTGTGGCTGTCTCTCACATACCCCCTACTGGGGACCTGGCCCGCAACCCAGGCATGTACCCTAGACTGGGAATTGAACCAGCGACCCTTTGGTTCGCAGGCCGGTGCTCAATCCACTAAGCCATACCAGCCAGGGCCAGCAAAGTTAGCATTTACAATGAAAGGGCAGACAAAGTGCTTCCCACATAAGGTAAAGTTACAGGAGTTCATCATCACCAAGCCCTTATTATATGAAATGTTAAAGAGACTTATCTAAGAAAAAGATCAAAACTATGAATAGTAAAATGACCACAAACTCATGAATATCAACAACTGAACCTTAAAAAAAAAAAAAAACCCCTAAACAAATAATTAGAACAGGAAAAGAATCACAGAAAGGGAGATTACATGGAGGGTTATCAGGAGGGGGTTGGGGAAAAGGTACAGGGAACAAGAAGCACAAATGATAGTTACAAAATAGACAGGGGGAGACTAAGAATAGTATAGGAAATGGAGAAGCCAAAAAACTTGTATGTATAATGACCTATGGACATGAATAGAGTGGGGCAGGGATGTTTGTGGGAGGAGGGGAACCGGGTGGAGGGAAATAAAGGGGGGAAAAACATGGGGCAACTGTAATAGCATAATAAAATAAACTTTAAAAAATCATAGATTCTAAGCAATTTCTAAAAAATTCCAGTTGGAAAATATATTCTAATGTAACTGTTCTTAATATATAACTGTTTCACAAGTTTCCTTCTAGAAACCAACTCTAATCTGCCTGAAAAGTACAAAATGTTTGCCTGTAATTTGAGGGATTCACACACTGCCCTTATTTATATCCAGTTTAAGGGTTCTTCTCCTAATATCTTTTAATAAATTGGGAAGAAAACTGGGCATTCCCTAAAAAGCTCTTCTTGGATTTTAAGTCACAAGATTGTCTCTTCTGGTAGAGGCTGCCGTGTAACTGTGCATACATGTTCATGTATTTTATTGCATTGGCCAGAAAGTCCATTTAGGTACTTCTGTAAAATAAAAGATACAGCACTTTTTTATTGTCACCAATAACATTATTGATTGGGATATTTTGAGTATGAGGGCTATCTCCCGCATGGTGTAACACTGACTGTTCTCAATTAATGCCTCGATTTGATCACTATCAACTTCAACTGTTCTACCCAACCATGGAGCATCATCCAGGGAGAAATCTCCAGCACAAAACTTAGCAAAACACTCCTGACACATTCCATCAGTCACAGCACCTTCTCCATACACTGCACAAATCTTTTTTTGTGTGTGCTTCAGTTGCATTTTTACCTTTCTTGAAATAATAAAGCATAATATGCCCAAAATATTTATTTTCTTCCACCTTCAACATTAAAATTGCTACAAAAAATCCAGCAATTTTGATAAGTTTTTTTAAATGCACATCGATACAACAACTGTCACAACACAATCTTAACAAAATTGTTTTGAATGAAGTTAAAGACAACTGATCGCCACTAGATCCAGCTTATGGGAAAATAGAACAAACTTTTTGGCCAACCCAACAGTAATTAAGTCTCCCCAATGTGTAGAGATGTTCCTCTCTCTTCCGTTAACATAAATTTGACACAACATAGTAATAAATCTGTTAAAAAGAAGTTTCTGTGCTGAATGCTAATATTAAGATGAATAAAAACACTGCTTGGACTTAAGAACGCTTACAACGTTAACAGAAAAACACACTCACAAATAAACTCTAAAGGGAAAGAAGTAAAAAAGAGAAGCATGGAAAAAAGTGCCCTGCGAAGTAAAAGAGGAGGATTTTTCTTTAAGAGCAAACATCAGTCAATGATTACAAACTGCTATATTGAACAAGTTCTATGCCACAAATCTTGCTATGAAGCTAACAATGCATTCTTAAGTAAAACACTTTAGTAATTACAAGATTTTTCTCCTCTGCTAGGTGAAGATCTCAGTGGTCTTTATACAACATATGACAGAAATATCAGTCACAAAAAAACATAAAACCAAAAGTGATTATAAAGGACTTAACATTAATTCTTTGATAAAAACCCAGCACAAAGAAATCAGACAAGACCAAGTCAGAGGGTGACTGTTGCTGAGGGAGGAAGAATAAGGATTTAACTGTGTTTTACAGATTTTTAAAGAGGTGCCTTTAGTATTATCAGACAATTTACCAAATTGGTAGATTCACAAAAAAACAAATGATGTGTTTCAAATGCATTGGTGGGAAATTCATGTTTATGCTATTACTGCCATGTGTGGAGTTTGGCCTAAAGGTAAACAACTACCTAAGTGACTTTTCATTATGTGCATCCACTCAATGCTTGACTGTACTGAGGAAATGTTTTTGTTAGTTGAACCCTCTGCTTCTCTTCCAAAGTTCTGGTCACTTTACAAATGTTTATTTTTTGCAGAGGTGCATTCTATAGTGAACAGTAAGATGCATGCACATGCTCTCAATTTATAATCAGACATGCAAATCCCAAGGTGCCCTTGATACTTGACCAGCACCAGTGGCCTGGCCAGTACCAAGAGTGCTAGCAGGAGCAAAAGGAAGGGGCCGCAGGGGTAATGCTGCATTGCCTGGAGGACCACACCCCCACTCCCCACCTCCGCTGACCCAACCAAGGTCAGGACAATGCAAGAGGACGTCATTGTACTGAGCATGCTCAAGGCTAGTGAGGGTGATGGGCTAAGGGAAAAGCCCTTCTACTCCCTTTCTGTCCAATGAGGACCTGTCAGTCCACTCTGGGAAGTCAGGGTTGGCTGGAGGAGGCCAGACCCCTACTGAAGCAAAGGGAAGTTGGAGCACGGGTCCCATGTAGCTTATATAAACTAAAGGAAGAGATGCACTCTTCTCTTGGACCCTCCACCGGGGACATGCAGACCAGTGCTTTGCAGGACCAACTAGTCCTGAAGCTACATGGCAAATGGCAACTCTGAAAAGAAGGAAGCCTGAAGCCTGAAGCCTGACAGTGGCAGGAAGAGAGGCTGAGCTGCTTAAAGGGCGACTCAGAGGCCACCTGAAATTCCCAAAGGACAGTACTTTGAATGGGAGAAGGAATTCTGGGTGCAGCTTGGGACTGGTCCAGCAGAGGGTGGTGGCAAGGTTTTCCTCTGGGTTTTCTGGAGGGGATATCTTTGAGGTAGGAGCCTGCCATCCTCCAAGATTATGTAGCTTTTGAATAAAAGGACTTCTTTCCTTTTCTCACCAAACCACTGCCTCCAGAATCTGCTTATGGGTGGTGGCAGGCAACTGAACCCCATTTTCATTTGGTAACACCTTCAACTGAGGCAGCCCTGGGGCTCAAAGGTCAGGTAACAGAAGGCTCACAGCCCAACGATGGTGGGCAACCATGTGTTCATAACTCCACTGTGAAAATCCACACCACTCCTTGCAGACTCCTACAAAACAGGGCCCTGATGGCTCAGTCAGTAATGATATTTGACATGTCACTGCCAGGAAGGATTCAATAAAAGGGCTTGGTTCTAGCAGCCCAATTTTCTTATTTTGAAACAGATATTTTTATTTACCCAAATGCCTAAGGTCATGCTGTGGTGCATAAGCCACTGGATGGACAAGAGACAGTCCATTTACCCCATTGGAAATCAGTCTTCTCTTTAATTACACACCAACCAGCTCCTCATTATGTAATCTAGATAAGATTTGTGATGTCATATATCATACCATTTTTCAGAAATTTACTCAAATGTACCAGTTTTAGGTAGGAAAAAAAGCATTTGGCATGATAAGTTATTTTTATCTAAATATATCAGCTGTGTGCCGCCCCCCACCCCCACCTCAGCCAGTTGGCTCAGCTGGTCGGGTATTGTTCAACAAACCAAAAGGTTGCCAGTTTGATTCCCAGTTGGGGCGCATGCCTGGGTTGTGGATTCCATCCCAGATTGGGATGCATATGGAAGGCAGTCAGTCAGTGGTTCTCTCTCAAAGTCGTATTTCTCCCTCTCTTCCTCCCTCCCCTCCTCATCTCTAAAATAAAAAATGAATATATCAGCTGTACTTGGCTACTCTAGAGGTTTAAATATACAAAACACGTACAATATATTAACAAAAAGAGACCCAGAAATACAATTAATACATATTTTAAACTAGGCAACAGCCAGATAACAGAGTTGAGTTTCTATCTGAAGTGAAATATTTAACCTAACTGAAATTTTAATTCATGCAACTTTCTGGGTAGAAAAACATAAAATGGGGCTGCCAAATATCTTCAGGGACTTTCAATTATACTAGGACAGGGTGTTAAGGAGAAAGAAAGGAACCCATAGTCCCCATCCTCAAAAACATTTCAAAGCAGATCTTTTATGTTATCTTTGGTATGGGGCCTATAATTTTTTCCCATGACTGACTGTAAAATGAAATGTATTCCCTTGTGATTTCAAAGTAAGATTTACTTGCAGATTTGTTTAGTTCACCCTCAAAAAAAGTTAAGTGGTTCTGCTTTTACCCACAATCACCCTGTAGTCTGTGATACTATGGGTTCCATGTATCCTTTCTACTTTTCCCAGAAACTTAAGGACAGAGAGTTGTATATAAAAATCACTCCCCAGGGAAACAGATGTGCTTCTGCCTCTCCCAGAGGTTGCAACTGTTCAGACCAATGGGGAATGCAGCAGATGACCTCTAAGTGGTAGAGGAGGACCTGGAGGGTGCCGCCACTATGTAAGTGCATGCCTGTGGAAGAGGAAGGAGTTCTGTTGTTCCAACCAAGAGCTCATTCGGTTGAATGACTGCACAGATGAACACCTATTAATGCAGGGAAATGATTCTGCTAGCCGAGGGACAGCAAGCACACCCTCAAGTCCTGAAGGCATCCTCTCGCAAATCTGGAATCAACAAGCTTGAGCTCTAAACCTTGACAAGGAAGCAAAAGTAGAAGAGATCATGATTAAAATCCTAAGCTTAAGTCACAAAGATAAAGCTTTTGTTTATTGCTCAGAGAAAGGAAATTCATAAGGAGAAAAAAAGAAGTCTGCACTGCCATGTCAGACAGAAGACATGAGGCTACTCTACTGTGCAGGGGAAATGCTATCCCAGCAGTGCTGCAGGACCAGCAACAAGCTGTTGCTGCCAGTTGTCTGAGTGACCAGAAACCAATGACTAAAACAAGTCAGCATCTATCAGACAGGCTCTGCCCTGGGTCAACATCAGTAGTCTCCTCTAGGTGTAGGATCAGTAGTTTGGTCCTTCTTAAAGAATGTTGTGCCTCCTTCTCCATAAAATAAAAAACCCAATTTAAACATCTGGGGAATGACCACTCAAAGAAGGTTTCAAAGAGCTGTGCATTTGATCATGTTTATTAAAATGTGCGTAAGTTTCTTCTTTTCAGAGACTCTTCTTACTACAGTATATTCAAGTCCTTAAACAGAATCATAAACCCAAAACCCATTTTCTTTAGAGAGTGCAGTAGATTAATTAAAGCCAATAGATAGTGAAAATAGAAATAAGAAGCACGGAAACAAGACAGCTATTTGGAAGTAACCTTGAAATCAAAATATGCCAGAATCCTAAAAAAAAACAAAGACAGGAATTACAAAAACAGATGTTGAATGGACAAGTCATATCATTTCCTGGCACACATTCCAGTCTCACTTCCAAGTTTTAATATACTTAAGAGTCTAACAAGTTTAGTGAGGCATTTCTAGAAGCAACTGGCATATTCCAGACTCCTCCCAACTCCACCAGACATATTCTGGCACAGGCCAGGGAAGCAAGCAGGTCCCATGCGGAAACATTTCTTACCTGTCAGGCCTGCTCCTCACCATTGTCTCAGCCCACGAGGCTCTCCCTCCAAACAGCCAGTCTGCTTCCTGCCTTCCTTCTACAGGTCTGTGCTCACAGCCACCTCCTGGGAGACCCCCTGACCACTGCAGCCCCTACAGCACCTGCCAGAGTTAGATCCACCATGTGTTTTTATGTATTGCTTTGTGGTCTCCCACTTTTGAGGACCACCAACAAAATCTTTTTTGGATTATTTCTTTTTCCCACACCTGCCCAATCAATGAAGGTGCCAAATGCCCACTTCTTTTACTTTCCAAGCCACAAAAGCAATGATGATGCCCCACAAATTTAGAGACTAAAACCCATTTTCCCAATCTCACACTGCTCACCTCAAATTATGTTCCACAGTCTTTGAGTAGCTGAACTGAATTAAGTACTCCAGAGAAATAGGTGGGGTCCCGCTGCAAAGCTCACAAAGGTCACTCTGCCCACAAACCTCCCAGGCCCCTGCTTTGCCCCTAAATTCTGCAGACCACTCAAACCTTGGACCTTGCCTTGCCTGGTGGCTTGCCCTCCATCTGGAGAAAGGGCAGCTTTTTCCTACTATCCCTAGAGGGCAGGTGAGTGGATAACATGATGTGTAAAGAAACTAGCACTACAATGGACCCAAGAAGGACAGGTAATCTCCATCCCTCAATTACACCAGCAAGAACATTGGAGGGAACAAGCTCCACAGAGGCTGAAAGTAACTTCAGGAAGTACTCAGCCCTCCCCACCCCCCTGCCTGGTGGGCGATGTGAAACAATCTGCCCAGCTAATTGCTCCCGTCCCACATTGCCTCCAGTCAACCTGCCAATATTCCCTGACTGAAGAACGCAGGAGCAAAATAACAGAAAGGGGAGGGAAAGCAGGATGTGAAGAGGTACTAAGGCATCAATCCTAGACAGCCACTTGTAAAGAATGTTCTAGTAACTGTCTCCAGATTGTTTCCGAGAGACCCCTGGTTGATCCTATGAGATCCTTCAACATGGCTCCTCTCAAAACAGCTTTAAATAAAAACCTCCATAGGCGCACTCTTACAAAGCACTGACACAGTTCCAGGGTTCTGTCAATGCATGGCCTAAGAGAGATCTTGCACCCAGGAATTTAAATCACATCACTCATAACTACCACCAGGTTCACTGCCTAGAGATCCCAGGTTCAGAGGTGGCATAGGGCATATGCAGTTTTCAAGACTCCATGTGCCCCTATTTTAAGATACTACCTCTGGATTAAATAAGCACCTTCAAATCAATCCCTTCGTGATGGGAACTTCTGACTTTTTGAGATCCAGATCATCAGAGAATTCACTGCTTTGGGCATGTTGATTGTGAAGTTCTGAGGGGAGCTATCTGTCAGATGCTTCCATAGTTGGAGATCTGTGGCTTAGAGAGGGTCCCAGTCTGTAGCTAAGATCTGGAAGCTCAGGTAGTAGTTAAAAGATCAGCCTAAATAGCATGCAAAAACACAAGCAGGAAGAACAAGCTAACCACCAACAGAAACTGAGGTAAAGAAGGGCGAATAGAGTCACTAGAAATTCTGATTAGAGAAAGGCAGTCATGTTACCCAGACCCGAGGACAAGAGTCATCTCTGCTCTGCCCACTGCTGCACTCCACAAAGCCAACAAAGTAGCTTGTTAAGATTCAAATGTTCATTAAATAAAACAAAAAGTAAACAACACTCATCTGAGGCAGAGGAAATCTTAGCTATACCTTTAGAAAGATTTTTAAGAAAAACTGAAACAAAAAGATTTTAGGGTAATATGGTATTACTCCCCCGCAATCCCTGAACAATTTCTGTTCATTAAAATTTTAATCTAATGTAGGTTTCAGCTCATGATTTTGTGTAACATTAGTTACTAGTTATTATTAGTTTCCTAAGAAAGAGAATGTGCCCGAACACTTTACACTTTGTTTTCTCTCAAATTCCACAATATCACTCAGAAAAATCATTCACTGAAAAAGAAAACTCTTTAAAACAGTAACATACTACTTCAGTAGTTACCTTTTATTTATTGCTTCCTGGTCTTTGTTAATTCATCCAGTTTTTAAAACACCAACGTTTTAAGGAGTGCTTTTCAAAAGACAACAAAATAGCAGGAGACCAGCAGAAAGCTATTACTTATTGTTAACTTGACATCTCCAGACTTACTAGGTTCTTAAGGACACATTTCCTAAGGCTAATCTTCCTAGGCATGTTGATGGAAGAACTACTTCAAAAGAGATCTTCCAGGGACTTGGTATAGAATGAAATTTACCATTAAAAAAGAGAGAGATTAGAGAATGGAGCGTCCCACAATATAATACAATCAGGAAATGCTTCATATTTACCTCCTTTAGAGAATCTCAAATACTTTGAGAATACAATAATAGAAACCTGCTACACCAAACACATCCAGAATTTTACCAGGCAGTACCTACTAATATCTCCAAGAATGGGACTCCTCCAGAAGTCCCCATTACCTGAGCTCAAACCTACCTAGGAAGCTGTCCATTAGCTAGCTGACAGCTCACCAGTCTCAGACCCTTTATTACCTCCTCTCACACCTTATCCCACTCCATGTCCTCCCCATCCAGCCTACCACCACAAAGGAGCCCAATTATGTGTCTGTGATAATGAAACACAGCATGCAATGGTTGGGTAGGCCTCACAAAATACAGTATGAGTGATATTATTAGCAAGTTTCATTAACGAAGAGACTCCTGAGACCATTGAGGGACTCACATTTTTTAATTACATGTCTAGACTTTGAAAAGTTGAAAGTCACACACTTCAATGTCCTAAAGTGCCCACACCTTTTATTACATATGAGTAAAACAGGTATATCCATGTCCAACTAGCCAACACATTGTCTTTCTAGAATGAACCTGGTCATTCAAGTTACTGCTTGAATTTTGAAATGAGGAATTGCAGCCAAGATGGAGGCATAGGTAGATATACTTTCTCTCCTTGCACAGACAAAAGAACAACAACAAATTTAAAAACAAAAAATAACCAGAACTGCCAGAAAATTGAACTGTATGGAAGTCTGACAACCAAGGATTAAAGAAACAATTACCCAGACCAGTAGGAGGGGCAGAGACAGGCAGCCGGGGGAAAAGGATGCACAGCAAGGTGGAGGCTGGAGGGCCAGGCAAATGAGGCAGTGGGCTGGCAAACCAGGCGGTCCCACATTTGCGAGCGGATAAACTGGGAGGAACAGCTGGTGAGCGAGACAGGCTGCACAATCCAGAGTCCCAGTGCGGGAAAAGAAAGACTCAAAACCTCTGGAGGTAAAAAGCTGCGGGGGTTGCAACAGCAGGAGAAACTCCCAGCCTCACAGGAGAGACCACTGGAGAGCCCAATGGGGTCCCAGAACATACACAAACCCACCCACCTGGCAATCAGCCCTAGATGGGCCCAATTTGCTTGTGGGTAGTGGGAGAAGTGACTGAAAGCCAGTGGAGAGCTGAGCAAGTGGCTTTGTTCCCTCTCGGACCCCTCCACCACACACAGCAGCACAACACAGCAACCTGGGCTGCCCTGTGCCCTGGCGAATATCTAAGGCTCTTGACCCTCCCAAAATAACAGGCCCACTGAGGCAAAGAAATATGGCCCAAATGAAAGAACAGATCAAAGCTCCAAAAACAGAACTAAGCAATGAACAGATAGCCAACCTATCAGATGCACAGTTCAAAACACTGGTAACCTGGATGCTCAATGAATTGGCTGAGTACGGTTACAAAATGGAGGAAAAGCAAAGACTACACAAAGTGAAATAAAGAAAAATGTTCAGGGAACCAACAGTAAAGGGAAGGAAACCAGGACTCAAGTCAACAATTTGGAGAAGGATGAGATAAACATTCAACCAGAAGAGAATGAAAACACAAGAATTCAAAAATATGAGAGGCTTAGGAACTCCCAGGCAACTTTAAACATTTTAACATCAGAATAATAGGGGTGCCAGGAGAAGAGAAACAGCAAGAAACTGAAAACTTATTTGAAAAAATAATGAAGGAGAACTTCCCCAATCTGGCCAAGGAAATAGACTTCCAGGAAGTCCAAGAAGCTCAGAGAGTCCCAAAGAAACTGGACCCAAAGAAGTACATGCCAAGGCCACCATAATTCCATTACCCAAGAGTAAAGATAATGAGACAATCTTAAAAGCACCAAGAGAAAAAGAGAGAGTTACCTACCAAGGTATTACCATAAGATTATCAGCTGATTTCTCAAAAGAAATCTTGCAGGCAAGAAGGGGCTGGAAAGAGGTATCCAGAGTCATGAAAGGCCAGGAGCTAAAATAAAACCAAGATTACTCTATTCAGCAAAGCTATCATTTAGAATGGAAGGGAGGATAAAGTGCTTCCCAGGTAAGGTCAAGTTAAAGGAATTCATCATCACCAAGCCCTTATTATATGAAATGTTAAAGGGACTTATCTAAGAAAAAGATCAAAAACTATGAACAGTAAAAGAGAGGGGAGGAGGAGGGGGAAGTATAGGGGAAAAGGTACAGGGAATAAGCAGCATAAATAGTAGATACAAAATAGGCAGGGGGAGGTTAAGAATAGTATAGGAAATGGAGAAGCCAAAGAACTTATATGTAGAACCCATGGACATGAGCTGGGGGCGGGCAGGGGGGTGGGGAATGCTGGTGAGTGGGTGGTATAGGGTGGAGGGGAGTAAAGGGGAGTAGAAACATGAAACAACTGTAATAGCATAATCAATAAAATATATATTTATATATTAAAAAATAAATTTAAAAAATTTTGAAATGAGAATGCAAGGAAATCCCTAACAGGGAGCTTTAACAATATTTACATCACATTATTCATACCTGATATGTGTTGTCTGAAACTCCTGAGCCTCTAATTCACTGAATTGGCTAAAAACATTTCCATTTTCAGGAACCGAATGAGGGTTAACTAGCAGAGCCTCGCAGGGAATCTCTTACATGGTCTGCCAGGAGCAGAGCAACCCCACGCTAGAGCCACACAGAATCTACACACTGCCTGCTCTTGTTTCCTGGGGGCTCTGAGGCCGTACACAGACACAGCCAGGAAGAGCGTGGGGTGGTAGGGAGTTACCAGGAATAGCCAAGAGAGGCAGGTTGGGAAATGGGACAGCAAACAGGCTGACACCCACCTGTGTCAAACTTTCAGGAGAAAAATTTGTCAAGTGAAATTTCTTTTTTTAAGATTTAGGAACAGAAAACCATGCTATCTGAATAATAAACTATGAATATTGGGTGCATGTATAGAATTGCCTCGTCTGAACAAATACAGTTCAAACTGAAGTTATCCAACATCAAACCACTCTCATCTACAACTCCTATGGTGGGACAAGCACAATAAGCCATCACCTAGATGACAGTTTCCTTACATGGCCCAAAGTTCCAGTTTGGCTCTCCTTTCTCCGTCCTTCGGTTCAGTGTCTTTACTAAGGAATTTCCCTCGATCTCTCTCTTTTTTTTTAGACATTTTATTTATTTACTATTAGAGAGAGTGGAAGGGAGGGGGAGAGAGAGGGAGAGAAACATCAATGTGCGGTTGTCTCTCACAGGCCCCCTACTGGGGACCTAGCCCACAACCCAGGCATGTGTTCTAGACTGAGAATCCAACAGGTGACCCTTGGTTCACAAGCCGGTGCTCAATCCGCTGAGCCACACCAGCCAGGGTCCTGATATTTCTCTCCTAAATCTTCCCCATCTCCTCGCCCTGTTACCCAGGCTCCTTTTCCCAGAGTCTCCAACACAAATCAAGGCTATTTTCTTTGAGCTGCTGTCTTGGCTCTTCACTCCTAAGTCAGTGCTACAGCAACTCCAAGAAAAGCATCCAAGAGCCCTGCAGTAGTCTTACTCTGCCCTCACCCTAACCTCCCCAACCCTGTCCTGGGCGGGTGCTCCCTCCAGTTTTCCAAGCACAATTCTATGCCCCTGCCAGAGTACTTAATCGGGGCGGGGGCGGGGGGGGGGTGGACGGACGACGGTGGAGAACGTGAGTGTTTTGTCTCTTTCCATTACTACATCAAAGAAGTTATCGGTACAGGGCCCAAGCCTGCATTCCTGGCACAAGGCTGAGAAGCAGGGCTCTGGAAGCATAGGAATCAGGAATCAAAGAGCCATGAATGACAGCAAATAAGATTTGGACTTGCTACCAGGTCTTGAGCCCTAGATAGAAACTGGTCTTAGTATCAAAACAGAGTATGACCTTCAGGCACAAACACAGCAATGATTTCAACACAGCTGTAACATATTACTGGAGTGAGAGGATGGCACTGGTAATCCCAAGCACTTTCTTCACATATGTGAAATCCCATTAACAATTTTTTAAAAGTACATACTGTGAGAATTATCTGTGGGGAAAGACGCTTCAGATCCCAGGTAATTTTAAGGGCTCACATACTTCATGTTGAACATATTCAAGTATTTTTCAAGCATTGTTTACCTCAGTAGTAAAATGTGCTCTATGGGTTCCAGTTGAAAGCCAGGTAAGAGATCCCAATTTATCAAGTAAGAGATTCAACTTTTAAAAACAAGCTAAAGACGGACACAACTCTGCATATTTGTGGTATATCCAGTACAGGTTTAAGGGACCCAATAATTACTTGCTCAAAGAAGAAAGCAGAAAGACAGAGACTAAGAACATTCCACTCTTACTGACAGCTAATTCAATGGACCGGTTTTCATTTCCCAGTTATAAAATGGAGAGAGAAACTTGATTAAAACCAGAAAAAAATAGTTTCCACCTTGGTACATTACGAAACCAAGATATGAAGCTACAATTAAATTCACTTAATAACCTTTCCATAACACCCTGCTATCCCTTGGAAGTTCACTGTGGCTACCTTTCATTGAAGCTACTGCCTCCTTGTTCAGAAAGCCCATAAAAGAGCAAGCGAGAGATCACACATAGCTTAATGCACCTCTTAGTAAGTAAACACAACAGTGAGAGACCTAAAAAGTAAAAACATGTAGGAACCAAGAGATAATCTCCCTGATATATTCCAGAGTAACCAAAGCCTTACAGGAGCATAGCGGCTAAGTGTGCCTATGAGCTTAGAAAAGAAATCCTGACAACACTCATAAAGATGAACTTAATGGGTTAGAATAAACGGGGGGAAAAAAGGCTAACAATGAAGATTTTTCCCTTTATAAAATGGGTACAAGCTGTTGTAAGGAAATGTTCACAGTGAGGTCACTAAAAGTACAGGGAATCTCACTAAAGTGTACAGGGTACCACAACGCCCCGGCAGCCCATCTCACACCCTGTGGGACATAGCCTTGCAAAAAACCACTGTGACTTCTTAAACTAGCCGACAGCTCGCAAATCCTGCAACACCCGAACATATTCACTCTCCTCATTTGTGTCAAAAAGGTAAATGTGACCTCTACTAAACTTAAAAAGATCATACTTGGGTTAAAATCAATTTCAGCAGCCATTCTTAAACTCTCAAAGCTTTACATTAAAACACTAAAAGTGAAAGTTCCCTCCCAGAGATTTTCCCAAGGAGACAAAAT
The DNA here is from genome assembly GCF_021234165.1 of Pteronotus mesoamericanus. NCBI lineage: Eukaryota > Metazoa > Chordata > Mammalia > Chiroptera > Mormoopidae > Pteronotus > Pteronotus mesoamericanus. The sequence goes on from NW_026555109.1 coordinate 744,914, forward strand.
TTTGACTCTTTCAATACTGCAACCTAAGCTTGTAATTAAAGCAAAAACAATTTAAACAGCAACAAAAATACGTTAGGAAACACACTAATTTGTTCTTATATGTACTTCTTTAAGAATAAAGCAATACAGCAGAAGGAAACAGAATCTCTGCCAACAAAAATCAAGCTCATCCAGGGTCACAATCCACTTTCTTAGAGACATGTATAATTCTGGTCTAATATGCCTTCCCCTAGTTAAGATCAGGAGCCATACCTTCTAAAAAGTTCAGAGCCTGGTCTCTAAAATTCAAGCACATTAGCATCGGACTTAAGGAGGGGTACCTACCACAGTAGTTAACAGCAAATCCATCAATAGTTTATCTTCTAATGTAAGTGAGAAAGGAAACACTCTATGCCACTTTTCCCCCAAATGCCACCAGTGGCCAGAATTAAGCTCAATGTGTAACGACAGACACACAAAAAGCCATAAAGGATTGACCATAAGTTCAAGACCACCATTTCAAACCAGAAAAAGCCGCTACAGCAGTCTTTCACTCCACTCATTTCTAAGCCCCAAGGAAGAAGGGATATATGTTACCTAAGGTGCTAGAACCCTAGCCTTGGCTGGAAACAAGAGAAAAAGCCTCAGGTTCTCTGACCATATGTGCACAAGGTATGGGTCGAGGGAGGACTCAGGACTGATGAGGAAGATGCATGTCCGTCTGGGCGACACTGACAGAGCAGCTTACCTCCATGGAAGTCTGTCGATGTTAGGGTCATGTGCCCACAGTCCATCGGGCTGCCATCCCTTTGAGGAGAGGGAGACATTGATGGGAACCAAAGGATCTTCTAAAGGCAAGTTCTTACTGCAAGCTGGCCCAAAGGTCCCTGCAATCAAAGAAATCATTGTGGTTTTGCATTTGGCATATTTATGCCCTTTCTTCTAGGGACAAGTCCAGAAGACTTCTGAATGGATCTTAACTTTCAAAAAGATAGCATCCAGAAATATAGATCCACCTAGGTATAAAAGAGACAAGACAAAGGCAAGAAGTCTCATGCTACACACCTCAGGGCAAAAAACCAGTGCAAGAGCATTCCCTTCCCAAAAAAAGAGGCATAAATCAATGGTTATTTTTAAAGAACCAATGCCTTCTACCAAACATTTCAACACAAGCCAACTCCTCACACCAGTTCAAAATACGTGGCCTATAATGATTCCAAAACCCATGTGCCACCCTATACTAGCCGTGGCTAGAAGCAAGAAAAGAAGGAATGTACATAAATGAAAAATATAGGTCATTAACTTCTGTGAGCACTGGTCTATAATCAACCTGGCCATTGACCTATCTCCAGAGATTCCACTGACAAAGACAAGGAAAAGTCATCAGAGCCAATCAAAACATACAATGAATCACAAAAACGGTATCATGCTAAGTCAACCAAAAATCATAAAAATTCAGGAAACTAAGTATCTTATCCACTGTAACAATGCTTGGTCTACTTAACAAGTTACATAAATTGTTTTCAGCAATTCAGTCTGCAGTAAGCCAATAGCCACCCAATACCAAAACACTGAAACTGCAGTTAGCAAAGCTCTTTCTATATATCCTATTGTATATCATCTCACAACTTCCTTTAAAAAAAACAAAAAAACAAAAAAAAACCCTCTTTCCTTCAGGCCAAGAAATACCTAAAGATATTTGATCCTTAACACTGCAGTAATGTAAATATTAAATCAAAATAGTTTACAGTTATCTGTGCATCATCCATAGGAAGAAAGGAAGAAAGAAAAATCTACTCATGAAGAGTTTTATGAGGGAGAATGTCTGTTTTAAAGGTTTGATTCAATATATCTTTTAGATATGTAGTCAAAGAGGATAGAGAAAGGCATCAACAAATTAATTTACTTATTTTAAGATGAATCAGCACAGCAGGGACCAAAAAGACTCCCAAACTGATCAATGAAACCTTTAGGTCTGGGAGGTTTTCAAAAGGGAAACATCTAAACCCCTTCACTCACTCGCAAAATAACCAGAAACTAATCCCACATCATTCTATCCTTCAGAGCCCAACAGCTCTCAACTGTCAGATATAAAAGCAATATTACCACAAAGGACCTGCCCTAGGATATAAGGGTGAAGAGCAAACAAACAAGCTGTCAGGAAAACCAACTGAACCAGCTACAAGTAGAAGGAAAGTCACTGCAGCAAGATTGTTTTATGGGCCACCACAGAACCATCCACTGATGAGAAACAAGGAAGGACATGCTGACAAAGAAAGCTACAGGACCACAAAACCAAAATGGGATTCTTGGCAGAGACTGGGTATAAGCAAAGGAGCTGGAGGGACATGGGTCACCCTGCGTGTGCTGATGTGACAGGCAGCTCTGGCAGCTGAAGCAGCTCTCCATTTGCAAGAGTTGATTTCCCAACAACATAGGAAAGATTTTTCAGGCATTGGCTAGGTGCTGGGATCTATGCCACAGCGGGCCACAGTTACTGGAACAAATTCAAATGCAAATCCATTCATTTAAGACATATGAGCTACAGAGATGAACATCACCCATGCAGTGAAGACTGAATAAAACCATTTACACATGGTAGGCAAGAACTTCCTCTGTTGAACTACCCAAGAAGTTAGTAAGAATTCAACAGCCTCAGATTCAAGGCAAGTGTGAAATGGTGACCCTGGGCTAAGAGCCTACAGAGCCGTTGTTTGCTCAAGCTTCCAGTGGGATCCCAATGTCCACAGGCACAGGGAGTGCTCACAGGTAAACAAATGCCAGGTTTCTCAGAAGGGTGGTAACACAGAGCAGATATTCAATAAATGGGCATGTCAAAGGCAAGACTCACCAGAACTCTCTGTCAGAGGCGCTGATGGTTGATCCACTCAACCAACACTTCCACCTTTCTCTCTCCCCTGACTTTGTGACTCTGGGGCAGTTCCACTGATCCTTCCCCCAGCTCCAGAAATAAATCCTGTTTGGTGGATGTCAATGAGGTAGCCCCAACCCCCAAGCCAGGGTCTGACTAAGGTATCAGTCTGTAACAGGTTATGATGAATTAAATATAAGGAAAGTGGTCTGGGGAGGCTTCTGAGAAAGGTTTCTGGAACCTAAAGAAGCAAATTCTTCCAGGAAAAAAAAAAAAAAAAAGCCTATAAAGCCTATAAAGGCTTTAAAGAAATAGATAAAGCCTATAAAGAAATAAGAAGCCCGTATTCTCAAAGACACTGTTGACCACCAGCAGTACTACACCTGGAGCTACCCGTCTTTGGGAATTTTTTGCGGTGTAAGGAAATGCACACTCTTATTGTTTAAAACCTTCTGAGTTGGTACTTTCTCTAACAACAGAAACATCCTTAGTGGCAGTATTCTCTAACACTGAAAGCAACCTTCAGTGTACTGATCTCTGCTGATTCCCTTTCTCTCAAAATGATCCTACAGATCAGCAGGTTTTCACCTTTGACCTCACAGAATCACCTGGTGAGCTTTTAAAATTTCCACTGTCTAGGCCACAGCTGAAAACTGGAATCTCAAGGTAGGATCAGGCCTCAGGAGTTTTTAACCTTCCCAGGTGATGCCAAGATCCCACTCCTACATGTGATCAGTCATCCCCCTCAAGGGGAGAAAAGGTGCAAGGAGAATGCACCCCTTCCTCGGGACTGAATGGAATCACTCACGTAAAATGGGCGCAGCTACTGCCTAAGACATCTAATATATACTCTGTAAAAAGGGGAACAAGCCACCAGAGAGAAGAAAGCCAATAAGGCAACCGAGGGAAAATTATTTGGTAAGACAACAGTCAAATGCAGGGACGTCAATGGTGAACCAGGAACGAGGAAGCTCCAGCACTGTACCCCAGCTTAACTACCAACCCTGTGTCACTAGGAAAATATGAAATCATTCAACTTCTCCATGCTTTGATTTTCTATTCCAGAGAATAAAAAATGTGGGCCAGTGGCCTCCAAGTTCCTTTCCTCCTCTAATAATCTGTGGTTCTAATTTCTCTGACTGTGCACAAAAAAAAACTTTATTAAATGGCAAGCGAGCCAAATCAGAGACTGAAAGAAACTTAAAAGGCAAACATGTCCAATCTCCTTATTTTGCAGATAAGGACACAGGCCCAAGAAGATGTGACCACACTGTTGGTTTAAGTCAGTGTCAGGTCTTGATGTTCAAAGGAAGGTCTCCATATGCCTAGAGCTTGAGGTCAGAATGGCTACAAAAGAACAGGAAAGTGATGGGTAAAGACAGTCTTCCTCCTTTTTAACTAGGTCTCTTCTCTAGCTCCTTTATGCTATTTCCCAAAACCAAATTTGCAGACCTTTCTCTCAATCCGCAAACCTCTATCCCAAGTTACACTGGAGCTGTATTACCCCACAAGTCTATCTGGCCCAAAAGGCAGATGGGAAAAGTACCAAAGTGTAATTGAAAGATACTGTATGAAGAACACCTAGTATTACAGTCAATTCAAAAATATAAATAATTGTGTGGTTCGCCATGGTAGTCCAGGCCACCCAGGATCCTTCCTTCCCCCTCACAGGCTATTGCAAAGGGAGAAACCATTCCAAGCTGCCTACACAAAAACGATGACCACCCAGAGCCTCTCTCAGGCACCATCTGAATGACTCTGAAGGAGACAAATAGTCCCTTCGTCCCAGGTCCAAATACAAAAACTTTCCACAAACTGAAAACATCTGCTCAAACTGAACGCACAACCCAATGCAGTGTTTTCAGTTTAGTCACTTTGAGCCAGGCTAGTAGCCCTCCACATTAGGAACCCAGAGAAGGTTTAGAAGCCGAGATGCAGAGCTGCCAGCTAAAATTCTCTGCCTCGGCATCCTTCCTAACCAATGGCCAGAAGGAAATACTAGGGAGGAAATTGGTGATGGGGCCTCTCCAATGGCCTGTTGTCTAAAGCAGGATCTGGTTCTATTTCTCTGGAGGGTATAAGAGAACTGTGCAAAATTACAGATCAGTATAAGGAAGTTGCCTTAGATGAGGATCACAAAATTCTTAACTAACAAAGCCAATTCTCTGTCTCACTTAGCAACATCAACTAGAGAAGGCTTTCCATACCCTACGATGACAATTTTCTTAGAAGTCAGAAAAGGCACATCTTAGATCTTGCCAAATGCCACCTATTTACACCAAAGTTGAAAGAGAAAAAACACGTATGTTTAAAAGTACAGTAAAAAGTATGTGCTACGATTGTTTAAAAAAAAAAAATACACTTCTAGGAATAGAAGCAGATACCCTTCATTTAAAAAAAAAAAAAAAAAGGCTGTACACCAACACTCTACAATGAATACCATGCTTATTAAAGCAAACTTTAAAATGCATTTTTTTAAGATCAAGAACAAGGCAAATATATCCTTCCTATCACTATATAACCAACAGAACACAACAGGTCATGGACAAAGCGCACATGGACAGCAAAGTCAACTACGTAGTCAACACAGTGCCACAGGTAAGGTGGCGATAAGGATGGAAGAAAAGGCAGAAAACTATCATCATTTGTAGAGATAAGCATATGCATAGAAAACTAGCAAGATTATCACAGGTAATGTGAAAAAAATCACCACCATTCCCTTAACTAAGCAATAACCAATCCAAAAATCTATCACTAAAATAGCAATAAAAACTTGGTATCAAGGAAATGATATATGAATCCACAAGATCTTTATGAAGGGAAGTTCTAAACTTTATTCAAGCTCACAAAACAACCCAAACAAAAACACAGGTATTCATGTTCAAGGATGGGAAGACTTAAGATCAATTTTTAAATTTTAGTAGAATATTAAACAGAAAATGTAGAAACATTCTAAACCTTATATGAAAGATGAAAGGTCTTCAAAGACTTCATACACTTTTTTAAAATAGTAAAAGTACGTACATGGGGAGAGGTGAAAACAGTTACCCCTTTCAGATGTTAAGACTTAGAACAAAACCAAGATAAAAATTTAAAACACTCACACACACACCATGAATATTATTGGCCCAGGAAGGGAAAAGAAAACCCAGAAACAGCCCTAGAGACACACACACGCGCATATGTAAGTGTGCAGATATACAAATTATATATATATTCATAAGAAGTCCAGCCATTGTTAATATGAGAACAGTTTGCGCAATAACAGTGTAACCTAGCAGAGAAGGAGAGGGGGCTGGAATGTGCATGCAAGAACAGTGATGACTTCACTGTACTAGTAAGTGGAGGGTGGTAGACACCATTGAGTGAGGACGTGTACTGTGTGGTCATCACATTAAAAATGACTGAGCCAGCAGAGCAACGAATCTGCATCATATTTTGCGTTAAGCTTAAACATTCCTCTCTGTAAACTATTCGGATGACTCAGAAGGCCGCAGCTATGGGCGACAACTGGTGATTGGTGTCTTCATCATGACAACATGCCCACTCATGCACCATGCCTCATGTAGAGTGTTTTGGAGAAACATCAAATCACCCAGATGACTCAGCCCTCCTTCAGCCCAGATTTGGCACCCTGTGACTTCTGTCTTTTTCCAAAACTAAAATCACCTTTGAAAGAAAAGAGATTTCAGACCATCAGTGAGATTCAGGAAAAGAGGACGGGGCAGCTGATGGTGACTGGGAGAACTGTGTGAGGTCCCAAGGTACCTACTTTGAAGGGGACTCAGGCGTCATTGTCCTGTGTACAATGTTTCTTCTTTCTTGTATCTTCTTCAATTAAATGTGTCTATTTTTAATATTACATGGCTGGATACTTTCTGAACAGAACTCATATGAGACTTTGGTGTGATATAGCATCATACATGAGTGGGGAAAAGATAATTTATAAAACAACAAGCAAAAACCTATCCCACTACATGGAGAAAAATAAAACCCCTACTTCATACTATAAACCAGAGTAAAATATATAAATGTAAAAAGCTTATGTAAAACAGAAAATACAATGAAAACTTCACAAAAAACATGAGTAACTCAACAAAGTAAAAAATGCTAACGGCTAAGAATATGAGATGCTCAGACTTACTACTGATAGTAGAAATGCAAATAAGCATAATATGAGAGTGGAAAAAAATTGCGTACAACAAAGGAAACCATCCACAAAATAAAAAAGCAACCTAAGGAATGGAAAAAGAAAATAACTGATAAGGGGCTAATATCCAAAATATATAAAGAACTCAACTCAATAGCAAAAAAGCAAACAATTCAAGTAAAAAATGGTAAGATATGAATAGGTATTTTTTCCAAAGACGACATACTGACACATGAAAAGATGCTCAACATCACCACTTATCAGGGAGACGCAAGTCAAAATCACAATGATATAGCACCGCACATCTGTCAGAACGGCTATTATCAAAAAGAAAAACAATGCCGTTAAGGACACGGAGAAGAGAGAACCCTGTGTACTGTTGGCTGGGAATGTAAACTGCTAAAAACACTATGGAAAATAGTACAGAAGTTCCTCAAAAAATTCAAATTTACCAGTACAATTACCATATGACACACTAATTCCACTTCTGGGACTTCATTCGAAGAAAACAAAAACAGTAATTTGAATATGCATGCCATGCTCACTGCAGCATTATTTACAATAATCCTGAAATTACGCTAAGTGAAATAAGTCAGTGAGACAAATCCCATATGATTTCTCTCATATGTGGAATCTAAACTTAAAAAACTATATACAGAGAACAGACAGCTGGCTGAAAGAGGCTGGTGGTGGGGCAGGGGGAATGAACGGGCTGTTGTTGTTTATTTCAGTTTAAATAATTTGAATTAAAAAAATTTTTAGCCCTAGCTGGTGTGGCTCAGTAGACTGAGAGCTGGCCTGTGAACAAAAGGGTCACCGGTTTGATGCATATCAGGGCACAAGCCGGGGTTGCAGGCTAGGTCCCCAGTTGGGGGCACGAGAGAGACAACCACACACACTGATGTTTCCCCCTCTTTTTCCCTCCCTTCCTGTCTCTCTAAAAATAAATAAATAAAATCTTTAAAAAAAATTTTTGTAAAGAGAAAGGAAAAATTGGAAAGTTTTACATCAGTGTTGGCAAGACAGGAAACAAACCATGCTCAACATCATTAGCCATGAGAGAAATGCAAACCCAAACCACAATTAAATACCACTTCACACCCAGTAGGGATGGCTATAATGAAAAGGACAGATAATACGTTTAATGAGGGTGTGGAGAAATTGGAACCTTCAACTCACTACTGGAGGGACTATAAAATGGTGCAGATGATTCAGAAAACAGTGCAACAGTTCCTCAAAAGGTTAAACATAGCTGCAGTATGACCCAGTAACTCTATCCCCAGGCATATACCCAAGAGAAATTAAAAGTTGCCATATGATAGAGCAATCCTACTTCTAGGTATTCTTGACTCATTGGTCTTTAGATGAATGAATGAATGAATGAATGAAAACTACATATGAATGTTTATAGCAACATTACTCATAACTGCCAAAATATGGAAACAACCCAACTGCCCTTCCACAGGTAAATATGGTACATCCATATAACAGTATACCACTTGACAATAAAAAGGAACAAACAATTGATACACAAACAAATACATGGATGAATCCCAAATGCATTTTGCTAACTGAAAGAAGCCAGTAACAAAAGGCATATGATTCCATTTATATATAACACTCTGGGAAAAGCAAAACTATAAGGACACAAAACAGAGCAATGGTTACAAGGGGTTGAGGTGGAGAATGGGTAAGGAATTCTTTGGGACACTGGTTGTCCGTATCCTATGTGTGGGCAGTGGTCATTAGAATCTACGCATGTGTTAAAAATGCACAGAACTGTAAGAACTGGATACTCAAAAAAGTTAATTTTATTGGGTTTAAATTTTTTTACATCACTCTATGTGGCAGGGGAAAATAAATTCATACACAGTACACAAAACAATGTTTTATTAACTGAGGACATACATATCAATAAGATATATCAGAATTTATGGTCAGCCCTGACCAGTTTGGCTCAGTTGGTTGGGAGTCTCCCGCAAAGCTAGGGGTCACTGATTTGATTCCCCACCAAGGCACATGCCTAGGATGTGGGTTCAGTCTCAGTCTGGGAGCTGTATGCTCCCAGAGGTTACCCAGAGGTAACTGGTCGATGTTTCTCACACATTGACGTTTTACTCCCCCTCTTTCTGTCTCCCTTCCCCTCTCTAAAAATATATAAATAAATAATCTTTTTAAAAAAAAAAAAAACTTGTCGTACAAAAGAGGAGTGCAGTGGGGATGAAGAATGAAATAATGAAACAGATCAAAACAGAACAAGAGTCTTACACAGATCAATGATGATAGTGCCACAAATCAAAAACTATCAAACTCAACTCCCCTCATCTGATGTCCACACATGGAAAAGGGAAAGAAAACAGTAAGTAAATGATCACTTGATTTAACGAAATAAAATAGGCCAATTTATTGGCTGGGCAGTAAGCCCAAAGCTCAGAGGCTATAGTGGGAAGATTTCTACTTTAGCATTAAGAATCAAATACTATGTGTGAGGAAGGGAGGAAGGGAATGAATCAGCATCGTACTTGCTTTTTCATTCATTAACACTACTCTAATGACCAAGTCAAAAGAATATAACTTTAAAAAATTATGCCAAAGTACTTACATCTGTAACATACACAATACAATCAATCCTTTACCAGAATAAGCTCTTACATAGAGGATTTAGTTTTTCTAAAACTCATCAAGGGATTTTTTCACATTAGTTTTGCAGGGAATCCAATGAGTAAAACTACCCTAAAAATTTTAGGAACTGAAGAAAAACTTACTGTTAAGCCAGGGCCTGCATCCAGTATTAGAGAACTACTCACTTAATTGACATACTTCCTATTAATATTCATACTATTGAGTTGGCCAAAAAGTTTGTTCATTTTTTCCCCCTGTAAGATGGCTCTAGTCGTGCTTGGTTGTCTTTAACTTCATTCGAAACAACTTTGTTAGACTGAATTGTAACAGCTGTCGTATCAGCATTCATTTAAAAAAAAACATCAAAATTGGTGAATTTGGGGGTAGCCATCTTAATATTGAAGGTGGAAGAAAATAAGCAACATTTTCAGCATATTATGCTTTTTTATCTCAAGAAAGGTAAAAAAACTGAAACACACAAAAAAGATTTGTGCAGTATATGGAGAATGAGCGGTGACTGATGGAATGTGTCAAAAGTGTTTGCCAAGTTTCATGCTGGAGATTTCTCACTGGACGATGCTCCACAGTCAGATAGGCCAGTTGAAGTTGACAATGATCAACTTGAGACATTAGTTGAGAACAATCAACATTATACCATGCAGAAGATTCCTGACATACTCAAAATATCTAACTCAATAGTTTTGGTGAAAATGAAAAATGTCTTTTATTTTACAGAAAAAATGTCAACAGACTTTTTGGACAATCCAATACAACAAAAACAACTAAGACAAAGTAAACGTTTGATAAATATGCCTTTTTTTGTTTATTGGGTTTTGCCTTCAACCTGATTTTCTTGGATTAAACTGGCTTGATGTTTGAGAGTACTACAAAATTTACTGTAAAGTAAAATAATAAAAGTATAATAATGTTTTAAGACTCATGAATTCTAAGTCATTTGGCACAGGTAACTTTTATTTTAAAAAATTAAGTTATCATTTGCTAAAAATCATCTACGTTACATGTCAAGCATTTTACTTACATATAATTTCAATCTTTATTAGTAATTCTGCAAGATAAATTCATTTATCTGCATTTTACCCTTGAGGAAGTCAGCAGCCTGAAGAGTAGCCACATAATTAAGTACCTATACCAGGATCTGACTAAAACACCGGCTTTAACTCTAAGTAAATCTCAAAGTGGAGATTTTAATGGTCTGGCAATCTTTACTGGGGGGCAGGGGGAGGAACCTTAGAGATTTATGTTGTTAACAATATGAGCAGAACTTGTGAATGCTTCATTAAAAAAAAAAAAAAAAGGCTTAGAATCCTATACTACCAGTCACTGTCCTCTGTTATCATCTTGCGTCATCCTAGTATATCTTCACTGTTTAAATTTTTTTTTTAAAAATCCTTTATCTCTTTCTGCACACCTCCCAAAGTACCCCTCTCACACACACAAATACACAAGTTTCACTATGACCTTGCAGATGGTATTTGGGCATGGGGGGAGGCACGGGGGGAGACCTCCAATCGTATTATGGTTAGGACACAGAGGCTTCTGGTTAATTAAATATTTTAGCTGGTTTAATTCTCCAAAAAGTAAAAATTTAAACCATAACAAATTTAGTTCTTCTATGGTATGTGAAAATCTATCAAGACCTATCCAGGCCTCAGATTCATCAAAATAAACAAATTTTCACTTTTGTATTATTCCTTTTCCTTCTTAAATCATTGTCGTTGTTTTTAATCTTTGGGGGGGAAACATGCTACAAAGCAGCGCTGTGATTTGATCATAACTACACAGTCAAAAGTCATAATCAACTCCACTCCCCTGCTTTTAAGCAACATTCATAAATTTACAACATTAGCCTAGTGTTTTCGATATTTTCTCTAGACTACATAATTGAAACCAAAACACCATGAGATCTTATAATGCTAACCAAGTAATGAAGAAACCATTTTCGGCTAATTTCTCCTTTGACCAATCTTGCTATGTAAAAGAGTTTTAACACAAGATGAAATCCTAAACCCTCTCTCTCCCATCACTACTTTAAAAAACTAAGAATATTACCACTGACTACACTATAGGGGACTTTTTAAAGGGCAAAACAAAAAACATATAAACCTCATAAACCACAATTATTTTCAACTGTGTATCTAAGACCCATATGTCTTACATAGCAATTTAATTTGTATCTTACTTGACAGTTAGGACTATACTAGTTTAAACTTCATAAGCCTACTCAGATGATGGGAAAAAAAGCCTCTGGCTCATCCATGAGGGTATTCCTCTGAGCCAAGGAAATTCCTGAAACTCTGTTGTACAAAAATGGGCAGATAAAATCACAGGTCTGGAATTTCTGGTCAAGATGGAGGTGTAGGGCAACATGCCCCTCCCTCCATGCATAACTATAGCAAAAAAATACAACTAGACTACAAAACAAATTTCACCCAAATTCATCAGAAAATCAAGCTGTGTGGAAGTGTGACAACCAAAGATTTAAAGAAGCCACATTGATCTAGATGAGTAAGGGGGACAGAGACACAGGGAGGCATGGAGATGCAGAGTGGCACTGGCATGGAGAGGCGCAAAGACAGGAACGGGTGGTCCCATATCCATGTGTGGTGGATAAAAAGCGGGAGGGATACCTCGGAAGCAAGGGACCCCAACCCCAGTCCAGACCACCCAGCCCAGGGTTCCAGCACCAGAGAGATTAAGTCCCAATAATTTCTGGCTATAAGAACCAGTTTTTCTGGCAGAAAAAACTGGAATTTTCAAAAGACTCCTCTTAAAAGGGCATCCAATAGGCTAAGGACTCGTGCAGACCCATCCCCTCAGGAATTCAGCACCAGGGCAACAGTGGCATACAGGGAGAAAGTACAAGTGCTGGGAGCCAACTTCCTCGCCAGCAAAACTCCAGAGGACAGGCGGCATCATTGTCCCTTCTGCTAGCCCTCCACCCACAGAGAGCAAGAGAGCAGTAACAGGGGTTGCCCCACCCTCACGACTACCTAAGTCTCCATTACATACAACTTAATAAGTATGCTTTTCTACAACAGGCCACACTACTAAGAAAGGGAGTCAAAGCAGCTCTACCTAATACATAGAAACAAACACAGGGAGACTGCCAAAATGAGGAGACAAACACAGGCCAAATGAAACAGATGAAAATTCCAGAAAGAGAGCTAAACAAAATGGAGAAAAGCAATCTATCAGATGCAAAGTTCAAACCACTGGTAATTAGGATGCTCCAGGAACTCACTGGGAACTTCAACAACACAATATCAAGACCCAGGCAGAAATGAAGGATGCATTAAATGAAATAAAGAAAAATCTACAGGGAACCAACAGTGAAGGGGATGAAGCCAAGAATCAAATCAAGAGATCTGGAACAAGGAAGAAAAAAGCATTCAATCAGAACAGCAGGAAGAAAAAAGAATTCAAAAAAATCAGGAGAGGCTTAGGAACCAATGGGACAACTTTAAATGTACCAACATCCGAATGACAAGAGTGCCAAAGAAAAAGAGGAAGAGCAAGAAATTGAAAATAAATTTGAAAAAAATAATGAAAGAGAACTTTCCTAATTTGGTGAAGGAAATAGTCATACAAATCCAGGAAGCACAGAGAGTTCCACACAAGATGGACCCAAAGAGGAACACACTAAGACACACCATAATTAAAATGCCAAAGGTTAAAGATAAAGAATCTTACAAGCAGCAAGAGAAAAGCAGAGTGTTATCTACAAAGGAGTTCCCATAAGACTGTCAGCTAATTTCTCAAAGGAAACTTTACAGGCAAGAAGGGGCTGGAAGGAAGTATTCAAAGTGAAGAAAAGCAAGGACCTACAACCTAGATTACTCTATTCAGTGAAGCTATCATTTAGAATCAAAGGGTAGACAAAGTACTTCCCAGACAAGGTAAAACTAAAGAAAGTCATTATCACCAAGCCATTATTATATGAAATGCTAGAAGGAATTATGTAAGAAAAAGATCAAAATGATGAACATTAAAATGGCAGTAAATTTACAATTATCAATAATTGAACCCAAATAACAAACTAAGAAAATAAGCAGAACAGGAACAGAATTATAGATATGGAGTTCATGTGAAGGGTTATCAGTCTGAAGAAGCAAAGCGGAAAATGAGGGGAAAGTTGCAGGGATTATGAAGCACAAATTGGTAGGTAAAAATAGACAGGGGGATATTAAGAACAGTATATATATGTAATGGAGAAGCCAAAGAACTTATATGCATGACCCATGGACATGAACTAAGGGGGGGGAAGAGGGTATCAGATGGACGCAAAGGAGAAAAAATTGGGACAACTGTAATAGCATAATCAATAAAATGTATGTTTAAAAAAAGATGTATAATTATCCCTATAGTCCTAAATCTGGAAACAATGCAAGAATGCCTACTCTCATAGCTTATATTCAACACTGTATCAGACGGAGGTCCTACCCAGTGGTATAAGGCAAACAAAAGAAATGAAAGACATAAAGAGAAGAAATGAAGGCTTTAAATATTCTCTACTTACAAATAACATGATTCTTTACATAGAAAACCTTAACTAATTTGCAAAGCAACTAGAACTATTTAGTGAATGTAGCAATATCACAGGATCCAAGGTCAAAATACAAAAATCAGTTTTTCGTTACTAGCAGCAAAGAATGGAAAATGAAACTTTTAGGATCCCACTTATAATGTCAAAAGCATAAAATATGTAAAAATAAATTTGACAAGAAACATCCAAGACATTTAACTGCAAACTATGAAATACTGGTGAGAGAAATTGAAGAATACCTAAATAAATGAAATTCATGGATATAACAAGTTCCAAGGTAATGGATTGAATAACTCAATACTAAGACCTGAAATCCTCCAATTAATCTACAAATTCAACACAATCCCCATCATAAACCCACTAGGTTTGTTAAAGTTTGGGTTTTTTTTTAATAAATTGATAAACTATCATGTAATTGAAATCTACTAAGAGAGTAGAACTCAAATGCTCTCACCAAAAAGGAAAGAAAAAATTTATGAGCAACTTCTAAAATGTATATTTAAAGGCAAAGGACCTAGAATATCCAAAGCAATGTTGAGAAACAACAAAGTTGCAGGACTTAATACTTCCTGATTTCATGGACTAATACATACAAAAGTACATATTCAAGACAATGTTGCATAAGAACATGGGACAAAACAGAGTCCAGAAACAGACTCAAACACATAAGATCATTTTGTTCTTTTATGGAGATATAATTTACATACAGTAAAATTTAGCCTATTTAATGTACAGTTATATGAATTTGAGGGCATCTTCCATACTACTGTGAAATCGGGTTTGTCTCTCCCTTTGCCAGTACCACATTGCTTTTATTATTCTTACTTTATAATAAATCTCTTTATCTGGTTTAAACACCACCCCCCCACACACACGTACATTGGGATTCTTTTCCTGACCAACTTATCATAGTTAATATTGTTTAACAAGAGCAATTCACTGTTTTTAGTCAAATGAGACACAATCATCTTTAACATGGTTTAGGAAACTAAGACAAGTTGCCCTGGCCAGTGTGGCTCAGTTGGTTGGAGCACTGTCCTGTACACCAAAAGGTAGCAGTAGCAGGTTCAATTCCCAGTCAGGGCACATACCTAGGTTGTAGGTTAAGTCTCCGGTCAGGGCACGTATGAGTGGCAGCTGACTTATGTGTTTGTCTGTTTCTCTGTTTCCTTCTTCCTTTCTCTCTGTCTGTGTGTGTGTGTGTCTCTCTCTCATTCTTTCCCCCATCTCCTCCCCCCTCCCCTCCCCCTTTTAAAATCAGTAAGCATGTCCTTGGATGAAGGTTAAAAAAATAAATAAAATTAGGGCAAGTTTTCACAATTGTGATACTATTTCCTGGCATTCCTGAGGCAGTTATATTTTCTAAAGAATAATCTGACTAGTAAAATATACAAGACACTGCAGACAAAATTATCAAAACTTTTCATCCTACCTGCAGACAGACAATGGAGAAAATCATTCCATGAGTTATTTCACTTCCTTTACATAGTAAGTAGCTTTGGAAAGGAATGGCCAGCTGAGTACTAAGCCCACTTCCTCTTCCATGAAGCACACAATTAGATGACATTTTCCAGCCCTGCCTGAGTTAGGTGTGGTTGTGTGGTTGAGTTCTGACCAGCAATGTGGGCAGAAAGAAATAATGGGCTCTATGTCTAGGCCTGCACACATGAAAACTTCCCACAGGAGCCTCCATTTTTTTGCAGCCCATGATGACTTAACGGCAGACAAGTACAGCCATATGTGGAAAATGGAGGGAAGAGGGCAAGAAGGTAAAAGAAACTTGGGTTCCTCAATCACTGGAAGAAAACTGCCCACAAATCAAGGCTACCAGTGAACAAGAATAAATGTCTACCATATTTGAGCCATTATAAATCTAAGGAGTTATTCTAGCAGCTTGACATTATGTTGACTAAATCAATCACTGGGCTACCTCTAGATTGAGGTTAGGTTGACTTGAAATGCATGTTCTAGGATTAGTGACTCAGGCAATCACAGGCATATGAGATGGAATCTCTAAACATATGCAGTCAAGGTAAGACCATGTTTGGCCACAATAAAGCAATATATTCCACCATGAAGTAAAAATTCTGCTGAGTAGTTAAGGTTAAAGAAGATACTTCTGAACCACTAATCCTTAATTACCATAATTAAATATTAGCTGGTATCAGTCACCAAAAGTTTATGAGGATCTTCCATACTTCCATTGCCCTTTGGTATCATACTTCATATTAAAGCACATTAGCATACCACATGGAACCCAACTTGGAATTTACTTAAAAACTACTGTTAAAGTCATTTCACAAAGAATATTAAGTGATACAGCAGACAGAGTTCAAATTAGGTTTCTTTAGGTGTTTTTTTTTTTTCTTTTCAATAGAAAGTTAATATCAAGAAGACCTTTTTGCTTTCCCAAATGGAAGTTGCATGGGTTCTCCTCTTGGATCATGAGAATGATAAAATGTGCAGTGCTTCCCTTTTTGCCCTGTCAAGACCCAAAGTGGATGCACTCCCAAAGCAACATTGATTGTTATTGCTGGTATACTTCCTCCATCTTGCTTTGACCTCAGTTGGCTAAGTCTTTTATTGCAATGTAATTTCAGAGATGAGGTATGAATAAATTCAATAAATTAAGGAAGGAAATTAACACTCATTAAGTAGTTACTACATACCAGATACTTTCATGCAATTCCATTTCATCTTTGCAACAATGAGGTATTACTTTATTTTCCATTTTACAAAAGAGTAAGCAGACAAGTTACTTAAAATTTAAAAACAAAAAAACAAACAAACAAAAAAACCTGGTCAAGGCCACACACCCAGACAATCAAGATTCGAGTCCTGGACATTTGACTTCTAAACTTACCCTTCCCATTTCAAAATGCTGCATTTAATCTATTACATATTGCCAGGCTTTACACAATGAAAAAGATAGGATTACCACTGAATTTTGATTTCCTTTACATATTCACTTTAGTGAGTCAATGGTTCTAAGTATGTCCATCCTTCCACTTTTACCTTATTATCACATTTTCACAAAATGAAAGCGTGCACTGCCCCTTTGACAACAGAGTAAGTTGCAATTGGCAACATGGAGAATTTAGAGGATAAACCCAGGAGAGGAGGAGACCTAGTCTTTCTTATATTACCTGGACTTATTGCTGCCTCCCTCAGGAAATACTTGTTTTTACCTGTGAAGTTTTAATTTTCACCAGAATTACTTCAGAATGTTTTTTACTAGTTCTTAAGCTTTCCAAAACCCACCCTGGCTGGTGTGGCTCAGTGGACTGAGTGCCAGCCTGCAAACCAAAGTGTCCCTGGTTCAATTCCCAGTCAGGGCACATGCCTGGGTTGTAGGACAGATTCCCCAGTAGGGGGCACTCAACAGGCAATCACACACTGATGTTTCTCTCCCTTTCTCCCTCCCTTCCCCTCTCTCTAAAAATAAAATAAAGTTGTTGGGGGGGGGGGGGGGGGAGAGAAGATCTCCAAAACCCCACTTTGAAAGACACATTTCTTAGTGCAGCAAAACAGGTACATGTCAAGGAACTTGAAACACAGAGATAGTCTCCAACTTTCTTAGTGGTGTGACATGATTTTTACCCTACAACATCTAAAATGGTTCCATGCAGGACTGAAAAACCAGTTTTAATACTGTCCTTTTCCACTTAACTGGGTGAAGATCAAGGACAATGGGAAGTGTCATTCTATAACTACTATTTTAGTAATTATTTACTTCCCTATAATTCTTAGGAGTCAAATGTAGATACACTGCTCACTAATGAACATTATCAATTCCCAGCACCAGTTTTTTTAAAACAGCATTATATCAAACCACATTAAATATCAAAAGACTATTCCTTAGGTTGTCATGAGTAAACCATGTTAAAATTAGGTATTTAATGTTTATCATTAAAATAACTTAATAATAAATGCATTTTTTGATGACAAAGTCCCACTTAGGAATACTTTGTTAGAAACAAAATTCAATATCAAACACTTTTACCAAAAATATATTTCTATGTTGACATTTAAGATGATTAAACTATCAAAGTCCATTTCTTTTCACTGCAAAGGTCGAAACATTTATCCTTCCTTTGAAAACCTGCTGTGTTATTTATTGAAGTCCTTCACATAGACCATTTGCATCTCAGTCAAGTGCTGCATCATGGAAAATGACGTTTTTATTTTTAAGCCTTACCTTCAGATAAGATCCATAATATTTGGTTACATATGGACTGTCACACTGACTCAGCACTGTGATTTCTTGTTGAATGTCCTCTATCTCATCTTCAGCTTCTTCCAGATCAATGATTTTTATGGCAACCACTTTCTGAGTCCGATTGTCAATGCCTTTGAACACCTCACCAAAAGAGCCCTTTCCAATTTTCTCCAGTTTTGTAAAAAGCTCTTCTGGATCTGCTTTTAGGTTCTGTAGGAGAGAAAGCAAAGATCTGTCAGGTGCCTCATCCCTCACTGGTCACCACTTTGGTCTGGCTCCAGCTGTGGCTACCAATCGTGCAGTATTCTGCATCCCACATCCCATCCTCCCCTTGAAAATCCTCCCATAGTAACTCTCCAGTCCCTTGGTGTCTACAACCCTGTTCTCCAATCATCTTCTTTCAGTCCAGCTAGTTCCAGAAGAATCTTCACACTCAGACTCTACCTGCGTCAGCCCAGAATCACAGGCAGTCCCCTGCAAGGTTCCCGACAACTTCGCCTCCTATTCTTTCTCTAACTCATCCCCAGGTTGTCATCCAGTTTCATGGTTTGGCGCCATGTTCCCAAACCTAGCTGGTCAGAAACATCTGGGACACTTAGAGATCTCAAACATTTACAGACATGGGGGATGAACATGCATAATCCATATTTTTAAAAGACCTCAATTGATTCTGATGAATAGCCACCTTTGAGGAAAACAGGCTTTGAATCATGGTGGACATGAGGACTTTCAAATTGCTAGCTCCAGTCTTGCCTTTTGTGTTTTAGTTCTTAGAATCAATTACTTGCCAGATATTTCTACCAGGATATTGCAAGCTCAACATGTACAAACTAAATTCATTATTTCCCCTGCTGAATTGAACGATCTCCCACAGCACACGTGTAACACCTTTGCTAAACTATAAGTTGAGGGGGTTCAAGACCATCTATCTCTTACTCACCTCTACACCAATGTGTCTGGGCAAAATAGCTGATAGTCAATAAATGTCCCATGAGCAGTAAGAAAACCCCAGCCTTACAGTGACACAAACAGGATCCAGGCCAGGCACAGTAAAGATCCCAATTCAGAGCGAGCTGCAGAGAATGGTAGTAAGGGTGAGGAAGAGGTGCTGAGAGCCTTAATACTCAGGAGAAGTGATTCTCCAGTCTCAGCATCAGAATCACCTGGAGAGATTGTTGGTTACAGCACAGGCTGCCTGGCTCCACTCCAGAGTTCCTCATTCAGTATATTTGGCGTGGGGCTCAAGAAGCAAGGAGTGCCCAGGTAACATAGCTGCTGGTGGCCAGGTGACCACACTCTGAGATCCAAGACACTAGCCACACACAGGCCCACTATACACATGGAAAGAGATGCCTAGCTTCCTAGCTGTCCCTGCTGAGCCCAGGCTAGCAACTCTCTAGCTAACCACAGGCACATGAGTGAGCCCACGTGAGAGGTGCAGAAAAACCCTGGGTCAAACTGAGAAATCATGAGAAACACTAAATGATTATTGTTTTAGGTTATGAAGTTCTGGAGTAACTTATTACACAATACATAACAGAGTCAATGGAGATCACTGCAGTAGGAAAGTATTTAAAGGGTACTAATACTGGACAGGTTTCGTTTTAAAAACTGCTTGTTTTCACTACTGCTTCACTATCTTCCTCAGTGTCCCTTTCCCAGAGTCTGCACCTCTAGAGCTAGTGGCAGCTGCTTGGTCTCGCATCTGCTCAAGTATAGTATGTCATTCCACACTCTCTGTCACTGTTAGCATTTGTTAACTGAGCTAAAAATTGTTCCTGGCAAGAATGGAGACCTCTGCTAAGATAGTGACAGCAGCGCACTAAACATATAAGCAGGATTCCTTGCTTTGGTGATTCTTGCTCATTACATGCAGTATAGCTAATGGCCATAAGAAAAATCAATGCCAACAATGACCTATTTTGAAAAGGGTCTTCTGTGCTGCCAGAATCTGCTCTCTGAGGAAAGGAGATTTCTTTTGTAGAAAATGTGTCATTCTGCCAACCATTTTGAGGATCTTTTCAGAGAGGTTTCTGTTGAACTAAGCACAGATCATCATCCCAGATAAGGAAGGCCTACTAACCTCTCACTCCACCCATCCTAGCCCACCTGATCCCAAGTGCCTGAAAGGCAACAGGGCCTGACTGACGAAGTCACAGTGGCTCAGCATTCTCTGAATCTGAAGCAGGGGAAGATCAGGACCATCTCCCTACATGCCCCTTTCTTAGAGTAATGAGGCTAAGAAGCTGGGGGAAACGAGGCTGGGTGCTGCCTGCACATAACATCCCAGTCCTCAAGACCCAGATTCCTCAATCAAAAATACCAATGCCCAGTGCAACTTCCCATTTCCACAGCTGAGCTAGATCATCTTTCGAAGGCAGGGATTTTCAACCTTTTTCATCTCATGGCAAACATAAACTACTGGGTTGGCCAAAAAGTCCATTTACTCTTTTCCGTAAAATAAAAGACATTTTCATTTTCACAAATACCTTCATTGATTTAGATGTTTTGAGTATGTGGGCTATCTCCCACATGGTATAATGTTGATTATTCTCAATTAATGTCTCAACTTGATCGCTATCAACTTCAACTGGCCTACCCAGCCGTGGAGTATTGGCCAGTGAGAAATCTCCAGCAAAAAACTTGGCAAACCACTTCTGATACATTCGATCAGTCACAGCACCTTCTCCACACGTTTCCATGTGTGTTTCAGTTGCTTTTTTATCTTTCTTTAAAAAAAAAATAAGGCATAATATGCCAAAAATGTTGCTTATTTTCTTCTATCTTCAATATTAAGAAAACTGCACAAAAGTTCACCAATTTTGATTTTTTTTTAATGCATGCTGATATGATAGCTGTCACAATGCAATCTAAAAAAGTTGTTTCGAATGAAGTTGAAGACAACTAAGCACTTTTAGAGTCATCTTACCAAAAAACAGAACGAACTTTTTGGCCAACCCAATAATTACCAAAATTCTGCAGCACACCAAAAAATATATTTTTTGCCAATCTGACCAAAAACAGTATAATTTTGATTCGTTCGCACTGGATGGCTATTGTTGTGTCAGCTGTTGTCATATTTTTGACAATTTAAGGGAAAAGAGGTCAGTGCCCCTTTACTAGTCAGCTACTGAATGCTTTAAAAAGACTTGCGGCACACCAGTTGAAAATCGCTGCCCTAAGGCAAAGACGACAGACTTCTCATGATGGAGGTATGAATTTCATTTATATGCTTCCTTGAGTGGCGACCCCATAAGCTACTCAACATCCATACATCTTTGTTTCCTCCTCTGAGGGAAGGGTTGAGGGGATAGAGAAATAAGAATAGAAATAAGAGTATCTCTCTAGATTGGCAAATGCAACTAGAGTTCGGAATCTAGCACCTACCCATCACAGCATCTGACATACCTAGTGCAATGTCAGCAATTGAAGACTTCTTCCCTAATCACAACTCTCAAGTTCCCTCAAAATGTAAGAGCCCAACTTTTAATCTAGAGGAGCCTTGTGGTTAATGGAAAACCCTAGGGAAATGTCACTTAGTTTCCCTACTTCTGGTGGCTTCATTTTCTTGCCTTTTTCATTACTCATCATGACAACACTGGGCCATCTATCTCTTTAAACTTTAGTCAGCTAAATTCTGGGCCTTCCTACATACTCACACCTTGTCTTGTTTGTTTTTAATTGCAGGATTTAGGAATATCAGGGCATTTGTTAAACTTAATTGTAGTAAGGTCAGGATCCTTAAAAGACACCTAAATAAGTAGAAGACAAATTCTCCCAGAGCAACAGGCCCCAGGCCCAAGTCTGGCCTCTAAAAATGCTCCTAAGCCCCTTCCTCCAAGAAAATCTTCACTGGGCTTGGAGACTGTGGGAAGAACAAAAAAGGAGGGAAAGTACCCCAAGTGAATCTGAAATCAATGGTTCCACAGAAGTTCCTCACTGAAATGATAGGGAAGTTTGGGGGCAACCAACTACCCCGAAACCTGGCATCCCTAGAAACCCCAGCTACAAGTAAAGAACAAACAATCTGCTCCACGCAAGTAGTAGTCACACTGCCACACAGCACAAGAAGGCAGGCCACCTAAAACTTCAGGATTCTTTTGAAGAGAAAATACACAGTATAAAGTCCCCAATCTAAGGCTTAGAGAAATTTCAAAGCTGTGCCCTTCTGAACTCAGGCTCCTATAATAATTCACTGTATTTTATAATTCCTTGAGAAAATTAATTAAAATAGTTTTATGATGACTCACATATTTTTTTATTTTTAAACCTAAATAGCTATTACTGTTTTCTTTTGATCATTTCTGGCAATGAAAAATGCATTTGGCATTACTAATCAACTTTAAGAGTTTCTTAGTTACAGATGTACCACTTGCATAGTCAAACCATTCTACACCACACTGGCTGAAGTCAAGTTTCTCACTTTGTTTTTTTTATGAAAAGAGAAAGGAACTAAATTTGATGTATTCTAATTCCTGCTACTTCACTTCACATCACTATCCCTGCAGCAATGGACAAGAGAACATTGTAGTTTGGGGGGGGTCTAGACCAGGAAGGTAAGTTGTGGGAGGTGAGCCCCCTCCCCTCTTCTGAACTTAGCCAGCATTCCTAATAAATCACAGGATTATCCTCCTTGAGCTGGACTTAGCCTGGGCCTCAGAATCTCCCTCACCCCACCACCCTAGGCAGCCACCAACAAGTCAGCCAACTGGGCACACAGGTGGAATGTATATTGCTAGCCTGATGTAGCCCTGTTACCAGCATGTCTCTGCATGGCTGTTCACCACTATCATATACTTCCATATCTACACAACCCTCCCAACCAGGCTCTCCCCATGTTTTTCACTGCTAATAGTATTACCTCCCATTTCCAAAGCTGCAACTCCCCCCTCCCCATATCCCAATTCCTTGCTTACACCAACATCCAAACTGTACCTTTATTTTTCCAAAATGTCTGTCAATGGGGGTCCCCCTGCCAAACCACTGCCTGACTCCACACCCTCCCTTCCCTCACCCACAACAGCTAAGCATACATCCGACTTCAAGACTTTCCTACTCCCTACTGGCAGAGTTTAGCTTCCTCAAAGCTCACGGGTTTCCTTCACTGCTTAAAACCACCAGGAACACACTGCCTCAGACTGAAGTCACCAACACTTGTGAATCTAAACCATATAGGTCCTTTCTAGTCCTGCTTTCTGCCATTACCCCTACTTACCCTCCCATCACCCAACTTCTTAACACAGTGTACAAGCATCAAGGGTTGCATACTGTATGATTCCATTTGTAGAAAATTCTCTAAGTGACAGAATTACACTGATAGAGAACAGATGTGTGGTTGCTGGGAGTGGGGTAAGGGAAGAAAGAGGATGATGGATTGCAGGTAACACAGGAAGATTCTTTATGGTAATGGAACCACCGAACTATAAGCCAAAAAAGGTGTTGGGGGCGGAGGGCAATGCCTGCCACAACTGGTGACATCTAAATTAAGGTTTGCACATGTGTTAAGAGCACTGGACCAACATCGATTTCCTCATTTTTACCTACAAGGTGTCCAACATTTTGGCTTCTCTGGGCCACAATGGAATAAGAGCTATCTTGGGCCACACATTAAATACACAAACACTTAACAAAAACTGATTAGCAATAAAAAATTTTAAGTAAACTTATGATTTTGTGTTGGGCCACATTCACAGCCATCCTGGGACGCATGCAGCCTGTGGGCCATGGGCTGGACATCCCTGGTTATCACTGGGGGAAGCTAGGTAAGGGCACACAGGGACTACCCATTATTGTTGCAGCATCTTATGAGTCTGAAACTATTTAAAAATAAAGTTATTAAAATTCCAAAAATGTTTTTATTAAAACCCAATCTCAAATTTTCCTCTTCCTCAAAGAGGCCACTCTTATTTCATCATTATAGGTGGAAAATTCCCATTTGCTGTTTAAAACGTAATCAAACCTGACAACTCCCTTGAGTAAAGAGAGCTGCAGTCTCCTTTTCTCCAGAGCACATTTTTATGCCTCAGATTGAAAAATGTATTAACATTATAAGTTGTTTCCCCTCAAAATTATGATGTTCTACTGAAAACCGTATCTTATAATCTTGCTAACTGTGCCTCCAGACAACACACAAACTTCCTTAGAAAGCAGTCTCAGACATACCAAAATAATAGAAAACAAAAACCCAGCTCAAATTCAGAGCATTACATGGACACAGGAAAACACAGCCATAGCCAAAAAAAACTGTGCAACCAAATGTGCACAAACATGTTTTGTTCTGATTTTGCAAAATACTTCATTTGGAATAGTGGCTATACAAAACCTGGAGAAATAAGATACTAGATACATCCCTAAAATAAGCTATCGGACAGAGTTATATAATACTGTCCTTCTGACCACTTAAATTATTTGCCCAAAACTATGGTTTCTAGGGGGCCAGAGGCTTAATATCTAAGTACAATTTCATACCTCAGTTCTACCAAATTACTAGCAAGTTACTGAGCCACCCAGCCCGTTCCCACATCTCGAAAATAGGATAACACTACTTACTTCTGAGGGTGTTGAAAGAATAAAATAGGGAACACAAGGAAAGTTCCTTGGATAGTATCTGCTGATCAACAGGTATTAACAAATAGAAAGTGCTTTTGTTGTAGTAGTTATTTTTGGTGTAGTTATAATTGAGCCATTCTTTCTGACAGTACTTGTTCAAGACTCAGTAGTTCCTTTGAAGCATTTCACTTAACTAGAGCTGAAAGCAAAGCCTAGATCAACTAACTCACAAAACCAGTGCACTTTTCCTAAAATCAACTAAAATAATGAGGACTCCTTCTTCACAAGAATCAAGGGGAATTCTAGGAGGCCTGAGTGAGCGTCCTAAGAAAGAGACAAGGAAACATCTACAACACTCCTAAATTGCAGGGGCTGACCCTCCGGAGGCCTGTGTGACAGAACCCTCACATGATACAGGTCAATGAACCATCCACCAGGGAGGCCAGAGGGCCCTGTAGCCTGGATGACGTTTTAGCATGTGGCTTCTGGAGAGAACACTTAACCACTGATGCAATGACCCCAACTCGATTATAAGATTCTTCGGCCTAAGAAATGATGCTAGGAACTATAAACAAAAGATCATGAATGGCTATGAGCACTTTCCTATAATGTGATTACTAAATCCCTTAAAATCAAAACAGAAAGAAGGCTCTACTCTACAGGTAGTGTCAAGAGAAGGAACTCAAGTTAAATGAGCAGAAGAGACTTCAAATGGAAAATGATAGCAGGCCCATGTCCAGGGAGGCTTACAGCAAAGAAGGCAAGATGCAAAATGCACTGGCCCGAGGGACAAGACTCGCCCAGCCAGCCTGACAAGAGGTCCATTTGGTTCCCAAATAGAAGCACTTACTTTTAGACAGTTTGTGAAAGAAATAACCTCACTAATGATTTCTGAGCATAAATTTAAACCTAAGAGACTGTCTTGCAAAACAATCTGCAGAGGATTCAAATACATAAGGCAGCTACATTTTGACAGCCATAAAAGAGCTGGAGTCCCAGAACGCCTGGCCTTCCTTATGTCACAAACCAGGTGAAAGCTACAGTCAGAGACTGCGAAACTCTTTGGTCTTGGATGCGGCCCAGGAAAAATAAAGCTGTAACAAAAATCACTGCCATTTCTGAGTACCTACTCTGAAGGAGGTATTATTATATCCTATTTACAGGAGCTTTACAATTTGTCCAAGAACAGAGTGCACTGACAGGCCCTGAACTAGAATCCCACGGCCATCTGATTCCAAAGTTTGAACAGGTCTATCACTGCCTCTCCAGCTCATACAGCAAAATACAAGAGAAGGAGCACAAAATTAACAATCAAAAGACCTGGACTGTCCTCCTGCCATAACAACTTTGCTGCATAACCCTGAGCAAGCTCTTCTCAGAAAAAGAGAAAAATGATGCCTGAAGTAATCATATACCTAACAGGTTTGTCAGGATCAAAGGTAAGAGGAAAAAAGTGAGGCCATTTCAAAACCTTTTGCGGATATAGGCAGCTGATTGTTACTTTTTTTTTTTTGCTAGAGCTGGCGTGGAATTTCAGCAATCACATTTCAGTGAGGTCATCTTTAAAACAACACTCGATTTTGGAGACATTGTTAAAAACCATTAAAACATTGGCCAAAACACTTACTTGAGAACACATTATGTATAACAAACACAATGCAACAGTGCCAAAGAGATTAAAAACTATTGTTTTTAAGTATGGTTGAATTTTATATTCCTATTTTCATACAATTTAGTCTTATTTAGTCTTTGTCTAATCAAGCCCATTGACCTCTCAAGTTTCTCCCCTACCTACAACTTGAAAGCTCACTATCAGGATCTTTCCCATGCTTCCCCCATCTGAAAATCAAGCTGCCCTTTTAATAAAAACATACAGGAACATACGCATCCAAGGCCAATGTAAAGCTTATGAATCCCCCCAAAAAACCCAGGACCCTAAAAAAAGCTATCCTGAGACACATTTTAACATGAACATAAGAGGGAAAACCTGTTGGGAGCATCTTATTTTAACTTGATTAAAAAAAGTCTCAGGTCAGGACTTTTATTTTTACACCGAATGCAGACTCAGAACACAAGGGCTCCTCTTGAAGAACAACAACAAATTTGTAATATAGTTTCCTCTACAGTCAGCCAAAACCCTTCAAAGGTACAACCAACTGCTCTGGCCAGTGTGGCTCAGCTGGTTGGAGCATAGTTCTATAACTGAAAGGTTGAGGATTTGATTCCTTGACAGGACACATACTAGGTTGTGGGCACATACAGTAGGCAACCAATCAATGCTTCTATTTTCCTCTCTCCCCCTTCCTCTATCCCTTCCTTTCTCTCTAAAAGCAATGGGAAAAAAAAAGAAAATGTCCTCGGGTAAGGAGTAAAGGGAAGAAAAAGGTACAAACTAACCACCCCACAGTGTCTGCCATCTGCAAGACGGCCTCAGCTTCCTTCAGAAGAGAGCAAAACCACACAGATGCATTACTGTAAGCAGGGCCAGGAGACCCTGCGGGGAAGGGCCCAGACAATGACAAAAGCAGTTGCATTTGCTGTATAACCTCGAGCCACAAGCAGTGGTTTACAGGGTGGCAGGCCCTCCCCGACTGTGTGTGATGATCCTCAATACAGGCAACTGGTGCCCCGGCCATGAAATCCACATCTCTGGGAACGGAACCCCAGCTCTTGGAGCAATCTTTATGAGGAAGTTAGGGTGCCCCGCTCTCCAAAGCTCTCCGAAAGTTCTTCGAAAGGAGAACTTTCAAAGGCATGCCCACTTTCTGCACCTGGGAGGGAATCCCATCAGTGCAGGGCAGAGGGTATTTCCCTGCAGCTCACATTTTTCATCTTTTTTATTCCAAAACTTCCCTCTGCCTCAGCTGACAACCTAGTTATTAACCCTGCATTCTCACTGTCCACCTCTAGCCCCAAGTGTGTTTTGCATATTAACTAGTTGGTTAATCTAAAATCTCCAAAATAAAAACCTTATTTACAAAATAAAAATATTTAAGTAGTAAATAGCTGCAATTAGCTCAAAGTAGTTATCAGATTTCTCCAATCCTCAAATATTCTTTGGCAGAAAAGTTTTATTCCTAGCTAAATGATGAAAGATCATTTTTTCATTGATCACAGGTTTATATAGAAACATGCTTTCTTCCACATTATAAGAGATCCACTAATCACTAAAAGGAAATATGGCCATGAACAGATCATTTCCTTTGCTAAATAACAGGTTCAATTTCTCTACCTAAACTCTCCTAAGCATATTACAAATATCCTCTCACAATCTGGCACAGTAAATTCGTTTCCCCCACATTACACTCTTTAACCTCAATCTTGCCATTACTGCATAATCTAGAAGAAGCTGAATAAATATTCTACAAAAAAAAAAAGAAAGAAAGAAATTTGAGGCAGGTATTATAGCCTATGAATACAAACCACCAGGAATTTTATGGATTCCTAGTCCTAGCATCTGCTCATCTTTAAATGGATGTTTATTTAAGGTAGAAACTGCTTAAGCTAATAAGAAAAATGCAAAACCAACTTTCTAAAAACCATTTAAAATGGGGGGAAAAAAGTCTGCACCACCAAAGTGAATCTATTGTTCTAGCCTCAGTATCTAATAATCCTCCCCCCTCCATACACACACCCCTCCTTGTTAACCTTAGGAAACCAGTCTGAAACTTTGAGGTCAGAGTTCAGGGAGGAGCCATGCTAGGGGGTGCATGCTTAGACCTGGGGCGCAGCTGTCTGGACACGTACTCCTGGCACGTGCAGGGAACAGGGTCCAGGCTGGAAGGCTGCCTGGAGAGACTCTCCAGCACTCATTCACTTGGCCTCAGGCTCTTTCTTGGTGTGGACTGAACAAAAGGCTCTGAGTCTCCCACTACTGTTCTGCTGACTGCCTGCCCAGAGTCAAATACTCCCAACTCTGCTGGTTCACATCCCTCTTGGTCCACAAGAGGCCTGATAGGAGAAGGAACCAAGGAACTAAGGGCCTGAGGATTCAACTTGCCGGTGATCGCAAAGCTCCATGCAAGTCCTAGCCCCCAGCATGTTCTCCCAGTAGTTGCTGGGTTCACTCTTCTTCAATAAAAGGTTCCCTGGCTGAAAGATGAAGGCCTGGGGTTTCTTTGAGATGACACGCAGACAGAGACACCAAGACAAATAGCGAAATCAGGATGGTTTTACTAGGCAATCATTTGATGAAAAATCAATGCATTCCAAATAAATTATATAGCTCACTGAGAAATGAATCTTGGCACCTCTTTTATTAAAACCAAAGCACAAACAAGACATAGGGAAAAGATTCTGACCCTACTGACAAACAGTAGTTCCCATTTCCAAAGCTCCTCCATCCAAAGGCTCCGTGCTAGGAAGTTTTCCTAACTATTCCTTTCTAAACCTCACAACCCGCCCAGGAGAAAGAGAGCAAGAACTTCATGACACAGCTGAAAAAACCTGGGGTCAGAGGGTAGATCACTTGAACAAGGTCCCCCACAGGTATTAAGTAGGGTTTAAGTTTCTGTGTATCATGGGTCATCCTGTGGACCAGACAGTACTTGTAAACTGAAAGTTTGGCAGGATACCTGATTGGAGAAGAACATAGCTGGCAAGGAATGCCCTTGGGTTTTCATGATGGAATGATACAATCAGCAGAAGGAGTACAATCTGAAACTACCTCTAATTCCCTACAAGTAAATCACCTTCCTGTCCGCTTCACAAGACTGTCAAGAAACTCTGCCTATTCTAAAAACCAGACTGAACAGTTTTGGTGTGAGTACATTTAAATCAATAATCACATTTCCTTTACCTGAAAATCCTTCAGCTTTTAGAGGCATCAGAAGGAAAATGGCTGGAAGGGAAATGCTAAGGTCATGGACAAGGTCAATTTGTCACAAACAGGAATACATGAATCCTGCCCACTTGGGGAGGGAGAAGTGTCACTGAGCATTTTTTTTATCCCTAGAAGGGGCAGCAAGGGCAAGAGAGAGTGTGAGATGCATTCATTGTTACCTAATCTTACATTTCACACAGGTCCTGTGGCTCTGTGTCAATCAGTAAGATGACTGTCTCCAAATCAGCTGTCCCCTATAATCTTGGGAGGATTAAAGACTGTACAGGCAGTAGGGTAAAGCAGTGGAAGCATACCTTTTCTATGAAGGGCCAGATAGTAAACACCTTAGACTTTGTGGGCCAATTAGTCTCTGGTACATATTCTTTTTTAAATAAACAACCCTTTAAAAATGTAAAAACTCCCTCAATTCATGAGTGTACAAAAAGAGCTGACAAAAACAAGCCAAGGCAGCTGTAGTTTACCCATCCCCACGCTAGACAATCAAGATGGTCAAAACAAAAAACTATGTTCATCACCTATCATAACAGTAACACTGCCTCATCCCAATGAAGAAGCAACCATTACCAGCTCTGAGCAGGCACAGGAGCTATCTGTGATCTCTCAGAAATAATTTCCATTCATCATTCAACAGAACCAATAATACCCCTACCTTTTCCCTATCCTGCCAGGCTCCTTTCCCTGTCCTCTAGCTGCACCCAGGGTAAAGAAACATGACAGTGTGAGCACTTTTAACATGTACCCAGAGCTTTTCTTCACTTGGGCTGGTCTCATCTCCTCACCCAACTCTCTGAATAAGCTACTTTTACAGATGAGAAAACAGAGGCTTAAAGAGTATTTGTACATTTTTTGACATCACTCTTGGCAGTATCTTTTTGGATATGTTTCCTTGGGCAAGGGCAACAGAAGATAAAATTTAAAAACAGACTACATCAAACTAAAAAGTTTTTGCACAGTAAAAGAAACCATCAACAAAATGAAAAGACAACAACATACTGGCCCTGGCCAAGTGGCTCAGTTGGTTGGAGCATCATCCCCTACACGAAAAGGTTGCAGGTTCAACAACCAGTGGGACACGAATGGGAGGTAACCAGTCAATGTTCCTCTCACATTGATGCTCCCCCTTCCTCTTTCTCCTAAAAAAAAAAAAAAAATCAACAAAACATACTCTCAGGTGAGAATTAAAACAAAACAAAACAAAGAAAACATACCGAATGAGAGAAGATACTTGCCAATGATACACCCAACAAAGGGTTAATATCAAACTATTTTGGGAATCCACACCACTTAACACCAGAAAATGTAACCCAGTTAGAAAGAATGGGCAGAGGGCCTGAACAGACACTTCTCCAGAGGACACACAGATGGTCAATATGCATATAAAAAGACGCTTAGCACTCAATATCACTAATCATTAGGAAAATGCAAATTTAAACCATAGTCCCACCTGCCACCTAACCTCCTAGACTCATCTCATCATTACTTCTGTCCAACAGGGCCAATGGCATCCTTCCTTTTTGCTCCTTAATTAGACCCAAACTAAAATGAAAGAACTTCATTGCTACTGAGAACATCATAGTAAAGATATCATTTTGTTCTGTCCTTCCAAAACTGTCACAATTTCTGGAGATACCATAAGGAAAATTAAATGAGACACAGGAGTCCAGGACTGGGAGATGATTGAAAGCAAAGGATTAATAATCAAAATTTAATATAAAGAGTTATTCCACAGATCCTGACAGCCACAGGAAGGACAAATTGCTTATATTTTCTCAGCCTGATGTCCCCTTTGTATACTACTATCAATTTCTATTCTGTTCTCTCCACTCATATTGCCCTGAACCACACCTCTTCCATGGGTGGATTAGGCTGGCTCTAACACTAAAATGCCTCCAAAATGGTAAATAATGTAACATGACTTTCTGTTCCTTTTGGTTGCTCTTCTCCATTTGGTCACACTGTAATAACATATCATTGTTTTATTGAAATAGTGGTAAATCAATTAAAAGTATAGTATGTTGTTCTTTCTTATAATAAACTGCTGGAGAAATATAAAACAGTGCAGCCACTTCAAAAAGCAGTTGGGCAATTTCTCAAAAAGTTAAACATAAAACCACCATACAACCCAGAAACTCAATTCCCAAGAGAACTGAAAACACACGTCCACACAAAGACATACACACTAATGGTCATAGCTGCATTATTCGTAATAGCCTAGCAATTTAAATGTCCATCAACTGGTGAATGGATAGACAAAATGTGGTACCTCCACACAATGGGATACTATTCATCAATAAATGGGAGCAAACTATTGATACATTCGACATCATGAACTTCAAAAACATTATGCTAAGTGAAAGAAGCTAGTCAAAGAGATCATATTCTGTATGATTCCATTTACATGAAATGCCCAGAAAAGGCAAACTGATGGTGACAAAAAGCAAATGAGGGGTTTTTTGGGACTGAGAACAAGGGGTGATACCGGGGGGATGAAAATATTCTAAAATGGTTTGTGGTAATGGCTGCATCACTTGATAAAGTTACTAAAAATCACTGACATACACCACCTGTAAGAAGAGCATTTTAATGGCATATAAAATATATCACAACAAAGCTTTGTAAAAAGAAAAAGCACTGATTACAAGTCTTTATTCATTTGTCTCCCCCAAATAATACTGAGAATTGTAAGTCAGGGCAAAGATTTCATTCAGTTCACTTTTCCCCTACATCTAGCAAAATTTTCATCTGGCATAGAGTGAGTGCTAAAATGTCCATGAATGAATGACCTCTTAAAAAACAAAATAATTAAGTTTTGTCTTTTCCACAACTTCATGATTTGCCAAAACTTCCCAACCTTGTCTACTCTTCCACCCAATCTAACCCCCAAACAGAACGGCCTGTAAAAGCCACAAAAGCAAATGTGTCCAGAAAGCTTCAAGTTGATCAAAACATGGCCCCAACACTTCAAGATGTATCCTGACCAGCTATTCCTGACCAGCTATTTATGAAAAGCAATAGTCTAAAAAGAAAATTGTCCAAAGTCTAAAAAGAAAAATTGTTTCCTATGTTTTCATAATAGCAATATCATGAAAACCTTTGGGATTGTTAATAGAAAAAAAAAGAGCATGATATAAGTAAGCACTGGATTCAGAAAAGGTGAAGGGTAGGGGAAATTATAATCTAACTTAAAATAATTCTTGTATTTTCAGGAGAGAGATTATTTTTGACTTAGAGGCAGCCAATTTAATAAACACACAAGATACTGTCCCAAAAGAATTAAATACATGAAGCAAAGAAACGGAATAAGCTTTGACTCAATTGGATTCTGTGCTATTTTATGTGCACCAAATAGCACCAGAGGAGACCCTATCAGCAGAGTCCCTATTGTTTCAGTAGACCCTATCTATTGAATATCAAGGAAGAACAGTATCAATCTTGCTCTGAAATGAAAGATTTTATTTTCTTAACTAGTACTGCAGCAAAAATGATGCAGTAGTGAGTAAAAATGTATTGCTACCTAGAATTCCATGCTACTAGAATTCATGAGATATGTTCTACTTATTCCCAGGTTTCAGTCACACCAGTGTCTGTCATGTAGACATAGAAATACATTTCCTTATGTGTAAGTGTGAAGTGTACTGATTAAGGGTATAGGCTCTTGAGACAAACTGGTTCAGATCTTGCCTCTACCACATATTTGCTTTGACCTGGGGCAATCCATCTGACCTTTGAGTAGTGGTTTCCTGAACTTTGAAAAGGTGAGGATTCAATGATTTAAAACTTACTTTAATCACAGGCTATTTATAACTCATCTCTTATCCCAGCTTGAAGACTAAGTTCTTCACAAGACTGCATTATTTTCTGGACGTGGTAACAACTCTCATGATTTAATATTTTCTTGGCACCATATTCCACTACCCCATTGTGAACTGGTATTCAGCCATTTTGAAATATTATAAATGAGGACCCTTTGGAGGGTGTGCAAACCTAAATAAATATTGTTGAATCAGGACTATTCCAGCTAACTCTCTATTGTCTGTTAGGTAAGGGCAAAAAAAGCATATGCATCAACTATCTAACAGTAGATGGGTTCCAACTTCCTCCCAGCCCTGCATTTTTACTGATGGTATGTAAATTGAGCCAACCACACAGAATCTAGATTCAATTCAACTGTAATGTGGCAATCCCTCATACCCATCCTACCAATGACTTCTTAGATCTAAGACACAGCATAGAACAGTTCATTTACTTCAGATTAAGAAACAGACACATTAAAATTCACATGGCTGAACTTAACACTCAGGTTTCCTGGTTATTAATTTCCACTGCACCTTTTGGTATTAAATTCCCTTTTCATGGAGAAGAAACTGAGGGGAAGCAAAGCAGACTACAGCCCCTAGTAAAGTAAATGATGGAGTTTACTTCATTAAGTCTTTCTATTTTACTATATTTATCTATATACATGTCCAAATATTAACACTCACTGAGCTGCAACAATTCAGTTTAAATTCAGACTCCCTAATTCTCAAACTCAAAATCATAACATACAGCCTGACAAGAATGGCTGTTTGTGGAGACAGCGGGACAGAAAAGTTTCAGACCCTCTAGTCACAGTACCTTAAAACCCTGCAACCAGACAGTATATAAGGGAAAGCCACCTAACTGAAGCCACACTGGGCATGAAAATGCAGCAAAGGTAAAAGGAGGAAGACAAGCCAGCACTCTGCTCTCTGGAGGAATTACAAAAAAAAAAAAAAAAGTGGGGGGGGGGGGGGGGGGCCCAGTGATGTGATCCTCCCAAAGTTCATGGCTCCAGTGAAAGCCCTCCCTGCACAACACCCTACACTGGTAGAGTTGTCCAACCTGCAGCCCAACACAAAATCATAAATCTACTTAAAACATTATGAGGTTTTTTTGTGTGTGTGATTACATGTCACAATGTATTTAATGCATGGCCCAAGACAACTTTTCTTCTTCCAGTGTGGCGCAGAGATGCCAATAGGTTGGACACCCCTGTACTACAGAGCTTAAGCATTCCCAAGAAAGATAACTAAATACTTAAAGGAAAAAATCAAATGAATAATGCAACAAATTTGCTCCCCCTGGCTGGATTCAAAAAAGAGGTATGCATACATTTAACTGACGCTCACACAATTATTCAAGTATAGCAACTCTACATTAATTCAGGGGTCAGGTTTTAGAAAACTTAACTTTCCAGAAGCACGAAGCAAAAATTTAGGCCACCAAGCACAGAAATAGCTGTCAGGAATCCTGGGTCCTGAATTCACATGCACTGCTCTTCACAAGAGGGGAACCCAATCCCTGTTTCAGAATATTCAGTCCACAATCTACACACACTCTTAAAAAAGCCAAATACCTGAGTTCCTAATCCACAACAGATTAGCAGCAAACTGGGCAAGGGTGGCAACAACTCTAAGAAGTGGCTCTGACTGCTATATCAAAAGAGGAAATGCAAAGGATGAAGGCCAGGTATCTGAGGCCCTCTGGTGTAGCACCAAACCCCTCCATTCCCAGGTAGTGCCCAAGGACATCACTGAGTTAAAATATGACCCAGGAAACCTCCCCTACTGTGAGAGAAAATGCCAACCATCCCCATAAGGTAACATCTGAAAATACCCTACTAAAATTAATGAAGATGTATGCCTCCAAAAAAGGATTTGCTCTTACTACAAAAAGATACCACACATTGGCCAGTTTCTCCTTCAAGTTATTCTCTCCTCAGTATTTCTTCAATTCTACAAATGGAATTGGGGAAGTAACCTCTGCAAGGCCCCTTCTGTAAGGAAGCTGTGTGTGGGTTCCTGCCTGCACTGCCGCAGCAAGTGGGGCAGACTAGGTCAGAACCAGACTACATGGGAAGACCGTGAGTGCAGGGTTCCGGCTATCACAACTGATTACAAGGACACACATGATCTCCCACCAATGGGGAAGTGATCAATAAACACTGTTAAAGAAAGCTTTAAACTAAGAGACATATATCTTTAAAGGAATCCCTTCAAAAGAGTTAACCATTTACTACTAGATATCTGGTAGACTCAATCATCCACATATCTATCTATTCTAGGTAAATCACATATTATACAAAAGAAGCTTCATTTTACTTCTAAGTCCTTCTCGGTCCTATGCTTAATGAGAAGAGCATGCAACACAGATTGGCTCTAATTCAAAGTCAGTCATGTTGATGAAACCTAGGCTTAAAAATAACAATGAGGACACTTCCAGTAAAGAAGGCAAAATGAAAAGGCACATGTATGCTTCTCTCCTCTAATCCACACTGAAATAATGAAAATGAGAAGAAAAGTCCATCTACTCTAAGACTGAAAACAGCCATAACCTAAAACCACAGAGAGCAAAGTCTGTCTGCAAAATTACAGTGACAACTGAACTAAAAATTACAGATAGCAAAGACTATCTGCAAAATAGTGACAAGTGAACCAAAGTGAAAGAAGAGAGAACAAATCCACAACTTGCTTGGCCTAGAGCAAGAGGAAGCTTCTTTGAAACTGAGATGCCCTTTTCTAGGAATGGCAGGGGCTGAAGCTGTGGGCAGCATTCTGGGGTGGCAAGTAACCGTCTACCCTGCGGATACCTGGTTCACACGACAAAGCCACCAGGGAGGCCTGGCTGATGAGGGCTATCTCCACTTTCCCAAACAGGAAGAGAGACCAGCTTCCCACTATGGACCTAGGGCGGAGTAGCCCATTTAACCCTTACCAAGTGAGCCACCTGGATCATCAAATAAGACAAGAGCAAGTGGAGGCATGCTCCTTGACACACAGGAAACAGGGTCAGACAGGGTGCAAGAGGACAGAGCTGACTTAGATGGGCAGGTGCATTGGAGGGGCTCCCCTGTCCCTGGACTAGTCCATCCCTGCATTAGTCTGGGGCAGACTTTAAGACTAGACGGAACTGCCCCTTCAGAGATGCCTCCTAAGCCAAAGGAATCCACACAGGAGTATGCAGAGATGCCTGTAAAAGAAAAGCAGGTGTGAAAAAGTAGTACCACATGCCCAGGGCAGAAAGAAGTAGACATTTCAGAGGAATTCCCAAGGGAGAGGAGCTATATGGTTCAGAGAAGTTTCTTTCTCTCAACTCTCAGAAAAATTAAATAAAAGTGGGACACCCTTTTTTAACAATCTCAAAAAAGGATCAACACTGTTGGAGATAAGATAATAAAAACCATTACCAAAGTAAACATCACATTAAAAGCAGCAGAAGTGGAGGAAGCTCTATTATAAAATAATGACAGAGGACAAAATGAGAAGCTAAAAGTGATCACAGAAGATACTACCCATCAAAGTAACAAAGACTCTATGTACTATGCCTGAAAACGCAAATAAGGAAGCAGCAAAAATCACACTTCCAGTATATCCTAAG
This sequence comes from Pteronotus mesoamericanus, assembly GCF_021234165.1. Classification (NCBI taxonomy): domain Eukaryota; kingdom Metazoa; phylum Chordata; class Mammalia; order Chiroptera; family Mormoopidae; genus Pteronotus; species Pteronotus mesoamericanus. The sequence continues at coordinate 782,107 of NW_026555109.1, forward strand.
GAAATAATTAGATGAGTGGAAACACTCATATTCATTGGAGTTCTCCATAATTTTTTTTTAAGATGCAAACTAACTAAGCAGATGTCAATGCAGGATTAATTATAGGAATTGTCCTGCAGCCATACAATGAAATACCAGCAGCCACTCAAAATAATGTTGATTTATTGCCTTGGAAAATCATCCTTATGTTTAATAAGGAAAGAACACATTATAGAACAATACATATAGAATGATTCCATTTTTGTTGTGTATAGGGGGATAACATTCACAGAAAAAAACTTTAGAAGGATGTACACTAAAATATTAACAGCAGTTATCTCTGTTGTTTAAATCAATGTCTTCCTGCATTGTCCTAATTGTTAACAATAAGGTTATTTTCCAAATGTATTGTGCTAAGAAAAATGGAGCTATAACCTTTCAACATGTCAATACACTGAGATGAGAGAAGGCCAGGCTTGACTTCAGGAAGATTTTAAGTTCATGGTCCAGAATGCTCGGATCAAACCATTCTGGCTACAAAAATACAAAATACTGGTTATTAGACATCTCTAATCCATTGTCCTAAATCAATCTGGATAATAAAGAAAAAAATGCAGCGAACATCCTTCTGTTAGATTAAACATCCATTATACCAAACACTGTAATTACCGCATTACTTTTAAACAATTCTCACCATGAGGAGAGCCAATAAATAAAAAATGCTAAAACATATAAATCACCTGAGAACTTTAAGAAAACTTAACTCCCACTATATCTGCATTCATTTTTAAACCCATTTAAATTTTTATTCAGAAGGTAGAAAATAAACATGTTGTTTAAAAATTGGGAAATCATAAGATTTTTTTTTAAATGTTAATTAACTTTATAGAGAGAGGAAGGGAGTGAGAGAGAGAAACATCAGCTGGTTGCCTCCCATATACACACCAACCAGAGAATGCAACCTAGGTATGTAACCCTGACTGGGAATCGAACCACCAACCTTTTGGTGTAGGGGACAACGCTACAACCAAGCTAACCACAGTAGCCAGGGTAAAAATTTCTTAAGATAGGATATAATTCAATACTACTCTTAATTTGCCATTCTAGGTTTCACTGAAAAAACAGAAATAACTTCAATATACAAAATCGTTAAATTTACAAGCAATGACATGGTTCCTCTTCGGGCAACAAACAAGATGTGGCAACACAAATTATCACAGTAGTAAAGTCTGAGGAGGTTGCAGGGGCTCCCCTCGTAAGTGTGATTCAACCTTTTTACAATGGACACCTGGTAAAGTTCTGGCCTACATGTGGCATTGATCACCTGCTCCCTAAAACTGTTCTCCCTCCACATAGGTCCCTACCAGTCCAGGCAGATGGATGGGAGGGAGGGAGGGAAGAACCCCACCCTCTATATCCAAAGACCTGCTTACCTTCTTTCCACTATATTTTACAAAACTCACTATTTGAGTAATTCATTGTAAAAGCCTTCTTATATTTCTGGTTCTGCTTTTCTTTTTTGCTGCTAAACCCTCAGAGTAGGTGATGCCATTTATGGGGCTGGATCACCAATCCCTCCCTTCTCCCTTGAGAACCTGGCACAGTGTAAAGGAAATGACATGGTGCCAGATATGTGTGTATTCAAATCCATCTCTACCTCTTCCTAGTTATTTTTTTCACTAGACCTTAGTTTACTCTTCTACAAAAGACGAGTTAAAAACGCATACATACTACAGTTTTCCTGAGAAAAACATATGAAAACTAATATTTTTAAAAACCAGTACATAACAAATATTCCCACGTTCCCATCATAGTTGCACTTCAGTTGCATTTTTCTTCTGAGTCACAACTGCCAAAATTATAAGCATTATTAGTTCAAACACAGGTGAATGACACACAGTAAATTTCAACAGATGGCTGGATATGGGAAGATTAATCATGCAAGTGTAAAGGAACTGACACATCTCGAGTTTATCATTAAGTCACACACCTGACCATGTACACATGTCCCTATTCTCCCTCATGTCCCATCTTTCTCTAGGGAAAAAAAAATCAATAAACTACTTAATCTACTCTATGACCTTCAATGTACATCTGCATCTTTCAGGCAAGCCCTAAATAATAATAAATAAAGAAGACCTCAATCATTACCCCAGGCTAGGACCACAATGGTCATGATCCAGAGGCTCTGCAACTGGGATATGCTAAAACAACTCCACTAACATTTCCATCCTGAGACCACAGACAGCATACAGGTTATAAAACACAAAGATTCAGTTAACGGAATTTTTTGCTCCAACCATTTGAAATATATTCAGCTAATCATCAATTTAGCTTATCAACTTCCTCTATTAGCCTAACACCACCCTCCTCACCTCTCCCCTGCCTGCCTATTCTTGGTGTATGTAACCTGACAGAGTACAAAATCATAAGTTACAACTCTTTAACTTAATAATCTCGACTTTTCTACAGGAACCTCACTCATTTAACATGTTAATACATTTATTTACAGTTGCTAGAATTGCAATGCTGCATGTTTCCAACCTCAAGAGCCAACTTTTCACTCTAATTCATGAAACACCACTAACACTGTTAGTCACTGCCAACTGAGGTGATTCTACAGATAAGGTGAAAGTTTGTTTCTTCTGCATTAAAAAAAAAGAGCAGCCTCCTTCCTACAGTTTTGTCACTTTCTCAAAAGACAAATTGCCAATAACCATTACTGAAATCCAACTGTGCTTCCTAATACACTGGCCTCCCATAAAAGCCCATGGGCTCCACCATTTTCTCAGACTAGAGAAGCCTCAAAGCTCTTGGCTCAAAGGTAAAAACACTCATTTGCATGTTATTTTTGTATAAATTATGTTTAGTTCTAAAGGTTCAACTCTAAGTATGAAAATAAAATGAAACCATCTATATAGCCAAGTGTATTTGACCCAATTTTTTTAAAAAGCATCTTCTGAATCAGGAATGAAGATCAGGCTCAACTTTTTAAAGATATGCATATATATAGCCAGCCTGTAAAAATCAAGACCTACCTAGGTTTCTAATCTCTCCTTATTATCTGTCCCTGAAGCAAATCAGAAATAAGATACAAAGTCACCAGAACCACTTTAAGATTGATCTAGATTATCCACTCCATTAAGAAGAAACCAACCCCCCATCATATTTCCTTTTTTAGTACTTTGATCCCACTCCAAACTAAAATGTTTCTAATACCTTTTCTTTCCCATTATCTCAAGGAGGAAAGAGAAAGAAAAACCTGAGTCTTACTTCTCTACACCAGTCACCCTAAACTACAGACAATTCTATAAACAGATCCTAACTGCCTAAAATGCCTTTACCCAATAGCTCCTTATTAAAGAATTGCTTAAATACATACTTGAATGCCATCTCCTCCAGGAAGCCTTCCTTTCTTTTACCCACTTTGTTTAATGCCATCTTGTACTCACAGCGCTTGCTGAAATGTCTGCCCAACAAATCTGGGCTGTGCATGTATTAAGAACAGCACAAATAGCTCATCAATTCCTTCATCCTCTAACACAGTGCATTAAACCTAGAAGATATCCAATAAATCTCTATTCCTTGAAGGATGAATATCATACCTCATCAGGAGTATGAAAAGCACTCAACTGCTGGTACAAAGTAGATTGCTCAAGAGGTCTTGGTTAGAGGTTAGTGATATTTCTGATGAAACTGCTGTGATGAGGAAGAAAACAAATCAAATGGAATTCCCAGCCTTCCATTCAGTTCTAAATGGTAGATAATGAACAATTATTCGCAATTAAGGTAACCACAGAATATATACCCTCAATATCAGTTACTCCTGGGGAATAAAATCACACAATTCTGCACAGTTTGGTTTTTCTACAACTAGTTATGTATTATTTCTATAATATTTTAAATGAATTAATATTTGTAACAGCTCAATTTTTTAAAAGACCTTTACATTAGTTGGGGTAAAGGGGGAGAAAGAAGTACCATGTGGTAGTCTTCCCTTCTTACAATCACCAACAGCCTCCCACAAGATCTGGAGTTAGGGAAGTGATTTAGACAGACCCTAAGTACCAAACCAAGGTCAGAAACAAGAGAGACACAGAGGATAGGAGAACAAAGTGAGGGCAGCTTCACAGGGCCTCAGGTGCAAGAGCAGGGAGGTGGTGGAGGCAGGAGAGGCTCAGAGGCAAACCACCTGCAAAGGCTAAGGCAGCACCTGGTTCCATCCCTGGGGTAAAATCTCCTTCCACTTGACCCAGCTAGTAAAGGATAAAGGAAATTTTAGGGAGTTAAAATTAAAAAGGGGAGAGCTATACAGAGAAAAAGGGTCTCCATTTTCAGTGTGGACACTTGTTTTTTAACTTACCTGTCTCAAAATAATTGAAGGGACAAAAACCAAACTGAACTGCCCTATTAGAATCTTCCCTTGTTGGGTTCATGGGTGGCTGCCAAGAGCCACCAACTTCTTGGGATTTAATTTCAGACACTCTTACCTTGAGAGCCCCAAGAGAATGGAGCTTTCATGATGATAGAGACCAAGGGCAACCCAGGCACCACCACATCAAGAGAAACTACTTTTGGTTGAGTCAGAAACTAAAAAAGCCAATAAAGAAAAAAAAAAAATGGTATATACAGAAAAAAAATAGAAATTCAAAATGACATGTTTTTGAAATACCCTCACTGATTTTTAGGGAGGTGAAACTATCCTGTATGATCCCATAAGGGCAGATACATGTAATTTATAAATTTATTAAAACCCAAAGAATGTACAACTCCAGGAGTGAACCCTAATGTAAATAATGGAATTTGGGTGATAATATGTCAATGTAGGTTTATCAATTATTAACAGATATAATCTGGTATAGGAAATTGATAGGGGACAGAGGGAGGTATATGGGAAATCTCTGTAACTTCCACTCAATTTTGCTGTGTAACCTAAAATTTTTCTAAGATATAAAGTCTATTTTAAAAATATATCTCCATTATTCCAGTTAATCCCCAAAGAGCCCACACTTCCCTAAGACATTTAATGCCCACCGTTCTTAATAGAACAGAGCTTTAAAATGGGTCATTTCACTTTAATTATGAAAATTACCTCTGGCTAAAATAGTTATAGAACAGGAATTCTGATTTAACCTGCCAAGATTAATAAACTGTCATCTTCAAACCCCCAACATGCCATATCATGCCCCTTAGAACTTAGATTTATCAACTGAAAGTAACCACCTAGATGAAACTCCAAAATCCCTTTCTCATGTAAAAAGCATTTTAAAATGCTTAAATTGTACAGATATTAAAGAATATTATTTTAATAACATAATCACTTAAAATATCCTACCCCTAACAGCGTTTCATTTTTTTCTGATTACTCTCCAGGCTGTGCCAGGTGGGGTAAAAAAAGCACCACAGGAACCCTACTATCATCCATCTGGGTTAAAATGAAAGCTTCCTTGGTTTAGTTAACCAAGAGGATATGTCTCAACAACATCCTTGTTAAATTCTGCTGTTTAACTCATTCAAAAGTTACTTTCTGATCCACTTCAGGAGTGACATCCAGTGAAGTAGACATTAATGAGTTTCAGGTCAAAAATAAGAACATACTAGGTATCTGGAGTACTGACATACGATTTATCTAGTAAATCATTTTAAAAGTAACTCCTGTCACTTAAAAAACCATATACAAGCTGCTCCAGACCCACAATCAACTCATGATCTGCTCCCACTGATAACAGATTAGCCATCCATCCACCTGGAAATCACAAGTAAAAAGCCCTGACACTCTGAGAACAGTCTTAACTCATAAATAGCAGGTAAAATCAAGTGGAGCATCTAGGTACCTGTGAGAGCTGCAACACAGGCTCCTCCCTTTTCAAAGGGCTCACTCCTGTTCTCATACTGCTAACCACCACCAGTGACCCAATTAATAAACTGCCAGCCTCAGTACCTAGCCTTAACTCTTCCCCCACGATCCAGACCCATATATGTAACCACCTACTGATTAACTCCACCTACATTCCAGTTTTCTGAAATAGAATGCCTTATCTACATAGGTCCTTCATCTGCTATGCTTGGGTGACTGACACACCCAAGCCAGAACCCTAGAGGCCATACGAGTACTCCTCCCTCCTTCCACTGCCATCATCACCAAACCTGTCCCAAACTACCCACAGGTAGCTCTTGAATTCCTCTCCCTCCTCCTCACTCAGCCATGGATAACTCAGTCCAATCCCCATAAGCTCTCTCCCTGGGCCACAGCAATGGTCTCCAAGCAGAGGGATCAGCCTCTGCTCTCTAGAGTCCAACCACCAAACTGTTAAAACCCAAAATTGGTCTCATTTCTGCCACTTTAAACTTTCCTGGGAATTTCGTATCATCTAATATGCTAAAGCCCAAACCATTCAGCATGTTCCTTCATGATATGGTCCCCAAACACTTTCATCAACTTGTCTCATTTATTTCCCTTTGAAGTTCAGCAAAAATGAATCCCTTACACTTTTCCAAACACTCCATGCTATTTTTTAAAAAAGAAAAAAAAATATAATCTGTCTGGATTCCTTCCACTTTTAACAGAAATAATTCTTCTAAAACAGAGCTCAGCTATCATTTCCTTATTAATCTTCAAGTTGCCATCTCTTGATATTTAATTGCTGGCTCCTCTGTGCTACTTCTGTGCCTTATATTGGGTTGGCAAAAAGTTTGTTTAGTATTTTCTGTATGATGGATCTAGTACTGCTTAGTTGTCTTTAAGTTCATTTGAAATAATTCTGTTAAGACTGTATTGTAACAGCTGTCATATCAGTGTGCAATTAAAAACTACTTATCAAAATTGGTGAAGTTCTGTGCGCATTTTAATATTGAAGATGGAAGAAAATATGCAACATTTTTGGCATATTGTACTTTATTATTTCAAGAAAGGTAAAAATGCAACTGAACCGCAAAATTAGATTTGTGCAGTGTAAGGAGAAGGTTCTGTGACTGACGGAATGTGTCAAAAGTAGTTTGCGAAGTTTCTTGTACTTTTAACGTTTGGGTCAAATAATTCTTTGCTGTGGGGCTGTCTTTTGCATTGGAAGATTTTTAGTAGTACCCCTGGCCACTTCCCACGAGAAGCATCTGAATACTCCCAATATCCAAATCAATAAAAGTTATTGATGAAAATGAAAAATGTGTCTTTTATTTTACTGAAAAAACATAACGGACTTTTTGGCCAACCCAATACTTCCTTCTTTACAACTGGATTTATCCCACTGAAATGTATGTTCACATACATGCCTTTGCTAAGAGATTGTAATTCCCTGAAGACAGGGCTTACCATTTATCTTTCTAATACCAATCCCAGCACAGGGTCTGACACATGGCAGATTCTTCAACTGCAACCATCGTTCTTATATAATACCATCAATTTTTCACTGCCTGATACTCCACCTATTTGGTTACCTAGTTAGATCAACATATTCTTTCTTCCCATAGCTGAAAGGACTACTACCTTGCATGAACTGTATAGATGCTTTCCCAACACCTAACTAAAATCAATTTTAAAACAAGAAATGGGAATTTGAATTGGGAACTACTGAAACTTATTAAAGAGGTATAGTGAAGAGGGCATCACACTGGAGCCATGGTATCAAGAAGGAATTGTAGGATACAGAAAAAGGGGACTGGCAGTAACAATGAGGGGCTAGTACAATACAACAGACCAATTGGAACTCAGAATATTGCACAAGACCCGTCCCGCACCAAGAAAAGTAAAGAAAATTCTTCTCCTCCAATCCTTATATGAACTAGCTTCCTGCCTCCAGAACCATGAACTTTACTCTTAACATTATAGTTCAGTTAGGCTTTTCTAGCCTAACCTCTCAACTTCACTACATTTATAAACTCACTTCTACAAAAACATACTGGATTTCTAACCAACAACCTTAAAAGTGAAATTGGAAATGCAGTTAGGAACTACTCATACGTTAAACTTTATTTCTGACACACAGAAAATTTTGCCTCTTTTTGCATCAAACTGTAACTATGGTGATCATAGAAATAAATTACAATCAAAATATCCCATTAATTATTTTGTTTTATAAAATACTATGAGGTAAATAGTCAAAGTCTACACACAGTTTCTCAGCTTAAAATAGAAAAGATTTTCATGACATAGTCCAACACCACTTCCTCTTTTCCTTTAATCATACCTCTAGCCAACAAGTTTCCATTTCCATGTTACTCTCATAAATTACATAATTAAAAATCATACAATATAGAAAAACTTTTTAATTTGAATAAAGAAAAACAAATGTGTTTCAGCAAAATTCAGAAATACTAAAGTCTTACGTTATTACCTTATATTTCTTACATTTTTCTATTCATTAAATATATTTATCTATATAGAGGGACATAGATATATAGTAGAAGGGTACTAGTACAGGTCTGGGTCCCTTATCCAAAATTCTAAAAATCAACAGTTTTTCATAACTTCCTTGGAGGGAAGATCTAAACTGATCTGAAAACATTTGGCAGGAACAAATGTGGGGCAGACTCATAGTCTCAGTGCTAACACCCACTGCTCCAGGCAGCCAGATATCTAGTGTCCCTGTCTTCAATGGTGTCACCACTATCGCCATCAGTCCCTTATTCATGTAGGCACCTTACACAGGAAGAAAACATGTATACACGGTATATTATTATCTCAATGACTACTGTCCCTTCAATTAAAATGTACAGAATATGAAATTGTTAAAAAGGAGACTGGTCCCAGTTTGGAGTAAATGTTCATATAGCAGTAATTTTAAGTCACAATATTTGTACCTATCATAGTCCTGTGAATGTCTATGTCTTCTACAACTTTTCATCATACCGGATAAAACTTTTTTAGCCCTGACCAGTGTAGTGTGGCTCAGTTGGCTGGGTGCCTTCTTGCAAAGCAAAAGTGGATTGTGTATTCGGCTGGGTCTGGTGGAGGTACATACAAGAGGCAACCAATGTTTCTCTCTCACATCCATGTTTCTCTCCTTCTCTTTGTCCCTCCCTTCCCCTATCCCTAAAAACAACAACAACAACAAAATCTTTTGTCTAAGGCCATATTAAAACTGGAATATTTATCACATACACAATGTATTCATCTGAAGGACAATTAAGAAGAAAGTGATTCAGCCAGGCAGAATTACCCATTCATCTTCCTCAGGCCTCTTCATTGACAGACTAGAAGAGGTAGCCCAGAAACGACACTGGTTTTGTCATTTCAAGCTAACGCTCACAAGTTTACCTCACACTCTTTGTGGGCCCCAGTCCACTGTAGCGTCCTCTGTTTACAATACAGCTGGGCAAGGGGCAAGGATTCCCGGGCAAATTTGTAATACCACTAGGTGAATGGTCTAGCTTGTCAATGTAAGCAAAGCAATTAACTACAAAAACTTCATTAGTCCTGGCTGGTGTGGCTCAGTGGATTGAGTACCGGCCTGAGAAGCAAACTGTCGCTGGTTCGATTCCCAGTCACGGCATATGCCTGGGTTGCAGGCCAGGTCCCCAGTAGGGGGCATGCGAGAGGCAAACACACATTGATGTTTCTCTCCCTCTCTGTCTCCCTCGCTTCCCCCCCAAAAAAATAAAATCTTAAAAAAAAATAACCTCATTAAATAACAATAACAGTGTTTTCCAAAAATACTGTTGGGGGAAAGAAAGGGTAATTTTCTTTCCCCAAAAGCAAAAGAAAGCAGCAAGATCATTCTTTCTAACCAGCAGAGCCAAACAGGAATTTACTTGTGACCATAACTCCCTTGTCCAAAGGAGGCAAGGGTATAAGTCAGTTAAGGCATTAAAATAATCATCAGGAAAATTGTATAGAAATAGAGGACAATATTTATGATCCACTTCTGAATGCAAAATATAAAAGTGCACTTATGTATGACTGCAATTACTTAAAGATATGTATGTACATAAACAACTAGAAAATAAAATATAAAGCAGCTATTCAAGTAATGGGATTATAAATGCCTTTGTTTTTAAAATAATTTAAAGAAGGGTAAAGTGAGAGTGTTTTTCTGCTGAGGAGGAAAAAGTTCCCAATTCTATACCAATCTCCAACCCCCAGCTTCATGTTATTTTTTAATAGGTTATTCAGACAAAGTAGCTAAGATAGGAAATGGGGCTCGAACACTGCAGCACATAAGTAACTGAGGGCCCTTCCACTGGATTTCAAAGGGCTTTACCACCCACGACCAATTGCCCAGCAGAAACAAATGAATTACAGATATTCTGATAAAGGAAGAACAAAGGGAAGAATCATTTTCACAGGGATTCACAACCTCATTTGACTGCTTTGGCTAACATGATAAGAAATAATCTATGCAACAAACCATGTATAAAAACACTAATAATTTTACCATTTTAAAAAGGCTTAAAGTATTTTATACCTTAAGTAACTTTTCCATTCCAATTATTTTTCAGGATGTTGAGGATTTTCTTCCTTACTTACTGATGAAGTCAGATTACAATGATGAAAAATAACACATTTTATGCACACATATATGTACACAAACACACATGTGCATACATATTTGGGAGGGAGAGAGCTAAGAAAGCCTGCTCTATAAAAATTTGTTTCACCTAAACAGTAACTCATCGAAGAGGAAAGAGTCAACTCCTTTTTAACTCAGAACAGTTTTAAATCATGTGATCATTTTAAATTTGACTCTGCTTCATGCCTAAAGGGAGAAGAAATTCCATCCCACAATATCCAGGGTCACACCCTAGAGCTACTGGCACTAATGGCTCCAGGTCCCTTCGGGAGTGACCTGAGACTTCCACTACTATTAGGTGAACAGCCTTCAATCACATCCTAGCCTGCTTCACAGATAAATACAGACAGCCTGTGTGCCTAAGGCCAGGAAATGAAGTAGTTTCACTTTTAAATGCTTCATTTTTTTCTTTAAAAAGACAAGATGGAGGAAAGCATTCTGAATGACACAATGGGATTTTTTTTTTTTAATGACTTCAGATTCTTCACTGACAAATGAAAGGAGTCCAAACCTCACAACCCATCCCCTAAGTCTGCTTAATATGCCATTTATCTTGTATTGGACGAAGCCATAACAAACCACAGAAAAATGTCAATGCACAAAATAAATAAATAAAATAAATAAATCACCAACACCCACCCCATCCCCTGAAAAAGACTTCAAATAAGCATGTGTAGTAAGATCAAAGTCTAGCTATTTGCATTACACGGTAATAAAAGACTGCTAATACAAATCATTGTTTGAATTAAAAATCAAATTGGCTATTTATTTAAGGGGGCTCCTCAAAAAATAAAAAGCCAGAGTTATCTTCTGGCAGGCAAGTGGCTTATAGTACAGGCTTCCCCCACCAGGTGAGGGTTCTAGGAACCCATCAGTGTACCAACTGGTGGTGTTATGAGAGGCTATGTTCAGCCTCAGTGATTTTTTTTTTTTTAAAGACTCTTTCAATGAGTTTGCCCATTTCAAGATGGGTGATTTACAAGCACACCTGGCCCATACTGTGCTGAGTGTTCAGCAGTTTATGACCCAAATCACATGGATCCCATGCCCCACCCTCTTTGTTTACCGAATCGCCCCCAGAGGGACGTTTTTGTTTGTTTCCCCAGAAGAAAAAAAAAAAATCCTCAAAGGAAAATGTTTTGTCGATGTGGAAAAGGTGGAACAAAACAAAAAAATGGCAGAAGCAATAAAGGCATCAAACTGACAGTTCAAAAACTGTTTTGAACAGTGGGAAAAAAGTCTTGATAGGTGTACTGCATCAAATGGAAAGTACTTTGAAGGACACTGAAATTTAAACATGTAAAAATAAATACACAATTTTTTATAAATAAATTCCAGTTTTTGGGGGTCTCCATTCATATACATAAAAGCATAAAAATCTCTGACATCCCAAACACTAAAAGATCTACTGGTCCAGAATATTTTTCCCAGTTCAGAGATATATGTATATCTTCAATTAAGTGTTAAACAGAACAATTACAAGAAAATCCAACTACAAAAAAGAGGCAACATGATGTAACTAACAACTCACTGGGGTAAGGAGGCAAAGGAATCTGGTGGTAACTTGCAGGGGTAAGCAAGTTCTCTGAGGCAGGAGGAGCACAGGGAAGCAAGGTGAAGAGACAGGGAGAGGTGGTTGGAAAGCTGCTCAGGAGGAAGTGACAGGCACCCTGGATTTCAAACTGTAGTTTACATTTGATTCGAAAGCAACAAGAAGCCACAAACGGTTCTTAAGCAGGGAGTGACAATATAAAAACTATGGTTAAAGTGAAAGATTATCAGGTTCGGAGCTTTTGTTCTAGTTCAGGATTTCCCAAAAGAACCAAGGAATGCTAGTTCTAAGAGAAGGATTTCTTAAAAAATACGATTCTAAGATCATAAAGACATGGGAATACTAACTATTAACAATTAAAAGCACTAACAATTCTTACAACTAAAAGCCTGTTCAATTCCCAAAGCTGGACCAGTGGTTCCAAGTCAATCTTCTGAAATATAAGCCACACATAGGTCCCAAGCACTGTTTCCACTGAGCTGCTTTTCAATGGGGATTGCTGTAGTATACTCCACAGTGGAGAGGAAAAGGAATTTAAGGCGTTTTAATTCTCCAGTACAGTGGTTCTAATATTAGACAGCCACTATCAGAAAACTTGTTAAAAACTGAAAATCCCATCTAAGACCTATAGCCCAGCGGTCTGCCTCCAAGTAATAAGGATAAATGTTAAAAATCTGAAAACTACTATGCTAGATTTACGGAGTACTTTTTCAGTTAATATTGTTTCACAGTTCAAAACAATCAGGGCAATATACCTGAAAGGCAGTAAGTAGAAAAAGGCCTAAAGGCTTTTTACCTCTAGAGAGAGGTAAAGGGAGTAACAGGGAAAACCTCAAAAGTTCAAGTCACCACCCCCAACACCCACAATCCTACGTTCCAAAATGCCAATTAAAAATAATCCTGGAACATTAGCAAAATCTCTAAAAGTTAAAAAAAAAAAAAAAAAAGTGGAAATAAAAGTGCCAAAAAATACCATCAGTTAACTAGCCCTGAACTGGGGATTGTTTCATGGGAGCCGTATGCAAAGTGAAATAGGAGCCCATGGGGGCTCAGATGGTAGAGGGGCAGGATCTGAAATGGTTGGTAGGAGGCATTCTGGTGTAAAGAAGCAAAAGAACACAAATGGCTCACACCAAAAGTTGGAGCTCTAATACCAACTGGGCTGTATTCTAGCTGAGGGGTCCTGGGACGCTTCCAGAGCCTTAGCTTTGTCCTCTGTGAAAGTAGTATAACAACACTAAGGATTACAAGAGCATAAGAAGCCTAACAAAGGTGTGCCTGGCCCTCAGGAGGAGTGCAATAAAATTCAGTTTCCATCCTACAAGGCTTCCACTAAGACCATCAAATGTGTATTGTCTTGACATCAATACAGCAAAGCCAAAGGCATGTTTACTTTCCCAATTATCTATTCAGGTAACACAGTGAAACAGAAGGAAAAACTAAGACCCCTACCAGTAGGAACTGCTGAGGAAGTGAGTAATTCTTTGTACTTACACATCTTTTCTTTTTATTTTTCTTTCAGGTTTCTTTTATATTTAATTGATGCTATTACAGTTGCCCCAGTGTTCCCCCTTCACCCGCCTCCACCTAGCACCCCACACTCCCTCAGGCAATCCCCCCACCATTGTTCATGTCCAGGGTCATGTATATAAGTTCTTTGGCTACTCCATTTCCTATACTGTACTTCCCCATGGCTATTTTGTCACTACCTATTGGTACTTCTTAATCCCCTCACTTCCTCACCCATTCCTCCACATCCCCCACCCATCTGGCAACCATCAAAACTTCTACCTGTCCATGATTCTGTCCCTGTTTTTGTTTGCTTAGTTTTCAGATTCAACTGCTACTATATTTGTACTTTTTGCCATTTTACTGTTCATAGCTTTGATTTTTTTCTTAAATACATCACTTTAATGTTTCATATAATAATGATTTAGTGATAATGAACTCCTTTAGTATTTATTTTCTTGTCTGAGAAGCTCTTTATCTGCCCTTTAATTCTAATGATAGCTTTGCTAGGTAGAGCAATCTTGGCTGTTTTCCATGCTTTCCCTGCTTTCCATGACTTTGAACATTTCTTGCCCATCCTTTCTAGCCTGCAAAGTATCTTTTGAGAAATCAACTGACAGGCTTATAGGAACTCCCATATATGCAACTAACTTCTCTTTCTGCTTTTAAGATTTTCTCTTCATCTCTAACCTTTGGCATTTTAATTGTGATGTGTCTTGGAGTGGGCCTCTTTGCATCCATCTTGCTGGGTACTCTGTGTTTCCTGTACTTGCATGTCTATTTTCCGTCAGCAGGTTAGGAAAGTTTTCTTTCATTATTTTTTCAAATAGATTTCCAACTTCTTGCTCTTTCTCTTCTTCTGGTACCCCTATGATGTAAATGTTGAACATCTTGAAGTTGTCCCAGAGGCTACTTATACCATCCTCACTTTTTTTTCTTTTCTTTCCTTGTTGCTCTCATTGGGTCTATTTTTTCTTCCTTAGGTTCCAGATCATTGCTTTCATTCTCAGCTTTATTCACTCTACTGTTGTTTTTCTGTAAACTGTTCTTTATTTCAATTAGTGAATCCTTCATTTCTTACTGGATCTTTTTTTATGCTACTGAGGTTCTCACTAAGTCCCCTGAACATCCTTATAACCAGTGTTTCGAACTCTGCCATCTGATAGATTGCTTATCTCCATTTCATTTAGCTCTTTTTCTGGAGTTTTCATCTCCTTTCATTTGGGCCATGTTTCTTTGTCTCCAAGTTTTGATAACTTCCCTGTTTGTTTCTATGTATTAGTTACAGCTGCTTTTGACTCCATGTCTTGGTAGTGTGCCCTAATGTAGTAGGTATCCTATAGGGTCCAGTGGCACAGCCTCTCCTATCACCCAAGCTGGGTACTCGAGATGTGCCCTTCATGTGGGCTGAGTACACCTTCCTCTTGTAGTTGAGCCTTGGTTGCTGCTGGCAAATCAATGGGAGAGGCCAGTCAGCTGCTGTAACTGGGTTGGCTATAACCACTTACCACCAACCTCCACCCTCTGCAGAGCATCAGCTGTGCAGGGGCAGGGCAGCGGTGCTCCAAAGTGGTCTGTAGCTGTCCACCGGGTACACTGGCCCTGGGGTTTCCTGGTTGGTGCAGGCCAAAGTCAGCCCCTACCCATGCTTTGCCCAAGGCCACACTGCCTGAGCTATAAAGCAATCTGAGATGGCTGCTACTTGTGCTGCGCTTGGATTGGAGATTCCCAGACAAAGCCAAGCTGTGAGTCTACACCAGCCTCTGATGATGCCAGGCCTTGGGTTCACTCAGGCCAGCTGTTGCTTGTTTGATAGGACTTAGGAAGTTGTGAAGCATGAGCCAAGACCAGCCATTCATACAGTAAAGCAGCTTGGGTGGACCTGTAAGTTAAATGGGCAGAGTCTCCAGGGATCTTCAAAGTGGGTCAAAGAGTGTTGGCCAGGTTGATTTGAGTCTCAGATATGGCATCAGCTTGCTGGCTCTTTGAGGAGAGAGTTTAGAAAAGGGACAATGGCCTCTGTTCACCTAAATGCCAGATACTTCAGTTTCTGCCAATATGCCAGTGGTGCCCCTCAAGCTGCTACCCTGGTCCTGGAGCTCAGAGGGGGTGAGTCTGAGCAGGTGAGTCTATGTGTGGGTTCTTTAAGAGGAACTGCTTGTAGCTCCAGCATTTTCTTCCACTGACTCAATGCCCACTGGTTTTTGCAGCCAGAAGTTGTGCGGACTTATCTTGCTGGCACTAGAACCCTGGACTGACGGCCTTGTTTGGGGCTGGGCCTACTCGCTCCCGAGATAGCCCTCCCGAATTCCTATCCACCACACGTGCCTGTTCCATGTCTACATTCCTAATACCAGTCTGGGTAGATATGGTTTCTTTAAGTCCACAGTTGTCAGATTTCCATTCAACTTGATTTCTGAAGGTTCTGAGTGATGGCTGTTCTATTTTGGTTGTAATTTTAACATGGTTGTGAGAATAGGCAAGCCATATCTGCCTATGCCACCATCTTGATCAGAAAGTCCCTTTTCTTTCTAAATTGCTTCTCAAGAAATGTTTGATACAATGAAAGTGCACAAACACAACAAAGGAACATTCAAACAATACCTTTCTTCTGCAGGTTCTCAGAGATCATCAGGAGTTCAGGCAGCAATTTAACAACTTTGAATTAACCACAACTGAAAATGTTCTACAAAACTCTGCATAAAATAGCTGCTGGCTAATCCCAGATTCTATAGTACTTTTTGTTTTCACTCAGCAGTTTGTCACTGTAAATTTCTGCCCCCCAAAAAGTACTTTGTTCTGAAGCTGGAAATCATTTTAAGGCAGTCTCCCAAAGAACAGCTTTCCCTGTTTCTATCTGCTCCCTTGCATCATTCACCCACTGATATCAAGTGTGTAAGGAGCAACACTGTACAGTGCCCAAGCTTGTGCTTTGCACTGAGCATGCCATGATACCCCTTTCTCCATTCCTCAGTCCATTATGTTCTGACACGATCCATAAACTGGATCTGCCACATGGGCTCCTGAACCCACCCTGGCAAGCTACTCATCATCTGCTGTGCACCTGTGCCCAAGTGCTGTGCTGACAGCTACGAAACAGCAACCATGACTGATGCTGCCCTCGCCATCCTCTCAAGAAGCAGAGAATCACTTCTGGACCATGGACTGAGCCCCCAAAACATCAGTCAACTTAAGAAAATGTTTCTCCAAAAAGGGCTCCCTAAAATGGTGGTTGTGTGCCCATAAGATCTTTGCACCAGTACATGATACAGAATGGAGAAAAGTAGGTTCTCAGTTGAAGTTAGGACAGTGGAGGTCAATGACTGTTAGAGATACGGAAAAACAAGCATATGTTTATATTTCATTATACTTACAGAGAAAACAGAAGGCACAATCATGGAGGACGGGAACAGTGCAGCTGAGGAGTTCTTCCCCATCCATGGGCCTCAAGCAGTCCTGACACTGGAATTCAAATTCTATTTATTCCATTCATTCATCTTAAGTTGAAGGACAGTGACTTCCAGGCAGAGAGCACACTGAGCTTGGGCTTCTATCTGATTAATCCTGAAATCCCACTAAAACTATAACAAAGAGGGTTTTCTTATAGGTTAATACTCTGCATATCAGGAGGGGAGAGAAGACCAACAGCAATGAAATTCCAGAAGCTGTTAAAAGTGGGTGGTGGAAAAATGAAGGGGAAAAAAACAAATGCTAAAAGACAGGTGGAGAAAGCAAAATAAACGTCACTTGCAGTGCTGACTCCCCAAAACTCAGGAACCTGCTCACAGGAACCTCTGGAAGGGAGCACCTACAGTGAGGAGGAGTTAAAGAAATGACCTGATACTCTACCTTCCCCACCCTTCACAGCCAAGAAACTGCTATGTGCCTTCCCTATCGATTGAAAGCATATTACCTTGGAAGGAAAATTGAGGGTTTCTGGCACAGAATAAAGCTACATAAGACACTGTACCCACACTCAGTCCTTTCCCTCCCTCCAGAGCTCAGGTGGGCATGAGGCCTCAGACCAGAGAAGGGGCATCAGCCTGAGGGGTACATCAAGGATGAACAAGGATAACCAGTCCAGATGGAAACAGGTCAGGAGACCTCAGGGAAGGCTTCCTCAGGAAGGGGAACTGCATAAAAAGATGGAAAAAAACTGATAAAAGCCATTCCTCAACTATCCTGTCCAATAAGAGCACCTGACATCACTACAGTTTAAAAAAGCACCATTCAAGAGCTCAGATTTCCAACCGTCTTGGCAGTCCCCTACTCTTACATATTAGTGGACATCTGAAGGTGGCCTCTACCACAAAAATAGAGACCAAAACCAACCAAAGGGACCAGGGAGACTCTATTGGGAGAAAAAACATCAGAATTAACATACTCAGGGAGATAAGAACATATTTCAACTGCAACAAGGAAAAAAACACTAACTAATGAAGGAACATTCAGAGAACCAAAAAGCGCTCTTAGACTTTACAAAATAAAAGCAGAAATGAAATATTCATTAGAAGAAAAAGATAAAATAATAACTAAAGCCGACGAAAAAAAGACAGAGAAAAATTAGGTTTAAAAGGATAAGAGTATTTGAAGACCAGTCCAGATGGTTCGACAGCCAAAAAATAAAGAGTTTAAGAGCAAACAAAAAAAAAAAAATGGAAAGGGAATCTAAAAAATAATTCAACAAAAAAAAGATGTGTTAACCAATTAAAGGGACCTACAAAGTAACTATCTCAAAAAAATAAAAATAGGACCCCCCCACCAAAGATATCACTGTGAACTTTCAGGTGTCAAGGACAGTGAGGGGAGGCAACATGCAAATGAAGGAGGCAAGAAAAATTCGGATCCCACAAACCTGGTATGGCACTGCAACAACAGAAGCTAAAACAGTGAATAAGTACCTTCAAAATTCTGGAAGAAAATAATTGCCACCCTATGACTATATTGCATACCAAAATATCAATGGAAGAGAAATATAAAGAAAATTTCAGCCCTGGCTGGTGTGACTCAGTGGACTGAGTGCCAGCCTGAGAACTGAGGGGTTGGTTGCTGGTTGGATTCCCAGTCAGGACACATGCCTGGGTTGTGGGCCAGGTCCCTAGCTGGGGGCGTGAGAAAGGCAACCAATCCATTTATCTCTCGCATATTAATGTTCCCTCCCTCTGTTTCTCCCTCCCTTCCCCTCTCTCTAAAAGTAAATAAATAAAATCTTTGAAAGAAAAGAAAATTAAATTTCAGGTATTCAAGGCCTTGAAACCTGTCTCCCCTGTACCATTTGCAGGAAGGCACTGCAAAATATGTTCCACCAACACAATGGTGTAAACCAAGAAATATGATGACAGGAGACTGAAAACCAGTCATCCAACAGAGAGAAATATGAGAATCCGAAGGACAAAAACAGAAGAAGCCAGCAGTGCACGAAGTGTGGAAGATCACCAGTCCATACTAAGCAGATCAACAGACTCACATGGAAGCCTTCTGCAGGAAGGTGAAACTGGTAACAGCCTGTCTGCTCTTCCTGAACTTCCCAAGAGAAAGTTTCAACAACTGGTGCAAGTTTGGAGTTGCGTTAAATACTGCTACAGACTGAATGTCTGTGTCTCCTCCAAAATCTGGGTGTTGAGACCTAACCCCCAATGTAATTATGTTAGGTGGTGGGGCCTTTAGGAGGGGATTAGGTCATGAGAATGGGGTCCTGAGGACTGGAATTAGTACTCTTATAAATGAGACACTCTCCAGAAAGTTCCTTGCCCCTCCTGCCGAGTGAAGAGCAATAAGACACTGTCAATGAACCACGGTTCTCACCAGACACAGAAGCACCTTGATCTTAGACTTTCAGAACTGTGAGAAATAAATGTTTAAGTCACCCTATTTTGTTATAGCAGCCCAAGCTAAGTGTTACCAAAAACAACTTCCAAAAAAGATTTGAAAAGTAATCCTGGTTTACTAACAGCTGGGCTGTGAATGTTGTTTACATTCTCACATTCATTGTTCAGCTGATCTAACCAAAGTTACCATGTAACTAACTATACCCAGGAGAGGAAGGGGAAGTAACATGAATATTCAAGAGGCAAGAAGGAAATCCTCATCTTCAGAAATAATGCCTGAAACTAGAAAAAAAGTAGCACCAATTTTTAGATGTTCTTTATAAACAAAGGAGTATCAACAACCATCAGCTAAGAGAGATCAAAGGGACTGCCCTTCCAGAGGGGGGAATGGAGGCAAGTAACTGCCGTTTCCAAACCTTTTCAAGACATCTCTTTTAAACATAATTTCTTTAATAAAACCTAAATAAAAATCCTAAATAATTAAAAATGTATAAAAGGATTTGGGTCTATATGGTCCTTTCAAATCTTAAGGCCAAAAAGTCTTTAAAAACAGACTGAAAATAATAGGAAGATAAACACCAGCAATGTATTTCATAAGCATTAGCACACAACTTGAAATGTTTCCACAATTTATTCAGACCACCAACAGGATGCAGAACAGATAAGATTCCTTTTGCTCACCAAGTACCCTCATGAAAACATAAATGAAAGGTCCCTAAAGTCAAGGCTGTGTTTGTTCAGGAGTGTATACAAAGAGTACCTTTGTCACAATTTGGGATGTTTTATACTTTGTATCAATCAAAGGTACATCTTGTTTTGTTTTCTCTAATCTCAACCCTAGAAACCAGAGAGCCAAATTTTAGATTAAGAAACTCCATGTTCACCCCCAGGAGCCAGGTGTTGCAACAGCCATGTTTTTCTTTTTCCCAAAGCATTTGGTATTAAGAGTTTTAAATGCATTGCAATACAAAATCATAAATTATGGGAAATGACAGGTCCAATGACAGTAGTTGACTGTACACAGTAAGAGAGGGCTATCAGAGAGCAACTTCTATTTCCTGCACTCCTGCCACAAGATTCCATTAATGATAACAATGCTCAGCTACAGCAGAAAAAAAGCCACAGAAGGGTTGGTTGGGTGTGGTCCATTTCCTGCAGGTACCAAGCTTCCAAGCAGACAACTCTGAATCACTGGGAGAAATCACTCAAACAAAGGGTGAAGTGGCATTTCTCTCAAGAGACCATCAGACTCCTCAATAGAAACTAGCACCAACTAGAGAGATTCATTTTTTTCAGTAACCACTCACACTGCATCTTGAACCAAGATCTTATAAAAATATTGTGTCAAATAAGTAAGCTCAGCTCCATGTTATTACAGCCATAGCTCAAAGATTAGGACAAAAAAATTACAAAAAGAAACAAGGATGCAATGACAATGACTGCCACTTACCCCTAACTACCCTTTGCTGGAATTGTGCTACATTAGCTGCCTAGAAAAATCTAATCTGACCAATTCCTACTTGAAGCTGACTTGGTTCTATGTGAAATACTATCAAGAATGTTCCCGGATGTGGGATAAGAGCCAAAATGTCCTGGACTCCTCCAAGTTATATTTTTAATTTTTAAAAATCTTCTGACAACTCTCATCCCCAAAACACACTTAAGCCAAAAAAATAATAATAATAATAATAATACTGCTAAGCTGTGGTGACACAGGAAAAGAGGATCCAGCCAAGATGAAGGCGCAGGTAGATACACTTTGCCTCCTCGTACAACCAAAACAAGAACAACAAATTTCAAAACAAAAAACAAACAGAACTGCCAGGAAATCAAACTGTATGGAAGTCCAACAACCACGGAGTTAAAGAAACATTCGTCCACAACGCAGTGATGAGAGTTGCCCCACTCTGATGAACACCTAAGGCTCCACGCCTTACAACATAAGGGGACGAAGAAATATGGCCCAATGAAAGAACAGATCAAAAGTCCAAAAACAGAACTAAGCAATGAAGAGACAGCCAACCTATCAGACGCCGAGTTCAAAACACTGGTAATCAGGATGCTCACAGAAATGGTTGAGTATGGTCGCAAAATAGAGGAAAAAGTGAAGGCAATGCAAAGTGAAACAAGGAAAAATATATAAGGAACCAACAGTGAAGGGAAGGAAACCAGGTCTCACATCAACAATTTGGAACAGAAGGAAGAGATAAACATTCAACCAGAACAGAATGAAGAAACAAAAATTTAAAAAAAAAAAGAGAAGAGGCTTAGGAACCTGAGACAATTTTAAATGTTCCAATATCCAAATCATAGGGGTGCCAGAAGAGGAAGAGCAAGAAATTGAAAACTTATTTGAAAAAATAATAGAGAACTTCCCCAATCTGGCCAAGGAAATAGACTTCCAGGAGTCCAGGAAGCTCAGCGAATCCCAAAGAAGTTTTACCCAAGGAAGCAAACACCAAGACACATCATAATTACATTACCCAAGATTAAAGATAAGGAGAGAAGCTTAAAAGCAGCAAGAGAAAAGGAGACAGTTACCTACAAAGGAGTGCCCATAAGACTATCAGCTGATTTCTCAGAAGAAACTCAACAGGCAAGAAGAGGCTGGAAAGAAGTATTCAAAGTCAAGAAAGGCAAGGAGCTACATCCAAGATTACTCTATCCAGCAAAGCTACCATTTAGAATGGGAGGGCAGATAAAGTGCTTCCCAGACAAGGTAAAGCTAAAGGAATACATCATCACCAAGACATTATTATATGAAGTGCTAAAGGGACTTATTTATGAAAAAGAAGATCGAAACCATGAACATTAAAATGACAATCACAACTATCAACCTAAACAACAACAACAACAACAACAAACTAAGCAAAGCAATTAGAATAGGAACAGAATCACAGGAATGGAGATCACATGGAAGGTTATCAATGGGGAACAGGAGTGGGGTGAATGGGGGAAAGCATACAGGGAACAAGAAGCATAAATGGTAGGTACAAAATAGATGGGTAAGTTAAGAATAGCAGAGGAAATGGAGAAGCCAAAGAACTTATATGTATGACCCATGACATGAACTGGTGGCGGTATGCTGGTGGGAGGGTGGGTGCAGGGCAGAGAGGAAGAAAGGGGAGAAAAAAATGGTACAATTGTAATAGGATAATCAATAAAATAGACCTAAAAAATAAAGTAAATTTAGCCCTCGCCCTAGGGCCACACACACAGCAATGTGAAGTATTAAAATTGGTATTTAAACCAAAATTTAGGCAACTGACAGTTACAGAAAAATGTGCCTTTATTTTCCTTATTACTCCAGCATAAGACAGCAAAAAAGGTCAAAAGAAGGGGGATGGGAGAGCATAAATAAAAGGCTATAAAATGTTCATTGAGAGTTCAAATGACCAAGGTTTAAATGAACCTTGTGAAAAGTCCACCTGGGCTATCCTGCTGACACTTGGGCCTCTAACCACTCAGTTTTCTCTGCTTCCTACTCTCATTTTCGTTAGGTTCCTCTCACCTAAAGCGCTACCAATGCCTTCCAAGTTGGCACCCAGCACTCCCCAGAATTCAACTCCTTCAGCCTTCTCCCCCCACCTGCAACTGAGAAAGCATGGTTCCTAAAGTATAGGACACTCAACAATGCTACCCCACTGTACCTAAGAATAGCTACCTTCCCTGGGCCTGTGCTGTGCGCCTCTACCCTCAGCTCTGAGAGTCAATGCACCTCTGCTCTCTGTGCACCTCAGTGATTCATTTGAATCAGCCCTCACTAAGCTGTTGACCTCCTGAGGACAAGCCCAAGAGTTTCTCACCTGTACCTCCCACAGCCTCTGACACCACACTCCATATACAAATAAATGTGTTGCATGAGTACAGGCTCCCCATCCAGTTCAAAGTTCCAACACACTAGGCCACATTTCACAACTCAACATTTCCCTCGAGGTGCTTTCAGAACCTAAATCTCAACAAATACCGTAAATGTCCACACTCTGTAACAGGCCAACCTTTCCCTAGAGTGTAGATGGTTAACAAGCTGAACGTGGGAAGGCCTCTTCCATGGAAACAGGAAAAAAAGCTACGGAAATGTGACACCAAAGGGGAGGAAGAAAGGACAGGAGCACTTAAGCCACAATTAAATGCAGCTGTCGTTCTGTTTGCTTTCACTTCCCAGATTTTGCAGAAAACACAGGTTTCCCCAGGGTAAGAAAGAACACTTGAGAAAAGCTCCAAATGCATTCAATCTGGCCATTAAATAATTGTTTCTCTCGCTCTCCCCACAGACATTCTCAGGCAAAGGTTTCTCCAATCAGCTAGGAAAGTGGAAGGACGCTGCTAACCACTAGAAAATTGCAATTTTCTAGCTATTTCTGTAAAGTGTCTATGCTTTCAAATACAAGAATATCTTATTTTGTTATCCTCAAAACATGCTAACTGATCTGAGGCCCTACTACACATGTGACATACCTAATCAGTGTCTTCCAAACTTAGAAAACCACTCAAGTATGAAACAATTTGGTATTGCAACCAGCTTTTTTTAAGAAATAAAATACATCACACAACTACTTCACCAAGTAATAAGGATTAGGACTATTTCTAAAATTTTTGTTTCATGTTTTGATGTAAAATATATTTCTTATGTGAGTTACAGTCCAGAAAAGTTTAAAATTGACAAAATTTTGTAATAAAAATAAACCAAAATCTATTTCTTCTTAAATTATAACTACATAAACTCTAAGCTGATCAGGGTCCCTGCCTCCAACTAAAGTTTGATTTTCTTTTAATCTTAATTAACTTGAGTGAAATGCCACCATGTTCAATGAAGGACAAGTTGTAGTTAAATCCACAAATTAACCTAATTTCTTCTTGTCTATTTGTAGTTACTGCATTCTGTTCATTTCTATTTTTTCCCCTATGCTAATATAAAGCTGGGGTGTGGGGGTTAAAAAAAAAAAGTTTTTGGCAATTTTCATTGTTTAATGTTTATTAAAAATAATAAGGCATTCAGATTTACAGTCATCAATTACCCAGGGACTGGCACATGAGTGTTCAATAACTGCTGATTGACTAAATAAAATATCAATCTCATATTCCTAATTTCTTCAGCAAACCCAAGTTAGAATGAATTAAACATTAATTTATGCAAAACTAATAATTAAGCAATAATACAGCATGGTGAGGAGTCCGATCTTAGAGGCGGGAAAAAACCTGGTTTTCAAGTAACAAATTAGCCACATAACACTATCTCACCTTGGTCAATTCAGATAGTCTCTACTGGTTTCCACATCTAGAAAACAGCATAAATACCTATGCTTCAAGTGGTATCAGTAAGAATCAAGAGGCATAAAAATGATTTGCAAGCCAGTAATAAATGATGTTTATACTAAAATGTTTCATTCAGGTTTATTTTCTTAAGCATCTTTGCCTAGGCTACCAATTCACTCTGCTGTCTTTCTGAAATTAAGCCAACTCCTTATAAACCCTGGTCAGGAGGTAAGAGAGGGTAAAAAAGGAAGGAATGTTGGATGTATCAGGACAGGTCACAGAAGGGTTAGTACTTCTGTTTCATTCTAGAGAACAGGCAAAGGCAGGTGTGCCTTTAACTTAATCCTCAACAACAACTGTAAGGAAAGCCTCCCTGGACAGCAGCAGCTGCTAATTCAAAGAAAATATATGTGCTTGTTTTTTGTGGGGGTTTTTGGGAGGGTAGGGGCAAGAAAGGAATGTTGTACCCACAAATGGCACATTAAAAACAAAGTCTGTGGATGCATGATACTAATATAGTATCATAGACTGTCAGAAGTCACCTTCCCACCTCTGAAACTGTAACAGCTGCAAATTTGGTTGTTTCAAAACTTATCAGCTATTATACTGAGAAAGCAAAATAAAAACCATCCCTTGTAACATTATCTAGGAAATACATTATATTTGGGAGGCAAAAGTATTAAAGGAAATTCAAAGTATTAAAGGAAATTCGTGTTTTCGCAAGGTGTAAAAGTGTTGGTCCACACTCTTGGGAGAGAGAAAAAGTGAGGACAAAAAAAAGAAGAGACTAGATACCGCCTGGTAATCATCTGATACTGACTTCAGAGCACCAGTGGGGCTTTATGTACCTTTTCAAACTTATTCTTTCTACAAAGGCCAAAGTAAACTCTAAGGAAGTTATTGTGCTAGATTGCAACCTTTATTAATACAGGATAAAAGTCAGCCTAAAGGAAGTACTGAATAAAAGTTTTTGACGTTTTTGTTTTGATTTTAATCATTACAAGAGGCCTTCTTGTTCTCTTGGTCCGGAATAGCAGTTTAAAAAAAACAAACAAACAAACAAACAAACTTGGACTAAAATTCTGGCTACATTATGTTACTATTTTTCTATCTCAAACCTGAACAATGAAATCCAGTTTTCTTTTTATAGTTTAAAAAATTGAGAGAAAGAGCTATATCACATGAGGGTAACAGATTCCCGGCCCTCAAAAGCGAGAGAAAAGGAGCGGATAAATGTTCGTGAGATAAATAATCCACTTGGACACTATGGTTGCTTTCTTAGGCTCACTTGTTCAGCTAAACTGGGAGAGTAAAACTTTAAAGACAGACCCTAACTGCATCGTGAGATTTTAATCCTAACCATTTTGCCATCATTTATGCGCTTACAAACATTACAAACTAGCCAAGGATGGTTGTTTCATTTTTCAAAGAGCGAAAAACAGTCCCCAATGAAGAAAAACTTCAATGCATTCATGTAAATTTGAAATTCAACTTCTCCCCACCCTCCAAAAAAGTCACTAGTAGGCCAAGATGCCACAAAGTATCAACGAAGAGGTTTACTGGGAAAGAACTCATCTAAATCCAATCAAGTCTCAAATTAAAAAAACTCAGTGTCCCAGGATCCCGCAGGTCAGCCTCGTCTCCGGAGACTCGAGTGCAAGTTGTCCGACTGGTTCCTTGTTCCAGACTTAAAGGCTTGCACTTTCCCCCTGCCTGCACTAAAAGGAAAGGTGCGGAACTAACGCTGAAAGTAGGGCTAGCAGTTACACCTTCCTCCACCCCACCCTGCCTTCTTCGCCCGGCCCAGCTCAGGACGAGTCCCGGCGCACACCTGGCTTCCCTCCCGCCTCTTAACTTTACCGCCGGCTCGCCGGGAGGGGGACAGAGGCCACCATTACCCCACACCCCCGCCCGCACGCAGGGCCCAGAGACCGCGCCGAGGCCTCCAAGGGCATCTTCCCACATCACTTCTCCCTCGGAGCTAGGGCCGGCGCTGGGCCTACAGCTCAGAGGCGTTGGGGAAAGAGGGTAGCGGGGAGGGCAAGGCGACAGGCACACCATTCTCCCCTGACCACTCGGACTCTGAGCCAGCAAAGGGCCGCCTCGAGGCCGCGGCCTCAGGTGCCTGCTGCCCCCACCCCCAGGCCTGAGAGCTGGCCGCCGCGCCGGGCAGGAGCGCCCTGGGGGGCTGGAAGGACTTCGCCAGAATCCGGTGCGACCCCGAGGAAGGCAGCGTGGGGGATGAGGGGCCCGTGTTTACACCTCCAAGTTCCCCGCTTCCGCCTCGGCCCGCGCATCTCTCCCTCCCACCCCTCGGCGGCTCCTGCCTACCTGCATGCCGGGCAGGCCCGGCTGCACTGGAGAGTGAGCCATGGCGGTCAGGACGGCCACTTCCTGGGACGGGACAACCGGGCCGCGGCGATTCACGCGGGCGAGGAGGCCCGCGGACCCCGCGCAGCCAAAGCCGGCCAAGCCCGAGTCCGGCTTCGGCAGTGCCGGCCGGAGCCCGAGGCCACCCCAGCCCCCGCGGGTACAGGGCCAAACGACGGCTCAACGGCGGGTGGTGGACGGTGTCTCCATGCACACCGCTAAGCAGGGGCTGCGAGGAGCGCGGGGCCTCGCCTCGAGCTGCTGCCGCCTCCGCCGCCGTCACCGCTGCAGTGGCTGCTCGTCTGGAGTCTGGCGGCCTGGAACCGGAGTGGGCGCGTACAAACAGCGGAGCCCGAGAGCGCCCAGCTCAGCTCAGCCCAGCCCAGCCCAGCCCGCCCCGCCTCGGCCTGGCCTCCGCACCCGCCTCTGCAGCCTGGCCGGGGACCCCGCCCCGCGCTTCCGGGAGGGGGAGGAGGAAGAGGCTCGAGGCCACCCGGCGCCGTAGGCCGCAGCCGCCTGCGCCCGCCGCCTGCCGGGGCTGGCGGGGATCCGAGGGTCGCTAGCCAGATGCCCCCCGCCCCCAGTTGGCGGAACGGGGAGGAGGAGGGCTGCTGGGTTCGCGAAGCGGGCTTAAGCCGGGTGTTCCCTGTGCGTGGAGAAGTGGGTCCCCCCCGACCCCGCCCCCCTGGCCCGGGCCCGGTCGGGAGCTTAGAGAGCCTAGTGAGGAAGGAGCGGTTAGCACCAACTCTTACTCTACCATCTTTCTCCTGCCCTCCAAGCAAGTCCCCTCTTCCCTATCTACCCGCCGGAAAACAGGATCTGGGCAACTCCCCGAGGGCAGTCGGGATCGAGAGACTTCTGGGGGAAGAGTGCCCATTAGGGCCTCTGAGAGAGGCCGCGTCAGAACTACCTGGGCGGAGCTTCTTAAGTGTCTGGGTGAAGTTTCCAACCAACCCCAGGAGGAAACCGAGGAGGGAGAGACCGAGAGCTCTCAGTGTTAATTCCCAGTGTTTCTGCCACTTTAAAACAGCCCCGCCAGAATGCTAGGCGCCGTAAACTTAGCGAACGAGTGAGTAAGGGGCTGAACTCTAACGCCTCTGGGCTGTGGTATGAAGCTGTAGAGTCCACCACGAGAAGGGGAAACGGAGGGAGGGGCGAGGAAAAAGGGAGGACAATCGAAGGAAGCCTGTCTAAGGCTTTTCCCCAGCCCACTCCTTTGCCACTGCCCACAAAAGCCCCAGGCAGCTTAGGGCAACAGTTCTCTCTCCACAATTTAGCCCCCTATTTTCCAGAGGAAAGAAATAAGAAGGAATGAGATAGTCCTGCCTCCAGAAAGCATTTTATTTATAATCATAGAGTGGTAGCCACTGAAGTTATCTGTACTACCACGTATTGGGACGCTGACACCTCCTCGATGTCATGAACGCCCATGTTGCACCATTACTGTGAGAGGTTGAACATACAAAAAAAGAGTCCCAAAGAGTTTACAGACTATGGGAGGAAACTCTAAAAAGCCCTCCACTGAGATAAGGAGTGTTTATTTTCTGAGGTGTCGTTGTACTCAGAGAATTTCAGTTCCCTCCTGTTCTCTGGATCACACAAGGCATGGATACTAAAACCTATTAATATCTGCTTTCCCTTGGGAAATATGCGGGTTTTTTCCTCCAGGGTTCTCCAGGACACATTCAAATACCTTCATCGTTGTCACTGGCACTACACTAACTTCACAAAAGCCTTTCCAGCTCCAAGTACTGTGAAGACAGTGTGGCAAAGCATGAATGCTGGTACCTAGGAGTTTATCGTCTTGTGTAAATTTTGTGTACCTAAATAATGGGTGTATAGAAGATGAACAGCAAAACAAGCAAGAGCATGACTATTTAAAATGTTCATAATATTCAACCCAGGAATTATACTTACGGTAACATATGCTAAGGAAACAACCAAAAAGTACATAAGAATGGATCTAAAAAGATGCAATGCAGTGATATTTATAATTGTGCGAAAACTGGGAACAGATTAAAAGTCTAACAAAGATTGTTAAGTATATGATAGTATATTCATACAGTGAGTACCACATAGTCATGAAAAATATATTTCAATATTAAATAATACAGAAAAATATTTTCATTTTATATCATGAAAAAAATTCAGGATACAAAACAATATGTACAGCCTGATCTCAAGGTATTTCATATGTATGAAGTTATATTTAAATATATATCATTTACATATATGTGTAATTTTACACATGTATATGTGTAAACAGAAAAACCTGAAAGTATATAAACCAAGATTTAGCAGTGGCTATCTCTGGAATTAAAGATGATTTTTTCAGTCAGTAGAGACTATCATAAAATATCTCTCCTTCAGGTCAGCAGTCAGGGCAATAACATGGCAGCAAGATAAGGAGGGAGAAACAGGACAAATGGACAGAAATGTTTGGACACTAATCTCAGGCATTGCCATAGGAAACTCTCAAAAAACACTGGGGCTTATTTTGCAGTGGGCTAATTTCCAACAAATAAGCCACAGGGGCATTGGACCATAATAATCTGGGTATAAAAACTAATCCAAGTTCCTTTCGGTATCCAGAAGCTAGTGAGGTTAGGAACATGTGGGTTACAGTGGGATATAATCTATCTAGACACTAACTTGCATTCATTACCTGGTCTATTTCCCTATACCCTGTTTATCTCCTCACCACAACTGAACTTCATTTCCTCCTTTTACTATATTTATACTATTAAACACCATCCTTCTTGAAAGAGAAGAAGCAAAATAGGAATAGTGTTCCACTCAGTCATATGCAGTCATTACTCAGTATTCCCAGGACAGTGGCCCTCTCCCTTTGTTTTAGCAGAGCAGAGATTGTTGACAGGGCCTGAACCCAGAAGTTCATCACATTCATTCATACACTAACACAGTTACATGTGCCACATGCCAACTACATGTCAGACATTTCATCCAGTGTTAGGGATATAAATACTAGATTATCAGATGCCTCTTATCCTATCCTATGGACATGGCCTCCCAGAATCCTAATTTAAGAATTTTACAGTAACACAATTGATTAAATTTAGTTACCATAGTTATATTTCTACTAAGGAAAAAAAGGAATTATCCTTTCATCCTCTTCCTCTCATCACTTTTCCTCCACCCTCAATTTACAATTACAAAAGATCACAGTCTGTAATTCCAGAAGGAGAGATTTTGAGGGTCTCCATAGAAATTACGCATTTCCTGGTCCCCAAGGAGACACTAACCAATGGAATTATTTTCATCCCCTGGCCCTTTTTGTCTTTTTTTGACCTAAAGACATGAATTGGGCTCTGACACATATTTGGAACCACAAAGGACATTTCCGTAACCCTGTATAAAGGTGCTCCATATATAAGGCACTGTTCATTGACTTCCCCTGAGTCAGCTCATAACCTCAGCAGAGCTCAGAATGCAGCCAAAAACAAGACTTCAACAATCAATCTCTTCACTCCTGAGTTGAAAGATAAGCGCCCCCAAATGCCACTTTATAAAGAACAAGACAAGTAGCGCATTAGCAATTTAAATTTACAGATTAATGAAAAAGACTGACATGGTGAACTTTAAAGAGCGAAATGTGAGTAGCTTGGATAAGTAACAGAAGGCTTGACAAATTTCTACACCTGTTCAGCAGGTAAAGACGCTGAAGAGGAAGACAGCTTATTAAGATCAGTATAAAGAAGCATGATTTGTCATAGGTGGATGATGTGACAGCAAGAAAATGTATGCTAAAGCCTTCAGAAAAGATCCATATACATTGTGGAATGGTGAAAAGACAGTTTCATTCTATGGGTGTAAGGCTCAGAGCACAAGCTCTCACAGCAACATCACTCTTAAGTCAGTTTTTGGTTGCACCCTGCATTGGTTTGCTCAGGCTGCCATTACACAGTACCATGTGGGGGGTGGCCTAAATATCAGAAATTTATTTCCTCATAGTTTTTGAGGCTAGAAGTCCAAGATCAAGGTGTCAGTAAGGTTTGTTTTTTCAAAGGCCTCTTTCTTTGGCTTTAGATGGCCATTTTCTCCCTGTGCCCTCACAGAGTCTTCCATGTGTGTATGTGTGTGTGTGTCCTGATCTCATATTTTAAGGACACTCACCATATTTGATGAAGGCTCACACTAATGACTTTATTTTAACTTAATTACCCCTTCAAAGACCCTGTCTTCAAATACAGTCACATCCTGAGATACAGGGACTCAAAACTTCAACATATGAATTGGGGCGAAGAGACACTCATGATTCAATCCATAACACATCCATTTTATTGTACTACATATGTGTTTCTGATCAGTATTCTGTAACTGGTTCCTCCAGGCTCAGCTCCATGAGCAAGAGCTTCCTTTGTCCTCTCCCAAGTTCTGTGGACCTTGCTACATACTTCACATTTCTGCTATAAGGCATTGCTTCGTATTTCCTTGGGTGGAGTATTTAAACTTTATCTCCCTTAGAAACCAGAGCACTAATCTCCAATCGCCATACAACTGGGAGCAGAAGCAGGGAATAGAAGCAGGTATTTGCTTGGTAAAGTATCTCTAATGATAAGGAATCATTTGGAATGGCAGAACCTGCCAGAAAAGAGTTCAGAGTAGTTAGCTGGGAGTATATAACAAATAGGCATTTCATCCAAAAGGTTATGCTTTAATAAGGACTGTCTTTCTCTCTGTATAGTGCCTCCTTCACCCATGAATGTCACTGTACTTGGAGGTGAAATTTACCAGGAGGACTGGGGTCTGAGATTCCAACTGGGGGAGGGGAGTAGGGAGTGGCTTTTAGGTACACATTCCTAGTATGGAAGTTCCAGAGGCTCACACTAGAGAAGTCTAGGCTGTTTAGAAGAGTGCTCTAGAACAGGCTCACTAGAAAAATTTTCACACCCAGTTTTTGGCAAAGAGCCAATTAACAGGGTTTGTCACCCTCCAAACAGTGGCCCCTTGACCCTGCCAATCAGCTTATAAAGGCTTCAGCATACAAAGACTCATCAAGCTCTGTGTGTGTGAATTTCCCTCCTTCCAATATCTGGATATATCTGTGTTTGCTTTCAGATATATCCAGAAAGGGCATAAATGAAATCATTCCCAGAAGGGTGATGTCATCCATCCTACAGTTTACAAAAATTGCAGTACCAGTTCTTAGAAGCCCTTGGTCCTACAAGGATGACAAATTGTGGGAAATTATTTTAATTTCACTTCAAAGAGATCAGGGAATTATGCACTCAAAGAGGATTATATAACCACACAAAGGTAAAATATGCCTATGAGTTATAGGCATTTATTCCTAATACACATAACTGAGTATTCTTGGAACCTTCATGAAAATACTGCTGAAAACAGTTCCCTTTCATCAAGGCTTCACCTGCAAAAAGCATGTAGTCTCATACCTTGATTTTCTAGCCAATTTATTTGGTTTCCTAAGAAGCTGTGTTAGTGATATTATTAATCAGACCTCTTTGAGTAACACATGACAGAAACCTAGCTCAAACCTGCATAAGCACAAAAGGGAAATTTTAGTTCAGTGACAGAAATCCAAGCTTGGTTAAATCAGACTTGGATAAATCCAAGAGGGTGGGTTCAATGATAAAATTAGAACTCTGTCTTACTCTATGCCTCTCCTCTGTTTTCCCTCTGTTAGCTCTGAGTGGCTTTAACCTCATATAGATTCTTTCTAGTTGTCCTGTGTAATCCTAAAGAGAAGAGAGTGACTTTCTCTTATCCCGTGTCCATATGCCATATCTAGTGGAGGAACTCAAGTTTGTGTATGTTCATTCTTGTGACCAAAGGACATGAAGACACAGGGAGGGAACAGTCCAATACACATAGCATGCAACGTGGAAGAAACAATTTCTCAATGGAGAGAAGACTCTGGCCTGATCCGTTCCACCCCTTGGCTGCCCGGCACATGCATATACTTGTGCACACACTCATGTTCTCTTTTTCCATATGTATAATTTCTTCTGTACCCTTCCCAATGTAATACAACCAACCTACATATATCCATTCATGTACTTATCTCTTCCCCAAAGCAATTCAAGCCCAAGTGCCCTTTAGTTAGATCATACTAATCCAGGGGCTCTGGATAACATGTATTTTCTTTGTCAAGTCCGGATATGGCATTTCATAGGCCAGCAATCTATATCTAAACAGTGTTATCATCCTTAATGTGTTTAATATATTACAGAAAAGAAAAGTTTTGATAACCACCTTAAAAACTCACATGAAAAGCGGAGGAAAGGGAAATAAGCAGAAATAAGCAAGAAATAATAATCTATAATATAGAGTTGACCCTTAACCCATGGAGGAGTTGGGGTGACCACTCCCTGTGCAGTTGAAAATTCACCCATAACTTGACTTTAACTATCAATAGCCTACACTTGATCAGAAGCTTCATCAATAATGTAAATTGTTGATTAACACATATTCCGTATGTTATATATATTATATATTGTTTTCTTACCATAAAGTAAGCTAAAAGAAAATATTATTAAGAAAATGACAGAAAATACATTTTACAGTATTTATTGGGAAAAAAATCTGCATATAAGTGGACCTGTGCAGTTCAAACTCAAGTTTTTTCAAGGGTCCTCTGTGCATCTTCCTGAAAAATAAGGCATTAGGAGGAGTGCCTGGGTCAGTCACTGGTGCTACACTTAGTCTGTTCTTTGGAAGGTTCTACCTTTTTACACGGTTCTCCATGGCCACATTCAAAAGGAGCCTGTGTAGGATGATCCTGCTGGAGGCTGCACCACTTTACTAGCCTAGCTCTGTTGGTAAGGATTTAGGGTTCAGGGGTTTGCTTAGCACAATGGCACCAACCTTTTTCCTTCACAGCACCCTTAGTATCTTAGTAATTTTTTCATAGCACCTCTGAACCAGAAGAAATATTTAACTGTCCAATTAACTAAAAAGCTAGATACAAACAACTTGACTATTTCTGTCTTAATAACAGTAGCTATTTGAAGAAATAATGCTGCAAATTAAAATATTTTAATTTTGCTCTTAAGTAATCAAAATTACTTGCAAAGGGACATGTGTTCCTGTTGAACATAGCACAACTTCTCAAACTTTAGAATCAGATTGAACACCACCATCTCCATTTCTTGTTACATATTGATTTTTGTGGTACTTACCATAGCAACTGTGATTATGTTAAAAAACTACTACTCAGACATATGACATCCTTGAAAAGAATGTTAAAACTGTAGACTACTTGTCTATGTGGTATCTGATAGATGTTTAGCACTTCTGTGCTTCCTAAAAAATTTAAAATATCCCATGATACCTTTGAAAATTCTCTGCAGTACTGAGAGCACCTTGGGGCAGAGTTTGGGAACTATAGCTTTGAGATTAAATAGTCAATAAATTGTTCTTGTGATATACCTACCTTGAAAACTAAGTAGGAGACCAAAGTCATCAACCTGCTGAGTTAGGGTCCTTGAAACTGAGCCTTTTTGTCCTCTTAAGTGCTGGGCTGTGGTGCTCCAATATGGCTGATGTCCTTGCCAGGGGCGGTACCAAGGCATCGAGAGCTCTAGGCTAGTGGCTTCTGCTCAGGATCACCCTCTTTTGTTTAGACCAGTGTATGCAGATGTGGATGTCGTAAATTTTCATTCCCTGTACCTGTTGAGTCCAAAGTCTATAAATGATCCAGGTCCTGAAGCGCGACTGGTAACAACCCATTCAGCCAACTTCATACCAAGAACCATTCAAGTCAGGGATCACCAGCTCTCCAGATACAGGGACTCCTACTATACTCCATTCAGTCTTATCCATGCCAACTACTCAATTTTTCTCTTGTACCTTCTGTTCCTGGTTCCAGTTTTCTTACTTGTCTGGACTCTTTTGGTTTCACCTGACAGAAACCCAATTTAAATTAGCTTAAGGAAAAAGAGTAATTTATTGTCTTGTATAACTGGAAGATGTAGTATTTATAAGTAAGTCACAATCAAGTTCAATGAGAAAAATTGGAAGAGGTGAAATTACCTCAGACAACTTGATTTGGAGATTCAAAGAAGGTAACCAGGACTCTGTGGGTCTTGATATTTTGGCTTGTTGGCCTCTGCCTGAATTACCTGTCAGATGGGCTCTTGCCATAGAAGAAAATGATAATTATATCAGCCTTAGGTCTTCATCATCCTCACAGAGCCCAGATTTAAAAAGAGCATCTCCCCTAATAACGCTACCATAAGTTGCAGGGAGGATTCCCTGCATTGGCTGGCATAGTGCGAGAGGCAGAATCAGCCCATCAGAACCCAAGAATAGAAGACAGTTTCTTAGAGGATGAGGGGTGGGATACAGAGCAGACAAGAGCCCTTATACCCACTGGAGTGGGAGAGTTGGAGTTTCATTTTCCATAGTTGCTTTATCTGGCAGTGGGGAAATCCTTCTTATTCAGGATCTTCATACAGAGTTATGAGGATCAGGGGTTGGCAATCTCTCTGTGAAGGGCTAAGTAGTCAATATTTTAGGCTTAGTGGATTGTATGATCTTCACTGTTGTCAGCAAAACAGCAATAGACTATATGCATACAAATGAGCACAGGTGTTGCAAGGACAGTTTGTTTACAAACACAGCTGGCAGACCAGATCTGTACCCAGGGTGTTCTTTGTTGAACCCTGATCTAGATGGGTGACCTTGGTAAGTTGACTAAGGGGTCAAACAATTCAATAGAGTTTAAATAGGACAAGTTTAGGGAAGTACATGGAAGAGGAAAAAGAAACTACAAGCATACAACATGGATATGTAGAGTTGACAAAAAGAGACAAAGGATATACCCTAACTGCGTACTGTAAATAAGTGTCCATACTACATAATTGCAGTTAAAGATAAAGGCAGGGTCCAAATTACATATAAAAATGGTGAGAACATGAGGAGGGAAATTTCCATACTGAGGATTCAGTCCTTCCAGAAACATTACCAATGTACCTTCATAATGAAAGGGGAGTCATGGAAGAATATCTGTGAACAATCATGAACTCCTCAAGGTCAGAATTCAAGTTTAATTTTTTTTCTTGTGATCCTAAAAGTGCTCCTGGTATACAGTACAGAAGAACCCTATAATAAATATTTGCCTATCTATATCAGACTCAGGCAAATTTGAAAATTGAAATTCTACTATTTACAAGGTGCTTAAAAATATAGGGCAACTGGCACTTGTACGCTACTCGTGGAAGTGTAAGTTAATATGGTTTTCCTAGAGGATCTTAAATAATATAACAAAAACACATATCTTTTAATATTAAATTTTGATTTCAAGATATTATACTTAGAGAATAATTATAACTACTTAGGACATACATATGAAGATGAGCATTATATTGCTATTTATAACTAAGAAAAAATAGTAGAACTGTCAAATTATAAGGCTTTGGCCAAGAAATTATGATTCACTCATAGGAGGTATTCATTTTATGTAGCAACTTCAAATTATTGTTTAAATTAATATTGACAAACTTATTAAAGGTATTCATAGCTGACATGAGGATGTGTGAGAAAACTAAGTTATAAGAATATATGTATACTATAATAATATTTTTCATTAGAGTATATGAAGAATTCTCCTTTTGGCAATGGCTGACTAAGTTATTTCAGAATAGTACTGCCACTGAGAATGACTAGAGGCTTCCAGTCAAGATGGCAGTGTAGGCAGACATGGCTCATTTCTTTGCACAACCATATTCATGTTACAACTAAAATATAGACCAACCATCACTCAGAAACATCAGAAACCCAGCTGAATGGAAGTCTGACAACAACGAAATTAAAGAAACCACATCCATTGAGAGAGGTAGGACAGGCACAGACATGGAATGGACTGGTTTCTCACCCATGTACAGTGGATAAAAATTTGGGAGGGATATCTCAGAATGAGGAGTCCCAGGCCCACACCAACCTCCCAATCCAGGGTTCCAGTACCAGGAAGATAAGTCCCCACAACTTCTGGCTGCAAAACCAGCAGGGATTGATTCCGTGGAAGAAATTTCTGGATCCCCAAGCAGTTCCTCTTAAAGAACCCACACACATACTCATACTCACTCGATCTAAGCTCCAGCACCAGGGTGACAGCTTGAAGGGAACCGAGGGCATACTGGGAAAGGCTGAAGTGTCTGGCATTTGGGTGAGCGGAGGCCATTGTCTCTTTTCTGAGCCCACCTCCTCATAGAGCCATGGATCCACCAGGCCGGTGCCACATTCGAGACTCTATCCACTTGGATAACACTGTGTGACCAACCTTGAAGATCCCCAGAGACTCAGCCCCATCCAACTTATGGGCCGACCCAAGCTGCTTTTCTATAAGAATGGTGGGTCTTGGCTCATGCTTAACAACTTCCTAAATCCTATCAAACAAGCAACAGCTGGCTTTGGTGAACCCCAGGCCAGGCACTAGCAGGAACTAGCAACAGCCAGATTATTTTTACAGCTTGGCTTTGCCTAGAAATCTCCAAGCCTAGCACAAGAAACAGTCTTCTCAAGCTGCTTTATAGCTCAGGAAGGGCAGCCCCAGGCAAAACACAGGTAGGGGCTGACCTTGGCCTACACCAACCTGGAAACAACAGGGCCAGTGTACCCAATAGATAGCTACAGACTACATCAGAGCACTGCCACCCTGCTCTTGCACAGCTGATCCTCCACAGAGGGCAGAGGCTGGTGGTCAGTGCTCGCAACCAATCCTTGCAGCTGACTGGATTGAGTAGGTCCTTCTCATTGATCTGTCAACAACAACCAAGGCTCAACTATAAGAGGAGGGTGTACTCAGCCCACACGAAGGGCACATCTTGAGTACCCAGCTTGGGTGATAGGCGAGGCTGTGCCACTGGACCCTGCAGGACACCTACTACATTAGGGCACACTATCAAGACATGGAGTCAAAGCAGCTGTAACTAATACATAGAAACAAACACAGAGAGGCTGCCAAAATTAGGAGACAAAGAAACATGGTCCAAATGAAAGGAGATGAAAACTCCAGAAAAAGAGCTAAATGAAATGGAGTTAAGCAATCTATCAGATGCAGAGTTCAAAATACTGGTTATAAGGACATTCAGGGAACTTAGGACCTCAGTAGCATAAAAAAAAAGATCCAGTAAGAAATGAAGGATTAACTATTTGAAATAAAGAACAATTTACAGGGAAACAACAGTAGAGTAGATGAAGCCAAGAATCAAATCAATGATCTGGAACCTAAGGAAGAAAAAAACGCCCAGTCAGAACAACAGGATCTAAAAAACACTCAAAGAAATGAGGCAACTTCATTTCAGCCTCTGGGGCAACTTCAAAGGTCCACCATTGGCATCATAAGGGCACCAGAAGGAGAAGAAAAAGAGCAAAAAGTTGGAAATCTATTTGAAAAAATAATGAAAGAAAAGTTCCCTAATATTGCAAAGGAAATAGATATGCAAGTCTAGGAAGCACAGAGAATCCCAATCAAGTTGGACCCAAAGAGGACCAAACCAAGACACATCATAATTGAAATGCCAAAGGTTATCAATAAAGAAAGAATCTTACAAGCAGTAAGAGAAAAGGTGAGAGTTACCTATATTGGAGTTCCCATAAGACTGTCAGCTGATTTCTCAACAGAAGCTTTACAGGTAAGAAGTACTCAAAGTGATGAAAAGCAAGGACCTATGACCAAGATTACTTTTTCAAGCAAAGCTATCATTTAATTTTCTTTTATTTATTTTTAGACAGAGGGGAAGGGAGAGAGAAAGAAAGGGAGAGAAACAACAATGTGTGTTTGCCTCCTGCTCGCAGCCACCGGGGATCTGGCCCACAATCCAGGCATGTGCCCTGACTGGGAATCAAACCAGTGGCCCTTGGTTAGCAGGCCAGTGCTCAATCCACTGAGCCACAACTAGCCAGGGCCAAAGTTGTGATTTAGAGTGGAAGGGAAGGCAAAGTGCTTCCCAGAGAAGGTAAAGCTAAAGGAATTCATCGTCACCAAGCCATTATTATATCAAATGTTAAAGGAATTTATTTAAGAAAAAGAAGATCAAGACCATGAACATTAAAATGACAACAAACTCACAACTATCAACAACTGAATCCAAGACATAAAAATGAAACAAACAACCAGAACTGGAACAGAGTCATAGGTATGGGGATCATTTGGAGGGTTATCAGCTGAGAGGGGAAGGGGGTAAAACGGAAAAATGTTGTAGGGATCAAGAAGCATAATTGGGAGGAAAAAAATAGGCAAGGGAATGTTAAGAACAGTATAGGAAAGGGAGAAGCCAAAGATCTTACACACAAGACCCATGGACATGAACTAAGTGGGGAGGATTGCAGGAAGGAAGGTGGTACCAGGTGGAGGGATGCAAAGGAAAAAATATTGGGTCAATTGTAACAGCATAATCAATAAAATATAAAAATATACTTAAAAGAAGAATGACTAGAAAAGATAGACAAATTAATTAGTAGACAAATTAATAAACAAAAACATGTGTCATAAGTCCTCAGAGAACTAGTAAAGCAATTTGTATAGCCAAGACCCAGAGGAAAGGAAAGCCAAGAGAGGTGAACCTGGCATTTGGGGCTGCTTTTTTCCTTGAGGCAATTGCTAATTAGGAAGAGACAACTGAGTAGCAAAAAGAGCAAAACAGAATTTCAGCACTTTCACAGGGCCAGGTGGGAAAGTTTAGAATTCAGTGTGCTCTAGGAAAGATAAGTTCTGGCAAACAACCTAGGCTTTTGATTTGAACTACAAAGTGCTACATCCTAAGAGTAAGGGTGAATCAAAAATAGACTAATTCTTACAAGAAACGAAGTCTAGTTTCAAATCAGTTCAAATTAGAGATTAAGATGATATGCCCCAACTTTGTTCTATGTCAGAAGTAAATATAAATCCTTTCAGGAAAAAGATGCCATCTCCTAGAGTCTCAAATCATCCTTACATTTTTTAATAAACAATGTATGACATTGCTTTTAATAAACAATGTATGACATTGTTTTTAATAAACAATGTACTCAATAAAAAATAACCCAGCATAGTAAATAGAACTTATAAAATAAAGCTAGGCATACAAGACTTGACAGAAAGCCAAGTAAATAAATATATAATAGAGACAAACTCATAGGAGATATTGAAGTGATGAGAATGGTCATTAAAATAATTATGACATACATTCAAGAAATTAAATGACAAGATGGAGAATTTTAACAGAAAACTGGAAATTGTTAAAAAGAATCAAGTGAAAATTCTAGAAACAAAAAATATAATTTTAATTTAAAAAAATGGTTTTAAGAGCTGATTATATACAGCTGAAGAGTTTTAATAAACAGAGGAATAGTGTGTGTGGGCGTGTGTGT
Organism: Pteronotus mesoamericanus; assembly: GCF_021234165.1. Classification (NCBI taxonomy): domain Eukaryota; kingdom Metazoa; phylum Chordata; class Mammalia; order Chiroptera; family Mormoopidae; genus Pteronotus; species Pteronotus mesoamericanus. The sequence continues at coordinate 822,438 of NW_026555109.1, forward strand.
ATACAGGGAAGCTCAAAACAATATTAAGTAAAAGAAGGGAGGCATAAAAGAATACTGGTACATGGAGAGTACTGTATGGTTCCACTTACATAAAGTTTAGAAACAGACAAAACTAATCTATTGTGTTAGACATCCTGAACAGTTAGATTTGGGGAAGATAAAGGGAATAATGATTAGATGTCAGAATGAGGGGGACTAGGTCTTATTCATTAAGTGTTTATGATTTGTATACTTCTTTCTTTGTATGTTATACATAATAAAATGTTAAAATATATATGAATACTTACAAGCAAACATGAAAGACTATTAAGAGAAGTTATATTTGAGAATAATGGACAATTTTTAAAATTTTTCTTTTTTTTCTGTAATGATTATGAATTCCTTGGTTTTTTGTTTTGTTTTGTTTTGTTTTTAAAAAAAGGAAACAGAAAGAGAAAAAGAAGGAAAAGGCCCTGGCTGATGTGGCTTACTGGATTGAGTGCCGGCCTATTTTTTTCCTCCCAATTATGCTTCTTGATCCCTACAACATTCTTCCATTTCACCCCCTTCCCCTCTCAGCTGATAACCCTCCAAATTCCCAGTCAGAGCACATGCCTGGGTTGCAGGCCAAGTCCCCATTTGGGGGTGCGTGAGAGGCAACCAAACACTGCTGTTTCTCTCCCTCTCTTTCTCCATCCCTTCCCCTCTCACTAAAAAGGAATAGAATCTTTAAAAAAAAAAAAAAAGAAGTGTGGGGGGAAGGCAGAGACAAATGTATTTAAAAAGTAAATAAATTAATAAAAAAAAGAAGAAAAAGAAACACTGACTAGTTTTCATTTATTATAATTCTTCTGATAATGGAATAAAAGAAAATAGGATTTATATTTGACTTAAGAAAGAAAATCCTGGAATTAAATGTGTTAAACAGAGAAAATGGTGGATTCTTCTTCAATGGTGGTCTGTTAAAATAGAATAAAATGTTAAGTGTGGTTTTCCTTGAAGGCATGACTGTAGATCAGAATACCTCTTAAGATTCATTTTGCATCTATGATCCTATAGTTTTCAGTTTGAGTGAGATATACTGAAGGAATTTCTTTTATGGTGAGTTTACCTTTCAAGTAGTGAGCAAGTGACTGAGAATAATAATATGTAATCCTATTTTTAGGACCTCACAGGCTATGAAAATCATATAATTATAGATGAAATAGGATAAAGTAGAATAAGTGCCATTCACTCATTCATTAATAATTATGAACTGTATAGGCATGAGTCAGACTCTGACTGAACTGGAATATTGCAGTAAACAGAATAAAATCCATGCTCTCATGGAGTTTATATTCTAGTAAACAAACACATATATTTATATAACACATCAAGTGGTGATAAGTGAAATGAATTTTAAAAAGCAGAGTAAGGATAAATAATGGTGGGATTGTTGTACAGACTGAGCTATTTTAGATAAGATAGACGAGGAAGGGCTCTATGATTGAGGACACTGAAACAGACATCTGAATGAAGTGGGGGACCAAACGGTTTATGTGGTTTTCCACACTTGAGAAGTCCAGAAAGAAATAGTATGTTTGGATCATCCCAGTAGGAGCAACAAGGCCAGTGTGGCTGCAACAGTATGAGCAGGCAAGAGGGAATGGTAAGAGATCACATAGCTTGGAACAGACAGCGTAGGGACTTATGGTCCGTGACGGGGACTTAGAACTTTATCTTTGTGAAGTGGGAATCTACTGAGGAGTTTGGGACAGAGGCATGATATAATCCAACTTACGTTTTAAATATCTGGCAGCTGAGTGGAAATAAGATTGTTAGAAGGTTTTTGCTCTTCTCTAGGCAGGACATGATAGTAGTTTGGGCAACTGCCACAAAGATATTACAAAAACTAGGGAAAGGGGATAATTCTGGAGATATTTTGAAGGCAAAGACAATAGGATATGTGGGGTTTAAGAAAAATAGAGGAGTAAAGAATAACTCCAAGGACTCTGATCTGAGAAAATAAGAGAATTGAGAGGCAACATTTATCGAAATGGTAGTAGTCTTGAGAAATGCAATTTGGAAGGGGTATGGAACTGTTATCCCAGAATTAACTTATTGTTCTGTTAATACAAAGGAGGCAGCAACTAAAAAGACCTGAATTAGGCAGGTAGCCCTTCAGAATGGATGAAAAGAACCATTCTCACATTTTGACAGTGCCTTTACAAATTTTGAACATTGCAGAGAGTTTGCAATGCTAATCATTTTTTTATTTTTTAATTTCTTTTTCTTTTTTTATTGCATTTCTTCCATCATTATTTAGTTTCCTTATACCCCCTTCCCCACCACAATCACCACACTGTTGTTCATATCCATGAGTCCTTTCTCCTTTTTGCTCAGTACCTCCACCCCTAAACCTCCCTGCTCCTTTAGCTGTCATCCTACTCTCTAACAAGTCTGTCTCTATTTTGTTTGCTTGTTCAGTTTGTTCATTAGATTCCATATGTGAGTGAAATCATATGGTATTTGTCTTTCTCTGTCTGGCTCTGACTGGCTTATTTCACTTAGTGTAATGTTGTTCACATCCATCAATAGTGTTGTAAAATTTTCTTCTTCTTTATGGCCGAGTAGTATTCCACTGTGTAAATGTCTCATAGATGTCTTATCTGTTCATCTATTGATGGACAGTTGGGCTGCTTTCATATCCTGGTGACTGTAAATAATGCTGCAATTGTGTGCTTATGTTCTTTGGAATTAGTGTTTTGCATTCCTTCAGATATATTCCCAGAAGTGGGATCGCTGGGTCAAAAGGCACATCCATTTTTAATTATCCGAGGTAATTCCATACAGCTTTCCACAGTGGCTATATTACCACCAATAATGCAAAAGAGTTCCCCTTTCTCCACATCCTCGTCGGCACTTGTTGATTTGTTGATTATAGCAATTCTACAGGTATGAGATGATATCTCATTGTGCAGGTTTTAATTTGCATTTCTCTTATGATTAGTGACATTGAGCATTTTTTTGTATGTCTTTTGGCCATCTGTTTGTCCTCTTTAGAAGAGTGTCTATTCAGATCCTTTGCCCATTTTCCAACTGGGTTGTTTGGGGTTTCTTTGGTGTTGAGTTTTGTAAGTTCTTTATAAATTTTGGGTATTAACCCTTTATCAAATGTATTGGCAAATATCTTCTCCAATTCTGTGGGCTGCCTTTTTATTTTGTTGAGGTTTTCTTTCCTAATAATTGTAAAACAACTTTTTTTTTTTAACATAGGGATTCAGCACAGGCCTGAAAACCAACTAGAATGGGCAGTGATGGGAGTGGGGAATAAAACAACTATTTGCTATTAATTTTGTTCAAATTGCTCTTTTTTAAAATTGTCTTTATAGGATCACAATTAATATCAAAATATAATATTCACTCCTGGAAACCCTTTTAACTCCTGCGCATCCTTTATATTGACCTCAATATGGCCCTTTCTGAGAAGCTTTCCTTTGTCTCTTCAGTTATGGTTACATGCTTCTCCTGTAAATTTCCATAGAACTCCAAGGATTATTTTATCATATTCCTTTTCTAAATACACTGTATTATCATCACCTATTTTTCTCCTACCAGGTCAAATGGACAGGTTCATATATCTTTGACAACCCAATAGCAGACTCAAAACTTGGCACTTGATAAAAAATGTGGGAAAGGAAGGGAAGAAAGGTGGGAAAAGTCTGGAATGTATTGTCTCACCATTACCTGGAAGTTATTTTATTGCAACAGGTCCACCTGGCTTAAGTTCATTCTTGATCCATTGGACCAAGTGAAAAGTAGGTGTATTACAGAAATGTTGTTCAATGAGACTACATGGAAAATTATAATACAATGACTTCTGGAAACATCTTAACACCTTCCCCATGTTGCAGTTGTATTAAGACTAGAATTATAGACGAGAGCTGCCCAATAGGACTTTCTCTAATGATGGAAATGTTCTAAATCTGTGCTAATAGAGTAGCCACAGACTACCTATAGTTATTGAACACTTGAAATGTGGCTAGTGTGACTAAGGATCTGAATTTATAATTTAATTTAATGGATTTAAATTTAAGTAGCCACATGTGGCTAGTGACTACTGTTTAATTAGTGCAGACTCTTAGTATTGGAAATCATATTTTCTAATTTCCTCACTTTACAGGTGAAGAAACTCAGCCATAAAGAAGCAATGTTATTTGCCCAACTTCCTAATTCCTTGTACTGAAATACGTATCTGGTTTTGTCACTAGTCATTCCCAATATGACCTTTATGTTGAAATCTACTTCTTCCATAGAAACTTTAAATATTCAGATAGCAGTTCAATTGCAACCCTTACAAACCAACAGCAGTAATAAACCACTTTAAAGGGGAAAAAAAAGGTTTTAAGTGCCACTATTCTTAGAAAAACATGATTTTCCTCAATAAGGAATCTTTAAAAACTATTATGATTATAATAAGTTGCATACCATGGCTTATTTGTTGAAACTCATAATTAGCTACACAGAACATTTATCCAGTGGTAAAGTGAATAACTGAACAAAGAACCCAATTTCTGAGACTTTACATATTCACCTAGATAATAATGAAGTGGGGACACATAAAATAACTGAGAAATGACTGACTATGTAAATAAATATCATGTCTACCTCCAAAATCACCTCCAAATTCTGTACAAACATTGTTGAGGGGAACAAAAGTTTGGAGTTGTGCGTATAGATGATGATGATGGTTGGGCAGTAGTAGTGGAGGGCTGGCAGAAGGTTGGGAATTGTCTCTCTTCTCCCGTAATAATAAAAAAATTTTTGTGAACCTAATCCTACTATGTGCCAGGCCCTAACAGGGGTGTACAACCCATGGCCCACAGGCTGCATGTGGCCCAGGATGGCTATGAATGCCGTCCAACACAAAATCATAAATTTACTTAAAACCTTTTTTGGCTCATCAGTTTTCATTAGTATTTGTATATTTATTGTGTGACCCAAGACAACTTTTCTTCTTCCAGTGTGGCCCAGAGATGCCAAAAGTTTGAACGCTTCTGGAAATCAAACTATTTCTCTTTAGACTTTTCTTGCATGTTCACCTGACAAACCTCCAACCTTAGACATCTACTGCCCTCTCTTGCAGCTGCGTAGCAGAGCCCCTGGGGTAAATCTCACTTGCTGGGCAGACTGGCTACAGATGTAAGATCATCAGTCTCAAATCACCACCTCTGCTACTCTCCGGTTTTTCTTCCCACTCTCCTCAGTCCAGCATCCCACCTCTGCCACATCACTCTTTCAGAGGGCTTCCTCTCCAGCTTTGCTGAGAACAGAAGCCATTAGATGAGAACGCTCTCAGTAGACATGTCATGCCTACAAACCTATAGACATTGGCCCCAATTCTCTCTATCTGTTGCAATCAGGGACATGACCTTCCCTACTTCTAAGTCCATTTCCTCCCCCCTTCTCTCTTTATGACTTTATGCTCTTTTGTGTTCTCTGACACTTCTGGACATTGTCTATTTTTTTACTCTGTCTTTCCAATAATCATTTAAATATCCTCATATCTATTCTATTTGAAAAGATACAAAACAACCTTCCCTCCATACTACATACTCCCCATCTACCATCCCAACTATCTCTTTCCCTCCACATACAAACTTCTTGAAAGTGAGTTTAATTTCTTCACTTTATCTTCCCATCTTAAATCCCTCCAATCTGGTGTATACCCACCACTCCACAGAAACTGCCCTCAATTCACGAGTGACCTAGGTGGGTACTCTCATAGGCTATTTGCAGTATTTTGTTTTTTTTATTCAGTATCTGGCATGGCTGTCTGTGCTGCCTTCTTGGAGCATTTCTTCTGTTGGCACCTGTATCACACATTCTCCTGGTTTCCTCTTATCTTTTAGGTGTCTCTTTCTGAGTATCCCCAGTGCACTCAATCTATCTTATTCAACCTTTAAACACTGAAAGCCCTTAAGGCTCAGTTTCATGCCTGTCTTCCTCTCACTCCTCTTTGCTCTCTTGCATCTGTTATGCCATTTAATTATCCAGATGACTCCCAAATTTATATATTTAGTCTTCTCTTGTGAGTTCAAGACCTTTAAATCCAACTCTCTATCTACCATCTACATTTCAATCTTTCCAAAGGTCAAGATCTTCCCCGTCAATCTTATTTCTCCTCCTGTATTCTCAATGCCAACTAATCAGACCATACACATTCACTCACTCAAACACATGGGGCTCATCCTTTCCCCTTACACCTACTTCTCCTTATTAATCAATTAATCCTATTATCCTATCTTCTACATAGCTCTGAAATTCATCCATTTCCTCCATCTGTGCCATTACTGCCCTACTCTAATCCTTGCTACTCAAGTGTAGTCCATGACCAAGAGTATCATATTCATCTCAGAGCTCTTTGGAAATGGTGCCTTAGTCCCTGCTCCAGACCTACTGAATCAAAATTAACCTTTGGTAAGAACCCCAGGTGATTTGGGTGGCCATAAAAGTCTGTAACTTTCCCACCTGATCTCCCTGCTTCTATTTTTGTCTCTTCCAAAAGATTACCCACACAGCAAACCAAATCATGGCACTCACATACTAAAAGTCTTTCAATAGCCTCCTATTTCTCTTGGAATAAAATGTATTCTATATACTTTTCCTATTATATGCTATGATTCAAGATACTGTTGTCCTTTGTCTAACTTTCACTTTTATTGTATCTCTTCTAAGACAAGAAATATTTGACAGCTTTAATTTTTAAAAAGTAACTTAAAATCAATTAGTGTTTTTAGCTACTTTTTTTGTGTGAATGGTATGTTGCATTGTAAATGGTACTGTTTCTCAGTTCATGTAGTTAATTTATATACTAGACGCACATAAAAGGCCCTTAGGTATTAAAGAAGTGTTTTTCCTTTGCAAAATGCCATAAATTATGCTCTGAAAGCTAGAGATAAATCCCATTGGATGAAAAAGGTTAAAATTTGAATATTGTAGGCACAGAAAATAAAACTCTTATAAGTTTTATTTATTTTTTATGAGTGAGGCAGCATCCTGGACATGAGGACCACTTCTTTGAAAGAATATCACCTAATTTATCCAAATATACTAAAAACAGGTTCAGCACTGTTTTAAGTCTCATGTAAAATACCACTGTGGGAAAAGTTTTTGTTGTCATGGTAATCTATGAAACTCTGAAAACAAAAACACTACTGTTGAGTCATAAAATTCAATTAAAATATCCCTTTCACTTATTTAAATATAAAAGAGAAGTTTGGGAATAGAAATATTTCATAAGGCAATCCAAGATATAAAATGCAATGTAGGATCTCCTCAAAATCTCTCTCTACCTTATAATTTGCATTGGGGAATGAGGTACTGCTGATAAACTTTAAGTTGTCTGAAATCTTGGCTGTAGTCATCAGGCAGCTCTGCTTTCAGGTAGAGGAGTCCAAGATACTTCCAGGAAGACTAAGGAGCTCCTCCAGAATGTTTCTGATTCATCTGAAGTGCTGGATGGAAATCATTGGTGGTGCCACAGGGATAGCCACAGGCAAAAAACAGGCTTTCCTAAGGACACCTTCAGGAGGTTTCTGCAAAGCAGGGACAGAAAAACCTCAAGCCTGGAGGTGAGCTTCAAAGGACCAAACTTGGAGGAGGATCAAAAAAGCTGAAAGCAGCTAAATGAAAGAAGCCAGTTACACAGGAACGTATATTGTATGATTCCATTTGTATGAAATGTTCAGAATAGGCAAGCCCACAGACACAGAAAGTAGATTACTGGTTGCTTAGGGCCGGGGGAGAGAGATGGAGAGATAAACAGGTCAAAGACTTAAGAGGTACAGGGTTTCTTTCTGGTATAATGAAAATATTTTAAAATTGTAGTAATGATTGCACAACTCTGTAAATATAGTGAAAAGTACTGAATTACGCACTTTAAATGGTTGAATTGTATAGTATGTCAATCATATCTCAAGAGAGCTGTTAAAAATAAATTAAAATAAAGTCTAAAAAAATACCCCCCACAAAAAATAAGAAATATTTAAAGATATTGAGCAATAATAGTGATGAATGTTTCATATGATTCACATATAGCTATTTCTTGATTTCTTTCTGTTAGCTATCATTGACTTCCTGCTATATCAAATGAAGATTTCACTTATCTACCACCTCCAACCATGAACATATATATATTTTCCTCCCACCATTCTCCCATTATAGCTATATTGTAGATTTTGATAAGATCAATATTTAGCCCTGAGGACTCTCAAATCTGTATCTCCAACAGAGTTCTTTCCCAAGTCTGGAAGATATCCAGGTGCTTAATAAACACGTATACTTTACTTTCTAACAGACATCTCAAACTTAATTGGTCCAAAACTGAGCACTTGATTTCCTCCAAAACTTGCTCTTCTTACTGTCTTTCCCATCTCACTAAATGGCATGCCATTGTCCCAGTTGCTCAAGTCAAAAACCTCAGGAGTATCTTTGCCTTCACTCTAACTCTGCCAGCCTGTATCTTATCTGTCAACAAATTCACTTGACTCTGCCTTCAACATATATTCAGAATCTGACACCTTCTCACCACCACATTGGTAAAAATCCTGGTCCATCATTTCTTCCTTGAATTGCTTCAAGGGTCTCCCAATTGGTTTTCCCACTCCTGTCCTTTGTGCCTTGGGCCTGCTCAACAAAGTGATCCAGTTAAACAAAATCAGATCATGTCACTCTTCTGCTCCAAACCCTCCAATGACTCCCATTGCATTACAGGGACATCATCAGTGGTAGTGATGTACCTGAACCAGTTAATGCAATTGTCCCCTGGATGGTCTGTTACCCTAGCACACAAGCTTAATGCCTATTATCCATAGTTTTCAGGAAGGTCTAGGAAGGTTAAAACTCTGCTTAAAACATCAACAATTAAAACAACTCAGCCTTTATCTGTTAAGCTTATAACACTCTCCAATGAAGACATTTTCTACACTGGTAAATAGAAGTGCTCACCATCACCCTCTGCATGGGATGAGAACTCTAGACTATTTTTTCTATCCAGTCTAAACTCCTCTAAACCAAATCTACTTCTGATTTCCTTAATGGGAAGGGGTGGAGGTACCCGCTCATTTTCCTGAACTACTCTTTATATATACAACCCTTCTCTGGTTCCTTACACAGAGCATATGCAGTCTTTTCGGGGTCCTATCTTTGGGAGCAAACAAGTCTTTACAAAAACAGATCGAGGCATCTATTAGGGCAAAACTTTGGATATTTTAATACTGTTTTGTTCTGTTTGAAAATGACCCTGTCTTTCATTAGCATGACATTCTTGATCCAGTTTTTGTTGTGTTAATCCACAATAATCGTATTAATCTGTGAAATTCAACTATGTTATCTGGGAAGCAGTATCACCAGGAAATGAGAAGTAGAATGTCCTCCAGAGATTATAGAAGCGTCACTCAAAGGATTTACAAAAAATTTGCTATAAGCTAGTTTAGGAAGCATGCTTAGTAAAATACTTGTTTGGACCCTATTTTTTCTCTCAAATGCTGGGAATGGGATAGTGGCAAAAGCATTTACTTCTGCTGAGCCTGTTAGATTCTCCTTGCAGTGAAGGAGGGACTACAGGAGAAGAAAGCCTCCTCTCTTAGTCTCTTGCTGGTTAAACTACTTCTTGGTCCTGACCCTACTCATGCATGTTTATTAATTCATTCAGGCTCCTGGGGATTCAATCCTATTTCTTTTTCTCCTCAAGTCTTTTACTAAGTATCTATCTCTTAAAAGTTCTTTTTCTAAAACCCACTTCAATTTCCTCAGCTTTCTTTTTCCTTGCTGTCCATCATTCTTTTATTCACAAATATTTGCTAAACACCTATGTTTTTTCACACTCCATCTCTGCACTGGTTAAAAATCACAAAAGCAAAGCAGGCAGATAGCAAATGCCAATACAACCATATATTCTCACATACAAGATGCAGGAGCTTCTACATTTCTGAATTTGCTGACGTTGAAATGAATCTTGCAGGGAAAGAGAGAAGAAACTTTACAGTCTCTAAGTTAGAGAATACCACAATATAGTTATCCTTTAACACTTTTAGTTATTACCTCTGCTGTTTGCTTCTAAATAACATGCTGAAGTTGCCCTCCAATGCTGCATTCACATTGGAAGCAGAGCCTGGGGCAAGGGCTTGCATCTGAGCAGTTTATTGAGGACTAATGCCAGTGAACAGAGGGCAAGGGGCAGGGCAGGGATAGCCAGTGCAGGTGCATTATGATTGTCACCACTGTGGGCACTTTTGGAAGAGTCATGTCAAACATGTTTCACAATTGCCTACCTACAGATAGAAGGGGGACCATTTTTATATGAGCTTTCCATTTCCCTATGCCTGAGTGCTGCAGTGCAAGCTGGAGAAGTCCTAGATGTGTGGTACAGCTGAGGTGAGGTGCTCAAAACAGATTGCTAAAGCAATGATTAGAGAAAAAGGTGTGCTGGGGAGCAGCAAAAATGTCCAGTACAAATGCCAATTTTTCTCTTTTTAAATAAGAATGTCCATAGCAGCTTTATTCACAATAGCCAAACACTGAAAGTAATCCAAAAGTCCAGAATAGATAAACAAATTATGGTATATTCATCCAACAAAATCCTACTTGGTGACAAAAGTGATGGAGTATTTTTTGTATGTTTTTTTTAGTGTATTTTATTGATTATGCTATTAAAATGGTTTCAATTTTCCCCATTACCCTCTTCTGCCCAGTACCTCTGTTCCCTCCAGCAATCTCCTCCTTAGTTCATGTCCATGGTCATGCATACAAGTTCTTTGGCTTTTCCATTTCCTATGTTATTCTTAACATCCTCATGTCTATTTTTTACCTACCAATTGTGCTTCTTAAACTGTACCTTTTCCCTCTTTCTCCCACTTCTCCCTCGCAGCTGATAACCCTCCAAATGATCTCCATATGTATGGTTCTGCTCCGGTTATGGTTGTTTGTTTAGTTTGGTTTTTATTTTGGTTTTGGGGTGTTTTTTTTTTTAAAGATTCAGTTGTTGATAGTTGTCAGTTGGTTGTCATTTTAATGTTCATAGCTTTGATCTTCTTCTTTTTCTTAAATAAGTCCCTTTAACATTTGATATAATAAGGCTTTGGTGATGATGAATTCCTTTAGCTTTACCTTCTCTGGGGAGCACGTTACCTGCCCTTCCATCCTAAATGATAGCTTTGCTGGATAATCTCAGATGTAGGTCCTTGCCTTTCATGACTTTGAATACTTCTTTCTAGCCTCGTCTTGCCTGCAAAGTTTCTGTTGAGAAATCAGCTGGCAGTCTTATGGGGAATCCTTTGTAGGTAATTCTCTGCTTTTCTCTTGCTGCTTGTCAGATTGCTTCTTTATCTTTAACCTTTGGCATTTTAATTATGATGTGTCTTGGTGTGTTCCTCTTTGAGTCCAACTTGTTTTGGACTCTCTGTGCCTCTTGGACTGGTATGTCTATTTCCTTTGCCAAATTAGGGAAGTTTTCTTTCATTATTTTTTTTCAAATAAGTTTTCAATTTCTTGCTATTCCTCTTATCCTCCTGCCATCCCTACGATTCAGATGTTGGCATTTTTGGAGATGTCCCAGAGTTTTCTTATACTATCTCCATTTTTTGAATTCTTGTTTCTTTCTGTTCTGGTTGAATGTTTATTTCTTCCTTATGTTCCAAATCATTTATTCAATCCCTGCTTCATTTCCTTCACTGTTGGTTCCTTGTGGATTTTTCTTTATTGCATTTAGTGTAACTTTTAATTCTTCCTTTATGCTGTTGCCATACTCAGTGAGTTTTCTGAGTATCCTAATCACCAGTGTTTTTAACTTTGCATCTGATAGGTTGGCTATCTCCGTTTTGTTTAGTTCTTTTGCTGGGATTTTGTTCTCTTCTTCTTTTTCATTAATTTATTTATTTTTCCAAATACATTTGTCTATGCCTTCCTCCCAGCACTTTCCCCTGCCTCCTCCCCCGTCTCCCTCCCACAATCCTTCCCCATTTTGGTTTTGTCCATGAGTCCTCGCTATATGTTCCCTGACTTGTCCCTTCCCTTCCTTTTCCCCCACCCACCCCTCCCTCCTTCCCTCTTGTCTCTGTTGATTTCTTTTTCTTTCAATGTTGCTGGTCTTATTTCCCTTGCATCTTTATTTTGTTGGTTAGGTTCCACTTATAGGTGAGATCATATGGTATTTGTCTTTCGTCCCCGGGGTTATTTCACTCAGGATAATGCTCTCTAGTTCCATTCATGCTGTCTCAAAATGTAGTAGTTCTTTTTTTCTTTCTGCTGTGTAATATTCCATTGTGTAAATGTACCATAGCTTTTTGATCCATTCATCTACTGATGGGCATTTAGGTTGCTTCCAACACCTGGCTATTATAAATTATGCTGCTATGAACATTTGGATGCATAGGTTCTTTTGAATTGGCGTTTTGGGATTCTTAGGGTATAACCCAGCAGGAGAATCACTGGATCAAATGGCAGTTCCACTTTCAGCTTTTTGAGGAAATACCAAACTGTTTTCCACAGTGCCTGCACCAGTCTGCATTCCCACCAACAGTGGACTAGGGTTCCCTTTTCTCCACAGCCTCGCCAGCACCTGTTGTTTTTGGACCTGTTTATGATGGCCATTCTGACTGGTGTGAGGTGGTATCTCATTGTGGTTTTGATCTGCATTTTTCTGATGGCCAGTGATGCCGAGCATCCTTTCAAAAATCTCTAGGTCCTCTGCATCTCTACCTTGGAAAAGCATCTGCCCAGGTCCTCTGCCCACTTTTTGATTAGATCGTTTGTCTTCTTGGAGTGGAGTCCAGTGAGTTCTTTATATATTTTGGAGATCAAACCTCTATCTGATGTATCATTAGCAAATATATCTTCCATACGGTTGGCTCCCTTTACATTTTGCTAATGTTTTCTTTAGCTGTGCAGAAGCTTCTTATTTGGATGAAGTCTCACTTGCTTATTCTTTTCTTTGTCCCTTGCTTTAGGAGACATATTGATGAAAAAATTGCTGTGTGGGATATCTGAGAGTTTCCTGCCAATGTTCTCCTCTAGGACTTTTATGGTGTTGTGACTTACATTTAAGTCTTTTATCCATCTTGAGTTTATTTTTGTGTATGGTGTCAGCTGATGATCCAATTTCAATTTTTTGCATGTAGCTGTCTGGCTCTACCAACAGCATTTGCTGAAGAGGCTATTAGTACTCCATTTTATGTTTCTGCCCCCTTTGTCAAATATTAGTTGTCCATAAAGACCTGGGCTTATTTCTGGGCTTTCTATTCTGTTCCACTGGTCTATGGGTCTGTTCTTCTGCCAGTACCAGATTGTTCTGACTATAGAGGCCTTAGTTTGATGTCTGGTATTGTGATCCCTCCTACTTTGTTTTTCTTTCTCAAAATTGCTGCGGCTATTCGGGGTCATTTATGGTTCCATATAAATTTTTGAAATGTCTGTTCTATTTCTGTGAAATACATCATTGGTATCTTAATAGTGATTGCATTGAATCTATAAATTGCTTTGGGTAGTATGGACATTCTGATGATATTAATTCTTCCAATCCATGACCACGGTATATGCTTCCATTTATTTGTGTCTTCCTTCATTTCTTTCTTCAACGTTGTATAGTTTTGTGCATACAGGTCTTTTACCCCCTTTGTTAAATTTATTCTCAGGTACTTTATTTTTCTTCTTGCTATATCGAATGGTATTTTTTTCCTGATTTCTTTTTCTTCTATTTCATTGCTCGTGCACAAAAATGCCTTTGATTTCTGAATATGGACTTTGTAGCTTGCTGTTTTGCCAAATTCACTTATTAGGTTGAGGAGTTTTTTGGTGGAGTCTACAGGGTTTTCTATGTACACTATCATGTCATCTGCAAACAAGGATGGTTTTACTTCCTCCTTTCCTATTTGAATGCCTTTTATTTTTCCTGTCTGACCGCTGTGGCTAGGACTTCCAATACCATGGTGAATAGAAGTGGTGAAAGCAGACATCCTTGTCGTGTTCCCAATCTCATTGGGAAAGCTTTTAGTTTTTACCCATTGAGTTGATGTTGGCTGTAGGTTTTTCATATATGGCCTTAATTACGTTGAGGAATGCCCCGTTTATTTCCATTTTGCTGAGTGTTTTAATCATAAATGTGTGCGGTACCTTATTGAATGCTTTTTCTGCGTCTATCGAGATGATCATGCGGTTTTTGTCTTTCCTTTTGTTTATGTGATGTATTACACTTATTGATTTGCATATATTGAACCATCCCTGCATCCCTGGGATGAATCCCACTTGATCATGGTGGATAACTTTTTTAATGTATTGCGGGATGTGGTTTGCCAATATTTTGTTGAGGGTTTTGGCATCTATGTTCATCAGTGAAATTGGTCTGTAGTTTTCTTCCTTTGTAGGGTCTTTATCTGGTTTTAGGATTAGGGTGATTATGGCCTCATAAAAAGAGTCTTGGAGACTTCCCTCCTCTTGGATTTTTTTGGCATAGTCTGAGGAGGACAGGGGTTAGCTCCTCCTTAAATGTTTTGTAAAATTCTCCTGGGAAACGGTCGGGTCCAGGCCATTTGTGTGGCGGGAGTTTCTTGATGACTGCTTCAATTTCCCCAGCTGTTACTGATCTGTTCAAGCTTTCTGTTTCTTCCTCCTTCATTGTTGGAAGATTATACTATTCTAGAAATTTGTCCATCTCATCAAGGTTTTCCAATTTCTTGGCATATAATTGTTCATAGTAGTTTCTTAGAATCTTTTGTAGTTCTGTGGTATCAGTTGTTATTTCTCCTCTTTCATTTCTGATATTATTAATTTGGGTCCTCTCCCTTTTTTTCCTTGATGAGACTGCTTAAAGGCTTGTCGATTTTATTTATCTTTTCAAAGAACCAGCTTCTGGCTTGGTTGATCCTTTGAATTGTTCTTTTCGTCTCTATGTCATTCAGTTCTGCTCTGATCCTGACTATTTCCTTCTGTCTACTTGCTCTGGGATTTATTTGTTGTTGTTTCTGCAGTTCTTGAAGTTGTAGTGTTAGGTCTTTTATTTGAAGTGTTTCTATCTTTTTAAGGTAAGCCTGTATTGCTATGAACTTCCCTCTCAGGACTGTCTTTGCTGTGTCCCATAGGTTTTGGCCTGATGTATGTTCATTTTCATTTGTTTCTAGAAATTTTTTGATTTCTTCTCTTACCTCATTATTGACCCATTCATTGTTTAATAGTCTACTGTTCAGTCTCCATGAGTTCACAAGTTTTTGAAGTTTCTCTTTGAGGTTGATTTCCAGCCTCAAGCCCTTGTGGTCTGAAAAAAAGCTTGGTATTATTTCAGTTTTTCTGAATTTGCTGACGCCTACTTTGTGTCCTATCATGTGGTCTATCTTTGAAAAAGTTCCATGAGCATTTGAAAAATGTGCGTATTTTGCTTCTTTGGGATGTAAGGTTCTATATATGTCAGTTAAGTCCATTTGATTCAGTGCATTATTCAGCTCCACAATATCTTTGTTGATGTTTTGTTTGAAAGATCTGTCCATTTTTGACAGTGGGGTGTTGAAATCTCCTACTATCAGTGTGTTGCTGTCTATATCTTTTTTGAAGTCATCCAAAATTTTCCTTATATATTTGGGTGCTCCTATGTTGGGTGCATATAAGTTTACAATGTTTATGTCTTCTTGAAAGATTCTTCCTTTAAGTATTATAAAGTGTTCCTCTGGGTCTCTTTTTATGGCCTTTGTTTTGAAATCTATTTTGTCTGATATAAGTATTGCTACCCCTGCTTTCTTCTCTTGCCCATTTGCATAGAATATTTTTTTCTATCCCTTTACTTTCAATCTGTGTAGGTCTTTTGCTCTGAGGTGGGTCTCTTGTAGGCAGCGTATGAGTGGGTCATGCTTTCTTATCCATTCAGCTGTCCTGTGTCTTTTGATTGGGGCATTTAGTCCATTTACATTGAGAGTTATTACTGATAGAAACCTATTCATTTTTTCTCTTTGTACCTGTGTTTTTCTCTTTCTCACTCTTTTTCTTTCTCTTCTTAAACCAGTCCCTTAGCATATCTTGTAGTGCTGGTTTGGTGGAGATGTATTCTTTTAGCCTTCTTCTGTCTGGGAAACTCCTTATTTCCCCTTCTATTTTAATTGAGAACCTTGCTGGGTAGAGCAGCCTTGGTTGTAGGCCTTTGCTTTTTGTTACTTGGAGTATTTCTTTCCAGTCCCTTTGGCTTGTAGTGTTTCTGTTGAGAAGTCAGCTGCTGCTGTATTGGGGCTCCCTTAAATGTTACTCCCTGTTTCTCCCTTGCTTCCTTGAGGATTCTCTCTTTGTCTTTGATATTTCCCATTTTAATGATGATGTGTCTTGGAGTCGGCTTCATTGGGTCCCTCTTGAATAACGCCCTCTGTGCTTCTTGGAGCCATGAGACCTTTTCTCTCCTCAAACTGGGGAAATTTTCCATCATTACTTTTTGAAAAATATTCTCTATCCTTTGCTCCTCTTCTTCTCCTTCTGGTATCCCTATTATATGGATATTATTACATTTCAGGTTGTCCTGCATTTCCCTAAATGCCTCTTCATTCTTTTTTAGTCTTTTTTCTATTTCTTGTTTTTTCTGGGAGCTTTTTTCTACTTTATCCTCCATTTCACTGATTCTATCCACTGCTTCATCTAGCTTGCTTTTTATTCCTTCTACTGTGTTCAATTCAGAAATGGTATTCTTCATTTTCTTTTGTGTCTTCTTGATAGTTCAATGTCCTTTTCACGGTTGTTATAGTTTCCTGTAAGATCCTGATAGTTTCTCTGCAGTTTTTCATAGTTATCTTTGAGCTGGCTGAGCTCATTGAGTTTCCTCAGCGCCATTGTTTTGAATTCAGTATCTGATAGTTCCCTTGCCTCTATTTAATTTAGCTCTCCCTGTGGGGATTTCTCCTTTCCCCTCATTTGGGGGGGAACTTCTTTTTCTTTCCATTTTTGTTAGCCTATTATTTTATTATTTATTTATTTTTGCTTTCTGCTTCAATTGATCCATCTACCATCTAGATTTCCTGACTTTGTGGATTAAACTTCTATGGTAGTAGGCGGGTCTTATTTATTTATTTTTTTCTTTTCCTACTGGGTCTGCCTCTGATAATGTCAGTTGTTGACCCTATCTGACCTTGGGTCATTTGTTTGAGCCTTTCAGGAATATACCGTCTGTGTCTGTCTCCTGTGATTGTTAATCTGGTCACTCTGTTCTCATCTGTCAGGCTTAGGCACCACAGGGCAGAGCAGTGCCTCCTGATGGCGGTACTATATTGCCCTTATAGGCTCCTGTCACTCAGGGGAGTAGTCCGCCTGAGTCAGATGGAGATTGTGGACTGGGGAAGAGTCAGCACCGGGACTCCCCAACGACTCTGTCTCCAGCCTCTCCTTAGGGTCTTTGGGCAGCTCTGTGACTCCTTCGGCCAGGGACCCACTATTTCAGTGGATCGCTCTGCACTCTCACACTGTCTCACTTGAGTGCACGCGCTGCCCCAGCAGGCTCCCTGGCCGGCCTGGGCCGGCGCCCTCGCCAGACCTCACACTCTTGTCAGCCACCCGTGCGCGCCTTGGCACTGGTCAGTTTAGGGTCTTCTATTGTGGGCTTTCCCTCTTTTGGCTCTTTGGGGGCATGGCCTGCACACCCAAAATGGAGACTACGGAAAGGGGAAGGAGTCAGCTCTAGGACTCTCGGGTTAATCCTGTCTCCAGTCTCTCCCCAAGGGTCTCTGGGCAGCTCTGTGACTCCTTCAGCCAGGGATCCACTATTTCTGCAGACCACATTGTAATTGTGCACATTCCTGCTCCGGAACCTGCTTCTGCCTCTTTAGGGGCGTGGCCTGCCTGTGCAAACGGTGACTATGGAATGGGGTGGGAGTCTGCTCCGGGGATCTCAGATAATCCTCCAGTTATTTCCCCAACCCCTCCGCCTCCAGTCTCTCCTCAAGGGTCTCTATGCAGCTGTGTGTCCCCTTGGGCCAGGGATCTTCTATTTCTTCCAGCCAGTCTGCACTCACCCCCCAGCCCACATACGCACAAGCTGTGCATGGAGCACGCAAAAGGCAGGTTAATTGATTCTCTTATGCCCCAGCGAGGTGATAGCTGCAGAGTGGGAGGTGAGTTATTACCAGGGCTCCACTGGCCACCGTCTCTGTTCTCTTCACAAAGTTTTCCTCGCCAATCTTTCCTCAGGCACCAGCCCACTCTCCTGCCGCCTCTACCCAGAGATCAAGAATCAAGGAAGGCAGCTGCCACTACGAATTTTTGCATTGCCCTTTAAATGTCTCTTTGCATCTCCAGCTGCCTGTCTCTGGCAGAGAGCGCCCTAAGCTTTTCGGGGTTACGTTTTGTCTATGCGCTTTCCTGGTTTCAGCTGCTGTAGTCTAGGAGTCCCTTTTTATGGTTCAGACCCTGTTCTTCTCAAAGGGATCCAACTGGCCGTTTCAATGTCCCTCTGGTGCTGGTGTCTGTGGGCACCCAGCCCACCCTCTCGAGCCTCCACCGCACTTCTCACCCGTTCGGATGTGTGAAAGTTGAATCTACTGTCTGTCCGCAGCTCCAAGGCTCCTCTCCCTCTATTGTTCCATTGTTTTCCAGGTGATTTCTCCACTATTTGGTCGCAATTCCAGTTTGGTTTTGGGAGGAGGTCCGCGTGAGTCCGATTCACTCCTCTGCCATCTTTTCTCTAAGCAGAAGTTGGAAACCAAAGAGTACATACTGGAACATTCTTATATGAAGTTACAGAACTCCCTCTTCTTTCATTTGGGCCATGTTTCTTTGTCTCCTCAATTTGGCAGCCTCCCTGTGTTTGTTTCTGTATATTAGGTAGAGCTACTTGGACTCCTTGTCTTAGGACACCTGTTAAGCTCTATGGGGTGGAGCCTTAGGTATTCGCTAAGGTGGGCAACGTGCTTCAGTGCTTGTGGCTGTGTGTGTTGGGGGCACTCAGAGAGGGGACAATGCTGCTGCCTGGCTTCTGTTTTTCCTGGCACTCTCCTCACTTCCAGTCACTCTTTCTTCCCATTTTCTGTGTGCAACTCACACCCTTCCTGCTGTCACCCTGGTGGTGAATGTCAGAATGGGTGGGTTTGCACACATTCTAAGTCTGTGTGGGCCCTTTAAACAGACTCTCCTGAGAAACTGGAAGTTTCTCTCGGTGTCCCAACCCCTGCTAGTTTTTACAACCAGAAGTTCTGAGGCTTTATCTTCCTGGTGCTGGAACCCTGGGCCGTGCAGTCTGGCCTGGAGCTGGGATTGCTCGCTCCCAATTTATCCCTCTTGATTTTTATCCACCACACTGAAATCTGGGACCATCCATTTTCACCACCACCACCTCTCCACACAGCACCACATCGCCTCACCTCTCAGCCCCACAGCCACTCCTCCACCTCTCCTACCCATCTGGATGAATGTGGCTTCTTTAAATTGTTAGTTTTTGGACTTCCATACAGTTTGATTTTCTGGCTGTCCTGGGTGTTATTTGTTTTGAGGTTAGTTGTAATTCTTGTGGTTGTATGGGGAGGTGAAGTGTGTCTACCTATGCCTCCATCTTGATCAGAAGTTCCAGGATGGAGTTTATTTATATATGCAAAAACATGGGCAACTCTTATGGACATGATGCTAAGCAGAAGTTGGAAACCAAGGATTACATACTGGAACATTCTTATATGAAGTTACAGAGCAGGTAAAATTAATCTATGGGTGTGGATCAGAACAGTGGCTATCTCTGATGGGATATGAAAAGTAATTGCAAAGGAGCCTGAGAGAATTTCCAGAATAATAGAAATCTTCCATAACTGGATTTATGCATTCTTCAAAATGCATTGCATTGTACATTTAAGATGTGTACATTTCAATGTGTATAAATTTCACCTAAAATACCTGTAAGGACATGTTTAACTCTAGCTGGTAGATTTTCCTCTCACAGTGGTATAGTTTAGTAACTCTGAAGTAACTTTCTGTATTCTCAGGTCTTAAGCAAATAGGATAGATTCAGGATAATGAGAGCTAGGTTTCTCACTGTTGGAGAAGGGAATTATAAATATGGACAGAGGGAATATGAGAATGTGTGTCCTATGTTGGTTTGGAAATGGACGCATCCATAAACTCATGGTTTTATATAGATAGATAGAAATATACCTACATGTATATGTGTATGTATGATATGTATGGATGTATAGACATGTGCACACACACTCACACCCATTTCCTAACTCTATCTGCTGAGAGGGCCTGGAAGCAATGGTACACTTGGAATGACTAGCACATGTAGAACATAGATCTTGGTTTCTAAATACCACTCTCTACTAAAAGGAACCAGAGTGTTTTGGAAATGTCTGACTACAGGGTTGGGGCAGGGAAAGTACAAGACATCTTCTGCTGTTAAGTAAGAAAGTGACTTAAATACTAATGGGGAAGTATCAAAGGATGAGAGGTAGCAAGTTGAAGGAGTTCCCAGTAGTCAAATGTGGAGCAATCTGAGCATTGAGATAAATAATGACTGTGGTAAAAGTTCATTGTCATGGAACCCATTGACAAACTAAATTGAAAATGATGTGGATAAACTAACAGTAATTAATAAATAAAGCAGGAATGGCAGTAGTGGGAGACCATGTTCTATTCAAGATAGTACTGTTCATGCCCTGATAAATAGCATCATTTTCCTGGACTGCAGAAATGCCAACTATCCAAGTATGCACACATGTTGCCAACTTACCAATAGCTTTGACATCACTTTTAACCCTAGTAATGGTACACCTAGTGAGACGTATAAGGCTTAGTTCAGAAATTCAAGGTATGCAGAGAATATTATGCTAAGTGAAATAAGCCAGGTGGTAAAAGACAAATGCCATATGATCTCACCTAAAAGGGGAAACTATTCAACAAAATAAACTAATGCACAAAATAAACCACAGGAATGGAAACATAGAGCAGACTGAAAGTGACCAGAGGGGATGGGGAAGGAGTACAGTAGTGGAAAGGAGAAGCAACTAAACAAAGAACATGTCCGAAGGACCCATGGACATGGACAAGAGTGGGAATTGACTGTGGGAGAGGGAGGCAGGATGGGATGGGTGGCGGAGGGCAAAGGAGGAGAATTGAGACAACTGAAATAGAATAAACATGATTTAAAAATACAATTCAAAAAAAGTAAAAAAAAAAAAAATTCAAGGTATGCAAAAAATTATCCATTTCTTTCCTTCCTTCTTTCCTTCCTTCCTCCCACTCCAGTCAATGAAAGGGAAACTTTATTGAGGCCCCAAGTCACAGAGCTCAGGCAGGAGGCCATCCTTTGGGCCCGAAGATGTGGTAGAGGGGCCTTATTTAACCTTCTTCTTGGGGAGCGCAGGTTGTTGGTGTGGCTGAACTTTTTCTTGCCACAGTTGACAGTGCAGAGGTGTAGGCAGGCATAGCACTTGCGGCAGATCATCTTGTCACAGTTGTACTCCTGGGTGAGTTGGTGGGGAGAGAGCTCAGTGATGCTACCTCATAGATGAAACACAAGTGCAGGGTAGTTCTTTCTGAATGTTGTAGTCTGAGAAAGTGCAGCACTCCTCCAACTCTTTGCCCACAAAAATCAGACGCTGCTGGTCAGGCAGGATGCCCTCCTTGTCTTGGATTTTAGCTTTGGCATTCACAATGGTGTCACTGGGCTCAACCTTGGGGATGATGGTCTTGCCAGTCAGGGTCTTCACCAAGATCTGCATGTCTGCATCTGCTGGAGAGGCCACACAGACACCACCACCAACCCACTCCTCCAGCTTGCTGAGAAGCTTTGTTTTCTTTTTATCAAAGTTTCTTTATATCAAACTAAATCTTTCAATCTTCCAGCCAAGGAGGCTGGAGGAAAATTACATTTCCATCATTATTAAGTTCTCTCTTCTTTCTTCCCAGATTCTCAACAGAAGTCAGAAATTATACACATGGGGCAGAGAACTTGCAAGTCTACTCCCTTGGGTTTTGTGCCCTCTTTGTTGTCTCCCTTTCCTCCCTTCCTTCCTCCCTTCCTTCCTTCCTTCTTCCCTCCCTCCCTCCCTCCCTCCCTTCCTTCCTTCCTTCCTTCCTTCCTTCCTTCCTTCCTTCCTTCCTTCCTTCCTTCCTTCCTTCCTTCCTCTCTCTTTCTCTTTCTTTCTTTCTTTCTTTCTTTCTTTCTTTCTTTCTTTCTTTCTTTCTTTCTTTCTTTCTTTCTTTCTTTCTTTCTTTCTTTCCTTTCTTGACTGTCATCTCCATTTTCTAAACCAATCATAGTCTCTTTAAGCCTCTGCTTCCTTGGGGTCTGGAGCCTGGTAGTTAGGGTTCAGCCTCCCTAACCCCTCCTAAATCTCAACACTTCTGCTGCGGACAGCAGGAAGGAAAGCCCAAAGCTGGAGTAACCCTCATGCTCCCCTGCTTTTGCCTCTAAGATGCTCCTCTTTCGATTGATGTCTTCAAAGGATGAGAGCATGATTTCTCTGATGAGTTCCAGTTTTTATAAAAATAAAGGCCATGAGGTAAAGCATCTTTTAAATAATTTTATTTTTGGTACAGTAGCCCCCAACTTCCTCTGAGGAATAGGATTAATGGCAGAGCTGAGGGGCACATAGGTCCTGCCCAGCTTAGTGGGATGGGAGATGTGATGTATGGGAAGTTGGAAGAGAAGCCTCAATAAATCATCTTGTCACATATTTTATGCATATGTGACAAGATGACCCTGTGTTGTTTGTAAATGAAAACCAATGGTTTGTGCATTAATCATTCATAAGAATCAAGAGAGAATTTGTGTTTTTAGATCAGTTTTAAGTATATCAGGGGAACTTTGTGATCCACTAATCTTTCTTTTTTTAAAGATTTTATTTATTTAGTTTTAGAGAGAAGGGAAGGGAGGGAGACAGAGATGGAGAGAAATACTGATGTGAGATAGAAACATCAATTGGTTGCCTCTCATCTGTGCACACACTGAGGACCAAACCCAAAACCCAGGCATGTGCCCCTGACCAGGAGTTGAACTGGCAACCCTTCACTTTGCAGAACAATGCCCAACCAACTGAGCTACAGTGGTCAAGACCACCAATGCTTCTTCAAGAATCCTGACCTGGTCCAAACTCCCATCATGGAGGACACACATGTCACCTAGCTCCTGCTCCATCATGTCCAGGCACAAGAAACAGCTGTTCCCTGGGAGACAAATGATGCCTTTTCTGAACAGCTCTAAATTTAAGCAAATTCTCTCTTTAACTTATTTTCACTGATCCATCTTTTATCCTTTGTTGCTGCCCTGAATTTGTCTAGTTTACGAGCAATGGTTTCAGGACACAATTTAAAAGTTTCTGCAGGATTCTGTGGGATAATCTGCTTGGGTCTGGAATCTTAAACTCATTTGAAGTATCTAGATCTTCTCTTAACTCCTCCTCTATCCAGAACTTTGTACACTCTTAAGGATGTCTGTTCTCCCTATTCCTCATTGAAAAATTTCTCATTAAAAAAATAAATTGAAATTATGTAGCTCTCCTTTTTCTTTCATTGTTCAAATTTATTTTTCATTGTAAAAACAGTGGAGTTCATAGTTTTTTTTGTTGGTTTTTTTTTTTTTTTTTTTTTTTTAAGTAGGGAAACAAGTGCCAGCATGTGAACCAAAGAGTAGCCCTTTCAATTCCCAGTCGGGGCACATGCCTGGGTTGTGCGCCAGGTCCCCAGTGGGGGGTGGGTGAGAGGCAACCACACATTGATGTTTCTCTCCCTCTCTTTCTCCCTCCTTTCCTCTCTCTAAAAATAAATAAATAAAATCTTTTTAAAAATTAGGGAAAAACAGTAGACCAAGAGCAGAAAAAGTTACCCCAAAACTCAACACCCAGATCTCTCTCTTTTTAAATAAATAAGTATAAATGTGATTATACATTTACCAAATATCCCACTGGTTGTACTGTTTTAAACTTTCTTTTTCCACTTAACAAATATGTCTTAAAAAGGTCTGCATTCCCACATTATTCTTTTATTGTTATACCGCAGTATCAAACAGTGAGTTATCTCTTGGTGATTCTTTTTATTTCAAATACATCTATTTTTTTAAGCTCCTGAATATTTTGTTCTTGGGCTCCTGGTACTATTTTTTTGTTCCATAACTTTCACTGACTTGATTCCATATACATCCTACTGTCTTGTGTACACAATCATTTATAATCTGTTCATATTGGTGTCACTCATGTACAGCCTGGCTTTCTTTAGACATCCTCCCATTTTTTCCTCTGAAAAAAACATCATTGGTAATTGCTTGTTCAGAATTTTGCTTTTGGTAAGTGTTTATCCCTTTTGAGCCAACTAGGCTTTTAGAGCCTGTGTTTGGAATTAGATCTATTTCTTCCATCTGGACAGTTTTGACATCTGCTTTTCTAAAATCTAGAGTATGAAGTAGACTCAGCCCAGAGCAGAGGATCCAGTGCAGAGTTGTCCAGGTCCATCCTAACCCTTTCAGAGAACTTATTGCTCTGTTTATCCCTGTGCCCCAACATCTCTCTCTCTCACTCACTCATACACACACACACACACACACACACACACACACACACAGGCTAAGGTCTCACACTCAGTGGCGGATCTATGGACCATCCTTGGCCCTATGGCCACAGTCAGTTTGTCTTAGTTGGAAACAGCTGGCCAAAAGAAGCCTGTAGATTCTTTTTCCTGGGGAGATGGAATGGGGAAGCAGAGACTCTCAGTCTTTCACAGGCACTTGCATAGGAAATGGTAGAAAGCAGAACCTGCAATAGCCACATCTGGCCCATTGCACACAGTCAGACAAGAAAGCTCTGGTTTTCAGAAAGAAGAGCAGAGCAGGCACAGGGAAGGAAGCAGATATACCATGGCAGACATAACTGCTGCCCTACTCCAATCCCCTTGGGTTCCTCTTAGCAGCTCTGCGCATGCCATTGCCAGCCTCTGAAAGCCTTGTTGCTCACCACCCTCACCAATGACTTTCTGAGGATCGCCCTTGGGTGCCAAAGCCACCCCATCCACATGGAGAACTAGAAACCCCTGAGAGTTTTGTTTCCCTTTATGCCCCTCCAACCCTACACCCACAGGTTATAACCATCAACTGATCAAAGTCCAAGTACAAAAGTCCAGGTCTATTGATTAAGGTAGAAAAAACTCTGAGGTTTAATTTATACCCCTGAGCTCCTCATTTCCAAGCAACTAAGTTCCCCCAGGAGCATCTCACTTACACCTAAACCCTTGGTGGTTGGAACAACCTGATGCAGAACAAATGGGAAACAGCCCAGAAAAACAGATAGTGGCCTCAGGCCTGAAAGATGCTAGTTCCTGGTATGGGTCCCTTATGAGACCCACAGCTTTCCCTGCTGTTGGTTCTGTGGCCTGTTCCTGAATCTTTGGCTCACTTCCCTCTTTGGATTAAGCTTGAACCAACCATTTTCTCTGATTTGTTTTTGTCTTAAATACATTCCTCAGGAACCCAGCATCCCCTCCCTGCTGGCAGAGTCACTGTCCTCCAGACATCCCAAGCTTTCACCTTGATTGATTATTTATTTCCAACTGGTCAGCATTTGGGAGATGAATTATCAGCAAGCCAAGTTCAGAATTTATAAGAGCCTCTGATTTTACTGAAAAGTGGCTTGAGGAGAATTTCTAGTCCTTTAGTCACTTATCACTGCTATTTTTGGCCATGCTTATGCTTTATATTTGTTTCTAGACCTTGAAGCTAAATATACATTATATTTATCATGAAATAAATATATACATTTAATGTATTAATAGTGTATATAAGTATTTATATATGTAAATCACTCTAGTCCTCAAACAAAATTTTACTGTAATTAACAGCTTAAAAAATATTTTAAATGACTACCAGTCTGCAGCATAGGCAGACATGGCTCACCTCTTCACACAATCACATCAAAATTACAACTAAAATATAGAACAGACGTCACTTGGGAACATCAGAAATCAAGCTGAATGGAAGTCTAACAGCCACAAAATTGAATTAAATGGAAGTCTGACAACTACAGAATTAAAGAAACCATATCCATCCAGACTGGTAGGAGGGACACAGACATAGAATGAGCTAGTCCCACACCCACGTAGATAAAAATTCAGGAGGGATATCTCAGGAGCAAGGAGTCCCAGACCTACACCAGGCCCCTTAGCCCAGGGTTCCAGTGCCTGGAAGGTAAGTCCCCACAACTTCTTGCTGCAAAACCCAGCAGGGATTGAGTTGGTGGAAGAAACTCCTGGAGCCCCAAGCAGTTCCTCTTAAAGAACCCACACGCAGACTCACCTACATAGGCTCACTCCCTCTGAGCTCTGGCCCTGGGGTAGCCACTTGAAAGGCACCAGCAACACACAGAGAGAAACTGAAGTGTCTGGCATCAAGGTGAGCAAAGGCTATTGTCCTTTTGCCAAACCCACCTCCGCCAACGAGCCTGTAAGATGGTACCATATCTGACACTCCATCAACCTGGCTAACAATGACCCCAGAGGGTCTGCTACACCCAATTTATTGACCCACCCAAGCAGCTTTTCCATAAGAATGACTGGTAGTATCTCCAAAATCCTATCAAACAATGAAACAGCTGGTTTCAGTGAGCCCTAGCAGCAACCGGATTAGATTTACATCTTGGCTTTGCCTGGGAATCTCCAAGCCTAGCACAAGGTCTCAGATTGCTTTATAGTTTAGGAAGGATGGCCCCAAGCAAAACACAGGTGGGGCCTGACCTTGGCCTGCACCAACCAGGAAACCACAGGGCCAGTGCATACAGTGGACAGCTACAAACCACGTTGGAACACCACCACCCTGCTTCTGCACAGCTGATCCTCTACAGAGGGCAGAAGCTGGTGATCAGTGATCACAGCCAGTCCTTGCAGCTGTTTGGCCTGGGTAAATCACTTCCATTGATCTACCAACAGCAATAAGGTTCAACTACCACAGAAGAGTGTACTCAGCCCACACGAAGGGCTCACCTCGAATATCTAGCTTGGATACTAGGGAAGGCTGTGCCACTGGACCCTTCAGGACATCTACTATATTAAGGCACACTACCAAGACATGGAGTCAAAGCAGCTGTAACTAATACACAGAAACAAACACAGGGAAGCTATCAAAACCTGGAGACAAAGAAATATGGCCCAAATGAAAGAACAGATCCAAACTCCAAAAAAGGAGCTAAATGAAATGGAGATAATCTGTCAGATGCAGAGTTCAAAACACTGTTTATAAGGATGCTCAAGGAACTTAGGACCTCAGCAGGATAAAAAAGACCCAGTCAGAAACAAAGGATACACTAACTGGAATAAAGAACAATTTACTGCAGGGGTGCTGTACCTTTTGGCGTCTCTGAGCCACATTAGAAGAATTGTTGTCTTGGGCCATGCATTAAATACACAAACACTAACAAAAATTGATGAGCAAAAAAAAAAAAAAAGGTCCATGTATAATTTTTGTGATATCTACCACCACAGATAAGCAAAAAAAGTCCTCAAATAGTAACCCTAACTATGCAGCTGCCCTTTTGATAATCTTTTAAAATTGTCAAGCAGGTCCCAAGTTTGTGATCACTAATATAAAAAATGTACATATGTAAGTAATAAAACATTGATTTTTAAAATTTTTTTTATTATAAAAGTAAAAGAAAGGAGGGCAACATAAAACTAGGGGGATGTTTGACATTGTATTTGAGAAACTAATGCATCAGTATCCGATAGTCATAGTTGCAATTCTCAGTGAGTTCTCAAGGTGCTCATCAGATATTTTTATTCTAATTTTACTCTTAGTGTAACAAGGTGTTGAGCTAGAGGTTCCCCCCAAATGGAGAAAACCCCCTCAGTTATCAACTGGGGAGGTGAGGGAAATGAAGCAAGGCCATAGGGAGTTACTTTGCATATCTGAAGATCTTGGCCAGTGTTTTAATAACATTAAAAAGCTGTGCTTGCACTCAGAGGCGTGGAGATGGGCATGACTCTAACCCGTGATGAGATATAGGCAGAAGGCCTTCCCGTGCCTGCCAGAGCAGCTTGGAGGTGTCACGGGGCCATGCTTGCCCAGATTAACAATGTCAGCCAAGAAAGGCAGAAGAAAGCAGACTACTGGCAGGTGTAACCAGTGTGGGAGGAGTCAGAAATGGGGTCACGGAGGAAAACATGAGCCAGGATTTAAAACCCAGGCATGGCAGCCATACTGAGGCTTTACCATGTGGTTTGGGACTGGAGAGCGGGCTCTTTTGACCATATGGCTTAGAAAGCAGGATGTAGCGACCTCAGAACTCTCTCTTTCTGCCACACGGTTTGAACGAATGCAGAAGGACTTCCACTAGCCCACCATGAGGATGCAGTTTTGGATTAAGAATGGGAGTATAGCCACACAATGGACTTCTGCTTCTCTTCCTAAGATATGGTACCCCTGACTGTGCTGGTTTGGCAAGGGGAGGCAGAACTGTATGTATGTATTTGTGGGTATTTTAAAGGGACTTTGGGATTTAACAGTGACACTCTGCCATTGCTCTAAACCTGTATAACTTTTAATTAAATAATTTCTTTCCTTTTTACCAAACTCTGGCATTGAAAATCACTCTTACTGGTGATGGGCAAAAAGAACCATAGTAGCAAGACCCTCAGGGGCAGGGAGGGTGTTTCTGTAAAATTAAGTGTTTCATTCTTGAAAACAGTTGCTCTCAAATGTAGGTGCTGCCAAATAGCGAAGACATGAATCAGGCATGATTGTGAAGCAAGGGATATTTGTCTTTGGGAAGATAGGACCCATAAAAGTCCAGTAATGAGACAGGGTCAAATTTTTCTTTAAGTTGAATGTCAGATTGCAGTTCTGTGCATTCTATTTAAAAATTGGCAGGTAACATTTATGTCAACTGAAAATGGAGTCACAAATATAGCAAAATGTTGATTAGTTTCCCAGAAATCTTGAAATCCGTTTTCAAATTCTTGTATCAAATCAGAAAACAAAGCTGCATATTTTTCACTGTTCACAGGATTGTATTTAGCCAATGTGTAAAAATGCATAAAATTGTTTGCTTTAATTTGAACTTGCCATAATTTCAATTTCATTTGGAATGCTATTATGGTTTGAAACATGGTATTTATAAGTTGGTTTTCACCTTGAAGACTCATGTTTAACTCATTTAAATGAGTGGTTAAATCCACTAAAAATGCTAAATCTGTAAGCCACTTTTCATAATTAAGTTCTGGTACAAATTTGTTTTTTGATACCATAAACAACTTCATAACATGTTGCAAATCATAACAATCTTTTCAAGATTTGGCCTTGACTTAACCATCTTACTTCCGAAAAGTGAACATTGTTGCCATAGTCAGCATTGATACTTTTAAGGAATTCTTGGAATTGGCGATGATTCACGCCCTTAGCTCTTATGAAATGCACAGTCTTAATGATGATTTGCATGATGTTATCCATTTTTACAGCTTTTGTGCATAAACTTTCTTGATTTACTATGCAATGATACTTCATCAAACATGAGTTTTGGGTGGCATCATCTTCTATTAATTTTTTTAGTGTCTCTCTTTTACCTACCATCGCTGGAGCACCATCAGCAACTATACTGGATATGTTGGCAATGCACACACAAAAAAATCACTTTAACATATTTTTTACTGCTTTGTATAAATCTCTTGATTTAGTTGTTTCTGTTAATGGTACTAAAGAAGCCATTTCTTCAAAGACTTTGTATTCATCATCAATACCTCTAATAAAAATAGCAAGTTGAGCCATATCTGTAGTATCAATGCTATCATCCATTGCCAAAACATAAAATTTAAAATCAGCAGCTTTACTTTCCAAACTTCTTTTGATAGATTTTCCAGTTTCTTTAATTCACCTGGCTCTAGTCTGCTGAGATGAACTGATTTTAGAAATATCTCCCCTTTTTTTCAGGGCAAATTATATCTGTCATGCTTTCTATACATTGCTTAATAAACTCACTATCACTAAATGGTTTTGATTTTTTTTTTTTTTTTTGCTATTTATTAAATGTACTACCACATAGCTAGCTTTTACAATGGAATCTGCCCAAGTTGTAACATTTTGGAAAAAATTTTTTTGAGAAGACACATATTTTCAGTTCCACTATTTTTGTCCTTACTATACAATCCTTCATATGCATTGAATTTGGCAACATGTTTCTGCATATTATACCTTTCCAAGTTATAGTCTTTGTAAACTTGCACAAATCCTCTACAAACAGTATGCCTATTTGCTTTGACAAAAAAATCATCACCTGTCCACTTTTCACTGAACAATCATCTGTAATTTTTCTTTTGAGACATTGTAGAAGCCACACTGGGATTAAAAAAGAATAATAATAGATAAGGGACTTTATTTATTTTTATTGTGAAAATTAATTGACAGGAAAATAAAAAGCGAGATTTGAACCCTCCCACAGCCCTCTTGGCCAATGCAGGGGGAGGCGGAGGGCTGATTATAAACTGTGGCAGGTGATGAATGAGGTGCCACTGAGGTGTGGAATTACCCTTTATAATCAAATAAGAATGCTTACCTGACTTCTAAACAACACTAAATGCTAAACGTTGCAATGGTAGGTTGAAATATTATTGATAATTGCTGCCTTGCTAAGTCACCACGAGGACATGTAACATCTGATGGTGTCGATTCTACTGTCTACACTTGAAAGATAACACACTGGAAGCCATATACCACCATAAAACTGAAGCTACGCATGTATCCAAATAGCAAGAGTGTACGTACATTTATTTTATGTGACGTTGTGACACATAATCACACAAAAAAAATCTCATAATATTTTAAGTAAATTTGCAATTATGTGTTGGGCTGCATTCATAGCTATCCTGGAATGCATGTGGCCTGTGGGCCATGGGTTGGGCATCCCCTATTTACAAGGAAACAACCATAGAGTGGATGAAACTGAGAATCAAATCAATGATTTGGAACATCAGGAAGCAAAAAACAACCAATCAGAACAAAAAGAAAAAAAAAAAAGATTCCAAAAAGATGAGGATAGAATTAACAGCTTCTGGGACAACTTCAAGAGGGCCAACATTTGCATCATTGGAGTGCCAGAAGGAGAAGAGAAAGAGCAAGAAACTGGGAATCTATCTGAAAAAATAGTGAAAGGAAACTTCCCTAATTTGGTCAACAAAATAGACATAAAAGTCCAGGAAGTACACAGAGTCCCAATTATGATGGATGCAAAAAGGCCTGCTCAAAGACACACCATAATTAAAAGACTAAAGGTGAAAGATAAAGAGAGTCTTAAAAGTAGCAAGAGAAAATAAGTTAGTTCCCAGATGGTTGCTAGATGAGAGGGGGAGGGAGAGAATGGGTGAAAATGTGAAGAGATTAAAAAGTACAAATAGTTACAGAATAGTCCTGGGGATGTAAAGTACAGTATAGGAAATGGAGTAGCCAAAGAACTTATATGTATGACCCATGGACATGAACAATGGGAGGGGAATTGCCTGAGGGAGTGGGGGATGCTGGGTTGAAGGGGGCAAAGGGGAAAAATCAGGAAAACTGTAACAGCATAATCAATAAAATTTACTTTAAAAAATAAAAAAATAAAAAAACAGCTATAAAAAAATATTATTTTAATGCAAAGTTCATGTCCTTTGTCCTTTTATACAAAAGTCTATTGATAAAGTGAAAAAAACAAGCTCATGTTCCTTATTTGGTGTTTGTGTTTCTTCTACTATAGCCCATCTAACAAAGATATTTTTGTTTCTGACACAGTTTCTTTCATTTTTTTTCTTTAAGGTTTGTGCCTAAAAGCCAGGGACTTCTTTGTATATTAGTTATCAAGTTCTTCTTGGCTATGACGAAAAGTAATATTCATCAATTGACTTTTCTGTCAATGCATTGTTTCCATTGTATTGAGAACCCATTATACAACAGTTAAAAATATAGGAAATCAGGAAGAAGAGCAGGAATCACTGTGGACCTAGTGGAAGCCATGTCTCCATCAAGGCACCACCCCACCTGGCCTTCTCTGTGCTCCTTAATGAAATAATGATGTAGACATAAAAGACCTCAACAGTTCCTTATAATGCTCAAATTGGAGATATTGGAAGGAAATGTTAGCCACATGTTGATTTGGAGAAGTACAGGACTGGAAATGAGTTCTCATTCCTCATTCAATGCTTATCTTTTTCCCGTCATTTTTAGAGTTTTGTTTTTTATTTTGCTTTCTCTCCAAACTCCTCCTTGGTTTTTAGCAGTTCTTTTGACTCTCCAATTGCCTTCCACCTTTAGACACATATGAGCAATGCTTAGGGACTCCAAACATTTTCATCTGGCACACCCACAGGTCACTGGACTTGATTTTGTTGAATGCTGATTACAAATCTAGAGGGTCCTTTGCATAGCACTGCACATAATATTTCAGTAAGTGGCTGGATCAAAGAAGTCAGAGAGGACATATAAAAATCCCTTTGAAAAGAAAGGGAAGGGCCTAGGGGTCAACTTAATAATCACACAGATTAGGATTTCTCTTTTTTTTATCCAAACCTCAGGATCTAGGCTCTTCTGAAGGGCTAGGGTTAGGTTATAACCATGAGTGTAATAACAGCTAACATTTAATGAGTGCTTAATATGTGCCAGGCATAATTAAATTTAAACATCACAAAACTCCAAGAGGGAGGTAACATGATTATCATCAAATTGATGGATTATTTTGTTTGTTTTCTCCACTAACCTCTCATAGTCCTGATTCACCTTACAATTTATGGTATTGATTATGCAGCAGTGATAGTTATCTTTGCCTGTGTGTACATAGACTTTGTCATTGCTGTTAATATTAGCATTTCAACTGGGTTATATGCATTGTTGGGACTATGTGAACACAGAAACACATGGAAATAGAGCTGGAAATTTGCTGTGGGAGAAATTATTGCACTTCTGTATTTTCTTGCAAAAGCAGCAACCAAGGTCTTCTAGTATAGATGAAAGAAATTTCAAAGCCGTAAGAGGCTGGTATGGCCAACTCATGCAGTATACAGAGATATTATTTAAAGCAACATGCTGAAGTTTAATGAGCAGTATTTGTCTTTCTTAGAAGTAAATAAATGATGCCTTTATATATTACCTCCATTTTTTTCAGATTTAAAAATTGAGGGTTAAAGAAATTGGTAATTTGCTCATTTACAGTGCTAGGAAATTATAGAGCCAAGAATCAAATCCGAGTCAATCTGATTCTAGATCTCATGGTCCTAATCACAAAATAATACTGTCCCTCATAGCACTTAGTAAGGTGCCTGGTTAAAGTCAATATTTTTCAATACAAGCTGAACAGTTTAAAGAGGGTTTTTTCTTGGTAAGAGAATAATCATATTGAAAATGTCTCTAAATGGGGAAATACCATCATTCTTGTGGGAGAAAAACTGAGGGCATAATTGCTTCCAAAGTGCTGAGCCCAAGGATAAGTGGGTAACCACAGAGGATTACATTCTCCATGTAATGTCCTGCCGAGATCACTGGGTGGGGAGCACCAGGGACATGAGCTAACTGTCATGAGCTTGGGTAAATGGGCAGCACTATGCTCTTTGGGCCTCTGGCTTGGATTTTGTAAGAGCCAGCTCCCAGGAGGCTAACTTCAACCTATCACTTTAATTATTTATAATTTTGAAATTCAAAGGTTATTATGCTGTTAGTTTTTTCTGATTACTAAAGTCATGCAAAAAATTTTTTTGAAAAATTCATGAGAAAGTAGTAGCTACTGTTAATGCTCTGCCATACATATATTTTCAAGTTTTGAATCAGGTTGCATTGTAACCTTTTCTTCAAACTTAGTATATTTCCTAAATAACTTCCCATATATTAAGCTGTAACAGGGCACAACCAGGGCCCCCCCAAAGGGTATTTGCAATGGGGTCCAGAGATTCGGGTGTCCAAGGAAAATATATTCTCCCCACCCCAGGACGGGCTGCCATGGGGGATGGAAACCTTGAGCAGGGCCATTGAAAGTCATTTTGTGTATCAATAACAGGACTGCTTCATTCCTCATATGCAAAAATGGTTATTTTGCATTTCACCAAAGCTAATCAGGAAGATTTAAAAGACAATGCAGAATGTAACTAGAGAGGAGGAGGAGGAGAGACAGAGCCTTCAGGAGAGAACAAGGGACACAGTCTCTGGGAAACAGTGTGAAGACCACTTGGGAAGAAAGAGGGGAGAAAGGACTCTTGCTATTGGGTCATGAGAAGGTGCCAGAAGGTTATGGATTAAGAGCTGGAGATCGTGGCAATGCAGAGGATGGTGCTGAGAACCACGAGTGGCCTGCCTAGCTGAGCTTCAGACTTCTGTTCTTTTTCTTCTGATGGGCAGTACCCCTGACAGGCCTGACTGGCCTAACTGGGCAAAGAAGGGGAAGGCAGGACGGTGTGTGTGCTGGTAATTGTTTTAAAGGGATTTTGAGGTTTAAGGGTGACATTTAGCCATTAATCAAACCTGTATAACTTTTGAATAAATAGTTCCTTTCCCTTTCACCAGACTCTGCCATTCAGAGCCATAACTCCAAGGGCAGCAGGCAAAGGACCTACAACTGAGGGACCCTGGGGAAGGGGGGGTGTTGTTTCAGTAATAGCATCTGGGCACATCCCCCACCACGGGTCCATTTGTTCGGTAACAAAACATCTGAAATATAGTATTCCATCATGCAAATACTATCTTTTTGAGACACTTAAGATTTGTGTAAAGTGAAAACACACCTTACTGTATATATAATAAGTCCTGAATAGACAATGGATTTCCTCAGACAAAATTTAAATGCAGCTAATTTTTTAAAATGAAAAGATGGAACACTGTTTTCTGAGCATCCCCTTGAGAACCTCCTTTCCTGCTCCTCCCCAAACCTCCCTAATCAAAGGTTTCTTTTTCATATTTAACTACCTGAAATATGATATCATTTCCTAAGCCCAAAACAAAGTGCCACAAAATTGGCTTAAAGCAACAGAAATTTATTTTCTTACGGCTCTGGAAGGTAGAATTCCAAAGTCAAGGTGTCTACAGGGCCCTGCTATCTCTGAAGACTTTAGGGGAGATTCTTCCTTTGTTCTTTGAGCGTCTGATGACTGCCATAAATCCTCGGTGCCCTTTGGTTTACAGAGGCATCACTCCAATGCCTACCTCCATCTACTCAATGCCATCTTTCTGATGTGTCTCTCTGGATCTTCAATGGCCTTTTCCCCTTTCTGTCTCTTCTCTTCTTTTAAGATCACCAGTCATGTTGGATTGAGGACCCACCTTAATAAAGTATGACTTCATCTTTTTTTTTTCTTTTCCTATTATTACTTCTTATTGTGTTTAAAATATACCTAACATAAAATTTACCATTTTAACTATTTTTAAGTGTGCAGTGGCATCGAGCATATTCATATCGTTGTATAATCACTTACACTTTCCATCTCCAGAACTTTTCCTTGTGAACTCTCCATTAATTTAGGTATTCTTTATTTACTTTCAGCATTTAAGTTTTATAGTTTCAGCATACAGATCCTATACATATTTTGTAGATATATACCTAATCATTTCATTTGGGGTAAGTTAGTATAAATTTTATATATTTTTATGTTGTGGGGAGCACTGCAGTGGAACATGGGGCTCCTGGATCCTGAGGGTTACTGTCCAGAGCCAGCTGAGGAGGGGGTGGGGCTCTGAATCCCACAGAGCCCATCCTGGGGTTATCATGGATGGGGGGAATAAACATGAGTCGTCATAAACACTTCTCTGTTTGCCAGGAGAGGGGACATGGCTCTTCCCTCTAGGGAAGAGAAGGCCCTGAACCCCCGTGTCCAAAGGCTTTTATTGAGAACCATATGCAGAGGGGTATACAGCAAAGCTCATCAATCAATGTCAAAAAGCTATGTTTATAGAAAACAGAGAAATCATGGATAACAATTGGAGGAACACAAGAGATCTGCCTCAGGTCAGGGTCTATGAATAATGTAAATCTCCTTTCCAGTATGGGCCGGTTATCATCACTTCTGAGGAAAGAACAAAGCATGCTTAAAGGAACTTACTTCTAGGCCTGATTGTCCCCAGAACCACTGGATCCAGTTTAGGGCTGTACCTGCCATTAGTATTGTTTCAAGCCTGAACCAGGTGGGTGGGGCAGAGCCACCAAGAGATAAGGAGAATTCTTTCAGACAGAATGACTCCGGCCATGTCCAAGCTGAACTGAGGGGTACAGGCCTTTTGCCCTTTCTCCATGTCCCTCAGGTCCTTGTCTGCTGCCCATACTGGCTGATGTCTGACTTAGGTTGTCCCTCCTCTTGAGAGAACTTACCCATCATCAACAACTGACCATCACAGGGCCAAACAGGATGATGTGATGGAGGCAGAGGTGCAGCCCCTGCCAGGGAGGCAGGTTTCATTTGCTCAATGGTCTGTTTTTCCTAAGGCCTCCTTGATAGATTCCAGCCTTGGGGCCCTCTTGCCTGTCGGTGAGGCTACAGTTCCTGAAACCAGATAGGGCGTTTCCCAACATTTTTAGTTTCAGTATACTTTTTATTCCTAGATGTAGAAATTTGATTGATTTTTATGTTGACCTTGTATTCAGCAACATGCTAAACTTATTTATATGTAAGGAGCATTTTGTTGATACCTTGGAATTTTCTATATAGACAATCATCTCATCTATACAAAGAAACTATTTAGGTCCCTTTCCAATGTATATGCTCTTTATTTCTATGTCTTGCCTTATTTCACTGGCTAGGACTTCCAGTGAGATGTTAAAAAAGATACAAAGACTTCCGGTCAAGATGGAGGCATAGGTAAACATGGCTTGCCTCCTTGCATATTCACAGCAAAAATTGCAACTAAACTACAAAACAACTATCACCCAGATTCATCAGAAAATCAAGCTGTATGGATGTCCATCAACCAAGGAATTAAAGAAGTCACATTCATCCAGACAGATAGGAGGGGTGGAGACATGGAGATGTGGAAATGGGGTGATAAGGGCAAGATGACTTAAGAGGAGCAGCCTAGCAAGAGACCCCCACCCAGGTTAACTGTTAATCATTGCTTATCTGCTTCTGTAGCCCGTTTTCACATCCCTTCCCCCGCCTGGGTAGCACATCAATCTCCCACCTGAATGCTAATCCCTTCCCCCACCTGGGAAGCCCATCCGTTTCCCACCGGAATGCTAGGGCTTATAAACCCCTATCTAACGCCGATTCGGGGCTCAGAATTTGGAGACTGCCTCCTCTGAGCCTGCGCGTGTGAATAAAGGCTTACTCTGTTCCCTGAATCGTGTCTTGAGTCTGGCTTTCCGTAACATTTGGTTCCTTGACCGGGAAACGACTCACATGAGCAGGCCGTTTGCCTCCGGTGAAGACGGCTGGGGTCGGCCGGGCGAGCCCGGACTCCAGAGGGAAGCACGTGCCCCGGTGATTTCCGGTCCCGAGGGGCTGGGCTCCCCTTGGCCCCGACCTCGGGTCATTCCATAACCCGGGCACTTGGGGAGCGGACCCAAGCCTACCTGAAGGTGCCAGATTGGTAAGTGCCCCGGGGACCAGACCCGAATCAGACCCACCTATAAGTGGTGGAAGGAGAGGCTGATCACCTCTCAGGCCGACCGGCCTCTGGCACGGTTTCCCTGTCGGAAGGGAAAGTGTTAACCTCAGTGTGATTGAGTGAGTGACTGACTGTGTGGCTCCACAGGCCAGCGGTGTTCCCCCGAGCCTACGGAGTCTGAGTGAGCCCTAACCTGCGGGTCCTCGGTCTGTCATACAGCATAACAGCTGGGAAGCTAACCCGGACTCTACTCGGGCGGCCTGAGCTAAGACAGACCCAAGTCCCTCGCGAGAGGAGAGGCCAGGCGGGCGAAAGTGAAAGTATCCCTGCTGCCCCCGTTTGTCTGCGCCGTTTCGGGAGGGATCATGGCGGGCAGACAGTCTACTGTCTTAGATTGCATGTTAAGGAATTTCGACCGGTTCCGGGGCCAGCAGCCCGATATGGATCCGGGGCAATTAGAAATTTTCTGTTCCGCTGAGTGGCCCACATTCGGGATAGGTTGGCCTCCTGAAGGAACCCTTGACCTAGACATAATTAGGGCTGTCCATCTCATAGTCACAGGAAGTCCAGGACACCCAAACCAATTCCTCTACATAGAAAAGTGGCAGGAGCTAGCGCAAGAGATGCCAGACTGGCTCCGGAAGTGTGCGGGGGTCAAACCTCGTCACCTAGGCGCTACGGGAGGGCGAGCCAGGGGAGCCCGGAACTGTTGCTCCCGATCAAAAGAAAGGGATGTAACCCACATTCTAGTTGCCAAACCAGTGGCGAGACCCCCTATCTATCAAGGCCCGCCAGAGGAAGACCCCCCGGTGCAGCCTCCCCCTTACCCAGCTAGGAACTTGGGAGGTCAGGCAGAGGCGCCTGAAACACCGCCCCCTTCAGTCTCGCCCCTGCAGCCCGAGGCAACAGCGCCCCCAGAATCGCCTATCGCCTCCTGCTTAAGACACCACCAGTCCCTCCAGATGCCACTGCGGGAGACCCAGGGCCCGCCACGAACGGGGCCTGATGGGACCTTATACCCGGGACCGGTCATGTTTTACTATCAGCCCTTTATCACGACTGACCTCTTGAACTGGAAACACCACACACCCTCATATTCGGAGAAGCCCCAGGCACTCGTAGACCTAATGGAGTCCATTATGCAAACTCACCAGCCAACGTGGTACGATTGCCGCCAATTGCTCCTAACCCTTTTTAATACGGAAGAGAGGCGCAGAGTCTTCCAGGAGGCCCAGAGATATCTAGAAGCCAACGCTCCAGTGGGCACAATAGACCCAGCCCAGTACGCTCGGGTGGCAGCCCCAGAGACCCAACCCGACTGGGATCACAACACCGAACAGGGAAGAGCAGCCCTGGACCGGTACAGGGAAGCCATCCTCCAGGGGGTCAGAGCTGTGGCCAGAAAACCGACCAATATGTCAAAGGTGGCCAGCGTTGTCCAACGGCCAGATGAATGTCCCGGGGACTTCTTAGAAAGGCTCCTAGAGGCCTACCGGATATACACCCCCTTCAACCCAGAAAGCCCAGATACACGGCTAATGGTAAACACTGCTTTTGTCTCCCAATCGGCCCCTGACATCCGCAAAAAGCTCCAGAAGCTAGAGGGTTTTGCAGGCATGAACATCAGTCAGCTGGTTGAGGTAGCAAATAAAGTCTACAATAACTGGGAGGAGGCCACTGAGAAGGCAGCCCAGAAAAGATTAGAGAAAAAGGCCGCACTGCTAGCAGCCGCCCTCAGTCAGCTGGCAGCAAAAGGCAAAGGGGGACCGAAAGACCAGAAAGGGCACGCCAAGGTAGAGAGAGACCAATGTGCCTATTGTAAGGAAAGAGGACATTGGAAAAGAGAATGCCCGCACCGGAAAAAGAAGGCTGGTCCGGCGCCCTCTGAGCCAGCGCCCACCATCCTTAGCCTGGCAGGCCTAGACTCAGAATGAGGAAGACCGGGCTCCCTGAATCTAGGCCCCCATGAGCCCATGGTCGAAGCGATTGTTGGGGGCCAGACTCTCTCTTTCTTGGTAGATACCGGGGCAGAGCACTCGGTCGTCACCACCCCTGTAGCTCCCCCATCCGGACGAGAAGTCACCATCGTAGGGGCCACTGGTCAGCCAAGTAGCCCAAAACGCTTCTGCCAGGCCCGAATTGTTGATCTGGGAGGCCACCGGATTAGACATGAGTTCTTATACCTACCTGAATGCCCTGTCCCACTGTTAGGGCGAGACCTTTTATCGAAGCTGGGAGCTTGAATCACCTTCCAGCAGTCAGGGGAGGCCTCGCTGCAAGTGGACGGCCCTAGGCTCATGGCCCTCATTTTGCCACGAGAGGAAGAATACCAGTTGTATTCTGGGGAATCTGGTGACCATGGCCCCAGACCTGAGGCTAGAGACAACCTGCTGCAGGACTTCCCCACGGTCTGGGCCGAGGACAATCCCCCTAGACTAGCCTGAAACCAGGTCCCAGTAATAATTGAACTCAAACCGGGGGCTAAACCGTGCCGCCAGCGACAGTACCCTATCTCAAGGGAGGCCCGCCTAGGAATATCGGAGGTCATCCGAAAGCACCTCCAAGAGGGTATATTGGTCCCCTGTCAATCAACGTGGAATACCCCGCTCCTGCCAATCAAGAAACCTGACGGAACAGGGTACCGTCCAGTGCAGGACCTCCGGGTGGTAAACGAAGCCATCGTCACAC
This sequence comes from Pteronotus mesoamericanus, assembly GCF_021234165.1. Taxonomy (NCBI): domain Eukaryota; kingdom Metazoa; phylum Chordata; class Mammalia; order Chiroptera; family Mormoopidae; genus Pteronotus; species Pteronotus mesoamericanus. The sequence goes on from NW_026555109.1 coordinate 862,597, forward strand.
TGCACCCGGTAGTCCCGAACCCATACACCCTACTGAGCCAACTCCTGCCAACCGCCGCCTGGTACACATGCCTAGACTTAAAGGACGGCTTCTTCTGCATCCCGGTAGCTCCAGACAGCCAACCTATCTTTGCCTTTGAATGGGAAGACCCGCATACGGCGGTAAAGACACAGTTGACATGGACCCGGTTGCCACAGGGATTTAAGAACTCCCCCACGTTATTCGGCGAAGCGCTAGCCCGGGACCTGCAATCTTTCTCAGACGAGGGAAAGGATTTAACTCTACTCCAATATGTTGATGACCTCCTCTTAGCTGCCCCCGACCAGAGCCGATGCCTAGAGGGGACAAGAGCGCTCCTAAAACTGCTAACCCAACAAGGGTACCGAGTCTCATGGAAAAAGGCACAAATCTGCCAACAAGAAGTCAAATATTTAGGGTTCCTAATTTCCCAAGGCAAAAGATCCCTAAATACAGACCAGAAAATGGTCATTACCTGCTTCCCAGCCCCGAGCGGACGAAGACAATTACGTGAGTTCCTGGGAGCAGCCAGCTTTTGCAGAATTTGGATCCCGGGGTTCGCAGCCAGAGCAAGGCCACTCTACCAGGCCCTGCGTGGGCCAGACACCTTACCCCTGGCATGGGGAAAAGAACAGGAACAGGCCTTTGCTCAAATAAAGGACCTCCTTAGTAAAGCCCCAGCTCTGAGCCTACCAGACCCCAGCCAGCCCTTCTATCTACACGTGCATGAGAAGGACAAGGTTGCTCTGGGGGTCTTAACTCAATCAGCCGGACCTTGGGAGCGCCCAGTGGCTTACCTGTCTAAGCAACTGGATAACGTTGCGGCCGGGTGGCCCCCTTGCTTGAGGGCAGTTGCAGCCGCGGTATCCCTCCTACAAGAAGCGGACAAATTAACTTTGGAGCAGGAGACCACTCTATTCGTTCCCCATAGCATCCATAGCCTCCTGGCAGGACAGGGGCACCAATGGCTGTCCAACCCCAGACTGACACAATATCAGGGCATACTCCAAGAGAATCCTCGGGTCCAGGTAAGGACTGTAAAAAGATTAAACCCTGCAATCTTCCTGCAGACTGAACTAGGGGACCCAGACCACTGCTGCCTAGAGGTTACTGAGGAGGTCTATGCCAGCCGACCGGACCTGCGGGACCAGCCTCTGCCCAATGCTGACGTGACCTATTTCACAGATGGCAGCAGTTATATGAGAGAAGGGGTCCGAGTGGCAGGGTACGCAGTAACCACGCTTGACCAGGTGGTAGAAGCCAAAGCCTTGCCCTCTGGATGGTCGGCCCAGAGAGTGGAACTCTGGGCCTTAATAAGAGCACTGGAGTTGGCCCGGGACCGGAAAGTCAATATCTACACTGACTCCAAGTACGCCTACGCCACCCTGCACATCCACGGGGCCATCTACCGAGAACGCGGGCTGCTGACAGCAGAAGGAAAGGAAATTAAAAACAAGACAGAAATCCTGCGTCTCCTCAAAGCAGTTTGGGCCCCAACTGCGGTGTCCGTCATCCACTGCAAAGGCCATTCCAAACAAGACACCATACCGGCCCGCGGGAACCAGAAGGCGGACTCGACAGCAAAGGCTGCCGCAGTATGTGGTGAGATGGCAGAAGTACAGCCCTCCCTTCTCGGACCCCTGCTGGGGAACTCCATTAACCGTCGCGACTATGAGCCAGCAGAAATGAAATGGGCCCAACAGGCCGGAGGACAAGAAACCCCCGAGGGAACTTGGAGGTTACCTGATGGGCGCGTATATGTGCCCCAGAGCCAGGCCAGCAATTTAGTCAGAAACTGCCACCATCTGACCCACCTGGGTAAGACCTCCCTGGAAAACTTGCTCAAAAGGTATTTCTACTTCCCCAACCTGTCAACCCTGTGCTCAACAGCCTTGGCTCAATGCATTACCTGCGCAAGGAACAATGCAGCCCCGCATCAAGGGGCCCCACCGGGAGTCCAACACAAGGGGTCCCAGCCCTTCGAGGACCTCCAGATTGACTTTACAGAAGTCAAGACCAGCCGAGGATTTAAGCATCTCCTGGTCCTGATCTGCACCTTTTCGGGTTGGGTAGAAGCCTTCCCCACCAAAACTGAGAAAGCTCGGGAAGTAACCCGAATCCTACTCAGGGAAATTATACCCAGATATGGGCTCCCACTCACCATTGGTAGTGACAATGGCCCGGCGTTCATCGCCCAGGTGGTTCAGGAGGTCGCCCGGCTCCTGCACATCGACTGGAAGCTACACACGGCCTATCGGCCCCAAAGCTCCGGTAAAGTGGAACGAATGAACTGAACTCTCAAGGAAACCCTAGCTAAGTTCCATCAAGAAACTGGCCTGCCATGGACAGACCTGTTACCACTAGCCCTGCTACGGGTTAGGAATGCCCCGAACCCCTCGGGGTATACTCCCTATGAGTTAGTTTTTGGAAGACCCCCACCTATAACTAGAATAGGAAGTCCCAATGACCTTCGACAGAAGGGGGAGTTACAGCAGACCCAGTACTTACAACAGTTGGGTAAGACCCTAGACAGGATCTACGGGGCCCAATTGGGCCAGGAACCCAAACCCCGAGGGAGGCCAGCACACCCCTTCCGTCCAGGCCAGTATGTATGGGTAAAGGATTGGAAAAAGGAACCACTCCAACCCATTTGGACGGGCCCACATCTAGTACTATTAACCACCCCTACTGCCCTTAAAGTTACAGGAATAACCCCCTGGATCCACTACACTCGAGCCAAGGCAGCAGCAGATCCAGACGAGCCAGGACTTCGGAGCCACCGAACCTCCACCTCGAAGGGAGCCCCCACAGTCCGGCTGAAGAGAACTGAAGGACAGTGGGCCTTCTACCCGAGGAACCAGAGACCTGATCCCACCCCAGAGTAGTGACCAACCATCTTAGTTGGCAACCAAGGCATGATCCCTGCAGAATAGGCGAGCCCTAGATCTCCTCACAGCAGAAAAAGGGGGGACTTGCCTATTCCTAGGCTGGAATCTTAACCCAGAAGGTTAAGGAGCTGAAAGATGGTGCGAAGCGCTACCGAGAGTCAGGGCAAGGGACATGGAGCTTAGATACCCAAATCTGGCTCTGCTGGCTGGCTCTATTCCTAGGCCCCCTGATATTAGTCCTCTTAGGAATAAGTCTAGGACCCTGGCTGCTGCGCACCCTCATTAATAACCTAGAGACCGCGGTCACCAGACGAGCCGCTGCTCGAGTGCTGCTCCTCCAGCATCACCGATACCAAAGACTCCCGACCCAACCCCAACAGAGTGACCACCGTGGCTTGTGTGATGATGCTAAGACTCAGGCCAATCTCGTCTAGCATCAAAGGGGGGAATGATAAGGGCAAGATGACTTAAGAGGAGCAGCCTAGCCAGAGACCCCCTCCCAGGTTAACTGTTAATCATTGCTTATCTGCTTCTGTAGCCCGTTTTCACATCCCTTCCCCCGCCTGGGTAGCACATCAATCTCATCAATCTCCCACCTGAATGCTAATCCCTTCCCCCACCTGGGAAGCCCATCCATTTCCCGCCGGAATGCTAGGGCTTATAAACCCCTATCTAACCCTGATTCGGGGCTCAGAATTTGGAGACTGCCTTCTCTGAGCCCGCGCGTGTGAATAAAGGCTTACTCCGTTCCCTGAATCGTGTCTTGAGTCTGGCTTTCCGTAACAGCACGACTCATGGATGTGAACTAAGGGGTGGGGGATTATAGGAGGCAATGGGGTGTCCTGGGTGGAGGAGGGCCAAGGGGAAAATATTGTGGCAACTGTAATAGCATAATCAATAAAGTATATTTTTAAAAAATAAAATAAGATGTGGACGCCTTTGTGGGGTTTTTTTTGGTTATATTTTTTTGAGGTTGCATTTATCAATCTCATCAATTTAAAGTAATGATAGAAAAGAGTTTCCTATTGAAAATTATTTCATAATTCTTCTTTTTAATACTTTTTGGAAAAACGGTAAGGAAGTTATGAAGTGGAGATAAGAGGGGAAAAGAGATTTAATGAAGCATTACAGTAGTTTATGTGTTTCTTTTCATAATGTTGGAGAATTATAATACAAAAACTTGAGTTATTTGAAATTAATTTTTTTAGACTCTAATTACATACCATTCAAGACTGGACTATTTTTTTTTTTTTTTTTTTGATTTTCTAAATCCTTTTTCTTAGGTCCTCTGCCCCTGAGGAGATGTCTGGGAGACCTCTTCATGCCACAGTTCACCAGCCTCACATCCCTTTTTCAGTTTTGCATAGTATTACATACACAGAGGAATCACAGCTGATTTACTCTTTCCAATGACCTCACGCCTACTTGGGTCCTTTCCACTGTTAGTTGTGGTAGTGTCTTCAAGGGCTGCTCTGGAAGCTGTAGTGGGTGGGGGCCTGGGGGCCTCAGGACCTCCCACCAAGGTCCTGACTTGAAGGGAGGGGTAGAAACTGCTCCTGTTGCCCAGCAGGCAGCTCTGCTAGCTTGATATGAGGACAGAGAGGGTTTGGATCAGCAGGATCCCGCCAGTGTTCCTGGGCTGAAGGGGGTGGCGGCGGGGATGGCTGCTCCCAGGCCCTAGGGTGCTGGGATAGCAACTGCTGGGGTGCTGCCCCTGGCTCCAGAGCAGGTGGAGGCTGCCAGCCCCCCCCATGGCAACTGTTCACCAGAGGGAGGGTGCTGCCCCCACCTTTGCAGAGCCCAGTCTCCATGGGTCGTGTGTGCTCTGGGATACCCCAGATGAGTCCCTGAGTCACCAGCTTCCTGCTGTGGCTGCTATGTGGGTGAGAGCTATTTAAGTGTCATAGTACCAAAGATTCAAAAGGTATCCACACTCAATTTTAACATATGCATCTGTTTATTGATGCAAAGTGAGATAAAATTCAAGTAGCCTGACAACTCTAAGTATGATTTCAAGAATGACCAGTAAATACATTACGTCTCTCATTCTTATTAGACATCATGAATGTAGACTAAAGCTCTAGTGTGACACTATTACATATTCAACACAATGGTTAAAATGGGAAAAATAAAAATATATTGAATCAGTTAGTCAGAATATGGAACAATGAGAACATTCATGCACTGCTGTTGGTAGTGTACACTGGCACAATCACTTTGAAAAATATTTACCAAATGCTACCATGCATTTGTGCCATGCATACTCAAGACCCACCAATTATAGTTTTAAGTAGATGTCCAAGGTCAGTGTATACATATGTGTGACAAAAGGCATATACAAGAATATACATAGCAGCACTATTGAAATAGTCCCAAATTGGAAGCTATCCAACTCTCCACTAACAGTAAAATGGACCATGAAATTATGATATATTCACACTGTTGTAAACAAAACTCTATTCATTGAGAATGAATCAACTTTAACTACACAAAATAACATGACGAATCTCACAAACAATATCAAGTGAAAGAAACTAGATACAAATGAATGCGTACTATATGAATCCATTATAAAGTTAAAGAATAGGCTAAACTGACTTATGCTGCTAGGAATCAAGATAGTAGATACCCTTGATGAGGGGTAAGAGAGAAAAGAGGCAAGATAGGACTTCTGGGATTCTAATAATGTTCTATTTCTTAACATGAGTACTACACATGGACATGTTCAATTGGTGAAAGTTTACCAACTAGTACATTTATGATTTAGACACACCCTATGTATTAACACAATTTTTAAATATTCAGTAAGTTCTTATTTAGAAAGCATGATATCTAACAGGTAGAGTAAGATATTACTGGCACCAAAAATCCAACCACATGGTGCATTACTTTTCATGTGCTTTTGGATTCTGTTTGCTAATGTTTTATTTAAGATGTTTACATTGCTATTCATAAATGAAATTGATCTATAGTCTTCTTACTTGGTGCCACCTTTATCAAGTACTATGACCAAAATTACACTTGTTTCATAAAATGGACTTAGAAATTTTCCTTCTTCTATGCTCTGGACTATGCTAAACTCCGGGATTATCTGATCTTTAAAAGTAGATAGAAAATAGCCCTGGCTGGTGTGGCTCAGTGGACTGAGTGTGGGTCTGTGAACCAAAGGGTCACTGGTTCAATTCTCAGTCAGGGATCACACCTGGGTTGCAGGTCAGGTCCCCAGTGGGGGATGTGCGAGAGGCAACCACACATTGATATTTCCCTCTCTTGCTCCCTCCTTTCCCCTCTGGCTGAAAATGAATAAATAAAAAGTTTTAAAAGTAGATAGAAGATAGAATCCCCCTGTTAAATCTGGGTTTGGTGTATTTTTTAGCAGAACTTTACTTTCTTTATTTCTTCTCTAGTAATTAGTCTGTTTAGACAATTTAGGTTTTTGTTTTTTTTTAATTCTCACCCAATGACATTTTTCCTTTGCTTTTAGAGAAAGAAAGAAGATCAATGTGAGAGAGAAAGATCAGTCAGTTGCCTCCCAAATGTGCCCAGGCACACGGACCAGTGGTGGTATGCACCCTGACAAGGGAATGAACCTGCCATGTAGGTATGTGCCTTGATGGGGAATCAAACCTGCAACTTTTCAGCTATTGGACAATGCTCCAACCAACTGAGCCTCACTAGCCAGGTCTAGACAGGATCATTTTGATAAGTAGTGTTTTTCTTGAAAATTATACATAAGGTCACTATATTATCTTAGGCTAGTTTCCTAATAACTGGAAACCTCAATTTCTCTGTCAGGAAAAAAGGAGACAATGACAGAAACTCCTTCATGTGTGAAAAACTCCCATCTGATAAATAGTAGGTGCTTGGTAAATATTAGCCAGTATGCTAGCAAACTTTGTCTTTCAGAACACAATTAATCTGCCTTGGTATTTGAAGAATCAATAACACTGAAATCCACTGCCTTGCTAGTAATGTCCATTCTTTAGATAACATGCAATTATGACACATTAAAAATATTTGCTTTTTGAATTTGCCTTATAGTTTTCAAAGCAATTCCACAGATACTATAGTCATTGTTTTCACATAAAAGTTGACAAGAAGACAGTGGTTTATAAATAAACATTTTAAAAATTTCTAAACTTAAAGTTCATAGGTGAAGTTCCTTAAAGAAGTGTTAGACATTTTGGAAAACAATTTTTTAAGTGTAAAAACTTATTATCTTAACACCAAAAACAGGCACTCACATAATATTTCTCTCCCCAAGTATTTTCTTATGCATTTAAGAGAATAAAAATTTTGATTAAACTTTATATGCAATCTTGTGTCCCGGTTCTTAATAATGTGTCCTGGTTCTTAATATAATGAAAATGACTTTGTCATCTCCAGATCAGTTTCAGCACAGTATCCCATCCCACAAGAACCCACCTATGACTCTAAAAAGCCTAGAGAGAGAAGGTTACTCAATGTCTCTTAAGGAGATAATGATGGGGGAAGATTGAAGCAGGTGAAATTAGGGGAACTCCGTACAAAGTTAAAGTGGTGTAACATGGATTTTTGGATGTTTTTGTTTTTATGAGTAGCACTGATAATTTCTACAGATAGTAACAGGATAACAACTCTTTTGTTTTTTGTCTTTCTTTAGCTTCCTGAGCTAATTGTCCCCCAACATAGATTCTCTCCTAATTTGATATAAATGGGATCATCAGTTGGCCATATGGTGGCTCTACTAAAGACTATATTTTCCAGACTCCCTTTGCATGGGGTGTGGTATTACGACCAAATTCTAGCCAAGGGGGTATGTATAAACTGATTCTCATAACTGCAGATTGTGACCTCAAAGGAAAAGGGTGTTTCCTTTTCTTCCACTTCCATCCTTCTCCTTGACTAGAACATAGAAACTAGAACTACAGACATTGAGTAAAATTACACCATTTTATGTGAAAACAATGAATATAGTATTTGTGGAATTGCTTTGAAAACTTTAAGGCAAATTGAGAAGGCAGATTAATTGTGTTCTGAAAGACAAAGTTTGCTTAGCTTGAATTACAAGCTAAGTGGTAGATGGCAGGCACCACAGAATAGAAGGAAACCGGGTCTCTGATACTGGAAATACAGTTCCAGAGAACCTGCCTGGATTTCTTTGTAACAAAATGATACTTACATTTGTTAAATAAAAATTTCTCTGCTATAGCAACCAAACCTAAATCCTAACAATATGTCTTCTCACATGAGCTTATACTCAGTTCCTATTGGCTTTATCCTTATTCTGTCCTATGACCCACTGGCCTGGCATCTTTGTGAATGTCTTATCACACAAGGGTGGCTGATGCCCATCCCTGCTGCCACCTTCCTCCACCCAAGCCCATCTGTTCCCCTCTTTATCCAAGTGCTGGGCATGGAGATCATTTCCTTCTACCCTGGTGCCTATTCATCTCCATTAGGAAAAAGACTATTCAGCACTTTAATAAAAGTGATTTAAAACTTTAAAGAAATAGGATTTTGATGGCTGGAAACATTTCATTGCATAATCTTTAAGTCAATATAACAAAAATATAATAATAATAATTATAAACCCATATAATTTTTGTCTTTGACAATATCTACTAAATGTCACAGACCCAGAACCTTAATCTTTGCAGTATGGGGACCTTTGTGAAAATCAACTGTGTACAAGCTTCCTTGTAATAATATTGTTTAATTCTGACTTATTGTTCCTAAGTAAATTTTATGAGCACACAATAAGGAAGGGGGTGTGGTAAAAAGCCATTTGCTTTGGTCAGGGATTTAGGAGGCCTGACATTTTTTCCCAACCCTGTCCTTTACTCTTCATGTTATCTTAGCAAAAACAGTCAACACATCTGGATGACAGTTAACTTATCTGTAAGGTGAGAACTCTGTATGTTTCCCAAGGTTACTTCTTGTTTAAAGTCCCATAGTTAAGTAGAATCATATGGACCACTCAGGGTAATCAAAACTGAAACTGTCTCCCTGGCCAGGTGGCTCGGTTGATTGGAACATTGTCCTACGCACCAGAAGGTTGCAGGTTTGATCCCAGTCAGGACATATACCTACGTTCCTGGTTCAGTTCCTGGTTGGGGAGTGTATGGGAGGCAACTGATCGATGTTTCTCTCTCTCTCTCTCCTTTCCTTTCTCTCTAAAATAAACATATCCTTGGGTGAGGATTAAAAAAAAAACAACACAAAAAACTGGAACAGTTTTCTTAGATGCCTTCTACTAAATGTTATGCTGCAGCTGAATCAGTGGTTGCAAATATATATACATTAGTCTACATTTTCTTTCAAAATATCTCTGGACACCAAAAGAACAACCCATGTGAGTAGATCCCACAAATGTTCATTAGAACATGGTGTTGAAAATTTGAAGTTGGATCTACCCAAGAGTTTAATGTGTAAGAAATACATGTATTTGTATGGTTAAGAACTAGAAGAAAAATGAAAAAACTTAAAGCTATTGGATTTGTGGAATAATGTAGAATTTTTCTATTATCCTCATTGTTGTTTATGCAATGCCAACATCAACAACAATAATCATAGTTCTTAAGATGCTGGTGGTAAATTCTGGCTTTGAGAACTTAGCTTCAGAACTTCAAAAAAGTAAAGTCTTTTTCTTTCAAAATTTTTTTCAAAATCCATCTCAGTGTTTTTCAGGAAATTCCATACTGTTTTCCACAGTGGCTACACTAGCGTTCCCTTTTCTCCACAACCTCACCAGCACCTGTTGTTTGTTGATTTATTAATGATGGCCATCCTGAGCAGTGTGAAGTGGAATCTCATTGTGGTTTTAGTTTGCATCTCTCCAATGGCTAGTGATGTTGAGCATTTTTTTCATGTGTCTATGGGCCCTTCATATGTCCTCCTTGGGGAAGTGTCTGTTCAGGTCTTTTGCCTGTTTTTGAATTTGATTGTTTGTCTTCCTACAGGGGAGTCATGTGAATTCTTTATATAGTTTAGAGATCAAACCCTTGTCCAAGGTAGCATTGGCAAATATGTTTTCCCATATGGTTGGTTTCCTTTCCATTTTGTTGCTGTTTTCTTTAGTTGTGTAGAAGCTTTTTAGTTTGATGTAGTCTTGTTTGTTTATTCTTTCTTTAATATCCCTTGCCCTAGGGATGTATTGATGAAAATATTACTGTGTGGGATATCTGAAATTTTCCTGCTTATGTGCTGGCATTATATTCTAAGAATCCTGAATCACCAATTCAAAAGAACCTATGCACTCCAATGTTCATAACAGTGTTATTTACAATAGTCAAGTGCTGGAAACATCTTAAGTGCCCATCAGTAAATGAGTGGATAAAAAAATTGTGGTATATTTACACAATGGAATACTATGCAGCAGAGAGAAAGAAGGAACTCCTACCCTTCATGAGAGCATGGATGGAACTGGAGATTATCATGCTAAGAGAAGTAAGCCAGGTGGTGAAAGACAAATACCATATGATCTCACCTGTAAGGGGAATCTAATGAACAAAACTAACAAATGAGCAAAATAGAATCAGGGACTTGGAAATAAAAAACAGATAGTGACCAGAGGGGTGAGCGGAGGGGAATAATGAGGGAAAGAAGGGGAAGGGGCAAGCCAAGGAACATGAATAGAGGACTCTTGGGCATGGACAGTGGAAATGGGGATTGACTGTGGAAGTTGGTGGGGACAGGGCAGGGGAGAGCAATGGGGAAAAAGGCTGGACAACTATAGCTGAACAACAATAAAAAAAATTGTAAAAATATTTTTTTTCAAAATCCTATTTAGTTTGAGTCAGAGTGAGTAAACATAGATGTGAGTAGCCTTCAGGCCCCTCTCTAAAACTGGTTAAGATCTATAAGTAGGCAGATTTCTCCATAAAGCATATTTATGGTTTGCTGCATGAACAAGTTTTTGAGATGTAGTGGAAGGGGACCATCTGAGCCCTCTGTTTCAGAATATACCTGCTTACTCCAACACTTCCTTCACTCCAATCTCTCTCTCTCTTTCTCTCTACACCTACCTGAAATTTGAGGTAATTAGTGTTACCTGATTTCCCTGCCCTTTACATCCATGGATCTTATGTGCCCCCTACCCCCACATCAGGGATATATCAATGCTTGGAAACATTTTTGGTTGTCATAAATAAGAAAGGTGTTTGCTATCTAGTGGGTAGGAGCCAGGGATGCTGTTAAGCATCCTACATTGCATATGACAGTTTCCCACAGCAAAGAATAATCCAACCCAAAATGTCACCAGTACTGAGGTTGAAAAACTGCATTTTAGAGATAAGAGGAATAAAGACAGGGTGGGGGCAAGCTGTCATTTGCAAAGGGCACAGAAAGTAAGTAAAAGATCACAGCTAGTCCTGCCCAGTGACATCATCAGCCCTGGAAATCTGGTACGAGGAAGCTATCTTGATGAACACCGACCTCACTGGAGTGTGACCACATGTGGACACAGGAAATTGGACTTTGCCCCAAAACAGTACCCGTGACATATACTCCTACACACTCAAGGCTTCTTTCTGTAAATCCTGTTTCTCACCACAGCAAGCTTCCTGCAAAAACCGTTTCTCATGCTTGAAATCATATCCCTGACGCTTCTAAATCTCATTTTTCTTGATTACGTGAACTCACAGGCACACTAGGGCATGTAGGCAAGGAGACCAAGTACGAGGTGAAGGGGAAATTGGCTTAAGAAGAGGAATGATCAGAAACAATCATAAAGCAATCAAGTCATAGTGAGGAAGTACATCAAAAAATAGCACACACTCCACCCAAAGGATGACGATGGAGCAAGAATTGGTTAAGTTTAGTTCTGAGAGCTGGCTTGCAGCATTGAAAGGGGAAACGTAAAGAGAAAAGAACTGGTTGGAAACCCTGGAATCAGAGAGAAACAGGGTTCACAAACAGGATGAAATAACATCAATGTCTCAATAGTGAAGAATGGGGACCTATTACCTGACTATGGCTTGGTGGAAATATTTCCTACAGTCTCTGCCTTTTTACTTTAATTTTGTATTCACTGTGTAACTCTGACCTCAATGTGTTGTACTGAGAGCATGGTTTTCTGTTTTGTTTTTTAATTGAATTTATTGGGGTGACATTGGTTAATAAAATTATATAGGTTTTAGGTATACAATTTGTAATACATCACCTGTATATTGTATTGTGTGTTCATTACCCCAAGTCAAGTTGCTTTCCATCACCATTTATCCTCCCATTACCCTCTTCTATCTCCCTCAACCTCTTTCCCCTCTGATAATCACCATACTGTTGTCTGTGTTGATCAGCTAAAATAAAAATGTGACTGCTTTCATGGTAAGTTAATAAATGAGCATTTTGATTTGGCTGAGTCCTGTCCGTTTACCCTCAGAGAGTCTGAATTGCAAGACTTGCAATGCTAAGGACCCTGGAAACAGAGCAGGAGGCCTTTGGTGACTTCCATGGCAACAAGATGAGAGACTGTCTTGCTTCCAGTGGAGTCTTTCAGAAACAAGGTATTAAAAATGGTTTTCAGCATGAGTGGGTTTCTGTGCGCAGATTTGCACAGCAGAGTTGTGCTCCCTGAAGACAAGGCCCTTTTCAGTCTTTAGTGGTTGACAACACTGAGGGAGGATGTTAGAAAACGAGGCCTCTGAAATATTAGGTTATTTGGTTATTCCTCTTCCATGGAAGGATCGGTCCAGCCAAGTATATAATCTCATTAATTAACCAAGACAATAAGTGGTAAGAAAAAAGGAGGGCCTTTTAAACCCAGAGACTGGGACAGACAGATGAACCTGAGCAGGTCAGTAGGCATATAAGGTTTTCCAGCTTAAAACTCAGCAGAATCCCTTGAGCAGTTGTCAAGCCCAGTGTGGTTAAGAGAGTGGACTAGGTGAGGAAAGCAAGGCCCTCTTTCTCCCATGGTCAAGCAGGGTAATGCCTCCTTACATTCTGAGCCCTGGGCACATGCTTATCCTAGTCTCTCTCCTGGTCATTTGGGCCTTCTTCCAGCTGTTCTGATCACCAGCTTCTGGAATTTCTGCAGTCTTAAATCTTCTGTTCCAGACTTTGACTTTGCCCACCTCAGATTCTGGAACTGAGCTTGCTCAATTCTGGGTCTGCTTCTCCATTCTGGATTTCTACTTGGCTTCATCACACACAGACCTGCCTGGACAACTTATATGAATTCAATTTAAAGATTTCACCAGAGGTATATGACCGTGCATCTCCCTGACTGAATGTTGTATTCCAACCCCCTTTATCTGAGATCAACACAACCACAGAAAGAGTCTGAACTGTGTTGGCTAGGAGAATATCACACATATTGTCACAGTGACTATTCAGACCCATGGAAGCCCTGTAGAGGCCAAATTATAGTGTGAAGCCTGTATAGTGACTAGGAAAGTAGCTTGTAGCAAAAACTTTCTGTGAAATAGGACAGGAATGTATATGATGCCACAAGGATATTTCTCAAAGATGATGCTACCAGAAATATCTAGGCCTGCGATCCCTGTTCTGCTGAATGAGAACATTGGAGGCTAGAGCCCAGGAATCTGAACTTTAACCAAGTTTTCCTGGTAATTCTTATGGACTGTAAAGAATAAGGGACATGATGGAGAAAACTGTGTGCTTAGGACAAAACTTTGCAGTATGTCAGATGTAGTGGGATTCTTAGTAGACTTTTCTTACCACAATTTTCACTACTGTTATTTTACCTTTATAATGCAAATTGAAATGTTACTTTTATAATAAAAAATGAGAGAAAGACAAAAATAAATAAAAAGTTTTAAAAATATAAATAGCCATGACTGGTGTGGCTCAGCTGATGGAGCACTGGCCTGCAAACTGAAAGGTCGCTGGTTCAATTCCCAATCAGGCACATGCCTGGGTTGCTGGCCAGGTTCCTAGTTGGGGGCATGCGAGAGGCAACTGATGAATGTATTCCTCGCACATTGATGTTTTTCTACCTCTCTTTCTTGCCCCCTTCCCCTCTCTCTAAAGGTAGATAAATAAAATCTTTAAGTATATAAATAAAAAGGAGGAAGAAGGCATTACATGGAAAATGACCTAGAGACAGGGACACAGGTAGGCAGCCCAGAAGGGCCCAGGTGAGAGATGACAAAGATAGGACCTATGAGATGTAAGTATAGAAGAAGGAGAGGACCATAGGGAAAATGGAGTCAGTCAGGCTCCCTCACCTGGATGTCTGGACAACTAAGATAACCAGCATTCCCATAGCTTTAAGTATCGGCTCGCATGTGCAGAATCGTACTTTGTTATACAATCTCTTGGTACCCTGCAGGCTATGTGTGCATTTAGTATGTAAGAGAGTTGGGACTTCCTGCAATGCAACACTTGGCTTGCAGAATGCTTAGATTGCACCACCCTTGAGTAAAGGCATGTCAGGCATTCCCACAGCTCTGCGAATTTTCTTCTGTCTGCCAGAATCCCAAGTGAACCTGCTTGGCCTTGAAAGGCTACAAGACAAGGACCTTTTAACCTACACTTAGAAAAGTTGGTTCTGACACTAGCTCTGCATTACCAGCTGTTAATCTGGAGTAAGACATCAAGCTCAGGTTTTTGAGAAGTCTGAATTTAATAACTGCGGACATCATTGCACACTTTCTATATGCCAGTTCCTGTTTTCAGTGCTTTACAAACATTATCCCATCCAATCGTCACAGAAATACTATGGAATAGATATTACTATCATCCCAATTTTTCAGAGGAGGAAAGTGAGAAACAGGGTGGTTAAGTAACTTGCCCAGAGAAGCTCAGCTAGGAAGTGGCAGAGAGAGGAAACACGTATGAACATGCCTTGTGACTCATTACAGCTCATTATAATGTCAGGAGGCAGGTTTTTGTTTTGTTTTGTTTTGTTTTTTGATTTTTGGATTTTTTTAGTGGCAGAGTAATCCCTTTAGTCAGAAGGAAACATTTTGCTCCTCTGTAACTTCACACTTTGCTTTATTCCCCAAGGATTGCTCTAGGTGAGATCAGCACCACCTGCGACAGACTTGGAACTGGATCTGCTGGGAAAATACCATCCTTACTGTGACAAGTATTGTCACAAGGAAGCCCAGCAGAGGCCAGAATCCTAGCACTACATCTGCTGTGTGTCTCAGAGGTGTTACTTGCTCTATGAGCTCCATGAATTGGCTTTTCAGCATAGCTTGGGTTTCAGTATTGGGAGGTCTGGGCTCAAGTCCCAGCCCCACCACCTGCTGGCTGTGCCATAGCAGGCAACTCATTTAACCTGCTGGGTTTTAATCCTATCTGCTGTACTTGGGGATTACTGGGTTTTTTAAAAGCCCTGCAGGTAATTCAAATGTGCAACCCATGTTGAGAACCTCTGATTCACTTCTCCAAGCTTTTTGTTCCTGCGTAGAAAGTGGGAATAACCAGTCATAATCAAAACTTACTTTTTGAGTACCTATAAACATTTTCTCACATACCTATCAGAAAAAACCAGGAATCCAGTACCATCTATCCTTTATTTCACAGTTAGCTTGTAGTTAGTGGCAGAACTAAGACCCCAACCCAAGTTCTCAGGCTCCAGACACAGTTCTTTCCACTGACTGACACTTCTCCATCGATACATTTTTCACACAGGTGTTCTGAGGAGCAACCAGGAAACTCCTAGCACAATGCCTGGTACCAAAGTTAATACACTAAAAATAGTTATTAACTTGAGACTGGAATTTATTCTAACCTACATCTTTCAAGATGTCTTGGAGCACTTCTCTAATTTTTTTTTAGAGGCTAGGAAGCAATGTGTTTCTTTTCAATGATTACTAGATGCATAAAATTACAAATAAGGACCTTACCCCAGTCCTGGATTTCTCAGATTAAATTTGCTCAGCCAGTCTACATCAGGTGTTCCTCTGAGGCCATTACTACATGGACTGCTTTTTGGAGCAGAGAAGCATGATGGCTTTCCCATCAGAGTTGGGGCTTGGAAGTGTTGATGGCATAATGCAGTTTATGCTTTATCTCTTTTGTCTTTGTGAGAGTACTGTTTCAGCAAATCTTTGACTATTGTCTTTCAGTATATGGAAGACTTACTGATACAATCCAGAAATCCCAGGATTATGGTCAGGGCCTATCAGCCCAGGGAGCCAGATGCATTTTCCTGGTGACAAGGAAGTATATGAAGGGCACAGCATGTCAGCAAAACCTTCCTTGAAATCTTCTTCACACTCCACACAGAATCACCTGCAGGTCTTGTTAAAGCTCCAGTGCCTGGGTCCTATGCCCAGAGTTGTTGATTGAATACAGTTGAACATTTTGAACTAGTTCTCAAATGGTGCTGAAGCTACTGGTCAGGAACTCCGAGAACTACTATACAAGAGAAAACAACTCTCATGATCACCTGTTTTATTTTTTATTTTAATTTTTATTTTAAAATCATGTTTATTTTATTACCGATATCTCAATTTTTCCCCCTTTACCCTCCTCCACCCATCCCACCCCACCCTTCACTCCCACAGTCCATTCCCACTCTGTTGTCCATGTCCATGGGTCATTCATATTTGTTCCTTGTCTAGTCCCTTTTCCTTATTTTCACCATTGTCCTCCTTCCCCATCCCCTCTGGTTACTTTAAGTCTGCTCTATGTTTCCATGCCTGTAGTTTGTTTTGGTGGTTAGTTTTATTTTGTTGAATAGATTCCACTGATAGGTGAAATCATATGGCATTTGTCTTTGACCAGCTGGCTTATTTCACTTAGCATAATACTCTCCAGTTCCATCCATGTTGTTGCAAAAGGTAGGAGTTCCTTCTTTCTTTCTTTTTTAAAAATGCAGATTGATTTTATTCATCTTTTAAATGTCAAAATCCATTATAAAATCTTAAAACATTTAAATCCATTATAAAGTCTCAGCAATTAAACCAACATGACACCAGCGCAGAAATAATCAAGTAGGTCAATGAAATAAAGTGAGCATTCTAGGAACAAACATATATATCTGTCTAACAATGTAATATATGATTAAATTGATATTTCAGATCAATGGGGGAACTAAGGCTTATTTAACAAATAAGGTTCATGAATCACTACTACTTGAAATAAAGCAAATATAAGGCCCTATTTCACACATAGTACAAAAAAAAATTCAGGTGAGTTAAAAATCAATATGTAAAATCTAAGGAGTTTTAAGAGAAAATACAAAATAATATATTTCTGCACTAAAATACATTCAAACCCAGGAGCTATAAAGTCAAATATTGGCAATATGACTATATTAAACATATATAAAAGATTATAGTAAGATACATATAAAAAAGTTAAAGGACACGTACTAGAATAGGAAAGTATTTGCAACACATTTAAAAAAGGGTTAATAGTTTTTTGTTTGTGTTTTAGGGAAAAAAACTCTACAAACTTTTAAATGATAATTGGATAAAGAATACCAAAGAGAGTCATTTAAAGCTTTTTGAAAAATAATAGAAATAGGGAAGAAATATAGAAAAACAGGTTTAGTTTCAACAAATAATAAACAATTATAATAATACATCATTGTCACAATCAGATTAATACATATTAAAAAATATTGATAATATCAAGTATTGGCAACTGTGAAAGGAACTGGGTATTCATAGACTCTCTTTCTTCATCTTAAAGCAGTCCCTTTAGCATATTTTGAACTGCTAGTTGGGTGGAGGTGTACTCTTTTAGGCTTCTTTTGTCTGGAAAACTCCTTACTTCACCTTCCATTTTAATTGAGAGCCTTGTTGGGTAGAGCATTCTTGGTTGCAGGCCTTTGCTCCTCAATACCTGGAATATTTCTTCTACTCCCTTCTGGCTCGCAGTGCTTCTGTTGAGAAGTCAGCTGCTAGCTGTATTGGGGCCCCCTTATATGTTACTACTTGTTTCTCCCTTCCTTCCTTTAGGATTCACTCTTTGTCTTTGATATTTGGCATTTAAATAATGATCTGTTTTGGAGTTGACCTCCCTGGGTTCCTCTTGAATGGGACCTTCTGTACTTTCTGAACTTGTGTGACTTTTTCTCTCCTCCAATTTGGGAAATTTTCCATCATGATTTTTTCAAACAGCTTCTCTATCATTTCGTCATCCTTTTCTCCTTCTGGTATCCCTATTATATGGATATTATTACGTGTCAGTGTGTTCTGCGTTTCCCTAAATACCTCTTCATTCTTTTTGAGTCTTTTTTCATTTTCTTGCTCTTTCTAGGTGCTTTTTTCTACCTTGTCTTCCAGCTAGCTGATTCGTTTGTCTGCCTCATCTAGCCTACTTTTGATTCCTTCTACCGTGTTCTTCAATTCAGAAATTGTATTCTTCATTTCCTCTTATGTCTTACTGATAGTTTCTATGTCCTTTTTCATGCTGATATTGTTTGCAGTAAGTTCCTCGTAGTTTCCCTGTAATTCTCTCTGAGCTCACTGAGCTCATTGAGCTTCCTTAGAACCGTTTTGAACTCAGTATCTGATAGTTTACTCACCTCTATTTCATTTCATTGTCTTTGTGGGGATTCCTCCTTTCCCTTCCAGTGGGGTATATTTCTTTGTCTTCCCATTATATGTGAGACTCTTCTTTTTTGCTTCTGCTTTTTAAAGTGATCAGTCTTGATTTCCTGACTTGTGGTGTGAACTTCTATGGTAGGAGACTGCTGTTTTTCCTTTCTGGATCTGCCTCTGATTATGTCAGATGTTGACCCCATCTGACCTTAGGCAGTCTGTTTGAGAGTTCCAGGAATCTACTGTCTGTGGCTGTCTCCTTCAGTTGTAAATCTAGTCACTCTGCACTCAGCAGTCAGGCTTAGACACCACAGGGTGGGGCAGAGTCCCTCCGTGGCGGGTGTTATTGTGCCCTCTCACAGTTCTGCTGCTCAGGGGAATGGTCTGCCTGAGTAAGATGGCTGCTGCTGCGTGGAGGCTGAGTCAGCACCAGGATCCTGCCAGCTACTCTCTCAGTTCTCTCCCCAAAGTCTCCTTCCTTCCCCATCTCTTCTCAGGCATCTCTAGCCTACTCTGCCCCTACCTTTGCCTAAGACGAGGGTAAGTGACTGTAAATAAAAGTTTATGCATTGGCCCTTTAAAAGGCTCTTTGCATCTCCAATTACTTGTCTCTGGCAGAGAGCAACCCTGCCACTTTTCCCAGCTGGTTGTTATTTGTGTCCTTTTTGGGCTCTGGTGCTGTAGGCTGGTGATTCCCGCTTATGGTTTAGACCCCGCTCCTCTCAGGGTGATCCAGCTGGCTGTTTCAATATCCTTCTGGTGCTGGTACCCATGAGTGCCCACCCACCTTCTCAAGCCTCTAACCGCACACCTTAACAGTTAGATTTTGCTGAAGCTGAATCCTCTGTCTGTCCGAGGTTATAAGGCTCCTCTCTCGCTATTGTTCAGTTGTTTGTTCCAGGTGATTTCTCCACAATTTAGTTGTAATTCCAGATTGGTCCTGGGAGGAGGTCGGTGTGATTTCCATTCATTTCTCTGCCATCTTGATTTTTTTCTGGGCTCTTTATTCAGTTCCATTGATCTATGTGTCTGTTCTCATGCCAGTACCAGGCTGTTTTGATTACAGTGGACTTGCACTAAAAAATATATATACATATAAAATATATTTATATGTATATATAATATTTATAATATATTATATATATATTTTAAGATTTCATCCATTTACTTCCAGATGGAGAGGAAGGGAAGAAGAAAGAGAGGGAGAGAAACATCAATGTGTGGTTGCCTGTCACACGCCCCCTACTGGGGACCTGACCTGCAACCCAGGCATGTGCCCTGACTGGGAATCAAACTCAGTGGCTCAATCCACTCAGCCACACCAGCCAGGGAGGCCTTGTATTATATTTTGATATCAGGTATTGTGATCCCTCCCATTTTATTCTTCTTTCTGAAGATTGTTGAGGGTGTTCGGGGTCTATTTTGGTTTCATATAAATTTTTGGAATATTTGTTCCAGGTCAGTGAAATATACCATTGGTATTTTATTAGGGGTCGTGTTGAATTTATAGATTATTTTGGGTAGTATGGACATTTTAATGATGTGAATTCTTTCAATCCATGAACATTTTATATGCTTCCATTTATTTGCATCTTCCTCAATTTCTTTCTTCACTGTTCTATAGTTTTCTGAGTCTAGGTCTTTTACCTCCTCAGTTAAACTTATTCCTAGATACTTTATTTTTCTTGTTGCTATAGTAAATGGGGAACCCCCCTCCCCCACCCAGTTTCTCTTTCTGATAGTTCATTGTTGGTGTACAAAAATGTCTTCAATTTCTGAATATTGACTTTGCATCCAGCTACTTTGCCAAATTCACTTATTAGGTCAAGTAGTTTTTTTTGGTGGAGTCTATGCAGTTTTCTATGTACACTATCATGTCATCTGCAAACAATGACAGTTTTACTTCCTCCTTCCCAATTTGGATGCCTTTTATTTCTTTTTCTTGTCAGACCACTGTAGGTAGCACTTCTAGTACTATGTTGAATAGAGTGGTGAAAGCAGACATGCTTGTCTTGCTCCTGATCTTAAGAGAAAAGATTATAGTTTGTGCCCACTGAGTATGATGTTGACAGGTGGTTTCTTGTATGTGGCCTTTATTAGTTGAGGAATGCTCCCTCTATTCCCACATTGCCTACTGTTTTTATCATAAAATGGTGCTGGATTTTATCAAATGCTTTTTTAGCATCTATTGATATGATCATGTGGGTTTTGCCCTTCATTTTGTCTATGTGGTGTATTATGTTTATTGATTTGTGAATATTGTACCATCCTTACATCCCCGGAATAAATCCCACTTGATCATGGTATATGATCTTTCGAAAGTATTGCTGGATCCAAATTGTCAATATTTTCTTGAGGATTTTAGCATATGTTTATTGGGAATATTGGCCTGTAGTTCTTTTTTCTTTGTTGTGTCTATCTGGTTTTGGAATTAAGATAATACTGGCCTTGTAAAAATAGTTAGGGAGTTATCCCTCTGCTTGCATTATTTGGAATAGTTTGGGAAGAACAGGGATTAGTTCTTCTTTGAATGTTTGGTAAAATTCACCTGTGCAGCCATCTGGTCCAGGGCTTTTGTGTGCGGGACGTTTTTTGATTCCTGCTTCAGCATCGCTGTTGTTTTTGGTGTATTCAGGCTTTTTTCTTCCTCTTGATTCAGTTTTGGGAGATTGTCTATTTCTAGGAATTTATCCATTTCACCCAGGATGTCCAATTTTTTGGCTTATAGTTGTTCATAGTAATTTCTTACAATCCATTGTATTTCTGTGGTCTCACCTGTGACTTCTCCTCTTTCATTTCTCATTTTATATATTTGGGTCCTCTCTCTTTTTTCTTGATGAGTCTTGTTAAAGGTTTGTTAATTTTATTTATCTTTTCAAAGAACCAGCTCCTGGATTCATTGATCCTTTGAATTGTTTTTCAGTCACTCTATCATTTAATTTTGCTCTGATCTTGATTATTTCCTTCCCTCTTCTCACTGGTATTTGTTCATTGTTGTTTCTCTAGTTCTTTTAGATGTAGGGTTAGATTGTTTATTTGAGATTTTTCTATCTTCTTTAGGTAGACCTATTTTACTATGAATTTCCCTCTCAGGACTGCCTTAGCTGTGTCCCATTGGTTTTGGATTGTTGTGTACACATTTTCATTTGTTTCCAGGTACTTTTTGATTTTTTTCCTTGATCTCATTGTTAACTCATTGATTATTTAATAACATGTTATTCAGCCTCCATGAATTTGAATGTTTTTGAGTTTTTTCCATGAGGTTGGTTTCTAGTTTCAAGCCAATGTTATCCAAAAAGGCGCTTGATATGATTTCAATTTTCTTGAATTTCTTGAGGCTTGTTTTGTGTCCTACCATATAATCTATCTTTAAAAATAATCTATCTGCAGTCCTGGCTGGTGTGGCTCAGTGGATTGAGTGCTGACCTGTGAACCAAAAGGTCGCCAGTTTGATTCCCAGTCAGGGCACATGCCTGGGTTGCGTACCAGGTCCCCAGTTGGGGCATATGAGAGGCAATCACACACTGATGCTTTTCTCCCTCTCTTCCTCCTGTTCCCTCTCTCTAAAAATAAATAAATAAAATCTTCAGGGGGCGGGGGCAGGGGAAAGTGGTGGAGGGAAGATGGAGACAAATGTATTTGAACAATAAAAAAAGGATCTATGTGCATTTGAAAAGAATCTATATTTTGCATCTTTGGGCTGAATGCTCTGTAAATATCAATTAGGTCCATTTGATCTAGGGTGCTGGTCATGCCACAATATCCTTGTTGATTTTTTGTTTGGACAATCTATCTATTATTGACAGTGGAGTGTTAAAATCCCCTATGATGACTGTATTGCTGTCAATCTCCTTCTTAAAGTCCTCCAAGATTTTCCTTGTGTATTTAAGTGTTCCTATGTTTGGTGCATATATATTTACAAGGGTTATTATTCTCTTTTTAGACAACTCTCTTAAGTATTACGTAGTGACCTTCTTTGTCTCTTGTTATGGCCTATGCTTAGAAGTCTGTTTTGTCAGATATAAGTATTGCTACTCCAGCTTTTTTGTCATGTCCATTTGCTTGGAGTATTTTTTTCCATTGCTCACTTTCAGCCTTTGTAGATATTTTGTCCTGAAGTGTGTTCTTGTATACAGCATATATGTGGGTCATGCTTTCTTATCCATTCAGTTATCCTATGTCTTTTGATTCAAGCATTTAATCCATTTACATTTAAGACTATTATTGATAGGTATTTATTCATTGCTATTTTTTTCTCTTTGTGCCTGTGTTCTTTTCTCTCTTGTTCTTCGTCTTCTTAAAGCAGTCCCTTTAGCATCTCTTACAATGCTGGTTTGGTGGAGATATACACTTTTAGCCCTCTCTCTCCCCCCTTTTTTTTTGGTCTTGGGAGCTCATTATTTCATCTTCCATTTTAAATCAGAGCCTTGCTGGGTAGAGTAGTCTTGGTTAGAGTTCTTTGCTTTTCATTAATTGGAATATTTCATGCTATTCCCTTCTGGCTTGTAGTGTTTCTGTTGAGAAATCAGCTCATAGCCTTATAGGAGCTCCCTTGTATGTTACTAGCTGTTTCTCCTTTGCTGCCTTTACGATTCTCTCTTTTTCTTTAGATTTTGCCATTTTAATTATGATATATCTTGCAGTGGGACTCTTTGGGTTTTTCTTGATTGGGACCTTCAGTGCTTGCTGAACTTACATGACTTTTTCCCTCATCAAGTTAGGGAAGTATTCTGTCATTATTTTCTCAAACAGGTTTTCTATCCTTTGTTATTTTTCTTCTTCTTCTGGAATCCCTTTGATGTGAATATTATTATGTTTCATGTTGTCCTGCAGCTTCCTTAAACTGTCTTTGTCCTTTCTGAGTCTTTTTTAATTTTGTTGCTCTGACTGGGTGTGTCTTCCAACTTGCTGACTTGATCCTCTGCTTCTTCTAGCCTGTTCTTAATTCCTTCTAGTGTATTCTTAATTTCAGATATTGTATTCTTTATTTCCTCCTTGCTCTTATACATAGTTTCCATGTCCTTTTTCATGTTGATGTAGTTCCCACTAAGTTTCTTGTAGTTCTCACTGAGTTCCTTTTGCATACTTATAACCATTACTTTAAACTGTATGTCTGATAAATCACTAACCTCAATTTACTTAGCACTTTTTCTGGGGATTCCTCCTTTCCTTTCAATTGGGAGTTGTTTCTTTTTCTCCTTATTTTAGTTGGTTCTTTTAGTTTACTTCTGCATATTAGATTGATGCCTTGACCACCTGTCTCCTTGGGGTGGCCTTCTGTGGTAGAAGTCCTGTCGACTCAGTGGTGCAGTTTCCTTGAACTCCTGAGCTGGATGCTCTAGGGATGCCCTTATGCAGTTTATATGGGCTTTCTTATTGTATTTGGGTTTTGACTGTTGTTGGCTCACTCATTGGTGGGTTCTTCTGTCTGCCTGGCTGACTGAGAGTCACAGCCCCCGCCACATCTTGTATGCTGTTGTCCAGGAGCTGCCAGAGCAAAACAAAACAACCCAGCAAACAACACCCACTCCAGCAAACATATCCCCCAAACACTGCCATGATATTAACAACAAATGAGCTAATATCAATAAAGGTGGAAAGAGAATATGAATATTATATGAAAGGAAAAAAGAATATGAAGTGTCTAATGGAAAGAAAAATGATTTTGAGAGGGTAGGTGGAGGAGAAATTATAATAGTAGGAAATAGAAACAAGGCAAAGAAAAGGAGGAAATAAAATTTACAATGTAAATAAAATATGGGGCGGGGGAATAGGGCAAATTGGAGTATGAAAAGGGAAGAGTACAATGTGAAGTTTGGAGAAAGAAAATAGTGAAAATTTAGGAAACAGATTGAAGAAAACAACAATTGCAATAATATCTATGACAAAGGAGCAAAGATTAATAAAGGTGGAAAAAGAATAATAATATTATAAGAAAAAAGAATGAAAGAAAGAAAAAAGATTGTGAGATGTCTAAAGGGAAGAAAACTAATTTTGAAAGGATAGAGGTAGGAGAAATAATAAGCATAAGGTTTAGAAACCAGGCAAAGAAAGAGAGAAAATAAAATTTAATTAACATAAGACAGGACAGGAGGAAAGTGAAATGGAGTAGGACTGGGGAACAGTAAAATAAAAGATTTAAAATAAAAAAATAGTGAATGACTAGGGATAAAATTGAAGAAATGCAACAACCCCAATATCAATGACAACCAAGCAAATATTAATAAAGAGTGAAATGACAATAAGGATATTATAAGAAATGGGAAAAAGAATGTGAGATAATTAATTGAAAGAAAGATGGTTTTGAGAGGTTGGAGGGAAGAGAGATAGTAAGACCACGGAATAGGAACAAGGCATAGAAAGGGAAAAAATAAAATTCGAAACAAAAATAAGAAGGAAGCATGAAGGCAAAAATGGAGAAAGAGAAAGGAAGAGTAAAATATGAGACTGGAATAAAAACTAAAATAAAACTAAAATAAAAAATAAAAATATATATAAAAATAAAATAAAATAATTAAAATAGCAAGATAATAAGAACAAAGAAACAATGTTGAAAAGCTATGCTGGAGGAAAAAATAGTGCAAATAATGAAAAAGAATGAGGTGGAATCCATCTTAGCAGAGTCCACTGTTTGTTGGCCTATGGTCTTCTCCTTCAGGATCTGTCTCTGATGTCAGCTGGTGTCCCAGTCTAGCTTCCGGCAGCCACAGTCTATGGTTGTCTCCTTCAGGCTTGGCTGGTCCTTGCTGTTCTGCCCTGCTGGCTTTTTATCAGCACAAGGCCCAGGGGTGGTTCTTCTAATGTCCAACAGCATTACATGTACCACCTCCACCTGCCTCCAGAAGGGGTCTCTGGTATGATCAGTATGGTGGGATTCCTGGATCACACCCTCTCCCTCCAGCCCCCAGGTATTGTTCAGCCTTCAGGGAAGATGGTGGGTGTGCTCTAACCCCCACCCCCATGCCACATGTCTTGGTCTGTCCCAGATTATTTTCAATAATATATAGTTTCTGATGAATTAGCTGTCTGTTTCATGTGAGGGGCCAATCTGTGTATAAGGGTCAGTTCTTTCCTGCTTGGTGCTGATGGCAGCTCTGTGTGAGAGCCAAGGCCAGGCGGGGCCCTGAATACCTCTTGCTGTGTCAATTTTTAATCTCTGTTCTGCTCTTTTCAGTGGAATGGGGCCCAAGGAGGAATGAGCATAGTGTCTGATAAAACTTCATAGAAGGTTCTTTGCAGGGTGTCTTTCTTTCCCCTGTGAATATGCACCTCACAGGAGGTTTTTGGGCCTAGCCTTACTGTTCCTCAGAGATTGCACTTCTGCAGGTGGGGAACAGGCATGCCTTTCCCTTCCCAGAGCTTTGTACTCCACTATGTGAGTGGCCCTGCCTGGCTGCGAAGAATATCAGGTTCAGCTCTAGCCTGACCAGTTCCTAGCTCACTGCTCTCACAGGAGGCTCAGACCTAAACCCTTTGTTCTGAACACAGCCCCCGCTTGCCAGCTGTGCTGCATGGGACTTGCAATCCCTTTGCCATGCAACCTTCTATTCTTCCTGGCCAGCTTGGTTCAGTGGACATGAACTGTGCTTTGAATCTGGCCTCTTTGCTGGCAGGGAAGTTGTGCACTTGGGTTCCCTGCTTAGCCGTGTCTCCATTCTCCTTTTGAAAAGTCCCTCTGTGGCAACCCCACTGCAGCTCTGAGCTACTTGTCTGTCTCTCTGCACTCCACTTCCCCAAAATGCAAAGTCTTTCTTGGTCAGGGCTGGCCACAATCTGCTGGTGCCTCTGACAGTTTTAGGAGCTAGAATTTCTCTCTCGGACTCTCCAGTTGGTGCTGCAGCTGTGGACATGCTGCTTGCTGTGTGTGTGCAGCCCGGGCCTGCCAGAATCCATATATCCTTCCAAGTTTTTCCCAATTAGGGTTTGTGGTTCCCTGTCCAGGACTGGAGACCCCTGCTCCAGGAGGGGCGGAAGCTACTAAACTGCATTTTCTCTCCTCTCTTGTCTCCTTTGCTGCAGGCACCTTACATGGCGTATATCCCCTTCAACTTATAAAATATCTTACTGGACAGTACAGAGCTTCCTCTGTACAGCTTGGCTTCAAAAATTCATATCAGTTAAGATTCCGTTGATTATTCAGGTCACTTGTCAGAAGATCAGCTGAAAATCTGTACTGGGGGCACAAGCAAGTGGGCTCGGCTTCCACTTACTCAGCTGCCATCTCCCTGTCCCCAAACCTGGGTTTTGTGAAGCTGCCTCATGGGGATTTCATGGTGACTTTGAGGCAGCCTCACATCAAGCCTGGCCTCACTGGGGAACTCCTCCTCCCTTTGGTCTCATTGAAGATAGAAGTACCAGGGGAAGTTGTAGGGGCAGTGATGTTGGACAGATTCAAGACCAGGAGTCTAGAAACTCTAGCTTACAGGGTTGGGTGATGCCCAAGGCTGGACAGGGGCAGTCCAGAGTTGAAAAAGTCTTACATGTTACTAGCAAATATCAAAGTACAGGGAGAAAGGCAAGACTTGAACACTGAGAAAGTCTTAAAGATAACAGCAGACAAAAATCTAGGGAAAGCATAATTTGGGATAGTGATGCTGATGGGTGGGGACACCACCATGACTGGTCATTGGGCAGAAAGAGTTGATATCCTGTGTGCTTACATTTTGTAATGGCAGCAGAAAAGGAGGTGTTTTCCTGTGCTCACAGGGTAACAAGTAATGAGGAAGAGTCAGATGACTACAGCTCGGCTCCTGATTGAGCCTGATTGAGGCTGAGAGAGAGGGGTTCAGAGTCACGGAGTGATCATAACTAAGCCATGTAAAATATACACGTGATGGATGTGTGCTTATTGCTATGGGAAACCTGAAAACACTTTTTTGTATGATGCTTAGTGAGGCAAGAGATTGACCTTGAGAAATCATTTTGGTGGAAAATGTCTGATGTTGATAGCTTTTGTGCACAGTAGACAATGAGCACTCAGGTCTTTCTTGGGCTGATCTCAGGTTGACTGCTGCCTTGCATCTGCTAGGTCTGTCCCAACTCCAGAAGTATCACCTATATTCATTTAGAAATTGCACTGTATTCTGCAATATGATTAAAAGTGAGTGAGATGGCAAAGCTGAGGTTAGGAATGGCTAACTGTTTTCCTGTAGTACACAGTGAAGCTCTGGAAGAGCCCTCAGCCTTTCGTAAGCTTCTCTATTAATCACTCAGGCTCTCTGACATTTCCAGACCAAATGAAAACACACTGCTTCAAATGAGAAAAGAAGATGACCTCGGCTAGGAATTATAATTATTTTTATTAAGAGAAAAGCTGTACACTGCCTCATCAAAGTTAAAAAAAAAAATTTTTAAACTAACTGCCCACCAATTGGTAACTTGTTTTTCTTGCAGCATCTTAACTAACATTAGGCCAGTGTGGGTGCTCCAAAATGCACTGATATCCAGGCCAGGTCAGGGAAGGCTATTTCCTTTTCTGGATGTCTCTAATGAAAAGAACACCAAGGTCTGAATGCTAGCATTCTCCATTGGTAAGCATGTTTTAGTTTTGTCTTTCACATGTTTTCTTCTTAATGCAGTATTAATTCTATTGAAAAATATAATCACTAAAATAAGGGTCAGTAATAGATGGGAAGTATTAAGATAAGTAAGTGCAAAAATGGAATAAGAAGTGAAAAAATTTCCAGAGTAATGACTCTCAGTTAAAAGGAGAAAGGCTGAGAAAATCTCCCAGTGCTATTAATGGCCTTCAACATAGTAATTATACTAAAAGGTCTTGGAACATAATGGGAGAGATACATCTCAGAGGACTTTTTGAACGTATTCTTTTTCAAACTCAAAAAAGGTCCATCAGGTGAAATTCAGTGCATTCACTAGGTTGAATATTCACACAGGTATCATTCTGAGAGCATTCTCAGAGCAAGCGAACTTTACTGCTGTCGCCATCCAACTGGTGAAAGGGTAGAGCCAGAGCCATTTGCTATCATGGCACCATTTGTCTAGCAGACCTATGACATTGTTAAACATGACTCCCATTTTACTCTTCTGAGCTCATTCCCAGGACTGGAAATTACTGGAAGCAAGAACAGAACTAACTGCTCCCTACAGCCACAAGCAGAAAACATTGGAATAAACTGCAGTCTCTGCTACAACATCCTGACAGCTCAGGGGCTTCACGACAGCACCTCCCCTTTTATAATCCAATTATAATCCAATAAAAGCTCAAAGCCCCCACCCCTTGATGCTGGCATATCTCTCCACATCATGCTTCTCTCCTTTCTTGGAGGCTGAATAAAATCTTTATTCTCTACACTTTCTTCTCATTGTGAATTCCTTCACAGCTCCTGTCACCAAGCACCCTAAAAACTGGGACAGCTCTGCATCCATTTTTGACTACATTTTGATGACAAGATCAAATCTAAATATTCCTGTTACCCAGTGCTTTCAGTCACATAGATGCTCATTAGCATTTGCTTTGCCAATTCCTTTCTTTTCATCCCAGTGCCTTCTTAATTCTATAAGTCCTACAGAGTTTTTTGTGGACAGTGACAAAAACAAATGAAAGAAAAATAATGCTGGGGTTAAAAAGGCACTTAGTGTCCAATCTCAAGTATGATCAGTACAGACATTTGGGGTCCTGCTTATGTATGTTCCTCACGTGGCTGA
Organism: Pteronotus mesoamericanus; assembly: GCF_021234165.1. Lineage (NCBI taxonomy): Eukaryota > Metazoa > Chordata > Mammalia > Chiroptera > Mormoopidae > Pteronotus > Pteronotus mesoamericanus. The sequence goes on from NW_026555109.1 coordinate 891,617, forward strand.
GTTAATGTTCTCTCAATATGGGAGAATCCGTTTTAGTAAAATAGGAGTCTTACCCCTAAGGGTTTGGCATAAAGAATGACGGCAAAGAGGGAAGGTGGGAGGGGGCTAGGGAAAGAGGTGGGGGGAAGGCAGAGACAAATGTATTTAAAAAGTAAATAAATAAATAAATAAATAAATAAATTAAAAAAAAAAAAGAAGTACAAATAGGTAGGTACAAAATAGGGGAATATTAAGAACAGTATAGGAAATGGAGTAGCCAAAGAACTTATATGCATGACCATGAACATGAGCTAAGGGGTGTAGGGATTGCTGGAGGGAATAGGGTAACAGGTGAAGGGAGACAAATGGAGAAAACTTGGGACAACTGTAATAGCATAATCAATAAAGATATTTAAAAAAAAAAAAAAGAATGACGGCAAAGGATGTCTCAATATTTTAATGGAAAGTTATTCCATTTCATGAAGGAAAAGCTGGAGACAGTATCCCAGGAGATTTGATTTACTAAATATTTCTATTGGGAACCAGACTCAGTCTTTGTCTAAGAGTGGTGGTTGGGATGGGAAGGAAGAGGCTGCCTGGGTTTTTCATCTGATCGTCACTATCATCAGGCATCAAACTACCTGAAGGGGTTGCCAAGCATAGTACTGACAATTCTTTCATAGTGTTCTCCTTCTTACCTCCGGCCCTTATTGCCACTTGTCACACTGTCTACAGCTCTGCCAGGGTGACTTTCAGTGGGGACTTCTGTTTGTTTTCCAAAGTAGATGGGCCAGAGTCATTTCCCATGAAACTCCAAAATGATGCCCACAGATCTGATGCCTCAGTAATTGAGGTGTCCACATGGGGGAGGTGCTTCCATAACATGTGAAAACCACCTCAGACTCCTGCCTCGTCACCTCCCCCTTAGGGAGGTCAAGTTGGAATGAGGTTGCAGGACTGGCAGTAGAGCAATGTGAGGATCCTGGCAGGAAGAGGGCTGTTATGCCACAAGCTGGAGGAAAATGGCATGACATCTTTCACAGATTTCTGCCTCTGATGACCTTGAACTTCATGCCCAGTTCTGGAATGCATCCTGGCCTTCTGAACATGTCCCCAGGCACTTGGTTTGGCAGGAGGGGAGGACATTGCCCCATCACCTACTCCACCCATTCCCAGACCTGGAAAGAGTCTTCTCTCTTTTGAGACAAGAGAAGTTGGTCTTACTGTTGTGGAAATTAACAAAGACCAATCTAAGGAAAAAAGGAGAAGTTACTTACTTAGAGCTTGCTGTAGCAGGGAGACAGCGACCATCACTTGCATTTGGCAGAGACTCAGAGGCAGGCAGAGGAGTGGGAGAAACTTCACAGTGGAAAGGGAGAGGGCTTCCAGTATGCCCTGACCAGAGGCTGTTAGCTTGGGGAAGTTGGAGGCAGTTAGCTAGAACTGGGGTGTCCTGTATTATTGGCTAAGGGAGTATATTCAGCTTTTCCTCATTGCTCCCTAAATTGGAAGTGGAGTCAAAAATTAGGGAAGCTGTCAGTTATTAATCAAGTCCTACCCATTTCTGGCCAATTGTTGGAGGGATTACTGTTTAGTTTCCTGGAATGGGTTTCCTGGGATAGTGATCTGACTTGCTACAAGCCTGACTTATGGATAGCAGGCTGTCTTTCCAAGCTGGTTGCTGCAACTGCTATTGTTATATATTGTCTGGCCATTGCCCATTTGTATGTTTAAACTCTTCCCTTCACTTTATTTCCCCAGGTAGCCAAAAAAAGTGGGAACCAAATTGGGGCTAATATCTAGGTGAAGAATAGAATGTGGTGGAGGAACCCTGTATTCCCAAACCCAGAGGTCCTACTGTTACGGAAAGCCAGACTCAAGACACGATTCAGGGAACGGAGTAAGCCTTTATTCACACGCGCGGGCTCAGAGGAGGCAGTCTCCAAATTCTGAGCCCCGAATCGGGGTTAGATAGGGGTTTATAAGCCCTAGCATTCCGGCGGGAAACGGATGGGCTACCCAGGCGGGGGAAGGGATGTGAAAACGGGCTACAGAAGCAGATAAGCAATGATTAACAGTTAACCTGGGAGGGGGTCTCTGGCTAGGCTGCTCCTCTTAAGTCATCTTGCCCTTATCACTACTGAGACTCTCCCATCTAATCATATTCTAATGTATCTCATAATGCATGGCCCATAAATGTCCTAAAATACTTCTCCCCTATTGTTCCCTCCACTTACATGCCCAGTTCTAAAATAGCTTTTTCCATATTCACCTTCCTTTTGTCCTCACCTTCTCCTTCCTATACTCCATCTCAAAGCATGTGAAGATGGTCTTGGGGAACATTTGCAAAAAGCAAAGCGATTAAGGTGTAAGTTTCCTGCAGAGCCTTCCTGGGTGATTCTGCATCTTTAAAGAACATGCTGGGAAAAGTTAATGCAGGTCCAATTCATTAAAGTTCTGGAGTATGCTTCAGGGAAGGAGCCCTGGCAATAAAGGAGGAAAGTATCTTCATCTTCGGGCTGATAATTCTTATCTTGTGCAGTGGGAGAGCTTCTTTAATTTTGCTGGCTTGCTAAGTGAGAGTGATAGGGGAACTAAAGAGTTAAAGATTTCAACTTCAGTTTATAGTTGATAGGCTTAAGTGATTAATGCCTGTGGAAAGCTGTTATTCCAAGAACAGGAATTCATGATCTATGTGACTCCAGGAGGTTGATAAGCGAATTCAACCTTTGTGCCCTGGGGAGTATGCAACTGATCTGTGCCTTGTATTTTGGAGAGGGAACATTGATTAAGAACTGTTGATCAGCAGATAAAGAACTGCTAGGGCAACCACATCTGGACTGCAACTCTTATCTGATTAACCTTTCCCCAAACATTTTACCTACCCTTTCCTTCTCCCTATAAAAATTTGACTTGAGATGAGATGTTAAGAATTTTTTAGGGTACATAACCGTCCATATTCTCAGATGGTGGGCATCTGAATAAAGTGCCCATAAAGTTTCAATCCTTGTCTCTGCTTATTGGTTCTGATAGTGACAGACAGCATGAATGCTAACTTTTCTGGTTTCAAGAGGACAGCCACAGCCAGGGGCAAACAGCCAAATGAGGAGTGAGCAAGAGATTTGATGCCACCTTGGGACCCTGCAATTGTTAGTAAGGCAGGAGACAGCATAGGAAGGACTCTGAGACTGCACTGCTGTTACTGGCCAGCATCTAGCATCTTTTGCTAGAAGAAACACCTTTTATCACTAAGATAGAATGAATAGCAAACCAAGGCAGAGAGGAAGAGGAAGACATGTCTCACCCTCTAACTCAGCAGTCCTGAGCCTGGTTCAATAATATTGCCAGGTGTTACAACATCACAAGAAACACCATGTTAACACAGAAAGAAGGAAGTCCTTGAAATTCTATGTGGTGTTTCCACTATCTGGGAAATAAAGCCTTGTAACTGTGCTTTCATCCCAAGGCCTGAAATGGGGGAAAGGGTCCAAGGTGCTCCAAGAAGCAGCCCATAAATAACTAGGGGTAACTTCCCCAACTTTAATTAACTATCTATCTGCCATGTATCTATTTTACAACATCATGAACAAATGAAAACTGGAGCAAGATAAAAATTCAGACTAACAGACCCCCACACATACCTAAGTTTGGGTAGTCATGTTTCCCTGGGAAAGCTGGCACCACATTTACCCGTCAATCAATATATAACTTTTTTACTCCCATCCCACCAACTATGTAAGTCCTCAGAACAAAGGTCTCGTTCTCTCTTGGCTCCCTTAGCTCTCTTGGCTCTCTGGCCGTCTGGCTTCAGGTCACCCAGCCTCTTGCCACCTGGGGGCTTGCCACCCCAGCCTTCAGCTGTCCTTACTTTTACCACCCTGCTTTGTGCTGTACCTATGTTTTATACCTCCTACCCTAGTTAAGCCCATTCTTTTCCATGGAAAACATATCACTAATAAATTCTCATTGCATGCTAATAGATTTGCTGATCTGTAATTATTTACATGCATCAGTAAGAAGAACCAGGTCTCTCTCATCAACAATAGGATTCATACAATTCACCTGGCCTCTCAGGTTGGACGTGGAATGGGAGATGGCATTAAAGCATGTGGGCCATCAACAACCCTCTCAGGTCACTTAAAAATTCTGTTCCTATAGATTGAACCCTACAGATAAAAAATTAGTAGCTAGGAACCTGGGAGGGAAGTCACAGAGGGTGGGACTGGACTGCTTTTGTTGTAACAGGACACAGCCAAGGCCCCGCCCCCCCACCCCACCCCACCCCACCCCACCCCACCCCTACTCCAAAGGGGATTTGTAACTGGGTCCAGAAATTGGGGTGTCCAAGAAAAATATAGGAAATTCTCCCCTCCCCTCCAAGGTTGGCTGCCATGGGGGATGGGAGACAGGGAACAGGGCCTTTGAAAGTCATTTTGCATGTCAATAACAGGCTGAGGACCACTGAGAGTTATTTTGCATGTCAATAACAGGAGGGTAGTTTCATACTTCATATGCAAAGATGGTTACTTTGCATATCAACAAGGCTAAGCAGGAAGGTTTGCATAACTTTAACTCAGGAGGGAACTGGGAAGCAGCTCCCCTCTTCACTGGCTTGCCAAAGGTGTTGGAGAGGTGGGGGTGGAGGGAGGATTCTCGCAGGGGTTTAAAACCCAGGTGCAACAGCCATGTTAGAGGCTTTTTGACCATTGGGCTTAGGTAGTAGGATGTAACTGGGAAGGGGAGACAGGACCTGTGAGAGAGACAATAAGACACAGACTTGGGGGAATAATGTGAACACCATGTGGAAAGAAAAGGGGAGAAGGTGGGTCATCTACAGTGCTGGTGGGCCATGAAAAGGTGCCACGTGGTTCTGAATTAAGAACTGGAGATCAAGGCAACGCAGTGGATGGTTCTGGGGACCGCGAGAGCCCTACCTAGCCAAGCTCTGGACTTCTGTTCTTTTCTAAAGGACAGTACCCCTGACTGGCCTAACTGGACAAAGTGGGGGAAGGCAGGACTGTGTGTTGGTGGGTGTTTTAAGAGATTTTGAGATTTTACAGTGACATTTAGCCATTATTCAAAACTTGTATAACTTTTGAATAAATAGTTCCTTTCCTTTTCACCAAACTCTGCCATTGAAAGCCATAATTTCAAGGGCGGTGGGCAAAGAATAGAACTGAGGGACCCTGAGGAAGGGGAGTATTGTTCTGTTTATAGCATCTGGGCTCCCCTTACAATGGGTCCATTATTCAGTAACAATTAGAAAAATGTCCATGTCTCCTGCTTGTCCTAGACAAGAAATTCATATCCCTGGTGCTGTACAAAGTGTGGGGAATATAATTAACAAAATCCACTCCTAGCCCCAAATCTCTCAACAAAGGTAGAAGAGGAGGAAAACAGTTGTATTACTGAATAAGCATAAACCGGAAATGAGCATCACAGCAACCTGCTGAAGAGATTACAAAAACAAAGCACTCTCTCTCTCTTCTGTTGCTACATAGATAAATTTGGTTACAGTAGGTAGGTTTCTACAAATGGAGACAGGGCACTTTAGGCCATCTGCTCCCAGGAAACTGGAAGTTTGGGTGTTCTCTTCCTTGATGATTGCAAAGAGGTGGCTTCCATGTCCTTGAGGAAACAATCCTGAGTTTAAGACTGGAAGTGAGTTATGTGGCCACAAAAAAGATTTAAGTACATATGAAAAGGACAAAGAAAGAAATTCTGAAAGAAAAGGGAGAGGTTAGGGAAGTGCTTTTTTCCCTTCTTTTCACCTGGAAGAATTAAGCCTTTTATTTTTAAATTGATAGTTGCCCTTCGAAAAGCTGCACCTGACTCAGGTCAGGGACTAGGTCTGGTTTAAAGGGACTCAGCAGGAATCTGCAGCCAGCAAGAATGCTGTAGACACACAGGGTTGTGGGAACAGCTTTCCATTCAGATGAGGTCTGCCCCATGAAGCCCACAGTGAGGGAAGAGGGTTCCACATTCCTGGGAGAAAAATCCTCTGGGGCAAATCTAGGGCAGAGAGGAGGGAAGAGGAATTTAGAAGGGATTATGTACTCTTTCACTTATCCCCACTCGGCCTTCACCCTCATTCCACCCCCCACCCTTTCTATTCTTACGTTTTTATCTCTCATCCTGACTCACAAGATAAGGTTTCTATAATGGAAAATAAGAGCAGAAACAAGTGTCAGGTGGTGAGTCAGAGACATTCAACAAGCAATTTAAGAAGCCCTGCTCTGAAGGCTGCAGCCTAAGCATAAGAGAATAGGGATCTGCAGAATAGCACAGTCCCTATGTACACACACATTTTCTCCCTTTTCCAATCTAGTCCTCTCTGGAAATGCCACTCCTATCCTCCAGATTGCTTCCTGCTCTTTCTTAAACATTTGCTAGGGCCCCAGACACCTATGGCGGGTTCCTAGCAGAGCTGTTAGAGATTGAAATAGATCTCAAATAAACCATAAAGTCAAATTCTCTGCTTCCAGACAGGTCATGACCTGGTGTTCTCAGGCAGGTAACTGTTGGTCTTATCTTAAATAAAATGTCAACATTGCTACATTCTACTGGATATCCATTCATTTTTTCACTCATTCATGACATTTACAAAAAATGGATAGATGGTTAACTATTTTTAGATAGAGGGGAGGGGAGGGAGAAAGAGAGGGAGAGAAACATCTGTTGGTTGCCTCTTGTATGCACTCAGGAATCGAACTGGTGACCTTTTGCTTTGCAGGATGACACCTAACCAACTGACCCACACCAGTCAGGGCTCAGGTGCCTTTAAAAAATAACTATATATGTATATATGTATAGATAGGTATATAAGCATGTATAGTTTTATATATACATATATAATACAGGATGGGTCAAATGTAGGTTGACAGTTGTTTATATGGAAAATAATACAATTAACGAATAGTAACAAGAATAAATTATTTTGTGCACTCACAGCTGTAAACCTACTTTTGCCCCACATTGTATATATAACTCTCTCTATAAAACTATATATACACATGTTACGGAAAGCCAGACTCAAGACACGATTCAGGGAACGGAGTAAGCCTTTATTCACACGCGCGGGCTCAGAGGAGGCAGTCTCCAAATTCTGAGCCCCGAATCGGGGTTAGATAGGGGTTTATAAGCCCTAGCATTCCGGGCGGGAAACGGATGGGCTTCCCAGGTGGGGGAAGGGATTAGCATTCAGGTGGGAGATTGATGAGATTGATGTGCTACCCAGGCGGGGGAAGGGATGTGAAAAACGGGCTACAAGAACAGATAAGCAATGATTAACAGTTAACCTGGGAGGGGTCTCTGGCTAGGCTGCTCCTCCCAAGTCATCTTGCCCTTATCATTCCCCCCTTTGATGCTAGACGAGATTGGCCTGAGTCTTAGCATCATCACACAAGCCACGGTGGTCACTCTGTTGGGGTTGGGTCGGGAGTCTTTGGTATCGGTGATGCTGGAGGAGCAGCACTCGAGCAGCGGCTCGTCTGGTGACCGCGGTCTCTAGGTTATTAATGAGGGTGCGCAGCAGCCAGGGTCCTAGACTTATTCCTAAGAGGAGTAATATCAGGGGGGCCTAGGAATGGAGCCAGCCAGCGGAGCCAGATTTGGGTATCTAAGCTCCATGTCCCTTGCCCTGACTCTCGGTAGCGCTTCGCACCATCTTTCAGCTCCTTAACCTTCTGGGTTAAGATTCCAGCCTAGGAATAGGCAAGTCCCCCCTTTTTCTGCTGTGAGGAGATCTAGGGCTCGCCTATTCTGCAGGGATCATGCCTTGGTTGCCGACTAAGATGGTTGGTCACTACTCTGGGGTGGGATCAGGTCTCTGGTTCCTCGGGTAGACGGCCCACTGTCCTTCAGTTCTCTTCAGCCGGACTGTGGGGGCTCCCTTCGAGGTGGAGGTTCGGTGGCTCCGAAGTCCTGGCTCGTCTGGATCTGCTGCTGCCTTGGCCCGAGTGTAGTGGATCCAGGGGGTTATTCCTGTAACTTTAAGGGCAGTAGGGGTGGTTAATAGTACTAGATATGGGCCCGTCCAAATGAGTTGGAGTGGTTCCTTTTTCCAATCCTTTACCCATACATACTGGCCTGGACGGAAGGGGTGTGCTGGCCTCCCTCGGGGTTTGGGTTCCTGGCCCAATTGGGCCCCGTAGATCCTGTCTAGGGTCTTACCCAACTGTTGTAAGTACTGGGTCTGCTGTAACTCCGCCTTCTGTCGAAGGTCATTGGGACTTCCTATTCTAGTTATAGGTGGGGGTCTTCCAAAAACTAACTCATAGGGAGTATACCCCGAGGGGTTCGGGGCATTCCTAACCCGTAGCAGGGCTAGTGGTAACAGGTCTGTCCATGGCAGGCCGGTTTCCTGATGGAACTTAGCTAGGGTTTCCTTGAGAGTTCGGTTCATTCGTTCCACTTTACCAGAGGTTTGGGGCCGATAGGCCATGTGTAGCTTCCAGTCGATGCGCAGGAGCCGGGCGACCTCCTGAACCACCTGGGCGATGAACGCCGGGCCATTGTCACTACCAATGGTGAGTGGGAGCCCATATCTGGGTATAATTTCCCTGAGTAGGATTCGGGTTACTTCCCGAGCTTTCTCAGTTTTGGTGGGGAAGGCTTCTACCCAACCCGAAAAGGTGCAGATCAGGACCAGGAGATACTTAAATCCTCGGCTGGTCTTGACTTCTGTAAAGTCAATCTGGAGGTCCTCGAAGGGCTGGGACCCCTTGTGTTGGACTCCCAGTGGGGCCCCTTGATGCGGGGCTGCATTGTTCCTTGCGCAGGTAACGCATTGAGCCGAGGCTGTTGAGCACAGGGTTGACAGGTTGGGGAAATAGAAATATCTTTTGAGCAAGTTTTCCAGGGAGGTCTTACCCAGGTGGGTCAGATGGTGGCAGTTTCTGACTAAATTGCTGGCCTGGCTCTGGGGCACATATACGCGCCCATCAGGTAACCTCCAAGTTCCCTCAGGGGTTTCTTGTCCTCCGGCCTGTTAGGCCCATTTCATTTCTGCTGGCTCATAGTCCCGACGGTTAATGGGGTTCCCCAGCAGGGGTCTGAGAAGGGAGGGCTGTACTTCTGCCATCTCACCACATACTGCGGCAGCCTTTGCTGTCGAGTCCGCCTTCTGGTTCCCGCGGGCCGGTATGGTGTCTTGTTTGGAATGGCCTTTGCAGTGGGTGACGGACACCGCAGTTGGGGCCCACACTGCTTCGAGGAGACGCAGGATTTCTGTCTTGTTTTTAATTTCCTTTCCTTCTGCTGTCAGCAGCCCGCGTTCTCGGTAGATGGCCCCGTGGATGTACAGGGTGGCGTAGGCGTACTTGGAGTCAGTGTAGATATTGACTTTCCGGTCCCGGGCCAACTCCAGTGCTCTTATTAAGGCCCAGAGTTCCACTCTCTGGGCCGACCATCCAGAGGGCAAGGCTTTGGCTTCTACCACCTGGTCAAGCGTGGTTACTGCGTACCCTGCCACTCGGACCCCTTCTCTCATATAACTGCTGCCATCTGTGAAATAGGTCACGTCAGCATTGGGCAGAGGCTGGTCCCGCAGGTCCGGTCGGCTGGCATAGACCTCCTCAGTAACCTCTAGGCAGCAGTGGTCTGGGTCCCCTAGTTCGGTCGGCAGGAAGGTTGCAGGGTTTAATCTTTTTACAGTCTTTACCTGGACCCGAGGATTCTCTTGGAGTATGCCCTGATATTGTGTCAGTCTGGGGTTGGACAGCCATCGGTGCCCCTGTCCTGCCAGGAGGCTATGGATGCTATGGGGAACGAATAGAGTGGTCTCCTGCCGCAAAGTTAATTTGTCCGCTTCTTGTAGCAGGGATACCGCGGCTGCAACTGCCCTCAAGCAAGGGGGCCACCCGGCCGCAACGTTATCCAGTTGCTTAGACAGGTAAGCCACTGGGCGCTCCCAAGGTCCGGCTGATTGAGTTAAGACCCCCAGAGCAACCTTGTCCTTCTCATGCACATGTAGATAGAAGGGCCGGCTGGGGTCTGGTAGGCCCAGAGCTGGGGCTTTACTAAGGAGGTCCTTTATTTGAGCAAAGGCCTGTTCCTGTTCTTTTCCCCATGCCAGGGGTAAGGTGTCTGGCCCACGCAGGGCCTGGTAGAGTGGCCTTGCTCTGGCTGCGAACCCCGGGATCCAAATTCTGCAAAAGCCGGCTGCTCCCAGGAACTCACATAATTGTCTTTGTCCGCTCGGGGTCGGGAAGCGGGTAATGACCATTTTCCGGTCTGTATTTAGGGATCTTTTGCCTTGGGAAATTAGGAACCCTAAATATTTGACTTCTTGTTGGCAGTTTTGTGCCTTTTTCCGTGAGACTCGGTACCCTTGTTGGGTTAGCAGTTTTAGGAGCGCTCTTGTCCCCTCTAGGCATCGGCTCTGGTCAGGGGCAGCTAAGAGGAGGTCATCAACATATTGGAGTAGAGTTAAATCCTTTCCCTCGTCTGAGAAAGATTGCAGGTCCCGGGCTAGCGCTTCGCCGAATAACGTGGGGGAGTTCTTAAATCCCTGTGGCAACCGGGTCCATGTCAACTGTGTCTTTACCGCCGTATGCGGGTCTTCCCATTCAAAGGCAAAGATAGGTTGGCTGTCTGGAGCTACCGGGATGCAGAAGAAGGCGTCCTTTAAGTCTAGGCATGTGTACCAGGCAGCGGTTGGCAGGAGTCGGCTCAGTAGGGTGTATGGGTTCGGGACTACCGGGTGCAGTGTGACGACGGCTTCGTTTACCACCCGGAGGTCCTGCACTGGACGGTACCCTGTTCCGTCAGGTTTCTTGATTGGCAGGAGCGGGGTATTCCACGTTGATTGACAGGGGACCAATATACCCTCTTGGAGGTGCTTTCGGATGACCTCCGATATTCCTAGGCGGGCCTCCCTTGAGATAGGGTACTGTCGCTGGCGGCACGGTTTAGCCCCCGGTTTGAGTTCAATTATTACTGGGACCCGGTTTCTGGCTAGTCCAGGGGGATTGTCCTCGGCCCAGACCGTGGGGAATTCCTGCAGCAGGTTGTCTCTAGCCTCAGGCCTGGGGCCATGGTCACCAGATTCCCCAGAATACAACTGGTATTCTTCCTCTCGTGGCAAAATGAGGGCCATGAGCCTAGGGAAGTCCACTTGCAGCGAGGCCTCCCCTGACTGCTGGAAGGTGATTCGAGCTCCCAGCTTTGATAAGAGGTCTCGCCCTAACAGTGGGACAGGGCATTCAGGTAGGTATAAGAACTCATGTCTAATCCGGTGGCCTCCCAGATCAACAATTCGGGCCTGGCAGAAGCGTTTTGGGCTACTTGGCTGACCAGTGGCCCCTACGATGGTGACTTCTCGTCCAGATGGGGGAGCTACAGGGGTGGTGACGACCGAGTGCTCTGCCCCGGTATCTACCAAGAAAGAGAGAGTCTGGCCCCCAACAATCGCTTCGACCATGGGCTCATGGGGGCCTAGATTCAGGGAGCCCGGTCTTCCTCATTCTGAGTCTAGGCCTGCCAGGCTAAGGATGGTGGGCGCCGGCTCAGAGGGCGCCGGACCAGCCTTCTTTTTCCGGTGCGGGCATTCTCTTTTCCAATGTCCTCTTTCCTTACAATAGGCACATTGGTCTCTCTCTACCTTGGCGTGCCCTTTCTGGTCTTTCGGTCCCCCTTTGCCTTTTGCTGCCGGCTGACTGAGGGTGGCTGCTAGCAGTGCGGCCTTTTTCTCTAATCTTTTCTGGGCTGCCTTCTCAGTGGCCTCCTCCCAGTTATTGTAGACTTTATTTGCTACCTACCTCAACCAGCTGACTGATGTTCATGCCTGCAAAGCCCTCTAGCTTCTGGAGCTTTTTGCGGATGTCAGGGGCCGATTGGGAGACAAAAGCAGTGTTTACCATTAGCCGTGTATCTGGGCTTTCTGGGTTGAAGGGGGTGTATATTCGGTAGGCCTCTAGGAGCCTTTCTAAGAAGTCCCCGGGACATTCATCTGGCCTTTGGACAACACTGGCCACCTTTGACATATTGGTCGGTTTTCTGGCCCCAGCTCTGACCCCCTGGAGGATGGCTTCCCTGTACCGGTCCCGGGCTGCTCTTCCCTGTTCAGTGTTGTGATCCCAGTCGGGTTGGGTCTCTGGGGCTGCCACCCGAGCGTACTGGGCTGGGTCTATTGTGCCCACTGGAGCATTGGCTTCTAGATATCTCTGGGCCTCCTGGAAGACTCTGCGCCTCTCTTCCGTATTAAAAAGGGTTAGGAGCAATTGGCGGCAATCGTGCCACGTTGGCCGGTGAGTTTGCATAATGGACTCCATTAGGTCTACGAGTGCCTGGGGCTTCTCCGAATATGAGGGTGTGTGGTGTTTCCAGTTCAAGAGGTCAGTCGTGGTAAAGGGCTGATAGTAAAACACGACCGGTCCCGGGTATAAGGTCCCATCAGGCCCCGTTCGTGGCAGGCCCTGGGTCTCCCGCAGTGGCATCTGGAGGGACTGGTGGTGTCTTAAGCGGGAGGCGATAGGAGATTCTGGGGGCACTGCTGCCTCGGGCTGCGGGGGCGAGACTGAAGGGGGCGGTGTTTCAGGCGCCTCTGCCTGACCTCCCAAGTTCCTAGCTGGTAAGGGGGAGGCTGCACCGGGGGGTCTTCCTCTGGCGGGCCTTGATAGATAGGGGGTCTCGCCACTGATTTGGCAACTAGGATGCAGGTTACATCCCTTTCCTTTGATCGGGAGCAACAGTTCCGGGCTCCCCTGGCTTGCCATCCCGTAGCGCGCCTAGGTGACAAGGTTTGACCCCCGCACACTTCTGGAGCCAGTCGGGCATCCCTTGCGCTAGCTCCTGCCACTTTTCTATGTAGAGGAATTGGTTTGGGTGTTCTGGACTTCCTGTGACTATGAGATGGACAGCCCTAATTATGTCTAGGTCAAGGGTTCCTTCAGGAGGCCAGCCTACCCCAAACGTGGGCCACTCAGCGGAACAGAAAATTTCTAATTGCCCCGGATCTATATCGGGCTGCTGGCCCCGGAACCGGTCGAAATTCCTTAACATGCAATCTAAGACGGTAGACTGTCTGCCCCCCATGATCCCTCCCGAAACGGCGCAGACAAACGGGGGCAGCAGGGATACTTTCACTTTCGCCCACCTGGCCTCTCCTCTCGCGAGGGACTTGGGTCTGTCTTAGCTAAGGCTGCCCGAGTAGAGTCCGGGTTAGCTTCCCAGCCGTTATGCTGTATGACAGACCGAGGACCCGCAGGTTAGGGCTCACTCAGACTCCGTAGGCTCGGGGGAACACCGCTGGCCTGTGGAGCCACACAGTCAGTCACTCACTCAATCACACAGAGGTTAACACTTTCCCTCCCGACAGGGAAACCATGCCAGAGGCCGGTCGGCCTGAGAGGTGATCAGTCTCCCCTTCCACCACTTATAGGTGGGTCTGATTCGGGTCTGGTCCCCGGGGCACTTACCAATCTGGCGCCTTCAGGTAGGCTTGGGTCCGCTCCCCGAGTGCCCGCGTTATGGAACGGCCCGAGGTCGGGGCCAAGGGGAGCCCAGCCCCTCGGGACCCGAAATCACCGGGGCACGTGCTTCCCTCTGGAGTCCGGGCTCACCCGGCCGACCCCAGCCGTCTTCACCGGAGGCAAACGGCCTGCTCGTGTGAGTCGTTTCCCGGTCAGGGAACCAAATGTTACGGAAAGCCAGACTCAAGACACGATTCAGGGAACGGAGTAAGCCTTTATTCACACGCGCGGGCTCAGAGGAGGCAGTCTCCAAATTCTGAGCCCCGAATCGGGGGTAGATAGGGGTTTATAAGCCCTAGCATTCCGGGCGGGAAACGGATGGGCTTCCCAGGTGGGGGAAGGGATTAGCATTCAGGTGGGAGATTGATGAGATTGATGTGCTACCCAGGCGGGGGAAGGGATGTGAAAACGGGCTACAGGAACAGATAAGCAATGATTAACAGTTAACCTGGGAGGGGTCTCTGGCTAGGCTGCTCCTCCCAAGTCATCTTGCCCTTATCACACACACACTATCCTGTGGTTCTTCTTATGTTTCCTCTGCTATGTTGAACATCTAGTAGCATAAAAGCCTTCTGTCACCCATGAACAATGACTTTAATGTTCACGAAGGTTACAAGTGGCAGTCCAGACCTTCATTGATCTGGACTATCCACGGCTTCATTGAAAGTGATTATCCTTTGGGATCTTGCCCCTTCAAATTCTAAGCATATTCTATTTCTTTACTCTGATATACAATAGCAGCACTCAGGTCAAAAGAACGTCAGCTACCATTCTTTTCTAGACCTCTCTGGTATCTCTATACTTTGGTGAAGCCTAAGATAGTGTTTATAGAAGACACCAGAGGACTTTGATTTTCTACCTCATAGTTCTTTGAGAGAAACACTAAGACACCTTGACTTTGAGTGTTTGTTATGACTGGGTTACGAGGATAAGGTTCCACTCTCACTAGTCCCAGATTTTAGAATGCTGCCTGGAACTTGAAGAAGAGTCTGTTCCTCTAGTTTATAAGCCTTGGGAAAGACAGGGTACTCACTTCCTGAGTAGATCATTTCAGCACCCTGTGAAACCAAAGTCAGAATATTTCCCTTGAAATGTCACCTGCATCGCTATATGATCTGATGGCTTCCTAATAATAGTCTCAGGGCCAGGACTCGGCTCATTTGTAAATGATAAATCCCACTGATTCTGGGAGACATCCCCCAGGTTTTGCTGATTTGTCTGAAAGGGTAGAGCTACTTGTGCTGTGCTCAACAGTGTAGTTTACATATTTGAAGGGTTGAAAAAACGGCTGGCCTTAATTTGTTCAATAGCTGCCGAAGTAGGACTCATGTCCTGGAGAACTGAATCAGTCCCAGAAGACATGGGTGTTAGTGTATTAGCAGCAGTAGCTAGCAGTAGCTAGCTGACCTCTTAGAGAACACACACTTGCACCTGTCCCTGTTAAAAAGGCCCATTAGAAACAGTTTTCCTCACTGACATAGGGACCTGGGACAACCAGCTTGATGATTGGGACTGAGTTTTCCCAGTAGATGATAAAGAGGGTGGTGACACAGAAGAGTTCTATAAGGTTTTGTTGAGGTTTTCCTTAACTTTACTACCTTAACTTACTTTAGCACTATGATTATCCACTGGAAAAATTTGGGGTGGTTTAAACAGGGTCCACGAGTCCTCTAGGGAGACAACATCAGAAGCATGTTTTCCTTTGGGCCAGTCATCAAACTTTGCTGCTCACTCCAGGTTTAATATCAGAGTTTTTCCACTGCAGGTTTTCCTCAACTTGTTCCTCCAGGCCCACGTTCATACTTCCAGATGGGCTTAGAACAACTATTCAACTTCCCTTTTGTTCAGTGTAGTCAGGATTGAAAGTTTCAAGTCTCTTATTTAACATTGCAACACTGGTCCCTTGTTGCATTATTTTGTCCTGTTGTAAATTAAGGTTTGCACAACTCTTGACACTATTGTGCCTAGCTTTCCTTTTGTTAGGAGTGGTATATTTGCTCTCAGATCCACTATCATTATTATCTGCTCTTTTGTCCATGTAACCATTAGTAATATAGCCAGAATTAATTGTTACAACACCATTTGGTATTGCTACACTATCACTCTGTAGAGACTGGCTCTCTCTATATTTATTTTTGTAAGGCTTCCCACGCTACTTGTCCATACTGTTTTTCTGAATGAAATTCCTGGTTTTAATTCCTGCTTTCCCAAGGTGCTGGCATTTACAGTGTGCCTCAGATCAGTGTCAACTTTCTGGCTGCCATTGAGGACCCTGGAAATAGGGTTGGTAGCTACATCAGAACCCAGGTTCTTTAAGAATATTTCTTTTTCTCCAGCATCACCGTTTGTTCACCATAACCTGCTTTCCTCTCTGGTATGTTCTGGTGCTGATGGAGGGAATGTTTCTGCTCATGTTTCAGTGGTCTTGGCTGGGCCTTGGGGCTTTCCTTGGCTTTATACTACAGGTATAGGTGAGGCCTCCGGTAATGGTAGTTGTGGCTGTGGTTGCAGAAAACATAATCATGGTGATGGTGCAGCGGCCGATGGCTGGTTTGGCTTCTTCTCTATTGAAAGAACTGGGACTCCCTGGCTAAGCCTGAAGGCTGCTGTACTATCACCTTGTCAGGATCTGGACAAGAGAAATTATTGTCTCCACGTCAAAATGTTACATTTAAAAATTGACTTTTAGGACTTCTGGCCAAGGTGGAGGTGTAGGTAAATTCACTTTTCCTCCTCATACAAACAAAAGAAGGACAACAATGAATTTAAAATAAAAAAACAACCAGAACTGCCAGAAAATCAAACTGTATGGAAGTCTGACAACCAGGGAGTTAAAGAAGGAACATTATCTGGACTGGTAGGAGGCGCAGAGATGGGCAGCTATGGCAGAGAGAACAAATGGCAAGGTGGCAGCTGGAGGACAGGGTGGATGAGACAGTGGCTGGTGATCCTACATTTGTATGGGGATAAACTGGGAGGAACAACAAGGGAGCAAGACAGACCGCATAACCCAGGGTTCCAGCCTGGGAAAACAAAGCCTCAAGACCTTTGGTTGTAAAACATGTAGGGGTTGCAGTGGTGGGAGAAACACCCAGTCTTAAAGGAGTGTTTGTTGGAGAGATCAATAGGGTGCAAGAATGTACACAAACCCACCCACCTGGGAATCAGCACCAGAAGGACCCAATTTGCCTGTGGGTGGCAGGAGAAGTGACTGAAACCTACCCAAGAGCCAAGAAAGTACCATTGTTCCTCTCTGACCCCTTCCTCACATACAGTGCCACAACTCAGTGATGTATGTTGCCCCACCCTGATGAATGCCTAAGGCTCTGCCCCTTACAACTTAACAAGTGCTCTGAGAAAGATATACACCCAAATGAAAGAACAGATAAAAACTCCAAAAACAGAACTGAGCAATGAAGAGATAGCCAACCTATCAGATGCACAGTTCAAAACACTGGTAATCAGGATGTTCACAGAAATGGTTGAGTATGGTCACAAAATAGAGGAAAAAGTGAAGGCAATGCAAAGTGAAATACAGGAAAATATACAAGGAACCAACAGTGAAGGGAAGGAAACCAGGTCTCACATCAACGATTTGGAGCAGAAGGAAAAGATAAATATTCAACCAGAACAGAATGAAGAAACAAAAATTCAAAAAAATGAGGAGAGGCTTAGGAACCTCTGGGACAACTTTAAATGTTCCAGCATCTGAATCATAGGGGTGCCAGAAGAAGAGGAAGAGCAAGAAACTGAAAATCTATTTGAACAAATAATGAAGGAGGACTTCCCCAATCTGGCCAAGGAAATAGACTTCCAGGAAGTCCAGGAAGCTCAGAGAGTCCCAAAGAAGTTGGACCCAAGGAATCACATACCAAAGGCACATCAAAATTACATTACCCAAGATTAAAGATAAGGAGAGAATCTTAAAAGCAGCAAGAGAAAAGGAGACAGTTACCTACAAAAGGGTGCCCATAAGACTGTCAGCTGATTTCTCAAAGGAAACTTTTCAGGCTAGAAGAAACCTGGCAAGAGATATTCAAAGTCATGAAAAGCAAACACCTAAAACCTAGATTACTCCATCCAGCAAAGCTATGATTTAGAATGGAAGGGCAGATAAAGTGCTTCCCAGGCAAGGTAAAACTAAAGGAGTTCATCATCACCAAGCCCTTATTCTATGAAATGTTAAAGGGACTTAATGAAGAAAAAGAAGAAGATCAAGACTATGAACAGTAAAATGACAACAAACTCACAACTATCAACAACTGAACCTAAAGCAAAAACAAAAACAAACTAAGCAAAAACTAGAACAAGAACAGAATCGCAGAAATGAGATCACATTGAGGGCTATCAGCAGAATGGGGGAAAAGGAACAGAGGACAAGAAGCATAAATGGTAGGTACAAAATATACAGGGGGAGTTTAAGAATAATATAGGAAATGGAGAAGCCAAAAAACTTATATGTATGACCCATGGACATGAACTAAGTGGGGAGAATGCTTGTGTGAGGCGGGTGCAGGGCGGAGGAGAATAAAAGGGATTAAAAAAAAAAAAAAGGACAGCTGTAATAGCATAATCAATAACATATGCTTTAAAAAATAAAAAAGAAAAATTGACTTCTAAAATTTTTAATAACATTGCAATAATAATTAAATAATTATTGATAATATTCCAGATTTATTTTTGTAGACTATGTGTTTAGTCTTTGATGATTTCAAGTTTTGATATTTGGCTTCAACATGAACTGGATATTGATTTTAATGCTCAGCTATTCCCATTCAGCCAAAAGAAACATTTAATGTTTCTGTAGTCCCAGAGGATACCTTTACTTAACCTGAGCCCACATAGTTCTAAGTGACTGATGTACGGGGAAATTGAGGTGAGGTGGGGTGGGGGTGAATGAAGGACAATGAAGGCAAAGGTCAAAGGGTAAACAAAATAGGTGAAGAAGTTGTGAGCTCAACAGCTTATGATATTAGTCTTGAAGCTAATCCTACATGGATACCCTCTTCCTTCTCAAGGAAGGGACATCTGCATTTCCTCTTTCAGACCAGTTCCCTGTTAGGTAGGAGCATTTTAACACCTGTAGTCTCCTCTTGTCTCTACTCCTGTTCCAAGTTCTTCTGTCTCGTGACCTTTCTCCAGGACTTGGTCTTATTTTTTTCCTTAAGACTTGAAAGACCCCAAAGCTTAACCCTGAAATCCTGATATTGTGGCTACACTCTTATTGCCCAATGTCAGGGTCTCTGACAAGAGGTTCCATCTCCTAGAGCTTAACCCTGTGTCTCTTTCATACCATGTCTCCTCCTGAGCTGAGCCCAAACTCTCTAGGATGGCCTGGGTGTGTTTTTGACTTGCATGGGGTGAAACCCTGTCACAATGGAAAAGCTGCCATATTGTTAAATAGAGAAATGTGTTTCATCAGAGCTTTAAGACAAAAATGAACTGGAATTCAAGAAACCTTTGGGATCAACAGGGAAAGGGAGAAAACATATCACAAGTATAGGCATTTAAAAATATAGCTCTTGTACCAAGCCACCTAATACTTGACACTGAATTGACACTGATTATATTGATAAATAGGGCATGGAGACCCCAGGAGGGCTTGTAGCAGATAGCTGTGGAAAGGCAAGAGGAGAGGTCACTGTTATAGTATCTTACTTCCTCTTGATTGTATGCCTAGAACAGTAGAGTGGAAGGTCAAGAAAATTTTTGATAAAATTAAATGAATTGGAAATCCTTTGGTGTCTGCCTTTTTCAAAGCAGGTTTGTTAATATTTGATTTAAAATTTTACAATGTTTATGTTTTTTTAAAATTAAACTTTTTATTCTGAAAAAACTCAGATATCAGAAACTTACAAGAATGGTACAGTGAACTCCAGATACGAGTCAGCAAATTTAGCCAGTTTTACACATTTGTTTTCTTGCTCTCATTTTGTCTTCTCTCTCTCCTTTCTTGCATAAGAACAAGGACACTCTCTACCTATGTACAATGATCGAAGTCAGCAGATTTCAAAATAATACCATTTTATATGTAACAAATTGTCCAATAATATCCTTTATTGCATTTATTTTCTGATCCAGGGTATAATTCATATTGCACTTTGTGTGATTGTATTTAGTTGTCATGGTTCTTCACTTTCATTTCTTTTCCTTTGTGTGTGCGTGTTTGTAAGTTTTTTATTTTTATTTTTTAATTATATTTTATTATGTTATTAAAGTGGTCCCGATTTTTACCCCTTGACCCCCTCCACCCAGCACCTACTCACTCCGTCAGGCCATACCCTCACCATGGTTCATGTCCATGGGCCATGTGTATAAGTTCTTTGGCTACTCCATTTCCTATACTATACTTTACATCCCCATGGCTGTACTGTAACTACCTATTTGTACTGCTTTATCCACTCACCTCATCACTCATCCTCTACACCCTACTCCCATCTGTCAACCATCAAAAGACTCTCCATGTCCATGATTCTGTCTCTGTTCTTGTTTGCTTAGTTTGTTTTTTAGATTAAATTGTTGATAGATATTTATTTATTACCATTTTATTGTTCTTAGTTTTGATCTTATTCTTTTTCTTAAATAAGTTCCTTGAGCATTTCATGTAATAATGGTTTGGTGATGATGAACTCCTTTAGATTTTTCTAGACTGGGAAGCTCTTTATCTTTTCTTTGATTCTAAATGATAGCTTTTCTGGGTAGAGCAATCTTGGCTGTAGGCCCCTGCTTTTCAGGACTGAATATCTCTTGCCAATGACTTCTAGCCTGCAAAGTTTCTTTTGAGAAATCAGCTGACAGTCTTATGGGAACTCCCCTGTAGGTAACTAAGTTCTTTTCTCTTGCTGCTTTTAAGATTCTCTTTCTATCTTTAACCTTTGGCATTTTAATTATGATGTATCTTGGAGTAGGTGATGTATCTTGCATCCATCTTGTTCAGGATTTTCTGTGATTCCTGGATGTGCATGTTTATTTCCTTCACCAAATTATGGAAGTTTTCTTTCATTATTTTTTCAAATAGATTTCCAATTTATTGCTCTTTCTCTTCTCCTTCTGGTACCCCTACGATGCAAATGTTGGACCTCTTGAAGTTGTCCCAGGGGCTGCTTATACTATCCTCATTTTTTTGGATTCCTTTTTTCTTGTTATTCTGATTGGTTGTTTTTTGCTTCTTTATTTGTCACCTTCATCCATTCTATTGTTATTTCCCTCTAAATTGTTCTTTACTTCAACTAGTGTATCCTTTGTTTCTGATTGGGTCTTTCTTATGCTGCTGAGGACCTCACTAAGTTCCTTGAGCACCTATATAACCAGTGTTTCAAACTCTGAATTTGATAGATTGCATATGTCCATTTCCTTTAGCTCTTTTTCTGGAGTTTTCATCTGTTCTTTCATTTGGGCCATTTTTCTTTGTCTCCTCGCTTTGGCGGCCTCCCTGTGTTTATTTCTATGTATTAGGTAGAGCTGCTTTGACTCCATGTCTTGGTAGTGTGGCCTAATGTAGTAGATGTCCTGTAGGGTCCAGGGGCAGAGCCTCGTCTATCACTCAGGCTGGGTTTTCAAGGTGCACCCTTTGTGTGGGCTGAGTACACTCTTTTCTTGTAGCTGAGCCTGCGTTGCTGTTGGCAGGTGAATGGGAGGGATTTACCTAGGCCAGTCAGCTGCAAGGATTGGCTGTGATTACTGACCATGAACCTCCAACCTCCCTGGGGAATCAGCCATGCAGCAGTAAGGTTGTGTGTCTCCAATGTGGTTTGTAGCTGTCCACTGGGTATGCTGACCCTGGGGTTTCTCAGGTGGTACAGGATAAGGTCAGCCCTGACATGTGTTTTACCTGGGCTGCTCTCCATGAGCTATAAAGCAATCTGAAATGGCTGCTACTTGTGTTGGGCTTGGATTGGAGATTCCCAGAAAAAGTCAGGCTGTGAAACTAGGTTGGCTGCTGCTAGTGCCGGACCTTTGGCTCACTGAGACGAATTGTTGCTTGTTTGATAGGATTTAGGAAGTTGTGAAGTGTGAGCCCAAACCAGCCATTCATATGGAAAAGCAGTTTGGGTGCACCAGTAAGTTGGGTGGGGGCAGAGTCTCTGGGGATCTCCAAGGCAGGTCAAACGGTGTTAGCCAGGTTGATGGAGGCTCAGATATGGCACCAGCTTGCTGGCTCTGTAAAGGGAAGTTTTAGAAAAGGGACACTGGCCTCTGCTTGTCCAGATGACAGACACTTCAGTTTCTCCCTGTATACCAGTGGTGCCTTTCAAGCTGCTACCCCAGTGCTAGAGCTCAGATGGAGTGAGTCTGAGTAGGTGAGTCCATGTGTAGGTTCTTTAAGAGGAACTGCTTGGGGCTTCAGAAGCTTCGGTCACCAACTCAATCCCTGCTGGATTTTGCAGCCAGAAGTTGTGGGGACTTATCTTCCTGCACTGTAGGGGCTAGTGTGGGTCTGGGACTCTTCACTTCTGACATATCCCTCCGAATTTTTATCCACCACACATAGGTGAGGAACCAGACCATTCTGCATCTGCACCCCTCCTATCAGTCTGGATGGATGTTGTTTTTTTAATTCTGTAGTTGTCAAACTTTCATTCAACTTGATTTATGAGGGTTCTGAGTGATGGTTCTTCTATATTTTCATTGTAATTTTGATGTGGTGTGTGAAGAGGTGAGCCATGTCTGCCTATACCACCATCTTGACGATAACTTTGCTTTAATTAGGACCAGTTCCTCAGGCTTATTTGTTATTGTTCCTCAGTGACATTGGCATTTTGAAGAGTACAGGCCATTTGTTTTATAGATTGTTCTTCTCTTTTAGCTTTGTTTCCTCATGATTATAGTCTGCTTTCCTCTTGATTAGAATTGAGTTTTTAATTTTCGGCAGGATTTCTATGTCAGGGGGCATGTAATGTTGGTTCATCCCATTAGTTGTGACCTCTCAGTGAAGGTAATGCCCTCTAGGTCTCAATTGCAAAATTGCCTTTTATCTTTGCAATTAATAAATTAATTGTGAGGGTATATTTTGACATATGTAATAGCCTGTAATTCATTGTATTTCTCAGGGTTCTCCATCAAAACAAATGTACAAACAAAAATATATGTAGATACATAGATATATCTGTATAGATAGAGAAATGTTGAGATTAATTGATTTATTTTAAGAAATTGGTTCACTCAGTTGTGGAAGCCGTCAACTCCAAAGTCTGCAGGTAAGACACAGACTTTTTACCTCCATGGGAGACCTCAATCTTTTTCTCTTAAGGCCTTCAACTGCCCGTTGTCAAGTTGGATGATGCCAACTCTCATTACAGAGGTTAAACTACTTTACTCAAAATCTACTGACTTAAATATTAATTGCACCTAAAAAATACCTTCCAGTGACACTTAAACCAAAATGGAATATGAAGATCATAACAGACCTAAGTTAAATGGGAATTAAAATTTGATAGGAGTGTCTTAAATCATTGGAATAAACATGGACTTTTCAGCAAAAGTAGTTAGGAAGATAGAGTAATTGTCTGGGCAAAAAAATTAAATTGGCTCCATATGGCACAATATACTCAGAATAAGTTCTAAATGAAGCAAAGATTTAAATACTAAAAAAGAAAAGAAAAGAAATTAAGTGAACTATACACATCAAAGTAATATATATATTATACCCCTCAGAAACAGCTGGAGGAGAACTTAGCTTTATCTGAAATTTTCTAACTTTTTAAAGAGCTAATAAATATGGATGTAATAATAAAGTTAAAATATTGCCACTTTTAACCATCATGGTAATGATTCATTAAAGGTAAAATTGTTAGTGAACGCTAAAACCATTGGATGAAAGTTTGAAGAGTGTGATGGTTGATTTTATGTATAACTTGGCTAGGTCAGATATCTGACACTTCAACTTTACCCAGCACCTCTTGTCTTCTACCAGCATCATGTATCTCTGCCAGACTATCTTCCCAGTTGACATAATCTCTTAGGGCAGACTTTCCTCCCACTCTTCTTATTTAGAGTTTTACTGGTATTCATGCATGTTTATTTGTTCAACTTTAGAATTACTTTATCTAGTTCTCAAAGCAGTCAATCAAAAAAACAAAAACTTGTATTTTTATATGGAGTATGTTACTTTTCCATATCAATTTAGGGAGAATATAACGTCATTGTTAAATGTGCCCTTATTCTATTCTCATGGTCAACATTATAATCCAGATTCTTTATTTTACACTTGAACTACAGCATTTTAAAATCAAATCTTGGATTTAGTTTTAAATAAATTGGATGAAACCCCTCTTAAAACCAGAGGATGAAAAGCATAGTGGACAAACATGGTTTGTCATTTAGTAGGACCTAGGCTTCACCTGCAAAATGAGTTATAACAGAACATACCCCATAGGGCTGTCATGACATGAAATGATTTCATACATGTGAGACAGGCATGGTAAAAGCTCAATAATTGTTAGTAATTGTAATGATTATAATTACTTCTTTTTTGTAACAGTGATATTTCACCTCATTTTGTCAGAAAAATCCCACCTCTGGCCACTTCCAACATAACAGTCACACTGAGACAAAGAAATATGGCCCAAATGAAAGAACAGATAAAAACTCCAAAAATAGAACTCAGTGATGAACAGATAGTCAACCTATCAGATGCAGAACAAAATGCTGGTAATCTGGATGCTCACTGAATTGGTTGAATATGGTCACAAAATAGAGGAAAAAGAGAAGGCTACGCAAAGTGAAAGAAAGAAAAATACACAGGGAACCAACAATAAAGGGAACCAAACCAGGACTCAAATCAACAACTTGGAGCAGAAGGAAAAGATAAATATTCAACCAGAACAGAATGAAGAAACAAGAATTCAAAAAAATGAGGAGAGGCTTAGAACCTCTGGGACTACTTTAAATGGTCCAATATCCAAATCATAGGGGTGCCAGAAGAAGAGGAAGAGCAAGAAACTGAAAATCTATTTGAACAAATAATGAAGGAAGACTTCCCCAATCTGGCCTGGAAATAAAATTCCAGGAATTCCAGGAAGCTCGGAGAGTCCCAAAGAAGTTGGACCCTAGGAAGCACACACCAAGGCACATCATAATTACATTACCCAAGATTAAAGATAAGGAGAGAATCTTAAAAGCAGCAAGAGACAAGGAGACAGTTACCTACAAAGGAGTTCCTATAAGACTGTCAGTTGATTTCTCAAAAGAAACATTGCAGGCAAGAAGGGCCTGGCAACGAGTTTCCAAAGTCATGAAAAGCAAGGGCCTACATCCAAGATTCCTCTATGCAGCAAAGCTAGCTTTTAGAATGGAAGGGCAGATAAAGTGCTTCTCAGATTAGGTAAATCTAAAGGAATTCATCATCACCAATCCCTCATTATATGAAATGTTAAAAGGACTTATCTAAGAAAAAGAAGATGAAAACTATGAACAGTAAAACAGAAGAGAGAGGAAGAGAGAAGAATGGGGGAAAAGGTACAGGGAATAAGCAGCATAAATAGTTGGTACAAAATAGGCAGGTGGAAGTTAAGAATAGTATAGGAAACAGAGAATCCAAAGAACTTATATGAACAACCCATGGATGTGAACTAGGGGCTGGAGGATGCTGGGGGGTGGGGCAGTATAGTGTGGAAGGGAATGAAAGGGAGAAAAATATGGGATAACTGTAATAGCATAATCAATAAAGTCAAAAAAAAATTGATGTTTGTCAAGGAAGATACTGGCATAGGATATAACTACCTGCTATGATTCACTTTTATTTATTTTTATTTTTCAAAATATATTTTATTTATTATGCTATTACAGTTGTCCCATTTTCCCCCTTTGTTCCCCTGCATCTGGTACCCACATTCCCTCTAGCAATTCCTGTTTCTAATTCATGTCCATGGGCCATGCATATTTCTTTAGCTACTCCATTTCCTATACTGTTCTTAACATCCCGCCCACCCTTGTCTATTTTGTTCCTACCAATTAGTGCTTCTTAATCCCTGCACCTTTCTTCCCACTCTTTCCCTTCCCCTTCCTGGCTGATAACCTGCCAGATGATCATATCTGTAATTTTGTTCCTGTTCTGCTTATTTGCTTAGGTTGTTTTTTAAATTCAGTTGTTGATAGTTGTGAATTTATTGCCATTTTGATATTCATAGTGTTCATCTTCTACTTTTCCTTAAACAAGTCCCTTTAACATTTGATACAATAATGGCTTGGAGATGATGAACTCCTTCAGCTTTACCTTGTCTGGGAATCACTTTATCTGCCCTTCCTTTCTAAACTATACCTTTACTGGATAGAGTAATCTAGGTTGTAGGTCCTTGCTATTCAGCACTTTGAATACCTCTTTCCAAGCCCTTCTAGCTGCAAAGTTTCTTTTGAGAAATCAGCTGACAGTCTTATTGGAACTCCTTTGCAGGTAACTCCCTGCTTTTCTCTTGCTGCTTTTGAGTCTTTCTTTATCTTTAACTTTTAGCATTTCAATTATGATGTGTCTTGGAGTGGTCCTCTTTGGGTTCATCTTGTTTGGGACTATCTATGCTTTCTGGCTTGCATGTCTATTTCCTTCACCAAATTAAGGAAGTTTTCTTTCATTATTTTTTCAAATAAGTTTTCAATTTCTTCCTCTTCCTCTTCTCCTTCTGGCACTCCTATGATTCAGATGTTGGTATGTTTGGAGTTGTCCCAGATGCTCCTTAGTCTATCCTCATTTTTTAAACTCTTTTTTCTTGTAACTCTTCTGATTGAATGCTTTTTTTCTTCCTTATGTTCCTGATCATTGTTTGATTCTAGGTCATCCCTTTCACTATTGATTCCTTGTAGACTTTTCTTTATTTCACTTAATGTAAACTTCCTTTCTGCCTGGGTACTTTTTATACTGTTGAAGTATCAAATGAGTTCTTATTTTTTTAATTTTTATTTTTAAATTATGTTTATTCTATTAGAGTTGTCTCAATTTTTCCCCATTTGCCCTCCTCCACCCATCCCACCCAGCCCCCCACTCCCACAGTCCATTCTCACTCTGTTGACCATGTCCACGGGTCATTCATATATGTTCTTTGTCTAGTCTCTTCCCCTTCATTCCACCATTGTCCACCTTCCCCATCTCCTCTGGTCACTTTCGGTCTGCTCCATGTTTCCATGTCTGTGGTTTATTTTGTTCGTTAGTTTTATTTTATTGAATAGATTCCACTTATAGGTGAGATCATATGGCATTTGTCTTTCACTGACTGGCTTATTTCACTTAGCATAATATTCTCCAGTTCCATCCATGATATCCCAAAAGGGAGGAGTTCCTTCTTTCTTTCTTTCTTTTTTTTAATGTATATTTTCTTTCTTTCTTTCTTTCTTTCTTTCTTTCTTTCTTTCTTTCTTTCTTTCTTTCTTTCTTTCTTTCTTTCTTTCTTCCTTCCTTCCTTCCTTCCTTCCTTCCTTCCTTTCTTTCTTTTAAATGTCAAAATCTGTTATAAAATATTAAAAATTTTAAATCCATTATAAAGTCTCCGCAATTAAAACATGACACTAGCACAGAAAAAAATTAAGTAGCTCAATAAATAAAATGAGCATTCTAGAAACAAACATATATATCTGTCTAACAATGTAATATATGATTAAATTGATATTTCAAATCAATGGGTAAAATAAGGCTTATTCAACAAAAAAGGTGCATGGACCGCTATTACTTGAAATAAAACAAATACAGAGCCCTATTTCACACATTATACAACAAATATTCAGGTGAGTTAAAAATCAATATGTAAAATCTAAGGAATTTTAGGAGAAAATAAATAATGATATTTTTCTTACCCTGAAGTAACATATTCAACCTAGAATCTATAAGTGAAAATATTGACAATATGACTATATTTAACATTTAAGACTACATAGTAATATACATATAAAAAAGTTAAAGGACAAGTAATAGAATAGGCAAGTATTTGCAACACATCTAAAAAAGGGTTAGTAGGTTTTTTTAAGAAAAAAGTTCTACAAACATTTAATCAAAAAATGGATAAAGAATACCAAAAATTCATTTAAAGCTTTTTAAAATTAATAGAAATAGGCAAGAACAGGTTTAGTTTCAAAAATAATAAAGTCACAATTAAAATAACACATCATTGTCACAATCAGATTAATAAGTTTTAAAAATGTTGGTAATATCAAGTATTGGTGACTGTGAAAGGAACTAGGTATTCATAGACTTTTTTTCTTCATGTTCTTAAAACAGTCCCTTTAGCATGTCTTGCAATGCTGGTTGGTTGGAGGTGTATTCTTTTAGCCTTCTTTTGTCCTGGAAACTCCTTATTTCACCTTCCATTTGAATTGAGAGCTTTTCTGGGTAGAGCAGCCTTGGTGGCAGGCCTTTGCTTTTCATGACTTGGAATATTTCTTGCCATTCCCTTCTGGCTTGTAGTGTTTTTGTTGAGAAGTCAGCTGCTAGCCATACAGGGGCCCCATTATATGTTACTACTTGTTTCTCACTTATTGCCTTCAGGATTCTCTCTTTTTCTTTGATAGTTGCCATTTTAAATATGATGATCTTGGAGTGGGCCTCATTGGGTTCTTCTTGAATGGGACCCTCTGTGCTTCCTGGATTTGTGTGACTTTTTGTCTCCTCAAATTAGGGAAGTTTTCCATCATAACTGTGTCAAACAGGTTCTCTGTCCCTTGCTCTTCTTCTCCTTCCCCTTATTCTCCCTCTTCTCCCTCTTCTTCTTCTCCTCCTCCTTCTCTTCCTCCTTCTCCTTCCTCTCCTCTTCCCCTTCTTCTCCTCCTCCTCCTTTTCCTCCTCGTCCTCATCCTCGTCCTCATCCTCATCCTCATCCTCCTCCTCCTTCTTCTTCTCCTTCTTCTTCTTCCTCTTCTTCCTCTTCTTCTTCTTCTTCTTCTTCCTCTTCTTCTTCTTCCTCTTCTTCTTCCTTCTTCTTCCTTTTCTATTATACAGATATTATTACATTTCAGGTTGCCCTGCATTTCCCTAAATGCCTCTTCATTCTTTTTGAATATTTTTTCATTTCCTTGCTCTTTCTGGGAGCTTCTTTCTACCTTATCCTCCATCTCACTGATTCGATCCTCAGCTTCATATAGCCTGCTTTAGATTCCTTCTACTGTGTTCTTCAATTCAGATATTGTATTCTTCATTTCCTCTTGTCTCTTGTTGATAGTTTCTATGTCCTTTTTCATGCTGAGATAGTTTGCAGTAAGTTCCCCGTAGTTTCCCTGTAGTTTTTGGTAATTCTATCTGAGCTCACTGAGCTCATTGAGCTTCCTTAGAACCATTGTTTGAAACTCAATATCTGATAGTTGACTTGTCTCTATTTCATTTAGTTCTCTTTCTAGGGATTCCTCCTTCCTCCTCAACTGGGGGTTGGGTGGTGTTTCTTTGTCATCCCTTTATTTGTCAGACTCTTCCTTTTAGTTTCTGCTTCTTAAATTGACCTGGCTTGATTTCCTGACTTTGTGGTGTGAACTTGTATGGTAGGAGACTGTTGTTTTTACTTTCCAGATCTGCCTCTGATGATGTCAGATGTTGACCCTGTTTGACCTTAGGCAGTTTGTTTAAGACTTCCAGGAATCTACTGTCTGTGGCTGTCTCCTTCAGTTGTAAATCTAGTCACTCTGCACTCAGTAGTCAGGCTTAGACACCACAGGGCAGGGCAGAGTCCCTCCTGGGGGCAGAGTTATTGTGTCCTCTCATGGTGTTACTGCTCAGAGGAATGGTCTGCCTGAGCCAGATGGCTGCTGCTGTATGGGGGAGGAGTCAGCACTGGAGTCCTGCCAGCTACTCTCTCTGTTCTTTCCCCAAAGCCTGTGTCTCCAGTCTCTTCTCAAGTGTCTCAGACCACTCTGCTCTACCTTTAGCCAGGGATCTACTATCTATGGCTAACATTCTGTACTCAGCTATCAGGCTTTAGCACCACTGGGCCAGGGCAGAGTCCCTCCTGGGGGAGGGGCTATTGTGTCCTCTCACACTTTTGCCACTCAGGGGAGTGGTCTGCCTGAGCAAGATGGCTTCTGTCATGTCAGGGATGAGTTAGTATCAGGATCCCGCTGGCTACTTTCTCAGTTCTGTCCCAGAAGCCTCCTTCCCCAGTTTCTCCTCAGGTGTCTCTAGCCCACTCTGCCCTCACCTTTGCCAGAGACCAGGGTAAGTGGCCACAAATAAAAATGTATGCATTTGCCCTTTAAACGGCTCTTTTTGTCTCCAGCCACCTGTCACTGGCAGAGGGCAACCCTGCCACTTTTCCAATGTGGTTGTTATTTGTGTACTTTTTGGGTTCTGGTGCTGTAGCCTGGAGATCCCCACTTATGGTATAGGCCCTGCTCCTAGGGGGATCCAGGTGGCTCTTTCAATATCCTTCTGGTGCTGATGCCCCACCCATCTTCTTAGGTCTCTACTGCACTCCTTACCAGTTAAGTTTTGCTAAAACTGATTCTTCTGTCTGTCCGAGGTTATAAGACTCCTCTCTCACTATTGTTTAGTTATTTGTTCCAGGTGATTTCTCCACAATTTAGTTGTAATTCCAGATTGGTCCTGGGAGAAGGTCAGTGTGACTTTCATTCACTCCTCTGCCATCTTGATTTTTCTCAAGTGAGTTCTTTGATTATCCTGATAAGCAGTATTTTGAACTCTGCATCTGGTAGGTTGGTTATCTCAAATTCGTTTTCTTTTTCTGGAGTTTTGATCTGTTCTTTCATTTGGGCCATGCATGTTTCTTTGTTTTCTCAATTTGGCAGCCTCCCTGTGTTTGGTTATGTGCATTAGGCAGAGGTGCTTTGACTCCCCATCTTAGTAGCATGGCCTCTTTTAGAAAAGTGCACCTATATGTTTTATGGGATGGAGTCTTATGTAAGTGCCAGGGGTGGGGTAACCCATGTCACTGCTCTGTGGCTCTGTGTAGGGGAAAGCTAGGAGGGGGAAAGTTCTGCTGTTTGGCCTTTAGGATTTTT
The DNA here is from genome assembly GCF_021234165.1 of Pteronotus mesoamericanus. Lineage (NCBI taxonomy): Eukaryota > Metazoa > Chordata > Mammalia > Chiroptera > Mormoopidae > Pteronotus > Pteronotus mesoamericanus. Next base: position 921,991 of record NW_026555109.1, read on the forward strand.
CCCAGGAGGAAGGTGTCTCCCAGCACTTGCCCTGTTTCCAGTTTCTCTCCGTTCATCACTGGTGCCCTGCCAGCTGTTGCCCTGAGGCTGATTCCCAGAGTGGGTGGGTCTGCAAAACTTCTAAGTCTGTTTTCAGCCCGTTGAGAGGAGTGTCCTCGGAATCCTACAGTTTCTTCTGCCACTCCAACCCCCACTGGTTTTAACAGCCAGAAATTATAGGGACTTTTCCTGATGCTGGAACCCTGGGCTGGGTGGTTTGGACTGGGGCTGAGATCCCTCGCTCCCTAGGTAACCCTCTTGATTTTTTATATCCACCACATGTGGATGTTGGACCACCCATTCTGCATTTCTGCGCCTCTCTGCACCACTCTATGTGTTTTTGTGCCTCTCTGCACATCTCAGCATCTCTGCTCCTCCTACTCATCTGGATGAATGTGGCTTCTTTAAATCCTTGGTTGTAAGACTTCCATATAGCTTGATTTTCTGACAAATCCAGGTTGCAAATCTGGGTGATATTTGTTTTGTAGTCTAGTTGTAATTTTTGATGTACTTGTGTGAGGGGGCAAAGTGTGTTTACCTACACCTCCATCTTGAGCAGAAATCTATGACTCAATTTTACTTATGAAGATTTAATTTCAGACTGTCCTATGTGGTTACTTTACTCTCTTAATTTGTAAGGCTGCCATGCAGGCTTCACCTTTTGCTTCCATACTGTCATGTGCACACACATTGATCATGAGTCAGGAAGCACTGCTATTGGCATAGCCTTCCTATAACCATGATGGGAACTGGTTTTAGAATGAAACAAGAAATGTGGATGGAGAATTGAAAGAATATGGCTTTTCATAAAGCCTGAAAGAACTGGGTCACTGAAGATATTATAGAACAGGTGGATCAACCAGCCCTGAAGGCTGAACCATTTTCACACTTTCAGTTATGTAACCTAAAAAAATGTCCATGCCACTTAAATCACTTTAGGTTGGGATTTCTGTTACTTGCAGGCAAAGGCAAGTACAACACTAGGGTTTTTCCTGTTTCTAAATTACTAAGCAGAGGAAAAAGATTAAAAATAAATCAGAAAATAATTGTCCTGGGTGTGAGGTAGCCAGATCAGAATTTGAGGCTGCCTGGTTCTCAGTCAGGATGTTGATGGAAATCACATGTACTCTTCCTAGATTCCTGCATTTCAGCCCCACTGGGTCTGTCCTGAGTGGATGCCACAAATTGGCTTACAGCTTGAAGCCCCAATGATAGGAGAGCAGGTGGCGAGCTAACCTCTGCAGAATCAATGCGACAGACTGCTTTGGGTTTGGAAAGAAAAAGTTAGGAAACTACACCTGGAAGAAAATGTATCTTTTCGAAGTATTTTGAACAAACTGTTGGGGAGAGTAGAGACAGAAAGCATGCTTAACATGAAGGCTTCATTAGGACTTCTGGATAGAGATAAGAACTAAATATAAATAGTTCTTTTATAAAGTCACTTCTTTCTTAAAGTCACTAAATGTCAGCAAAAAAGGTAAAATATATTCTTTTAAATGTAAAAGCCCACAAGAATTGGAAAGAAGAGAATATTGACAATTCTAGAAACTAAAAAGCAGTGGTAAATAACTTAGCTGATTTCAGAAAGCTGGATCGAAAGCTTGTTTTGTAGGGAAGCTATAAAACAAGTCAGATTGCCTTCTGGCTGGTGTGGCTCAGTGGATTGAGCACAAGCCTGTGAACCAAAAGGTTGCAAGTTCAATTTCTTGTCAGAACACATGCCTGGGTTGTGGGCCAGGTCCCCATCTGGGGCTGTGTGAGAGGCAATTGAACGATGTTTCTCTCCCTCTCTTTCTCCCTTCCTTCCCCACTGTCTAAAATAAATAAATAAACACTAAAGTCTTTAAAAAAAAGTCAGATTGTACACACACATGCAGCAGTCCCTTATGAAGCAGCAGGGAGCAAAAAGTAGGAATTTAATTAAGTCCCTCCTCCCCCTTCACACTTGAGAGCTTTTCATGCCCTACCACCTCAGTGACTCAGTGTAGTTTAGTGTCTGGAGAGACTGACTCAGGAGACAGCTGGCACAATGGGAGGTAGGGTACTAGATGGCAAACATAAGGTATAAATGAAGATTTACACTGAATGCTAAGCTACTCCCCCCCGACCCCCAACCTGAAGCTCAGGGCAGTTATACTCTCATCCTCCCATCTGGATTAGCTGAAGAGAAAAAAAAGCTAGAAATGCTACGTTCTGGGTTTCTGCAATAGAATGGCTCATCTAATTTTCCCTATAGTAAAGATCTTGTGCACAGAGATTTCAATCAGCTTTTGAGACCCCTCCTCTTAAATGTGAGCAGACAGCCAAGAATCACAAGACATTAGAGGAAATACTCTGTTTGAAAAACAGACTAAGAAACAAGTAAATAAGAAAAATAGCAACTTGGAAGGAATAGGGACTATACTGGGGACGGCCCCTCAAAATAACCATAGGAATAATCTAAAAGTTAGACTGGAAGATGCAGTCATCAGGAAATATAAGTTGGGTACTATCGTAACAATTCAGAATTAAAAAAGACTTTTTTTTCTTTTTTTTACATTTGTCTCCATTTTCCCACCACCACTTTCCCCTGCCCCACACACCCCCACTTCCCACCCTCAAATCTTCCCCACTTTGGCTTTGTCCAGGGATCCTTATTCATGTTCCTAGATTTGACCCTTCTTCTTTCCCCAGTTACCCCCCTCCCTCCTTCCCTCTCATTGCTGTTGGTTTGTATTTTCCTTTCAATGTTGCTGGTTATATTTTTCTTGCTTGTTTGTTTTGTTGATTAGGTTCCACTTATAGGTGAGACCATATAGTGTTTGACTTTTACCGCCTGGCTTATTTCACTTAGCATAATGCTCTCCAGTTCCATCCATGCCTTTGCAAAAGGTAGTAGCTCTTTCTTTCTTCTGTGTAGTATTCCATTGTGTAAGTGTACCATGGTTTTTTGATCCACTCATTTATTGATGGGCACATAATTTAAAAGACTTTGGATTAAAGACGTGATGGTAGAAATTTTAAAAATACATTAGAGAGTTTGAAAAATAAGTAAAAGAAATATCAAAAGTAAAAACAAAAAGAAAAATATTAGGAGAGAAAGGATAAGAAAATTAGAGGGCTGGTCATGAAGGAATAACAAACATCTAAATAACAGGAGTTCTGGAGAGAACAGGAAATGGAGGAGAGACAATTTTTAAAAATTCATGAAAATGGCTCAGACTCAGAGGACATGAATTTCCACATCAAAAAGGCCCACTGAATATTCAGCAAAGTAGGCAAAATGGACCCACACCAACATACATCACAATGAAATTTCAAGTTACTGGAAGCCTCTAAAGAAAAAACTTTCATACAAAAGATCAATAATCAGAATAGTTTAAGCTTTGAAATAGTGACATTGAAAGCTAAAAGACAATAGCTTTCAAAATTCCTAGGGAAAATGGCTTTCAACTGGAATTCTACATCCAGCCAAATGTCAGTCAAATGGGAAGGTAGAATAAAAACATTTTCATACACACATGACCCTAGAAAAAATGTACCTCCCATGTTCTGTTTCTCAGGAAGTTATTACAAAAAAAGTGCCCAACACTTCCAAATGGGAATACATCAAGAAAGAAGGTGATGTAGGATACAGAATGCAGGAGGTAACAAAGTAGAGAGGTAAAAGAATCTCTAGGGTAATTTTCAAAGGATCTTTCTGGCCCTCAGAAAGTTTCAGAAGAAACCTCTTTGAAATGATGAAAAGGATAGAAAATCTAGTGTATTTGATCATATTGAGAGGAGATTTGGAGATTGAATTATTAAAAATATGTAGGAAGTAAGCACAATTTTAAAAGGATGCTTAATTCTAGGGAAACCAAACTATGGTACTGTGCAGAGAAGAAAAAACTAATTATAGTATACTATGTGCCTTATGTGAAAATAGGTTCAGATGAGCATAATGTAACAGTGAAAGTTAATCTAACAAAAATCATTATATGGCTGTTATGGGGAATAGGAGTACCCCATCCCTACACACAGACAAGTGTGCATTTGTTGCTGGTGTGAATGACAGGGTGTGTGCAAAGAGCTAAATTATCATCCTCTATAGTAGGAAGTTAACATATAAAGTTTAAAACTGAGAAACTAACATGTAGTTATGTAAGAAAGCTATTTAGAGATAAACAATCACATAAAAAAAATTAAAATGTTCCCCAGGAAGAAGGAATTGGGCAGGGCAGAGAAAACAGAGGACTGCTATTTTTCAACTTAAGTTTTGTAGAGATCTTTGCTTTTTAGATTCTTCATATATTGATTTGATTAAAAAAATAGTAAAAACTAATTAAAAAATGTTACATTAGTACAGCGTATTTAAAAAGGATGGATTGGATTTGGACAAACATTTTGCCTCCAATAGGTGTGGAGAGATTTCATGTGCCCAAAGTTCCATCAAGAAGCTGTCTGGGTGCTTTACCTCCATGTTGTAAAAATAGACTTGGGGTAGCAGGTGACCAGCCACTTTGTGTATGGTTTAACCAAGCTGTTAAAGGACCATGATCTGCAAGCCTAAAGCACCACCATATACTGTGCCTTTTGCACTTCACTAGGTGCTCTGGAGAAGAACAAAGAAGGACCAGCATAGTTCTCCTTCTAATCTCTGTGCCAAACCATGTTGTTTAGATCCAATAATTTTTTTTTTAATTGCAAGGATGTAAAAGTTTCAGAGACCACACAGAAAGCTTCCTATGCACTTTAATTTCTATTAAATGTCACTCCAAACTGGTATTTGATTTTTATCCACAGGAATTTCAAACTTCAGCCTGAATGTGGGAAACATAAATGTCAACATCTACATCTAAAGTTTTCCTGGGCCCAGGGCTAAAGTTGCTGGTGCCGTGATTGGAGCAGTGGGGTGAGAACAGAAGTGGTCAAGAAGAGGAGCTTGCAGGATTCAGCAGAACTAAAGAGAGTGACTGCAAATGGAGGGAATGTTCCAACCTGTTGGTAATCAGTTATCTTCCCAGGGCAGAGGTTATGAGGTAATCTTGTCACACTTTATTTTGCAGCCAAATGAGGCCCAAGCAGGCATGTGTATGTAATAGTCATAGTTCCTCTGCACAGAGGTACTGATGCCAAAAGAAAAGCAAAGTGGCCTTGTTTGGCCTATCTTACTTGAGAAAATGATCTAAAAATTACACATATCTGTGCTAGGGTTCCAGGCACCACTGAAATCTCCTTAGGAGAACCCCCAATACATTTATTTTTCCAGATCAAAGCCAACGCATTCACTTAATTAAATTAACATTCTTATTTCCACAGATTCTTTCAGTAGATCACATGTTGATGTGGACAGAACAAGAGAGCAAAAGCTCAGGAGGAAGGGCAAGTTGTGAGAGGTGTTTCACAGTTTAAGGAGATCTGACCGACCAGCCTCTCATTATACTTGTCACTAACAACAGCACCATGGAAGTCCAGACCGTGCTTTGGAGAAGTGTATATCTAAATTTCATATTCTGAAAAGTAGACAGGAACAAAAATATGCCTGTATTTTAGCTATATCACCATGTGTATCATTGTTATCATAGTGTTGAGTGACTCTTGATGCTTTTAGAAAGTGCATTTTCCTCAGTAAAGGTTCATTTGTGTTGATGGGAGACAGGAGTTCCAACTTAAAGTTGTTAGCTTTAAAGAGCTGTCTTCAGTGACCTACCCCTCATTTCCATGCACTTACTAGATCTAAAGTTTTCCAGAAAGGCACATGTTATTAATCATAGTGTTCACATTATGTTTTGCAGTTTTTATTTTGGTTTCACACATGATATTAAATGCTGTGGTTTTGAGTCACGGTTGCTTATTAGAATCTCTGGGAGCATTTAGGAAAAAACAGCATGCCCAGGCTGCAACCTAGAGCTCTGATTCCAGTTGTCTAGGGGGAGGCCCTGGTATTGGAATTAGAGTTCCTCAGATGATTCTAATGAACAGTCAGCATTGAGAATTACTGCTCTGAAAGCTTCCCAGCATGCATAAGACAAAATCCAAGGTTCCTGTCATGGCCCACCAGGACTTACATGATCAACCTGAGTCACCTTTCCCTTGTCCTTTGCTTACTACACTCTGGACAGAGGAGCTTCTGCTATTCTCAAACACACCAACCTAATTCCATGTCAGGACACTGGTTTTTTGTTAGGACCCTTTCCGTAAAGTTCTTCCCCTAGGCATTTGCCTGTCTTGTTCCCTTAGTCTGTTCAGGTCTCTGCTCAAATGTCACCTCCTCAGAGAAACCCTCCTTGGCCACCCCAGCTAAAATACCAGTCTTTACCGCTCTCTATCCCCTTACTGTATATTTTTGCTTCATAGCACTTATCAACACCTGACATATTTTAGTTTATCTGGTCTACATAAATACCTGGAAAATAGAAGAAACTTAATAAAGTTTTTTTATTGTTTATTCTATTACAGTTGTCCCAATATTTTTCCCTTTTGTCCCCCTCCCCCCATCCCAGCCCTCTCTTCCACAGTCAATCCCCCACACTAGTGCCCATGTCCACGAGCCATCATATATGTTCTTTGACTAGTCCCTGCCCCTTCCTACCTCCATTTCCCCCTCCCCTCCTGCAACTATCAGTCTGTGAAACATAATAAATATTTTTGAATAAATAAGGAGTGGATAAGGACAGATATAAAATAATGCAAACTCTGGCATGTAGGAAGTGCTTGGTAAAGGTTTCTTTCCCTTCTCACATAAAGCCTTGTGACATACTGAGAAACAGAGACTCCTTCTGGAATTAGTATCTGAGTCTCAAAGACAATGGAAGTCCACTAATGCCAGTCCTAAGAAACTCCTAGGTATATAAATACTCCATATTGGACGAGGCCTGCTGATGTGTACTCATGAAAAATTCCTAAGATGTTTCTGACATTTTCAAAAGCTTCTGGTTGGCACCGCACTTTCCAAAGCATGTTGTCTTCTGCTATCTTGTGGCCAACATGGGAACTTGCAGACAAGCAGTTTGTGATGGCCTTGCTTAGTCAAAAGGAAAGCTTGGGGCACCTGGGCTTGCCAGGAGCCATTTAGCAAAACGCTGGTCGTCATTTGACCAGGCCCCAGTGCTATCCAGCTTTGCAGGCTTCCATTTTTCAGAAGCATGAAATAACTGAGGTGACTGCCTCCTTTAGTGGCTTCTGCAGGGGGACAAATAAAGGGAGAGCCCAAGGGCCACCTCCCCAGAGCCCAACCCTGTCTGGACTTTGTCCTCACATTTTCACACAGCTCCCATTATCAACCAGTCATTGCTAGACCCTGATCTCAATAAACCCTTGTAAACTCCACAAGGGCATGTTTTATCTATTTTGTAACCCCTCGTATATTAAATCACATTTAGCACAGAGCAGGTTACTAAATAGTTGTTGAAAGAATTAGATAATAATTCCTAGCACTTATAGAGCTGTATGCCATGCACTGTAGGAAGCCCAAACACTTTACATTAGCAGTTCATAAATTAGGGTGACCAACTTGTCCTAGTTTGCTCAGAACTGTCCCTGGAACTCCTTCAGCCCCTGACAAATGGGGACAATTGGCCTATTAGTCATCTCAGGCTGCCACAACACTACCACAGACTGGGGGCTTTAAACAACGCAACAGAAATCAAAATCTCATCGTTCTGGAGCCTGAAAGTCCAAGATGCCATCAGAGTTGGTTTCTGGTGAGACTGCTCTTCCTGGTTTGTGGATGTCTCACTGTCAGGAGATGGGAGCTCTTCTTTCCTCTTTTATTAGCCCTAATTCTATCATGAGGGTTCACTCACTCAATCACTCCTGGAATGCCTACTGTAGTTCCCTAACACTTATTGGATATACGAAGTGGGTTGTGACTTTTAGCAGTTGAGTGAGACATACAGGCATAGCTTGTTTTATTGGATTTTGTTTTAATGTGCTTCACAGGTGTTGCAGTTTTAACAAACTGGAGGCAAGACCCTCTGGCAGCAATAAGATTATAACTTGCTTTATCGTGATGCTTGCTTTGTTGTGGTAGTCTTGATCTGAACCCACAATACCTCAAGGTCCGCCTGTACTAAGATGTAGGGGGCCACTTTGAGTGGTATCGGGAACTGTAGCCCCACACAAGCTGGAGCCTGGGAAAGGACTCATAAGTCTTGGCCGGAATGCCGGTAAAGCTGGAGGCAGGCAAAACCTGAAATGACTCCAAGGGCCCCTGCGGGAAATCAGATTTAGAAGTAAATTACACTCCTTGAAGCAGGCTTTTTTTTTTTTTTTTTCCCCTCCCTCAAGCTCTGTTAATCATATACCAGATAACCAGCTCAAAGCTGGAAAAGAAATTTATAAAACTCTTGGATCCTGACCCAAATCCCAACTGGTGCCATGTTTGCACAAATTTGTCCAGAAGCAGTTCGGTGTGTCCCTGCCATTGTTATCCTTAAACAATATCTATTCTGTATAAGCTTAAGCTACTGATGTAAGGAGATTACCTATACATTCCCGTTGCCTATCCCCTGCCTGCAACCCTCTCAACAAAAGCCATTGAGCACAGGGGCTCAGGGCATTCCTCACTAGAGGGAATTGCCATCCCCTTTCCTTGACAGACAATTGGTGTCTGGAACAGCTCATTATTTCATCTGCGGCAAATCAGAGGACTCTGCAGGATGGAGTCCCCCATACTAAGAATTCTTTTCAGATTTGTAAACCAAACCAAGGTCCCAAGTAAGACTAGTGACATTGAAGTTTAGTCTCACTGAAGGTTGGTCTTACCAAAGACTAAAATCGGGATGAACAACAGGGGGCAGCAGAGATTGTCATCTCTGCCCAAAAGTGCTGTTTAGTGTGGGATTTTGGCTCTTTTTGCTGGCAACTGCAAAGCAGGGGAAATCTAAGTTCTGTGACAGCCTGCCTGTATCTCCCTCCTCTCTTTTCTGTGGTGATGGAGGACATTTCATAGGAGCCCCCTATGAAATGGAAACCTAAGGGAAACATGCTTGACCCAGTGCTTGGGACAGGAGAGTACCTAGGTACAAAGGCCTGCTGTTGGGACCAATCTTGCTCCAGAGCCACCAGAATGATGACCTAGCAGATCCAACTCCTGTTCCTTTTGAGTCTTTAAACACATTTATAAGTTCTACAAGTCTCATTAGAACAAGCCAGATGTTACATCAAATAAAAGCTTCGGTGGCTCTAATTGCCAGAGGATAGCAGAATACAGGAAAGTGAGACCAAAAGCCTTCCTGATCACACTGCAATGGACAGAGGTAAACCTGTGTCCTTAAGGACACACACACCTCAGAGCCCCAGGAGGCCCAGGCTCTCTCTCCTGTTTATTGCCTTTAATCAGGTTGGAGACAGAAGTCCCTGACATATAGGGCTCCCTCTGAAATCAGATGATGGAGGCGAGTGGAAGGAGAAATGCTTTTTGTTTCTCTGGGGGCCTCTGCAGAGAGAACAGAATAAGGAGTTGGTAGTTTTGCAAGATGAAAAAAGTTCTGGAGATGGATGGTGGTGATGGTTGAATAGCAATACAAAGGCTCTTAATGCCACTGAACTGTACGTTTAAAAATGGCTAAATGGTCAATTTTGTTATTCACATTTTATCACAATTAAAAACTAAACAAAATGGCCTGCACTTTCTCTGCTGGCCTGTGCTGTGACTTCCCTGCCTCCTTTATTCTCCAGTATCTCCATGGGCCACTCCTCCTCATACACACCTCTGCCTCTCAAGCCAGCCGCCCCTCATGCAGAGGTCAGAGTGAGTCACTGACCCCTGCATGGCAAGCTTCAAAGCAAATCCCTGTGAGCTTTGGGGACCAACACTGTAACTTCCAATGGCAATGGGGATGTGCAAAACTCAGATCCATGGGGGAGGGGTTCTGGTGTCTTCAGGATATCACAGGACCCTTACAGGAGGCCCTGGCTCCTTCTTTTTTTATATTATCAGCTTTAATGAGATGCAACTTACACACCATACAGATTATTCATTGTTTTTTTAAAAATTTTATTTTATTGATTATGATGTTACAGTTTTCCTGATTTTTCCCCTTTTTCTACCCTCCACCCAGCACCCCTTATTCCCTCAGGCAATCCCCCCATCATTATTCATGTCCATGGGTCATGATGTAAGTTCTTTGGCTACTACATTTCTTATACTGTACTTTGCATTCATGGCTATTCTGTAACTACCCATTTGTACTTCTTAATCCCCTCATCTCTTCACCCATTCTCCATACACTTCCCATTTAGCAATCATCAAAACGCTCTCCATATTCATACATGATTCTGTCTGTGTTCTTGTTTGCTTAGTGTGTTATTTAGATTCAATTGTTGATAGATTTCTACTTTTTGCCATTTTATTGTTCTTAGTTTTGATCTTCTTCTTTTTCTTAACTAAGTTCCTTTAACACTTAATATAATAATGGTTTGGTAATGATGAACTCCTTTAGATTTTTCTAGCCTGGGAAGCTCTTTATCTGCCCTTTGATTCTAAGTGATAGCTTTGCTGGGTAGAGCAATCTTGGCTGTAGGTCTCTAATTTTCATGACTTTGAATATTTCTTGCCAGTCCTTTCTAGCCTGCAAAGTTTCTTTTGAGAAATCAGCTGACAGTCTTATGGGAACTCCCTCGTAGGTAACTAACTTCTTTTCTCATGCTGCTTTTAAGATTCTATCTTTATCTTTAACCTTTGGCATTTTAGTTATGATGTGTTTTGGAGCAGGCCTCTTTGTATCCATCTTGTTTTGGGGATTTTCTGTGCTTCATGGGTGTGCATGTTTATTTCCTTCACTAAGTTAGGGAAGTTTTCTTTCATTATTTTTTCAAATAGATTTCCAATTTCTTGCTCTTTCTCTTCTTCTGGTACCCCTATGATGTGAATGTTGGATCTCTTGAAGTTGTCCCAGTTGCTTATACTGTCCTCATGTTTTTGGATTCTTTTTTCTTTTTGTTGTTCTGATTGTTTTTTGCTTCCTTATGTTCCAAGTCATTGATTTTATTGTCAGCCTCATCCACTCTACTGATGTTTCCCTGTAAATTGTTCTTTATTTCAGTTAGTGTATACTTCATTTCTGATTGGATCTTTCTTATGCTGCTGAGGTCCTCACTAAGTTCCTTGATCATCCTTATAACCAGTGTTTTGAACTCTGTATCTGATAGATTGCTTATCTCCATTTTGTTTAGTCCTTTTTCTGGAATTTTGATCTGTTCTTTCATTTTGGGCCATGTTTCTTTGTCTTCTCATTTTGGCAGCCTCCCTGTGTTTGTGTCTATGTAGTAGGTAGAGCTGCTTTGACTCCATTTCTTGGTAGTGTTGTAATGGGGTGCAGAGCAGGGGAGGTGCCTGAAAATATTCCCTACAGCCCATGACTGGGGGATGGGAGAAAGGAATGATACAGTGGTTAATAAGTTGTGCTGCTGCCCCAGGTGAAATGTGGATGTCACTCTGAGAGCATTCAGTGATTCATGATATAGCCAGGGGAACTGGAAAAAGTAGTTAATTGCAGGAGGGGCAGGATATGAAGTCACATAGGAAGCTCTGGGTCAGCCTTTAAAATAAGGGCAGTAGGAAAGAGAGCCAAGAGGGATTCAGCCATGCTGCCTGTAGTCAGAGAGAAACTACATCTTTTCCTCTGAAAAGGTAGCCATGAGGAAGGAGCCATGAAATAAGATTGGCCATGTGGCCTAGGTTAGTAAGGAAAGCAGCCCTGAGGGCTAAGGAAAGGGTATAAGAAGAGAGCTGATGAAGCTGTGCAGGCACCTGCTGAACCCAGCACAGATTTGTGAGAGATGCCTGGAAAGCTGAATGGGGAATGCTGACTTCTGTTTCTCAGAAGGACATATGTGGAGGCCACACTCTTCGGATGTACGCCCCCCTGGACTTCCTCATGATCCAATGTAACATGGCACATATTTCCCTAGACTACTACACGGAGGCTGAGGACAACATACCACAGATCCTGAAGGAGAGAACTGCTGTGAGAGGATGGTGATTCTGAAACCCACAAATGCACCTTCTAGAGATGATGGAGGACTGTTTGTGCAGCTGGCTTAAGAACAGGTAAGAATATGGGGAACTTTTGAGCATGTTTTTGGCTTATAGTCTGGTGGGATGTAAGGGAAATGCTGGGTCTCATGGGAGAACAGTACTCCCAGCAGGAGTGCTCAAAACACCCATGCCCCTGAGGTTGAAATCCTGTAAATAAAAACGTGTTTCCCTCAACACTAATTGTTGGGTCATGTATCAAGGCACCACATGAACAAGTCCCGGTTTGCTTGGTTGCATTGTGGCCTAATATAGTAGGTGTCCTGTAGTGTCCAGTAGCACAGCCCCCACTATCACCCAAGCTGGGTACTAGACGTGTGCCTAGATATCCCTCCCAAATTTTTACCCACCACACGTGGGTGTGGGACTGGCCCGTTCCACTTCTGCGCTCTTCCTACCAGTCTGGATGGATGTGATTTCTTTAATTCCATAGCTGTCAGACTTCCATTCAACTCCATTTTGTAATTGTCAGATTTCCATTCAACTCTATTTCTGTTGACTCTGAGTGATGGTTGTTCTATATTTTAGTTGTAATTTTGATGTGGTTGTGTGAAGAGGTGAACCATGTCTGCCTACACTGCCATCTTGACCAGGAGTCCAGTTTACTCTTTGAAAGTGTACAATTCAATTATGTTTAGTATATTTCTACAGTTCTGCCACCATCACCTCTATTTACAATAATTCCAGAACATTCCATCACCCCAGAAAATACCCTATCTCCATTAACAGTAGCTCTACAAATCCCCATCCCCTCCAGCCCCTGGCACCACTAACTCTCTTCCTATCTCTGTGGATTTGCTTGTTATGGACATTTCACATAAATGAAATCACACATCATGTGGCCTTTTCTGTCAGGTTATATACACATGTAAAGTATAAGCACAGATATTAAAAACATACACAGAATTAAGGAAATAGTAAATAAATTATTGACCAGTGCTGGCTTGGAGGAAGTTACAATGAAGCAGATTTGCAAAAAGGTATTTGAGAATTATACTGTATATAAATTGACTAAAAGAAAATGTTTCATAAACCAACTGTTAAAGTGCTAATTTCTTGAGCTAGAGGACAGAAACAAAAGACTTGTTCCATGGATTTAAAGATATGATTCATGGCCCTGAATGGCATTGCTTAGTTGCTTGAATATCATCCCATGTGGCAAAAGGTCACTGGTTCTTTTTTTTTAATTATTTTTTTGGTTATGCTATTATAGTTGTCCCAATTTTTCCCTCTTTGTCCCCCTCCAACCAGCACCCCCCCAACCAGCACCCCCCCCACTCCCTCTTGCAATCACCCCACTTTATTCATGTCCATGGATCATGCTTATAAGTACTTCAGAAACTCCATTTCCTATACTTGCTTTTAACATCTCCCTGCCTATTCTGTAACTACCAGCAATCCCTTCACCTTTTCCTCCATTACCCCAGACCCCCTCCCCACTGGCCACCATCCCAATGGTCTCCAAATCTATGATGCTGTTTCTGTTTTGCTTGTTTATTTAGTTTGTTTTTTAGATTCAATTGTTGGTAGTTATGTATTTATTGCCATTTTAATGTTCATAGTTTTGATCTTTTTTTTAAAATAAGTTCCTTTAACTTTCATATAATAATGGTTTGGCAATGGTGAACTCCTTTAACTTTACTTTTTCTGGAAAGCACTGTATTTGCCCTTTGATTCTAAATGATAGCTTTTCTGGATAGAGTAATCTAAGTTGTAGGTCCTTGCTTTTCATCAGTGTGAATACTTCTTGCTAGTTGACAGTCTTATGGGAACTCCCTTGTATGTAGTTATCTGCTTTTCTTTTGCTGCTTTTAAGATTCTCTCTTAATCTTTAAACTTTGGCATTTTAAATGTAATGCATCTTGGTGAGGTCCTCTTTGGATCTATTTTGTTTGGGACTCTGTGCTTCCTGGACTTGTATGTCTATTTCCTTCACCAAATTAGGGAAGTTTTCTTTTATTTTTTTTCAGATAGGTTTCCAATTTCTTGCTCTTTTACTTCTCCTCCTGGCACCTGTATGATATGAATGTTGGAAAGTTTGAAGTTGTCCCAGAGGCTCCATACAGTATCCTCAATTTTTTGGATTCTTATTTCTTGTTGTACTGATTGGGTGTCTTTTTCTTCCTTATGTTCCAAATCATTGATTTGATTCTTGGCTTCATCCACACCACTGTTGATTCCCTGTAAATTATTCTTTATTTCAGTTAGTATATCCTTCATTCCTTCCTGTATTTTTATGCTGTTGAAGTACCCACTGAGTTCCTTGAGCATCCTTATAACCAGTATTTTGAACTCTGCATCTGATAAATTGTTTATCTGCATTTTGTTTAGTTCTTTTTCTGGAATTTTGCTCTTTTTTTTTTTATTTGGGCCGTATTTCTTTGTCTCCCATTTTTGCAGCCTCCTTGTGTTTGTTTCTGTGTGTTAGGTAGAGCTTCTTTGACTCCATATCTTGGTAGCATGGCCTAATGCAGCAGGTATCCTGGAGGATCTAGTGGCACACCCCCCCCATCCCCAAGCTGGGGGCTTAAAGTGATCCTTCCATGTGGGCTGAGTACTCCCTCCTCTTTTAGATGATCTTAATTGCTGTCAGTGCTCAGTGTGAGGGATTTACCCAGTACAAACAGCTGTTGGGATTGGCTGTGACCCCTGGCCAGCAACCACCTTCTTCTATGGCTTGTGGAGGTGGTTGGGTGGTTCTCTGACGTGGTCTGTAACTGTCCGATAGGTATGCAGGCTCTGGGGTGCCTGGGTGGTGCAGGTCAAGGTCAGCCTCCACCTGTATTCTGTCTGGGACCCTTTGGCATAAGCTGCTTGTTTTGGGCCTGGGGCCACTCAGCGAGAGGTCCAGGGGCTGGGCTCAGCTGTTGCTTGTTTGAGAGGATTTAGGAAGCTTTGAAGCCTGCGCATAGCCCAACCCTTCATATGGGAAAGCCACTATTACCAAGGTAGGAGGGTTGCTTGGGTGGGCCGGTAGGTTGGATGGGGCAGACCCTTAGGAAATCATCACAGCAGGGCTGACCCTGTGAGCCAGGTTGGTGAAGATTCAGATATGGTGTGGCTCTGTGGCTTTGTGTCAGGGAGGGCTTGGAAAAAGTGCAATGGCCACTGTTTGCAGTTCTGTCTGGAAGGAAATTGTCCCCCATCTCTCCTGCTGATACCAGACAGTTCCTCCCTTGTATGCCATTTGTGCCCTTCAAGCTTCTGCACCTGTGCTGGAGCCCAGAGGGAATGAGTCTGAGTTAAGTGCATGTGTGCTGCAAGGCCCTTAAAGAGGAGACTCCTGAGAATCCTGCTGTTTCTTCCACCAACCCAACCCCCACTGCTTTTACAGCCATAAGTTATGGGGACTTATCTTCCTGGCACTGGAACCCTGGACCGGTTGGTTTGGTTTGGGATATTACTCCTGAGACATCCCTCCATTTTATATCTACCACTTGTGGTTTTGGGAGCAGCCAGTTCTACATCCCCATGTCCTCATGTCTCTTCCCCTCATCCGTCCTACCCATCTGGATTAACGTGATTTCTTTAATTCCTTAGTTATCCAACTTCTTTTTTTTTTAATTTATTCATTTTTATTTTATTTTTTAATTTTTAAATCATGTTTATTGTATTACAGTTGTCTCAATTTTTCCTCTTTTACCCCCCTCCACCCATCCCACCCCCCGCTTCCACTGTCAATTCCCACTCTGTAGTCCATGTCCATGGGTCATTTATACAGGTTCTTTGTCTAGTCCCTTCCCATTCTTTCCACCATTGTCCTCTTTCCCCCTTCCCTCTGGTCACTTTCAGTCTGCTTCATGTTTCCATGCCTGTGGTTTATTTATTTTGTTCGTTAGTTTATTTTGTTGAATAGAGTCCACTTATAGGTGAGATCCTATGGTATTTGCCTTTCATTAACTGGCTTATTCCACTTATCTTCATAGTCTCCAGTTCCATCCATGTTGTTGCAAAAGGTAGGAGTTCCATCTCTCTCTCTCTCTCTCTCTCTTTCTAAATGCAGATTGATCTTATTTATTTTTTAAATGTAAAAGTTAATTATAAAATATTAAAAAATCTAAAACCATTATAATATCTCAGCAATTAAACCAACATGACACCAGCACAGACATAATCAAGTAGATCAATTAAATAAAATGAGCATTCTAGAGACAAACATAAATATCTAACAATGTAATATATGAGTAAGTTGATATTTCAAATCAATGGATAAAATAAGGTGCATGGACCACTATTACTTGATATAAAACAAATATAGAGCCTTATTTCACACATTATACAAAAAGTATTCAGATGAGTTAAAATATGTAGAATCTAAGGGGTTTTAGGATAAATACAAACTAATATTTTTCTTACCCTGAAGTAAAATATTTAAACCCAGAAGCTATAAAGTAAAATATTGACAATATGACTATATTAAACATTTAAGACTGTACAGTAATATACATATAAAAAAAGTTAAAGGACAAGTAATAGAATAGGCAAGTATTTGCAACACATCTAAAAAAGGGTTAATGGTTTGTTTTTTCTTTAGGGAAAAAATTCTATAAACCTTTAATCAGAAAATGGCTAAAGAATACCAAACAGTCATTTAAAGCTTTTTAAAAATATAGAAATAGGCAAGAAATATACAAAAACAGGTTTAGTTTCAGCAAATAATAAAGGAAAAATTAAAATAACACATCATTGTCACAATCAGATAAATATGTATTAAAAATATTGGTAATATCAAGTACTGGTAACTGTGAAAGGAACTGGGTATTCGTAGACTCTTTTTATTCATCTTAAAGTAGTCCCTTTAGCATATTTTGTAGTGCTGGTTTGGTGGAGGTGTATACTTCTAGTCATCTTTTGTCTGGGAAATTCCTTATTTCACCTTCCATTTTAATTGAGAGCCTTGCTGGGTAGAGCAGTCTTTGTTGCAGGCCTTTCCTTTTCATTAATTGGAATATTTCTTGCCATTCCCCTCTGGTTTGTAGTGTTTCCATTAAGAAGTCAGCTGCTAGCCATATTGGGGCTCTTTTATATGTTACTACCTTTCCCTTGCTTGCTTTAGGATTCCCTGTTTGTCTTTGATATTTGCCATTTTAATGATGATGTGTCTTGGAGTGGGCCTCAATGGGCTCATCTTGAATGGGACCCTCTGTGCTTCCTGGATTTGTGTGACTTTTTCTCTCCTCAAATTAGGGAAGTTTTCCATCATTACATTTTCAAACAGGTTCTCTATTCTTTGCTTCTCCTCTTCTTCTTCTGACATATCTATTATATGGATATTATTATGTTTCAGGTTGTCCTGTATTTCCCTAAATGCTTCTTTATTCTTTTTGAGTCTTTTTTCATTTTCTTCCTCTTTCCGGAAGCTTTTTTCTACCTTGTCCTCCAGCTTGCTGATTTGATCCTCCACTTCATCTAGCCTGCTTTGGATCCCTTCTACTGTGTTCTTCAATTCAGAAATGGTAGTCTTTATTTCTTCTTGTCTCTTATTGATAGTTTCTATGTCCTTTTTCATGGTGATACAGTTTGCAGTAAGTTCCTTGTAGTGTCCCTGTAGTTTTTTGTAATTCTCTCTGAGCTCACTGGGCTCATTGAGTTTCCTTAGAACTGTTGTTTGGAACTCAATATGTGATAGTTTACTTGCCTCTATTTCATTTTGTTCTCTTTCTGGGGATTTCTTTTTCCCTTCAATTGGGGGGTATTTCTTTGTCTTCTCATTATTTGTGAGACTCCTCTTTTTTGCTTCTTCTTCTTAACTTGATCTGTCTTGATTTCTTGACTTTGTGGTGTGAACTTCTATGGCAGGAGACCGCTGGGTTTTTTTTTTTTTCCTTTCTAGATCTGCCTCTGATGATGTCAGAAGTCATCCCACCCTGACCTTAGGCGGTCTGTGCAAGACTTCCAGGAATCTACTGTCTGTGGTTGTCTGCTTCAGCTGTTAATCTAATCACTCTGCACTCAGCAGGCTGCCTTAGACAGCCCAGGGCAGGGCAGAGTACCTCCTGTGGGTGGGGTTATTGGGTCCTCTCACACTGCTGCCCTATGGGGGAGGAATCCTCACTGGGATCCCACCGGCTACTTTCTCAGTTCTCTCCCCAAAGCCTCAGTCCCCTGTCTCTCCTCGGGCATCTCTAGCCCACTCTGCCCCCACCTTTGTCGGAGACCAGGGTAAGAGGCTGCAAATGAAAATTTATGTGTTGGCCCTTTAAACAGTTCTTTGCATCACCAGCTGCCGGCCTCTGGCAGAGAGCAACCCTGCTGCATTTTGCCCCTGGCTGTTTTCTGTGTACTTTTTGGGCTATGGTGCTATGGGCTAGAGATCCCCGCTTTTGGTTTAGACCCCTCTCTTCTCAGGGGGTCCAACTGGCCGTTTCAACATCCTTCTGGTGCTTCTGCCCGTGGGCACCCCACCTGCCTTCTTGAGTCTCTTCCGCACTCTTTACCAGTTAGATTGGGCTAAAGCCGATTCTTCTGTCTCTGACGTTACAAGGCTCCTCTCTCACTGTTGTTCGGTTATTTGTTCCAGGAGACATCTCCACAATTTAGTTGTAATTCCAGGTTTGTCCTAGGAGGAGGTCAATGTGACTTCCACTCACTCCCCCATCATCTTGATTTTCCTCAGTTCCTTAGTTATCCAACTTTTATACAACTCTGATGGTTCTGCATGTTGGTTGTTCTATATTTTAATTGTAATTTTGCTGTGGTTGTGCAAGGAGGGAAGCACAATGTTTACCTATGCTTCCATCTTGGTCATAAGTCCCCTGAGTCCTTCTTATGTGGTAAATGTGTTTAATATTTTCTGTTTAATCCTTTGAGAGCAGGACTTACCAGCCACTCCTCCCTACACACAGCACCTCTTGTCCTTCCAGGTCAGCCCTGAGGTGTCCACCCTGGATTTCAAGGGATTATTGCCTCTCTGATGTTTGCTCTTGGCCCCTTTGCATCACCTCCACTGTCTCATGTTTGCATTTCATTTCATGAAAAGAGACAGCATAACCTGGTTGTTAAGAGATGGGCCTTTCTACTCAGACATGCTTGGCTTCAAATCCTGGCTGAGCCAATTGCTAGATGTATGGCCTTGGGCAAGTTACTTAAGCTGGAGAGTCCTCAGTTTTCTTATTGCTAATACAGGGGTAATAAGGCCTTTCTTGGTATCATTATAAGGATTAAATTGAGTCCATCCACACTACCCATTAAACATTGGCGTCAAAAGGGAAGTTTGTGTAGTGTCTGCCAGCCTGGGCTCAGGAGCCAGACATGACCTAGGGCAGATTACTTGGATTCTCTATGCCTGCTTTCTCCTCGGTGAAATGGGAATAAAAATAGTAATATACATTATAGGGCTGTTATGAGGATTACATGCTTGTGAACTTCATGTAATAAACACAACATGCTATCTACATATATTCAGTGTCTAAAAAGTATTAACTATTGTTTATCATTAAAAAATGAGGCTGCAGTCCTGACTGGCGTAGACTCTGTTGGTTGGGCATTGTTCTGCAAAGTGAAAAGTCACCTGTTTGATCCCCAGTCAGGGAACATGCCTGGGTTGCATGTTTGGTCCCCACTTGGGGCCCATACAGAAGGCAATTGATCAATGTTTCTCTATCACATTGATGTTTCTCTCCCTCTTTTTCTTCCACCCCTCCCCCTCTCTTAAAATAAATAAAATATTTTAAAAAATGAGGTTGCCAAAAAAATTTCACAATGCATGACAAAATCTATGGTTAAAATGGCCTATAAAAATCAAACCTGAACATACATTTAATAAAGTAATTTTTATAAAGTCTAAGATAGATCACAAAAATTATTTTAGTACACTGAAAGAACTAAAGAACATCCATAAAATAAAAAAATATATAGATAAATGTGGAATCAGATCAAGAATAGGTCAATATATTAAATAAAAAAAATTCATATAAACGTTATAAACCTCACAATATTCTGGCTTTTTAAGTGTAAACAATAAAGCCCTGCTATTTAATTTTTAAAAAATTTTTTGATTTTAGAGAGTGAGAGGGAGAGTGATCATTGATTTGTTATTCCAGTTATTGATGCTTCATGCTTTGATTCTTGTATGTGCCCTGACAGGGGATCAAACCCTCAACCTCAGCACATCAAGATGATGCTCCAAGCAACTGAGCTATCCAGCCAGGGTAGTCCTGCTATTTTCAGGGAAAGCATTTCTATGCTCTCCATCCCATGAATTGTACTTCAGCAGTCAGCCAATAGTACATGTTAGTACTATTTTGGTTATACACCGATCACCCCAGAACTTAGAGAAAGGCATCAAGCACAAACAAATGGGGGCTAAGGGCACAAGATCAGAAGTTATTGATCTGGCCTTATGCGTCCCTCTCTGCCACCCATACCCCATGACATTTGCCATTGTCCAATGTCTCACATCTAGAACACCCATCAGTTTTGATTGTATTTAGAAGATTATTCTGAAAACTCAGCCCTAATGAGCCAAGTGCTCCAGTTCCCTACCATGCTTCATCATATTGTTTAAAGGCCAATGAAGATGATGCAGGAGTCATTTCTATCCATACATAAAAGCCATCTATAGTGTTAACGTCAGAGTTCATAAAGGAGCAGGACTTCATTCAAATATTTGGAAGCCTATTGTGTGCCAGACATTCTTGAACAAAGGATTTTTAAGACCTCAGATCAAACAGTGTTCTCTTTGTTTTGTAGGAGAAGAAAATGAGATGTAAAAAGTCCAGAGTGGCCCAAAGTTCCCTGAGCCTATAAGAGGAGTTAGAACTAGAATATCATTTGCAGATTTAGGATTAGTTTTCCTTTGATTATTGACAAGAGAAGTAATGAAAACTGAGTGCTCATCACTGTAACTATAGGCTTACCCATCAAAGGAAAATATAGAAATTAGAAGGTAATAATGATCAGAGGCAAAATTAGCTGTTCCTTATAGCTAGTCTGTTACACTAGAGTTCATTAATTAGGCCCATTCAAATAATTATTTAACGTTTAGTTCTCCTCCTCTTCCATCTCACTTCTCAGAGCCCAAGAGGATTAAAACATTTATTTAACACATAAAGACCTACCATATCTGTGTTCATTCTCCACAAATGCAGAACAGAGTATATGCAGAAAGCTTTCAGTCCAGGGAAAGCTATATAGTTATAGTACATTGAGGGTGCGTCATGGCAGAGACCTCAAAGGAGGCACAACGTGAAGTAGGGGAGTGGGGCCAGGGAAACTCTTGACGTGGCCTGAGCCCTGAAAATGAAGAGGATCGAGCCAGGTGGAGGGTGTGGGTGAGCAGTAGGTAGAGAATAAGTATCTCAGAATCTGAGTTTTCTTTAGCCTTTGACCTGGAAATAAGAACTTGATGCATTCTGGGAACTAGAAGAAAGTCAATGTTGATTAGATCAGAGTGAGCAGAGAGAAAGGAGCCTCATGGGCCCCAGTTAAAGAATGAGCACTTGATCTTAAGGGTAGAGAAGGTCTTCAGCAAGGTGTGATCACTACATGTGTATTTCTTGCTCTGGATTTTGAGTCTCCTACTTCCCCCACCAGTTTCATTCTCTCTCTATAGTGCAATGACAAGTTTGTGCATGAAGCATGTCTAACATGGGCCCTCCCTTCTAATCCAGGCACCAGTTCCAACATTCAGAGCTGTGTACAAGTTTGTCTAAGAATGTTTGCTTCTTTTTACAAGAGTACCAACATAGATTTGTTTTGGCTCTGAAACCTGGGAATGGTTAAAGGATAAGTATCTATAGAATAAATTAGGCATTAAGTGTTTATAATGTTTTGGAAGAATTTTTATTCAAGCAGAAAATGCTAATGAGTATTGAGAAAAACACTTTGAGATAGTATGTAAATATGCACATAGAAAGATCCTAGTAATAAAAGAGAAGTGGCCCTGCCTCATATGGCTCAATGGATTGAGTGCAAGCCTGTGAACCAAAGGGTCACCAATTTGATTCCCAGTCAGGGTTGCAGGCCAGATCCCCAGTAGGGTGTGAGCGAGAGGCAACCACACACTGATGTTTCTCTCCCTCTTTCTTCCTCTCTTCCCCTCTCTAAAAATAAATAAATAAAAAAACAAACAATAAAAATCTTAAAAAAAAAGAGAAATATCTCTCTCCATCTCTTCCTGGGGAAACTAAAACCAGAAACACACAAATCTCTATATTTCATATTCCTAGAATTTATTATATGTTAGAATTTCTTTTGTTCATGCTTTTATCAATTTCTGATGAAATTTTACTCTGTGCACAGCTTTAATAACCAAAAAACATGTTAAGAATTTCTTACCCTACCCAAAGACACACAGAAACTGATTCTTAAGAATGGGAATTTATTTCATACCATTGAGACTCCAAAAATCATTACTGGCTTTTACCCGGGTGATCTTTTGAGTTACACATAATTTAAAAAAGGTACAGGACTGGAAAAAAAGGTAAAGGTATTGGTTAATACTAGCTTATTATACAGCATCCTTAAACCTACAAATTCACTTTCACATTGTCTCTGGTCTAGCTTAACATTGTTTTTATACAGTACTAGAATGCAAACAATATGGAACTTTTGTCATCCTTTCAAAAAATTAAGTCAGTCCAAAATAACTTTATTTGTGTGATAGGAAAGGAGTTAAATGCATGGTATGATCTCAGTGTGTAAAAGTGTGAGTGTGCATGCATGCATATATTAAATAAGACTTTCTCTTTAAAAAAAGGTATCTTCCAGAGTTTTATGTTCACTGATGGCTGCTTCAAAAGATGCTTTCTTGATCTGGTTCATAATTCTGAAGTTTTCCCCATCAGGGGCTATCCAACAGTGTCCTGCCAACTGGGGACAGCTGTCAGGGCATGTTCTGGGCCCACTCCATCCTTCACTGGCTTCCTGACATTCACATCCTTGTTTGTGAGACGGGATCCAATGTGCTATATAGGTTTTCTGACTTCTTTTTCTTTTCATCCTCATCAAACTGAGCTTCAATCTCTGCTGGATTGATGTAAGTATAAAATCGAGCCATGATGGCAAAGATTATGCATACAACCAGAAGCAACGAAGCGAACAGAATATACTCGGCCCACTTTGAAGGAATTGGAGTTGGAGGAAGAAACAAACAAAAACAAAATCAGTTATAGTAGTGTATATATCATGTGTATATTTTCTTGCTATGTCCAGATGGAAGGTGCTTTAAAATTAAATTGTTAGGGAAAGTTGGTAGGCTTCTGCTATAAACATAGAAAGGTCAGTTATTGACACAGATATAGAAGGGCCAGCTTTTGTGAATGCTCAAGTTTCAAGAAAACATTTTTCTAACAACAATGGAATACAGAAACACAAGACTTTGGGAAGATGAGAGAAAATTTCTGAAAAACTCCAGTCTTAAGGCACATAGTTGGCCCTTAAAAGGATGGAGACCAAGAGAATACAAGGCACTCAAAAGAAGAATATGCTGAACTCTTTGCAGTTAAGAGCCTCCTGTTATCCTTTGGCAGTACCCTGAGGTCAAGAGCACACCCTGATGGGACCCGGAAGGGGAAGTAATGAAACTGATGGGGTGGTGTGAGGGATAACTCCCTTATAGGGTAGATATGCTGATATGCTGAAGGAGAGAGTTTAAAAATCATAAAAAGCCCTTACTTTAGCTGGAAAAAATTACAATGATCTTTAGAATGGCTTTAACTTTAATAATTATGACAGTTTCTGGATAACATGTCTGCTTTGGGACTATTAACTTACATTCACTGAAGCTAGGAGAGATCTTTTCTTCGCTAGTAAACGACATTAGGGTGTATGTATGTTAACACAATCTGGTTATTTTGGTTGTCAATTTTCAACAGCATAACACCCGGTGGAAATAAGAAGAATCAGCACATGCTTGGCCATAACACCATTTGGTAACCATCCTGTCTGGCCAGTCTGGAAGTTTTATTCAGCCAGTAGCTGAGATGACCATGTAAATGTAAATGGCTTGGGAGGGACATCATGATGACCATTAATAAGACAAAGGTACATTTCCTTTTCCATATCATACCTACCTGTTTACTGAACTGGCCTGCTCCTGCCACAATCAGCACAATGATGTTGCCAACAGCCACTGTCAACAACCATCCTGCTTGAAGCACTGACTTCATGTTGGAAGGAGCCTGAGGAAGCAAAGAGAATCCCAATCCAGATCTCATCTTCAGCAAGTGAACACAACTCATCAATTCATTTAATTAAGCAGTCATGCTAAAAATGCACATTAAAAGTCAGGCTGGCTTGAATATAAAAGGGATAATTGCTTGTATAGCAAGATACCCCAAATCCTCAAGTTGTGCAAATCTATAAGAAGCTCTTGTTTTGCACTTTCTACATACTTGCAAAGTTGCCATCCTAGTTAAACAGACAGCTCTACAGATGAACTGATTCTATTTCTGTAGAAGAGTTTCCAAGCAAAGACATCCAGCGTGACACTTTTCCCCGGCACGTGGAGGCTGCTGTTTGGAGGCTGTGAGCTTGCTCTTTTGTGAGCTTCCCTGCCACGTCACTAAAACCTCTCTTCAAACTCTTGTTATCTGTTATATAATCTCCTTTATTAGACTGAGATCACCACAGAAAGAGGTTATCCAGCTCATATTTACAATCTACTAAAAACTTGAATGTACTAGATATTATGGGGATACAATGACTATAACTGCAGCTTTGTTAAAATCATTTAGAAATTAAACTATAAGTCAGATATCAGCAAAATTTGCCTCATTAGTATAATCTTCATAAAGCAATAGTTTTTTAATGTTTAAAATCTAGGACTTAATCAGTATTTACTAGGAGCTACAGAGAGACCTCAGAACCTTAAAGATAATGAGAACACAGACCTGGAAATGAGCACTGTTATGAATTGTTGATACCATTGGGTTGTTTCAGAAAGCAGAGTCACCTGACTATCATGACCTTTGTAACCACTGTTAATATAGTTTTTCCTACTTAGGAGTATAAACCTCTGTGTATGACTGTGGGAATATAGACGTGATATATGCACTCATGAAGTTAAACAGTAATATTCTTAGTCAATATAAATAGTAGGAGTGTTGACCTCAAAAACCTTGCTTGGTGGAATATACCATAATGCTTTCTAGAATTATTTTACATTATAAATGTATGTCTAACCCAGATTTAAATGAAGGCCCAGCAGCATTTTGAAGGTAGGGATTCAGAGGAAGGGTGGTAAAAACAATGAACAAGAAACCTGAGAATATGAGAACTCCAATCCTGTGACAGAGAAAACCACTTCCCCACAGGTGAGGAGGAAATACTGTGGGATTTGCAGGGCCATGCTAACTGAATTGGGTGAAATATCTTCAAATTCTTTCAGTTCAGGGCAGCCATCATCCTAAACAAATAAGGCAAAAGTAAGAAAAAGAAATTAAAATCAAGATTGCTTCTAAAGTAAGAATTGTTCGAACTGGCAAGTTGAGTTTTGACTTCTAGGGTTATGTCATATGATTTATCAAGTAAACATTTTCAATGAAAATATATAACATTGTGTTTTTTACTTGTGATGAGATAGCCAAGTGGGATTTGAAAATATGTTCACTAGTATTTTCCTTTTAAATAAGAGAGTAGATTGGCAGTCAGTTTTGTTTAAAACATTGTTATCTCTGTGAACTAAGAGTATCAAATACTGGTCAACGTGAACTTCTAGTGAGAGTAAATCATCTGTTCAGTTTTATTTTAATGGTGAACTTAAGTCAACGATAAGTTAAAGACTTGGTGGTAAACTTAATTCTAATTAAGCCCATTTAAAATACAGATCTTAATAACACTCGATTTAAATCATAACTATGTCCTTGGTGTTTGTGAGGACTCAGGTGAAGAAAGTTTGAGAAGCACTTCTGATTTGATTGAATGGGTTACTAACCTTCCTGATGATTACATAGGTATATGCACTACCAAAACTAAGGTTGGATGTAAAAGAATTGTTGCAGGTTTCTGGGATCTCTGCAGAACTTAGTGTGATGTTTTTTCTGTGGAAGGAAAGAATAATATAGGTTAACATTCTTGGTATTAAAAGCTTCAATATATTCAGAGGCATGGAAACATGGAGCAGATTGACAATAACCAGTGGGGAAGGGGGAGAGGGATAATCGTGGAAAGAAGGGGAACGTATTAGTCAAAGAAAATGTATGAATGACCCACGGACATGGACAACAGTGTGGGGAGTGACTGTGGGAGCAGGGGATTGGCTGGGCAGAGGAGGGCAAAGGGGGAAAAATTGGGACAACTGTAGTAGAATAACAATAAAATTTTTTAAAAGCTTCAATATATTGTTTAAAGAGTAAGATTGAAATTTTTGAATTTTGGAACAAAGTGTCCAATATAGGTACTTACATGCCAGAAGGAAAAAACTTGTATTTGCTGGCATTGTGACTGCTGACATGTTCATATACTTTCCCATCCATTGTGACATTGAAGCTCCCACCAAAAGCATTTACAAATCTGAAACAGAAAACAGAAATCTGTCTTGTGACTGGGCTAAAGAATGATTAGCTCTAAATTACAGTATATGCAGCTGAAGTTGGGATATACTCCCTCTCAGAAGGAGTTGAAGATGTTTACAGAAGATTTCTAGAGTAAAGGCAGAAAGTAAGCAACCCCGGGCTTGGCCCTTGCTCACCCATTCACGAGAACACACCTAAAATTTTAATATAGTTAAATACCAGGAACTGTTCTAAGTACATTGTAACTGGGAACTATTTCAATGATGTTTGGGATATTAAATATGGGCTGAAATAGGTATTGATCTCTTTCCCTTCAAGAGGGTAGCTATTCCTTTATGTTCCTTGCTTCAGAAGTTTTAGAGCAAAAGTGATGGAGATGAAAAGCAGAAATTGGTGAGAAGTTATGAATTAAACTCAGGTCCTGACATCCTTAGGCACTTGATAGTGATGTAAACCTTACATTGATAGATGATTAGTATAGGAAACTGAACCTGATGTGTCCCAAGGAGTCTAATAGGTAGAACTAATGTGCTCCAAACTGTCAAAGCCGCTTTTATCAAAGGTTAATATGAACCACTCAAAAGAGAGACAGTGGGGAGAATGTGAATTTAGGAAGTAGACCCTTGGGCCTGGGGCCTGGCTTTATAACTTACAAGACTCCAAATAAATCTCACTGTAAGGTTAAAGAACTATACTAGAGTACTATTATCCTCCTGACATAATATCTCAACCTGTGTAAGATACCAAAAAGAATACAATAATCTGAAAAAAATGCAACATTATGCATTCCAGATGTGTTTTGAACACATAGAAAATAAAGCATAAGTAGCAAACACACTTTGAGTGCTTTGAAGGGTGAGGAGAGCAGAGATTCAAGATCTATTATGCTTTAATAATTGTGATCAGGCCCAGTCAGTGGTAGGGTCCCATTAAGGCTCAAGTTAGTTTAGTCCTCTTAGGACTACCAGGGTTTAAGGCTACAAAGTGATCATGGAATGAGGTATGGAGAATGGGAACCATCTGAGAAAATGACAAGATGGGACCAGTTCCTTAAAGAATAACCAAAGTGACTAGAGATTGGTTCCTTTTTTTTTTAAACAGTTTTGTGAAATAAATTTACATACCACAAAATTCACCCATTTAAAGTATACAATTCAATGGCTTTAGTATGTACACAGGGTTGTGCAACTATCGCAGTAATCTAATTCTCATCACTCCAAAGAGAAACTCAATACTCATTAGCAGTGACTCTCCATGGCCCCTCCCCCAGTCCCTGGCAACCACTAATCTGCTCTCTGTCTTTATGGATTTGCTTGCCATTTCATGTAAATGGAATTATATAGTATGAAGTATTTCTGATTGGTTTCTTTTATTTAGCATAATGTTTTTAAGGTGCATTCATAGCATATATCAGTACCTCATTCCTTTTTAAGGCTGAATAATATTCTATTGTATGGGTAGACCCCAGTTTGTTTATCACTTGATGGTCATTTGAGTTGTTTCCACATTTCATCTATTGTCAGTAATGCTGCTATGAACATTCATATAGAAGTTTTTGGGTAAACATATGTTTTCATTTCTTTTGGGCACATTCGTAGGAGTGAACTTGCTGGATCATATGGTAACTCTATGTTTAACATTTTGAAGAAAAGTTTTTCTAAGTGGCTGCATCATTTTACATTTCCATCAGCAGTTTTCAAAGATTCCAATTTATCCACATCCTTGCTAACACTTTTTACTGCCTTTTTTTTTTTTTTTTTTTTTTTTAATTAGAGCCTAGTAAGTTTGAAGTGGTATTTCATTATGGTCTTTTCATTTTTCAAGTCATAGTCATCTCTAATGACTAATGATTTTGAGAAACTTTTCATGGGTTTTTGGCCATTTGTACATTTTCTTTGGAAAAATTTCAGTTTAAATATTTTCCCCTGTAAAAAATTGGGATATCTGTCCTTTTATTACTGACCTATAAGAATTCTTTATACAGGGTCCAACAGAAGTAATGCCTGCTTGGGTGTGGTTGGTAGGGTAGTAATATGGGTATAATAATTTATAGTTTTAATTTGAACATTTCACCTAAAATGTCATATGGTGTGCTTGAGTGTGATATTGTTATGTTACAGAATTACATGCTCATTATTTTGTAATAAAAGATTCTATAATAAAAAGGGTGTTATTTGTACCAGACCCTGTATATTCTGAATATAAATCTCTCATTAGATATATGATTTGCAGACATTTTTCTCATTTTGTGAATTATCTTTTCACTTTTCTGATGATATTATTTGTAGCACAAAAGTTTTCAATTTTGGTGAAGCTCAAGTTATTATTTTCTTCTGTTGCTTGTGCTTTTGGTTTCATACCTAAGAAACCATTACCTAACCCAGGTCACAAGCATTTACTTCTGTTACTCTTCTACAAATTTTATTATTTTCTTTATATTACCTTTATGATCCATTGAGTTAATTTTTGTGTATGGTATCAGGTTGTAAAAATCTAACTTTACTCTTCTGCATGTGAATTTCCAGTTGTTCTAGCACTTGTTAAAACTTTTACAACTTTATTTTTTGGAGTTAATGTAATCTTTTTTAAAAATATATTTTAATCATTATGCTATTATAGTTGTCCCATTTTTTTCTCTCCCTTATTCCCCTCCACCCTACATGCCCCACCCTCCAGCATTCCTTCCCTTTATATGTCCATGGATCGTACACATAAGTTCTTTGGTTCCTCTGTTTCCTATACTAATTTTAACCTCCCCCTGTCTATTTTGTACCTACTATTTATGTTGCTTATTCCCTGTACCTTTTCCTGCATTCTTCCCCCTCCTCACCCCTCTGTTTTACTGTTCATAGTTTATCTTTCTTTTTTTAGATAAGTCCTTTTAACATTTCATATAATAAGGGCTTGGTGATGATGAACTCCTTTAACTTTACCTTATCAGGGAAGCACTTTATCTGCCCTTCCAGTCTAAATCATAGCTTTGCTGGATACAATAATCTTGGATGCAGGCCTTTGCTTTTCATGACTTTAAAAACTTTTTTTCAGCCCCTTCTTGCCTGCAAAATTTCTTTTGAGAAATCAGCTGATAGTCTTATGGGAACTCCTTTGTAGGTAACTGTCTCCTTGTCTCTTGCTGTTTTTAAGACTCTCTCCTAATCTTTAATCTTGGGTAGTAATTATGATGTGTCTTGGTATGCACCTACTTGGGTCCAACTTCTTTGGGACACTCTGAGCTTCCTGGACTTCCTAGAAGTCTATTTCCTTCACCAGATTGGGGAAGTTTTCCTTCATTATTTTTTCAAATAAGTTTTAAATTGCTTGCTCTTCCTCTTCTCCTACTGGCATCCCTATGATTTAGATGTTGGATCATAAAACTTTTACAACTTTTTAAATGAAGTTTTCTTTTTGAACCCACTTAAAGCCATTTATGCCTTACCCTCACTCCTTCCTTAAAGTATTTTTATCTGTATGACAATTGAAATAAACCAAACTTAAAACCAGGACTCTGCATAACTTTTTTTTCAAGTCTTAAAATTGAGATTTTTTTTTAAAGAAATGAATGAAGCACACAATCAAATTATCTACACTAATTATTTCTGTACCCATAATGAATAAAAATATTTGTAAAATGTTTTTTCACTTTTCCCATTTTTTAATATTTTTTTTATATTACTATGAGGCACATATTAATTTGGTACAGTAGGTTATATATACAAATTCATAAAGGATACTGTATTCATACACTGTCGGTGTGTGCTCAAAATATTTTTATTGAATGTGATGAAAGGTTTATAAAGACCACTGCCCTAGAGAAACATCCACATGTGGACAAAGAAACACATGAATGTAGATTTCAGCATTGTTTGGAAAAATGGAAAAAGCCTAAATTTCCTTGAAAGAGGAATGGATAAATTGTGGTATCCCATACAATAAATTATTATACAGTGGACATCAATATGGCAAAACATTAAAATAATATTTTGTAATATTTATATTATTGCAGAATGACATATACACATGACAATAACATTACTTAAAAACATAGTAAAAAACATATTGTTTATAGACACATACATATTTAGTAATATATAATGTCAAAAAATGCATGAGATAGAAGGATCCAAGATGGTGGTGGAGTAAATGGAAGATACATTCACCTCATCCCAGGACGAAATTGGAATTACAACTAAATTATAGATCATTCAATCTGAATAATCAATGGAAGACCAGTTGAAGACAAGTCTTATAACCAAAGACTTATAGAAGAAGACACATCGAGACTGGTAGGGAGGGTGAAGATGTGAAAAGACCTGCCCTGCTCCCATGGGCGGTGATTGAGATTCCAGAAGAATATCTCAGCTTTGGGGGTCCTACTTGAGAAATGTGGGATCTCAACCTGAAGCTGGACTCCCCAGCCTAGAGTACCAGAACCAAGAAGAGGCATCCACATAATATCTGGCTATGAAAATCAGTGGGGATTCTATCTACCAGGGAGAGATGGAAGTCTGCTAGAGACACAGGTGCCCTCTTAAAGGGCCAACACACAAAATCTCATTTACAGCCCCTCACCTTAGGCTCTGGTGGAGGGAGCCTAGAATCACATGAGGAGAGACTGGGGTTTGTGGCTCCTGGGGAGAGCTGAAGGGACAGCCACCAGGATCCCTGAGCTGAGTTCTGCTTTCACACCATAGATGCCAACTTTCTTGGGTGGAACACTCCCTTCTATATGGCATCAGCTTGGGGGGATGCAGCAGCCCCACCCTCTGGACTCCCTGTTGGCCAGCCATGTGGAGTTGCATCCTGCTGAGGAGTCAGCTGCCTGGGTCAGGATATAGAGATCCAGACTCAGGGGATATCAGTGATTGAGTTGTGTGACTTTGGGATGGGAGATATTTCCTGCATCTTCCCTTGACAACTGACTTGGTACCTCCTCTTCAGAGAAGACCTGCAAGCCCCACTCTCTGGGATCCCAGTGGTTCCATTCCCCTGACTCCTGGAGGATCTGCCATGCCAAGGGCTAGGAAGAATCCAGGACAGATTGAATTATGTGACTCTTGGGTGGGGACCACTCTCCTGGCTTCCCCACAAGCCTTATCAGCATTTCCTCTCAGGCTCTGGGAAGAAGCTAGAACAGACTGAGTTGTGTGGCTCTAGGATGGTGGCCTTATTTACCTTGTATGTCTGACCCTCCCTTTACATGGCCAAATCTTGGTCTCTGTGGGCCTGATAAATGATGCTGGCCTCACCCTGACAACAACAGCAGATTTACCTAATGCATAGAAAGAATCACAAAGAGGCAGCTAAAATGGGGAGACAAAGAAACATGTCCCAAATGAAAGGAGAAATCTCCATAAAAATACCTAAAAGAAATGGAGGCAAGCAACTTATCAGATATAGAGTTCAGAAAAAAATGGTTATAAGGATGTTCAAAGAAACTTAATAAGAACTACAAGGAACTTAGTGAGAACTACAACATGATTTCTGTGAAAAAGGACACAGAAATCATAAAAAAGTCAGAAATGAAGAATACTATATCTGAAATGAAGAATGCAGTAGACAGGTTGGATATAATAGAGGACTGAATCAGTGATTTGGAAGGTGAGAGCAGCAAAAAAAAAAAAAAAAAAAGGAATGAAAAAGAATGAGGATAGTTTAAGGGACTTTTGGGACAACATGAAGTGAACATCATTCAACATTATAGGAGTGCCAAAAAGAGAAGGGAGAGAGCAAGGGATCAAGAGCCTATTTGAAAAAAGAATGACCAAAACTTTCTCTAACTTGGTGAAGGAAAAAAAAACCCCACATGTCCAGGAAGCATAGAGAGTTCCAAATAAGATGAATCAAAGAGGCCCACACCAAGACACATCATAATTAAAATGGCATAGGTTAAAGACAAAGAAAAAAATCTCAAAAGCAGCAAGAGAAAGACAGTTACTTACAAGGGAGCTCTCATAAGACTGACAGCTGATTTCTCAACAGAAACTTTTCAGGCCAGTAAATATTAACATGAAATATTCAAAGTGATGAAAAGCAATTATCTGCAACCAAGACTACTTTACCCAGTCAGGCTATCATTCAAAATTGAAGGAGAAATAAAGAGCTTTCCAGACAAGAAAAAGCTAAAGGAGTTTCTTACCACCAAACCAGTATTACAAGAAATGTTAAAGGAAGAAGAAAAAAACCCAGAGGAACATACTTAAAAGAATAAAATGGCAATAAATATGTGCCTATCAATAATCATTTTAAATGTAAATGGCTTGCATGCCCCAATAAAAAGACACAGGGAAGCTGAATGGACAAGAAAACAAGACCCATATATATATATGCTGACCACAGGTGACCCTCTTCAGAACAAAAGATACACAGACTGAAATAAAGGGATGGATAAAGATATTTTATGCAAATAGAAAAAAAAGCTGGGGTAGCAAGATCTCTTTTGGAGCTATTATACTGGCTATTTAAAGTTTCAGCTTCCAACGAGTCACTGTTGGTGTACAAAAAATATGCTTGATTTGTGGTTGGTCTTGTATTGTGCATTCTTTCTAAACTCACTTATTGATTCCATGAGCTTTTTTTAACTGTAGAGTTCTTGGGATGTTCTATGCAGATAATTATACCACCTGTGAGTAGTGAGTTTTGTTCCTTCCTTTTCAATATAGATATTTTTACTCCTTTTTCTTGTCATACTGCATTAGCCTCTGGAAGGATGTTGAATATGAGTAAAGAGAATAGATGGTCTTGCCTTGTTTCTGATCTTATGGGGAGAGCATTTTGACTTTCACCATTAAGTATAATGGTAGCTTGGAGAGTTTTTTTAGATATCTTTTTTCTGAGAAAGGAAGTTCCCTTCAATTACTTACTAGTTTACTGACAGTTTTTCTCATAAATGGATACTGAATTTTATCAAATGCTTTTTCTGCGTCAATTGATATGATTTCACGGATTTTCCTCTTTAGTTTATTAAGATAATGAATTATATTGAGCAATTTTTTAAAATACTGAATCAATTGAATCAACTTTACCTTCTTGGGGTAAACCCATAGTCTCATTTTATATCATTTTACAGTCGGATTTTACTACAGGTATGCATTACTTCCATAAGAAGCTGAAATAACTTAATTTTTAAAGAAATACATGTACCTAATTCCATTTTGTCCTTTTTCTGGCTTCTGGTTAAGGCCATCCTTTACCTGAAAAAGAAAATATTTTAAAAATCTAATCCATTAGATACATTTTGATTACCATTTCAGCCTCTGAGGAGAATCATGGTGACATTTATCCTGGAAGCTGAGGGCATAATGATTACATTGCGGGGCTTCATCCTTCAGCCCTGGTTTTCCTTGAAGTTAACATGAGCCTCTACAATTTTTCGCACTTACTTTTGAATGGTTCCACAGAACATTGTTCTATGAGAATGTAGAATAAGCCATTCAATAGCTCCGTAATTAAACACATAGTCCATAAGTCTTAATTCTATAAGGCAGTTCTATAGAGGCTCACTTAAATTCACCTTAGTGAATATCCACAACTCTTTCATTCAGTTCAACTACGCCTTCATAACTGCTTTATATGCTGAATGGATAATCAGAGGCCTATATTTTTCATGACATATTTTATATGTATTTTTATTGCTTTACATTCACTTTATTTTTTCACCATACATATATATTTTTAAATAAACTGCTCCAATTTTCCAACTACTCAGGGTGAAATTTTAAAGTTAATGTAATTAAAGATATATTTTAAACTTCACCTCAAAAAGTCACTGAGAATGCACACATGTACTCTGTGTGACTTGTGTATATGTATATACACACACTACATTCAAAAGTTCCTTTAAAAAAAATTTAGAGATTAACAGCTGAATGAGACAGCCACAGACAGTAGATTCCTGGAAGTCTTGAACAGGCTGCCTAAGGTCAGACAGGGTCAATATCTGACATTTTCAGAGACAAGTCCAGAAAGTAAAAACAATGGTTAATACTACAGGCTACCAAGACAAAACCCACTGTGGTCTTCTCCATGATTTGCAATATTTTCTTTACTACATAGCTTTTTAACGTTCACTTTGGGCAGATCAAGTTTATACATGTTAAGTCATTAGATTTTATACTAATAGTTTATGTCTCTCTTTTCTTATAATAGTCTTAATCACTTTACAGCCTTATTAATACTGGTTCATTTACTGTTGATAGTGGAATTAATTACAAGAGGGAGTTATTTTTACAGATGTGGGTTTGTTTTGTGTGCTTTGTGGTATTGTTCTGGCAGCACATGCACAAAAACACACAAGGTGTGGTGGGAAGAGTGACCCTCAGTTGACCAGCTGGAGGGTAGGCTCCACCAAAGAACCACCAAACAACAATAAAAACTCAATTACTTTCAGAGAGCCAACATATAATTCATAAAAGGCACCCAAAGACCAGCAAATTCAGGAGATCAAGGAAGCTGCACCACTGAATCTCACAGGTCTACTACCATATAAGTTCATACCACAAAGTCAGGAAGTCAAGACATATCACTTGAAAAAGCAGAAGCAAAAAGAAGAGTCTCACAAATAAAGAGAAGACAAAGAAACACCCTCCAATAGAAAGGAAGAGGGACTCCCCAGAAAGAGAACTAAATGAAGGAGAGGCAAGTAAACTCTCAGATATTGAGTTCAGAACAATGGTTCTAGGAGAATCAAGATGGCAAAGTACTGAATGGAAGTAACACTGACCTCCTCCCAGGACCAATCTGGAATTACAACTAAATTGTGGAGAAATCACCTGTAACAAACAACTGGACAATAGCAAGCCTTATAAGTTTGGACAGACAGAAAAATCAGCTTTAGCACAACCTAACTGGTAAGGAGCACAGTAGAGACTTGAGAGGGTAGGCAGGGCATCCACAGTGGCAGCACCAGAAGGATATTGAGATGGCCAGTTGAACCCCCTGAGAAGAGTGGGGTCTAAACTGTAAGTGGGGATCTCCAGCCTACAGCACCAGAGCCCAAAAAGTACACAAATAACCACAGGGTGGGAAAAGTGGCAGGGTTGCTCTCTGCCAGACAGGCAGCTGGAGATGCAAAGAGCCATTTAAAGGGCCAATGCATAAATTTTTATTTGCAGCCACTTACCCTGGTCACTGGCAAAGGCAGGAGCAGAGTGGGCAAGAGATGCCTGAGGAGAAAATGGGAAGGAGGCTTCTGGGGCAGAACTGAGAGAGTAGCTGGTGGGATCCCAGTGCTGACTCATCCCCCATGTGGCAGCAGCCATCTTGCTCAGGCAGACCACTCCCCTGTGTGACAGCAGCGTGAAAAAACACAATAACCACACCCCCAGGAGGGACCTGGCCCTGGCCCGGTGGTGCTAAAGCCTGACAGCTGAGTACAGAGTGGCAGCCACAGTTAGTAGATCCCTGGATAAAAGGAGTGCAGAATGATCTAGAGACACTTGAGGAGAGGCTGGAGAAGGAGGCTTTAGAAAGAGAATGGAGAGAGTAGTTGGTGGGATCCTGAAGCTGACTCATCCCCCATATGGCAACAGCCATCTGGCTCAGGCAGACCACGCCCCTAAGCAACACAACCATGAGAGGGCACAATAACCCCGCCACCAGGAGGGACTCTGCCCCTCCCTGTGGAGTCTAAGCCTGATGGCTGACTGCAGAGTTCTTAGATTAACAAGAGACGGAGACAGTCACAGTCAGTAGATTCCTGGAAATCTCAAACAGACTGCCTAAGGTCAGACACAGTCAACATCTGACATCATCAGAGGCAGATCCAGAAAGAAAAAAAAAAACCTAGCAGTCTCTACCCATAGAAGTTAACATCACAAAGTCAGGAAATCAAGACAGATCAAGTTAAGAAGCAGAGGCAAAAAAGAGGAATCTCACAAATAATGGGAAGACCAAGAAACATCCTCCAAACAAAGGGAAAGGAAGAATCCCCAGAAAGAGAACTAAGTGAAATAGAGGCAAGTAAACTATCACATACTGAGTTCAAAACAATGGTTCTAAGGAAGCTCAATGAGCTCAGTGAGCTCAGAGAGAATTACCAAAAACTACAGGGAAACTACAAGGAACTTACTGCAAACTATATCAGCATGAAAAGGGACATAAAAACGATCAACAAGAGGGAAGAGGAAATGAAGGATACAATTTCTGAATTGAAGAACACAGTAGAAGGAATCAAAAGCAGGCTTGAGGAAGCAGAGAATTGAATCAGCGAGCTGGAGGACAAGGTAGGAAAAAGCTCCCAGAAAGAGCAAGAAAATGAAAAAAGACTCAAAAAGAATGAAGTGGTGCTTAGGGAAACGCAGGACAACCTGAAACGTAATAATATCCATATAATAGGGATGCCAGAAGGAGAAGAAGAGGAGGAAAGGATGGTGAACCTGTTCGAAAAAGTAATGATGGAAAATTTCCCTTATTCATACAAGTCCAGGAAGCACAGAGGGTCCCATTCAAGAGGAACCCAATGAGGCCCACTCCAAGACACTTCATAATTAAAATGGCAAATATCAAAAACAGAGAGAGAACCTTAAAGGCAGCATGGGAGAAACAGGTGGAAACATACAAGGGAGCCCCAATATGACTAGCAGCTGACCTATCAAAGGAAACACTACAAGCCAGAAGGGAATGGCAAGAAATATTCCAATTAACGTAAAGTAAAGGCCTGCCAACAAGACTGCTCTACCCAGCAAGGCTCTCACTTAAAATGGAAGGTGAGCTATGGCTGGTGTGGCTCAGTGGACTGAGCGCCAGCCTGAGAAGCAAAAGGTCACCAGTTCGACTCCCAGACAGGGCACAGGCCTGGGTTGAGGGCCAGGTCCCCAGTAGGGGGCGCGCGAAAGACAACCACACATTGATGTTTCTCTCCCTCTCTTTCTCCTCCCTTCCTCTCTGTCTAAAAATAAATAAATAAAATCTTAAAAAACAACAACAACTGGAGAAACAACAACAAACAAGCCCAGAGCGAGTAGAAGGAAGGAAATAATCAAGATCAGAGCAGAACTGAATGACATAGAGACGAAAAGAACAATACAAAGGGATCCATAAATCCAGGAGCTGGTTCTTTGAGAAGATAAACAAAATTGACGAGCGTTTAAGCGGACTCATCAAGGAAAAAAGGGAGAGGACCCAAATAAATAATATCAGAAATGAAAGAGGAGAAATAACAACTGATACCACAGAAATACAAAAGATTCTAAGAAACTACTATGAACAGTTATATGCCAAGAAATTGGAAAACCCTGATGAGATGGACAAATTTCTAGAAAAGTATAATCTTCCAACAATGAAGGAGGAAGAAACAGAAAGCTTGAACAGATCAGTAACAGCTGGGGAAACTGAAGCAGTCATCAAGAAACTCCCGCCACACAAATGGCCTGGACCCGACCATTTTACAGGAGAATTTTACAAAATATTTAAGGAGGAACTAACCCCTGTCCTCCTCAGACTATGCCAAAAAGTCCAAGAAGACGGAAGCCTTTCAAACTCGTTCTATGAGGCCAGCATCATCCTAATCCCTAAACCAGATAAAGACCCTACAAAGAAAGAAAACTACAGGCCGATATCGCTGCTGAACTTAGATGCCAAAACCCTCAACAAAATATTGGCAAACCGCATCCAGCAATACATTAAAAAGATCATGCACCATGACCAAGCGGGATTCATCCCAGGGATGCAAGGATGGTTCAATATTCGCAAATCAATAAACGTAATACATCACATAAACAAAAGGAAGCACAAAAATCATATGATCATATTAATAGATGTGGAAAAAGCATTCGATAAGGTACAGCACTCACTTATGATACAAACACTCGGCTAAGTGGGAGTAGAGGGGGCATACCTCAACATAATAAAGTCCATATATGAAAAACCTATAGCCAACATCATACTCAACGGGCAAAAACTAAAAGCTTTCCCACGAAGATCGGGAACAAGGCAAGGATGTCCACTTTCACCACTTCTATTCAACATAATATTGGAAGTCCTAGCCACAGAGATCAGACAAGAAAAAGAGATAAAAGGCATCCAAACTGAAAATGAGGAAGTAAAACTGTCATTGTGTGCAGATCACCTGATAGTGTACATAGAAAACCCTATAGACTCCACCAAAAACCCACTTGACCTAATAAGTGAATTTGGCAAAACAGCAGGATACAGAGTCAATATTCAGAAATGAAAGGCATTTTTGGACACCAACAATGAAATATCAGAATCAGAACTCAGGGGAAAAAATCCCATTTGCTATAGCAACAGGAAAAATAAAGTACCTAGAAATAAACCTAACCAAGGAGGTAAAAGACCTGTACTCAGAAAAACGACACAAGAAAGAAATTAAGGAAGACACAAATAAATGGAAGCATATACTGTGTTCATGGATTAGAAGAATTAACTTCATCAAAATGTCCATACTACCCAAAGCAATTTATAGATTCAACACATATCCCTATTAAAATACCAGCGACATATTTCACAGATATAGAACAAACATTTCAAAAATTCATATAGAACTCTAAATGACCCCGAATAGCTGCGACAGTTTTGAGAAAGAAGAACAAAGTAGGAGGGATCACAATACCTGGCATCAAACTATATTACAAGGCCAGTGTAATCAAAAGAGTCTGGTACTGGCACAAGAACAGACCCATAGACCAGTGGAACAGAATAGAAAGCCCAGAAATAAGCCCATGTCTATATGGGCAACTAATATTTGGCAAAGGGGGCAGAAGCATAAAATGGAGTAATAGCAGCCTCTTCAACAAATGGTGTTGGGAGAGCTGGACGGCTACATGCAAAAAATTGAAATTGGGTCATCAGCGGACACCATACACAAAAATAAACTCCAGATGGATAAAAGACTTAAATATAAGTCGCAACACCGTAAAAGTCCTAGAGGAGAACATTGGCAGGAAACTCTCAGATATTCCACACAGCAATATTTTCATCGATATGTCCCCTAGAGCAAGGGACATAAAGGAAAGAATAAACAAATGGGACTACATCAAAAGAAGAAGCTCTGCGCGGCTGAAGAAAACATCGCAAAATGAAAAGGGAACATACCATATGGGAAAATATATTTGACAATGATACCTTGGACAAGGGTTGATCTCCAAAATATGTAAAGAACTCACATGACTCCCCTCCAGGAAGACAAACAACCCAATTTAAAAATGGGCAAAGGACCTGAACAGACACTTCTCCAAGGAGGACATACACAGGGCCCAGAGACAGATGAAAGGATGTTCATCATCACTAGCCATCAGAGAAATGCAAATTAAAACCACAATGAGATACCACTTCACACCGGTCAGAATGGCCATCATAAACAAATCAACAAACAGCAAGTGCTGGCGAGGCTGTGGAGAAACGGGAACCCTAGTCCACTGTTGGTGGGAATGCAGACTGGTGCAGCCACTGTGGAAAAGTAGAAAAGCTAAAAATGGAACTGCCTGTTGACCCAGCAATCCCACCGCGGGGATTATACCCTAAGAATCCCAAAACACCAATTCAAAAGAACCTAAGCACCCTAGTGTTCATAGCAGCACAATACACAACAGCTAAGTATTTGAAGCAACCTAAGTGCCCATCCATAAATGAGTGAATCAAAAAATTGTGGTACATTTATACAATGGACTACTACAGAGCAGAAAGAAAGAAGGAACTCCCACCCCTTGCGACAGCATGGATAGATCTGGAGCGCATCGTGCTAAGCGAAATAAGCCAGGTGGTGAAAGAAAAATACCATATGATCTCACCTATATCAACAAAACTAACAAGCAAGAAAAATTTAACCAGCAACATTGAGAGAAAAAACAAACCAACAGTAACCAGAGGGGACGAGGGAGGAGGGGTGCAGGGAAAAGAAGGGGAAGGGTCAAGGAACACGTATAAAGGACTCATGGACAAAGCAAAGTGAGGAAGGACTGAGGGTAGGAGGTGGGGGTGGGTGGGGCTGGGGAAAGTCGTGGCAGGAACATGGAGACAAATGTATTTGAGCAATAGGAAAATAAAATAATTTTAAAAAAGAAAGCATTGTTCAAGAAAAATACATTAGGTATCAATGGTAGAATTTTAGGTTCTGAGTTCTTAGTGGACAGAGATTTAGAGGGTTGGAAATCATGCCTGATATTGTACTTCTCTGATCACATCAAGGTGATACCCCATGTCACTCTGTCAGTCATTACATTTGGCACAGTTTGCTTTAAGTATTATATTGTGATGATTTGCAATGAGAGCTAATTTCTAACAAGTAGCGTATCATGAGCACACTCAGATTTCAGAATATGGTACCCATGGATTTTCCTTTCAGTTCAATCAGAATCCATTTCTGATGGGAGTCCTGGATCTCCCTCTTCTTCCAGTTGTCCCAGTTCCATCTTGCAGGTTTTTCAATTGCCTGAACCTTTCAGTATGGTCAAGGCCAGGAATTCCTCATTACAGAGGAGTAGGGATGGTGGGTCCTTCCATCTAATGCCTTCTTACAATCTTTTATTTATTTTTTATTGTTATTCAGGTACAATTGTCTCCATTTTTCTGCCACCACTTCCCCTGCCCCACCCACCCCCATCTCCCAGCCTCAATCTTACATCCCTTTGGCTTTGCCCATGGGTCCTTTATGCACATTCCTTGATCACACTTGCCCTTCTAATAAGAAAAAATTTTAATATTAATCCTTCCCGTCCACCAGTGAAACTTTTATTGGATGTCAAATGACTTATGTCCTTCAAGAAGGCTGAAATTGAGGCTACATATAGGTAAAAAAAAAAAGTCACACCACTAAAAGGCCATGTCTCTAATATCACATATATTAAAGAGTAAGCTATAAGTGTCCAGCTACTTACCACTTCGTAATGGTTTGCGGCCCACACTAGAAGGGTATGGCGATGGCCCTCCTCAAAGTTAGGAGTTACTGGCGTGACTAGTGATTCAGCAGAAGAAATGTTTATACTTGTCAGTTCAGTCACATCAAAAGTCCTAAACATATTTGTCTGTAACAGGGAAAGGAGTCATAGTTAACGCTGCAGAGTCTTGCTCTGGTCTGTTTCACTGAACTGTGTCATGGTATATTATTTGACATTGCCAGTGTATGTTCATATACATTGAAAAATGCCTTGGGGGAGCTGGCATTGGTTTGTCTTAGCCGCCCCTCACCCTGCCCCCAACCCTTAAGGACTCTGCCATGAGGTTTAGTACTATCGCAGGAAGTATAGTTTTATCAAGCATTTTTCTTTTGTTTTATGAAGATAAATGATATGGAAGTTATGTTTGTCATTGGGCAAAGAAAACCATCAGCCTTGGAGGTAATCAATACTGGGCTGCCCCAAGCATCGAGAGTCAAACTTTCTTTTTTCTTCAAGATTATTAGTTTGGCAAGATCTAAGGTAGTGGTTCTAAACCATGTCTAAACAGGAATGAGACCAGTTGAATCAAAATCTGTGGGGGCGGGGCCCAGGTATCAGAATTTTCAAAGCTTTCCAGGAGATTCCAATATGGACTCAAGATGGAGAATCTTTAATCCAGACGAATGACTGTGCACATCAGGATTTTACAACCTCGGCACTATTGACATATGGAGCCAGATCACTCCTTGTTGGGATGGGCTGCTGTGTGTTGGCATCCCTGGCATCAACATAAGAGATGCCAATAGCACTCCTAGATGTTACCACAAAAATGTCTCCAGAGATTGTCAGATGTCTCTTAACTACATGACATTTGGTTTCTAGGACCTGATGTCAGACTAAGGACACTAGGAGCCTAGTTTAGCCCCCTTGTGGGTCAAACAGGCATGTGAATTAGCTTGGGAACCAACCATTATTAGAAAAGTTAGAATACAAAAGGGAAGAAGTCCATCAAAAAGACACATTTTTGAAGAACTTTGTGAGTGCTGAGCTTCTTTTAATCAGATCTTTTAGGAGTTCTTATTGCAGAGAACAAGTTCCATAAACTTATCTCCCATTATATATTGCTCCTGGTGGAGGACCACTGACACATACTTTGATACTTAAATTGTGGGTCCATGCACCACCAGCAGCAACACCTAAAAGCTTTTTACAAACAGAGGTTAAAGAACTGCCAATTAAGAATCTGCATTTAAACAAGCTCCCCCAGGAACCCGTATGCACTTTAAAGTTTGATGTGCACTGGTCCAGAGTGAAACCAAAAGGAGATCAAAATACTGAGACATTTCACTTCTGGGTGAGTCTTGGAATTTGTACAAGGACCAAGAAGATCAGCTTCCACAAATTCTATTATACCTCAGATCAAACAATGGAAAAGAAAACTGCAGTTCCTTCTACTTGCCTGAGACATTTGGACAAGGTGCACCGTCTCTCCAGGAAAATATATAGTCATATTCTCATTTCCTATATTCAATACTTTAATTTGGACTTGGTTTCCTTTGGGGAAGACTGGAAGAGTTTTCTGAGCAAAATAAAACATAATTGGAAGTGAGGTCTTTAGTTTGTATGGAATATAACTTAACCATGGCACTGGAATCACTTTCCCTAGCCATGGAAAGCTGTGCTGGCTAAAGCATACCAAACACCTGTCCCCTTTCTCCTACCCCTGCCCCCGAAAATGTCTCACTTCATGGTACCCATAGAAAATGATGTTTGCACAGAACATGAAAGTAATCAGAAAGAGGCCATTCTTGCTCATACCTTGGACCTACCCATCTACCTCTAGGTCAAGGAATCCTAAGTTATAAAGCCTGATATCTGAGGGGTTAGAGTAACCATAGTTTAAATGAATGCTTATTTTGTGTGGCACCCGAGATGTGCTCTCCCAAGATGCCTCTCCTGTAACTCTGGAAGCACAGACTTCAGCCCTGGATTGGCGCTCTAAACAGCCTCTCACAAATGCTTTATGCCCTCCTGCCTCAGGGTTTCTGCCTTTTTCCTACCTGCTCTCTCTCAAATTCCAGTGTCGCTAAAGCAATCTATTTCTATTTTAGCCCCACAATTCATTTTCCACAAGGCTAGCTATGTTCAAGAGCAAGTGAGTACACCCATGATCATAGTAGCATTATTAATAACAGCCAAGAGATAAGACAAACCAAGTGTCCATCAATAGATGAATGGATAAACAAAAAGTGCTCTATCCACGTAACAGAATAGTATTCAGCCTTAAAAAGGAAGGGAATTCTAACACACGCTCCACATGTTTGAATCTTGAGAACATTATGCTCAATGAATTAAGCCAGTCACAGGCAAATACTGTATGATTTCACTTAATGCAGTACCTAGAATATTCAAATTCAT
This sequence comes from Pteronotus mesoamericanus, assembly GCF_021234165.1. Taxonomy (NCBI): domain Eukaryota; kingdom Metazoa; phylum Chordata; class Mammalia; order Chiroptera; family Mormoopidae; genus Pteronotus; species Pteronotus mesoamericanus. The sequence goes on from NW_026555109.1 coordinate 965,736, forward strand.
AGGCACAGAAAGTAGAATGGTGGTTTCCAGGGGTTAGGGGTTGGGGAGGAGGAATGAGGAGTTCTTGTTGAATGGATATAGGGTTTCAGTTTGGGAAGATATAAAACACTCTGAAGATTAAATGTACAATAATGTGAATATACTTAACACTACTGAACTGTACACTTAGAAATGATTAAGATAGTAAATTTTGTTATGTATATTTTATCACAATTAAAAATTAAAAAAATAGAGTCCTTGCTACCGTGGCTCAGTGGATTGAGTGCCAGCCTGTGAATTGAAAGGTCACTGGTTCGATTCCCAGTCAGGGTACATGCCTGGGTTGCAAGCTTGGTCCTCAGTTGGGGGCGTGTGAGAGGCAACTGATAGATGTATCTCTCACACATTGATGTTTCTATCCTTCTCCCTCCCCTCCCCATTCTCTAAAAATAAGTCAATAAAACATTTTAAAAATTAAAAAATAGAAATTAAAAACTAGAGAAGAAATGAGAGAGAGAGAATGAAAATGACAGAGGGGGAGTAGGGGAGAGAGATCAGGTTTCTAGGACCTGATCTCAGACTAAGAGCATTAGGGCTTAGTTTAGCCCCATTGTGTGACCAATAGACATGGGAATTTGCTTGGGAACAAACCATTATAAGGAAAGTTAGAATACAAAAGGCAAGGCACACATCAGAAAGACAATTTATACAGTTTTGAAGTACTTTGTAAGTGCTGAACTTCTTTGAACTAGATCTTTTAGGAGTTCATAAAAGAACAAGTTCCATAAACTTCTCTCCCATTATAAAAAGTGCAATGGAAGCTCCTTATGTAACTGCTGTCTAGGTTTTCTCCTAATTAAGCATACCCATTTGACCCTGTTCCTGGCATCCTTTCCAGAGCTAAGAACCCTCAGACCACACTATCAGAAAGGGACTGTTTTGCCCCTTGGTACATTGACCATAGTTCCAGAGCTTAGTTTATCAATGATCATAGCCTCCTCTAATCCTTTTGGTCCTGGAGAAGGAAGGCTTCTGAACATCCGATCTGAGCCAAGAAAAGCCACTGGAGAATCAGAGGGCAACTCACATCAATTTCCAACTGCACAACTGCAGCTGCCACAAAAGCCATGGAAGCCAGGAACATTCCGACTGTCATCTTCTTCAAGGGGCTGACAGAACAAGCAAGAGAGTGAGTCCCAATCAGCTTCCAACAAACAAGCTAATGATAAATCCCTCAAAGAAGCTCCCCTCTCCTACAATCCCCCCCTAAAAAAACTAACTTCCTTCCCAAAACACATGAGACTGAAAGCATCTCTTCATCTGTTATTCATCACCAAGACTAGGGATGCTAAATGTAATACAGTTTCTCATTTGCCTTTTTATATTTCATTTCTAGAAATTATAATTCTGGTGATACTTGAGATTACAGTTAACATTTCTCTTACTTAGATAATAGAGGAAGAAGAAATTTTTCTCCACATTTCTAGGTTCTTTTTGCTGGTTTAATAATTAAATTGACATGAGATACAAGAGAAAGTAACCAAATTTAATTGCATACATATGTATGGGAACCCCACATATGTGAGAGGCTCAGACACACAAGGGAAAATGAGGTATATATGGCATCCTGAGTCAAGGAATGATATAAGATGCCTTGAGGCTTCAGAGAGGAAGAGCACAGTTTGCAAAATAAGAAAAGCAGATGTTCAGTAATTTAGATGTTTATCCTGCCATATAGATAAGTCATAAAAGGTTATTTCTGATACTGACCCCAAATTTAAATTCTTTAAGGGAGAGGTAACATTTTTTTGTAAGCCCATTGGGTTGGGATTGTTTTCAGCTCAAGACCCCCAGTTTAGATTCTTCTAGGTAGTTCAGAGAGGGTCAGAAGATTCTCCTGATCCCACAGGGTCTAGATTGCCTTCAGTTCAAAATACTCTATGGGCCAAAGTGGCACATCCTGGGGAAGCCTGTTCTGAACAAATTTCAATATATATAAGAGAGCCTTAATTAGAGGCTTTTACAGGCTGCTACAGATAGCCCTTTTGTTTTAAGGGCAAATTTTCAGAAACATCAGCACACAGACATCTAATTCAAATGCATTTCTTTAAAAGCCCCATTATATAGTTGGTGTTGTAGGAGGGGAGAAAGACTTGTTTCTACAGAGGCCTGGGAGCTGAGGGAGTGCAGCCTAGTTGCAAAGCCTTAGGACTTCTGGAGCCTCACCCCAACCCCATCCCCAACCTGCAGGTCACTTACGTGAAGTTGAAACCACATTTTGCAATCAGAGGATACACGACAGCATCTACAATGGGGACCATGACGACGATCAAGATGGCGTTGACAGTCTGCAGGTGAAGTGAAGATGAACTGTTACTGTTGTCTCATAGATGACTTTGATCTCTGAAAGCAACTTAAATATTTTCTCTTACCTGCATCTGATCTGGCTGAATTTCAATATGTCCCTAGAAATAGGGGGAAAAAGTCTCATTGATTAGTTCCCACAGATGATCATCTTGGGTGTTGAAAATTTCATGAAAGGGAAGGGGAAAGGAGGCAAAGGGACTAAAAGGAATAGTGATCAGGGGAGGTAAAATATCTTGATGTCTCAAACTTACAATTTTCCCACTCATTGTTGTTGCTTGTAGTGTCCACCTTGAGCCCTTAAAAAATGAATAAGTTTACTGCATCATTTGGGTTTTAAACATTTTACAAGTCATTGTTGAGTTCTCTTCCAAATCAGGAAGGAAGTCTGAAATGTTACAGGATTTACAATTTTTTTCAATATCAAGTTCGTCTTCCCGTTCCATTGTAATATTGGGTGAGAAACAACTTGCATTTCTGCTCTACAAGTTAACATGACATATAGTATCCCTGCCCCTCACAAGGAATCCACAAAGTACTACTCTGAGATAAAGCTTTCCTCAGGAAAAGCAAAAATGCATTTCTGAGGCTTGTTGGAAAGCAAGATGTAGCCTGCAAGATGAAAGTATCTTTACACCCTGAGGATATTCTATAGTTACTGGCATCATAGTGTCAAGAACATTATTATTGCTAAGAATCATTTTTGACAGGCTAGGCTGTCCTAGAATGTGATTCCATGAAGAGAATAACAAATTTAAATCTGGGCAGCTTCATTACATTCAACCTATTTTATAGGAAAAGATGACTTAGGACTGTACAAGTATATATGATTATTTCCATGGGGGACTAAAGGGGTAAATGTTTCAATATAATCTATCAACTCCACCAGGAGAACATCATAGAAAGACATGAAATACACCACTGCTTGAATTCTTTTTCTTTTTTAAAAATAGTTCATTTTTATTGTATATTTTTTACATTGCCATTAATTGTTAGAATTATTATTTTTAAAAGTTTTATTTATTTATTTTTTAGAGAAAGGAAGGGAAGGAGAGAGAAGGAGAAAACATTTATGTGTGAGTGCATTTCACGCACCCCCTGTTGGGAACCTAGCTTGCCACCCAAGCATGTGCCCTACACTGGGAATTGAACCAGTGACCCTTTGGTTCACAGGCTGGTGTGCAATCGACTACGCCACACCAGCTAGGGCTAGAATTCTGAATAAATGCCAGTCCCTGATTACTTTATGTATGTTCTCCATTTTGATCCTCACAGCCTTGCCATGGATTATTACCCTTTCAGAAGGGTTATGGGATTACCCAAGTCACACAGCTAAAAGGTGGTGAGTGTATTACTAGTGCAAGTCCAAATCAAATAACTGCTTTGTGTTCAACATGCAAAACTGCTTCCCTGGTCTTTAAAATGTTGTTCTAAATTCCATACTTACAAATAAGGAGATTAATGTGTACACTCAAATTTTTCCCAAGAGATGGTCTACCCTTACAATAATCCTTCCTGCACAATAAAATTATGCATGTTTGTAAAAATTTTTGAAACTCCAGTTTTTAAAAGGGATAATATCTTAGTACTTTGATTAGTAGACATCATACATTGAATTATCTAACCCTATGTTGAAAAATTCCTAGGAATGCATCTTATCACTGTGGGAGACAGAAGAGGTGACATGGCAATGATTTGGGTTCTAGCTCCCTGCTCTAATAAGAACAACTTTGCATCCCTGGATGGTACTCCTAAACCAAGCATCCCATTTTAGCTTGGAAGATACCAAGTCCCTGTCACTTTAAATATTCTGTGGATTCCATAAAAGGTAATATGTGCATTTGCCATGATGCCTCAATAGGAAAATCTCTTTCTTCTCAGTTTTTTGTTTAATTTTCTTTTTTAAATTATTTCTTTATTTTCAGTTTTGATTCAAAAGAGTCTTGGACGTGTTGATCAAATCTTTCCTAAGGCTCCTTGACCACATCTAAGTTCTCCATTGTTTTGCAAAAGAGATGTGGATAGAAGCATCTAGAGTTCTTCTTCTTCTCTTTTTTTTTAAAGAGAGAGATGCAATGTAATTAAATGATCAAATAAATAAATAAAAGAGAAGCTGGAAGAGAACCTTTTTAGAAGCTAGATACTAACTATGGCTTGCTACGTGGTAGTGACCAAAGGATGTTTGCTGCATGAAGATGTACAAAAACACAGTTACACATTACCTGCTGATCGAACAAGGCCCAGAACATAGGGAGTGGAATGTACAGGAACATCACCCTTGTAACCATCTTAATTTGAGAGATAAGCCGCTCCTGTATTGGAGTAGGGGAGGGACAAATCAGACCTGACTTGTGTTATAGTTAGCAGCAATGTTAGTTTCAATGTAGACTTATTTGCATCTAGAGACAACTTGGGTGGTGATTAACAGTTCTAAAAACCCTACCTCAGATTTCTTTCGAAAACCAAACTTCCTATGCTATTTAAAATATGAGTGAAAATGTCTGTTTAGGGGGTAAATTACCCAAATTTATATTTAAATTTCATTAAATGTAAATTCCACTACCACCATTTAACTCTTCTTTATTCAAACTAAAGTTATGTAATCACAATTACATATAATAATTGGTACATTGTACCAGATGAAAGTCTATGACAAGATATTATTGTTTCCAGATAAATTATATTCATTCTTTATCAAGTTCTTTTCAATATTAAAAAAATCACACTCCCAGAGTCTTACTTAATGTGATGATAAAGGTTCCAAACATACAGCTGATAATCTAGTCCATGAAGCCTTAACAATATGAATTGCAACTGTGGATGTTCACTTTCTAGAGGAAGGTCACTGGGACCACTGTAGCAATAATGATCACTTACATCATACTTCTCTTTGGCCCAGTCCAGCCAATGCTCCCTTTGGGGAAATTCCTTACTCCGGTGCCTAAACCTATTTTGGATGGCAAACTGAAGGAAGGAAGAAAAAGTAAGTTTCAAAATAGAACTGATTACTTTATCAGGGAAACACATTTCAATGAAACTTCTTTTAATGGAAAACTTGTGAGAGAAGCAAAATAGAAAATGGTATACACGAAAATATATATATATATATATGTTATATATATATATATGTGACAATGCTAAAATGCATGACATGCATTTACTTCTAATCTTTTACTAATTATGAATGTGTGAGATGAAGGTAAACAAAGTCATTCTGTTACTACTCTATTTTCCAGAGAATAGCACTGAATAGAAATATAATGTGATATTTATTTTTTCTGGTAGCCATATTAAAAAGCAAAAGGGAAATAGGTAAAATTAATTTTAAATACATTTTCTTAAACCCCGCAAACCCAAAACATGATCTTAATATATAAGCAATATTTTAAAAAATTCATAAAGAGTTTTACATTCTTTTTTTAAACCAAGCCTTTGAAATGCAGGGTATACTTTGCCCTTACAGCACATTTTAATTTAAATAATAAATTTTTATTGGAAATATTTGATCCATGTTTACATTTCATAAAATTTGTTTGTAGATTTATATACCTAAGTTGTTCCAAATATACTTTAAAGTTTTCCAATAACTGAACTAAGTATTGGTTTTTAAAGTCTAAAAGAACACATTATATAGAAATACATGTATAAGAAATTATGTATTTATGGAGTGAAAAAGATGGCAGAGGAGTGAATGGGAGTCACGCTGACCTCCTCCCAAGACCAAATTGGAATTGCGACTAAATAGTGGAGAAATCACCTGGAAAACAATGGAACGATAGAGGGAGAGGAACCTTGGAGCTGCGGACAGACAGTAGATTCAACTTTCACACATCCGAACGGGTGAGAAGTGCGGTGGAGGCTCGAGAGGGTGGGGTGGGCTGGGCACCCACGGGCACCAGCACCAGAGGGACATTGAAATGGCCAGCTGGATCCCCCTGAGAAGAACAGGATCTGAACCATAAACAGGGACTCCTAGACTACAGCAGCTGAAACTAGGAAAACTCACAAAGTGCAACCCCGAAAAGCTTAGGGGCACTGTCTGCCAGAGACAGGTGGCTGGAGATGCAAAGAAACATTTAAAGGGCCAATGCAAAAATTTTCAGTGGTAGCCACCTTCCTTGATCTTTGGGTAGAGGCAGCAGGAGAGTGGGCTGGTGCCTGAGGCAAGATTGGCGAGGAAAACTTTGTGAAGAGAACATAGATGGTCGCCAGTAGAGCGCCGGTCATAACTCACCTCACACTCTGCAGCTACCACCTCACCCAGGCATAAGAGAATCAATTAACTTGCCTTTTGCATGCTCCGCACACAGCTTGTGTGCATGTGGGCTAGGGGCTGAGTGCAGACTGGCTGGAAGAAATAGAAGATCCCTGGCCAAAGGGGACACACAGCTGCAGAGAGACCCTTGAGGAGGGACTGGAAACAGATGGGTTGGGGAAAGAACTGGAGGATTATTTGAGATCCCCAGAGCAGAATCCCTCCCCATTCCGTAGTCCCCATTTGCGGAGGTAGGACACGCCCCTAAAGAGGCACAAGTGGGCGCGGGAGCCAAAAGGCGCGCAATTACATCTGCAGAAATAGTGGATCCCTGGCCAAAGGGATCACAGAGCTGCCCAAAGCAGGAGTCAGACACAGACAGTAAATTCCTGGAAGTCTCAAACAAACGACCCAAGGTCAGATAGGGTCAACAACTGACATCATCAGAGGCAGACCCAGAAAGAAAAGTAAAGCAAAAATAAATAAATAAATAAAAAGACCCAACTACTACCATAGAAATTTAATTCACAAAGTCAGGAACTCTAGATGGAGCAATTGAAGCAGAAGCAAAAATGAATGAATGAATGAATAAAAATAATACACTCTAACAAAAATGGGAAGAAAAAAAGTTCCCCCCAAATAAGTGGAAAAGGGGAATCTCCACAGAGAGAGAGCTAAATGAAACAGAGGCAAGGGAACTATCAGATAATGAATTCAAAACAATGGCTCTAAGGAAGCTCAATGAGCTCAGCCAGCTCAAAGAGAACTATGAGAAACTGCAGAGAAACTATCAGGATCTTACAGCAAACTGTATCAGCCTGGAAAAGGACATAGAAACTATCAAGAAGACACAAGAGGATATGAAGAATACCATTTCTGAATTGAAGAACACAGTAGAAGGAATCCAAAGCAGGCTAGATGAAGCTGAGGATCAAATCAGTGAGATGGAGGATAAGGTAGGAAGAAGCTCCCAGAAAGAACAAGAAATGGAAAAAAGACTAAAAAAGAATGAAGAGGCATTTAGGGAAATGCAGGACAACCTGAAAAGCAATAATATCCGTATAATAGGGATACCAGAAGGAGAAGAAGAGGAGCAAGGGACAGGGAACCTCTCTGAAAAAGTCATGATGGAAAATTTCCCCAATCTGAGGAAAGAAAAGGTCTCATGGATCCAGGAGGCACAGAGGGCCCCATTCAAGAAGGACCCAAGGAGGCCCATGCCAAGACACATCATCATTAAAATGGCAAATATCAAAGACAAAGAAAGACTCCTCAAGGAAGCAAGGGAGAAACAGGGAGTAACATTCAAAGGAGCCCCTATATGGCTAGGAGCTGACTTCTCAACAGAAACACGACAAGCCAGAGGAAATGGCAACAAATATTCCAAGTAATGAAAAGCAAAGGCCTACAACCAAGGCTGCTCTACCCATCAAGGCTCTCAATTAAAATAGAAGGGGAAATAAGGAGTTTCCCAGACAAAAGAGGGCTGAAAGAATACATCTCTACCAAATCAGCACTACAAGATACGCTAAAGGGACTGGTTTAAGAAGATGAAGAAAAAGAGTGAGAAGAAAGGAACTCTGGTGCAAAGGAGGAAAAATGCATGAATACCTATCAATAATAACTTTAAATGTAAATGGATTTAATGCCCCAATCAAAAGACACAGGATGGCTGAATGGATAAGAAAACATGACCCACTCATATGCTGCCTACAAGAGACCCACCTCAGAGCAAAAGACCTACACAGATTGAAAGTAAAGGGATGGAAAAAAAATATTCCAAAAATGGGCAAGAGAAGAAGGCAGGGGTTGCAATACTTATATCAGAAAAAATTTCAAAACAAAGGCCATAAAAAGAGACCCAGAGGGACACTTTATAATACTTAAAGGAAGAATCTTTCAAGAAGACATAAACACTGTAAACTTATATACTCCCAACATAGGAGCACCCAAATATATAAGGAAAATCTTGGACAAATTCAAAAAAAGATATAGACAGCAACACACTAATAGTAGCAGATTTTAACACCCCACTGTCAAAAATGGACAGATCTTCCAAACAAAACATCAACAAGGATATTGTGGAGCTGAATGATGTACTGAATCAAATAGACTTAACTGACATATATAGAACCTTACATCCCAAAGAAGCAAAATGCACATTCTTTTCAAATGCTCATGGAAGTTTTTCAAAGAGAGACCATATAATAGGACACAAAGAAAGACTCAGCAAATTCAGGAAATTGAAATAATACCAAGCTTTTTCTCAGACCACAATGGCTTGAGGCTGGAAATCAACCTCAAAGAGAAACTTCAAAAACTTGTGAACTCATGGAGACTGAACAGTAGACTATTAAACAATGAATGGGTCAATAATGAGATAAGAGAAGAAACCAAAAAATTTCTGGAAACAAATGAAAATGAACATACATCAGGCCAAAACCTATGGGATACAGCAAAGACAGTCCTGAGAGGGAAGTTCATAGCAATACGGGCTTACCTAAAAAAGATAGAAACACTTCAAATAAAAGACCTAACACTACAACTTCAAGAACTGCAGAAACAACAACAAATAAATCCCAGAGCAAGTAGACAGAAGGAAATAATCAAGATTAGAGCAGAACTGAATGACATAGAGATGAAAAGAACAATTCAAAGGATCAACCAATCCAGAAGCTTGTTCTTTGAAAAGATAAATAAAATCGACAAGCCTTTAAGCAGTCTCATCAAGGACAAAAGGGAGAGGACTCAAATAAATAATATCAGAAATGAAAGAGGAGAAATAACAACTGATACCACAGAAATACAAATGATCATCAGAAACTATTATGAACAATTATATGCCAAGAAATTGGAAAACCTTGATGAGATGGACAAATTTCTAGAAAAGTATAATCTTCTAACAATGAAGGAGGAAGAAACAGAAAGCTTGAACAGATCAGTAACAGCTGGGGAAACTGAAGCAGTCATCAAGAAACTCCCGCCACACAAATGGCCTGGACCCGACTGTTTCCCAAGAGAATTTTACAAAATATTTAAGGAGGAGCTAACCCCTGTCCTCCTCAGAGAATGCCAAAAAATCCAAGAAGACGGAAGACTCCCAGACTCGTTTTATGAGGTCAGCATCACCCTAATCCCAAAACCAGATAAAGACCCTACAAAGAAAGAAAAGTACAGGCCAATTTCGCTGATGAACTTAGATGCCAAAACCCTCAACAAAATATTGGCAAACCACATCCAGCAATACATTAAAAAGGTTATCCACCATGATCAAGTGGGATTCATCCCAGGGATGCAGGGATGTTTCAATATACGCAAATAAATAAACGTAATACATCACATAAATAAAAGAAAAGACAAAAACCACATGATCATCTCGATAGATGCAGAAAATGCATTCGATAAGGTACCACACCTATGTATGATCAAAACACTCAGCAAAATGGGAATAAATGGGGCATTCCTCAACGTAATTAAGGCCATATATGAAGTACCTGCAGCCAACATCATATTCAACAGGCAAAAACTAAAAGCTTTCCCACTAAGATCGGGAACACAGCAAGGATGTCCGCTTTCACCACTTCTATTCAACATGGTATTGGAAGTCCTAGCCACAGTGGTCAGACAAGAAAAAGAAATAAAAGGCATCCAAACAGGAAAGGAGGAAGTAAAATTATCATTGTCTGCAGATGACATGATAGTGTACATAGAAAACCCTGTAGACTCCACCAAAAACTACTCAACCTAATAAGTGAATTTGGCAAAACAGCAGGGTACAAAGTCAATATTCAGAAATCAAAGGCATATTTGTACACCAGCAATGAAATAGAAGAAGAAATCAGAAAAAAAATACCATTCAATATAGCAACAAGAACAATAAAGTACCTAGGGATAAATTTAACCAAGGAAGTAAAATACCTGTATGAAGAAAACCATGCAGCGTTGAAGAAAGTAATTAAGGAAGACACAAATAAATGGAAGCATATACTGTGCTCATGGATGGGAAGAATTAATATCATCGAAATGTCCATACCACCCAAAGCAATTTATAGATTCAACGCGATCCCTATTAAGATACCAATGACGTATTTCACAGATATAGAACAGACATTTCAAAAATTTATATGGAACCATAAATAACCCCAAATAGTCGCAGCAATTTTGAGAAAGAAAAACAAAGTAGGAGGGATCACAATACTGGACATCAAACTATACTACAAAGACATCATACTCAAAACAATCTGGTACTGGCACAAGAACAGACCCATAGACAAGTGGAACAGAATAAAAAGCCCAGATAAGCCCAGGTCTATATGGGAAATATTTGGCAAAGGGGACAGAAGCATAAAATGGAGTAATATCAGCCTCTTCAACAAATGGTGTTGGGAGACCTGGACATCTACTTGCAAAAAATTGAAATTGGATCATCAGCTGACACCATACACAAAAATAAACTCCAGATGGATAAAAGACTTAAATATAAGTCGCAACACCGTAAAAGTCCTAGAGGAGAACATTGGCAGGAAACTCTCAGATATATTATGCAGCAATTTTTTCACCAATATGTCCCCTAGAGCAAGGGATATAAAGGAAAGAATAAACAAGTGGGACATCATCAAAATAAGAAGCTTCTGCACAGCTAAAGAAAACATCAGCAAAATGAAAAGGGGCCAACCCTATGGGAAAATATATTCGCTAATCATACATCAGATAGAGGTTTGATCTCCAAGATATATAAAGAACTCACTCGACTACACCCCAAGAAGACCAATGATCCAAGCAAAAAATGTGCAAAGGACCTGGGCAGATGTTTTTCCAAGGAAGAGATACAGAGGGCCCAGAGACATTTGAAAGGATGCTCAGCATCACTAGCCATCAGAGAAATGCAGATCAAAACCACCATGAGGTACCATCTCACACCGGTCAGAATGGCCATCATAAACAGATCAACAAACAGCAGGTGCTGGCGAGGTTGTGGAGGAAAGGGAACCCTAGTACACTGTTGGTGGGAATGCAGACTGGTGCAGCCATTGTGGAAAGCAGTGTGGAATTTCCTCAAAAAGCTGAAAATGGAACTGCCTTTTCACCCAGTGATTCCCCTGCTGGGACTATACCCTAAGAATACCAAACGCAAATTCAAAAGAACTTATGCACCCCAATGTTCATAGCAGCACAATTTACAATAGCCAAGTGTTGGTAGCAACCTAAATGCCCATCAGTAGATGATTGGATCAAAAAAGTGTGGTATATTTACACAACAGTATACAACGCAGCAGAAGGAAAAAAAGAATTACTAAACTTCTTGACAGCATGGATGGAACTCGAGAGCATTATGCTAAGTGAAATAAGCCAGGGGGCGAAAGATAAATACCATATGATCTCATCTATAAGCGGAACCTAACCAACAATACAAAGATGCATGGAAAATAACACCAGTGACACTGAAAGGAAAAGAAACCAACAGAGACAAGAGGGAAGGAGGAAGGGGTGGGCAGAGGAAAAGGAAGAGAAGGGGAAAGTCAAGGAACATTTAGCAAAGACTCATGGACAAAACCAAAGTGGGGAAGGATTGAGGGAGGGAGACAAGGGAGGGTGCAAGGGAAAGTGGTGAGGGGGAAGGCAGAGACAAATGTATTTGGAAAAATAAATTAATTTTAAAAATTGCATAATTTAATTTAAGTGAAATCCAATTAAAAACTCTGTTCCCCAGTTGAACTTGCTGCATTTCAAATGTTTAATTGCCACATGTGGCTAATAGCTACCATATCAGATAGTGAAGGTCTATAATAAATGAATTATAGCTACACAAAGGACAGTGAGAACCCACTACACAGAAATGGATGTATAAAAAAAATAAAGGGGGAGGAACAAAGATGGTGGAGGAGTGAGTCGAAGACACACTGACCTCTTCCCAGGACCAACCTGGAATTACAACTAAATTGGGGAGAAATCACCTGGAACAAACAACTGAACAATGGCGAGAAAGGAGCCTTGTAACCTTGGAGACAGAAGAATCGGCTTTAGTGCAATCTAACTGGTAAGGAGTGTGGTACAGACTTGAGAAGGTGGGCGGGGCGCCCAAAGGTGGCAGCACCAGAAGGATATTGAAATGGCCAGTTGGACCCCCTGAGAAGAGAGGGGTCTAAACCAAAAGCGGGGATCTCTAGCTCACAGCACAAGAGCTCAAAAAGTACACAGAAAACAGCCAGCTGTGAAATGCGGCAGGGTTGTTCTCTGCCAGAGACAGGCGGCTGGAGCTGCAAAGAACTGTTAAAGGGCCAACACATAAATTTTCATTTGCAGCCTCTTACCCTAGTCTCCAACAAAGCTGGGGACAGAATGGGCTAGAGATGCCTGAGGAGAGACGGGGAAGGAGTCTTTGGGGAGAGAACTGAGAGAGTAGCCAGCGGGATCTCAGTTCTGACTCATCCCCCATGCGGCAGCAGCCATCTTGCTCAGGCAGAGACCACTCCCCCTGAGCGGCACTAGTGTCAAAGAACCCAATAGCCCCACCCCCAGTTGGGATTCCACCCCGCCCTCTGCTGTCTAAGCTGCCTGCTGAGCGCAGAGTGGCAGCCACAGACAGCAGATCTCTGGCTAAAGGGGGCGCTGAGAGGTCTGGTGACATTTGAGAGGCTGGGGACAGAGGCTTTGGGGAGAGAATGGAGAGAGTAGCCAGTGGGATCCCAATGCAGACTCCTCCCCCATACGACAGCAGTGTGAGAGGACCCAATAACCCTGCCCACAGGAGGTACTCTGCCCTGCCCTGAGCTGTCTAAGGCAGCCTTCTGAGTGCAGAGTGACTAAATTAACAGCTGGAGGAGACAGCCACAAACAGTAGATTCCTGGAAGTCTCGACAGACTGCCTAAGGTCAGGGAGGGACAACATCTGACATATTCAGAGGCAGATCCAGAGAGTAAAAACAGCTGTCTCCTACCATAGAAGTTCACACCACAAAGTCAGGAAATCAGGACAGATCAACTTAAGAATCAGAAGCAAAAGAGAAGAATCTCACAAATAATGGGAATACAAAGAAATACCTCCCCAACTGAAGGGAAAGGAGGAATCCCCAGAAAGAGAACTAAATGAAATAGAGGCAAGTCAACTATCAGATATTGAGCTCCAAACAATGATTCTAAGGAAGCTTAATGAACTCAGTGAGCTCGGAAAGAATTACCAGAAACTACAGGGAAACTACAAAGAACTTACTGCAAACTATATCAGCATGAAAAATGACATAGAAAATATTAACAAGAGGCAAGAGGAAATGAAGGATACAATTTCTGAATTGAAGAACACAGTAGAAGGAATCAAAAGCAGGCTAGATGAAGCTGAGGACTAAATCAGCGAGCTGGATGACAAGGTAGAAAAAAAACTCCCAGAAAGAGCAAGGAAATGAAAAAAGACTCAAAAAGAATGAAGAGGCATTTAGGGAAATGCAGGGCAACCTGAAATGTAATAATATCTGTATAATAGGGATACCAGAAGGAGAAGAGGAAGGGATAGGGAACCTGTTTGAAAAAGTAATGATGGAAAATTTCCCTAATTGGAGGAGAGAAAATGTCACGCAAGTTCAGGAAGTACAGAAGGTCCCATTCAAGAGGAACCCAGGGAGGCCAACTGCAAGACACATCATCATTAAAATGACAAATATCAAAGACAAACAGAGAATCCTAAAGCAAGCAAGGGAGAAAGAGGTAGTAACATATAAGGGAGCTCCAATACAGCTAGCAGCTGACTTCTCAACAGAAACACTGCAAGCCAGAAGGAATGGCGAGAAATATTCCAAGTATTGAAAAGCAAAGGTCTGCAACCAGGACTGCTCTACCCAGCAAGGCTCTCAATTAAAATGGAAGGTGAAATAAGAAGTTTCCCAGACAAAAGAAGGGTAAAAGAGTATACCTCCACCAAACCAGCACTGCAAAATATGCTAAAGGGACTGCTTTAAGGTGAAGAAAATGTTTCTATGAATACCTAGTTTGTTTCACAATTGCCAATGCTTGATATTACCAATATTTTTAATACTCATTAATCTGATTGTGACAATGATGTTATTTTAATCGTTCTTTACTATTTGTTGAAACTAAACCTGTTTTAGCATATTTCTTGCCTATTTCTATTTTTTTTTTAAAAAAAGCTTTCAATGACCTTTTGGTATTCTTTATCCATTTATTGATTAAAGGTTTGTAGAACTTTTTTCCCTAAAAGATAAAAACAAAAGCAAAAACAAAATAAAACCTATTAACCATGTTTTAGATGTGTTACACATACTTTTCTATTCCTTGTCCTTTAACTTTTATATATATATATTACTATATAGTTAAATATTTAATATAGTCATATTGTCAATATTTACAGCTTCTGGGTTTGAATATTTTACTTTAGGTCATAAAAATATTAGTTCTATTTTCTTCTAAAACTCCTTAGATTCTACATATTGATTTTTAACTCACCAGAATATTTCTTGTATAATGTGTGAAATAGGGCTCTATATTTGTTTCATTTCAAGTAATAGTGGTCCATGCACCTTATTTGTTGAATAAGCCTTATTTTACCCATTGATTTAAAATATTAACTTAATCATATATTATATTGTTAGATATATACGTTTGTCTCTAGAATGCTCATTATATTTCATTGATCTACTTGGTTATTTCTTTGCTGGCGTCATGTTGGCTTAATTGCTGAGACGTTATAATGGTTTAAAAATTTTTAAATATTTTATAATTAACTTTGACATTTAAAAAATAAATAAAAACAATCTGCATTTAAAAAAAAAAGAAAGAGAGAGAGATGGAATTCCTACCTTTCCTACCTTTTGCGACAACATGGATGGAACTGGAGAATATTAAGCTAAGTGAAATAAGCCAGTTGATGAAAGACAAATACCATATGATCTCACCTGTAAGTGGACTCTATTCAGCAAAATAAACTAACGAACAAAATAAACCACAGGCACGGAAAACATGGTGCAGACTGAAAGTGACCAGAGGGGATGAGGAAAGAGGACAATAGTGGAAAGAAGGGGAAGGGACTAGACAAAGAATATTTATGAATGACCCATGGACATGGACAAGAGTGGGAATTTACTGTGGGAGTGGGGGCTAGGGTGGGATGGGTGAGGGAGGTAAAGGGGGAAAAATTGAGACAACTGTAGTAGAATAAACATGATTTAGAAATTTAAAAAAATAAAAGTAAAAGTTATAGTCAAACATGTTTTAAAATATGGTAACACTGATTAGAAAAATATAACTAAGTAACACTGACCCACCTGTCATAAAATTAGGGTTTTCTAAGATTCCTTATTAATAAGAGGCTCTTAGGAAAAGTGAAGCACATTTATAACTATGTAGCAGCAAGGGAAGGAGTTGGTGGGGCTGGTTGGGAACATGCATATGACTAGAAGGCAATAATGAATTCGAAGTTGTGGGCTGATTTTGGATGCCGGGCAATATAGTTCTCAAGGCTCTAAAGAGCTTGAAGTGGTTCTTTTGGCGTTTGAACTAAGTTGTCAATTACTAGGGAAGGAAGGACATGGAGAGATCATTGGTAAGATCCCCTCCTAGCTTGGAAAAACATTTGTGAAGGGAATTGATTTAATCACTGTTAAAGTACAAAAGGAAAAAAAAATAGCTGAAAGGGAAGATAATGTTTTTGATCCTGAAAGGACACATTTATTTCATGAAGTACAGTGCACGTGTGTAATTTAATGCGATAAAGCCAGGCAAAGGGAATGTAAGTGACTTAACATTACTTTAAGTCTGCCTTCACATCCCCAAAATAATCCACACACTTTTTTTTACAAATAGGCGACACTTTTTCCCCTGATTATACAATGTATACATATTCACTAAAAAATGGGAGGAAATAGGGGGAAAAGTTATTTGACTCCATTATTTAAAGATTCCTACGTTCACCACTTATTTCCTGACTTTAAATGTCCTGTATGTACATACGCCATGTAGATGTATATAGAGGAATTCATATTCTGCATGTTTCTGTCACCAGATAGTCTTTGAAGACAAGACTTCTCATGGCTGCATAAAACGGCATAGATGTGCTGTATAAGTTAGGTGTTATTCTCCTGTTATCCGCAATTTGGAGGACTTAAAGTTTTGCTGCTGTAAATATTTGTTTTGTGTTGTTGTTTTGGTAGTTTTAAATATTATATTGATAATCTTAGAATATGAATTTGCGTTCATTCATAAAAGTTACTTTTTTAGTCTGATTCCTGAAAGTAGGATTGGTTAACTGACATTTTTAGTGCCTCAGACTCCCAATGTGCAGCAAACCATGCCTCCTCATTTTTTGTTTCTCTGCTTCCCCACAAAGGGCAGGCTTTGTTTACCATTGTGATAGGTGAAGAGTCACTTTGATTTGATTTTCTTCGACTACTGATATTATAAATTCAAGAGTCATTGCCATCCCTCCCTTTTTTGAGTTCTGTTGTGTCCTTTCCCATGTGGTGAGTTTTATAAGAAACATCAATTTATCAAACAAAATACAGGGGTGGGCAAGAGTGGGTTTACAGTTGTGAGTATGCAAAACACAGTTTATTCTTGTAATGTTATTTATTTATTAAACATTGTATTATTTATTTATATTATTTGTCTTGTTATTATTGTTATTATTTCATATCCTTATTTGTGATATACCTTTTAGGTAATGATGGTGGGTAATTTAACTTACTTTTGCCCACCCTTGTAGTAAAGAACATTAATAAAATGTTTAAAGGAAAGTCAACACATCATTGAATTTGAATTTGATGGAAGTGGAAGGTTCTGGGTTGACTAAGGGTGCCATTGAGAGAGAGATGCTGAGATACTTACACCAATGCACTTGACTACTTTATCCATGATGTTACCCTGCGGCTGGAACTTCTTGTACATTCTACTGCCAATGACAAATACAACTGGACAGGGCAAAAGAAAATGTTAACAAGGTGTTGTCAGAACTACCTGTAACCTAGAAGATGTGCTTTTATTTGAGTTATAACCTTGTTTTAGATATACTAGGATTACTCATAGAATGGGTTTACCTACCTATCTCTCAGTTTAGAAAATGCTTTTGATTCTAACAATCACAGGAGCTTCTGAGTAATGTTATATTTGTGTTCTCACATATAAACAATGAGGTCTACTACTATCTACTTCCCAGAACTTGGAGCAGCTCAAAGACACTTAATATGGCTATTTAGGCAAGAGTTCTATCACTGTGTAAAGGGAGAAAAAAGGAATAAGTGTGTTCACATAACAGATTAATGTATTACTCTGTAAAGACTAAAACCAGCTTTATTTTTCCAGTTGCAATGACAGGAGAAAGGTCTTTTTTTTTAATTTTCAGAAAAAAATAGGAACTAATCTTTTGGAACTTTTATTTAATCAAATGTGATAAAATTTATTCTGTGGTCATGGTCCAGAAACACAGCTACTGTTTTACACAAGAAAAAGCACTTACACAGGGAGGTAATTCTTCCATGACCTCTATTAGGAAAGACATTTTGTTTAAAAAAAAAAAAACCTTAGGAAAAAAACATGTCTAGAAGAAACTCTAAAAACACAATCTCTGTACCAGAATTTCTGATTATCCAATACTAGAATTCAAAAATTTTAAAACACCAATGAATTGTCTGAATTAGATTTTTTCCCCCTCAATTAAGAGAGGGCTTGAGATTTTGATAGGTGTTAATTCTCAAGCCTATCTCCAAGCTGAAGAAAGGGGAGTTTACTTTTATTTTTTACCCAATGTCAATTGTCCTCAATCCAGACATGGATGGTGCCCAATAAATCGAGTGTACATTTTTTCCTAACTAACATTTTAATCTTTAAGCTTCTGATTAACTAATTCAAGCATAAGATTGCTGCACATAGAAACTTTTGAATTGGTGTTGATATATAGGATTTGGCCTGTTCCCAATTCCTCCATAAGAAAAAGCATAATCTTTGACATAAGAAGGACTCATACCTAATGCCAGCTTAATACAGTGTCCAGCCTAAAACAACATTTTTGAAATTATCTTTATCTCCATTTCTATTTTTTTCTTTTAGATTTTATTTATTTTTAGAGAGGGGAAGGGAGATAGAAAGAAAGAGGGAAACATTGGTGTGCAAGAGATACATTGATCAGTTGCTTCTTGCATGCCCTCAGCTGGGGCCTGGCCCACAACGCAGGCATGTGTTCTGACTGGAAATCGAACCAGCGACCCTTTGGTTTGCAGGCTGGCACTCAGTCCACTGAGCCACACCAGCCTGGGCCTCTTTATCTCCATTTCCTTACCCAGAATTAGAGAAGAGAAGGCATGTATGAGTCTTTTAGGGGAGTATGGAAGTAGTTAAAAAATTAGGGAAGAAATTGAACGTATACAAAAAGGAGAATGCTGAACTCTTGCATAAGTTTATGGAAAAAGCTAAATTTCTACATGAGCAGAAGAGGCAAAAAAGGTGCACATTTGATAGAATTGAAAAAATCAGCAGAGAAAGCGATAGTGCTGACTGCTAACTCTCTAAGTGGGAGAAGTGGCTATGAAGGCTTGAGATGGCAAACTGGGTTCTGTTGCCTTCTTGTACTACTGTTATAGGTTGAATTATGCCCCTATACCCCACTCCAAATATGTTGAAGTCCTTATTCCCAGGACCTCAGAATGTGACAATCAAGGTAAGATGAGGTCATCACAGTGGCCCTTCTCCAATATGATCGGTAGCCCTATAAAAAGGGGACATTTGGAAACAAATGTGCACACAGAGGGAAGGGCATGGGCAGATTGACATTATGCTGCCACAAGCCAGGGTACTTCAAGAGGGAGAGAGTCCTGGAAGACATTCTTCCCAGGGTCTTAAGTGGGAGCATAACCCTTTTGACACATTGATCTTGGACTTCCAGCCTCCAAAACTGTAAATGAATAAATAATACATTTCTTTACAATGAATACATTTCTGTTGGTTGAGCCACTCAGTCTGTAGTATTTTGTTATAGTAGTCCTAAGAAATGAAGACCCCAGCCATTTCTCATGCTAGACTGTCCCATCTCATCACATTTCTTAAAAAGCCAGTGCCAAAAACTCATGTGCAAATGAATGCATCTAATATAAATATATACTCATCTTAGAGGGGAGATATTATACTAGAAACATTTTGAGATGATATAGAAACCTGGTTAGTACTGGAGATATTTAAACAATTGGACTAGGTTGCCATGTCTTCAAGTTGTAGATGGTCACATGTTGACAAGAAGAAAAGCTTTCGGCTATGGGTTCAACTAGTGTAGCCTATTCTATCATCTTCATCTTAATCTGCCTAAATAGTATCCAACTATTTAGATGTCCAGCTCAGTAGATCCCTTTTCCTGTAAACACTTCTTTGATCTTATTCCATCTTAAAAAGTCAAGTCTACTTTCTTTGAATTCTCAGAGAACGTTTAACATGGGATGGCAATTCTTCACACTACTCATTGTTACGATTTGTTACATGAACTTTTAAAAATTGGTCACAATAATCAATGTGAAGCCTTGATCTGAGCATAGGATTGTATTAATTCAACTTGTTTCTACTTACTCAGAGCAACAGCCATGAGAGCAGCAGGAACCCCAAATGCCAATGGGTAACAAGCTTGCTTACTGTGAATCCCACATTCTTGAACTGGGGAGAAATTACAAGATTAAAATTCATTATGGCATTATTAATGCTCATCTAGTTCCCATTTAAAAAAATCTCTTACTGGTTATTACGTATTTGTTTTCACTTAATCTTTTAGGCTTATCTATTTGTCTACTGACACAGCAGGGAAGTTGCTCAGCAGCTTCATTAGATTGGCTCACATGGAGCGGACCAAGGACATCAAAATGCTGGCACCCCAGGTCAGAGGTGGCCAAGCCTGGGAAGAGATTAACTGCTAGGAGCAAAGAAAGAACTGACTTGGAACTTTTGAGGTGATTCCTAACATACTGCAATGATGTGCTTTCTCCTCTCTGATAGGACTGGTTTTTCCTGTCTTTTTGCTTGACCACTTCAGGTACAGGAGGTATGGGGCCATTTCAGAATTTGGTCTCTCTCTAATTAAGTGGATCCTGATTAT
Source organism: Pteronotus mesoamericanus (assembly GCF_021234165.1). NCBI lineage: Eukaryota > Metazoa > Chordata > Mammalia > Chiroptera > Mormoopidae > Pteronotus > Pteronotus mesoamericanus. Next base: position 986,405 of record NW_026555109.1, read on the forward strand.
CAGGTTTTCCACTTATTCCCCTGAATATTTTGATGGTCAGTATTGGCTCCAGTGGGTGTTCCTAGTTTTAGGCTTTCTCCTGTTTCTCAGAGGATATGTCAGTTATGATGCCAGAAACTTTCTCTCGCTTGTTTTGCTTATCTTTGTTTGTGGGGTCCATTCAATTCTTTGTTTGTGATCATTAAGAGCCTGGACCCCATCTCCATCTGCAACAATTTGGCAGCTGAGCAAAGGAGTTTTGTAGTAGAAAGAGCAGGAGATGGAGAATGGTCTAATCTCAGCCTCCAGGTAGATGTCTGATACTGACTAAGCCAAAATTGGTTCTTATGTCCAGTGGGTTTTCTTAGTGGTGGAGATAAAAATGACCAGACCACTCAGTAAATAAAATCAAAAGTGGCTTGGAAAATCATGGTTGCATGTTCCTGAATTCATGCCAGTTTGAAAACAATTAGATGACCAAGAGCAAAGTTCAACTAACTTTTCTGTAAAGAGCCAGAGAGTAAATATTTTAGGCTTTGTGAACCATTTAGTCTTTGTCCCAACTACTCAACCCAGCTTTTGTAGGTGAAAGCAGCCATAGGTAATACAAAAATGGATGGTATTTTCTAAATTTCTGGATTTGGACCAAGAGCCATAGTTTTGCTAACCCCTGACTGGGGAATAATATTAACTCTGAAATCCTAGGATTGGTATAAATAAAATTAAGAATTTCAGAAGGGGCAACAGAGAATTCTGGAAATCCTTTTAATGGAATGCTGGGTCCTCCAGGAATCTGATCCTAAAGGGATTTTAACTTTGTCTTTGACTAGCTATTTCATAATTCTGTAGAGAAAGAAGTTACCTCAATATTTCCTCTTCATGGCAATACAAATAAATTCCCTCTCTGTACATAATATAAATAAATCCCTGTAAGTCAAATCCCTATTTGAACTGACTACTATCCAGTCCCCTCATTAGTTAATAAGTTATATAAAATATTTGTCATGTGCTTATTTCATATTTGTGTGAAAATCAGGATTTCACCTTTAAAAAAGTTATCCTTTAAGACATTCTCTAATTCAAACATGCATAGTAGATACTCTAGTAGGTGGCAAGGTAGGGGAGGGTTGGGAACATAAGAATAAAAACTACTAAATTTTTATACAAAACAAGTTGAAATGTTTAAATAGCCTATGCAGATATTCAGAAATCCCACAAAAAATTTTATTTCATAATTTAACATGATTCAGTGTACATATCACAATCTTGTTTTGCTCTAATTTGTCCCCAAATATTCCCTTCTATATAGGAAATTCACAAACTTTCAGTGGATCACTAGCAAACACAAAACTCTGAGTGGTGTTGCCAGTTGCTGTCTCATCTTTTTTCTTGGGCAGCTCTTTTTGAAATATATGAGATGACAGAAAAGCAAAGAATAAGACTTTGCCACAAAATTCTTCCTAAATCACTGAGCTTCACAGGGGAGCAAAGCTTGAAGGCAAAATGTGTGGTTTCCACAGCCTCTCCTGTCATATTTTACCATGAAAAAGGATTTTGCATTATTAATAATTTAGAAAAATTGACTGCTATGCTAAGGATGCCATAGAGTCTTCAGTAGTCATTAGGATAAGGGATTCAAATAAGATTGAAAAGGAGGTAAAACTCGAAAGAAAAGAAGCCCATATTATGGATTTCAATGTCTACTCCAGTGTGTCTGGTAGCTGAAGTAATGGGGGAGACTAGAGAAACAAAACAAACAAAGCAAGAACTTAAACTTTTAACCTGACTTTCTCCCCACAATTAAAAAAAGGAAAACAGAAGTCCCCTTCTGATATTTTTTACCTCTGAGAATGGGAGTGATGATAGTAGAAAGTAAGCTTCCAGCATTAATGGCCAAGTAAAAGATGGAAAAAAATCGGTTTCTTTGTTTCTCCTATAATAAAAAGGATAAAGTTAAAGTATAATGACTTTGGCTATATATCAACTGATCAAATGTAGCTGATGACCTGACCTTAAGTCTTGGATTCAGTCAGTATCTCACTTTCAAGTCTACTTGAAAAGAATCCAGTGGAGAACAAACTTTGTGTCAGTGGAATTTGATTCCTAGAGGTTTATAGTTCATTTATGTGGTTTCTGTGAAGACATGTGCTCTTACCTGGCCCTCTTCAAACTGATCTCCACCAAATGCAGACACACAAGGCTTGATTCCTCCAGTACCGAGAGCTATCAGCACCAGGCCTGTCATGGACAGTGCCCTACAGAAAGAAGAGGGGTGGGAGTTATTGCTGAAATGTGAGATCCTTATGAGCAGGAGCCTCCTATTTCCTAAATTCCCTCTGAAGACCAGGTGCAGCAGTAAACACAGAGAAGGGACTCAATCTCTATGAAAGGAAAATGCACAGACATGCAGTCTTGACAGGTGAATGGAATTTGATCTCATTGATGGACCTTTAAGTTTACACCATTATCTAATAATTTACTAGCTAGAAACTTTAAAGTAATAGCTTGAGTACTGAATATGAATTTTTGTACAGAGTTCTTTTGCAGCCTTATCATTTTCAGTAAAGGAACAGGTAAGTGAAATGTTTAAGCATTGTCTCTAGTATAATCTCAATAGACTCATAACAGTCATTAAAAACATTAGAAAACAAAGCCCCGGCCAGGTAGCATAGCTGGTTAGAGCATCATCCTGATATGCCAAGGTTGCTGGTTCAATCCCCCAGTCAGGGTACATATAAGCATCAACCAGTGAATACATGGAACAACAAACCCATGTTTCTTTCTCTCTAAAAATAAATAAGAAAGAAAGAAAGGAAGAAAGAAAGAAAGAAAGAAAGAAAGAAAGATTGGTTTAAAAAAATAGAAAACAGGATTTAATTGCAAAGCAGAATATCAAGTTATTTAGTATGATCTTGTTTCCAGAAGACTAGAAATAATAGAGCAAAAGATTTGTTATTATAGTCTTTTACAATATTAAAATATTATTTATAATAATTGAAGGGATAAAGATTTGTTATTTTTATTTTCTTTTGCATTTTCCAAGTTATTTATAACTGTTTTACTTTCTGAATTGGAAAACAAAATCACTCATAGAATCTACCAATCCTCATTTTGTAGTTTCATTGAATTATAGTAGGTACTACAAATTTTAGATTTTATGAATTTTTTTCCATATCTTCTGGGTCACTATGTTGCTTTAAAAATATTTTATGGAACAGATAAAGATACTGTGCATAAGAAAGAATTCTTTAAGAAATCATGTTCATCTTCCTGAATTAGCTGGTTGAATTGCTTCTTCTTTCATTTTTTGTTTAATACAACTTAAGTGCTGTCACCCTAAGAATTGTTTTTATTCCAGAGAGAGAGGAAAGGAGAGAGAAAAGGAGAGAAAAACATCAATGTGAGAGAGAAACATCAATTAGTTGCCACCTGTGCACACCCCGACCAGGGACCGAATCCAGGAATCAAAACTGCAACCTTTTGGTTTTTGGAACAACACTCCAACCAGATCAGCCACACTGGCCAGGGATGTCACTCTAAGCATTATAGAAGACAACAAAAACATGGCTAGTTGAATATAGTGTACCATGTACTCTTGTGAGAATTGTAGGTACGCTCCAATAGTAACGCCATGAAATAGAATAAGTAACTAAGCCTTCTTGAGTACTTCTCACTTGCCGGACAATGTTTCCAGTACTCTATTTGGATTAACACACAACAGTCCTGATGAGGTAGGTGCTATTACGAATAAGGAAAGTTAGGCACAGAGGTTAGGAAACTTACTTAAGACCACACAACTAGTAAAGAGCACAGCCAGAATTTGAATCCACATAGTCAGGCTCCAGAGTCCATGTTCTTAATCAATATTGTAGATTAGAAAAATTGTGGGACAGAGAAGATAAGTTCCCTGGTCTGGGAATCAAATACTAGAAATCTGAGCTGCCAGACTGAACTAATAGCCACTCCTCTTGACCAACACAGTTCCCTATGGGCACCAAGAGTATTGTGTCAAGCAAGGGACCTAGTCTGGACAGCAACCTGATTGACGAACAAACCAGAAATGCAGGGACTGTAGATATGAATTTGAATTTCAATTATATTTTCCCAACCGATAAGATAGTTTAGAGATCAAGGAACTGAAGCACAGGTACAGGAAACAAAATAAATCTTTGTAATGTGTCTACTAGACCCGACTGCAGTTAAGAGAAATTAATTTCACAGAGGAGCATTTGTCAATAGCAGTTTTCATTAAGGACTCAGAACACAAGGCTCAACCAAATATTTATGAAACTGAACTACTGAAAGCTCAACAAAAGTGTAATACAAGACAGAAAACCAAAGGTAGAGAGTCTTGAGGAAATCTGGCACAATTAAAGATCAAGGTCAGTAGGAGTTATGTCCCTTTAGGGAAGATCAAGATTAATAAAAGTATCCTGTGCTCTGACCATGTGAGATGTATTCTGGGCAGTGAGCCTTCAAGTTAGCAATGATTCCATACAACTGTTAGGATGGTGACTTGCTGCAAACCCAACTCTTAGTCAATTAAATGGCTTTCCCTATACTGCTAATGAGGGAGTAAAGGCCTCCTTACAGTTACAGTGAAGTTCAAGGAAAAGGATGAAAAATTAGAGCATCAAATAAGCAACCAGTGGGAGGGTGGGGGTAAGGCAGCAGGTAATAGTAACTCACACATGTACAGCAATGTTGTCAGGGGTTCCATCGTGGTTGAAGTCTGAGAGGTCATTAATGGAGCTTATTGCAGTGATTGCCTGTCCAATGGTGTAGACAATGGATAGTGACACAATTGTCCTGTGTTTCAAGGGATTTAAGAAAATCCATGTTAATTGTACAGTCCACTTCCTACTCCAACACACAAAAAAAGTCCCCTACCTTAAACTTTCAAGAGCCCGGTCACAAATATACTTGTTTCTCAAACTTGAGTAAAACTGGTAGCTTTTAGAAAGGCAACCTGCTGAAGAATTTGTTGCACAGCCCGTAATTGCAGAGCAAAGTTTTGACTGGAGGAGTCAGGGCAAGGGGGAAGGTCCATTTTGTCTTTTAATTCTTTGAAAGACTCAGTGCTTTATTTAACCTAACTACTGGAATCAGTACTGGAACTAGCCAATGAGAGATACTTATCTTGTGACTGGTAACATTTGGGCTGCAGTGGACCATTGATTATTTTTGTATTGTATTAAATTATTTTGAGAGTGATTTCCTGCTGCTGCCCACGTCATGTTTTTGGCCTGGAAGAGCCTCCACTTACTTGCTTATTAAGTCCTAGGAACTTCCTGATAACCTGCTATTGAGTGCACCTCCTGGAGGACTGGGTGAGTGTCATATGTCCTCACTGCCTATGGAGCAGTGTGAGCCTTTTGGCAGCTGGGACGTAAATTAGGGAGCTTCTTTGTTTTCCCTACCATTAACTCAGTGCCACACACATCATTAATGATAGTACTCCTGCTATTTCAAGATGAGGCAAAGATGTTATCCCTGTTTGAAGGAGGGAAAAAAGAGCCTACCAATGCTATTTGCATTCACTGCTAAATGCCAGGCACCGTGCCAAGCTCTGGGGGTACACTGATGAGCTGAAACAGGGTCCAGTATGCTCTCCTAAGAATTTTATATTCCCAATTCTTTGTTCCCACAGTCCACGGTCTCAAATCACAAAGCTAATAATTACTCTTTGGCTTGTTTGTGAATAAGAAAGTTGCAACAACTCACTTGAACTTTCCCAGCCAGGAGTCGGCAATGAGAGCACCGAGAATTGGTGTCAGGTAGCAGAGAGCAACAAACGAGTGGTAGATTGCAGTGGACAGATCATCATCCCAGCCAATGAACCGTGTGAAGTACAGAATCAGGAGTGCTTTCCACAGTGGGGAGGGGGAGGGAAACACAGTTAAGAGTGGCTGTGGTAACTGGCCTTCTTCATGCAAAGGGGCAGGATGTCAAAAACATTTACCTTTCATGCCATAGTAGGAAAATCTTTCACAGAACTCATTGATCACGATGAAGAAGATGCTCAAGGGATACCCAAAGCAACTCTGACAAAAGAAACAGTCTAGGGTTAAAATATGCTCCTCATTGGCCTTGGCCCATATTCACAAATGAGTGCTAATGGCATGAAAAGTGCCTATTTAGAAACTTGTCAGTGACCATCCAGAGGTAGAATATAGGATTTTAAAATTTCTATTACCTTACACTCCACTCAGGGACAATAATAAAATGAAGCACTTAGTTTTGCTGTTAGTCTGAGAAGGGCTATATATACCGTTTCCTAAAGAGAAGGAATGTCATACAGAAACTCGGGATTGTCCTCTCATTCATGTTAAATGCATGATACACATTTGTTATATTAATGAAGCAAAAATATGAACATTTAGGAGCAAAACAGACTAAAGTTTATAAGATGAAGCCAAATGGAAAAGAAAAAAAAGGATACTTACCTGTGGTTTGGACATTCCTGAAAGAAACACAAAGATGCCACTATTAAAGTCAAGTAACTATATTAGATTCAACTTTTTATTGAGTCTAAACTCAGACCCTCTGACTTTTCCTGGCAGTCAGATATGTTCACCAGAGTCCAAGGGTTTCCAACCGCCCCCCCCCCCATGCTCCTTACCTCCAGCCAGGCACCCCCACCCCAACCTGCCCCAGCACAGCACAGCAGGAGGGGAGAGACTGGTAAGTGAGCAAAGCTTCACTCCCATTATGGCCTGAGCTCCACTTCCTCTCTCCCCCTCATCCCCACCCCTTCCCTGGTCCGGGGAAAAATTGTCTTTGATAAAACTGGTCTCTGGATGCCGAAAAGGTTGGGGACTGATGGGATTCCAGATGGCTCCAGCCCTCTCCAGGATCCCAGCCCTGGGCCATGTGTCTTATACAGAGCAGGGCCTGGCAGCTCCAGACAATTCTCACATGCAGTCAGAACAGAGAATCAGAGGCACAGAGAGTGGTGTCAAAGCCATTTCCTTCTTAAAACACTTCAAAGGCTGACTATTGCCCACAGAATAAAATCCAAACTTTTAGCATGTTCTTTAGTATATCACAAGGTCAGTGGATTTGGTAAGGATTAAATAATGGAAATATGAAATGCTTATGGGTACCTAAAACACTGAGGATTCAACCACCATTCATGTTACCTGGGCCCATCCTCCTTCCAGCCCCTCCCCCATGCATAGAAGGCTCCCATGATACCCAAACATTTGTTCACTGAACATGTTGTGCACCCACCCAAAGCCCTTAATGCAGAAGACAACAAATCTGCTGCAAGGAATGCTCCTTTTATGCCCTCCTTCCCTTCATAAAGCCTTCTCTGACCTCCTATGTTACCACAGTGCAATAACAGTTCATATTTTTGCTCTACTTTTAGTGGAAGAATCATGTGCTGACCATCTCCACATCTTTTCCAGTACCTACCAGAGCAGGGCCTATTACTGGAAGAGCAAAAAGACAAAGGGTGAAAATCTAAATGAGTTGGTATAAACCAAGTGCTACTGACTATCTTCTAAACTTAGTGCCCTTCATCCCCACTACCCAGCCCCTGATCTTCTGTCTCCCCTGAATTCTGACAAGAGTTGAACCATAGCCTTGTCTCAAGTCTGAGCATTTCTTTTTTTTTTTTTAATTTACTTTTTAAATACATTTTTCTCTACCTCCCCCCCACCTCTTTCCCTTGCCCCCTCCCACCATCCCTCCCTCAGCTCTTCCCCTTTGGTTTTGTCCATGAGTCCTTGCTATATGTTCCTTGACTTTCTCCTTCCCTTCCCTTTCCCTGCTCCCCCCCTTCTCTCTTGTCTCTGTTGATTTCTTTTCCTTTTAGTGTTGCTGGTCATATCTTCCTTGCATCTTTGCATTGCTGCTTAGGTTCCGCTTATAGGTGAGATCATATGGTATTTGTCTTTCGCCCCCTGGCTTATTTCACTTAGCATGATGCTCTCCAGTTCCATCCATGCTGTCGCAAAGTTTAGTACTTCTTTTTTTCTTTCTGCTGCGTAGTACTCCATTGTGTATATGTACCATAATTTTTTGATCCAATCATCTACTAATGGGCATTTAGGTTGCTTCCAAGACTTGGCTATTGTAAATTGTGCTGCTATGAACATTGGGGTGCATAGGTTCTTTTGTATTGGCGTTTTGGTGTTCTCAGGGTATAGTCCCAGCAGTGGAATCGCTGGATCAAAAGGCAGTTCCATTTTCAGCTTTCTGAGGAAATTCCACACTGCTTTCCATAGTGGCTGCACCAGTCTGCATTCCCACCAACAGTAGACTAGGGTTCCCTTTTCTCCACAGCCTCGCCAGCACCTGTTGTTTGTGGATCTGTTTATGATGGCCCTTCTGACCGGTGCGAGGTGGTACCTCATGGTGGTTTTGATCTGCATTTCTCTGATGGCTAGTGATGCTGAGCATCCTTTCAAATTGAGCATTTCTTCATACTACTTCCTATACCAACACATTGCCCAGTGCTTATCAGTGGCTATTATATTCTAGGCCACTTTCCATAGGGAGTCATCTCCCTCCCCCTCTCCAAATACCACAGACCACATCTTAGAATTCTTAGTTGTTAGGGTCCTCTGAGCCCTGCACCCCACCTCTATTAGGAATCAGTGACTCAATAGTGGCAGTTCTCAAACTGGAGTGTGCCTCAGCATGACCCTGAGGGCTTATGAGAACTGGTTGCTGGGTCATATGCCCAGAGTTGCTGTCTCTGTAGGTCTAGGGTGGCCCCATTAGTTTGCATTCCTGACAAATTCTAAGGTGATGTCGATACCCTGGTCCAGGAACCACACTTTGAGAACTACAGACAGGCTGTGAGGTTGAGTTGCCTAGCTGATCTACATAGGTAAGTTTTATCACTTCCCTGGCCCTGAGACCAGAGGGACCCTTCTATGCCAGTTCAGAGAAGGAATTGACTATAGAAGCTGGACAGCATGCCTAAGTCTCCACCTTGGCTTCCCACCTCAAACTCTCATTTTGTTCCCCTCTCAGGACCCTTCCTCTTGGATCTATTATGTGCAAGTACAGGGCCCCATGGCACAAATAAACAAAACTGCAACTCTGCCTGAGGAACTCTGTTCTTGGCTCAGACCCATGTGGTCTTCCAGGCCCTCCACTCACTGGTCAGGTGGGGCCTTACCTTCTGATTCTGGTCATGCTCTGCTATAGGTATTTGCACTTCTCCAGCTCAGCATGGCTCCATGGCCTCCCACCAGATAGTCTCACTTTGGCCCACTTAAGAACAGTGATACCATTTTAGTTCTTGTCTTCAGGAGGGAAATAAACTTTTCTGATCTCACAGAGCTCTGATTCTGAACTCTTCTTGCCTACAAAAGTACTAGGAGATTCCTCAACACCAAAAGACTGGTTTTCTCTCCAGTTAGACTTCCTTGTGGGGATGGGCTGCTTTGATGGGCATTATGTGAAGATTGCAGGCATGGGTTCATATGATTGAATCTCAGTCCTGTTACTTTCCAGCTGTGACCTTGGGCAGCCTGCCTATCAAATGAGGATAACACCTCCTACCTTACAGGACTGCTATAAGTGTTACATGTGAAAAACCCCAACCCAGATGCATTATTTGGTGGGATATGCTACTACCATGGAATCATCAGCACCATGTATGGTACAATTCACACAGTGGAAATTGAATGTTTGTTGAATAAATACATATCCCAAAGTACTGAGTAATCAAGTATCATGTTCAGATCTTGGCTCTGCTGCTTGCTAGTTTCATTTGCCCCTCCAGGCCTGCTAGCTACCTTCTGCCCACGAGGCTGACCTGCATGGATTTTAGGACACATGCTTTTGTAAAGCCCATTGGCAGTATTGGAAGCCCAGTTTCATTGCAGTGGTGCTCTGTTTTCTCGAGGACATGGCAGGACCTTATGATGTTCTTCCTACTTAGACTTCATATAATGTGGTATTACCACTGTCTCCCAAAGACACAGCAGAGGGTGATACCTATGCTAGGGCTCACACTGGTTCTTGCAGTGGACCTTCTCTAGAAAAACAAGAGGGAGGTATGAAAACCCAAACTCAACAGAGATAGCCTGGAGCTTCACTGTAATCATACCTTCTGCATATTTCTCAGGATTTTGGTTTTCAAGGAAAGACTTTGCCTGGCCAGGGCAGCATCTATAATTTTTTTTCTAAATATTATTTAATGCTGATTATTTGTTAAATAATAATGGCAAAGGTTTTGTTTAGTTCAAATATAAATAGGGCTATAGAAAAGAGACTAAAACAACCAGAGAACTTAGGTCTTGTTATAACCAACACAACCAGAAGTACATTATTGAAAATGGTATCTCTAAGCTCACTCAAGAGAAAATCTGAGTAAAGCAGTTTAGAATCAAGCGTGCCTTGGTGCCAGGCACATAGCAAGCACTGAATCAAGGCTGGTTCTTATTGTTATTCCAAGCCTAGCATTGCTTTTGTCTTTCTTTTGGCTAAAGAACTTAATAAAATAAATGTATATTATAAATTTCTATGATTACTGACTTGGGGGGAATAACAGGAGAAAACAAGAAAGACAGCCTATCACTTCTCATTACTTAATGAAATCTTTCCATTCAGGTGACTATTTCCTATTATCTAACAAAACACTTTCCATATTTTAAACCATTTAGGGATGGAAACCCTAACTTTAACCATTTGTTACCTAGAAATTAAGAACTCCGTCAGCACCATGATGGGTTTAAAGAGTGCTTTTCTAGTACTCAGACTTGGGAAGAGAAGGGATGAGGCATTTTGCTGAAGTCTAACAGAGGAACTCTCACCTTCATGTCGAGAGAAAATTGTTCCCTACCATTACCAAGAATAAAATTGGGGGAATACTTTAAGTGTTGCATAATGTGTTAGAGATGGTATTTCTGAAGTTGTATGGTGTGGTAGGCAGAACGCTGGTACCCTGAAAATGCCCATGTCCTAATCTCTGGCAGTTGTGGCCATGTTACCTTCCATGGCAAAGGGACTCTGTGAATGTCATTCAGTTAAAGACCTTGAGATGGGGTGGCCCCAGGGCAATCACAAGGGTCCTTAAAAGAGTCTAAGGAAGAGATATGAGGAAAGAAGCAGAGGTTGGAGCAATGGCAATTGCTGGAAGGCCATCATGAGACAAGGAATGCAGTGGTCTTGAAAAGCTAAAAAAGGTGAGGAAATGGATTCTCTCCTGGAGCCTCCAGAAGGAACACAGCCCTGCTGACACTTTGATTTTAGCTCAGTGAGACCCAGGTCAGCTTCTGGCCTCCAGAACTATAATATAATAACTTTGTGACATTTTAAGCCACTAAGTTTGTGCTAATTTGTGACAGCAGCAATAAGAAATAACACATGGGTTGGCCTCAAGCCTTTGTAAACATAGGTTTTTTATCACAATTTACACAGAACCAAGACTCAAACTTCCTAGCAGTTTTATTTGTTGGCAGAATGCCCTTTTTATAATTTTTTTCCTAAGGTGTATTTTCTACCTGGTACCTTAGAAGTCCACACCGGGCACCTGCCTTTTTGATTTGGCAGAATCTGTATGTGCCTTTTTGATTTGGCAGAATCTGTATGTGCTCTGCTACTTTCTGCAGGTTACTGACTCCCTCACTAATGCTGGGCTGCTGCCTTCCGGGGGTGCTACAAAGCAGGAGTGGTCTGCCAATGGTTTCACAAACCAAGATTAAAATGAATTAAGTTGATCATTATTCTTTTCAGGCCATGCCCATGCCTCACAAAATAGGTCACATGAGACCCAAGGGAAGGTAGTAGCCTCTGCTAGAATACACTTAGCCTCACTCTTAGCCTAAGTGGCTTCTGAGTTAAGGTGAGAACTCCTCTCTCAATATTGCTCCTGAATCTAATAGGGGGAAGGACATGGGCCTTGGAAATAAAGAGGTTAAACCACAGCTTGGAGACATTCTTCCTAGCCATGTGGCTTTGTTCAAGGCACTTAACCAGTGGACTTCCTTTCCTTCATCTAGAGAGGCTAACACCTTCTTTGCAAGTTGATTAATAAGAATCTACATTAATAAAATGAAGTTTGTTATTCACTGCACCCCATGAAGACAGGTGGGTATTATAGATGGATGTTTGGAATGAACTGACTTAAAATGAAAATATGAAGAAGAGTTTTCTATGGAGAGCCTTGGCAGGAGTGAGAAGGCTCTCAAAGAAAGATGCAGTCCCCTCCAGTGTTGCTCACATTGACCAAAGGCAGAAGGCCCTTATGATGTCACCCTTGAAACTACAGGCATGGAGATTAGGACAGAGAAAAGTCAATCTTCTCAAATACAAGACACAGTGGCAAACATTGCTTTTCAATCAAGCTACTTTTCCAATGAGCAGCACTACAGTGTGTGACATGTGGGTACCTGTAAGGGTTTAAGAATCATTTTTAATTCCCCAGGGCAGTGGGTCTCAAAGTGGGATCTCTGGACCAGCAGCAGTGGCACTTGGTAACTTATCAGAAATGCAGATTCTCAGATCCATCCCAGACCAACCCAATCAGAAACTCTGAGGGTGGGACCTGGCTCACTGCAAGTTATCAAGCCCTTGCATTGATCCTGAAGTCTAGAATGACACTACAGAGCATGAAGAGATGGGCCTGGTGCAAAGGGGTACATACTAAGTGGCCACTCCTATCCAGGTGATTAGCTCCTCTGATGTGATTCTGGCCTTTGCTGTTTCTTCTGGTTCCATCCTTGTCTTACCTTCCCAGTCTTCTGGACACCCAACCTGCTCCCTATACAGTCAGACCTGCTGCTCCGCATAGCACTCAAAGCCCTTTGGGATCTGACTTCCATCTTCCTCCACCTCACATGGAGTGCAGGCACACGACTTTCTCTCTGCACCAAGCTCTTCATAGCTCCCTGCACCATTATGGGGGTTAGCACCTCACTTGTCCTCTTAGTCTCCCAAATATTTTCTCCCCATCTTAGGTCTTTTTGGCTTCTTTACAACTGCCCCTGACAGAGCAAGTTGTTCTGATTTCTGAAAAATGTGGGAGCCTCACAAGTCACTTTTTTTTCCTTTGAGAAAACAGTGTATACTACTTCAAAAAGAGCCTACCAGGACATGCACAAGGCATAACTGTGGTTGATCTGAGGCAAGGCAATGTGGGAATACAGGGGAAGAGGAAAAAGGATGAGTGACTTGTGTTGCACAGTTGTTGTTTGTTTTTTTTTCCCCAAAATCAATCATCTTTGATCAAGAAGTGAAAAGTGCCCTGGCCACTATGGTTCAGTTGGTTGGAGCATCATCCTGTAAACTAAAAGGCTGAGGGTTTGATTCCTGGTTAGGGCACATGCCTAGATTGTGGGTTCGGTCCCTGGTCAGGGTGCATACAAGAGACAACCGAAAGATGTTTCCCTCTCACATTATGTTCTTCTTCCTCTCTCTCCCCCTCTCTTCACCCTCTCTAAAAGCAGTAAGCATGCCCTCAGGTGAGGATTGAAAAAAAAAGGGAAAAGTGCTTTTCTTTCCTTAAATGAGTGATTCCATAACAGCAGATTAACTTGAGACAAAATTCTGTGCCTGTAACTTAGTCCCTTGTTTCTGAAGTGGCTCTTCTTGAGTCTGTTTCTTGACTGTTCCTTGGCAAGTAGAATAGGGAAATTGAGACAGGTGGCTGAACAAACTGGCCTGGCAATTTACAAGCAGATACGAAAGGTCACCTCCCTAGAGATAACATCTAGGCCTCAGTTGTGTTTCAGCTCCAGGGCCAGAAAAGCAGCTGCACCAGGTGGGCGATGCCAGGGCCAACTGCAATGACTGAAGACCCCCCTGCCCTGGCACTGACCAATCAGAGGAGACCATGACCCTGAAAGAGCACACCCGGAGAACTGATGAATATTCTGCTGAAACCCTCCCCTGAAGACGTCCCCTGGGATTCCTGTCTGCAAGAGAGAAATTAAAGCCTTAAGATAAAAGATGCAGTGTGCACTCTCCCTTTGGGGAGCAGCCTAAGCCATTCCTTTCTTCTTCCCCCACTTCTTTGCCCACAGCCACCCATGTCCTAAACTCCAAGGCAATGCACATGTGGCAGCTTGTTCCAGGCTAACCCCCTGAACCTGTCCCCAAGGCCTCCTCTTCTCTGCCTTTCCAGTGGGCTAAGGCAGCCCAGCTTACACTTCCCTGTTGTTTCTTCTATGCTAAGCTGTTTGTTTTTTCACTGTCCCCAGCTTTAATAAATGGATCCTCATAGTCACCTGGATTCTTGTTGTGAAATCTTTCCTATAGGAAGTCAAGAACCCACGGACTACAGCTGGCCGTAGGCCGACCCACTCAGGGTCAGGCCCTTGTCTGGTAACAATTTCATGAGTTTCTTTTCTGCTTACTTGAATGTTTTGCCACATTTCCTACCCTCAGGGTCCCTGCTAGTCCACATGGCACTTATTTTATGCATTAGAAAATTATAATCTTTCAGGCCAGATGCTGGCCAAGGAGGGATGGCTTGACAAGTGGACAATGGTGTGGCTCCAATAAGAAAAGTTGTCCCTGGGAGGATGCATTGCTTGGGAATAGAGCATGGGCTACATCCCAGCCAATGGGGCCCTATTGTTCAGGCCTTTATGCAGGATACAGCCGGTGCACCTATGGGCAGAGGCCCTGTCCATCTTTCAATTCTCTTCTTTTTAAAATAGAAACAGCTCCCTTTCCACAACCACCTTCTTTCCCACTAAGAGGGAATCTATTTGTTTCTTGATTCTCAACAAGTAGCTACATAAACACAGAACACACTCATGTATGGTCTGCAGAATCAAGTCACTTTAATCAAGCCACTGGTTATCTTGTTTGCACCATTGGGGAAAGCTAATGAGTGATCAGTCCTTTCAGAACTAAAAGTGTCAACTAAACCCCAATAACATGAAGCTACTTTAGAAATATGGGGCAATCAGTGCTAATGGGACAACATAGGTTTTATTAAGTGACTTTGGCATGATGCCATTGCAAGGAATGGCTCAGCTCTGGAGTACTTGCAATCTTGGTTGTACGCACACAGGCAACAGGCAATGCAGGCAAAGGTGTGAGCCCAGCTGAGGAGGAATGGAGCTTTCTGTCCAGTTCCCCCACTGCCCAAAAGACAGATACAGAATATAAAACCACTTAGCTATAGACTGGCATAGTCTTCTCAGCAACAGGGTATCTTGTGATGCATGTTGCCATCGTGAGCCTCTGTTGTTTCAGTGTTGCCCTTTTTGTTGTGGGAACAGGAACCACAGGGAGCTGGCACCTTTGGCTAGTCTTCCCTTGCTGTGGGAGTAATAAACTGCCTTATTGTGTCGTTAGCCATCCATCAGCCAGGTCTAGTTCTTGCCTTGTCCTGGGTTTGTCTGACAGCCATGCCTTTGCCTTTTTTTAAATCACCTCGTTCCTCATCTTGGGTGTCCACTGGTCAGGACAGAGGGAAACAGCTCATTAGTTTGCTGGGGTTGCCATAACAACCTACCACAAATGGAGTGGCTAAACACAATGGAAATTTATCAACCAACAGTTCTGGAGGCTGCAAATCGAAGATGAAGACTTGGACAGAGTTGGTTCCTTCTGAGGGCTATGGGGGAAAATCAATTACAGGCCTCTTCCCTAACTTCTGGTGGTTTACTGGCAATCTTTAACTTGTAGGAGCAACATCCTGATCTCTACCTTCAACTTCACAAGGTTGTCTTCCTGTGTGCATATCTGTGTCCAAATTTCCCAATTTTGTAAGGACCCAGTCACATTAGATTAGGGGCCCACCTACTCCAGTACGACCTCATTTGAACTAATTTTAACTACGATGATCTTATTTCCAAACAAGGTTACATTCTGAAGTACCAGGGGTTAGGACTTCAGCACATGAATTTAGGGGGTTTGGGGATTAACAGAGTTCAAGCCATAACAGAGAGCATTTGTGGTATACAACCTACTGTATAATAAAGATATTCTCCTACATTTTAAAAAAGACTTCTACACATGATTGCCTAAAATTATAGCCTTAAGAGGCCCATAATCGCTGCCTTTGATGGTTTCACAAATAAGCTGTGACTTTTATCATTGTTTCCATATCTACAGATGTGCATCACTGACCACCATTTCTGTTCTCTTTCAGAAAGAAATGATCTCTATGGGTCTCAGGATCCAACTGGCTTTGGATATGCCCCAAGATTGTTTGTTCCTCAATTGCAAGGAAAGGGCAACCAGGCCAGAGGATGTTAGAGAGTTAATATGCAATAACCTGTTATGCAAAACAGAAAGATCCAGGCACAGGCTTAAGCTTTGCCTCAGGTTTAGGCAGGGAACAGTTACTCCAGGGAGATGGTTTTACTGGGTGTTAGGAAGGCAGCTCTTGTTCTCCAAGTTATGTCCTTTATCTACACCTGGACAGTCTTTTATTCTAGAAGAACATCCTTTATTCTGCATGTCAAGTCAGGCTTACTTTAAATGTGGTGACTGCTGAGAGAGAATAAACAAATATATTCTCAGGTTAAAGATAAGACAGACTTATCCTCAGAGTAGCCTCCAAAGTGAAACAAGGGAACAGAAAAAGAAGGGAAGCAGCTATCAGCCTCCCGAACAGCACCATCTCACCACAGGGAATTGCACACACCTGACAGGTGACACTAGCAAGTACATCAGCATTGACCCTAATAATATTGTTTACTGTTGTAGGAGAAAACAATGCCAAAGAGATGCAAGTGTCACTAAATCAAGAGGAACCAATCTCCTGGTCCTTTGCGGGGTGAGGGGCAGGGGACAGGGGGGTTGCTTTGGAGGCAGTTAAGTTAGAGACCCTAAATATTAGATACAAAGATTTACTCTTAGATGCTAAATCCTGGCTAGAAAATTTGCTTTATAATCACGGTAAATGTGAAGTTAGGCTACAAAGCTAGGTACAAAATGCACACTTCCCCCCCCCAGTTTATATTTAGATTACACATGCCTCATTCATATCATGAGTCTATCTATAAGAAATTTCCAGAACTAGGATGCTGTTAAAATACTTGCATATTTAAAATTCTGTTAGATATTACCTAACAACTCTCCATAAAAGTGTAAGGTGACTCATTTTTTCCAGTCTTGTAATTTTTAAATGAGCATGCATAGAAGAAACAGCTATAAAGAAAAGTTTAAAAATCAATAGCTAAGTGTTGCCTGGAAATTTTATCCAGAGATCCACGGTATGGTATTAACAGAATATAGGCATATTTTTTAGAATTAATTTGAGGTAAATTACCTGAGTCTATGACATCACTGTGATAATTTCTGATTCACCTAATATTATACATGGGAAGTGTTTTCTACACACTACTTCTGTTATTAAATGGCTTGTTGTTCACAATCAATTAAAACTATGACCATAAAAGTCCATCTGCCTCTTTTGGGGAAGACACCAGTCACCAAATTTAGCACCTAAGCTGAGGATGCAAGTTACAATATAGTTATTTTTATACATGAAGAATATTTTTTAGCTAATGTTATGTATAAGTGATGTACATATTTCAGAGATAACATTTTCTATTACCAAGTATCCTGGGTTAAATGGTGTGTGCCCCCAAAGCTAATTTCCGCCTTAGAATCTCAGATTGCAACCTTATGCAGTGAAATGGGGTCACTGTAGTCATAATATGTTAAAATGAGGTCATACTGGAGTAGAGTGGGTTTTCAATCCAATATTACCAGTGTCTGTTCTTTTAAGGAGACAGCCATGTGAGTACAGACATGCACAGAGGAGAGATGAGGTGATGAGGTGAAGACACACAGACAGGGCATGGTGGCCAGGTGACCATCGAAGCAGAGATCAGAGTGATGCATCTA
This sequence comes from Pteronotus mesoamericanus, assembly GCF_021234165.1. Taxonomy (NCBI): domain Eukaryota; kingdom Metazoa; phylum Chordata; class Mammalia; order Chiroptera; family Mormoopidae; genus Pteronotus; species Pteronotus mesoamericanus. The sequence continues at coordinate 1,004,162 of NW_026555109.1, forward strand.
TAAGCCAAGGAATGCCAAGGATTGGTGCCAACACCAGAACCTAAGAGGAAGACATGGAACAAATTTTCCTCAAGGGTCTTCAAAGGGAGCATCACCCTCCCAACACCTGGGTTTTCAGCTTTCAACCTAGAGAACTATGAGAGAATACACTTCTATTGCTTTAAACCACCCAGTTTGTGTACTTCCCTTACAGGAGCCATGGGAAACAAATATACCATGTGAATTTCTGTGTTTTGACTCAATGAGAAAAAAGATTTGTTCCTCCAAGAACACCTCAAATATACCCCCTGATAGTCCTAATAGATTTCATTACAACATCTTCCTGTTTGGGGCAGATTGTAGAAGTTTTAAATGCTTAGTATGAGAGCTTTCAATGAGTAAATTATGTAAGTACATGTTGTGAATTTTCCAGTCTTAAGCCTGATAATTAAACCACATTTTCCTTTGGGTATTTGCTCAGCTTTACAACCTCCACACAATGACTGATGATTCTAAACCCAAACCCAATGAGAGGCTCCTTTCGGCAGTCCAGTGGGAGGCCTTGGTTGGATTCCAATCTGGAGGAATTAAATCATCTATGAGGATCCTATCCCTTCCCCCTGACTCTGGTAATTTCCAATTGAAGAGCCTGTCCGGTGAATCATTAGCTGCAATTGTACCCAATCTCAGCAGCAAGCAGAAGCATGGCCAGGCCTGTCTGACACAGTCCCATTCACATCAACACCATGAGATGACCCCGTGGCCAGTTTCCTCAGTGATATATTTTTGGCCTCTGAAACCAAGGGACAAAATTACAAAACAGTAATTCTCTGGTTCTTTGTGTTGCAACCCCAGTCTATGAGTCAATGTTCTCATTTACCTGCTCATGATACTGCTCTCATTCTTTCATCATCTTCAGAGTCCACCCATGGTTTTAGTTCCTTATCAGCTCCCCTGGGACACCCAGCTACTTTCTCTCCTGCCAGGGTTGAAATCAAGATGCAATTGTGTCCTAGCACCTCCCTGAGATGGGACACAGCTGGCTGTGTAGTCCCAGCCCTTCCTTACACTCATCCCCTGATGACTGTCCCTCTCAGTAATGAACTTTCCTGGTGGCTTAACTAGCCCATTGACTAACAATGACTCAAAAGGCAGAGAAAATTATTAATAAAAAAATCCAAGTAAACCAAAAATGGAATAATTCCACTCAGGACATTTTGTAGAGGTGTGAAAGATTATGTAAAAATTTAGCATTAAGATGGCAAATCTTCCGACTTTGACAAGCCACTATTAGGGTCTGCTTTCACTGGCTTTATACTTCATGCACCTCAACTGTAATTCAGTGTGGAAAAATGTTGTTTATGGGCTTGTGTTCCTGCCCCTGAGTGTATGTATTTCTTTAAGGCAGGACTATTTTATACCTTTACATGGTAAATAAATATCTGCATAGATTTTTAAGGAATTTAGACCTGCCCCCTGGACCACATTGATTCATCACTTCTATTTTTTTCCACCCCATACCCTTAGCCTTTGCAAGCTAGTTTGCAAATTCACCCAAAACTTGATCATCATTGACAACCCAGGGGCCAGATTGCTTGAGAGCTTCTAGCCACGATCTTATTTTGGGGCACGGTGGCAACATTTGGACAAGGCAAGGGTCAAGAAAAAGAGAGCCTGTCATTTAAAGCAGTGATTTTCCAAGTGTGGTCCTGGGACCAGCAGCAGTACCTGGGAGCTTGTACAACATTAACCCTTGAAACTTGCCCTAGACATCCTGAAGCAGATACTCCATGGATAGGGCCTGGCAACCTGTTAGAATAAGCCCTCACTCTGATGATCCTGATGCACACTGAAGTTTGAAGACCACTGACTTAAAGTCATGTCAGCATGGAAGAACCAATATCAGTTACCTCTTCTTGCTGTGTGGGAGGAAGAATGTTCACCTCCCAGAAGTTGACTCCTAGGGGTCAGAGCCCAAGGCCACCTTTGGTGTGGAGCTTCTAGCTGTATACATACAGCCTGTAGCAGAAGTGCCAGCTGCTCTGGGACCTCAGCCTTGTTCTTTGGGTTACTCAAGAGCCTCTCGCAAGAGGATAAGATGCAGAAGGATTTTTAAATGGCCCAGTCTGTCACACTTTTAAAGCTAGTCCATCATTTTATGCTCAGGCAGGAGGCCTACTTATAAAACTCACCAGAATCCCATACAAGGCCATCAGGAGGCTGAGAATTGGGGAAGAGGGGCAGGAACATAATAAAGTGTCCTTTCTTAAGTGAGTGAATTTCTCAAATCAGCCTGGAGGCCTTGGGAGAGAGAGAGAATTTGAAGCCCCCTCATACTTAATTTTCTCTTCTTTTCTTTTTTCTTTTTTGTATTTTTTTCCATTACCATTTAGTCCCATTATACTCCCCTGCCCCTGCCCCTGCCCCGCAATCACCACACTGTTGTCCATGTCTGAGTCCTTTTTCCTTTTTGCTGAGTCCCTGTACCCCCTAACCTCCCTTCACCCCTTTAGCTGTCCTCCTGCTCTTTATCTATAAGTCTAATTAATTTTCAGTAACATATATGGCAAATGACGGAGCAGGATCTATGGTTTTTCAGACCAAAGTAACTTGTGGTAACAACAGCTTTAATGTAGATGCTTGCTAAACTGTGGGTAAGGAAGTGGGGTGGGGTGAGAAGGGAGAGATCAAATACTAAAAATCTTTGAAGCAAGTCTAGCCTCACAAAAGGCCTCAGAGGTGGCACTCCAGTCACTTGAGGGGTCTTCGGTCATTCTGAGACCTAACTACACAAGACAGCCCTTGGAAAACTGACCTTCTCTCCACCCCTGACTCTGATCGGCACAGCCATACTTTAAGGCAAGGGCCAGCACACTATGGTTCATGGGCCAAATCTGGCATGGTTTCTGTATTTTTAAATGATGAAAAAACAATTTTAAAAGACTATTTAGTGACACATGAAATTACATAGAATTCACATTTCCATGTCCATAAATAAAGTTAAAAAAAATCCTCATCTGAGGATATGTTTATTGATTTTTAGAAATATGAAAGGGGGGGGTGTGGGGAGAAAGAGAGAGAGAGAGAGACATCGATTGGTTGCCTCTCATAGGCACCCTGCCCAGGGAGTGCACATGCAACCTATTGGTGCATGAGACCATGCTCCAACCTGGCCAGGGCCATAAAGAAAGTTTTATTAGAATACAGCTCCACCCTATTTGTTTATATATTTTGAACTACAAATGTGAAGAAAAGTTTTCCGACTCCTCTTAAAGCAAAGTGTTGGCATTAGTGATTCTAACCAGATTCTGCAGCCAGGTTCAGCTATGCATCCTCACCCCAAAGCAACTTTCTATCCAGTTTATTCTAGTGGATTCTTGTTGCTTGTGTTACTAAGTCTAACTAATGCCTTAAAGGCATGGTTCTGACTCTCCTCATGTCTCTCACTTTCCTATTCAGTCATAACTTCTGCCTCTCCATTCCTAGGGTGAGTGAAAGAACCTAGTGTGAAAATTAGTTCCAATGACACATGAGGTAAAATCAGCTCAAAGCAAACATTTTTCTGCCAACTGTCTCCTTGCTTCTTTCCCTCCTTTTGCATTCACCAACTGTTCTAAGTGTCCCCTTCAGTCACCAGGGGATCTAAAACATCTTGGCATAATCTAAGCACCAAAGATCTTAAAAGGGGAAGTTGCCACTAGGTCTTTACTAAAAACATTTCCTAATATTTGTTTCACTACTAACTAAACTTAGATATTAAAAATTTAGGACCTCAGTTAAAAATAAAACTGTTGTGTGCATATAAACTTTTTGTTGCTACCCACATGCTATACCGAACTCAGTTGCAAAATAAAAAACAAACCTTACTTAAGAACCAATTTGCAAACTGGAGTCAATTAACTAGGGTTACGCTTCAAAAACTAATTGTGTTCATTCGTCAATAATCAGCTATCCTGATTGGAATTATTTTAGGGAAGTTGTAAATCAGCACAGATGCTACTCAGGTAGTTGCCATCTAAAGATCAAAACAAATACTCAGAGCACCTTCCAGAAAAGTTAACCAACAAACAAGCCAATGGTGTTTGAGGTGAGATCCAGAACTCCAGCCCAGGAGTTGGTCAGCCTGAGAAGTACACACTGCTGAGAGCCTGCACCTGAGAGAGGCTGTTGCATCTTTCTGGAAGAGCACAGTTAGCCACAACTATGAGTCCCACATGTGAAGCACTCAGAACTGTTACCTCAGAACCATGGCAATGCATGGGACAGTGAGACTGTGTGAGCCCACACAGGTGATACACTCTTATACACCTCAACACAGCCACTGAGGTCAGCACTGATATTTCTCTTCAATGGCTGAGGAAGTCAGGCCCAAAGGGCTTACTTTACTTATGCAAAATCATAGAAGTAGCAAGTGGTAGAATGGGAGTGCTGTCAGGTTAGAGTCAGACCCCCAAAGCCACACTATCCCTGCCTGGGCCCATCCATGGCAACCAGAGGGGATCACTTGATTTGCCTTCCCCATATTTAAGGGAGAAGAGGTCTGGCTGATCTCTGATCTTTTCCAGAGCTTAGTCTTTGCTTCTGCATTCATTGCGCAGCGATTTATTCTGAAGCCCGCAGCATTAAGTTGTTTCCTAGATGTTCTGCTGACACTTTACCTATGGAGAACCAGCATCCTCCTCTGTGCTTTCTCTTGAAGTCGGAGGATAATTAGAGAATAAAAAGAAGGGCCACAAAGGGCCAGCCCCAGTTCCTCTTGGTCCAGGCAGGACTCCCTCCAGCCATCAAACCCACTCCCAGCCCACAGGGTCGAAACCCGAGGACTGAGGATTCCTAAAGGTGTGGGCCGGTCAAAGTTACTGCATTCATTCTTGCAACCTGAGTCTGGGCACCTCAGGGCCCTCCGCCTCTGCACCCCAGGAGCGAAGACACCACCTGGCAGGGCGATCCCGCGCCGGGTTACTTCCCCGGAGCCCTCAAGCTCCAGCTCCACTAACGCCCGGTCGCTCATCGTCGCGGCGACGTGCCCCTGACCGCGCCCGCGGTGCCACCCCTCCTGGCTCGGAGTGCAGGTCCGCGAGTCGCAGGTGACCAGCGTCGCACTCCGGCCGGACCCTTGACGCCCCCTCTGCAGCTCCCTGACCGCGCAGCTCGTGCTCTCAGAAAACCCCGCCCCAGCCCGGACGCACGATCCTACCCATGGTGACGGCTCCAAGGGCTTCCTGCGACTGCCAAGCGAGGAATCTAGGACGGAAGACCTTTTTTCAAGGTGTTGCTCTTTTGACTTTATTTCCAGGCCCTGCCCAGCCACCTGCATGGCTGAAGGTGTGCGGGCGGGGCGGCCAGACTCCACCCAGGAAGCAGAGGTTAGCGCTCCTTCAGCCTCGGCAGAGGGACACAGGTCCCGTGCCCAGCCCTGGGCCGTCTCTAATCCGCCCCAGGTCCTTGGGGGAGGGCGAGGGGCAGGGCCACAGGTGGCAGCGGGAGGCCTGAGCTAGGGGCACCCGAACGTGAGTGCCCATCTGAGTCACCTGGAGGGCTTATTAAAACGCGGGTTCCAGGCCTCAACTCTATTTGCTGACTTGGTAGGTTGAGGGGGTGGGCCCCATAATTTGCATTTCTGACAAGTTCCAATGTGATTTTGCTGCTGCTCCTCAGGACTCCACTTTGCAAACCACTGCACTGAGAAAACACACTTCTGCAGGAGGAAGCAAAGTGGATAGAGCATTGATCAGTTTCACAGAGGTGCCAGCCTGCACCTATGTGTAGCTTCACCTGGAGTGTGAACCTACAGAAAGCATTTCTGGAGGATTCTACCTATTCTTTTGAGGCAGGATAGTAAGAAGCTAGGAAAATTCCTTGGCAAGTGGAATGGGGAAACTGAGGCAGGTAGATGAACAAACTGGCTGAACAATTTACAGCCAGATATAGAAGACCACCAGGGTAGAAAGTCCTTGGTGCCTGTGAACTGACAAAACTGGTGCTGCCTGGCCCCCAAGGAATCCTTTCCTCCCTTGGCATCTTTCTGGCCTTGTGGTTTAGACCCCTAACCTTTTCTCCTAGAGATAACATCTAGGCCTCAGTTGTATTTCAGCTCTAAGCCCAGAAAAACAGCAAAACCAGGCAGGTGTTGCCAGGAGCAGCTGAAATGACTAATAACCCCCTTCCCTGGTGCTGACCAATCAGTGGAAACCATGACACTAAAAAGGCACACCTGGAAGAGCTGATGAATATTCTGTTGTGATCCTCCCCTAAGACCACCCCTAAACTCCTGGACTTTAAAATCGTCAAGCCAAAAAACCCAGGACTCTTCCTCTGGGTAACATTTCTTTAGAGCAATGTGCCGCAGCAGCTCATTCTGGGCTAACCCCTTGAACCTGTCTCCAAGGCCCCCTTTCCTCTGACTCTCCAGTGAGCTGACAGCAGCCCAACCTTGCTTCCCATCATGTTCCTAGAGAGCTAAAGCAGTTCTGCCTAGTCTCCTGTTGCCTCTTCTGTCAGAGACCTTTCCTTGTTTCCCCATTCCCAGCTTTAATAAATACACTCACAAAATCACCTGGACTCAGTCTGAGCTGGTACCCTTTTTGATAACACTTTCATTAAAAATAACAAAAACAAAAATAATAATGATATAATGATTAAATTAACTCCAGATTATTTTTCTGTTTCCTTGTCTGACTTGAGAGATGTGTGCTCTGCAAACAGTGAGAGGAAAATTTAAAATGGAAATAAAGGTGAGTTTCTATTGCCTTCAGAAAATCATGGTAAAATATTCATAACATAAAAATTACCATCTTAACCATATAAGTGTATACTAAGTTCCATGAAGCACATTTACATTGTTGTGCAAATACCACCATTCATTTCCAAAACTTTTTCATCTTTTCAGGCAAACTCTATTCAACACTACCTATTAAACACCAACTCTCTACTCCCCCTTTCCTAGCCATTGGCTGTCACTCTTTTACTTTCTGTCTATGAATTTGACTACTCTAGGTATCCCATATAGCTGGAATCAAACGTATTTGTCTTTTTGTGTCTGGCTTCTTTCATTTAGCATAATGTGTTCAAGGTCCAACCATGTTGTAGCATGTGTCAGAATTTCCTTTTTTTTTTTTTTTTTAATGGAATGGTATTCCATTGCACACACATACCACACTTTGTATGTATCCATCCCTCTGTCCCTATTAACTTTTGTCTTAGCAGTTCCTCCAGCTTGACTGGAAGATTGCAGTAGGAGAGAAACCCTACTCTTTCTCCAAAGGCAGCTCTTCTTCAAAGGTGCCTGGACCCACCCTTTTCAGGCTTCTTCATTGTGCATGAGGAGGAGAAGCCTCTTTATGCAGTGGCTTAATTGATACGCACAGGGCAGCAGCTGATGTTACCAAAAGGCATGGAGCTATAAGTAGAAAGACTGCATCAAATAGAAACATGCAGCATTCACTGAAGGAAATATAACTTGCTTTTGAAGGATTAGAAGCATACTTCATAGTTGTGCTGCCATCAGATAAGCCAGGGGTAGAAAGGAAAAGCTTGTTATAGTTTCTTTTGATTAAAGTTTTCTCTGCAAGGTGGTATTTCTGTTGATGAGCTCATGAAGCTCAGAATCCTGGGTACTCATATAAGGCCATGTTAACCTAAAAATAAAAGGCCTTTCAAAGTGAGAGACAACAAGCATTTATTTGAGATCAAAGAATAGCTATGGGGAAGCACTGATGCAGGCAGAACCTCAAATAATATTCCAATTAGGGGACAAAGGCAATGGGTATTTGAAAAAGGTAAGGAAGGTAATTCTATCAGTGCAGATGAGCTAACATAGCAATGCTAATTCCAAACCATTTCCAGTGGGCAAAATAACTGCTTTCTTGGTATCTTTGCAAACAGCCCCTTGAGGCACAATGTTGCTTTAGGCCCAGTCCGAAGGTTATATTACCCTGTTTAGACATTCCAAAGGTTTGAGGCATGAGATGCTCGAGGTAGTTCCTCTGGAATGGCTGCTCCAGCTCCATTTTAAAGTGGCTCTGTTTATATTATTATTATTATTATTATTATTATTATTATTATTATTTTACAGCCAGTGACTCTCAAAGTAGTATCTGAAAGGATCAAGTCATTGCCATTTTCTATGGTGGCACCATTTGCTGAACAGACCTATGACTTTGTTAAACATGACTGCCATTTTACTCTTCTAAGCTTATGTCCCTAGGACTGGAAGTCACTGGAAAGCAAAAGCAGAATATGACTAAGTGACTAACTGGCTCCCTACAGCCACAGGCAAATGATAACATTGGGACAAAATTCAGACCCCAGCAGCCAAGGGGCCTCACAACAGCACCCCTCTTTTATAATCCAATTATAATCCATTTAAAACTCAAAGCCCCCACCCCTCAATGCTGGTGTATCTCTCCACATCATGCCCCTCTCCTTTCTTGGAGAGTGAATAAAATCTTTACTCTCTACCCTTTTTTTCTCTTTGTGAATTCTTTCACAGCCTGTGTCACCAACCACCCTAACAGGGTCCCCAGATCAGTAGCATCTTATTACCTGGGAACTTGTGACAAAAGAAATTCTCAGGCCCCATCCCAGATAGACTGAATCAGAAACTCTTTACTGAGATGCAGCTCACTTTTCAGTACTCATGGGGCAAATGATATTTCTTCCACGTGATTATTTAAATCTAGCTATTATTTATTTATCACCTCCAAGGGCAAAGTGCAAACAGCCCTACACTCACAGAGCTTATGTTCTTTGTTATCTTTTAAGCATGATAAGAAGAGAATAGTTATTTGAGATGGAGAAGCAAAAATAAAGACAAATACTGAAAGGGTAGAGAGACAGTGCTCTTCCAGAAGAGGCTGTAGGGGGATCCTTGCCTACCTCTTCCATCTTCTGGTGGCTCTAGGCATCCTGGGCTCATGGCAGTATTAATGGGGGACTCAAAAGTTGGAAATTTTTTGTTTTAGGAAATAGTTTGATAAGGCTAAGTAATAAATGCATGTGAAAAAGCTGTTGTTTCAGGTGCTGCAGCCACAGCCCAACCTGACCCCAGGAAATCAGTAATTGATCTTTGTGCTCCACAAGAGACAGACGACAGCCCTGGAGCACAGCTGTAGAAAACTGACTTTGTGTTCCAGGGAGAGAAGACCTCCTAGGGCGGGAATGCCGCAGTGTTTTTATTTTTCCCCTAATTTTCCCTGAATTCCAACCCCCTCACCACACTTTGTTCTCTGTTATAAAAAGGCCTACTTTAAAGAAAAGGTAGGATGGTCCATTAGGGTACAAACCCACTGTCCTCTCAGATTTGCCAGCCACCTGAATGAAGCACACATAAAGATTCAATTGCTGTCTCTGCTTATTGGGTCTGATAGGTGACAGGCAGCCCAAACGCTAGCTTTTCCCATTTCAGTATCCCTCCAATCTGTCTCAGTCTTCACTTCCCCTTTTCCTCTGTGTCTCCTAAGGGCACTCTTCATTAAATTTAGGGCCCAACCTAATCTAGGCAGATCTCATCTCAAGATCCTTAATTCTTTCTTTTTCCAAATAAGGGCATATTTACAGGCTCCAGATGAATTTACTTATCTGGGGCAGTGGTGGAGGGGGGCATTGGACCCACTACACATCCCCAAAGTGCCCCACCTGTGGAACTGAAATGTGCAAAACTGGCAGGCTGGTTCTGGATATATAGAACTGCTTCTTGGCCTCAGAGGATTGTCCTCATGAAAACTCCTGAGGGAGAAGTGAATGTTAGTGGTAGCAATAAGATCAGCACAAAATGGTTGCATTAAAAGTCTTTTAAACCCAGGCCTTTCATAATCTCTTTTACTGAAGCAATGGTACAGAGGTTTCATAGGGTTTATTTCAGTGAGAATGCTAACTGGGAAGGTGGCTTGTGAACTTTTTGGAGTAATAGAGTATCATTTTTCCTAGCTCTGTCCTTCAGATTTCTTGACTGTAAAGACTTTTTAATTTGGTCTCAGAGGAAAATTGAGTAGAAGCCTTTTTTTAATAAAGCAACTAGAATCACAGCAGAGATGCTGATGGTTAATGGGAGAACTTTAGAAATAAACAAGCAAAAAAGTGGGTCCCACTGCTATGTATTTGAAAAGAGTGAGAGATTCTGTGAAATGGCCTGGGATGGGGAAAGGAAGAATTTGAGATCCGAAGACATACTAAAGGCCATTTGGAAAACAGGTTCCAGGAGAAGAAAATCAGCAACCAGCTCAAACTGATTCAGATACTTGTCTGGTTTTGCAACCCATGCCATTTCTGCCAGATCCCAGTGCCTTGCACATGGCTGCTAAGAACTATTTGGCAGAAGCTCCTTCTTGGGCAATGTGGGGAGAACATACAAATATATAAGAAGATTTTCTTTTCCTTAACACACGTCTCTTTAGAACATTCCAAAATTACTTTGGCTATATTTATATCTGACCAAACTCTTTCTTAAAGCTAGGATATGACTGAATCACAGTTCAGGGTGCAGTGCTTTGGCTGTGAAGGCACAACTTGGAGAAGGGGTGGGGCGGAATGTGGGAACACATGCTTTCAGCAACATACTAGTGTAGACTTGGGAGGTGGACTCATAATGTTCATTATATTAATTAGAAAGAAAAGCCAACGACAACAACACACAGTGTTTCTAAGCATCTTCCATTGGTCAGAGAGAGGGACACTCCCCTGATTTCAGGAGCCTGATTTCGAGAGAGTTGCTGGCTCAATAACATCATCTTGTGTGTCCTTAGGCAAGTCACCTTCCTTCACTGGGTTTCATTTTCCTCTCTTGTCAAAGAGAGATCTGGCCTCTAAAACTGGGCTTACTTTCTTCACAAAGGTTCCAAAGTAGAAGCTGACTGTGGTATTAGGTTTATTCTGGGGAAGAGGGAATATCGTCACTGTTGGAAGGTAATTGTTTAAGATCTAAATCATTATCACAAATGCTCATGTTGTCTTGTCCTTGTCTGTACCAGCTGTAAGTACAGGGTCTGGCACTTAGTAAAATGCTTAGCAAATATTTATGTATAACTGACAGATTCATTCTTATATTAATGTGGCTCAGTTTCTTACACATATATTTAATATCCATATTAAATATATGTCTAGTTTATAAGATGTACCCATCCTTTTTTAAAAGTATATTTTATTGATTATGCTATTACAGCTGTCCCATTTTTTTCTTCCCCTTTATTCTCTTCTGCCCTGCACCCCTCCTCCCACCAGCATTCCCTCCCCTTAATTCATGTCCATTGGCCATACATATAAATTCTTTGGCTTCTCCATTTCCTATGCTATCCTTAACTTCTCCCTGTCTATTTTGTACCTACAATTTATGCTTCTTATTCCCTGTTCCTTTTCCCCCATTCTCTCCCCTCAGCCTCCCCACTGATAACCTGCCATGTGATCTCCATTTCTGTGATTCTGTTCCTGTTCTAGTTGTTTGCTTTGTTTGTTTGTTTGTTTTTGTTCAGTTATTGATAGTTGTGAGTTTGTTGTCATTTTACTGTTTATAGTTTTGATTTTCTTCTTTTTCTTAGTCAAGTCCCTTTAACATTTCATATAATAAGGGCTTGGTGATGGTGAACTTTTTTAATTTTACCTTATCTGGGAAACACTTTATCTGCCCTTCAATTCTAAGTGATAGATTTGCTGGATAGAGTAATCTTGGATGTAGCTCCTTGCCTTTCATGACTTTGAACACTTTCCAGCACCTTCTGCTTGTAAGATTTCTTCTGAGAAATCAGCTCATAGTCTTATAGGAACTCCTTTGTAGGTAACTGTCTCCTTGTCTCTTGCTGCTTTTAAGATTCTCTCCTTATCTTTAATCTTGGGTAATGTAATTATGATGTGCCTTGGTGTGTGCTTCCTTGGATCCAACTTCTTTGGGACTCTCTGAGCTTCCTGGACTTTCCAGAAGTCTATTATTTCCTTGGCCAGATTGGGGAAGTTCTCCTTCATTATTTTTTCAAATAAGTTTTCAATTTCTTGCTCTTTCTCTTCTCCTTTTGGCCCCCCTATGATTCAGATGTTGGGACATTTAAAGTTTCCTGGAGGTTTCTAAGCCTCTCCTCATTTTTTTGAATTCTTGTTTCTTCATTTTGTTCTGGTTAAATGTTTATCTCTTCCTTCTGCTCCATATTGTTGATTTGAGTCCCAGTTTCCTTCCCGTCACTGTTGATTCCCTGTATATTCTCCTTTATATCACTTTGCATAGCCTTCACTTTCTCCTCTATTTTGCAACCATATTCAAGCATTTCTGTGAGCATCCTGATTACCAGTGTTTTGAACTCTTTATATGATAGGTTGTCTATCTCCTCATCATTTAGTTCTATTTCAGGAGTTTTTATCTGTTTTTTCATTTGGGCCATATTTCTTTGTCTCAGCACACCTATTATGTTGTAAGGGGCAGAGCCTTATGTATTTGCCAGGGTGGGGCAGCTCACTTAGCTATGTTGTGATATTGTGTTTGGAGGAGGGATCCAAAAGGGAACTATGCTGCTTGCTTGGCTCTGGCCCTGCTTTCAGTCACTTCCCCTGCTATCTACAAGATAATTGGGCCCTTCTGGTGCTGATTCCCAGGTGGATGTGTTTGTGTACATTCCTAGACCCTGTGGGTCTCTCCAACGAACTTTCTTATGAGGCTGGGGGCTTCTCATACTGCCACAACCCTCACAAGTTTTACAGCCAATGGTTTTGGGGCTTTCTTTTCTTGTGCTGGAATCCTGGGTTGCAACATTGGTCTCGCTCCCCAGTTGTTCTTCCTAGTTTATCATCACGCAAATGTGAGACCGCCTGCCTGATTTGCCAGCTGCCACCTTGCCTGCTCGGTCCTCCAGCTGCTGCCTTGCCTTGCATCCTCTCTGCCCTGTTTGCCTGCCTCCGCCCCTTCTACTAGTCTGGATGAATGTTTCTTCTTTAACTCTTTGGTTGTCAGACTTCCATACAGTTCAATTTCCTGGCAGTTTTGGTTGTTTTTTGCTTTTAAAGCTGTTGTCCTTCTTTTGGTTGTGTGAGGAGGAACAGTGTATCTACTTTGCCTCCATCTTGGCTGGAAGTCACAGATGTACCCATTCTAACTAAAAAATTGTTTTCTTTCATAAAAACCTTTCACATTGAACTTCAATAACCATAAAATCAGCAGTCCATGGTATTTGGTGGAGTTGGAGTGGGGATGGTTCACAGGACCCTGGGTTAGATGCCACCTGGATTTCTGAGATTCTCTGGAATACTGGGGTCCTGGTGGGGAGAAGATGGGTATTAGGATCCAGCATCTCTGGGTTGACTGAGCTCCAGTGAGAATTAAATTGACTGTGAATTCTTCAAAATGGTGTATGGAGAGATTTCGGTCTCTGTGGTCATGTTACTCTTTTTGCCTTGTAACAGCTTTATTGAGATATAATTCTCATACTGTACAATTCACTCATTTAAAGTGTACAATTAAACAGTTTTCAAAGTTGGAAAGCCATGACCACAATCAATTTTAGAACATTTTCATCATCTTTGTAAAGAATACCTACATCCATCAACAGCCATTCTCTCCTCCCACATTCCTAGGCAACTGCCCTTGCTCTTTGTTTCTATAGTTTGCCTATTCTGGACATTTCATGTAAATGGAATCATATGATATGTGGTCCTTTGTGGCTGGCTTCTTTCACTTAGCATAATGTCCTCAAGGTTCGTCTGTGTTTTGGTATGCGTAAGAATATTCTGCCCTTTTATCGTTTCATTGTTTGGATATACTAACCTTTCTACTAAATAATGTTTCATTGTATGGATATATAACCTTTTTCAATCCAGTCACCATCTGACGGACATCTGGGTTCTGTGCACTTTTGTGTAATTATGAGGGTTTTTTTTGTTGATATGAAAATTTATGCATAACATTTTTCTGTGAATATATGTTTTCATTTCTTTTTTGTATATACCTCAGAGTAAAATTGCTGGGTTATATGGTAAGTCTATATTCAGTCATTTGGGGAATTACCAGACTGTTTTCCAAACAATTATAGTAGTATACAACCCTATCAGCAGTGTATGAAGATTCTAAGTTCTCCACATCCTCACCAACACTTGTTATTACTTTTTGATTATAGTCATCCTAGGGGGCATAAAGTGATGTGATTTATTTTACTATTTTAACATATCTTTACATATGGTTTAATATATTTACATAATATTTAAACATACTTAATATATTTTAGTATTATTGGAAGCATTTAAAATATTTCTTCAACCTGCTTTCCTTAGAGCAAAGCAGGCACTGAAACAAGAAAAGTTGGCGTTTGTGCTACCTGTTACTGTCAGAACCAGTAAGTAGAGACAAGGATTGAATCTTTATGGGTGCTTTATTCAGATGCTGGAGATCTGAGAATATGGTGGGTTATGTGCCCTCAAAACCTATTTTAAACATCTCATTTCAAACTAATATTTTTATAAGGAGAAGAAAGGGTAGGTGAGGGGTTTGAAAAAAAAGACTAATTGGATAAAAGCTGTGCTCTGGCAATTTTCCTGGAACTTTTTTATCTGTTGATCAACAATTCTTTATTTGAGTCAGGGAAGTTCCCTCCCTGGAACACAATGGCTCAGCTACCATCTCCATCACTTGCAGACCCCCTGGGGCACAAGACTTCCTAGAGTCACATAAGTTGTGCATTCCAGTTCTTTGAATAACAACTTTCCACATGCATTAATCACTTAAGCCTATCAACAATGGCTGAAGCTAAAATCTTTAACTCTTGAGTTCCCCTATTAGCACCTCCAACATCCCCAAGCTGTAATGAGAGTGGTCATTGGTGTTGGCAGAGTTACTTCTAGGTTATGTCCTTACTAGGTAGGTGGGAAGATGGTTAGGGGAGTGGAAGGTGCCAGGAGAGGGTGGTCATGAGGGGTGGAGAATCAGCATCCCAGATTCACAGATAAGGAAAGATAAATAACAGATATATCATTATACTTTGAACAAAACGTTTATTTTAGGATAACCTATGAAATGTTGATTCCCCATGAATAGTTTGCTCCTTCTGAATTATTTCCTTTCATAAATGTCTCCTGTCCCTTAGCCATCAAAGTCTTCATGTTCTCTTTCTCCATCAAAATCTACTCTCAAGAAGGAATCTGGTAACTTACCCATACTATGAAATAAATGCCTGAAAACTCAAAATGTTACTTTATTTTGAATATCTTCATTTTAACAGGGGGGTGGGAAACTATCTATTTAAATGAAACAAAGGAAACTCTAGCTGTGAAACCAAGATTAGGGAAGATGTTTTAGAAGCAACTTTCTTCCCAGCATTTAGATAATTATACCACATGGGTCACCTCCTACACGTAAGTCTGGCTTGCGTTGTGGCACTGGGTGGAGTGGCTGTGGTGTAGACCAAGTCACAGTTTCTCCTTGGCTTCTTCTTTCATCCTTAACAACATGGCCTGGTTGGCCAGCCACAGAGTGGGAAGTTATGGGAATTAGGGACGGACATAGCCTGGGGAGATGTATAACTCAAATCTGGTGCCCTCAGCGAGACCAGCAAAGAGAGAAAATGTAGGGGAGGGACTGATGTAGGGTGCTGAATAATCTAATCTCTGCCTTCACCTACAATGCAAAAAAATAGAACAATGACAATAACAAACTGAAATTATTTTTGATATAAAAACATCACTTTTTTGGAAAATAAAGTCCTTCAAATAATTCTTGACCTCATCGTTGTGAGACCAGATAATATAAGTAACAAATAAGGTTTATCTTCCTTAGGCACTTGGAAGAAACTAAAAAGAGGTCCATATGATAGCAATACAAGGAATTTATATATGTATATAATATTTATATATATTATATATTTATATATATATATAATATAGTCCATCTAGATCAGCAGTACATGCTGGTAGCTTTTCATTATCTGGAATGTCACTGCTTCAGAAAGTGTTAGAAAAGTGTATTTTGGAAAAACTTCTTCCAAATATTAATCCCTGGGACAATCAAAAATAAAAAAGAAATCAGATATCTTTTTAATTTCCTGTGTGCTCTTTTTACTGCTTTTTCCTCTAAAAAAATAAAATAAAACCATTAGTAGTTGTTTTCAGAAATTATCTCAAACTGCTAGGTATAAAAATGGTCATGTCTCATGCATATTCGTTTATGTGCCAATAATATTATAACTTATTTATCATTTGATATAAGAAATACAGACCTAAATGCCCCATTTATTCTCTTTGTGTTTAATTACACAAAGTCTTAATTTTTCAAAGTGTATCTATCTAATAACCTGCTCTAGTCAGCTACTGTGAATTTGAAAAAATATAAGCGATAGAATCTGGGAAATTTACTGTGAATACATAAATACTTTTGGCATCTGGTTTACTCATATACAATTATTCAATTTTATATTCTAGAATTAATAAAGATATATCCTCTCTCCAAATGCCATGGATGGCACAGATTTAAAAAATTCGAGTATTTTTATAACATGTCACTTAATTAATCTTTCAAATTGAAAGTGAAATATAAATATCACTCAAATATACATTACTGGCAAATAAGAAAAGGATAAGTAATTTCTTGAGGCAGTGTATTAGTTTCCTATTGCTGCTGTAAGAAATTACCAGAAACTTAGTGGCTTAAAACAACATGAATTTATTATAGTTCTGTAGGTCAGAAGTCCAAATGGGTCTTATGGGGCTAAAAGTGTTATGTTGGTATGGGGGTTCGGAATGAGCCTCCCATGCCTTTGTTGTATGTGGATTGTTTTAACCTAAGGCAAATTTAGCCACTTCGGGCAACTTCAGCTAGAGTAACTTCTGCCCCCCTTTACTACCTAGAAGAACTTAAATTAGGGGTCTTTCCCATAATAAGAAATTATCAGAGATAACCTCTTTTGACTTATATGTAGAAAAGAGCAAACTTCTATTCTGCTCTTCTTATCATGCTGCAATGACTCTTTGAAGCCTTCAAGGCAACTTATCTTGCCCCTAGTTCAGAATGGCTTATAATCTGCCTTTCTCTCTCTGAACCTCTTCTGCATATGGGGTCTCTCACTCTTTCATGTATGCGGGATTCCCATACATATTTATGTATGAAATTTGGTTACCGTATTTTGCCATGTATAATAAACACCCACGTTTCTGTGTGTGCTATGCACAGGATTATTATGTCCATTTTTATACCCATGGTATATAAGCATCATACCCATGTATAATGCATACCCATGTATAATGCATTATTTTTACCTCAAAAATTTGGGCAAAAAAGTGCACATTACACACAACAAAACACAATATTTTTCTATTGTTAATCTATTTCATGTCTATTTGATTATTAGACCAGCCAGAAGAACCTAGAGGGCAGAGGGAAGTTTCTTCCTCCCCAATTAGCAAAGCTGAGTTCCTTCTTGAGGATCTAGGGTAGAATCTATTTCCCTGTCTTTTTCAGCTTCTAAGAATGTCTGCATTCTTTGCTATGTGGCCCTCTCATTCATCTTCAAAACCTGCAGTGTAGCACCTTCAAATCTCTCTCTCTCTGATACCTGCTTGCCTGGT
Organism: Pteronotus mesoamericanus; assembly: GCF_021234165.1. Taxonomy (NCBI): domain Eukaryota; kingdom Metazoa; phylum Chordata; class Mammalia; order Chiroptera; family Mormoopidae; genus Pteronotus; species Pteronotus mesoamericanus. Next base: position 1,021,664 of record NW_026555109.1, read on the forward strand.
CACATCTCCTTCTCTGACTCTGACTCTCCTGCCTCTCCCTTTTAAGGAACCTTGTGATTACACTTGGCTAACCTGGATAATCCAGGATAATCTTCCCATGCCAAGATCTTTAATTTAATCTTATCTGTAAAGTCCTTTTTTCCTTTTAAGGTAGCATATTTACTCAGTTTCTGGGCGTTTGCACATGGACATCTTTGTGCAGACAGAGGGCATTTTGTTGTCCACCACAAGCAGTAATAAGACAAGAATATTGGTTTCTACCATGGTGACTGATCATTTCTTAATATCGGTGTAAAGACTGGGTGGAGGAGGGCAAAGGGGGAAAAATTCAGACAATTGTAATAGAATAAACATGATTTTAAAAATATAAATAAATAAAAAAATAATTTTAGATGGCAAGAGAAGCCTTCAGAAATAAAAAAGACATGATGATTATAATATGTATGTATTCTACTGCTTTGCAATTAAATGGCTATGTTAAAGATAAGATTTTAAAGATGCTGAGAACTGGGATAGGAGCTGTGCACAGTAACACAATGACAACTCTGAAATAAATCCATATGAAATCAATGAAAAAAAATAATTGGTTTAAGGTAGTAACATATTTAACCGAATACTGCTACTTTGTGACAGTGTTTTCTTAGAGGGAAACAGTATGGCACACATGATTTAAAAGCATATAAGAAGCAAGGAAAATAAGACCAGCAACACTGAAAGAAAAAGAAACCAACAGAGACAAGAAGGAAGGAGGGAGGGGTGGGCAGAGGAAAAGGAAGGGAAGGGGCTAGTCAAGGAACATATAGCAAGGACTCATGGACAAAGCCAAAGTGGGGAAGGATTGAGGAAGGGAAGGGGGAGAGCGGCAGGGGAAAGTGGTGGGAGGAAGGCGGAGACAAATGTACTTGGAAAAATAAATTAGTTAATTTAAAAAATTTTTTAAAAGGTATATTCGGATAACACCAGGTCTATTCCCCAAATTCACAATTAATGTATTGCAGAGGAGAGACTATTCCATGGCATGACTGCTGCCTGACCCTGCCTGACTGCTGCTGGGCCCTCATGCCAGGTCCAGCTAGATCCGGGCCAGAACAGAGGCTTCTCCTAAGTCCTCTCAGAGACTATCTGACCTCTCCCCTATGCCTTAGGTGTGCTGGTTCCTGGAAGAAGCCCTGGCCCTGGCAAAGTATGTAAAAGCATTTCCCCCGGATCTGGGGTGGCTTACAGCCCAGTGTCTCTGTCCATTCTGCCTGTCGCATGTAACCCGTTAGCTGCTGCCGCATGGTGCAGGCATATCCACATGGTCTTGCCACTGCCCAAGATGCACCTCTTTGTAAGTTTCCTTAAACTCTGATGTAACAAACTATGGAGTTGTCAGCTTCTTCCTCCAGCCTCTTGGTCCCAGGACATTTCCCATAATATGCATTAATAAAAGAAACAATAGAAAAAGCAAATGAATACTTAAAAAATCCTGAGCATTGATTGTCCTACATGTATAAAAGTCCTAAGTGTATATAAGCCATCAAATGTGAAGGACCAATGCACTTCATTATTTTCCTCATGTGATTATAAGGAGTACACATCTCATTAGGAAAGAAGTAAGGGTAAAACTGCAGAATAATTAAAAATTAGGGTATGTATGTTTTCAAGTTAGATCCTTTGTCATTATTGGAGTCATTACCTAGCCACCCTAAAAACACTTTGGAAATGTTAAGAAATTGATAACCAATAGAAATGAGCAACCAAAGGATACTGCATCTAGTCTCAAAATGTCTCTCCAGGATATTTATTACAAAAGGAAAACCAGTAACTTCACTGTGGAGAAATTCTACAGATACCACCTTGACCAGGTGTTCAAGGTCAATATTCACCAAGAAGAAGACGTGTCAACATATATACTCCCAATATGACACACTGAGATGGGCAGGCTATAACTTCTGTAGAATTATTGCCAAAAATGCATAACTGTATAATGAGAAAGCAACAGACAAACCCAAACTGATTGGCATCCTACACAATAACTCACCAGTATGCTTAAAAATTGGGAAGGCCATGAAAAACAAGAAAGACTGAGAAACCATCATAGATTAGAAGAAACTGAAGACCTATGAAGACTAAATGCAATGTGGAATACTGGAACAGAAGAAGGATGTTAGTGAAAAAAAATCAGCGAAATTCAAACAAAGTCTATAGTTTTAATTAAGAGTCTACCTTCATTGTTAATATTTTGGATTTGATCATTGTACCATGGTTATATTAGGTGTTAACGTTAGGAGAAATGGGGGCAATAATATATGGTAACTCTGTACTATTTTGGCAATTTTTCCATAAGTCTAAAATTATTTTACAATAAAAATATTTTGAAGACATGACATCTAAGTTTTATATTTTTTGATAGATTGTGGTAATTAAAAAATTTTTATTCAATAAAATGCAATAAATTATTTTTATTTTATATTGCATTGCCTCAGCATTATGGGAGATTTTTAAATTTTTCATCCTTAAATTTTTATTTAGCAAAAAATATTTTTAATTTCTTTCTTTATGGTTGAAATTAATCTTTATTTGCAGGACACTGTAAGATATGTTATTCCATACAGAAATAAGAAGCACATTGAGAGGAGAAGTTTCATACAGTATGTACAGTTTGGAGCTGTTCAAGTATAGTTTCATTGTAAAAAGTGCTGCAATAACAAGCCACATTAAAAAGAAGTTCTTAATAGAGAAACAGTACGACAAACTTATACCAAGCATAGTACACAACAAACAACATTTTATGCCTCAGATGTACAATCTAAAAGTTAAAGGTTCCAGGAGTGCCATCCTGAACTTGGAACGTAGTGCTGTCAAAGGTAGTTTCTGGCACAACATTTTGATCTTCCTCTTCCTCCAAAGAGAAACACTTCTCAACCAAGTTTAATGAAGCTTTGTATACAGATTCATTTTTATGGTTTTGTAGAGCTACAATTTTGTCCAAACCTCCACATTCTTTGATCATTATACTTTCTCAGTTTCACCTAGCTTCTCAGCAGCCTGGAAGATATTTGAAATGGCACCCAGAATAACCAGAATAATTTTGGTACCTTTCACCAAGATTATTAGCTAAGAGGTTACCAATGGTTCTATTGTGCCACAGTAAACAAGGTATTCAATCTGTTCAACTGTTCCACCATTTGTGTAGTTGGTCACAGCCCATACAGGTTCCTTTTGTGTCTTAAAGTCTGCATTAGAGAGAACAATGAGGAATGAGACTAATCCATGATTCATAACTTGCTGTTATCTGATCCTGGCAGCCAGCTATGATGTTTAACATTGTCCATATAGCTTCCTTCTGAATATTAGTCTTAGAGTTAATTGGCAGACTGGGAAAGACAGCAAGTGCTCCTGCATCTATTACAACCTGAGTCTGCTCATCTGTCCCAGTGACAATATTTCCTTTGGCTCCTTAGTGCAGGAGTCACAGTTGGCAATTCAGTAGCTCCTAGGAGCTTCGCAAGTTGGGGCACAACTCCTGTTTTCACAACCATTTCAATCCTTTCATTTGGACCATCAGTAAGGTAGGAGATGGCCCAACAGCTATCTGTTAATACTTTTGCGTCATCATGCTGCAGGAGATGAACTAAGTAGGAAGTATCAGCTAAACAGCATTTAACAGAGGTGCAGGACTCTCATTGCGACAAAGATTTGAAAGTGTACAGGTGAGATTATGTAAATAATCACACGCTAAAGATGGATATCAGGAACTGCAAGAAGAGCCAACAGTGGGTCAACTGCACTGTATTTAATAACCAAGTCATGGAAAACTGAACGACCACCTGCGATGTTTCCTGGAGCCCATACTGCTTGTTTAGTGATGTGAGCATGGGGAGATGCCAACAGAGAAATGAATACTAGGATAGCACTTTCATCTGCTAAAGTCTTATTTTGTTCCAGTGTCCCAGGAGCAATGTTAGTGAGGGCCCAGGCAAATTCAAACTGAATGGGACTACAATCAGTTCTGCCCAAGAAGAAAACAAATTTTGGAATCAAACCAGCCTGGATTATGTTGGCTATGGCTAGCTGTTTTTCCCTAGAAAGCAGTTTCCTTGCAGCCTGAGTAACTTGGAGCTGGCTTTCCAAATTTTTGCTATTTATGCCTTTGGCAATGTCCTCAACCAATTTATAGTGCCCTGGTTGTTGTAGTTTTTCTGCAGTGGAGAAGTAGCATCATCAGGAAATGAGCTTACATTTCTCCTTTTCAGCGTCTGTTCATCCTTCTTAGCTTTTCTCAGCTCCACATTAACTTCTATTTGGCAACACCTCATTTCTGTACTGTCTTTCCCCTTGTTCTTAATCTATTAAGGTGGGCAGCTGGTGAATTAGGATTCTTATTGGTGGACATGGTTATGAGACAAAGGGAGATAGCTCTCTGACCAGACTGAGCCTGACTTTGTACCTAGACAGCCAGCTCAGGCTTTTCACAGGAGACAGTGGGAAGTGGGCAGGCTGTAGTTCAGTTGCTTGGAAAACATCCAATACGGATTAGCATGAAGACTATTAAATATTTTTAATTTCTTTTAAAAAAGTTTTTATTCATTTTTATTTTCCTATTGCTCAAATACATTTGTCTCCATGTTCCTGCCACGACTTTCCCCAGCCCCACCCACCCCCACCTCCTACCCTCAGTCCTTCCTCACTTTGCTTTGTCCATGAGTCCTTTATACGTGTTCCTTGACCCTTCCCCTTCTTTTCCCTGCACCCCTCCTCCCTCGTCCCCTCTGGTTACTGTTGGTTTGTTTTTTCTCTCAATGTTGCTGGTTAAATTTTTCTTGCTTGTTAGTTTTGTTGATATAGGTGAGATCATATGGTATTTTTCTTTCACCACCTGGCTTATTTCGCTTAGCACGATGCGCTCCAGATCTATCCATGCTGTCGCAAGGGGTGGGAGTTCCTTCTTTCTTTCTGCTCTGTAGTAGTCCATTGTATAAATGTACCACAATTTTTTGATTCACTCATTTATGGATGGGCACTTAGGTTGCTTCAAATACTTAGCTGTTGTGTATTGTGCTGCTATGAACACTAGGGTGCTTAGGTTCTTTTGAATTGGTGTTTTGGGATTCTTAGGGTATAATCCCCGCGGTGGGATTGCTGGGTCAACAGGCAGTTCCATTTTTAGCTTTTCTACTTTTCCACAGTGGCTGCACCAGTCTGCATTCCCACCAACAGTGGACTAGGGTTCCCGTTTCTCCACAGCCTCGCCAGCACTTGCTGTTTGTTGATTTGTTTATGATGGCCATTCTGACCGGTGTGAAGTGGTATCTCATTGTGGTTTTAATTTGCATTTCTCTGATGGCTAGTGATGATGAACATCCTTTCATCTGTCTCTGGGCCCTGTGTATGTCCTCCTTGGAGAAGTGTCTGTTCAGGTCCTTTGCCCATTTTTAAATTGGGTTGTTTGTCTTCCTGGAGGGGAGTCATGTGAGTTCTTTACATATTTTGGAGATCAACCCTTGTCCAAGGTATCATTGTCAAATATATTTTCCCATATGGTATGTTCCCTTTTCATTTTGCGATGTTTTCTTCAGCCGCGCAGAGCTTCTTCTTTTGATGTAGTCCCATTTGTTTATTCTTTCCTTTATGTCCCTTGCTCTAGGGGACATATCGATGAAAATATTGCTGTGTGGAATATCTGAGAGTTTCCTGCCAATGTTCTCCTCTAGGACTTTTACGGTGTTGCGACTTATATTTAAGTCTTTTATCCATCTGGAGTTTATTTTTGTGTATGGTGTCCGCTGATGACCCAATTTCAATTTTTTGCATGTAGCCGTCCAGCTCTCCCAACACCATTTGTTGAAGAGGCTGCTATTACTCCATTTTATGCTTCTGCCCCCTTTGCCAAATATTAGTTGCCCATATAGACATGGGCTTATTTCTGGGCTTTCTATTCTGTTCCACTGGTCTATGGGTCTGTTCTTGTGCCAGTACCAGACTCTTTTGATTACACTGGCCTTGTAATATAGTTTGATGCCAGGTATTGTGATCCCTCCTACTTTGTTCTTCTTTCTCAAAACTGTCGCAGCTATTCGGGGTCATTTAGAGTTCTATATGAATTTTTGAAATGTTTGTTCTATATCTGTGAAATATGTCGCTGGTATTTTAATAGGGATATGTGTTGAATCTATAAATTGCTTTGGGTAGTATGGACATTTTGATGAAGTTAATTCTTCTAATCCATGAACACAGTATATGCTTCCATTTATTTGTGTCTTCCTTAATTTCTTTCTTGTGTCGTTTTTCTGAGTACAGGTCTTTTACCTCCTTGGTTAGGTTTATTTCTAGGTACTTTATTTTTCCTGTTGCTATAGCAAATGGGATTTTTTCCCCTGAGTTCTGATTCTGATATTTCATTGTTGGTGTCCAAAAATGCCTTTCATTTCTGAATATTGACTCTGTATCCTGCTGTTTTGCCAAATTCACTTATTAGGTCAAGTGGGTTTTTGGTGGAGTCTATAGGGTTTTCTATGTACACTATCAGGTGATCTGCACACAATGACAGTTTTACTTCCTCATTTTCAGTTTGGATGCCTTTTATCTCTTTTTCTTGTCTGATCTCTGTGGCTAGGACTTCCAATATTATGTTGAATAGAAGTGGTGAAAGTGGACATCCTTGCCTTGTTCCCGATCTTCGTGGGAAAGCTTTTAGTTTTTGCCCGTTGAGTATGATGTTGGCTATAGGTTTTTCATATATGGACTTTATTATGTTGAGGTATGCCCCCTCTACTCCCACTTAGCCGAGTGTTTGTATCATAAGTGAGTGCTGTACCTTATCGAATGCTTTTTCCACATCTATTAATATGATCATATGATTTTTGTGCTTCCTTTTGTTTATGTGATGTATTACGTTTATTGATTTGCGAATATTGAACCATCCTTGCATCCCTGGGATGAATCCCGCTTGGTCATGGTGCATGATCTTTTTAATGTATTGCTGGATGCGGTTTGCCAATATTTTGTTGAGGGTTTTGGCATCTAAGTTCAGCAGCGATATCGGCCTGTAGTTTTCTTTCTTTGTAGGGTCTTTATCTGGTTTAGGGATTAGGATGATGCTGGCCTCATAGAACGAGTTTGAAAGGCTTCCGTCTTCTTGGACTTTTTGGCATAGTCTGAGGAGGACAGGGGTTAGTTCCTCCTTAAATATTTTGTAAAATTCTCCTGTAAAATGGTCGGGTCCAGGCCATTTGTGTGGCGGGAGTTTCTTGATGACTGCTTCAGTTTCCCCAGCTGTTACTGATCTGTTCAAGCTTTCTGTTTCTTCCTCCTTCATTGTTGGAAGATTATACTTTTCTAGAAATTTGTCCATCTCATCAGGGTTTTCCAATTTCTTGGCATATAACTGTTCATAGTAGTTTCTTAGAATCTTTTGTATTTCTGTGGTATCAGTTGTTATTTCTCCTCTTTCATTTCTGATATTATTTATTTGGGTCCTCTCCCTTTTTTCCTTGATGAGTCCGCTTAAACGCTCGTCAATTTTGTTTATCTTCTCAAAGAACCAGCTCCTGGATTTATGGATCCCTTTGTATTGTTCTTTTCGTCTCTATGTCATTCAGTTCTGCTCTGATCTTGATTATTTCCTTCCTTCTACTCGCTCTGGGCTTGTTTGTTGTTGTTTCTCCAGTTGTTGTTGTTTTTTAAGATTTTATTTATTTATTTTTAGACAGAGAGGAAGGGAGGAGAAAGAGAGGGAGAGAAACATCAATGTGTGGTTGTCTTTCGCGCGCCCCCTACTGGGGACCTGGCCCTCAACCCAGGCCTGTGCCCTGTCTGGGAGTCGAACTGGTGACCTTTTGCTTCTCAGGCTGGCGCTCAGTCCACTGAGCCACACCAGCCATAGCTCACCTTCCATTTTAAGTGAGAGCCTTGCTGGGTAGAGCAGTCTTGTTGGCAGGCCTTTACTTTACGTTAATTGGAATATTTCTTGCCATTCCCTTCTGGCTTGTAGTGTTTCCTTTGATAGGTCAGCTGCTAGTCATATTGGGGCTCCCTTGTATGTTTCCACCTGTTTCTCCCATGCTGCCTTTAAGGTTCTCTCTCTGTTTTTGATATTTGCCATTTTAATTATGAAGTGTCTTGGAGTGGGCCTCATTGGGTTCCTCTTGAATGGGACCCTCTGTGCTTCCTGGACTTGTATGAATAAGGGAAATTTTCCATCATTACTTTTTCGAACAGGTTCACCATCCTTTCCTCCTCTTCTTCTCCTTCTGGCATCCCTATTATATGGATATTATTACGTTTCAGGTTGTCCTGCGTTTCCCTAAGCACCACTTCATTCTTTTTGAGTCTTTTTTCATTTTCTTGCTCTTTCTGGGAGCTTTTTCCTACCTTGTCCTCCAGCTCGCTGATTCAATTCTCTGCTTCCTCAAGCCTGCTTTTGATTCCTTCTACTGTGTTCTTCAATTCAGAAATTGTATCCTTCATTTCCTCTTCCCTCTTGTTGATCGTTTTTATGTCCCTTTTCATGCTGATATAGTTTGCAGTAAGTTCCTTGTAGTTTCCCTGTAGTTTTTGGTAATTCTCTCTGAGCTCACTGAGCTCATTGAGCTTCCTTAGAACCATTGTTTTGAACTCAGTATGTGATAGTTTACTTGCCTCTATTTCACTTAGTTCTCTTTCTGGGGATTCTTCCTTTCCCTTTGTTTGGAGGATGTTTCTTGGTCTTCCCATTATTTGTGAGATTCCTCTTTTTTGCCTCTGCTTCTTAACTTGATCTGTCTTGACTTCCTGACACTGTGGTGTGAACTTCTACAGTAGGAGACCTGTAAGATTTATTGGTACAATCTCCTTGATCTCCTGAACTTGCTGCTCTTTGGGTGCCTTTTATGTATTCTATATTGGCTCCCTGGAAATAATGGGGTTTTGCTTGTTGTTTGGTCATTCTTTGGTGGGTCCTACCATCGATCTGGTTGACTGAGGGCCACTCTGCCCTCCACATCCTGTGTGTTTTTGTGCAGTTGCTGCCAGAACAAAACCACACAGCACATGAGACTAACCCACATCTGCAAAAATAACTCCCCCCTGCAATCCCTTTATCAACAACACATGAACCAGTATTTATAAGGGTGTAAAGAGGTTAAGACTATTATAAGAAAAGAGAGACATGAACTATTAGTATAAAATAATGACTTAATATGCATAAACTTGATGGACCCAAAATGAATGTTAAAAAGCTATATAAAAAAGAAAGTATTGCAAATCATGGAGAAAACCACAATGGATTTCATCTCGGTAGCCTCTAGTATTTACTGCTTTTTTTCTTTCTGGATCTGCCTCTGATGATGCCAGATGTTGACCCTGTCTGACTTTAGGCATCTGTTTGAGACTTCCAGGAATCTACTGTTTGTGCCTATCTCCTTCAGCTGCTAATCTAGTCACTTTGCTCTCAGCAGTCAGGCTTAGGAACAACAGGGCCAGGGCAGAGTCCCTCCTGTGGCAGGGTTATTGTGTCCCCTCATGCTGATGCCGCTCAGGTGTGTGATCTGCCTGAGCAAGATGGCTGCTGTTGTATTCAGGGTGAGCCAGCACCAGTATTCTGTGAGCTATTCCCTCAGTTCTCTCCCCAAAGCCTCTGTCCCCAGTCTTTTCTTAGGCATCTCTAGCCCATGCTGTTCCCGCCTTTGCTGGAGCCCGTAGTAAGTCGCTGCAAATAAAAATTTATGCATTGGCCCTTTAAATGGCTTTCCATCTCCAGCCCTCTGTGTCTGGCAGAGATCAACTCTGCTGTCTTTTTCATCTGGCTATTATCTGTGTATTTTTTGGGCTCTGGTGCTGTAGGGTGGAGATCCACGCCTTTGGTTTAGTCCCCACTCTTCTCAGGGGGACCTAAGTGGTCATTTAAATATCCCTGTGGCACTGCCGCCTGTGGTTGCCCAGCCAGCCTTCTCGAGTCTCCACTACACTCCTTACCATCAGGTTGTGCTAAAGCTGGTTATTCTGTCTGTCCGAGTTTATAAGGCTTCTCTCTCACTAATATTTATTTGTTTGTTCGGGTGATTTCTCTACAATTTAGTTGTAATCCCAGATTTGTCCTGGGAGGGTCAGTGTAACTTCCATTCACTCCTCTGCCACCTTGCCCCTCCTCCTAAATAGTTTTAATTTCTAAGATCTCTTTTTATTACATTTAAACATGGAATATTTTTAGGTACCATTTTTAAAAAATTGAATCTTTATTGTATTTATTAGAATATTTTTTTACTCTCCCTGAGGATGCAAATTAAAATTTCAAAATGAAATCTCTCCTTGTTCCTAAAATTTCAAAATAAAATCTCCTTTCAGTCCTCCTCCAGGGTCTTGTCCACATGGGCTCCTCCTTTAAGTTGCTAGATTTCCTCCTCAGTTTGGTGAGCCTTCTTTATTTGTCCCTTTAAAGAATGAAGGAATATCTATACTTTTTGTAGGCTGCTGGCATGGGTTTCCCCTGTACTTGGACAGGTAGATCTCTGTACTCAGTGGGCCTTTCCTCTGAATGGAGAGGTTGATGGTGGCAGCTCTGGAGTATAAGGAACAGTGGTGCACTGGGGTAGCTCACCCTGAGCTGATTGTACACCTCACTTCCTAACTCTACCTTTAGACTTTAGATAGGAAGCTTGATATCAGCAAAGATGGGAGCATTTACACCAAAGAAACTGGCAAATTCTACTATGACTGTTTTATTTTCTCCCAGAGAGCTGATTTATATTATTATAAATAACAATAATGTAGTTTTTACATATCAGATTATCTTAAGATCGTATGTTTTCCTGTTTCCTTTATGTTTTATTTCAAATGATATAAAATCAATTATCCTTATTAAATTCTATAAGTGCCTATAAAGATCTACTATACTCAGTATTGTTCTCTAATATCTGCTTAGGGTATATTGTATAAACTTATTTCTTGAAAAAAGAAAACAAAGGATGAATGATATGAACCTAACAAGGATACAAAGCACTCACAATTGCAGTATGAATCAGCTTCCCAAAGCTGCAAAACTATACATCAGGCAGGGAGAAAACTGTATGCATAGAAGAAAGTAAGTTTAAGAGTAACAAGGTTGTAAATGAGTAAGTGAGAAGTGGTGTTGTTTTGCAACAAGGGTCACAATACACATTTCTTGCTAATAATTATATAAGTCCCACATCACAAAATTATTTATGAAAATGTGTTCTTTGTAAAAACTATGTCCTTCCAAAATACCAATGTGCTTTAATAAATTATTTGAAGCTTTTCTTTGTGATGACAAGCTATCAATGATAGATTAATATGACTGCATAAAATTGTGCTTTGATTCTCAACTTCTGCTACATGTTTTGTAGCAGATGGACTTCCTGAATAGGAAGAGAGGAGACAAGACTATTGTTAACTGAGTTTTTCAGTCTTCTTAAGCCTTTAAATAATTTCACATAACTCTTCTGTATGTGATGAACTTCTACTTTAAGAGATAGGTTTTGTTTTTTTTTCTGTCTTGTTTTTCTCTGAAGAGTAATTTATTACCAAAACTTGATGGTTTAAAACAATAGAAATTTATTATCTCACAGTTCTGGAAAACAGAAGCTTGAAATCAAAATGTGAACAGGGCCATATTCCTGGAGGCTCTAGGACAGAATCCTTTCTTTCCCCTTCTAACTCTGGGGGCTCCATTCCTTGGCTTTTGACCACATCAATCTCTGCCTCTGTATTCACATTGTCCTCTCTTCTGTGTGTCCTCAAACCTCCCTCTGCCTCCTTTTTATAAGGATACCTGTGATTGCATTTAGGAATTACCCTTGTAAACTAGACTCATCTTAATCACATCCACAAAAACCCTTTTTCTATATAATTAACATTTACAAGGTCTAGAATTAGACCTCTCTTTGGGAAGACCATTAGTCAACTACCATAACTACTATTCTTTATTTATACTGTTGGTCAGCTCTAAGACCTTCACCTCCTTTGGGAAAGGTCATTGGGAGAACTTACAGCAATTAAGATGTCACTTCAGTGAAACATGACAGAGGTTGCCACATTTGGCGTGATGGACATGGTCTCAGAGTCAATCAGTGGCAAGGAAAAATCATCCTAGGTGTAAAGCTGTGTGACTATGGAATTGAGTTGAACTGATGAGCACTGGGGACTGGTCTTTCTTTGAAATTGAAGATGTTACAGAAATTTCAAAATCCCAAAATATGTACAATGTAAATGTATTGGTAAACTGGACAGTTGTTGGTCAAAAGCTCATGTTTACACATTTGTGTGTGTGTGCATATTTCATCGAGGGCCACCTATTTAATTTGTGAGTTAGGGTTTTGTGCAAAACAAAAACACAGGGCCCCTTGTTCAAAAAGCAGGATGTTTTGTCTCTTGACTTACCATGCTGTTCAGCTGCTATTTCATGTCATTTTAAGTAAATAAAAATGTAAATTATTGGCATGAATTTTACTGTTTATCTTTCTGTTATGTGATGCTAGTTTAAATGCAAGTATAAGTACACTTAACTCATGTGAAAAATCATCAAAATAATGTAATTCTTATTTCATAGCTCATGCATACATATATATTTTGTTCTCACCAGGAGAGCTGAAACTGACTGATTTTTTTTTTATTTCAACAGTAAATCTGCTATTTCTAACAGATGGCTAGATTTGTTGAGTTGGGATAGATGAGGATCATTTACTAGAAATTGGAATTAAGAGAGAAACTTTGTTTACTTTTATTTTCAATTTTCTAAAGTACTGTGTTTTAGATGTATCTCTTTCAAACATCATAGAGCTGAGATTCGCTTTATGAGCCAGTGTGCATTTATCTCATTTAATAGGTGAGTTAATCCATTTACAGATGTTAGATCTAATTATCATATTTTATTTCATATTTTGTGTTTTCATAGTTTAAGAATACTTTTCCTTATGTGGTCATTTTCTTTGCATTTATCTTATTTAATAGGTGAGTTAATCCATTTACAGATGTTAGATCTAATTGTCATATTATTTTATTTCATATTTTGTGTTTTCATAGTTTAAGAATACTTTTCCTTATGTGGTCATTTTCTTTGCAGTTTTAATAGATTTATAGAGATATAATTTATATAATGGAAAATCTGTCCATTCTAAGTATGCAGTTTGATGAATTTTAATTCTTTGTATTTTGTGGATTTAGTTTTTCGTGATATTTAGGGAGGGAGATTTGTATTTTTGCCCAAGTGCTCAGTTTATAATTATAATCTTATATAACAACTTTAATTATCTATTTCTTCTGATGATATTATCAATTGTTCTGTGCTATGAGAAATAACGTTAAAATATTTCTCTTGCTCTTCTTCACCACCCAACTTAAGGATGTTTTCTTTCTTGGTATTTGCATTTGTACTGATACATATACTTATATTACTGTTACTTTACTTGTCAGTTTTAGGGTATATTTTTGACTCACAAGTATAGAAGAGGCAATCAACAAACCTACTTTACTTTCCACCCCCATCCCTCTTTCCTCAATGAGTTTTATCAGTTGTGTCCTTTTTAGCTTCTCAAGGCTTTAAACATTTAAATTATGACCTGTCACATTCCTTCTCACATTTGCTTTAGTTTCAACTTTATTTTTAAATATGTTCAGTACTCACCCTTGTTCCCTTTGCCAAAATTTCCCAGTTATCTTTTGGTGAACACCTTTCATTTATTCATAGTTCCTGTAGGGTTCATGGGAACAATATTCTCTGAAAAATATTTTATGAGCAAGGTGATATGCATCACTTCAGTGGGGACAATATAAAACCATACAGCATATTTTCCCTTTGAATGTGAGAGTCTGTGACTAGACAAGAAAAACAGCTTTAATTAACTTAATGTGTTACTGATTTCTGAAAATAAGATTTCCTGAAACAAATGTTAGAGCATTATATTACTTTGGGGATACTGCTCTCTAATAGCCTACAGACAAGCAACAACGTCAACACAGTGGCCAGAAACTCAAATAATAAGTTTACTGATTCTATTGAGTTGAAAAGGCCAGAGGGAAAAAAAGTACCAATAATTCTTTTTACAGAAACTTTCTTATCTGTAAAACAGACCAAATAATGCTCATTTTTTCATTGTCCAGGAGACTGTGTCCTAAGATCCTAGTGTGTTACTCCCAATGAGAACAAACTGGATCTGCAGAGATTAGACATGCATTAACCCTCCCTACCTCAGTTTACTTAGTAAGTAAAGTAAATATACTGGGAAATTCTCTCTTTTTAAAGGTTTATTTTTTATTTTCATTTGAGTAAGAGGGGAAGGGAGAGAGAGAAACATCAATCAGTTGCCTCCTGCACATGCCCTGACTGGCGATCAAACCCCCAATCCAGGTATGTGCCCTGACTGGGAATCGAATTGGCGAACTTTTGGTGTATGGGACAATTCTCTAACCAACTGAGCCACACCGGCCAGGGATGGGAAATTCTCTTTTTAATCGTACGTAATTTCTCTAAACCTACTAACAGAGAAGAGCTAACATCCTTCCTGAAGATAAGAAAGTTACTCCGATCTTATCAACAAAATCAAGTGTACAAATTTTTTAGGTATCTTTTTTTACGTCCTCTGAGTGTAAAGGTAATACACTTTCACAATAAAATTTTTTGGAAGGTTTTGAAAGGTGTATCCAAAAAATCTAGATATAGGTAATACTAATATTTTATTGTCCTTCTTGGCATACTTTTTCTTTGTACATAAATTAATAAACTCAGCAACACTGGATCATGTCATACATGTTGCTTATAACCTATTTTCACTCAACCTTATCTCCTGGACATCTTTTCACATCATTGAGTAGTCTTATAATTATTTTTTTGACTGTATTTCATTGTAAATAAGTATCATAAATAAAATGTTTTTTGCTTTTATTTGGGCCTTTAAGTTGGGTTTTTTGGGGGGGTTTTGTTGTTGTTGTTGTTGCCTATTTTAACAACACTACAATAAAGACTCTAGTACTGAAATAGCTATGTGTCTCTCCAATGATTTACCCAGCATAATTTTCTAGAAATTGGAGTTTCTTGGTCAAAGGGTATGAAAACAATTTTATGCTCTCTTTAAGCACATTACCGCATTGTCTTCCAGAAATACCTTTCTCTCCTCAGCAGTGTATAAAAGTAAATGAGCCAAAGGTATTAACTGTGAAAAAAATCTCATAAATATAAGGATAATATTTAATGTCATTACTATTTCAGAAGATCTATTTCCAAGATTGTTATGGGCACCTACTGATAGGAGTTGCCTGTGCAGTATTTTATAAGCAACGGCTGATGGTTCACACACTCACCTACCTTAGAATCCCTCTGCAGCCAGGGGCAGCTCTGCTGTCATCTGCCTGCTTCTTCCTTACTCCTTATCTTCTGACATCTGCTCTTGCACCAGCCTGCAGCTCTCCGCTTCACCCAAAGATGTAGCCCACAGAGTATCATAATGATTTATGAAAAGCACACAGCCACAGCTATGCGTGTCCTCAGATTGAGCTCTCATGCAGGAAACCTCTGGACAGTTGGTAAATTGTCATTATTTGCTGTAATAATATGTGACTATTGTTAAGGAATGGAGGTCTCTGGTGGGAGGACTTCAGGAAGAATCCATGAGTACCCTTCAGCTTCAGGAAAATGTTTTTAAATAAGATGGGAAGGGCAGATAGATGGTACGTTTAGGTGAAAGGTGAGCATGCAAGCAAGACACATTTACCTGATCTCTCTAACTCTCAGTTTCTTCACTCCGTAATTAAAGAAAACTACCTTTCCTGGTTACTATAAAGAGGAGAGGTAGTCTATGTTCAGTGCATAGCATATAATAAGAGCCATATAGGTACTGTTTTAAATTTATTTTTATTTTTGATATTTAGAGAGAGCATAAGGGAAGAAGAAAGAGAGGAAGAGAAACATTGATGTGAGAGAGAAACATCAGTTGACTGCCTTCTGTATGTGACCTGACTGGGGACCAAACCTGCAACCCAGGCTTTTGCCCTGACCAGGAATTGAACCTGTGACCTTCCGCTTTGCGGGACAATGTCCAACCAACTGAGCCACACTAGCCAGGGCGATACTGTTTTAAATAATTATTATTAGTTGAGTGACCCTGTAATATGAGTTAACCATCAGTTTTCAGAAGAATTGAACTGTCCTTTTGGCAACTGTATTTCACCAAATCTAAGGTCCTAACTATTATGAGAAGCTGCGTGGGTTACTAAGAAAGAAAAAAAACTACAGTTAAATGATGACACAAGCCTTCCTTATCATTGACTATATGAGGCATCTGATTTTAGAGATGTTTAAATGGGAAAACACACCTTGGAATCAGTGACTAATGGTTCATTGTGCTTCAATAGATAAGCTCTGTGACTTTTGGACTCCCACTGGGGCAAGGTGCAGGGGAAGGAGATGAGCAAAAGCAGGTGAGAAGCCTCTGAGAATATAGCCAGGACAAGGGGGTAGGAGCCAAAAAGACTGAGTGACCTTTAACCCTTTGCATGTACATGAATGTGCCTGAGCATAGGCTGAATAAACACAAGTTACTTATATACAAGCTACATTTCCTAGGGACACACCTCTGAGAAGGCTGTGTGCTCAGAGATGGAAGCAAGAGGCTGTTAGACAACTTCTGGAGATTAGTGAGAGATTAGAACATTTCATCTTAAACTTACTAGCTCTTAAACCATCCTGTAGGGTCTCTAACCTTTTGAAATCTGTTTTATGTCATTTTCAGGGTGACCTGAGGAAATACAGATTGTATGCCACGGTGCAAAAAGTATATATTCTGAGAGAAATCAACTCTTTGGTTCAAAAACATTTACTGAGCATGGGGGGTTAAATGGTAATGGAAAAAATACAATAAAATATATAGATAAAATATAAAGGAAAAAAATACTTACTAAGCATCTATTATGTGAGTCACATTAAAAATAAGAAGGCCTTCCTCTCATAAAATTTGTGTTGCTGAACAGGCTGTGCACACTAACAAGTAACTTTTCTGTGTTCTGAATGGCATATGAAGAAAAGGAAGCTGAGCTCTGGCTGGGTTGGTTGAAGCATCGACCTGTACTCCCAAACATTGTGGGTTCTGTCCCCGGTCAGGGCACATACCTAGGTTATGAGTTTGACCCCCCAGTCAGGGCACATAGAGGAAGCAATTGTTGTTTCTCGCATCGATCTCTTTCTCCCCACCCCTGTCCTCACTTTCTAAAATCAATAAACATATCACTGGGTAAGGATTTAAAAAAAGTAAGAAGAAGAAGAGGAAGATGAGCAAGGTGCTACATATCAGATGGGCTCTTAAGGCGTACGCCCTAGAACCATTTCTACCACTTATTGGCTTTGGGATCTCATACACCCAGCTTTGTGGTGGTCTCTGTGCCTCAGCTTCCACATCTGTAAAATGGGGCTTAAAATAATACTTATGCCTTAGAATTATTGTGAGGCATTAATGAGTTACTAAATGCCTGCACATTGGGAGTACTTATTAAATGCTCATTATTGTAAGTTAGAAGGCTTTATCCAAAATTTCTTTTCAAATATTAAAATTCAAGAGTATGGGAGAGTAAAAATTTTTTCTCTCATTCCCATTTCCAGCTACCCACTTCTTCCAACATCCAAATTGTTTTCCAGAGATAATTTCAGTACATACAAGCCAATGGTAGCACATATATAAAAGGGAGTACCCTATACACACCTTCTGCATCACTTTTTTTTAAACTTAAAATTTATCTTACCTCCCTTTCCAAAATAGTACACAAAGAAGTGTACTCATTCTTTTTTGCTGATGGTGTTGAATTTTTTTCTGTTTATGTATAGTTGTGTCATAAACTACCTTACTATCTCCTTCTAAAAGTACCTTTTAGAAAATAATAAAACACTTTTTTTCAAAATAGAAAAATTTTTAATCTCCTATACTCTTCTGAATTTTAATAGTCCAAAATAAATTTTGGGTTCTCTGACTAAGAATGTGGCAATAAATTTTAAAAGTATATAAAATAATCAATTTCAGAAAAACAGAAATGACATGTGGGACTCAGGATAAAAATTAGAACTCAGAATCGCTACAATATTTATCTAGAATGTCCAATTTTCAACAGAAAATATGAGACAGCTGAGGAAACAGGAAAATGTGACCCCATAGTACAGAGAACATAGTCAATAGAAACTAACTCTGAATGGGTCTATATATTGGATTTTGTAGAAAAATACTTTGCAGCTATCATAATTGTGTCCAAAGAATTAAAGAAAACCATCTTTACAGAATTAAAGGAAAATATGTGGACAGATAAGAAAATAAAAACAAACAAATTAAAACCATAAGAACCAAGTGGAAATTCCATGCTTGGAAAGAACAAAAACCAAAATGAAAAACTCATTAGATGAGCTCAATAGTATATTTGATTCTTTTATCTAGCAAAATTATTCTTCAAAAATAAAGGCATATGAAATGCCCAGTTAATCAAAGACTGGGATAATTTGTTGTTAGCACACCTGCATCACAAGATATACTAAAGGAGGCTCTTTCTGCCTGAAAGAAAATAGCACCAGATGGTAACTGGAAAGGATATGAGGAGCCCTAGAAAATATCAATTTGGCAGTAACTATAAAAGACTGTATAATAGGTAGATTTCTGTAACCTTCTCCTCTCAATTTGTTTTAAAAACATAAATTCATATAAATCAATAACTACAACATCATGTTGTTGGTTTGTAATGTATATAGATGTAATATATATGCCAAAAATATAGATTTTATATATATTTTTCCAAGAATATATTGGAAAACAGAGAGGAGGAAATAGAACTGTATTTGAGCAAAATTGCTATATTTTACTGGTATTAAGTCACTATTGTGCCTATTGTAATTCCTACAGCAACCTCTTAGGAAATAACTTAAAACATGTAGTTAAAAAATCAACAGGAGTTTAATATGCTATGAAATGCTTTTCTTTTTTTAACAATATTTTATTGATTATGCTATTATAGTTGTCTAATTTTTCCCCTCCCTTTATCTCCCTCTGCCCCGCACTCCCTTCTCACCAGCATTCCCACCCCCTACCTTAGTTCATGTTCATGGATCATACATATAAGTTCTTTGGCTTCTCCATTTCCTATATTATTCATAACCTCCCCCTGTCTATTATGCTTCTCATTCCCTGTTCCTTTCCCCCATTCTCTCCCCTCCATCTCCCCACTGATAACCCTCCATGTGCTCTACATTTCTGTGATTCTGTTCCTGTTCTATGGTTTGCTTAGTTTTTTTTATGTTCAATTGTTGATAGTTGTGAGTTTATTGTCATTTTACTGTTCAGAGTTTTGATCTTCTTTTTGTTAGATAAGTCCCTTTAACATTTCATATAATAAGGGCCTGGTGATGATGAACTCCTTTAATTTTACCCTATCTGGGAAACACTTTATCTGCCCTTCCATTCTAAATGATAGATTTGCTGGATAGAGTAATCTTGGATGTAGCTCCTTGCTTTCATGACTTTGAACACTTTTTTCCAGCCCTTCATTGACCGTAAAATGTCTTCTGAGATATCAGTTGACAGTCTTACGGGAACTCCTTTGTAGGTAATTGTCTCCTTTTCTTTTGCTGCTTTTAAGATTCTCTCCTTATCTTTAATCTCGGGTAATGTAATTATGATGTGCCTTGGTGTGTGCTTCCTTGGTCCAACTTCTTTGGGACTCTCTGAGCTTCCTGGACTTCCTGGAAGTCTATTTCCTTGGCCAGATTGAGGAAGTTCTTCTTCATTATTTTTTTCAAATAAGTTTTCAATTTCTTGCTCTTTCTCTTCACCTTCTGGCCCCCCTATGATTTGGATGTTGGTTCGTTTAAAGTTGTCCCAGAGATTCCTAAGCCTCTCCTCATTTTTCTGAATTCTTGTTTCTTCATTCTATTCTGGCTGAATGTTATTTCTTCCTTCTGTTCCAAATCATTGATCTGAGTCCCGGTTTCCTTCCCTTCATGGTTGGTTCCCTGTATATTTTCTTTTACTTCACTTTATATAACCTTCATTTCTTCCTTTATTTTGAGGCCATACTCAATCATTTCTGTGAGCATCCTGATTACCAGTGTTTTGAACTCTACATCTAATAGGTTGGCTATCTCCTCATTGCTTAGTTCTTTTTCTGGAGTTTTTATTGTTTTTTTTTCATTTGGGCCATATTTCATTGTTTTTGTGCACCTGTTATGTTGTAAGGGGAGGAGGCTTATGTATTCACCAGGCAGAGCAACCCACTTTGCTGCACTGTGGAGCTGAATGTGGGGGAGGGGTCAGAAAAGGAACAATGCTGCTTGCTTGGCTCTCACCCTGCTTTCAGTCACTTCTCTTGCTACCCACAAGCAAATTGGGCCCTTCTGGTGCTGATTTCCAAGTAGTTGGATTTGTGTACATTCTCGGACACCATGGATCCCTCCAAAAGACTCTCTTGTGAGACTGGGAGTTTATCCCACCACCACAAACCCCCCTAGGTTTTTACAGCAAGAGGTTTTGAGGCTTTATTTCCCTCCACTGGAAATTTGGGTTGTGTAGTCTGTCTGACTCCCAAGTTGTTCCTCCTGGCTATCTGCATGCTAATGTGGGACCATTTGGTCCGCCAGCTGCTGCCTCACCTGCCTGGTCCACTAGCTGTCACCTTGCTGCGTGTTTCTCTGCTCCAGCTGCCCATCTCCAGCCCTCTTACCAGTCTCAGTGAATATTTCTTCATTTAACTCCTTGGTTGTTAGTCTTACATTCAGTTCAGTTTTCTGGCAGTTCTGGTCATTTTTTTGTTTTTAAATTGATTGTTGTCCTTCCTTTGGTTGTGTGAGGAGGAAAAGTGTATCTACTTATGCCTCCATCTTGGCCAGTGCTATAAAATATTTGTTTAACATGAAAGAGAGAAGTAAAGGTTAGAAAGAGGGACAAAAACAGTCATGAGATATACAGGAAACAAATAGCAAAATGGCAGATGGAAATCCAAGCATAACAATAACTACATTAGTGGGAATTGACTAAACATGCCAATCAAAGACCAGAGACTGTCAGATTAAATTTAAAAAACAGAATCCTTCCGTATTTTGGCTACAAGGGACACATTTTATTTTTTTTATTTTTATTTTTTTAAATTTATTTTTACTCTTCAAATACATTTGTCTCCATTTTCCCGCCACCATTTTCCCCTTCCCCACCCACCCCCACCTCCCACCCTTAATCCTTCCCCACTTTGGCTTTTTCCATGTGTCCTTCATACATGTTCCTTGATTTGACCCTTCCCTTTCCCCATTACACCCCTCCCTCCTTCCCTATCATTTCTGTTGGTTTCTTTTTTGTTTCAATGTTGCTGGTTATATTTTCTTTGTACAAGGGACACATTTTAGATTAAAATCACAAATAGTTTCAAAGTAAAAAAATTAAAACAAAATATGTCTTGGAAAATGGAAAAATATAAGGAAGTCCAAGTGCCTTTGATATAAATATCAAACAAAATAAACTTTATAACAAGAACTGTTTCTAGAGACAAAGAGACACACTTTATTTTGATAAAATGCTTGATACATTAGGAACATAGAACAATTATAAATGTATACACATGTAATAAAGGAGTTCCAAAGTACATAAAAAAACGAACAAAGTTCAATAAGAAATATATAATTCAACAATTATTGTTGAAGACTTCAATATCCCACTCCCAATAACTTGTAGAAGAAAGTTAGTAAAGATATAGAGAATTTGAACAACACTGTCAATCACTTAAACTTAAGGACATCTAAATAACAGTACACATAACAAAAGCAGAATATAAATTCTTTTTAAGGGCATGGAGAATACAACATACTAAAATTTATAGGATGCAAGTAAAGTATTTATTATAGGAAAATTTATAGCTGTGAATTTCTACATTAAAAAAGTATAAAGATTTCAAATCAATAAACTTATGCCTTAAGAAATTAGAAACAAAAGAACAAACTGAATCCAAAGCAAGAGGAAGGAACTAAATAACAAAAACCAGAGTGGAAAAATAAAGTAAAATAAAGAATAGAAACAGAACAGAGAAAATAAGTAAAACCAAGAGTTGGTTCTTAAAATAAACTGACAAAATTGAAAAATCTTTAGCTAGACCAAGAAAGAAAGAGGGAACTCAAATTACTAAGATCAAGAAAAAAAGAGAGTGTCACTATTGACCTTACAGAAATCAACAGGATTATATGAAAATAATATAAGCAGTTTTATGCCAACCAATTTGATAATCTCAATGAAAAGGACAAATCCCTAGAAAGACAAACTGCTCCAACAGACTGAAGAAGAAATAAAAAGTCTGAATAGACCTATAACAAATAAAGTGGCTGAATTAGTAAATCAAAAAACTTACCACAAAAAAAAAAAAGCCTAAGCACAGATGACCTCATGGGTAAATTCTACCAAATACTTAAAGAAAATTAATACCAAATCTTTAAAAGTTCCTTGAAAAAATTGGAAGAAGAGGAAACACTTCTCAACTCATTGTATGAGGCCAGCATTTCCCTAATACCAAATGTAAAAACATTGCAAGAAAAGGTCAACATGCCTTATGAATAGAAGCAATTTCTCAGCAAAATACTAACAGAATTTAGAAATATATAAAAAGTATTATACACCATCACTAAGTGTGATTTATCCCAAAATGTAAGATTTAATTTAAAAAAATCAACATAACATAAAATACTAACAGAGTAAAGGCCAAAACCACACAAAATTGTTCCAATAGACACAGAAAAAGTATTCAACAAACTCCAACACCTTATCATGTTAAAAACACTCAACAACCTAGAAATAGAAGGAAACTCCTTCAACTTGATAAAGACTACCTTTCTCCTAAGATCAAAAACAAGGCAAGAATGTCTGCTCTAGACACGTCTACTCAACCTTGTATCCAGCAATGCCACTACTAGGTAAATCACAAGAGAAACTGAAAACATGAAAGCTTGTGGACAAATTTTCATAGAAACATCATTCACAATTGATCAAAAGTGAAATAACCCAAGTGTCCATCACCTGATTAAAAATAAACAATATGTGGTCTATCTACATTTCCCAACTGTAAAAAGGAATGAAGTATTGACACAAGCTACAACATTGGATGAACCTTCGAAACATTATCCAAAGTGGATGAAGCCAGTCACAAAAGACTACGTATTGTATTAATTGATTTATATATATGTCCAGAATAGACAAGTCCATAGAGATAGAAAATAGGTTGATAGCTGCCAGGAGCAGGGAGGAGACGAACGTCTTTTCTTCAGACTTTGTCTCCTCATGGGGATTGTGAACTTTGAGAGTATGAATCAGGCTTTTGCCACCTCTCCAGTTACCCAACCATCCTCATTAGTTACTTGACTGATCGAAACAAAGAAAGACGTTTCTTATTACCATCATTAACGCCTTCTCAACAGCACTAGGGCAGCTAACATTTCTTAACTATATGCCAAACACTGTTTCACACATATAACAGAACTGTTAATTTCCAAAGGACGGGTTCTTTATCAGTTTTGTGGCTTGATGTATACCAAAGGCTTAAAGTAACACCTGTTACATAATTGGAGCTTAAGAAATATTTGTTGAATAACTATCATATTCTTTACTCGTCACAGAAAATCTAGTTGGTAGATGCCATTATTATCCTCCATTTACTAGGGCAGAGATGAACAAGTAGCTCCAAGTCACAGTGTCAGGAAGTGGCAGAGTCAGAATACAAGCTTAGGCCCCTTGACTCCAGGGCCCAAGAGCTCATCATTCTGCTCTACAGTCTCTCATTGATGCCAGCCATGCTTTTGTTTCTGATGAGGATGAGGTAGAGAAGGAATGATGCTGGAGCCCTTGGGAAGATAGAAAGCTGAGGAAGAGCTCTCCTTGGTAACTGGGAGATTCAGAGTCTTGGCCAAGAGGCTCAAGAGTGGGGTGCTTGGAAAGGATGATGGTCATGTTTTGAGGTAGACCTTTGGTGATTCAGGTCTACCTCTGAAATGAACCAGACCCACAGGGATATGTGCCAGGATTGCATGGTGATGTCATTTGTAGAACTGCTTTTATTGAATCGCTCTTCCATATGCTACCCTTGGCTTTTTGATACACAAGGTCTACTGGAAGTTGTCAAAACAGGCATTCTTTGGGGTCCCTAAGGAGAAGTTCATGTCCTAGCTCAGTTTCAGGACCACTTACATTTTCCTTTGGCAATTGTTTTACTCATCTTTTGAAAACTAAGTTTCTTTTTCACCGACAACTAAAAAGCCAAACATATGCTTTCCTATGAGCAAATGTCTAGGTCTTTTTTTTTTTTTTAAAGATTCATTTATTTATTTATCTATCTATCTATCTATCTATCTATTTATTTATTTATTTTGAGGGAGAGGGGAAGGGTGGGAGAAAGAGAGGGAGAGAAATATCAATGTATGGTTGCCTCTCACATGCCCCCTACTGGGGACCTGGCCCACAACCCAGGCATGTGCCCTGACTAGGAATCAAACCAGCGACCCTTTGGTTCGCAGGCTGGCACTCAATCCACTGAGCCACACCAGCCAGGGCCAAATGTCTAGGTCTTTAGTTACACACTTTTGTCTCAGTCCTACTCCTGCCTTTATTTTATGTTCCTGGCCTGGTTTTCTTTTCCACCACGTTCCACTTTCTACCTTAAGTTATATATGAAACAATACAAATAAAATAAACGTATTAAAGTCTTAATATTAATAAAAAAGGCCTCTCTTTTCTTCCCTTCTCTCTTTAGCAGCTCTGTCAGTCACTGCTGTTTGTACTGGCTGAGGGAATGCTGGCATAGGGGACTTGGAGTTTTGATCCTGACTTTGCCATCAAATCACTATACCCTTTGAGCCTCCTTTTCCTGTTATGGAACTTACTATGAAGTGGTGAAGAATAACAAGATAAGCACAAAAACCTTGGGTCAGCACAGTAACAGGCATAATTGTGGTGAGAGTGCTACTGAAATGGAATACCAGCTCTTGGATTTCTGCTTACAAATGTGCAAGGAAGCACAATCAAGAGTGGGCAGACAGCTCAAGGGCCAGGTCCAAATTCTTGCTAATTTTTGAACTCTTGGCCAGTCACAGATATCATTCTAGAAGTGATGTGTTGTTGTGGGTGGGGAGGGAGAAAGTAAAGACTTCAGACTGATGACCTTTAGCTAGAAGAACATTCTGATGCAATTCTGAGGCCTGAGAAGGTTCTGGTGGAAGTTGATCAGCTTTGGTATCTCACTGCTTTCCTCAGTCATCCTCTCAATGGTGGAGATGAGCACAGTGAGGGTTGTGCTTTAGAGAGTTTCATTTTCCTGGGCTTACAATTCTGTGTCCTGAATGTCTTGTGGAGATTGTTACTTCCCTCCCTCCCTTCTTCCTTCTTGCTTCCTTCCCTCTCTCTCTCTCTCTCTCTCTCCCTCTCCCTCTCCCCACTTCTCTCAATTGTATTAATCCAACATGTGGAATCCAACATATGGGATTAATCCTCCTTATCTATGGGTTTCATAGCCACAGATTCAACCAACCATGGATCAAAAATATTCAGAAAAAAGTCACATTGTTGCTGATGTATTATGTAGGGCTACGATGGTTGCTGGTTGCATCTGTATTGAACATTATAGACTGTTTTATTGTCCTTATTCCCTAAACAATATAGTATAACAACTATTTACACAGGATTTACACTGTATTAGATATTATAAGTAATCTAGAGATGATTCAAAGTATATGGGAGGTTGTGCATAGGCTATATGCAACTAGTATGCCAATTTACATAAGGGAATTGAGTATCTGCAGATTTTGTATCTGTGGGGTTACTGGAACCAATTCCCTGCGGACACTGAGGGAAGACCATATTTACTAATTTCCCAGCACTGTGCTTGGACAACTTTCTTGTGAAGCTCACTTTCTGGACAGGTTATTGTGATACACTGAAAATAACTGGCAGGGGGTGGGTAGGTGGAGGGTTTCAAGGCTGCACCTCTGTAATTGACCAGCAGATACTCTGACCAAGAGCCTTAAGGGAGTTTCACAACACTGGAACATGCAACTGAGAGGTTTGTGAAATCTTATTTTGAGATTAAAAATCAAAATTATTGTACTACCTGTCTTCACACATTAATAGTATTTATTTATAGAACTTCATTACGCTAAATCATTCCTTAAAAATATCTTGAATTCACTAAAAACAGCTGCCTTTTAGACAAAAATTCTGTTGAGCACTACATTTTGGTGGGAGATTTGACTTTTGTTATCAGGTTGCTCTTGGCATTGGGTTGGAAATTGATCACTTAGAGCTGTGATTACTAAACCTTAATGGGTAATGAATCACCTAGGATCATGTTGAAATGTAGATTCTGATTCAGTAGGTCTGGGATAGAGGCCAAGACCCTCTGTTTAACAAGCCTGAGCTCTTGTTTGCTTGAGGCTGTTGGTCTTCAGACCACATCCTGACCAAGGAGGGATTAATTGGATCAGGGTCTCTCAACTCTGGCACTACTGACATTCTGGGCCTGGCAATTACTTGTTGTGGGAGCTGTCCCTGTACTAAAGACCATTAGCAGCATTCTTGAAGTCTACCCACTAGAATCTAGTAGCACCCATACCCCCAAATGTGACAACCAAACAATGTCTCCAAACATTGCCAATTTCCCCTTGGGGGCAAAATCATTCCCAGTTGAGAACCATGGAATTAGATGACTTTCAAAGACTCTTCCAAGTCCAGGTTTCTATGATCAAAAGCCCATATCAAAACCTCTTAGTTTGAAAACACACATGCCACTAAGCCTGGAAAAAAAATGGCCCCAGAGCTGGCCTCTTATTTATCTCCTAAAGGTATAAGGTCACAGATCCACCTTCTTCACAACAGCTACATGCAGCAGCACTGCCCCCAACCCCAGCAAAGGCTGGGAGTGGTGGCATTTGCACCCTCAAAGGGACCCTGGTGTATGATGTGACTGGGTGGGGGTGCCAGAGAGGGGTTGTCAGTTCTTCCCGCACAGGTGCTCCATGACAAGGACAGATAGGAGCCCATCTGCTGGAACAGGTGCCGTTCACCCCTGCTCAGCAATGGAGCTCTTCCTCAAGAGGCAAGAGGGCAATTCATCTAAATCAACAGAATGTGTTCCTTTCTTTACAAGGGGACTTTGCTCCCATTATCCGTGGGACCTAGTTGGTGTGCGAGGGCTTTAAATAGGGTTGGATGAGTGGCTGATTGCTCTGTGCACATCAGGATGATAGCAGAAGTCCAACACTAATTGAAAAGACATGCATTTTGGTCCTTCCCAGGATGGACAAGAGCTTAGAGACTGAAAACCACAGAGAGAATGAGCAAAGAGGACAGTTATGAATGACTATTGCCTATGTGGGTGCCTGTTTATTGGAAAATGTACTATTAGCTTTTATTGCTCTGAAGGAAAAATGAGACAGTATTTCAACAGTTGGATAAACTACAGAGCTTCCCAAGTCACAAAAACAAGTCTTCAGATGGAAAGTTTCACATACAACAATTATAGAGAAATTTCCAGAGACAGTGCTGAGTGGGAATAGTGTGCATGTGTGTTATATTAAAAAAAATGGGAGCATAACCCAAAATGCTTAAAATCAGTTTTTCTTTAATGAGGAGGAAAGACTAGAAGGGACCAGCATAGAAGCTAGACTTCTCTAAATGTGCCTTTTTATTCTGACATATTTGACCTGGAACTATGAAAATTTAAAAAATAGACTTTATTTTTTTAGAGTAGTTTTATGTTCACAGAAAAACTGAGGTGGAAGTAGAGTTCTCACATACTTCCTACCCACACCCACACAAGTAAAGCCCCCCTCACTATGAACATCCTACACCAGGGTGGGATAATCATCATACTGCATGAACCAACATGTCATTATTACCAAAAATCTATAGCTTAAGTCAAAATAACTGCAAAAAATTGTTTTTAACAGTTGATATTATACAGTTATTTTTCTGAGATAATGTTGATATTATTATGAGGTTGTCAGGTATACAATGTGGAATAGAGCAAACAGGTTATTAGTGATATTCTATCATTCCTGATGTTGTGAAAGACAGGATTATTAGTGTGGAAGAAAGGGGATAGAAGTGGAAGACAGATGAGGCTAAGTGAACACCTACAGTCCTGGAAAAGTATCATTGGGAGCTCATGGGGAAGGAAGTATTTTATGGATTTGTATTTTCTAGCTCTTCCACTGTAAAGGCCTCAAACCAGTGACCAACCCAGAGCAATGAGCATCCCTGTTGTCCAGAATGTGATTTCAAAATTTCTAACAAAAAAAAAAAAACAACCCAGAGAGCATTGGAGAATGGGCCGATTCCACATCTGCACCAGGAAATATGTAAGATGAATCTGAAACATCTCACAATATCAAACAGAGAGAAGTTATCAAAGACTTTGAGGGGCATGGCAACAGGACTCCGGTGCAGGCCGAGGAAGCACTCAATCACTAAGATGGGACAATTTGACCGTAAATAAGAATAATACTGCAATGCAACATCAAATATGTTTAAATTCATGCATTCATAATGACACTATAAAGAAAACAAATTGGTCACTGTAGGAGGATGCAAGTGAACTAAGTCATTATTTTGAAAAATGGTAATTAAAGAAGAAGAGTTAAGTATTAGGTTGGTCAAAAATTTCATTTGTTTTTTCCAGTAAGATGGCTCTAGTAGCACTTAGTTGTCTTTAATTTCATTTGAAACAATTTCGTTAAATTGTATTGTGATAGTTGTCACATGAGCATGTATTTTATAAAAACATCAAAATTGATGAATTTTTTTATTTTTTTTATTTTTATTTTTTTAAATTTATTTACTTTTTAAATACATTTGTCTCTGCCTCCCCCCTCACCTCTTTCCCTTGCCCCCTCCCACCTTCCCTCCCTCAGCTCTTCCCCTTTGGTTTTGTCCATGAGTCCTTGCTATATGTTCCTTGACTTTCCCCTTCCCTTCCCTTTCCCTGCTCCCCCCCTTCTCTCTTGTCTCTGTTGATTTCTTTTCCTTTTAGTGTTGCTGGTCATATCTTCCTTGCATCTTTGCATTGCTGCTTAGGTTCCGCTTATAGGTGAGATCATATGGTATTTGTCTTTCGCCCCCTGGCTTATTTCACTTAGCATGATGCTCTCCAGTTCCATCCATGCTGTCGCAAAGTTTAGTAGTTCTTTTTTTCTTTCTGCTGCGTAGTACTCCATTGTGTATATGTACCATAATTTTTTGATCCAATCATCTACTAATGGGCATTTAGGTTGCTTCCAAGACTTGGCTATTGTAAATTGTGCTGCTATGAACATTGGGGTGCATAGGTTCTTTTGTATTGGCGTTTTGGTGTTCTCAGGGTATAGTCCCAGCAGGGGAATCGCTGGATCAAAAGGCAGTTCCATTTTCAGCTTTCTGAGGAAATTCCACACTGCTTTCCATAGTGGCTGCACCAGTCTGCATTCCCACCAACAGTGGACTAGGGTTCCCTTTTCTCCACAGCCTCGTCAGCACCTGTTGTTTGTGGATCTGTTTATGATGGCCATTCTGACCGGTGTGAGGTGGTACCTCATGGTGGTTTTGATCTGCATTTCTCTGATGACTAGTGATGCTGAGCATCCTTTCAAATGCCTCTGGGCCCTCTGTATCTCCTCCTTAGAAAAGCATCTGCCCAGGTCCTTTGCCCATTTTTTGATTGGATCGTTTGTCTTCTTGGAGTAGAGTCGAGTGAGTTCTTTATATATCTTGGAGATCAAACCTCTATCTGATGGATCTTTAGCGAATATATTTTCCCATATGGTTGGCTCCCTTTTCATTTTGCTGATGTTTTCTTTTGCCGTGCAGAAGCTTCTTATTTGGATGAGGTCCCACTTGTTTATTCTTTCCTTTATGTCCCTTGCTTTAGGAGACCTATCAGTGAAAAAATTGCTGCGTGGGATATCTGAGAGTTCCCTGCCAATGTTCTCCTTGAGGACTTTGATGGTGTTGCGACTTATATTTAAGTCTTTTATGCCTCTTGAGTTTATTTTTGTGTATGTTGTCAGCTGATGATCCAATTTCAATTTTTTGCATGTAGCCGTCCAGCTCTCCCAACACCATTTGTTGAAGAGGCTGTTATTGCTCCATTTTATGCTTCTGCCCCCTTTGTTGAATATTAGATGTCCATAGAGACCTGGGCTTATTTCTGGGCTTTCTATTCTATTCCACTGGTCTATGGGTCTGTTCTTGTGCCAGTACCAGATTGTTTTGAGTACGGTGGCTTTGTAGTAGAGTTTGATGACCGGTATTGTGATCCTTCCTACTTTGTGTTTCTTTCTCAAAATTGCTGCGGCTATTCGGGGTCATTTATGGTTCCATATAAATTTTTGAAATGTCTGTTCTATTTCTGTAAAATACGTCATTGGTATCTTAATAGGGATTGCGTTGAATCTATAAATTGCTTTGGGTGGTATGGACATTTTGAGGATATTAATTCTTCCAATCCATGAGCACGGTATATGCTTCCATTTATTTGTGTCTTCCTTAATTTCTTTTTTCAATGTTGTACAGTTTTCTGCATACAGGTCTTTTGTGTCTTTGGTTAAATTTATCCCTAGGTACTTTATCTTTTTTCGTGCTATATCGAATGGTATATTTTTTCTGATTTCTTCTTCTTCTATTGCATTGCTGGTGTACAAAAACGCCTTTGATTTCTGAATGTTGACTTTGTATCCTGCTGTTTTGCCAAATTCATTTATTAGGTTGAGGAGTTTTTTGGTAGAGTCTACAGGGTTCTCTATGTACACTGTCATGTCATCTGCAAACAATGATAGTTTTACTTCCTCCTTTCCTATGCGGATGCCTTTTATCTCTTTCTCTTGTCTGACCGCTGTGGCTAGGACTTCCAATACGATGTTGAAAAGAAGCGGTGAGAGCGGACATCCTTGTCGTGTTCCCGATCTTAGTGGGAAAGCTTTCAGTTTTTGCCCTTGAGTATGATATTGGCTGTAGGTTTTTCATATATGGCCTTTATTACATTGAGGAATGACCCATTTATTCCCATTTTGCTGAGTGTTTTGATCATAAATGGGTGCTGTACCTTGTCAAATGCTTTTTCTGCATCTATTGAGATGATCATGTGGTTTTTGTCTTTTCTTTTATTGATGTGGTGTATCACGTTTACTGATTTGCGTATATTGAACCATCCATGCATCCCTGGGATGAATCCCACTTGATCGTGCTGGATAATCTTTTGAATGTATTGCTGGATGCGGTTTGCCAATATTTTGTTGAGGATTTTAGCATCTATGTTCATCAGCGAAATTGGCCTGTACTTTTCTTTCTTTGTGGGGTCTTTATCTGGTTTTGGGATTAGGGTGATGCTGGCCTCATAGAAGGAGTCTGGGAGTCTTCCCTCCTCTTGGACTTTTTGGAATAGTCTGAGAAGGACAGGGGTTAGCTCTTCCTTAAATGTTTTGTAAAATTCTCCTGGGAAACCATCCGGCCCTGGGCTTTTGTGTGCTGGGAGTTTCTTGATTACTGCTTCAATTTCCCCAGCTGTTATCGGTCTGTTCAAGCTTTCTGTTTCTTCCTCCTTCAGTGTAGGAAGATTATACTTTTCTAAAAATTTGGCCATTTCATCAAGATTTTCAAATTTCTTGGCATATAATTGTTCATAATAGTTTCTGATGATCATTTGTATTTCTGTGGTATCAGTTGTTATTTCTCCTCTTTCATTTCTGATATTATTAATTTGGGTCCTCTCCCTTTTTGTCTTGATGAGTCTGCTTAATGGCTTGTCAATTTTATTAATCTTTTCAAAGAACCAGCTTCTGGATTGGTTGATCCTCTGAATTGTTCTTTTTGTCTCTATGTCATTCAGTTCTGCTCTAATCTTGACTATTTCCTTCCTTCTACTTGCTCTGGGATTTATTTGTTGTTGTTTCTCCAGTTCTTGAAGTTGTAGTGTTAGGTCTTTTATTTGAAATGTTTCTATCTTTTTAAGGTAAGCCTGTATTGCTATGAACTTCCCTCTCAGGACCGCCTTTGCTGTGTCCCATAGGCTTTGGACTGTTGTCTGTTCATTTTCATTTGTTTCCAGAAATTTTTTGATTTCTTCTCTTATCTCATTATTCACCCATTCATTGTTTAATAGTGTACTGTTCAGTCGCCATGAGTTTGCAAGTTTTTGAAGTTTCTCTTTGAGGGTGATTTCGAGTTTCAAGGCCTTGTGGTCTGAGAAAAAGTTTGGTATTATTTCAATTTTCCTGAATTTGCTGAGGCTTGCTTCGTGTCCTATCATGTGGTCTATCTTTGAAAAACTGCCATGAGCATTTGAAAAGAATGTGTATTTTTCTTCTTTGGGATGTAAGGTTCTATATATGTCAGTGAAGTCTCTTTGATTCCGTGTGTCATTCAGCGCCACGATAGGTTTATTAATGTTTTGTTTGGAAGATCTGTCCATTTTTGACAGTGGGGTGTTGAAATCCCCTACTATCAGTGTGTTGCTGTCTATATCTTTTTTGAAGTCATCCAACAATTTCCTTATAAACTTGGGGGCTCCTATATTGGGAGTATATGAGTTTACAATGTTTATGTGTTCTTGATAGATTCTTCCTTTAAGTATGATAAAGTGCCCCTCTGGGTCTCTCTTTATGGCCTTTGCTTTGAAATCTACTTTGTCTGATACAAGTATGGCAACGCCAGCCTTTTTCTCATGTCCATTTGCTTGGAATATTATTTTCCATCGCTTTACTTTCAATCTGTGTAGGTCTTTTGCTCTGAGGTGGGTCTCTTGTAGGCAGCATATGTGTGGGTCATGTTTTCTTATCCATTCAGCTACCCTGTGTCTTTTGATTGGGGCATTTAGTCCATTCACATTGAGAGATATTACTGATAGAAATTTACTCATCTTTTCTCTTTGTACTTGTGTTCCTTTCTGTCTCATTCTTTTCCTTCATCTGCTTAAACCAGTCCCCTTAGCATATCTTGGAGTGCTGGTTTGGTAGAGATGTATTCTTTTAGCTTTCTTTTGTCTCGGAAACTCCGTATTTCTCCTTCTATTTTAATGGAGAGTCTAGCTGGGTAGAGCAGCCTTGGCTGTAGGCCCTTGCTTTTCATGGCTTGGAATATTTGTTGCCATTCCCTTCTGGCTTGTAGTGTTTCTGTTGAGCAGTCAGCTCCTTGGCGTATCGGGGCCCCCTTGTATGTTACTTTCTCCTTCTCTCTTGCTGCCTTGAGGATTCTCTCTTTGTCTTTGACATTTGCCATTTTAATGATGATGTGTCTTGGAGTGGACCTCCTTGAGTCCCTCTTGAATGGGGTCCTCTGTGCCTCCTGGATCCATGAGAACCTTTCTCTCCTCAAATTAGGGAAATTTTCCATCATTACTTTTTCGAGGAGGTTCTCTATCCCTTGCTCCTCTTCTTCTCCTTCTGGTATCCCTATTATACGGATATTATTGCGTTTCAGGTTGTCCTGCATTTCCCTAAATGCTTCTTCATTCTTTTTGAATCGTTTTTCCATTTCTTGTTCTTTCTGGGAGCTTTTTTCTACCTTGTCCTCCATCTCACTGATTCGATCCTCAGCTTCATCCAGCCTGCTTTGGATTCCTTCTACTGTGTTCTTCAATTCAGAAATGGTATTCTTCATATCCTCTTGTGTGTTCTTGATAGTTTCTATGTCCTTTTCCAGGCTGATATAGTTTGCTGTAAGATCCTGATAGTTTCTCTGCAGTTTCTCATAGTTATTTTGAGCTGGCTGAGCTCATTGAGCTTCCTTAGAACCATTGTTTTGAATTCCATATCTGATAATTCCCTTGCCTCTATTTCATTTAGCTCTCTCTGTGGGGAGTCCCCTTTTCCACTCATTTGAGGGGAACTTCTTTTTCTTCCCATTTTTGTGAGAGTCTGTTAAGTATTTTTGTCCTTTACTTTTCTTTCTGGGCTTGCCTCTGATGATGTCAGTTGTTGACCCTATACAGCCTTGGGTTGTTTGTTTGAGTCTTTCAGGAGTCTAATGCCTGTGTCTGACTCCTGCTTGGAGCAGCTCTGTGACCCCTTCGGTCAGGGCTGAGCTATTTTTGGGGATCTCTCTGTGCTCTCACACGGGCTCCTTGAGCGCATTCCCAGCGTGGCAGGGTCCCCCACCTGCCTGGGCTCGCATGTGCTTGCCCCAGACCAGGGGGCTTATTCGCGACCTCCCGTACTCATCTGGCCTCCCTGGCCGGTGAGCTCCGCGGCACTGGTCAGTTTAGGGTCTTCTATTGTGTGTTTTCCCCACTCTTGGCTCTTTGGGTGTGTTGCTTGCCCTCGCCAAATGGGGACTACAGAAATGGGAAGAAATCAGCTCTAGGACTCTCCGGTTAATCCTGTTTCTGGTCTCTCCTCCAGGGACTCTGGGCAGCTCTACTTATTTTGTGGGCTGCTCTGCAATCGCGGCAGGTAGGTCAATTTACGCCTGCCCTTGCCCCTCTGTGCACTCCCTCGCAGGCCGTATGGGTGCCAGTCTGTGTGAGGCCTTGCCGGCAGGTACAAGCGTTCGCCAGCCCGCGTAGGTCACACACACGCTCGCCAACCCTCGCCGGTCACTCGGCGCAAGTGTGCGCGCCTGCTCTGGGTGTTTTGGGGGTGTCTATGTTTGCTTTTCAGCTTTTGGCTCTTTGGGGGTGTGGCCTCTTCCTGCGCAATGGAGACTAGGCAAGGAGAAGGAGTTGGGACTCCCCGGTTCCTCCTCCCGTTCTTTCCCCAATGCCTCCATTTTTAGTCTCCCCTCAGGGGCCTCTGGGCAGTTCTGTGACCCCTTCGACCAGGGATCCAACCCCTGTGCGGACGGTGTTTCAATCGCAGGCAGTCTGGTTCATGCGCACCCCGCTTCTGCCTCTTTGGGGTCGCGCCTTTCCAGCCCACAATGGAGACTACCGAACGGGGAGGGAGTCGGGGCTCCCCGGTTCCTCCTCCCGTTCTTTCCCCAACGCCTCTGTCTCCAGTCTCTCCTCAAGGCTCTCCCAGCCAGTCTGCACTCAGCCCCGCAGCTTACATGCGTACAAGCTGTGTGCGGAGCGCACAAAAGGAAGGTTAATTGATTCCCTTATGCCTGAGCGAGATGGTAGCTGCAGAGTGTGAAGTGCGATATCACTCGGGCTCCACCGGCCGCCGTGTCAGTTCTCTTCACAAAGTTTTCCTCACCAGTCTTTTCCCAGGCACCAGCCCACCCTGCTGCCGCCTGTACCCAGCGATCAAGGAGGGTGGCTGCCGCTGCAACTTTTGCGTTTGCCCTTTAAATGTCTTTTTGCATCCCCAGCCACCTGTCTCTGGCAGAGAGCGCCCCTAAGCTTTTTGGGGTTGCGTTTTGTCTGTATTTTCTCAGCTTTAGCTGCTGTAGTTTAGGGGTTCCTGTTTATGATTCAGACCCCGTTCTTCTCGGGGGGACGCTAACTGGCCGTTTCAATGTCCCTCTGGTGCCAGTGCCCGTGCGCACCCAGCCCACCCTCTTGAGCCTCCACCACAATTCTCACCCGTTGGGATGTGTGAGAGTCGAATCCACTGTCCGTGGCACCAAGGCTCCTCTCCCACTATCGCTCCACTGCTTTCCAGGTGATTACTCCATTATTTAGTTGCAATTCCAGTTTGGTTTTGGGAGGAGGTCAGCGTGACTCCCTTTCACTCCTCCGCCATCTTTTTCCTCTCCAAAATTGATGAATTTTTTATAGCCATTTTATATGGTAGATGGGAGGAAATATACATTTTTGGCATATTATGCTTTATTAGTTCAAGAAAGATTTAAAAAAGCAACTGAAATGCAAAGAAAAGATTTGTGCCGTGTATGGAGAAGGTGCTATGACTGACTGAAAGTGTCCAAAGTGGTTTGCAAAGTTTTGTGCTAGAGATTTCTCCCTGGATGATGCTACATGGTTGGGTAGACCAGGGTGAAGTTGATAGTGATCAAATTGAGACAGTAACTGAGAGCAATCAACATTATACCACAAGGGAGATAACTGACATACTGAAAATATCCAAATCAATAAAGTTATTGGTTGGGGGAGGGTGGTAGGGAGAAAGTGGCGACAATTGTGCTTCAACAACAACAATAAAAAAATAAAGTTATTAGGGAAAACGAAAAATGTGTATTTTATTTAATAGAAAAACTAAACAGATTTGTTGGCCAGCCTGCTCTTTAGCTTGCTTTTCTTATATAAACTGTACTGAGGGCTAATGGAATAGTATATGAGGGGTAGTTTTTCTTATTAGAAGTATTTCTGTTAGGAATCAAAAACATCACTATTTTGCAGCTTTTAATTAGTTAATGGAACTGAATTCTTAATAACCCATAAGACATTATCGACCTCGGAATGAAAGAATACATTACCACCTACAATATAGTCTTGCCAAAAAGAAAAAAATCCAAATACCACATGGGAGGAGAAGAACCATGGGTTAATACAACTATCACAAAGACTGATGATCAGGTTATCTCGGAGTGGGATTTTTAAGTGGCATGTGTTAATTTGTATGACTCTCTTGTTGGTGGAATTTAAAACAGTGAAATAAGAAGGGGCAAAGAAACTATCCAGCAGGGGGGTCCAACCTTTTGGTCTCTGGGCCACACTCGAAGAAGAAGAGTTGTCTTGGGCCACATGTTAAATACACAAACACTAATGAAAAGAAAACAATCTCATAATGTTTTAAGTAAATTTACAATTTTGTGTTGGGCTGCATTCATAGCCATCCTGGGCCGCTGCAGTTAGACACACTGGCATTAGGGTGATGGATGTTAACTAGACTTATTGTGGTGATCATTTTGCAATATATACAAATATCAAATCATTATGTTGTGCACATGAAACTAATACAATGTTATGTCAATTATACCTCAATTAAACAGGAAAAGAAGGAGCAAGAAAATTCAGATAGGTGAAGACTTTTTTTTTTTTAATGGAGTGGGATGGTGATGAGGAGTCCTTTTTCAAAGCTCACTTTACCTCCAGGTAAATTTTACCAAGAAAATAAAAATATTGGGCAAAAGAAGTTAATAGTAGCTTAGAACCAAGTTTCCCACTAGACTCAGGTCTGTTACAATTGGCACAAAGAACTCTTTTGGAGTGGAAATTGGTTGATCAGGGTGCCCACGATGAGATGTCCACAACTCTGCCCTGTGGAGGCAGCTCCTGCCTTGAGGTCCTCTGGTGGGATGAGGTGAAGCTGGCACCAGGAACAGACTGCTCAGTTTTCTTTTAAAGGAAATGAGCTCCAAGTCCAGGAGAGGTTGATTAGCTGGTAATATTAGGTGTTCCTACACAGTGTTTACCTGAAACAAAAACTTCTAAGGTTGAGGCAAGCCAAAATCTGTAGTTCAAGAAGAACTGGGAGATTCAAAGACATAGGGAAAATATTAGAATGAAATCAATTGAAATGTTGATGGCAGTTATCTGGAAGGGAAAGAGTAGGGAGGACTATGCATATTTTGATGCTTTTTTTTACATTTTTTAGTATTTTATACATTTTCTACTATGAGGAAGCATTGCTTTCATAATTAGAAAAAAAGAATAACTACTATTTTTATAAAGGGAAGAGAAAAAAATTTATGAGATTTTCCTAGAACATGAGACTGTGATTGTGAAGAGATTAATGATAAATTCACTTATTCTAGACTTTCTAGAAATGTAGGAAATTTGAGATTAGAACCTGAGTGTATGGAGTCTTCATGTTTTGAACCTGCACATTGAAATAAATCTAATACCATTTTTAATACTCACCTGAGGATATTTTTTCCTTTGCTTTTTTAGAGCAAGGAAGGGGGAGAGAGAGTGAAACATTTGAGTGAGAGAGAAACATTGACCAGCTCCCCTCTGCATGTGCCCGGGCTGGGGATCTAACACGCAACCTAGGTGTGTGCCCTGACTGGGAATCGAACCTGCAGTCCTTTGGCTTATGGGATGATGCTCCAACCAAATGAACCACATCAGCCAGGGCATAGAACTACCATTTTCAATACTGTGTAATGCTTTACTTTTTAAAAAAAGTACAGTAACTGAGAAAGCAGTATCTTAAACTTCATAGTTTTCTTTTTCCTGTTTTTGAAAGTGTTTTAATTTTTCTCTTGGATGCTCAAAGATAAATTTTGGTCTTAGTTCATGTTTTATAGTACCGACATACCTTAGAGATATTGCAGGTTTGGCTTCAGACCACTGCAATAAAGAGTATTGTAATAAAGTGAGTCATAATCGTTTTGGTAGTCTTGCCTTTCATTTGTAAAAATATTCAACATCTGTGAAGTACAATAAAGTACAACAGAATTAGGTATGCCTATAGAACATAAAATGATCTCCTCCCTTCATTCCTTGACTCCATTATTTTATGCTTGCTTAGATGATTCTATTTCATGTGTCTTAATAACAAATTCCCTACCATCCTTTTGGAGGGGATGTGGAACATAGTATTAATGAATGATCTTATTTGAGAGAAAACCTCTGTGAAGTCAAGAGAAACAAGGATTTTTCTCATTTATAGATGGTGACACTGATGCTCAGAAATGGTGATAGGGCTCCACACCTGAAGCACCTGAACTAGAACCCAACTTTTCAGACTCCTTGTCCAGTGCTTCTTTCAACTGTGCCAAGTTAAGTAGATAGGGAATTAGGATGGCTCTCTATGACACTTGCCAGGGATGGTAACAGGAAGGGCCACATTGTCTTCCAATTATCGTGACTACCCATCTGGAAAGGTACAAAGTAATTGATCAGGTGACATACACACATTGCCATTCGTCTACTACCAGGAAGCACATTAAGACCCAGTCAAACAAGGCTGCCAAATTCAACAGTGACAATTAATATTTCCCAATCTTGGTTTCAGAGTAAGGGTTAGTCCCTCTAAAGACTTGCTGCCCTCATTTCTGTCCTAGTTTGGTAACATTTTTTTTGTTCAAAATGTTGTCCCTCTGAGGGTCCTGAGTCCTTCTACACATGCCTGGGGAAGCCTTTGCCCTGCCTTCCCTCATTGATGAGAATCTTGCTTTGTTAGTTTTCTGGGGCTGCCATAACGAGTACCACAGACTGGGGGCTTAAGCAACAGAGATTTATTCTCTCACAGTTCTGGAGGCTGGAGTCTGAGATCAAGAGGCCAGCAGGATTAGCTCCTTCTGAGGTCCCTCTCTTTGGCTCATAGATGCCATCTTCTCCCTGTCTTCACATTGTATTCCTTGTGCATGTCTGTGTCCAAAATTCCTCTCCTTATGAGGACACCCATCATATTGGATTAGGGCCCACCCTAGTGACCTCATTTTAACTTGATTACTTCTGTAAAAGAGATCACATTCTGAGATACTGGTGGTTAGGACTTCAACATAAGAGTATTAAGGGGACATAATTTTGGACATAATTTAGCCCATAGTAGTTACCCTTTTAAGGTTTGGGCCACAGCTTCTGCAGAGCCTATGTTGCTAGGTGGCCCCAGGCATCCAGGCTGGCCAGGGCATGCCCATTCTTCTGAGCCAGCAGCTGACCAGTGGGTCAGAAAGATTTTAATTTGAACCCAAGCTCCACCATTCATGTCTGACCTTTGGCAATATCCTCTACCTCTCTGAGGTTTGGTTTCTTCATATGAAACCACCACCTACTTAATAGGATTGTTATTAGGATTAAGAGTGACAACATCTGCAAAGTGCTGTCACCTGGGAGGAGCTCACTGAGATGAGACTATGGTTAATACTTAAACAAATTGCCAGCTTTTGCAAGGGATGCCAGGCTTGTTCTATCTCAGAGCTGATGGGTCAGTCACACCTAAAACAAAATGTTTTTGGGTCTCCTCAGTGAATGGTGTCTTCCACCAATGAGCAACTTTCAGAGCTCAGCTCAATGTCTTGTGTCCAAAGAAAGAAAATTCTCTTTCAACCTCTCTTGTGCCTAGTGACTTCAGTGTCCTAATAGTGGGCTTGGGCCTCAAACCAGGTGTAATGCTACTCCAATCACGAAGGCTTAGTTAGCAATTCAATCTCATTTCTTCACATGGTTCCCTTTACAAAGTACAGATCATAGCCATGACTGGGCCATGGTACACCAAGATATTTGGTCTAACATTATTTTGGTTGTTTCTGTAAGGGTGTTTTTGGATGAGATTAACATTTAAATCAGTAGACTAATGTGGGCGGGCCTCATCCAATCACTTAAGTCCTGAGTAGTACAAAATATTGACCTGCCCCGCCATTGAATAAGAGAGAAATCTTCCTGCCTGACAGCTTTTGAACTAGGACATGGACTTTTTTCTTGCCTTTGGACTCAAAATAAAACATTGGATCTTCCTGGGTCTCAAGCCTGCTGACTCTCAGGCTAGAACTATACCATCAGCTCTCTTTGGTCTCCTGCTTGGTGACTCATTCTATAGATTTGCCAGCTTCTGTAATCCTGTGAGCCAATTCCTTAAAATAAATCTTTATACTTACATACACAGATACACACATACATCCTATTTTTTGTTTTTCTAGAGAACCCTGACTAATACAACCACCTCCAGTAAACCTGTAGGTGCCACCACTCCCATCTCAACCAGTGAGTCTACATTCCAGCAACTTCTAATTGACAAAGACTTCAAGGAACTATTGTAAACATTGTTCCCACTTTTTCCAAACAAGAGGATGGTGTTCCTTCTCAGCCTTGATTTTCCCCCCTGTAACATGCATACCACCCACATCTGATGTAGGTGATGACATGGCTTTACCCTTGATTTGTAGAGGGAGGTACAGAGAGTGAAAGATGAATTTGCTGAAGTCACATGCAGACAAGGAAGGAGAATCTTCAGATTTTGGTTCCAGACCTTTTGCTCTTCAATGTCTGTGGAGCATGACAAGCCCCAGGCCCTTGCTAGATATCAGGTTGATCTGCAACATGCCACCTCATATATCAAGAGGGCTTGGCTGACCTAGGGGAGCAAACTTCCCCTTCTCTAGTCAATGTCCTTCCCATGCAATGAGATTGCACAGGCCAAGGGCAGCAGCACATGGCTGCCCAGGTAGAGGAGATGACTGCTGCATCTGTGCCCCTAGAAGGAGTCTAAACAAGCATATCAGAGCCATTTCTCCACATGGAACTGGGAGAAAAAGCAGGACAGAGGATGATCTTCATGTGGTCTAAAGGAGCAGTCCCAGAGTACTAAAGGCATAACCTTTCATCCTATCAGTTGGTGAAGAAGGGAATAGGAAATGATGGGCATGCTGGCCAAGGGGATTGTATGGTTGACAGTAGGACTCAAGGCCAGGTTTTCAGGCTCTGTCCCAAGGTGGGTATTACTCAGAAAATCTGTAAGGTCAGATCACACTGACATGGTTGAAATGTATATGAGTGCCAAGAGAATGACAAATGTGTACTCCAAATTCTGTGGGGAACCCTCTTCCAGACTTGTCACCGTGGAGTTAATTCACAGAAGAGAATGGGGACATGCATATAGCTATGAGGAAGAGAACAAAAGAGTGAGTCAGGAAAAGGAAACTTCATTATTTTCATACCATGTGAGACCAGCTTGCTTAAAATGGCATTATATCTCACTGAATCATCTGGCAGGAATTTATGTCCCTAACTCTAAGCCAAGCCCAGTCACATGATCTCTGCCTGATGCTCAGCTGTGGTGTTGGCTCAGACACCCTCTTAAGGGCAGTGCAGGCCATTCCAGCAGTACAAGCATTTGACTGGCAGGAGACGGGACAGGACAGGCAGCAGGAAGCTTCGGGGATCCCTCCCGCTACCCTTTTACAGCCCTACTTCCATCCCACCTCGTCTCTAATCCCTGCCAACCACTAATCTGTTTTCCATTTCTGTAATTCTGTCATTTCAAGAACATTACATAAATAGAATCATACCATATGTAACCTTTTAGGACTGGCTTTTCTTGCTCAGCATAATTCTCCAGTCACATTCTGTTTTGCTGCTGAGTAGCGCTCTGTGGCCCGGATGCAACCCAGTCATCTATTTGCCTGTTCAAGAGCATTTAGGTTGTTTCCTGTTGGGGGTGATTACATTGTACATAAAGTTGCTATAAACACTTGTGTATAGGTTTTTGTATGAATATAAATTTTCATTTCTCTGGGACAAATGACCAAGAGTGCAATTTCTGGGTCATACGGTCTTTACATACTTAGCTTTTAAAGAAACTGTTAAACCTTTTGCAGAGTGGCTGACATTTTACTGTCTGCCAGCAATGGATGAGTGATGTTTCTCTCACTAATATTTGCTGTTATCACTATGTGTGACTTTAGTCACCCTGACCAGTGTGTAGTAACCTCTCATCGTGGTTCTAATATGCATTAACTACCCTTATGACTTAATGATGTTAAGTGTCTTTTCATTATTTGCCACCTATCTATCCTTTCCAATGAAATGTCATGTTCTAAGTGGACTGTCTAGAGAATTATGCTAAATGAGAACAGCTAGTCCTTAAAGTAAAAACTTTTGCCCTGAGAAGACCCTAAGAAGATGAAAACACAAGATACAGACTGGGAGAAAATATTTGCAAACCAATATATCCAACAGAGGACTAGTTACCATTTTGATGCATACAGTTCTGTGGCATTAAGCATATTCACATTATTGTGCAACAAGCACCACCATCCATCCCTACATTTTCATCTTATCCAACTGAAACTGTACCAGTTAAACACTAACTCCCAACATTTCCTCTTCAAAGACCCTGGCAACCACCCTGCTACCTTCTATGAATTTGACTGCTTTAGGTACCTCATATGAGTAGGCTTAGCCTTCTGTGTCTGGCTTATTTCACTAAGCATAATGTCCTCAAGGTTCATTCGTATTGTAGCATGTGCTAGAATTTCCTTCTTTTAAAGCATAATAATATTGTTTTATTATATACCACATTTGCTTATCCTTTCATCCACCAATGAGGTTGTTTCCATCTTTTGGTTACTGTCAATAATGCCTCTATGAACATGTGTATACAAATGTTTAACTTCCTACTTTCATTGCTTTAGGGCATAGTGCCAAAAGTGGGATTGCTGGATCATATGGTAATTCTACAGTTAATTTTTGAGGAACCACTGCACCATTTTCCATAGCAGCTGTACAATTTACATTCCCACAGCAATGCACAGGGGTTCTAATGTCTTCACATTCTCACTACATTTTTTTTTTTTTAAATAATAGCCATCACACTGGGTGTGAAGTAGTTTTTGTCTTTTTTGTCTGTCTGTAGGCATTTTCTTGTTGCTGGCTTCTTCAGCTCCAAGTATGGGACATATGAGGCAACAAGATAAATAGGAACTTACCCCTGTATCATTCTTTGGGTCCCAAGGTCCTTATTTGGTCTGCTTTCTTCACTCTGTCAGAATCTTCTTTTTTCAATGTATAATAGTTGTATTTAGTAAAAGGGATAGGGAAAAGTGTATCTGCTTTGCATAGTGTATAGATATACCATATCAAGAGAAACTTGAATCTTATATAATATATAGGTG
The DNA here is from genome assembly GCF_021234165.1 of Pteronotus mesoamericanus. NCBI lineage: Eukaryota > Metazoa > Chordata > Mammalia > Chiroptera > Mormoopidae > Pteronotus > Pteronotus mesoamericanus. Next base: position 1,065,046 of record NW_026555109.1, read on the forward strand.
TCCTCTGCATTATTTATTTATTTTTTAATTTACTGAATGGAACCAGGTTGTTTGTCCTAGAGAGCTTTCCACAGCATTGGATTTTGCTGCTTTCATTCACTTGATATCATTTAATGTGCTCCTCTGTGCCTTGTATTTCTTGGGGAATTGGTAGTCAGAGTTAGACTTCATCAGATTCATGTTAAGCTTTGGCAAGACTCCACCACAGGTGGTGGCGTCTACTTCTATCATGAAGCATATCACATCTTAGTCTTTCTTGGTAGTACTAACTTCTTCAATAATTACCAGTTTTCTTTTTCTGTTATCATCATGAACTCAAGAACTTAGTAATTTAGAAATTTATAATTTCAATCTCTTGCTATTATTATTTTTGTTGATGTGCATCCCATGTCTGTCTAGAAGGAACTTCTTTAAATTCCTTTGACAGGGCCGCAGGTATGTTTGCCAGTCCCTTGGACGTCTGGTAAGAAAAGATGCTCCAGACTCATTTTGGACACATTTTGCCCTAAATCTAGAATCAGCCTTTCCCAGGAAGCCCTGGATCCTTTTGGTACAAAAGGCATTTAGAGAACAGGATTTGGGCATTTAGGGGTGATTACTAGCTACTTGCTTATTCATTGTTTTTAGGCCTTGTCAGTGAACCAAGTTAAGAAATAAGCGTGTATGTTTAAGAAAAATCTATCATGAATTCAAACTTGTATGTCCATATCAAATTTGGAACTAAAGGGTTTTAATTTAACTCCTTTCATCTTATAGATGCAACTTTTTTTTCCCATGACAAAAGCTTGACTCCCAATGAAATCAGCATAATCACTCATTTACTTTCTCCAGCAATTAACAAACAAGTCTCAGAAAAACAATACAATCTCATAAAAATAATACACTGCTTCCACAAACAAAACAATTACTGAAAATGGTTTTTATTGCCAATCATTTATTTATTGCCTCTATTTTTGTTCTTAGGTATATCCCAGTGAAATTCCTATAAAGTCATTTGAAAGAATTCCCATGTATTTGTCACCAACTTGCTATTTCCTTATGTTCATTTATTTCAATTGCCTTCTACTTTTAGAAATTAAAAAAATCATTTAAATAATTATGTAAATTCGTGATTCTAAAGTCAAAAATATGAAGCAAACTGTATTTGGACAGGTTTATCTTCTAACCCTACTCCCTAAATATCATTCTCTCCCCCTTTAGGTAGCAACGTAAAACTTTTTTTCCTTTTTCATCTAAAAAACAAATGTGTTTATACATCCTTCCTTTCTTAAATAATGGGTAGTATACTATTCACACTTGTCTCTATCTTGTGTTTTTCACTTACAGTATCTTGACGATTACTCCAAGTAATATACAGAAATATTATTAATTCCTTTTATAGCCACATAGTCTCCACTATGTGGATGCACCATAGTTTACATACCAAATACCCTGTTGATGGGAATCGAGTATTTTTTTAATGGAGTTTCTATACAGAATAATTCTGCCATATGGTTAAACAAGTCCTTATGGTTATTTCTAAGTTACCTTTCAATTTTCTATCCTTAGTCTTGGCCGCTTTCTCCATGCAAGCGGCTGGCTCTATTTATGTATGCTACCTAGAGTTAGTTGGGTGCCAGATAGCAAATATGCCTGATAAAGTACTAATTAGACTTTTGATTTCTAGGTTACTTCAAAAACAATTTTCTCAAAGAGGGAATAGGCAGTTAATTGTTTAATGAGTACAGAATTTCTCTGGGTTAATGAAAAAGTTTTGTGGATGGACGGTGGCAATGGTTACACAACAATGAGACTGTACTTAATGCCACTAAACTGTACACCTAAAAATAGTTAAAATGGTAAATTTTATGTTATATATACTTATCTGAAAAAAAAAACAAGATTTATGGGAAATACTAAAAAATTTCTTGAAAAACTGCAATATTCTTTAATGTTAAAAATTTCTCCAATAAATTGCTACTGTAATATAACTTTATATTGAAATGAAATTTAGACACAAAAACTAAGTGAGGTTTTTAATTGATATGCATTGTATTATTGCAGGGTCAACAGCTAGATGTCCTCAACTTAGAAATGGCTCCTTTCTCCACTGTTGTAATAAATGAGGGTTGGTCATCTTCTAAGTTGAATCTTACCTGACAATGGCATTGTTACATATTATTCTTTAAGTTTAAATATGAGTAGCAGATTAGCCCTTTCTAGACTTGTACTTATATTACTACATGGTGACTTGAATTTTATAGCTCCTAAACGAGGCAATTACAAGTAGAAAATCCAGCTCAGTGACAAAGGAGACAATACCCATTCGTGCTGATGACAGAGTCAAGGGCTAGGGATGTCAGACCCTTAGGCCAAACTTATATAGAAAAATTTCTTAAGCCCTAAATCTGAATCCATTAATGAATGGGCTGTAGACCCTTGTAAGTTCCCATAACACTTCACCACCTATTCATGACCTTGCCTCCATCTGTAAAGTAGAGCTTTACCACTGATAGGGAATATTTCAAAGACATCAAAAGATCTTTGGCATCTGGGTGCTCAAGATGTGCACGCTTTTACATTTTCTTTCCTCAACTGGTTATGTAAGACAGCCTTTAAAACCCTTCAAGTAGGAAAACCAGCCATTTTATTTCCTGTGGAAAGACTCCTCTTCTTCTACCACTGGAACTATATGGGATGAGTGACAATGAACTGACTTACCTGCTGGGTCACTGGGCACACCAGAGGCAGGACTGGCCATCACTTGACTTGGGTTCAGTGTTTGTGATACCATAGGGCACAGGGAGTGCGTGCAAACGTGGCCACCAATGCACTACTGGAATAAATAATGACCTTGTCCCAGAATATTCATCTCAATGCAAGCAAGGGTGATTATAGAAGTGGAAGCCTTGATAGAGTTGAAAAGCAAAAGTGAGAGGTAATACAGTGTCTGTGTATTCTTGGGGAACGATAGTAGAATTCTGAGCCAGACCATGGTGCAGCAAAGCATTTATCCAAATTCTCTGGAAGATCTCTTCCCTACACCTTCCTGTTGGCATTTGTATCATAGAAACTTACAAAAGGCAGAGGAATTGGCATAGTAATTCCCCATGTACCCGGCCTCAGTTTTAAGAATTACCAACATTTGTCAACCTTGTTTCATCTACCTACCCTCTTTTTTTTTCCCCTCAAGTATTTTAAAGCAAATTTCATATACTGTGTTTTTTTACTCCTGAGCATTTCAATATCCTGTCCCTCTCAGGACAATTAAACAATAAATACCCAATATTTACCACCAGGAAATCAGCATATTTTTAATACAGATGTGGTACAGAATGTTTAATTACAGCAGGGCAGAGATTCTAGTTAAATTAAATTTAAAACCTTTATTTTCCCCATATAAAATTACTAAATTAATGTCTCAAAAGAATGTAACATGGTGAAAGCTTTAAATCACGCCATTTTTCACCACAGGATTCATGTTTTACCAATTACATTTTCCTCCACTTTGGCAAAAGGATGAACTTTTTAAAACAGTTTATAAACCTAACATAGCAAAGACTGTATACATCTCCATATTGCACTTTTTATGTACAAGAATAAAACAGTAAAGTCAAGTGCCTCGCATATGCTAGGAACAGCACAAATTTGTCACAATAAAACTTAATGCAGAAGCTGATGTGAGGAGTATTAAAAATGTAAAAATGTAACACATGTATGTACAGAATGCCAAGGCTATATTAACAACATTTATGTACACAACAACATACTGTGTTATTTTAAACTTTCTAACATAGTTATGTTTATTAACATAGGCCTTTGGTTCTAAACTGCTTGACTAGTTTTAAGCTCACATAGTTTCTTAAGCTTTCTTGTTTTTTAGATGAAGTAAATATGTATAAAAGCACTAAACCTCCTCAATCCCTGGTACAAAAATTACAATGGTCAGTTTCCTTAGGTCATCAAAAACTAGTCCAAAAATAGTTCTTGTATTCAACCTGAATGTGCCACAGGAAAAAAATATTTTCAAGATTTTCCAGCTTAGCTCAGAGGCAAAGGACTACCCCAGCCTCAGTTTCAGTGCTACTGTCCCGGCTATGTTTATTCCAGAACACTTGTTTTCTCTAGGCCATTTATTCTACTACTATTCTGTATGGAAGAATAAAATTTAACTTCACTTTATGAGTGTCTACCACCCATCTCTGTTAAGATAGAATGAAAACTTTGAATATTGACAGTGAGATTTAAAAAAATATGTGCCCTCTTATGACTTCTCTAGAAAATCTGCTATGAAACAACATAGTTCTTTATTTCCTTTTTCTTCCCATTCCCCTGATTTCTCCATGTGTTTGGACTCCCCGTGTCTTGCATGAGCCCTGTGGTTAGCTCTGAAAATCATCCTGAGTTTGCAAATGACAAAGCAAGTCCCCACATGTGGTCCATGAGATGAATCACAGAACTGAGGACGAGCTGGTCATCCCATGAACCATTGTGCCTGTTGGAGTTCCACTGATGGCATTGAAGATGTGAAGGGAATTCGGTAAAACGCTTGTCTTCTCCTCCAGGGGGCAAATCTCGAGGCACAGAAACACAACATTACTCAAGTGTAATGCTCTGAACAACATGTCTCAAAATAGTGCATTTCATTAAACACACGCGATTTATCATCAAATGGCAACTATTACTGGGAATGATGGTTTGCTCAGACAGAGTTTGATTTTGGTGGTTTGCAGAAGGATTGTATCAGCTCATCTAGTAAGTGACATTTTTCTGATCAGGATTATAAGGAGAAAGTCCAGAACAAACATGTTTTGTTTCCTTTCCAAATCAGTGAGTAAAGAGCCTTCTAGATTCAACAGGTTATAAGGTGGCTTGAAGTCTATCTTACACATACTTGGTGGAACATGACCTAGCTTTGTCCCTTGGAAAACTCTTTTAAAATGAATCTAGAGCATCTATGTTTCTCTACTGGCTCCTTTATCAGGGTCTTATAGATTTCCATCCTGGGACAGGGATGGTGGCTGCCCCTTTGACCCTGAACAAGTCTCCTTTTACATTCAGTCATTCAGGGAAGGATTCTAAGGTAGAAACTGAGAAGAACATACAAACTCAGAGGCTCCCCTGGAAAAGCCAAAAGCAAGTCTACTCTGGGTTATGACCCTTTTTTCCTTAAGGGTTCAAAGGAGTTTAATCTTCATAGTTGCTGAGACAATAGAAAGTGCAAATTTAGAACACAGCACTGCATCAAATGTCCATACAATCTGGGCATTTATTTTAATATTTTCAGCTCATAATTCTTTTTCTACTTTCATCTTTTCTAGTGCCAAATGCTGGCACCCACTGATCAAACTCTCCATTCTACAGGAATCTGGAGGCCCATGGAAAAGGCCTCAGTGTTCTTCAAACACTTGTTCTCTTGAGGCCCTCACATTCTGGTTAAGTATTCACACATTAATGTCTTTAATCATTTCAACTTTTTTCTACTTTTCTAAGTGCCCAGAATAGGAATGCCTTCTTTTGCACATGTGTTTGTCATTATGCCAATGTCTGCAGTTGCCCAAACTCAGGAATAAATTTATGAGTCAGTTTATCAAGTTTCAGAAAAGTAAAATTAAAAAATGACATTACCACCCCATCTGAATGTGTCAGCATGAAGGAGAAAAAAAAAAGATGCAAGTTAAAGCTTAAACATTTACTTTCCAACAGAAATTTCCTAACTAAATCCTCATACAATATGTTAACTGACACAAATGGTCCTGGCTTTCATTTTGCAGCGCTGAAAGGCAATACTGTAGGGAAGAGACAAACTAGTTCTGTGTTATCATGGTACTAACACTAATTGTTAAGACTGGCACTATGACTCAGAAGGAGTGATTATGGCTGATGGAGAACAGACCTCTCTGAAATTATGTGGAAGCTGCTCTGTGACATTTCCTGGGTTCCCTAGGTAGCTGTCCCCTCTGATGACTACTGAGCCCACATACAGGATTCTAGTGACAGGAATTCATACAGGAAGGTGATAGTAGCAGTATAATCAGACAACATCCCGTAATGACACGGAATATAGAAGTAGCCAAGAAGAATCCACTGGGGCACACAGGTCAGCTGTAAATAATAAAAAATTGAACGACCCTATTTTTGTAAATAGCCAAAGACATTTAATACAACAGATAATTCCTTAAACAGGCTGGTAAACCCTGTTCTTTCAAAGGAGTGGGTGAATGAACACAATTCTAGGAACAGTATGGGTATTTCTTTTTTATGTGAGTTTTCTTTTTTAAACTAGATTGGGGTGGGGTGGGCCCACCTCTAAGATTGTTGAAGAGGAGGTGGAAGCTGCTCTCCTCTGGTTGGATTAGAAAATAATAGGTGGGCAATTTGTTAGTTGTTTCCCAAGAAACCTGTGGTTAGATAGTAGTGGCAGTGTAGTGTGCTATATTATTCTCAAAATTCTGGAAGGATGTCAGAAGGTATAGGTCATTATAGGGTGTACCTAAGACCCCAACTAACACATGCTCCCTAAAAATGAGAACTCCATTGTGGCACTTACCTGCTCATGCATGATTTCAGAAAGCTCTTTTGTCATTTCCCTGTAGTTGGCCTTCATTTCTTCCTGATACTCTAACTGGTCTTCTTTAATGAGACGTTCGTTTACTGCTAAGGCTTGACCACAAGCTTCTACAAATTGCCTGAAATGGTACAGGGGAGGGAAATAAAGGCATGTTGAGAACAAAGAATGAGTCCAAGTGTCTCTTCCTTGAATGAGTACAGAAATTGTTAATACTTGAAGAGAAAGAGATGTTTCCCATGTACTTTACCTGAAAACTTCTTTAAGTAACTTCACTTTATTGTCGGGATATCTTTTCGTGTTTGTGTCATCTAAGAAAGCTCGGGCATATGCTAGTGGACCAGCATTGACCTAGAGGAAGAACAAAGATTTAAAATTATGTTACAAAGAAAATGATCTTATCAGTGATCTAGTTTCAGTTGGTATGTGCTAAAAATGATGTTTGAGTTAGTCATGACCCCTGCCCTCTAGAAACTTACAACCCATAAAGAGGAAACCATGATGACAGCTTCTACCAAATGATGACATGCCATTTGATTTTACCATTTCCGCCATCCTCAGGGCATTTGTGACAATGGTTCATTTTACGTAGGAAGAAGCAAAGCTTGGAAAATGTAAGGACCTATTCAAAGTAAACATCCAATAAGTGAAACACCTGAGATTAGAGCCCAAGTCTTCCAGTTGATATTTGTGCCACACTACACTCAAGTTGGTGAGTTCCGGGAAAAACTGAAAAAAACATAGTATGTATGCCAATTTTTAAAAAACCAAGCGTTCACCTCATTGAACTGTCTAGACAGTCATGGGCAAACTGATTTGTTTTCCTTGAATGAAGTAACCATCTGAGGTGTGCTGTACGGCCAAAGATTAGGGGCACTTAGCAACAGGATGTATGAACCCGAACCCTGAATGTCTCAATTAGCCAAGAAGAGTTCTCTGAAGTTGGGTAAGTCAGGCAATGTGGGAATAGAGATAAAAAGAAAGTTAAACATACCAGGTGGGAAGGAGAAAATTCCAGACATCTGAGACAGTTTGGGAAAGGACTTTACCAGTGATTACTGCATAATTTTTCCTGGAAGGTCTAGTGGTCTTGGAAGGTAAGTAAGTAGGGAGTGCCACCTGTCTTTTTTGTTGCTGTTTGTTGCTGTAGGCTGTGGTTCTGATCCATGGTGTGCAGGACTTACACAGCAATGGCAGGAAATTTGAGGTGTGGGAATTCATACCAGAGGTTGGGAGAGAGCCATCTCTAACAGATGGGTCCTCTGAGACAGGTACAACAATCTAATCCTCTGTGATGATTGAATGTGTCATCATACTGGATATGTGTGAGCGAAACTATGTTAATGACTTGAAGATGACCCAAATGACCGATTCTCCAAAATGATACATATGCAGCTGGCTCTCTATCCAAAAGTTCTGCATTTGCAGATTCAACTAACCATGGATCAAAAATATTTTTTTAAAAAAGTTACATTGTTGCTGACGTACTATGTAGTTAGGCCTAAGATGGTTGTTTCTGTTCTGAACACGTACAGACTTTTTCCTTGCCATTATATCCTAAATAATACATATAACAACTATTTACATAGTATTAGGCATTATAAGTATTCTATAGATGATTTAAAGTATGTTGGAGGATGTGTGTAGGTTATATGCAAATACTATGCCATTTATGTAAGGGACTTGAGCATCCATGGATTTTGGTATCCCCAGGGGTTCCTGGAACCAATTCCCCACAGATAACAAGGGACAGCTGTATTCAGTTTTAAGAAAATGCAAAGGGGAAAGTCGATGAAACTTTATAAATTCTAACATAATAAGATCTTGGAGTGCAGCACCATGAAGCCAACCTGATGGCTCTGTCGTATACAACAGCAATCCCAGTAGGGCTCTTGGTGAAAGAATTACAGAAGTCACAAAGTGATAAAGTGAATTTCCTCTAGCTCTGACTTTGTGTTAACTTTGATGGGTACACACATATAAACTTAATCTTACTTCATCATGCGATTCCTTGCTTTTTAAGATAGAGCACATTTGTAAAAGTCTAAGGTCACAGTCCAATGGGAGGGCACATTTTGCCCTTTAGAAAGCTCAACCTGTCCAGCCCCACATTTTACTGGCGCCCACACCCTGCTGCTGGTCTTTCAATAGAAGCTGGATGTTCCCAGGTCACATAACTGAGTAACTGAGTAGTTTTGTTTTTAGCTGAAGAAAGCTGCTGGCCTCTGGACACAAATATAATCACTCACGTTGGAATAATTATCATATTCACTTGATAACTCGTTTTGGCACCCAAGTTTTTTGGGCCATAAGAAAGGAGGTTGAAAACATCTATAAATACTTTTGTGGTGAATGACATTTAGAAAAATGTTAGGCAGCAACTTGGCATGAATCTGATAAAAAGTTGACAAAAACTGATTTCAGAAAATGAACCAAGGATTTATGTATTACAATCTACATGCAACTTTCATAAACACCCTTCTTGAAAGAGAAAAGAATTGGAGACACATATAAACACACACACATACATATATAAAACATGCTAGAATTACTTACATACATTAAAAAATATCAATAAAGTGAGAGACATACTGGTCACTGGAAGGATGTGATTAACATTTACCAATTTCCTAGGAAACCACACAAGACACCTTTTAAAAATGTATTTTTGAAGTGCAATATACAAACTGAAAAGAGCACATAATATACATGTATAGCTTGACAAATTTTCATGAACAAACAGAACATATTTGTATAATCATTACCTAGATCAAGGGTGACCTTTTCCATAAATGATACATATCACTTGGATGGCTATATGGAAAAAAAAAAACTTGGCTATCTGCTACCACATGCAAAAATCAATTCTAGATGGACTGTAATCTACATAGGAATGTTAAACAAAGAAGGAAAACATACATATGATTCAAAGATATTCTCTTAAGAACAGATTTTTTTGAGTGGACATAGAAAAATGCTACCAGTAAAGGAAAAAAACAGATCTATTGGGCTATATTAAAAATAAGGAATTTATGTTAGTCAAAATATACCCTTAAGAGAGTAAAACTTAAAGTACTTTTTCAGATAACAATTTTTATAGAAACCAGAAAAAAATAAAGCAATAGTTTTATAAGAAAACCTACAGCTACCACATTTTTTAATATTTAGAAGGGTCTTAATGCTCCCAGTTAGGCACCCAGAATTTCCCAAATTACCAAAAAAACAAACCCCCATCCCCCCCCCCCCCCCCCGCCCCCAGAAAAACAGGTTAATATGGAAAGCTGCCTCCTGCTTCCAGCAGAGAGTTTAGTAAGAATGACACTTGTAGGCGGGGATGAGAGGGGCCCTACGGCTACTGCCCACTCTGGTCACAGGAGAAACTGCATAGGCCTTGAGGGTAGGTAAGGGGGATCACGGGTAAAGCCAGAGATCTACACTAGATCTTGCTGGTGTGAATGACCTGAAATTTCCAAGGTCTTAAATAAGGAGCCTTTCCCTTGGTTGCCCTCAGGTTTGTTTTGTCTGGTGCTTGGCTTACCTGAACACTCACGCTGCCCTGGAGTTTCAGCTGGAGTTTGATCATGTCCACTTCAGCTGAGGAGCACAGCTGCCGAAGCTCAGCCACCTTCTTACTCATCTCATCAATGGCCACTTCAATGGGGTTCAGGTCAGTGTGGTGTTGGTACATGACAGGGATCCGCTTCTTCACATAAGGGAAGCAGTGTATTGCTGTGGAGTAATAGGTCCTAGAATTATTCCACAGTATGTATGATCTTTACTATTATTGAGGTACAAGCAATTATTATTACCATTTTACAGATAAGGAACCAAAGTCATAGGCCAGTATTTCATGTAACCAGTATACTGTCTTTTCCAATCATTGTGTATGTTTAATGACAGGTTCCTTGTTAACGTTTCATGTGAGAAGTGTATCTTTGAAGACATCACTTTATTGCGTCCTCTTACATTTTCTCATCCATGACTGCCTTGTCTTCCTTGGAAGCTGTGAGATTTGAATGCTCTAGTAGCTATAAGATGGCTTTGGAAATGCAAAAATGTCTAAATAGTTTTACGATATTACAAACATATTAAGTGCAGAAAAAATATTAAAAAACTCACTTTTATCCACAGAATAACTTTGAATCACATGCTTAAGTCTGCACAAATCAGAGAAATTAATGAAAAGTAAGAAGTGAGAATATAATTCCAAGCGAAGTATTCTGCGAACCAGAAATGCACAACTGGTTGAAGTCACAATAGATATTTTTAAACAAATAATGTAACAAAATATTTACTTTTTCTTATATATTTTAAATTATGTTTCATTGATTATGCTATTACAGTTGTCCCGTTTTTCTCCCTTTGGCCCCCCTCACCCAGAAACCCCCTCCCTCAGGCAATTTCCTCACCATTGTTCATATCCATGGGTCATGCGTATAAGTTCTTTGGCTACTACATTTCCTATGCTGTACTTTACATGCCCATGACTATGCTGTAACTACTTATTTGTACATCTTAATCCCCTCACCTCTTCACCCATTCCCCTCCATGCATCTCCCACCTAGCAACCATCAAAGCCATGTCCATGATTCTGTCTCTGATCTGGTTTGCTTAGTTTGTTTTTTAGATTCAATTATTGATAGATTTGTACTTATTGCATTTTATTGCTCATAGTTTTGATCTTCTTTTTCTTAAATAAGTTCCTTTGATATTTCATATAATAATGGTTTGGTGATGATAAACTCCTTTAGGTTTTTGTCTGGGAAGCTCTTTAACTGGTCTTCAATTCTAAATGATAACTTTGTTGGGTAGAGCAGTCTTAGCTGTAGGTCCCTGTTTTTCAAGACTTTGAATGTTTCTTGCCAGTCTCTTCTTGCCTGCAAAGTTTCTTTTGAGAAATCTGCTGGTGGTCTTATGGAACTTCCCTGTAGGTAACTAACTTCTTTTCTCTTGCTGCTTTTAAAATTCTCTCTTTATCTTTAACCTTGAGCATTTTAATTATCATGTGCCTTAGATGGGCCTCTTCGTATCCTTCTTGCTGGGGACTCTCTGTGCTTCCTAGACTTGCATGTCTATTTCCTTTACCAAATTAGGAAAGGGTTTTATCATTGTTTTTTCAAATAGATTTCCAATTTCTTGCTCTTTCTCTTCTACTTCTGGCACCCCTATGATTCGAATGCTGGCCTCCTTGAAGTTGTCCCAGAGGCTCCTTAAACTATCATTGTTTGGGGGGGGTTTCTTTTGAAATATTTTTTTCTTTTTGTTGTTCTGATTGGTGGCTTTTTGCTTCCTTATATTCTGAATTATTGATTTGATTCTTGGCTTCATCCTCTGTACTGTTGTTTCCCTGTAAATTGTTCTTTGTTTCAATTAGTGAATCCTTCATTTCTGACTGGATCTTTTTAATGCAGTCGAGGTCCTCACTAAGTTTTTTGAGCATCCTTATAACCAGTGTTTTGAACTGTACATCTGATAGGTTTCTTATCTCCATTTGGTCTGGTTCTTTTCCTGTAGTTTTGATCTATTCTTTCATTTGGGCCATGTTTTATTGTCTGTTCATTTCTTCAGCCTCCCTGTGCTTGTTTCTATGTATTAAGTAGAGCTGTTATGATCCCCTGTCTTGGTACCGTGGCCTAATACAATAGGTGTCTTTCTGGGTCCAGCGGCACAGCCCCCATCACCCAAGCTGGGTAACTTGAGGTATGCCATTTGTGTGGGTTGAGTACACCCTCCTCTTATAGTTGAGCCTTGGTTGCTGTTGGCATATCAATGGGAGGGATTTACCCAGGCCAGTCAGCTGCACGGACTGGCTGTGACCACTGACCACCAACCTCTACCCTCCATGGAGGATTAGCTGTGCAAGGATGGTGGTGCTCTGATGCGGTCTGTAGCTGTTCACTGGGTGCACAGGCCCTGGGGTTTCCCGGGTGGTGCAGGCCAAGGTTGGCAACCACCTGTGTTCTGCCTGAGTTATAATGCAATCTGAGATGGCTGTTACTTGTGCAGAGCTTGGAGATTCCCAGGAAGCCAAGCTGTGAGTCTAGGCTGGCTGCTGCTAGTGCTGTAACTGGGGCCACTTAGCAAGAGGTACCGGGACTGGGGGCTCACTGAAGCCAGCTCTTGCTTGTTTGATGGGATTTAGAAAGTTGAGAAGCATGAGCCAAGACCAGCCATTCATATGGAAAAGCCACTGTTAAGAGTCATGAGTTGGGTGAGACAGAGCTACAGGGGATCTCTGGGGCCAGGCAAATAATGTTATCCAGGTTGATGGAGTCTCAGCTATGGTACCAACCTGCCGCCTCTCTGAGAGGAGGGTTCAGAAAAGGGTCAATGGCCTCTGTCTGCCTTCTTTCTATCTGGGAGAAAGATATCCCCAGCTTACACCTTGAGGCCAGACACTTCAGTCCCCCCCTGTATGCCACTGGTGTCTCTCAAGTTGCTACCCTGGTGCTGGAGCTCAGAGGGAGTGAGTCTGAGTAAATTCGTTTGTGGGTTCTTTGAGAGGAACCGCTTTAGATCCCAGCAGGTTTTTCCACTGATTCTATCCCTGCTGGTTTTTGCAGCCAGAAGTTATGGGGACATATCCTCCTGGCACTGCAACCCTGAGCTGGGGGGCCTGGTGTGGGTCTGGGACTCCTCGCCACTGAGATATCCCTCCGGAATTTTTATCTACCACACGTGGGTGTGGAACCAGGCCATTCTGCACCTCCGCCCCTTCTACCAGTCTGGACGGATGTGGTTTCTTTTAATTCCATAGTTGTCAGACTTCCATTCAACTTGATTTCTGATTGTTCTGAGTGACGGTTGTTCTACAATTTGGCTGTAATTTTGATGTGATTGTGCGAGGAGGCAATCCATGTTTATATATGCCACCATCTTGACTACAAATCTCATATATTTTTTACCAAAAGAAAATCAGTATTATTGTATTATAATAAGACACCTGAACATATCAATACCAAAGAGTTAAGTTTAAAAATGAACAGAGAAGCAGTTGGTTCTAATTTGGGTCTGTTTCACATTTCTACTTTGTTGCTTTATATGGCATATGAATATCTGTAATATTCTCACTTAACACCAATTTACTAATTGACCTTTAGATATATGCTGAAAAGCTATTTTTTAACAAGCAAAAATAATATGAGAATATGAATTTGGACTTGTTACTATTAGTAAGTGGCTGGGGTGGGGTGTTACTCAGAAAAGACTTATCACAAGATGAGAAAACAGGCCAGCCCCATAGAACACAGACTTCCAGTGGGCCACCCAAAGTCTGGACAAAGCTGGAGAAGATGCTCAACCTGATGCAACCGCATTTGTCACACACTCACAGGCCTGTCTTAGTCTCTAAAAATTTTATCAATGTAAAGTCAGGGTCCATGTCTCCTATTTCTTTTGTATTACTTGTGGACAGTTTTTAAGAGGCAACACTGGGATTGACAAATCCTACTTAAACCAAAGTCGCCCTTGAAAATGTGACAAGACCTGGGCACTGCTGCTTATCAGCCAGGGAAACGGGGAAATGATCCCCAGACCAGAGGTGTACATGGATGCGACAGACTGACGTGCTTTATGGAGGAGCACTACAGTTTTCCCCTCTGTAATGAAGAAGCACCTGTGGAAACATTTCATGAGGCTAACAACCAAGTTAAAATACATACAATTAGTTTTATAACAGTATTGAGTGCTATGGTGCAGCAACACCTCAATTTTGGAGAGAAAAAACAACTCCAAGGATGTTTATGAGATGTCCATGGATTATGCTGATTTCACTTGGCGTAAAAGTCTTGAGTTACTGCTTCTTGTGATAACTGGCAATTTAAAGAGGCAGGGTGGGGCAAAAGTAGGTTTACAGTTGTGAGTATGTGAAATACAGAGTTTATTTTTATACAGCTCCTTCTCCCTCTATATGTCTGCATGGCCCACTCCCTCACCTCTTTCAAATCTGGACTCAGATGTCACCTCCTCAAAGATGTCTACTCCAGTCACTCTATTTAAACTGCAACCGTCACATTCAACCCCACATTTCCAATCTCCTCTTGCTTTTGTTTAGAACACATATTACCTTCCAACATAGGTATATTTATGCATCATGTTTACTGTTTATCATTTATCTCCTCCTGCTAGTATCTAAGGTGCACAAGCCAGAGAGTTTTGTTTTGTTAGTATGCTAAATTGGAACACTGCCTGTGCTCAACAAATTTTGCTGAATTAATGAATGCATTACTGCTCAAATGGCTAAACGAAAGGGCAGTGTCTTGGAAGGTGGAAAATTAGGTGATAGACTCAGTGAGCTATAACCTTATTCATAAACAGCCTGCACTAGTTTAAGGAGGTTGAGAAAGAGATGGCTGAGGAGTGATGATATGTTCTGATTAGACTGAATACAAGGTGAAGGGAGGAGAATATTTCCAGTCTGAGTGGGAGTCTGGGAATGATTTGGAAGACTCTGGAAGAGTGATTGGGAAGTAACTCCACACCAGAGGTTCTATGAAAGAAGAAACAGAGGGGATCATGTTGGGAGGTAGGCTCAGAAATGTCCTGTACACTGAAGGGGCCAGGAGGGTGATCATTAGGTTTTTAAATGATTACACATTGAAGCTGACTAAACTATCCAGGAAAGTGAGCATCTGCTGGATTCAGAGGGCTGGGGCTCTCCCACACCTTCGATGGCCAAAGGTCAGGTTTGGAGCAATTCCATGAAAGAACCTAAGGTATTAATAACATGAGGAAAAACTCTCAAGTTAAAAGTGTGCAGGATATCCTGGTCTGTGTATCTTTAACTAAAGGTTGATATAGTTTTTATTAGCATTTTTATAACCCCTTCTCTAAATCTTTACACTGTCCAGTAACTTATCCTTTAAATATACACCTTTATTTTTGTGTTGTACTAGAATCTGCTTTTGCTCATCATCAACTTCAGAGGCAAGGTGCTCAATGGTAAGTGAGATTTAGCAAAATGAAGTACATTCTTTCCCTCCTGGGTATGATTTACAAAATTCTTTAATATGAGATGGAAAGTATAACTTTCCTCTTACATATAAGGAAACTAAGGCACAGAAAGGTTAGATGGCCTGTCCAAGATCACAAAGTGAGTGTGTCCCAGGTCTGCAAGACACAGGCCCAGGCTTTACGCTGCCCACACTTTCTTAGCCTCCCAGCTGTGTAAGGTGGTTATTTACCAAGCCAAACACGTATCTACTTTGCCTCTCCTGGTGTTCTATGGAATAGAACAGAGAAATTGGTCCTCTATGTTCTTTCAAGTATAGAGTTTTGCTCATGTTGTTTATCTAATCTAAAATATTTCTATGACAAAATGGTAAACAGTCACCCTGAAGGGAACCTGCCTAGGGAAAATACCCCATAGTAATAACTGTTTATGAATCAGTATGGTACCTGAGTGAAAAAAACATAATAAAAAACCTGGCTCTGACTCATCAATGAATGAAGTTTATTTAAAGCAGCAGTCCCGCAACCTGAGTGGTATCAGAATCACCTGCAGGGCTTGTGAATCACAACTCACTGCCCTCCCTGCCTCTTGCCTCCCCCCGACCCCCACCCCAGTGTCTGATTCATAGGTCTGGGTTGGGCTGGATAATTTGCATTTCTAACAAGTTTCCAGGTGATGCTGATGCTGCAGATCCAGGAACAACCTTTGATAAGCACTGATTTAAGGTCATCGCTACTATAGTGATGAACATTGTAAGCTGATAACTCATATAATTACCCCATTTGGAATGTAGTTACCTTGCCTCATTAAAGAAGGATGTGCTACTGCGTTCATTAGAAAAGCAATTCATGACATATGTGGAGAGACAATGCTGTTTGTGCTTTACATGTTATTTTATTATTTAAAGAGCAGGAGTAGGAACCATTTCTTTAAGAATTTAAGCTTTTGCCCTGGCCGGCTGGCTCAGTTGGTTGAAACATCACCCCATACACCAAAAGGTTGCATGTTTGATTCCTGGTCAGGACACATACCTAGGTAGTGGATTTGATTCCAGGTTGGGGTGTGTACGGGAGGCAACTGATTGATGTTCCTCTCTCACATCAGTGTTTCTTTCTCTCTCTCTCAAATCAATGAACATATCCTCAGGTGAGCGTTTCAAAAAAAGAATGTAGGTTTTCCTAAATACAATTTTTACCTTTTATCCCAGTTCCCCTATAAAAAGGGTGAAAATTCTCTGCAATATGCTATTCTGAGCTATTTTATAAGGAGCCATACTCTTTCTTTGTCAACAGCTTTATGGAGATATAAATCATATCCCACAGAATTCACCCATGTAAAGTATATAACTGAGAGCAGAGCCTCACCCGAAATGCAGCATCTTAGCATTGCTCTTTCATTTATTATTATAATGTGGCATGTGATCACCTAGGTGGAACAATGACAACACTGACTCCTAGACAAGTACTGGTTGCCTCCTGGTTCAATTTAACTATGGCTACTCTTTGAAAAATGTGTCTAGGTGGTGCATATAGACACACCAGGCCTTCTCAATAGGCTTCTCCACTGATTTTTTTTTTTTAAGTCAAAGTGCTTTATTTTAGGTTACCCTTGCCATGTTGCTGACCCTACCCTAAGAGTAAATGAGTCAAGTTCACCCAAAGAAGGTAAAAATCACTCCTAATATGATTCTACACTTGTCAGGAGCTGGGAAATAGTGTAAAACATATTTTTGAGAATGGTTTATGGATGGCTAAACAGTACCAAAAATTTAATTAAAACCCTGCAACAGCTGAATAGGTGGCCACTGAATGCAGTGAGCTTCCTGGTACTGGAGGTGTTCAAGCTGAGGTAGACCAACCACTCTCAGAGACCAGGCAGGAGGGATCCAGTGTCATGTTCCTTTTATTCACTCAGTTTAAAACCTCTGAGCATGCTCATGATGAGACCTGAGATCATAAAGGGTCTCTTTCTGTGAGGAAGATACAGGCCTGTGTGCAGGGGTTCTTGAACATGGTGGCCATGGGACTGAGAGGGGTCCATGTGGGTTTCAGAAGGAGTCTGTAAATCACCTGAAATTGTGTGCAGAAGCATTCTGAGGAGATAAGTGCCCACCATTTTCATTAGATCCTAAGAAGGGTAAGTGATCTGATATTGAATATGAACTTCTGGTCTGGTAGAAGAAAATGCAAACAGGTAAGTAGAAAAATGTCATGAGTATTCCAGAGAAGGAATTTGATAAATGTTAAACTGAAATGGATTTGTGGGGAAAATTAACTAAGCTTGAGGGAAACTTCCAATTCTAGGAGCTTCTGGATCTCTTCCAGAAAGCTTTGTGTTTGGTGTCCAGGCTGCCATCTGGATGTGATTCTTAAAGGGAGGAGCTGGGGAACCATACCTGTCAATATCGTGCGCCGTTTGCACTGCTCCTCGACCCCACCCTGCCTCTTCCCGGCCTGAGTGAAGGGCATCTCAAACATGAAGCGGCGGATGTTGTGAGATCTTTCAAACTCTGTTTTCCTTTCTTGCAATTCTTTTTCATCAAAAAATGGGATGACATGAGTCACCTGGATATACGCATACTTGGAATCCAGATCCTTAGGGTTGACCTTTAAATGAATAAATAAAATGGAAGATTGGTGCTAGCTGAAATACTCCTTCAAAGCAGGCATAAGTTGTGTTTTTCCACTTTTTATTAGTAAAAGTTTTGGACAAATTCAGAAAAGTTGGAAAAAAATAGTACAAAGAACACCTACATACCCACCACTTAGAACAATTGCTAATATTTTGCTATATTTGTTTCAAATACACACAAAGTTTTTTTTCAGCTGAACCATTTCAAAGTAATATATATCATGACACTGCAGCCAGCATCTCCTAAACACGAAGACATTCTCTTTCATAATCAAAATGCGTTATCATACCTAAGAAAATTAACACTATTTCCCTAATATGCCCCATACCCAGTCTGTGTTAAAATCTCTCAAATGTCCCCAGAATGTTATTTATAGCTATTTGTGCCTGAATCAGAAACTAATCAATGATCACATTTTGTGTTTAGTTGTGGTCTTCTTATTCTTGTTTAAGTCTAGAATTTTAATTCCCCATTATTTTTTCATAACATTGAAATGTTTATTTCAGTAAAAATGTTTACAACCAAGGTCCCCAAACCATAATTAATCTGTAGGCAGATTAGATGTAAACAGGTGTAGATGAATTAATTTAATACAAATACAGCTTAATAATCTAAAACTAATCTAACCATAAATTTAGTTCCTGATTAACTCAGCACACAATGCTTTTAAAAAAAAAATTTGTGAAATTAGCGATGTGCTAACTTCTGGGACATACTAGAAAGTTAAATGTAGGCATTTTCCATATAAAACCCAAAGCTAATTTATTAGGAAGACAAATCAATTTAGCACATATGAATTATATTCAAGTTTCTAGAACAATAAAAGGACACATGAAAGAAATGCAGAGATTGGGGAGACTAGATTGGCATCAGAGCAGGCAAACGCACATTGCCAGGATAGTTTTACTGGTCTCAAATTACCATGCATCACTGTTCTCTTAAGAGATGTTTGTGAAGAAAAGTGAGAACAGATGTGAAATTGCCTTAACCTTTTGAAGTTAAGAAAATACACAGTTGTGAGTTATTCCTATTTTAGAAAAGGCCATCTGGCCAATTACTATAATGGTATTCAAACCTATTAAACTTAACTTTCTTTAACAGGAACAATTTAAGGCAGTGGAAATGAACATTCTTCCCTATTGCTTTAATGGTATTTTCCTAGTCTTCATTTTCAAAATTGGATGTATGTCTCAGGAAAAGGAAGGGAGGACTTGTATTTAGGGGAAGAGAAAGTCTAGGAAGTCTTTCAGCTGTTACACCAAGAACTACATATGAAAAGGGAAAGAATACATGAGAGTCTTGAGTAAAGGCTATAATTTTCAAGCCACAACTTGACCCAGAAAAAGGTTTCAGTTTCGGAGAGAAAGGCAAATTGTACCTGAGTAATTTGTCTAGGAAAAAAGTAAACCTGAATAAGGTTGTATCGAGGTTCCTGATTTAAAAAATGGACAAACAACCTGTGTTTATCCCTTTTCTTTTGTGTGAATCTGTTAAAATGGCAATATAGAATTTACGTGCAAGGACCAAGAAAAGAGGACAGGAGGAAGCAGTGGATGAGAGACTTTAATGAATTTCTGGAAGGTGGGTAAATGGAGGGTGCTATTTGATTTGGCAGAGAGAAGAAGTTGTAATCCAAGTTCTGACAGAGAGGGGTAACAAGTGAGTCAGAGCACCCCTGAGAAGCCTGCTGCTATAGAATGAATGTCTATGTTACCCCTAAATTCACAGGTTGAAATATTAACCTCCAATCTGGCGGTATTAGAAGGTGGGAGGTGATTAGGTCATGAGGGTAAAGCCCTTAGGATGGGATTAGTACCCCTCAGAAGAGACCCCACAGAGCTCCCTCACCCCTTTCACCATGAGAGGACACAAAGAAGACAGTTGCTTACAAATCAGGAAGAAGGACCTCACCACATATTAATCTGCTGGCACCTTGATCTTGGACTTCCCATCCTCTGGAACTGTAATAAATAAATCTCTGTTGTTTATAAACCAGCCAATCCATGGTGTTCGTTACAGCAGCCTGAATGGACTGATATCCGCAGAGCACCAGCACTAGCATTAGGGTGACCAGGAGAGGTGTGGGACAGAAACCAGGACAAGTGGCCCAAAGTCTATCTGGAGTGGCAGAACCCCAGGTTTCCCTTCCTAGTCCTTGCCCCACAAGAGAAGAGAAACTGGTCTGGAAAAAGTCCAAGTGGGGTCACCGGTGTCAGTGGAAAATAGAAATGAGATACAGAGTGAAACATTAGGTGAGTAGGTGAAAGGCTGCAGGCCAAACAGGGGGCCTTCAGCCTCTGCCTGTCTCCTACATCAGAATCCAGAATCACCTCTTTCTTTGTCTCCTCCCTTCCACTTAGGCAGGAGGGTGGAAGATTCTTCTCTAGAGAAAATGAAGGGCCCCAAAGAGACAGATTCCAGACACTGGGAACTCCAAAGGTAGGCCCAGGACAGAAAGGGCACCTCTGAAAGGAGCCTCCTAAAGGGTGGACTTTGAAAGAGGGAGAGCTTATCATTGCTGGAAACTGAGCAGGCGAAGCATTTTTAATGCAAAGAGCAGAATCTCTATCTTGGCCTGAATTTCAGGAAGCAAAGGGATACCCAACTTCCTGGAGATACCCTGAAGACAGTGGGACACACACTCATAAATGTGCAGGAAAAACAGCAGGTTTAGAAAGGGTCTTCAGGAGAGCAATACAGTTTCTCTATATGGAAGGTAGATCTCATTTCTGCAAATGTGTGCTGGCTACTTAGTTTATTTCTTGATGTGTCCATCTGTTGGTCCTCTGGCCATAAGTCCAACAATCAGTCAGAGTATCAGGTAAATATGCCCATGCTAAGTGCAACGGAGAAGTGCGATGAGAAACAGAAACTTGGACTCTCCTCTTACAGAATTTCTAAATATGTGGACTAAAAAAGGTATATTCTTTCAGACATTACTCTGTAAATGAGTGTCTTTTTAAAATTATAAAATAAAAATTTGCTTAATGAAGGACGTCTGGAAAACAAAGAAAGAAAAAGTATTAAGAAGAAAAATATACACTTGCCACTCAAAGCCAACCATTCTTAATTTTCTTTCCTGGGTTTTTGTTTTTTTCTATACACATTTATGAATATATATGGTCAATCATGCATAAATGAAACACTATTATATTGCCATAATATGTTTCCAAACATAGTCATACCTTGCCAGAATCCTGTATCATTTTAACATTTTCAGAGCCAAATTTATCTGAGTAAAGTTTAAGGAGTCTCTGAGAAATTTCTGACAGAGGCGTGAGCTTGGGTTCTTTGTAAATATACTCCTTTCCATCTTCATCTTCGAAGAACCCCTGTGACATAGAGCACAATTAGAGAAATATCACCAAATACAAGCCCAAGGCTACCACCCAGGAAGGGTTTAAGGGTTTAAAAATGAGAAATGACTCTAAAATAAAATCCTAACTAAACAAGCTTTTCAAATAGGAAGAAAAATGATAATAATATGAAGTCTGGGTGCAAAGATAAAAGAAAATGCACGATTGCAAACTCATTCAAAAATGCTGTCATTAAGTGTTGAGTGAAATGAAAGATTGGAGTTTTAAGGCTGTGTTCTCTCAGTTAAGTCTGATGATGGGATTCAAGCCTGTTTCACATTCCCAAGAAAGGGAACTCAGCAGCCTGCTTGAGTTCCCTTCTCCTGACTGTTCCCACTTATACAGGATTTTATGGCATAAATGGAAGCATTCAGGTCTGGAGTAGGTTCAGCAAAAGCTATGAAAAGTTTCCGTAAATTCTATTTTGCTATACTGATGAGAAAAATATTAAAAGGCTGTAGCATGATATCAGAAAATATTTTCATTATTACCAGTCGTATCTATTGTCATATCACCAATATTTTCATTATCATCATGCTTTAGCACCAATCACATCTGAATAAAACAAGGCTTAGAATTGCATGGGAAGTGAAAAAGGTTGAAAATTTACAAGTCCAGATTGGGGTTAATATTTGAAATAAATTAAAACAAAACGTTTCTCATCTAAAATGGAAGAGAAAACATGGTGCCAAAACTACAGTATATATTTTTAAAAAGCAGGCTAATATGAAACAAAAAACAACCACATCAAAATAGGAGTTTAGATGCAGTAATTTCACTATATTATTTGCTTATTAAGCATTTACTGTAATTACCTCCACATCTGTTTCACTGTCTGTAAACTGGTATTGCTATAAAGTTATAAAAGACAATAACAGGATAAATTGAAGGTTATATAATGCTCACAGAAAACCACACATTCTAAATAAATGGATTGTAATTTATACCATTTAGTTATGTTAGAGACTTGGAGGTTAAACGTTCAGTTAAATTTAAATAAACCCATTCATATAGGGCTTCTGAAATATTACAATGGTAAATATACTTGTGGAGATATTGTATTACAAGACGTAGAAATGCACAGGGACAAAAGAAACCAGACAGTCTTAATTTGGTTTAAAACATGCAGTATAGATGTATGAGGAAATAGATGATTTATTTCTGTAAATGAAATAAAATGTTAATTATTTTGGAGCCCGTAATGACTGGACATACAAAGAGACTTGCAAGAGAAACTTGCAAACCACATGAAGTACCAAAGATGCCGCTAAGAAAGTCTTATAAAAGGAGAACTTACCGCTGCCTTAAGAAAGTTAATAAAGAAAAGACAGGAAGAAAGAACAAAAAAAGCAGAAAGTTTACTACTGAGGAAGATGCTAAATATGACAAATCATACTAAATATGACAAATTCATCAAATTAGCATTTACAGAAAGCACAAAATTTACCAAATACAATTTTATGGAGTTAAAAAAAAAAAAAGAAGGACCTGGGACAGCCTACAGAACAGAGAGGCGACTCACCTGTCCAAAGAAGGCCACTCGGAAGTAGGTCCCCAGGAGCCTGCGGCCTGAGTGCATGACCTCGGTCACTTTGCTGTAGGCCTGGTGTAGAGTGTCATACAGATGTGCTAGCCTCTGGAAAGCAGAACAAAACCCATATCTTCCTACCTGTAACTAGTAGAATCAATTTTAAAATAACAAATGAGATCATGTGGGTGAAAAAATCCTTGGACTTGAGTTAAAAAAAATCAAGAACATATTTTGATTGCACAATTAGTAGTGATCATTTTTGAGTTGTAATGTTTCCTACCCAAGGGGTCAGCTTGCATATGAGGACCCATCGAATTTCCACAATGTAGTAAGCAAATTCTGCTCTCAAGTTAACATGAGATGTCAGAGATGATAAAGTCTTACTATGACGTTTTTAGTCCTTGATTTTCCCACTGCATTTGATATACTCAAAGAAACTGGATGACCTCCCAGCTCAGGGAGACTGGAAGGGACACCATTTTCCCATGCAAGTAGAGCAAAAAAGTGTTATGAGAAAAAAAGGCACCTGGTGATTATAAAGCTGTTCCTGGCAACCTTTCAAAAGTGGAGTGCCCAAACGACCAACCTTTATTGTTTGAGATTTGGAGTCTGTGTAGAGGTGGGGCCTGTGTGTGCAATGCCTGATGGCTCTGAGGGTGGTGACAGCCATTACCAAGTGGAGGGTCAGAGACCACTTGTTCATCTCTGACCGTGGCCTGTCTGCTCTCTTTGCATGTAAGAAAGTCTGCAGATACATGTCACTCCACCGTCCTCTAACCTGGAAAATAAAACCACTCAGGTACCTCAAAATCTCTCCGCTTCTCATAAATGGGGATGATAAGTTTGTAGATGTCAGCAATCAGCTCATAGCGTTCAGCCTTCCAGAGTCCATCTGCACACTGTTCTAGGAGCTCCGTGAGCACATCCTGATGAAAGAAGAAGTCCATCAGCCAGAAAAGACTGTTATATAAGGAACATGACATTGCATTCCTTGCAGAATGCATAACTGGTTAAGATGGTTAGGAGGAAATTTCCAAAATATGGAATTAAAAAATATGGAATTAAAAAAAATATTTTTTAAACATCAATTTCCATGCTTGTAACAACTTATCACTATGTTCTTTTTTTAATTTAATTTTTATTTATGATGGAACTGTATGGAAGTCTGACAACCAAGGAGGAGTTAAAGAAGAAACATTCATCCAGACTGGTAGGAGGGGTGGAGATAGGCAGCTGGATGGAGAGGATCCCGAGCAAGGCAGTGGCTGGTGGACTGGGTGGTTCCACACTTGCGTGGAGATAAACTGGGAGGAACAGCTGGGTAATGAGAGACCGCACAACCCAGGGTTCCAGCATGAGCAAAATAAAGCCTCAGAACTTCTGGCTGTAAACACTTGTGGCAGTTGTGGCAGTGGGAGAAACTGCTGTCTCTTGAAAGCAGGGCAAGAGCCAAGCAAGCACATTGTTCCCTCTCTGGCCCCTCCCCCACACTGGCCACCACAATGCCATGCAGTAGGTTGCCTTGCCCTGGTGAATACCTAAGGCTCCACCCTGTATAACATAACAGGTGTGCCAAGACAAAGAAATATGGCCCAAATGAAAGAAATGACCAAAACTCCAGAAAAGGAACTAAGCAATGAGGAGATAGCCAGCCTATCAGATGCAGAGTTCAAAACACTGGTAATCAGGATGCTCAAATGATGCAGGATGCAGAAATGATTGAGTACAGTCACAAAATAAAGGAATAAGTGAAGGTTATACAAAGTGAAATAAAGGAAAATATATAGGGAACCAACAGTAAAGGGAAGGAAACCAGGACTCAGATCAATGATTTGGAGCAGAAGGAAGAAATAAACATTCAGCCAGAACAGGAAAAAGAAACAAGAATTCAGAAAAATGAGGAGACGCTTAGGAACCTACAGGACAACTTTAAATGTACCAACACATGAATCATAGCGGTGCCAGAAGGAGAAGAGAAAGAGTAAGAAATTGAAAACTTATTTGAAAAAATATGAAAGAACACTTCCCTAATCTGGCCAAGGAAATAGACATACAAGTCCAGGAAGCTCAGAGAGTCCCAAAGAAGTTGGACCCAAGGAGGAGCATACCAAGATACATCATAATTATTACCCGAGATTAAAGATAAGGAGAGAAATCTTAAAAGCAGCAAGAGAAAAGGAGCCAGTTACCTACAAAGAAGTCCCCATAAGATTATCGGCTGATTTTTCAAAAGAAATCTTACAGGCAAGAAGGGGCTGGAAAGAAGTTTTCAAAGTCATGGAAAGCAAGGACCTACATCCAAGATTACTCTATCCAGCAAAGCTACCATTTAGAATGGAAGGGCAGATAAGTGCTTCCCAGACAAGGTAAAGTTGGAGGAGTTCATCATCACCAAGCCCTTATTATATGAAATGTTAAAGGGATTTATCTAAGAAAAAGAAGATCAAAACTATGAACAGTAAAATGACAACAAATGCACAACAACTGACCCTAAAACAAAAACAAAAACAAAAACGAAGTAAGCAAACAATTAGAAGAGATTTCACAGAAGAAGAACTAGAATCACAGAAATGGAGGTCACATGGAAGGTTATCAGTTGGGAGGGAGAAAAAGGGGGGAAAATGTACTTGGAATAAGAAGCATAATTGGTAGGCACAAAATAGATGGGAGGGGGGAGTTAAGAATAGTATAGGAGATGGAGAAGCCAAAGAAGTTACATGCACATCCCATGCACATGAACTAATGGCAGGGTGGGGGTGGGGAATGCTGGAGGGAGGGGGATGGAAGGCAGAGGGGAGTAAAGAGGAGGAAAACAATGAGACAACTGTAATGGCATAATCAATGAAATATACTTTAAAAAAATCTTTAAACTTTGGAGGAAGCTAACATTATTCATGACTGAAGGGTTGGGGCATGTGGGTCAGGTTTAAAGTAATCAGCATAAATTTAT
Organism: Pteronotus mesoamericanus; assembly: GCF_021234165.1. Classification (NCBI taxonomy): domain Eukaryota; kingdom Metazoa; phylum Chordata; class Mammalia; order Chiroptera; family Mormoopidae; genus Pteronotus; species Pteronotus mesoamericanus. The sequence goes on from NW_026555109.1 coordinate 1,091,012, forward strand.
TTCCCTGCCACAGGCATTGCTTCATGATGGGTGGACAGGTGACCTAAACAGGCCAATCAGGATAATTTTTGGAGCTCAGCTTGGAATTCGGGGATGGAAGTTCTCTCACCAGAGTGGACATGCAAGAAGCAGCATGTAGCTTGACTGGATCTGGCATCCATCTTCTCAACAGGCAGGGGGCACCTGTCTGCCGTAGTTACAGAGTGGAGGGCTCCCCCTCCCTCCCAAAGCAACTGTATCATTAAACATTTGGACTGATTGCTGTCAATCTCTCTGGAATTTCCTAATGGGAGACAATTTATTTGACCTTTCTGGTTTAAGCCCATTTGAGTGGGGTTTCACTAATGATGTTGAGTAGATGTTCATGTGCTTATTTGTCATCTCTATAGTTCTGGTGAAGTATCTATTCAAATCTTCTGCTTATTTCTCTACTGGGTTGTTGATTTTCTTATTATTGGGTTTTGAGAGTTCTTTATATATTTTACATAAAAGTCCTTTACCAGACCTGTGATTTTTAATTTTCTTCATTTGTGGCTTGTCTCTGGAGTTTAACATTGTCTTTTGAAGAGAGAAGTTTTTAATTTTGATAAAATTCAATTTATCAAGTTGTTATTTTCTGGATTGTGCTTTGTATATTATATCTAAGAAATCTTTATTTAACTCAAGTTCACGAAGACTTTGTCCTATGTTTTCTTCCAAAAATTTTATAGTTTTACATTTTACATTTAAGCCTATTATTCATTGAGTTATTTTTGAATATATTATAAAGTATAGGTCAACATCTATATTTTCCACATGTATGTTGAATTTTTCCATCACTATTTGATGAAAGACTATCCTTTTTTTAGTGCATTGTCTTTTAATTGTATTCAAAAATCAACTGATCATATGTGTGCAGGTCTATTTCTGGCTTCTCTATTTTTTTCCATCGACAAATGTCTCTATCCTTGTGCCAATACCACACTGTCTTGATTACTACTGTAGATCTATAGAAGGGTTTCTCTGCTGTGACATTTCTAATATATTGGGCCAAATAACTCTGCTAAGGCTGCCCTGTAAATTACAGAATGTCTAGCAGCATCCTTGGCCTCTACCAACAAGATGCCAGTAGCAGGAGCATCTCTACCCTACCAAAATGTGACAATAAAAAATGTTTCCAGATACTGCCAAACATCCCTTGGGTGGGAAAATCATCCTCAGTTGAGGACAACTGCTTTATAGCAATCTTGAAATCAGGTAGTATGACTCCTCCAACTTTTTCAAAATTACTTTGGCTAGTCTAGTTCCTTTGCCTTTCCACTGAAACTTTAGAGTCAGTTTGTCGATTTCTACCAAAAGTCCAGACAGGAGTTTGATTGGGACTGCTTTGAATCTATAAATCAATTTAGGTAATTGACATCTTAACAATATTGAGTCTTCAAACCATTTATTTAGGTCTTTGATTTGTTTCATCAGTGTCTTGTAGTTTTTACCATACAGATCTACACAGATTTATACCTAAGTTTTGTGTTTTTTGATGTTATTACAAATAGTATTGTTTATAAATTCTGATTATTTTTTCAAGGAAGTTTGGGATAAGATTGAAAGTCATCAAGTGTATTTGTTTGCAAAAACTATACAAAATAATCAATAACAGTGTAATGAAACTATGGTATAAATGTCTCTAAAAAGAAAGTTGATTGGTTTCATATATTGACCATATATCCTGTTATCTTGCTAAACTCCCCTTTTAGTTTTAGTGCTTTCTCTGTAAATACCTTGGGATTTTCTCTGTCACAAAAGAAAACTGCATCTGATGTTAAGATAGACAGTGTTACTTCTTTTTCTTGCCTTACTAAATTAGCTAGATGTTTCAGCACAATGTTGAATATGAATGGTGAAAACAGATATTCCTGTCTTGCTCCCAATTTTAGGGGGAAAGTATTCAGTCTTTCACCAGTAAGTGTAATATTAGCTGTAGATTTTTTGTAGATAATCTTTTTCAGGTTGAGGGAGTTCCCTTCTATTCTTAGTTTTTCAACATGAATAGATGCTGATTTTTTTCAAATGATTTTTCTGCATCTACTGACATGGTTATATGTTTTTTCTTATTTATTCTGTTAATATGTTGAATTATATTTATTGGTTTTCCCATGTTGAACCAACAGTGCAGTCCTAGGGTAAACCCCACTTGGTAGTGACACATTTCTCTTTTTTAAATACTGTTAGATTCAATTTGCTAATATATTTTTTGAGGCTTTTTATATTTGCCTTTAAACGTTTGATCCTCTGTCATACCGTAAAGGAAGGGTAGGGGCTGTCACAAGGGTAGATACTCTTAAGAGCAGCAGGGGTTAATTTATTTAACAGTAGTCAGTGCATCTCTGGGTGAGTACTGGAGAGGCCAAAGATCAAGTGAATAAAGCACTTCCTGCTCTCATAGAGCTGAGACTGTTGTGGAGACAGATCCATAAAGAGATTATAAAAGATGGTGGTAAGTGTGCTGATGATGAAATGTTCAGGGAATCAGGGATGCAGAAGAGTGGCACCCATCAGTGATGACGAAAGGGGTGCACATGGAAGGCTGAAGAAGGTGGAGACTGACTGAGTCTTAAAAATGATCAGTAGTTAGTCAGGCGAAGGTGAAAGGTAGGAGTAGATGCAAGAAGGATGAAAGGGGAAACATTCCAGGGAGAGGGAACAGCATACGCAGACACGGAGGAGATGGCAGCATGGTGTGGGATGGATATGCAAGTAGTTTGAGGGACTGGAGTATAAAATTTGAATCAGAGAATGACAAGAGATGAGGCTGGGGATGTGAAAAGTATTAAACGAAAACTATATCACCACAACCAAAATTTTCTATGTCAAACATAAATTAGTAATTAAATGTTGATGATTCTATGAGACATGAAAATGCGTAAAGACACACAACTACCACAACAATGACGTAATATATAAGACAGATGTTAGTTGATTTTAAAATGATGTTCTGAGACTTCCGGTCAAGATGGCAGTGTAGGCAGACATGGCTCATGCCTTCACACAACCACATCAAAATTACAACTAAAATATAGAACAACCATCACTTAGAACTGTCAGAAATCTAGTTGAATGGAAGTCTGGAAGTCTGACAACTATGGAATTAAAGAAACCATATCCATCCCGACTGGCAGGAGGGACAGAGACATGGAACAGGCTGGTCCCACACCCATGTGTGGCAGATCAAAGTTAGGGAGGGCTATCTTGGGAGTAAGGAGTCCCAGCCCCATACCAGATCTACCAGCCCAGGGTTCCAGTGCCAGGAAGATAAGTCCCCACAACTTCTGGCTGCAAAAACAAGTGGGGATTGAGTCAGTGGAAGAAACCTCTGGAGCCCCAAGCAGTTCCTCTTAAAGAAGCCACACTTCACACTGATAAAAAAGGCCATCATAAACAAATCAACAATCAATAAATGCTGGAGAGGTTGTGGAGAAAAGAGAACCCTAGTACATTGTTGGTGCAGCCAACAGTGGAAGACAATATGAAATTTCTTCAAAAAACTTAAAATGGAACTGCCTTTTGACCTGGCAATTCCACTGTGGGGATTACACCTTAATTTTGAAACACCAATTCAAAAGAACCTATGTACCCCAATGTTCATAGCAGTGCAATTTATAAATTTACAATAGCCAAGTGCTGGAAGCAACCTAAGTGTCCGTGAGTAAATGAGTGTATTAAAAAACTATGGTACATTTACACAGTGGAATACTATTCAGCAGAAAGAAAGAAGGAGCTACTACCTTTCGCAACAGCATGGATGGAAGTGGAGAGCATTATGCTAAGTGAAAGAAGCCAGGCAGTGAAGGACAAATACCATATAATCTCACCTATAAGTAGAACCTAACCAACAAAAGAAACAAGCAAGCAAAATATAACCAGAGACATTGAAAGAAAAAACAAAACGACAGTTACCAGAAGTGTGTGTGTGTGGCGGGGGGAGGGTTGCAGATAACAAGGAAAAGAAGAAGAGTCTTTGAACATCAATGAACATGTATAAAGGACCCATGGACAAAGTCAAAGGCGGGTAGTACTGAGGGTGAGAGGTGGGGTGGCTGGGGCAGGGGAAAGCGGTGGCAGGAAAATAGAGACAACTGTACTTGAACAACAATAAATAGAAAAGAAAAGAAAAGAAAGAACCCATACATAGACTCACGTACTCAGGCTTGCTTCCTCTGAGCTGCAGCACAAGACTGACAGCTTGAAGGGCACCAGTGGCATACTGGGAGAGGCTGAAGTCAGTCTGGCAATCGGGCGAGCAGAGGCCACTGTTCCTTTTCTGAGCCCTCCCCGCATAGAGCCACAAAACTGCCAGGCTGGTGCTATATCTGAGACTCCATCAACCTGGCTAACACTGTTCCATGGGCTTTGGAGATCCCCACAGACTCTGCCCTACCCAACTTATGGGCCCACCCAAGCTGCTTTTCCATATGAATGGCTGGTCTTGGCTCATGCTTCATTAAATCCTCTGAAACAAGCAACAGTAGGCCTCAGTGAGTCCCAGGCCAGGCACTAGCAGCAGCCAGACTAGTTTCCCAGCTTGGCTTTGCCTGAGAATCTCCAAGACCAGTACAAGTAACAGCCATCTCAGATTGCTTTATAGCTTAGGCAGGTGGCCTAAAAAACACTGCTGGAGGCTGATCTTGATCTGAACCACCTGGGAAACCCTGGGGCCAGCATATTCAGTGGACAGCTACAAATCATGTAGAAGCACCACCACCTGCCCCTGCACATTTGATTCTCAACAGAAGGCAGAGTTTAGTGGTCAGTGGTCACAGCCAATCCTTGCAGCTGACTGGTCTGGGTAAATCCCTCCAATTGATCTGCTAACAGCAACAAGGCTCAACTGCAAGAGGAGAGTGTACTCAACCCACACAAAGGGTGCACCTCAAGTACCCAGCTTGGGTGATAAGGGAGGCTGTGCCACTGGACCTACAGGACACATACATTAGGCCACACTATGAAGACATGGAGTCAAAGCAGCTCTACCTAATACATAGAAAGAAACACAGGGAGGCTGACAGAACAAGGACACAACTAAACATGGCCCAAATGAAAGAACAGATCAAAACTCCAGGAAAAGAGCCAGACTAAATAGAGAAAAGCAATCTAGTTATAAAGATGCTCAATGAACTTAGTGAGGACCTCAACAGCATTAAAAAGATCCAGTCAGAAACAAAGAATATACTAATTGAAATAAAGAACGATTTGCAGGGAAACAAAAGAAGACTAGATGAAGTCAAGAATCAAATCAATGACTTGGAACATAAGGAAGCAAAACACAATCAGAACAACAAGAAGAAAAAAAGAATCTACCCGTGCCACCCACCCCCGGCAAAAACAAAAAACAAAAAACAGTGATAGTTTAAGGAGCCTCCAGGGCAACTTCAGGGGTCCAACATTTACATCAAATGGGTGCCAGGAGAAGAGAAAGGGGAAGAAACTGGAAATCTATTTGAAAAAATAATGAAAGAAAACTTCCCTAATTTGGTGAAGGAAACAGACATGCAAGTCCAGGAAACACAGAGAGTCCCAAACAAGATGGAGGCAAAGAGGCCCACATCTAGACATTTCATAATTAAAATTCTAAAGGTTAAATACAAAGGGAGAACCTTAAAAGCAGCAAGAGAAAAGAAGTTAGTTACCTACAGGGGAGTTCCCATAAGACTGTCAGTTGATTTCTCAAAAGGAACTTTGCAGGCTTGAAGGGATTGGCAAGAAATATTCAGTTGTGAAAAGCAGAGACCTATAGCCAAGACTGCTCTACCCAGCAAAGCTATCACTTAGAATTGAAGGGCAGATAAAGAGCTTCCAAGAAAAGAAAATACTAAAGGAGTTCATCGCCATTATTATAACCATTATTATATGAACAGTTAAAGGGACTTATTTAAGAAAATGAAGATCAAAACTATGAAGAATAAAATGGCAAAAATACGTATCTATCAACAACTGAATCTAAAACACAAACTAAGTAAATAAGAACAGAGACAGAATCATGGATACAAAGAGTATTCTGTTGGTTGCCAGATGGGAAGGGTTGTGGGAAGATGGGTGAAGAGGTGAGGGGATTAAGATGTACAAATAGGTAGTTACAGAATAGCAATGGGAATGTAAAGTACAGTAGAAGAAATGGAGTAGCCAAAGAACTTATATGTATGGCCCATAAACATAAAGGATGGGGGGAGGGGATTGCCTGAGGGAGTGTGGGGTGCTGGGTGGAAGGAGGCTAAGTATGAAAAATCAGGACAACTGTAATATCCTAATCAAATGTAATTTAAAAAATGATGTTTTGTCTATTCATGTAAGACATCTGTGTATGGCAGCCTTTCCAGTATATTTTGAAATGGTCCTAGATTTAGTCATTTAATGAATACATATAAAAAATAGAGTTTATGAGTAATTTTTTGGGCCAAATGCTCCTCAATGGGAGACTAAGATTTGAAGTAAGATTATTTTACTCTTGTTTAGTCAAACCAAAAACACATGGAAAGTTTAATAACAGTTAAGCCTGAATTCAAGTAGCATACCAATACTATAGACAATTGAGTTCATTATGGAAAAGCCTGAAGAGGCACACTGAAACCAAGAAATATGGCCCAATGAAAGAAAAGATCAAAGCTCCAAAAAATAGAACTTAGTGATGAACAGAGTCAATCTGCCAGATACACAGTTCAAAACAATGGTGATTTGGATGCTCACTGAATTGGTTGAGTATGATTGCAAAATGGAGGAAAAAGTGAAGGCAATGCAAAGTGAAATAAAGAAAAATATACAGGAAACCAAGAGGAAAGGAAAGGAAACTGGGACTCAAATCAGTGATTGGGAGCAGAAGGAAGAAATAAAATTCAACCATAACAAAATGAAGAAACAAGAATTCAAAAAAATGAGGAGAGGCTTAGGAACCTCTGGGACAACTTTAAATGAACCAACATCCAAACTATAGGGGTACCAGAAGGAGAGCAAGAAATTGAAAACTTATTTGAAAAAATAATGAAGGAGAACTTCCCCATTCTGGCCAAGGAAACAGACTTCCAGGAAGTCCAGGAAGCTCAGAGAGTCCCAAAGAAGTTGGACGCAAGGAAGCAAACACCAAGGCACATCATAATTAAGTTACCCAAGATTAAAGATAAGGAGAGAATCTTAAAAGCAGCAAGAGACAAGGAGACAGTTACCTACAAAGGAGTTCCTATAAGACTGTCAGCTGATTTCTCAAAAGAAACCTTGCATGAAAGAAGGGGCTGGAAAGAAGTTTTCAAAGTCATGAAAAGCAAGGGCCTACAACCAAGATGACTCTATCCAGCATAGCTATCATTTAAAATGGAAGGGCAGATAAAATGCTTCCCAGACAAGGGCAAGTTAAAGGAGTTCATCATCACTAAGCCCTTATTATATGAAATGTTAAAGATGATCAAAAACTATGAACAGTAAAACAGAAGGGAGGTAGAGGGGGAAGAATGAGGGAAAAGGTACAGGGAATACACAGCATAAATAGTAGGTACAAAATAGGCAGGGGGAGGTTAACAATAGTATAGGAAATGAAGATGCCAAAGAATTTATATGTACAATCCATGGGCACGAACTAAGGGGGCAGGGGATACTGGGGAGTGGAGCAGTATAGGGTGGAGGGAAATAAAGGGGAGAAAAAAATGGGATAACTGTAATAGCATAATCAATATAATATATATTAAAAAATAAAAATTATAAAAAAAATAATTTGGCCCCTAAGAACCAGATATTGAATATAAATAAATAAATAATGCTGCAACAAACATAGGGGTGCATATATGTTCAATATTAACCTTGATCACTGGTTTAAAAGTTTATGCAGTTTCTCCACTGTATAGTTTCCTTTTTCCTTTTGTCATGAATAAGTAACTTATGAAGCAATAACAATGGTTTCATTATAGATGCATTTTTACTAGTGATCTTAATAATCCTATTTAGGTTTTAGAAATTATCAAGGCAAAAGTAAAAGAGAATGAAACCTCTTTGTAGAATTGACTCTGTAATATACTTGGAAACTATGATCAATTATGTAAGTGGAAACTGGGGGTTTTCTGTTTACTCTTTTCTTTTCACTGAAAATGCTTCATTACTTTTTTAATTTTATTTTTTATTGTTTATTCTATTACAGTTTTCCCATTTTTTTCCTTTTGCCCCCCTCCACCCAGACCACCCTTCTAGCCCACAGTCAATCCCCTCTGTTGTCCATGTCCATGAGTCTTTCATACATGTTCTTTGACTAGTCCCTTCCATTTACTCTTATATGATATGAAATTAGAAAAAACTTTATAATTATCCTGGGTGCTAATTTATTATCAGAAAAATCTATTCAATGAACATTTACTGAGAATACACAGATGAGTAAGACAGTCTTTTTCCTTTAGTCAACAAAAATTTCTTGAATACTTATGTACTAGGTCACAGGAATACATCCATGAATAATCTGGGAAGTTCTTACCCTCCCAGAGTTTCTAGTCTAACTATTGAGAAGCTTCCAATCTGATCATGGCAACATGTAAAAAAGGTGTATTATTTCATAATAATCACATAAGACAGACCTAAGAGATATGATTGAAACCATGGACATATAAGGTCCTATAAACAACAGCTGCAGGGGGCAGGGTGGAGGTAGTGTTTATAGCATCAGTTTTTCAAGTCACTTGAAATAAACAAGAGATAATAATAGATGATGATGAATAATGTAATGTTTTATACCAAGTAAATATTATAATATTACTGAGACCTATTTGTTTAGGAGAGCTAACAGATAATCTGTTGTTTTATATCAGCAGGGGAATTCACCAGGAATTATAAATTGTATATGCTATGTGATTCAATTTGAGCAGGTAGTCAGTGAGGAGCTTTGTATTTGATATCATATCATCAAAAAGACATTCTGAGTTTTGTTTTTCACTTATTCTCTCAACTGCTGCTCCTTACCATCAAGGATTATTTGCAAGACTGGGAATAAGACTGCAATTCAAGGCTGCAAAACATTTTTACCCAATGCTACCCCAATACATTCAACTTAAAAAGAGCCTGTAGAACAGAATGAAGTTAGCTCTTTTATGTAACTAACTTCATTAGCATCTTGATCTGAAATACTAAACTGGAAATCTCTGGAAAATTGAGATGGATGATGCTTCATCTCTAATGATAAAGTAACAGAAAATGTATACTTTTGGCTTATGAAAACTGAGTTAAAAGTTAAAAATCCATCCACGTGCCTCAGGTCTTAATTATAGTTGAACCAATAGACTACAATGTTCTAGACCATAACCTACAACAAAATGCTGTATTAATGGAACATTTTTAGAAAATGACTGGTGCTTACATTTATATTTTTTCTGAGATTTTAAATAACTCCTAAAATAATATTTACAAATGATCACATTTTATCTGAAAATGACATTATTTTTTTCCATTCAAACTTTCTAATTTTTTCAAATGAAAGTTGTATATCTTGAAACAAGAAAAAAAAGAAAGAAAAAAACCTGTCATATTTGGTACAAAAAGATGGACTTCAACCAGAAAGTTTGGGAAATGGGAAAGTTTGATTAACTGAAGTGAGCTTAGTAAATAATTAAGCAATAAGTATTACAATTTGATGGTAATAAAAGCTTAGGAAGTAACATGTCATCAACTTTTATACTCTACTGGACATTATTTTTATCTTTTTTTCTGATTCAGAAGGCATTTACAGAATCTATAGTTTATCAGTCCTAATTCATCTCTTATAAAGAAATGGCAGCATATAATATAAACAGCAGAGTCCATGCAGATTTTATCCAATAACACACTAAAAATATATAAAAAGGTAAATTCTTTTATCAGAAAAGTATATTATAGACTACTAAATATCTGAGCTAAATTTGGTAAGGTAAATTATTCAAGATAACATCAAATCTATACCTAGAGCTTTACAAGTGGTGCATCTAGTAACAATTCTTTGAATAGGAAAAAAAAACAGTGACTATAGGTAGTTGAGTTTGAGAGACCATATGTCAACAACACAAAATTGTAAAATGTCATTAAAACTAAGATATCATAGTAACTAAACATTGGAGCACATAAATCAGTAGAAACTCCATATATTAATTGACTTAGAATTCTTAGGAATCACTGTACCTCAAAACCAGAACTGATCCAGATAGCAGTGACTTTGAAAGGCAATCAATCATATAAAAGGTCTCATGGTTTAACCACTTTGTTTAAAATTTAAATGCCAAGATACTTTTTCTAAATTGTTGATATACACAAAGAACTGTAAGTAATTACTGGTTGAGGAAATAACCCTCAGTGAAATTTATCCATCTGAAGAATACACATTTTATGACTGGTCTTAAAAAGACCTCAGTGCACTAAGCTCATAAGCCATTGAAGAAGTTGTTTAAAATGTAATTGGCCAGTTCATTTTTGAGTGTGCCACATGGATACAACTGAGGGCACTTAGTATCTGTCTGTGGAAACAGCACACTAAGGCTGTGCAGATTCCTTGGTGCCATACCCACCCAAATGAATCTGTGGATGTATGTGTTTGTGTTGGGGGCCAGGGAAGAATGGGAATCTATACTTGTAACAAGAATACAAGCAATTTCTAAGCACACTAAAGTTTGAGGACTACTGCACTAAGTGAAAATTTCTGAGGCAGGCACCTCACTTATATATCCCAAAGTTAGCACATTACGCACAGTTAGTTTATGAAATGACACAACTTATGTTAATACAGAAACTTCCAGGTCACAAAGAACTCAGGCAACTTGCAATTCATATTAAAAGGGAGAGTGGCTTTGGTGTTTCTCCTGGATGGGAAGAAAGTATCAAAAGCACTATAGCTTTCTAGGACTGAGACAACTTGCTCACTCCTGTATTTCCAGCACCTAGCTCAGTGCCAAAGAAGTTTAGCAAATATATGCAAAATGAAACAGGGGGATATGTCCTGATATGAGCCAAGGCGGTGCATTAAACAAGTTCGATGCATCAAGCTCATTACTCACTACTGCTGTTGTTTTGGGGGAATCATTCTAATACTGAGAATACACTATATAACTTTTAGAGCGCTTGGTCAAGGAAAAGTAGGTGGTTAACTTCACTGATTACAGACAATCATCAGGCTTGGATGAGATGTAAATAGAAGAACCATCCAGTATATTCTGCTACTACATCTATCGCTTGAGATGCTCCTCAGATGTAAACATTTTATGTTTATTACTGGCAGCTGTTTCTGAATAGAAACAATTTGGCTAATATAAGCCCCAGCCTTGCCTGCTTAACTTCATATGTTTACCACATGCAATGGTGATGATAATTGCTACTCTGTGAAACAACAGTTGAGTGTGCTTGACACAGTGTATTCTCATTCTCATGATTCATAGCAGTTATATTGTATAAAGTCACCATGAACAATGAATTAGTGAATACTGAACCATCCCACCTTGGGGAAATAGAGGGTTAGGTTCCTGAGAGCCTTTGGTTACAAAATTTTGGCAGACCAATGTACATAACTTTGTTTTACATGTGTTTCTGTTTAAGGATACCTAAATTTAGCATATATTGTTGGTTCATTAACATTGAACCTGTGGCCAAAAGCACTCATGCCTGGACAAAGCTTATCTAACAAGTATTTTCTCCATAAGGCACATTACAGCCTTCCTGTGCTCAGGAACACTAGACAACACTATATTTGGGGACCACTTGAAACAGTAAAATCACTAGCTAAAAGTGCAATGATGCGAAAAACATAGCATTAAATAGAAAAGGACACCTGTTTACAGCACGAGAGCTGAACCAAGAAGGCAGAATGTTACCCTGTTCCACCTCAGTTAGAACTAAGTATGCTCACATTTTTTGCCATTTTGTGCATGTCCCCAGGGACCACTAAAACACCTTGATGAGTATTGATTGGGCAGGATACAAAGAAATTTTAGCAAATGGGCGGATAATGAGGATGGACTGCACTTTCCATTTCCCATCTAGAGTCCCTGTCAGCCCTCTCAGCCCCATCCTACCTCGCTCTGTTCTTTGGGAGGCGGATGCTCAGGACTGCTGGCCTGCTTCCTGTCCTCTAGCTCCTGGCTGAGTTGGCAGATGGAAGGCCCAGGGGGAGTCTGGGAGTCAGGAGGAGAGTGAGGATGGGGTGGCTACTTGATGGCTCTCTCCCTACAAGGGTGCCAGGATTGTGCCCTCCCCTAAATAAAGCCCACAGGTCCTATCGGGCTATGCCTCTGTGTAGTTTCTCTCTCTCCCCAACCTGAGTCCACAGGTTGAAGGTGGTAACCAGCTGCTGTTAACCTCAAGGGAATTGCACTATTCCATGTTGGTTTCCCCAAACCCTGTCCAAACTTTTAAAAATAGTCCCTTTTAGGAGTTTTGTCAATTTCCCAAGCAATCCACCCATTTCCTTCTAGAACCCTCACTGTGTGGCATAATGAGGGAGGGATTTTAAACTACATAGGCTGTGGAATTTATATACCATAGTGGACTCAAGACTTCTGTCTGCACAGGATCCAACTTGTGAAACAAAATTGCAAACAGAAATGAGATGTTCCTTTTTTTTAAAATCCTCACTCTAGGGTGTTTTCAAACTGATTTTGGAGAGAGAGGAAGGGAGAGAGAGAGAGACAGAGAGAAACAACCCATTGCATCCCACATGTACCCTGACCACAAATTGAACCCACTACCTAGGTATGTGCCCTGACTGGGAATTGAACCTACAACCTTTTGGTGTATGGGACAATGCTCCAACCAACTGAGCCACCTGGCCAGGGAGGGATGTTCCCTTTTATCTAACTGAAAGTTAGCTGGAGGGAGTCTGCCCTTCAGACCAGTGTCAGGAAAGATAAACTGCAACCAATACAAAATCATTGAGGCCTGCTTAGAGGAGAAATGTGTATTTTTAGGTACCTTCTCTAAAATCACTGAAGGGAATATTAAAGGCATTTAAATATATCTAATAATGCAGATTAAATGGCTTTATTAAGCTTTGTGTTATACATGTATTCCTGTCTTGAGCAGATATTTTTAACTTTCTCTTTTTCTTAAAATGTCCTGATAGCTAAAGCAGAAACGTATGTGGCAATTTGTTTTCCTGGCTTTTAGAACACGTGTTATTCTTTTCATTCCTGGCTGATTTCAATCTTGATGTGCACAGCTTGCTCAGGACTTTAAAATCCTGCTGTGTAACATCCTAATCATTATAGATTGTCATGTACTATGGACTTTGTTAAAGATTTTCCAACTTTATGCTTCAAGGTCAGAGTGGAAAATCCATATTCTGAAAATAACTGATAAAGTTATCTCTCTCACATGGTTAGCTATTGCTCAGAGTGGGTGCTATTCACAAATTTTCCCAATAAAATCTGTTCTTGATTTCACAGGCTAAATCTCCAGGCTGTAGTGATTATTCCTGGCTATTATTAATCAGATAAGCAAACTTGAGCTTCATTTTATGATCCCTGTGGGACATGTTCCTGAGCACTGTTTACTTTCAAATCTTTAATTGTTCTGCACATCACTGTGTTTTCCTTATTTAATTCTAAACAAAGTGCTGCACTCCAAAGGTCTGACTTGGCATAGGGGACAAAGATGGTTTCTGCAAGGAGAAAATCCACTCAAGCCTCTTCTCAAGGAAAAAACCCAGTTACAATTTGCCTTGAAGTGAAGGGTTCAAAGCCAAGAGCACGTGTGCTCTGTTACATTACCTCAGTGACATGTTTCACATTTCATAGTAAAAAATAAAAAATAAAAAATTACCATCTGTCCAGGCATTTCAAGGGGAGGAGATTGCTAAATTGTTAATACCATGTAATAACCAACTTGCGCTTTTTTTAGGATACAAGGACAACCTTATTTATTTTGGTTAAAATTATTTTAATATTTAAATATAAAAAACACTCCATATATTATCCTCTTTTCTCATGTTTTTAATTTAGAGCATCATCTGAGACCAGACATTTTATGGAAGGGATACTTATACTTTTGGGGTTTAAGACCCTTTTATATGTCATAAAATTATTGATAATTCCTTAAAAATTACTAAGACCCTTTATGTATGTGGTTGCTATCACTCAATATTATAATATTAGGAATGAAAACTGAAAAAAGGTAAAAATGTTTATTTATTAATTAAAATAACAATAGTAAACCTAATGCATGTTAACAAAGATAACATTTAAAAAAATTCATTCCCCAAAAAATTTAGGGAAAAGAATGGCATTGCTTTTACATTTTTGCAACCCTTTTAAACGTCCGACTTTATCATAGGAGAAGCCTGGATTCTCATAGTTGCTTTCTCCATTCAATCTGTTGTTTTGAATGACATGTATATACGAAAAAAATCCAGCGTCATACAGACACTCACTTGGAAAAGCAAGGGCCTCAAAGACTTCCTGAGCCCAGGGCAAGATGTCTGTGCACAGGTCCTACCTATTGGCTAGAGCATGATCAAAAGTCCTAATATTAATTGTAGGGCTCCACAACATAAAAATAAGTATAACAGAGACAGAAGACATTTACTCCTTCCTCTGTTCTTTCTTTCAACATGAAGAAAGAGAAATTTTATTTTTTCTTAAAAGATAGATAGGATTAAAAAACTTTCCCTTGACTGTTCCATTCTGCCCTGAGTTGAGAGGAGGCAGGTAGACATGAAAAACCCTACTTGCACATATTCTAGAAGAAGAAATTCAGGGAACATAAACAGATAACTGGTATTTATTCAAATTTCTAGCTTCCTTTCAAAACTTGTTACATTTATCTCGTTACAGATAAGTGACTGCATGGTGATCTGTTTTGGTGAGACAGAGAAATTGCTTCAACGATCTAATGTTGAACTTTTTGGTCTCTATTGGAGGTGGGACAGGGTGATCTTATGGGCTACAGAGCACAAGTGGAGTCAGGAACCAGAGCCTGATGGGCTGTCCTGCTCCTAACCCAGTCTGTCCTCTCATGTGTTTGACTGTTTGGAGACATCTAGTGTCAGACACTGATTTAAAAGTCAGATGAAAACAGCAACAAAACCCATGAATTGGAGAAATGAATGGCTGGAAAGAATGAGAAACTTTATGACCAAAATACTAGGCCTTTCACCACAAGAGTTTGACCCCTCAGCTTCACTTCACTACAAAGTGGCTCCTCAAACTCTCTTTCCAGAAGACGGGAGGGACTCCTAGAAAGGGAGAATGGCAGAATCTTTGGCTGCTGTTTCAGTTGTCTGGAGCATTATTTTAATTAGACAAAGTTGGCAAATAGAAGGTGCAGAGAGAAAAGCTTTGTTTGATACAATGGCAGGGCAAACAGAAGATTCTGAGATACTCAAGTAACTGAAAACCCACAGGGGCTGGAGTACTTACCTCATTGAAATGGACATCTTGCATCCCAACATCTTCCATCATGGCAGCCTCCTCATCTATGTTTGGGGTAATCATCCTGAAGGCTGTGCATCCTTGCCTAAACATGCCTAGAATCAAGAGAACAAAGGAGAGAGTTAATAACCTGGAAGTAGATGAAACTTGAGGGTTCTTCCTGTCCTGTATGTTTTTGTACTGCATGAAATAACTGATTTTGAAATCCCCTATTTCTCAGGCCAGCATTTCTATGGGAGCCTGGGGACTGCTATGTGCTTTTCTTCACTCACTTCCTCATATTTAACCTTTGCTTCCCTCAATTTGTTTTTCTTACCCCTCTTTATTTTTCACCCACCTTTATTAAAATGTATACAATCTTTAAACTGTAAATGAAGTGAAATAGGCACTGAATCAAATTAATTATAAAATAACCAATAAATAATAATTTGATTTGGTTAGATGACATGTACTCAGACACAAAGAAAAATAAAGAAGCCAAAACCAATCAAGGCAAAATATAGGACTCAAAAATAACTCTGTTTACTTCAAGGTGTTATCTCACCCACTCTGGCTGGGTGTAATCCAGAACTCATATTAGAACTTGCCCTTCTCCTTCATGAAGCAGTCTACAAAACCAAGATGTACTCAACAGCCACAACAATGAACCGAGAGGCTGCCTAAGGTAAGGAGAGGCTTCTGTTCTCCCTACAGCTGCAGAGCCAGAGCATGCAAAGTATGAATAGTTCAGGGGCCCAGGCACTCAGTTCTCTCAGGGTGGGGGTGGAGGGGAACGGTGTAAAGTTGGAGCTGAGATAAATACCTGGGATAAGATAATACCAATGATGGCCTATTTAGGGTCTCTACTCATCTTGGAGACACTGGGAAAAGTTTTATGTTAGTTGGACAATGTCAGCTGGGAAAAAAAAATAATCAAATGAAGGACTTGAAATGTCTTGTTTTTTAATTTTGTGATCATTGTTTACAACAACACAAAACAGACATCAAAACTTGAATTGAGACCTTCCGTATTTTGGGAAAAAGAAACAGTGAATTTTAAAATCAAGTCTTAAAGGAGTAGGTCCTAAAGTCAGAGATTTTCCTGCTTAATATTGGTTAAGGTTTCCAAGCCATTCATGGGTTGTCAAGTGTCTCTGCAACTGTCCTAGTTTAGCCTTGCTTTTGTTTTATGCTGACAAATAAAAAGCATTAATTTAGGGGCTGACATTAATGTACAAAAAGCAAAATTATAAAATCCAACCACTATTTTTAGGCTACAAAAATGTACTACTTTAGTACATTTTTTATGTACTAAATTTAAATTTATATTTAAATTTTAGTACATTTAAATATACAACTTAACTCCAGTGGAATAACTATCAGGGTGGCCTAAGTGCTTTCCTCTCCTTGCCCATTGAACAAGAGGTGCAAGGAAAGGAAGGGAGGAAGGCGAGCCAAGGCCATGGACATCCGCAGAGAGCTGAAAAAGAAAATCCCACACCTCTGAGTGTCATGTGGATGGGGTGGCTGGGGCCCTTGGGACCAGCTGATCCTCAGGCTCACCTCCCTGGTGCCTCCTCTGGCAGATGCTGTGGCTGTAGGGGAAGAGGGCTGGCTCCCGTCGGAGGGCTTTGTCTGCTTCTAAACATGAGGAAATGTATTACCTGATAACATAGGTCTCAGCAGGAAATTGTGCTGGTAGTAAGAGAATATAGAGCCCTTTCTGAATTTCTTCCTCTTTCAGGCTCTGATGTATGACAAGCTCAGACTTCCTTAAATTTCATTCCAAAGAGCCAGCTGTACCAGAAATACAGAAATTCCCTGGCCTGGGCACCTGTGACTTTCTACTGTGTCTTACTTTGTAAACATGCTCCTCATTAGCCAGATCTGCTGTGCTTCAGTGCACATGTGCAAATAGCCAGCTTTTCTAAGAACCTTGTGTTTCAAAAATAAACACTCTTTCAGCCTGGACTGATTTTGAAATGGAAATGAGCAACTCGTGTTTAACCAAAAGGAGCCTGTGAAGAATTCATGGCCTGCTAATCTGGGAACAAATGTGAAATGCACAAACAGGCATCATTCACTCCCTGCTCTCTCCTTCCACTGGGAAGCAAGGTTTCCAGCCAGCAAGGCTACCTTCTCACACAATAGAGCAACTAGGTTGCATTCCAAGAAATGCTTTCTGATGGTCTCCTGTTACAACTGGCTTTTGATTGATAAACAGTTTTAGTGGGAACTATCATAAGGGAAAAATGAAATCTTTTCAGCTTAAGACTGGCTGGTCAGGGATGTCCAGATGTAAAGCTCATTAGCTAATTCTTGGGAGAGGGAGCTGTGAGTAAGAGGTTATATGACAATATGCCATTCACTTTTCTTTTTGATATTGGCATTTCTGCTGCGCTACCAAGTCAAGCAATGTCATGGCAGTGAACAAAACAATGACTATAATACACATATACATATGTACACACACACATACACACACACACACACACACAATCCCCCACCTCTAAATCTTTCTCAATGGCTGTTGCTTGTGTTTGCTCCTTTGTACAGTTTTATATTCATTTCACAAAACACAGGAATCATTTCTTACCTTTACGTGTGAGATATTCTGCCACCAGGGCTGTGACATGGACATAGCACATTGCTGCCTGTAATAAAAGACACATGCTTCAGAATCACCATTTATGAAGCTTGTCAAAACATGACAGAAATCTAATGACTATATGTACTTATATTAGATCTCAAGGAACCAACTAGTGTTTCTAATACCTGACATCTTACCTTTTGAAAAAAGTAGAACAATTCACATAAACTGAAATTTTTAAATAAACTGCAGACATCTGGTCAAAATGGCGGCATAGGTAACTAGGGCTTGCTTCTTTGTACAACTCACATCAAAATTACAGTTAAACTATAGAACCACCATGATTCAAAACTGTCAGAAATTGAGCTGAATGGAAGTCTGACAACTACAGAGTTAAAGAAGAAACCACATCAAGACTAGTAGGAGGGGCAGATATGTGGCATGGGCTGGCCGTACGCCCACACGTGGTGGATAAAAATCAGGAGGGATATCCCGGAGCAACAGGTCCTAGCCCCACACTAAGCTCTCCAGCCCAGGGTTCCAGCCAGGAACATAAGTCCCCACAACTTCTGGCTATAAAAATCAGTGGGGATGGAGGCTGCCGAAGACAAACTGCTAGAGTCTCAGGTACTTCCTCTTAAAGGGCCCATGCACAGACTTACTCAGACTCACTCCCTCTGAGCTCCAGCATAGGGGCAGCAGATTGAAAGGCATCAGAGATATACAGAGAGGCGCTGAATTGTCCAGCATCAGGAAGAGAGCTAGGAGCAGCTTTCTCCCAGACAGAAGTGCTGGAAGAGGCCATTCCTTTTTGAGCCCTCCTTCCACAGAGCCAAAAAGCTGGCCGATGGGCGTCATATCTGAGACTCCATCAACCTGGCTCACACTGTTTGCCCCACCCTGGTTTCCCTGAGGCCTGCCCACACCAAACTTATGGGTGCACCCAAGATGTTTCCAGTGGTTTTCCCACACGGATGGCTTGTCTCCACATTTTCCTAAATTCTCTCAACCAAGCAGCATCTGGTTTCAGCGAGCCCTGTACCTCTCACTAGATACCCTGAGGCCTGGCACTAGCAGCGCTGGCCTTGGTTTGTAGCATGGCCTTGTCTAGGCACCTTCAAGCCCAGCACAAGTAGCAGCCATTTGCAGATCACTTTGTAGCTTATGCTGTGTGACCAAAGACAGAACATAATCAGTGGCTGGCCTTGGAATTACTAAGAGCAATCAAAACTCAACTACAACACAGCCCTTATAGTGGGTGCACCTTAAGTAGTCAGCTTGAGTAATAGGGGAGCCTGTGCCACTGGACTCTACAGGACACCTACCACATGGGCCACATGGGAGATGCAGCAGCTCTACCTAATACACAGAAACAAATACAGGGAGGCTGCCAAAATGAGCCGACAAACAAACATCGCCCAAATGAAAGAACAGAATAAAACTCAAGGAAAAAACCTAAACAAAATGGAGACAGGAAAACTACTAGATGCAGAGTTATAAGGATGCTCATGTAACTTTTGAGGACCTCACCAGTATAAAAAAAATCCAGTCAGAAATGAAGGACATGCTTATTGAAATAAGAACAATTAACAGGGAATCAACAGTAGAGTGGATGAAGCCAAGAATCAAATCAGTGATTTGGAATATAAGGAAGCAAAAAACAACCATGCAGAACAACAAGGAGAAAAAAGAATAAAAGAAAATGAGGATAGTGTAAGGAGCCTCAGGAACAACTACAAGCATACCAAACATTTGCACTATGGAGGTTCCAGAAGGAGAGAGAGAGTGTAAGGAATTATAAACCTATTTGAAAAAAAAAATGATGGATAACTTCCCTAACTTGGCGAAGGAAATAGACATACAAGTCCAAGAAGTGCAGAGGGTTCCAAACAAGATAAACTCCAGAAGACCAATGCCAAGACACGCCATAATTAAAATGCCAAAGGTTAAATACAAAGATAGAACCTTAAAAGCAGCAAGAGAAAAGGATTCAGCTACCTACAGAGGAGCTCCCATAAGGCTGTCAGCTGATTTCTTAAAAGAAACTTCATAGGATAGAAAGGATTGGCAAGAGATATTCAAAGTTATGAAAAGCAAGGACCTACAACCAAGATTACTCTACTCAGCAGAGTTACCATTTAGAATCGAAGGACAGATGAAGAGCTTCCCAAACAACACAAAGCTCTAAAGGAGTTTATCAACACCAAACCAGTATTATATGACATGTTAAAGGATCTTCTTTAAGAAGGAGATCAAAATATGAACAATGAAAAGGCAACAAATATATGTCTATCAATAATTGATTCTAAAAAACAAAATAAACAAGCAGAACAAAACGAGAATCTTTGATACAGAGAACATTTTGATGGTTGACAGGTGGGAGTGGGGTCATGGGAATGGGTCAAAAAAAGACGAAGGAGTTAGGAAGTACAAATTGGTAGTTACAGAACAGTGATGGGGGTGTAAAGTATAGCATAGGGAACAGAGTAGCCAAAGAACATATATGCATGACCCATGGACATGAACATGAGTGTGGGAACTGCCTGAGAGATTGGGGGGGGGTGGCGCTGGGTAGAGGAGCACAAAGGGGAAAAACTGGTGCAACTATAATAGCATAAAAAATAAAATATAATTTAAAAAAAGAAAGAAGCTGTGAATTGAGACAAATGGCAATAAATTTGCTAAGCCTCATTTCTATTTAGTTATTAAATTTTGATGTAAAAGAAAAAAAGCATTTCTTTTTACTCTTTGATTTATGCATCATAATGTGAAAAGAAAACCATTTGAAGAAAAGGCATGTACCTTCCTGGATTCTGAGAGAAAAACTCAAATTTCAGGGTCTAATATAGTTTTCTCTGGATTGAAAAATGAAGTTGTAACTTTTTCCAAACATTAAATCATAAACCAAAATTATAATTAATTCTTAAAGGATAACATTGTAAACACCTTGAAATGAAAGAAAAAAATAAAGTAGCCAAAGTCTTATAAAATTCAGATAGCTGATGGCAATGAACCTACTCTAAGTTCTAATGCCTGAGCCCCTGGTTCTTCTCAGAATGAGAGAAAAATTACATCTACTAATAATATGTAGTTCATTTTTTATTACAGCTAACATACAGTTAAAATTATGTCAAACAGAATGGGCTCCATGAATACTCAATATGTAAAAATAGTTACATAAATTTTTCAGAAGTAGGGCATAATTTAACTAATTTAAGCAATTATAGAAGTTTAAAAGTAAAAGCATGCTTCTTCTGTAACATTGTTGATCATGCCTAAATGTCTTAGGCACATTAGAACCCTGGACAGAGTTCTGTGGGAACAGAACTTGCCTCACAGCCTACTGTTTTTCTTTTTTTCCCCATTTTACAGATAAAAACTGGCTCAAGTGTCACAGAGTTAGTAAATGTTGGATCTGGGATTCAGTATGTCTCTGGAGCCCACACACCCAACCCTTCCCCACACTGCCGCCTCCTGAAATGTGGCAGCTCTGTACACAGATGCCACTCTGATATCTACCACATCCACAGATGGACATGGATGACCTCAAAAATAAAAGACTAGGCCCTATCGTTACTTTAATTACAGAAAAATTTGCCCTGGCTGGTGTGGCTCAGTAGATTATGTGCCGGGCTGCGAAGCAAGGGGTCGCTGGTTTGCTTCTCAGTCAGGGCACATGCCTGGGTTACTGGCCAGGTTGCCAGTGGGACATGCGTGAGAGGTAACCACACATTGATGTTTCTCTCCCTGTCTTTCTCCCTCCCTACCCCTCTCTCTAAACATAAATAAATATAATCTTTAACAAATAACAGAAAAACTTAATTTTATCATTAGTGGAGGAATTTTAGAACCAGAGAGGATTTTTGTTGCAGAAACTGAGTGCACCTGAATTAGCAGGTGTCTGTATGACCATGAATATTTTCTAGGAGCTTTCAAACAGTGCTCTTAGAAAACATAAATAATCTGACATAAATATCCCATTACAATTTGGTAAATTATTAAAATGCTTAGATGACTATGAAGAAACTCTGAGCCTAACACTGTTTAAAGTATCACATATATTTTTAATTGGTTTCTTTTAATTACTGGGAAATTCTTCTCAAAATTGACTTCTTCTAGTGAATGGGGTGTGGTTTTCTGAAAAACTCTGCTGGCTAGGCTGGCAGGACTACCTCAGAGAGATCTCCGTTTTTGACGTGGATCCTAGCCATGCTGTCCAGCCATGTCTTCCTGAGCTCGGGAGTGCTGGCATAGGACTTGGCCAGACTGTACTGCAGGTCCACCAGCATCTCGGGGTCATTCTCATGCTCCTTCATCTGGGCAGTGGCCATCAGAACCGTGCGTATCCTTTTGGTCAAGTCCTTCACATCCGAGGAGAAGGTGGTGTGCTAAAACAAGGATGGAAGAAGGACACAAGGCTTTCAGGTGTGTTCTGCCTGTCCACAACATAGTAGATATGAGGCAGAGTCTTGGGAGTCAAAAAGAAAATGGAACCAGGCTACCCACCTTGATGAGCCTGTCACTGTTGGCACAGTTGTTGATGATAGACAAGGACTGCTGGAATCTGGTTCCTCCAATCCCCACAACATCTGCTATCAGCTGGCTGACGGAAATAATGACCTTAAGGAAACACAAATGTGAGCAAATCAATTCACTTTCAAGTGATTCCTCAGGCTCAACTCCTGCCTTCAGTTAAGATGTACATGAAGGCAAAGGGGAAGTTTTGAGAAGGGATCACTCCAGTATCAGAAACAATGTACAAGTCAGCTTTCTTCCCTTCAAGAATTATACCACAAGGTGATTAACTATCATTTAAGTATTTCATTCACATAGGAAAATGATAATCAGAGAGTGTAGAATGAGAATCACAGTAAGCCTGTATTACTTGGATAGTTACCTATTGCTTTCTCTAATAAAAAGAGAGACCTTATTATTTACCTCTGGTTTTTGGTTTGAACTTTCAATAAGTGGACTGTCCTTTGCATTTTTTGCTAAGATGTATACATATTAACTCTGCAATGAGGGGACTCTTTCTTTTTTGGGGTCTATGAATAGCACTGCCTTTATCCAGTTACTCAAGCTAAAATGTAGGGATGCCATCATATTCCCTCTTTTTTCTTCACCATACCAAGTGCAACCAATCACAAAGTACTATCAACTCAACCTCTTCCTCCTTCAAATCTCACCATAAACGGTCCAGAACACCATCCTCTCTGGCCTAGATTTGACCATGGTTTCCCCAAGGTCTCCATAGGTAAGGTCTCAACTCTCCCAATCCATTCTCAGTGCTGGAGTCTAGGCAACCCCTCCAAATAGGCCATGATGCCTCCTCAACTTGTTCTCATCCATGTTCTCAACTCCACTATAAGGCTCTTCTCTGGTTCCCCAGATGGGTCCTTTCCTATGGGTTGCTAAGCTCTCTTCATCCTTCACGTCCTCTGGGAGGCCTTGACCCCTAGCCAGATGTCCCTCCTTGGTGCACAGAAGTTCCTCTGTTATAGCCCTGGGCACACTGCACCACAAAGAGCTGCAGGGTCTGTCTCTCCTCCAGGTGGAAATACACTCCATGGGGGCCAAGAGAGAGTTCTGTTTTGTTCATGGTTGGATCCATGAATCCTAATATGTAGTTTGCAAACAATAAATACTGTTAAAAAAAGGAATAAATAGTGAGGTAAAGAGGGCAGGCACTCCTATACATATTTGCAGAAAAAGAGAGTCTACAAAAATACACATGACCTTTCAGTATCTTGCATAGTTCTCAGAGCAGAGAGCTTGGGACATTTTAACTCTTCCACTCTTAGATGGACTTCTTGTGTCTCACCTAAGATATTTACTATGAGGCAGACTTACACAGATTCTAATATATCTTGATTCAATGGAATTTCAGTCAGTCCCATATTGAATCAATTTGTAAATGTTAATTTACCAATAGAAACATATCCTGGGCCTAAATCTTGTAAGGTGGAGGATGAAATAAACCAAACCAGCCAATGTGCCTTTTAAATTTTCAACCTCGATGCCAGATATTGTAGTACTTATGTAGAGGTAAATCGGCAAATGTGATATTCAAAGTTTTCCTGCTAATACAGACTTTCAAAGAGTACACTTGTATAGGAAAGCTAAACTACACTCACTTGCAGATGTGTCCGGACAAAAGACTTCTTTCCAGTGTAGTCAAAGTTATTCCTCATCAGGAAGTAGAGCAGCTGGGAGGCTTCAGTTCTGATGGAGCTCAGTTTGGAGTTACAGAACTTCAGAATCTCATAGCACAGTGCAGCGCACATGTCAGCTCTCCCTTCATAGAATGTCGAGGGAAACTAAATGAAACACAGGGAAGCAAATAACCAAATAAAGGTCAATGCTCCCTCAACTCCAGGTGCAAAGAGGAAACATGACAATCAATGATGACCTTCCCTGATCAAATGACTTACCTTGTAAATTAATGATCTTAAGGCAGTGAAGACATTTTTTAAAGCTGTTTCAGACTGATGTTTTTGAAGAAAACACAGGTAGACATCAAAAACTTTTTTCATGAGAGGATTATGTCCATGGTCAGTCAGGAGCTGGTTCTTAAAACATACAAGGATGGCTTGATTAGTGAGATATACCAGACACCTCTAATAGGTTTCACACAGTTTTGAGGCTCAAAGGTTAAATTTTCCAGGTACTAAATAAGACAACTTACACTTTAAACAAATTCTGCCATGAATCCTCCAGGAAAGCAACAAAATCCTCTTGTATTATAAATAAGCCTAATAATACATTTATGCTTTGAAGAGTTTACTTTTTTCTATAAAAAGAGAGACTAATTATAAAAACTCCCTGCAAACTTCCTCCCACTGTTCCCCATTATTGATTTGGCTTCTATTTATTTCCTTATTTTTACTGTATACCAGCAACTAATACAAAGGTAATGTTAGTGACATCTTAATTCCAACAAAGGAGCGACATTATAGGTGTTGGCTAATTAAAGGGCTGGAAAAAATACTGATGTGAGGTATATGAAACAGGTCTTCTAAAAGTGAGGCTCCCCTCACCCCCAGGCTTCTCAGGCACTCTGTTAAGCTATGAATAGTCAGTTTGGTAAGGTGGAAAACATAAGCTGGCTTTGCTCAGGCACCATTTCTCATATGCACGGATTTGGCAAGTAAACCAAGCCTCACCATTCTCACCTGTAAAAGAGATGACCCTAAAATTGACCTTGCACAGCTACTGTGAAGACCTGAGGTCCAGTATAAGAAACATCTAACATATACTTTGGTCTAGCTCAGTAAGTAGTAGCTGGCAGGATTTTAACATGCCATGAATTTTTACTTGATAAAAGAAAGAAAGAGGGTCACAATTAACAACTTCTCACCATTCTTCAAGGCTTCCTCACACCAGCAGAAAATTCACACTAATTAAACACTTTGTAAACCTGGTTGACTAAAATGCCTGCCAACTGCCGTTCACACAGGGTAGACAGAGATGCTGACTTGCTGCAGGCCAGCATACGGCCATTACATTTAAACATGTGTGACACTAAAGACCTGCATCTTCAAATACAGATTAGCCTGTTTGAACAAAGGTGTGTGTTTGGGAGAGGGCACTTTGTATAAGTAGGCAAAAATGACTATAATAAAAAAATGTCAAGAGGCCAGTATCTCAAACTAGTCTTACAATTTAGCCAAATGAACAAAGATAACTTACATCCAAATAATTTTGTTACATAGTAAATTATGGCTGGAGTAATAGTAATAGGAGTTGCCGCATCTTATTATTGGGAAAAAATTTCACTCAAGGAGTTAGTTTTGTTTTTTTACTGCTTTACAGGTATATTCACAGCTGGTAGGACACTTGGAATTCACAGTAACCTTTATGTCATGAAACACTGTCATACAGTATTGAATTCCATCATGTGCAAGAGAAGAAATTTAATAAGCAGAATAACTGAATATAATTCTCAACCATAAGCAGCTGTTCAGCAACCAAAAAAAGATTGGGGCGGGGTACTGTTTCCAGTGTTTTTGGAACTACCAACATGGTTTGTTGTCTGTGAGCACCGCTTACCCAGAAACCACAATCTTTCCGAATTATGGATGGATTAAGGTTTGGGCTAATCTGGATGTAAGCTTTTTTTTTTCTTAGAGCTCTTTGCTGGAGAGATCCAGAAGACATGGTTCATAAAAATCACCAAGACCCCTGGTCCTGCTATTTGAATTGGACTGTCTCGAAGTTCTTCCCCCTGGAATTGAATTTTTCTTCCTTTCACTCTCTCTGGGCAAGGTTTTGGTTCTCATTTTCAGGATTAAATCTTCTTAGGCTCTGATCTCAAAACCTGTTTGCAAGAATGGAGTTTAAAACTCACACTGAGATATAAATAAGCCCTCATTTAAAGGGATAAAGGACCTTTGATCTTGGGCACACCCCACTTTATCAACTGCCTTCCTTAATTTTCTAATCAATTTTCTCATCTCCCTGTGTCTGTGTGTGTGTGTCTCTCTCATTAATTAGAAAGTCATAGACACTAAATGTAAAAAAGTTTTAAACATTCACTAAGGCCCACAGGGGAGAAACCAGGAAAACAAAAATCACCCTTCACTTTTGAACTCAGAAAGAACCACAGGTAACCATGGAGTGTTTACTATTTCCACTTTTTTTCTTTGTAGACTTTCTTTTTAAGAGATACTTTTTTAAAAAAAATTTATCTTTAGAGAGAGGGGAAAGGAGGAAGACAGGGAGAGAAACATTGATGGGTGAGAAATACATCAATCAGTTGATTCCCGCACTCCTCCAACTGGGGACCTGGCCTGCAACCCAGGAATATGCCCTGACTGGGACCTTTCGCAGGCCACTGAGGCATACTCAATCCCCTGAGCCACACCAGCCAGGGCTCTTAATAGACTTTTACTGAGTATGGGAGAATTTCATTCAGGAAGGCAGAATAATATGAAAGGCATGACATTTCAACCAATAAGATGGAGAATAGGTTATTTATAACTCTCAGGAATTGTCTGACATGGATTCAGGTTTGATGGCTAAATGTGGCCTCCTCAGGAAAATGGGTCTTTCAGAGAAAAGCACACAATATAAGAAATTTTTAAAGATCCAGGAACAAGAGAAAAACTTAAACCTTGGGTACCAACATGAGATATCTGGGCCTACACTATTCCAGACAGCTACATCTTTCCTAGGCATATGGCATTTATTTTTATTTAGACATTGACATAAAAATAACTATAAAAGTCTAGTTTAAGGAGAGCTGTTTCAGTTATAGATGCTTACCCATTGGTAAGATGACCCAAACCTTGTCTGTTTTTGCAGACCAGGTTCATGGTTGTGCAAACCAGATCACAAACTCCCTAGAAAGACCCCAATTATCTGAGTGCTCCTTACTCTGGTCATTCCTAGCTCTTTCTTATCATGTCCTGGTTATCACCACAGGGCTCAAATCAAGAAAAGGCACCACATGGAACTGCTAAAAATACATTTTTAGATTAAATTTGTGGACATATTAAAAATATTTTTAAGTATTTAAAAGGCCAGCATTGTTTGGGATGGTGTTAATAGGCATTATAAAACAGCCAGAAAAGAATCATATTTTTCTGAATGTTACTATCTTGGTTTACAAACATAACTTTAATGTATTAAATGAGATAATATATGTGAAAATGCCTAGCAAGGTACCAGCATCTGGTGAGTACTTGGTGATTTTCCTTTTTTCCTCCCTCTTATTAGAGATTGTTCAATTACCTTCACACACACACACACACACACACACACACACACACACACACACCCCTCCTTAGTGAAGAACAAGGACTTTGACAGGCCAGTTGTGTAGTCATCTTGGGCAAATTTTCTAACCTGTCCTAGCCTCAATCTTCTCATCTACAACACAAACAGTAAAAATATGTACTAGGTCAGACTATTGTGAAGATTCATGTTTGAGCCTCAGGAGCTACTCAATAAATAGCAGGAAGCTACTATAATAATAACCAGAATTCAGGGATTAAGTTTTTTCAAATATTTTCTCTCATTAAGAATGTGATTTGATTGTCTTTGGCAACTTCTTATATGTGGTCAATTAAGAAACTCAGAAATGAGGGGGAAGGTGATATATCTGTGGAAGATGATTTTTCTGCAAACAACTATATCAGCTAACTCAATGTAATAATTTAATTTTTCTGATATGCTCCAGTTGATACCTCAGCTGACTAAATATTCGTAAAGGAAGATCCCAGTGGCTGCTGTTCCAGTGAGTGTAATAAACCTGTGAATTAAAGCCAGGTGAGCCTACAGCTTGGCCTGACATCCATTGATGCCATAACATTTACCCATTTTCCCACTTTTTAATAGGGTGGAGGTGTTGAGCTTGAAACATCAAACATTTTTGCACATAGGCATATAGACTGACAGAGAATCACTCCATGACATAGTAGGCATAATTGCCATGTCCTATGTAAGAAAATTAGAACTTAGAGATACCGAGTTGACCTGTCCAAGGCTTAAAATCTGGCTAAGAGTGGAGATGGAACTTAAGCGCATGGTATATCTGTTTACATGGCTGTCTTCCATATGTATTGGAGCTGGTGGTAGGCCCTTGCAAGGGTCATTTCACTTTTTAAAAAGAAAAATTTATTGTTATTCTAGTTCACCTCACTTTTAACTAGCAACAGCCCTGTGAGGCAGATACTATTTTTCTAATCTTACAAATGCGAAATCTTAGGTCTGGAGACACGAAGTAATCTTCCTAAAGATATACAGCTAATAAACGTTACAACCAGTTTATCAGTTGCTGTTTCTCTCTCAAGAATCAGAACCTATTTGGTGGCCAGTCATTGAATATCTGGGAACTCTGACCAATACTCTTCTTTAATATGAAGGAAACAATTTAAAGGGGGCTGGATAAGAACTAGAGGCTGCTTAGTAAGGAAACTGTCGCTGTTCTCATGGTGCTGCTGAACCACACCTGTGTTGCACCGTGCCCTTGCCCCCATCTGTAAGGCCAGGTCTGCACCTGCCTTGTAGCTCCAGGGCTTCCTGCTCATTTACATGGTGAGGCCCAGGCAGAGTCGGGAGGGAAGGGTTGCAACTACTGTCCAGAACTTGTGTATTCATGAATAGCAGTGACGCAGGTGTACATGGCAACTATTCACATTAAAAACTTCACTACCTATTTACATAAACATTTTTTTAACTAAAAATATCCAAAAGAAAAAAGAAAGGGGTTCCAAACATGGTTAAGGTAGAGCAGTAGTGTTCAGGTCTCATCCTGAGTTTGATTCAGTCCGTCTGGGGTAGGGCCTGAGAGTTTCTGTTTATAACAAATTCCCAGGGTCTGTGGTTCTAGGAGCCTGGGAACCATACTCAGTGTCACTAGAATGGAGATTCACATTCACTGTATTAGGATCTGTATTTTCTCGTTTCTCTGCAGGTTCCTAGTAATAACAGTTCAGGGGTATAGCATGATACTCCTACATGAGTATAGCATGGCTTCCATGAAGAATAAAGGTACATTATATTGAAGTGACATGAGACCAGGGTAAATATTTTTACTCTAATAAATAAATGTGCTTTATGAGTGGAGATAAACAAAGTTGAGAGTGACTTAGGGTAAGTTTTCCAAATACTCTTGCAAATAAACATTATTTCAATATTCATAGCATATTAATACTCATTCAATTTCTCCTTTTCATGCTGGAAATGGAAGAAATCATTTAGCAAGAACAGGAAGCATTAGGTCCCTAAAAATAAGGGAGTACCTAAGGAGACCATTTCCATCTACCTGAGCATTTCCTAAAACCTAAACATTAGACCAAAACAACTTTTTATTTTCTACCCCTGAAATGCTTCTATCATTTAATTTTGTAACAGATTTTTAAAAATTTAAAAAGGTGAATGCGTTTGTACTTAATGCTTCTCTATAGATACCTAATTTCAATTGCTACTACATTTAGACATGTTTAAAGAGAGTAGAGGCAGAAATGCCTGATTATGTTCTCGTATTTATCACCCTTGAGGGCATAGCAAAGCCTCTTTTCCAGTTAAATACTTTCTTCTAGCCAAGAGTTAACCACTGTAAGAGGCCGTTTTCACCACTTGCTACTACAGCTCACCCTGACCTGTTAAGCTTTATTATATTTCAGGGAATTCAAATTGGTAACTGTGAAGTAATTTCATTTCCAAATTTCATTAAGGAAATTTAAGGGTTCATGGTTTCCTTACAGGGAAAAGAACAGTTGTTATGCTAAAAAGAAAACACAAGAAATTCTTGCTGGTTCAGCTGAATAAGCAGGATGAATTTAAAAGGTAAAGCTCTAACCATAAACACCTGTTAGATACTAACCTTAAATGCCAGTGTAAATAGAGAAAGAGTATCCAGAACTGTGAGGCACACCTCAGTAGCAATGTTGGCTTCAAGTAATGACTGGTGAAGAACATCTGCGTCCGAGTGGCCATAGCCTGCATGAATTATTACACAAGGTTACTGCCAGGTGGCTGCAGACAGTGAGGCAGGTTGGATGGTAGAGTCACAGTCAACTTTTGATTATTAATAGAAGGCTTACTTTTTGGGGGGAGAGGTTGATAGTTAATATTTTTCCCATTCAATTATAGTTCTTTTTCAACTCTAGAAGGGAAGTAATAGCAGCAAACATTTATTGTGTGCTTGCTATGTATCAGTCATAATTCTATGAACTTTACATGTATTACTTCATTTAATCTCTCAACAGCCCTATGAAATATGTACATTATTAAACCCTCTTTGCAGATAAGGAAATGGAGGCACAGAAAGACTAAGCAACTTGTCTTAAGTCACACAGTTAGTAAACAGTGGAGCTAGGAAGGCACCTGGATGGGAGTCACTCAATCTAGCCATTTGGCCAAGCTGTTAGGATGGTGAGGGAAGTTGAGATTTCCAAAGCTTCCCACACAGAAAGAGGCAGCAGCACAGCACAGAGGTTAAGAAGATGAGCCAAGGGTCAGGCTGCTGGTCACGGAATCCAGTTTGGCCACCTACTAGCTGTGTGACCTAGAGCAAGTCATTTGACTTCTTTTTACCTCAATTTTCTCATCTGTAGATGGGGGATAATAACAGTATCTATCTCAGAGGCTGTGGTGAGTATTAAATCATTAGTATTTGTGAAGCGCCTAAAATAGTGCATTGCACATAATGAAAGCTATGTAAGCCTTAAGTCAATAATGTAAAGAGCTGTATTATCAGCTAGAACAATGAATGATAATCAAGAGTTGACTGTATTGCTAATAATATTCTACTTGCTTTAATAAAAAGCACAACAGCCAATATATCTGAAAGAATTGTTTAAGAAAAGGAAAGAACTTGAAGTATCATAATTTAAGTACAAACTGATATCTTCTTATGTGGCTGTAAAATCAATTTAGTACTAAGAAAAATGTAGCTTGACATAAAATTTGAGGTATTAAATTATGAAATGGTATGCATTAGCAGAAATATATAGGGATGCAAAGATGTTACAGTATTGATCTAGATTACAAAGAAAGATGGCAATATAATAAAACATCATGTAATGTCTTTCTCCGAGGAGCAAAAACAAATCAACACTTACTATGTAGGCAATTTTCTTAATACTCCAGAGAGGAGGACATTTTATATATAGATCTTGAAAATGAAATACAGAAAACCTAGAGAATTTTCTTGAGGCCAGAAGTGGGGAAAAAAACAGAAACTACACTCCAAATTTCTTACTTAGGTCATTCATTCAAACCACCTATTATTAGGACTAAATAAAGTAACTATTATGATGCTGTCTATTCTGATTTTAGTAAATGTCAGTTACAGGAGGATTTTTAAAAGGCTAAAAAAAAAAAAGCTTTTTAAAGCTACTGAGTCGCTTTTCAAAATATGATAACACCGTTCTGTGTTTTCATACAATTATGCTTGGCTTTTAAAAGGTAGTTCTGAAGTTCTGTGTCTGTGGATTGTGTTATTTTTACACTGCAACAGAGTCCATGTACCCTTAGTTATGTACGTTAGGGACGCATGTAACACATCTGGCACCGTGCTAGTTCTATTTCTTTTCATTTCAGCTTTTTTGGTAAAAAAAAAAACTCTCAGAGAAAAGAAAGATGGATATTTTTGGTACTAATATTCACTGTACTGCCTTTGTAAGCCAGGGCATTTCCTCATTCAATGAGGTTTGTTTGGTAAGATACAGAGACAATGAAAGAGGAAAATAGATTTAGGGTTATAGTTACACTGACCACAAACTGGGGCAAAAAGGGGCAAAAAAATTACACCTTTTATTAGACCAACCAAAACTGTAACACAGGTGAAAGGACCCTTTACTGGGGGCTGCCATTTATACCAAATTTAAAGTTTAGAGTCTGGGTTAAACTGTAACAATGAACATGCTTTGGTGATTGTTTTAATTCTTTCTCTGCATGAAACTGTCTTTTCTCTCTTTTTTAAGGTGGAGATACAATATTCAAATGGTATGTTAATGTTTACATTTAGACTTAAATTCTACAGAAAAGTAATAATCACACTAAAGATAAATGGCACATTGTTTTATTGATGTATTCCCCAAATGCATTGATAAGTTCCAATTATTTTATAAAAGTCATCATTTTTAATTTAATTTTTTATTGAATTTATTGGTGTCCTTTCTTTCTAGATAACTTGTTGGCTAAGTGTATCTGGGTGATTATTATAGATGAGGTGGCTTATACATTGAGAGTCCCCACAGAATTTACCTGATTTCGGAAATATTGGCAAATGTGCAAAACTGTTATTCCTCTAAATTAAGGTATCATATCTGAGAATCAAGGAAATGTGGCATTACAGCATTTTTATTTACTATCTTGAGTATAGACATTTAAAGTTATAAGCCTATTTCACCTATTTTAAAATATATATTGTCCATGCTTAAACTTTTAAAAAATATTAATTTTACTTCAGAGAATACATGCATTCCCTGCATTTTCATATTAACTCAGTAATATGTACAACAAAGAAATTTAATTATCACCTATGTTAACTTCCTTATTCTCAATTCATAGATATTAAAGGATTTCAGAGTGAGATGGAGCTGTACAAGCCATCTCTTCCAACTCCTCATATGATGCTTAAGTGATCCAGATAATAGCCCCACTGGGTCCTCATCCAGTCTCCGTTTTCACACCTCTAGCTTCAAGTGCCCACACTAGCTAATGGGCATTTCAGGTAGAAAATGCTTTCCCACCTTGACCTGAAATCTAATTCTCTGCAACTTAATCCAGTGATCTTAAACTCTTATACTAAACTATATGACACCCAGGTTTTCTTTAAGCATTTCTACTTCTTGGCTGGTTTTCCCCCACTAGTAGGAAATATGAATTACCATGCAAATTAATTTAATATATTCCTAGATAATGCAAAACATCAAAATAATACAAAGTATTATTTTATATATATATATATATTTTTGCAAATGTATCACTTATTTGCAAACATGCTTCATGTTGTTTCCCTGTCATAACCTGGATTATATAAAATATTCTGCATGTAGCTATCTCTCAACTTGTCGCTTGGCACAGATCTCTTCTACTTTTACACAGTGAGTGCACTTTACAGAAAATAAGTCATTGTCTTAATGTTTTAAACATTTACTTTTCATATAACACCTGGGCAATGACCCCAAACAACAAGCATCTATCCTGAGCGTTTTTGAAATTGTTAAAACTATTGGCCATGGGAAGATTTTCCATTTTCATTATTTCCTATTAAAATCTGAGAGTACAGATAAGTTCCTGCTAGAGTAACATGTGTAGTGCATATGATGTCTTCCCATGTTCTATTAATGAGTGATGGGGATGGTATAGCTTAAGTGTCCACTGGATTGTTTCTCATAGTCCTCTGCTGCTCCCTGCTGGTCAAGGTGAGGTCTGACAAAGCCTTTCCTACTGGGACAAAAGAGAGAATAAAAAATGAAGGTGTAGAGGGAACTCTTCCTATTTTGATTCTTTTCTAAAGCAAATTCATTTTGGACTCTGGCATCCCAGAAAATACCTCACATATTGGATCTATGTCATATTGGTTGGCCCAAAAGAAGGTTTTGCATTCACAGTTAAATAGGAATTTTTTGAAGGAGACATATATGGCTATAAATTTCCCATAAAATGCCTAGGTACAGACATAAACACAGACAATCATGTGTGTACATATACAGATACATGATCACACACATACACATGTATACACATTTCTTTCTCTGTGGTTTTTGGCTGAGCTGAAAATTTGAAGCTGAAAATGCTAACAAAAAGAAGGGCTGAGGCCACCCAAATATATATGAGAATTAGAACTGTAAATGAAGACTGAGTTCTAGGGGAAGATGCAAGGACAATGAGACATCAAGATCAATTTGGAATGGGCAGGAATTGTAGAAACACTGAAGAAGGCTAAAAAAAAATCAGCTATGCACTATTTATTGGGAAAGCAGAAGGAGAAACTTTGATTGAGCATAGTGTCACTGAAAACTGACTAAAGAAAAAAAACTCCAGGATAAAGGAGGAGAAAGGCAAGAGGGATGGGTTCTCTGTGGGTAGCAGGAAGACAGAATGTAAATCAACCATGGTAACAACATGGTTTTTGGCAGCAGAACACAGCCAACTGTCTCTCTCCTGAAATTCAAGTCACCACCACAAATCCATTTGCAGTGGAAGGGGCTGCTGTATATCTTAGTGGATTAAGATCATTTATTTTATTTTTGTTTGTTTTCTGTGTTTCCTAATGATTATCTTTGGAGGTGGGGCCTTGGTCTACTTACTATTTTTTTAAGTGTTTTAAAGTTTAAGCATTCGTGCCAATTGATAGTGAGGTAGTTCCTGTGTTATAAATTATCTGGGCTAAGGCAGTGTAGCAGGTCCTGCAGTTTAAGTGGCACTTTAATTCTGTTTGTTAATTAGGGAATGAAACCTGAAAATAACAAAACTCCATGTTTGTTTGTTTCAACTCCTTGTCCGCAGAGCTAGAAAACACCCTAACAGACAAGATGTTGAAAAATCAAGTACGTTAGCCTTAGATGTGTCACTGATATACACTTTACAGCTAAGTATACGACTCAGAACTAGCATTTGCAAGTTACCAATTCAGTATGTGGCAGACAGAAATTAAGCCCAGAATTTTTATAAAGAGAGACTATAGCCATTACATTTAATGTTGCTGTGGTATAAAAATGGGAAGCTGCTGTATTTTGATTCCTCAGCTTTCTTACCCTGAACTACAGTTGACCCTTGAATAACACAAGTTGACCCTTGAATAAGACCTTTGAACTGTGTGGGTTCACTTATAGGCAGATTTTTTTCAATAAACACTGTAAATGTATTTTCTTTTACTTATCATTTTCTTAATATTGATAACATTTCCTTTCTCTAGATAATTTATTTCACAGTATATAATACATATAACATACAAAATATGCATTAATCAACTGTTTATGTTATTGGTAAAGCAACCACAGGCTATTAATAGGTAAATATGGGGGTAGTCAAAAGTTATACATGGATTTTTTTTACTGCCAGGATGGCTGGCACTCCTAGCCCCCATGTTGTTCAAGGGTCAACTGTATTAGTAATTTAATGTGATGGGAATGTTATCTTCACTCTTGGCTTACATTAAGAAAGAGTATGGAAATCAGTGAGTGGAGTTCTTATGATTTGAAATCATGAGGAAATATTAATAACCATGTATTAAAGACATTACTTAAAATGAGAACAATTATTATCTAGACAGAACAACAACTACCATGTCATGCTTGGAGAAAAGAAGAAACAATTGGAGAACACACCACTAACATAAATGGCATTTATCATAAATGATCACAGTTTTCAAAGTGCTGCATGGTTGATATTTTTTAGGTTTTCTGCTTTGAGAAACCCTTAAGAAGATAAAACACTTAAGTTTTAGGAACAGCACATGATGCCACATCCCCTCTGGTGACTGAAAAAAGTCAATTAAAAATATGCACCCACATTTTGGCAGAATCTCTACTGTGAAGTTAGAAAGCACCAAAGTTAGGAAGGCAAGATGAACAAAAGGTCTCAATTTGCAAGTGAAGCAGCCTCTTAAAGCAGACTTCAACCTGATTAAATCTTACCATTGTCTACAGAAATTCCAAGCACACTTGATATCTTTCTCACACTGAAAACACAGAAAAAGTCACTTTGTTATTGGCTTTTCCACACCCTCACAAATTGATTCATGGGCTTTATGTTTTCACAGCAGTTTAACATACATTCTAAGCGTGAATGTCAGAATATGGACTATGATCAATTACACTCATGGGATCAGGGCGAAGAAGTCTATTCCAGAGGTTCTCAGAAGTTGCAAGGGGAAAATCAGTGAGAATTTGGCTCCAGGCAATGAATCCAAATATTAAATTAAAAATATCAGAGAACATTTGGCTACTGATCGAACCTGCCAAATTTTGTTTTAAAAATACCAAGCAGAGAGGTTGGGGCAAAAGTTCTAGCACTTTTAGGTCTGGTATTGTAGTTGACCATGGTCCACATTATGTCATTCTCCTCCAAGGAAGGGAACTGCGCCATGAGCTCTTCATCCTACTTGCTTTGAGCTGGAAGAAAAGTCAAGTTGGTGAAGTGGTGTGGTGTGGTCTGGGGCTCTCCCCTTTGAGATGTCACATGAGATGGCTGGCTGTTACGATGGTATGTCATGGGACTTACTGTGGTTAAAAGTGAGAGAGTTATCCAGGCTGCCCAGCTGCTGCAATCTGGCATGCATCATTCCTGTTCTGTTATGGGAAACAGGCAATGTCTGAGACTTTCGATCATGAACTATGGGTCCCAACCCTTCCTGGTTCCTGCAACATGAGTGAAATGGGATAGAAGCAAAAGTTAGACTTGTTACACTGCAGAAAGATGGGGAGCATTAGTGAGGCGAGGACACAGCAGAAAGGAGACTGGCCATGTGAGGACCAAGCATAGGAGCCTGTCTGGGAGCCAGAGACATACAGGTAGCAGCTCTCACAGCGTTCACAGCAAATCACCAGTGGCAGCACAGGGGCAAAGACAAAGCCAAAGCAGATAACTTTTCAGGTTTAGGAAGTACTTCAGAGATGTAACTTAAAAAAGAAAAAGTTGAGCATCACTTCAAAGTAGTGCTAAAGTTACCGTTCTGACAACTGCCAAAACACCAAAAATCTTTTTGAATTATATATGTTATTAAAGAGCAAAAAAACACTTAATTAAAATAATGCATTGGAAGAAACAGAGAACAAACATGCAATGGGAAGGATTACATGAGGTGGTTTTGACTTCTTTATTCTTACCCAGACAGGAAGCAGAAGAGCCATACACTTTGTTAAACTTGTCAGCAGTCAAGTAAAGAAAATAGAAAAGTGATCTGGGTTAGCAATCAAACAGCTAACTTCCTATCATGTACCATCACCAGAGCAGAAGAAAGATGAGGCCAATGCTGGAACGACACCTGTCCCCATCCCTTAGCCAACCATCTCCTCATTGTGTTATTGTGTGGAGTAGAACAGGGCATGCATGGAATATCATGGCAACATGCTGCTGAGTGATTTCAAAGTGACACAATGAGAAGGCGCAGTATTCATAAAAATGGACCACCATGAATGGCAAACAGTGACGATGTTTAAATTATCATTCAGAATCTTTTACACATGTAGAAGAGACCATGGCAATTTTCTGTAGAGCATGGCATGACTTTCCACAGTGCACATAACAAAGAAATATTGCCTCTCCCACTTTCCTATGCTCATCTATTTTTAAAATGGTCAAAGGAGGCATAAATTTATATGCAAATATATACAAGGTGCTTATAAAGATGGGAGATTTTCATTTTAAAAATTAAGCATATAGCCATTAAAAAATGAGTTAAGTTTCACAAAACCCAATTTTAAAATATTTTGTTGGGGCAGAAAACTATAGCTTCCCACATATACCATGTTCAGCTCTGTGGTATTTTATTCTATTTTGCAAATTTCCGAATGCCATCTTGTGACAGAGGTGACCATTACTGCAAGGAGGGTGCAAATCTTGCCCAGTTCAGTGTGCTTCCGTTACACCCACACGGTCAGCCCACCTTCACAGGACAAAGTCAAAAGGGATTTATCCTATAAGGATACCTTGTGTATACTTGTATTTGATACTCAAAATCTCAAATGTAAAAATTACTGTTATGAAAACAATAAAAGAATTAAGATTAGAGAACTTTAAGTGCCATCACATTTCAATTAAAAATAGAAAATACTAATAGGAGGAAAGCATAAAATATTCTCTCTCAATTTGCTCTTTTTAAAAGAAAACATATACCTTTATTTAACATAAATATAATTCTGAAAATTTCTCAAATAGCCTAACAATATTAACATAAAAAGCAAAATCTTCACATTCAAACAGAAGGTCTATTAAACATCTCTTTCTTATTTCATTGCTGTAAAACAAAATTATAGATAAGAGAAAAAATCTCAATTACAACTAAATTTCAAAGTTTTTCTTAAAACCAATGTTTACTTATAATTACACTATCAAAAACAACAGCATTAGAAAAATATGATATTTAGACCAGGACCCCATAAATACATTATCACAGCATACACAACATGGAAAAAACAAATACACACAAACTGAATGGCTATGAGGCAGGAGGAAGAACTTGGTAAGGACATGGTATGCTCTGGGAAATACCTCTAAAGAAGTAGCTGCTTAGGTGCCCGACAGCAATGAGTTTCTAGCTCTCCTCAAACTCAAAGCAGGACCAAGGGTATGCTGTGGGACAGGGCAGTGTGGATTTATGATACTTCACAAAGAGTTCTGGTCAGATAAAAAACAAAGGGCATGGATAGCTTACTTGAAAGTGGAGGAGAAAAGGCTAAATTTTAGAGGTTTTGTGAAAGTCCAAACAAATTTGGGATGGACTGAAAACATTCTTTCATTAAGGAAGAAGAAAAATAGTTAGATGAGAAATTAGTGTCTCTGTACTTGGGAGGTGAAATGGTGAAAAATGAACTTTCAAAGTAAAACAGGGAAAGAGAAATAATTGGGAAAGGAGAAAAGAGCCAGAAGACACATCAAGAGGAACTGGGAGAAGAGAAAGAGAAGACAGAAGGCACAGAACATGAAGGAGAATTTGGAAGCAAGGGTAGAAGTGTAGCAACAGGCCACAAAGGAAGATCTTTCCAAGAGATATGCATCAGACAAAACAAGACAGAAGGACTGTAGGCAAAGGATGCTAACAGATTTTACGGCAGCAACTTAAAAGACTTGTCAACTGTCTTCATGGCTGTTTATAAGAATTCCAACGGCCAATCACCACAGATGACAATTCCCCCACATTTAGATCCAAGTAATACAGAAAATGACATAACACTTTAAACCAAAATCCCCACAGTACCTGGCTATATATCGCTTCCCCATGTACTGGAACTGGTGCAAGCAGACTCTGCAGACAGGATGAGAGGTTATTAGGGAAACAGAAGATAAAATTATTTTCAATGTATTGTTTTATTTAAACCCATGAACAATAACACATTCAATAAATTCTTACTGGCCCCTTCTGGTTTTCAGAAATTGTCTGGAAGGCCTCTCCAAACCAAGAGAAAATTACTAACCTGCAAAGGAGGGCCCATATTATGCTGCTGTCAGTACTGTGGTGGGAGGTTAGAGCCACACAGACGAAAGGCCTAGGACTCATAGGATTGTCCATCCACTCAGGGTTTAGACATTGACTCTAGGCAGTTTGCCTTGGAAACCGCAATGGAAATTGTATGCACTGCTGCACTATTCTGAGTTGCTTATTTGTTTTCAATTCAAACATATTTAAGGAGCTCTTTCTTTTGGTTTAAGTAAAAAGACTGGTCCCTTACAGATATAAGTATGTAGTTTTTGTTTGTTTGTTTTAGAGTATCCATAACATTGATTTTTTTAAAAAACAACATATATTTAATAAGAGGCAGTTAAAATAATGTCCAGTAAGTTCTGATGCTGAATCTTGCCTCCCCATGTGATAACTACCACCTTTAACTCAGCAGAGAGAACAGTCATGAGACTATGAGCCAAATGCACAAAGCTCAGAACACCACAGGTTTCCACCTTAGTTTGTGCAAATATATTTGACAGCAAATCATGACCCCACTAACAGATATAAAGCTACTTATAGTTATGATTTACCCAATGATTGTGAACAATCATAGTACTACAGAAATAATTTTTTTACTGCAGAAACAATAATGTGTTTGACCACGGGGTGTTGCCTGAGAACCTGCTGGGGTCATGGAGTTTACTTTATATATAAATTTTTCAAAAACCCAAAAAATTCTGAATTTGGAAAATCATCTGGCCCCAGCAGTTTTGGATAATGGATTGTGGATTCTAAAAGCAATGAGCTTAAAGGAAATAAGAAATTGAAACTAAAAAGATAAAATAATATTGGTAACATGTAAAATTTTACTTATTATAGCAATTTTTCTGTCTCAGTTTCTGCATCTACTTAAGTTACATTCAACTTAGAAATGCAGCATCCACCCCATTCAGCTAATACATATTCTGTTATTTTATTAAAATGGCTTGTATACATAAGTAGTTACCTCTCATAACAACCACATATCTAATAATTTAATGCTGGTCACTGACCACTAAGTCATAAGCACCTGAGAGCAGGGCTGGTCCAGTAGAAACAACTTAAGAGTAGGTATGGATGTGAATATACTACATTCTTGATTCAACTACATAGTATTCTTCATATCTCTTGACTAGCCAGGAAAAATCAAGAGGCAATTAGCAAAACAAAACTACTCACTCAGATATTGTAAAAAAATCCATAAGTTCAGATGTTGAAGCCTTGTTCCAATATGTAAACAAAGCATCTAGAAAGTAAAAATTTATCTGGTCATAATCATGATGTGTCTTCCATACATTATAAGATGAGAGATTGTAGAGTGTAGTCCTCCAAACCCTGCCCCCTTTTATAGCTAACCACAGTGACCAATCTATACTGGATAATATATATAATGGTCTTATTCAATTTGAAGATGCTACATTTGAACACCTGAATTTTAATTTCTTCATACATCATCTAGTGCTATATAATACATACTTAGCTTATACATAATGTGCTCTTAAGTGGACCAGAAACTTCAAAGAATAAAAGTGACCATACAATTTAAAGTCAGGCTCTCTCTTCACCTACTACAGAATCCCTCACTAGTGGGAAATCCGTTGAAAAGTCTTGCAGGTACATAAGTACTCCTTTCCTGACACACATGCACGTACACACACACACTCTGAAATGAAAGTATGCATACTACACACACTGTTTTGCACTTTAAGTTTTAATTCAACAATACAGCTTAGCTCTATCTTGATTTTTCTCAAGTTGCTTAATATTCCACTCCATGGATGCACTATAATTTAGTCAGTCCCTTATTGATAGACATTTACTTGTTTTCCCTCTAATCTTTTGCTATTATGAATTATGCTTTGATGAATATCCTTTTACATGGGCCTTTGCACACCTGTCCATCTACATCTATAGGATAAATTCTCAGAAGTGAAATAGCTGTGTCAAATGCTATGTCCATTTAAAATTGTCACAGATATTGCCAAATAACCTTCCAAACAAGTGGTGTATGGGAGTGCCTGTTTCCCTACATGATGAAAAACTCACACTTCTTCCTCTTCATCAAGAGGACTTGGCATACTTGTAGTTAAGGCAAATACTGCAAATTTACTTATAGGAACCATGTTCTGTGTATGACCCTTATCCATTTAGCACATTGCATCACTCTGTTATCATTTGATAAACATTTTTGCATTCATATATTATTTAATATTGAGGTTGAGAAACAAAACAGGTGAAGCAATTTCTATCAGAGAAAAAGCCATTGATTTTGGGAGTCTGAGACTGAGTGAGAAGGTGGCTGCAGCGATGCTGATGGCTTGTGAAGATGCACAGCCATGAACTTTTACTCTATACTGTCAAAAATGGTGACATACAGGGGAAGCCAAGGGATATATATCAAGAATCTGTTATGTGTGGGCACTGTGCTAAGTGGTCTCATGATGTCACATATAGCTTGTCATTGAATTTTCACCAAAATCAGAGGCAGAGAATTTCAGTCTACAGAGAAGCTAATGAAGGCTCAGAGAAGCTAAGTAATTCTCCAAGTTAACAGCCTAAAAAAATCATGGTGGAATGGGGATTTAAATGAAGTACACTTGATTTTAAAAGCCACATTTGGCTTATTAGCCCACTCACAAGGGTGGGTCAAGAAACTTTCATTTTCCAGGGATTCTGAGTTTATATTCCATGGGTACAAACTCTGGTTACTTGAAGCCAGTCATCCAGGTGTGCTGAGAACCCAGGGAACCAAATGAATGCTGGTGGGTCTCTCTGGCTCAACTTGCAGACATCTGGGGTCCCCCAAGCACATGCCAGACAGATCCAGTCAGCCAGCAGCCAGCTGAGAGGCACCAAGATGGCCTTTCCTTGCTCTGAGTTCAGGCTATTGGCTGAGAAGAGGGGAAAGACAGAGTGACCCTCTATGAAGAGGGGAGGAGGCACAGGAAGGCACAGAGAGTAAGGCCCAGTGTGTAGAAAGTGCTCATTAAATGTGGGATAAAGAAAAAAGTAGCCACAGAGTTACACAATCAAGTCTGGCATCTGTCTGGTCCACTAGTCTGAAGCCAACTTTTCCACTGCATTCCATGCACAAAAATCCATTCTAGGTAAGTATTAAGGTTTAAATGTGAAAATTTAAATATTATAACCTTTAAAGAAAATACAGGAAAATATCTTCATGATCCTGGGGATAGGTAAAGAGTTCTTAAACATAACACACAAAAAGTTCTAATTATTAAGGGAAGAAATTAATAAGTTCAGATAACTTTTTAAAAATTATAAAACTCTTAGATAGGTTATTGCAGTCTTAAAATATGTGCATGACTTTCTGAAAGGCTGACTTTAAAGGATGACTTTCACCTGGATGTAAAATTTCATTATTTGTCTTTAAAAGGAGTTGTGTTCTAGTTATAGATCATATTTATTATTTGAAACTTAAAATATTAAAAACACTTTCAACAAAGGAAACAGGATCATAATGCTGGCTATAAGTCCCTACTATAATGTAAAGTTTAGAACTTTTGACTTAATGGAAAGAATTTCAACTTTATAAACCAAATATCAGAAAAAGTGTCCAGTGCTTTTGCATTTGGTCATCATCATTCGAAGAAATCCTGTTTGTTGGTTCTTTTCTGTAAACAGATATTTTAAAGTAACAAAGGAATAAAATAACCTGGTCCTAAAGCACTTTAAGGACAGGTATGCTGTTCCTAACTTCTGAGTCATAAGGTTGGGCTGTTTTACTGCTAAAATGGAAGCTCAATATAAAAGAAACACTACTTGCAGGCAAGAAGTACCCTCCATGGGGTGTTCAATGACCACACCCTACTGCCTTCAGAAACAGGCAGCACAAGTGTGCTCAAAAAATGACATTTTGTTTTCAAAAGTGAGAGTGAGTTCATTTTCACTCAATTGACCTTAATGAAGCTCACCGTACACTTTCTGATTTGTCACATGGAAAATAAGACAAGATTTTTGACCAAAATAAGAAATGTGACATTGTACCATAGCACAATGTCACATGATTGGTTATATCACAAAACCAGAGTTCAAAGTGTCCTGTCATGGATATTTACAAGCTTTATGTGGTACCAATAAAGCACTAATGGTTGGGGTTATTTCCATTACAAAATGTGGTTGTCAAACCCTTAATCAGAAATAATCTACTATGATATTGCTATTTCCATTAGAAAATAAAGATAATACACTTTGCTTTCAGTTAAGCCAGGGATGTCACACACTCTAAATGGAAGAGATACTGAAGTTCTCCAACACTGTATTTTCTAATTCAAGAGACAGACTAATAAAGTTATGCAAGTTACCAGTAAGTTTGTTTAGACAAATGAAACTTAAAACAAAATCAAAAGCTACTTTATTTACCTGTGGCTGTGTCCTTTAGTTAAGATGGTAGGTCTGAGTTTAATATAAATTTATAAAATAGGCCCATTCACATTTTAGAACTCATTTTCTAGATTATAATAATTAATAAAAAATACTTTTCCAAGTTAAAACATTTATTTCTACTTCATTTAGAAAATTAACATGTTTTTAAAACAATGAAGAAAAGTCCCTTTAAGTCCTTATAGCTTTTCAACCAATTGCAATTTTAAAGAAATAAACCAAATATTGAACCGAGGAAAGTAAAGCAGATATTTTCACCTTTACCTACCATCAGACATGCTTTTTAAGATGTAGAGGAAACACATCAGCAGGCTCTTAATCTCAGACTGGTCAAGTTTATCACAGCGAACCACAGAATTTCCCAAAGTGCCACTTTGTTGGTGCTAAAAAAGGAAATAGAGGTGGATTTTTCTTCTTCAATAAGAGGTAAAATTAGTTTCACTTTTCTCCCTTGGAAGAAAAACATTCTTAGAATTGAGTCTAATTATTCAAATTGGAAACTGTAAATAATTTGTAGGCACACCTTCACCAAATATACACAAGCTGTTCCACAGAAGCTCTGGCTTGTCTCCCGTGCATACTTTCCTCAGGGACAAGCCAGAAAGCACAAACCTTTCACAAACTGGATGACCATTGATTTAGTTACCAGCTTAGTTC
This sequence comes from Pteronotus mesoamericanus, assembly GCF_021234165.1. Taxonomy (NCBI): domain Eukaryota; kingdom Metazoa; phylum Chordata; class Mammalia; order Chiroptera; family Mormoopidae; genus Pteronotus; species Pteronotus mesoamericanus. The sequence continues at coordinate 1,135,620 of NW_026555109.1, forward strand.
TCAAATATCAAGTAATACCTCATGCAGAAAAGTATGTGTGCTGAGATCGAACACAGAAATGATGATTCAGAAGACACAGCAGAGCCAACCACATTCTCGGGAAAACGTCAGTGGCTGAAACAGCAAATGAAGTCTATGGTGCTTCTGAGTACCAGTCACAAAAGCCTGGAGCTGAGTCACTGTCATTTAGTTACATCCTGGGGCACTGCTGGGAGAACCAATGGGCAGGTGCCCTCTACTGACAACTAGGGATACCTCAGCACAGAACTGCCAAAGACCGGAAACTGATGAGGTCATTCCATCATCAGCTTAGCTCAACACTGCAAACGTCAGAAACCTCAGGGTGCAGGGTGAGGGCAGTTTTGCCACTACGCAGCAGGTTCACATATTCAAAGGATTCACTTAAAAAAATAGAACAAGAATCTCATGTCAGGATAAACACAAGAGATTTAAAAATCCTCAAAGTTGTATTTCCAATTGAGATCAGGAAATTTTTTTGCCAAAGAATTTTGCCAAATTTTTTGACCAAAGAAGATCAGGGAAAAATTATCTTTCCTTCAAGGTATAAGAGGGCAATTGAAAAAATAAATATAATAAACAAGTTTAATTAGTAACATCTGTGAATATTTGTATTTAAGGAAGAAATACAGGAGCCATTAGTGGCAAAACTGTGGTGCAGATGGCATCACCGGGCCCACCCACTTCATCAGAGCCACTAGGAGAACTCAGCACTTCCTGCAGCGGGAGGGAAGGTGCAGCATGCAATGTTTCCTCTGGCAAAGGTGGAATTGTTAGAAGGGAAAAATCCACAGTGACCCGGTTTTTCCTGACTGACTGGCAGCTCTCCTCCTCGCCAGCACTGCGTATGACACAAGCCGAGTGCCTTCTGAGCAGCTTCTCCCTCTACACACGAAAGCATGTCAAGGGTCAAGGGAAAAGTTCAACATGTCATGACACACACCACACCGCGATACACGCACCTCTACAGAACTGCAGTTAAAGATAATCATTTCAATGCCAGCCATGGAAATGCGTGATAAGATGACAGATCTGGTAACGAGGAAGGACGTTTCTCATATTTCTGAGAACTAGGAATATATCATTAAATGGTTCACCTGTTTATTCCTATACGTGCTTGCCTATATCTTGAAATAAATTAGGACAGCAGTGGTCAAGGTGAGACCAGGTCATGGTTCCCCGTTTAAATCCAAGCCTCATCCATTCCCACAAAGTTTCAAATAGTCTGAACCTTAGTTCAAGACAGAAGGTTAAATATGAAGATTTGTTGGACTGGGGTTGGGGGTGCAGTGTGAACAGAATGATTTCAAATAAAGCTTTATCACTGAGTCACCTGTATGTTCAATTAATCTTTTCTGGAGCTGGCTTTGGATCCAGCTCCATCCAATGCCCATTTGTATGGATAGCTAGCTGTGTTATAAATGCTGTTCTCCAGCATAGAAACTGCAGGGATTTTAAATGAGTGGCATTTTTATTTTCTTAGCTGTCCAATCTGCCAGAATCAATAGCTCAAACTGTAAACACTGCCCTGATCTGGAATTCTGGAAACAAGAATTAGGGGTTTTAAGGAATGGGCCCCATCTTTAGTTAATACTGTGATCATCTACCCCGGGTTAACTGAGTGTTTTTAAAATTTTTTAATTTTTTATTTTTAAAGATCACGCAATGAACAATAGAACATGAAGTATGTTTACTGTGGGATAAATCTATCTGTTAAAAGAAACACAAGTTATATGAAAAAAAAAATTACCTTGTCCAGGGAATTGCTTTTCTCACTATTCCTTTCTGGAAGGCTGTTTCCCGAATCTGTGCTTATGAGGGAGCCTCTTGAATCAGTATTTCTCACACTGTTGATGTTTGGAGTTGATGTCGTATACGGAGAAGCTAAATGGAAATTAAGCCATGAACAAAGATTAGGTGAGAGAACAAAATAAAGACAAGCATTGAACTTAAAAAAAAATTAGTTTCATGGCACTTATTTTTTCTGTTAGGAATTTGGTTCAAGAATTGCATTCAATCACCTATAGGGTAGATAAAAATAAAATTTAATCAAAAACATTCAGACGTAGCTACCAATTCACTTAAAAGAAACCACTTTGCGAGAGGAGAGAAGATGGTGGAGGAGTGAATGGGAGTCACGCTGACCTCCTCCCAAGACCAAACTGGAATTGCAACTAAATAGTGGAGTAATCACCTGGAAAGCAGTGGAGCGATAGTGGGAGAGGAGCCTTGGTGCCGCAGACAGTGGATTCTACTCTCACACATCCCAACGGGTGAGAAGTGCGGTGGAGGCTCGAGAGGGTGGGCTGGGTGCCCACCGGCACTGGCACCAGAGGGACATTGAAACGGCCAGTTAGCGTCCCCCGAGAAGAACGGGGTCTGAATCATAAACAGGACCCACTAAACTACAGCAGCTAAAACCAAGAAAATACAGACAAAACGCAACCCCGAAAAGCTTAGGGGCGCTCTCTGCCAGAGACAGGTGGCTTGGGGATGCAAAAAGACATTTAAAGGGCCAATGCAAAAGTTGCAGTGGCAGCCACCCTCCTTGATCTCTGGGTAGAGGTGGCAGCAGGGTGGGCTGGTGCCTGGGAAAAGATTGGTGAGGAAAACTTTGTGAAGAGAACTGACAGGGTGCCCGGTGGAGCCCCGGTCATGGTGCGCGTCCCACTCTGCAGCTACCATCTCGCTCAGGAATAAGGGAATTAATTAACCTGCCTTTTGTGCGCTCCGCACACAGCTTGTACGCATGTAAGCTGTGGGGCTGAGTGCAGACTGGCTGGGAGAGCCTTGAGGAGAGACTGGAGACGGAGGCGCTGGGGAAAGAACGGGAGGAGGAACCGGGGAGTCCCGACTCCCTCCCCGTTCTGTAGTCTCCATTGTGGGCTGGAAAGGCGCAACCCCAAAGAGGCAGTAGCGGGGCGCGCATGAACCAGACTGCCTGCGATTGAAACACAGGCCTTGGCCGAAGAGGTCACAGAACTGCCCAGAGACCCCTCAGGAGAGACTAGAAACGGAAGCGTTGGGGAAAGAACAGGAGGAGGAACTGGGGAGTCCCGACTCCTTCTCCTTGCCCTAGTCTCCATTGCGCGGGAAGAGGCCACACCCCCAAAGAGCCAAAAGCTGAAAAGCAAACATAGACACCACAAAAGCACCCAGTGCAGGCGCGCACACGTGCGCCGAGTGACCAGTGAGGGCTGGCGAGCATGTGTGTGACCAGCGTGGGCTGGCGAACACTTGCACCGGCCGGCCGGCAAGGCCTCCCACAGATTGGCACCGATACTGCCTGTGAGGGAGTTCACAGAATGGCAAGGGCAGGTGTAAATTGACCCGCCCGCCCACGATTGCTGATCGGCCCACAAAATTAGTATAGCTGCCCAGAGTCCCTGTAGGAGACACCAGAGACAGTATTAACCGGAGAGTCCTGGAGCTGACTTCCTCCCATTTCCATTGCCCCATTTGGCGAGGGCAAGCAATGCACCCAAAGAGCCAAAAGCGGAAAAAATACACAATAGAAGACCCTAAACTGACCAGTGCGGCGGAGCTCGCCGGCCAGGGAGGCCAGATAAGTATGCGAGGTCGCGAATAAGCCCCCTGGTCTGGGGCAAGCACATGCCTGCCCAGGCAGGCAGGGGATCGTGCTCCGCTGGGAGAGCGCTCAAGGAGCCCGCGTGAGAGTGCAGAGAGACCCCAAAAAATAGCCCAGCCCTGATCGAAAGGGTCACAGAGCTGCTCCAAGCAGGAGTCAGACACAGGCATTAGACTCCTGGAAGGCTCAAACAAACAACCCAAGGTCCTATAGGGTCAACAACTGACATCATCAGAGGCAGGCCCAGAAAGAAAAGGACAAAAATACTTAACAGACTCTCACAAAAATGGGAAGAAAAAGAAGTTCCCCCCAAATGAGTGGAAAAGGGGACTCCCCACAGAGAGAGCTCAATGAAATAGAAGCAAGGGAACTATCAGATACTTAATTCAAAACAATGGTTCTAAGGAAGCTCAATGAGCTCAGCCAGCTCAAAGACAATTATGAGAAACTGCAGAGAAACTATCAGGATCTTACAGCAAACTATATCAGCCTGGAAAAGGACATAGAAACTATCAAGAAGACACAAGAGGATATGAAGAATGCCATTTCTGAACTGAAGAACACAGTAGAAGGAATCCAAAGCAGGCTGGATGAAGCCAAGGATCGAATCAGTGAGATGGAGGACAAGGTAGAAAAAAGCTCCCAGAAAGAACAAGAAATGGAAAAACGGCTCAAAAAGAATGAAGAGGCATTTAGGGAAATGCAGGACGACCTGAAACGTAATAATAGGGATACCAGAAGGAGAAGAAGAGGAGCAAGGGATAGAGAACCTCCTCGAAAAAGTAATGATGGAAAATTTCCCTCATTGGAGGAGAGAAAGGGTCTCATGGATCCAGGAGGCACAGAGGACCCCACTCAAGAGGGACTCAAAGAGGTCCACTCCAAGACACATCATCAATAAAATGGCAAATGTCAAAGACAAAAAGAGAATCCTCAGGGCAGCAAGGGAGAAGGAGAAAGTGACATACAAGGGGGCCCCGATACGCCTAGGAGCTGACTTCTCAACAGAAACACTACAAGCCAGAAGGGAATGGCAACAAATATTCCAAACCATGAAAAGCCAGGGCCTACAGCCAAGGCTGCTCTACCCAGCTAGGCTCTCCTTAAAATAGAAGGGGAAATACAGAGTTTCCCAGACAAGAGAAGACTAAAAGAATACATCTCTACCAAACCAGCACTCCAAGATATGCTAAGGGGACTGGTTTAAGCAGATGAAGGAAAAGAATGAGACAGAGAGGAACACAGGCACAAAGAGAAAAGATGAGTACATTTCTTTCAGTAATATCTCTCAATGTGAATGGACTAAATGCCCCAATCAAAAAACACAGGGTAGCTGAATGGATAAGAAAACATGACCCACACATATGCTGCCTACAAGAGACCCACTTTAAAGCAAGAGACCTACACAGATTGAAAGTAAAGGGATGGAAAAAAATATTCCAAGAAAATGGGCATGAGAAAAAGGCCAGGGTTGCTATACTTGTATCAGACAAAGTAGATTTCAAAACTAAGGCCATAAAGAGAGACCCAGAGGGGCACTTTATAATACTTAAAGGAAAAATCTATCAAGAAGACATAAACATTGTAAACTCATATACTCCCAATATAGGAGCCCCCAAGTTTATAAGGAAATTGTTGGATGACTTCAAAAAAGATATAGACAGCAACACACTGATAGTAGGGGATTTCAACACCCCACTGTCAAAAATGGACAGATCTTCCAAACAAAACATTAATAAACCTATTGTGGCGCTGAATGACACACGGAATCAAAGAGACTTCACTGACATATATAGAACCTTACATCCCAAAGAAGAAAAATACACATTCTTTTCAAATGCTCATGGCAGTTTTTCAAAGATAGACCACATGATAGGACACAAAGCAAACCTCAGCAAATTCAGGAAAATTGAAATAATACCAAACTTTTTCTCAGACCACAAGGGCTTGAAACTCGAAATCAACCTCAAAGAGAAACTTCAAAAACTTGCAAACTCATGGAGACTGAACAGTAGACTATTAAACAATGAATGGGTCAATAAGGAGATAAGAGAAGAAATCAAAAAGTTTCTGGAAACAAATGAAAATGAACAGACAACAGTCCAAAACCTATGGGACACAGCAAAGGCAGTCCTGAGAGGAAGTTCATAGCAATACAGGCTTACCTAAAAAAGATAGAAACATTTCAAATAAAAGACCTAACACTACAACTTCAAGAACTGGAGAAACAACAGCAAATAAATCCCAGAGCAAGTAGAAGGAAGGAAATAGTCAAGATTAGAGCAGAACTTCATGGCATAGAGACAAAAAGAACAATTCAGAGGATCCACCAATCCAGAAGCTGGTTCTTTGAAAAGATAAATAAAGTTGACAAGCCTTTAAGCAGACTCATCAGGAAAAAAAGGAAGAGGACCCAAATTAATAATATCAGAAATGAAAGAGGAGAAATAACAACTGATACCACAGAAATACTAAGGATTGTCAGAAACTACTATCAACAATTATATGCCAAGAAATTTGAAAATCTTGATGAAATGGACAAATTTTTAGAAAAGTATAATCTTCCAACACTGAAGGAGGAAGAAACAGAAAGCTTGAACAGACTGATAACAGCTGGGGAAATTGAAGCAGTAATCAAGAAACTCCCGGCACACAAAAGCCCAGGGCCGGATGGTTTCCCAGGAGAATTTTACAAAATATTTAAGGAAGAGCTAACCCCTGTCCTTCTCAGACTATTCCAAAAAATCGAAGAGAAGGGAAGACTCCCAGACTCTTTTAAGAGGAAAGCATCACCCTGATCCCAAAACCAGATAAAGACCCTACAAAGAAAGAAAACTACACGCCAATTTCGCTGATGAACATAGATGCTAAAATCCTCAACAAAATATTGGCAAATCGCACCCAGCAATACATTAAAAAGATTATCCAGCAGGATCAAGTGGGATTCATCCCAGGGATGCAGGGATGGTTCAATATGCAAATCAGTAAACGTGATACATCATATAAATAAAAGAAAAGACAAAAACCACATGATCATCTCAATAGATGCAGAAAAAGCATTTGATAAGGTACAGTACCCATTTATGATCAAAACGCTCAGCAAAATGGGAATAAATGGGGCATTTTCAAAGTAATTAAGGCTATAAATGAAAAACCTACAGCCAATATCATACTCAATGGGCAAAAACTGAAAGCTTTCCCACTGAGATCGGGAACACGACAAGGATGTACGCTCTCACCGCTTCTTTTCAACAGCGTATTGGAAGTCCTAGCCGCAGCGGTCAGACAAGAGAAAGAGATAAAAGGCATCCAGATAGGAAAGGAGGAAGTAAAGCTATCATAGTTTGCAGATGACATGACAGTGTACATAGAGAACCCTGCAGACTCTACAAAAAACTCCTCAACCTAATAAGTGAATTTGGCAAAACAGCAGGATACAAAGTCAACATTCAGAAAACAAAGGCATTTTTGTACACCAGCAACGCAATAGAAGAAGAAAAAATCAGAAAAAAAATACCATTCGATATAGCAAGAAGAAAAATAAAGTACCTAGGCATAAATTTAACCAAAGACGTAAAAGACCTGTACGCAGAAAACTATACAACATTGAAAAAAGAAATGAAGGAAGACACAAATAAATGGAAGCATATACCGTGCTCATGGATTGGAAGAATTAATTTCATCAAAATGTCCACACTACCCAAAGCAATTTATAGATTCAATGCAATCCCTATTAAGATACCAACGATGTATTTCACAGAAATAAAACAGACATTTCAAAAATTTATATGGAACCATAAACGACCCCGAATAGCCTCAGCAATTTTGAGAAAGAAACACAAAGTAGGAGGGATCAGAATACCGGACATCAAACTCTACTACAAAGCCACTATACTCAAAACAATCTGGTACTGGCACAAGAACAGACCCATAGACCAGTGGAACAGAATAGAAAGTCCAGAAATAAGCCCAGGTCTATATGGGCATCTAATATTTGACAAAGGGGGCAGAAGCATAAAATGGAGCACTAATAGCTTCTTCAACAAATGGTGTTGGGTGAGCTGGACGGCTACATGCAAAAAATTGAAATTGGCTGACACCATACACAAAAATAAACTCAAGATGGATAAAAGACTTAAATATAAGTCGCAACACCATCAAAGTCCCAGAGGAGAACATTGGCAGGAAACTCTCAGATATCCCACACAGCAATTTTTTCACAGATATGTCTCCTAAAGCAAGGGACATAAAGGAAAGAATAAACAAGTGGGACCTCATCCAAATAAGAAGCTTCTGCACGGCAAAAGAAAACATCAGCAAAATGAAAAGGGAGCCAACCATATGGGAAAATATATTCGCTAATGATCCATCAGATAGAGGTTTGATCTCCAAGATATATAAAGAACTCACTCGATTCCACTCCTAGAAGACAAACAATCCAATCAAAAAATGGGCAAAGGACCTGGGTAGATACTTTTCTAAGGAGGAGATACAGAGGGCCCAGGGGCATTTGAAGGGATGCTCGGCATCCCTAGCCATCAAAGAAATGCAGATCAAAACCACCATTAGGTACCACCTCACACCGGTCAGAATGGCCATCATAAACAGATCAACAAACAACAGGTACTGGCGAGGCTGTGGAGAAAAGGGTACCCTAGTCCCCTGTTGGTGGGAATGCAGACTGGTGCAGCCACTGTGGAAAGCAGTGTGGAATTTCCTCAAAAAGCTGAAAATGGAACTGCCTTTTGACCCAGTGATTCCCCTGCTGGGACTATACCCTAAGAACACCAAAACGCCAATACAAAAGAACCTAGGCACCCAATGTTCATAGCAGCACAATTTACAACAGCCAAGTGTTGGAAGCAACCTAAATGCCCATCAGTGGATGATCGGATCAAAAAGTGATGGTACATATACACAATGGAATACTACGCAGCAGAAAGTAAAAAAGAACTACTAAACTTCGCGACAGCAATGGATGGAACTGGAGAGCATTATGCTCAGTGAAATAAGCCAGGGGGCGAAAGACAAATACCATATGATCTCACCTATAAGTGGAACCGAACCAACAGTACAAAGAGGCAAGGAAAAGAAGATCAGCAACACTGAAAGGAAAAGAAATCAACAGAGACATGAGGGAAGGAAGGAGGGGGGGGGCAGGGAAAGGGAAGGGAAGGGAAAAGTCAAGGAACATATAGCAAGGACTCATGGACAAAACCAAAGGGGAAGAGCTGAGGCAGGGAAGGAGGGAGGGTGCAAGGGAAAGTGGTGGCAGGGAGGCAGAGACAAATGTATTTGAAAAAATAAATTAAAATAAAATTAAAAAAAATAAAATGAAATAAAATAAAATAAAACATCAAAAAAAGAAAAAAGAAACCACTTTGCTAAGACTAAAGGGGCACATACAGTTTCAGAATGGGATAGAATAAAGACTTAAAAAATTTTTTAAAAGATAAAATCACCTATAATTATCAAAGAAAAAAGGTAAACCATGCAAAAAACCCGTAATATTCCAACTGTATGCTGAGGTGCCCTAGAAAACTCAGAGGGGTGTCATGGGAGAGTTTACATTTTCAGGGGAAACACAATGATACTTGACATCTGTTGGAAACTGTAGTTTCAACATTAAATTGTGCTACTTTCCTTTTGATGATATCATATCTTTGTGAAGCTCGGTATTTTTAGTGGTTGCTATGGTAAAAAGCAAGTATTGGGCAAAAATCAATGTGGAACAAAATGAGAAGGGCTGTGAGCAACCTGACTCCAAATTGAAAAAGCCAATAGGCACACATATTCCATTAGTAAGAGTTCTGGTTATTAAAAATAAAATACAAATGTTTTCTTTAAATTAGTACATATTTTTCAAATGCCTCCTAGGGTGTTAGAATATAAGTACTTAAGTTACTTGGTCCTAAGTGCCTAATAAACAAAGCTGTCAGGTGTTACTTTTAGCCTGGGAACTCCATGAAAAAAATTACTGTGACAATAATGAGTAATGTGAACTGAGATTGGGAAGCACTCCAATAAACAGTTACAAGCAGGAAGGAAATCTAACTTTGACATAAAATTTGTGACATCTGTGAAAAAATAGCATTTGAATGCAGAAATCAGCGCCCACCCTGGTACTGTGGAATTTTTCAAAGTAACAAATTTACTTCCTGCTCACATAAGATGTATGTAAATCACATAATTAAAAATGACTCTCAGATTTGTACATCCTGTACTAAACTAAACGCTTGCCTCCAGCACAAAGTCCTGGCTGGTCATGCAGATGGCATGAGGAGACTTTTTAACACTGTGCTCCAGCAAGCTGTAAGCATAGCCTCCCATACCCAAGCTGCAGATGCCTTTACCTGGCACCTCACGACAGAACAGGTTGGCTGTTTTCAGGTTTCAGCATGCAGATTAGCTGCCATGGACTAAAACACTTCTAAATTAATCCCTCCCCTTACCTAACATTCAGGCTTATCCACCACTACCCCTGAAACCGATTCAGCGTATCAAAACCAAGAAAAGAACAGCCAGAGGAACTTGAAAATAAAAGTGAAGGATGAAACATGTAAACCATTGGCCACAGGCTGCATTCCCCAAACAGAAACTATGTGATTGACCTTCACAAGGAGCTGGTGAAAAACCTATGAAAAAACTATGAGCTTTTTTCTATACTCAGGAAAAAAAATACATATTATGACCAAATTATAATTATAGTCCTCCTAATAATCTTGGACTTCATATTTAACATAGAACACAGAGCTCAAGAGAAAGAGGTCTTTAGTAAAATTTGATCCTAAATTCTCAGAGTTTTAGGCTCAGTTCCAGAATTATGGTCCCAGTCTAAGGTGAACCGATGGATATGCAGTAAATGAAAATCAACACACTTAGTAGAATTACGTTCCTTTATATTATGTGTGTTTATATTTAATATCCTGGGCTAGAACATAACTTTAAAATATTAAACAACATGTAAGTAAAATAAAAAGAAGTGTAGTTCACCTCTCTGTCCTTTATACAGGCATCTCAATGTAATATACTGCCTAGGTGATAAAAGGAACCCTGAGCCCAATCACGTCTAACTTTTAAAATGAATGTAATCTCAGCATATCTGTACCTACCAATAAATCAGTTTTAGAAATTTTCATGCACCCTATTCTAGAGACATTTAAAAAAAATTCTGCTGAGGGCTCATTCTCAATATGTATGGCAGGATTTGTTCTAAATGGAGATGTAAGGAGAAAGTCTGCTCTTGAAGGACAAGCACTGGGACTAAAGTTATCTGAAAACTCCTTGCTGAATAAAACAAAAGTTCCTAAGGCTACCAGAAAACAACTAGTAAACCTAGTTCACAGGTGGAGCTTCCCTGAACGGCATTCCTAAAAGGAAACAAGGACCTAAGTTTTTAAAAATGGAGGAAACACAGATAAAGCCTGGGCATAAATGTCTGTTGTGGTGAATTCCTATAAAAAGTGGATTCAGGCCTGGAAATGCAAGAAAGAGTGAGAAGACACTAAGTCAGTCTCACGTACTTTTCATAACTTCACCATGAACACAGAATATTGAAGATCATGCCATCTGAGTCATGCTGAATGGTTCATCTTTACATTCTCAATGTATCCCAAACCCTAGCAAGATGAAAGGGAAACTGGAGAATAAAGTCAGAACCAAAACATCACCTCATTCTATTGGGTTGGCCAAAAAGTTCACTTGGTTTTTCCCCATAAGATGGCTCTAGTAGTGCTTAGTTGTGCTTAATTACATTCAAAACAATTTTGTTAGATTGTGTTATGACAGCTGTCATATCAGTGAGTATTAAAAAAGACATCAGAATTGGTGAAAATTTGTGTAGCCATTTTAATATTGAAGATGGAAGAAAATATGCAACATTTTTGGCATACTATGCTTTACTATTTCAAGAAAGGTGAAAATGTAACTGAAATGCAAAAAAAAACGGTGTGTGCAGTGTATGGAGAAGGTGCTGCAACTGATGAAACATATCAAAAGTGGTTTGCAAAGTTTCGTGCTGGAGATTTCTTGCTGGACGATGCTCCCTGGTCAGGTAGACCAGTTGAAGCTGGTAACGATCAAATCGAGACATTAATTGAGCCCAATCAACATTATACCATGTGGAAGATAGCTGACATACTCAAAATATCCAAAGTTCTTAGTTGAAATGAAGTGTGTCTTTTATTTTATAGAAAAAAATGCAGACTTTTTGGCCAACCCAACAGTATGGTCATTTCTACAGTCTTGAATCCTACAGAGTACTGGTCAGGGAGTTAATATTTCAACACATTCCTAGGCCCTGGGACTCATTTAATTGGCAACTGAGAGTATATCACAAAACAAAAATAATGCTAAAGAATTGTGCTTATTATAATGGCAGTCAAATATTAATGAGTGTTTTCCATGCAAGTACTGCATGTATTAGCTCTTTATCCCTCATTATGAATTTGTTTCAAAGATGTGGACACAGGTTGAAGAGGAAAGAAATTCTGCTGATGGCAATTAGTAAATGGTGGAGTCTGGATCCAAAGCCACATCTGCCTGACTTAAAACCACTGCTGAGAACCACTACAGACAAGACCCTACAAGACAGCTCCTTTTCTAATCCCACAGCAGCGGCTGGACACATGGGCAGAGCAAGACAAAGAAGACAGAGTAAAGGTCCCAGGAGAATGGCTCATGGAAACACTGTGTGAGTGCTGTGTATGACTCAACTCGTTTAATCTTTATAACAGCAAAATAAGTAGGTATAACTGAAAATGTACATGAACATAAGTAAGATTAAGGATTGGTATTGGTATTGTAGGGTAAATTCAGGCATTAATATGTGATTTCCAGTTTTACATACTGCCCAGTTTCATCACTTAAATGAAATAGCATGTTAACAACAAGAACAACACAAGAAGTAAGGACATAAACTCAGCATGAACAACATTCCTGCAAATTCATTAGCTAAAAGGGCTGCCCTTTATTCTGTCCTGATGGCAAGAGGTTTCATTTATTCCAAGTGTTGTATAAGAGAAAGGGATAAAGACAGAATAGAAACGTTTCTGTGACAATTCTGTGAAGACATTTTTTGGTATCATTTTCTTTATGGAGGAGTTGGCACAGGGGCTCAATTACTCAGGGTATTAATAAGTATATTTCTCAGGCATTTTCTTTTGGAAAAACTACTCCATTTGGATCTGATTTATGCCATCTGTTTTCTTCCTCATGGGAACTGCTCTTACTTTATTTCAGATACAAAGACATATTCTAGGAAAGGTTTTAGAAAACCAATTTTAGGATTGCAATCTAGCCATAAACCAGTATCCCCTTCAGGAATTACTTTGTCACATTTCATCTAAATTGCTACCATTACAAATATATCTTACCATACCCTCACACAGACCTCCAAAGATATTCCTTTTCTAAAAGCATAAGCACTCCAATTTATAGATTTAAAATGGTAAATTAACTTAGGCATAAATAAAAAGCTAACAATACAAATATGGGATTAAGTGTACTATATTCAGAATTCATGAGAACCTGGGAGTCTTTATTTCAGTAAAGAGTTGAGGGGTTTTAGGCATTAACTATTAAAACCAGGAAAGCAATAATCAAAGCAGAAACTCAGACTTCGAAGTCCTAATTCGAAAGCTACAAACTATTACATTAAAGACACTTTCCGAACTAAACTACAGACAAGCAGACAAGATCCCCAAGCATTACCAATGCCAGAGATAGCGCCAAAGAGGTCCTTGTGCAGGTTGTTATCCAGTGTGTTTCCAGACTTCTGTGGCGTCACTAACGGATTTACAGCTGGCAAAATAAGTGATTCCTCCTTCACAGTCTGCCAAAGGGGAGAAAAAAGAAGAAATAATCAAAGATGATTTAAAAAGAGTCATCAACTGATCTTGGAAGTGTGAGGCCAAGTGTTAGAACAAGACAGAACAGCCTGACAAGTTAAATGTGCCTGAGTGGGAGAAGCAGCCACAGGATATGAGAGGGAGAAAAGAGGCAAGTGGATTAGAGGAAGAGCAAGGAGAAGGGAGCACAGAATATTTAAAGTGGGGAAGGGGTGGGCAGGGACCATAAAGTCATTTCTTTTCCCAGAATGTCTGGCACCTCTCCCTTTCCAGATCTCTGACATCCAACATTGCTTTAATTTATTTTGGTATTTTTTTTTTCCTTCAGAAAAAGCCTCACGTGCTCTTTCTAACTAGGACACTTGTTTTTCTCTCAGGTTGGAAATCCTCTTAAATGAGCAACAGTGATTTACAAGAGCCGCAGTGAAAAATCTCTGCAAGTCTGGAGCTTCATGTAAGAACTCTCAATCAGTGGAGAAACTATGTTAGCTTTGAAGTAATGAGACAAGAGAGATTTAACTTGGTACAAGCCAAGGAAAGACCTGTATTCTTTTTTCTCAGGACTGAAGCAGTACAGAGAAGTAGCATTATGCCCTGAATTACTTATTCTGATTAGAAAAGGTTTGGAGAATACACATGTGGAACACCATGTTGTATAGGGTGAGATTAGTGCGGTGAAGTTCATTTAAGGACAGTGAAACTTCATGCCTTTTGGAACTGAAAAAAATTCTATAAATATGGATCATCTCATTGTATTACTATTTAGATGTATTTGGAGGCAGAGAGTGAAAAATGGAACAATGCATCACTGTTTCAGGAAAAGGGACAGAAAGATGAAAAGAAACTCCCTAAGTGTACACTAGGTGACAAAGTGGCAAGATTAACAGCTGAGCTGGTTCAAGGATCCAGCATGAAAGGGAAAAAGAAATTGCTGAGCTGGAAACATCAGTCCAAATTAATGGCAGGTGGTCTCTAATTTAAAAGTTTTGAGGCCATTTCTGTGATCATTCTTTAGTCAACTTAATTTCCAAAACAGTTTTAAATGACTGCATGAAGATAATATAAATTAAGCTTGTCAGTTCTTGAAGGTGGGGCCTGTGTCACTCACCTTGACTATCTGACATCTAGCTTGATTTTTCTACTTCTACAGAGACTTCAGCCCAAAGGGGTGGTTTTTCCAAGACTTCATTGTATGTTACAACCAGAACTGGGGCTAAAGATTTGTAGAGTACACATGGAAGGTCCTGATGTCTTACAAGATATTGGGGCATAAGAAAATCATGATTTTATAATGATTTTTAACAAGAGTAGAAGGTTTACTAACTGATTGACCATATCTTAGCCAAAAATATAGTTTACTAAGTAGTTGCAATATTATAGTTTTAGTGGAGAGAGAGAGAGAGAGAGATCACACAGGTATGTACTGTGTTAAATAGTGTCTCCCCCAAATTCATATCCATTCAGAACCTCAGAATATGATCTTTGGAAATAGGGTCTTTGCAAATATAAAGATGTAAGGCAAGATGTGGTCCTCCTGGATTAGGGCGGGTCATAAATCCAATCAATTACTGGTGTTTTTTATAAGAAAAGGAGCGTACAACAGACCCGAGACACAGGCACACAAGGGAGAAGGCCACGTGAAGATGAAGGCCAAGACCAGAATGGTGCAGCCACAAGCCAAAGAATGCGAGGATTTTAGGCAATCACCAGAAACTAGGAGAGGCAGGGAACAGACTCTTCACCCAGAGCCTCCAGAAGAAGCCAACCCTGTTGACACCTTGATTTTATGCTGACAACCTCCTGACTGTGAGAGAATTAATTTCTGTTGTTTTGGCCACCCAGTTTGTGGTACTTTGTTAGCGCAGCTCCTGGAAACAAATACAGGCTATGTATATGTGAATATGTTTACGTACACTGCCAGGGTTCACGGGGAAGGGTGACACATCTCTCACATTGATCCGATGGACATTTTCAATCAGCAGACCAAACAGAGGCAGGTAGAGAGTGGCTATCCTTGCTTGATGGCTCTGAAACAAAGGCACACATTATAAGTTTATCCCAGGCTCTGAGAACTGAATGATGGACTGAGCTGGCACTAGCCATCTCCTGTATTCAGATACTTCCTATAAAGACTGTTATTAGATTTTATTGCATAAACAAAGTCTTAATGCTGTTAGCACTAATTTTCTAATTGTTAGTTTCTTTATATTACTTAAAATAAAGGACATTTATCAAACCATACTTCCTTGCATTGGGGACCACTCACTCTTGAAGCATATCTGTCATCAAAAGAATGTTTTATCAGCAGATTCTTGAGCACGCTGATGGCGATCAGTCGGACCTCCCTGAACTCCTGGAGAGCGGTCCCCACCTCTCTCAGTAACAGTCCCACCAAGAAGTGGTTTCTGCAGAACTCATCTGTTAATGAGTAGTCAAGCTGGAGGTCTGAAATAAGCATAGAAACTATTTTAATTAAAGAGAATGTACCATTCTTTGAATAAAATAAAAACCAAACCTACCCTGGGTGTGTCAACAGATGATAAGACTTGGCTTCAAATGGGAAAGGTTTGATTATTATCTAAAATATGGCTCTACTTCTTAACACATGGAGCTCTTCATGAAAACAAAATTTAAATACAAATAATTGCAGTGGATATTAAAGCATATTAC
Organism: Pteronotus mesoamericanus; assembly: GCF_021234165.1. NCBI lineage: Eukaryota > Metazoa > Chordata > Mammalia > Chiroptera > Mormoopidae > Pteronotus > Pteronotus mesoamericanus. Next base: position 1,151,745 of record NW_026555109.1, read on the forward strand.
ATCCTATAAAATTTAGTGAATAGTTTTAGTACCAATTTTTAGAATATAGAACAGCATATATTACATGACAAATGTAATTTTGCTATTGAAATGAAATTTAAAAAGTTATTGGACTAATTGATAGTATTATAGAGAAGTAGTCCATGAATAACAAACATGTAATAAAAGAAAGAATAAGAATACATGGTGTACTAAAATGTTCTTTACTAAATGAGTTAATTTACCCATTACCTGACCATTAATGCCTATATATGCCTATTAAAATCCCATATGTTTAAAATTAACAAGTTAGCATATAACCTATTTATTTCATTATCACTGGAATAAAAAATGTATTTAATGTAGATTTTAAAAAATATAATCTTAATATTTCTGTACCTCTAAAAGCAAATAAAAAAACTAATATAAACTAAAAAGAAAAGGGACAAAACACCACCCAAATTACTAAATCATTATCAAGCTAAATGACAAAACTAAAAGCTCTTCTGGAAAAGAGATAGAAGCAAATGCAAAATCTGCTTAGAGAAGGCAAATAAAAACAGCTAAACATCACTCTGAAGCTGAAATATACCTTTTCAGTAAACTGTAACAAGGATTTTAATTATTATACTCAATCCAGTATTAGAGGAAATTCTAAGACCCCTCATTTGACTTTAATTCCCTATTAGTACAACTAAACCTATCCAAAATACCAACCCAAGTCCTGTGAAACTCTTACCGTTGGTATTTAATTAATTATCGATGGGAAAGGAGGAGCAAAGGTACTTAGACATTGAGCTTAATAAAATGGGCAGCATAAACCTGCTTGCTTAGCCAGGAAGCTACAGCTTTGCACCAGAGAGGATTTTAGCATTGTTCTGCCAAGATTAACACTCCCCCCTTTCCCCCTCTGGTACTGGATTAAGGGGTGCTGGGGGAGGTGCTTGACCATAGAAGCCCATCAGTCTAACTAGGGGGTGCGGACCTATCCAAAGCCTGCTAAATCCTGGGAAATTGACTAGTTGTTTGGTAAAAATCACCTGGTCAGTCCCAAGCCCAAACTAACTAATTCCAGGGAGACAAAGAAGCTCATGCTCGCTTGCTCTCCCTCTTTCTCTCTCTCTCTGTTGCTCATGCCCCATACTTGCCTCAGGTACTTGCATGTCCTTTCTCCATAGCCATGTGGCCTTAGCAGACATGCGGCCTATGGCCATGCAGGCTCCAGGAGAGAGCTTGAATATCACAGGAGGGCAACAGACTGCAGCTGGAAACACACGCTAAGCTAGCCAGGTGCTGAACTGGACTGTACACTAATATGGAGCAGAGCTTCTGGGCACTGGCTTTCATCCTGGACCTACTGAAGACAAGATTCGACCTTTTCCATGGCAAGATGGACAGAGATGGGATTTTGGGAAGCCAGGAAAGAAATCCCATTAATTTTACATCATCAGTAAAGTTTACCATGGAGCCTCATCCTCCCATGTGGGTCTCAGGAAATTCTTTTCCTCATGACACCGCAAGAACTTATTTTCTACTGATAACAAAACCTGTTAGCGGCAGCAACGGAAAGATTATTTATCTTTCCAGAATAACAGTGTCCACTCTTTACATTAAGTCCAGTTTATCCAAACAACAGCTCACAGCTTGAATTCACATAAAGCCCTTAGAAGGAAACTACTGATGGGTTTAACTGTGCATGTGTCTGTGTGCATGTGCTCATGGGTGGGTTGGGGGGGGATAGTGAAAAGGGAGAGAGGGAAAAAAATGATAAAAAATACTTATTCCTATCAATGTAAGGGAAATTATCATTAAATGACTCATACCCATCTGCCTGGGGCAGTCCCTCTTGTCACCAAATACTCAGCACCCTACTAAGAGTTTGTGTCAGTCTGCTGGGCACCTAAAGGATTTCTACTCCATTCAGTTCTGCAGGATAAGCAATTGGGCCCTGCTGGGTCAGAGCAGAAGGCAGGCATTAGCACATGTTCGCTGTCTAACCACTGGATATAAAGAGTTGTCCTCGGCGCCCTGACAGGTGAAAGGAAGAGACAGTTACAGTTCCCAAGTACAGGGGGCTGGTAACAGACTGCGAGGTGATGGTGTGACAGGGTTTGAAGTGCAGGGTGGAGAGCAATTAATTCCAGTTGAGGTACTGGGAGAGGGTGAGGAGGAGACCTGACAGGCACCACATGGGAGGTGCTAAGTGATTGGCTGGGGAGGAAGATGAGAACACATTCAGGGAGATGGCTATTTGAGGTTGGGGTGTGTCAGGGGTAGGCATGTCCTGTTTGAGAAGCTGGGAGTAGCAGGTGTTTCTGAAATGTGGCAGATAGTGGGGAGTGAGACTGGATAGCTGTGCCAGGGTTGGATCAGGGAATGCTGAGTAACTGGCTATTACTTTGGCCCAGACTATGTTCCCCAGATGTGTGCATGGCTCAACTCTTCACTTTTTTTTCAGATTACCATTTTCTGGTCACCCTATCTCAAAAGTCACTTCATTTCATACCCCCTTTCCTTGCTTTGTTTTTCTATCCTTAGAAATTATCACTACACATTTCCCTTAGGTAAAAGAGCCAAGGATTATCATCCTTGTGTGGATAAAAAAGGGATTCTATGGAAAAGTAACCTCACAAGGTGATCTGATCATAAATTCGTAACTGGGCAGGTCATGGTGGGTAGTGATACCCCAGGCCTACAACTTTTTTTTAGTAAAAGATTTATCTTTGCCTTAAGCAAGATTTTGTACATCTAGGTTACGTTCCTTTGAAATAAGGGTAATTATTCTTAAGAAAGCACATATTCTTGTTAATTATCCCATAATGTCATCTCTACCTTGCTTTCTTCCCCCTTCATGTAATCATAAAGGAAGCTGCTGACTGCCATTCTAAGAAATGTTTGAGGTCTTGCTTTCCTGGCAATAGTTAGTTTAGCTAAAATAAAATCTTACAAAGATTCTTCACAGGTCTGGACATTTTTATGTGGACACTTGTTCATGACTGTCTCCTGAGGCTAAACATAGTTGGTACTGTGTAAATACTTGTTGAATGCATGACTACCCATTCCAGGACCACAATCCCTCTTCTGTTCCTTAAAAATCAGTCTGAGTCTGTTTGGGGGGAAGATATTTATATCTCTGAATAAACGCCTTTATATATTTCTCTCTGAACTTCAGGGTCAGTTGATTTACATGTTATTAATAGTTTGGTGGCACCCTTCCACATTTTCTCTCCTTTAGCAAAAACGATTCTGAGCACATACAAGACACTAAACCTAGTAAAGATCACTCGACAGACCTGGCAGACTACTTTGGTTGACTCAGTAAAGACAGAGAAATCACTATGAGCTGAACTTAAAGAGGATACAGGAAAGTTAATAAAGACTCAACATGCAAACATAAAAAGCATGTGAAAGCTGTGTTGCTAGTGATTTAGGTTATTGTCACCACTATGGACAAGGGCTATGGAAATGGTGGATTAATACATTTTTAGAGTGAGGCAGGGTTTTTTATTTGTTTTACTTCTAAAGAAACATCCTAGAGGACCCATGAGCAAAAACAAGATGCCTTCCTGTGATGTTACTGCAGCATCTTAGCTACAGTGAGAACACACTCACTGGTTTGTCATGAGTTTAAAAACTGACCAAAGTGTATGGGGAATGCCTAGATGAATAGCATATGGAAGCATTTCAGCAATCACTTGCATTCTTTGTCTTTTAAAGGAGGAAAATGCAAGAAAGCAAGCATCATACCCCGCACCTACCTACAGGAGTTTCATTTGACTCCACAGTTGATGAAAGAAAAGCTAATTCTTGAGAAAAAAGAAAAAGTGAAACAAATAAAAATAAACTACAGTAAGTAAAATGGATCTCTATTGTTTAAGCAAAGGAATGTTTCAATAAAAAAGAATTACACTAACATGATCTGTAGTCTGGTAAGTTTGCTGAAAGGTAAGTTCCTGTAGAGCATTTTATCAGTATTTTTTAACATGGAAATTTAACTAGAAAAAATTTAATCCATCCATGAAAAAAACAAACAAAAAAAAAGTCTAATGTCATGTTGGAATCAATTCTCTCATCTTATTAAAAATAAATGACTCTCTTAGTGAAAAAACTAAGTGTGCGTACACTCACACATACACACGCACACTCACAAACATATGTAAAGGTAAGATTACCTTGGTATCTTTGAATCCTGCCTTTTCCAAATGGCATTGGTAAATTCAATGGAATGTAATGTTCATGGTTGCACACCACACGGAGAAATTCAAATTTATATTCAAAGAGGGTCTGCAGGAGAAAAAAGTTTAGTCCTAAGTTAAATACCTCACTGCATACTTAACAGAGCATCCTAAGAACATGTAAGAAATAACACACCCTGTCTTTAGCTTCTTGATCTTCTTAGAACTGCATGCTCTGTGCTATTTTATATTTTAGAATGGTTGCAGGGATTTGTTTGAAAATTGAGAACACATTCCATTAAACAATATTTTCCACTGACTTTTAAAGCATTTATTATAAATGCTCTTCCTACTTCAATAAAGAAATTAAGGCAGCCTATAATTACAGACACAGACTAAATATAGGAAAAAAATGAGTAAGAGGACAGGCATAGTTACTTTTATTACCTTGCTAAAGAAACTATGACTCCCAACACACACACTTTTAGTTTTGCAGTTGAGAAGTCATTTCAGGTGTTTTTCAGAAAATCAAATACATATCTTTATTTTAAATTTGGGATTCCAGTGTCCCTGACATCTCACATATTAATGTAAGTACTAGTTAGTATCTTTAATGTAAAGTACTAGTTAGTATCTTTAGAGAGGGAGAGTGAGTAGTGTCCTGGGACCGAAAGAAAACTCTGATATGAACCAAGAGAAATGGGCAGGTTTCTGGTAGTAAATCAGTGAGGAAAAAAAGAACAGCATGTAACACACACAACACTACCTTCGGATCTCCAGGAGCAAAGCAGCTGATGTAGTTGTTGATCTGCTTAAAGACGAAGCCCCGGTCCATGAAGGTGAAACATCTCTGTGGACAACACAACTCATAAAGGTAAGTATTTAGGCCCAAGCTTTTTGGAAAGTTGGGTTCTAATCAGTCTTTATTGTTAATGAGTTTATCCTTTAGCACATAAACATGTCACTGACACTGACTGAGCAACTAACTACAAACTACTATATACTAGTTACTCTGCTAGAAAGGACACTTCAGTTACTTAGCCAGCACCCTCTGGCCTGGAGATCCCCACCTTGATGAATACAGCAAGGCTATGATTTGCATTCTTAGATGCTTCTGGGTTATCTCGAAACTTTTGAGTGATGTGTGGCATCAGCATATTCACAACAGTTTCCACTGCATGATGATAGGATGCAGGAAATCTCTGGTTTCTCAATACCTAAAAAAGAATTGAGAGCCAACATTCATTACTTTTTAAGCAACCTTTTGGGAGTAAGTATCTCATCCTGAATTCATTAAAAAAACCCAGGATTCTAAGCTTATTTATCTGAAATCAGATAAGACAAATGAATTCCTTCTCTCAAAATACTGTACAAGTATTCTAATACTTAAATGAGTGCTGTGGATTAGACCTGAGACTTCAAACTTCAGCATGCTAAAGATCACCCTGGAGATGTTTATTAATATGTGGAGATGGGCCTGTGGTCACAGGGATGCTGATCAGGAGCTGCATTTTTACTGAGTATTTTTGGTGATGCTAGTGCCTGGGCCTCTCAGAGATCTCTTTAGAAAACACGGCCTTAGGTTTAAGCTTCAAGTGTCTAAACTGTAAAAATACAGTTTGGTGATTGTATGTTACCAGTTGAAACCACTTAGAAGCAGTTTTCTTCAAATTAACTTTATATAGTAATTTTAGGAATACTTACCTAAGAAATTACACTCAGATCACTCAATAATTAGCTACCACTTACTGTATATCTTTTACATGTCAGGAACTCCACTAAGATATTTTTATGTACTTTTTCCTTAAATTATTACAAGATACCTTATGAGTTTAACCCTCATTTCACTGAGGGTCGGAGAGGTTAAGCAAATGTGTCCTCAGTCACACAGTATCAACTAACAAAGATTCAAATCCAGGTCTACCATATGTTCAAGGCCCATGCCCTTTCTGCTCTGTGATGCCTGTCGCCCCTCCCTGCCTGTAATAAATGAAACCATTTTTACATATCTAAAAGTAAAATAGCATATATCTAATAGATGCTCCATGAATTTATCCATTCATGGATGTGATTCTAACAGACACAACAGGGAGGTATTTTCATTCCCATTTTACTGGTAAGGAAACAGAAGCTTAGAGAGATCCTGTAACCAAGTACTAACTGACCTTTAAAATCCCTATTTTCCTTCTCCTTTTTAATTGTGGAACTCTCAGGTTTTACAGAAGCTCACAGCTGTCCAGCTAGAGCTACATTTCCCAGCCTAATTTCTTGCTAGATAAGGGCCATGTGACTGAGTTCTGGCCAATGGGCCATAAAAGGAAGTGACACGTGCCTCTTCCAGCCATTCCCATTAAAGAAGTGGCTTGCTTTCTAAGTTCTCTTCTTTACCATTGTCTGGAATGTGTGAAGGTGGTGGTGAGCCAGTTTCTCAACCATGTGGATACAGATGACACCTGGGCTGGATAAGTGAATAGAAGGAGCCCGAGTACCTGAATGACCATGGGGGACAAGTTTCCCTACTCTCTGAGCTACCTACTGGCTCATAATTTTTCCAAAAGAGAGAGATGAACCTTCTATCTTATCTAAGGCACTATTATTTTGGCCTGCTTTGGAGCAACAAAACCAGTATCCCAATACGAAACAAACAGTATTTTGTAAAACTAGAACTGGAACCCAGGTATTTCTGACAGGAAAGCATGCTTTATGTTTATGCATTAAATACCAGAACCTATTATAAAATTTTGAAATACTAGCTTTATAATAATTTTAATTATCAAACCAATAACAAGAAAATCTTTGTAAATTTATATAAACTCAAGAATTCAGTGACGCAAGGATCAAGTAATAAGAATTTCAAGTTCACCTACCTTCAAAAACAATACAGTAAAATCTAAAATTACAAAGGGATTTTGTTCCATACGTGCAACCAATAACTCAATACCTAGGTAAGGCCAACTCTAACCACTTGACATGACTGCCAAGCTGCCCAAGATAGCCATTTCTGAAAAACATTTCTCCCAAGAAATGCCTGTGGCCTTTAGCCTTTAGCATGCAGCTGAGTCAATGGCTGCTAAAACTATAAAAAGTGGATGGGGAACTCTATGATGAATGGAAGGGGTGGAACACCACATAAATCTATTAGTCCAGCAATTTTCAACCTTTTTCATCTCATAAAATAATTACTAAAATTATGTGGCACACAAATATTTATTTTTTTGATCTCACAAAAAATAGGTATAACTTTTATTCATTCACACCGGAAGGCTATTGTTTATTGACTGTTGCCATTTTTTAAATTTAACAATCTAAGGAAAAGAGGTCAGTGCACCTGACTAAAAAGTCAGATATTGTACATTTTAAAAATTCTTGTGGCATACCAGTAGAAAAACCACTGTATTAGTCCATATTATCATAACAAAAAGTCTGACAACCAGATATAGTATGCCTCCTGATGTGATGCAGTAGTGGTAGTGACGAAACATCCTTATAAAAAAGCAAATCAAATCTGAGTGGAGTTGAGCTTATAGATATCACTACAAGTTTATAGGAAAGGCAGGGGACATAGAACAATGTCACAGAGAACTGTGAAGTTATGACCAGCCAAATCTAGAATGTGGGAAATTCTGAAATGACAAATGGCCCACTTTCTTCAACAAATACATTGCATTAAAACAATAACAAAAACAAAAACAAATGGAGAGGGGACTGTTTGAAAATCCAAGAAACTCTGGGAACACATCAACAAAAGGCAATGTGTAGACTATGATAGATCCTTATTCAAACAAGCCAATAGTAAAATGACATTTTTGAGACACCTGGGGGAAAAATGGAAGACAGATTTGGTGTTAGTTGATAATAAAGAAATATTGCTAATTTTAGTGAGTGCAGAAATGGTAGTTATTTATCTTTATTTTAAAGGCTTTCTATATTAAACATGACACACTAAAGTGTTTACCAATGAAATGATAAAATATTTGGGAGTTGCTTTTAAGTATTCTAGTATAAAAAAAGTATGAGGGTGAATACATAATGTAAGAATGGCAGAATACTGATAACTGTTGATACTGGGTGATGACAATAGGACATTCATTAAACTATTACCTTTCCTTTTACACTTATTAAAAAATTTCTGTAATAGCCTCAGCTGGCGTGGCTCAGTGGGTTGAGCGCCAACCTGCAAACTGAAAGGTCGCCAGTTCAATTCTTGGTCAGGGCACATGCCTAGGTTGTGGGTTAGGTCCCCAGTTTGAGGGGTGCAAAAGACAGCCATTCAGTTTCTCTCACACATTGATGTTTCTCTCCCTCTCTTTCTCTTTCCTTTCTCCTCTCTCTAAAAATAAGTAAATAAAATCTTTTTTAAAAATAAAAAATTTCTGTAATAAAATGTTTTAGCTAAAAAGAAAGAAAATGTGGTAAAGAATGGTTAATAATTAACATACAAAACAGCAATGCTCTTCGGTGATTAGGCGATGACAACTCAGTGTCTTTGAAGACTGAAATGCAGTTCTCTGCAGTGACAAAGAGCTATGGTCAAGAGTCATAATTTGGCAACAAAACAATGAGGTTAAGACACACATCTAAAGGTAATAAAGAGAGAGGTAATTAGGTGTTTTTATGGAGAGCACTGTAAACTGAAATGAAGGAAAATCATTTAGGATATTGGCTGATGTTCAGGGGAGTGAGTATATAAGCTCTAGCTCAGAGGAGAGGATGCTGAGACACTAGACTTCTCAGTCAAGAAAAACCCAACTCCTGATCAACTCCTGACCAAGTCCTGCTGTAGTAGCTCCACTGAGTGGAGCTGCAGCACTCCCAGTGGCCCAGCCACCATCATTTGTCTGCTCCTCTGACAAATGCTGCTAGTGCATAGTCTGCCTGTCCAGTGCCAGTCCACACCAGATCAGCCTCCTCAAGCTGGCTTGCTGTGTCCCATGCCCCCCCGCCCCCGCCCCGCCAATTCCTGCTGGCTGCTCAGCTCCTGTCACCTGACTTTTCAGCTGAGTGGAATCTCCCTGATGGCCCACACTCAGTCTTGCTGTGAACGGTCCTGTGAGTCCCATTGCTAACAACCATGTCTTTGCAGACTCCAGCAATAGACTACACCATGTCCTACGTGTCATGTTGTCTGGGCTTTGACAAACGCTGTGTCCCAAATCACTGCTTTACATACAAAACTTCCCATCAGTTTCAAATGCTTGATTCTTTGTTCCTTACTATGTTCTATTCTCTGGTGGGGTTTACTGCTCAGTGAGATATAAGAAGTTCATTAGCTAATAAACTTCATTTTTCTGTCTTAGCAAACAGAAAAATAATGGTGTAGACAAGAAATGTTCCAGTGACATTTTCCAGAAGTCTAAAGTTTCTCCCTCTTACTGGAATTCCTATATTACTTTTTCTATTTTCTTCTAAAACATCTTCTCTTTCTCCTAGCTCTTCATTATTTTCACTCAGAAGATCAGTCTCTCTACCCTGCTGGTGCCATAAAAATGGTGACTCAGATCTCCAACTGCAGGGAACATAACTGACCCACAGCCCAGCTGTTGTGCTCTGAATTCTGCTACTGCATTTACACCATGGCCACATCTTGCATGGGCTGCTCACGGCCAATGACCGAGGGTGGCAGGAATACCAAGGGAGGTGTGTTCCTGGGGGACACCCAACTCCTCTGATGGTCAGCCTGAGCTCAAGGACTTTCCAGTGGCCTTGCTCAATGCTCTTAGAATTGTACTATAGTCTAAGATGTTTCCTTTCTTCCCTCTCTCCTTCACCTGCTATCTGATGGTTTTCCCATCCTCTCCTGGGCTTCTTTCCCATTTTTTCTCATTGCCCCTAATAAATCTCATATAGATAACCTTATGTAGTGGCTCCACATTAACACAATCCTTTTCCCAGTGAAAAGCTTAGGTGTATGATGTTAGCAGACTGGTGCTAACAGATCTATTTCTTTGGCTGTGTCTATATTCTTCCTTGCCCAAACCTGAATCTCCACCTGCAAAGTTTCTTGGGCTGTGCCATTGCTCCTTGTGGCAACTGCTGGTTGCCTCCCAGTATCTGTTCTTTCTTCTCTTTCATGGTAATAGAACCTCAACATTTTAAATGGGTGCCTGAACACTCACAATAAAGACTGCATTTACCTTATAGGTAAGTGTGACTAGCTAGCATATGACTAAGCCTGGCCATTGAGGTAGTAACAAGTCATATTCAGGAAAAGATTTATCTTCTCCTTTCTGCTGTGCCCACATGGACATGTGGTGAATACAGTTAGATCAGGTGAATAAGCAGCACTCCAGGTAGACAAAGCAGTGAGGTGGAAAAAGTCTTGACCCCGGATAACCTTTGTTGAACAGAACCCTTATACTAGCTTGTACTTTCATGTGAGAAGAAATTATCTTTTTTTCCCCTTAAGTTACTGTATTTTAGATCTTTGTCACAGGAGCTGAACCCACAGCCCTGAAGCTTAAGATAGATGTCCCATGTTCTGTCTTGCCCGGTAAACTATGTCCTAATTATCTCTCCAAACACTATTCTATGCTCTCAAATATAATATCTAGGTGGCCTTTTTCTCCCCTCTAAGAAGTAACTTTACTACATTCTATTTAAGTCAGATTTATTGAGATTGTTACATACACTAAAATTCACCATTTTAAGGCATACCGTTTGGTAAGTCTCGACAATGAACACAGTTGTGTAACCATCGCCACAACCAAGATATAGCACATTTCTTTCACAATTAAAGTTCCCTCATGTCCCTTTGAATTCCCCACCTCCAGCCTCTGGAGACCACTGCTCTGTTTTCTGTTCCTAGAATGTTTCCTTTTCCTAGAATGTCATAGAATGGACTCAAAGTCTACATGACCACAGTGATTTCCTCCATTTAACATAATGCTTTTGAGATTTATCCATGTCATTGCAAAAGTGATAGTTTGCTCCTTTTTATCCTGGATAGTATTCCATTGTATGGAGTCAACACATTTGTCCATTCCCTAGTGGACATTTGGTTGTTTCCACTTTTTGGCTATTATGAGTAAAGCTGCTATGAACATTCACATACAGATCTCTCTGTGAATATGTTTTCATTCTGTTCAGTAAATACTTAAAAGTAGAATTGCTGAGTCAAGTTATTAGTCAACTTAATATTCTCTTTTATTCATTCATAATGCTTTCCATTCTCATCCCTAATCCTACCTCATTTCCTCCAGTTAGAGAGTTGTTTGTTTGTAAAAAAAACAAACAAAAAAACCCTAGACATATGAAAAATGACAGGTATGTTAATCTGTTCAACAGGTTAGCTGAATTCCAGGGGGAAGATAGATTTATTGGTATAAAATTCGCAAGCCTCTCTGCTAACATTTATATGCTCTTCTGTCTTGTCATTCCTGCTGAAGAACTTACTCTGCCTCTCTGTGGTCTTTACCAAATTTGGCTCCCCATTATCTCATTGTTATTGTTTTTTAAAATGTCATGTATTATTTTAAAGATTTTATTTATTTATTTTTAGAGAGAGGGGAAGGGAGGGAGAAAGGGAGGGAGAGAATCATCCATGTGAGAAAGAAACATCGATCGGATGCCTCTCTTCCAACTGGGGACCTGGCCCGCAACCCAGGCATGTGTCCTGACTGGAAATTGAATCTGAGACCTTTTGGTTCACAGGCTGGCACTCAATCCACTGAGCCACATCAACCAGGGCTGTTGATCTTGCTTTTCACTCTTTCCCTCCACTCTTAGTCTGAGGTCTGCCACAGAAGCCTTACCTGGGCCTGAGCTTTCTCCTGTCCCTAATGCTCATTCTCTTCTCTCTAAATGTGGCATCCTTCTAGGCCCAGGTAAAATTCCATCTTTATCTCCTCATTAATCTCCTATCATTTTGGAGCTTACACATACACCTTCCTGCACTATTTTCCAACTGTTCCAAGATGAATGTCTTCTTCCTCCAAGGGTTATGTCAGCTTCAAAGTTGAGGATGCATTCTCTACTCCACATGCATTTCTCTTCAATGTTCTGCACATAGCAAACAACCTTTCAAAGCACTTATCTATGGATGAAAGTATGGATATAACATTCTTCCATCACTTATGTACAGGGTTTACAAATATAGTTTAGGGGAGGTCTAAACAGTCCATTTAGAACATGAATGATACCATCTTCCTTTCTATTTTTCAAATGAAAATTCTTTCCTTGTTCAATTAAGTCAGAAAATGGTTGAAGGTTAAATAAGTGACACTTAAAGGTGTATATTCATCCTACCCTATGCCAGATTTTCCAACTTCCTAAAAGTACCCCTGTGTAATGCCAGCAATTTGCTTGACTCAGTGTGGGAGGACAGGAAATTCAAAATGAGTCTGCTTAAATTATAGTTGCTAAATATAAATGATAGAGAAGAAACACCTAAAATAAGTTGCCCATTGAGGCAGCGTGGGGTTGGGGGTTACAAACTTAGTAGGCCTCAATGAGGTCTACTCAAAAATCACTTACTTTAAATTCCAAGAACATGTTACCTATGAAACACTAGAGCCTAGCAAAGAAATTGCTTATTTTAGATGCTAGTTCTAAGAGAAGCTCTAACCCGTAGCCTTCCTCAGCAAATGTAACATAGTGTAGTTTGGCTGAGGATGAGAAGGTGGACACATGTGGTCACCTCCATCTTCAGAAGAGTATAGCATGAGAAACAAGCAGAAATGCATGAAAATTTATCCCTCCACGTAAATATGCACCAGATGGAACAATCCCACTAACACAAGGAGTGTACACTGAAGGCCTCAGCTCAACATACACTGTGTCTCCAATTTCTGATCAATGCCAGGTATCTTTGAGAAAAACATGTTCAGCAACACCAAAAGCATTATCTGGTCTGATATGAATCCATGGCCTAGGTGTCCCTACAAGACAAGCATGCGCCTGGTCATGGTATTTGAAGAAAAACCAAAGAGGAAGGAAATGAGGTCACAATTATAAACATATTGGATAATACTAATAATCTCCAGTTAAGAAAAATATAAAAACTCTGACAGGATTTACTCATGATTTTGGAAATCACCGATGATATAGCAATGGTGAACATGACTTTGTTCCTTCAATACAGAACACTGAGATCAGGGACTAGGACATACAATCCTTAAGATGTAAGTCTAAGATGAACATAAAAATAACTAATGCAAACATAGAAAACTCATTACTCCTAAAATATAAGGCAAACTAAATGAAAGCTTCCAAAAATGTGAGAGAAGTTCCTCAATCAAAAATATGTGATTGAGGGAAAGAGTGTCATGGTTTCTGGAATGACATGGAAATGTGCAACTCTCCCAGGTGGTAAGTAGGTGTTCTGAACTTCTTTTTATAGTAAATTATGTTATAGTTAAGTTTTCTCCTTTGGGATGCCAGTGTTTATTTTTAAACAGGGTAACAATTTTAAAATAAGCTACTTCTAAAAACTCCCTGAATATTGTTTTAGGACCAAGATACAGTTAACTTCCAGAAAAGGTTATACATGGTAACATTTGAGTGGTTCCAAATGCAATTTCCCAGAAGCTGTAGAGAATTAGGTTATTAGACTGGAAATGGCAGAGCATCTGGAAGAGGCTGGTTCTGACTCCAGCAGTAGTTCTTGGCTCTGCTCAGTTGTGTGATCCTGGGCAGGTTACTTCACTGGTCTATGGTTCCATCTCAACCTCTGTGACATAAGGGAGAAGCTGGTCCAGAAGGTAGCTTTCAGGTCCCTATCATCTCTAAAGGTCTATAGTTTAATTTGGCCTTTGGAGAAAAGAACACATGCAATTGAGTTCTTTTATTATCTTCTATCACAGGTCTCAGAAAGATGTCATTGATCCTTGATTTTATATATGTACTTCTTGTGAGTGTTTCAGAACTGTTTGTTACCTCCTTGACCATTGTTTCCATGATCTAATTGTATACTTTCCCACCTAAATTCTGTGAGGGCAAAAACCACACTACATTTAACTTTGTAACCCTTGAGCCTGCATATAATAAGGGCTCAAGGAATACTTTGTAAACAAATCAGTTACATTTTAAAATATAAGTGAGTCATTAATCTCTCTGAAGTGATTATATTTATTTAGAGCCAAAAATAATTTTAAAAATCCAGTGGGACCTTGTTATAGACTGTATTGTGTCCCCTCAAAATTCCCATGTTAATGCCCTATACCTCAGAATATGATGGTATTTGGAGACAGGGTCTTTAAATAGATAATTAAGTTAAAACAAGGTCATTCAGTGGGGCTTAATCCAACAGGGCTGGTGTCCTTATAAGGAAAGAGATTAGGACACAGACACGCACAGACAGAAGACAGTATAAAGACATGAGAAGAAGATAGTTGTCCACAAGCCAAGGAGAGGTCTCAAAAGAAATCAACCCTAAAGATATCTTGAGTTTGAAGTTTCAGCGTCCAGAATTGTGAGAAAATAAATTTCTGTTGTTCAAGCTATCTAGTTGTTATGGAAGCCGCACAAACTAATATAGGCAGAAAGCCTCACCTGCAAGTGACCACCTTTTTAATAGAAAGGTAATATATCCAAATAATCTGCATATATGTGTGTGTGCATGCACATGTATGCATGTATGCATGTGTATGCTCATACACTAGCTGCATTGCCAGACTGAAAGTCTGTTATTTTTTTTTCCCCCTTGGCAAGCTGTTCTGGCATGATTTAGACAGTGTGTTACTCTGTGGAAGGCAGGGCCCACCTCCATCTGGCATCCCTCTGTGTGCTAAAACTGGATTTAAAAGGGGAAAAAAAAGGAAACCATCTGGTCAGGCACCAGTACCCACTCTACTAGAGGAAACTATGGCTTTAGGTTCTGAACTACCAGCCTTCTGCTTGACAGAATCCATCAGCCTTTCCCAAGGCTTCCTCCCAGATCCAGATGGCTGACATCCTGAGCCTCCTTGCCTGTGACTCTGCCCTGCCTCCCACATTCACTGAGAGAGGCTGCCAGGCACCACAACTACTGCTCCCTACACCAGTGCCCCCAGCTCTCACCCAGACTCTGCAAGCTCCCACTTCTGTATAGCTACAATGTGGCGAGAAATCAGTCATAATGGCAACTCCAAGACTGTGCATTTCAGAAGCTCTGTGATACAGCCACCTGTGTTTACTGCCTTGGAATTTCATAAAAATTTATCTATGCTCAGATAGCCAGCAACAACCAGTCATACCCTGACAGGCATCAATCCAGAGATGAGTATGGAACATACCTGAGCACCTCAGAGAGGAGGGCTTGGGGGGAGACTGTTATCTCAAGTTATTCATTGGTTACAGAGAACATAAAGTAGCATCAGACACCCATCTAAGTCCTTAAGAAATGTCTAAGGTGTTCAAGACACTTAAAAACCACCAGGTAAATACATTTTAAATGAATGCTTAAACTATTATTCCCATTTCAATAAACTTGAATATTTCTAAGCTATTCAAAGGAAAAGGCACATTTTTCTTTGGATTTAATAGCACAGTGCTTGAGGAATGTGGGCTTTAGAGCCAGAATAGCCTCACAACCTGGCTCCCCCCCAACTCACTAGCAGCATGGCCTTGGCAAGTAACTTCAGCATCCTGGCTTCACTTTGTTCACCTATAAAATGAGGGGTAAGACTAATACTTCCCCTATAGGGTTGTTATTGAGCTAAAATGCTTTACTACTGGAAAGCACTTGAAACAGTACTTAATGGGCAGAACACAGAAAGTGTTAATAAATGTTAGCTACAAACACAATGTATTATATTTTCCCCTAAGAACCACCATACAAGCCCTGATATGAGATGACATACCTTAACTTTGGAGTTCTCTATCAAATGCTGAGCCATGGATTTTATCAAAACATCAAAGAAAAACCATGAATACTGAAAGGAAAAAAAAGATTCCCGTAAGGAAAACAAACAGTTAGATGAGATGTTTATTCTCTTAGGCTGGCAATGTTACTGACATAAAATAGATGTGATCAAAAAACATGGCTGAGCCTCTTAGTGAATTATTTTCAGACCAGAGCTGTGTGGCAGGTGTTCCCCTGCTTTCACATGTCTGACAGTACGTGACTCCTTCCCCCTATGAAATAAGGCATAAGCTCATCATGACATGACCCCCGCAAGTGGCACTGCTTGATTAGATGTGCACTCTTTCCTCTTGGCAGAGTCTTGCTTGCTGACACTTGCCTGTATAATCTCTAATTCACAGTCCTCCAATGATTTAAATATAATGACTTATTAATAACTAGAGGCCATGGAACTTTGAGTATAATAATAATTTGCAGCTTCAATAGAGGCACTAGTACAAGTGGCAAAGTTGGAATTGAAGAACTAACTCTGTTACCACTTTTTATGAGGTGACGATTGCCTGTAAAATCACACAAAAAGGGTAAATTGATCAAGCTGAGGAGTTTGAATTTTCTTTAATCAGTTTAAATACTGCAGAGTCACACTGGCCCCCCAACATACCTTAAGTAGTTTGTTGCTGGTGAGAAAGTCGGCAGAAGGCTTGAGTATTGTGGTCATGGATTTGGTCAGTTCTTCATGCACTGTCTTATATTCAGAGGCAATATATGGTTCAGCCTTATAAGCATACTTGGAAGAAAAGGAAAAGATGATTTAATGTACTCATTCTCCAGGTTGAGACAAACGCTGAACAAGCTCCAAAATGTGAGGATCAGCTACTGAGATACAATCGCATGGGGAGGAGAGGACAGCGTGGAAACCGTAGGTGGGAAGGATTGTTGTCATGTGACAAAGAGGGAGCTCAGGATGTCTTTGGGGAACTTATCAAAATATGTGAATCACCTGACTCAGGTCAGTGGTCCTCCAGCCCACAGCTCCACCTCCTAAGGACTTCATGAAATGTGTCAAACAACACTGGGTAACTGATACACTGAACAACCTGACCTTTATTTTTTAAATGAACTCATAGCTATAATTCATAGAGTGTTTAAGACTAAATGGAATGTGTGTAACTGTTTAGAACAGTAACTGCCACTATGTTTACTAAATATTGTATATAAATGAAGAATTTGTTGATATTTATCCCAACAACATCTCTTGCTGTCCCATGTAGTCGTCTACTAAGATGGCGGGCAGAGCTAACCTTTCTATCTTGGGAAAAGCAGTTTTCCAGGGAATTTTAGATGGGAAAAGGAAAGATGAAGACAACCAGCTATGCCTGAGGCCTAGCTAAGAGCAACTTAATAGTCTTTAAACTTCCACATCATTTGGGTCACATTATTTGCAAAACCCATTAAAAGAAATGTAGCTGACAAAATATCAAATAAATAAATGAAAAGCTGCCCCACTTTGGACTTCTCCTCCTCTAGGTGCAAGTGCTGGCTATATATGGAGAAAAAGCAGAGATACTAAGTTTCATCCCAAAATACATCCAAAAATAACTAGATTTAAAAAAAATAAGCTCTAGAAGGAAAATTGGAGAGCCACGGATTTAAATGATTGGGACAATTTATTTTACATACCTTAACATATGACCTCAAGTGGCTCTCCAATCCTTCCTCATGGCACTGGGCAACCACATGAATTATGACCCTACACACCATAGGAATGAATAAAGCCATGAATAGTAATGTGAAAATGGAAACATTTCATTATTATCACAGTACTTAGAACAATGATGATGTTACTGGCACCACAGGAAACAAGGAATTAGATGGGATCTCTACATATGGGATCAAAAGGAATTTCTTAAATATAATGTTTAACACATACTAGCATCCCTGATATGTATGGCTGTGCTCCACACAGGGACAGAACTGAAGGGAAGAAGAGTATCCACCTTCCCACCTCTCTCACCGTGTCACATTGACAGCGACTTCCTCATGAGTTGCTCTGGTGAGGACACGAAATAGCTGGTTTAGGATGGTGGGCAAAAAGGCAATCATCACATGGCCTTCCATTGCATGCAGGCTCTACAGACATGGAATACCAAAGTTCAAGTTATCCTTTTTAAAGTAAACTAACGATAAGCAATCTCCACTCAATTTCAAAGAAGGATGGAAGATGTCCATCTAAAACAACTGAAAGACAGTGGCAAGCAGAATGAAGGACAACAATGTCTACATTTTAATCTGCAGAATCTGTGAATATGTTACATGGCAAAGGGGAGTTAAGGATGCTAACCAAGTGGCCTTAAGAGAGGGGGATGTTCCTGAATTTACCCAGGTGGGCCTGATATAATCACAGGGTCCTTAAAAGTGGAAGGGGGAGACAAAAGAGGAAAAGTTGGGGGACACGGGTCTAAGAAAAATTGTCCAAGGTGCAAATTTGTTGGTTTTGAGATGGACAAAGTGGCCACATGCCAAGGAATGTCGTCAGTGTTTAGAAGCTGAAAAGGATAAGAAAAGAGATTCATCCCTGGTTTCCAGAAAGGAAACTCCCAATTAATAACACCCTGATTTAGTCCAGTGAAGCTTATGCCAGACTTCTGACATACATATGTGTAAGATAATAAATTTGTGTTGTTTTGAGCCACCAAGTTTGTGGTAATTTCTTACAGGAGAAATAGGAAACTAATATAAGGGCTCTTCTTCAAGTTAACATATATGAAAGCTCTTCTTCAAGTCACATGGCTCATAAGATAGCTGAAAGAGGATTTGGCACAGCAGAAATTCAGGGTCCCCCTTCCATTTTCCTTGCTTAAATCAAACAAACTTCTATTCCATTTCTCATGTTTCTTACATTTTCTCCACATGCCTGGAATGTCCTTTTAGCTATGCTCCTTCTAAAAAACATTCACTTTGAATCATGTTCTGGATGAAACTCCCTTAGACAAACCCTCCTTGCTCCCACTATGCAATGACTCTAGGAGTCTTCCTAACCCTGCACAAAGCTGGGGTTGGTGGAATGTAATATTTGGGTTTTTTTTAAACCCACCTAGTATGCATTCATGAAGCTTACGTTATCTCCTACGATGAACCAGAAGTTCCTAAATTGTGGGACTAAAGGCAGGGATGAGGACGAAGATGGGAGGAGCACTATTTCTGAGTCCACTTCTTGACACTATCTAAAACCATATAGAAGCTGTTGGTATGAGAGTATCTAGTAAAAAGCATTCTTATAACACTCACCACCAAACGTAAAACCAAATCAACTCCAAACTCATTAAAAAGGGGTTATTAAGAAATCCATCAGATACCTTAAGATATTTTACAAGTTCATTCCCTAAGGCTTGGGCTCCAGATTCAGTTTTCTGACAGTACTGGAAAAAATTATGCAAATGCTGATCCTGGGGGAGGGGGTAAAGAAAATAAAATAAAAGCTTATTAACACATCTGCTGTAGAAAGAGGAGTATTTGTTTCTTGCAGCATGCATGTTTTCTTTAGACTATGAAACTAATAAAGGAAAACATAAAAAATAAAAACATCAAAGAGATACAAATAAAAATAAATTTTAAAAAGGTTTCAAAAGATTCTCCAACAAAAGAGGAAAACTGTTAAGAAATGTTACTTGTACTGCTCATTTATTTCAGTACATGAGTACCTTATATGTAATTCCTTTCTTCACAAGAGTCTTACAGAGTAAAAATATATCCATGTAACATATCAATTAGACTTTTGTTTGGCAAAAAAATCATACAAACGCATTCACAGAGCCATCACTGCTAATTTTAACAGAATAGCGCATACCTGAGTATACACTGTAGAAACCAGATGAGTTGAAACTTTCAGCAGTGGCTTGCTTCCATCTACCCATTTAATTTCTGGACCATAATGCTGAAAAACATAGAGGGGAAAAAACACCCCAACAAATCAGTGATCTTGGCTTCAATCACCATCTTGAATGAGGGTACTGATGAGATTTGAAGACCCAAACAGCTTTGGTGACTTGACAATCATGCCTATGCCTGGCTCACAGCAGAAATGCAACCAACACTACTAATTTCTGTCCAATTTCTACAAATACGATGCTCCTCTTACTGGATTTTCTAAGTTATCTTTTCTGTTTGGTTGCAGCTGTAAGAATTACTGTCCATTTGAGAGGGAAAGAATCCTGTTTCACCAGTGACTTAACCAAACTTGAGTTTGGGATTCTGAAAGTGATGGCACAAGTTATCAGATACAGCAAATAGGACAGTGAGCATCCCTGGCATAGTCAAAGGGTCAACAGCTGTTGGTGCTTATTTGAGTTTCAAAAACTTCCATTTTTCTCATGTCCAGATTAGGAATTATAAGGGAATGTTTTATGACTTATCCTTATTTTGGAATATTTAAACTATTTGTCCATAACATGGGTCAACATTTGGCACTATTTAAAATGTAGAGAAACACTACAAGCCATTCAAAATGAAATGGAACAAACCTTATCTACGCATGTTATAAATCTGAAGTCTATAAAATCTAAGATAACTAAAAAGAGTGTAAAACCCACAAATCCACTGGAGAAATCTAAGACAATTCAGGCTTTAATGAACCAGAAAGGTATCAGAATGGGCTACCACGTGGATAAGAGATTTGCTTATTAGACTTATTACATTAAGTTGGAAGACAATTCCTAATTATTTGCATGACCCTACTAACGCATCTGTATTTGAGCATGGCTAGTTTACAGAGATTTTCTACCTTATCCAGCATCTCCAAATTTCTACCTCATCTGGTATCTCTAAGTCTCCACATCCCTGTTGAGGCACTGCTACTTCTGGGCTTATACTAAAATTATAACCGTAATTTTAGGTTGTGATATCATTAATATCACTGAATTCCACTGGCCTAAGTTTACTTGAAAATGAACAATTAAAGCCAAAATGTTAGGACTGGCAAAAATACTATGTGCTTTTTTGTGTTATTGGTGCTTTAATTGGTCTTTAATGTTTTCTGAAGGACTTGGGATAAACCAGTATTAAGGTCCTATACCCTGCCCATCCCAAGCTCCTGGTAGCCAAGGTAGCCAGACGGTAGATTAGCTGAGACAGGAATGTGCTGCTCATTAGTCACCACCCTTCCATCTTTCAGAAGAGGAAGCCAGGAATATCCAACTGTTGGAACAAAGCACAGAAAAATTCACTGTAAATGTACAAAAACTTATGAAAGAAAGCTAATATTACTAAATTGCCTGATCTTTAAGAACTGTCACTATCAATCAGGGTTAAGAAATTGGAAAGAACCTGAGTATAGTCTCTGCAGAACATTGTCTACAATGTATTTTGACTGCTCTGGGATTAGAATTCTAAAATTGTCTTTTATAGAAATTTACATATACAAGCCAGGCATGCTATCTTCACAAACATTATCTAAAAAGTCCTTTGCAAAAGAATGTAAATTCAGATCAAAATAAAATTTAAGAACCTAATGTACAAGTTATAAACAATCAAAGGAATGATGAAATTTCAAACCTTGTGTTTCAACAACATCCTTCTTTTTTGTGCTTCCTTTACTTGAATTATCACAGCTGACATGGAAAAATGTGAACAACAAGTGGTGTTTTTCATGTAGCTGGGTGGGCAATTCTATTTTAATCTGCAAGGGAGACAAAATAACAATTTTTCTAATATTCCAAAACAACAAAATTTCTTTTTTTAAAAAGATACTTTTATTTATTTTTAGAAACATGGCAAGGGAGGGAGATAGAGAGGAAGAGAAACATCAGTTGGTTGAGTACATGCCCCAACTAGGGACTGAACCTGCAATCCAGGCATGTACCCTGACTGGAAATTGAACCAGCAACTTTTTGGTCTGTGGGACGACTCTTGTTCAACTGACCCATACCAGCTAGGGCCAAAGCAACACAACTTCTTGGTGAAAGCAGCCACACAATGTGTCACCCAATAGTAATATGTAAGTGTGCATTTGGTCTCTGGTCAAAGAAGTCTGAGACTAAATTGTGATAAGGAAGAAATGGATTCTTAATACAATGTTAAGACTGTTATGGTTGGAATGTTTGTGCCCCTTCCCCTCAAATTCACATGTTGAAATTCTAACCCCCAAAGGTGATGGTTAATAGGGGCCTTTAGAAGTGATTATGTCGTGAGGGTGGACCCTCATAAATGGGATTGATGCTCTTATATAAAAGAGATCCTACAGAGCTCCCCAGCCCTCTCCACCACATGAAAATACAACTGAGAACATGTGACCCAAGAGATGGCCCTTGCTTGACCATGCTGCCACTCTCATCTCAGACTTCTAGCCTCTAGGGCAGTAAGGAATAACCATTTGCTGTTAATAAGCCACTCAGTCTGTGGTGTTGTATTATAGGAGCATGAACAGATTAAGACATTACTAATCAAGAGAGGAAGATGGCGGAGGAGTGAATGGGAGTCACGCTGACCTCCTCCCAAGACCAAACCGGAATTGCGACTATATAGTGGAGAAATTGCCTGGAAAACAATGGAACAATAGAGGGAGAGAAGCCTTGGAGCCGTGGACAGACAGGGGATTCAACTCTCACACATCCCAATGGGTGAGAAGTGCGGTGGAGGCTCAAGAGGGTGGGCTGGGTGCCCAGAGGCACCAGCACCAGAGGGACATTGAAACGGCCAGTTGGAGCCCCGAGAAGAACAGGGTCTGAACCATAAACAGGGACCCCTAGACTACAGCAGCTAAAACCAGGAAAACACAGAGACAAAATGCAACCCCGAAAAGCTTAGGGGTACTCTCTGCCAGAGACAGGAGGCTGGGGATGCAAAGAGACATTTAAAGGGCCAATGCACAAATTTGCAGTGGCAGCCGCTCTCCTTGTTCTCTGGGTAGAGGCGGCAGCAGAGTGGACTGGTGGCTGGGAAAAGACTGGTGAGGAAAACTGTGAAGAGAACTGAGACAGTGGCTGGCGGAACCCCAGTGATAACTGACCTCCCACTCTGCAGCTACCATCTCGGTCAGGCATAAAGGAATCAATTAACCTGCCTTTTGTGCATTCCGCACACAGCTCATGCGTGTGAGAGCTTGGGGACTAAGTGCAGACTGACTGGAAGAAATAGAGGATCCCTGGCCAAAGGAGTCACACAGCTGCATAGAGAGCCTTGAGGAGAGACTAGAGACGGAGGCGTTGGGGAAAGAACGGGAGGAGGAACCGGGGAGTCCTGACTCCTTCTCCTTTCCATAGTCTCTATTGTGCGGGAACAGGCCACACGCTCAAAGAGTCAAAAGCTGAAAAGCACACAATAGCCCAAAACCACCCTGTGCAGGCACGCACACTCATGCCGAGTAGCCGGCAAGGGTTGGCAAGCATGCGAGTGGACCCAGGTGGGCTGGCGAGGGTTCCTGTAGGTTGGGGCAGACAGGGCCTGTGAGGGAGTGCGCAGATCGGCGGGGGCAGGTGTAAACCGACCTGCGCGGGTCCCTGAGTGCAGAGTGGTCTGCAGACATAGTGGATCCCAGGACGAAGGGGTCAAAGAGCTGCCCAGAGTCCCTGGAGGAGAGACTGGAGACAGTATGAACCAGAGAGTCCTGGAGCTGACTTCCTCCCATTTCCATAGTCTCCATTTTCCGTGGACAGGCAATGCACCCAAAGAGCCAAAAGTGGGTAAAGCACACAATAGAAGACCCTAAACTGACCAGTGCCGGGGTGCCTGCCGTGCTGGGAGGCCAGACGATTGTGTGAGGTCGCAAATAAGCCCCCTGGGCTGGGGCAAGCACGTGTGAGCCCAGGTGGGCAGGGGATCCTGCCGGGCCCAGGAGCATGCTCAAGTGGCTGGCGTAAAAGTGGAGAGCGATCCACAGAAATAGTGGATCCCTGGCCGAAGGGGTAACAGAGCTGCCCAAAGCAGGAGTCAGACGCAGACAGTAGATTACTGGAAGGCTTCAACAAGTGACCCAAGGTCATATAAGGTCAATAACTGACATCATCAAAGGCAGGCCCAGAAAGAAAAGCAAAGAAAATAAATAGGTAAGTAAGTAAGTAAATATATAAATAAATAAAAGACCCGCCTACTACCATAGAAGTTTAATCCACAAAGTCAGGAAATCTAGACAGATCAATTGAAGTAGAAGCATAAATAAATAAATAAATAAATAAATAAATAAATAAATAAATAAATTACTTAATAGACTCTCACAAAAATGGGAAGAAAAAGAACTTCCCCTCAAATGAATGGAAAAGGGGAATCCCCACAGGGAGAGCCAAATGAAATAGAGGCGAGGGAACTATCAGATATTGAATTCAAGACAATGGCTCTAAGGAAGCTCAATGAGCTCAGCCAGCTCACAAATAACTATGAGACACTGCAGGGAAACTATCAGGAACTTACGGCAAACTATAGCAACTGGGAAAAGGACATGGAAACTATCAAGAAGACACAAGAGGATATGAAGAATGCCATTTCTGAACTGAAGAACACAGTAGAAGGAATCCAAAGCAGGCTGGATGAAGCCAAGGATCGAATCAGTGAGATGGAGGACAAGGTAGAAAAAAGCTCCCAGAAAGAACAAGAAATGGAAAAACGGCTCAAAAAGAATGAAGAGGCATTTAGGGAAATGCAGGACAACCTGCAACACATTATTATCCGCATACTAGGGATACCAGAAGGAAAAGAAGAGGAGCAAGGGATAGAGAACCTCCTCGAAAAAGTAATGATGGAAAATTTCCCTCATTGGAGGAGAGAAAGGGTCTCATGGATCCAGGAGGCACAGAGGGCCCCCCCTCAAGAGGGACCCAAGGGGGTCCACTCCAAGACACATCATCATTAAAATGGCAACTCTCAAAGACAAAGAGAGAATCCTCAAGGCAGCAAGGGAGAAGGAGAAAGTAACATACAAGGGGGCCCCGATACGCCTAGGAGCTGACTGCTCAACAGAAACACTACAAGCCAGAAGGGAATGGCAACAAATGTTCCAAGTCATGAAAAGCAAGGGCCTACAGCCAAGGCTGCTCTACCCAGCTAGGCTCTCCATTAAAATAGAAGGGGAAATAAGGAATTTCCCAGACAAAAAAAGGCTAAAAGAACACATCTCTACCAAAACAGCACTCCAAGATATGCTCAAGGGACTGGTTTAAGAAGATGAAGGAAAAGAGTGAGAAAGAGAAAAACACAGGTACAAAGGGAAAAAATGAACAATTTTCTATCAATAATATCTCTCAATGTGAATGGACTAAATGCCCCAATCAAAAGACACAGGGTAGCTGAATGGATAAGAAAACATGACCCACACATATGCTGCCTACAAGAGACCCACCTCAGAACAAAAGACCTACACAGATTGAAAGTAAAGGGATAAAAAAAAATATTCCAAGCAAATGGGCAAGAGAAGAAAGCAGGAGTTGCAATACTTAAAACAGACGAAATAGATTTCAAAACAAGGGCCATAAAAAGAGACCCAGAGGGGCACTTTATACTACGTAAAGGAAGACTCTATCAAGAGGACATAAACATTGTAAACTTATATGAACCCAACATAGGAGAACCCAAATATATAAGGAAAATCTTGGACGACTTCAAAAAAGATATAGACAGCAACACACTGATAGTAGGGGACTTCAACACCCCACTGTCAAAAATGGACAGATCTTCCAAACAAAACATCAACAAGGATATTGTGGAGCTGAACGACGCACTGAATCAAATAGACTTCACTGACATATATAGAACCTTACATTCCAAAGAAGCGAAATACACATTCTTTTCAAATGTGCATGGAAGTTTTTCAAAGATAGATCACAGGATAGGAAACAAAGCAAACCTCAGGAAATTCAGGAAAACTGAAATAGTAACAAACTTTTTCTCGGACCACAAGGGCTTGAAACTGGAAATCAACCTCAGAGAGAAACTTCAAAAACTTGCAAACTCATGGAGACTGAACAGTAGACTATTAAACAATGAATGGGTCAATAAGGAGATAAGAGAAGAAATCAAAAAGTTTCTGGAAACAAATGAAAATGAACAGACAACAGTCCAAAACCTATGGGACACAGCAAAGGCAGTCCTGAGAGGAAGTTCATAGCAATACAGGCCTACCTAAAAAGGAAAGAAACATTTCAAATAAAAGACCTAACACTACAACTTCAAGAACTGGAGAAACAACAAATAAATCCCAGAGCATGTAGAAGGAAGGAAATAATCAAGATCAGAGCAGAACGGAATGACATAGAGACGAAAAGAACAATTCAAAGGATCAACCAAGCCAGGAGCTGGCTCTATGAAAAGATAAGTAAAATCGACAAGCCTTTAAGCAGACTCCTCACGAAAAAAAGGGAGAGGACCCAAACAAATAATATCAGAAATGAGAGGAGAAATAACAACTGATACCACAGAAATACAAAGGATTGTAAGAAACTACTATAAACAATTATATGCCAAGAAATTGGAAAACCTCGATGAAATGGACAAATTTCTAGAAAAGTATAATCTTCCAACACCGAAGGAGGAAGAAACAGAAAGCTTGAACAGACCGATAACAGCTGGGGAAACTGAAGCAGTCATCAAGAAACTCCCGGCACACAGAAGCCCTGGGCCGGATGGTTTCACAGGAGAATTTTACAAAATATTTAAGGAAGAGGTAACCCCTGTCCTTCTCAGACTATTCCAAAAAATCCAAGGGCAGGGAAGACTCCCAGACTCTTTTTATGAGGCCAGCATCGCCCTAATCCCAAAACCAGATAAAGACCCTACAAAGAAGGGAAACTACAGGCCAATTCCGCTGATGAACATAGATGCTAAAATCCTCAGCAAAATATTGACAAACCACATCCAGCAACACATTAAAAAGACTATCCACCATGATCAAGTGGGATTCATCCCAGGGATGCAGGGATGGTTCAACATACACAAGTCAATAAATGTAATACATCATAAACAAAGGAGAGACAAAAGCCACATGATCATCTTGATAGATGCAGAAAAAGCACTCGATAAGACACAGCACTCAGCAAAATGGGAATAAATGTGGCATTCCTCAACGGAATAAAGGCCATATATGAAAAACCTACAGCCAACATCATACTCAACGGGCAAAACCTGAAAGCTTTCCCACTAAGATCAGGAACACAACAAGGATGTCCACTTTTACCACTTCTATTCAACATTGGAAGTCCTAGCCACAGTGGTCAGACAAGAAAAAAAAATAAAAGGCATCCGCATAGGAAAGGAGGAAGTAAAACTATCCTTTTTTGCAGATGACAGGATGGTGTCCATAGAAAACCCTGTAGACTCCACCAAAAAACTACTGAACCTAATAAGTGAATTTGGAAAAACAGCGGCATACAAAGTCAATATTCAGAAATCAAAGGCATTTTTGTACACCAGCAATGAAATAGAAGAAGAAATCAGAAAAAAAAGTACCATTCGATATAGCAACAAGAAAAATAAAGTACCGGAGAATAAATTTAACCAAGGGGGTAAAAGACCTGTATGCACAAAACTATACAACATTGAAGAAAGAAATGAAGGAAGACACAAAGAAATGGAAGCATAAACCGTGCTCGTGGATTGGAAAACTTAATATCATCAAAATGTCCATACTACCCACAGCAATTTATAGATTCAACGCAATCCCTATTAAGATACCAACGATGTATTTCACAGAAATAGAACAGACATTTCAAAAATTTATATGGAACCACAAACGACTCCGAATAGCTGCAGCCATTTTGAGAAAGAAAAACAAAGTAGGAAGGATCACAATACTGGACATCAAACTATATTCCAAAGCCACCATACTCAAAACAATCTGGTACTGGCACAAGAACAGACCCATAGACCAGTGGAATAGAATAGAAAGCCCAGAAATAAGCCCAGGTCTATATGGGCAACTAATATTTGACAAAGGGGGCAGAAGCATAAAATGGAGCAATAAGAGCCTCTTCAACAAATGCTGCTGGGAGAGCTGGACGGCTACATGCAAAAAATTGAAATTGGATCATCAGCTGACACCATACACAAAAATAAACTCAAGATGGATAAAAGACTTAAATATAAGTCACAACACCATCAAAGTCCTAGAGGAGAACATTGGCAGGAAACTCTCAGATATCCCACGCAGCAATTTTTTCACAGATATGTCTCCTAAAGCAAGGGTCATAAAGGAAAGAATAAACAAGTGGGACCTCATCCAAATAAGAAGCTTCTGCACGGCTAAAGAAAACATCAGCAAAATGAAAAGGGAGCCAAACCTATGGGAAAATATATTTGCTAATGATACATCAGATAGAGGTTTGATCTCCAAGATATATAAAGAACTCACACGACTCCACTCCAAGAAGACAAATGATCCAATCGAAAAATGGGCAAAGGACCTGGGCAGACGCTTTTCCAAGGAAGTGATACAGAGGGCCCAGAGACATTTGAAAGGATGCTCAGCATCACTAGTCATCAGAGATATGGAGATTAAAACCACAATGAGGTACCACCTCACACCGGTCAGAATGGCCATCATAAGCAGATCAACAAACAGCAGGTGCTGGCGAGGCTGTGGAGAAAAGGGAACCCTCGTCCACTGTTGGTGGGAATGCAGACTGGTGCAGCCACTGTGGAAAGCAGTGTGGAATTTCCTCAAAAAGCTGAAAATCGAACTGCCTTTTGACCCAGTGATTCCCCTGCTGGGACTATACCCTAAGAATTCCAAAACGCCAATTCAAAAGAACCTATGCACCCCAAAGTTCATAGCAGCACAATTTACGATAGCCAAGTGTTGGTAGCAACCTAAATGCCCATCAGAAGATGATTGGATCAAAAAACTATGGTACATTTACAGAATGGAATACTACGCAGCAGAAAGAAAAAAAGAACTTCTAAACTTCACGACATCATGGACGGAACTAGAGATCATTATGGTAAGCGAAATAAGCCAGGGGGCGAAAGACAAATACCATATGATCTCAGCTATAAATGGAACCTAACCAACAATACAAAGATGCAAGGAAAATAAGACCAGCAACACTGAAAAGAAAAGAAACGAACAAAGCGGGATGGAGGGATGGGGATGGGGGAAAAGGAAGGGAATGCGAGGGTCGCGGAACGTGTAGCGAGGTCTCATGGACAAAACCAAAGGGGAAGGATTCAGGGGGGGGGAGGTGGGGCAGGGGAAGGTGGTGGGGGAAAGGCAGAGACAAATGTATTTGAAAAGGTAAAGAAAATAAAATAAATTTAAAAAAGACATTACTAATCAAAAATAGGAAAGTTGATATTCCAATTCTTGAAGGAATTGGAAAACACGTGAGAGAAGCCACTACATTACCTTAACACAGCCATGCCATGATAAAAAAAAAAAAAAAAGGGTAGAACGTATACAAGTAGAGTTCATTTAGTAGTTGTAATGAACTACATATAATTTTACGTAAGAAAACCTAAAAATAAGAAAGGTCCAACAAACATAACTTTTACTTAAGTATGAACTTGAAAAAAATTATGTCAAAATTATAATTGTGGTAGTGAAAGAGGAGGGAGTTTAACTTTTTCCTTTCTATATTATCTGCATTTTCTAGGTTTTTATTTTTTACAATACAATAATTTTATAATTTAAAAAATACATAAAATAAATAATTCAACATTTAGTTCTATCATTGTGATTTCACTATAGTATGCAGCTTCTCTTGAATTTTGCTGTACTAAGCAAAGAACCTAGTTTTCCTTAAAACTGGTTAAACTGAGTTTTCCCTTGAAAACCTTACTTACCTCATCATAAAATTCTGGGTTTTGGTGATGGTGTAAAACTGCAGCAAAGGCGCTTCTTGTGAACACTGACCCACCAGGACGGCCATAAATGCACTAAATTAAGAATTAGCAAAGAGAAACACCAGCCTTCAATTAATAAAGAAATTAAACTCAGATGTGATGTAAAGACCACTCCTACAGCATAAACTGAACCATCTCTCATGGATTTCTTTGGCCTGTGAGACTCTAGACCTGCAAACCCCATTACTCCTGGGCTCAACTCACCATCCAGCTCACCTCCCTGCCTTTCCACCACTATCCCTCTCACCACTTCAAGCTTTAACTCCGAACCAGACCCCGCTCACTATTCCCTTTCACACTTCCATGCTTCTGCTCTGCAAGCCCTTGGGCTCAATGATCTTCCTTTCTATGTGCCCCAAGCAAATTCTAATGTACCCTTCAAGAAAGGATTAATTCCTTCCTCTGTGTCCCTTCCGTATTTTTTCTGTTCTAATTATCTAGTTTTGTAAATAAACCATTTCAGTACCTTTTTAGGCCAGGAGCTTTTTGTTTTCTTAACTGTCTTTCCCATGAAACTATTAAATTTTGTGAGGGCAAAAACTATACTGCATTCTTTTTTGCTACTTTGTCTCCTTCCATTCTTGCAAAGTCATTTTCACATAGTTTCTCAGTAAAGAATTTGGGCTCTGGAGACAGACTATCTGGATTTGAACACCAGTTCCTCTAATCTAGCAATTTATTTAAATTCTGTGCATTTATCTCACCTAAAAAAATGCACAAAATAATAGTACCTAATTCAAAAGACTGTTATGAGAATTAAAGGAGTTTAATAATACCTATAAGACTCTAAGAGCAGAGCCTGGAACACCAATAATCTATTACTATTATTATTGCCATACTGTAATAAACATTTGATAGATGTCCATCTATTATTATTATTTCTACTATTAATGTTGGTAATATAACTCTTAGCAACCATACAATGCCTGGCTCATAGCAGGAGCACAATATGTTAACTGAATTGTACATGCATAAGAAACCTTCATCCCTAAAAAGTAAAACAAAACAAAAATAGTTAATTAGGAGTTAGAGCTCAATTATTCAATATTCTGTAAGGTTCAGCATATATGGTTACATATTGTGATATCATATATTTTTGTGTTCATGTCAATTAAAATGTGCTAAATTCCTTTAGTTGTGCAATATCATGCAACTGCATTATTAAAATGGGAAAATGTGAATATATAAAAAAAAACCAAACCTTCAAAGGCTGAGAGTCTTCCTCATCTGAATCTTTGAATTCAATGCAAACAGCAATATTTCTGGCCTACAGCAATATTTAAAGAAAAAAAGGAAAAGAAAACAAATAGCCAGGATATATAATATTTATAAAAGAACACGGGAAGCCAAAACCTAAGAGAGTTTGATATTAAAAATGAAACCTCAATCTTCACACTCACCTTGGCAAAAGATTTTTGACTGTCATATTTCAAGTACTTAGGATAAACATAAAGGTGATTGTTGTAGATGGTATAAGGCTGAGTGTGTTTTGGTATGCAGGGCACAAATTCCTCTACTGCAAATGTGATTGGGGTTTTAGTACAGGTTTCAAATTGCTTTATGGGAATGTATGATGAATTGACATAATCTGAAAAATGAAAAACAAACAAATTAAAGTAAAAACCAAACAAAATTTTGTCTGTTTATTATACAGAACTTAAACTTACTAGGAAAGTCTGAGGAAACATTATCAATGGTAACGTCTAGATTGCCCAAAATCACTGGGAGCTTAGCCATCTTTTCAGGCCTACAAACAAAGAAGAGAAAAATCAAATATTTATAAGTTAGGTTAGCTCTAAAATCTAAATTCTAGAGAGCACTTCCCAGAGAAATATAATGCAACACACAAGAGTAGTTTTAAAGTAACAGGTAAAATTAGTTTTTAAAATACATTTATTTAAACCAATATATCCAAAATATTATTATTTCAATACGTAATCAGTATAAAAAGTTCATTCTAATTATTCAAAACCAGGTGTGTCTTTTACACTGACAGCTTATTTCAGTTTGGACTTGCTATATTTCAAGGGCTAAATAGCCACAGGTGACGAGTGGCTAATAAATTGGACAGCAAAAGTGATTCATATTTTCCTGAACCATTCCAAACTCACCATATATTCTTGGCTCATTTAGAATCATGAAAATTCAGAACTAGAAGTCATCTTAAGAGTCTCTAGTGTCTGTCTAGCAAAATGCTGCCTATGAAGTAGATACTCAATGAAATGTTTGATGTTTGTATTTGGTTTGACTCAATCCAACAAAGGAAATCTCCTCCATAATGTGCCTGATAAGCACTGCTACTGCTTCAACCCTTCCTAGTGTCAGGAAAACTTTCAACATAGCCAGTTTCAACATAGCCTGGTAAAATTCACCTCTCTGAAACTTCCCCTCATCAAAGGGCTTAGTTATTCTGTCTCCCTATGTAACACCTTTCAAGCATCTATCAACAGCTTGCTGAAGTCTTCCATTCTCAGCCCTTTTGCCACCTTCCTCCAATTCCATTTTCCTCCTAGAAGAACATCCCATTTATATTGTGGCACCCAGAACTGCACAGATCAGGCCCAGTATGGCCTGATCAGGTGAAGACAGAATTGCTGTGTGTGTGTTTTAAATTGATTTTTGGGGGAGGAGAGGGATGGAGAGAGGGAGGGAGGTAGATGGAGGTGGGGAGAGAGAGAAAGAGGGAGATGAAGGGGGGGGGAGAGAGAGAGAGAGAGAGAGAGAGAATTTGTTCCACTTATTTATGTGTTCATTGGTTGATGGTTGTATGTGCCCTGACTGGGGACTGAACCTGCAACCTTGTCATATCCAGACAATGCTCTAACGAACTGAGCTACTGGCCAGGGCCACATCTGTCTGGTTTTGAACAATATACCCACCTATTGATGCTATTACTTTTAGATAGCCATACCTAATGATGTATATGAAATTTACAACCACCTAAAATCCTTAAATCTTTTTTCATATGCTTTACTCTCATGCTACATCTCTCATTCTGCACTTATATAATTATGTTTTTGGAAATCATTTGATTTTTATCTTTATGAAATTTCGTCTTTTTATATTTGAGCCTTTTCTTGTTGATCAAAACCCTCTTAAATCCAGATTATAATATCTCATGTATTAGATATTTCTAATAGCTTTATGTCATGAAGACATTTCAACAGCATGTTATATTTTCTTATAAAAGTCATTGATGAAGATATTGCACAGAATACTGTCATGAACAGGTTTCTTCTCAAATCTCTAGATGCGTATAGCCAGAATGATACTAGCCCATTTATCACCCTTCTTGGTATCTGGTTACTCCAGCAGTTGAACAACTGTCTGTAAGTGTACTACATTTCTTTGAGTTGTCCATAGGACATCTTGGAATACACACTTGTCAAAGGCATTCCTCTGTTGTACACACTTAGCAACCCAATTAAAAAGAGAGAAGCAGAAATGTGACTATGATGACTAGTTTGACGTAACATGACATTGTTAGAAAACAGAACAGTCCTATGGTTCTTTATAAGTCACCTATTTGCAAATGCCTTTTAGACACTGCCAAGAAATATCAAGGCTTATTGGCCAACAGATTCAGCATTTGGTTTTGTTCCCATGTTTTAAAAGTTCCTAACTCCAGTTTTCAAGATTTCTCAGACATTATTGTTATCTATTAAGCAGAGCCATATGTATCTTGTCAGCATACAATGGAGTATTGTTAATCTGAATCAGATTTCCCTAACAGTTCTAAATTCTTGCCTAATAATGACTACAGAGTGCACTCAGCATATTCTTCTGTGCCCATCAGCAGCTCCCTCCTGCAGAATACCTTTCTCTAAGGGTTCCTTCTCATTTCCATATCTGAGTTTAAATGAGCAACAATTTGAAATCCTAAGATATAACTGTCAGGAAGGCAAGTCAACAACTTTTCACACATTCTACCTTCAGTTAAAAGATTTATGCCCAAAAGATATCCAGGTATGGTCCAGTGGTACCCTCACATTTTGTGCCCATTCTGTGATTTGTTCACAAACACAATATCCTTTTCTACTACCATAAAATTGTGCCTTCAACAACTATTTGCAGAGAGCTGTCAACAGCCCCTCAAGCACCATATGCTTCTACAATGATACACTGTTGGAGCCTAGCCTCTCTGCTTTCACAAAGCTCTTGCAGGGCATCAACCATGAGACTCATGGGTTTCTATACAGGTATAAATTTTCTTGACATAATGCCCTGCCCTACCTCTTCATTTTAACAATTTAACCCTGAAATGTACTACAAAACACTGCATTCCATAGAATCTTAGAGACACCTTTGTAACTGTATCTGTTTCCTTGAGTCAGAAATACTCTGCTTATTACAAATAGTTTTACATGTAACTACTCAGGAGTATTATATCTCATCCCTTCCTAGTCATGTAACTACTC
The DNA here is from genome assembly GCF_021234165.1 of Pteronotus mesoamericanus. Lineage (NCBI taxonomy): Eukaryota > Metazoa > Chordata > Mammalia > Chiroptera > Mormoopidae > Pteronotus > Pteronotus mesoamericanus. Next base: position 1,185,914 of record NW_026555109.1, read on the forward strand.
AGGAGTATTATATCTCATCCCTTCCTAGTTATTTTCACCTATGAATAAATATGTTCTTTCTTCACCATTTTTTTAATCACTCTGAAATCATCCACATATAAACTTTTGAGAGTTGGATTTCTTAGCAACAAATTTTAAACAGTCTTCACTAGAACTCTTTTTACAATGTATTATATACTTTTGTGTCTAACTATACTTGTTTCTTATTTAGGTTCCTTCCTCTCTTGAGAGCTTTTATTTCTAGTTGCTATTTCCATAGAGGCATTATAATGTCCAAGTACAATACTTCCAAGCAAGCACAGATCTGATTTTAATTCCACACCACATAACACCTAGGTTTTGTGGAAGCTATTTCCACCAATGTAAAATGTTTTTAAAAGCATAATCTTAAACCTATTTCAAAAGTTCAGGGTTTTTATTGAGCCTGGCTTTTTAGACAGCAAAATTTCACACAACAAAAATTCCACTCCTTTTTATAATATGTATTTGCAAAGTGATGATGATGACGACGACGATGACGATGATGACGACAATAACGTGCTATGAAAATGAATTCTCTCATGACTGGGATTATTTTTTTAATGCTACAAAATGAATACATTCTATGCAAAACTTAAAATGGTTGAGGAGGAAAGCCCATCTTAAAAATGCATTCATTAAATAAATGTATAATGTAGAAACACATAGGATGTTTGGAATTTGGGCACTGCTTCTGTCTGTGTGTAAACCTAGGAATGAGGCTCAAACTCTCTCCATCTCAGGCAAGGGCAAGGTTTTCTCTTCCTACTGTCCATACTTTCCTGTGACTCAACAATTCCCACAGAGGGTAGGGGAATGGTATCGCAAACTTGCAGTCGTTTCATGCCAACAGATTTGGTGTCTCTACATCTGTGTTTTTGCACCTAGTCCTCCGGATTCTACCTCCTGTCTTGACATATTAATGTGATTAACTAGCAGAGTAGATATGCTTGGGTTTGTTTTTGCTGGTGAGTCTAATCTAAATGCATTTTGTAAAAGGAGATATTCCCTATGGGCATTGGTGTCACTTAAAAAATTTATATGCAATTGAAATAAATTTGAAATATTTTTGTTTAAACAAAATCACTGGATTTATGTGTTTGAAAAATTTCAATCTGCATTTATTACGTGCTTACGATTTGATACAACATGCATTACATTAGGATAGAAGACAAGCAAGATAGGATTCCTGGCCTCAAGAAGCCAAAAATTCAGGAGACACATGATAACTACTCCACAGAGTTTGTATAAACCGCTACCAGAAGACAGAGGTCTGTGGCACTGAGAAGGAACAAAGGATGACACCATTTTTCACAGTATGAGAAATCACCCTCACATGTATATTCATTCATTCCCACCGCAATTCTAGGAGGCAGGGCCATTACAATCTCCCTTTAAAAGACGAGGAGACTCAAGTAGAGAAGCCGAGTGACCTGGCCTAAGTCTCCCAACGTGGAAGTGAGCTACACTTGGGCTTTGAAAGATGAGTCAGGTTGCCTTGGAGAGACAAAAGCAGAAGGGGAACATGTATGCTCTATGTGTTTGTCACCTGTGTACTGCTGCTTGATGGGGCAGAAAGGGACACAACTCAGGCAGAGGGCAAGGCATTATGGAGTGAAAGCACATAATGGGTTTAAAGAAAGACAAGTAGCCCCACCTGGCTCGAGGGCAGTGTAACTAGAGAGAAATGCCAAACCTGGAGACAAAGAACATAAAGGTATAAACACATAAACGTCGGTCTCATGCAAGAGCCCTAACAGTGTTACTACCTAAGTTACCCAATGTGGTAGCATTAAAAATGTCTACATTTAAAGAAAATACTCTATTTTTATACTTTGCCTTCATGTTTCAGATGTTTTACAGAAGTGAGAAAAGATATTGCCATGAACAAATCAATGTGTAAAACATATACCAAATCTCCTTTCTTAGATAAATACTTATGGGAGCATATATGCCAACAATACCATCTGACAAAATTGTTTTCTCACTAAATCTTGGATGGTATCCCCTGGTAATGATTACAAGGGAAAGTGTGTGTGGGGGTGGGGGAAGTGGCTTATGAGCTTTGGCAGCTGTTTTCTAAAGCTGGGGCTGCTGGAGAAAACTTTTCCATTATTAAATGACATTTTGAGACAATCATGGGAACAAAAACAATACCTCTGGATGCAAGCTGGTGCTTAAGCCACTGACATGAGATTCTTCGTTGTGAAAAAACAAAGAAGAAAGAAAAAGTGCAATGCTAAGGTTTAAAAAAAAAAATGAGGAATCCTTCACTTCCTTAACTGTATGGTGAAGAAAACAGGCAGTTCTCTGGATTCTTGTTGAGCAGGACAGATGCTGCCCTAGTGCCATCATACCTTCTGATGCCAATAACATTGGATCCTTATAATCAAGTATCTGAGTCTCTCACTGGCCACATGGAGCACATGCTACCCTAGCACAGGCATGAAGGCCTGGTGTGTGTGTTGGGGGTGCGGGGAACTGTTCCATGCTCTGAACAAGTGAAAGTCTGTGTTGTTTGCTCCCTGGCTTCAGATTCTCAGCTCAGATCACTTGCTGATTAAAGACCCTGTAAAGTCCCACCCTTTGGCCTCCACTGAGGAAGTCAGATACAAGAGCTGGGGCTACTCTCTGCAGTGGCAGGGGAAGCTTCAAGTTCTCAGCTAGGAAGTAACCTCTGGGACACGGCTTCCAACATCACATATTAAAAAAATCTTCCTTGTTTGTTTTGTCAGAATATAAAAGTAAATGTTAGTTATAAAGAATATTCACATAAAATCATGAAAAGTGCCCTGACTGGTGGGTTCGGTAGGGCGTTGTTCTGCAAGTGAAAGGTCGCTGGTTTGATTCCTGCTCAGGGCACGTGTCTGGGTTGCAGGTTCACTCCTTGTTTGGAACATATGTGAGGGGCAACTGATCAATATTTCTGTCTCACATTGATATTTTTCTCCTTCTCTTTCTCCCTCCCTTCCCTCCTCTCTAAAAATAAATAAGTGAACTATTTTTAAAAGATTGTGAAAACCTATAAAGTGGAAACTGAAAAGTCACTCATAAACCCATCCCTCACCATGACTAATATTTTGGTGTCCAGCCTACATGACTATTTTTATGCTAGTCTATCTTTCCATCTAACTAGCTATCCATTTCTTCATTTATATATAAAAATATATAAAATGTTTTCTTCTAAAAAATGAGGTCATATAGATATACTTTCTCCTCCTTAACAATATAGTGTGTTCACCTTCCTAAGTGAATACATTCAGACTTACATCATGATCATTATGATTATTGAGAACTGCATGGTAGTCCAGTAAGGGAAAATTGTAATCTATTCAACTAAAGGTGACTGGAGTTTTCAAATAAACAACTATTATTCTACAAGCAAGGCTAAAAGTTTCCTGGAATTCAAATAAAAACATGACAATAATTACTGTGTAACACATTATCTATGACAATATATTTCTTGCTATAACTAAGTAAAGGTTTTTAAGAGATGTCTTTCAATTATGGTTATTTAGAATTCTGAGAAATCAGAGGAGAGAGAAGTACGAAAACAGTACAAATGAAATGAAAGAAAGCTAACCAGCCATTCTTGAGTTCTAGGTAAACTGATAATTACTTTGATATACACATTTAAAAAAAAAACGCAAAAATCTGAAAGGTCCCTATGGTATAGAATAGTTAGTGGCTGGCTCTTGGCCATGCTTTCATTTAATTATCTTTTAATACCCTCACATCTTTCTCATTCTGGGAATTCTCCCAGAAAAATTCTAAAACCTATATACCTAGCAAAGAAAATCAGTTTTTATAAGTTCAGAAGTGAATTCCGTATGATAGAGTTTATAAGAGCAGATTTTCAGCCAGAATAACTTCCACCATTGCTCACCCTCTCTTTACCACATTGTTATGGATTGAGTTGTATTCCCAAAAAGGTATGTTTAAGTCCTAAGCCTAGTACCTATGAATGGATCCTTATTTGGAAATAGAGTCTTTGAATGGGTTAGACAAAAAGTTCATTTTTTTTTTTTTCCCATAAGATGGCTCTAGTAGCACTTAGTTGTCTTCAAGTTCATTTGAAACAATTCTGTTAGATTGTATTGTGACACTTCCTCAGTCAGGCAGACCAGCTGAAGTTGATAGCAATCATATCGAGACATTAGTTGAGAACAATCAACATTATACCACACGGGAGACAGCTGACACACTAAAAATAGCCAAATCAATAAAGTAATTGGTGAAAATGAAAAATGTGTCTTTAATTTTACAGGAAAAACATATGGACTTTTTTGGCCAACCCAACAGATATAATCAAGTGAAGATGAGGTCACTAGGGTTGGCCCTAATCCAACATGATGTGTTCTTACAAGAAGGAAATTTAGACAGATACAGAGCAAAACAGTCATGTGAAGACAGGGGCAGAGTTTAGAGTTACGCTACCACAGGCCAAGGAATGCCTAGGGCTCCCAGGAGCTGGAAGAACCAAGGAAGGATCCTCCCCTAGAGATTCTGTAGGGTATGGGTCCTGCCAACACCTTGATTTTGGGCTCTAACCTCCAGAAATATGAGAGAACAAATTTTCATTGTTTTAGGCCACCCAGTTTGTAGTACTTTGTCATGGAAGCCCTAGGAAACTAATACACTCATCAATATATGTAAAGTATTTAGACTATGCTTATAAACAGTAAGTACTATATAAGTTATCCTCACCATGCCCTCCCCCTCAATCCAGTTAATAGTATCATGAGTTAATTCTTATACTGTGTAAGTCAGAAATCTGGGATTTATTTATCTAAGTTTATCACCCATTTCTCTCTCCTTCCACCCTAATATCCAATCGGGAAACTAAGACCCAGTAACTGGGCCTCTTTGACATAACTGAAATTAGTTTCATTCTTATTTCCAATTGCAGTGGCTTTGCTGAGTCCCTTCCCACCTCTTGCAAAAGTTCTTCAACTGTCTCCTTCTTGCACAGGATCATCTCTACCCACAACCCACCCTTCACTGAACTAGCAAAAACATCCATTACAGAATTCAAATTATCAGGTTACTCTTTCAATTTTAAACACTCTCTTCCTTCCCAAGGACTAGAGGTAAAGTCCCACATCCATCTAATATCCCCTATGACATTTGAATGAGCAATTTAAAAGATTGCTCTCACTTCCTCCCTCCCCACCAAACAACTTCTATTTTTCAGATGTGGAAATAAATAAGGCCTTGAGGCTTACTTCCGAAAGTCTGCAAGTAACTTGAGCATGTCGTCATTGGAGAGCTTATTGCTATCTTGCTTGTAGAGAGCAGAGAATCTGGCATTTTTGTCAAGGTTTCCAGATGTATCCTTAAACAACATCCTGAAATAGCAAAACAACACTTCTAAACTGAGTTTCCAAAAGACCAAAATAAATCCACAACTTAATTCTGGTTTCTATGTGAAGACTAAGTATTACTCCATTGACGGTAGTCAACAAAAATCTCATTATCTAAAAATGTGGAAGATATTTACGAGGATGAACACAACTAAATCAATTTACATAGAAAACATTTCCAGCAAATGGCCTGTGTTTCGGAAACAACACACACACTCAAGTGCTTAAGAAGCGGAGATCACAAAATAAAGAGGATCTGCAGATCTCACTGGGCTGTCACCCTACTTCCAGCTGGAGACGTGGCTGGAACCTGGAATATTAGCTCTACAACAAACATTCCTGTTCACCCTGCCAGTTCTACATGGCTACCCTCCAATCAGCATATTTCCTTTCTGTGATTCTAATAAATGATCATTCAGATATGTGGCTTATTTATTTTCCAGCTTTACACACTTAAATCCTCTTTGTCTCTGGGCAATAAAACAGAATAGGTTGGTCAGTTTATAAGTCACTCTGCCTTCCTCCTCCACCCCGCCCCCCACATATATATCTACATCCATATCAAAGGTATAAAGAATGTTCCCCTTACCTTGCTGCCCAAGCAAATGGCATCCTGTACTGTCCTAGTCTTTGGCATGCCTGCTTGGCATTCTTCAGCACTTTCTGAGCAACCTTGAAGACATTAGAATAAAGCCATGAGATGCTGCATCCCACTGACAGAATTATCATCATACTGTAGTATCAGATACAAAGGCACACTGTGCTATAATAAATATGGTTGGATTTACACTCAGCTCAGAGTATTCTGTTTAACAAATTTTCTAGCAATGATTTTCAACAAAATAGAATGAGGAATGTCTTTTCTTACCTAAAATGTTGCTTTTATAGGTAACAACCATGCTATATCATAGGCTTTCATAGTTTTTTATGACTAAGGGCTACTTATTTTAAGTCCATTGAGTTATCAATAATTACTAGTACTTGGTATTCATATCAAGCATTACTATAGTTTAGATGAGAACACTAATGAAAATAATAAGCTCTAATATACCTCTAATATGCACTGGCTTGTGCAGAATACCACAGTTTGGAGGTAAATATTGGTGTTGACTTGTTAGGACAAGGCTTTCAATTTCTATATTTTTGCTTTCTAACTATAAATTCTGCTATTTTCACTTCCTAATGACCATTTTTTACTTTTTGTGGGTTGACTGATTAACCCTATAGTACACAGTGAAGTAGATTTGCTTTTGGGTTAAGATGTACACATGGCAGGTCTATTAATCAACTATCCCCTTATTGCTAAAGCAGATAACACTTATTTTCCCAAGTTTTCTTGTACTGGGATATTGCATTGTTACCAATGCAAAGTTTGATTCAGTCAGAGTGACGTGTTGAAAGGTTTTTTACATTATTTTACTATATCAAAGACAAACCAATTTTGGGAAGTGATCTAGTTCCTGTGAACCAGTGTGTGCTCTGCAGAGTTGCAGCATCAACAACACCTGGGAACCTGTAAGGAATGCAGAGTCTCAGGCCCCAACCAGGAGCTCCTAGGTCAGAACCTGCATCTGACCAGATCTCTGGTAACCTGTGTGCATTGGATTTGAGAAACACCCATCTAGAAGACTCAGAAGTAAAATAATAGAGTCGCCTTTCTCTAAGTCAAATTGAAATCAGCTATATGAACCGATAGGCCATTATAACTCTCTAGGTTTCACTTTCTGTACCTTAAAAATGAAGGACTTGGTTTATACTTTTCATTACAAAATATTATGATTCAACCTAATCATGTTGTGGAAATTGCTGTCTTCATGAGTGAACTGGAAAACACATCCTGATTGAAATATATGTCAGGAGCTCAGGTAGTCCCTCCCTTTCTTCTAAGTGGAATCCGTTCATGTGGGGACGCGGGGATACACTGTCACAGGATAAAATGGCCTACTTTACTCGAGTGGCAACTGTGGTAGAATCTATTATTTTTAGGTTTAACAATAATGACTATATCATGGAGTAAAATGCAACATTTGCATAAAATTTAAAGCTAAAACACAAGGCTTCAAATAAGTTTTACTCTTCACTGCAGTGAATGAGGACTGAGTAGTCAGACTTGCCAAGGGTGCAAATGGAACATAATGTATGAGAGAGTCGGGGTAAAAAGCTCATATTTGCCCTTTGGGTTTCTTTACTGTTTTTCTTTAAAAAACAAAAAACAAAAAACAAAAAACAAAACCGAAATAAAAATAAAACCTGTTCATGGTAGGCACCTACAGAGACATTTCATAAAAATTTTGTCTAAAACAGGCCAAAAGTGAGAAAGCACACAATAGACGGCCGTAAACTGCCCAGTGCCAGGGCGTGCTCGCAAGCGGACCGGTGTGCCAGTGAAGAGCGGTCCACAGAAATAGTGGATCCTTGGCTGAAGGGGTCACAGAACTGCACAGAGACCCATGAGCAGAGACTGGAGACAGATGCGTTGGGGAAAGAACTGGAGGAGTAACCAGGGAGTCCCAGCGCTGACTCCTCCACTCGACGTTCTCCATCTTGCTCACGGGGTCTACTCCCCTGAGTGACAGCAGCCTATAATGACACGATAGTCCCACCATCAGGAGGCACTGCTCAGCCCTGTGGGGCATAAGCCAGACATATGAGGAGAGAGTGATCAGATTGACAATTACAGGAGACAAGCACAAACAGTGAGTTCCTGGAAGGCTCAAACAAATGGCCCAAGATCAGATACAGTCAACAAGTGACACCATCAGAGGCAGACCCAGAAAAATATATAAATAAATAAAAAGACTCCTACTGCCATAGAAGTTTAATCCACAAAGTCAGGAAATCTAGACAGATCAATTGAAGTAGAAGCATAAATAAATAAATAAATAAATAAATAAATAAATAAATAAATTACTTAATAGACTCTCACAAAAATGGGAAGAAAAAGAACTTCCCCTCAAATGAATGGAAAAGGGGAATCCCCACAGGGAGAGCCAAATGAAATAGAGGCGAGGGAACTATCAGATATTGAATTCAAGACAATGGCTCTAAGGAAGCTCAATGAGCTCAGCCAGCTCACAAATAACTATGAGACACTGCAGGGAAACTATCAGGAACTTACGGCAAACTATAGCAACTGGGAAAAGGACATGGAAACTATCAAGAAGACACAAGAGGATATGAAGAATGCCATTTCTGAACTGAAGAACACAGTAGAAGGAATCCAAAGCAGGCTGGATGAAGCCAAGGATCGAATCAGTGAGATGGAGGACAAGGTAGAAAAAAGCTCCCAGAAAGAACAAGAAATGGAAAAACGGCTCAAAAAGAATGAAGAGGCATTTAGGGAAATGCAGGACAACCTGCAACACATTATTATCCGCATACTAGGGATACCAGAAGGAAAAGAAGAGGAGCAAGGGATAGAGAACCTCCTCGAAAAAGTAATGATGGAAAATTTCCCTCATTGGAGGAGAGAAAGGGTCTCATGGATCCAGGACGCACAGAGGGCCCCCCTCAAGAGGGACCCAAGGGGGTCCACTCCAAGACACATCATCATTAAAATGGCAACTCTCAAAGACAAAGAGAGAATCCTCAAGGCAGCAAGGGAGAAGGAGAAAGTAACATACAAGGGGGCCCCGATACGCCTAGGAGCTGACTGCTCAACAGAAACACTACAAGCCAGAAGGGAATGGCAACAAATGTTCCAAGTCATGAAAAGCAAGGGCCTACAGCCAAGGCTGCTCTACCCAGCTAGGCTGTCAATTAAAATAGAAGGGGAAATAAGGAATTTCCCAGACAAAAAAAGGCTAAAAGAACACATCTCTACCAAAACAGCACTCCAAGATATGCTCAAGGGACTGGTTTAAGAAGATGAAGGAAAAGAGTGAGAAAGAGAAAAACACAGGTACAAAGGGAAAAAATGAACAATTTTCTATCAATAATATCTCTCAATGTGAATGGACTAAATGCCCCAATCAAAAGACACAGGGTAGCTGAATGGATAAGAAAACATGACCCACACATATGCTGCCTACAAGAGACCCACCTCAGAACAAAAGACCTACACAGATTGAAAGTAAAGGGATAAAAAAAAATATTCCAAGCAAATGGGCAAGAGAAGAAAGCAGGAGTTGCAATACTTAAAACAGACGAAATAGATTTCAAAACAAGGGCCATAAAAAAGAGACCCAGAGGGGCACTTTATACTACGTAAAGGAAGACTCTATCAAGAGGACATAAACATTGTAAACTTATATGAACCCAACATAGGAGAACCCAAATATATAAGGAAAATCTTGGACGACTTCAAAAAAGATATAGACAGCAACACACTGATAGTAGGGGACTTCAACACCCCACTGTCAAAAATGGACAGATCTTCCAAACAAAACATCAACAAGGATATTGTGGAGCTGAACGACGCACTGAATCAAATAGACTTCACTGACATATATAGAACCTTACATTCCAAAGAAGCGAAATACACATTCTTTTCAAATGTGCATGGAAGTTTTTCAAAGATAGATCACAGGATAGGAAACAAAGCAAACCTCAGGAAATTCAGGAAAACTGAAATAGTAACAAACTTTTTCTCGGACCACAAGGGCTTGAAACTGGAAATCAACCTCAGAGAGAAACTTCAAAAACTTGCAAACTCATGGAGACTGAACAGTAGACTATTAAACAATGAATGGGTCAATAAGGAGATAAGAGAAGAAATCAAAAAGTTTCTGGAAACAAATGAAAATGAACAGACAACAGTCCAAAACCTATGGGACACAGCAAAGGCAGTCCTGAGAGGAAGTTCATAGCAATACAGGCCTACCTAAAAAGGAAAGAAACATTTCAAATAAAAGACCTAACACTACAACTTCAAGAACTGGAGAAACAACAAATAAATCCCAGAGCATGTAGAAGGAAGGAAATAATCAAGATCAGAGCAGAACGGAATGACATAGAGACGAAAAGAACAATTCAAAGGATCAACCAAGCCAGGAGCTGGCTCTATGAAAAGATAAGTAAAATCGACAAGCCTTTAAGCAGACTCCTCACGAAAAAAAGGGAGAGGACCCAAACAAATAATATCAGAAATGAGAGGAGAAATAACAACTGATACCACAGAAATACAAAGGATTGTAAGAAACTACTATAAACAATTATATGCCAAGAAATTGGAAAACCTCGATGAAATGGACAAATTTCTAGAAAAGTATAATCTTCCAACACCGAAGGAGGAAGAAACAGAAAGCTTGAACAGACCGATAACAGCTGGGGAAACTGAAGCAGTCATCAAGAAACTCCCGGCACACAGAAGCCCTGGGCCGGATGGTTTCACAGGAGAATTTTACAAAATATTTAAGGAAGAGGTAACCCCTGTCCTTCTCAGACTATTCCAAAAAATCCAAGGGCAGGGAAGACTCCCAGACTCTTTTTATGAGGCCAGCATCGCCCTAATCCCAAAACCAGATAAAGACCCTACAAAGAAGGGAAACTACAGGCCAATTCCGCTGATGAACATAGATGCTAAAATCCTCAGCAAAATATTGACAAACCACATCCAGCAACACATTAAAAAGACTATCCACCATGATCAAGTGGGATTCATCCCAGGGATGCAGGGATGGTTCAACATACACAAGTCAATAAATGTAATACATCATAAACAAAGGAGAGACAAAAGCCACATGATCATCTTGATAGATGCAGAAAAAGCACTCGATAAGACACAGCACTCAGCAAAATGGGAATAAATGTGGCATTCCTCAACGGAATAAAGGCCATATATGAAAAATCTACAGCCGACATCATACTCAACGGGCAAAACCTGAAAGCTTTCCCACTAAGATCAGGAACACAACAAGGATGTCCACTTTTACCACTTCTATTCAACATTGGAAGTCCTAGCCACAGTGGTCAGACAAGAAAAAAAAATAAAAGGCATCCGCATAGGAAAGGAGGAAGTAAAACTATCCTTTTTTGCAGATGACAGGATGGTGTCCATAGAAAACCCTGTAGACTCCACCAAAAAACTACTGAACCTAATAAGTGAATTTGGAAAAACAGCGGCATACAAAGTCAATATTCAGAAATCAAAGGCATTTTTGTACACCAGCAATGAAATAGAAGAAGAAATCAGAAAAAAAAGTACCATTCGATATAGCAACAAGAAAAATAAAGTACCGGAGAATAAATTTAACCAAGGGGGTAAAAGACCTGTATGCACAAAACTATACAACATTGAAGAAAGAAATGAAGGAAGACACAAAGAAATGGAAGCATAAACCGTGCTCGTGGATTGGAAAACTTAATATCATCAAAATGTCCATACTACCCACAGCAATTTATAGATTCAACGCAATCCCTATTAAGATACCAACGATGTATTTCACAGAAATAGAACAGACATTTCAAAAATTTATATGGAACCACAAACGACTCCGAATAGCTGCAGCCATTTTGAGAAAGAAAAACAAAGTAGGAAGGATCACAATACTGGACATCAAACTATATTCCAAAGCCACCATACTCAAAACAATCTGGTACTGGCACAAGAACAGACCCATAGACCAGTGGAATAGAATAGAAAGCCCAGAAATAAGCCCAGGTCTATATGGGCAACTAATATTTGACAAAGGGGGCAGAAGCATAAAATGGAGCAATAAGAGCCTCTTCAACAAATGCTGCTGGGAGAGCTGGACGGCTACATGCAAAAAATTGAAATTGGATCATCAGCTGACACCATACACAAAAATAAACTCAAGATGGATAAAAGACTTAAATATAAGTCACAACACCATCAAAGTCCTAGAGGAGAACATTGGCAGGAAACTCTCAGATATCCCACGCAGCAATTTTTTCACAGATATGTCTCCTAAAGCAAGGGTCATAAAGGAAAGAATAAACAAGTGGGACCTCATCCAAATAAGAAGCTTCTGCACGGCTAAAGAAAACATCAGCAAAATGAAAAGGGAGCCAAACCTATGGGAAAATATATTTGCTAATGATACATCAGATAGAGGTTTGATCTCCAAGATATATAAAGAACTCACACGACTCCACTCCAAGAAGACAAATGATCCAATCGAAAAATGGGCAAAGGACCTGGGCAGACGCTTTTCCAAGGAAGTGATACAGAGGGCCCAGAGACATTTGAAAGGATGCTCAGCATCACTAGTCATCAGAGATATGGAGATTAAAACCACAATGAGGTACCACCTCACACCGGTCAGAATGGCCATCATAAGCAGATCAACAAACAGCAGGTGCTGGCGAGGCTGTGGAGAAAAGGGAACCCTCGTCCACTGTTGGTGGGAATGCAGACTGGTGCAGCCACTGTGGAAAGCAGTGTGGAATTTCCTCAAAAAGCTGAAAATCGAACTGCCTTTTGACCCAGTGATTCCCCTGCTGGGACTATACCCTAAGAATTCCAAAACGCCAATTCAAAAGAACCTATGCACCCCAAAGTTCATAGCAGCACAATTTACGATAGCCAAGTGTTGGTAGCAACCTAAATGCCCATCAGAAGATGACTGGATCAAAAAACTATGGTACATTTACAGAATGGAATACTACGCAGCAGAAAGAAAAAAAGAACTACTAAGCTTCGCGACGGCATGGGCGGAACTAGAGAGAATTATGCTAAGCGAAGTAAGCCAGGGGGCGAAAGACAAATACCATATGATCTCACCTATAAGCAGAACCTCACCAACAAAATAAAGATGCAAGGAGAATAAGACCAGCAACACTGAAAGAAAAAAGAAACCAACAGGGACAGAGGGAAAGAGGGAGGGGTCGGTGGGTCAATAGGATGGAAGGGGCAAGAGAAGGAACATGTAACAAGGACTCATGGACAAGGCCAAAGTGGGGAAGGATTGAGGGAGGGAGAGGGAGGAGGGGGCAGGGGAAAGTGGTAGGGGGAGGGCAGAGAGAAATGTATTAGAAAAAATTAATTAATAAAAAAAATTTTGTCCAAAACAAAAATTTACTAGAAAAATAATTATCCATCTGTAATATCTCTGTCAAAAATTCTGATGTAAGTAGTTGAATCTTAATCTCTGCTTTAATTTACTGTTTTGGAGGTGTGAATTAATGGAACAATATGCACATGGGTGAGCTTTCCATCCTGTAAGTGATGAAGAAAGTGAGACGTCATCAGATGCTCATGGACACTGGGAGTGTGGAGTGTTAATGTCTAGCCCACAATGATACATGATTTTTGCACCAACATGAGCTGCCACATTTCAAAGTGGCAGGTAGACAGAAGTAGCAAAGTTGGTGTGTATGCACCTTGGAAATGTGTTGCATACACAACCTGGGAGTTGATCTTATCTTGGGCCTTCATTGATTATTAATAAAAACATCAAATAGCTAAAAGAGTTCTCATCCATGGTTTTACAGACCTAATTTAAAAAATAAAACAGCTTCTCTCCAGAGACCAAACTTTACTCAGCTTTTATCAGCCATAAAAGCATACTGTTTGAGGCAATGTACCTGGATAAATGGGCTTTTACTTGACTGGGACTGTAATAAATGATAACAATGTCCTACATGGGTCAGCGATTTGGGGAGTCCATATCAACATTGTATTGTCCATTATTTGTTTGATCCTAATACTGTCTGTGAGAGGAAGGTAGGGGCAGATAGCAACACTATACTTCAACTACAGATGAAACATCTGGGCCCACAGAGTTGACACAATTTGCCTAAAGCACCCAGGCTAGTTAGGTGCTAAGCACTTATATGTCTGACTCCTAGAGCCTGTTCTTTAAGGACCACCTTCTGTGTCTTTGTGGACACACTTTTGATGTATGGGTGGTCACAGAAAGGAAGAGAAGAAACTGAGTCAGCTCAACAAACCTCCTGTTTGAACCTCTGGGATGACCCCACTTAAGGTTGACCTTGGAGAATGTACTGGGGCAATCTTCAAATGACCACTTATAAAATTGTTTTTTAAAAAAATACTGCAAAACTGGCAGGGACTGCAGTGAACAGCTTACTCTAATCAGAGAGCTCAATGTGCTAGCAAGTGACAGTCAAGTATCCTTTGGCCACTCTATCTGTGGGACACTAAGCAGGTAACTAGACCTTTGTAAACCTCAGTTTTCTGAATGTGAAAAAAGGTCTTGGACTAAATGACTTCTAATATTCAATAATTCTATGGTGTGTCCACACCTAGACATTCCCCCAGTAATGAAAAGTACATTGTACATAAATCAAACATGCATCTTGTATGTCTTCCTTCCCTCTTCTACCTAAGGTCACACTACCTCTGCTACCACAACTCTGCTCCATCTGACAAAACACAAGTAGATCTGAACCACCAATCCTACTGGCCATACCATCTGAACCAGATCATCTCCTTGTCTTAGTCTCATATTTAAGTGTAAATGGACCCGAATATATTTCCAGAACCCAAGAGAGACATCAGTAAGTGAAATGAACTCTACTTGAATATATGTACTTTGTAATGACAGAAACTTTACTGTTAAGCTGATAATTTCTCTGCAAATTATTTCATGATACCAGGATAGTCCAGCTAAATGAAGCATTATATTTACACAAAGGATTTCTTTTCATTCAAAATTGGACACATAAGGTTAAATATAAGAGTAAGTCTATGCACAGTGGTCTACATCTTTTGAAATATAAATATGGTATAACTTTGATTTCTTTAAGCATTTCTACTTCAACATGGATCCCTTTTTCCCAATTACTATTTATCATCACAAAGCATAAAAGTCATCCTACCTTAGAAGAGTCTGAACTTTTCATGTATGGCTCAGCGCCATGTGTGATGCTCCCCTGAAGGACTTTTTCAATTCTAGCCACAAGAAATATATCTGGATGAGGACATGTAACTGAAAATATTCCCTAGGGAACAAATGAGTTTCTTCAGTAATTAGAACACAGAGCCATGTTAAACAAATCCCATGAGTATTAAAGGTTCTAAAGCAGCAGAGTGGTGAAACTGTTTAGCTATTAATAAGCATCCAGTGCTGCCCTGATGAGTGTGGCTCAGTTGGCCGGGCATCATCCAGCAAAGTGAAAGGTTGCCTGTTTGATTCCCAGTCAGGGCACGTGTCTAGGTTGCAGGTTTGGTCCAGACTGAGATGTGTATGAGAGGCAATAGACTGATGTTTCTCTCCTTCTCTTTCTCCCTCCAAAAATAAATAAATAAATAAAATATTTTAAAAAATAAATATAAAGCACCCAGTGCCAAACTGGTTAACTGCTCAGTAGTTCATCATCTACTCAGATAAGCTATTTGGTAGGGAAGGCAACTAGCACAAAGTTTAAAGAAAAAAAAAATGAGAAATCCAAAACCACTTCTCTCCACCACTTCTTCGTCTAATTAGATAAGCTGTCAGTATAATCAATATCTCACCCCAATTATGTATTACAAAGTTTCTATATATAAATAGCAAGATAAGTCCCAGTAGTAAGACCACTGGACTCAGGCCCCCCACCTGCTTGGGATACTGCATGGCGGCTTCATGAAGGATGTCCTGAAGGGCAGGGGAGCTCTGCCCACTGCCATTCAGCAAAGCTGGGGACGTGGTGGCCAGCATCTGCCTCACTGAGAAATGGTTCAGGTCCACGTGGAAATCAGCAGAAATCTTTCGGTTGTACTTTATGTCAAACAGGGATAGAGTAACAAAGAAAGGTTCTACCTAAATAAAACAAAACAATCCAGACCATCACTATGGCTCAGACTCTTGGAGAAAAGAAGAATGCTAGTATCAAAGAAGAAATTACTGGACTTATTTATGATTGTTGCCATAAATCACTGCTAAAGAGAAACAGCCTTGATCCCTATTCTTTGTCACAAACATCCTGTCCCTACAGGCTAAACAATCCCCCCCACACCCTGATCTAAATGTTGTACCCTCATTGAAACCAGGATTAGAATTTCAAGTCCAGGTTGCATTGCAATAGGCATATCTAAAACCTCTATTTTTTAAAAAATCTTTGAAAAAATTACATTTGTAGTAGGTCCTTCTTCATTTTCAGCAACGCAGCATTGCAAATTGAAAGATAAATCATTGCATTTGACAAGAATTCTTTTTCCAAACTTCTCTTCAAATGGCTTCACTTCTGGCTCAGCTGATGAGAAGTCAAGCCTCTTTCAAAAAAAATGTAAACATATGAATACGTTATGCTCAAATGTTTAATAAATCTCATAATCAATATATAATATCCTAAAGAAAATACCACATGGAAAAGCCATATAACACTCATTACTCTCAATAGTGTTAATATTTTATACATTTATATAGTTTATAAAAATGGTAAAAAATGATGGTATATCTACTTAATGGATTATCATACAGAACTTAAAAATTACGCTTCTGAGCAACTCAGTGTCCACAAACAGATGAATAAACTAAGTATGATATATACATAAAATAGAATATTATTCAGCAAAAAAAAATTCTGACACATGCTACAACATGGATGGACTTTAAAAGCATTATGGTATGTGGAATAATCCTTACCCAGAAGGACGAATATTGTATGATTTCACATATATATGAGGTTCCTAAAAATGGGCAAACTCACAAAGAGAGAAAGTAGAATAGAGGTTTCTAGGGTTGAGGGAAAAGAGGAATGGGGAAGTTATTGTTTAGTGGATAAAGAGTTTCTGTTTGGAACGATGAAAAGTTCTATGAATGAATAGTGGTGATAGTTGCGCAGCATTGTAAATGTTCTTAACCACTAAATTGCACACTTAAAAAGGGTTAAAATGGTAAATTTCATGTTATGCATACTTTATCACAAGTAAAAATTGTCAAAAAGACATATATGTTTTTGAATTCTGTGAGGAAATGTAAAAAATCATTTATTGTATCATTAAAATTAAGTGGGGAGAAGAAATTCTATTAAAATAAAACACAAATAAAGAGGGAAAAATACAGAAGGGAATACTGCAGACCTGTTGCCCGCTTTGAGTCATCCTGTTTGTGGGCAGGCTTGGAGGTCCTTCCCATGCTATGTCTGGAATTTTGTTGGGACATAAGTGTGTATCACATGCACTGCAAGGCTTGTATGTGAGACTGAGCTTGAGCTAGCCAGAAAATAAGCACTGTCTGCTGGGCATCTGCAGTGATGCTTGTTATCTTCTGACTATTACTTTATGGGTGAATTATATGTTCTTTGTGCACTTGACAATGTCTTTGGATAAATCTCTCTCAATTTTCAACAATCTATTAAATATTAAATATTCATAATGATTGTGCTATGGTGATAAGATTATAGGTTGTTTTTATTTTTCCTGTTCCCCTTGAATTTTCCATCTTGTTCCTATATTGCTTGTAAATCCAAAATAAACAAATAAATAAATAAACAAATAATCTGTCAAAGGTTTTCTCTCCCAAACTAAGTTTTAAATTTTAAACATTAAAATAGTTCTTACCTGGGCATCTGGGTCCAAGTAAAAAAGTTTAACTCTGCTTTCACTTTTCAGTTTGATTTCTGCTTCTCGGGTACTCTGATAACAAGATAAACAAAAAATATGAATTACATTTATAAATGACCCCTTTTCTTAAAGGGGTGTCCAAGTATGCTTGAAAGCTGCCCCATCCTGAAAAGTCAGTTTGCCAGATGACTCTGCCTCAGCCTGGAGAGTCAGCTGCATGTCAACAAATAAGGACAGACTGTCAAGTATGGCACACAGTGACATTGCTTGGGGAGGAAAAGGAGGTCAATAATACCTGATCCCTGGCTTATGACATTGGTAATCAATTGGAGAGTCAAAAAACAATATGAAGAAAGCAAAAGAGAATAATTAAGTGTTACTATCAAGAAAGGCTTCACAACTTAATGAAATAGAGACCAGGCTTTGAAAGAAAGGGTGGAATTTAGACAGTAAAAAGTAGGAAAACAAACATCTTAGGCTGAACGAAGAGGATGCATGCATGGAAAGATACAGTATGAAAATGAACCCAGTTGGTAGAAAAATTTAAGGTCCACTTAAGCCTGAGGGTACAAGCCACACAAGAGAAAAGAATATGTTTTGAATGGCAGGATAGAGAAAACCATGGCAGATATTGAAGGGCCACCATAGGGGTCTGTGGCAGCGGAGGGGCATTGCTGATTCATTAAATAAATATGTATTGAGCACCTATTATGTGCCAGGCACTAGGGACACAAACATGAGTGAGACAAAGTTCCTGCCCCCAAGGAACATTAGTTGGGAAGACAATATAAACAGTCAATAAGAATGGCAAAAGAAAGGATAAGGAACAGTGAGCGCTAACCTGGACCAGGAGGGGCAGTCAGGAAAAAGCTCCTAGAGGAAGGCCTATCCTGAAGTACCAGAACATTTGGCCATGAAAGGAGAGAAGGACATTCTAGGAGGAGGTACTGCAGGGACAAAGGTGAAGTTGTACCAGAGCAAATACCAAATCATTTGCTATGATTGAATGTTTGGGTATAACGGACAAAGTAAAGAAAAATGAGTCTGGGATGTATGTTAAGGACTGGAACTTCATTCAAAATCTAAACAAATCCTGCAGTATTTTAAGCAAGGGAATAAAATAACAAATTCTGCATTTTAAAAGCATCACTCAGATAGGGCTGAAGAAATGGATTGGAAGAAGGAAGCCTAGGAGGCCCATGGTCTCTCCTGGGTTATCAAAACTGCCTCTCCATTTCATAGCAAGGCCCATAATAAATTCCACATTCCTAGCTTGAGTAGCTTGCTGACTGTTCAATCCATTAACTGAGCTAGATAATTCAGGAAGAATGAGTCTATGGAGAAGGTGATATACTAGAGTTTGGAGATGCCTGTGGGATTTCCTACTGGAAACATCCAATAGACAGCTAGAGAGACAGAACTTGAGCACAAGGGAGGGATGAAGTCTGGAATCACAGACTTGGAGAAGAGAAGCCATTGAGGGAAAGAGACATACGGTGGCGGAGATGGGGACTGCAGAAGTGGGATTTAGGAACAGAAAGAAGAAGCTTCTAAGATATTTACAAGACAGAAGTCATCTCCAACTACATTACTTCTCGCCTCTGGTGCCTGTAATCTATATCTTGTTCTTGTTAATCTCAATGGTTAAATTTATAGAGTCAGAATAGAATGTCCTTTCTCATGCGTTCCTTTCTGCAAAGACTACAAGTCACATCTGTCATATCTCAGCATGTGATCGGTCAGTGACAGCCACAGTGGAGAGGGTATCTCTGCTGGTGGCTGACTAAGATCTATTAGTACATTTCTAATCATGGCTAATGAGAAATTGAGCATTGTCTTAATTTTCTCAGGCATGCAGCTATTTTTAACAGGTTCTCAGCAATGGCCCAAATTCTGTCATGACTGTATTTAACCAACTGTCTATAGGTCTAGCAAAATGAAATGACCACCAGAATACTAAGAAATTGCATTCTAGTTGTAGTTCAGTCATTAATTGGTGGTGTGAAGTTGAGCCAGCCACTCTACCTCTCCAGACTCCACGTTCATTTCTGAGTAAAAATAGTGAACAAGATGATGGCTCAAGTCTCTTGCCACAACAAAGTTTATCTTGATGCTATGAGAACTTTCAGGCTTCTAGAGGTTAAAGAAGATTCCTACAAATCATCTGTTCATGCTTCCAAAGGAAAACATATTCCTATGGCTGAGGCAGGCTCCTATCATCTCTCCTAATTTTTCACCCCAAAATAGCCAGAACAGCCCTGGCCACTGTGGTGGAGTTGGTTGCAGCATCATCCTGTAACTGAAGAATTGTGGGGTCAAGTTCTAGTCAGGGCACATGCCTAGGCTGTGGTCAAATCTCTGGTCAAGGTACGAACGATTCCCAGTCTGGGTATGTATGGGAGGCAGCCAATCAGTGTTTCTCTCTCACACTGATGTGTCTCTCTTTCTCGCTCCCTCCTTCTCTGTCTAAAAGCAATGAAAAAAAAAATCTTTGGGTGAGAATAAAAAAAATTTTGAAAAAAAAAAAAAGAGCCAGGACATGTGCATATAGAATCTACTTATTTGAAATAAAAGAATTTGTTTTACTCTGTGAGAGCCATGATGTTTCCTGACAAAAACATGAGTATGAGGTGCTGTGAGCTACCACCAATAGTAATGCATTCTACTCCTGAATTGCTGTTGAGTCCTTCAACAGAGGTGAGTACTGTGATCTCTGATACTGAAGCAGAACAATGGGTTCTTAATGTAGAGGCAATTCCTAGTGCCTTTCTGAAAGATGCTGATTGTCTCAAGCTGACTGTGCTAGGTGATGAGAAATGAATAAGCAAGAATGACTGCTATGACCTCTGTACAGACAGAAGACAAACAGGGATGCAGGCACATTAAAAGAAAAATCAACAACTAGACAAAACAGATTCAAAGCATCCTGATGTTGCGACTAATATCCATTAATATCTAAGAGATACAGTCTTCCCTGAAGAAACCATTTAAGGGGAAAGATGGGACAACTTTAGGCATAAAAATAACTGAAACACAATATACCTTACATACATTGAAAGCTCTGCTATGAGATAGACAAAAAGCTAACTCAGCTTCCTAAAGTTCCTCCCATCTCTCCAAAAAGCCTAGGTTGCATTAAACAGAGGGTATGCCCAATAAACAGTGTTTGAAGAAATTACCAAGTAAACCTAGACTGTAAGAAAATGAGGCTCAGGACTGGAAGTGCTTTGCCCCAGAGCCAGAGAGTAATACATATCTGAAAGCATCATAACGATAAAAGTGAATATTTATTGATCATAGCCAACATCTCTAGGCAAGGTATCATCCTTAATTAACATTTAAATTATGGACAAACTTATGAGGCAGGTACTATTGTTATCCTTGTTTAGAAGAGAATACACTGAGGCATGAGTAGTAAATACTTGGCCTAGGAACTCACAACAATAAATAGAAGCCTGGCTTCTGAGGTTGTCTGTCTTCAGAGTCCAGATTCTTATTAGACAATGAACAGGCCAGTCAGAGAGGAAGAAACTCAAATGGCAAATAAATATATAAAAACATAAAAAATATAACTACTATGCAGTGAAATATAAATTAAAGCAGTGAAATACCATTTTTCACTTTCTGGTGAGGATGCCAAAAAATGGGAATGTGAATTGTTACAACCTACTGGGAAAATAACCTGTCAGTATTTGAAGTATTAAAAAGACAATAACCTCTGACTCAGAAATCCCACTTTGGGGAATTTCTCCTATTGAAATAAAAGCACATGTATTTAAGCTTATAAATATCTTATAATATTACAGTGTTTATTGTGTATTCTTTGTAGAGGCTAAAAACTGAAAGTAACCTAAATATTCATAAATAGGGAGATGGTGAAATAAAGTCTGAAATATCCATATCTGGAATATTATACAGCTATGAAATGAGTAAATTAATCCAGGAACAGCTATGAAATATTTTAACTGACAGAACAAGGTGCAGAGATTGAAGACACTGGCCGAGTAGGTGTAAGCTAAGACCACTTGCTCTTGCCCGACTCAGATTTTCAGCTGGTCTTCCAACAGTTAACCCCAACAATAAACGGAATCTTAGCTGATAGGAAGTTTTGAAGCCAAGGAGTACAGAAGACACTTCATACTGTCCAGTAAGGAGATGTTGTAAATTGAAGGGGAAATACCCTGTGTGTGGCGCCTGGCAGCAGCAGACCAGACAGAAATCACAACTTCGGAGCACCCTCCTGTCTCACAGCAGGGGGCTCTAGTCCCACACAGGGATCTCAGCCCTAACTGGGAGAGACTCAGGAGGATATACAGAGTCTGGGAGACCCAGGACACACACACACACACTTTCACCCTCTCCCTCCCTCTCTCTCTCTCTCTCACACACACACACACACACACACACACACTTTCACCCTCTCCCTTCCTCTCCGTGTGTGTGTGTGTGTGTGTGTGTGTGTGTGTGTGTGTCTGCAGCCACCTGTGACCATGAGAGACATTTTGCTTTTTGGGGAGGGGATATATACAGAGAACTAGACAGCAATGCAGTACTGTGGTATGGGTACCCCATAGTCTTTTTAAAAAGGAACTGAAAAGTGGCTGGACAAAGACCACACATACAGATGCTCTACTAGCAAAGAGACTAAACTGAAAGCGCAGTTTGTTTCCACTGAATACAGCTGGGTGGGGAGTTCAGAGAGTTGCACAACAAGGGGTTTGCTGGGCCCCACCCAGCTTGGCTAGTAGGCCAGAGGCTGCACAGAACAGAAAGTTCTGGATTGCATCTCCTACAAACACAGTGACCTGGGAGTTAGACAGACAAGAGTTGAGCACCAGAGATTCTTTGCAGCCAGGCAGACCCACACACCCTCATAGAATAAAAACATCTAGGAAGGGAGAGGAATGCCCACCTCCCTCCTGTGCAACAGTCCAGCCACGCTTAGTGGCCCCCTGCTAGGCACAAATCCTCAGGGGAAAGAGAGGGAGACACCAAAAGGGGGCCCTTCTGAAATTTACTCAACCACAAGACACACTGGCTCCTCAGTCCCTATTCTACTGAAACAGCTGGGTAGAGAGTGCAGAAATTGGCAGAGTAAGGGGTTATTCAAGGCCCCATCCAGCCTTGGCTCTTACACAGAGCTGCCATCAGCACTAGGCAGGAAAGAACTGACCCCTTTATACAGATTGGCCCCGCACATGAAACAGACAGCTAACTCATCAGAAACTATACATTATTGAAAATAACCTGGCATAGACCAAGATGTGTGGTGCAGGGGCAGGGGAACACACATGCTATCTTCCCTTAAATCTAAACAGTGCCTCCATGGGGAAAATCCAGGGGCCCGATTGCTCCAGTTGCACCAGAAGCCCCCTCAGAAACAGATGGGTCAGTGGTGAAGCTAAGACTAATGGCAAGACTGCAGATAAAAACAGGCGGAGGTGGTAACTGCAGCAATTTCAGATGCTGGGCCTTGCGCTGATGAAAAGCCAGCAGGGCAGAGCAGCAAAGACCATCCCAGATGCTGCCAACCCCGAAGGAGACAGCCAAAGACTATGGATTGCTTATAGTCTTGAACAGGCTGCCTAGAGCTAGACAGGGATGGCATCTGACATTGCCAGAGTCAGATACAAAAGAAGATGCCTGTAGCCAAGGACTGGACTCTGCTGAGACAAATTCTACCTCATTCTTTCTCATGGTTTGCGTGTTTTTTTCTTTTTATTTTTTAAGATTTTATTTATTTACTTTTAGAGAGAGGGGAAGGGAAGGAGAAAGAGACAGAGAGAAACATCAATGTGTGGTAGCCTATCACATGCCACCAACTGGGGACCTGGCCCGCAACCCAGGCATGAGCCCTGACTGCAAATCAAACCAGTAACTCTTTGGTTCATAGGCCAGTACTCAATCTATTGAGCCACATTAGCCAGGGCTGCATGGTTTTTTCTTTCACATAGCTTTTTAACATTCTTTTATTTTTCTTCAATTTTGTTCCTATTAGTTCACTATTTTTTTTTTACTTCAAATCTCATACTGTATTCTTCCCTTTTCTTATTCCATTTTGCCTTCTGCCTTCCCCATGTTCTTATTTTTGTTCTAAAATTTATTTTTTCCCTTTTTTCACCTCATTTCCACTCCTTACTCTTATTTCTCCTTCCTCTATCCTCTCAAAATAATTTTTCTTTCCTTTAGTCATCTCATATTCTTTTTCCCTTTCTTACAATAATTGTATTCTCTTTCCTTCTTTATTAATTTTGCTAATTTGTCATTGATATTGCTGTTGTAGTTATTCTTTAATTTTGTTCCTATTTGTTCAATATATTTTTATATCAAATATCACATTTTATTCTTCCCTTGTCTTACTACATTTTGCTTTTTCTTTCCTTTTCATACTTTCAGTTTAAATTTTTTTTCCCTTCCTTCACCTTGTTTCTATTCCTTATTCTTGTTGTTTATCCTCACTCTATCCTCTCAAAATCATTTTTCTTTCCTTTGGTCATGTCATATTAATTTTTTCAGTCTATAATATTTTTATTCTATTTCCACATTT
Source organism: Pteronotus mesoamericanus (assembly GCF_021234165.1). NCBI lineage: Eukaryota > Metazoa > Chordata > Mammalia > Chiroptera > Mormoopidae > Pteronotus > Pteronotus mesoamericanus. The sequence goes on from NW_026555109.1 coordinate 1,210,254, forward strand.
GTTGATCTTTGTTCATTTGTCATTAACATTGCTGTGGCTGTTGTTTTTCAATTTTGTTCCTATTTTTTTATATATTATTTTTTAATAATATTTCAAACCTCATATTTTATACTTCCCATTACTTGCTCCATTTTGCATTATTCCTTTCCTTTCTTATTTACCTGTGAGGTTTTATTTTTTCCCTTTCATTGTCTTGTTTTTATTCCCTACTCTTATTATTTCTCTACCTTCTACACCCTCAAAGTCATCTTTCTTTCCTTTAGTCACCTCATATTGTTTTTTTAACCTTTCTTATAATATTCTTATTCACTTTCCACTTTATTAATCTCTGCTCATTTGTCACTGATATTGCTGTTGTTACGGGGTGAGGGCGGTATTTTTGTGGGTATGAATTTTGTTTTCTGTGTAGTTTAGTTCTGATGGCAACTGGTACAACAGCATAGGAGATCAAGGAGACTGCACCACTGAGTCCAACAGGACTCCTACCACAGAAGGCCACCCCAGGAAGACAGGGAATCAAAGCAGATCAATCTAATGTGTATAAACAAACAAAAATAGTAACCTAAAATGGGGAGGCAAGGAAACAACACTCAACTGAAAGAAAAGGAGGAATCCCCAGAAAGAGTGCTAAATGAAATTGAGGCTAGCAATTTATCAGACACAGAATTCAAAGTAAAGGTTATAAGGATGCTAAAGGACCTCAGTGAGAACTATAAGAAACTTAGTGGGAACTACATCAGCAAGAAAAAGAACATAGAAGCTATGAATAAGAACCAGCTGGAAATGAAGAATACAATGTCTGAAATGAAGAATATACTAGAAGGAATTAAAAGCAAGCTAGATGAAGCAGAAGATTGAACCAGCAAGTTACAAGAGAAGGTAGAAAAAAGCACCACGTCAGAGGAATAAAATGAAAAAAGACTCGAAAGGAGTGAGGATACTTTAAGGGAGTTTTGGGACAATGAAACATAATAATACTCACATCATAAGGATACCAGAGTGAGAAGAAAAGGAACAAAGGATAAAAAACCTGTTTGAGAAAATAATGACAGAAAACTTCCCTAACTTAGTGGTGGATAAAGTTACGCAAGTTCAGGAAGCACAGAGGGTCCTCCCAATCAAGACAAACCCAAAGAGGTCCGCTCCAAGACACATCACAATAAAAAAGGGAAAATTTAAAGACAAGGAGAGAATCTTAAAGGCAACAAAGGAGAAACAGACAGTAACATACAAGGGAGCTCAGGGCTAACATACAAGGCTATCAGCTGGTCTCTAACAGAAATACTATAAACTAGAAGGATGGCAAAAAATAACGAAAGTAATGGAAAGCAAGGGCCTGCAACCAAGACTACTCTATCCAATGATGCTCTTGTTCAAAATGGAAGGAGAAATAAAGAAGTTTCCAGTAAAAAGAAAGGCTAACACAATACAGCTCCACCAAACCAGCATTGCAAGAAATACTAAAGAGACTGCCTGAAGAAGGAGGAGGAGACGAGGAGGAGGGAAAGAAGGGGGTGGGGGGGGAGGAGGAAGGAAGGAGTAGGAAGAGGAGGAAGGGAAAGAGAGAGGAATGCAGGAAAAAAAATGGCAACAAACAAACACCTATCAATAATAACCTTAAATGTAAATGGATTAAATGCCCAATGAAAAGACATATGGTAACTGAACTGATAAGAAAATAGGACCCGCATGTGCTGTCTAGAGGAGACCCACCTCAGACTGAAAGATTCACAAAGGCTGAAAGTGAAGGGATGGAAAATGTATTCCATGCAAATGGACATGAAAAAAAAAGCTGAGGAAGCAATTCTTACATCAGACGAAACAGACTTCAAAACAAAGGCCATAACAAAAGACAAAAAAGGTCACTACAAAATATGTAAGGGAGTAGTCCAGTAGAGGATATGACTCTTGTAATCACATATACACCCAACAGAGGAGCACCTAAATATACAAGAAAAATCTTGGGGAACTTTAAGAAAGAGATTGACAGCAATACAATCTTGTAGGGTATTTTAACACCACACTGTCAACAATGGGCAGCTCTTCAAAAACAAATAATCAAGGATATTGTGGCACTATATAACACTGTAGATCACACTGACCTATTTAAAATTTACAGAACACTTCACCCCCAAAAAGTAAAATAAACTGTCTTCTAAAACACACATGGATCATATTCAAAGAAACTCATGGTAGGACACTAAACATACCTTAAGAAAATCAACAAATCTGAAATCATGTTAAGCATCTTCTTGGATCAAAATGACTTGAAACTAGAAATCAACCTCAAGGAAAAAACTCAAAAACATTCATATACATGGGGGCTGAATAACATGTTATTAAATAATAAATAAGTTAATAAAGAGATCAAGGAAGAAATTTTTAAAAATACACGGAAAAAAAATGAAGATGAACACACAACCCCAAACCTATGGGACACAGCAAAGGCAGTCCTGAGAGGGAAGTTTATAGCAATAAAGACCTATCTAAAGAAGACAGAAAAATCTGAACCAAACAATCCAAACCTACATATAAAAGAACTAGAGGAACAAAAAGAAACAAAGCCCAGAATGATAGAAGGAAGGAAATAATCAAGATCAGAGCAGACTTAAATGACATAGAGACTAAAAAAACAATTTAAAAAAATCAATGAATCTAAGAACTGGTTCTTAGAAAAGCTGACAAACCTTTAACCAGACTCATGAGGAAATAAAGAGAGGACATAAATAAATGAAATCAGAAATGAAACAGGAGAACCAACAACTAATACCAGAGATAAAAACAATTATAAACAATTACTATGAACAACTATATGTCAAGTAATTGGGCAAGCAGGAGAAAATGAATAGATTTCTACAAACATATAATCTTCCATAAGTGAGTCAAGAAGAAGCAGAAAACCTGCATAAACCTATAACAAGTAGCAAAATTGTAGCAGTAATAATAATTTTAAAAACTCCCAACAAAAAACAGCCACAGGCACATTTTAATAAATACTCAAAGAAGAACTAACACCTATCCTTCTCAAACTATTTTTTAAAGTGCAAGAAGAGGGAATACTCCCAGACTCTTTTTTATGAGGACAGTGTTACCCTAATTTCAAAGCAGGTAATGATACAACAAAGAAAGAAGATTAGAGGCCAATATCTCTGATCAACATAGATGCTAAAATCCTCAACAAAATATTGGCAAACTGGATTGGGCAATACATTAAAAAGATAATACACCATGATCAAGTGGGATTTATTCCAGGGACGCAAGGATGGTACAGTATTTGCAAATCAATAAGTGTAATATATCATATAAACAAAATGAAGGACAAAAACCACACAATCATATCAATAGATGCTGAAAAGCATTTGATAAAATCCAGCACCCATTTATGATAAAAAACACTCAGTGAAGTGGGAACAGAGGGGGCATACCTCAACATAGTAAAAGCCATATATGAGAAACCTACCTCCAACATCATACTCAATGCGGAAAAACTAAAAGCATATCCCTCAAGATCAGGAACAAGAGAAGGAGGAGGGGAGGAGGAAGGAAGGAGTAGGAGTAGGAAGAGAAGGCAGACTGTTCACTTTCACCACTCTTATTCAACATAGTACTGGAAGCTCTAGCCACAGTGATCAGACAAGAAGAAATAAAACGCATGTAAATTGGAGAGGAGGAAGTAAACCTGTCATTATTTGCAGATGACATGACAGTATATGTAGACAACCCTACAGACCACCAAAAAACTACTCGACCTAATAAGTTAATTCGGCAAAATAGCAAAATACAAAGTCAATAGTCAGAAATCGAAGGCTTTCTCGTACACCAACAATGAAATATCAAAAAAAGAAATTAAGAAAAAAATCCCACATACCATAGTAACAACAAAAAACTAAGTGCCTAGAAATAAATTTAACCAAGAAAGTAAAAAGCCTGCACTTGGAAAACTGTAGAACACTATAAAAAGAAATTGAGGAAGATATGAATAAATGGAAGGATATACTGTGCTGATGGACTGGAAGAATTAGCATCATTAAAATGTCCAAATTACCCAAAGCAATCTACAGTTTCAATGCTATTCCTATTAAAATACCAATGGCACATTTCACAGATCTAGAACAAATACTAAAAAATATTTATATGGAACCAAAAAAGACCCCAAATAGGCTCAATAATCTTAAGAAAGAACAAAGTTGGAGGGATCGCATTACCTGATATCAAACTATACTACAATCAAACTATATTGCAATCAAAAGAGTCTGGTACTGGCATAAGAACAGATACATAGATCAGTGGAACAGAAGAGAGAGCCCAGAAATAAACCCATATCTCTCTAGTCACTTAAAATTTGACAAAGGGGGAATGAGCATAGAATGGAATAAAAAGAGACTCTTCAATAAATCATGCTGGGAGAACTGGACTGGTAAATGCAAAAAAATGCAACTAGACCACTAACCCATATCATACACCAGAATAAATTCAAAATGTATAAAAGACTTAACTACAGGTTGTGATACCATAAAAATCGTAGCAGAAAACATGGGCAGTAAAATCTCAGATATCTCACGCAGCAACACTTTTGCTGAAGTATCTCCTAGAGCAAGGGAAATAAAGGAAAAAATAATCAAATGGGGCTATATCAAATTAAAAAGCTGCTGTACATCTAAAGAAAATATCATCAAAATGAAAAGGGAGCCAACTGTATGGGAGAGCATATTTGCCAATGACACATCGAACATGAGTTCAATCTCCAAAACATATTAAAAAAATTCATACAATTCAACACCAGGAAGACAAACAATTCAATTAAAAAATGGGCAAAGGACCTGAATAGACCCTTTTCCAAGGAGAACATACAGATACCCCACAGACTTATGAAAAAAATTCTCAACATCACTAGCCAACAGAGAGATACAAATTACAACCACAATGAGATACATTTAATGTCTTTAACAAATCAACAATGTGTGCTACAGAAGATTAAAGAAAAGGGAACCCCAGTGCACTGTTTGTGGGAATGCAGGCTGATGCAGCCACTGTGGAAAACAGTATGAAATTTCCTCAAAAAATTAAAAATGGAACTACCTTTTGACCCACCAATTCCACTGCTGGGAATATACCTTAAGAATTCCAAAAACACCAGTTCAAAAGAACTTATGCATCCCTATGTTCATACCAGCACTATTTACTATAGCCAAGAGTTGGAAACATCCGAAGTGCCCATGAGTAGAAGAGTGGATTAAAAAAAATGTGGTATATTGCAAACTCATGGAGACTGAACAGTAGACTATTAAACAATGAATGGGTCAATAAGGAGATAAGAGAAGAAATCAAAAAGTTTCTGGAAACAAATGAAAATGAACAGACAACAGTCCAAAACCTATGGGACACAGCAAAGGCAGTCCTGAGAGGAAGTTCATAGCAATACAGGCCTACCTAAAAAGGAAAGAAACATTTCAAATAAAAGACCTAACACTACAACTTCAAGAACTGGAGAAACAACAAATAAATCCCAGAGCATGTAGAAGGAAGGAAATAATCAAGATCAGAGCAGAACGGAATGACATAGAGACGAAAAGAACAATTCAAAGGATCAACCAAGCCAGGAGCTGGCTCTATGAAAAGATAAGTAAAATCGACAAGCCTTTAAGCAGACTCCTCACGAAAAAAAGGGAGAGGACCCAAACAAATAATATCAGAAATGAGAGGAGAAATAACAACTGATACCACAGAAATACAAAGGATTGTAAGAAACTACTATAAACAATTATATGCCAAGAAATTGGAAAACCTCGATGAAATGGACAAATTTCTAGAAAAGTATAATCTTCCAACACCGAAGGAGGAAGAAACAGAAAGCTTGAACAGACCGATAACAGCTGGGGAAACTGAAGCAGTCATCAAGAAACTCCCGGCACACAGAAGCCCTGGGCCGGATGGTTTCACAGGAGAATTTTACAAAATATTTAAGGAAGAGGTAACCCCTGTCCTTCTCAGACTATTCCAAAAAATCCAAGGGCAGGGAAGACTCCCAGACTCTTTTTATGAGGCCAGCATCGCCCTAATCCCAAAACCAGATAAAGACCCTACAAAGAAGGGAAACTACAGGCCAATTCCGCTGATGAACATAGATGCTAAAATCCTCAGCAAAATATTGACAAACCACATCCAGCAACACATTAAAAAGACTATCCACCATGATCAAGTGGGATTCATCCCAGGGATGCAGGGATGGTTCAACATACACAAGTCAATAAATGTAATACATCATAAACAAAGGAGAGACAAAAGCCACATGATCATCTTGATAGATGCAGAAAAAGCACTCGATAAGACACAGCACTCAGCAAAATGGGAATAAATGTGGCATTCCTCAACGGAATAAAGGCCATATATGAAAAACCTACAGCCAACATCATACTCAACGGGCAAAACCTGAAAGCTTTCCCACTTAGATCAGGAACACGACAAGGATGTCCACTTTTACCACTTCTATTCAACATTGGAAGTCCTAGCCACAGCGGTCAGACAGGACAAAAAAATAAAAGGCATCCGCATAGGAAAGGAGGAAGTAAAACTATCCTTTTTTGCAGATGACAGGATAGTGTCCATAGAAAACCCTGTAGACGCCATCAAAAAACTACTGAACCTAATAAGTGAATTTGGAAAAACAGCGGCATACAAAGTCAATATTCAGAAATCAAAGGCATTTTTGTACACCAGCAATGAAATAGAAGAAGAAATCAGAGAAAAAGATACCAAACAATATAGCAACAAGAAAAATAAAGTACCTAGAAATAAATTTAACCAAGGGGGTAAAAGACCTGTATGCACAAAACTATACAACATTGAAGAAAGAAATGAAGGAAGACACAAAGAAATGGAAGCATATACCGTGCTCATGGATTGGAAAAATTAATATCATCAAAATGTCCACACTACCCAAAGCAATTTATAGATTCAACGCAATCACTATTAAGATACCAACGATGTATTTCACAGAAATAGAACAGACATTTCAAAAATTTATATGGAACCATAAATGACCCCGAATAGCTGCAGCCATTTTGAGAAAGAAAAACAAAGTAGGAGGGAACACAATACCGGACATCAAACTATATTCCAAAGCCACCATACTCAAAACAATATGGTACTGGCACAAGAACAGACCCATAGACCAGTGGAATAGAATAGAAAGCCCAGAAATAAGCCCAGGTCTATATGGGCAACTAATATTTGACAAAGGGGGCAGAAGCATAAAATGGAGCAATAAGAGCCTCTTCAACAAATGCTGCTGGGAGAGCTGGACGGCTACATGCAAAAAATTGAAATTGGATCATCAGCTGACACCATACACAAAAATAAGCTCAAGATGGATAAAAGATTTAAATATAAGTCACAACACCATCAAAGTCCTAGAGGAGAACATTGGCAGGAAACTCTCAGATATCCCACGCAGCAATTTTTTCACAGATATGTCTCCTAAAGCAAAGGACATAAAGGAAAGAATAAACAAGTGGGACCTCATCCAAATAAGAAGCTTCTGCACAGCTAAAGAAAACATCAGCAAAATGAAAAGGGAGCCAACCCTATGGGAAAATATATTTGCTAATGATACATCAGACAGAGGTTTGATCTCCAAAGGATATAAAGAACTCACACGACTCCACTCCAAGAAGACAAATGATCCAATCAAAAAATGGACAAAGGACCTGGGCAGACGCTTTTCCAATGAGGAGATACAGAGGGCCCAGAGGCATTTGAAAGGATGCTCAGCATCACTAGTCATCAGAGAAATGCAGATCAAAACCACAATGAGGTACCACCTCACACCGGTCAGAATGGCCATCATAAACAGATCAACAAACAGCAGGTGCTGGCGAGGCTGTGGAGTAAAGGGAACCCTAGTACACTGCTGGTGGGAATGCAGACTGGTTCAGCCACTGTGGAAAGCAGTGTGGAATTTCCTCAAAAAGCTGAAAATGGAACTGCCTTTTGATCCAGTGATTCCCCTGCTGGGACTATACCCTAAGAATTCCAAAACGCCAATTCAAAAGAACCTATGCACCCCAAAGTTCATAGCAGCACAATTTACGATAGCCAAGTGTTGGTAGCAACCTAAATGCCCATCAGTAGATGATTGGATCAAAAAACTATGGTACATTTACACAATGGAATACTATGCAGCAGAAAGAAAAAAAAGATCTACTAAGCTTCGTGACGGCATGGACGGAACTGGAGAGCATCATGCTAAGCGAAATAAGCCAGGGGGCGAAAGACAAATACCATATGATCTCACCTATAAGCAGAACCTCACCAACAAAATAAAGATGCAAGGAGAATAATACCAGCAACACTGAAAGAAAAAAGAAACCAACCAGGACAAGAGGGAAGGAGGGAGGGGTGGGAAGGGGAAAAGGAAGGGAAGGGACAAGTCGAGGATCATGTAGCAAGGACTCATGGACAAGTCCAAAGTGGGGAAGGATTGAGGGAGGGAGAGGGGGGATGGGGGGCAGGGGAAAGTGGTAGGGGGGAGGCAGAGACAAATGTATTTGAAAAAGTAAATTAATTAATTAAAAAAATAAAAAAAATTAACAAAATGTGGTACATTTACACAATGGAATACTATGCAGGAGAAAAAAAAGGAATTACTGTTGTATGCAGGAGTGTGGATTGAAATAGAGACTATCACGCTAAGTGAAACAAGCTAGTCAGTGAAAGACAAATACCATATGATCTCACTTATAAGAGGAATCTAATGAACAAAATAAACTAATCAGCAAAATAGAGGCATAGAATCACGTCATACACTGACAGCAATAAGAGGGGAGAAGGGAGGGAGGACTGTTTGAAAGAAGTTGAAGGGATTAATCAAGGAACATATATGAAGGACCCATGGATATGGACAATGGACTGGGGACTGATTATTGAACTGGGGGGTGGGCTGGGTGGAAGAGAGCAATGGGGGAAATAATTGGAATAACTGTAATACATAAAAAAAGAAGAAGTTGCAGAGTAAGGCATATACCATGAGCATATTTTTAACAAGTAATGAAAAACACTGCATATGTGTGTATGTTTCTATGAGCAATTGGTTTGCTGAAAGAGGAATTACAACAGGTTAATAACATCAGTGTTCTCAGGAATATGGCAATGGAGATAAGATAAAGGACTAATTTTTCTTCATATAACTTTGGATATCTCTACTTATTGTAGCAATCACCTTTATTTTTACTTAAATTTTAGTGAAGAGAAATAAGTTCCTGTAATATACTCTCACAATATAAAGGCCTATAAAATATAGCTGTAAAAAAATATACCATCCCACAGTATGTCATCCAGCACTTCTCAAAGTGACAGAAACCAGCTCTGCTCTTAAAATAATGTGTAGACAGTTCATATTATGGGGGTATGATGAACTGGATTGGCATTTCACCACACCCTGTCACTGCCATCCATCCAATAGCTCATCTAATATTTTGGGTTCACTGTAGATGAAAAGGAGAGAAAAATGAAGAAAATGGACAATGGCAGAGCTTTTCTTTGTAAAAACTGACTCTTGCTCAGAAGTCAAAGAAGAATAACTTGTCTAAAAAAAGGGCTGTTTGCCTCGCTTCTGTAAACCCTATGTTTGATCACTAATGACACACCCTGACAATATTTTCTTCCTTTCTTAGAGGGTAACTATGAACCAAACATTTCAGAGTTTACAGAAGGACTGTTGTAGGCCTACTTTGTTTGTGTCTTAAGTTTATCTCAAATTAGACAAAATAATCAAAGGTCAAAAACTATGGCTCATAGCATTTCATTTTGAGGATGAGTCATCAGAATTATATTGTTTTGACTGTTGGCTGATTTAAACAAAAGGGTTGAAATAGGAAGATTTAGCAAAATTCTCTGAGGCCAGAATATATACTTTTTAATATAAAGAGCTGTCATTTGTTTCCACTCCCTCCACGATATCTAACTCCCCAAGATGATCATCTCATCCTCTGGGTCACAAAGCCATAACAGAGCATTACAGAATAAGGAGACCCAAGAAACAGAACACCAGTTGACCTCACAAACACAACCCTACCAGTACCTTTGTATCATAATACAATTACATAGTTTTCTGAGTTAGGATATAGGGAAGGAAGCATCTGTTACAGACTTGGTTTAAACAAGTAGCAAAGGAATATGACTTAAACTTCCAGTCAAGTTGCTGGCGTAGGTAAACATGGCTCATCTCCTGGAACAGCCACATCAAAATTACAACTAAATTATTGAACAACCATCATTTAGAACCATCAGAAATCGAATGAATGGAAGTCTGACAACTATGGAATAAAAGAAACACATCAATCCAGACTAGTAGGAAGGGCAGAGACGTGGAATGATCTGGTCCCACCTCCACATATAGTGGATAAAAATTCGGGAAGAATATCTCAGGAGTGAGGAGTCCCAGCCCCACACCAGGACCCCCAGCACAGTGTTCTGTGCCAGGAAGATAAGTCCTCATAAGTTCTGGCTGCAAAAACCAGCAGAGACTGAGTCAGTGGAATAAACTTCTGGAGTCCCAAGAATTTCCTCTTAAAGAACCCACACACAGACTTACTCAGACTAACTCCCTCTGAGCTCCAGCATCAGAGTAGCAGCTTGAAAGTCACCAGTGGCATACAGGGAGGAACTGAAGTGTCTGGCATCAAGGCAATAGTTGGGGGACAGCTCCCCTAACAGAGCCACAGAACTGGCATTTGAGTGCCATATCTGAGACTCCATCAACATGGTTAACCCTGTCCCATCCTGGAGTACCCTGAGGCTCCATCCCACCCAAATTAGAGCTATTAACAGTGGCTTTTCTAATATGAATGGCTGGTCTTGGCTCATGCTTCACAACTTCCTAAATCCTTTCAAACAAGCAAGAGCCAGTCTCAGTGAGCCCACAGCCCCTGTATCTCTGGCTAAGTGGCCACAGGTCCAGCACTAGCAGCAGCCAGACTAGGTTCAAGCTTGGATTCACCTGGGAATCTCCAAGACCAGCACAAGTAGCAGCCATCTCAGATTGCTTTATAGCTCAGGCAGGGTGCTCCAGGCAAAACAGAGGTGGGGCTGACCTTGGCCTGCACCACTTGGAAAACACCAAGGCCTTCCCACACAGTGGACAACTACACACCACATAGGAGCACCACCACCCTGCCCGCTGCAGAGCTGATCCTCCATGGAGGATAAAGGCAGTTGTAAGTGGTCAAAGCCAGTCCTTGTAGCTGACTGGCCTGGGTAAATCCTTCCCATTGATGTTCTAACAGCAACCAAAGCCTCAACCACCAGAGGAGGGTGTACTCAGTCCACATAAAGGGCACACCTTGAGTACTCAGCTTGGGTGATAGGGGAACAGGGGCCACTGGACCCTAAAGGACACCTACTACATTAGGTCACAATACCAAGACAGGGAGTCATACCAGCTCTACCTAATACATAGAAACAAACAGAGGGAAGCTCCCAAAATGAGGAGACAAAGAAACATGACCCAAATGAAAGAAGAGATTAAAACTGCAGAAAAAGAACTAAAGGGAGGTAAGCAATCTATCACATCACATGTGGAGTTCAAAACACTGATTATAAGGATGCTCAAGGAACTTAGTGAGAACCTCAACAGCATAAAAAAGATCCAGTCAGAATCAAAGGTAAACTAACTGAAATAAATACCAATTTACAGGGAAACAACAGTAGAGTGAATTAAGCTGAGAATCAAATCAATGATTTGGAACATAAGGAAGCAAAAAAACAATCAGAACAAGAAGAAAAAAGAAAAAAAAGAGCATAGTTTAAGGAGCCTCTGGGGCAACTTTAAGAGGTTCAACATTAGCATCATAGGGGTGTCAGAAGGAGACAAGAAAGAGCAAGAAATTGGAAATCTATCTGAAGAAATAATGAAAGAAAACCTCCCTAACTTCCCTAATTTGGTGAAGGAAAAGATGTGCAAATCCAGGGAGCACAGGGAGTCCTAAACAAGGTAGATGGAAAGAGGTCCATTCCAAGACACATTATAATTAAAATGCTAAAGGTTAAAGATAAAGGGAGAATCTTAGAAGCAGCAAGAGAAAAGAAGTTAGTCACCTACAGGGAAGTTCCCATAAGACTGTCCACTGATTTCTCAAAAGAAACTTTGCAGGCTAGAAGGGATTGGCAAGAAATATTCAAAGGCATGAAAAACAGACCTACAGCCAAGATTGCTCTACCCAGCCAAGTTATCATTTAGAATCAAAGAGCAGATAAAGACCTTCCCAGACAAGAAAAAACTAAAGGAGTTCATCATCACCAAACCATTATTATATCAAATGTTAAAGGGACTTATTTAAGAAAAAAAATAAGATCAAAACTAGGAACAATAAAATGGCAATAAGAAGATATTTATCAACAACTGAATCTAAAAAACAAACTAAGCAAACAGGAAAAATAGAGACAGAATCATGGATATGGAGAGCATTTTGATATTTGCGAGATGGGAGGCTGTTGTGAGGGAATGGGTGAAGAGGTGAGGGAATTAAGAAGTACAAATAGGTAGCAATAGCATAGCAAAGGGGATGTAAAGTACAGTATAGGAATTGGAATAGCCAAAGAACTTGTACACAAGATCCATAAACAATGGTGTGGGGATTGCACAAGGGAATGGGGGTTTCTAAGTGGAGAAGGGCAAAGGAGGAAAAATTGGGACAACTGTAATAGCATAATTAATAAATATAATTTTAAAAAATTAGCAACTGTTTCTGTGAAACTGTTTGGGTCCTGACATATACTGCTTAGGATGGCCGCCTGACCCTTACTCGAACTCAATGAGACTATCAATTTTGAGACATCACACTTTATTCTATGCTCAACTATGAAGATTCATCTAGAAAAGTTTATTAGCTAAAAAGAAGTTAGTTGGATATGAGCAATTTTGGGTTAACATGAAACAATACTTCTCTTTCAGAACCACATGGGGGGACTAAATTAAGGTGAGTTACTGTTCTCTGAGTTAAAAAAAAAAGCTCAAAAATAGAAAACATATGGAGGAAAAAAATATAAAGTGGAAACAGGAGGGTTTTCTTCATACAGCCTTTATAGAACGAGGTGATATACATCACAATGTTATCTAATTTTAATGTAACCAGAGAAAGAAATTATTAAACAAATAGTGGTAAGGTTTATAACCTGATCATTTTAACCCTAGACTTTGAAGGGTTGACTAATTTTATAATTTACCTATTCAATAAAAATGTTTGTAAGAGTAAGTATTCCGAAAAACTAGAAATGCTGTTAAATTTACAATAAACATGTTTGGTTCCATATTAGACAAATAGAAGAAAAGAAAATGTTCTAGGGTAAATCCAGCATGTTGTCTAATAAAATGATGATTTTCAGTAGTAAATATACAAATAACATAAGGGCTAAGAATACACAAAATATTCTGAAAGCTGAAGTCCATACCATCCCTACCACATGTAAAGGCCCCCTCTATTATATTCTAGAATTAGACTTCAGTTATTTTTATACCAAAACAACTTCCCATCACTCATGTCCTGTTTGATCATGTCTCAGTCAGAGGGAAACAAAAGCTAGGGTAATAGGATAAGCAAAGCAGAAAGTTACACCTTTAATGACCTGCCTGCCCCTGATGTTCTAGTCCTTTCCCTAAAATCTTAACTGTGACTTGATCACCTGCTGGAACCTTTCTTATGCCCTTCTTCCCTGGTACTGACCTCTTTATTCTTAATCCCCTGATTAAACTCCCCCCTTAGCACAGATTTGTACCTCCAGCCTCTCTCCCCTCTCCCTCCCACTCTGAATCCATTCTTTGTATAATCAGAATGACCAGTTATTTCTGCTTTCTTAATAGTTACAAATGATTACCACCTCAGATACACTGGATAAGGCTGTAAACAGCCAAAACCACAATCATATTCGGAGCCCTGAATTGTGAAGGACCTAAGAGCTGGACATAGAAAGAGCCTGGGCCCCTTACACTGAACACCACATAGGCATCACAGATGGACATGTGCCACCTACAAGCATGATGGCAGCACGATGAGTGAATGATAATACATTTTAATTTTCTTTATTTTTTTTCCCTTTGAAAAACTACCTTCTGTCTGGCTTTTACCATGACCCACAGTAAAAATTACATTTATATCACAACCCAATGCACACACAACATCTGTATCTATCTCTATAGCTATAAAGTAATATCCATCATCATTAAGAGCAATATACTTTAATATTCTCTATTCAATTCTATCCTTTAAAAAAAATCTGGTTCACGTAATGTTGAGCTAAAGAAGCCTGATAGAGAGTGCATACTGTATGATTCCATTTATAGGAAGGTCTAGAATAGTTGAGAATAGGTATGTACAGTCTTTATTTCATTGTACTTGAAAAAAATAATAGAAAGGCAGTAACAGAGTAAGAATATAAAGATCTAGAGAAGACAAAAATACTTCACTCATTTAAAAAAGAAATCATGCATAGATGCACACAAGGAGACAAGTACAAGAATATTCACTGTGACATTTAATAGAAAAAAAATTGGAAATAACAAAGCAGCTAATATAAAATCTGCAATGATAGAGGTCAAAAGAATGAGAACATCAGCTTCGAGAGGATTACAGGACAGTCTACTGAGATGCTGGAAATGTTTTATATATTGAGATCTGGGTGGTGGTTATATGGATGCACAAATGTGAAATCCATCAAGCTGCATAATTAGCATTATACTTGAGCACTTTATGTAAGTTCTATTTCAATAAAAAAATAAAAAATAAAACAAAAAGAATGGTGGTTGAAAACAATTAAATTGATTTTACCCAGTTTGAAAATAGCTCCAAATATGTTGTACATATATTTTTTAAAAAGAATATATATACACATATACATACAGACACACAAAGACACACGTCAGGCTTTGTATCAGGCTTCTTTAGGTCAACATTATGTGACCTAGATTTTTTTAAAAATGTGTATGTATACATTTTTTTATTTTTAAAATTTCCCTAGGTCTTAGGATCAAGGAATTTTTAATTATGCTGGCTGGATAGTAGCAGGCAGTGAGAAAAAAAAGAAGTGTACAACTCCTGGATGTCTTCACAGGAAAAAAAAATACAGATTTCTAATTAATCAACATTAGGCTCAAATAATATGACTCTTCTCCTAGGTATCCATTCTGTTCACACAGTAAGCGTGGAAAGCTACTTTTTGAATTCTAGATTGCATTGCATATATTATCTGTTTCAACAGATCTTTTGCTTTAAGAAATTATGAACCCCCAAACATGCAGAAAAAAATCTCAATGTAAAATATGATACACAGAAGTTTATAACAAGAAAAAGCATACACACACACCAAAATTCTTCCAAAGGTGGTTACAATGGTAGCACTAAAATTAGCTGTAATACGCAGGTGCTGAAAAGATACTGTGGTAACAGTACAGTCGTAAGAAAAACAATATTCTCAAGTCCTAGACTGGGAAGGAGGCTTTATATTTTAGAAGAACCATGTTGTTTAAAATGGAGGTCAATGCTAGTATATAGAGAAACCATGTCTTCTATTACAGTGTTTGAGATGTGGGTGTGTACAGTCTCTATTTCATTGTACTTGAAAAAAAGAATAAAAAGGCAGTAACAGAGTAAGAATATAAAGATCTAGAGAAGACAAAGATATTTCTTTCATTTAAAAAGGAAATCATGCATAGATGCACACAAGGAGACATGTAGAATATTCACTGTGACATTGTAATAGAAAAATAACAGAACAACTAATATAAAATGTTTACACAATGCAATAAAAGGGTTGAACTAGTTCTATATACCAACTTGGATAAATATCAAAAACAATGCTGAATTAAAAATAAAAGCAAGTGCAGAATAATACATTAGTATTTATATCACATTTTAAACATACAAAACACAACCACATATATCATTATAACAGGTATGTTGGTAAAGATATAAAAATTAAATGGCAGGAATCCCAGAAAACTCTTAATAGTGGCTGTCTCTGATCGAAGTTGCAAGAAAAGAAGGGAATGGAATAAGGATGATGTTTAAAAAGAACTTTATAACTGGTGTTTTTTTCCTTAAAAAAATGAAAGCTAAAAATACAGTAACAGGTGTTGAATCTGGGAGGGAGGAATATGGTTGTTTTGCTCTTTGTGCTTTTCAGTAACTTGTAAGTTTCTCAAAATTATAAAAAATGTCAGGTGTACCTTTTTTTTTGGATTCAGAATAACCAATAATTTATATAACACAGGCAACCCCTCTTTGGTTTTGTGGCAAGACTCACACGGATCCATCATCTTTTAAATTGTGTTTATTAACTTGAATAAGGGCTGCAGATATGTGAACACAGTAAGTACTTTGTTAACATGGGAACATCTACCTGTGTATTTTGGTTATTTCTTTAATACTTGTAATGCAATATTACTATTATGGAGGGAAATACACTTAAACTAGCAATTTTCAACCTTTTTCATTTCATGGCCCACAAACTAATTACTAAATTTCTGCAGACAACAAAAAATATATTTTTTGCTGATCTGACACAAAAATAGGTATAATTTTGATTGATTCACACCAGCTGGCTATTGTTGTGTTCACTGTTGTCATTTTTGTATTTCCACAATCTAAGGGAAAAGAGGTTGGTGCCCCTGACTACACAGTCAGGTGTTACATGTTTTAAAAATTCTTGCTGCACACTGGCTGAAAAATTGCTGACGTAAAGAATAATAAGAAAAACAATACTTTGTAAGGCACCTTCTGGAAAACAGCCTGAAATCTGATTCTGGTCAGTAGTGTATTTCACCTCAGCACATATTCAAGTTAGAAAAGAAAGAGCACTAACTAGAATGTCACTTACTACAATGTAGCTGCTAATCATTTTAACAGATGAAACAAGAAATAGGAGGGGGTACCCAAAAGTACCCTAAATTTATCTTCTGGAGGGCAGATCCCTTGTAGTACAGGCTTTACCCACTAGGTCAATATTCTAGGAACCCATCTGAGACAGTGTACCTGCTGAAGTTGCTGTGAGAAGCTGGTTTGGCTTCAGTGAATTTTTTGAAGACACTTTCAACACATTAGTCCATTTCATGATGGGTGATTTACAAGCACACCTGCCCACACCTAGCTGAGTGTCCAGCTGTCTTTGATCAAAAATAGCATGAGCCCTGTGTCCCATACTCCCTATTCACCTAATCTCTCCCAGAGAAATTTTTTTGTTTTGTTTTCCAGCATGAAAAAAAGTCTTCAAAGGGAAATGTTTCGTCAACGTGGAAGAGGTGAAACAAAAAAACAGCAGAAGCACTAAAAGGGATCAAAATTGACAAGTTCAAAAACTGTTTTGAGCAGTGGAAAAAATGTCTCGAGAGGTGTATTGCATCAAATGGAGAATACTTTGAAGGTGACTGAAGTTTAAACATGTAAAAATAAATACACATTTTTTAATAAATAAATTTTTTTCTGGGGGTCCCCCCTCATATTTCAATATCATTCTATGAAGAGCAGAAAATTTAAGATGATGTTACCTTGACTAGTTCAGGCAGGTAGCTATCTAAACCGGAACTGGAACCTTCCAATTTGCTTTGTTCATCATCTAAAATGGCAAAACAGATTACTTGAGTCATTTGTAGTTGAACATATATTTTTTGAAAAACAGAGGAGAAGGAAGCTCATTTCTCTTATGTGCCCTTGAACGCAACTCTGCTTGCTCTATAGAAACACCTTGGAGCTTCAAAAAAATATTCTGATACCCAGGCCCAACGGTGAGAGTTCAACATTTGATAGCTGGTACAGCATGGATATTGTCTGATTAGAACTGGTACTAGGTGTGAACATAGGCCCATAGGGCCATACCCATCAGATGTGCTAAAAGTCAGGTGTCCCCAGGCCAACTACATCAGAATCTTTAGAATCTTTGATGGGACAGATGAAAGAATATATATATCTCCTCAGCCAAGGACATTTTTTTCATTGCTTTTAGAGAGAGAAGAAGGGAGAGAGGACAGGTGAGAATCATTGATATGAAAGAAAAATATTGATTGGTTGCCTCCCACACATGCTTGGACCAGGGATCAAACCTGTGACCTGGGTATGTGCCCTGACCAGGAATCAAACTTGCAACCTTTTGGTTATGGGGCAATGCTTCAACCAACTGAGTCATATGGCCCAGGGAAATTAAAAAAATATTTTTAAAAAGTATCTAGGCATTTCTAAGACACAGAGTTGAGAATCATCTGCCCAAACAAACAAACAAACAAAACCCAAACAAAAAAAACCCCACACATGAACTGTAAAGAAAATGGCCAGAATTTTCCCACCAATGTCATTCAAGGCTTCTGCCCCTTATCTTTGCTTTGGAAATTCCAAAGGATATGATTAATGGTAACAGTAGTAACTATAATTAGTATTTTAAGCATTGACTCTATGCTAGGTACTAGACATACATTATCTTATTTAATCTTTCCATGGACCAGCACATCCCATTTTTTAATTCCCATTTTACAGGTGAGTAAACCAACACTCAGAAAATGTAAACAGCCTGCCCAAGGTCTCACAGCTGAAAAATAATGTTTACTGCTGGGATTCAATCTCAGGTCTTCCTTTCTGCCTCCAAAGCTGTGGTTCTTTCAATTACATGATTTCCTTATAGAAATGATGTTAAGGTAATAAATCATAATGTGATAAAATCTTTTTTTGACAAGTTGTATGTAAAAAGCTTACATCTGTCTCACCTCTCATGTACATGTGCAATATATGTCTACTTTCGCTAGTCTCTGGCAAAAATAATAGATACCCGCAGAATGTGCCTGTACCTGGGGAAGCTAGACCCACCTACCTTCATGAGAGTCTCCATTTCGCTTTTCTTGCATTGCAGCTTCAAAGTTGAGCTGGAGAATCTTGTTTAGAGTTGTGATCCATTCTTCCATTTCCACTTCACTGTCTGCTGCCAAAAGATAACTACTTTTGTCTTGCATTTTGAGCTCAAAAGCAAAACGCCTGACTTTGTTGTTCTGAAATGGAAGAGGGTAACAAGACATATTTATAAAGAATTGGAACAGCCTTTAAAGTTTTTCCTTTTATTATTTGCTGATGGGTGCTATCACACTGGCATTTCAGATCAAGTCCCCTCCCCATAAAACCCCATCACTATCTACCTTCCTTGCTTTATTTTCTCCATCTGACATGTTACATATTATACAGAGTCATCTTATTTGCTGTCTGTCCCCTCCAATGGAATGGTAGCTCCTCAGGGCAGAGATTTCTCTTATTCAATGCTAATCCCCATTTGCAGAACACTGCCTGGTAAATAATAGGCTCTTGAAAAATACTTGAATGAATGAAATTTCATTGAACATTTTCAATTCCCCTAGCTTCAATTTTTTTTTAAATGAACTATTGTGTGGTATTATGTTTTTAAAAGCAAATCATTATCTGTCAATATGTTTGACTTCCTTATCTCCAAACCCCTCATCACGTATGAGTCCCAAAAGTTATTGGGACGTTGTGTCTACATTCCCCTTCTTTTATGCCGGTGGTATTTATGCCTGGGGAAGGGTGTCTGACTCAAATTATAAACACAGTAGTTTGCGTGCATTAAATGATGAAACTTGAACATGCCGTAGACTAGGTTTTCTTAACCTCTGCACTACTGATGTTTTGGGTGATAATTCTGTTCTGAGGGGGCTGTCCTGTGCATTATAGGTGGTTTGGCAGCATCCCTGGCCTTACCCACTAGATGCCAGTAGCATTTCCTCCAGTTGTGAAGATCAAAACATGTCTCTAGACATTACCAAATATCCCCTGGGGCTAAAATCACCCCCCAGTCATTGCCTTAGATAGAGGTTAAACTTGGAAGACCATGGTGCAAGATTCCTTGTAGGTAGAGGCCGAGGGACATGATACCACTAACTCCTGCCAACCTGTGGAGGGCAGAGCAGACCCCTTGCCCACTAAAATTCTAGCTGGTTAGCTGTCCCCAAAGGCATCTCAGTGTACTTCTCAGAAACATGAAGGAATGTGTCGCTTCTGGCAAAGCCATAAAAACTACTGTGTACAGACTGCCTGCTGTGGGTGCCCTAATTGCTGCCCTGGACCTCACTTAAACTTCACTTCACTTCAAGGAAGGAATCAGAGTAAAAGTCTGGAAGTGAAATCAATTTTGTTTCCACTACATTCCTCGATTATGAAAGTAAAAAGTTAAAGGGGGGCAGGGAAAGAACATTAGATCTTGATTCTGAATTATTCCTGTTTCCTTATCTACAAAATAAGGATAATCACTTCAAGCACCTGAAGTACTTTTAGAGTTTAACATTCTAAACTGGATTCAATTCAGGTCCATTTTAAAATTTTAGTTTAGGTATTTCTTTGAACTCACAGCATTAATCAACTAATTTGTTAATAATGTCCAATAGGAATATAATTTTTAAAAACCCCAAAACACTTAAACCACAACTTTTGGATCTTAGCTTACAAATGGACATGGATAAAAACAAATAATTTTAAATTTTTTAAGCCTTAGATACAATTCATTAAATGGAAAACACCATCAGCAACATCTAAAAAAAAAAAAAAAAAAAAAAGATGAGACATCCACTGAAGTCAAAATCTAAATTTAGATTCTAAATCTTAGATTCTAAAATGTACTCCAGAGACTGAATGATAAACCAAGGATGCTGTGCTTATAAATTACCTATACACTGTGTTGATGACTAGCAAAAAACTCTTACAAAGAAAATAATTACTTCCTATTTTCCAAATGCCAGAAAATTCAACTAAAAAGTAACTTTAAAAGTCTCTCAACTTAAAAATCTAAATCAAACTCCTACTTGGGAATCCAACACAAGAAGTTAGTTTGCCATCATTGACAATTCACTCTGGTATTCCTTACTTTACACTGTGAATAAACATGCTTTCTGATATAATTTGGTTTCTACAGTGACAGCTTTCAGGTGAGGCTGGGGAGACATCTACATGCCAATTAGCTGTTGCTGCATAATAATTTTCAGTGAATGCTAAATGATGCTATACTCTTGATCCAGGGTCCAAGTACACTTAATACACTTTCATGTATTTCACACACACACTCTTTTTTTGATCTTGCACAGTGTTGTTTATTTTTTAAATCAGTTACCAATAATTAAGAACAAGATTTAACTAAAATTTTATATTTTTGCCTTTCCTGATGATCTGGCAACCCTGAGATGGTATTTCCACCCAGTAGCATCAGTCCTCCTTAAATGGGACCACTTGTCCTCCAGTTTGTCACAGTTACAAGTATTCCCTATTGTTTTACACTCAGTCTCCTTCTTTGACTTAATTACCTGTTTGGTGCCTGAAAACATAGTTTGGACCCCCAACTTCTATTGCTGGCCATGATGAAGTAATAGAGTACAAACTTAACTCTCTCATCGTAACAACTAGAAAACTGGACAAACTAGATGAAACTATTTTCAGATATTTGACAACAGGGAGGGCAGGCCTGGGATCCCTGATAGAAAATAAATGAAGTAAGCCCTATAACCATCTTAGCTTTTTGCCTGGAGGCAATATCTGGATCATGGCACAGGGAGGGAAACCTAGAGTCTTGCAGTCTCCCTGAGCCAAAGAGACTGACCAAAAGGTCAGGAAGGCCCAGGTGGCTAGAACATGCAGGACAGGTTTCAGAATGAGAACAAAGCTCTCAGCACAAAAGAGATCCAAATTTAGTAAAAATTCAGTCTCACATTCATTATATTTTCTATTTATATGTTTTGCCTTAACAAAAAGCTTACAAAGGAAGGAAGGAGGAAAGGAAAGAAGGAAGGAAGGAAGAAAGGAAGGGAGGGAGGGAGGGAGGGAGGGAATGAGGGAGGGGCGGGCATAAAAACCTCAATTTCTGGCCACCAGAGATAAAGAGAAGATCACAAAGAAGATGGAATAAGAATAACATCAGATTCCAAAACAACATGAGAACCCAGAAGATAATGAAATGCCTTCAAATTCTAAGGTAAATTTTACCTTGCATTTCTACATATAGCCAAACTATTAGTCAAGTATAAATGTAAAAATAAAGATATTTGCAGATATGCTAACCCTCAAAAAATTAACATCTTACATATGATTACTCAGGAAGCTACTGTAAGCTACTGCAAGAAAGTAAAACAAGAAGACAACATAGGATCCTCAAAATAGGAATCCAATACAGGGAAGAAGGTAAAGGGAATTTTCAGGATGGCGGCTGTGCTGACGCTAAGAAAGCAATTACATCTGATGCTTCAACACGGATTTGAACTGCATGAGTCCACTTATATGTGGATTTTTTCCAATAGATACTTTGGAAATTTTTTTTTTTATATTTGTGACTGCATGAAAAAACTTGCAGATGAATTGCATAGCCTGGAAACATTGAAAATTCAGAAAAAGGTATGACATAAATGAGTAAAACCTATGTAGATACTGGTCTATTTTATCATTTACTACTGTAAAATATTCAGAAATATATTATAAAAGTTAAAATTTATAAAAACTTCTGCGCACACTTAGAGAACAGACATGGCACCATTCTCAGTCAAGAAAAATATAAATAAATGTAAAGATGCAGTACATATGTGTAACATACAAAATATGTGCTAATCTACTGTTTTTGTTATCAGTAAGGCTTCTGGATGATAACAGGCTATAAGTAGTTAAATTTGGGAGGAGTGAAAAGTTATACATGGATTTTTGACTATGCAGGTGGATGGTGCTCCTAACCTCTGGGTTGTTCAAGGGTCAGCTGTAGTCCAGATTAATGCAGAGAGGAGGGTGACAGGAGCTAAAAATCCTATCACCAGCACATAATGTCCATGACTTATGAATGAAGAGCATAAACACTGCTTGTCTAGCAATATGAAAACAAATCACAGAAAAAATAATGAAAATAATTGAAAACCATCATTTTAGGAAGTGGGGAGTGGGTGAGGTGGTGGTGAGGGAGGCAGGAATGTGCCTTCAGTGCTACCTTTTTGCACTGTTTGTTTAAATCAAATGAACAATTAAATGAAAATGCAATTTAAAGTAAACATGAACACATGAACAAGTATACTTGTGGGTCAAACCAGAGAGCTGTGTGTCTAACATTAACCACGCTGGCACAAAACAACCTTTCTTGTAGAATCAAGCTTCAGGCTGATATCATTAACCAACACAGAGTCATTTTACGAGAGATTCTCTGATAATGGTGACTGTATCTATTATGAGGAATTGTCAAGGAGATTGTTCATTAATCACACAGGGCCCTATCTCTGAGTGCCCTCAAGAGAAAATGCCAGAATGATCTCCATTCTGAGATCATTCAGGCAGTTTCTGACTAATTAGATTGTATCTGTGTGCTGTGTGATTGAATGGGTCTCCAAGCTAGAAAGTGTAGAGCCCAGTTTGTTACCCACCCAAAGCTGGTATTAGGTCTTCATAACATATACTTTTTCCTTACCTTAATTCCACTTTATCTCCTCCCTACCCTTACTCCTTGTTTACCTTTCTGCTACCAAACACACTTTAGAGCTTCCTGAAAAATGGCAGGTGGATGGCTGAATGGATGAATAGATGGGAAAACAGGCAAGCTACTTTCAAAGACAATTCTATAAAGGTATAGAAGGAGAATGCCAAATTGGTAAAAACAGCTCTTTGGGAAAGGGAGCAACTGGAGCCAACAGGAATGTCCACAATCTGTATTGTCTGATATTTATAATATGTGTATATTTATGTATTAGATATTATAATCAAAAATAAGTTTTAAGAATAACTCTACACCTGTACCAGTACTATGACAAAAATACCTAATATTGACCATGTGCCATCACTGTCACAAGTTCTTACATCTATTAATTAATCTTCTCAGAAACTATATTTGGTACTATTATTATCCCTATTTAACAAAGGAGGAAACTGAGGCTCAGAGAGGTTAAATATCATCTCCAAGGTTACAGAGTTGGTAAGTGGTAGAGCATGGATTTGAACTCAGTCTGGTCCTGAAACCCAATCCCTTGACCAACATACTACTCTGTCATTGGTAAAGTTAGCACTAAGACGCTAAGAACTGTTCTAAATATTTCCAAGTTAGCTCATCCAATCCTGTCATTTAGTCTATTAAGGAAAAATTATCACTATCCAAATTTTGCAAATGAAAGAACTTCAGGTAATAGCCCATCCAAAGTCACACAGCTAAAAAGTAGCTAGTCAGGTTTTGAACACAAGAGTTTGTGCATAAGAGCACTTGTGCTGCTACAACAATTTTGCCTCAGTGTTATACCTGCCATCTTCCAAAATGATGAAAAACAAGCCTGTTCCCATTTAAAGTCAGCTACTATATTTCTACCATAAAATTGCCATGTTTGGAAGTGTTTGCTTAAATCAGACAGTACTTTTACAAATAAGGAAACTTGATAACCTCTTTCCATATTTACCTGAACCACACCCATACAGGAATCCAAAAATATCGATCCTTTCGGTTCTTTGGAGATCTTTTCATCTTTATAAAAATTCAAATTGTAGGATCCATCACCAAGTTGAATCAGGTGGAAAAACCGTCTTTTAAATGACTAAGAGAAAAATACACACACAGCTATTGTTTCAAAATTAAAAGAGTCACAATATCAATAACTCACAATTCAATACATATGTAAAAACCAGTTTAGTTCTCTCCAAAAGAAATCTAACTCTGGTCAATGCCCCGGGTTAACTGGGTGAGTTATGACTCTCTTTCACATCTAATAATTTCACTGCATTTCAATTCTAAGGAGGTGATTCACTTAATATCCACGGGTCATTTTTCTCACCCACAGAATTTCAGGTATTACATAACTACCCAAAAGCAATGCAGTGAGCTTCAATGTGGGATGCAGTTCAGAGGGGTAGACACTTTCCAAATCCCCAGAGTTTTTTGCTCACGGAGAACAGAAACTATTCTTTGCCTCAGGACACTGAATGATTTTCCAGCCTCAGGATTAGGACAGTCAGCATTTTCCCCAATTTAATTTTTATCTCCCTGTCTACCCTACCACTATTTCTTTTCTCTTTATTACTGGTCCTTTCCTTTCTCTTATTCTATATTTCTCTCCTGAGTAGATTTTACACTGGTTTTACTTTTCTCTTTGCCAACTTCTTCCAATATAACTGTTTTCCCTTTAGTCCTCAATTTTTACTTTACTTGACTTTGTCACAGTAGACCTCCGCAAAACTGCTTAGGTTTATACTCTCAGTGATTGATGTCAGTGACGCTCTATGAGACACCAAATATCATTTCCGTAATTAATACAGAGAAAAAAGCCTGTGTTAGCAATCATACCTTCATACCAGCCCAATGATGATCTGTCTTCACACTGGTCACGAGAGGGTGACAAGGGTAAGTGGATGGAGGGGTCTGTACAAATGGGGGTCAATCATATTAACCAAAGGGTGGCATCTTACTAACTAGACAATGTCACTTTTGTCAGGAAAAGCAGCATGCCCATTAATTTTGAGCATTATTCCTAAGACCTACAGCAAGCTGAGTGATAGGCCTCCTTACCCTCATGGTCACGCTTATCGCACTGTTCATATTGCCTTTGTACAGCCACCCATGCTTGGTAATTCCACCCTTCTGAGAGCCAAGGGAGGCAGCATCCTAGGAGAGAAGGAAAACTCTGCAATCAATCTCCCATTATTACCTATGTTATTTGCTATGAGTCTGGTTTATGGGAAAATCATTGATTTGGTGTCAGGTTGGCCTTTGCTCCTGTACTGGAGTAACCAGTTGACCCTAAGATCTATAAGTCACTTTAGAGTTCACTTGACAGGGAAAGAGAGGGACAAGCCTAAATTTCTGAAAACTCTAGTCCATTAAAAGGCAAAGCTAGTTTCACTCCTTTTTTATTTTTAAGTGTTTAATGAGCTACAGAAAGTACATACCACACTTGACCACTCAAGTTGTAAGGTCTTGCCTGGTTTCATAAAAAAATATTTTCAAATTACACTCCCCTATAGTTGAAGAACAAAAGCAAATTCCTGGAAAACTTCCCAGAGGCTTAGTTCAGGGAGGTAAACAAAGAAAGGAAGGAAGGAAATGTGAGGCAATAAAGAAAGAAGAGGTAACACGATGGGGCAACAGAAAAGAAGGAAAGGGCAGGAAGAATGTAACAGAGATAGAGGAAAGAAGGAGAGTTAGAATACAAAAGGAAGAGCTAGAAAAGTAAAGAAACGTGCTCCTTCAAGTTCTGACCCCAAGCTCTGAAATCTGGGTTTAAGGGGGCGGTGCTGCCAGCAATTGCTAAAAATATAGGCATATATTTGTACACATAATAAACAAAGCGATGAAACATATACACACACAAATACACAATCCAGCAAGTCTCCTACCACACCCTTCCACACTCTTTAAGAGTATTCTCTTGTCACTGCTTTCCCCCTTTAAGGCTGTGCCCAATACACACTTCAGCAGGTATCCTGAGAAAAGAAGGCCACACAGTGTCAAGTTACCCAGCTCATATCTCCTAAATCTAGTCTCTGATTATGATCCTTATTTTTGTAACCAAGCAGACAATGGCAAAAAGACTCATTTTATGCTTCATTTTAGACCATCTCAATATTAATATTGGTGGTTTTATTGTTATTACTAACAAAAGTAGAAATAACTGTCTGGGATTTTACAGTTTTGTTTTGTGTGTCCTTACATGCATTATTTTAATTGGCCCTCCTCTTACTATTAATCAGCATCAAGTCTTTGATATTTTGTTTTTCATTTTGAATGACTGCCTCCTCTTCCCAGACTTATTTAAAAAGTGGTTTCTAAAACAATTTGCCGCCAAGGACATTGTTAAAGTTCTTGAGTGACTGGTGTTATTGGCTTAGCTGATGATTTAAAAAGGAAAAGAAAAACTAAACTCCAAATGAAGTATCCAATAGAGACTAGAGGAGAAAGAAATGCAGAGATGGACAGCGCTAACATTTTATTAGGTTTCCTTTGCTTAGCGGACATAGTCACCTTCACACCCTACTCTTTTTGTATACTTCCCCAGCCATAACCATTTCTCCAATAGTAGAGGTGGTGTGTTGTTAAAATCAGAGCTTCTGTTCTGTAATACTTCATTCAAAACAATCACTGAAAAAACAGCCATTTAAAATTTACTGGCTACCAGTTTGTTTTAAGGCATCCTGTTAAAAAATAATATAAACTTAAGGTCTAAGTAATCTTCCTATCTTTTAACAGTGTAGCTAAATCTCATCCAGGCCTTTGAAAATGATCTCAGAATAAATAAACAGGACCAGAAGAACATGCTATGCATGCTAAGTAGTTAAGTTGAAACAGAAACCTTATTTCAATCAATCAACAACATATTTTTAAGTTTTTCCCCTGTTTTAAGAAACATTCCAATTCCTGTTTTGGTGAAATGTTGGTAATTTTCTAATTAATCTTCTAAGTCTGTAAAATAAATAATTTTTTTAATCTGTGAGTGATAATCCTACCTCATCTTTGTCAACCTCCTCATCAACTTCATAGACATGAACAGGAAGTTTATCCAACTTGGCCACTTTGCTTTAAAGAGAAGAAAAGAAACTTGTTTTATAATTACCTAATCCATGGAGAGATGCTGTATTTCTTCTCCCATCAGAGGAACTGGCATTTAACAAATCCAAAACTGGCCCACTCAGATAAAGAATGAAAACCATAAATGCTACTGTTTTTCATAGTGGAGTTAAGAGAACTTCAAAAGCTATGTAGAAAAGATGGAATAGCTTGTTCGGAGTTACACACGTATTTCAGAATGGGAATGTTTGTTAATAAACAAAGTCTTGATAGAATAACTTTCAATATGAAATTTAAAAGAAAACATGGAAAATGAGGTTATTACATTTAAATGTATTAGGAACCACAATCTTAGATAATGGCATTCACAGCAAAAACAAGACAGTAACAATAGTGGCTAGCATTTATTAAATAGTTATGTGATAAGCACTGTGCTGTGTACTTCAAGTGTTATCTCCTCTAGTCCTTTAGATGGTGGGGACTGATGTTAAGACCACTTAATACACGAGGAAACTGAGACTTAGGGAGCAGAGCAAGGAGATGACATACGCAGACATAGAACAGAATCCATGGTCTTATTCACTGTTACAATCTTCCCTCTCATCCTCATCACAATCAGAAACTCTTTTTAATGCCAAAAAGTAAACTCTACCAGCAGTAAAACTATATCATACAGTAAGTACTATACAACTCACAGTCTATCCTCTTGTAGCTATGAGAATGGTGCAAACAAGGCTATCAAGTGATCCGATCAAATGGGAAGAATTTTAAAATCCCTACATGAGTACTGGATAAGTATAGAAGAGACATACTCATCTGGAGAAGATAATGCTGGAAGGGAGTATTCTTGGCCGAAGTTTAAAAAAGGCATTTGGGAAGTTGGCTAAACATTCTTAAGGAGTGGCTGAACCACACAAATAGAATAAACAAATAGCTAGGTCCACCAAGAATAGTATAAACAAATTAAACCAATAGATGCAACAAACACAAAGAAAATATATTAATAGGTTCTCAAGTAAAATTTTCATTGGCAATGGTTACTTTTGAAACAATCCATCATTATTTTCTTTCAATCTATAATCAACTATACTTAAGTTTGCTAACTGCATCATTTAAGGATGCACCATGTTTATATCCTCTCAGTGTGAGACCTACCTATCTTTTATTCACTTTAACCACCACTCAGCAACCTAAACACACTTGCTTTTGGTGTATTCTACAATGAGTTAATACTTTAAAGGAGGTAAAGAAATTTGGGAAATGCTTGTTCTGTGATATACTTTTCACAGACAATTTATTAAATAAAAAAAGAAACAAATTTTTTTATTTAATATGAAATAAAACAAAACTTTTGTTTCTTAAAAAAATTTTTAAGAGAAAACACAATGTAGCATTTTCAATACTCTCATATTTTCTTTGTTTTCTATTTCTCACTGAAAAAAATTCACCTGTTTGTGTTTTATCCGTGTTACCCTGAAAGAATCACTGGACATAATTAAACTATCTATGCAATTATTACCACCTGCCAAGCCCAGAGTACGGGATTGAGTCCTATTATCAAATGCCCTGTAAACAATAGCTACCTCATATACACACAAAGGGTCTAGAAATATTTTTTTCCAATTACTTTGATTGCATAGAAGTTACATACCTCCCTAAACATTTTTGATACAAAGAATTTTCCTTATGTGCATAACACTACCTTATGCAGTCTGGCCATTTACTCACTTTGGAAGCTGTCGAAACTCTCCTGAGTAATCTTCATATTTATAGTTCACAAGGTGCCAGTCAGAGTTATAGGTTTTGATGCACTATTGGGGGGGGCATTAAAAAAATAGAAATTATATGAGAAAAATTTTAAAAAGTGATGATTTTTAGAGAATATTTGGGAAGGTTTATGAATGTACATCCATACAAACATCCAAAAAAAAAATTTCCCCTTAACCCTCTCATGCCTAAAATTCCACCATCACAGGTTCTTCTGAAGCTTAAGGACTATTGAAACATCACTCCTGGGAGAGGGGTCACTTTAGGTTACCATCATTCATAGTTTGGGAGATTTTTTTTTCCTTTTTTTGAATTGTATTTTTTTCCATTACCATTTAGTCTCCTTACACCCTGCTTCTGCCTTGCAATCACCACATTGTTGTCCATGTCCATGAGTCCTTTTTCCTTTTTGCTCAATCCCTCCATTCCCTCCCCTCTCTCCCCCCTTAGCTGTCATCGAAGAGATTTTATAGGAGACAAATTTCACCTCCTCTTGCTACATTTACATAACAATGTACAGTTTCTGCCTTAAAAGCACTATGTTCTTAACAAGGTGTGGTCTTTACTAGAACATGAAAGTGAACAGAAATTGTGAACCATAAGATGCTTTGATGGTATTTACTAATATGAAAACTGTCTCTGTTAGTCAACATTATATAAATTTGTCCTCTGTTTTTCCTTCTATTTATAATGAACACAGTGATGTTATTAGGAGGAAGGATTCCATTTCACAGTGGCACAATGATATCGTGTGTGTGTGTGTGTGTGTGTGTGTGTGTGTGTGTGTGTGTAGAATGTACAAATTATGTCACACTCCATTGCCAAGGATTCTATCTGTGACACTAACCTATAGAGAATGCATTAAACTACCTTCACATGACAGGCTCAATGGGCCAGCATGGTGTCTTTTATTTATCTACCCGGGAGGATCCACTGAGTAGTAGTATATAGTGTCTCAAGACTATAAGGCCGTATCTGCCAGATCTTCAAAAATGGATGTCAAAATTAAAAGGTGACATGTTTGATTTAGTTACCATCAGCTTAGTCCAAATAATTTTTCTGTGTAATCAGATTTTGACGATACATATGTAGACCTCAGTGTGGCAAAAAGAAAAAAAATGAATAAGTGAAAATATGGGTAGATAAACATATTTGTCTTACCTGGTTGACTTGACTTTGGCTGTAACTAACATCATGAACAAAGCCTCTATTCTGCTTGCTTCCCTTCATTAATTGCCAACCTTCTTTTTATCTATTTCATGGCCTATGCCCAAACACCTTTTGAGGCAAACTCTCCTCTAACTCAAAGTCATGAAAACAACTACTGCAACAACAGCGGGTACTTCTCTTGTGCTAGGCTCTAGGCTAAGCACTTGACTGGCAAGGTTGTGAAGGGAAGGCAGCGGAAGTTTTTTACATCATCAGTTAGATAGGTGGAATAAACAGCAGAGAAGGATCAAGGGCAGAGTGAGATGTGGGAGCTAAAGAACTTTACAATTTCTTTGCTTTGTAGTTGCAAATGTTTTTAAATACTATTCTTGCAAATGCTTTAAGATTTTTTTCAAAGCATTTTCACTACACTAGACATCTACACTCAAAATTACATTCCAAAACCAGTATGATTTTAGAATTTTCCCTAGAATTGGAACAGCTAAGTCAAGTCTGACTGTGAATGATACAGTCTTGTGGACATGCCACTATTCTCTTTGTGAGGAAAGCCAAATCCAAGACAGAAGCAGCCATCAGGGCCACAGTGGTTTTCATCAAGCATGGCCATTGTGCCACCATAATCTCTTGCAGGTCATTATGATCACTCTGAAGAATAAAAGGTACCTGCCCAATTAAAAAATAAATAAGCACGGACATGCATGATCAGGTCCACTTATGAGTGGAGCACCTGAGTGCCCTGATTTTTAATACCTTAGGTAAAATTAGTAAGAAACATAATGTTTAAATATTTTAAATTACAAGGAACTGCAAAAAAACATAGATAGCCAGGTTAAGTAGACTGGGGTTCATTCATTTAATAAGCCATTGTTGATTGCCCACATAGCAGGTATCTGCTAAATTTCAAGGTAGAAACATAGAATAAGGCAAGCACCACCCATCCCTCTGGGGATATAGAAAGTCTAGGAGACAATGGGTTCAATCAGAAATCAGAATGTGAAAATGATGTCTATAAAAAACACTCTACTGACTGATTTCATGATTGACCTTTCAAACTTGTGAAGTTCAATAATATTTTGAAGTTACATTGAAAGGTTTTGAAGTTGTTTTTTAAAAAGCCATTAGGTCATTCTCTTCTGGACTAGAGGATGGAGAGGAAGTGTTGTTCCACTCCACCCTACTGGAAGAGTCCCAAGGGGGTTTAGCTATGTTGGCTACAGCAGCATAGGATGAAGCCGCTATTGCTCAACCTGCAGGAATTAAAGAACTTAATGAAGAGTTGCCCTTCAAAATTCGTATTTTTTAAGCAACTGGGAAATCTGAATTAGTAATTAATAATTTTGCTACATGCTTTAAAACAAAAGTCAACATACTTTTCCTACAAATACCCAGACAGTAAACATTTTCAGCTTTGAGGGACATATTGTCTCTGTTGCAACCACTTAACTCTGATCTATGATAAAAGCAGTTATAGGCAATACAAACAATTGGGTATGGCTGTGCTGTAATAAATCTTTATTTATAAAAGCAGGCTGCAGACCAGATTTTGCCTGTAGGTCATAATTAGCCTATCCTGTTTTTAATAAACATTTAAGATCATATAACATACCTGGCTGTATTCTTCTAGAATTAATTTTACCAATATAGTAGCAAAGGAAGTAAGATAAGATGTTACCTTTTCAGAAGGATGAGGGAACATACTTTAAAAAATTTAAATACACTATTAATTTTTCAAAAACCTGAATGGAAACTAAATCTTATTATTTTAATTGGTCTTCACTTATAACAGCATAACTTCCTTATAGTAGGCAAATTTTTCAATGGATATATTTATCATCTAGCAAATGGGGATAAAAATCTATTATTTTTAAATGAAGGAGCACTTCAAGAAACAAAATTAAAACACCTAATTAATTTATCGTACCTAAAAGCACCTGGAGGAAGAAACAAACACACCAGGGTAGGTGGGAGGCAATCTAAATGCAGTAACTTTTCTTTCTTCCTCATGACAATCATTTGTATGTTCAAACAAAAGTAACAGTAATCAGAAGCTCGATCAGAGACCGTCAGGCTCAGCTCATTTTCACCTGGCACTTCATAGACATTGAACTAGTCTTGAAAATAAGTTCTAACTATAAACTTGTAAATTAAGTAAATGAATACATAAATATGTGTGCTGAGTCTCCATTAAAAAATATCAGTAACAAAGCCTCTGACATTACACCCAGTGAGTTCATTCACAAGTTGCCCTTTATTTTACAAGTTCTGTAGAATTCATGTTTTGTCCTCTGTTGACATTTCTAAGTTTCAGATTCTGAAAACTTCGTTCTTCTGTGATTTTAACTTCCATTATAAAAAATATAATTACCTGACACTTTCTTGAAAACATCATTAAAATTTAAAGCAAAAGGGGAGGCATTAGAAAAAAAGATTTAAAATGACATAAGTTAATGTAGAAGAAACCCATTACCTCTGTAACAAACAAGCTCTGTGCTTCCTCTTGTGCACTTGCAGGAACTGTGGAACATCTGTATCGACCTTGTCGTCTCAGAATAGCCGTCTGTGAAGAAAAGCATCAGGTAAGGACTTGGTTAAGTGAAAAAGGAAAGGGGCCAGCCTCCAAGTGCAGCAGGGCCTGGCATGGATAGTCACTTCACTCTCTACCAACCAGTGTAGCTTCAACCTTCCTCTTTAGCTCACACACCAGAGATCCCATTTGACACCCTAAAGTTCAAAAACCATACAGGGTAATAGCCCCTGCTTCTTCCTAGATCGGGGCCCAATGACCCCTCCATGGAGCCCTCCCACTCCCCCAAGGCAAGGTAAAGGCCCATTCAGAAAGTTCCTGACACCCAAGTGCTTGATCTAGTCCTCTTATATGGCTTTTTAATTTCCTTAGCTGTCTTTCGTCATAAAATTTACAATTGTAACCATTTTTAAGTGTACAGTGTGGTGACACTGCACATTTACACTGCTCTGCAACTATCACCACCATCTATCTCTTAATTGTCTTTTATGTCTGTTGTTTACTCCACAACTTCAGTGCCAAAGAACAGGGCAACCAGATAGAAGATCCTTAATCAGTATTTGTTGATTGACTCCACGAGTTGTGATTTCTACCTCCCCTATGAACCTTAGGACTATTCTTGTTTCATGAGGCTTAAATGCTTATTCTAAATAATAAAATACCTCATGACTTTAGGCGGAAGCATATCTACCCCAAATGACATTGTTTGTAAGGGACAGTAATGTTAATAAAGGAAACTGGGCCTCAGGCTTCAGAAAGGAATGTTTTAGATTTTCTCTCCCATGGACTATAATCCTTGGAACTATTAACAGATCATAAACAACACACATGAAAACATTTTGCTAACAGAATCTATCCTGTTGGCTCTTTGTGGCTAATTACTAAACTGGGATCGCCTAGCACCTGTCCCAGCTGTTTCTCTTCTTCCTTTGGTTAGAAGCAGCTTTGGGTCAAATTTGTGATCCCTCCCCATCAAGCAAAGGTAGAGAACCCCAGGGCATATATTTTGTGTATAACATAATTTTACTTCCTGCCCATCTTTTCTCTGTGTAGTGTCTAGGTCACCTATACTTATTCTTTTCTTGCCCTGTGTCCATCTTTGAAATTAATTTTATCTCTTATTTATAGAATAAGACTTTCTCATTATAAAGAAAGGAAAATAAGGAACTCTCTTCTCCAGCAAAGTCCTTCACAGGTGAATTATTAATTCATTTCACCTCCAAGAGGGCTTTTAAGATCCTGGGTGTCTTGGTTTCTTTGCAAATATCACAAACCAATGGTGACTTGTATTACACACCTGTTCCCATGAAATACCATAGAGATATGTGACAGTTAGCACTGCAGAGGTGCAGTCTATTCAGAAAACTTCAAAGTAACACATCAGTTACAAAAAGATTGTCAAAAATGTTAGGAATCAGGTATAATATTAGTAAAGGGAAATTGCTTAATAAATTGTGTATGCTTCTTAATATCCCCACTTATTGTGACCTATCTTGATTATTTGGGTCCATTAAGATTTTTGAAACTAATGACTATACTTTAAAAATGTTGATGAAATGGCTCGGGTTAAGAATTAGAACTATTAAGGTCATTTCAGCCTACTTCCCATTGCAGGATCAGGAGGAAGGAAAATGAATTACAAAATTTTCCCAGTGAATTACCAACGCAAGAAACTTTAGTAATGTTGATACTTTTCTAAACACCACTTTAAGGTGAGAAAAATAATAGAAAATGAATCTTTCTATTCTCATGGATCAAAGTGTCATTATGTTTTCAGTTTTAAAAGAAAGCAAAAATCATTAGAGACTTGACTTTAACAATTGGGAGAGCACTAAACATAATTAAACCAATTATCCCTGTGTTTATTACCATCTACCAATACCAGAATGCTAGGCTTAACTCCATTACTGATCAAGTCCTAACTATGATTTTGATAAAGCTTAGTTTTTTGACCACACAGAGCTCCTTTATTCCTCCAGAGACTTCATCCAAATAAACAGTGCATTTCTTCAAAACCAGTCACTTAAATTAGACATGGTTCTTTATTATGTATCTAGCTTAAATGTTATTTTTAGATATATTTCTTTTTGTACAGACCTGTTGTAGATCACCTCTTTTAGATGCTTACTGCCCTTCCCTATATGTGCATGCTGTTCCTCACACCAAAAGGTGGAGTCTATTTCCCCTCCTTTTGAATCTGGACAGCCTTCCACTAATAAAATGAGGTAGAAGTGATGTCATGCCAGTTCCAAACCTAGATTTTAGGAGAACTGGCAGCTTGATTCTTCCTTTTGTGGAAGACAACCAGCACACTAAAAGATCTACTACCTTGAGACTACCCTGCTGTGAAAAATTACCCATATGGAGAAGCCATATACAGAAAGATGCACCCCAGCCTCTAGCTGATTCCAGCCATCCTGGTCAAAGTACCTCAATGTGAGTGAGGAAGTCATCTTAAGCATCCCAGCCCCTGTAGAGGCAGAACTACCCAGGTTAGCCTCAAAATTGTGAGAAACAAAAAAATTACTGGCTTTGGGGTGATTTGTTATACTGAAATAGATAACAGTAGCAAGACTAAAACAAGACTATAAGAGACTAGGAACATCTCCTAACTGAGGTATTGGAGAATATTGCCATTTTTCATGAAAATGTGACACAGTGTAACATTAGGAGAGAAGGATTTAGGGAATACACCAAACTGGAATCTGGTTTTTACATTCACCCTCTATTCAGTTGGTGTCCTAAGTGTGGTCAAGTAAGAAAATAAATGTCTGTTAGACCTTGAGAATAGACCTTAGTGGCTCCTCTTACCAAAGAATAGTCTACTGATCACTTAAGGATTCAGCATAAATATCACGCCATCCATCTCTCTCTCCATCTCTCCCAAACTTCCACCCTCTGTCCTTCTACCGGGTCCTTACTTTCTACCAACAAACACTGAACTAGCATTGGAGACACCATGTTAAATAAAATGTAGAGTTTACCATCTGATGACAGAGGAAGATGAGGAAATAACTGATTAGAGTGTGATAAGTATTACAAAAGGATATGAGAGAAAAAAGCACAGACACACAGGCTGGTATGAGAGGAAAGAGCAGGGGAGTCTAAATCCAACAGGGAGGAGGAGGGGACATGAGGAAGATGTATGCTGAGGCAAAGATGCTTAAGCTAAATTGTTCAAGATTACTAAGAGTGTCAGTACTTGTGCTGAATACACTTGAAACTTGGAGATAAGTTTACCCTTGGGAAGTTAAAAGAGCAAAATCAAGACACAATAAATGAAATTAGCTTTTTGCAGACATAAAAAGGAAACAAATCCATTAAATGCTATAACTGAAAATATGTTCTGTGAGGTCTGTCCAGAAGGTATCCAGCCATGTGATATCAAAAAGAGACCTTTATTAAAGAAGATACAGGAAACATTGTATGTAGGACAATCATGCTTCAATCCCTTTCAAAGTGGGCCCCTTGGGACCTCACACAGTTCTCCCAGTCACTACCAGCTGTGCAGCCATATTTTCCTGAATCTCATTGATGGTCTGAAATCTCTTCCCTTTCAAAGGTGATTTTAGTTTTGGGAAAAGCCAGAAGTAGCAGGGCACCAAATTTGAGCTGTAGGGGGCGCTGAGTCATGCGGGTGATTTGATGTTTTGCCAAAAACTCTGCACAAGACACGATGCCTGAGTCAGGACAGAACACTGTTGTGATGAAGCTGCTGATCACCAGTTGCCCACAGCTGCAGCCTCTGAATCATCTGAATAGTTTCCATGGAGGAATGTTCAAGCTTAACCCAAAATTTGATGCAAATTTGTTGCTCTACTTGCCCAGTCATTTTTAATGGAACATCCACACAGGACACATGCTCACTCAATGGCTTCTACTGCTCCTACTGACTAGTACAGTGAAGTCATCATTGTTCATGAACGCACATTCCAGTCCATGCTCCGTGGCTGCCAGGTTACACTGTCATGCAAACCGTTCTTGTTATATTAACAATGGCTGGACTTTTTTCTGGACAGAACTTATATGTCAAAGGAAAAAATTCCTAGAACTCTAAATAAATTTGAATTAAACACTAAAACTACACAGGCTAGTCAGTGGTTTCAATTCATCTGGAGAAAGTATGGGCCATCAGAAAGAAAAGGGTTTGCATGACCACAGCACTTTTCTCAGTATCTTTAAAAGGAAAGGCTGAGATCTAGCAGGCTGTGACCCACTACGGGATTGCTGGACTTGGCACCAATGAGAAGTTACCATTTAATACCATCGGTTACAGAGGTCTTCCAAATCATTGCCTCTGCTCTGAGTCCAGTCTCAAAAATCCACTTTTTTATAATGTGATCCCCATTTAGACTTGCTAATTAGAGAGAAAAGACAGCCAGTGAATTCATCTTGATCCGCTTATTAATTCTAGTTCTGAATACACATTTTCAAACGGCATTCTGGTTTATTCTCTTGTGGGGCTGGCTACCATAAGTCAGTTCCCTGAGCCCAAATAACTGTGGTTATATTGCCCAAACCCAGCCTCTGGACTTGGAGAGCGGATTATCTGACCCTAGACCTTGATGACCTTAGAAACCATGCCCCATAAGGTCCTATCTGATAGCTCGTTAATCCCTGATTCCATTCTCCAAAGGTACCCTGCAGGCATGTTCTCCTTTGCCCTACCAGATGGTAGATTCCTTTGAGGGCAGGATATTTGTACAATATCTCTGTGCCAAATATTAATAAATGGATAAATAATATAGACAATGGAGATAGAAATAAAAACCTACCAATAATCATTCATTACTTGCATATTTTTTTTCTGTTATTTCAAAAGTTCTCTGGTCCATTGTGGAAATTGACAGGGAAGGCCATAGCATAAGTGAATGCTCTACTTTAATTTCTCCATAGATTTTATATGTTGAAAATCACATTCAGGTAACAGTCAACTGTATGCCAAATCAATTCACATTAAATTTCTGTAGTTTCATTTGACTGGCTTATAACAGAGTTCAAATCAATGCCAGGAGATTTATACTCCATGAACATTAACGTCCTTCTAAAAAATTAGCAAAATTTTCTTTTTCACGGTTGTAGTATACTTTTTCTACTTCTCTATCCAGTAAAATCATATTCCTGCTAAAAGATGGGCCTGTGTCCACTTTATATAAATTAATATCAAGGTTGGACATTCAAAGAATATCAGTTCTATTTTTATATTTAGAAATAAACTATTTCTATTGTACTAAGAAAGCTTAGTATTTACTTCTAAGTAACTTTCTATATTTGCAAAGGGGGGGGGAGAACATATCACATTATGAGGTGTGATAAGACTTCAAATTAAATCTAATAATCATAGCTAGCATCTCAGATAACCACTGGGATATAAATCTCACAGCACAAAAAATAGTCTATTTTTGATCAGTACAATTACTTAGGTTAAACACTGAGAGTCTTTGACACACAGTAATCCTTAATTGCCTTGGTCAAGTACGGGCAGTTTTATGAGGAGTTCCACAAAATTATAAAAGTAATGGAAAAGGAAAACTGGACTGCTAAAGAAGAGAAAGGAAGGGGTTAAGTCCTCCTCCAAAGGACTTATAATATAATGATGCACAAACACCAAAGAGCCTCAGGTAAGTCTCTATGGGACTTTTCCCCCGCAATGGAATGAGATGAAGTACAAAGATGTCCCCTGGACTAGAATATAAAGAGTAAAAGTTATAATGATCTACAAATCTAGTTTGGAATAAAAAATTTTAAATAGATCCTTTCTCTATTTTAAAAACTTTTATTTTCTTGGTTCAAATGACTGTCTCCAAAACTGAGATCATTTGATTGGCTATGAGCCACATCTGGATACTTAGCTCAGGAAGGCAGAGTCATGGTCCATGTAAAGAAAAAACACAGAGGTAGCAGCAGGTCTCCTTGCCTAGAGCCAAGCCTGGGGCTTCGTGGCATTTCCTGCCCCTTTTCTTCATCTCTCATTTCTCTTCCCTGATGGCCTGCTGCAACCCTGTTTCTTCAGCTTCAACTTGGAATCCCTCTCTAGTATCAAAATTCCTGACCCCAACTTGGTCAGGGCTCTGTCTTCCATTGGTGCTGACCAACATTCTACTTTGACCCACTGAGGCTGGGATACAGAGAAGCTCGTGTTTCACCATAAGCAATGTGAAGCACATAATTTAATTAAACTGCCTATGGAAGAATTTGAGAAGTGACATTGGAAAGGGGTTTGAATTGAGATCCAGGAAACCTAAGTTTTCATCTGAGCTCGGCTTCTAATTAGCTATATGGTCTTGTGGAAAAGCTTTAACTTTCCACATCCATAAAATAAAGAGGTTTTTTTCAGGATTTCCAGGTTTCCTTTTTGGTTTAAAAATTCCACAGTGTGAACATGGAATTCAAAATCTGTCTCTCTCAAATTGCTTATGTGAGTGCTATAAATTGTTTAGTGAGACACTAAAACATAAAAGACATCCAGAAAAAAAAATAATCCTATATCTGCTTTGATTTATAGTCCCATTTAATTTTTTTAATCAAAGGGATTGTCAGATTAAAAGGAGGGAAGATTCACTACATAGACTTAAATAAATAAGAGGTGTGAGTATTGACAAAGACATGTTTTTGTGTCATCGTTTCTTTATTTTTCTAACCCTCTAACTCATATGGCATTGAATTTTTTATTAATCATTTTACAATGGGCATGAAACTGTAAAAAAACAGCCCTCTTAATTCCTGGTGGGAAGTATGCATATTTACTAGGTGTTTAGAATATCTTATTTTATAGGGTTTTAATTAAGAGACTAAAACAATGGCCCACCCTTCTCCTGGGACCACATGCACAATGAGCTAAAGACAATATTCCAGAGAAGTGGTGGGCTATAACCTGATCCAGCTCTGTGGATCTAACCAAAACTGTCTCCCCATCTCTCCTATATAAAGCACACCGCTGGGAACGTCCTGCCCTAGACAGAAAAACAAACATCGAAGGGAGTACAAACTTGGAAACAGGAAGAGATGGTTCCTAGGGTGTCCTGAACAGAACACCTGAGTTAGATGAACAAAGAGAGTTCTCTCCTAACCATACAGTAGCCACATGGCTGCAGAACAGAATGAACAGAAATTTCCTTTGTACCTGCTGCCTTACCTCTAAGGTACAGATAGCCTGAAGTCAGAGAAAAGGCCCAAGAGCCATTCTGCTGACCTGCTAGATGGTGAAGTCCACCAGATCTCAGAGGCTGGACAACTCCAATCTACTCTTAGGCTAAAAGGCAGATTATCTTCATTTAGCAGTCAACCTCTCCTGTTTGTAACTCCATATAAAGCATTTGTACTTGTGTTTGTTTTGTGTCTTTTTAATTTATTTAATAGAATTATCCCTTCAAATCTTTGAGAGCTTGATGCACTTGTCAGAGAGAAAGTCCTTTGATCTGGCAGGAGAAGGGGCCCAGAGCTCAGTGAAGGGAGGGAAGAAGACGCCCCCAGAGATGAAAGCCCAGATGGTCTACGTAAGACTGGGAGCTCTTTAGGCGGGCTTCCTCAGACCTGACCATCTCCCTCACTAAAGACTAAGCCCTGAGTTAAATTTTTACTGTGCTCAACTGGGCCAAGAAGAGATAGTGTCTGCTTCAATGTTTTAAAGTTATCTCAGATTTTTAACAACTCCCTGTTAGATTGACGGCTCCCTACACCTCCTTCCTTTCATCTCTAGGTCTGAGCCAAACTGCAGGTGCCTCCTGTGTCTATGGGGTTGGGTCCCTTTGACATCTGCTGGATATACCCCTTGGCTCAGTTTCATTACATTAAATTTTATGTCCGTACATTAAATGTTTCATATCCAGGGCAGTATTAAACATTACTATTATATACTCTGGGAACTTTGTTGTGACTTACTGAGCACAGCAGTAATGAAGCCTTCCCAAATATCTGGCAGGTGCATTTGTTTCAGAGCAAATAACTCGATTTCAAGAGGATTCAGTCCCAAACTAGGCTGGAAACTGCAATCCACACAAGGCATTCCCAATGACTCATTGAGAGATCATGTGTTGGCAGCTGACCCACATGTTCTATTAAGATCAGACAATTCCATTTTCAATGTTTAATTCACTAATAATTAAGAAAATGTACAAAGCATGGAACAAGATAAGGGTCTGAAGAAAGAAGTCGATTTAGGTTTCTGGAGGAACCAACAAAAAACAGCTCCCAAGGAACTAATTAAAGCATTACAAGGGCAGAGCCTTAATTATGCATTTCTCTACTTCTTTCTAATATCTTCTGTTCACTAGGCCCCTGCATGGTCCCTAAGCTTCCATCTTTAACTGTCTTTCTCCATTCACGCAACAGTATCACCCTATGAGGTCAGTGACTTTCCTTGCTACACATCCCCATGACGACACAGAATGAGGATGTTCTTATATGAAAGTCAGTGCAGCACCCTCCCTAACTAATATGCCCACCTTCCCTCTATCATCCCTCTTATCCATTCTCTGCATAGCTGCCAGCCATCTTTCTAAAGCTCTGATCTGATAGCATCATGCCTTATTAAATTCTTTCAGTGATTCTTTCTTACTACCAGAACAAAGTCCAACCTTCCTCAGCATGACTTTCCGAGATAAGTCATACTGACATTTTTTGACACTTCTGCCCTTCTCCAACCCTCCAGCACATGGGGAACTTCTGATCCCCTAATGCACTGAACCTCTGCCTGGCTGCAGAGCTGCTCATACCAACCAGAGGGCTCCTCCAACACACTGCCCTCAATTAACATATGTGTCATTCTGCTAAAATTACTTAAAAACCTTCCTGCATCTCCTACTAGACTTGAGAACCTCCAACTATACTATTCATCTTTGCTTCTCCAATACCCAGTATAACATCTGGCACAACATAAATGTTTGTTGAGAGAATGGGCAGTTAGGATTTTAAAATGGAGATTGTTCTATTTAGTTGTGAGATCACTTGAGGTTCCAGATGAGACAGTGTTTCAGCAACTGGTGAGACATCAGGGAGCTTCTGTAACTGCATAATGTCCTGTTTCCTAAAATGTCATATACATTTATACATTTTAAACACAGCAGAGATTATGCTTTGCAGATGAAATCCTAAGCAGATGGGGAAGACCTGATTCAAAGACTTCTGACATCAGGCACAGGGGACTTTGCTGAATTTCATTTTTCCCCTCTGAATCTCATGTACACACTCAGGGTGCAGCTGACACAAGGATGTATACTGCAGGACACACTTGGCAGTATACAGGCTCTGCCAAGCAACTTTGGTAGAAAAAAAGCAGAGGTATGGAAACAGCAGAACCCTTTCAGGTGGAGGGACCCATAAAAATTTTGTGCCTGGTAATATATTAAATGGCATCTCATAATTCTGAGGCCAAAACCTAAATTTTATTTTTAAGGGCTTTTGCTTTTTGTTTTTGCATGCCTACACATTCTGTCCCTGTCTTTTCCTCTGCTGATCTGCCACCTTGAAATATGTTCTTACAGCCTCAAAAGCATCTGATGTCAAGATCCCAAATCCATCCATTTCTTCAATACATGTTAAATGCCTACGGCAAATAAAAACTTCTTGCAGGAACTTTGGCAAATGCAAAATGAATTGTCAAAAAACTATGGTTTGCTAGTCTCATAGAGATTTTCTTTTCTATTTAGGGAGAAATTAAACAGTCATAGTTATGAATAAGTTATAACAAAGAACAATATTCAATGAATGCTACAGATATACTATATGAGGGGTGATGCCCCCCCAAAATGGAATTTATTTATAAAAAACTGTGTATTTATTCTTACACATTTAAACTTCAGTCACCTTCCATTTGGTGCAATACACCTATTGAGACTTTTTTCCACTGCTCAAAAGTTTTTGAACTCATCAGGATTGATGCCTTTTGGTGCTCCTACTGTTTTGTGTTTCACCTCTTCCATTTCAGCAAAATGTTTCCCTTTGAGGAATTTTTTCACCCAGGGAAACAAGCAAACCAAAAAAAAATCACTCGGGGTGAGGTCAGGTGAATAGGGAGGGTAGGACACAGGGGTCATGCCATTTTTGGTGAAAAATTGCTGAACACTCAACAGGATGTGGGCAGGTGTGCTGGTAAATGACCCATCATGAAATGGGCAAATGCATCGCAAGAGTCTTCAAAAAAATTCACTGAATCTGAATGCAGCCTCTCACAACAATGTCAGCTGGTACGCTGATACAGATGGGTGCCTAAAACACTCACCTAGCAGGGAAGCCTGTACTACAAGGGGCCCAGCCTCCAGAAGATAATTCCATTTGCAGGGGGTCCCCTCATAAATAAATCTTCATGTGCTAAGCTATCTCTGTCATAAGATATCATCCTGATTTAATTCTTCCTCTAGCCGTATGGAGTTCACATGAATAAACAATAAAGATGTAAGTAGGTATATCAGCAATGGATAGGTGATACAGTGAGAAAAAAAAAAATAAAACAGAGCAAGGTGAAGAGGGCCAGGAATACCAAAGGGGGTTGGAAGGTATGGTAGTGACAAGGGCCTCACTAAGAAGGTAAGATCTGGGGAAAGGTTCGCAGGAGGTGAGGAACAGCTATGTAAAGAATGTACCAGGTAAAGGGAACAGGGAGAGAAAAGGCCCTAAGGCAGAAGTGAAAAAGGAGCCCCTCCCCCTCCATGAAGCCCAGTGTGGCTGCAGCAGACAAAGTTGGAAGACAGTCAGAGAGGCGGTGGGTAGACACAATCACAGGGCCTTTTAGCCCATGGCAAGGTCTCCCTTGAGGGGCTCTGAACACAGGACTGATGTCACCTGACCTACCTTTTGAACTTTTTAAATAATCACTCTTAAACAAGAACACGGTCCAGGAGGTTTGATTGAAGGCTCTTACATTAACAAGGGCAAGAAAGGGTAAGGGCTGTGCCCACAGTCACAGCATTGGGGATGCTATTTGATGACTTGTACTGTTACCCCCTCCCTACCCTATTCCCCATAGCCTGCTTTCCAAACTTCCCTTACTTTCCCCCAAGCTAACCTCACCTGGGCTTACCTGAGCCAAATTCACCTCTAAATTTCTTAATATCCAGTCCTCTTTTTGCAGTTCAGAGATAGACGTGTCTCTCCTTCCTGAATTCTTCCCCCAAATACCTTTAATTCCATCCCCATAGACTCCTAAAGTGCCTCATTCACCTCAAAACACTTTCCCATAATATCTGTTTTGTTGGGTATAATGCACTCCCATGTATAATACACACACGTTTCTGGTCATAAAAGAATTGAAAACATTTATGTAGATACAGAATTAGTACTACCTATGTATAAGGCACATCCTTATTTTTCCC
The DNA here is from genome assembly GCF_021234165.1 of Pteronotus mesoamericanus. Lineage (NCBI taxonomy): Eukaryota > Metazoa > Chordata > Mammalia > Chiroptera > Mormoopidae > Pteronotus > Pteronotus mesoamericanus. The sequence continues at coordinate 1,254,552 of NW_026555109.1, forward strand.
TCAAAAGTTTGGCCAAAAAGTGTGCGTTATACACGGCAAAATGCAGTATCTTGTATCTTCAATCTTCTTCTTCTTCCCTCCTTAGCCCATTCTTACACTTTCCTGGTCCTGATAAAAACTTCTTGTTATTGTTGAGCCAAATCATTCCTTCTCTCTCCAATTTAATGCTAACCTTTGGGTCACACCTACTCACGTCAGCCCTGGCTGGGAAATACCTTAACTGGCAAAGATGACCTAGCTACTGACTAATGGCTTTTCTTCCCACCTCATCAGCCAAGAATGCAGGACTGTTTGCTGTCTGCCTGCCTTCTTCAAATTGCTCTTGCTGCCTTCCAGGATCCCTGGGTTACCTGGTTCTTCCCTTATTTTCTGTCTCTGCTTCCCCACTCTCTTCTTCACAAGTGAAGTTCTCCCCAAGATCCTGTCCCCATAAGCATTTTCATACTCTTAACCTTTTTGGCCACTGTCTCACATGAACGCTTGCTTCTCTCTTGGACTGGACTTTTGCACTTCCAACACTTAAAGAACTCTTAGCAACTGAATGTCCCACTCTCTCAAACTTCATAGAATAAATTCCTATGGGACTCCACTATGCCAAGACAATGATCACATTCTTCTTCTTATTACTAATATTAATTATCTCTTCTCCTAAGTTTTGGGCAACTTGAAAGCAGAAACCCTATCACTTATCTATACTGCTAGGCATCTCGCAAGGCTAAGCCCTTTGCCCAAGTAGTATAACCATAACCTATAAGCTAAATAAATACACTCTTCGACTCAGCTGATCAGTGCTATATGAAACATACATAAGCTTTTCTTTCTAAGGCATATTTGATCATAAAAGAATGATATGTCATTGTTTTCTGTAAAAGGTACTATACTTGAATTAGAATTAAAATAATCATCTCCTGAACTTCTGGCCAATGTCAACTCAGAAATATTATTTATCCAGATTTTTCAGGAAATTAAAATCCTATACACAAACATCCCAGAAACCACAATGTTCATGGAAAGTTACAAGTTGGCCACTGAATTGTGACTGATAAAAATTTAGAGGAATTTATCAAAAGAGTACTTTTCAATAAAAAGCCCAAAACAAAGTATTGAGATTATTTTTTGACAGCACATAACAAAAAGTAAGGACAAAACCCTGCAGAAAAAAAAACTCTTAAAAAAAAAAAACAATGGGAAAGGAGATCGTGGACTTCCAGATCCTTTGTAAATAGTGAGGCCTGGCTTCCTTTTCAGGCCAGTGGTTTGTAGATCATTATCAGTCTCATGTAAGTAGAAGAGGAAAAGAAATAAGAAAAATAAAAATCAGGATGTTATTTAAAGGGAAATGGGTTAACCACATTTTTTCTATACAATGCTGAGAACGCCAGGATTCTCCTGTACATAAACATTTTCAAAACAGAAAATTCTACAATTGCCAATTATAAATAATCTTTGCTTTATACTCCTGTCTTTCCTCAGCTGGTTTGGCATCATCCCGTAAACCAAAAGGTTGCAGGTTCGATTCCTGGTCAGGGCACACATCTAGGTTGCAGGTTCAGTCCCTGGTCAGGGCACATACAAGAGGCAACCAATCTATGTTTCTCTCTCAAATCAATGTCTCTCTCCCTCTCTCTCTCCCTAGTCCCCTCCTCTCTCTTTAAAAAGAATGGAAAAAATGTCCTCCAGTGAGGGGGGAGAGAGAGAGAGAGAGAGAGTCTGTGTGTGTGTGTATCAGTAGAAAGAGCACCTGAGAAATCACTCCTCCCCCTGACATCACATGCAGCTTTAAGGATGACAACAATTTCACATCCACATAGAACAGAAATCCCGTAACATGCTCTTTAAAAAAAACCATGCTAAAATATCCATATAACAAAATTCACCGTCTTAATCATTTTTAAGTGTAAAATTTAGTGGCCCTATCATTGTTATATAACCATCACCACCATCCATCCACAGAACTCTTTTCATCTTGCAGAAACTAAAACCCTGTACCCATTAACAGTAACTCCCCACTCCCCCTCGCCCAGCCCCTAGCAATCACCATTCTACATTTTTATGTCTATGAATTTGACAATTCTAGGTACCCCATATAAGTGGAATCATACAATATTTGTCCTATTTTTTATTTATTTCCCTTAGCATAATGTCCTTAAGGTTTATACATATTGTAGTATGTAACAGAGTTTCCCTCCTTTTTAAGGCTGTATACCATTACATTGTGTGGCTATACCACATTTGGTTATCCATTCATGCATCAATGAACACTTGGGTTGTTTCCACCATTTGGTTTTTGTGAATAATGCTCCTATGAACACAGGTGTACAAATATCTCTTTGAGTCCCTACTTTTAATTCTTTTGAATATATCCCCAGAAGTGAGATACGACATGTTCTTTTATTCCTTCCAGACCAATTCTATTCCTTCTAAGTTCATATCACACATCAAATATAAATGGTACCCATAAATTGCTTCCCAACATCCTTTTAAAAATATGCACAACTTTTTTCATATCCCACTACTGTACATAACACAGAAATATTACTAAGTTAAGTAACAAGCCAGGATATAAAGAGCTCAAGAGGTCAGCTGTAGATTCAGTGAATTGATGACAACAGTTAAGAAAGTCACCAGCAGCAGTAGCATCTGGTAAAAGACATTGCTTGAAGAAAAATGATGATTGGAAATCGGTAGCCAGGCCCATATTGAATTCTACGTCTCTGCTAAGAAAGGGAGGCTTCCTGAGCATTACTTTCATTTATACATAAATTTGTCACTTCCTTTTTTTTTAAATTTTATTTTAAAATCATGTTTATTCTATTACAGTTGTCTCAATTTCCCTCCCTTTGCCCTCCTCCACCCACCCCCACCCCCACAGTCAATTCCCACTCTGTTGTCCATGTCCATGGGTCATTCATACATGTTCTTTGTTTAGTCCCTTCTCCTTCTATCCACCATTGTCCTCCTTCCCGTCCCCTCTGGTCACTTTCTGTCTGCTCCATGTTTCCATGCCTGTGGTTGATTGTGTTCGTTAGTTTATTTTGTTGAATAGGTTCCACTTCTGGGTGAGATCAATGGTATTTGTCTTTCACTGACTGGCTTATTTCACTTAGCATAATATTCCCCAGTTCCATCCATGATGTCACAAAAGGTAGGAGTCCCTTCTTTCTTTCTTTATTTTCTTTAATGCAGATTGATTTTATTCATTTATTTTTTTAAATGTCAAGATCCATTATAAAATCTTAAAAAATTTAAATCCTTGATAAAGTCTCAGCAATTAAAACAACATGACACCAGCACAGAAATAATCAAGTAGATCAGTGAAATAAAGTGAGCATCCTAGACACAAACCTATATATCTAACAATGTAATATATGATTAAATTGGTATTTCAAATCAATGGGGAAAATAAGGCTTATTCAACAAATAAGGTGCATGGACCACTATTACTTGAAATAAAACAAATATAGAGCCCCATTTCACACATTATACAAAAACTATTCGGGTGAGTTAAAAACCAATATGTAAATCCTAAGGAATTTTAGGAGAAAATACAAAATAATATTTCTCTTACCCTCAAGTAAAATATTCAAACCCAGAAGCTATAAAGGAAAATATTGACGATATGACTTTATTAAACATTTAAGACTATATAGTAATATACATATAAAAAAAGTTAAAGGACAAGTAATATAGAACAGGAAAGTATTTGTCACACATCTGAAAAAAGGTTAATAGTTTTTTGGTTTTTTTTTTTTATGGAAAAAGTTCTACAAACCTTTAATCAATAAGTGGATAAAGAATACCAAAAAGTCATTTAAAGCTTTTTTAAAATAATAGAAGTAGGCAAGAAATATATAAAAACAGGTTTAGTTTCAACAAATAATAAAGTAACCATTAAAATAACACATCACTGTCACAATCAGATTAATAAGTATTAAAAACCTTGGTAATATCAAGTATTGGTGACCGTGAAGGGATCTGGGTATCCATAGACTCTTTTTCTTCATCTCCTTAAAGCAGTCCCTTCAGCATATCTTGCAATGCTGGTTTGGTCAAGGTGTTTCTTTTAGCCTTCTTTTGTCTGGGAAACTCCTTATTTCGCCTTCTGTTTTCATTGAGAGCCTTGCTGGGTAGAGCAGTCTTTGTTGCAGGCCCTTCCTTTTCATAACTTGGAATATTTCTTGCCATTCCCTTCTGGCTTGCAGTGTTTCTGTTGAGAAGTCAACTACTAGCCGTATCAGGGGCTCCCTTATATGTTACTACCTCTCTCTCCCTTGCTGCCTTTAAGATTCTCTGTTTGTCTTTGATATTTGCCATTTTAATCATGATGTGTCTTGGAGTGGGCCTCTCTGGGTTCTTCTTGAGTGGGACCCTCTGTGCTTCCTGGACTTGTGTGACTTTTTCTCTCCTCAAGTTAGGGAAGATTTCCATCATTACTTTTTCAAACAGGTTCCCTATCCCTTCCTCATCCTCCTTCTGGTATCCCTGTTATACAGATATTATTACATTTCAGGTTGTCCTGCATTTCCCTAAATGCCTCTTCCTTCTTTTGGAGTCTTTTTTCATTTTCTTCCTCTTTCTGGGAGCTTTTTTCTACCTTGTCCTCCAGCTCGCTGATTTGGTCTCGGCTTCATCTAACATGTTTTTGACTCCTACTACTGTGTTCTTCAGTTCAGAAATCGTATTCTTCATCTCCTCTTGTCTCTTCTTGATAGTTTCTATGTTCTTTTTCATGCCGATACAGTTTGCAGTAAGTTTCCTGTAGTTTCCCTGTAGTTTTTTGTAGTTCTCTCTGAGCTCACTGAGCTCATTGAGCTTCCTTAGAAGCGCTGTTTTGAACTCAGTATCTGATCGATTACTTGCCTCTATTTCATTTAGTTCTCTTTGTGGGGATTCCTCCTTTCCCTTCAAGTGGGGGGTGTTTCTTTGTCTTCCCATTATTTGTGAGACTCCTCTTTTTGGTTTCTGCTTCTTAAATTGATCTGTCTTGATTTCTTGAGTTTGTTGTGTGAACTTCTATGGTAGGAGACCGCTGTTTTTTCTTTCTGGATCTGCCTCTGATGATGTCAGGTGTTGACCCTGTGTGACCTTAGGCAGTCTGTTTGAGACTTCCAGGAATCTATTGACTGTGACTCTCTCCTTCAGCTGCTAATCTAGTCACTCTTCACTTAGCAGGCCGGCTTAGAGACACCACGGGGCGGGGCAGAGTCTCTCCTGGGGCCGGGGTTATTGGGTCCTCTCATGGTGCTGCCGCTCAGGGGCATAGTCTGCCTGAGCCAGATGGCTGCTGCCTTATTGGGGAGGAGTCAGTACCGGTATCCTACTGGATACTTTTCTCCATTCTCTCCCCAAAGCCTCCTTCCCCATTCTCCCCTTAGGGGTCTCCAGCCCACCCTGCCCCCCCGCACCTCCACTGAAGCCCCGGATAAGTGGCTGCAAATAAAAATTTATGTGTTGGCCCTTTAAACAGCTCTTTGAGTCTCCAGCCCCCTGTCTCTGGCAGAGAGCAACCGTGCCACTTTTCGCAGCTGGCTGCTATCTGTGTACTTTCTGGACTCTGTTGCTGTAGGCTGGAGGTCACCGCTTGTGGCTGAGACCCTGCTATTCTCAGGGGGATCCAACTGGCTGTGTCAATATCCTTCTGTTGCTGCTGCCTGTGGGTGCTCCACCCAGCTTCTTGAGTCTCTACCGTGCTTCTTACCAGTTAGGTTGTGCTAAAGCCGATTCTTCTGTCTGTCCAAGGTTATAAGTCTCCTCTCTCATTGCTGTTCAGTTGTTTGTTCCAGGTGATTTCTCCACAATTTAGTTATAATTCCAGATTGGTCCTGGGAGGAGGTCAATGTGACTTCTACTCACTCCTCCACCATCTTGATTCTCCCTAAATTTGTCATTTCTTAAGCAACAAATCAACTTATGGTTCTTGATCTAAAACATTTTAATCATAATGGTTATCATTTCTGTCTAACTGCTCAGTAAGGTTTAACTACAACTTATCCATGAAAAAGTTCATTCTCAGAATAAATGTTTGCTAGCCACCAGAAAATGTATGCCAGTTATGATTCTGTTTCACCTCCACTCTTTTATGTCAGAAATTATCTGACTTCCACAAAACCAAATCATTGATCAGGCAAAACGTTTTACGAATCTAGTCACTGGCATTTTCACATGTGCTCAGTGGTACTCATATTTACTTCCTAAATCAAAGAAAACTACCTAATAGTCACAGCAATTTTACTAATTTTAAATGAAGCTAAAAGTACCCAACTCTAGTACTCAGTGTACAGAGATGATGTGGATGAGGATGTGGTGGAGGTAGACTGGCAGGTGGGAGGCTAGAGAGGCACAAAAACTGTGTCTGAGCCTTCCTCAGGGCCACAGTACAGTGGAGGCACTTGAACACAAAAAGTGTAAGAAGCCATTAGTGAAAAGCCCAATGTACTTAGGTATTAATGTACATAGCGTGAGACAGTAAGCACTAGAGGAAATAAGAGAATGGGGGTGGAAATCAGGGTGGGATTTGAAATGGCCTCAGACAGTGAGATGGTTTTAATAGGATGGAAAGGAAGATAAAATCTTGTTCATAAGGAGAATCATGAAGCCGAGAGAGAGAGAAAAAACAGAACAGACCCCAAAGTACCAGGCTTGTAAGGGCCATGTGAGCCACAGCACTCCCGTCTCTGGTCATGGCAGATAAAACATCACTTCATAAGTATTCTGAGGACTAAGAATTTTTCTTTTGTTTTTTAAAATCAATGTTTACTTCATGTCTCTCAGGTTTTATTTTTTCCTTCACCCTTACGCAAGTACACCCCACAAACAAATCCCTCCATAAGACTCATTTTCAGATAACACTTAGATGTCCTTACGAGTTGACCAATATCAACACATGTCCTACTCAGAACTGTACAAATGTATCATCACTATCCACATATATATTTTAGTAAATTATCATTCTGAATTTGTTTGACAAAACTTCACATAAAGTTCTATTTTTTTCATAGTGAACTACTATTATTTAACTAGTAACTGTGGTATTGCAAATCATCACCCAGCATGTATTTTGCTCACTGTATGACCCATTAGCTGGCCAACTTGTTATCTTTTTTCTATACTAAATAAAACATTTTTCTCTAATCTAATTTGTTCCCTCTGCCTCTAATAATACAACAGTAATTCCATTCCTATACTCCCTGAAAACACAGGGACAGAGAGAATCTGTGAAATTGCTAAGACATTTTCCTTATTCAGCTAACTAAACAGTTATTAAAATTACCAAGTCAAGCTGGCAAGAAAGCACAGTGTAAATGGCCTTACTTGATTAGAAAATGGGAGTCTACCAAAAATAATTAACAAAATCCACTTAAATGGTGACAATCATAGTTACTGAGATGAGGATCAAAAATGAAATTCAAGTTACTTATTCTTTGGAAAAACTTCTCCAAAACAGAAAATAACACTTGCTTGTTCAGTCTTGGCCAGCAAAATGTCAGTGAGTTCTTTGCCTTTCCTAGAATATTTGTGCCTGGTATCCTCAGAGAGGTAGTTATAGGCAAAAAGGACAAAGGAGTTTTTATCAGTTTCAATCATTTGATTTTACAACCACTTAAACATCTCTGTTCCTTGTCTCTGGGATAAAAAAAATAAAGACACTAAATTAACTGTATCTTGTTTCTTTGATTTGTTTGCTTCTTAAGCAACTTTATGTCAGGGCTAGAAATACAACTTTGCATTCTAGGTTGCAAAACTTGAGGTGACTTTGTTACTCTAATTACCTAAAGAAGAAGACATACTTCATGCTCAGAGAAACTTGAGATAACCTTTAGCTTCCTCCAAGCACACTACAAGAAAAATATGTCAACATGGATTGCGATTTTTAGTCATCTGATTAACTTCTCACGTTAATTTGAGCCAAATCATATGCAAGAGGCATCATTCTGAGGATTACATTTATTTGTCCTTTAGCTGGGTAGTCTATTCATGCTATCAAAGCATCATATTTTTAGGCACAATTTGAAACCATTCTTCAGTGGAACACAATTTGGCAGTAGCAGCACACTAATGGTCAATTTCATTTCCATGGCAATCCTTACTTTTCAGGAAAGAACTAAAGAACATTAATTTTTCCATATGTATCTCTAACAAATTACAAAAAGTGAATATTTGTGAAAATTCTCAGGCTTGTTGTAAACTGAAGTCTCTTAAATTTGGTGAGAAAAGAAAATGTTAAGGAATATAATTTAACCATTATAATTAACATGGAAGTTTCTGAAGACAATTCAGTATGCACAAAAATGTACATAGTAGGTTATGTTCTGGCACTGGAATTAGTAAGAAGGTGGCAGGGGAGGCTTTTATTGTCAAGTAATGGGTTGGCCAAAAAGTTCATCTAGTTTTTTTCCATACAATGGCTCTAGTAGCATTTAGTTGTCTTTAATTTCATTCTAAACAATTTTGTTAGATTTTATTGTGACAGTTGTCATATCAGTGTACATTTAAAAAAAACTTATCAAAATTGGTGAACTTTTGTGCAGCCATTTTAATACTGAAGATGGAAGAAGATACACAACATTTCTGACATTTTATGCTTTATTCTTTCAAGAAAGGTAAAAATACAACTGATAAGCAAAAATGATTTGTATGGTATATGGAGAAGATGCTGTGACTGACTGAACATTGTCCAAAGTGGTTTGCAAAGTTTCTTGATATTACTGACATTTTGGCCAAATAATTCTTTGCTATGGGGCTGTCTTATGCACTGGAAGATTTTAGGCGGTGCCCCTGACCTCTGCCCATTAGAAACCAATAGCAGGAGATAGCCAACATACTCAAAATATCCAAATGAATAAAGTTATTGGTGAAAATGAAAAACGTATCTTTTCTTTTACAGAAAAACTAAAGGGACTTTTTGGCCAACCCAATATTTCAATATTGACTGTTGGTTTGTTTGTTTATAAGCACATAGTGCTTTTTAAATTAATAAACAAAGAATCAATGAAGTTTTTTAAAAACTAAGGCAGCTCAATTCACAGAAGACAGGGCTTGGACAATAACAGCATCAGGTAGAGAAGCGCTGAGGTTAAAAAGGAAGTGCCAAGATCAGGTTCCAGGAGAGCAAGGGAGAAGTAACCAGAACCTCCAAATAGACTGAGGTAACTGTAGGTTACCAAGTGTCCAACACCAGTGTATGGGGTTCTTGGAGGAAGAATGTTCTTCCCACCCGTCACTAGCCTCAAAGTTCCTGTGAGTCACTCCGCCACAGGTCATAATCAGAAAGGCTTCACACAACAATCTAGAGTGCCGCTCATAGCAGGAGCTGTGCTGAGTCCTCTGCTGGCAGTGACTGAGCTCCAAAAAACAGCACCTGCCACTGCACCAGAGAGATAGGTGTCAGGACACACCTAGTCCTGCAAACCCTTCTCTGTGAGCTCACACACAGTTCAAATCCTCTATCATGGCAGTCTCCTAAAAAGATGCATGCCAAAATCCTCCACTGCTTCCCAGCAAGTCTCAACCTTAAGGCTCTAAGGCACTCAGGGAAAAAAACCCAAATTCTTCTTCAAACAAATCTCACAAGACATAGGAGGCATTTGTGTCCATTAAATCAGCCAGAGAATAGCACTTGTATTCAAGATAAAACACACACTTGGAAAGAAAAGTTATATGTTGTGTGTGTGTGTGTGTAAGAGAGAGAGAGAGAGATGCCTAGCTTTGCATACATACATATATATTTATATTTGCATATATATGCAAAAAATACCATTTAAAAAAATCAACTCATGAAAGAATGCCTGAAAAATATAATGACATAACTAACTTTCCATCAAATAATGTCATCTTTTCATCCTTTAAAAATCCTAGGTTAAACAATAAATCAATAGATAAGAAATAATTATAAAGATCAACCACATAGTTCTATTTACAGAAACTTACAAGTTACCTACCTGAAAGTCATCGTAAGGGAAGAGCAGCATCTCCCTTAAACAATCGTTTAGGATCTGTGTCTTTTTCTGGACGATGACATTTTCATAGTCAAGTGGCTCAATCAGCTTTGGCTTTGCCTGAAAGATGAAAGATAAGAACTTGAAACATTCTTACAGATACACGCAATGTCTTAAGATTAGAGAACTTTATAAATAGTTTTCTGCAATATAATTACAATTATAAATAAATACAAGTTTTCTACAATATAATTAGAGTATGTTAGTTTTGCTACCAGGAAGAATCAGAAACAGAGAAAAAGCTGTTTTCAAAGCAAAAGAAGATACTTCACGGCACTCTGTCTATATTCAGTCATGCTTGCTTAGCTATTTAAGCACAAAGGAGGCTATGGATTCTGGTGGAACTTCCAGTTGCGACTTGGATCACCCCTGGCTAGGTCAGTACCCCTCCAAGCCTCAGGCTCTGCCAGAGCTGTCCACTTAGGGCTCCAGCTATGTTCTGGCAGTGAAAGCTGGATGCTCCAACCATGACCACCCTTTCTTGGCTCAGGGCTTAAAGCATCCATAGGGCTCACTATTTCATATAAGACTCTATGGAACTCATCTCTGAGTCTCAAAATATCCCTGTCTATCCTGAAATATGTACAATGTAGATATGTAATACCTAAACACAGAAGAAACAGGCAAGCAGGGAGAGGGAAAAAGTACTACTTAAACCAGGGCTTATGGGTGAACCTCAGAGGTTAGTGATGGCCATTCCTGCCATGTACTGAGAAGAGGAAAGAGGCAGCAAGCAAGTGGGGAAAGAAAAGAGAAAATATGTCTTTTTTAATTATTCAAAAAGTTACTCTTCTAAGTAAAAACCTCTTATCTTTGCCAGTCATTGCCACGGTGTTTACTGATTACTTCTCACTTGCAGGGCACTAACTGGGCTAGGTCAGGGATATAAATACACATTCAACTAACTATAGCACAGTATGCCAAGTATTAAAATAGGTATACACACACAGAGAGCAAGATTATTCTTTTAAAGTATTAAAAAGCATACACACACACACACACACACGCATGCACACGACATCTGACATGTAGCACCTAAATTGTATATTGTGACTGAGGCTGTTACATGTTCCCAAAATCTGTCTTTTTTCCTTCTGAATCCAGCTGGACTACATTTCCCAGCCTCCCCATGGTTATGTGTAGTCGTATGACTGTCTTCTGGTAACTGGCATGTAAGTGGAAGATTTGTAGGAGTACACCCACTGTGTCCATCCACCCAATGTAATGACTCATGACACAAAAGTGAGCATGAGGGGCTGGCTACACTGCTATACAGAAAGATCCCAAGGTGCATGGCCCCAGAACTGCTTTGGGGTATTTGGGATAAGTTATTGCACAAACTGAGAATGCCCCCAAATCATACATCTTGTATATAAAAGAAACCTGATAGTTTTTGCAATCCTAAAAATTTGTGATGATACCTAATATTGTGAAGCTAGAAAAAACTTCCAAATTATGATTAATAAAATACAAATTTCAACTAATTATGCTACAGGAAAGAGTAAATGATCTATCCTTGTGATAAAAAATGGTAATACAAAATTATGACCATATGAAGAAGTGATCATAGTATGAAGCCAAAAAACTGTAGGGGGGGAAGTATTACTGAGTTGTATCAAGAGATTATTGGTTAAAATGTATTGTTTTCCTGTATTACTGACATTTATGGTTTGAGTTAACTTTTTAAAATTCGTCATTTGTTGTGATTTCTTCTCAAATTCCAAATATTCACTTCTGTATCTTATTTGCCATTGATAACTTTGAATCATTGTTCTTAAACAAGGCACCCAAAATTCTAAGCTTCATTGTTCACAAAACATGGACCTTCCCCAAAAAGGCCACAGATAACCACGTATCAATCAAATTTAATGTAGTAAAGTGATTAAGAAAGCTGAGCTGTGCAGTTATGTACAGCTGTTATTGGGTTCCACTGAGTTCCTGCCGGTAAAATGCTTCGCAGAGCTTGGCAAACTGTAAACATATAATAAATACTGTTATTTATTATTATTATTAAATGTATTGCTTGCATGAGAGTGATCTTAGAATTTTTTTTTTAGTACCCATATACGTTAAATTTTATGAATTTGTTTACAAAAACTTTATTGCACCCTCCAGGAACATCTGAAATAAAACAGGCAACAATGGCATGAGCATTCACAAAAGGCTGAAGACAGAGGAAACAGTACAAGAATAAATATAGATAACACTGGAATTCAGGAACTGAGCCCAAAAATAAGTGTAAATGGATGCATACATTATAAACTGAATTGAGGAATATTTAAAATTAGTGTCAGGAAGGACTGAGAAGAATAATAGGGGGACTCAAGGCATACAGAGAAGCACTTTAGACCCACTCTCATTAGGCAAGCTCTACAAGAACATCAGATCTAAGATTCTGGAGGAGGAGAGAGGACCAAGCAGTAAACCCCAAGGAACACTGCTCATCGAAGGTTATGTGGCAGAAGACAGAGACAAACTCAGCTGGGAGTCTAGGAGGCCAAGGACCAACAGATGGTTTTCTAACAGAGAATCAAAACCTTGGCTGCCATGGAGGAGACCCACAGGCCAGGCCTGAGGTCAGGGCTACATGATCAGAATGCTGGGGAGAAGGAGCTCCACCTCAATGGACAACATGCACATCGGTTAGCCCCTGATACTGAGGTCACACTGGCCCTCATCTCCTGGAAAAAGCAGTGACCACCACAGCAAATGTCCAGTGATCATGCGGGTCTCACAGGTGCCAAAGAGCATGATCCACGTGTCTTCCCATTAGCCTTCCTTTAAGGCTCTCTGAATTCATTCCCTCCTAGAAAATTTACTGCTGCAGGTCTGGTTGCTCAACATCCCTACAAATTGAAATTCCAGGTCTACACACAATCAGAAACCAAGGAATCTTCTTTGTGCCAGGAAAATGAGATTCCTCAGAAATCCAACAGAACTGGAAAGCCTCACTACAAATGAGTTCAATTCTGGCCAAACACATATGAAGCTGAGAAAACCATGGGAAAAGCTAAGCAAAAAAGGCTTACTGATTCTATTGCTCTTCCTGTTACATTACAGTATCCTGTGATCTTTCTAGTCATTTCTTGCCTTTTTGTCTCTAATAATTTATTTTTCCTTTTTTAAACTATATTTTATTATGTTATTACAGTTGCCCCATTTTTTTCTCCTTTCTGTTCTCCTCATCCCTATACCTCCCTCCCTACAGCAGTTCCCCCTCTTAGTTCATGTCCATGGCTCGTGCATATAAGTTCTTTGGCTTCTCCATTTCCTATACTATTCTTAACCTCCCCCCTGTAAATTTTGTGCCTACCAATTATGCTTCTTCTTCTCTGTTCCTTTTCCCCTATTTTTCCCCCTCCCCACTGGTTACCCTTCATGTGATCTCCATTTCTGTGATACTGTTCCTGTTCTAGTTGTTTGCTTAGTTTGTTTTCTTTTTTGTTTATTCAGGTTCAGTTGTTAACTGTGAGTTTGTTGTCATTCACTATTCATAGTTTTGATCTTCCTCTTCTTCTTAGATAGGTCCCTTTAACGTTTCATAAAATAAGGGCTTGGTGATGATGAACTCCTTTAACTTGACCTTATCTGGGAAGCACTTTATCTGCACTTCCATTCTAAATGATAGCTTTGCTGGATAGAGTAATCTTGGATGTAGGTCCCTGCCTTTCATGACTTTAAGCACTTCTTTCAGTCCCTTCTTGCCTGTAAGGTTTCTTTTCAGAAATCAGCTGATAGTCTTATGGGAACTCCTTTGTAGGTAACTGTCTCCTTTTCTCTTGCTGCTTTTAAGACTCTCTCCTAATCTTTAATCTTAGGTAATAATTATGATGTGTCTTGGTATGTGCCTACTTGGGTCCAACTTCCTTGGGATTCTCTGAGCTTCCTGGTCTTGCATGTCTATTTCCTTCATCAGACTGGAGAAGTTTTCCTTCATTATTTGTTCAAATAAGTTTTCAATTTCTTGCTCTTGCTCTTCTCCTTCTGAAACCCCTATGATTTAGAAGTTGGAACATTTAAAGTTGTCCCAGAGGCTTCTAAGCCCCTCCTCATTTTTTTTTGAATTCTTGTTTCTTCATTCCTTTCTGGTTGAATGTTTATTTCTTCCTGTAGTTTCAAATCATTGATTTGAGTCTGTTTCCTTCCCTTCACAGTTGGTTCCCTGTATATTCTCCTTTATTTCACTTTACATAGCCTTCACTTCCCTTGTTTTGCATCCATAATCAATCATTTCTGTGAGCATCCTGATTACCAGTGTTTTGAACTCTGCATCTGATAGGTTGGCTATCTTCTTGTCGCTTAGTTCCTTTCCTGGAGTTTTGATGTGTTCTTTCATTTGGACCATATTTCTTTGTCTCAGTGCACCTATTACATTATAAGAGGCAGAGCCTTAGGTATTCTCAGCTGTGTCATGGCACTGTGTGTGGGGGAGGGGTCAGAGTAGGAACAATGTCTCTTGCTTGGCTCTCAGCCAGCTTTCAGTCACTTCCCCTGCTACCCACAAAGTGGGACCTTCTAGTGGTGATTCCCAGGTAGGTGGGTTCGTGTACGTTCTTGTACATAGTGGGGCCCTCCAACGGACTCTCCTGTGAGACTGGGAGTTTCTCCTACCACCACACCCCCTAGAGATTTTTACAGCCAGAGGTATTGAGGCTTTATTTCTCCATGCTGGAACCCTGTATTGTGCAGTCTGTCTCACTCCCCAGTTGTTCCTCTTGGTTTATCTGCACACAAATGTGGGACTACGTGGTCCACCAGCTGCCAGCTTGTAATGTGTCCTCTCCACCCCAGCTTCCCATCTCTGCCTCTCCTACTAGTCCTGATGCATGTTTCTTCTTTAACTCCTTGGTTGTCAGGTTTCCATACAGTTGGATTTTCTGGCAGTTCTGGTTGTTTTTTTGTTTTTAAATTGGTTGTTGTCCTTCTTTTCATTGTTCGAGGAAGCAAAGTGTATCTACCTATGCCACCATTTTGGCCAGAAGGACTGTCTGTGATAATTTAATCAAATGTTAACACAAGCTGAAACCCCAAATGCCACTTCTTGAAATAACATACTAAGGAAATGGCAACTCCTGAAGCATTCTGTTATAAGAAATGAGAAACTGATCATTTTTGTTTATGAAGAATTAAGGACTTACTTGATTTATCTTCATGGCAATGAAAGCTATTTGATCAGTAGAAATTAAAAACATTTCATGGAAGTTGGTCTGTTTTCAAAATGGTACACTTCTGAGCACTGTCAGTACTATTGCTGGAGAAAAGGACAATAAGTTTGCAATAAGGAAGGGACCTCTGAAGGCAGATAATCACTGTGGCCCCACAAGCCTTTGTGCATTACTCTCTTGTACATACTAATTTTGCCATGTATAATGTACTCCAGTGCACATTGTGCACCAACATTTTTGCACGTTACACATGAAATTATCACGTCCATATTTTAAATTTTAAAAACATGTTTATTCTATTACAGTTGTCTCAATTTCCCTCCCTTTGCCCTCCTCCACCCACCCCCACCCCCACAGTCAATTCCCACTCTGTTGTCCATGTCCATGGGTCATTCATACATGTTCTTTGTTTAGTCCCTTCTCCTTCTATCCACCATTGTCCTCCTTCCCGTCCCCTCTGGTCACTTTCTGTCTGCTCCATGTTTCCATGCCTGTGGTTGATTGTGTTCGTTAGTTTATTTTGTTGAATAGGTTCCACTTCTGGGTGAGATCAATGGTATTTGTCTTTCACTGACTGGCTTATTTCACTTAGCATAATATTCCCCAGTTCCATCCATGATGTCACAAAAGGTAGGAGTCCCTTCTTTCTTTCTTTATTTTCTTTAATGCAGATTGATTTTATTCATTTATTTTTTTAAATGTCAAGATCCATTATAAAATCTTAAAAAATTTAAATCCTTGATAAAGTCTCAGCAATTAAAACAACATGACACCAGCACAGAAATAATCAAGTAGATCAGTGAAATAAAGTGAGCATCCTAGACACAAACCTATATATCTAACAATGTAATATATGATTAAATTGGTATTTCAAATCAATGGGGAAAATAAGGCTTATTCAACAAATAAGGTGCATGGACCACTATTACTTGAAATAAAACAAATATAGAGCCCCATTTCACACATTATACAAAAACTATTCGGGTGAGTTAAAAACCAATATGTAAATCCTAAGGAATTTTAGGAGAAAATACAAAATAATATTTCTCTTACCCTCAAGTAAAATATTCAAACCCAGAAGCTATAAAGGAAAATATTGACGATATGACTTTATTAAACATTTAAGACTATATAGTAATATACATATAAAAAAAGTTAAAGGACAAGTAATATAGAACAGGAAAGTATTTGTCACACATCTGAAAAAAGGTTAATAGTTTTTTGGTTTTTTTTTTTTATGGAAAAAGTTCTACAAACCTTTAATCAATAAGTGGATAAAGAATACCAAAAAGTCATTTAAAGCTTTTTTAAAATAATAGAAGTAGGCAAGAAATATATAAAAACAGGTTTAGTTTCAACAAATAATAAAGTAACCATTAAAATAACACATCACTGTCACAATCAGATTAATAAGTATTAAAAACCTTGGTAATATCAAGTATTGGTGACCGTGAAGGGATCTGGGTATCCATAGACTCTTTTTCTTCATCTCCTTAAAGCAGTCCCTTCAGCATATCTTGCAATGCTGGTTTGGTCAAGGTGTTTCTTTTAGCCTTCTTTTGTCTGGGAAACTCCTTATTTCGCCTTCTGTTTTCATTGAGAGCCTTGCTGGGTAGAGCAGTCTTTGTTGCAGGCCCTTCCTTTTCATAACTTGGAATATTTCTTGCCATTCCCTTCTGGCTTGCAGTGTTTCTGTTGAGAAGTCAACTACTAGCCGTATCAGGGGCTCCCTTATATGTTACTACCTCTCTCTCCCTTGCTGCCTTTAAGATTCTCTGTTTGTCTTTGATATTTGCCATTTTAATCATGATGTGTCTTGGAGTGGGCCTCTCTGGGTTCTTCTTGAGTGGGACCCTCTGTGCTTCCTGGACTTGTGTGACTTTTTCTCTCCTCAAGTTAGGGAAGATTTCCATCATTACTTTTTCAAACAGGTTCCCTATCCCTTCCTCATCCTCCTTCTGGTATCCCTGTTATACAGATATTATTACATTTCAGGTTGTCCTGCATTTCCCTAAATGCCTCTTCCTTCTTTTGGAGTCTTTTTTCATTTTCTTCCTCTTTCTGGGAGCTTTTTTCTACCTTGTCCTCCAGCTCGCTGATTTGGTCTCGGCTTCATCTAACATGTTTTTGACTCCTACTACTGTGTTCTTCAGTTCAGAAATCGTATTCTTCATCTCCTCTTGTCTCTTCTTGATAGTTTCTATGTTCTTTTTCATGCCGATACAGTTTGCAGTAAGTTTCCTGTAGTTTCCCTGTAGTTTTTTGTAGTTCTCTCTGAGCTCACTGAGCTCATTGAGCTTCCTTAGAAGCGCTGTTTTGAACTCAGTATCTGATCGATTACTTGCCTCTATTTCATTTAGTTCTCTTTGTGGGGATTCCTCCTTTCCCTTCAAGTGGGGGGTGTTTCTTTGTCTTCCCATTATTTGTGAGACTCCTCTTTTTGGTTTCTGCTTCTTAAATTGATCTGTCTTGATTTCTTGAGTTTGTTGTGTGAACTTCTATGGTAGGAGACCGCTGTTTTTTCTTTCTGGATCTGCCTCTGATGATGTCAGGTGTTGACCCTGTATGACCTTAGGCAGTCTGTTTGAGACTTCCAGGAATCTATTGACTGTGACTCTCTCCTTCAGCTGCTAATCTAGTCACTCTTCACTTAGCAGGCCGGCTTAGAGACACCACGGGGCGGGGCAGAGTCTCTCCTGGGGCCGGGGTTATTGGGTCCTCTCATGGTGCTGCCGCTCAGGGGCATAGTCTGCCTGAGCCAGATGGCTGCTGCTTTATTGGGGAGGAGTCAGCACCGAGATCCCGCCAGCTACTCTCTCCGTTGTCTTGCCAAAGCTTCCTTCTCCAGTCTCTCCTCAAGTGTTTCTAGACCACTCTGTGCCTCTTTAGCCAGGGATCTACTGCCTGTGGCTGCCACCTTGTACTCAGCAATCAGGCTTTATCACTACTGGGCCAGGGCTGAGTCCCTTCTCAGGGCGGGGCTATTGTGTCCTCTCATGGTGCGACCACTCAGGTGAGTGATATGCCTGAGCAAGACTGCTGCTGCCACATGAGGGAAGAGTCAGCACCAGGATCCTGCCAGCTATGCTCTCAGTTCTCGCCCCAAAATCTTATACCCCGTTCTCTTCTCTGGCATCTCTAGCCTACTCTGCTCCCGCCTTTGCTGGAGACCAGAGTAAGTGGCAGTTAGATTGTGCTAAAGCTGATTCTTCTGTCTGTCCGAGTTATAAGGTTCCTCTCTAGCTATTATTCAGTTGTTTGTTCCTGGTGATTTTTCCACAATTCATTTGTAAGTCCAGACTGGTCCTGAGAGGAGGTCAGCGTGACTTCCACATACTCCTCTGCAATACTGATTCTCCTACATGCACTAATATATCCATGGTATGTGATCATTATACCCATGTATAATTCACATCCTTATTTTTGTCTCAAAAATTTGGGCAAAAATTTATGCACATTATACGCATTATAAAAGTATGCATTATACATGGCAAAATATGGTAACTCTCAGTACCTAATCCCACCAGGAACTTCCTGAAGTTGTCAAATTTGAAGGAAGAATCCTCATTTTCCTATAAATAGGGTAGGCCCAAGAAATTAGCAGCTACCTCCCTTCCTCACTTGCAAATTTTGTTAGCAATTACGTTTCCTTCTCTCCAGAATTTTAACAACCCTGTCCATGCAAACTGTGCCAGGTCTTTGGGGCACCAAGATAAAAAGGATACAGCCTGCACCCCTAGGAGCTCACAATCCAGGCTGGAAACAGATGTGTGAACAATAAAAATGCAGTCACTGACAGCAATAGGAATCCATGAGTGGCATCTGACCCACGAGAATGAACCTGACTTCCTCCCAACTGGATTACAAGCTCTACCAAAGCAAAGATTTCTCTATTTTATCTGCTACCTTCTCTAGCACCTAGGAAAGCAGCTGGAATAGGACAGGCACTCAATAAACATGTTAGATGAGAGAAGAAACTCAACACCATGGTATGCTTCATGGAGGTTGTTAGAGCTGAGTCTGAGAGATGAATGAGTTAGCCAGGATTCAGAGTGGATTGGGAATTCCTTGCAAAGAAAATGGAGATGCCAAGGAGTATGCTCACAGATTTTGTGGGGCATGACATCTGTACGATCAGGGGAGAGGTGTATTAAAAATATAAAATTATGAATATAAAGAGGCTGGAGTCTCTCCCAGGGTTTGGAAGGGATCCTGAAATGGAAGCTTCACTAGCTTCAGGATAAATACTCCTCTGAGCATGGTGAGTTCAGAAAACAGCAAGCAGATCGCAACAGCTGGGCAGAGCTTCACAAAGGGTGCAGGGTGGCGGCAGGCCAAGGGCTTGGGGCACAGTCCCTACGGGTACTACAGCATCACTGGAAATCCAATGCAATGGAAAGAAACACATGTATGAGAACTCCTATCTGAAATGATATTCTATGTGACTGCAACGAATACATGAATAAGCTACCTGAGGTGAGCAGTGACACTCCCAGATGGGCATGCTTGACAATGAATGATTAACCATAGGACCTTAGTTTCTCCGCAGCCAGAGAGGAATGGCTCTATACAAGGGGTCCCTGCTGTACCTCGGCCCTAAGCAACTTGCAGTTTCTCATCTAAAACAGTAGACTATTTGAGTAGCACCCATTTGAGGGGGTACTAATGATAGCTCACCTAGGATGCCACATGTCTCCAAGCCACCCTTGGCCTATAGCCTGTGGTGAAAGATGAGGCCAGAGTGGCAGGTGGGCTATGTTGAGAAGGGCCCTAAGGAAGCCAGCAATCTGGTACAGTAAGAAGGGGACTGAAGACAAAACTAGGACCTGTACCATCCTCCAGCCATGAAAAATGACCTCCTATCACCTTGTAATAGACATATTCTTCTTCCCTCAACCTAGGGAAGGACCCTAAATCTTAGGACCCTGATAAAATATGATCACACTCCTTCTGCAGGTTGCTCATTAGTGTGTGTAAGAACAATGGTCTTGTCAACTAGGATCATGCTTGTTTAAAAGGAGCTGGAAGTTCAGTAACACTACAACTTCAGTTTTGCAAATATTAGAACCTGAGATTATCTGGTCTAACCCTCTTGTCTCACAGACAGGGAAACAAGGAAGCGTGGGGATTAAGTGACTATCTCAGGTCCCAGGAGGAGTTGTTGCAAGGCTCGGCCTGGATCCCAGATCAGGATCCAGGTCCATGCTCTTCCTCTTGGCCTCTACATTTTAATTTTTGCACTTTCATTGGCAATGTGCATAAGCGCATGATATAAAAGAGCTGAAGAGAACTCTTCTAAGCTTGCACTAAGAAGCAGGCTCAAACCTGAGCATTAATCCATAACTGTGAATGAATTGGAAAATGTTTAGAAGAATGCATAACAATTAACAAATTCTCTAACATCTAAATATATTTCTTAAATTGAAATGTGGGGTTATCCTCAGAACAGACTAACACCAGGAATAACATACTTGTTTTTTTTTTTTTTTTTTTTTTAAATTTAAAATGTTTTTTTTTTTTTTTATTAATTTATTTACTTTTTAAATACATTTGTCTCTGCCTTCCCCCCCCCCTTTCCCTTGTTAATCCAGTTTTTTTACCCTGTAAACATGGATGTTTTTATACAGCACTGAAGCACTCAAATTTGAGAACTTGTCACTGAATGAAGATTTTATTTAATTAGGCTTGGCAGCATCACCAAAACTTGAACACTCAAAATCAATCAATTTGATAGGAAGAGAAGAGTCTGCAGTTTTGTATTTGTCAGTTTTATAAATAACTATGGTTTTCCAAAATTATTTTTCTATTACTAAAATGAGAAGAATTAAAGACTGTATGAAAAACTGTTAAATCAATAGCATCTGGAAAATGATGTAAGAGAAACATCATTTAAAATGGAATTTAAGGTAATAATAAATGCCAATTACCAAAAACATAAATGCTTGCATCTAGTCAGCTGTGTTCAATGGGGATGAGTCAGAGAATGCCAATAAAGAAAGAAAGACATGACAGGGATTTAAGGGAGCAGAGAACTGAATGAAATGGTGCAATTGCCCTTTGCAACAACAGTACCTGAAGTGTTATCTATCCTGGCACAGGCATGGGCTAACACTGGCAAAGAATGGTATAAGGAGAACAGAGAGATAACAGATGGAGGACCTGAGGGGTGGGATCGGAGTGTGTCTCTCATACACACAACCATCCCAGCTTCTCATTCTACCTGACATTTTTGTCACATGTGAAAGAAAAAAAAAAAAGCACCATGGTAGCTGTATAAATTATTTTATCTTAAATCTATACTACAGATTGTTTTCCAGCCAATAATCATCCTCCCACCACCACCATAATTGTAGCATGATGGCCTGAAATTTTCAATTTCTCCTATATTCATAAAAACCGTTTTTGGAACTCTGAAATAAGGAGGTCAAGTAATTAAGCTAAAAGGCTCTAAAAGCCAGATTTAGTCAGATTTCAATACAATTTACTTACACTAGTTACTTGATGATAGTGGTGGTGGGGGACGGTGTATTTATAACAGATATCTGGGTCACAGAAGGTTTCTGCGTACCTCATCGCCGGGAAGACATTTCAGAGACCAGTTAAGGCCAGATGTGGGGAGTGGGGATTTAATCCTGGTGCCAAAAATGTTAATTATTTTTGGAGGTGTTGACAGGTAGACGGGGGTTCATAATACCTGCCCTGTGTTTATTAAAGTGTGGTCCTAGACCAGCAACATCAGCATCACCTGGAACTTGTTATAAATGCAAATTCACCCCAGAACTACTGAATCAGAAATTCGGAGGATGGGGCCAAGCAATCTGGGCTTTAACAAAGCCTGCAGCTGATTCTGATATTCACTCAAGCTGAGAACTACCTTATTAATTATCTACTTTTGTGTATGTTTGAGAATTACATATTTAAAATATTTTTTAAAAATCCTGACTCCATTGATCACTGGCTATGTGGCCTTGAAGCGAGCTCTTAAATCTCCGTATCTGCATCTACAAGTAGGAAACAGTAATTTCTCTTAACATCAGCACAGGGTTACTAAAGGGTTTCAATATATAGTGCCTTTAAAGAGCATAAACTCAAAAAGTGGTGGTCAAGGGGATCATGCATAGCTGTGTCATTCAGACATAAAAAGAATTTTAGCCCTTATAACATACACATGACTTTGCTGGATCACACACATATTATCTCCTTAAACTTCCCCCAAACTCTATGGTTGAATCAGCACCATTTCATAGATGAGGAAACTCATAATCAGAGGGGTTATATGAATTATATCAATTAATTAAGAGGTTGTATAAATTAATGAAGGGGTTCTGAGCTTGGATCTACTGGCTCTAAGCTCAGGACCCTTCCCATAAGCCACTGGCCATAAGCATGATTGAATCTCAGAGTTCTAGGACATGAAATGCTTCCCCAATCCCTCCATTTCCCTTTGTATGATAACTAAACACCTATCTATACTGTGATACTTCAGCCAACACACCTCAGGGAGAACAGCAGTCTGAGACTCTGACTCTGCCCAGCTCTGGTATCAGGAAAGGTAAGCCACATTGCACTGCCCAGCCTCCATGAGCACACAAAGGAAGAGGAAAGGCAAGATCCTTTCCTGAAGGAGACTTATTTTCTGTCTCAACAATATAATATTGCAAAATAGTAAATCTTGGAATCAAGATGGCAGAGGAGTGAGTGGAAGTCACATTGATCTCTTCCCAGGACCAACCTGGAATTAAGTTTTTTAAAACTTAAAAAAAATTGTCAATCTTACTGAAGAACCAGGTTTGAATGCTGAAGTACGTATGAATGCCATTAGGTTGTACTTAATTTTCTTCACCAATAAATAGTTCAAGGATATTACGATCTTTGCAAGGAAAACCCAACCTTACACAATAAAGTCACACAATGATTTTTCCAAGTGTACCAGAATGACCAAAGGCGATATTATGGTTTCAGGTGTGGTTGACAAGGAAGAAGTGGTAGTGATAAGGGGTATGGACTAAGGCGAAGAGAAAGAAGGCTTTTGACGTTGGTCATCTAAGTTTGCACTTCTGTACTCAAGTACTCACATAAAATGTCAGCTAATATTTTAATTGAGACAAAAAATAACAGAAGCACAGTTTGATGACACAATACCCACATAATATTTAGTCAAGTATATTCCTTTAGGTGCATTCCTTTTTACTTTTTTGGCAATTCAGCACATTTGGATATTGGAGGCTAAATCTTTGATGGCAAAAAAAAGGAAGAATAAAAGAGAATTATCCTCAGATCCAGTCTTTCCCTGAAGCCCTTTCTGCCACCCATATTTTGTCAATATATTCTGCAAAGGGTGTGGAGAAGCAAGAACAAACAAACAAAAACATGGGGGAGGGGTGCAGTAGCTTTGGCATTTTGTCAGAGATGGAATACAAAAAAGAGGATTTAAAGTACAGCATAGGGAATATAGTCAATAATATTGTAATAACTATGTATGGTGCCAGGTAGATACTGAACATATCAGGGGGGTCACCTTGTAAGTTATATAAATGTCTAACCATCATGCTTTACACTTGAAACTATATAAACTATTTAATGTCAACTGTAATTGAAAAAACAAAACAAAAAAATCATGGTTTCTCCTATGCAAAAAACACTAAACCATGGTTCCTGTTAGGCATATGTGCCCCCCCACCCCTATTAGTGAGGGAGACGGATTATAAACCTTAGCTACAATATGGCAGAGATGCATAATTACTTAACACACTAGAATAGTGATGCTATGATGGGCTACAGGAGCACACAGTCTATGGGAAAATGCGGGGACAGGGTCTGAAAAGGCTTCTTGGAGGAACTGGCATGTGAGCTGGGAAAAGGATAAAAGGAAATGGTCAAACAGTGAAGCACATGCCAGACAAAGGAAGAGCGGTGTCCAGGTGTGGAAGCATCCCCAGTGGAAAAATATAGGGCCCAGGACAGGATGAATTTGGGAAATCGTGGAGATGAGGCCAGCAGGTAAGCTCAGGGTCAGCCTCTAAGGGACATATAGGCCATGCTTTGCCTTCTATGCACAGAGAAGGCATTTAAGCAGGAAGTTAATAACTCTACCTGTGTTTTGGAAAAATGGTCAGATAGTATGTTGGAGTTTAACTCAGAATAAGGAAAGACTGGATTCAGTAAG
This sequence comes from Pteronotus mesoamericanus, assembly GCF_021234165.1. Classification (NCBI taxonomy): domain Eukaryota; kingdom Metazoa; phylum Chordata; class Mammalia; order Chiroptera; family Mormoopidae; genus Pteronotus; species Pteronotus mesoamericanus. Next base: position 1,278,878 of record NW_026555109.1, read on the forward strand.
TTGACCTGGGCAGTCCAGATAACTTTCAGAGATCAGGTGTCTAAAGGGCAGGCACTACTACTCTCTCCATCTGACAGAAACACAACCTTAGCGTAGAAATGTCAAATGGTGTTTAAAAGGCACAGAACCCAGGTCCCCTTTGCACCACTCACTTCTGCTTCTCCCTCAGCAGCGATAACTCTCAAGAGCAAGGAGACCCCAAAACAAAACTACAAACTGGCTCCTCCCCAAGAACCTGGCAAAGCCCTCAGAGACCTACTGGTAAGTGGCACTTGTCTGGAAATCAAGCACTAAAAACATCTAAAGCCTCAAAACATAATGTCACTCTAGGAGAAATATAGGACTAGCTATAATACCTTACAGGGATATTTCAAACTTCTGGAAAGTTGAGGATAAACTATAATTTCCAAGCCTTCTCAGTTCCAAAATTATAGTCATATGTCATCTGTAGGCTCAGGCCAGGGCTTCTTGCCTTTCTCCTATGGAGTATTCCCTCCTAACTCCATATTTTGCTGCCACTTTTATTTATTTCCAGGTTGGTCAACACACTTCACCTGTGTTACTCATTTACATTGGGTGGAAAGTCACTATGCCGTGTTTTGCAGCTGCTACGACTCAAAATTCAAATCGTTTTGGATAAACTAAGCTTAGAACCTAAAACTAAAATTCTAGAGTCTTGACCTGACTCCATCACAGGTCATTCTGGGATCAACACTAACAACCCTGAAACATTAGCCCCAGAAAAGACTTTAGAGATTATTTACTACATGCTTCTCATTTTACATATTTAAGAGGCTTAAATAGGGTCTGGCACAGAGCAAGTCACTATATATTTCCCCCCTTTTATTATTATACGTCCTCCCCCCTCCAAAAAAGAAAAAGAATTGTCATTACTTTGTTATAAAAAAGTGACCAGCCATTCTACCTCCACAATGATGACAGTCATGAGCAAAGAAACATGCAGGGGCCAGACGGATTTTCATGTTCTATGCAAGCAAGAGACCCAGAAGGTAAGAGGGGTTCAGCGTTGCAGTGAGGTGGTGACAAGCTATGGAAGCCACTTCTCTGGGATAGTTTTTCATGCTGGCAAGATTATTAAATTCACCTTGACACTATCAAAGCATGCACTTTCCAAAGGTTCCTTCCACCAACCAATCCACAAAGTATGTGTGCAACTCTGGAGGCCTCATTCATCCAAACTGTTCATATGAACACTCAGGGGACCCTTCCATAAAGCTGGGCTAGGCTTGTTTTAGGTGCTCAAAAATCAAGAACATGTCCTTGCTTGAAATTTTGTCTGCTCTAGTGGGAAAGGATGGGTGAGATTAATACTCCCCTGTCCCTAATATGCACCATATAAAAAGTATTTCTGAGGAAGAAAGCCCCTCCTTATCCAGACTTTACTGCTTGAGGATAGAGGAAGTCTGTCAGTCTTGCTCACCTGTCTCCCCAATGCACTATACAGTAAGTCTGGCAAATCTCATTGCTTATAAATATGGGTATGATGAATGAAAAGATAAACGAAGGAGAAAACAAAAAGCACTGTGAAGGCTTGTGTCTCTAAATAAGTAAAATTTTCTGTTTTTGGTCAGCTGGAATGTCACTACATAAACCTTGCAGGAACGTCTTTCCTTCACCACTCAGTATTTTAAAAACAAAGAAACTACTTACTAAGCATCACCAAGGTAGTTAATATCACTAATTTTTTCTAAAGGCACCTATAGGGATGTAAGAAAACCTATAGGGCAGAAGGCCTTTAAACATACAATTTAGTTAATCAGAGATATCCAAAGTCTTATAGGATATTGGCAACAGCATGACCATTGCCCCTTAGCTTATACTTCAGGGTCTGTGTCTTAATTCACTTCTACTATTTCTAAAGTAAAGAGAACTTCAGAGAGAGAAAAACTATTCCCAGGTAATGCACTGCCTTGTCCAACCAGAATCCCAGTTTCCTCCTTCCTACCAAATATTGGCATACATGCTACCTTCTCATATAGCCAGTTAACTAATCATCTGTTCATTCAAATATCAAAATAAGAACTCATATTCAGTTTTTAATACTTGAAGATCCCAGAAAAATAACATAAATAGGAAGTGTCTCTTAAAAGAAACTTTCCAAAAACTACCTAATAAGTATATCTAACACATGAAAATTCAGTTCTTTTCTATCTTCACATCCTTCAACATTCAAAATTTCCAGTGTAAGACCTGTGTTGCCGTCTTTACCTGCCTCTTAAAAGTAACTCAATGGACAACACAAGTGACACATCTCCAGCCATTTCTGACTCTTTGAGGCCGCACCTTTTTCCTCTAAGTTGTTGAGCAGTAACAATTAGAATAAATTATTTCCAGGAATTACTTTAAAGTTTAGGAAGGGGTGGGGGAAATAGGTATTCAAATATAAGCAGGGTAACTAACTTGTAGACATCAAGAATATCCTTATTGTTCCCCTATTAGTCATTCACAGCCCACAAAGGTATTTTTCAATGGGGTTGGCAGTGAGCCTGGACAGGAACAGGGAAGTTTCACGATGTACTTCCTCTCCCACTTACAGTCACAATGAGAGGACAATACCTACATAGGTGCCTGTAAGTTGAATAATGCAGCCTCTGAAACTTTATACGTCCAAACATATTCTTCTCTTAGGAACACTCAGTGACTTCACCTTGCACAGAACAAGCAGCCACTGCTAAAGGTAACTTTAACTTTTGTCTTGACAGAAGGGAAAGAAACATCATTGCCCATGAGTGCCTAGAGGAGATTTCTAATAGTTTTATAGAAGAAGTACTTCTGACTTGTGTAAGTGCTTTAAGTTATATTTACTAGTATATTCACTGTTAGTCATTCACAGCCCACATAGTCATTTTTCAATGACTGTACATTATAATAATTGCAAAGAACTCGAAATTAATTTAATAACCATTGAACTATGTTATAGCTATAAGCTGGAATAATACACAGCCATTTAAAAAAATGGCATAAAATCTATACATAGTGGCAAAGAAAGATGTTCTTGATATGTTCTGAGAGAAAATTAATGCAGAAATCTATAGTATTAGCACAGTTTCCAAACACACACACACAATGTTATTATTTTTATATACACAGGAGAATATCTGGAAATATATACACGAAGTAATTAATAGGAGGCAATTTTGGTGAGTAATAGTAAGGGCACTTTATTTTTCCATCTTTCTACACTATTTATATTTCTTATTATATGCATTAATTACTTTTATGCTTTCTAAAAGTATATAATATTTCCCCCTAAGGACTGATTGTATACATAACTCAAACCAGCAGAACTTAATTTCAAAATGCTATCTCTTAAATAAAGTTAAGTTACACTTAAACATTATAGCCCTGGACGGGTAGCTCAGTTGGTTGCAGTGTTGTGCCAGTATGCCAAGGCTGTGGGTTTTATCCTCAGTCAGGGCACAAACAAGAATCAACCAATGAATGCATAAATAAGTGGAACAACTAATCAATATTTCTCTCTCTCTTCAATAAAAATACATAAAATAAATAAACATTATGGACTTGGGAATTCTCACTGATTATGTGAGCTACGGACATAATAACAAATAGCACTACAAGAAATAGATCTCACAGCTGTGCGGGCATACTTTTTGAAAACCATCTTGGAAAAAAGTTTTATTCCAAGCGGTTTGTTGAATTCTCATTTGCTGCAGTCAGTGATAATCACAGGTAAGGAGGTCTGCCCTGGGCAGAGGCCCAGCTTAAATATCCTTGCTTCTCTTACCTGATATTAGGTGTTTTTATCTTGCTTACCCCGTGGAAGAAGAGAAACACTATCAGATACGGAAAAGTTTCTGGTTGTATCGCTGTTGTCTTCACTTTGCCCTCACACCTCTCTGCAGCTGCACAGAGCTAGAGCTCTCCATGCTGCCCACCAGGTGCAGCTGCTGCATCCTTTACAGTGGGGAAAAAAAAACAAAACTCTCCACGAAAGTGCCTGGAGTGAGATTTGACCTAAACAAATAACTGGGATATGGCTGGGGGGTTTTTGTTGGTTGGTTGGTTTGTTTTGGCGTTTGGTTTTTTGGGGGCACTAGAAATTTTTTTAACAGTCACTTGTGGAATTAAAACATCACAGAGCACCTTTCTGTACTGTATTCAATCATCTGGACAAATATTTCTACACATCTGAAGAGTCACTGACAAAAGATTTTTAAGGAGATTCACAAGGGAACCCAAACCATACAACTTCCTCCAATTAAAATCTATACAGCATGTAAGCGGGTCACATTACTCAATAAATAAATGATGTATTGTGCTAGCGGAAAGAATTTCAAGATAATGAATTACATCTCTAAACAATATTCCAGGGTAGAGGTCTAAATCTGATGAAAACCTGCAGTCAAAAGGCCCATCATGCATTACTGACTTTCTTAGTTCACAGTTAGCAATATAATTTTGAAGTCAGTACAATACAAAGCAGTCTCACATGTCAGAGGAAAGCAGTTTAATTCAAATCAACATTACAGGGAAGTTTAAATTCAGATTGAAAATTAAGTTAATTAACCAAACACTTTATGATAATGTCAATTGGACCTCTGTTAAAAAAAAGTCACTATATAAAATCGCTACGTACCAGTTTAACAATCCCTTTAACAGCTCATTTGAAAGGCTCAATTGTCCCCTTTGCAGTGCCTGTTGGTGGTTTTTTGCAGTTTATTTTTTAAAAATTATGTGACTTTATTGTACTAAAGAAATTCCGAGAGAAAAGCACAACCTACTCATTGATCTAACAACGCAGCCATTTTTCACATTCTTCCCTTGCAAAGTCTACTTGAAGTACTTAAATTTATCAAACTGCTATGAGTTTAGCTTATGTTAAGAAAAGAAACATTTCTATCAATTGGTTCAAAATATAGGTTATTTCTTACTTTGTTCAAGGCAAACTTGTTAAAATGAGTAAGACCACATGTAACTTTAACAGTTATCTTCCTTAAAAAGCTCCCAATGTCATCTTCCTCATTTTCACAATAACATAAATACAATAATGTAAAATTGTTTTAATTTTGCAAAGGAAATCTTTTTCAGCCCTACAGAAGGCAATTAAAACATTCTTCCCTGGGTGTATATTTGGCAACCCTTCAGCTAAGTGGGACATAATTTTGAACAATATATGGTTGTGTTATACAAAGAAGCCTCCTGGAAACCACGCTCACCCACAAAATGTCAACATATCTTCCCTCACAAAGAAAATCAAAGTTGAACCAAAGACAATCTACAGGAAAAGAGAGACAGTTCTCAAGAGACAGGCAGAGCAAGTTCTAAAAGCCAACAGAGGGCAAGAAGGCACGAAGCACACACACAATTATAAGCACTGTGTGGGGAAGGAAATAGAATCACTGTGGATGAGCTCCTTACCAGCACCGGCCCTGGACTCCCTGCTTCCACTTCTCCCTGAGATGCATCCTTGCGCTGCATGGGAGATTCAATCACCAGCTCCTTTTTGATACTTCTATTACTTGTCCTGCATTTATCAGCCTGCATTCTCAGCCGAAAATGCAAGTCAGAAAGTCTCTAACTTGGACAGCTGCGAGTCCCTGGCTGTGCAAGGCACACACATGCCAGTGGCCAGAGGAAGGAGAGGAAGCTAACTGGCTTCCCTGGCACAAGTGGTCAGCCCTGCTGGCTGGGTCTGCAGAGCCTGCCAGGGTGGGAGGGCATGCTGGTGAGGGCCAGCCTTCAGGGGTGTTACTACTGCTTAAAAAATGGGAGGGTCCCTCTCACAGGCCAAAGGAAAACAAATCCTGAACTGTACAATACACAGTGTACTCCCTCTCAGACAAAGACCAGCCTTATTGTGTCTGCTCCACACAGGGTGGGCCAGATGGACGCATATCAAAATAGCACAGTGTTTAAAAGAAAACCAGACACAGTTAAACTCCTTCATAATTATCTGAAGTAATTACTTCAAATCTGAAGCTTGTGGAGCTGAAGAGACAGCTAGGTCATCTGGGTATTCTAAAATTCTTAGTTTTTGGATGATTTTCTTCGTATTATGGCTAAACACCAAATGGCTGGCTGATGATCAATGCCGGGAAAGAGAAATCAGCAAGGGATTCCAGAGCCTGCACCTCATGGCTGCAGGTGTAAAGAAAATTTCTACCTGTACACAAAACTTAGCATATGTGTTATTTTATGCCAGCAAAACAAAGTCTTTAAACAGTTTCATGGGAAACTATGTATCGTGGTAAATGTTCTTATTAAACAGAATGTTACTTTAAGTCCATCAACAGTCAGGGTATCTTTTCCTTCAAGCAGTGTCAGAGCTAGTTGGGAAGGCAAGGATGAATAAACAGCCTAAGTGACAGATTAGCATAATTAATAGAGATTTATACAAAACACAGGAAAGCAGCTGAGTCACCATCCCGTGGTTCAATAGGGATGGCACCCAAAATGTGTTTTCCCAAAAGCCCATTTTTATTATTTCCTCACAATAACAGTAATTTTTAAATCATTTTAAAATTCTCTCTTAGGGAAAACTAAAACAGAAGTGTTAAGGGATTTATTTAAAAATTACATGGAAATGGGCATTAAAATAGGATTAAATATTAATCTGCACTTCCTGGACTGCTGCAGTGCTCCTCCCAGTTACTTTGCTTATTTTCTTGAAATCAGGGAGGATTTAGTTACAATAGGTAATAGAAGTAGCAGTAGTAAATAAACAATGGAAATGGGTGTCGTTTAACAACAGGTGCCATAAGGTACACTATCCAGGGAAATCTATAAACTATCATATAAGATATAGGTACAAGTCTCCCACTTTCCAGGGAAAGTAACTTTGTCTGGGAGGGCTGTTGGGGCGGGAGAGGGTCAGAGCTGAGATGGCACCCCATGTCCGCTTAACCTCCGTCTTTCTACCAGGACCTCTATATTCAAACACCAGCGATTCTTCTGAATGTGGATATTGTGTAATGAGTTGCAAAGGGTTCAACGAGTCTCTAAGAAAAAAATTAGTAGTTTCTATAATAATTTTTTTTACATTACTCAATCTTTCAACTTTGGGTAATCCTTCAGGGTAAATAAAAACTCACTAAATCTGTGTTTCAAAATAATATGATCTATGAATTAGAAACTCTATCTTTGTATAGTTAAAAGATAGGGAAAAAACCAAAGAGCCTCAGTTATATAAATAACTGTTTCTTTAACTGAAAGAACAGTTAAATCAACACTTAGAAATGTCCTATAAATCAGAGGATGCAAGAAAGGATTAAGCCACAAGCACTAAACAGACAAACTGAACCTTAGTAAAATATAGCATAACCAACAACTCAAAAACCTTTTTGAAATGGCTTGAGAAGCTCTAGACAGCCCAATTCTTCCTTACATCCCCATCATCATTAAAGCCAGCAGAAGTTCTGGACTTTGAGAGAAATATATCCTGTTTGTTACAGTAAAACATCCTGACATTCTCTAGTCATTGAGAAGGAACGTGGGTTATATATTTTATGAAACTAGAGTGCCCACTGTGTCCCAAGCCCTGAAGAGATAACTTTTTAAATCCTTAAAACAACCCTATATAGTAGTTAATGTGGTTACTCCCATTTTACAGATAAGAAAACAGATGCACAGAGATTTTATGTATGTGAAGAAGGTCACACTGAAAGCAGTGGCAATATGGATCCAGTGTACATATGCTTAACCCATGATACTGTGCTGAACCAGTTGTCTATTCCAACTATGCCAACTGCTAAAATGCACAAATATGTAAAAGCTACTGATCTAGAATTAAAAATAAAGGCAGCATCTGGGTTTAATCCCATTAAGATAATTTAGTGAAAAACTAAAAAGGTAAAAATGGCATAGCACAGTACCTGGTACATAGTATGTGTTCATTTAATGGTAATTGCTGTTATTATTGCTGTTGTTATTGCAGTCTGAAAAATTTTACCTTAGTCTTGAATTCAGGACTTTTGCTGCATGTTCTAAAATAATAATTCCACCTATTGTGTTGCTATGACACATTATAAAGTGCTTCAGCTATTTAAAATCAACTGTTTTTCCCTTTTTGCAGTTCAACTGTGACAACTGCCTTCAGTCATCTTGAAACCCCTGTGCTCATGCCATGAGCCACGTATCTTCTTCAAGTTGTCCTATAGTTTTCAAAATTTTAGCAGTGACCTTATATTTCTTTTGTAATCAAGGAAAAATTTTTGACTTGGCTCTGAACTCCCAGATAGCCAGGACAGAAAGGCAAACCTGATCAGTTCCATAATTCATGTCATCAAAAGAAAACATATCAAGCTATAAGGCAAGTAAAATTTTTAAAGTTTCTCACACAGAGACTTATATAAAAGGGGAACTGATTAATGTACTAGACAAAGTTCTCAACATATTTACAGGAAATGCAGCAGCCAAATTCACACAGCTTTTTCACCACCACATCAGGGCATTATACTTAAATCCAGGACACAGGAAAGCAATTCTGAGAGCAAGTCAGACATCTAGTCTATCACCTTCAAGTGGGTCCAACTTATGGAGGGAAGAAATTCTCACAACTTAGAGGAATGGAGGTACTATTGTGAGCCTTCCCACTTACATAACTTCTCAGGCAATGTAAGATATCTTTGTTATAGTCTGCTCGTTTGGAACAGATCAACACTTTAGAAATCTGACCATCAAAGAGAGAAGGAGAGTCACATGAAATAGCATTTAACTCCAGAACCTAAACATCTTAGTAGGATGTGGTTTCTCTAGGGGGTTTATGAGGTCAATGTCTGAGGACAAGAAAATGACATCTTGTGTCACAGCAGCCAGAAGAGGAAATGCCATCTTAGGAAAGGAAACAGGTGGCCATGGTTTCCACCATTTCAAAGAACAACACATACGCGTACGCTAGACCTATGGATTCAAATCCACAAACATCTACTGAGCTCGACAGCCTAGCAATTTCAAGTTCTTTCACTTGTTTAACTCTTATAATAACAAACACATCTGTGAACATGTATTAAGGGTACAGAGTTTTACTGTCAAAACAGAGTGGAGTAAACCCTGTGGGGAAATAGGAATATCTCAGGAGGGAATGAATGCTTCTGTGTGTAGGTTTCAGTTCTCAGATTTTAATATGCATACAAATTATTACAGAGGTTAGGTACACAAAACCACAAAAACATTATGAGAAATTTAGAGGATTTTCTAAGGGCAATTTTTTTACTATAAAGAAGGCAAACTTTAGACTCAAAAGCCCCCATCTCCACCCTCACACTGTACGATGAATTTCCATCACATTCTGAAAAGCAAGAAGCTGAAGGACACTCTCACCCAGAGGACTCCTACGCATGACTCAAGATCCAGTTAAATTGCACCTTCTCCATGAAACTCCCTTGATCCTCCTAGCCAGAATTAGTTATCTCCTCTCCTGTTAAACTTTTATTTACCTCTGTTTTGGAGCATTTCACAACTTGTCTTTTATTAAGTTTGTACATGTCACATTCTTTGGTGAGACTGTAAATTCATAAGGGCAGGGACTATATTTTCACCACATTTGAGTCTCCAGTGTTTTTAATACTGCAAGTGCTCAAAACATATTTACTGACCTTAATGCTTATGTCAGTTTCATGTCACTGGTTAATTTTAGCTTTAAAGTTAAATTTAGTAGTTGTAAAAATATGCAAACATTTTCATTTTTTAATGACCCAAATTAAGGCAGAAGCATTCAACTATTCATAAACTGAAACCCAAAGGATTATTTACTATTAATTAAAATGTTCCTTTCTCCCTGCTAAGAAAATATTATACTGAATAACTTGCTAGTAATTTTTTGAGACAAATAGGTACTTGGAAACAGTACAACTGATCCCTGAAGAAGTACAAATAAACTTGTTTTTAGCAATGAGTTACACAAAATTTGAATTAGTACACTGTTGGTGGAAATTAGTACACTAGTACACTGTTGGTGGGAATGCAGACTGGTGCAGTCACTGTGGAAAACAGTTTGGAAGTTCCTCAAAAAGCTAAAAACAGACCTGCTTTTTGACCAGCAGTTCCACTGCTGGGATCATACCCTAAGAATCGAAAAATACCAATTCAAAGGAACCTGTGTACCCCAGTGTTCATAGCAGCACAATTCACAATAGCCAAGTGTTGGAAACAACCGAAGTGCCCATGAGTAAATGAGTGGATCAAAAAACGACGGTATATTTACACAGTGGAATACTACTCAGCAGAAGGAAAGAGCTACTACCCTTTACGACAGCATGGATGGAACTAGAGAGCATTATGCTAAGTGAAATAAGCCAGGGGGCAAAAGACAAATACCATATGATCTCACCTATAAGGGGAACCTAACCAACAAAACAAGGAAAATATAACCAGCAACACTGAAAGAATAAAGAAACCAACAGAATCAAGGGGGAACGGGTGGGGCGGGGAAAGGGAAAGGAAGGGTCAAGTCAAGGAACATGTGTGGAGGACCCATGGACAAAGCCAAAGTGGGAAAGGATTGAGGGAGGGAGAGGGGGAGGGGGGCAGGGGAAAGTGGTAGCGGGAAGGTGAAAACAAATGTATTTGAACAATAAAAATAAATAAATAAAAATACCAAAATAAAGAACCAAAAATAAAAAATAAAAAAAAAATGGATATATTTCTAAATGTGTCACATTCCCATCTCCAGCAGAGCAGAAGAAGAGCTGAGAGGCTGGCAGACAGAAAAAAACTAAAGGATGTTCTACCGGTAAAGAAGAGTGTCCGGGGGAGGCCCACTGTCCTCTCTACACAGCCCTAGAGTGAGCCCATAGTGTTGGGACAGCAGTGGACAAGCCCTAAAGAAGGCTCTGTTTTCAGATGAAGAAACTAAGACGGGGAGAATCCTTCTATTTCTAGAGATGGCTCTCTGGTACTGGTTGTGTGAATTTAGGACAGTGGTTTTACCACTCTGCGGGCCCCAGATCTCTCATCCAGAAAACACAAATTATAATATCCATTATAATCCTAGCTAGATTCTGTTCATTCCCAAGGCCCAAGTGGATGATGGATACATCCCACTGTGTGGAGAAACACTGCCTGCAGCCATGTTCAAAAAGCTTCTCAGTAAAGACAGCCCACTGCCACCCAAGACAGCCCCTTTTCCTGCTTCCATTTTTCCATAGCCTCTATCACCATAGGGCATTCTCTATGCTATTTTTCTTATTTATTTAATGTCTGTCTAATCACAATGTGAAAAAAAACAAAACCAAAAAACCCAAGAGGTTCCATGAGGGCAGGGATTTTTGTCTATTTCGTTCACTGCTCTAATCCCAGGTCCTAAAACAGGACAGGTACTTAACACACGTCTTGAGTGAATTTACTGAAGGGTCAGGATCCCCTCAGGCTGAATATAGAGGCTTTACACTATGGACACCAATAGCTTTTCTGTGAACTGTGAATTTATTTTAATCACAATAATGATAATTCAGCCAGCAGTGTTAATTATTTGTTTTAGAGATGGAAATTTACAAAGCCAAGGAAAACATAATGTGCCTGGGATTTTTCTCAGGAAACAAAACTCCCTGACTGAGTTACCAAAGCCTGCCCTGCCACACAGCCTCAACCTTAATTGGAGCAATCCCAGCATGTTTTACTGCTCCTCGACAGCTTTAAACACTGTGTGTGTGAGTGCACGTGCCTGTGCGCAGGCACTTTATGTACTGTGTCCAAAGTAGGCAATCCATAAAAGATGTGCTTAATGAAACTGCCTCATCTTGGTTTGGTTTATCAGACACCCAAGCCTCAAAGGAATTCACACGAAGCAAAGTTTTCTAACTTTCCTCACTACATGACAGACGCTAAGGTTAAGGTCCAGAGAATACATGCTTGGTAAGAAAAACAATCAAAACCTTTTTAAAAGCATTAAAATGCCTCTTTCTAGATAAAATGTTTCAATCAATTCTAACTGAAGACAAATAAATGTCCATTTTCCACTTCTCTCTATATCAACCTCCCAGAGCAACCTAATAAAAAATGCAAATAACCATCCTCCAAGTTTATGGCTTTTGTAATATCTTTCTTTGTGTATGATAAATTGACTTACAGCAAATTCCATCAGTGTTTATAAAGTGCAACACCAGCAAACCATCTAGACTTATAGATGATAGAGATGGGACAAGCCAGCAGAGGTCCCACAACTCTGACTACGCCCAGGTATCAGTGTTCATGGCCATCAGCTACCTAACACAGGGAAAGAGGGGCCAGGCCTGCAGGGAAATGTTGGACACCTACTTCAGCAAAAAGGAAAACACCCCCAGGCTACAAGGGGAAAGTTGACAAAGGGGATTGTGGACTCTCCACTAACACCTCTGAATTAATTTAGCTTATATATAAAAGACAGGGAACATTTACAATAATACTAGGTTTCCTAATGACAACTGGTAAGTCCTCTCTTTTAAAAAGCATTAGATTATGTCCTTTCCATAAGCTGAACTCATCAGCAGCAAAGATGATGTATTACTTCTCATCCTAATGCCTAAATGAGGGCCTTCCCCTACTTCCCAGCACATTGTGACTTATTTCCTATGTAAAGTTAAGAGACAGCCAAGGAATAGAAAAAAAAAAAAAGCCAGAGAGTTTGAGGGGATTCAAATGTTATTCCTGAGCAACACATCCTGACAAGTCACACTTTTCTCCTGAGTGCCTATAAAAATATGTAACTAAATGACCTTCTTCATAGATAAGCTACAATAAAGGTGACCAGAGCTGGAGATACAAACAACGTAGGTGGGGAGGGCGAATGCTGAAGTAGGCTCCTCGAAGGGCCTTTCCTTTACTTTCCCTGCCAAATCAAACCACACACATCATGTAACTTAGAGACAAATGGAGATGGTGGTGGTGACAGAAGGTGAAGGGGCTTCAGCCACCTTTGGTCCTTTACTAAAAGTTGCTGAACAGTCCAATGTTACTTCTGTTACTTTTCTAAAGTATTATACATGCGACCAATGGCCTTCTGCCTTTCCCTCTCAAACTAGGGAAAAAAACTCTTCCAGAAAACATGTGGTTAAAAGAGAGGGTGTTGTTTAATCAAGCTCTGAAAACGGGACCATCAGTGGCTATGAATATTCCACAGGCCCATACACAAAGAGGGACCAGGTCTTATAATCCTTTGTTGATTCAAAAATAGGTTAAATAATTACAAAATTAAAAAGGTTTCCAATGTTACATAAAAGCATTTAGGAACTCCCCAGGCACATACTTCCATTTACACTTTGCCAAGACCTAAATCTAGAAATCAATATTTATTTATTTGTTTGTTTGTTTGTTTTATTGTAACTGTCATAGAGGAATTTCAACACAGAAGGGGAGAGGAAAGGGAAGAGAATGAATGACTTGGGGTATGGCACTTGAAAACATTTGCCAAGCCCCTACTATGTGCTAGGCACCTGGCATGCATGCACATTTAACATGGATCAATTTAACCCCTATAATCAAATATATAATAACACGATAATTAGTAATTTTTGCTTCTAAAAATTGGTGTTCTTATAAATTAAATAGCTTACCCTAAGTTCATATAGTTACCATACTTTGGAGCTATGTTTCAAAATTAATCTTAAACCTGATCATTAAATCAATCAGAATATTTTAAGTTTTATTTCAAACAATTTTATCTCCCTTTTGAATGTATATCTTTTTAGGGGTACCACAAAGGATATTAGAGTTTTCTAAGGGCTGAAAATATTAAAATGAAAGATAATGGGAAATAAAAATCAAAAGTTATTATTAATAGTGGTGGTATTTGAAATACAGAACATAGGCTTTTATATTCCCTACTTCCACTTACCTATATATTTTTAACTTTTCTTAATAAACACAATTTACTCTTAATTAAACATATCTTTTTAAACTTTTAAAGCCACTTTTCACTATCTGGGAGGTTTTAAAAAATAATGTCCACAAGTAGCTCATGCACATACAGTACATACAATGCTTCCTCCTGGGCTGGGACTGGGGGGACGTGAGTGAGACGTTCAATTCAGGAACAGAATTTAAGAGAGTGCTAAAAAGTCAATGATGGAGATAGATAAAACTTAATGAAATACTCAAATAAAAATCAAAATTAATAACAAAAGAGCTATGATAAACAAATCAAAACTTGAAATAAAGGTAGAATCATAATTACTGATTTTTTTTTTCCATACTTCACACTACAGTTTGGCTCTGCTCAGTATGGACTTACTCTGTGCCAGACACTGTGATTGCCAGTATATTTATTTCTCCACCTGGTGAGGGACTCAAGACTTGAAAAAATTTTGTTTAGGTAATAGCTAATAAGCTTAGTAATCAGTGTTATAAAAAGTTATGGTTTCAGGAACTGAAGGTATGCCCCACCTCAAGTCCAAAGAGACCATAAGCAGTTTCACCTCTGTGCCTCAGGAGGACTGCAAGCAATCAAGATGGTATCTGAGCCACTGTGCTCCAGGGCGAGGTGTCCACCACCCAGGGCACAGGTGAAGACCCCTTCCCAGGACCAATACCCAGAACACAGATGAAAGAATGCTGCAGCTTTTATCTGATTAACTTTTCCCTGAATTCCAAACCCCTTACCTACACTTTTCTTCTTACAAAAAGGGTCAGTTTAAAATGGAATTTAAGACAGGCTGTTAGGGTACATAATCCGTCGTCAGCTCAGGAGGCCAGCTATCTGAATAAAACACCCATAACGATTCAATCCCTGTCTCTGCTTATTGGGTCTGGTAGTGACAGGAAGCATGAACACTGGCTTGTCAGGTTTCACACCAACCCTGAGATAAGTACTCTTATTTTACAGATGAGGAAACTGAGGCTTGGAAGTTAGGGACTAAGATCAAAAGAGCTGTTACATGGATAACCAACTTTAGACAGATTAATAAGAGGTCATTTTTGTTTGCCTTGACCATAAAGATAAAATCAACATCAGTTTTTTAAAACTGGTCTACAAGTGACCAAATCTCCAGATATTATCTACAACTTGAAAGATTTAAAACTCAAGTTCAACATAAGTTCTTCTTCTGTAGAAAATTAAGTAATACAGGGTCAATTTGGGCAAAGGATCCAAACCTCACTCTATTGAAATCTTTTTTATTTTATTTTATTGTTCACACATAGGTGAAACCTTCTTATAGTTCAAAGAATGGAACAGAGTGAGGGAAAGAGGAAATGCAGAAACAAAGACAAAGACTTCCCTCTCTTTTTAATTCCCTAAAGGAGGGAAGGAAGAGACAAAGAGAAAGACCTGGAGATCTGGCTCCCAGAGCAAGGCAGTCTCTCTGTGCCCCAAGCTGTGATTACTCCTGTGACAACCCCTCATCCCATGGCCTTCAGGGTAACAAGGCACACAGACACTCCATGGTGTCCCTGCCCTCCTCACCACTGTTTGTCCTGAGCTTTATGCAAAGAGCACTGACTGTATTGCCTCCTCAAGCTTTACCTTCATACCTCCAGAAATGCTGTCCATCAACCTGAAACGTTCCTCCTACCACCTTCTGACAGATTAAGATCTGTCAAATGCCTGCTCACTTCTATATTATACAAACTCCAGGAGCCCCACCAGAACTTCTGAACTGAAGTCTTGAGCTGAGACCCAGGGATCTGTATTTTTCACAGCCCCCCAGGTGATACCTATGCTGCAGTCTTTCACTTATCTATGTCTGAGAATCACCGATCTTAATTTAATAATTTAAAAGATACAGGAAGAATATTCACAATGTTTAAACCCAGATCCAATACAAGGAAACATGGATGGGTTCCCAGGTATGCCAGAGAAGACTGTATCTGGCTGAAAGTTGAGGGTGGGCTGGGAATGAGACCAAAACGTTTACTATCTTCCATAGGACCTTAGACTTACTGAAAATGCCACGGCAGGTTTTGACTCATTAACGACCAGTTATTTCTATTTAGCTGGACTTTTTGGAACAACATAACTTTGTGGGTGGGTTCTTCCACTAGAATTACTCTTCACCCACCTTCCTCATTTCTCCCCTACCTCTGCCAAAATGAAATGTCTTTTAAGTCAATAAGACAGGACCTACAAAATAGTACAAGCTTCACACATCTCTCAGATATTGTTCACTGTGTGATCATGTAAACAAATGCTTGCTTAGCAGGTACTTTCCCAAAGATAATGTAGAACAAAACCAACCCTAGGCTTTTGTTGCCTAGAATCCCTTCACAAACACATTACTTGTTTGCCAACTTAGTTACATGATCTCATTCAAGTTCACATTTTTGACCCATGCCCCTAACCAAAAGCAATGAAACAATGTGTTTAGAGAAAGGCAACATGCATTTCTAAGGATTTCCTTTCTCTCTGCCATAAGAGGAGTGACATGTCAAATTTACATCCGCCATATGCATCCTTCACAATTCACTGCAATTAGGCCAGTAATGGAAAAAACAAAAACAAAAAAACAAAACAAAAAAAACCCCTATCCAATATTACAGGCTTAATGTACTATTATTTTTTTTAAATAGAATCTCTTACTCAGAAGTACACATTGGACTAATATAGCTTTTATGAGCTCTCCTAGTCCCTGATTTAGAACTTGAAGAAAAGCCACTAAAATAAAGAAACAAAAAGATCTTAAACAGGTTTTGTTGGCAGCATTTTAAAACTGAGACTATGTTAACACTTTCCACATCACATTTTGAAATAACTGGCATATCCTACAATGTGTATTCATTCACTTAGAAATAATACAAGATTCTAGATTTAATTAAATCAACCAAAAGTACAAACAGAGCCAGCTCCCCAGAGCTGATGTGCAACCTCCAAGTTTCTATTTTTCTGGGGGACACAGGTCTATTAAATGAGAACATGAAACTATCTGATGGTCAAGTTCTTTTCAGCTCAAAATTTCTGCAATTCAGTGATACAATTAGTTCCACAGTTAATTGGGTTTACTTTATCTTTCTTTGTTTTTTTAAATTTTGTATTGTATGTTTTCCATTACCATTTAATCTGCTTATACCCTCCTCCCTCCAGCAATCGCCATACTGTTGTCCAGGTCTGTGAGTCCTTTTTCTTTTTTGCTCAATCAATCCCTTGACACCCTAACCTCGCCACCGCCCCCCACCCAGCTGTCATCCTGCTCTACCTATGAGTCTGTCTGTATTTTGCTTGTTAGTTCAGTTTGTTTATTAAATTCCACATATGAGTGAAATCCCATGGTATTTGTCTTTTTCTGACTGGCTTGTTTCACTTAGCATGATGTTCTCCAGGTACATCCATCCTGTCACAAAGGGTAAAATTTTCTTCTAAGAGGTAGTATTCCATTATGTAAATGTCCCATAGTTGTTTTATCCACTCATCTACTAATGGATACTTGGTCTGCTTCCATATCTTGGTGATTGTAAATAATGCTGCAAATGAAAAAATGGGCAAAGGACCTGAATAGACACTTCTCCAAAGAGGACATACAGATGACCAATGGACATATGAAAAGATGCTCAACATCACTAATCAGAGAGATGCAAATTAAAGCTACGATAAGATATCATCTCACACCTGTCAGAATGGCCATTACCAATAAATCAACAAACAAGTGCTGGTGAGGATGTAGAGAAAGGGGGACCCTTTTGCACTGTTGGTGGGGATGCAGACTGGTGCAGCCACTGTGGAAAATGGTAAGGAGATACCTCAAAAAATTTAAATCGGATTAGCCTTTTGACTCAGTGATCCCACTTCTGGGAATATATCCAAAGGAACCCAAAACACTAATTTGAGAGAACATAAGCACCCTTATGTTCACGGCAGTATTATTTACAATTGCTTTATCCTTCTGCTGTGACACTAATTTTCTCATACTCTGCAACCACATTTATTGCAAAAGAAAACATTTTAGGAATTTTCACTATGTAATCAAAAGAGCCAAAGGAATGTTCTCCCGTATTTATGCATTAACACCCTGCCTGATCAATCTCTCCACAAATATTTCTTAACCACAGGGCACTGCACAAGGACTGAGAGGTAAGTAACACAAAGAAATGAGATGTAAGGAATGCACAGTACAGTGGGGGAGTAAGATGGAAAGATGTACAGAAGTGATTTCAATACCAACTGTGGGAGGGACCTGCTAGACCTGTGATGTCCAATATAATACCCACTAATCAAATGAGGCTATTGGACATTTGACATTTGTCTAGTTTCAGACATGCTCTAAGTGAAAAATACACACTGGATTTCAAAGGGGTTGCATAAAAAAAAAGAATGTAAAATATCTTATTCATAATTTTTTATTACATGTTGAACAATATTTTGAATACCAGATTAAATAAAATATATTATTAATTTCATTTGTGTTTTACTTTTTTTATTGCGGCTACTAGAAAATGTAAAATTACATATGTAGCTGGCATAGTTTCTTTCTTTCCTTTTTTTTTTTTTTTTTTTTTTGGACAGTGCTGGGCTTGATTCTCCCTTATACTATTTCTTCCTCATGGGTAGGCAGAAAGACCACATTACCCAAACCCTTCGACAGTTGTGTTGAAATTATGTGACTGCATTCTGGCCAAAAGAATATGAAAAAAATGAGGTAGCAACGTCTAAACGCAGTTATAAAACAAGGTACACAATCATCCCAGTGCACTCTCTCTTTCTCTCCTTATGGGCAAGCTGAAGGCAGACATTCTACAAGAGGCCTCCAAGGAGGTCCTGGGCAAGAGAGAAGCCATGAATGTAAGGAAACTAACTTCCTAACTCATCAGATGAAAGACCACCTGGTGTATAGACAATGAGATATTATCACAAGTGAAAAATAAATGCTTACAGTGTTAAGTTATTGTCATTTTTTACTATAGAAATAAACATACTTTGATTAATTAACACACTAAGAATGAGTGCTTTGACAGGAGGGATGACTATCTGCTCAAGAAACATCAGAATAAGCTTCAAAGATAAGGGGCCATGAAGAGGTGTCTAAACAAGGAGGTTCTCAAACTCCATCGCTCAGGATCACTCAGAGAACTTGTAAAAGCACAGACTGCTGGACCCTCCTCTAATTCTCTCTAGGATGACCCTGCTAGGCAGGGAGGTCTTTGTGAGAGTGCTGGCCCTCTAAGGGTACCAGGTCCCCCACCTACCCCCACCCAATCTCACCTCACACCCCTTCTCTGAGCTGTCATCAGTCTCCTTTCCCCCAATCCCTCAAATGCAGTAGTCTGGAGCACAGCTGAGGATCTGCCTCTCTAACAAGGTCTCAAGGTGCTGCTGGTGATGCTGCCTGTCCAGGGAGCAACACCTTGTTAAAGGATTAGCAATATTTTGTCAAGCAGTGAAGAGAACAAAAGGCATTCCAGTAAAAAGGAAATCTCATATACAGAAAAGTTGGAAGGGTTGGAAGAGCATGGTGTATCCAGGGAACAGCAAGACTTTTGGTAAAGAAGCACCACAGGGGCTGGGGAAGGAGCTTGGGAAGAAAAGGAGAAATGTAGGCTGGTATTCAGTAATCAGAAGTCTGAATTCTGCCTCTTCAATGAAAACTTCAAAGCAGAGCTTTCATTTCCACAACATATGGAATTCTAATTAACTCTAAAGTAAATATGAATACTTACTAATTCATGTATTAATATTTCAATTACATACAAAATTCCTGGGAAATGGTAGGGGTATAGGATGAAACTTGATCACTATGGACCAAAATCATAATTCTTGGATCAACCACCAATTTATTATAATCTTGTTATGTGACTTGCAAAACAATTTAACTGCTACATTTGTGCAGAGTAATACTTACCTTCAATCTACTTCACAGGAGCCTTGGGAGATTAGACATGGAAATAATAACAAATGTGTTCCTAGGAAAAAGTATATAATTTACACTCAAAGAGTTTCTGTTATTTTAACCAGTTATATTCAACCTGGTAAGACACAAATGGCTAATTGGTTTGAAGAGAAACAACTAGAACTGATAAACACTATGATGGAAGACAAATGGACTTGCAATGGGTCGGCAGGATAGGGACTATGATGAACACCATGACTTTAACTAGGAACCCTTTCCAGTAGAATTCTAAGTGCCCTCCTTTCATTTCTCAGGATAGATCAAAAAAAGAGAAGCAGTTCCCAACTCATTCAACTAGATTAAAAGCCAGATGTTAGTGTCTTCTGAGTAGTTGTTCAGATTCTATGAAATCATAGCCTAGCTTATGACTGCACCATAATTGTTTACCATAATTGTTTAGATGAGGTCTGTCTGGAAAAAGTCCAGCCATTGTTCTTATAATGAGAATGGTTTACACATCAATGTAACCTGGCAGCCAAGGAGAGTGGACTGGAATGCACATGCCGGAACAATGACAACTTCACTGCACTAGTCAGTGGAGGTGGTAGATGTCATTGAGTGAGCATGTGTAATGTGTGGCCACCGCATTCAAAATGACTTGAGCGAGTAGAGCAATGAATCTGCATCAAATTTTGCATTAAGCTTGATATTCCTCCATGGAAACTATTCACATGATTCAGAAGGCTGCAGCTGTGGGCAACTGGTGATCGGCAGCTTCATCACGACAATGCCTACCTGTTCGCGCTTCACATCTCATGCTGAGTTTTTTGGCAAAACATCAAATCACCCAGGTGACTCAGTTCTGCTACAGCCCATATTTGGCATCGTGTGACTTCTGCCTTTTCCCCAAAACTAAAATGACCTTTGAAAGGGAAGAGATTTCAGACCATCGATGAGATCCAGGAAAATTTGATGGGGCAGCTGATGGTGATTAGGAGAACTGTGTGAGGTCCCAAGGTGCCTGCTTTGAAGAGGACTGAGGCATCATTGTCCTATTACAATGTTTCTTGTATCTTCTTCAATAAATGTCTCTAATTTTCATATTACATGGTTGGATACATTCTGGACAGACCTCATATACAGGCACCATAACAAGTAAATGGTGAAAATAGGTTGCTAGTTAGGTGTAAGATGCTAATTCTACTGTAGCCAAATGAATTCTGGGGAGAAAATGGTAGTGTTTTTCTTTCTAATGACCACAAGGAGGAAGAGTTCTGTTTGAGCCAATATATTCTTTGCCCTATATGGAAATCTAATGGTCCCTTTATGATCATTTACAGGGAAAAGAAAGTGATCAAAATAGTTTGCTTTAAAATAGCTCATTAAATGTTTTCTCTTACTGTAGTTAGATGAATAATACGTGGAATTTGCTTACGTCAAAAAATCAAGGAAGGAAATGGTTTTCCTCAAAGAGAAAAAAGTTTATGCTATTACTTTCAGCAACATACTTTTTTGATAGGTTTCATTCACATACAACTTTGTAAAAGCAGTGCCATTTATATGATCAGTTTATTTTTATCAGGGCATTTATTTTGCCAAATAATAATACTAAACTACAAAACCCAAACAAACAAAATTAAATAATAGTAATCACTACCACTGTTTTGTAAAGAAAGGCTATTAAAGCACGCGCGCGCGCGCACACACACACACACACACACACACCGACTTGAAACTAGGAATGGCAATCTTAGAATTGTTTTAAAAGCTCTAAAATCTTTAAAAGCTCGCCACATTTTCCTTATTTTTCTCATTTTCACACAGATCAGAAATTCATGGGAATTGATGGGTGATCACCTCACTACTTGCAAAGGTGGGTTTGAGTTAGGTCTTAAAGAATAATTAACAGTTGAATTGGTGCATCAAGTGTTTTTGTTTTGTTTTTTCAATCGGTGAAATAGACTTCATTTACTTCAGAGAAGTCCAAAATGAAATGTGTACTCTAGGTAGAGTGCTGTTGGCATGAATCCCAACAGAAACTGGGGCAAGCACATCATCTCCTACAATGGGAATTCTGATGTACATGGGCACCCTCTTCTGCCTTTGTTGTGCTTGTTCTGAACACTCATTCTTCAGACCAAAGACTTATCCTGTAGATATTCTGATCCAGTGATTTCAACTGGTGGTGATTTGCCACGGGACATATGGTAATATCTGGAGACATTTCTGGTTGTCATGACTTATGGATTCTGCTAACCATCTTACAATGCACCAGACAGCCTCCTACAACAAACAATTATCCAGCCCAAAATGTTAATAGTGCTAAGACTGAGAAACCCTGTACCAATCTTATTAGAGGAGATATCGACCCTATCCTCAATTGTATAAATCTGCAACAAAAAAAAAGTGTATTCATTCTAAAATTTTATTTCTATATTACCAAAATTATGTTATTTATATATAGTCATATAAAAATATTGACAATAATGTTACTATTCAAGATCAATTAATTCACTGTCTTTGTTCCTTCCTCTCAATTATGCTTTTAATATGATGTCTTTTCATTCTATATATAAAGTAGTGGTTCCTCTTCCCTTTTCTTTTCATAAGTTCTTTTGTATGATTTCTAAAAAAGATTAGAAACATGCTTAGCAAAAGTCTAGACCTTACATATAGTAACTCATTTTTTGTGTCCAAGCTATATAATTATTACATTTTAGAATAGTACATTCCACAGAAGCCCAACAACATTAAACTGTCTTGTTTCCTTTTACTTTAAATTGTAAACAAGTAAAAACACTGCAACAAGTTAGTGAGGTATGATTACTAATATTTGACAAATAGGAAATTGTGTAAATAACCCAGGTGTTCTAAAGAAATATTTATATAGGGAAACAGTTGCTAAGATCTAAATCGTGCTTTTGGAAGCCCATCCGCTCGATGGTCAGTGGTTTGTAACTGTTTGGGCCTATGTTCAGGTTATCAGGTCATGAGGACAGTGAGTTTCACCAGTATAAAAACAGAATGGATGTCCTATTAATATTGTTCACTCATATAAAGTTAATGTCAGGAGACTTCTTTTATGCCAGCAAGTAGGTTGGGAGAAGGGCACAAAGGGAGACATGTTAACTGTCCAGGGTTTCCACAAACATAAACAGAAGTCAGTGGAATCATACAGTAAGCAACTAGCAATGTAAGCATTAGTTTATTTACAATTGTAATAAGTACATTGAAAGAAAAGTGGAAGATGCTTAGCTAATCTGCGGCCAAATAAGCCTTCTCTGAGGAAGATACTCTTGAGCTGTGGCTAGAAGAGTAAAAGTCAAAATGGCTCAGTTGGTGCAAGTTAAGGGCAGGGAGGACAACATATGCAAAAGCTCTGAGGTAGAAAAGAGCTTGTTCCTTTTGGGGAGCTGGAAGGTGGCCCAAGTTGTTTCAGTGCAGCGGTCCAAGGAAGAAAGCTCATGATGAGCCTGGTGTGGTAAACACAGTGCAGATCATGCTGACAGGCATCTTAAGGATCACTTGTTTTAGGCTCAGCTAAGTGGGAAGATATAAAAGGGTTTTACACAGAAAATGACATGTGGCCATACATGCATGAGGATGAGAATCGAGCTTTAGATGCAGATACAGTGGGAAACCACATATAGGCAGGCGGTGGCTAAAACAATAGAAGTGAATATCACCTAAGAAGAGAATGCTGACAGAGCCCTCAGTAACACAGGTGCTACTAGTAATAACCACAAACCCTCCTTCTTACCCACACTGCATCCATCGTACAAACCAACAAAGCTATGACAATCGGCACACATATTTTTCCAGATCCTCAGTACTAACAGCAATTCAGCAGTAGCTGACTTATGCTATACCTTCCGGAACCATTCTGAGCTAACATCAAGACTAATATATTTAACCTTCCATGTATTTATACCTCATACTCGAACTGGACTGTGTTTTATAGTTCCTTGATGGTGTGGGGCGGCAGGGGAGGGGGGGGGAGTGTGTGTGTACTCAATACTAAACTTCAAATTCAAAGAATTTCTGACCTGGAATGGATAATCTAATTTAAACTTGTCTTTACACATGAGAAAATGGAAGCCCAGGAAAATTAAGCAACCCAGCCAAGTTGTGGAATAGTGTCCACACTATTCATGGGCTATTGCTTTATAGAAGAATAACTATGAACACAATACATAATTTCCTATGTAAATTTGTTTACATTTTATTATAACTTGAAATTAAATTGCTCTGCCCATGGGAAAACAAATAGTACTAGCATTACAAAGAAAAAAATTTGTATGTTCTGAAACCCAAAGAATCTCCATTTGTGCTAGGCCCATTCTGCATTCTGTATTCTGTAGTAAGTTCTCAGTTGTTTAACAGGAAAAGAGGCCTGCACTCAGTCCAGAACACACCTGCTTAACAAGGGCACTTGTCTGTGCTGCCCCAAGGGTTACACATCTCAGTAATTTCAGGGAACAGACAGTAAAATGGCAGCACTCCATAGATAACTTCACACTTTCCACTTGTTAATAAAGAACAGTTCCCACCCCCACCTCCAAACAGGAGCCATCCAAAAACTTGGGATTAAAAACAAATTCACCAGTTTGGCTCAAATTTCTAACCGAAGCCTTCTCAGTCTTGCTCAGCAAGATTTAATTAGAGTTGCTTTGCCCCAAAACTCTGTAAAGAGAACCTCCCTTAAGGGCTTTGATAACGTGTCTCTCAGTTGACCACTAGATTCCGGAGTATTTGCTACACCTAAAGTAAAAGCAGGCCAGTAACAATATGAAATAAGGCTTGTCTTTAAAACTACCCACTTCTATAACGTCCTTCAGCGTTCTCTCAACACTTACCACCTCACTCCATCCACAGCACCCACCTCTCTGTTCTCAGACTATTTTCCAGGGTTTGCCATGCTCAGCTTTCACTGTTTCTTCCTAGAAATTCACTTTCCCCCTCTTTGTACACTGATTCATTCACAGCTGATCAGGACTAGATGTTAAGTCCTGGGTTCACAAGAACACTCCCCTGATTTAGTGCATCTTTGTTATAGAATAGAAACTTCCATTTGCGAGCATGGTGAGAACACTGCTTTCCAACCTCATGGTTAAGGGAGGGTTTTCCTCTGCGTTGGTGTGGTACTGACCCAGTCTACCCTCTGCTGACAGGACAAATCCCTACTAAATCCCCAAAATCCTCTTTGCTAAAGCCCTGAAAAGTTTCTCAAGCTATAAGGCACAGGCCAGTATGCTTTTCTAAGATGTGCTGCAGACCCCAGAAACATCCTAGATGGTGGTAAAGTTACATCACAGAACCCAACCTGACACCTTTCTCTGCTTTTCCTTTGCATGTAGTTGGCCTTTCATGAGTGAGTCATAGCTGACAACAGCTAACTCTGGACCTGGGTGCATGGTGGAGCCACAGGGTGTGCTGAGACGCATCACAGAGAAAATCCACACAGAGTATAACAAACTAAAGTTTGGAGCACCCTCTCACCTCTGCATACAGATCTCTTCTCACTAAATGAAATGGGAGCCCCTGCAGCTAGGAACCACCCCACTTTCATGGCTGAAGTTGTGCTTACTCTCTGGGTATCAGTTAAGGGCTGATCTTTTGTCCAGGAAGACAGACAAATGGAGAAGGCTTGTCACTAATTATGGGATGAGCCCCTTTTAACTTTGAGTGTACTTACAGCACTTCTGGCCTCGGCTTCCTTCTGAGTCATGCAAGCAGAGTCCCAAGACAAGCTGCCAAAATACTTTTCAGTTTCTGACCTAAGAGACTTGGTAAAATCCATAAAGGAAGAAGATATGGTTCAGGAAGCATGATCTTGGTCAGTACCTCCTCCTTCTAGACCAACCTCCCTAACTCCCCACCCAGCTGAACTCTTCTCAGCCTATCTCCTACCTAGTAGAGTAAGAGTAACACCCTCTACAGGGAGGTTACAGGGCTGCTCACATTGCAACCTAAATCCTAGGAATATACATCCTCCTCAATCATTCCGATTACTCTCCATAACTTCCAAAATAGTAATGGAAAGAGGTAAGGGTGCAGGCTGTACATCATGGTGAACAATCCAAAACAATCTATATTTGCCTATGGATCTGAGCAACCAGATTCATCTTCCTAATGTTTCATTTAAGACTATTCTCAAAATTAGTTTGCAATTCCAAACACACAGTGAGTGGGTGATGTGAAAAATGCCCCTGTGGGTAGAGGGAGGCAAGAAAGGGGGAAAACGGGAGATAAGCTGAGAATCACAGTTTTCTATTGGGTTGGCCAAAAAATTCATTTAGTTTTTTCCGTATGATGGCTCTAGTAGTGCTTAGTTGTCTTTAACTTCATTTGAAACAATTTTGTTAGATTCTATTGTGACAGTGAACATATCAGTGTGTATTTTTTAAAAAATATCAAAATTGGTGAATTTTTGTGCAGCCATTTTAATATTGAAGATGGAAGAAGATATGCAACATTTTCAGCATATGTTTTATTATTTCAAGAAAGGTGAAAATGCAACTGAAATGCAGAAAAAGATTTGTTCAATGTATGGACAAGGTTCTGTGACTGATCGAATGTGTCAAAAGTAGTTTGCAAAGTTTCTTGGTACTATTGACATTGTGCCCAAATAGTTCTTTCCTGTGGGGCTTCCTTTTGCATTGGAAGATGTTTAGCAGCACCCCTGGCCTCTACCCACTAGAATTTAATAACAGGAGACAGACAACATATTCAAAATATCCAAATCAATGAAGTTATTGTGAAAATGAAAAATGTATCTTTTATCTTACAGAAAAACTAAATGGATGTTTGGCCAGTCCATTTAACCACAGACAACAGGGTAGATAGGAAGTCAAGGCTTTGCATCAGCTTCCCTTTTTTTTGTGGTAAGAAGAACTAACCCAAACTCAGTTTGGAACTAGATGTTCATACACTGTATATTTTGGAAATAAATGGCCAAAGTATTCTCATAAAACCTAGTATTGAACTTCTCTTGAGTTCCTTCAGCAGTCTTTCAAGCTAATTAATCTTGTTGTTCACAGGCTCTGAGGGTGGGTATGTGGCCTTAAACAAGTTTCATAGGAGCAGCTTATACCCTACCTGCTCTCAACACACACACACGAAAGTGGTCAAGGAGAGGATAACAAGACAACTCCTTTTTAATAAGGAAAGTAAAAATAGTTTTAAGTTTTCTTGTTTTTTTTAAATTCATTTCCCAATAAAAGGAATTCTTAAACAACGAGCTCTCTTGCTCGTTTCAAGATCATCTGGTCTTCTCCTGAATTCTCTAACTGCCTGCTTATAGTCAAGTCCTCCATGCATGGCGTTGTAATACAAACAACATAAGCAGTCCTAAACCCTATCTTTGACGTTTCCATTTTTTTAAATGTTCTTTTTTACAAAGGGTAATTAGAAATAAAAATGAAAAGTTTTCAGTTTCTGGTGCAGCTAGTGGTTGTTTTTCAAATTAAGAGCATAACTGCCTGCTTGCCCTTTGGACAGGGCCCAGCTGTTTTTCAGATAAACACACATCTGCAGAGACTATCAGAGTTTCCACTTGTTTTACACCAGTCACAAGACTATGATTTGGACAGTGGCCTGCATCCTTCTGTAACAAAACAGCCCAATTTAAAAGGTGGTTGAATTACAAGGGTGAAAAGTGAAAACAGAAGTTCAGCATCGATTCTCTTGCATCCAAGTTCCCAGAAATCATCAATACACCCATGCTTGTTAACCTGGCAAAGAAATACTGGTGAACTCCTACTCTTTTTAATGGAAAAGGGACACCAAAAATAAGATAATGATGTCTACTTTTGGGAGTGGCTAAAATGTTCAGGGCTGTGCTTGACTTCAATACCCTATCCCAACCAACTGCCAACACCAGATTTTTAAAATCAGGATAGCCTGATCTGCCTTAAGGCTCTGGGAGAAAACATAGAAAAGGCTTCTACCTACCAACTATAGGTTGTATATACGTACCAGTCCTTTTAATAGGCCTTCTCTGGATTTTCCCCTGCCTTGTTGTTTCCTTCTTAAGGCGCAGCACTCAGTTCTAAACACAAACTGAAAACACCAGCAGATCATAGATTCAAACAAGAAAGCAACATCTTAGTGCCCTTTCTTTACAAGGTCCCAAGATTTTAGGCCCACTGATACAATCTGCAGATATTTTCAGTTCACAAGAGCAGGATCCAGCCTTTTCAAAGTAAGGTGCTAGATTCCCAAGCTCAACTTTCTGGGGCCTTGATAGAAGAGCTGGGATGGCTTGCAGGTAGCAAGACACACCAGAGAACGCTACCTGCAATGCCACCAATAAAAACCTTATAATCTCCCCAATTGAACATTTTACATTTGCTCTAAAAAAATATACAAAGTATAGGAGAGAGATCCAAGATAGTGGAAGAGTAAGTAGAACCTACACAAACTGCCTCCCAGGATCAATTTGGAATTACAACTAAATTGGAGAGAACTCATTCTGAATAACCAACTGAACACTAGCTGGAGAAAAACCTATAACCAAGGAGAGACAGAATAAGCCACATACCACAACAAGATAGGTAGGGAAAGCGTAGGAAGTGCAAGAGGACTGGCTGGACTCCCATGGTGGACAGCTGAAGTGCTGGAGGGATAGTTCAGTGGCCAGGGCATTCCCCTGAGAAATGTGGGGTCTAAACACCAAGCTGAGCTCCCTGGCCTACAGCACAAGAACCTTGAAAGGAACCCAAATAACATATGGCTATGAAAAGCAGCAGGGTTTCTGTCTGCCAGGGAGAGATGGCTGGAGCCTCAGAGAGCCTCTTCAAGGGCCAATGCACAAAATTTCATTTGCAACCACTTACCCTGGGCTCTGACAGAGGGAGGGCATAGCAGACCAGATATGCTTGAGGACAGACTGGGGCTTGTGGCTCTGGGAAGAGAACTAAAGGAATAGCTTCCAGGATCCCAGTGCTGAGTCATTCCCTATACTACAGAGGCCACCTTTTTCAGGCAGAGCACTCCTCTCCAAGTGTCATCAGCCTGCAGGGAAGCAAGAGCCTTTACTGCAGGAATTACTCTGCCCTACCCTGCAGAGCTTAAAACAAGCTGCTGATTACAGCTTGATTAGTTTAACAACTGATCAGCTTAACAGCTGATTGGTTTAACAATTAAGGCATAAAATACAAAGAAGCAGCCAAAATGGGAAGACAAAGAGACAGACCCAAAATGAAAGAACAAGAGAATTCCCCAGAAAAAATCAGGTGAAATGGAAGCAAGCAATTTATCAGATAGAGAGTTTGGAGGAGTGGTCATAAGGATACTCAACAGCATGAAAAAAGACATAGAAACCATTAAAAGAGGGTCAGAAATAACGAATGAAATATCTGAAATAAATAATACACTGGAAGGAATAAACAGTAGGTTAGATCAAGCAGCAGATCACATCAGTGATTTGTAAGACAAAGTAGAAGAAAACACTCAAGCAGAGCAACAAAAAGAAAAAGAATTTTAAAAAATGAAGATAGCTCAAGAAACATTTTAGACAACATGAAGCAGAACAACTACCACAACATGGGACTACCATAAGGAGAAGAGAGGAAGCAGGGGATCAAGAATCTATTTGAAAAAATAATAACTGAAAATGCCCCTAACCTGGTAAAGGAAAAAGACGCACAAGTCCAGGAAGCTCAGAGAGTCACACACAAGTTGGACCCAAACAGGCCTACACCGAGACACATCATAATTAAAATGACAAGGCTGAAAGATAAGGAAGAGAATCCTAAAAGCTGCAAGAGAAAAGCAGGTAGTTACCTACAAGGGAGTACCAATTAGAATGGCATCTAATTAACCAACAGAAATATTTCAAGCCAGAACGGAGTTGCATGAAACATTCAAGGTGATGAAAAGCAAGGACCTACAACCAAGGCTACTCTACACAGCAAGGCTATCATTTAAAATCAAAGGAGAAATAAGGGGCTTCCCAGACAAGAAAAACCTAAAGGAGTTTCTTAACACCAAACCAGAACTGTAACAAATGTTAAAGGGCTTGCTTTAACAAGAAGAAAAAGAAAAAGTGAAAGGGGAAAAAAAGAGGAAAATGGTCAAACAATAAAATGGCCCTACATACATATCTATCAATAATCACTTTAGATGTAAATGGCTTAAATGCTCCAAGCAAAAGACAGAGGGTAGCTGAATGGACAAGAAAACAAGACCCATACGTAATGATTATAACAAGAGACCCGTCTTGAATCAGAAGATACAAACAGGCTAAAAGTAAAGGGATGGAAAAAGACATTTCATGCAAATGGGAAGGAAAAAAAATCTGGGGTAACAGTACTTATATCTGACAAAATAGACTTTAAAACTAAGGCCACAGTAATAGATAAAGAAGGACACTACATAATGATAAAGGGAGCAATCCAACAAGATGATAACCCTAGTAAATATTTACATACCCAACACAGGAGCACCTAAATATGTGAGGCAAATCTTGATGGACATAAAGGAACAGATCAACAGAAATACAGTCATAGTCCGGAATTTTAACACCCCAGTGACTTCAATGGATAGATCTTCCAGCCAGAAAATCAACAAGGAGACAGCAGCCTTAAATGACACACTAGACCAAATGGATTTAATTGATATCTTCAGAGCATTTCACCCTAGAATTTACATACTTTTCAAGTGCACATGGAACATTTTCCAGGATAGACCACATGTTAGGACACAAAAGAAGTCTAAATAAATTTAAGAAGATTGAAATCATATCAAGC
Source organism: Pteronotus mesoamericanus (assembly GCF_021234165.1). Taxonomy (NCBI): domain Eukaryota; kingdom Metazoa; phylum Chordata; class Mammalia; order Chiroptera; family Mormoopidae; genus Pteronotus; species Pteronotus mesoamericanus. The sequence continues at coordinate 1,309,335 of NW_026555109.1, forward strand.
ATTTTCTCTGACCACAATGCTATGAAACTAGAAATCAATCACAAGAACACTGAAAAATATGCAAAGACATGGAAGTTAAATAACATGTTATTAAACAAGGAATGGTCAACAACGAGATCAAGGAAGAAACCAAAGATACCTTGAAACAAATGAAAGTGAGAACACGATGATCCAAATTCTGTGGGACACTGAGAAAGCAGTCCTAAGGGAAATTCATAGCTATGGGCTTATCTCAAAAAAACAAGAAAAAGCTCAAATAAACAATCTAACTTTACACTTAAAGGAACTTAAAAGGAACAACAAACAAAGCTCAAAGTAAGTAGAAAGAAGGAAATAATAAAGATCAGAGAGAAATATATGAAATAAAGTCTAAAAAAACAATACAAAAGATCAATGAATCCAAGAACCGGTTCTTCGAAAAGATAAACAAGACTGAAAAACCTTTAACCAGACTCATCAAGGAAAAAAAAGAAAGGAACCAAATAAATATAATCAGAAATTAAAGCAGAGAAATAACAACTAACATGAAAAAAATACAAAGGATTGTAAGAAAATATTAGAAGCAACTATATGCCAACAAACTGGACAACCTGGATGAAATGGATAAATTCCCAGAAACATACAATCTTCCAAAACTTAATCAGGAAGAATCAGAGAATCTGAATAGATTACAACTAGTGCAATTGAAGAAGTAATAAAAAAAACTCCAGCAAATAATAGCCTTGGACCAGATGGCTTCACAGGGGAATTTTACCAACGTTAGTTGGGAAGAACTAACACCTCTGCTTCTCAAACTATTGTATAAAATTCAAGAGGAGAGAAGGCTCACAAACTCATTTTATGAGGCCAGCATTATCCTAATTCCAAAACCAGAAAAAGATTCTCTAAAGAAAGAAAATTATAGGCCAGTGTCTCTGATGAACACAGATGCTTAAATAGTCAATAACATATTAGCAAACTGAATACAGCAATGCATCAAAAAGATCATACACCATGACTAAGTGGGATTTATTATGGGAATGTAAGATTGGTACAACATTTGCAAATCAATAAATGTGATTCACCACATAAACAAAATGAAGGATAGAAAAGCACATGATCATATCAATAGATGCAGAAAAAGCATTTGATAAAATCCAGCACCCATTTATGATAGAAACTCTCAGGAAAGTTGAAATAGAGGGAACATACCTAAACATAATAAAGGTCATATATGACAAACCCACTGCCAGGGTCATACTCAAAGGGCAAAAACTACAAGCATTCCCCTTAAGATCAGAAACAAGACAGGGATGTCCACTTTCACCTCTCTTATTTGACATAGTACTAGAAGTCCTAGCCACAGCAATCAGACAAGAAGAAATAAAAGGCATCCAAATTGGAAAGGAAGTAGTAAAACTGTCTTTATTCACAGATGACATGATTCTGTACATAGAGAAGCCCAAAGTTTCCACCAAGAAACTACTAAAACTGATCAATGAATTGAGCAATGTAGCAGAATACAAAATTAATATCTAGAAATCAGTTCCATTTTTATGTCAATAATGAACTAACCAAAAGCGGGAAATTAAGAAAACTGCATTCACAATTGCTTCAAAAATAATAATACCTAGGAACAAACATAACCAAGGATGTAAAAGACTTGTTCACAGAAAATTATAAGACACTGAAGAAAGAAACTGAAGAAAATAGAAATAAGTGGGAACACACACTGTGTTCATGGATAGGAAAAATTAACATCATTAAAATGTACATACTACCAAAAGCAGCCTATAGATTCAGCACAATTCCTACCACAATTCCAATGACATATTTCACAGAACTACAACAAATATTTCAAAAATTTATATGAAACTACAAAAGGCCTCGTATAACATCGATCCTGAAAAAAAAGAATGAAGTTGAAGGAATTATGCTACCTATAATCAATCCATACTATGAGGTCACAGTAATCAAAACAGCATGGTATTCACATAAAAACAGACACATAGATCAATGGAACAGAATAGGGAGCCCAGGAATAACCCACACCTTTATACTCAATTGATATTTGACAGAGGAAGCAAGAACATACATGAGTAAAAATAATTTATTCAGAAGATGGTGTTGGGAAAACTGGACAGACACGTGCAGAAAAATGGAATTAAACCACCTTATTATACGATACATAAAAATAAATTCAAAATGCACCAAAGACTTAAATGTTAGACCTGAAACCATAAAAATCATAGAAGAAAACATAGGGTAAAATCTCAGACATTGCTCATAGAAATTATTTAACAGGTATACATGCCCAGACAAGGGAAACAAAAGAAAAAATTAACAAATGGGACTACATCAAACTGAAAAGCTTTTGCACAGCAAAGGAAATCATCAACAAAATAAAAAGACAACCCAGAGAATGGAAGAACATATTCACAAATACATGCGATAAGGGGTTAATATCCAAAATTTACAAAGTACTTACAAAACTTAGTACCAAAAAAACAAACAACCCAATTAAAAACTAGGCAAAGGACCTGAATAGACACTTCTCCAAAGAGGACATACTAAGGACAATAGACATATGAAAAGATGCTCAGTGTCATTAATCATCAGAGAAATGAAAATTAAGACCACAATGAGATATCATCTCACACCTGTCAGAAAGGCTATCATCATTAAATCAACAAACAAGTGCTGGCAACAATGTAGAAAAAGGGGAACTCTTTGCACTGTTGGTGGGAATGTAGCCTGGTGCAGCCACTGTGGAAAGCAGTATGAAGATACCTCAAAAATTAAAAATGGATCTTCCTTTTGATCTAGTGATCCCCATATCCAAAGGAACACAAAACACTAATTTGAAAGAACATAAACTCCCCTATGTTCTTTGCAACATTATTTACAATTGCTGAGATATGGAAGCAGCCTAAGTGTCAATCAATACATGAATGCATAAAATCACTATGGTACATTTACACAATAGAATACTACTCAGCTCTAGAAAAAAAGAAAATTTTACCCTTTGCAACAGTATGGATGGACCTGGAAAATATTATGCTAAGTGAAATAAGCCACCCAGAGAAAGACAGATACCATACAATTTCATACATATGTGGAATCTAATGAACAAACAAGAAAATGAGGACAGACTCATAAATGGAGAGCAGGATGATAGCTAGTAGGAAGGGGGATTAGGGAGTGGAGGGACTGAGCAAATAGGAAAAAGGACTCATGGACATGGACCACAGTGTGGTGATTGCTGGGGGGTGTGGTATAAGGGAACTGAAAGGTAATGTAAAAATATACAGTAAAGATTGAATTAAAAAAGAAAACTGTGGCCTACTTAGAAAAGAAAGAAGAAAAATGAGGTAAAAAAGAATTCTCCTCTTAAAATCAAAAGAAAAACCCAAACTCCCATACAGACACTCCCTGGCATACAAACTCCATTCATTCTGCAGTTTGGAAATGAATGACAACCTGCTCCAAAATCTTACATGACCACCGGCAGTGCTGCCTTCAGTTAGAAAACTCCCCTCTAAAATGCAGACCACCCTTGGGAGACGTAATTCTGTTAGCTATTTATACCATGGTGTGAATGTTTTAATCTGATAAAAGCATCACATCTAGCTGAGATCATTCACAGGCAGGGACTGAGAGTGGAAACGGAACAGGGGTGGCATTCTGGAGAACTGAAGGAGGATGGGTAGATGGCTACCCAGAGGATCAGCCACTCCAGTGGGGGTTCCAAAGGCCAAGCCACAGCAGTAGGACAGAGTACACTTAACCCAAAAATGACCTTGTCCTTGGTGGTATCAGCAATTATCTCCCTGCAAGGGAAGTTTTTTCAGCAGGAGCTATCAAAGACAGACTAAACAACAATTATAAGTGTTCTCCATTCTTATTTTACTGATACAGAACTCATTTTGTGAGTGTTACTGGGATATCTACCTAAATGTGCTGCCTTACATTTACTAATACAAAAACACTTTTAATCTCTATTTGCAAACCATTTAAATTTGGTTTAAAAGATTTTGTTCAAAGTGAAAGGTGTTAAGTAAATAGTTCCTCCAAAACTCGTAACAGGAAAAGCTAGAAGTGCTTCAGTTCAACATATGCATGGCTACTAATGCCTATTGGTAATCTAAATAGAGAGAGTATACTTCATAGCACTATCCTCTTTTGGTCAAGGATAGCGATAACACACTAAACCCCTCATTCCATACAAGCTCTGTGTGGCATTTTCTTTCAGTTTTTCTTGTATATTAGATAGACTGTAGAAGCAAAATACCTTTTCTACAGAAGAGTCAGAAGGCATAGCATGGGCCCTCCTGAGGCAGGAGATAGTCAGGAGTGAGGAAACTCCAGAGGCGTCCCAGGATTAAGACAAAGGACATCGATACAGAACAGAGACCCTGTTCTGAGACTGGTTCCTCAAGAATGAAGAAACACAGGAGGCACCCCAGGACTAGGACATGGGACATCAATACAGGACAGACACCCTCTTGTAAGGCCAGTTGTCCCCACTTTCTGGAAAAGCACCAAATCACAGTGACTTATGACTGCACCTTTGCAGATGCTATGTGACCCGTGCTTCATTACAATAGCATTATAAAAAATTAGCATTGTGGGACCCCTCTCCCCCAAGGCGCAATCAAGGAAAATCATGGAAGATCACATGCCCAGTAGCTTCAAAGTAATATGGCTACTTGTACATGCACAATAAAACCCCGCCAAAACTAGCCAGGAAATAATCCTCCCTATAAGGAAAGAATCCCTCCAGCCACTGAGAATCAATGTCAGCTTGGAGTACCTGCTTCCATGCTCTGTGAAGTGTATTATCGCTTAATAAATCTACCCTCTTTCTGCTATAAACTCTGTGTGCTTGGTTCAATTCATTGTTTGTGATCACCAAGAACCTGGGTACCTGTGCCCACCTGCGACCCTTCTAGACATCATGTTAAGGTAACCCTTGGGTTAACTTTAATCACATGGAACAGTCTAAACAAAATGGTGACCAGCCTCAGGTTGACAGAGAAGAACCTCAGGGAGCCTCAGGCATCTGCCATGATTGAGAAGCAGAGTCATGAGAAGTTAGAGAAGCTTAAACCTCAGGGCCCTTCCTTGTAGGGGCCCCTCCCAAAGCCCTGTACATATGTTTGTATTTGTAATCTTCCACCAGTTTTCTTAAGGGAGGACTTTAAATCGTAAAAGCTTCAGGGCCTTACAAAAGCTGTATCTCTCCCTGACCTGAAGGTTCCCCAGGCATTCGAACAGTAATATCAAAAGTGAATTCATGATCTCTCTCTCCTCCCTCTGCTCTCATATCAGCTAAACTTAATCCTGCCTGCCCCTTCTGTGCAGGCATGTGATTAATGGCATCGCCATCTCCCAAGTCAGGAGACTTGGGTGTCATTATTCCCTACTCCCTGATCCACTTCCAGGATGCAACAGTCAAGTAAATTCTATCTCCATAAAAAAAAAAAAAAAATCCCTCCAGTCTGATCCTTTCCCTTTATCCCCTCAATAGAGAGTTTGTTTGGGGGCTCAGAGTTTTTACCCTGGTACCCTGCCTCCAGTCTCATGCTTTTTATTCTGACCTCACTCTCATATGAAAAAAATGGTCTAAAATACCCCACAGACCTGAAGGATTCCAGACAGAAACAACAGTTGCTCACCACATGACATAGCTCTGCACAAACTCGCCAACTCATCTCACACCCAGCTCTGATCTTCTCATGTTGATTTACATATCTCTGAAGACACTATTTCCTTCAGCTACAGGTTCTCCTCACCACACCCACACCGTAACCCCTCAAAACCCAATTCAAATGCCACCTTCCCTTCAATTCTTACCCCATTGCCCCTGCTCAGCTGGTTCACATCACCCTTTGATTTCTCTGGAATTCAGCAATTTTTCTTCTACTGTGTACTTTTTGTCTCCCAGCTAGACCTGGCTCCCTTCTTCATCTCTGTCTCTTTCTTGTTCTTTCTTGTCTTTTTCTCACTCATCTACTGTTGTGGGATTCATTCATTTTTGAATGAATAAATTTTCCAGGCCCTATCTTCACTTCACCTTAATACTCATGTGTGCTATACTAGAAGACAGGCCTCTAAGGTATAACGGTTAAGAGCACAGGGTTCTGGAACTCAATTATTAGTTTGAAGCCCAGCTGTGCTACTCACTAGCTATGTGACTTTATACAATACCTACCTTTCTCTTTGTTCCTTGGTTTCCTCATCTATAAAATAAAGGTAATAAGAGTTGAGTTGTCATAAGGATTAAACGAGTAAACAGACATAAGGAGCTTGGAACAATGCATGATAACTAGTGAACAGTCAATAAACTATAAGCTATTTTGATATGTGGTAGGGAGGGCAGGAGGAAGAAAGGGAGGATGGCTTTATTCAATAATCTATAATTTTCTCACTCCACTAAAGAAGTACCTTCTAAAGGAAGAGGGGATACTTACCATGAAAGTTTCTTGGTCCAAAAAGGATATTGGGTACATATTTTGTTAAATGTTTCTATGAATAATATAGATGATGATGTCAGTGCTCTATAGAAAGGGGGCTTAAATACATACAGGCAAAGTTCTCCAAGCTCTGGATATTTAGGTGGCTATGATCCTATTACCAAATGCCAACCTATACTCCACCTCCCTGACCACTCAACTCCGGATAGCTATTCCAACTTCTTTTTCTATGCCCTCCCTAGGGCTGGTGTTCTTTGTATTGGGTTGACCAAAAAGTCTGTTTAGTTTTTTCCATAAAATAAAAGGTACATTTTTCATTTTCACCAATAACTTTATTGATGTGGACCTTTGGAGTATGTTGGCTATCTCCCATTATTTGTTTCTAGTGGGTAGTAGTCAGGGGTGCTGCTAAAATAAACATCTTCCAATGTACAAGACAGCCCCACAGCAAAGAATTACTTGGCCAAAATATCAATAGTACCAAGAAACTCCGCAAATCACTGTTGACAAGAAACTTTGCAAACTACTGTTGACACATTTGATCAGTCACAGCACCTTCTCCATACACTGCACAAATCTTATTTTTTTTTTTTTGCATTTCAATTGCATTTTTACCTTTCTTGAAATAATAAAGCATTATATGCTGAGAATGTTGCATATTTTATTCCATCTTCAATATTAAAATGGCTGCACAAAACTTGCCAATTTGGATGTTTTTTAAAAAATGCATGATGATATGGTAGCTGTCACAATACAATCTAACAAAATTGTCTCAAAGGAAGTTAAAGATAACTAAGCACTACTAGAGACATCATACGAAAAAAACTAAATGAACTTTTTGGCCAATCCAATACTTACTCTAAGCACTCTCACTAGGAGGCCTCATCCACTCCCAGGCTTTCCTTACATTGCTGAGATCCACAACTCTGCCTACTTCCCTGCTAGTCATGGCCCACTGATTTACAGATGTCTCAATTTTGGTGTTCTTAACCTCAAACTCAGGATGCCCCAAACTGAAATTCTCCTCTCCATTTCAACTTCCTCAGACTCATTCCTTCAAAATTTTTCCCTAGTTCCATAAATGACACCCTGGAGGTGCTCTAGGTAGATATTGGAACACTCTTGACTCCTCTCATTTAATTCCTTTTTTTCGTTTTTTTTTTTAACAAACTTGGTGTCATTTTTGTTGTTGTTGTTGTTGTTGCTGTTGTTGTTTTCCTTGTCATTTAACTATCTCTTAAATCCAGATGTATCTCTCCATATCCACCACCAAATACCTTAATCAGGCCAACATCACCTGTCCACCCTCCTGCAAGCCCTTCCTCACTAGTGTTCCTGTTTTCAGAACCCACCTTCGCTCAATCCCTCATTCACTCTGGAGTCTGAGTGATTTTTCTAAAAGCATCAGTCTGATCACATCTCTCCCTGTTAAAAAAATCTTCAGTAAATGGCTCCCCTCCGATATTAGGATAAAGTTCCAAAAGACCCACTATTACCTAGTCCATGATTACCTCTCTAATCTTACTGGTCACCACTGTACCCTGTGCACGCCCACCCTCTCTCTGAGAACACAGATGGTGGCTTATTTACCCTTGCATCTGCAGGCATCCAGTGGGGATTGGGGGTGACATGATAAGAAATACATATTTGGCCTCTGCTCTGATTCCTGGCACAGAGCTTCTATAAAACTTTTGGAATTCCTTGAGTGACAGGGGTGAGAGGAGCATCTTTTGTTACACATAATAAGCCCCTTCCAACCATATCTGAGTTTATGCTATGAGGTAACTCAGGAAGGAAGCTGGTTACCACAAGAACCAATCCTGTGATTGGAAGGTTGTACCTTTCAGCTCTGTTCCCTGACCTCTGTGGAGGGAAGAGGGTCTGGAGATTAAGTTTAATAACCATGGCCAATAACTTAATCAATCATGCCTACATAATAGAACCTCCATAAAAACTTAAATGAAGGAGTTTGAAGTGCTTCCAGGTTGATGAATACATACAAGTGCTGGGAGATGGCACACCCGACGAGGACATGGAAGTTCCATACTCCTTCCCCATACCTTGCCCTGAGCATCTCCTCCATTTGGCTCTTCCTGAGTTGTATCCTTAATAACAAACCGATAGTAAGTAAAGTGTTTTCCTGAGTTCTGTGAACCATTCTCGTAAGTTATCGAACCTAAGAACAGGGCTGTGGGAACTGCCAATTTATAGCTGATCAGTCAGCAGCCCCGGTGAAACCTGGGACTCGTAACTGGCATCTGAAGTGGAGGCAGACTTGTGTAACTGAGCCCTTAACCAGTGGGATGTGCACTAATTCTGGGTACTTAGTGTCAGACTTGTTTAAGGTGAGGGAGAAAACCCATATATTTGGTGTAAGAAGTGTTGTGAGTAGAGGAATAGCTTTTTCTGGTAGAGGGGTAAAAAACAAGGAAGCAGTTTCAGGGTTCTCTTCTGACTGCAGAGACAAAGCATAGAAAAAGAGGAGTAACTTGTAAGACTGATATCTTTGATGATGATGTTGCCTAGCTCATAAGCCTAGAAAAACATACAGGGAATATCAAACATGCAGAAGGGTTAAATTCTTTAGCATACAGGACTGCCACCAACTGCATATTCTAGAAATTTATAAGTGAACTCTCATCATATAGACTCTGTAAATGCAAAATCTCCTCCAGAAAACCTATCAATATACAACAAGCTCCATGTCCCTCTGCTTAGGTTCACAAGTCACATCTACTCATTTTTTTCATATATGGGTTTTTCCATGACAAGGAAACAAATGTTTATTGAAATTCATCCTAGAATAAAGCCTTGGACTGTTCATTGACATGTGGAAAAAAAGTAAAGTACCCCTTTATCCAATATTCCAGTACTGAGGAGACAACAAAAAATACATACATAGTCACACACGCATTCACACCAACATACACACTTCCAAACCTTCACACATGCACAAATTGTAGATAAGGAGGCATATAAATTACCTTTGAAATTCATATAATGTATAAAAGAAAAAACTAGAATTTACTCTTCATCTGTTAAGAAATGTATGTGTTTCCTGCAGACAAATACACTTGTTTTAAAAATCCTGGTAGTATTTCTGCTTATATTTTGCTGGGACTCCTTTTGTTTGCAAAGACAGGATATAGAAAAAAGTGTAGATTCAAATCAAGGTTACCTAAGGATGCAGCTGCCACACTGGAGTTTTACTTTCATCAAAATGCACCACAGAGTTCTTATCAAGACAAGCTTAATCTACTTATGAACAGGCTATTTCACAAGGAAACAAATTTACAAATATAGTTAATCTACATTCAAAACTTAACCCCTAGGTCCTGAATCTTTACCAATATGTGCTTTTCGACTACTTAATTCAGTGACTTACACAATATGCAGCCTATACAATCAATGTTTTTCTCTCCAAATTTCTTGTTTACATTTTTACTAAATTGCAGTTGAACAGACAGCTGGATAAGAACTTTGCTTCTATAATGGACATAGAGTAGTACCATAACAATCCTAGTATATGAAAGAACATAAAATATAATGAAAGAAGGATCACATATCGATGAGTAAAGAATGGATTATTCAATGAACAGGATTAGGAAAAGAGTGTTGAGGCTAAGGGGGAAATCAAGTTAGGGCCTCCACTAAACTATATAGACAAATAAACTCTAGATTGACTAAAGCAGGTATTGGCAGACTTTCTGTAAAAAGCAGCTAATATTTTAAGCCAGCCAGTAAGTATTATAGGTCTCCATCCCAACCACTCAACTCTGCCACAATGAAAACAGTCATAGACAACATGTAAATAGAGAAGCGTGGCTATATGTTAATAAAACTTTATAAAAACACTTGGCAAGCAGGCTCCTTGAACAAAAGAGCCAAATAGTAAGTAAGTAGGTAAATGAATAAATAAATAAGTAAGTAAATAAGCAAGTAAACAAATAAGTTCCAAAAGAAAATACTGGTGAATATATGATCTGAGATAGGCAAGAATTTCTTAGCATAAAAGTAATGAAAGAAATCACCAAGGAAAGGATGATTATGCTTATCACCTACATTTAAACGTCAGTTAGTAAAATAACAGAATTAAACAAAATTAAAGGCAAATGACAAAAATGGAGAAATATTTGGAATAAATATGACAAAGTACTGAGTTTGAAATTAATATCTTTTGTCTCTCAAATTGGCAAAAATGGTGCTGGCAATCATCATTTATAAAGCAAGACTAATATTAATATGGGAATGTAAGCTGGGTCAATCATCAAGCAATTAAAACATGTCTTAAAAGGCCTTTAAAAAATTCATCCCTGCCTTACCAAGTTCATGTTCATGAATCTGGTCTATGAAAATAACTATAGATCCATAGAAAGATTTTTGGGTAAAGATGTCTTCTATAATCTTAATTTATAACAACCTAAATGTCTAACAACAGAGATACATTTAAATAAATTCTAGTACATACATTACAATGGAATAGTATACATATATTAAATCATGTTTTAGCAGAACATTAATAGGAATAAAAATGGTCATAAGAAAATAAGTTAAAAAGGCATCAAGAATTATTTATGGAATATTATGCCATTTTTAAATATTTGTATAAGCAGGAAAAACTATAGAAAATATACAGTATATGTTAAACAATAATTATTTCTGAACTGTGGGATTATGGCTGATTTTTGTTTTCCTTTTTATTCTTCTCTAGTCTCTAAATTTTCCATAAAGATTATGTATTTTAAATATGAAAGATAAATGTTACTTTTAAAAAACAAAAAATAGTTTCTTCTCACTAAATGTGTGGAAGAAACATAAATCAACTACTTTGGATATCTAAAAAGACAGATGAGCAAAGCAGTAACAGCTTAACTCATCTGTTTCTATTCAGTATTTCTGGAGCTCTTTCCTACTTTCATATCCTTGAAATAGCTATTCCAGTTCTAAAAGGGTAAAGACCTCCCAGAACAAACACATTCCAGCCCCCAAGATAAAACACTTCTGAATTCTCTTGGGATGCTTAGGAATGCTAGTGATCATGCTTTCAGAAGTTGAGGCAATATTAGTGCTAATTTGAACTCCAGTATAACTATGTTACTTGTCTAAGTATACAGCATCTAAGTCAATGAATGTTACTCTGTTCAGCAAGTAACTGTCATGAGCTTAATACAGGCAAACTACTTGAAGTCAGGAGGTAGAGAAAAACTTTCTTAGAGTCTTTAATTTTTAAAAATCTCAAAATAATCTCTCTGGAGAGCAATGTGGCTTCATATATATATATATATATATATATATATATATATATATATATATATATATATATATAAACTTTTCAAAAGTTTTTAAAAAGTAAATACAATTTGACCTATTATTCCAAGTCTAGAAATCTGTGCTAAGAAAACAATTTGACAAGTGTTTAAAGTATATGTCCAAAGACGCTAATCACAGCATTTACAATTGTAAAATAAATGGAATAGGTTTAATAAAATGTCACACCCTTCAATAGACTGAAAGTCTATGTCCCCTCAAAATTCATATGTTGAGCCCTGACTGGGGTAGCTTAGTGGGTTGGACGTCATCCCACAAACTGAAAGGTTGCCAGTTCAATTCCTCATCAGGGCACATGCCTGGATTGCGGGCCAGGTCCCTGGTTGGGGGCATGCAAGAGGCAAACAATCAATGTTTCTCTCACACATTGATATTTCTCTCCCTCTCTTTCTCCCTCCCTTCTTCTCTTTCTAAAAATAAATACATAAATAATTTCTAAAAAAATTATGTGTTGAAACCTAATGCAACAATGTGATGCTATTAAAAGGTGAGGTCTTTGGGAGATGATTAGGTCATGAGGGTTGGTCCCTCATGAAGGTGATTAGTGCTCTTATAAAAGAGATCCCACAGAGATTCCTTGTTCCCTCCACCATATAGTTTACAGTGAGAAAACAACCATCTATGAACCAAGCAGTGGGCCCTCACCAAATCTGCAGACACCTTGATCTTGGACTTCTCTGCCTCCAGAACTGTGAGACACAAATGTCTGTTGTTTGTGAACCACCCAGTCTATGGAATTTTGTAATAGTAGCCCAAAATGAACTAAGACACATCTATACAATGAAATGATGGCATTAAGAATGAGATATAAATGTATATTTATTGACATGGAAGGATGTTTGTGACATCTTATGGAGTGTCTTTAACCCAAGTTACAAGACTGTAAAAATAACATATTATACTGTGTAGTCAGCTAGGGCTGCCATAACAAAATACCATAGACTAGGTGACTTAAACAACAGACATTTGTTTTCTCACAATTCTGGAAACTGGAAGTCCACAGTTAGTGTGCCATCATCGTCAGTTCCTGGCAAGGGCTTGCTTTCTTACTGTGGCTTCACATGGAGGGTAAAAAAAGGGAGGGAGGGAGGAAGGGGGGTGGGGTGGGGAAGAGAGATCTTCCAATTCTTATTAGGCCACAGTCCTATTAGATTATGACCTCATTTAACTTTAATGAATTCCTAAAGACCCTATCTCCAGATGCAGTCACATTGGTGGTTAAGGCTTCAACTATAAATTTTGAGGGGGGCACACAATTCGGTCCACAGCAACCTGTTTTAACAGTGCTATACATGGATGGAATTCTGAAAGATTTTGACTCAAAATGTAGCGGTTACCCCTCTGTAGCAAACATAGCATGCTTCATTTCTACCATAATTGTTTATAATTTAATAAATATTAAAATAAATGAATCCCATGTATAATAAAATGGTAAATTTTAGTAAAGCATTGGGGAAAGATGCAGTATGCCCTTATGTTAGCTAGCTCACACTGGCAGTAATCACAAAACACAATATCAATTGAACAGGGCAGTTTCAGGAGTCAGGAAATGGATCTAGGAATGAGAACAGATTGTTCCTTGAAAACATCAGCCCAATTTATTGTTGTGATCAAAATAAACAACAAAACTCTGGGCACCATTAAGGATATTAGAAACAAAATGTAAAACACAGCCAGCCAAAGCCATTGTCCCATGACCAAACCTGGAACCGAAGGAGTGTTCTAGGAGGTAGCCAAGCACACTCCTGCTTTCTAACATTTTTCAAGACAATTGTGACAATTCAAGAAACAGTTATAAGAAAACATCTTAAAATAATCAAGATCCAGCCTTCACTTTCCCAACTGTCTTAAGCTGACACATATTACACCTCTTGTCATTGATTATACTGCCACCTCCCCTTAAATCTTCCACTCCACGCCCTCCATCCCACCCATCCCCACCTCCAGGCACAGAGACACACATAAGCAGGACTGCAGGCTCTTATGAGCCAGAGACCATATCGCCTCCAACTCTTGCTCTCTTTGCACAGTGCACATATTCAATAAAGAATTGTTTAAAAAGTATGTGATGTCAAAAGATTATCATAGCCAATAAGTTTTCAAAATTACAAATGACTATTTGGCCTGGGGAGTCTAGGTGAGCTGATAAAACCCTACACAGTAATGAAGGCTGAGGACACGTTGAAGATGTAATAAGGAGAAGCATGGAAAACTTCAAAGTTTTAAGGAGGTAAGAAAAAATTAAGTATTAACTTAAAATGGGTAAAACTGCCCTGGCCAGTGCGGCTCAGTTGATTAGGCATTGCCCCACAAAACAAAAAATCACAGATTCAATTCCTGCTCAGGGCACATGGCTAGGTTGAGAGTTTGGTCCCTAGTCGGGGCAGGTACGAGAGGAACCAACTGTTGCCTCTCTTTCACATCTGTTTCTCTCCCTCTCTTTCTCCCTCTATTCCCCTCTCTCTAAAAATAAAATATTTTTTAAAAATAAAATAAAATGGGTAAAATTATTGCTATACTATCTTAACATGTTACAAAAGAAACTGAAGACAAGAAAGTTTGTTTTCTTCCCTTGTGACTTCCCGCAGTTTTCCTTCATTATTATCCTTTATGAAGCTGCTGACAGGGCCCTAGCTGCTGTCAAGGTTATAAATGAGTGACTTCCATTTCAGTAACAATCAGCAAAAAGAGAACATGGCACAGAATAATCCCACAGTTCCTCAATTCTTTCACAGACACATTAAAAGAAGGGAATATTATATTACTAGCTAGGAGTAAAATAGGTCAAGTCCTAGCCAATAAGGCTAGGTACACCATGAATTTTAAAAGACAAGGAAAAATGGGATTTGCAAGCATTTTGTCTCAGCCAAGCTGCCCTTCCTCCTGGAAAACGCCTGGGCCGGTACCTTTATACCTTCGAATAGTGCCCTGTGGAATGTGTATATCAGCCTCTCTCCAAAGAGGATGTGAGCTTCCTCATCACTTCTGTATACCCAGGGAGTTTCCTGAATGAGGTAAATGAATATATTCAATTAATTAGAAAAAGGAGACTTCAGGCCAAATCTATACTCGGGAATAAAATCTATCCCAACTCAGCCTTGCCCTTCCGTTGCAGAATTACTGGTCAAAATTTAAGTGTAAATACACTTGAAATTCTGAGATAAGCTCATATCCCAGAGAACTACCCACCATAGGGCTGATTCATGCCACTTAGATATAAAAAGAACCTTCCTATAAAAGACTGCGCAGATGTAGTCTTACAAAGCTAAAGTCTGCACTCAGGACATCTGATTTTTTGCTTCAGAGCCAACCTTAAATGATTATAAAAAGTTTTTTCTTCACTATATAGTTCTCTATTGGCTTATTATTCTATACTTTGCCTTTAAATCCCAAAAGATTTAATGTGATTTACACAAATATATACAAAATAAGATTAAAAATATTGTAAGAAGAGGAGAAAAAAGCAGACTGTGATAAAATAGTAATGCAGAAAAATAAAAAGCAAGGTTGATGGGCAATATAAAAAAATCATTTGAAAGAGCCTAAGTATCTGTTAGAATTGGTCATATGTTTAGAACTAAGATTTCTTTAAATAGTCCACCAAATTATAATGTATATAAAATGAAAATAAAGCAGTTCCCCAGGAAAAGTACAACCATCCAGCGTATGGAGAGCAGAAATTTCTTCCAGGGCTCCTCATAAAGAAAAGACTAAAAAATGGGAATGACAATTATCACTAAGTTATGTGCAAGACTCTGTTCTAAGAACTTTAGACATAGTCACTATTTAATAACTCTGTGTGGTACTGTTATTGATCTACATATATTAGGTAATGAAACTGAGGAAGAGAGCAGTTATGCAAACTGCCCAAAGTCACACAGCCTGCAGGTGCAGACAGGGCATTCAAAACCTGTGGGCTGGCTCCAGAGTTAGACTCTTAACCACTACTCTCCAGTGCCTTCTCTCACTGTTTCAGAAGCAAATGAATAATGCTCTCAAGAATACCCTCATAGTAGACATCACTTGCATAAAGATGTTTCTTATGATGTACTTCAGTGTAGACCAAGAGAAAAACACAAAGTTTACATAGTTCAGGAGCAGAAATTCCACTGGGGCCAAAATGACAAAGCCCACACATGTGGGTTTATGACTGATGGACAGATATTTAAGATACTTAGAGTCTCTAGAAAAATGGGTGGCCAGTAGCTCTTTCAGCTATCTTTCATGATTATTACCATATTTTGTTGTGTATAATGAGCAGTTTTTTGCCCAAATTTTTGAGGGAAAAATAAGGATACACGTTGTACATTGGTAGTACTAATTCTGTATCTATATAAATGTTTTAAATCCTTTTATTTATGCTTATGCATTAAAAGTGTAACTCTAGAATTATTTGTTACATAAAATTTCTTGTACCATATGTTCAAACATAAATGCTAAAATTTCTTTGTAATATAAAAAACAAGTATCTAAATATAAATAAATAAATAACTGAATTTAAAAACTAAAATGAAAGATTTTTTTTTCCCTGAAAGTGTGGGCCCAAAATGTGGGTGCGCATTATACACAGGAGCACATTATACTGGCAAAATACGGTACTTTCCCTTCACAAAGTTTGGTACACATTGAGTGGCGAAAGTGGGGATTTTACTATGAGGAACAGGTAAAGTACAGCTCTAACTTGATGACAAGCTAAGGTAAAGTCACAGGCTGGAGTGGCCATCTAAGTTGGAGGAAGAACAGACACCTTCCCAACCTATCCACATCTGCCTGAAGAGAAGGTTGGCGTACCTTTGCATAGAGATGACCCAAGAGAGTGCCAATGGGCAGAGCTCCCTTAAGAAAGGGTTTAGCTGCTTCAAACTGAAGGATGAAAAGGTCCCCAAATGCTAATGCCACAGGATAGGTACAACAGACCTAGTCCAGATAAAATCCAAAGGTAGTATTACTCAGTTGTCACCCATGACCATATCAAATCCATGGAACATTCAGCCTTGAACTGTATAACTTGGTATAGCTCCAGGGCAAAGCGTTGGAAAGTGTATTTCTAAGAAGCTGAAAGGTCAACATGATAGGAGGAATTATTAAAGATGAGCAAATAATTGCTTGGGGTAAACTACATACATTTTTTTCCCAAGACTTTGATTTTAGAATAAGTGATTATAACCTATCTCTTCAGCAGCTTCTCCAAGTTCAGGTTCAGGATAATAAAACTATGTCAACAGAATTCACTCATTAATCAAGTACTTACTGTGAATCAGGCATTGTTCTAGCTGTTAGGACAGAGTGGTAAACAAAACAGAAATTCCTGCCATCATAAATCTTACTCTTTTACTTACTACTATTAAGTAACACCACCATTA
Source organism: Pteronotus mesoamericanus (assembly GCF_021234165.1). Taxonomy (NCBI): domain Eukaryota; kingdom Metazoa; phylum Chordata; class Mammalia; order Chiroptera; family Mormoopidae; genus Pteronotus; species Pteronotus mesoamericanus. The sequence continues at coordinate 1,326,481 of NW_026555109.1, forward strand.
CGATACTTATGCTGGTACTCCTGATTAACTATATGCCAGGTGGAGATAAATATCAAGACGCTACGGCAGGCAATCAGAAAAGGGCGTGCTGGGGTGCTGCAGGGTGACACTGGTGGACAAGGAAGCCTTGATGAGAAGGAAATCTGAGCAACACCCTGCAGGAAGTCAAGAGTGAACCAGGTAAATGCCTGGGTAGAGGTGTCCCAGGAGGAGAGAAGAGCAAGGCAGCCTCAGAGGCCAGAGAGAAGTAAGGAATGAGGAGAGAGTGAGAAGTAAATGAAGGTCGGGAGGAGGACATAGGGCATGCTGAGGACAGACCTGGAGCCCACTGTAAGGATACTGCATTTGACTACGAGCAAAGAAGAAATAGTTTGACTTTCCTTTTCAAAGGCAGGCCACTGTCTGCCATGTGGAAAAGAGGTCATAGGGTCAAGGACAGAAACAGGGAGACCAGTTCACAGGGCACATCTTTCCATCAAAGCACCTCAGCCACATGGCATTCATGGTAATATCAGCTTTGTTGATCTGCTGGTGTGGGCAAGGGTGGTGGGCAGAGAGCATCCAGCTCAATACAGAGGAGCAGTGTCTTCAGATCCAGTCCAGAGCACCAACAAAGCCCCCGGGAAGTTATTATCCCCTCATGCAATAAAACAAAAAGAAAAACAAGCAGTTCCTCAAAGGTGGATTAACCAAAGACAAGTCAGTGTGGCCTGAGGGAACAGATGCTAGTAGCATAGGAGAGGCATTGTCATCACTGGCTAAGTACTCCCAGGGCTGCCAGGGTTATGGGTTATACTAATGGGACAGACACGGTAATGAGTTAGTCCTTCTAATCTCTGATACTAGTTATTCTCAAAAGCCCATTCCAAAATACATTAGGGTTTAAAATATGTAATAGTTAATACAGCACTACTTAAATTCCATATCCAAACATAACACTACTTTCCAAAATGCATCTGATGCTCAAATGATTCTATTTCTTCCTCCCAAGTGTTTGCAGAGCAAACATCACCTTAGCCACTGCACAAAATACACCCTCATCTGTGGCCCTGCAAGACTGGGGTGACCCAATCTGATCCTGAGATGCATTTGGCACCCAGCACTCCTTCTTAGTCTCAGATGGCAGTCTAATAACCAGGGAAGATTTTGAGGTTTTGGCACACCTCACCCTCACTATACCGAGTGGCTGCTGGCCAGACTCACACACACGAACTCTCGCATGTACTATTCTCACTCATTTTGACAAAAACTGTGACAAGAACAGAGGGAAAAATGGTAAGGCATCCTGAGGGAGGAGAAGAGTAATGTGTAGCTTCCTCAGGAGCCTGGAATTTATTGGAAGGCCATGGAGAGGCACACCCATATGTGACTTGACACATTCTCAAGCATTGTAAAGGGAGGAAAACATTTACAATGAGTGAAACATTATATCCAAAACATTATATACTGTTGCATTTAAAAAAATAAAACTATATTTTTCTTATACCTATTACAGTTTCTTTCATGTTCCCTTTAAATTTCTCCCCCTGAACCAAAGGACTGACCACAAGCCAGTAGTGAGAAAAATCTAGCCAAGAAAAAGATGTAAAGGGACTGAATAATTCTCTATCACTAGCAGAGGGTTCAATATCTAATGCCTTAAATATAAACTTTACCCAGTATTATTTCTGGGACAATACCAAGACAATATAAGCTCATAAAGCTAACTTAGAAAACTGTTCTGTAATCAAATATCTTACTCCAGCTTTTCTCTGTATGTATTTGGCTTTGATTAATCCATCACATTTTCACACATACAAATGGACACCTCATAATTTAAACTTAAGGCCACTAATTACCCCTTTACATACACATATATGCTATATATAAGCATAATGAAATAAATATATTTGCTTTACAAGTAAATACTAGTTTATTTTAACACCACCAAACTATTTGTTAATTAAGCAAAACAGCATTTACCAGACAGGAGGAGATCAATAGTTCTGAATCTTCTTTTGTCCAACTGTAAGCTGTATATTCAAGGGCATTATTCTCTCCTTGCTGTTTGCACATATAAGCACAGTTTCTTTCAAAGACAGTGCGGATGCCTTTAAACAGAATCACACTAGTAGTGCAACCCATCCCCAAGGTAAGGATGTTCAGATTTCTAGCAATCTCTACTGCATTTCCACATCATCTTCCTTGGCTCTTCAGAGCAGGCTCCCACTGTCCATCTTCATGACAGCTGCCGGCACCAGAACAGAAGGGAAGCTCTGAGCTGTCGCACTAGAATCCGTTTCTGCCCAACAGCCTGACCAAAAAAAAAAAAAAAAAAAATTCCAGGCTCCGAGTATTAAACAGGAGGGGTGGTACAAACACAAGATGACACACCTCAGATGCACTGAAACCTTTAAAGTATTGTTTTTTCCAGTAGATTGCTTCACTGTTAATATCAAAGAACAAATAAGAAGAGGTTTACATGTGGTTACTGGGAAACTGCTGGTCCCTATGATTTGCTTGGGATTGTTCGGAATCTCAGAACCTGCCCAAAATGAAAAGATGGTACCAGACAGCCACCCTGCTGCAGATACTGCTGGAAGGCACAAAGAATGTTCATCTGCTGCAAGAAATCATTCTCCCAGAATGCTTAGACTAGCATTTATATTAGCAAACATCTCTTTCCTTGACCTAAATATGCTGTTTGTTTAATCCTGAATCAGCAAGGAACAGAGAAGCAAAAGAAAGAAAAAGCCCCAAAACGAGTGAAATCACTAAGATTACTGCTGCTATGGAAACATGTGTAAGCCCACTTCAAGCAACCATTTGCAAGTGTGGGCAATAGCTTGCTGACAGCAAACCACAAGGGGCACAAAATCGCTGTGTGGATCCTGACTTCTGTCCACTTCTACTCTTTGCGAGAGAGAGGGCTAGCAAATTTACACTGTTTAAAAGGATTTTCCCATCGCTGGTACCCAAAGACACAAATGAGAACAAGGATAAATGGTTCCCTGGTCCTTCTGAAGCAGCACTTCAGTGTGCAACGATAATATTACACACTGAATACACGTCCCACAGCAAACAAAGTTATAATTTTTGGTGCATAAGTAATCCAGATCCTTCCACTGCAGAATGAACTCACTGACGCTATACTACTTTATGTTTATTTTTGGGGATGGCTAATAGAGAAGCCTATCATTGATATAATAGTATATTGACTCTTGACATTTTCCTTCTAAAAAAATGACAGCAGAATTATGTAAAAACACACAGGCAAACCCTTTCCACCTATGACATGCATCTGGAAATAAGCGACTGCTCTTTTAGGATCTGTTGTGATATTCTTTCTTATATTACAAGGTAACAGAGGGTTTTCATTTCAAAATTAGAGTGAACTGGAATGATTGAGTACTTAGTAACAGAAATCTGAGTAATGTAGCAAAAGCAGGTCTTTAGAGAACACCATGCAGTCACATAATCCCCAAATTTCTGTTTTCTATAGCTAGTTTATCTATTAGGCCCCATATATAAGCAAAAATATAGATTTTGTCTATTTCCTGAATTTTTATGCTGAAATCTAATAGCCACAGGAGATCAAGAGATTCGAGATACTGAACACATGCAAAAGCAGAGGAATTATATGGTCTAGAATGTTCTGCTTCAGAATGGTAATTCTGTTAAAACAGTGCTATAGTGTTCAAGACCACATCCAAGACCTGACATCAGAAGATCCAAATATTCATGTGACATAACAATGCTGGCATATAAATAAATGGAAATACATCTACACAGAAACTGAATACTGGAGGCTATAAAACACGACACACAGGAGAAATTGACCATTTTGAAAATTCAGAAAATTTACAATTATATTACAAGGGAAACAATTTAAAAAGTAACAGCTCACTGAATACAAATAAAGATGGTAACTAGAAATTAAAAACTTTATTATTATTACCTATTTTAGACATTCTGGATATAGAAGACAGGGAGTATTATTTGAGATGCATAATATTACGTATGAACTTTACAAAGCAGTATAAATGATAACCAGGCAAACTGGAAACTACTGGTATATATATGATTTACTTTAAAAGCTCCAGGTTAATATTTAAAACAATGGGAGAGATGGAACAATTTTTTAACAATCATTCAGAGGAAAAAAAATTTCCTAGAGATACATGAATAAGCATTTCAGCAACTGCATCACTTTTCAATATTAATCATTTTTCAACCAACAAAATTCATGGAAAAGAAAAATGTCAGAAAATATTTAGAGCAAAGGATTCAACAAGGGCAAAAAATAGGTTTCATGCTAATAGAAGCATGACAAAAAGAATCATTTAAAATGTATATTTAGTTTCACTGATTTTTGTGCATCAGAACTATCTTAGATTGGTCTAAGTGATAATTAGCATGAATTCCATCAGAGGACAGGAACAGATGCACAGTATCTATTGGCAACCAGGTCAGCCACCTACAAGTATATACAGGGTCTGGCACAAATAACGCCCATTTTTTATTACAAAATCTTTTATTACAAAGTGATAAGCATGTAATTCTATAATATAACAATATCACACTCAGGCACACCATATGTCATTTTAGGTGAAATGTTCAAATTAAAACTATAAATTATTATACCCATATCATTACCCTACCACCCACACTCAAGCAGGCCTTATTTCTGGCAGATCCCTGTATTTCAATTAGGAGATTCCATTTACTCTCATATCTTTCAATGTCACCTCTAAGCCACACAACTCCCAAGACTGTATGTCCACCTTGACTCCCTTCTGAGATTCAAGCCCATGTCTTCCTCTCCTGATGCTCCCATCACTGCCTCATCCTCAGATAGTCCAAATCATCTTTTAATATAACAAACTAGGATAGTATATCCACACAATGGAATATTATTCAGCCACTAAAAAGATTAAAGTACTGATACATGCTACCATATGGATGAATCTGAAAAATGTCATGCTTAGTGAAAGGAGACAGTCACAAATTACCTCATATTATATGCATCTATTTAAATGAAGTGTCCACAACCAGCAAATCCACAGAGATAGCAAGTATTTAGTTAGTGGTTAGAAAGAGCTGGGGGAGGAAATGGGGGTTGATTGCTAATGGGTACAGAACTTCTTTCAGGAATAATGAAAATGTTCAGAAATTAGTGTTTCTAACATCTATATTTTAGATATACACAATATGTACCCTGTGCATAAATACACCAAAATCCCCTGGATTGAACATTTTAAAAAGGTGGATTTTTATTGTAAATGAATGTAATAAAAAAACCTTACTCCATTTTTGATGTTTTACTGCTGAAAGCTTACCCCTCTTTCTTCTCCTCTGTCCCACATCTGGGCAAGGTGAAAGGAAGTTCCAGGTGGTTCCCTCCTTTGATACCAGTGGGAAAGTCAAACTGCTCATCCAGCCTCACCCCTCACCACTACAAAAACCCCAAACCTGTCTCCTTTCTCTGATCTTTTAAGCCATTTTAGGGCCTGCTTAGGAACATTCTTCCTCTCCCTAGGAAGATTCATTACACAAGTAATAAAATTTTACACGCCCTCTTGGGGTGTATGCGTCTGTGTGGTGTCATTAGTCTCAACATCCAAAGAAAATGTTAGGGATTAAGTCATCTTGTTTCTGTGGAGTGGTCTCAGCAGTGAATAAAGCTGTTATTAAAACTGGGAGAGAGGAGGAGGAAAACATCTACTCTGCCCAAACCATAAGGATGTCCAGTTCAAATAAAATAACAGGAAAGAATTCAACCAAGAAAATTGCTATAAACATATGTGTAGCTATTGTTTTCTGCTTCACAAAGGATTTACCAAGTACCTCAAAGCAGCCTCCTTATTAATGAATTTAACAATTTCTGAATTTTACTGTGGCCCCACTTCTCAGGAATATACTCCGCAAGTAATATGGGACGTGCTTGCCTTCACGGTGTGCATTTTAGACCAGGAAAAATGGTTCCATGCTATATGAACCACCAGGAAGCCTGTACAAATAATAAGTTCAGGGTAAGATTTACTAGTCCACTTGGTGGACACAACAAACCTCAGCCACTTAGCCACAGAGGCCATATCAAATAGGTCTGAAACTTTGAGCCCCCACAATGCATATCCACCTGGAGATTCTCCCATTTGCAGCTCTCTCCTTGCCAAAGTCTTTCTGTTTTAAATATCTTCTACGAGTCAGATTTTTTTGACTGGTAGATTTACTAAATACAGGACAATGTGGATAAAAAAGAATCTGATGTGACACCCAAAAATCTAGAACTACAAACTACAAGTAATATTGTATCTTAAACAGACATAAGTCTTTTACCTAGGTTAGACCTTGGGTCCTACCTTAGGAGGCCAGGAAAGAAATGGAATTCTGTTCATTCTACAGTGGCTGAAATGAAGACCTCATATTACAACAGTACATCACACATGATATAGCTATACTTCACAAAACCTAAATAAATGCAGTATGGGTAGAAGTCAATCTAACATATCATTTATTCTATTTAAGTATCATAATAATAGCTAGCCCATATGAAAAGCTTATTTCTACCCTGACATACATATTTCATATATTAATGGAGTGAATTCTGCTGAACAAAGAAATCTTATATAAGTTGGCATGTTAACACCCTATCCATTTTATATTCAATCAGTATAGTCAAAGGTAAGTAGGATGTCTAACATAGGACCTAGTATATACCACATACTCAATAAATGTTATTCTCCCTTCCTCCTTTTACCATAAATTAAGTATTTTTCTTCCTTCACATTAAAAGTAAAAGTAATGTAGTGCAAGGATATAAGAATTTCAGCTCTAATAAAGTCATACTACAAGTTACTTCTGTTGATAAAAAATGGTTAAAATAGGGAAATGCAGGTTTAGGAGGGGAAAAGGGGAGTTAAGATGGTGAAGATGATAATCATTTCATCAATGATCATTAGAAAGTTTTTTTTTTAAATACAGAAATAAAGTAAGTGTTATTAAATAAGGACCTTTTAAAAATAAAAAAATGGTGGCTCGGTTGCCAGGTGGCTCGTTGGTTGGTACATCTTCCCAGACACCAAAAGGCTGCAGGTTTGATTCCCAGTCAGGGTACATGCCTAGGCTGTGGGTTCAATCTCCAGCCAGAGGGCCTGTGAGAAGCAAACAATTGATGTTTCTCTCTCTCTTTCTCCTCCCTCTCTCTTCTCCCTCCCCCTTTCTCTTCCTCCCTCCCTTCCTCTTTTCTCTAAAAGCAATGAAAAAATGTCCTCAGGTAAGGATTAAAAAAAGTAGAGAACAGAAAGTTGCGCAGGTGTCTCCATGTTGATGCTACAATATTAGGGAGGCAACCAGTCCCTGCAAGCTCCTCTAAACACCTGGCAATATCATTGGGTGACCAAGTAAAAAGAGTGGAAGCAACATAGAGGGCTCCATGGAACTGAGGGTTGTGGTCTTCCCAGAGATGATCAGCCTCTCAAAAGAAAGGAAAATCCTTCTTTCTTTTTAATTTTTTGGGTAGGAGACCAAATTTAAAAGCTTGTAAAATAAAATAGATCTCCTAAGGGAAGAAAAGTTGGGGTGCAAAAAAACAACTTACTTACTGGTAGGAATGTAAATGATATAGCCCTTTTGAAGCAGAGTACAGTAATGCTTCAAAAAGTTAAACAGAGAATTACCACATGATCCACCAAGCCACTTGTGTAGGCACCCAAAACAACTGCAAGTGGAGTTTTGAAAAATATTTGTAAACCCATTATCATAGCAGCATCATTCACAACAGCCAAAAGGTGGAAGTAACATAATTGTCCAACAAAAGGTGAATAAATAAAAAGAATGTGGTACATAACAATGGGATATATTACTCAGCCTTGGAAAGAAAGGAAAGTTTGACACGTCCTATGACATGGATAAACTTTTAGGACATTATGCTAAGTGAAATCAGTCAGTCACAAAAGAACAAATACTATATGAATCCACTTATATGAGTACCTAGAATTGACAAATTCATAGAGAAAATAGGATAGTGGTTACCAGGGCCTAGGAGGAGGAAGAAATGAAATAGGGAGTTGTTATATAATGGATACAGAGTTTGTCTGAGATGATGAAAAAGTTCTGGAGATACATGGCTGCACACAATGTAAATTTACTTAACTGCCACTGAATGATACAAATAGTAAATGTTATGTTATGTAAATCTTAACATAATAAACAGGGATGGAGGGAGGAAGGAAGGAAGGGAGGGAGGGAGGAAGGGAAGAAACCAACTTGCTAGACACAGCTATCCTGACTTCCAGGACCAAGTGATGTTAAATAACAGAAAACCCAGACAAGTAGTCCTTTCTTCTTTCTCTCCCCATACCCTTCATAAAGGGCAGACAAGGTCAAGGAATAGGTTTCATAATGTTTATTTTCCTCATAACTATTTATAATAGTTGATATTGGATTAATTTATACACTATAGTTTACATAATTATAACTATATTTCCTCATTCTACTTGGTAATGCACTTGTTAGAAAAACCGTTGCAACTATGTACCATCACAGAAAAAAAAAAAAGGCTACAAAATGAAAAAACCAACAGTATTTATACAGGTTCCGATTTATCTCTCAGCTCAGGAAGCTGCAGGGAATGCCACAACTTCAATTACTGTTATAAGAGGTCACGAAACAAAATCATGGTTTCTCAGGGAGCTCAGTTTTTTGAAGAGAAACCAATAAATCTGTAAGTGTCATGTATGAGAAGCTGCTAAAAGAGCTCGTCTATCTGCAAAGCTTTACATCCTCCGCAAACATCTGCAGGGAAGGGGAAGAGTGAAGGGAGGTTGATGGCACAGAATCAAAATGAATACTATAAGCACCAATGTCCAACTGTAAATAGACACTAAGTAAAAAGCAAAGAAGCTGAGCAAACTAAATGAGGGCTCACACTGACCTCTTCTTGGCCTCCAGCATCCTATTCAAGGAAATTCTATTTTAGACAGACACGTCTGAAAAGATCACTTACCAGCAAGGTATACTGACAACGTATACGACTAAACAATAGAAGCATTGTTTATAGAAGCATAACTCATGTACAAATGCATCCATGAAACAGTTTGTGTGCTTCAAAAATGGAGTTTACTCTGTTGGAAAGGTGATCTTTCATGTGAAGAGAGACTGAAATTCAGATTCTATGAACCTTAAGTACTTGTATATTACCTTTCAGTATTTTAAATTTTTTACTGTCATCATGTCAGTAGAGAAATATTGTTTCCATGGGAAGAAGGAAAGGAAATAAAAAGGAAAACATTAAGCATGAAATTTAATTTGTCATTTTAAAAAGTATTGTAATATATTCAGATTTTCAATTACATTAATCAAAAGGTAATAAGAAATAAAGATATTGCAATAGTTACCTCTCTAAAATATAAGAGGAAAATGCAGTTTTTCAAAATTTTCCTATGGTTCATCATAGTGAAAAGACAAAATAAAATACATATTCCTTTATGCAGGCTTCCAGTCAGGTCAGAAGTAACTAAATATATCATATGTCCCTGCTTAAGGAGGCTCACAAAGCTCCATTCAATATCTGATTTCTTTTTACAAAGACACAAAATTCAGAATATTGATAACATTCTCTTTTATACACAGTGTATGGATGAGTCATGACACTAATTGTGTTTTAAAATAATGTTACTTCAGGGATTAATAGGGGAGGCAAAATGTTGGAGGAGTTAGTAGAAGTCACACTGACCTCCTCCCAGGACCAATATGGAATTACAAATAAATTGTGGAGAAATCACCTGGAACAAACAATTGAACAATAGCGAGAGAGGAGCCTTATAACCTCAGACAAACAGAATAATCACCTTTAGCACAACCTAACTGATGAGTGCGGTAGAGACTCTAGAAGGCAGGTGGGGTGCGCACAGGCAACAGCACCAAAAGGATATTGAAACGACCACCTGGATCCCCCAGAGAAGAGCGGGTTCTAAACAATAAGCAGGGATCTCTAGCCTACAGCACCACACCCAAAAGAACACATATAGCAGGCAGCTGTGAAAAGCAGCAGGGTTGCTTTCTGCCAGAGACAGGTGGTTGGAGATGCAAAGAGCCTTTTAAAAGACCAATGCATACGTTTTTATTTGCAGCCACTTACCCTAGACTCTGGCAAAGGCGGGGTCAGAGCGGTTAGAGATGCCTGAGGGGAGAATGGGGAAGGAGGCTTTGGGGAGAGAACTGAGAGAGAGTAGCCTGCAAGATCCCCGTGCTGACTCATTTCCCATACGGCAGTAGACCATTCCCCTGAGCAGCACTCCCGCTCAGGAGGCTCTGTCCTGGCCCAGTGTTGCTGAAGCCTGACTGCTGAGTACAGACTGACAGCCAAGATAGTAGATCCCTGGCTAAAGGAGGCACAGAGTAGTCTGGAGACACTTGGGGAGAGATGGGAGATGGAGATGTTGGGGAGAGAACTGAAAGAGTACCTGGCAGGACCCCAATGCTGACTCCTCCCCTATGTGGCAGCAGCAGTCTTGCTCAGGCAGACCGCTCCCTGGAGCAGCAGCAGCATGAGAAGATACAATAACCCCGAACCCAAGAGGGACTCTGCCCCACCATTTGGTTTCTAAGTCTGACAGCTGAGTGCAGAATGAATGGATTAACAACTGAAGGAGACAACCACAGACAGTAGATTCCTAGAAGTCTCGAACAGCCTGCCTAAGGTCAGACGGGGTCAACATCTGACATCATCAGAGGCAGATCCAGAAAGGAAAAACAAACAAAAGTCTTCTACCACGGAAGTTTAAACAACAAAGTCAGGAAGTCAAGACAGATCAATTTAAGAGGCAGAAACAAAAAAAAGAAGAAGAATCTCACAATTAATGGAAATACCAAGAAACACCCCACACTCGAAGGGTAAGGAGGAATCCCCAGGAAGAGAACTAAATGAAATAGAGGCAAATAAACTATGAAATATTGAGTTCAAAACAATGGTTCTAAAGAAGGTTACAGAGTTCAGTGAGCTCAGAGAGAATTACAAAAAACTACAGGAAAACTATGAGGATCTTACTGCAAACTATATCACCATGAAAAAGGACATAGAAATTATCAATAAGAGGCAAGAGGAAATGAATAATACAATTTCTGAATTGATGAATACAGTAGAAGGAATGAAAAGCAGGCCAGATGAAGCAGAGTATTGAATCAGCGAGCTGGAGGATTAAGAAGAAAAAAACTCCCAGAAAAAGCAAGAAAATGAAAAAAAATCAAGAAGAATGAAGAGGCAATAATATAGAAAACTGCAGGACAACCTGAAACGTATTAATGTCCATATAATAGGGATACCAGTAGGAGAAGAAGAGGAGGAGGGATAGAGAACCTGTTTAACAAATATTGCTGGAAAGCTTCTCTAATTTTAAGAGGGAAAAAGACATGTAAGACCAGGAAGCACAGAGGGTCACATTCAAGAGGAACCTAATGAGGCTGACTCCAAGACAGATCATCATTAAAATGGCAAATATCAAAAACAAACAGAGAATCCTAAAGGAAGCAAGGAAGAAACAGGTAGTAACCTACAAGGGATCCCCGATTCAGCAAGAAGGTGACTTCTCAGCAGAAACACTACAAGCCATAAGGGAATGCCAAGAAATAGTCTAAGAAATGAAAAGCAAAGGCCTGCAACCAAGACTACTTTATCCAGCAATGCTCTCATTAAAATGGAAGGCGAAATAAGGAGCTTCCCAGACAAAGAAGGATAAAGAAATACAACTCCACCAAACCAGCACTACAACTTATGCTAAAGGAACTGCTTTAAAAAGATGAAGAAAAAGAGTGAGAAAGGGAACACAAGTACAAAGGAAAAAAAAAATGAATAAGTACCTATTGACAACAACATTAAATGCTCCATTCAAAAGACACAGGGTAGCTGAAATGGATAAGAAAACATGACCTACTCATATGCTGCCTACAAGAGACCCACCTCAGAACAAAAGACCTACACAGATTCAAAGTAAAGGGATCGAAAAAAATATTCCAAGCAAGTGGGCAAAAAAAGAAAGCAGGGGTAGCAATACTTATAGCAGACAAAATAGATTTCAAAACAATGGCCATAAAAAGAGACCCAGAGGGACACTTCATATTACTTAAAGGAAGACTCCATCAAGATTTGCTGGATTTGGATATAAGGAAAATCTTGCAGGACTTCAAAAAAGATATAGACAGCAACACACTGATAGTAGGGGATTTTAACACCCCACTGTCAAAAATGGACAGATCTCCCACACAAAACATCAACAAGGATATTGTGGAATTGAATGACGAAACAGACCAAATGGACTTAACTGACATTTATAGAAACTTTCATTCCAAAGAAAAAGAAGCAAAATATACATTCTTTTCAAATGCACATGGAACATGCAAAGACAGACCGCATGATTGGACACAAAACACACCTCGACAAATTCAAGAAAATTGAAATCATTACAAGCATTTTCTCGGACCACAAGGGCTTCAAATGAGAAACCAACCTCAAGGAAAAAACTCAAAAACATTCAAACTCATGGAGACTGAACAGCATGCTATTAAACAATGAATGGGTCAGTGGTGAGATCAAAGAAGAAATTAAAAAGTTTTTGGAAACAAATGAAAATGAACACACAACAGTCCACAAACTATGGGACACAGCAAAGGCAGTCCTGAGAGGGAAGTCCACAGCAATACAGGCCAACCTAAAAAAGATAGAAACATTTCAAATAAATAACATAACCCTCCAGCTTCAGAAAGAGGAGAAACAAAAACACAAGCCCAGAATGAGTAGAAGGAAGGAAATAATCAAGTCAGAGCAGAATTGAATAACATAGACATTATAAGAACACTTCAAAGGATCAACAAATCCAGGAGCTGATTCTTTGAAAAGATGAACAAAATCTACAGGCCTTTAAGCAGGCTCATCAGGAAAAAAAGGGAGAGGACCCAAATAAATAAAACCAGAAATGAAAGAGGAGAAACAACAACTGATACCACAGAAATATGAAGGATTGTAAGAAATTACTCTGAAAAATTATATGCCAAGAAATTTGAAAACCTCAATAAAATGGACAAATTTCCAGAAAAGTATAATCTTCCAACACTGAATGAAGAAGCAGCAGAAAGCCTGAAAACACCGATAACAGCTGGTGAAATTGAAGTGATAGTCAAAAATCTCCCAGCACACAAAAGCCCTGGACCCGACCTTTCACAGGAGAATTTTATAAAACATTCGGAGAAGAGCTAATCCCTGTCCTTCTCAGACGTTTCCAAAAAATCCAAGAAGAGAGAAGACTCTCATATCTTTTTATGAGGACAGCATCACCCTAATCCGGAAACCAGATAAAGACACAACAAAGAAAGAAAAACTATAGGCTGGTATTGCTGATGAAGATAGACGCTAAAATCCTCAACAAAATATTGGCAAACTGCATCCAGCAATACATTAAAAAGATCATCCACCATGATCAAGTGGGATTCATCCCAGGGATGCAAGCATGGTTCAATATTCGCAAATCAATAAATGTAATACATTACATAAACAAAAGGAAGGACAAAAATCACATGATCATATCAATAGATGCGGAGAAAGCATTTGATAAGGTACAGCACCCATTTATGATCAAAACACTCAGGAAAGTGGGAATAAAGGGGGCATACCTTGACATAATAAAGGCCATACATGAAAAACCTACAGCGAACATCATACTTAGCAGGCAAAAACTAAGAATTTTCCTCTGAGATCGGGAACAAGTCAAGGTTGTCTGCTTTCACCATTTCTATTTAATATAGTATTGGAAATCCTAGCTACAAGAAAAAGAAATAAAAGGCATCCAAATTGGAGAGGAGGAAGTAAAACTGTCAATCTTTGCAGATGACATGATATTGTACATAACCGTATAGACTCCACCAGAAAACTACTCGACCTAATAAGTGAATTTGGCAAAACAGTGGATACAAAGTCAATATTCAGAAATGGAAGGCATTTTTGAACACCAATAATGAAATAGCAGAATCAGAAATCAAGGAAGAAATCTCATTTGCTATAGCAACAAGAAAAATAAAATACCTAGGAATAAACTTAACCAAAGTAAAAGACCTGTACTCAGAAAACTACACGACACTGAAGAAAGAAATTAGGAAGACACAAATAAATGGAAGCATATACTGTGTTCATGGATTGGAAGAATGAACATCATCAAAATGCCCATACTAACCAAAGCAATTTATAGAGTCAATGCAATCCCTATTAAAATACCACTGACATATTTCACAGATACAGAATATTTCAAAAATTGACATGGAACCATAAATGACCCCGAACAGCTGCAGCAATTTTGAGATAGAAGAACAAAGTAGGAGGGATCACAATACCTGACATCAAACTATAATACAAGGCCACTGTAATCAAATCATCTGGTACTGGCACAAGAACATAGATCAATGGAACAGAATAGAGAGCCCAGAAATAAAGCCATATCTCTATGGTCAATTAATATTCGACAAAGGGGACAGATGTTTAAAATGAAATAAAAATAGCCTCTTCAACAATGGTGTTGGGAGAGCTGGACAACTACATGCAAAAAATTGAAATTCGACCACCAACTTACATCATACACAAAAATATACTCAAGATGGGTAAAAGACTTAAATATAAGTTGCAACACCATAAAAGTTCTAGAGGAGAATATAGATAGGAAACTCTCAGATATTTCACGCAGCAATATTTTCACTGACATGTCCCCTAGAGCAAGGGACATAAATGAAAGAATAAATAAATGGAACTTCATCAAAGGAAGAAGCTTCTGCATGGCTAAAGAAAACATAAGCAAAATGAAAAGGGAACCAACCATATGGGAAAATATATTTGCCAATGATACCTCAGACAGAGGTTTGATCTCCAAAATATATGAAGAATTCACACGACTCCACTCCAGGAAGAAAAACAATCCCATTAAAAAATGGGCAAAAGACCTGAACAGACAGTTCTCCAAGGAGGACATACACAGGGCCCAGAGACATATGAAAAGATACTCAGCATGACTAGCCATCAGAGAATGCAAGTTAAAACCACAGTGAGATACCACTTCACACTGGTCAGAATGGCCATCATAAACAAATCAACAAACAACAAATGCTGGCGAGGTTGTTGAGAAAAGGGAAGCCTAGTACACTGTCGGTGGGAATGCAGACTGGTGCAGCCATTGTGGAAGACTGTTTGGAATTTCCTCAAAAAGCTAAAAATGGAACTTTCTTTTGACCCAGCAGTTCCACTGCTGGCATTATACCCTAAGGACCCTGAAACACCAATTCAAAAGAACCTAGGCACCCCATTGTTCACAACAGCACAATTTACAATAGCCAAGTGTTGGAAGCAACCTAAGTGCCCATCAGGAAATGAGTGGATCAAAAAACGATGTTACATTTACGCAATAGAATATTACCCAGCAGAAAGAAAGAAATAATTACTCCCCTTTGCGACAGCATGGATGGAACTAGAGAGTATTATGCTAAGTGAAATAAGCCAGGTGGTGAAAGACAAATACCACATGATCTCACCTATAAGTGGAAGCTAATCAACAAAACAAACAAGCGAGAAAAATATAACCAGCAATATTGAATGAAAAAACAAACCAACAGTACTGAGAGGGGAGGCAGGACGAGAGTAACAGGGAAAAGAAGGGGAAGGGTCTATTCAAGGAACCCGTAGAAAGGACCCATGGACAAAGCCAAAGTCGGGAAAGATTGAGGGTGGGAGATGGGGTTGGGTGGGGCATGGGAGAGTGGTGGCAGGAAAATGGAGACAAATGTATTTGAACAATAAAGAAAAAAAAGAGAAAAAAATAATAGGGAAACGATATGAATAGGCAATTCAGAGAAGAGGAAACTGCATGGGCAATAAACACATGGCGGGATAGTCATTAGTATATGATAAAATGCATATTAAAATGCAGTGAGACAACACTTCATACCCATAAAATTTGCAAAATGTTTTAAGTCTGACAATACTGAATGCTGGAGGATGAGGAGAATCAGGAACCCTTATACACTATTGGCATTTGTTGTAGACTGAATGTTTTTGTCCCCTCAAAATTCTTATGTTGAAATTTTTAACCTTAAAATGTTAGTGTAAGAAGATGGAACCTTTGGGACTTAATGCAGTCATGAAAATTAAGCCTCATGAATGGGATTAATATCCTTATTAAAGAGACCCCAGGAATCTCTCTAGGCCTATTTTCTGCCATATGAATACATAAGTCGGCTCTCTGAAACCTGGAAGAGGTCCCTGCATGCGGGCACCCTGATCTCGGACTTCCAACCTCTAGAACTGTGAGAAATAAATTTCTGTTGTTGATAAGCACCCCCCCCCAAAAAAAAGAATGTTACCTCAACCAAACATTCCCTGATGTGTAAGTAGATTTCAGTACGTCAGAGAGGTGGGAAACGTTTGGGGGAAACCATTCTCCACATAAGAACTGGAGAGAGTACAGATATCACCACCCCTCCATGCCAACTGAAAACAGAGAGGACCCAAAGAAGATATACAAATGGCCAAAAAGTAAATGAAAAGTCACTGGAGAAATGCAAAGCAAAACTGAGATAGTACTTCATAACTATTAGGATGGCTAAGATAAAAAAGACAGATAGTAAGTGTTAGTACGGATATGAAGAAACTGGATTGCTCATATACTCTTGGTGTGAGTGTAAAATAGAGCAGCTGCTTTGAAAAACAGCCTTACTTGTGTTCCTCAGGTGGTTAAGTGTAGAGTTACCATATGATCCAGCAATTCCACTCCTGGCTATCTATATACCCAATAGAGTTGCAATTTTTGTCCACATAAAAATTTGTACATGAATGTTCTTAGCATTATTATTCATAATGGCCAACAAGTAAAAACAGCACAAATGTCTATTAACTGATGACTAAATAAATGAGATATGGGATATCCACACAATGGAATATCATTCAGCAATAAAATGAAATGAAGTACTGATACATGCTGCAATATGGATGAACCTTGAAAACATGTTAAATGAAAGAAGCCAGTCACAAATGACCATGTATTATATGATTTTGTTGGTATAACATGTCTAGACTAGGCAAATCAACAGAAACAGAAAATGGGTTAGTGGGTTGCCTATGGCTAGTGGGCTAAGTAGGGTAAAATTGGGCAGTGCCAACTAAGGGGTACAGGGTTATTTTGTGGGTAATACAAATGTTCTAAAATTGATTATAGTGATGAATGCACCAATGTGAAATACTGAAAACCATTTGATTGCACACTTTAAATAGGTAAGTTATATAATATGTGAACCATATCCTAATAAAGCTGTTTTAAAAAGATAGGACATATCAGGGGTGCAACTATAAAAAGCTGAATTTCTCCTGAAGCACTCTATTCTCAACAGAATTATCTCTCCATAACATATCACTTCCTCCAAAGCAGCGAATTTCCAAAAGCATTTCTGGTGCTGTTTATACGAAAGAGAGTACAGAAGAGAATGTTGGATAATTTCTTCAACAAGGGCCAGTTATTCTGCTTTAAACTTAGAGAGAGCATTTAAAGGAAACGTTTTGTCTGGTAAATAATTTTGGCTCATTCATTTTTTAAGGAAAGATCTGGGCCTGAGAGCTGAGTCATCTATCCCAATTCATTCTAAAAAATTTATTTTGCAGATATTTTCCCATAAAATTTCCTTCTCTGCTTTAACCACAAGGATCTCAAGACCCAAGGGAAAAAAATACCATTTGGAGGAAAAGTCAGAGGAGGGGTGGAAAGAATAATTAACAGGGGATCTAAAATTTTATTCAAACCATAGAATTGGCTCCATTTAGGTCACTCTAGGAGATTTACATTTTAAATCTAAATTTTATTGTAAAGTTTTTAAAAAGTATTATTTAAATAGTACTGGGCACATCTTTAACAGAGTGTGTTACATGGACCTAATTCCTGCTACATGCCAGGCACTGAACAAAGAATTCAGTCACATGGTCTCGATTAATCTTCTAAACAAACCTACAAGTTAAGTTTTATAGGTGATTTCAGTCACGTTTGCCATTCTTTGACCTTGTTTCCAGTATACAAGATTTCCACAGAAACCCATCCTTGTGTGTGGACCCACTAAAAGATTACAGCCAGCACTAAAATCAGGGGAATGAGACTAATAAGTCTCTGAGGATATGAGATAAGTAACACACAAGTTCAAATATCTCCTTAGATCAGTAGCTTTCAAAGTATTGTCACCATGAATTCTATGAAGAAATTAATTTTAAATCATGATACCGTAAATCTGTACAAGAATATTTCCCCCCAAAATATGTAACCCTTACAACAAGCTATACTATTTTCTTTTCTTTTCCAGCCTCTCACATCTACTCTAGTTCATGGAAAGGAAAGAAGGGAGGGAGAAAGAGAACTGGTTATACCCCACTGAACTGTTTCCAGGACTCCTATGGTTCATGGACTACAGTGTGAAAAACAACACACATACCAGTTACTAAGTAGTGTCTGTCAGCACTTGGAATTCACTAGTCTCACAACATCTCATTACCTTCAAGCAGCTGGCCCAATTTAAGAATGGAATGGCCTACTAAAAACAGTTCTAAGGGAACATTCTGAGAGGATGGAGTTCTGTCTCATAAAATAACTATATTGCTTTGAATCAGCTGTCTCTCCCAAAGTCAGAAAACACTGTTCAAGAAATCAAGGGGTAAAAGAGGAGTAGCCCCTCTATTACCCTAATAACACATTCAACGAACTTTTGCTTTCCATCCTTGCTGGTTTTTAAAGGGAAGAATGCTCCCATTAAAGAGAGATAACATTGTACAGTGAATCAGAAGGTGAGACTGCCACCAGGCCATGTTTAGTTCCTCAAACCACTGAACCAAGAGGCAAAAGAGGAGGACACTTTACCAGCTGGAGTAAGAGGAAACGGGTTTGCTGTTTCCAAATGGGTCGGGAAAGACTACAACTAGAACCCAGGGCGGATTCTTCACGGCATCTACTAATGCTTCTATCTCAAAGAGTAAAAGTCCATGGAAAACCACAGCATTCCAAAGAAAGGCAGGATCACTGAAAATTCAGACCTTCCAGTAAATTACTCTAATCAGTTGAGGTTCTGACTGGAGGTAAAGGAAATATGTTATGAGTAATAGGAGAATAAAGATATAAACATCAACTGCCAAGTGGCCAGTTAGAGAAATGGGCACTGCAGCATACTTCCTTCCTGCTTTCCTGCTTGGTTGGGTGTGGGTGTGGGTGAGTGTGTGCGCGTGTGTGTGTGTGTGTACCAATTTCTTCTCTCCTCCGCCTTGTATCACTTTATACAAACATTGTTGTTGAAATTTAACTCTACAATTTAAACTTTGGGTAGCAAAACATCCATGCAAAACTGCAACCGAATTAAGGATTAATTAACAAAGCCCAGAGATGAATAATGTGTGTCTCTTTCAAGATGGATACAATGACTAATGAGACTGTGACTCCTTGTTTTGGGGAGCCAGTGAGAACATCTTCATTTGCATGAGGAGTATCTGTCTTCTGTTAGGCTGAAACATAGTCATTTTTGTTGTATGTAAATTCAAATATATGTGGACGGGTGGATCTGCATGCTGAGTAGTTGAAGGGGTGGGCTGTGTCAGTTATTCAGTTATTGTCTCCCAGCTCCAACCCCACTCTTCTACACTCAGTTCTATGATGCTAGTTAGGTCTGGCACTGAAAACCACATTGTGTTACCAGCTGGCTCCCTGTTAGGTTCTCCACCAAGAGCACCAAAGGAAAACTGTGAAGCTGGGGCAGGAGAAGGCACTTGCTCTTTGGTGCCTGCTTCTCTCTTGCTTTGGTTCCTTATTTCACCCAGCAACACTTCTTCACCCTGGCAGTAACAATTCCTTCATGTGCAGCAGCTGAAAGGTTTGCAGCTTTTCCAGCACTTACAGAACCATCCTCACTGCACCCCCTCAGAACAAAACCAGGCACCCAGCATCACTCCTAAGAGGTTTGGGTTTCAGCTCTGTAGGGCCCCTCCTCTAAGCTTCTAAGATTTAATAATACAATCTTATCCCTCAGTCCCCCCAACCCCAGGGCTGATGGCTGCTTCCTGAAGCCACTGCTTCTATAATATGTTAATGTCCACTTTTTACCTTTTCAGTTCCGTACTTAACTTCATACCTAATAACAATATGTAATTCTCTTTGTTAAAATAACCGGCATGATTTCTGTTTCCTGGCTGGACTCTGACTGCTATACTATACTAGGTTCTAAACAATTCTAAAAGACTAGGATCACCAAAGAGTAAGAATGGCCAAAAAGCACATAAAAAGATGCTCAGCATCATTAGGGAAATGCAAATTAAAACTACTATGACATCCACTACACACCTATAAGAATGACTAAAATTTTAAGACTGGCCATTATGACTGTTAGCAAGGATGTGGAGTAGGTGGGACCCTTATACGTTGCTGGTAGAGCCAGTTTGGGACACAGTTTAACAGTGCCTAAAAATGTTAAACAAAAAGTTACTATATAATCTAGCAATCCCACCTCTAGGTATCCACCTAAGAAAGATAAAAGCACAGCCCTGGTCAATGTGGCTCAGTTGGTTGGAACCTCATGTATTGACCAAAAGGTCATGGGTTCAATTCCCAGTCAGGGCACAAACCTAGGCTGTGGGTTCAATTCCTGATCAGGGCACATACAAAAAGGCAATCAATTGATGGTTCCCTCTCACATTGATATTTCTCCCTCTCTCCATCTTTCTCTAAAAGCAATGAGGAGAATGTTCTTGAGAGAGGAATAAAAAAAAAAAGACCGAAAAGAGAAATGAAAGCACATGTTCATACAGAGACTTGTATAAAAATATTCATAGCAACTTATTCATGATAATCAAAAAATGGATGGAAAGTCCATCAACTGGTGAAGAGATAAACAGACAGCTGGTGTAGAGATAAACAGAATGTGCTTTACCTAGACAATGGAATGGAATACTCTTTGGCAATAAAAAAGAATCAAGTACAGATACATGCTATATGGCATTAATGAACCTCAAAAATATTAAACCCAGTGAAAGGAGTTAGACACAAAGCCACACACTGATTTATTCCATTTAAATGAAATATTAAAAAAAGGCAAATCTATAGAGACAAAAAAATAAAGTAGTGGTTGCCTAAAGCTGTGTATCAGAACTGAGAGTAAATGCAAATAGGGATGATTATTTTGGAGGTGACTGAAATCTTCTAAAGTTAGGTCGCTGTGATGATTGCACAAGTCTGCAAATTTACATAAACTTACTGAATTGTGTATTTAAATTTCAGAGTGAATTTTATGATATGTAAATTATACCTCAATGAAGCTGTGAAACAAAAGAATAGGAAAAACATTTTGAAGAAAATCTAGTGTCACAGGCAAATGACATAAATGATAAGAAACCACAATGCACTGATAAGTAAAATGAAATGTTTGTGCCTGTACATACATATAATTGCATGTGATAAATATAGCATGCCTAAGAACCAAACAATTTTAGCAAATGAAATGTCTTTCTTTCAAGCACTTAAGAATAGGTCTGGAGTGAGGCATTAAAGAAATGCTCAGCTTGAGTGAAAGCTGGTTTGATTGCCTCAAAACTAAACAAACAGGATGGCACCAGCATTCAGACCTAGCTGATGTCATTAAAGAGGAAGATGCTGTTTTAAAGTTGAGACAATTCTCTTGGGTGAGGGGACAGGCTTCCCCCGCCGCCTTAGGAATGCCTCTTACCAATGAAAGTGAGACTGACAAGGAGAACAGATTGATAGTGCCTCATTATAAAGCAGCAAAGACTGACTGTCCCTAGACATCAAATACTGTACTACTAAATAGAGCATATAAATCACTGAAATTTTGCTTGACCTTGAAAACAAACTTGAACTCAGGTATCATTACAATATAAAGGCAAGGGATCTCTAAAGATAGAAACACTTCCTGCACTAAGCAAACCATTCAGACAGGTAAGTACTCTTCTTTTAATATGTCAAGAGTCTCCAATTTAAGTCACTGGCTGGAAGTCACCAGGAGATCAAGATCCATTCTTATGCTAAGTGGCCTCAGTCCAATAAAGTTTCTCAGTTTTTATTTTTCACCCAATGCACAGGAAAATGGCCAAATATTAATATATTTAATGTTACCTTAGTGCCAATGAAGATTTAGTAGAGATTATATACTAATGTTAAAACTAATTCAAAAATCCATTCCAATATATAAACCCTAAGACCCCTCTATTTGGGAAAGAAAAGACCGAGACCACGTCCTTTCCATGAAAGGAAGGTACTGTAAATGTATCAACTTATATGCTATAAATTAAAGTGTGCTTGTTGTTTTGATGCTTTTTCATTGAAGATACCAAACCTGCATAATTTTAAAGAAATTTGGAAGAATCTGCTTCCAAATACCACACTCTTTTGTACTTGGCAATCAACAAGAATGTCAACCTATGTGAAAGTCTTTATTCAGCAGATGTCTATTTAATTAAAAATTATGTACCGAAATTATAAAAGGTGAGATTATACAATTCCATAGAAAGTTCAAACTGCCTAAAAATGAAAGTTTGAAATTCACTTCATTAAACATTAATAGCAGATTCCAGCGGTCTAAGACAGCATTCCCTTTTAGGAACAAATGTTGTCAACAATTGTTAAAGAATAGTTCCTTGCTATGAAATCTAAAAATCTTAAGACATATGATGTTTTAACATAGCTGAGCACAGATAACAGATTTAAATATAAATGGTTTCTTTCTTAGCCATCAGGCATGAACTAAAAACTGAGAAATATCTTGACACTACTTTTTATTTCTTACAAATCATTCAATTTAGTCAGGCCCAGTAGTAGAGAAGGTAAATACAAATGCGCCCTCTGAGCTCTAAACCAGAAAACTTGAATATTGAAGACAGATTAGATGTACAAGATCTGGGCTATTCTAGAATGACCAATATGCAAAAATTCTCTAACCACCAGTGCTGTCCTAAAATAGAATAGGCTATTTGGAAGGAAAGAGCTGCCCCAGTGTGTGCTCTCCAGGTTAAGTGACACTGCAATAAGAATGATCTAAATTACCTCTAAGATCCTTTCGGGTCCTGCAATTTGATGGGTTCTCCATTTTATAGGCATTGACTGTGAGTGCAATTCCAGTAAGACAAAAAGGCAGCGAGGACATCTTTGGTTACATGGGTGAGCTGAAGGGATGGTCAGGAAGGCCCAAAATACCTACTGTGTCTGAGGTACATCTTACATATCGCCTAGTTACAAGTGAGGATGTTGAGGCTCAAAGATGTTTTAAGATGATATGATCAAACAGAGTACTGAGTGTCTGAACTACAACAGCTACATTGCTCATCCCTAGACTTGCAGATTAGAGCTCTTTCTACTCTACCATGATGCTTCTCTGTCAGGCCCCCAAAGAACCTCACATATACCTTACAAACAGAAATAGTAAGTAAAAGAAAAACTTATAGAGGAGGGGAAAAAAAAACAAAGATCAAAATCCCTGACCAATTTCAGGGGGGTCTGCAATATGGCTCTGATGTGAAAACCAGATCTTTTCTTTCAACGTCTAATCATGAAATATTCAAAGCATGTGCTCCATCTAGTGGATTAAAGTAAGATACCACAGATGAGGAAAATGCACATTTTCAATACTGCTTAGTTCATATAATTCTGAAGCATTCATTTGTTATCCCATACCTCTACCCAAAATAGCAGCACTAAAAAGAGATTATAAAGATCAGAAGCTTTCATGAGTCAAAGATGAATTCACTCAACTGATTAAAATTGTACTCTAAATTTGCTTCCTCTCCCCTGTTCTCATTTTCCCCCAACATATGTAAGGATTCAGCGAGGTAGCTCTCCTCATAAGTAATCAAAAAAGCAGCTCTCAGAGGGCACACACCCAGCAGGTCTAACTAACACCTGACTTAGTAGCTCACAGATATTCTATAGTCCTTTGATATGACTGCAGTTACTAATCTTCGTCTTGAGTCCAAGAGTAGACCCTCCTCTCAAAGAAAAAAAAAACAAAACAAAAGGTAGTGAGAAAAACCCAAGCTCAGAAGTCATCCAACATACCTGGTCTTGCCAAGTTTCTGAATATAGAAACCTTCAGTAAGTCATTTATTTAACTTCTTAATCAGTTCCTCCTTTGTATAACATGGATGGTGGTATACCCCACTGGGGTTCCATGAGAATGAAGATGGATGACTGATGAGAAGCACCTCACATGCTTTCTGGAGGACCAGAGCATTCAATGAATGGCAAAGAAACACAGATGGATCTAAGTAGTCTCACTCCAGTGTATGGGCCCTTTCTCTCCTTTTCTTCATCTCCAAATTTCTATTTTAAAAAGGTAATACAAATGGCAAGCTCCGCTGCTAGAAGATAGGGAAATAATAATAATAAGGAACTGCCCCTTATTCAGTGACCAAAACATAGGTAATAAAGGAAGATGCCATGAGTTGAGGCGAAACAAAAAGGTGAGTCCTTAGACCACATTAATGTGTTTGGATTTCATCCAACAATCAGTGAGGAGCCCCCAGATTATCCTTCCATGTCTCAAATCTGTCACAGTCCCACACTTCTCCAAAATTTTGCCAACCCATTTCGTAAAGAATGAGGTAAAATACTCTTAACAAGATGGGATTCTGTCTTCTGCCTCAGCTTCACAAGTTGTATGTCAACTTACATATACCTGTTTGCCCAAGGCTTATGTTTTAAGTGCTGAAAAAAGATCATAACTCTCAACCTTTCAGTTTTGAATGAGCATATTTAATATTATCAATAAACACCCTTAACTCCAATTAAACTATTAACAGTAACATAACAGAAAATATGTACACTGTCAGAAATTATTGGTTGCCACCAAAATATATACTCTCCTTTCAATATAATAATAGGACTACTCATGGGCTTATGACCACCCAGCCAAAGATTATGTTTCAAAGCATCTCTTACTGTAAGGTGTGACCACACAACTAGGTTCTGGTTAATGGAATGTAGGCCAAAGTGATGTGTGCAACTTTAAATGTGAAAGAGAACACCATCCTCTTATCATCTCCTCTTCCTGCTAATCAGACAACAGACAAATCAGCAGAAGCTGGAGTACCAATTACCTACAACTAAAGAGAAGAAAGATATTATGGAAGATAAAAGAACCACAAGATAGAAGGAACCTAGGCTCCAAAATAATAGTGTCATTAATTAAGCCCAGGCTTTATGGATTTGGACTATTCGGTAAGAGAGAACTTGACTTCCATCCTTTATAAGCCATTGTTTTTTTGGTCTTCATAAAAGTTAAATCCTAACTAATATTGAAACAACTACTCCTGAAAACAAACATTTTGCCCACTTAACAAATATATATTGGGATCCTACTATGAGCTAAGCATAATACACATTCTAGAAATACAATTGAGAATAAGTTTCAGTTCCTGCATTCTAAGAGCTCACAATCTGATGGGCTTTTTAAGACTTTGGACTATAGCATTAAAAAAAGATGATGTGAATGTACCTGATGCCACTGAACTATACACTGAAACAGTATTTAAAAAGTTAACTTTATTTTATGTATAACTTATAACATTAAAAAATGCAAAAAGAAAAATTCAGAAAAGAACAAATTTTAACTCAATAATGTAAGGTTTTTAAATCATATGTCTAATAAAGGCTTGTATCTAGATATACAAAGAACTTTTGAAACTCAATGATAATAAAAAGCAATAAACAGTAGATAAACAATTTAAATAAACACATCACAAAAAAAGATACACAGAAGGTAGTACATGAAAAGACGTTCAGCCCTGACTGGTGTGGCTCAGTTGGTTGGGCATTGTCTGTCGCCCAAAGTCTCAAAGCGACAGGCTGTCGGTTCAATTCTCAGTCAGGGTATATGCCTGGGTTCCAGGCCTGGTCCCCAGTCAGAGCGAGGGTGCGTACAACCTGGCATCCAACTGATGTTTCTCTCACATATCAATGTTCTCTAACCCTCTCTTTCTCCCTCTCTTCCCCTCTCTCTAAGAATAAAAAAATAAAATTGTAAAAATATATATGTTCAACATTATTAGTAATCAGCAAATTTTATTTTAAAACTCAATGAGCTACCTCTACATGCTTACTAACATGGCTAAAATTAAAGACCAACCATAACAAGTGTTGACAGGGATGTGAAGCAAAGGAACTCTAATATATTCTGATATGCTGTTGGTGGAAATATAAAATGGTACAACTACTTTGGAAAATAGTCTGGAAGTTTCTTAAAAAGCAAAATATTCACCAACCATATGACCCAACCATTGTACTGTTAGATATTTAACCAAAAGAAATTAAAACATGCAGCCATACAAAAACTTACACACAGATATCCATGGCAAATTTATTTGTAATACCAAAAACTGGAAACAACCTCAATGTCCAAATGAATTGATTGCCTGATTGATAGATAAATTATAGTATATCTATCTAAGCAAATGTTACTCATCAATAAAAAGAAATGAATATTAAAATTTGAAACATAAATCTCAAAATAATTATGTTACATGAAGCAAGTGATATCAAAGAAGTTCATAACATGTGACTGCATTTTTTTACAAAAAGTAATTTATAGAAACAGAAAGCAGATCTGTGATTACCTGTGAATGAGGAAGGAACAAGTAGTGTGGATTACAAAAGGGCACAAGGAGACTTTGAGGATGATGGATATGTTCACTATCTTGAATGTAGTGATGGTTTAATGTCAAAATTTATCCTATTTGCCCTGGCTGGTGTGGCTCAGTGGACTGAGTGCCAGCCTGAGAACCAAAAGGTAACTGGTTCGATTCCTAGTTAGGGCACATACCTGGATTGCAGACCAGATCCCCAGTTGGGGGCTTGCAAGAGGCAACCACACATCAATGTTTCTCTCTTTCTCCTTCCATTCCCCACTCTCTAAATATAAATGAATAAAATCTTTTTAAAAAATAAAAATATCAAAGTACATAGTCCATCATGTAATTAACATAAATAACTTTTTAAAAACATATTTTTTTAACTTTAAGTATATGTAGTCTGTCAGTTATCCTCAATAAAGCTATTTAAGGAAAAGTTCTTTATGATAGCATTTTCACACAAAGACTCAAAAGTACATTCATCTGTTTTAGTCTGATCAAATCTAATTCAGATTATGCTCTAAAGTTATCAAAATACCCTAATTAGTAAGATGAAAAGCTGATATTGTACCATTTTTAACTCAAAACAAAACTGACCTCTGAAAAAGGGAAGAAGAACATGCATTTCACACTGTCCTTTGAAAGAAAAGAATTTCAGTGTCCCCTATGCCATTTTTGGCTTCTCCCATGGGAAAGCACATTTATACTCTGTGTGTGCACATGGATAGTCTTCATAGGGGACTTTCTTTCTTTCTTAAGAAAGAAAAAGATAAGTGGTACCTAAAAGTTATTAAGCATTAGTAGATGAACCCAAGTTCTTCTAACTGCACTATGAGAATTTCTCAAAACACAATGAAAAACTCATAAGTATATAATATATCTACTGGATATCTTGGAAGCTATACACACATTTGGTGCTTGACAATTATTGTTCCATATTATCCTCTAAATAATTGTAAAACATAAAAAAGGCAATTTAACTTTATAACCTACTTGATTTACACCTACTTACTTCGTTAGAGAATTTCTAAGTAAAAATCTGTGCTATTGCATTTGCTATACTATACCTATCACAAAGTACAAAAACCTTTCTGAAAACATTTTCTATAGCTTAATTTTTAATGCATTATTTTAAAAACATCTGTTTGGACAATATGTCCAGTAAATATACCATTTTACTTTCTGAAGTTAGAAAATATATTGTTTTGTACACATAATAATTATGTTAATAGAGTGTCCATAAATAAGACAGGATCTTAAAAGACTTAACATTCCAGCTCACAAAATAAACCCTGTAATTTATGGGTATTAAAATGGCTTTACAATCCAGCTTTTAAATGACATTATTGTCAACCATGACTCATGGGAAGAAAAAAAAAGCTTTTTATTTCTTAACACTTAGGGATTGTCTTATTTTTAACAACTAAATAAAATAAAACCTCATTCTCAAATGAAACTGTGGGAAAATGTTACAAAGAAGAAAACCTGGTAGAAAGACATACATGTAATACTTTAATTGAATACTATTAATAAACCATAATGGCTATTCTCTACAAAATGATGCCACTCTTTCAACAAGCTTTATACTTGGTAGAGGAAATAGAGCAAAGAAGTAATTTAATCCCATAAAAGCCTCTGTCTAGCAGTTTTCTACAAGAGGGGAAGACCAGCCCGTCCTTGGTAATAGACTTTTTCCTCCTCCATATTTGCTCAGCTATCAGTACAGCAACACTGTCAAGGAGGCCAAGCACCATTATATTACTTTAATTATAAATATCTGTATGGACTGCCTTATGGGAGCTTGTGTGTGTGTGTGTGTGTGTGTGTATTTTTTTTTTTTTTTTGGATAACACTGAGAGGGTGCTCAAAATCCAAAGGGGATCTGGAGTCAGACAGTCCTGGTTTGAGGAGTTTCAGCTTCACTGTTTACTGAACAAGTTACTTAACCTCCCTAAGGCTCAGTTTTCCCATCTGTTAAAAGGGGACAGTAACAGAACCTACCTCTAGCATAGTAAGTACTCCATAAATGCTAGCTATCACTACACAGTTCTTTTTATATCACACTCAGCAGAAGGGATTTCTACAAGTATTGCTGAGACCTGAGTGGAAATAGAAAAAAACTGACAATGACTCTCTGAGGAGCCAAAGATATCATCATCAAAAATACATAAATTTCAGACAAATGGGTGCTCGCTTTGGCAGCACATATTCATAAATTTCAGACAAATATGTAGAATGACTGTGTAAACAGAGCATTCTACTTCAAAATTCAATCCAAATATTGAACCAGAAACTTAGTGGCAGCATAAAATATTCATGGATCCCCACAATTCAAGTACTTACTCACCAAACATTTATGGACAGCTCTTACTCGGTATCAGACTGGAGGGAGCAGATACACAGAGGGAAGACTTGCTCCTCTCCTAAACGAGCCCATGACAACAGGAGGTGGGGAGATTAGGGGTAGGGAGGACACAACTCATAATATTTAGAATGTACTGACCAAGCCTTTCCTGTCTCGCTGCTTAAAAGCATCCCTGCATGAGATGATCTTCCCTAAGTCAGCAATATAATAAAAAATGGTTTTACTACTTTAAAGGAAACTAGAATGAAAACTGGTTTGGCAGCCCACACCAACATTTGAAGAGGTGGTTTTCCTGTTCCTAGGTATTCTACTTACACCCAAGGTAGGCCATGCAGAACCCTTTGTCCTGAGACATCTAAGAGCTATCAAGTAACTCTGGGGTTACTGGGTGTGAGATGGTATATTAGTCTGCTCAGGCTACCATAACAAAGTACCACAGACTGGGTGGCTTACACAACAGAAATATTGTCTCACAATTCTAGAGATCAAGGCGTTGGCAGCTCTGGTTTCTTCTGAGGCCCCTCTCATCAGCAAACAGATGGCCATCTTCTCCCTGTGTCTCCACATGATCTCTCCTCTGTGTGTGTGTCTGTGATCTGATCTCTTCTTATAAAGACATCAGTCAGATTAGATTAGGGCCCACCCCAATGGTCTCATTTTAACTTAGTTACTTTTTTTTTTAAGACGCAATCTCCAACTACCATCACATCCTGAGGTACTGGTTAAGATTTCATATTATGAAGGGCAGGAAGCACAGCTCAGCCTATAACAGGAAGGACTGAGCATCTCTGGCTAGCAGGTGTCCAACCTATAGCCCAACATAAAATCATAAACTTACTTAAACCATTATGAGATTTTTTTGTGATTACGTGTCGCGATATATTTAATGTATGGCCCAATACAACTCTTCTTCCAGTGTGGCCCAGAAATGCCAAAAGGTTGGACACCCTTTGCTAGAGCATCTTTGAAAGGAGTACAAGGAGGCATGAAGATGTTTAAGCAGGACAGCAGGAGAAAATAATCTACTCTCTCCTACTCTGCTACAGAGGATATGCACTGGTAAGCAGATACATTTTTTTCCTGGTTTCTTGATATTCTGCTGTACATTTTAAATGCTCTACAATAATATAAGAATAAACCATCTTGGTGTCAGAGCATATCATTTGAGTCAGACACTTAATTCACACCATGGGGTGACTCTGGTATACTTTCTAGTCATCAGGATACAGATGGAGAGTATAGTGAACTGAATGGTGTCCCCACAAATGATATTGAACATCTTAATGTCCCAACCTCCAAAACCTGTGATAAAGGATCTCTGCAGATGTAATGAACTATCTTGTGATCGGATCATCTTGGATTACCTGGGTGTACCCCAAATCCAATGACAAATCACCTTAGAATAGGCAGGAGGGAAGACACAGATCCAGAAAAGAAAGCCATGTGAAGACAGAGGCAGAGACTGGAGTGATACACACCAAGGACACCTGGAGCTATCAGAAGCTAGAGGGGCCTTCAGAAGAAGTACAGCCCTGCCAGATATCTGACTCTGGCCTCCATAACTGTGAGAGAACAGGTGTTTTAAGCCACCAAGTTTGGAATAATTTGTTATGGCAGCCCTAGGAAACAAATACAGAGAGCAATATTATTAATATAAAAAAGTTTGTAAGAATTTTCTGGTGGTCTTTCATTGGCAGCCTACAGTCAGGCACATTTATTTCTGTTGTAGCCAACAAACTACAAGGTAGGTATTAGCTCTGTTCTACAAATAGTCCCCGAGGCACCAAAAGTTAACTTGCTTGAGATCATGTTGCAAGATATGGTGGAGCAGCATGTCACACCTCTGAATCCACTAAATGAGGTCTCTTCCCTATACTTCCATGCCTCCCATCCAAAAAAATGTGTTTAAGTTTACTGTGCTGTCCAGCCTCCCCCTTCTGTCCTAGAGCCACCCCCCACTTCCACCTGGCCCTGTCCTACTAGGCAGAGTGATGCTTCCCAGACTTCTAGATTCCCTGTCAAATGAGGAAGCAACCTGGAAATATGTTTAAATTTGGGTTGAAATATGTTGACAGCAATGACTTACTACTCCCCAAGTGTTTACATTTTTAGACATTTCATTTTCTGTGGAATTAAAAGATTTATCATTGTTATATAAAGATGGCCTCTGTGCATTGGCTCCTAGATAGTTTCTCCCTTCACTGCTGAGACTGGTTAGTTCAAAAGCCCACCAGCACCAGACACACATTTTTACACATCCAATTATTTTAAAAATAGCAAAAGCAAGCAGATTTTTAGCCACCAAGCCTGCTTTACATACCCCATGAACCTCACCTTACATTGTTAGGATAGGGTCTTATAGGGTTAGGAAGGGAAGCTGAGGACACCTCTGAGGGAATGGGGTTTTCAAGGAGGCAGTACTAATAATAGAGAACTGATCTTTTTTAAACTGACAAGAACAGATACTACACTTGATCTTAGCGAAAAGGCTGAGAAGCGAAGAACTGGCGTTTTTTATAAGGATTATCTTGTCCATTGACCCACACTCAGCTCAGCACTTCTCTTAAGCCCTCCAAGGCCACACACACAGCAAACTCTGGTGTTTGCTCACCCCTGCCTCCCACCAGCCTCTGTATATCTGGCTATTGTAACTGCAACAGCACTGGTATGATCACCCCTCCACACTACCTGGCACCAGAGGCCTCTAGTAAATGTTTGCTGAATGAATGTGAGCACTTATCATTTACATGTTATTACTATACAACCCAACTGTAATTCTTATTTATATGACACATTAACTTTACTGTAAAGTTATCTGTTAACAATAGCTCGGGGAGGTTCAGTCATGTGTTGTTGGTCACAAAGCATGTTCAACTGGTCCAGCAGCATTTCTGAATGTTCATTCACAAGTGGAAAATCAGGTCCAACTCTTGACGGTTCACTGCCCTGAGTTTTAGTAAGCAAATTGATCTTAAACACAGACACTGAGAGAAACAATTCACCAGCCCTCTTGCAATTATTTCTGGTGGAATTACTGACTCAACAAACAAAAACCCTGCAGGCAACTCAGCCACAGGCAGTGGATAGTACGTATGTTTGTTTCCTTAACAGTATACAGGATACAGGTATACAGTAGGGCATCAATAAATGCTTACTTATTCTGAGATTTCCTGAAATAGCAGATGCTTCCTTTGGCTGAGGTGTTTCAACCTCTGGAAACAACCCAGGGCCCCAGCCAAACCCATAACACTCAGGATGGTGATGTGGTGGCCACTGGAAAGAAACAATAGACTATTATTTCTAAAAACCAGGACTGATTCCTACTTCTTTATTTTAAAGTAACACAGAATAACTAGTCACTAATGCTTTATAAAAGTGCAAATTTTGCCACAAAAAGAAAAAAATAGAATTTAGAAACCCAAAGGCTTAGAATGAGGAACAACTGGGTTATCTTAAAAGATACATTCTTTGGGCTCCCTTTGTAATCGTTTCCATACTGCCAATGGGTTGAAGACAAGAGCAATCATTTTCCCCATTATAATACAGTTTTTAAAACCATAGAGTAGAAGTAAATAAAAGAACTATCACCTGATTATACATGCAGCTGCTTACATCACACATGTATGTGTTCCTTCATTTCTTCATATGTTTTTCAGGGACAGGATGAGATTTATCATCCTGAGAAAAAAAGGGGGGAAACTTCCACCCTCATTCCAGCCCCTACAAAATATCCAGCAATCAACCATTTAGCAGCACCCAGGTGGATAGACCTTCTCCAAGAGATGCTTTACTTTCCTAATAAGCATTCTTTTTAAGTGTCTGTCACTAACAAACAACCAGGAAATATCTAAAGCAAAGACAGAAAAGGCAAGGAACTCATGTTCCAACACCAGCCACCCCAGACTTAGCAGGCAAGCTGAGTGACTGTTCCCACCTTGTGTTTTTCTATTTGGACGACTGGAGGTGGAACATTCACCAACAGGCTTTGCTAGAATGATGCCCATTGGATCTGAGTAGGAGGATCCTGACCTTGGGGCCACACACATTACATAACTAAAGGCTCTGCAATGGAGATTAAGAGAGGAAGTAGTTTTGTTGGTTTTGAGGTTTTCAAAAGGAGTAAGGACTTTACATTCAATGTGCTAACCCCCTTAGCTCTATTCTGGAAAACAGCAATTAAAGAGTTGCCCAACTTTCAGGACCTGTCTTAGCAGCAAACACCCTATAGAACTTGCTTGTTATTAAGAAAGATGTACCTCACAGGAAAGTCAAAGGCCCACAAAGGGGGAGGTCCTAAAGAGCCACTGTGAATCACTACTGTGTTAAATACATTGAGTGTATTTCATACACACCTTCGAAACCAGTTTTATTCAGAGTATAAACTTAGATACCAATATTTGTCCCTGTCTAAATCCATCATTTACTTCATTTTTAGTCTTATATCCAACTCCTGACCTCCTGCTCTCCTAAAGATATCCCCAGAAATATATCAAGCTTAGCTTCGTATGTGCACTGATGCTACAAAATGTAGCTCTGAATGCTTCTTAAACACTCCTGTTTAGGTTACACCTCAAGTGAAAATCCATCTTGAAATTTCCTCTCCCATAGGCTGAATGCGAAAAGAAAGCAAATGTTGGATGAATCAAAGTTTAATCTCTTGTGTCCATAATAGTTAATACATAAAATATTTATTTAAAACAATGCCAAAGAGCCACTGAAATCTGTATAATTTTTGGACTTACACAAACCAAGCCTATCACTTAACTTTTCTCAATACTAAAATTTCAAAAGATGATAAGCTCTAATTAAAATACATTCCAGTAGACCCTGGAAGTAAAGTATGGCCTATTTATACAAAAGAATGATATATTCTTGATTTCCACAGAAAACAGTCTCCCCAATGGGATCACCTCAGGATGATTGATTGCATAGATTCCAGGTCTCCCTAGAAGATCCACAAAGAGCAACCACACGGAGAAATATGGGGCTGGACACATGGCCTGGCCATCTACATACTTAGGCTTCAAATGAGCACTTCCGTTACTGTCAAGGTCCTAAAATTACACAAGAATTAGAGGTTCTTTTTTCAATTTTTAAACTTCTTTGGCCTAAAGATGTCTTCTTGGTGCATTGCTTTTTACTCCTGGGGTGTTTAAAAGTTAACAAAAGAATTAAACATGAACTCCACAGTCAAACTTGTTTTTTTAAGAAGCACCAGCCTTATGCAACAGCTTTTCTAGCATTATCCCTGGACATAAACTCAGGAAATGCTACCGCCTCCTTTTCTTCACCTATTTGGAACTCATTTATTGTTTTCCCTATAGTACTCCTCAACAGCAGAGCTCCTACAAGTCAAATAATTGGTTCTGACACAAATTTCATCTTGGCAAGGTCCTAGTCAGTGGGAGGCACCAGGGACCACAATGGCAGCAAAAGCATTAGTCAAACACTAACATTCAATGTCAATGCTAATGGATAATATATTCTACTGTGCTTCAAGGTTCTGGAAAATGTTCACATGGTATTAAAAATGATTCACCATTGTCCATTTCTTGGTTTATTGTTTTGTTTGTTTTGTTTCAAAGCTCTGGTAAGATTTTCACCAAACTGTGGGCTTGGAGAAAAACAAACCTGAAGACAGCCTATGGGTGTCCAGGACTCTAGGCTTTCGCAAATTCATTCCTCACTCCCATTGCTTAAAAGTTCACCACTCCACTCCTATCTGGTACCTACTCTGAAAGAGAAGATAAGGTGGAATTTTTAATATTGAGTATTTTGTGTTTATCAAAGTAACATATGTACATTTCTAAAAATATAAATATAAACAGAGCATTATAAGGAAAAGCAAGTGTAGTCTGACTCTCCCAACTCTTACTTTGTGCCTTGTTCCTCAGAGGCAAATCCTTTCAAGGATCTTGGTGTTTTTCCTGGTAGTTCCCTCTATTCCTCTAATATATAGATTTTCTAAATTTACCCTTTCTAAGCATTTTCAATCAACTGTATACTATGCAAAATAAGGACAGCACACAAAAAACACTCCTTTCCTCTCCCATTGACACTATTTTTAGGTCTCTTCAGTCACATGTGTAACTTTATGTAATATACTTTTTTATAGTAATCCACCATTGACAGTTTCTGATAATCTTACACTTTGTAAAGATATCAGTACTAAAAAGTGAAATCTGAATCACTGTAAATTAGTTTTGCTACTGATAACAGCTGATAAACTATGTGGGTGAGAATGGAATGACATGGAATAGTTAATGTTTTGGCATTATATGAACTTCAGTAAAACACTGCTCCCGGGTTTCAAATGGCAATGTAATCAATGGCTACTATTGTTCAATTCACTTATGACTTTAGAATTTTAGAGGTAAAGCCCACCTGTGAAGCAAAACTTCATAAATGGTGACACCGAGTCTATCTGTACATGCTTACAACCTCCAAACTCACACACTGTACCTACCTCATCACCTTCCAACCTCAGAATATCTGGCTAAGGGAAGGTAACAGGTGATGTTGAAGGTGTCTCATGACAGCAGAGCAGCTTGGCCAACCCAGAGCTCTGGACGCTTGCTGTAGCTGTGGAATAAGGACATACTAGAAAAAGACAGATCTGATTTGAGGGGGCCAGTTAAAGGCTACTGATGTAACATAAAGGTTTGAAGGCATGACATATACTATATGGCCAGGTAGTGATTCCTAACACATAAAATTGAATTTCATTAGGAAATTATTGATCTTTCAAAGTCATTAATGCTGCAGACACTCTCCTAGGCCAACAACTTCATCACACCTAAAAATACAAGCAGCAATTACGGTATAGACCAAAACAAATTTTTAGTGCAATATATAAATATATTTAAAATAGGCTATTTTCAAGGATGCAGCCTTGAGAGAGTGAGGTGTTGAGACTGTCAGGACAGAATATGGAACTGAACCAAGGGTTAGCTGCTGGACCATGAACATTTCTGTCACCCTTCAAAGATAAGGAAGGCCTGGAGCCCTCCAGGTGGCTACAGAGGCACATGAAAAGAGACGATACAGCAGAATAAAGAAAAGAAGATGGATTATTGAAAAAATAGGTTTGGAGGAAAAAAAGATGGTGGAGGAGTGAATGGGAGTCACGCTGACCTCCCAAGACCAAATTGGAATTGTGACTAAATAGTGGAGAAATCACCTGGAAAACAATGGAACAATAGAGGGAGAGGAGCCTTGGAATTGCGGACAGACACTGGAATCAACTTTCACACATCCGAACAGGTGAGAAGTGCGGTGAAGGCTCGAGAGGGTGGGCTGGGTGCACATGGGCACCAGCACCAGAGGGACATTGAAACAGCAGTTGGATCCTTCTGAGAACAGGGTCTGAGTCATAAACACGGACCCCTAGACTACAACAGCTGAAACCAGGAAAACACACAGACATAACACAACCCCAAAAAGCTTAGGGGTGCTCTCTGCCAGAGACAGGCGGCTAGCGATGCAAAGAGACATTTAAAGGACCAATGCAAAAATTTGCAGTGGCAACTACCTTCCTTAATCTCTGGGTAGAGGTGGCAACAGAGTGGGGTGGCGCCTGAGGAAAGACTGGTGAGGTAAACTTTGTGAAGAGAACTGAGACAGTGGCCAGTGGAGCCCGGGTGATAACTCACCTCCCACTCTGCAGCTACCGTCTCGCTCAGGAATAAGAGAATCAATAAATCTGTATTTCCCACGCTCCACATACAGCTTCTGTGTGTGTGGGCTGGGGGCTAAGTGCAGACTGGCTGCAAGAAATAGAGGATCCCTGCCCGGAGAGGACACACAGCCACATAGAGACCCTTGAGGAGAGACTGCAGACGGAGGGGTTGGAGAAAGTACTGGAGGAGTAACGAGGGAGTCCCGGTGCTAACTCCTTCCCCAGTCCACGTTCTCCATCTTGCTCACAGGGTCTACTCCCCTGAGTGACAACAGCCTATAAGGACACAATAGTCTGGCCATCAGGAGGCACTACTTGGCCCTGTGATGTCTAAGCCTGACAGATGAGGACAGAGTGACCAGATTGACAATTACAGGAGACAGGCACAGACAGTAGAATCCTAGAAGGCTCAAACAAACGACCCAAGCTCAGAGAGGGTCAACAACTGACATCGTTAGAGGCAGATCCAGAAAGAAAAGAAAAGAAAAAATATATAAATAAAAAGACTCACCTACTACCATAGAAGTTTAATCCATAGTCAGGAAATCTAGACAGATGAATTGAAGCAGAAGGAAATAAACAAACAAACAAACAAACAAATAAATTAGATCCTCACAAAAACAGGAAGAAAAAGAGTTCCCCTCAAATGAGGGGAAAGGAGGAATCCCCATAGAGAGAGCTAAATGAAATAGAGGCAAGTGAACTATCAGATACTGAATTCAAAACAATGACTCTAAGGAAACTCAATGAGCTCAGCCAGCTCACAGATAAGTATCAGAAACTGCAGGGAAACTATCAAGAACTTATGGCAAACTATATCAACCTGGAAAAGGACACAGAAACTATCAAGAAGACACAAGAGGATATGAAGAATACCACTTCTGAATTGAAGAACACAGTAGAAGGAATCCAAAGCAGGCTGGATGAAGCCGAGGATCGAATCAGTGAGATGGAGGATAAGGTAGGAAAAAGCACCAGAAAGAACAAGAACATGAACAAGACTCAAAAAAAGACTGAAGAGCCATTTAGGGAAATGCAGGACAACCTGCAACACATTAATTTCCGCATACTAGGGATACCAAAAGGAGAAGAAGAGAAGCAAGGGATAGAGAACCTCCTCGAAAACGTAATGATGGAAAATTTCCCCAATTTGAGGAGAGAAAAGGTCCCATGGATCCAGGAAACACAGACAGCCCCACTCGAAAGGGATCCAAGGAGGTCCACTGCAAGACACATCATCATTAAAATGGCAACTCTCAAAGAAAAAGAAAGAATCCTCAAGGCAGCAAGGGAGAAACAGGTAGTAACATACAAGGGGTCCCGATATGGCTAGGCGCTGACTTCTCAACAGAAACACTACAAGACTGAAGGGAATGGCAACAAATATTCCAAGTCATGAAAAGCAAGGGCCTACAGCCAAGGCGGCTCTACCCAGCAAGGCTCTCAATTAAAATAGAAGGGGAAATAAGGAGTTTCCCAGACAAAAGAAGGCTAAAAGAATACATCTCTACCAAACCAGCACTACAAAATATGCTAAAGGGACTGGTTTGAGAAGATGAAGGAAAAGAGTGAGAAAGAGAAAAACACAGGTACAAAGGGAAAAAATGAACAATTTTCTATCAATAATAACTCTCAATGTAAATGGACTAAATGCCCCAATCAAAAGACACAGTGTAGCTGAATGGATGAGAAAACATGACCCACACATATGTTGCCTACAAGAGACCACCTCAGAGCAAAAGACCTACACAGATTGAAAGTAAAGGGATGGAAAAAAATATTCCAAGAAAATGGGCAAGAGAAAAAAGCAGGGGTTGCAATACTTATATCAGATAAAATAGATTACAAAACAAAGGCCATAAAAAGAGACCCAGAAGGGCACTTTATACTACATAAAGGAAGACTCTATCAAGAAGAGACAAACATTGTAAACTTATATACTCCCAATATAGGAGCCCCCAAGTATATATGGATATTGTTGGACGACTTCAGAAAAGATATAGACAGCAACACACTGATAGTAGGGGACTTCAACACCCCACTGTCAAAAATAGACAGATCTTCCATACAAAACATCAATAAGGACATTGTGGAGCTGAATGACTCACTGAATCAAATAGACTTAACTGACATCTGTAGAACCTTACATCCCAAAGAAGCAAAATACACATTCTTTTCAAATGTGCATGGCAGTTTTTCAAAGATAGACCACATGATAGGACACAAAGCAAGCCTCAGCAAATTCGGGAAAACTGAAATAATACCAAGCTTTTTCTTGGACCACAAGGGCTTGAAACTGGAAATCAACCTCAAAGAGAAACCTCAAAAACTTGCAAACTCACGGGGACTGAACAGTAGACTATTAAACAATGAATGGGCCAATAAGGAGATAAGAGAAGAAATCAAGAAGTTTCTGGAAACAAATGAAAATGAACAGACAACAGTCCAAAACCTATGGCACACAGCAAAGGCAGTCCTGAGAGGGAAGATCATAGCAATACAGGCTTACATAAAAAAGATAGAAACATTTCGAAGAAAAGACCTAACACTACAACTTCAAGAACTGGAGAAACAACAACAAATAAATCCCAGAGCAAGTAGAGGGAAGGAAATAATCAAGATCAGAGCAGAACTGAATGACATAGAGACAAAAGAACAATTCAAAGGATCAACCAATCCAGGAGCTGGTTCTTTGAAATGAGAAATAAAATTGACAAGCCTTTAAGCACACTCATCAAGAAAAAAAGAGAGAAGACCCAAATAAATAATATCAGAAACAAAAGAGGAGAAATAACAACTGATACTACAGAAATACAAGGGATTATCAAACTGCTATGAACAATTATGTGCCAAGAAATTGGAAAACCTCGATGAAATGGACAAATTTCTAGAAAAGTATAATCTTCCAACACCGAAG
Organism: Pteronotus mesoamericanus; assembly: GCF_021234165.1. Classification (NCBI taxonomy): domain Eukaryota; kingdom Metazoa; phylum Chordata; class Mammalia; order Chiroptera; family Mormoopidae; genus Pteronotus; species Pteronotus mesoamericanus. The sequence goes on from NW_026555109.1 coordinate 1,366,097, forward strand.
GAGGAAGAAACAGAAAGCTTGAACAGACCGATAACAGCTGGGGAAATTGAAGCAGTAATCAAGAAACTCCTGGCACACAAAAGCCCTGGGCCAGACGGTTTCACAGGAGAATTTTACAAAACATTTAAGGAAGAGCTAACCCCAGTCCTTCTCAGACTATTCCAAAAAATCCAAGAGAAGGCAAGACCCCCAGACTCTTTTTATGAGGCCAGCATCACCCTAATCCCAAAACCAGATAAAGACCCCACTAGAAAGAAAACTACAGGCCAATTTCACTGTAGAACATAGACCCTAAAATCCTCAACAAAATATTGACAAATCACACCAAGCAATACATTAAAAAGATTAACCACCATGATCAATTGGGATTCATCCCATGGATGCAAAGATGGTTCAATATACGCAAGTTAATAAACGTAATACATCACAGAAACAAAAGAAAACACAAAAACCACATGATCACCTCAATAGATGCAGAAAAAGCAATAAGGTACAGCACCCATTTATGATCAAAACACAGCAAAATCGGAATAAATGGGGCATTCCTCAATGTAATAAAGGCCATATATGAAAAACCTACAGCCAACATCATACTCAACAGTCAAAACCTGAAAGCTTTCCCACAAAGTCAGGAACACGACAAGGATGTCCGCTTTCAACGCTTCTATTCACCATGGTATTGCAAGTCCTAGCCACAGCGGTCAGACAAGAAAAAGAAATAAAAGGCATCCGCATAGGAAAGGAGGAAGTAAAACTATCCTTGTTTGCAGATGACATGATAGTGTACATAGAAAACCCTGCAGCCTCCACCAAAAAACTACTCAACCTAATAAGTGAATTTGGCTAAACAGCAAGATACAAAGTCAATATTCAGAATTCAAAAGCATTTTTGTATACCAGCAATGAAATAGAAGAAGAAGAAATCAGAAATAAAGATACCAAACAATATAGAAACAAGAAAAATAAAGTACCTCGGAATAAATTTAACCAAAGAGGTAAAAGACCTGTATGCAGAAAACTATACAACGTTGAAGAAAGAAATGAAGGAAGGCACAAATAAATGGAAGCATATACCGTGCTCGTGGATTGGAAAACTTAATATCATCAAAATGTCCATACTACCCAAAGCTATTTATAGATTCAACGCAATCCCTATTAAGATACCAACGATGTATTTCACAGAAATAGAACAGACATTTCAAAAATTTGTATGGAACCATAATCGACCCCGAATAGCCACAGCCATTTTGAGAGAAAAAAAAAAGTAGGAAGGATCATAATACTGGACATCAAACTATATTACAAAACCGCCATACTCAAAACAATCTGGTACTGGCACAAGAACAGATCCATAGACCAATGGAACAGAACAGAAAGCCCAGAAATAAGCCCAGGTCTATATGGGCATCTAATATTTGACAAAGGGGGCAGAAGCATAAAGTGGAGTAATAGCAGCCTCTTCAACAAATGGTGTTAGGAGACCTGGACGGCTACATGCAAACAATTGAAATTGGATCATCAGCTGACACCATACACGAAAATAAACTCAAGATGGATAAAATATTTAAATGTAAGTCGCAACACCATCAAAGTCCTAGAGGAGAACATTGGCAGGAAACTCTCAGACATTCCATGCAGCCATTTTTTCACCGATATGTCTCTTAAAGCAAGGGACATAAAGGAAAGAACAAGTGGGACCTCATCCAAATAAGAAGCTTCTGCACGGCTAAAGAAAACATCAGCAAAATGGAAAGGGAGCCAACCCTATGGGAAAATATATTTTCTAATGATACAGCAGATAGAGGTTTGATCTCCAAAGGATATAAAGAATTCACATGACTCCACTCCAAGACAACAAATGATCCAAGCAAAAAATGGGCAAAGGACCCGGGCAGACGCTTTTCCAAGGAGGAGATACAGAGGGCCCAGAGGCATTTGAAAGGATGCTCGGCATCACTAGTAATCAGAGAAATGCAGATCAAAACCACAATGAGATACCACCTCACACCGGTCAGAATGGGCATCATAAACAAATCAACAAACAATAAGTGCTGGTGAGGCTGTGGAGAAAAGGGAACCCTAGTACACTGTTGGTGGGAATGCAGACTGGTGTAGCCATTGTGGAAAGCAGTGTGGAATTTCCTCAAAAAGCTGAAAATGGAACTGCCTTTTGACCCAGTAATTCCTCTGCTGGGACTATACCCTAAGAATCCCAAAATGCCAATTCAGAAGAACCTATGCACCCCAATGTTCATAGCAGCACAATTTTCAATAGCCAAGTGTTGGGAGCAACCTAAATGCCCATCTGTAGATGATTGGATCAAAAAACTATGGTACATTTACACAATGGAATACTACGCAGCAGAAAGAAAAAAAGAACTACTACACTTCGCGACAGCATGGATGGAACTAAAGAGCATTATGCTAAGCGAAATAAGCCAGGGGGCGAAAGACAAATACCGTGTGATCTCACCTATAAGTCGAACCTAACCAACAAAACAAAGATGCAAGGAAAATAAGACCAGCAACACTGAAAGAAAAAAGAAACCAACAGAGACAAGAGGAAAGGAGGGAGGGATGGGCGGGAGGAAAAGGAAGGGAAGGGGCAAATCAAGGAACATGTAGCAAGGACTCATGGACAAAGCCAAAGTGGGAAAGGATTGAGGGAGGGAGAGGGGAAGGGAGGCAGGGGAAAGCGGGAGGGGGAAGGTGGAGACAAATGTATTTGAAAAAAATAATTAATTAATTTAAAAAATAAAAAATAAAATAACTTATGAAGCTTTCAAAGGTCATAGAAGATATGCAGGTTTCAGGATGTAAGATGACACCTGATTACATGTTGGATCATGTCTAGCATTTCAAACAGAAGACAGCAAGTAAAACCAAATCAAAAATTGAAACACACATACAATGTGTAGTTTATATATATCACAAAGCAGATGATAAAACTTCAGTAATGTTTTAATTATAATGCAGTACCTACAGTTCATTCTGTATTTCAAGCCCATAGAAGAGTAAACAAAACACTTTCCCTTGGCATAATACACCAGTAGAAACATTTCAAAGCAGGAACATGAATCAACCACAAACAGTCCGATATTTAATGACTCACTTTTTCTCTTGTCCATTCAATAAACATTTCATAAGCACTCACTATGTTCCAGACACTCTCACAAACAAGTCCCATAAACTGTTCATCTATAACCTGGAGCAGCCACAGGCCTACCCACTCTTAAGGTGCCTTTGGCTCTAAAATTAGATTCCACTTCATAGGCATGACCTCCCCAAATGTTGACCCCTTGACGCAAAGGTGCCTGACTCTCAAAAGCAAAGATCAAAATTTTTCAGAGACAGTTATCAGTAGGTAAAGCTAAGCACAATAAGCTCATTTCCCAAAGTGGATGTAAGAAGGATGAAGAGACAGGTAAGAGACTTCTTTCTCCAGCACCCACCCTCACACTCAGCCCCCTTGCCCATGTCTGCCAGGACCCCTCCATCCAGAAAGAGTGGGTGTGAGGGCTACTGCCCTCTGTGTGACTTTCAGCTTCCTCCACTGTCATCTGAAGCACCAGGGGAAAGAAGGAACTTGAAAGGCCAAAGGGAAATCTGCCCCAGATTCTCTTTGCTTTATTAGCCAGATCAATACTTCACTATCAGGGAGCTGGCAATTAAAACTGTAGACTCTCCCAGGCTACCATTTTCCCCTAACTCCTCGGGGTCCAATCACTTCCACACAAGCTCATTATTCATGTATACCACATATGCAACATTCTCAAAGTCCCTGAACACGGAGCCTGAGGACACAAACCTTACGAAGGGTTTGGGTCCCAGGGCCTACAGAATTTTCATCTATCCCTTTCACTTCTACTTCCTAACAGGAACCCAAAGCCTGCAGCTTTCATGCCAAATAAAATATCACCAGAACAAGAAAAATGTGGGGTTTTTCTAATACCCAGGTCTTAAAGTTATCAGAATGATATACAAGTCATTCACTGATAGGTATGGAGTAAATCAAAGAAAGCACAATGTGAATGATGAAGACAATCTATAGGGGACTTGATCTATCTACAGGATTGTGTCCTTCCCCATCATCACATTCACTCTTTTTATCTGCAATCACCTCAGTCCACAGACAAAAAAAAAGTCCTAGGTGCTTAAGATGGTCCACAAAGTACATAAACCCTCTCAAAAATCATCAAATAAAAATTATGTTTCAGTCTAGAGATAAAGAACATGTTTCACCCTCTAGTGTCTAAAAACAAGTTGGAACTCACAATCTGTTGAGCTTCCCTCATAATAAATTTGCCCACAAAAACACAAGAACCACAGGAAATACCTCACAGGAAAAAGAAACAAGTTGGGTTTTTGAAAATAGAGAAGTTCAAGGTGCAACAGAAGCCAAACTGATATTCAGCCAAGGTATCATTCCTGTTTAAAGATTAAACATCTTTAATAATCATAAGTCACAGTTCTTGGCATCCCAGCATGACCATTTTCTCCATGGAAATGTTTGGACCCCAGCAGAACTAAGGTGATGGGCGTAAATCCACCACTCCACTGCTCATGAGGAAACATTGGGGGACCTGCCTGGTATAGCAGGTACCCAGCAAAGGAGTGTGTTAGAATCCTCTCCTCCATAGGGACCCCTCCGCCTCTGGCCTACCACTCACTACCTGGGCATGAAGTAGGATGGAAAATGCTCATGTTAAACAGGGTCAAGTACATAGCTTACTCTCCATCTCCCCAGACTCCTTGAAAGACTAATAATCAACAAATATTCTACTATCCTAAAATATTTCCAAATATCACTTTCTCCAGTCACCCTCTTGCCACAATTGCCAAAGAAGAAAGATTACAGGTTCTGTTGTGACATTTTTACCCAAGAGAACTTTGTCTTTCATTCTAAAGACTTTTAAGAGAGCAAAACTATATTATTAGTTATGGATAACCATTAATATTATATTATTTTTAAAGAGGCTTCATAAATTCAGTGCCTACCATGTGCAAAAGCTTAAGACAGATATTTTATATACATCATCTTTCATCATGCCAGATTAGAGTATAAAATCAGTGATAGAGAATAGGTGTTCAGGATCGTTGCTGATCCATTCTTGCCAGAAACAGCCGCCCTAAGAGTGAAGTTCCCAATCTTACTGCCAACTTGGCCATCAACCAAGGCCAAACTGGGAAGCTCATGAAGCTGCTCTCCAACTTTGCGTTCTTTGTGCCCCTCTATTTTTCATCTTATCTCAGAGGTCAGTTATCTCACAGAAAATTTAATTATAAAATCTCATGGAAAAACTAATTTGCACTAAGACATTAGTGAGTTAAGACATTATTGCTTCCAGTAATATATACTTAATAAAAGGAGACTACAGGAAGACATCTGTGCTTAATACAAACAAATGAATTACTAAGGGTAGGTTTTTCAGGTATCACTATGGATTACATGGGGGGATGAAGTCTTTCCCATTACCCCTTCAATAAGACTACTTCCAGCACTCTGTTTCTCAGTTCTCACAGGGAGTTCTGTTCCTAAATAGCCCTAAAAATACTACCTCTGAGCAACGCCCCCTTTCAGTGAATTACAACTGACATCACCACTACTGCCTCTCCCAGCTTCCATTGTGATCCCTTTCCTACTGTCCTTCTCTATTGAAATCAAGCACGAAATATGTTGATTATTATTTAAACTACATAGATAAGTAGGACTTTGTTAAATGAGAAAAGTAAAAATTCACAAGCTTATTAAATCTGCAGGAGAACTAAGAAGATAAATTTTGTCACTCATATGTTCAAAACTGCAGCAATGAGAGTGTAATTCCCACACAAATCACATGCGTCAAAAAGAAAGGAAAAACACCCCCCAGCAACTCTGACACATGTTTCCAAAATATCACACATGCTTTTAAGAAAAAACTAGGAATATAAATGTAATTATTCAAATTTAATTTATTCAAATTTAACATTACATTAAATTAAGTTGTTTTCAAAGATATTCTTTCTAGAAGAAACTTGAACCAAGAAGACCACCTGGTTTTATTTAAGGCCAATGGCAAGAATTTACTGAGACAAACAGAAGCCTCCATAACTTAGATAGTTGTACAAAGTAATAAAGAAAGAAAAACAGGGTCCCAGTTTCAGTAAGCACTAGAGGGTTCTGCTTCCTTCCACCACCTGGAGTCAGGTTCAGTTACTGTAACTAAGACTGTTACCTGCTCCCCAGTGATAAATGTACAACATGTGATCTGGGCCCATCAGATAGCACAGACTCAGATGGTTATTCACCATACCGTCCAGTTTCACTCACCCTCTCTCCTATACCCAAGAAAACAGCAAGTGGTTTGGGGAACGAAGTTAATTCCACACTGGGAAAGCACACAACCTATAGGGCTGAGGTAGTTTAAACATCTCTCAAAGATTATCTGCCCAAACACATTAAACAAGAAAAAGGAAATCATGGAAAAGCCTAAGTCAAAATCTGGTTGAATTTCTTTCCTCCCCACTACCGCCCAACTATAACGATACGTTTGTTAAAGCTGGGGACAGTGATACAAGGAAGGGTCTAGCTTTGAAGAAGCAACAGGAGAGCCTAGGCTGGGCTGCCTTATTTCACTGGGAAGTCAGAGAAAAGTGGGCTTTGGGGACAGGTTCAGGGGATTTCTATATAGATCATTTTCACCTTTCTCCTTTCCTTCCATAAAAGATGATGTGATGTTTTGCCACATGTCAAAGGATGCAACTCTTCCTGTGGCTTGTTCTGAAATCTAGTTCATAGGGATTATCCTGGTCTATTTATAAACCGCAATGGATACAAATATTACAAATATAACTGCCCTCACCTAGAAAAAAGCAGCCTCGTTTCTAGAGTAATTAAAACATAGAAATGTGACTCTCCATTCTCTGAGATCCTAATGTGATTTACATCTGTCTTAGCTGAAAATTTGAGAGAAGGCAGGCACCCACAGCCCACTATTTCCTAGAGCTCTAGGCCAAGATAGCTTAGCCATAATCTTAGTACACCCTAAAAAACAGACACAGCCCTGATCAGTGTAGCCCAGTTGGTCGGGCATTGTCCCACAAAGAGAAAGGTCACCAACTTGATTCCTGGTCAGGGTACATGCCTGGGTTGCTGCTTTGCTCCCTGGTTGGAAGCATGTATGAGAGGCAACCAATCAATGTTTCTCCCTCACATTGATATTTCTCTCCCTCTCTTTCTCCCTCCCTTCCCCCTCTCTAAAAATAAATACATAAAATCTTAAAAAAAACAGACATAGACACTGAGCTCACAATAACATAAATAATGCAAATCATAAAGAAACTGGTTTTATAAAATAACTAGAGGAAACTACACAAGCCTACACAATACAGTAAAGTTCCTAACTGTGATAAGGCTAAAAACTGGGCTTTTCTTGTGTATTAATTTGTTGAACAGGGTTTGAAGGCAAGTATAAAAGAAGCACAGACACAAAATAACATCAAATTTCTTTTATTACTATTGTTTTGCCCCAGACACAAAGCACCGAGGTTTGATGAAACCTGCTGCTCTTTTCACCCTTGCTACTTAAGTTCTCTCTCCTCCGCTAGGAGATTCTTTTTTCTTTTTTCTTTTTTTAAGAATTTATTTATTTATTTTTAGACGGGGAAGGGAGGGAGAAAGGGAGAGAAACATCAGTGGGGGGTGCACAAGTGGCAACCACTGGGGACACCACCATCCTGGTCCCCCAGTGGGGGGTACACAAGAGGCAAATGTGTGGTCGGGGACCTGGCCTGCAACCCAGACCTGTGCCGTGACTAGGAATCCAACTGGTGACCCTTTGGTTCGCACACTGGTGCTCAATCCACTGAGCCACACTAGCCAGGGCTCTGCTAGGAGATTCTTAACTACACCAGTATCACTAACAGAACAAGTGCAATCAAAGACACCACCATCCTGAAGTTAAAGGATGAGGCTAAAGGATAAAGGAGAAACAGTCAAACCACCTTTCATCTGAGTTTGCCTTTACTATGAAGCATTTTTAAAACCAATATCCCACAAAGAAAATATAAAAAATGGTATCTTGGAATTATGCAGTGCCCTCTCCATTTACCTTTCAAGCTCAGAAAATAAGTTTTCATACATCCATCTTAGAGATGGAGAAAACTAAATCACTGTCATGCCTTGCTATTGGTAGATATGAAGTAGGGAGAGAATGGTTCTCATCCTTTTTTTTTTTACAGATAACCTCTATTATGAAAATTTCTTGCATGAACATATGAATGAATGGCCCATTACTCCACTACTTGAGAGGTCAGTGGCTTAAATGATTCTGTTTAACTTATGCAGAGAATGTATCAAGAGAGAGGAGGAACAATTCTCCTCCTAGGTATATACCCAAGGAAACTGAAAGTCAGAGCTCGAATAGATACTTGTATACCAATATTCATTATAGCATTATTCACAAAAGCCAAAAGATGATACAACATAAGTGTCCACTGACAGATGAATGAATTTTTTAAAAGCTACATAAAAATATGATAAATTCTAATTCAGCCACAAAAAATAAAATTATGATACGTCCAACCACGTGAATGAAACTTGAAAACTTCAAGCTAAGTGATAAAAGCCAGAAATAAAAGGATAAATATGTATGTATGATTCCACTTACAACGAGCTACCTAGAATTGGCAAATTCATAAAGATACTAAGTAAAATAGAGGTTATCAGGGTCAGAGGAGGAGGAACGGGGAGTTATTGTTTAATGGGTACATGGTTTGTGTTTGGAGTGTAAAAAAGACCTGGATGAAAATAAAGTGATGGTTGCACAACATTGTGAATGTAATCAATGCCATTGAGTTGTACACTTAAAAATCATTTAGGGACTTCCAGCCAAGATGGAAGCGTAGGTAGATACACTTTGCCTCCTCATACAACAAAAAGAAGGACAACAAATTTAAAAACAAAAAATAACCAGAACTGCCAGAAAATTGAACTGTATGGAAGTCCAACAACCAAGGAGCTAAAGACGAAACATTCATCCAGACCAGTAGGAGGGGTGGAGACAGGTACCTGGGATGGAAAGGACATGCGACAAGGTGGTGGCTGGAGGACCAGGAGGTTGAAGAGGTGGTTGGAGGACAAGGTGGTCCCACATTTGCATGCAGATAAGCTGGGAGGAACAGCTGGGGAGCGGGACGGATCACGCAATCCAGGGTTCCAGTGTGAGGAAAGAAAACCTCAAAACCTCTGACTGTAAAAACCTATGGGGTGTGTGGCAGCGCGAGAAACTCCCAGCCTCACAGGAAAGTTCGTTGGAGAGACCCACAGGGTCGTAGAATGTAGACAAACCCACCCACCCGGGAATCAGCATTAGAAGGTCCCACTTTGCTTTTGGGTAGCAGGGGAAGTGAATGAAAGTTGGCTGAGGGCTGAGCAAGCAGCATTGTTCCCTCTCAGACCCCTCCTGCACATACAGCATCACAACTCAGCAACCAGGGGTGCCCCACCCTGGCTAATACCTAAGGCTCCACCCCTTCCAATATAACAGGTACATGGAGACAAAGAAAAATGGCCCAAATGAAAGAACAGATCAAAGCTCCAAAAACAGATCTAAGAGATGAACAGATAGCCAACCCATCAGATGCACAGTTCAAAACACTGGTAATCAGAATGCTCACAAAAATGACTGAGTTTGGTTGCAAAATGGAGGAAAAAGTGAAGACTATGCAAAGTGAAATAAAGATAAATAAACAGGGAACCAATAGTGAAAGGAAGGAAACTGGGACTCAAATCATCAATTGGGAGCAGAAGGAAGTGATAAACATTCAACCAGAACAGAATGAAGAAACAAGAATTCAAAAAAATGATGAGCAGCTTAGAAACCTCAGGGACAACTTTAAACATTCCAACATTCGAATCACAGGGGTGCCAGAAGGAGAAAAAGAAGAGCAAAAAATTGAAAACTTGTTTGAAAAAATAATGAAGGAAAACTTCCCCAATCTGGCAAAGTAAATACACTTCCAGGAGATCCAGGAAGCTGAGAGAGTCCCAAAGAATCTGGACCCAAGGAAGCACATTCCAAGGCATATCATAATTACATTACCCAAGATTAAAGATAAGGAGAATCTTAAAAGCAGCCAGAGAAAAGGTGACAGTTAGCTACAAGGACTTCCCATAAGACTGTCAGCTGATTTCGCAAAAGAAACCTTGCAGGCAGAGGGGCTAGAAAGTGTTCAAAGTCATAAAAGGCAAGAACCTACATCCAAGATTACTCTATCCAGCAAAGCTATCACTTAGAATGGAAGGGCAGATAAAGTGCTTCCCAGATGAGTTCAAGTCAAAGGAGCTCATCACCACCAAGCCCTTACTATATGAAATGTTAAAGGGACTTATCTAAGAAAATGAAGAAGATCAAAAACTATGAACAAGAAAATGACAACAAACTCACAACTATCAACAACTGAACCTAAAAAAAAAACAAAACCAAACTAAACAAACAACTAGAACAGGAACAGGATCACAGAAATGAAGATCAGAGGGGAAAGGGAAGGGGGAGAATGAGGAAAAAGGTACAGGGAATAGGAAGCATAAATAGTAGATACAAAGTAGACAGGGGGAAGTTAAGAACAGTATAGGAAATGGAGAAGCCAAAGAACTTATATGTACGACGCATGGGCATGAACTAAGAGGGGAGGGAATGCTAGGGTACAGGGCAGAGGGGAATAAAGGGGAGAAAAAAAATGGCACAACTATAATAGTATAATCTATATATATATATAGTGTATATATATATAGTGTGTGTGTGTACACACACACACACACACACACAAATTTTTAAAAAATCATTTAAGTATCCTCAAAAAATTAAAAACATTATAACCACATAATCTAGCAATTCCACTTCTAGGCATATTCTCAAAAGAACAGAAAGTGGAGAACTGAAGATATATATGTACACCCATGTCCACAGCAGCATTTTTCATAGTAGCTAAAAGGTGGAAACAATCCAAGTGCCCAACAGATAAATGGATAAATGAAAGGTGAAATGAATTATGTAGGCTTAAAGAAGAAGGAAGAAAATTCTGACACAGGCTACAACATAGATCAACCTTGAGGACATTATGCTGAATGAAATAGGCCAGTCACAAAAGAACAAATACTGTATTATTTCACCTATACAAGGTACTACAAAAGTCAAATTCACAAAGATAGAAAGTAGAACAGGAGTTGCCAGGGGCTGAGGTGAGTGGGGAGTTATTGTTTAATAGGTACAGAGTTTCAATTTTGCAGGATGAAAAGTGTTCTATGAATAAGTGGTGGTGATGGTAGTACAAGAATGTGAATGTACTGCATGCCACTGAGCTATACACTTAAAAATGGCTAAGATAATAAATTTATGTTTCGTTTATTTTACAATTTGAAAAAATAAAAAATGTTGATGAGATCCAAGATGGTGGTGGAGTTGGTACAAGTTACATTCACCCACCCAGGTCCAACCTGGACTTACAACCTGAATAACCACCGGAATAGTAGCTGAGCAAAAGTCTTAGAAACAAGGATTTTCAGAAGGAGCCATATTGAGACTGGTAGGAAGGGTAAGATGAAAAAAGGGCTGATCCCACACCCATGTGTGGAAATTGGAAGAACTGGGAGGGATTATCTCAGCTGTGGAGGTCCACCCTGAGGAACATGGGGCTCAACCCCAGCTGGACCCCCCAGCCCAGAGCACCAGAGCTGGGAAGAGGAGCCCATATAACATCTGGCTGTGAAAAGCAACAGGGACTCTGATCACCAACAAGAATCAGGAGTCTGCTAGAAACCCAGGCACTCTCTTAAAAAGCCAAGACACAAAAATCTCATTTGCAGCCACTCATCTTGGCCTCCTGCAGAGGGAAGGCAAGCCAGAGTGGACTACAGTCCAAGGACAGACTGGGTTGAGTGGCTCCCAAGAGACAGCTGAAGGGACAGCCGCCGGGGTCCCTATGCTGAGTCCCTCTTCCACACCACCCACAGATGTCATCTTTCCTAGATTGATCACTCCCCTCCATATAACATCAGCCTTCACTAGCCCTACTTTCCCCACTCATTACTGTCCCACCCTGCCAAGCTCAAACATGCAGGGGAGTCAGTTGCCTGGTCTCAAGGTATAGACTTTCGTGGCAGGCTCTTGAGGGCAAACTCAGGGGGAACCAGAGACCGAGTTGTATGGCTCTGGGGAGGGGGCCATTCCACTTCCCGCCCCACCACACCCCACAGAAGATCCACTAGCCCACTCTCCCAATGTCCTGTGGCTCTGCCCTGCAGAGTTCATGCCCTGCAGGGGAGTCAGCTGGTAGGGTCAACCTGGTTCCTCAGTGCACTCTCTTGGAAGAGAGAAGCTTTTCTGGAGCTTTTGAGAAGCTCCAGGCAGAATCTGAGAAAGACTGAGTTATGTGGCTCTGGGGAAGGGCCATGTCTCCCTCACTGCCCTACCAGCATGATATTCCTGTGCAGAGTCTTCCCTTCACATGACCAAAACATGGTCTATTTGGGCCTGATGAACTTTAGTGACCTCACCCTGATGACTCCCTGAGACCTTACCCCACCAAAATAGTCCACAGGGCACCTGGGTGGTGGTAGCTATCCTTGGAGTACCTGAGGCTTTTCTGAGTGGCCTCACACCCAGTACGGGTGCCTAGTTTAAATCTCTTATCAATCAGGTGAACACCACTCATTCCTACGTGGTGACTCACTAAGAATCTAACTCACAAAACTCACGTACCGCCAGAGGCTCTTTCAGTGACTGAGCCTAACATGAAGTTACCAGGCAGAGCTGGGATGTCTTAGTCTTTTGCTGTCCGGTGCCTGGGATTGGAGCTGTTGGAAGACAGCCTTGGTGTGCAGCTTGGCCCCTCCCATGTATACCTAGGCCAGTGAGAGGCAGCCACAAACTATGGATCACTGTGTAGCTGCAAAAAGGGTAGCCCAGGGTTGTTCACAAGCAGTGTCGGACACTGAACTGCACCAGAGTACCTTCAAGAGGCCCCAGAAAACACACTCTGTGGCGAGATCTGGACCGTATCAGAGAACAACCCAATTAGCTCCACAAGTGGCACTCCCCAAGGAAGATCTCAGTAGGCACCAGACCCTGCTGGGGCAAATTCCTCTTCACAAGGTCAGCCCCCACAAAGCAGCATAGACACAGTACTTGGGGTTCATCCTAATAGTCAGCCAGCCTGAGAATGAACCCCACCCAGGGATGGGCCAACAGCAATTCAAGACTCAACGACAACAAATGAGACCACAAAACACACACAAGGGACATTCCTGGAACACCTACCTCAGGTGATCAGGGGAAATGTGCAACTGAGCCCCACAAGACAGTTACTACATAAGGCTGTCATACAAAGACTGGGAGGCATAGCAGATCTATCTAACACAGAAACAAATACAGGGAGGCAGCCAAATGGGGAGGGAAAAAAAGCATGTCCCAAATGAAAGAATAGGAGAAATATCCCCCAAAAGAACTAAATGAAATAAAGGCAAGCAAATTACAAGATACAGAGTTCAAAGTAATGGTTATAAGGAAGCTCAAGGGGACTTAGGGGAAGAAAGGGAGAACTCAGTGAGAACACAAACAGGATAGTAAACATAAAACAGGACAAAGAAACCATAAAAAAGAACCAGTCAGAAATGAATAAAAAATATTGGAAATGGAAAATATACTAGAAGGAATCAGCAGCAGGTTAGATGATGCAGAGGATCAAATCGGTGATTTGGAAGACAAGGTAGCAGAAAATGAGAGCAGAAAAAAAGAAAAATGTATTTAAAAAATGAGAACAGTATAAAGGACCTATAGGACAATGTCAAGCTTAATAATACCTTCACCATAGGGATACCAGAAGAAGGGACCAAGCAAGGAATTGAGAATTTATTTGAAAAAAATAATTACTGAAAAATTCCATAACTTGGTGGAAAAAAATAACCACACAAGACCTCCTGGGAATCCCTGGGACACAGGGAATCCCAAACAAGATGAAACCGAAGAGGCCCACATCAAGACATATCATGATTGAAATGCCAAAATTAAAAGACAAAGAGAGAATCTTAAAAGCAGGAAGAGAAACAGTTAGTTACCTACAAGGAGCTCCCAAAAGACTGTCACTTGATTTAAAAAAAAAAAAATCCAGGCCAGAGGAAATTGCACAAAATATTTAAAGTGATGGAAATCAAGGACCTATAATCAAGACTATTTTACTTAGCGAGGCTATCATTGAAAACTGAAGGAGAAAGGAAAAGCTTTCTACACACACAAACACGCACACACACAGAGCAAAAGAAGTTTGTTACCACCAAACTAGTATTACAAGAAATGTTAAAGGGGCTTCTTTTAAGAAAAAGAAAGACAAAGAGGAGCATAATTATAAAGAATAACATGACAATAAATATGTACTGATCATAACGTAACCCTAAATAAGCCAAATGCTCCAACCAAAAGACATAGGGTAGCTGAATAGAAAAGAAAAAAGAAAAAATGGACCCATATATACACTGTTGACAAGAGATCCACCTCAGAATGAAAGATACACACAGACTGAAAGTAAAGGGATGAAAAAGACACTTCATGAAAATGAAACAAAACAAAACAAAACAAAAAAGAACTGGGCTAGCAATATTCCTATCAGAAAAACAGACTTTAAAAAACAAATGTTATAATAACAGAGGACATTATGTAATAATAAAAAGAGCGATCCAACAAGAGTAACACTTGCAAACATTTATGCACCCAATACAGAACATCTAAATATGTATATAAAGCAAATCTTGATGAACATAAAGAGAGAGAGAGAGAGCAATACAGTCATAGTAGGGAATTTTAACACCCCATTGACATCAAGAGATAGATCTTCCAGACAAAAAAAATCAACAAGGAAAGAGCAGCCTTAAATGGCACACCAGACAAGATAGATTTAAGTGATATTTTCAGAGTATTTCACCCCAAAGCAACAGAATATACACTCTTTTCAAATTCACATGGAACATTATTCAGGATAAGCTACATGTTAGAAAACAAGAAAAGTTTCAATAGATTTAAGGAGACTGAAATCATATCAAGCATCTTCTCTGACCACAGTGGTATGAAACTTGAAATCAATTACAAGAAAAAAAACTGAAAAACATATGAACAGGGTTAACAATGAGCTCAAGGAAGAAAAAATAAGTACCACAAGACAAATGAAATGAAAACACAGCAATCTTTGGAACTCTGCAAAAACAGTCCTAAGATACTCTAGGAAATTCACAGCATTACAGGCCTATCTCAAGAAACAAGAAAAATATCAAATAAGCAATCTAACCTTATATAGGACTAGAAAAAGTATGATAAACAAAGTCCAAAGAGAGTACAAAGAAAGAAATATAAATATTAGAGTGGATAAAAACAAAATAGAATCTATAAAAGTAATACAAAAGATCAGTGAAACAAAAAACTGGTTTTTTCAAAAGACAAACAAGATATAGATGACTATTCAAACTCATCAAGATAAAAAGAGAAAGGACTCAAATAAATAAAATCAGAAAATAAAACAACTGACACCACAGAAATACAAAGACAATGAATGAAAGGACAATGGTGTGGGGACTGACTATGGGAGTGGGAGGTGAGCTGGGTGGAGGTGGGTCCAAAGGGGGAAAAATTGGGACAACTGTAATAGCATAAACAATATAATATTTTTTAAAAGTATCCTTCTGGGAGATATTCCAAAAACTGTGTAAAAATAAATAAATAAAGGTTAAAGTAGAAAGTTTTTTGATATTTGAAATACAACCTTATTCTGATTCTAAATGAAAAGGAATGAGAATAATGGTAACAAACAAGGTTTTGCCACTGAATATTGTGATGTGACTGCAGCAGTCTTATCTTTGAAACTCAATAAGGAAACAACTGCATTCTAAATCAGATAAACATGCAGGTCCAAAGAATGAAAGGGTTTTTTTTTAACAGCCACGGTCACTCCAAAGTCTATTCATTTCTTTCAGCATCCTAAAGATCAAGCACATATTCTACTTAGCTTAAAATAGTAAATTTTATGTCATAAGTATTTTACCACAATTTTTAAAAATTAATAAATACATCAAAAAACTTTGCATTGTACAACTGCAATGGATGAATTATATGGGATGTGAATTATATCTTAATAAAGCTGTTTAAAAAAAACAATTGGCAAAGTAAGGAACAGTGCTCCTAGTTATCACCCCAGCTGCCACGCAAAACACAGGAGAAAAGTAGCACCATGACCCATTCCTCTCTCCACTTTTGCAGCCTGGCACACAGGAACACACGAGAAATGGCTTATTGAGAGAAACTTGACTTCATAAGAAAAGTCATAATTGCATTCGACCACTCGTTAAGGTTCTCACTATAGCACTACATTAGATGTTTCAATGGATACAATATTAAATACTGCTTCATCATGAGAAGGCAAGGTTCTTTGGAAAAGACAATAAGGCTGTGGAAAACAGAAGGCAGCAGAAGAAGAGGAAGACTAAATATGAGATGGGTTGACTCAGTAAAAGAAGCCATATGCAGGAGCCTACAGGAGCCGAGCAGGGCTGTCGAGGACAGGACATTGTGGACTGCACTCATTCATCATCGAGTCTCCAGGAGTCACAGCTGACAACATAAGTATAGAAATACAAAACAAAACTTTTAAAAGGCTGGAAAGTGCAGAGAAGTCATGGGATTTCCGAGTAGAAAAGAAATCACACCTCATTAGTGCTTTTTCTGTGTGCTTTTAGGAATATTATCAATAATAATCCACCCTAATGTAAACAACCAGGATATCTAGGTCAAGAGTACAAGGGACTTCCTGGTTCTATTGACTTTTTGTGTAAGTTTGAAATTTAAAAGTTCCAAAAAAAAAAAATAACAGGAAAAAATATAGTAATTTGCCTTCTCTGTAGGGGTCCTTCTATTGTGACCAACATTAAAGGAGCTTTCTAGAAACTTTCAATAGCAAAATCTGTGTCCCTGTGTAGAAAGAAGCAGGAATCCAAAAGGAAAGAAGAAGAACTTGCGGGAGTAGGAAATGGGGTATTTGTTTGGGCTGGGGATGTTCTAGTGAATGAAACAAGCGATTGCAGGACAATGCTCCACCTGGTGATATCTAAGCTGGCTTTCAGTCACTTACCCTGCTACCCAAAAGCAAAGTGGTACCTTCTAATGCTGATTCCTGGGTGGGTGGGTTCTACAACCCTGTGGGTCTCTCCAACGAACTCTTCTGTGAGGCTGGGAGTTTCTCCTGCTGCTGCAACTCCCACAGGTTTTTACAGCCAGAGGTTTTGAGGCTTT
Source organism: Pteronotus mesoamericanus (assembly GCF_021234165.1). NCBI lineage: Eukaryota > Metazoa > Chordata > Mammalia > Chiroptera > Mormoopidae > Pteronotus > Pteronotus mesoamericanus. Next base: position 1,383,406 of record NW_026555109.1, read on the forward strand.
CTTTTCCCACACTGGAATCCTGGTTTGCGCAGTCTGTCTCGCTCCCCAGCTGTTCCTCATGGTTTATCTGCACGCAACTGTGGGGCCACCTGGTCTGCCAGCTGCCACCTTGCCACACATCCTCTCCAGCCCAGCTGCCCATCTCTGCCCCTCCTACCAGTCTGGCTGGATGTTTCATCTTTAGCTCCCTGGTTGTCGGACTTCCATACAGTTCAATTTTCTGGCAGTTCTGGTTATTTTTTGTTTTTAAACTTCTTGTCCTTCTTTAGGTTGTGTGAGGCAAAGTGTATCTACCTATGCCTCCATCTTGGCCAGAGGTCAGCTAATCTTTACCAAAAGATGCAGGAAACTGGTAAGGATAAAGCCAAGACACAGAGAATTGTAGTGGGGATGGGAAGTGAGGACATCTTTACTGTTACTCTTAATAACCTCTTAATAGGATCCTGCCTCTAGTCTTGCCTCTTGTAAACTGCTCCTCACTGCATCCAGAATAATATTCTAAAAACACAGATCCAACCGTGTCACAGTGCTGCTTAAAATCCTTCAACCAAGCTCAAAATAAAATTCACACTCATTTTTAAAAATGTTTTATTGAGATATAATTCACATACCACAAAATTCACACATTTAAAGGGTACAATTCAGTGATTTTATATATCCACAGGCTTGTGCAACCACCACAGCAACCTAATTTTCATCATTTAAAAAAACAAAATCTTGTATCCATTAGCAATCACTCTCCATGCCCCCTATCCCTAGTCCCTGTCAACCATCAACCATTAATCTACTATCTGTATCTATGGATTTATCTATTCTGGAACATTTTAAATAAATGGAATCAAGCAATATGTGCTCTTTTATGTCTAGCTTCTTCCATTTATCATGATTTCAAGCTTTATCCATGTTGTGAATTGTATCAGTATTTCATTCCTTTTTATGGCTATATAACATTCCATTTTATAGATGTACTACATTTTGTTTATCCATTCATCAGTTATGGATATTTCAATTCTCAACTTTTTGGCTATTATCCATAATGATACTATGAACATCCATTGTGATGCTTAATTTTATGTGTCAACTTGACTGGATCATGAGTGCCCAAATATTTGGCTAAACATTATTTCCGGGTATGCCTGTGAGGGTATTTCTGAATGACGTAGCATTTAATTCAGTGAATTCAGTAAAGCAGTTTGCCCTCCCCAATAGGGGTGAGTATCATCCAATCACTGAGGGACTGAACAGGAAAAAACAGGCAGAGAAAGGAAGAAAAAACAGGCAGAAAAAGGAAGGATTTGGCCATTTCTGCCTAATTGCTTGAGCTGAAACACTGATCTTCTACCCTCAGTGCTCCAGCTTCCTAGACCTTCAGGCTCAGCCTGAATTACCCCATTAGTTCTCCTGTGTCTCAGGCCTTTGGACTTGGACTGAATTACACCACTGGCTCCCCTGGGTCTCCAGCTTGCAGACAGAAGATGATGGGACTCCTCATCTTCCATAAGTGTGCCAGCTAATTCAATAATAAATCTTTTCCTATACATGTATATCCTACTGGTTCTGTTTCTCTGAAGAACCCTGATTAATACATCCATGTACAAGTTTTTATGTGAAAATATATTCTCAGTTCTCTTACTTATATAGCCAGGAGAGGAACTGCTGGGTCATAGAGTAACTCTATATTTCGCTCTCTGAAGAACTGCCAAACTGTTTTCCAAAATGGCTGTAGCATTTTACATTCCCACCAGCAATGCAGGAGAGCTGAAATCTCTCCACATGATACTACCAACATGACAATGACAGGTAAGGGTAATTCCCTGTCTTTATATTGTAACTATACTAGTGGGTATGAGCTGGTGTCTCATTGTGGTTTTGCATCACACTTCCCAGATGACAAAAGATGTTAGGCAGATACACTTGAACGAAGGTCTGCCCTGAAAGTATCCATCCAGGTAATGTGACAAATAGAGACATTTATTGAGGAAGATACAAGATACAAGAAACATTGTACATAGGACAATGACGCCTCAGTCCCCTTCGAAGTTACGACTTTCTTGAGGAAATCTGGTTCATTAGCAGTGGTTTGAATCAGGACATTAGCAACTGCAGCACAATGTTCCTTCTACACTGGTGGCAGAAACCATGGAACAAGTTTTGCCACGACACATTTCATGCAAAGATCCTGTGTTAAAGTCTCGGACACAGTTTTTGGAATCCCCAGATCAGCTTCTTGTTCTCACACTTGTCTCACTGATCTTTGTTGATTGCAGTTCGTACACATTCAACATTCCCAGGTGTTCTACTTGTTTCAGGACTTCCTGTATGTGGATCACTTTCAACAAATTTTCGACTATCTTTGAAGCTTTTGTGCCACACTTTTATTTGCACTGCACTCATTGCATCATCCTCCAAATCCTTCTGAATCATCCCAATTGTTTCCATGGAGGAATGTTCAAGCTTAAAAGAAAATTTGATGCAATTTCATTGCTCTACTTGCTCAAGTCATTTTTGAATCCAACAACCACACAGTACATACACTTGCTCAACAGCATCTACCACTCGCATGACTAGTACACTGAAGTCATCATTGTTCACTCATGCACATTCCAGTCCACTCTCCTTGGCTTCCAGGTTACATCAAAGTCGTGCAAACTGTTCTCATATTAACAATGACTAGGCTTTATCCAGACATATCTCATATAATTTCTTTGAAAAAGTGTTTTTTAGATTCTTTGCTCATTGTTCTATTAATGGTTGTAACAGTTCTTTATACGTTCTGCATACAAGTCCTTTACCAGACACATGATTTGCAAAACTCATCTTCCATTCTGTGGGTTGTCTTTTCACTTTCTTCAGTGTCCTTTGATACTCAAAAGTTTACATTGTTGCTTGGACTTCTGCTGTTGTATTTAAGAAGCCCTGACCAAATCCAAGGTCATGAAAACTCAAACTCACATTCTTTATCAGAGTTTCACACTTTGAGGTCTTACATTTAGGTCTATGATCAATTTGAGTTAGTTTTTACATATAGTGTGACATAAGGATCCAACTTCGTTGATTTGCATAGGGAAATTAAGTTGTCCTAGCACAATTTGCTGAAAAGACTATTCTATATCCACTGAATGATCTTGGTTGGCATTCGTGTTGAAAATCAGAGGAGAGCTAAGATGGTGGAGGAGTGAATGGGAGTCACGCTGACCTCCTCCCAAGACCAAACTGGAACTGTGACTAAATAGTGGAGAAATCACCTGGAAAACAATGGAATGACAGAGGGAGACGAGCCTTCGAGCTGCGGACAGACAGTGGATTCAACTCTCACACATCCCAATGGGTGAGAAGTGCAGTGGAGGATCGAGAGGGTGGGCTGGGTGCCCACGGGCACCAGCACCAGAGGAACATTGAAATGGCCAGTTAGATCCCCCTGAGAAGAACAGGATCTGAACCATAAACAAGGACCCCTAGACTATAACAGCTGAAACCAGGAAAACGAACAGACAAAATGCAACCCCGAAAAGCTTAGGGGTGCTCTCTGCCAGAGACAGGCGGCTGGGAATGCAAAGAAACATTTAAAGGACCAACTCAAAAATTTGCAGTGGCAGCCGCCCTCCTTGATCTCTGGGTAGAGGCGGCAGCAGAGTGGGCTGGTGGCTGGGAAAAAGACTGGTGAGAAAAACTTTGTGAAGAGAACTGAGACAGTGGCTGGCGGAACCCCAGTGATAACTGACCTCCCACTCTGCAGCTACCATCTCGCTTAGGAATAAGGGAACCAATTAACCTGCCTTTTGTGCGCTCTGCACACAGCTCATGGGCGTGTAAGCTGGGGGACTAAGTGCAGACAAGCTGGAAGAAATAGAGGATCCCTGGCCAAAGGAGTCACACAGCTGCATAGAGTGCCTTGAGGAGAGACTAGAGACAGAGGCGCTGGGGAAAGAATGGGAGGAGGAACCGGGGAGTCCCCACTCCTTCTCCTTTCTGTAGTCTCCATTGTGTGGGAACAGGCCACACCCCCAAAGAGCCAAAAGCTGAAAAGCACACAATAGACAGCCCAAAACCACCCACTGCAGGCGTGCACACTCACACCCAGGGGCCGGGGAGGCCTGGCGACCGTATGTGTGAACCCGTGGGCTTGCGAGGGCTCCCGCAGGTTGGCGCCAACCGGGCCTGCGAGGGAGTGCGCAGATCGTGGGGGGCAGGCAAAAACTGACCTATGAAGGCCCCCGAATGCAGAGCGGTCCACAGAAACAGTGGATTCCGGCCGGAAGGGGTCACAGAGCTGCCCAAAATCCCTGGAGGAGAGACTGGAGACAGGATTAACCAGAGAGTCCTGGAGCTGACTTCCTCCCATTTCCGTAGTCTCCATTTGGCGAGGGCAAGCAAAGCATCCAAAGAGCCAAAAGCGGGGAAAGCACACAGTAGAAGACCCTAAACTGATCACTACCCCGGTGCCCGCTGGCCTGGGGACCAGATGGTACGCGAGGTCGCGAAGAAGCCCCCTGGGCTGGGGCAACCAAGTGCTAGCACAGGCAGGCTGGGGATCCTGCCAGGCCGTGGATCCTGTTGGGCTGGGGAGCAAGAACAAGGAGCCGGTGGGAGAGTGCAAACCGATCCACAGAAAAAGTGGATCCCTGGCTGAAGGGGTCACAGAGCTGCCCAAAGCAAGAGTCAGACACAGACAATAGACTCCTGGAAAGCTCAAACAAATGACCCAAGGTCGTATTCGATCAACAACTGACATCATCAGAGGCAGGCCCAGAAAGAAAACTAAAGAATGAATGAATAAATAAATAAATAAATAAATAAATAAATAAAAAGACCCACCTACTACCATAGAAGTTTAATCCACAAAGTTAGGAAATCTAGACGGCCCAATTCAAGCGAAAGCAAAAATAAATAAATAAATAAATAAATTAGTGAACAGACTCTCACAAAAATGGGAAGAAAAAGAAGTTCCACCCAAATGCGTGGAAAAGGGGACTCCCCACAGAGAGAGCTAAATGAAATAGAGGCAAGGGAATATCAGATACTGAATTCAACGCAATGGTTCTAAGGAAGCTCAATGAGCTCAGCCAGCTCAAAGATAACTATGAGAAACTGCAGAGAAACTATCAGGATCTTACAGCAAACTATATCAACCTGGAAAAGGACATAGAAACTATCAAGAAACACAAGAGGATATGAAGAATACCACTTCTGAATTGAAGAACACAGTAGAAGGAATCCAAAGCAGGCTGGATGAAGCCGAGGATCGAATCAGTGAGATGGAGGATAAGGTAGGAAAAAGCACCAGAAAGAACAAGAAATGGAAAAAAGGCTCAAAAAGAACGAAGAGGCATTTAGGGAAATGCAGGACAACTTGAAACACAATAATATCCATATAATAGGGATACCAGAAGGAGAAGAAGAGGAGCAGGGGATAGAGAACCTCCTCGAAAAAGTAATGGTGGAAAATTTCCCCAATGTGAGGAGAGAAAGGGTCTCATGGATCCAGGAGGCACAGAAGACCCCTCTCAAGAGGGACCCAAAGAGGTCCACTGCAAGACACATCATCATTAAAATGGCAACTCTCAAAGACAAAGAGAGAATCCTCAAGGCAGCAAGGGAGAAGGAGAAGTAACAAACAAGGGGTCCCAGATACCGCTAGGAGCTGACTTCTCAACAGAAACACTACAAGACTGAAGGGAATGGCAACAAATATTCCAAGTCATGAAAAGCAAGGGCCTACAGCCAAGGCGGCTCTACCCAGCAAGGCTCTCAATTAAAATAGAAGGGGAAATAAGGAGTTTCCCAGACAAAAGAAGGCTAAAAGAATACATCTCTACCAAACCAGCACTACAAAATATGCTAAAGGGACTGGTTTGAGAAGATGAAGGAAAAGAGTGAGAAAGAGAAAAACACAGGTACAAAGGGAAAAAATGAACAATTTTCTATCAATAATAACTCTCAATGTAAATGGACTAAATGCCCCAATCAAAAGACACAGTGTAGCTGAATGGATGAGAAAACATGACCCACACATATGTTGCCTACAAGAGACCACCTCAGAGCAAAAGACCTACACAGATTGAAAGTAAAGGGATGGAAAAAAATATTCCAAGAAAATGGGCAAGAGAAAAAAGCAGGGGTTGCAATACTTATATCAGATAAAATAGATTACAAAACAAAGGCCATAAAAAGAGACCCAGAAGGGCACTTTATACTACATAAAGGAAGACTCTATCAAGAAGAGACAAACATTGTAAACTTATATACTCCCAATATAGGAGCCCCCAAGTATATATGGATATTGTTGGACGACTTCAGAAAAGATATAGACAGCAACACACTGATAGTAGGGGACTTCAACACCCCACTGTCAAAAATAGACAGATCTTCCATACAAAACATCAATAAGGACATTGTGGAGCTGAATGACTCACTGAATCAAATAGACTTAACTGACATCTGTAGAACCTTACATCCCAAAGAAGCAAAATACACATTCTTTTCAAATGTGCATGGCAGTTTTTCAAAGATAGACCACATGATAGGACACAAAGCAAGCCTCAGCAAATTCGGGAAAACTGAAATAATACCAAGCTTTTTCTTGGACCACAAGGGCTTGAAACTGGAAATCAACCTCAAAGAGAAACCTCAAAAACTTGCAAACTCACGGGGACTGAACAGTAGACTATTAAACAATGAATGGGCCAATAAGGAGATAAGAGAAGAAATCAAGAAGTTTCTGGAAACAAATGAAAATGAACAGACAACAGTCCAAAACCTATGGCACACAGCAAAGGCAGTCCTGAGGGATGTTCATAGCAATACAGGCTTACATAAAAAAGATAGAAACATTTCGAAGAAAAGACCTAACACTACAACTTCAAGAACTGGAGAAATAACAACAAATAAATCCCAGAGCAAGTAGAGGGAAGGAAATAATCAAGATCAGAGCAGAACTGAATGACATAGAGACAAAAGAACAATTCAAAGAACCAACCAATCCAGGAGCTGGTTCTTCGAAATGAGAAATAAAATTGACAAGCCTTTAAGCACACTCATCAAGAAAAAGAGAGAGAACACCCAAATAAATATTATCAGAAACAAAAGAGGAGAAATAACAACTGATACCACAGAAATACAAGGATTATCAGAAACTACTATGAACAATTATATGCCAAGAAATTTAAAAATCTTGATGAAATGGACAAATTTCTAGAAAAGTATAATCTTCCAACACTGAAGGAGGAAGAAACAGAAAGCTTGAACAGACCGATAACAGCTGGGGAAACTGAAGCAGTAATCAAGAAACTCCTGGCACACAAAAGCCCAGGGCCGGATGGTTTCACAGGAGAATTTTACAAAACACTTAAGGAAGAGCTAACCCCAGTCCTTCTCAGACTATTCCAAAAAATCCAAGAGGAGGTAAGACCCCCAGACTCTCTTTTTGAGGCCAGCGTCACCCCAATCCCAAAACCAGATAAAGACCCTACAGAGAAAGAAAACTACAGGCCAATTTCTCTGTAGAACATAGATGCTAAATATCTCAACAAAATATTGGCAAACTGCATCCAGCAATACATTAAAAAGATTATCCACCAAGATCAACTGGGATTCATCCCATGGATGCAGGGATGGTTCAATATACGCAAGTCAGTAACATAATACATCACATAAATAAAAGACAAAAACCACACAATCATCTCAGTAGACGCAGCAAAAGCATTCAATAAGGTACAGTACCCATTTATTATCAAAGCACTCAGCAAAATGGGAATAAATGGGGCATTCCTCAACGTAATTAAGGCCATATATGAAATACCTACAGCCAATATCATACTCAACTGGCAAAAACTGAAAGCTTTCCCACAAAGATCGGGAACACGACAGGGATGTCCGCTTTCACCACTTCTATTCACCATGGTATTGGAAGTCCTAGCCACAGCGGTCAGACAAGAAAAAGAAATAAAAGGCATGTGCATAGGAAAGGAGGAAGTAAAACTATCCTTGTCTGCAGATGACATGATAGTGTACATAGAAAACCCTGTAGACTCCACCAAAAACTACTCAACCTAATAAGTGAATTTGGCTAAACAGCAAGATACAAAGTCAATATTCAGAAATCAAAGGCATTTTTGTACACCGCAATGAAATAGAAGAAGAAGAAATCAGAGAAAAAGATACCAAACAATATAGCAACAAGAAAAATAAAGTACCTAGGAGTAAATTTAACCAAAAAGACCTGTATGCAGAAAACTATACAACATTGAAGAAAGAAATGAAGGAAGACACAAATAAATGGAAGCATATACCGTGCTCGTGGATTGGAAAACTTAATATCATCAAAATGTCCATACTACCCAAAGCAATTTATAGATTCAACGCAATCCCTAATAAGATACCAACGATGTATTTCACAGAAATAGAACAGACATTTCAAAAATTTTATGGAACCATAAACAACCCCAAGTAGCCGCAGCAATTTTGAGAAAGAAAAATAAAGTAGGAGGGATCACAATACCGGGCATCAAACTATACTACAAAGCCACTATACTCAAAACAATCTGGTACTGGCACAAGAACAGACCCATAGACCAGTGGAACAGAATAGAAAGTCCAGAAATAAGCCCAGATCTATATGGGCATCTAATATTTGACAAAGGGGGCAGAAGCATAAAATGGAGCCATAATAGCCTCTTCAACAAATGGTGTTGGGAGAGCTGGACGGCAACACGCAAACAATTGAAATTGGATCATCAACTGACACCATACACAAAAATAAACTCAAGAAGGATAAAAGACTTAATATAAGTCACAACACCATAAAAGTCCTAGAGGAAAACATTGGCAGGAAACTCTCAGACATTCCATGCAGCCATTTTTTCACTGATATGTCTCCTAAAGCAAGGGACATAAAGGAAAGAATAAACAAGTGGGACCTCATCCAAATAAAAAGCTTCTGCACGGCAAAAGAAAACATCAGCAAAATGAAAAAGGAGCCAACCCTATGGGAAAATATATTTGCTAATGATACATCAGATAGAGGTTTGATCTCCAAAATATATAAAGATCTCACTCGACTCCACTCCAAGAAGACAAATGATCCAGTCAAAAAATGGGCAAAGGACCTGGGCAGACGCTTTTCCAAGGAGGAGATACAGAGGGCCCAGAGACATTTGAAAGGATGCTCAGCATCACTAGTCATCAGAGAAATGCAGATCAAAACCACCATGAGGTACCACCTCACACTGGTCAGAATGGCCATCAGAAACAGATCAAGAAACAACAGGTGCTGACGAGGCTGTGGAGAAAAGGGAACCCTAGTCCACTGTTGGTGGGAATGCAGACTGGTGCAGCCACTGTGGAAAGCAGTATGGAATTTCCTCAAAAAGCTGAAAATGGAACTGCTTTTTGATCCAGTGATTCCCCTGCTGGGACTATACCCTAAGAATCCCGAAATGCCAATTCAAAAGAACCTATGCACCCCAATGTTCATAGCAGCACAATTTTCAATAGCCAAGTGTTGGAAGCAACCTAAATGCCCATCTGTAGATGATTGGATCAAAACACTATGGTACATTTACACAATGGAAACTACGCAGCAGAAAGAAAAAAAGAACTACTAAATATCACGACGGCAAGGATGGAACTCAAGAGCATTATGCTAAGCAAAATAAGCCAGAGGGTGTAAGACAAATACTATATAAGCTCACCTATAAGTGGAACCTAACCAACAATACAAAGATGCAAGGAAAATAAGACCAGCAACACTGAAAGGAAAAGAAACCAACAGAGACAAGAGGGAAGGAGGAGGGGCGGGGGGGAAAAGGAAGGGAAGGGGGAAGTCAAGGAACATATAGCAAGGACTCATGGAGAAAACCAAAGGGGAAGAGTTGAGGGAGGGAGGAAGGGAGGGAGAAGGTAAGGGAAAGTGGTGGGGGGAATGAAGAGACAAATGTATTTGAAAAAATAAATAAATAATTTTTTTAACAATTAAATAAATAAAAATAAATAAAATCTAAAAAAAAAGAAAACCAGTTGACTATAATGTATGGGTTTATTTCTGGTATCTCAGTTCTACTCCATTGATATACATGTTTATCCTTATGCCGGTGTCCCATTATTTTTATAACCATAGTTTTGTAGAAAGTTTTGAAATCAGGAAGTGTAAGTCCTACAGCTATGTTCTTTTTTCAATATTGTTTTCGCTCTCTGGGCTCCCTATCTGTTCATATGAATTTTAGGATCAGCTCGTCAATTCACACAAAAAAAGGGAGCTAGGGTTTTGATAGAAACTGCATTAAATCTGTAGATAGATTTGGGAGTACTGCCATCTTAACAATATTATGTCCCCCAACCTGTGAATATTGGATATTTTCTTATTTAATATTCTCTAATTTCTTTTAATGATTTTTGGTATACCAGTATTGTCTTTCTTTTGTTAAATTTAGCCATAAGTATTATATTCTTTTTGATGGTATTATAAATGGAATGGTTCTTAATTTTATTTTGTTTGTTCATTGCTAGTATATAGAAAAAACTATTGATTTTTGTATTTTAATCTTATGTCCTGCATCTTTGCTGAACTCCTAAGTTCGCACATCTTAACATGCTCTAGAAGCCCAGTCATGTTGAGCCCCAGGTTACCTTTTCAGAGCTCTCTCCCATCATTCCCTCCTGGACTTACAGACTTTGGCCACATTGAACATCTTTTAGTTCCTGGATTATTCCATGCTTTTTCTTGCCTGCAGGCCTTTGTGCATGCTATTTCCTATGGCTAGAAGATAGTATTCCCCTTTATCTGGCTCATTTCCACTTATCCTCCAGTTCTCAGCAGAGAGGTCACTCCCTCTGGTCCAGAGTAGGTGTCTCTCCCATATTATCAGAGAACACCCCATGTGTCTCTTTTTGGAGCTCTTTTCCCACTATATTGAAATTGATTATCTATTTATGTTCTGATCAGACTAGAAGGTCTGTGAGGTCAAGGTCTATGTCTGTCCAATTTATAGTTCAATTGCCATGTTCTGGCTCAGTGCTGGTATGCAATAGTACTTAATGGATATTTGTTAATTAACAAGTTAACCAAAATCAACAGATTATCCAGTCCAAGTCTCTACACTTTCCACTTGATGTGTTAATCCTGTCTTAGCCAACAAGATGGCTAGCTGATTTGATGATAAATGTTTTTACACATTAAAAGAAAAAGACAATTTAATCCCATGTCATATAGGATTTTTCTCACTGTATAAGTTAAAATTGACTGAAAGTATAACCTCTGAGAGCTGCTTGATGATATTTACTGACATAAAACAGTGGAATGAAGTTTTTTCATTCCATGGAACATTCTTCATTCCATAGCACATGTAAGCATTTGTCATTTGGCAAGACGCGGAGGGAATGGCAAAGTCAAGAAGACAATGAAGGATGACAAGTCATTTGTTCATTTCCTCCCCCCCTCCCCAATTATTCAATTATTTTACTCCTTTGCATCTTCTCATTTATATTTGTTTTATCGCCCTTAAAGCCAAATTTCTCTCTTTCTCATGCATACACACACACACACACACACACACACACATACACAAAACACTCACTCACTCATTGATATAAATCTGTCTCTTCAGAGAATCTCATTTAGCATTCCTTCTCCTTGACCAACAGTATGTATTCCGTGGGTTAACTAAACTTTCAAATTGTCATTACAGTTTTCTGGCTCTAAACAAACTTGGAACTGTCTGATCTAGATCTGTGGCAGACTAGGAAACCAGCCTTAAAAGATATGAAGTCACAATTGAAGGTGTGGCATGCAGGCAAGAGCTTCCTCCCTCGGGGTTCCAGGGAGGGCTTCCCTGAGCCCATCCCTAACCCCACTGCTCCCAGAAGACCTTCCTTCACCACATGGCTCTAATTTCCATTTCCATGTCTTTCCAGCCCATAATTGTACTGTTCAGTTGCCTGTGTTTCCTAATTTTTCTATAATAAACAATGCTCATAATGAGAAGAAAAAGTTCTTTTCCAAAAGTACCAAGGAAGGGTCTCCTAAGAGTATATGATAAGCTATCTTCTTATAAATCTCATTCAGCAAGAATTTGCCATTTTAAGTGATTTTTAAACTTAAAAATAAATAAAACTTGGACAGAATTTACACTGACTTTTAGAGTTCATTGCCCAATCCCAAGCAAACATAGAATGACCTCAAGGGAAACAAAAATACTGGTTTGTTTTTCTAATTTGTCATTGCTACACATCCTTGGATCTGACAAGTTTTTAAATCGCAAAGCATATGCTTATAACCTTATTATTAAGCACCATAAATAAAAGGAAACTCATTTTGACTTGGTCTGCATAGTGATTGATTTCCTTTCCATCTCCTCATCTTCCTTAAAGACAGAAAAAATGAGGTGCATTTGTCTGCATTTACTCCCCTCAATCCTTCTCCAACAGGATATCTCCATCCGCTGCCTGCTTTTTGTTCTTAACTTGTAACAGGAAAACTCGCTTTCCTGCTTTCTCAATACCGAATGGGTCAGTGCTGCAAGGAAAAACATCCCCTTAGAATCCACCCCAAGGCTACAGAGAAAGCAAGTGAAACAAAAGCTGGTCCATTCCTTCCCCAAATATTCCTTTGGCAGGCAGCCAAGGGCTGCACCAGATCAGTGGTTTACTATCCTGTTGGGGGAAAAGATAGGAAGATGAAGTTGCCAGTCCAGGATCAGAATCTGCTCTGCTGGTGTTGATGTTTGCTGGGCATCCATCATGATATCACCTTTCACAGAAAGAAAAAACCAGCCACCATCATACAAGTGATAGAATTTTTAAAAGGCCAATGGACAAGTGTATGCCTTAGGAACCAAGAGATCCAGTATAACTATCGAAAGAAGGAATCATTCTTCATTTTGGAAGAATTTTAAGGGTTTGGGAAACAAAAGAAAAGAATCACCATTAAGGCTTGTACAATTTGTCTAGGCAGAGACAAAGTTGGAAAGAACAGGGACAAATAAAAGATGAAAAGCAAGGTTAGGGCACACAAAGATATGATCCCCTATTCGTGTCTAGTAAGCCAAAAGCAACACTTCTGGTGATGATCCACAAACCCATACTCAGACTGCAGGGAATCTCTTCAAGCCCAGAAGGCTCTGCCAGCAGGATGCTACAACTTCCCCTTTATCCACAGCTTTGCTGTCTTTCTGCAGTTCCAGTTACTCACTGAGGTACAAAAATATTAAATGGAAAATTCCAGAAATAAACAATTCATAAGTTTTAAATTACGTACCATTCTGAATAAAGTGATAAAATCTAGTACTGTCCCACTCCATCCTGTATGGGACATGAATCACCCCTTTGTCCAGTGTATCCACACTGTATACACTTCCCAACCATTAGTCACTTAGCAGCCATCTCTTTTATCAGATCAACTGTCATGGTATCACTGTGCTTATGTTCAAGTAACCCTTACTTTATCTAATAATGGTGCAAAAGCTTAAGAGTAGTGATGCTGGCAATTTGGATATGCCAAAGAGAAGCCATAAAGTGCTAACTTTAAGTGAAAAGGTATATATGTCTAAGAAAAAACAGTAGAGTTTTATACTATCTACAGTTTCAAGCATCCAGTGGAGGTCTTAGAATGTATCCCCTATGGATAAGAGGGAGCTACTATGCACACAGTCCTACCAAATGCTGGGGCTAGACCTCACCTGGGTGTGGGCACCATGTGTCCAAACACTGATGTCCACCCCCAACTCCCTTGAGTCACAAGACTCCATCTCACTAGGGTCTCCTTTCCCTTGTGTATCCCTAGTTCTGGTTTCCCAAACTAACCAAAGAAAGTTACCATCTCTACAAGCCTACAACAGACCTTTTCAAACTGCTTGTGGTGAAGGTCCACTTCCTCCTCTAATCCATGAGGACTAACAGATGTATAAAACACAAAATATAAACAATAAGAACAACTAATAAATAAAACAAAGACATGTAAAAATGTCCCAAATTTTTATTAGATTCAACAGACTTAAAGCTGCCCTCTCAAATTGTTCCTAAACATTTATTCTCAATTTCTGTACATATCTCATCATAGGTCAGTTATAAACAGGTCATAGACAAACCCTGTCCTTGGATTTCAAATTGTGTAGCACTGCCTTACAACAAGATATGGAGGCTCAACACCTTCACATCTTCACTTCCTACTGTGCTTCTCTATTCTCAAGGCTTCCACTAAGACCTGCAGATCTTCTATTGGGGGGAAATCTAATTTATCCTCCTCCCTTTTTATTCATCATATCCCTTCTCCAACTGGCTTTCTCCTGACCCTCACAAATGTTTTAGTCAACGCTGGAAATAAAGACATAGGGATGAGTCATTTAAATAAAGGTAGTAGCTCTGGAAGGTGGAAGGAGAACAGCATCAGGTCCTCATTCTTCTGGGGGAATTGGCTGGAGTGGGAAACTGAATGGGAAAACAGTGAAAGAGAAAGACATAATAGTTATCATTATTACGACTCTCACCATACTGATTAATAAGCAGGTAATAACAGCATTTGCATATCAAAGGAAGCTAGAATTTCAAAGAAGAGAGATCTGTGGTTATAGGAAGCAAAGAAATCCAACAGGAGGAAAACTGAGAACACTTTTCTATCTATAATTTATCAATTCATGTAGTGACGTAGTTTGTACTTGAAAATGTTAAAGAAGCTCATATCCAAACGTGAACTGGGGCCCTGGTTGTACAAAGCAGTCACATTTATTTTCTCTTACCTAAAACAGGTAGACTATAGAAATGTGCACCAAAAAAAGGTAATAAAATTAATTACCTAACTATCTTGTCTCTAAATAACTGTTTATGAAGTGACTTCTTTAATTTTTCCCTTAAAAAGGAGAGAGAAGAAAGGTTATCCTAGGAAATCAACAGAAGTCATCATGTCAGCCTTGGAGGCACAACGGCAGAAAAAGTAGCTGACTGGAACCTCTTGCTTAAAGGGCACATTGATTATGACTGAGTATTTTAAAGAGGACTACTAGAGAGATGGGTTTTTGAAAGCTGCCTGCTCTGTCCTAAACACTTTCTTAAAAAAATGAAGGTTCCTAGCAGCTCACTGCTAATCCCTTTCTCTGGTGGTAGTTTATAATGGGAGATGAGATTCTAATCTGTCTGCAACAGTTTATCTGAAAGCCAGTCCAGAGACCAGATAAATTTACACTCCCCTCAAGGCCTGGTAACAGAGGTGGGTGTTCTCAGATTTCTGCATTACCACCTTCCAGGTCTCCCAGGGCTGAAACCTAAGGCTATATTTAATACCTCCAGCTTTTCAATCTCACCTAGCTGGGGAACACCAACCTCACCTGGGTGGGGGTGATGGAGAATTATTGGTAAATACTTATCAAATAAATAAATAACCTATTCTAACCAGGTTCAAATACCCATCTAATTTATTCCAAAATACTTCTTATACATAACTTCTTTACTTCATGGCCTCCTTATTAATTGTTGCCTAAATTATGGCAAAGCTTTCCTAAATAATACCTAAACTCCCAGCTCTCTGCCCCCAGCCATGCCACAGCCACTAGACTCCAACAACATAACTACCATATTGCCGCAGCAGAGCTCTAATCTGTGTGCCTTCCAGCTTAAAAACCCAAAACAAAGAGTAAAGTGGACACTCCACAACCTCATCTTTGTCGACCCTCTCTCTCCATGGGTGACCCAGATCTGTGTACCCCTAACTCTTCCTACACTTAGCCAAATTCAACTGCTCCCTGTTCCCCGGGTGCAGCCCATAATTTCCTTCCTCTAGGCCTTCAATCACACAGGTCCCTCTATCTATCTAGAACAACTGTTAACTCTCAAATATGTTTTCAGCTCAAAATGTCATCTCCTTCATTAAACTTTTTCTGACTCCCTGGACTAAAGGGACTCTTCTCCTTAGGTCCCTTTAACGCTTTACTTATAACTCTCTAATGACACAGTCTTCCATTTAAATATGTATTATACATGTATATTATATATGTAAAGATGTATAATACAGATATTTGCACATCTATAAAATACATATGCCTGCACATTTATTTGTCAAACACTTGCTTGTTTCTTTTCCCATGGAATTAACATGATCTACACATGCGCTTAATGGCAGGAAGTTAAAAATAAAAAGATAAAACTAAACAAAAATCAAGCCTAAATCAAGTGCATGCACCCCTACATAAGAATCAATTTCACCCTGGCTGGTATGGTTCAGTGGATTGAGCACCAGCCTGTGAACCCAAGGGTCACTGGTTC
Source organism: Pteronotus mesoamericanus (assembly GCF_021234165.1). Classification (NCBI taxonomy): domain Eukaryota; kingdom Metazoa; phylum Chordata; class Mammalia; order Chiroptera; family Mormoopidae; genus Pteronotus; species Pteronotus mesoamericanus. Next base: position 1,399,651 of record NW_026555109.1, read on the forward strand.
AGTTCCCAGTCAGAGTACACGCCTGGGTTGTGGAGGTCCCCAGTAGGGGGTGCTTGAGAAGCAACCACACATTGATGTTTCCCTCCCTCTCTTTCTCCCTCCCTTCTCCTCTGTCTAAAAATAAATAAATTAAATCTCCTTAAAAAAACAATTTCAATATTTACAAATAAAGATGTTTCTTGGCATTTGAAAAGTGGTGCTTTTCTAGAAGCAATGACTAGTACCTTAGTTATGCTATAATCAGCTTACCTGCAATCAGCAGGATGTCATCTTGCTTCCAAAAACCCTCATCTAAGTATTCAGTACCTTCTACATTCACTTAAAAACCCCAGGCGATAGCGCTGCCATGCAAATCTGTGTTCCATGGAGCTTAAAGTCACTGACATAAAAAACTTAATAATCTTTTCTCACACAATTCTAATAGTCAATTCAGATTATTTTTAATCAGAGCTCCACAAAAATTGGTTTCATTTTCAGGTCTAAAGAAATCAGGGGTTTTATAGTTCTTGTACCCTCAAATATAGTATATAAAGAACTACAATAATATACCATCACATTATTTGATATGTTTAAAATCCTAACATGATACTGTGTTATTTAACATAAATGTCATGTTACTTCTAGGGTTAATTAAGGATATAACAGACATCCAAATCCCTGCAAATCTGAGAGTCTTTGTACCAGGCAACATATTCTAGATGCCAAGAGAAATAAATCTTTTAAAGGCCCAGTTTTCCCTAATTAGCTTGAAAGTAAATTACATGTATATAGCTAACTATCTTAATTTTAGGACTCTTTAGAATGTTATTAGCCTTCCCTCCCACCTTTCCCTCCCACCTTTCTAGACTATTCCCTTGAGCCCTGACCCACAATTCTCACTGCAGTCTTATCACTGATGTGAGTTTCTTCTATCTTACCCAATATCTTTATCAGAGAAACATTCTATCACTACTCCTGCAAATGAAGTACACGTGGTTCCCTGGATCTCATGAAAGTAAAGTAATAGATTGGAAGTCCCTGTATGTTTCTACTTCCCAGAATGCTGACCTGAGTCTCAGTATCTTCCTATGAACTTGATCTGCACTGGTCACAACCTTCCTTCTTCCTTCAAGATGCAAAAGAGCCCAAAGGTACAGGACTCCCAAAGGAGAACACATCCACAAGCTCCCTGGGTCCCTCCTGTGCTCCTTTTTCCCCTCTAAATTACATGCTCCTTGAGGACAAGGTCTATATATCTTGATCAAATGTTTATCCTTAGGTACTACCAAATGAACACTGAAGCATGAGAGCTTTAAAAAGCACTGCATTTTTATCTGCTAATGTCATTGTTAAGAACTCAAAAACATCTAAAGATCTGCTAAGGTCCTGACTGAAAGACAAACAAGAGAACACTGAATCCTCAGGAGCTCCCAGGCAAAATACCCTGGCCTGATCATGTGGATGAAGATCACAGGGAAGCCTGGGGCAGAGAAGACAGGGCTCCATCTGGTCTCTGCCCCTCCCCTCCCAGGTCATGGCTGAGGGAAATGAGCTCCAGGGCTGCACCTGGCCAGACTATAAACCAAAGAATTTGGTCAGAAAGAAGTAGCTTAAATCCACTCTGGGCTGGTCAGTGCCTCCCCCACTACACTGGTAACACAACTCAGGCACCAAGCCAAGATCACAAAGGAATAGGTATCACAGGCAGAATCCACTTCTCCTGATAGGAAATGTAGGGCTCACTGGAATATACTGGGAGGTTGTGGGGTAGGCTAGTTTGGGGCTTTTTTCTGAGAATGGAGGATAGCCGAGACATCAAGACTCCGTATCATGAAGACAGAAGTCAGCCTTCTTTTTGGCAACTTACTGAATCTATAGAAAAAGACATCAGTGATTATCTCAAATTCTAGAAGCTATTCTGAAACCCCCTTCCTCAAATGGAGCTCCCCATAATATCTATACCAAAGGAGCCCATCCCCACCACCAATCCAGTGGGGTCTCCAGAGCCCATAATCTTCAACCTCCTCCTCTCTAGCTTTGAAACTCCAGACCATGATATCTGATTTATAAAATGTAACTGCTCCCAATTCAAGAAACCATCATCTATTTTTGGTCATCACTCCTCCCTCTTGCTACCACTTACACATTATGGAAATCTCAATGTGTTTACTCAAGTCTGCCCAATATATTAACTATTCCAAGAGAAACTAATACTCTGTCAGGAACCTTTGTCCCTCTTAGTTAATTATGAGGCTTAAGTTCCTTTAAGAACTTGGTATATTAATTGGGTTTTTCACAAAATCACCTCAAAAAAAGTCAGTAAAAAAGCACACACATTCTTCATTTGAAAGGGGAAACATCATATAACAGCAGTTACTTCTCATCTTCTAGAAGAAAATAATTAGCATTCTCTCAGAAGGTTTTCTTAAAAGAATAAAGAAAATAAAAATGAATAAATGAACATATTAAAAAGCCTGGGAAGAAAAAAAGTTCACCTAAGAGATCAAATATCTGTAAATTCTAGTGAATTTAATAGTTTATAAATGAATCTAATGTACTATAAATATTATGGCACCACTGCGACCACCATAGGAACTCTGCTTTCTACTTAAGAAAACAGAAATATGTTAAAATGACAGATTAAATAAATTATCTAAACAATCTTAGAAATGCAACTTTTTCTATAAGATACAATTTGAACCAAATTGTCATTTATAGCTGAATATTTATTTTAGTCAAGGCAAAGCAGCTTGCAAGGTAAAATGACCTAAATTAATAGAGCTAATTCTACATTAAAGAATTTTAGGTTAATAGGTCTGGGAAGGTTTTTTTCTCAAGCTACATAATTATTTTAACCAAAGTATATATAAAACCATGATTTTCCATCTCTTAATACCTTATTTGACTACTAAATTAATTCTTCCTTCTTCAATAAGTTTCTACTGAGGTTTTATTTACATTAATCCTGTAATTCTTGCTTTTTATTTCTTCCTTTCTTTTGCCCTAATACGCCTTAAAGAGAAATACAGAATTTCTTTCTTGGCTTTTGGAAAACTGTATGTCAATTTAACCTACAAACTGGCCTAGGACTAATCAAATATACTAGCAGGGAGGAGATCTATGGTGCAAATACATGTTTCATATTCTGATATTATCTGATTACCATGGTCTGTAAAGATACTTAATGAAAAATGCAAGTGTAAACAAAGTAAATTCAATTACTTCCTGTGGTCAGTGGAAAAATACATTGGACCAATAGTCAGTAAACTAGATTTTGTTCTTTTCCATAATACTAACTAGTCATATGTCAACAGACAAATCAAAGACCTTATTTCTCTCATCTGTTAAAATTAAAAAATTGGGTTAAATGACCTCTAAAGATATCTTTCACCTCCAAACAGTGTGACTTCATTTCCATGTAACAAATATCTATCAACCCAGAGAATTCATGGTACTTTCCAGAAAAGTGCTAAATGATTCAAGTTAACAATTTAAAAGTTTCCAAGCAATTCAAATTTTAAAATATCTTTCAGACAATCCCTGCCATCTGATTAGGGGGGGAAATGTTAACTCTTCACCAGGTGACCTTAAGCAAATTGAAAATCAGAATTAAAAAAACTATCCCTGCCTGACTAGATTTTCCAGAGGCTCAAGCAAGATGTTTTTTGATAGAATTTTATAAAACTGCCAAATGCAAAGTTTCATTATTTTCATGGGCCTCTTTCATCTTTGATCATTTAATGATCAGGGCTCCTCACTAGCCAACAAAGCACTTTTGCTATCAAGATACATGTGTCCATCTCACTTCAAGAACACAATTTACATTAAGATGTACACCTGCACAAGCACTGAGACATACAAATGTAATTTTCAAAGAGTACTAATTTGATGTCTTATATGCCAAAATTTCCCTCCTATATTCAATTTTCTTTTTCTTGATAGATTATTATCCAGTCTTTTATTTTAAAAGTAAAACAGAAAATATTGGAATATATAAGGAAAAATCAGATGCCTATGCTTTCATTTATTTCCTTCCAACATATTTCTTAACACACGTTACTTTTTACACAATTGTGGTCATATATATTTCCAAAAACTGTGTCTTTTTTACCAATATTATAATTTTTCCATAGTATAAATTTTCCAGAAGCAGGACCTTAAGGGTTATATGATATTCCTTTAGGTTACCCTCTAAATAACAAAAGCTGGCATTTATTGGGTATTTGCTGTGTGTCAGGCCATATTCTAAGTGCTTTATATGCATCTGCTCACTTAATCATCACAAAGATCTATGGGATAAATGCTATTATAATTTTCATTCCCAGGGAAAAGATCTTTCTCAGAAGAGCAAAGTTTAGAACCCCCTGAGGTCAACTTCTTATCTACTATACCCTACTGCCATCCCTAGCAAGAAAAAAAAAATCCTCATTAACACAAACTTGGTTATACTACCATATTTTCTATGTTCTAGAATTCAAAAACTTAATACCTGATATTTGCCTCATTCCTGAAACAAAAGGGAATGGTTTATTATAGCATCTGTAAGATTGTCAAACTTTTTCATGAACAAAATACTGCTTATACTTTTTTAAAAAGTGAATAATTCTCTCTATACTGTTTACACATTTCTAAGTATGGTAAACATATTTCCTTAAAACACTACTATAACCACATGACAGAATATGTATTTCCTTGTAAGGCAAAAATGTATGAAACTAGAGTATGTGAATCTCAAACTTAGTACATAAGAATTTGAGAATAAATTTCAAGTGGTCAATGGAGACCCTCAGCAATTCAAACATCTGCTTTCAGATTCATTTTCAGGTTAACATTCAGTAAACGTTTATCTATAATAAATAAATGGGCATGTCTCTAACACATGCACTGACCCAGCCAGCCTCTCAAGTAGACACATCCAAGTACTGTCTTAACCAAATTGTCCCTGCCATCTTCAAAGAAGTGAGGAACAGGGAGATTCAAACAAACCATTTGGCACTACAGAATTCTGATCAGATTAGGACCTTGCTACCAATTTACCAGTAAGGACCCAAGAAGTCCAAGAGAGAAGAAGTGACAAAAATGTAAAAGAAACAGAAACAACCTCACCATCCAAGTATATGCTCCTTTGATGGTTTGAAAACTCATTACTTAACTGAATAAAAAACAGTTTCAATAGTTTTTATTATATGTATATTTGTTTTATTTTGTTGTGTGTGTGTTTTTTCCCCAATAAATGAGTTACTAATTACCTAACAGAAGAATTTAGATCAGTGCTTTTTTACATACTGGAGCTCTTCAGAAGTGGTGAAAACAAATGGTCCTAAAAAAGGAAATTAACCTTACCTGAATCAAAATGTATAGCTGTTTTCAAAAATTATGCAAAGACAACGCAGATTCCCTGACAACCTGACCAGCTTTTTCTAAGCTATCGCAAATGTAGGGCCAGCCCCCAAAGCGATATGTGCAAGAATACCAGCAATTTATCAGGTGGCAATGAAAAATTAATGATAATAATGGAACCTGTGCTTTAGGAAAATTAATCTGGCAGAGGAAAGTAGGATTGAATGAAGTAAATAGAAACAGGTGTAAAAGAGAGACATTAAGGACAATGCAGAATCAAAAAGATATGAAAAGCTGCAATATGTAAGGTGTGAAGTCTTCAGGATTCATTCATTCATCCACAAAATATTTATTGAGTCAGACACTGAAGAAGCTATAGTGAACAAACAGTCCAGTGAGGGAAATACACACTGACAAATGCATACACAAATAAATACATAAATGTGCTCAGTGATACAAAGGAAAAGAACAGGCAGGGCCTGTTTCAGTTTGGGTGGATAGGCAAGGCTGTTTTAAGTACAGTTCCAAAGACCAAGGGGAGTGGCCAGGCAAGGAGGTGATTATTACCCCAGGCAGAAGTAAGAGCTTCTGCCAAGGTCCTGGAGTATGAGAGCCTGGAATCTGGAAATGTTAAAGCCAGGCTGGTAAGCAGCAACAGGGTGGTGCCTGATAAGGAGAACACCTTACTGTCCAATGGAAGATGCTTTAACTCCAAGGGCAGTGGGAAGCACTGGTGTATTAAGGACTCAGAATTGAAGCCATAAGGATAGGATAAGAATGGCAGCAGAGACCAGATGGGGGGACCCTATCCCCTACTACTGCAGGGACCAAAATAAGAGTAGGAAACAGAGGGGAGGGAATTATAGGTTGCAATAGTCATGAGTGCTACTCACCAAAGAATTCACCTCTCCTTCCAAGCATACAGGTGGGACTGTACCTCCCTGACCTTTGGAGCTAGGTATGATCATGAGACTTGCTTTAGCCAATGCAACATAAGCAAAAGTGCTGGGTGGAAATTAAGAGCTTGTGAGGGAGTCCCCACATTTTCCCTCAACTACGTTCCAGATGGTGGATGTCCCATCAACCCAGGTTCCAGGGCATGGACAACATGGTCCCCAGCTACCCTCAGTGGAGATGAAGAGTGAAAGAAAAAAATAAACCCTTCTGTTTTGAGCCACTGAGATTTAGGAGTGATTAGCCCATACCTACTGATGCAGAAACAGAACATAATGGATGTAATGATGATGGAATGAAGAAGGCAAAAGGAGATAAAGAGAAGAGAAAAAAGAGAAATTAGAGATTTCAAAGTCAGTGACTGTGAAAATTATGCAAGAATGCAAAAAGGTAGGCTGATTTGGGATACAAAGTGACAATGATGCTTCAGAGATGCTAAAGGTAAAGGGACTGTTAAGACAATCAAGTATACATCAGGCAGGTTAGCAGAAAATCAAATCTGAGCTCGGAGAAAAACCAAAACTGAAATAAAGATCGAGAAATTGCAATAAAGGTGTATAGCTCCCTTCAGAGTAAAGGGAGGAGACTGAATTCTATGAACCAATGGTGGAGAAGAAACCCTTTAGGAAACCAATTGGATGGTGAGTGTGGAAAGAGGACAGAGTAAAGACTACAAAGAAAGAAGAAACACAGAGGGGATAGATGGGTACTGAATGGTATTCAATGCTGTAGACAATTTGAATTTGAAGGCAAATTAAAGGAGTAAGGACTGAGAAGCCACCCCACACAAAGGACAGACAGCAGGTTGCAGGGTTACAACGAAAGGTCCCACCCAGGCAGCCAGGTCCAAGCCCCTGAATTCAATCACAAGCCCCAGCGCCTTCCAATACTGTAATGGAAGAATTTCCTCAAGTCATTATTTTTCTAAAATAAAACTTAATGGCATCACAAATAGTCCATGTTCCACAATTTTTTAGACCACTTTAAGAACCTTTAGACAGTTTGCAGTTTGTGAGCATCTGACATGTTCTACCCTGAACAGTCAACACTGTGACTTCAGACGTTTTTATACATTTCAGCTTAGTCCTTAGGAGAAATTCCCACAAATATAAGTACTGAGCCAAAGAATAGAAGTTTGTTAAAGTTCTTGATGCATATAGAACAACTGCAAAAAGGTTATATCACTCACCATGTTATAGAATATAGGAGACAGGAGTCTCATACAATACTATGTGAACGGGGCCACTGGAGTTGTACAATGGTGGAGCCCTACAAATAAGAGTGCCCAGGTCACCCAGGCTTGCAAATACCTTTTCTATCTTTGAAAATTTGCAAATTTATCAGAAAAAAATGGCATTTTATTTAAATTAATGTTTCTTTAATTATTAGCAAGGATGAACATTTTTTTTTCTGCTCTTTATTGGCTAATTGTATTCCTTTCTTTGACAAATTGCCTATTAATGTCCTTTCTCACTTTTCTGCTGGAGTGTTTTTTTAAGTTAATTTGTAAGAATTCTTAATTTTTTAAAAAAGTTAATACTATAAGATATAGAAACAGATAAATATTGTTTCTAAGCTTATTGATTAACTTTTACATTTACGGTATTTGTAACACACAGACAGAGGTTTGTTTGCATGGGAAAGCAGTAGACACAGTGATTAAGAACACATGGTCTGTAAAACAACTCTTGACATTTACACAATGGAATACTAAGTCATAAAAAAGAAAATTTCATCCTTTGTGACAGTATGGATGAACCTGAAGAACATTACGCTAAGTGAAATAAGCCAGTCAGAGAAAGACAAATACCATATGATTTCACTCATATGTGAAATCTAATGAACAAACTGAACTAACAAAGAAAATGGGGACAGGCTCATAGATGGTGAGCAGGATAATAGTGGCGGGGGTGGGGGAGGTTAGGGGTGGAGGGATTGAGCAAAAAGGAAAAAGGACCCAAGGACATGGACAACAATGTGGTGATTGCTAGGAGGGTATAAGGAGACTACATGGTAATGAAAAAATACAATAAAATAAAATATTGTGATAGAAGAAAACATGGTCTGAAGCCACAGTGCCCAGTTTCAAGAGCCAGACCCTCCACTTACAGCTATATGACCTTGAGGTAACTTACGCTCCCATGTGTAAAGACCTAACATGTATTCTAGGACAGAACAAATGCTCAATAAATGCTAGCTCCAGATATAGTTAGTCAAGAACAAAATATAAGCTTACATTTGTTAAGCACTTACTATTAAGTACTTTACATACATTACCTTATTTAATCTTTTTTTTTAACTTTCTAAAATAATAATATCTAACAATCCCAAGTCTCAAATGAGCAAACTGAGGCTTAGGGGAAGTAACTTGATGAAAGGCCTCAGCTCATCAATGGCAAAGCTATGGCTCACCTCCCAAACCCAGGCCAAACTGGTTTTTCTCTTTCTTTTCATGCTTTAAAAATCCTTCTTCACCCTTACATGATTATTCCCCTATGATTTATGCTATTTCTATTATTTATTTTATATGTAACTCTTATGTTTAGTTATACTTATTTTAGTATGTGATTTATGATGGAGCTCCAACACTGCTTTATGCACCACTGTTTACTAAATGGTGCACTCACCATATTTGATTCTTCACATGATACCTGTTTATACACAGAGATTTCAGAGTTTTCTCTTCCACACCGCTGACCTCTATCCTGTCCTTGGGCTTGCATGACACAAACCTATCACATTTACCCCAAGATTACACTTAAGGGAAGATCGCCTTAAAAAGCATATGTTCATAGGCTGGTTTGAACTTCTTTCCTAAAACAGGTTCCATGAAGACAAGAAAAAATCTCTTACAATGTGTTCTCAGCCAATCATTGATATTTTTTCCAAAACTAGCAACTGTATTTCTCAAAACTTATCTCCCCTCCTCCTAAAACATGCCTCTCTTTGCCCAAGCTGCTCTGCTTACTGTTGGCCTACCTGGGCATCCTGAGCATTTGCTCAATTTCATTCTTTTCTGGAAAAAAATAAGTCCCCCTTATGGCTGGATCTTCCAAATCCAGTTCAATTCTTCATAAATCCTTTCCTAATACACCAGTTCAGTCATTTCATCTTCCTCAATTCTCTGAAGCAGGCATTTGACCCTTTAAATTTGCTCTTTTGTACTGTTATCCATCTTTTTATAGATGACTAACCTTTCTACCTGTTTAGATCCTAAACCCTTAAGGACAAGGGCTTGCTCTAACAAAATGGCATATCCTCAGCATCCGGCCAAGAGTGCTAGCACAGAGCAGACCCTCAATAAATGTGAATAAAAATTTCACAATCCCCTCCTTCCTTTTTCCAATTTGAGGCCCTCCTGTCTCCTAATATTCAAATAGACTAGAAGCCAAAGAAATAGAACCTGTTGTTGATTATCTTGTTGGAGATGAGCCTCCACCCTGCTTCCTGCATTTTGGGATTATTTCTGTTTGTTAGGACTCCACCAGAGGGTGGAGAAAGACAGTGAGGTGAAGCTCATGCCAGTTTAGTTGCCAATTTACTAACATATCTGATTTAAAATTACAGCCAAAATGAGGTTTTATGTTACCAGAGCATTTCAAAGAACAACACTCGGGTCTCACATTACCTCAGATAATACTGGAATTCTGAGCTGACTGAACTGGGAGGGTGAAGAAGGCCCAAGCACATATCCTGGGAGATTATCATTCCACACCTCTGTCCATCCTCCAGTAACACAAAGTAAAATTTAGTAATGACCTGACTTGGTTTCATTTCATTTCATTTCATTTTATATTGCTAGATCTCCAAGAGGCACAAAATAGTATTGCTGGCAGGGGATTAACATAGAAGGAGAGTTTGAAACAGAACATAGTGAAATAAGATCAGAAAGGAAGCCGGCAGCCAGATGACTTGGGCATCAATACCCAGGTGCATATAAGTCGGTAAACCCATACAAAGAGCTGTGTCACCATATTTAAACAACTCTTTCAGAGAAAGGATATTTTTAGGCTTTGAATGATATACTGTTAGATCTAGGCCATTATGATGCTATCTTTAATACACTGAGCAACCCAAGGTAAAATGCCTTCAGGAGCTCCAAAAGCAATCACAACTCGACTCTGCTCGAATTATTTCTAGTCTTTCTTCTGAGCTTGCGTATATTTTGAGCATGCTGCCCTTCTGATGATTCTAAATCATGGAAAGCAAATTCTGGAATCATGAGGATTCTTCTTTCATTACCCAAAATCATAAATTAACTTTCCTTCAGTAAATTTTATTGGAATATTACTAGTAGTACATCTATTACTCTAATTAAAGCCGCTTAGAATCAAAGCCTGTTGGTGGGGAAAAGGGCTCTAGAAACAATTCAGTAAAGTCCTGTTTAATAGAACAGGAGTCCTGAAGTTAAGCAACAGCACAAGGTGACTTAGTAACTGAAAGAATATATGTTAAGTACTAAGAGCTTTTACTGGGCTGCTCATTTAATCCTCCCAACAGCTCTATAATTGGAAACCACATTTGAAAAGGTCTATAAACCTTACTGGAGCCTGATTAGAACAAACTACTAATCAAAAATGTTCATTTAAGTAATCTGGAAAAACTGAATGGTATATCAACAGAATATTATTAACTTTATCATAGTGGCATTACAATTATGTAAGAAAATATCCCTATTTTTAGCCCTGGCTGGTGTGATTCAGTGGATTGAGCACCAGCCTGTGAATAGAAAGGTCACAGGTTTGATTCCCAGTCAGGGCACACGCCTGGGTTGCGGGCCCAGTTCCCAGTTAGGGATGCACAAATTAATTTTAAAAAAATTAAAGAAAATATCCCTATTTTAATAAAATTTAATTTTAAAAAAATTAAAGAAAATATCCCTATTTTTAATAATACATACTAGGTATATAGGGGCGAAATGACAGGAGGTCTAGAACCCAGTCTCTCTCTCTCTCTCTCTCTCTCTCTCTCTCTCTCTCTCTCACACACACACACACACACACACACACACACACTCTCACACACCAGAAATAAAGGAACAGCTGAAACAAGTCTGGCAAAATCTTGACAGTTATTGAATCTGGGTGATGGAGTATGAGGGTTCATTATAGTATTCTTTCCACATTTTTGGGTTATTTTCAGGTTTTTCAAATAAATTAGTACAAAACCATTTTTAAAGGACCACAAACCTAGACATAAAAAAATGAAACTGAAAAATTTATAAGCACATCTCACTTTTACACTTTAAAGTTTGTTTGTTAAATGGCAACCTCTGAACTCACTACAGGCCACTCATCGATACTAGAAGCATGGGAAGAGCTAGTTAAATCAATAACCTATGCATTTTTTTTTCTTTTAGTCCATCTGCAGAACTGCTTTATTAGTCATCTAGTTAAGAAAATTTAATAAGCATTTATTATGCTATAGAAGCATTGTATTAGCTCTGACCCGAGTCATCAAAGACAGAGCAGAGTAATACTTCCATCCAAGCATAGATCAATAGACTATGGGATTCCACAGCCCAGCTTGGTTTTGGCTCTGCCTCCTGCATGGATCAGAGTTACTTTCGTATATCCTCTTAGAACAAAGCTCAGCCAGAACCTGTGTGGGAGATGCACCTGCTGTGACTTCCTGGCATACACAGGGGAGCAGCAGAGTACCTGGCAGGAGGTGAGGGAAGTGGAATTTGTGGGTAATTTTTGGTACCTGTAAGTGTTCATGCTTAAGAGATCCAGGGAAAAATAGATATACTATTAAAAGTGTCATAAGGTAACACAGTAAAAGAATGTCACACGTGGGAATGAACACTAAGTCACTATCAGTAAGCCATTCTCCAAAAGGAAGAACAGATATTCAAGGACTGTTGTGCATTGATAATTAGCAGTGTTGTGTCTATTTTGGCACTTCCGTGCTCAACTTAATGGCTTATTAAACTAATAACTCCTCTTCAGTCCAGGTCTCCTAACACTTTGGAAGTCATGGCAAAGTTATATTTGATTTAGTCTTCTTTTAGTCACAAATCCCTGATGAGAACAGTAGCCCCCACTTTAAAGAACTAAGTTTCCTATGAAAACAGAGAAGATGCAGTTTTATCCTTAACATACATTGTCTAAAGTTGGGAAGATGCAGACATCCTACTTAAGCCAAAGCAGCAGAAGTTGGCTGGGGTTATGGACAAGATACCAGGTTCTGGTCTATTGTCAACTCCTGCTCTACTCTGTACCATCAATGGATCAACTTTAATAAAAAAGAAAAATTAACATCCCTCTTTATTATGGAACAAATTGTAGTTTGCAGAGTCTGGAGTGAGTTGGCAGAGCTGGCAATTGAGAGAAAAATCAAACTAAGAAAGCTGAATTTGGAAATCAGCAAAACTTCATCTCCGATCTCCACAAATATTATTCATGTCATCCTGTGTTTGCCCAGGAAGGGCCCCTATCTACCGCCAAAAAGATGCCCAGCCCCTGTTTTAAAGGACTTGGCACTCCACCCTGATAATAACCTCCCCAACACACACACACACACACACAGAGCCACAAAGCCCAGTGAATCACTTCCAAGGCCCATCTTCCTGCATCATTCCAGCAAACACAAGTTACCCACCCACAAACAAACCCCTTTCAAAAAAAACAAATGTCAGCGACAAGACAAGTTGCTACTGAAAGTTTCCAGCTGCCCTGAAGAGCATGCTGCTGCTCACACGGAGCTCCTCTCCCGAACCATCCAATCAATCAGGCACACTGCGTATCCCAATATAGCAGGGCCAGCCCCGGCTGTGGAAAAGATTATTTAAAACTTCGTCTCCATCACATTCAGGGGTCTATTCTCTAAAGACCTTCTGATACAACCAAATTAATCTCAGAGTTTCTTGCTTCGCTTGCTTCAAATCCCCAAACTTCATAGTAATTTGCACCAAGCTGTATTATCAAGGGTTCCTATTACTTCCCCTAACCCTTCCTAAGAGGAGGCCAACCCTCAGGATGCCGGCTAGAAGAAGGAGGATGAAGAAGAGGATGAGGAGCCCCTTCCCTGTTGGAGCTCAGCCCACTCAAAGGGTCTGCAGGGCCATCTCCCAACCCTGTGTCGCGGACTGGGAAAGGAAGCATCCATCTCCAAGCCCCTGAGCCCCTTCAAGCTACAGGTGCCACGCCCCTCCACATACCGAAGGAAAATGGGGCTGTGGGAGGGACTGGGATGGGAGTAATTTCCCAGTTGGCAGAGGGAGGTAAACTGGCTGGGGGATGGGGAGTGGGGTAAGTGGTGGTAGCGATCTCACTCCCAGGAAAGGGGCAGCAGTGGGGAGAGGACCTTCAGACGCAGGGTGGGATCTGAAGTTGCTGCCCCTCTAATTCCACCCCTTTCTCCCCTGTCTCTCTTTCCCACCACCTCTTAAAGGCCCAGCAGGATCGACTACTCCATCTCAGCCCAGCCGACTTAGAAGAGCAAAGGAGGAGGTGGTGCCCGCCCACTTCCCTCGGTCCCTTATCCCCTCACTCACCAGGACCACCGAGCCGCGCACTACCTCCGACACGCTCTGCCGCAGCTCGGCCGCTGTGCCTGGCTTACTCAGCGCCCGGGTGAACTTCCGAGTCTCCGCCGAGGCGGGGAGCAGCGACAGCTGCGACATCCTTGCTGTTGCCGCCGCGGCCACCGCGCCTGCTCCCTCGGTCAGGCCGGGCCGCGCTGCCGCCAGGTGCGCCCTTGGTGCCCCGCCCGCCAGAGGCTCCCAGCGCCTTCGCCTGCCTGTTTCTCCCTAAGCGCTTCCTGGAGGCGCAGCCCCAGACGCACCCTCCTCCCTCCGAGCTGTGTCACGCTCTGCGGCGACCCCTTTGATGTCCGCAGTTCCCTGCGTTCGGAGCAGCGCCTGGGAACGCTAGGGGAAATCGTGCCCGTGGCGGCAACTCCCCCATGCTACCAACCTCCCACTGCAGCCGCTCACAGGCCGCCTCCTCGGGGCGGGGTGTCCGGTGCAGCGTGGGGCGGGGCGGACAGAGGAGGGGCCGGCGCAGCGGGACTAGGAGTCCTGCGTGGCTGTCCAGCCAGCGAGGCGCAGCGCCAGAGCAAGGCCGCGGGTCGCAGCCTGCGCCCCCTGCGGCGTCCCCAGTGGGGCAGGTGGAGGAAGCGGCTCCGCTCCAGCTCGGAGATCCCTGGGCCGTAAGCCTGACGGGCCAAGGTAAGGGCCACGCACGCCGGCAGGAGGGCACACAGCCCGTACAAGACCCTGGAACCTTGGGACCCTAGATTCCCTGCCCATGGAGAACTTCCAGAGTCCTGGGGACTTCGCGGTCACCCTCACGGTCCGGGAATGGTGGCACCATGTTCCCTTGTGCGACTAGGACCTGAGAGGACAGAAGTTTCAGGAAGGTGGCCTTTATAGTGCACGAAGAGAACACAGGACCGTTTGGAAGCCGAGATGGTGCGGGTGGGACAGAGCGCCCCAGAGGCATCCAGCGAAATGTGGGAAGCCTCTGGGACCCTAAGTGAGCATCCCGCGATAAGGGATGCTGTAGGCCAGAGTCGCTTGCTAGTCAAGGGTGACCTGCTGCGTCACCTTGAACAAGATCAAAACTTCTGAGCTTCGCATGTCTTTTATAAACGAAAGGCAGTAATCTGCAAGAGGCTGAAATGACAGGATATGCCTGCCCATGAGCTGGCGGCTGCTAGCGACAACCACCACTCCCACCACTCGGAGGAATTTCTTCGCATAACATTTCCCGCTTTCCCATTGCTAAAGAACACCCACTGCTTTTTCTTCTTTTCCTCTATTTTTTAAGGGTACCCTGAGCAGTATAAACCTGACCCTGCCGGGGAAATGTTGCGCTGGGAGGGATAATTTGGTCAGGGACCTTAGCGCATGCTCAGTGGTTTGGGTTTGGCGGGTTCCCAGGGCGGGACCCTCTCGAGAGTGGCTCCGATGGTTGGCTGGTTTGCGCAGGGCACGCCCATATCCTGCTGATGGACAGCTCTTTACCTGCCAGCTTGGCTTCCGCAATGCGAGCGTTGGCCTCCCGACCTGGCCTTCTGTAGAATCTTAGTGGCTCCTCCT
The DNA here is from genome assembly GCF_021234165.1 of Pteronotus mesoamericanus. Lineage (NCBI taxonomy): Eukaryota > Metazoa > Chordata > Mammalia > Chiroptera > Mormoopidae > Pteronotus > Pteronotus mesoamericanus. The sequence goes on from NW_026555109.1 coordinate 1,414,970, forward strand.
GCCCAAGTGTCCAGGGACATCGTTGCCGCCGTTATTGCGGGGAAGGAGGCCACCCATTGCGTCCCACCCTGCCAGAAAACCAAACACTGGCTTAAAGAGGAATTTTAAAGTGGTAGAGAAAACTATCAATCCAGTGCTAGATGCAAAACACCGCCGTTCAGGACGTAATAGGCAGGTCTGGCCCTTAAGACTGGAAGTTAGGCATGCAATCAGGTCTCAATAAATGCTTGCTGGTTTGAATTGTTTTCCTAGTCTTATTTTTCCTGGTCTTAATTGATTGGAACGCAGGATGTGGCACTGAGTGAGCCTGACAGGCTGGAAGATAAACAAAACAAGTAATGTGTGGATAGTAAAAACTATCTCACACTAACTTATTTCCTCTACAAATTCAGGAAATGGCCTAGACATTTTCCAGGCCTCTTCTGTTCCAATCGTATACTGGGTGATCCCATTAGGATGGGGAGGTATAGGCCAGCCTCACCCTGCCTCATGCTATTTTATAAGACCATCCATACCCAAAATTTACACCTCTGAGCTATACTAATGTATGTCCCCTCAGTTCTTTTTGTTTGTTTGTTTTTTATTTTAATCTGAGGACTTTATTTTTCATTGTTTTGAGAGAGAGAGAGAGAGAGAGAGAGAGAGAGGAACTTCAGTGTGAGAGAGAAACATTGATTGGTTGCCTTCTCATACACCACCAACTGGGGATGGAACCTGAAACCTGGATATATGCCCTAATGGGGAATTGAACTTGCAACTTTTCTGTCTACGGGACAGCACTCCAACCAGCTTTGCCACACCAGTGAGAGCTGTCAGCTCAGTTCTTAGCTGAACTACCAGATGCTAGTCTGAGAATTCTTAATTAAGATTTCTCTTTGAGTTTCTGATTCCTGAAGAAGTCCCAAACAGCACAAACCTTTACCCATCATATTAACCTGGGTCGCTGAACAATATCTACTTTCACAGAAGGAAAATAGATTATATATATATAATCTATTTATATATATATGTTGAAAGTAGATATATATATATATAGCAACAACAAAAGCGTACAAACTTGTGGGAGGGGTTCTTTTTCTCTTTTTTCCTTTTTTGTTTTGTCTTAAGAAATACATGAGCAAAGAAAAGAACACATATATCTGGATAGTGAAGAGCTCCCCAAACTTCTAATTTCATCTCATTTCTACCAGCCCTAAATTCTGTGCTTGCTTGCTGGCTCACTACACTCTAGAATTGGCAGATTTTCATTTAGGAAGCAGGGGATGAAATGTAAGGTCCTGACAGTGTCTAATCAAGTGCAAGTTCTTAGAGTCAAAGGAAGAGGGGTGCAAATGTGAACTAAGAACAGGAAGACTGATTTTCCCAGCAACCTAGAGCAGAGACCCTTCTTTGTGATAAAGAGTGTTTTTAACAAATGGAACATTTCTCATGTTTAAGTTTCAGCAGAAACTTGGTTCTACTGTTAGGGGTTGACTTACGTACCCCAAAATAAATATTGAAGTTCTCATCCCAGTACCTGTTAATGTGACCTTATTTGCAAATAAGGTCTTTGCATATGCCAAGTTAAAATGAGGTCATACTGGACTAACATTACTGACGTCCTTATGAAAAGAGAAGAGACACAGACACAGACGTACAAGGAGAAGGCCTTCGGGCAACAAAGGCAGAGAGTGGAATGATGCATCTACTAATCAAGAGCACCAAGGATTGCTGGCAACCACCAGAAGCTGTGCAAGACAAAGGATTCTTCCCTTGAGCCTTTAAAGAGTATATGACCTTGCTTAAACCTTGATTTTGGAATTCTAGCCTCCAGAATTCTAAGAAAGTAAATTCTGTTGTTCTAAGCTATCCTGTTTGTGGTACTTTATTAAAACAACCTTTGAAAACTAATACATTTACCAAAGCATGTTTTTAATAACTCCCCACCTAGAATTGTGTGCATTTTTACTGCATCAACTCATGAAGAGCGGCACTCACACTCTCACAGAAGGAACATCAGCTCCAAGCAAAGGCACTTTATGGAATGGGAATGGATGGTGTTTAATTGTGGTGGAAGATATATCCATCTGCTTGAGGAGTAACCCTGTCTTGGTTTTCCCGAAGCTGTAGAAAGAAAGTTTTTCTTTAGTTGAGGATGATACTAGTAGGTAGTGGAGATATAATTGCAGCCAGTTTTGAAAAATTGCATATAAATTTTCTACACTAGGCTCAAATATTTGTAATTCAAATATTATCTATGTTTAAATAACCTCTTACTGAATCATTTCCTTGTTAGGTTTGCTATAGGATTTGTATGTGTCTTAATGACACATAATTCATTTAAAATCTTTTCCAGTTATACCCTGAAAGAGTACATCTGTTATTAACATAAATAAAAAGTAACCTGTAAAGAGTAGTCAGGCCTGTGGATTGTAGCATCCAAGGAAGTGCAGAGGAGGACTGCATTTATTTTTTCACTTTCTTTATTTTATCCTTGCATTAATAGCACTTTTAAAAATAAGCATCTATTAATTTTCTTCTTTTTTCCTATGATAGTTGAACCTTTTAAAAAATATGAATCCTATTGTATACAAAGCATTACTAGAAATCAAAATTTATAATAATGAAATTTTGAAGTTTCTTACAATCTAATAATGAATAGACTTTGGATTTTTTTATTATGGTAAAATACATATCGTATAAAGTTTACTATTTTAACCATTTTTAAGTGCACAGTTCAGTGGCATTAAGTACATTCGCATTGTTGCAGAACCATTGTTAACATCCATCTCCAGAACTTTTTTCATCATCCCAAACTGAAACTCTATAGCCATTACACAGTAGTAATTCCCCCTTCCCTCAGTTCCTGGCAACCACCATTCTATTTTTATGTCTCTATGAATTTGACTACATACCTCATATAAATAGAATCGTACAATATAATTCTTTTTGCGTCCAGCTTATTTCCTCTTTTTAAGCCTGAACAATATTCTATTGTGTGCGTATGTGTGTGTGTATCACATTTTTTAAAAATTAATTCATCCATCAATGGACACTTACTTGAGTTTTTTCCCCTTTTTGGCTAGTGTGAATAATACTGTTATAAACATGGGTGTACAAATGTTTGTTTGGGTCTCTACTTTCAATTATTTTGGGTACACACCCAGAAGTGGAGTTGCTGGATCATATGGTAATTTTATATTTAATTTTTTGATGAACCATTATACTGTACTTTATTTTCTAAATGTTTCTTATAATGTTTGTTTCCTAAGAACATGGGTTAATAATTTTACAAAACAAGTTTTTTACAATTTTGCTGACATAAATAGAAGAAACAACCTTTCCTTCAAGATAGAGCATTTGGGGAAAGGTATGTGATTAATATAACACATGAATTCACAGACACCAGCTTGGGTTAATGGTACTGGAGTAGTACAATCCCCTCTTTCACTTCTGTTTCAGTCAGGACAGGTTCTTAGAGGATGTGCAACATGAGGTCTTTAAGGGATCATTGAGACCAAGGCTTCTCAAACTTTATTAGACATATAAATCACCTGGGGATCTCATTAAAACGCAGGTTCTGACTCAGAATGGCAGGTCTGGTGCCCCAAATTTTACAGTTCTAACAAGCTCCCTGGTGATGTCAAACTGTTCACTGATGCAGATGGTGCTGATCCACAGACCACATTTTGTGAGTGGCAAGCATTTAGACTTCCATTTCCAGCAGTGTGGCAAACTGCAGAGCCTTAAAAATGCTCCAACTGACCTTGAAAATTTAAGGGGAAATTTTTCCAATGGAAAAAAGGACAAAATTCATAACCAAACAATTCACAGAAAAGATATAAAATGACTGGTTAACACCATCCTGTCAAACACTATCTTGTTTTATATTTGAGGTTTCTTTGAGTGCCACAAATAAGGCATTACTGTTTTTGTTTGATATAGGCAATATTTGATTAGATATGCTCACATATTTATTAGTTGATCTGTTCACCATTCTTTTTTCCATCCCAGGTCTTTCATTTGGGATCACTTTTCTCTTACCCAACAGTAAACCCAATGATAGTTTTGGTACCTATGTAGTTTCTCTCATAAAATTCTAAACCCACAAATTCTTGTATCATTATGTTGTACCATGAGAGCTATCAGTGTCACAACCGAACTTCCTGTTCTAACCTGTTCTCTCTGCAAGACTGCAGACAAATGGAAGTGTTAACCAGCACCTTTTCCTCACTTGGTTTGACATCCCAATTTAATAGTTTTGCCATCCAACAAGCAGAGAAAAAAATCCAGCTGCATCAACATCCATTCTGAACAAACGGTTTACCATTAAAGTGAGGGAATAGTTAAGCTCTCATATATGAACAAAATATAAGCAATTGTTAGTAAAATGATCCTATTAACTTATAAAGACCTTTAATTTTTTTAATTTTTAAAGATTTTATTATCTTTATTTTTTTCTGTGCTCATGGAGTTTTCATTTTGTAAAAATTTATTATTTTTTATTTTTCATTTTATTTTTTCCACTACCATTGAGTGCCCTTATATCCCCCACCCCACAATCACTGCTCTGTTGTCCATGTCCTTGAGTCTTTTTTTCTTTTTCCTTGATCCCTTCACCCCCTAAGACACCCCCCTCCCCACCACTATCACTGTCAGCCTATTCTCTATCTATGAGCCTGTCTCTATTTTGCTTGTCCATTCAGTTTGTTCATTAGATTCCAAACATGAGTGAAATCATAGGGTATTTGTCTTTCTCTGACTGACTTATTTCACGTAGCGTAATGTTCTCCAGATCCACTCATGCTCTCACAAAAAGTAAGATTTTTTTTTTGTTACTTCCAAGTAGTGTTCCATTATGTAAATGTTCCATAGTTGTTTATCTATTCATCTACTGATGGACACTTGAGGAAGGGAGGGAGAAAGAGGGGAAGAGAAAGATCACTGTGTGAGGCAACACCAATCAGCTGCCTCTTGAATACACCCCAAAAGGGACAACCTACAACCCAGGCATGTGCCCTGACTGGGAATCAAACCAGTGACCTTTTGCTTTGTGGGATGACACCAAACCAACTGGGCCACACGAGACAAAGCAAGATTGTTGTTGTTTTTTAACTATTTACATTAAATATTTAATTATTGTTCTATTACAATTTTCCTAATTTTCCCCCTTTGCTCTCCTCTACCCAGCCTACCCCCATCTCCTACAACCAATCCCCACCCTGATGTACATGTCCATGAGTCATTCATACATGTTCCTTGATTAGTCCTTTCCCCTTCTTTCCATCCTTAATTCCCCCCGCTCCAGTCACTGTCAGTCTTGTTTCCATGCCTCTAGTTCTACATTGCTCATTTCTTTTGTCCATTAGATTCCTCTTATAAGTGAGATCATATGGTATTTGTCTTTCGCCCCCTGGCTTATTTCACTTAGCATGATAGTCTCCAGTTCCATCCATGCTGTCACCAAGGCGGGTAAGAGCTGCTTCTTTATTTGTGCTGTATAGTGTAAATGTACCACAGTTCTGTGATCCACTCATTTACTGATAAGCACTTAGGCTGTTTCCAGCACTTGGCTATTGTAAATAACACTGCTATGAACATAGGGGTTCATAGGTTCTTTTGAATTGGTATTTCAGGATTCTAAACATATAATCCAGGCAGTGGAATCGCTGGATCAAAATGCAGTTACATTTTTAATTTTTTGAGGAAATCACACACTGTTTTCCATAAGGGCTGTACCAGTCTGCAATCCCACCAACAGTGCTCTAGGGGTCCCTTTTCTCCACATCCTTGCCAGCACTTGTTCGTTGATTTATTAATGATGGCCATTCTGTCCAGTGTGAGGTGGTATCTCATTATGGTTTTAATTTGCATCTTTCTGATGGCTAGTGATGTTGAGCTTACTTTCATATGTCTCTGGGCTCTGTGTATGTCCTCCTTCAAGAAATGTCTTTCAGGTCCTTGGCCCATTGTTTAATTTGATTGTTTGTCTTCCTATTGTTAAGTCATATGGGTTCTTTTATATATTTTGGAGATCAAACCCTTGTCCAACGTATCATAGGCAAATATGATTTTGCATATGGTCAGTTCCCTTTTCATTTTGATGATGGTTTCTTTAACCATGCAGAAGATTTTTAATTTGATGTAGTCCCATTTGTTTATTTTTTCCTTTACTTCTCTTGCCCTAGGAGATAAATCAGCAAAAACATTGCTGCATGGCATATCAGAAATTTGACCATAGAGACATGGGTTTATTTCTGGGCTCTCTATTCTGTTCCATTGATCTATGTGTCTGTTCTTATGCCAGTACAAGGCTGTTTTGATTATAGTAGTATACTGTAGTATACTACAGGCCTTGTAGTATAGTTTGATATTAGGTTTTGTGATTCTTCCTACTTTATTCTTCTTTCTCATGATTGCTGAAGATATTCAGGGTTGATTTGGTTCCATATGTAATTTCAAAAATACATACTTGTTCTAGACCTGTGAAATATGGCATTGGTACTTTAATAGGAATTGCATTGAATCTATAGATGGCTTTGGGTAGTATGCACATTTTAGTGATGTTAACTCTTCCAATTCCATGAACATGGTATATGCTATCATATTTGTGTCTTCCTTAATTTCTTTCTTCAGTGTTCTGTAGTTTCCCAAGTACAGGTCTTGTACTTCCTTGATTAAATTTATTCCTGGGTACTTTATTTTTCTTGTTGCTATAGTAATGGGATTTTTTTTCTTAGTTTCTGTTTCTGATGTTACATTGTTGGTGTACAAAAATGCCTTTGATTTCTGAATATTGACTTTGTATCCCACTATTTTGGCAAATCCACTTATCAGGTTGAATAGTTTGTTGGTGGAGTCTATAGGGTTTTCTATGTACACTATCATGTCATCAGCAAATAATGACAGTTTTACCTCTTCCTATTCCAATTTGGATGCTCTTGATTTCTTTTTCTTGTCTGATCACTGTGGCTAGGACTTCCAATACTATGTTAAATAAAAGTGGGGAAAGCAGACACCCTTGTCTTGTTCCTAATCTTAAGGGGAAAGCTTTTAGTTTTTCCCAGTTGACTATGATGTTGGCTGGTTGTTCCTCATATATGGCCTTTGTTATGTTGACGTGTGCTCCCTCTATTCCCACTTTGCTGAGTATTTTTATCACAAATCAGTGCTAGACTTTATCAAATCCTTTTTAGCATCTATTATATGATCGTATGGTTTTTGTCTTTATTTGACTTATGTGATATATTATGTTTATTGATTTGCAAATACTGTAACATCCTTGCATCACTGTGATGAATCCCACTTGATCATAGTGTATGATCTTTTTAATGCATTGCTGTATCTGGATTGCCAATATTTTGTTGAGGATTTTAGCAACTATGTTCACCAGAGATATTGGCCTATAATTTTCATTCTTTGTTGTGTCTTTACCTGGTTTTGGAATTAGGATAATACTGGCCTCGTAAAAAGAGTTTTGGAGTGTTCCCTCTTCTTAAATTTTTTGAAATAGTTCAAGAGGGATAAGAGTTAGTTTTTCTTTGAGTGTTTATTAAAATTTGCATGAGAAGCCATCTGTCTGGGGTTTTTGTGTGCCAGGGGTGTTTTGATCACTGCTTCAATTTCACTAGTTGCTATCAGTCTATTCAGGCTTTGTGCTTCTTCTTGATTCAGTTTTGGAAGTTTGTATGTTTCTAGAAATTTTTCCATTTTTCCCAGGTTGTCCAATTTCTTGGCATATAGTTGTTCATAGGAATTTCTTACAATCCGTATTTCTGTGATATCAGTTCTTATTTCTCCTCTTTCATTTCTGATATCATTTATTTGGGTCCTCTTCCTTTTTTTCTTGATGAGTCTGCTTAAAAGCATGTCAATTTTGTTTATCTTTTCAAAGAACCAGTTCCTGGATTTATTGATTCTTTGAATTGTTTTTTTTTTTTTTAAGTCTCTATGTCATTAATTCAGCTCTGATCTTGATTATTTCATTTCTTTTGCTCGCTCTGGGCTCTGTTTGTTTTTCCTCTAGCTCTCGTAGATGATGGGTTAAGTTGTTTATTTGAGATTTTTCTATCTTTTTTCAGGTAGGCCTGTATTGCTTTGAACTTCCCTCTCAGGACTGCCTTTGCTATGTCTCATAGGTTTTGGGCTGTTGTGTGTTCATTTTCACTTGTTTCCAGATACTTTTTTTATTTATTTCTTAATCTCATTGTTAACCTATTCATTATTTAGTAGCTTTTTATTCAGTCTCCATGTATTTGAATGTTTTTGAGTTTTTTCCTTGAGGTTGGTTTATAGTTTCAAGCCATTGTCATCCAAGAAGATGCTTGATATGATTTCAATTTTCTTGAATTAGTTGAGGTTTGTTTTGTGTTCTACCATGTGGTTTATCTGTGAGGATGTTTCATGTGCATTTGAAAGAATGTATAGTTTGTTTCTTTGGAGTGGAAGGTTCTGTATATATCAATTAAGTCTATTTGCTCTAGAGTGATGTTCCATGCCACAATATCCTTGTTGACTCTTTGCTTGGAAGATCTGTCTGTTGTTGACAATGAGGTGTTAAAATCCCCTACAATGAGCGTGTTGCTGTCAATATCTTCCTTGAAGTCCTCCATGACTTTTCTTATATATTTAGGTGCTCCTATGTTGGGTGTATATATATATGTACAAGGGTTATATCTTCTTGATGGAATATACTCTTAAGTATAGTGACCTTTTTGTCTCTTTTATGACCTTTGTTTTGAAGTCTCTTTTGTCTAATATAAGTACTATTGTCCAGCTTTTTTTTTTATGTCCATTTGCATGGAATTTTTTTTCCCATCCCTTCACTTTCAGTCCATGTAGATCTTTTGTTCTGAGGTGGGTCTCTTGTAGACATTATATGTGCAGGTCATGCTTTCTTATCCTTTCAGCTTCCATATGTCTTTTGATCGTGGCATTTAATCTATTTACATATAAGGTTATTATTGATAGGTACTTGTTAATTGCCATTTTTCCCCTTTGTACCTCTCTCTTTCCACCCCAACCCCGACCCCCACCCCCGTTTTTCTTCATCATCTTAAAGCAGTCCCTTTAGCATCTCCTGCAATGCTGGTTTGGTAGAGATGTATTCTTTTAGCCTTTTTTTGACTGGGAAACTCCTTAGTTCACCTTCCACTTTAAATGAGAGTCTCGCTGGGTAGAGTAGTCTTGGCTGCAGGCCTTTGTTTTTCATTAGTTGGAATATTTTTTGCCATTCCCTTCTGACTTGTAGTGTTTCTGTTGAGAAACTAGCTGAAAGCCTTATCAGAGCTACCTTGTATGTTATTAGCTGTTTCTCCCTTGTTCCCTTTAAGATTCTTTCCTTGTCTTTAAATTAAAATGTCATTTTAATTATGATGTGTCTTGGGGTAGGCTCTGTGTATTCATCTTGATTGGGACCCTCTGTGCTTCCTGGACTTGCAGGACTTTTTTTCTTATCAATTTAGGGAAGTTTTCTGTTATTAGTTTTTCAAATGGGTTTTCTATCCCTTGGTCCTCTTCTTCTTCTGGCATTCCTATGATACAAATATGATTATATTTCATGTTGTCCTGCAGCTCCCTTAAACCCTAATTCTTTTTGAGTCTTTTTTGTTTTGTTGGTGTGTCTGGGAGTTTTTTTCTACCTTGTCCTCCAGCTCATTCAGTCCTCTGCTTTATCTAGCCTGCTTTTAGTTCCTTCTAGTGTAGTCTTCATTTCAGATATTTAATTCTTCATTTCCTCCTGGCTCTTACTGGTAGTTTCTATGTCCTTTTTCATGCCAATGTATTTCCCAGTAAGTTCCTTGTAGCTTCTGTAGAGTTTCTTGTAGTTCTCACTGAGCTCCTTAAGCTTCTTTATAACCATTATTTTGAACTCAATGTCTGATAGATTGCTTACCTCAATTTCATTTTACAGTCTTTCTGGGGATTCCTCATTTCCTTTTAACTCGGAGTTGTGCCTTTGTCTCCCCATTTTAGGTGAGTCTTGTTTGTTTCTAAGATTTTTTTAAAGTAAGTCATCTGGGGATGGGGATAAGAACAAGGCAACCATGTGGTATTTCTTGGTTCAGATTTTTTCCTTTTATTCCATTTTGACTCTACTCTTTTTTCAGTCATTGAAATATTGCTTAGATAATTTAGAATGATCTGTCATTTTCTAAAATCTAAATATAAATTTAAAAGCTTCTATTATCTTTCACATGTGGAATGTTCTTAAAATGATATTTAGAGATAGCATTAGGAAATACCTATTTCTGTAAAACATTATATTTATCCTCATCTTTTGTTAATTGGCACAAATTTATTCAGCCAACACATATTTACTGAGCATCCACTATGCACTAAGTACAATTCTAAGTACAGAAGATATAGCACGATTTTAAAAAGATAGAATTTTCTGCCCTTGTGGAGCTTACCTTCTAGTGAAGATAGCAATCCATACAAAATTAAATAAGTAAATGGTAGAATATTTTGACAAAGGCAAGGGCTAAGATAATAGAGCAAGTGAGGGACTATGATTTATTGTGGATGAGGTGGATTGAAATGTAAGTAATGTGGCCAGGGAAGGTCTCAATGAGAAGGGAACAATAGAATAAAGAACTGAAGGCAGCTAAAGAGTAAGCCAACCATACTGTGTTGAGAAGAACATCCCAAGCAAAGGAAATAAAATGCAAAGTCTTAGTCAAGTGCTTAAGACAGTGTGGCTGGAGCGGAGTGAAGAAACATGCAGAGGATGTGAAGCTAAAGCCATAAGGCCTATAGGGAGAGCAGATTAGGTGGTACTTTGCAGACCACTGTAAGGACTTTAGGCTTCAACTCTGAGTCAACTGGGAAGCCACTGGAGTATTTTCAGTGATGACATAATATGTAAACTAGTCCAGTTTTTTAGATACACTGGAAGACTACATTTCACAATTCACTTGGGTTCTGTAACTGGGTTCTAGTCAATGGAAGTAGATCAAAGTGATATATACCATTTACAATCCTAGCCATAAAACTCCCTGCATGACCTTTTACACTCTGGTCCCTCTCCTACAGATACCATGAAAACCACATGTTGAAGATAGAAGGAACCTGGATCCCTAAGTGATTGCTTAGAGGAGAGCTCCTCAAGATTGCCCCTCACCAGAAATATCCACAATGGATTTTGTGTGATCAAGAAAGAAACTTTAATTGTGTTAAACCACTCAAGTTTGGGGTTGTTAGGTATAGCTATATCAACAGTGGTTGGGAAAGGAGAATGGAGACTGGTAAATCATGAAGATGGTAACATTCCAACCGAGAGAGAACTATGACTATGTCTACTAATTTATTCATAAAGATAACATGCCACACTTCTGAAAAGCTACTCACAGTCTAATGGAAAACACTGCTTCATAAATTTATCTGTGAATTATGTATAAGGGATGTGGAACTACACAGGAGGAACAGCTAACTTTCTATGAGTTAGCCCCAGGCAGCTTCATAGAGAAGATGAAGTTGAAATGGATACTTTCACTGGATGCTGTGACCAGTGCCTAGAAGAGCTAGCGGACCTGGGGCACAATAGATTTGCATGGTAACATTTATAAAACATCAACATAGGGTCTATCCCATAATAAATGATTCATAATTATTAGCTGTTAAATAATTATAAAGTGTTTCAAGAAACTGTTGCCATAGCTGTTTACTATACACACTGCGAGGGTCTAAAAAGCAAGATGAAATGCCCAAAAGCTACTTCTCTCTTTTTCTCTTTGATTTTAGCCTCATGTATTCACTCTATTTTAACAACTTGTCACAAACACTTTTGTTCTTATTTATGAACATTGTTCATATTTCACAAAGGCTGAGTGACATCAAAAGAGCAAATGGTGTTTGTTCATTTTATTTTTTGGTCTGTAACATGTAGTCCAGAATACCATTAATACTCTTTGTAGTGAGTTGTATTGCAAAACTTAAGCTTGTTGTGTCATCATATAATAAAAGAGAGTTGGTGGCTGATATTGAGTGAGAATTGTCTTTACTGTCATTGAATATCAACAAAACAGTGTTATTGCTATACTGGATATAATCAAATAATGGTCATATGTAATAACAGTGAATACATTATTATAATGTTTGGGTTTAAAAGTGCTGTTTTTGGACCCATTCTGACCTCAGCAAATGAATTTCCACAACATTCCTGCATGATAAGTTAAAGTTCATGTCACAGATGAAGTATTTAACAGAAATAGAAATGTGTTTCTTGCAACTTAGTAACTTACAAACAGGCTAAAATGGAACTTGTACATCAAGGCCATATCTGAGGAACTGGAATTTTCTCCTCATTTATTTCCTGTTGGGAACTGTCCTGTCTAGTTTCGGGAACTGTAGCCTCACCAATATGTGAGAGGGCCCCAAGGCTGGAAATAATCAAGGAAGCCTTGGGAAAAGAGCAACTGAGGAGACAAAATCTGTCCCCCTGGCAAGGGCATAGCCCCTGGCCCTCTCGCATCCCCGTGCTTGACCCTTTGATCGTTGGTTGTTGATGACGGGTAAGTTCTCTCACGAGGAGGGAAAACCTAAGCCAGATATCAGCCAGTATGGGCCACAGACAAGGACTTGGGGGACATGGAGAAAGGGCAAAAAGGCCCACACCCCTTGGTTCAGCTCAGACATGGCCGGAGTCCTCATTCTGTCTGAAAGAAGTCTCCTTATCTTTGGTGGCTCTGCCCTGCCCGCCTGGCTCAGGCTTGAAACAATACTAAAGGCAGGTACAGCCCTGAACTAGATCGGGCAGTTCCCAGGGACAATCAGGCCTAGAAGTAAGTCCCTCTAGGCATGCTTTGTTCATCCCTCAAAAAATGATAACCAACCCATATTGGGAAGGAAATTTACAGTATTCATAGACCCTGACCCGAGGCAGATTTCTTGTGTTCCTTCAATTGTTATCCATGATCTGTATTTGTTTTCTGTAAACATAGCCTTTTGACATTGATTGATGAGCTTTGCATCTGTACCCCTATGCATATGGTTCTCAATAAAAGCCTTGGGACAGGAGGTTCAGGGCCTTCTCTTCCCTAGAGGGAAGATCCATGTCCCCTTTCCTGGCAAACAGAGAAGTGTTTGTGACCACGCATGTTTATTCCTCCCATCCGTGACAACCCTGGGACAGGCTCTGCAGGATTCAGAGCCCCGCTCCCTCCTCAGCTGGCTCAAGACAGTAACCTTCAGATTCAGAAGTACCTGCGCCCTATGCTCTCCGCAACGTGTCACCCCCTCACCACCCCACCCCGCAACAATTTCCATTTCAGGTAAGCCTTTTCAATAACCTAATACAGCAGAAATTAGGTAAAAATTCTGCATGGTTTTTAAATGTCTACCTGAATTTACTGACTGAAATAAGCCCCCAAAACAAGTTTCTTTGGGAAAGATTTATTTATCAAAATATGCAATTTTTCTAGAAAATATAGTAATAATAACAACATAGTTTAAATAGATGGGTGGGTTATCTTCAATAATGAAATGAGAATTGGGGGGAAAGCTGAACTTACAAAAGGGTTATGCTTCTTAAAAATATACCATTTCTTGAAGCAGAAAAATGTTTATCTCTACAAGCCTTTTTCCAGGCTTGGGCCCCAGGAGAATGTTGGCCAGTATATATGGCAGAGGATCAGGGCCAAAGGTAAACTGTAGTTTTCACAAAGAAGCCTGGTATGGCCTTCCTTCTTACATTGCACCCTGGAAGAAATCTTTTTTTTTTTTTTTCATTTTTTGAAAAAATATTTTTAAATTAATTTATTTATTTTTTCAAATACATTTGTCTCTGCCTACCCCCTACCACTTTCCCTTGCCCCCTCCCTCCTTCCCTCCCTCAGCTCTTCCCCTTTGGTTTTGTCCATGAGTCCTTGCTATATGTTCCTTGACTTCCCCCTTCCCTTCCTTTTCCCCGCCCCCTCTCCCTCCTTCCCTCTTGTCTCTGTTGATTTCTTTTCCTTTCAGTGTTGCTGGTCATATTTTCCTTGCATCTTTGTATCGCTGGTTAGGTTCCACTTATAGGTGAGATCATATGGTATTTGTCTTTCACCCCCTGGCTTATTTCGCTAAGCATAATGCTCTCCAGTTCCATCCATGCCGTCGCGAAGTTTAGTAGTTCTTTTTTTCTTTCTGCTGCGTAGTATTCCATTGTGTATATGTACCATTACTTTTTGATCCAACCATCTACTGATGGACACTTAGGTTGCTTCCAACACTTGGCTATTGTAAATTGTGCTGCTATGAACATTGGGGTGCATAGGTTCTTTTGTATTGGCGTTTTGGGATTCTTAGGGTATAGTCCCAGCAGGGGAATCACTGGATCAAAAGGCAGTTCCATTTTCAGCTTTTTGAGGAAATTCCACACTGCTTTCCACAATGGCTGCACCAGTCTGCATTCCCACCAACAGTGTACTAGGGTTCCCTTTTCTCCACAGCCTCGCCAGCACCTGTTGTTTGTGGATCTGTTTATGATGGCCATTCTGACCGGTGTGAGGTGGTATCTCATTGTGGTTTTGATCTGCATTTCTCTGATGACTAGTGATGCTGAGCATCCTTTCAGATGTCTCTGGGCCCTCTGTATCTCCTCCTTGGAAAAGTGTCTGCCCAGGTCCTTTGCTCATTTTTTGATTGAATCGTTCATCATCTTGGAGTGGAGTCGAGTGAGTTCTTTATATATCTTGGAGTTCAAACCTCTATCTGATGTATCATTAGCAAATATATTTTCCCATAGGGTTGGCTCCCTTTTCATTTTGCTGATGTTTTCTTGAGTCGTGCAGAAGCTTCTTATTTTGATGAGGTCCCACTTGTTTATTCTTTCCTTTATGTCCCTTGCTTTAGGAGACATACCAGTGAAAAAATTGCTGCGTAGGATATCAGAGTTTCCCGCCAAGGTTCTCCTCTAGGACTTTTATGGTCTTGCAACTTATATTTAAGTCTTTTATCCATCTTGTGTTAGAATGTCTAAAAGGGGAATGATTCTGTTGAGGACTGATTACATAATTTACCATATTCTACATAATCTGTTCAGGCCTGGCAACATAATTTTCAGAGCCCAATGGGAAAGGAAAATGTAGGCCTCTTGTTCAAAAGAATTTCAAGATCCGAGGAGCCTTTCTAAACATAGGCCTGGAGGCCTCTTCCTTATCAGCCATCGGCCTTTATACAATTCCAAGATAGGGAAGTGTTCAGAGTTACAGGGTAGTGGCTATTTATCAACCGTTAAGGACACAGTTCAGTATTTCAGGAACAGGTCCTGCAGTACCAGCTATATCAAATATAACATCAGCCAGACATAGAAAGGGCATTGCTATTGAGTATATATGAGAATGATTCTTACAGACTGACCTTAACATTTTATGACAAATGATAGAATGAACAAGTATACAGAATTAATCCTCTTGTCCAGTGGCATAGAAATGTATGTATGTACAGTAAACTCTAAAACAGAAATAAACAATAAACCCATAAAGATGAGATCTGTGATATCACCTAAAAGCAAGTTTGAATAGACTGATACCAAGGACTTCAAGAGAGAGAAAAGGAGAAACCAAACCATAGAGAAGCACTGAGCAGCAATACTGAAAGGTTTTACTCAGTTGCATTCTAACCATGTCTATGGAAGTAGCCATGAAGAGAATTGATTCAGCAATGCTATGTAAATGCTTGCCCAGCAAAACCAAACCCCCAGCCATGTTTTAAAAATATATTAAGGGTATTACACCCATTAAAATGGCTACTATCACTTAAAAACAAAAACAAAAACAAAAAATAACAAGTGTTGGCAAGGATATGGGGAAATTGGAACTTTTGTGCACTGTTGGTGAGAGTGGTGCAGTTGCTGTGAGAAAACAGAATGGTCGGCCCTTCAAAAATTAAAATTGGAGCTACCACATATTCTCGCAGTTTGGCATTTGGGCGTATATACAAAAAAAATTGAAAGCAGAATTTCAAAGAGATATTTGTATACTCATGTTCATAGCAGTATTATTCATGATAGCCAAGAGGTGGGAACAACTCAAGTGTCCAATGACAGATGAATGGATAAACAGAATGTATCCTATACACACAATGGAATATTATGGAGCCTTAAAAAGGGAGGAAATTCTGACACATAAGACAACATGGATGCACTTTGGGAACATTATGTTAAGTGAAAAAAGCCAATCACGAAAAGACATATACTGAATGATTCCACTTTATGAGACATGTAGAGTAGTCATAGAGACAAAAAGTAGAATGATGATTTTTGGAGCTGGGTGAAGGGAAGAATGGGGAGCTAAGAGTTTAATGGATACAGAGTTTCCATTTGGAATGATGAAAATAGTTTTAGAGTGGATAATGATGATGGTTATACAACCATGTAAATTTACTTAGTGCCACTGATCTGTACATTTAAAAATGGTTTAGATGGTAAATTTTGTTATTCATATTTCACCACAATTTAAAAATATTTATGTCACTTATAAACTTTCAAGGAGCCCTTTTCAGAAAAAGAATACAAAATTATAAATATCAAATTGGATAAAAAGTAAATATTTTGAATAATAAATATTTAACAAATCACAATTTATTTAAAGCTAGTATATACCACAAACCTAACAAAATCCAGAAAATCAAGTATTTCTAACTTCTTTATGCATCTCTAAAATGCTTTGTTTTCTATGATTTTTGTCTGCATACACTCTGATAGTCTCTTCAAGACAAGGATTTTGTAATATTTTTAATAGCAAGAAAGACAATTTAGTCATTCCTTAAACATAGTTAATTGAAATTTTTATTATTAATAACTTTAAAAAGTCTCTTTTAACTTTGCAACTAGTTGTCTTGTGAATTCTTAGATTTTGACAAATTTGAAGGAAGTAATAAATTTCTTTTATATAAGAGCTGTAATATTTCAGTGTATTTTAAGGGGTTTTTGGGTCAATATCTTCAAACTGACAGTATTCAATAGTCAATTTGCCATTAAAGTTCTCATTGTACTGGAGTATTAAGAGTTTTATATTATTATTAATGTCAATATTTCATGTTTAAGTCACAAGAATTCAAAATCTTTTTCCAATGATTTCTTATAATTCACTATTCTTCATTAATCAGATTTCAAATAAACCAAATACCATTTATTTCTCCTGATAAAGTGTCTCTTCCTCATAGTGAATGATTTGTTTTGCTATGATTTGAAGGTTTTGTGTTACATTTTTTTCCTGATGTCAGAAAACATCTATTAACTTAATCACTACTCTTCTGTTTTGTTTCATACTCCATTAATTTTAAGAAATAAAAAATGAGCTATCTTTATGTATATTTAAATAGTTTATAGTTTATCCTTAGAGCCATTGTTTTGAATTCAATATCTGATAGTTCCCTTGCCTCTATTTCAGCTCAGCTCTATATAGCTCTCTCTGCAGGGATTCCCCTTTTCCACTCATTTGGGGGGAACTTCTTTTTCTTCCCATTTTTGTGAGAGTCTATTTATTTATTTATTTATTTATTTATTTATTTTTGCTTCTGCTTCAATTGATTTCATAAATATACACATCTACTGATATTTACTTTAAAAGAGATAAAAAGAAAGAATAGTCATTGTAAGAAAACATTTTGAAATAAAATGGATAATTCATAAATGCTAAAAAAATAGTTCATAGTTTCTTATGTAATTATTCAAATGTTCCAACCCATTTTTCTGAATTGTAGTTACTATTGCATATTCCTAACTCAATTTTTCTTTGGCAAATCCCAAAACTGTCCATGAAGGAAATCAAGATGGAAAGACACAGTGGGCTTAACAGACTAGTTAAAATACTCCAATTCCATAAATTTAAAAAAAACTCAAGACCATATGAGTACATTCCTAGGGCCCATCCCAAGGCCTTGGGAAGGGCAATGCATAGAGGGACCCTCAAGCTTAACAAATCCATTTCTGCCACCAACCCAAATAGAGCTGCTCCCTAAAGGTACTGTCCAGGCAACAAAGTCAATAGTTTGTAAACCATATTTTAATATATTTTGTTTCATGACTGCCTCCTGTCAAAATCCTTCTACTCCTGCTATAATTGGGTATAATGAAGAATTATTTGTTTCTTCCTGTCCCCTCTTTCTCCTCTTGTTGGCTGCCTTTCCACTCCTCTGGAGTTCTGGGAGATTATGCTCTGGAGCCCTGCAGTTGCTGACAGATTTCATTAACCTGATGGAAATGTTTCTTCTCCTAACACCCTCCTTTGACTGCTGCCAGATTTCTCTCAGCCTCTCAGTTTCAGCTGAGACGTATGCTGGCCAATGGTGCTTGTGTGAGCAGGCGAGTGGGTGAAGGTCAGTGGAAACCCAACAATGGACCACCCCCTCCCCGCTCCCAATGCTGCTTTAGTTCATACAAAGAAAGAATCTATTTTGACGAATGAAAATAACAATACAACTTAGAATTCGCCAGTATGATCTCTATTTTCAACCGTTTGACCTTCCATGTACCTTTGATATCACACAAGTGAACTGAATATTCAGGAACATGTGGATTTAAAATGAAGTGACATTCAAATAGTCAGATGCATTATCAACACCTCATAATTACAGTTCTTAGCATATGTAAAATAGAATTATATGCTCTATGCAACAAAGTGACAGTTTCAAAAAGCAACGTGCTCATAGAACCCTTATTTTTTAAAAAAATTTGTGCACACGTATTTATTTTTATTTTTTATCAGCACAATTTATTGATAATGATTAGTCAGTCTTTTAAAGTGCCATACCAGTAAGTATTCTCTAGTGAGCAGGAGAAATTTTAAAATTAAAAGGAGAGATCCAGGATGGCAGAGGAGTAAGTAGAAGCTACATTAATCTTACCACAAGATAAATCTGGAATTACAACTAAATTGTAGAGAAATCATCCTGAATAACCAACTGAACACTAGCTGGAGAGAAGCCTTATAACCAAGGACAAAGAGAAGAAACTACTTCACCACAGCAAGACATGTAGGGAGTGTGGAGGAGGTGCAGGAGGGCTGTCTAGGCTCCTACCGGCAGCAGCTGAAGTTCCAGAGGGATATTTCAGCAGTGCAGGGGTTTTCCTGAGAAGTGTGGGATCTAAACCCTAAGCTCGGCTCTCAAGCCTACAGCACCAGAGCCAAGAAGGAACCCAAATAAAATTCAGCTGTGAAAAGCAGCAGGGTTTCTGTCTGCCAGAAAGAGATGCAGAGAGCCTCCTAAAGGGCCAACATGCAAAATTTTGTTTGCAGCTACTTATCCTGAGAGAGAGCACAGTGGACTAGAGGCACTTGAGGAGAGTCTGGGCCTTGTGGCTCTGGGGAGAGAACTGAAGGAATACCAACAGGGTCCCTGTGCTGAGTCATTCCCCATACTGCAGAAGCCATCTTTCTCAGGCAGAGCACTACTCTTGAAGTGGCATCAGCCTGAGGGGAAGCAATTAGCCTGACCACAGGAATTGCTCTGAACCATCCTGTGGAGCTTAAAACAAGCTCCTGATTACAGCTTGATTAGTTTAACAACTGATTGGTTTAACAACTAAGGCAGAAAATACAAAGACACAGAGAGTATGGGAAGACAAAGAAACAGACCCAAAATGAAAGAACAAGAGAATTCTCCAGAACAAGAACTATATGAAATGGAGATAAGCAATTTATCAGATAGAGAATTTAGAGTAATAATTATAAGGATACTCTACAGCATGAAAAAAGACATAGAAACCATAAAAAAGGATAAGTCAGAAATAAATAATGCAATATCTGAAATAAATAATACACTGGAAGGAATAAACAGTAGGTTAGATGAAGCAGAGGATCACATCAGTTATTTGGAGGACAAGGTAGAAGAAAACACCCAAGCCAAGCAGCAAAAAGAAAAAAGAATTTTTAAAAATGAGGACTGCTTAAGAAACATTTTAGACAACATGAAGCAGAACAACTACCACAACATGGGACTACCATAAGGAGAAGAGAGCAAGCAGGGGATCAAGAACCTATTTGAAGAAATAATGACCAAAAATATCACTAATCTGGTAAAGGAAAAAGACACACAAGTCCAGGAAGCTCAGAGAGTCACACACAAGTCGGACCCAAACAGGCCAACACCAAGATACATCATAATTAAAAAGACAAGGCTTAAAGATAAGGAGAGACTCCTAAAAGTTGCAAGAGAAAAGCAGGTAATTACCTACAAGGAAGCACCAATTAGACTGGCATCTAATTAATCAACAGAAATATTTCAGGCCAGGAGGGAGTTGTGTGAAATATTCAAGGCAACAAAAATCAAGGACCTACAACCAAGGTTACTCTACCCAGCAAGGCTATCACTTAAAATCAAAGGAGAAATAAGGAGCTTCCCAGACAAGAAAAAACTAAAGGAGTTTGTAAACACCAAACCAGGACTGTAACAAATGTTAAAGGGCTTGCTTTAAGTAGAAGATAAAGAGAAAGAAAATAAAAGAGAAAAGCAGTCTAATGATAAAATGACACTAAATACATATCTATCAATAATCACCTTAAATGTAAATGGCTTAAGTACTCCAACCAAAAGACACAGGGTAGCTGAATGGATAAAAAAAAAACAAGACCCATATATATGCTGCCTCCAAGAGACACATCTCAGATCAAAAGATACATATAGACTAAAAGTAAAGGGGTAGAAAAAGATATTTTATGCAAATAAAAAGAAAAAAAGTTGGGGTAGCAGTACTTATATCTGTCAAAATAGACATTAAAACAAAGGCTGTAGTAAGAAACAAAGAAGGACACTACATAGTGACAAAGGAAACAATCCAACAAGAGGATATAATCCTACTAAGCATTTATGCACCCAACATAGGAGCACCCAAATATGTAAAGCAAATCTTCATAAACATAAAAGGACAGAGCAACAGAAATACAGTCATAGTTAGGGATTTTAACACCCCACTGATGTCAATGGCTAGATCAACCCTCCCACCACAAAGCCACAGAGGCAGCAAGCCAGTGCCATATCTGATATTCCATCAGCCTGGCTAACACTATTTGATCCACCTTGGAGATTTCCAGGCAGAAAATCAACAAAGAGAGAGCAAGCTTAAACGATACACTAGATCAAATGGATTTAATTGGTATCTTCAGAGCTTTTTATTCCAAAGCAGCAGAATATACATACTTTTCACGTGCACATGGAATGTTTTCTAGGATAGACCACATGTTAGGACACAAAACAAGTCTCAATAAATTTACAAAGACTGAAATCATATCAAGCATCTTCTCTGACCACACAATGCTATGAAACTAGAAATCAACCACAATAACGCTAAAAAACACTCAAAGAAATGGAAGCTAAATAACATACTATACAAAGATGAATAGATCAACAAGGAAGAAATCAAAACACACCTTGAAACATTTGAAAATGAGGACACAACAATCAAAAATCTGTGGGACACTGGGAAAGCAATCCTAAAAAGAAAATTCATAGCCTTACAAGCCTATCTCGAAAAACAAGAAAATGGTCAAATAAACAATTGAACTTTACACTTAAAAGAACTTGAAAAAGAACAAAAACAAAGCCCAAAGTGAGTAGAAGAAAGAAAATAATAGAGATCAGAACAGGAATAAACAAAATAGCATCTAAAAAAGATGATACAACAGAGCAATGAGAGGACAATCAAGATGGCGGAGGAGTGAGTGGCAGTCACACTGACCTCCTCCCAGGACCAACCTGGAATTACAACTAAATTGGGGAGAAATCACGTGGAACAAACAACTGAACAAGAGTGAGAGAGGAACCTTGTAACCTCGGAGACAGAAAAATCAACTTTAGTGCAATCTAACTGGTAAGAAGTACAATACAGACCTGAGAGGGCAGGCAGGGTGCCCAAGGGCTGCAGCACCAGAAGGATATTGAAATGGTCAGTTGGATTTCCCTGAGAAGAGTGGGGTTTAAAACAAGTGCAGGGATCTCTATCCCACAACACCAGAGCCCAAAAAGTACACAAAAAACAGCCAGCTGCGAAAAGCGGCAGGGTTGCTCTCTACCAGAGACAGATGGCTAATACACAAAGAACTATTTAAAGGTCCAACACATAAATTTTCATTTGCAAGCACTTACTGTGGTCTCTGGCAAAAGCAGGAGAAGAGTAGGATAGAGATGCCTGAGAAGAGACTGGGGAGGGATGCTTTGGGGAGAGAACTGAGAGAGTAGACAGCAGGATCTCAGTTCTGACTCATCCCCCATGCGGCAGCAGCCATCTTGCTCAGGCAGAGACCACACCCCGTGAGCAGCACCAGCATCAAAGGACCCAAAAG
The DNA here is from genome assembly GCF_021234165.1 of Pteronotus mesoamericanus. NCBI lineage: Eukaryota > Metazoa > Chordata > Mammalia > Chiroptera > Mormoopidae > Pteronotus > Pteronotus mesoamericanus. Next base: position 1,437,211 of record NW_026555109.1, read on the forward strand.
CCCCACTCCCAGGTGAAATTCCACTCAGCCCTGTGCTCTCTAAGCTGCCTGCTGAGTGCAGAGTGACTAGATTAACAGCTGAAGGAGATAGCCACAAACAGTAGATTACTGGAAGTCTTGACAAACTGCCTAAGGTCAGACAGGGACGACATCTGACATCATCAGAGGCAGATCTAGAAAGAAAAAACAGCAGTCTCCTACCATAGAAGTTCATACCACAAAGTCAGGAAATCAAGACCAATTAACTTAAGAAAAAGAAGCAAAAAAGAAGAGTCTCCATCAAATAATGAGAAGACAAAGAAATATGTCCCACTCGAAGGGAAAGGAGGAATCCCCACAAAAAGAAATAAATGAAATAGAGGCAAGTAAACTATCAGATATTGAGTTCAAAACAACAGTTCTAAAAAGCTAAATGAGCTCAGTGAGCTCAGAGAGAATTACTAAAAACTACAGGGAAACTATGAGGAACTTACTGCAAACTACATCAGCATGAAGAAGGACATTGAAACTATCAATAAGAGACAAGAGGAAATGAAGAATACAATTTCTGAATTGAAGAACACGGTAGAAGGAATCCAAAGCAGGCTAGATGAAGCTGAAGACTGAATCAGTGAGCTGGAGGATAAGGTAGAAAAAAGCTCTCAGACAGAGCAAGAACATGAAAAAAGACTCAAAAAGAATGAAGAGGCATTTAGAGAAATGCAGGACAACCTGAATTGTAATAATATCTGTATAATAGGGATACCAGAAGGAGGAGAGGATGAGGATGGGATAGAGAACCTGTTTGACATAGTAATGGTGGAAAACTTCCCTAATTGGAGGAGAGAAAAAGTAACACAAGACCAGGAAGCACAGAGGGTCCCATTCAGGAGGAGCCCAATGAGTCCCACTCCAAGACACATCATCATTAAAATGGCAAATATCAAAGATAAACAGAGAATCCTAAAGCAAGCAAGAGAGAAAGAGGTAGTAACATATAAGGGAGCCCCAATATGGCTAGCATCTGACTTCTCAACAGAAACACTGCAAGCCAGAAGGGACTGGCAAGATTCCAAGTATTGAAAAGCAAAGGCCTGTAACCAAGACTGCTCTACCCAGCAAGGCTCTCAACTAAAACGGAAGGCAAAATAAGGAGTTTCCGAGACAAAAGAAGGCTAAAAGAATACCCCTCCACCAAAGCAGCACTGCAAAATATGCTAAAGGGACTGCTTTAAGATGAATAAAAAGTGTGTATGAATACCCAGTTCCTTTTAGAGTTGCCAATACTTGATATTACCAATATTTTTAATACTTATTAATCTGATTGTGACAATGATGTTATTTTAATTGTTCCTTTACTATTTGTTGAAACTAAACCTGTTTTAGTATATTTCTTGCCAATTTCTATTTGTTTTTTAAAGCTTTAAATGACTTTTTGGTATTCTTCATCCATTTATTGATTAAAGGTTTGTAGAACTTTTTTCCCTAAAAAAACCCCCTATTAACCATTTTTTAGATGTGTTGGAAATACTTTCCTTTTCTATTTCTTGTCCTTTAACTTTTTTTATATGTATATTACTATATAGTTCAATGTTTAATATAGTCATATTGTCAATATTTACTTTATAGCTTCTGGGTTTGAATATTTTACTTCAGGTCATGAAAAATATTAGTTCTATTTTCTTCTAAAACTCCTTAGATTCTACATATTGATTTTTAACTCACCTGAATATTTCTTGTATAATGTGTGAAATAGTGCTCTCTATTTGTTTTATTTCAAGTATTAGTGGTCCATGCACTTTATTTGTTGAATAAGCCTTATTTTACCCATTATTTGAAATATCAACTTAATTATACATATATTAATCAGATATATACGTTTGTCTCTAGAATGTTCATTATATTTCATTGATCTACTTGATTATTACTGTGCTGGTGTCATGTTGATTTAATTGCTGAGACTTTATTATGGTTTTAAATTTTTTTAAACATTTTATAATTAACTTTGACATTTTAAAAAATAAATAAAATCAATCTGCATTTAAGAAGGAAAGGAAGAGAGAGATGAAACTCCTACCTTTTACAACAACATGGATGGAAATGAAGAATATTAAGCTAAGTGAAATAAGCCCGTTGATGAAAGACAATTACCATATTATCTCACCTATAAGTTGAATCTATTCAACAAAATAAACTAATGAACAAAATAAACCACAGGCACAGAAACATGGAGCAGACTGAAAGTGACCAGAGGGGAGGGGGGAAGAGGACAGTGGTGGAAAGAAGGGGAAGGGACTAGACAAAGAACATGTATGAATGACCCATGGACATGGACAACAGAGTGGGAATTGACTGTGGGAGTGGGGAGTGGGGGTGGGATGGGTGGATGGGGTAAAGGGGAAAAATTGAGACAACTGTAATAAAATAAATGATTTATAAATTTAAAAATAAAAGCAAAAAAAGAAATTACACAAAAATAAAAATGATAATAGAAATTTTTTTAAAACAGAGCAATGAATCCAAGAACTGGTTCTTTGAAAAGATAAAAAAGATTGAAAAACCTTTAACCAGACTAATCAAGAAAAAAAGAGAAAGGACACAAAAATTAAAATCAGAAATGAAACAAGAGAAATAACAACTGACACCAAAGAAACACAAAGGATTGAAAGAAAATATTATGAACAATTATATGCCAACAAACTGGACAGCCTGGATGAAATAGATAAATTCCTAGAAACATACAGTCTTCCAAAACTAAATCAGGGGACATAGAGCAACAGAATAGACATATCATACTTAGTGAAATTGAAGCAGTAATCAGATAAACTCAAACCAAACAAAAGCCCTGGAACAATACCTTTCACAGGTAAATTTTACTAAACATTCTGAGGTGTTTCTCTTAAAAGAACCCACACATGGACACACCTACTCAGACTCACTCCCTCTGAGCTCCAGCCCTGGGGTAACAGCTTGAAAGGTACCAGTGGCATACTGGGAGAAACTGAAGTGTCTGGCATCAAGGTGAGCAGAGGCCATTGTCCCCTTTCTAAACCCTCCCCCCCACAAAGCCACAGAGGCAGCAAGCTGGTGCCATATCTGACATTGCATCAGCCTGGCTAACAGTTTGACCCACCCTGGAGATTTCCAGAAACTCCTCCCCACCCAAGCTACAAGTCCACCCAAACTGCTTTTCCATATGAATGATTGGTCTTGGCTCATGCTTCACAACTTTCTAAATCCTATCAAACAAGCAACAGTGATCCCTAGTGAGCCTCAGTGAGCCTCAGACCTGGCACTAGAAGCAGCCAGCCTACATTCATCGGTTGGCTTCCCATGGGAATCTCCAATCCTAGCAAAAGTAGCAGCCATCTCAGATTGCTTTATTGTTTAGGCAGGGTGGCCCAGGGCAAAACATAGGTGGGCACTTACCTTGGCATGCACCACTGAGGACTCCCTAGTGCCACTGCATCCAGTGGAAAGCTACAGACCATATTGGAGTACCACCACAGTGCCCCTGCACAGCTGATCCTCCATGGAGGGTGGAAGTTGGAGGTCAGTGGTCAAAGCCAATCTTTGCAGCTAACTGACCTGTATAAATCCCTCCCATTAATCTGCCAACAGCCACCAAGGCTCAACTACAAGAGGAGAGTATACTCAGCCCACACTAAGGGTATACCTTGAGTACCCAGCTTGGGTGATAGGGGAGGCTGTGCCACTGGACACTACAGGACACCTACTACATTAGGCCATACTACCAAGACACAAGAGTCAAAGTAGCTCTACCTAATACATAGAAACAAACAAACACAGGCAGGCTGCCATAATAAGGACACAAAGAAACATGGCCCAAATGAAAGAACAGATCAAAACTCCAGAAAAAGTGCTAAATGCAATGAATATAAGCAACCTATCAGATGTAGAACTCTAAGCACTGGTTATAAGGATGCTTAAGGAAGTTAGTGAGAACCTCAGCAGCATAAAAAAGATCCTGTCAGAATTGAAGGATACACTAGTTGAAATAAAGAACAATTTACAGGGAAACAACAGCAGAGTGGATGAAGCTGAGAAGCAAATCAATGATTAGGAACATAAGGAGCCAAAAAACAACCAATCATAACAACAAGAAGAAAAAAAGAATCCAAACCCCTCCACCCCAAAACAATGATAGTGTAAGGAGCCTCTGGGACAACTTCAAGAGATCCAACATTCGCATTATAGGGGTGCCGGAAGGAGAACAGAAAGAGCAAGAAATTGTAAATCTACTTGAAAAAATAATGAAAGAAAAATTCCGTAATTTCGTGAAGGAAATAGGCATGCAAATCCAGGAAGCACAGAAAGTCCTAAACAAGGTAGATGCAAAGAGGACCACTCCAAGACACATCATAATTAAAATGCTAAAGGTTAAAGATAAAGAGAGAATCTTAAAAGCAGCAAGAAAAAAGAAGCTAGTCACCTACAGGGAAGTTCCCATAAGACTGTCCACTGATTGATTTCTCAAAGGAAACTTTGAAGGCTAGAAAGGATTGACAAGAAATATTCAAAGTCATTAAAAACAAGGACCTATAGCCAAGATTGCTATACCCAGCAAAACTATCGCTTAATTAATCAAAGGGCAGATAAAGACCTTCCCAGACAAGTAAAAACTAAAGGAGTTCATCATCACCAAACCGTTGTTATATGGAAAGTTACAGGGACTTTTTTTTTTAAGAAGATTAAAAATAAGAACAATAAAATGGCAAAAAAATGCATATCTATCAACAATTGAATCTAAAAATCAAACTAAATAATCAAAAACAGAGGCAGAATCATGGATACGGAGAGTATTTTGATGTTTGCAAGATGGGAGGGGGTTGTGAGGGAATGGGTAAAGAGGTGAGAGGATTAAGAAACACAAATAGGTACAGAATTTACATTGGGATGTAAAGTGCAGTATAGGAAATGGAGTAGTTTAAGAACTTATATGCATGACCCATGGACATGAATGATAGTGGGGACATTGCCTGAGGGAGAGGGGGATGATGGGTGAAGGGGGCAAAGAGGGAAAAATCAGGACAACTGTAATAGCATAATCAATAAAATATAATTTAAAAAATAAATTGATTTTAAAAAGATTTAAGAAAATGTTTCAAAGATGATGGAATCACAATCGAAGAGCAGCCCCTTGACTTGGAGAATTAAGCAGTTAGCTTTTTATGTATTATTTTTAAATAATTTTTTCTATACTATATATAATTTTACATAAATGCATATTATACATGCTTTTATTATTTTAATGTTTTTATACTTCATGGAAATCTCTCCAAGTCAATTGGTTTAGATTTTATTGTCTTTTTTTATTTTTAAAATCATGTTTATTCTATTACAGTTGTCTCAATTTTTCCCCCTTGCTCTCCTTCACCCATCCCATGACGCCCCCTTCTCTCACAGTCAATTCCCACTCTGTTGTCCATGTCCATGGATCATTCATAAATGTTCTTTGTTTAGTTCCTTATCCTTCTTTCCACCATTGTCCTCCTTCCCCATCCCCTCTGGTCACTTTCAATCTGCTCCATGTTTCCTTGCTTGTGGTTTATTTTGTTCATTAGTTTATATTGTTGAATAGATTCGACTTATAGGTGAGATGATATAGTATTTGTCTTTCACCGACTGGCTTATTTCAATAGCTTAATATTCTCCAGTTCCATCCATGTTGTCGCAAAAGGTAGGAGTTCCTTCCTTCTTTCTTTCTTTCTTTTTTTTAATGCCAATTGATTTCATTTATTTTTTTTATGTTAAGATCCATTATAAAATATTTAAAAAGTTAAATCCATCATAAAGTCTCAGCAATCATGACATCTGCACAGAAATAATCAAGTAGATGAATGAAATAAAATGAGCATTCTAGAAACAAATGTATATATCGTTCTAAAATTTAATATATGATTAAATTGATATTTCAAGTCAATGGTGAAAATAAGGTTTATTCAACATATAAGGTGCATGGATCATTATTATTGAAATAAAACAAATATAGAGCCCCATTTCACACATTATACAAGAAATATTCAGGTGAGTTAAAAATCAATATGTAAAATCCAAGGAGTTTTAGGAGAAAATACAAAATAATATTTTTCTTACCCTCAAGTAAAATATTCAAACCCAGAAGCCATAAAGTAAAATATTGACAATATGACTATATTAAGCACTTAAGATGATACAGTAATATTCTTATAAAAAAAAGTTAAAGGACAAGTAATAGAAAGGAAAGTATTTGCCACACATCTAAAAAAGGGTTAATAGTTTGGGTTTTTTTAGAGAAAACATTCTACAAACATTTAATCAAAAAATGGATAAAGAATATGAAAAAGTCATTTAAAGCTTTTTAAAATAATAGAAATAGGCAAGAAATATACTAAAACAGGTTTAGTTTCAACAAATAATAAAGTAACCATTAATATAACACATCATTGTCACAATCAGATTAATAAGTATTAAAACTATTGGTAATATCAAGTATTGGTGACTGTGAAAGGAACTGAGTATTCATAGACTCTTTTTCTTCATCTCCTTAAAGCAGTCCCTTCAGCATATCTTGCAATGCTGGTTTGGTCGAGGTGTATTCTTTTAGCCTTCTTTGTCTGGGAAACTCCTTATTTCGCCTCCCATTTTAAATGAGAGCCTTGCTGGGTAGAGCAGTCTTAGTTGCAGGCCTTTGCTTTTCAATACTTGGAATATTTCTTGCCAGTCCCTTCGGGCTTGCAGTGTTTCTGTTGAGAAGTCAGCTGCTAGTCGTACGGGGGCTCCCTTATATGTTACTACCTCTCTCTCCCTTGCTGCCTTTAGGATTTTCTGTTTATCTTTGATATTTGCCATCCTCCCCTCCTTCTGGTATCCCTATTATACAGATATTATTACATTTCAGGTTGTCCTGCATTTCTCTAAATGCCTCTTCATTCTTTTTGAGTCTTTTTTCATGTTCTTGCTCTGTCTGAGAGCTTTTTTCTACCTTATCCTCCAGCTCACTGATTCAGTCTTCAGCTTCATCTAGCCTGCTTTGGATTCCTTCTACTGTGTTCTTCAATTCAGATATTGTATTCTTCATTTCCTCTTGTCTCTTATTGATAGCTTCTACGTCTTTTTTCATGCTGATATAATTTGAAGTAAGCTCCTTGTAGTTTTTTTAATTCTCTCTGAGCTCAATGAGCTCATTGAGCTTTGTTAGAACCGTTGCTTTGAACCCAGTATCTGATGGTTTACTTGCCTGTATTTCATTTAGTTCTCTTTTTTGGGATTCCTCCTTTCCCTTTGACTGGAGGGTGTTTTTTTATCTTCCCATTATTTGTGAGACTCTTCTTTTTTGCTTCTGCTTCTTAAGTTGATCTGTCTTGATTTCCTGACTTTGTGGTGTGAACTTCTATGGTAGGAGACCGTTGTCTTTTTTCTTTCTGGATCTGCCTCTGATGATGTCAGATGTCGTCCCTGTCTGACCTTAGGCAGTCTTTAAGAGACTTCCAGGAGTGTAGTGTCTGTGTCTGTCTCCTCCAGTTCTTAATCTAGTCACTCTGCCCTCAGAAATCAGGGTGGGGCAGAGTCTCTCCTGTGTGCGGAACTATTGTGTCCTTTCTCACTACTGTCACTCAGGGGAGTGGTCTTAATGAGCCAGATGGCTGCTACCATATGAGGGAGGAGTCAGCACTGGGATCCTGTTGGCTACTCTCTCCATTCTCTTCCCAAAGCCTCTGTCCTCAGTCTCTTCTCAAGTGTCTCTAGACCACTCTGTGACACTATCTGTGGAGATCCACTCTCTGTAGCTGCCGCCCTGGACTCAGCTGTCAGGTTTTAGCATTACTGGGCATAGGCAGAGCCTCCTGGGGGTGGGGCTATTGGGTCCTCTCACACTGTTGCTGCTCAGGACAGTGATCTGCCTGACCAAGATGGTTGCTGTCGCATAGGGACGAGTCAGCACTGGGATCTCACCAGCTACTCTCTCAGTTCTCTCCCCAAAGCTGCTTCCCCCAGTCTCTCCTCAGGTGTCTCCAGCCCGCTCTGTCCCTGCCTTTGCCAGAGCCCAGGGTAAGTGGATGCAAACAAAAATGTATGTGTTGGCCTTTTAAACGGCTCTTTGCATCTCCAGCCACCCGTCTCTGGCAGAGAGTAACCCTGCTGCTTTTCGCACCTGTGCTCTGGTGGTGTAGGCTGTAGATCCCCGCTTATGGTTGAGACCCTGCTCTTCTCAGGGCAATCCTACTGGCTGTTTCAATATCCTTCTGGTGCTGCCTGTGGGCACCCCGCCCGCCTTCTCAAATCTCTACCACACTTCCTACCAGGTAGATTGGCTAAAGCTGATTATTCTGTCTGTCTAAAATTAAAAGGCTCCTGTCTCACTATAGTTCAGTTGTTCATTCCAGGTGACTTCTTCACAATTTAGTTATAATTCCAGGTTGGTCTTTGGAGGAGGTCAGTGTGACTTCCACTCATCTCCCGCAAGCTTGATTCTATCTGATTCAGTCTTTTTAATGGCTGAATAATAATTCGTGGCACTGGTATGCCATCAATTATTCAGCCAATAGGTTTCTTTCCAACTTTTTGTCACAATAAATAATGCTGCAATAACATCCATGTGAAAAAAAAATTAAATTAAGTTAAAAGATGAGCTTGAACAATATCAGGGTCCAAAGAGAGTGGTTTACCAAATCAACCAGATCCTACAGTAGCTGACTGTAGATCACATGGTGTCTTCCCAATATCAGCCTGATGGTGATAGTAATAACAACAGCTAAGAATTTCACATGCATTTATTCCTCATAACAATTCTACCATTTTCAACAAATAAACCAAGGCTTAGATACTTCAGTTAACTTCCTGAAGGTTTCAAATAATTGGTGAAGCTTTGGTCATTTGTGTCTAAGTTGTCAAATTTATGGGCACATATTTGTTTATAATATTTATTAGCCTTTTAACTTTTCGCACTCCTGTTATTAGTAAATTGTATTTTCTTTTTTTTCCTGATAAATATGGCTACATGTTTATAAATTCTATTGATCTTCTCAAAGAACCAGGAACATTTGACTTCATTGACTTTTCCTCTATTGTTTTGGTTCTTATTGTTTTTGACTCAAATATCATTTGTGTCTGCTCTAATCTTCATTATTTCCTTTCCTCTACTTATGTTCAGTTTAATTTGCTTTTATTTTTCTCATTTCTTAAGATGGAAGCTGAGATCATTGACTTGAAATCATTCCCCTTTTCTAACATAGGCATTTAGTACTATAAATTTCCCCAAGGATGCTTTAGTAGCATCCCACAAATTATGGTATGCTGTTTTCTTTTTCTTTTCCTAATTTTATTTTCAATTATAGTTTACATTCAATATTATTTTGTATTAGTTTCAGATGTAGAGCATAGTGGTTAAATTATCATATACTTCAAAAAGTGTCCCTCCCTAATATTTCCAGTACCACTTAGCACCATACATAGTTATTACAATAGTATTTATTTATTTATTCATTCATTCATTTATTTATTTTTAATTGAATTTATTGGTGTGATACTGGTTAATAAAATTATATAAGTTTCATGCGTACAGTTCTATAATATATCATCTGTATAATGTATTGTGAGTTTACCGCTCCAAATGAAGTTTCCTTCTATCACCATATATCCCTCCTTTACTCTCTTCTACTTTCGCCCTTACCCCCCTTTCCCTCTGGTACAGTAATATTGACTATGTTCACTAAACTTGGTTTTACATCCTCATGACTATTTTGGAGCTACCAATCTCTAATACTTAATCTCTTCCCCTTTTTACCCAGTTCCCCAACCCAACTCCCCTCTGGCAAGCATCAGTCTGTTCTCTATGTCTATGAGTCTGTTTCAGCTTTGTTTATTTTGATAAGTAAAATCATATGTTATTTCTCTTACTCTGACTGACTTTTTCTTTTTTTTTTAATTTATTTACTTTTTAAATACATCTGGCTCTGCCTCCCCCCGCCACCTCTTTCCCTTGCCCCCTCCCTCCTTCCCTCCCTCAGCTCTTCCCCTTTGGTTTTGTCCATGAGTCCTTGCTATATGTTCCTTGACTTTCCACTTCCACCCCTTTCCCTGGCCGCGCCTTACCTCTTGTCTCTGTTGATTTCTTTTTCTTTCAGTGTTGCTGGTCATATTTTCCTTGCATCTTTGCATTGTTGGTTAGGTTCCGCTTACAGGTGAGATCATATGGTATTTGTCTTTCGCCCCCTGGCTTATTTCACTTAGCATGATGCTCTCCAGTTCCATCCATGCTGTCGCGAAGTTTAGTAGTTCTTTTTTTCTTTCTGCTGCGGAGTATTCCATTGTGTATATGTATCATTACATTTTGATCCAACCATCTACTGATGGGCATTTAGGTTGCTTCCAACACTTGGCTATTGTAAATTGTGCTGCTGTGAACATTGGGGTGCATAGGTTCTTTGGAATTGACATTTTGGGATTCGTAGGGTATAGTCCCAGCAGGGGAATCACTGGGTCAAAAGGCAGTTCCATTTTCAGCTTTTTGAGGAAATTCCACACTGCTTTCCACAGTGGCTGCACCAGTCTGCATTCCCACCAAGAGTGTACTAGGGTTCCCTTTTCTCCACAGCCTCGCCAGCACCTGTTGTTTGTGGATCTGTTTATGATGGCCATTCTGCCCGGTGTGAGGTGGTACCTCATGGTGATTTTGATCTGCATTTCTCTGATGGCTAGGGATGCCGAGCATCCTTTCAAATGCCTCTGGGCCCTCTGTATCTCCTCCTTAGAAAAGCATCTGCCCAGGTCCTTTGCCCATTTTTTGATTGGATCGTTTGTCTTTTTGGTGTGGAGTCGAGTGAGTTCTTTATATATCTTGGAGATCAAACCTCTATCTGATGTATCATTAGCAAATATATTTTCCCATACGGCTGGCTCCCTTTTCATTTTGCTGATGTTTTCTTTTGCCGTGCAGAAGCTTCTTATTTTGATGAGGTCCCACTTGTTTATTCTTTCCTTTATGTCCCTTGCTTTAGGAGACATATCAGTGAAAAAATTGCTGCGTGGGATATCTGAGAGTTTCCTGCCCATGTTCTCCTCTAGGACTTTCATGGTGTTGCAACTTGTATTTAAGTCTTTTATCCTTCTTGAGTTTATTTTTGTGTATGGTGTCAGCTGATGATCCAATTTCAATTGTTTGCAGGTAGCCGTCCAGCTCTCCCACATCATTTGTTGAAGAGGCTATTATGGCTCCATTTTATGCTTCTGCCCCCTTGTGAAATATTAGATTTCCATAGAGACCTGGGCTTATTTCTGGGCTTTCTATTCTGTTCCACTGGTCTACGGGCCTGTTCTTGTGCCAGTACCAGATTGTTTTGAGTATGGTGGCTTTGTAGTAGAGTTTGATGTCCGGTATTGTGATCCCTCCTACTTTGTGTTTCTTTCTCAAAATTGCTGCGGCTATTCGGGGTCGTTTATGGTTCCATATAAATTTTTGAAATGTCTGTTCTGTTTCTGTGAAATAGGTCATTGGTATCTTAATAGAGATTGCGTTAATCTATAAATTGCTTTGGGTAGTATGGACATTCTGAGGATATTAATTCTTCCAATCCATAAGCACGGTATATGCTTCCATTTATTTGTGTCTTCCTTCATTTCTTTCTTCAATGTTGTATAGTTTTCTGCATACAGGTCTTTTGCGTCTTTGGTTAAATTTATGCCTAGGTACTTTATCTTTTTTCTTGCTATATCGAAGCGTATTTTTTCTTTCTGATTTCTTCTTCTTCTATTACACTGCTGGTGTACAAAAACGCCTTTGATATCTGAATGTTGACTATGTATCCTGCTGTTTTGCAAAATTCACTTATTAGGTTGAGGAGTTTTTTGGTGGAGTCTACAGGGTTCTCTATGTACACTATCATGTCATCTGCAAACAATGATAGTTTTGCTTCCTCCTTTCCTATTTGGATGCCTTTTATCTCTTTCTCTTGTCTGACCGCTGTGGCTAGGACTTCCAATACGATGTTGAAAAGAAGCGGTGAGAGTGGACATCCTTGTCGTGTTCCCGATCTTAGTGGGAAAGCTTTCAGTTTTTGCCCGTTGAGTATGATATTGGCTGTAGGTTTTTCATATATGGCCTTTATTACGTTGAGGAATGCCCCATTTATTCCCATTTTGCTGAGTGTTTTGATCATAAATGGGTGCTGTACCTTATCAAATGCTTTTTCTGCATCTATCGAGATGATCATGTGGCTTTTGTCTTTTCTTTTATTTATGTGATGTATCACGTTTACTGATTTGTGTATATTGAACCATCCCTGCATCCCTGGGATGAATCCCACTTGATCGTGGTGGATAATCTTTTGAATGTATTGCTGGATGCGGTTTGCCAATATTTTGTTGAGGATTTTAGCATCTATGTTCATCAGCGAAATTGGCCTGTAGTTTTCTTTCTTTGTAGGGTCTTTATCTGGTTTTGGGATTAGGGTGATGCTGGCCTCATAGAAGGAGTCTGGGAGTCGTCCCTCCTCTTGGATTTTTTGGAATCGTCTGAGAAAGACAGGGGTTAGCTCTTCCTTAAATGTTTTGTAAAATTCTCCTGGGAAACCGTCTGGCCCTGGGCTTTTGTGTGCTGGGAGTTTCTTGATTACTGCTTCAGTTTCCCCAGCTGTTATCGGTCTGTTCAAGCTTTCTGTTTCTTCCTCCTTCAGTGTAGGAAGATCATACTTTTCTAAAAATTTGTCCATTTCATCAAGATTTTCAAATTTCTTGGCATATAATTGTTCATAATAGTTTCTGATGATCCTTTGTATTTCTGTGGTATCAGTTGTTATTTCTCCTCTTTCATTTCTGATGTTATTAATTTGGGTCCTCTCCCTTTTCTTCTTGATGAGTCTGCTTAAAGGCTTGTCAATTTTATTTATCTTTTCAAAGAACCAGCTTCTGGATTGGTGGATCCTCTGAATTGTTCCTTTTGTCTCTATGCCATGAAGTTCTGCTCTAATCTTGACTATTTCCTTCCTTCTACTTGCTCTGGGATTTATTTGTTGTTGTTTCTCCAGTTCTTGAAGTTGTAGTGTTAGGTCTTTTATTTGAAATGTTTCTATCTTTTTTAGGTAAGCCTGTATTGCTATGAACTTCCCTCTCAGGACCGCCTTTGCTGTGTGCCATAGGTTTTGGACTGTTGTCTGTTCATTTTCATTTGTTTCCAGAAATTTTTTGATTTCTTCTCTTATCTCACTATTGACCCATTCATTGTTTAATAGTCTACTGTTCAGTCTCCATGAGTTTGCAAGTTTTTGAAGTTTCTCTTTGAGGTTGATTTGGAGTTTCAAGGCCTTGTGGTCTGAGAAAAAGTTTGGTATTATTTCAATTTTCCTGAATTTGCTGAGGCTTGCTTCGTGTCCTATCATGTGGTCTATCTTTGAAAAACTGCCATGAGCATTTGAAAAGAATGTGTATTTTTCTTCTTTGGGATGTAAGGTTCTATATATGTCAGTGAAGTCTCTTTGATTCAGTGTGTCATTCAGCGCCACGATAGGTTTATTAATGTTTTGTTTGGAAGACCTGTCCATTTTTGACAGTGGGGTGTTGAAATCCCCTACTATCAGTGTGTTGCTGTCTATATCTTTTTTGAAGTCATCCAACAATTTCCTTATAAACTTGGGGGCTCCTATATTGGGAGCATATAAGTTTACAATGTTTATGTGTTCTTGATAGATTCTTCCTTTAAGTATGATAAAGCGCCCCTCTGGGTCTCTCTTTATGGCCTTTGCTTTGAAATCTACTTTGTCTGATACAAGTATGGCAACCCCGGCCTTTTTCTCTTGCCTGTTTGCTTGGAATATTTTCTTCCATCCCTTTTCTTTCAATCTGTGTAGGTCTCTTGCTCTGAGGTGGGTCTCTTGTAGGCAGCATATGTGTGGGTCATGTTTTCTTATCCATTCAGCTACCCTGTGTCTTTTGATTGGGGCATTTAGTCCATTCACATTGAGAGATATTACTGATAGAAACTTACTCATCTTTTCTCTTTGTACCTGTGTTCCTCTCTGTCTCATTCTTTTCCTTCATCTGCTTAAACCAGTCCCCTTAGCATATCTTGGAGTGCTGGTTTGGTAGAGATGTATTCTTTTAGCCTTCTTTTGTCTGGGAAACTCTGTAGTTCTCCTTCTATTTTAATGGAGAGCCTAGCTGGGTAGAGCAGCCTTGGCTGTAGGCCCTTGCTTTTCATGGCTTGGAATATTTGTTGCCATTCCCTTCTGGCTTGTAGTGTTTCTGTTGAGCAGTCAGCTCCTAGGCGTATCGGGGCCCCCTTTTATGTTACTTTCTCCTTCTCCCTTGCTGCCTTGAGGATTCTCTCTTTGTCTTTGACATTTGCCATTTTAATGATGATGTGTCTTGGAGTGGACCTCCTTGAGTCCCTCTTGAGTGGCGTCCTCTGTGCCTCCTGGATCCATGAGAGCCTTTCTCTCCTCAAATTAGGGAAATTTTCCATCATTACTTTTTCGAGGAGGTTCTCTATCCCTTGCTCCTCTTCTTCTCCTTCTGGTATCCCTATTATACGGATATTATTATGTTTCAGGTTGTCCTGCATTTCCCTAAATGTCTGTTCATTCTTTTTGAGCCGTTTTTCCATTTCTTGTTCTTTCTGGGAGCTTCTTTCTACCTTGTCCTCCATCTCACTGATTCGATCCTCAGCTTCATCCAGGCTGCTTTGGATTCCTTCTACTGTGTTCTTCAATTCAGAAATGGTATTCTTCATATCCTCTTGTGTCTTCTTGATAGTTTCTATGTCCTTTTCCAGGTTGATATAGTTTGCTGTAAGATCCTGATAGTTTCTCTGCAGTTTCTCATAGTTATCTTTGAGCTGGCTGAGCTCATTGAGCTTCCTTAGAACCATTGTTTTGAATTCCATATCTGATAATTCCCTTGCCTCTATTTCATTTAGCTCTCTGTGTGGGGAGTCCCCTTTTCCACTCATTTGAGGGGAACTTCTTTTTCTCCCATTTTTGTGAGAGTCTGTTAAGTATTTTTGTCCTTTACTTTTCTTTCTGGGCTTGCCTCTGATGATGTCAGTTGTTGACCCTATAGGGCCTTGGGTTGTTTGTTTGAGCCTTTCAGGAGTCTAATGCCTGTGTCTGACTCCTGCTTGGAGCAGCTCTGTGACCCTTTTGGTCAGGGCTGGGCTATTTTTGGGGATCTCTCTGCGCTCTCACGCGGGCTCCTTGAGCACGTTCCCAGCCCAGCAGGGTCCCCCACCTGCCTGGGCTCGCACGTGCTTGCCCCGGGCCAGGGGGCTTATTCGCGACCCCGCGTACTCATTTGGCCCCCCTGGCATGCGAGCTTCGCGGCACTGGTCCGTTTAGGGTCTTCTATTGTGTATTTTCCCCGCTTTTGGCTCTTTGGGTGCGTTGCTTGCCCTCACCAAATGGGGACTACGGAAATGGGAGGAAATCAGCTCTAGGTCTCTCCGGTTAATCCTGTTTCTGGTCTCTCCTCCAGGGATTCTGGGCAGCTCTACTTATTTTGTGGGTCGCTCCGCAATCGCGGCGGGCAGGTCAATTTACACCTGCCCTTGCCCCTCTGTGCACTCCCTCGCAGGCCATATGGGTGCCAGTCTGTGTGAGGCCTTGCCGGCAGGTGCAAGGGTTCGCCAGCCCGCGTGGGTCACACACACGCTCGCCAACCCTCACTAGTCACTCGGCGCAAGTGTGCGCGTCTGCTCTGGGTGTTTTGGGGGTGTCTATGTTTGCTTTTCAGCTTTTGGCTCTTTGGGGGTGTGACCTCTTCCCGCGCAATGGAGACTAGGGCAAGGAGAAGGAGTCGGGACTCACCGGTTCCTCCTCCCGTTCTTTCCCCAACGCCTCCGTTTCTAGTCTCCCCTCAGGGGCCTCTGGGCAGTTCTGTGACCCCTTCGGCCAAGGATCCAACCCCTGTGCGGACTGCGTTTCAATCGCAGGCAGTCTGGTTCATGGGCGCCCCGCTTCTGCCTCTTTGGGTGACTGACTTATTCAGTTAGTGTAATACCCTCTAGGCCATCGATGCTGTCTTTTTAATCTTCAACATCAAGCTTGTTGAGTCAAGGATATGGATAGTTTCTGGAGAGAGAGAGATGAACGAACTGATTTTTACTAATGTGAGCTAATTCTAAAAAGTGATAAAATATTATCCATTAGAGTATGACTGTGTATTTTTATAACTGTCTTAAGATAGACAAAGTAGTTAAAAGATACTGCATAATTTGGAAAAACTCTTCCTTAGTCACATTGTCCTCACCTGTAAAAATGAAAGAATTGCTGAGGTCCCTCTAGTTCTTACATTTGAATTCTATATTGTTCTATTAATGGCCACAGCACCTTTTACCTCTTCACCTTATTTATTTTTTTCCTTCATATAGCCATAGTCTCTCTCTTTCTACTTCTACATACCACAGTAGGAAAAAAAATTAAGGCCAAGTTCCATCAGGTCTAGACATAGCTCAAGAAAACCCCTTGGAATAGGAATGGGAATTTCTATCCCATGGTCATAGTCTTCAGGCCAAAATTGTTCAGTATTTTCTGTAATATAAAGAGAGGTCCCTAAACTTTTTTGTAAAGGGCCAGGTTGTAAATACTATATGCTTTTTCGGCCACACAGTCTATTTCAACTCTGTCATTGTATTGGTAATACAGCCATAGATGATGTTTTAATTAATGAGCATGACTGTTCCAATAAAACTTTACGTAATTGGAAATTTGAATTTTATATAATTTTCCACTTGATATGAAATACTATTCTTCTAATACCTTTTCAAAAATTTCAAAATCTAAAAGTCATTAGGAGTATATGGATCATACAGACATGAGTAGCTGTACAGATTCAAACAACACCTATCTAAATTCTAGTTATTGTTTTTGCAGAAATTGACAATCTTATCTTAAATTCATATGGAAATCCAAGGGTCTCAGAATATCTAAAATAACCTTGAAAACAAAAGTTCAAGTACACACATTTTCCAATTTCAAAACTTAATAGAAAAGTTACAAGACTTGTTTTTGCAATGTGTTTGCCTGTCCTTATGCCAAAAAAGACTGTGTGGTATTGTCATAGGGCAAAAACATTACAAAAAAAGAAAACTAAACACCTCTCACCCTCTGTGAATATAGATGTAAGAAATCTTTAAGAATATTAACAGAGAATTAATCATTGTATGAAAGGATTAGACACCATCACCAAGTGAGGCTAATTCTAAGGGTTCAAGACTACTTCAATATTTGAAAATTGATCAATGTTATTTGTCATTTTAACAAAATAAAGATCAAATGATAGTACCAACTGATGCAAAAAAGTGACAAAACTTAACATCTATAAATGATAAACTAAAATTTAAAAACTCTCAGAAGAATAGAAATAAAAGGGAACTTCTTCAACTTGTAAAGAAGTTCTACAAAATACCTCCAGCTAACATTATGCTTAGTGGTAGAAAGCTGAATGTTTTCTCCATAAAATTGGGAACAAGGCAAAGATACCCACTCTCAGCACTCTCATTCAGCATAGTGCTGGTTATTATAGACAATGCAATAGGTAAGAAAAGGAAATAAAGGTCATATAAAGGTCTAAGAAAGGAAGAAATAAAACTATCCCTATTGCATATTTTGAAATTGTCTTCATAGAAAATCTCAAGGAACCTATAAATATACTATTAAAAGTAGGGGTCCTCAAATGAAAATGAACAGACAACAGTCCAAAACCTATGGCACACAGCAAAGGCGGTCTTGAGAGGGAAGTCCACAGCTATACAGGCTTACCTAAAAAAGATAGAAACATTTCAAAGATAAGACCAAGCACTACAACTTCAAGAACTGGAGAAACAACAAGTAAATCCCAGAGCAAGGAGAAGGAAGGAAATAGTCAAGATTAGAGCAGAACTGCATGACATAGAGACAAAAAGAACAATTCAGAGGATCCACCAATCCAGAAGCTGGTTCTTTGAAAAGATAAATAAAATTGACAAGCCTTTAAGCAGACTCACCAAGAAAAAAAGGGAGAGGACCCAAATTAATAATATCAGAAATGAAAGAGGAGAAATAACAACTGATACCACAGAAATACAAAGGATCATCAGAAACTATTATGAACAATTATATGCCAAGAAATTTGAAAATCTCGATGAAATGGACAAATTTTTAGAAAAGTATGATCTTCCTACACTGAAGGAGGAAGAAACAGAAAGCTTGAACAGACCGATAACAGCTGGGGAAACTGAAGCAGTAATCAAGAAACTCCCAGCACACAAAAGCCCAGGGCCAGACGGTTTCCCAGGAGAATTTTACAAAACATTTAAGGAAGAGCTAACCCCTGTCTTTCTCAGACGATTCCAAAAAATCCAAGAGGAGGGACGACTCCCAGACTCTTTCTATGAGGCCAGCATCACCCTAATCCCAAAACCAGATAAAGACCCTACAAAGAAAGAAAACTACAGGCCAATTTCGCTGATGAACATAGATGCTAAAATCCTCAACAAAATATTGGCAAACCACATCCAGCAATACATTCAAAAGATTATCCACCACGATCAAGTGGGATTCATCCCAGGGATGCAGGGATGGTTCAATATACGCAAATCAGTAAACGTGATACATCACATAAATAAAAGAAAAGACAAAAGCCACATGATCATCTCGATAGATGCAGAAAAAGCATTTGATAAGGTACAGCACCCATTTATGATCAAAACACTCAGCAAAATGGGAATAAATGGGGCATTCCTCAACGTAATAAAGGCCATATATGAAAAACCTACAGCCAATATCATACTCAACGGGCAAAAACTGAAAGCTTTCCCACTAAGATCGGGAACACGACAAGGATGTCCGCTTTCACCGCTTCTTTTCACCCTGGTATTGGAAGTCCTAGCCACAGCGGTCAGACAAGAGAAAGAGATAAAAGGCATCCGCATAGGAAAGGAGGAAGTAAAGCTATCATTGTTTGCAGATGACATGATAGTGTACATAGAGAACCCTGTAGACTCCACCAAAAAACTCCTCAACCTAGTACGTGAATTTAGCAAAACAGCGGCACACAAAGTCAATATTCAGAAACCAATGGCATTTTTGTACACCAGCAATGAAATAGAAGAAGAAGAAATCAGAGAAAAAGATACCAAACAATATAGCAACAAGAAAAATAACGTACCTAGGAGTAAATTTAACTAAAGAGGTAAAAGACCTGTATGCAGAAAACTATACAACACTGAAGAAAGAAATGAAGGAAGACACAAATAAATGGAAGCATATACCATGCTCGTGGATTGGAAAACTTAATATCATCAGAATGTCCATACTACCCAAAGCAATTTATAGATTAACGCAATCCCTATTAAGATACCAACGATGTATTTCACAGAAATAGAACAGACATTTCAAAAATTTACATGGAACCATAAACGACCCCGAATAGCTGCAGCAATTTTGAGAAAGAAACACAAAGTAGGAGGGATCACAATACCGGACATCAAACGCTACTACAAAGCCACTATACTCAAAACAATCTGGTACTGGCACAAGAACAGACCCATAGACCAGTGGAACAGAATAGAAAGTCCAGAAATAAGCCCAGATCTATATGGGCATCTAATATTTGACAAATGGGGCAGAAGCATAAAGCGGAGCAATAATAGCCTCTTCAACAAATGCTGTTGGGAGAGCTGGACGGCTACATGCAAACAATTGAAATTGGATCATCAGCTGACACCATACACAAAAATAAACTCAAGAAGGATAAAAGACTTAAATATAAGTCGCAACACCATAAAAGTCTTAGAGGAGAACATGGGCAGGAAACTCTCAGATATCCCACGCAGCAATTTTTTCACTGATATGTCTCCTAAAGCAAGGGACATAAAGGAAAGAATAAACAAGTGGGACCTCATCAAAATAAGAAGCTTCTGCACGGCAAAAGAAAACATCAGCAAAATGAAAAGGGAGCCAACCATTTGGGAAAATATATTCGCTAATGATACATCAGATAGAGGTTTGATCTCCAAGATATATAAAGAACTCACTTGACTCCACACCAAGAAGACTAACGATCCAATCAAAAAATGGGCCAAGGACCTGGGCAGACACTTTTCCAAGGAGGAGATACAGAGGGCACAGAGTCATTTGAAAGGATGCTCGGCATCACTAGCCATCAGAGAAATGCAGATCAAAATCACCATGAGGTACCACCTCACACCAGTCAGAATGGCCATCATAAACAGATCCACAAACAGCAGGTGCTGGCGAGGCTGTGGAGAAAAGGGAACCCTAGTACACTGTTGGTGGGAATGCAGACTGGTACAGCCACTGTGGAAGGCAGTGTGGAGTTTCCTCAAAAAGCTGAAAATGGAACTGCCTTTTTATCCAGTGATTCCCCTGCTGGGACTATACCCTGAGAACACCAAAACGCCAATACAAAAGAACCTATGCACCCCAATGTTCATAGCAGCACAAGTTACAATAGCCAAGTGTTGGAAGCAACCTAAGTGTCCATCAGTAGATGATTGGATCAAAAAGCAATGGTACATATACACAATGGAATACTACGCAGCAGAAAGGAAAAAAGAACTACTAAACTTCACAACAGCATGGCTGGAACTCGAGAGCATTATGCTTAGCGAAATAAGCCAGGGGGCGAAAGACAAATACCATATGATCTCACCTATAAGCGGAAGCTAACCAACAGTACAAAGATGCAAGGAAAATATGACCAGCAACACTGAAAGGAAAAGAAATTAACAGAGACAAGAGGGATGGAGGGAGGGGCAGGCAGGGAAAGGGAAGGGAAGGGAAAGTCAAGGAACATATAGCAAGGACTCATGGACAAAACCAAAGGGGAAGAGCTGAGGGAGGGAAGGAAGGAGGGGTCAAGGGAAAGTGGTGGGGGGGAGGCAGAGACAAATGTATTTAAAAATAAAGAAAGAAAGAAAGAAAATTATATACTATATTTATATAGTGAAATATGTATAATTTGCAAATAAATACATTTACACATTTGAAAAAAATAAAGAACCATTGTTTGAAATCAATATCTGATCGTTTACTTGCTTCTATTTCATTTAGTTGTCTCCGTGGTGATTCCTCCTTTCCCCTCATATGGGAGGTGTTTCCTTTCCTTCCCATTACTTTTGAGACTCCTCCTTTTTTTTCTTTTCTTCCGTTTCTTAAATTGATCTGTCTCAATTTCCTGACTTTGTGGATTGAACATCTATGGTAGTGGGAGGGTCTTTTTTTTTCCCTTTTCTTTCTGGGGCTGCCTCTGATGATGTCAGTTGTTGACCCTGACTGACCTTTGGCAGTCTGTTTGAGACTTCCAGGAATCTACTGCCTGTGTCTGTCTCCTGCAACTGTTAATCTAGTTATTCTGCCCTCAGCTCAGGCTTAGGCACCACAAGGCAGGGCAGTGCCTCCTGAGGGTGGGGCTATCATGTCCTTACAGACTGCTGCCACTCGGGAGTGGTGTGCCTGAGCAAGATGGAGACTGTGGAATGGGGATGGAGTCAGCACTGGGAACCACCCCCGGCTCCTCTGTCAGCTCTCTCCCCAATGCCTCCATCTCCAGCCTCCCCTCAAGCGCATCTCTAGGCAGCTCTGTGTCCCCTTCAGCCAGGGATCTACCATCTCTGCCAGCCGCTCTGCACTCAGCACCCCGGCCTCAGTGTAAGTCCTGGGTGGAGTGTCCTGAGGGCAGGGCTACTGTTTCCTTTCCCTCTGCTGCCTCTTTGGGACGTGGCCTGCCTGAGCAAGATGGAGAATGTGGAATGGGGAAGGGATCAGTACCGGGAACCCCTAGGCTACTCCCTCAGTTCTCTCCCGAATGTCTCTGTCTCCAGTCTCTCCTCACGTGTCTCTAGGCCACTCTGTGTCCCTTTTAGTCAGGGATTTACTATCTCTGCTGGCCACACTGCACTCAGCACCCAGGCCTGTATGCAACTCCTGGGCAGAGTGTCTTGAGGGCAGGAGTATTGTTTCCTTTATGCCTGAACAATATGGAAGCTGTGGAGTGGGAGGTGAGTCATCATCAGGGCCCTGCTGGTCACTGTCTCAGTTCTCTCCCCAAAGCTTTCCTCACCAATCTTTCCTCAGGCTCCAGCCTACCCTGCTCCCACCTCTGCCCAGAGAACAAGGAAGGTGGCTGCCATTGCAAATTTTTGCATTGGACCTTTAAACATCTCTTTGCATCTCCACCTTCCTGTCTCTGGCAGAAGGCACCACTACACTTTTCCCAGTGGTCTTTTGTCTGTGTGCATTTTGGGGTTCTGATGCTGTAGTCTAGAGATCCCCACTTAGGGTTCAGGCCCTGTTCTTCTTAGGGGAATCCAACTGGCCATTTCAATATTCCCTGGTGCTGGCACCCGTGGGCGCCCAGCCCACGCTCTTGAGCCTCCATGGCACTTCTCACCCATTGGGATGTGCGAAAGCCAATTCCACTGGCTGTCTGAGGCTCCAAGGCTCCTCTCTCGCTATTGTTCCTTTGTTTTCCAGGTGATTTCTCCACAATTTAATTGCAATTCTAGTTTGGTCCTGGGAGGAGGTCAGTATGACTTCCACTCACTCCTCCACCATATTCCTTCCTCTCTTGATTCAGTTTTAAAAGGAGAGATGTTTCAAATCCTAATTAGGATGTAAGAGTATCATTTATACAAATCTGTGGGAGTGACCACAGGCCGACTTACCAATATGTGTGCATCATTGTTATTCATTATTAAATCTTATGCTTTAAGATTCAGGTAACATAAAATGAATAAAAGCCCTTCTTGATCCATATGGCAGGTTGACAGGGTACCAAAATGGATTTCTTTCAGTGAGAGGCAAACGAACAAATACTGAGTACATTTAAAATTCTGTAAGAAGGCTTATAATGGCAGACTGAAAGAAAAGGAGAAAAATACATTGCTGTTTGAGATGGTTCCTTGAACTGTGAGCCTGAAATGGCAAATAGAATACAAACGAGGAGCCTGACAGTAAAACCTTACAAGTGTCTATGGCAGAGCTTCTTTCCTTGGAAATATCTGGAGTAGAGCAGTCTAGCCAAAACTAAGGGAGGGGATATTAGCCACAGCATTTTTGTTATAACCTTCCTAATAGTTCATAAAGCACAAACACCTACCCAAATGAGATTTTTATTGGTTGCCAAGGGCCAGGCCCTACTACATTCACAAAAAACTTTCTTGGGGCTGATCAAGGAATTTTAAACGGCAGCAGTAGGACCAAGGAAAAGTTCGAGGGAGGTTAATTTCAGTCCAACCCAGAAAAAAAATTCCTAAAAACTGGAGTCCTTCACTCCAAGCTGCCTTATCTTGGGAAGTGACCCCCCACTTGCCCCTCTGCCCCTTACTGATTTCTGACTTTGAATAGGCTCAGCTCTCCCTCATTTCTAACTCAAAAAAGCTACTACAGCCCAGCTGGGTATTAATAACTCCTCCCTGCAAGCAGGTCGGCTCAGGCTGGCCTTGGCATCCCCTGTATTGTCCTAAGTAACTGGTGTCAAACAGTGCCAGGTCCAGTGAAAACTTTGCAATCTGGGCCTTGCGTCTTCCATGCCCGTGATTAGCCTGCCTGACCGGCCCTTCTTCCTGGCTCCCCGGCACACATTTTCATCTAGCTTTCCGCAAAGGAGGAGGAGGAGCTGGAAGCTCTGCCCAGCTCCCTGACGTGTATTTTCTTCCAACCTCTTTACCCAAGGCTTGACTCTGTTCCAGGTTTTTCTCCCTAAGGTAACATCCATGTATTTCAGCCAGTAGATGCAGGAAGGCTGGCATTTCCAGGTAACTCCTGACTATTTTATCACTGGGGCTACTGGCGACTAGTCATGGCCTGATGTCGTTTAGAGCTGTTGTTCTTCTCACTGCTCATCTTTACCCCAATTTGACACAGACTTTGCACATACTCCCTCAGACTTGTCACCTCCATGGCTGCTGCAGTGTTTTCCCCGTTTACTTATATCCTTCCCCACCTTGGACACTACTAGATTTAAGAAATGAATGTCATGTTCCCTCCTTTAAAAGAGGTCAAAAGAGGAAGTGGATCTTAATTCCTTCTGACTTCCCACCATAGCAGATATTGGTGCCCCTTACCCCAACCCCCTTTTGGATTCACTTCCAAAATCAAAGCCTGCTTACAGCTGACCCCTGAAAATCTCCACCTGAAGGCTTTTTCTGGCCTTGGGAACATACTGTGCCCAGGCATGGGAAAACCAAAAGTGCCAGACAGTTAATTCCCCTGAAAGTACCCTGAACCAATAGTGAATTGGTGGATAAATACCTCAGCCACCCAGCCCCTTGGTTGGATTAATTCTGAGCTATGGTTTTGAGAGTTTCCTACTGCAATTGAACTCTCTTTGCCCACAGTGGTAACTTGCTTGGTAATAAACCCTCCATTGCCTTCCATCCCTTCCCTGTCTCATGTCCATCATGCCCAGTGTTTCCTAAAACTCTATCTCAAATAAACTACTTGCACTTGAATCTTTATTTCACTGCCTATGTGTGAGGCCTGGCAAAGTGTCAAAGCACACAGTAGGTATTCGATAAATAAAAATTTATCCTTGGCAGGTCATCTGTCAATTTGGTAGGTGCTATTTCTGCATTTAGAGAGAGGCTACATTATATGACTATGAAGGATTCTTCCAGGAGCAATAATTGGCCTGTATAGAAATAAATGCCTTTCCAACTAGGAGACCTGGACAAGGAGCTGTAAGAAGAAAACATGTGAAAAAAAGAGACTTTTCTTCTTTCTGTGCCAATGTGCTTTCAAATGTGAAGCGAGGGGTGGAGGAGGGGAGATGAGAATCACAGGTTAGGTATGAAATCATTCACTTTCACAAGCCAGCACACTGCCTTTTATGGACAATGTCATCCAGTGTGCTGTGTAGGGAGTGATTTTCCACCATTGTCTACATAATTCACAGCTTCTAGTCACAACAAGCAAACCCAAAAATAATAACATGTATTCAAACCCAAAAGTATTATAAGGTGAATATATAAGGTCAAAATTATATGTAAAATAAAATTTTAATTACTTTATGACATGATTTCTCATAATGCTCTTTCATGGTTGGTTGGCACTGCATTAATATTTCTGTGCCACATATGAGGAAATGAGTCACAAAAGCAGTTAAAAGAATGTTCTAAAGACTCTATGGTTAATGTCTTAGGTGAGCTAGAAGAAAATGTTCCTGATCACTCTCCTCATATGCTCAAGTTAATATGGGGTTTTCATCACAGTTTCAGACCCTCAAATCTTTCTGATATATTTTTATAAGAGAATAAAACCTTATGGTAATTAGCTACCATAATGGTAATGACATAATGGCTCCAAATAGGAGCCATTTGTCAAGGGAACTTTGGTGAAATTATATATTTTTGAAGGTAAAATGAGACTGTGAAAATCAGATTTTTTCCATAACTAGTAAGAATTTAATTATGATTGAGCAAAATAAGATTCTTTTTCATAACAATGAAGAGTTCAATATAGTTGAGCACATTCAAAATGAGATTCCTGCCTCCATGGAGCTGCCCTCCTAGGAAGTCTCTGAACTCCACATCCTTTGTATCAAACCAAGAGCTTAGGGATAGAATGAATGGAACAGGGCAGCCCAGGAGGGGTCTGCACCTGGAGTCTAGACAGGCTCATGGAGCAAAGACCAATGCTTAGAGAGAGAACCCACATGTAGGCAGTGCATCACCTGGTGAGAGGACCATGTCTGGCAATGGACTAGGCAGTGAGTTTTCAGCACTTCTGAAGTTCAGAATGAAAGTAGTATGTTGGTGTTTGCAAATCACTGAGGCATGGCATCAGGGAGGAAGTAATACATGAAGAGTCAAACAGACAAGTAGTAATATTAAAAAGCCACAAGACTAGCTAAAAGCAGCAGTCACTTGTCAGGCTACAAAAATAACCTTAGAAGTCAAGAGACACTAGAACTGAATATTAAGTGTGGGAGAGGTGATCAGTTACAAGGTGTAAAAAAACTCATGATATGGCACACTTTATCAGGACTTACTTATCCACTGATCTACACTTTTGAATTCCATAAAACTAAGGACACAGTTGGCTCCAAAGGTCAGGGAGTGGGGTGGTGGGGGTTGTTATCTAAGGTTGTGTGGCAGGTAGGGGAAAGATGTTAGTTCATTAGAACATAGGGGGCAGGCACAAAGGCAAGAGGATCTGGCAGACCACACTGTAAGTAACACCCAATAAGGAAAACTTTGACTTCTGAAAAGTAAAGGGAGAGAGGTAGCCCTCTTTTTAAAACTGAGGTCCATAATGAAAAGATCCCAAAAGTCCCCAAGGGAGAATGGGAACAAAAATAAATTTAGCATTTAAAAATAAGGCCTTAGGAAAATGAGGGATTAAATGAAAAATAAATTGGATCCTAAAGAGATGGTTTCTGGGATGTATCATTGGCTTTCATCCATTTTATGTTTATATCAACGTCTTGAATAAAGACATAAGATGCATTACTATCAAATTAAAGAAAGGTAAAGTTCTAGGAAACTAGCACAATTCTGGATTATAAAACCGGGCTCAAAAAGAATCCTGACAAAAGTTTTGAGAAATAGTTGTCTTGAGTGTCCCCATATTCTACTTCCCTCCCAAATCCGATTAACTCCAGGGAGCCTGGAAAGTGAGCAGAGGGCCTTGGGGTCTGCCACCATTCTCTTAGTCAGCTCAGGACTTTACCCACAATGGATCAGGGAGGTACTGTGGGACCAGTGACCAAATTCTGGAGAAAAATCAGAGAAGCCTTCTTGGAGAAAGTTTGGCCCGTTGAGGTGATCTATGGATTGATCTATAACAGTAGGGTTCTTCAGAGAAATGGAACCAATAAGATGTGTGTATTAATATCTATATTGAGAGAGAGGGACAGACAGAATGATTTTTAAAGGATTGTCTCATGCAAATGTGGAGGGGAAGCTGGCAAATTCAAAATCTGCAGGGCAGACCAGCAGACTGGAGACCCCAGAATAGCTGACATTGTAACTTAAGTGTGAAGACTGCCTGGAAGCAGAATGCCCTCTTTCTTGGAGAATCTGAGTTTTTTCTCTTAAGACCTTCAACTGATTAAATAAGACCCACTCACATTATGGAGGTTAATCCGCTTTATTCAAAGTCTACTGATTTAAATGTTAATTTCACTGAAAAAATAACTTCAAAGCAATAAACACACTGGTGTTTAAACCAAACATCTAATAACTGCGGCCTAGACAAGTTGACACAAAAAATCATCACAGACCCCTGAGAGAAAGGGTGATTCTGGCCACTTATGGTATCTTCAGAAGAACCTACTGGTCTTTCTGAACTCCAAGAAGCAGGAGAAGGAGGGAAGGAGACAAATGTGTCCTTACAGTGAGGATGAGAGCATATGAACCCATGTGGTTGTGAACATGAGGATTCAGGGAGCCTTTCTCCCAATATCAGAGGAGAGAACTGATGACACATTAACATCCATATATCAAGCCCACAGGGGCAGGCATTGTCTTGTTTTTGTCATTCAAAGAATGACTGCTTTCCCATTTCTTAGTCTCCATTTTGCACAAGAAGGTCATGCCCCCAAAGAGCCAAAAGCGGGGAAACCACACAACAGAAAACCCTAAACCGACCAGTGCTGGGGCGCGTGCCGGACAGCAGGAGAGCCCACGAGGTCCAGCAAATACGCCGGCCAGGGGCTGGCGTGAGCATGCTCAAAGAGCCATGTGAGAGTGCTGAGCGATCCACAGAAATAGTGGATCCCTGAGCGAAGGGGTCGCAGAACTGCCCAAAGCAGGAATCAGACACAGACAGTAGATTCCCAGAAGGCTCAAACAAATAACCCAAGTTCAGATAGGGTAAACAACCAACATCATCAGAGGCATACCCAGAGAGAAAAGTAAAGAAATAAACAAACACACAAAAAAACAAATAAATAAATAAAGAGACCCGCCTACTACCATAGAAGTTTAATCCACAAAGTTACGAAATCTAGATGGATCAATTGAAGCAGCAGCAAAAATAAATAAATAAATAAATAAATTACTGAACAGACCCTCACAAAAATGGGAAGAAAAAGAAGTTCCCCCCAAATGAGTAGAAAAGGGGACTCCCCACACAGAGAGCTAAATGAAATACAGGCAAGGGAACTATCAGATACTGAATTCAAAACAATGGTTCATAGGAAGCTCAATGAGCTCAGCCAGCTCAAAGATAACTATGAGAAACTGCAGAGAAACTATCAGGATCTTACAGCAAACTGTATCAGCCTGGAAAAGGACATAGAAACTATCAAGAAGACACAAGAGGATATGAAGAATACCATTTCTGAATTGAAGAACACAGTAGAAGGAATCCAAAGCAGCCTGGATGAAGCTGAGGATCGAATCAGTGAGATGGAGGACAAGGTAGAAAGAAGCTCCCAGAAAGAACAAGAAATGGAAAAACGGCTCAAAAAGAATGAACAGACATTTAGGGAAATGCAGGACAACCTGAAACATAATAATATCCGTATAATAGGGATACCAGAAGGAGAAGAAGAGGAGCAAGGGATAGAGAACCTCCTCGAAAAAGTAATGATGGAAAATTTCCCTAATTTGAGGAGAGAAAGGCTCTCATGGATCCAGGAGGCACAGAGGACGCCACTCAAGAGGGACTCAAGGAGGTCCACTCCAAGACACATCATCATTAAAATGGCAAATGTCAAAGACAAAGAGAGAATCCTCAAGGCAGCAAGGGAGAAGGAGAAAGTAACATAAAAGGGGGGCCCCGATACGCCTAGGAGCTGACTGCTCAACAGAAACACTACAAGCCAGAAGGGAATGGCAACAAATATTCCAAGCCATGAAAAGCAAGGGCCTACAGCCAAGGCTGCTCTACCCAGCTAGGCTCTCCATTAAAATAGAAGGAGAACTACAGAGTTTCCCAGACAAAAGAAGGCTAAAAGAATACATCTCTACCAAACCAGCACTCCAAGATATGCTAAGGGGACTGGTTTAAGCAGATGAAGGAAAAGAATGAGACAGAGAGGAACACAGGTACAAAGAGAAAAGATGAGTAAGTTTCTATCAGTAATATCTCTCAATGTGAATGGACTAAATGCCCCAATCAAAAGACACAGGGTAGCTGAATGGATAAGAAAACATGACCCACACATATGCTGCCTACAAGAGACCCACCTCAGAGCAAGAGACCTACACAGATTGAAAGAAAAGGGATGGAAGAAAATATTCCAAGCAAACAGGCAAGAGAAAAAGGCCGGGGTTGCCATACTTGTATCAGACAAAGTAGATTTCAAAGCAAAGGCCATAAAGAGAGACCCAGAGGGGCGCTTTATCATACTTAAAGGAAGAATCTATCAAGAACACATAAACATTGTAAACTCATATGCTCCCAATATAGGAGCCCCCAAGTTTATAAGGAAATTGTTGGATGACTTCAAAAAAGATATAGACAGCAACACACTGATAGTAGGGGATTTCAACACCCCACTGTCAAAAATGGACAGGTCTTCCAAACAAAACATTAATAAACCTATCGTGGCGCTGAATGACACACTGAATCAAAGAGACTTCACTGACATATATAGAACCTTACATCCCAAAGAAGAAAAATACACATTCTTTTCAAATGCTCATGGCAGTTTTTCAAAGATAGACCACATGATAGGACACGAAGCAAGCCTCAGCAAATTCAGGAAAATTGAAATAATACCAAACTTTTTCTCAGACCACAAGGCCTTGAAACTCCAAATCAACCTCAAAGAGAAACTTCAAAAACTTGCAAACTCATGGAGACTGAACAGTAGACTATTAAACAATGAATGGGTCAATAGTGAGATAAGAGAAGAAATCAAAAAATTTCTGGAAACAAATGAAAATGAACAGACAACAGTCCAAAACCTATGGCACACAGCAAAGGCGGTCCTGAGAGGGAAGTTCATAGCAATACAGGCTTACCTAAAAAAGATAGAAACATTTCAAATAAAAGACCTAACACTACAACTTCAAGAACTGGAGAAACAACAACAAATAAATCCCAGAGCAAGTAGAAGGAAGGAAATAGTCAAGATTAGAGCAGAACTTCATGGCATAGAGACAAAAGGAACAATTCAGAGGATCCACCAATCCAGAAGCTGGTTCTTTGAAAAGATAAATAAAATTGACAAGCCTTTAAGCAGACTCATCAAGAAGAAAAGGGAGAGGACCCAAATTAATAACATCAGAAATGAAAGAGGAGAAATAACAACTGATACCACAGAAATACAAAGGATCATCAGAAACTATTATGAACAATTATATGCCAAGAAATTTGAAAATCTTGATGAAATGGACAAATTTTTAGAAAAGTATGATCTTCCTACACTGAAGGAGGAAGAAACAGAAAGCTTGAACAGACCGATAACAGCTGGGGAAACTGAAGCAGTAATCAAGAAACTCCCAGCACACAAAAGCCCAGGGCCAGACGGTTTCCCAGGAGAATTTTACAAAACATTTAAGGAAGAGCTAACCCCTGTCTTTCTCAGACGATTCCAAAAAATCCAAGAGGAGGGACGACTCCCAGACTCCTTCTATGAGGCCAGCATCACCCTAATCCCAAAACCAGATAAAGACCCTACAAAGAAAGAAAACTACAGGCCAATTTCGCTGATGAACATAGATGCTAAAATCCTCAACAAAATATTGGCAAACCGCATCCAGCAATACATTCAAAAGATTATCCACCACGATCAAGTGGGATTCATCCCAGGGATGCAGGGATGGTTCAATATACACAAATCAGTAAACGTGATACATCACATAAATAAAAGAAAAGACAAAAGCCACATGATCATCTCGATAGATGCAGAAAAAGCATTTGATAAGGTACAGCACCCATTTATGATCAAAACACTCAGCAAAATGGGAATAAATGGGGCATTCCTCAACGTAATAAAGGCCATATATGAAAAACCTACAGCCAATATCATACTCAACGGGCAAAAACTGAAAGCTTTCCCACTAAGATCGGGAACACGACAAGGATGTCCACTCTCACCGCTTCTTTTCAACATCGTATTGGAAGTCCTAGCCACAGCGGTCAGACAAGAGAAAGAGATAAAAGGCATCCAAATAGGAAAGGAGGAAGTAAAGCTATCATTGTTTGCAGATGACATGATAGTGTACATAGAGAACCCTGTAGACTCCACCAAAAAACTCCTCAACCTAGTACGTGAATTTAGCAAAACAGCGGCACACAAAGTCAATATTCAGAAACCAATTGCATTTTTGTACACCAGCAATGAAATAGAAGAAGAAATCAGAAAAAAAGATACCAATCAATATAGCAACAAGAAAAATGAAGTACCTAGGAATAAATTTAACCAAGGAGGTAAAAGATCCATATGCAGAAAACTATACAACACTGAAGAATAAATTAAGGAAGACACAAATAAATGGAAGCATATACCGTGCTTGTGGATTGGAAGAATTAATATCATCAAAATGTCCATACTACCCACAGCATTTATAGATTCAAAGTGATCCCTGTTAAATAACCAGTGACATATTTCACAAACATAGAACAGACATTTCAAAAATTTATATGGAACCATTAATGACCCTGAATAGCCGCAGCCATTTTGAGAAAGAAAAGCAAAGTAGGAAGGATCATAATACCGGACATCAAACTATATTACAAAGCCACTATACTCAAAACAATCTGGTACTGGCACAAGAACATACCCATAGACCAGTGGAACAGGATAGGAAGCCGAGAAATAAGCTCAGGTCTCTATGGAAATCTAATATTTGACAAAGGGGGCAGAAGCATAAAATGGAGCAATAATAGCCTCTTCAACAAATGGTGTTGGGAGAGCTGGACGGCTACATGCAAACAATTGAAATTGGATCATCAGCTGATACCATACACAAAAATAAACTCAAGAAGGATAAAAGACTTAAATATAAGTCGCAACACCATAAAAGTCTTAGAGGAGAACATTGGCAGGAAACTCTCAGATATCCCACGCAGCAATTTTTTCACCAATGTCTCCTAAAGCAAGGGACGTAAAGGAAAGAATAAACAAGTGGGACCTCATCCAAATAAAAAGCTTCTGCATGGCTAATGAAATCGTCAGCAAAATGAAAAGGGAGCCAACCATATGGGAAAATATATTCGCTAATGATACATCAGATAGAGGTTTGATCACCAAGATATATAAAGAACTCACACGACTCCACTCCAAGAAGACAAATGATCCAAGCAAAAAGTGGGCGAAGGGCCTGGGCCAATGCTTTTCCAAGGAAGAGATACAGAGGGCCCAGAGGCATTTGAAAGGATGCTCGGCATCACTAGCCATCAGAGAAATGCAGATCAAAATCACCATGAGGTACCACCTCATACCGGTCAGAATGGCAATCATAAACAGATCAACAAACAGCAGGTGCTGGCGAGGCTGTGGAGAAAAGGGAACCCTAGTACACTCTTGGTGGGAATGCAGACTGGTGCAGCCACTATGGAAAGCAGTGTGGAATTTCCTCAAAAAGCTGAAAATGGAACTGCCTTTTGACCCAGTGATTCCCCTGCTGGGACTATACCCTACAAATCCCAAAATGTCAATTCCAAAGAACCTATGCACCCCAATGTTCATAGCAGCACAATTTACAATAGCCAAGTGTTGGAAGCAACTTAAATGCCCATCAGTAGATGATTGGATCAAAAAAAATTATGGTACATTTACACAACAGAATACTACGCAGCAGAATTAAAAAAGGAACTACTATACTTCACGACAGCATGGATGGAACTAGGGAGCATTATGCTAAGCGAAATAAGCCAGGGGGTGGAAGACAAATACCATATAATCTCACCTATAAGTGGAGCCTAACCAAGAAAACAAAGATGCAAGGAAAATAAGACCAGCAACCCTGAAAGAAAAAAGAAACCAACAGAGACAAGAGGAAAGGAGGGAGGGATGGGCGGGGTAAAAGGAAGGGATGGGGCAAGTCAAGGAACATATAGCAAGGACTCATGAACAAAGCCAAAGTGGGGAAGGCAGAGACAAATGTATTTGGAAAAATAAGTTAATTAATTTTAAAAGATAAATAATTAAAAGAAAAATAAAGAAAACAAAAAGAAAAGAAAACCCTTGCCCACTTTGAAGTTAATGGAAGGGAGGAAAAAAAAAGAAAAGAAAAAAAAAGAGAGAGTTCTGTCCAGTGTGGCTCAGTTGGTTGGTGGTGTCTTGCAAATTGAAGGGTTACCAGTTCAATTTCCAATCAGGGCACATACCTGGAGTGTGGGCTCTGTACACAGCTGGAGGAGTGCAAAGGCAACTGATTGATGTTTCTCTCCCTCTTTTTCTCCCTTTCGTCCCCTCTCTCTAAGAAGAAATAAGTAATAGTCTTTTTTTAAAAGAAGAAAAAAAGAGATAGCACTTAAATAAATAAAATCAGAAAGGAAAAAGAAGTAACCACTGACACCACAGAAATACAAAGAGTTAGAGAAAATATTATGAACAACTATATGCTAACAAATTGGACAACCTTGAAGAAATAGATAAATTCCTAGAGACATACAATCTGCCAAAACTAAATCAAGAAGTATAAAAAAAAAATTGAACAGACTGATTACAGCTAAAACAATTGAAGCAATAAATTAAAAAAAAAAAAAAAAAAAAAAAACACCTCTCTGAACAAACAAAAGTCCTGGACCAGAGAGCTTCACAGGTGACTTTTACCAAACATTCAAACAAGAATTAACACCTATCCTCCTCAAACTATTCCAAAAAATTCAAGAGGAAAGAAGACTCCCAAGATCATTTTATGAGGCCAGCATAATCTGGATAACCAAAGACAGTATAAAAAAATAAAAATTATAGGACTATATCGCTGAAGAACATAAATGCTAAAATCTTCAGTAAAATATTAGCAAACTTAATTCATCAATACATTAAAAAGATCATACACTATGATCAAGTTAGATTTCTTTGTGGAAGGAAAGGTTGTTAAACTATTCACAAATCTATCAATATGATACCCCACATAAACAAAATGAAGAATGAAAACCACACGATCAACCCTGGGCAGGTGGCTCAGTTGGTTGAAGTGTTCTCCCATATATCAATATGGTGTGGGTTTGATTCCTGGTCAGGGCATATACCTAGGTTGCAAGTTTGATCCCAGTCTGGGCGTGTACAGAAGACAAATGATTGATGTTTCTCTCTTACACCAATGTTTCTCTTTCTCCTTCCCTCTCTCTCAAAAATCAATACACATATCCTTGGGTGAGGACTTTAAAAAAATCAAATGAAGCAGAGAAGCATTTGACAAAATTGAGCATCCATCTATGATAAAAACTCTTAGCAAAGGGGAAATAGAAGGAACATACCTAAACATAATAAGGGCTACATATGAAAAATACATAAGTAACATCATAGTCAACAGGGAAGCACTAAGAGTATTTCCATTAAGATGGGAAACAACGCAGGATGTCCACTTTCACCTCTCTTATTCAACATATTATTGGAAATCCTAACCACAGCAATCAGACAAGAGAAAAAAAAAAGCATCCAGAATGTAAGGAAGAAGTAAAACTGTCATTATTTGCAGATGACAGGATACTGTATATAGAGAACCTTATAGATTTCACAAAAAATATTACTAGAACTAATCAATGAATTCAGCAAAGTAGCAGCATACAAAATAAATATTCAGAAACCAGTTGCATTTTATATACCAATAATGAACTATCAGAATTAAAAACTAAGAAAAAAAATTGATTTACAATTATATCAAACAAATACCTAGGAATAAATTAACCAAGAATGTAAAAGACCTGTACCTGGAAAATTATAAGATTCGGAAGAAAGATATTGAAGCTGATAGAAATAAATGGAAGTATATACTGTGTTCATGGAGAGTAAGAATTAACATCATAAAAATGTCAATACTGCTCAAAGCAATCTATAAATTCAATACAATTCCTATCAAAATACCAATGGCATATTTCACAGAACCAGAACAAATAATCCAAAAATTCATATGGAACCATAAAAGACACTGAATAGCCACAGCAATCTGGAGAAAGAAGAACAAAGTTGAAGGTATTTTACTTGGGAAAGTTCCAGCCACAATGGAGGTGTAGGTAGATACACTTTACCTCCTCACACAACCAAAAGAAGGAAACAACCAATTTAAAGACAAAAAAAGAAAAATCAGAACTGCCAGAATATCAAACTGTATGAAAGTCCAACAACCAAGGAGTTAAAGAAGAAACATTCATCTAAACTGGAAGAAGGGGTAGAGATGGGCAGCCAGGGCAGAGAGTAGGAGCAGCAAGGTGGCGGCGGGTGGACCAGGCAATCCCACATTCATGTGCAAATAAACAGGGAGGAACAACTATGGAGATAGACAGACTGCACAACCCAGCTTTCTAGCATGGGGAAAATAAAGCCTTTAAACCTCTGGCTGTAAAAATTTGTGGGGTTTGTGGCAGTGGGAGAAATGTCCAGCCTCTTGAAAGCAGGGCGAGAGCCAAGCAAGCAACATTGTTCCCACTCTGACTCCACCCTCACATACAGTGCCACAACACAGCAAAGTGGGTTGTCCTACTCTGGCAAATACCTAAGGCTCCACCCCTTACAACATAACAGGTCTGCCAAGACAAAGAAGTATGGCCCAAGTGAAAAAACAGGTCAAAACTCCAGAAAAAGAACTAAGTGACAAGGAGATAGCCAACTTATCAGATGTAGAGTTCGAAACACTGGTGATCAGGATTCTCACAGAAATTACTGAGTATGGTCGCAAAATAACAGAAGAAGTGAAGGTTATGCAAAGTGAGATAAAGAAAAATATACAGGGAACCAAGAGTGAAGGGAAGGAAACTGGGACTCAAATCAACACTTGGAACAGAAGGAAGAAATAAACATTCAACCAGAACAAAATGAAGAAACAAGAATTCAAAAAAATGACGAGAGGCTTAGGAACTTCTGGGACAACTTTAAACATCCAACATCTGAATCATAGGAGTGCCAGAAGGAGAAGAGGGAGAACAAGAAATTGAAAACTTATTTGAACAAATAATGAAGGAAAACTTCCCCAATCTGGTGAAGGAAACAGACTCCCAGGAAGTCCAGGAAGTCAGAGTCCCAAAGAAGATGGACCCGAGGAGGAACACACTAGACACATCATAATTAAATTACCCAAGATTAAAGATAAGGAGGGAATCTTAAAAGCAGCAAGAGAAAAGGAGAGAGTAACCTACAAAGGAGTTCCCATAAGACTATCAGCTGCTTTCTCAAAAGAAACATTACAGGCAAGAAATGGCTAGAAAGAAGTCCTTGAACAGCAATAAAAAAAAATGAATAAAAAAATAAAAAATTTTAAAAAAAGTATTCAAAGTCATGAAAAGCAAGGACCTAAAACCTAGATTACTCTATCCACAAAGGTATCATTTAGAATGGAAGGGCAAATAAAGTGCTTCCCAGTACAGGTAAAGCTAAAGCAGTTCATCATCACCAAGCCCTTATTATATGAAATGTTAAAGGGACTTATCTAAGATAAAGTAGATCAAAACTATGAAGAGTAAAATGACAACAAACTCACAGTTATCAACTTAACCTAAAAACAAAAACTAAGCAAACAATTAGAACAGGAACAAAATCACAGAAATAGAGATCACATGGAAGGTTATCAGTAGAGCAGGGGAGGGGGAAGTATGGGAAGAAAAGGTACAGAGATAAGAAGCATATTTGGTAGGCACAAAATAGACAGGGGGAAGTTAAGAATAGTACAGGAAATGGAGAAGCCAAGGAACATGTATGTACGACCTATGGACATGAACTAAGGTCGGGGAATGCTGGAGGGAGGCAGGATGAAGGGCAAAGTGGAATAAAGGGGGGAAACATTTGGACAACTGAGAAAAAAAAGAAAAAGAAAAATTCCCCAAATACCTAAAAATTTAACAGCATACTTCTAAATAATATCTGGGTCAAAAAGTGAGTCACAAGGAAAAGTAAAACCAATCAAAATTTGTGGGCTGCAAATAAAGCAGTGCTTAGAGGGAACTTTACAGCATTAAGTGCTTATATAGGAAAAGAAATGGTCTTAAATAATGAGATAGGCTACAAGCTTTTAAAAACTAGGAAGAGAAGAGCAAATTAAGGAAGCAGATGAAAAGAATAAGATCAGTAGCACCACCTTTCAGATGTGGCAGTCAAAATTACCCTGGTTGAGAATAACTGGTATCTGTAATAAA
The DNA here is from genome assembly GCF_021234165.1 of Pteronotus mesoamericanus. Taxonomy (NCBI): domain Eukaryota; kingdom Metazoa; phylum Chordata; class Mammalia; order Chiroptera; family Mormoopidae; genus Pteronotus; species Pteronotus mesoamericanus. The sequence continues at coordinate 1,474,377 of NW_026555109.1, forward strand.
CAGTGGCCCCATTTCAGTCCTAATGCTACTTACCCTCAGCATTGAATACTATTGTCTGGAAACAACGTCCTTTCGTCCTTTCGTAAACTTTCCCTTCTCCTGGTTTCAGTGAGACTTCATTTCCTTGATCCTCCTCTTCTCTTTACTCTGTATGCTTTCTCAATCATTCCCAGGGTAGGAAGAGTCCTAGAATCTCTTCATTTCTTTCCGATAATTTAATCTGACCTCCTGACTGCTCTTTCAAAGTACCTCCCTCCAGGCCCTATCAATGATTTCAAGAGACACAGCTCCTCATATACCATGCATTGACTAGGTCACTGGAGAAGTGAAATCAGCTAAGTAGCCATTCTGCAAATCAACTCCTTTGTCTATGAACTCACCTTTGAACTATATACCGCAACTTCTGAATTCTTGCTCAGAATTTCTCTCTGGATACCTGTCTAGTGTCTTCCGATGAAAATGTCCAAGAATGCCCACTCTCTGTTCCAGATGTGATCCCTGCCTTTGCTAATGAGATCATTGGGTTACTGTCTCTGGGGTTAGAAAGCTCTGAAACATTTTTGTCTTCTCTCCCTAAACAGGCACTTGGTCCTGGAATCCGGATCTTTCTCTCTGCAGTGAGTCCAATTGATTCTACTTCTGCCGTGTCTCTCAGTGTCTTTTTTTCACACCACCAATAATGGGCTGATCCTCTTTGTCTCTCAACTGGATACCTTTCTTTCTAGCCACCTCTATTTTCTCCCATCTACTTAGATGTTTTCTCAGTGTTTACGTTATTTTTATCCTCCTCTGGAGGACATTTTTGAGAAAGAGAGAGAGAGGGAGAGAGAGAGATGTGAGACTCATCAATTGGTTGCATTCTCATAGTGCCCTAACAGGGATAGATCCCACAATCTGGGCATGTGCCCTGACTGGGAATTGTACCCGCAGCCTTTCATTCTACGGGAGGATGCTCCAACCAACTGAGCCATATCGGCCAGGACTTTACATTTTACATTTTAAAAAGAGGAAAATACACATGAAGTTGATGCTAACCTCTAGCCTTAATTCTAGCAAGAATTAATATTTCATGGATACATGAACTGATTCAAGATATTCCCACCCACCTCAGTAAGGGATGTATTTTCAATACATTGTATAATATTTTGTTATGAAAAATTGAAGCATACAGAAAAGTTGAAAAGATTCTACAGAAAATGTTCTTGTGCACACTGCCTAGATTTAGAGTTATTTTACTAAGCTTGCTATATCACATGTCTATCCATTTGTTCTTCCCTCTCTCCACCTATCAATACACATAAGTTTCAACATATATTGCAAGCATCAGTATATTTTCCCCTGAAATACTTAAGCATATGTATCATTAGTTAAAATTCAATATTGGTAGGCAGTTATTTCTTTTTCTTGCGAGGTAAAATCAACATACAATGAAATGCTCAAATCTTAAGTGGACCACTGTGTGGGTTTTAACAAATGCATACACCTATGTAACTCACATTTCCATCAAGATACCATTACCTGAAAAGCCCTGATACCATTTCTTAGTGAGTCCTTGCCCCAAGTCCACCCGAGAGGCAGCTACTGTGCTGGTGCTTACTCACCACAGATCAGCTTTGCCTGTTTTAGAACTTCATGTAAGTGAGAGTTATGCAACATGTGCTCTTTATGTATGGATATTTTCCAGTCTGAAAAATAATGTTTTTAAGATTCACTCATAGTGTTTCAAGTATAAGCAGTGTGTTCCTTCCTATTGCTAAATAGGATTCCACCATACGAATATACCACAGTTGTTTATACATTCTTGTATTGTAATATATTTTTGGTTTTAATCAATTGTGGACATTATAATTATAATATAAATTCAATACAAAATACAGTTTTATCACTTTCAATTTCACAGTCACAGAAAGTTAAATTTATATACATACTTTTATTACAAAGTATCATTAAGAGGTGAGCAACAGAAAATTTTCAAGCATAAAAATTTACATTAGGGTAAACTTCTAAGGCAGGAGTGGAAAAGAAATAGGAGTTTGAGGAGGAAAAATGAAATAATGTGAATTTTCCAACTATTAACGATGATCTGTATTTTTTAAATGGATGATGTGAATGTTAAATTGCTGTGGCATTTAGATTCCATTGGGTTTTTTTGAGAATGATGTGACAATTTAAGAATTAAACCATCAATATTTATAATACTCCAGAAATGGCAAATTTATTATGACAACAATTAGATATCAACATAAAATTATGAAAGGGGTTCATCATCTTCCCAAATTATTTTCTAAAGCCCATTCAAAATTCCAGGAAATAAAAGAGTTTCCCCGATGGCTGCTACTTACCCTAAATTGGATCCTGGCCTTTAATCACTATCAGCAATTATCATCTTTGAATCTCAATAGGCCTTGAGAATACTACCAATTAGGCAATATTCATGGGTAGATTTTGGCCATATTTTGTACCTCAGAAAACTGGCACTGAGGTAAACACTTGGGTCAGATGTAACTCTTGTGGTTAATCAATGTGGTTTCATTCAAACATCTATCTTCTTGGTCTATGGCCAAGCTCTGAACCTAAAATGGAAATTAATTTACATTTCAAAGCCTTACACTAGGAAGATTATTGGCCTTCTTTAATCATCGTCTTTTTCCTTTAAACCCATGTAACTTGGAATACTCTAAAGGAAATCATAAGTGTCTTTACATTGGCTATTTTTATTTTTCATCAAAGAAAGCCTCTTTTTCCTAAAAATTAACATGCCAAGATCCTGTTACAGAAAATATTGATTATATTTACTTGTGCCTATATATACAATATGAAAAGAGCTCATTAATTTGTAAAAAAAAAAAAAAATGAAGTAAAAGTGGTGGGAATTGCATAAACAAAACCACTGACTAATGAATTTTTAATCTGAATATCTTGAAGCCTTCCTGAAACTTAAAGGTCATTGGTAGACTCATCCATTCAGGAAGGTTAAAAGATTAATATTGTGCCATTTGCATAATGTTTTTACAATTTGTTTTCCAGAAGATGCTCACTTTTTACACCTCAGGATCAAGTGTGTACCCCCAAATTCATATGTTAAAGTCTAAATCTCCAATGTGGTTGTATTAGGAGATGTGGCCTTTGGGAGGTAATTAGTCATGAAGGTGGAGCCCTCGTGAATGGGATTAGTGCTCTTATGAAGGAGAGTCAGTGCAGCCTTATATACTGGATAGCTTAAACAGCAATTATTTCTCTCAATTATGAAGGCTGGTAAATCTGAGATCAAGATATCAGGAGATTCAGAGTCTGGTGAGAACCCAGTTCCTGACTCATAGACAGATGTCTTCTCACTAACGTCTCATGGTAGAAAGAACACTGGTTATAGCACTGGGGACTTCCCTAGGTGTTCCCAGCATTTTAGTTTTGGGGTCGTGGAGAAGTCCAGGGGTTCCAGGGAAGGCACAAAGTAGGGTGGGGCATTCAGGACAGAGGCTGTTTACCACCTAATACAGAACTATTTATGTGTTAACAATCGATATGTAACTATACCAAATGAGTATCATCCCTGAAAAGTGAACCGTTTCTGAGAAGAAAAAAATTGTAAAAGCATTATCATTATCTCTTATCAGAAGAGCCAACTGAGGCCCAAGGTGCAAATGTATGTTCCCAAGGTTACCCAAGTGAATAACAGGACTGGAAATCAGTGTCCAGGTTTCTGGACTCCAGACATTACAAAACAGAACATTTGACATGTCAGGTGATGCTGTTGCCATGCCTTGATTCCTTTGTATCTCTTTTTACCATTTTATTTTTTCCCTCTTTGTGGTGTTTTTGATTTCAACAAGCAATGTATGATCTGATTTTATGAAGAACTGCCTTCTAGTTATTGAACCCACTTGCCTATAGGTACAATTCCTCAGGTTAAAATTGTGATGATGGTTAAAACTACCTATAAAGTAGGATTGACTATTACAATTCTCCATGTAGGACAGCCAGGTGGCTAGGGTTAGTGATACTAGTGGACATGGTGATAAGGTCTAAGTTTCAGGACACAGATATTATCAAGCTAGGACTTGGCTGAAGTATTAAATATGGTAGTTGGGGGATGGGGTAAGTATAGTGAGGGAAAAAGACATTGACTCTGAGGCTTTTGGCCTGAGTAACCAGGTGGAATGAAGCAACTGATTGAGATGAGCAAGATTCCAGGAGGAGCAAACCTCTAACCTGTTTTAGAAACATGCTTCTACATGTCTGGTTTCATAATGTTCATTCACTGTCTACTGTGGTTCTTCCCATCAAAGTGCAATGCTGAGTCAAACTATGTATTTAGCATGTCTGAAACCATCATGTCTATGTTGCATATATCCCTATGTAGTGACTGAGAGATCAAGACAGCTAACATAATCTCTGCAATATCATTACCTCACTCGATGTCTGTTTGTGAGGTGTTTTGGGGACTTGAACACATGTTATACTATAAATGAGAAACATTGACCCACCTCTGTATCTGAATTGATTTAAATAAGTTTGACTAGTTTGCCCTGAATTTAGAACTTAACTGATGAGTTGAGTCAGTTTAGCAATGTGGCCTGGGAACTCAATGACCAAAAAAAAAAAAAAAAAAAAAAAAAATCAGGCCTGTTTTTACCAGTCCAAAGGGCCATGGTCTCTGAGCTTAGTTGGTCGGGGTGGGAAAGAAGGTTGATATTTTAAGACTTTGAAAACATAAAATTCTACACAGATGATTCATACTTCTATGCAACCTAGTGGGTGTTGGCACACAATGGGAAGAAAATCTTATTGAAAGAGAATAAAATGATGTTATGGAATGATCTTCTCTGTAAATTTAAGCTAGTCTCAAAGAAATCTCTGAAAGTCTGCTTTAGTCTCTTCCTTTTCATAGGTACATTTGACAGTAAAATTATTGGACATGCAAAAGAGCAGCTGCCAACTAACAGCTTAATTCAGCTACTGAGATGAGTTTTTTACTCTTTTTTTTTTTTTTTTTTTTTTTACCATTTACCCAGTCCCTCCTTTTTCTCTTGGAAGCTATTTTACTTCCTGATATGCTGCAATATTTGAGTGAAATAAAGTATAGGAATAGCCGTGGGACTAAACAGTGATGGAGCAGCCAACCCTACCTTAGATAGACAGAGCAAGGGGACCCCTGCAGGTTGCAATTTTGGGAGAATAGTAGAGTGGTGAGAACTACATTGAGCAAGAGAGCCCCTGGCCTCAGAGAGCTTGCAATTAGGATCTTGCTTAGGAAGGAAACTGGAAAGTAGGAGTAATGCAAACAAAGGAAATCAGAGGGCAACCAGAGGTAAAGCATCTATAAATAGATCATCATGATGCTGGAAGAATAAAGCTCAGGAAGAGGCAAATAGTAAAGGGCAAGGGTCTTCCAAAACTGCTCAGGATCTCCCCTCCTGAACATGTGCCCTTTCTATTATTCTGCTCACCAAATATCAAGGACCTTTTGACATGGACCAAATGTCTCCATGGGTGTTTTGGACAGGATAAAATGTCTGCTAATTAGATAGACAGATAAGCTGATAGATTGATTTTAAAGAATTGGCTCACGTGATTGTGGAGGCTTAGCAAGTCCAAAATCAGATGTAATACCAGGCAGGATGAAAGTCAGGAAAGAGTTGTAGTTTGAGACTCAAGGCCATCTTCTGTCAGAATGCCTTCTTGCTCAGTGGAGAGTCATTCTTTTTCTCATAAGGCCTTAAACTGATTGGATGAGACACTCATATTAGGGAGAGCAAACTGTTTTACTCAAAGCCTACTGATTTAAATGTGAATCTCATCAAAAAACATCTTCATAGAAACATCCAGAATAATGTTTGACCATTATTTACATCATTTAATTGTCATGTAGCTATTTCTAGATAAATAATATACCTTTTTTTTTGTTTGCTTGGTTATTTTATAATTGACTATTTTATGTATTATTCTTAATAATTCATTAATTCATAATGTATATGTTCCAAGATTAAGTATTTTTATTTTACTGGCTTCTGTGGCCCACCCAAGTTGACACATAAAATTAACCAGGACACCTCCCCATACTTACAGGTTGTACATACCTGAGTGTCAAGTTGACACTTTCAGAGTAGAAAATAGGAAGTGCTGGGAGTAGCTGAGGTGGGGGGCTGCCAGTTTAAATCTGCAGGAAGCCTGTTTCTGCAGAGGTCAAAGAGGGAGGCAAATGCAAGGCTGTGCTCATGAAGTCTCCAATATTACCCTGTATTATACTTTCCTTTTCAACACTGAAGAAAAAAAGGTATTTGAACCAAAGCAAATAGCTCAATTTGCCTAAATTTATATTTAGAAACTAAAAGGGAGCTTATGTACAATTGTCACAAAACTTCACGAAGCATGGCTGGAACTGGAGAGCATTATGCTAAGCGAAATAAGCCAGGGGGTGAAAGACAAATACCATATGATCTCACCTACAAGCGGAACCTAACCAACAATACAAAGATGCAAGGAAAATAAGACGAGCAACACTGAAAGGAAAAGAAATCAACAGAGACAAGAGGGAAGGAGGGAGGGGCAGGCAGGGAAAAGGAAGGGAAGGGGCAAGTCAAGGAACATATAGCAAGGACTCATGGACAAAACCAAAGGGGAAGAGCTGAGGGAGGGAAGGAGGGAGGGGGCAAGGGAAAGTGGTGGGGGGAGGCAGAGACAAATGTACTTGAAAAAATAAATTAAAATAAAATTTAAAAAAAAAGAAAAAAAGAAGAAATAAAGTATACATTTTCTATGACACTTTCAAACCAAACTAAAATCAATCAATCATTTTTAGTAAAAGAATACTGAAATTTTTAGCCAGTTAACTTTAGCCATTTGATTTGATATAAAAAAAAGAAAGAAAGAAAAAAAAGAAATGCGTGCTCCTCTAGCAGACATTCTCTTATATATAATAGGAGAAAACAAAACCAAAACCTTTTGCTTTAACAATCAAAAAGCATAAGCTTTTCCTCTTCTAGAGATTGGAGAAATGCCAGAATTCATGGGATATTTCCCTTCACCTGTGAAGTGAAACATCTTCAGAGACTCCCAATGCCACTAACCCATGTTGATGAAGAGTTCTGATACATAAACAGGTTATATAATTCCTTTTCTGCAATCCCATTTTGAGGGAGGTAGAAAAAATTTACTTAAGTTTTTGAATAAACTCAGCCAATTTGTTTAATTTCAGATGCTTAAGACATATAACACATGAGCTTTTTAATAGATGACTTTGAAATGTTTAGTGCTTGATTCTATTTATTTGAGGTTCCTAGAATAGTCAAATTCATAAAGACAGAACATTGAATAGTGGTTGCCAGGGTCTGAGAGGAGGACAAGAATGGGTAGTTATTGTTGTAATGGGTACAGAGCTTGAAGAGAAGAAAATGTTCTAGAGATAATGGCGATGGTAGTTGCACAATATAAATGTACTTAATGCCCAAGAATCATATACTTAAACATAGTTAAAGTGTTAAGTTTTATGTTATATTTATTTTACCACAATAAAAAATATTTACTGCAGAAACTTAGCTAAAATGAATGATTCCGTGGGTTACACTAGCTCCTTTGGCAATGACTGATTTTTTAGGTCTAACTGACTATAAAAATCAGCAGCTTCAAGGAGTGCGTGGTTTTCATTATAAAACATGTCTATTTTCTAACTTGCTCACAGAATAAGGAAAAACGTGACTAAAAGAATGCTCTTAAAGATAAAGATGTCAAAAATTTGCCCTCTGCCCTATGTTAGCAATGGGAAGCATGCAGGGCAAGAAAAGAATTCTTCTCACAGAGCAGAAATCCTTTACAATTTCTCCTTAAAGACTACTTTTAAAAAATAGTGGGTAATCATGCTCTAATGAGAAAAATACTGTTTTTGTATTGTTGGCACAATCTATAAGCAATCCATTCTTTGATTTTATTAACTGTTGTCCTCCCACCATTTAAACTAAAATGCACTGATATTTTAACTACTTTAAATAAAAGCCTTTTAAAATGTTTTTTATTGATTGATTTTAGAGAAAGAAGGGAAGAGAGAGGAAGAAAAATAGACATTGACTTGTTCTTTCACTTATTTATGCAGTAATTAGCTGATTCTTGCATGTGCCCTGACCAGTGATTGAATCTTGGCATATTCTAACCAACTGAATTACCTGGCCAGGGCCAAATCAGAGTCTTTTTCAATTAAAAAATATAAAATTCCTAAATATCACTCTATCTAAATAGGAAAGTTTATATTTTATTTTTCCTGATAGTTTACTTAATTTTGGAGCTTATTCATTATAAACTAGTTATTAAGAGTTATACATAAAGTAGTCAAATATAAAATAATTATAAAATAGACAAGTAAATTGAAAGGAAGTATAAGTATTCTTTATATAGAAATATATACATGATAATTATATAATGCATGAAAAGCTCTTAAGACAGACTCTAGTACATAGTAAATGCTCAGTAAAAGTTTTCTATTTGACAATATTGATGTCTTTAATTTGCTTCATTTTAAGATTATGAATATGTAATAAATAGTGTATTTATACTGGATAAAAGTCATCTTGCTAGACTGTCTGGAGAAACAGAAAGTTGAAGGAAAATATATATACACCATTGAGAGAAACATGAATTCTTTTAGGGGCAGTGAGCAAATAAATTACATAAATAACAAAGTACTTTACACAAGAGAGGATACCCAAGAATTATGGAGATTCAGCTAGATCAGGGGAAATTTCACAGAGGAAAAGACATTTATCCTGGACCTTGAAGAATGGATGAGATTTCCACTGGCAAATATGACAGAGGGAAGCGAGAAACATTCTAGATCAAGGGAGTTCAGAGAGCACAGCAGCAGAAAGTGAAGAGTGAGTGAAGGAACGAGATTATCAGGTTCGCCTGAAACACAAGATGATGACAGGAGAGTTCTTGGAGGGTCAGCCTGATCAGGCTGGTGCAGCAGGAGCATGAGACCTCAGATTCAGAGAATCTCTCATATTCTGAGACAGGGAGAACACTTGAAGGTGTTTGTACATGAAAGAACATGACTAGCGGCAGTTCTAGGAAGACTGATCTAGAAGCATTCTGCTTCTGCTGTGTTGACACAGACAGAAAAATTCCTTTTGCATAAGAAAATGTTTTGTACCCATTTCACAGATGTGGCCACTGGCTTGCATTGGGCCAGAGCCCACCCTTGGTTTTAGGACTTGAAGTCCAGTAGTTGTTTTGTTTTGTTTTGTTTTGTTTTGTTTTGTTTTGGAGGACAGGGAGGTAGTACTTTAAAAGATGTTTTGTCACTACTGCAATATCTGTATGGCTCTGCAGGCAAGGTACCCCAGTGGCTCACGAGCGGGCATTCTGATTGAGTCTGAGAAGCAAACAGCACTGGCTCCTGTTCATCCAGCCCCTCCCCTCCTGAACCATGCAGGGCACCTCTGTATTCTGTCTGGATGGGGGCAAGAAAGAGGTCGTCTTCTTTGGCAGTGCCCCACAAGGCTGGGGAAGCCAGGTACTCACTCACATCTCTCACTTTCTTTAGGAGAAATCACCAGCAGAGAAGGTCTCTCTTTCCACTCCGCTGTACGGCTCTTGGGGAGGGGCAACGAAGATAAAATGAAATTGTTCCTCTTACCATCTTCACTGCATCCGATTCCTCAATCCCTTTTTTCCCCTCCACTAATGTGCTGGAATTTCTCTGCTAGACTCCTGACTTCAAATATACATTTTTGCCTGCGGGAGACAGTCAAAATTTAAAGGGAATACAGTAACGTCAACAAAAGTTCACTGCCACCAATCTAATATCAACAGGAGTCTCCAGTCCGGAGTGCATGAAAGAGGAGAAACTTTATTCAGGAAAATATTTTACAAACGGGGGAAGTATAGCCTCCAGCGGAAACTTCAAGAGCTGTTCTTTTGAGGTGAAGAGGCGGCTCACTTTTTATAAACTTCCTGCCCTGGTCCTCCATTGGCCCATTTTTATGCTAATGAGTAATCCAAATTTGCACAATCTGATTGGTCCAAATAACACTATTCTGATTGGTTGGAATTTCATGTTCTGATTGGTCGTTATGTGGCTACTCTGATTGGTCGGTAAAGATGGATTCAAATAAGGATGTTGCTATGCAGTCTTGATTCAATGGGGCAAGTCTCAGGTCACTGGTTGCAAGCTGATACCAGCAACTTTCTTTTTTATAAAGCTCTGCCTGCAGGAGCGCAGTACAGGAGTTTGAAAGTTCAGTCTGTGGCTTTTCCTTGAAGTGCAATGTGTGAGAGAGGACTGAGTTAGCAATGCTTGCTAGACTCTGGTTATGATTTGGGGCCCAATTAACCAAGAGGAGCCCTTCTTCACAGGAATCTTCTTTCTCAGAATCAACAGTAGAAAACTCTTATTTAATCATTTTGCTGATGTCACTCAGCAGGTCCCTTTTGAAAGAATGAGAATACACATGGGAAGGTTAATTTATTTTTGTTAATTAATACCTTGTAGAGAATTATTTTTCTACTTTCTGATTGTGTAAAATCTGAGCAACTCAGGGCATTTTATTTAAAATCAAGTATTAAATTGAGTGTATCAATGATGGCTATTATTTAAATGATGAATAAATTCAATATTTTTAGGATTAACTTCAACCATGGTGACTATGAAAAAAATGAGCTTCTGTGCTGTCTCTGAAGGAAATTCCAAGAGTGTTGATGCAAAGACCATTTCTGAAAACAGGCAGCACTGCTTGAATTAAATATATGATGTCTTATAGAACTTGCTTTGAAGGTCAGTTCTGAGTTGGTTTTTCTTAAATTTAACAAATTTGTTTTCAAAATTGAGTTATACAAAGTCCAAAGTGAGCAGAAGGAAGAAAATAATAGAGATCAGAACAGAAATAAACAAAATATAGTCTAAAAAACACAAAAGATCAATGAATCCAAGAGTTGGTTCCTTGGAAAGATTTACCAGATTGGCAAACATTTAACCAGACTTACAAAGAAAAAGAAGAGAAGACCCAAATAAATAAAATCAGAAACAAAAGAGAAGAAGTAATAACTGACACTCAAGAAATACAAAGGATTGTAAGAAAATATTATGAACAATTATATGCTAACAAACTGGACACCTGGATGAAATGGATAAATTCCTAGAAACATACAATCTTCCAAAACTAAATCAGGAAGAATCAGAGAATTTGGATAGACAGATTACACCTAGTGAAATTGAAGCAGTAATCAAAAATATCCCAACAAACAAAAGTTCTGGACCAGATGCCTTCAACTGTGAACTTTACCAAACATTCCAAGAAGATCTAATAGCACTTCTCAAACTATTTCAAATAATTCAAGAGAAGGGAATATTCCCAAGCTCATTTCACGAGGACAGCATTATCCTAATTCCAAAACCAGATAAAGGCACTACAAAAAAAGAAAATTATAGGCCAACATTCCTGATGAACATAGATGATAAAATCCTCAACAAAAATATTAGCAAACCAAATCCATCAACACATCAAAAAATCATACACCATGATCAAGTGGGGTTTATTCCAGGAATGCAACATTCACAAATCAATAAATGTGATACACAACTTAAACTAAATGAAGGATAAAACCACGTGATCATATCAATAGAAGCAGAAAAAGCGTTTGATAAAATCCAGCACCCGTGTATGATTAAAATCTGTCATGCAAAGTGAGAATAGAGGGAAGATACCTAAACATAAAAACATATGACAAACCCACTGCCAGTACCATACTCAATGGGCAAAAACTACAAGCATTCCCCTTAAGATCAAGAACAAAGCAGTAATGTCTGCTTCCATTTCTGTTATTCAACATAGTACTGGAAGTCCTAACAATAGCAATCAGATAAGAAGAAATAAAAGGCATCAAATTGGATAGGAAAAAGTAAAAATGTCATTATGTGCAGATGACATGATACTGTACATACAGAACCCTAAAGATTCCACCAAGAAACTACTAGAACTGATCAATGAATTCAGTAAAGTAGCAGGATACAAAATCAATATACAGAAATCAGTTCCATTTTTAAACCAAAAATGAACTATCAGAAAAGGAAATTAAGAAATCAATTCCATTCATGGTTGCTTCCAAACGAATAAAATACCTAGAAATAAATCTAACCAAGGATGTAAAAGACCTATACTCAAAAATCATGATGCTTAAGAAGGAAATGAAGAAGATACAAATAAGTTGAAGCACATACCATCTTCATGGGTAGGAAGAATTCAAATGCTTAAAATGCCCATACTACCAAAAACAATCTATAGATTCAAAGCAATTCTTATCAAAGTACCAATGATGCATTTCACAGAACTAGAACAAATATTTCAAAAACTTATATGGAACCACAGAAAGTCTCAGATTAGCAACAGTGATCTTGAAAAATAAGAACTAATTTAGAGGAATCATGCTACCTATATTAAACTATACTGTAAGGCCATAGTAATCAAAACAGCATGGTACTGGCATACAGAAACATAGATCAATGGAGCAGAACAGAGAGCCGAGAAATAAACCAATGCCTTTATGGTCAATTAATATTTGACAGAGGAAGCACACACATGTAATGGCACTAAAGATAGTTTATTCAATAAATGGCATAGGGAAAATTGGACAGATATATGCAGAAAAATAAAACTAGACCACCTTCTTACAGCACATACAAGAATAAATTCAAAATAGATTAAAGACTTAAATGTAGACTCAAAACCATAAAAATCCTAGACGAAAATATAGGAGGTAAAATCTTGGAAATTGCTCATACCAATATTTTTTTGATATATCCCCTCAGGCAAGGGTAACAAAAGAAAAAATAAGCAAATAAGACTACATCAAACTAAAAAGTATTTACACAGCAAAGGAAATCATCAACAAAGTAAAAAGACGACCCACAGAATGGGAGAACATATTTGCCAATACATCTGACAAGGGGTTAATATCCAAAATTTATAATGAACTTACACAACTCACCACCAAAAAAACAAACAATCCAATTTAAAAAATGGGCAAAGAACCAGAACAGACACATCTCCAAAGAGAGCATATAAATGTCCAATAGACACATGAAAAAATGCTCAATGTCATAATCATCAGAGAAATGCAAATGAAAATCACAGTGAGATATCACCTCATACCTGTTAGAATGGCAATCATCAATACATCAACAAACAAGTGCTGGCAAGGATGTGGAGAAATGCGAACTCGTTTGCACTGCTGGTGGGAATGCAGCCACTGCAGAAAGCAGTATGGAGATACCTCAAAAATTAAAAATGGAACTGCCTTATGACCCTGTGATTCCACTTCTGGGAACTTACCCAAAGAAACCCGAAACACTAATTCAAAAGAACATAAGCACCCTTATGTTCATTGCAGCATTATTTACAATCACAAAGATATGGCAATGGCCCAAGTGTCCCTCAATAGGTGAGTGGGTAAAACAACTATGGGACATTTATACCATGGAATACTACTCAGCTGTAAAAAAGAAAAAGATTTTACCCTTTGTGACAGCATGGATGGACCTGAATAACATTATCGTAACTGAAATAAGCCAATTGGAGAAAGACAATTGCCATAGGATTTCACTCATATGTGGAATCTCATAAACAAACTGAACTAACAAGCTAAAGAGAGACAGACTCAGAGAGAGAGAGCAGGGTGACAGCTCTGTGTTGGGAGTTAGTGAGTGGAGGAATTAAGCAGAAAGAAAAGGGACCCATGGACATGGACAATAGTGTGGTGACCGTGGGGGCAGGGGGAAAAGGGAGATAAATGGTAATGGAAAAATGTAATAAAATTTTGTTAAAACTGAGTTTCATTCTTTTATGAATTGTTTGTAACAGAGGCTGCTAGAGCTCACCAATATCAAGCTTTCCCCTGCTTTCTGGTCACACAGCTGGACTGCACCTCCCAGGTCCTTGTGGTCTGGGGGTGATCATAAACTAGTCTTGGCCAGTGAAAGGTAGAGAGAAGGGATGTGTGGCATTTTCAGATGTGTCCCCTAATTCTTCCTTGGATTCTCTGTGTCTCCAACTTGCCAAGTCTGTATGCTAGATGCAGAGAATCTTCTGAGGACTCCAGGGCTCTAGAGGATAGAAAGGACACTAGATGAGTGAAGCCCAAGTCATTGAATAACTGCACAGAACGAAGCTCCCTGCTCCCTCAATCCATATTGGATTGTGACTCTTTCTTGGTTAAGCCAATTAGATTTGGCTATTGTAGATTATGGCAGTGAGCTCCTCCTGAGTAATATACATCATACCTTTTAGATTCTAATGAAATTGTTAAGACTCTGTAAGTGACACCTTCCTGGACACAACTTCTGCTCTTCTTGAATATGTGCTTTGAGATTGTGTACTGTCATCACACTGGGCCAGAACTGTCAATAACATAACCAGTCTTCTGAATTCCCAGAGAATTAGAAATCTATTTTAACATCAGCCTCAGATTCCCTTTTTGTGTCCTTAGGGAGAGATATGTACATATTCATTCTATTTGCATTGTGAAATGAGTCAGAGTGCAAACCAGTAATTTGACACAACTGTCCAAATTCTCAAGTACTAAGTTTAAAAACTCCAGTGGATCTAGTAAATGAATGAATATCTCTGGCTGCTCAAATTTGTTAAATGTGTATTTTTATGGACTTAGCCACATAGATTTACTGGCTTAACAATAATGTAATATGGATAGGGGTCTGGATATTGTTGACAGTATGTCTCCTGAAGGGGCCCAGATCCAAAGACCATGTCTGCTAGATAACCCTGTGTGTAAATGTGGGCTGTGGTTCTAAGAGTTAACTGCTGACAGTTGTGGTGAATAAGAATATTTTACAGTATTTTGCTTCCAGCAAAACTGTTTATAATTGTATAAAAATCAAAGTAGCCCATGGTCATGTATTTTGGTTGATAAGAAAGTATTTTTAAGTATATTTTATTGATTATGCTATTACAGTTGTCCCAATTTTTTTCTCCCCTTTCTCCCCCTCTGCCCTGCAACACCCACCAGCATTCCCTCCCCTGCTTAATTAAGGTCCATGGGTAGTACATATAAATTCTTCAACTTCTCCATTTCCTATACTATTCTTAACATCCCCCTATCTATTTTGTGCTTACAATTTATGTTTCTTACCCTGTACATTTTCCTCTCATTCTCTCCTCTCCCCCTCCCCACTGATAACCCTCCAGGTGATCTCCATTCCTGTGATTCTGTTCTTGTTCTTTTTGTTTGCTTAGTTTGTTTTTGTTTTTTAGGTTCAGATTCAGGTTTAGGTTTGTGAGTTTGTTGTCATTTTACTGTTCATAGCTTTAATCTTCTTTTTCTCAGATAAGTCCCTTTAACATTTCCTATAATAAGGGCTTGGTGATGATAAACTTTAACTTGACCTTATCTGGGAAGCAATTTATCTGCCCTTCCTTTCTAAATGATAGCTTTGTAGATAAAGTAATCTAGATTGTAGGTCATTGCTTCTCATGACTTTGAATACTTCTTTACAGCCCCTTCTTGCCTGCCAGGTTTCTTTTGTGAAATCAGCTGATAGTCTTATGGGAACTCCTTTGTAGGTAACGGTCTCCTTTTCTCTTGCTGCTTGTAAGATTCTCTCTTTATCTTTAATCTTGAATGATGTAATTATGTGCCTTGGTGTGTGCTTCCTTGGATCCAACTTCTTTGGGACTCTCTGACTTCCTGGACTTCCTGGGAGTCTGTTTCCTTCACCAGATTGGGGAAGTTTTCCTTCATTACTTGTTAAAATAAGTTTTCAATTTCTTGCTCTTCCTCTTCTCCTTCTGGCACCCCTATGATTTGGATGTTGGAAGATTTAAAGTTGTCCCAGAGGTTCCTAAGCCTCTCCTCATTTTTTTCAATTCTTGTTTCTTCATTCTGTTCTGGCTGAATGTTTATTTCGTCCTTCTGTTCCAGATCATTGATTTGAGTCCCGGTTTCCTTCCCTTCACTGTTGGGTCCCTGTATATTTTTCTTTATTTCACTTTGCATAGCCTTCACTTCTTTTATTTTGTGGCTGTACTCCATCATTTCTGTGAGACTCCTGATTACCAGTGTTTTGAACTCTGCACCTGATAGGTTGGCTATCTCCTTGTCACTTAGTTCTTTTTCTGTAGTTTTTATTTCTGGGTCATATTTCTTTGTGTCAGAACACTTTTTGCATTGTAAGGGGCAGAGCCTAAGGCATTTACCAGGGTGGGGCTGCACTGTGGCATTGTATGGGGTGGAGGGGTCAGAATGGGAACAGTGTCACTAGCTCAGCTCTCCCCTGGCTTTCAGTCCCTTCCCCTGCTACCCATAAACCACTGGACCCTTCTGGTGCTTATTTCCAGGTGGATGGGTTGTACATGTTCTAGGACCCTGTGAGTCTCTCCAACAAACTCTCCTGTGAGGCTGGGATTTTCTCCCACCACCACAAACCCCACGGATTTTCACAGTCAGAGGTTTTGAGGCTTTAGTTTCCTGCACTGGAACCCTGGGTTGCATGGTCTGTATGGCTCCCCAGTTGTTCCTCCCTTCTTATCTGCACTCGAATGTGGGACCACCAGGTCTGCCAGCCACCACCTCACATGCCTGGCCCATCTTCTTGCCACATGTCCTCTCTACCCCAGCTGCCTGTCTCCTTCTCTCTTACCTATCTGGATGAATGTTTCTTCTTTAACTTCCTTGGTTATCGGATTTCCTTATAGTTCAATTTTCTGGCAGTTCTGGTTGGTTTTGTTTTAAAATTTGTTGCTTTCTTTCTTTTGGTTGCGCAAGGAAGCAAAGCATATCTACCTATGCCTCCATCTTGGCCTGAAGTCTGAAAAGAAATTATTGATAACCACTAGTATTAGTAGCCCTGGGTTGGTGTGTGTGTGTGTGTGTGTGTGTGTGTGTGTGTGTGTGTGTGTGTTTAGATTAAGAAATACCTTTGTGCATTCATAAATTAGAATTGCTTGTCACTTTGTCAGGATTACATTGCCTTTATGTGAACTAAGTGACAGAGTGCATGGCCAAGAGTCATCTAAGAGAAGTTATAGTTGAAGCTCCTCAAATGACAGTCACACAGCTAACAATGCATACAACTGGAAATAAAATTCAGGATTTTGTGTAAAAAAAAATTAAGAGACCTCTAAAGGAGATGTTATTGCTCTGATATTCACAGATGTAGGCAAAAATCACACCTTTGAAGATTAAATTGATGCTAGGAGAAACATGATTTCATATAAAGGATCTACAGAAGCTATGAAAAACTGTATTAAATAAAGGTTATCATTGCTTCCTTTATTACACAAGTATATTGTGCATCTATAATTTTGTAAGCCAGACATTGTTCTTAGTTAGTTAAATGTATCAGCAAACAGTTCAAAGTCCATGAATTATAACACATCTTCTAGTTCTAGGCAGGCAATATATAATATATTTTTAATAGAAGGTTAGGAGGTGACTGATGATGCTTTGGTATAAATTAAAGCAAAGTAAGTGTACAGACAATTTTAGGTGCTGCTATTTTACATAATATGGTCAGGAAAGCATCTTTGAGGAGTCAACAATTGATGGAAGCCCTGAGAGATGGGAAGAAGTGAGCCTTGTAGGATATGGAAGAGGGTAAATATATGAATGTGAAGTGTTCAGCATACAAATGTTGTTCATAGCCACAGATTTGGATGAAGTCATCTAGAGAGATAATATTGAGAGAAACTAGATAGATAAGGGAAGGGGGGCACTCCCAAATCACTCCATCATTTAGAGGATTGAAAGAAGAAGAAGAGGAAACAATGCTGACAAATAAAAAGCAACAAGTCAGATGGGAGGAAAACCTAGAGCATGTGTTGTCCCTGAAGCCAAATGAAGGAAGTGCTGTAAGAAGGAAGTTTGAGCACATGGTTATCCAAGCAAAAACAAACATTGTAATTAAATCCCTACCTTACCTATGTCACAAAAACAGGTGTCACTTGGACCAAAATACCGAAATATGAACTGCATGACTTTAAAAGTTTCTGAAGGGAGTATATGCAAATATTTTTGTGACCTCAGTCAATGGAAGTATGTCTTTGAAAGGACATAATAGCACATATCACCAAGGGAAAAAACTAATACATTTTAAATTCCTATTCATTAAAGAACACTATTTTAAAAAAGAAAAAGCACAGAGTGGGAGAAGGTATTTGAAGCATATAGAACCACCACCGAAATCTTCTAAATAGTTCAGAATATATGAAGAACTACAAATTAGTAAGACAAACACATATAACCAAATAGAAAAAAATGGGCAGATGAAATAAATAGGCGTTTTTCATTACAGGAAGCCTGAAAAGACAATAACCATCTGAAAAGATGTTCAACCTCATTAACAACTAGAAAAATGCAAATTTAAATCTGCAAAGGATGTCATTTTACACCCACTAGATTGGCACAAATTTAAAAATCTGACAATATCCAGCACTCACAAGGAGATATAGCATGCAAAACATTATTCACTGCTGGTGGGAGTATAAATTAGTACAACCATTTTGGGTCAATTTTGGTGTTATTTAATGCATTTAAATGTGCCTATACCCTGTGGCCCAGTAGTTGCTTTCCAGAGAAACTCTTGTTCCTGTGCACCAGGAAGTCTGAAAAAGAATGATCATAGCATTGTTTATAATAGCAAAAAAAGAAAAGAAATAATATTAATGTCATTAACATGAGACTAGATAAGTAAATTATGATATAGTCACTATGGTAACCAGCCTCCAAGATAGCCAGTGATAATCAATTTCTAGCATTCATGTCTTTTGTGTAGTCCGTTCCCACACTGAATAGAGCTGAACTGTGTAACCAATAGGACAATTTAAAAATAATGATAGGTGACCTCCAAGGCTAGGTCATAAAAGTTATTGTGACTTCTGCCATGCACTCTTGGATCACTCTCTCTGGAAGAAGCAAGCTGCCATGCCGTAATATACTAAAGAAGCCCTATGGAGATATCCACATAGCAAGGAACTGAGGCTTCCTTCCAACAACCATCACCAACTCTCGGTCTTGTGAGTGAAACATCTTGAAAATGAATTATCAGCCCCAGTCAAGCCTTCAGATGACTGCATGTTTAGTCAATATCATGACTGCAAAATCATGGGAGACCTTGCGACAGAACAACTCAGGTAAGCCTCTCATAAATTTCTGACCTATAAAAATTGTTAATAGTTGTTTTGAGCTGCTAAATTTTGGAGTAATTTTTTGCAATGCCATAGATAACTAACATAGGCATATATAAGAATACTACCACACAGCAGTGAAAAGAAGCTATGGTTACAAGTAATATCATAGATAAATCTCATAAAGAATAATGTTGAGAGAAAACAACAAGTTGCAAAGATATGTTCCATAAGTTATCTTTCATGTAAAGTTTATGAAATGAAAACTAAATACTACATTGTTAGAGATATACACATATATAGTGAAACAATGCAGAATAGTAAGAGAATAACAAGCACAACATTCAACAAAGTAGTTACATCCAGAAAATAGGAAGGAACAAGCAATCAGAGAAAGATACATAAGAGTTTCTAGGGGAAATGTTTACTTTTTCACTTTACTGATGACTACACTTGTATTTATTATATTACTATTTATATCTTTTGCATGTATAAAAAATGTCATTTTTAAAAGAAGATGGGAATAGGTGACTGTCTAAAGGGACTAAGAAATCCCTTTATGCTAAGGACAAGGACTGACCATTGGATCATGCCAGGTAGAGATCACTGATTATCCTAATAGACACTATTTCACTGAGTCATGGGTGAAAAACCTGCTTGGAATGGGTTAGAAAGAGAATTGGGAGGTTAAGATAAACACACAGCAAGTATCACCAATTCTCTGAGATTCTTTGTAAAGGGGAAGAGAAAAATAATATGAAAGCAGGGGGAGGGGATAAAAAGATATCTATTTTTGGACAGAATATATTTCTAAGATCTAATAGAAAGTGAAAATAGTCGTTTCAGGAGAGACAATAAACTATTATTGAATAGTTTAGAGATGATGAGATACAAAAATTATTTATAGATATAATTGATAGAATAGTGGTATTACCACGGCTGTGTGGACATCAGTCTTCATGCAAAAGAATAGAGCCCACAGACTTATATGATCTTAATTGAAGTCAGAATATTGGTGATGGGGAAGACATCAAAACCATCCCTGGTATCTTAGGACAGGAATGAAGACAAAATTATGAAGCAGATACATTGTTTCCAGGAGCCCCCTTTTGATTACTCTTTTGTTCTTATGATGCTCTTTCTTTACTTTTCTTCAGATTCTCTTCCCAGACTCAACCTTTCAGAATCTGATCTCAGTTAACAAAATCACACTGAAGTATAAGAAGTTATCAACTTCATTTGGCTCCCTTTGGGGGGGCTTTGGCACTTTATCTCAGTTCCACAGTTAAAGTTTTTTTTTTAATTAATTAATTTATTTTTTCAAATACATTTGTCTCTGCCTACTTCCCACCACTTTCCCTTGCTCCCTCCCTCTCTTTTTCCCTCCCTCAATTCTTCCCCTTTGGTTTTGTCCATGAGTCCTTGCTATATGTTCTTTGACTTGCCCCTTCCCTTCCTTTTCCCCCCGCCCCCCTCCCTCCTTCCCTCTTGTCTCTGTTGGTTTCTTTTCCTTTCAGTGTTGCTGGTCTTATTTTCCTTGCATCTTTGTATTGTTGGTTAGGTTCCACTTATAGGTGAGATCATATGATAAAGTTCTAAGTTGGAATATCTAGGTGTCTCCCTGCTCTAACATTGCATGACTCCATGAATTTAGAGTCCTTAGGACAAGTTAGTGGATATCTCAACCCAATTTAAATTAATCTGGAAATCAGGTATTAATATTATAATTTAAATGATAATAAGTTTAAATGAGAGTTATGATGAGCCACGCTTCTTTTATTGTATAGGTGTAGTTATATTGGTACGCCATTTATGTCATGTAGTTAAGATATTGTAAAATTTGACAAATGCTAGTGCTAGAGCCATCCGTCTCTATACTTAGAAAGCACACCTGAGAATGGAAGGTAGGGAAAAAAGGTGAATCCTTTCATGATGTCAAATACCTAGGAGAAAGGCAAATCTTTCAGATCAGAAACTAGAATCAAAGGGAGGCCCTGAATGACAAAAAGAGGTCTTTTCTTTTGGGTTTAATTATAGAAAGATCAAGGTGTCCAGGAGGAACCTGGTGGTGAGAAATCAGCTGGGACCATCTAGGGAGACAGGACAGGAGAACTCTTTCTTTGGGATCTCATTTGCAAGGGGAATGGATCTTGATCCTTGAGCACAACAGGAAAGTCAAAGTGACATTAGAGTTTATTTCTAAGCGTCTTATTTATATTCCTCATATTCTCCGTGGTTCATCTCTACTGGTATCCATTAAAATCTTACTGGGTCTAGCCTGTCTTAACAATAATAGTATCTAACATTACTGAGAACATACTATGTGCCAAACACTGTACCAAGTCACCTGAACATGTGAGAGACCACCCATGGGTTAGGGAATACTCAAAAGATAGAATTAATACTCCTAGATCAGCCCCAACCTCATGTACTAAATTCTAAATATAGGACTAAATTTTGGAGGCACTGGTACTTCCTCACACTGGAAATGTGAGCTCCAAATAGGAGAGAATATTGAACCTGGAAATTCAGAGAAATGAATGAGGTTCAAACCAGGAAAAACTATGGCAAAAAAAGCAGAGTCCAAGGGAATGTATTCAAAGACAAACAATAAGAAATGCTGCTGAAAACAACAGTTACAGAGAACAAAGAATGGAGAAAGGATATTTATTTCTTATTTTCTTAATCATTTTTTTATTAAATATCTTTGTGTCTATTTTCCCACCACCACTTGCCCCCACCCCACCAACCTTCACCTCCCACCCTCAATCCTTTCCCACTTTGGCTTTGTCCATGGGTCCTTTATACAGGTTCCTTATTTTGACCCTTCCCCTTCTTTTCCTTGTTACCCCTCTCTTTCCTTCTCTCTCATTACTGTCGGTTTGTTTTTTCTTTTAATGTTACTGGTTATACTTTCCTTGTTTGTTTTGTTGATTAGGTTCCACTTATAGGGAGATCATATGGTATTTGTCTTTTGCCCCCTGGTTTATTTCACTTAGCATAATACTCTCCAGTTCCATCCATGCTGTCAAGAAGGCAGTAGCTCTTTCTTTCTTTCTGCATAGTATTCCATTGTGTAAATGTAACATTGTTTTTTGATCTACTCATTTATTGATAGGTACTTAGGTTGTTCCCAACACTTGGCTATTGTAAATTGTGCTGCTATGAACATTGAGGTGCATAGGTTCTTTCAATTGGTGTTTTGGGATTCTTAGGGTATAATCCCGGCAGTGGAAATTCTGAGTCAACAGGCAGTTCCATTTTTAGCTTTTTGAGGAAATTCCAAACTGTTTTCCAGTGTCTGTGCCAGTCTGCATTCCCACCAACAGTGTACTAGGGTTCCCTTTTCTCCACAGCCTCGCCAGCACCTGTTGTTTGTTGATCTGTTTATGATGGCCATTCTCACCTGTGTGGAGTGGTATCTCACTGTGGTTTTAATTTGCATTTCTCTGATGGCTAGTGATGATTAACATCCTTTCATATGTCTCTGGCCCTGTGTATGTCATCCTTGGAGAAGTATCCATCAGGTCCTTTGCCCATTTTAAAATTGGATTGTTTGTCTTTCTGGAGTGGAGTTGTGTGAGTTCTTTATATATTTTGGAGATCAAACTCTTGTCTGAGATATCATTGGCAAATATATATTCCCATACAGTTGGTACCTTTTTCATTTTGCTCATTTTTTTTTTAGCTATGCAGAAGCTTCTTATTTTGATGAAATCCCATTTGTTTATTCTTTCCTTTATGTCCCTTGTTCTACAGGACATATTGGTGAAAATGTTGCTGCGTGGAATATCTGATAGTTTACTGCCTATGTCCTCCTCCAGGACTTTTATGGTTTTGCAACTTATATTTAAGTCTTTTATCCATCTTGAATTTATTTTTGTGTATGGTGTAAGTTGTCGGTCGAATTTCATATTTTTGCATGTAGCTGTCCAACTCTCCCAACACCATTTGTTGAAGAAGCTATTTTTACCCCCATTTCATGCTTCTGCACCCTTTGTTGAATATTAATTGGCCATAGAGACATGGGTTTATTTCTGGGCTCTCTCTTCTGTTCCATTGATTTATGTCTCAGTTCTTATGCCAGTACCAGACTGTTCTGATTACAGTGGCCTTGTGATATAGTTCAATATCAGGTATTGTGATCTCTCCTAGTTTGTTCTTCTTTCCCAAAATTGCTGCAGCTATTCGGAGTCATTTATGGTTCCATATAAATTTTTGTAATGTTTGTTCTATATCTGTGAAATATGTCATTGGTATTTTAATGAGGATTGCATTGAATCTATAAATTGCATTAGGTAGTGTGGGCATTTTGATAAAATTAATTCTTCCAATCCATGAACATGGTATATGCTTCCATTTATTTGTGTATTTCTTAATTTCTTTCTTTAGCGTTGTGTAGTTTTCTGAGTACAGGACTTCTACCTCCTTGGCTAAGTTTATTCCCAGGTACTTTATTTTTCTTGTTGCTATAGCAAATGGGATTTTTTTCCCCTGATTTCTGATTCTGATATTTCATTGTTGGTGTTCAAAATACCTTCCATTTCTGAATATTGACTTTGTATCCCGCTGTTTTGCCTAATTAAGTTATTACGTTGAGTAATTTTTTGGTGGAGTCTATAGGATTTTCTATGTACACTGTCATGTAATCTGCAAAAATTGACAGTTTTACTTCCTCCTTTCCAATTTGGATGAATTTTATTTCTTTTTCTTGTCTGATCGCTGTGGCTAGGACTTCCAATGCTATGTTGAATAGAGGTGGTGAAAGCAGACAACCTTATCTTGTTCCAGATCTTAGAGGGAAAGCTCTTTGTTTTTGCCTGTTGCGTATGATGTTGACTGTAGGTTTTTCATATATGGCCTTTATTATGTTGAGGGATGCCCCCTTTATTCCCATTTTCCAGGGTGTTTTTATCATAAATGGATGCTGTAGCTTATCAAATGCCTTTTCTGCATCTATTGATATCATGTGATTTTTGTCCTTCCTTTTGTTTATGTGATGTATTACATTCTGATTTGTGGCTATTGAATCATCCTTACGTCCTGGGATGACTCCCACTTGAACGTGGTGGAAGATCTTTTTAACGTATTGCTGGGTGCAGTTTGCTAATATTTTGTTGAGGATTTTAGCGTGTATATTCACCAGCAATATTAGCCTGTAGTTTTCTTTCTTTGTTGTGTCTTTATCTGGTTTTGGGATTAGGATGATGCTGCCCACATAAAAAGAGTTTGGGAGTCTTCCTTCTTGGATATTTTGGAACAGTCTGAGAAGGACAGGGGTTACCTCTTCCTTAAATGCTTTGTAAAATTCTCCTATAAAATCGTCTGGCCTAGGGCTTTTGTGTGCCAGGAGTTTTTTGACTACTGCTTCAATTTCACCAGCTCTTATTGGTCTGCTCAGGCTTTGTGCTTCTTTTTCATTCAGTGTTAGAAGGTTATAGTTTTCTAGAAATTTTTCCATTTCATTGAGGTTTTCAAATTTCTTGGCATATAATTGCTCCTAGTAATTTCTTAAAATTCTTTGTGTTTCTGTGGTATCAAGTATTAATTTCTCCTTTTTCATTTCTGATATTATTTATTTGGGTCCTCTCCTTTTTTTTTTTTTTTATGAGTCTGCTTAAAGGCTTGTTGATTTTGTTCATCATTTCAAAGAACCAGCTCCTGGCTTTGTTGATCATTTGAATTGCTTTTTTTAGGCTCTGTGTCATTCAATTCTGCTCTGATCTTGGTCATGTCCATCCTTCTACTCGTTCTGGGCTTTGTTTGTTGTTTCTCCAGTTCTTGAAGATGTAGGGTTAGGTCATTTATTTGAAATGTTTTTATCTTTTTTAGGTCAGCCTGTATCACTATGAACTTCCCTCTCAGGACTGCCTTTGCTGTGTCCCATAGGTTTTGGACTGTTGTGTGTTCTTTTTCTTTTATTTCCAAAAACTTTTTGATTTCTTCTTTGATCTCATTATTGACCCATTCATTGTTTAATAGCATGCTATTCAGTCTCCATGATTTTGAATGGTTTTGAGTTATTTCCTTGAGGTTGATTTCTTGTTTCAAGCCCTTGTGATCTGAGAAAATGCTTGTTATGATCTCAGTTTTCTTGGATTTGTTGAGGCTTGTTTTGTGTCCTAGCATGTGGTCTATTTTTGAAAATGTTCCATGTGCATTTGAAAAGAATGTGTATTTTGCTTCCATGGGATGAAAGGTTCTATAGATATCAGTTAAGTCCATTTGATATAATGCATCCTTTAGTTCTGCAATATCCTTGCTGATATTTTGTTTGAAAATCTATCCATTGTTGACAGTAGTATGTTAAAGTTCCCAACTCTCAGTGTGTTGCTGTCTATGTCTTTCTTGAAGTCCTCCAAGATTTTCTTTATATATTTGGGTGTTCTTATGTTAGGTGCATATAGGTTTATAATGTTTATGTCTTCTTGGTGGATTCTTCCTTTGAGTATTATAAAGTGTCCTTTTTGCTCTCTTTTAATGGCTTTTGTTTTGAAATATACTTCATCTCATATAAGGATTGCCACTCACAGGAGTTGTCTGCCTGAGCCAGATGGCTGCTGCCATATGGGGGAGGAGTCAGCTAGGATCCCACTGGTTATTCCTCAGTTATCTCCCCAAAGCCTCCGTCTCCAGCCTCTTCATGTGCTTCTAGACCCCTCTGTGCCCCTGGATGTTATCTATGTACTTTCTGGGCTCTGGTGCTGTAGGCTGGCTATCCCTGCTCATGATTTAGACCCCACTCTTCTCAGGGGGATCCTACTGGCCATTTAAATGTCCCTCTGGCACTGCTGCCCATGGGCAATGTGTCTGCCTCCTCAAGTCTCTGCCACACTCCTTACCTCTAGATTGTGCTAAAGCTGATTCTTCTGTCTGTCTGAGGTTATAAGGCTCCTCTCTCACTATTGATCAGCTGTTTGTTCCTGTTGATGTCCCAAAAATTTAGTTGTAATTTCAGATTGGTCCTGAGAGGAGGTCAGTGTGACTTCCATTCACTCCTCTGCCATCTAGCCTCTTCTCTTTTAAATCATTTTTTTAAATTTCAGTTACAGTTGACATACATTATTATATCAGTTTCATGTGCATACCCCAGTGGTTAGACATTACATAACCTAATAAGTGATCATCGCAATAAATTTCACACCCACCTTGTTACTGAACCCAATCAGTGGAGGGGTCCTACCTCTCACCACGTGCCAGGCAAAACTCCAAAGACAGTGTGGTAGAAAGGAAAGGAATCTTTTATTTAACAATTTTCAAAGCTATCTAAATGTCATTACAACTACTATATAGAATCAAGAACTGAAAATAATGCAAGACAACTGAAGAAGGCACATAAACTTTGGCCTAAGACACCCAAAGAAAAATCACCATCATCATCTGCCAACTCAGTTCAAGTTTGCACCAGTAACCTCTTCTGCCACTGAAAAATATTGTCAACCTAAGTGGCTTAGTGAGTGTTCAGTCTCTGTCTAGCTTCAAACATCTTTCAGATGCTCCAGGCATTCTACTTATGACTCACTCTCCTCTTTCTACTGCCCCTCACAAGCCCACACTGGTGACCCTTGACACACCTGCATGTGGAGAGGGGCACAATGCCTGTCACTGACAGTGCCAAGCCTCCTTCTCTCCCCTCCTATCATCCCTAATGGCCATAGCCGAGGACCTCCAGCCCTTGCTGGATAGGAAAGAGGGGAAATCTAAAAAGGAAGTGTCATTCCTGCACACTCCTTTTAAATGATCTCCCCCAGAATCCCTTGTCCAGCCCAATGTGCATTGCCCTGGTTACTAGGGTAACACACACATGTGTAATTCAACCCCTCCCCTATTTCTGGGGGCAAGGTCCCTGTTACCCCATTGCAACTGCCACCTTTTAACATTATGGACACTTGCAATCTTACAAGGGCAAGTGGACGAAGGTCTCATTGTTCTGTAACTACTTCCTGCTGGCCAAGGATTAATCCTACCTCTCCCCTGATCCAGAGGTCAATAACAAAAGGTGATCTGGAGTGGAGGGGAGTCTTCATACAAAGGAGAAGAAACTTGCAAGGTTCAAGTCCATTGGATGTCCCTGGAAAGTAGCATGCACAATGTCCAAAAGATGACATTGATGGGTAGGTTGGCAACCTTGTTGTGTTCTGGGGGCAACAAATTTGGCAAAAGGAGTAGAAGGCACAATCAAAACCATACAACTAATAACCAAGGTAGGGTCTGTCACAATACCCCCCTTTTAACACTTCTGGACTTTTCCTATCCAAATCATTAAGGCAGAAAAAGAAAACCAGTTTTAAAACAAAGCTGGTAGACTTCCCCATACTTCACCAACTCACCCATCTAGTCCAGCCAAACCATTGATTCTTAGGAGGCAGCAATGAAGGTGGAGTACTCAAGTGGGGCTTATGTCACCTCTGAGTCTACAAGACTGTCTTTTGAGAGGACATTCAGCTGCAAGGCCTTTGCTGGAATGATATCAGGCAGTGACAATTTGACAAATCCTTCATGTAAAGTAGTTCAACTTCTAAGTGAAAACAAACTTTGAGGACAGTTAGCTGCACTAAAGTTCAATATTCTTAATTGAGCCTTGTGATTTTCCTTAAAACCTGATTCCTCTCCCTAAATTACCCTAGTTATCATTGAAATTCCAGAGGGTAGGGAGAGAATACATAGCATAAAGGAAAATCCTCCTTCCAGTATCTGACAAAGTTCTATCTCTATGCCTTATATATTTTGTTACTTTACTTTCCAACTTGATGTGAAGTTTTAGCCTTTAGAAACCTCAATTTCTTTTCAAAGACTAGCCAAAGCAAGAACAGAGTTTCAGAAAAAGGAGGGAAGGACTGGAACTAGCCTTAGGACCTTGTCTCTTAGCAACAGGTCCCACTAACCAGTCACACAAACGAACTCTCTGAAATCCAAATGGCATGAAGTCCAACCAATAGAAATGTTATCTCATACCATTCAGCACAGCAAATGACCTTCATGAGGTCTAAATGACACAAAGCCCAAATGACAAAGATGTTATCTTGTCCCAACCAGTACCACAAATGACCCTGACCAGGTCTAAATGTCATGAAGCTCAAATGGCAGAGACAGAATTCCTGGTATAAACAAAACAGCTAAGTTCCCCTAGTCTCCACAAGATCAGAAAGCAAGCATAGAATAACTTGGTTACAGAGTAACTGTAACCAAGAACTGAGGTTTCTTTCATGTCAAATTAAAACTCTCACAACTTTCTATATTCATTCAGAAATAACCATAACTCACTTTCAATTCTTGTTCTCTTTAACAATGGAAAGGACCATACCCTAACTCAGTGTCAAGCAGCCAAAACTCCCTACACTTTCAAGCACATAATTAAAGCAATGGAACATGGTCATTTCACATTGGGGCCTGCTGTCTTCTTCTGAAAGAGAAATTTCAAATCTCCTTCTGCAGTATAAGTCTAACTGTCCTTTTCATCATCAACCACTGCAGCAGTGTTCAAATCCTCCTCAGACAGTGCCCATTTTATGAATGTGTGGTGAATCCAAGGCTTAATTCCTGTGATCTATAGAGAAGAGTGCTTTGTTAGTAGGACGTCATAGGGACCAGTCCGTTGCTCAGCTATCTTCTGTTCAGGTCCTTGAGTCTTCAGGTTAGTAAGATTTGGTCCCCTGGATGGAATAGGTGTAAGGGCTCATCAGATGGGTAGGTAGAACTGTAATGCGCAGACTTGTACAGAATGTTTAATATTCACCCTAAATGTTGCATATATTGCTTAATTTTTTATTTGCGCTCCAAATCTCTGGTGGTGGCACTCCCAGAACCAAGATTTGGAAGGGTCTCCCATAAACTATTGCAAAAGGGCTTAACTTAAGCCCACTTCTGGGTGCTATCCTAATCTGGAGCAAAGCAATGGGAAGAGCCTGGTGCCATTTCAAATGCATTTCCTGGCATATTTTTGCCAGGGCCTTCTTTATTGCATGATTCATTTTCTTGGTCTTTCCCATAGATTGAGGTCTCCAACATAAATGTAGTATCCATATTATTTGCAATGCCTGTCCAACCTTCTGGGAGATCTCCAAAGTGAACGGTGGTCCATTGTCACTCTGAATACTGTGAGGAAGTCCAAACCTATAAATTATTTCTTTAAGTAGAAGTTTTATTACCTCAGTCACTTTCTTAGTTCTAGTGGGGTATGCCTCTACCAATCCAAAAAAAAGTGTCTAAAAAACTAATAAAAATTTGAAATTCCCTCTGGTTTTAGGCATTTGTGTAAAGTCTACTTGCCAGTGCTCAAGTGGGTATAACCCTTTATATTGTACTACCTTTTTTCGCTGGGTTGCATTCTGTCTTAGGATTGTTCTTGGCACATATCTGACAGGCTTGGATAATTCTCTGAATGTCCTATGCAAATTAGATCTTTTCAAATATGGTCTAGTGAATTCCATCAAAGTATTCCTTCCAGAAAGGGTCTCCTCATGTAGGTGTTTGAGGATGGGATACACTAGAGCTTTGGGAATTAATTCATACCATGTGTGTTGATCTTCCATATAGAATTAGGATCAGTTTTAGAGAATCCCCACTCATGGGCTCATTTCTCATCCCATTCAGTGTAGTGGGCTTTAAACTTTGGCAGGTCCAAACAGTGGATCAAATCCCCCATGCATGGTAGCTCTCAAGTGGCCTGTCTTGCTGCTTTATCAGCAGTTTGGTTTCCCTGGCTCATTTGTCCCTTTGATGTCTGGGCAGGGAATTGTGGAAACCTGGCCCAGTAGGTTCACTGACTCTAACAATTGTAAAACCTCCTCTGCATGTTTAACATCCTTATTGCCCGAGGTTAAGAGTCCTCTCTCCTTCCTTATTGCTCCATGGGCATGGACTACCATGAAGGCATATCTGGAGTCTGTGTATATGTTAACCTTCTTTCCTGGGATAGAACTAAGGCTCTCATGAGGGCTATCAGTTCATTTTTCTATACTGAGGTTCCCTATGTAAGTGCTTGGACTTCTGTTACCTTGTCTACAGTAATTACTGCATACCTGGCTTGTTGATGGCTGTTGTCCATTGTCCATGAAGCTGCTCCCTTCTGTGTACAGCTCCCAGTCTACTGCTGCCAGTGTTTTGTCCAGTAAATCCAGCCTGCTAGGATTAAACCTAGTCAGTAATTTCCAAGCAGTCATACTGGAGGGCTGAGTCTCCCTCTGAGTCTGGGAGCAGAGTGGCCAGATTCAAACTGTGGTAGTCTGTAGGGTAATGTTTGGGTTGTCCAACAGAAAGGCCTGGTATTTTCCCATGGGCCCTGACATCAGCCAATGCCCACCTGTCTGTTCCAACAGAGTTAGGACCTACTGTGGTACCAATACCGTAACAGGCTGCCCCAAAGGGAATTTCTCAGCTTCCTGTAAGATGTCACAGGTTGCTGCCATTGCCTGGAGGCATAATGACAATCCCTTTGTCTTGTGATCCAACTTTTTTGACAGATTGGCTATGGATCTGGGGATGTTTCCGAGTCTGGGTTAGTACCCCCAGTCCAATCCCCTGCCTTTCATGAGCATACAAAATAAAATGCTTCTCTAAATTGGGCAATCCTAGTGCAGGAGCCAAAATTAGCTTTTCTATCAAGGTATTAAATGCTACTTGACAATTCCTTGTCCATTCAAAAGGTTCAGAGTCCAGTTCTTTCAAGGAATCATACAGTGGTTTTGCTGTAAGTTCAAAGTTTGGAATCCAAATTTGACAGAACCCTGTAATCCCTAAGAAGCCATGAATCTGCCTTCAGTTCTTTGGGATTTTTAGTGCAGCAACAGTTTGCTTTCTATTTGCCATTAAGCTCCTAGTGCCCTGTTTCAGTTGAAATCCCAGGTATGAAACATCCTGTTTGCAAACCTGAACCTTGTGAGGCAATACCTCATGTCGCCTTTTGGCCAAATGATTTAGGACTGTGATGGTGCTGAGCAAACAATCCTCATAGGTGCTGTTAATTATCAATATGTCACCTACATATTGCAGAAGAATCCTGATCTCAATTGACTATCCCTTAAGTCTTTGGCTCATACTTCACCAAACATAGTCGGGGGGTCCTTAAATCCTTGTGGCAGCACAGTCCAATGGTATTGGAGTGTGGCTTTTTTTCTGGGTCCTGCCATTCAAAGGCGAATAGTAGTTGAGCCTGTTCATCTATCAGGATGCAGAAAAGACATCCTTCAAATGTAGGACAGAAAGTATCTCCATGCACCATGGTGAACAGAGTATAGGGGTTGGACACTGTAGGATGAATGGCTTGCACAATGTCATTTCTGGCTCTAAGATCCTGTGCAAATCGATACTCGTTAAAGTGAGGCTCATTGATGGGAAAAAATGGGAGTGTTATAGGGAGACTGGCAGGATTGAATTAGTCCTGATTTTAAGAATTGCAATATTGGTTGAATCTCTGTTGGGAAACGCCCCACCTGATTTCAGGGACTGTAGCCTTGCTGACAGGCAAGCAGGCCCTAAGGGTAGAGATAATCAAGGAGGCCTTGGGAAAACAGGCAACTGAGGAGACAAAACTTGTCCCCCTGGCAGGGGCGCAGCTCCTGCCCACCTTGCATCCCCCTGCTTAACCCTGTGATGGTCAGTGATCCATGACGGGTAAGTTTTTCTCATGTGGAGAAATGACCTAAGACAGACATCAGCTGGTATGGGCAGCAGACAAGGACTTGGGGGACACAGAGAAAGGGCAAAAAGGCCCACATCCCTTGGCTCAGCTTGGACATGGCCGGAGTCCTCATTCTGTCTGAAAGAAGTCTCCTTATCTTTGGTGGCTCTGCCCCACCCACCTGGCTCAGGCTTGAAACAATATTAAAGGCAGGTACAGCCCTGAACTAGATCGGGCAGTTCCCAGGGAC
The DNA here is from genome assembly GCF_021234165.1 of Pteronotus mesoamericanus. Classification (NCBI taxonomy): domain Eukaryota; kingdom Metazoa; phylum Chordata; class Mammalia; order Chiroptera; family Mormoopidae; genus Pteronotus; species Pteronotus mesoamericanus. The sequence goes on from NW_026555109.1 coordinate 1,506,367, forward strand.
AATCAGGCCTAGAAGTTAGTTCCTCTAAGCATGCTTTGTTCATCCCTCAAAAATGATGAAAACTGGCCCATACTGGGAGGGAGATTTACATTATTCATGGACCCTGAGCTGAGGCAGATCTCTTGTGTTCCTTCAATTGTTATCCCTGATCTCTCTTTGTTTTCTGTAAACATAGCCTTTTGACATTGATGAGTTTTGCATCCATACCCCTGTGCACATGGTTCTCAATAAAAGCCTTTGGACACAGGGGTTCGAGGCCTTCTCTCCCCTAGAGGGAAGATCCATGTCCCCTCTCCTGGCAAACAGAGAAGTGTTTGCGACGACTGGTGTTTATTCCCCCATCCGTGACAACCCCGGGACGGGCTCTGAGGGATTCAGAGCTCTGCTCCCTCCTCAGCTGGCTCCAGACAGTAACCCTTAGATCTAAGAGCCCCATATTCCACCATGGTGCTCCCTAAAACACATTGCCCCCTGAGACAAATCTCCTCTAAAGCCTTTTTTAAGGGGCACCGTTTCTTCCATGAGATCTGCACCCCTTCTTTTATGTCTACTTTTATGAGTTGGACGTTAACTGCTTTACCTGGGGTTCCATCAGCCCAAATGGTTTGACGGACCTGTTCATAGATCACAGGTAGGAACAGTTCACCTCTGGGACCTTCCAAGCAAGTCAGGAGTGCCTGGAGCTGGACAGCATGTTCCAGGGGGACCTCTACATTGTGGCTCTTTCCAGGAGAAAAAGTCATTAGTGCATGCAATTTGCAAAGTAAACCTTGGCCCAGAAATGAAATGGGTCAACCTGGTAGGTAGAGAAAACTATGTGCAATCCTCTGATCCCCAAGCTAGTATTCCAGGGGTTGAAGGAATGCCTGTTTTTATAATTGTCCAGTCAATCCAGTAACCATTACTGCATCCAAATTTTTTTAAGTTAATTTCATATTCATAACTGAATATGTAGCTCCTATACCTACTAGGAAATCAATTAATTTGTTCCCCACCATCAACCCTACCCGGTGCTTCTGTGGGGAAACAGTAATAGGTTGGGAGATGTCCAAGGGAGCCCATGGGCCTTCTCATTCGTCATCAGACTCCCCTTACCTTTTTAACATTTCTCAGTGAGAGTTTTCATCTCTATTTTCCCTTTTGAACTTTGGGCACTCCTTTCTCCAATGGCCCTTCTTGCAATGGGCACATTGATCTGCACCTAAGGGACCTCTCCTCTTTCCTTTAGGGTCCTGCCTCTGTCTCTAATTGCTCCACTTTGTTTCTAAAAATGCCATGGCTTATTTTATCTTCTTTGCCCCCAGGTGTTGTAGACTATAAGGGCTGAGTATACAGTCTGAGAGGGATTCATTCCCAATGCCCCATCTAAATTTTGGAGTTTCCTCCTAATATCTGGAGCACCTTGTCCAATAAATGTCATGTTTACTGTCTGTATATTTTCTGGTGCCTGTGGGTCAGCACCAGTGTGCTTTCTCTAGGCCTGGTAGATCCTTTCTAAAAATTCAGAAGAGTCTTCATTTGATTTCTGATGAAGGGCCTGTATTTAATTTAGGCTCTTGCTTAGGCACCTCTTTCTTAAGCCATGCCAGCCCTGGAATACTACAGAAAGGAATACACTTTCTGTAGTATTCCAGGAAGGCTAGGACCCCACCATTTGGGGTCAGTCAGGCTCTGTCAAAGGGAGGTGCCCCAGCTGGGCTGGAAGTCCCATTGGGATTCTCTTGGTGGAGATGTTAAGCCTCTTTGTTTGCTTTATTTATAAATAGCCGCCTTTCATATGCTGTTAGCAGGATGTTAAGGAGAGCCTATACATCTGCCCAGCTCAGATGACAAATGGCAAAAACGGAGGTGATAAAATCTGCCATTCTCTGAAGGCCCTCCCTATATGAGGGGTTGGAACTCTTCCAGTTCAGTAAATCTGAAGTATAAATGGAATATGGGCCCAATAGTAGCCAGCAGGCTGGCCTTCCTGAGTTACTCCACCTATAGAATATTGCCTCAAAGAAAACTGCCTTACTCCAGAAAGGGAGGCTCCCTGGCCAAATTGGGTGCCTGATGGGTTTTTGAGGTGGAAACCTGTCACTTTTCATACAGGGGTAGAGCCATTGACTCTGTGGGCCCCACTCCAGGAGTAGCTAGTGGTGAGGGTGGTGATTGGGGAGGTCTTCCTGCTACTAATCCTGTGGCTCCTTAGTTCAGGACATTAACAAGACTTGTTTCCTCATTCCCCTTTTCTTCCTGTGTCTTACCCTCAGGGAAGTGTTTTGAGGCCATTTCCCTTCTCTGCACCAGCAAGCAGTTCTCTGCCCCTGGAAAAACCCTATTGTGTAATGACATAAATGCATTGACATAACAGATTTCATCCCATCAGCCTAACCATTGGCAATAGTGTTTCATTTACATGATACTACAGTAACTTAGGGAACCATGCATGGGCCACCTTTCCCCACAATCCAAAACACATTTAGGCTACACAGTATTACAATAATAAATCAATACCTCTTTGGATGTTGGAGAAGAGTGGTACATGCCAAAATCCTACCCTATGGGCTCCCTCCAGCAGTCAGCACAGAACTGTCCTTATTGGCCCAGACGTACAAAGCTATGACTGAAAGAATTCAGGCAAACTGTGAACATATAAGCAAAACTTGAACCCACAGCTCCATCTCACAAGCAGGTTTTGGGATTCTAGCTTCTGCCAACTGATGCTGCAAATTGTGGCCTCCAAACTGTGGTCCCCCAAAACTTAGATGCTCCTCATCTGATCCTAGCCACATGGCCTTCCTGGGCTAGTCCTCAGCCAGACCATGGTTCACAGCCCCAAAACTCAAGTGATGCTTCCTCCTTCTTAGAGTCTATCCCCTTCCCAGACCGATTTCCTTTCCACCAACCAGGCTTGTTTAAGCAGCCAATGCCTTCAGTGGGCATGCAGAGGATTTACTCCTCGGGGTTCAACCTTCCATGAACAGCTAGGGTCCTCGTGGAGTCGCCATTTTCTGTTACCGAGCCCAACCAGTAGGGGAGGGAATCCTACTACTTATTGCCTGCCAGGCAAAACTCCAAAGATGGAGTGCAGTGGAAAGGAAAGGAATCTTTTATTTAACAATTTTCAAAGCTATCTAAATATTTGTCATTACAACTGCTACATAGGATCAAGAACTGAAAATAATGCAAGACAACTCAAAAAGGCACAAAAACTTTGTTCTAAGACATCCAAAGAAAAATCACCGTCACCCTCTGCCAGCTCAGTTCAAGTTTGCATCAGTAAGCTCTTTTGCCATCCAAAAATATTGTCAGCACAGGTGGCTTAGCAGGTCTCCAGTATCCGTCTAGCTTCAGGCATCTTTCAGAGACTGTGCCTCCAGACCTTATACTTATGACATGCTGTTCTCTTTCTACAGACCCACACTGGTGACTTTTGGGTCCAGCATGGGCTTGTGACACTTGACACACAGACACTGGGGTGGGGCATGGGGTCTCCAGCCATTTACAGGTTTGTGCAGGGCAGGGGCACAAGGCATGCCACTGAAAGAACTGAGCCTTCTGCCCTTTCCTCTTACCATCCCTAATGTTCAGGACCCAGGACTTCTAACCCCTGGAAAATGGGAAGGAGGGGAGATCCAAAAAGAAGCAGTGTTTCTGCATACTCCTTTTAAATGATTCCCCCCCCCGCCAAAATCCCTTGCATGACCCAGTACCCATCACCCTGGGGTCCCCACTACCCCGACAATTTGGCACATACACAGGTATTAAATTATTATTGACTATATTTCCTATGCTGTACTTTACATCCCCATGACTATTCTGTAACAACCAATTTCTTAATCCCTTCACCTTTTACACCCATTCCCACACCCCCTCCCATCTGGCAACTGTCAAAATGTTGCCTGTATCTTTGATTTTGTTTCTGTTCTGCTTGTTTGTTTGGGTTTTTTTTTTAGGTTCAATTGTTGATGGATATGTATTTATTGCCATTTTGTTGTTCATAGTTTTGATCTTCTTTTTCTTATTCTTAAAGAAGAGCCTTTAACATTTCATATAATATTGGTTTGGTGATGATGAACTTCTTTAGCTTTTTCTTGTCTGGGAAGCTCTTTATCTACCCTTTGATTCTAAATGATAGCTTTACTAGGTAGAGTATTCTTGGTTATAGGTCCTTTTCATCACTTTGAATGTTTCTTGCCACCAGCTTCTAGCCTGCAAAGTTTCTGTTGAGAAATCAGCTGACAGTCTCATGGGAGTTCCCTTGTAGGTAACTAACTCCTTTTTTCTTTTGCTGCTTTCAAGATTGTCTCATTGTCTTTAATTTTTTGCATTTTAATTATGACGTGTTTTGGTGTGGGCCTCTTTCAGTTCATCTTGTTTGGGACTCTCTATGCTTCCTGGACTTGTATGTCTATTTCCTTCATCAGGGTAGGGAAGTTATCTGTCATTATTTTTCTAAATAGATTTTCAATTTCTCGCTTCCCCTTCTGGCATCCCCATGATGCAAATGTTGGTATGCTTGAGGACAGAGAATATTTACGAAATGGGTGCTTTGTACATATGAGTAGAACAAGCAGAATCCTCCTAATTGCATTAATTATTTGAAATTATACATTGGTTGCCTGAATCTTTTAATATATGATCTGCTATACTTAAATCTAGCTTGGAAGTAAGTATCTTATTCTATTATGTTAAGATTCACTATCTTAATCAATTCTACATTCTTCAAATCAGTTTTGCAGCACTGGAAACATTTTTCTGGTTTTATGATATTTTAAGTAGATTGTAATACACTATTTCTTTAATTGGGTCGTTTATCTTTGCTGTCTCAAATTAATCTAAGTAGGACCTGTTCCAGTGTCCTAAAATGAAACAAGGTCAGTCCGTGTAAAATTTTTGTTCTGAACATTTCAAAGTTTCTATTCGTGTTCTGTTGGTGGGAGTTTGAAGTGTGGGCTCCTGTGGGCTGGGGGTTGTGGGCAGAGAGAGAGAAAGAGAGAGAAAGTGTGTGTGTGTGTGTGTGTGTGTGTGTGTGTGTTTCATGTCACAGGTCAGAAACTAGAGCATTTTTCTGCTTCCAAGATAGAGAGAAGAAAGAAAAATGTGATATGAGTTTGGCCCCAGCCACCTACACCAAGGGACAGGGTCATTTCTTGGCTCCAAAGTATAACTGGTTATGTTCCTTCAAGGTTGTGCCTTTTTTGAAATATAGAAGAGATAATCATGGACAGCGGTGAGGGTGGTAATGATGTTTTCAGAACAGAGAGGAGTGTGTTAGCTGAATTCCCAGCAGAAAACCTGGACTGGACACCTTTGCTGAGAGGCTGGCTCACAGCAGGGCAGAAGCACTCCTATGTAAATGCATGTTAATTCCTGCTAAAATTATACTGGACTCTTTTCTTTTTATAGTCATAAGACAAAAATCTAGGAAATTCTGCAATTAATTTTTAATGAATAAAAATACAATGTGTTAAAAGCAAAGTCTTTAACACTTGTCTTCAGCAAGCCCTGTGACAGCGAGTTCTCTCCGCTATCAGACTCAAGGCTGGTCCCATTTCTGAGCCATTGTTTATGAGGGCAGGAAGACATTAATATGAAGACATTAATATATCTTTCCTTACTTCCAACACCATCACTACTAGGTTGGGTCAAGAACTTGTTGTTGCATAAAGGCGTGGCATCTCCTGAATGGTGTACAGGCTGAATTGTGTCCTCTCAAAATTCATGTGTTGAAACTCTAACCTTCAGTAGTTCTGGCTGTAACTGTATTTGGAGAGAGGGTTTTTAAATAAGGAATTAAGGTTAAATAATTCCCTTAACAATAAGCAATAAATGTGCTCTAAACAGAGAGATCACCTGTCAACATCTGGATGATTTCCCAACCCTAGGCACACTGGATCACCATTTTGTCTCTTTCTCCATCACCCTGGGCTGCTGACATTTCTGCATGCTTTGGAGCCTAATCCACTGAGGCTGCAGACAGAGATGTTTGAGGGATTTGCCTGGGGAATGAGTCCTCTGTGGAGGATAGAAAGAAGTTAAGAAATGTGCTTCTGGTTTGATTATAACAGGACTACATGTAATACCAGAAATAAGAAAACAAAGCTGAATGTATTATTTACTATAGTAAAGGGGAGCTATGCTAGTTAGGTTCAGTCTCTCTGGGCATAACACAGTATTAACTTATAAAAAGTTTTGGGAGCATGGAGTTTAGGGATTGAAAGACTGTCAGAGGCATAAGGGTTTTAACATCATCTGTAGAGGTGTGGTTGCTGGCTGAGCTATTGTTGATTGGGTGGCACTCAGGGGTGTGTTTACTAAAGTCAGTCAATCTCTGATTGTTAGGTTTTAAAGCATGTTCTTTGAGGCAAGTTCTCATTCATCAATTTAACAGAGGCAACACTGGTTTTGGTCGCTACTGTTGCCATGGCTACAGAAGAATCAGTTTTTCCTAGGTTTATGGGAACTTTTAAATTCTCCTGTGCAACATGTATAGTTGCCTCTCCAGTCATTAAAAATCTGTCTTATCCTCCACGGCAAAGACTGCCAATTGCCTACCTAATATCCATTCTCCTTTTCTTTATCACTAACAGGAGCCTGTTTTCCTTAAGGGTAGCAATGTCACCATCGACTGCATTTCCCATACAACCTTGCATATTGAGTTGACCATGTGACACAGTCCTAATCCATGAGATGTGAGCAAAATCACTGCACGCTGCCTCTGATAAAGCTCTCTCAAAGAGGTGCAGAGTCACTGATCATGCCGCTTTTCTCCCTGCTTAAAAAGGGGTCACAATGTCTGGGGGGTAGAAAACATCTTACATCCATTAAAGCCATATCTTAATGATGGCAGACAGAGAGAGAGAGAGAGAGCGAGAGAAAGAGAGAGAGAGAGAGAGACTGACTCTGAATACGGTGGAGCTACCATATCAGCTCTGGACTGCTTGCCTCCTGACTTGTAGCTATGCAAGAAAAAACAAACCTCCCTCTATTTGGTACAACTACAGGGAGTTGAATTTTCTGTTATGTGTAGACAAATCTATTCCCTATTGTTAAGCCTGAACTTCTGTTTTCCTTATCTTTTCATCTCACAATTGTATCAATGGGTCACAGATGTCTTCATTGCATATTAGAGAGCTCAGGACACTGCATACACAACTGCACAACACAGTGAATATATATTTGTTGAGTTTACAGTTCCCAAATGAGGTTTTATGTGCCTCCTAATGTGAGAGAATAACAAGTACAAAATATCATCTACAAATTAATCTTGCCAAAATTATGAAACATGAATCTAATCATGAAGAAACGATCAGACAAATTCGACATGGAAGACAATCTAAAGCAACTCACCTGGAATCTTCCAAAAAGTTCCATGTGACACACATGCAAAAAAAAAAAAAAATGAGAAGGGGGAAATCACTCTAGATTAAAAGAGACTAAATAAACATAATGACCAAGTGCAATGAATGAAGTTCAACTGAATCCTGAATCAAACAACAAAAAATATTTGCATCACCATACTTCCTGAAGACACCTGCAGTGGCCTTTGTGATATAGAATAAAGGTACTTCTCATGGAATAGATCCCCTACTCAGAACCCCACTGAGACCACTCAGATCAATAGAGAAACTGGGAGAGTTATTTACGCCCCAAAATATTTATGTAGCTGGGAAATAGAAATCCATTTTTGTGGGTTTGGATGTTTTGTTTTGTTTTGTTTTTTGCCATTCGAAGGATCAGTATAACCAGAGAAGCCTAGAAGAACTCTTAAGTCTATCAGAGATACTCCTGCAGAGAGTGTCAGGGCTGTTGTAACCAGTACGTGTTACTCCTACTACAAGTCTTGGAAGCCACCAATGATGCTCCTGGGAGGTGAGGGTCTGGGGAGCCTCACTAGGCGTGCAGGGAAACTCAGCCACTGCTACCACTTGCGGTATATACCGACTTCTTACTGAGTGGGAAAGCAGCTGGGGCTCCTACTTGAGCCGTGTCAGTGAGACCGTGCAGACTAGAGGGTCCACTAGGGGGCAGCAGAGACAGAACTTAGGGGAACAAGCTCTGGGTCAGAGAGCCCAGATCTGTCCTGGCTTCTCCACTTTGCAGATAGGTGACAAAAGGTTAGTCACAATCCCTTTGAGCTTTACTTCACTCAACTGTAAAATGGAGATAAGAACTCTATTTACAACAGAGATTTGCCTCACATGGGAGATACTCAATTACTATTAGCTATTTTTATTTTCCACTGAAACAACATTATGCACAGGAAAACTAGAGGGAAAGGCTGCACCTGCACATACACATACATCTTGGGTGCAGGCATGTGCAGCAGAGCAAACAAGGATACAAACACACTGAAACTTATGAAGCAAAGCCTGGAAAATGCTGCTCATGAAGGTGAGTTGAAGAATGAATCACTGTGGGAACATGGAGACCAGTGACACATCAGGCTAAGGGTCGCCCACCAATATTCTCTAGCTGTAACCTTTGTTTAGTTCCTTTAAAATGTTTTTAAACTTTGGTAAAATACACATAATATATAATTTGCCGTCTTAACTAGTTTAAGTGTCTAGTTCAGTGGCATTAAATACATTCATATTGTTGTGCAAACATCTCTGTCGTCTATCCACAGAATATTTTTCATCTTGTTAAACTGAAACTCTGTACCCATTAAATAACAACTCCCCATTCCCTACTCCCACATCCCCTGGTAATCACCATTCTATTTTCTGTCTCTATGAATTTCACTAGTCTAGGTACCTCTTGTAAGTGGAATTATGTACTCTTTGTCTTTATGACTGGTTTACTTCACTTATGTCCTCAAGGTTCATGCATATAATAGCATATATCAGAATTTTCTTCCTTTTTAAAGCCAAACAATATCCCATCATATGCATACATCACATTCTGTTTATCCTCTCATCCTTCAATGGACATTTGTGACCTTCGTTTAGTTTCTTTTGTATTAGATGGTCCATCAAGCATTTCTGGAGCGTGTTAGGCAACCAAAGAGACTAGTGGCTAACTCCTGGAAACAAAACCTCTAGTAGGGTGAGGGCCTAAGAGAAGAAGACATGATTTGCAGGCAAGGGAGGAAAGAATTCAGCCAGTGTAGAGTCACATGTGTATGCAGTCCCTAAATGTAATTCACAAAGTTGAGGACTTTATATAGTACTCATGACAATCACTGCCTTTCAGCTCCAAACCCATGCTTCTCAAGTTAGTTTTGTGATGTTGGGCTGAGACCCTGCAAACCCCATGCTGGGCTCTACCAATTAGGAATACTAAAGGAAGGCTGCAAGCCTGGAGGAAAAAGGAGGGACTTGCAACTCCTTTCTTCTTGTGGTTCTTCTGAGCAACACCCCAGCAATGCCTCTTCACCCAGGAGGGGCAGCGCCTTCCTGTAGGAACAGCTGAATCCTGTATTCAGTTATTTCCACACTTGAAGAGACAGTTTCATTGATTCTGACCATCGCCAGCCAGCCAGCAGCCTCCTCAGAGGTCTGGGTCCTTGGCCTATGAGGCCACTCCTCTGAGTTGTGGGTTTCAGTGATTCCAGGTACTTGCCTTGTTTATCTAACCTGAGGAGGTGGTAACTGTTCCTTTGTGAGATCGTGGAATTCCCTTTTAACTTTCATGGAGTTAACAATTCTTTATATTGAGTTCTCTCTTTTCAAACTATTATTGTGGTTTTGTTTCCTGTATGGATTCTAACTGATATACACCTCCCCCTCTAAAACCACCATCTCAAAACTTCAATGCTCTCCCAGGCAGTGTGTTTAACCCCAGGCTCTTCACTTCCGCAAGGATGACATAGCCTCCAGCTTTATCCAGAAAATAAAGCTATTATAGCTGATTTCAAATGTGCCTCCTTCACCACCCAATTTATAAAAAATTTCTATAACTCATTTGTTTTCTTCAGGTTCAGAGGATAAAGCATTTTCTTCCTGTTTAATTCAAAACCCTCCATAGGTGCTGAGGCCATCCCCATGTCTTCGGGGACCCTGCTCTGTCCCTTACACATATCCTCTCCCAATTTTTCACATGCTCTTTTCTGTAGTTTCTGGGGAGCTGACTAAATGCAGGTAAATGGATTGGTAGTGACATCTTTTCCACTCTCCTGTTAGCCACATCCATATTTCCCCCATAACATATTCATTCCCAAGTCTGAGTTTCTACACAAGCTCTGTGTTCCCAGCATCAAACGCAGTGTCTGGCAGAAAAGAGGCCAGAAGTGAAAATCAGTAAATGTTTGTTGAATAGATAAGATAGTCAGAAGTCATTCTTTACCTGCTTGCTAAAGTAATCAATGAATGGGGGGCATTCTGTAGTTAGCAGAGCTCACAGCACACTCTAAGTCACATTTGTCACAGAGGGGCCCTTAGAATTGCTTGGGGAGCTCGTTAAAATGGTGACTCAAAACCCACATGGACAGGAGTCTATCAAAGGGACACAGGAGCCAACTGAAAGAGCTCCCAGTGGCCAAAGCTCGGACTATTTGAGCAAGAAAACAAAGTACATATTGGACTATAATCTAAAGTATAAAATAAATACTATGCATGAGTCCATACTGGTATAAATAAATCATTGGATGAGTAAATGGGAGAGAAAATACAAATCTCCTGTCTAGAGGGATTCCAAATAATTTATATAGGTATTCTACCCTCAAAGAGGTGGAGTATAACTTCCCCCTCAGATGTAGTTCCTTTCAAAGAGGAAAATATGGGGGAGGGGCAGTAATTTTACAGGAGAGAAATCTGACTAACACTACTTCAGCCACATAATCAAAGTCAACACAAGAAGTGATGAGTCAGGTTCATAGTATGTACACTTGATATAATATAATGAAAATGGCATTTTACCTCTGTGTTCTTCCAATTATCCATAACCTCATTCATATCATAAGAAAAACATCAGACAAGTTTTGATAAAGGGATATTCTACAAAATACCTGACCAGTACTCCTCAAAACTCTCAAGGTCATCAAAAACAAGGAAAGTCTGAAAAATTTTCCCAGCCAGGAGAACTTAAAGACATGACAACTAAATGTATAGTGGCATCCAAGGTGGGACACTGAAACAGAAAGACAGCAGGTAAAAACTAAGGAAATTTGAGTCAAATATGGACTCTAGTTAATAATAATGGATCAATATTGGTTTCTTAATTGACAAGTATAATAACAAATGTTGATAACAGAAAAAACTAGAGATAGGATTTATGGATATTCTTTGTACTACCTTGTTTTTTCTGCAAATTGAAAGCTTATCTAAAAATTAGAGTTTACTAAAAATATTTGGTTTTTTAAAAAATGCAAATTTCTGAGGCTCCCCTCAAAATCCCAGGTAATGGGCCTCACAACTCTGCAATTTAAATAAGCATCTTAGTAGTTTTGTGCACAGTGCAGTCTAAAAAACTGTCTTTGAAAATTTCTGCTCAGAGAAATAGAGGCTCCTGTGATTTGGGTTCATGCCACTGTGCTGCACAACTAGAGTCACTGTTGATATTGTGTTCAATTTACAATGTTAATGGCACCCCATGAAGCTGTGGAGTGGGCCTTCCTGTGGCATTATTTTGATTGGCCTACATACGTCAATATGAACCAACATTTAACAAATGGGATATTTTTCATGAAAGTCCAAAGCTCTGGTCTGCATTTCTGTATCCCCTAGTACCTCAATGCATTCCGGTGTAGAGTGTAGAAGTGGCTTGACTCTTCAGATGGGTTGTGGGCTGATGGGTTCAACACATTCTCTGCCACTCCCTAAGTCCCTAACGCTTTAGGGGCTGTTACTCTGCCTGTATTGTTGACTTTTTATAGGGGAACAAAAAGCAATTCTCTGTATCTGGGTCACTATCAAAAGTGGGAAAATGAAAGATTAATCAAGTGATCCTGTGTTTTTTAAAACTGGGAGAGAACACATTTATTTGTGTAAGTGGGAGAATATTACTGTATAATTAATATGCTAGCTAACCATGTCTGCTGATGGCTTACGTCCAACCTGCTTCCCTCAGTGATGGCCCATGTGGAAATCTGAGTTTGTCAGGTCCTATCTGAACCTCGGGCCATTAAGAGAAGCTGCAGTGATAAATAGACTAAATGTGGATTTTGCAAAAAGAGGGAGGAGGAAGAGTGAATTTTCTCTCCCCTGTGCTTTAGCATAGCCTAGGAACACCATGGAGTGCGTTGTTCAATTCCCCCAGGAGTCAGGATCCGGTGGAACTAAGCCAGAACCTGCGTTCCCATGTCCTTTGTCAAACTGCATGATCACACTCTCCTGGTTCTTTATTTCTAATTATTATTTGAGGAACAAACTGTCTCATGAGTGTTCTGGCACAAACAGACAGACTTGATTTTGAGAGCTATTTTAGCCTTCTTGCCAATGCTCAGAGTATTAAATTATTAAAATGGTGATAATAATAATAATAGCAAGAACTTACTATGGGCAAGACTTGTTCTCAGTGTCTTTTTTTTTTAAGTGAATTAATTGATTTAATGCTCAATAGGCCCTAGAGGTAGATATTATTACTACTTCCATCCCCTGTTTACAGATGCAGAAATGAGGTATGGAAGAGTTAAGCAAACCTACTTGGAGGTCTATACTAATTGAGAAAAGAGCTGGGATTTGAAGCGAGGCTCTAGGCTCTGAGCACTTCACCACTGCACTACACTACCCTGGCTCTCCCAAGAAATTGAATAGCTGTCAAGAGTTGTTTAACACTCACAACGTATCAAGGTGCCAAAAAAGCCACTGAAGACATAATATTATTTTATATTTTATGTACACAACAAATTTGCGTTCATATTTTATGATAATAAACATAATATATGATAATAGTATATGTATCATTTTTAAAAATAGAATTGTTGATTAAGTCCCTGGCTTTTTGATAATTGACACGATGGGCTGTTAGCTGGAGTAGATGTAAACTATTGGGGAAAATTGTGAATTTGCCTCTGTTGTGAATTTGCTTGAAATAATTTTTTTTGATACTTTTTATCTTAAAAATCTAGGTGGATTGTTTTCCTTATGAATCCTACTCTTGGGCTTATTGGCAGATTCTGTTAGTTTCTCTTTCCCTTATCTTTAGGAAATTCGGAGTGACAGATCAACCTTGTCAGTTATCATCACAAATGTATCATGATTAATGATATTTAATGTCTCTATTTTATGTGTAAAATCTCATACACTACCTAAACTCCATGGTCTAAGAATAATATGGAAAATTGTAGAGTATTAAAAAAAAGAATAGAAATGATAGAGCAGTTGAAGAGTTACAAAAATATTTAATCTGGAGACAAGAAGCTGAAGGTGTTTTAAAAATTCATTTCAAAGAGAATAACAAATCAGGAGGACATTGAACAGATGTTCTAGTAGCTGGTAGAGCAGGTTTGGTTAAGGATATCCAACAGAGCAATGGAACGGGAATAAAATAGAGGCATTAGCACCAGAGATCAGGGTTACATTTTTATTGAAATAGTAGAAGCACAAAAGGCAGTAGTTTATTAAATGATACTCAGCCCGATGGACATTTGGCCACAAAGACTGTCCAAGGTCATTGTCAGGATCCCACCACTACTGTGGTCCTTCCCTCCTCCTTGGAGCTTGGTTCCTACATGCAGGGTCCACCTGAGTCCCAGTTTGTTGGCCTGGAATATTTGCACAGGGCAAAACTTCCTTGGCCTGCACAGGAGGACAAACTGCTAACAGACTGCTATCAGCTGGTTCAGGAAACCCAGGTTGTTATTCTTTCATATATTTTGGCTATTGATGGGACATACATTGCTGAATAATTTCCTTATATTGAAATAAATACTCCAATCCCAGCAGATGTAAGGATATAAACAATTGCCAAATCAGAACAATCACGTCATTTTTTAACCATGTTCAGTTTTTACACATGTATGACTGAAACAACATAAAGGAGAATGTTAAATCCCCCTGTTTATGCAGTTCTACCAGCAGAGTTTCTGAGGCTGTCCCAGGATATAATTTATTTTACAATGATTTTAGAAATCCTTTGTCCATACATGATGGGGGAGGGGCAGTGGAGGGGGGAGGAAAGAAAAGGAGGTGGAGTTGTCTTGAAATGTACCTGGGATTTGTTTTAGTCACATATGGTATGATGAAAGACATGGAGACAACTGCCTTTGAAGAAAAGTTTATTACCTACAGTTCCCAAGAGGAGGAAGCAGGTCAGGCCACACAGGGTCACATGGAGAAGCATCAGAGTCAGTCAAGAGGCAGAAGCGAGGTGAGAGCATGGCCCAGAGCCTTTATTGTGGTTTCTTCAGGATTGAATGAGTGAGAAAGGGTAGAAAAATTTAAGCAAGTTAAGGATTAAATAGTTCGAATAATGTCCATGGGCTCTGAGCTATAAGGGTGGCCTCTAGTTGCCTGGGACCTGGTCCTTGGTAATTTAAGGAAGGGGAATATTGGCTTGGTGTTTGAGAGTTAGAGAAGGGAGTTGGGGACATGGGCCCTGGATTGATTGGTTTCTATAGGAAAGGCGTGTTCACAGGTAAGCTGTTTACTATTTCTAGGAATTAGCTAGCCCTGCTGTTTCTTCGGGACCCTGTATGAATATCAAAGCACCATAAAGTATAGAAAATAAAAACATAACTAATACATGGGTCTCATGTTCCAGAACCAGATCTGAGTGACCATTATGAATGGCTGAGAGCAAGTCTAGTCAAGCAGGATGCACACACAATCTGGGAAGTGGTGCAACTGGCAACAGAGGGTGCCTGTCAGGGCACATGATGATGGGACTGATCATAGAGCATAAGGGTAGCTGCAATCATACTCTGTTTGGAGAGCTAAGGAGACAGGGACCATCTGTCTACAAGGGAGTGGATGAATCTGGCATTCACAGGCAGGTTGTTGGTCCTTGAAAGGGGGTGGGATGGTATATTAAGGTTCTCCAGAGAAATAGAATCAGAAAAATGTATAACCATATATCTATTAATATGTTTATTTATCTCTCCATATCTATCTATCTATAGATTAATTTTATGAAATTGGTTTATGTGAATGTGGTGGCTGGCAGTCCAAAATCTGCAGGACAGACCAGCACACTGAAGATTAGGGGAAGAGCTAAAGTTGCAGTTTGATTCTGAAGGCTGTCTGCTGGCAGAATTCCCTCTTCTTCAGCGGAACCTTTTTCTTAAGAACTTCAACTGATTGGATGAAGATCCCTTCACCATTATGGAGGATTGTCTTAACCTCTTGGATGCTTGGGCTTCTTTAAGAAAAATACCACAGATGGGGTGGTTTAAACAACATAAATGCATTTCTCATAGTTCTGAAGGCTAAGTAGTTAAAAATCAAGATGCCAGCTTCATATGTATAGATAGTCTGTTTGGACTGCTAGGAATGGTCTGAGAGCAGGAAACAGGAGGGGCTTCCAGGGAAGATCACTAACTGCCCAGGGCCATGGCGAGGCAGCACCAGGTCTGGTGGACAGGGCCACATTGCCTATGTAACTGAGCCCATGCTTCCCCACCCTCAGGGAAGATGGCAACAGGAAATTCTTACACTGAGCACACGCAGGGCTAACAAAATAACTGGATAAGAGGGAAAAAGCTCTCCTACTCCCTCTGGTACCAGATTGGGGGTGGCACCAGAGCAAGACAGGCACATGTGAAGTAGAAGTTAAAATGGTGACAAGGGGGAGCTACTGGACCAAAGAGGCCTGTCAGTATAGCCAAGGGAAAGAAGGGATTGGTTGGGAGATGGACCCACTCAAAGTGTAAGAAAATTTAGAAAGTTAACTGGTCATTCTGATAAAGCACCTGGTCCATCCCACATCTGAAACTAATATAAACTCAGGGAAACCAAGAAATCACTCTATTGCTCATGATTTGTCACTCAGGACCTGTACTCAGACGGTTTGCTGGTCTGTTCTCTCCATAGGCCATATGACCATTAAAGAAGGAGTCTTTCTCTCTCTCTTGCCAACCTGGTGAAGCATTTGCCGGTGCCTTTGCACACTCTTTGGCCTGGGATCATGGGACCTCATAGCCTTAGAAGTCACATGGCCAATGGTAGGCACCGACACCACATTGCAACCTCCAGGAGAAAGCCTGAAGCCAGACAGCGGCTGGGAGCAAGCTAAGATACCTAAATGACTGCTTAGAAGCCACCTCGGGCTCCAAAGGATGGTACTTTAAAATGGAGCAGGAATTCTGGGCATTGCCTTTGTTTTGGTCTTACTGAGAACAGCTGGGTTTTGCAGAGGAGATGAGCTTTGAGATGGGAAGCCCCAGATCATTCAGCATTCAAATAAAACCCTTTTTCCTTTCTCACTAGCCTCTGCTTTTATAGTTTGCCTTTTGGTGGCCACCAAACCCCACTTTGGTTCAGCAAGCTAATTTGGTTCCCGGAGAGATTCCTCTCTTTGGTTTGCAGATGGGTACCTTGTTGTGTCCTTAAATGGTAGAGAAAGAGATCATTTCTCTTGTGTCTCTTCTTTTAAGGGTGCTAATCTCTTTCATGGGATTATGAGGATTCATGACCTAATTACCTCCCAGAGTTTTCACCTCTGAACGCCATCACACTGGGAATTTGGGTTTCAGCATATAAATCTGGAGTGGGAACACATTCAGTCCATAGCAGGAGTAATCTACTTAACTTAAAGTCTACTGATTGAAATGTTAATCTATCTAAAAAATACATTCACAGAACATCTAGATGTGCCTGGGTATTGTGGACTAGCCAAGTTAACACACAAAATTTACCACCACAGAGTGATGTATAACTGTAAGTAAAAGAAACCTAGGAGCACAGGGAATGAACTCCTTATTCATTGGGGCAGGAGGTAGACACTAGATCTCTGGAAACACAACTGTCAAATCTGGGGGAAGAAGCCAATATGGCCTGATGCTGCATTTCCTCATTCACCTCATTCAATATATAAACAATCACATGCTAAGACCCTGGGATACAAAGATAAGAGACAGTCCCTGCTCTCAGTCTCTCAGTTGAGCGGAGAAGATAAGCAATTAGAACACAATGACCATGGTGCAGTATGTACTTACAGTGACAGAGGAATACCCAAGGGCAAAAGGAGCCCAATGGCATAGAGTCCAACCACCATCACAGAGCAGTGGATTAGATCTCTCACATTCCTCTTACTTAACATCAAAATTGGTTCTGGTACCTGGACCACAGGTTCATCTGCTGAGGAAGATTAAGGTGAGCTATGACTATTGGTGTTGAGGCTGGAGCCAGATATGTGAGATAGTGACAGTTTCTCCTTATGCTGAACAGATCCAAAAACAACAGCTTCAACTAAAAGCAATTTTCAGTTCGGTGGACATCGTGAGGGAAAACATTTTACCAGTGTATGTTTTTGGTTCATGATCTTATCATCGTACACATAGCATATAAGATCAAACATATTGTCACCTTTGGGACAACAGGATTGCTATAAAGTGCTTGATGAGCTGTGTCTGTGTGGATGCTGGGTAGAAGTAAAATACTATCATAGCTTTTACCAAGGAGAAAATTAAGAAGCAGGAAAGAAGAAGCAGATGATTAGCAGATGGAATAAGAAATTTAAAAATATAAATTAAATAGAGAAGCTGAGTTTTTCCTAGTGTAGCCATAAGAAGTGCACAAACTGGGTGGTTTAAAACAACAGTTATTTAGTGTCTCACAGCTCTGGAGGCTAGCGGTCTAAAATCAAGGGAGCGGGGCTGTGCTACCTCTGAAACCTGTAGGGAAGATCCTTCCTTGCCCCTTTCTGCTTCTGGTGTTTTGCTGACCATCCTCAGTGTTCCTTGGTTTACAGATGCAGCACTTTAATCTCTGACTTCATTGTTATATGGTGTTGTCCCTCTGTCTGTATCAGTCTCTTCTTCTTATAAGGACATTGGTCATGTTGGAGTTAGGTCCCACCTGATTTCATCATGACCTATCTAACTAATCACATTAATTAGCAAATAAGATTACATTCATAGTTGCTAGGTGCTAGGACTTCAATATACATATTTTTGGGGTATACAATTCAACTTATAACACAAGACAGAACTGAAGATGTAGTTAAAAGACTCCTGGGCTTAGTTTTCCATAAAAAAACCAAAAAATAAAAAGAATTTCTAAAATCAGTAAGCAAAATTAAGTGGCCTATGATGGTCAGTAAGTTTTTAATACTTTGTATTTTCAGCTTCTAAAACATAGGAAATATTTTTGTGTATTTTATTCACTAGATGCTGTGGTAATGACACTTTTCCTGCATATGCATACTTCAATTGCATTTTTAAGGATTTACAATAATAAATAATGCCATTAATTCAAATAAAAGTGATAATGAATTTCCTACACAATATTTTTATAATTATCTCATAAGGTAAAGAGAAATATCAAATGAATTTTAATAGATGTTAACTAGACTTATTGTGGTGAGCATTTCACAAGGTATACAAATATTTAATCATTATTTTGTATACCTGAAACTAATATAGTTTTATGTCAATTATACCTCAAAAAGGGATGAAATGCATGTGTTTTGTTTTTGAACATTATGTTGAATACTTGAATTCAAATCAATGTGCTACAAAGCCACAAAGAAACACAAGCAAGATTAAGCATTTGGCCCAGTAATGACCCTCCCATCTCTGAGAAGGTCTTAAAAGCAAAACCACTGAGAGGTAAGGTCTCAGTTCTGTTGAAACAATATGAGGGGAAGTAATCTATGGGCATGGCCTTGCTCTGATGGATAAGAGAAGGCTGGGCAGTTCCATAAGTGGACATACCTTGGTTAAGGGATAAAATTATGATGTTTGGTGTATCCTTCCTGTTTCAATGATGCCCTGAAGTCCAGCTTGTGCCTTGGCAAGGATCCCAGGCTGCTATGTCATGATCCAAGAGAAGTCAGGTATGCAGCATCAATCACTAGCCACATCCATCAAGGAGAGGAAATGCTGGCCCTACAAAGATGTCTTGACCTGGGATCAGGGATAAGAGGATAGGAGGTGATGGGGGATTACCACGTCCCATGCAGAGCCCCCCTGCCTCGCTGCAGATGGAGGAAAATAAAATAAGTCATTCCAGATATTTCTTGGTCTGCCAGGAAAAGAGGATGGCAATTCCCTGTAGTGGAGAATGCCGCTAGCCCTTCTCTTTAAGTGCCTTTTATTGAGAACGATGTGCACAGGGGTATACAGCATGCATGCAAAGCTCATCAATCAATGTCAAAAGGATATGATTGAAGGAACACAGAGATTTACCTTAGGTCAGGGTCTGGTAGACACGTGGCACCCATTCGGCCCTGAAACCTGTGAAACTGATCACATTCTATGCTCAACCCCAAACATCAGTAGTCATTAACTGGAGGGTATCCTTAGCAAAGTAAGTTCCATAGGATTTAAGGCATCCCTTTTCAGGCCTGATTGTCCCCGGGAACCATCTGATCCAATTTAGGGCTATACCTATCCTTAGTATTGTTTCACTGACCCGGTCAGGCAGTGGGAAGAGCAGCGAAGAGATAAGGAGACTTCTTTCAGATAGAATGAGGACTCTGGCCATGACAAAGCTGAGGGGTGAGGGTCTTTTGCCCCTTCTCCATGTCCCCCAAGTCCTTTCCTGATCCCCCCCCCCATGTGACTGTGCCTGTCTTCAGTTGCCCCTGCCTTTGAGGGGCCTTCCCCATCAGTGACTAACCAGCCATCCTCTAGGGCCAAGCAGGGTGATGTGAGGGAGACAGGGGCTGTGCCTCTGCCAGGGGGACAGGTTTTGTCTCCTCAGCAACCTATTTTCCCAACGCCTCCTTGCCCAGCTCCAGCCTTGAGTCCCTCTCACCTGTTGGCGATGCTACAGTCCCTGAAACCAGGTGGGACAGTTCCCAACAAGGAGGATTGGCAATTTGGACTCACTTCCTTCTGTTTGTTTTCAGGAGATGCTGCTGGTGTCCCCAAAATATCCTCTCCACCAGCCCCAGAGGTCACCTAGTTCTTTGGAGGACAATTGTTATATGACTACCCCTCTGCCTGAGGGTTTTCTCTGGATGTGGAATGCTTGGTCCATACATGCAGCAGTGCAGGGGTGGGGTTATAACCCCTAGAAGCAACCCTCATTCAATGAGGGAAGGAAGTTTCTAGGCAACTAACCCAGCTTCCATGCTCATTGGTGAGATAGTTTTGAGGTGTATTCTGCTCAGTCTCTTTGAGGGAATCTAGGAGGATTTAATTCTAGGTGCCCACAACTGTAACCCACTCACTATTGGTTGCCCACTTCCCTATCTCACTTCCCTAGTTATTTACTATGCTTCTTGGGATGACCCCTCAAATAGAGAAATGGGATTTGTACCCAAATCCTTGTTATAAGGTTGGCTTTGTGGGTACACAGACTAGACTAGACTAGATTATACTATACTATACTATATTATACTATACTAGTATTATACTATACCCAATATCCCATTTTATGAGGCCTATTCCATTTGTTTAAACAATATGGTGTTGGGGACCACTTTATGTGGTATCAGGAACTGCAGCCCCATGCGAGCCAAGGCATGAAAAAGGGCCTGTAAAACCGGCACCAGAAAACTCAACCAGAAAACTGGGAATGCTGGCACAGACATGACCTGATGCTAGCACTGAAGTATCCCATGGGAGATCTGGCCAAAAGAATGCATTGTCGCCACTGAGCCCCATCCAGTGCCCGCATGTCTGACAAACCCTAAATACCTATATACCCCTGCTCATATCTCTCTCAATAAAAAGTCATTTCAGAGATTGGCTCGGGGCATTCTCCACTAGAGGGAATCACTACCCCTTTCTTGTGGAAGACAAATTGTGTCTGCAATGACTCATTTCTTCATCTGTCGTGGCCAGGAGGACTCTGCAGGATGGGGTCCTTCGATATGGATGGGCTAGGGAATGAGAAATGTGATATTGATATACCACAGTGGAAAGCGAGGTAGGAATTCATTCCACTTGCATTACTGTAGTGACTATAAGCAAGATCTTGTCCACTTGATCAAAGTTACTGTTGGGAAAGAAAAATGAATAAGGAATGGAATAACTCTGTGTACAATTATAAATATTCTAAGCAATAGTGTTATGGAATATGTATGGCCATATTGAGATAATTAAAAGCTTCTATAACTCCTTTTTATAAGTCATATTCCTAAAAACAAAGTATAAGAAAATGTCTAATATATCTCATAAATAATTCTGAGGATACCTAAGATTGCATTGTCTTTATTCTCATTAGGGTATTCAGAACTCAATTAAAGTTTGTCAAATATATGCGTGGCATGAATGCCATATCTAGTCTAATGGTTCTCATCCTAGGAGACCTAATTCTCCTTTTTATAACAAATATGCTGTAAGTCTGCCTTTAATATCCTAAGTGAAACTCAAGGAAAATATGCTATACGTAATTTAAATAATTAATATAACACCCTTACTTTGATTTAAAGAAACAAAATAAATTCACCTGAAAATAATTTTTACATAGTTTGATCTGTAGGTGTTTGGACTACACTAGGAGACAATGCTTGCATCTGCTTATAAATATATTGGCTTGTATATAAGAGAAGCAATAAGATCAGAATTGATGACACACAAGATGTATAGAAAAATAGAAGAACAGAATAAAAACTGTGTAAGATGAGTGAGCACGTGTGGTACCAACATACCAGCCATATTTTTATGCAACATGAGAAAGAGGAGTAACCTTAAGTTAGCCTCCAAGAAAGAGCAGATGGTTATGGTGAAGATGAGGAAGTGTAATTGTCTCATGAATGTAACAGGCTCTAGATGAGTGGCTTAGAAATACTTCCTGTGTTTTGAAGGGGCAGTGATGAAGTTTGACAGAAAACTGATCTTCTGTTTTGAAATCCCACCACGTTAAGGCATGTGTTCCATCTCCAGAATGTAAACCCTGGAAACTACATCCTTTAATATGTAATGAGAAACAAATGAATCAGAAAGAAATGAAAAAAGAAAAAGCGCTTCAGAAATGATGTGGTGAACTTCTAAGGTGGGCACAAGAGGAAGGATGGGAAAAGGAAAAAAGCAAACCAACCCAATCGCTTCTCTAAAAAAAATCCTCAAACTGTAATTTCCATATGTAATGCTATGAAAACCATGGGCAGGGTGGTGTAGGCAAGACTATCAATGCCCTACCCTATCCTCAATTCAGGGCATACTTCCCAACTGCAGCTGTTTGCCTATAGTTTTGCCCTGCCACCAGAGCCTGTGCCCACTCACATGAGGGAGGGTCATGGCTAAAAGTGATGAGAAATTGCACTGCTTGGGGTAGCCCTCAGTGACTGTTGGGAGTGAATGGATAAATACACCAGCTGCCTTGCCTTCTGGTGGGATGACTCTGGGGCACTGGCTCCAGTTACCCACAGTGCTAATTTGTTTTGCAGTTCATCTCTAAAGTCTTCCAGCTTTCCTTTCCCTGTCTCACTTCTCCATTCTCACACTGGTCTTTCTTAGGACAACTCCCAGAAAACTTAAAACTTTGTGTCAGAGACTGCTTTTAGGAGGACCCAAACTAAAACATATGATGATAAGCTGAAATATTTAAAAATTTATAATTGATGTGACTTAATGAGGTTCTGATTCTGATCAAAGAAATCTTAAATGTACTGCTGCATTTTGGTGGTTTTGCAGAAATTGTTGTTCCACTGCACTGAAATCCTTTCCACCTAAATATGCAGTTGGAAATACTGTAATAAGTAACGTAGCCCTAGTGTTAAAGAAGGATGAATGAAAGTCTTAGCTGAATCCAAAACTTTTTGTAGTTAGATCGAATGATACGTTTGTCCCCCAAATCATGCTTTACTTCAATTAACACTTTCTGCAAGCATTTGGTAATATGATGCATAATTTTCAAGTGTATTAATCACCTAATCTGATATTATACATCCACACTGATCTTTAGAACTAGTCACTATATTTTTTAAAATAGCATCAAAATTAGCAATATAATTGAAAACCAGTAACTTAGTTTTATCTGCTATAGATGAAGGAACTGCGAAACTTCTGGGCAATAAATCTCTTAAAATGATGTGTGTTGAAAAATCTCATGATAATTCTTTAATGATATCAATTTCTTTTTGCAATTTAAAGACTTCATTTAGACTTAAGCCATGTAAGGCTACATTGATGGTGAAATCCATGGTCTTGGATCCCTTCTTGGTGACTTGGCACAGAAGGAGAAGTTAGGTTATTTTGCTGGAGCTTTTGTTCACTTCTTTCTTGCGTGGTTTGGAAGAATATTTTGAATACTTCACTTTGTGTTTATGTGCTCACACATGCATGTGTGTGTAAATGAATATATAACTTCCTTTGTGAAATTTTTCTTATCAGGCAATTTCTAGTTAACAGTTTGCTTTCAATAAATAACTTTGCAAAATAAATAAATAAATAAATAAAGACTTCATTTATCGCTGGCTGGTGTGGCTCAGTGGACTGAGCACCAGCCTGCAAACCAAAATTGGTTCAATTCCCAGTCAGGACACATGCCTGGGTTGTGGGCCAGGTCCCCAGCTGGGGGCATGGGAGAGGCAATCGATTGATGTGTCTCTTGCATATTGATGTTTCTATCCTTCTTCCTCCCTCCCTTCCCCCCAAAAGTAAATAAATAAAATCTTAAAAATAAAAATAAAGACTTTATTTAACAATTCTGATACAAATGAAATGTCTGTCAAATCCTTTCATAATATTTTGATATCACTAATTTTTTATTGATTGAAACAAATACTGCATGTTAGTATTAGAGAATATATTAAATATTTTAAAACTATTTTCTTTGGAATATTATTTAACTTTCATACATAGGATAAGGCAAACTCCTTTTAAAGTCACCACAAAGATTACAAAATAAACTTTAAAAAATATATATATTTTATTGGACTTCTGGCCAAAATGGAGGCATAAGTAGGTACATTTGCTTCCTCTCACAACCAAAAGGACAACAACAAATTTAAAAACAAAAAACAACCAGAACTGCCAGAAATCAAACTGTATGGAAATCTGACAACCAAGGAGTTAAAGAAGAAACATTCATCCAGACTGGTAGGAGGGCCAAAGATGGGCAGCCTAAGTGGAGGGGATATGCAGTAAGGCAGCAGACCAGGAAGGCAAGGCGGTGGCTGGAGGACCGGGTGGTCCCACATTTGTTTGCAGATAAGCCAGGAGTGAGACTTATCATGCAGCCGAGGGTTCCAGTGTGGGAAAAGAAAGCCTCAAAACCTCTGGCTGTAAAAAATCTGCAGGGGCTGCAGCAGCAGGAGAAGCTTCCAGCCTCACAGGAGAGTGCACTGGAGAGACCCACGGAGTCCTAGAACATACACAAATCCACCCACCTGGGAATCAGCACTAGAAGGGCCCAATTTGCTTGTGGGTACTGGGAGAAGTGACTGAAAGCCAGGCAAGAGCCAAGCAAGCAACATTGTTCCCACTCTGACCCCTCCCCCACATACGGTACCACAACACAGCAAAGTGGATTGCCCTACCCTGGCCAATATCTAAGGCTTTGTTCCTTACAATGTAACAGGTGTGTCAAGAAAAAGAAATATGGCCCAAATGAAAGAACAGATAACAACTCCAGAAAAAGAACTCAGTGACAAGGAGATAGCCAACCTATCAGGTGCAGAGTTCAAAACACTGGTAATCAGGATGCTCAAAGACATGACTGAGTATAGTCACAAAATGAAGAAGTAAAGGTTATGCAAAGTGAAATGAAGAAAAAAGATAGACAGGGAACCAACAGTGAAGGGAAGGAAACTGGGACTCAAATCGACAATATGGAACAGAAGGAAGAAATAAACATTCAACCAGAACAGAATGAAGAAACAAGAATTCTAAAAAAGTGAGGAGAGGCTTAAGAACCTCTGGGACAACTTTAAACCTTCCAACATCTGAGTCATAGGGATGCCAGAAGGAGAAGAGGAAGAGCAAGAAATTGAAAACTTATTTTAACAAATAATGAAGAAAAACTTCCCCAATCTGGTGAAGGAAATAGGCTTCCAGGAAGTCCAGAAAGCTCAGAGAGCCCCAAAGAAGTTGACCCAAGGAAGCACACACCAAGACACACCTAATTAAATTACCCAAGATTAAAGATAAAGAGAGATTCTTACAAACATCAAGAGAAAAGAGGAGAGTTACCTACAAAGGAGTTATTGTAAGACTATCAGCTGATTTCTCAAAGGAAACCTTACAAGCAAGAAGGGACTGGAAAGAAATATTCAAAGTCATGAAAGGGAAGGACCTACATCCAATATTACTCTATCCAGCAAAGCTATCATTTAGAATGGAAAGGCAGATCAAGTGCTTTCCAGTCCAGGTAAAGCTAAAGGAGTTCATCATCACCAAGCCCTTATTATAGGAAATGTTAAAGGGATTTATCTAAGAAAAAGATCAAAACTATGAACAGTAAAATGACAACAACCTCACAACTATCAACAACTGAACCTAAAAACAAAAACAAAAACCAGTTAAGCAAACAAAAACAGGAACAGAATCACAGAAATGGAAATCACATGGAGGGTTATCAGTGGGCATCAGGAGGGGGAGAATGGGGGAAAAGGTACAGGAATAAGAATAGACAGGGGGAGGTTAAGAATAGTACAGGAAATGGAGAAGCGAAAGAACTTATATGTAAGACCCGTGGACATGAACTAAGGGAGAAGGATGTTGGTGGGAGGGGTATGCAGGGTGGGGTGATAAAGGGGAGAAAAAAATTGGACAACTGCAATAGCACAATCAATAAAATATACTTAAAAATAAAAATATGTTTTATTGATTATGCTATTGCAGTTATCCCAATTTTTCCCCTTTGCTCCCTCTACCTGATTCCTCTAAAAGATTGCTGATAGAATTCCTGGGAATTTTGAAAGGGGCTCTTCAGCCAGAATGTAGAAAAGGATATAGACTATAAGCTTTAGCCACAATAGCGGTTTCTGTTCAGAAATTGATACTTTGGAAGTTTGTGATTCTTAATTTTGTTGTTTTTGACCCCTATCCCACTCAGTAATATTTTAGGAAAAATTCCACCCTATCTCTGCTGGATGAAACGAACACTTTGCTAAAGAAAGGGTAAACACTGCCTTCACACCAAGAGACTCAAAATGGGTTAGGATACAACATTTTGTAAGACATTCTCTTCCTGCTAAGGGCTCATCCTTTCAGGCCACTGATATTACTCCAATATAGAAAGCATATTCAACAAGACATAGTGAGACAAAGGATGATCCCTGGTAACTGATGAAAATAGTTCTCCATAATACAATCTAGAGAAAAGACAAGGTGGAAATATAGGCAAGGACAATAGAAGACAAGAGATCTGGGACTGCCTGATAAACCTTGTGAGGCAGGACTGTAAGAAGCTAGGTAAATTCCTGGGCAAGTGGAATGGGGAAACTGAGATAATAAAATTAAACAAGGCTGAACAAGTTTGGGCAAATTAGAGCCATCTAGTGAATTGCTAAAACTTATCTCCTCTAACCAAGGACACTTGAGAGTAAAAGGTTTATACTTCTCATCCCTAACCAAAGAATACAAGCTTAAATCTCCCTTGTCTGGGAGATAGAGAACAGAGACCCAATTAATGCAATCTGTGCCAGCTAAACCCAAGGTCAGGTGAAGTCAGGGGAATAAATAACAAAATCCCCCATTAAAAGCCAGACAGACTCAAGATAAAGATAAAAAAGTATAACAGACCAAAGAGTATTCCCAAAACGTCTTAAGCACTCACTTTGATGTAACAGCATATTAAAAAATGCACCTGGAAAGCGAATGAATATTCTGCTGAAAACCTCCCCTAAGATTCTCACCTGTAGAAAATAGATAAAAAGCCCTCAGAACAAAGATACAACATAGGCTCACTCTAGAGCATGCCCATGACCCTTCTTGGGCAGTGGCAATTGGACCCAGGCTTATCCCCGATCCTGCTTCCAGGGCCCCCTTTTCCCTCTGACTTCAGGTGAGCTAACAGCAGCCCCATTTGGGCTCACCCCTTTCCTAAACTTTTTCCAGAGAGCCAAAGCAGCCCTACCTAGGCTCTCTCTTGTTAATCTTCTACCCCAAGTCCTTCCTTTGTTCCACTGTCTCCAGCCTTAATAAACATCCTATTAAAATCACCTGAACTCTGGCTGCAACATCTTTCCTACACAAGTCAAGAATCCACCCGCTATAGGAGAGCCTAAGGCAGACCTGCTCTGGGCCACTGCCTTTCTGGTAGCAGTTGGAT
Organism: Pteronotus mesoamericanus; assembly: GCF_021234165.1. Lineage (NCBI taxonomy): Eukaryota > Metazoa > Chordata > Mammalia > Chiroptera > Mormoopidae > Pteronotus > Pteronotus mesoamericanus. The sequence goes on from NW_026555109.1 coordinate 1,533,564, forward strand.
GAATTACAGTACTGTAGGGTTTCTCAACTTCTGCACTATTGGCATTTTGGACGGGAGAATTCTTCACTGTGGGCGGCTGCCCTATGTACTGAAGAATATTTGCGGCATTCTTGGCCTTGGTCTCTGCCCATTAGATGCCAGTAGCGGCCCCTCCCTTCCAAGACCAAAAATGTCTTCAATATTGGCAGGGCCCTTGTAGGCCAAAACCGCCCCCCAGTTGAGAATCATAACACTAGTGCTTTTCAAACACGAATGTACATACAAATCAGCTTGGGGGCTTGTTAAATGCTGATTTAACAGGATTGGGGTAGGTTCTGGCATTCTCTGGTCCAAACAAGATCCCACCATCCAAGGACAGCACTTGCTTCTTAGAGGACCTACAGCTTTCTGCCAGTCAACATGCACAGGTCCTCGGAATAGAGAGTAGATACACACTCAAGCTTTGAATCATTGAAAATACTTCCAAGTAAGGTCTACATAGCTTATTAATTTATCATGCCTTTAAATGTTAAGAATGTGTGCAGAATTGAACACAAGTAAGTAAAAAGTTTGTTTTTCTAAACTTCAGAGCGCTTAGTGAACTCCTAGTACAATAATTCTCAAACCCTTTGGGCTTGGGACCCATTAAACACGTAAAAGTAACTGATGACTGTTAAGCTTTGGGGGACCGCCCCAAAAGACTGAGCATACGTGGAAGGCACGGGGTGTCTGCGCCAGGTAGACGTCGCAAGGAAAGCTCTCGCGCCTGCATTCCAGAAGAATTTGTGGCTCGCGTGGATTCACCGGGTCGCAGGCGGAGCTGAGCACTAGTTTGCGGCCCGTAGGAGTTACACCTTTGCTCCTCCCACGCCGTCTCATTCCCTTTCCAGACGGCCCAGGGCCGTTGGTGAAACCCGGAGAGGCGGACATTTCCGCTTTCGACGCACTTCCCTTCCCAGGCAGGAAGGAAGGGAGGGGGAGGAGATTGAGGCGCGCCCATAGGATGCGCATGCGCTTTTCACATAAGTCCCCTGAAATGGGATCCAGTGCTGGAGTCACCGCCCGGCCGGTAGTGCGCCTGCGCGGTCGCTAGTTTCTCCACTTCTGCTTCCCCTCCCCCTTGTCGCCCCGCGGGGGCTCCGGGTCAGGCGGAACCATGTTCTGCAGCACCGGCTCCAGTGGGCTTTGTGAGTACCGGCCGCCGCCATCCTGGCTGTCCCCCGCACGGCACCTTGCACACCTCCTTGAGAAGGCTGGAGGCAGCAGGGGCCCTCGCGGTTGCTGGAGGTTTGGGGGCCGATCCTTCATCCTGGCGCCTGCACCTTGGTGGTGCCTGCCCTTTGCGGGCAGCGATTTAGTTTCGCCGCCAGCCCCGGCCCCCCACCAATGAGCCCCAGGTGTCCAAGGGCTGCTGCAAGTCGGTCGGGCAGTTAGGGTCAGCCTGGGTGCCTTGGTGGTCTTCGGCCCGGCTCCTTGCCCTCAGCAGTGCGCCGGTCAGGCTAAAAGAAGAGGCTGCCCGGTGGAGGCGATGCTGGAAGCCTGCCCCCTTGTCACCGTGCTTCATTCATGTAGGCGAAAGAGGGACCAACTGGCACTTCCCCAGATGTAAATTCCAACCTCTGGTTCAGGAGCTGACCTTTCGGTTTTTCGTAGTTTCTTTCTTAGTCTCACAGAAGAGATTTTAGATAAAAACTGATTAAAGAACTTTTAAAGGCAGTCATGTGGCAGGAGAGCGTGGACCTTATGACTGGATGTTGCTATAATATTTTTTTTTTTAACTTGAGTGTTAGAGGTGTTCAGCAGACGGGGCAGAGAAGTAGCTATAGCTTTTTAAACTTTTTCTCACTATAATTGACTTTTTGGTAAGGCGGACTGTATGTTAACTAAACAGCGCAGAGATTAGGCATTGATATAGCAACACTAAACTGTTTGAACAGGAATAATTTTTCAATTGCGTGTCACTGTTTGTACTTCCTGTCTTTATACATGTGAAGTTAATCTTACCAGAGTACCGAAGCAGTGGACATTTCCAAATATTAAGAGTCTGTTGTCAATGTTAAGAATATTTTTTTTGAGAATATATGTCTTAGTATTAGAGTTAGTATCAGAGCTACAGGCATAATTTTAAATCTTCCTCACATCTTCTCAGACTTTGAAGTGGGCTTAATATTTATGATTTTCCTTGTTTCATAATTTGATTTATGGCATCTTGCAAGCATTGGCCTCAGAGTTACATTACAACTAAGTATTAAATACAACCTAATTAATTTTCCCCAAACTACCCTTTGAATAAAGAACATTATGATTGTTGAAAGTGAGAGTCAAGAAAGGTAATACGATTTTCCTGGGATCAAACGAGGTAGATTCAAAATTAACAGTAGAATTCTTCAATTTTAGTTGTTCTTTCAGTATTTTGAGTTATCATTCCTTACTGACCAAAATGTATGTAGAAATTTAAAAAGGCAAGTAAAATCTGTCCTTGGTTACTATACTTTATTAGCTTTATATTGGCAAAGTATATGCATATTTGATCCATGGTGACTGTGGGAAACATAATACTTGATAACCTGTGGCACAAGGTGGATGAGTATTGAATTTTAGGAATCACACTGCTGCCCAGAGAGAAAGACCTAGGGTAAGGGCTCTGTAACTGTTTTTGCCCTGTTTCTAAAATAAGTGTTTTAACAGCAAAGGAGTTGATGGGATGGACATTCCTCAGAAGACCATGTCTTATGTGCTTATTTAACAAACATTCTGGGCATCTATTACTGGCCAAAAACTGGTAGGTCCTGGGAATCCTTGGTCTCGGTGTTTACAGTACTCAGAGTAGAGTTTAGGCACAATTTTTCCAGGTGGCAAATCTGGAGGTGAGCAATTACCCTGCTTTAACATTTTTCTTTGCAAGGTTACCCGCTAGGAGGAAAGTGATTTCCTTTAGGTTAGAAGTGTGACTCTTAAGTAAGTCAGAATTCTAATCCTGATTAAGTATCCTGAGAAAGAATAATCTGCCTACTTCTGCCCCCATGGGCGGTGAACAACATTCTGTTTTTGAGGGAAAAATCTCTGCCATTTTCTACCACCGGCATATTTCCCGCATTTTGTGGAGAGTAGATAGTTGTATTTTAGTGTTACATTTGCTCCCCTACTTCATTTATTTATTCATCAAGTGTCTGTTGAGTACCTATATGAGCCACACACTGTGTACAGAGGGTAGAACAGTTAGCAGGATAATGGAGACCAACATTAAATAGGTTAATAAATAATGTAATTTCACATAGTGTTAAGTGTCATGAAGAAAATAAGAGGGTAATGGCAGAGAGGGACAGGTTATGGTGGATGACTGCTTTAGCATTTGTGGCCAGGGAAGATAACTGGGAAGGTAACCCCAATGGTGGGAAGAAGCCAGCTATGTCAGTTTGTTGGAGACCATGCATATTGCAGAAAGGAACTGCAAGCACAAAGACTCTGAAATAGGCATAGAAGTCATTTTCAAGGTACTAAAGCAAGCAGGGACCACCATGACAATAAATTGAGGTAAGGACATTTTGATTTGCTTTCTCTTTTTTTTTTTAAATCCTCATCTGAGGACATACTGATTTTTAAAAAGAAAGGAAGGAAGGGAGAAACATTGACATGTGAGAGAAATATTGATCAGTTGTCTCTTGTACATGCCCTGACCAGGGACGGAACGTGCAAGTCAGGCATGTGCCCCGACTGGGAATCAAACCCGTGACCTTTCAGTTTACAGGGCAGTGCTCCAACCAACAGCCACAGCAGCCAGGGCTGATTTGCTGTCTTGTTACAAATAAACATCCCCAACTTCTTCACTGTCTTTCACAATGACTTTGGGTGCCAAACTCTTGATCCCCTCATTGTCTCCAATTTACAGTCCACTTCTGGTATCTTCCATATCCAGTCTGGAACCTATAGTTAATTCCATGAGTTGTGTTCTCATCAAGACACTCAGAGATGTGGTGCTCCTGTCCTGCACTTACCTACCAAAACTCCAACCTTGTTTTAATGGATAGTGTCTAATCGGAGCTGAGTCATTGGCATGACTGGTTAATTAATTTCTTGGATTTGATCATCTCCCTATGCTCTACCCCTTTCATCCCTGTCACGAAGACTATTCCCAGTCTCTACCCATCTCACTCTTAACCCATCCAAAAAATAAGGACTATCACCTGGGCACAGCCTCTCACTAACTTGTTTATTTCCATATTTTAACAGTTAAAAATGACTTCCTAATGTAGATGATACTTGTGTTGAGTTTTGAGGGAAAAGAGTTTGTTAGGCATATAAAGTTTGTTCCTTTCCCCCAACCTAAAAAAATGAAGCACGCTTCTCCTAACTGAGGCTCACCCCAACCTATTCTTATTCTTTGTTGTCTTTTCTAGTGTCACTCCTTTCTTCTTATTGAGCCTGACATCTGGTTAAAGCGGATGCTTTCTATTTAATTTGTTTTAGTGGGATCTTCAGAAACTTCCAGAGTACTTCAGATTCTTTATCTATGGAAAGGAGATAATATCTATTTTATTGGATTGTTATCTATTTTATTTGGTTGTTACAAAGATTAAAGGAGTTAATATTTGTAAAGCTCCTAATTAGAGTTAAAATTTTTTAATTGGATTTTTCTTCTGCATCTTAAAAATGCAGAAGCATAAAGCATTCATTGACCTGAACCTTCCTACTGTTGACCACTTTATTTCTTCTTCCAACCAAGCTTCTTTTTTTTTTTTTTTTTTAAGATTTTATATATTCATTTTTTAGAGAGGGGAAAGGAGGGAGAGAATCATCAATGTGTGGTTGCGTCCTGCACACTCCCCACTGGGGACCTGGACTGCAATCCAGGCATGTGCCCCGACTAGTAATCAAACCAGTGACTTTGGTTCGCAGGCTGGCACTCAATCCACTGAGCCACACCAGCCAGGACATGCTTCTTGAAAAATGATTCTCACTTTTCCCCCTTTTTCACTTTCTTTCTCTCTTTAGCCCTCTGCAGTCAACAAACTATTCTTTGGTGGTCACCCACTGTGGCATGGCCCTGTTCTTGGCTCATTTTTCAAGTTATTGGTTTAAAAGGTGTTTGATGAGCTCTCTTGTGAGCCAACCACTCTTCTATGTGCTTGGAATTCAGTAATAAATAAAAGACAAAAGGTACATTCAAGTAGCTGTTATCTTAGGTAATAGAAGTTAACAAAACATAGACTCATTTTAAAAATTAAAAGTATTCAGTTCAGTATTTTAATCAACATGTAAGTTTTCACTCAGAGGTAAGACTTTCTCCCACTTAAGACTGCCAGTTGGCAGCCACCTACTGTGAGAGAAGGGGGTGTGATTGGCTTCTGCTCTTTTTATATTCCCCTCTGTCTGTTAGGATTTCCTACTTCTGACTTAGTTGGCTTTCAGATTGGGTGGAGTGGGAAGAGAAAGAAATAGTGAAGAATTGAGATAGTTCTTGTGTGGTTCCCTGAGCCTGGCACATGATTTTTTAAAAATATTTTTATTATTTTTTGAGTAAAGAGAAGGAAGGGAAAAAGGGAGAGAAACTGATAGGTTGCCTCTTGCACCTGCCCCAACTGGGAACCGAACCCGCAATCCAGCCGTGTGCCCTGACCAGGAATTGAACTGGTGACCTTTTGCCTTGCGGGACAACACCCAACCAATAGCCACACTGGTCAGGGCCTGCCACATGATTAAAGCTGCCTCTGTCTTGTGGGCTTTTCAGAAACTTTTGAGAGACGTATCCTGACTGCTTCCCTGACCTGGAGGGGTGCATCTTTATGCTGTGGGCTTTTTTTGGTGACTCTTCCTTAGCCCCTGGGAATGTAGGTCCATCTACGTTTTCCTCCTCCAGGAATCCTTTGGTTTGCTAAAGGACACTGTTGGACTGAACCAAAAGTGATCCTTCCGTTGGCTCTTTCATGTGGTCCACCTCTTTTCTGATGAAATTGGTGATTTTTGCCTTGGTTGTGCATTTTGATCTCAGTGATCGACATGCCTTCTTCTGCTCTTTAGAGTTCCCAGGTTGGAAATCCACTATACCCCACCTCAAGGGTCACATATTTAGCTTACTGAATAGGTTCATTGAGCACCCCACTCAGCTTGCTGTGAGGGTGTGGTTATACTCACAACACTTGGATAGTTCACTCCACAATGTCCTCTTCATAATGTCTTCTCTTTACAGAAGAGAACTCTCACTGTTCCGTTCACTCGTTTTGTGTTTATAATCTGCCTCAGAGGAGTCTGAATCATGTGACTACTTTTGATTCATTTTCTTATAAATTCTGAATTTTGGTGTGGAACCCCCATTTGGTATACAATAATCCTTGGTACCTTAGTAGAAACTACCATTTTACTATCTTGTTTTACTGGGTTTCTGTTTTGGGGGCCAAGAATCATTTGGCTGGCCTCTTTAAAGGTGATTTTAGAATTTATCTATTTCTGCTCTCTAATTTCTTTGTAATAGTACGCCTGGATTGCCCAAGCACTGCACAGTTGCCTTTAATGCTTGCTTCTTAGAGATTAGCTATTTCTATCATTTCTGAAATTTTTGAGGAGTATATTTTTGAAAGTCTTAAGGAAATACTATTTATTCAAGAAATAAACCCACACATATATGGTCCATTAATTTATGACAAAGGAGCCAAGAATATACAATGAGGTAAGGATAGTCTCTTTGATAGTGGCATTGAGAAAACCAGACTGTCACATGCAAAGAATGAAACTGATCCACTATCTTACACTGTACACAAACATTAACTTAAACTGGATTAAAGACTTGAGCATAAAACTTGAAACCATAAAACTCTTAGAAGAAAACATAGATGGTAAACTCCTTTTCATAGGTCTTGGTAATGATTGTTTGAATCTGACACCAAATGCAAAGTGAACAAAAGCAAAAACATGTTAAACCAAAAACTTCTGCATAGCAAAGGAAACCGTTAGCAAAATAAAAAGACAACCTACTGAATGCAGAAAATATTTGCAAATCATATACTTGATAAGGGGTTAATATCCAAAATATATTAAGAACTCATACAACTTAATAGCAGAAGACACAATCTGATTAAAAATCGGTAGAAGATCTGAATAGACATTTAAAAAATTGTTTTATTATATTTTTTCTATTACCATTAACCCCCTTTATAGTCCCTTCTCCACTGCTGTCAGCACATTGTTGTCCATGTTCATGAGTCCTTTTTCCTTGATCCCTTCACCTCCTAACGTCACCCCTCCAGTAGTTGTCATCATGCTGTCTATGAGTCTGTCTCTATTTTGCTTGTTAGTTCAGTTTGTTCATTAGATTCCACATACGAGTGAGATCATATGGTATTTGTCTTTCTCTGACTGGCTTATTTCACTTAGCATAATGTTCTCCAGGTCATGCTGTTGCAAAGGGTGAAATATTCTACCAAAGAGGACATGCAGATGGCCAACAGGTACATGAAAAGATGCTCAACATCACTAATCATTAGGGAAATATAAATCAAATCCACAATGAGATATCACAGTATGCCTGTTAGAATGGCTGTTATCAAAAAGATAAGAAATAACAGTGTTGGCAAGGATGTGAAGAAAAGAGAACCCTTGCAGTTTTGGTTGGAATGTTCCCATTGGTGCATCCGCTATTGGAAACAGTATAGGTATTCCTCAGGAAAATTACAAATAGAATTACCATATGATTCAGCAGTTCCTCTCCTGGAAATTTATCTGAAGAAAACAAAAGCACTAACTCAAAAAGATATATGCACCTCTGTGTTCATTACAGCATTATTTACAATAGCCAAGGTATGGAAACAACTCAAGTGTTCATTGACAACAGGATGGACCTTGAGGGCATTATGCTAAGTGAAATAAGTCAAAGAGCCAAAGACAAATATTGTATGATTTCACGGGTATGTAGAATCATAAAAAAACAAAACAAAAAACAAGCCAGAGCAGAGATTGGAGGATGTCGGGAGTGGAAGAAATAGGTGAAGGGGATCAAAAGGTATACATTTCAAGTTATAGAATAAGTTATGAGAATATAATGTATAGTATGGTGACTATAGTTAATAATACTGTATTGTGAATTTGAAAGTTGCATAGAGAAATCTTAAAAGTTCCCATCACAAGAAAAAATTTTTTAACTATATAAGATGACAGATGTTAATTAGACTCATAGTGGTGATCATTTCACAATGTGTACAAATACAGCATTGCTTATATCTGAAACTAATATAATGCTATATGTCTATTATACCTTAAAAAAATTAAAAAGGATTTTAGGGGAGAAGTAAAGACAGTTAATAACTAGGGAAGGACAACCTTAAAGGAGGATACTTTTAAAAATGTTTCTTTTTAGTCTAAAGTTTGGAACAGAGAAAAACCAGTTACCATTTAGTTAATTTCATCCTCTTTTCCCTATACATTTAGGTTTTTGTTTTAAATGAACTGATTTTGTTTTTATAAAATAAACATGTTCATCAAAGAAAATTCTGAAATATGTAATAGTTGGAAGAAATAAAAATAGCATTTACTGACATCTTGATCTTTATCTTCCTACTTTTTCCAGTGCAAGATGAATATCCAAATAAAAAAAAAAAGTAAATCTGTCACACTTCAATACTGTTTTGTAACTTTTAGGTCACACAGCAGACTTTTAAAATGAGGAAGCTGAGGCATTTAAGATCATAGCTGTTAAGGAGCAATATAGAACTTGAACACAGACAGTTTAGCTCCCTATTCTGTGTTCTGAACTAATCTATGCTACTGCTTAGACTAACAGTTTTAAGTTTATTTACATTTATATCTCTTGTCCACTGGGATATTCAAAAGCTAATGATGAACGTAATAGCTCAGGTTTGCAGTGGAGCTTATTTCCCAATCATTGAAAACCGCTTTACTGTGTCTTGGCAGGTTGCTTTTCATTCCTCCTCTTGTGACTGCTGCAGCTATTTACTCATGTGTTCCACCACTTTCCCTCTTTTCTTCCTAAATCAGAGGCAAGTTTTGCTTTCAGTAGAGGGGGTGGGTGTTCCATTGAGGATCTTTTTGTAGTAATTAATGTGCTATAGTTGTTTTTGTTTGCATATTCTTTTCCTCTTCTCTTCCCTTCAACTTTTCCCAACTTGTCTCCATATCAGTTTTAATAATGAAGATGGAACCTACCTTAAACCAGGCTACTTTAAAAATGCATTCTATGTAATTTTAATAGATACAACCTGATAAAGAATGTCTTGTAAATAAGTTACTCTAACCTTTTTAAGGTGTGTTTTGGTGGAACACATACTGTGAGGGTCTCCTTAAGTTTTTTTTCCCTTTAAATTAAAAATTGTCTTAAGTTTATTTTTAAACCAACTGTACAGTTTATTTTACTTTATTAAGGTATAATTGAGAAATAAAAATTGAATATGAGGTCAGTCCAGAAAGTATCCAGCCACATAGAGCCATTTACTGAACATGTATTGAAATCTCTTTTTTTTGAAAGGTGATTTTAGTTTTGGGAAAAGCCCAGAAGTTGCAGAGCGCCAAATCTGGGCTGTAGAGGGGCTGAGTCATTTGGGTGATTTGATGTTTTACCAAAAATCTCTGCACAATGCATTAGTGGGCATATTGTCATGATGAAGCTGCCAATCACCAGTTGCCCATAGCTGCAGCCTTCTGAATCATCCAAATAGTTCCTGCAGAGGAATGTTCAAGTTTAACGTGAAATTTGATGCTGATTCATTACTCATTCAAGTCATTTTGAATGCAACAGCCACATACACACATGTTTACTCAACGGTGTCTACCATCCCCCATCCCCTCTGACTAGTACAGTGAAGTCGTCATTGTTCATGCATGCACATTCCAGTCCAGTCTTCTTGGCTGCCAGGTTACATCAATGTCATGCAAACCGTCTTGTATTAACAATGACCAGACTTTTTCCGGACAGATTTAATATGCTGTTATAGATGTTGCATTTTTTCTCCTTTGCCTCACTCCACCCAGCCCACCCCACCCCCACCCCCCACTTCCAAAGTCAGTCCCTGCAGCATTGGCCATGTTCATGGGTCCTTCATGTATGTTTTTTTGACTAATCATTTCACCTTCTTTCAGTAAGGATCCACCTCCCACCTCCCCTTTTATAGCTGTCAGTCTAGTTGCTGATTCCCTATTTTCTGGTTCTATTTTGCTCAATGATTTATTTTGTTCATTAGATTCCTCTTATAAGTGAGATCATATGATATTTGTCTTTCACCAACTGACGTATTTCACTTAGTGTAATAGTCTCCAGTTCCCTCCATACTGTCACAAAAGACAGTAATTCCTTCATTTTTTTCTGCTACATAGTATTTCATTGTGTAAATGTACCAGTTTTTTGATCCACTCATTTATTAATGGACACTTAGGCTGCTATGAACATAAGGATGCATCAGTTCTTTTGAATTGATGTTTCAGGATTCTTAGGTTAATTCCCAGTAGTGGAATCACTGGGTCAAAAGACAGTTCTATTTTTAATTTTTTGAGGAAACCCTGTATTGGAGTTTTCCACAGTTTCTGCACCAGTATCCATTTCCACCAACAGTACACTAGGGTTCCCTTTTCTCCACATCCTTGCCAGCACTTGTTTGTTGATTTATTAATGATATTTTGGCAGATGTGAGGTGATACCTCATTGTGGTCTTAATTTGCATCTCTGATGCCTAGTGTTGTTGAACATCTTTTCATATGTCTGTGGGCCATCTGTATGTCCTCCTTGGAGAAGTCTATTCAGGTCCTTTGCCCATTTTTTAATTGGATTGTTTGTCTTCCTGGTGTTGAATTGTATGAGTTCTTTATATATTTTGGAAATTAAACCCTTGTCTGATGTATCATTGGCAAATATGTTCTCCCATGCAGTCATTTCTCTTTTCATTTTGATGGTTTCTTCAGCCATGAAGAAGATGTTTAATTTGACGTAGTCCCATTTGTTTATTTTTTTCTTTGATTTCCCTTGCCTGAGGAGATATATCTGCAAAAATACTGCTATGTGAGATATCTCAAATTTTAGTGCTTATATTTTCCACTAGGATTTTATGGTGTCCCAACATATTTAAGTTTTTTAAATCCATTTTGAATTTATTCTGGTGTATAGTGTAAGTTTCATTTTTGCATGTACCAGTCTGGTTCCCCCAACTCTACTTATTGAAGAGGCTGTCTTTACTCCATTGAATGTTTGTGCCCTTTTGTCAAATATTAATTGACCATAAAAACATGGGTTTATTTCTGGGCTCTCTATTCTGTTTCATTGGTCTGTGTGTCTGTTCTTATGCCAGTACCAGACTGTTTTGATTACAGTGGCCTTGTATCACTTTAGTCCTTTGAATGTAGAATGACACAGTGGAAAGAGCATATAGTACAGTAGTTCCCTCTTATCCGCAGAGCTGATGTGTGAAGACCCCCCCAGTGGATGCCTTAAACCACAGGTAGCACTGAACCCTATATATACTGTTTCTTTTCCTATACATATATACCTATGATACAGTTTAATTTATAAATTACATGATTTCACAGATAGATTTTATTCTTACTGTAGATGACCTCAGCAAATAAATTTTTTTCTTTATTAAGTCTAGAACTTTCACCTTTTCACTTAAATGGAAGCGCTTTATGGCTTCTCTTTGGCATTTTTGAATTGCCAGCAGCACTACTGTGGTTTGGGATCATTATGAAGTAAAATACGGCCTACTTGAATACAAGCGCTGTGATACTGCCACAGTCGATGTGATAACCAAGATAGCAACTAAGTGTCTAATGTTTAGGTGAGTGTATACAGCGTGGAGCTGCTGGACAAAGGGAGGAGTCATGACTCTGACAGGAAGTAGCAGGACATGTGAGATGTCATCATGCTACTCAGAGTGGTGTACAAGTTAACACTTATTTACTTCTGAAATTTTCTATTTCATATTTTTGGATCATGATTGACCATGGGTAGCTGAAACCAAGGAAAGAGAAATTGCAGATAACATACTGTATTCATATTTGGGACGAGTTCTATAGCCAACAAAGTATGTCCTAATGTCAGCCATTTTAATTTTTAAAGATTGGCAGTATAAATTAGCAGTTCCAAGGCCCTTAGCGACCCTGCAACACAGTAATTTTAACTTTTTAAATTCTGTTTCTAAGACTTATTGGGGATGGTTTTCACTGTAGAAAATTTGAGAAATAAAAATAGAAAAAAATATAAAATTTTATTTCATTTTACTGCCCAGACTTCATCCCTGTTTACATATTTGTGTTGTGAAATTTTCCCCATGTGGATGTATGTAAACATTTTTAAAAGCAAAATTGGGCCTGTATACAATTTCATAGTAACCTTTTTTTCATTTAATCTTCTTAAATGAATTTCCCTTGTGTCATTAGTAATGTTCAAACTTGACTCTTAACATTGTTTTGTTTTTTCCTATTACAAAACTGAAATATGCTTGCTTCCAAAAAAGTCATAAATTATACAAATACATAACATAGAAAGGAGCATAATTCCATAAATAACTATCACTGACAGTGTTTTTTCTTTTTGACTTTTCCATGTAAGTGCTTATCTATGCATTCTTTCTCTTAGATACAAACATATGTACACATATGTACATATATGTGTAAGTGGTTTTACACAGATTGGCATTCAGATATACATTTTGTTGTGGTTCCCAACATTATCTTAGATACAATATCATGAGTTTGAAGGGTTTTAACATGTTTGTACTAAAAAATGTTTTTCCAGTATTTTCACATTTAAACAGTGTCATGGTGAGCATATTTCTATTGATCACATCTTTGACTAAATCCTAAGGAAATAATCACACATGTAGAATTATAAGGTCCAAGAAGGGGAACATTTTAAAGCCCTTCATCAGTATTGCCAAATCCTTTCCGGAAGGATGTATGTACATTTCTTGGCAGCTTGGAAGCATATCTTCCTCATCAAACTTATAACAGTTGAGCGTGATATTTAAAATACTTTTGGCCACTTGAGAAGTTTTAAAATGACATTACATGTTGTCTTCATCAGTATTTGTTTGAATACCTGGGGAAGTGAACTTCTTTCTGCTTTCATATTTATTGGCCATTTTAATATGTCTTTTAGGGGGGCAAGGGAAAGAGGTTGGGGGGGAGGCAGAGACAAATGTATTTAAAAAGTAAATAAATTTAAAAAAAAAAGAAAAATGTGAAAACAAAAGAAAGGAGAAATTCAGAGACTTATTTTGTGATTGCCATGTTTTAAAAGCCACGTATATTGTATTTCAAAGATTTTAAACTGTGTTTTACAGTGTATATTGTATTTCAAAGATTTTAAACTGTGTATTTTGTATTTTACTAAGACAGAGGTTCAAAGTTTGCCAAGCACGGCCTTTAAATTTCAGTTACTCCTAATATTAAAGAATATGTTTCAACTTTTCCAAAAAAAAAAAAATATGTCTTTTAAACTGATATGACCATTTACATCCTTTGCCATTATTTCTCTATTGGATTATTAGTGGTTTTTAAAAAAAATTTATTTGTAAAGGCCTGTTAAAGGTATCAGCTTTAGTCTTGGTGTATATTATGAATATTTTTGCCACATGTCTATTGTTTTTAATTTTACTTATGAAATTTTTTATATAAAGTTTTTCATAATTAAGTCATTAAAATAAAGGAATTTAGCTCATAAATTTTGTTTGGCCAATTTCATTCTTTATCAAGTCCTAGGCCTTCTGAGGTCTATTAAATATTTAACATTTTTGTATCACTTTTTGTAATTATGAAGATAATATATACTGCTGGTACAAACTAAAGTAACACAGAAGAGAAAGTGAAATGTGAAATTCTCTTTTCCTCAATCCCAGCAACAGTTTGGAGAATATTCTCAATGGATTTCCCTCCCAATGAGTGTGTGTGTGTGTGTGTGTGTGTGTGTGTGTGTAAAATATATGGGTAATACTTATACATACGATAAAAAACTTAACATGAAGATATAATGTGAATTCTCATTTGGATGAACCACTTTTCAGTTACTTTTTTCTTTGCTGCTTCTGCTATTAGAGCTTTTTTCTCAAGTTGCTGAAGAATCTTTATTCCTGTAGTCGAATCTCTAGGTCAATTCTTGCCAGCACCAACATTGGCCTTTGCAGTCCCCTGACTTTCTTCATTCTGTTTTTGTTTTCCCTTCGCTGTTTTCTTGAGGTCTTCTCATATAGGTTATGTCTTATAAGGCTATGTTTGGGTTTATTTTTCTTTGTGTAATCCAAGGAATCATAAATCACCACCACCAAAATAGGTTCTGAATCCAAACACAGGGATGAGGTCTGGTGCGGTTTTACATATTTTGGTTAGTTTTCCCCAAATTTCTGTCTCAGGTGCTGTTGCCTTCCCAAGGGGAAAGATGTCAATGATTATTTACTTGTTTATGCTGAAGTGGTCTGCTGGTCATAAACTTCCTGGTCCAGATAGTTACTGTGCTGTTCATGATGGTGGCCAATCTATAAGCAGCCAGGGAGGAAAAATACTATTATAAGTTTAAATGATGTATTTATGCCTCTGTTGATGTGTCGACTACAAGTTTTGTTTATAGATTAGATGAGGAATTTGCATATATGCAGTGGGTATTTATAGTCTTTTCTATAATAGTAATTATGCCTTCCATGCTTTGTCCATAGGTTGATTTTATATAGAAAATCAAAACAGTAGCTATATTTACATTATTATGATGGCATATTTATTGTAGAACCAAGATGTGTGATTGGAGCCCTAGAAGGAAATAGATCTCTATGTCATGAAACCTGTGCCGTTTCAGGTAGTCTCTCACTATCTTTTGATACTGCTTCTTCACTACTTGAAGTCACATTCAACTACTGCTCTTTCTTGAATCTTGCATCATTTTCTTTTTGGATTCTTTGTTTTTTTTCCACACATCTCTCTGGAGTAAACTTTTTCATGTAGAGGACATTGGTGGTGAACTTTCTGGACGCTTGCTTGGCCATTCTTGTGCGGAGTGAAAGAACGGATTTGCAAATAGTGGGTGTGGGTTTCCTTTTTATTTGTGGGTAGGTCTTTGTCCAAGAGGCCCATACCTTAAAAGGCAGGGCTGATTGTAGGTTCTTTTCAAGTTTGCAGAGCATATGAATAGCTTGTTTCCATATAGGATGCTGAGGCAGGAGAAAGGTGGTGGGTAAGGGACAGTGAAAATCCCCTGCAGTGGCAAAGTTACACAGGTTTGGCTCTTTTTGTGAATCTCACTCCAGATTAAAGCTGCCCTGTATATCCTCCTCCCTGTCCTTTCCAATTCCCTGTCATCCAGCCTGTCATCTTTGGAAGTTTACAAGTTGCCCCAAACTTTTTTATTTTTTCTTAGACCTCCAACACTCTTCATGTCCTCCGTAAGTAGATTATCCCCTTTAATTGAAGAGTATTTCTTGGATATTATTTTAGGGACCAAATCTTTTTTTTCTGCTGGGGTGGTTGAATGAATGGCTTTGTGAGAAAGAGTGAGATTTTGTCCTGAGTGGGTTTTTGTGGAAGGGCTGACTGGCCTGGCTGCTGGACCTGAGACACGCATACTACTGGGAGTGATTTAAACAGGACGTGGGCCAAACATTAAGTGCCAATGAAACAAAAGTAAGATAATGACTCCCTTTTCAGTTTTTTTTTTTCATTCTGAGTATATTAGAGAGAAAGTCTCAATTGGGTGCTAGTCTGAAGTACCTCCCTAATAGCAGCTATTTCCCTATTTAAGAAAGAACAGGAGGCAAGCCCAGATTTTTCTGTCAGCAACATTAGTTAGAATTCAATAAAGAGTGTTTATTTTTATAGTAACCACCTACTGATGACAAAGTGACACTCAAATTCCACTTATTGTATTGATATAAAGTTTCCTTTAAAATGTGTGTATTTAACTAAATCATAGTAAGGCGATTCAAGGAAAACTTCTAAATAATAGGATAGGTAATACTGGAACATAGAAAAACTTGTGGTGCTATAATGGGAATGACTGTAGTTTGAGTAGTGCTCTAAATTATTCTGATGAATAATTAAGATTATTCTGATGAGTAATTCTGATTGCTTATGTTCCTCCCTAGGCCTTGGTATTTATTGATTAGTTCACTGGACTCATTTGGCAGGAGACCTTCCCCTGGTGTTTTCAGAGTTCTTTTATTTCAGTATGACTTTGGAAGGGAGGAGAAGGGATATGAGTCTGTTGTCTTGAACTGGAATTTTATCTAGCTTTCTTTTTTATTTCATTGCTTTTACTTGATTCTTTAATCCTTTCAGAATTATTTTTAGCACTGGCTGGTGTGCTTTAGTGGATTGAGTGCTGTTCTGTGAAGCAAGGGGTCACTGGTTCAATTCCCATTCAGGGCACATGCCTGGGTTACAGGCCAGGTCCCCAGTAGGGAGTGTGTGAGAGGCAGCCACACACTGTTTCTCTCCCTCTCTTTCTCCTTTCCTGCCCCTCTAAAAATAAATAAATGAAATCTTTTTTTTTTTTTTTTTAAGAATTTTAGTGTTTAGAGTTTGAGACTTTTTTCTTCCTGTTGGCTAGGCAATCTCAGCACCAGTGGCTGGAGATGTTTAGTAGCATCTCTACTCAAAAACAGGTTATGTGCTGAAAGGCCCTGTGCAAGTTCAGAGGATTTTAAGTTCAGTTTTCTCCTGCTTTTCCACCAGACAGAAGTGCAAGATGTTCCTTAGTTAATCAGAGCTTTAAAATCTGACTAGGATTTCTACATTACATCTGCTGAACTGATAACTCCCTTTTCTGTCTGTTTTCTCAGATGTTCTAGTGGATGTCTTTGTAGCTATAGTATCCTTACTTGTCAAACTACTTGGGTTGACTCAAGATTCATTGGGCCTTTGATCATATAGAACCATTCCTGGCTTCTCATGAAGCTGTTACCAACCACACTTCATTACACTTGACCTTATAACTCTTAGCCTTGTCTTAAATAAGCATTGCTCTAATGGATAGTCACCTCCGTGATGATTCCCTAGACTTTGAAAACTGACAGGTCATACACAGATGTGTTTTGATTGATTTTTGTGTTGGTGGTGAGTGTTGCGGGGCAGGAAGAAAGTTACCTTACAACATTTTAAACTTGGAGTATTTCAGACAGAAATTCAGATTTCTCTTTATCTGTTGAGGTGACTATCTGGCAACACCAGGGCTGAATTTTTATGTGACAAAAAAAAAAAATCTACTGGTCATGCACTTTTTGCCATCTATTCTCCCTGTTTCACTGATATCTGCCTGGCCCATTTAGGCCCTTGAATTTACAGCAGATTTTCTTGTTAATAACCACACATTTTCCCTTTTTAAAATTTTTTTTCTCTTTTATAGTTTATCACATGTGTCCAGACTTACCCAGAAGTTTCCTGATTCATCTTTTCAGACTTGTTTCTACTGTTGAATAGTTAACCCTGTATTTATGTGTATCATTCATAATTTTCTTCGTTTGGCTTTTAAAATTATTATTTCATTATAATTATATTCCTTGTAATTAGCACGTTTAACACTTTGGTTTTTACACTAAATGAAAGGCTTAATATTTATATAAAATCTTTCTAAGAAGGATAACTGAAGTCCAGCATAGTGGCAGGACCAAAATAAAAGTATAGGTACCTAAGCAATATTGATAATTTGCAAATTTGACACACTTTTCTCTGGCACTCAAGCCTTTGTGTTAGGCTCTGTTTTAGAACTTATTTTACAGTTTTAAATTGCTCCTTCATTACCCCCCCAACAGCCTAAATTCACATTGTCTAAATATTATGTGTACAGTACATTTTTTGTATCTAGAGGGCAAGTCTTTCTCCGTCATGCCTTTTTGTTCTTTTCTAGAAACGTCTTAGCCTTTTCTTTTGTTCATTTCCCTGATAAATTTTACAAGCATTGATCTAGTAACTATTGTTTATTGGCTGGCCTCACAAGGCAGGCACTCTGCTCAGTTTTGTGACTTGTGTGAGGAGCCGTCAGTGTTGTAGTTGCCTAGTGTCATTGAACTCTCCCCAGTGCATTAGGAACAGGAGTGGATTCATGGATGGCTTAGAGCATTTTCCTTCTAAATATCGTAGGGAAATGAGTATAACAAAAACAAACTTGGGACCTTTTAATTCCTGGGCAGTTTTATGAAAGTCTTTGTTGAGATGACCCTCTCCCTTACTTGGTCAACGAGGATAAGTTTTATTAACTTTTCTTCTAGGAGTTTAATAGGCCTGAAGAATAAATCATGGTGGAAACAGAAGGTATCTTTTGCAAATGCATGGGTCATTGCACTTTTGTGGACTTCCACTCTTATTTTTGGTTTAGCCCCTTTCTGATGAAAAACTTTAGGAAAGTTACTTCATGAGACACCAAATCATCCTATTTTTGTGGGAACTCTGAGAAGTTTACCAAATAATTTAGTAGCCATAAATAGGAAAACCAATATGGTAGGATATGATGGCTCATCTTCTCAGTGGTGTGAACCACACTGGGGTTTTTGACGAGTGTATGTTTACATGGTTGACTTGTGAGGACAGGAAGAGTTGCAGGGTTTGCTGCCTTTTTCTTCCCCCATGCCCACCTCCTACTTCTATCTTCAGCTGTCATGCTTCTGTAACAGCCCACAGGCCAAAGCTTTGCAAGGCCTGTGGTTAGTGTCTTCATTACATAAAAGATGCATATTTTTATTCAAGTGTAAAATTCATGTAACATAAAATTTACCACTTTATCCATTTTTAAATTGTACAGTTACTGACTTCCAGTACATTCACATTGTTGGGCAATCACCACTAACCACTATGTACTTCTGGAACATTTTTATTGCTCAGAAACAAACCTAGAACTCATTAAGCTGTAACTGGCCTTTCACTCCTCCTGACAACCACTAATTTGGATGTTTCATGTAAATAGAATCATGCAATATGTGGCTTTTTGTGTCTAGTTTCTTTCACTTTGCATAATGTTTTTAAAGTTCATCTATATTGCAGCATGTATTGCTACTTCATTCTTTTTATGGCTTAATATATTTTATTGTGTGGATATATCATGTTTTGTTTATTCATCTTTTGGATATTTGTGTTGTTTCTACCTTTTGGCTATTATGATAATGCTGCTGTGAATATTCAGGTTTTTGTTTGAACATCTGTTTTACAGTTCTTTTGGGTATATAACTAGGAATGGATTTGCTGGGTCATGTGGTAATTCTGTCTTTGGTTTTGAGGAACCAAAAAAGATATATGTGAAGTACTAAAAAATAATAGTGAAAATCTCTTTAGATGGACCATGATATAAAGATATCATATTTCCTTGTTATATATTATAAAAACTTTTTGCTTTAGAGTGGGGCAGAATTGGGTTCAGATATCAGCCCTCCTACTAACTGGCTGTGACCTTGGGTAAGTTATTTAACCTTTCTTAGCCTTTCTTTCTTTTTCTACATAGAACACGCAGATAATTGCTGCTTCACAGGTCCTGTAAGTATTCACTGAAATGATATTACACAGAAAGTGCTTTTTTAGCACAGGGCCTGGCATAAAGTAATAAACAAATACTGTAATACTTATTTTATGATAATACCCAGTCACCAAAGCCTTTCTGCTGTTCATTGCCACAGAGATGGTTGTATGCTTCTGTCATACCCAAGAGGAGAATGACCCAAAAGGAAATATCTTAAATTTTGATGTTATCTTTGCCATGATGTTTTGCATTTTTACTTTTAGATTAATGTATGGTCTGTCATTGTCAAAAATTGTAATATTCCTATTTTCTAAGGTAGAAAGACCTGTTTAAAACAAATGACTTTTTCTTAACCTTTCATTTGATCTCTGCTTGGGCACTACCTGTATGAACCACTTCCTGGTTTCGCTCACAGAGAGGCCAGAAGATTGCTAGTAACTTGCCTTATTTCAGTACATAAGGATTTAGTGAAACTTTTTACTGAGTTAGTAACTAGTTAATCAAAAATTATTTTTTAAAAAAAGATTTTTAGAAAAAATTAAAATCTTCCACAAACAGATCATTCAGAAATTATCAGTTAATATTTTGATATATGCTTAAAGAAAACCCCAAGAATTTATGTACTATTTTGTAAAAAGTATTATATAACACTCTATTTATTTACTACAGCAGTTTTCAACTGGTTTGCTGCAACAATTTTTAAAACATGCTATATCTGACTATTTAGTCAGGGCACCTTAGATTGTCAAATAAAAAAATGACAACAGCCAACGTAACAGTAGCCATCAAAATTATACCTACATTTTGTCAGACCAGCAAAAACTAGATTTTTTGGTGTGCTACAAAATTTTAGTAATTAGCCCTGGCTGGTGTGGCTCAGTGGATTGAGCCCTGGCCTGCAAACCAAAAGGTCACTGGTTCATTTTGCAGTGAGGGTTGCAGGCCAGATCACCATCGGGGAGGATGCAAGAGGGAACTGATAGATATATCTCTTGCACATTGATTTCGCTCCCTCTCTTTCTCCTTCCCTTCCCCTCTCTCTAAAAGTAAATAAATTAAATCTTTAGAAGAAATCAGTTATTAGTTTATGTGTGCCATGAGATGGATAAGGTTGAAAATCACTGATTTACTAGAATACTTATATACTAGAAATATTTTGCACTTAATTTTTAGGAACATCTTTCAAAGGCATGAAATATATTTCTACAACCTGCTTCTTAAAATTGCATATTATTTTATTTTACGGTTTGAACATAATTTGCCCATTTTCCTATTGGACATTCATGTTTTTTCTAATCTTTTCATGATCATAAGCGATGCTGTGATGAGTGTCTTTGTGACAAAAATTTTATGCGTATCCATGATAATTACTTTGGGCTAAATTCCTAGATGTAGATATTTTTTGAGCAGAGAGTTTATGTGTTTTAAAAAAATTTTTGATTAGTTCAGCACTTAACAAATACCCACTACTCTGTGTTGTACCCTCCCAAGACCACACTCACAATTGCATTTATTCTTATATCCCCACTCACAATGGCTTTTTTAAAAAAAATTTTTTTTAAGATTTTATTTATTATTTTTAGAAAGGGGAAGGGAGGGAGAAAGACAGGGAGAGAAACATCAACATGTGGCTGCCTCCCACAAGCCCGCCACTGGGGACCTGGTCCGCAACTGGGAATTGAACCAGCGACCTCTTGGTTCACAGGCCGGTGCTCAATCCACTGAGCCATGCCAGCCAGGGCACCACTCACAATTGCTTTTATTTTTGTTGCACAGAGCACCACTTTGATTTCTATATTGCTGTTTGTGATTATATATGTCTTTCACTCAAAACCCACCGTTCAGATGAAAACCCCTTTGTACCATGGAGTTCTATGAAAATGCAGCATAAGAAGCAGTTAGGGAACCCTAGTACACTGTTGGTGGGAATGCAGACTGTGCAGCCACTATGGAAAGCAGTGTGGAATTTCCTCAGAAAGCTGAAAATGGAACTGCCTTTTGATCCAGCGATTCCCCTGCTGGGACTATACCCTGAGAACACCAAAACGCCAATACAAAAGAACCTATGCACCCCAATGTTCATAGCAGCACAATTTACAATAGCCAAGTCTTGGAAGCAACCTAAATGCCCATTAGTAGATGATTGGATCAAAAAATTATGGTACATATACACAATGGAGTACTACGCAGCAGAAAGAAAAAAGAAGTACTAAACTTTGCAACAGCATGGATGGAACTGGAGAGCATCATGCTAAGCGAAATAAGCCAGGGGGCGAAAGACAAATACCATATGATCTCACCTATAAGCGGAACCTAACCAACAATGCAAAGATGCAAGGAAAATATGACCAGCAACACTGAAAGGAAAAGAAATCAACAGAGACAAGAGAGAAGGGGGGGCAGGGAAAGGGAAGGGAAGGGGAAAGTCAGGGAACATATAGCAAGGACTCATGGACAAAACCAAAGGGGAAGAGCTGAGGGAGGGAAGGGGGGAGGGGGCAAGGGAAAGAGGTGGGGGGGAGGCAGAGACAAATGTATTTAAAAAGTAAATAAATAAATAAAAAAATAAAATAAAATAAAATAAAATAAAATAAAAAAAAGAAGCAGTTTAATTGGTAGTGAGAGTTTCAGGGTTTGAACTTGGTCCCGCCATTTCCTTACCATTATTTCAGATAGCATTTTGGTGTGCTCAGCCTCACCTCTTATTCCATCTATTTCTCCAGTCTTGTTTGGTGTAAACTGGTCTGTTTGGTAAAACTTATATCTCTGTTCCTCCCATGGGGCTTCTTTTCTGTGGCCACTCTAGATTATTGAAGGATGATGGATAAAATTGCTTTCCTGTTTCTTACCTGGGTGGTAGTTCTGAGAATACATTCACAAGCCTCAGAAAATCCTGTGAAATCAAGCACTTGTCAGAAACCTCTACCATTCATAGCAGTGGCCAACTGATAATGAATCCTTGTATTTACTCTCCCTCCCTGTTTCACTCCCTGTGTCCTTCACTTCTGCTCCCTGGGATCACATTCAAAAATAAACTACCTATCTCCAAGGCTATGTTTTACCTTTTCATTTCAGTGGAACCCATGACTGACCATAATTCAGTGGAATTTTACAAAAAATTAAAATCTTCCACAGATCATTCAGAAATTATCAGTTGATGTTTTGATATATGCTTCAGTGGAATCATGGACAGTCAACTTGCTCTTTGATTTGCAGTTTTTTCCTATGTATAACTTTGGAGAGGGTAGTGTCTACCTCATGTACTTTATTTGTTCACCAAACACTTATTAAAACACTACCATGTGCTAGGTGCTGTTCTGGATATGGGAACATAGCAGTGAGCAAGACAAAGAAGGACCTTATCTTCAGAGGGTTTACATTATGATGAGGGAGATAGATAAAAAAGTAAACAGCATAATTTGAAGTAGTGAAAAATGCTTTGAAATAAACAGAATAATATACTCTAGAGCAACAGGAGTAAAGCCACTCTCAGATGCTATTAGAAATGCAGGCTGATTCAATCAGGATAAGCTGGATGCAGGAAGAACATGTTGGGTAGAGGGAATAGCAGGTGTAAAGGCCCTGAGGTATGTCAGGAGCAAGGTAGTACATTTAAAGTGCTGTGTATGATATTTTGCATTTGGAAAGTAAATGTTGGTTGCTATTAATAAAAGTAAATCAAAGGAGTAGCCTATCATTGAGTAAACAGTAAGTGGCCAGTTTTGCCTCATGAATTAACAAAAACCGGCTTCATAGAATAAGCAGATAATTATGCAGGGTTTGAATAGGGTTATACAGTACACTTTTCTTTTTAAAAATTTTTTTATTTTTAAATCATGTTTATTCTATTATAGCTGTCTCAGTTTTTCACCCTTTGCCCTCTTCCACCTGTTCCATCCCACCCCCTGCTCCCACAGTCAATTCCCACTCTGTTGTCCATGTCTATGGATCATTCATACATGTTCTTTGTCTAGTCCCTTCTCCCTCTTTCCACCATTGCCCTCCTTCCCCATGCCCTCTGGCCAGCTACTCTCTCAGTTCTCTCCCAAAAGCCTCCATCTCCAGTCTCTCAGGTGTCTCTAGACCACTCTGCGCCCCCCTTAGCCAGGGAACCACTAACTGTGGCTGCCACTCTGTACTCAGCAGTCAGGATTTAGCACTACCTGTCCAGTGCCGAGTCCTTCCTTGGGGTTGGGCTATTGTTTCCTCTCATGCTGCTGCTGCTCTGGGGAGTGGTCTGCCTGAGCAAGATGGCTGCTGCCGTACGAGGATTAGTCAGCTCCGGGATCTTGCCAGCTACTTTCTTCTCTACCCAAAGCCTCCTTCCCCACTGTCTCCTTAGGCATCTCTAGCCCGCTCTGCCCCCGCCTTTGCCAAATATCAGGGTAAGTGGACACAAATAAAAATTTATGTGTTGGCCCTTTAAAAGGCTCTTTGGGTCTCCAGCTGCCTGTCTCTGGCAAAGAGCAACCTTGCAGCTTTTTGCAGCTGGCTGTTATCTGTGTACTTTTTGGGCTCTGGTGCTGTATGCTGGAGATCCCTGCTTATGGTTTAGACCCCTCTCTTCTCAGCAGGATCCAACTGGCTGTTTTAGTATCTTTCTGGTGCTGCCGCCCATGGGTGCCCCACCCACCTTCTCAAGTTTCTACCACACTCCTTACCAGTTAGGTTGCGCTAAAGCTGATTCTTCTGTCCATCCGAGGTCATAAGGCTCCTCCCTCTTTGACTGTTGTTCAGTTGTTTGTTCTAGGTGGTTTTTCCACAATGTAGTTGTAATTCCAGATTGGTCCTGGGAGGAGGTCAGTGTGACTTCCACTCACTCCTCCGCCATCTTGATCAGTACATTTTTCATTATTGATATGGTGAATTACATTGATTGATTTGCTTTGCATTCCCAGTGTAAACTTTCCTTGGCCATGATGTATTATACTTTTTTTGTATAGCTCAATTCAACTTGCTAATTTGTGGAATTTGCAGAATTCATTTTGCTAATATTTTGAGGAATTTGTGTCTGTGTTCCGAAGAGATATTGGTGTGTTATTTTCATATAATGTCTTTGTCTGATTTTGGTATCAGTGTAATGTTGGCTTCATAAAATAAATTGGAAAGTGTTCTCTCCTTTTCTATGTGGTGAAAGAGTTTATATAGAATTGATATTCTTTTTCTGGTAAATCTTGTTAGAATTCTCCAGTGAAGCCATCAAGCCTGTAGTTTTCTTGTTGGAAAGAATTTTAACTGTGGGTTCAGTTTCTTTAGGACTATTCAAGTTAACTGTTTCTTTTTGGATGAGTTTTGGTAGGTTGTAGCTTTCAAGGAATTTGTCTATTTCATCTAAGTTGTCAAATTTATGGGCAAAATATTGTTTCCAGTATCTCCTTATTATCCTTTTAAAAGTTATTGGTGATAAAAACTACATACATAAATTTACCATCGTAACTATTTTTAAGTGTATAGTCCGGTTATATTCAGTACATTTCACATTACTGTGCAAACTCTAATAAACCCTTAATCCTATTAATAGATCTGTAGTGATGTCCCCTCCTTCATTCCTGTTACTGATAATTGTATCTTCTCTGTTTTTCCTGACCATCTACTAGAGGTGTATTAATATTGATCCCCTCAGAGAATCAGCTTTTAGTTTCATTGATATTTATTATTATACTTTACTTTTCTATTTCATTGATTTCTGCTCTGATCTTATTTCTTTTCATCTGCTTCCTTAGGGTTTAATTTGCTCTTCTCTTCCTTGCTTTTAAAAGCTCATAACCTATCTCATTATTTGAGGCCATTTCTTTTCCTATATAAGCATTTAATGCTATAAAGTTCCCTCTAAGCACTGCTTTATCACCCCCCCCCCCCCTCCCCCCCTTCTTTTTCCCTTTTTTCCTTCCCCCCTCCCCTTTCTCTTTCCCCCCCCCTCCCCCCCCCCTTTTTTTTTTTTTTTTTTTTTTTTTTTTTTTTTTTTTTTGCAGCCCACAAATTTTGATTGATTTTACTTTCGCTTGTGACTCCCGCTTTGACCTAGATATTATTTAGAAGTATGTTAAATTTTTAGGTATTTGGGGAATTTTTATTTTTTCTAAGTATATTGTATTGATTATTCTATTACAGTTGTCCCATTTTTTCCTCCCATATTTCTCCCTCTGCCCTGTACACAGCCTCCCACCATATTTCCCCCACTCCCTTAATTCATGTCCATAGGTCATACATATATGTTCTTTGACATCTCCATTTCCTATACTATTCTTAATTTCCCCCTATTTTATGCCTACCAATTATGCTTCTTATCTGTTACCTTTTCCCCCCATTCTCACCCCTCCCCAACCCCGCCGATAACCCTCTATGTGATCTCCATTTCTGTGATTCTGTTCCTGTTCTAGTTGTTTGCTTAGTTGGTTTTTGTTTTTGTTTTAGGTTCAGTTGTTGATAGTTGTGAGTTTGTTGTCATTTTACTGTTCATAGTTTTGATCTTTTTCTTAGGTAAGTCCCTTTAACATTTCATATAATAAGGGCTTGGTGATAATAACTCCTTTAACTTTACCTTATCTGGGAAGCCCTTAATCTGCCCCTCCATTCTAAATGATAACTTTGCTGGATAGAGTAGTCTAGATTGTAGGTCCTTGCCTTTCATGTCTTTGAATACTTCTTTCTAGCCCTTCCTTGCCTCTAAGGTTTCTTTAGAAGTCAGCTGGTAGTCTTACGAGAACTCCTTTGTAGGCCTCTCTCCTTTTGCTTCTTAGATTCTCTCCTTACCTTTAATCCTGAGTAATATAATTATGATGTTTCTTGGTGTGCTCCTTCTTGGGTCCAACCCTTTGGGACTCTCTGAGCCTCCTGGACTTCCTGGGAGTCTGTTTCTTTGACCAGATTAGGGAAGTTTTCCTTCATTATTTGTTAAAATAAGTTTTCAATTTCTTGCTCTTCCTCTTCTCCTTCTGGCACCCCTATGATTCGGATGTTGGAAGGTTTAAAGTTGTCCCAAAGGTTCCTAAGCCTCTCCTCACTTTTTTAGAATTCTTGTTTCTTCATTCTGTTCTGGTTGAATGTTTATTTCTTCCTTCTGTTCCAAATTGTCGGTTTGAGTTCCAGTTTCCTTCCCTTCACTGTTGGTACCCTGTATATTTTTTTCTTCATTTCACTTTGCATAGCCTTCACTTCTTCCTTTACTTTGCAATCATCCTCAGTCATTTCTGTGAGCATCCTGATTACCAGTGTTTTGAACTCCACCTGATAGGTTGGCTATCTCCTTGTCACTGAGTTCTTTTTCTGGAGTTGTTATCTGTTCTTTCGTTTGGGCCATATTTCTTTTTCTTAGCACACCTGTTACATTGTAAGGGGTGGAGCCTTAGGTATTTGCCAGGGTGGGGCAACCCACCTTGTTGCATTGTCGTGCTGTATGTTGGGGAAGGGTGGGGGAGTCGAGTGGGAACAATGTTGCTTGCTTGGCTCTTGCCCAGCTTTCGGTCACTTCCCTTGCTTCCCATGGGCAGATTGTGCCCTTTCAGGTGCTGAATCCTGTGTGGGTGGACTTGTGTGTGCTCTAGGATCCTGTGGGCCTCTCCAGTAGACTCTCCAGTGAGCCTGGGAGTTTCTCCCATCTCCTCAACCCACACGGGGTTTTAAGCCAGAGGTTTTGAGGCTTTAGTTTCCCCTCACTGGAATCCTGGGTTGTGTGGTCTCTCTTGCTCCCAAGTTGTTCCTCCCAGTTTATCCATATATGATTGTGGGATATCTTTGCCCACCAGCCACTACCTTGTCCACCCTGGTCTGCCAGCCACTGCAGTGTCACCTGTCCTTGCTGCCCCAGCTTCCCATCTCTGTCCCTCCTACCAGTGTGGGAGAATATTCCTTTAACTCCCTGGTTGTTTGACTTCCATACTGTTCAATTTTATGGCAGTTCTGCTTGTTTTTTGTTTTTCAATTTTTTTTTTTTAATTGGTTCTTTTGATTGTGCAAGGAAGCAAAGTATATCTACCTGCACCTCCATTTTGGCTGAAACTGTTTGGGGAATTTTTCATCCATCTTTTTGTTGTTGATTTCTAGTCTAATTTTGTTATAGTCAGGGACACTTTTGTATGATCTTAATTTTTTAAAATTTATTGAAGCATGTTTTGTGGCTCAGCATATAGACTACCATGGAGAATGTTCCTTAAGCACTTGGAAAAATGTGTAATTTGCTGTTCTTGGGTAGAGTGTTCTATAATGTCAATTGGGCATTTTCCTGTCTCAGAGCATTTGTATTTGCTATTTCCTCTACCAGGAATACTGTTCCCACAGATACCTGCCAGACATTCTTCCTTAGAGCTATACTCAAATCTCACCTTATTAGAAGGGCCTTCTAACCACCGTATGTAAAATAGCACTCCTCTTTCCTGCTAGCACTAAACCAGGATAAGCTATGTTGTGCTGCAGTAGTAAACAATTCCAAAATAGGAGGGGTTTAAAATGACAAGGTCTGTTTCTCACTGATGGTATCCCTCCAGTGCAAGTCACCTGGGGGGGTCTGCTTCACACTATTTTAACTCCAGGATCTGTCTGATAGCATGGCCACCATCTTGAGCATTGGCAGAAGGAAAGACCATTCACTGGCTCTTCAAGTATCTGCCTGGAAATAGTGTCTTTCACATTGACTTGGCCAAAGCGATATATGTTGCCATACCTAATTTCAGTTGGGATGGGGAATGGGTGTATGGCAGTCCTATCATGTGTCCTGAAAGAGATCAGGAAATCTATGATGAGTGACATACCCACACTCTTTATTCCTCTTAATTTTTCTATATTACTTATGTCCATCTGACATAATGCATATTTATCTTGCATTGTGTATTTTCTTTTCTTTCCTATCTAAACTGTGAGCACTACAAAAGAGGAGGGACTTTGTCCATCACTGCTGTACCCCACGGCCTAGGATAGTGCATGGTCAAAAATAGGTGCTCATTAATTTTAAAGAATGATTGAGAATACCCCAGCAAACCATTCATTTATTCATTTGGTGACATCTAAGCCAAGGTGAGAGTGTCGAGCAGGGAATTTTGAGGGGAGGGAATGAGATGGTATGAAATACGTTGGAGAGCAGACTTAGTAGAGAAAAGCAGTAGAACTGCTGGTTAGTGGAGACTGTTAATTTGAGATTGGAGACTTGTACCTACTGTGAAAGGTTGCAGCTCAGCTATGTGATTTTCTCCAGTAATGTTGAGTTACTCAAGAGCTGGCCTGGAAGAGGCAGCAGAGAATAATGGAGCCCATTTCACAGAGATAGGTGAAAGCCCAAATTGAAGAAGGAAGCATGACCCTAGCTGCTCCTACATCAACCCTGCTCCATTGTTGGTCCTGTTAAAATAGCATAGGAGCTTGCCTTTACAAGAAGCCCATTCTCCTGGAGTGGTGTGACTGTGGTGGTAGAAGCAGTTTTCCCTATAGTCATTCTTTATTTCATTTACCTCATAACATTTTTGAGGTACCTTTTCTTATCTTTATTTTACAGGCGAGAAAAACAGAGGCTTAAATTGTTCAAGGTAGAATTTAGATTGGTTAAGTATATAGCCATGGTGCTCTGCTATACTTTTGAGGTTCACTTATTGTTTCTCCTATAGTTACTGAGGCAGTGTGGAGCTTTGTTAACTTTTAGATTCTCTGGAGCCTTGATTGTGTCTCGGTCATGAAGACAGTTTACAACCACTTGTGGTGATAATTTAGATGTTGGGAGTCCTTACCAGAGAGGAAGCAGTTGAGCTATTTTCATATACTTAAGCTCAGTAACCACATTGCCAACTGCAATATGTAAATTCACTCTCAGGGAATTTCTTGTGACTACTATTAAAGGGGACCTAACATGAGCTGCGAATGTATTCGTCAGTGATACTTTTCTGAGGTCTTGCCTGTTGATGATCTGAATATTTCATAAGTGTGAGGGGTTGTGCTAGGCTTTATTGCCAATTCAGGAATCTTTAATGTAGTTGGGAGGTCAAAACAGGTACAAAACCCTGAATATTAAAGTAGTATCTGGAAACAAGGGTACAGAGTGGGGAAAAAGCCCCTCAGGCTAAAATGCTTCACTGAGACAGATTGAGGGAAGTAGAAATGTAGCTATAATTTGAAGGCTGCATAATATTCAGACAAGGCTCTAAATGGAAAACCGACTTGGACTCCAGTCATATTTATGGTGGAAAATCTCAGTAGGCCACTGCAGTCAGTAATGTTAGCACTTTTAACCACATTTTAATTTTTTTGTAAGTGTGTATGTATGTGAATTCCATGCATGCTCAAAAGCTAACTGGTCAGTTTGATAGAAAGCACACTTTTATTTATTTTATACTTTGATGACCATTTTCTGAAAGGTATTTTAGGAAGTTACTCTCTGTAAACTTGGTTTAGTCTCATATGAGAGTCAGCTGACAGTGAAGCCCCAGCCAGTAAATATCACTTATTTTTTAAGTGTAGATGTCTTGAAATAAATGTTAATGAGAACTAAATTCCAGAGTTTGTAAAGTTTGTCTTCATTTTAATTTTTGAAAAAATGAATTACCTTGCTTTTCACTCATGTAGGTTTTTAAATCTTAGGAGCAATCATTCTCAACGTGGTTTTCTTTTTCCCTCCAGACAAGGCACCTCTGTCTAAGAGTCTTTTACTGGTCCCCAGTGCCCTGTCTCTTTTGCTGGCACTTCTGCCGCACTGTCAGAGGTTCTTCGTGTATGACCTCCAAGCAGTCAAGGACGACTTCCAGGTGAGCTTTGCTTCATTGGCCTATGGGAAAAGAGAAGGCAGATTTCTCCCCTTGATTTGCCTTTTCTTTCTGCTACTCTTAGTCCCTCAAAGCCTATAAATTTGTAAGAAATACTATTTATCATTAATATTCTCTTAACAAGTAAGTTCTTGAGTTTTATTGGTATCTTCAGCAAAGCAGATCATAATGAAGTAATGGCAGTACTAGGCACTATCTCTCTTCAATTTCACTGTTTATGCTTGGAAATGTAATTTATAATTTAAGAGAATTAAAACAGTGTTAAATCTGTTTTTTAATGATTAGTATGCATACTTAACATTCTCAAAAGCCTACATCAATTAGAATGTTGATTGGATAATCTAAGTTCTTTTACTCTAACAGGTTGTGAATCTATGAATTATTTTTATAGTGATGGTTAATCCAAGGAGGAAATTTCTCTTTCCTCCTTGCTGCTGTTTTTTGCTGCTGGGAAGAGCAGAACTATGAGTTGGAGCATTAATGCAAATTTTGGTGTGTAAACCCATCACCTTTTCTTTGCTGAATACTTCATTATCCATTTTAAGCACAATAATCCACCTTTTCTTCATAATGATGTAATTAATAGTGTTCCGGTTGGCTTAACCAAGTTCCTGTGAAGGCCTTTCAGTTATTTATTTATACTACCATTTTCTGTCAGAATATAGTATAGCTCCTGTAGTATTTTAGTTGCTATAATGCAGTGGTTCTCAGTCTGGTGTACAATCTGGCTGAAAACCACTGCTGTAAGGGGCTTTAAGGGCCATCTGGCCCTGAGTTGGAACCTTCCTGATTTGGGTGGTTAATTTGGTTAATCTGGCGAAGCAGACAAGCATCCCCTTCCACTCTACCACTTTAAAGGAAGCTGTGCTCTGAAGATAAAGAGGACAACCATTCTTCTGTCCAGAAATGTGAGTGGCTACACCATTCTTCCAGAATCTCATTAGAAACTCTCACTTAGCTTTTATAAGAGCAGCTACAGATATATAAAGTTTCTGTTCTGCCATGGGAAATCTAAACATACACATACGTAATACACAAGTGTACGTTAATGATAATCAAAGTAGGGATAGGTATAGTGTAGCCCTGGAGAGCCATAACAATATGAATTTTCGATTTGATCTGAAGGAAGGGATGACAGTTTATTAGCAGTAGAGGGAGAAGGGCATTATACTCCCTGAAGCAGTATAAACTTCAACCCTTAAGTGTACTGTATAGGAGGCATGGTTGCAAACTAGTGCAAGGTTAGACTGGATGAGGACAGGAGGGACAGTTGGTGAAGGTCTTTATTTTGCAAGTGTGGAATCTCCCAAATTTTGGCATTTAAGGCAAAGATCCTGCTTCAGCTGTTTCAGGTTGAAATGTAGAAGTACTGCTTTGTTGAGGCAAGTCAGTGATCAGTCTTCATAGGGAACAATCAGCTTTTAGTGATACTCAGTGATTTATTCTTATACCAGGTCTCTAATTTTTGTGTCCTTGAGCGTAGGACAAATTATAAAACACGAATTATTTGAAAGTGTAGCTTCTAGTTTTATTTGTCATTAACTGAAAAAACAACAACAGATGGGGTTCTATAAACCCAATTTGTTATGTTTTAGTAATTGTAAAGTCTTAATTTCCTTTTTCCCTCAGCTTTTCTTAGTGGTTCTCAGGGCTTAGACCTCAGTAGAGTACTTTTTTTTTTTAGAGTTTTAAACATGGGGAAATAGAAGACTTGGTGCAATCTTTCATGGTTTCTGCATCTTTGTTCTGCAAAGGTGACAGTCGTCATCATCTTATATTCGTAAAGCACTAAATAGTTAGTTTACAAAAGGCTCATATGTATACTGTTTCATTTTATCATGTTGATGGTCATATATGCTGGCCTAAAGTTTCAGTATGACTCTGGTGCAGAGTCATGGAATTTCTGAGGGAGAAAAGAAATTTAGTTTAGAGATGTCACCTGTGTTCCATATGTCTGCCCATGATGGTCATTGCTAACTGAATATGGTTCTGTTTCTCCTTGAACCCAGCTATGACCTTCACACAGATTTATAGGCAGCCATCCCCATTTTGGTTAGATTGGCATGTGAAATGAATTCTAGTGGCCATTCCTAAACCAGTCCAATGTCCTCATATTTTGGAGTACAGTGATGACAAAGACTGCCTGGTGTCTTGCTTGGAGTTGAGACAGAAGTATAATGTTTTGACAGTTGGTATAGTCTGTATTTTCACTTGTATTACTGTTTTTATTTATGTTGGCAAGAAGACAGGTCATATGACCTTACACAAGTAAAATACTTTCCCTGTGTCTCTTCTCATTTAAGAGTTAATTTTACCAGTGTTCATAGCAGCATTGTACACAATAGCCAAAAGGTGGAAACAATCCAGATATCCATTAGCAGATGAATGGATTTTTAAAATGTAGTGTGGGTATACAGTTTTAGCCATTAACAATAATGAAGTTCTAATGTATGCTTTAGTGTGAACCTTGAAGACATTATGCTAATTGGAATAAATAAGCCAGACTCAAAAGGACAAACATTATGATTCCAATTACGTGAAGTACCTAGAACAGTCAAATTCTCAGAGACATAAAGTATAATAGTGATTAGCAGGGGATGAGGAGAGGGGGGAGTGGAGAGTTATTGTTCAGTGAGTATAGAGTTTCTGCTTGGGATCATTAAAAGTTCTGGAAATAATGGTGATGGGGGTACAATATTGTGAATGTTCTTTTTTTAAAATATAATCTTCCTTGTATTTTTTCCATTACCATTTAGTCCCCTTATATCCCCCTCCCCTAAGCAGTCACAACCTGTTGTCCATAATTTCTTTTTCCTTTCTGCTCAATCCTCTACCCTCTAACCTCCCTCCCACATTAGCTGTCATCTGTTCTCCATCTATGATTCTGTGTGTCTGCTTTGCATGTTCAGTTTGTTCATTAGATTCCACATATGAGTAAAATTATATGGTATTTGTTTTTCTCTGACTGGCTTATTTCACTTAGCATAATGTTTTCTAGGTCCATCCATACTGTTGCCAAGGGTAAAATTTTCTTCTTTTTTCTTAATACCACTGAATTGTACATTTAAAAATAGTTAAAATGATAATTTTAATATATGTTTTACCAAAATAAAAACTATACAAAAAAGAAAGAGTTAATATTTGTTTCAGCTATTTTACAAGGTAATTGTGAAGGGGAAACAGTATCATAATGTTTTGCAAATGTCATTGGGATTATCTTTAAAAATCTGGAAAATACTAAAGAAGTCTCAAAATAGGTCTTTGAGTGTCTCTTTCTTCTTTTTATATCCCCTTATATGTTTTTCAAACAAGGATAAATGGATTTAAATAAGCTAAAAGTTAAATTAGTAAAAAAAATTAGACCTAGTAATATTTAGCAACAGTTGCCATAAGTTGCCTTGTATGTGGTTGGTATGAAGTAGATTGATTATTAAAATGAAGCTCAGAAATGGATATTATTGAGTTTATCCCTAAATAGCTTCAGTTACACCTTTGTTTTATTTAGTAGAATAAAAATGAACATCAGGACTTCTGGTCAAGATGGAGGTGTAGGTAAATATGCTTCATCTCCTTGCGTAACTATAGCAAAAATTAGAACTAGACTACAAAACAAATACCACACAGATTTGACAGAAAATCGAGCTGTATGGAAGTCTGACAACCAAGGATTTAAAGAAGCCACAGTCATCCAGATGGGTAGGCGGGGCAGAGTCGTGGAGAGGTGGAGTGGTGTGGAGAGGTATGGAGATGTGGAAAGGGCGGTCCCACATTCATGTATGGTGGTTAAAAATCGGGAGGGATACCTAGGGAGCAAGGGATCCCTGCCCCAGACCAGACCACCCAGCCCAGGAACCCACTGCCAGGAAGATAAATCCCCACAACTTCTGGCTGTGAAAACCAGTAGGGGTTGGGACGGTGGAAGAAACTGCAGGATTCTCAGAAGACTCCTCCTAAAGGGCCTTCAGTGGTCTTAGGACTTACATAGGCCCACCCTCTCTGGGTTTCAGCACCAGGGCAAAAGCTGGAGCAAAAGCACCAGTGGCATATGGGGAGAAATTCAAGTGACTGGCAACAAGGTGAATGCTGGGAGACAGCTTCTTCCTGGGCAAAAATCCAGAGGCCAGGCAATGGCATTGTCCCCTCTCCGAGTTCTCCCCCACACAGAGCCCAGAGTGGTGATACAGGTTACCCTGCCCTGGCGATTACCTAAGGTTCTGCACATATAACTTATAGGTGCACTTTTCCACAATAGGCCACACTGCTAAGACAGGGAGTCAAAGCAGCTCTACCCAATACATAGAAACAAACACAGAGAGGCTGCCAAATTGAGGAGGCAAAGAAATATGGCCCAAATGAAAGAAAAAGACTCCAGAAAAAGAACTAGACAGAATGGAGATAAGCAGTCCATCAGATGCAGAGTTCAGGATGCTCAAAGAAATGATTGGGTACTGCAGCAGCATAAAAAAGGCCCAGGCAGAAATGAAGGTTATATTAAGTGAAATAAAGAAGAATCTACAAAGAGCCAACAGTGGAGAGGATGAAGCTGAGATTCAGATCATTGATTTGGAACATAAGGAAGAAATAAACATTCAACCAGAACAGCAAGAAGAAAAAAGAATTCAAAAATGAGGAGAGGATAAGGAGCCTCTGGGACATCTCCAAACTTACCAATATTTGAATTGTACAGATTCTGGAAGGAGAAGAGGAAGAGAAAGAAATTGAGAACTTATTTGAAAAAATAATAAACGAAAACTTCTGTAATTTGTTGAAGGAAATAGACATACAAGTCCAGGAAGCACAGAGAGTCCCAAACAACCTGGACCCAAAGAGGACCACACCAAGACACATCATAATTAAAATACCAGAGGTTAAAGATAGACAAAATCTTAAAAGCAACAAGAGAAAAGCAATAGTTACCTACAAAGAAGTTCCCATAAGACTGTCTGCTGATTTCTCAAAAGAAACTTTGCAGGCTAAATGAACTGGCAAGAAGTATTCAAAGTGATGAAAAGCAACGACCTGCAACCTAGATTACTCTGTCCAGCAAAGCTATCATGTAGAATTGAAGGACAGAGAAAGTGCTTCCCATAAAAGATAAAACTAAAGGAGTTCATCACCACCAAGCCCTTACTATATGAAATGTTAAAAGGAATTAATCTAAGAAAAAGATCAAAACTATGAACATTAAAATGGCGATAAATTCACTACTATCAGCAATTGAATCTAAAAAAACAAACTAAGCAAGCAAGCAGAACAGGAACAGGATCATAGGTATGCAATTCATTTGTAGGGTGGTTATCAGCTGGGAGGAAGGAGAGGGAGAATGGAAGAAAAGGTTCAGGGATTAAGAAGTACAAATTTGTAGGTATAAAACAGACGGGGATGTTAAGAACAATATAGGAAATGGAGTAGTCAAAGAACTTACAGGCATGACCCATGGACATGAACTAAGTGGGAGATTGCTGGAGGGAATGGGAGTCCTGGGTGGGGGGCAGGCAAAGGGGGAAAATTGGGACAACTGTAATAGCATAATCAAAAAACATATTTTAAAAAAATCAAACGTCTGCTAGCCTTTCATCCCAGCTCATGTATATAATATTTAATTGTACTAAACATAGTGTTAAAATTTTTACAGGAAATTTTCTGTTTTCTTAATGAGAATACATTATATGGAAATAATTTTTAGTATGAGAGAATTAAGATCATTTCTTAGGGAAAATACACATGTAGTTTTCCTTTTCATTATGCATCATTATTTTGCTTAAATTAGAGTATAAAAAATAAGCAGTATAAAGTAAATGTAATAACTTTGCTAAGGAAGCAACCTGAACAAATCTTCCTCTTCTTTATTGTTCTTTCTAAAATCCCCATCTAGATTTGGAGGCTGATATGTGGAAGAATAATTTGCCTTGATTTGAAAGATACTTTCTGCAGTAGTCTGCTTATTTATAATTTTAGGATATTTGAAAGAAGATTTGGAAGCAGAAAATTTGCAGTAAGTTTTTATATATTTTTCCCTTTGCTATTATGTTATTAAAAAACCATTTTTGTTTTTTATTATGTTTAAATAGTTTTATTTTGTTATTATTAACAATTATCTTTAAATTTTACGATCTTCTGTCTGAATTGGAACATAGACATTAACCAAAGAAAACTTTTAAATTTAAGCCACTGGCATAATAAAATGATGGTGATAGATAGTGTCAGGTATGAGTTGGTCATAACAATTTTAATTGGGATTTTGACTTTAATAAAACTCTAATCACTTATTTTGCTTTAATGGATTGTGTATTGTTAAAAATAGATTATGCTATAAATATATTTTCTTCAACATACTTAGAAATTATAGAAGTTGATGCATTTGATCAATGTAGTTTTACTCTCATTTTGAAAAGTCTATTCTAATCAAAACAAACATGCATACATATACACAAGAGGTCTGTCCAGAAAATATCCAGCCATGCACTATGAAAAATAGAGACATTTATTGAACAAAATATAAGATACAAGAAACATTTAACACAGGACAATGGCACCTCAGTCCCCTTCAAAGTAGGCACCTTGGGACTTCACACAGTTCTTCTAGTCACCATCAGCTGCCCCATCATATATTCCTGAATCTCCTTTCTGGTCTGAAATTCTTCCCTTTCAAAGATGATTTTAATTTTGGGAACAGCCAGAAGTCACAGAGCACCAAATCAGGGCTGTAGGGGGGGCCTGACTCACCTGTGACTTGATGTTTCGCCAAAAAACTCTGTAGAAGATGTGTTACAAGAGGGAGCGCGTTGTCATGATGAAGCTGCCAATCACCAGATGCCCGTAACTATGGCATTTTAAATCATCTGAGCGGTTTCCATGGAGGAATGTTCAAGCTTAATGCAAAATTTGATGCAGATTCGTTGCTGTACTCACTCAGTCATTTTGAATGCAATGGCCACATAGTTAGTACACATGCTCACTCAATGGCATCTACCGTCTCCACTGACTAGTCCAGTGAAGTCCTCACTGTTCATGCATGTGCATTCCAGTCCGCTCTCCTTGGCTGCCAGGTTACATTGATGTTAAGCAAACTGTTGTTAAAATTAAAAATGACAGGACTTTTTTCAGACAGACCTTGTGTGTGTGTGTGTGTGTGTGTGTGTGTGTGTGGTTTTAATTAAATAAATGTTGGTTTAGTTTTAGACACTCATCTGTATGATGTTTGTTTTATTTTTAGTCCTTTTTGCTGGGTTCCTGGGTTTTGTCAGCCTTGACTGACTTCATCCTTGTTGAAGCTGTGTGGTATTGCTTTGGTATTGCTGCATCCAGGAATTTACCTTCTGGATTGTAAGTAGCTCTCAAAGATGCTTAACGTATAACTAATATTAAATCTGATTTAAAGTGTTATTGTACATGAAAGTCAGTAAAAGGATATTTTAAACTTTTAGATACAGTGAAATTGATTTTATGTATAAAATTTTATTGTACACTTACATTTTCATTATGTTCTTGAAACAGAATGTATTTTATACTCACTCTTTTTTTCAGCTTTGAAGCCCCATATTTTAGAGAATTTTTAATGAATTTCCTGTCCTGGTTCTGGAGATAGAATTATTTTTACATGTTTAGTTTATAATGAAATTTTGTCTTTGTACTTTTGTGACTTACATGAAAAAATACAAAGTTGAATTAGATTATTTTAGGAAAAAATGTATTTGTCTGATGTTAAGTTTCAGAGGAATGATGATTTTAAAAATTGATATTGTTTCTTTACTTGCACCAAAGATAAAATGAAGTCAGTATATAGGTTACCACATTTTAGCCAACCTGCTATGGCCAACCTAACTCAGGGTATATATGCTTTCATATTGTATTGATCTTCTTTAAAACAAACAAACAAAAACACATACCATGTATTAGTTTATGAAATATCTAGTATCTAGGAGCAGAGTTATTAGCATGTATAAGTGACTCTAAAGTATTTCTGAATTGAGTATTGGAGACTGTGTTTGAGAGATACTTTGAAATTAAGATTCCCGATATGTAAAATTCTGTGTGTACTAATTTTATCTTTATTTTAATTTTGAATTTGTGTTTTTGAGAATTCTTAGACAATTGCATGTATCTTGATTCAAATTCACTTTGGTTATCTATATTAAAAATATTGTTAGTGGTCTAATAGTGTTCACACTTACATTGTCAATATTTACATTGTAGTGGTCCTTTATGAGATTTACTTCATTATAGTTGGCAAGAGTGTTGACCTTTAGCTGTTTTAATAATGTATGATTCTGAATAATATTTGAATAGAGACAAAGTTCTGTGTCATAATTATCATGCAGTTTTTGTTGAGTTCCTTGGGTTTTAATTATAGTGAGACTGAGGAGTTTAAGTTGTCTATTCTGCTACTGTGAAAAGTAATGTAGTTATCAGGAGTGATTTAGGAAAGCAGCGGCATTACTAAATCATTGGTTTTTCCCAAACATTTCTCATCCAGGTCAGTTCTTTTTAGTTCTCTATAAGGCCCACTGAGTTACATAGACCAGTATGTATGTTACATGTGAGTTTGAAATTTTGGGCGAAGGTAGTAACATAGCTTTTAATTCTTATTTACATTGCCCCCCTTTTTGATGACCTTTTTTCTATTGCACATAGAGTTGAATGGCAGTTATTTTCTTTTGGAATCCTATTAACTGGTACATATGAGGAGGATTGATTCAGTTTTGAAGCTGGGAATATTTTTACTTATTCTTAAAGCAGGAAGGCATTTACTTATTTGTCTTAATTCACAGCAAGTTGCAAGCTTGAGTAAATTGAAAACTTATAGGATCCCCTTTGAAAGACGATATAAATATTAATTCAGCCATTCCCTCAGTGAGAATATATTTCTCTTTCCTTTTCAAATTCTGAAACATGAGAGTATGGCTTTTTAGAATCTTGATGCTTTCTCAAACATAGATTTCTTGGAACATAAATCTTTACTTCAGTAAAGAAACTTTGCATTTTGTAAGTATATCTTTTATTTGATGATAGCAAAACTTCAAAAACTCAGGAGAGGAAACTACTTCGTCTTTTTTTGGCCAGCATGCTTTAAAATTTTCAGTGTTTTTCACATAACATCTGTTACTTTTTCTGTCCCATCAGTGACAAATTTATCTGCTCTAATTTATAATTCTTTCCTTCCTATTTAATTCTCTTCCTTTTTTTTTTTAAATCTCACCACTTTTAAAACTTCTCCTATAAATCTCACCTATATCCAACTAATTTCTAAAGCCACTGGCTTATTTTCTGTTGTCTTATTTGACCTTTCAGTAGTGCATTAAATACTTTTACCTTACATTATTATTTCATGAAATAACCTGCTCCCTTGAGTCCTAGCACACTACTCTCTCCTGGTCCTTTTTGATCCTATTTACTGTCTGCAGCTCTTCTCTCAAGCTTATTTCAGGTGTTTTCTCTGAATTTTCTTGTCATTTCCATGACTTCAACTACAGTTAACATCTGTTATTTCCCAACTTTCTATTCCCGGTCCATGTTTACTTTGCTGATATTTCTAGAGTTATGTTTCCTAGTGACTTCTAAGACTCAAAGAAAATTCGTCATGTTTAGAAGCTCTCATCCCTTCTGATCTCCATTTTTGCTGTATTCTCATCCTCTCCTCCTGTATTCATTGTAGTTAATGGCATTTCCATCTAATTCATCCCACTTGGAATCTCCCTATTCTCATCATTATAGTAGGGCATCAATCTTAATAATTCTAAGTCCTGTATAAATTATTTGTTTATCCCATCTTCTCTACTTCTGTCATTATTTCCGCCTGAACTCTAATCTTTAATTTACCTAGATTTTTACGTTAATTTTCTAACCAGTTTATCAATTCCAAAGTATTCCATGCAGTGTTATCACAAATTATCTTTCTAAAATACAAGTGTGACCAGGATAGTCTTCCATTTAAAATCCTTTAAATCCTCATTTTCTTTAGAATAAAAGTTAAGTTCCTCCAAGATGATACCCAGGCAGTATAGAATAGTGAAAATGGCATAGGCTTTGCCGTTAGATGGACCAGATTTGAGATTCCAGTTCTGCTGTGTATTATATATATGTGACCTTGAGCAAGTCACTTCTCTCAAGTTCTACTTCCTGAGCTCAATTTATAGATGACCTTCAAATGTTAATTAAGGATCATAGTCTATACTTCACAGGGCAGTGGAGAGAATTAAATAAGCTCACTTACGCAAACAAACATCGTAGCAGTAGTATA
Organism: Pteronotus mesoamericanus; assembly: GCF_021234165.1. NCBI lineage: Eukaryota > Metazoa > Chordata > Mammalia > Chiroptera > Mormoopidae > Pteronotus > Pteronotus mesoamericanus. The sequence continues at coordinate 1,573,942 of NW_026555109.1, forward strand.
CGTCCTATGTTTTGGTTTTCTTATTTCCCTTCAAAGCCCTCATAATCTGACCCCAATCCAGTGTTCCGCCACTCCCCTATCAGTCATTGACCTTTCTTTACATGCTATGTATTTGTATCCTTATGCTTACTTGGTTTTCTTTCCATACCCTGTCATCCTTTGGTAATATTGTCCTTTTACATGTATTTCAACAAATTTAAGACCTCTATTAGCTTTTATTAGATTGCATTTTCATTACCATTATCTGGATCTGCTATGCCACCCTACTATCTCTTTGAGAACTAGTTTGACTTAATGTACTCATTGCCTTAGTTTCAGTCAGATGGAAGGGATGGCCTTGATTACATTGTAGTCCCATAATGAATGTATGGTAAGGTCTTTGAACATAGACCTGTTTGTCTCTTTTTCTAGTGCTTTGCATGGAAATTATACCTGGCTTCTGATAGACTCTCATGACTGTCATTTGAAATTCAGAAAAAGTAACCATTATGTGTGTATATATATATGAGGTGCTTCCCGTAACCCATGCCTACCACATTATCTGTCCTTATATACCTATTATTTTTTAATTGTTACATGTGAATGTTACATTGTTTCCCATAATCAAACCCTTCCAGGGAAGTGGAATTTTGAGTTTTTACATATTATGTTTAATTATTTTATGCTGAATAAATTTATTTTTTAGTGAACTGTTTTAGATTATAATTTTATTGTGAGAACTATGACATATATTTTCACTTTGTTTACTTTGCATTCACAAAGCCTTTTATTGTGTTTTGTGCTTTCAAATTAAACTCTTCTTATCAAGAAAAGCCATTGCTGAGAACTTGACATTTAATAAATTGTATAAGAGCATATTAATCCATGTAGTTTGAGTCAGCTATGACTGTATATACATACCATAACCCTACATATATAGTAGTTATTTCCATTGATTTACAAATAATTATTTCTTTAAAGATATGTATGAAAATATCATGCTTACTTGACTATTTAAACTAAAACTTCAAGTTGTTTTCCCTTTGTTGAGAAACTACATCTCAGTATCAACTTAACTCCTTTATCTTACGTAGCCATGGGAATATTTACATTCTGTAAGTCTGATTATTTTTTATTATTAAATATTGGTGACTGACATGAAAAGATAATTGATTTTCATTTTTTTTACATTTATTTATTTATTTTTTCAAATACATTTGTCTCTGCCTTCCCCCCACCACTTTGAACACGCCCGATCTCGTCTGAATTTCATTTTTAATCCTGGTTCTTTAGCTGAGCAAGTGACATAACCTCTTTGGACCTTAGTTTCTTTATATTTAAAACAGCACATCATCTAAGGGATCTTCTAGTACTAAAATGCTGTTTTATGATTAGGCTCCTTTCTGTTTATTTTTTTAAAGATTCTGAATTTACCCATCTTAATTATAGAAATCAATTTATAGCCAATGCATTGATTTGATTCTGAGTCCCATTGGGAGGTGATCATGTTAAGAATAATAAAAGTGATTTAGCAGAGAAGAAGTTATAGTTTACTCATTTGTGTACTTTTGTAATATTTAGAATACAGGCTTTATAGGTTATAGTTCACTTCTTTTTCTTTTTTAAATGAAGTTACTTGGTTAGGGGAAATTAAATGGCAAGATCCCTGACTAGTACTGTGACATATGACCTGAAAAAAAATTGCTTTTGTAATGTGATGTTTAATTACATAAGAAGAGCACAATTTTTATATTAGATAAAGATATTTCACCATATAGCAGAAACATCATGTCACAGGAAGGAACTTGGATTTGGGGGCAGAAATAGGATCTTGGATTAGGTTTCCCCCTTTGGTCTTAAGTAGGGTCTGGTGCTTGTAGGCTCTCAGTAAGTGTTTATTGAGTGACTATAGCTTGTTTCCAAAAGAAAATGAATTCAGACTAGGGAATGGCTGATGGCCATGGTCTCTACTGGCTCCCCCAAGTGCTTACTCCCACTGATTTTGCTCTGCAGTAAATAACAGTGATGAGCTGAACATAGTTGTTTTTGTAAGGATCCTGGAAGTTTGGTTTAGAATACAAAATGTTGGGTTGACCACCAATCCTGAGTATACAGTAAACCAAAGGGAACTGCATCTAGATGGAAAATACTTTCATCAAATTATTTTGAACAGTAGCTTGATTTTTTTGCCACTAACTTGATTGACATCATGATTTACTTGCACATAGAATTAAATCCAAAAAACTAAGTCAACTGTATATTTAGGTAAGACTTGAATATGAAACACAAATTGCATGTTTTCTCCTAATAGCTCATAAAAATTTTCTATATGAGTTTTAAAAGTAAAAATAATGAATTTATTAGAATACTTCAGAATATTTAATTATGTTGCCACAATAAAATCCCACAAAAGAGTTTTTAAAGTTTTGTTGTTTTTTTTTCAGAAGAAAAGGGACTTGATAATATACAACATACCCACTGACTCTAGGGTAATTGGTAAAGTAAATTTAAGGAGATTGAAGACAAAAATTTTTTCATAACATTTCACTATTTATGTTGCTTAGTGACCGTAAACTACCCGATCGGAAGCTTTTTCTGCGCACACTTCGAAGGTAATTGCGGTATAGCATGACACTAATGACTCGAGCCTGAAATTGTTTTGAAACAATGTAGTATAGAATCACATCCAGACAGGTACTGAGGTTCATGAGGAAGGTGGTAAAGGCTCCCCAGGGATTGTAACTGTTCTCATCCCCATCCAACATCAGGACAGCAAAACAAATGTGGAAAGGCACAAAGCAGATGAGCACCTGCACCATGAGTGTGATGATGATCCTTATAGACTTCTCCTTGACTTTTGGTTTCAGTTTAGATGTCCTACCATGAAGGAGACTATGAATAATGACCAGGTAGCACCCAATCATGATGAACAGAGGAATTAAGAAAAAAAAAGTCAGTCGAGTGAAGTTCAGTATGTTAATAGCTTTTAAGTGGATGATGTCAGAAATCTTCAGGCAGGTGGCAGGGGTGGAGGCTTTATCCGGGTCTTCATAAAGCAGTAGGAGTGGGATGGTGGTTGTCAGGGTCATTATCCAGACTCCCACACATGCTAGCACGGCTTTGCATGTTTTTTTAAGTTCTTTGGCATATTTTGGCTGCACAATGGCCATGTATCTGTCAGCACTAATGAAAGCAAGAAGCCATAGAGCAATACTTGGATAAAACATTGTGAGTGCCCCAAGAATCTGGCAGAAGTACTCTCCAAATGGCCATTCACCTTTTACATAATAAAACATTTTAAAGGGTAAGCTCATTATAAATATTAGGTCAAGTAGTGCCACGTTCATCATATAGATGGTTACAGTGGTTCTCTTCTTGGTGGTACAACTGAAAACCCATAAGGCAGTGACATTAACAAATAATCCAATTATGAAGACACAGCTATAGAAGACAAGGGCTGCAATTTTGTATTCGTCCGGATATGAGCTGTTAGAAGAACGAGGTTGAGCTTGATTGTAAGATGTGGTCATCTTATAGTTTGTTGGTGGGCATGACACTTGGGAACTGTAAAATAGTTAAGATTAGGAGAAATAAAACTTTGCTGAAAAATAAATGTTTAGCATTCTCATAGTTGGCATGCAGTGGATTTTAATTTTGAAAGTATTTTATATTGTAAAGTCAATATATGTGTCTTAGGATTTATTAATAAGTTTCCTAGGTAGCATTACTAATCTGTGCTAATCTATTAAAGTGTGTCATAATGCATTGGCAAATTTATTCATTTTCTTTCTCCCTGCTCACCTCTTTTCTCCCCCAAAGAATGACTTTTATGATTTTTTTCCTATAGTATGAAATTGGGTAGCTATTATTCCTACAATAAGCATTCTTTGATTAGGACTAATTAGGGAAAGGCCATTCTGAATTTTGAATCTTGCAATATAGTTTGCCACTTTTTATCATCTTCATTCTGTTTAAATATTTTGTAATTGAGATTAGTAATATCAAATAATGAATTTTTACTCATCAAATACAATTTTAATGTATACTTTATGTATTAGAAAACTAATAAAAGAACCATATAACTGGCTAATTACTGAATAGTCACAGTAATTCTCATTTGAGATCAGGAACTTTCACTTTTCCCTGGTATATCGCCATTGCCTATTAAGTAAATTGTAGGTATTCATAAAGTAAATATTTACTGAATGATAGATGAGTGAAGGAACCTTTGGTGAGGTGACCATTAGAAACTACTCTCTAGTTTGTCCGTGAAGACTTGCTTAGTTGGCCATTAAACTTTTTTTTTAAGTAGTAAACACTTTTTCATAGTGTTCTATTCTCTAAATTATCATAGGTCTAAAAACATCAGTGCCTTGTGCCATGGTCTGCAGGTTAAGACAGTAACCAGAGGGGTTGGGGAAGTGGGATAATGGGGGAACATAGGGGAAGGGTCTTCAAGGAACATGTATAAAGGACACATGGACAAAGCCAAAGGGGGTAGGATTGAGAGTAGGAGGGGGCGGGTAATGGGGGAAAAATGGAGACAACTATATTTGAACAACAATTTAAAAAAACAAGGAACAGCACTCTTAGAACAATAGATGAACTGGATACTAATGCACAGCTGAGAGTGTCTAATGCTGAGTCTCCCAGGTGGTATTTACCAGTGTTTAAGAAGCAGATTTCACTGCTGCAATGGTGCACAGAAAGTAATGCCTTGAAAATATAATTGTTAGTATAGTAATTTTCATGCCCTCACTTTACCTAGATACAGAAGCTTAAGTATTATTTCTCAAATTAAATTTTAAAAAGGAGTATCAAACACAAGTAGTTAATATGATGTTACTCAATAATTTTATGTGTATGCAAACATTAATTCCCACTATCAAAAAAAGTTCATTTCTAATGTAAAGGAGTTTAGTGGTCGTATATATCATTGATCTCCCTCAGTGTGAAACTTCCATTACTCATGATGCAGTGCTAACCCCAGTTATTTTAAAAATAGAGTTACTACAAAGAGATGGAACCTTGTGGCGTCCCCGTGAAATATGGAGGTGTAAGAAGAGTTTCCTTCAAAAATGTCACTTTGCAGAGTGGGCTCTGTCTAATTCAGCCATGTAGGGGTGGTTAACAGTTAACAGTCTGGTCAGTGGCATCATCGGTTGTTGATAAGTTAAAAATAATTTGAGCAATTGCTGTGGACAAACACAAGATAGGAGTTTGTTTTTCCCTTTGTTCTCTCCTTTCCAACTTCCTTCCTTCCTTCCTGATTACAGCTAGTTTGCCAAATATTTAGATTAAATATGAGGTTGGAATAGATTTCTACATATTTGAAATTCTGTATTAATTAAAATTTCCAAATATTGATGTGACTGGAATATTTCTATCAAATGAGAAAAGTCCTACAAAGAAAAAGTAAGTCTTCAGTATTGTATGAAGGAGAATCATGTTAGAGGTTTGACTCTTTATTTTTAACTTTCAGTGAATTTTTAAATCGTAGCAGTCGTAATGTCAGTGAAAATTTGTATCCTTGTTTTTCTTTTAAAATTGCAATAGGACTCCTTTCACCCATCCTCACCCCAAAATTATGTCACATAAATTCTGTCCTTAAAAACCATTTCTGAGTAAATCCTTTTCCTACCTCACTGGGCTCAAACTGCTTGTATGTCACCAACACTTGTGTTCATTTGCTTAAGTTTGAAAAAAAATGCACGATGCATGTTTTCTAAAGACATTGTCAGTATATGTTGTGTTCTGCACAGAGAGATACATTTTCGGATAAATATTGAAAAGTAATTGGCTTTCAAGTCAGGTTTTAAAAGCTTTTGATTCCACGATTACCTATAGTTTTTATTTCCTTAAAAGCCTTAAGTACATTTTGTGAAATAATGTAATTGAAACTAAGTAATGACTCTTAAATATGCATATAACTTATCATATCAGCATTTTCCTGAGTTCAAAAAATTACATTTACCATTAATGTAAAACAATACTGAAAATAAATGAAAAAATCATATTCATAATGCAGAAGGGTGACAGCATAACTCATTTGAATGTTCTTCACCAACATGGTTTCAGTAATGTATTATTAAAATAAAACAATGATTTTGAAATTTAGTAAGTACATTACTTCTGATAATCTATAATGAAGTTAATTAAATGCGACTTACCTCCTGTCCATCAAAAGCCTGTTGTATTAGAGAGGAACATTTTTCCATATATCCAGTTCTGTAAAAGAGGTATCTGTTGAGTTTCTTCTCTTTTCGGAAATGGTATATTTAAGAAAAGGTATATTTGTTTCTTTTAGGCTCTTCTGTTGCTTTAAATAATTGTTTCAAATATAATTCTTGGTATAGCAGTTGGTACTAGCTGCTGCTTTGTCTCTTTCAGGAAGTACTCTCTGAAGGCTTTTTCAGCTTCTGACTGGATGTGGTTTTTCTCTTTCACAAATGATTTGTTTATGAAGTTATGCTCAGCATAAGCTTCGCTTGAAATGATGCCATGTATCTAAGAGAATCAGACAGAAAAGGGAAAATGTCTTCAATTTTTTCCTTTGGTGCTTCAAGTCTGCATTATCTATTGAAAGAGTATGAGATTTGATGTTGACTAGAATAGGACTCATAGTATAGCTTCTTTATTTTTTAGCTGTGTGATTTTTTTTCTAGTTACCTGCCCATTCTGAGCCTTTGTTCCTACTTTGTTTCTATACTGTTAGAATAGAGATAATATCCATGTGACAGGATTGTGAGGACTTGAAACCAAAAACATCCCAAGAGTTTAACATAATACCTGGCATTTAGGTACTCCTAAACAGAGTTAACCCTTTACTACAAAGTTCCTATAATCATAGAATATCTACTTTTTACTACTAAAGCATTTTTAAATGGTTAAAATTGGAATCCTTGGTTATTTGCTTCTGCTTTGCATATATATATATATATATATATATATATATATACACACACACACACTTTAGTTTGCTTTATTTTTTAAGTTCCCAGTGCTTTATATCCCTTTTCTGTCATGTAAAAGCCTGGAAATAATTCCTTTTGCATAAACATCTCTGCAAATTGCTAAGAAAGAACTCTGGCAGTCTTTAGTGAAATCATTTACATATTAGGAGTGTTTTAACTTAAGAAGGGAAGTGAAACCAACCAACAGAAAGGGAAGTGAACAACCCCAATCATTGCCTGCCTAGTTATGGTACATTTTTTACTTTCTCTTTTCTTAAAAAAAAAAAATCATCTGATTTGGTTCTCCTAAAATGTTAATTATCTTTATATTTGGTTATGCATGACTTACCAAGTTTTAAAAGATGCATGAACTGAAATGAACTGTTTTTTGAATCAAAGACAGTTTGAAAGTCCATAGTTTGTTTATTTTTCTCAGGCAAAACCCTAGTCTTTGATTTAAAAGTTATTTAAATCCTTGCCTTTGGTGATTAAGTACTTTTGATTGTGATAGCCTGCCAGAATAATGAGTTTTAGAAGTATTGGCAATAACCAAAGCAACTGTTCTTGTATAGATGAGGATTCGAGGCCCATGGAAGTCCATGGCTGGCCTAAGAACTCAGACCACCAAGCCCAGCTTCTTCAGGTGCTGAATTCCTCCCATTTTTGCCCTAGCTGCTGTAGTAACTTTTCATTAGGAAGTGATTATATTGATTTATTCACTAGACAGGATTTATTCATTGCTAAATTCCGTTAATGAATTTTTTTATATGTGGAGTTATATTTCATATGCAGTATAGGAGAGTTTGATATTTTAGCTGGTGATAGGAACCTCTACCTCTTTAATCTTTTCATTGCTTTAATTTCATACATCCTGTGACAACATTTCTGAAATTAAGTATTGATTAGTAACCCCTCTGCTGCTAATACCAAGAGATAGTGATGGCATAAATCTTGAGTCCTTTATCACACACAGCAAGATTGTTTTTTCTGACTTCCCAGGCTCTCAGAGAAGGGCAACAAGGAGCAAGTTAGGAAATCCCGATGGGCACAGCTTGAGGGTGGATCAGCTGTTACACCTTGCCCACCTTCTGCATTTGCTCTTTGACTTTCACATGCTGTTCCAACCAGTACAATTCCTTACCATTACACTGCCATCTCTTGGCTTGGCCAGCTGCTACTTATCCATAAGGTTTTTGTTTAAACGTTTGTTTAAACGGTTTTTGTTAAAAGTTTTGTTTAAACTTTTCCAGGAAGTTTCCTCTGATCTCAGAAGCTGAGTTGGTTATTCACCCTTGTAAGGTTCCTTAGTAGTTGGTACTTACCCTCATAGTGGCATGTGTTTGTATTATTATTGCATATTTGCTTGTCTTTTATCCTGCAGTAAATTGGAGTCCTTGAGGGTTGGCATGCATTGTATATTTGTGTGTATAACAGATTTTAATAAATATTGCTTGACCATATGACTGGAAAAGTAGGTGAAGAAATGGAGAGTTGAGGGAGTCATGGAGAATTACTACTGAGCCAGGTGTCACCATCAGGGATACTTTGATCAGCTTATGTGAGGGACCTGCCAGTCATCAGTCAGATGTGGAAACTTAGGCAAGGGGCTCAGGGGCAGGGACCTTTCTCTCCTTCTCTCCATAACATCATTCTCTATGTTCCTGGCTCTTCGCAATAATTTTTGGTTGAAAAAGTACAGTGAAAAAGGTCTGCTCCAAGCTGTTTAGCAGCAAATAAACAGTGGGTCAAGATTTAAACGTCTGTGGTATCTAGTTTGCTTCCTTAGTACTTGGACCTAATGAATTTTTATTCAAATAGGAGAACTTAACTCATTTGGAGACCATTCATGCAGTTTTAATTTCCTAATTTATTTTGGAATATGAGTGAAAGAGAAATTTTTCACTTTGCAAAAGATATTTTCCAAATATTTCTCTTAAATATTTCCAGGGGCTACAGAGTTCCCTTCGCTTTATGAAATAATGTTTCGACTCTATTTTGAATTTTGGTTTAGATATTAAAAGCCCTAAGGGACTTTTCATATTAGTACTTGAGCCCAGTTTGAGTGAATATAAAAATATAGTTTAGTTAAGGTAATTTTATAATTTTTAGAAAGAATGGAGTTAATAGGTTTACACAGTAAATCCCCATTATAAAACATGCTCCTATGTTAGATATTTACCTATACCACAGATTAAATTATATTTCCCATTCTTAATATATTTCTCTTTCACAGCAAGTGGAAGCGGGGGCATATCCCAGTTCCTCACTGGAATGTTGTGATGAGGGGACCACTGTAGTTATTGCTTTTGTTTCCCAGCATGGGCGGGTAGCCAGCAGAGCACAAGTTCAGAGTGGTTGGTAGACAGGCAGTCCCCAGGAAGAAGAGGCGAGGAGGGAAGTGAGGAATGCTTCAAACCAGGGTGAGATTCATATCATTCTGCCCTTAAGATTTTCCCATTCTGATGTTATGGAATCTTGCCCTGGGACCCTCTCTTTTTCAAACTTGTCTCTAAATTGACTGGGTTTTTTTTTTCCTTTTAAGGGGGGAAATGTATTGAATAGTGGTTTCTAGATAAAGAAGATTGAGATATACTTTGTCTAAATCTGTTTTCTTAAAAAGAGTCTCAACAATTTATAGCTATAATCTTACAGCCAAGTTAGTATGAACCTCCTGTGCACTTGACTTCCTAAATTGTATTATAAATTTAGCAATTTCCCAATTTTTTCCACTGGCAATTTTGTGCAGTTTTAAATTTTTACAGATGTGTAGATAATCAGACTGTTATTTACCTTACAGCAAACAATTTGAACACAGATAACCAAAGTGATAGATAATTTTAGTTAATCTATCTAAATCAGCAATGAAAATAAAGTTTCCTAAAGATATTAAAGATTCTCTCACTTACAGGATCTTAAGAAAAGCCTTCTACATGGCAGTGAAATCAGTCCTGGACTCACTGAAATCCTATAGGACCCCAGCCAAGGGTTTGCACTATGGCATTTCACAACCTGACTAGAGATCCAGAGTCTCCAGGAGAGCTGACTGAGTAGAACTCTCTGGGTATTGTGATATACATGGTCACCTCCTTAGGATTCTGGTCTCACAGTTAAAGTGTTACTATCCTGCCTCAAAAGGATATACCGTATATATGAATATATATGTGTGTGTGTGTATATGCACACACACACACACACACACACACACACACACACAGAGGAACGATGAGTGAATAGGGAAATACCTAGTACTGTGACAAGGTAGTTTACAAGAAAAAAGTATTCTGGAGAGTTAGGATTGATAAAGAAACAAGAGATGTGTTACTGAATTATTTAAATGCAAACCTGCGTACTAGTGTGATTGAGGATTTTAGAATACAGGCATCTGTAAACTAAAAAGTAACTACATGTCTATGTAGTTGAAGATTGTTGGTTTAAAAAGAGTTACTTAGGATTTTTTTTTACGGTATTGTCACTGCCATTACTCTTATCTGTATTTATCAGAGTTAATTAGAGGTGAATAGTCATCAGGCAGAGGTCTAAATGCTTTAAATGTGTCACTGAATTTAATCTTCATGCCAACAGCAAAGTAAGTTGAGGACACGATAGTAATGGATGGTGTAATCCAGAGCTATTTACTCATGATTCTCAGATTCTGTGTTATGTGTTCTTTCTATATTATGGTATTATACTTTGTTTTAGTAATACTCGTTGAAGTTGGGTGTACTTAATAGAGAGTCATCAGCGGAGTAATTTGATCTTTAGCAAAAAGTCTCCTGAGGGACTAAATCATCCTTTCCTTCCCCTGTTTCTCATTAATGAGTTGATATTCCCAAGGAAAGGTTTTTAGCTGCATTTTGTCAGCCTATAAAATTAATTTTAGTGCTTAGGAAGATCTCTGCCATTCAGTGGACCAAAGACTTTTAAGCATTTAAAAATTACTATATCCAGGTGGTTGGTAAGCATGTAAGTATGCTCATAAGTAATTAGGTTAACAAAAATTAAAACCATGGTAAGATACTGCTACCCACCGAAATGCCTACAATGATAAAGACTGACAGCATGAAGTGTTGGATATAGATCAATGAGGGAGCTCTTGTGCATTGCTAGTGGAATGTTTAAATTTCCAGAACAGTTGGATATTAAATACTAAAGTGAAGATATATGTCTTTTGACTCAGATTTCACTCCTAGAAGGAAATGCATATTCCTGTGTAGCAGGAGACATAGATTAGAATGTACGTAGTAGCATTATTTCCATAACTCCAAATTAGGGACAACTCAAATGTTCAGCAACTAAAGAATGGACAAATTAGTTGTGGTTCAGACACAAAATTAAATGCTTTTCCCAATCAAAATCATATAGAAGGTACGTGCAACATGAGTAAATCTCATGTATATAACGTTAAGTGAAAAAAGTCAGACATGAAGGAATTCATATTGTATTAATTCCATTTATATGAATTTCAGAAGCAGACCAAACAAACGAAATGTTTAAGGATTTATGCTTAGGTGATAAAACCTTTTGGTAGTTTAGGAGCATGTAAGGAGGGAACACCCAGGGAGAGTTTCCAGGATGCTGGCAAGTTCTATTATTCACCTAAGTGCTAATTACTGTAGTTCGTTCTATGATAATTGATTGAGCTATATATTTTTGTTTTGTCTTTGTAACGGTCTCAATAGAAAACAGATGGCATACTTAAATTAGAATAATTCAAGGAGGGCTTATCTATCAGGGTCTAATGACAAAAGGGAACATAATGACAAAAAAGGGATCTTTGGCAGGATTGTTAACTTCTTGCACCCATCACCATTAAGCCCAAAGAGAAGGAAAGGAGAGGTTATTAGAACTTAGAAGGAGGACGCTTGTAAAGTCAGCTGCCTTGAGTACGGTAGTGACTTTGTGTTGAGGGGCAGTAAACCTGAGGTAACCGTGCAGAAGGGGACTTGGGGAATAAATATCAATGTCCTGGCCTCAGACCCCTCCTCGCCTAAACCTCCACTGAGGCTCCCATTAGCAGAACTCAGTGGAAGCCAAGGGGTCCCTGAACCTCTGGACAGTCTGTACCCTCAGACTGTGAGACAGAGGAGGGTGGAAAAAGAAGATTGTCCAGCAAACTGCACTTTTCTGTATGTTTGTTACATTTCATATTCAAAAAGGTTTAAAAAAAACAAACAAAAACCTTTGTCTTGGACTTGGCAAAAACTGGGTTTGAGTACTTCTAAGCTGTTTCCATGAGTAATTTATAAAAATACCTTGAGTCTCATTTCTTATCTATGAATCAACTTGTTACTGGAAGGTGGCCTGGCCCTGAATGGGTGTACCTAGGGCCAGTTGGTAGTGTGTGCATTCTCAATTCATGTAGGAAAGATTTCATAACACAAGTCTAGGAGGATGTGTTTATTAAAGCTAGGGACAGTGAAACAAGAAGGGCCTAGCATAGAAGAAGCAACAGGAAAGCCCAGGCTGGGCTGCCTTAGCTCAACTGAGAAGAGAAAAGGGGACCTTGGAGATAGGTTCAGGGGGTTAGCCCAGGATGAGCTGCTGCTGCCCATCGCTTCCCTGGTTGCAAGTCTGGTCAGGTACGTAAGAGTGTAGGAGATATGTGCTTGTAGGGGAAAAAGAGAAGGAAGCAGAGGGGAAAGGGAATGGCATGGGCTGCTCCCCAGAGGGAGAGTGAGCTTCAGGTCCTCTATCTTGAGGCTTTTATCTCTCTCGAAAGTGGGAATCTTAGGGGAGGCCTCAGGGGAAGGTTTCAGCAGAATATTCATCTGTTCTCCAGGTGTGCTTTTTCAGGGTTGTGGTCTCCACTGATTGATCAAGGTGCCCCTAGTCATTGCAGCTGTTCCTTGACATTGGCCACCTGGTTTTGCTGCTTTTCTGAGCCTGGAGTTGAAATACAACTTAGATGACCTTACATATGTGGCTATAAATTGCTCGACCAGTTTGTTCAACTATCTGTCTCAGTTTCCCTATTCCACTTTTCCTGGCTTATTGACCTTTCTCATTCACAATCCTTATAGCTTGTGTAAAGTAAATGCTTTACACACCATATGTTATTTCTCTTTGTCTCTCCCCTGCCTGATATGTTCCCCCCTTTTTCTTTTGTAAAGTATTTAAATTTTTCCTGGGAATTTTCAGACTTAGAATGAGAATTCTGCCTATGCCACTAATTAATTATCTGAGTTATCTTTTTTGAAAAGTTAGTTCATTTCTTTGATTGTCACTATTCCCAACTGGAAAAAAATGGAAAGTTGAACGAGGCTTTCTCAAAGGGCTTCCCACCTTCAGTTATTGTGCAGATCTAAATAACTGTTCCCATTGCAGTGCATATTTCATCCTTGTCCCTCTTGGGATTTTTGTAGGACTGGAGATGAGAGAGAGATGATAGGAACTGGGGCTCTGTGCCCTCACATCTTTTGCATGGAAACCTAAACATATTCAGGAATCATTTAGTGAATGAAACTTCATCCCAGGGAGCCTAGAATGTACATGTTATATTTGGGGCTTATTCCAAACTCAGAGTATCCAGAGCCCTAAGGGGGTCACGTTAATTCCTGGTGTTTGTCCTCCTTTCATGTCTTTTTATTGTGCTGTTCTTTAGTGTGTATGTGTTTATCTGATTTTTAATTTATCTTTAAATCTGTGCATTCATCTTAACATATTTTAAGACTTTTATCCATTTCTAGTAGTGTTAGATTGTTACAGCTAATTTGCCTATCTACTTTTAACTCTTTTTCCTTTAACCACTACTTTGATATACAGCAAGCAGGAAGTGCAGCTGTGAGAATGGGCTGAGTTCAAGATTTCCCACTCTTAGACACTTGATCTCCCCCAACTCTCCCAAGAGAGCTGTCATTCTTGGTGGCAGAGACCCATCTTGGAGACATTATAATCAGCCTGCAGAAGATAAAAGTTGGGCAGGTTTTTTGTTTCCTTCGTAATAAAACTGCACTGAGTGGAGTTACTTAGAAGAGCTGTTTACCCAAACTCTCCCTCTTATGCTTAAAAATTAATTTTGCACCTGTGACAAATCACTTGAATTTTTGCAATGATCTTCTTGCTAAAACTTTTCTTATGGATATTCTTGATGAGAAGGTTATGACTTTCAGTTCATACTGGCTTTTAGCAGCAGCAAGTCACAAACACAGTCTAAATAGAATCTTAGCAGAAACAGGAAGGAAGTTTGGACAGAGGAATGTGTGCTTGGGCTCCTTAATCCTTCCTCTAGTGTAGGATTTATTCTTCTAACATTAATGTAATTTTTTATTTAGAATCAGTAATCATAGGTTTTTAGAACTGGGAGTTAGAGGTATCTGTAACATCTTCCTTTTACAGTTATACCATTATATGTCCTTTAATTATACCTCTCATATTATTTTTTGCATTTTGTGTGTCTTGTTAAGAAGACCCAGAGCATAGGTCTTCATGTATTTCAGCGCACCTAGTATAGTGCTTCACACACAGTAGGCCTCATTAAATAGGATTTGATTTGACTAGTGTCTGTGTGTTTCTTTTCCTATAAAAAAGGAAGCTATGCCATGTCCCAAAAAATGAATGCCTAATGTTTCTAGGTAGATATGATTGCAAAGACATATCAAGCAGAAGAAAGACAAAAAAGAGACAGGTTACAGCTGTCAAGTAGAGGCCCAGGGTGAAAGTGTTTGGGTCAGATAAACATTTTTGTTTTGTGTCAGAGAAATTAGTACAATTTATTTAATGTATGAGAGCTGCACAATTAATGGAGCATGAAAAAGTTTTAGATTGCTCATGTATGTTACCTAGTTTTCCCTTACAGATTGACATTGCAAGGCAGCTTCAACATGACACTGTGCTTTTACTGCCACCTCCAGGTGATTAGCCCATCTTGGAACTCTTCACCTTTACTAAATTGAAGTCTTGTTGAGATCGAAATAAAATAAAATAAAAAACTATTAAATTGGAAAGAAAATTTTTAATATTATTTTATAAATATTTCTATATTTTTTAGTATTATGTAATAGATATATCCTCATTCCTCTAAAACATTTTGGCAATAGACTATTTTTACCTTCACTGGAAACAGCACCCACCCACCCCATTTTTTAAAAACATTTTCCTCTATAGGACTATATATTCCTGGGATAAAATCTTGAAAAGATTCTACTTGAAACATTACTTGCACCTAATATTCTACTAAGAGTCAAACCTAAAGGTGACCTTGGAACAAATTTGATATGGTTTACATTTTTTAAAAAGTATGATAAAATACACAGCATAAAATTTACCATTTTTTAACCATTTTTAAGTATACAGTTCAGCAGTATATTCAAAAAGTACATTCACATTGTTGTGCATCCAATCTACAGAACTTTCCTCTTACCAAACTGAAACTCCATACTCATTAAACAACAACTCCTTATCACTGCTCTTCCTTCCAGCCCCTGGCAACCACATTCTGCTTTCTGTTTCTGTGAATTTGATTACTGTAGATACCTCATGTAATTGGAATCATAAGGATTTTTCCTTTGTGATTGGCTTCTTTCAGTTAGCATAATATCCTCAAGGTTTATCCTTGTTATAGCATGTCAGAATTTCCTTTTAAGGCTGATAGACACTTGGGTTATTTCTACTTTTTGACTAATGTGACTAATGCTTCTATGAACATCTATATATAAATATCTCTTTGAGACCCTGCTTTCAGTTCTTTTGGGTATATACCCAGAAGTGGAATTGCTGGATTATGTGGTAATTCTATGTTTAATTTATTGAAACACAAACATATGGTTTTCCATAGTGGCTAAATTCCCACCAGCAATGCGCAAGTGTTCCAATCCTTTATATTTTCTGGGAAATAATTCTTTTTTAAAGATTTATTTTTTTAATATTTAAATCATGTTTTTCTATTACAGTTGTCTCAGTTTTTCCCCTTTTGCCCCACCCTCCCCATCCACCCATCCCACCAAACCCCCTGCTCCCACAGTCAGTTTTCACTCTGTAGTCCATGTCCGTGGGTCATTCCTACATGTTCTTTGTCTAGTCCCTTCCCCTTCTTTCCGCCATTGTCCTCTTTCCCCATCCTGTCTGGTCACTTTCAGTTTGCTCCATGTCTCCGTGCCTGTGGTTTATTTTGTTCGTTAGTTTATTTTGTTGAATAGATTCCACTTATAGGTGAGATCATGTGGTTATTTGTCTTTCACCGACTGGCTTATTTAACTTAGCATAATATTCTCCAGTTCCATCCATGTTGTCGCAAACGGTAGGAGTTTCTTTCCTTCCTTCCTTCCTGCCTTTTAT
Source organism: Pteronotus mesoamericanus (assembly GCF_021234165.1). Lineage (NCBI taxonomy): Eukaryota > Metazoa > Chordata > Mammalia > Chiroptera > Mormoopidae > Pteronotus > Pteronotus mesoamericanus. Next base: position 1,590,147 of record NW_026555109.1, read on the forward strand.
TTTTAAATGGAGATTGATTTTATTTATTTTCTTAAAATGTCAAAATCCATTATAAAATATTTAAAAATTTAAATCCATGATAAAGTCTCTGCAATGAAAACAACATGACACCAGCACAGAAATAATGAAGTAGATCAGTGAAATATAATGAGCATTCTAGAAACAAATGTATATATTGAACAATGTAATATATCATTAAATTGATATTTAAAATCAATGGGAAAAATAAGGCTTACTCAACAAATAAGGTGCAAGGACTACTATTACTTGAAATAAAACAAATATAGAGCCCTATATCACACATTATACAAAAAATATTCAGATGAGTTAGAAATCAATATATAAAATCTAAGGAGTTTTAGGAGGAAATATAAACTAATATTTTTCTTTCCCTGAAGTAAAATATTCAAACACAGAAGATATAAAGTAAAATGTTGACAATATGACTATATTAAACATTTAAGACTGCATAGTAATATGCATATTAAAAAAAGTTAAAGGACAAGTAATAGAATAGGAAAGTATTTGCAACACATCTAAAAAACAGTTAATAGTTGTTTTTTTACAGAAAAAAATTCTACAAATCTTTAATCAAAAAATGGATAAAGAATACCAAAAAGCCATTTAAAGCTTTTTAAAAAAATAATAGTAGACAAGAAATATAGACAAGAAATAGTAGACAAAAACAGGTGTAGTTTCAACAAATAATAAAGGAACAATTAACATTGTCATGATCAGATTAATAAGTACTAAAACTTGGTAATATCAAGTATTGGTGACTGTAAAAGGAACTGGTAGGCATAGACTCTTTTTCTTCATCTTTAAAGCAGTCGCTTTAGCATATTTTGCAATGCTGGTTGGTAGAGGTGTATTCTTTTAGCCTTCTTTTGTCTGGGAAACTCCTTATTTTGCCTTCCATTTTAATTGCGAGCCTTGCTGGGTAGAACAGTCTTGGTTGCATGCCTTTGCTTTTCATGACTTGGAATATTTCTTGCCATTCCCTTCTGGCTTGTAGTGTTTCTGTTGAGAACTCAGCTGCTAGCCATACCGGGGAGCCCTTATATGTTACTACTCTTTCTCCGTTGCTGCCATTAGGATTCTGTTTGTCTTTGATATTTGCCAATTTGATGATGATGTGTCTTGGAGTGGGCCACATTGGGTTCTGTCTTAGAGTGAGCCTCATTGGGTTCCTCTTGAATGGGATCCTCTGTGCTTCCTGGACTTCTGTGACTTTTTTTCTCCTCCAGTTAGGGAAGTTTTCCATCATTACTTTTTCAAACAGGTTCCCTTCCTCCTCCTCTTCTCCTTTTGATATCCCTATTATACGGATATTATTATGTTTCAGGTTGTCCTGCATTTCCCTCAATGCCTCTTCATTCTTTTGGAGTCTCTTTTCATGTTCTTACTCTTTCTGGGAGCTTTTTTCTACCTTATCCTCCAGCTCACTGATTCAGTTCTCTGCTTCATCTAGCCTGCTTTGGATTCCTTCCCTGTGTTCAATTCAGAAATTGTATTCTTCATTTTCTCGTCTCTTATTGATAGTTTCTATGTCCTTTTTCATGCTGATAGAGTTAGCAGTAAGTTTCTCATAGTTTCCATGTAGTTTTTTGTGATTCTCTTTGAGCTCACTGAGCTCATTCAGCTTCCTTAGAACCGTTTTTGTTTTTTTTTAACTCAATATCTGACAGTTTACTTTCCTGTATTTCATTTAATTCTCTTTGTGGCGATTCCTCTTTCCCTTCAACTGGGAGGTGTTTCTTTGTCTTCCCATTATTTGTGAAACTCTTTTTTGCTTCTGCTTCTTAAGTGGATCAGTCTTGATTTCCTGACTTTGTGGTGTGAGCTTCTATGGTAGAAGACCGCTGTTTTTTTCTTTCTGGAGCTGCCTCTGATTATGTCAGATGTTGACTGTGTGTGACCTTAGGCAGTCTGTTCGAGGCTTCCAGGAATCCACGGTCTGTGGCCATCTCCTTCAGCTGTTAGTCTATTCACTCTGCACTCAGCAGGCCAGCTTTGACAGTGCAGGGTGGGGTGGAGTCCCTCCTAAGGGTGGGGTTATTGGGTCCTCTCATGCTGCTGCTTCTGCTCAGGGGAGTGGTCTGCCTGAACCAGACGGCGCTGCTATATGGGGGATGAGTCAGCACCTGGATCCTGCCGGCTACTCTGTCAGTTCTCTCCCCAAAGCCTCCTTCCCCAGTCTCTCCTCGGGCGTCTCGAGCCTACTCTGCCCCCGCCTTTGCCAGAGACCAGGGTAAGTGGCCCCAAATAAAAATTTATGCGTTGACCGTTTAAACAGCTCTTTGCGTCTCTAGCTGCCTGTCTCTGGCAGAGAGCAACCCTGCTGCTTTTCACGGCTGGCTGTTATCTGTGTACTTTTTGGGCTCTGGTGCTGTAGGCTGGAGATCCCTGCTCTCCTCAGGGGGATCCAACTGGCCGTTTCAGTATCCTTGTGGTGCTGCCGCCCATGGGCACCCTGTCTGGCTTCTTGAGTTTCTACCACACTCCTTACCAGTTAGGTTGTGCTAAAGCTGATTCATCTGTCTATCCGAGGTAATAAAGCTCCTCTCTCACTGTTGTTCAGTTGTTTGTTCTAGGTGGTTTCTCCACAGTTTAGTTGTAATTCCAGATTGGTCCTGGGAGGAGGTCAGTGTGACTTCCACTCACCCTTCCACCATCTTGATTCCAATTTTCTGGGAAATAATTCTTTTAAGATTATGATTTGCAGATATTTTTTCCTATTCCATAGGTTGCTTTTTGACTCTTGATTATGTCAGACTCTGATAGCTGTAGAGAAGTTTTTTGGCAGGGTTTTAAGTTCATACATTTATCATATTTTCATGATAAGGTGAATTGAAAGCTTTACATTTTTATTTATTTTTATTTCTTTAATAGTTTATTGTATTTTTCCATTGATGTTTATCCCACTTATACCCTCTTCCACCTCCAACCATCCCCCTTCCCCCTGCAATCACCACATAGTTGTCCATGTCATGAGTTCTTTATCTTTTTGCTCAATCCCTTCACTCCCACACCACCCTTCCAGAGCTGTTTGCCTGCGCTCTTTCCATGAGTTTATCTCTATTTTGCTTGTTAGTTCAGTTTGTTCATTAGATTCCACATGTGAGTGAAATCATGTGGTATTTGTCTTTTTCTGACTGGCTTATTTCGCTTAGCATAATGTTTTCCAGGTCCATCCATGCTCTTGCAAAGGGTAAAAATTTGTTTTTTATGGTTGAGTGGTATTCCATTGTGTAAATGTCCCATAGTTGTTTTATCCACTCATCTATTGATGGACACTTGCTCGGCTTCCATATTTTAACGATTGTAAATAGTGCTGCAATGAACATAAAGGTGCTTATATTCTTTTGAATTAGTGTTTTGGGTCACTTTGGATATATACCCAGAAGTGGAATTGCTAAGTCAAAAGACAGATCTATTTTCAATTTTTTGACGTATCTCCAAACTGCTTTCCACAGTGGTAACACCAATCTGCATTCCCACCAACAGTGCAAAAGGATTCCCCTTTCTCCACATCCTCACTTGCACTTGTTGTTTATTGATGTATTTCATGATAGCCATTCTGATAAGTGTGAGGTGATATTTTAATTTGTGGCTTTAATTTTCATTTCTCTGATGATTAGTGATGATTGAGCACCTTTTCATATGTCTTTTGGCCATCTGTATGTTCTCTTTGGAGAAGTGTCTATTCAGGTCCTTTGCCCATTTTTTTATTGGATTGTTTTTTGTTTTTGTTTTGTTTTTTTTTTTGGTGTTGAGTTTACTGCCTATGTTTTGTTCTAGGATTTTTATGGTTTCGGTCTAACACTTAAGTCTTTAATCCATTTTGAATTTACTCGTGTGTTGCATAAGAAGGTGGTCTACTTTAATTTTTCTGCAAGTATCTGTCCAGTATTCCTAACCATTTATTGAATAAACTACTTTAGCCCATTATATGTATTTGCTTACTCTGTCAAATATTAATTGACTATAAAGTTGTGTATTTCTGGGATTGCTATTCTATTCCATTGATATGTGTCTGCTCTCACCCTAGTACCATGCTGTTTTGATTACTGTGGCCTGATAGTATAGGTTGACACTAGGTAGCGTGATTCCTCCAACTTTGGTTTTCTTTCTTAAAATTGCTGTTGTTATTTGGGGCCTTTTGTGTTTCCATTAAAATTTTGGAATATTAATTCTAATTGTATAAAATATGTCATTAGTATCTTGAGAGGAATTGTGTTGAATCTGTAGATTGCTTTGTGCAGTGTGGACAATTTAATGATGTTAATTTTTTTTTTTATCTGTAAGCATGGTATATGCTTCCATTTATTTGTGTCTTGTTCAGTTTTTTTCTTCAGTGTCTTAAAATTATCCACATACAAGTCTTTTATTCTTGGTTAAAATTATTCCTATGTATTTAATTCTTTTTTTTAAAGTGTATTTAATTGATTATGCTATTGCAGTTGCCCTACTTTTTTCTCCCTTTTTCTCCTTCACCCTGCACCCTTCCTCCCTCCAGCATCACCTCCCCCTTTGTTCATGTCCATGGGTTGTACATATAAGTTCTTTGGCTTCTCCATCTCCTATACTATTCTTAACCTCTCCCTGTCTGTTTTGTGCCTACCAATTATGCTTCTTATTCCGAGTACATTTTCCCCCATTACTCCCCTCCCCCTCCCTGCTGATAACCCTCCATGTGATCTCCATTTCTGTAATTCTATTCCTGTTCTAGTAGTTTGCTTAGTTTATTTTTGTTTTTTCGGTTCAGTTGTTGATAGTTGTGAATTTGTTGTCATTTTACCGTTCATAGTTTTGATCTTCATCTTTTTCTTAGATAAGTCCCTTTAACATTTCATTTAATAAGGGCTTGGTGATGCTGAACTTCTTTAACTTTACCTTATCTGGGAAGATTTAATCTGCCCTTCCATTCTAAATGATAGCTTTGCTGGATCAAAATCTTTGCTTGATAGAGTACTCTTGGATGGAGGTCCTTGCCTTTTATTACTTTTTATACTTATTTCAAAGAATAGAAGTATTCTTGGATAGAGTAATCTTGGACATAGGTCCTTGCCTTTCATGACTTTGAATACTTCTTCCCATCCCCTTCTTGCCTGTAGGGTTTCTTTTGAGAAATCAGCTGATAGTCTTATGGGAACTCTTTGGTAGGTAACTCTCTCCTTTTCTCTTGCTGCTTTTAAGCTTCTCTCCTTATCTTTGATCTTGGGTATTTAATTGTGATGTGTCTTGATGTGTTCCTCCTTGGGTCCAGCTTCTTTGGGACTCTCTGAGTTTCCTGGAGTTGTATGTCTAGTTCCTTCGCCATATTGAGGAAGTCCTCCTTTCATTACTTTTTCAAACAAGTTTTCAGTTTCTTACTCTTCTTCTCCTTCTGGCACTCCTATGATTCAAATGTTGGAACGTTTAAAGTTGTCCCAGAAGTTCCTAGGCCTCTCCTCATTTTTTTGAACTCTTTTTCTTCATTCTGTTCCAGTTGAACGTGTGTCTTCCTTCTGTTCTAAATTGTTGATTTGAGTCCCAGTTTCCTTTCCTTCACTGTTGGTTCCCTGTATATATTCATTTATTTCACTTTGTATAGCCTTCACTTCTTCCTCTATTTTGTGATCATACTCAGTCATTTCTGTGAGCATCCTGATTACCAGTGGTTTGAGCACTGCATCTGATAGGTTGGCTATCTCCTTGTCAGTGAGTACTTTTTCTGGAGTTTTGATTTGTTCTTTCATTTGGGCCATATTTCTTTGCTTCAGCACACCCGTTACATTGTAAGGGGCAGAGCCTTAGGTATCGGCCAGGGCAGGGAAACCCACATTGCTGTGTTGTGGTGTTATATGTGGGGGTGGGGTCAGAGAGAGAACAATGCTGCTTGCTCAGCTCTGGTCCCACTTTCAGTCCCTTCCCCATTACCCACAAGCAAGTTGGGCCTTTCTGTTGCTGATTCCTGCATGGGCGGACTTGTGTACATTCTAAGACTCTGTAGGTCTATCTAATGAACGCTCCTGTGAATCTGGGAGTTTCTCCCAGTGCCACAACCCCTGCAGGTTTTTACAGCCAGAGGTTTTAAGGCTATTTCCCTGTGCTGGAACCCTTGATTGCCCAGTCTGTCTCACTCCCTAGTTGTTTCTCCCAGTGTATCTGCATGTGAATATGGGTCTGCCCAGATCTGCCAACCACCACCTTGCCAGCCCAGTCTGCCAGCTGCTGCCTTGCTTCATGTCCTCTCTGTCCCAGCTGCTGGTCCGCCCCTCTTCCCAGTCTGGATGAATGCTTCTTCTTTAACTCCTTGGTTGTCAGACGTCCACACACTTTGATTTTCAGGTTGTTTCTTGTTTTTAAATTAGTTTTTGTCCTTCTTTTGGTTGTGCGAGGAAGCAAAGTATATCTACCTACACCTCTAGCTTTGCCAGAAGTGTTTTCCTGGGTGTTTAGTTCTTTTTGAAGCAATTGTGAATGGGATTTTCTGAATTTCCCTTTCTGATAGTTCATTATTGACATATAAAAATGCAACTGATTCCTGATAATAATTTTGTATCCTGCTACTATACTGAATGTATTGATCAGTTCTAGTAGATTTTTTTTGTGGAGTCTTTAGGGTTCTCTATGTACAGTATCATATCATCTGCAGATAAGGACAGTTTTACATCTTCCTTTCCAATTTGGATGTCTTTTATTTCTTCTTCTTGTCTGATTGTTGTGGCTAGGATTTTCAGTATTGTGTTGAACAAGAGAGGTAAATGCAGACATCACTGTGTTGTTCAAATAGATTCTCGATCTCTCGCTCACTGCATTCTCCTTCTGATATCCCTATGACATGGATGTTGTTATGCTTCATGTTGTCACAAAGTTCCCTTAAACTGTGTTCATTTTATTTCTTTTGTTAAGAGATTTTATTTATTTATTTTTAGAGAGGTGAAAGGAAGGAGAAAGAGAGGGAGAAAAACTATAATGTGTGGGTTGCCTCTCGTGTGCCCCCTACTGGGGACTTGGCTCACAATCCAGGCATGTGCCCTGACTGGGAATTGAACCAGCGACCCTTTGGTTCACAGGTCAGCTCTCAGTCCACTGAACCACACCAGCCAGGGCTTATTTTATTTCTTTTTTCTTTTTACTGCTCTGCGTGGGTGGTTTTTTCTACCTTGTCTTCCAAATCACAGATTTGATCCTCTGCTCATCTCACCTACTGTTTATTCCTTCCAGTGTATTATTTATTTCAGATATTGTATTTATTTCAGACTGGTTAACTTTTTATGGTTTCTGTGTCTTTTTTCATGCTGTTGAGCATCCTTATAATCATTACATCAAACTCTATATTTGATAAATTGCTTGCCTCCATTTCACTTAGTTCCTCTTCTGGAGAATTCTCTTGTTCTTTCATTTGTGGCCTGTTTCTTTATCTTCCCATGTTGCCTGCCTCTTTGTGTTTGTTTCTATGTACCAAGTACATCTGCAAACTCTGCTGCCGACCTATGTCAGGTGTTGACTGTGCCTGGCCCTGGACAACCTGTTTGGAGCTCTCAGTGATCCACAGCTTGTGGCTTCCTCAGCTGGGTCTGAGTGTGTGCAGAAAGAACCAGGCTGTGCACCAAGGCTGGCTTTTACCAGCACCGGGCCTGAGGGAGAGTCAGCTAAAGTCTCAAAGCTCCCAGAGATCTGCCTCCACCTGCAGGCTCTCAAGCTTAAACACTGAAAGAGCTTCCAGTTGTATTACTCTGCAACCTGGCTTAAGCTCAACAGGGTGGCATGAGAGGAATTCATGCACGTGGGCTATTGCTTTCTCCAGGCTGATGCTGCATGGAGCACAGTGCTCTGCCTGAGAAGAATGGCATATGCAGTAGGGGGGAAGGACTTAGCATAAGGATTCTGGTGGCTGACCCTTTAGCTATCTCCCCTAAGCCACCAACCCTCCTCCTCATGTTGCTCTCATCCAGGGTTAGTGGCTGAAAATGAAATTTTGTGAATTGGCTGTTTAAGGTGTTGTCTGAGTCTTTAGCTATCTCTCCCTGGTGGATAAAAACCCCACTGCTTTTCACAGCTGGATGTTAGGTAGGTACCTTCCTGGTTCTGTTGCTCCAGGCTGGGGTGCCTGGCTTGGGATTTAGACACCACACTTCTCAGGGGAAATCCCCACCCTAGCAGCTGAAATATCTTTCCAGAACTTCAGTGGCTTGTGGGAACCCAGCCAGCCCTCTCACACCTTCACACTTCCTCCCAGTCTCCATGTGATGTTTCTTCCATAAATCCTTGGTTTTAAGGCTTCTTCTCCCCAGCTAGTCTTCTGTTGATGTTACTGCCCATTAACACTGGTGCTTGTGGATGCCATAGGTAGTATTATAGGGCAACAAACATGGCTCTGGTGGACCTCACTGGCATCATGAAGGAACAAGGATGCAGACCTGCATGTGAGAAACAGCTGAGAGAGGCAGTGCTTATCCTAGAGAGGAAAAGATGGGACAGGAGAACAGTCTTGAACTATTGAAGCAGCTGCTCCATAAAAGAGGAGTTAAAAATGGGGGGTGGGGTATGGCCAGGGGTAGATTAGACTACAGAGAGGTGCTGCAGGAAGCTATTGGGTTTGGTTTGAATAACTTTGTGACACGCACTGTCTCAAGACAAAATGATTCCCTGGGGAAGTGCTGACTGGCTGGGAAAGCACCAGGCAGGGATGTTGTCTAGGAAGTCCACACATTGGGTAGTAGCAGGAATGAAGTCCTGATAAAAGCCCTGGGCATCTCTGGTTCTTTTTTACTCTGGCATTCACTTTCAGACTTAGAGAACTAGAGAAATTAATGAGTCCAGCAGATTTTCTCAGGAAGTTCTGTGTAGCTCAGTTCTAGTACAGCAGAACTTACTTTCCTGTTCTATAAAATAATAATGTGTCCATTGATGAATGAATGGACAAATGTGATATATATATAATACCCATATTCTATAGAATATGATATACATCGTATCATATTCATATTCAATGGAATGTTATTTTACCCATGAAAAGGAAGGAAGTCTTGCCATTTACAACAACACAGATGGATGGACCTTAAGAGCATTATGCTAAGTAAATTATACAGAGAAAGACAAATGCTTTGTGATCTCACTTGTATATGAAATCTTAAAAAACAACTACAAAATCAGGCTGGCAGATGCAGAGAACAGACTGGTGGCAATCAGAGGTGGAAAGGTGGACAAAAACAGGTGAAGGGGTCAAAAGATACAAACGTCCAGTTATAAAAATAAAAATAACTCCTGGGAATGTAATATACAGCATAGTAACTGTGGTTAATAATACTGTATTGCATATTTGAAAGATGCTGGGAGAATAGATCTTAAAAGTTCTCATCATAAAAAATTGTCTTTTTCTAAATATGTCTGGTGATGGTTGTTAACAAGACTTATTGTGGTGATCATTTTGCAGTATATACAAATACTGACTCATGTTGCACACCTGAAACTAATATAATATTTTATGCCAATTATACATCAATAAAAATAAAATAACTAGGACATAATTCACTGCAATGTAGTTATTATGCTAGCAAATTATTTGTAAAATGAAGGGATTTTATTTTTTCTACATAATATAAATGATTGATTTTGCTTTCTTATGAGCAAAGAATATTATAAAATCTTTGCTGTATGTATCTCCAGAAAATACTTAATAAATACTTAAAGAGGAACAGAATTTTTAAAAACTTATTTTAATGTATATTTTTTAATTTTTAAAAGAATTTTGTTTTATTTTTCAACTACAGTTTACATTCAATATTATTTTTATTAGTTTCAGGTATACAGCATAGTGGTTAAACAATCATATACTTTACAAAGTGCCCCACCCATATTTCCAGTACCCACCTGGCACCATACAGAATTATTACCATATTATTGAATATATACCCTATGCTGTACTTCACATTCCTGGGACTATTTTCTAACTACCAATTCTGCTTCTTAATCCATTCATCTCTTTCACTCAATCACCCAAACCCCCTTCCCTCTAGCAACCACCAGTCTGCTTTCTGTGTCTGTGTCTCTTTCAATTTTGTTTATTTGTTTACTTTCTTCTTTAGATTCCACATATAAGTGAAATATTATGGTGCTTGACTTTTTCTGACTGACTTATTTCATTAATCATAACACCCTCCAGGTACATTCATGCTGTCACAAATTGTAAGGTTTCATTCTTTTTTATGCCTGAATAATAATCCATTTTACACACACACACACACACACACACACTCTCTCTCTCTCTCTCTCTCTCTCTCTCTGTTCCTGTACATTCTTTGAAAGTGTTTAGAGTAGGTTCTTTCATTTTTTTAATGTATAAATCATGTTTATTCTATTACAGTTGTCTCAGTTTTTCCCACTTTACCCTCTTCCACCCATCCCACCCCCAATCTCCACTCCCACAGTCAATTCCCACTCTGTTGCCCATGTCCATGGGTCATTCATATGTGTTATTTGTCTAGTCCCTTCTCCTTTCCCCATCCCCTCTGGTCACTTACAGTCAGCTCCATGTTTCCATGTCTGTGGTTTATATTTTTTCATTAGTTTATTTTGTTGAATAGATTCCACTTATAGGTGAGATCATATGGTATTTGTCTTTCTCTGACTGGCTTATTTCGCTTAGTATAATATTCTCCAGTTCCATCCATCTTGTCACAAAAGGTAGGATCCTTCCCTTCCCTCCCCTTCCTTTCCCTTCCCTCCCTTTCCCTCCCCTCCCCTCCCCTCCTCTCCCCTCCTCTCCCCTCCCCGCTTTAGTTCTAATTGTAGGTTGGTCCTGGGAGGTGGTCCGTGTGACTTCCACTCACTCCTCTGCCATTGATTCTCTCCAAAAACTCTTGACAACTTTAAAATAAGGGTAATATAATAAGACCTAAATAATAAAATATTTATAAAGGAAAACATCCAAAATAATTTATATTTTTTATACATTACTAGCAATTCTTAAAGAACTATTTTAGCTTTTGTGTTAAAGATATTTTCCCCTTTCTGAATGGGCACTTGAGCTGTTCAGTAGGATTTGCCTGCAGTCACACTGTGAACCACGAGATGGCAGCATTAAGCAGAACCTGATGAAAGTGGTAACCTTACTTGGGTTGGCCAAAAGTTTTTTCCCTAAGGTGGCTCTTATAGAGCTTAGTTGTCTAACTTCATTTGAAACAATTTTGTTAGATTGTATTTGACAGCTGTCATAACAGCAGTGCATTTTTTAAAAAACCTTGTCACAATTGGTTAATTTTTTGTAGCCATTTTAATATTAAAGATGGAAGAAAAGAGGCAACATTTTTGGCACATTACGCTTTATTATTTCAAGAAAGGTAAAAATGCAACTGAAATGCAAAAAAAGATCTGTGCAGTGTATGGAGAAGGTGCTGTGACTGATGGAATGTGTCAGAAGTGGTTTGCAAAATTTCATTCTGGAGATTTCTCACTAGATGATGCTCCACATCGGGTAGACCAGTTGAAGTTGATAGCGATCAAATCAAGACATTAATTGAGAGCAATCAACATTATACCATGTGGGAGATAGCCGACATACTCAAAATGTCAAAACCAATGAAGTTATTGGTAAAAATGAAAAATGTTTATTTTATGGAAAAAAAACTGAACAAACTTTTCGGCCAACCCAATCCTACTCAAAGGATTGAGTTATTTATGGGTCTCAAACAGTAGAATAGTTTTGTAATTATGTGAATGAAAGAGAAGTATTATAGCTTATACAAACAGCTTGAACAATTTGGATACCTGGTGACTATTCTTGCAGTTTGTATACTATAGTCAGAATTTTAAACTGTATTGTGTATGTGTTTATTTTTACTAAACCACATGACAAAATATTTCAGGCATCATTAGTATAACAATTATGAAATTCCTATGATAGAAACCTAAGAATAATTTTAGGTTCTGATTATGAGTGGGCTCAATATAGTACAATTCCAAATTTATAATTATGCAAGGTGAGGCAACACCCTACTTCATCCCATCAGTAGCCTTAAGGGAAAAAAATACCATTATCTGAAAATTATTGGGCTAACCAAAGAAATTATAAGCAGAGATTTTTGTCAAAAGGATATAGTAATATTGTTTTAGGTCTTGTCTCTCTGACACCTTGTGTGAGGCACAAGCTGTATTTTTTACCAGAATGCACATGTTTGTTAATGTTAATAAGAAAAGTGGAATTTAGCAGAGGTAGCTATTATAATGCCATATTACAGTCATCAACTTTTGTTCCCAAGTAACATACCTTAGCTACTTCTAGGGTACAGATTGAGTGATAGATTTTAATATGTAGTTTTTGCATTTCTATATCAATAATATAAGGAATATGTATCAACAATAAGTAGAATATTCTCAAACCCCTTAAACTGAGTACATAGGAGACAAAAGTTTGTACTCAGGCACACAGTTACCTAGAAATTGATGGTTGATGGTAAGGGCATGCATACAAGTTCTAAAGAAAGATAAAAATAAGGAACAGGAAGCTGTACTGCGAAAGATGATTTTCATTATACTGTCTGTGTACTTTTAAGAACATAAAACGTACTAATGCTAGGGTCAGTTATTTTTTGAATAGTCAGTTTTAGTTATTTTTTAGGAAAAGAAGGAAGAATTTCCCCACTGAGGAAAAGAATATCTTGGCATTCCCTTATATAAGGTAACCACTTAGTAAATGTTTCAGTGTGTATATATGCATGAATGAATGAGAAAATTCTATCTCCTGTTTTACAAAAATGATCAGGTCCCTCTGAATTTCTTTATTATTGTTCAACAAATATTTATTGAGAACCTGCTTTATGGTAAGCACTGTTCTGTGCTCTAAGGGTCCTGCACTGATTAAAACAGACACAATCTTTCCTAATTGAATTTACATTATAATTGGGGGTAGAAGGCAGTAAACAGGAAATGTAATATATAGTATGGCGTGGCAATATATGGTGTGTAAAAATAAGCCAACCAATCAGCAAGCCAACCAGCCAGCCAGGGAAGGGAATATGAAGGTATGAGTGGGGTTTCAGTTTTAAGAAGTATGGTCAGGAAATGGCCTCAATAAGCAAGTGACATTTAAATAGAGACCTGGAGGAGTCAAGGAATGAGCCACGTGGTTATCTGGGGGAAGTATATTCCAGGCATAAGGAGCTGTTACTGCAAAGGCCCTAGTGCAACTGTATAACTGAAACAGGGTGAGCCAGGGAGGCATAGTAGATGAAGCCAGGAAGGTAAGAGAAGTCACAGAGCCTAAAGGGCAATGGAGAGCCATTGATGATTCTTTGGAAGATGGAGGTACATTGGTTTGCACTATTTTTTCATTATGGTTCCTATCCCTTTAAAAAAGTATATAATCATTTTACACATTTACATTGGTATACTACTACTACTAGTTCTCAGATTATCAAATTCTCCTTCAGAGCAGTCTGTTGCCTCTTGTGGTTTGTGATTTTTTTTTTATTGTGAACTAATTTGAAGTAGATTTTGTTTGCTGTTGAAGCCCTCATGTGTCCTAGCTCATGAAAATACACCTGTAGAGGTACTTTGTGTTTACTACTGCTGGGTCCTGGGGGATTTATGTTGTCTCAGACTAGTTTTTATGTTATCTTCTTAATGTTAGAGTTCCCATACCATTCAGGTGGGGTAAATCTTGACCACAAATTTAAAGATGATATAGGACTTGAATTTTAGTTATCTGGTGGGGCTGTTCTTTTCTTTCACAAAGCCCTTCATGTAAGCTAAATGTCTGAACTGCTTCAGCAGACTAATGGAATACTTTTAGCTTTCTCTGTAAAAGGTACAGGTCTTTGACCACCTGGTCTCAGTCCCAGCTCTTTCTCCTTGAACAGCTTGAGGCCATGCCTTCTATCTCTGAGTATGCCTAAAAATGAACCCTAGGAGATTGTAGCTAGGTCTAGTCATTGGGGAGGTGGGTGGATCACTGAAGGAGCACATGTTTTGATTTCTGTCTTTGTTCTATAAAAATTATTTTATTACTTTATTTTTAATTGCATTTATTGGGGTGACATTAGTTAACAAAATTATACAGGTTTCAGGTCCACAACTCTACAACACATTATGTCTTTATTCTGAAATTTAGGTTTACTATGGAAAATTTAGGTTTACTATATGGATTCATGTTTTTTTTTTTTTAATTGTTCAGTTACAGTTGTCCTGCCTTTTTCCCCATTGCTCTCTCCTGCCCCACCCCATTGTCTGTGACCCTGAGTCCTCTATTTGTGTTCCTTGGCTTGCCCCTTCCCCTTCTTTCCCCCATTATCTCCTTTACCTCCCCCCGACCCCCGCCACCCCCGGTCACTGTCAGTTCTTTATTTTTATGTCTCTGGTTCTACTTTGCTCATTTGTTTGTTTTGTTCATTAGGTTCCACTTATAGGTGAGATCATATATTTGTCTTTTACCATCTGGCTTACTTCACTTAGCATAAAACTCTCTGGTTCCATCCATGCTGTTGCCAAGGGCAGCAGCTCCTTCTTCCTTTCTGCTGCATAGTATTCCATTGTGTAAATGTACCATAGTTTTTTGATCCCCTCATTTACCGATGGGCGCTTAGGCTGTTTCCAGCACTTGACAATTGTAAATTTTGCTGCTGTGAACATTGGGGTGCATAGGTTCTTTTGAATTGGTGATTCAGTATTCTTAAGGTATAATCCCAGCAGTGGGATTGCTGGATCGAAAGGCAGTTCCATCTTTAGTTTTTTCAGGAAATTCCAAACTGTTTTCTATAGTGGCTGCACTAGTCTGCCTTCCCACCAACAGTGAACTGGGGTTCCCTTTTCTCCACAACCTTGTCAGCCCTTGTTGTTTGTTGATTTTTTTATGATGGCCATTCTGACTGGTGTAAAGTGGTATTTCATTGTGATTTTTTTAATATATATATTTTATTGATTATGCTATTACAGTTGTCCCATATTTTTCCTCCCCCTTATTCCCCTCTACCCTGCACTGCCCCTACCCCCGGCATTCCCCCCCTGCCCTTAGTTGATGTCCATGGGTCATACATATAAGTTCTTTGGTTTCTCCATTTCCTATACTATTCTTAACCTCCCCCTGTCTATTTTGTACCTACAATTTATGCTTCCCTGTAACTTTTCCCTCATTCTTCCACATCCCCCTCCCCTCTGATCTCCATTTCTGTGATTCTGTTCTTGTTCTAGTTGTTTGCTTAGTTTGTTTTTTGTTTTTGTTTTTTTAGGTTCAGTTAATAGTTGTAAGTTCTTTTTTATTTTACTGTACATTGTTTTTTATCTTCTTTTTTGTTGGATAAGTCCCTTTAACATTTCATATAATAAGGGCTTTAGTGATGATGAATTCCTTTAGCTTTACCTTATCTGGGAATCACTTTATCTGCCCTTCCATTCTGAATGATAGCTTTGCTGGATAGAGTAATTTTGGATGTAGCTCCTTGCCTTTCATTACTTTGAATACTTCTTTCCAGCCCCTTCTTGCCTGCAAGGTTTCTTTTGAGAAATCAGCTGGTAGCCTAATGGGAACTCCTCTGTAGGTAACTGTCTCCTTTTCTCTTGCTGCTTTTTAAGATTCTCTCCTTATCTTTAATCTTGGGAATGTAATTATGATGTGCCTTGGTGTGTGCTTCCTTGGGTCCAACTTCTTTGGGACTCTCCGAGCTTCCTGGACTTCCTGGAAGTCTATTTCCTTGGCCAAATTGGGGAAGTTCTTCTTCATTATTTTTTCAAATAAGTTTTCAATTACTTCTCTTCCTTTTCTCCTTCTGGCACCCCTATGATTCAGGTGTTGGAACATTTAAAGTTGTCCCAGAGGTTCCTAAACCTCTCCTCATTTTTTTTGGAATTCTTGCTTCTTCATTCTGTTCTGATTGAATGTTTATCTCTTCCTTCTGCTCCAAATCATTGATTTGAGTCCTGGTTTCCTTCTCTTTACTGTTGGTTCCCTGTATACTTTTCTTTATTTCACTTTGCATAGCCTTCACTTTTTCCTCCATTTTGCAAACATACTTACCCAATTCAGTGAGCATCTAGATTACCAGTGTTTTGAACTGTGCATCTGATAGGTTGGCTATCTGTTCATCACTTAGTTCTATTTTTGGAGCTTTGATCTGTTCTTTCATTTGGGTCATATTTCTTTGTCTCAACACTCCTGTTATATTGGGAGGGTCAGAACCTTAGGTATTGGCCAGGGCGTGGCAACCCAGGTCACTGGGTTGTGATGCCGTGTGGGGGGGAGGGGTCAGAGAGGGAACCATGCCACTTGCTTGACTCGGCTGGCTTTCAGTCACTTCCCCCATTGCCCACAAGCAAATTGGGCCCTTCTGATGCTGAGTCCTGGGTTCGTGGGTTTGTGTATGTTCTAGGACACCGTGGGTCTCTCCAGTGGACTCTCCTGCGAGGTCAGGAGTTTCTCCCGCTGCTGCAACACCCACAGGTTTTTACCTCCAGAGGTTTTGAGGCTTTCTTTTCCTGACTGGAACCCTGGATTGCACGGTCTGTCTTGCTCCCCAGCTGTTCCTCCAGTTTATCCACATGCAAATGTGGGACTGCAGGATCCACCAGCTGCCACCTTGCTGGGCATCCTCTCCACCCCTGCTGCCTGTTTCCTCCCTTCCTACCAACCTGCATGAATGTTTCTTCTTTAGCTCCTTGATGTTCATACTTCCATACAGTTTGATTTTTCTGGTAGTTCTGGTTTGTTTGGTTTTTTAAATTTGTTGTTGTGCTTCTTTTGGTTGTGCAAGGGGGCAAAGTGTATCTACCTACACCTCCATCTTGGCAGGAAGCCTCATTGTGGTTTTAATTTGCATCTCTCTAATGGCTGGTAACGTTGAGCATTTTTTCATTTGTCTATGGGCCCTCTGTATTTCCTCCATGGAGAAGTGTCTGGTCAGGTCTTTTGGCCATTTTTTAATTGGATTATTTGTTTTCCTGGCATGGAGTCATGTGAGTTCTTTATCTATTTCAGAAATCAAACCCTTGTCCAAGGTATCATTGACAAATATGTTTTCCCATATGGTTGGTTCCATTTCCATTTTGTGGATGTTTTCTTTAGCCGTACAGAAGCTTTTTAGTTTGATATAGTCCCATTTGTTTATTTTTTTTCTTTTATATCCCTTGCCCTAGGGAATATAGGTGAAACTATTGCTGCATGGGGTATCTAAAATTTTCCTGCCTATGTTTCCTCTAGGACTTTTATGGTGCCATGACTTATATTTAAGTCTTTTATCCATCTTGAGTTTATTTTGGTGTGTGTGTAAGTTGGTGGTCTAGTTTCTTTTTTTTTTTTTTTACATGTACTTGTCCAGATCACTCAGCAACATTTATTGAAGAGGCTATTTTTACTCCATTTTATGTTCCTGTCCCTTTGTCAAATATTAATTGACTATGTTGACATGGGTTTATTTCTGGGCTCTTTATTCTTCAACTCATGTTTCTATATCACCCAACTTCAGCAATGATCAACTCATGGCCGTCTTGTTTCATCTATAGCCTCACTCACACTTACGTGATTCTAATAGACTTGTGATAGAATCTCTTTTGCATATAAAGCCAGGAATAGAACTATAGGGTCATGGGGGGAAGGTATATGTAGGTGTGTATGTTTGTGTGTGTGTCTGCTTCTTTGATCTCTAATCTGTGTCATTAGTCTGCTTATCCCCATACTCTAACCTTTAAATTACTTGCTTTTTATTATAATTAATATCTAGTAGAAAAAGTCACTATTTTGTTCATATATTTGAAAATTAACCTCACTATTCATGTACTTTTACTCTTCCATGTACATGTACTATTACTCTTCCCTGTAAATTTTAATGTAAGTTAATCTGTTATCTTAAAAAATTCAACTGGAATTTGAGATGGTATTGAATTTATAGATTGATTTGAGGAAGAACTGGTCCTTTTGCTAAATTTTTCCATCCAAGTGCATGGACTATCTCTCCATTTACTTACAACATCTATGTTTATTAGATATAAAGTTTTTTTCTTGTACAGATCTTTTGTATTCCTAGATACCATATAGTTTTTGTTATGGTGAATGATACTGTATTTATTTATTATGTTTCTGAAGTGTTTTTATTTTATTGCTGAAGTAAGAAAATGTTATGGATTTTTTGTAAGTTGATCTTGCATTTGGCAACCATATTGAACTGTCCCGTTCACTTTCCTAGACATCATATGTATATGTCTTACTTTTTAAGAAACAGCCAAGCTTTCTTCAAAAGCATTTTTTACACTTGCACTGTGATCAGCCTCAGGTCACATTTTAGTATCAATTTTTCAGAAGAAATTTAGGCATTCTAATTGGTGTTGAGTGGTATCTGTCATTTTAATTTGTCCTCTTAACCATTTTAAGTGTGCAGTTAAGTATTGTTAAGCATATTTACGTTGTTGTCCAGAACGTTTTCATCTTTCAAAACTGAAACTGTACCCATTAAACAGTAGTTTCCCGTTTCCTACTCTCCCCAGCCTGCCATTTTGCTTTCTCATAGAGCTAATATAATAGCTTCCCCCCCTCATCCCTTTGGATTATCTACATAAATATACATGTTGTCTAAGAACAGAGACATTTTTGTTTCTTCCTTTCCAACCTGTTTGCCTTTTAGTCATTTTCTTGACTTACTAAACTGGCAGGGACATCAGTATGTCGAATTGGTGGAGAGAGTTGACATTCTTGTCTTGTTCGAGATTTAAAGGAGAAAACATTCAATCTATCATCATTAACCATATTAGAGATATTTCTTAGATACTCTTTATTGAGGAGGTCTCTTTTAATTTATAGTTTGCCTACTTTTTATCATGAATAGACTATGAATTTTGTCAAATAATTTCTTTTTGCATCTACTTATATGGTCTGCCGTTTTTCTTATTTAGGTTGCTTAGGTAATGAATTATGTTGATTTTTTAAAATGTAATTCAACCATATATCCCTGTAATAAACTCCACATAACATATTATCCCTTTTATATATTTCTATATTTGATTTGTTAATATTTTCAGGAAAAAAAATTTTATTTTATTTTTAAATTCTTTTTAGTATGTTTTATTGATTATGCTATTGTAGTTGTCCCATTCTTTTTTTCCTCCCCTTTCTCCCCCTCCACCCAGCACACCCAACAGCACCCTCCCCCACCAGTATTCCTCCCCTACCCCTTAGTTTATGTCCATGGGTCATACATATAAGTTCTTTGGCTTCTCCATTTCCTGTACTGTTCTTAACCCCTGCCTGTCTATTTTGTGCCTACAATTTATGCTTCTTGTCCCTGCACCTTTTCCCCTGTTCTTCCCCATCCCCCTCCCCTCTGATCTCCATTTCTGTGATTCTGTTCTTGTTCTAGTTGTTTGCTTAGTTTGTTTTTTAGGTTCAGTTTTTGATAGTTGTGAGTTTGTTGTCATTTTACTGTTCATAGTTTTAATCTTTTTCTTGAATAAGTCCCTTTAGCATTGCATATAATAAAGACTTGGTGATGATGAATTCCTTTAGCTTATCTGGAAAACACTTTATCTGCCCTTCCATTCTAAATGATAGCTGTGCTGGATAGAGTAATCTTGGATGTAGGTCCTTGCCTTTCATGAATATTTAGATAAATAATCCTTTCGATTTGCTAAAAATTTTTTGAGAATGTTTGTGTCTATATTCATGTGTGATATTGGCCCATAATTTTCTTTTCTTGTAATAACTTTGGTTTTGGTATGAAGGCAATCTGGCCTGATAGAATTAATTGGGACATGTTGCCTTCTTTAATATTTTCTTGATGTGTTTGTGCAAAATTTATATGATTTCTTGCTTAAATATTTAGTAGATTTTGCCAGTGATGCCATTCAGGCTTGGAGTTCTCTTTCTCAGTAGGGGTTTTTTTTTTTTCCTCTCTCTCTATTAATTCAACTTCTTTCACAAATGAACAACTATAAAGAACTATGTGTGTGTTTATATACATGCGGATGTCTGTATACATATGGGTTTTTATAGTAGCTTTACTTGGTGAATAGATAAAACAGTGATACATACAGGTAATAGAATATTATTCAGTGCTAAAAAGAAATTGGAAGGAAACTTGACTTGGGGGGTAAACACAATACAATATATAAATTATGTATTATAAAATTGTACCCCTAAAACACATGATTTTATCAATAAATGGCACCCCAATAAATTCAATTTTTAAAATTGCTAAAAAAAAAAAAAGAAATTAGCTTTCAAGCTATGAAAAGAAATAAACATTAAATGTGTATTACTGAATGAAAGTAGACGATCTGAAAAGGCTACATACTGTATGATTCCAACAATATAACATTGTGGAAAAAGCAAAACAATGGAAGCAGTAATATTATCAGTGGTTGGGAGGAGTTAAAGGGAAAGGAGAGATGAATAGGCAGAGCATAGAGGATTTTTAGATCAGTGGAAATAGTCTCTGTATGATCCCATAATGCTGGATATACGTCATTGTATATTTGTCCAACCCCATGGAGCATACAGCATCAAAAGGAATCAGTAATATGAACTATAGATTGAATGATGAAGCTATGTCTGTGTAGGTCCATCAGACTGAAACAAGTGTTCCTGTGGGGGATGCTGATGATGAGGGGAGGCTATGTATGTGTGGGGGATATTTTTGTACTTTCTTTCAATTTCATTGTGAACCTGAAACTGCTCTGGAATAAAGGACATCTTTCAAAGAAAAATAACAGTCACTTTCAGTGATTTTTCTCTTATTTTCTGTTTTCAGTGTCATTGATTTTTTGCTCCTATCATTTTTATTTCCTTCCTTCTACTTGCTTTGGAGTTAATTTTATTATCTTTCTTGACTTTCTTAAAGTAGAAGCCTAGACCATTCATTTGAGACCTTCTTTTTCTAATATAAATATCAATGCTATACATTTCTCATAAAGCAATGTTTTTAGCTGCATCCCACAAATTTTATGTTGTGTTTTATTTTCATTCAATTAAAAATATGTCCTGACAGTTCTTTGAATTCCTCTTTGATTCATGAATTATTCAAATGTGTGTTGTTTAACTTCCAATATTTCCTGAATATATTTCTATTACTGATTGCTAATTTAATTCTTGAGCATCAGAGAACCTATTTTGTATGATTCTAATTCTTTTAAATTTGTTAAAGTTTAGTCCATCTTATTGAGTATTCCATATGCACTTAAAAATAGTATGTATTCCCATGTTGTTGGGTAGTGTGTTCTCTGTATATCAAGTTAGGTCAAGTTGGCTGATGTGTTTTTTATCTTTTGTGTCCCTGCTGGTTTTCTATCTACTTGTTCTATTTATTACAGAATGAGGAATGTTGAATGCTTGAATTATGGATTTGTCTATTTTTCTTTCGCAATTATCCTTAAGTTCAACTTTCTGTCAATTTCTCATTTATTTTAATGAGTATTTTTCTCCACAGTCTTTTCAAAGTTAGTCTGTGTATGGCAAAGCTCTTATTCCTTGTATACATGAATATTTTTCTTCATTTTTTATCACTTTAAATAATAATTTGGATGGATAAAAATTCTAGGTTGAAGTATTTTTTCTTCAGTATTAATGGTATTACTGTATTTTCTTATTGAATCTCTGTGATTTTTGAAAATCTGAGGTTGACCCTGTTCCTTTATCATTTGTTTATTCTCTGCTTTCGAAGTTACTAGAATTTCCTCTTGTCTTTTAAAAATATCACAATGTGACTACATATAGGTCATCTTTATCTAGACTGGATGTCTAAGAGACCTTTAATTAAAATATTTTTGTGTTTTTTTAATTAATTAATTTATTTTCTCCAATACATTTGTCTCTGCCTACCCCCACCACTTTCCCCTGCCCCTGCTCCCCCACTCCCTCCCTCAGTCCTTCCCCACTTTGGCTTTGTCCGTGAGTCCTTGCTATATGTTCCTTGACTTGCCCCTTCCCTTTCTTTTCCCCCACCCACCCCTCCCTCCTTCCCTCTTGTCTCTCTTGGTTTCTTTTTTCTTTCAGTGTTGCTGGTCTTATTTTCCTTACATCTTTGTTTTGTTGGTTAGGTTCTGCTTATAGGTGAGATCATATAGTATTTGTCTTCACCCCCTGGCTTATTTTGCTTAGCATAATGCTCTTTAGTTCCATCCATGCTGTTGCGAAGTGTAGTAGTTCTTTTTTTCTTTCTGCTGCATAGTATTCCATTGTGTAAATGTACCCATAGTTTTTTGATCCAATCATCTACTAATGGGCATTTAGGTTGCTTCCAACACTTGGCTATTGTAAATTGTGCTGCTATGAACATTGGGGGGCATAGGTTCTTTTGAATTGGCATTTTGGGATTCTTAGGGTATAGTCCCAGCAGGGGAATCACTGGATCAAAAGGCAGTTCCATTTTCAGCTTTTTGAGGCAATTCCACACTGCTTTCCACAGTGGCTGCACCAGTCTGCATTCCCACCAACAGTGTACTAGTGTTCCCTTTTCTCCACAGCCTCGCCAGCACCTGTTGTTTGTTAATCTGTTTATGATGGCCATTCTAACCAGTGTGATGTGGTATCTCATTGTGGTTTTGATCTGCATTTCTCTGATGGCTAGTGATGCCGAGCAGCCTTTCAAATGCCTCTGGACCCTCTGTATCTCTTCCGTGGAAAAGCGTCTGCCCAGGTCCTTTGCCCATTTTCTGATTGGATCATTTGTCTTCTTGGAGTGGAGTTGTGTGAGTTCTTTTTATACTTTGGAGATCAAACCTCTATCTGCTGTATCGTTAGCAAATATATTTTCCTTTATGGTTGGCTCCATTTTCATTTTGCTGATGTTTTCTTTAGCTGTACAGAAGCTTCTTATTTGGATGAGGTCCCACTTGTTTATTCTTTCCTTTATGTCCCTTGCTTTAGGAGACATATCGGTGAAAAAATTGCTGCGTGGGATATCTGAGAGTTTCCTGCCAATGTTCTCCTCTAGGACTTTTGTGGTGTTGCGACTTATATTTAAGTCTTTTATCCATCTTGAGTTTATTTTTGTGTATGGTGTCAGCTGATGATCCAATTTCAATTTTTTGCATGTAGCCATCCAGCTCTCCCAACAGCATTTGTTGAAGAGGCTATTATTGCTCCATTTTATGCTTCTGCCCCCTTTGTCAAATATTAGTTGCCCATATAGACCTGAGCTTATTTCTGGGCTTTCTATTCTGTTCCACTGGTCTATGGGTCTGTTCTTGTGCCAGTACCAGATAGTTTTGAGTATAGTGGCTTTGTAATATAGTTTGATGTCCGGTATTGTGACCTCTCCTACTTTGTTTTTCTTTCTCAAAATTGCTATGGCTATTTGGGGTCGTTTATGGTTCCATATAAATTTTTGAAATGTCTGTTCTATTTCTGTGAAATACATCATTGGTATATTAATAGGGATCGCGTTGAATCTATAAATTGCTGTGGGTAGTATGTACATTTTGATGATATTAATTCTTCCAATCCATGAGCACGGTATATGCTTCCACTTATTTGTGTCTTCCTTAATTACTTTCTTCAATGTTGTGTAGTTTTCTGCATACAGGTCTTTTACTTCCTTGGTTAAATTTATTCCTACGTACTTTATTTTTCTTGTTGCTATATCAAATGTTTTTTTTTTTCTGATTTTGTTCTACTTCTATTTCATTGCTCGTGTACAAAAATGCCTTTGATTTCTGAATATTGACTTTGTATCTCACTGTTTTGCCAAATTCACTTATTAGGTTGAGTAGTTTTTTGGTGGAGCCTACAGGGTTCTCTATGTACACTATCATGTCATCTGCAAACAAGGATAGCTTTACTTCCTCCTTTCCTATGTGGATGCCTTTTATTTCTTTTTCTTGTCTGACCGCTGTTGCTAGGACTTCTAATACGATGTTGAAGAGAAGTGGTGAAAGCAGACAGCCTTGTCGTGTTCCTGATCTTAGTGGGAAAGCTTTTAGTTTTTCCCATTGAGTATAATGTTGGCTGTAGATTTTTCATATATGGCCTTTATTACATTGAGGAATGCCCCATTTATTCCCATTTTGCTGAGTCTTTTGATCATACATGGGTGCTGTACCTTATTGAATGCTTTTTCTGCATCTATCAAGATGATCATGTGGTTTTTGTCTTTCCTTTTGTTTATATGATGTATTACGTTTATTGACTTGTGTATATTGAACCATCCCTGCATCCCTGGGATGAATCCCACTTAATCATGGTGGATAATCTTTTTAAAGTATTGCTGGATGCGGTTTGCCATTATTTTGTTGAGGATTTTAGAGTGTATGTTCATCAGCGATGTTGGCCTGTAGGTTTCTTTCTTGGTTGTGTCTTTATCTGGTTTTGGGATCAGGGTGATGTTGGCCTCATAGAAAGAGTCTAGGAGTCTTCCCTCCTCTTGGATTTTTTGGAATAGTCTGAGAAGGACAGGGGTTAGCTCTTCCTTAAATGTTTTGTAAAATTCTCCTGTGAAACCATCCAGCCCAGGGCTTTTGTGTGCCGGGAGTTTCTTGATGACTGCTTCAGTTTCCCCAGCTGTTACCGGTCTGTTCAAGCTTTCTGTTTCACCCTCCTTCAGTGTTGGAAGATTATACTTTTCTAGAAATTTGTCCATTTCATCGAGGTTTTCCAATTTCTTGGCATATAATTGTTCATAGTAGTTTCTTACAATCTTTTGTATTTCTGTGGTATCAGTTGTTATTTCTCCCCTTTCATTTCTGATATTATTTGTTTGGTTCCTCTCCCTTTTTGTCTTAATGAGTCTGCTTAAAGGCTTGTCGATTTTACTTATCTTTTCATAAAGCCAGCTCCTGTATTGGTTGATCCTTTGAATTGTTCTTTTCATCTCTGTGTCTTTCAGTTCTGCTCTGATCTTGATTATTTCCTTCCTTCTACTTGCTCTGTGATTTATTTGTTATTGTTTCTCCAGTTTTTGAAGTTGTAGGGTTAAGTCATTTATTTGAAATGTTTCTATCATTTTTAAATACTTAAATCTTTGAATATATTCTCTCCACCTCCTCCCCCTATTCAGACTTTTATGCTGACTTCTGGGAGACTTTCTTAGTTTATTTTTCTAGCTTGGTAATTTATTTTTCAACAGTGTTTTTCCTATCTGTTACATTTTTAATACTTAATGTTTCCAGATAGTCTGATTTTATAGGTTTAATAGTTTCTCTAGTCTCTTATACTGGTATAGATATTAATAAACAGACCAGCAGAACTAAGGTCTGCTTGAGTGTGGTTGGTAGGGTAATAATATGGGTGTAATAATTTAGTTTTAATTTGAACATTTCAACTAAAATGTCATATCATGTGCTTGAGTGTGATATTGTTATGTTACAGAATTACATGCTTATGATTTTGTAATAAAAAGGGGGTGTTATTTGTGCCAGACCCTGTATATTATAACTTGGAGCTCATCTCTTCTAAACATTCCACTTTCATTAATAACATTGTTCAGTTTATTGTTTCTTTTTGGTTATAATTGAAGTCTAAGGATGTTTAGTTATTTTGGCCTCTGAACTCATGTTCCCCTGTGGCATATAAAGCTATTTTGGCAATGTTTGATCAGATAAAGAGGGAGAATGATCTTCCTAGGTTAGAAAACCCACAGACACCACTCCTGTTAGATGATGTTCCATCAGGCTTGTAGGCTAGTTGGGGATTCACCTTCAGGAAGTAGTTTCTTCATGTGGTAATTTGCCTGGGGTGGAGAGAGGAAGGATATAGAGGAAGAGATAATGGAGGAATGCTATCTCTTGTCATCAGTACCAACTTCTCTGTGTTGCTGTTGACAAATTTAGTGGAGATCTGATCACTAATACGTTTGTGACAGTCTGTGATGAGGAGCATTGGAGTGATTCTGTTTTTATGTTGTACACTTGGTGGACCCTGTCAATCAGGAAATTCATGTATTTCTTTTCATTGTATTTTTCCTAAATTATTTTACTCATCTACCCTTTCATTTTCTTGGTTCTCTCTTTTTGAGAAATCCTGTTATCTGAATATTCAGCCTCTTTGACAGGTATAGTTTTAATATTTTTTTGTCCTCCTTTTTTGTATGTTCTCTTTGCTGGGATATTTCTTAAGCTCCTTTAACTCTTCTAATTAGTAACTTTAAATTAACTTTTTTGAAACAAAACATGTACATTGAAAATTGTACATTTTCTAAGATTAGAGCTCATTGAATTTTTACAAAGTGGCACCCTTTTAAATACTATCCTGATGAAAAAATAGAACATCACCTGTACCATAGAAGACCCACTTTTGCTGCCTCCTAGTCACTACTTCCTCCTCAATGTCTGTCCTGACTTTTAATACCCTGGGTTGTTTTTTGTTTTTTTTTTTTTACTTGGAACTTTCTGTAAGTGGAAATGTAGAGTTCTGTGTGTAGTGTCTTTTAGTATCATGTTAAGTTTTATTTATGTTGCTGCATGTTGCAGTAGTTCATGGTTTCTCATTACTGTGATGTAGTTTGTTTTATGAATTACTATAATTTATCCATTGAGCTGTTGATGGACATTGGGATTATTTCTTATTTGGGACCATTACAAATACTATTGTTGTGAACATCCTTCAATACATCCTTTGTTGTATACATGTACATATTTCTGTTGGGTATATCCCTAGGACTTGAGAGCTGAAGCATGTGGTATCCATATATTTAGCTTTAGAAGATATTGCCAGTTTTCCCATGGATCAGGAATTTGGGTGCAGATTAGCTGGGTGATGCTGACCCAGAGTCTTTTGCGTGAGTGAAGTCAGAATGCCAGTAAAGACCACAGTCATTTGAAGGCCTGACTTTATTGAAAGATCCTCTTCCAAAATGTCTCACTCAATATCATTACTGTTGGCAGGAGGCCTGAGTTCCCCACTGTGAAGCTTCTTGATTATGTATGTGACCGCTAACTTGCCCTAGAGGGAATGATCCAAGAGAGTTAGCAGTCCTTTTAATTTTAGTCATTCCGGTGGATTTGCAGTGATCTGTTGTGGTTTTAGTTTTCATTTTCTTGATGACTAATGAGATTAAATACCTTTTCCTTTATTGAGTACCTTTTAAATGTTTTTGCTATTCTAGTTTTCATTTCCAGTATTTCTTTTTTATTTTCTGAATATTCACATTTCTGGAATCATGTTTTTGTTTTATGGATGCAGTATTTTTTTTCTTATCTCTTATGTGATAGAAGGGACAGTGCCCCATTTCCCTCTAATGGTTTTTATTTCTCTGCACAGTTTCTGTTTCTTTTGAGTTTTTTTTTCCTTGTTCTCTGCTTTTGATGTTAGAGTCTTTCCTTAAATATCTCTGAACCTTTGGCTATTATTTAAGAGCCAGCTTTTTAAAAAGCTGACCAAAGGTGTGGGAAGATAGAAGACAGCATAGAGGGGATAAAGGGTGATGGAAGGAGTCTTGACTTGGGATGGTAAACACACAGTACGGTATACAGATGATGCATTGAATTTTACACCTGAAACTTATATAATTTTATTAACCAGTATCACTCCAATAAATTCAGTAAATAAAATAAAAATAAATAAAATGCTGATTGAAGAAATAGATTGTGTGCAAATGGCGATATGACCATGCACTTCATTGTAAGGTCCCTGGGTTGGGATGTTTTACTAGGAACTCCCAATGTCAGGATCTATAAATTTATGTCTTTTTTTCCCTTGTGAATTGTCAGATTCCCCAGAGCATACTCTCCAGTGTACTACCTGTAGACTATAAGTCTGGGAGTCTCAACATTTCACATATGAACTTTCATTTAGTATATAACTTTGATTTTTAGTATTGTGGTTGCACTCTCAACTATGCATGGTTGTTTCCCAGTCCCAAGACACTCCTCGTTTCCACTTCTCAATAGTGAATCCCCAGACTTCTGTGAGGGAATGAAGAGGAGCAGTCAATAGGCAGGCAGAGTAGAGGGAGGGCATCAGTGCTCTGACTGTCCCTTAGTAGTTCCAGCAAAACATGGTACTGCTAACCCTGTAGCTCTTGGGGAGTTTCAGGATTAGTTTGCCTCTCAGATTTCACCATTGCTGGTTTAGTATTTAGTTTTCTCAGGTTTTCCGGGTTAGTTACCACTATACTCCTGTTTTCTATCTTAGAAACAAATTTATAATTGTCAACTCATCTTTATCTGTCTGGGTTTATATCTTTAAAAAGATCTTTTAATGCCATTCTTACAAGATTTTAGGCAAGAACAGAGGAGGTAAGCACACGTGCTTAATCCATCATCTTTGACTGGCAGTATTGCTTTTTAAAACGTGTGCGTTTTAAGAATAGTGACAATTGTGAAGTCAGGTTATTTTCTGTTCATTGATTGTATCATGTTACCTCTTTAAGCATTCAAAATTTATTAAGGTCGTGTATTTGTCATCCTCAAACAGTATTTTTTTAGTTAAAATAAAACAGACTTTGTAGTAACTGTACTACACTGTCTTCTATGAGCCTATTTCCTGGGTCTGAGTATATCAGTTAGTTGTGTCTCATCGCACTTCTCAACTAATCCCATCAACCATGACCATCTCTTCAAAACTTATTCTTTATTTCTGTGTAAATTGTGTTTTAGGCATCTATGTACTGTTCTCTGTAATCTGCCTGGGTAGTGGTGGTCAGGGGAGCAAGGAGGAATGTGGTTGGTCTCAGGATCTGTCTACAGGAATTTAATGTTCTAACTTCTTCACACACCCAATTTCCAGCAGGATAAGTTTCCTATAAGACCCAGCATAGAGGGACCTTTCCTATTGTTCTTAATATTATGGTGCCACCATAATTATTTGGTAAACTAATTTGGTTATTTAGATAAAGAATCAGTCACAGATAGGTAATGTAATTCTTTCTTAATTTTGTAGCCCTATGTTAGACTTTCATTTGGACTACAGTGGTTCTCTGGTGGTAACACAGTTGGTACTAAGAGGTAGTATAACTTTTAATCTTGAAAGTGCTAAGGGATTAGGTTCTCTAGAGCTGAGTGCCAGTTAGAGACTAGCACCTATAATCACTTGTGGTCATCTCAAATATCAACCGTTGGGATATTTTAAGGGAAGTGGGTATTGTGGGCAAAGTTAACATTATGTGTCAGTTAGTTTTCTAAATTATTTGTCCCTTTGGTTTGAACTTGGGCTAAATATTCAACATATATATTATCATCACAGCCAGAATGATGATCAGTGCCTTTAGAAATAAAGCAATTTTTCTCAAAACAAAGATAGAGCCACCAGGGCCCCCAATTTTGAAGTGATCGCATTTATAATGTGTTTAGAAAAATAGATAAATTGAACTACTAAATATTTTAACTATATTTTATCCTTTGATTTCTATTTTAAAAATATACTCTGTAAATTTGTTATGGTTTTTATCTAGTTTATTGGTATGAGAAGTGATTTTCAGAGACTAAGAAATCTGCTCAGGAGCATATAACTCAGTTGACGGAGATGGAATTTTGACCTAGATTACTTCTGTAAACAGAAGGTGCCTCCCAGTCAAGAAAAAGTAGAAATTGACAGGTTGATGGTTCCTGTATTTATCAGTTTGCAGAGGATTATGTTTCTCAGTATGATCGCAATAAATGTGTAGACTTTCTTTCCTTAATGAGTTGCTCTTTATAAAGTCCTCTGTTGTGTATCTAAAGACTTTATTGAGCTCTATTCTTTTCTTCTTCTTTCCCACTCCCTGCCTTATTTTCTACTCCCCCCTCTCCTTTTTTCCCCCTCCTTATCCTTTAACTTCTTCCTACCCTTCTGTGCATACCCCAATCCTATTTTTTTCCTCCCAGCAATACCTACTAGTTTAGTTACACCTATCAGAGATTTAACAAATAGGTAATTAAATGTGATTGCACAAAGTACAGTTGACTAATGAAAAAGGAGTTTCTCAAAATGTTTATTTAGAATCAGAGGTGTAAGTAAGATAATAAATAGAATAAATAGCCCTGGCTCAAGAGCTGCAGGAAAAGCTTAAAGGTCACTTCTTGCAGAAGTTTTCTCTGACCATTCCCACCCCCTGACCAGATCACAGTGATTTCTTAGAACTTTCTCATAGTACTTATTACCATAAAAATTAGATAACTGGCTGTACAATGAATGGTTTCATATCTTTCTCCTCTACTAGAATATAAGCCCTATAAAAGCAACAGTATGTCAGTCTTACTGACTGATCATGCCTCAGTTAGCATAGTGGCTCCCACATAGTGGCCACGTTTTGATGGATCCGTGAATGGAGGGTGGATGAATGGGTAGAGTAAATTAATGAGTGAAAAGTTATTAGTTTCATTTCATTTCCTCTTGTTTGAACTATTTCAGTAACCTCCTGACTATTCTTCGTATCACCATCTCAAAGCTATGGGTCTACATTGTCCCAATCCCTTATTTTATCTCCAAAGATTTCTTTATCTCTTCAGAAACCAGTGATTTCTTAGTGCTAATTTATGAAGTTTGACTTGTTAATGAGGCGTCTCTGCATTGAGTCCCAACCAAATATTTTAGTCTCATTTTCTCTCATTTCCCCCCTTGTATTGTACACATCAGCTAAATTGCATTATTCGCCACTACCTGTCACTCTTGTGTCATTGTACTTTCTCATTTTCTTCAAGCAGATAATTCTGATTACAACATCCTTTCTCCTTTTCTTGGCTAACTTCTGCTTATTCTTCAAGACTCACCACGAATATCTCTGTTATATAAAATGCTACCCCAGCTAGAATTCATCACTTCCTTTGTGCTCACAGATCACTTTATGTTTAAAAGTTACATATAACACTTATTATTTGGTTTGGTAATTTTTATCTAATTGATCTTTCTCTAAACTTGATGCTTTTTAAAGGGAGGATCTCTTTTTTAGCTCCCTCAGCATGGAGCATCTGGGAGACAGCACAGAGTAGTGAAAAGAGTATTTTTTAATACCAAAGAGATCTGGTTATGGTTGATTTTTTTTCTGCCACATGCTAGTTACTTTAATTATTCTTTTGTGCTAATGCTCTTTCTTTTTCTTTCCTTTTTTTCTTTTCTTTTTTTTTTTTTGATAAGTGACCTAAAATCTGTTATTCATGAGAAAAATATAAACATTAAATTTTAAATTTTAGTCCAATGATATTTTTAAAGGATTGAAGTGTTACGGATTTTAGAAATCATTTCCAGGATCATACCTAGAGAGAAATATATGATCCATTCATTTTTATATTCTCAGAGTACCTCTTTTCCCAACTAAAAAGTTCTTAAGCTTCCCGTCAGTTCAGTATTTGTGTGTATAATGCTGTGTGTCTAACATTATCCATTGGGAATTACTGAGCACACTTACTACTCACACCCCAGGCACTCTGGATACATATTTGATGTCGCTTTAATCCTCAGAATAAGCCTGTACAGTGTGAATTGTCACCTCCTTTGAGGAAATAGGCTCAGAAACCTTGAGCAACATTATCTGTAAAGTGGTAAAAGAAGAATTATGGTATGAAAAGATATTTAAGGAGAAGAGACTCCTGTTGCCTCACTTATGCACTTGAGACTGAGGAATGATTTTTTAAAAAAAAACAACAACCAGATTGCTTCTTGTATAATCAAGATATTACTAATGTTTGAAGGCCAGTGTCTTGAGAATCAAATAAAGTATCTTACAGAGTTTCTTGCCCTTATAGATCGTTGATTAATTGTGAAAGGTGACTCAGGCTTTTCACACTGCAGGGATTTCAGTGACAGTTGTAGTGGCCAGAGTGTTTTTCCAGGGGGGTGGGGTGGAGATTTAATATATCCTGTTTGAAAGGGTCTGTAAACTATCACCAAAGGACATGCAAAGCCACACGATTAGTAATTTTATATTTGAATGTGAAGGGCAGTAGCACATTTGACCTGACCCAGTTTTCTCACCCTTGGTGAGCACTTTTGGCTATTTAGTTCTTTGCCATGGGAAGCTATGCTGTGTATTGTAGGATATGTAGCCATATCCCTGGCCCCTGCCCACTAGATGCCAGCAACAATCCCTCCCTGGCTCCACCCAGTCAGGACAACAAAACGTTGCCAGATGACAGCTGAGAGACAAAATTGCCCCTGATGGAGGGCCAGTGATGTAAACAAAGCTTTTGCAGAGTTTATTACCTATGTTTTGAAATCCCTTAATAGACAATGTACACGGACTTGGTGCTGGGTGACCTTGAAATAGAACCTTGAAAAAAGCCCACACCCTTGTGGAGCTGATGACCCATGAGACTTGTTGAGATCTTTTGGCAGAGTAGAATATTTCTAGCAGTTGACTGAAATAGCTTTGGTTGAGGCTGTTAGCAAAAATTTGTTTCAAAGAAGTTTAACATCTGTTTTCATTTCTGCTTTTGTAAGTTGCTTTGCTACTCAATTCCTTTATTTTAAGCTGTCTTCCTCATAGAACTTAAAATATTTGAGTATATGTCAAAATTTCCATTTTAATAGGAAATATGTTTTATTCAAACAGAAATCAAAAATAATAATTTTAAATTAGGGTAGAATAAGTTTAATGTTGTGAAGTCAGGCTCAGATAATAGCAGAATACATAATAGTGAAGGGAACTAGATGTCTGGTTGTAGTTGAGATTCACTTCCTGTTCTTGTTTATCATGGAAAGTTGCACCTTATGAAAGATTTTAGATTCAGATCATTGTATTATTCTAAGAAAAAAATTTCAAAATGCTAACCACGTCTTTGGTAACCATAGCAAAATATACAACACATAAAAATAATCTCTTCCCTATCTTAAGGTTGAATTTTTTTGTATATGATAGATGTTGAGTTCTTAAGTATCTAATGTGCTTTTATTATCTGACGTCAAAGGAAAAAAGTCTTTCTCAGTTGTAAGAGCACAGGCATGCCTCTTAGTTGAAGTAATAAAACCAACTCTGCCTTATTTAGCAGAAAGAGAGTTTATTATTACAGTAATGCACAGAATATTTGGGAGGACACAGAACCTGTCTTGGATACAACAAAACCAGACTAACACTTACATTACCCCCCTCCCCTGAACTGGTATTATTTGTTTACTTAATGTTGAATGTTGGCTTATAGAACCTAAGAGTAATAAGGATAGTTTGGTCTCTAGTATTTTCAGCTCTCACCCTGGTGCCTAGAGCAATGCCTGACTTGTAGTAGTCCCTTAATAAATGTTTGTGTATAGATAAATTGTTTGACCCAAAATATGTTAATGTTATCAACAACATGGAAAAACAATGCAGAGTGGAATTATGAACTGTTAATGTTATACATTCTACTTGGAGATTTTTTTGGTAGCAGATTTTGCACTTTCTTTTAAGGAATCTTGATAAATACATTTTGAATGACTATTTTGTACCATAGAACTTTGCCTTTCATATGTTCATATTTTAAATGAATATCCATGACAGTCTTGCAAAAGTAGATCATGATATTGTTGTGTCTCTTGTGTGAAAGCAGAGATTCTGAGAACTGAGTCACTAGAAACGTGTCTATTTAAGTGGAAGAGCCTAGATTAAGTCACCCCTGTCTGACGCTTAGCTCAGACATTTTCCTTTGTGCCACACAGCCTAGTGTTACTTTCCTCTTTTTTTTTAGGTGAAAAATCTAGTTTTCCTGTTCAGTATACTAGAAAATAATTTGATGCTATAAACTTATCAAACCAAGGCATCCTATACACATTTTCAAGTGCAGTATTGCAAATGTTTATAAAAATAAATGTTAACATATAAAGATAATATATATGACTGTATTCAAATTTTGCTTCTAAAATGAGAAGTACAAAATAAGCACATGCTGAAAACAATTTTTTAGATTGGGATATAATAGCCTATATAATGGTGTTTGAAAAAGTACTATCTATAACACTCTGTAGTTATTTAGTTATTAATTTAATAGACAGAAGAAACTGTGCTGTTTCTTTTCAAGGGTTCCAAATGCTGCCACTATGTTTTATACTTTTTAAAAAGTAAATAAATTAATTAAAAAAAATAAAAATAAAAAAAAAGTTTTGAAATAATGCAGGATCTAGAAAAATTACAAGAACAGAGCAAAGAACTCTTATACCCTAAACCCAGATGCCCTAATTATTAATATTTGTTTACATTTGCTTTATTATTCTCTATCCATATACACATATATTTATATATTTATATATTTTTATATATGTATATTTTCTGAATCATTGAGAGCAAGCTGTAGATGTAACACTGCTTTACCTATAAATACATCAGTATGCCGAGTCTGTCCAGAAAGTACCCAGCCATGTACTATAAAATATAAAGACATTTATTGGAGAAGATATAAGAAACAAGAAACATTGTACATAGGACAATGACTCCTCAGTCCCCTTCGAAATAAGCACCTTGGGACCTCAAAGAGTTCTCTCAATCACCATTAACAGCCCTGTCGTCTTTTCCTGAATCTCATTGACTGTCTGAAATATCCTCCCTTTCAAAGGTGGTTTTAGTTTTGGGAAAAGCCAGAAGTTGCATGGCACCAAATCAGGGCTGTAAGGGAGGCTGAGTCATTGGGTGATTTGATGCTTCACCAAAAAACTCTGCATGAGATGTGATGCACAAGCAGGTGTGTTGTTGTAATGAAGCTGCCGATCACCAGTTAGTTGCCCATAGCTACAGACTTCTGAGTCATCTGTATAGTTTCCATGGAGGAATGTTCAAGCTCAGCACAAAAATTTGATGCATATTTGTGGCTCTACTTGCTCAGTCATTTTGGATGTGATGGCCACGCAGTACACATGCTCACTCAGTGGCGTCTACCACCCCCACTGACTAGTGAAGTAAAGTCGTCGTTGTTCACACATGCACATTCCAGTCCATTCTCCTTGGCTGCCAGGTTACATCAGTGTCACGCAAAGCATTCTCATTATGTTAACAATGAATGGTTGGACTTTTTCTGAACAGACCTTATATATTACTTTATTCATATTTGTCAGTTGTCCAAATGTCCTATTTTATAGCAAAAAGAAAAAACATACATGGTCTATTCCATAATTATGTCCTATGTTCAGTTGTTATGTCCCTTTACTCTTCAATCTGGAACAATCCTCATTTTTTCTTTCTCTTTTATGATCTTGACATTTTAAATGGTAAAAACCAGTTATTTTATAGAAGATGAACCTTATTTTAATAATATGGTAGAATTAAAGTTTTTGAAAATGAAGCATTAGGTAAAAATAATTTGTACTTCCCATGTTTTTGTTGGCATGACTTGTTAAAGCTTTTTATTATGAAAAATGTCAATCACAAAAACAGCCCTATTACCCAGATATAATAATTAACATTATTGCCATCCTTTCTTCTATTCTCCTAAAAACCAAATACTTTCACTTTAAGTATTTTGAAACATTTTCACCATCATATTGTTTTATTTCATATTTAAGTAAGTTGTAAAAAATGACATTTCTTATATAATCATAAAGTTATTTTTCCTAACAAAATTATTTTTAATTCCTTACTGTTATGTACTACCAAAACATTATTCAGAGTTATCCTATTATTTTAAAAAGAGCCCATTTACATTTAGTTGTGCATTTGATTTTGATGCCTGTTAAGTTTCTTCTTTATCTTTTTAAAATTAGATATTTCTTCCTCCCTTTTGGTAGAATATTTTAATGTTTTCTGTGGTATGATGGAAACACATGAGTTTGGCTTGCTCATTATCTGTTCCATGGTCCCCCTTGTGCCTCCACATAAATCAGAGGTTGGAAAACTGAATGCTCTATTTCTTAACTCTTCTTCCATCCAGAATTCTGGATATGATATAGGCCACCAATCAGAAGTACTTGTACGGTGCTTGAGTTCAGTGTGAGCCAAGGCAGTAGCATATGAGATACCATTTCTCTGGTCGACCTGCAGACCCAACAGGGTTCTGAGGGTTACTCTTCAGACAACTTCCTGATCCCTAGGCTCTGCTGAAATGATCTAATGACTTCCTAATTTTCTAGAGTCTTGAATGCAGCAGAGTAGGCAGTCTTCCGGGTAGATCAGTGTGTGTGGGGTTGGGGGGGTGTAAGTAATGTGGTTTTTCAGGAGTCTTTCTGGAGGCACAGCCTGGATCTGCCCTTCTAGCCCTTCCAGCAATTTTATAAAGCAATCAATTCTGTGTAAAATATTTTTCTGCCAAAAAAAACTTGAGAGGGTTCTATAATCTATAAATAAATCTTAGCTGACAGAACTGGTAATCAAAATAATGTAACATTTATATTTAACCTTAAATGTATATATTACAAAGCAGTATACCTAAATCTGAGATTCTTAGATTTGAACTGGGACATAGTTTAAGGAAAAGGAAGTAGCTCTTTGTATTAGGAGATCAAGTTAATCAAGGAACAGTGTGTGTGTGGGGGGGGGGGGGTGTGTGTGTGTGTGTGTGTGTGTGTGTGTGTGTGTGTTAGGAGATCAAGTTAATCAAGGAACAGTGGTGTGTGTGTGTGTACGTGTGTGTGTGTGTGTTTATGAAAAACTCTGACAATCTATTTCTGTGGATTTCTGGTATGTGTTCTTTACTGGTGATTTTGTCACCAAAACCATTTCTTACTAGGACTTCTTGAAGTTTTATTGAGACTACTCTTCCATGTGATCATAGAATATGAATGTGGCCATGCGTTTCCCATTCCTGTCTTCTCATATGGTTTGGGTGGCTGCAGCTAACTGATTAGAGACAGAGACTTCCAGCTATGTGATATCCTCTCCCACCTTTCTCTCAGTCCTTTGTAAATATATCCCTAAATTTCTGCTTCCATCCCTGATGTAACAAGAGTATGGGAATGTGTTAGAGACTACACTCACCTGCTTTTAAAATGTATTGCACAAATTTTGAGACATCCACAAATGCAGAGAGAATAGTATAATGACTACAGGTACCTATCACCTTTTCAGCACCTTGTCAAACACAAACTTCAAATAATTTGACAACTGGATCCCTAACGGGGCACTTTTTTCCTTTGCGTTTTACTACTTGCTTCCTAAGTTCTACATGACCAAGATCTAAAGTAACCCTCAGCCCTATGCCTGACTCTGACTGACCATTCTCTTCCATGGGTCTTCTCTTCAGAGGGTCTCTTCAGAGACCGCATATGTGGGTGGAAGCACTGTCATAGGGCATGTCTCAGGTAGCGCCCATACCAGGTTGTTGGGACAAAAAAGAGAAACTGCTTTGCTTTCTTGTCATGTGGGTGTTGTGGCTCTGGGTCTGTTTTTGATGATGCCTTCCTCTTAACAGCTGTTCTTTAAGTAAAACACATAACACTCAAATTCATGACCTTTTCTTTGTTCTTCTTCCCTTAATGGGGAAAAATAGACAATAGTACATGAGATAGCACTTGGAATATTTTCATTACTCTCTCAAATTATAATATATGATAGACCAATACATGATAATATGCTTTGTATTTATTTTTTAAACCCTAATACAGGCAGTAACCCCCATATATTTTCACTATGTATATTTTTAAAAAGCAGATGTTTTGCTATAGGACTTAAAGGAAAATTAATGGAACTACTGCCCTCAAGCATTAAGAACACATCAAAGCATTACTTTTTTTTAGAGTAGGATTAAAAACTTTTGTTGCCTCTTTGTAGTTTCATTCTGACACACTTTTTTCTCCTCAAACCTGCATGGGAAAAGTCATTCTTACAAGATATAGAAACTAAAAATAAATGTTCTCACACTCTGAGAAAGCTGATAAAGGCCAATCAAAATTTATCTGAGTTCTTGGTTTGGTCAGTTGTGGTAGGTACCATATGGAACATAAGAGTAATGTGGTTCCTGTCTGTGAGTGCTTGCAATTTACTTGAGTAGACAAGACATCTAAAAAGCGTTATTGGGGCAAAAGGCAGATCCATTTTTAATTTTTTGAGGTTATCTCCATACTGTTTTTGACAGTGGCTATGCCAGCCTGCATTCCCACCAACAGTATGAAAGGATTCCCCTCTCTCCACATCCTCACCAGCACTCGTTTGTCAATGTATTGATAGCCATTCTTACAGGTATGAGATCGTATCTCAGTGTGGTTTTAATTTGCATTTTTCCGGAGATTAGGGACATTGAGCATCTTTTTGTGTGTCTATTGGCCATCTGTATGTTGTCTTTGGAGAAGAGTCTGTACAGGTCCTTTGTCCATGTTCTAATTGGGTTGTTTGTTTCCTTTTGGTATTGGCTGAACTAACAAGCAAAACAGAGAGAGACTCACAGATGGAGAGCAGACAGCAGCTAGCGTGGCGGGGAGCAGGTTAGGGGGTGGAGAGATTGAGCAAAAAGAAAAAAAGACTCATGGACATGGACAGCAGTGTGGTGATTGCTGGGGGGGAGGAGGATAGGTATAAGGGGACTAAATGGTAATGGAAAAAATACAATAAAGATTAAATAAAAAAACATTTTTAACAATGAGAAGCTGTATAGTAAGTGTGCAAATAATGCAGAAGAGGTCTTTAAATTTTTTGAGGAGAGTAAGCTGTTGAAAAATAAAGTAAAATCATGAATTGTGTTTATTTTTTATACAGTTTCTTCTTACAATACAGTGATGCAGAGATTTTTCTAAATTTGAACAGTCTGGACATTCATTATCAGGGATAAATGAAATAAATGTATTGTACTTATATGTTGCTTCTTTGTATATGGAAGGAAGAGGAAAAGCTAGTGGCACTCTTATACTTTCAACAGAAAACATCCTCTCTGGAAAATAAGTCTTTACTGATTTAAATGTCATTCCAGTTTCCAATTTAATATATTTTTCATGATTAATATTTTAGTGTTAAACATGTATTACTGCTGCCTAACAAACTATGACATGCAGTAATAAAACCTCTCATCTGTCATACTTTAATAACACAAATCCTATAGTATCTTCAGCTAATATTTGCTGATTTACAGTCAAGAAATATTTTTTGAGTATTATCTATATGTAAAGTGCTGTGCTCGGAACTACCCAGAATAAGAAATAATAGTCAAGGTTTCTGCCCCAGTGCAGCTTCTGTTTCAGTTGAGGGGTAAGAGTAATGCACATGAAATAATGGACCATAGGCTGTATGATAGTTGGCAGAGAGCTTGCATATTATAAAACACTGTTATTTCTTTGATAAAAAACAAATCTAGAAAGGCTAAAAGGCTGGACAAAGGTGATGTAGCTGAGCACTCCCCAACCTTTTTGGCACCAGGGACCAGTTTTGTGGAAGACAGTTTTTCCACGGAGCTGGTGGTTGGGAAGAGAGAGAGGAGACAGGAGGCAGAGTTCATGTGGTAATGCAAGTAAAGCTTTGCTCTTCCTTGCCCGCTGTTCTCACCACCCGCTGTGCGGCCTGGTTCCTAAGAGTCCATGGACCAGTACCAGTACATTGTAGCTGATTAGCCCTCAAACCAAAACCAGACCACAGGTTTTTATGGCAGTATGTCTTTTCTCCTCCTTTGTTGTAAGATAATATAGTTGTAAAGATAAAACTGTATAAAAGCTAAATAAGCTGAGGAAAGAAAGATGAGCGGCTTTGAGTAGTGAAAAAAGAATTAAAGAAGGAGGTGTAATTGGGATGTGAGTGTAAAGAATAAATGGAGGAAGCGGAATAATGCAGCCAGTGAGAACCAAATATTTGTTATATTCATGGGACAGAGACAAAACCAACTAGGCTAACTTAAATGACACATATTGAGCAATGGAGGGAAATTAGGTTTGCAAGGGCTTGAAAGTCTACGAAAGGAACCTGGATTTCATGTGGTAGATCATGGAGAACTATTCTCAGTTCTTGAGCATGAAATGACACACTGAAAGTGGGATTAAGGAAGATATGTTTGTTTGTCACAAGAACTGATTAGTGTCTGCATTTTTTTCTTTTCTTACACTGTGTGTATTGACCTCTTTAATGCTAAGTAGGTTAAACATTTTATTAATCAGAAGGCTAGCTTATGTTGTGTCCACAAATTTAACCCTGGAATCTCAGAGGCTGAATACATAAGTGCAGCGATTTTCAATCTTTTTTTATCTCATGGCACACACAAACTAATTAGTAAAATTCCGTGGCACACTAAGAAATCCTTTTTTTTCCAGTCTGACCAAAAGAAAAAAAAAAGGTAAAATTTTGATTCATTCACATCAGACATCTGTTTTTGGGTTGGCTGTTATTTTTTTATTTGACATTTCTAAGGGAAAAGAGGTCAGTGCCCCTGATTAAATAGTCACATGGTTGAAAATAGCTGCATAAATATATTTCTTCTCTGCACTACTTGGCTAGCACAGGTGGATGGGATACGGGGGTGGGGAATTCTCCATTTACTCATTTAAGGACCCATGCTGACAGAGGTCCCATCATCTACAACATCACTGGTCGCTGCGGTAGGAGAGAAGAGTGGGATGAAATATTCTTCACTGCTCTCTAACACTTCAACCTAAAAGTGACAAATGTCACTTTTGTTCCCACTAATTGGCCAGAAGTAGTCACATGTGCCCCTCTAGTGCACTTAAGGATATTCAGTGAGCAGTAAGTGGCTCTCCCAAGCCTCTCTGAGGATCTGGGGCATACAGTTCTACTGGTTTAAGAGAGATATTTAATGATCAAGAGTGCAGACCCTGGAAATGGACTGCCTAGCCCTCCCTCTTACTAGCTGTGTGACCTTGCCTAGTTGGGGAAGTTACTCAACTTCGCTGGGGCATAATTTCCTTGTCTATAAAACAGGGATAGTAATTAGAAAAGCCTCACAGAATTATTGTGAGTTGTGAGACTTGAATGAGAAAACACACACACATATATATGTGTGTTAGAGCACTGTACCATTTAATTTTTAGTATGTAATTTTATTATTATTATTAACCTGTTGGTTTCTCATAGAGCAGTTGAGGGGACCGGTGGGAAAGAAGTTATAGTAATATGTCTATGATGCTAGCTTCTGGACTAGGATGATGATGTTGAGCAGAGAAAAGATGGGCAAGAGAGATGGGCAAGAGGGTAAAACCCAAGCAAGATTCACTGGCTAAATACCATGGATGAGAGGAGGATGATCAGGTGTGGGTGACTGAGAGAAAGAAGCTTGAGTTTGCAGAGAAATTAAGGGTCCTTTCAGGGAAAGAAAATTAGCTTAAAGTCCCAATGTGGTGATGGGAGATGTCCAAGGCACAGGAGGCCACAGGAAGTAGAAGAATAGAGCCATCTTTTAATGGACATGTTTCTAGAAGTGGGGACATCCTCATGCTCTAAGTCAAGCAACAGTCACTGATGTCAGATGGTTCAGATTTAATTACTGGCTCCACTTCTCCATGTGGCCTGGCACTCTAGTTTCCTCATCAGCAAAATGGAGATAATATTTGTACCCATCACTTAAAGTAGTGAGGATTAAGTGAGATAATGCTTATCAAGCACTCTGAAAAATGGCACGTAGTAAACAGTTAATAAGTGTTCCTTCTCAACGAACAGAGCTGTTGAAATGAAATTTGGGAATTATCTTTAAAGTGATCAGTTTTTCGGAGCTGAATGTAAAACAGACTTGTGTTGGCAGAAGTTCTCATGGTTGTATTTAGTCTTGCCTGGATTCAGAAAAATGGGCTGTATTGTCAACAGACTAGCTTTTCATTCTTACCTGAATAGTCAATGAGCAAATATTTTTAGGTTTGCAAAGAATAGTAAATTAGAGTGGGCTTAAAATGACCAAAATATATCATTTTAAGGACTTATTTGAGATCAATGCTTCCCCTTTTAAAATTGCCTGGCACTCTTTTTTATTCATTGGTAGGTGTCACTGCCCTTTGCCTCTTGAAATACAAAATTATTTCCAAGCAGAACATATTTCTGTATCTACATTTAAATTGGCTTATTGGGCAGTTACCTTTATCTTTTTTTTTTTTTAATCCTCACCCAAGGATATGTTCAGAGAGAAAGGAAGAGAGAGAGAGAGGAAGAAGGAGGGAGGAAAAGAGAGAGAAAGATACATGTATGTGAGAGAGAAACATCGATCACTGTATGCATCCCTGGCTGTATCTTTTTATAGATCTGGTTTATATTACAGGGCCTTACAGGGTAATGATCTTTAGTTACACCTATGGTCTAACATGTAAATAAGCATTTAGGGTGTTCCTTTTCACTTCATTGAGAAATTAAGAACTTCAGATATTTCAGTAGGACTTTAGAATGTTGTTACTAATAGTACAAAACAGGTGCTATTTGATTAGATGGATATTTGAGAACCTTCTGTGTACCAGGCTCTGTACCAGGTGCTGTGTCAATAATGGACAACATCCTCATCCACATACATTGACAGCCTGGCTGAGTTTATAATCTACCTACTGTTGGTTATTTCTACTATTTAAGGATGGATTGTCAGCTGGTATATAATGAAACAATTAAGCCCTCTATTACATTTTTGGTCTGATTGAGTTCTGTATTCTTTATGGAGTTAGAGTTACATTCCTCATGCTGCCTCTGATTTACCAGGTGCTTTTTCTTAACTTAGATTTATTTGTAAAGTGTAGCTGATACTATCTGCTCCATCCTGTTTCACAGAATTGTGTGAAGGAAAACATTACATACTCTATGGACTATTTTGTAAGTTATTGAGCTCTTCATATATTGCTGATGTCATTTCTAACATCTAACATTTACTATTCTATTCTATTCTGTGATATCACTGAAGAATCAATGCATTTATACTGATTTCAACTAAATCCCTTTGAGTGTTTTTTTTTTAATTAACCAAATGATCCTTTTAGAAATACACATAAAATTATGGAGGAAGTAAATATAGTTAACTTCACAGTAGATGAAAGAGTCTTCTCAGTACTGTGAAGCAGGATGTTGATTCATACATAGAATAGTTTATGATCAAATGTGATAGAGCTAGTATACCATAAAGATACTCTGAAATAAAGGAAACTTTGTTTCTGGTTTACCTTTAGTAGCTTTCACAGTGGTTTCTCATTTGGGACCCAACTCAAATGACATGCAGCCCTAGTTGGTGTGGCTCGGTTGGGCATCATCCTGCACAGTGAAAGGTTGCAGTTTCAATTCCTGGACAGGGCACATACCTAGATTGCAGGTTCCATCTCTGGTTGGGGCAAAAGCCAACCAACCTATGTTTCTCTCCCTTCCCCCTTCACTTAAAAAATTGACTACATGCATGAAATTTGATGTTTTGCCCTTTATTCTTCGTCATTTGGGAAGGTTTATAGACGA
Source organism: Pteronotus mesoamericanus (assembly GCF_021234165.1). Lineage (NCBI taxonomy): Eukaryota > Metazoa > Chordata > Mammalia > Chiroptera > Mormoopidae > Pteronotus > Pteronotus mesoamericanus. Next base: position 1,633,190 of record NW_026555109.1, read on the forward strand.
AAGAAAAGCCGAAAGATTCTGACTTCCATCCATATGGTCTTACCTGTCTCCATAAAGCAGGGGTGTCCAACCTGTGGCCCAGAGGCCACATGCGGAGCAGGATGGCTATGAATATGGCCCTACACAATTATAAATTTACTTTTAAGAAATTTTTTTTTCTGATTACGTGTTGCAGTGTACTTAATGTGTGGCCCAAGACAACTCTTCTTCCGGTGTGACCCAGAGATTCCAAAAGGTTGGACACCCCTGCAAGTGTTTCAAAGGTCACTACCTCTTTTTTGTCAGTGGCTTTAGGTTTAGCAGCTTTTTATGAAGTTAATGCAATCCAAATCGGAAAGTACTCAGTAAATGGCACTGAATCAACCATTAAGATAATTTTCTTACAGGGTAAAAGTTGAAAATGAGTAAGAATTTCAAACAAAATATTTCCAGGATATAGAACCTAATAAAAATTTAAAGGATGACTCATGGTACTGCATTTCATTTCTTTATGTTCCATTGTCAAAATTGCTATCATTGCTAACATAGATTTTTGTATTGGGGTATTTTGGGATTGAGTAAAACATATTTGAGCTGGTAGACAGGGCAACTATACTTGCAAATGTCATACTACTCATATTAAGGTACTCATTTGAGCAAATGTATAATGTTGTAAAGAATCCTGGGAACTCTTAAGTTTATAATTTTGCATTTTACTCTCTTTTTTAGGCAAGCAGCAACTATACCACCTGCTGCTCATCCTTCCTACCCTTTCTGGTAACCCAAACCATTGAAAGATACAGGATACTACTACCTACCAGGGAATTTAATAAAAGAAAGAAAGGGGGAAAAAAGAAATCCCCTAGAGACCCAAGAAAAAACAAATATATTTGTATATTTTTTTATTCACGAGAAGCATTTAGCAAGTGGCCCCTCTTCCTCATGGGCACCTCCACACAGAACCCTTGTTATTCCTAAGCAGTGGCCCTTACTGTGCTGGTGGCCTGGAGGAAGAGCTCAATGCTTTCATTGCCTCTGTCACCATCATCATGTACTGTAATGTTGCCTTCCAAATCTATGTACCACTCAATTATAATCTCCTTATAACTTTTGCTGATAGTTGACAGTGAGTATTGAAGGACATACTCAATTTTGTAGAATCCTGTTCTTTATTCCAAGAGAGGTCTTTGAAACAAAATTTTATGACTCAGATCAAAACAAAACAAAAACTTGAGTTATTGAATAAATGAAGTCTAAGAGTAAAAAAAAATGGATTGAAGAAATATGTTATCAAAAAATACGTTAGGATATTAACATTTTTACACTGGCTATATACAATCTTAACAGTCTTTTTTCTTTTGACAGATTGTTGGCAGGAAATGTTAATGATGAAGTTTTTCATTGACACAAAACTATTCTTTTTACACTGAGAGCTATTAATATAGTCTCCCTTTTGGTATAATATTTCATTTACAAATTAGAACTTTGCTTTATATTTTTACCTAGAGTGTAAAAAATAATGTATTTATCAGTTTACTTCCAACTTGGAGGTGGGAGATAGTGCCCAATGAAAGAAATGTAAAAGCGCTCTAATTGGAAGTTGAAGAATCATTTTGCTTTATAAGGAAAGTCCTGCAAAGTTTGTCATATAGTTTACTTTCCTATGAATCCAAGATTTTTCTTCTTATTTTCCATTTAAAGACTTGGAATGTAACATTATTTGAGTTTCTGTCATTTCACGTGAATTTTCTTCAGGGGCCGACTTCACAGCACTGGAAATTGATACACTGACTTGACGTTTCAGCATCTTCATAACCTTTCTCTTGTACCCTTTACATGCAAAGAAATATATAAAAGGGTCCATGCAGCAATTAAAGTTCATCAAGCATACTGTGAAGTGCAGAGAAATCTGGAATGAATGTCTTTGGCTACATTCCAGGAGATTAGGAAAACGAAGCTTCTTAATCATGTGCTGAATAATTGCTACATGGTAAGGTGTGAAACAGAGAATAAACACAACAATTATGAAAATAATTGTATTGAGAGCCTTTTTGTTTACACCAGATTTCTCAGCTAGTGGATTTTGTTTTGCAGTTTTAAAGAGTTTGCAACAGATTTGAGAATAGCAGATGAGAATAATCATGAGTGGAAGCACATATCCTATGAAACATGCACCGAGCAGAATCCAGGGAAGAGACTTTGTTTCTTCAAAGTTTGGATATTCCATGCATGTAATCCTTTCATTCTCCTGCTTTGACATAGATTTTATGAGTAATGGGAGTGTTTGAGCAAATACTAGAATCCAGACAAATATGCAAATGCCTTTTGCATGTTCAATTCTTTTCATCTTGTTGTATCGCAGAGGGTGCACCACAGCAAAGAACCGATCTATGCTCAGGCAGGTCATGAAATTCACGCCTGCATATGTATTGATGTAAAACACGAGAGCAGTTACCCTGCACAAGGCCTCACCGATCCTCCAGTCAAAGCCTAGTGCATAGTAGGCTATCCGTGTAGGCAGAGCGGTGGTAAAAAGTATATCAGAAATTACCAGATTTGTTGAATATAGTGTAGTAGAGTTGATTTTCTTCCTGTTTTGAACAATGACAACCAAGGCTAACAAGTTTCCCACAAGCCCAATTAGGAAGACAATGCTGTAATGCAGAGGCATTAATATCCTGGCTGTGTTGCGGTGTGCATAGAGATCACAGTCACTTTCCTGAGGAGCTGTAGAGGGTGTGGTAAAATTGTTGTCCATTTTTATATCCATCAGTGGTGTTCACGTGTCTCTAAAAAAAGCAAGAAAGGTTAAGCCTAGTTAAAAGCAGATTTAAATCAGTATAAACTACCTTTTATAGATCTAATTTCAAAAATTTTAAGATTTATATACTTATATATATTTTTTTTATTGATTATGCTATTACAGTTGTCCCATTTTTTTTCTCCCCTTTATTCTTCTCTGCCCTGCACCCTTCCTCCCACCAGCATTCCCCACGCCCCCACCCCCAGTTCATGTCCATGGGTCGTACATATAACTTCTTTGGCTTCTCCATTTTCTGTACTATTCTTAACCTCCCCCTGTCTATTTTGTACCTACTATTTATGCTTCTTATTCCCTGTACCTTTTCCCCCATTATCCCCCCTCCCCTCCAATCTCCATTTCTGTGACTTATATAATTTTAAAAATCCATGGTATGTAATGTGTAATACATATATAGCAACAGGAAGAACAGAAAAAAAAATTATGTTTTTACTCTCACAATTTGGCAGTTTTGGCAAAGCCCTGACAAAAGAGCTACAACCAAAGGAGCTAGAGCAAATATTTTTGTGTGTGACAAGAGGGAATGCACTAACTTTTTAGGCAGAACTTTGGCCTTCATATTTTGAATCATTGTCTAGTTAAGAATAAAATCATGTGAAGTATCCCACATTTCAGATGAACATAAAACTTTGCTTTTAAATTGAATTTCAGTTGGACTTTATTTTTTCCAAATGCGTATCACTGCCCGGAAATGTAATAAGTCACACATGTATGTAATGAAATGTGAACTTATTAGCACAGTGAACTGATTTGTGTTAACCTAAAAAGTATAAGATACAAGCCAAGGCCTTGTTAGGAACTGAAAGTTAGGTTTTCTTAAAAGAAAAATAAAAGATGATGATGAGGGATGACCACTATAACCTTGAGAAAAATGACAAAAAAGAAAAGAGGAAAAAAACTTACTCCAAGGAAAAATTTTCAAATTAATTTTAAACTGTCATTTCTCTGATACCACACCGATGCATACAGTATATACATTATTTCATTCACACATAATAGTAAGCATTACACGTGGTATTTTGTGTTCTGCTTTACTCAGTGAACATGTTCATGGATCAGTGCATTATATACATATATCCGTCAAACATGTAAATCTTACATAGATATTTGATAGGTATTCTGTAGTGCAATTGGCTTAGCTATTCCCTTGATGAACGTTTGGATTATTTCCAACTCTTTCCTTGTTATAAATAATGGTACAGTGAAATTTCAAGTCCTAAGTGGAAAAGTAGAAAACTCCTACAATAAACTTTCATATATAAAACTGAACTTTGATAAAACTACACAAGAGAAAAGCAATAAATCCTCTGAAGTTATTTTTGATTAAAAAATAATTTTCTGATGGGACTATAGATGTGCACATATCTCATCTGAATGTCACCAAAGTTAGGGAAATTTTCTATATATCTAGTGTGGATGGTTCTATATGTAAGAGGAAAAAGACTATCCCTAGACATATCAAGGCATCAACTGCAAATCTGTTTCTCTGACAGCTGTATTAAATGAATTAGATCTCTGTTAACTCTGTGTTAACGATCTTAAAACAGTGATGCTAAGAGACAACAAGGGTTATCAGAGGATTGCACTAATGTTATAGGTATGCATACATACAGTATTGATAAGTTAAGCATTAAAATATGGAAATACAACCTAAACTAAAAGGGAACAAAAATGGAAGTAGAACGCCTTATTAATCAAGAGAAGACAGGAAAGGAGATTATAGGGGGGGAAAGGATAGAATGAGGATGGTAAATAGAAAACACAAAGTAAGAGGATAGAAATGTGTCACAGCAAATTTAAATGGCCTTACCTATTGAAAGACAGAGACTATCAGTTTGGGTTTTTTAAAAATACAGTTCTGTGCTACTTAAAAGAAATATAACTCAAAGTGATTCTGAAAGGTTGAAAATAAAGACTTGGGAGAATAGATACCATATAAATCCCAAGCTGAGGAAAGCTAGAGTGGCAATATTAACATCAGAAAAAAATAGAATTTAAGGCACATTCAATATGAGTAGGGATAAAGAATGTCATTATAAAAGTTAAAAGAATAGTTTACAAGGAACATAAAAATCACAATTGTGCATATAGGAACAAAATTTGACAGAATTTAAAGGAGCAATTGGCAAATCCACAACCATAATGGGAGATTTTAACACATTTTTATTGGAATATGCCAGTTAATAAAGAGATTAAGGACTTAGATTTACCCACATGACTTAAAAGCTAATAGAATTTGTGTTGAAGGCACATGACCTTATTTGCAAATTTGACTGTTACAAGGTCATCAGAGATATTTCAGAACTTTCAGAAAATCATCTAGTAGTTCACACTTACTTTTGACTATAGTACAACTAAATTATAAATCAACCCTAAAAAGATAAAAGATAAATTTGGAATATAAAAAATGTATTTTAAGGAATGCATGGATTAAGAAATCACAATGTTGTTTTTTCAAGATGGCAGCAGAGTAGATGGATCAGAACCAAACTGGAAATTCAACTAAATTGGAGTAAAATTAGCCTGAATGACCAACTCACAACTGGCCAAAGAGTAGATTTAGAACCAAGGAGCTGTAAAAGAAGCCAAGTCAAGACTGGTAGGAAGGGCAGAGTACAGAAAGGGACTGGCCCACTCCCTCAGGAGCTGTGGGAGGTTCCCCCTGAGGGAGACAAAGCCTAAACCACAGCATAGGCTCCCCAGCCCAGAGCACCAGAGCCAGAAAGAGATGCCCACACAGCATTGCAGTAAAAAGAGGGATGGGAGGTTGTTCTGTCCACCAAGGAGAGGCAGAGTCTGCTGGAAGCACAGGCAACCCTCTTAAAGGGACAACGTACAAAACTGCATTTGCAGCTACTCACCCTGGTGGCTATCAGAGGGGATGTGGTCTACACTGGAGTTTCCTTAGGAGAGTCTGGGATTTTTGATTCTGAGGAGAGATGTGGGAGTATAATCACCATTATCCTGGTGCTGAATCATTCTCAGACACCTGCAGCCGACATCTTTTCTGGGTGGAGCAACCCCCTTCCCATTGGAACAGCCTGGAGGAAGGCAGTTACCCCACCCTTAGGAATTTCTCACACCCTACCCTTAAGAATTTATCTTGCCTCACTGGAGAAGCTAGTGGCAGAGGCATAGGCTAGAGCAGGCATAGTAGTCTTGGGCAGATGGGAGTCGCAGGGGATGGGGAGGGCAGGGCCAGGGGGTGGTTAGGGTGGGATTAGTGACTGGCTGTAGGGATGCGTTCTCCCCATTCTCCATAAACCTGACTTTTGCTACACCCCTCATGGGAGATCCCATAGAAACACCCTTCCGGCTTCTGGCAGATCTAACCTGTGGGCTCCAGAGGCTCCACCCACCTGAATACTAGGGACTCTGCCTGCCAAAGTCAGGGCAAAACCTAGGACAGACTCAGTGACCCCCATCACCTTCCGTGAAGCTTGAACATCTCTCCCTCATCAGAGACCTCTCCTTTCTGCAAGAGCCTCTCTCAGTGACTAAGCCTAAAAGCCTGGCAGACAGGACAGAACCCACGGTGCCTTAGAAGGTTTGCTGTCCCACCCTTGGGCCCAGTGTTGATGAAATCCAGCCTTAGAGATTAGCCTGGTCTTTCCCAGGGGCAGCCAAGTCCAACAGAGGCAGCCACAAACTGTGGATCAGTGGTAGCTTCAAGCAGGTTGCAGACAGCAAGGCATGGACAGGACAGCACATCTGACATTGGCCTAAACCAGAGTCCCTCCCTAGGAGCCCAGAACAAACACACCAAGAGGCCAGCACCAGAAAATAATGGAGCAGAATCCAACAAACTTCAAAAATAATATATCCAAAAGGATATCACAGAAGGTACCAAACTATGCAGAGAAGAATTCCATTTTTCTCTTTATTTTATTTTTTGCTTCTCTTTCTATATATTTATTTTCTTCTTTTCCATTTTCTATTTTATTCTTTTCTTCTTTCCTTATTTTTTATTTGCTTTTGCTTTTTCTTGTTTTTTGTCTTTCCTTTCTGCTTTTTCTTTTTTCAGTTTTTAATTTTCTTTTATTATTTCTTTTTTAGATTTTTTAATGTTATTTTTATTTTTTACTTATATATGTTTTTATATATACTATTATTTATTATATGTATTTTTCCTATCTTTTTCTCTTTTTCCTTTTCTTCTTTTTCTTTTTTGGATCAGCACACACACAGCAGCTGCATGTGGTAATCTCACCATCATCCAACCTGAGGGGTGATCACAAGTACAAGTGGGCCAACAGCAATGAAGACTCGATTACAATAGGAGGGCCCACAAAACCCATACAAGGGATGTTCTTAGAGCACTGAGCTCAGGAGGTCAAAGAGACTGCACCACTGGATCCCACAGGACACCTACTGCATAAAGCCACTCCATGAAGACTGGGAGTCCTAGAAGATCTATCTAATACATAGAAACAAGCACAAAGAGACAACAGAAGTGGGGAGACAAAGAAATAAGCCCCAAATGAAAGAACAGGAGGAATCTCCAGGAAAAAAAGCTAAATGAAATGGAGGCTAACAATTTAGCAGACATAGAGTTCAGAGTAATGGTTATCAGGATGCTCAAAGAACTTAATAAGAACTGTAACAACATGAAAGAGGACATAGAAACCATGAAAAAGGACCAGTTGGAAATGAAGAATAGCATATCTGACAAGAATACAATGGAAGGAATAAAAAGAAGGCTGGATAAAGCAGAAGATCATATCAACAATTTGGAAGACAAAACAAAAAAAACCCACCCAATCAGAGCAGAAAAGGAAAAAAAGACTTAAAATGAATGAAAATAGTTTAAGGGAACTTTGGGACAACATGAAATGTAACAACATCTACATCATGGGGGTACCAGAAGGAGAAGAAAGTGAACAAGGGATAGAGAATCTGTTTGAAGAAATAATGGCAGAAAACTTCCCTAACCTGGTGAAGGAAAAAGTCACAAATGTTTAGAAAGAGCAGAGAGTCCCAATCAAGATGAACCCAAAGCAACCCACACCAAGACACATCATAATTAAATGTCAATGTTTAAAGAAAAAGAGAGACTCATAAAGGCAGCAAGAGAGAGACAGTTACCTACAAAGTAGTTCTTATAAGTCTGTCACCTGATTTCTCAACAGAAGCACTTCAGGCCAAAAAAGAATGGCATGATGTATCCAAAGTAATGAAAAGCAAGAACATGCAACCAAGACTACTCTACCCAGCAAGGTTATTTAATATTGAGAGCTAAATAAAAGAGCTTCCTAGACAAGAAATCACAATGCAAATTTTGAAGTGCTTAGAATTAATGACAAAAATGGTACCTGCCAAAACTAAGGAATGTGGCTAAAGAGTTAATTAATTGAAGATAGGTGCAAAGCCTTGAGTGCGCTTATTTTTAAAAAGATTGAAATGGATAAGTTAAGTATATAACCTAAAAAGCTAGAAAAGAACTGAGTTTAGCACCTACAGCCAGCAGTGACTCTGAAAGACATTTGCCATGGCTAGTGTGGCTCAATGGACTGAGGGCTGGCCTGCTAACCAAAGGTTAACTGGTTCAATTCCCAGTCTAGGGCACATGCCTGGGTTGCAGGCGAAGTCCCCAGTAGGGGGCACACAAGAGGCAACCTCACACTGATGTTTCTCTCCCTCTCTTTCTCCCTTCCCCTCTCTAAAAATAAATAAATAAAATATTTTTTAAAGGAAAAGAAAACTCAGTTTGGCCAAAGAAGATAATACAAAAATAATTGTAGATTAATGAAATAGAAAAATAAAACAAAAAATAAACAATAAATATGGACTTTGTACAGAAAAAACGAAGTGATTTTGAAAGGAGATCATGGGAATTGCAATTATGGAATAAATGTAGGAAAAAAACTTTATCCAGTTCATATGAAAAGTAACTTTTTAATAACTGAGACTAGACATGAGAGAGAGATAAATTCCAGGCAAAGGCTGCATTTTAGGAATAACGTCAAGGCCTTCTTTTATTTTTTTACTTTCTATGATAAATTTTTCTGAAAATCTCAACAGATATAATTTATTTTGAGAAGTATTTCCAAGCAGTTTCATGGAAAATGCCTTTAAAATACATAATGTGGAAAAATACACTTTGGTATCTAATAATCCTCCATGTGAATAATTATTATTGTAGAGATTAAGAAAGCTACCACTAATGCAAGAATCAGAGAAGAGTGTGCCATTGCTTGCCAGGTTGTAAATGTGTGTCCATCCTCTTTCCTGAATGAAATTAGCATCCAGTAGAGCCAGAAATGGCAGTAGTTTCAGAACTTTTTAAGTTAAAGTATGTTTGATACCATGTTAATTATTAAGGTGAAAATCTGCAATCATATTAAATGCCTATCATTATGCACCAGTGAAAATGGTAATGTATTGCAGTTGCCTATTTCTTGACACAGAATAATGATAAGTAAAGAAACATCATATAACATTACCACTTTTGGGATAGGAAGAGCAACTCTACACACACACATACACATTTACATGGACATATATGACAAAACATGATTTTGTACAAGTAGTTCTTGTTTTATTTATATAGTCTAAATTTTTATCTTTGAATATGAATTGACTGTGAAACAAGTAAATATGTAAATATATTTTTTAACCTGAGGAAAATGTTTAACTCTTTATGCATTAGTTTTTACTAGATGCCTACCTTTAAGTCATGTCTCAAAGAACCCTCATAACAACCCTGCAAGCTAAGTATTGCTGTCACCTACCTACATGTCACGTGAGGAAACTGAGTGTCAGAAAGGTTTAAGGTCATGTTGAATCCTTCTCACTGATGACCTGGCTTCTAATCTCCTGCTCTTTCCAGTCCTTGGCAGGAGCAGCTAATTCATACTGCCCTTGAAATGCTGAGAGTTTGTGCTTTCAGAGTGGCCTAGGCTTTCATGCTATCTTTACCTGTAAATAAATAGCCTGGGCGCAGTTTTGCCCACCTTCTTCAGAGCTGAGGGATGATTCTTCCTAAGGACAACAGGGTTCCCACTTATACCTGAGGTGCTTTCTCAAATGGGAAACCAGACCTGTGGATACCCTGTTATAGAACCCGGAAGAAAAGACCATTGAGGGGCCTTTTAGGGCTTAGCTACACTAGTCCTGTGTCAGTCAAAGAAAGGCACTTGCACAAATTGGTCACATAAATATCATGGCTCAGAAATGATTTTAGGTAAAGAAGACACTAGGCTGTTTTGAAATATGTTCATTTGGATATTTAGTAAACTGTCAAAGATTCATTCCATTTGTTAACAACTCCAGTGTATTCCTTTAGTTCTTAATAATATCTATCTCTATTATTAATGCTACAGTTTTAGTCAATTTCATATTTTCCAAATTGACAGAAAAATCCTTTCATGTACTTGACTGTTGTCATTCCACTCTTACATCAGTCCCAACTTATTATTACCTTTTCTCAGAGATATTATTTTATAACATCTTTTAATCATCTTAGAATTCAGGATTACTTTCCTGAACCTTGGCTTACTCCATTCTCTTATTCACCAATAATTTTTTTCAGTGCCTCCATATGCTAGGTCCTAGAAACACAGAAATGATATCTTTTAATACCTGAAGGCCTGAAACATAAGGCTGAATGTATGATATTCGGAATGTGCTATTATCTGTGTGAGGTGTATCTCAATATTCTCTGCTGTGGTTTCTTCTCATATGTACCAGGGTTCTGCCTGCTCTTTTCATCACAATGCTCCTTTATCAACCTTTGGATTGTAAGTTCCTCTTTCAGTCATTCCCCTTTTAATTGTATCTAATTTGCTTCTGTTTCTCTAACTTACTTACTTTTGAATATATATGTTTAAATATTTACTTATTTATGAATTTATTTATTTGAGAGAGGGAAAGGAGAAGAGCAAGAGAGAAAGAGAAACATCGATGTGAGAGGGAAAATTGATTGGTTGCCTTTCATACAAGCCCCAACCAGGAACCAAACCCAAAACTCTGACATGTGCTGCAACCCAAAATTGAACTAGCTACCTTTTGCTTTTTAGGACTACACTCAACCAGCTGAGCCACACTAGTCAGGGCTGAATATATGCATATTTTAAGTATTTCATATTTTCATAATTATTAGACAACAGCTTCTGACATGTTACAGGATTGATATGCTGAGTTGTACTTGAAAGTACTATGGCTTATTTTATTGCATAGAGAAAATCACAAATTGTTCTAAATATTTTTTCCTTAGAATACTTGTATGTATTAAAATTACGATTTCCTCATAATGCTTTCTAATAAAAATATGCATGATCCCTAAGGTATCCTTAATCCCCCACAATTGAGGGAGGTAACAAGGACTGCAGCCTTTGCCCTGAAGGCACAGATAGTAACGGGGCTGCATGAAGTGTGGGGTCCTTCCTTATTCAGGTTCCACCAGAGGACCACCTTTTCCTCCTGAAATTAACTACCTGGAAGCTACTCTTGCAACCATCTATGCCAGTTATCTTACCATTTTTATTAATAAGCACAGGAGACTATCTCAGTGTTGTCTCGGTAATGCAATATTAATCCTTTCAAATTTATTATTATCTTAACATGCGTAAAACAGCAAGTTATTCCACAGTGAAGTATCCACTAGAGTATTTTTACTTACGTTTTTATAAGTAGGCCTGTGTATTTTTTCTCTCTAAAATTGAGTTCATGACTAACAGAGTAGCTAATGTTTCTTAAGGCACTATCATCTCTCATTTTTGCACAACTGGACATGTTGACATGAACTGAAGTTTTTTTCTAGCCACAGAAAGGAAAAATAAAAGGCACCCCCAAACTTATTTATTAGTAGTTAAGAAAATTGTTTAAGCTCTCATGTAATTGGTACTCTGGGACTATTTATCCTGATACCAGGTTGGAGCCATTTTGTAATTTTGAACAGGGTGCACATACGAACCTTCTGCAACCCCAATTTACTTCCTTGTAAATTATTTTCTTAGCTTTTACTTGTGGCAGACATAAAGTAAATCTTAATTACATTCAAAGATTTAGTAAGTGCTAGAACACCAGCTTTTAGTTTTTGCTTTAAGATTCCTGAAAAGTCACCTCTACCCCAATACTATTTTCTTAGTAATCATCAACCTTAAATGAAAAATGGTTAAACTTCTAGTGATTTTTGTTTAAATTCAGTTCTTAGTAATGAATTGAATGTTTCAAGTCAATGCTGAAATGATAATTAATAGGAAGTGACTTCTCTAAAAGATGAAGTCTGCTCAAGACCATGTTTGCACATCATGATGATCTGACTCAGGGTCCACAGTAGCATGTACCAAAGAGGAAGTTCAGGAGCACATTTTGAAAAACAACCATAAGAGCCACAGAAATTTGGACTTATATGAATTATATTTGAATGTTGTTAAATGATGAGTGTTTGATCCATTTCTTTTTTTGATTTGTGTTGATAAACTGTCCTTTGGCTATTTTAGAGATAAGATTGAGGGAAATTTTCTGGAGTGAGGAAAGACTAGATCACTAGGGAAGAGGGAGGAGGTGCAGACAAAGGCTGGGGGTTAATTGGAATAACAAGGATTTTGTTTACTGAGGAAATAGACCAGCACAGATGTATCAGGATAGCAGGCTGAGGCTGTTTAGTGCTCTTGAGGACAAACATACTTCCTGGAAGAAAGAAATCATCCCCCCCCCCCCCACCTAGTTTTTATAAATATCTGTCAATTATTTGAAAGAGCCTCCTTGTTCTTGAAGCTGAGCAACCAGAGACATTGGAGTTTGGTCCAGTGTCACACTTGCTGAGGTCTAGCACTCAACCAATGATTTTTTTTTTATCATCCTCTTTGTAATTGACTAACTATCACACGAGTGGTTGGTTATGCCATTTGCCTGTAAAATAGGCAGGTGGGAAACATTAATTCCCGATTGTGGGAAAGAATCCCAAAGCACAGACACGCTGTGACCAGCACAGGCATGGCTTATCACTCACTTCATTGGCAAAGTCAGATCATCAATTTCAACTTGATTTAATAGTAAACATCCCAGTTAACTCAGAAAAATAAATCCTTCTGCACTATTAGATGATTTTTTTTTTCTAACCGGTTTTGAGTCCTAAATAAATACTATGAGTGCCCAAGATTTATTTTTTGGAAGGATGTAGAGGATATTGTCCAGAAAGGTGACACATTGACAGCTGCCTATACTTTCTCAGAATGGAACCTCACACATGCCAGAGTGTTTATATTCAGAGTACGGTTGTCCCTGGTCAGTTTGTCTGAGGGGATCTTGCTTCCCTGCTTCACTGGGGAGCTCACTTTCTCTGGCTTGTGGAAGTGTGACTCTGCTGCCACTCCATGACATAGTCTGGCTCTCACTACCTCTCAGTAGGTCTGCAGAGAGTCATTTATAGGACAATGCATGGGAAACTTTTTCAAGACAGAAAACCAGTGTTTGCCAGTCTGCAGTTTCTTCGTGCCTCTACTCATAGGACACTCAGTGAAGACCAACTTCAGCTTCTGTAAAGATGTACATTGAAATTGATGGGAAAGTGAAAGGCACCGGCTGTTTAAATTATTTGGTGAAGCATCCACCTGTACATTGAGGGTTCTACATAGTCCATCTATTTTTCTTTCACCTTTCACTGATTACTTATTCCTTGTGGCTTTTGGTAACTTTAGTACTGACTAGAATGCTATGAAAGTTGTCAAAGATGAATACAAAGGAGGTTGTAACACTAAGGAATTTGGAAGTCTATAACATAATGAACTGTAAGAAACTGTAAGAAAAAAGGAATCCCACTATAATACTCATTTCAGTGTAAGGAAAACAAATATTGTGTTTCCTTGTGTCATGATTTGACCTATATGCAAGATAACTAACTGCACGATATAAAAATGTTCTTTGTAATGAAGGCCTGAGTCTATGTCTTTACCTTCTGAATCCAAAATATTTCTAGAAATAATACGTACCTTTTCTCCTTAAAGTTGTAGGGAATTTGAAGTTTTGGGTTTTGTCTCTGTTATCTCAGAAATTGGAAGCATTAAATATCCTTGTTTTATGGATAAACAGAATTAGGTCATTTGTTCATAGTCCTCCCTCAGTACAGGTGCTAGGACACTGCAACCTCCCTCACCTACTACCTCCCGTCAGTCGGCATTTCCTGTGCCTTCAATCTCCTGACCCTCCTCTGCACCCATCCTCTCCCTCTGCACCACGCATTTGTGTCTGTCATCTGCCTCATTGTGTGCTACTCCCATCGCCTCTGCCTGCCTTCAGGCCACCTTCATTTCTCTCTGGAGCCACTACAGCAGTTCTTGCATGTACTTCAAATGGTACCCCTTGAACCCCAGGCAAACTGAAAACTCTCTATTGTGACATACACTTCCCTTCATGATTTGGCTCTGCTTCCCTCTTTAGTGGGATCTCTGGCCATCTTACCTCTTAAAATGTCCTGGCTCCAGTCATACTAAATTACTTGCAGTCTTTTGCTGCCCTGTATTCTCTCACAGCTCTGTGCATTTCTGATGCTCTTCCTTCTGTTTTGATGCCTGCCTCCTCTCCTGTCATGTATTCTTATCTTCTACTTCCAGACTTAGATCAAAATCAGGTGCTCCTGGAAGCTTCTTTGATTTTTTTTCTCTTGCTCACTCACCAGCACCCACAGAAATGCAGTATAGGGTGCCCTTGTTAGTGCACTATGCTTTGTAATACCATCAGTATTGTTGATTTTTGTTGTTGGGTTTTTTCCCTGTTTCCCACTCTTCAGTGAAGTCTTTTGAGTGGTAACTGTATTGTTAATATTGTGTATCTCCAGCTGACCTGTGAATGATGCTCAATAAATACCCATTAAAGAATAGCAAAGTCCTTGTTTTCTTGATCCTCAAGCAAAAGTTCTTCATTAGACTGTGAGCTCTTGATTAATAGTAGTAAACAGTAGTAAACAGTAAGCACAGACTGTCCCAGGCACTCCCCTGGGCACTCTGTATATATTCACCCTCACAAAATGTTTACAAATCAATTTAAATGATGAAACTTTTGTGACTGTTAAGTCTCAGAATTCATTCCAGGCACTCTGGCTCCAGTAATCACATTCAGTGCAATACTTTTTCTTCCTTGCTCCTATTTCTAGCATGATCTGATGTTATTAGTAGAAAACAAGTAAAATACAAAGACATCTGAAAACGTTAACACATACCAACTCATACCTCTCTGCATGAGAGAGAAAGGGAGGGCTAGGGAGACCAGAAGGGAAATGTGTTGATTAAATAAAGGAATTCATTGATTTGTAGCATATTTTAAAGTAAGTAAAGGGTTTTTTAAAAAGATTTTATTTATTTACTTTTAGAGAGGAAGGGAGGGAGAAAGTGAGGGGGAGAGACATTGATGTGTGAGAATACATTGATTGGTTGTCTCTCGCATGCCCCCAACTGGGGACCTGGCCTGCAACCCAGGCAAGTGCCCTGACTGGGAATAGAACTGGTGACCTTTTGGTTTGTAGGCAGGCACTCAGTCCACTGAGCCACACCAGCCATGGCTAAAGTAAGTAAAGGTTTTATAAGTGATTTTAGATCTTATTTTAGCAATATTTCTATAAAGTTATTTGAACTGAAATTTCCATTGGAAGGAAATGGTGAATACCCAAGATAGCTTTTATGCTATTAATTCATTTTTTATAGTACTATTTTTTAGTATTTGTAGATACTTAACAAAATATTTTTATTCTTCATTTTGGGCTTTTAAGACACCACAAGGATCTTTGTTAGCTCTACAGTTTTAACAATTCCAGCAGGCCCTTAACCATAGCAGGGAAAAAAGTGTCATTTATAAACTCCTTTACTGGGTGGTGAACTTTTTTTTTTAAATGCAAACTTCTTAAGGATGATGGCTTTATTTTATAATTTTTATTCCATAGAGTGTTTTAGAACTGTCTTATAATAAGTACCTAGTAAATGCTTACGGAAATAGATAAATGAATGAAAGTCGTATAATGACCTGAGTTAATATTTATTCCATTAAGTGACTGATCATGTTACAACATCACTAATAAATTTTTGGAAGCCGGCTGAAAGTAATTTGTAAAAGGAACTACCACCACTTGATAAGTGAGTGTGTGAGTGAGGATGCTTTCTAGGGTTGTGTGCTCTCTGAATTGTTGTGTCCAAAAAGTGCAATTAAACCGCAGAGAGAAAACATGCCCTTAAACAATACTAGAAAATGCAGTCCAGATGGTAAATACAGTCAGGTTTATAACCATGTGTAGATTCAGTCTATATGTAAAATATTCCACAAAGATCTGAAAATAAGTTCAAAAAATAATTCTTACAGAAATGATAGGGCAAGGAAACTTTGCCTGTTGGATTGATCCTTTGGCAGTTTAATGTGTAGAGGGTAGGGGAGAATAGTGATAGCAGGCAATTTCCTAGCAGTTAGTATGAGAGCCATTGTTATAGGGACTTGGCAGTACTATTACTCCCCATCTTACAAATGAAACAACCGATGGCAAAGATGTTAGATAACTTGCCCCAAGGCCACACAGCCCAGGTTTGAGCCTGACTCCAGAACTCAGGCTCTTAACCACTATACTATATAGCACTTAGAGTGACACCCCCTAGAAGACTCAAAAACCACACCCTCCTTTAGAGGAAGTTTCCTCACAGCTTACATTTTGCCTAAAGTTTCTGTTACCGTCATTCCCAGTGTGGACATAAATATTGGCAACACACCACAAATAATTCATTGTTTTGTAAATTATTTTTAGGCACATTGAAGTTCAAAAAAAATATGGAGACATATTTAGCCTGACTGATCACCAAATGGATATAAAACAGAGATACTTTTTTTTTGTACTTATCAAATTGATAGTTTATATTTAGAGTTGAAATATTCAGGTTGACTGAGAAACAGTGAAGCCCAAATTGTCACTGATCAGTAGGTAAGTTGGTAAAAAACATCAGTTTACATCAAAAGCTTTATTTAAAAAGTATAGAAATAATAGAGGTATAGAAAAGATTTTTGTACATAGATGTGTGGTCAAATAGTAAAATGTTACAACTCTTCTCTTTTAACGTGTTATATATAAAATACATCTAAATACAGGAAAAGCCTATCTTAAAATGACTGTTCCTTTCCCTTCATATTAAAGTATCCTGAAGTATTGGAATTATTTGCTAATATATACTTGATACTGTTTTTTGTAACTGTGAGTTCACACAGGAATGCAAAGTAAGCCTACTTTTTGACAAAGATGTTTCTGGCATGTTCCATTGCTTTCACCTAGCTTAATACTAGCTGATTAGAACTGTCAGGTGCTAGAGAGCCTAAACTATATTAATAATATAATTTTTGTTAGGAATATTTAGCTTGTTATTGAATATCTTCTTTCATTTTACCTTATATCTTAAGTAGACTTTCAAAGTTTTTCTTAACTCAAAAGACTGTTGAAAAAGCAAAATATCTAGGACTTACCTCTCAGTGACTTGTTCAGGCCTCTGTGTAGTAGCAGTCAGGATTTGACCAAATTGAAGTAGGTTAACCTTAGCATGTTGTTCTAAGAAAGATTATACAGACATCCTTTTATGGTGGTGACTTTTTTCCTGTCACCCTGTGACTGGGCATAATAATGATCAGTTAGTCTTCCTTGTTAAAAAAAAAAGGAAGTGAAATTTTTGTTAGTAGATTTTTTGAATAGTTATCTGAAAACCCCTTGGAACTTATGAATTGCTGAAATCTATGAAACTTTATAAATTTATCTATAAAAATTTAATTATTAAAAAAATTATGTGAAAGAGACTGAAATAGTAGACTTTAACTGGAAAAAAGTGAATCATAGTTACTGATAATTTTGTATCTAAAGGATGAGTTTTTAAGTGTTTTAAGGGGGAAAAATGGCAAATTTGATAGTTTTGTCTACCTGGAAACTTGATACAGTGGGTAGTTTGCACAACAGCTTATGAGAAAGAAATCAAAGTTTCTGTGGTGAGTGGGAGAAAGATGCCCTTTTGCATATATATAGGGATTAGTTGATGTTTTTAGGTGGGAGGCTAACTTGACTGCATCAGTGACTGCACGGACACTTGAATGACAGGGGAAAAGTTGAAGGAGGCATGTTGTAGCTTAAATTGAGCCTCTTTACATAGGATGAAGGAGACCTGTGCCGTTCACCTTAGTTTTAGTTGACCTTTTAAATCAAGAATGTAACATGACTATCAAAATACAATTTACTTGTAGGCTGAATTAATAGAAATATAATGCTCAAAACAAATAAGATGATATTTACACTTATCCAGGACTAATCTAGGCATTCCCAGTCAGTTCTGGGTGCTGCATTTTACAAAAGGCAGAGATGACTTAGAGCATGCCTGGGATGGTGAGGGATCTGGTTCCTAGGTCTTAGGTGAAATGATTGAATAAATTGAGAATGTTTAGGCTTGGCAGGGATATGATCACTGTTTTCATGCATTTAGAGGATGTCTTGTAAAAAGGGTTTAGGCTGGGTATGTCAATCTTCCTAACTCCAGAGAATAGAAAGAAAGCCAATAAAAGGAAGCTACTGAAGTCAGCTTTCAAATCAAAATACGAGTTTAGTTCCCAAAAGTTAGGACCATAAAAATGTGCAGTAGGCTGTCTCTTATTTATATGCTTGCATAGACTGAATGACTATTTCGAAATGTAGTGTAGAGACTGTTGAATCATCTGGTAGGAATCTGTAGCTGTGTGACCTCAGAGGCTCTTTAATTTTAAGGGTCTTTCAGAAACGATTAAGTGAGCCCTGGTCAGTGTGGGTGTAGCTCAGTTAGTTCGACCCTAGTCCCATAACTGAAATGTTGCAGGTTCGATTCCTGGTTGGGGCACATGCCTGGGTTGCAGGGTCAATCCCCGGGCTGGCTTTGGTCTCGGCATGTATGGGAGACAACCAGTCGATATTTCTCTTTCACATTGATGTTTCTCCCACCCTTCCTCTTTCTCTAAAAGCAATGAAAAAAATGTCCTCTGGCAATGATTAAAACAACTACAACAACAAATAAAAACAATGGCCAAGTGATTTTAGCCTCTCAGTGGCATTATTCCATTTAGAAGCTTATTAGGTTCTTCCTAACTCTAAAATGCTGAAGAATGTGGAGAAACTTTGTCAAATAGAAGAGTAATTCTTTGGCCTTCCACCCCACAGTCTATAAAATAAAGTCATTGAACTAAATAATTCCCGGTGCCAAAAGTTTTATCAGGGGGAAATAGAGATTTTATGATCCAATGGATAAATATGGTAACATATTCTAGATCTAGTTTCTTTAAAATTTAGATTGAAGAATACTTAAAGAAGACACTGTTGAAATTGTTCAATTTGTTGGAAGGCCATCTTGGTGGGATGTTTTGGTTTTTAATATTTGAAATAGTTCTTATTAAGTAAAACATTGTTATACAATGAAAAAACTCAACTAGGTAAATATGCTAGCAAACTGGCTCTACTGCTTTTTGGTACTATAGTAGTCAAGTATATAAAGAAGAGGTGATGAAGCAATTGTCCTGCAAGGTGTCGTTGAAGTTTAAAGTAAAGTAATTTCATGAGTTCACAAAACTTATTTTAATTGTTGCTGACAGTTACCAGGATTTTTTTTTTTTTAAGTTGTACGATAAAAGTGGAGTCAACGTCATTTTCTGTATAAGAGGTAAGATACATTCTGGCCGCTGTGGCTCAGTGGATTGAGCACTGGCCTGTGAACCAAAGGGTTGCCAGTTCAATTCCCAGAGCAGGGCACATGCCTAGGTTGCAGGCCAGGTCCCCGGTGGGGGGTGTGTGAGAGGCAGCCACACATTGATGCTTCTCTCCCTCTCTTTCTCCCTCCCTTTCCCTCTCTAAACATAAATTAATGAAAAATTTTTTATAAAAAAAAAAGAGGTAAGAGAGACGTTTGTGACCTGAACTGAGCGTTTCTGTCATTTTGTTTGTTCTATTGAGTACCGTCATGAGTGTATAGTAGATAATAAATATTAGTGGAAGAATGAATGGATTCTTTATAACGGTTTTCCTCTATTCTATACTTCAATCTCATATACTTATGCCAGAGAGGGCTTCCAGAAGTTAGTTATTCACAATATAAAAAAGGTCAAATTAAATTCATTGTTGACAGAATAAAGAACAGATGTTATAAGGAAAAGAGAAGAACTGGTCAGTGACTAATAACATGATGTTTTGTGAAATCTCTGTCTATAGAAATAGCAATGGAAAATTTCTACAACACAAACTATATAACCGTGGTCTGAAATGTGTGCTTTTGTATTATGGGTATATGTGGTCTAGTATTTAGTCATCATTTAAAACTACACAGTGATTAATAACTTCTAAGGAATTTTAAAACTTCTATTGGTATATAAGACATGAACTGTGGTCATTAAAGTTCCTATCAATATTTTTTTTAATTGAAATATAATTTCAAACAAAAATTCTGCTTCAGATTTTTTATCTTAATATCATTACTTACACTTTATTGCTAAATGTAAACAGAAGAATTTCTATAATTTAACTACCTTAAAGAACATGTTCTGCGGTAAGCGATCTCAAGTGCAACCAAAATAGAGTTATTTTATTATTACCAAGAGACCAACAGGCCATTTTCTGAATGTATATATATATATATATGAAACCGTGTATTCTAATCCTACTAAAAATAGTGAGAGACTCAAGATGGCGGAGGAGTGAGTGGAAGTCACACTGACCTCCTCCCAGGACCAACCTGGAATTACAACTAAATTGTGGAGAAATCACCTGCAAAAAACAATTGAATAGCGAGAGAGGAGCCTTGTAACCTCGGAAACAAAAGAATTTGCTTTAGCGCAATCTAACTGGTAAGGAGTGCGGTACAGACTTGAGGTGGGCGGGGCGCCCACTGGCGGCAGCACCAGAAGGATACTGAAATGGCCAGTTGGATCCCCCGGAGAAGAGCGGGGTCGAATCCAAAAGCGGGGATCTCTAGCCCACAGTACCAGAGCCCAAAAAATACACAGAAAACAGCCAGCTGCGAAAAGTGGCAGGGTTGCTCTCTGCCAGAGACAGGCAGCTGGGGATGCAAAGAACTGTTTAAAGGGCCAATGTATAAATTTTTATTTGCAGCCACTTACCCTAGTCTCTGGCAAAGGCGGGGACAGAGTGGGTTAGAGACGCCCAAGGAGAGACTGGGGAAGGAGGCTTTGGGGAGAGAACTGAGAGAGTAGCCAGTGGGATCCAGGTGCTGACTCATCCCCCATATGGCAGCAGCCATCTGGTTCAGGCAGACCACTCCCCTGAGCAGAAGCAGCATGAGAGGACCCAATAACCCCACCCTTAGGAGGGACTCCACCCCGCCCTGCACTGTCAAAGCTGGCCTGCTGAGTGCAGAGTGAATAGACTAACAGCTGAAGGAGACGGCCACAGACCGTGGATTCCTGGAAGCCTCGAAGAGACTGCCTAAGGTCACACATGGTCAGCATCTGACATCATCAGAGGCAGATCCGGAAAGTAAAAGCAGTGGTCTCCAACTATAGAGGTGCACACCACAAAGTTAGGAAATCAAGACAGATCAACTTAAGAATCAGAAGCAAAAGAGAAGAGTCTCACAAATAATGGGAAGACAAAGAAATACGCCCCACTCGAAGGGAAAGAAAGAATCCCCAGAAAGAGAGCTAAATGAAAGAGAGGCAAGTAAACTATCAGATACTGAGTTCCAAACAACAGTTCTCAGGAAGCTCAATGAGCTCAGTGAGCTCAGAAAGAATTACAAAAAATCTATAGGGAAACTATTAGGAATGTACTGCAAACTATGTTAGCATGAAAAAGGACATAGAAACTATCAATAAGTCACAAGAGGAAATAAAGAATACAATTTCTGGGTTGAAGAAAACAGTAGAAGGAATCAAAAGCAGGCTTGATGAAGCTGAGGACCAAATCAGCAAGCTGGAGGACAAGGTAGAAAAAAACTCCCAGAAAGAGCAAGGAAATGAAAAAAGACTTCAAAAGAATGAAGAGGCATTGAGGGAAATGCAAGACAACCTGAAATGTAGTAATATCCATATAATAGGGATACCAGAAGAAGAGGAGGAGCAAGGGATAGAACCTGTTTGAAAAAGTAATGATGGAAAACTTCCCTCATTGGAGGAGAGAAAAAGTCACACAAGTCCAGGAAGCACAGAGGGTCCCATTCAGGAGGAGCCCAATGAGGCCCACTCCAAGACACATCATCATTAAAATGGCAGATATCAAAGATAAACAGAGAATCCTAAAGCAAGCAAGAGAGAAAGAGGTAGTAACATATAAGGGAGCCCCAATATGGCTAGCATCTGACTTCTCAGCAGAAACACTGCAAGCCAGAAGGGACTGGCAAGAAATATTCCAAGTCATGAAAAGCAAAGGCTTGCAACCAAGACTGCTCTATCCAGCAAGACTCTCAATGAAAACGGAAGGCAAAATAAGGAGTTTCCCATACAAAAGAAGGCTAAAAGAATACCCCTCCACCAAAGCAGCACTGTGAAATATGCTAAAGGGACTGCTTTAAGATGAAGAAAAAGTTTCTATGAATACCCTGTGTCTTTCAGAGTTGCCAATACTTGATATTACCAATGTTTGTATTGTACTCATTAATCTGATTGTGACAATGATGTTATTTTAATTGTTCCTTTACTATTTGTTGAAACTAAACCTGTTTTAGTATATTTCTTGCCTATCTTTTTTTTTTTAAAGCTTTAAATGACTTTTTGGTATTCTTTATCCATTTATTGATTAAAAGTTTATAGAACTTTTTTCCCTTGAAAAACCCCCAAAAAACCTATTAACCGTGGTTTAGATGTGTTGCCAATACTTTTCTATTCTGTTCCTTGTCCTTTAACTTTTTTTATATTTATATTACTGTATAGTTAAATGTTTAATATATTCATGTTGTCCATATTTACTTTGTAGCTTCTGGGTTTGAATATTTTATTTCAGGTCATGAAAAATATTAGTTCTATTTTCTTCAAAAACTCCTTAGATTCTACATATTGATTTTTAACTCACCTGAATATTTCTTGTTTAATGTGTGAAATAGGGCTCTCTATTTGTTTTATTTCAAGTAATAGTGGTCCATGCACCTTATTTGTTGTCTTCTTTTACCCATTGATTTGAATTATCAACTTAATCTTCTATTGTTTTGTTAGATATATACAGTTGTCTCTAGAATGCTCATTATATTTCATTGATCTACTTGATTATTTCTGTGCTGGTGTCATGTTGGTTTAATTGCTGAGACTTTATAATGGTTTTAAATTTTTTTAATATTTTATAATTAACTTTGACATTTAAAAAAATTAATAAAATCAATCCTCATTTAAGAAAGAAAGAGAGAGGAGGAACTCCTACATTTTCCGACAACATGGATGGAAGTGGAGAATATTAAGCTAAGTGAAATAAGCCAGTTGATGAAAGACAAATACCATATGATCTCACCTATAAGTGGAATCTATTCAACGAAATAAACTAACGAACGAAATAAACCACAGGCACGGAAACTTGGAGCAGGCTGAAAGTGACCAGAGGGGATGAGGAAAGAGTACAATAGTGGACAGAAGGGGAAGAGACTAGACAAATAACATGTATGAATGACCGATGGACATGGACAACGGAGTGGGAATTGACTGTGGGAGTGGGGGTTGGGGGTGGGGTGGGTGGAGGGGGTTAAAGGGGTAAAATTTGAGACAACTAATAGAATAAACATGGTTTATAAGTTAAAAATATAAATAAAAATAAAATTAAAAAAATAAAAATAATAAAACAAGGAAAGGGATAAAAATAATAAAACAAGGAAAGGGACTTTTTAAAGCAAAAGAGAAATTTATTCAGCTATGTTTATTGAGCAACCACTCTGTGCCAGCCACAGTTCTAAATAGTGGGGATAAAGCAGCAAACAAAAACTGACAGAAATCCCTTCCATTCTAGTCAGTGAGACAGATGACAAACAAGTTATGTAGCAGAGTAGCCCGTTGTAGGTACTATGGAGAAAGGGAAATACAGCATGCCTAGTGGAGATGGGGCTATGAGGTGTGATAGGGGCTGCAGTATGGAAGAGTTTCTCTGAGAAGGTGCTATTTGAGAAAAGACCTAAATGGTTGAAGGGAATAAGTGACGCACATGTCTGTGTGAAGACGGTCAGAAGTGGGGAAGGAACAGATACACACGCCCTGGGCACCATATACAAGAGGGAACCCAAAAACTGAAATCATCTTCTAGAAAGTGGGCCTGTTGTAGTACAGGCTTCCCCTACTAGGTGAGTGTTCTAGGAACCTATCTGTATCAGTGTACCAGCTGGTGGTAGTGTGAGAGGTTGTGTTTGGCTTCAGTGAGTTTTTGAGGACTCTTCCAACACATTTGCCAGTTTCTTGATGGGTGATTGATGAGCACACTTGCTCACACTGCACTGAATGTTCAGCAGTTTTTTTACCAAAAATGGCATGACCCCCTTGCCCCACCCTCCCTATTCACCTAGTCTCACACTGAGTGACTTTTTGTTCGTTTCTCTGGATGAAAAAAAAAAATCATTAAAGGGACATGTTTTGCTTATGTGGAAGAGGTGAAACAAAAAACAGCAGAAGCACTAAAAGGCACCAAAATCAACCAGTTCAAAAACTGTTCTGAGCAGCATAAAACATGTCTCGATAGGTGTATCATAGTTTGAGAGTGGCTGAAGTTTAAACATGTAAGAATATATACACAATTTTTTATAAATAAATTCTGTTTTTTGGGGGTCCCCCCTTGTACCTAGTCCTGCTTGAGTAAGACACTCATTGGTCCAGTGTGGCTGGATCAACCAGAGCCAGGGGTAGAGAGACTGAATAGTAGAAGAAGAGGTTTGAGGTGAAAATGCAGGCCTTGTACTTCTTTGTAATGACTTTGGCTCATACTGGAGGGTGGGAAATTACTGGAGGATTTTAAGCCCAGGAGTAGCCAACTTGTACTTTTGAATGAAAAGAATGCATAACTGCTTAATCAGCTGTGTTGAGATTTAGATGATTTGAATTAGGGGGGAAACGGTTCTCTCGTGTAGTATTAAGAATGACAGTTTAAATAAGCCTCTGTTCATTAAAATTGCTTTCCTAAATTTTTTTAATCCAACAAATAATGAGGGTCTGTTATGTGTTAGGATCTGTATTAGGTACTGGGGGATTCAGCCCTAAGTAGAACATGGCTCTTTCTCACAGAATTAATAATCTAATGGTAGATTTTTAAAATCCCTATACAGTTAAAGTGTTCGAGAATAAGGTTTATTTCATTGCCCCTAATTTAATGAGCTCTTATGCCATGTCAAGCACTGTGCCAGATGCTGGGAGTACCGAAAAGATGCATTTCTTTCCCTGCCACAGACTATGCTCAGACTAAAGAGGAGGACCGTATGAGTGAGGCATCCATGCCTGATTGGCTATGCTGTCTACATACCTCTGCTGCCGTGTCCCTGTCATCCTTCTTACAAGACTGTGAGAGGCCGCATCTTAATGCATCTTTAGACCTGACCCAGTGTCTGTCATTTGGGTGTTTACTGGTTGGGATTTCCCCTATTCTAGCATTTGCTATTTGTTGTAGATGGCCTGGTGATCCTGCTGCCATTAGTCACATTTGTAGTGTACATTTGCTTTTGTTTTATTTTTAATATTAGAATTAAAAGCACAGTGAATTTTTTTAATTTATTTACTTTTTAAATACATCTGTCTCCGCCTCCCCCCCCCACCTCTTTCCCTTGCCCCCTCCCACCTTCCCTCCCTCAGCTCTTCCCCTTTGGTTTTGTCCATGAGTCCTTGCTATTAATAACATGATCTCTGTCAACTATGGAAAATACACAAGAGGCCAAGAGAGTCCTGTGTTTCTACAGAAAAAAGGGTAGTGAGGACATTTCTTTGTGGAAGTGAAGAATTTTTCTTGTATTTTCTTATGATAAAGAAATAGTTCTTTGTACTGATGCCACTCACCCCAAAAAATGGGAAAAATAAAAATAGACTGAGTTATTAAGCCAAGTGTGTTTAATGGAGAATGGGACAAGTCTGTGTCCAAACTGTTCTACTCATTCATGTTGTCTGCCTAGCCCTTGTGAGTTTTTGATCCTGGAGCTAATTCTTTGAGGTTAGCAACTATTTTTACTCATAAATATAAATGGAGCTCCTGTACCTGGCCTATTGACTCTCACAGAGTGCCCAGGTGATTCACTGAAACAGTGAAACTGATATAGCTTTGAGGGCAAAAAAGAGAGCTACCAACCACCAAGAGAGTTGGAGAAATCACTGAAAAGAGTTGAGCTCTGTCATACACCATAAGTTTCCTCAACAGGAAAGTGGAAATAACATTTAGGTTGAAAGAATAACCTGTGTCAGTGAATAGTCAAAAGGACCTAATGTGGCCAGGGAGCATCTTTGGGTGTTGGGGGTGAGAGGGAAGGGAACGTAGAGGACCGCAGTTGTGTTAACTACACTAATAAGAACAATTTGAGGGCTTTGCTATTTCTTGCTGATATTTAAGTTTCTTCTTTGGATACTGGGAGCTATGAAAGGAAAGGTTTTAATCAGGGTTGTGACATGATCAAGGTTTTGTTCTGGGGAGAGAATACTGTTAACAATGTTAAGAGATGGATTAGAGAGAAGACTTTGTCTTATGGCTTGTAACTTTTGAATATGTCCAGTTGAGGGTATCAAATTGAGTTTCATAACCCAGGTAAGGGGACAGGCAGACAGTTTGGGACTGACTTCATTTTCTTAATTGAAGCCAAAGATGGCTTGCGATGATACAGGGAGAGACTGAAGCAAGAAGAAAAGACTATAATGAAACCCTGGAGAGAGTAGAAGAGTGGTAAGAGAAAACAGAGAGAGTCCAGCAAGAAGCAGGGTTTAAGGCAAACTGAGGAAGGAATTTGTGGAATGGAGGGCTGGAGTGGCATATGGTATCATGTGCTATGGTGATATGTGGACAAAGTCTGAGATGACACTTTTGGACTTGATCATGATGTATTATAATATTTGTTGCTTTTGGTTTGTCTAGTCTCCTTCATTAGATTTTAAGTCATTCATTGGGAGAATTATAGCACCAAATTTAAATTTTCTCACAGTGTCTGAAAATTAACTAGTAGATGCTAGCCTACTTCTTTGCAATAGGTTTGGAATAGTTGACAAGAATTAAATAAGTACAAATTATTTCAGACATGATGCACATATAGAAAGCAAATTGTATATTTAAGACCATGCTTTCAGACTGAAGTAAAATTATAAGCAGTGTTACATCAAATACACCTTTGCCATATTTTTTTAATTGAGTATTAAACTGTAGTGATTTTTCTTTATTTGTTTGCATAGCCTGGCACCTGTGTTTGCTCTGTTTGTACCATTTTACTGCTCCATACCAAGAGTCCAAGTGGCACATATTCTGGGCCCGTTGTCCATCACAAACAAGACATTGATTTATATATTGGGACTACAGGTATAGTATGCATTTTTATGTTCACATTTCTTTAACTAGATCTTTCTTCTTTTGGTTTTTTTCTTATTTGATCTCCTTGAAAACAATGTTTTTTACCCATAAGTTTGGCTTCATGATCTATATCAAATGTTCAAAGGAAGTGTTACAGAATGAGAACATCAAAGTATAAAGGTACCAGAATACTTTCATAGACTTTAGAATCTGATAAGAGTTTTCACTGTAATTTGTATCGGTGGAAAATATTTTAATTTCATTGTACAATTGCGTATAAGTACCTTTTAAAAAAAATGATAGGATGAAGTGGAAACATGAGAAGAGTCAAAAGATAGAAAGTGGAAAATCACTGTCAAAATTAATTTATTGAATAAGATGTCACAAATAAAGCTCTGAACACTAAATTAAATATGCTTTACCAGCCTGAGCTTTGGATTTTGCTAGAAGCATTATCAACTTTGTAACTTCCGTGTTACATAGGCATGATAGCACTGTCACCATGTGCTAAATAGTTTAATGTGAAGACCATTGATGTGCTTATTATTTGACTTAAACTGAAAAAGGTTATTTTCACCAGTGTTGAATAAATATTGATCACTCTTCTGGGTTCCAGGCCCACTGGTAGATGATACATATGGTTTTTAGTTTTTTACCTATAATACTTGTCACTTACCTTTCATTCTCACAGCTTTTAATGTAAAACTTTTATTCTGCTATTTTCTGTGGTACAGTGTGTAGCTTGGCCTTTGATCCACTGTTAATACTCATAACATTCCTTATCCCGCATACATCAAACCGGATACTAGTGTCTCTGTAAAATGCCCTCCTCCCTCCCCTTTTAACCTTTAGCATTTCCGCTAACTTCTCTAGTCTCCTGTCATGTGTTATCAATGGCTCATCTGGGGTAGATTTTTTTTCTTTTTACTTTTACAACCATTTCTCATGAACTATGTGTATTCTTCATCTCTCAATCTACACAGTATTACAGCCTCCCTGTCCTTCCTAATATTCACATAACCTAATAGCCCATTTCTACAGTTTACTCTTATTACTAGGATTTGTTATCACATGTTTTGTTTTTTTTTTCTTTCTTTTTTTAAGATGTTATAACAGAAGACAGAAAGCAGTGGTAGAAGAGAACCCTGGACCTGGGGTGGGAAACCCAAAGTCTAATTCTAACATGGCACTCACTAGCTTGTGACTTGGGTCAAATTATAGAAGTCTTGTGAGCCTCCTGTTGACTCTATAGTTCCATCCAACTCTAATGTTATATACCATCTTTGAGAGTGAAAAATGTTGTTTTATTAATCACAGAGTAGGAATTCAATGGAGCATTGGATGAAGTCTTTGGAACCAAGTGGACTTGGTTTAATTACTTGCTCTGATAATTATTTACCTTTTATGAGCCCCCGTTTTTCCAGGTCATTTGAAACATTAGAGATTAGGCATTTAGGGTAATCTGAACAGATAATAAGAACTAAGTCCATTGGTTCTTATAATTAATTAATAATTTATATCTCTAGAGCTACCACCATAGGCGTTCTGAGAGTGTGAATGTTTTTTGTTTGTTGGTGAGGTAGAAGTTGGTATCAGAAAGTGCAAGTGGAGATGCCTTAATTGGTCTTTTGATAAACTCTAAAGTCCTTAGCATGAATGGTATCCAAAGTTCTTCTTGCCTATCCAGTATCAACTCCCAACCCTCCCCACCTCAAAGTGAGTATCAACCCCTTATTCTCAAAGTTTTTATTTCCTCTCTTCCTTCCTCCCCCACCCCCGTCTAAACCTTTGCACATGTTTCTGTTCCTTACTGTCTTTCCACACAGCAGCTTCTTAAAGCCACAGACATTTGATAAATGAATGAATTAATGATTTTAAACATTATCAGAAGAACAAAAATACTTGAGAGCCAGTCATGAAATGCCATATGCTAGGGACAGTAGAAGATAAAATGGAGTTGTGATACCTGTTGTCAAGGAGCCCAGCAGTGAGAAAAAACATACACACTGTCAAAACATAAGCAGACACAATTGGAACCAAACTTACAATTAGATAAGGGGCTTAAGAATCCAAAGGAAATAATTTTTTACAGATAAAATTGATATGCTTATCTTTGTCATGTATGAGACATAGTTGCATGGAGCGGTCATGACACAAGGCTATAGAGCCAGACCACTTGGGTGTACACACAGAGCTCCACCGCCCACCAGCTCTTTGACGTCGAGCAAATTACTTAATAGCTCCATTTTCTCATGGGTAAAGTAGTGACAATAATAAAACTTACAACATAGAGAGATTAGGAGGATCTGATCCAGTAAGTTTAATATATGAAAAGCATTAAAATCACAGCTTGGCACATAATAAGTGCTGTGAAAGTGTTAGCTATTTTATTATTATTTATATTTTTAGAAAAAAGCTACAGAAAACTATATTCTTTTAAATATAATAATTCTCATCCTTGTTATTGTCAGTTATTTACACTGAAGAGGGATCCATACATACCAGATCAAAGAATTGAATTTAGATCAAGGGATTAAATTTAAAGTTGCAACAAACATTCATTTTTACTTAAGCTAGCACTAGAGCAAAGCTTGTCAGCCACGTTTTACCTGTGCTTTGTCATCTCTTACCTTTGTATCTGTCTTCTTTCTATGTATCTTTTTTTCTATGTATCCTATATAAATGTACAGAACTTCGAGGTTTTCATCTAGCATATCAGCAACGAACTTGGGTATCTTGCTTCTTTCTGTATGGACAGAAGTCCTTAAATTCCTGATCTAAAGATCTGATAAATGTCAGCAAATGTTAGGCTGCAAATCTTTACTTTCTTGCAGGAACATGACATACATGTCTTACGACTTTTTAAAAACCCTGAGCAAAATACTTGAATACAAATTATTTGGAAAATAAATGGAGAGATCTCATAAGACTTAATTCTAATTACTTTTGCCATTTAACTTTGATACCATTTAGTTCACTCTACCATGGAGGAATTGGAATGAGAATATCAACAGTTAAACAGAGTAGCATTGAACATGGACCTATATGCTAGCACAGAGGTCTTCCCATCTAACCTTAGAGTAGCAGTGATGAGAAATTAAAATGAAAGAATTATGTAACATGTTATTACCTAACAAGAAGCTTTGGATGGTGAATACATATTTATGTTGTTAATTCTAGTAATTCCTTTATATGTGGTATTTTACTTTGTTTAACTCAACTAATGTACATTTGTAAATATGAGTATATATGAAACTTCTTTATTTTTCTTTGCATGGTAGTGGGCCAAGTTCAACCTATCTGTTTTAGGCTATGAAAGGTGAAAGTCTTGGTTTAATAAAATAATAATAATAATAATAATATATTACTTTCTATTAAATAACATAATTGATATTTATTAATTTCTCTTTGTTTATATTATATACAAGCAGTCCTTAATATAAATGGTTATGATTATAGTTTTGTAAAAATAAGTAAGCTGTAACTGGTAGTTGAATTTAATTTTTAGTTGCCTTTCTTTTCTTTTTTAGCTTTTCACCTCTGGTTCCTACATCTGGATTGTAGCCATAAGTGGACTTGTAAGTGCGATTCCCTTTTCTCCCTATTTCTTTTCTGAAGGAACTTTAGGAAAAATGTCATATTTATATTATGGGTCACATTCAGTTGTCTCCAACATTTTTTAAAGCCATGTTAGGTCCTGCCTCAGTGCTACTTCCTTAGTGATAAAAAAGGGCTAGTTACATGAATAATTAAGAGGCCCATTTTTCTTTGTTTTCAAGGTAATTTTAATAAACATTTTAGCTGAGTTTCTTGTCAGTATTATTTTTAAATTAGATTGTAGTATAACTCATAGTAGGGAAAAATGACAGAAAAAGAAAATGAAGAAGTTGGGTTTACTAAGAATAATGAGAGATGTTCTGCTTGTTTTGTAAACAGACATCATGCAATGGAAAAACATAAGGCCAAGTAGAAAGTCACATGGATTGGAACTGACAAAAGACTCATCAGGGTGTGTGGTCAGAGAAGGGAGAAGTGAATGAGCTGAGGATTTGGGTGGTGTCCTCATCCTTTGTGCTAGAATGTCTTTATCTCACCCATCCCCATGCTGCTCTATATAATTTTTTAAATTTTAATAAGTGTTTGTCTTAAACTCTACTTACGAGGTATTTAAAAAGACATCTAGAACACGAAATTGAACTTTATTTTTCATCCATGACTTAAATTTGAACTCTCAAATTTATATGAACATAAGTTTACAAATAAGGTATATGGAATATTTTACTTTCCTGGAAAAGACTAAGAAAATTACAGAATGGATTTATAGTAATATGTAAACATCAAAAAAACCTTTGGAAATAACTGTGCATTCTACTGTAGACAGTTTAATTTTAAGTAAGTTATCACTGTAACTTATTTCTGGGCTACTGTGTCATTACTATAAGTCTGCTCACTTTTCTCCTTTCTTTAAGATCTCTGTATTATTTCTTTTGTGTGTTTGTTTGTTTTTTTCATATACAGCTTAATCTTTCATTCTCCACAGCTTCCAGCCAAAATTCTAGAGATTGAAGTTACTTCATTTCCCCCTCCCTAAGTATTTTCCCAGATACCCAGATATCTGATTTACTTCAGGACCACGATGCTGAGCTCTGCT
This sequence comes from Pteronotus mesoamericanus, assembly GCF_021234165.1. NCBI lineage: Eukaryota > Metazoa > Chordata > Mammalia > Chiroptera > Mormoopidae > Pteronotus > Pteronotus mesoamericanus. The sequence goes on from NW_026555109.1 coordinate 1,665,050, forward strand.
GTGAGGTCTTCAAACCATCTGAGCCACCTGATATTCTTAAGACTTGTGGTGACTTAGGCACAGCATGGTGTCAGACTGAGTCTATGCAGCACAGCTGCCAGGTTCTCTCCAGTCTAATCTCATTCCCCCTACCCCCCGCCCCCCGCTTGAACTATTAGCTTTTTTTCCCCTTGCAGTAGAATGTTTGTTTGTTTGTTTGTTTGTTTGTTTGTTTGTTTCATGAAACATTCAAAGTTTAGGTTAGTGGGAAATAATTTTAATCAAAGAATTGTATTTTTTTTTCCCTACACACCTTGTTTTCTATTAGAAAACAACATTGTGATCCATTTCACTACAGTATTACAAAATATTTATAAGAAAATATTAAACACAGAAGGCAAGATGGGGTGAAATAAACTATTCCCTCCGACCCCAAAATATATACTCCAGTGCCCACAACACACAAGAGAATCAGAACAAATAAGTAACAAAGATTTTCCTGATCAGGTTTCCAAAGAATTGGAGAAGAAAAGAAATGGGATGAAAATGGTGGCATGAAAGGGAATGGATGTCAGCAGAACTGTTTCAGTAACCGACCTATTCTGAGTGAAATACTCTCTCTTATAGGCAGTGAATTCCAAACAGGGTTAAACTTTAAGATATCCCTCCAACCGAAATTAGAAAATACTCTGACAGTGAAAGTGGCTCTTTTGCCTAGGTTTCCTAAGAGCTTCTTCCTCCATGAAGCAGTGATAGGAACAGAAGTGTGTCTGGGCATCAAAGTTGTCACAGCAGCCTTCCCATCTCCTTCATAAAGGCTTCATACATGTCATCCTTAGTTTGTGCTGAGATGGGAACAGATTTGGGGGCTGCTTTGGCAAAAGGCACAGCAGATTATCCTCTGACTTTCTTTGGGAAGCAGCATTAACCCTTTTATTCTCCCAATGGACCCTCAGTGTGGTGAACACAAATCAAATAATCTCTGCCTTGGAATTAATGATTTGTGGCTTGCCATTGATGGTTGCTGTGGCTTTCTTCTCAGTAGTGGCTCTGCTCGTATCATCTGCCTTGGGTCACTGAATCAAATTGGGTTGAACACCCAAAACTCCTGGGTTTGGCAAGGGAGCCAGTGGGAAAAGTCCAGGTGGGGCAGGTCCAGGTGGGGCAGGTATGAGTGGAGGCACCAAAGGTGGGTGCATCATGCCAGGACTAGGTGGAGGGGTACCTGAAGGTACAGGAGGAGGCAATCTGGAATCTGGAATCTGGAGGCAATCAAGGCAATCTGGAATGCCTTGGAGTCCTGGCATTCCAGATTGTCTCAGAAACAGAGAAGCTCTTGGAGGTGGTCCAAGAGGAAGGCCTGTAGGTGATTCAGGTGGTGGTAAAAGTGGAGCAGGACGTGGTCCAAGAGGAGGTGATCCTGGTATGGGAGGTGCTTGTATCTGAGAAGGGGGAACAGATTGTGTGGGAGCTTGTTGCTGTGAAGAAGCAGATGTGCCATCAGAGACTCATCTTTATGCTCTTTTTGTGATTGCTTTTCTGCTTCAGAATCATCAGGCTCACCTTCATTGTTGTCCTCTGAAAATTTCTCTACTTGCCCACCCTCCTCAGGGATTTCATGACCTTCCATTCAAAGCATCATGGCTTGAAGAAGAGTCAACTCCTTAATGTTCTTCTTTTTCTTCCTTGATTTCCCAGGCATATCTGCAAATCGTACTCTCAGACCTGAATTTTTTCCTTCATTGTTGTTTCTTTCATTATCATCACGGTGCACAAATACATCCCCTTTACTTTCTCCATCTGATCTGTTAACGTCACTGCCATCAGTACTGTCATCATGCGTATCTTGATCCATGTCCTCAGATAGCCATCATCTTCACTGGTACTGGAAACATCATCATCGTGACCCCATTGAGCCAGTTCAGGACTATATAACATGTCTTCATCTCACTGACGAGAGGGAAAATCTAAGGCAAAGCCCACTTTACAGCCATACATTTGCAAGACTTGAGGAGGAGGTGGACCAGGGGGTGGACCTGGAGGTGTTTTCTGCCAGGGGGCGAACGTGGAAAACCATTTCCAAGAAGAGGAAGAATAGAAACTGCCCAAGTTGGAGGTTCATAGGCTGATGTCTTCTTAAGGATGGAGGGAGGCTGGGCACCAGGAAGTGGAATGTTGGAAGGAACATGCAGCATATCTGGCAAAGGAATACTGTCCACTTCCACATGCTGAGCATTCTTGACAGTATCAAAATATTGGCTAAGTTGAGCCCTCTTCTTTTCATATTCTACTTCTGGCTTTCTCAGTTCTTTGTAAATATCTGGATTTTCTTTTTCATAGAGTCATAGAACATGTTCATGGACTTCACACAGCTTTTTATGTTTGTATTTCAACACTTTCTCATTTAACCATGGCTGTTTCACTGGGTTAACCCCCATTTCATGCAGTTTTTCCATGTCCCAGATAATCTGTTTGGGATCCTTCATCTTCAAAACTGCAGCTCTTACAATCATGTGCTGTTTTTTTATTCTTTTTTTAATTCTCTCTTCCAGGCTTCGGTTGGTGGGGTTCATCAAATTTCCATTCTTGGTGGATGATGTAGTTCTTAATCTCATGTTGATTTGTATGGTTCACTTGTTGATTTAAAAAAAAAAAAAAACCAGTATCACCATAAGAATGTTCAAACACTTTCACTGGACTATGGACAATGAGGAGCCAGGAAGGGATGATTCTCAGCCTCTTTTACTTTACAGAAGCCTTCACCTCTGCTCCCAAGTTGTCAGTTATCTGGCAACTGCCATCTTGAAACCTTGTGCCCCTCCACCATCCCTACAACACTTCCTTTGCCTGTGGGCCCAAGATCTCTAAACTTCTAGCTAGATTGATGGCTACTTAACCAAACGGCAAAAAAATAGATTGTTCATTGCTTTCATCATTTCAACAGCTTGAGAACTTGCTATTTTGTTAATGATACATTTTGTTTCTCTTAGTAATGGCCTGAAGTCCTTTTTCAGATATTTTCCTAAAACATTCAAGAATTTGCGAAGTACCTTATAGTAAGCTATTTCATTGTGTTAATTTACTACTGATTGATTTTTTTCTTATTATCCAAACACTGCTTTAATAACTCATTATGTGACTCACTGTTTTAGGACATCTCATTTTCTTTATTCTGCTTCCAGGCTCCTGGTTTTTAATTAAGAGCTTGCTATTACCTCAAATACTTTCATTTTGTGACATTCAATACTCTAGAATTGGCGGTTGCATTTTTCATCTCTTTGTAATCTTTTTGATCTTAAATATGCTTTTGTGGTCACAGTCTTTTTCAGTACACATGCTTAACGAGTAGTAAGGGGTTTTAATTTTTTTTTAAAGAATCAAAAGTTTAACAAATTTTTAACATAAAGTTGTCCTGTTTCAAAAGAGTAAATAGAATTACACAGTATTTGCAATCTAATTCCCACGTAAATTTAAAGTTTAAATAATTCCACTATTAGTAAACACTTCTGAGTGAATTGAATTTTCACATTTTTACAGTGATTAATTCAGCCAGTTATAAATCTTCACATCAGCCTTTTTTATTATTGTTCCACCATAATTAGATGATACTATGTTTACTTAAAATGCTTTATATCAGTGGAAATTATACCTAGCTTTACTTCATGATATACCATAAATATTGGTGCTTGTTTTGAACTTAATGAATATTTTATTTTTTACTTTTTCTAGGAAACCACATTTTTATAATGAAATATTTAATATAATATGCTATACTTTAGATAAAGATAATTATAAAAGAGAACATTAAAATGATTTGTGAATATTTGGTTTACACACCACTGATTATAGGTTCAGAGTCTGAGGTTCACATAGCCACAGCTTGTCCCAGATGTTTCTTGCTCAATGTGTCTTCTCCTCCCATCACATGTATCAAATGACTTCCCTTTTCTTTTGTTCTTATGCTAAATAAAATATTAAAAAGAAAATAAAATTCTTACCACTGAGAAGAAATGCACAGATGGTATTCAGAGTTTTGGGGGAATGTTAGAAAACATGTTGATGAAATTTCACTTTTTAATATTAAAACCAGTAGTTCTCCTAACATACTGTATGTGTTAAGGGAGTAATTTTATTTCATTCTGGCATTATGTGTTTTTTAAGAGAAAGAGCTTTTTATTAAAAAGGGTGGGGCATTTGTAAAACATAAGTCATAAGTTTTCTGCTGTCATAGAAACCAAAAACTTTACTTATGTTTCCTGGAAAGCTGCCAACTTTTAACTTAGCTTATTTGGTTTAGTTATTGGTGGATTAATCGGGTTAAGCTAGTTTTTCCTCTCTCCTTATGCCACTCATTCTTGCATGATTATACATGTTTCTGATTGCACATGTAATTTTAAAATAGCCCACTGATTAAAAGAAGAAGAGGTTGATAAATCACATCAGTAAAGTATTTTATTAGGTAGAATCCCACGCTGTCTTCAGTGGTATCATAGAAAGAAATGAGGACTAAATTGTTTTTCCTGGATTGAGGGGGAAATACCTGGAGCAATAACAAGTTAGTTTGCCTAGAACAGATGTTACTCTTCAATTTCGTTTTGTGATCCATCAGAGATTCATCATTTCAGCTGCTGTCTTTCTTTTCAGGAAAGGGTAAGGGGCATTCAGTTTTGCTCAAAGATTACTTTGAGGTTATTCACATATATCACTGATAACATGTTTTTATGTTGCATCCCTCCCTGGGCAATTCTGGTTTTTAAAGCCAACATTTAATATTTAAAATGTTACTGTGTTGCCCTAGTCATGGGTAGCTAATTTGGTTAGAGCATTGTCTCCGTGCACCAAGGTTGCAGGTTAGATTCCTGGTCCAGGCACATACAAGAATAAGCCAATGAACATGTAAATAAGTGGGACAACAAATCAATGTTTCTCTCTCTGTCTTCCTTCCTCTCTCTCTCTCTAAAATCAATAAATAAAATAAAATATAAATAAAATTAAAAGAAAAGAAGAAATATAAAATAAAAGTAAATTAAAATAAGTACTACTGTTTTCATGAAAGTTTGCCAAATTGTCATTGGAAAGCTTGGCTGTAGTAGCCAAGTGAAATATTTCAGTTTACCCAACAAATTAAAAAAAGTTACTTTACACCTATTTCCATCTTGTTCACACCATGGTGTTTAAGTGTTCCTCCTAATGTTAGTCTTTGGTGAGAGAACTTAAAAAATTGAGATATTCTTCATGTATTTCAATGTCACTAATCTTGTTACACATTAGTACTTTTTTTCCTTTCAGAAAATATTTCATACTTACTGAACTTTATATAAGTTCTTTTTGTGGTTCTGCAGTGAGACTTTGGGATATCTTTGCACTTCTTTATTTTCTACAGTTTTATGAATCATAGTAGTGAGTCATTACCACCAGGATGTACCCTAATTCTCAAAAGCTGAAGCCTGAGGTGATTCTAGCGTGATTAAAACAGACACTGCTTTTGCTAATTTTTCTGTTTTTACAGTTCACATATTTCTCATCATTTGGTCCTCTTTCAAGCCATTTGGGAGCAAATTAACAGACAGGCCTTTATTTCTCAGACTCCAGGCTTCTCCCCTTCAACATATCCCTTTATATTCTGCCCATTTCCTGTGTTAATACCTGTTTTAAACAGTATTTTAGACTTATTTTCTTGTCATCAAGCAACCTTAGTTTAAAAAAAAAATCTGACCTACCAAATAAGATTAGAAAAAGCAGATTATTTAGAACTTTGAACATGGTCTGAGTTTGTTTTTTGGTTGTTTTTTTGTTTTTGTTTTTTTTTCCTGTAGGCAGTCAGAATCTTTAAAGCTTTACAAAAAAAAAAAAATCTTAATGATGGTGCAAGATTATGGAAGTCTTACTCGAGTTCGTAAGTCATAGAAAAGGGGAAGGGAAAAATGAACAGTCTTGAAGCAGTCAGGATGGCTTGTTTGTGGGCTGTGATTTGCCTTTCTCTCTTCTCTCCACAAGAGTTTTAGAGACAAAAGTTGAAGCATTCTCTTGTGGTATCTGTTAAACAAAAAGCATAGTACAGAACCTTATGTTAATTGGCTTTACAAGGCATGGTACAGTATCAAAGGAAAAGTTTATACACTGGTATAATAAGCTACTGTGGAAAACTAAACTACTTTCGAGTAAGTTTTGGAGCTCTGACCTGATTCCTGGGTGAATGAGAATGGGATGTCAGGCCCTCTGTGCCTTCCCCGGCTTTTCCGTTCTTTCTCTTCTCTTCATGCTCTTTTCCTCTTACTTATTCTTTCTTACCTTAAATTTCTTTTCAGGATTGACCAGAGAAGGGTACTGTATAGTAGTTCAGATAATGCACCTGCTGCCCAAGGTTTTCAGTTGAATTTTAGAGACTGAGATTATTTTCTAGCAGTCCTTGAAAATGATGACAGAAGCTGCAGAAGAAAGTCAAGGCTGTTTAGAGTTGTGAGGTTGGTTGGGCTTGTGAAAGGACCAAGCATAACATTCAAGACGACACTGGAAGACGTTCGTATTTAGAGATTGCTTTCATCTTCGTATAATTAAAATGGTATTTATAATGCCAACACTGAATCAAGTACTTATCAACCCATTGTACCCTCTTCCTCATATTGATTTATTTATACCCGCTGTCTGCCCCCCTTTTCCATCCCTTCTTCTCTATGCCTTTCTCCCCGTTCTGACTTCAGATAGCCTGGACCTACCGAGAGAAACTTTGTCCTCTGCCTTGTTGAGGCAATTGCAACTCAGTCCAGGGCTGACAAGGAATGTCATATCAGACAGGGATTACAAAGGGTGGGAGTGACTAGTAGACTTCGATTTTTATTTCCTTATTTATTTTATCCTCATCAGAGGACATTTTTTCATTGCTTTTTGAGAGAGAGGAAGGGAGAAAGAAAGGGAGTGAAACACCAATGTGAGAAAAACATTGATTGGTTGCCTCTCATGTGTGCCTGAACCAAGGATCGTTTGTGCCCTGACTGAGGGGTTGAACTCATAATTTAGGTATGTGCCCTGACCAGGAATCAAACCCATGATTTTTCAGTTATGGGACAATGCTCCAACCAACTGAGCCACACTGGCCAGGGCTAGATTTTGGTTTTTAAATGTTAAATGCAGAATAAATGCAGTTATGCCACTGTCTTGATAAAACTGGCACAAAAGCCCTAGCAAGGTGGCTCAGTTGGTTGGAGCATTGTCCTGTAGACCAAAAAGTAGCAGATTCTGTTCCCAGTCAGGGCTCATACATGGCTTGCATGTTTACTCCCTCCAGTTGATGTTTCTCTCACTCTCTCTCCCTTTGTTTCTTTAAAAAAGAACAAAACAAAACAAACACAAAAGTGCCTTATAAAATAGAGCTATAAACACTTTTATCACTGCAACTTATCTTTTGCTTATAGGCAAAAACCTAGCCTCCTTTCAAAGTTCTTCAAAATTTGGCCGCCTCATGTACTTCTCTCACCCCTGTGTACCATATAATTCAGTGACGCTGAATGTTTTACTGTTCCTGAACATCTGTCTTACCCTATAACAGGATTCTGTGTCATTGTGCAATCACTTTCTTTAACAAACACATGGCACTTACTACATACCAGACACTTGTGGTAGATTATTTGTTCAAATATTTTTGTTTGTTCAAAATATTTGATGACCATCTCTACTGGGTCCCTCCCTACAGGTCTTCTGTTGTACATGCCCCACTAACATCAGGCTTTACTCTGTGACTTAAATTAGCCACTAAAATGTAAGCAGAAATGAATGCTTTACAAGCAGAAGTTTTAAGAGCCATTGCTTGGTTCCTCCATTGTTCTTTTCCCTTTGCCATGAAAAAAGCACACGCCAGATAGAAGCCCAGATCCCAGAGTGAAGAGGCCACATGGAGTAAGGCTGTGGTCAACATGTAAGATAAACAACAAATAAGTCTTTGTTATAAGCTACTGAAATTTGAGATCATTTGTTAGCAATATAACAAATACTATAACCTGGAGAAAGGAGACTAATATAGTTATTTTCTAAGCACTTTACAAATATTATCTTAATTAGTCCTCATAAAAGTCTGATTGTGTAAGGACTGTTATCCCCATTTTCTAGATGAAGGAACTGGGCACAGAGAACCTAAGTAATTTGCCAAGAATATAAGTTGAGACAGGATTCAAATGCAGATTCTCTAGCTTTGGTGTCTATGCTCTTAAGAGACAACTTTGCCTAACTACATACAGTTTCTTCCAAATATATTCCCTTTTTCACTAGTAGACCCCTTCTTTTCCTAGAAAAGTCAAACTCATTTAAGTCCTAACTCTGAAGTCCAGACTCTGATAGTCAGTCCTATCTTCCACTTTAGGTATTATACATTATTCTTTATAATCCCTACCGCCTGGCACAATGTCTGGCATTTTATCTATGTTCTATAAATAATTGTTGAATTTCAAAATTCAGTATTATCAAAATAATTTTTGTTCTATAAAACACTCTGATATTTTGTCAGGATGCTTTCAACGTATATTGCCTTACTAGGTTATTCACACAATCTCTACAGTGGTGGAAAACCTAGGCTCTCCTTTCCAAAGATGAGGAGGCTGGCTGGTGTGGCTCAATTGGTTGGATTTTGTCCTATGAGTCTGAAGGGTCATGGATTCGATTCCTTATTGGGGACATGCCTGGGTCACATGTGAGAGACAATCAATCAATGTTTCTCTCACATCAATATTTCTCTCCTCTCTCTTTTCCTCCCTTCCCTTTTCTTTAAAATCAATAAGCATGTCCTCAGATGAGGCTAAAATATATACATATTTAAAAAAAAAATGACACTGAAGTTCTGGTTCCACAACTGATGGGTGATAGGGATGGGACCAAAAGCCAAGTGTTCTCATCATGGTCCAGTGCCCTGCACTGCACTTTTCAATGCTCTCATCCTTGTCTTTTTCAACCACAAGACACTTATGTACAAAGTTATTCTTAGATCTTCCCTTGACTATACCATTGAGATGAGGCCCTGTTGCCATCAATGGAGACACAGTTCTGGAGGGAGATCCTGGACAGGAAGAAGTTTTAAAAGCATGCAGAGGTGCTGAAAAGACACATATGAACAACAGCTTTCTGCAGCCTTCACTATTAATTTTGTGGGCCAACCAGTATCCAAGAAAACTTTGTCCCATTGGCAGCCTCTACTTTCTTTCTGTTATGAAAAATCCAGCCGATAGCAATAGTTTCTCTTCTAAGATCATCAAGCTATTTAACTGGTCCTCCATCTGATGGGTTAAAGATGCAGCTCAAACCTCACCTTCAAAACAGTTATTTGTGTTTCTGGCATTGTCATGTATAAGAAAATGAAGTACAGAATGGCTTTGAGAAAGTTTAAAGGATAATTTAAAGTATATTTATCTGGTTCAATAGTACTGCTGGTCAAAGGAAAAAGAAATGGAGGTAAGGAAGTGGTTGTCAAGAAAACAGCCAGACTTTTAAGTTATAGATGATTACTGGTAGATTATCATATCAACTTCAGCACAGAGCATTTTCCCGCAGGGTCTTCACATTCTTTTCCTATCACGAGATGGAAAGTCTTGAATCAATTTTGATTATCTCTTTAAACTGATTTTTTAAAATGAAAGTGTCCAATGTTTTTTCTTCTTTGGGACTGATTGTGTTGATATTTCTCTTACATCTTAATAAAAACTTCTAGGAAAGGACTGTGGTAAAATCAATGCGTGTTATTTTAAATATATTCATTATTTATATTATAAACAACAGCACAGTTTATCAAAAAGTCTTCTCATAGCCCTGGCTGGGTAGCTAAGTAATTAGAGTGTAATCCCTATATGCCAAGGTTGCACGTTCGATCTCCAATCAAGGCACATGCAACAATCAACCAGTGAATGCATAACTAAGATGAACAACAAATCGTTGTTTCTCTCTCTCCCTCTTCCTTTCTCTCAAATAAATTTAAAAAGATTTTTTTGAAGTCTTTTCATGTTAGTTTATGTTAGCTGGGAATGTTTTCAAGCTATCAGATTTTTGTTGCTAAAGATTGTGGTTTACTAAACTCTTGTCTCTTTTATAAAATTTAAAAGATTTATGTATCTGGAAATTTCCAGATCTTTGTAGATCTTCACATTTACTTGTTATGAAAAAATTCTTTTTCTGTTTATGAAAGTGTTATTTACATGTAATAAAGTTCACCGATTTTAAGTGTACAGTTTGATTAATTTTGGTAATTGTAAAAAGTTGTGTAACTACCACCACAGTCAAGATAGAAAACTATTCCCTCACCCTGAACACTTTTTTCATTCCTTCTGCTCTCTGTCCTCTCACCCAACATGCCATCCCCGATCTTCATGTCATTATAATTTTGCCTTTTCCAGAATTTCATATGAAGTCTTCTGTGTTTCACTTCTTTTCACTTCTTTCACTTAACGTGATGTTTTTGAGATCAGTCTGCATGTTATTAATACTTTATTCCTTGTCATTATAAGCTGAATCTCTAGTTGGTTACACCACAGTTTGTTTATCCATTCACCAGTTAATGAACATTTGGGTTACTTCCAGGTTTGAGGTATTATAAGTCTGTTATGACATCTATACACAAATGTTTTTGTAGACACATGCTTTAACTTCTCTTGGGTAAATTCCTAGGAGTAGAATTGGTGGGTCATATGATAAATATATGTTTAGCATTATAAAGTACTACCATATTATTTTACAAAGTAGTTGTACCATTTTGCATTTCTACCATCAATGCATGAGAGTTCCAATGGCCCTGCATCCTTGCCAACACTTGGCATTATCAGTTGTTTTAACTTTAGTTGGTCTGTAATGGTATCTTGTGATTTTAATTTGCATTTCTCAAGTGATTAGTGAATTGAGTGTGTTTTCATGTGCCTACAGACCATTTGTATATCTCCTTTCGTGCAATGTTCAAATCTTCTGCCCATTTTTTCATTGGGTCTCATTTGTCTTCTAATAGAATTAAAAGAACCCTTTATATTCTGGATATAAGCCCTTTGTTGGATATATTTTATAAAAAATTTTATCTAGCATGCAGCTTGCCTATTTGTTTCCTTAGATATGTCTTTCAGTGAGCAAAGTTTTTAATTTTGATTAATTCGGCGTTCCAGTTTTTAAAATAGTTTGTGTTTTTCATATCTTATTTAAGAAATCTTTCTGAATCCCATGTCACAGAGATTTTATCTTTTATTTTCTTCTAGAATTTAATAGTTTTTGCTATTACACTTAGGTCTAAGATCCAGTTTGAGTGTACTTCTTGTGAGGTAAGGGTTGAGATTTAGTTTTTTCCATACTGATAGCCAATTGTTTTATCACCATTTGTTGAAAAGACCCTCTCTCCTTTGTATTACCTTGGCACCTTTGATGAAAATCAGTTTACCACCATGGATCTTTATATGTTTACACCTCCTTGTCTTATTCTTTGTCTTAGCCCTGAGTTTTTCACCACTGAATCTGTATCAATGAATGCATAAGTTCTTTTAGATCTTCACATTCATTTTTAGTTTATTATTTTTAGTCTAATGTAAGAAGCAAGTTTCAGCATAAGCCTGTTTGCCCCTTAAGTTTTAGTTTGCTGAATCAGCTTATGAAAGGGGCTACAATTTTAAAGGGGAAGGGTCTCCTTGTTAAAAGATATATTAAAAAATATTTACATTTAAGCACCAATTAAGGCTTTATCTATGTGCTAGAGATTCTGGTTGTCTCCCAGTGTATTTTTTCTTAGAAACAGAAACTTCATCTTATTTCCCAGTTTGGTTTTTTATGTTTTGTTTTTGGGGTTTTTTTTTTTTTGTTTGTTTGTTTGCATCTAGTTATAGCCATAACATTAAATCCTGGCATCTTGGCCAGTAAGCTATAAACTTACATTTTGGTGGGACTTTTGTCCTTCTTTATTTTCTTCTCCCTACTGCTTGGAATGCAGTTAAGATGGTTGGAGCTTTTTTAACATGAGGGAAAAATAAACTTCTGTTTTATTGAAGCCACTGTTATTTGCAGTTTTCTGCTTTACACAGTTAACCTAATTCTCATGATGAATGATTTTCTAAAAAGGAAAGTTTAGAGCAGCTTTCTAAGACAATTTGTTAGAAACAGATAGTCTGCGCTTAGTCTAATTAATTCTCTCCCTATTCCAACTCAGCTTCCCAAGAATCAGAAGGATATCCAGTGTTTTATTTGGATACTTCAAAATGATATTAAAAGAGATAACAGAGCTATAGGGAATTCATCTGAGTCATTTTTGAAATTGATGAAGAACTAGATAGCAAGACTCTTTCCATCAGTGCTAATGTGATGATTCTCTCTGCCATTATAGGAATTATTTCATGATTAATTGCAAATGGCAGAAATATGTTCAGGCATTACTGATTTTCATACATATTCTTTGGGTAATAAGTAATTTCCAAAGTTCCCTACTTCTTTAAGTTTTCCAATGAAGAGTGACTAAGAAAATATAAGATCCATAAGAGCAGAGATTTTCTTTGTTTTGCTTGTGCTGCATCCCAGTGTTTAAAATACAACCTGGCACATGGCAGATGTTCAGTAAATATGTGTTGAATAAACAAGTGAGGCTTCAGTGGGTCTGGGTTCCTCAGGACTTGAGTGCAAATGAAGTCTGTATAAAAGGGTCCAGGTGTATCCTGGCTGGGTGGCTCAGTTGGTTAGGGTGCTATCTCATATACCAAAAGGTTACGGGTTGGGATCCCATTCAGGGCACATACCTAGGTTACAAGGTTGACCCCTGGCCAGGGTGCCTACGGAAGGCATATATTTCTTCTCTCACATCATGTTTTCTTCTCTCTCTCTCTCTCTCTCTCTAATCAGTAAACATATTCTCAGGTGAGGATTTTTTTTTAAAAAAGGGCCCAGGAGTAAGGGGATGTTTATTCCCTTGGCCTGTCCCTGTCTTGCGAAGGCAGTACTTTGCCTCTTGGGAAAGCAGCCCCTTGTGTTTGTCCTAATGCCATTAGATGATAGGTTTCTTGAATGTTGGAACCATGGTTCACAAGGACCCTGGCAGTTCAATGTGCTGTGTGGGCTTTTGTTCAGCCACAACTGGCTGGAGAAAGAGATCAACAAACATCTGGTGTCATTGCCGGGTCATGGTTTCTCACCTTTGCTTGCTGTGGTTTCATGCTAATACTAAACAAGACAAGAGGACAGTGAAGTTTACTGTCTATAATCAAAAGTGTGGGATTGCCAGGCAAGATGGAGGTGTAGGTAGATATACTTTGCCTCCTCGCACAACCAAAAGAAGGACAACAACAAACTTAAAAATAAAAAGTAATCAGAACTGCCAGAAAATCAAACTGTATGGAAAACCAACAACCAAGGAGCTAAAGAAGAAACATTCATCCAGGCTGGTAGGAGGGGCGGAGATGGGCAACTGGTGTGGAGAGGATGCGCAGCCAGGTGGCAGCTGGCAGACCAGGCGGTCCCACATTTGCATGCGGATAACCAGGGAGGAACAGCTGGGCAGTGAGACAGACTGCGCAATCCAGGGTTCCAGTGCAGGAAAAGAAAGCCTTAAAACCTCAGGCCATAAAAAACTGCGGGTTGCAGCGGCCAGAGAAACTCCCAGCCTCACCGGAGAATTCATCAGAGAGACCTGCAGAGTCCTAGAACGTACAGAAACCCACCCACCAGAGAATTAGCCCTAGAAGGACCCAGTTTGCTTGTGGGTAGAGGAAGAAGTGACTGAAGCCAGCCAAGAGCCAAGCAAGAAACATTGTTCGCTCTCAAACCCCTCCCCCACCTGCAGCATCACAACTCAGTGACCTGGGTTGCCCCACCCTGGCCAATACCTAGGGCTCTGCCCCTCCCAACATAACAGGCATGCTGAGACAGAGAAATATGGCCCAAAAGAAAGAACAGATCAAAGCTCCAAAAATAGAACTAAGTGATGAACAGATAGCCAGCCTATCAGATGCACAGTTCAAAACACTGGTAATCAGGATGCTCACAGAAATGGTGGAGTATCATCGTAAAATGGAGGGAAAAGTGAAGGCTATGCAAAATGAAATAAAGAAAAATATACAGGGAACCAACAGTAAAGGGAAGGAAACTGGGACTCAAATCAACGATTTGGAACAGAAGGAAGAGAAAAAACATTCAACCAGAACAGAATGAAGAAACAAGAATTCAAAAAAATGAGGAGAGGCTTAGGAACCTCTCGGACAACTTAAACATTCCAACATCTGAATTATAGGGGTGCCAGAAGGAGAAAAGAAAGAGCAAGAAATTGAAAACTTATTTGAAAAAATAATGGAGAACTTCCCCAATCTGGCAAAGGAAACAGATTTCTAGGAAGCTCAGAGTGTCCCAAGGAAGTTGGACCCAAGGAAACACACACCAAGGCACATCATAATTAAATTACCCAAGATTAAAGATAAAGAGAGAATCTTACAAGCAGCAAGAGAAAAGGAGACAGTTACCTACAAAGGAGTTCCCATAAGACTATCAGCTGTTTCTCAAACCTTGCAGGCAAGAAGGGGCTGGAAAGCATAAGTCAGGAAAGGCAAGAACCTACATCCAAAATTACTCTATCCAGCAAAGTTATCATTTAGAATGGAAGGGCAGATAAAGTGCTTCCCAGATAAGGTCAAGTTAAAGGAGTTCATCAACACCAAGCCCTTACTTTTTGAAATGTTAAAGGGACTTAGCTAAGAAAAAGAAGAAGACCATAAACTATGAATAGTAAAATGACAACAAACAAAACTATCAACAACTGAACCTTTAAAAACAAAAAAACTAAGCAAAGAATCAAAACAGGAACAGAATCACAGAAGCTGGGATCAGAGGGGCGGGAGAGGGGAGAGAATGGGGGGAAAGGTACAGAGAATAAGAAGCAAAAGTAGTAGGTACAAAGTATACAGGGGGAGATTTAGAGTAGCATAGGAAATGGAGAAGCCAGAGAACTTATATGTACAAACCATGGACATGAACTAAGTGGGGGTGGGGGGGAGCTGCTGGTATGGGGGTACAGGGTGAAGGTGAATAAAGGGGAAGAAAAAAATGGGACAACTGTAATAGCATAATCAATAAAATAGATATAATTTTTTTAAGTGTTTCACATGATTTTTACCCAGCAAATTCTTTATTTGCCCAATGAGCATTATTTCATGGTTTCCTTTCTAAAAGGGCTAATAATCTGAAAAATTAGAACAGGTGTGTAATTGATACCCACATTTATTAGTGGCCCAAAAGAAAAAAATTCCTTTCGTTTTATTGTCTCAGTGAGATTTACAAAGTAATAACTTCTACTGTTGGCGTATGAGGAGCCCCTAGCACTAACCCAGAGTGTTGCCTGGCTCTTTGGCCCAGGCTTTTAACTCTATATGGCCCAGAACACTCTCTGGTTCTGGTTCTGGTTCTGGTTGCCTGATTCCAGGGTTAGCTGGCCTTCCCAGACACATGCTGCTTGTTCCTTTTCACTGTAACTCATCATCTGAACTTGACTCCTGGCCTGTCCAAGTCCACTGCTGCTGCTGCTTCCCTTGTCATTGGGCCTCTCAGCTGATCTTGGGCTTCTCGGCACTGAAGTCCTGCTAGAACCTTCTTTGTTAGAATTTCTCCTGGCGTGACATGCAAATCTGAGCAGATGGTCTATATTTAAAGCCTTTTTTTCACAAACTCTTTGGGTTTCAAGAAAACTCTCATTCAGAATGTCCACTGTGAAAAGAGTTTATGAGATAATGGAAGTTAAAGTTAAAAGTAATCTGTAAATGTAAGGTAGTATAATGGTAAGTGATACTCTCTCAAAGCTTTTGCTAGTATTGAGGTAAAATTTAATACATTTATTCTTATCCCATCTTCCCATAGACTAGGTTGGCGTGATTATTAAATATTTATAGAAAGCTAAACTCTTAAAGCTCTTCATAGTTTAATTCTTTATGGATACCTAAAACATTTTACAATAGCAGATTGTTTATTTGAAAACTTGAGGTCATGCTGGAGTACCAGAGGCATGGACAGATGAACTCTACCTTTTGGTCATATGGGAAAGTATAGACTTAGTATCAAAAAAAGTATATCTACTGGCAACTTTCCAATTTTGTTTAAAAAGTATGTAAGATAACATATTTAACTTGTGGAACATTTACTCATTTGCCATTCTCCCAGCAAATACAGGGGAGTTAATATGTGCCAGGTGTTGTTCTAGGCACTGAAGCTAAACAATGATCAAAACCAACCAAAAATATTCCCTTCCAGAGTATACATTCAAATAGGAAGCGGCATTTAGGATTGAAATTTAAGCAAATGAACATACAAGTGCTGTTTAATCCCTGCCAGATTTTGCAGTAGTATATTTGTTTATTACTGGGTAGGATATTCTAATTCTTCATAGGATAGTCTGACTAAAACTGAATATACATTTTGTGAGTATATACAGGATGGTAGGAAGGTGACAATCTTTAACCTTCATCAGTTTCTTAAGGGAATCTATAACCTATCTGCGCCCCCACAAAAAAATTAACCCCTACTGAATTGTGAACTCTTTGAATACAAGCAACAACTATGCCTTTTCATTAGTTTGTTCCTAATTGCATATAACACACAGACACAAATAACAGTGTAATGATGACAAGAGTGGGGCCAGGGGCTGAGTGGAGGTGAACAACAGGGGAGGAAAGAGGTACATCTGTAATAGTACCAACAATAAAAATAAAGTTAAAAAAGACATGATTGCCAAAAGCAAAAATAACACTGTATTAATGGATTTATTAGGTATATAGGTATAGTATATAAGGCAAAAAAGTAGCACAGTGGATGAAGGTGTTCCCAAATGGAACTAAGACTTTTTAAAGTAGAAGAGGAGGAGCAAAGAACAAAAAACAGATGAAACACATAGGAACCAGATAGCAAAAAAAACTATATCATGGTAAGTACTTTAAGTGTAAATAATCACTTCATTCAAAAGGCAGAGATTGTCAGACTGGATTTAAAAACAAGAAACTGTTATGTGCTATCTAGAAGACACACTTAAACACAGAGAGAAAAAGCATTGAAGGTAAAAAGATGAAGAAAGCCCAGTTCGGTGTGGCTCAGGTGGTTGGGTGTCATCCTGCAAAGTGAAAAATTGCCAGTTCAGTTCCTGGTCAGGGCGCATGCCTGGATTGCAGGTTCAGTGCCCAGTCGGGGCATGGAGGTAACCGATCCATGTTTTTCTCTCACATTATTCTTTCTCCCTCCCTTCCCCCTTCCTCTAACAAGTAATTTTTTTTTTTAAAGGATGAAGAAAGATATATCATGGAAGCAGTTTAAATGATGATATTAATATCAAACAATAGATTCCTATATGAGTATTACTAAAAACATATTTTGTTACGATAAAGGGTCACTATAAATGTATATGTGCTAATAGCTTCTAAATACATGAACAGTTTCCAAATATGTGAAGTTAAAGCCATTATAAGAAAAGGAAAAATGGGCAAACTCACAATCATGGTTAGATACATTCTTGAGACTAAAATAAAATTTTATTTTTTACTTAATTCAAATCTCAAAGTCCTGATTTGGTCTACTCTTTTGATATTTCATTATGTGTATAACAACATTTTGCTACCTACAGTTAAGTTGTGTAACTCTGCTGTTTTACAGCCCCATTTTCTGTTTTCCTTCCTATCCAGATCTTCAGAAAAGGAATTTCTACTTCCTTGCCTCCAGTTCATTTTATAATTTTTACCATCTTTACTTCCTCTCTCTTTTTTATTTTTTGCATTTTCTTAAATTACACTTTATTGGTTATGCTATTTCTGTTGTCCTGATTTTCCCCCTTTGCCCGCCTCCACCCAGCACCCTCTCCCTCAGGCAGTACCCCCCCCCCTCTTGTTCATGTCCACAGATCATGCATGTAAGTTCTCTGGCTACTCCGTTTCCTATACTGTGCTTCCCCATGACTATTCTGTAACTGCCTATTTGTACCTAATACCCTCACCTCTCACCCATCTTCAACACTCACCCTCCTGTCTCTTTATCTTTAACCTTTGGCACTTTGATTATGTTGTGTCTTGGTGTGGTTCTCTATGTGTCCATCTTGTTTGGGACTCTGTGCTTCCTGGACTTGCATGTCTGTTTCCTTCACCAAATTTGGGAAGTTTTCTTTCATTATTTTTTCAAATAGATTTCCAGTTTCTTGCTCTTTCTCTCCTTCTGGCACCCCTATGAAGCAAATGTTGGATTGCTTAAAGTTGTCCCGCAGGCTGCTTACACTACCCTCTTTTCTTGGATTCTTTTTTCTCCTTGTTCTGATTGGTTGTTTTTTGCTTCCTTATTTTCCAAAACATTGATTTGTTTCTCAGCTTCATCCACTCTACTGTTGTTTCCCTGTAAATTGTTCTTTATTTTAATTAGTGTATCCTTCATTTCTGACTGGATCTTGTTTATGCTATTAAGGTCCTCACTAAGTTCCTTGAGCATCCTTATACCCAGTATTTTGAACCCCGCATCTGATAGATTGTGTATCTCCATTTAGTTCAGCTCTTTTTCTGGAGTTTTGATCTGTTCTTTCATCTGAGCCATGTTTCTTTGTCTCCTTGTTTTGGCAGCCTCCCTGTGTTTGCTTCTATGTATTACATAGAGCTGTTTTGACTCCATGTCTTGGTAGTGTGGCCTAATAAGGTAGGTGCCCTGTAGGGTCCAGTGGCACAGCCTGCCCTATCACCCAAGCTGGGTACTTGAGGCGCACCCTTTGTGTCAGCAGAGTGCACCGTCCACTTGTAGCTGAGACTTGGTTGCTGTTGGCAGATCAATGGGAGAGATTTATCTAGGCCAGTCAGCTACACAGACTAGCCCTCCATGGAGAACCACCTGTGCAGGGGCAAGGTGGTGGTGCTCCAGTGTGGTCTGTAACTGTCCACTGAGTGCACTGGCCCCTAGGGCTTCTCAGGAGCTGCAGGCCAGGATCAATCCTTTCTCTTTTTTAAAAAAAGCGTATTTGTTACAGATAGTCCTTCCCTCCACACACCTCCTCTTCCCTCTCCACCATCATCCTGCTGTAGAAGAACCAGTTTCCGTGGTTCTGTAATTACTACTAAGTATGTATCAATAAACAGTAAATACTAGATTTTGTGTTTTGAAATTTTGCAAAAAATATGAATACAATATATGATACCTTTTAAAAAACTTATTAATGCATGTACACTGAGTTTATTTTAACTACTGTTTAGTCTTTCATTAGATGAATAAACCACCCTTTAGCAATTTCTCTACTGGGGACACGTTTTCATTTCTTAGCTGTTACATATAGCATTGTGGCTGAGTATTCCCTAAAGCATACTTCCAGCTCTGCTTAGGTAGAGTCAGCCCTCTGTATCTGTGGGTCTTGCATCCATATATTTAACCAACCACAGATCAAAAATAGTTTTTTTAAAAAGGAAGGAAAAGAAATCCCAGAATGTCTCAAAACTCAAATCTTGAATTTGCTGCATGTCAAGCCCTGCACTGAATCTGCAAGAATGAAATTATGTGTAGGCATACCCTGCTGGGACCTATATGCAAAAAAAAAAGAAAAAAAAAAGGTTATGTGTAAATCCTACCATTTTTTATGAGCATTCTCAGATGCTGGTATCCACAGGGGTCCTGGAACCAGTTCCCCTTCAGATACAGAGGGTCAACTGTATTGTCAAATTTCTCTCCAGAGTGGTTGTGCCAGTGTACCTCCCTCAAGACTATGTAAGAGTTCTCAGCTCTCCTCATCCTCACCAAAACTTGATACCAGATTTTCCAATTTTTGCCAATTGTTTTTATATTCAACATAGTTCATTTTATATTGCACTTCCCTAAAAACAGGTGAGGATAAACATCTTTTTATATTTTTGTTAGCCATTTGAATTTCCTCTACTGGAATTGCCATTTTATCTGCTTTTTAAATTGGGTTAATTGTCTTTCTCTTACAGAATTTCTTTATTTTTGAATACTACCTTTGTTGACTACAATTCTAAGTACCTTTTTCCAGACTCTAACTTACCGTTTCACTTCATTTATGGTAATTTTTGTCACACTAGAGCTTTTAAATTGTAATGTAAATTAATGTACATTTTCTTTTATAGTTTGTGTTTTATTTAAAAATCCTTCCCCATCCCATTGCCAAAAAAATGTTCCTTCTGTACTTTGTGTAGAAACATTTATGGTTTTGTGAATTATATTTGTGTCCCTAATCCATTGGGAATTTATGTGCATGGTATCAGGAAGGGGAACCTGGTTTTTTCTTTATCGTTAGGGAGAACTCCTGTATCCTTTTCCCTCTAATTTACCCATTTCTGCCATATACCAAATGCTCTTGTACTCAAGAGTCTGCTTCTGTGTTCTTGTTTTTTTAGGTCTCTTTGAGTAGCTCTGCAGAAAGCCCATGCACTCAAATTTTATAACATATCTTGAAATCTGAATAGACATTATTATGCTTCTTGAAAATTACCTTGGCTTTTCTGGATCCTTCATTCTTTATTTTTAAATCTTTTTATTGTAGTATGTAACACACACAAAAATATGCATAAATATGCATACAGATGTCATGAAGCCAAACAAGTTGCTATAAAGTGAACACACTAGATGACCCCACGCAGGTCAGAGCACTGCCAGCCCCCAGAACCCATTCCTCCTGTGACTGCTTTCCTGGGACATGTAGTTTTTGCCTTCATGCTTTGCTTTGTGGTTTTACCACACAATATGTAGTTCAGATTGATCATTTACAAAAGTAGAATCATAATGTATGCAATCTTTATGTCTAGCTTATTTTTCCCAGCATATCATTTTACAAATTTAAACCTTAAATATTCCATATGAATTTTAGGATTGTCGTTTAAGTTCCAACAACAATAAAACCCTGTTAAAATTTTATTTTTTAATTATTTTGAATTTACATATTAATTTGGTGAAAATTGGTGTCTTAATTTTGCACTTTCCCATTCATGGATGTGATAACTATATTTATTACTAGGATTGGGGTTTTCTCTTACATAGTTTTTTTAGTTTTCTCTATGAAGGCATTGTATAACTTATTAGATTTATTCCTAAGTATTTTATAGTTGTTACTATCATCTGCTGATAGCTAATTTTTTTTTACCTTTCTAGTTGGTCGGAATTTTATCTTTGGTAACTTTTAAGGATTTCTCTTTTTGTTGCATTACAATGGATGTAGATATAAATTTTATTTTATTATCCTTCTTTGGACTCTTCCATTTTCAATCTGAGGATTTATCTTTTCTATGAATTCTGGAAAAACCCTCAGCTATTATCTCTTGAAATATAGTCCCCCTCTGCCTATATTTCCTCTGTAGCCTCCTGACAGCTCTGAGACATACACTAGGGCCTCTCTATGGAATCCTCCTGTGCAGACTCTTGGACCTACTCTAAGTCACTTTATTTTATTTTCTTCATAGAACTTGTCTGGAGTTGTTTTGTGTGCTTGCTTGTTTACTGTCTGCTCTCCACATTGACCTCAGTTACTGCCATAGGACCTTGTTGATCATGTCTTCTGCTATATTCTAAGTATCTAAAACAGTGCCTGGTATACGGCAGAAGCTCAAAAAAATTCTTGCCTAATTAATTCATTTTATTAGTAAAACATTAAAGTGTGCTTTTTTCCTATTAGGCAACAAGTTGTCAAACATGCTCTGATTTGGTATGAATAACTTCGTATCTAAGAATCAAATTCACAAAATTGAAGTGTTTTTTTTTGTTTTGTTTTGTTTTGTTTACAAAGGAATAGCCATAGTCAGTTTTACCTGGAAATCCATAGACCATCTTTGGTCTTCTCTTGTCACAGTAACTACCTTATGGATGAAACATAGGTTTGTTTGTAGACAGAATTGTTAATTGCTAACTAATTGAAAAGGACTTTTAAAATCTAGAAATATTAATAGAAAAATTTATTAAAACACTATGGAAATTTTAGATTACCTTTATTTGCTGATAAATTTATTTTGCAGCTGGGTCACATCATTGAACATCAAAGTTGTTTTCTACCAATATCTTTCTCTGATGGCCTCATGCCAATAAAAATAACCACAGTGTGTGTGTGTGAAAGTATTTTGATAATCAGATCTTCTGTGGCTTTTTAAAAAAATGAAAACATTGTGTTAAAAATATTTTACCAGTACTTTGCGTGTTAGATGGTTGGGATTTTGCTCTCTCTCTTAATTTAATAAAAGCAAGTTTGTTTACTGAATAAATTAAGTTTTTTGTTGATATGTTCAGCTTAGTATTCTGTAACTTGCTAGGAGTGTTGGTTATCACCTAACACAGCTAAAATGAAGAAAAATACCATCTGAAGTATTTTGTGGTTATTGTTATCTATATTAAATATATTCTTTGAAATTTTACTGCATTTAAACAATCCAGTTGGACTTTTTTCTTTTAGATTTCCGGTATCTGCTACAACAGCAAAATGTTACAAGTTCACCAGGTGCTGTACATCCCTAGCTGGATAGCAAAGTTCTTTTCTTGGACACTTGAGCCCATCTTCTCATCTTCAGAACCCACCACTGAAGCCAGAATTGGGATGGGGGCCACAGTGGACATCCAGAGACAGCAGAGAATGGAGGTGCTCGATCGGCAGCTGATGCTTTCTCAGTTTGCACAGGTCAGGCGACAAAGGCAGCAACAGGTAAACAATAATAATTAAAAATTCAAAATTACTCAGAGGTCTTCGTAAACTTTTCCTCTGTGACTGTGTATGTGGTAGAGACTATATTTTGTTCCTTTGCATTGCAATGTGGATATTTTACAAGTTTCTGTTAGTAGTGCCTATTCTTAATTGGGTTTTTTTTTAAGGTAAAAAAATTAATTGAAGCTGAAAAACTAGTCAAACTGGACATTCTTGTTTTGCTTCTATTAGATAAGCATTATTTCTTAGAGAAACACCAACCTAGTTAACAAGATGTGATATTTATCTGTTTTCATAATCTTGTAAAAGCCACAGTGTCTTCCTGTTAAAATGCTTATTATCATGTGCTCTGGAGTGAAGAGCAAATACAAGACTTCTTGATTTTCTTTGGTTAAAATGGAGGGAATGTGAAGGTAAGAAAATTTTCAAAGGAGCAACCCATGACTAAATCATATTTGATTTATTAATGCTGTGTTTTCTTAATCTTGTCTTCAATCATCAGGAAATACTGGGCATTTGTCTACAAGGAACTGCTGTATCCAAATAATCCGATTCCACACTTGTCTTTCAAGGGTTACTATGCAGAGTAGAGCAAAAGTAGGTTTACAGTTATTTGTATGGAAAATAATACAATAATTAATACATAATAATATAAGAATAAATGCTGTGTTTCATGCTCTCACTGCTATAAACCTACTTTTGCCCTACCCTATATGTCTGCAACTTGTATTGACTTGTATTGGCTAAAACCTCATACCTGATCTTTCTTTGACACTTCTATGATGCAGTATGCTGGGCTTTTTATTTCTTGTTTTCTTGTTCTTTACCCTCTGGGGTATGAGAAAACATACTTCTTACTTACCATCTCCCTATCTCCTGCCTTCACTGGATGTGAGACATAGGTTTGCAGGTCTCACAGTGGTCTGAAGAAGTAGAATCAGTTGTGACGTTCCTGCTGTCTCATTGGAGATGTGTTTCTCAGTTCATATCTGGGTTGGGAAGAAGGAGGGCCCTTATCAATGGGCTGAGTCTACAGGAGAAGGAGAGAAGTGAAGGTTATTCCCTACAGATGTATTAGAATTTGAGGTGAACCTGGAACATACACTAAAGATACCTATGATGTAGTTAAACATGGAAGATGGTCATCTAAGAGAAGTCAAAGCTGGGGGTGTAGATCATGGAGTCAGTTTTGTGGGATTGAGAGATGAAAGCAAGGTTATAGAGGAGTTCTGTAAGAGAATTACATCCAAGATGAACATAGGCTATAGACTGAGTCTTGTATTTTGCAGGAAGAGAAGGTAGGTCCTTCATGGAAACAGAAGAATGAAAAATATGAGAACTTGGAATAATTGGTGTCTGAAAAACTGAGTAATGGTAGGTTTAAATATTTTCCAGGTAGAAGGAACCTAGAGCTGTGGAGGAAAGAAAGCAGTAGTGTATGATTCTGAGGTTTCTTGCTTAGATAACAGGATATATTGATGACAGCACCATTTCACCAACATCAGGAGAGCAGACTTGGGGGAAATATACCGACTGAGCTACCTTTGGAATACCTGGGAGGAGATTCCCCTTTAGATAGCTATAGATCTTGTGCTCAGGAGAAAAGTGGTATTTCTAAGATTGGAGTCCCCAAGCAGATGGTAAAAGACAGAGGTGGACTTTGAACAACAGTTAAAAAAAAAAAGGTGGAGGAGCCCTGAGCTAATTTTATGGAGGGCTCTGGAGTTGGAAGAGCCCTTGCAAGTTGTCCCAAATTCAGACAAGTAGCTGAAACTAAGCCTCCACCAGTCATTGCTTGCAGATTGCAAATCTGGGACCAACTGGCTCTCAGACGCACGCCATCCACAGTGGCTGTGGTATGTCCCTTAAGAACTATCTGGTGTTAGTACTGCCAGCAGCACAAGGATTAAGCACTTCATTTCTGGGAGATGTGGAGGATCTGGGCAGCAGACCATAGCATCCACCCCTCGCACTGGTTGGATCTTCTCAGTTTACCTAAGTTCTTGGAGCAGCTCCTCCAAAATTCCAGTGGCACTCTTTTCCTAGGAGAAACTTTCAAAAGGAAGGTTAGTAGGATCAATTATATCCCACTCTGCTGGAGGAGGTGTCAAGGTCATACAGATTGTCATCTCCTTCCTCTACTGTTCATTCAAGAGACCCCTCACTCTTGGCTTGAAGGTTTAGTTGCTGAAAGTGACACGTGCCCTCACCCCTGTCACTGTGCCCTTTCCAGGCTGTGTCCACTGCCTTTGTCCATTTACTGTAGAAAACTGAGCAAGGGGAATGGAATAGAAGAAGAAGAAATCAGGAAAAATATACCATTCGATATAGCACGAAAAAAGATAAAGTACCTAGGGATAAATTTAACCAAAGACACAAAAGACCTGTATGCAGAAAACTATGCAACATTGAAAAAAGAAATTAAGGAAGACACAAATAAATGGAAGCATATACCGTGCACATGGATTGGAAGAATTAATATCCTTAAAATGTCCATACTACCAAAAGCAATTTATAGATTCAACGCAATCCCTATTAAGATACCAATGACGTATTTCACAGAAATAGAACAGACATTTCAAAAATTTATATGGAACCATAAACGACCTTGAATAGCCGCAGCAATTTTGAGAAAGAAACACAAAGTAGGAGGGATCACAATACCGGACATCAAACTCTACTACAAAGCCACTATAGTCAAAACAATCTGGTACTGGCACAAGAACAGACCCATAGACCAGTGGAACAGAATAGAAAGCCCAGAAATAAGCCCAGGTCTCTATGGACATCTAATATTCGACAAAGGGGGCAGAAGCATAAAATGGGGCAATAACAGCCTCTTCAACAAATGGTGTTGGGAGAGCTGGATGGCTACATGCAAAAAATTGAAATTGGATCATCAGCTGACACCATACACAAAAATAAACTCAAGATGGATAAAAGACTTAAATACAAGTCGCAACACCATCAAAGTCCTAGAGGAGAACATTGGCAGGAAACTCTCAGATATCCCACGCAGCAATTTTTTCACTGATATGTCTCCTAAAGCAAGGGACATAAAGGAAAGAATAAACAAGTGGGACCTCATCAAAATAAGAAGCTTCTGCATGGCTAAAGAAAACATCAGCAAAATGAAAAGGGAGCCAACCATTTGGGAAAATATATTTGCTAATGATACATCAGATAGAGGTTTGATCTCCAAGATATACAAAGAACTCACTCGACTTTACTCCAAGAAGACAAACGATCCAATCAAAAAATGGGCAAAGGACCTGGGTAGATGCTTTTCTAAGGAGGAGATACAGAGGGCCCAGAGGCATTTGAAAGGATGCTCAGCATCACTAGCCATCAGAGAAATGCAGATCAAAACCACCATGAGGTATCACCTCACACCGGTCAGAATGGCCATCATAAACAGATCCACAAACAACAGGTGCTGGCGAGGCTGTGGAGAAAAGGGAACTCTAGTCCACTGTTGGTGGGAATGCAGACTGGTGCAGCCACTATGGAAAGCAGTGTGGAATTTCCTCAGAAAGCTGAAAATGGAACTGCCTTTTGATCCAGCGATTCCCCTGCTGGGACTATACCCTGAGAACACCAAAACGCCAATACAAAAGAACCTATGCACCCCAATGTTCATAGCAGCACAATTTACAATAGCCAAGTGTTGGAAGCAACCTAAATGCCCATCAGTAGATGACTGGATCAAAAAATTATGGTACATATACACAATGGAATACTACGCAGCAGAAAGAAAAAAGAAGTACTAAACTTTGCGACAGCATGGATGGAACTGGAGAGCATCATGCTAAGCGAAATAAGCCAGGGGGCGAAAGACAAATACCATATGATCTCACCTATAAGCAGAACCTAACCAACAATGCAAAGAAGCAAGGAAAATATGACCAGCAACACTGAAAGGAAAAGAAATCAACAGAGACAAGAGGGAAGGGGGGGGGCAGGGAAAGGGAAGGGAAGGGGAAAGTCAAGGAACATATAGCAAGGACTCATGGACAAAACCAAAGGGGAAGAGCTGAGGGAGGGAAGGTGGGAGGGGGCAAGGGAAAGAGGTGGGGGGAAGGCAGAGACAAATGTATTTAAAAAGTAAATAAATTAATTAAAAAAAAAAAAAAAAGAAAACTGAGCAAGGGAGTACCAAGAGATGCCCTAGTGCATCACTGGGTGCTACAAATAATCTTCCCTCTGTAACCGGGCAGCCTGGGGTCCAGCCACTTGCCACCTTGTACTAGCATAACACGAAGATTTGTGGGGATGGAAATAGGTCTTTATTCACAGCATTCCCACTTTGAGGTGGCTGGAAGCATTCCTACTCAAAGCCAGCCTCTTCCACAAGGCTCAGAAATTACCTTGTTCCTAAAATGATTAAAGTTCAAATCCATGCCCAGAAGTTACCCATTATTGCTTGTCTGTAGCCCAAGGTTGTTACTCAAATGGGTCTCCATCTCTCCATCTTCAGGCTCTTGTGCGCGCTTTCTCTCTCTCTCTCTCTCTCTCTCTCTCTCTCTCTCTCTCTCTCTCTCTCTCTCTCCCCTCTCTCTCTCTCGTGCCAGAGTCACCATCACCTTACACAGCTTTCTTTGTTGGTGTCTGGGGTGCACTGCCAGATCACTCCAGACAGCCGTGCAGGGGAAACTCCATCCTTTGAGCCCTGGTGCCCAAGTCTGCCTGTGTCCTGGGGGCCGAGGAACATTCCCAGTTCATGCCTTCCTATGCTGCTCTCGGAGCAAGAGAGTGGAAGCAGTCCAGAGCCAGTGTGGTGTGTTGCAAACATCCCAAGGGCTGGCACCCAGCAAGGCACGCATCACAACATGGGACCTTGCCTCCAGGAGCTGGCTTCCAACTGTGAGAGGCATAAACCCCAAGTGCTTCCCACCTGGGGGCATGAGGCAAGGAAGAGAAGCAGAGGCTTCTGCTCATGCTTTGTTTAAAAGTTGTCTCCCAAAATCCGATGCACTGTGGGAGTGTCCAGCTTTTCAACCAGTGTGGGCCATGTCAGCCACATTTGTCTTTGACCCTCTTCTAGCCAGCATTTTGCACAACAGCGCAAAGTCTCCAGTCACATACAGGTGTTTTGACCTTTTTGGCCCTGCACAGCCTCAATACAGAGCTTCCACCTCCCTCCAGCTGGGTCACGAGCTAGCTACATGGATTATTATATATTGCAGTCTCAGAGTTCTTCCTATGGTATCTCTCCTGCCTCAACTAGGCTGCCTCCCGGTTACAAGAGCTCTTGGTGATTTCTTTTCTTTCCTTTTTTGCTTGGCTGGCAGAAAACTCAGTGCCAAGTTTAATATTCAATCAAATTAATTTAACCCAAAGTTAGAACTTCTGCTTCCATCTTGTATGTTTTTAAAATATCTTTGTTTTAATGTCCTTGTATCTTTTATTGTAGGTAACCTTAAATTCTGTTATTGCATTTAAAGTAAATCTATTATTTGTTTTAAAACTGTTGATTTTCAGATGTATTTCATAGAACCCTAAGTTTATTTGGTCAGAAAGTCTTTCAGTTACTGTTTACTTACTGTACATTAGATTGATATGTCTGCAGTTTGTAATTTCAAAGTAATGCTAAAGTCTTATTTCAATGTATTTCTTTATTTTGTGTGTGTTTGTGTGTGTCTCCTTTCTCTTGTATTTCATCTCACCATCTGGAAGCTGTTTAGTGCTTTCTGTCACCCACCTCCTGTATTTCTCACTTGGGTCACAGCCACTCTATCTGTGACACTTGAGACTGTCTGACCAAGACTGGTGGGTACTCGGTGGGCACAAAACAACCAAAAAGCCTGTCTTCTCCTTTAATGAGTTTAGAGTTAACTTCAGGAAGCTTGGATAGATATACTTGAATTATATAAACATCCAAGAACACTGAAATATTGACCGAATTGCCCAGAGCAGGAAGACATCTGAGAAGAGAATCATCAGTGTGGACTGATACCTTAAAAGGGTTTTCGAGGACTATAAGGGTGGGCAGAATTTGGATGGGCAGAGAGAATGGAGCAGATTATCCCAGAGGAGAGGGCCGGCAAGACTGAGGGAGGCATGGAGATGAGAAAAAGGCCCTGGAAAGAGAAGAACTCAGGGAGACCTGTTTGACTGAAGTGTGGTAGGAGAGCAAGTAAGAAATGGGAAATAACATAGCAGTATAGTAGAGGTAGGTATATTTAAACCTGAAAGCCGATTTGGGTTTTGAGACTGCAAGCAATGAAAAGTGGTCAGTTACTAATAAAGGCAGGACAATTATCTCACACAAATTCATTTTATTGCAAGTGTGTAAGATGGGTGGGAGAAAGGAGAGAGCACAGAGAAAGAGACAAATAGAAGGCGATTTTTTTTAAATCCAGCTCTCAGTATATGCATACCTTGGCTGGGATAATGGCAGTCTCTTCACTGAGCTCCTGTGTTCACCTCTGAACCCTGTCGTTTCGCAGGGTCTACTCCTTCCTCAGCCTGCTGAGCTTTTCACCTAGACACTCCCAGCCAGTGACCCACCCATTCCGTTGTTCTTACCACTGTTGTAGTAAGCACGCAGCTCCCAGATTTAGATCTATGAACTGCACCTCCCTCCCTCCGGGACTCCAGGCCTAAGTATACTACTTTCTGCTGGACATCTCCAATTGATTGTTCCACAGGCACTTGAAATTTACCATTTCTTTACTAAATTTGCTTCTTCTCACTTCCTAGCTTGATGGTAAGCACCATTATCTACCCAAAGGCCCAAACCAGTAAATCTTGGCTTCACCTTAGTCTTTTCCATTATGCATCCATATCCCTCTTTTTCTCCTCCCCTGATTAAGTACTGTAGAGTCTTCCTACTTGATATCAATTCGTCGTTCCCACTCTCTTCATCTCACTGCCTTAGATCAGGCCACCGTCACTACTTACTGGATTTCTACAGTAGCATCTTACCTAACCTAATTTCACAACTGTCTTCCTTTCACCACTTTGCCGTATAGTTCATCCCCAGAGTGATCTCATTGAAAACACAAATCTGATTGTTTCTCTTCTACTAAAATCTTTCAGAAGCCCTGTAGCTTTCAAGATAGTCAAAATTCATTACACAAGGCCACTTCCTGCTTTTAGCCATATCTCCTGCAGCCCCATGTGCAGCTCTTCAAGCTAACCGTGGAACAATTTACAATTTTTCATAGCCCCTTGTTCCTCACTTCTTGCCTTCACACCTGCCATTTTCTCTGCCTAAAACAAACTTCCCCCATACCAACACCCTATTTCACACAGACACACAGGCACACACACATACAGTTTTTCCTTGCCCAACTCCTGTTCCCTTTTCAGTGTTCACATTAAATATCACCTCCTCTGGGAACCCTTCTTCAGCCTCCAAACTGGATCTGATCCTCTCTCTGTTCTTATAGCCCCTGGGTATCTCTTTCATGGCACTCACCACCCCTGCCTCTCACCCAACAGTGTGTCTTGGGGTGGGTGGAGACTAGTTTTTGAATCGCCATTATGTGGACAATGCCTGACACATAGTAGAAACTCACATATTTGGAGAATTAATGACTAAATAGGTATATAACAAATATTTACAGCATCGCTTAATTCAGTGAGGCCAGCTGAATACAGGTAAATAGTCAGGGCTAGAAAGTATATAAATTTCCTCTGAGAGGACAAGTATAAAGCAAACCATTAAAGACAGCCTTAGACCCATGTTTAGAGAGTGCAAAGAGGAGGAAAAGGAATTGGGGGATTAGTGGTGGATGAAGAGAAAACCAGGGAAGTTCAGGGAGCCTGGAGAGTAAAATGTTTCAGGAAGAATACATGTTCAACAGATTCAGCTGCCACCTTCCCCACCCCTGAAAAAAAGCCAAAATAATAACTAGAAAAAGACCAGTAGACTCAGCAAGAACTTGTTCACCTTTGAAAGGAGTTTCAGAGGGAATGTGACACATTAAGAAATAATGCATGGAGCCCTGGCTGGTGTGGCTCAGTAGACTGAGCGCCAGCCTGCAAAGCAAAGCTTTGCCAGTTCGACACCCAGTCAGGGCACATGCCTGAGTTGCAGGCCAGGTCCCCCCCATAGGGGACGTGTGAGAGGCAGCCACACATGCATGTTTCTTCTCTTTCTCCCTCTCTTTCCCTGTTTCTAAAAATAAATTAATAAAATTAAAAAAAATAAAGCATGGAATGGAAGTGGAGCAGGAACAAGCACCACTTCTGATCAGCTGTATGGTAGTCACATCTGTGTTCTTTTAAGTCAACTATGATGTTATGCTACTGAAAACATTTTTAATATGCTTTGTAACATATACAAATTACATAGCTCTAAAGGACAATGAACAGTAGGATGACTCCATAGACCTTGCTTCATCTGGAGCTTGAGATCAGAATACTGACAGGGTCAGTGTACGGAGTCCTTAAGTTCATCATCAAGCACAGTGATGTGATCTTTCTGAATACTTTCATAGTAGTTAACTACTCAGAAGCTCTTGGATGATTGTGTCATGGACTCATGGTGATGAAGTCTGTGTTTACTCCGTAATAATGCTGTAGTTTCTTCTATTTCTCATCTCCCTTCACACCCTCATTTTTCCCGCTCTTCTGCAAACTTATGTAGGGGCAGTGTGTTGGATAAACTTCAGTTCTACTCTTAACAGCTCCTGCTCTCAGAGTCAGTCCTCTTCCCCTAGCTGAGTTGCTGGCTCCATGGTTGGTGACATCTCAGAGTCATTTTGGTACTTGCAGCTGTGGGTTATTTTTCCACTGCCAGGGCCATTACATAATTTTGCATGGACTTGGGTTTTATTCATTCATCAAGTAGTGTGTGACCCACTGAAGGACAGGAGCTATGTATTTTACTCATTTACGTCTCTTTTGGTTCTGCTGCACTGCACAATTCTGAAAAAGTGACACTGCCCCGACCTTCAAGAAGTTTGCAGCCCGCCAGGGGAAGATACTAAGTGCTAAGTATCTGTTGGAGTTTGTATGCAGCAAAAACAGTGTTCTAGTTCTCCCCAAGGGACTCAGCAAAACCCTGTGTGGTTGAGGGGAATCTTGAAGAGGCCAACATGTGGTCAGCATCTCAGGCCTAGGGAACTTTGTGGGAAAAGCACAGGCACTCCCAAACAGCTGTGGGAACAACATTTGCCTAAGCTCAGGGTTTTAAGAAGCAGTGAAAGATGAGACTTATGAGAAAACTAAGGCCAAAATATAGGGGGTCCTATGCAACACTCTTCTTTTTTCCTTTGTCCTGCAAAAAGTTGCGAGTCACTGAAACCTTTTATACAGGAGAGTAAGTTAGATTTGTTTTTAAGAAAGATTACTTTGTCCATAATTTGAAGCTCAGTTGAAAAGATGATACTGGAGAAAGAAGACCAATTGGGAGATGACAAAGATTCTCAGTTTTTTCAGGATACTTGTGATGGTGAGGTGGTGCTTGCTCACAGAATGATAGTAAATGGCCACAGTCAAGCTTTGCAGAACCTCTGCATAGTCAAACCTCCAGAACAGTCATTGAACTCTCCTCTAATAATGAACATCTGAACAGTGGGGTTATTGCATGAGTCTCTGCACCTTCCCACCACACATTTGCCTCTTTTTGCCAGTCATAATGGAAGAAACCCATATGCTCACAGTAGAAAAACAGCAGGATATGAAAATGAAAAGAGCAAGGAATTTGCAGTTAAGGGATCAACCCTGGGTTGACAAGCAGATTTTTACACTAATAGGATTGTGTCATGAGGATAAAGTAATTTATAGGAAATTACTTTATATACCAGAAAGATCTGTCAAATATTAGTTATTATGATCTCATTGGGCATCTATTTTCTGGTTCTCAGCAAGTTTGCGAGAGAGAGTCCTGATTTAGAAGCTGATAGTTATTACTCTTTAAACTTGTAACCTTTGGCGCAAGGGTTAGTTGGCTATGGCCTGTGGGCCAAACCCAAAGCTAAGAATGGTTTTTACATTTTCAGTGGTTCTTTAAGTACCTACATAATATCATTGATTTTGCCACTTGGTTTTCAAAACTTAAAACTTTTACCATCTGACCTTTTACGGGAAAACTTTGCCAGCCCCCTGCCCTGGAAGATTATTTAGCCAGCAGCTTTCAAAGTCTGAATTTTCTCCCATTATTTGTGTGCTGACCAGTTCTCTGTTGGTTGATGACAATGGTGACATTGGAGACGTTACAGGCAGACCTTGTTTTATTGAGCTTGCTTTATTGCACTTCACAGATGTTGCATTTTTTACAAATTGAAGGCAGGATCCTCCACCAGCAAAAAAAAATAGCAACACTCTTAATTGTGATACTTGCTCTATTACACGGTGCTTTGGAACAGAGCCTGCAATATCCCTGAGGTATGCCTATATATATCACAACATAAACTTGGTGATAAAATGTCCCGTAAGGTATTTCCATAAAATCTACATTTACTTTAGAAGTAGAATTAAAGTGAAGCCCACTATGGATGCATTGCGCTTGGTATAAGCCACCTGGGAATGTTGTCAACAAAGCAATGAATTCAGTTGGTGCTAATTTTTTCATTACCTCTTCAATTCCTTGGGCTGTCCAGTGTTTCCAGATGATCATCACTGAGCAGTTTGTTTGACCTGATCACCATTATTCATACATGTATATCAGTTATTTTCTCAGTATTTGGTTGAATTGAATTAGCTATGTTCTCTCATCCTCTCTTAGTAACATTTTGTGGCTGTGAAAATTGTTTCTCTCTTTATCCACCCCAGCAACAGTTTTAGGTAACATCTAACATATGCATTATTATGAGTCATATATGCCTTGCAAATCCTGAGAGTTCCTATCATTAGTCAAGTGTTTTTTATTAATTTTTTTAATTTAATAAAGTATATTTAGCATATTAAAAGTCCTCTGAGGTATTCAGAGTTTTTTTGTTTTTAGATTTTTAAATGGCTTTCTTGAGATAGAATTCGCATACAATATAATTCAGCTACTTGAAATATACATTTCACTAGTTCTTAGTATAGGCACAGAGTTGTACAACCATCACTACATTCGTTTTTAGAACATTTCTATTACCAAAAAAGAAACTACCCATTAGCTCCCCAAACCTTCCGCCCTTCTAGCCCTAGGTACCACTAATCTATTTTTTGTCATATAGATTTGCCTGTTCTGGGCCTTTCATATAAATGGAACCATAAGCTATCTGGTTCTTTCACTTAGCATCATGTTTTTGAGGTGCACCCATGTTGCAGCATGCATGATTATCCCTCAGTATATTGAAATAGCAAAGCCCACCAAATAGACCTTTATGCTGGCAGGTGCCAACCCATACCAAACCATCAAAACAGTTTCTATCATTGCCCCTTCAGCTAGCTAGGTTTCTGAATAAGCTTCTTACCTCTTGGCATAACCAACATGTAGTTTTCTAACATCCTTTCCACAAAATATATTTAATGTCTGGCCAGGCTCTGGAGAGTACCACAATAAGCAAGACAACATGATCCTTCCTCTGAAGGAGACAATGACAGTAAGATTTCATAAGTACTCTTCTGGTAGAAGCACCTAGCCCAGCCATTGTCAAGAAATAGTATCTGGGGAAGTGCATTCCGAATGGAGCCTGAAAACTATATACATATGCGTGTGCGTGTGTGTGCATGTGTGTGTGTCAAACAAAAGGAGTACACCTTGAATCCAAAAGAAACAAGTTTTCAGCCTCCATTAACCCACACAGCTTTAAGGATAGCATGAAAGTGTGTGGCACACTTCTCAGTGCTTTTCCTTTTTAGCTTTATTCGCTCTTTCACTTTTCGGTGCAATTTGCTTTAAAAACAGTTCTTATCAAGTTGCTGTTCTGCCTTGTCAACAAAGCAATCTAATCAGTTAGAGCTAGCTCTTTTATAACTTTTTTTTTATGAGTATGAAGTGTATAGTATCAGGTGTAGAACAAGTTACTAGTGCTTAGTTGATAAGAATCTGCAAACTAAATGAAAATTAGGTGCTAGAACTCTATTTTCAAGTGAAATTAAAAGTAAGCTGTTTATCTCAATCTGTACCTCCTTGCAGAAACTACAGTTATGTTTTTGTTGCTCTTGTAGTTCATACTGACCTTTTTGACAAAGTTGGGAACAGAAAGATAGGATCAATCAAAATTCTAATCCCTTTCCAATACTGACTCATTAAGTGATCTTGAGAAAATTAGTTCTATTTTCCATTCTACCTTTGTATCTTTATGAGAAAGAAGAGTATGGCAAAATCTCATGGTTTTTGAAAAAACAAGTAAATGATGGTGATGTGCTCAGTTTTTGGAGAGAAGTTATAAGCAATTCTAATTCTCTTTATAATTTTTCCTTTTATCACTTTAAAACCATGCATGAATTTAGAAATGTACCCTGAAGCAGACATAATGTTAAACTGGCTTATGTTAGAAAATTCATCTTCATGATTATTTTACAAATTTTCCTTCCCCCCAAAAAAATCCCTGTGGGTTTTCAAAACCAGAAAATAATTCTAGTGCAGGACAGAGCACTGGGGTTCCACTGAGTTTCTCAGGAAAAGTCCTTCAGAGCACCTTGAGAAGGCATTAATTTCATGGAACCAACCCCAGGCTCAGACCCTGCATCCTGGTACTGTAGGTTACAGACATGGTTTTGTGAATAAAGCAGCAGGAGCCCAGGAATTTCCGAAGTAGTGAGTCATGATCTCCTGTCCTAGATAAGAGCTCAGATTAGAGATACTGAGTTGGTTTTTTTTTTTTAATTACACTTTCTAAGTGATAGTGATGTATGTGCACGCATGTTGAAACTGGATTCCCGGGGTTGCAGGTGGTGGGTGCAGGCACAGTCTGCAGCTTCAGGCTGCGAGGCCACAGCACAACACCTCACTTCTCTGCTCCTGCCTTCCTAGTTTATAAACTGTCCATTGCTGCAATTCTAATAGTGGTGATTGCTCAAGGAGTTCCTGTCTCATTAGAGACTCTTGATCAATGCAGACGACACCATAAGTAATGCAGGAGAGTATAAAATGGAAGTGATCTAGACCAGTGTCCGCCTGCAGATCTCTCCTACAGCAGTTCTGGCAGGTGACCCCAAGGTTTTGGCTGGAACTGTGAAGATCTCTTTGAGAGAGATCTGTTTGGCCTCAAGATATTCTTTAACATATTGATTAGGAAGAGGCAACTCATAATTAGTTTAAGAATCATCTAGTCCATCTTCCCATTTAATAGATGAGGAAACCTAGACTCAGTGTTATATTTTCCTAAGATTGTCAGCTTCACTGAGTTCTGTAGAAGTTCAGCAGAGGGGAGAAGCGGTAAGGATTTGGATTGTCCAGAAATAAGCCAGTTAGCAGATATAAAACAGTTGAGCCCTGTACAAACTGGCAGGGGGACAGGTAGGTAGCCAGAAGAACAGGGGAGGGTAACTTAGGTGACAGGCACAATTTTTTATTAATCCTTACCTGAGCACATGCTTACTGATTGTAGAGAGAGGGAAAGGGAGGCTGGGGAAACAGGACCAAACCTAAGTATATGCCCTGAGCGGGAATTGAACTGGTGACCTTTCAGTTTATGTGATGATGCTTCAACCAACTGAGTCACACTGGCCAGGGTGGCAGGCACAATTTGAGCACACTGAGTCTGCAATATGTGAGGGACACAATGAGTGGAAGGAACATACAGGGGAGAGGTAAAAAATTATTTATTGTGGGGCTGGTTTGGGAGGACCTTCAAAACGGGACAAAATAAATATGATGCAGTATGATTTTCAGTTGAAGCAGTGGCTTTGTGAGAGGGCTTACAGTGAAGACTCCCCTGTAGTGGTGATGGATTGGAAAGGGACAATATTAGTGGCAGTGATTGTCATCCAAGAGGCCACTGGCTTAATCTCAGATTGGGACAAGGATTTACACCGTGACCGACACCTTGCAAACGAAAAATCAATGGCACTTCAGAATTGGCTGGATTTGAGGTATAAAGGAGAGAGTTGAGTTGTGTCCGGGTCCCCAGGCTTTCAGGCAGTGCTAACGTATTACTGACAGGAAAGTTGCAGTCCGCCCCGGCACAATGCTTGGTGAAGGACAAGCAAGGGAATGAGAGATGATCACCGAAGACATGAAAATGATTACCTCTGTGGGGAAGGAGATATAAAGAAAAAGTGGAAATCCTGAGTAATCCCCAATCTCATTTTTAATAATGGGTTTTGGCTCTTCTTCAGTCAGAACATATACTGGTAACAAGTACCAGAACTAATTTTAATTTTGACTTTATTTAATAATTTTTGTGTAGAGCTAAAGTTGAGAAGGAAAAATAAATGACCAAAAAGTTGGCAAATAAAGAAGGGGGAAACAAAAGATATAATACAGAAATCAATAATCCCTGTTCTGAAAGATACCTTTTTATTCATATTTTCCAGGAAACTGCATCAAAGTTCTTGTGCAGTCCTTACTGTAACTTGTGTTCAATGTTTTTGAACATGTAAGTAAAATTAAGATAGTAAAAAGGCCTTAAAACAAGGGATAGGTGTCATCTTCCTATGCCAGATGTCCCCAACTTAAAGCTAGGTCTGTGGGACACCCACTGTCTTCTTCACGTACTTCACCTCCACCTCCTCCTCACCGAAAAGGTTGAGTGTTTCTATTCTCTACCAGAATAAAAAGCAGACCCCCAAAAAAGGTGAGGACATCTTTGATCCTGACTTTCTCTGGATGAAAGAGTGACTGTTTGAAGAGAGTGGTTCATCAGCCAGCCTTTTCTAAACAGCAGACGTGGGCGTTCAGTGTATGGTTCAGTGCAGCATTCCCAGTACCACACTACATCCTCATGTCCCAAAGGACAGGGAGCTGAAATGAAACAGTTTACCCAGAGCCAATCACCAGAGTGAATAGTGAAGCCAAAATGAAATCCTATTTTTCTTTTTACAGAGTCTTCCCCCTGCCCCATTGTGGCTCCCCCAAGAGGGATTTACTAGGTGCTTTGTTGAAACAAAGGGAAGATACATGTGTCTCTTGAGTTTGCAGCTAAAGCCGAAACTAATTTAGCCTGTTAAAATTGTAGCTGTGTCTCAGGAAAAGGAAGATTGGCTGTAATAGGAGTCTCAGGCCTATCGAAAGAAAAGTCATCACTCGAACACACAAGACTCAGAACACAAGTTTGTGGGCTCACACACCAGTTATGTGTTCCTTGCAGGGAGTAACAGTGGCCAAGCTGTGGAGTCGCATCATGTGCTGTTGCATAGTTTCCTGATAGTAGACTCTCTTAGTGCTTCTTCACCCACCTCCTTGTGGCCGTCTCAGACCTGGACCTCCCAACTCAAGAATGGAACGGACAAGTAAGGCTGTGGCCTTCAGAGCTCTAGCTGACCAGAGCAAGAAAGAGGAAGTGACATGGCAGAGAGAGAGCAGTAGTGCCATCGGAAACTTTTACCTCCCAAGACAAAGGCTCTAAAAACTGAGCAAAATGATGTGTTTCATCTCCTGATCTTACTGCTGTGGAAACTGCTTTCTGTTTTGCTGAGAAAATGGTATGATATGTAGTATCTGAGCCCCCAAAACTGGTCAATAGGGTAAAACCATAAAGAAAAAAGCTATAAGCTTTGTTTAAGTCCTGCTAAGACTGCTTGTTGCTAAGCAGCCCAGAAAGATGTAATAGACTGTCTTTATAACACTCTGTGTAAGTATAAGGGTATGGCCCTTCACATAACATGGTTAGATTCAAGCTCTTTGGCGCGTCTGCCCTTCATATTTTCAAGGCATTACCAATGAATCATTTCCCAAATATGGAGTGGAATTTATTCTGAATCTCATGATTGTCCATCCCTTCTTTTACCCAAATGATGAATTTATGTATTGCTATTTTATGTGTGTGGCAGTGGTAATGGGGTTTGTTTTGTTTTGTTTTGTTTTGTTTTGTTTTTTCCAGTTTCGTCATAAAGTTATTGCTGATGACATCTACCTCCAGGAATATTTCTTTCCCCTATATTAGTAGTGCTTATTATTAGTTCTAAGTCTAATAAGATACCTCTCACTTAGTTCTTAATCACCTGTGGCATCCTCAGTGCTTTTGTTTAGGTTTTGTTAATCTTTTCTGCATTGTTCCAGTCTTTTAGTGTATGTGTTGCCAAAGCAAGCACGTGTAGTTTTTAAGGTACCTTTGTTTTGTCAACTCAGCTAAGCTCTTTCAGGGCCATAGGAAGTTAGTTACTGCTCTGTGTATCACAGCCCTCTTCACAGCCCTCTTCACCTGGTCCCATGCAGCACATTGCACGTAGAAGGTAAATGAATGAAACTAAGCATATTTACATTCTCACTGCAATCCACAGCTTCCCAAGAGCACTTGGAAGCAGTGCAGTGAATTACAAATATCCTCTTTATGATGAGTTACCATTTGCCTTTCACTAGCACCACCCCCTTTCCCAACAATGATTCTTTGTAACTACTGGTTCCTATGTTAGAGGGAGATGGTGCTTTGTTCTCTGAGCTTGCTTGCTTCTCTGCCCCTCCTAGCCCTTCCATCCCAACGCTCATTATTAACCTACCACTTAGGTCCCCATCTTACAACTATGAGGTCCTTGCTGAAGAAAATTCCATAGAATTTAACTCAGCATTATGCTTTACTGTGTATTTGTCCTTTCACTTATTCAGCAATTATTTCTTAAGTACAATACTACATATGTCAGATGGCACATGAAGCTGAGTCTACAAAGAGCAAGATAATCTTGGCCATCGTGAAGCTTATAACCTGCTGTGACATTTCAGCCAGCCAACATGTAATTGAAGTGTATGTACTAAGTGCTGTCCTTAGAGAGGTACAGTGAGATAACAGCACAGAAGAGGAGCATCAAACCCCAGACTTGGAGGATTAGAGAGGGCTCCACGAAGGAGTCTAAGATGTGAGGGGGAAGTGATGAGAATGGTAAACAGGAGGCAGAGAGGCTGGCAGGCAACGGTATGTAATTCAAATTATATCCTAAAAGCAATGGAGACTTGAGTAGTATCAAACAGTATCTGCAATTATCTGAAAACGCTTTTAATGTACTCTGCTTTTTTCTTCCCTATGTATCTGTGTGGCCAGATTTTTTTCTCTACTTCAGAAGCCAAAGTAACAGCTAATAGAATTGAATGCAGGAACTATGAGAATGTAACTATCTTCTATTAAGTCAGACATTAAAGAGATTGGCAAAAATAGAAAACCAGTGACATTCTTCTCATGAATTCTTTTCTGTTTTGGAAGGCATTATTAGCAAGTAATGAGACTGTGACTGCATTAATGAATTAATAAACATTTTAAGATTAATAAAAAGGTATTGGGGGGCCATTGAAGGGTTTTTAAGTGGAGAAGTGACATGATCAGTTTTGTATCTTAGGAAAATCACTCCGAAGCCACCCCTACCCTTGATGGTGGTGAGAGCGAGAGTAGAGAGAAATGGATGGGTTCCAAAGGTATTTGGGAGTTATAATTAAGAGCCTGGTGATCCAGCTTATGCAGTGGATGGATGTTGATGTCATTCCCCAAGATGGGGGATACAAGAAGAGATATGGGACTGAAGATGACTTTGAGCCATGTTCTATTGTAGGTGTCTCTAGAATATCTAAGAAGGGTCCAGGAGACAGCTGTGGCTCTGAGGTGCAGCATGTAGATTAGAGAGCGTCGTTTAGACGTCCACACCACATGCATGGTAACTAAAGGCCTAAGAATGTACAAGCACCTAGGGATAGAACATGGAAGAAGAGGAATAATCCTAAACAACCTTAAGAAACACGGGTATTTAAAGGACAATTAGGAAAAGGTGGCTCTAAGGGGCACTGGTAAGGCATGATCAGAGGACTTAAGAGACCAAGAAAGTATGTGACCACAAAAATCCAGACAAAGGTGTCAAGGAGGAAGTGGTCAGTAGGGGCCAGCGCCACTGGAGGCAGAGAGCTGAGAGAGCTCCACTGGATCAAGCAGAGGGTATTATTGGTAGCCTGGAAGAAAAAAGAAAAACTATTTGTAAGAATATCAGGCCATGAGCTTCCAGAAGACAGGGACATTGTCTTAATTCTCTTTCCAGCTTTATTGCTTAAAGAACCACTAGGTAAATGAGTAGACACTCAATAATTACGTGGACTTTACCTTAACTGATGCACCTGAAACAATCTGGGTTTCTTTCTGCCCCTGAACTCTGTGGAGGGTCATCCCCATTGTAAACTGCTCACATTACATAGGTGTCTCCTTAGGGCCTGGGTAGAATTTCCCAACTACTATATCATGATCACAGCTGGGCTGAGATATTGATTCCCTCAGCACCTTAGGGTAGCTGGGAAGAGCCTAAAGCTGCCAGGCTAATTACAAGTGGTTTTTCGCTGTCCTGTGTGTCACACAAATGTTTCTTTTTCTGTATGTGCCATGATGTGAAGAATATTGAAAAGCCATGGTCAATAGCAGGGTTAGTAATTCCTTGTAGAGGTGCCACCTCGCTTCCTCTGTGCCTAGGTAGGTATCACCAAACAGTAATATCACTCATTTATAATGAACCCGCACCCTCCCCCAGAATCCCCCTAGCATGGCCCAAAGGCAACCACAGACACAACAGTAGAGTGAAGGTGGCCCTGCCTGCCTGCCTTATACTTCCACACCTGGCACACTGATAAAGGCTTTCAGATAGCTGAAGAATGAAGATAAATGATGAATTCTTTCCCATTGACTAGCTTTGTGAAAATAAGGTGAGGATGCTTTTAGAAAAGAAATGTTAGCTGTTCTAAACCATCCCATCCATAATATTCACTCTGTAATTGTTCTCCATTTCAGTCTTTAACAGAACACCTCCTTGGCTGGGGAATGAGTCCCAGCTGCACTGAGCTCTCAGCTGTGCTGGCCACCTGGCAAATATGTACAAATTTTACCCCCACTGCAGCCCTCCAGGATTTTGTAGTCAAGTTGGGAAGACAAGAAATAATACTGTAGGGCTTAATGCAGATATTAGATAATAATAATAGCTAATATATAATCTTTTAGAAGTTTTCAAGCTGTTTTAAATGCTTTACATACACTAACTCATTTATTTCTCATAATATCCTTATGAGGTGAGTATAGTTATTATCACCATCTTACAGATGAGGAAACCAATGCTCAGAGAAGTTTTTTAAAAACTAAGATCACACAGTAAGTATTAGAGCTGGGATTTGAACCCAGGTATTCTGGCTGTAGAAACTGCTCCCAATTTTTCTGTTTCCTCTACCATTTTGTTTCCCTGTCATAACTCCTTAGCATTGCTTTGATTCTTGAAGTAGGTGTTGACCCATTCTCAGTCTTCTAACATTTTTGTCTTAACAGTTAGGCAAAAATGCCTGGTCTCCTTTCCATTGTTGAAATCATCCTCATCTTCTAAAACTCAGTTCAGTGCCCATCCTCTGTGCAATTTTACCACTGTACTTTGGAATGCCCAATCTGAATGTTTCTGGCCCTTGATGATGCTCCACAGCTTCCTTCTTCATTATATATCATCTTACCATTTTCTCACTCTTCTATTTCTGCATGTCTTGCCTCCAGGGGATCATGAGCCCCATGTGAGCAAGAGTAGATCATGCACCCTGCTCCTACCCTCCTGGGGGAGGTGCAAGCCCCCGGAGAGCCACTAGGGAGCTCTTCAGCCCCAGCCTCTCAGTGTAAACACTGTCTGATCATCCCATTCCCAAACCTGCCAAAGCCTTTACAGGTGGAGTTCTATTCTGTGTTAACTTCTGCTTGATAAAGTGTCATTAAACATCCAACTTCTCTCCGTTGGAAAATTAGACGTTTATTTTCACAACAAATTGTATTTCATTTGAAAATCTTTACCAACTAAAAACAGCTATTTCATAAAACAGCTATTCAAAATGCAAGCTGTTTCCTTTTTCCTCTTTTAAATACGTGGTTATTGCTTTTGAAGAAGACAAACTAAAGGAAACATTTCCTGTTTGTAGAAGCTCACATTTAACCCTAAAGAGCAGATTAGTGTCAAAACATCCTATAATCTAGAGCTCCTTTACCTTTCTGCTTTTTAAGCACTTTTTCACTATCACAGGAGTCGAGACATTAGAGTTTTGTTTTACCTACTCTTCACTCTCACTCCCTTTGAAGAAATAAAATGTTACAAATTCAAATGTTCATTCCTCTTCCCACTGTCCTGTAGCTGGTGTGTTGTATCTGATACCTATGCATGTTTGCATCTTAATACATGTGTATGTATCAGGGTTTCTCAGCCTGGACACTGGACATTTTGGTCTTGGCCATTCTTTGTTGTGAGGTCTCTCCTGTGCATTGTAGGATGCATAGCAGCAGCATCCCTGACCTCTACTCACTAAATGCCAGCAGCATCACCATCCTGTCCCCCACCTTCCCTCTTCCCACAAGATAACCAAACATGCCAAGTATCCCCTGGGGTGCAAATCATTACTAGGATGAGTATATCCATTAAATAGTTTAAATAGTACACTTGTCCTGAGTATTTTTTAAGTTTATGTAAATGGCATTGTATATACATTCTTGTACAACTTTCTCTGTTCAACATATTTTTGAGATTTATCCATGTACATCTAGATTCTGGCTGTTCATATAATAATCTTTTATATAATAGAACCATTTGTTTATTTCCCTATGAAGGGATGGTTGAATTTCTAACATTTTTAAAAAAATATTATAATCAGTGCTTCACAGGATGCCCCATTAGGCATTCATAGCTACCTGTAGATGAATTTGCTGGGTTATAGAACATCCTGTTTCACTAGATCTTAACACATTGTTATCCAAAATTTTGTGCCAATTTATGTAGTCTCATCAACAATATGTAGAGTTCCAATTTCCTTCATCCCCATACCTGGTATTGCTAGATTTTTTATTTTTGCCAGTCTTGTGGGTATGAAATAACTTACTCTGTTTTAATGTGCATCTCCTACTACTAACAATGTTGAATATCTTATGTTTATTGACTCAGGTTTCCTCTTCTAATGTATTTAATATACAAAATTACCTATTCATATTCATTTTGCATTTTTCTCTTGAATCATTTTTTTCTCATTGATTTATAGATGTCCTTTACATATTTAAGGTACTATTCTTTGTCAGTTATATGTTGCAAACATTTTTTTCTTAATTGGTACTTTGTCTTCCAACTTTTTTTTTTAAATCCTCACCCAAGGATGTGTGTATTGACTTTAGAGAGAGAGGAATGGAGAGAAAGAAACACTGATGTGAGAGAGAAACATCAGTCAGTTGCCTCCCATATGTGCCCCCGCTGGGGATCGAATCCGCAACCTAGGTATGTACCCTGAGTTGGGATTGAACCCGCAGCCTTTTGGTATATGGGAAGACACTTCAACCCACTGTGTTGCTTGGCCATGACCAACTTTATATTTTTAGTAATATAAAAGTCCTTACTTGTAAAAAATGTTAGCTATCTTTATTATTTTAATATATTTCTCTTTATTAAATTTATTGGGCTGACATTGGTTGATAGGATCACATAGGTTTCAGGTGTACATTTCTGTGATACTCAAAGTGAAACCATCCTCCATTACCATGTATTTGGCCCCCTTTACCCTTTGCTACCTCCTTACCCTCTTCCCTCTGGTAACCATCATACTGTTGTCTGGGTCTATGAGTTTCAGACTTATATCCCACATTTGAGTGAAATCATATGGGTCTTAGCTTTTTCTGACTGACTTCGCTTAGCACATTTTTATTATATTTAGGTATTCTTTCCTATCCTAGTAACATAAAGAATACTATCTTATTTCTTCTAAAATTTTCTAACACTTTAGCCTTCCATATTTAAATCTTTAATTTGTGGAGTTTATTTTTACATAAACTCATTTTTTTTATATGGCATGAAGTAAAGGTCTAATTTTATCTTCTTCCATATTACTAGCCAGTTTTCCCAGTACTGTTCATTAAATAGTTATTTTCTCTTCCATTAAATAGTCTCTCTTCCTGCTGACTTGTAATACCATGTTTCCTTTTGGTTTCTTGACTCTCCTGGGTTGTTGTTTTTTGTTTTTTGGGTTTTTTTGCACTGTTTGCCTATCATGTGTTAATACCATTCTACTTTAATTACTACAGTTTAACAGTGAGTCTTAATAAGTGGTAGAGAAAAATTCTCCCTTATTCTACTTCTTCAAAATACTCATGTCTAGTTTTGACCTTTACCTTCTAGTTGTCTAGTCCACCAGAACACACACTTTTGAATTTTGAGTATATAGCACTTAGAAATAGGTTTAGCTCTGTGTAACAGAAAACATAAAACAACAAATCTTAAACAAGGTAGAAGTGTGTCTCTCAGGTAAAGAAGTGCAAACATTGGCAGCCCAGGCTGGTAGTGCAGTAGCATGAAGTTGCTGAGGCCCAGGCTCCTTTTCTCTAGCTGCTTTGTCCTCAGCCTGAAGCTTCACCCCACTGCCAA
Source organism: Pteronotus mesoamericanus (assembly GCF_021234165.1). Lineage (NCBI taxonomy): Eukaryota > Metazoa > Chordata > Mammalia > Chiroptera > Mormoopidae > Pteronotus > Pteronotus mesoamericanus. Next base: position 1,710,012 of record NW_026555109.1, read on the forward strand.
GGCTCATTGCCTGAGTTCCAGGAAGGTGAGGAAGGGATGAGGAACGGTGCATCCCTGCCATTAAGGTCTCTTTTGGAGTCCCACTTGTCCTTGCTGCTTACATACCACTGGCAGAACTGAGTCCACATAGCAGGAAGCTGAGAAGTGTAATAGATGTGTGTCACCCCAAAAAGCCCTATTTTTAAAGAAAAGGGAACTATGGATATTGAGAGTCAACCAGCAGTCTCTGCTATAGACTAGAATTGGCAGTGTGTGGATCGATTACAGTATTGGGTCCTCCCAGGCAGGAATGTGCTGAGTCTTTGCACTCATTTAGGTCTTCTGATATCCTTCAGTCGAATTTGCTATTTTCTCCGTAGAGATCTTTTTTTAGATTCAATTCCTAAGTACCTAAAAGATTTTATTTGTTTGTAAATAGTAATTTTTTGTACTTATATTTTCTAAATTATCACAGTAGAGGAATGTTATTGATACTTTTTTACTTTGTACACTCTTATTAGCTCTCAATTTCTAGGTGAACAGTTACCATGAGTGAACAATGAGAGTTTTATTTCTCCCTTTCTCTCCTGCATTTTCTTCCTTGTTTGGTTGATTTGGGCCTTATTATGCTATTTCTTATGTTGAAAACAAGAGGTGGTAGTAGACGTTTTTGTCTGTTCATGAATGGGTACTAAGTTTTATCAAATTGTGTTCATATCTATTGAACATTTGGTTTTTCTTCTTTAATCTGTTAATGTGTGAATTACAGTACTATATTTTCTAAGTTTCCTGAGATAAAGCCTAATACAGTACATCATACCAGATAAGTTGATTATTTTTGAACATTGTTAGATAGAGTTTACTAATATCTTAATAGGGTTATTGAGTAGATGAAAAATAAATTGTTCTATAATTTTCTTTCTCATAATGGCTTTTTCTGGTTTTGGAGGGAAAAAATCACGCTAGCCACAAAAAAATTAGGTGAACTTCTTTCTTTATTTTTCTGTTCTCTCAAACAATTTGTATAAGATGGTAACTCATTAAAGTTTTCATAGGCTTCACCTGTAGATTTTTGGTGGGTAGATTTTTAAATACTATTTCAATTACATTAATAGCTAGAAGTCTACTCAGATTTTCTATTTCTTTTGTAACTTCTTATTGAAGTATAATGTACATGCAGAAGAGTAAACATTATATAAAAGTAATCATACATGTGTACTTTTTGTGTTTTATTTATTTTAGTCAACATTATATTTAAGAGATATACAACTATATTTTACTATATTTAAGAGATATACAACTATAAATATAGTTGTAAATATACTATATATATAACTACATATATAGTTGTATATTATTGTAGTTTGTTCATTTTAACTGCTGCTATTAAATGACTATACCTTAATTTATTCATTCTACTTGGTGAACATTTGAGTAGTTTTCAGTCTTTGATTATTATATTGATGCTGCTGGGAACACGCTAGTCCATGCCTTTGGTGAGCATATGTTTGCATTTCTGTTGTTCAGAAATGGAACTGCTGAGACACACATATGTGTTCAAGCTTTCCTAGATGTTCCTGAACAGTTTTCCAAAATGATTACCACTTTCTATTCCTTCTTGAGTAAGTTTTCATAAGCTATAGTATTCTAGAAAATTTGGTTTTACCAAAGTTATTGTTAATTTTTTAAAATCTGCATTACAACCCTTGTATTATTCCTAATACTATTTGTGCTTCTTTGCCTTTTTGTCAAGATTGCCAGATTTATCCATTTCATTTTACTTGTTTTTATAACCACCACTTTTTAGTTTTCAATTACAGTTGACATAAGGTACTATATTAGTTTCAGGTGTGCACCCCAGTAACCAAACACCACATAACGCACCAAGCGATCATCCCAATAAATCCCGCATCCAACTGACACGACACATAGCTACTTGAATACCATTGACTATATTCCCTGTGCTGCACTCTACATCCCACGACCATTTTTAACAGCCAATTTGTACGTCTTAATCCCTTCACTTTTTTCACCTGTTCCCCCACTGCCCCTCACACCTGGCAACCATCAAAGTGTTCTCTGTATCTCTGAGTCTGTTTCTGTTCTGCTTGTTAGTTTATTTTGGTTTTCTCAGATTCAGTTGTTGATAAATATGTATATATTGCCATTTTATTGTTCATATTTTTAATTTTTTTCTTCTTTTTCTTAAAGAATACCGTTTAACATTTCATATAAAACTGGTTTGATGATAATGAACTCCTTTAGTTTTTTTCTTGTCTGGGAAAGTCTTTATTTGTCCTTTGATTCAATATAATAACTTTGCTAGGTAGGGTAATTTTGGTTGTAGGTCCTTGCTTTTCATCATTGAATAGTCCTTTGCCACTCCCTTCTGGCCTGCAAAGTTTCTGTTGAGAAATCAGCTGATAGTCTTATGGGAGTCCTATGTAGGTAACTACTGCTTTTCTCTTTCTGCTTTTAAGATTGCCTCTTTGTCTTTAACCTTTTGCATTTTAATTATGATGTGTCTTGGTGTGGGCCTCTTTGGGTTCATCTTGTTTGGGATTCTCTGTACTTCCTGGACTTGTATGTTCATTTCCTTTAACAGGTTAGGGAAGTTTTTTGTCATTTTTTTCAAGTAGGTTTTCAATTTCTTTCTCTCTCATCTTTTTGACACCCCCATGATGCGAATGTTGGTGTGCTTAAAGTTGTCCCAGAGGTTCTTTACACTGTCTTCATTTTTTTGGTATTCCTTTTTCTTTTTCCTCTTTCTGATCGGTGTTTTTTGCTTCCTTATTTTCCAAATCGCTGATTTGATTCTGGACTTCATCTACTCTGCTATTGATTCCCTGTAAATTATTCTTTATTTCAGTTAATGACTCTTCACTTTTGACTGGTCCTTTATATGGTTTCTGTGTCCTTTTTCATGCTATTGAAATTCTCACTAAGTTCCTTCAGCATCCTTATAACTATTGTTTGAACACTGTATCTGGTAGTTTGTTGGCCTCCGTTTCATTTAGTTCTTTTCCTGAAGATTTCCTATGTTCTTTCATTTGTGACCTGTTTGTCTGTCTCTGCATTTTGGCTGCTTCCCCAAGTATATATTAAGTAGAGCTGCTATGTCTCCTGGACTTGTGTAGTAGGTGTTCTGTTGGGCCCCATTGCACAGCCTCCCCTGTCACCTGAGCTAGGTTCTCCAGATACACCTCTGTGTGAGCTGTGTGCACTGTCCTGTTGCAGTTGAACCTTGATTGCTTTTGGCACCGCTATGAGGGATTGACCCTCAGGTCAATCAGCTGAGAGGACTGGCTGAAACTACAGCAGAAGAGCTGCTGTGTAGGAGCTAACCCTACAGAGCAGGACTTGCCCCTTGAGTGTGTTGCTTGTGGAGGTGGTAAGGTTGTTATCCAGCATGTGAAGCTGTCCGCTGGGAGCACTGGCAAGGTCAGTCACTGCCTGTACCCTGCCTGAGGCCACACGCACAAGCTACAGAGAAATCTAAAGATGGTTTCTACTTGTGCTGAGTTTGAAGTAGCCAGCAGGGGTCAAGCTGTGAACCAAAGCCAGCTGTCACTAGTGCCAGGCCTGGGGTTATTTAGAAAGAGGTATGAGACACACCATAACCAGATGCTGCTTGTTTGCAGTTCGTGAACCTTTGAGGGATTTTAGGAAAGTCCACAGCAGGAGCTGTTGGAAAAGCCACTAGAAACAGCTTGGGTAGGCCCACTAGTTGGGTGGGTCAGGGTCTCAGGGAATCACCAAGGTGAGGTGAATTTTATAAGCCAGGTGAGTGGAGACTCAGATATGGTGCCTGCCTCCAGGCTCTGTAGGGGTAGCTTCTCAGGAAAGAAACAATGGTCTCTGCCAGCACTTTTGTCTGGGAGGAAGCTGCCCCTCCAGGCCTCACCCTGATGCTAGATGATTAATTTCCTCTCCATATGTCCCTGCCTTTCAAGCTGCTGTCCCAGCACAGGAGCTCAGAAGGAGCAATTCCAGGTAAGTCATCAGGGCCTTTAAGAGGAACAACCTGGGACTCCAGGAACCTTTGTCTCACTCAGCCATAATCCCCACTGGTTTTTACAGCCAGAAATTATGGTGACCTATCTTCCTGGCATTGGAACCCTGGATTGGGGGGCCTGGTGTGGTACTGGAACCTCTCACTCCTCTGTGTATACCTCCACAGCTGAGATATCAATACTTCTGACTTTTAACAACCGCATGTGGATGTGGGACTAGCCTGTTCCTTGTCTCCTCCCTTCCTACGAGTCTCAGTGTGGTTTCTTCTTTAAATTCCTAGTTGTAGGACTTCCATTCAGCTAGATTTCAGGAGGTTCTCAATGATGGTTGTTCCGTAGTTTAGTTGTAGTTTTGGTGTGGTTGTGAGTGGATTTGAGTACTGCGTTTACCTACACTGCCATCTTCACTGGAAGTCTCAATTGACTTTTTAAACAAGCATTGGGTTTTATTGATGCCCTCTATTGTGTCTTTGTTTTCAACTTCATTAATATTTGCTCTCAACATTCTACTTCACTCTTTCTAATTTCTTTGGATTTTTACTTTCCCTAATTTCTTCCATTGAATATACTTAATTCCTTAATATTCAATCTTCATTTTCTCTCTTTAAGATTGATACTTTCAAATTATATCCCACAAGCTTTGATAGTTTGTCTCAATGTTATTAACTTTTAGATACTTCCTAGTCTCCCTTATGTTTTTCTCCATTTTTTATTTCCAATTGTGTGAATTTTTATTTTGTGTGTTAAAATTTTGATAGTGATTTCTAATTTAATTGCATCGTGGTCAGACAGTATAGTCTGATATTTAAGTTTTGGTATTTGTGGGCACTTCATAGGACTTAGTGCACAGTCATTTTTTATAAATATTTTATGTATAAAGGAAAAGAATGTATATTCTCTAAATATTGAGTGCAGGCTATAGGCATCTATTTAGACACACTTTTTTTTTGTATTTTTTAACCTTTATTATTTTTGTATTTACAGAAAATAATGCCTGCTTCTTATACAATGGCCAAACATTACATTAAAAACATGACAGTGCAAGTTTAAATTCTTGGTAATCCTACACCTTAGAGAAAACCACTGCAAATGCCTAATTTTTCTATACATACACAAATATGTATTTTTTATAAAACGAAAGTATACTATAAACGCTATTTTGGGCTTTTTTTCTATGTAATAATATATTGCAGAAATTTTTCTTTTTATTATATAGAGATTGAACTGTCTTTTTTAACAGCAGCATATTCATTTTGCATATGTCGTATAATTCATTTATCCAGCTTTATTCTGAATTTTTTAATTTATATTTTTTTATTTCTATTCTTTTTTATTGTTCAAATACATTTGTCTCCACCTTCCTGCCACCACTTTCCCCTGTCCCCCTCCCCCACCTCCCTCCCTCAGTCCTTCCCCACTTTGGCTTTGTCCATGGGTCCTTTATACATGTTCCTTGACTTGCCCTTCCCTTTCCCCACGACCCGCTCCTTCCCTCTTGACTCTTGGTTTCTTTTTTCTTTCGATGTTGCTGGTTATATTATCCTTGCTTTGTTTTGTTGGTTAGGTTCCACTTATAGGTGAGATCATATGGTATCTGTCTTTCACCCCCTGGCTTATTTCACTTAGCATAATGCTCTCTAGTTCCATCCATGCTGTCGCGAAGAGTAGTAGCTCTTTCTTTCTTTTTCTTTCTTTCTTTCTTTCTTTTCTTTCTTTCTTTATTCCTTTTCTTTCTTTCTTTCTTCCTTTCTTCCTTCCTTTCTTTCTTTCTTTCTTTCTTTTCTTTTCTTTTCTTTTCTTTTCTTTTCTTTTCTTTTCTTTTCTTTTCTTTCTTTCTTCTGCGTAGTATTCCACCGTGTAAATGTACCATGGTTTTTTGATCCACTCATTTACTGATGGGCATTTAGGTTGCTTCCAATAGCTATTCACTTGGCTATTGAAAATTGTGCTGCTATGAACATTGGGGTGCACGGGTTCTTTTGAATTGGCATTTTAGGATTCTTAGGGTATAATCCCAGCAGTGGAATTGCTGGGTCAAAAGGCAGTTCCATTTTTAGCTTTTTGAGGAAATCCCAAACTGTTTTCCACAGTGGCTGCACCAGTCTGCATTCCCACCAACAGTGTACTAGGGTTCCCTTTGCTCCACAGCCTCGCCAGCACCTGTTGTTTGTTGATCTGTTGATGATGGCCATTCTGACCTGTGTGGAGTGGTATCTCATTGTGGTTTTAACTTGCATTTCTCTGATGGCTAGTGATGCTGAGCATCCTTTCATCTGTCTCTGGGCCCTCTGTATCTCTTCCTTGGAAAAGCGTCTGCCCAGGTCCTTTGCCCATTTTTTAATTGGATTGTGTGTCTTCTTGGAGTGGAGTCTTGTGAGTTCTTTATATATTTTGGAGATCAAACCGCTCTCTGATCTATCGTTGGCAAATATATTTTCCCATACGGTTGGCTCCCTTTTCATTTTGCTGATGTTTTCTTTAGCCATGCAGAAGCTTCTTATTTTGATTAGATACACTTATTTATAATCTATCTTATTATTAATTTGTCTGTTTGATCTATCAAGATATCCTAAAAATTAAATATATGCCTGGATAATTCCAATTCTCTTCTCATTCTACTAATTTTTGTTTTCTATATTTTGATGCTGTTGATTTTAGAGAAATAATTTCAATGTATTTTATCTCTAAAATGCCATTTTTGCCTTTGATGTCTATTTATTTGACATGAATATAGTGACATCAGCTTCCTTTGTTTAGCACTTCTCTGATAATTCTTTTTCCCTCTCTACATCAACCTGTCTTTGCCTTTATATTTTAGGTTTGTTATGCAGGGTGGGGGGAGGATAGGAGAGAGTTCAAAATTGAAAATTTCAGCCTTTGAATTGGTGAAAGTGTCCATGTATATTTGTTGTGATCACTAATATATTCGAATTTATTTGTGCAAGTATTTCTCCAGAAAATTTTTGCATACTATCTTTCTTTATAATTTCCCTAAATTTTAAAAATAATGTTTATAATGTATTTTTGTCTTTCTTTTGTATCTTAATCACTTTTGAACCTCTGATTTAATAGTTTTCAGATTGTTTTAAATTTAAGTTCTTGTGATCCTCTCGTTTATTGTGCACATTGACTCTTGCTTGTGATGGGTTTTTTCTTCATGGGTTTTGGATTCTGCTTTCCCCAGTGGAGTTTTACCTATAAATCACATTTAATTCCATGGTAAGAGAGTGTTTCTCCAGAGTAATTTTATATTTGATTCTGTTTGACTCCTACTTACATTCATCTTCATCCCAGAACTAATTTTTATGGGTTCTTAGAACACATGTCTAGTGTAACTTGAACCCCAAATTCCTCATCTCTCAAGAGTCAGGCAGACCATGAATTCCTGCTTTCTCCCTGAAGGTCAGCCTTTTGGTTTGTTTTTTTCATCCTCTCTTTCACAGGTTCCATCTGAGGGTTGTGCCTGTAAGTAGATGGTGAGTTCTGAGTCACTACCCTCTTTCAGACCCAAATAGGTAACCAAGAAATTCTGGGTTAGCAGGATATGCTCATTCTTGCACCGCTGTCCTTGGTAGCCTGCTAGCTGTAGTCTTCCTTGTTTCTGGCACCTTCAGGCCTCCATTTCTTCATTTTATATTCATCTCTACATATGAAATAATTTTTTATTTTACCTAGCCTTGTTACATAGTAGAAAAAATTTCAGGTTGTCTTAGTCTGTAATTTTTCTTAATCTAGAAATAGAGATTTAAATTGAGAAATTGAAATATTGTCATTTAACTAAAAATGCGAATTTTTTAAAAAGCATCATGTAGCGCATATTTTTCTTCACATGGTTTTCTTTTCATTGATAATAAACTAAACAAGAAATGACACTGCCGTCTTCTTAAATTATCCGTAGAGCCACTCAGGAGGACAGCTCTGATCCTTACTTCTGAACCTCTTTTCCCTGTGTGTAAGGTTTACCTTCACATTATTCTGCCCCTCAACCTGTATTTTGTCTCCCTCCACTGAGCATGCTTAGAATTCACTTAAATAAAAGGAAAAGGAGTGGGAGGAGAAAGAGGGGGAGGAGGAGCATTTTAAAGAACTGCTGAAGGAAGCTCCAGGTTTCTGGCTGCTGCCTCCTTGCCACACCCAGAAAGTCCCTGAACTCCTCAGAGTCAGTGGAGCTGCGGCAGATGGGACAGAGTCAGAGGGGACACAGTGGGCCAAATTGCACAAATAACTTTGGCAAGACTCATTACCCGTTTTTCTCCCTGTACCCCTACTGCATTCTGCTGATTTTATCCCATTGATTGAAGGAGGGTGCAATACTTTAGGATTTGGATTGCTTGCAAACAACAGACCAGTATGACACTTTATTTCTCAGTCTATAGATGTGACAGCATTGCAAGAGGATACTCTCCCAAGCATTATGATGATTCTCTCCCTTCTGTTTCTGATTATTGTATACTGATCTTTTTTTAGGGAGGAATGATCAATTGGAATCGTCTTTTCCCTCCTTTACGGCAGCGACAAAATATAAACTATCGGGATGGTCGGCAGTCTGAGCAACAAGCATCCCCTCCTCTAGAGGTTTCTGAGGAACAGGTAATGAGTAACACCTAATGTTTACCCTAAACCAGTGTTTCAAACATCAAGCAGTTTTGGTGAACAAGACTTGAAAGAACTCAAGCATACAAATATAAAGACTTTTTTTTTAAGGACTGTATTTATTTCTTTTTAGAGAGGGGGCAAGGGAGGGAGAAAAAGAGGGAGAGAAACATTGATGTGCAAGAGACACATTGATCGGTTGCCTCTCACATGCCCCCAACTGGGGACCTGGCCCACAACCGAGGCATGTGCCCTGACTGGGGATCAAACTGGTGACCTTTCAGTTCGCAGGCCGGCACTCAAGCCACTAAGCCACACCAGCTAGGGCTAAATACAGAGATTTTTGATAGCAGTTAAACAGCCACCTATAGCAGTAATGATATTTGATTGGCTACTGTGGGTCTTACAAGTTTGAGGAAGACATGATTCGAAAACTAATACATTGTGAGCATTTTTTTTCATCTGTAATACTTCATATATACAAGAAACTATTAAAATTTGTTTCTAATAAACTTCTGGTCAAGATGGCAGCATAGGCAGACATGGCTTGCCTCTTTGCACAACCTCATCAAAATTACAACTAAAATATAGAACAGCCATCACTCAGAACTATCAGAAATCAAGTTGAATTAGAAATCTGACAACTATGGAATTAAAGAAGTCAGACTGGTAGGAGGGGCGCAGACGCAGAATGGGCTGGTATCACAGTCACATGTGGTAGATAAAAATTTGGGAGGGATATCTTGGGAGCAAGGAGTTCCGGCCCCATACCAGGTCCCTGGCCCAGGATTCCAGTGCCAGGAAGATAAGTCACCACAGCTTCTACTCCAAAATCCAGTGGGGATTGAGTCAGTGGAAGAAGTTTCTCTTAAAGAACCTACACATGGACTCACCTACTCAGACTCACTCCTGATGGGGCTTGTAGCAGCTTGAAAGGCACAAGCGGTATACGGAGAGAAACTGAAGTGTTTGGTATCAGGGTGAGCAGAGGCCATTGTCCCTTTTCTAAACCCTCCCCGACAGGGCCTGCAGTCTGGTACCTTATCTGTGACTCCATCAACGTGGCTAACACTGTTTGACCCTCCTTGGAGATTCCCAAGACTTTGGCCCCACCCAACTTACAGGCCCACCCAAGCTGCTTTTACACAGGAGGGGCTGGTCTTGGCTCCTGCTTCACAATTTCCTAAATCCTCTCAGACAAGCAACAGCTGGCCTCAGTGATCCCCAGGCCTGACACTAGCAGCAGCCAGCCTAGATTCACAGTTTGGCTTCACCTGGGAATATCCAAGTCCAGCACAAGTGACAGCTATCTCATACTGCTTTATAGCTTAGGCAGGGTGCCGCAGGCAAAACACAGGTTGGGGCTGACATTGGCCTGCACCACCCAGGAAACCCCAAGGCCAGCACACCCAGTGGGCAGCTACAGACTGTGTCAGAGCACCACCACCCTGTTCCTGCACAGCTAATCCTCCATGGAGGGCAGAGGTTGGTGGTCAGTGGTCACAGCCAACCCTTGCATGTGACTGGCTTGAGTAGATCCCTCCCAATGATCTGCCACAGCAACAAGGCTCTACCACAAGAGGAGAGTATACCCAGCCCCCACAAGGGACGTACCTCGAGTACTAGGCTTCGGTGATAAGGAAGGCAGTGCCACTGGGCCCTACAGGATACCTACCACATTAGGCCATACTACCAAGACAGAGTCAAAGCATCTCTACCTAATACATAGAAACAAACACAGGAACACTGTCAAAATGTGGAGTCAAAGAAACATGGCCCAAATGAAAGAATAGATCAAAACTCCAGAAAAAGAACTAAACAAAATGGAGATAAGCAATCTATCAGATGCAGAGTTCAAAACACTGCTTATAAGGATGCTCAAGGAACTTAGTGAGGACCTCAACAGCAATAAAAAGATCCAGTCAGAAATGAAGGATGCACTAGTTGAAATAAAGAGCAATTTACAGGGAAACAACAGTAGACTAGATGAAGCTGAGAAGCAAATCAATGATTTGGAATATAACCAAGCAAAACACAATAAATAAGAGCAACAAGATTTTAAAATAATCCCAAAAAATGAGGATAGTATAAGCAGTTTCTGGGACAACTTCAAGAGGTCCAACATTCACATTCACAGGGGTACCAGAAGGAGAAAAGGAAGAGCAAGGAATTGGAAATCTATTTGAAAAAATAATGAAAGAAAACTTCCCAGGATTGGTGAAGGAAATAGACATACAAGTCTAGGAATCACTGAGTCCCAAAGAAAATGGATGCAAAGAGGCCCACTCTAAGACACATCATAATTAAAATGACGAAGGTTAAAGATAGACTCTTAAAGGCAGCAAGAGAAGTTAGTTACCTACAGAGGCGTTCCCATAAGACTGTCAGCTGATTTCCCAAAAGAGACATTGCAGCCTAGCAGGGACTGGCAAGAAATATTCAGTCATGAAAATCAGGGACCTACAGCCAAGATTGCTCTACCCAGCAAAGCTATCATTTAGAATAGAAGGGCAGATAAAGAGCTTCCCAGACAAGAAAAAACTAAAGTAGTTCATCATCACCAAACCGTTATTACAAGAAATGTTAAAGGGCCTTATTTAAGAAAAAGAGGAAGATCAAAACTAGGAACAATAAAATGGCAAAAATTACATATCTATCAACAATTGAATCTCAAAAAACAAACTAAGCAAACAAGAAGAACAGAGACAGAATCATGGTTTTGGTGTTTGCCAAATAGGAAGGGGGTGTCGGGGAATGGATGAAGAGGGGAGGGGATTAAGAAGTACAAAGAGGTAGTTATAGCATAGCAACGGGGATGTAAAGTACAGCACAGAAAACGGAGTAGCCAAAGAGCTTAAACGCACGACCCATGGACATGAACAGTAGTGGTGGGATTGCCTGAGGGAGTGGAGGGTGCTGGGTGGAGGGGGGCAAAGGGGGAAAATCAGGACAACTGGAATAGCATAATCAATAAAGTATAATTTAAAAAAAGAAAATGGTTCTCTACAAAAGGAGGGAGAGAAGAAGATGGGTGTAAGGGGAGGGAGTGGTACTTTTCTGAATATCCCTTTTGTATGGTTTTGATTTTTGGAATCAAGTTAATGTTTACATATTCAAAAAGCAAGTTCATAAATACATTGGTATAACTAAAAAGAAACAGAAATGAATGATCCAACTGTATTTTATATGAATAACATAAGCATAAGGGAAGGGAGGATAAATTAATTTCAGTAACTTTTGAACATAATATGCCCTCTGTCTGAAGAAAAAGGAGAACTGCAAAGAAATCTTAAACTCTTCATAGGTTTATTTTTCATAGTGGCATACAGACAGTAATTCTGAAATTATGTTGTTATGTAATGTAGGTTTGAGCAAATGAGGAAAGAAGTTGATTTTATTGTTGAAGAAGGAAAATAAAACCACACAGCAGAAGAAGGCAAGAACCTTGTGGAATTGGATTAGAATTAGAGATAGCAATATAAATTTATGATTTAATACATATGTGTGTATGTACATTACCTTAGCTCTCTCTACTGACAGGAATCAGAAGCAGTGACATCCCAGGAGCACTGAGCACACTCAGAGCCCAGATCTAGTTTCTAAATACTTTTGCCCACTAATGGGACCAACCTTTTTAGACAAATGTGTGTCCCAGGCCCGAGTGTAAGGGAGGTACAAGATGACCTGGAGCGCCTTTGCATAGAATTAAAGAAGTGCTCCATAACTGAGGAGTGGTACTGGAGTCAGCTTGAAGGGATCCCAGTGGCCAAATCTGAGACATCAGATTTGACCATCAAAATAAATAACGGCAGTACTATAATATAATCCACTTGAGGGTGGGGAGGGGAAAATTCATGAGTTTATAGTGATATTGATAGGTAGATAAATACTAATATAAATATATCCACAAGGATTAGAGAAATGCTTTTCCTTTCAGTGGAATGTAGAGTAATAGATAAAGAATGATAGTATTGGAAAAATCACAGTTTTGCAGCTATCAGAATTAAAATCTATTCAGGGAAGAATCAGCAATATATGAAGAACAAGCCATTTATATATTCCCATAGTCTTTCCCCACAAGTTACTTGTTAATTACAAAATAAAATAGTAACTATACAGTAGAGAAGTTGGACACCAGCTTGCCCAACTCATAAGAATTAACATTACCAGTAATGGAACAAAGAGCATTGTGGGCACACACCCAAAAAGGACACATCAGTTGTGAGTTACAATAAAGAATGCATAACTTTGTTCATAAAGGAAAAATAGACAATACCAATCTAAGAGACATTCCATAAATACCTGATCTGTATCTTCAACAATACTGATGTCACAAACTGTTCCAGATTGAAGGAGACTAGGGAGGCATGCTCACTAGATGTCATACATGATCCTAGAATGGATATTGTGCTGGAAAATGGGGGAGAGGGGGTAAAAGGACATTGTAGAGTCAGTTAATGAAATTGGACTGTAGATTAGTTAATAGTTTTCTATTAATATTAAGTTTCTAGAATTTGGTATCTATACCGACTGTGGTTAAGAAAAAAAATATCCATGTTCTTAGAAAATAAAAGACATTGAAAAACCAAGGGGTCAAGAGACATGATATATGCACCTTAATCTCAAATGGCTCAGGAAGCACAAGTGTGACAATGTGTTTATAGACACATTGAGGTAAAAAGCAACTATAGCAAAATAACATTTGCTAAGTCTGGATGAAGACTAACCAGGGGGTTTTGGTCCCATTATTGAAAATTTTCTGTAAGTTTGAAATTATTTCAAATTAAACTTTTAAAAAGTCTATAAAAATGTAAGTCTAGAACATTACAATAATAACACCTTTATTTTTTAATATGATTCATTTATTTTTTCATATTTTTGATGCAATATTTATTTTATTTATTTTTATTTTTATTTTTTATTCAAATACATTTGTCTCCACCTTCCCACCACCACTTTCCCCTGTCCCCCTCCCCCACCTCCCTCCCTCAGTCCTTCCCCACTTTGGCTTTGTCCATGGGTCCTTTATACATGTTCCTTGACTTGCCCTTCCCTTTCCCCACGACCCGCTCCTTCCCTCTTGACTCTTGGTTTCTTTTTTCTTTCGATGTTGCTGGTTATATTATCCTTGCTTGTTTGTTTTGTTGGTTAGGTTCCACTTATAGGTGAGATCATATGGTATCTGTCTTTCACCCCCTGGCTTATTTCACTTAGCATAATGCTCTCTAGTTCCATCCATGCTGTCGCGAAGAGTAGTAGCTCTTTCTTTCTTTCTTTTTCTTTCTTTCTTTCTTTCTTTTCTTTCTTTCTTTATTCCTTTTCTTTCTTTCTTTCTTCCTTTCTTCCTTCCTTTCTTTCTTTCTTTCTTTCTTTTCTTTTCTTTTCTTTTCTTTTCTTTTCTTTTCTTTTCTTTTCTTTCTTTCTTCTGCGTAGTATTCCACCGTGTAAATGTACCATGGTTTTTTGATCCACTCATTTACTGATGGGCATTTAGGTTGCTTCCAGCACTTGGCTATTGAAAATTGTGCTGCTATGAACATTGGGGTGCACGGGTTCTTTTGAATTGGCATTTTAGGATTCTTAGGGTATAATCCCAGCAGTGGAATTGCTGGGTCAAAAGGCAGTTCCATTTTTAGCTTTTTGAGGAAATTCCAAACTGTTTTCCACAGTGGCTGCACCAGTCTGCATTCCCACCAACAGTGTACTAGGGTTCCCTTTGCTCCACAGCCTCGCCAGCACCTGTTGTTTGTTGATCTGTTGATGATGGCCATTCTGACCTGTGTGGAGTGGTATCTCATTGTGGTTTTAACTTGCATTTCTCTGATGGCTAGTGATGCTGAGCATCCTTTCATCTGTCTCTGGGCCCTCTGTATCTCTTCCTTGGAAAAGCGTCTGCCCAGGTCCTTTGCCCATTTTTTAATTGGATTGTGTGTCTTCTTGGAGTGGAGTCTTGTGAGTTCTTTATATATTTTGGAGATCAAACCGCTCTCTGATCTATCGTTGGCAAATATATTTTCCCATACGGTTGGCTCCCTTTTCATTTTGCTGATGTTTTCTTTAGCCATGCAGAAGCTTCTTATTTGGATGAGGTCCCACTTGTTTATTCTTTCCTTTATGTCCCTTGCTATAATAACACTTTTACATTTCCTTCCACATACAATGTGTTCTTGTGAAGAAAGCAAATCAAGGTCAGCATTTCATAGTGGTCACACCATCCAGGCCGTCACCTCCTCCATTCCTGTCCCCTGAGTAAAATGCCATTTGGACCCAAGCCACCTGGATTAGACCATGATAAACGCTTTTGAAAGAAACCAATTTATTGTGTCTGATGAATTGATACATCCCCTTGCCCTTGCAACTTCTCAGTTCAGACTGATCATCTCATCAACTCTTTAGGATTGAGAGGTAGATTAAGGAACGGTAGTTCATAGTTCTCTTCCACCTCCATTAGAGAATTTCTATAAAAATATTATCCCCACAATAAGAAAATAAAGCCCAATAACTCCACATTCGTAAGATATTTATGGTAACAGATTAAAAAAGTAAGCTAATGCTCTCAAATTCAGGTAAGAAGAAAAGAGTTCTGTTCTATTACTCTTTACTTCATAGACCCTCAAGTCCCATTCTTTACAGAGCAGCCGTTAACGGTATGAGGTATTTGAAGATGAAATAGTTCTTAGTTTTAGCACTTTGTAAAAAAAAAAAAAAAAAGTGTCAAAAAGTGATAACAGGAGAATGTGTGGAATTGAAGTCTTTAAATTTCTTTAATGAATCATTTTCCTTGATCCTCCCAGAATGACAACAGTGAGGTTAACATGTTGTCAATATCAGTTTCAAACAGCATTTATTTCTTCCTTGCTCTGTTATGAAAAGATGTAACTACATGAAACCATGAAGTGTTGTTTTTAACATATGCTTCCTTGTTCACTGAATTTCTAAATCTGTCTTTTATGTTTCTTGATTATCCTGAAAATGGCTCTTACAGACCATCATTGCATGAAGACAGAGTCCTCCCTGGCATTATTTATTATATAGAGGCTTGGTAGTTCTTGTGATAGGTGCTAGAGAGACTGTGAAAGATTTGTAAAATATATTATTTTTGCTCTTAACACATTTATGATAACATTTATAGCTAATGTATAATCTCTTGCTTAGGTTGTTGAAGCTACACATTAACTGAAATTGAATTTGTTGGCGCCATTAAAATAGCTCAAAGTAACAAAACATTTTTATGCTTAATTTTTAATTAAGTGTGCTATATTTTCCTTATTTAATATCAAAGTTATATAATTTTTATACATTAAGAAACTTGTAATTTTCTAAACCAAAAAAAATAGAAATAATTATTTGATTTTTTTCTGATATAAATAAACACATCTGGAATTTTAGTTCAGTATGTTTAACATAGGAAATGTAGTCTACCTATTTTGAAAACAAAAAATATTCTAAGAAAGAATGTGCATCCCTTATTAAATTCAATAATAGCCTAACATACAACAACAAAAATTGTTTGCTACCTTTTGTACTTTTGCTATTGCTACGTCTCTGGATTTTTAGTTCTTCACAGTCCACTTCTACTATTTTTCAGTTAGCAGACCCAGCCCCTTTGCCTGCTCATCACCTCTTGCAGATGCTATTCTAGGCACTTTTAAGAATATGCAAAAGTCAAGTGCTACCCAATAAACATTTTTTAATAATTAAATGTGCTCAAATGTCTACTGCCTTAAAAATAAGTATATTTTTAAACTTATTTATGCACACACATATACAGGGTAGGACAAAAGTAGGTTTACAGTTGTGAGGACATAAAACAGAGTTTATTCTTTGTATTATTATTTATTAATTATTGTGTTATTTTCCACATGAACAACTGTAAACCTACTTTTGCCCCACTCTCTATATATTATTCTATTTCTATTTCTTTTTTCTTTTTAATGAGGGATTTTTATACTATACCCATACTCCAAATTAACAGATAACACAATTTTGTCACACTGGCTCCATGGGGTTGTTTTTAAATCAAAGGGGAAAAAATCCTTCCTTGACTGGCATGGCTCAGCTGATTGAGCATCATCCTGCAAACCAAAAGATCACTGGTTCAGTTCCCAGTCAGGGCACATGCCTGGGTTGTGGGCAGGTCTCTGGTTGGGGGCATGTACGAGGCAACTGATCAGTGTTTCTCTCACACATCAATATTTCTCTCCCTCTCTTTCTTCTCCCCTCCCTCTCTCTAAAAATAAATAAAATCTTTTTTTAAAAAGGCGGGGGGGGGGCGCTTACTAAGTCTCTCTCAACTCCTCCCCAAGCTTAGAAAATGACTTTTTAAAACTTAATTTTAAAGATTTTATTAATTTATTTTCAGATAGAAAGGGATGGAAAAAGAGAGGGAGAGAAACATCAGCTGGTTATCTCTCACACACTGCCAACCTGGGACCTGGCCCATAACCCAGGCATGAGCACTGAACAAGAATCAAACGGAGATACTTAGATCTGCAGGATGACGCCCAACCCACTCAGCCACACCAGACAGGGCCGAAAAATGACCTTTTAGTTTATGTTTAATGGGACACAGGTGAATATCGGACAAGGAAGATAAACAAGACTAAACCAAAGCTGAGATTCAGCAAAAGGAAGATGAACAGGGACTGTTAGAAATTTTTACTTCCTCTCTGCTCCAGTCACATCTGCCCTGCGTTTTAGTCAGCCAACAGTTATCAACTGTCTACTCTTCAAAGGCTAATCACTGGGCTAGGTTCCTGAAATACAGAGATAAATGAGGCAAGTTTTCTGCCCTCAGGTAGTATAGAGTCCAGTGCAGGAGTCCAGGCAAGGAGACAGCTCCAGTCAACTCTATGGAAGTGTTCCAATGCTATTGAAACTGCTAAAGGATTACCAGTGCTGGGAAGGCTGGGGGCAGTGGCATTTGTAAAGATGTGATATGCTGAAGAGCACAGTTTGGGGCAGCACAGGTGGGTGAGGTTATAATGGAGAGTGCCTAGGGGGACAGAGGCAACCCCTGGGAAAGGGGCAGGACAGATTCTCTAAAGGCCTTCGGTGGGACGTGGACTTCTGCTTTATGTGGTAGACATTAAAGAACCACGGCAGAGTTTTAAACAGAATTAACATCGAGTTTCCCTGGAGGATGAACTAGACATAGAGGAAGGAACATATTATAAGCATAACTACATATGTAATTTCTTCCACCCCTGCCTAGGAAAAGGGTGACAGTGCGGGTGCTTATGAGACTCTTCCCCAGACAGACTTGTTACCACTTAGTATGTTTATATTACATAAGACCTGTCGTGTGGATTCCATTCATGTCCTCTAAAATATCCATTGTCCCAAGTGAGAGAGCAGGGCTTTAAAGCACGTAAGACATTTTTGATCTTAGCTGATAAACGGTAAAATGTAGTTCGTATGACGGAATCTCAATCTTAGTGAGGTTCTCTTCCCACTCACTGTCTCTGAAAAACCCACTGAACTACAAAACACATTGTAAAAACAACCTCCTCACTAGTATGTTTTTGTTGTTGTTGTTGTTGTTTTTGAGGTATGCTTTGTGCTTCTGCTCTGAATACTTAAAATTGCAGTGAGTTGGGAATTGGTCTGGTGACCTGCACGTTGTCTGTTTTTCCTGCTAAACGGTGAGCTCCATGAGGGCTGATATCCTCTCTAATTTCCCACCCGGCACAGAGCCTGACTCCGAGAAGGTGCCCAGCTGCAGTTAGAGCAGGGCTAAATGTGAAGGTGTGATCTCTTTCAAAAGAATACTTATTTTCCCTTAAAAATGTGTCTGGAGAGTGATATTTTGTCAGACCTCTTCATCTCTAAGGCTAGTGGACTGAAAATGTTGTTTTCCAAGAAAAAGCAAAATTTTAAATATCTTAGAATGGGATATTGGGTGGCACTAAAATAATTAACTAACTTTTGAGGATGCCTAATTCTGCTGGGCACTCTGAAGGATGTAAGCAACAGGGCTCATCTAGCGTGCAGCAAGTGCCCTCTCAGTACCACACCCTGAGCCAGGCAGGAGAGTGCAAAGATAAGGGGCCACTGAGCAGCCTGTAGCCAGGCAGGAACATAAAATAACCAGAAGCAGTTTGCTCAGCTGACAGGCATGGTCACAGGAGTCCAGTAGTCCTAAGGAGGAGAGGACGGTCAGGTGATCAGGAAGAGCTGCACTGACCCACAGACATCTGACAATGAGCTTGCATCACTGGTGGGGTAGGAGAGGAGACATGCCCTGAAAGGTAACAAATAATAGTTTCAGGGAAGGGGACGGAAGAGCGAGTCAAACCTCCCATAGCTCCTCTTGGCAGGGTACGCATGTGTCCTGAGAAGGTGCCTGCCACAAATGGGCAACACAACATGGGATTGAGTTGGGGCTACCTTCTAGGTGGCATCACTTTCTGCAACATCAAAATATGGGAAGTAATAACCAAAAAAATTGTTTTTGACGCCCTAAGCTAAAGGGAAGTTAAAAAAAACCACAGTCTTGTTTGAACAAAACAAGCAGAGGAGTATTTCGCTGAGGGGAATTGCTATAAATCTCACTGGAATGAATGTCCTATTCCACTTGTCTCAAAGAGTAGTTGCTTTGCAAGTAGAATGCCAAAGTGAGAATTATGTTGAGATCATAGGGAACATGTGTCTCAGTCATAGAGGATATATTTTCTTTTTTTAAGAGAGGAAAGGAAAACTAATACAGATCTATCTCCACCTCCATAGGTTTCTTTTCTCTTTCAGTGTGGTCCTATTTTGAAAAGCACATTATAAGAAAAACATATTCCGCCATTTTCTTTGGAACACTGTCAGATGACGGTGACAGTGCTGTACGATGGTGCGCACTCCTGCTTTCAAGTACCCATACCTTGGGCTGGCCAGCTGAGGGACCCTTAATGAAGAGCAGCTGACAGAGTTCAAGGTCACAAGAGGGACTTCCACAGATGTGTTTCCATTCCAGTGACAAGGCTAAGCTGGAATTTCAGTACCAGCCTCTCCTACCACCCCTTAAGTCTAACTAGCTCTGATCCTTGTCTCTGGGAAGTCTAAGTTTTCAGTTAGAGAAAACAGGCATTAGAGATGTTACATTTGGACAACTTTAGTTGTTACGAATAAGTTGACGTGGAAGACAGGAAAAGCATTAAAACTCTTTTTGGCTATTAACCCAACTACATCTGGTTTCTAAAAGCTGCTGGTGAAAGGGATCGTGTAGGTTTTTAGACTAGAAATCAAGATGAACTATATTCTGATGTTTTGTGGTAAGAATTTTTAGACGAAAACTTTCCTGTGAGGCACAAGCAAAGGAGGAAGGTACTTACTGTGCTCTGAAACAGATAAGGAGGGTTGACAGAAATGCTTTTTAGAAAATTCCTGTGGGGTATTTTTAAAGTTTTCCAAACAGACTTGTTTTGTGCTGGTCTCAGCCTAGCAGTAATCAACAGAAAACTTTGAAAAAATAAAAGTTTATTACTTACAAGACCTGGAAATTACACAGCATCCCTGGGATCTCCCAGCAAGGTCCACAGTGAGAGAGAGACAGGGAGGGGGTGGGAATAAAGAAGAGAAGGGCTTGTGCACAGGCCTGGGGTTCTGTTTTTATTGGGGTAAAGGGTGGAAGCCTAGAGTTTCACAGGCTCACTTTTTATTGGTAAATTTAAAACATGAGAGTGGGAATTTAAAATGCATAAGAGAGAAAAAAAGGGGGCCTAGTGGTCAATTATTCTAATCAACCAAGATCTCTCAAACGAAAGAACTTCAGGTGGGAGAAGGCAGCCTGAAAGTCATGTGTCTGGTACCAGTTATTCCAGACCGCCATCACTGATGGGGAGGCCTGGGCCCTCAAAGCTTAAGCCAGGCACTTGCATTACAATAAAGAAAACACCAGCTGCCACAGCTTATGGTACAAGACTCGCTGATTGAGATGTGTGTTTGTCTTGCTCTTGACTCACTTAAATCAGAAAGCGTCTCTATGTTCTTTACCAGAAAGTGTCTGTATCTTCTTCACCAGAATTCTGAGTGTTTTACTAGCTTTCTCATTTTGTCCCCAAGATGTTGATTTGTCATCTTCCCCCAATGACTGTCAGGTCCTTAAAGAACTTACATTGCTAAATTTAACATTCCTTCTCTGACTTGCCCAAGCACTTTCTGTTTGCCATGCTCTGTGTTATATGGGAAACCATGCAAGCGTGGTACTGCCCTTGTGGAGCTCATGGTCAGCCAGGGAAAGCACAACCAGCAAGTCATTAAACCCAACCCAGCTGACTGCAGTTACTTAGGACAGGTCTTAAAGTAGCAGAGGTAGTCAGTAAATATTTGTTGAATTAATGACATTCCTGTACTTTTACAACTTTATTTAAACTGATCAGGATTTACTTTTATGTTCTGGCCAAATAATATCAAGAGATTTTATGTTGAAATTTTCTCTTCCCTTGGATGTTAGATATGATCAGGTAAGGTAGCAAATGGTTCTCATTACAATAGCTGAACTAAAATGACAGAAAACAGCCTCTAGAGAAAACAAATTGGGTTTTGAGTTTGATTTAACATATTTAATAATATATATGCTTTGGATGGAGCAGGAGGTAAACCAAATAACTGTAAATGCCATTATTTATATAATTATCAGAATTGAATACTTCCTAGAATTTTTACCCATATAAAGTAAGGTGTTTCCAAGAGTCGCTAAAGTAATGTGGGCTTTTTGTTAGTATGTTGTGCTCACCTTTTAAAGAGATTATTCCTATCTTTCTGACTTTGTTGGTTCTCATCACATTAGTTTTCTTAAACCAATTCTTGTTTATGCCATTTGAGCCCTAGAAACAGGTATCAAAATTCACTTTCATTTTGTTCTTAAGGCATGACTATATTTAGCCATTGCAGTCGGTGTACACGTGGGTGTACTTTGCTGCGGAGCCAATGTTTAAGCAGGTCTTCATCACCTGGGGGAGTCTGGGCCTCTCCCTTGATGGCAATGACCAAGGCTCCCAGAAAGGGTGGATGTTCTGCTCCAAGACTCCCTCCTAGCCGCTCCATGCTAGCCATACCCTCTCTGAAGAAGAGCCTGGTTTAAATCGTTTGTAAAAGACACACCAGTTCTTTGACCAACAAAGGATATAGTATTGGTGAAGTGGAAGCAGTTAAAGTGAATGCCAAAAACAAAACCCAAGGATGAATTTGCCATGCTGTAGGTTTTGTCCAGTAGGACGATAACTATTAGAAAAAAGTAGTGCTTACTGAGGACCTGTTATGTGCCTGTCCTTGTTGTAGGCCTTTCGTGCATTTTCTCTTATCCTCAAAACTGTAAGAAAACTGAGAGCTGAGGCACTAGTGCCCTTCATGGGGTCACACAGTGAAGATGAGTTTACCTGGAGCCTGACTCCAGAGCTCATACTCACTCTGCCACTGACTGGGTCCCCACCTGCCAACAGCGGTGGCTGGGATGATTATCTTGTACTTGGGTCAGATCTAAAACAGCTGCCAGTGTACCCTGTGTTTTTATTTTAAGGAACTGTACTTAAACTTCTTAACTCTTGTCTGTATTTCCCTTACCTAACCACAGGTCTGCAAGGACCTTGATTTTCTCTTTCTGAAATTGTGCTAAACATTTCACATAGAAACAGTAATGAATTGCACTAGGATTGCGCGAGATGGGCCTCTCAGCACAGATCAACGATAAGGTTTGCAACAGTAACTGTTAGTATCCACCCAAGAGAGCCACAGATGGCTGCTTTCTGTGTTGCTGGGTTATGCCCCAGTCCTTACCGTGTGTCCTGTGAACCATTGGACTACCCAAAGAAGAGATGGCAATAGAATACATAGCCAACTTTCAGGGCTCTGGGAGCCCCATCCAGACACTGTCCACTGCAGGCTAAGAGCAGTAAAAAACACTGTTATAACTGCTTTCTTTACTTCTCTTCTTTTCCGGCTAATTATTGTCCACTTACCCATGCCCCAACGTGCAGTTTCATTTTTCTGTGGATATGTACAGCTTAGGACACTAGGGGAAACTTACAGATATCCTTTTCTAATGTAATTGTTCATTGTTTGAAAAGAAAATCTACGTTAACACTATTTCTACTTCATAAATTTCTTCATCTGGTTGAAGTACCAGCAGTAAAATTTTCTAATCACACTTGTCTTCTTGCTCCTAAGAAACTCAGAAAGATCTGAAGCCTGCTCTGGCTTATACAAGGCATGACTTCAGACCTTCAGAACAAAACAGCCTGCTTCTGCAACCTTGTAACAGCAAACACTCTCCATGAGAGTATTTGAAAAGGCAAAGGAAACCCTGGCTCAGTTGTAAAAACCAGTGACATTGCACATATGGTTGGGTTTTTTTCTTTTTTAAAGTATATTTTATTGATTATGCTATTACAGTTGTCCCTTTTTCTTTTCTCGCCTTTATCTCCCTCCAGTCCTCACCCCCCTCCCACCAGCATTCTCCCCCATCTTAGTTCATGTCCATGGGTCATACATGTAAGTTCTTTGGCTTCTCCATTTTCTTTGCTGTTCTTAACATACCCCCGTCTATTTTGTACCTACCAATTATGCTTCTTATTCCCTGTACCTTTTCCCCCATTCTCCCCTCACCTTTTCCCTGCTGATAACCCTCCATGGGATCTCCATTTGTGTGATTCTGTTCCTGTTCTAGTTGTTTGCTTAATTTGTTTGTTTTTTTAGGTTCAGTTGCTGATAGTTGTGAGTTTGTTGTCATTTTGCTGTTCATAGTTTTGATCTTTTTCTTAGATAAGTCCCTTTAACATTTCATATAATAAGGGCCTCTCTGCCCCAGCGCACGTCTCCACCCTTCCTACCAATCTGGATGAATGTTTATTCTTTAACTGCTTGTAACTGCCTGGTTGTCAGATTTCCATACAGTTTGATTTTCTGGCAGTTCTGGTTGTTTTTTGTTTTCAAATTTGTTATTCCTCTTTTTGGTTGTGTGAGGAAGCGAAGCATATCTATATACGCCTCTATTTTGGCCAGAAGCCGCTGCACAAAACGTTGTCTGGTGTGACAGAGAGAATGAACTCAGGAGAAGCCTCACATGCAGAGAAACTTTTCTCCTTTTAGGACTTGCCATATAGGACAAAGCACAGCCATCCCATACCTGAGGCAGGTGCTGAGGTCCTGCTCTCGGTGCTGCAGCTCTGCCTTGCGGGCCTGCATGCAGCCAACCTGTCAACCAGCATCTTCTGGATTAGCTGCAGATTTTAAATCACAATTTACCAAAATATAGATTTGTTCCTGATGGCTAGGTACAAAAAAGTAGCCCATCAGTCCTTAGCTATGTTGAAAGTACTACAGGTGACAAAGAGGTGATAATGTAGTGTTTGCCACTGTTCAAAGTTATTAAGAATGGCCCGTTATTGTGCCTGGTATGGTGTTTGTGGGTGGCAGAGAGGGCAGGTAGAGCTGTCATCTCCCCACTGGGTTACATTGACTCCACTAAAGATAGTGGTCCTTAACTGAAGTAATGAGAATAAACATTATATAAGGCTATTTCAATCCAGGAGTAGAAATAACCTAGTAAAAGTACCTGGATCAGTGAGTGAGTTTCTTCCCCATTGACATGCATTCAACTCAAGTCCTGACCAGGGTAGAGTAAGCAAGATGAGGAACACTCAGTTTGAAATGCCCCCAAAGAAAGAGGAGTGTGTGGGTTCTGAGTGATGAACGGCAAAATGATGTTGCCTGCCTGGCGGGAGCCTAAAATAGATTATCATACAGATAACTTGTGAGCATTAAAGAGTGTTGTGGTCTGGAGGCACCAAACTGATCCTGTTGACACTGATGTTACCAAGACATTTGGCATTATCTTCTCACCTTAAGAAATATGTTGTTGACATGGGCAATAGATAATAATATGAAGTGGGTTTGAAACTGCTTAAAAATCTCTAACAAAATGTTGATTAGCTGCTTGAATAGAAAGGAGCTCTCTAGAGAGTTTTGGCCTCTGTCTTTGATCTTACCTGCTTGACATTTTCATCAGTAATAACTTGAATGGCATTGTAGAGGTTTGCTAATCAAATTATTGATGATGCAAGCTTGAGGGGGCTGATTAACATATTAGACAACAGAATTTAAACTGAAAATAGTTTTAAATGGCTACTAAATGATTAAAGGCAATTTAACAGATACATACAGTCCTAAACCTGGATGATCAAGTATAAACTTACAGGATAGGATTTGAGCGTCAAGAGTATTTTATGTGAAAATACCTGAGGGTTTTTATTTTAGCAGGGCCCAATTTAACTGGCCACCACAGTATGATGTAGTTACATACACAAGGACACGTGTACTTATGTGTACACATATATACACTCTACTAAAGCATTCCTGTACTGTAATAAGGATTGTGATCACAGGAAGACAATAGTCTAGCTGCCTGTTGCCCCAGTCAGATCAGGCCAACACTACTTTACTCGGTTTGGGGTACCATATTCTGAGATGGCATAAATGGACAAGCATTGAAACGGGAGGGGCTAGGCTGGAAAGTGCTGGATTCTGAAACACAGGAATGAACAAAAGTTGCCAGGGCTCTTCTTCTCAGAAGGCTTACTATACAGTGGTAGGGAGAAGCAGTCAGCCCTATAAATAAAGGTAAAGTCACAGCCATGAGGTGGACAAAACAGAGGTCAGTGGGGCCACGAGACTTCTACTCTGGGGTTCTTCCTAGTCTGGGAGACATGGAAAAAGGGCCAAGCACCCCGAGATCCTCCAGGTGAAGAGGAGATAACCAGGCCAGAGGCCAAGGGAAGCAAGAGCCTTCCAGCAGAGGAACCACCACCAGTGAAGGTGGGAGACAGTGTCACATGGCCTGGGACTGACCAGGAGTGACGTGCTGGCAAAGGAGTTGAAGAGAGGAGGGCTGCCTTCAGACGCTCAAAGTGCTTCCCACAGAGAAGGGAATACGGTTGTTTTCTTTTTCTTGAAAGGGCAAAATTAGAATTTTTGCCATCCCACAGATGGCAGCTAGTGAGAGGCAGATTCTGCTCTGTTTGAGGAAGAACTCCGCATCTTGGCCAATGAGTCAAGAATGTTCATGAGCCTCTGGAAAAGGTGGGTCTTTCCTTGAGTGGGAAATGAAACAAGAAGATTCCTGTCATTCTGATCTGTCCTACCCATCAGTTGGAGGAGCTGAGCTGCAAATCGCCTGCAAGCACTGACTGTTCCCTTAGAAAACAGCTGTCAAAGGTTTCTGACCATGGCCCACAGCAGGAAATGCAGCCTGCTGCATACGTGTGCGAGTAAGAACTGAAATGAAGTTTTATGGAAGCAAGACCCTTACTACATGCAACTTTTAACCCTACCTTAACCCACTAACTATTCATGACCCAGTAATGAGTGATCACAGCCTCAATTTGAAAAACACTGGCTAGAACCCCAGCTTCTGAGAAATGTCCCCTGCATGCCCTCTTGATTGGGTGATCCTTTCCTTGAGGCTCCTTGAGGAACAAGGAATCTGGGGACCTGGGCCTGGGAGGTCCCCAAGAAGTTACCTGTTCTAGCCCTGTGCGTTGTCACCTGCCCTCTTCGCCGGTACCTTCTTCTCCCGCGCCCTGCAGCACTTAGAGCCCTCCCACACCCTGCTCTCCCCTCCAGCCACCGCAGGCCCCGCCCCACACTAACACATACCTTGACTCCTCTAAGCAGCGGAAGGAAGGCAATATTGGGCATTCTCTTTCCACTGGGTAGCCCCCAGCATGTTGTTTTCTACAGGAAAGAAGATTGGAAATGGTGACTAAGTCCTCATTTAGCCCACAGAAGCCTCTTAACCCACAGGTTGTTGAAAATCTCAACATTTTTAACAGTACCAGTTTTCCTTATAGCAAATACAGTATATTTTAATATAAGTACAAAAAAATAGATGCTCAAGGCTCATCCAGGGTCATAAATATTTTTATTATATATATTTTAAATGGGAAAATAGGTTACCAAAAAACTAGTATCTCTGCCAATTTTGACATTGGAGACTGCCTAGATGTGAAAGTACAGGAAACCTCTATATTCACAGATTCAGGATTTGTGGTCAAAGAAACACAAGCCTTGTCCTCCCTACCCTGTGGCTTTATTTCCTCCTCCCTGTGGTTCTGCCCCTGTGTCACCCCCGTTTGCACATGGCTGCTGCTGCCTACAGAGCCCAGCTGGGACCTACCAAATGTGTGACCGGTGTGAAATGCTGGGGAGGCGCGCATATCCACAAGGCATTCTCTGGCTGTGTGGTGCCAAGAACAAGGCATTTTATAGTCAGTTACTGCCAGTGTCAGGAATAAATCTTCAGTTAAACAGTTGCTCAAATGTGTAAGGAAATGCAGCTGGGTAAGTTATTCCGCAGGAATGCAGTCTGACACTGAAGGAGTGTGGTGAAGCAGATGAGCATGGGGCTGCTTCCACAGACCTGCTTTTCAGTCCGAAGAGCTCAACCACCCTCTGCTCGTTCTGGCAGATCAGTTGACCATGGGCATCCCATTCCTCATCTCTAAAAGGAGGACTAAGTGAGATAATGCATATCTATTGGCTATATATAGTAGATACTTTAAAATGTTGTACCTGTTAAAATTTTTTTGAACATCAGGTTTCACCCTGAAATGAAAATTAATTTGAGTTTTTTTGCGGGGGAAAGGGGTTCAGCCTATCCTTCACATGAAGAACATTTTTGGGCTAGTGAATTAGCGGCAGTGTCGTCAACTTCATCAGGCTTCTGGCTTTGTTTCTGTTCAGGTTGCCCGGCTCATGGAGATGGGATTTTCCAGAGGTGATGCTTTGGAAGCCCTTAGAGCTTCAAATAATGACCTTAATGTGGCTACCAACTTCCTGCTGCAGCACTGATGGTCCCTGCGTACAGCCCTGGAATTGGCCATGCCGCTGACCTAGCCGGTGTTGTCCCTTGCCACTGCATCAGGCCTAGAACCCTGCACCCTCTGGCTGATGTTCTCAATGTTCTTTTAGGCAAAAGGTGGATCCCACTGCTCCCTCCTTGAATTCCAAGATTGTTACTGTTAGAGCATCGAAAATAAGCTTCGATACTCTAAAATGTTTGCCATTAAATTAGCGTGTATTTTCTATCTTTTTTTAATTGGGTGTTTTTCTTAGTTTGGAAAATCATCACTCATTCCTAATGTGTTTAAAATGCATTAAAATTGCAGCTATCTGCAATCAGTGGAATAGCACTCCAGATAGGAAATTACTGTTACTATATTATTCTTTTTCTTATAATATATCATTCTACATTATAGCTGACCAAAAGGAGAAAGGGGAATGTTATTCAGGAAGGACATGTCAGATTATCCCTTATTGATTGTTTCATTGCTTTTTTTTTTTCCTCAAATTTGCTTTCAAACCCCAGTGGCTGTTCACTGGCCACACTTCCTGGGTGTGAGCAGTGCACATCCGCTGCCCGCATGTTGGCCAGGCCTAGGTGATGAGGGAGAAATGAAAACTAAATCCTACTCCACGCTGCTCCAGGCTATCTCTGTCCAGGGAATTTTCCCCGACTCCTCCCACTGCCGTTAAAAAATGACGATAATCATTTACCTACTCTAGGTTCTGGAATACTCCATAAAATGTACCTGGAGTTAACTTTGCTTAGAGTATCCACAGTTATCTACTCAGGTTAGAAGTGAAAATGGGACAAAGAGAAAACAGAGAGTGGGTAGGCTGGTGCAATCCCAAGCAGGTTCTCCCGGCCTCAGGGCTTTGACCAGGCTCTGGGCATAAGGCAAAGTCCGCTGCAGAGGATGCCGTAAGAGACAGAGCGGGGCCTGAAAAGATTTAAAGCAGATGACTCTTAAGATTCAAGGAAATTGTAGGATTGTGTTCTGCAAAATAAGCAGAAATGTATCAAGTTGTAAATTTGAACATGTATGATACTTACAATAAAGTTTTAGTGCATTACTTTTTGGGGTTTTTTTATTAGACTTACCTACATAAAACTTTGTTCTAGGCTGTACTATTTACCATCTCACTCCCCTAAAAAACTCCCAGACTGCTCACCTTTCTTCAGAAGAATTGGGTGCTTTTTATGAAGTGAGGCCCCATTCCTAGGCTTGTCGGGTCCAGCGGCTGCTCAGAATGGGAGTTGAGATGAGTTTCTGGGAGCCTAGCTGGTCCCCAAGCAAGGTTGCAAGGACAGTTGACAGTAGTAGGGATGTCCTGGACCGCACTCACTGACCAAGGGCTCATACAAGAAAGCCAGAGAGTGTGCTGATGGTGGGCCCATGTGTGACCTCTGGGGCAAATCTAAATCCACCTTCTGTACTTCCCGTGCACAAAGTCTCAGAAAAGAATAGCCGTACCCAAAATTACACCATCTCCTCGGCTCCTTCTCACTTTCAAACAGCACCTAGCAAAGTAAAGCCAACCCAGTGGCCAAATTCTCACTATTCCGAGGTTTTCCATTGCTTTTCTCCCCATTGTATGGATCACAGTGTGAGGCCTAAATTACCAAGAATTGTTTTCTGGTCCGGATTCCCTTCTAGCTAATTACTCTTCAGAGATCCCTATCCTGCCAAAAAGAGCCTTAGTGATCCTCCACTTCAGTCCTTTAATTTAGAAAACAGAAACCAAGATGCAGGTGGTGTGACCATAGTACATACACCTAATAGCAGCAGAGCTGGTAGACACCCCCAAGTTTTTCTTGACTTTCAGCCTCTTTTTCGGTTCCCTACTGATGCCAAGATCTCACCTTCCCAGGGATGAGCCATCGTATTCCTTCATGCAGCCACCAGGCCATTCTCCCCCTTCATCAGTCACTACCCTCTAGAACATTCCCACTGTGCCCCACATACACACACCCCGTCCCACATGTCAGACTTCCCCCTCTCAGGCACATTTCTTTGTCTTCCTGGAGTTCCAAGCCCTGACCCACTATTGCTTCCTGCAGATTTTGACGCAAACTGCAGCCACCTACTACAGGAGTTTGAATGACCAAGAACACCCACACCTCTTCAGACACCCAGAAGTCTTTCAGGCTGATGGAACCCCTAAAGGGAAACTTTTTGGTCCCATGCATTGTGACCTATGCCAAAAGGAGGCATCAGGAAGCCATTTAGTTTGCTTTCCTGAGGTCTAAAAAAGATATTTAGGCTTTTGATTTTATGCAAATGGTTACAGATTGGGCCTAATTTTCAACCAAGCAGATTCCAAATTGTGAACTAGGAAGAGGAAGAAGGAAAAAATGGTCTATAGCGACAGCAACCCCCCGCCCCAAATAAAGGAAACCCTGACTCAAGGCCTGAGTCATAGACCTAGACCGAGTTTGGGGTTAGGCAAAAAACGTAGGTAAATGAGCACAAAATTGTGAACATAGTCCAGTGACACTTAAAATGTTTTCTGAGTCACTGAGTTTATGTTCCTGCAACAATTCTTAAATGGAATTCAAAGTGTCTATACCATAAACTTAAGAGCTCTATTTTAATGAAGCAGCTTAAGTGATATTTGTGAGAATCAAAAGGTTATTTTCTTCACAGTTCCCTAATCCATCTAGTGTGTTTATAAAGGGTTAGACCCAAAATGTCAAAATTGGTTTTCTGGCTCAGACTAAAATTTGAGATCTGAAACTGTAGTCTGTGTAAGAAAATTCACCAGGATCATATGAATTTACTAGCCCGCTAGATATATTAGCATCTAATGGAGAACCCCCAAGAGCGAAATGCTGATGGTGCCTGTAGTAGAGCTGGAATTTCAGGCAAAGAGACTGGGCAGGGGATGGAGGGTAGACATGGTTTAGGCCTAAAGAGGCTGGGGGGAAGTGGTCAGTTGATGCTGGAAATCAATCTGAAAAGAAGTAGGGATTAGAGAACTAGATTGGGTGTCCTGCTATAGTGACAACAAAGTATATTCAGTGACTGAGAATATGGAGAGGAGAAAAGAGGGTTAATGAAGGAGTCTTAGGAATTCCTGCATTTCTAGTGGAGGAAGAGAAATAGGGTAATCAGGAGAGAACAGCCCTGTCAGGAGGTGAGGATAACTAGTAGGGGTGATCAGGATAGCAGGTGCTACAGGGCAAGGTCACGGGCAATGTAGTGTCAGCCCAGTGCTGGCAGGTTCCAGAGGACAAAAGCTGGAACATGAGAACAGGTGAGACAGCAGGGGTGGTTTGCATGCACTCGTCTGGGACATCTGGTGGAGAAAGAAGAGGAGAGAGAGGCTGTTCCTGGGTCAGCTTGTAGGTCAAGGTAAACGAGCGGGTGATGAGAGACCCCGAGATCTAGGCCCAGGTGAACAGTAACAGAGAGGAAGGGTCAACCTTGGAAATAAGGGAGAACACTTCAGTTCTCTGGAACTAGAGGACAGATGATTAAGGAAGCTAAGGTGAGTCATAAACTAAAGAGCAAAGTTGAAGAAGCTCAAGTGGTACTTTCAAGTTTCTTAATAAAGAAGAAAGTGAGGTTGAGGGACCCTTGGTGGGGCTGGGAGCTTGAGGAGAGTGGATACCATAGGGTGCAACTTATAAGTATGTAGATAAAAAGTTGTGGAGAGAAAACAAAGGATCTATATGAACTAGAAAAAGGGGCTCTGACCACTTTTGTTTACTGACTGCAGTATTTTGGTCTGTTGAACCCCTAGGCCACAGGAATCTCAGAGCCCTAAGAGAGTCAGACAAGAATTCAGATTCTTAGACACTAGGCCCAGCGGGCTGCGTAGTATCCTCTGTTTGGCCCACATCTTCCCAGGGAAGCGGATAGGTTCTGTGATGTCTCTCTCTGTCCTGAGGTGCCCTGTGAGTTTGAGACTTGGAGTGGGAGGAAAGAGGGTGACCAGATCCTGAGGAAGGAGGGCAGGGGAACCCTGCACTTCCAGTCACTCTGAGACACACCCTGGTCCCAGCCCCAATACAAAAGTGCCTTAGGGATTCTGGGGTTCCTCCAAAGCCAGGATGGGGATTGTGTCCAAGTGGCCAGACCCAGATAGCCCAGGACCTCTGAGCTCACCTCAGCAAAGTGAGAGAAATAGCAAAAACACTATAGTGTGACCAAGAACCCACAGTCACCAAAACTAGAGAAAACCTCCAGAACCCCCACCTCGGCCCAGACATGTTGAGAACTCTCTGTTCAATCTAACTTTGCCAGTTTGCCCACTTTGCCCAGACTTTTTAGTTCCCCCAATGACTTCCACAAGTGAAACGGATACTCTTTTCCCTGAGTATGGTATCACAAACTTAGACCATTCATAGGCTCATAGAATGTTCATACCAGAAGGGACCATTCATCTGGTTTAAGCCCTCATTTTACAGAAAAGGCAGCGGGGTGCATGGGCCACCCTGCTGTCTGCACAGAGAAGGGAACCTCTGAGGAGTGCTGCCCGGAAACACATTCTTATTGCAGGGGTCCAGGATTCCTCCTGTGGGGACAGAGTTTTCTTTCCAAACCACTAAATGTGCCTGTCTACTGCCCCTCAGCACTGCTCCCAACTCCTGCCTGCTCCCAAGAAACCACAGGTGCTCTCCTAACACTGCAAACATTAAAGTTTAAGATGGTGTTGCTGCAACTTTGCAAGAGCTTTGGTGAAGATACACTGTCTCCCCCTGATATTACATTGGCATTAAGGACAAGTTCCCTTTTCCAAAGTGGCCAGGTGGAGCCTAAAGGGCAGACTCTCTTTGAGGTCTTTGAGAGCTTTAACCAGAAGCTGTGAATTCCTGTGGTGTCAGCTCCTAGAGCCTTTGTAAACCCCTTATTCTGAATGTAGCGCTCACTTAAACAGAAAAGTGTAGATGTCAGTCAATCCCTGTGACAGCTTCCCTCTCACTTCCAGGCTGGGCTGTGAAGGGGTGGAGTTATCGGAGGCTATGGGAATGCCAAGGATGATGGTCCATACTGCGTGGGGAAAGAGGGTCCTGACTCCTTACCACTGGGTCAGGGGCATCACTTGGCCTCTTCTGGTTCCTCAACCCCTTCAGAGATGCGCTGTGCCCCTAAGTACAGAAAGCCCAGACCAGGAGCCCAAGTGGCTGACTTTTCTGTCTTACAAGAGCTTCATTTCACTTCTTTTCTATACTGGGGGGGACCATGGTCAGTTTTTCTCTTTTCCTAACTTGACAATTCTGTGTATGGAGTTTTTATTGTAAGATTATGTAATTATGTACAACAGAATTACTGTATTGTAGCTAAAAATTGTTCAGCATAGAAACCCTTATTTCTGTGGCATATGACTGACCCCTGTCTCTCATATGCATCAAGCTGCCCGAGTCACAGAGGTCTTTGCAAAGCAGGTGGAGTCTGCACCTTGGAGTAAACAGGTGTCGCAGGTAAGTGTTACCTCCTCAGCTGGCCAGGGCCATGTTGTATTGAAATTTGTATGAAGCCCTGGCTGGGTAACTCGGTTGGTTGGAGCATCCTCTCATACACCAAAAGGTTGTGGGTTTGATTCCTGGTCAGGGCACATACCTAGGCTGCAGGTCAGATACCCAGTCATACAGGAAGCAACTGATCCATCTCTCTCTCTCTCCCCCCCGATGCCCCCTCTGAAATCAATAAACATATCCTTGATGAGGATTTTTTAAAATGTTTAAATCTGCACCAAGAGGAGTGTGATGTTCATAACTACTGTTGTCTGAAGGACCTGTTCAAATGGGGGAAAGTGCACTTATTTTAAGTAAAAAAAAGTCATGCAGATCTTTGGAAGAGCCAGTCCCCTCAGCAGAGTAGGCATAGTCTTCTGCCTGAGATGTGAACAGAACGACAAAGTGAAACACACATTCCCACCCAGCCTGTCTTATTTCTGATTGTATAAGGGCCCATTTCAAATTACTTATGAAATTTCTAAATTCAGAGCTGAAAACCACTCCAAAATGATGAAAGCAAATCTGAAGATAAGATTCCTTTGGAGCAGATGAAGGAAGTGAATAGGATGTGGGGAAAGCATGGGGTGTAAAGGGTGTCTGTTTCACTGTTGTTTCTAGTCTTACATAGATGCCATATGTACCCTTTTGTATTATGAAATATTCAGTAAAAGTTGAAACCTTCCAAAGAAATCTCACATCCCCTATTTAAGTTTTTGCAGACTTCTTCCAGAAGTTCCTGCTGAAATGCCCTGTGTGCCCTGTATGTTGGGAGCACCCCGGAGCCCCAGGCCAGCTGAATGTGACTGCTTCTCTGTGGGGTGTTAGAGCCTGGGGCAGACACGTCCCTTAGGGAACTTCTGTACCACTCCCCTCATTTCACAGTGAAGACATTTCTGCCTGGCCAAGCCCCTGCTGAGGCCTGAGGGAGAGTAGAGCAATGCTTCAGGGCATATCCACTGTTGCAGCAGCTTTCCAGGAGGTTCCTGCACGGTCCCAAACCTCATCCCTCCATCCAAAGCTGGAGGACATCCTCAAAGAGCACAAGACCTAGGCCACCCTGACTGTGCTGTCTGGCCTGGGCTTGTGGTTTGGGTGGGAATTAATCTACTTCAGTCCCAATGTATGCTCCCCAGCCTTGCCATGAAGGTGTCAAGAACCACCTCAGGTAGGTAGGTGCAGGGTGCAG
This sequence comes from Pteronotus mesoamericanus, assembly GCF_021234165.1. NCBI lineage: Eukaryota > Metazoa > Chordata > Mammalia > Chiroptera > Mormoopidae > Pteronotus > Pteronotus mesoamericanus. The sequence goes on from NW_026555109.1 coordinate 1,744,072, forward strand.
ATCTGCTGGGGCTGAAGGAAGGGCTGGATCCTGTACCAGCACCTGACAGTGCAGGAGGTAGCATTTCAGAACAAGCCCCAGCCTTCTAGGGGACCTCCCAGAACCCAAGCTAAGTGACGCTCATGGTGAACCTGACAGGTAACCAGCAGTTCTACGAATGCCAGTGATTCTCTGCTGGCTGCCTCTGTGTACCCAGGGTAGAAGTAACCATATTGCCCCTGTGGGCAAGTGTTCCGCCACCAGCTCTGCCCTGGCTTCCCTCATGTGCCTGTCTGGGTGGCTGACCAGTGCGTGAGTGAGTGAGTTCACAATAGTAACCAAATCTGATGTTTGCCCTTTGGGGGAATGGCCACTATTTTTGATACAAATAACTCATGCCAGAAGCTCCCTTGTCCTAGACTGGGAAGTGGTAATTAATATTAAAAACTGGATAAGGACAAAATATATATGTTAAATATATTAAGTTAAATATGTTACCTTTATTAAATACCAATATATTAATATATTTTGATATATTTAATATTAACATTAATATTTTAAAATATATTAAATATTTTCAGTTAAAACATGTAAATTTAATTAATTCACCAATCTTCTGGTGTCAGTGTGGCCAAAAAAAATATTGTCACTGATTAGAAATTCATGTCTTTCCTAATTGATACCCACATTGCATGGTTTATGAGTTCCAGTCTGGATGTCTTTATTAAGTTAGTGTGAGAACTGACTAATCAAGAATGCATATCATGCTCTGGCCAGGTTGCTTGGTTGGTTGGAACGTCATCCCATCCACCAAAATGTGGGTTCTATCCCATGTCAGAGCACATACCTAGGTTGTGGGTTTAATCATCCGTCAGGGTGCAAACAGGCGGCTACAGATCAATGTTTCGTTCTCACATTGATGCTTCTCTCCCTCTCTCTTTTCTTACCTCTCTCTCTAAACTCAATAAAAACATATCCTCATGTGAGGATTTTAAAAATGTTAGAGTGCATTTCACCTTAGATTTTTACATTTTTCCATAATTACTGTATGCACACCTATTTTAACAACAGGTTTGCATTTGCTCTTATAAAACAACTCTTTCTTTTCACCTTTATGCTTTGTTGGTTTACATAATACTTGATTAAATTATTTAATCTTGATAACTGACAGGAGAAGCCTCGGGAACAAACACAGCTGTGTGATGGTGAGCACGGCACCTCCCTGTGGAGACAGAAGAATGCCGCGGGGGCGGGGAACACTGCCAGCCAGGAGCCGGCAGGCTGAGTGCTGTGGTGACCTGAGACCCGCACAGCTCCTGAGCTGGCTAGCTGGGGTCCGCTGACTGGATTTCTGTCGTAGCTACAGTCATCAATAGTGGAAGTCATTCAGTTTGGGAGACCGGCCAAGGAGATCTCCCAAAGGGCAGCATTAAGAAAGTTTCAGGGCTCCTGCCTCTGACTTCTTATTCCATATCCTAGTTGGCCCTCCAAACTTCACTGAACTTAAACAAATGAGTAACAATGCGTCACTAGCTCTGATGCCAAGATCTCAGGGACAGTGTTTCTTGCTGGGCTCCCCAGCAATGCAAGCCTTGTCTCCAGCTCCCCTGCCTCACACAGGGAGTGCCAAGAAAGGACATACATCCACATGGACAGGACAGGTAACTTTTAGCCCCTCAGCTGGTATTCCTCATCTTGTTCTCCCCCGCTCTGACCTCCTTCCTTTCCTCCTTCTCTTCTTCGGGTTTTTATCTCCAACGCTCTGTGGCTACCTGGCCTCACACCTGCCACTGTTTTCCTGGATGAGAGAGTGGGTGCCAGCCAGAGGATGAAAGGGTGATAAAGTCAGGTCATCAGCACCAAACACGAGAAGAAAGCCAGTAAAGATACTAAGACATACTAGTGGTGAAGACCATGAACTCATGGGAAACCAGGCTGCACTTACTGTTTTACTGGTGTCATACGAAGAAATCACACCTTTCTCAGAGCTGTAGGGACATGAGCAATCATCTTGACTAATGCTCTCCTTTCCCACATGCAGCCAGGTTCTGGAACCACCAGCAACTCGCCTTTGTAAAGTTGGGTAAGATGTCAGAGCTCTTGAGCTTCCCAAGGAAGGTGCTTCCAAGTACGGGCCTTCTCACCTCCTTCACATTCTCCAGTTAGCTTGTGTCACAAGCTCTGCCTCAGTAGGTGACATCAGAAAGGCTATAGAAAGGATTGCATTTATTGTGTTCTTCTCAGTCACAACGCTACACACAGCAGAATTCTCTGTGAATATAAAAGATGAACACAGGGATAAAACAAGAGATAAGATTAACAGATTTCTGCAGAAGTAAATACTTAGCAGAGTAGAGCAGTTGAGCAAGCAGGAAAAAGCCATCTTAAGGCTACAAGGTGGGCAGAGCTCTACATGAAAGCTGTTCACTAAATTTGAGTCATTAGCTTGACCTAGGAAGAAAAGGCAGAGCGAAGATGTACTGCATACATTATAATGTGGGCATGGAACATTTAGGGTCCCTGTGCTCCTTCTACAGACCCAGCCACTGGTTAGCCTCATAGTCAGCGTTACCTGACCTTATAGTAGGCATGAATGCAGGCTTACTCTCCAGCATAAACACCACACTCACTTCAGAAGGTCCCTAAGAAAATAATGGGGAAGGATAACATTCATTATATTTTGGCTTCTGTTATTTTTTCAAAGGATGGTATGAAGTGAGATGTTTGAAAGAAGAGAGCAGGATTCATTTATTTTGCTTAAATCAGGTGGAAAATTAAGAAAGCTGTATTAGTTTTCTGGAGCTGCTATAACAACATCCCATAGATGGGGTGACTTAAACAACAGAAGTTTATTCCTCACAGTTCTGGAGGATACAAGTCTGAGATCAAGATGTCAGCAGGGCTAGTTCCTTCTGAGATATCTCCTGGGCTTGCAGATGGCTGCCCTCTCTCTGTCTGTCTTCACATGATCTTGCCTATATGTTCTTGTTTCCTAATGTCCTCTTATTATAAGCATGCTGAATCAAGATGGCAGGGGAGTGAGTGAATGTCACACTGACCTCCCAGGACCAGCCTGGAATTACAACTAAATTGTGGAGAAATCATCTGGAACAAATAACTGAACAATAGTGAAAGAGGAGGCTTATAACCTCAGAGACAGGTAAATCAGCTTTAGCACAACCTCACTGGTAGGGAATGTGGTAGAGACTCGAGAAGGCGGGCGGGGGCACCCAAGGGCGGCAGCACCAGAAGGATGTTGAAACGGCTAATTGGATCCCCCTGAGAAAAATGGGGTCTAAACCAAAAGAGGGGATCTCTAGCCCACAGCACCAGAGCGCAAAAAGTACACAGAAAACAGCCAGCTGTGTAAAGCAGCAGGGTTGCTCTCGGCCAGAGACAGGCAGCTGGAGACAAAGAGCCTTTTAAAGAGCCAGCGCATAAATTTTTATTTTTAGCCACTTACCCTGGTCTCCAGCAAAGGCAGGGGCAGAGTGGGCTAGATACACCTGAGGTGAGACTGGGAAAGGAGACTTTGGGGAGAGAACTGAGAGAGTAGCCGGTGGGATCTCAGTGCTGACTCATCCCCCATGAGCCAGCAGCCATCCTGCTTAGGCAGAGACCACTCCCCCTGAGCAGCAGCAGCGTCAAAAGTCCCAATAGCCCCACCCCCAGGTGAGATTCCACTCCACCGTGTGCTGTCTAAGCTGCCTGCTGAGTGCAGAGTGACTAGATTAACAGCTGAAGGACACAGCCACAAAGAGTAGATTACTGGAAGTCTCAAACAGACTGCCTAAAGTCAGACAGGGATGACATCTGACATCATCAGAGGCAGATCCAGAAAGTAAAAACAGAGGTCTCCTACCATAGAAGTCACACCACAAAGTCAGGAAATCAAGACAGACCAACTTAAGAAGCAGGAGCGAAAAAGAAGAGTCTCACAAATAATGGGAAGACAAAGAAATACCCCCCACTCAAAGGGAAAGGAGGAATCCCCAGAAAGAGAACTAAATGAAATAAAGGCAAGTAAAATATCAGATATTGAGTTCCAAACAATGGTTCTAAGGAAGCTCAATGAGCTCAGTGAGTTAAGAGAGAATTACCAAAAACTACAGGGAAACTATGAGGAACTTACTACAAACTATATCAACATGAAAAAAGACATAGAAACTATCAATAAGAGACAAGAGGAAATAAAGAATACAATTTCTGGGTTGAAGAAAACAGTAGAAGGAATCAAAAGCAGGCTCAATGAAGCTGAGGACCGAATCAGTGAGCTGGAGGACAAGGTAGAAAAAAGCCCCCAGAAAGAACAAGAAAATAAAAAAAGACTCCAAAAGAAGGAAGAGGCATTTAGGGAAATGCAGGACAACCTGAAATGTAATAATATCCATATAATAGGAATACCAGAAGGAGAAGAGGATGGCGAAGAGACAGAGTACCTGTTTGAAAAAGTAATGATGGAAAACTTCCCTCATTGGAGGAGAGAAAAAGTCACACAAGTCCAGGAAGCACAGAGGGTCCCATTCAGTAGGAGCCCAATGAGGCCCACTCCAAGACACATCATCATTTAAGTGACAAATATCAAAGATAAACAGAGAATCCTAAAGCAAGCAAGAGAGAAAGAGGTAGTAACATATAAGGGAGCCCCAATATGGCTAGCATCTGACTTCTCAACAGAAACACTGCAAGCCAGAAGGAACTGGCAAGAAATATTCCAAGTCATGAAAAGCAAAGACTTGCAACCAAGACTGCTCTACCCAGCAAGGCTCTCAATTAAAACGGAAGGCGAAATAAGGAGTTTCCCATACAAAAGAAGGCTAAAAGAATACACCTCCACCAAAGCAACACTGCGAAATATGCTAAAGGGACTGCTTTAAGATGAAGAAAAAGTTTCTATGAATACCCAGTGCCTTTCAGAGTTGCCAATACTTGATATTACCAATATTTGTAATACTCATTAATCTGATTGTGACAATGATGTTATTTTAATTGTTCCTTTACTATTTGTTGAAACTAAACCTGTTTTAGTACATTTCTTGCCTATCTTTTTTTTTTAAAGCTTTAAATGACTTTTTGGTATTCTTTATCCATTTTTTGATTAAATGTTTGTAGAATATTATCCCTAAAAATAAAAAAACAAACCATTAACCCTTTTCTAGATGTGCTGCAAATACTTTCCTATTCTGTTACTTGTCCTTTAACTTTTTTTATGTATGTTACTGTACAGTTTTAATGTTTAATATAGTCATATTGTCAATATTTTACTTTATAGCTTCTGGGTTTGAATATTTTACTTCAGGTCATGAAAAATATTAGTTTGTACTTTCTTCTGAAATGCCTTAGATTCTACATATTGATTTTTAACTCACCAGAATATTTCTTGTATAATGTGTGAAATAGGGCTCTATATTTGTTTTATTTCAAGTCATAGTGGTCCATGCACCTTATTTGTAGAATAAGCCTTATTTTACCCATTGATTTGAATTATCAACTTAATCATACATTACATTGTTAGACAGATATATATGTTTGTCTCTAGAATGCTCATTATATTTCATTGACCTACTTGATTATTTCTGTGCTGGTGTCATGTTGGTTTAATTGCTGAGACTTTATAATGGTGTTAATATTTTATAATTAACTTTTACATTTAAAAAAATAGATAAAATCTATCTGCATTTAAGAAAGAAAGAAAAAGAAAGAGAGAAATGGATCTCCTACCTTTTGCGACAGCATGGATGGAACTGAAGAATATTAAGCTAAGTGAAATAAGCCAGTTGATGAAAGACAAATACCATATGATCTCACCTATAAGTGGACTCTACTCAACAAAATAAAGTAATGAACAGACTAAACCACAGGCATGGAAGCATGAAGCAGACTGAAAATGATCAGAGGGGATGGGGAAGGAGGACAATGGTGGAAAGAAGGGGAAGGAACTAGATAAAGAACATGTATGAATGACCCATGGACATGGACAACAGAGTGGGAATTGACTAGGGGAGTGGGGGGTGGGGTGGGATGGGTGGAGGGGGGTAAAGGGGGAAAAATTGAGACAACTGTAATAGAATAAACATGATTTATACATTTTTAAAAAAACTAAATAAAATAGTTTCAAAATTTAAAAAAAAAAAAAAAGCATGTTGTACCCCACCCCCACAGTGACTGTTTCAGAAGGTCTGGAGTGTAGTCTAAAAATGTGCATTTCTAACAAGTCTCCAGGTGGTGCTCATGCTGCTGGCCTGAGAACCACACTGTGAGAACCACTGCTCTAGAGGGTGATTTGGCCTGGGCACTGGAACCTTCTAGCTCCAGTAATAAAGATGTATGCTCCCACTGACATGAGCTGTGCTAGCCATTGAAGTTTTCTTCAATGGTTTTCACTCTAAATGGTTTCTTCAGTTTTAAATGATTTACACATGTGTTGATTCATGGACTCTCATGGACTCCGTGTGGTACATATTATAGTCCCTGTTTTTACAGAAAAGGAAGACAAGGAGGGGGTGCGATTCCTCAATGGCCACTCTTCCTCTTGACTCTGAGCTAAGGGTTCTGTGCTCAGAGCCTGGCCTTGTAGCATTCATGGTTAGTTCAGCCCTCAGAACTCAGATTTCTTTTATGTCTGTAAATCATTCCCCTCATAACTTTATCAGGAGAGAAAGCCATTCCCATCCAACTATGGCCAGCACTGCAAACCAAAGGGGCATCTCGGCTCCACCCTCTCACCCAACCCATTGTGGCCACTTCCTGCTGGATCTCACTATCTGGGTCCTCTTTACTAATCCTGTTTTGTTCCCTAATGCCCTCCAGATATGACTTCCTCCTTCTTGCTTCCACATACTGTTAACAAACTGGCTCCGAACCACTTTGGAACTGAGAAGCCTGAAATGCAGGGTAAACAGAGAGTGAGAAATGCTTGAGAGGGTGTGAGGAAGGATTTGTAAAGTCTGGAGTCAAACAGACCTGTTTGCCTGGCCCTCTCCAAGGAGGGGCCTCTTGGTTATCAAGGCAGCTCTGGTCATCACAGCTGGTCACTGGGCAGGCTGACCAGGCCCCTGCTTGCCCCTTCCATGCCCTTAGACTAGTGCTGGGTTGGTGCAAACCGAATAGGAGTATTAGCTTTGAACCCCAGCCAGGTGCAGGCACAACTGTTGGGCACCTATGAGATTCACTCAGAGAGTCCGAGGTAGGATGCAGAGGTGGACCTTTCAGCTGAGATTCCACGTCTTGAATCCATAGGGCCACAGGAACAGAGTTTCAAATTCTCTGAGTCTTTAATGCCCTACCTCCTGCTGGCCAGAACTGGTGTTCAATGCTGAGACCTGTCTGGCCACAGACACTCACAGACACATGTCTGTAGGTAATCCTGAACCAAGTGTCCTCCCAGCCTGGAACCCAATGTAGCCAGAGTTATGGGTAGAATGGAGGAAAGTGTGGCCGGAGCTTTGACATGAGCGCCTGAGAACTTTTGATGGCATGCAACATAGCAGACTGCGTGAGAGGGGTTATCCTTATCTACTCAAACCAGTGAGAATGGGCTGAGCACTAACCCTCATTACAGGGGCAGAGCGCACACATTTCTCAGGAACTTACAGAATGCCACCTGAGACAATCCCCTCCCGAGAGAGTGTAAAGCTCTATGAGGAAGAGTTGAATGCCCAAAATGCAGACAGGAATCTCGAGATGCAAGAATCAGATCATCAGGAACAGAAGATGGTCACATTGGGACAGGCACTGAGGATGACCTCACAGAAGACCCCGTCTTAAGTTTGAGGATCAAGGGATGGAGAATGAGTGAGGGGCTGTCCAGGGGCAGGAGAGGCCACTGTGAGAATAAGGAGGGAGGGCTGGGGCCCATGCAGCAAGACAGACATCGCTCTGACCCTGGTGCTCCCTGCACTTTGGCAGAGAGGTGCACATTTTATTTCACAAAATACAAAATTGCCCAAGTCAAACTGCTCTCTGTACATTACTATAAACTCAAGAAGGTAGAGCCCTGGCTGGTGTGGCTCAGTGGACTGAGCGCAGGCCTGCAAACCAGGGGGTTGCTGGTTCGATTCCCAGTCAGAGCACATGCCTGGGTTGTGGGCGGGGTCCCCCACAGTGAGGGGAGCTGGGGGACACATGAGACACAACCATACACTGATGTTTCTCTCCCTCTTTCTCCCTCCCTTCCCCTCTGTCTAAAAATAAATAAATTCTTTTTTAGAAAAATTTCTTAAGAAGGTACAACAAAAGCTTTGTTTTGATATAATGTAAATGATATAATGTAAGCAATGCCTAAGTGGATAAGTACTTTATGATGTGCACAAATGAAAAATTTGTGCTTGTTCTTTCTTCCTTTCCCCAACATTATTCCTAATTCCACAAGTAATGCTTTTTCATTGGACACGTGAGTCAAACTTTTCCAACAAAACTTAACACAAGCTCCTTCATCCCCACCTGACCCCAAAGACATCCAGGTCAATAGCTTACTGTGCATTCTCCTGTGTTTTTTGACCTTTTTCAGAAAAACTTTGTTATTTTTTATAAATGTTAACTCTAAGCTCTCACCAGTTTGGTTTGGAAGGAGGAGTGTTTTTGCTCTGCACAATATTTTGCTTCCCCAAGTTTGAAACATAGTCTAAATAATCAATCTCATACTCAGCCAATGGTTCTTTTGGTGGTGTCTGTATTTACTGTGAAAATACTCTTTTCCCAGAAAACATATGCCCCTTCAGAGGCTGAGGAGCTTCACTGTTATTTACTACAATGTTTTGGAGGTTGATTCATTATGCAGCTAATGAAGTTCAAGCCTTAGGGTTCCTCACTCACCATCCAAGACTTTATATCTAGTTTTGTATTTATTGTTTTTTTTGCTTAACATACCCTTCCCCCCAAATTGTATAAGCCGATGACCCATTAGACTTTATTATCCTCCAAAGGCATGGAGCCTCCGGTCTGGTTGGTACTTTGTATTTCTGAGGAAGTTCTCCCCAGGGATGGAGAGGAAGATGCAGCTGCTCTGCTTTTTAAAATGTTGAGAAGCCATTTTCTGTAATGTGTAGATGCAAAGAAGTAAATGATAGGGTCAATGCCACAGTTCATGTTCATGAGGGACACGGTGAGCTGAAGGGACACTTTAAAAACCATCTGCTCGGAGCACGATGGCAGGTAGAGCATCTGTCTCACCATGAACTGGATGATGTTGAGATGATAAGGGCTGAAGCACACAACCACAGCCACCAGCACCACCAGAGTGAGCAGGCATGCCCTCCGGTGGTGCCCTTTCTCACTCGTCACAGGGTTTTCCCGGGCTGTCCTGCACAGCTTCACTGTGATCTTCACATAACAAAATAACATGATCCCCACTGGCCCACAGAAGCTTATCACACAGGCCATTAGGATGATGAGAGACAACCTAAAGACCTTCTCAACACTGACGTACTCCATGCAGGTGACCCTGCCTGCCACAGGCTTAGTCATGCTTATCAAGAGCAGAGGCACCGTCTGCAGAACTGCCAGGGCCCACATGGCCACACAGACGAGCTTTGCTCGGCTGGCACTGCGGAGGCGGGGGCACTGGTGGCTGCAGACCACAGCCAGGTAGCGATCCACGCTCACACACGTCATGAGGTAGACCCCACCATAGGTATTCAAGTAGAATATGAACGCTGTCAGCCTGCAGAGCCCTTCACCAAAAGGCCAGCTGAAGTCCAGTGCATAATAGGTTATCTTCCCGGGCAGGGCCAGTGTGAACAGAAGGTCAGACACTGCCAAGTGGACCAAGTAGACACCTGTTGAGTTGATCTTCTTGCCCTTTTGACAAGCAAGGCAAAGGGCAAGGATATTTCCCAGGCTGCTGAAGACCAAGAGGACTATGTAGAACAGGCAGAGCATCACGCTGGCTGCCCGGGGTGGGTGGTGAGGAAGGCAGAAACTGGCATTGTGGGAGATGCTGCTTGGGTCAGCTGTGCTGAAAGCCATGTCATAGAGGTCCTTGGGGAGACAAAAAGATAAATAAAATGCAATACTGAATCTGCGCGGTTACACCTCTATATAGCAATAGTTAATAATTTGCTAAGGCAACGTGCACATGAAAAACATCTCTTTTTAAGTAAAATTTTTGTTGAAGTGTTAACATATTGTTCCAGTTACTGTTGTCATGTAACAAATTACCCTCAAAATTTAGCATCTTAAAACATACTGTATCATGCTCACTGTCAGGTTCAGAGCAGGACACTGGGAGAATGATTTTTCTCTGCTGCTCAACATTGGGAGCCTCAGCTGGGAAGAGTCAGCAGCCGGAAGGTGATGCAAGGGCCGAGGCTGGGGACATCTAGAGGTGACTTCACTCAAACATGTGGCAGCTAATGCTGGCTTTTGACTGGAGCCTCCACTGGGGCTGCCAACTAAAGCACCCGGCCATGGGCTCATCATGACATGAGGTTTCCTCACAACATGGCAGCCTGAAGGTTATTAGATTCCTCACACAGTAGCTTGAGACTCCAAAAAAAAGTGTCCCAGTAACCGGGTAGAAGCTCCATGTATTAACCATGTCTTTTCTGTCTTCTGATGCATTGACATCTTAGGGCCTTGTTGACCTTGGAGGAACTGCCCCTTCCTGGGCTAGCCAATTCCATGAGTGTGTTTCCAAATGCAAACCAGCAATCCAGAGCCACATCTCAACCACCTCTTTGTTGGGCTCTCACACTCTGGGCCACTATCCCCCTGCTGTAATCACCCCAGGGCCCAAGTATTAGACAACCAGGGGCAGCTCCTATATTCCAGAGCCCACTGAAATTATTCAAACTAGACAATCCTAAACTTGCTTGCCCTGCCTTGTATGTTCCTTTCCACAGAAACCACAATAAAGGCTCTTGCCCTCATTTCCGCCCCTCTTTCTCTATCTCCTGACTGACCCAGAACTTCCTGTGTGGCCCCCTGTGATGTGGCGTGCCCCTTCTTGGGATCTGTGAGTAACAATCCAACCTTTTTAACGGCAGTTGTCTCCTAATCTGTCTGCCTTCTTGTACCTCAAAATTTCCATTTACACACAACACCACCTTTCTAACCTGGCCGTGGAAGTGCTGCGTCATCACTCCTCCCGCCCTCTACCTGTCCCAAGAGGTCCACAAGTGCAGCCAGAATCAAGAGAAGGGGACATAGCCTCCACCTCTCCATAGGAGGAACGTCAAAAATTTGCAGCCATTTTTAAATCACAACACAGACACACAAAAATGTGTGCCAATCATACAAGTACAGCTTGATGATTTTTACAAAATGAGCAGTTCCATGTGATTAGCACCCAGATTATGAAACTTACCTCATCAGCTCCCCAGAAGCACTTCTTTTCCCCTCCACTCAAGGATAACCACTAACCTACCTTCTAAAATCACAACTCAGAGTCTGACCGCAGTCCTTCACAAAGCCCTTGGCTCTGATTCTCTGAGCCCAGACAATTACATCTGCTCAGAGACTTAGGAGACACAGCTTTAGGATGGCTTCCCACCTGCCTCCTCAAGGCCTATTCCTTCCTGCCTCAGGAAGGGGCTGCTCTCCCTCCCAGCCAACCCTACAGCTCCGCATGTGTGTCCTCCTTTATTTTCTGTCACAAATTCATACATATGTACTCACACTCTCACACACTCTCTCACACACACATCCCTGTGGAGGTGTGATCTGGCACCCCAGGAGTGGGCAGGCTGATGCTGTGGCCCTGGGAACCGAACCTCCCATTGAAATTGCTGCCCTGTGGAGTGAGCCCTTCCAGTGCACTCAAGAAGTCTTGCAAGCTCCAATGCAAGAGGGAAGGCTCTTCTTCCTTGTCCCTTCCTTCCCTGAACAATTTGGTCCTTAGTCCACGCTGAGCATCAGTGGCCACCGAGTGAGCTGGGGACTGTGGGCAGGGGGGTTCAGTGAAGGGGTCAGAGTGGGAGCAGGGTGACGGGGGCCATCTCAAGGGGCAAGTTCAGCTCAGGAGGGTCCTGGCCACAAATGATTCACTTGCTAGAATCAGTTTTTCCAATCACAGAGCGGCTATTTGATTCCTGTTTGAAAGGTGTGTGTCCCTTTCCCTTTGTTCAGGACTCACAGGGGACAAGAATGGGACTGGCTCCTGAGGAGACCCCACCCTTGGCAATTGTCCCCACTTCCTAACTTTCCAGGCATCTTTCCTGGATGCACCACCTGGCAGCCTGTCTATGTCAGACCCTCAGGACTGCGGACCCTAAGGCTCACCCCTCAGCTCACTCGTTTCTTTAGCCAAGGATGCCTGTGCCCCTCTCTTCACTGCCTGGCACAACACACAACACTTCAGCCCTGCTAAGTACCACCTCCTTTCAAACCTCTGAACAATTCACGAGCCTCTCCACCCTCGGTGCTTGTGGCAACCCCCAGGTATGTGTCTCACAGCGACACTCCTCAATGAACCTCTGCAGCTCAGTACCCTTGGTGCTGTGGCCTGCGCTAGTCCTCCTGTTTGGTCTTTGATGCAAAACAAGTGCTCTGAACCTTAGTCCTGTTGTAAGCCTCATGATCCGCCCTTCCCAGAGATACCCACAGAGATGTCACATCCACACTCTGAGGAGGGTAGGCAGATGCTGTCACAACTGTGAGTCTGGTTGTGACAGTTTCCTTTCTGCTCTATTTATGTACCACTCGCAGGCTGGGATTTAGACCATAGATGTGACTATCGAGCCACCAAAATCAGTCCAAAGAGATCAGACCCAAATTAGGAGACCAAGAGAAAGGGGCATACTCTCAGGCCCTAATGTCTCTTATCTTCTCTGCTTCCAGAAAGTTCTAAAGGTTAGCCCTAGGGTCTGACCATGTGGAGCCAGCCTGGGCCTTTCAGCAGGTTTCCCTCAGTGACTTGAGGCTGACACTGGCCTTTGAGCCCTCTGGCTTGTCCTTCTTCCCAGACAAGACTGGTAGGGGTATCTCCTTGCTGGAGAGCTGGGGTCTGGTAGGGTTGTTTTACCCACTGACAACAGAAGAGGAAAGAAAGGGCTGTAAACAGCAGCTACAATCTGAGCCTTTCTCTCTGAAACCCAGCACCTGTCTCATGCCCTGAGAAAACTCACCCATGGCTCACTTACCTCGCTCCCCAAGGGCAATATACAGGTTGCCCAGCAGAGCTGAATCCAGGGGCCAGATGCCTTCCCAAGAGACCCCAGAGCATCAAAGGTGCCCCGCGCCCTCTCCCTTCTGCAGGAATTGAATCACTTCACCACGCTAGACTCCACACTCTTCCTCCCTTCACTCACTCATGCTGAAAGAAAAAAAAAAAAAAAGGCAGGGTATCAGCCACAGTAATCTTCTTGCCACAGGATGCGCATGCTCAGCCACAAGGCTTCCAACCAGACCTGCCCCCCGTGGGTCTCAGGAAGGAGTAAGAGGAAAGTCACTCTAGGAAGCCACTTTCCCATCTGTTCCATTTCTGTGCCCCCTGCAGGCTGAGATTTAGACCATAGGGATGACTATCAAGTCACCACAGTCAGGAAATTCAAAAGCAGCCACCATTCTCCTCTGTCACTTCCCCCGCTCCCATACTGGGAATCATGAGTTAGGAAAGCAAGAGGTGCTATCTGGGGACCCTGATAAGCTCAGCCTCCATGTAGGAAAGTGGAGAGACACACAGCCTGGCCTGGATTTCCTGGATTTTATGTCTTAATGGAAGTTAAAAGCCATATTTGCAGTCCTGCTAGACAGTACTCCCAAGGGCTGCACTTAGCAGGGGCTGGACAGGCTGGATCACAATTAAACCAGGATGTTCCCCAGCTGAGCAAGGCGGGGACTGAGGCCAAACTTTGCCACAGCTCTTTTCTTCCTCTCATTTCCTAGAGAATGGTTTCCCCTACCACACAGATGGCTCATAAATGAGACATCAAATCCATCCTTTGATTAGGACTACACCTCTCTCTTAAGGGTCATCACTGGAATATAAGTATGTGCATTCTTTCTGAGGCTTTCTCTGAACCCCTCATGAAGTCTCCCTCAATCAGCAACCAGCAATTCTGCCTGGCCTGAAACACTCGCTCCCAGACCCCTGTGTCCCAGCATGGCATCCCATGTGCCTCAGTTTCCCTCATCTAAAATGTGGGTCAGTGTGCTCCTCTACTTGGCTTCCCACTGACAAAAGTCATAGAACCCAATTTTTTCCAAGATATAAATTGGGCCCTAAAAGATGTCCTCCAAAGCTACTGATCTATTGGAGAGAAGTCTTGTAAAAGCCCTTTCTTACCAGAAACTTCCTATTAACTTCCCTCCACGCACCCCCAGAAGGAAGAGCTCTCAGAGGTGCCTGACTTATATGCAATGCACAAACCCTAGAGGAACCTTCCTCCGTGTCCTCAAAACATTTAGGATTCTCCTATTAAAAGATGAGGCCTGGAACACCCAAGAAGGACAAGACATTGTACCATGCCCCATCCGCTGTGTTTATTCATGATTCATTCAGTCCGTGTTTACTAAGTGCCAACTTTGAGCCAGACACAGGGCTATAGCGCTACAGGACCGGTGTGTGCAGGGAGGAAAATACCTTCCTCTACCCTCCTGAGTTTAGTACCTGGGACCCTGCCAATCAAACTGACAGAAGACAGATTAACAAGAAAAAAAGGCATACACACTTTATTTGTTGTTAATAGTTTTACATGGCACAGGAGCCTTCACAGAAAAGAAATGAGGACCCACAGAAGTGGTTTGGTTTAGACCTCAGAGTTTACATTGCATTTTAACAAAGAGCAATAAATTGTTGAGACTGACAAGACAAAGGAAAGTAAATATATGCGGAAACTAATGGAAGATAAGGGCTGTTTAGTAAAGTTTGTCATGCAGATCCCTCTCTGTTGGCTCTGGGATGAGTCTAGAGTCCCCTCATGTGACTGAAAGCTATTCTCTCCCTGGCCTGGAGAGTGAAACACCATTACAAATGAAAATTTATGTCCTGCTTATAAAGAAATTTTTTCTTCTATTTCTTCAATTTCTTAATTACCTTCAGCTCAAAATAACCTTTAGGCCAGAGTGCATGTCTAGGTGGCATATTCTGGTCCCCTTCATGTGGACACGTGACTGAAAGTGCATGGTGGGCCGCTATTGGGTTCGAACACAGCGGAGAATCCCTTCACACGGGCATGGCCTGGAATCTGGCTGACCCCTTACCAAGCTATATCATCTCTTCTGTGCATTTATAACCTTGTCTAGGTGTAAGCAGCATCCCCTTATTGTCCATTATTTTCTGTCCCTCATCCTGTGTTAGTTGCCTATACAGAGCACTGGATTTCACATTGTCTGAGGCTGTTGTTCTCCAATTGTTTCTTGTGCAGGGGTGTTTCATTTCAACCAGTTGTTGAGTTCTTTATGGGTAGAAACTGCAGCAGGCTCTTTTATCTCAAGGGCTGCTAGAGTGGGGGGTATGGGAACCATCGTCTAGTCCAGAGGAAGCCAGAGTTCAGGAGGTCTGTGAGCTTGGATGAGAAAACAACTATGTCTTTATTTTCACTAGTCTCTAACTGAAGTGTGGTGTTGCAGTTATGGACATATGCAGCCAGCCACAGTGATAAGAAATGTAACTGTGACTTTGTCACTGAGAAAAATCATGAATCTTTTCATAGCCCATTATAGGCAATTCAGGTACATTGAAATACAATGCACATACATCACTATTTTGAAATTACACTTATTAGTTAATTAGGAGTGATATGTAACATGATATCAAAAAATTTTTAACCTCTGATAACTGTATTTTAACATGAGAGGGTTTTTGTAATCTTATGTGTTTTACTTTCTGTATTTAAAACCGTAACTCTGTCAAGGTGTCCTTACACTTCACCTGAGGGGTCCATGGCACATGCAAAGATGGAGAACCCTTGATCTAGCCTAACATTTTTGCCATCCAAGTGGGGAAACTGAGGCACAGTATTTTTCCCACAGCCTCCTGGCTTATCCACTGAGACAGGACTGGAGCCCTTAACTCCTGTTTCTTCTGGGGGGCTCCCTTGATAACGCAGCACTTTTAAATCCATGTACTCCACCTCAACAAATATTGTTTTCCAAAGGCTGGGATTTGGACCTAAGGTGTGACTCCCTGACCTATTAACTATCCTGATTCCTTCTCAAGGTGGCTTGACAGGCCTCCTTCCTCTTAACCCTCTTGTCATTTTCCACCTGGTTCTCCCTGAAGAGAGCACAGTGGCTTCCCTGCTCACTCAGGCCCAGGAGACCAATAGCAGTAACAGCAACAATAATGGCACCTACTCTGAGGACCTACTCTGTGTTAGACATTCTTAGCTTTATTCATACTTCACTTCGTCCACAAAGAGGCATTATTATCCCCATTTCATAGATGAGGAAAATGAGGTTCAGAAAAGTTAAGCGGTTTGTTCAAGGCCACATAGCCAATTGCATCAAAGACCCAGGTTCTTCTGATGGGTTCTATAAAAAGGAGGTTGCAGCTGGGACTGGGATTAGGGAGGTGGCCAAAGAGTAGTGTCTCCCAAATGTGAAGGACACAGTGACTTGGTGCTGCTCTTCCTGGGGTGGGTGGAGCCCCTGCAGCTGTGGCTGGTGATGTCTGAGCTTGGTAACCACCCTGGGTGTTACCCTGGAAGCAACTTCACAGGGCACTGATTTCTGATACCATCTGTGCCTGCCCAAGGAAAGTAGCGATGGCACCCCTATTTCTTCTCTGTGGCTTGAACCTCTGTGTTTCACGGGCATCTTTAGCCCCAAGGGTAAGCAGTGTGGCACGCTGGGGTTTAGTTCAAGATCCAGTCATTGTTCTGGGGCTCTGTAAAGCCAATACTTTTTTTCCCTTTGTTTTTGCTATGATGAGGAAAAAGAGTATTGAGAGTGGGTACATATGTATTTGTTTCTTTTCTTCCTATTCTGTGGAATCATTGATAGGACTTTTAGACACTTAAATAACATTTATTCTTTCACCCGTAGTGAATGCCTACATTATAGTAAGCTCCCAGAACTAACTAGAGATACAATAGGGACAAAACCCTTTCCTGTGAAGTTGACAGATAAGCAGACAAGTGAGACCGCTATGGAGAGACAGACACTGCAGAGAGAGTTTGGGGCCCTAAGGGAACACCTGTGAGGAGGCTCATCCAAGTCCTGAGGAGTTAGAGTCCTGAGTAGTCATGGGGTTTTCCGAAAGATGAATAACTAAGATGAGAAACAATCCAAACATATCCCACTACTGAAACAGAGGGAAAGAGGGCAGGGAGTTGTGCACTGGACCTCTGGGTCATCTTCATTCCTATATCTTTTACCCGTACAAACCACATGGCCACATCTGACTTCAAGAAGACATGGAAGTGAAATCCTGCTGTGTGCCAGGGAGAAACACCAGGAAGCCAAAGACACCACTAAATGCCCCACTCAAACCCAACCCTGATCAGTGCCCATCTGGGACCCTATTGTGTAGTGTGACTTCACCGATGAGCCTATAGCTAAAAAGCATAGGACCTACAAAATGAGATGACCTTGTAATCAAGTGTGCCAGACTTTCGCCTAGACCCAAGCCCCTCCCCAGAGCTCTTCACAGCGCCTGACTCGGTCACCGTGAATCAATATGTGTACTAGATGGATGCGTGCATTCTTCTTTCTAAAGATGTCCTGCTGCGGAGGTTGAACCCGAAAGTATTCAATCTTTACTCTTAGTTGTTCTTATATCTCCTTTAATGTCAGTCATTCTGTTAGTAAGCTTTTTTATTGAAATACAACATATTTATAGAAATAAATTCAATGAACTTTCATAGGGGAAACACATCCACAGAGCTAGCACTCCAATAAAAAACAGAACATTCTGTGCGTCCCTGAAGCCCTTCCAGGCACCACCTCCCGAGGTTGCACTACCACCTAGATAATTTTTGCTTGGTTTTGAACTTTATATAAATAAAATCACATGGTCTTTCATCTCTGATTTTTTTCACATTTTATTTCTATTTTTGGAGATTTACAGTTTCATAAGAAACACTGATTTTCTCAAACAATAGAAAAAGGGTTTTTTGAAAAAAAGAATATTGTCTTAGGAGAATAAAACAAGTCTCTTCAGCAAGCACTGGGCCGACTATTTTGGTGAGATTCACCTGTATTGTTAATAGTTATAGGTCTTTCACTCTCATTGCTGTATACATTCCTTTGTTTGGATGGATCAGTCCTTATTTATTCATTTTCCTGTTAAGCATAGGAGTTGTATCCAGTCTGAGGCTACAATGTTGCTATGAACATTCCTGAGCACATTGTTTGGTGAATATTTGCCCTGAGATATGCCCAGGGCAAAATTGTTGGTCTACAGGGTGCGAACATGTCCAGCTTTAGTTAATACCATAATTAGTTGATATTTAAAGAAAAAAGAACAAAGGAGAAAAAAATTTAATTATCTGAGAAAAATTTAACATTTTATCCGTGGCACTTTTCCTCAGAGAATGCAACAATTAAATTTTTTAAATAATAATGGAGAACTTAAGTACTGTGTAGTCCAGCACTTTTCAACCATTGGGTTGAAATCCACACTAGTTTATTAAATTTTTTTATTATGGTGAAATATACATAAAATTTACTATTCCAACTATTTGTAGGGGGGATTGAAATTTAGTGGGTCATGATCAGGATTTTTTAAAAGCAAAATAGAATAGAAAATGAAACATTGAAAAAGAAAATGCATCATAGTAAGTATAAATAATATTTTGTGGAACTTGTGTTACAGTGTATGTATGCACTTTGAGTCAAAGTTTGTAAAACATGGGTCTAGTCCAGCTCTTTCCAATTTCAGAGTGGGAAATATACTCAGAAACATAAGTGAGTTTCCAAAGAGCTTGAAATGGACCATGACATCCTGGCTTCCCATTCAGCCATCTCACCATCTTTGCCACCAGTCTTGTCAAACTTACGGGCTAGGTGGGGCCATATCTTCACGGCCCCACATTTTATGGGGAGAAAGGATCTCATGGCCCCTGCCCATTGAGTTAGCCCTTACGAGGCTGCAGAAGGAGTCAGAATTCAACAACCGGCACTTTCTGAAACTATTGAAACCCGGGCACCCCGTTTGACCCTATTTATTTTAGGGTCAACCAGGAATAGTACAAACCTAGAAATTTAAAAGGAGAGTGGGGAAAGAACTTGTGGTTTGACATTTTTCAGATTTTTTTTCTGTTTTGTGTGTGTTTCAAGGGCACATTTCAAGCACAGAGATCTGGAAAGGAAGCACTATAAATAGAAGGGACCACAGTGAGGAGGGAGGTCTGGGGGAGGAGGAAGTGTGTTCTGAACACCTGCTTGTCTCCAAATCTAGGGCCCTGATGGGGCTTTTCAGATGGCTCTTCCCTACCCCAACCGTGTCTCACTGCTGGCTTTTTCTTTAGCCCATCAAAACAAGAATCAAAGCCAAGTGCTCTAGCCCAGAACACCATGATCCAGCCCTCTCCTGTCACCATCCCAAGTCCACCAAGGCAGACCCTCGGAGGAAGGGTGTCTGTCCTTCCTTGAACCGAAGTTTAACTCAGGTCAACTCAATGGACTTCCCTTGGCATTAGCCCCTCTCCTGCCAGTGGTGTCTTACATCAATTAGGTTGTGTCTCACCCTAGTGCAAAACTCAGAAATGCCTGCCCAACACCTTAGAATAAAACCCACACACAGATTACGGGCTATCACTTTTGACCAGGTAGACCCAGCAGGAGGAAAGGGAAGTGAAAATATGCATCTTGAAGCTGAATCTGCATAGCATCCAATGTTTTCACTGAGTGTATGTTTCCTTGGGGGTTGGCTTTCTTTGGAAGAGGCAGAAAGGCCAGGCCAAGGAGAGTGTTGGGGAGGCAGACTTCCCCTTCTATGCTCCCCCCGACTCATTCACTGACCACCTCCTCTTCTGCCCAGCTGCAACTCCGTCATCCAGAGCTGGCTTTCTATTCCTCACCTGAAGCTCCTCTCACCCTTCAAGCTGCCACCTCAATATCACCTGGGTTGGCCAAATGCACTTCAGAGACCCCTCTAAATTAGAATTCCCTGTTGCATGATGGGCCCTTCTTTCAAACACTTTATGTGTTGTGAGTCAGCTTTTGATCTATGTGATTAGGTTAATATCATGCTCCCCTAATAAACTGTGAACCCTGAAGACAGGTCTGAGTTGGTTTTGCTCACTCTTGTATGTCCACCTTCTGGCACAGTGTCTGCACCAGACATGGTGCCCAATACATTATGTGGGAAAGGAGAGAGGAGGGAAGGGAGAGAAGGATGTAGAAGAGGTGGGAGGGGAGAGAGAAGGGAGGAAGAGGAAGGAGAAGAGAGAAGAGAGGATGAAAAGAAGAAAGGACAGGGAGGAAGGGAGGGGAGCAGAGAGGGGAGACTGAGAAAGAAAGGAGGGAGGGCAGAGGTGATGCTGGGGATAAAACAGAGAATCTAAGGAAGGGGTGAGGGAGTCAGTTATCAGCAAGAACTAAAGAGTTATCTTCCTCTGTCATTTGCAGAGTCCCACAGCCCTTAGGAGAGGGTCCTGTCCCAGGTTAGGAAGGGGCCTCCACCAAGGGCACAGAGGGAGAGCCTGAATGCAGGGTAACAATGGGGTGAGTACAACTGACCTAGGGCTTTTGTTTGGCTGACTGGGATCTGTGATTTGGGAATTAAAGCTGAGCTGTTTGAGACCATAAACTACACACTTCATTCAAGGAGCATTCAATCCCACTAGCCCAATGTTCTCAAAGAACATCCATTTCAAGGAGGGCTCAAGTCTAGTCTTGTGCACTTTATGGAGGTTTGATTTACATACTCTAGAATTCACACCTTCTAAGTGTGGCTCAGTGATTTTTAGAGCTGTGCAGCTATCAGCACAATCCAGCTCTAGACTATCCCCATCATCCCAAAAAGACCCCTTGTGTCCATTGCAGTCACTCATCATTCTACCCCAGTCAACCTCTAATTTTCTCTTTTTATATATAGATTTGCCTTTTCTGGACATTTTGTATAAATTGAATCATACTATATGTGGCCTCTGGTATCAGTCTTCTTTCACTGAACATCATGTTTTTGAGGTTTATGTGGTAGCATGGAGATTTGTTTCTTTCTATTGCTGAATAGTATTCCAGGGTCTTGGTTTCTTAGCAAGGGAGGGGAAAATAGTTTCAGCCATGTAAAAACCATTGCTGTCTTCAAGAACTCAGCTAAAATGGATGTTGGCCCAGAAGAGGCTTCGTGCCTGGAAGATGGAGAGAACATCCCTTCATGGTGATAGCGACAGGGAAAGCAAACACTGGATGGAAAAGGTTCAAAAAGATCTCAGTGGGAAAAAGTCATGAGCAGAAACCAGCTTGGTTAAATGTCACAAAATTGTTTCCCTTGCTTTCAAATATTAATTGCATAAGTTGGTGGCACCAGACTGAATAACAGCTCAGGAGAGCTGTAATAGAACAGAAGAATCTTGAATTTAGAGAGACGGCCTTATGGCTACACATCGATAAGACTACCCCTGGACCAAATGTGAGAATCCCCAAGTGCAAAAGCGTCAGAAGATTTTCAGTCCTCCAGATGATTCCAATGTACAGCCAAGGTCAAAGTCAAGGGTGACTGCACTATAAGGTTACTGAGCTCCCAAAGTAATGACCTGACTATACTAAGAGAGAGGGTCATGTGTCTTCCTTTCCAGGGAGTGGAATCCTGCTCCTCCCCCAGGAGCACCACACAGACCTCCTCTCTCGAAAGGCCACCCAGGAGGGTACAGCTGTCATCCTTGTGTCCTCCACCAATGCCCTAATGCTGATCCCAGAGAGGGAGCCTGGTGGAGACATAGACAGGCCAGCTTGTCACAGGACTGAGAAGGCCAACTCCTCCTGTTTTATTAAAGAAAATATATTCACAAGTAAATTTAGAGTTATGCAACAAGAGTTTGATATGTCTATTTTTAGACATTTTTCTATGCATTTACTTCTAAAGGTAAAGATACAAATATATGGTCTTTGTTTTGTTCATAAACAAATGATATGATGCTTGAAGAATTTTATGAAAACTCGCTTGTGCTTGTAGTGGTGTAGTGGCTATAATACATGGTTTCATTCTTGGTTATATTATGGATTCTGTTGCTTCTATGACTAGGTTCTCTTTTCCTTTACATTTCTAATGGGTTATAGTTATTGTTTAAGAAAACCATTGATTTTTTTTAATTGTGACAAAATACACATAACAAAATTTACCCTTTTAACCATTTTTAAACGAGCAATTCTGAGGCATTAAGTACATTCACATTGTTCTGCAACCATCACCACCATCCACTCCCAGAGCTTTTTTCATTTTCCCAAACAGAAAATTTGTACCCAGTTAGCAATAACTCCCCTTCCCCCCACCACCTGCCTCAGCCCCTGGCAGCCAGCATTCTCCTTGTGTCTTTATTTTGACTACTTTAGGAACCTCATATAGTACTTGTCCTTTTTGTAACTGGCTTCTTTCACTTCGTATAATGTCTCCAAAGTTCACCCATGTTATGGTATGTATCAGTACTTTATTCTTTTTGTGGCTGAGTAATACTCCAATGTATACAAAACAAACCTGAGCCGCTGGGTGGACAGCACTGTGGCTGTGCTCCGCCGGGGAACTGTCCGTTCAAATCTTCCTGGGAGCCTTTTCGAAACTTTTTCCTGGAAAAATTTACATCTTTATTTTCACTAACCTCTAACTAATATTGAGCATTTCCTTCTACAAGGAACATAGACAACAGCCATTTAGGTTTAACCATACCAAGAAAAACACCGGAGATTTTCACACGTTAGTTATTGCTAATAATAAAATATTGTTTAAACTCATGGCTACATTGAAGTTATGTTGTCACAGACCTGTGGGTATCAGAAAGAGTGTGATAGTATCAGAAGAATGTGCTTAGCTAAACCCTAAGCACCAGACTGAACGCAGGGTAGCGGTGTTTCACCTGGGCCTTTAGTTTTGTCATTCAATCCAGCACATTCTCTGTGCTGGACGCTGGTGGCCCCTGCGGCAGAGACATAAGGCAGTTCCTGCCTGGAGGAACTCAGGCACTGGAGAAGCAGACAGCTGAACCAGACACACAACTGTAGTGTGGTGTGATTCATGCTATGAGAGCACAAAATGCGGGCTGTTGTGGTCAAACTGGGTTTCTCACGGGAAGTGACATTTGAACTGACTTTTTCAGGATGTATTAAGAAGTGCGCACAAGGACATAAAACTTTTCTTTTACCAGAAAAGTCCCTCATCAACCATGTGTGTAGCTTAGAGTTCAGAGGAGCAAAAACAAATTTCCCCTGGCCATGGGGCTGAAACAGGAAAGCCCCCAGAAACCCTTGGCAGAAGGAGGCCGGGAGTTCCCAGGTCCCCAGGAAGACTGGACATTTTCACAAGAAGCACCTCTAGGTGCAGCTGCATCTGTCCTCCCTCCTCCATATTGAAATGGAGGTTCCTCGAGCTCATGGGTTGTTTTCTGTTCCATTTGCTAATGAATCCCAACCACCTGTGCCTGGCACAGATCTGTCCGCTGCATGTATCTGCTGAATGGGTGAATAAATCCAGCCACTTCCTTCCGCGGCTGGTGCGGGTAGCTGGATAAGCAGGCCATGACTCTGACTCTCTGCGTGGCATTTGTGTTTCCAAATCATCATGGTGCCCTGCACTCTTGATGGCCTTAGAAAAGCCCCACTGCAACCCCAGTGGGTACAGAACTGCTTTATGGTATCAAGCCAATGAAGTGCCCAACACCTGGGCTGCTCAGGTGTGAATCATCTCTGACCTTTCCCAGGTTTGCAGTGCTGTTGCAGGGACCTGCTGGGTCCTAGGGGGTGTCTCAGCTGCCCGCATTAGGCATCCCTTTCCTGCAAGCAAGTTCCGAGCTAGAAGGATGAGTCCCAGGTTAGTGGGGGCAGAGGGCTGGGAGCATCCTCACTGGAACCTGCATCTGGCTCACAGTGAGTCGGGAAGGTTGCCTCCTCATGGGGCCCAATATAGGCTGGTCCCTGGTTGGAAAAGTAAAAAGCGGAGTGTTTCCATATCAGCTCTGTTCCCTCTAAGGGTCTTATGGGCTGAATTGTGTCCCCATCCCCTGCCCCATTCACCTGTTTCAACTCTAACCTCCAGCACCTCAGAATGTGTCTGTATTTGGAGATACAGTCTTTGAAGAGGTGATTAAATTGAGATCATTAGGGTGGGCTCTAATCTAATTTGACTGGTGTCCTTATAAGGAGAGGGTATTAGGGCACAGACACTCACAGAGGCAAGGCCATGTGAAGACACAGGGAGAAGGCAGCCGTCCACCAGCTGAGAGAGGCCTCAGAGGAAACCAACCCTGCGGACACCTTGATTTCAGACTTCTAACCTCCAGGACTGTCAGAAAATACATTTAAGTTCCCCCCTACCCCAATCTATGGTACTTTGTTACAATAGCCCGAGAAAACTAATACAAATTAGCGCACTTTGTGCAGTTATTTTAGTGGACTATCAGAGATAATACCCTCACTTTCTGTCAACATCTCTGAGAAATAAACAGAAATGCCCTTCTAAGACTTATAGGTCAGAAAGGCCTCGTGACACAAGAATGGGTTATTTGGTTATTCAGTGACCTTATTGCTTACTCAATAAGGAAAACAAGGTTTTAGAGCTTGAATTTCCCAGAAGCACAGGCTGCTCCTTGCTGATGTCAGAGGACCCACACGTGACAGTCAGCCAATTTTGCTAACCTAGACGTTACAACAGAGAAGGAGGGTCGTAGGCTAAGTCAGGTTAAATGGTTAATGTCTACAAGGAGATTAGTGGGTTTTGATGTTAAAAAAAAAAAAATCTAATGCCATGCCTCAGTCTTTTACCAGATTTATTAGAAATGTACCTGACTTTGTAGCACAAAGAGAATAATAAAAATAAGTCCAGCTTTGAAGTTCCATACAGCACTTGGCAGCCAGAGTTTACATTTTAAATACCTTCCCCTGATTACCTAGAGATTCTGCAGAAGACTCTGGAAATGCTATCCATCCCACATCTCATGGCCCCATCTCTCCTGCTCACTGTGCCTGAAGTCGTCATGCAAATAACGACCTCTAGCTGGGCCCCACTTTAACAAGACTGAACCCCCCACCCCGAGAAAGCCAGGTCATTTTGTACAGAATCCTTGCTGTGTT
This sequence comes from Pteronotus mesoamericanus, assembly GCF_021234165.1. Taxonomy (NCBI): domain Eukaryota; kingdom Metazoa; phylum Chordata; class Mammalia; order Chiroptera; family Mormoopidae; genus Pteronotus; species Pteronotus mesoamericanus. The sequence continues at coordinate 1,769,158 of NW_026555109.1, forward strand.
ATGTCATGTCTGCCATCCACACTGTCCCATGTCATGAACGCACAGGCAGCTAGCTTGCAGAATGGGAGGTACAGGTTTTGCGGTTACCTGGACCAGTTACTTCACTTTCTGGACTTTGGTTTCTCCTTGTAAACTGAGAATAACTGAGAATAAGAATTACTCAGAGGGTCTTTGTGAAGATTAAGGGAGTAATACATATATGGACTCATTTGGGATCTGGTAGATCTGAAGTGCCTGTCCCCTTTATTCCTTGCCCTCCCTCGATGGCAGCACCATGGCTTTTCCTCAGGGTCCCCTGTCGCCCAGCATAATGCTGGACACACACTGAGATCGGAGTTAAGTGTAGATGAATTGATTTCCTGGCCTCATTTGTATTCCACATGTCACTCACCTCTATCTAGCTCAGCTGGTCCTGCCTTTGTGAACTTTAAAACTATTTTTCTGATAAAAGTAATTCATGCTCCTTGTATTCAGTTTGGACTATGCATTTAAGTATAAAGAAGAAAATACATATTATGGCCAACTCCAACATACAAAAATAATCATTGGTTGATATTTGAAGCAGTATTTCATTCCATTCTTTTTTCTATGCACATGTGTACACAGGTATGTTTTACTTAACTGCCTAAGAGTTCTGTGGTATTTGCTCAGAGCATCTTAGACTCACTGCTCAGCTTCTAGGGTCTCAAAGAAACTCTACTTACTTACAGCACAGCTACATTTGATAGTCCTTTCTCTCTCAATATATCTGTGCTGTGTATGATGATATATCTCTACATATTGTCTCACATTTCTGCCTTGCAGAAAGTAAACTCTGCTTCCGTATCAAAAACACAGCTGAGAAAGTTTCCAGGATATCTCCAGCCTCTCAGCTATTAATGAGTACCCACTTAAGCTAGGCAAATAATTTAGAAGGAAAAATTTCTCTGGATGTCTTAATATCCTGTTCTGTACTCTGCTACTTAGATGAAGAAATATAATAATGGCTTAATTCTGGTTAAAGGGAAACTAGCCGCAGAGCCCTCAAGCTGATCCTTTCCCCAGATCAAGGTTTCACAAAAGCAGTCTAAGGGCGGACACCCCTGCACCTCTCGGCTGGCTAATGGCTGGTAATTTCTTATTTTACCAAAGTCAACCTGTGTGCCTAGTAAGGGGTTAAGTGGGTCTGCAAGGCTGCGCATATTAATTTGATCCAAAGCATTTTTAAGCAGTGACAATGCAAAGATTCTTTGGCTCTCGTCCAGGACATTTATGGAGTCCAGCAGGGCTATCACAAGTCTCTTTTGATTTGGTGCAGTGTCTACAATTTCACACCAGAAATAACAGCAGAACCAAAGCTTTGGTGGGGGATTCTCATCATCGCAGTTTGGCCTCACACAGCAGGCGCTCCTGAGTCTTGAAATCTTCCCTTGATAACTGTGCCCCTCCACAGCTGTGCGGATGAGCCCAAGTACCTTTCAGATGCATTTAGAAGTGTATAGGTGTACATTTGGATATGCACGTAATGTGTGTGGGTTTGTGTGTTGTATGTGTGCATGTGTGTGCGTGCGCATGTGTGTGTGCACACATGTGTGCATGTGTATGTATAAAGGTATGGAAAGGGGGAGGCACTCCAAGTTCGACCTTACACAATTTCTTCTTGGCTAAGTTTAACTTTTTAAACTATTTTGATTATGGGAATACCTGCTCCTCTATACAATTTTTTTCCACCCCGAAATATATTAAATTTCTAGATTATATTTATATGTGTGTCTATGCATGTATGTACACACACACACACACACACATACACACGACCTCACTCACTGTCCTGTGGGTATGCAACCTGAGGGAAAGCTCTGAGTGGCCTTTCTGGTAAAATACAATTGTTTGAGCTGATGCCTCTGCCCCCTTGTGGTTGAAAGGCAGGGTGACTGGTCCATGATATTGAAAATGATTCTTCTGGGTGAATGGCAGTTATTTCTATATTTTTTATTAGTATAGTACCATTATTGTTGTTGTTGTTGTTGTCACCACCACACTTTCTACTGGCTGACTTATCATTCATGAGGACACTGTTAGCCACGTAGCCTGGCACTATGCTAAGTAAGCATTTTGCACACTTTATTTCACGAAAGATTTGTAACAACCCTCTGGCATAGGGGTGTCCAACCCATAGCCCACAGGCAGCATGCAGCCCAGAATGGCTAAGAATATGGCCCAACACAAAATCATAAATTTACTCAAACATTACTTAGTTTTATTACTAAGTTTTATTACTTAGATATGTACATTTTCTGTATTAGTGATCACAAACTTGGGACCTGCTGGATAATTTTTAAAAATTATTGAAAGGGTCACTGCATAAGTAGGATTATTATGTGAGGGCTTTTTTGCTTCTCTGTGGTTGGCAGATATCACAAAAATTATGCACAGACCTTTTTCTTTCTCGTCAATTTTTGTTAGTGTTTGTGTATTTAATGTGTGGCCCAAAACAGCTCTTCTCCTTCCAGTGTGGCCCAGAGACACCAAAAGGTTGGACACCTCTGCTCTAGTGTAACTATTGTTAGCACTGCCACTTAGAGAGCAGGAAGTTACAGCTCAGAGAGGTTGAATAACTTGCTCAGGTCACTCAACTCACAGGAAACGGGTCTGGGACTTAACCCCAGGCATAACCCCAGACCTAAGCCCTGCCAATTAGAGCAGTGTTCCTCAGTGTGGGCTACATGCAGATCCCTTTAAAAGAAAATACTTTCTTATGACCAAAAGAAAATTGAAACTCCTTTGAGAAACTGCACTCAAAGTAATACATTGTAACTGCAGGTGATCCCCGGGTACCTCACAGCCACCCATATGAGGAAAGACCCACCTGCAAAGGAGAGTCCTGAGAGGGCATCCACTGAAGTGAAAACATAACTAAATTTAATTCTCAAGGGACATGTGAAATGAAAACATAACTACATTTAATTCCCAAGAGACATGTGGGCAAGGCACTGCTCTCCTCCATCAATTCTGTCAACCAGTTTCAATAGCATCCAGTCCTTAACATGGTACTGCAGAATGGCAGGGTGAGAGCAATTTGCATCAAAAACCCTGCATTTCTTAGTACCCCCCCTCCGCAGCTTATGGGGAAGGGACCTTTGAAGACATTAGAGACAGAGACAATGAAATACAAAGAGACACAGAGGAGACGTTGATAACATTGTAACTCACTAAAGTGGTGCTGTTGCGAGTTGATCAATTCTAGCAAGAGAAAGGTTTGCTGGTGAACGATTCTCTACACTAAAACATCTAAAGACCTGAAGAAGACCTTTTGAATCAGGGGTGTCTGACTTTCTGGTGTCTCTGAGCCACACTGGAAGCAAAAGAGTTGTCTTGGGCCACACATTAAACACATTGCGACATTCAATCACAAAAACATCTCATAATGTTTTAAGGGAATTTATGATTATGTGTTGGGCCACATTCATGGCCGTCCTGAGCCACATGTGGCTTGCAGGCCACGGCCTGGACACCCCTGAAAGGACTTCAGGTCTTCTGCTGTCTCTGCTTTTAAAGTTTAGATAGAAACAGCCCTTCCAAGAGAGCACTGGCCCTTCCCAATGTTCTTATGTGCAGGCCACATGACTACTGGCTGAATGTATAAATGAATAAAAAATAAGTTGATATCAACATTTGTCATTTGAAAATATTACCAAAATTGTGCCTGGCTGGTGTGGCTCAGTGGACTGAATCCTGGCCTGCAAACCAGAGGGTCACCATTTTGATTCCCAGTCAGGGCACATGCCTGGGTTGTGGGCTGGATCCCTGGTGGGGGCACTCACGAGAGGCAATCACACATTGATGTTTCTCTCCCTCTCTTTCTCCCTCCCTTCCCCTATGTCTAAAAATAAAGTCTTTTCTTAAAAAAGAAAATATTACCAAAATTCTATGGTTTGTGTACCCATGGATTTTGAAATTCAAAAGGTGCAGAGGATGCACACACATGAACCCACCAAGTTGCTATAAGGTGCCCACTGCTATCTGTGTATCCTGTGTATCCTTGCAGAATATTTTGTGCAAGTATGAGGCAAAATGCACATGCGTAAGTGCTTTCTTTCCTTTCACAATATCTCAAAAATAATTTCATTGCTTTCAAGAAATTCTTTCATTCTTTTTGCTTTTGCAATTGTCTAGTGTCTCATTGCACAGATACGCCATAGGTTTTTTAAACCTGCTCTATTCACGACTGTTTCTAATCTTTTGAAACCAATGGAGCAGTTACTTACCTTTTACAAAAATAATTTCCAGGTGTGCAATTACCTTCACAAGGTAGAGAAATGGATTTTCTGGCATGGCCAGGTGGGTCAGTTGGTTAGAGAGTCATCCCATACACCATGAAGGTTGTGGGTTCAATCCCTGATCAGGGCACGTATGGCAGTGGGAGGCAGTTGAATGATGTTTCTCTCTCTCCCCCCCCTTTCTTCTCTCTCTAAAATCAATAAACATATCTTTGGGTGATGATTTTTTTAAGTGGATTTTCTTGATCAAAAGATATGTGTGTTTGCAATTTTGAAAAATATTGCCAAACTGACCTCCAAAAAGAAGTTATATCAATTTGTACTTCCCTCCAAAATATATGAGAATGTCTATTCCCCTACATTGTTATTACACAGTGTAGTACCAAATGTTTTGATCTGTGTCAATCTCAGAGATGAAAATGGCATCTGAGTATAATTTTAATTTGTATTTTTCTTATAAGAGTGAAATTAAACATCTCTTTTTTACGGGTGAATAGCTGGGTCTTCTTTCTTTGACTGCTTTTCTTGTCCTTTCTTATTGATTTGTAAAACTCTTTACATATTAGGAAAATTAAGACTTTGGATGGGATGTCTGTGATGAAACAGAAATTTCATATTATTGAAGCAACTTTTTTCTTTAATTTTGTGACTTGCAACAGTATAACTGATAGCACAAGGCAATTTACTTCTGAGAATCATATTAATATGTTTAATTATAATGGCGAGCTTTTATAATTGGTAAGTTTTCCAAACTTAATTTTAGGTTTGTTAAACGTTGTCTTTTTTGTGATGCCTACCTTTCTTTCTTAAGGTTTTGTCTTAACTCATACTGTTTCATTGTCCTTCACATGTTCTGATGGTTCACATCCTGCCATTATCCTAAATCCACATTAGTTCCCACACCCTCAGAAAACTTGCCCAGTTGTCGCCATCCACAAGACCTCTCCCTTTTCTCAGTCTCTATAGCACATGAAGTATGAAATTCATCCCACTATGTTTCTCACTGCCCAATATGGTTTCCTACTTTTTCCACATATGTAACACTTATCTTCCTAAAAAGCAAGGACATCTTTCATGCTCTTCACACCACTTAAAACTCTCGTGGGAGCTAAATATGAACCCAGTAAATACTTAATAACTAGAAATAATCTTTAGAGGTTCTTAACCTATGTTCCATAAATAGAATTCAAGGTTTCCTGAATTATTATTATGTTAATTATATTATTACAGGGTCTGGCACAAATAATGCCCCTTTTTATGACAAAATCTTTTATTACAAAATAATAAGCATGTAATTCTGTAACATAACAGTATCACACTCAAGCACAACATGACATTTTAGGTGAAATGTTCAAATTGCTGTCCATCTTGCGCAAGACATTCACATATCCTACCTACTCACCATACTCAACCATCTACCAACCACACTCAAACAGTCATTACTTCTGCTGGACCCTGTATTTATTATGTTATGTTATGTTATGTTATGTTATGTTATGTTATGTTATGTTACGTTATGTTAATTACTGGTATCCTTATAAGAAGAGAGAGACAAACACAGCCACAGACAGAAGCTTTCAGTGTGAAGACAGATGTTGCCATCAGCCAAGGAAAGACTGGGCTACCACAAGCTGGAAGAGATAAGGAAGTTCCCCCCTCAGAGGCTTCAGAGGGAGCATGGCCTTGATTTTGCACTTGTTTCCAAAACTGTGAGACAATAAATTCCTGTTGTTTAAACCATGCAGTTTGTGGTACTTCTTTATTGCAGCCCTAGGAAACTAATACACACCAATAGAAATCACAAATATTTTCATGCAAAATTATTGTTGTTACAGATATCTCAAAATATTGTTTAAGCTCATTTCTACTTTGAAATTACAATAATTAGACCCAAAACTAGATCTTTTTATTTAATGAGGTAATAAATAACATCAATGTATTTTAAACTAGTTTGGTATTCTCATAACTGCAATTCAATATAATTATTACCTTGATTATTCTTTTATTTTATGCATTTAAAAACATTATTCTGAGGAGTCCATGGGCTTCACCAGAGACTCCATGGCCAAGTTCTGCCTTAGCTGCAAGATTCAAATGTATCCGGGAGAGGGCACTAGAGCACCTATGCAAAACTTTGTATAAATTAATATTGCTTATTTTACTATTTTTTCTCCCATTTCAGAAACAGAAATGTCTTTTAAATTCATATATTATTTTTAGAGTATTAATAACATATGTGGTGTAATCAGAATATGGAAATACTTTCAGGCCTGCTATCCTATTTATTTGTTAATGCTTAAAATTTCCATACCATTTTTTAAATGTTTAATTGAACAGTTGGTACTGGTTATTTTTAAACTGCATTCTGTATCTAGAAATACTTTGTAATTTATATATCCTATGTAAAAGTATAAAATAAGCATAAAATGGAAATTTATATTAAGAATAGCCTGACAACATTACAAATATACACAAAATACCAAATAAGATGATCCATATTGATAATGACAAGGAAGGCCCATCTAGGTCCTTGCCCAGCCCAACTAGAACATTACCTAAAGACTTTCTAGTGTATACAATATAGTCCTTTATTTCTTGGCAAAAACACCCCTTTCCAAATGTTTTTCTCAGAGAGTCTAATAACTTTGATATTTGTTCAGTTGTCAAAATGAACTGGGTACTGGACTATTCAATTGCTTATTCTTCCCAAAAATTAATTATTTATTTATTTCGCATCGCCTGAGAACATGTTTATTGATTCTAGAAAGAGGAGAAGGGAAGAATGGAGAGAAACATCTATATGAGATAGAAACATTGATCGGTTGCCTTTCATTCGTGCTCTGACCAGGGACGGAGCCTGCAAAATAGGCATGCGCCCTGACCAGTAATCAAATCCATGACCTTTCAGTTTACCACTTGAGCCACACTGGCCAGAGTTCTTCACAACAGTTTTGACCAGAAGGCCAGTTTGAAGGCAGCCCTTTTTTTTTGTCCTTCTCTTTCTTTCATTGTCTAACCCCAAATCCATGGCCCTTCACAGACAGCTTTCCCCCTGGTTTTTCTGGTGGAACAGAATCAGAGAATGAGAAAAATGTATTAAAAGGAGGAACCCCACCTACTTCTTTTGAAATTGGTAAGGCCTCTGATTAGCTACTTCACTGATTTCTAAGCATTCCAGGCCACTATCCCGCGTATCCCTGCAGGCCAGGACATAGGGAGAAATGTTCCTGCAAACCAAAAACTCTACAAAGGTCAGTGCCACAGCCTCCCACTATATAGCCACAGCATAGTGTAACTTTTGGGTTTAGGTGGATATGACTTTGAGGAATAGAGTGAAGAAATAAAATGGAGTGAATAGAGTCACTATTGTCAAGCTACTAAATTATTAAAATCGAGTAAGTTGAGGCATGAAGAAATGATTCTATCCTTGTTTTAACTGTCCTGGGAACTTAAACTTTTGACTAACTACCAAGTGCTAAGCACATATACAGGAGTGGATTAACTGGACAAAGAGGTGATTCCTGTCCTGGGCTGGACAGAACTAAAGAGGAAGAGATCTCATCACACTGCTCAGAATGACACACAATTTAAAACTTATGAACTGTTTATTTCTGGAATTCTCCATTTAATATTTTTGGACCCAGTTTGGCAGAAGGTAATTTAAACTCTAAAAAACAAAACCTCTGAGAAGGGGGCACTACTACACATATTTTGTCAATGTGAGCCCCCTTTCCTTTCTGCTCTCCCAAAACACATGCTTTCTCCTTGGAAGAGCCATGTTTGAGTGTTACTGCTTGTTCCTAAAAACAGGAACTGTTTTAGAGCTGCTAAAAGACACGTTCCAGGGAAAGACAGAAAGCTGCTTTACAGACAATAGGTAGTTTTCCCCTGGGATACTTTTTTTTTTTTTTTTTTTTTAACCGCTGAAAGTGTTTACGGCAGTAATGGGCTCCTTTTTTATTTCTTACTTCCTAGAATTAGATCATGCAGAAACTACCCTGCTGTGGCACAGGTTGTGAAGTCACTAAAAATCAAGGTACCAGGTCCTGGAGCAAAGATACAGGCTCCAGGAGCAAAGCTGTTTGCTAAGAATCAATACATTGCAGCAAACGAAGCGCCAGCTGTATAGCAGCAGGGCAGTGCCCCTCCTGCCCCCTGAACTCTATCCCCTGAGCTCTTCTCCCGGGTCTAGACTGCAGCAGAGGCAGGTGGGCTCCTGGCCACATTACCCTACCAGAAGCGGCCGCCCTCTGCCCACTGGGAGGGAAATTGACCAGCGTATCAGGCTCTCACTCAGTTTCGCACCCGGAGGCAGGTTGCTCAGGCAAACCTCTCCGTCCAGCAGAGTTGCACCGCCAGCTCCCAGTTTCAAGTCCTGGTGGTTGAATACAAAACAAATTCTTTCCCCAACATCTTCTCTAATTCTTGAGACTCACCAGAAAGCCATGCACCCTAATTTGGGACCCACTCACATCCATTCCTGAACCCATGAAAACGTTAGTCTTCGTGTGGCTCCTTCACCTTGCTGTGAATGGGTATTTTGGTCTGTGACTGTCATCGCCAGATAGTGTTTTTCTTATCACGCAAAGTTAGTGATTAAGTACACAAGAAAAGTGATCCAGAATCGTGATTTAAAAAAAAAAAGAAGTTTATTGATTTGAGTGGGGGAGAGAAAAGGAGAGAATCATTGATTGGTTGGCTCCCATATGTCCACTACTGGGTATCAACCTGCAACCTAGGTATGTGCCATGAAATGGCAATGTACTAGCGGTTGCTATGTTGAATAGCAAGTGGATTTAGCTCCGTTCCAGCTTTTCTCCACTTCCCTCGAACTTCCTCTTTAGCAGAGACAGGACTAGAGTGAGTAAAGTGAGGCATTCGCTCTTCCTGCAAAGTTTAAGGGGTGCCAGGGTGCAAAAATAATTCCTAATTAATTAATCATTACTTTCCCTGTCTTTCAATGAGTAAGAAATGTCAAGGATTTGACTCTAAGTCAGCCAAGTTTACTATACTCAATCGTATGTATTATATGACACCCTAGTGCTGTCTGGCAGAAGTCTCCAATGTTGATGCAAGGACAACTATATGCTTTTATTCTTTTCTGAAGCCCTGACATCACCCAATGTGTGATAATCCAACACAGAGTAAGTTTCTGCTATTATAGACACCTAATGTACATCATACTCATAGCACAGCAGAGAACTTTATCAATATTTAATGATTGTTAGTTATTGAAGCGTAGCAGAATTTGCCACCTCCAAATATGTCACTTTGGCATAAGAATTAATTTTAACTGAAAGCAACTGAGAAGAAGCAAATACAAGAAAAGCTCTCTGCCCTCCCCCATTTGCCTAAAAAGCAGGATATAAATTTATAAAAATGTTCCTCCTCCCTTCTCTATCAGGAAGGACAGAGGTTAATCCCTTGAGACAACATTATTAAAATCCTTATCAATGGAGAATACAACAATTTAAATCCTCATACCAAACCTTACTCATATTTACCTTGCTTTTCCTGGTCACCACCCCATAACTGGCCTTCCTCACCCCTCTCTCTCTTTGTCTCTAGCTGAAGATGGTATTTAAATCTGAGTTTTAAACTATCTCTGAGATTTAATCATTGTTTACTGTGTACCTTCCATGTATACATGAGGTATATAGGTTAATAAACTTCTGTTTGTTTTTCCCTTGTATGTATTTGCCATTCATATGCCTTGAAGTTTGGGGTTTGATGCCAGAAACCTGTAAGCCAAGATGCAAAGGCATATTTGTAAACGCCTGGCAATTTCCTAAATAACCACCTGAGAAGCTGCTTTAAAAAAATAATAAATTGAGATCTAATTCTTATCCTATAAGACTTCAGCTATTTAAAGTGTATAATTCAATGTGAATTTAGTATATTCACATAGTTGTACAACGATTGTCACAATTTTAAAACACTCCATCACCCCACAAAGAAACACCATACCCTTTAGTCAGCATCTCCCAATCCCTTTATTTGCACTCCCTCAACTAGAGGCAACCATTAATCTAGTCTGTCTCTATAGATTTGCTTGCTCTGGACATTTCATGTAAATGGAAGCATGCAATATGCTGCTTTGCGTGAGCAGCTTCTTTCACTTAGGATACTGTTTTCAAGGTTCACCCATGGTATAGCATGTATCAGTACTTCATTCCTTTTTATAGCTGAGTAATTTTCCACTGTATGGATATAATACATTTCATTTATCCATTTATCAGTTGACAGATATTTGGTTACTTCCATTACTTGACTATTATGAATAATACTGCTATGAATATGCATGTAAAAGTTTGGTGTGGATATATGTTCTCATTTTTCTTCGGTATATGCCTAGGTATGGAATTGTTGGGTCATGTGGTAATCCCATGTTGAACCTTTTCAGGAACTGCAGACTATTTTCCACAGCTGCTGCATGCACCATTTTACATTCGCACCAATATATGAAGGATTTAATTTCTCTTCACCCTCTCAACGCTTGTTATTATCTATCTTTTTTATTGTACCTATGCTGTAGCACCTGGCTTTTGTCTGTCACGGATGAATTGATGAAAGTGCTAAATTAAGAATGTCAGGGGGGGAACAGGCATTTACGTTAGGTTCAGTATTTATTTAACACATGGTGGGAGTGTCTGAATTTGGTACGCTCAGAATCAGATGCTGAGACAAGGATTCCAATGCAAGTAGTTTATTTTGAAGGATATGAGAACACCAGAAAGAAAGTGAGAAGTGAGACCAAGAAGGCAAGGCAGCCAATGCAGGATCAGCAATCAAACCAGGAACTACTGTAGACATGGGCAGCAGGGTCCCTCTATGGAAACTCTGAAAGTCAGCACAGAGCACACACCTCTGAGGTCTCAGGGAGGTGATGGAGTTGGAGTATTTATTCACCATCTCTTGTCAGCTGTTGACTGGGGCTGTTCCCAGGGGGGCATTAATTCCCTGTTCCTGGCATGAAGATAGCCAGAGAAAATCCTCCAAGAAAGGAAAAAAAGGAGGTCCTGGCAGTTTGGAGTTGGTCTGGTCCGCTGAGGTGGTTTGAACAAGCAGATATAGACAGGACACTGAGATAATACTCTACAGGTGGTATGAAATGGTGCCTACCCATTCACAAGGAACTCAAGTTTCATCAAGGCAAGATGTGAACATGTGGAAGAAATAGAGAGCAATCAACAGAATGGGGTGACATGACAAATGACGATCTGAACAATGTACAGTCAGGAAGACAAAACAGAGACCACACATTATAACAGTCCACTCATATAACATGTCCAGAAAAGGCAACTCTACAGATGTTGGAATAAGAAACATCCAAATGTATCAATATATTGGTTCATCAACTGTAACAAATATATCAATATCACATTAATGCAACATGTTAATAATAGGGGGTACCGTGAGAGGGTATGGTAAATTTATTTTCTGTGCAGTTTTCCTAAAAACTGCTCTAAAAATAAAGTCTGTCAAATTTGTTAAAATGCTTATGCATCTGATACCTAACAATGTAAATTAAAGGTAGAGAAATAGCTTTTTTAAAAAAAAAATCCAGTCCTAGTGAGAATTTTTGTAAGTTTATTTGAGCCAAACTGATGACATTCCGGGGAAGCAAGATGTCAAATGCTCCAGAGAATAAATTTTTCAGTTTCCTTTATACATTTGGAATTGAGAAGGGAAGGTAAGAAAGATTACATGAATGAGAGACAAAACAAGGCAGGGAAATCTCTATGATTGAATTACAGACACCATTTTCAACAGATGTGTCACAAGAAATTTTGAAACATGCAATACCTGACTATTTAGTCAGGGGCACTTACTTCTTTTCCCTTAGACTGACAAATAAAAAAATGACTACAGCCAACAGAGCAATAGCTGACCAGTGTGAATGAATCAAAATGATACTTATTTTTTGTCACATTGGCAAAATGTATAATACATTTTTTGGTGTGCCACAGAAGTTTAGTAATTAGTTTAAGTGTCTGGTATGAGAAGAAAAAGGTTGAAAATTGCTGGATTACAGAATAGGTAACAAGACTATGTGTTCTCTTGAGGGTGGTTAAGCTTCTGAGGGGTCTAAAAAAGAAGCATTGCAAAGGTATGTTAACCTAGACGCACAAAAGTCATGGACAGGGCTTGCTTAACCTGAAGTGTGGCCACCTACCATGGCATATGCAGTTAGGAATTTATGATCAGATCACTCTGTGAGATTACTATTGGTTAGATTTATTACAGAACCTCTTTTTGATCCACAGACCAAAGGCAAATTCACGATTGCGTGGAGCTGGGTGTTGGGACAGGGTGCAAGTGACTGGCTATAAATGGGCAGGGGGGTTCTTTTGTAGGTGATGAAAATCTTTTCAAATTGGATTGCTGGTTATGTCTGCACAATTCTGTAAACGTGGTAAAAATCATTCAATCCTATACTTAAAAAGAGTGAATTTTAAGATATGCAAATTATACTTCAATAAAGCTGTTTTTAGAAAATGATACAGAGACTTGAAACTGCCTGCAGGCATTGGGATTCGGGACCAGGCTTACTCCTTTGTCTCTCCGCACATGATGTACTGTGCTGCCCCCAACGATGCTGGAGCCCAACAACTTTGCTGTTGCAAATCCACCAGACATTGCCTGCAGTGAGCTGGATAAATTACCTAATCTCCCTGGGTTCCACTTTCTTCATGTGGACAGCCATGGGCGTTTTCTAAAGATCACAGGAGTACGTACCACCTCAAATCTGATACTACTATATTGTCACAAGGTGCTGTTAGAGATGATTTCTTGGCACTATGATGCCTAAATGCAGTAATGGGATAGTCATGCTAAACAAGTGTGGATTGGAAAAGCATTCTATTGTAGCTCCAGGGAATTTTATAAAATGAGCAGGACTCTAAAAATGAATAATGTAACAGTGCTAATAAGAGTACAGCATAGGACATAAGGAAATAAGCATCAGGGAAGAAAAAGGCAGTGAGTAGCTTGCTGGATGTGAGGCTTTTAATGATTTATACAGTTGGTAGAAAATCTGGCTTTAGGAAACCTCTAACTCAGCTTGATGAAGAATGAAAGGAATTTCCATTAGTTACTCCAGCTCTTAATCAGTTCTTCTGATAACAAAAGAAAATTGAAACCACTGAAGCATGTTTTATGTAACCAAGATTATTGATTTGATTTGAGCAGGTTATGCATTTGTGCACGGGGCAGGAGAATGCCGCATGTGATTAGTTGAATTAGGCCACAGAGTCGTCAGGTTTAGCCAACTCTTTTTTAAACACCAGTCCAAAAATTTCTTTTGCATTAGACACCAGTACCTCAGTTTTGTATAACTGTTTTCCCCCTTAATGTATTTTTTTAATTGTTCCAGTACACTTGTCTCCATTTACCCGCCACCACTTACCCCTGTCCCACCCACCCCCGCTTCCCACCCTCAATCCTTCCCCGCTTTGTCTTTCTCCATGGGTCCTTTGTACATATTCCTTGACTTGACCTTTCCCTTTCTTTTCCCTGTTACTCACCTCGCTCCTCCCCTCCAGTAACTGTCAGTTTGTTTTTTCTTTCAATGTTGCTGGTTATATTTTCCTTGCTTGTTTGCTTTGTTGATTAGGTTCCACTTATAGGTGAGATTATATGGTATTTGTCTTTCATCACCTGGCCTATTTCACTTAGCATAATGCTCTCCAGTTCCATCCATGCTGTCATGAAGGGTAGCAGCTCTTTCTTTCTTTCTGCTGCATAGTATTCCATTGTGTAAATGTACCATAGTTTTTTGATCCACTCATTTATTGATGGGCACTTAGGTTGCTTCCAACACTTGGCTATTGTAAACTGACCTATGAATAGTGCGGTGCATAGGTTCTTTTGAATTGGTGTTTGGGGATTCTTAGGGTATAATCCCAGCAGTGGAACTGCTGGGTCAACAGGCAGTTCCATTTTTCCCTTTTTGAGGAAATTCCAAACTGTTCTCCACAGTGGCTGCACCAGTCTGCATTCCCACCAACAGTGTACTAGGGTTCCCTTTTCTCCGCAGCCTCGCCAGCACTTGCTGTTTGTTGATTTGTTTATGACGGGCATTCTGACCTGTGTGGAGTGGTATCTCATTGTGGTTTTAATTTGCATGCCTCTGATGGCTAGTGATGCTGAGCATCCTTTCATATGGCTCTGGGCCCTGTGTATGTCCTCCTTAGAGAAGTGTCTGCTCAGGTCCTTTGCCCATTTTTTAAATTCGATTGCTTGTCTTCCTCGAATGGAGTCATCTGCATTCTTTATATATTTTGGAGGTCAAGCCCTTGTCCAAGGTATCATTGGCAAATATATTTTCCCATATGGTTGGTTCCCTTTTCATTTTGCTGATGTTTCCTTTAGCCATGCAGAAGCTTCTTATTTTGATGAAGTCCCATTTGTTTATTTTTTCCTTTATGTCCCTTGCTCAAGATAACATATCAGTGAAAATATTGCTGCATGGAATATCTGAGTTTCTTGCCTATGTTCTCTTCTAGGACTTTTACGGTGCCATGACTTATATTTAAGTTTTTTATCCATCTTGAGTTTATTTTTGTGTATGGTGTAAATTGTTGGTCAAATTTCAATTTTTTGCATGTAGCGGTCCAGCTCTCCCAACACCGTTTGTTGAAGAGGCTATTTTTACCCCATTTCATGCTTCTTCCCCCTTTGTTGAATATTAATTGACCATAGAGACATGGGTTTATTTCTGGGCTCTCTCTTCTGTTCCATTGATTTATGTCTCAGTTCTTAAGCTAGTATCAGACTGTTTTGATTACAGTGGCCTTGTAATATAGTTTGATGTCAGATATTGTGATCCCTCCTACTTTGTTCTTCTTTCTCAAAATTGCTGCAGCTATTCGGGGTCATTTGTGTTTCCATATCAATGTTTGAAATGTCTGTTCTATATCTGTGAAATACGTCATTGATATTTTAATAGGCATTGTGTTAAATCTATAAATTGCTTTTGGTAGGATGGACATTTTGATGATGTTAATTCTTCCACTCAATGAACACAGTACATGCTTCCATTTATTTGTGTTTTTTTGAATTTCTTCAGGTCTTTTATTCCTTGGTTAAGTTTATTCCTAGGTACTTTATTTTCGTTGCTGCTATAGCAAATGGGTTTTTCCCCCGTGATTTCTGATTTTGATATTTCATTGTTTGTGTACAAAAATGCATTCAATTTCTGAATATTGACTCTGTATCTCAGTGTTAGATCCAATTCACTTATTAGGTCAAGTAGTCTTTTTTTGGTGGGGTCTATAGGGTTTTCTATGTACACTATCATGTCATCTGCAAACAATGACAGCTTTACTTCCTCCATTCCAGTTGGGATGCTTTTTGTTTCTTTTTCTTGTCTGATCTCTGTGGCTAGGACTTCCAATATTATGTTGACTAGAAGTGGTGAAAGCGGACATCCTATCTTGTTCCCGATCTTAGTGGGAAAGCTTTCATTTTTTGCCCATTGAGTCTGATGTTGGCTGTAGGTTTTTTTCAAATATGGCCTTTGTTATGTTGAGGGATGCCCCCTTTACACCCACTTTGCTGAGTGTTTTTTCATAAATGGCTGCTGTACCTTATCAAATGCTTTTTCCACATCTATTGATATGATCATATGATTTTTGTCTTTCCTTTTGTTTATGTGATGTATTACATTAATTGATTTGTGAATATTGAACCATTCTTGCATCCCTGGGATGAATCCAACTTGATCATGGTGGATGATCTTTTTAATGTATTGCTGAGGTGTTTTGCCAATATTTTGTTGAGGATTTCAGTGTCTATGTTCATCAGCGATATTGGCCTGTAGTTTTCTTTCTTGGTTCTGTCTTTATCTGGTTTTGGGATTAGGATGATGCTGGCCTCATAAAAAGAGTTTGGGAGTCCTCCCTCTTCTTGGATTTTTTGGAAAAGTCTGAGAAGGACAGGAGCTAGCTCTTTCTTAAATGTTTTGTAAAATTCTCCTGTGAAAGAGTACATGGCTTGTGTGCTAGTATTTTTTTTTTTTATTATTGCTTCAATTTTACCAGCTGTTATTGGTCTGTTCAGGCTTTCTGCTTCTTCTTCATTCAGTGTTGGAAGATTATATTTTTCTAGAAATTTGTCCACTTCACCCAGGTTTTCAAATTTCTTGGCATGTGGTATCAGTTGTTATTTTTCTTCTTTTATTTCTAATATTATTTATTTGGGTCCTTTCCCTTTTTTTCTTGATAAGTCTGCTTACAGCTTGGTGATTTTGTTTATCTTTTCAAAGAAACAAGTCCTGGATTTATTGACCCTTTGTATTGTTCTTTTAGTCTCTATGCCATTCAATTCTGAGCTGATCTTGATTATCTCCTTCCTTCTCCTTGCTCTAGGCTTTGTTTGTTGTTATTCCTCCAGTTCTTGAAGATGTAGTATTAGGTTGTTTATTTGAAATGTTTCTGTCTTTTGTAGGTCGGCCTGTATTGCTATGAACTTCTGTCTCAGGGCTGGCTTTGCTGTGTCCCATAGGTTTTGGACTGCTGTGTGTTCATTTTCATTTGTTTCCAGAAACTTTTTGATTTCTTCTCTGATCTCATTATTGACCCATTCATTGTTTAATGATATGCTATTCAATCTCCATGAGTTTAAATGTTTTTGAGTTTTTTCCTTGAGATTGGTTTCTCGTTTCAAGCCCTTGTGGTCTGAGAAAATGCTTGGTATGATTTCAATTTTCTTGAATTTGTTTAGGTTTGTTTTATGTCCTATCATGTGATCTATCTTTGAAAATATTCCATGTGCATTTGAAAAGAATGTGTGTTTTTCTTCTTTGGGATGAAAAGTTCTATATATATCAGTTAAGCCCATTTAATCTAGGGCATAGTTCAGTGTCACAATATCCTCACTGATGTTTCGTTTGGAAGATCTATCCATTGTTAACAGCGGGATGTTAAAATCCCCTACTATCAGTGTATTGCTGTCTATATCTTTCTTCAAGTCCTCCAAGAATTTCCTTATATATTTGGGTGCTCCTCTGTTGGGTGCATATAGGTTTACAATGTTTATGTCTTCTTGATAGATTCTTCCTTTGAGTTTTATGAAGTGTCCTTCTGGGTCTCTTTTTATGGCCTTTGTTTTGGAATCTACTTTGTCTGATATAAGTATTGCTATCCCAGCTTTATTTTCCTGTCCGTTTGCTTGGAATATTTTTTTCCATCTCTTTACACTCAGTCTGTGTAGGTCCATTGTTCTAAGGTGGATCTCTTGTAGGCATATGTGCGGGTCATGTTTTCCTGTCCATTCAGCTACCCTATGTCTTTTAATTGGAGCATTTAATCCATTTACATTTAATATTATTATTTACATGCTTATTCATTTTTCTGTCTGTACCTGTGTTCTTCTCTTTCTCATTCTTTTTCTTCATCTTCTTAAAGCAATCCCTTTAGCATATCTTGCAGTGCTGGTTTGGTGGAGGTGTATTCTTTTAGACTTCTTTTTTTCTGGGAAATTCCTTAATCCACCTTCCATTTTCATTGAGAGTCTTGCTGGGTAGTGTAGTCTGGTATGCAGGCGTTTGCTTTTCATGACTTGGAGTATTTCTTGCCATTCCCTTCTGGCTTGCAGTGTTTCTGTTGAGAAGTCAGATGCTTGCTGTATCGGGGCTCCCTTCTATGTTACTACCTCTTTCTCCCTTGTTGCCTTTAGGATTCTGTTTGCCTTTGATATTTGCCATTTTAATTATGATGTGTTTTGGAATGGGCCTTTTTGGGTTCCTCCTGAATGGGATCCTCTGTGCTTCCTGGACTTGTATGACATTTTCTCTCCTCCAATGAGGAAAATTTTCCATCATTACTTTTTCAAACAGATTCTCTGTCCCTTGCTCCTCTTCTTCTTCTTCTGGTACCCCTGTTATATAGATACTATTATGTTTCAGGTTGTCCTGCATTTCTCTAATCTCCTCTTCTTTTTTTTGAGCCTTTTTTCATTTTCTTGCTTTTTATGGGAGCTCTTTTCTACCTTGTCCCCCAGCTTGCTGAGTAGATCCTCAGCTTCATCTAGCCTGCTTTTGATTCATTCTACTGTGTTCTTCAATTCAGAAATTGTATTCTTTATTTCTTCTTGCCTCTTGTTGATAATTTTTATGTCCTTTTTCATGCTGATATAGTTTGCAGTAAGTTCCTCGAAGTTTTTCCCTGTAGTGTTTGGTAATTCTCTCTGAGCTCATTAAGCTTTCTTTTAACCATTGTTTTGAACTCAATATCTGATAATTTACTTACCTTTATTTCATTTAGTTCTCTTTCTGTGGATTCCTCCTTTCCTTTCTATTGGATGTTCTTTGGGTGTTTCTTTGTCTTCCCATTATTTGTGAGAGTCTTTTTTCTTTTTCTTCTGCTTCTTAAATT
The DNA here is from genome assembly GCF_021234165.1 of Pteronotus mesoamericanus. Taxonomy (NCBI): domain Eukaryota; kingdom Metazoa; phylum Chordata; class Mammalia; order Chiroptera; family Mormoopidae; genus Pteronotus; species Pteronotus mesoamericanus. The sequence goes on from NW_026555109.1 coordinate 1,787,795, forward strand.
GATCTGTCCTGACTTCCTGACTTTGTGGTGTAAACTTCTATGGCAGGAAACCTGTGAGATTAAGTGGTGCAGTCCCCTTGATCTCCTGACCTTGCTGCTCTTTAGATGCCTTTTATGCCATTTATGGTGGCTCTCTGGACATAATTGTGTTTTGATTGTTGTTTGGTCTTTCCTTGGTAGGTCCTACCCTCCAACTTGTTGACTCTGCCCACCATGTCTTGTGTGTTTTTTTGCAGGTGCTTCCAGAAGAAAGCCACAAAGCCCAGGAAACAAGCTCATATCCACAAAAATAACTCCCCCCGTAATCCCACTATCAACAGCAAATGAAAATATTTAGTAAGGCTGTAAATAAATTAAGACTATTATAAGAAAAGAGAGAAATAAACTATTAGTATAAAGCCTAATGACTTAATATGAACAAAATTGTTGGATCGAAATAAATGTCAAAAAGCTATATAGTAAAGAATGTATCGCAAATAAGACAGGGGGCGAAAGACAAATACCATATGATCTCACCTAGAAGTGGAACCTAACCAACAATACAAAGATGCAAGGAAAATAAGACCAGCAACACTGAAAGGAAAAGAAACCAACAAGAGACAAGAAGGAAGGAGGGAGTAGGGGCGGGGGAAAAGGAAGGGAAGGGGAAAGTCAAGGAACATACAGCAAGGACTCATGGACAAAACCAAAGGGGAAGAGTTGAGGGAGGGAAGGAAGGAGGGAGGGGGCAAGGGAAAGTAGTGGGGGGAAGGCAGAGACAAATGTATTTGAAAAATTAATTAATTAATTAAAAAATAAATAAATAAACAATCAAACAAACAAAAAAGAATGTATCGCAAATCATGGAGAAGATCAAGTGGATTTTGTCTTGGTTGCCTCTTGGGTTTACTACTGTTTTTTCCTTCTGGATCTGCCTCTGCTGATATCAGATGTTGACCCTGTCTGGCCTTAGGCAGTCTGTTGGAGAATTCCAGGAATCTACTGTCTGTAGCTATCTCCTTCAGTTGTTAATCTAGTCACTCTGCACTCAGCAGTCAGGCTTAGCCACCACAGGGAAGGGCAGAGTTTCTCCTGGGGGCGAGGATATTATTTCCTCTCTTTCTACTTCCACTCAGGAGCATGGTCTGCCTGAGCAGGATTGCTGCTGCCATGTGGAAGATGCCTCAGCACCAGGATCCTGCTGGCTACTCTCTTAGTTCTCTCCCCAAAGCCTCTATCTCATCTTTCCCCAAATGTCTCTAGTTCACTCTGCCCCTCCCTTAGCCAGGGATCTACTATCTGTGGCTGCCACTTTGTTCTCAGCAGTAAGGCTTAGGCACCAAAGGGGCAGGGCAGACTCCCTCCTGGGGGCGGGGCTGGTTTCCTCTCAGGCTACTGCCACTCAGGGGTATGATCTACCTGAGCAAGATGGCTGCTGCCGTATGGGGATGAGTCAGCACTAGGATCCCACTAGCTATTCCTTCACTTCTATCCCCAAACCTTCCATCCCCAGTCTCAGGCGCCGCTAGCCCACCCTGCCCCTACCTTCGCTGGAGCCCAGGGTAAGTGGCTGCAAAGGAAAATTTATGCATTGGCCTTTAAATAGCTCTTTGTGTCTCCAGTCACCTGTCTCTGGCAGAGAGCAACCCTGCTGTTTTTTGCAGCTGGCTGTTATCTGTGTACTGTTTGGGCACTGGTGCCATAGGCTGGGAATCCCTGCTTATGGTTTAGACACCACTCTTCTCAGGCGAATCCAACTGGCCACTTATATATCCCTCTGGCAGTGCTGCCTGTGGGTGCCCAGCCAGCCTTCTCGAGTCTCCAACACACTCTTTTCCAGTGGGGTTGTGCCGATGCTGATTATTCTGTCAGTCCGAGGATATAGGGCTCCTCTCTCGCTATTGTTCAGTTGTTTGTTCCGGGTGATTGCTCCACAATTTAGTTGCACTTACAGATTGGTCCTAGGAAGAGGTCAGTGTGACTTCCATTCACTCCTCTGCCATCTTGTCACCCAGATCCCTCAATGTATTTTGAGTTTGAAGTTTATTAGCTGCTTGCAAAGTTAATTCAACTGATTATAGTTATTTGGAGGGGGGTTTTGTGAACTATTACCTTATGGATATCTAATGGTCAGAATGAAGTTTATCAAAACAAGATAATCCTGTATCTGACCAATGTTTCAAATGATTTTGCTTATCAACAGTAATGGCCATACTAAGGATTTTTATCATCTTCTTCATTTTTTCTGAATTTTACAAATATTTTAAAACAAATTGCTGTTGTTTTACTTTAATTTTGGGCATTTTAATTTATTTAATTATACCAAATAATACATGAATAGTTTCTATTTGTAAAAGATTCAAACAACACAAAAATATCTAGGATAAAAAGTGAAATCCAACCCCAGCTATCACTTTGCTGCAGCTGTAACTACTATAATAGTTTAATGTACATCCAGCTAATACTTTATTTATTTTGCTCATATGTAGTTTCCATGGTATTGTATTAATTGTTTTGATTATATAATATGTTGTGACTTTGTGCTTAAAAAAAGTCTGGATGATCTTTAAAAATATGTATATAATATATAGTTATATCCAAAATTACATGTGTACTATATAATTTATTTTTGATAGCTACATAGTATTCCAGTGATGTAGCATGTTTTATAGTTCTCACATTGATAGACATTAAATTCACTTGGTTTTCCAGTTCATCGTGCATCCTTTATATGTACATGTTTGAGCACATGAACAAATGTTTTTATAGGAGAGATTCATAGAAGTGGAATTTGTGGATCAAAGAGTATTTGCATTTTTAGTTTCGACAAATACTGATATAATGTTGTACACACAACCTAAACCATATACACTCCTACCAGCAGCTTATGAGTGACTGGTTCTTTTACACATCCTGATTACCAATTTTTAAAATTTTGCCAGTCTGATTGGCAAAAAAATATTCTATTTCCTGAGTGATAGTAATGTTGAAGTTAGGCATATTTTCATATATTTATTGACCATAAGTGTTTATCCTTCTGTCTTTTGTCCATTTTAAATGTTTCAAATATATTCTTTCAGTCTTTCTCTTGACTTTTATTTTAGTTATATCATTTGTCATGCAGAGATTTTTCATCTTCAAGCTGTCAAACCTGTCAACTTTTTCTTATGGCATTTGAGTTTTGATTCATTTAGAAAGGTCTATCCCATAACAAAATTATATAACTATTCTCCTGCATGTTCTTCTAAATCCTGAACACTTTCATAACATTAAAACTTTATTCCATTTGAGGATTTTTGTTTTATTTTGTTTTGGGTATAGTGTAAGGAAGGGCTCTAACTTTATTTTTTTTCCACATAGGTAGTCAACTGCCTCAACACCACTTTGGAATAATAAATTCTTCCCCCACTTATTTTAAATACCATTTTTTTTAGTCAGATAAGCATCCTTTTTCATTGCACTTTCTATTTTATGATTAGTCATGTATAGGAAATGTATTTGTTTAATTTAAATTTTAATACATTTTATCAAGAAGGTCACTTCATTTTTCCTGTGTGAAAAAAAAAAAATCTCACTTCATTGTGATGTCTTGGAATGATTGGAATTGTTTTCAGCCAAGTTCACACCATCTGAATGTACCAAGAAAATGAATGAGAATGAGATAGTTGTTAAGAGACATTTTTCTTTAAAAAAAAAATGATGTGCTTTGCTATTCAGAGTGTGGTTCTCAGACCAGCCATAATGACATAATGTGGGAAGTTATTAAATTGCAATATCTTGCCCTGACCAGTGTGGCTTAGTTGGTTGGGCATCCTCCTGCAAAGTGAAAGGTTGCCAGTTCAATTCCAGGTCAGGGCACATTCCTAGGTTGCCAGTCTGGTCCCCAGTCTAGGTGCCTATGAGAGGCAACTGATTGATGTTTCCCTCTCATATCGATGTTTCTCTCTCTCTCTTTCTTTCTCCCTTCCCCTCTCTCTAAAAATTAATGATAAAATTAATTAATTAATTAATTAATTAATTGTCATATCTCAGGCCTTACTCCCAGGTCCACTGAGTCTAAATCTGCATTTTAACAAGCTCTCAGACCATGTGTGTGTACATTCAAGTTTGAAAGTACTGCTGTACTAAATATCACTTTTATTGCTTCTCTAGCAAACACAGCCCCTCTTTTATTAGGAGCACCTGATTTTGCTTTGCCGAACTGCACTCCCCACCCCCACCATACACACACACACACACACACACACACACACACACACACACTCACAGAGACTAGGTGGGACTGTCAACTGAAGTCTTTTTCTACCCTTGCCAAGGGGAGTGAGCATTTGACAAGAGTTCAGCAAATAAAAATCTGTCTCCTTGGAACTCTTGACATAAACACTAAAAATGATTAAATCTGTTTATTCCAAAGACTGTACAAAAACAAATTCCTACCCATTAGATTTTGCTCTGCAGAACTGTCTTAGTTTCTTCCTTTCCTGGGACCTGACTTCTCCTTTGACTCTGAAAGCTACATCATGTTCTTTGAATAATTTCATTTTTGCTTTACTTAACCAAGATTAGGTTCCGCGGCTTCTATTTAGCAAACCCTGATAAATTTCTCCAAGTGGGATATTACAAGGGACAAACTCCATCATGTGGATTGGCTGAGTCAAGACAAGGCAAAAGAAGCATACATCCTTCACTGGGAAGTTAGGGATTCCTCCAAAGCAATTAGAAAACTCCTGGCTGTGGAGACACTACTGTGTCCTGGAATTCTGTCCTTGTGCCTACTGAGGCTAGAGTTTTAGGAGACTTGAAGGAAGGATGTCATGTCTTGGTTACTTCTTGCGACTCTTAGTAAAGTATTACAAAAAAGAAGCAAGCCTTGAAGTAAAGGACAGCCCTACAAGGCTAGAAAAATGGGGACCTATTGCTCAAAGATAAATTCATCAGGTCTATGCCAAGATTTTAGGACCAAGACTATGACTGACCACTAGAGCATATTAAGGACTCAAAAATCACTAAAATTACTATGTTGTCAGCCTCTAGAACAGTGGCAGGCACATGGTAAGTGCTTAGTAAGTATTTTTTGAGTGAATAATTAAACATTCATTTTGAGCATTACTAGTCTAAGCATTTGATTAAATGCAAATCAGATGAAAGGATACCAGAATTTTATGGGAGTTGTATAGCCAGAGAAACCGAAAGCCTTTCAAACAATGTAATTTTGGTGGGGTTGACCCCATCATCCTCAACTCCAGGGTTTAGCACAGGACCCAGTTATGGCCAGTTGAGGCTTTCTCCAGACACAGCGATTGGTAGAAATAGAGACATGACCCATGCCAAGCCCATTTCATTTGTGGATCAGCTGTAACTGCTTCAGGACTATTTCAGATACTTGAGATGATAAAGGCCCTTTCTCTGCTTTAAACAGCTGGACTTGATTTCTGTCACTCATACCTAAAAGGAAAGTGATATATACACTTAGTCTACAGGATTATTTATTGAAGAATTCAAAACAGTATGTAAAATCAAGATACACTTTTCAAAACTTTCCTCACTGATTTAGTCAATGCTGTGGAAGCTAATAAATTGCAGGCAAGCATGATCTTTCTGTCTTTTGTTCACTTCCATTTTAGGTTCTCTGAAGTAGGTTGAGCTGCAGTGTGAATCAGTTATGGCACCAACAGTATGCGGGAAAATTGAACTGTCAAGCTGCTCATGAGAATAGAGAGCAGAATGTCTCCATGACCCTGCAGGCTCCTGCTCTTGTGACCTCTAGTATTATTCTTTGCCCCCCACCCCACCCCCCGCTCTTTTTTTTTTTTTTGCTGGAGAATTTCCTAAGATTCTGTCTTTGACCTTCAGCTCACTAAGTTCATTCTCTCTCTTTCTCTTATCCACTTTCATCTTTCTATCCTTACCTTTCTTTAGATAACACTCATATTTCTTTATCGCTAAATTCTCTTTTCTCTAAAGAAAGGTATATGCAAAGGACAGTGGTCATTCCCCTGGATGAGAGTATTATCCGCTGAGATCAGGGAAGCTTTCACTGAGGAGGTAAATGGGCTTTAAAAGATGAGTAAGACCCTGGCCGGTGTGACTCAGTTTGTTGCAGCATTGTCCCACACATTGAAAGGTTGAAGGTTCAACTCCCAGTCAGGACACATATACCTAAGCTGTGGGTTTAATCTCTTGTAGAGGCACATATGGGAGGTAACAAATTGATATCTCTCACTCACATTGATGTTTCTCTCTCTCTCTCCCTTCCCCTTCTAAAATCAATAAACATATTTTAAAAATTTTTTTAAAAAGGAGGAGCAGGGATTGTTTTGGTGGACAAGGGGTAGAGAGGGGGGGCACCATGCCAACACATTCCAGACAGAAATAACAAGTGTGAATGTAGAAAGACATGGATATATAGAAATATAATTGTAATAGTAAATTTTAATTCCCCATTATTAATGTATAACAAATCAACAAAAACAAGTAACTGAAGAAGCAAAAGATCTAAACAATATTGTTAATAAGGTAAATTAATCAATCATATGGGAAATGTGTGTCACAAGGAGAAGTTGTATCTTTTCCTTCTCCCAGACTTTTATTTAGGTAATGTTTAAACTTAAAGGAAAGTGAGAGAAGTGGTATTTCTCCACTGGGACACTTGGTCTGGTGCCAGAGAGCATATAAAATCAGAACACAGACACAACTGAACATGGTATTGCTTCCTGCGGTGTCAATTCTCTTTGAAAATATTTGGGGAAGTAAAACAGTATTTTTATTTTTTTACAAAAGCTGATTTTAATATTTCTGGAGCAGAATGCAAACATCTCATTATTTTTTAAGATGATGCTCAAGTCCTCAAAGATGATTTTTAAAATCTCAGAAAAATGTATTCATTCTCTTCAGCCACTGGGAAGACTTGGGTAGAAATGTTCGAAAAGTACAAAGTCCAAAATTTCTAATTTGGCCCAATTTTGTAATTTGCCTCCCTTCTCCTGCACATTTCCAGCCTCATCATCACACTTCTTTCCACTCCACATGACCTGGGCTCCAGGCTCTAGGCGTGTCTTATCATTTCCCAACTATTCCTGTCAGCAACTGCTTTATACCTGCCTTGAATCATCCTTGAGAATCCAACTTAAGTTTTACTTCCTCTTTGAAACTTTTCTAAACAGAATGGAGAGGAAGGAGTATATGGAGGCTCTTGATAAGCTATATTAAGAATATCACTTTCACCCCCAGCCAGCTAGCTCAGTTGGTTGGAGCATCAGTCCATATACCAAAATGTTGCAGATTCAATTACTAGTCGGGCATATTCTCTCTCTCTCTCCCTTCCTATCTCTCTAAAATCAATAAACATCCTCAGGTGAAGATTTAAAAAAAGAGTACTGTTTCCAGTTTTTCACTCCCTTTACCAGTAAGAGTCTCTTACTAGTTGTCCTGTGACTTGCAGTGACCTTCGGGTAGGAGGGGTAAATTTTCCCTGCCCAGCAGATCAGATATGACAAATACCATAATGAAATGGGATTTCTTAGAAACATTGCAAGGTTCAGCCACTTCTGTTTTCCTTCTGCTGCAACAAAACAGGGGCTGCTCTTTCAGACTGGACCCTGGAATGAAGAAGACACGTGGAGGAGAGCTGTCACCAGTTTTCAGATGATGTGTAACAGGACTGAGAAATAAATCTTTGTTGTTGCAAGTTACTGAGATTTCAGGGTGTGGAAACCAGTTTGGAACCACAGATTAGTTGAAGCTGAAGACATTTAATATTAAACAGATGCAACCAAAAAAAAAAAATGCCTTTTCAGAACTTCTCTTAACTGATGTTTTTCTCTCTTGTGAAGAACAAATAAGATAAACAAATTTGCCCATTGTATATTGGCATTAAGTCATAGTAATGCATCTTCTTTTTCAGAAGATAAATTATACATAGTGCAGTGATAAAAGAGATTGGATAATATTTGCTAAATTCCTGTAAGAAATCTGTGTAAAAATTATTCTTTAGTGTTTTATTTTATTTTTACAATTTTTTATTGTTGTTCAATTACAGTTGTCCCCATTTTCCCCCCATTACTCTCTCTTCCTTAGTGTTTTAATGTTTCCACTAAAGAAATGGGGATTGTCCATTAAATGTGCTTGAAATCCTCATTCTGATTGGATGTCACATGGCCAATCATTGCTGCCCTAGGAGAGGTCATCAAAGGGAACTAAGCCTCTCCCCTTCTGGAGGCTGCTACAATACCTTACCCTCCCCACAGAGCTTGGCTGTGGGTCACAAGCTACACTTATGTGTCTGCCACTGAGATCCAGTACAGAGTCTGTAAAATGCTCAGACATTTGGAAAATTCATCTCAGAGCAAGGAGCTATAAAATTATATAGATATTCCTAGATTTGTTGAGCAAATTGTTGAAGATAGAAAATAAAAGGCATAAAACAATAGCCATTTGACTGGTTATTACTTATTATTGTGCAGAAACTTCCTTCTCATTGAGCGTTAAAAAGAATCACAGTTGAAACAAGAGATACTGTGAATTGGTGAATGCTGTAGCTGGGTCATGGGCACATCAAAATTTCTTGCACTTTCTTCTAATTTACACGTAATTTGAATTTTTCCATAATGAAAGGTGAAAAGAGAGAGAGAGAGAAAGACAGACAGACAGAATATAGGCCTATTCCAGCTGAGGGAGGAGCCACCTGACTTTAGTGTTTAAGTCAGCTGAATAAATTACTTAACTTTCTAAGCCTCAGTTTCTTCACCTGTGATATGGAATTAATAATATCTCTCCCAGAGAACAGTGTTTTTTATCCTCACCTGAGGATATTTTCATTGATTTTAGAAAGAGAAGGAGAGAGAGAAGGGGCAGGGGAGGGAGAATGAGAGAGAGAGAGAGAAAGGGAGAATGGTCGGGCATTCCATTCCCAGTCAGGCATGTGAGGGTTTGAACCCATGCTCAAACCCACACATGCCTGACTGGGAATGGAACCTGCAACCTTCGGTGCATGGGGTAACGCTTCAACCTACTGAGCCACCAGTAGGTTGCTTTTTTTTTTTCCAAATACAATAAAAAGGTTATTTAGAAAGTTACTGAGGTAGAAGTAAGCCATGGAAGAAGTAAGCCAGCTGAACTGCGTGGGCTCAGCGAACAAGTTAGAGAGGCAAAATGGGGGCCCATGGAACTGAGGAGAAAGAGAGAGAGAGAGAGAGAACACATCTGGGGGAAGGGGGTTGGAAAAGGGGACAGGGAAAGGCAGGGTGGAGGTGCTCCTTCGAGAGACTACTGTGTCCTCCAGCTTGGGGTTATTTATCTGGAGGTCTCAGAGGTGAATCCAATAGAATATGCATTAGCTTTCCATGTGTGTCCTTTCAGGGTTGTGGTCTCTAGGGATTAGTTGGTACCAAGGCAGGGGGGTCATTAGTCAATGCAGCTGGTCCTGATGTCAACCATGGTGTTACTTGACTGGTTTTGCTGCTTTTCTGGGCCTGGAGGCCGCAGTCACCACAGACGAGCAGCAGTGCTGCGTCACCGTCACCGCATTCCTCCCTTGACGTTAGTGCAGGAGGCCAGGAACTAGCCCACGGGGAAGGGAGAAGTGTTTCAAGGACAAATACCTTTTGTTGGCAAAACAAACACCTTTTGTAATGAGACTTTTTCCTTCTGGTTACTAAAGGAACCCTCAAAATATTTGAAGTCTCTATGTAGGAAATTTGCAACTTGATTATAATGCATTTGTATTTGGTAGCAATGCTGTTTTAAATATAAGTATGTGATTGACTTTTAGGTAAATAATTTGTAGGACTGGGAGGATAAATTTGTTTGAGCAGCCCCTAATCGCCTGCCTGTTCTCTGTGGACTTGTAACTCCAGCCCAGCTGCGTTGTGGACCACTCCTTAAAAGACTCCAGCTTCCTCAGCTGACCCATAAGAGGAAAGGCCCAAAAGTCCATCACAGCTGGATAGTCTGAACCACTTATCTCCTTTGCTACGTTGAACCTGTTAAAGTTCACTGTTAACTGAAATGTTCCTTCACTAACAGAAGGTTCCTTGAGGGCCTCTCCCTTTCCCTCCAGCAGCAGTATGCAGTGACACTTCTGCTCCTGATGGTGGCAAGTTGTAATATTTAACTGCCTTCTTTGGCTAGAAATGAATTCTTCCCATTCTTTCCCATTGAATTTTGGAAGGATGGCAGACAATTAAAAGGAGAAAAAACCTGCTTCTAATTTCACTTTGGAACTAGACATTTATCCCTTAACTCAGACTAATGCAGATAAAATGGTAAAAACAAAACCAAAAATTTTCTTTCTCACTGAATTCCCACAGGCCTCTGTTTAAGCATTTGGAATGTTCTGTTATAGCATTTAGAATATGTAGCGTATCATTTACTTCCCCTATTAGACAGTGAGTTCTAATATGTGATAGATGCTCAATGAATGTTTATTAATGGATAGATGGATACACAGACTTATGCATGGACGATGAAAGGAAGGGTATGTGGGTGAATAAATGACTATATAGTTCAATGGATAGAAGGCACTCTGCAAGCCAGAACACAGCGCTAAACATTGTTAGTGCTTGCCCTACATGTTGTACCTATTGTTTAGTTTTTTAAATTCATGTTCTAAATCTTAAAAGAGTGTTCCTAAAACAGAAATTTGGATGGGTCTCCCATAACTACTTTAAAAGGGCTTAATTTAGGCCTGCTTCAGGATGTTACCCTAATTCAGAGCAAGGGAATTCAGAACAATAGGGAGTGCCTTGTCCCATTTCAAATGTGTTTTCTGGCATATTTTCACCAGCATCTTCTTTATTGTGTGGTTCATTTTCTCAGTCTCCAAGATGCATGTAGTTTCCATTGAATCTGTAGTGCCTGTCTTGTCTTCTGGGAGATTTCTGAAGTGAACAATGGTACACTGTTGCTTTGAATGCTGTAAGGAAGTCCAAACCTAGGGATCATTTCTTTAAGTAGAAGTTTTGCTACTTAGATTGCCTTCTCAGTTCTGGTGGGGTATGCCTCTACTCATCCAGAAAAAGTGTCCACAAGAACTAATAAAAACTTAAAGTTTCCTCTGGTTTTAGGCATCTGTGTAAAGTTAACTTGCCAGTCTTGAAATGGGAATATCCCTTTATGTTGTACTCCCTTTTCCTTTGGGGCATGTTCTATCTTAGAATTGTTTTTGGAGCATATCTGGATGGTCTCTTCCAATGTGGTCTAATGGGGTCCATTAAAGCATCCCTTCCATTAGTGTCCCTTAGTGTAGGTGTTTGACAATACGAGAGGTTCAAAGAATAAGATCATACCATCAGTGTTGATTTTTCATATAGAATTAGGGTCAGTGTTAGAGAATCCCCATTCATGGGGTCATTCCTCAACTCACTCTATGTAATAGCATTTAAATTCTGACAAGACCAGGTGGGGAATCAAAGCTCCAAGAAGCAGCAGCCCTTGAGGGACTTTTCTTGCTGCTTTATCAGTGGTTTGGGTTCCCTGGCTTGTTTAGGAACCATTCCTCTGATTTTCTGGGCAGTACATTATGGCAATCTGGTTAAGTAGATTGACTGCTTCTAGTAATTGTAAAATCTCTTTTGCATGTTTGATGTCCTTATTCCCCAAGGTTAAGAGTCCTCTTTCTTTCCATATTGCCCCATGGGCATGGACTACCATGAAGGCCTATTTAGAGTCAGTGTGAATGTTAACATTCTTTCCCTGGGACAATTCTAAGGCTCTGGTGAGGGCAATCAGTCCAGCCTTTTGCACCAAGGTTCCCATGGCAAGGGTTTGGTTTTCCATTACCTTGTCTATGGTGACTTCTGTGTACCTGGCTCGTTGCTGACCATTCTCTATGAAGCTGCTCCAATCCATACATAATTTCCAGTCAGGTTCTATCAGTGGCTGGTCCAATAGATCCTGTCTGCTAGAATAAACTTGGTCAATGATTTCCAAACAATCATGCTGGAGGTCTGAGCCTCCCTCTGAGTAGGGGAGCAGGGTGGCTGGGTTTAAGACAGTGGTAGTCTGTAAGGTAATATTTGGGCTGTCTAATAAAACCACCTGATATTTTCCAATGTACCTGGCCATCAGCCAATACCCTCCTTTCTGTTCCAATAGAGTTAGGGCCTGGTGTGGTACAAATACCATAACAGGCTGCCCCAGAGTGAATTTCTCTGCTTCCTATAAGATGTCACAGGTAGCTGCTGCTGCTGCCCGGAGGCATAGCAGCCATTCCTTCGTTATGTGATCCGCTTTCTTTGAGAGATAGGCTAATTTCCCAGAGTCTAGGTTAATGTCCCCAGTCCTATTACTTGTCTTTCATGAATGAATAATTTGAAAGGTTTCTGTGAATTGGGTGATCCTAGTGTGGAAGCCAAAATTAGTTTTTCCTTCAAGTTGTCAAATGCCACCTGACTGTCTCTTGTCCATTCAAAAGGTTCAGAGTCTAGTCCTTTCAGACAATTATACAATGGTTTTGCTATAAGTCCAAAGTTTGGGATCCAAATTTGGCAGAACTCTGTAATCCCTAAGAATTCGCAAAGCTGCCTCCGGTTCTCTGTGATTTTTATTGTAGCAATGGCTTGTTTTTAATTAGCCATCAAGCTCCTAGTGTCCTGTTTCAGTTGGAACCCCAGGTATGCCACCTCCTGTTTGCAATTTGGGCTTTGTGAGGTGATACTTTATAGCCTCTTTTTGCCTAATGATTCAGAACTGTGATGGTGTTGAGCAAACAGTCCTCATCAGTATTGCTAGTTAGTAGTAAGCTGTCTATATACTATATTGGGTTGGCCAAAAGTTTAATTTTTTCCATAAAATAAAAGACAAATTTTTCATTTTTATCAATAACTTTATTGATTTGGATTATTTGTGTGTGTTAGCTATCTCCCACTATTATCTTCTAATGGGTAGAGGCCAGGGGTCTTGCTAAACATCTTCCAGTGCATAAGACAGCCCCACAAAAAGAAGTATTTGGCCAAAATGTCAATAGTACCAAGAAACTTCTCAAACCACTTTTGATATAGTTGATCAGCCACAGCACCTTCTCCATAGACTGCACAAACCCTTTTTCTTCCGCATTTCCATTGCACTTTTACCCTTCTTGAAATAATAAAGCATAATATACCAAAAATGCAGTGTATTTTCTTCCATATTCAATATTAAAACAGCTGCGCAAAATTCATCAATTTTGATAAGTTTTTTTTTTTAATGTACACTGATATGACAGCTGTCACAATGCAATCTAACAAAAATTTTTTCAAATGAAATTAAAGACAAGTCAGCACTATTAGAGCCACTGTATGGAAAAAATTAAATGAACTTTTTGGCCTGCCCAATAGAACTCCCAATTTCAATGTAATATCCCTTAAGTCTTTTGCTAACATCTCCCCAAATATAGTCAGGGAATTCTTAAACCCTTGTGGCAACACAGTCCAACAGTATTAGTGCATGGCTTTAGTATCTGGGTCCTGCCACACAAAGGCAAGTTATAGTTGAGGCTGTTCATCTATTCAGTTGCAGAAAAAGGCATCCTTCAAGTCTAGGGCTAAAAACCATTTGTTATTCCCAGGCACCATGGTCAACAACGTATAAGGGTTGGGCACCATGGGATGAGTATCCTGGACAATGTCATTTATGGCCTTAAGATCCCATACAAATTGATATTAGAGTGATGCTTTTGACTGGAAAAATGGTAGTGTTATAGGAAGAATGGTGTGGCCAAATTAATCCTGATTTTAAGAACTTCTGTAATACTGGTTGAATTCCGGCTAAAGCTTCCTTTTTAAGGAGGCATTGTTTATTACATGAGATCTGCACTCCTTCTATTAGGTTAATTTTTACAGCCTTGATGTTAACTGCTCTACCTGCGTTCCATCAGCCCAAACAGTCTGATAAACCTGCTTATAGATCTCATGTGGGAAGAGTCCACCACTGGGTCTTTCCAGGCAAGTCAGGAGTGCCTGGGCTGGAGAGCATGTTCCAATGGGATTTCTACACATAATTTTTCAAGAGAAAAAGTTATTTGTGCACGCAATTTACAAAGTAAATCTTGGCCTAGCAATGGAATGGGTCAATCTAGCATGTAGAGAAAACTATGCCTAAGTTTTTGATCCCCAACTGGCATTCTAGGGGTTGAAGGAACATCTGTTGTTGTAATTGTCTGGTCACTCCAGTAACCATTACTGCAGATAAAGTTTTCTTGGCTAGTTTTGTTTTTAGCACTGACTATGTAGCTCTCATATCTACAAGGACTCAATTAACTTGTTCCCAATGCGAATTGTACCTGGGGCTCCTGTGAGGAAAGAGTAATAGGTCAGAAGATGTCTTGGGGAATCCCTGGGCCTCATCATTTGTCAACAGACTCATCTTTCCTTTCTAGCATTTCTCAGCAATGGTTTTCATCCTTTCTATTTTTCTTTTTGAGTTCTGGGCAGCCCTTTCTCCAATGGCTTTCTTCTTTGCAATAGGCACATTGATTGACAACTGGTGGGTCTTTTCCTTTTCCTTTTGGGTCCCACCTCTTTTTCTGGTTTCCCTGCATTGTGTCTAAGGGAACCATGGCCTGTTTTAACTTCCTTGTTTCCCGGGCATGGTAAATTTTAAAGGCTATGTCCTGCATCTGGGAGGGATCCATTCTCAATGCCCTGTACAAACATTGGTGCTTCCCTCTGATATCTGGGGCACTTTGTCCAATAAAGGTCATGTTTACCATCCAGACAGTTTCTGGTGCCTGTGAGTCAGCATCATTGTGCTTCCAATAGGACTGATAGGTCCTTTCTAAAAATTCAGGAGAATCTTTGTTTGTTTTTTGTTGAATGGCCTATATCACATTCAGGCTCTTTTGTTTAAGCATCCCTTTCTTAAGCCCTTTCAGTATTTACCTTTGGTAATGTTCTAGGAAGGATAGGTTTCCACTATTCAGGTCCACTATTCAGGTCCTTATTCAGGCTCTGTAAAGAGAAGTGCCCCAGCCGGGTTGGGAGTCCCGTTGGGATTCTCTTGATAGAAGCAATGAGCCTCTTTATTAGCCTTAATTATAACTAGCCACCTTTCATCTGCTATTAGCAGGATGTTGAGGAGAGCCTGTACATCTGCCCAGTTCGGATGGTAAGTGGCAAAAACAGAGGTGATAAGATCTGCCATTTTCTGGGGATCCTCCCTATATGAGGGGTTGGAATTCTTCCAATTCAGTAAATCTGAAGTGGAAAACGGAATATGGGCCCAATAGTAGCCAGCAGGCTGGACTTCCTGTTTTTTTCTATAGGGTATTGCTTCAAAGAGAATTGTTCTGCTCTGAATAGGGACACTCCCTGGCCAAATTGGATGCCCTGCTGGGTCATTGAGGGGGTGATCATTCCTTCATCATACAGGGGTGGGCCTGTTGCCCCTGTGGGCCCTATTTCAGGGGTATCTAGCAGCAGAAGTGGTGATGGGGGAAGTCTTCCTGCTGCTAATCCTGTGGCCCCTAGGTTCAGTGCATTAAAGAGACTCATTTCCTATTTTCATTTTCTTCCTGTGTCTTACTATCAAGGAGTGGTTTTTGAAGCAACTTCTCTTCTCTGTATCATTAAGTGGTTCCCTTTGCTTGCCAAATCCTTATTATATAAAGACATAAATGTCTGGACATAAGGGATTTCATCCCATTTCCCTGATCGTTGGCAAAATAATTCCAATTGCATGATGGTGTAATTTAAGGAACCATTTAAGGGCCACTTTTCCCCATAGTCTAAAGTATACATAACCCAAACAATGTTATAATAGAAAACCAATTCCTTCTTAGCCATTAGATAATAGCTGTACATAGACCAGTCTGCTAAAATTCAACCCAGTGGGCTCTCTCCAGGCATCAAAACAGAGGCAAAACTCCCCTGGCATGCTGACTGACTGTTTTATGGTAACAACACTATGTTTTTCTGGCATTTACCAGGACCTTTCATTTGTGTTTCCAAATTCTTGGACCCTGACACAGTTGTGTATGGAAACATATGGAAAATACTGATATTAATTGGCAATTTGGGGCCAACTCCCAGGTTCAAGTACCCTGCTATTCCTTCTCTATCTCCATTTACACACCAAGGTCAGATTGGGCAGATGAGAGGAGAGGGACAGGGAAATTAAGTAATAATAAAACTCTATCTGTACCAAATCTTTCCACTGCTGGGATTATTGGCCATACCCTACTTCCATCGTATCTTCAAGGACATCTAGGCCAGGGATGTCCAACCTTTTGGCATCTGTGGGCCACACTGGAAGAAGAAGCATTGTCTTGGGCCACACATTAAGTACATAAACAGTAATGAAAACATGAGCAAAAAAAAGGTCTGTGCATAATTTTCATGATATGCACCACCACAGATAAGCAAAAAAAGTCCTGATTATGCAGCAGCCCTTTTGATAATCTTATAGAATCGTCGAGCAGGTCTGAAGTTTGTGACCACTAATACAGGAAATGTACATATCTAAGTAATAAAACTTAGTAATAAAACGAAGTAATATTTTAAGTAAATTTATGATTTTGTGTTGGGCTGCATCCATAGCCATCCTGGGCTGCATGTGACCTGTGGGCCATGGGTTGGACACCCTTATGCTGTGTGCTTTTTGCTTATTAATAAGAATAAGCTCCACTGGCTGCTCTGAAAAGCCATCTTTGCATTGTTCTGGTGTCTGCCTCTCCACTTGCTGCTGCCACCTCTGCCCCATGCCTCCTCAGTCACTGTGTACTCCAGCAGCATTTTCACCAGAGTCCTTGAACTGTCCCCTTTTTTTTTTAATCCGCTGTGTAAGATCACCGGTGTGCACACCATGTCGGAGGTGACCCTTGATAGCAGCTCCAAGGTCACCACCAAGGACTTAAAGGAGAAGAAGGCAGTTGTGGAGGAGACAGAGAGTGGAAGAGATGCACCTGCTAATGGCAACACTAATGAGGACAATGCAGAGAAGGAGGCTAACAATGAGGTAGATGAAGAAGAGAAAGAAGGAGGAGAGGAGAAGGAAGAAGAGGAGGAAAGTGATGGTGAGGAAGAGGATGATGAAGATGAGGAGGTTGAGGCAGCTACAGGCAAACAGGCAGCTGAAGATGATGAGGATGACAATGTTGACACCAAGAAGCAGAAGACAGATGAGGATGACTAGACAGCAAAAAAGGAAAGGTTAAACTAAAAACAAAAGGCCGCTGTAATCTATTTACCTTCCCCTTCCCGTCTTAGAATCTAAACATGATCACCTTCAAGTAGAAAGTCCCACCAGCCACCCACAGATGACATGCGCTCTCCATCACCCAACCAAAAACCACATGAATTTGCAACAGGGGACGAAAAAACCCAAAACTTCCAAGGCCCTGGGTTTTTTTTGTTTTTGTTTTTTTTTGTTTGTTTGTTTTAGAAGTACTCTAGAAAGAAAAACTTGTTTTTATTTCATTTTATATTTTTGTGCCTATTGTTAGGGGTCCGCCACTTTTAATGATCTCAGGATGACCATACCAGCATTTGGAGCGTTGTCTGTCCTACTTCCCAACTTTACTTGTGGTGTGACCATGCTCATCATAATCTCCAAGGAGAAAAAAAAACCTTATAAGAAAAGCAAAAACAATGACAACAAAAAATCTTATTCTGAGCATTCCAGTAACCTTTTGTGTATGTACTTAGCTATACTATAGGTAGTTGGTTTGTATGAGATCGTTAAAAAGGCCAAAGATAAAAGATTGCTATTTTTTTTTTGTCTATGAAGCTGCTGTTTATTGATTTATTTTGGCCTGTGTGGTGTATGTGTGAAACAATGTTGTCCAACAATAAAGTGGAATTTTATTTTGCTGAGTTGTTCTAACAACAACAGAAAAAGAATATAAGTGCCCTGGCTGGGTCGTTCATTTGGTTGGAACATCATCCCGCACACCAAAGGCTGCGGGTTCAATTCCCAGTTAGGGCACATACTAGGCTGCAAGTTCAATCCATGATCAGGCACATATGAGAAACGATTAATCCATGTTTCTCTCCCACATCGATTCGCCTTCTCTCTTGCTCTCTCTCTCTCTTTCCCCCTTATTCTTCCCTCTCTGAAATCAATAAACATATCCTTGGGTGATGATTTAAAAAATAAAAGAAGTATAAGCAGGAATGCAATGCTATTACAGCAGCCAGCATTTACTATGGGCTAGGCATTATCAGTAAGACCTTTACAAGCATTATCTCATTCTCTCTCTTTTAGGATTATTTTAATCCTCACCTGAGGACATGGTTATTGATTTTACAGAGAGGAACAGGAAGAAGAGAGAGGGAGGGAAACATTGATTTGAGAGAGAAATATCAATTTTATGCATCAAACCCACAACCTAGTCATGTGCCCTGACCGGAAATCAAACCTGCGAACTTCTGGTTCACTGGATGACACTCCAGCTAACTGAGCCACGAAAACCAGAGCTCAGGACTGTTCTTAATCAGGACTCTTATCATCTCTGGCACTATTAGACCTTTACCAGTTGATAAAATATGGAAATACTACAGTACTGGTTGGTAACTAGGCCCACCAAGTGCCCCTACCTGCACACCTCCCTGACCTCATGAAAGGCACCTGAGGGGCCGCCTTGACTTCTACCCATTAACAACCTGCTGGGACTGCGACAGCTCTCACCCGTTTTTTACTCCCAGACCCGTAAAAAAATGCCCAGTGCCAGCCTGCCTTTGCAATGTATGTTTACTTGCTGACATCTGGCTCTCTCTGTAATTATCGTGGCTGCTTGTTGGAGTAGTCTCCAAGTACAGGTTATTCAATATTTTGAATGCCAGCCCTGCTTCTTTTTTTTAGTACCAACCACAGCAGATTAAAGCAAATCCAACTAAAAGATCTTTTTAAATCTCTCCAGAAGTCAGAAGGTTTTCATTTGTACCTGCCATCTAGGAGAACTTGTTTGTATATATCCATAATTATTACACAGTTGTAATCATAGCAAAGTTCACTTTTGTGTCTTGCTTCTTTTACTTAACATTGTCATAAGCATTTTCCCAAAGTAATACATAGTTTTCAAAATTATTATTTTAATAATTTATCAGGGGTTGCTTTGATTTATGCCAGTTATCTGTGCTCAAAAATTATGCGTGGTGGGTGTGGGAGAAAAAGAGAGAAAAGAAAGAAAATAAAATGATATTTACTGGGACCTCCCACATCCCTGTAGATTTTCCCAACAGGTGTCAGTTAGCTAGACAAAATATAAAGTTCAAAGTTCTCTTACTGGGATGAATTCGTTGCCCTGGAGAAGAAAGTCCAACAGAACTTCACAAACAGCTGTAGTACAACTTCACCAAGATAACTACTTCTTTGGTTCTGCATTATTTGTTTTAATGCCATTTTCTTGGGGAAGGTCAGTCCCCATGATACTATATATAATGTCTTTTGTAGAGGTACTAAGACTACAATTAAAATAGGGCAACTAGGACAAATGATTAGTTTTGAAAACATAGCTTGCCCATTAGGTTCTAGAGAAAGATCACTAACTCCTCAGAAACATCACTTGATGTCAAAGTGACTAATTTGTTTATTTTGAGAACATTTTTAAAAACAGGGTCATCAGTTTCTATGCCTTAAATCAATTGTCTCTCTACTTCCCTGTGTCTTCTTTCAAGTTGGGAAAGTAATAAAGAAAAATGAGAGGACTTGACAACTCTAGATATTCAACACACTTTCCAGTTACTAAGGCTTTACATTTTCTTTTTTCTTCATAGAACACAATATTATCCCCTGCTTAGCAAACTGTAGGAAATTTACCAACAGGGTTTACTTAACAGAGCAGTTTTTGCTTGGTCTAATTTTAGGTAATTACCCGTCTTTTCCATGCTTGTTCCTCTAGTACTTATACTGGTCCTGGTTTGTCACACAGCAGCATATACCCCAGAATCCCTGCTCATGGGGCAATAAAAAGAATGGCTCAATTTCCTTCATTGAATATCAAGCATGCAATATAAGCAAATGGATAAAATAAATTCCATGCCAGTCATAAAAATCTACGTATAAACAGGTGGATTATGAAAAAACAAAACCTGAACTAAAAATGACTAAGTAAGTGAACGATTTCATGAAACCAAGCCAACACTAATATTATGGACAGCTGGATATCTAATCTGAGTCATTACCCAAATAGGGCACCCTACTCTACGTTCATCGAATACTGAGGATTTTCATTCAAAAGGCTGTGCTTTCCTGGAACTGAGCTTGCTAATGCCTTAATAAAGTTAGTCCTTGGAAGTAAAGAAGTTAACCTCTGGAAATAAATTAAGAAGGAAATAAAGAAGGAAAAAAAATCTTTTTACTTACAGAGCTTCAGTCTTTTTGTTGGAACATATTAAAAATGCTTTACTTCAAGTAAAGGAGCACATTTCTATTCACTACACCAGAGAGAGGGAAAATACGATTTCTTCAAGACCTCCTCTGTGCCAGGTGCTGAATAGGCAGCTTTTGGGTATTTTCTTATGGAAACTCAGGCAAACCACATGCCAAAAACTGTCCCCAGAGGCTCCATGTCACTGGCTTGCTGAGCAGACATAGTAATAGCTTCCCTGCATATACCACAAAGTTTCTGTAAGACCAAATAAATGAGGGCAAATTATTGAAGTACTTCAACTGAAGTACTTTTATTATAGTGGATAAACCAACATTCATACATTATTAACTCAAATACAAACTTTACATTAGGGTTTACTCTTGGTGTTGCAGATTCTGTGGGTTTTGACAATGTATAATGACATGCATCCACTATGACAGGGTCATACAGAATAGTTTCACTGCCCTAAAAATGCCCTGTGTTCCACCTCTTCATACTTCCCTCCCCTGGAATTCCTGTCAACCATTGATAATAATTCCCTTCAAACTCTAGCAAGGCTCCTTTGAGTTCTCTTCTCAACCAGGCCTCAATCTGGGCCTAAAACTTGAACAAACAGTAGCAAAGTTTCTAATATCTCAAGGCAGCATCCCTAGGATGACCCTAGCCTCACTTAAAGTGCCTACCTTAGGAAGCTCAAGTCAGCCAAAAGAATTTACTGTTGGTTCCAGCTGATACCTGAAGACAGAGGCGCATCTCCCAGCCTCTGTGGGAGGGGAGGAGCCTCACTTTGACAAGGGTTGGTTAACAAATCCAGATGGTTTCACATGGACCAATCCCTTCTTCCCTGTTTTTGTAATTTTTCACTTCTCTGACTCTTCTCAAGGCCTTGCCATTTCCCCTCCCTACTCTTTTCTTCTCCCTTTAAAACATCCAGTTTTCTTTGCATAGATCAAAGTTGAGTTTAGTTTACACTGAATTCTTTTCCCTATCGCAGCTGCTTAAAATTTGTCTTCATTACTTTAACAAAAGCTTTATCTTTGACACCATTTATCTCTTTACTATCTCGAGTTTTGCCTCTTCTGGAATGTCACATAGTTGTTATCACACAGAATTCAGCCTTTTCGGGTTGTCTTCTTCCACTTAGCAATGTACATTTGAGTTTTCTCCATAGCTTTTCATGGCTTGACGATGTTTCTTTTTATCTCTATGTAATATCCCATTGTCTCGATTTACCACAGTTTATTTGTCCATTTACCCACTGTATGGCATTTTGACTGCTTCCAAGTTTTGACAAATATGGATAAAGCTGCTATAAAGATTTGTGTGCAAGTTTTTGTGTGGACATAAGTTTTTTTGAAATGTAATGTTCATTTTGTTTTTCTTCCTGACACACTGTCTTAAGTCACCTGAACACTTCCACGATAAGTAAGATAAAAAAAGGTGAAACCTTAGTGAGTCAGAGAATTTAACTTGTGCAATTAACCAGGATATTTTCCACTGCATTTGATTTTTAAGTAGAGAACAAATATATAAGGAAACAAGCTATTAGAAACTTATTTTTTAAAAATAACACCTTATAGGTTGAGTCCCAGGATTTTTGCAGTTTACATTAGCCGTTGTTCCTATATCTATGTCTATGTCTTGTAGGAGAGGAAAAAAATTCCCCTTCTTCCCTTCCAGGTTCTTTGGCTGGCCTAAAATTAAACTGACTTAAGGCAGACTAACAGAAGAAACACAAATTTAATTTATACATATATATATAAGATATATGTTTATATATTATATAAATATATAATTTATATTTATAATTTATATAAATTTATATATCTTATACATATATAAATTTGAGACTCAAAGAAATGACCAAAGCAGGCAGGTTTTCTACTTTTCAGACAAAGAAACAACACTTTTGTGAAGAAACGACAAGACAAAGGGGTTTGGACTTGGGAAAGTGAAAAAGTAGTTTTGTCCATACAGCCTTCTTCATTCTGAATTCCCTATCTCTGGTGATAGGGCTGTGTCTCTACCTCCCAGTACAGGGAAGATTCCTTTCACGTGGGAGATTTATCTCCTGAATTTAGAGGGACAAAGGCAGGTAAGTGTGTCCTTCTTACACTGGCTGTTTCTTAAGTAACTTTAATTGAAAATAATCAATATGCCAAAATGGCATATTTTGGAGAGGCATATTTTGCTTCCCCTCAATCTATAAAATGGCCTTCTCACTACATTGTCTAATATTGAGCAATCTTAAAGTGCTTGTCTTGGCCGCAGATCTCAACTAAAGAGCTCCCTGTAAATAGGATGCCATTCTTGATACTATGAGATTTCACATTACACCATGACTGTGGCATATTTATCAGATGATTATCAGGGGTCTGGTCCAACAGCAGAAAGCAACTTGGGAGATGGCCTTTTGTGAGAACTCTACTAGGGTCAAGGTAATAACTGTTTAGTCTACCAAGAAAAATATCCCTCTTCTGAGAAACATTCTCCTGACCACGTGGCACATATTGCATTCCATCAAGTTGTGAATGATGCTCTTGCCACTGTGTAAGTCATGAACCCTATCATGCCAGTCTGTTCTATCCCCAATATATACCTTCTTCCTTAAAAACCTTTAATGGTTCTCCATTACAATAAACAAAATCTAAACTGACTTTAAGGCACTTACTAATCTGTCTCCCACTAGTTTTCTTACCATTAACATTCACTACATGCCCCTCCCTTTTATGTCATATTGCACCCAAGACTCAGTCTGTTAGATAAGCCATATTTCAATACATTCTGCACTCTTCAGGTTCCATGCCTGGTCCAACAGGGGAATCTCTTTCTCTTTTTCCCCTAGCACCTCACCAGACAACGTTGTAACCACCATTGAAGGCCCTGCTGATATTTTACTGTAATTAACTTCCTAAATTCATCCAGTTAAAACATATCACTTCATCTTCCATTGATCAGTTATACTTTGTTTGAACCCTTGATTATTGTACATCCCACTGCTTATCTCTAATAATGATGGTCTTAATCAAAAGTCTCTTTCCTCCATTTTATCATGAACCCCCAGAAGACAATGACTATACCATCTGCTTGGTGTCCTCCATAGCTTTCCAACAGAGCATCTCACTCAGTATTTTCCATTCAATAGAATGGAAGCCTTTAAAATTAAACAGAAAGCAGCTCAGGGAGCTGAAGTGAGCCAGTTTGGGGAATCCTAGGAAAGCAATTTTTCCAAGTTGGCTTTGTCCTCTTATGCTGCCCACCATACAAGGCTCTCTCTTAAGCTCTGTACCCACAGCTCCACTGGAGGAGGCTCTGGGTCCTGTTGACCTTTATTAAGCAGTGCAACTAGAATGAAAATCTTTGGGTAAATTTCTTTTGGTTTATTACTAATGAGAACCATGTGGCAACATTGTGACTTGTAAGTAATATATATTTGGTTTTTAAAAGTGTTGGGAGTGAAATCGGTGTTTTTTTGTTATGTTGATGAGGGTCATATGTTGATAAGGTTAGTTGCAAGTCACGAGAGTTGAGGGCTGGTTGCCAGTGGAGCCAATCTTACGATTAAAGAAAGAGTTGAAGCTTTCAGTTCCACCCTACCACCCTCACCCCTGACCTCGAGGGTGAGGAGATGGACTGGAGATTAAATCAATTGCCATGATTAATCAACCATTCCCATGCAATGAAGCGTCCATAAAAACCCAAGAAGATGAGTTCCAGAGGGATTCCTGGTTGGTGAACACATGGATGCTAGCAGCATGGCCTGCCCAGAGAGGGCATGGAAGCTTCATTCCTCTTCCGACATACTTTGCCCTGTCCATCTCTTCCATCTGTCTTTTCCTGAGTTACATCCTTTTACAATAAACCAGTGATCTGGTAAGTTTCTCTGAGTTCCGTGAACAATTCTAGCAAATAAATGAAACCTGAACAGAAGGTTGTTGGAACCTCCAATCTGTAGCCAGTCATTTAGAAGCATAGGTAACTTGTGTGCCTGAGGTGTGTGTGGGGAGGAGGAGCAGTCTTCTGGGATTTAACCTGTAGAATCTGATGTTATTTCCAGGTAGATAGTGTTGGGGCTAGAGAAACTTTTGCCTTGCCCATTTAGTTCTTCTAGCTGGATGAATAATTCAAACAACATACAGTAGATTAACAAGAGAAAATAAAAATTTATTAAAATTTTTAATACATGTGTATTAGTCAAAATACGTGTGTACAAGGAATTCACATAAACACAAAAAAATCCACAAATAGGCAACATGGGGTATATATGACATTTTGGACATTTGGACAAAGGGAAGGGGGGAAGGACTCTGGATTTCAGAAGTGAGAATGAGAGATTTGTAGGTAATTGAGAAAGAGCTGAACATACAGGGCAGGTAAATTTTTGCTAGGCAACTCAGAAACAGTGAGACACAGAAGGTAATCTAGTAAACCTGCTTAGAGTCTACCTGATATGCTATGGTGGATATGCTTAGGTATTTATGACACAGTACCTTCCTAAAGAAGTTTCTTCTATCTAAATCTTTTTAAGAAAAAGGGGAAGTAAAAAACTCTTCCTGAGTTTTCTTGGGCTTCCATTGGTTTCAATTTAAAATGAGATGCACACCAGGATGGCACATTTGAGGGACACTCACTCTCAACCACCGCAATAGTGTTAGAATTGAGTTAAATTCTCAGGATACCCTAGTGTCCTAAAAATTGTTTGTTGGTGTTGAGGACACCCCATCTACTTTGGAACTGGATCCAGGAACCCAGTTTAGATGCAAAGAACCTGAAATAATGACTGAATTAAATTAATAAATGCATTAGAGAAGAAAGAAATTTTTCTCTAAAAAATGGGTGTTTTCTTCAAGTATAGAATGACCCATCACCACTCTTGGAATTCTGTTTTCTAAGAGAGACTGAGTACATATGTAATTTTAGTAATAGACAATAATATCTTACATTTTAATAAAGAAAAATTAATTATATGTTTAAAAGGGGGGTCCTATTAATTATTCTATTATATTTTCTTATTAAAACATGTTGGATTGTACTCAGAATAAAAATAATAAAATTTAAGGGCATCATGAGCCTAATTTACTTACTTGGAATTTCTGAATACTTAAAAGTGTGGTATATTTAAAAACTATGGTATTTTATTTTATTTTAATGACTTTTTCCTTCCCTGGTAAAACATTCATCCTTGTTCTTTCTGTAAACTTTTATTGCTTTTAGTCTGATACAGTAGCTCATTTTCCTGCACTGAGTCACTGATTGCAATTTCTTAGTAAAATATCATCATATTATCTATGCTATGGTCCCTTTGAAATGGTCTCATTTTTTTTATTCTCCTGAAAAACATATTCCTTAATGATAGAAAGAAGAAGGAAAAGAAAGAAGGAGGCAAGGAAGCTGGGAGGAAGGAAGTTAGGGGGAGGAGAGGGTGAAAGGAGAGAGGGAAGAAGGAAGGAGAAGGCTTTCTACTGTTAGCAAGCACTGAACTAGGTTCAGATATGAGTTTCTTTAAAAAAAAAACAAACAACTAAACAGTGACTCAACTCTTCAGTTTTTTTCCTTAAAATTCTTTGTCTCCTTTTTTTTTGCAGGAGTTATTAATATCATATGTAATACTTCTTATGATTTTAATCTAAGCAAACTACAGGCTATTCTTCACTATGCTGAACTTTAAAACCTTCGCTGCTGCCAGATTTAATTTCTAGTTCTAGTGGTCTTGGTTCTCCTACTCACACTGTATCCTCTGTGTCCCACAGTCACATGTATCCTTCACATACTAGACCTATTATCAAGTCCTCTAAAAAACTTAACTAGATAATTTTGTCACAACCTCCTCTCTACTCCCTTCTCACTTCTGCATGGAATTTGTTGGTCTGAATTATCACTCTTTTGTTTGGCTTCCTCATCGAACAGTGAATGAGATTTCAAGAAAAAGAACCTTTTAAATCCCTTAGTTGGGGAGTCTGTGAAAGCTTAATGATGTCCTTTCTTTTTGACTTTCTACCCAGTAAAACACTGCCACCTTTCTATGGAGCCGACACACAGATTCAGTGAAGTTATTTCTCAAAAAGCCTCACCTGACCTCCATGGTCCTTTACAATCTAGATACTCATATACTTGTGGATGGTTCTAAACCTGTTTCTCTTACCCCTCATTCACAGCTTGCTTTTCTGTCTTCATAAACTGTCCAGCATATGTTCTTTTCACACCTCATTTTCTTTTGTCATGTGGTCACTCTTCCTGGACATTCTTCCACTTCACATTCACTCAACAGTTAGAACAGAAATAATTCAATCTGAGAACTGTTTGTGTATTCTAGACCATCAAATCTTATTATATCATTTCTCCAACTATAAAACTACATTCTCTATCCAGTGCTATTCAGATCCTAATTTATTCTTAAGGTGCTGTGTACCATTCCAGATTACCATAGTTAGGAAAGAATGGAAGACCCTCATTCCTCTCAAATTTAACTCCTTCAGAGTACCTGCTCTTATAAAAATAACAAAATGGTGAATTTATTCATATTTCTTCTTTCCCCCTAAAGAGATCCTAAGATTTAAATTATTTTAAATTAACTAACTTACACAGGTAATATAAAACATAAAAATTTCAATAGTAATGAATAAATGTGAAGTCCCCCCATTTCCAATCTTTTCTATTATCACCAGGCTGGTGCATGCCCTTCTAGAACATTTTCTGTGCAGGTACATATATGTTTAAATTGCCATAGAAATATATAGAATTTTTGGTTTTGCTCTGAGTTGCAGAACTATTAATGGGAATCAAAACTGAAACACTAAGAAATTATAACATGCCAGTCCTAGCCTTTTGTAATATACTTGTTCTGGGTGGTATAGCTCCCAAGGCAGCCAATTGCTCTCTGTCCAACCGCCAAGCTGAAGCATAATGTCTGGTAATAGCTATGGATTTTTGAGAAACAACTTGGTCTATAGGATGCCTGTGGCATCACTTCCCACTGTTAGCCATGACAGAAATAGATGAGGGAGGCTGGGATCCCCCAGGCAGTGGTGAGAAGTATTGATTGCCATGGTCCAGTAGTGGTCTGCTTCTCAGTGCCAGTTCTGCAGTCAGAATCTCAGGCTTTTGTCATGGATGTGGCAAATAATGACCAAGGAGGCCAAATGCACTTGACTTAAGTTTTACTCTCTAGATTTTTTTATAAAGCCATTAAGAAAATTTCATCTAGCATAACTTTGGTTGCTTATATAAAGCAAAATCAAATCAAATGCTATTGAACTCCTGGAAGCTTTCTAATGCTTAATACTTGGTAAGAATTCTGATCCATTTATAAGACAAGCCAGAACTGATGAGGAATAATAACAAACACTTAGTCTATGATTGCATCATCACTTCTACATTCTTCCATTTCAGAAGGAATTCTGGCTGCATACTCCAAAGTGGAAGTTGTTGGTTAATGAATGCTAATGGGAAACCTAATAGTACAGCAAAAGAACAGGGCACTTTGTGTTAGGGCCCATGGCAAAGCACAAGATTTACTGAGAGATGATAGCACTGCCAGTTCTTTTATAAGTAAGAGAAACATCTTTTCCAAAATATTTTTTTTAATAATTCAGTGAAGCCTCTTTGTCCACCAAAGGCTGAACCAATATGAACTAACAGCAGGCATCACTCAAGTTTCTTTTTTATAACATGATAAATATATATATATATTTATATATATCCTATTTATATAAAATCTCTTGATGAAACATATGTTCACTATTTTTTAAAAATGAAAATACTACAAAATTGTGGAGGCTAAACATATTATTTTCCCTCTACTTTCTAAGTTCCTCTAGCTGGGCTAATCGAAAATTAGCATAGATATATGAACAAGAGAAAATCAAATTTTAATACATGTGCATGGGGAATTCACATAAACATGAAAATTCCAAAGACAGTGAGGCAACATTGGGTATGTATGACATTTTGGACAAAGGATAAAAGAAGGGGAACAGGGTATTAGAGTTCAGATGTGAGAGTGGGCGTTTTACAGGTAGTTGAAGAAGAGCTGAACAGACATGGCAAATTCTTGCTAGTCGACTCAGAAACAATAGGACACAAGCATTACCTAGCTAACTGGCCCCTGCCTAAAGCCCAGGCTAAAGTGAAATCCTAAGATTCCCTTCCTGAAGTGGACCTTTCCATCTGAATCTCTTAGGCAGGAAGGGGGATGGTTTAGGTTCTTTCTGAGTCTTGCTTATCAAAGAATAGCTTAAAATCAATGTCCCAAAAAGGCAGCTTCAGGGTGGTAAAACTTTGGTTCCTTTCATAATCAAGAGAGGAAAAAGTCAGCCTATTTTTAACTGCAGGTAATAGCCTGCTGTAAGAATTTTCATGTGTGTTCTCTCATTCTTTTTGCTGTGATTATAAGACAGAAGAGAAAGAAGTTAGTGAGAGCTCCCCACAAGTGGAATTAGGAAGTAGGAATGGACATCACAGGCTGATAAGGCACT
The DNA here is from genome assembly GCF_021234165.1 of Pteronotus mesoamericanus. Classification (NCBI taxonomy): domain Eukaryota; kingdom Metazoa; phylum Chordata; class Mammalia; order Chiroptera; family Mormoopidae; genus Pteronotus; species Pteronotus mesoamericanus. Next base: position 1,816,532 of record NW_026555109.1, read on the forward strand.
AGGTCCTCTCACCAGAGTCCCCCAACCCCCACCCCTGTGCATGATCAAAGGGAAACAGTTTATGGCAGGATATTCCTATGGTGGTCACAGAAGTCAATGACAAGAATGGCTAAGACTCAAAAAGAATGAAGAGACATTTAGAGAAATGCAGGACAACCTGAAATGTAATAATATCCATATAATAGGGATGCCAGAATGAGAAGAGGATGAGGAAGGGATAGAGAACCTGTTTGAAAAAGTCATGATGGAAAACTTCCCTCATTGGAGGAGAGAAAAAGTCACACAAGTCTAGGAAGCACAGCGGGTCCCATTCAAGAGGAACCCAAAGAGGCCCACTTCAAGACACATCATCATTAAAATGGAAAATACCAAAGACAAACAGAGAATCCTAAAGCAAGCAAGGGAGAAAGAGGTAGTAACATAAAAGGGAGCCCCAATACAGCAAGCATCTGACTTCTCAACAGAAACACTGTAAGCCAGAAGGGACTGGCAAGAAATATTCCAAGTCATGAAAAGCAAAGGCCTGTAACCAAGACTGCTCTACCCAGCAAGGCTCTCGATTAAAACGGAAGGTGAAATAAGGAGTTTCCTAGACAAAAGAAGACTAAAACAATATACCTCCACCAAACCAGCACTGCAAAATATGCTAAAGGGACTGCTTTAAGATGAAGAAAAAGTTTCTATGAATACCCAGTTCCTTTCAGAGTTACCAATACTTGGAATATTTTTAATACTCATTAACCTGATTGTGACAATGATGTTATTTTAATCGTTCTTTACTATTTGTTGAAACTAAACCTGTTTTAGTATATTTCTTGCCTACTTCGATTATTTTTTTTAAAAAAAAGCTTTAAATGACTTTTTGGTGTTCACCGATTTATTGATTAAAGGTTTGTAGAGCTTTTTCCCTAAAAACAAAAAAAAAACAAAAAAACCCCTATTAACCATGTTTTAGATGTGTTGCAAATACTTTGCTATTCTATTCCTTGTCCTTTAACTTTTTTTATATGTATATTATTCTATAGTTAAATGTTTAATATAGTCATATTGTCAACATTTACTTTATAGCTTCTGGGGTTGAATATTTTACTTCAGGTCATGAAAAATATTAGTTCTATTTTCTTCTAAAACTCCTTAGATTCTACATATTGATTTTTAATTCACCTGAATATTTCTTGTATAATGTGTGAAATAGGGCTATTTGTTTTATTTCAAGTAATAGTAGTTCATGCACCTTATTTGTTGAATAAGCCTTATTTTCCCCATTGATTTAAAATATCAACTCAATCATACGTATATTAATCAGATATATATGTTTGTCTCTAGAATGCTCATTATATTTCATTGATCTACTTGATTATTTCTGTGCTGGTGTCATGTTGATTTAATTGCTGAAACTTTATAATGGTTTTAAATTTTTAAAAATATTTTATAATTAACTTTGACATTTTAAAAAATAAATAAAATCAACCTACATTTAAGAAAGAAAAAAAGAGAGATGGAACGCCTACCTTTTGCAACAACATGGATGGAACTGGAGAATATTAAGCTAAGTGAAATAAGCCAGTTGATGAAAGACAATTACCATATTATCTCACCATAAGTGGACTCTAGTCAACAAAATAAACTAATGAACAAAATAAACTACAGGCATGGAAACATGGAGCAGACTGAGAGTGACCAGAGGGGAGGGGGAAAGAGGACAATGGTGGAAAGAAGGGGAAGGGACTAGACAAAGAACATGTATGAATGACCCATGGACATGGACAACAGAGTGGGAATTGACTGTGGGAGCGGGGGATGGGGTAGGATGGGTGTAGGGGGGTAAAGGGGGAAAATTGAGACAACTGTAATAGAATTAACATATTTTATAAATAAATAATAATAATAAACTATTTAAAAAAATGGCTAAAACCAGATCAATCCAAGGTGGAGGAAAAATTGACCAGAGAATGACCTCAAAGTTCATTTTACCATTATTATAATGAAAATTGACACCTCAAATAGAAAGCAGGGGGATTAATGCCATGACAGTTACAGAACAGAGCATATTAGGGAAGACACTCTCCCAAACAAAAGGCAGAGACAAAATTTGGCACCACAAACTTCAGGAACAACTCCCCTTTGGGAATATATAAAATCCTAAGAACTGTCTGACCTCAGTGTAGAACTCACTGGCAAGTTTCCCTATGTCCACTTTGATGTGTATTTTTGCTTCTTTCAGTGGTACCCTGTGAGACTTGCAACCAAGGAAGTAGTGGGGAGCGTCAGCCAGTCCTTGGCTTACCCCATAATCCTGGCCTCTTTCTTTCTCTCAACCTAAATAAAACTTCTTTTAAATTCACCTAGACTCACTCTTGAATTCTTTCCTGTGCAAAGTCAAGAAATTACAGGTCACAAAGTGCTTAGGAGACTCATTTCAGGTCTTCTTCCAGTGACAACTATCTGCATTTTTTCAATTTTAAACACTTCTTTCTATGAGTTTTAATGCATATATATCAGTAGATATGTGTGACCTCCACCAGAATCAGGATATATAATAGTTTTCCTCTTGCTATCCCTTTTTAATCATCCCTTCCCTCACCCCTAATCCCTGGTACTAGCAAACATTTCTGTCACTGAAGCCAGGGGTTTTTGAAAATATCATGTAAATACAATGATAGAATCTGTAACATTTTGAGATTGGCCTTTCACTTGGTGTGTGTGAGATTCATCCAAGATGTGTGTATCAATAGGTCGTGACTTTTTATTGGAGTAGTATTTCATTGTGTGAATGTAACATGGTTCGTTTACACATTTATGAGTTGAAAGATATTAGGTTGTTTCATAATTCTGGTGAATATGAATAGAGCTCTGAAAGGAACTAAAGTTTTGCCATCCTGAAGATGCCTTTTTGGGATAATGATTTTAAGCTGGTTATTAAGAAACGAAAATCTGAGAAAGAACTTTTAACCCTGCCCCTCTTTCCTACCCAAGAGATTCAGAAGAAAAAACCTGCTTCAGAAAATGAATTTTAGGATGTTTGCCTTACCTTAATATGATTTACATAAGGTAATAGGAGGGCTTTAGGCTGGGGCCTGTTAGCTTGATACCCCCTGTATCCCACTGTTTCTGAGTTGTCTAGCCTGAATTTGCCTGCTATGTGCGTTGAGCTCTTCCTCAACTACCTATAAATCATCCATTCTACTGCTGAAATCTAATACCCGGTTCCCCTTCTTTTATTCTTTGTCAAAAATGTCATGTATACCCAGGACTGCCTCACTGTTTTTGGAATTTTCATGCTTATGTGAATTCCCTATAAACATGTATTAAAATTTGATCTTCTCCTGTTAATCTGTCTCCGCTAGAATAACTTAGAAAGTGGAAGAAACAATAGTTTTTTTAGCCTCCACAGCTGCTATAAATATTTGTTTACACATTTTTGTGTGAACTAAGCTTTTATTTCTCTAGGGTTTAAATACCTAGGAGTGGAATTACTGGACATATGGGAAGTATATGTTTACTTTGTAAGATATTATTACATTATTTTCCAGAGTAGCTGTGCCATTTTTTATTCACCTCAACAATACATGAGAATTCTGGATGCCCTCCATCCTTGTCAGTTTTTGATACTGTCAGAATACTTAATTTTAGCTATTCTAATTGGTGTTAGTGGTAACTTGTTTTATTTTGCATTTTCCTATTGACTAATAATGTTGAACATCAATACTTATTTTCTGTCCATATGTCCTCTTTGGTAAAGTGTCTGTAGAAGTCTTTCACCATAATTTAATTCGGTTGTTTGTTGTCTTAATATTGAGTTTTGAGAGTCCTTTTCATATTGAATCACCTGTGTTAGCTAGGTGATTTACAGATATTTTCTCCCAGTCTGTAGGTTTTCTTTTCATTCTCTTAACAGTGTATATACATTAAAAAAAAAAACAACAAACAAATGTGAACTGAGCATATGCATGCTATTTTATAATATACTTTTCATTTAACAATGTAATTAGTTCTTCTCAACATAATTTTAATGGCTGCAGAATATTTCATTGTATTCCATTTCACAGAACATGAATATCAGACAAGGCCATTCAGTGACCATGATCAAGATAAAATATAACCCCTCTGTTCTTATCTACATAATTTATTTAACAAACCCCTCCATTGGACATATTGTTTGTTTTTTGTTTTATATAGTTAAAGACATTACACTGGTAAACATACTTAGAGCTAAATCTTTTTATACATTCCAAATATTTCCTTAAGACGAAACCTGAGAAGTGAAACTGCTTTTTCAGATTACATACATTTTAAAGGCTTTTGAAAAAAAAATATGTATCATTGCCCTTCAGTGAGTCTATTTTATTCTCACCATCAGACTATGGAATAATACCAGGTACTATCATTGCTTTTTACCTTTGCTTCCTTGGTAGATTTTTAAAAATTATGTCATTGATTTTTTAAAAATAGGACATTCTTTCATTACAAATAACACTGAATATTTATGTAACTGCTATTTGTCATTTGTATATCTTTTTTTGTGTGCGAATTGTCTCTTCATGTCCTTTATGCATTTTTATATAGCAGTAGTTCATTTGTTTCTTATTTTTCTATAATAACTTCATTGTATTGCAAATATTTTCACCCAGAGTTTTATTTCAATACACCTTTAATTGTGCAGTCCCCTTTTGATTTCTGTTTGCATCCTTGTAAACCAAAAATTGCCATGGTTAGGGTTGCTAGATTTAGCAAGCGAAAATAAAAAACGACAAATAATTGTTCAATCATCATGCCCCAAATAGACATGGGACATATGTATACTAGAAAAATATTGTTTATCTGAAATGTAAATATAATTGGACATCCTGTATCTTATTTGGCAACCTTAGCTGAGAGTCACACCTTCAGTGGAGTGTGGCTGAATTGGGTGTTAGTTTCTAAAATCAGCACATCTGGCAGAAGTACCATTAAAGGAGTTTTCAAAGTTCAGTATGCATGGACTTCTGCCTTTTACTCTATATGGTAATTTCTATTCTTGATGCAGTTAAGAACCTCTCAGGAATAGAATGAGAGTCCCTGGGCAGATGCCTGGTCATTCAAACCATTTCACTCTTATGTAAAATGTTTGTTTGTCTACAGACTTTTTCTATTTTATATGAGTTTTCTAAAATGTTTAAATATATATTTATTGGTTGAGGTGGGAGCATGGACTCTGGTCCCACAGAGCCTGTCCCAGGGTTGTCACAGATGGGGGGAAATAAAATGAGTCATCCCAGACACTTCTCCATCTGCCAGGAGAGGGGTTGCTCTTCCCTCTAGTGGAGAATGCCCGAGCCATTCTTTTGAAGTAGCTTTCATTGAGAACCGTGTGTGCAGGGGTATGGATGCAAAGCTCATCTCTCAATGTCAAAAGGCTATGTTTACAGAAAACAAATAGAGATCATAGATAACAATTGGAGGAACACAGGAAATCTGCCTCAGGTCAGCATCTATGAATAATGTAAATTTCCTTCCCAGCATGAGCCAGTTGTCATAGCTTTTGAGGGAAGAACAAAGTATGCTTCAAGGAACTTACTTCTAGGGCCTGATTTCCCTCTCACCCCAGGAACCACCAGATCCAGTTTAGCGCTATATCTGCCTTTAGTATTGTTTTAAGCCTGAGCCAGGTGGATGGGGCAGAGCCACCAAGAGATAAGGAGACTTCTTTCAGATAGAATGAGGACTCCGGCCATATCAAAGCTGGGAGGTGAGGGTCTTTTGCCCTTTCTCCGTGTCCCCCAAGTTCTTCCCTGATGCCCATTGCAGCTGTGCCTGTCTTAGTTTGCCCCTTCCATCGTGGGGTCTTACTTGTCATCAACTAACTGGCCATTCTCCAGGGCCAAGCAGGGTGATGTGAGGGAGGCAGGGGCTGCGCCCCTGCCAGCGGGACAGGTTTTGTCTCTTCAGTGTCTTATTTTCCCAGGGCCTCCTTGCTTAGCTCTAACCTTGGGGTCCTCTCACCTGTTGGCGAGGCTACAGTTCCTGAAACCAGATGGAGTGTTTCCCAACAATTGGTAGTTGTTGTGATTCAACAAGATACAATAGCTAAATTCATCTCACATGGGTATTATGTTCTAAAGTTAGCTCTAAAGAAAAACATTGAGTTATTTTTATACAGTTACCCTTCAATCCATGCTCATCAACTCCTTCAGTCTAAATTTTATTTTCAATAAACATTCTACCCTAAAATTACTCAAACAGTTTTCTTCTGGGGGAATTTGTGTATTTTGGCTCACTCAGTAGCTACTTAAGAGTAATCACAGTGACAGGCCTCATGTCACTTGCGCAATCATCTCTTGTCTCATGCATACCTTCTTTTTTGGGTGCTTTTCTATAAACTTTGCCCATTTATTCTAGTGAAACATACCTAGCAATCTTTAGCAGTCTCAAATCAATCATTAGCCATGATTCCAAAGCAAAATGTTTAGAATGATGTATTCACTTCTCTCAAACACAATCCATGAATGACATCAAATCTCATTTACTTCTAGTATATTCAAAACACTCTCATGAAATAAAGAATCTGTAATCCTTGCTACAGTTTATTTTAACCAGATTTGGCCTGTAGTAAAAGACAATGTCATATTTGTATTTCTAATATATATAATACATATTCAACATATTGATATTAATACATCTATAAAAATGTTCACTCAGGTTTTTGTTTTACAAATTAGGTATATTTTATTGGTTAATACTATTTAAATACACTAACCTTTCCTCATATGTTAATTTTCAAATTCAAGATGATAGAAAAGAATCACATGGCTCTACTCATATTGCTATGGTCTCTGGAAAGTCTTGTTCAGTTTTGAAGAGATTGGCAGATTAAGGAGCAACTCAAACATTTAAGAATAAATATGTATACATATATACACATGCATAAATATATATGTGCACATATATACATATACATACACACAAACATATGTATACATATATTTAAACTTTTTATGAAGGAAAATTTCAAATGCAGAAAAGTTAAGAGAGAATTGCATAATCCTCCTGTTCCCAATACCCAAATTCAATAATTAACTTTTTCACAGTAATGATATTTAAGAAAATTTTTAAAAGGTATAAAACACTAGAAAAGCGCACTGATCATCAGTGTATAGCTCAATGAAATTACTACAAAGTGAGAGCACACTAACTACCACCCAGGTCAAGATACAGAACACTACGAGTGCTGTAGCAGCCCCACACACACCCTCCTCATCATTACCTACTGATAGCTCCCAAAAGCTAACCACTGTCCTGATTTCTAACATGACAGATTAGTTTTGCCTGTTTGTGAATTTTACTTAAAGGGAATTATACAAGTGTTCTCACTGTCTTTCTTTTACTTAGTATTATGTTTGTGAGTTTAGTGCATGTTGTCTTTAATAGTAATTTTTCATTACTGTTAGTATTCTACAGTGGAACTGTACTACAAGTTATTTATCCATTCTACTATAGATGGATATATTTTGGTGAACACATCTTTCAGTAAATGTAAGTAAGCATTTAGATCTAGGAGTGAAATTTCTGGAATATATTAAATAGAATATGTGTGCCAAAAAATCTTCCATCTGGCAGTCTGTGAGCATTCCAGTTGTCCCACATCATTGTCAATACTTGGTATTATTAGCCTTTTAAATTTAACTCTTCTGTAGATATAGCTGTATCTTTTTGAGATTTTAAGTTGCAATTTCCTCATGATTAATGAGGTTGAACATGTTTTCATTTCTCTTGACCATTGGTTATCTACTCTTATAATGTGTCCCTTCTATCTCTTGCCCATTTTTCTATTTAGCTGTCTTTTAAAAAATTGATTCACGAAAGTTCTTACATTCTGCATAGGAACACTTTGGTGGTTATATGCACCGTAAATGTTGCTAAACTTCATTGAAAAGGTTCGTGGTGGTGAAAGAAAGCTAACAAAATATTAATATTGTTGTGTACTGCCTCACTTGTAAGATGAAGGGTGAATCATTTAAATATCCATAAAGATTATCACAATCTGAGTTTGAGGGCTGGAACTTACCCAGTGACCTAATATCTTTGCTGAAGCTTCAAGAAAAAGGCAAATGTAACTAGTAATAACAGAGGAGCAAGGAGCTAACTAGTTACCCAGACAAGATGCCCTCTAAAGGCAATTATCTTGGTGAGAAAGTAAAAAACAGCCCCTGCCATATGGAGCTGGCCTGTACTCACTCCTTGGCCTTGTTGAGTATAAACAATTTCACAGAATATGAACATCAGACAAGGTCACTTTGATCATGACCAAGACAAAACATGACTTTCTGTAATTATATCTAAACAACAGAAAAACCCTGAACATTGTCCAAACACCGAAATGACCAAACATATCCCCACTCTGGCTAAGAATAGTGACTGCTGTTTTGGTTTGTTTTTGTTTTTTACCAATTATAGTGTTAGCCTCATTCTAGTCTATCCCACTTCTAGATAAGACTTATTAAGATATCCAGGGGATTCGAAGATGGCAGAGGAGTGAATGGGAGTCATGCAGATGTCCTCCCAAGACCAAACTGGAATTGTGACTAAATAGAGGAGAAATCACCTGGAAAACAATGGAACGATGGAGGGAGAGGAGCCTTGGAGCCACAGACAGACAGTGGATTCAACTCTCACACATCCCAACGGGTGAGAAGTGCAGTGGAGGCTCGAGAAGGGGGGCTGGGCGCACACGGGCACCAGCACCAGAGGGACATTGAAATGGCCAGTTGGATCTCCCTGAGAAGAACAGGTTCTGAACCATAAACAGGGACCCCTAGAATACAGCAGCTAAAAACAGGAAAACACACAGATAAAATGCAACCCCCAAAAGCTTAGGGGCACTCTCTGCCAGAGACAGGCAGCTGGGGATGCAAAGGGACATATAAAGGGCCAACGCAAAAATTTGCAGTGGCAGCCGCCCTCCTTGATCCTTGATCTCTGGGTAGAGGTGGCAGCAGAGTGGGCTGGTGCCTGAGAAAAGATTGGTGAGGAAGACTCTGTGAAGAGAACAGAGACGGTGGCTGGCAGTACCCCGGTGATAACTCACCTCCCCCTCTGCAGCTACCATCTCGCTCAGGCATAAAGGAATCAATTAACCTGCCTTTTGTGTGCTCTGCACACAGCTTGTGAGGGTGTGAGCTGGGGGGCTAAGTACAGACAAGCTGGAAGAAATAGAGGATCCCTGGCCAAAGGGGTCACACAGCTGCATAGAGTGCCTTGAGGAGAGCCTGGAGACGGAGGCTTTGGAGAAAGAACTGGAGGAGGAACCAGACAGTCCGGACTCCCTCCCGATTCTGTAGTCTTCATTTTGCGCAGGCAGGACGCGCCCCCAAAGAGGCAGAAGCGGGGTGTGCAGGAGCCAGATGGCCCGCAATTACAATGCGGTCTGCAGAAATAGTGGATCCTGGGCCGAAGGGGTCACAGACCTGTCCAGAGACCCTGGAGGAGAGACTGGAGACAGGATTAACTGGAGAGTCCCCGAGCTGACTTCCTCCCATTTCCGTAGTCTCCATTATGCGCGGGCAGGCGACGCCCCCAAAGAGCCAAAAGCAGGGAAAGCACACAATAGAGGATCCTAAGCTGACCAGTCACGGGGCGCCCACCGGGCGCGGGCGCCAGAGGAGTGCACGAGGTCGGGGGAATAAGCGCCCCTGGGCTGGAGGAAGCACGTGCGCGCCCAGGCTGGCAGGGGATCCTGCCAGGCCAGGGAATGCGCTCAAGGAGCCAGCATGAGAGTGCAGAGCGATGCACAGAAATAGTGGATCCCTAGCCGAAGGGGTCACAGAGCTGCCCAAAGCAGGAGTCAGACACAGACAATAGACACCTGGAAAGCTCAAACAAACGAGCCAAGGTCATATAGGGTCAACAACTGACATCATCAGAGGCAAGCCCAGAAAGAAAAGAATAAATAAATAAATAAACAAATAAATAAAAAGACCCGCCTACTACCATAGAAGTTTAATCCACAAAGTCAGGAAATCTGGACGGATCAATTGAAGCAGAAGCAAAAATTAAATAAATAAATAAATAAATAAATAAATTACTTAAAAGACTCTCACAAAAATGGGAAGAAAAAGAAGTTCCTGCCAAATGAGTGGAAAAGGAGACTCCCCACACAGAGAGCTAAATGAAATAGAGGCAAGGGAACTATCAGATATTGAATTCAAAACAATGGCTCTAAGGAAGCTCAATGAGCTCAGCCAGCTCAAAGAGAACTATGAGAAACTGCAGAGAAACTATCAGGATCTTACACCAAACTATAGCAACCTGGAAAAGGACATAGAAACTATCAAGAAAACACAAGAGGATATGAAGAATACCATTTCTGAATTGAAGAACACAGTACAAGGAATCAAAAGCGGGCTGGATGAAGCGGAGCACTGAATCAGTGAGATGGAGGATAAGGTAGACAAAAGCTCCCAGAAAGAACAAGAAAGGGAAAAAAAGACTCAAAAAGAATGAAGAGGCATTGAGGGAAATGAAGGACAACCTGAAACGCAATAATATCTGCACACTAGGGATACCAGAAGGAGAAGAAGAGGAGCAAGGGATAGAGAACATCCTCAAAAAAGTGATGATGGAAAATTTCCCCAATGTGAGGAGAGATCCAGGAGGCACAGAGGGCCCACTCAAGAGGGACCGAGGGAGGTCCAATCCAAGACACATCATCATTAAAATGGCAAGTATCAAAGACAAAGAGAGAATGCTCAAGGCAGCAAGGGAGGAGAAAGTAACATACAAGGGGAACCTGATAGGGGCTAGGAGCTGACTTCTCAACAAAAAACACTACAAGCCAGAAGGGAATGGCAACAAATATTCCAAGTCATGAAAAGCAAGGGCCTATAACCAAGGCTGCTCTACCCAGCAAGGCTGTCAATTAAAATAGAAGGGGAAATAAGGAGTTTCCCAGACAAAAGAAGGCTAAAAGAATACATCTCTACCAAACCAGCACTACAAGAGATGCTAAAGGGACTGGTTTAAGAAGACGAAGGAAAAGATGAGAAAGAGAAAAACACAGGTACAAAGAGAAAAAATGAATAGGTTTCTACGAGTAAGAACTCTCAATGTAAATGGACTAAATGCCCCAATCAAAAGACACAGGACAGCTGAATGGATAAGAAAACATGACCCATACATATGCTGCCTAAAAGAGACCCACCTCAGAGCAAAAGACCTACACAGATTGAAAGTAAAGGGATGGAAAAAAATATTCCAAGAAAATGGGCAAGAGAAGAAAGCAGGGATTGCAATACTTATATCAGACAAAATAGATTTCAAAGCAAAGGCCATAAAGAAAGACCCAGAGGGACACTTTATAATACTTAAAGGAAGACTCTATCAAGAAGACATAAACATTGTAAACATATATGCACCCAACATAGCAGCACCCAAGTATATAAGGAAAATCTTGGATGACTTCAAAAAAGATACAGACAGCAACACACTGATAGTAGGGGATTTCAACAAGCCACTGTCAAAAATGGACAGATCTTCCAAACAAAACATTAATAAGGGTATTGTGGAGCTGAATGACGCACTGAATCAAATACACTTAACTGACATATGTAGAACCTTACATCCCAAAGAAGCAAAATAACCATTCTTTTCAAATGCTCATGGAAGTTTTTCAAAGATAGACCATATGATAGGACACAAAGCAAGCCTCAGCAAATTCAGGAAAATTGAAATCATACCAAACTTTTTCTCGGATCACAAGGGCTTAAAACTGGAAAGCAACCTCAAAGAGAAACTTCAAAAGCTTGCAAACTCATGGAGACTGAACAGTAGACTATTAAACAATGAATGGGTCAATAATGAGATAAGAGAAGAAATCAAAAAATTTCTGGAAACAAATGAAAATGAACATACAACAGTCCACAACCTATGGGACACAGCAAAGGCAGTCCTGAGAGGAAGTTCATAGCTATACAGGCCTATCTAAAAAAGATAGAAACATTTCAAATAAAAGACCTAACACTACAACTTCAAGAATTGGAGAAACAACAACAAATAAATCCCAGAGCAAGTAGAAGGAAGGAAATAGTCAAGATCAGAGCAGAACCGAATGACATAGAGACGAAAAGAACAATTCAAAGGATCAACCAATTCAGAAGCTTTGAAAAGATAAATAAAATCGACAAGCCTTTAAGCAGACTCATCAAGAAAAAAAGGGAGAGGACCCAAATTAATAATATCAGAAATGAAAGAGGAGAAATAACAACGGATACCACAGAACTAAAAAGGATTGTCAGAAACTACTATGAACAATTATATGCTAAGAAATTTGAAAACCTGGATGAAATGGACAAATTTCTAGAAAAGTAAAATCTTCCAACACTGAAGGAAGAAGAAACAGAAAGCTTGAACAGACTGATAACAGCTGGGGAAATTGAAGCAGTAATCAAGAAACTCCCAGCACACAAAAGCCCTGGGCCGGACGGTTTCATAGGAAAATTTTACAAAATATTTAAGGAACAGCTAACCCCCGTCCTTCTCAGACTATTCCAAAAAATCCGAGAGGAGGGAGGACTCCCAGACTCTTTCTATGAGGCCAGTGTCACCCTGATCCCAAATCCAGATAAAGACCCTACAAAGAAAGAAAACTACAGGCCAATTTCACTGATGAACATAGATGCTAAAACCCTCAACAAAATATTGGAAAACCGCATCCAGCAATACATTAAAAAGATTATCCACCACGATCAAGTGGGATTCATCCCAGGGATGCAGAGATGGTTCAATATATGCAAGTCAATAAATGTAATACATCACATAAATAAAGGAAAAGACAAAAACCACATGATCATCTCGATAGACGCAGAAAAAGCATTCGATAAGGTACAGCATCCATTTATGATCAAAACACTCAGCAAAATGGGAACAAATGGGGCATTCCTCAATGTAATAAAGGCTATACATGAAAAACCTACAGCCAACATCACACTCAACGGGCAAAAACTAAAAGCTTTCCCACTAAGATCGGGAACACGACAAGGATGTCCGCTTTCTGCACTTGTTTTCAACATCGTATTGGAAGTCCAAGCCCCAGCGGTCAGACAAGAAAAAGAAATAAAAGGCATCCAAACAGGAAAGGAGGAAGTAAGACTATCATTGTTTACAGATGACATGATAGTGTACATAGAAAACCCTGTAGACTCCATCAAAAAACTACTCAACCTAATAAGCGAATTAGGCAAAACAGCAGGATACAAAGTCAATATTCAGAATCAAAGGAATTTTTGTACACCAGCAATGAAATAGAAGAAAAAGAAGTCAGAAAGAAAAAAACCCATTCGATATAGCAACAAGAAAAAAAAAGTAACTAGGAATAAATTTAACCAAGGAGGTAAAAGACCTGTACGCAGAATACTATACAGCATTGAATAAAGAAATTAAGGAAGACACAAATAAGTGGAAGCATATACCATGCTCATGGATTGGAAGAATTAATATCATCAAAATGTCCATACTACCGAAAGCAATTTATAGATTCAACGCAATCCCTATTAAGATACCAATGATGTATTTCACAGAAATAGAAGAGACATTTCAAAAATTTATATGGAACCATAAACGACCCTGAATAGCCGCAGCAATTTTGAGAAAGAAAAACAAAGTAGGAGCGATCACAATACCGGACATCAAACTATACTACAAAGCTACAATAGCTTTGAAAGCTAAGAAGGAAAGAGCTACTACCCTTCATGACAGCATGGATGGAACTGGAGAGCATTATGCTAAGTGAAATAGGCCAGGTGATGAAAGACAAATACCATATGATCTCACCTATAAGTGGAACCTAATTAACAAAGCAAACAAGCAAGAAAAATATAACCAGCACCATTGAAAGAAAAAGAAACGAACAGAGACAAGAGGGAAGGGGTGGAAGGGGAAAAGGAAGGGAAGGGGAAAGTCAAGGAACATATAGCAAGGTCTCATGGACAAAATCAAAGGGGAAGGGTTGAGGGAGGGAAGGGTGGAGGGGGCAACGCAAAATGGTGGGGGGAAAGCAGAGACAAATGTATTTGGGAAAAAAAATAAATTAAATAAATAAATCTAGTATCAAAATCATATGAAATATAACTGTCAGTTTTTGAGCCTAAAAAAGAATTCAAAATGGAGTTAGGTCAAATGAATGTCTAAATGTTGAATAACAGGAAGGGTGAGAAGTTAGAGGGCTCTTGTGTTGGAGTTATCAGGAGTCTCCCTAAGAAATATTAATTGTTGAAGTGTGTTCTAATATGAGCAGAAAATTTTGGCGTTGGTGGGGAAAGGAGGCTAAGAAATTCATTATCTTCTATGCTGAATGAAGCTCCATGACAAAGGATCACTCCTGTGGCACATTTAATTTTGTTATTTATCACTCTATATGTTGCTGTTTTGCTCCACTACTTTTTTTTTCTTATTGCTGCATGATCTTGACAAGTCACTTAACCCTTTTGAGAACCACTTCCTTGATCTTTAAAATTGGCAGAGTATAAAAGACTTCACAGAATTGTAGAGAAGATTAAAATTTGATAAAAATTAAGAGTAAAAATAATAAAAATAAATTAAAAATTTGAAGAGTTGTATAAAAAGTTCTTTGTACCATAATTTTTAAATCCAATTTACACAATGGAATACTACACAGCAGAAAGAAAAAAATAACTACTAAACTTTGGGACAGCATGTATGGAACTACAGAGCATTATGCTAAGCATAATAAGCCAGGGGTTGAAAGACAAATACCATATGATCTCACTTATCAGTGGAACCTAATCAACAAAACAAAGATGCAAGGAAAATAAGACCAGCAACACCGAAAGGAAAAGAAACAAGACAAGAGGGAAGGAGGCAGGGGTGGGCAGGGGAAAAGGAAGGGAAGGGGCAGGTCAAGGAACATATAGCAAGGACTCAAGGACAAAACCAAAGTGGGGAAGGATTGAGGGAGGGAGGGGGGATGAGGCAGGGGGAAATGGTAGGGGGAAGGCCGAGACAAATGTATTTGGAAAAATAAATTAATTAATTTTTAAAAAAAGACTTATTAAGATATCCAGTCTTAAGAATTACCCCTGTTCCTGGCAGCATGCAATCCAGAGCAAAGCTTCACTTCTTTAAACATTCCCCCAAATCATCAAACACAAGCTTGAACTCTATAATGAGTCCCTTTCTGATACCCACTTACTGGGATGTCCCATGGTTCCCCCACAGGGTGCATTCTCCCTCACTGCAACAAGTAATAAAAGCAATGAGTCATAAACCCAACCACTGGTGTAATCCTGGGGGTCTCTGGCTAGAGGGCATTCACATTGGTTATTACAGGACAATCTAGCAGCCAAAGACAACTTATTTGTCAGAACAGTGAAAATGATCTATTTCTGGGGTAAATTTATATTAGCCACAGACACAGAAACTTATAGATAAGTAAAATTATTATTTTTAAAAATAAATCTAGAGGAGTCAGAAAACGTATATTTATAGAGACAGAAAGTAGAATAGCATTTGCCTGGAGCTGTGTATAGAAAGGGGATTAAATATTAAAGATCATTTTATAGAGGTAATATTCTAAACCTCTATTATGGCAACGGCATTTTAACTCAGTGAACTTGATTAAAAAGCATTATACTGTACACTTAATAAAGTATACAGTAAATTGCATGATATTTAAATTATAGCTCAATAAAGTCATTAAGACAACAATAATCCTAGAGGACAGCAGCTATTTGATTCCAGCAAACATTCTCTCTGTATAAGCAAAACTATACGGCAAGCAACACTGTAAACAGAAGGTTGGTTGGTGGGCATAAATTCAGAGCAAGCTGAATTAGCTACAGGCATAACTTCTTTTATTGAACTTAGCTTTATTGTGCTTCACAGATGCTGCTTTTTTTTTTTTTTTTTTTAACAAATTGGAAACAAGACCCTCTACCAGCAAAAAAATTACCACTTGCTGTATTGCAAACTCAGCTTGTCATGGTGGTCCGGAACCAAACCCTCAATATCTCCAAGGTAAGTTTACATATGATCAGAATATTTCCATCTACATCATAGAAATACACCAACAACAATGCTGCAGATGTGGAGACTTTGGGCCAAGCTATTGTCTTCCCTGAGTAACATTTTGGTGTTTGCCTCTGTAGCTCTCATTTTTCCAGGTTCTGGTAAATCCTTCTTCTGGTCCTACTTTAGCTTATAAATCAAGTCTTGTTGTCCTGGGAAAAATTCTTCTATCTGAAAGTTTCTGAAGATATCTCATACCTTGGCTCTGAACTACCATGACTTGCATTTACATCCAGTTAATTATTGAGGGCCAGTTTTATGTTCAAGTTGCAGTGTTTAGACTGGGAAGGAAGGACACTATGGATGACTCATTTTTTGTGCTTGGGACTATCACAATTTTATATCAGAAATTGAAAGTCAATGAGGTGACTTTAATCTTCTAGAAGATTTTGTAAGTCCATTAATTTACAGGCATAAAACTAACAGAGTATAGCTGCCCTTCCTGCAACTTGACACAGAAATGAGTTGCCAGGTAAAATACATGCATGGTTCATGAGATATTAGGGATGTACATATACTAAAAAATTATTCATTGCTAACCTGAAATTAAAATTTAACTGGGCATCCTAAATATTTATTTGCAAATAAAAAATATTTATTTTTATACAAAAAAATACAAAGCCATGAGAAACAAACAAACAAACAAACAGGTTGTCCAAATTACTTTGGCAGAGAGAAGAAACAAACACCGGATCATTGAATCTTAAAATGGAGCCGGCAAATGCTATCTGTAGCAGAGAAAAAGGAAAAAATATATTTATCCCTCAAATCGTACAGCTGAGTCAGACGCATTAGTACTTTCAGAAAGGGAGGGTCACAGTCTAGGGAAGGATGGAAGGAAAACTTCACTTCTTCCTAGTTTGTTATTGGAACCCCTACTCAGCCTTTCTACTTGACAGCGCCCACGGCGGAAGCACCTACAATGCAGGGGGATTCTATTTTGTGCCCTGGGTGAGGTTCGGGGGAACCTCTGTATGTAAGGCCTGAGGCATCGCTCAGACACCTGCACCTGGTAATCAAGGGAATACCTACTGGGGTAGGCGTTTCCCTGGAGACGCCAATCTGGAAGTACACAATCCGCTCTGTCCTTCAGCCGAGGCCCTTCCCGCGCCCCGCCCATCAGTCTGGGCGCGCAGGATGACGTGTCTGAATTCTGGAGGCGAAGCCTTCTGGAGGAAGCCTGGTTGGAGTTGGCTAGGGACTGCCCTCCAGCCTTGCGCATGCGCAATCTAAACACTGCTCATCCCAGAAAGCGTCAGGAGTCCAAAAACCATTTCTATTGAGGAAGGTTCCACTTCTCCGGGGTTTTGTTTTTGCTGAGCTCAGATGATAGCGGCAGCGGCGGGGTTTGGAGGGAAGAAGGTTGGGGACCCATTTGGACTCCCAAGCCATTGCGGGCTCAGTGTCAATGAATAGCCGAATGGCTATGAGCAGCCATCTCTCTTTCCCCTCTAGAAGGAGGAGGTTAACCTTGTCTGGAAAACCTAAGATTTATTTCAGCGTTGGAAGTCTGCGAATCTAAATTCTGACCTGGAGTTTCCGTGATCTGGCACTACCAGTTCTGTAGTGCTTTCTGGTTACTAGCTCCTCTAATCTCCTTTATGTGCCAGAAGCTGTTCTAGGTTCTGGGGATGTCCTTACTCCATGGAGGTTACATATACATGGGGAATGAAAAAGTAAACAAATAACCACATTAACTCCAAAAAGTGGTAAGTAGTGTGGGATGCCCTGGGTTAAGCAGAATGATATCAAAAGATACTAAAAACTTTTGTCATGCTACCCAGATAAAGGACCAAGTCCTAGGGCATGCATTCTAAACCACCAGCAGCAGGGATAGGTGAAGAAAAACGTCTGCTTTTCTGGGACTGATAGGCCTCTTAAACAAACTGTTTGGGAAAAGAAAGATGTAAATTGTTTTGAAGGAATTTACATTAGCTGTAGATGAAGGGTGCGGGAGAAGGTGAAGGGGGGCTAGTTCTGGGACAGGTGATAAACGTTTGCTCTTTGGATTCGTTGTGGGCAGCAGTCTGGAAGATGTATTGGAGTGGCACCTGGTGGTAGACTATTCTCTAAGTAATTGTGGAAATAGCCACCTGGAAGTTAATTCAAAGTTTCATCATACATTCAGGGATATTATCCGTCTTGTTGGTTTCAGCTTCTCTTGTCTCTTCCTTCCACCCTCCAGCCTGCTCTAGTTTAATTTTGGGTATCTCACAATTTTTCAAAGCTGAAACTCTTAGTATGAACTACTTTTACAGGAAAGAATTTTATCTTTCATTGTTCTAATTACCCTACAATATAAAACAATAGTTCTTGACATTTTTTTTGCAGGGCCTTAGATCCCCTTGAAAATTTAATGAATGTCATCACCTTTGGGGGTGGAGTGGGAAATGTACAAACACCCACAATGATTTAGATAAGATGCATGAGGCTCCACATTTTTCTAACGCGTCCATTTAGCAAACTATCCCATTCTTCAATTCTGAGCTGGATCCCTGGTGTTGATTCCTTGCTATATGGTGGTTGAGTTGCACTTTTTCTGAAGTATTCATTGAGTTATCTAAGGCTCAACTGAATTGACTTCATGTCACCAAAAGCAAATTTATCCTTGAAAAATACTCAGAAATTGTACCACACATACGTACACACACAAACTTCACGTCACTTCTCATCACTTCAATAGGGAAAGTGACAGAGACGTAGGGATAATCATAGTGGATTTCTGTTTCGCTAGGTCTATTTTCCAAACTGAGCCATAGGTTTGCCCATGTCTTCTTCACAAAGTGTGAACATTAGCTTCTTCTATGTGCCTACTCCCGTCTTTCCACCTCTTCAAGAGGTCTGGTTTGTTCTGTGCAATCACTGTCCTACGCAGGAATTGCCTCTGCGTCCAAAGCTTAGACATCTCAGAGCAGTCATTTGAGTGAGGATTTACAGCTAGTTCCTCCCCATTTGTTTTCTTATCCTGCTATTAATCAGATGTTTCCCGAACTTCGACCTGCTACCAACTCTGCCTCTTATCAGCAAGTACTCTATGGAGCACCAACTCTTTCATAGGGGTTGGCATGCTGCGGGCAGCGCAATGAGAAAACTTAAAGATGTTTAAGAGAAATTGAGAGAAAGCAGTGAGCCGGGGGGGTGCCAGGCAAGCGGGACTGCTCCATGGTGTCCCAGAGAAGCAACTGGATTGGAACTTGGAATGGGAACGTGAGCGCGGAAACGGCTCTCACAGCTACTGTCCAGCCAGCCAGCTGAAAACCTGGAAAGTGGATTTCCCCCACGCTCCCTCCCCGAAACCTTGGGGCGCTTGCGGCTGCTCTCACTGAGCATGTGCGGGAGGGGTTGCGCATGCTCCGTCCAGGCCCAGTTCGGTTTCTGTTGCGGGATCCGCTGTGTCTTTTAGCGCAACCGGAACTGTCCGTCGCCCGGCCGGCCTCCCTGAGCTTGGGCGACCTTGTTGTCGTCTCCCAGCTTCCCCTTCCCTCATTCCCTTTTCACCCCTTCGGCTCGTCTGCCCTTTTTTTGAAACAGCCGTCATGAGCAGCAGGCAGTTGGCGTCATCTCCACCTCGGTGGCCGAGGTTGTTGCTCCTGTCGCTGCTCCTGCTGGGGGAGGCCCCAGGCCCGCGTCAGGGTGCGGCCTTCTATTTGCCCGGCCTGGCACCGGTCAACTTCTGCGAGGAAGAAAAAAAGAGCAACGAGTGCAAGGTGGGTGAAGCCTGGTGAACCTCCGGATGCACTGTTGGTAGGGGAAACTTCCCTCTTCAGAAGAGCTGGGGTCGGAGGGGAAGGAGGCGTAGCAGTGGGTGGGGTCAAGAGTCTTCGAAGCTCTGGGGCTCGGCCCAGCTGGGGCCGGAGGCCCCGGAACGGCCCTTGTAGGGGCTTAGATTCTGGAGACTCTGGGCCTCAGGCTGCTCTCCCTTCTGGCGGGCGGGTTGCGCCAGCAACTGTATTCAGTTTTCCTGGAACAGGGACCATTTTATGTATGGCGCTCCCCTGGAGTTGGATGCATGCGTGTCAGCAGCAAGCGTCCCACGAGTAAGAGCGTTCGCTCACAGCCCAGTGTGTCACGCACTCCAAGCAAGTGGACGGCCAGGTCTTCTAGCAATTTTTTGTTCCATTGCATCTTGCTTTGTTCTGCTTTACTGTAACTCTTGGTTGGTGATGAGAGCTTTTTCTTTCTAGAACTTCGATATTTTAAGTTCATGATTAGCAGCTGGTTCCTTATTTGAGGAATATAACACCCCGAACCACGTAAACTGCATTAATAAAGACTTGCTGTAATGGTTGAAACAGTTAATTTCTCCCTTTTAAGTGTAAACATTTTTTTAATGTATAAAAAATGTATAAGATCCCATTATTTCCGTTTCACTGAGATTGTTTTAAACACATGAAAGGAGCCGAGAACAGGAGAAACTGGCATTTTCTTCCTAGAGCAAGTGTTGAAAGCGTTGATCTCTTAAGACCATCACTCTCAAGGTTTTCAGTTTAACTGCTAGCAAAAGAGACATAAGTAAAAGTAAACTCCTTTTAGATTTTTGGCATAGGGCATAGTGATATACATACATAATTATTCTAAGTTGGTAAAACTTAACACTTGGGCTTGAGGATCTTTTTGAAACCATTAATAATTTTAACAATCCAAATAATCTTTTAGCAAACTTTAACAATCTATAAGGTTTATTTACAGATTTTGAATTTTTTTAAAAAGCTGGTGTTCATTTTATTATTGCCAGCTTTAGGGTAGCTGTTAATATTGAGCTGATTGTAGGGCATTAAAGAAGCTATTACGTTTTTTGTAACGTTTTACAGTTCCTGTTTAAAAATTTGGATCTCTGAAAATGTCTAAGGGTCTTTAAGGTTTACTCAAGCCAATGGTTAGCACTTGAAGCTGTAACTGTCATACTTTGTAGCGCAAGAAGCTTTCACTCCGAGATTTCTGACTGAAAGAATATAGCACTTCCAAGTGAAATGAAAAGCTTGTTTTGCAAGCACACTGGTTTTTCCACTAAATATGTTAGTAACCAGCCTTTAAAACCTAGTATGTGGTCTTTAAATTAAAATAATAGGAATTGTGTACTGTATTCCTAGTGACTCAGAGACAAAAAAATGTATCCCTGTGTTCTAGGAACCTCAAAATAAAGGACGTAAGTTTACAGATTATTGAAATCTGATACGTTATTGAAGAAGTACGTCCAAAGTGCTCTGAAACAGAAATGAGGAAACATTTGTGGATTGGAGTCTTAAGGAAAAGCTACAGGAGGAAGGGACATTTGAGATGATCTTACAAAAATGATTATAAGTGAAATTTACAAGTGGTCTGCAGTTAGATGATTTTTTGTTTTCTCAACAGGTCTTTCTTTAAGTACCTACTTTTTTGTTGACTTTTGGCTAATTTCAGAGTCCTTTGAATTTTTAATTTTCAAAAGTATAGAGATGAGACAGGCAGGGCACATTATTTTTCTAAAATGTTTGGATTTCATCTTTGTTGCGAGCTGCTTTCACATCTTGGTCAATGGAAACAACTCTTCGATGAGAAGGAAGGTGTACTTTTAGCAGTTTTTTCCCCCTATGGTTTGACTAACTGGTACAGGGAGTTTGAGGTGAATTTCAATATTTCTTCTCTTTGCCTCTCAAAGAGTAAAAGCAGTGAACAGTTTAAAATTTCATTGCTTCAATCCGGTTATTAATAATTTTTTTCATCCATTCCATATTGGTTGAAGACAATCTTGTTTATACCGTTCAGAAAAGCTGAAGGGACTTATTTTAAAAACTAGAAATGGGAGTTGTGAAATGGGAATAATTATCTCCAGAAGATGCTGTTAGAGTAGGGAATTAGAAGTTGGATGAATTGAGCAAGTCATTGATAGTTTCCATCAATTTTTCCATCTCTAACATGGGGATAATAATATTTGCTGATTATATATTCTCCTTGAAAGATATTATGCATTTCTCAGAGAAAAGTGCAATACTTATCATTGTGATATTATAAAATATTCGTAAGTATAGAAATGAAATGAGGATATGTATCTTCAGCATAAATGTAATTTTATGTAATTTAGTCTTTATATGTACTATAAAGTTCATGTCCTGCATTTAGCTCACCATATATATTGAAAGAGTCAAAAGAACCCCGAGGATTTGGTCATCTTTACCTTTTAAAATATTTTATGTTCAGTTTAGTGACAGAAACAGAAGTTTAGTGAGCATGAAATTTTATTTATATTGCTGACTTCTGATTTATGATCTTTGTTAGCATTCATAAATGCTTTGACGGTGTTCTTTGGCTTTTCTTTTAGCTTGCTATCATTACATGTACATACATTTAAATAGTGCACATTCTGAATGGTTTTTATTGACTATGTAGTATTTCATTCTATTACTGTACTATGGGTTGCTAAACTATTTCTTGCTTGTAGAGCATTTAGATTGCTCCCACTTTTTCTCTATTTTAAATAGCTTTGCTATAATGGATTAAGGAGGAATTACTTGCATATTCCTAAATATAAAATTACTAGGTCAAAGGCAAGAAGCAATTTGATAGCTCTATTTAATATTACCAGACTTCTTTTTAAGAAAGGTAGTTTTAATTTATAATGCCATTAGCTAAATGATTCTGTGTTGCCACAAAATGTTTAAATTTTTATTTATCAACTTAACAGCTGTGTGACAGTACTTAAAACATTTTTTAAAGATTCTACTTTTTGTTAAAGATTTCATTTATTTATTTTTAGAGGGAGGGGAAGGGAGGAAGAGAGAGAAGGAAAGAAACATTGATGTGAGAGAGAAAATCGATTGTTTGCCTCTCGTATGTGTCCCGACCAGGCCAAACCTGCAACCCAGGCATGTGCCCTTGACTGGGAATTCAACCAGTGAATTTACGCTTTGTGGAATGATGATGCCCAACCGAGTCACACTGGTCAAGGCCCAAAACATTTTTTTAATGCTGCATTACATTTATTGCTATTGAGGTTTCTCTTTTAATTGTTTTCTTTTATTGGTTTGGCCAAAAAGTCCATTTAGTTTTTTCTGTAAAATAAAAGACACACTTTTCATTTTCACCAATAACTATTGATTTGGATATTTTGAGTATGTTGTCTATCTCCCACATGGTATAACATTCATTGTTCTCAGTTAATGTCTCCATTTGATCACTGTCAACTTCTGCCAGCCTACGTGACTGTGGAGCATTGTCCAGTGAGAAACCTCCAGCACAAAACTTTGCAAGCCACTTGTGACACATTCGATCAGTCACAGCACCTTCTCCATACACTGAACAAATCTTTTTTGTGTGTTTCAGTTGCATTTTTACCTCTTTTGAAATAATAAAGCATAACATGCCAAAAATGTTGCTTATTTTCTTCCATCTTCAATAGTAAAATGGCTACACAACAATTCACCAATTTTGATTAATTTTTTTTAAACACAACCTGATATGACAGCTGTAACAATACAATCTAACAAAATTGTTTCCAACGAAGCCAAAGACAACCAAGCACTACTAGAGCCATCCTTCAAAAAAACTACATCAGCTTTATGGCCAACCCAATATTTGCCTTATTTTGTTAGTTTTTGAAACCAGAGCTGTAAAGGATTGAACCATGGTATATCTTTCCCCTAGAATCCATTTTACTTTCTTAAAATAAAAGGACAATAAGTTGAATGCAGTAAGTAGAATAAAGCTCTGATCAGAAGTGAATAGATTTTCATAGGGAAAGATGTACAGTTCTACTCTACTTTGTAAAAGTTTTGGCTATTTCATTTAGCTGCTACATGCTATGTACCTTTCAGTTAAGCCTTAAGTGTACTGAGTAGCATTCTTATAGTTAATAGCTGAAGATTAGTGAGCAGTTCACTGTTGCTGCTTTTAACTTTGAAGTAATTATTGTCTTGTCAACAGGAATTCATATCTAACAACGCTCCAAACATCTGCCACTCTTACTATTTGATGTACAGATCATATTCTTAGATGAAAGATTAAGATTTTCTTTCCTGTCTAGTAGGAAAAAGGGCCGAATATTCTCACTGATAGTTTTTTAAAGGGATGTTTAAATGAATTAGTAACTTTTTGATAAAAAGAAAACTTAACCAGAAACATACTTTTTAAAAATATCCCAGCCCAAGGATATGTTTATTGCTTTTTAGAGAGAGAGGAAGGGAGAGGTAGTGGCAATGGTAAAGGCAGCAGGAGAGAAAAAGGAACATCAACATGAGAGAGAAACATTGATCAGTTGCCTCCCATATGTGCCCCACCTGGGGATCGCACCTGCAACCTAGGTATGTGCCCTGACTGGGAATTGAACTTGCAGCCTTTTGGCATATGGGATGATGCTTCAACCTACTGAGCCACCTGACCAGAGCCAGGAGCATACTTTTATTCTTCCTTTCTTGGACGTTTTTTTAGAAGCTTTTAATAAATGGTACATCTGTTATTTTCTGAGCAGTGGCCTATAAATATGGAATAAGTCAAATTTAAGAAAATAGTTCTAGATGTTGCTTTGAACAGACCCAAGTATGAATGTATATCTCTCTGTTTTAATTTGACCATAGAAATAGTTTGAAGACTTTGAAATATTTAAATAAAATATAATTTGTTATTAATATAATTGACATATATTTAGTTATATATAAAATAATTGACAATATAGCAATATAATATCAGTATAGTTGATATATTTATTGATATTTAGTTTCACATTCTCATAATTTTCTCTGGAATAATAGCACTGATTCTTAGCATCTGGAAGCTAGTCATTATGTAGGAGTTACTGATGCTGTCTCATATATGAAATCCGGCATTGGAAAGAGTGGCTCTGACTATAATTAATTCACATTCTATCAGTTCTTCCTCCTAGTGAAAAAGTACATGGAGCTGAGTTACAGTTTGCTTTCAGAAATAAAAATTTTGAATAAAATAATTTTAAAACTGGCATTGTTCATTGTGGATCTGAGAGCTAGAATTGGGGAAGCAGGCATGGTCACTATAGATAAAACAATATCCTGCTGCTTTTGGCTCTCTACAAAGGAAAGCCCCTCCAAAGGTATTACTCAAACATCTGAATCAAAACTACAGATATGTGATCCACACCCCACACCCAGACACAAGTTGTGAATACTAGTCCCTGCTGTCAGTCTTAGAGCCCAGTTCCTATTCTTCCTTGTAATTTTCTGTCAGTATCCTCTTAGTGAATGTTGAAGTTAATTGTAGCCACTTTTAAGTGTGTTCTACCAGATGATTCTCTATTGCCATTAAAATTAACTAAGTGTCCATGAAAGGCTTTGGAAAAAATTTTTGAATTATTTTTCTTTGCTCTTGTTATTCTCACCTTTCAAACCTATTTATTGCCCTTTGCTAATAATAATAATAATAATAATAGTACTGGTAGTATTAATCCTCAGAACATCCCTGTGATTTTTAGGGGAAACTGAAGCATCCCAGGGATATATAGCTAGTAAGTAATGAAGCCAAGGTACAAACCCAGGAGTCCCTGAATCTGGTCTGGGCTCTTAGCTCCTGTTGAGGTCCTGCTGTATCTTCCACACTGAGCACTCTCTACTTCTCCTGCCTTACCCTGGATTTTCCTGGCAGTTTATAATCCTGGACTTCCACAATTAATACAGCCAACATAATGTCCTTTACCTATATAATCTTTTAAGTAGTCAGATTTTATGTTATTCCTTTCTTTGGTATAGTCTAAAGTTGAAATTTTATTTTTCGGTGGAGGGGGGGAAGAAGAGGCTTAGTATCCAGGAGATCAGTTTCTGGGCATTGTTGGTGAAATAACTTGAAGCTCATGAACATCCATTTGTGTGTTCAGAATTTTTGCCCCTGTGAATACTTGTAGCAACAGGAGCCACAAACCAGGGAGCTACTTAAGTGTTCATGATATTCTGAAAAAACCACCTGGAGGACTAGCAGATGTGGGCATGCAGTTTATTACTCACATTGCAGGGGAGTGCACCGACAGCGGTGGGTTAGTGCGGGTTAGTGCGAGAGAGACTGTGCCTCCTCCAGTGTGAGGCTTGTTGCAGGGGTGTCCAACCTGCAGCCTGCAGGCCACGTGTAGCCCAGGATGGCTGCTGTGAATGCAGCCCAACACAAAATCATAAACTTACTTAAAACATTATGACATTTTTTGTGATTAAGTGTTGCAATGTATTTAACGCGTGGCCCAAGACAACTCTTCTTCCAATGTGGTACAGAGATTGGACCAAAAGGTTGGACACCCCCGTAAGGGGTCCTAGACAAAGGAGGCACGTGTCCTACATGTGCCTGTAAGCTACGTTACCTCAGTATGTAGTTTATGTGTAGAAAGAAAAGGTCAAGAAGCAGTCATATAGGACAAGAAGCTGCTCCCAAAAAGAGATCAGGAGGGAGTTACAATTCATTCCCAAAACAATACACAGGTCCTTCTGGCCAGACTTCAGTCATGGAAGGGGGCAGGACCATGTCCACTGACCCCACACTGCACCACAACATTGCTCTTCCACCTCACATTCTTCACATTAATTCTTCTGTAGTGGATGTGTTTGGTGAGCATGTTGGCACTTTGTATCCATATACCACAGATACACTAATGGCAACACCCTAAGACTAAAAGTGCAAGACAGAAGCCAGAGAGACTCAGGAGGAGGGAACACCACGTGTAGTCTGTAGCAGTCAGCGCCGTAACTTTCTTTTACAGGGTTGCTGGCATCCACGCCATGAGTTACACATTTTCATTTGTAGTCCCATTTCTGGGTTCAATATGCATGGGTATGGGCTGTCATACTTCTACCTGTAATGCTGACAGCCACCACACCATCCCGAACAGCGTACGTGAGCTGTGGTTTGGTGTAGTTAGTCTGCTCTCTCACAGTGGAAGACTGCTCGTGCATCTGTTTGAAGACGGGGTCAGAAGCCTTTCAGCCCTGCAGCCAGTCCCAGCGTGTCTGGTTCACAGGCTGAATCTACCATGGCGGGCTGGCAGAGGCCCCAGTCAGGAACTCTGTGCAGACCCAGCAGCCTGAGCCGTTGTTTTTAGCAATCAGCATTCCCATCCACTGGGGGAAGGTGTTGTTTACATAGAATCCAACCAGGCAACCCCCAAGAACTTGACAGGGAAAGAACACAAAGGTTAATGAACACAGCAAATTATAAACCAATTTCTGAGTCAGCAAGAGTGTCAGATGAGAAGACTTCCAAATGTTAAGACTTTTCCTGGAATGAGATTAAGTAGTGGCAATCCGATAACCCTCCTGTGTAGTTTAAATGTCTCTGGTAATATCATCAGGTGCTCAGGTAAATTCTGTATGGTTTATACTGCAACAGTAGTTTCTCAGTAATTTTAAATCAAAGGATTAAGGCAAAAATTAAACACTAGTGTGAAAGAAAACTGGAGAAATTCAGAATCCAGTCTAGTTTATGTGAGAAATAAAATTTTATAGACAATGTGCTGAATTAGAGTCTACATTCCATAAATATATATAATAGATTTTATTGAAACGTAATTTTTTCCCTAAAATCACCCTCATTTTTATTAAAGAGCCACATGAAGACCAGTGCATTCATGGTATTGAGTCCAGGAATAGCAATTAATTGATCACATAGGCTTTCTTAAATCTACCTTGAGGGAATGTTACAAGGAATTCCTAGATTGAGTTATAATTAGCCCCTCAGGGCAGGGAAGCTAAGCCACACAGTTGCCATTAGGCTTTTTCTGCAGTACCTGCAGGTTTGGGCGAGTTTCTCAAGTTCTTGAGGTCCCCAAAATGTGTTGAGGTTCTTCCCATGCCATCTTTCAGGAAAGTAACCTTTGCTTCTTACCTGAAGAGACTGCCATGAATTGCATGACCAAGCAAGGTACCAGGCCATTTCTCCAAAGGGCTTTTATTGGTTTCAAAGTCAGTCTTAATTTCTTATAGCTTTCTGATGACATCCAAAGTCCAGGCAAGACTCCTTTGATAATGGCATTCCAGACAAAGACTTCGTCGTTAAAATCACAATTGGAAACTGGCTTTATGTGTTCTGTTATGAAGACATCAGATTCCTGTTGGATTTATGCAAACAAACATCTTGCTATGGAAAGAGTAATAGTTACTCATTAAGAGTTTCCAAATTCCAGAGGGATCAGATAGGGAGAAAAATATAAATGCCTCAATATCACTTATGAAAGCATATTTTACCAAATTGCTTTAAGAAACAGAAAGTTGTCTTATGTCCGAAAAACAAATGATTAAAAATTAGCAGTATTTTTCAACAAAAAGTTATAAAAGCCACAATTATCTTCAGTTTATTATGTCCCATAATTAATTTCTGTTTATCCTGATCATCTGCAAGCACCTCTATAAATCCAGTCATTTCACAGAGCTACAGCAATCTTTATTGAGTTCAAAGAGGTACAATCCAAAATCCATTCTCACAAATATGCAATCTAAAACAAGTTAGAGCCGTTTCTGTGAACCCCTCCCAAAACAGAATCTATTTTTGCAAATTCATTAGAACAAACCAATGACTGTTTATAAATGACAAAATTTACAATGACATGGTTACAGATGTGAATATAATGCAATTGACAAAGAAATTTGCTTTCCTGAAGCATTTTAAGATAACTAAAGTTACAAATGAAAGTATATCAGAACTCATAATCTCTAGAATATCTATTTTACTCAATCCACTGAGCCACGCCAGGGCGCTTAGAATATCTATTTTAATAATAAAAATATGTGTATACAAATAGAACATACTTATTATTTCTTTACTTGACAAAGCTTCCCATGTACTTTAAGAATATTACATAGGCCTAATTAGTACCAAAACTTCTCTTTTATAAAAGAGGAAAAAACAAATCCTTGAGGTATTCCAGGGGCCCATTTGAATAACGTATTTCTCGAATAAAAAGTCTCTTAAAATTTGAACCTTGGGAAAGCTGTCAAACTTAACCAAAAGATTATAAGAAACTTTTTGTAAAACAACACATTTTTATGGTAATAACTTTATAAGACAGTAATTAAACTTAAAACCAGTTTTCATATTAAGTAATTTTTCCAAACCACAGAATCCTGTTTAACTTATATGTGTGTGCTTTTTTAAGGCCAATAAAATATTGCACCCTAATTATTGCCATCAGGAGGCAGAAAACACACCACATGTAATATACAGACAAACACATAGCACATAAAGACCATACCCCTGAAGACTGAATCCATAAAGACTATACACATAATTTGACTTAACTTGGGTAGAGAAAGCACAAGATATTCTCATTTGCTTGTCTTTTTTTTCTTTTTCCTTCTACACAATCCTTCTGCAACTTTCCTTGTCCTTTTTAGTTTGCCCTTTTAACTCATCCAGAAATAAGAATGACCGACTTTTAATTCTACTTCCTTCAAAATATATTGCCAAAATTTACACCTTTTATTATTAGAGCCATATATTTTTTTCCTTAATTTAAATGTAATTACCATTCTTTGGATTGACAGATTCATGAATACATGTCCTAAATCTTACCCTGTTTACTAGACCTTTAGCAATATAATTCTAATTAGTCTAAAATGTGACCTAAGCCTCTCCTTAACAGAAACAAAAACAACATCTAAAGCAAAGGCAAACTTTCAAGAAGGAAGTAGGACTAGCCTTAGAACCATATCTCCTTATTTTCTCTCTAACATAATTAAGCTCACCCTCTAACTGCCTTAATTTTTCTTCAGCTGCTGCTTCCTTATCCCCTACACAGGTGCTCTGCAAGGCCTCTGGGAGCATTGAGGCCGTCCCCCCAGTACTGGTGTACCACCCCAGGATTACTCAGTTATTTCCAGGATTACCCCTTGACCTCCCCAATTTGGCATGTTATCACAGTATACTCAACAGGAGTATTTTCCAGAACACCCTATTCATGATGCCAGTTGTAGCACAGGCGCCCCAAACCAGGAACTGCTTAAGTGTTTGTGATATTCTGAAAAAAACACCCAGAGGACCAGCAGATGTGGATAGGCCATTTATTGCTCACATTACAGAGGAGTGCACTGATGGAGGCAGGTCAGTGTGGGGCTCATTATAAGGGGTCCCAGGCAAAGGAGGTGCAAGTCCTACGTGTGAACTCTACACTACATCAGTGTGTACGTGCAGAAAGAAGAAGTCAAGAATCAGTCACAGGACAAGAAGCTGCTCATTTCCAAAAGGAAATAAGGAAAGACAATCCATTTCCAAAACAATTCACATTCCTTCTGGCCAGCCCTCCATCACGGGAAGGACAAGGGCCCTGTCCATTGACTCCAGTAGTCATTCAGTATTTAACAGTGGAACAGTGGAAGCTTTAATAGTTTTTTTCTTTTCCGTGGCTCTACTGTGGTATCTCAGACCCTTTTGTCACTAGTCACTTGCTTTGATCTTTGTACAAAGTCAAATTTCTTCACAGATTTCTTTCTACCTTGAAAACCAGTTGTAGGTGTGGGATAGGAGAGATGTGAGGGCAGTCAGGTAAGATGTAATAAAAGCAGAAACAAAAAGAACAAATTGGAAAAAATGCAGTCCTTTGTCATGGACCATGTGCCTTAAGGCAATAAAATCGAGCGTAGTTGTGACCAAAGCTGGGATCAGATGTAAAATGGATAGATTAGGACTAGAAATAAAATAGTACTTCTGGGAGGAGAAGGATTTAGAAGGGAGACCATAGAACTCTAAATTAAATTAAACTTTTAATTAAAAAGTTCTTAATGGCAGATTGTAATCAGCCTAAATCCTTCTTTAGAATTTACAGTCTTGATTTAGAATATATCTGTAACTTTCTTAAAATGTTTAACATTGTAAGAACTTTTTGTGCTTGTAATAACTCGAGTTTGGGACACTTTGAAAGCAGGATTGCACGTAAGGTTCTTTCATGCTATGTCAGTAATATTTTGGAGTTGGCCCTCTCTATTTAAGGCAGATTTCCAGAAGGAGATGCACTCAATGAACTTTTGGATGAATAAAGAAATTTAGGGAGGAAAGTGACCTTAAAATTAATCAGATGTTGTCCTCTTATAGCACATTGCTATGTTAATAAGAAAATTAAATCCCATTGAGATTCAGTGTTTGCTCCAAGACTATATAAATGGTTTTGTCACTTTCATGAATGTATGCCTTATCTCCCCATCTGGATTAAAAATTCTTGGAAGGCAAGTATTGATGTCTTTTATATCAAATCACTCACAATGTCTAGTACAGGATATTGTGAGTATGAAATAAATGTGTTGAGTGAATTTCTTCTGGTTTTTTAGGATTTGTTAATGCTCTTCAGTTTTCACATACACTGCAAATTCTACAATTTCCCCTATTTAATTTTTTTCAATCCTCACCTAAGGTTGTATTTTTATTGATTTTAGAAAGAGAGGAAGGGAAAGAGAGAGAAATATTGATGCAAGAGAGAAACATCCACCTGTTGCCTCCTGTATGTGCCCCAACCGAGAATTGAACCTGCAGACTTTTCGTGTATGAGATGATGCTCCAACCAACTGAGCCACCCAGCCAGGGCTATTTAATACTTCTTTTGAAATCATCTTCCCTGCTTTTTTTTTTATTTATTGACTGATTTGAAAGAGAGAGAAAGAGAAACACTGATTGGTTGTTCCTCTTATTTGTGCATTCATTGGTTGACTCTTGTGTGTGCCCTTACCAAGGATCAAACCCGCAACCTTGGCGTATTGGGACAACACTCTAACCAGCTGAGCTACACACCTTGGTGTGTCAGGACAATGCCAAACAACTGAGCTGCACAGCCAGGGAATCTTCCCTGATTCTTAAACATTTTTCCACACTAAATTTTATTCTTTCATATTTATTTCTTACTACTTTGATTTGGCTTCCATTTCTTGATAGTAAGACTCAAAGTCTGCTCTCAACTTCAAAGTCTTTTCTTTTTCCAATTCTTAATTGTGACAATTTGCAAAATTCAATAACATTGAAAGAATAGTGTAATGATCACCTGTACATTCATGTAGACCCCTAGGGCCAACAGTTGTTTATGTTTTTCTGTATTTGTTTTATCTGTGTGTGTATTTATATTTTTTAGGGATGAATATAATATGATGTACTTTGCCCTTCATCAAAACACATAACCTCATTAGCACCTCATTTCCTTTCTCCTTTCTTTCAGTTTTTTAAAAATCCTTGTCCGGGGATAGGTTTATTGATTTTAGAGAGAGAGGAAGAGGGAGAGAGAGTGAGAAACATCCCAGTGAGAAACATCAGAAACCTCAATAGGTTGTCTCGAGTATGCGCCCCCACCAGAGATCGACCTGCAACCTTTTGGTGTATGGGATGATGCGCCAACCAACTGAACTGAACACCAGTGGAGCACCTTGGGTGTTTCAATTTTTAACATTTGTTCTACTAACATTATGAGGATTCACATTCTTACAGTACTTTTGAAATGTTTCTGTTTGTAAGGATCAGTATTTAAAATAGTGTATTGTAAATGTAGCATATTTACAGGTGTTTTAAATTGATCTGTTTGATGTTAAAACATGTTTATGTGAAAGGTATTTTTACATTTAATCTACATTTCTTAGCATATTTTAAGTGAAATTATAATTCTTAAATTTTCAGATTTTTACACTTTAAAAAAGAATGAATGAATGAAAGTGCTAGAAAAATATGAACTCAATATCCAAGGTGTGTTTTGAGTAGTTCACGAAACAGCAGAAAAAGGTCCATAATTTAGTGGTGATATTTATGATAAACTAACTTTCCTATAAAAGTAAGTGTGGAAAAGTGTCAGAAGAGACAAGAAGGAAAAAATGTAGAGGACTGAGGGCAGCAAATATTGAAAGTGATGGTAGCAACAATTGAGTTTACTTTTTTTGAGGCAGCAGTCCAGTTTTTTAACTTATTTCTTTGTTCTCAAGTAGAGCAAGTAATCCATAGTTCAAAAGGTGATTATGAGACTTGTGCTTAATAATTATCTTCCCCTTTCCTAGACTTATAGCAAAGAAGATGAATAGCCATAAATGGCAGGTCAAAAAAGCATACTGTTCTACTGTCCTTTAATTGAAGGAGAAGAAAGTGTGCCTCTTACAGAAACCTCAAGACTATCCTTATACTAATAAGTATTCAGATTCAGAAATGTCTGATTTTTCTAAAATAATAGGTAGTAATATCTATACTTATTTAGTTATTTATTAAGAGTAGACATAGGATTTGGGATGAACCCAGCAGTCTGACACAATGCTGCCTTCAAACTGAAGTTGTGTTCTCTCTTTATGAGCTGTGTGTTAAATTAATTTCGTTTTCAGGTGAAAGTTTTGTGAGAAGAATTGTGTTCTTGATTTTGCTATTTTGGAAAAATTCGTGGACAGCCCTTGCTGGCTTGTAGACATCCTTATAAATCACAAAGCAAGACTAAAACATATGCTTGTTAAGTAGCCTTAACACCTTTGTTTTAGGAGTTAAATTTGAAGCTACTTCATCAGATGAGGAAAAGTTGACTGATAAGGTAAATTTAATGGGGTTTATTACTAGGTAAAATGCCAAGAAGATGGCCAAAAGCTGATAATGTGCAAACAGGAAAATAGGGAGGGAAAAGGTATAAAGGACTTTGGGCTAGAGACTAAAATGGAATAAGTGTGGTAATCTGTTAAAATGATAGTAAATTATATAAACAAAAGACTATCATGGTTTCTGGAAGAGAAATTTTCCTGGTTTATAGAGTTAATTCAAAGACTTGCAGTAGACTTAGAGGAAGCTAGTGAGTTCGATTTCTGAGGTTTTGACAAGATTGTTTTTTTAAAAGTTAAATTGGAATTTACAGTGGTATAGGTTAGTGTACAGGCAGAGTGGAGTAAAAAGTAAATCCATGGGGAAAACAGACTACTAGGACAGGTGCTTGAATGTACTTTCGATCTTAAATTCAGTAGAGAATGAAAGTGAAATGTTTCATAGTATTAAACCCCTGTGTGTGACACAAGGTAAAGCCAAGGGAATATATTTCCAGAAGTTCTCTTGAAGTTATATGAGAGCAAAATCAGTAAGTTAGTTTGGTCATGGACAAGTTAAGGAAGTGTATTTAAGGAAAAACAACAACTATATATTTGAGATGATGAACTTTAAACTATTGCTTATATTGGGTTGGCCAAAAAGTTCTTTGGAATTTAGAGTAAGACTTTTTTTTTAAAGTATATTTTTATTGATTATGCTTGCCTCAATTTATTGATTACAGTTGCCCCAATTTTTCCCCCTTTGTGTGTCTCTGCCTGGTATCCTCTTTTCCTCCAGCAATGCCCTGCCTTATGTCCATAGGTCATGCATGTAAGTTCTTTGGCTCCTCCATTTCTTATGATATTCTTAACATCCCCCTGTCTATTTTGTTCTTACCATTTATGCTTCTTAATCCCTGCACTGTTTCCACCATTCTTCTGCTTCCCCCTCCCAGCTGATAACCGTACAAATGATCTCCAGAACTATGATTCTATTCCTTAGTTTTTGTTTGTTGGTGCATTTGTTTAGATTCAGTTGTTGATAGTTCTGAATTTGTTGTCTTTTAAGTGTTCATGGTTTTTGATCTTCTTTTTCTTAAATAAGTCCCTTTAATATTTCTTGTAATAATGGCTTGGTGTTAGCTTTACCTTGTCTGGGAAGCACTTTATCTGCCCTTCCATTCTAAGTGATAGCTTTGCTGGATACAGTAATCTTGGTTGTAGGTCCTTGCTTTTCATCACTTTGAGTACTTCTTGCCATTCTCTTCTTTCCTGCAAAGTTTCTTTTCAGAAATCAGCTTATAGTCTTGTGGGAACTGCTTTGTAGATAACTTTCTATTTTTCTCTTGCTGCTTTTAAGATTCTCTCTTTACATTTAACCTTTGGCATTTTAATTATGATGTGTCTTGGTATGTTCCTGTTTGGGTCCAAAGTGTTTGGGACTCTCTGTGCTTCCTGGACTTGCATATCTATTTCCTTCACCAAATTAGGGAAGTTTTCTTTCATAATTTTTTTGAATAAGTTTTCAGTTTCTTGCTCTTCCCCTTCTCCTTCTGGTACCCCTATGATTCGATTGTTGGAATGTGTGGAGATGTCCCAGAGGCTTCTTATACTATCCTCATTTTTTTTTAATTCTTGTTTTTCCTTCTGTTCTGTTTGAATGTTTATCTCTTCCTTATGTTCCAAATCATTGGTTTGAATCCAGGCTTCCTTCCCTTCTCTGTTGGTTCCCTGTGAATTTTTCTCTATTTCACTTAAGGTAACCTTCATTTCTTCCTTTATTTTTTTGCCGTACTCAATGAGTTCTCTGAGCATCCTGATCACCAGTGTTTTGAACTCTATATCTGATACTGGCTATCTCTGTTTTGCATAGTTCTTTTTCTGGGGTTTTGTCCCGTTCTTTCATTTGGGCCATATTTCTTTGTCTCCTCAATTTGGCAGCCACCCTGTATTTGTTTCTGTGTATTAGGTAGAGCTGCTTTTAATCCCTGTCTTAGTAGCACAGCCTGTGTAGAAAAGGCACCTGGAAATTGTGTGGGGCAGAGCCTTAGGTAATTGCTAGGGCAGGGTAGCCCACTTCACCACTTTGTGGATGTGTGGGGAGGGCTCAGGGAACAATCCTGCTGCCTGGCTTCTAGAGGTTCACCTGGTACTCACCTCGTTTCCAGTCACTTCATCCCCTTCCTGTGACTTGTGCCCTTCCAGCTGCTACCATGGTGGTGAATCCCAGAGTGGGTGAGTTTGCATACTTTGTAAAACCACACAGGCCCTTTAAGCCTTGAAAATCCGGCAGTTTCTTCTGCTGTCCCAACCTCCAATGGTTTTTGAAGCCAGAGGTAATGGAGATCTGTCTTCTCAGTGTTGGAACCCTGGGCTGTGCGGTCTGGCCTTGGCCTGGGATCGCTGTCTCCCAAGGTATCCCTCCCAGTTTTCATTCACAATATGTGAATGTAGGACCATCTGTTTTGCCACTGCCTTGCCCTACCAAACCATGTCTGCAAAACTCTGCCCCTGCTACCCATCTGGATGAATGTGGCTTCTTTATATCCTTGGTTGGACTTCCATACAGCTTGATTTTCTGATGGTAGGTGTTAGTTTTGAGATCGGGTTGTAATTCTTTCTTTGGTTGCAACGAGGAGGCAAAGCATGTCTACCTGTGCCTTCATCTTGACCAGAAGCCTCAAGGCCTTCCCCCTGCCGCACCAATAACTTTAGTGAACAATGTATTCACCATTTTGTCCTACTGCCTTCTGCCACCTTTCAGGCAACTCCATAATTCTGTCTTCCCAAAACTTTTTATGTTCTTGAGCAAAGAACTGTTCTAGGTGTCTTTTGCAGTTTTCCAAGGGAATTAATATTTTTTTCATTAAGAGAATTATGTAAAGACCAAAATAAATAGAAATCCGAAAGTACAATGTCTGGTGAATATGGCAGATGAATCAGAACTTCCTTCAAGCTTCCTTCAAGCAGTTTTTGCCTGGTCATCAAAGAAACACGCGGTCTTGCATTAACCTGATGGATAATTCTGAGTTTTCTGTTGACTAATTCCAGATTCTTTCTGTCACGTGCTGCTTTCAGTTGGTCTAACTAGGAGCAGTACTTGTTGGAATTAATTGTTTGGTTTTCTGGAAGGAGCTTATAATAGAAGACTCCCTTCCAATCCCACAATATTACAAAATCACCTTCTTTGGATGAAGACTGGCCTTTGGTGTGGTTGGTGGTGGTTCATTTTGCTTGCCTACGATCTCTTCCATTCCACATTATTGTAAAGTATCCACTTTTCATTGCCTGTCACAATTTGTTTTAAGAACGGAGCATTTTCATTATGTGTGAGTAGAGAATCACTTGCAGAAATATGGTCAACAAGGTTTTTTTCACCTAACTTATGTGGAACCCAAACACCAAAGCAATTAACCAAGCTGGTGCAAATAATTTTCAACTCTTGATTTGGATATTTTGAGTGTGTCACCTGTTTCCCATGTGGTATAACATTGATTGTTCTCCATTAATGTCTCAATTTAATCACTATCAACTTCAGTTGGTCTACCTGACTGTGGAGCATTGTCCAGCAAAAAAAACCTCCAGCACAAAACTTGACAAACCACTTTTGACATATTCGATCAGTCAGAACCCCTTCTCCATACACTGCACAAATCTTTTTTTTACATTTCAATTGTCTCTTTACCTTTCTTGAAATAGTAATATGCTGAAAATGTTGCTTATTTTCTTCCATCTTCAGTATTAAAATGGCTACACAAAAATTCACCAATTTTTATGTGTTTTTTAACGCTTGCTGTAATGCTCACCGATATGACAGCTGTCACAATACAATCTAACAAAAACACAGCTAGAGCCAGTTTACAGAAAAACTTGAACAAACTTTTTGGCCAACCCAATAGAACATAGGAAAGAGATGAAGGGTGACATTGAAGAATTATGCTTATGGCCAGAAAGGCTAATGAAAAGAAACAATGTCATTCTATACATATATGAAACTTTAATGTCTAAACTTTTAATTTTCCTGTAATTCTTAATTATATACCTTTTAAGAAATGTATGAGGGTAGGGCAAGGTCCTGAGAAAAGCAACTGGCATGATCAAGGAGAGAGGCGATACAAAAAAATTTAAGACCTTTCTGTTTTAAAAGACTTAAGACTCAAGGAGAGAGGAGAAGTCAGAAAATGAGAGTAGGGTTTTCTCTCTCAGTCTTATAATTCAGTAGCCAAAAGATGTATCATGAAACTTCAGAGAGAGCTTCATAGGCTAAACAGAAATTCTTGCCTTATCCATTGGGAAAAAATGGAAGAAACTTTTACCCTAAATGTATATGCCCTTGAACAGTGTCCTAAAATTTTTCATATAACATCAGGTCTTTTAACCCAGTGCCCTGTTTTAGGTTTTCTAAGATGTGAATTTAAAGAACATTGAAAAATATGTAGGGTCTTGGCAGGGAAGCTAAGTTGGTCAGAGCATCGTCCCAATATACCAAGGTCATGTATTAAATCCCCAGTCAGGACATATACAGGAAGCAACCAGTGAATGCATAAATAAGTGGAACAACAAATCAATGTTTCTCTTCACTCATATGCTGCTTATGGATACACTTTGCACTACAATAGCAGAGATTGGAGTCCTGCAAAGCCTGAAATATTTACTCACTGGACCTTTGATAAAAAGTTTGTTAAACCCTTGGGTTAGACTAACAACATTAGAATTATTTTTCAAGGTAAAGAAAATATTGTAGTGACTTGAATAAAATGTTTCATGTATGAAGAGGTACTGAGCAGCATTTTGTACTTTTTTGTTACTATGCTAATACAGTAGCCATTACCCTCCTATGGCTACTTAAATTTAATTAAAGTTAAATTTTAATTATTTATTTATTTTGAGATGTTTACTGAGGTTATATCCTCTTATTGGGTTTTTCCTTTTATCATTATGTAGTGTCCTTCTTTCTCTTGGTTTTAAAGTCTATTTTGTAGGA
Organism: Pteronotus mesoamericanus; assembly: GCF_021234165.1. Lineage (NCBI taxonomy): Eukaryota > Metazoa > Chordata > Mammalia > Chiroptera > Mormoopidae > Pteronotus > Pteronotus mesoamericanus. The sequence goes on from NW_026555109.1 coordinate 1,855,001, forward strand.
TACAACTATTGCTACCCCAGCTTTTTTTTCTTTCCGTTTGCATGAAATATCCTTTTCCATCCTTTTACTTTTAGTCTTTATGTATCTTTTGATCCAAGATGGGTCTCTTGGAGGAAGCATATATATGGGTCTTGTTTTCTTGTCTATTCAGCCCCTGTGTCTTTTGGTTGGAACATTTAAGCCATTTACATTTAAGGTGATTATTGATAGATATGTATTTAGTGCCTTTTTATTGTTAGACTAGTTTTCCTCTTTTTATTTCTTTCTCGTTTTCTTCTTTAAGCAATCCCTTTAACATCTGTTACAGTACACATTTGGTGTTAACAAACTCCTTTAGTTTTTTCTTGTCTGGGAAGCTCCTTATTTCTTCTTCAGTTTTAAATGATAGCCTTGCTGGGTAAAGTAGCCTTGGTTGTAGGTGCTTGCTTTTCATCACCTTGAGTATTTAATACCACTCCTTTCTGGCCTGTAATATTTCTGATGAGAAATCAGAATACAGTCTAATTGGTGTTCCTTGTATGTAACCACCTCCTTTTCTTTTGAATCTTTTAGGATTCTCTCCTTGTCTTTAAGCCTTTCATTTTAACTATCACGTGCCTCAGGGTAGGCAATCCTCTTTGGGTCTAATTTGTTTCAAACTCTATGAGCTTCCTGGATTTGTGTGTCTTTTTTCTTCACCAGAGTAGGGAGGTTTTCGGTCATTATTTCTTCAAATAGGTTCTGAATCCCTTGCTCACTACACTTCTCTTATTGGTATTCATTCCTATGATACGGATGTTACACTTCATTTTGTCCCCAAGATTTCTTAAGCTCTCCTCATTCTTTTCAGTTTTTTCTTGTTGCTACTCTGCTTGGGTGTTTTTTTCCTATGTTGTCTTCCAAATCACTGATTTGGTCCTCTGCTTCATTCCTTCCAATGTATTGTTTATTTCAGATATTGCATTCTTTATTTCTGACTGGTGCTTTGTTAATGGTTTCTGTGTCTTTTTTCATGCTTTCGAGTAGCCTTATAAGTACTCTAAACTCTCTGATAGATTTCTTGCCTCCATTTCTTCTAATTTCTCCTTATGGAGAATTCTCTTGTTCTTTCATTTGGGGCCTGTTTCTTTGTCTTTCCATTTTGGCTGCCTCTTTCTGTTTATTTCTTTGTATTAGATAGACCTGCAAAGACTCTGGTTAAGCCTGTGTCCAACCCTGCCTGTGACTGGCCCAGGGTGACCCGTTTGGAGCTATCAGCAATCCACAGCTTGTGGCTCCCTCTGCTGGGCCTGGGAGTGTGCAGAAAGAATCAGGCTGTGCACCAACACTGCCTTTAACCAGCACTGGGCCTGAGGGAGTGTCAGCTAAAGTTTCAGAGTTCTCAGAGATCTGCCTTTGTCAGTTTATTTTCTGTTAGGCTTAAAGAGTGAAAAAGTCTTCCAGTTGTACTCCTCAGAAGCAGGGCTTAAGCACCACAGGCTGGGGCAGAGTAATTCCTGAGGCAGTGCTATTGCTTCCCCTCTGACTGATGCCACTTAGAGGGGAATGGTCTGCCTGGGAAAGATGGCTCCTGCAGTGTGGGGAATGACCCAGCAGAGGCATCCTGGGAGCTGTTCCTTAAGTTCTCTCCCCAGAGCCACAGCTGCAGGCACTCCTGCATCTCTAGTCCACTCTGCCCTCCCTCTGCTGGAGCCCAGGGTAAGTGGCTACAAACGGAATTTTGTGCATTGGCCCTTTAAGATGTTCTGTGCATCTCCAGCTGTCTCTTCCAGTCTCTTTGTGGTGATTTGTCTTCTTCTGCCTGTCCATGGGTATAAGGCATCTCTCCAGCTAGTGTTCAGTTGGTTACTCAGGATGATTTTTCCATAGTTTAGTTGTAATTGCAGTTTGGTCCTGGGAGGAGGTTAGTGTATCTTTCACTTACTCCTCCAGCATCTTGGGTCTTCAAATTGAATTTTAAATTCAGTTCTTCAACCATTCTAAACACATTTTAAGTAATCAGTAGCCTTGTGTGGCTAATTTGACAGTGCAGATAAGCATATTTTCATCATTGCTTGATCTTCTACTGGACATTGCTGCGTAATAGTAAATATTTACATAGTACTTTGCACTAGGGACTGTTCTTGAATCTTCTGGGAAAAAAACAAACAAAACCCAATAATTGAAGCAGACATTAGTATTACCTCCATTCTACAAATGAAAAAACTGAGGTACAGAGAAGTAAAGAAACTTGCTCAGGTCACACAGCTAATAAGTGACAGAGTCAGGATTTAAACCCAGCAGCCTAGCTCAAAGTCCCTGTTCTTCCTCCCTTTGTACTGAACAAAGTAAAAAGAAGGAATATGCTTAATTGTAGCACAAGAAATGTAGCTTATGTGATGAAAATGTTGTTCTCCAGATTTTGAAACTCAAAATGTAGACAGTTATGTAGAATATAATAGCTACATGCCTTTCTAGAAAGAAATTTATACATGTGAACTGGATTAGCTTATAGGGACCTTTCAGTTTTCATTAAGATATATTAAATAGAGCATTTGGATTCTGATGTATCTTCATAGCAGTGAAAATAATAATTAGTGAGCATTTTTTGTCAGAGTAAGCCATTAACTGGAATTTTGCTTTCATAACAGTTAATATATTTGTATTCAGGCATATTGTAATGCTTATTTTTTAGCTAAAATGACTAATGATATATATTTTATATTTTAAATATTTTTGAATATTCAAAGTCTTGAATATTTTATGCAAAGAGACACATTTTCTTCATGTGTTTGACATAGAGTTGCCATTGAGTTGTCATTTCATTTAAGTAGAATTTTAGGGGTTACATATGATACTGTTTTGAGTTCCATATATAAATATGAATTCATGTCTTGTCTTCCATCTTACAACATGAATATTGAATAAGCAGTTTAGTGCATAACCAGTGGTGTCCAACCTTTTGGCATTTCTGGGCCACATTGGAAGAAGAGTTGTCTTGGGCCATACATTAAATACATTGCAACACATAATCACACAAAAAAAATCTCATAATGTTTTAAGTATATTTACGATTTTGTATCAGGCTGCATTCCTAGCCATCCTGGGCTGCATGTGGCCTGCGGGCCACAGGTAGGACACCCCTGGGTCATAAGCAATGTAGTTTAGGCATTCCCAATTCTGGATATTATAAAATTTATTTGGTTCAATTTATTAATCAAGTACTTTAAAAGTATTAGCTCATCCATACCCCAATGAAGTAAATAGTGTTATTCCTGTTTTGCTGATAAGGAAACTGAAGCAAAATGGGGATAACAGTATTATCCCCATAAGGAAACAGATGGTTAAATAACTTGACCAAAGTCACACAAGTAATAAGTGGTAGAACTGGAATTTGAACCCAGGCAAACTAGCCCCAGAGTCTGTTCTATTGCCTCTTAGATTTTGCTGCTTTTCCCATGGCACTGTATTATTTGTTTTCTGTATAATAAATCAAACATCTTGTCTAGCTTTGGAATGTTAACAGGTATAAGAGGACATCTAACAGCACTAGTAGTGAGTGAGCTCAAAATGACAAGTGTGTCTCTGTGCCATTCCAGGGAGCCTCATGATCGATCAAGACTCCAGAGGCAACCATAGCATGCTAGCTCTAGAAAAATAATTTGTCCCAAATAAACAGATCCTATTTAGTTGTTTTTGATTAGCACACAAATTATTTACTGGCCTCTTCAAGTAAAGAATTCTGTTACGAATAGCTTTGAGCCTCTAATGAGAGAGTGGGCATGTGTTTTGGGTTCTATGGAGAAAAAGAACTTGAAACACACGTTGGAGAAAATTTGGGAGCTTCAAAGGAAGGTGTAGCTTTAAATTAGCCCATATTTCCTAGGAAGCTGATACAGCTTTTCTTTCCCTTGCCCATTGCTGAACTTGATCTTATCGTGTAAAATTTCTTTGCTGTTACTAGCATGTAGTTCAGCATTCTCAAATTGATCAAAGCAGCTTTCCAAAGTTAGCTAATGTTGTCCATCTCCTATCTGCTTAAGAGTATGCAAGTTCATGGGACTGTATTTCTAGAATAGTTGATACAGAAAGTGCTTACCTACTTAGAAGTATGTGTTGATTGTAACAAGAATGTTTTTTAAAATTGTTTTTGTGCTGCAGAATGAAATACTGAGTTTGAAAAGCAGGTTATAAACAACATATATTGATATGGTGAATGATTTAGTTAAAACATTTAATTTTTAAAGAAATTTTAGAACTTTAAAAGCATTTAGAAAATATTGGTGACATTTGCATCTCTAAGAATAGCTTTGGTGTAATTTAAATGCATGTAAATCCCTCTCAGAGAATAGTTTTTATAAGAGAATTATTTAAGGTGGGTTGGATACCATAAAATTTCACTTTTCAAACATGTCAAGTTCTTTTTACATTCCAAGCAGACTTAAGTTTTAATCTTCAGTTGTTTATATTCTAATTTTCCATTTCCTTATTTTCAGGCTGAAATAGAGCTATTCGTGAACAGGCTTGACTCAGTGGAATCTGTTCTTCCTTATGAATATACAGCGTAAGTTTTCAGCTTGGTTTTTATATAGAATTTTATGTGACTCATCAGAATTTTGTACATTTAGAACTTTATATTTCCCACAGTTATGAATAAAGTCACGTGCTTTTAAAAACATGTGCCATCAGCCTGCAAACCAAAAAGTTGCCATGTCAGTTCCCATCAGGACACATACTTGGGCTACAGAACAGGTTCCTGGTTGGGGGTGTGTGAGAGGCATCCGATCGATGTTTCTCTTGGACATCAATGTTTCTCTCCCTCTCTTTCTCCCTCCCTTCCCCTCTCTCTGAAAATGAATAAATAAAATCTTTTAAAAAATAAACATCATTGTTTTTTTTATTTTTAAATCATGTTTATTCCATTACAGTTGTCTCAGTTTTCCCCCCTTGCCCTCCTCCACCCATCCCACCCTGTCAACCCCTCCCACAGTCAATTTCCACTCTGTTGTCCATGTCCATGGGTCATTCATAGATGTTCTTTGTTTAGTTCCTTCTCCTTTCCACCATTATTCTCCTTCCCCATCCCCTCTGGTCACTTTCAGTCTGCTCCATGTTTCCATGACTATGGTTTATTGTGTTCATTAGTTTATTTTGTTGAATAGATTCCACACACAGGTAAAATCATTTGGTATTTGTCTTTCACCGACTGGCTTATTTCACTTAGCATAATATTCTCCACTTCCATCCATGTTGTCACAAAAGGTAGGAGTTCCTTCTTTCTTTTTTTAAAATGCAGATTGATTTTATTTTTTTAAAATGTCAAAATCCATTATAAAATATTAAAAAATTTAGACTTAAGGCTCTGCCCCCTTTCAACAGGTGCACTGAGGACAAAGAAATATGGCCCAAATGAAGGAACAGATCAAAGTTCCAAAAACAGAACTAAGCAATGAACAGATAGCCAAATTATCAGGTGCACAATTCAAAACACTGGTAATCTGGATGTTCACAGAATTGGTTGAGTATGGTTGCAAAATGGAGGAAAAAGTGACAGCTATGCAAAGTGAAACAAAGAAAAGTATACAGAGAACCAACAGTAAAGGGAAGGGAATCAGGACTCAAATCAATGATTGGGAGCAGAAGGAAGAGATAAACATTCAGCCAGAACAGAAAGAAGAAACAAGAATACAATAAAATGAGGAGAGGCTTAGGAACCTCAGGGACAACTTTAAACGTTCCAACATCTGAACATTGCCAGAAGAAGAAGAAGAGCAAGACATTGAAAACTTATTTGGAAAAATAATGAAGGAGAACTTCCCCAACCTGGCCAAGGAGAAAGACTTTCAGGAGATCCAGGAAGATCAGAGAGTCCCAAAGAAGTGGGACCCACGGAAGCACACACCAAGGCACATCATAATTATATTACCCAAGAATAAAGATTAGGAGAGAATCTTAAAAGCAGCAACAAGAAAGGAAACAGGTACCTACAAAGGAGTTCCCGTAAGACTGTCAGCTCATTTCTCAAAAGAAACCTTGCAGGCAAGAAGGGGCTGGCAAGAAGTATTCAAAGTCGTGAAAGACAAGGACCTGCATCCAAGATTACTGTATCCAGCAAATCTATCATTTAGAATGGAAGGGCAGATAAAGTGCTTCCCAGATAAGGTCAAGTTAATGGAGTTCATCATCATCAAGCCTTTATTATATGAAATATTAGAGGGCCTTGTCTAAGAAAAAGAAGATCAAAACTGTGAACAGTAAATGACAAACTCACAAATATCATCAACTGAACTAAAACAAAAACAAAAGCAAACTAAGCAAACAGCTGTAACAGAAACAAAATCATAGAAATGGAGATCAAAGGGGAGGGGGAGGGGAAGAATAGGGGGAAAGCTACAGGGAATAAACAGCATAAATAGCAGGAACAAAATAGGCAGGGGAGGTTAGGAATAGTATAGGAAATGGAGAAGCCAAAGAACTTACATGTATGACCCATGGACATGACTGGGGAGAGGGGTGGTGCAAAGTGGAGGGGAATAAAGGGGAGAAAAAAATGGGATAACTGTAATAACAATAAAATGTATTTTAAAAAATAATAAATGTATGAGTATACATTAAAGGGGAAATTAGAGGCCCTTGGACAAGATGGAGGCATTGGTAGATACAAACTTTGCCTCCTCGCACAACCAAAAGAAGGACAACAACAAATTTTAAAACAAACAAACAAACAAATAAATAAATTCCATATTATCTAAAGCAATCTATCAATTCAACGCAAAAAAAATTAAAAATTTAAACCCATATAAAGTCTCAGCAATTAAAACAACATGACACCAGCACAGAAATGATCTAGTAGATCAATGAAATAAAATGAGCATTCTAGAAACAAACACATATCTGTCTAACAATGTAATATATGATTAAATTGATACTTCAAATCCATGGAAAAAATAAGGCTTATTCAACAAATAAGGTGCATGGAACACTATTACTTGAATTAAAACAAATATAAAGCCCTATTTCACACATTATACAAAAAATACTCAGGTGAGTTAAAAATCAATATGTAAAATCTAAGGAGTTTTAGGAGAAAATACAAACTAATATTTTTCTTACCCTGAAGTAAAATATTCAAGCCCAGAAACTATAAAGTAAAATATTGACAATATGACTATATTAAACATTTAAGACTATACAGTAAGATACATATAAAACAAGTAAAAGGACAAGTAATAGAATAGGGAAGTATTTGCAACACATCTAAAAAAGGGTTAATAGTTTGGGGTTTTGTTTTTTTTTTAGGGAAAAAATTCTGTAAACCTTTAATAAAAAAATGGAGAATACCAAAAAGTCATTTAAAGCTCTTTAAAAATAATAGATATAGGCAAGAAATAGACAAAAACAAGTTGTTTAGTTTCAGTAAATAATACAACAATAACACATCATTGTCACAACCAGAATAATACATATTAAAAAATATTGGTAATATCAAGTATTGGTCACTACCAAAGGAACTGGGTATTCATAGACTCTTCTTTTTCATCATCTTAAAAGCAGTCCCTTTAGCATATTTTGCAGTGCTGGTTTGGTAGAAGTGTATTCTTTTAGCCTTCTTTTGTCTGGGAAACTCTTTATTTCACCTTCCATTTTAATTGAGAGCCTTGCTGGTTAGAGCAGTCATGGTTGCAGGCTTTTGCTTTTCATGACTTGGAATATTTCTTGCCATTCCCTTCTGGCTTGTAGTGTTTCTGTGGAGAAGTCAGCTGCTAGCCATACCAGCACCCTTTTATATGTTCGTACCTGTTTCTCCCTTGCTGCCTTTAGGATTCTCTGTTTGTCTTTGATATTTGCCATTTTAATGATGATGTGTCTTGGACAGGGCCTGACTGGGTTCCTCTTGAATGGGATCCTCTCTGTTTCCTGGACTTATGTGATTTTTTTCTCTCCTCAAACTAGGGAAGTTTCCATCAATACTTTTTCAAACAGGTTCTCTCTCCCCTCCTCCTCCTCTTCTCCTTCTGGTCTCCCTATTATACAGATATTATTACGTTGCAGGTTGTCCTGCATTTCCCTCAATGCCTCTTCCTTCTTTTGGAGTCTTTTTTCATTTTCTTGCTCTTTTGGGGAGCTTTGTTCTATGTTATCCTGCATCTCGCTGATTCAGTCCTCTGCTTCATCGAGCCTGCTTTTGATTCCTTCTCCTGTGTTCTTCAATTCAGAAATTGTATTCTTCATTTCCTCTTGTGTCTTATAGATCCTCTATCCTCTTTCATGGTGACATAGTTTGCAATAAGTTCCTCGTAATTTCCCTGTAGTTTTTGATAATTCTCTCTGAGCTCATTGTGCTTCTTCAAGAACCATTGTTTTGAACTCAATATCTGATAGTTTGCTTTCCTCTATTTCATTTAGTTCCCTTTCTGGGGATTCCTCCTTTCCCTTTGATTGGGGAGGGGGGGTGTTTCTTTGTCTTCTCGTTATTTGTGAGACTCTTCTTTTTTGCTTCTGCTTCTTAAGTTAACCTGACTTGACTTCTTGACTTTGTGGTGTGAACTTCCATGGTAGGAGACTGCTCTTTTTTCTTTTTGAATCTGCCTCTGATGATGTCAGATACTGCCCCTGTGTGACCTTAGGCAGTTTGTTCAAGACTTCCAGGAACCTACAGTCTGTACCTCTCTCCTTCAGCTGTTAATCTAGTCAGTGTGCACTCAGCAGGCCGGTTTAGACACCACAGGGCAGGGCAGAGTCCCTTCTGGGGGCGGGGGTTATTGGAATCTCTCACGCTGCTGCCGCTCAGGAGTGGTCTGCCTGAACCAGATGGCTGCTGCCATATGGGGGATGAGTTAGCACCGGGATCCTGCTGCCTACTCTCGGTTCTCTCCCCAAAGTTCCCTTCCCCAGTCTCTCTTTAGGCGTCTCTAGCCCACTCTGCCCCCGCCTTTGCCAGAGACTAGGGTAAGTGTCCCCAAATAAAAATTTATGTGTTGGCCCTTTAAACGGCTCTTTGCGTCTCCAGCCACCTGTCTGTGGCAGAGAGTAACCCTGCCACTTTTTGCAGCTGGTTGTTAATCTGTGTACTTTTTGGGCTCTGGTGCTGTAGGCTGGAGATCCTGCTTATGGTTTAGACCCCGCTCATTTCAGGGGGACCCAACTGACCATTTCATTATTCTTCTGGTCCTGCCAGCCGTGGGCACCCCACCCTCCTTTCCAAGTCTCTACCCCACTCCCTACCAGTTAGGTTGTGCTAAAGCTGATTCCTCTGTCCCAAGTTTATAAGACTCCTCTCTCACTATTGTTCAGTTGTTTGTTCCAGGTGATTTCTCCACAATTTAGCTGTAATTCCAAATTGGTCCCAGGAGGAGGTCAGTGTGGCTTCCACTCACTCCTCCGCCATCTTGATTCTTTCAATCAACATTGTTTCAATAAACATCAGTGTTGATGTAAACTTTAAAATATAATGTGCAGGGCCTGAAAACATTTTTAAATGGGTATTTTTTATTACTAACATGTAAAATATGATATTTTTACGTTTCTTTGCAGTACAATAGAAGCATGAACTAAAACAATGGATTTCCTTTTTCATCTAGACAAGAAATCATTTTGGTTTTTAAAAAATTTTTTAATAGTAGAAATCCACACATTTCTTTTTGACAAAATCCTATGTGCCACATAATTTGTCCCCAGAAATAATTAATATCTGCTCCTCTTCATATTTATCTGCTTACTCTAATGTATATAACCACATTTACTTATACATTTTAAATGAAATAGGTTCAAATTACTATATTTGATTTGCTTCTTGGTTTTCTCACTGCAACTGTTGTGGACATCTTTTCATGTTAATACAGAACTGCCTCAGTCTTTTTAGTAGTTATTTTGTATTTGTAGCGATTGTATATAGTCCATGTATCATTTATTTTACTAATTCTCTATTTCTGAACATTTGATTATTTCCATTTTTCATATTATCAAAGTGTTGCATGAATATCCTTTATTCTTTTGACTGTCATATACCATAAGGGATGTAAAACATAGTTCTTAAATTTTAGTTTGCTTCTAAATTTCTTTGGTATCTTAAAAGTTTAGGAAAAAAATATGTGTTTACTGTAGGGAAAAAAAGCACACACAAAAAGTAAGATTATCCTGTCAGATTTACATGCTTAAATATGTATGAGAAGAGAGTACAAATTCATGAATAGAAGAACCATAATTTATATTAAACTATTGGAGACTTGATTGCTTTTTCTAGTTCTTATTTGGTTTTGTTATTTAAACAGACATTTCTCCATAAACCTTTGTGGATAATCCTGGGAAAACTCAGTGGATCTCTCATATCCAGTAGATGGCGGGGGGGGGGGGGTCTTCATTTGGGGCCATCTCAGTCCCAGTTTTTTATCACCTGAGATTCATCTCCCTTTACGAATCTAATCTCTAGCCGTCCCAATGCTGGAATCAAGTACTCCCATATTATTCCAGTGTGGACAGAGAACTGGCTCTTAGTTTTTTAATAGCAAAGCTGAAAATAGTTTGTAATGTTTAAACAAAACTTTATTACAACCCGGTTAGTAATACAAAGGAATTAACAACACAGAAGCTTAAGGTTGGCTAGTGATGACTTTTTCACCACTCCATCATCAGAGGGTCTGTCTAGCCATGCTTCTCACATTAGGATATGTTGTCCTGTATATCAAGAGGAGGCAGAAACCCACAGAAAATTGACACGTCTTCCTGAAATGTCATTAAGTAAAGATTTGGGTTAGAAAGTTACAACAAAAGGAGATAAGTTATGTAAAATTCACTTAAAGAAAAAGATGTAAATCTTATTGGACAAAAATACATAATAATAGAGCATTTAAAAATTCTATAATTTACATCTCAATAAAAGTATTGTTTAGAAATCAAAGCATTCTAATGCATAATTTTTCCGATGGTTTGCGGTTTTTTGTTTTGGGTTGATTTGGTCCATGGAACTTGGAGTATGACTATATTTCTTACTCATCAGTTGGAGGTACTGTAATGATCAGTATCTGATCTGCCCTCAGGATTGCCTAGGAGTTGTTATTTCATTGTTTCCTTTTACTTTAAAAACTTAAATATTTTTTCCCTTAGGTTTGATTTTTGCCAAGCGTCTGAAGGAAAACGCCCATCTGAAAATCTTGGTCAGGTATTATTTGGGGAAAGAATTGAACCTTCACCATATAAGGTTTGTATTTAGTGTTATATGTTATTTAATTGCATTTTTTTTCCTTACAGAAAATCCTGAGATAATTTGGTTCTCACAGCTAAGAAGAAATTCATTTCTCTTTCACATCCCGGAATAGTTTCTTAAAGTTAGAGTTTAGAAAGATCCCTCCCCTTCTCATGATATATCATGATAAGTTTGTCTTCACAAACACTCACACAACCAGTATTATAAACGATAAGGTGATAGCGTAAAGGGCAGTGCTTAGACGCCCCCTGCCTCACCTTACAGAGGGACCTGGAACCCAGCCTGTAGTCATGAAAAGTTGCCCCAGCTGCTCCATATCTCCTTTCCCTCTTTGTGCATGGTGTCCACAGATTTTCTCTGTTAGCAAATACGGCACTATTTTGACTCCTTCATTGGATTCTTGGGAAGCTAAACCTTTCTATTTTGACCATTGAAAGTGTATTTGGAACATCTTTGATCTATTTTTAGGACATCAGCTAAACCAATCTAAGCTCAATTATTCTACCCTTTAACTCTATAATAATATCTTTTAAGCCGATTATCCTTCTGCGTTCATTGCACAGTCCCCAGCTCATTTTATATCTGTTCTCCTGATGCACAAAGAGTAATGGTCTTTCTCTTTTAGAAAAATTAAGCTAGTTTATAGTAATACTGTATCACCATATAAAAAAATAAGTAGTACAGAAAAACAAAATGAAAACTAAGTCTCCTACTCTTCCCCCAGTTTCACATGTTTCTCAGTTATTCTTTCCTGACACTTCCCATGCATTTACAAGCATATATAAGTAAAATGAGAGATGTTCTGCACAATGCATTTTTCCTTTAATTCTCTACATTGGGCATCTGTTCTAATGTGCACTCCTTTAAATGGCTTGACCCCAGGTTTTATGCCAATCTGACAAATTCCTCTCTTGGCTTCACATTCTTCTTTTCTATGCTTTAGAAGAGAAGCTGCCTTCCTTACTTTCTCACTAAGCACCCTCATCTATCTCCCTTGGCAGTTGATTACTGTGAGCATCTGTCCAGCAAATCTCCAAGCCTACATTAGTCCCATTGGCCTTCTTAACTCCCTCTAGCGCTATACCTACATCTGAAGCTCTGGGGGAAAAAAGACACATCGTTGTGCACATTTAATCCAATACAAGTTTATAGTTTTCACCTATAAGTTTATCCTTGTAAAATACTCTAATTTGAGATTTTCTACCCTAAAGATGACAGTAATTTTTAAAATTTTACAAAGACAATAGATTTGAAGGCCTAATGGGATGAAGTCACTGGGAAAGAAGGAACTCAACGTGTGTGCACATAGGTAGTATTGAGTAGAACAAGCATATTAATTGTGTGACATCTCCCTGATGTGATATTTTCAAAGATTACTTTAGAAGACACTGCATTCTTTTTTATAGAAGAGGGTGATTTTCAGGCATATTTATTAAGTAGTACAGTTAAAATACTTAACTTTAAATACTCCAACGGTCTCTCAGCCCTGTCTCTCTGTTTATCTCTTGGCCCTGAGAAATGGTGGAAGGGGGGAAGAACATTAGTAACACCTTTAATAAATTAGAGTGACAGCAGGTCTCCTAGTAGTAAACAGCTCTTAACAGCAGTAAACATGGAAGACCAGCAAAATATTCAGATCCATGGAGAAGTTTTGTCTCTTTGGGTCAGACTTGAAAGGCAAATTACATCCTTAGTAGGATCCCATTCAGGGTACGTTTATTTATTTGTAAAGACCATGCCTTGGTCATGCAAAAGACTCCTGTGGGCCTAGTTCTTTTTAGATTTAATTTTCTCCTAGAAGTTGAGGTAAAATAGATCAGAAGTATTTTAAAATGGAGAAAGATGTCCACCTAATATTTTCCACAAGTTTTCTAGAATTTGTTAGGGTCAAGATTATGCTAAAACAAATTCTTTAAGCCCTATCATTAAAGAGACAGAGCAGGCATTTCTTAAGACTAAGGCATAGGTAAACAGAAACATGGGGTTAAGAGATCAGATTTTTTCCTCAAGCCAGCCAGAAATGTATTGACTTATATTTTTCAGTGTTGATTCAGTATTAATTTTAGCATTTATTCTTTATTAATTATATTTATACTACTACAATTGTCCCAATTTTCCCCCTTTGCCCCTTTCCTCACAGCTCCCCCCACTCCCTCAGGCAAGCCCCACATTGTTGTTCATGTCCATGGGTCATGCCTATATGGTCTTTGGCTACCGTATTCCCTGTGTTCTACTTTACATCACCATGACTCTTATCTAACTACCAATTTGTGCTTAATCCCTTCACCTTTTTTCGCCCATCCCCCCAACTGCCTTCCAATCTAGCAGCCATCAAAACGTTCATTGTATCTATGATTCTGTTTCTGTTCTGCATGTTTGTTTATTTTGTTTTTTAGGTTCAATTGATATGAGTTTATTGCCATTTTATTGTTAATAATTTTTTTAATTTTTAGAGAGGGGGAAACAGGGAGAGAAACATCAGCGTGTGGTTGCATTTTGTGCGCCCCCTACTGGGGACCTGGCCTGCAGCCAAGGCGTTTGCCCTACACTGGGAATCGAACTCGTGACCTTTTGGTTCACAAGCCGGTGCTCAGTCTACTGAGCCATTCCAGCTGGGGCTATTTTTTGTATTTTTGATCTTCTTAAAGAAGACCCTTTAACATGTCATATAGTACTGGTTTGGTGGTGATGAACTCCTTTAGTTTTTTTGTTGTTGTTTGTTTGTTTTTTTGTCTGGGAAGCTCTTTATCTGTCCTATTCTAAATGATAGCTCTGCTGGGTAAAGTAATATTGGTTGTAGTTCCTTGCTTTTCATCATTTTGAATATATCTTGCCAGTCCCTTCTAGCCTGCAGAGTTTCTATTGAGAAATCAACTGACAGTCTTAAGGGAACTCCCTTGTAGGTAATTAACTGCTTTTCTTTTGCTGCTTTTAGTATTCTCTCTTTGTCTTCCCTAACCTGGTGAAGGAAATAGACATACAAGTCCAGGAATCTCAGAGAGTCCCAAACAAGATGAATCCAAAGGGGCCCACCCCAAGACATCATAATTAAAATGCCAAAGATTAAAGTCAGATGGTATTGATTCTTTCATCCGTTATTTTCAAAGAATTTTGCCTTATTTTAGATTTGCAGTAAAAACAGTGGTAACAGCAAGCAACAAAACAAAACCCCAAATCTGTTTTTCTATCTTTTATCTATGATTTCAGTAGAGATCAGAAAAGCAACAGTGTAAGACATTGAATGTGTTATCTGAAGCTGGAGCTACATTTCATAGGATCATAAACTCTCAAGTCTAATCACTTACATTCACTCATTCACTAGTTAACACATCTGTTGAATGCCTTTCATGCACCAGGAACTGTGGTAAATATGAGATATAGCAGTGAACAAAACAAAAATCTTTGCCCTGGTGGATCTTATATGCTGATGGCGAGAAGGAAACAAAATGATTACTAAAATATATAATTAATATATAGTGTATTAATTGCTCATGTAAAACACTATTGAAAATAAATCAGGGAAGGTAGTTGGAGAATTTGCAATTTTAAACAGCCCAGAGAAAGTCTCACTAAGGCAACATTTGAGGAAAAAACCTGAAGCGAGTAAGGGAGTGAGTCATATGAATATTTGAGGGGAAGATGCTCTAGGAAGATGACTGGAAGAGAGAACAAATGTCAAGATCCCCAGATGTGTGCTTGCTTTGTGTATTCAGGGTACAGAAAAAAGTTGGTGCAACTCAAGCAGGTATACAAGATAGAAAATAATAGGAAATGAACAGTAAAGAAGTAACAGGACCACATCATATAGTGACTCATAGACCACTGTAAGACATTGACTACATCAGAGTGAGATGGTTAGTATTGGAGAGTTTTGAGTCAGCGTAGATTTAACAGTGTCAGTAGGGTGGTTGTGGGAAAGAGGAGAAGCCAGGAGACCCCTAAGGAGGCTCTTCTAATCATTAAGATACATATGACCCGATCATGGTTCAGACCATGGATGCATAGGGGTAGGGGTTGTGAAGGGGTCAGAATCTCAAAAACTGGCCATATTTTGAAGATGAGGCCACCAGAATTTGCTGAGGGATGGGATTGGGGAGGGGGGTTGGAGTTTCTGTTTTCTAAGATGGAGTTTTTGTGGAAAGCAGATTTTAGGAGAAGGGAAAGAGCTTTGAACGTAGTAAGTATGAGGTGTACATATTAGGCATCAAGTAGGGATGTTAAGTTAACAGTTGATACATGTATCTGGAGTTTGAAGGAGGAGTTCTACCTAGTATCAGTGTATAGATGGTACTTAAAGCCAGGAATTGAAGAGATCCCCAATGGAGTGGGTATAGATAGGGAAGTTAAGAATTTCAAGAACTGAACCTTGGAGCACTCTGTTAATAGGTCAGGATGATGAGGATTCAGTAAGGAAACTACCTCTTAGGATTGCTGGGAAGATTTATGATTCGTGTCATCTTTAGATTTGTTATTTTCCTTCACAATTAAACACACAATTGACTTGCCTAAACCCAATGAGCACTGGATTGAGGTGTAAGATGACACTTTTGTCGTAACTTACAATGTCTGTTTCTACTTGATTTAAGTTTGACACCTATCCCTCTGATTCCTTACTATGTATACTGCTGTTTTTTAATTTTTAAAAAACACTCTTTAAAAAGGAACCTATAAGATTTAGATAAGGTTAAAAATATTAAGTAATTGAACAAATATTGTGTACTGATAGAACTAGTCATGCAGCCAGAGTGAAACTCTTGGCTGATAGGTGGCAGCAGTGGGCTACACTGGAAATATGTGTAAGTAGATGCACAAAAAACCGGAG
This sequence comes from Pteronotus mesoamericanus, assembly GCF_021234165.1. Lineage (NCBI taxonomy): Eukaryota > Metazoa > Chordata > Mammalia > Chiroptera > Mormoopidae > Pteronotus > Pteronotus mesoamericanus. The sequence continues at coordinate 1,870,984 of NW_026555109.1, forward strand.
TAGGGATTTTAATAAATGATGTATAAAAGGATGGAATACTTCGACATGAAACATATGCAGATTTTTTTTTTACCCCCTGTAATGAAGTTCCAAGTTTTTAGAATGCATATAATTACAAACTGTATATAGTTACTTTAGTAAATTACAGCCTTTAGAACACTAGGAAATATATTTTTTTAATTAGGATGTAAATGGGTCTTGATAAAATAAACCTACATTATATAAGTGTTGTGAATATCATTATTTTTTATGCACATGAAGTAAATCCTAGACTCAAAATTGGGCAAATCCTTAGTTTTTAAGCTTTGGTTTAAAAAATTACCAGTTTTTGTTTCAACTTTACTATTTGTTTCAACTTTATTATTTTTTTTCCTACTCTCCCCTGCCCCACCCATCCCCACCTCCCCCCTCAATCCTTCCCCACCTTGGCTTCGTCCATGTGTCCTTCACAGCTGTTCCTTGATCTGACCTTTCCCCTTCCCCTCCTTGCTACCCAGCTCCCTCACTCCCGATCAACTTTATTATTAAATAAGATCCTAACAATTGACAAATTATTTCAAAGGTGAGTTAAATAATCATTTTTACCCTGATTTTAGACATCCAAATTTGACCTGTAACATCACAGTCCGTGTTATTCATTGTTGACTCTCCATTACCTGTTGGAGGGGACACTAAACATATACCCACCAAATGAATATAGATACATAAACATTTGTCTGCTTATTACTATAGTAGAAAGCCTTCAAATCCATAATTTCCAGAACATTGTTAGGAGACATGACTGTGGAGAAACTGATGTTCTATTTTATTCTACACATAGGGTTTTTTGCTTTTATTTATTTATTTATTTAGCCTTCTGGGACTCATTTACATTTAGAAGGTGGGTTGACCAAAATGATCAAAAATAAAAATAAAAACTGTTAGTTATCTAAAGGAAGGTGATAATTTTTTAATTAAAAACATTTTATTGAATTGATTGGGTTGATATTGGTTAGATGATAAGGTTTTAGAGAAACAGAGTAAGAGTGATTGAGCCATGACAAAGTTTTAAATGTTGTTATCAATATTAATGCACGTAAGTAATGAGACCAGTTATTTTTATTCTATCTCTGGTATAGGTGTGAAGGAACTGGATATTTTTACTTAATTTGCTTTCCACTTTATTTTAATACAGTTTACATTTAACAAGAAGGAGACCTGTAAGCTTGTTTGTACAAAAGTATACCATACAGAGAAAGCTGAAGACAAACAAAAGTTAGAATTCTTGAAAAAAAGCATGCTACTGAATTATCAACATCATTGGTAAGACATGGAGATTTTGGATTTTTGACTTCTTCCTTTTCAATGTGAAGCCTGTTCCACTAAATGTATAAATTACTTCATTGACTCTATAAAGTATAACATATTAATTGATTTCCTTTCTTGTTATTAGTATAAACATGAAAGAATGACTTTTTCTTTAAAGAGGATTGCTGAGGTTGACAGCTTAAAGTGTTATCTCTTAATTTTGCTTAGATTACTTTAATATCTGGTACTTGTTTTGGTACATAGAGCACCTCTTTTATTTATAGTTAACAAGAACATATTTATGCTTTGGAGAAAGTACCTGGATCAATCTTCTAGAAAAATACTATTATTTTATATTTGTACACTGTGAGAAAAACCATTAGAAAACAAAATTTAACTTTTGTTTGATGTTTGATAAATAGCATCTACTTCAAATAAAATATTTCTATATCATATAACCTGTTTTTTATTTTATAAACATGATACAATATTAACAAGGTTTTTACTAGTTTGTGTCATAATCAAAAGCATTTAAAAAGCATTTCTGCTTCCAAAGTAGTATTTACTTATTATACAGGATTCAAACTATCAAAACTCAACTTCTCAAATATAATAGTTGTTACTCTTCTAGGTGTTTGCCAACAAATGTCTATTACATTTGGGTTCGTGGTTTACATGTTTTGCCTCTTCTAAAAAGTATAAGGTGCTGCAGCTGGTGAGCAGTATGATTTATCTTCATGAACTTCCCCTTGAATGTTTGTCCTATCAGTATCTCAGATTGACTCATTTGCCCACACTCAAAGAAGTTAGGAACCATTGATTTCAGCTTGGACATGACCAGATCCTATGGCTCAAATTATATGGTTGAAATAACTCATTTCTTCTTGCCCCCTCAGTTCTTTTCCCTCCTCCTTTCCATAAACATAGATAAAAAAAGTCAGAGAGAGGGGTCACCTTTGGTCAGATGTCCATTCATGGACTAGTCTGTGATTAGGGGGATTCACTCTGATTAACCAGACCTGGGTAAGTACACACCTGAGCCATACAGAAATGAGTTTCTCATTGCAGAGCTGTTAGAAGGAAGGAAACTTGCATATTGTGCTTGTGCCAGAATTTTTCTCATGGGACCCTTAGTGCAAACAGGAACTTGAAAGTCTCTCCTCTGTCTCATTTCTTTTGTTTCTGGTAAGACAGGCGTTTTTTTCCTTGAAGCTACTCTGAGAATATCATTTAATTGCTGAGTTGCTATAACTGGGGATACATTTGTTTATTCATGAGTAATTGAAATTTCTCTTGGTATCTCTTTGCTTCAAATCCTTCTTTACAGCCTTCAAAATCAGATTTAAGGCTTAGTTCTTGTATTTACATATTAACCCCATTCACCTCCATTTTCTCTAACAGCTGCTCATTTGTTGATCAAATGAAAGAATGACCCTTAAGGCCTGCAGGTGATTTTTAGCTATCCCTTCTATCCTCTGCTAAAATATTGCCTAGATCAGTTCTTGCTCCTAATGGTAATAAGAAGCAGCTCTTCAGTAACTTTCTCACAGTGAAGTACTTAGAAATATTTTAAATTTATGATGCAGTTAACGTAGGTACTATTTTGATGCTAAATTGCTTAATAACAAGAAAAATAAATAATTTAAAATAGTTTATAGCCGTGGCTGGTGTGGTTCAGTGGATTCAGTGCTGACCTGTGAACCAAAGAGTTGCAGTTCGATTCCCAGTAGGGCACATTCCTAGGTTGCAGGCCAGGTCACCAGTAAGGGAGGGGCACACGAGAGGCAACCACACACTGATGTTTCTCTTCCTCTCTTTCTCCCTCCCTTCCCCTCTGTCTAAAAATAAATAAATAAAATATTTTAAAAAATAGTTTACAAAGTTAGGAAGCATTTGTTAGTACAGTCTATTAAACAATTTGTGATAGGTGTGTCAGTTGCAAATTTAAACTATTCTCCTAAATGGAAATAAACTGGAAAAATGCTGATGAATAATGATTTTGTAGTTGAATCTCAATTTATGATTTTAATTCTGAATCCGTTAACAAAAAAATCTAAACCATACCACAAATACACAGTCTGGTAATTCTAAGCAGTGGACTTTATTCCTTAAATCAGTTCCTTACACACTTGGAAAATGTTGATTCACTTTGATGAGTTTAGTTTAACTCTGACTTGAATATATTTCTGTCTTTGACTTAGAAAGTTCTTATTGTGTAACTTCATTTTGAGAATAGATGACAGAGTTGTCAGGGATAAAAAAACATGAACCTTTAAAAATCTAAAAGACCTTAAAAGGTAGTGTTCTATCATGGAATTTTATTGTGAATGCAGCATATCTTATTAACCTTTTGCACTGAGATATTTTAGGGAGAGTATATTCATATTCTAAGTCATAAAGCAATAAATACAAGACTGAAAAAACACAAGCATTGCAGAAAAATATTAAAGAAAAAAGAGCCTCCTCTGTTCCTCAGAGATAGCCCTATTCTTACGTATGTTTCCAGATTTTCTATACATATGCAGGTATGCAAAAAGGTACATACATTTTTAAAATAACGCAGTCAAAATATTGTACACATCATTCTGCAACTTGCTCATTCGTTTAAGAAAATGTTGGCATTTTTCCATGTAAAACACATTTGTAGATCAATATCTACCTCATTCTTTACATAGTTGTATAGCATTTTGTGGCATGAATGAACCGTAATTTTTCCTCATAACATTTTAACCACACTGTCTTTTGAATGATTAAAATGATTTAATATTTGTTAATATACCAACTTATCAGCATAGACAGTAGGTTAGAGAATAACAAATTAATGATAGTTATCTAAGTTGATGAATACTTTTAATTCTTATTTGCGACTTTAGAACATAATTTGAGGAACTTCTTGGCTTACTCTGTCAGTAATCTAAGTTACTTCTTGATTGGAGACTGGCTACTGTAGTGATACCAGCACCAGAGGCTTGTACCCTTGTGCAGCCTGTTAGGAACTGGGCCTGTTAGGAACCTAAGCTCAACCGAGCTCTGCCTCCTGTCACACTGCCCCGTGCCCCCCATCAACAGCTGGCAAGGGACAGGCCAACAAAGTTCACCTGAACCCATCGTTTTCCCTGAAACTGGTCCCTGATGCCAAAAAGGTTGGGGGCCAGACTGCTGCTCTACATGGCTTCTGATTATACTTCTTGCGTATTTCCAAATCTTTGTGATATTTTATAAAAATGTAGTTCTTTGACTAATTATCAGAGCACTCAAATTTTCTCAGTATCATAGAACCACTGGGCTGTAGCTTCTTAGAAAGGAAAGAGTCTTTGAAGATTTTTTTTTTTTTTAATCCTTACCCGAGGACATACTTATTGACTTTTTTAAAGAGGGAGAAACATCATTGGTTGCTTCTTGTAAACTCCTGACCAGCGACTGAGTCCACAGCCTAGGCATGTGCCCTGACCGAGTATTGAACCTATGACCTTTTGGTTTAACCGCTGAGGCTCCAGCCAACTGAACCACACTGGCCAGGGCGCTTTGAACATTTTTAATCTAGTAAATTCCAATCCTGAATCCGACCAAGTTAGCAAAGGCAGGCAATGTGCTATTTTTAACAATTCAAAATCCTAACATAATGTAAATTTACTCATGTTAAAGCTACATAGAATAACTGTGATGCCAGCTTGGCTTTTGGTTGCAGTTTTCCAAATGTATTTTAGCAACATGGGTTATTCTATTCTAATCAGAAATTCTAGGAATTTATTAGGAAAGTGAATTATTAATAAATGAAGCTGATCAATAGAAGTGTTTTCCGTTGGAATTCATGGAGCATAGAGGGAAATAATGGAAAGGAGCCCTTAATGCTAAAAAACCTGGGGCCAGTCATTCAACCTTTATCTTTTTGAGTCCTCTACTTATACTCTTTTTCTCACTATATCAGATTGAAAATATGGTGTTAATATCTTTTGTTTTATAAATTCAAATAACTACTATTCCCTCACTTAGCAAGCAAGGCAATAATTGAAAATTACATTCTTTAAATTTTCTTACATTTATTTCCAGGGGTTTATTGAGGTTTTTTTGCTCCCATTTTTATTACCAGGAAAAGGTTTATTGTGTCAAGTCGTTAGATAAATGATAAATTTAAGATGCTTGCTTTTTAAAAAACCTAAATTACCCCTTAATTTCTAGGTAACTGGCATTCTAATTCTTATATAGTACTTTCTCTGATATGATAGCATAAAGATATTATTTTTAATATGTTGATAGTATGTGTTCATTGACTGAATTTCATCCTCTAAAAAATTAAAGCAATTAACCAGTTCTTTAGGCCTCCAGAAAAATCTAAATTATTTATATTATAGAGCATTGCTTTAATGCTTCTAATATCTTACAGTTTTTCCATGGAAACCTAGCCTGCTGGTTATAATAATAAGCAATTTAATAGTATAGGTGATTCTAAAACTTGGTACATTGGGTCCTACTAAATAGCATTTAAATGTGACAAGACATGTTTTATCAGGTCATTAATGTGGACCTTGAGGGAATATAAAATCATAATTTTACTTCCTAAGGCATACATTAATTAACAAATAAAACATGCCCTGGAGTGTTGTCTTCTGACTGTAATACAGCTAGTATATTTTTAGTAATCTTTTTTTATTTGTATCCTGCAGTGTGCTCTGGTCATAGGAGACCACATACTTGGACTTTGATATTGTCATACAGTGCTACAGAACTTTACTTTTATCCTTCTTTGTTTAAAAAGTTCTTTTTCACTATAGAACATGTAAGATTTGTTACTCTAGTATTATTGCAGTATTTTTTTTAGACATAAGATTGATTTACCCAGTTTTAATAGGTAATACTATAATTTTCACTTTTCCCCCTAGCCCTTAAGTTGGATATTTTCCCATATCCTGCAGATTATATTCTCCTTTGTATTGAATTGCCTGAGTAGTAAAGGACACTTCTGTACTGTTGTATAGATTTTTCCTGAGGAACTAGATATTTTGTTTTGCATCTATCTTAGAACTTTTGAGTGTTCTGCTAATAGTAAATTATACTTAGGTGTCTAGATAATGATATTGTTAAATTAGCAACTGTAGTAAATTAATTGAACTTCCTTTCCCTTCATACATTTATAGTTTCAGCTGTAAAGTTTTTTCTTTACCACAGTATATCAACTATTACTTGTGAAATGCCACATTTTATTAAAGTTCTTTGTAGTTTTGACATCTTAAGGTATTTATAGACATTTAAATTTTATGAAGTGATAACATGTTTGGGCAGTACTTCTTACTCATTTTTAGTGATCTAACTTGGTTTTTATTTCCGTGTGTAGGATTGTTGATAATATGCCTGTAACATGGTGTTATGATGTTGAAGACAGTCAGAGGTTCTGTAATCCTGGATTTCCTATTGGCTGTTACATTACAGATAAAGGCCGTGCTAAAGATGCCTGTGTTATTAGTGTAAGTTTGTGATAAACTCTATGCTTCTTTTTAAAATATGGCTTCTTGGTAGAAGGACTCAGTCTTTACCAGACAAAAATTATGATGTTCATCAAATGAATGCAACTCTGATGTTCTGAAAAGTACAACTGTGTAGATCTTAAACCTAAGTCAGATTAACAGTGTACAAATTTAACTCTAGAACAAAAATAATTCAGATTTAATTCAGCATTTACTGACAATGTCTAGTATATGCTAAGCACTATGCTGAGGGCTAGGACTTTGTATGTTCTGATGCTGTTCAAAGTTAGAGTCATAAATCGTATCTATATAAATATGTAGATAGTACAGTGCCAAAAAGACTTCACTGTAAGTCCATGAAATTTGTATTGAAAATTTAAGTTTATAAAATAGTATATTGCAAAAGTTTGGTTTTATATCTTTTTTAAAAAAGTATCTGTTTTGAGACCTTTTTTTTATACTTTAAAAATAGAATAATAAAGTGAAGGTATTAATATAGAAAGTAATTAAAATTATTGGATATATATTAAATCTTGTATAATCAGGTCACCCTGATTTAATCTCTTAATGAATATAACTAGTAGAAGTTAGCATGAGCTTGATCATGAAACTGGTTGTATTGATTAATGCTTTTGTGAGAGTTGACCAGGAACACATGAATGATTTAAATTATTGGATGCTCATAGTGTAGTATTTTAAAATTCATTTTGTTATATTGTGGTGAAAAGCTAGAAAATATTAGATGTATCCTTTTTAACAAGCACTTAATAAGTTTTATGTAAGAATTAAAACTTTATAAAGAAGTGTAATTTGTATCTCTGCCAATTAGTTTTGTCTTATAAAGAGTTTAAGCTTAAAACTTGAATATTTTTATGGGGAAGGATTAAAATCCATCCAAGTTTAAATTTTCCTACTTGATGTAACTCGCTTTAAAGTTTTTTAGTGTTCTGACTCATATATAGCCAGTTTTCTACCTTTAATTTTTAAATTCTGTTCCACAGTCGGAATTCCATGAAAGAGACACATTTTACATCTTCAACCACGTTGACATCAAAATATACTACCATGTTGTTGAAACGGGGTCCATGGGAGCAAGATTAGTGGCTGCTAAACTTGAACCTAAAAGGTAACTAACTATATAAACATAAATAGTACATAAATATAAGTGAAATTTAAACCCAAAGAATAAATATTTTGGGTCTAATTAACTTTTTTCTTAATCACTATTTCACCATGTAATATGATATTTCAGGATTGATTTTACTAAAACTCCCTTTAGCATGATTTGTTACTGAGTTACAGATTTTTTTCCTGTCTGGTAAAGTAGTCAAGCCAAGGTGCCTTTTTGTTTTGTTTTTCAGTCAGGAAGTTTTGACAACTTTTCCATGTCAGCTTGCAATGGAGAATGTGAGATGGTTGGGACAGAGTTCCCTTTTACAATGGAAAAGCATTGCCTCAAATATTTGCAACTTGACTTCTCATCAGAGGCCCAAATGAGCTGAATTGTCATTTTAAAAGTCTCCATGCAGTGTTAGATGCCAGTATGTAACAGGTCTTTAAAAGGGCATCTCTTTATTAGCTGGTCAATTTTTTTTTTTAAGGTGAAAGTACCTGTCAGTTATTTGTGAGGTCTTTTTTTGATTGAGTATTCCATTTTTTTTTCCAAAACACACAACCCTTCCCCACCTCCCCGCCAACTGAATTAGCCATTTTCACTAGTGGCAAAGAAATGCACACCATAATAAGATGACAGTTAATGTAAACACTCTCAGTGTTTGTTTGTTTGTTTAAAGATTATTTAAAGCTTTTCAAGTATGGTGGTTTCAAATGTTTACTTCTAATTTTGAGTAATAATTTGTACACATTCTTATAACTAAGCTCATTATTTCCATGAAGTAAATATTTGTACTGTTAAGTGTGACATGAATAATTTCACATTTAATTATCAGAAGCATTGTGAAATATGTACAAAATCTCTAACCTTTACCCCATTTTTTAAAAACTGTACTTTATCAGCATCTTGCCAAAATGTTTCTTCCCACAGTTTCAAACATACCAATATAGATAAACCAGACTGCTCTGGACCCCCCATGGATATAAGTAACAAGGCTTCTGGGGAGATCAAAATTGCCTATACTTATTCTGTTAGCTTCGAGGTGAGTTTGTTTTTATCTTTAATATAACTCAGAAATTGATTTTAAATTCATACTGCCTAAGCTAATTAAATATTAATGATTAAGCTTGTCAAATAGGTAAGCCTTTAATGAGCTGACTTTTGGAATAGTTTGTCAGTTCACGAGGCAGCATAATCACACTTGAGCTAAATCTTCATTTAAATGAGAAGGATAGGAAGTTGGAGAATTGAGCCTGATTAAGTATTAAACCATAAGAGATACATATAAGACAAAAGTAGAAAATTGGTATAAAAGATGGTGTGAAGTTGCCAAAGATACATGCTACAGGCATTTGGGAGAACACCGCCATTTTTAAAATCCGAGTTTGAGTGTAAACTTAATGGAGAGTTTCCTGATGGTAGACCATTTATATAGGTCCTTAGGGAATTCAGGGGAGGGTTTTTATTAATAGGGAAGTTTTTTAAGATGAAAGTAAAAGTTTATTTTATGAAGGTCTTAGGCAGCATCCCACCTCTATTTTTAATAAACTATTTTTGCAATCCAATATAGTCATGACATTTACTATACCCATATAGTGTGTAATTTTGTAAGCCTAGTGCAGTAAACAATATATATTTCTTCCTGGATATTAAGAGCTCAGTAAGAGTACACCGGCCAGATGTTCAGTGAACCCAGGTAATGACTCTGGCCTAGTTAAGTGCCTCATAGGCATAGATAGGTGGTGCCAAAGCAAGTAAGTTATTCCACTTGATTTTCTGAAAAAAATTAAATATAATCCTAACTTTTGGCATCTGAAATAAACCCCTACTATTTAAAATTTAAAGCAAGATTTTTTAAAAAATACAAGTAACTAGTACCTTTTTAGGAACTCCTATTTTTTATTTGCTATTTAATCCTGATATTACTGAGACTTGAGTAAATTATAACTCACTGAATCTCATGACTAACCCAAGTTATGATAATGAGAAACTGCACTTGTTGACTGAATGGAAGGACAAGCTGAGAATGGAAATTTTTGGATTCTTACTATGCGTTGTCAGGAAATGCTTATTTAAAGAGTTTTGTTTTGTTTTTAAACCCTGTAGGAAGATAAAATTATCAGGTGGGCATCTAGATGGGACTATATTCTGGAATCTATGCCTCATACCCATATTCAGTGGTTTAGGTAAGATTACGGATTAATCTGCTTTGTGCTTTGTACTTAATCTACTCTTTGTTCCTTTGAACATCTAATTGACTCTCTAATCCTCCTCAATTATTCAAAAGTCTGGCCTTTGAATCAGGTGTTCAATCCTGGATTTAAGTTACTGGTTATGAGTCAGGCCAGGCCACTCAATCTTTCAGAGTCTATTTCTTTATCTAGAAATACCTGCCTTGTGGGGCTGTTCTGAGGATTAAAGGAGGTAATGAAACAGAACATTTGAGCCCTTTACCTGGAAAGGAAGAGTGCTCAAGAAACAAGCTGCTGCTAGTGTTATGATTATTTATTTATTATCATTCACTCTTAAAAACATGACTCAAAATTTTATTCAGAAAGCTGTTTCATGGTGCTGTTACTCTCCTTTTCCTACTTTGCCAACTATCCTTTGATATTCATTTATTTATTGAGTAAATTTGTTCTTCGGTAAGTTTCTTTGAGAAAGATCGTTCCTTTGTTGATTCTTGCAGCCTGTGTTGCACTGATTTAGGCTCAGTAGTTATTTAATAATATCGACATTAGACAAAAATAATTCTGGTTCTCAACAGACCACAAAACTATATTATACATGTATAAAGTATACACTAGAAAGGCACATAGCAGAACATAGTTCATTGAATTTGTTGAATTTTAGGTAAAATTTTGATTTTGAAAAATATTTTAATGTTACTCAATAAACAATTTAAAAATGAGTTTCACTGTTCCAAAGATTAAGCTACAGATTAATCCTGACATGCTTATTTCTACAGCATTATGAATTCCCTGGTCATTGTCCTTTTCTTGTCTGGAATGGTTGCTATGATTATGCTACGGACACTGCATAAAGATATTGCCAGATATAATCAGATGGATTCTACGGTGAGTGAAAAATTTGAAATGTTCTTCAGTCTTCCAAGCATAGTCTTTATATTTTCTTTGGAAGAGTTTTTTTTATTTTTTTTTTAATTTTTCAATTACAGTTTAATGTTATTTTGTATTAGTTGCAAAAAAATGAAACGAATTATTTTGACTTGTCAGAATGTCAAAATACTCACAGTGACTTGTCAGAAATACAAAAAGCTCAGATTGTACAGCATAGTGGTTAGGCAATCATATACTTTACAGAGTGGTCCTCCCTGATACGGAAACGGTTTAAGTAATAGCTTTAGACAGAATGTACGTTTAAAACGTTTTCCTCAAAAGTTATCCTGAATTCACATTTTCAAATAGGAAAATGATTATTAAGAGTTGGTAGTCCCTAGAAAGTCACCACAGCATTCAGTACTGAACTGTTCACAATCTCATCTGTCACAGTGTATTGGTGCAGAATGGGTGTAGGTAGGTGCACAGCTTTAGTTCTGTCATCTTTTTTCCCTTACATGCTGTCAAGTCTATCAGATTCTTCATCGCCAGTGTACAACCCAGTGTGTGAAACAGCAAAATTGAGTGGAATGACTCCCAAAGAATTTTTATTTATGTGTATATTTAATATTTTAAAAATTAATTTTAACTGAATTTTTATCATTTCAGCCTTTTGGTATATTCAGAGTAGTTTAATGTCACAACCTAATTTATTCTCAAACATTTTAAGTTGCATATTGTTAATACATTTTATAGCCTTTTGTTTCACAGCAGCTTTTCAACAGAATTTCCACAAAAACCACAGTGACTTGTCAGAAATACAAAAAAGCTCAGATTTCTATTGTTTTCCGCAGCTTCTTAACCTTTCCCCCTCAACCTTACTGCCTTTTTCTAATTAGAAAAAGAATATATTTTTAAAAGATTTTATTTATTTATTTTTAGAGAGAGGGGAATGGAAGGGGAAAGACAGGGAAAGAAATATCGATCAGTTGCCTCTCATGCGCACCCCGTCTGGGGATGGAACCGACAACTCGGGCACATGCCCCCGAGTAGGAACTGAACTAGTGACTTTTTGCTTTGTGGGAGGAAGCCCAGCCTACTGAGCCACTACCAGTCAGGGCAAGAAAAAGAACATGTGGATGTTTATATGCTTTTTAGCACTTCTCTATAATCCTTTGTCATTGATTTTTATTGATTGTTTTATTAATCTTTTATTAAAATAATTTCAGGATATTCTGTCATAATTGGCATTTCCAAATTATCCCTGGGGTAATGGCATTTTTTCTTAATTTACTCAGAGGCGTACCAGGTCAGGGCAACCCTCCTTCCATTCTTGTTCCCATTCTTTCCCTCCCTCCAGTTTCTTACTGTAGTGGTCAGAGCAAATCTGTTCAAACATAAATCAGATTGTTTCGCTCCTGATCACAACCCTCCAGTGGTTCACTGTTATACCCAGAGTGAAAGTCAGAGTCTTCACAGTGGTTTAAAAGGCCCTGCAGTGCCTGCTAGAGCTCTGCATCAGCCATATTTGCCATCTTGCTGTTCCTCAGATGTATCAAGCATGTTCCCACCTCAAGGCCCTTAAACTTGTTTTTCTCTCTACTTCAAATTTTCATCCCTCAATATTTACATGGTTAGCTCTGGTAGCTCTTTCAAGTCTTTACTTAAACATGATCTCCCCAGTGAGAAGTTCCTGACCATTCAATTAAAATTACATGTTCTCTGCCCCACATGCATACCTGTACTTCCTAATTTTTTTCAGTAGCACTTCATCCAATGTACTGTATACTTGATTTACTTATTTTGTTTATTGTTTGCCTTCCCAAAATGAACACATAGTCATGAAAAGAGGGATTTTTCTGTTAAAATCACTGTGGTATCACTGGTGTTTTTAACGGTGCCAAGCATATAATTGGTGCTGAATAAATGAATAAACAAGCCAGTCCTCTATGTACTAGATTTGTTGGCACAATGCTGAGCTCAAGGTAGGTAAGAATCATATCTAAGGACACCCCCCACTCCACTCCACTCCTCCAAAAAAGTGAGCTGAGGCCAGAGCAGGAAGCAACACAAGCATGAGTGGCTGAAGTTCTCCTTTAGGTCAATGCTTATATAAAGTCTTCAACCAATTGGGAGACCAACTCTTAGATCATTAGTGCGGGAGCTAAATCTCAATTTCCTCCGATATTAGGCCTAGATTCTTGAAGGGGAGCAAAAGGATTCTAGCTTAGTAAGTACCTTCTGATTATTGGCAGATTCAAGTAGAAATTGTCTGAAAGGTTTCCCAAATTCAGGTGCATGATTCCCATAATTTAAGATCAGCAAAATATGGCCTATTAGCAGGAATTCACAAAAAAAGTTTACAATAAACAATGGATTTAACCCCCTCCCCCTGCCAATATATAAGAGTGTTAGAACTGTTAATTACAGAGTATAAAATATATGAAAATATAATAGCTAGGAGTTTTTCAGAACAGATGAAAGATAAGAATCCACAGATAAAGGAAACAGTGTATTCCAAGCAGATAGAAATCCACACTGAAATCAACTGGCACAAAAATGAACCAGAGGAAGAAAAGACTTAAGTATCTACAAAGAGTAAACAAATTAGCAATAGAAGCTCAAAGACAAAATAATATCTTTAAATTGTTGAGAGAAATTAACTATTTACATAGAATCACATATCCAGAGCTATGTCTTTTAAGAATAAAGGTGAAATACTTTTTTTAAGTTAATAACAGTTGACCACAAACAAGCCTTCACTGAAGGAATTGCTATAGATATACTTTAGCAGAAAATAAATAATAATAAAACCAGTTCTAAGATTTAGAAGGATTGGTGAACCAAAAAATTCTAAGAAAGCATTTTCTGTATATAATAATGATGAGTCTAAAATTGGAGATTAACAAAAGTATATGAAAAAAAACCAGGTTGGATACATGGTATTTGATAAAGCAAGTGGCTATCTGGAGAAAAATAAGGTAGAGATCAACTTTATTCCTTATGTTGAAATAATTAATGATTAAAATGACAGTGTGAGTCTCTGAAATAGTAGAACACTTAAGAAGTTATTTTTAAATCTTGGAGAAGGCTAGAATTTTATAAGTATGACAGAGAGCCAGAAGCTATAAAAGAAATGACCGCTACATTTAAAAATCTGAGTAGCAAAAAATACCACTAAATAAAAAGATAAATGTGAAAATATTTTGCCACCTGTCACAAACACAAATTGTTTAATTCCTTTGTAAATAAAGAAATCATAAAATCATTAAGAAAATAATCAACCATTCAGTAAGAAATGGAGCAAGATACATGAGAAGATTCCATAAAAAAGAAATACAAATGGTTTTCAAACATAAAAAGATACTATAGCATTCCTAATTAAGAGAAATGCAAATTAAAACTGCAATGCAAGATTGTTCACCTGGTACATTGGCAGAAATTAAAATGTTTGATATAATAATGTGTTGGGGCATTGAGGACATGAGTACTTTGATACATAGTTTATGAGAATGTAAACTGTTATAACTTACAAAAGGCAGTTTGGCAACATTAGTTTATAATGTAGTTTGACCCAACAATTCCATTCCTACAAGCTAATCCGGATGCAAAGGATTTTACTACTATTGTTATTTTTTATCTCAAAACAATAAATGTACATTGTTCATAATAATAGAAGATTTTAGTTATAGAATATTCATATAGCAGAATACTATGCAGTCATTAAAAAGGAGGCAACTCTGTATATATAGATGTGGAAGTATCCGTATTATAAGGCTAAAAAGATCAGGTATGAAATATAGTATATAATATGCTACCATTTTTTGACGGGAGAAGTAGTCATGCACTTACTTATATATAGGTAGAATATCTCTGCAAGGATAATAAGAAACTAGGCACATTTGTTTGCTTCATGAAAGGAGACCTGGTTCTGTAATGGAAACTTAGCTTTCTTACATCCTTGAATGTTTAAGTATACCTACTAAATAAAAAAAATCAGAAATGGTTCCTTGTCTCTTTAATATATTGCCTCACCTAAAAGAAGGGTACATATAATTTTCCCCCTATACTTTCAACACATTCATACTAGCAAAGAGATTTTTATAACCACCACTTTGGTGCGACAGTTACCAACTTATGTTCAGTTTTGTTTTATCTATAGAGTTCCATCTACTCCCCCCACCTGAATTATTTTGAAGCCAATCCCAAATACAGTTTTATTTGCTCCACCTAGATCCCTTGTACTTTTAGTAAAACTTCAATTTGTACATTTCTTTGTAAATGACCAGGTAGCTGCTCATTCCCAGGGTTTTGTGCCCGCAAAGTGGCTATGAGACCTAATTTACTTTGGAGATTAATGAATGTAGATTGAAAAGGGTATGGAGTGATTAAAATTAGGACATTAACTTGGATCATAAAGCTTTGACTAGAACTTGGTGTAGGTATCACATTACCTTTGTCTTTCTTTCCAAATTTCTCTATAATTATGTTTATAGACCTTAACATAGCATTCCTTTAAAAACAATTCAGGAAAAACATAAAACTCTATGAGTCAAGCTTTTATACCTCAAAAATTGAAATAAATATTAACATTCGTAAGTTTTTGAAAATGTTTCTATATCAGTAAATAAACTGTCTAGTTTTCTTGGTGATTCACATGACAAATGATTTCATTCCCTTTTTAGGAGGATGCCCAGGAAGAATTTGGCTGGAAACTAGTGCATGGTGATATATTCCGTCCTCCAAGAAAAGGGATGCTGTTATCAGTCTTTTTAGGATCAGGAACACAGATATTAATTATGACATTTGTGACTCTGTGTAAGTGTTAAGTGCAAATTAAATATAAAATTTTTTTTATAAATAATTATTTGAAAACCAGTTTTCCTAAGTGACGTAGCTAGGCTAGTTTGACTGTAAGAGGTTTTTGGCATTCAAATCTGTGTTTTGGCTGTATGGGACTTGTGTTAGGATTAACTGCGCCCAAAAACTGATTCTTCACATCTCTATTCATCTGCATAGTGATCAAGCCTTTGTCATTGCAGCACTGGAGATGGAGAAGACTGGCTCCTGAAACACTATCTGGGTCTGAGTCTGGGCAACCCAGAACCAGGGTTACACAGGTTGACAATCCCACCCCACCAGCAGCAGTATAGCTAGGAAGCCAAGACATTCTTGGTTTCAAAGACAAAAGGAGAAGAGTGGGTAGGACAGGAAGTTTGAGGTATAGATTGGCCGAATGAGTGGTTCTGTTAACTACTCTCGGGGGGACGTTATTTCCATGGTCTTCCAGTGTTCCTAGTTTTAAGAGGAAAAAAATGTTAATGAGTAGGATTTTCTAAAGTTTGCATTTATTTAGTTTCTGGAAGTTTATTTTTTCCACTACCATTTAGTCCCATTATATCGCCCTAACCCCCACAATAACCACTCTGTTGGCCATGTTCATGGGTCCTTTTTCCTCAATCCCTCCATCCCCTAACCTCCTCCCCACCTCAGCTGTCATCGTATTCTCTGTGAGTCGGTCTCTATTTTGCTTAGTTCATTCAGATTGGTCATTAGATTCCACATATAAGTGAAATCATACGGTATTTGTCTTTTTCTGACTGGCTTATGTCACTTAGCATAATGTTCTCCAGCTCCATCATACTGTCACAAAGGGTAAATTTTCTTATTTTTTATGGATGAGTAGTATTCCATTGTGTACATGTCACATAGTTGTGTTATTCACTCTTCTACTGATGGACACTTGGGCTGCTTCCAAATCTTGAAAATTGTAAATAATGCTACAATGAACATAGGAGTGCTTATGTTCTTTGAAATTAGTGTGTGGTGTTGGAGGACAAAATCCCCTCCCGTTTTCATGTCGTGCTACAGAAATCTCACATACTAGCCTTTGTCCCGTCCTTCCATAGTGCACCTTAGCGCTGAGACTGAGCCAGCTTGTGGGTCGGGTGGGTAGGCCCTACTCGGAACAGAATCTAATGGTAAATCCACGAGAAACGATCACGTCTAAAGCTGATTCACAAATCCAAGCTCATGGGACAGCTGAGTGAGTCGAGCGTCATTCTCCTGTTCAGACCATTAGGGGCCTTGCCAAGATCTACTTCAGAGCAAACCCAGTACCTCAGACAGAAAGTTGGGGCTTTCACCGCTGCCGTGTCTGGGAGCCCGTTTTCTCGGCATTGTGAATAGGTTCGTAGCTAGTCACACTTTTCAGATCCATTCAAACTGTCTATGCACAAATTTCCAGCTGGGCCCGGATGAGGGTATTTTCCTTCCTTCCCTCTCAGCTTTGTGAAGAAAAAGAAAGGAAACCATCTAGGATTCAATGTAACAGCCAGGAATCTGGCAGCTAGTGTTTTAAGCTAAGGTTGGGAGGCTAAACAAGTCTGCCTCCCTCTTCATAAATCAAAAGAATTCTTCAGAATGGGATTGGTAATCCTTTAAATAAAGATTAACTTGGTTTAAAAAAAAAAAAAAGTGTTTTGGGTTCCTTCAGATATATTCCCAGAAGTGGGATTGCTAGATGAAAAGGCCGATGCATTTTTAATTTTTTGAGTTATCTCCATACTGCTTTCCACAGTGGCTGCACCAGTCTGCATTCCCATCAACAGTGCAAAAGGGTTCCCCCTTTCTCCTCATCCTTGCCAGCCTTGTTTGTTGATTTATTGTGACTAGCCCTGGGCAACCTGTTTGCTGCTAACGGCAATCCACAGCTTATAGCTTCCTCTGCTAGGCCTGGGTGTGTGCATGGAGAACCAGGCTGCAGACTAAGGCTGGCTCTTACCAGCACCAGACCCAAGGGGAGGGTCAGTTAAAATCTCAGAGCTCCCAGAGAACTGCCTTAGTTAAACTTAAGTAGTTAAACTTAATCCGTAATTAATGTAGCCTCAAACTGTAATCGGGAGCCCAGTTTAAGCTCTCTACAGGGTGGGGCTATTGGTTCCCCTCAAGCCAATGCCACTTGCAGAGTAGTGCTCTGCCTAAGATGGCCTCTGCAATGTGGGGAATGACTCAGCACAGGGATTCGGTGGCTCTTCCTTCTGCTCTCTCCCCAGAGCCACCATCCCCAGTCTCTCCTCAAGCATCTCTAGTCCACTCTGCCCTCCCTGTGCCAGAGCCCAGGGTAAGTGGCTACAAACAGAATTTTGTGTTTTGGCCCTTTAAGGGCTCTCAGAGTCTCCAGCTGCCTCTCCTTGGCAGACAGAACCCCCCACTGCTCTTCACTGCTGGGTGTTATCTGGGTTCCTTTCCTGGCTCTGGTGCTGTAGGCTGGGAAGCCCAAGTGTGGGGTTTAGACCACACACTTCTCAGGTGGAACCCCGCCGGCTGCAGAAACATCTCCCCAGAACTTCAGCTGCCCCCCCATGTGAGCCCAGCCAGCCCTCTCATGCCTACCCAACCCCCTCCACTTCTTACCAGCCATGCTGTGGTAAGGTGGTTTCTTCTGTCTCTCCTTAGTCACAGGTTTCTCTCTGGCTAGTGTTCAGTTGCTAATTCAGGATGATTTCTCTACAATTTAGTTGTAATCTGGATTGATCCTGAGAGGAGGTTAGTGTAGCTTCCAAT
Organism: Pteronotus mesoamericanus; assembly: GCF_021234165.1. NCBI lineage: Eukaryota > Metazoa > Chordata > Mammalia > Chiroptera > Mormoopidae > Pteronotus > Pteronotus mesoamericanus. Next base: position 1,889,472 of record NW_026555109.1, read on the forward strand.
TACTCCCTCTGCTATCTTGGGTCTCCTAAATTTTGCCCTTTTTTTTTTTTTTTTTTTTTAAATTTCCTTCATTGATACCTGCTAGTGATGAACAGTAACAAATAAGTATTACTGGAAGAATTCAGAAACCACTGACCTTTGAATAATTTTTTTAGTGAACATTTCTTATGTTCAATACTTATTCAATATATAATACTAAAGTCACTTTCTGTTAGTAAAAGTGTAAAGTTTTATGATGGAATTAGCCACGTAAGTAATTTACAAAGAGAATTACCGCCCTGAAATGTCTGGTATCTGAATAAGTTTGGGAACTACTGACTAACACCTCCAGGTTTACTTTGAAGACTAACATGAAGGTCCACTAGGACATATACATTTATTTAGATAAAGAGATGCAGCTGTGATGAGTAGGGTTACAATTAGTTAGTATATTACACTGAAGAGGGTAGGATGAGAGAAGTCATGAAAGAGACCTGGACACAGCCAGAGGATAGCATGAAGGCACTAGACTTCTAAGGAGCCAGCGTGGCTTTAGAGCAGAATGGATGCTTGAGGATAAAATTCTTTAAAATTTTATTTGGAGCTGCCTTCTCCTGCCATCTGGACTTTGTTGGGATCAACTAGGAAATGAACTTCGAGGAAGGAAAGTTTCAGGGAGCCTAGGATAGGAAATGATCAGGATCATTTTCCTTAAACTCTTGAAAATGAACTTTCTGCTTCAGAACAGTCCATTTCTCAAGCCTGGAGGGTGCGGAGTGGGGAAGGCAATGCATCTTAGCTGAAATTCTAGTAGATCTAACTTTACTGTGATTGTTTTTCTGCTTTCTGGCTGATCATGAGTTTCTCCTCTTGCCCCTTGGTGGTGATCAGAAGGTGTGCGTGGGTGTGTGCTTGGTTATGTACACCCCAGGGGAAACACCAGGAACTTTCTTGCTCCTGGAATTAAAAAGCCACTTGACTTTCTGTGCAAATCATAACTTCTGAGTCCCAGCTTAAAGTTAGAAGTCTCTATAAATAAAAGATTATATTTTTATTCTTATCAATAGAGAGGGTTATATGGGGAAGAACAAACAAAACTAACGAATTAAATAAGGATAGGAGCCAGAATTCCCCCAAGTCATTGATCAAGTCTTTCAATAACTTGTGTTCAAAAAGCTAATGGTACTATGAAATCCTTTTTCCCTTTTTTATTCTTTGATTAGATTCTGTTTTGTCCCATGTTTGAATATTATAAGGTTTTGTCACCCCAAAGGACCTTTTAAAAGGAACAAAGGATGAGACTATTTCATAGTGGGAATATTTTTATTGATGTTAATTTTAAAAGCTGTATTTGAATCTTAGAAGAGCCAAAAGCACTCAGGAGCATCTGGCCAGCCTCCTTTGATAACAGGAAAGGTGAGGTCTAACGGACCCTGACAAGAAACTTCCAAAGTGGAACTTGCCTTATGCATGATCTTATTGATGCAGTAACTCAGGTATTACTAAGATTCAAGGTGGCTGCATGGTAAGATAGTGTATTTTCAAGAAATTGTGTTTAACTTACTACTCTTAAAGAGTAGGGTCTTATATCACTTCACAACAAAGGAAACAAAATAAGACTTGTAACTTTAAATTACTTTTTTCTTAGTTTTTGCTTGCCTGGGATTTTTGTCACCTGCCAACCGAGGAGCACTGATGACCTGTGCTGTGGTCCTGTGGGTGCTCTTGGGCACACCTGCAGGCTATGTTGCTGCCAGATTCTATAAATGTAAGTAAAAGCCACCCTAACTGGGTGTCACATGAGGAATCTAATTTGCTGCTTCAGTGCTTCTGAGGCTTGATGTCTGGTTGTTGATGCTCTTTAAACAATATGTATTATTGGTGTATATTCTTATTTAAAAGAAGCCTGGGAAGTGGATGGCTATCCCTAGACTTATTTGTTCAAAAATACCTATACAGTGAAATAAGCAAATTTAGATGCTGTTTGTCCACCAGCCCCTGTCTTTTGTTTCTTTTAATTTTGACTTAGCCAGTTCATCTAAACAACTGAGATTTGCTACATTCATGGAAACCATGTGTAGACTACTAAAGGGGTAAAGTCTACAAATGGTGTCACCAATTTATTCACTAAAACAACTAATATATACAAGAATATCTTTTCTTGCATAAGAGAAATCATTCCTATGTCAACATTTATAAAAATAAGCTATATTTAAAGTAAACTAAGATCTCACTATTTTAAAAGAGCCCTGAAGAAAGGTGATTTTATAATATAGTTAGTTGCAATCTCTTGTATTCTTGCTTTCTAAAAATAGAGTTTAGTGGAAAAAAAAGAATGGGATATGATTAGATGGCTTAGAACACAGCTTTGCCAGGGTTAGTGATTACCAGAGTTTGCCTGATTTGGGGACCCTGAAATCCACTGAAATGGTCCCATAGGTAAACTGTAAATTAAAAGTGCCAGGAAGATGGGACAGAGCTAGGGTTGGTATGAATAAGGCTTAACCTAAAACTTAAAACGATAGGGCTGCATAGGTGGTCTTAACATGTTGTTGCCTAGACTTTGCCTGACAGAATTTTCTCCCCAGTATATGAAGCACTATATGTATGTGTACATAAATGTGTTTAATTTCTGTAAATTTTGTCAAGTCTCTTTCTTTTTTCTTTCATCGCTTACTAAAGGACACGGAATTAGGGTAGTCATATGTATTTAATACATATAGTTGGACCCCTGCCTGTGCGTAAGCTCCCCCTTTTTCACTGTTTCGGCTATGCTGACTTTCTTTCAGTTCTTCAGTCAGGTAGTGGACTTTTACACCTGCAGAAGGATCATTCCACATACTGTTCCCTCTGCTTGAAGCTCCAATACATAATCCCACATCCCAGACGAATCCCCCAACGCCTCTTCATTCTTAAGGCCCAGTTACAGATGAAATAGCATATTAATCAGGCAGAACGTTCTGAGAGGTGCTATTACATGGTGCCAGTCACAAAATACTTCATTATATAGATTCATTTCTAATGTTTCAAAAAATACTATTTGTTTTTTGATTGGAATTGTTTTAAACCCAAAATTAATAATTTCACAGTAGTCTCTTTATCAATAATGCTGTGACTTCAAATTATATATATAAATGTCATTTTCTTTTAGGGCAAGTGGTACTTCCTTATAAGCTATGTTAACACTTTTTTAAGCAATCAAAGTTGTTCTCAGATCTCAGCCAGTTTCACCTCCCAACTTTTAAACTGGGAGGGAAAGAGTGTTTGCATTTTTTACTCTGCGTACCTGAGTTTTTAAAAATTTTTTTAACTGGGAAAAAGATTGGAGAGGGAAGGAGCAAAGGAGAGTAAAATGTTCATAACAAGTTTGTTCTGTCAAGTGGTCATAACATAACCCTTCTTCTCTTCTTAACCAACTGATCTCCCCAACCCCACCCTCATCCTACCAGGATTTAGACTTGGTTTTATAACAGATTCTGAAACTGACTGCAAGAGAAACAAGAATCTCCAGTGTGCCCTTTTCTCTACCCAGTCCCATTATATACACTGGCTAAGAGTGTAAGAATTTGTTTTGTTTGAGGTAGAAAAAAGAATAGGAAAAAAAAATTGATATGAATTACTTTCCTTTGATACTAGATTTATTTTATGCTGAAGCAAAAATCTTTAGAACAGCACTTACCCAGGGCAGTTCTGTGATATGCATCTCTGATTTGGATCACTTGATCAAGGAATATCATATCATTTGCTAGTGTCATTTTCTGTGAGTGGCACCCAGTGCTGTCTGACAGTTTGTCCAATGCCAGACCTGGAGTATTGCTTTGAGAAACATCTTTATGTATGCCATTTTTTGTTTTCTTCTACAGCCTTTGGAGGTGAGAAGTGGAAAACAAACGTTTTATTGACATCATTTCTTTGTCCTGGGTAAGTCAGTTTTTCCGTAATAACTTTATTAACATTGTCACATTGTAGTTCTCAAGTTTTTAATCTTTTAAGTCTTTACTATTTTTTGTCTCTAAACTACATACTCAAGAAAATGAATTTTTTAAATGCTGAAGAATGAATATTTAATAAACATTTACAGCATGATTACTACATGTTTTATTTGGAAAAAGTACCTCTATGTATGAGAAATTTTTATGTTCCCTTTTTAAAAGTCTGTGTCTTACTCTACAGATGTTAGTCTGGCATATTGTTGTGTATGCTGTGTCTTTTTTTTTTTTTTCAATTTTAGTTTTTTTCCATGACTGTTTAGTCCCCTTACATCCCTCTAGCCCCACAATAACCACATTCTTGTCCATTCCCATGAGTCCTTTTTCCTTTTGCTTAATTCCTCCATCCCCTTACCAGTCACCCTGCTCTTAATGTATGAGTCTGTCTCTATTTTGCTTGTTAGTTCAGTTTGGTCATTAGATTCCACAGGTGAGTGAAATTATACAGTATTTGTCTTTCTCTGACTGGCTTATGTCACTTAAGCATAATGGTCTCCAGGTCCATCATACTGTCACAAAGGGTAAATTTTCTGTTTTACAGCTGAGTAGTATTCCATTGTGTACATGTCCCACAATTGTTTTCTCAACTCATCTGCTGGTGGACACTTGGGCTGCGTTCAAATATTGACGATTATAAATTACACTGCAGTGAACATAGGGGTGCTTATGTTCTTTCAAAATAGTGTTTTGGGTTCCTTCAGATATATTGCCAGTAGTGGGATTGCTAGGTGAAAAGGCAGATCCATTTTTAATTTTTTGAGGTCTCTCCATATTGCTTTGCACAGTTGGTACACCAATCTGCATTCCCACCGGCAGTGCAAAAGGGATCCCTTTTCTCCACATCCTCCCCAGCACTTGTTAGTTGATTTATCGATGAGAGCCACCCTGACAGGTGTGAGATGATATCTCATTGTGGTTTTAATTTGCATTTTTCTGATGATTAGTGACATTGAGCATTTTTTCTTATGTCCATTGGTCATCTGCATGTCCTCTATGGAGAAACGTCTATTCAGGTCCTTTGCCCATTTCTTAATTGGGTTATTTAGGGGTTTTTTGATGTTGGGTCTTTATAAATTTTTAATATTAACCCCTTACCAGATATGTTGGTGAATGTGTTCTCCCATTCTGTGGGTTGTCTTTTTATTTTGTTGATGTTTTCCTTTGCTTTGCAAAACGTTTTTAGTTTGATGCAATCCCATTTGTTTTGTTTTGTTTTGTTTTTTATTTCCCTTGCCTGGGAAGATATATCCAATGAAACATTGTTGTGAGCAATGTCTGAGATTTTGCTGCCTATGTTTACTTTTACAATTTTTATGGTGTTTGGTCTAACATTTAAGTTTTTGATCAATTTTGAATCTATTCTTGTATGTGGTGTAGGAAAGTGGTCTAGTTTCATTTCTCTGCATGTAGTTGTCTAATTTTCCCAACCCCATTTATTGAATGAACTGTCTTAAGCCTATAGTATGTGCTTGTTTTCTCTGTTGAATATTAATTGACTATAAATGTGTGGGTTTATTTCTGAGCTCTCTCTTCTTTTCCATTCATCTGTGAGTCTGTTTTTATGCCAGTACTGTGCTGTTTTGATTACCATGGCCTTATAGTTTGACATTATGTAGTGTGATTCCTCCAACTTTGTTTTTCTTTCTCAGGGTCACTATTGCTATGTGGGGCCTTTTGTGGTCCCATACACATTTTTGAAATGTTAGTTCTAGTTCTGTGAAATACATCCTTGGAATCTCAGAAGGAATTGAGTTGCTTTGGGTAACATGGACATTTTAACGATGTTAATTCTTCTTACCCATGAACACAGTTCCATTTACTGGATCTTCTTCAGTTTCTTTCTTCACTGTCTTACAATTTTCCAAGTACAGGTCTTTTACATCTTTAGTTAGGTTTATTCCTAGGTAATTTATTCTTTTTGAAGGAATCGTGAATGGGATTGTTTTCTTAATTTCCCTTTCGGGTAGTTTGTTATTGGCATATAAGAATGCAACTGATTTCTGGATATTAATTTTGTATCCTGTTTCTTTGCTGAACTTACTTACCAGTTCTGGTAGTTTATTGGTGGAATCTTTGGGGTTCTCTGTGCACAGTATCATGTCATCTGCAAATAAAGACAGTTTTAGTTCTTCCTTTCCAAGTTGGATGGCTCTTATTTCTTCTTCTTCTTTGATTGCTTTGGATAGGACTTCTAGTACTAAGAGAGATGAAAGTGGACATCCCTGTCTTATTCCTGATCCTAAGAGGAACACTCATAGTTTTTGCCCATTGAATATGGATTTGTCATATATGACCTTTGTTATATTTAGGTATGTTCCCTTTATTCCTGCTTTGCTGAGAGTTTCAATCATAAATGGGTGCAGGATTTTATCAAATGCTTTTTCTGCATCTATTGATATAATCAGGTGGTTATTATCCTTCATTTTGTTTATATGGTGAAAAACATTTATTGATTTGCTAATGTTGTACCAACCTTGCATTCCCAGAATAAATACTACTTGATCATGGTGTATGTTCTTTTTGATGCATTGCTGTATTAGGTTTGCTAATATTTTGTTGAGGATTTTAGTGTCTTTGTTCATCAAGGGTATTGCCTATAATTTTCTTTTTTTGTAATATCTTTATCTGATTTTGGAATTAGGATAATGCAGGCCTCGTAAAATGAGCTGAGGAGCCTTCCCTCTTCCTGAGTTTTTTGAAATATTTTGAGAAGAGGTGTTAGTTCTTCCTGGGATGTTTGGTGAAATTCCCCTGTGAGGCATTTGGGTCCAGGGCTTTTGTTTGTTGGGAGTTTTTTGATTACTGCTTCAGTTTCACTAGGTGTAATCTGTCTATTCAGATTCTCTGAATCTTCCTGTTTTATTTTTGGAAGATTGTATGTTTCTAGGAATTTATCCATTTCATACAGGTTGCCCAGTTTTCTCTCATATATTTCTTCATAATATTTTCTTACAATCCTTTGTATTTTTTTGGTGTCAGTTGTTATTCCCCCGCTTTCATTTCTGATTTTGTTTATTTGGGTCTTCGTTGTTGTTGTTTCTGGTTAAATGATTGTTCATTCTTGTTTATCTTTTCAAAGAACCACTTCTTGGATTCATTGGTATTTTGTCTTTATTTTTAGGCTCTATTTCATTTACTTCTGCTTTAATCTTTATTATTTTCTTCCATCTACTCACTTTGTACTTTGTTGTTCTTTTTTCCAGTTCCTTTAAGTACAAAGTTAGATTGTTTATTTGAGCTTTCACTGTTTTTGTTTTTGTTTTTTTTCCAGATAAGCCTATAATGCTATGAATTTCTCTCTTAGGATTGTTTTCCCTGTGTCCCACAGAATTTGGGTTTTTGTGGTCTCATTATCTTTTGTTTTGTTTGTTTTGATTTTCCTTGATCTGGTTGTTGACCCATTCATTGTTAAATAACATGTTATTTAACTTCCATGTCATTGTGTGTTTTTCAGTGTTCTTGCGATTAATTTCCAGTTTCATAGCATTGTGGTCAGAAAAGATGCTTGATATGATTTCAGTCTTCTTAAATTTATTGAGACTTGCTTTGTGTCCTAAAATGTGGTCTATCCTAGAAAACAATCCATACGCACTTGAAAAGTATGTCTGTTCTGCTGCTTTGGGGTAAAATGCTCTGAGGATATCAATTAAATCCATTTGATGTAGTATGTTGTTTAAGGCTGCTGTCTCCTTGTTGATTTTCTCTCTGGAAGAGCTACCCATTACAGTCAAAGGAAATGTTAAAATCCCAGACTGTGACTGTATTTCTGTCAGTCTTTCCCTTTATGTCCATCAAGATTTGCTTTACATATTTTGTTGCCTATGTGTTGGGTGTATAAGTGTTTACTAGGGTTATATTCTTTTATTGGATTGTTCTCTTTGTAATTTTGCAGTGTCCTCCTTTGTCCCTTATTATATATGCTTGGTTTTAAAGTTTATTTTGTCAGATACAAATATTGCTATGCCAGTTTTCTTTCTTTCCATTTGCAAGAGATATCTTTTTCCATCTGTGTGCATTTTAGATCTGATGTGGGTATCTTGGAGGCAGCATGTATATGGGTCTTGTGTTCTTATCCACTCAGCTACCCTTTGCCTTTTGTTTGGAATGGGGAAAAAATAGAGGAAAACTGTCTAACAGTAAAAATGCACTAAATACGTATCTGTCAATAGCTACCTTAAATGTAAATGGCTTATATACTGCATTTAAGGCTTTAGACATGACTATAGAAATGAATCCTCACCTGAGATCATTCAAACAGGGTCTATTTTCAGATTTTTATCAAAAGGATTGCTGCTTTTTAGAGTTTATTCCATTAGGTAAACACATAACACTTTTTTTTTGAAAAAAAATTTAAAAACCACCACATTTTTTAAAAATGTCTCTTTGGAGGATAGCCTCTGATTTCAAGTATCTGATGTACATGTAATCGTAGAAATAGAACCCACTTTCTTCCCACCTCCCCCAACTCTCCCCATCTGGTGGGCAAGAACTAGCCTCTGAACCATCAGCAGCAATAAAGCAGGCCAAAGGTTAAATCCAGAGGCCATGACTGTTTCATTTGCAGCCAGTAACGAAAGAGTTACAGTAGCTAAAATTTTAATCAACATTTGGGATAAATAATCTCAGAGTTTCACCTCTCTTGAAGACTCAGCCTTTCATGTTCTATTCAAATTTTTAAGGTTTTCTCAAACTATATCTTTTGTCCTCTTTACTTCTGTTGTCAACTCAGGAAGAGCCCCTCCTTACCAAGCCTGTCAGCCATGATTTGCTTCAGAATCTTGACTCTCAAATGTACCCCTCACCCTCGATCTCTGACATCTTCCATTTTTCCCTTTCTCTGTGTTGTATTCATGTGTTTCATCTCTTATTCCTACAGATATGCTTAGGTCTCCCACACCCTGAAAAGAGCTGTCTCCTATGTTATTTCTTTTCCATTCTTAACAAAATACCTTGAAAAAATAGTCTGCACTTACTTACTCTCATTTTCTCAACATACAGTCTATTGGCTAAACCCACACATCTGTCCTTTTTTCTTCTGTCATTTTAGTGAACTTCTCTGATGTCATTTTCAAATCTAGAAATAACTTTCTCTGACTTTACCCGTCTACATTGTCTAACATTTGGATACTTTCTCCTCGAAGCTACTTCCTTTTTTGGCTTCATAAAAGTGATCCTATGCCTGTTCCTTTATGTCTCTGAACAACCCTTCTCTGATCTTCATTCTACCTTCAAAAGTAGGTGTTCACCAGTAGCATGGTGAGGTAAGCAGAGAGAGAGAGAGAGAGAGAGAGCGCGCGCGCGCGCCAAGAACCCAAGTTCCCAGAGAAAAGGAAATAGGTGTTCCTCTAGGAAAAGAAGGGTGTTTTAATACTATGAAATTGATTCATATAATTATATACAAGTAAATACCTGCATATAATTGTTACAGTAGACACAACAAAATGGCATTTGATAATACTAAATGTTGTTCCCAGATTTAAAAAGAATTTAATGGCCCTGGCTGGTGTGACTCAATGGATTGAGTGCCAGCCTGTGAACGAAAAGGTCACTGGTTTGATTCTAGATCAGGGTACATGCCTGGGTTGTGGGCCTGGTCCCCACTTGGGGGGGTGGGAGAAGCAACGAATCAATGTTTCGCACGTTGGTGTTTCTCTCCCTCTCTCTCTCACCTTCCCCTCTCTCTAAAAATAAATAAATAAAATCAAAAAAGTTTTTTCAAAAAAGAATTTAATGGAGAAAGAAATGCTTTTTTAAATTAATAAAAATCTCATCTCCAATTCAAATCCAACATCATTTAATGATGAAACACTGGAGACATTTTTATTAAATCACTTCTGTGTCTTCAGTTATTTAAGTTCTGGTTACAGCATGAAACAAGGAATACATTTCAAAAAGTTGGATATCACATTATTGGTGGCATAGTTTGTATACAGAGAACATCAGCAAATTTCAGCTATATAAAATGTGTAGAATTAATAAGAGTTCGGCAAAATGGCTAGATGTCATCTAATATTCCAAGATCATGAATGCCACCAATAGCAAATAACATATTTTAATGTTAGTGGTGGTTTTGTGGGAAGAGGAATCTGTTTACAGGAGTATTAGCAACAGGAAATCTTTATAATGACCTGAAATAACTTCTCAAAATAGGCATGATCCATACAACCAGTCTACATTGCTTATTAACTAGAAAGAGATACAAATTCACCATGTTACTTGATGAGGAAACTAAGTGTTGTGAAGGCATTTGAAGATATCCCATGACTAGCAGGACAGAAAACACAGAAATAGACCATGTGTACATGGAAGCATGCTAGATGAAGGGAGAAAAATTCTGTTACTACCTCACACCTACAGAATCAGTTCTAGGTGAACTAGAATCAAAATGTATTGTAAACAGGCATAATAATTAGATGAAGATATAGAAGCGTATCTTCATGATCCCATGTTAGGAAAAGCTTTCATCTCTTAAACAACTTATCCAAAGGAAAAATGAAAAAATTGATTACTTTGATAACATTAAAAACTGTGTGGAGTATATAGAAGTGATTGTGATTATAGTCGTATCTTTTAAAATGTACTCATAGAAGAAAGACTGACAGGAAATAAAGTACATACATTTAAATGTTTGGGTTCATCAAAAGCCATAAACTGGGAGAACAAGATACTTAACAAGGAGTTAGTTGCTGGAGTGTATAAATGGCTGACATACGTGACTTTGCAAGAGCCATGCAACCCAAATGAGAAATTAACAGTGGATGTAACCAGCAAGTCACAAAAGATAAGACCTAAGAAGCCAACAAACACAGGATGCTCAGGAGGAGTTGTCAATAGGAAATGCAAATTAAAACAACAAATCTGACAGCCACTGGCATAATGAAAATATGTAAAGAGACAACTTTGATTAGCTGCTGGTAGGAATTTAAGTCAGGCAAAACCAATCAAAAGAGCAATTACGCAATCTCTACTGACGTTTTAAATTCATATACCTCATTACTCAGCAATTCTACTTTCTTTGTATATAACACAAAAATTGTAATATTATATTACTATATACGATTGCTACTATTCCACTTTGCTTCTAATTCAAGTTTTACTTAAAAGCCTACTTTGTCTTTCAGGATCGTATTTGCTGACTTCTTTATAATGAATCTGATTCTCTGGGGAGAAGGATCTTCAGCAGCTATTCCTTTTGGAACACTGGTTGCCATATTGGCGCTTTGGTTCTGCATATCTGTGCCTTTAACGTTTATTGGTGCATACTTTGGTTTTAAGAAGAATGTAAGTTTAACTTATTCAAATGAATTTCAACTGTGGAAACTAATATATGCCACCATAAAAGATATAAACTTGTTCTGTGGGATCTGGATTTCACAGATTGATGACTTTGAAGTTTGATTGCAATTATTGTTTAAAAAGTTGTACATACTTAGTGTGGTAGAGAGATTACAGATATAAGCTTAGATTTCAAAGTTCTGTAGGTAAGTGGAAATTAATATAAATTAATAGGAAATGAAAATCTAGTTTAAACTAAAATTTTAAACTTTTGACATTAAAATAAATTATTTTAATACTTTTTATTTTAACCTTGAAAGTATGTGTACTTTTTCCTTAGCAATAAATGTTTCTAGTGTGCATTACTTAACTAAGTAAACCAAGCATATGGGTTAAGAAGTGAAGTTATAAAAAAAGTGACTATAAGACTAGCAATTTTTTAAATAAAAATTACTTTATAATAAAATTTTTTATTTATTTTATATTTATTGTTGTTCAGTTATAGTTGTCCCACCTTTTTTCCCCATTGCTCACCCCTACCCCACCTCCCCTACTCCCAATTCAGTCTTCCCCATTGTCTGTGTCCATGAGTCCTCTGTCTGTGTCCCTTTGCTTGCCTCTCCTCTGGTCACTATCAATTTGTTCTTTATTTCCAAGTCTCTGGTTCTATTTTGCTCATTTGTTTTGTTGCTTAGGTTTCACTTATAGGTGAGATCACATGGTACTGTCTTTCACCGCCTGGCTTATTTTACTTAGTATAATATTCTCCAGTTCCCCCCAAGCTATCACAAAGGGTAGTAGCTCTTCCTTTCTTTCTGCTGTATAGTATTTCATTGTGAAAATGTACCACATTTTTCTTATCCACTCATCTATAAGCGCTTCTATGAACATAGGGATGCGTAAGTTCTTTTGAATTGGTATTTCGGGATTCTTGAGTTACATTCCCAGCAGTGGAATTGCTGGATCAAAAGGCAGTTGCATTTTTAATTTTTTGAGAAGATTCCATATTGTTTTCCACAGTGGCTGCACCAGTCTGCATTCCCACCAACAGTGCACTAGGGTTCCCTTTTCTACACATCCTTGTCAGCACTTGATGGTTGATTTATTAATGATGGCCATTCTGACAGGTGTGAAGTGATAATTCTCATTGTGGTTTTCATTTGCATCTCTCTGATGGCTAGTAATGTTGAACATTTTTTCATATGCCAGTGGGCTGTTTGTATGTCCTCCTTGGAGAAGTCCTGATTTTTCCTTGTCCTTGGATAGTTGTCTTGATTTTTCCCCCTTAGCCCTCCTCCACCCAGCACTCCACACTTCCTCAGGCAATCCTCCCACGATTGTTCATGTCCATGGGTCATGCCTATGAGGTCTTTGGCTACTCCATTTCCTATACTGTACTTTATATCTGCATGGCTATTGTGTAACTACCTATTTGTGCTTTTTAAAAAATGTATATTTTATTGATTATGCTATTACAATTGTTCCATTTTTTTTCCTCCCCTTTATTCCCCTCTGCCCTACATGCCCCTACTACCAGCATTCCGCACCCCCCTGCCCCACCCCAGTAAGTTCATGTCCACGGGTCATACATATAAGTTCTCTGGCTTCTCCGTTTCCTATACTATACTTTTCTTAATCTCCCCCTGTCTATTTTGTACTTACTATTTATGCTTCTTATTCCCTGTACCTTTTCCCCAACTCTCCCCCTTCCCCTTTGCCTTCCCCTCTGATCTTCATTTCTGTGATTCTGTTCCTGTTCTAGCTGTTTGCTTAGTTTGTTTTTGTTTTTGTTCTTTTTAGGTTCAGTTATTGATAGGTGTGAGTTTCCTGTCCTACTTACATTTTTTTTTTTTTTTTTTACTGTTCATAGTTTTTGATCTTCTTTTTCTTACATAAGGCCCTTTAATATTTCATATAATAAGGGCTTGGTGATGATGAACTCCTTTATCTGGGAAGCACTTTATCTGCCCTTCCATTCTAAATGATACCTTTGGTGGAGAGTGTAATCTTGGATGGTAGGTCCTTGGCTTTCATTACTTTGAATGCTTCTTTCCAGCCCCTTCTTGCCTGTGAGGTTTCTTTTGAGAAATCAGCTGATAATCTTATGGGAACTCCTCTGTGGGTAACTGTCTCCTTTTCTCTTGCTGCTCTTAAGATTCTCTTCTTATCTTTAATCTTGGGTAACTTAATTATGATGTGCCTTGGTGTGTGCTTCCTTAGGTCCAATTCTTTGGGACTCTCTGAGCTTCCTGGATCTCCTGGAAGTCTATTTCCTTCGCCAGATTGGGAAGTTCTCTTTTATTATTTTTTCAAATAAGTTTTCAATTTCTTGCTCTTCCTCTTCTCCTTCTGGCAGCCCTATGATTAGGATGTTGGAATGTTTAAAGTTGTCCCAGAGGTTCCTAAGCCTCTCCTCATTTTTTGGAATTCTTGTTTCTTTATTCTGTTCTGGTTGAATGTTTGTTTCTTCCTTCTGCTCCAAATCGTTGATTTGAGTCCTGGTTTCCTTCCCTTTCCTGCTGGTTCCCTGTATATTTTTCTTTATTTCACTTTGCACAGCCTTTGTGTTCTCCTCCATTTTGCGACCATACTCAACCAATTCTGTGAGCATACTGATTACCAGTGTTTTGAACTGCGCATCTGATAGGTTGGCTCTCTCTTCATCTCTTAGTTCTGTTTTTGGAACTTTGGTCTGTTCTTTCATTTGGGCTATATTTCTTTGTCTCATTTCACCTGTTACATTGTAAGGGCAAAGCCTTAGGTGTTTGCTAGGGCGGGGCAACCCAGGTCGCTGCTAGTTGTAATGCTGCATGTGGGTCAGGGGTCAGAGAGGGAACAGTGCTGCTTCCTTGGCTCTTGCCCTGCTTTCAGTCACTTCCCCCATGACCCACAAGCAAATTTAGCCCTCCTGGTGCTGATTCCCAGGTGGAAATAGGTGTGAGTTTCCTGTCCTACTTACTTTTTTTTTTTTACTGTTCATAGTTTTTGATCTTCTTTTTCTTACATAAGGCCCTTTAATATTTCATATAATAAGGGCTTGGTCATGATGAACTCCTTTATCTGGGAAGCACTTTATCTGCCCACCTTCCAGGTGGGTGGGTTGTGTACATTCTAGGACCCTGTGGGTATCTCCAACGAACTCTCCTGTGAGGCTGGAAGTTTCTCCCGCTGCCAAAACCCCCACAGAATTTTGTAGCCAGAGGTTTTGAGGCTTTCTTTTCTTTCATTGGAACCCTGGATTGTGGGTTCTGTCTCATTCCCCAGTTGTTCCTCCCAGTTTATCTGCACACAAATGTGGGAGTGCCTAGTTTGCCAGCTGCTGCCTCACTTGCCTGGTCCTGCAGTTGCTACCTGACTGCCTGTCCTCTCCATCCCGGCTATCCATCTCTGCCCCTCCTACCAGTCTAGATGACTGTTCCTTCTTTAACTCCTTGGTTGGTGGACTTCCATACAGTTTGATTTTCTCTCAGTTCTGGTTTGTTTGTTTTTTTTTAATTTGTTGTTGTCCTTATTTTGGTTGTGCAAGGAAGCAAAGTATCTACCTACACCTCCATCTAGCCTGAAAGTTCCCGGCTTTTGCTTTTCATGACTTGGAATATTTCTTGACATTCCCTTCTGGCTTGCATTGTTCCTTTTGAGAAATTAGCTGCTATCCTTATTGGAGCTCCCTTGTATGTTACTACCTGTTTCTCCCTTGCTGCTTTTAAAATTCTCTTTGTCTTTAAAATTTGGCATTTTTAATTATGATTTGTCTTGGAGTAGCTCTTTTTGGGTTCACCTTGTTTGGGACCCTCTAGCCTTCCTGCACTTGCATGGCTTTTCCCCTCTCCAAGTTAGGGATGTTTTCTGTCATTATTTTTTCAAACAGGTTTTCTATCCCTTGCTCCTTTTCTTCTCCTTTTGGTATTCCTGTGATTCAAATGTTAAGTTTCATGTTGTCCTGGAGTTCCCTTAATCTATCCTCATACTTTTTGAGTCTTTTTTCATGCTGTTGCTCTACCTGGGTATTTCTTTCTACCTTGTCTTTCAGCTCACTAACTTGGTCCTCTGCTTCATCCAGCCTGCTTGTAATTGGTTCTAGTGTATTTTTTATTTCAGATACTATATTCTTCATTTCTTCCTGGGTCTTGTTTATAGTTTCTATTTCCTTTTCATGCTGTTGTAGTTCCCACTCAGTTCCTTGTAGTTGTCACTGAGTTCCTTGAGCATCCTTAAAACCATTTTTTTTTTAATTCTGTCTGATAAATTGCTTGCCTCAGTTTCATTTAGCTCTTATACTGGGGATTCTTCCATTCCTTTTAATTGGAGTTCCTTATTTGTCTCCCCATTTTAGGTGACTCTGTTTGTTTCGGTGTCTCAAGATGCTCTACTTTGCCTTCCTGTCTTTGTGGGTGGACTTATGTCTTAGGAGTTCTGTGGGAATCAGTGGTGCACTTTTTTGACCTCCTTGTCTGGACGCTCTAGGGCTGCGCTTCTTTTTGTGTGAGCTCTCTTATTGTACTTGGGTTTTGCTTGTTGGTGGCTTCTTTGTTGGTGGGTTCTCCCCTCCAGCGGGGCTTACTGGTAGTGACAACTCCCACCTTGTCTTGTATCCTGTTGTACAGGTTTTTGTTAACAAAGCAGTATTACCAGACAACTGAACCTACACCAGCAAAAAGAACCCCCTTACCACGTCCGAATCTCAGCCACAATTGAGCAAAGATTAATAAAGATGAAGCGAGATTACAGATATTATGAGCTATGACAAAGGGAATATGAGATGACTAAAAGAGTGGTATTATTGAGTGGTAAGAGAAAGGAGAATTGATAAGAGTACATATAGAAATGGGGTGAGAACAAAATTTAAAACATAAGTAAAACATGAAAGGGTGATGGGAGCAGTCGGGTAAGAAAAGGGAAGAGTATACTATGAGGTTTGAAGTAAAATTGAACAGGTATTAGACCAACAGGGTCAAAATTGCAGGGTCAGTAGCAACAACAATAGCAACAGCAGCTGACTGGAGTTTAATAAAGGTGGAGCAAAAATAAGAATATAGTACAAAAGCAAAAAGTGAGTATGAGATGTCTACTGTAAAAGAAAATGATTTTGAGAGGATGTGGGGAGCAAACTAATATCAGCAAAGAGTAAAGCCCAGGTTGAGAGAGAGGGAATAAAATGAATTAAAATTCCTTACTCAACTGTTCAGGGGCAGGGGAAAGGTGAAATGGAGTAAGACAGTGGGAGAGCATTCTATCGGATTCAAAGTACAAACAAACAGTGAATAAATAGGAGTTCCGTTGGAGAAGTACAGCAATAACCATTGTATTTTGCCCAACTATGCACTGTTTATAAAAGGTGAAAAAGAAAGAAGACTCTTATGAGAGGGGAATATGAATGTGAACTGAATTAGGAAAAAAGAGTGCTTACAGAGGTTGGATGAAAGAGAAAGAGTGAGTGTAAGAGATAGAAACTTGGCATAGTGTGATAGAAAATAAAGTTACAACAGTAATAAAGCTCAGGAAGATGGCAAATGGATTAAAACCAGGGAAGGATGCTGTGTGAGATTTGGAATAACAATAATATAAAAATATATAAATCTGATTGAAAAGAATAAAAAGTAGAAGACCAAGAGTAGTGAGTTATTTGGAATATGAGTGAAATGAAAGAAGAAAAATTAAAATGCAATATGAAAAGGAAAAATCAAACAAAAAAACTAAAAAGAAAAGAAATAAAAATGCAAGTTCTGATGCGGAGCAAAGTGCAATTTGTCTCATCTGTTGGTGTTTTTGACTTTTTTCTGGGTCTGTCTGGTTTTCTCTCAGCTACAGGTCTTACTGTCTTACTCTTGGGGGTGGGGAAGAAAAAGCCCCCAGCTTGTTAAGCCTGCCCAACCTGTTTTGCAGGTCTTCCTGGCTCCTGCACACGGTAGGAGGTTGGACTCCATTTTCCCTTTCCAACGGTTCTGGTTCGGCAAGGATTGGGGTTCAGTCTAGGCTTCAAAAATGACAGGGGCCCAGTTTTTAGCCCACACCCACAGAGCACTGTGCGGCCTGCACTCTGCGCAGTTGTGCCAGGTTGGGGCCAATAAACCACTTCGCTTTGTGCCCCTTTACTCAATCTGTGAAGTGCCCTGAGAAGGAGCAAATCCCACCCTCAGTCCTCCCTCCTTGTTGGCCCCACAGCTGTATGCGTGAGGTCCCTACCCAGTGCACCTCAGTCCCCCTTTTGAAAAGTCTCTCAGCGCTGCTGGTGCTCCAAGCCACCGTCCGGCTTTCCACACACTCCAACTCTCTGGCAAGTCCAGAGCCTGTCTGGGTCTCAGCCAGTTGCGGCCCTCCTCTTTTCCAAGCTCTGGGTGCTGCCAGATCTCCCCCACTCTCTGGCACTGTCCCGCCAACCACTGCCCCAGCTTGGGTGCACTGCCAGTTGTGTGTATGATTGCTGCCTTTTTTCCCCTCCAGCGACTTTACACGTTCAAGTCTCTCCTGGCAAGGGTCTGGGATTTCCCTGCCCTGGGTGGGGAGGGAGCCAGTAGGCTGCTATCACTGACCTGTCTCACCTCTGATGTTGTCCCTGTGGCAGCCACAACTGGGAACCGTCCCTGTCCACTTATAAAACCTCCTGTCCTCTGCACACTTTGGCCTCCAAACTTCATGTCAGCTAAGATTCTGTTGGCTCTTCACTTTGTTTTTTGGAAGATCAGTTAAGGGACCCAGTTGGATGCACAAGCTGGTGGTCTCGGCTCCCACCTACTTTCCCACCATCTTCTCTCTGCTTTACTATAAATTTTGTATGCTTATCCACTGATAGTTGATTTTAAGGAAGATTATAATCAAGCTTCAGTTCTTCCTTCACTGACCTGATCTTTCTCCACCTCTGCTATCCCCTTCTGTCCTCAGGCTAAGAGGAGAATTAGAACTTATTCTTTAGTGTCCTTCTCTAACTTCACTCCTTATTCTCTGAATATTCAGCCCACAGGTTAAAAGAAATAATGTCATATAGTAGACTTTGTGAGGCAACCTGAAGTCCTTTGGAAGAAACTATGATTGCATCATAGTGTCCACTGTACCTACCATGCTAGTCTAATAAAAAGATTTTTCAGTTATTTGCATTTTATTTAATTTATGATTTAAAATCTATACAGCGTAACTAGTAAACTGACACAGCTTGAAATTTTTTAAACTACATAGATTAGATAAGTACCTGAAATTCTAAAAATATAAAAATTGAAGCAAGATATGTAATGATTCTATGAACATGTACACATATATCTATATGTAAAATAGTCCATGAAAGTATAAACTTAATGAGACTGACAAGTTTTACATCTTGATGTATCATAACAAAAACTTTAGAAGTAGGTTTTGAACTTTTTTGTAAGAAAATGAGTTTCTATGTACAGACCCTTTTTTTCCCCACTCATGTAACTGTATTTAAGTACTTTAGACTCTAGTTGCTTTTATGCTGTCATGTAGTGTATTATGAAAGAGATAATAATTGAAGACATCACCCATATCTTATGATCATAAAGCTTTTTATAGTCATTCATTGTCGTCTTCATGTTCTTGAGTCTTAGTCAACTTGAGCAGTTTTAATAAAGATGACATTGCCCATCTCCCTATAAAAATACATTGGCAGTAATTTCAGAACCAGCCTATTTCTTACAATGAGTATATATTTAAAAAGAAAAACCTAACTCTACTTTTTTATTAACTATTATTTCCTAAGTATTATCTTCTGTGTATTTCAGACTTAGTGTAAAGCCACTAATCAGCGGACTACTGCTAGAAACAGTGGTGGCTTGTTCCAATAGACAGTATTTTACCTAGTGTCTGGATTGTTGCTTCTATGTACAGATTTCTGTTTGATGACTTAAGTAGACTTGTCATTAGTGTCAGCATGGAAGCTGAGAAAAAACAGGCAAATCTAGTGCAGAGAAGAATTTTTAAAACAGATATGTAATTACAAATTCTTTCTCTTTTTCTACTTTTTTCTTTACTGAAGGCCATTGAACACCCAGTTCGAACCAATCAGATTCCACGTCAGATCCCTGAACAGTCCTTCTACACAAAGCCCTTGCCTGGTATTATCATGGGGGGAATTTTGCCCTTTGGATGCATCTTTATACAGCTTTTCTTCATTCTGAATAGTATTTGGTAAGCTAAGGATTAAGTCCTCTTATTCTCATTACCATTATATGTATTACGAACGTTCTCCTTTTGTTTATATGGGTTATTATTTAAATCTTACAAATGTAAACCATTCTCCAATAACCAGAAGTCTTAAAGAAGCAGGGTGGAGTGCTGGTGGAGGTGAGGAAAAGGGAGAAAAGCAAGGAAAACTGGAATATCATAAACAATAAAATACAATTTAAAAAAAAAGAAACCTACGAGCCAAAAGGTTATTCTCTTTCATGTGAGAAAAAAATAATAGTGATACAAAGCTATTATTAATTGAGGGCTTATTAATTTTTACTCTTAATTCTTAGATCTCTAGGAAGTGGTTATTACCCATATTTTACAGAGATTAAAATGAAGTTTTGAAAGTAAGTAATTTATCTGTGTCACAGTTACCATGTGACAAAAATTAAGTGTCTCCAAACCTATGTTCTTAAATAAGTAGTCTTTCCTGCTTCAGAGGAGATACCCTGAGCTCCTGACAGAGGGATTTCAAGCAAGCATTGGAGGAAGAGTTGAGCTAGCTAACCTTTCAGAGTCCTTTTTTATCCCAAGAGTCCTTCACTCTTTAATTTCTTACTTGTATGGAAAATCTCCTGGTGGTAATTTTGAGCCACTCTATTAGGGTGTACAAACTGCAGTATATTATGATAGTTATTTGATCACATTGACGTATGTTATAGAAAGTATCAAGGTTCAAAGAGCATAAACTGAGAAATAATTTGACTTTTTTGGTAATTAGAACCTCTTTCTTTCTAATTGTTATAAAATCCTCTAAATTCAACTGATTTTATCATATGTGATAAGAAACTATGTATACTAAATGTATATACACTAAATGTGACCATTTATTAGTTTGGCTCTGCCTTTCCATTAATTTTTCAAATTTGTCAAAGTCACCAGTAGACAAATAGATTAAGCATATTTGAGTTAATAAGAGTTTCAGGTTCTACCTGAGTAGGAAGGCAAAGTCCATGACAATGCCATATGTTTTCTCCCCTGCCCCATCCTCACCCCATTACCATCTATCTAAACCTGAGAATGTGTCATCTTTGACGAGTTGGGAGAAAAAGCAAACATTTTCAGTTCAATGAAAATGAAAAGATTGTGTCATTTACTGTATCAGAGAGAAAATATTTATACTTTCATTTTGACATGTTTGATTATAGGTCGCACCAGATGTATTACATGTTTGGCTTCCTATTTCTGGTGTTTATCATTTTGGTTATTACATGTTCTGAAGCAACTATACTTCTTTGCTATTTCCACCTATGTGCCGAGGTATGTATTAGTAAGATTCACCTGTTAATTTGTACACAGTAATTATAATTTTGGCATGAGGCTTGAAACTATTAATTGATAGAATTTTTGTAGATATATGTCATTAAGACAGAAATTGATCTGTATTTCTGAGTCAAATGTAGCCCTCTTTAGGATTGAATTAAAGTTGTATCCCAGTTCAAATAGTGTTTACTTTGAGCTTAACTTTAAAATATTAATTCCCTAAGAATAGCATGGCATGTGAAATTTTTATTTTTATTTTTTAAATATCTGCCTTAATATTTCTTTATTTCTTTTTTAAGATTTCTTTTCTTTACTTATATTTAGGAGAAGGAGAAAGAGAGGGAGAGAAACATCATTGTGTGGTTGCCCCTCATGCACCCCCTACTGGGGACCTGGCCCACAACCCAGGCATGTGACCTAAACTGGGAATTGAACCGGCGACCCTTTGGTTCACAGGCCGGCACCCAATCCACTGAGCCACGACAGCCAGGATCAATATTTCTTTTGTAACGTATTTCTAGGCTAACAATTTAGGAAAAATAAACAGATTTTAAGTGGAAAGTCAAAACATTACATTGTAGTGAGTGATACTCACGGCAACCTGGCAAAATGATATCCTTATGTAATAGGTGGAATTGATGTCTAAAGATTTAGGGTGTGTTAAATAATTCTTTTATAAGTTATTTTCTATACAGGAGATAAAACTCTAACTTTGTTAAACGTGAGATGCTTTTTTAAAAATCAAAGTTAGCCCTGACAGGGTGGTTTAGTCGGAACATTGCCCTGTATACCAAAAGGTTGTAAATTCAGTTCCCAGTCGGGGCACACAGGTGGGTTGCAGGTTTGATCCTGGGTCAGGATGAGTACAGGAGCCAACCAATGAAGTTTCCCTCTTTCTTCCCTGCCCCCCCACTATCTCTTAAGTCAATTAAACTTGGCCTTGAGCAAGGATTAAAGAAACTTTTTTTAATTGAGGTTGAATTCAGATAACATAAGATCAAGTATTTTAAAGTGAACATTTCATTGGCACTTACTACATTTACAGTGTTGTGTAACCAACACCTTCATCTAGCTTCAAAATATTTTCATCACCCGCCCACCGCCCCCACTAAACAAAATTCCATATCCATTTAGCAGTTACTTCCCACTGCCCCCTTCCTCTGCCTCAGACCCTGCAACCACCGATCTGCTTTTGTTTCCATAAATTTGCCTGTTCTGGATGTTTTTATATAATTGTGTAACCTTTTGGGTCTGGCTTCTTAGCGGACTGTTTTCAAGGTTCAGCACATTGTAAGATGTATCAGTGCTTGGTTTCTTTTTATAGCTGAATAATACTCCATTGTGTATATATATACACACAATTTGTTCATTCATTGATGAACATTAGGTTTGTTTCTACCTTTTGGCTATTGTGAATACTACTGCTGTGAACATTCATGTACAAATATTTAAGTACCTGCTTTCAATTTTGAGATATATATAGATAGATAGATAGATAGATAGATAGATAGATAGAAGTGGAATTGCTGAGTCATGTGGTAATTCTTCATACAACTTTCTGAGGAAGCACCAAGCTGTGGTTTCACAGTTTGCATCTTTTATGCATATGATGGCTACATCATTTTACATTCCTCCCAACAGTACTGTTCCAATTTCTCCATGTCCTTGTCAATACTATTATTTTTCCTTTTTCAATAACAACCGTCTGTGTGTGTGTGTGTGTGTGTGTGTGTGTGTGTGTGTGTGAGAGAGAGAGAGAGAGAGAGAGAGAGAGAGAGAAGTAGTATCTCATTGTGGTTTTCCATTTCCCCATCCACATCATTAATGTGCAGCATCTTTTCTTGTGTTTTGTTGACCAGTTGTATATCCTATATAGAGACATTTCTGCTCCATTTGTTTACCCATTTATAAATTAGGTTGTTTATCTTTTTATTGAGTTGTAAGAGTTCTTTATATATTCTGAATACTAGACCTTTACCAGATAAATGATTTGCAAATATTGTTCCCATTCTGTAAGTTGTCTTTTCACTTTCTTGATGATGTCCTTTACATGAAAGTTTTTAATTTTTATGAAGTCTGATTTTATCTATTTTTTTCTTTTGTTACCATAGTTAAGAATTCATTGATAAATCTAAGGCCATGAAGAGTTACCTTTATGTTTTCTTCTAAGTGTATAATTTTAACTTGTATGTTTAGATCATTTGATTGACACATTTTTAGTTATTTTTTGTGTATGGTATTAGTTAGGGGTCCATCTTCATTCTTTTGCATGTGGATATCCATTTTTCCAGCACCATTTGCTGAAGAGACTATAATTTCCTTAATGAATGGTCTTGGCAAACTTGTTGAAAATTCATTGACCATGGATGTGTAGGTTTATTTCTGGATTCTCAATTTTATTCCAGTGGTGTATTTGCTATCCTTGTGCTAGTACCACACTGTTGGGCTAAATCCTCCAACTTTGTTCTTCTTTTTGAAGATTATTTTGGCCATTTGGGGCCCCTTGCAATTTCGTATGAATTTGAGGATCTACTCTGCCATTTCTGGAAAGAAAAAAAAAAACAACAGTCATAGGGATCACATTGAATCTGTAGGTTACTTTGGAGAAAAATCCCCTTTTAACAATATTAAGTCTTCCAATCTATACAGGATGTCTTTCCATTTATTTCAGTCTTCTTTAACTTCTTTTAGCAATGTTTTATAGTTTTCAGTGTACAAGTCTGTCACCTCCTTAGTTAAACTTATTCTCAGTATTTTATTCTTTTGGATGCTGTTGTAAATGTTTTGCTTTTAATTTTCCTTTTTTGGATTGTTCATTGCTGGTATATAAAAACATAACTGATTTTCGCATTGATTTTGTACCCTGTAACATTGCTGAATTTGTTTTTTAGCTATGGTAGTTTTTGTGTGCGAAGTCTTTTGTATTTTCTAATCTTGGCATGCTTTTAAAATATATTTATTTTTCACATACAAATGGGTAGGAGGGTAGTGAAGTATTTCTTTTGTAACATCTCCTGTGAAGCTCTAGCTACTTTACGTAAAAGTAAGAACAGTTTTAAAAACTTACCTTTTTTAAACTATGTAAAAGTAAGAACAGTTTTAAAAACTTACCTTGTTTAAACTGTTAGTAATAACTGAAAATGGGTTTCAACCAGGCCTTAATAGACTAATTGTCTTCCTAACATAGTTGTCTAGACTGTAAGATAAGTATTATTAATTTTGAACTGCGTAAATGTAAGTAAACTTTGTAAGTAAGCAAAAAATCTGTTGCTTTTCTTTGGGAAGCATTCATTTTAAAATACAGTTTAATGCCTCATTATTCATTGTTTATAAACTGTTTAAGATTTTTCCATATGTTTTTAGCTGGTGTTTAAGTAGCTCCACCAAAGGTAAGGGATACTTCTTAACCCCTTTAGTGAAGAGGGAAATTGACAAAGTTCAGTAGGGGTAAAATGCTGGAATCTCTAGCAAGAATTAGGTTTTTGGGGTTATTTCATTTACTTATGTTTGGTTAGTAACTTTATTCTGCTACATGTTATCTATTAATTGGAAAGTAATTCTTATTCTTTAATTTTTTTTCTACCTAGGATTATCATTGGCAATGGCGTTCATTCCTTACTAGTGGCTTTACTGCAGTTTATTTCTTAATATATGCAATACACTACTTCTTTTCAAAACTGCAAATAACAGGAACAGCAAGTACAATTCTGTACTTTGGTTATACCATGATAATGGTTTTGATCTTCTTTCTTTTTACAGGTAAGAATTTAAGTAATTATTTTTAATTAATAAGTTTTTAGGCCAATTATTTGAAGTATTTATAAATATTTTTCTTATAAAACCTCTGAAGGCTTCCGCTAAGCTTTCCTGTATTTAGTCCTGAATGCAACTAAGTCCAGTCTGCCTCCCTGTGAGGTGAACATCAGTAAACCAACGTAAGAAAGCAGAACCTAAGGGACGATGACTGAACAAGGTCATTGTTGTGTTAAAAGTATAGGCACACCTGGACCAGTACATCTTAAGGTTTTCACGCTAACCTTTGAATTCTACAGTCTTTATTTTGCCCATTTCTTAAAGTACAAAGCTCTAGCTACCTAAGTTAGGAAGTAAAGTAAAAATTTGGGAGTTGAAGTCAAGATGAGGTTGAGAATATATGGTATCAAGAAAAGATAATCATAGGACATTCCTTACGCAAGAAGTTTTAAACTATAACTTTATATCTCCACTTCAAAATTCAAGTACCTGTTGGGATATAATGTGTATTACATTGATATTTATATATGTATTTTTTTCTATCTGGATAAAAGTTTTCTTTTCTGTATCTCAGAGCCCTGTGGATGGTTGGTAAACATGTGTGGAATGACTGCATTAAAAAACAAAACAAAACTGGGACATTTCTTTGTCACAAAAAAATGTATATCAGAAATTTTATCTAAGATTGTGTTGCATGGTATATGAGGAAATACAGGAGCCACAAATACTCTTTTTATAAATTAGCAGTGTTCTACTTTTTACTTATCTGTTAACATTTAAGAGAAGTAAGTAGGGTTTTGAACATCAATTCTGTATTCCAGGTCATTGGTCAGACATAATGAGGTTGGTGTTGTCTAAAGTGGGGTATACCTATAGTTACCTCAGGACTCCAGACCCCTTATCCAAGTTCATCTATTTTACAAAACAAAATATTTTGTCACAGAAAGAAAGATACCGCTTTTAGTATATATATCATATCTATTCCATATTAAGGAAACAGTACTTAAAAGTATTTTGTTAAGAACAAAATAAACCTTCTTAGGCTTGTCAGTATGGTGATAAAATGTTTTTTTCTCATTTTAACATCCCTTCTCTTGTTATCTTGAAGTTCTTGGTAAACATAAGGTTGTTTAAATATATTTATGGTTTCACCATGACTTTTCTGAAATAAACCCTCCTAAGCTAAGCTTACTAATGACCCTTTGAATATCCAAAAGGTACTATACATCCTCCAGAACAGTGACTTGTGTATAGTAGGTACTCAGTACATGTATGATCTAAGAATGACTGTAGTAACATTTATAATTTCCCATAGTAATGTCCCACTTGACTTAGAAAATCTCCTTTAGTACTTTTTCTTTATATTGTACTTAAAACAATGGTGAAAAACATTTGGACTTGAAATATAAAACTTATAAAAGGAGTATGTATGACCCCCTATTGACTGTTTTTCGGGAGTAATCCTGGAAAAGAATGGTATGCCTAGTTTTTAAAAATATATTAGGCAGTTTCATAATTTAGTATATATCCTTTTGCAAAACAGAGTCTCTAAATTTATGTTTAGTAAATCTAGGCATGTTGTAGTTTAAGAGTACTACACTTGAAATCAGAAAAATGGAATTTGAGTTCTGGCCCTACTTACCAACCATGGGGCACTTAGACAATTACTTAATCTCTTGGAGCCTCATCCATCTAGCCTTCAAATATTTTGGAATCTAGGTTGATGAAGATCCCTGAAAATAGGGCATATATTTTTTCATGAATCATCTTATTTACTCTTTATGACAGTCTGTGGAGGCAGCTAGGGCATTTAAATTATCTCTGTTTAATAAGATAAAGAAATGAGCTTATAACTTTCAGTGGGCTAGTCCAAAGGTGTTCTACACAGCTCATTACAGAGCTGCTCTGTCGCCAGGTGCCACACCACTTCCCATTTCCAGTGGGGTGCATCTTCGTTATTACCCTAATTATAGCACTTTTAACACTTAGTAAGAAAAGTTTTTGAGTTATCTTATTATAGTTCTTTGAAAACTAATATCTCCCAATAACTGTATCCCCATTTAATTATTCTGTGAATCTAATACTCTGTTTAAGCTATTAATATCACTCCTTGAATTAATTTAATAGCAGTTTTCCATTTGATGATAAGAAAATGGTCTTAAATAGTAAAGGAAAATTGTCATTCTTTTCATCTTTTAATTTCAGTCTTTTTCATGTAATAAGAAAAAAAATGTATTACAGAAACCTTAGGTAAACTTACAGTATAAAAAGTTCTTTCAGTTTCTGTAGGAAATTTGACTTGAGGTGATTGTATATTTTTCAAAACTTGTGAATCTATGGTATAATTCTGGAAGGTAATAGTTTTTAGTTTTGTGACTTTTTTTTGAGGAGTCATTCATTTTAAGTCTGTATTTTTATGTCAATTATGAAGCTTCCTTTAAAAAAGGGTTTATTTTTGTTTTTTCTTTTATAGGAACAATTGGCTTCTTTGCCTGCTTTTGGTTTGTTACCAAAATTTACAGTGTGGTGAAGGTTGACTGAAGAAGCCCAGTGTGTCCAGTTAGAACAGAAATAAATTCTTCATCAACCAAGATCTTTTTTGTAACTGCCTTGACTTTTATCAGATTTATTCGCCTAGTAATCCTTCAGAAACAACATAATTCTAAATACACCTCTTCCCATATACTTGCCCCCACAAAATGTGTTTTCAACACCAAAACATTTGTATTGTGATTTTAAGTATATATTGAGTTGTTCTCAATGAGGAGCAAATTTAAATATTATGTGTATTTGTAAATACAATAGCTATAAAATTTTCAATACTTCTAATGGCACTAATAGAAGAGGCCATATTAAGAAATATTGATGAAATGCCAGACCATTGTAAATAGGATTTTCTAGGCTCAGTAGGTGGGGAGAATTATTTTTCTTTGAAGGAAATAACTTCTTATCATGGTAATTTTGAAGGATGATTCATATGATGTGTTTATTGGGGAGAGGCATTTAAAAAAAGTCCTGTATTGGTTGTAATTGTCCCTACCTTCTTTTCTGTGTTGACTTCATTATTCCCATGGTATTGGCCTTTTAAACTATGTGCCTCTGAGTCTTTCAATTTATAAATTTGTTATCTTAATAAATATTGTAAAAACATCTTCATTGCATCATTACCTGTTGTATATTCAAAGAGAATCTGTAAATAATGGTGTTTTAAAACAAGTTAGATAATTTTATCAGATTTCCCTGATTTTTGTTAATGTGGCACTTTCTGAGTTTTGATCTAAATGAAATTCCAGTGTCCTGGGCTTTGTGACAAATCTAAAATTCTCACCATTAGACGGTAACAAAAATTTCAATCATGCATTCTAACCAGATAAATTAATTATGTAAGTCTAGTAGTTGATATGGGCCTTACTACATTGTCATTAAGAATTTTATGTTTTTGGCCTGTTTTTTCAAAATAGCATTTTTTGTTTTAAAAAGTCAATTTTTATGATTATCAATGACTAGCAAGTCTTCCTCTTTTTTGATTACATTATCTTAATTTAGATTTCACAAATAATTTTATTTGTTAGAGTTAAGAAAGAGCTTTCTCTTTCACATACATCTGCTTAATTGAAATTAATTTATGTGGAATATAGAAGTTTAGGATTTCAGAAACATTAGTCTGCTTATATCTATGAGAATATTCATTTTGTGTTTTAGGGGCTCAGTGCTTGCTGCTTAGGAAAGCAAATCAGATACTCTCATTCAGTACATGACTAAAATTGCTCACTGTTGCTCATGTGATGTTGGTAGGTTCTTATTCAATAATTTCATGTTGATATCCTTTGTTTAAAAAACTGACCTGTTGGTTTTAAAAAGTGAAGGAGCTCTAGTTATTTGTAACCTTTGACATAGAATATTTAAGATAGAAAAGGTCCTTTCAAACGTATTTTATGTATCTCTTGCAGTATATTTAGTTTTTTATATATAATATTGTTAAGGTACTGTTGAGATAGGCTGGTTGACTACATAAAGAAAAGACTTTATAAAAACTCCAGATTCAGACCCCAGGCTAATTTTATTGGTCAAAGTTAACTTTCTTCATTTTTTTTTCAGTGAACAATTAGCTTAGTGATTAAAACAATTTACTGTTTTGATGTAACTAATTTTCTTTTTCTTGGCACTTTGTAGCAACCACATTTCACATTTAAACAATAAAAAGAAAATTGGAAAAATAAAAGTATTAAAAGAAAAGACTTAGAAGGAAGGAAAGATAAGGAAGGAGACTATGAAAAGGCAAGGCTGGTAGTGAGAAAGGTAGTGCAAGAAAAGGCCTCACTGCCATCATTTGTTTAGGAAGTTCTTCAGGAGAAAAGCGTCCTGGTTACCGCATGTGGAGGTGGTTGGTTAGAATATCAGTAGCCTTTTCCTTAGTTTGAGTATACCCCAAAGAAAGAACAGTGATCTGAGCCCCGCGACTGGGATCCTCTGAGCGGTTGTGGAGAATGATACCCTAGAAGATAAAGGGCTGCTTCTGGGCTAAGTTTGTAGAAGTCCTGCTTCTGATATGACCAGAATTGCTCAGAAAACCAGTGAGCCTCAGCTGCATGGAAAAAGTTTTTTAAAACCCTCATTGGTAAAGATCTCTTCCTTCCTCTTCCTTCATAATTTATAACGCAGTCATTTATCAGGTTTCTGTCTGCCCTCCACTAAGATTACAAGTAAGTATCTTATCTTGGTTGCTATGGTGCCATGAACATAGAAAGCAGTGATGTTTTTCTCAATTCTTTTTCCTAGTCACTTCAGAATTTACTTAGTTATGCCATCTTTTCAGTGTCCCAACTCTTAAGCTAATTTGACCATCTAAGCAATGTGAACATATAATTAATAATGCTACTTAACATTTGCATTTCAAGTTCTGTGGTGTATAATGAGTGCTTTAATTGGAAGGAGTGCTGGGAAACAGTGCTATTTAGGTAATGAGACAGTTTGGGGAAAGTAGGTGAATGCAGACCTTTCTGTGTCTATCATACCATGTAAGGGCACATATAAGCTTGTGCATAGCGCAGCCCAGAAGTTGCTATGTGCTCATAAGTGGGCATCTGATTCCTTTGTTCTGACTTGAAAATTCCTTAAATCTATGCTTTCAATTCCTCATACTTTCATAGACACTAGCTAAGGTTATGTAATGCCACAAGTCACAAAATAATTTTAAAATTATAAAACAACATAGGTCTTAAAGATTTTTTTTAAATTATTAACTTTAGGCTTTATAAAGGCTGGCTTTTTAATGAACATAATAAATAAACTCTGTTAACAGAATAAATTCCTCAGCTTCTGCCTATGGGTGGCAGGATAGTCTGGTATCATCAATATGTAAATTTATGTCATGAAGAAATATATTATTTCCTTATTTGTATTTTTCTCCTGTAGCTAGAATTGATGGCTACATCATGCCTACAATGAGAAGTGTATGCAGAAAATAATGCTTTGCTTTGTCAGGTATTTTGACTTTGGTAGAATGAAACCTGTTTTCTCCTTCAATGTAATTTAAAGTCTCAACACTAAAAATCATCATTTCTGCGCATTTCCTCTAGCTTTTGAAATACTATTAGATTTCTTCA
Source organism: Pteronotus mesoamericanus (assembly GCF_021234165.1). Taxonomy (NCBI): domain Eukaryota; kingdom Metazoa; phylum Chordata; class Mammalia; order Chiroptera; family Mormoopidae; genus Pteronotus; species Pteronotus mesoamericanus. The sequence goes on from NW_026555109.1 coordinate 1,919,515, forward strand.
GCTTGCTCATTTGAACTTCATGTCTTTATTTTTACATTTAATTATCTTTGCGCTTTCACTCTTTGACCTGATATATTTGGCATTCTAATTAATAATGAATTATTTTGTAAATAAGAAAACACAAGCTCCAAAAGGTCCTATCTGTTATTTCCTTTGGATGTGTTTGGCATCAAATATGCCACATGAATGGTATTGACCATGATAAATAAATAAGCCATTCATTTCTCTGAAAAGAGTTAAAAATATAATAGATATAAGTAAAAAATGATAGATTGAATTCACTTTTTAAAAGCGAGTTTTTATTGATACCTTACCATCAATGGACATTGTATACATAGAATTTGAATTTGATTTGCTTCCTAAATATAAGCTAAATGTTTTTCGTTTATTGTTATTAGTGAAAAACAAACTGTCACAGGGAGGGACGTGTTGCAGGGAGTGCTGCAGTGGAGCGCAGGGCTCCTGGATCTGAGGGTTGCTTTCCAGAGCCAGCTGAGGAGGGGGCGGGGCTCTGAATCCTGCAGAGCCCAGGTTGGGGTTGTCATGGATGGGGGCAATAAACAGGAGGAGGAATAAACAGGAGTCTTCACAAACTTCTCTGTTTGCCAGGGGAGGGGACATGGTAACTTCCATCTAGTGGAGAAGGCCCCAAACCCCCAAGTCCAAAGGCTCTTATTGAGAACCATGTACACAGGGGTATGGATAGAAAGCTCATCAATGTCAAAAGGCTATGTTTACAGAAAACAAACAGAGATCATAGATAACAATTGGAGAAACACAGGAGATCTGCCTCAGGTCAGGGTCTATGAATAATGTAAATATCCTTCCCAGTATGGGCCAGTTAGTGCTTTTGAGGGACGAACAAGCATGCTTAAAGGTATTTCTAGGCTTCATTGTCCCGTCCCCCCCACCCCCCGGAACTGGGGGGTGCAGACCTTTTTCCCTTCTCTGTGTCCCCCAAGTCCTTGACTGCTGCCCATACTGGCTGATGTCTATCTTGGGTCATCTCTCCTCATGAGAGAACCTACCTGTCATCAACAACCAACCATCACAGGGCCAAGCAGGGTGATGTGAGCGGGGAAGGGGCTGTGCCCCTGCCAGGGGGACAGTTTTTGTCTCCTCAGTGGCCTGTTTTCCCAAGGCCTCCTTGATTAGCTCCAGCCTTGGGGCCCTCTCACCTATCAGCTGGGCTACAGTCCCTGAAACCAGATGGGGCGTATCCCAACAAGAAACCGTAAGGGGATGGGTCAGAGTGAATAATGAGTAAGACTCTTTTTGGCTAACGCTACAAGTTATGATGTAGCATGTTGACTGGGACTGTCTCACATTTAGCAGTAAACTAAGGTGGTAGAGCTAGAGTTAGCCACACCAGTTTTCTGCTTTAGCAGTGCTGGGTGGAAGGAGCTGGGGACTCAGAACCCATCCCCTGATACTGCCACTAAGCCGCGATTTTACTCAGTGGCCACCACCACCAGGATTCAGAAGACACCTTCCAGACCTCCTACTCCTCTGCCTCATATGATATAACTTTGAAAAGCTTTACCAACTCCTTGAGGAGAGGGGACATGATTGAGAAACTGATGAAGACACTGAACCAAGGTGGTGGGATCTTCTTTCAGGGCATCAAGAAACCAGCCCTGGCTGGTGTGGCTCAGTGGATTGAGTGCTGGCCTATGAACCAAAGGGTCACTGGTTTGATTCCCAGTCAGGGTATATGCCTGGGTTGTGGGCCAGGTCCCAAGTTGGTGACATGTGAGAAGCAACCACACATTGATGTTCCTCTTGCTCTCTTTCTCCCTCCCTTTCCCTCTCTAAAAATAAATGAATAAGACCTTTAAAAAAAAAGAAACCAGATGATAAGGACTAGGGACACATGAGTAGAGTGGCGTTTGTTGTAACATGCAAGGAAATGTGAATCAGTTATTACTGGACATACCCAAACTAGGTGTCATTAAAAATGACTCCCATTCACATGACTTTCTTAAGACCCATTACATGAATCTATCAAAGAATTGAGCAATCAGCTGGTGTCTGACAAACACAACCTGGAAGTCAGTGACAACTAGAGCCAAGGTTGAGGCTGGCTTTCCTAGAGCCATGGGGTGACTGATCCTTCACCAATGTTGGGATGCATCTTTGGGTTACCCTTAATCATTCTAGAAGCAGTGCACCCACTTTTGTAAACCTGCCAAGTGTGTGTGAAACATGAGTAGAGATGATTTTGAGGGGACAATGACTTTGGCATGTGCTTCAGGCCTGCTCTCCCAATATAAAGCTTTTGACCAAAGTAATCCTTTCCATCCTCTGAATTCACAGTAATTAGCTACATACTGATGTTTAACAGTGCTGTTATTGTCTTAAATATTAATCAAATCATTGTTAAATTCTTCAGACTTATACTCCCAAGTAAATCACAAACTTCTCAAGGGCATGAACCATCACTTCTATCATGTTTGGTTCATGCCCAGGGCATAACAGTACTTTGCATGCAGTAGATGTATATTTATTGATTGAAAGTAGGAATTTAGATGATAAATGATACTAACTTTAAATACATCAATTGTTTGATATGATCTAATCTAAAGATATCTTTTCAATATTTTGTTTAGCTATTAGATTCCAGAACATGCTATTTTGATTCTATAAAATTACACATCTTAATGTGCATCCAACACATTGTCGTCTTGTACACTAAAACAAATCAGCACTGACAGAACTTGGCCAGCTCCTCTCTGCACTGTTACCCATGGAAGCAGCTCAAACATACAGCTACAAAGAGGCTAATTGAAATCAGAATGCTGGGTCATTTCTCATTCAAACAAAACAGATGGGCCTCGCTACCACATTTTTGTCAAACTTGGGGCAGGGATGGTTAAATGCATTTTTAACTCCCACACATGCATGCTTACCCGCTCCTTAAAGGAATTATACACAGGTATTGAAATGCTGGAGTGGACGAAGGTGGGCCTTTTTAATTTTTAATTTTTTAAATTTTTAATTTATAACCATGTTTATTCTATTACAGTTGTCTTAACTTCTCCCCCTTACCCCCCCCACCCATCCCACCCCCATCTCCTGCTCCCACTGTCAATTCCCACTCTGTTCTCCATGTCCATGGGTCATTCATACATGTTCTTTGCCTAGTTCCTTCCCCTTCTTTCCACCATTGTCCTCTTTTCCCCATCCCCTCTGGTCACTTTCAGTCTGCTCCATGTTTCCATGCCTGTGGTTTATTTTGTTCCTTAGTGTATTTTGTTGAATAGAGTCCACTTACAGGTGAGATCATATGGTATTTGTCTTTCATCAACTGGCTTATTTCACTTAGCTTAATATTCTCCAGTTCCATCTATGTCTCAAAAGATAGGAGTCCCTTCCTTCCTTCCTTCCTTCCTTCATTTCTTTGTCTCTTCAGATTGAATTTATTTTTTTCAAATGTCAAAGTTAATTATAAAATATTAAAAAATTTAAAACCATTATAAAGTCTCAGCAATTAAACCAACATGAGACCAGCACAGAAGTAATCAAGTAGATCAGTGAAAAATAATGATCCTCCTAGAGACAAACATATATATCTGTCTAACAATGTAATGTATGATTAAGTTGATATTTCAGATCCATGGGTAAAATAAGGTTTATTCTACAAATAAGGTGCATGGACCACTATTACTTGAAATAAAACAAATATAGAGCCCTATTTTGCATATTATACAAGAAATATTCAGGTGAGTTAAAAATCAGTATGTAGAATCTAAGGAGTTTTAGGAGAAAATACAAACTAATATTTTTCTTACCCTGAAGTAAAATATGCAAACCCAGAAGTTATAAAGTAAAATACTGACAACATGCCTATATTAAACATTTAAGACTGTACAGTAATATATTAAAAAAGTTACAGGACAAGTAGTAGAATAGGAAAATATTTGCAACACATCTAAAGAAAGGGTAATGTTGGTTTTGTTTGTTTTTTAGGGGAAAAATTCTGCAAACATTTAATCAACAAATGGATAAAGAATACCAAACAGTCATTTAAAGCTTTTTAAAAATAATAGAAATAGGCAAGAAATATACAAAAACAGGTTTAGTTTCAACAAATAATAAAGGAAAAATTAAAAGAAAACATTGTCACAATCAGGTTAATATGTATCAAAAAATATTGGTAATATCAAGTATTGGCAACTGAAAAGAACTGGGAATTCATAGACTTTTTATTCATCTTAAAGCAGCCCCTTTAGCATGTTTTGCAGTGCTGATTTGGTGGAGGTGTATTCTGTTAGCCTTCTTTGTCCTGGAAACTCCTTATTTCACCTTCCATTTTACTTGAGAGCCTTGCTGGGTAGAGCAGTCTTGGTTGCAAGCCTTTGCTTTTCATGACTTGGAATATTTCTTGCCACTCCCTTCTAGCTTGCAGTGTTTCTGTTGAGAAGTCAGATGCTAGCTGTATTGGGGCTCCCTTATATGTTATTACCTCTTTCTCCTTTGCTTGCTTTAGGAGTATCTGTTTGTCTTTGATATTTGCCATTTTAATGATGATGTGTCTTGGCATGGGCCTCATTGGGTTCCTCTTGAATGGGACCCCTCTGTGCTTCCTGGAGTTGTGTGACTTTTTCTCTCCTCCAACTGATGAAGTTTTCCATCAATACTTTTTCAAACACGTTCTCTATCCCTTCTTCATCCTCTTCTCCTTCTGGTATCCCTATTATACGGATATTATTACATTTCAGGTTGTCCTGCATTTCCCTAAATGCCTCTTCCTTCTTTTGGAGTCCTTTTTCATTTTCTTGCTCTTTCTGGGAGCTTTTTCTACCTTGTCCTCCAGCTTGCTGATTCGATCTGCTTCATCGAGCCTGCTTTTGATTCCTTCTACTGTGTTCTTCAATTCAGAAATTGTAGTCTTCATTTCCTCTTGTCTCTTATTGAAAGTTTCTATGTCCTTTTTCATGCTGATATAGTTTGCAGTAAGTTCCTCATAGTTTCCCTGTAGTTTTTGGTAATTCTGAGCTCATTGAGCTCATTAAGCTTCATAAGAACCATTGTTTTGAACTCAATATCTGATAGTTTACTTGCCTCTATTTCATTTAATTCTCTTTCTGGGGATTCCTCCTTTCCCTTTGACTGGGGGATATTTCTTTGTCTTCCCATTATTTGTGAGGCTCTTCTTTTTTGCTTCTGCTTCTTAACCTGATCTGTCTTGATTTCCTGACTTTGTGGTGTGAATTTCTATGCTAGGAGATCCCTGTTTTTACTTTCTGCATCTGCCTCTGATGATGTCAGAAATTGATCCTGTCTGACCTTAGGTAGTCTGTTCAAGGCTTCCGGAGGTGGGCCTTTTTTAAACAGCAGAACTTGTTTCTGTTTGTTTAGAAGTTTTAAGAAAAAGCACTTTTAATAAGACTATTCAATGTTGACACTTTCAAGTTAGATTTGGAATATTTATTTTAATTTTCACTTATTTTATTCATTTTTCCCTTTGGAATAGGTAATTTACACATGTGGTAAACAATTCAAAACATACAAAATAATATAGAGAAAAGTTAGTCTCCCATCATCCTTCAGTCACTTGATTTTTCTCCCCTGCAGAGAACCACTGTTAATGGTTTCCTACATATCATCCTAGAAACTTCACCTTTATTTTTAATTTACCTACTGATGCCTATGTTTGGATATCTGTTTAACTGACAATATTAATAGTATCTGACTTCAGAATTGCTGTGAGATTTTTAAGAAAGCAACTGGGGAGGTTGTGTTTTTATTGTACAGTGTGTTCAGCATATTAATACACTTATTAAGTCGATGACACCTCATTGATATTTAATATGTGAAGTGGTATAAGCCACCTCTTAGGACCTATTTGTAGAAAGAAAATTGAAGGGAAAACTATTGCTCCAACACTCAACTACTCACAGTCAGTACATGATGACAAAAACTCTAATCAAAGTGCTGCCAGATCCCAACTAATGGGTGCATCATCTAATTCCATATACAGAAGTGTGGCCCCATATTACTGATATTTGGAAAACAACTTAAAAATAACCTGATGCCTGACTAAAATGTGCATTTGACAGTCTATCTTGTTGCTTGAGCTTCCCAGGTTGCCTCAGAAGCCCAAGACTCTCTCCCTGCGCTTTCTCTCTACCGCCCTCACCCACCAGTCTTATCAAAGTTTAACTTCAAAGGAAGTCACAATGTGCTTTATTTCTACCGCAGGTGTGAATTTTTTTTAATCTTTGTCGGGGTGGTTGCATTTATTAACCATGTGAGTAACAGTGGAATGAGCTTTGTATCATGGCGTGTGTGTGGCAGGGGGAGGGATCCAAAGATGAGTGTTAGCAGGTTTGGGGGTACAGTTCCTTCTCAGCACCCTTAATATTACTCCACTGAGGTTACTAACTTCATTCCTCTAGACTAGAACAACCCCACTGGGTTGGTTTGAAGGGACTGCCCCCTTTGTTTTCCCTCACCTGTCCTCAAGGCTGTGGCTGGAAGCCCAGGTGCATGGGTGTCTCAGAGTGTGCTCCCAGCTCAGACTCCAGTTCCAACAATTCCCCAAACACATCCTATCATGTCCTGGCATCCAGTATAGTCCCAGGAGGTTAAGTCACTCACCAACCAACTTAACCCCAAAGTGATGTTGCTTAAAGGCTCCCCTGAGGAAGGGAGAACAGCAGCCTCACACAGTGCCTATGAGTTGCCCTCTTCCATTGGAAGATGTGGCCTATTTTCAAAACTGAAAAATCTGGAATATTTTGTCTTTTCTGACTTATATTTACATTCAGAGATTTAATCTCTAGGTTCCGATAGTTATGTATGAGTGAATATATGTGAAATTATTTTGGCACGTGACAAAAGACTAAAAGGGAATTGGGTAAAGATGTCTTATTATATTAAGCCACAATTACCTCTGATTCAACCAGTGTTCTAGTTGCATAAATACAGGGTGGAGCAAAAGTAGGCTTAAAGTTATTTGTGTCAAAAATAATACAATATTTAAAAAGTAATACAAGAATAAATTCACATGTAAGTGTAAACTTATTTTTGCCCCACCCAGTATTATGGTTTGGTATTTTCAATATTTATCCCAGATTTACCAGATGTTCTATACATACATTTTAAAGAGTAATATTCTAGTCTTTATTTTCTTAAAATCTTACTGTGACTACCATGGGAAGGAGAGGATGTGAATGTTGTTAGGAGCATGGTGAGTGCCATACTCTGATCTTGCTCTCAGGCAAGAAAGAGCCAACCTGTGGTTCAGTTTGAGGGTGTGAGTTGCTGATTGCGTGGTGGGAGGCAAGATAGGTCCCCTCCAGTCAATTCAATGGATGGCTGTGGAAATCAGCTGGAGGCTGACCAATGTCCACTGACTGGGATCTGGTGGTTGATGAGCCCAGATCTACTGGTTTTCTGATGAACAGAAAACATGAATCAAGTATAGGAGAAGATATGGCAGTTGAATGGCAAATGCCATTGAGACAAAAATGTGGAAATGCAAAGGGAGGACAATGAATTGGTCTCTGTTTATGGAGTCTGACTCACTGCCAACGTACTACTTGCTCTAGGAAAAAGTCAAGTGGCCTCTTGACTGAAGTGATGCTCAAAGTGTCACCCTTGGTTCATGCCTTTTATTTCCATGTCTGCACTGGGAGGGCAGGAAACCAGAGCTGCAGTAATCTGTGAGCACCCCATAAGCACTGAAGAGGAGAGAGCCAAGTGGGCAGGATGCTGAAGGCTGTGGTGGGAGAGAAGTTTCAGAACTCTCAGTCTTGTGGAAGATGAACTGTCACAACTTCCTCCTGTCTTCATATGGAATTTGATGAACTCCTCAGTAAAAGACAGGCTTTAGAAGCTGTGTGGGGCCCAGGACCTGATGAAATGTGGCTGAAGTGACACCCCAGACAGACTTCTCCCACATCTGAGAGCCTTGAATCAGTGCCCTCATGGCCAATGTAAATGACATCCTGCTGACAAACAGGGGCTTCTGACAGGTGGTGCCCACTAGAGACAAGGGATTTACCTGTACTTTCTTAGGCTTTCTGACAGGTTCTGAGGTATGTGCTGGTTGGAATTGGTGATCAGTTATTTCCCAAGAAAAAATGGTCTAAGTGGTTGTGTCCAGTTTACATAGAAATGTAGGCTTTCAAGGGAATAAAAATTCCACCTTGTCCCTTCCCACTCCATACCTAATGAAAACAATAGAACTCCTCAACTGTTAAAGATTCAAGGCACATTTCTCTGTGGGGACCAAGACAAACCTCTCTCTCTCTTTGTTTTTATCATAAGAATCATTTTTTTTCTTTCTTGCATGCTTCCTTTTTCATTTTTTTTTTGAGAGATTGTAAATTTATATGCAGTTGTCAGAAATGAGAGAGAAATCCTGTGTACCCTTTGCCCAGTTTCCCCTAATGGAGACACCATGCAAAACCATAGCACAGTATCAAAAATCAGGACATTGACACGGATATAGTCAAGATACAGAACAATTCCATCACCACAAGGATCCCTCAGGTTGCAATTTTATAGCTACTTCTACTTCCCTTAGCACCTCCCACCACTGATCTGTTCTTCATATCATACCTTATTGCTTCCACGAGGTATGGAGTGGGAAGGGACAAAGTGGAATTTTTATTCCCTTGAAATCCTACATTTCTATGTAAACTGGACACAATCACTTAGACCATTTTTTCTTGGGAAATAACTTTTCAAGAATGTTACATAACAGACTCCAGCAGTATGTGACCTTGGGATTGGCTTTATTCACTCAGCATAAATCTCTGGAGATTCATCCAGGTTGTTGTGTGTATCAGTAGTTTACTCCTTTACTACTGTAATATTCCATAGTATGAACAGACCAGGTTTTGTTTCTACATTGAAGGGCATCTGGGGTGTTTCCAGTTTGGGGCTTTGTGAAGATTCTTATGCAGACTTTTGTGTGATCATAAGTTTTCATTTCTGTGGGATAAATGCCCTCGAGTGAAATTACAGAGTCATATGGCAGTGACATGTTTAGTTTTATAAAGAACTGCCAAACTATTTTCCACAGTGGCAGTACCATTTTACATCCCACCAGGAATATATGAGCTATCCAGTTTCTTTGCATTCTGTGCAGTATTTGGTGGTGTCACTTTTTTTTGTTAGCTGTTCTGATATGTGTGTGATTTTAATGGGGGGCAGAGCATATCACCCCAAGAATATCCCCCATAGCCCATGATTGGAGGATTGGGGGAGAGGGAGCAGGCAATATGGTTAAGACACTTTGCATATCTATGGCAAGTTGATAGCTAGTTAATAGTTGTGCTAATACCCTGGGCAAAAGGACTACGTGACTTTAAAAGCATTCAAAAACTCATGACATAGCCAAGGGAAGCAGAGGTTCCTGTGTCAGGAGTCACTCTTGTCCTGACTAAAGATGGCAGCCAAAACAATGTAAAACTGGCAAATGTAGCACATTTTAGGAGGGGCTGGAGATGAGATCACAGAGGATGCTCCAAGTCAAGATTTAAAATAAGGGCAGGCAGAGAAAGAGGCTGGGCTGGTCCACCATAGGGTAGTGAGGAGTCAACAAGCAGCCCTGCTGATCTGTAGTAAAGAGGGAAGCTATGTGAGAGGCATTCAGCCACACTGCCTGTAGTGAGGGAGGAGCTACATCTGCTCCTCTAAGGATTCAGTCATTTGGCCTGGGCTTATAAGAAAGATGTAGCAGCCGTGAGGAAGGGGGCATGAAGTAAAGGATTCTGACATGAGGTCTGAGAAAGAAAGAAAGCAGCAAGCAGCTATGCAGTTTGTCGTCATGATTTCACCATGAGGGCTGTTGTGTAAGGTAGAAGCCATGCTCGCCAGGAGTCAGGTTTCCACCATATGGCCTGGGGTAGTAAGGAAGGAGGGATGCGGTCTGTAGTAAGGAAGGACCAGAAGAAAGAGGAGACCCACTGGGAAACCTGCCTGGAGAATACAGCAGCAGAGCTGATGGGGCTGGGAATTGTGGGAACCTGCCCAACCAAGCATGAATTTGAGGGAGATGCTTGAAATGCTAAACTTTGGCTGGGAAAGCTGAGGCTATAGACTTCTGCTTCTCTGAAGGACACACAGAGAAGCCACTTTCTTGGGACATGTGCCTTCCCAGATTTCACCATGATCCTATGCAACATGGCACATGTTTTTCTGGACTACTATGTGGAGGCTGAGGACAATGTACCCCATATCCTGAAAGAAAGAGCTCCTATGAGAGGATGGTTTTGGGGAACCGTCCTACCTGGTTACAGGGACTGTGGCCTTGCCGATTGGTGAGAGGGCCCCAAAGCTGGAGCTGAGCAAGGAGGCCTTGGGAAAATAGGCCACTGTGGAGACAAAACCTGTTCCCCCTTACATCACCCTGCTTGGCCCCAGAGGATGGCTGATTAGTCAATGACGGGTAAGACCCCTCGATGGCAGGACAACTTAAGACAGGCACAGTTGCACAGGGACTTGGGAGACACCCTCACCCCTCAGCTTTGTTGTGGCCAGAGTCCTCATTCTATCTGAAAGAAGTCTCCTTATCTCTTAGCTGCTCTGCTCCACCCACCTGATTGGGTCAATGAAACAATACTAAAGGCAGGTATATCCCTAAACTGGATCTGGCGGTTCTGTGGGCACTTAGGCCAGGAAAAGGAATGCATTAAATTCTGTGAAATTTACTTTGCTAAGAATGCCCTCGAGTTACTGAGTACTGATGTTTGGGGTTGAGCATAAGATGAGATCAGTTTCCCAGGTTTCAGGGATGAATGGGCACCACTCTGTCTACCAGACCCTGATCTGAGGCAAATCTCTGTGTTCCTTCAATTGTTATCTATGATCTCCGTTTTCTAGAAACATAGCTTTTTGACATTGATTGATGAGCTTTGCATGCTTGCTGTATACCCCTGCGCATATCATTCTCAATAAAAGCCACTTCAAGAAAAGGTCTTGGGACATTCTCCACCAGAGGGAATTGCCGCCCCCTTTTCCTGGCAGACCGAGAGTGTCTGGAATGACTTATTTCCTCATCTGCAGTGACCAGGGGGATTCTGTGGGATGGGGTAACCCCCTGTCAGATGGTGACCAGAAGGGTTGGAGAACTGTTTGCACAGCTGGCTTAAGAACAGATAAGGATAAAGGGCACTACTGGCATGGTTTTGGCTAATAGCCTGGTGAGGAGCCAGGGAAGTGCTGGGTTTTGTGGGAGAACAGGGCTCTGAGCAGGAGTGCTCCCAGCCCCTACCCACAAGGTTGGAATCCTGTAAATAAAAACCTGTTTCCCTCAACACTAATTGTTGGGTCATGCATCAAGGTGCCACGTGCATACGCCATGTGCAGTTACATAGTGACATTGTAGTTTTAATTTCCCTTATGGTTAATGATGAACTTTTTTTCATGTGCTTATTTGCCATCTATATGTTTTCGTGTAATGTTTGTTCTTGTCTGTTGTCTATTTTCTAGTGCTTCTTACAGTTGAGTTCAGCTCTCCATTTTTATAATATGGGTATATGGGAGATTTCAGTGTGGCATCCAGGGGCATTTCCAAAATTAGGCCATTAATCCTGTTGATTTTTGCTCACTCCCTAGATCTCTTAGCCAAGGATTAGCAAGGGGTGCAGGTGGGCACTTGCATTTGAATCCTTGTTTTCTGCTTTGAATGGGATGGGGGTGGGTACCTGCAAGAAGGGAGCCTTCCCTGTGCATTTACAGGGCTAAGAAGCAGGGACAAACCTCTTTCCTCCAACATGGTATTAGAAGGGCGGAAACAAGGGAAGAGAGAATTAGATTTCATAGTGACTGTCTCCTTGGCATAGTGACTGTTTTCACTGGCAGCACTCCATAAACCCCATTACCTACTCAGGGAAAGTAAAATTCCTCTCAAAAAGTAGCCAGGAAATCTTGCCCTAAGATGCATTTAAGTCAATGAGTTCACACAATTTTCTCCCAGGAATTTCTGCAGTCTGGGGCTCGTCTTAAATAGCTTTGTGTCCAATAAGCAGATTCTAGGCTATATCAATATAACTAAGCACCTAATTTCATCAAACTAGTACACTGAAAACTTTCAGGGTATATGTGAGACTGATAGGCTGTCAATCTGGTTGCCAGTTGTTGGGGGCTGAATTATGTCCCCCAAAATTCACATGTCAAACCCCTAGCACTTCAGAATGTGGCTGTATTTGAAGAAACTGCTTTTCAAGAGTTAAAATAATGGCAGGGTAGGCCCTAATCCTATATGACTAGTGACCTTACAAGAAGACAAAAATCAGGCACAGACACACAAGGGAAGATCATGTGAAAACACAGGAAGAAGAGGGCCACCTACAAGCCAAGGAGAGAGGCCTCAGGAGAAACCGAACTTGCTAACACCTTGATCTTGGACTTCTAGCCACCAGAACTGTGAGGAAATAAACTTCCATTGTTTATCCATCTGGTCCATGGTACTTTGTTATCACAGCTCTAGTAAACTAATACACCAGATATTCCATTTTGTGCTCACTACCCAAAGTCCAGTCTCCTTTCATCACCATGTATTTGACCCTGTTTACCCTCTTCATCCTTCCCACACCCCTCTACCTCCACTAACCACCGTTCTGTTGTCGGTAATCTATAATCTTGTATGTTTTGTTTGCTTGTTGCATTTTGTTTTATACAGGATTTCCTTTTTTTTTTTAAAGTCATGATCCTTTCTCCTTAAAAGTTTATATCAATTTGTATTACCACAATAATGCAGCATAGCAGAGCACCCCAAAACTCAGGGGTTTAAAACACAGCTACGTATTGTTGGCAAGTGTTTATGAGTCTCTGAGGTTTGGCCAATCTGAGTTGTCTGGAGGTTCTGCTCCTAGCTGGGGCAGCTTTGTTTCTCACTGCAGGTCTGCAGAGCAGCTCCACTCCATGGGTCTTTTCTCCTCCTTCTCACTATGGTGGGCTTTGCTTGTCTCATGGTGATGGCAGAAACATGTGAGGCCTCTCAAGGTCTAGAGCTGGAACTGACACACAGTCATCAGCCAGGCTCCAAGTCAAGGGACAAGTAAAGACGCTCTGCGACACTGAGCCTATGTAAGAGTGAGGATAAAGACGGGAAGAACTGAGACAAGCAACAAAATCTACCATATATAATCAAGTCTAGTCTCCATTGCCTGGATTTCAAAGTCTTCCATGGCCTGGTCTCACTTCATTCATCCAACCCAAGGCCCTCACCTTGGGCTATTCATCTGGGATACAGTTCATTGACCTTGGGAATTTTATAGAAACTGAACGAGATTGTGTAATTTCAGACAATAAACTACAATCCAATGGTAGAACACACTTACCCTGTCCCCTGCTTTCCCACCACACAAAAAAAGAGAAAGGAATTGTATGGGCCCATTTTTTATTGGTAGATTTTACAAAATAAACAAAAATTAAACAAAATTTCCTCTAGGAAATACACTAAGCCAGAGATCTTGTTACAATTTTAAAACAGTTTCTTGGGGGAAAATTCTCAAGGAATTATTTTCTCAGTAAACAATGGCAACAGTTTATTTTTGTTGGATTGACTTGAATCTTCTCCCGCTTTCTTTTTGTGAATTGAGAGGCTGACTACAGAAATAAGAAAGAGATAGTTTTTTACTCTTTTTGTGTGTGTGGTTCCTCTGGCTGGAAAGTAAAAGCTCTGTATTCAGTGCACTTCAAAGTTATAAAAATTGAGATAAAATACATCAGGTTTTTCTATATTTCAGTCTATTTTTAACTTCCTGATATTTCACATTTGTTTGACTTCATGTTAAAGGAATGCTTTTGAAAAGTATAATGATTTGAGACTAGTAGTGGATATAACAAAAATCCTTGGGTCAATAAGTTAAATTAAAAGGATTTTAAAAAGAAGAAAAAAAAGAAGCAACAAAAACTGGATTTTGCAAATGTTAAGCTTGGGACTGCATGACAATTGGAGAATTTCCCAGCTGTATTCCTATAAAAAGTTTGTGTGGTAAAGATTTTTCAAAGTTTACCAGAGTGAAAATGTTTGAATTAGAAGAACTAATTTCCTAATACTCTTAACTCATTTTCAGAGCTTTCCTAGGGACTCCTTGGATTTGTCTTTAGTATTTTACCTATGTATTTTGTTTCTTTTTTTTTTTTTGTCAACCAAAGTTTGAATATCTCCAAGTGTACTCTAGTTTTATAATACAGTATTATATAAAATATGTTTTAGTGATTTACCTGAGAATAAAAAGCAAGTTGCAAAACAGTATGTATGTGGGATATTATTTTTGTTGAGAGATATATGTGACTGTGATATATATGTATAAATATATATGTATACCTATGTATTTATGGAGAGAGAAAAATACATACATACACACACCAAAAAAAAAAAATAGATACATATACACACTAGAAAAATGCATAAGAACCTGTCATGAGGAAGATATTAGAATATTAGCAATTACCTTCGAGTGTTAACTTTCCTCCATGATCCTGTTGATTTTTCATATACTTCAATTTGTCTATAACGAACATATATTATTACCTATATAATAATAAATGGGATTTTAAAAAGAGAGAGGTAGATATTTAACAGTTTGGCCTTTTCATCTGAAGAATTCTAAAACTCCTCTAATTTTCAGGAAACTAATGATAAAACCTCGGTAGGGGTGTTATTTAAATGAACACTGGAAATTATATGGAAGCTGTATTGTTTCATTAGCAAAAAATTCAAATGAAGAAAATTAGAGATGGGAAGGGATGGATTAGGACCTGGCTGGTCCGAAGTGGATCCCTGGCGTAGCACACAAAGTGCAGAGGTGCCCATAGTTTCCTCTGAGTCTGGGCTTATGTATCAGAATTTCATGTGCAGCTTACAGAGGGAAGTAGTCATAAGGCCAAGTGTCGGGAAGATCTTGCTAAGTAAGATATTAATTTATGCTTAGAAATTTTTTCTTGTGCAAGAGTACTTCAAAAAAATAATCACATTCATTGTGGTATTATGGATAAGATTTAATAGGAATAATATGCATGGTTTTGAAACTTGGTAGAAAGAATTTTAATATTTTTTTAAAATTGTTATTCTAATACAGTTATCCCACTTCTTTTCCCTTTGCCCTCCTCCGACTAGCCCTCCCCCCACTCCCACAGCCAATCCCCAAACCCTTGTCCACGTTCATGGGGCACTCACATGTTTTTTGACTAATCCCTTCCCTCCATTCCACCATTATCCCTCTCCCCCTCCTCTCTGGCAACTATCTGTATGTTCCATGTTTCCATGCCTCTGATTCTATTTTGCTTGGTATTTATTTTGTTCATTAGATTCCTCTTATAAGTGAGATCATATGATATTTGTCTTTCACCACCTGGCTCATTTCACTTAGCATAATAGTCTCTAGTTACAACTGTGCTGTCACGAAAGCCAGGAATTTCTTCTTTCTTCCTGCTGTGTGATATTCCATTGTGAAAATGTACCACATTTTTCTTATCCACTCATCTATAAGCGCTTCTATGAACATAGGGATGCGTAAGTTCTTTTGAATTGGTATTTCGGGATTCTTGAGTTACATTCCCAGCAGTGGAATTGCTGGATCAAAAGGCAGTTGCATTTTTAATTTTTTGAGAAGATTCCATATTGTTTTCCACAGTGGCTGCACCAGTCTGCATTCCCACCAACAGTGCACTAGGGTTCCCTTTTCTACACATCCTTGTCAGCACTTGATGGTTGATTTATTAATAATGGCCATTCTGACAGGTGTGAAGTGATACCTCATCGTGGTTTTAATTTGCATCTCTCTGATGACTAGTAATGTTGAGCATTTTTTCATATAGCTCTGGGCCCTCTGCATGTCCTCCTTGGAGAAGTGTCTGTTCGAGCCCTTTGCCCATTTTTTAACTGGATTGTTTGTCTTCCTGGACGTGAGAGTTCTTTATATTTTTTGGAGATCAAATCCTTGTCTGATATATCATTGGCAAATATGCGTTTTAATTCTTATAAATTAAAAGGAATTATAGGTATAATTTAAATTAATCTTTGTTTCCAAAAGTAGTCTGCTAAAATTTAGATATCTAAGACTATTGTACCAGATAAATTATGATAGTTTGTGATCAAGGCAATCCCATATCTGGTTTTAAGAATTTACTATGTATTAGCTACTGTACCTATTGCTGGGAATACAAAGATAAATGAAAAAAAATGGACTCTGAATTCAGGGAGTTTGGCTTACCACAGCAACAAGTTTAAGATTTGCTCTGTTCTTTTATTTCAATAATCCTTAGAACAAACAATAAAAAGGAGGAAGAGTGACTTGAGAATCTCACCCACATAAACAATTAATGAGGCTCTTTTGTAGATGGACCATTTTGCCATCCTGGATCAAGACTCTTTACAGCATTGTGGGCAGGGGTGCAAATGTTTAGAAAATGGGGATTTAGTAACAGCTCAGAACAATTAGATCATATAAAGTCCCAAAGGCCTAGTTTATCGGGATGGACCCATATTTGGCTCCTGTTGCTAAAAGAAAACTTAAAAAGTGATGTACATGTTACATATCAGCAAACCTGAGGGCATGTCATCTACTATCAGCAATAAACAGATTTGATTCTTTTGTAAATGAGACTGCCAGGGCCCAGGGGATTTGTCAGTGCCTGGATAATCCTCAAATCATGTGTGCCCTACAACGTAATAGGAAACTGTTAGCACTAAGGCTGGTTAACAGTTTTCTTGTCTGGTGCATTAAAGATTATTCTACAAAACCTAGAGGGTTTTAACCAACCAACCTTCATTATACGGTTCAACATTACACGCCTTATCAAGTCTCACATCTATACAGGCTATGAAGACTGTCAACTGTGCAAGTTGCTGGGACCTCACTCTGTGAAACACAAACTGGAACTTCAGGGGTTCTTAATCCAATATGGGATATGGACCAGGTACAATATTCAGTAGCCACAAAGATGCCAAAATGTATATGGAATCTCACTCCCCACATCCAAAGACATGCAGCGGGGTGTTCTGGGGCAGGTCGAGTTAGGGACACACAGCTTGATGAAGGTGAGACGTGGTTTCTCTTTTCTTCGCCTGACTGTTCATATGATTTTTCTGTCTTTCTTTTTCTTTTTTTGTTGTTCATATGATTTAAATTTAGTGATTTGAATAAGTAATATGTTTATGTGGTTCCAAAAAATTTTAATTGCAAAAGGGATATAGTAAAAGGTTTTTTCCATCCCTTTCACCACTTGCTCTGTTCCTACCTCTCCCAACAAGTGTTATTTTATCCTTGCATCTCTGTTTAATTGGTTCAGGGGTGACGAGTCCTTTTCAAATAGCATAAAGGCAAAGGGTTCCAATTCTCTGTTGAAAAATTACTGAAGATGCTCTCCTTAGAAACTTTGAAACAGAAGGAGGCTCTGGCCAAAGCAAAAGCTTGTTGATTCTCTCTGACACTGACAGAGACATTTGTGGTCATTTAAACCATTATAGTGTCACTTTGGGCTTACAAATGGCTTTAAAATCCTCCTCCTCCCCCACTCCCTTCACTTCCTCCCCTCCCCTTCCTCTCCTCCCCCTCCCTTACTTTCTTTTTGAAAAAGAGGGAAATGGGAGAGGGGGGAGAAAGGAAGACAAACATCAATATGAGAGAGAAATGTCAATTGGTTGGAAGGGAAGGGGAAAGAAAGGGAGAGAAACATCCATGTGAGAGAGAAACATTTATCGCATGTGCCCTGACCAGGAATCAACCTGAGACACTCCCTTTTGTGGGCTGATACGCAACCAACTGAGCCACAGCAGTCAGGGCAAAAAGTACTCTTAAGAAGCGGTTTGTATGTGGAGGTGCTCTTTGGAAGGTTCTTTTTTTTTTTTTTTCTTTACAGGGGTATTAGTTTCTTAATGCTGTTATAATAAATTACTACAACCTTCATGCCTTAAAACAACACAACTTTATTATCTTACAGTTCTGGAGATTAGAAGTGTGAAATTACTTTCATGGGGATAAAGTCAAGGTGTCTGCAGGGCTGTGTTGGTTAGGGGGGGAAGCCATTTTTCTCTCCTTTTCTAGAGGCCACTGGCATTCCTTAGCTCCAGCCTTGATTCCAGGTCCCATTTTGTTCTTCTGTTTCTCAGACTCTTGTTTCCCTCCTACAGACTTGTGACAGCATTGGGCCCAGGCAGATAATTAAGGATAATCCCCTATCTCAAGATTTAATGACACCTCCAAGTACCATACTCAGAATTCAGTCGTTAGCTCTGGAGACCTTGGGGTGCTGTTTCATAAGTGATTAAGGAGCAGAAGCTGGGGGACAAGATCGTTATTAACATACAAAGTCAGTTAAAATAACAGGGGGAATAAGAATAATCTTGACAGAGAACTCTTCAAGATTCAACTTTTGAGTTTAACAAATATGTTCTTGAGCATCTGTCATGTGCCAGGCACTGTTCCAGGTGCGTGGGTTAAATCAGTAAACCAAATAGGGGAAAATCCCTACCCTAATGGGTTTTTTATTCAACAAAAACATCACAAATAAGACCATTATCCGCTGTTATTTAGATGAGGGGAAGTGCCATGGAAAAAAAAGAGTGGATCAGGGGAAGGTACACAGAGCAGGGAGAGGACTTAAGGAAACCCTCTACCTGCTGACACTAGGGGGAGCTGCAGCACTGTTTTGGCGGCTGAGATCAGACTGTTTTGCAATCAGTATTTGGGAGTCTGAAGGAATTTTCAGGTCAGCCAGATTAACTTCCTCAGTTTAGGGAAAAGCAAAGTTCAGGTCCACAATGTGGCCATTTGTTATTCTGAATTTGGTCTAAATTTGAGAGACAGTCTCCTCCTCTCCTTCTCAAGAAGGCCAGACAGCACTGTCGGTGTTATTAAGGCCGGCTCCCGCTAGGAAGAGAGGCTGGGAGGGTTTTGTATCAGAGCAGCAGGAGGGATGGATGATTTCAGAGTGTAGTTCTATCTATGCCACTGTTGAAAAATCGTTCCACAGAACTTCTAATATGTCTTTTTCTAAGTGTAGCATTCTGAAGTCTTAAATCAGTTAACTCTGGCCTATCAACCTTTGAGAATTTTGGTGAAAATAATCTACCAGACACCAAAAGGAAGGAAAAAATATGATAAAGAGCCTTTGGTGCTTATAACAAAAGAATAATGAAGATTTATTTTCCTAATCATTAACTGTTTTAAATGGTTATTTAAGTTATTTGAGCTTTAAATTATTTAAAAGGTTACAGTAAACCATGGGTTGATTAGATTTTTTTACCCAATATTTCCTTGGGCATGACTATTTCCCAAAAGTGTAGCTGAGCCAATACAAAAGCACAATACTATATTTCTAATATTAACAGTGAGAGTAACAACAATGTAATGTATTTCTATTCAGACCTTTATTTTTTAGGACAACTGTGATTGAAACTTGAGCACTCAGCTGGTTTACAGTCTGGCCTCAGACAGTACCTTCAGCTGCTGTGTTCTCTCTACTTGCTCTATTCTTCCTCTAATACTTTCAGAGTCACTCTCCCTACCTCTGGTGCTGTGGCCTTCTCTGCAAATCTCCCGGGTTTCCCTGTCCCTCTCACCGAGAAGGAATGGTAGGTAGCAGCCTTTCTACTTTTACATACTCCTTCCCCATGTCACAAGTAGACCCCAGAAATCACCCATTTTTCCTATTTAGTTGTCTCCCTCTTTCACTAGACTAATAATTTCTTTTTAAAATCTTTTTTAAATGTGATAAAATATACATAACATCGAATTTACTGTTTTAACTGTGTGAAATGTACAGTTCAGTGGCATTAAGTACATTCATATTGTTGTGCAATCATCACACCATCCATCTCCAGAAATTTTCATCTTGGAACTGAAACTCTTTGCCCATTAAACAATAACTCCCTATTTCCCCCTCCCACAGCCCCTGGAAACCCCCATTCTCCTTCTGTCTCTATACATATGACTACTCTAGGAAACTCTTTTTTAACTTAACATGATGTCCTCAGGGTTGTAGCATGTGTCAAAATTTCATTCCAATAGCTTCTCATGTCAGGAATCATGTCAATAAGTGTGTCTCTTTGAATTTTTAAAAAAATAGTAGACATGAATGTAAAGTAACAAGATCTGTAAACAATATCAAAATGAAGTTCACACAGACTGCCCCTTCCCAACAGGGTGAGACCACAGGCCAACAGGGTGAGACACATGCCCACATGGCAATGGTGCTTAACTCCCCATGCTGACCTGCTGCTTCACTTACACTTTTCAGATTTTATGCAAATGTTTCTGTAAATAACTTCTAGCTGGACCCACACAGGCAAGAAAATTCTGGGAGAATTGGTTCTCCATTGTGAAATCTACCACAATGCTATTAGAGTGTATTCCAGATAGGAAACAGCTTCTATGTTGACCATAGACAAGAATGAAACTCTCTGTTTGCAATTTACATATCTGATGACTAGAATTTTCCACAATTGGTCTTAGCCGCCATAAATTTCAAACTTTGTTTCTCTTCTACTAGCCACACACTTCTGGTAGGTGCCCTGGGGGCACATTGTTATTGGAAAATGACCTCTGATCTTTAATACCTCTATGCAGGTGAGTTAGCACAGAGGGTAGTAATATTTCTGGAAGCCATTTGTAAACCAGGACTGCTAATAATAACTAAACATGGAATAATATCAATTATTAGTAGTTGTGAGTTTATTTCCCTTTTAGTTTTGATTTTCTTCTTTTCCTTAAATAAGTCCCTTTAACATTTCATGTGTGATGATGAACTCCTTTAGCTTTACCTTATCTGGGAAGCACTTTATCTGCCTTTCAATTCTAAATGCTGGATAGAGTAATCTTGGTTGTAGGTCCTTGCTTTTCATCACTTTGAATACTTCTTATAAGTCCATTCTAAGCCTGCAAATTTTCTTCTGAGAAATCAGCTGACAATCTTATGGTAACTCCTTTGGAGGTAACTCTCTGCTTTTCTTTTGCTGCTTTTAAGATTCTCTCTTTATCTTTAAATTTTGGAATTTTATTTATGATGTGTCTTATTGTGGTCCTCTTTCGTGTCTGTCTTGTGTGGGACTCTCTGTGCTTCCTGGACTTGTATGTCTATTTCCTTCACCAAATTTGGGAAGTTTTCTTTCACTATTTTTTCAAATAAGTTTTCAATTTCTTGCTCTTTCTCTTCTCCTTATGGCACCCCTATGATTCAAATGTTGGCATGTTTGAATTGTCCCAGAGGCTCCTCAGCTTATCTTTGTTTTTTTTTTTAATTCTTTTTTCTTCTTTCTGTTCTGATTTAATGGTTTTTTTTTTTCCTTCCTTATATTCCAAATCATTGATGTTCCACTCCACTGCTGGTTTCCCGTAAATTTTTCTTTATTTCACTTAGTGTAACCTTCATTTCTGCCTGGGTCTTTTTTATGCTCTTGAAGGACCCAGTGAGTTCCTTGAGCATCCTAATAACCAGTGTTTTGAACTATGCATCTCATAGATTGCTCATCTCCATTTTGGTTAGTTCTTTTTTCTGAAGTTTTGTTCTATTCTTTCCTTTGGGCCATATTTCTTTGTCTCCTTATTTTGGCAGCCTCCTTGTGTTTATTTACATGTATTAGGTGTAACTGCTTTGATTCCTTTGGTACTATGTCCTATTGTAGATAAGTGCACCAGTAAGTTGGAAGGGATGGAGCCTTAAGTAATTGTGAGGTTGGGGCAAACCACGTGAATCAGGTTGATGGAGTCTCAGATATGGTGTTGCCATTCTGTGGCTCTGTGTGTGGGAGGGCTCAGAAAGGGGACAATGGCCACTGTTTGGCCTCTGGAGTTTTGTCTTGGAGGAGACTGTCCCCCAGCACTTGCCTTTGATGCCAGACACTTCAGTTTCTCCCCATATGTTACTGCTGTCCTTCCAGCTGCTGCCCCAGTGCTGGAGCCCAGAGGTAGTGAGACTGTGTAAGTCCTAAGTCCTTTGTGGGCCCCTTAAGGGGATACCCCTGAGGATCCTGCAGTTTCTTTCACTACCCCAACCCCTACTGGTTTGTACAGCTAGAAGCTATGGGGACTTATCTTCCTGGCACTGGTGTTTTCAATTTTGTATTAAGGATATTTTCCAAGGTACACAAAGTCGAGGAACACATAATAAATCCCATTCTACTTCATGTACTGATCACCAAGTTTCAACAATTAACAGTGTTGGTTGATTTTCCTAGTACCCATCATCACCATCCCAAATCCATTATGCTCTAGAAGTGTGATATTTCTAGTTTCTATCTTTTTTTCTCAGATTCCTGCCAGGTTCTTACCCCATCAGATTGCTTAACTCAACAGGGTAATGGGTCTTATCAAATTATTCACCTGGATAAATTTCATATGTTTTTTTAAATACCTTTGGGGCAAACATACTTTATTTTGCTTTCACTTTTGGGGTCTGTGAGTAAAGACAGATTTGATTTGCCTCAAAGAAGAAACCCTGGATCCTTTTCTTTATTAGGTCTGGAAATACAGCCTCTGGAAATCCACACTCTATGTAGATAAAGTTTTATAAAGCTTTATTTAAAATATACCAACATTAGAAAACAGTTCTTAAAACCTGTCTGCTTGTAATTTCATGAAGAAGCTCAGTAAAATCACAGCAGTGTGGTGAGAATGGGCACAGCTGTAATATTTTTCAAGCAGAATCTGAAAGAAATTGAATCAGTTAACAAATAAGCCTTAAGGGTAAGGGCATTCTTAATAAGGATAACTACTCATGGGGCAGTTCTCAAAATTACGATGAGGCTGGTGGAACATATTCATCTTATATTTATTAAATACCTATCGCTGAGCCCAGAGCATACAGCAATGACAAGATATACCAGCTACCTGTTCTCAAAATGCTCAGTCTATTCCTATAGACAGTGTCTCTAAACCAGAGCACTAACTGTCTTTTTAAGTGGGACTGCCTGCATATTCCTAACCCTTCCCACTAATGATAATAACACACTCGAAAAGCCCACCTGAAGGCAACAATAAGAAAGTAAATTCACAAATACACAAATAAACATTGCAGTGAGGGCTGTGATGGAAATGATCAGGTTGCTCTTACAGTGAAATTGATTCACAGTGGGGTTGGAGGGGGTGATACTCTAGTTTGGGTCATCTGCACAGGCCCCTTTGCATGAGCAGCAGGTAGGATAAATGTTCTGAAAGATCAGAATTTGTAGCCACGAGTGTTCTGGAGACAGAGTGCAGTATGTTGCAAAGCCCTGAAGTGGGAGGGGGCTTAGTGAACATAAAAAAAAGTGGAAAGAAGGCAGGGGGAGGGTGAGATAAGATTGGAAAGACAGGCAGTCACCAAGTCACGTAAAGCCTTCAGGGCTGTAGGGAAGAATTTGGATTTTACTCTAAATGCTTCCCACTAGAAGCCACTAATACCTTTAAGAAAGGAATTGATGTGATGATAACAATGAGATGTAGTTAAAACTACTGAGCACTTGCTCTGGGCCAAACAAGGTTTAAGCTCTTTACATTAACTCAATGTAACCTTATAACAACCGTATGAGGTGAGTACTATCCATAGTCCCATTTTATAGATGACGAAACTGAAGCACTAAGAGCTTAAGTAACTTGGCCAAAGTCACAGAGCTAATAAACTCTGTTTTAATATCTTAACAGTCTCTCCACTATGAAGCAGGAATTGTATTTGCTGAAAAACTGGGCAGAGTTAAAGGAAAGAGTTGTTTGCTGGTCCCGGTCTTCAGCAAGCACTTCTTCGGCTCAGAAAGCCGCCCATTCCATGCATGTACATTCCATAATGGATTAACAGTTAACCGAGGCAAGCACATGGTGATGCTCACAAGCTCTTTAAGACAGTGTTTTTAACAACAAAAACAACAAATCTCTAGGAAACGTGCCCTGTTCTGGCTAGAAAACGCAAGGTGTGCCTATCCCTCCTTCAAAACCCCTCAAGCACGGGGAGAGTTGGGTGCAGTCCCTAGAAAACCTACTCGAGAGACAGCCCGCTACTCTGCCTACGACAGCAGGAAAGAAGTTTTAATCCCCGCAGGTGCGCAGAGCACGAGGGCGTGGCTTGCAGGGGCGGGGAGGGTGTGGAGGAAACCGGGTGTAGCCGGGATTGTCAGGGGCCGGACCTAAGAGGCGCGCGGGGGAGTGAGAACGTTAAGGGGCGTGGCGACGTCGGGTAGTATTGAAGGTCGAGTTCCAGGGGCGGGGCGAAGTGGGGACCGGCGTGGCGGGGGCGGGGCTCGTGCGTCGGAAAGATGGCGCTACGTCTTCAGCGGCGTGTGGTACTCGGAGCGGCAGCGACGGCGGTGCGGAGGCTGTGAGTGCAGGCTCTCCCTACCCCATGGGCCGGAGGCGGTTTCCCGATTCTTGTCGGGAGCCCCGGCGAGCTAGAGCAATGTGCACCTCCCGTGCGCCGGCTCGACCTCTGTCAGCCAAGGTCGTCGACGTCCCGCAAGCGTCGCCCCCACTGCTCTTGCCTCCCTGTGGGAGGACTCTTGCTTGGATCTGGAAAATGGGTGCCCAGAGTCGATCTGTCAGGCCCAGAAAACAAACTAGTTTCCCCCACAAATGGTAACTTTGAAAGTGCACATGTTTTATAAAGGGAGTCCTGGAGTTAGCTGCAGAGGTTGCTCACCTAATGAATAATATGTTCAGCACAGCGGTTCCCAAATTGGGCCAAGGACCCCTTTGCACGCGAAAAATTATTGAGTACGTAAGAGCTTTTGCTTGCTTGTATGTTGATTTTTACGGTATGAGGAATGAAAACAAATTTTAAAAATATTTATTTAAAAATAAAAAAAACCCTGTTCTACCACAAATGACATCTTTAATGAAAAAGAAAACTTTAAAACAGTAACAGTGGCATGGTTTTATGTATTTGAAAACCTTTGGTTTAATAAAGGACAGTTGGAGTCTCATATCAGCTGTTCTGGAGGAAGTTTACAAAGAAATTTCGAGCACAGGCAGATGCAGATACTAGTTGGAAAAGGGCAGACGTTATAGACCCTTTCAAAGGTTATCAGAGACGTCCCCGCAGGTGTCCTCAGACCACACTTTGAGAACCGCTGGTCTAGTACTCGCCTGAACATAGGTTATCTCATTTGAGTCGCCGACCACTATGTGAAGTTGGATGACTTGTTCCTAAAAATGAGGAAATTGAGGCTCAGTGGTCAATTCAGAAACTAAGTCTGTGGCTCTGGAACTTTTTACTTTCGCCTCCTTCCTGCTTCCTGACTCACCGTTGTCCCAGGACCCACCTGGTTGTATGCATCCTTTCCCATTCTTACACCCAGGCCTGGTATATGGCCTGGGCTCAGGGGATAACCCATGGAAGCAGAGGAACCATTGAGGCGTGTATTCACATCCTTCCAGAAAGTCTCTCTTCTGACCTGTGAAGAGGCCAGCTTTTGTGGCCTGTTGATTGATTAGTTGGTCCAGTGACCACACACAGTCACCTTCTTCTGAGGTGCTTGGTGTTCAGCGTACAGTGCTCTTCACCTCCATTGACAATTGGCTCATTCTCAACGCCCCTACACACCCCGCCAAGGCCATGGCCGCAGACCTTCATGCAGGGCGCTTCCCAGAGACTACATCCTGAGTTAAATCCTTCTATCCGGGGGTCTTCAGAACACACAGGCATGAGAGAAGTAAAAGGGCTAAATTTCCAACTTAGAAAAGTCTTTTTAGAGAGGTCTCCATTTCTACGCAAGTTGGGTTGCACTTCAGCTTCAGACCAACGGGCCTGCTTCTGCTGGCTTTTCCTTCCGCTTTTAGAGTATCAGCACCATTGCTGCTAGTCAGGGACCGTTCCTGACCCCTCTTCCCAAAAGTTAAACATTTATCCTTGTTGCAGTGCTGTCCCAGATGCTTCTTTGTCCATCCTGTCTCCAACCCTGCTGCTCTCTGTGGTCACTGCTCAATTTATATAAATACTTTGCCCTCAAGTTGGGGGAGCATAACTTTTCACTCTTAGGGGTGCTATTACTAGGAGTGCCATTTCTTTTAAATCCTTTCAGCTGATAGAGCAAAGAAATATGTGTGTGTATGAACACTAACCCATGCATATACATACAACTACAAATATTTCTATATGTAACCATCTGTAGCTCCATTAGGCTAAACATCAATTCATATCGTCTCAAGTTCTAATGCATTACTACATGGATCATTCTAGCTTTATCCCCTTGCTTATTTGTAAATTTTCTCTCCAACAGTGAGAAGCCTGGCTCCCACCGTCATCCAGTTACTTAATTGTTTAATTTCAGCAGGTTCATATAGCAGTATCTGAATTGTTAGGCCATACTCCGTGGTAATAAACTATCAACTAGAGTACAGTGCTCTCTGCAGTTCCTTTCCCTTCAGTCTTACAGGCTCCACTCATTTCCAAAGTTAGTTAGGTTAGCACCTTTTCTCCTAGTCCATCTTCAGTGCGGTTATTTCGTATATTTGTAATACAGTTAGATTCTGTTGTCACAGTCTGCATTCTTTGCTGGGATCCCTCTACTTCCCAAATGACCTTTTCTTTTTTCTTTTTTCCTAGTTGCATGTATTAAGGGTCACTCTTTTTTTCCCATAACGTTCTTTGGGTTATGGCAAATGACTGATTTCATGTGTCTACCGTAACAGTATCATAAAGAATAGTTTTACTTCCCTGAAAATCTCCATGCTTCACCTATACATCCATCCACCCTCTGAAACACCTGGCAAAGCACTGATCATTTTACTGTCTCTATAGTAGTTTTGCCCCTTCCAGAATGTCATATAATTGGAGGCATACAGTATATAGTCTTTTTTGACTGTATTCCTTCACTTAGCAATATGCATTAAGAATTCTCCATGTCTTTTTGTGGCTTGATAACTCATTTCCTTTTATTGCTGAATAATGTTCCATTGTACAGATGTACTTATTGAAGGACACTTTTGGTTACTTCTAGTTTTTGTTGATTATGAATGAAGCTGCTATAAATATTCATGTGCAGGTTTTGGACATAAGTTACAAATCAATTAAGTAAATACCTGGGAGTATGATTTTATGGTAAGTACGAAACTGTTTTCCAAAGTGGTTGTACCATTTTTCATTCCAGGTATGAATGAGATGTCCCTGTTGCTCCGCACCCTCGTCAGCATTTAGTATTGTCAGTTAAAATTTTTTTTTTAGCTATTCTAATAAGTATTGCTTTAATATGTTAATTTTTTTAACTTGAAATTGCTTGATGTCAAATGACATTGAACATCTTGTGTTCATTTGCCTTCTATGTATCTTTGGTAAGGTGTTTATTCAGACCTTCTGCCTATTTCTTAACAGGGTTGTTGTCTTATTGTTGAGTTTTTAGTATTGTTTACATATTTTAGATATAGGACTTTATGTTTTGCAAATATTTTCTCCCAGCCTGTGCCTTATCTTTTCATTCTCTTAATGGTATTGTTCATAGTACAGAAGTTTTTTATTTTAATTAAGGCTGGAGTTTCAATTTTTTCTTTTATGAATCATGTTTTTGGTGTTATATTTAAAAACTCATTCACAAATCCAAGGTTACATAGATTTTCTCCCATATCCTCTTTTAGAATTTTCACAGTGTTGTGTTTTATACCTAGGTCTACGGTTCATTTTGAGTTAATTTTTATAATAGGTGTCAGGTTTGTCTAACTTCTATTGCATATTGATCCAATTGGTCCAGCCCATTTGTTGAAAAAACTACCCTTTCTCCATTAAACTGCCTTTGCTCCTTGTCAAAGATCAGTTGACTTTATTTGTATGGGTCTGTTTCTAGCCTCACTATTCTTACATATACCTCTCTTGTTTCACCAGTACTGTACTGTCTTTGTTACTGTAGCTTGATGTTAAGTCTAAAGTCTGGTGGTATCAGTCTTAAAACTTAAGTCTTCTTTTGTATTGTGTTGGCTATTCTGAATCTTTTGCCTTTCTATATAAACTTTAGAATCAGTTTGTTGATATCCACAACATAGCTTGCTGAAATGTGTTTGGGAATTACATTGAATCCATAGATTAGATTGGGAAGAATTGACGGCCTAACATATTGAGTCTTACAATCTATAAATGTGGAATATCTCTTTATTTATTAAAATCTTTCTGATTTCTTTCATCAGAGTTGAATAGCTCTCTGGAGATATACCTCATACATGCTTTGTTAGATTTATGCCTAAGTATTTCATTTTTTGTTTTTTTGGTGCTATTGTAAATGATATTGTATTTTAAATTTCAAATTCCAATTGTTCACTGATGGTATATAGGAAAGCAATTGACATTTTGATACTAATTTTGTATCCTGCAAGTTTGCCATAATCACTTACTAATTTCATGAATTATTTTTGTTAATTCTCTGGGATTTTCTGCATAGACAGTCATGTCGTTTCCAAACAAAGACAGTTTTATTTCTTTTTCCCCAATATGTCTACCTTTTATTTCTTGTCTTATTGCACTAGATAGTGGTTCCAGTAAGAAGCTAAATAGAAGGGACGAGAGGGACATTTATATTAGGTAAGAGAAAAAAGGAGCAGAAATATGCACTTACACGGTGTTTTATAATTATAAAATTACCTGTACCATTGCTCTTTGTGTGTGTGAAGTTGAATTATGGGGTCATTTACTTAAAGCCTGAAAAACGTCCATTAGTATTTCCTGTAAGGTGGGTCTGCTAAGCAGCCCCACCTGTGCATGTCCTTTTAGATTCCTGGGAACATGACATAGCTTTTCAAAGCTCCCTATGGACATCTCATTCTCCAGTTTTTTCTGTTAAGCTTTTTGGTTAGTCTGTTTTGGTCCCAATTGTTACCCACCGTCTCAGGTAGCTATGATGCTAGATAATTGCTTCTGATTGTTATCAACAAACACCCTCAGAAAAAATGCTGTTTTCACTTTTTGAGCTCTGAGTCAGGCTAGCTTTCCAAGTGAAGTCTTCCAGGGAACCACCAGACAGGCCGAATAGTGACCGTTCTCTGGGAATGAGGCTTTGAAAGAGCTCTAATCCTGCCCTGCCTCCTCCAGTGGCTGCCAGGCTGCTGGATTTCACTGAACTGGGGAGAAGGGGGATAGGGTAGGTTTACAAAAAACCAAAACGCACATAGTTTGTTGTTCTTACCATTCATCCATGTTTCTTGAGTAAATGCTTCCAGATTGTTGCAAGACTTGAGTTAAGTTTTAGAGTTCTGAAAAAAGTTGATTCTAACAATGTTTATCAATATTTTCATTGCTGTTATGGAGGATAGGATTTTTGAAGGTCCTTTTTCTGGAACTTTGCTGAAGTCACTCTGGCTTAGAGTTTTGATCAAGAATGGGTTTGAAGGTGAAAGGATTAAGCAAAAAAACAAAACAGAACAACCAAACTATATATATACAGAGAGAGACATGGACAACAGTGTGGTGATAGCCAGAGGGAAAGGCAGGTGGGGGTTAGGTGGAGGTGGGCAAAGGACGGGAAAATGGGGATGGAAAGACACTTTGGTTGGGGTGATGGGCACATGACACAGTGTGCAGATGATGTTTTATTGAGTTGTACTCTTGAAACCTATATGGTTTTGCGAACCAGTGTCACCCCAATAAATTCAATTTAAGAAAAAGAATGGATCTGAATTTATAAAATGTTTTTTTCTGTATCTATTGTGATGATTATATAGCTTGTCTTCTTTAGTGTATTAATATGGTGAATTAGGTTGATTAATTTTTAAAGTTATGCCAACCTTGCATTCCAGAAATAAACTCCATTTGATCATGATGTATTATTTTTATATATTGTTGGGTTAAATGTGCTAAAATTTTGTTTAAAATATTTGCATCTATGTTCATAAAAAATTAGCCTATAATTTTCTTGTACTGTCCTGGTTTGGGTTTGATATCTGGGTAATGAAGGCCACATAGAATACAGTGGAGAGCGTTCCTTCCTCTTCTCTTTTCTGTTTTGTGTAGAATTGGTAATATTTTTTCCTTAACTGTTTGTGCCTGGAGTTTTCTTTAATTTAAACTACAAATTTAGATTATCTAGTTCTTTTTGAGTGAGCATTGGTTGTTTGTGTTTTTCCAAGAAACCTGTCAATTTCATTTAAGTTGTCAAATTTATGAGGAAAGAGTTGTTTATGATAATCTCTTTTTTTACAGCTTTATGGTGGTATAATTTACACACCCTAAAATTGATCCTTTGTAAGTGTGAATTAAATAGTCTTTAGTAAGTTTGTAGAGTTGTCCAACCATCACAACAATCCATTTTTATTGTTTTACTTTTATCCTCACCTGACAACCTTTTTTCATTGATTTTACAGAGAGAAAGGGAGAAAGAGAAACAGTAATGTGAGGGAGAAACATCGACTGGCTGCCTCCCATTCATACTCTGACCAGGGATCAAATCCACAGCCTAGGCACATGCCCCAACCGGAATCAAACCTGCAGCCCTTCAGTTAAGGGATGATGCTTTAACCAGCTGAGCCACACTGGCCAGCGCCCACAATCCAGTTTTAGATTATCCCCCAAATTTCCATCATCCCTAAAATTATCTCAAACCCATTTGCACTTAACCCTTACACCCACCTCCAGCCTTATCATCATCCTCTTAATGGTTATATTGTCAGTAGCGTTGTGTCCTCTCTCCCTGATATTGATAATTTTTTTTTCTCTCCTTTTCATTTGGTCAGTCTGGCGAAATTTTACTAGTTTTATTGGAGTTTTATTGGTCTTAAAGAACCATCTTTTGGTATTGTTGATTTTTTCCCCCCTATTGTCTTCAGTTTTCTATTTCATTGGTTTCCTATCTTTGTTATTTCCAATCTTCAGGTTACTTTGGGTTTAATTTCCCCTTTTGTTCTAGTTTCTAGGCAATTGATTTTAGACCTTTCTTCTTTTTTACTAAAAGATTTTAATAATAAATTTCTCTCTAAATCTTGTTTTAGCTGCCTCTAGCAAATTTTGCAAGATTTCTCATAACTGTAATCTCTTTTTCCTTTTTATCTTGATACTCTGTTTTCCAGAGCGATTAGTTTCTAATAACTAAACTTTGAAAGGAAGAGGGACCAGTGACTGTGGATGTTCAAAGGTGGCAGGAAGAAGTATGCTGAGGAGCTACCCCTTGCTGGGCAGTGTCAGGTTAGAGGAAGCTGGTAAAAGGAAAAAACAGGTGAAGACAGTTTAGAGAAGTGACAAATACAAGCTAAGCACCTGGGTAAACAATAAGGGACAGTATGTGAAGAGCCAGTTGGGCTGTGGTAAGTAGTGTGAAGGAGCATTGATGGGGTTCTGGAAGGCCCTTTTGTAGGGCTGGCCTCATTTTTTAAGCTTCCTGAGGTTGTGGTGACAACCACTGCCGTCTCTCTGTACTACTGTGAGGCCATTAAGGGAAGAAAGGAAGGAAAGGAAAAAAGGGAGGATAGAAATGGGAGAAGAGGGATGCAGAGGGAAGAGACTAGAGCAGGGAGGTCTGGGAGCAGTGAGAGAGAAAGTTGAACATTCCTCTGTGGAAACTATTTGGGTGATTCAGAAGGCCTTCAGGGACTATGCAATGAATGCAGCACAAATAAAAGTGGCACAGATGCTTCAAAGATCGTAGAGAATCTGTTGGAACTGTTCCATGTTCTGTAACAAGCAGAACACCTGAGAATGTTGAACTCTACGGGCTGCAATCAACAAAGATCAGAAACTCCCCAGTGTGAGAACTGGAAGCTGACCTGGGGTGTCCAAAAACTACTGTGTCAAAAATTTTGACACAGGATCTTGGCGTAAAACATGTTGTGGCATAATTCATTCCACAGCTTCTGCTATCAGAGTGGAAGGAACATTGTGCTACAGTTGCTAATGACTTGATTCAAACCACTACCGATGAACCAGATTTCCTCAAGAAGGTCATAACCGGAGATGAATCATAGGTCTATGTCTATTACCTGGAAGTGAAGGCCCAGTTGTCCCAATGGAAGTCGCCTGGTTCTCCTCACCCGAAGAAGGCGTGGCAAAATCTCAGCAAGATCAAGGTCATGTTCACCATGTTTTTTGATTGGGAAGGTGTTGTCTATCATGAGTATGCCCCTCACAGGCCAAAATAGTAGGGAATACTGCCTCAATGTTCTTCATCAGTAGAGAGATGCAATACAACAAAAACAGCCACAACTATGGGCAACTGGTGATTGGCAGCTTTATCATGGCAGTGTACCCACTCATGCATCATGTCTTGTGCAGAGTTTTTGGTCACATCACTCAGATGACTCAGCCCTCCTACAGCCCAGATTTGGCATCCTGTGACTTCTGGCTTTTTCCAAAACTAAAATCAACCTTTGAAAGGGAAGAGATTTCAGACCATGAATGAGATTCAGAAAAATTCTACAGGACTGCTGATGGTGATTCCAACAAAGGATTTTGCAGTGTTTTGAACAGTTGGAAGAGATGCTGGGAAAACTGTGTGAAGTCCCAAGGTGACTACTTTGAAGGGGACTGAGGCGTTATTGTCCTGTGTACGATGTTTCTTGTATCTTTGTATCTTCTTCAGTAACTGTCTCTATTTTTCATATTACATGCCTGGATACTTTCCGGACAGTTGTTCATTTAGTCTGTTTGCCCAAATCTGGTTACCCTTACTTATGTACTTGGAGGTAAATTTCTACATGTGAACTTGCTGGGTAAAAGAGTATGGATATTTTAAGACTTGATGCTTGTTGTCAAATCACCCTCCAGAAAGGAAACCCTGGATTGCAGTATGCTTTTGGGAGGCTTATTTGCCCATTTTCCTTGGCATCAGCAGACTCCTACACAGTAAAGTAAGCTGTCTTGTTGGTTAAATAGCTGATATCTTTTCCCTCTGTGGCATTGACTGTCACACTGACCCAGCTACAAGGTGTTTTCTGTAAATGGTCATGGAATTTTACTTGTCCTGCAAGTTCTCTTCAGAACTACACCACATGTAATGTCTTCCTCTTAGCTAGGCTTTTGTGATTAACAAAGCTGCTAGATTTTATAATAAAGGAATCAAAGCCAATTTCCATGAGAAGCAAGGATTCTATTTTACGAGGATGCTTGGTATGGGCAAGAGTGTCTTAACTATTACTCTGCACAATGTTCTGACCAAGAAGGCAGAGTCACTGTAGTGCTCTGTATTTGCAGGATATTGAAAAATTTTAAAGGCAACACTTTTTACTTTATTGCCCAACTTGCTACCCCCAGTAAAATTAGGTCACAGTTTAGTGGTAGACTGTGTTTGCTGTTTAATTGAAAGTTCTACAATAATGAAAAATTATATATTATCAAAATAAGGACCTCTCTTTGAATCTTTTTAAAATTTATATGGCCATTTAAGAACATCATTGTACATGTATACATGTTACCACTTTACAAGTAATGCAGGCTTATTTTAAAACATTTGTACTTGATGCCTTCTTAATTAATCTCACAGTATTTTTTGTGAGAAAGATGATATGCCCACTTTTATTTTTTGGCCTAATGCAAAAACAGTTAAGAGGGAAAATATCCATGCCAAATGCTGTTTTCACACAGAGACACTGGAGGGCGCGCTAGCAATGGACGATGTAAATTGGTAGCAGTGGGAGATGTCAGTGTCTCTTTATAAATGTACAAATGCTGTCTATTAGAGTAAGGTATGAGCGTTGGCTCTTCTGATCATTTCTGATCATTAAGACAAATGAAAGACTCATAAATGGTAAATATTTCTTTTTTTCACATTCTAAAAAAAATTTGTTTATTTTTAGAGAGAGGGGAAGGGAGGGAGTGAGGGAAAGAAACATTGATGTGTGAGAGATACATCAATCTGTTGCCTCTCGCATGCCCCCTCCTGGGGACCTGGCTCGCAACCCATGCATGTGCCCTGACTGGGAATCAGATCAGCAATCTTCCGGTTCACAGGCCAGCACTCAATCCAAACTAGCCAAGGTGGTAGAGGAAATATTTCTGTACTGACCTATCTTTTGAAAAGTTTATTAGAAACAAGATATAGCTCTGTGCTCTGGGCCTCCTTATTATTTCCTCTATCTCCTTCCTCGTTCCTGCCACACTGACTCCTTTACAGAGCTGTGTCTCCTGCCTGGAGCACTCTGCCCCTTCAAGTCTCTGCTGAAATGTCACCCATGGAATGATTCTTTCCCAACCACCCTCTACAACATAGCAACTCTCCCTCCCCCTATTTGCCTCTGCACACTCTTCTCCCTCACTCTGCCTAAGGACTTTTCCATTGCACTCACTTCCACCTGACATTGTACATTTATCTGTTTATTGTCTATCTGCACCCCGGCCGTCACCAAATATTCATGAGATCAGGGATTTGGCCATTTAGTGCCAGCTGTTATACCACACTGCCTGGCACAATATTAAGTCCTAAGCATAAATTTGCTGAATGAAAAAAGCAGATTTAGGAAATGAAGTATTTAAGATAGTGTTTTATGGAGATTAGTGCCTCTTTTATTGTAGTAAAATATAAATAACATACCTTCATCATGTTAACCATTTTAAATGTACAGTTCAGTGGCATTAAGTTGTTTACAATTTATTCACATTGTGTACAACCATCACCACCATCCAACTCCAGAACTTATTAATCATTGCAAACTGAAACTCTGTACCCATTAAACAATAACTTCCCATTGTCTCCCCCTCTCAGCCCCAGTAGCCACTGTTCTTCTTTTTGTCTTTATGAATTTGACCATTCTGTAGTCTCATATAACTGCAATCAGCAATATTTGTCTCTCATATCTTATTTTACTTAGCATAATGTCCTCTAGGTTTATTCATGTTGTTATGTGTGTTAGAATTTTCTTAGGTTATATGTTATATGCATATACCTCATTTTGTTTATCTGTTCATCCATTAGTGGACATTGCCACCCTATGGCTATTAATAAGTGCATGCTTTATATGGAACTCAGAAACATGATGTTAAGGTTTTAAGTCAAAAGTAGATTTCTTTAAAATGGTGATAACATCTTTATTTTATACTAGTGAGTTGTAGTATACCCTTAGATGATTTGTACCTTCAGGAAAATACTTTTAATACAGATTAAAGGAGAAACTTATCCAGATTCTAAAATCAGATCTGGACTACCAGCTTGCCTTCTCACACTACCACAGCAAAAATTACAACTAGACTAGAAAACAACTATCATCTAGAATAGTCAGAAAATTGAACTGTATGGAAGTCTGACAACCAAGGAATTAAAGTAGTCATATTCATCCAGACCGGTATGAGGGATGGAGACACGAAGACAGACGGAGAGATGGAACAGGTGTTCCACAACCACATGCGGTCGATGAAAATTGGGAGGGATACCTCAGGAGCGAGGGATCCTAGCCCCACACCAGACTTACCCAGCCCAGGACCAGGACTATCCAGTGCCAGGAAGATAAGTCCCTATAACTTCTGGCTGTACAAACCAATGGGGGTTGGGGTCCTGGAAAAAACTGCGGGATTCTCAGGAGTCTTCTCTTAAAGAGCCTGCAACAGACTTAGGACTTATGCAGACTCACTTGCTCTGGGCTTCAGCACGAGCAAGGAGCTAGAAGAGCATCAGTGGCATATGGGGTGAAATAGAAGTGTCTGACATCAGAGTGAGCGTTAGGGAGTTTCCTCCCTGACAAAACAACAGAGACCAGGCAGTGACATCATACCCTTTCTGAGCCCTCCCCCACACAGAGCCACAGAGCAACACGCCGTTTCTGAGACTCCATCAACCTGTTTTACTCCAGTTGTCTTACCCAGTTGATGACCTGAGGCTGCACCCCATCCAATTTACCAGCGTACTTCTCTACAGTAGGGCACGCTAATAAGACGGAGTCAAGGCAGCTCTACCTAATACATAGAAACAAACACAGGGAGGCTTCCAAAATAAGGAGACAAAGAAATATGGCCCAAAGGAAAGAATAGAACAAAACTTCAGAAAAGGAACTAAACAAAATGGAGATAAGCAATATATCAGATGCAGAGTTCAAAACACTGGTTATTGAGATGCCCAAGGAACTCATTGGGTCCTCCAAGAGCATAAAAAAGACCCAGGCAGAAATGAAGGTTACAGTAAGAGAAATAAAGAAAAATTTACAGGAAACCAACAGTGGAGTGGTTGAAGCTGAGAATCAAATCAATGATATGGAACGTAAGGAAGGAAAAACACATTCAATCAGAACAGAAGGGAAAAAAAGGAATCCAAAAAAACAAAGATAAGCTAAGGAGCCTCTGGGACAATTCCAACATACCAACATTTGAATCATAGAGGTGCCATAGGGAGAAGAGAAAGAGCAAGAAATTGAAAACTTATTTGAAAAAATAGTGAAAGAAAACTTCCCTAATTTGGTGAAGGAAATAGACATACAAGTCCAGAAAGCACAGAGAGTCCCACACAAGATGGACACTAAAGAGGACCACGATAAGAACATCATAATTAAAATGCCAAAAGTTAGCCCTGGCTGGTGTGGCTCAGTGAATTGAGTGCCTGCCTACAAACCAAAAGATTGCCAGTTCGATTCCCAGTCAGGGCACATGCCTGGGTTGTAGGCCAGGTCCCCAGTTGGGATTGTGCTCGAGGCAACCAATTGATGTTTCTCTCCCTCTCTTTCTCCCTTTCTTCCCTTCTCTGTAAAAGTAAATAAATACAATCTTTTAAAAAATGCCAAAAGTCAAAGATGAAGAAAATCTTAAAAGCAGCAAAAGAAAAACAGAGTTACATACAAAGGGGTTTCCATAAGACCCTCAGCTGATTTCTCAAAAGAAACTTTGCAGGCTTAGAAGGGACTGGCAAGAAGTATTCAAAGTGATGAAAAGTGAGGACGTACAACCTAGATTACTCTATCCAGCAAAGCAATCATTTAGAATTGAAAGGCAGATAAAGTGCTTCCCAGACAAGGTAAAGATAAAAGAATTCATCATCACCAAGCCATTGTTATATGAAATGTTAAAGGGACTTATTTAAGAAAAAGAAGATCAAAACTAAAATGGCAATAAATTCACAACTACTAACAATTGCATCTAAAAAGCAAATGAAGAAAACAAGCACAACAGAAATAGAATCATAGCTATGGAGATCATTTGGAGGGTTATCAGTTAGGAGGGGGAAGGGGCAGAATTGGGGAAAAGGTGCAGGAATTAAGAAGTACAGATTGGTAGGTACAGAATAGACAGGGGGATGTTAAGAATAGTATAGGAAATGAAGAAGCCAAGAACTTATATTCATGACCCATGGACATGAACTAAGTGGGGATTGCTGGAGGAAATGGGGGGGGCACCAGGTGGGTTGGGGCAATGGGGCTAAAATTGGGACAACTGTAATAGCATAATCAATAAAATATTGTAAAAATCAGAATTGGTTTAATATCCCTATTGGTGCTATTCAGATTTTTCTTACAAATGTTAAAAAAAGAAGTTCACAAAATCAAATTGCTAACTTCCTGGTATAAGCAGGAGGATCCTGGATAGATACTGTGGGGTTCTAGTCCCTGCTGACTTTGCATTTGGCCCTTGACCTTGCTCAAGGCCCCTGTCTACCTGAGCCTTATTTTTCTCCCAAAATAAGGAGGGTGAACTAGATGCCTCCTTACATTTGACATTCCATAATCCAGAAAGGAATTATTGACCTAAAGTAAGAGGACTTTGGGGAATTAAGAATTACCAAATTTGGCTTTTTTTAAGCTTTGAATTATTTTGGTCTGTTTCAGCTCAATTTGACCAGAGTGTGACAGTAATAGCTTTGCCTCCTGCCACTTCATGGGTACAGTTTGCACTCAATTGATTTAAACTTCTACCATCTTGGGATGTGTTTTTGTCCATATGTTATTCATCCTCATCCTTTAGATTTCCAACCCCTGAGGTGTCTCCATTATTACTCCCTCTACAGTGGGACTGCTGACTGGTGCTGTTTTCAAGCCCTCAGTTCAAGTGAAAGCTGCTTGCATAGTACTTAGGCGCTGTGCTTTTGAAATGATTCAAGTGTGCTGGAAATACAGAACCTAGAGGAACTAGGAATAACAAGAGGTGGATCCTACATTTCGGTCTAATCTGCAAGATGGATTCAGAAAAAGTGGAGATGTGATTTTTTTTTTGCCTAGATCCTTTGTTTTTTTCCTGCCCTCCTAGTGCCCTCATGCTGACGCACAGATGCCCCAGTGCTTGGATCTTAGGGCCAGCTTGTCCTAGGCCTCATAGTCAGCAGTCCACCTAGTGAGCCAGTGAGTATGAGAAAGTCACCATGTGCTAATGTCTTGTGTGTAGACCTACCCAAGTATTGCATATTTTAACAAATGCCTTCTGTACATGCCTTACCTGCATGTAAGGAAAGGAATTGGGCCAGTAAAGAGAATTTTTCCTCTACTACGGAAGCAAAGGTGGACATGAGAGGCTCGTGTAGTGTTCTTCCCACCCCCCACCTCTGGACGAGGGTCCTGAATGTGAATTCAGTGTCTTCCTATGCTGCAAAACAATCAGGGTTTACCAGGTGACCTAGTGACATGCCTGAGACTGGAGAGGAGTCTTACCCTAAGGACCTATCCCCACCTCCCACTGCCACCCACATACCATTCTTCTTACTGACTTTTAACTTCTGAGAGTGGACTCCAATCATGTTACCTAGCTCCTTACCAAGGGTAGATTCTCTGATGTCCTCCAACTGTCTGCTGCATGAAGCTGGATCCCTTAGGGTATCATGCAAGGGGCCTTCTCATCCATTACAACATCTTTCCAACATCTCCTACCTCTGTTCACCTTGCGCCATTCCACTAGAATGTTCACTGTTCCTCGCACCTACTCAACCCTCTCCTCCTCTGATTTGCTCACACTTACCCTTCCACCTCATCCTTCAGTTTCTACCCATTCATCAGGGCGCCTTGCAAATGCTGCTTCCTCCTGGAAGCCGTCCTTCCCTGGCCCTCTCAAACAGCAGCCTTCTTTCCCTTTCTCTCTGAAGCCTCAACCCCTCTCTTGCCACCTTTTCCTTTGTTAAAGTTATCTAGGATCAGAATTCCATCTTGGCTTTGATGCCTTCATCTCCTTTCCCACCCGCACCTCATCTGTTGCCAAATCTGTTGAGTTTCCCCTTCAGTTGTCAACTCTTCCCCACAGTATTAGTTTTTTCTTGCAGCTGTAACAGATTGCCACAAACTTAGAGGCTCAAAGCAACACGAATTTATTATCTGACACTTTTGAAGTCAGGAGTCTGAAGTCAGTATCTCAGTGGGCTGAAACCAAGAAGTGCTGGCCAGGCTGCATTCCTTTCCAAAGGCTCTGGGAGAGAATCAATTTTCCTGCCTTTTCCAGACTTGTGGGGTGTCCAATCTTTTGGCATCTCTGGGCCACACTGGAAGAAGAGTTGTCTTGGGCCACATGTTAAGTACATTGTGACATGTAATCACAGAAAAACTCGGAATGATTTAAGTAAATTTAAAATTTTGTGTTGGGTCGCATTCATAGCCATCCTGAGCCACTTGTGGCCTGTGGGCTGCAGGTGGGACACCCCTGTGAGAAGCTGTCAGCATTCTTTGGCTCATGGCTCTTTTCTTGCCTCCAAAGCCAGCAAAGTGGGTCTAATTCTGCTGCTGCCGCCATTTTTTTTTTTTTGGTTCTCTGTCTTCTATTTCTCTCTTCCACTTATAAGAACATTTATGATTATATTGAGCCCACTGATAAAATCCAGGCTAATCTTCCCATCCCAAGGGCAGTTGATTGACAACCTTAATTTCATCTGCAATTTTAATTCCACTTTGCCATGTAACCTAATATATTCACAGGTTCTGGGGGTATTTAGGATGTAGATGTCTTTGGTGAGCCATTAATCTGCCTACCACACCCCCCTTCTAGGTTCAGTTTTGAGCTTTTGGAGTATATAATTGGCTGCCCACCTCACTCCCTTATCACCTCCCATGTTGCATGCCTCCTGCATAGATACTACCATGGATATTCTGTTTCAAGATTTGTTGAGTCTACCTCCAAAAATAACTTTTGGATCTGTCCCTTTCACTTAGTCTCCATTGCCACTATCCTAATAGTCATTTCTCATCTGGACTGTTGTGAAAAAGGGTCTTTTATATCTACTTGTACCCCTCTAAGCCATTTTTTAAAAATTGAGGTAAAATTCATATAACATAAAATTAACCATTGTAAAGTGTACAGTGTGATGCATTTACAATGTTGTGCAATTATAATCTCTATCTAGTTCCAAGATATTTTCATCACCCTAGAGGAAAACCTCGTACCTGTTAGCAGTCACTCTCTGTTTCCTCCTTTCCCCAACCCCTGGCAACCACAAGTCTGCTTCCTGTCTCTGTACATCTGCCTTCTCTGGATATTTCATATAAATGGAGTCATATAGTACGTGGCCTTTTGTGACAGGTTTCTGTCACTTAACATAATGTTTTCAAGGTTCATCCAAGTTGTAGAAGCTATTAGTATTTCATTCTCTCTCATGGCTAAATAGTATTCCATTGTAGGTATAGAATATATTCTGTTTATCTGTTGAGTTAATGAACACTAGAGTTGTTTTCCACCTTGCAGCAATTATGAATGGTCCTGTTATGAACATTTAAGTATTCGAGTACCTGTTTCCAGTTTTTGGGGATGTATACCTAGGAATGGAATTGCTGGGTCATATGATAATTCTATGTTTAACTTTGAATTATTATCCAGCTGCAATCCAGACTGTTTTCCACAGTGGCTGCACTGATTTACATCCCATTGGCAATGCACAAAGATTACAAATTTCTCTGCATCCTTGCCAAAATTTGTTAATTTTCCATTGTTTTGATTGTATCCATCCTGATGCATTTGAAGTGTATCTCATTGTTTTCCTCCAAACCAGTTTTTAAATACACTTGGTTTATTTACCTTCTCTGCCTAGTATCTTTAAAGCACCTTCCCTTGGCCTTCTAGGGCATGCCTGGTCTTGCTCCTTTTACTTCATCCATCTCACCTCCTTCCACCATTTTCACACATTCCATGCACCCCAGGATCATGGGCCTTCTCTTGTTTACTCAAGCAAAGAAGGCAAAGACCATGGGCTTTAAGACTCAGCAGTGGTTCAGATACTTTCCCAGGGTCAC
The DNA here is from genome assembly GCF_021234165.1 of Pteronotus mesoamericanus. NCBI lineage: Eukaryota > Metazoa > Chordata > Mammalia > Chiroptera > Mormoopidae > Pteronotus > Pteronotus mesoamericanus. The sequence continues at coordinate 1,960,464 of NW_026555109.1, forward strand.
ACAGAGCTGAGCCATACCCTTGGCCTTGCCACTTACTAGCCAGCTCCTTTTAGTTCCCAATCTTTAAAAGGAGCTCATGAGCCCTGACTGGTGTGGCTCAGTTGGTTGGGCGTTGTTCTACAAAGCAAAAGGTCGCTGGTTCGATTCCCAGTCAGGCCACATGCCTGGGTTGCAGACCAGGTCCCTAATTGGAGTATGTGCCAGAGGCAGCTGACCAATGTTTCTCTCCCTCCCTTAAGGGTGAGGGCTCACAATACTCACCCCAAAGGTGGTTAGAATCAAATGAGATGATGCACCGAATGCTGGTGGTGCCTGACTCATAAGAATACCAATAAATGGTGGATATAAAAAAGGAAATATAGCCCTGGCCCCAGGTGGCTCAGTTGGTTGGAATGTTGTCTGGTACACCAAAAAGCCGCATATTCGATCAAGGCCAGGGCCTGTGTAGGAGGCAACTGATTGATGTTTCTTTCTCACATCAGTGTTTCTCTCTCACTCTCTCTCTCCCTCCCTCCCTCCCTCCCTCTCTCTGTCTCTCTCTCTCTCCCCCCTCCCCAAAATCAACAAGCATATCATCAGGTGAGGATTATTAAAAAACAATATTTTTTTAAAAGGAAATACAGTAGTTTCCCATTATTGGTGGGAGATACGTTTCAAGACCCCCAGTGAATGCCTGAAACTACAAATAGTAGCAAACCTTATATACACTTTGTTTTTTTCCTATAGATACATACCTGTGATAAAGTTTAATTTCTAAATTAGGCACATTAAGAGATTAATGACAATAACTAATCAGATAGATGAATTATAACAATATACTATAATAAAATTGTGTGAATGTGGTCTCTCTCAAAATATCTTATTTTCCTGCATTTACCCTTCTTGTGATGATGAGATGATACAAGGCCTTTGTGATGAAATGACGTGATATGAATGTCATGGGCATCATGTCGTAAGATTAGGCTACTATAAGGGTGACGTGAACATAAGCACTGTGATACCACAATCGATTCTATAATCAAGATGGTGACTAAATGACTAACGAGTGGGGGTGCAAGCCTATACAGCCTGGATACACTGGACAAAGGGATGATTCATGTCCTTGAATCATGGTACCAGATTTCATGCTGCTCAGAACAGCGCACGATTTAAAACTTAGAATTTGTTTATTTCTGGAATTTTCCATTTTGTATTTTCAGACCACAGTTGACCATGGGTAACTAAAACCATGAAAACAAACTAAGGTTAAGGGGAGCTACTGTAAATAAATAGATGAAAGCCACCTTCTCAGGGAGGGGGATCACCATCTAAAGCATGTCCTCTCTCCCATCCCCATTTTTCTCCCTCAGGGCATCCTGTTCTTCATCACATTTAGTTTAATGATGTAACATGAACAGGTGCAGTTCCCCCTTATGTTTGGTCTCCCCCACTAGACTGGGAACTCCCATGTTTGCCATGCCTAGCACTTATTAAAAAATTCTTGAATGAAAATATTATCATATGGTCACAATAAATGGAATTTATTACCAACTTTTCACTTGACATGAGAAGATGGAAAGGCAAATTTTTTATGTGTCAGTGTGGGCATATGTATGTTTTCCTAGACTATAGATTTGTCTAAACATTTCTGCTAATTTAAGATGTCAAATCTGAAGGTTCTTGGCTTGAGTTTTTGAACACAGCCAGGTCTGTTTTCAGATTCCTTAATATTTTCTTTTTTGTGAAAGAGTTTTCAGAAGCATAAAGGAGTGTCTTCAGTATATGCCTGTCTGTATTACTCATTTATGTAAATGAGTTGTGGATAGAGGAGATATCTAATGGCGGAACATAGCTTTACCCCAACACTGAGATGTCACCAAGAGAACCTGGCCAGTGTTTGAGTCCATGTGGTTGAAAGTTCCTCCTCAGCCAGTGTTTTTGCCCAGGTACATTCTGTTTCTTTCAGAGTTTCTCACCTGTGGAACATACGTCTTTCCTTCAACTCAGGATCAACTCAGTATCTGGAAGGTGTGTTAAAGAGAAAAATAACTATCCGAAACAATATTCACTTTCATTCTGAAATTTTCTTTTCTTTGTTTTTTTCCCCTCCACCCCTCCTCACCCAAGACAGCCTGGTTATTACTAGAGTGAGGTGTCATAGAAGGCATGGATTCCTGGCTTTGATTGTAGACTCTATGGTCAACATGGTGATTACTGAGCTGCTGTTGGAGAAGAGCCAGAGCTCCTCTCCTGCCATCTTCTCCTTCAGGAGTTAGTTAATGAACCCATATGTTGATGTGGGGTAGAGTTCTGCTCTTGGTGTGATGCCTTTTGGGCTGTGCTCTCCTTGAGGATAAGGCACATTGCTTCCTCATTTCTGTCTCTGTGCAGTGCCTGAGTGGAACTGCTAACTAGCAGGTTTCTGAAACCAGCTGGGAGGTTCCACACACTTTATTTGTATGTAGGAACCATGAAGTATTAGCAACTAGCCAGTGATCAGCAGTGATGAGCAGTTTTTAGGCTCCACAAACATGTAATGTGCTAAATGAGGACTCCAGGCATCAGATGAAGAAATGACTTTTAAAGATAGAAACAGGACTATTGACACAGGTGCATTTTTGCTAATTAGAGTACTGTTTTCAAGGAATTAGTAAAAATGGTACTATTTTCAGGATTATTGTCAAGGATGGATAAAAAATTTTTCTTCATAACCATATGGCTTATTGCTTGACATGGCTTTCTCTTCTGTTTTCATGTTTTTAAATTTGGTTTTTATTTTTGTAAGAAAAAAACGTTTTCTTGCAGGATTCATTACTGAGTTTATTATGAGGTAAATGGGAAAAGTATTTCATGGAACTTTTTTTAAAATAAGAAATTCTAGAACATATCAGTGGTATTCATTTTAAATAGGAGGTACCTATAACACATTTCTTTTATTGTTCATTCATTCATTTATACATTCTCCTGAAAAGAATGAGAATTATGCAATAGGAAGAAACTTTCCTGAAGGTCTTTTCTGTGCATCTCATGTGAGATGTGTGTGCAGTCTAAGGTAGCCGGGGAAGAGAGCCGGAAATTCTACTACTGTTGTATCTTATTCTTTGAGTAGTCACCATAGTGACTTGGCCCATGGTAGGTTCTTAGTAAATGTTGACAAAACAGAATGTATTATGGAAATTGGTAAACAGAGGCCAGAATGGCTTTCAGAGGGCATGGGGAATAGTCCACAAGAAAGTTCATCGCTGAGCAGATTTGAAAGGATGATTGGAGAGGGAAGGGCATCACTGGCCAAGGAAATTGCATGTGCAAAGGCATGGCAAGGGAGTTATGAGTGGATCATTGCAGAGTATGGGGTGCTTCGAGCCAGAGGGGCTGAACACAAAGCTGAATAGGTGGGTTGGCATCGGGCTGTGATGGGCCTCCAAGGTCAGCCCAGAATTGCAGATTTACATCCTTTTTTTCCCCCAATCCCTCCAACCCCCTCACCCAGGTCCCTGCACCCCAGCTGTCAGCCTGCTCTCTGTGAGTCTGCTGTCTGTGAGTCTGTCTTTATTTTGGTTGTTAGCTCATTTTGTTACTGGATTCCACATTATAAGTGAAATCATACAGTATTTGTCTTTCTCTGACTGGCTTATTGCAGTTAGCATAATGCTCTCCAGGTCCATCCATGTTGTCACAGAGGATAAGATTTCCTTCTTTTTTATGGCAGAGTAGTAAATGTACCACAGCTGTTTTATCCACGTATCTACTGAGGGTCGCTTAGGCTGCTTCCAGATCTTGGCTATTGTAAATAATGCTGCAGTGAACGTATGGCTGCTTATATTCTTGAGTTAGTGTTCCGGGTTTCTCTGGGTGGGTCATAAGGCAGTTCCATTTTTAATTTTTTGAGGCAACTCCACACAGCTTTCCACAGTGGCTGCACCAACCTGCATTTTTACCAGCAGGGTACGAGAGAGGGTTTCCCTTTCTCCATCTCCTCACCAGCACTTGTTGTTTGTTGATTTATTGATAGTAGCCATTCTGACAGGTGTGAGGTATATCTTTGTGGTTTTAATTTGCATATCTCTGATGATTAGTGATGTTGAGCATCTTTTCATAGGTCTATTGGCCATGTGTATGTCCTCCTTGGAAAAGTGTCTATTCAGATCCTTGGATTGTTTATTTTTTTGGTGTTGAGTTGTGTAAATTCTATATAAGTTTTGGACATTAACCCCTTATCAGATGTATTGATGTATATGTTCTCTCGTTCAGTGGGTTGTCTTTTCATTTTGTTGATGGTTTCCTTTGCTGTGCAAAAACTTTTTAATTGGATGTATTCCATTTGTTTTCTTTTTCTTTTGTTTTCCCTTGCCCGAAGCGATATAGTAGGAAAAATACTGCTACAAGAAATGTCTGAAATTTTACTGCCTATGTTTTGCACCCCATTGGCAACAGGGAAGCAGTGGAGATATTTAATCTCCTTCAAACTCCTTCAGTTTAGTTCTTCATTCTATACACTGGTCTAGGTGGTTGGCCCATGTTTCAACCTCTTTCCTGTCTCTTTTCATTGCATTCAAACGTACTGAGAAAGCTAATTGGAATAGAGAAAAAGTGATGAAATTGCAGCCTCTGGGGCAGACTAATTCATCCTTTCCATCTAATGCACTTACTACCTTTAAATACTTCTAGCTATTTGGAGCCTTCAGGTGACTTCATTTCTCCAAGTACTGTACACTTAGTTTCTTACATCTGTAGTTAATTTCTTAAGAGACCTTAATGAGACACTTCAAACAGTTTAAATGTCAATTACCAAAAAAAAAGTGACGTTTTCAATTTCCAGTAATCTGCCCATATTGGTCATTGGAACATAATCCCAGGTGGATGTAATTTAAGACAGATGCCATTCCAGAGCTTCAGTTACAAAGAATTTATACTGTATTTTCTTCAGGACTAACAAGCCAGACACTGTTGTTGCTACATTTGCAGGACTGTCTACAGTTTTGGCTTATCTGACACTGCTCCATGCTTAAAGCTTCAGTTTTGCATTTGGCTGGTGCTTTTGAATATGAAAAGATCCAAAAGATACTATGTACTTAAAAATATGTTGAACGTATAGTAAATGTAATAATTCCAATTTTTAATCCTATGCCTTTGAGAGGGAAAAAAGTATTCGTGATGTACTTTATCATAGATTTATTCTCAATGAAGCGTTTCTAAATCTGAGAAATCCTGAGTTGTTTGTTTCTTGTCACTCCTACTGTTTTTTTATCCCTATGTGCCTCCCTTTGCCTCCATTGTTGATAAAGATAAAAATGCATGAGGAAAGAGTTAAATATGGTCATGAGTATTATTTTAACAGAAAGGAAAACCAAAAACATGTAGAATAAATTAACTTTGCATTTTCTCTGCAGGTCACTTAGTGGGTGTTACATCCTTAGTCATTTGTGCTACAAAGTAAATAATTTTTGGCAGCTGGTTTAGTTTTCACCACTTCCAAGCCTATGACAAATGATCTTAGGAGATATTTGGTCTTAAAAGGAAAACTTTTATGTGTGAGTTTTAAGTTCAGTTTTGTTGTTTCTGAAGGTGTTTTTATGTAAGTCATTTATGTAGAATTTTGCTTCATTTGAATTTAAATTTTTAAAAAAGTTTTTAAAGTAGAGTCTGCCATACTGAACTATTTTTCATATGCTGGACATTTAAAAATTAATTTGCCTTTTCTGTTTTTAAAAGTCACAAAAAATATCCTCCCACTAAGCATTCGTTATGAAATTGAGAAAATAATTTTTAGTTTCTATGGTTTTAGGTTATCCCCCTCCTCCCCTCTCCCCACCCAGGAGAAATAATGTTACTAAGTATCCTTAGAACCACTATCTATTAATTTATCTGTCTGCCATAAGTCACTTTCAAGGGAAAAAAAACAGTCATACCAAGTTAGATATATGCGAATGTGTGAATTTTATATATTTTCTGGTAATCAGCCCTGCTTTAAAGGTTTCTAGGAGTTCTTGCAAAAGCAGATTATTGGTGCTGTATTTGGTGTGTTGTATGTTATTAAAACCTCATATAAATGCAGAGGTACTGACTTGTGTGGTTTACAGAACCCATCAGGACATTTTTACTTATATGTGACATGATAATTTTTCCAAGTTCCCTAATCTTTGTGTTGTGAGATACATGTATCATGTCTCATGCATACAAAAATCATGTCTGGTTTATCTAATTGGACTGTGAAATTAAACATTTTCCAGTAGTTATTTCTCAATATGCAAATCAACTGATACCCACTAAATGTATATATAAGTCAAAATATAAAGGATCAGTTGCTTAATCAGCTTTATAGGTATAAATTTAGAATGTGAATTCATGTCCCTTCTCTCTCCAGAGAGATAACTTGATGGCTTACTACTGCTTTCTCCGAGTAACATAGTAGAGCCTATTTGGCTTAATCAGCAGCCTTGGGAGTTGGAGCAATCATTTGAAATACTGAGTGGAAAAGTTCCTTGCACTTGGAAAAGTCAGGAGGCCAGGAATGAGAGACATAGCCTCATCTTTTCCCTGGTGGCCCCTCACCTGCAAATTCACACCACGGCGGTAATAAAATTGTAGGAGCTCATTTTATGTGAAACCATTAGCAGCCTGAGAATTTGGGGCTAGCTGCCTCTCATACTTTAAGACACTGGAAGGTGTCGTTTATAAGCATGGAGGGCCTGAAGGAAGGCAGAACAGGCTTGTAAACCTTCGCTTTAGGCTCTGGACGGTAATCAGTTTGTAATATAATTTAAAGTCTTAGGTTATCAGCATCACAAATATGCTGTTATGTGTTGAGGGCAAATCCCATGAAACATCTGACTGTAAAAGGGGAAAGTAATGGCCAGTTATTTCCTCCTCTTTATTGTGATATTATTTTCTTTTTCTGCCTCCATAATTGAGGGTGTAGGGGAAGGGAACCATAATACAAGCAGAATAAGTAAAACTGAGTATTTTTGTTAGTGAAAAAAAAAAAGGTGGCCATGATAGTGGTTGAAAAATCTCAACGCTTATATGATGCTTTACTTTAAAACAGCTATCCCTGCTTCTTTTATGTGTTTTATGTGTCATTGAGTGTGCTCCAATACCTGGTGACTGAATGAGTGATGTTCACAATATCCAGTCCTCAACAGCCCTGCTCAGCTCCTGTAGACTCATGCCTATCTCTTCTTTTTGGGGTCAGTCCATGTCATATTTCATCTTCCTCTTCTCCTGCTGTATTTTGTTTTTCCCAGGATTGTTGTTTTTTTTCTTTTAAAAACCTTGCCTTCTCATGATAGACCTGAAGTAGGACAGCTTCAGGTTTGTTGTTTTTGCCTCCCATGATGTTTTGGGTTTCATTTATTCTAGGACCGATCTGTTCACCTTTCTGATGGTACAGAGTATCTGCAGAGCTCTCTTCCAATACCATCTTTTAAAGGAATCAATTTTTTTACTGTCCAGCCTTCTTCACTGTCCAACTGTGCATAGTAATTGGAAATATGAAGATGTGAATGATTTCAACCTTGGCCTCTAATGAGACATCTTTGCTCTTGGTAATTTTTCCTAATTCTCCCATTGCCTTCCTTCTGAGTCTCAGCCTTCGCTTAATTTCTTGGCTGCAGCCTTCTTTTGAATTGAGGGCTGAACCAAAGTAAGCACAATCTTTAACATTTTCAGTGTCTTCATTGTCTATATTAAAATTGTGTTGTTGTTGTTGTTGTTTTTTTCTGTAGTCATGACTTTAGTCTTCTTGATATTCAAATGCTTTGGCACTTTCTTCTTTTTCTCTTACCAGAAGTCGTTTCAAGTTGTTGCTACTGTCTGCCGGTAAGATGCTGTCATCTGCATATATCCAAAGTTATTGATATTTCTTCCACCAATTTTCACTCCTCCTTCCTCTGAGTCTAGCCCAGTTTTTCATATGATATGACAGAGAATATGTGGCTGACTTTGAATTTCCAGGCTGGGGCAGGTGACAGGCTCCATGACTGTGAATGTTGTTGAGTTTTTTCCTTGATGTTGGTTTCTCATTTCAAGCCCTTGTGGTCCGAGAAAATGCTTGTTGTAATTTCAATTTCCCTGAATTTGTTGAAGCTTGTTTTGTGTCCTATCAAGTGGTCTATCTTTGAAAATGTTCCATGTGCATTTGAAAAGAACGTGTAGTTTGCTTCTTTGGGATGAAAGGTTCAGTTAAATCCATTTGATCTAATGCACCATTCTGTTCCACAGTATCCTTGTTGACGTTTTGTTTGGAAGATCTACCCATTGTTGACAGTGGGGTGTTGAAATCCCCTACTATCAGTTCTTGCTGTCTGTATCTTTCTTGAAGTCGTCCATGATTTTCCTTACATATTTGGGTGCTGCTATGTTGAATGCATATAGGTTTGCAATGTTTATGTCTTCTTGATGGATTCTTCCTTTGAGTACTAATGAAGTGTCCTTCTGTGTCTCTTTTTATGGCCTTTCTTTTGAAATCTATTTTGTCTGATATAAGTGTTGCCAGTTTTGCTTTTTTTTCCTGTCCATTACTTGGAATATTTTTTTTCCATCCCTTTACTTACAGTCTGTGCACGTCCTTTGTTCTGAGGTGAGTCTTTTGTAGGCAGCACATATGCGGGTCATGTTTTGTAATCCATTCAGCTACCCTATGTCTTTTGATTGGAGCATTAATTCATTTACATTTAAAGTTATATTGATAGCTACTTATTCATTTTTTTCCCTTTGTACCTATGTTCTTCTCTTTCTCTTTTTTTTTTTTCATCTTCTTAGAGCAGTCCCTTTAGCATACCTTGCAGTGCTGGTTTGGTGGAGCTGTATTCTGTTAGCCTTCTTTTGTATGGGAAACTCCTTATTTCACCTTCCATTTTAATTGAGAGCCTTGCTGGGTAGAGGAGTCTTGGTTGCAGGCCTTTGCTTTTCATGACTTGGAATATTTCTTGCCACTCCCTTCTGGCTTGCAGTATTTCTGCTGAGAAGTCAGCTGCTAGCCATGTTGGGGCTCCCTTATATGTTACTACCTCTTTCTCCCTTGCTGCCTTTAGGATTCTCTGTTTGTCTTTGATATTTGCCATTTTAGTGATGGTGTTCTTGGAGTGGGCATCACTGGGATTCTCTTGAATGGGACCCTCTGTACTTCCTGGACTTGTGTGACTTTTTCTCTTCTCCAATTGATGAAGTTTTCCATCATTACTTCTTCAAACAGGTTTTCTATCCCTTCCTCCTCTTCTCCTTCTGGAATCCCTATTATATGGATATTATTACGTTTCAGGTTGTCCTGCATTCCCCTAAACACCTTTGAAGAACCTTCCATTAATAGATAACATTTGTGCATATGCAAACAGTTACCATTCTTACGTCATTGGATTTGTTGTGCCAAATCAAAAGGAACTAACAGAACTAGCTCGAAAAAAAGGACTGACAGGGACATGGGAGGAGCTGTGTAACAGCTGTGAGATGGAAAATGAGGTACTCAAAGTGCTCTCTGAAGCTGCTATTTCAGCAAGTCTGGAAAAGTTTGAAATTCCAGTGAAAATTCGTTTGAGTCCCGAACCGTGGACCCCGGAAACTGGTCTGGTGACAGATGCCTTCAAGCTGAAACGCAAAGAGCTTAAAACACATTACCAGGCGGACATTGAGCGAATGTATGGAAGAAAATAATTATTCTCTTTCAGCGTCAGTTTGCTGCAGGGAGCTCAGATCAAATAGGAAAATACTTGAAATGCATGTCTCAAACTGTGAGGCAAACTCCATTCCTCATATTAAACCTAAACTATTACTTCTCATGACATCGCCACTTTTACTGACAGGGTGAGTAAAATACTAAGACAGCAAACTTGTGTCTTTCTCTTCTTTCATCCCCTCCTGCAATTCACTTCACTACCTAGGGCTGCACTTGGCAGCATGAGGACTTTTCTGAATCATACTGGGGAACAGTGACTTTAAAACCTCACGTTTTTAAACATGATTTGTATGTTCTGTATAATGTTCAGTTTGTAACTTTTTAAAGTTTGGATGTATAGAGGGATAAATAGGAAATGTAAGAATTGGTTATTTGGGGGGCTTTCTTTACACAGTATTTAAAAATGTAAGGTTATGTATGATGTGAAATTATGTAAATTTCAAATGCTTATGAATCAAATCATTGTTGAACAAAAGCTTTGTTGCTGCGTAATTATTGTCTTGTATGCATTTGAGAGAAATAAATATACCCATACTTATGTTTTAAGAAAAAAAAATTCTTTAATTCTTTTTGTGTCTTTTTTCATTCTTGCTCTTTCTGGGAGCTTTTTTCTATCTTGTCCTCCAGCTCGCTTATTCAGTCCTCTGCTCCATTGAGCCTGCTTTTGATTCCTCCTACTGTGTTCTTCAATTCAGGAATTGAATCCTTCATTTTCTCTTGTCTCTTATTGATAGTTCCTATGTCCTTTTTCATGCTGATATAGTTTGCAGTAAGTTCCTCATAGTTTCCCTATAGTTTTTGGTAATTTTCTCTGCGCTCACTGAGCTCATTGAGCTTCCTTACAACTATTGTTTGGAACTCAATATCTGATAGTTTACTTGCCTCTATTTCATTTAGTTCTCTTTGTGAGGATTCCTTTTTTCCCTTAGATTGGGGGGTGTCTCTTTGTCTTCCCATTATTTGTGAGACTCTTCTTTTTTCCTTCTGCTTCTTAACCTGATCTATCTTGATTTCCTGACTTTGTGATGTGAACTCTGTGGTAGAAGAGCTGTGGATTCAGTGGTGCAGTGTCCTTGATCTCCTGAACTTGCTGCTCTTTGTATGCATTTTATGCTGGGTATATTGGCTCTTACTGTTTAACATTGGGGATCTGCCTCTGATGATTTCAGATGTTGATCCGGTCTGACCTTAGTCAGTCGGTTCAAGACTTCTAGGAATCTACTGTCTGTGGCAGTCTTGATTCAGTTGTTAATCTAGTCACTCTTCACTTAGCAATCAGGTTTAGGCACCACAGGGTGGGGCAGAGTTCCTTCTGGTGGTAAGGCTATTGTTTCCTCTCAGGGTGTTGCCTCTCTGGGGAATGATCTGCCTGAGTAAGATGGCTGCTGATGTATGGGGGATGCCTCAGCACCGGGATTCTGCCAGCTATTCTCTCAGTTCTCTCCCCAAAGCCTCCGTCTCCGGTCTCTCCTCCAGTTTCTCCTATCCACTTTGCACCGCCTTTAACCAGGGATCTACTCTCTGTGGCTGCCACTCTGTACTCAGCAGTCAGGCGTATGTACCACAGGGCAGGTCAGAGTGCCTCCTGGGGGCAGGGCTATTGTTTCCTCACATGCTGTGGCCCCTCTGGGGAGTGTACTGCCTGAGCAAGATGAGTGCTGCTGTATGGGGGATGAGTCAGCACCAGCATCCTGCTGTCTATTCCCTCAGTTCTCTTCCCAAAGCCTCCTTCCCCAGTTTCTCCTTGGGTGTCTCTGCCCCCAACTTTGCCAGAGCCCAGGGTAAGTGGCTTCAAATGAAAATGTATGCGTTGGCTCTTTGCATCTCCAGCTGCCCCTCTGTGGCAGAGAGCAGCCTTGCTGATTTTCGCAGCTGGCTGTTATATGTGTACTTTTTGTGCTCTAGTGCTGTCAGCTGGGAATCCCACTTATGATTTAGACCCCATTCTTCTCAGGGGGATCCAACTGGCTGTTTACGTATCCCTCTGTCGCTGCTGCCCATGGGCACCCCGCCATCTTTCTTCAGTCTCCACTGCACTCCTTACCAGTCAGATTGTGCAAAAGCTGATTTTTCTGTCTGTTCAAGATTATAAGGCTTCTCTCTTGCTATTGTTTAGTTGTTTGTTCCTGGTGATTTCTCCAAATTTTAGTTGTAATTCCAGATTGGTCCTGGGAGGAGGTCAGTGTGATTTCCATTTACTTCTCCGCCATCTTGCCCATTCCCAGATTCAACTTTTTAAAATTAAATATAAGAATAATGCTCCTCAATCTTTTGAATGTAATTTTAAAATAAAATGTAACAACGCAAAAAATGTATAACTATGATAATGAAAACCCATAGGATACATGGGTTTTCCCTCCCTGTGAGGAAAGCCTATAAGGATCCCAAATTCTCAGACACATGCAAGATGGTTCCAAGAGATTGTTAGGAAGAATTCTCATTTCATGATTTCTGACTGTGGGTTGGATGGTTGGGAAGCCCACGCTGATTGAGGGAGTGAGGCTCAGCCCATGGGCACTTGGACCCTTCAGTACTGCAGCTTTGTCTAGTGTGAAGAAGGCCCTGGTCACTGGAATATTCAGTCACTGTCCGCCAAAGCCAGGTATGGGAGGGTGGGAAGTAGTCATGGGTGAGTTGCTTGAATCCACTACCCAGGTGAAATCGAAAGTGTTGCTCATTTCTAATCTGCTGAACTCAGGTGCTTGCTGGGCATGGCCTTCATGAGTACTTTGTCCCTGGGTTCCTCCTTCCCCTCAGGAACTTATTTGTCCCTGGAGTCATCAGAGTTATCTCTTTACCCAGAATCTTTGACTTTACTCTGGAGAGAAAATGCAGTGGGTTTGTATGAAGGGACTAGAAGGCTTGGGATACTGTGCATCTATCTGCTTCCCAAGGCAACCCCTAGTGGATTTGAATGGCTGAACAGTTCCTTCTCCCACCCACAGTTTGCACATTGCTCTGGTGGTAAAAGCTTAAGACTGATTGCATTGTATTCACATATTCCAAATAAAAAGAAATATATATATATATATATTTTATTTTACAGCTCTTTAGGCTTTTCTTGTCATTTATTTTTTTAATATTTTTTGAAGATTTTATTTATTTATTTTTAGAGAGCAGTTGGGAGGGAGAAAGAGAGGGAGATAAACGTCAATATGTGGCTGCCTCTCACGCACCCCGCACTGGGGACCTGGCCTGCAACCCAGGCATGTGCCCTGACTGGGAATCAAACTGGCGACCCTTCGGTTTGCAGGCCAGCACTCAATCCACTGGGCCACACCAGCCACGGCCAGGCTTTTCTTTAAAAAAAAAAAAACACACCAAAAAAACCTTAAGTAAAAAGATTTTTTTTACTTATTTTTAGAGAGGGGATGGGAGGGAGAAAGACAGGGAGAGAAACATCAATGTGTGGTTACTTCTCACATGCCCCCAACTGGGGACCTGGCCCACAACCCAGGCATGTGCCCTGGCTGGGAATTGAACCACTGACCTTTTGGTTCCCAGGCTGGTGTTCAATCCACTGAGTCACACCAGCCAGGGCTGGATTTCCAGGCTTTTCATCAGGATGATTTGCAGTTTTTGACTTTGTTATCTAGTGTCCATAATTATCTGTATCCTCAGGTTTTCTGCCAACACCTCCATCTTCAACAGGATAGAAAAGGCGGAGAAAAGAATTGCTTAAACAGGTGGGAGTCTGAACCAAGGAACACATGCATTTCTGACATATTAGCAGGAAATTATCTTGTTTTTGTCTTTATTCATAATTACATTAAAATTTAGGCATTCAGTAAAGGAAGTTGAGGGAATGCATGTCAACAGCCACCATCTTTACTTGTTCCTCCTCAATTTAGATCATTCAGGGCATTGGTGGGTTGTTTTTTTTTTAATCTGTTTTTTCTTTTCTTTTTAAATCTTTCGTATTACAGTTGATATTCAATATTATTTTCTATTACTTTCGGATATACAGCATACTGGTTTGACAATTATATAATTTACAAAGTAATCTCCCCAATAATTCAAGTACCCACCTGGCACAATATATATTTATTATAATATTAATGACTGTATGCCCTATGCAGTACTTTACAGCCCCATGACAATTTTGTATTTGCCAATTTGTACTTCTTAATTGTATCACCTTTTTCACCTAGCTCCCTCTCTCCCATCCCCTCTGGCAACTCTCAGTTTGTCCTTTGCATCCATGAGTTTGTTTGTTTTGTTTATTCATTTATTTAGTTATTTAGGTTCCACATATAAGTGAAATCATAATGCTATTTATCTTTCTCTGAGTTATTTCACTTAGCATAATACCTTCTAGGTCCACCCATGTTATCACAAATGGTAAGATTTCATTCTTTTTTTTATGGCTGAGTAATGTTCCATTGTATATATGGACAACTTTTTATGAACTGAGTAATTTTTTTATTTTAAGGTGTTGCGGGCTAAGTTGTGGGTCTCCCAACGCTACTCATATGTTGAAGTACTAACACCCAGTACCTCAGATGTGAATGTATTTGTTGGAGATAGGGTCTTATAATGGTAACTGGGGTAAAATGGGGCCCTGTGGATGGGCCCTGATCCAGTATGACTGGTTTCTGTGTGAAAGGAGATTAGGACACAGATGTGAGATCAAGGAAAAAAGACCATGTGAAGACACAGTGAGAGGGTGGCCATCTGTAAGCCAAGGAGCTCTTAGAAGAAAGCAATGCTCCCAACAACTTGATCTTGGACTGCTACTCTCCAGGGCTGTGAGGGGGAAAAAAAATTTCTCCTGTTTAGGCAACTCAGTATGTGGCATTTTGTTATGGCAGCACAGAAAACACTCCATGGAGGTTGACCTGTGTGTTCTAGGCTATTTAACAGCATCCCTGGCCCTCTACCCATTGATATAACTGGCAACCCCCCAAACCCACAGTTGTTGCAGCCAGAATGTTTCCACACATTGCCAAATGTCCCCTGAGGAACAAAATCTTCCTCCCCTCCCCACTGAGAACCAGTTTCAGATGGCCTCTGGTCACCTTTTCAGTGCCAGTGACTGCTCCCAAACCAAGTAGATAATCAAGTATTACCTGAATGAATTCACTTGCCTGGCTCTCTGTCTTGGGTCTCACTGCTCCATTACAAACTCCTTTTGCTGCAATTAAAGTAGTAATTCCAGTTTAATTTATAGCAGACTGTGAGTTATGACATCCTGCCTTTGTAAAAATAGAGGCCTCAGCTGCTCCTTGTAGTAGAAAGGTTGAAGAATCCTTTTTTGAAGTTGGTTTCTCCATGTAGGAGGAGACTGGCTTGACTTTCTGAAATTTAGAAACAAAACACCTTTGCCAAAATCTGTGTACTCTGCAAAGCTGACGAATATGAGAAGTTAGTATTTTTAGAGAGTAATGTTCTAGAGGGAGAAGGTAACTGACCAAGTGAGGATGTTTTATAACTTATTTTTCCCAGAAAGGCAGAAAAGAACGAAAAGTCAGTTAAAAATAATATTTAGAATTTAGCATCCTTACTTTGGCATTTATGAATATGAAGTCTCTACCACAGCAAAAAGTACTATACACTGGAAAAGTCAGCCAAAGCCCACACTAATTCCTATGCTTATTTCTTGGCCCCATCTTGGCAGTTTCTGATCATGTGTGATGATTCTGTCTTGGACTTACTTCTATGTCTTAAAGATAGTTTTTATGTGATGCTTCCCAGGCTTTCTCTTTTTCCAGAAGATCTTTTATGATGTCTGAACTGGAACTCTTGCATGAATCTGATTCTGATGAAGAAAGAGCTTCTTCTTTATTTAATTAATTATTATTGATTTAATCTTTATTGTATTTTTTTCCATTACCATTTAGTCCTCTTATATCTTCTTCCCCCCAGCAATCACCACACTGTTGTCCATATCCATGAGCCTTTTTTCCTTTTGCTCAATCCCTCCACTCCCTAACCTCCCCCCTTGCAGCTGTCATCCTACTGTCCATCTATGAGTCTGTCCCCATTTTCCTGGTCAGTTCAATTTGTTCATTAGATTCCACATATGTCGGAAATCATATGGTGATTGCCTTTTTCTGACTGGCGTATTTCACTTATCATAATGTTTTCCAGGTTGATCCATACTGTCGAAAAGGGTAAAAATTTTTTCTTTATTACTTTATTACGGCCAAATAGTATTCCATTGTGTAAATGTCCCATAGTTGTTTTATCCGTTCATCTATTGATGGACACTTGGACTGCTTCCATATCTTGGCTATTGTAAATAACACTGCAATAAACAGAGGGATGCTTATGTTCTTTCGAATTAGTGTTTTGGATTTCTTTGGATATATTCCCATAAGTGGGATAGCTGGGTCAAAAGGCAGATCCGTTTTTGAGTTTTTGAGATATCTTCATACTGCTTTCCACAGGAGCTGCACCAGTCTGCGTTCCCACCAACAGAGCAAAAGGGTTCCCCTTTCTCCACATCCTTGCCAGCACTTATTGTTTGTAGATTTATTGATGATAACCATTCTGAGAAGTGTGATATGGTATCTTATTATGGTTTTAATTTGCATTTCTCTAAGGATTAGTGACATTGAGCATCTTTTCACATGTCCATTGGTCATCTGTATGTCCTTTATGGAGAAGTGTTTATTCAGGTCCTTTGGCCATTTGGTAATTGAGTTATTTGGGGGTTTTTTGGTGTTGAATTTTGTAAGTACTTTATAAATTTTGGCTATTAATCCCTTATCAGATGTGTTGGTGAATGTGTTCTCCCATTCTGAGGGTTGTCTTTTTTATTTTGTTGATGATTTCCTTTGCTGTGCAAAAACTTTTTAGTTTGATGAAATCGGATTTGTTTATTTTTTCTTTTGTTTCCCTTGCCTGAGGAGATATATCTGATAAAATATTGCTATGAGCAATGTCTGTGGTTTTGCTGCCTATGTTTTCTTCTACAGTTCTTATGATTTCAGATCTAACATTTGTCTTTGATCCATTTTGCATTTCTTCTTGTGTGTGGCATAAGAAAAAGGTCTAATTTTATCTTTTTGCATGTATCTGTCCAATTTTCCCAACACCACTTGTTGAATAAACTATCTTTAGCCCATTGTATGTGCTTGCTTCCTCTGTCAAATATTAATTTACTGTAAAGGTGTGGGTTTATTTCTGGGATCTCTATTCTGTTCCATTGATCTAAGAGTCTGTTTTTATGCCAATATTGTGCTGTTTTGACTACTATGGCCTTACAGTGTACTTTGATATTATGTAGTGTGATTCCTCCAACTTTGTTCTTCTTTCTCAGGATCACTGTTGCTATGTGGGGCCTTTTGTAGTTCCATATAAATTTTTGAAATATTTTTTTCTGGTTCTGTGAAACACATCACTGGAATCTAGATAGGAATTATGTTGAATTGATAAATTGATAAATTGGGTAGTAAAGACCTTTTAATGATATTAATTCTTACTATCCATGAACACAGTATGTGCTTTCACTTCTTTGTATCTTCTTCAGTTTCTTTTTTCACTGTCTTATAATTTTCTGAGCAGAGGTTTTTTACATCCTTGGTTACATCCCAGTATTTTATTCTTTTTCAAGCAATTGTGAATGGGATTGTTTTCTTAATTTTCCTTTCTGTTAGTTTGTTATTGGCATGTAAGATTGCAACTGATTTCTGGATATTAATTTTGTATCCTACTACTTTGCTGAATTCATTTATCAGTTCTAGTAGTTTATTGGTGGAATCTTTGGGGTTCTCTGTGTACAGTATCATGTCATCTGCAAATAAAGACAGTTTTACTTCTTCCTTTCCAATTTGGATGCCTTTATTTCTTGTTCTTATCTGAATGCTGTGGCTAGGACTTCTAGTACTATGCTTTTTTATAAATTTTATTTTTCTTAGAGCGGGAGGGAGGGAGAAAGAGATGGGAGAGAAACATCACTATGTGAGAGAAATGTAGATCAATTGCCTCTTGCATGTCCTAAAAGGGGACCTGGCTGATACCCAGGCATGTGCCCTGACTGGGAATTGAACTGCAATCTTTTGGTTCCCAGGCTGACGTTCAAACCACTGAGCCACACCACCCAGGGCCAGTACTACGCTGAATAAGAGAGTTGAAAGCGGACTTCTGTGTCTTGTTCCCAATCTTAAGGGGAATGCTTGTGGTTTTTGTCTGTTGAGTATGATGCTGGTAGTGGGTTTGTCATATATAGCCTTTGTTATGTTTAGGTATGTTCCCCCTATTCCCACTTTGCTGAGAGTTTCTATCATAAATGGGTGCTGGATTTTATCAAATGCTTTTTCTGCATTTATTGATGATTATGTGGTTTTTATCTTTCATTTTGTTTATGTGGTGTGTTACATTTATTGATTTGCTAATGTTGTACCAATCTTGCATTCCTGGAATAAGTCCTACTTGATCATGGTGTATGATCTTTTTGATGCATTGCTGTATTTGGTTTGCTCATGTTTTGTTGAGGACTTTAGTGTTCATGTTCATCAGAGATATTGCCTATAATTTTCTTTTTTTGTAGTGTCTTTATCTGGTTTTGGAATTAGGATAAAGCAGGCCTTGTAAAATGACCTTGGGAGCTTTCCTTCCTCTTGAATTTTTTGAAAGTGTGAGAAAGAGAGGTGTTAGTTCTCCAAATATTTGATACAATTCCCCTGTGAATCCATCTGGTCCAGGGCTTTTGTTTCTTGGGAGTTTTTTGATTACTGCTTCAGTTTCACTTGGTGTAATCTGTCTATTCAGATTCTCTGATTCTTCCTGATTTAGTTTTGGAAAATAGTATGTTTCTAGGAATTTATCCATTTCATTCAGGTTGTCCAGTTTGTTGGCATATAGTTGTCCATAATATTTTCTTGCAATCCTTTTTATTTCATTGGTATCAGTTGTTATTTCTCCTCTTTCATTTCTGATTTTATTTATTTGGGTCCTTTCTTTTTTTTTCTTGATGAGTCTGGTTAAAGATTTGTCAATCTTGTTTATCTTTTCTAAGAACCAGCTTTTGGATTCATTGGTCTTTTGTATCATTTATTTTAGACTCTTTCATTTCTGCTCTGATCTTTATTATTTCCTTTCTTCTATTCACTTAGGCTTTGTTCTTTTTCAGTTTCCTTAACTGTAAAGTTAGATTGCTTATTTGAGCTTTTTTTTGTTTTTTTGTTTTTGTATTTTTAGATAGGCTTAAATGCTATGAATTTCCCTCTTAGGATTGCTTTCCCAGTAACCCACCGATTTTGGATTGTTGTGTCCCTATTTTCATTTTTTTCAAGGTATCTTTTGATTTCTTCCTTGATCTTGCTGTTAACACATTCATTATTTAATAAAATGTTATTTAGCTTCCATGTCTTTCTGTGTTTTCCAGTGTTCTTCTTGTGATTGATTTCTAGCTTTATAGTGTTGTGGTCAGAGAAGATGCTTGACGTGATTTCAGTCTTCTTAAATGTATTGAGACATGTTTTGTGTCCTATCATGTGGTCTATCCTAGAAAACATTCCATATGCACTTGAAAAGTATGTAGAGTCTGCTGTTTTGGAATGAAATGCTCTGAAGATACCAGTTAAATCTATTTGACTTAGTGTGTCATTTAAGGCTGCTGTTTCCTTGTTGATTTTCTGTCTGGAAGATCTATCCATTGAAGTCAATCGGTGTTAAAAAATCCCCAACTATGACTGTCCTTCTGTCCATCTCTCCCTTTATGTCCACCAAGGTTTGCTTTACATATTTAGTTGCTTATATGTTGGGTGCATAAATATTTCCTAGGGTTATATCCTCTTGTTGGATTGTTCCTTTAATCATTACATAGTGTCCTTCTTTATCTCTTATTACAGCCTTGGTTTTAAAGTCTATTTTATTTTTATATAAGTACTGCTACCCCAGCATTTTTTCCCTTTCTATTTGCATGAAACATCTTTTTCCACCCCTTTTCCTTCAAATTGTGTATATGTTTCAATCTAGGATGTGTCTCTAGGAGGCAGTATATATATATATATATATGAGTCTTTTTTTTCTTATCCATTCAGATACCCTATGGTTTTCAGTCAGAGCATTTAAGCTATTTACATTTAAGGCGATTATCAATAGATACATATTTAGTGCCATTTTATTGTTGGACTATATTCTTCTGATTTTCCTCTCCCTCCTTCACCTTCTCTTCCTCCTCCCCCCTTCTCCTCCACCTTCTCTCCCTCTTCTTCTTTCTTCTTCTTTTAACAAGCCCTTTAACATTTGCTGCAGTACTGTTTTTGTGTTAACAAACTCCTTTAGTTTTTTCTTGTCTGGGAAGCTCCTTATTTCTTCTTCAAATTTAAATGATAGCCTTGCTGGGAAAAGTAGCCTTGGTGTAGGTCCTTGCTTTTCAATACCTTGAATGTTTCACAATTCTCACTTCTGGCCTGAAATGTTTCTGTTGAGATATCAAAGGACAGCCTAATTTGGGCTCCCTTGTATGTAGCTCTCTGCTTTTCTCTTGCAGCTTTTAGGATTCTCTTCTTCCCATAAGTCTTGTCATTTTAATTATGATGTGTCTTAGTATAGGCAGGCCTCTTTGGGTCCAACTAGTTTGGGACTCTCTGAGTTTCCTGGACTCGTATGTTTTTTTCCTTCACCAGATTAGGGAACTTTTTGGTCATTACTTCTCCAGATAGGTTCTCGATCCCTTGCTCGCTGTCTTCTCCTTCTGCTATTTGCATGATGCGAATGTTGTTCCCTTCATGTTGTCCAAAATGTTTCTTATGATCTCATTTGTTTAAATTATTTTTTCTTTTCCCTGCTCTGCTTGGGTGTTTATGTTGTTGTTGTTGTTGTTGTTGTTTTCGGTACCTTATCTTCCAAATCACTGATTTGTTCCTCTTCTTCATCTAACCTATTTATTCCTTCCAGTATATTATTTATTTAAGATATTGCATTCTTTATTTCTGACTGATTCTTTGTTAATGGTTTCTATGTCTTTTTTCATGCTCTTGAGTATCCTTATAATCATTACTATAAATGCTCTATCTGATAAATTGCTTATTATCATTTGTCTAGCTCTTCTTCTGGAGAATTCTCTTGTCCTTTCATATGGGGCCTGTTTCTTTGTCTTCCCACTTTGGTGGCTGCTTTGTGTTTGTTTCTACATATTATAGAGGCAGAGACTCTGGTGTAGGCCTTTGTTAGACGCTACTTGTGACTGGCCCTGGTCAGTCTCTTTGGACCTATCAGCAATCCACAGCATTTGGCTCCCTTTACTGGGCCTGTCTATGTGCAGAAAGAACCAGGCTGCACACCAAGGCTGGTTTTTATCAGCAGTGGGCCCTGGGGAGGGTCACTGAAATCTCATAGAGCTCCCAGAGATCCGCCTTAGTTGTTAAACTATTAATGATATAGCTGCAAGCTGTAAAAACAGCAGCCCAGTTGAAGCTCTACAGTGTGGGGCAGAGTAATTCTTGCAGTTGTGGCTATTGCTTCTTCTCAAGTTGATGCTATTTGGAGAGGAGCGCTGTGCCTGAGAAAGATGGCCTCTGTAGTATAGGGAATGACTGAGCTCAGGGATCCTGGTGGTTGTTCTCTCAGTTCTCTCCCCAGAGCCACCAATCCCAGACTCTCCTCAAGCATCTCTAGTCAAATCTGCCCTCCCTCTGCTGGAGCCCAGGGTAAATGGGTGCAAATGAAATTTTGTGCATTCGTCCTTTAAGAGGCACTCTGCATATCTAGCCCTCTCTTCCTGGCAGACAGAAACCCTGCTGCTTTTCATAGCTGGGTATTATCTGGGTTCCTTTCTAGCTTAATGCTGTAGGCTGGGGAGCCCTGCTTGAGATTTAGACCCCACATTTCTCAGGGGGAACTCCCTGACTGCTGATATATCTCTCTGGAACTTCTGCACTCCCTACCAGTCTTGTTGTGGTGAAGTGGTTTCTTCTGTCTGTCCTTGGTTAAAAGGCTTCTTTCCTGCTAGTGTTCAGTTGGTTATTCAGGATGATTTCTTTACAATTTAGTTGTAACTCCAGATTGGTCCTGGGAGGAGGTTAGTGTAGCTTCCACTTACTCCGCTGCCATGTTCAATCTCTCAAGCTTCTTCTTGAATATCCGTACACCAGAAGAATCATCAGGTTTATCAGGCTCTATTTTCTCTAGGGAGTACAGTTTTGACTAAAGAAGTGACTACTGAAGGCATATCCGAGTATTTCATTTTATTATCATCCTGTTCATACATATAGAGAATAGCTTTTCCGTAGATCATCTTTTATTTTTGTTTTTTTACATTTCAACAGTTTTCTTGTATCCTTTTCTTGCCTGATCTACCAGAAGGTGAAATTCATTCTGATGTTTTTTTACAATATTTACTGTGAATTTCATCTCTTTCCTTTTTTTTTTTTTTTTTTTGGTTCTTCGTAAAAACCACTGAGCTTTCATTTAGTTTACTAGCTTCAAGACACAGCCTAGTCTTCTCCATATTTTCCATTTCTTGAATGATTTCAGCAGCTGATTTAGGGTGCAAAGCATCACAGTGGGCATTGTACATATGTACAAATTCTTAGTGCCTTTTAATGAGCTGTTTTTATTTCATTCACTTGCTGTTTCAGCTTTTACTTTAAATTGTGATCTGATAGCAAGTTATACACAGTTTTGGGCAGTGGCTCCTTTTGTGAACAGAACTTCTGAGGCTTTCCTTCTTCTGTTTATGTGATAAACAGTTGTCCAAATGCTTATAAATGTGATCTCCTAGAATATTAACCCTGCAAACGGATAGTCGACTTTAGTAACTTGTTTCAAAGTTGAGGTATAGGGTGCCTCAGCAACATTAGCTTCTGTGATGCCTGAAGCTGTCTTTTCTAAGGAAGGGGTCTCTTTGGTCTTTGCAGAAGTGCTCACCTCTTTTTGAGAGCTGAATTTGTTTTCATTCTTATTTATCAGCAATTCTGATGCAGAACCACCAGTTTTCTCTAATCAAAAAAAATCTCCATTAACCTAGCTTCCTTGCTTTAAAGACTGTCTGAAGGCTACAGGAGTGTGTACTTTGGCAGCAAAGTTCTTTGCAGAGAAGGAAGGAGAAATGGG
Organism: Pteronotus mesoamericanus; assembly: GCF_021234165.1. Taxonomy (NCBI): domain Eukaryota; kingdom Metazoa; phylum Chordata; class Mammalia; order Chiroptera; family Mormoopidae; genus Pteronotus; species Pteronotus mesoamericanus. Next base: position 1,983,118 of record NW_026555109.1, read on the forward strand.
TGGTGACTCTAAGACAAACTGCACAAATGATTCCATACAAAATTCAAGCTTTTTGCCAGTTCATCTATTACACAGTTTTTTCCCCAGCTCTGTGTCTGTCACAAAACAAGTTGGACATTGTGTTTTATAACACAAAATTTTTCTTATACAGAGAGAACAGTAGTTATGTGAACACTGAAGAATCATCATTTCAGTTTTGTAATATTCAAAGCAAATTCCACACTGCAGCAAATCATCTACTGTCTTGAAGACTTCTAGGCTCAGAGGCCATGGAGGCTTGGCCATTCCAAAGGAGGCTGGGAGTTTCATTGCCCACTGGCCTCCTGCACTCCACTGCCACTGTAAATCTCCCATGCTACTAGGGCAATGGTGCTTTAGATCAGGGCTCCCCACCTATTAGTCAGCTGGAAAATAATTTATTGGGTCAGTTTGAGTGCTTAAAAAAATGAATTAGACTTCCAGCCAAGATGGAGGCATATCTAGACATGCTTCGCCTCCTCACACATCCATAAGAAGGATCACAACTAACTCCAAAGCTGAAAATAACCAGGGCTTCCTGAAAACTGAACTGTATGGAAGTCAACAACCATGGATTTAAAGAAGAAATATTCATCCAGATGGGTAGGAGGGGCGGAGCTAGGGAGCTGGGGCAGAGAGGACATGTTGTGGTGATGAGGTAATGGCAACAAGGCAGCTAGGATGGCAGCCAGCAGAGTAGGCAGTCCCACATTCATGTGTGGTGGGTAAAAACTGGGAGAGACACTTGGGGAGCAAGCGATCCCAGCCCCAGGCCAGACAGCCCAGGGTTCCAGCACTGAAAAAAAATAAAGCCTCATAACTTCTGGCTGTAAAAACTAGTGGGGGACACAGTGGCAGAAGAAATTGCTGGTCTCTGATGAGCATCCATTTAAAGGACCCACATAGTCCTAGAATGTAACCAAACCCACCCACTCTAGGATTCAGCACGAGGGCAGCAGCTAGAAGGGCGCCAGTCACATATGGGAAGTGGGGGAAATGACTAGAAATAGGTAGAGAGCCAAGCGAGTGACACTGTTCCCTCTCCAACTCCTCTCCCACATACAGCGGGTTGTCCCACCCTGGTGAATACCTAAGGCACCACCCCTTACAAGGTAATAGGTCCACCAAGACAGGGAGTCAAAGAAGCTCTACCTCACACACAGAAACAAACACAAGGAGGCTGCCATATTGAGGAGACAAAGAAATATGGCCCAACTAAAAGCACAGATCAAAACTCCAGAAAAAGAACTAAGCAAAGTGGAGATAACCAACCGATCAGATGCAGAGTTCAAAACACTGGTGATAAGGATGTTGGGATAACTCATTGCATATGACAAATGCAGAAGGGAAGAAATGAAAGCTATTCTAAGTGAAATAAAGAAAAATCCGTAGGGACCCAACAGTGAAGGGAAGGAAGCCGAGGTTCAAATCACCAATTTGGAACATAAGAAAGAAATAAACAGTCAAAAGGTACAGAATGAAGAAGCAAGAATTAAAAAAAATTAGGATAGTATAAGAAGACTCTGGGACATCTCCAAAAGTGCCAGCATCTGAATCATAGGGATGCCAGAAGGAGAAGAGGAAGAACAAGAAATTGAAAACTTACTTGAAAAAATAATGAAAGAAAACTTTCCTAATTTGGCAAAGGAAGTGGACACATAAGTCCAGGAAGCACAGAGAGTCTCAAACAAGTTGGATCCAAAAAGGACCACACCAAGACATATAATTAAAATGTCTAAGGTTAAAGATAAAGAGAGAATCTTAAAAGCAGCAAGAGAAAAACAGAGTTACCTTCAAAGGAGTTCCCATAAGACTGTCAGCTGATTTCTCAAAAGGAACTATGCAGGCTAGGAGGAATTGGCAGGAAGTATTCAAAATTATGAGAGGCAAGGACCTACAATCAAGATTACTCTATCCAGCAAAGCTATCTTTTAGAATTGAAGGGCAGATAAAACTTTTTGAGGACAAGATAAAGCTAAAGGAGTTCATCATTACCAAGCCCTTATTATATGAAATGTTAAAGGGACTTATTTAAGAAAAGGAAGATCAAAACTATGAACAGTAAAATGGCAACAAATTCACAACTATCAAAAACTGAACCAAAAATAAAAAACCCCCTAGAAAAACAAACTAAGCAAACAATTAGAACAGGAACAGAATCGTAAAAATAGAGATCACTTGGAGGGTTATCAGCAGGGACAGAAAAGGGGGAGAATGGGGGAAAAGGTGCATGGATTAAGAAGCATAAATGGGCCCTGGATGGTGTGGTTCAGTGGATTGAGTGCCAGACTGCAAACCAAAGGGTCACCGGTTTGATTCCAAGTCAGGTCCCATGCGTGGGTGGCAGGCCAGGCTCTCAGTAGGGGATGCAGGAGAGGCAACCATACATTGATGTTTCTCTCCTTCTCTTTCTCCCTCCCTTCCACCCCAAAGGTAAATAAAATCTTTTTTTAAAAAAGAAGCATAATTGGTAGGTACAAAATTGACAGGGGAGGTGTTAAGAGTAGCATAGGAAATAGAGAAGCCAAAGAATTTATATGCACAACCCATGGACATGAACTAAGGGGGGGATTGCTGGAGGGAAGGGGCATACCAGGCAGAGGGGGGCAAAGGGGAAAAAAATTGGGACAACTGTAATAGCATAATCAATAAAATATACTTTAAAAATCCAAATCAAATAGTGATAATCTTATTCTTAAAAAAAAAAAAAAACCTATAACAGAATAGAAACTGTTCTATTCAAAGTTTTTTTTAAGATTTTACTTATTTATTTTTTAGACAGAGAAGAAGGGAGGGAGCAAGAGAGAGAGACATCGATCGGTTGCCTCTCAGTAGCCCCCAGCTGGGTACTTGGCCTGCAACCCAGTAATGTGCCTTGACTTGGAACCAAACCAGTGACCCTTTGGTTTGCAGGCTGGTGCTCAGTCCACTGAGACACACCAGCCAGGGTGAAACTGTTCTATTCAGAAAACTGTTCTATTGAGAGTGCATCCCATAGTGTTTTGTTTTATAAAATGTTTGTTTCTTTTAATATGTAGGGTATGTGTATGTGTATTTATGGGCTCTGAATATAAAATATATTGCTTTTCGTGGGTTGCAGTAAAAAATAAATTGGAAAAAATGCTGCTCGGGGGGAATTTCTGATCCAGAGAGATGGCTTTCTTTAAGAATGCTTGGGCCATTCATAAGCTCCTGTGGCTATGGAGCTCCCTCGTTTAAACTAAATGGATTCTCTTCCCATGAACAAGCCATTACAGGGTGGTTGGGTATAGTCAGACCAGCAATCTAGAACATTGTGCAGTTAAGTGGCCTTTTGTGAGGCCCCTAACCATCATTTATAACATCCTTTCCTGAAAATGAAATGGAAAATTTCATTTTCAGTTGCGAGGAAGCAACTTCTTGGGGAATTTTTTTTTTTTTTTTTTTGAGCAGAACCCTTTTATAAATTAAGTGCTACTTTTATGCATTTTCTGTATTATTTAATAGTAAAATCTCTTTGTGCCTTAAGTTGTCTGTTACACTCCTTTACCCTTTTTCCATTTCTGATTAAGAGTGGTATGTTCTAGGAGCTCAGGGTGGCCTGGGTAAGTGGTGTTGCTGACAGTGCTTCTAAAGAGGAAGGCTGGCAAGTGCAAAGGTTGGAACATCTATGTGTCTGGACCCCCTAACAAATCCGAGAAGGATAGTCTTCTTGCACTTGCAATGATTTATAATTTACTTAATCAGATTCCTTTTACTGTTGAAGCCAAGGGGACTTACAATATAAACTGCTCTTTACAAAGGCACGTGCACAGATTTCTGTTCATTGTTCTTTCAGTAGGCATTTACTGAGCACCGTTTCTGTGCCAGGCACTCTTCTAATAGAAGCCCTGGGTATGATGATGAGCAAGGCAGGCAGGAACCCTGCCCAGGAGCTTCTGTTTCAGCGAGCCTCTCTTAGGCTATCTCATGCTCTGGCCTTTTGGTTCATTGGTCTTGTTGGGGCTGATGTGTGCAATAGAGTTACCCTTCCAAAGTGATGGCTAGGCCCAAGGACCACTCCCTCCTTTCATAAGTGGAGCCAGGTGTCAGGCATGCGAAAAGCTTGTAAGAGAAAATTGGACTTTCTTCTTGGGAAAGGCTATAGGTCCTTTTAAGAATGAAAACCTTAGTAAGGCTTTGAGGGCTCAATAAAACAATAGTTGAGGCACAAACTTGTTCATAGACAGCAGTCAGAGAGAACAACGTGCATCAAATCAAGATTTATTGCTCTGATCTCTGAAGAACTTTCTTAGGAAAGCACTCCATCCTCACCTATAGCCTCCCGACTGTGTAGTATCTAAACCTTGTGAAGTCTATCCGTGTCATACTGCCACCCTCCAAGCACAGTATTAGGAAGAACTTATTTCACTGTCTGTTTTTCCTAAGGTTACAACAAAACGTGTGATGGGAATGAATGCTAATTCTCTTGGGACTAATTTAAAAAATGGATTCAGGTAAAGAAAGAGAAGATTTAGGATAGTTAAGATTAAAAAAAAAAAGTAAGTTTTGGGGTAACAGCCGTCAATTTTTCCACTCGAGCGTTTTTTGAAGAGCAGAGGGCAAGAAGCATCTTATGTCTTCTCAAAGCTGAGACACATTTCAACGTGGAGATATTAGAAGCAAATTTGGTGCCCAAGACAGGTGCCAGATTTTAATTGCAGTTGGCATTTCTGAGTATGCTTTTGGCAGAGGTGGCCATCTTGTTGGAAAAGCCATAGATTTTGACACCAGCAGTATGGGTGCCCAGTTGAAAATAATTTCCCTCTTATTTTCATTATGTTGATTATAAGAGAAAACTTCAGTGATTAATATTTAAACAAGATATTCTCTGTTCAGAGAAATCTCTGTTGTTCATTGGAATTGTCTTGGTGGTTTTGTATGTTAGCTCTGGGGGGTAATAATACCTATCTTAGAGCTTTTAAAAAACCCCAGTTAAAACAATAAAATATGATGTTTCATTACAAGAAACAAAACTGGCATACATCAGGTTTTCCATTAAGTTCCAGGTCATGGACAAATAAAGAAAGTATGTTAGGGGGAAAATATCCTTTTTAAAAATAATTAGGGAGCTGTCTGTTTTGTTCACCAGATGGAAAATCCATAGTTGTGGGTGGTCTGTGTTGGAGAGGGCATCTCACAATTGGCAGGACCATGTCTGTAACTTTTCAAGTCCTAGGACAAAAATTTGAATGCCATTGACTGTTCAGAAGGCTCCAAATATGTTTTAGCCCTTCTCGCTCTGTTTCCTAAATTTCTCCAGTTTTCTGAAAAAGTGTGTAGGTAAAATGATTGTGGCGTGCCAAAATAAGTAGTCCATTTTTCTTTGAATCCTAAAACAGTATTACTGTCAGTCCTTGTTTTCTGTGACTTGTCTCACTCTCAATATATTATGATGATAACTTGATTAGTGGAACTGCCTTTGTTACTATTTAGAAACCCCTTTTTATTACACTAATATATTCCAGCACAAATAGGTGGCCAAATGTGACTGAGCTCTAGGAAATCGTCCTAAGATTGTTATTTATTGAAGAAGGATATTGTATTGTCATTGATGGGGTCTTTTATAAACTTGCTTTTATACTCTGATAAAATTAATTCCACTAAAAGATAAGCTTTTCTTACTGATTTCTTTAGTTGCTAATAGTAGTTATCTAGTTTCTCTGGTAGTTTTTTTTTTTCTGCATGCCTCAAAGTATCATTCTTTTTTTAGCCCAGTCTTACTTGTTACATCTGCAAATTGGACTTTGAGATGAATGTGTTTTATATTTGATCATAAAGGTGTATATTATGTTTATATTAATATTTAATTCATAAATTTAACCCCCAAATTTAAAAAACAAACTGTTAATGATTACAGGAGAGTTAAAGTAATAAAATCATTTCAGATGCCTAAATGCATAAAATTTCAAAGTGAGGGAAAAAAAATCCCAGAATGTAAATCATTTTTCTTGGACAGCAAATGTTTGGCTTTGAATGTACTATGATATTCTGCCTATGCGTAGTAAAAATGGCAATGATTTATTAGTTCCATATCCCCCCAGCACAGATGCTGCACAGTCTGTCCCTTTTCTGGGCACTAAACAGTGGGTTTTAAAAAACATAATTTTGTTCAAGTTTCCTGCTTGCGTTCTGTGTTGTACTATTAATAGCAACCCTTTGTTGTTTGTGCCAGCTCACTTCTAGCATAAGTCAATGATGAGCAGGAACTGGTTTTAACTAAAGTACTTCTAATTGGTACCTATTTTTCATATGATCGTCCAGGTGCAGTCCTGTGAAGAATATAAACCCTTAAAAATTATGTCATGAAGGTAAAAAAGCTAAGTAATTGTAACCATTAACAGACTTCAGTGAGACACACCTTTACAATGTCATGGTTTCCTTGGCAAATCTTACTCATTTGCTATTAAAGGTTGATGAGGGGTGAAGAAGTTTTGAAATAGCGATGGAGGACTAAATGTGTTAAATGTTCTGTGGTTCTCCATGAAAATAAAATTCTTTTTCAAGAGGGGAAATAGAAACCTCAGGTGTAACCTTGGCTGTGTGGTTCAGTGGATTAAGCTCCAGCCTGCGGACCCAAAAAATTGCTGCCTCGGTTGCAGACTCGATCCCCAGTGAGGGGCATGAGAGAGGCAACCAATTGATGTTTCTCTTCCTCTCTTTCCTCCTCTCTAAAAAAAAAGAAAAAGAAACCTCAGGTGTTTGTCCAATTTTACCCTCCTTGTGCCAGAAACAGAAACTGTATCACTGAATTTTCATTCAGGGGTGAGGTTGAATCTTGACTTGGCCAAGGTAAATATGCTGTTCTGAGGAGTAAGATAAGCAAAGAGGCCTCTGTATTAGCTGTGTTGTTCTGGTAATCAAAACATACAAGGCCACAGCTCTGAAGCTTCATGTTTTGTGGCTGGAATCTTTGGAGTTATTCTCGACTCCCTTCAATCCCTCTGACTGCATATGTCCATCATGGCCCCCGCTATACCTTTGTCCGTGTTGTCTTGGCCCATCACTGTCTCCTCTTGCTGGTACCTCCTCCTTACTGTCTGCCTTCAAGAAGGAGTTTTCCGAATACAAAGCTCCTTGTTGTACTCTAAAAGTTTCAATAGCTCCCAACACTGAAGAATGAAGACTTCACATAGCCATTCCATGTCCTTTATACCCTGACCCCAAATCACCTTTTCATATCATCTCCTTCCCACTCCTTATACCTGACCTCCAGTAATATTAAGATTCTTAATGTGATGAGACATGGTATCCACCCCATGCCTCCCCCTGTTATTCCCATCTCCTTTCAGTTGCTCATGCTATTCTTTCTTCCTGTAGTGCCCTCCTGTCAATTTTCCACCAGGTGAAATCCTGCTAATCATATATCACCTTCTTCTTATGATATCTTTCCATCACCCACACTAACCCTGGCTAACAGCCACCCTTCCACTGCATCCCTATAGCTCTGTTCATGTGTGACTATCGTCCTTTGCATTCTGTTATTTCTCTTAGAGCGGATTAAACCTCGGAATATAGCACTCTAGTCCTTGTACCTGTTTGAGGGTCTGGTATCTGTCTTGGTGCCGAGTGCATGACAATAATTTAATAAATTATTTGGAGTGAAATGGCTTTCTATCTTGGTTTTAAGCAACAGAATGAATTTGGCTCTTTTAGGCAAAAGGGGGATTTACTGTAAAGATATGAGCACACTCACAAAATTGATGAGGCATCTGGACATCCATAACTGCTCCTCCATCTTGTCTCAGCTCAGCCACCAGACTGGATGTGTCGCCAGCATGTTCATCTTTAACTCTGTTCAAGATGTAAACTCCAGGAAGGACATGTTTGAATTGTTGAAATGGCTCCACCCTTTGGCTCTGGGAGAGATGGGCACCTGAGGATATTTCCAGCAGCAGACTCTTAGCTATGGGTAGGATGAGACCATTCCTCATGAGGTGAAGTGGATCTTTGGCCATGATAACCAGTAAGTGTGCACAAGGAATGAGTGTTCTGTGGCTAATAGGCAGGCACCCTTACTTGCTAGAGATTCTGAGCAAGCCTTTCTACCCCAAAGACAAGGAAGTTATCCATTAAAATGCAGTTATCTCTAGAAAGGATGATAACAGGCCCTGCTAGTCAGCATCAATTTGCCATAAATAGAACCTGTGGGTACAGGGTGTAGAGCAGGCATGGGCAGGGAAGGTGAGAAAGGGTAGTGAGCATACCAGCGATAATTAACACATACATAACTCATTGGTTCCACGCCCTCTTTTACCTCCACACTTCTGGGCAAAGCCACTGGGAGGCCACAGTCATGTTCTTGGCTGAACCCTATAGGCGAAGATGCCTCCTGAAGCTTATTTCTTCTTATAAATCAATCAAATTGCAACACTGGATACCACTGTAGCAAGTGGGAAGGGCTGTGCTGGCTGCCTGGAGTGGCTAACAGAGAAGTGGGAGGAGGTGCAGTAACAAGTTAGGAGAGACCCAGTCTGAAAGATGGTAATAGAATAACATTTCCATGATCAGTAAGCTTTGATCACACATGGTAGAAAGGGGATGACACTGGAGAGGTGGAATTATGTGAGCAAAACCACTGGAGGAGGAAGGTGTGCAGAGTGCTGGGAAAAGACATAAATAAGCCAGTCGAAGGCAAAGGTTTGTGTAGGGAGTGGTGGGAAATGACATGGGAAAGTCGCATTTGGGTCAGATTGTAGAGAGCCTGGACCTCTTGTTACTGCATGCAGGTCTGGCTGCCTGCTACTGTGAAAGCCAAAACTCAGGAGACAGATGCTGATATAAAGGGAAGTGATTTCTTTTCAGGTGCCAGCAACCTGGAAGATGGAGGACTCATGTCTCAAAACCCATCTCCTGGGAAAATGGGGGACTCCTGTCTCAAAGTCCATCTTCCCATCTCAGTGGAGGCAGAGATTTTTATAAGGAGGGAGAAGGGAACAGAACAAAGAAATCAAGGAAGGGTGTTGAAAAGTTCTCTACTTGCAAACGAGCACAGTCCATTGTGATAATGCAAGTGACATTCCAGTGTCACATCCTGGTTTAGTCATCCTGGCTTCAGTTCATCTCAGCTTCAGGTCATCCTGGCTCCATGGATGAAGGTCAAATCTCCTGGAACTGGGATGGCTAAAGGTTGGAGTCTGTATCTTTTGAAGTCAGTTCCTAGGATTCTTATACAAACATGCTGTCTACCTACAGGTATGTATTAGAGTCAGCACTTACAGAAACAAAAGAATGGTGGGGTGGTTTACAATTTCCCACTGCTATATTTTTCCACTGTTTCACTCTAGGCTAAGGATTTTAGACATTGCTATGTAGGTCACTAGGAATGCCTATAGATTTCAGAATGATGAATATGAGTTTTTAAAAGAGCAGGATTAAGTAACAGGCCACTGAGTCTCTGTCTTGAGGCCAATAACCTGGGAACAAAGATGGCTAAAAAAAAAAAAAAATCCTCAGCCCTAACCAGGTAGGTCATTTGGTTAAAGCATTACATTGTCTCCATACGCCAAGGTTGTGGGTTTGATTCCAGTAAGGGCACGTGCAAAAACCAACCAATAAATGCATAAATAAGTGGGACACCACATCAGCATTTCTCTCTCTTCCTCCCTTCCTCTCTCTTTAAAATCAGTAAATAAAAATAAACGTAGATGAATAAAATCCTCTCTGGGAGGAAGCACCTAGGAGGCTCAGGATTCAGGACTTAAAGCTATACCAACTCCTGGGCAAGGGTCTGTGCCTGAGTTTACTCACTTAAAAGGTAATGGTGCCTATTAATTAGCATTGTTATGATCAAATGAAATAATAATGTTTCATTTCAAAATGCCTACTAAATCACCTACAACTATTTGACAGTTTGAAAAACCACATGAGAAGCTGCTGTAATTGTTATCTCCTTTTCTTGGCTTTCCATTTGTTCTCCAGTGTTTTTTTTTTCTTTTCTATTTTTTTCCTCCTTGCTAGTGTTTATTAACCTTCCCTCATTCTTTGGAACCCCATAATGGTCCAGATGTCTTAGTGGACCAACAGTATAGCTTTGGTTTACTTACTCTTTTTTCCTTTTCAGAATTAAATGGACTCAGTTGATGATATGGTAGGCAAAAGGCAAGGGTCCATTTCATTCAAACACATCCAGTAACTAGTATGTAAGTCAGGATAAAGGCTTGGTTGTGGTGATCAATAAAACCCCAAAATGCCATGCCATTATCAGAAATAATTTCTCTCTCACTTTAACTATGGGTGGTGATGGAGGGCTCATATGACAGCTCAGTGAGGATCTAGGTTCCTTTTATCTTGTGGCTATTTCATCTCCAGCAGCTTACCTAAGAACGTTGCTCAGACCTGGCCCATGACACAGGGAATGGAACGACATGCCCCTTCCTTTTATGGGTACTCCATACTTGTGCTCACCCTGACCACATCCCATTAACCAGAACTTTGTCCCATGAATGCACCCAGATACTGGAGAGGCTAGGAAAAGTCATCGTTAGCTGGGCATCCATGAGCCTTTCCCTGTGTCCATCCTAGTGGCCATACAGTGCCAATGGCAGCGTTTGCATCCAAGAACTGAGGTGGGTGAAGGGTGGGTGGGGCTTGGGAATGAGGCACGGAGCTTGGATGAGCAGGCCGGCTTGTCCACATACATGCAGGACTGAGTCAGGAGAGAGGCTGGCTGGGACTCCCAGACTCCTCTGTACCCTAGCGCTCAGCCCTCATGTGGCAAGGTGGGCCTGTCCAACCCAAATCTTCTGGTCTTCAGTCTTCTCTTTCCCATTATATTATGCTGCTTTTATGTCATCATAGTCTTGCTCACTATCAAGGCCTCCAAAGCAATCACATCAGTGAAAGTAAATGAGTGAAAGTAAAAGTGGGCAGAACACCAAGCCTCCAGCCTCAAAGAGTAGTGAGCCACCTGGAGACAAGTCTCAGTTTTAAAATTAAGTATTTTAACAAAATGAAAAGGTCCAAGAGTCCTCACTGGCAGCACATAAAGGCAAGACTGAAATGCAGGGAGCTTGTCTTATTAAAAATAAAGAGAAATGATAGTGCTGATATTAATCTTACAGGATCAAATCTAGTAGTTAATAGCTCAAACCTCATAACTATTGCCATACATGTTCCAGACTCTGTACTCAGCATGGTACTTACTTCTGTATCTCAGAATAGTCTTGTAGGCTTGGTCCTGTTATCATTCCCATTTTATACGATAGGAAACGTTCACTGAGGTTAAGAAACCTGACCAAGGTTCCTGTGAGAACAGGTAGAGAAGCTAGACCTGTGTACCTAGGTCTGCCTGACTCTAGAATCTGTGTTCTTAAGCATTAAGCTATGCTCAGCTGGCCTGTTTAGCTTGGGCAAGGGGATGTGGACAGTGCTATAGAGTTCTCATGGTGGTGTTCCCATGGCGGTGCATACCGCCATCATCCCTTGGTGATCCCATCCCTCCTTCTGTCAGTCAATAAATATGCATATAGCCCCATCCCTAGGTTGGTTTTGAGATTTCTAGTACAGCATTTCATTTAACTCTGGTGTCAGCCCTGTAGGACAGGTGTTGTGATCTTTATTTCATATTAGGTGAGCATGAGGCCCAGAGAGAATTACATATCTTGTTAGGATCACATGCTGGTATGGCAAAACCAGGATTCTGGCCAGACTCATTCCAAAGCCCATTCTTTCCCTACAGTCACTGATCTGTCTTAAGAACCAACCCCTCTCTGCCAGGCCTAAGTAGATAGATCTTAAATGTTCTTACTACACACACAAAATGGTAATTATCTGAGGTGATGGATATATTAACTAACACTATTGCGGTAATCATTTTGCAATACCTCTGAGATATTGCGGGTTTAGTTCCAGGCCACCACAATAAAGTAAATATTGCAATAAAGCTAATCACATGAAAGTTTTGGTTTCCCAGTGCATATAAAAGTTTACACTGTTCTGTAGTCTGTTAGGTGTGCAATAGCATTATGTTTAAAAATACAATGTATATACCTTAATTAAAATAATACTTTATTGCTGAAAAATGCTAACCATCACCTGAACCTTTAGCAAGTCATAACCCTTTTATTGGTAGAAGGTCTTACCTTCAGTTTGTTAAAAAAAAAAGAAAACCACACAATATCTTGGAAGCACACTAAAGTGAAACACAATAAAATAAGTTATGCCTGTGTATCATTTCATTACATTGTACACCTTAAATTTACACAATATTACATGTAAATTATACCTCAATAAAGCTGAGGGAAAAGAACCAGTAGGAGTATGGTGAGTGCTACAATATTGCATTTTGTCACCACCTTTTTCAGGTGTCTGCCAACAAAACATGTGACTCACAGAATGAAGCCAGGACAGCAGCCTCTAGAGGCTGGGATGGGCGTTGGAAAGTTCATCAGCTCTGAGCCTCTCCCTCCCAGGTCTCAGCGCACACATGGGAAGGTACCCAAGGTACCTCCCTCAGGATGCTGCCTCAGGTGGCCTGAGGAACACTGCAGGGAGGCGTGCTGGAGATGCTAACCACTGTGTTTGTTTGTATCTATGTTTAATATCACCACTATTATTTTTCATCACTATTCCTAAAACAGGCTTTCTAATTCCAATTTTGCCTGTTGTGCCCTGGCATGACTGGGGGTGGTATCCTTTCTCATTCCAGAAAACAACACATTTCAAGTAACCTCCTCCATGAATTTACAATCAAAGTGAGTATTTGAAGCATGGAAACTGTTGGCCTTGCTTCTGGCTCCTGTTGTCAGTTTGTGACACAGCCCTGCCTAGATGTCAGGCAACAGGATGGCCTCATGTGACAAAAATGGATGCCACTTCTGTCCCACTGGACTTGACTCTTCCCAGAGCACATTTACAAACATAATCTGTGTTTTCAGCATCCCCCTCTGATATGTTCAGGCAAAGATCACATCCCCATTTTATAGATGGAAAAACCGATGCTCTAATATTACATAGCTTACCCAAAGTCAAGTAGCCAGGGATCACTTACTCCATGGTAGCCCTTGCCCTGAATATCTGAGGGCTGACCCTCTTAGTCCCTAAGCACCTTCTTGAACTGTTAAATGCTTTAGGTGTGCAAGTTTTTGCATGTTTTTGTACAGAGGGGAAAGATGCTTCTGTGGAGGCAGCACTGTCTGGAGCCAGGCTCTAGTGCATAATCTCAGCATTGACATATGTCAGTTTCCAGCTGGCAGCAAGTTGCCTCTCTGGTCCAGGATCGTCATCTGTGCAATGGGAAGGATAGGAATAGTATGTACCTTGGAAAGTTCTTGTGTGGGCTCAGTGAAATAAGATTGTAAGAGCTTAGAAGATGTGTAATGTAACTGTTCACTGCTATTATTACAGTGAAAAGGGAGGAGAGAAAGAGTGAGGTGGTAATCTAAGGAAAATCAGTCTCAGTTTACCACCTCATAAGACCCCAGTGTGCCAGAGCTGCTTTTGACTAAGCCATGTGAGTCCCCACATATCCTGGCATGGGGCTCGCTCCAGTGCTGTCTGCAAAGGTGCCCCCATTCGTTCTTATGTGAGCTGTCCATTCTTCTCTCAGCAAGCCTTTCTTGGAGCAGGAGGGGATGATAACATGAGTCCTTGTTTCCCTGAGTCACCTGGGGCGGGGCCTTCACCTTTCTGAATCACTTGAGCTGGAAAATGAGAGCTGGAATAGGTACTTTTCAGCTGTAACAGAATACCCCTCTTTCACTGCCTTTCAGTACCTATGGCGGAATATTGGTGCCCAGTCACAGAGCTAATTATTTCCTTGCAGAAAGACTGGCATATTGACACCAGAGAGTGGGCATGTATAGACAGCAGGACTCCCTATTTATTTAGTCTGGTCCTTCAGGTGTGGCCACAACAATTCCTTAGGTAGAAATAGCCCCTTTCAATTTCCCACATGGCTCTGAGGCAGTCCTTAGTGGGCACGTGTGTGACACCACACTTTGCTTCTGGCAGGCCCACCCCAACCTTTGGGATCATCCCTGTTACTGTTTTTTTCCCCCTAAAGCCTTTTGTTTCCTCGGTTTATTTTGTAATTAAGGCAGAATAACTGCCATTATTGGGCAAGAGGGTTGGGAGTACTGGCATGAGCCAAAATAAAATGGGGAAATGTGGTTTTGGGGAGCTGCAGACCAGAGATAATGTAGCTAGACTAGGGTGCAGTTCTAGGAAGACCACTAGATGGCATTCACACACTAGCATTAGGACTGGTCCACAGTACTTTTCCACTTTGGGCTTTTGTAAAATACCTCAAGGGACTAGCCAAAGCTTTGTATCTGCCATTCCATCCATCCAGCCCCCTCATCCATCTAACCTCTCTTGATCTTCTACAGATAGGTAGATTTGCCTCTCTCTCCCTCCCTTACCGCCTCTTCTCACTCTTCTAATCCTTAGGGACCTTAAAAACCTGACAAAAATACCTTCATGGCTTCCCGCCTTTTTAGCTGCAGTGCTGTATTTTTACTGTTCTCCTAAACAAATGTTTACATAGAAGTAAATCCATTTTTAGAGTAAGTAATAGGGAAACTTGTTTCTCTCCAGTCATTCTGAGAGTATGTTCAATAAAAGAAACAGAAAATTAAGCCTTGGCTGGTGTGGCACAGTGGATTGAGTGCCAGCCTGCAAACCAAATGGTTGCAGGTTCAATTTCCAGTCAGGGCACATGCCTGGGTTGCGGGCCAGTGTTTCTCTTCCTCTCTTTCTCCCTCCCCTTCCCCTCTCTAAAAATAAATAAATAAAATCTTAAAAAAAAAAAAGAAAATGAGGGGAAATTCATTATTTTTAAAAAGATAGTAGATAATAGCAATGTTTAAAAGCATTTCCATTCAAAATTATGGGTTAATAATTTGTAATGAAATAAAAGGTCACTTAAGATTAATGAGTTATTTTAGCAAATCATTTTCCATTGTTAGAGAATTTTCTGTAAACCGAGATTCAAATGCAGAATGTCTTGATGCAAACTGCTGGGGACAGAAGGAAGGAGGGATAGGCAGGAGATCACAGTTGACATCATTATCTTTGTTATGGTGCAAGTTGTATAAAAACAAAACCCCATCTTAAATTTTAATAATTTGTTCTGATATTTCAAAGAAATTTTAAAAAATGAATTTCTGTGTATCATCTGAAATGGTCTCTGCTCCTGCCTGGTTCATCTCTCAGCTGCTTGGACACTTTGGGAAGTGGTTTGGAGCTTCCTTATAGATGCGCTTCATCTGTGCACTTTCTTAGCTGAGATAAAGGTGCTCTAAGCCCTACTGCTAAGGTTAACCTGTACTCTGCAGAAGGACAACAGATGGAAATTCTGGTTTGCAGCCACTGCAGAAAAATAAAAACATGTTCCAAAGGGAAAAGGATCTTGTATTTCTGCGTTTGAACCTTTGATCTGCATTCACATCTGAAGGGAAGGCTAGACCTTTTGGTGGAGACACATGGCTTTGCATCTGTAAAAACACAGCTGTATATAGCAAAACAAGACTAGTGGAAAATACAATGGTTTTGCTGTGTCAGACTAGCTGCTAATGTTCAACTTCTATACAAATATTGTCTTTTGATAGTTCTAACAAATATCTTTCTTGACTTTATAATTGTTTAGTAATGTTGTATTCTTTTAAATTCAGATTTTGAGCATTTTAGCAGTTAAAGCACATGGGTTTCTTTCTCTCCTCTTTTCTTTCAAAAGGGCCATAAAATAAATAGCTTGTAGTTAGTTCATAATTATATTATCTAAATTCCGACCTAATTGGGGGTGATGGGAAAAAAAACAAACCCTTAAAAAAAGGTATAGTTCTAACTTGATCCCTGATCCTGAAAATCTTTTATTTTTAAAGATAATATTGCATGGGCTTTGTGCTGCAAGTTACATTCTGAAAGGCCTCTCAAGCACTCTAGAAACTTAACTGCTTTGTTTTGAGCAATTAAGATTTGTTATGGAGTGAATTAGCAGCTCGGCTTTCCTTCATCTTCAGCTAGTTTCTTTATCAGCGTTTCCCAGTAACATAAGCCAAATTTGTTTCATTAGGAGGCATTTGCCTTGAACCTCCATGTTTCCTCTCAGTCCCAGACACAGAGCCCAAGTCTGTGAGTCTGCCTTATCCTGCCTGGTGTGGATGGTTTCCTACTATTGAATTGACAACCTTTTCCGTCCCTCCCCTTTCCGTTGAAGTGCTGGCCCCTCCTGTCCCTTCCCACTCCCTGTCACAGAAATGGGGTTCCCAGAGGCGATGGACAAAAGATGAGGATGAGTTTGATGTGCGAGCAGAAAGCTGCCTGCGTGCCCCTCTCTACAGAGGTGTCCCCTACATTTTTCTGAAAGGGGCCAGGCAAAGGGGAAGCTATTGTGCTGTCACCCTTCCCACCCTCTCTAGCACTAACAGCTTCATCAGCAAGCCATTGGGGGCAGGGGGAGTGAATGATGACTTTCTTTAAGAGGGGTAATTTTATTTTTAAAAATATTTTTGTTTACTGATTTTGGGGCGGGGGTAGTGAGAAACATTGATTTGTTCCACTTATTTATGCATTCATTGGTTGATTCTTGTTTGTGTCATGACTGGGGGATTGAACTTGGGTGTATTGGGATGACACTCTAACCAACTTGGCCAGGGTGGGATAATTTTATTTTTATCAATAATAGTAACAACCTTTAGTGTTAATCACGCCTCTGGGAAGAGCCAGAGCTAGATGACAAGGCCTTCCTTGCACTGAGAAAGTTTCCCCTTTGAAGTGCTGGGTCCCTCCTCACCCTTCCAGGAGGGAAAAAGGGGAAAGAAAACAAGTGTGAAGATCTGAAGCCACTAAGGAATGCTGAATTGATGTCTTTCCTCAGCATCCCTGCCCCTCTCAGGGTCCTCCCCTCCTTTCAACTCCCTGCCCTTTGAAACGGCGGGGATGGGGTAGTCAGGCCCTCTCGTAGCCACTGGCCAAGTCTCCGACAGGCAGTGGGACAGTGGCAGCGTGCAGAAGGAAGGAGAGGGAGAAGCCAGAAAAAGGTGGTCGAGCATCATGCTCTGTAGGCTGTCACTGAAGGTTTACCCATTGTGATGAGAGAAACACCACCAAACCAAAAAACAAAAACAAAACAAAACAAAACAAAACCTAACCCAAACAAACAAAAAACCCTCCCCCAAAACCCAAACCCAAACTCCCCTTCACAGCTGCATTTTGTTCCTGGAGCAGTTGGTGTCACTAGAGCCCTCCACCCCCACCTTTTTTCTTTTCTTTTCCTTTTTTTTTTTTTTTTTTGCATTTCTAGAAGATACTGTCAAGGATTTGTCAAGCTTATTAATTTTTCAGTCAGAACAGATCAAGCCTGCCTTTCATGAAGCTGTTTCCTGATTTAGTTTTCAAAGGTAAAGAATTCTACCTTCTCCTCACACTTTACATAAATTAAAGAAGGTTGTTTTTTTCTCCAGAGGCAAAGAACTAGTCACGTATAATATTTTCGGAAGAAAAGGGTCTAACTTTTTATATAACATCTGTTTTTACGCTCTTTCCTAAATGTGACCAGTATTTACTTTTTACTGGTATTTAGTTGTATACCATTCACCCTGCATTTTCATTTCTGGCAGGTGGTGTTAGAAACAGTGTTTCTCCCCTCTAGTTTTTTCCCTTAGGTTTAAATATGTTCTATTCTAACAAACTGACAGTGCAGTTAAAAACAAATTCTACAATCCTTGACTTCCCGAATTTGTCTGTTACTTTTGGTTTTATTTGACACTAGAACGTTCTGTAGTTTATATATGTGAACTTTCACTTATTTACATCTGCTGAGTTTAATAGCAAATTGTGACCCTCACAAGCACTTCAGGGCCTTTTGTGTTCTTATCTGTGCATTTCAATACCTTCTGGGGAAATGCCTTCAGTTTTACTACACATGCAAAAAGCCTGGCTTGAATTTTTTGACACCCGCCCCCCCACCCCTCCAGCCCCCAACCCGTTGTCTCCATTTGTTGGTGGAGTCCTGTTTTCTATTGTCTGTCTAGTTGTTGATGTTGGCAAAAGTCATTTGTTTAACGATGCCTGCCTGGGATACTATGCCTCATTCTTTATTGGAATGAAATCCAAAAATATCCCGAAATCCTTTAAAATTAGTGCATGCTGCTGAAACTGTTACACATTTGTGTACTTTTATTTTTCCATCATAAGGTGGACAGTATTTTAAAGGTACTCGGTAGTAATAGTCACAATAAGCCAATTAAAACCTCCAGGATTCTATCAAAAACTAGTTTGGCAGTATAAATAATTGATACCTGGAAATGAAGCAGCCGCTCTGTGTGCAGGGTCCTGCTGTACCCAACTGGCAGCGTCAGCAGTCCCTGCACTTCTATAAACCAGGGATGGTTCCAGGCCATCATGTTGCCTGGGTTTTCAAAACTTGATAATAAGGCCACATGCAAACAGATTTTTTTAAAAAAATCTCCTTTGTCTGTAGATCTAAGGAATAGTTGACGTTGACATTATTTTCAGGTGTTTGAGTTTTTAGAGAAAAGGAAAAAAAAATCCAGACTCCTCATGAGTTAGGTGTGACCTGAATAAATTGAAGCACTGTCCCAATCCATCCAGCTTTTCAAAAATGATGTGATTAAAAAAGGACATCTGAGAACAAATTTATGAAGTTGTTATGGCAACTGAAACACTTGGATTGAAATGTGTGTATCTGGAACATGAAAGGTTGTAGGAAGCCGAGAAATAAGCACAGCATTGTATTTGGGAAAGGCGATTGAACAGTGGTAGCCAAATATTATTCCTCTGTCGGACATCATTCAGGGTTACTGCCTTGATTTCCACTTTTTAAAGTATGTGGTGATTGATGCTCTCCAAGGCTATGTCACCCAAAGTCACCATGCCTCGTACCAGTCTTTGCTCATTGGTCATTTGACCTGTTGAGAATACACTATCCTCCATATTGTGTTCAATGTGGAGATTGCATTTAGAGTCGCCTCAGCATTTACTCCTAAATTTACATTTCTGGGTTCTCATATTGATGTCCCTGTTTGTGAATAGTCTCTATGGTCTTTTCATTCACTATCTCCCCCAATCCAAGCCCACCAAAAAACAGCAGCACTCAAAGGAGTCAATATTTAAATATTCCCTAAAATTAACTGCTTTTTTCTAAAAGCTGTTTATCCCATGTATGCAACTTGTTCTCTTCTTAATCTATCACGTTTTTTAATTTTCATCTCTAGTACCGGCAAAGATTTTAAAAATTAACACCTACCAATTCGAATGTATTACCGTGTGATGGAAATCAAAGCTTTAAGCCATAACCAGCCATATCCTGAAAAAGTGCTTCAAATTTTTTCAGGCATTAGATTTCAGACCTATATATATATACAGTGTCCAGCAAATTATTTTTAAAATATCATTATAGATTCCTTGCAATGTATTTGGATATTTTCTTTAAATGGAGAGATAGTTAAATGTCAATTACAATAATTTTAGTAGACTATCCCATAAGAAATATGCTATTTTAATTGAAAAAAGTTTGATGAGGTAAAATACATTTACATCAAAAAACTCAAATGAAGTTTCTTTTTTACAAATATTAATTGTTGAGCCTTACTTACTGATTATTTGGTCTCCTTTATTTTAAGCATTGTATTTTTTACTTTGACTAGTCTTAATTCCTAAAATTAATCTAAGTGAAACAAAAGAGAAAAAAAGTAAAGTAATTTTTAGAAAATTTTATTTTCCTTATGTTGTGAATTGGAACTTTTTATCCTTACTGAAATTACTCAATAATTTTTAGTTGGACGTGAGGGTATAATATAAAAGCTTCTGTTACATAATTGGAATGTTTTCCTAATCTTTAAAGACTGAGATCAAAACATTTTTCTATTCTGTTGCAAAATTAACTGCTGTTAATCTGTCAGACTAATTATTCATTTTAAATCTTTGATTAAACTTGTGCATTTGTTTTAAAATCCCTTTTTGCTTATGCACATGAACACGAATCTATTTTGATACAACTCTCTTGTTTGAAAATACATAGGTAAGAAAATTTGGAGTCTGCACGTATATTATAGTAGTAAATTTCCATTTTCCTTTCTCTCCTCTTTCCATTTTACGGATTTAAAAAAAGTATGATTTTGATGCTTCCAAAGTGGAGACTATTTTATTTCAGGTGAGTCATGTAATAGTTTGTTGATGTTTTTGAGGTCTCTAAACAAAGTCTGATGTGTTAACAGTCTTATTAACGATGTTAAAATAGAATTAACAGCTTGTGGATGCCTCCAGAGCACAATAGCCTGTCAACCTCTCCTGCCCCCTTATAAATTGTACCCCTGCTGTCTTCCCTTTGTTTCATGCCCAATCAGCAAACTAAACTTTTGTGAAGGGAAAAGGCAGTTCAAGTGTTTCTGCTGCAGCTGAAGGGAGGAGCTAATGTGGAATTTACTAGGAGACCAATCATGCTGGAGGGAAGAATGACCCCAAATTGGGAAGAAGGACTTTGTTGATCTGCTCTGCTCCCTGACCTTTTCTTGCTATTCTGTTGCTATAAAGAGGTTTACTCTGGTTGTCCCGTATTTTATGATGCTTTTATTAAAGCCACAAAAGTTTTAGAAGTTTGGTATTATTTAAGCTCCATCTCAGCACAGATTTCATTGTATTTTGTGATCTAATTTCATGTGATGTTAGCACTCAGAATCATTTTCTGAAAATTTGACACAGCAAGTACTAGCGTTTTTTGTTTTGTTTTTAAAGGGGAATAGAATGTCATCAATTTTCTTGAGCCAAAATTGATTCTAAATCTTTTCTAGTGTCTCTTCCCCATAGCTACTTTCATGGAGAAAGAATCAGATTAGCTACTAATGTTAGACCATTGGCCTTACTTTGTTGAATTTATGCTTTGAAAAAATAGATTTATATTTTCTAATTCTTTAAAATATTGCCTTTGCCAGGCAATGGTTGTATGAGTTGAAAATAAAGATTATTAGGAGGTTTATTCTTTCATTAGTTTTGCTAATTTGACAATGTCATATTTAAAAGTACACATTTATGGGCTAACCTGACAAATGAGTGATACCACCTGAACCTTTGCCACCATCTGATTTAATAACTGATAAAGTATATCACATTTATAAAATATTTCCCAATTCTCGCTGAGCGTTATACCAATTTTGGTAAGGGATGAGACATTATTGAGAATGAAGTGTTTTTTAGATTGCACAAGCACTTCCCTTGTAATTTATTGGTGTTTTTCTCCTTATAATGTATTTTTTGTTTGCTTGTTTACATTTGCTTTTCAGTAGACCACTGTTCAGTGGCTCAAAATGCAGTGCTGAGATGTGAGATGGTCACTGTTGGTACAAAGGAAGAATATTGCACCCTGGATGCAGGACTCTGAACATTTTCTTTAAATGGAGTATAAATGAAATTACTCAAATGCTTCCAGACATGGAGAATGAGATACAGTTAAATGAACTATAATTTTAAAATATGAAGACAGGGCGGTGCAAGATTATCACTTGTCTTAGCTCATGTTATGCTACGTATACTAGGTCAACCCTGGGGTGGGGCAATACTTTCTTATAATCTGTAAACCCTAGAGATATGCTCCTTTTGATTGAGCAGTGTATGAAACTGGAGCAAGCAAGGCCTCATTTGATACTAGCCACATGCACCAGCGTGTTCCGTTTGGCATCTTTTGAATGTGCACTGTTTAATTTGGGTAATTGTACCTGGCCATGGAACAATGTCTCTGCGGTAGTTTTCCCCGCAACTATAACTGCTGGTCATTTTTACCCAAAATAGTCCTTGCTGCCCACACCCATCCCGTGGCCTAGTGTGTCCTCACCTTCCACTGCTGAGCAGCAAAACTATCTTGCAACACAGTGTAACTGACCTCTTTTTTGTATGCTTGTTGAATGAGCACTCCAGACCTTGATGTTGGGGATATGCCTGCAGATATGGGCAGCACACTGTCATGGAGACCAGACATCAACACTGTGGCCACCTAATGGAAGTGTTCAGTTTAGGTCTGTGTGACTTTGGAACTCCAAGGAAGCCAAAGGGATTAACAACAAACAAAGAAGTCTTGTCACCTTTTTGCAGAAGCCAGCTGGCATCTCCCAGGACTACCTGAGCTGCTCCTTTGTCACCTAAGCTGGGTTCCTATGGATCCTGTTGGTTACTGTTATTCCAGGAGCATCTGCAGGCTTGCTCAGGAGGGGAAGAATAAACTGGGAGCCCAGTGCTGTGACCCAATTCTTTGTTGACGCCGGTGGTACGGGGGGAATAATACTGCAAATATAATGAAATCTTAATAATCAGTAAAATTTTTCTTGTTACTTTGTAAATGCCATTTATCCTCCAAAAGTTCTATCTCTTTTTGTGATTGATTTTTATAAACTTGAAGGAAAAAGGGGAAAAATCAGGGGTCCCAGAATTGGCCTTAGTGACCTAAGTGGATTATAACTCTTGACCACTGACATTTACCAAGATAATCAGGGTCATAGATATAGATTTGATTTGGCTTTGTGACCAGACCCTTCGGACAAAAGTTTTCATGTGCTCTTGGAATTCTGAATTGGTCACAGCAACTTTTAGGCATGTAAAGGATTAAAACAAAGTTTCTGACGATTTAACTTTTTACTTCTGCATTTTAAAATTTGTTAAATGTAGAAATAATTTCTCTGAAACTTTTTAATCCCCTGAAGTAGCTCCTTTAAAGCTAATTGTGAAATGCTGCTTTAGTAAGAATCCATATAAACGTGCTTCTTTATTTAATCATAAGGGGGATTTAGAGAAAGGATGTTTTATTTTTCAGTATTTTTTTCCATAAGAATATGAAATTATTGTTATTACAGTCACTAGTGATACCTTATTTTTAATGTACTTTTATGAACATTATTAAATGTGATCTTTGAAAGAGTTCTAAGGACAATATTATTATCCTGGTTTTATGAATGAGGAAATAATAAATGCCTATACACATAAAATGCCACATAGTGCCAGCTTGTATTTCCAGAGAATTCTATATTTTGGGAAATATATTTGGTGTGTAAAATGGCTAAAAATCACAAATCTAGGACTGATGTTATTTTTTCCACATGTAGGTGTAAAAGACTAAAACACAGGAATGAGATCATGTGATAATGCACAATGCCCCTTGAATGCACAATTACATTGATTTTGGCTTTATGATTGCTGTTTTCCTATGTAGAATACTTTAATATGGTACATAATTGTAGCATAATACAATAAAAATTCTCCCTTATTTTTAAAGCTAGAAATTATAATCACAATATCATAGCAGAAGAATGTTTTCCAATTAAAGCCTAGTGTAGTTTGTAGTTTAAAGTATTTTTTTTCTTATGAAATCTCAAAATGAGCAAAATATATTTACTCTTAAAAATAGTATTTTTTTCCACTTGTTAAAGGCTAGGTAGCCAGAGTATTTGTTTTGGGGCAATTTACCACCACTGTTCAGAAACAGAACTATATTATTGAGCACAGGGAAATGTGATTAGTGTTCCTAAGAATTATTATAGTACAGCAAGACAGGGAAGCAGTCCATGTGCTAAAGGTTAGGAACTAGGAAAAAACTTGTTTAAAAAGGAGAGATACATGTTTCTTGAGAATAATTAAAATTGTCTAAGTAGTATTCTTGACCATGTTTCATTCTAATATTTCCATACTATTTCATTAAAATATTTTGGTAGCAGAAGCAGCAGAGAACTAAAAGGAGAAAAAGGACAAAAAATTTTCCAAAATCTTTTCAATATAGTTTTCAGTGAAAAAAATTACTAAAGTAAATGTTCATATAATAACCCTAAGAAAAGTCTCCATATATGGTCCCAAAGATTTAAAAAATAAATAACACTCTAGGGCAATAATCATTTTATGGGGGGAGAAAAAGTATTTAGAATCTCACTAGGGCCACTCTTAGATCAAATCGAGCTTCATCTCTATCTTTAATTATGATAATCAAGCATATATTTGGTGTTCTAGAAGTTTAGAGGAGGAAAAAACTATTAGTATTATATGTCCGGGGTTTTCTTTAAACAACTCTAACATCAAAATGGCCAAACTGTTTGACTGATTCATGTTAGATAAAACAGATGGGATTCCCAGATCGTGCACCATTCAGCCGTTTGATGGAATTCGTGCCACCCTGACCAGCGAGCCCAGATGGCGCTTAAATCTGTCACTCTTTAACGACCCTACTGTTTTTAAAAAATATTTTTATATTTGAGCCCATTTGGTTAATCTGAGAGATTAATCATTTCCAAGATATGTCTTGGAGGGATTTACTGTGGGTTTCATTTGGAGGAGCTGAGGATGAGAAGAATGGAGACCTTCTAAATTCAGGTCTACCTGCTAGAAGCTATGTAGGGCAGGCGGCCTGGTCGATCCTCAGACTTTGGAACATTTTCTAGGAGGCAAGGCTGAGAAGGCCACATGGAGAGTAGTGGTGATAGGGGTTAAGGGAAGAGAGGATGGACATTTGGGAAGGGCCTGGGGTAGGTGGCGGTGAAAAGATTTCTCCGGGAGAAACTATTGCATTGCCAAGCTTAAACCCCAGCAAGGGGCTGAGTGCTGACTGACCGCACCAGGGTGGCTTTGAGCAGTCTTACCCTCACCACATCCAGATGACTCTGGTGAGTGTGCCACCTGGAGCAGACCCTGGAGAATGAGTCCAACATGCTAAGACTCTGAGATTTTTCTAGAAAGAATCTGTTCTGTGCCAGAACTTTCACACACCTCACAGGGTTTTCCCTGAAGGTTTTTTTCTTTTTTCTTAAATTATTATTTTGAGTCATTCTGTTGAAATGCTTCAGTGATTTGGGGCATGAGATACTGGCCAGCTCCTCCTTTCAAAATCTCTAACACTGGAAATATTTTCAGAGTATTTGTCTTGGAATTGCTGTCTGTTCTTGCTGGGACAGGAAAGGGAAAAAAATGAATGGTTTATTGTTATGCAGACTTGATTTTTTTTTTTTTTTTTTTGCCTTTGAATCAGCTGTAGCGGGTATCAACATATGATGCAGAATTTATACCATTAATGCAAAAATTTCTGTTGACCCAAAAAGCCACCTACATTAACATGCCTTGCTGACTTTAAGGATATTCTTGGTGATATTTGGGCTGCTCAGGGGTAGTTTTCCTGTTTGTCAGTGATGCTGCTTATACTGGGGGGTTTCATGGAAGACATGCTGGTGTGTCTCACCCTTGTGTGTGGCAGAGCACACAGAGATATCATCTCAATGTCCTGTGCTGCATCTGAGTGCCTGCACATGGAAGACATGTGAAAACTCTGCTTTGGAGGCATTCCAACCTACATTAAAAGACTTTGATTTAGACCCTAAAGTGAGCAGAGGAGCAGTTTGTATTGGGAGGTTCTTTTAGGAATTTTTGAGTTCTAGGGGTCTCCAGGACCAGAGTCTGTTAGTAATCACTGCTCTACCAGAATGTGGTGGAAGCTGACACTTGCAAATAATTCC
The DNA here is from genome assembly GCF_021234165.1 of Pteronotus mesoamericanus. Lineage (NCBI taxonomy): Eukaryota > Metazoa > Chordata > Mammalia > Chiroptera > Mormoopidae > Pteronotus > Pteronotus mesoamericanus. The sequence continues at coordinate 2,008,593 of NW_026555109.1, forward strand.
CCATGTGGGATAAAGCTAGGTAAATTCTGAACAGTATGGAAGAATATAATAAACCACACATATGTTTTCATTGTAAATCTATTGTAAACAGACATCTCTGTTTCTCTCTCTCTCTCTCTCTCTCTCTCTCTCTCTAACACACACACACACACACACACACAGCCAGAATATAGAAAGGATTGCAATATAGTCCTGGTTAGAGGACATTGCTTTTTATAGATATTAAACTGCCACCTTGCATCTAATTCTGTTGAACAGGTTTAGGATTTGATGATAATCAGTAAGGCATAGTTTTGTGTGTATGCATGTTGTGCTTAGCCTCAATTTCATAGGTTGTCTTTGGGTGTGTATGTAGTAAAATTTAACATTTTATTAGAAGCAACTAACACATTAAAATTATTTTTATAAGTCATATAATGTATTTGGTATTATGTTAAAAACTAAATTCTCACTTTCTGACAAGAGTAGCTATTTCTAATAGTCAAAATAAACATTCTCTTTAAATTTTACACACCAACTCAGTCCATACTCACCTCATTTTCTCTAAAGACTAAAATCTCCCTGATATTCCAGTTGGCAGATGGTCTGTTTCTGAACAAAAGGATACATGTATTTGAAGAATTCTGCAGCCACCTGAGAAATAAGGCTTTGCCTATCATTTTATTAATGCTTGCCAAATAATTAAGTGTGAAAAGATGAAGAGCAAAGAATAGAACTTCACCGTTAAAGAACTATTAGTCACTTGGACTAGACCAGTGGTCTCCAACTATTCTGGTACCAGGGACCAGTTTTGTAGAAAATAATTTTTCCACGGATTGGGATTGAGGGAGTAGTTTCAGGATGATTTGAGCACATTCCATTGAAGCTCAATTTCCTGCTGTGTGACCCAGTTCCTAACAGACCCGGACTGGTACTGGTCCACGACTCAGAGGTTGGGAACCCCTGGACTAGACGAATGTGATTTGGTGGATAGAGGAAAGAAGAAAACTAACACTGTCTATTGCCTGTGTATAAACTCTGTCACTGGGCATGATCAGCCCAGCAACCCTAGCTGGGATTTGGGTTCCTGGCTTCCAGAATTGAGGGTTTCCCTGGCCAGATTCAAAGTGTTGGAGCCAAAATGGGAAATACAATTAAGGGATAAAATCAAAGCCAAACCCGAAGGCCATGGTACAGTCAGTGAAATCAAGGTGTAAATCTAGATGAAGAGTTGGAGAGACCAAAGCCAAGTTTAAAGCAACCAAGGAGCTGGACAAGCTGGGTGAGGGGAAAAGGCAGGAGACAGAGCCCTGAGACATGTCCTCAGCTGCCAGGCAGAACCACCAGTGCTTTTATAAGGTCTCAGCTTTGGACAAGGACAGAGGCATTAAGGGCCCCAAGATACAGGGATGAATGTGTGGGTTGTTCTGTTTTCTTTGAGAGCCTTCTGTACCCATTTGCAAAAATTCCGCATATCCTTTAGGAGTCAGGGGTAAAAGTCATAAGCCTTAAAAATGTTGGGTATCCTCAGGAACCCCAGTTTTCCAAATAGGAAATGTAAAGTTGGGTGGGGATTTCAAATTATTGTTTCATTTTCTTCATCTCCAAAAGATTTTCTAGTTCACTGAGAACCTGCCTTCAATTGCATGGATATTATAATGTTTCTTTTCATTCCCCATAAAGATCTCCATATATAGCTTTTAAGAGCTGTCATAATTGTGATAGAAATGAAATTCTATACCCCACAGAGGACACATCTCAGGATTAGAGACAGCATTCCTATAATTGCAAGACAAATTTGGTGTTAGTCAATCTGTTAGGTTTCATTATAGGTATATTTTCTCATTCTATTATTTCATTTTCGTGAAAGGTCTGTTAGAAATTTCCATGTGTATAAATGCTTTAAAACATCTCACTATCCAAATTATTTTATGTGGAATTTACCAAGATAGTTTATCACTTCCTGAAGCATAACTTATTTGCAATATCTAGACACATGCTCTAAAAACAGGTCCCCATCCGTTCCATCCTTAATGGGTCTCTACCTGCACCTTCTTTCAACTACTTGAATAAAACACAAGGAACATTTCACATATATGAAAATATCCTCATTTACTGAATTTCTGGAATTGTACAGTTTGTTCTTTGGCCAAAACAACAGCAACAACAAAAACAAACCCTGTTAATTGCAAAGTTAACCCACTGATCCATTTAGGTTGTGGTTCCTTTCTAACATTCAACCTACAATCCACCCATTCCACACACTGTGCATGCTGGACAATGAAAGTCTCGATACTTTCAGTGCTTTCCACCTTGTTCTTTTTTCACATTCTTGGAAGAATGGAGTAAGAGATCTGTTCTTTAAACAACAAACCAGAGAGTCAGATCATGTCAGTTCTCAGCTTATAATCTTTCCCACTGAATTTAGAATGAAATGCACTCTCTTCACCATGGCCAGCAAGGCCCTGCCTTTCTGGTTCCTGCTGTCCTCTCTCTCCAGCTTCATCTTATACCACTCTCTTTCTTGCTTAATCTTTCTAAGCCTTTCAGCACCTCTACTATGTGGCAAGCTATGTCCTACCTCAGGATCTTTGCACTAGCTTGTTCCTCTACTTTTCTGGTTCTTTGCATCCTGAGGTCCTAAAAGCCCTCCCTGCCGTCCTTTTTTTTTAGTAATCTTCCTTCTCCTGCCCCATGAGTCTCTATCATAGCATCCTGCTTTTTTCCTTCATAGCATCTATCACAAACTGTAAAGTGTTTTTACTGATTCATTTGTTTTCTCATATAATATTTGTTTTTCCCACTGCAACATAAACTCCTGGAGGTCAGGGATTATATGCCTGTCTTGTTCTTTCAGAGTATCTCTAGAGTTAGCAGACCACCCAGCACATAGTAGGTACTGAGTAAATAGCTATCAAGTAAATGAATAAATGAAATGGCTTACAATGCTCCATGCTGCCTTACGTGTCAATCCCTGTGCTACGCCGAGCTCTGCAGTGTTCACCTTGCCCTGGGCAACAGGGAACCATATGTGGCAGCAATTTCCAGAGCTTATTGTGTTTCACTGTTGCTGGAACTCAAGATGACACTAGGTGGTACAGGGACAACCATCTTTTGAGTATATGTTTAATGTCCATTAAAGGAAAGGTAATTAGTGCTTCAAATCCAGAATTTCCTGCTGAATATTGCTAAGGCAAGGCTAAAGAATATATGTCTATTTTACAAAGTGAGTTGACTGAAAGAAAAAAAATTAAATACTAGCACAAGTAGTATATGGATATGGTAGATATTGCCAATGTGGCAAGCCTAGATGAACAGAAGATGCAGTAGAAGACAGGCAGGAGTCAAGTTCTGCGGAACTTGGGCTAAGGAGTTGTAACCGAGTATCAGGAAGCCTTTGAAAGTTTTCCATTGGGGAGGGACATGATTGCATTTAAGGATGATAAATCCGCAGCAGTGGGCATGATGAATGTAAGGGCTTGGTGGAAGCCAGGGAGTGATTGGAAGCAGAAAAGCTAAAATTAGGAAAATATTGTAAAAGTCCTAATAGGAGGTGACAGGGACTCAAACTTCTAGGTAGAAGAAACGTGCAAGAGACTCCGTCTTGCCTGGATTCATTTTCTCTACTTGTACACCCCACCCTTGCATCCCACCACCATGCACACACTCCTAACTTCACCTTCTTTCCACAGTTAGCTCATGCCCATGGGTACCTCACTACTCTCTGGGAGGCTTCCCACAAGGCTGCAGTATAGAGGCCAAGGACTGTGCCTTACTGTAGTCTTATTTTCAGTTTCTAATAGACTAAATGGCACATAGTAGTTGCTCAATGAGTACTTCTGAATAAATGAATCAAATCTGGCAGCAACTTACTATTCGAACTTTTAGTAATTTATTTTATGACCTTGGAATGGTTAATGCAGATTCCTTCACTTTTTGGCTTTAGTTTGGAGGCAGGAGAGTGTAAAGATTAAGAGGTTAGAATCCTGTCCCCATACTTGTCATCCTGTGACCCAAACAAGTTATCTGGTTTTCCTGAGTCTCATTTCTCTCATTTAATAAATGAAGATAACATTATAATATAATATTCAAATGAGATGAGAGCAAGTATCTAAATGTCTAAGATCATTGTCTGGCACAATGGTAGAGCTTTGGATACAAAGTTTACTGATAATAAGAGATACACTGGGACTTGAGATGATAAGCATCGTTGTTATATTCAGTCCTTCACAGTCCATAGGGTTACCGATCTTTTAAAATGAGTATAAAAATGAAACTTCTGGACAACCATTAAAGCTTGCCTGAAAGTGTATTATGAAGATCATATTGAATATATTAAGATCTTTATAATGGGGTAATACACAACTCAGGAATGTTTGTGTATGGGCTGGTTTTACCCTGCACAAATTACAGTGGTTCCTGAATAGCATGAGCCAGTTTCAGCTGTCCTCTTGGCCTAGTATTGGGACATGAAATGGGATTTTTGTAATTAAAAAAGAAAAAAAAGATGCTTAGGTGCAAGCTAGGCTGAAAGTCCAGAGGTATAAATCATAATCACTAATGTTTTTATTTTTAGTTTTAACTCCAAGTGCCACCTGTGCTAGCTACAGTTGTGAACACAGGGATGGTGAGATGCTTCTTGGTGGAGTTGTTACCTCTGAAGCAGATGCTGCTGGCTTCCTGGGTGATGCGTGAGTGTCACATCTGTCTCATGTCTTTTAGAAGACAATATAGCTTTAATATAGAGCTATATTATTATTTGATGTTAGGAATTATTATTATATTGGCTGTTATTATTAACTTTTATTAGTGCCTTCTCAAGAAAAAGCAAATTCATTGTAGGTGACTACTTTAGATATTTTTCTCTGGGAACTTCTTTAGTCTTAATCAGAAAACACCATAACAGTAAGTTTTTTAATAAATAAAATTTTGACTTAGGCCCCGGCTGGGTTGCGAGTTGCTCAGTTGGTTGGAGCATTGTTCCTGACACCAAAAGAGGTTGCAGCTTTGATCCCTGGTCAGGACGCTTACAGGAGGCAACCCATTGATCTTGCTCTCTCACATTGATGTGTCTTTCACCCACTCCCCCCGCCCTTACCTTCCTTCTTCTCTCTCTAAAAATTAATAGACATATCCTTGAGTGAGGATTAAAAATTTTTTTTTTGACTTAGGATATAGCAATGCTTGCACAGTCTCATTGGAAAATTTCGTATAACATTTCTAAAACAGCACATTGTGAATAAGATAAGTATGTTCTCGTTTCTAAACCCAGCAATGCATTGTGCTTACAAGAGGACCAATGTTATACACAAGTCACTAACTTCACATCTTTCATAGTATGGACTGTTTTGAGATCCTTTTCTATTTAAAGACCATTTCCACATGCCATTGCAGAGAGGAGCACCACCACAGAACTCTGAATGTCTTGAAGATCACATGAGTCTTATAGACGTATCTATAATCTATTTCCTCTCTGCTCCAAATGTTGGTACTTAAGCTCTTGGAAAATGTAGAGCACATTCTCCTCCTTTTCCTGTAAATTTTCATTTGCTAAAAGAATGTAAACATCTCAACATCCACAATTTTGCTATAGGACTCATGGAGTTGAGAGAATCTCCTCTGTGTCACCAGCACGTTTCAGGACTATAGTAAATGTTAAACAGCAGCAATAACTCCTTACCCTTGTTTCCCTACTGTTCATTTTGTTTAAAAATCTGTGTAGCAAAATTTTATGTCTTTAACTCATGAAGTCACTGTTCAAGAAATGTTGGCATGTGATGGGTCCAATGGAATTTCAGCAGTCGTTCATTCATCCAACACCTCTATATTAAGGAACTACCTACCATGGTCTAGGAACTTGAGATCCAGCAGTGAACAGAACAAAGTTCCACCCCTCTGAACCTTACATTTTAGCAGCCTGACAGTAAACCACAGAGGTAATAGATAAGTAGGGCATGCATCATTTTAGAAGATGGTTAAAGAACAGGTACAGCAAGGCAAAGGAAATGGGTGGAGCTGGGGGTCATGTTGCAATTTCAAATAGGGTAGTAAGGATTAAGTCTTATTGAGAAGGAGAAATTTGATCAAAGGCTTAAAGGAGGGAGAGGGACTTATGCATCATATATATACACACACACACACACACACACACACACACACACACACACACACACACACATTTTACATATGCCTGTGTCTCGGAGAAGAGCGTTCTAGGCAGAGGGACCAGACCTGGATGTCCAAAAATATCAAGGAGGCCATGGGACTGATGTGGAGTAGGAGGGAGACGATGCAAAGCAGTAGTTGATGAGATGAGATAAGAGAGAGTAATATCACTATAAGAATTTTGACCGTTACTCCAAGAGAATTAGAGAAACACTGCAGAGTTTTGAGTAAAGGGGATACTCATCTCTCTGGAACCTGTGTTAAGAACAGGGGTCAGGGGTAGAAGCAGGGAAACCAGTCAGGAGGTGGTTGCTGTGAGCCAGATAAGAGTGAATGGCAGCTCAAACCAGAGTGGGAAGTGGAGAGATGTATTTTAGATATTTCTGAAGCAGTACCAACACAATTTCCTGGTGGATTGAATGTTTTGCTGTTGGAAATGAGAGAGAAGTGAAGGATGAGTGTCAAGGAATTTGGCTTGCATCACTGAGAGGAAAGAGATGGCGTTAAATGACATGAGAGAGGCTATAGATGAAGCATGGTTTTCTTGGGTATTGGGGTAAGGGGAGGAAAAGGATCTGGAGTTTAATTTTGGACATGTTGAATTGGAGATTATCTACTAGAAACCTAAATGGAGATGCCAAGTCAGCAGTTGAACATAGGGGTCTTGCATTTGAGAGGCCTGCACTGGCGATCTACATGTGGAAGTTGCTAGTGTAGAGGTGGTACTTAAAGCAGTGAAGCTGGTTAAAGTCACTTACGAAATGTGTGTAAGGTTACAGACACTGGGCTGACTGTGGGCTACCCCAGCATTAAGGAGCAGGATGAGGAGAATTGGGAGGAAGAACTAGCCTAGGAGATGGGGAAATAGGGAATAGTAAGATAGGATGATAACCAAGGAGTGTGTGTCTTGGAAATCAAGTGAAAACAATCTATCAAGGTGGGTTGGTCATGCTGATTGTGCCAGTTGCTGCTGGCATATCAAGTAATTTGGGAGCTGAGAATTGGCTGGTGGATTTAATAACATGGAGGAGGAGTCACTGATGGGCTCAACAGGAGCAGATTTGGAGGAGCTATGGATTTTTCCTAATATTCTTCCTTTTCAGGGAAACACAAAGTTTAAATAAAACTGTGTTTGGAGCACTCATCAATCTTTATGGTTGACCCAGCAGCTTACACTGGAATACACATCAAAGGGACCAAACATGTAAGTGAACTCTATTTTTTAAAAATATGTATATTACATATATAATATATATACAACAGCTTTATTGAAATAGAATTTTATAAATTTTTAAAAAAGATTTTATTTATTTTTTAGAGAAGGGAAGAGAGGAAGAAAGAGGAGAGAAACATCAATGTGTGGTTATCTCTTGCATGCCCCCTGCTGGGCACTTGGCCCACAACTCAGGCATGTGTCCTGACTGGGAATTGAACTGGCGATCCTTTGGTTAGCAGGCTAGCGCTCAATCCTCTGGGCCACACTAGCCAGGGCTGAAATAGAATTTATATATCGTATAATTTACCCACTTAAAGTGTGTGCAATTCAGTGGTTTTCAGTCTGTTCACAGAGTTATGCAAACATCACAATCAATTTTAGAAGAAACCCCATGCCCATTAGCAGCCATTGTCCCCCAAATTCCCCAGCCCTAGGCATCAGCTAATCTACTTTCCCTTTTTACAGATTCGCCTATTCTGGATATTTCACATAGATAGAATCATATAATATGGTCTTTTGTGACTGGCTTCTTTCCCTTAGCCTAATGTTTCCAGGGTTCATCCATGTTCTAATGTATATCAGTACTTTATTTAATTTTTTAAAAGATTTTATTTATTTATTTTTAGAGAAAGGGGAAGGGAGGGATAGAGGGAGAGAAATGATGGTGTGTGAGAGAAACATCAATCGGTTGCCTCTTGCATGCGCCCAGCTGGGGACCTGGCCTGCAACCCACGCATGTGCCCTGACTGTAAATCCAACCAGCAACCTTTAGATTTAAGGGACAATGCCCAGCCCACTGAGACACACCAGTCCAGGAACTGTATGTATGTATGTATGTATGTATGTATGTATGTATGTAATGGCTGAATAATGTCCCACTGTATGGGGATACCACATTTTATTTATGTGTTGATCAGGTTAGTGGGTTGATGGACATTTGGGTTGTTTCTGCTTTTTAGCTATTACAAGTAATACTACTATGAACATTTATACACAAGTTTTTGTATGGACATATGTCTACCGTGGTATATACTTAGGAGTATAATTATATTTCTACCTTATTGCTAATATTACCAAATAGCCTATATTGTTATTGCCAGAATTTCAGGGCTAGAAGTAAAAAAAAGAGACAAAGTTGAAGAGTAGGGCCTAGAGCACATGTTATCTTCTGTTCTGTCCCAGCTTCCTGGAGCTATTTCAGCCATAGTTACTGTTGAATTACTGCAGTGCCAAAATGGATATTTTTCTTTGTTCAGTTTTGGAACACAAGACCAGAGTAATCTGCATCAAAGAATGTAGAGAGTGAGGGAGAGAATCCCTCTCCCTCCATACTTTTCCATTGGTTTATGGAAAAGTAAGGTTAGTTGAGAATGCAGGTCATTGTTTACTTTTAGCTGCATAAAAATCTGCAAGTAGATTTTTTAACAGCATCTCCAAGACAAAGATGCCAGGAAAGGTAGCCAAATACGTTGACTTTGAGAGATTAAAAAAAAAAGAAAGAAAAGACTTGTAATTGCCTATCAGTCCTTGGATTTAGTTCTGGGGAGCACCAATTTAAAATCTCAAATGTGTTTTTTTCAGTGGAATTATATTAATATGAAAGAGTTTATCAAATATGATCACGTGTGTGCATGTACATTTGTGTGTACGTGTGTGTGTGTGTGTGTGTGTGTGTGTGTGTATGTGTGGTTTTAAACATTTCCATAATGAGTTCCCAAGTGTTTTTTGGCCATGGTTATTAAAGCTTGTGTGTTTGCAATTTATTTGGCAAAATGCCTTTAGTGAAGAAAGGATATACTGTTCTCTTGGTCCTTTGCCCAAAGTAATTTTGGAGAAGTCTGTGACTGTGTTTAGTTCATGTCATTCATTGGAGACAAGTCATTGTAATTACATTTGATCACAATCAGTTTACAGTTGTTTTTATCATGTTTTAATGCTGAATATCTACTCAGACATCATAGCAAAACCTAATAGCTACTGTTTTATTTGTATATAAACTGTTTTATAGCTTTTTTTCTTTTTGCAGTACACATCAGGTTTCAATCATCATTGCTGCATTCATAGTAAGAGGAAAGCGATGGATAAAGAACTATCAAAAATCCTTAACTACATAAAATGTTTTCTTGGGTCACCTTGCTATAAAAGATATTGAATATATTTTGTGGCTTTCCCCCTGACATATTAACCATTGTAGAAGGGTTACAGTATTGGGAGGAAACCACATGATATGTGGAACTTATTCACCTAACATGGTTTACATTTGTGTTCGTTTTCTCTTGGAAATGGGTCTACCAGTCCTATACAATGTTTTGAGTAGCTCCTAGGTAATAGAGTAAAAGGCAGTACACTGATATTTGGGAGATTTAAAAGTAGGTTATCTTCTTAACTGTAAAACTAAACATTTTGTCATTGTTTTTTCCAAAAGTCTGCGCTAATATCTGCACTGTGGGACAGGGTTACATTTCAGGATGTTATTTACAGCTACCAAATGCTGGAGGCTCTCATGTATCAGACAGTCTCTGATTTGCTAATCGTGGAAGCCTTGCGTCACCAGTGAATTTGGATAAATTCACTAGTTATCTTTCAAGTGTCGATTCTCACAATTCCTTATTTTCCCCAAAAGTTCCAGCCCTTATGAAAACTACTGTTGGTCTGTATGTCTGATTCTGTGTGGTTGAAGAAGCTCCAATTAGAAAAGTGTAATTAATGGGAAACTTTGACATCCAGCTGAGAAAATTAGTTTGCATCAAAAAAAGGCAAGATAGAAGATTAAAGAAATTTTAGTCCTAATCTAATTAACACCAATTAAAAGATGGAGATGAATTTGTACTAACAAATTGTTAATTATGCACCAATTTGCCTTTTCTGTGACCAAACTAAAATTAGGAAATTATTATTACCTTTTTTTGGTTTGTTTTAGGAGGCTTTGAAATGGATTTCTTATAATCTTTTTTATAATTAATTAAAGCAAAGGTAGGAGGTAAGAATTAGCATAAAATATTTCACTTTCCTTATACTTTTATGTAGGTTAGCTCTTTAAAAATGGAAAGTACAGGGTAATTCTCCTGGCATTCATTCACTTACCAGACATTTAATGAGTACCTACTATGTGCTGCATCCTTGCTCCATTCAGTAAGAAAACAGAGCATGGGTGCAGCGAATGGTTTTTCTCATTCAAAATGTTTTAACTTTTTTAAAAAATTAAAAAATTTTTTCAGTTACATTTGACAGTCAATATTAGTTTCAGGTGTACAGCATAGCAGTTAGACAGTTATATAACCTCAATAAATCTTGCACCTACCTGACACCATATATAGTTAGTACAATATTATTGACTATATTCCCTATGCTATGCTTTACATCCCTGTGACTATTTTATAACTACCAATTTGTAAAATAAATAAATAAATAAACAAATAAATAAATAAAATGAACAGTTTGTATTGGTGATAACTGCTCCTTAGGGGGGGGAAAAACTTGTAAACTAAATTGTACAGCTAATTAAACTCTGCCCTGGATACATGTTATAGAGGGAGAATTAAACTTCTTTTAGGCCTCAAGAAATGCTCTTTAATGTTCCAGAACTCCTTTTAAACAACATAGCATTTTGGGGGTCTTCTGCTTATGTCTTCCTCACTTGGCAGATCTGTGTTTCCGTTTACCAGAGTGTTACTCAGATGTCCACTGTGCTGAGACTCTTACAGCTCCTCAGATGGTGATCTGAATAATTGTGGAGGGGGTCATGAAGCACAGACCTGTTATATGTGCAAATGAACAGCTGTCTAAGTGTCACGTAATGAGTAACCACAACCCACTTTATATAAACCATATCTCTTCTGTCTTTAAAACAGGAGAGGGAGGAGTATAGTGTCTGCTAGAAATGGGAAGAAATGCGTATCTATGGATTCCTCTAGCCGGTAATTATATACAAAATACCTGGAAAACTGAGCTGCCCTCAGATTTCCAGGTACCTATTGTTAAACTTCATTTAAAGAAAATATTGACCAACTAGGCTCTGGTGTCAGAAACAGCATTCTAAAGATCTATGTACTATGTTACTATGTAGTGCATAGACTTAGAATTTAAATAACAATATAAATAGCAATAGTTGATGTAAAAATTTAGGATGTTTGGTTTGCATTTTTTAATATTTGTGTTGGAAACTTTTGCATTCACAACTTTGGCTGAAAACAAACTGGGATAAAGTAGCTTTTACAGGCTGGTGTTTTCATGGGTAATGGCAGTTGGAAGTCGGCCTATTAATGAGAGAATTTCAAAATGACAACACCTACAGCCAAATGGAACAAATGGAAGATATTCTTTAAAAACAATGTTTTTTCCCCTATAAATTTTAATTTTCTCCTTGTGATTATTTTAAACCAGAGCCATAACATGAGAATATCATGAGGGGAGTCATTTGTGAACAAGGTCTTTAGGAAGGATGTCTAAAGAGGCACAGAAACTAAATGAAATGAGTGATTCAGGATTGGATCATGGACCAGGAAAAAAAAAACCAGACATAAGTCACATTATTTGGGACAGTTGATGAAATTTGAATAAAGTCTGTGGAATAGATAACAGCATTGTATCAGTGTTATATTTCCTGATTTTGATCATTGTAGTACAGTTGTGTAGAACAGTGTCCTTTGTCTGGGGAAATATTTAGGGTTAAGGGAGCACAATGAATACAACTTATGAATAGTTCAAGAGAGAAAATAAACATGTACTTATGTGAACATCAATAAATCAATAAAGGGAGGGCAGTAGTGATAGAGCTAATGTAAAATATTAACAGTTGGTGAATCTGCAAAAAGGGTAATCTGAAGTTTTTGTGTGTATGCATGTGTGTGTGTGAGTGTTATCCTTGCAGAGAATTAGTCTTACTAACTTAGTGAGTCTAAATGGATTTTTAGGATGTCCATTTACCAGGGCAGATTGGTTATCTTCAACAGTTTAATCTGTCTCTTCAAAATCTCTCAACCTAATGGAACAATGAAGTAAATGATGCCCTCCAAGTGTATAAGTAAGAAAAAATATTCCCAAGCCCATATATTTCTCACGTACACCTCCCCTGTAAGATTGAGTCATGGGTTTAAGTGAACACGCGGCCTGAAGTTCACTATATTGTATGTTCCCTTTCAGACAGGACCTCACAAAGACCCTCTTTTATAAAGAAAACCAGCCAATAAAACAGTACTAGAGTACATTATATATGTGACCAATCATTTTATAAAATTTGATGTAAACCTTCAGGCATAATTGGAGTTCTTAGCAAAATACGTTGGTTTTTAATACTTCTATGACCTTCCAAGGGGACTTAGCAATTACTCTTAAATTTTCAAAGTGGTACATGGAGTTTTAGCTGTGGGACTTCCATTAAAGTCCGTAGGAATCTTGTTGCTAAAACATCGGACAACTCATGAAAATGTGCTCCTTCTTATGAAATTGTTAGAAGTAATGGGTATGGAAGTGTAGCCCTGTATTCCTGGTACATTTACAGGCTTTCCGCACTTGTTTCAAATTTTATACTTTTATAAAAACTCAGCAGTTCTATAGGAATTGAAAAAAAGGTCTATTACATGTATTTCCAAAATGAAAATATAGTAGAACTGATAAATAAGAAAAGAGAAAATTCTAAAATAATTCAAGAAAATCTAAGTGCTTAAAAATACTTCTTTTTATTTAAAAATTAATATATCAACTTCCAGATTTTGAAAATGTGCCTTAAAGTAACAACATTTTAAAAATAACATTTAATGACAAACTTTCAGTATAATCATGTGCAAGATTTTGGGTTTTCAACCTCCTCTTCTGTTAAAACCATCATAGCTTAAACAGTTCCTGAGCAAAACTTCACGTCTTCAGAGACTGGTCTTCCCAGGGGATAAGGCTTAAGGTTTGGTGAGTACCCTCTGCTAGGAAGCTCACACACAGGCTCAGCTCAGCGACAGGCGCAGCCTCAGCCTAGCTGGTGGTTCAGTGGAGGACTCTCAGGGTGCTTGCACCCCTTTCCCTCTTAGGGCAGAAACATCTCTGGAGTTATGTTTCCTCGGTTCTTTGGGGTTCTTTGGAGATCAGGATCAGGCCTCAGACAGAGGTTTTTATTTCAATACATTCAGAAAGAGAAGGTGGGGGGTGGGGTGAGAGAGAAGTGGGGAAACTCAGTGACTACTTCTTGAGTTAATTACTGTTGGCTCAGTTTCAGTGATGCTGTTTTGCTGTAGTTTTTGTTTTGTTTTTTTTTTTTTACAAAGCAGTATTGAATTATTATTTTTATTCATTATTAAATCTCTGGAAGATGATTTCTCCTGAAATCTCTAGTGATGTCTGGATAGTAGATTTTAGGGTAGGGTTTAAAAATAGAGACCAGTTTTTCAACATAGCATTGACTAAATAGCATCAGTTAGGTGTGAGCTATGCCACTGATTTGAAGTGTCCCAGCTGGGGTCAAAATTAGGGACTGTCTAAATAAGGGAATTCAGAAAGGCAGGGGAGAATGTCAAGGTACAAATGGGAGGAAATAAGCCATTGTTTCTTTAAAAAGCATGGTAACCTCAATAATAAGAGACTATGAAGTAGTTCTTTTTTATAACAGTGGCTTCTTAACTTCACAGCCCTAAGAGCTCCCAGGGTCACTAGTAGAGAGCCCCAGGGCTACACCTGCCTTGCATAGATTAGGGCCTGCTGCAGCTGTCTTCATTTGCAAGGCTAAGTAAGGTGTAGCTTGATGGGGTGGTGGGTCTCAGCAGGGAGCGCGCCTTTTTCAATCTCAATAGGCTGGTATTTCAGATTAAGATGACCGTTGCAAGTCAGGCTCAGAAAATGTAAGATGAGGCAAGTAACCATTTCCTGAGTTTTATGTATTAGACCCTACAAAGTATGAAGTGGGGAACCCTTATATAAAGGCTGCCTTGAATTTTCCTTACCTTTCCCAGTTAGCTCTGCCTAAAGTATCTAGCGCATCCAGGGGCCAAGCTTGCCTTGAGCCCGTAAACATGTTTGTAAGGAGTGTGTGAACGTATAGGATGAATCATTGATAAGGACAAAAGAGAATGCTCTTTGGAAACTATACGCGTTAGCATCGGTCTATGGATTGGATACGCTTTCTCTGTAATGTGTGTTTGTTTCACAGAAAATACAATTAGGATAACTCTTGTGTGTTCTCTACAGGAAGGAAGTAGTATACTGCTTGTGAATGGTAGGCTAAATGAGGGAATCATTAAAGGGTTTTTAATAGACTTTTGAACCAAAAGACATGAGGGACTATAGTTATGTTGCCTTAATTGAGAAATATTTTGCAGTATGAGGAGACTTAATAAAATTTTCATTACATACCTGGTCAGGGATTAGGCTGAATGTTTCTTTAAGCAATTTGATAAAATGCACTTGGAAGACTTATTAGTTGTGTGAGAATATGTATGAAGTGCTTATCATCTCTCCTGCGGGTGCCCGAGTATCACATACTTGGTTTACTGTGTTGGGTTGAATGCTTCTGTTGTAATTTCTAATGAACTTTACCAACAGACTACTTGATCATGACTAAACCCAGGAACAATGCAAATGGAATTGCCTCCTGATGGGGAGGAATGGGCCCAGATGGCCCTTAAAAGGTGATAATTAGGAAATATAGCATATCTGAGTAGCTAGAAAGAGAGAAACTTGTTAAAGACAGTCAATCTGTTTGAAGGAATAGTGTTTCCTTTCATATATACATTTTTATTTAGAGTTGCTTTAAAGTAAAAATCTCCCAGGAAAAAATTTTATTAGTAGCAAAAACCTAGAAACTACACCCATTTTTTTTTTTTTTGCTACTTTGAGATTATTTTAAAAATTATTTTCTTCATACCTTTTTTTGGTAGATCTGTGTAACAGACTTGCTGTGTGTGTTTTAGGGGGCCGTTTTAGGTTATTTTAGCTCTTATGCTAAAACAGTGGGGGAGTGATTAAAAGTGAGAAAAATATTGGTATATATTTGTAAACTGAGCTTTTAAAATTAAAATAGTTGCAGGATATTACAGTCTGTTATTTCATAGACTTTGTAAGATGGCTTTAAATGTATTGCCTTCTTGGCAGCATAATCTCCAGATTCTTCTTGAGTGTGTCATTAAAATAATTTTACATATGACTAGTTGGACTTTTTAAGCATTATATTTTATGTTAATTAGCATATTTGCATTTGCTAATAATATTCCTTTGGCTTTTCTTTAGTCAGTTTTTTTTTTAGTGTACAAACTTGGCATTACTAGAAAAAATAACAAGTAAACTGAGAATGAGAAAGTAGTGACATAAAGGGAGAAGAAATATGCTCAATATATCTCTTCCAGCTTCTACATGGAATGGAGGATAGAGAAAATAGCTTGTCCTGGGAATTAAAGCACAGAGCAAAAGCTGTAATGGCCAGCAGGCAACCTTTTCCTTATCTGCAAAATCGGAAAGTAAAATTACATTGAAATGCTAAATTATATTATTCCAAATATCTTGGCATTCATATTTTGGCAGATGAGTTGCTTTCCTGAAATTATTCAACACCATCATTCATTTTGACAAAAGCCAGTGGTACAGATGCACCTTTGGGACTGTGGCCAAAGTAAGACCAGCATTTTCCTGGTCTGCCCACTCAGGTTTCGAAAGACTCTCCATAAAATAAGCCACACACTCCAAGCATTGCCCCTTCCATCCTTAGCAAGTACATTGAGGCTGAAGTGTAGGGGTTTCAGGATCTAGGCCTTGGGGCTTAATATAAATTCATAAAGTATCTTCTTCCACTCAAGAACCTCTTAGAGAGTTTTGTGATATTTTAAGCCTAGTTATTGAAAAACGGATATATTCATTCTCAATTTCAGGATTCCAGAAACACATATACCGAGACAGATGGAGAAGTATCGTGCTTTCCCTCAGCAAGATTCAGAGGAAAGTTGAATCAAGAATGAGCCATCCATCAGTACACTATTTGCAGGATGTTTTGAATTGTACCCTTGCAATCATTGACCAGTTGTCCCAAAAGAAATAATCTGGCTTAAACTTCTCATTATCAGTAAAAACCAAAAATTATTTGGGGCAGGCATATTAAGGGAAGAAAATGTCAAGAAGAAAACTGAAGATAAAAATCATTACTATCTTTAATTCCATGATTCATACCAAGGAAATTGTGTGGTTTACGTCCCATGTCTCCAACTCTATAAGTGAGAGTATGCTTTTTGAAGATTGTACTTAATAATTTTAACTTCAGTAATTGCAAGAAAGATCTAGCACATTTTCTGGATAGTTACATTTATTTACTCTTTCTAGATGCTCTCTAACTTGAAACCTTTATAGTTGAAATTTTTACCATTACAGAACATGCTCTAAGGAGAAAGTGAGCTTCAATTTTTCAAGTGCTTCTTAAAGGGACTTAAATTTAACCAAAACCTAATTTGCGTTTTCTTAATATAACTAAAACATGATTGATTGCTAAAACAATATTTAGAATTTTATTTAACAGCAAATATAAAGAACCAAGTCTAAATAGCCCAGAAGATGGGTGGCAATTAACGCTGCATTCTTTTTCAAACTGTTTTATTAATTAGCTCTCTAGACTCAAATAGGTTATATCCTGTGAGTAGTAAATTGCATTCATTCCATTTGTAAGCTCTGTGGATGAGATTGGCATGTGGCCTAAATGCCGTCCACATTGTTGTGTTAAGTAGCACTTTCGTCTCTCTGGACCCTCTCTGCACCCTACTGGAAAGTTTTATCCATTTTTCTTGCAGGAAGGGAAAGTCACAGGTAGTTTCGCGCCATCTTCTTTTTTATTATTAAATCCACTAAAGCCAGTTATGCCTGGTGGTACCAAGCAAGCTCTTTCCAGTGTTCTGGTCTGTTAAGCATTCTGAGTTCTTTACTGTTTATTTATGTGGAATGTTTTCAGCTCTGTCTTTGCTTTAAGAGCTGATTAAAAGGAACCTTTAAAAAATGAAAAGAAAGTAGTTTTTCGTGTAGGCTTTTTCATTCTGGAATCTTCCCTCATCTTCCTGCCCACCCCTCCATCTTTACTTTCCCCCTGCCTTCAACAGCATGTAAATTGTTTAATGTTAAAAGTGTTTTAGGAAGCTCATCAATACTGCATAGCTTGGAGGATTAGAGGACTGGATTACTCCCCCAACACCAATTGTGCAAATCATCAGTGTACTAGTTCTACTTAGGAATTGAGAATGTTCCTAAACAGCTGCTCTTCGGAGGATGTTGGTACTAAAACAAACCCTCCTGGCATTTATGTGACTCACAAGCACAACTCTTTTGAGGGAATTAATGTCAGAGTTAAATATGAGAAGCTACCATTTACAATATATACCTTTCAATTCCAAATAATTAATCGCGCATTTCTGACATTTTCCCTTTGTCTTTCCTCAGGGGTAAAGTTATTTGAATAACAAACAAATAAACAAAACCCCTCATCACAAGTAGCTGTCAACCTCCTACTTTCAACAAAAGCTTGCTTTCTTAAGGAGACCTATAGTGTCCTGTTTGGTTTGAGGCAGCAGGGTGGTATAGACATTATGCAGAAAGGTTTGGGCTAATAAGCACTTTCTGGATTTAGTGTCTCTGATGATTAAGTCTTGGATTATTGTTTTGAGTTACTAACCCACTATCACTGCCCCATGCAGAATTTCCAACACAGTATCTTCTTAGATGCCTCTCCCTAGATGCCCTGACAGTAAACAATGTGAAAATTTGTAAGCACTATGGTTTTCAAATGAACTGAAAGTAAAAAGCTTTAGGCATTAGTTCTTATTTCCTTGACCCAAGGACCATTTTCTTTCTATTTTTTTTAAAGTCCCCATTCAAGGATGTGTTTATTGATTTTAGAGAGACAGGAAGGGAGAGAGAGAAAGAAACATCTATATGAGAGAGAAACATTGACCAGTTGCCTCCCATACATGCTCTGACTGGGGACCAAACCCTTAACGTAGGTATGTGCCCTGACCAGGGCTCGAACCCACAATGTTTTTGGTGTATGGGATGATGCTTCAAGCAACCGAGCCACTCGGCCAGGGCAGGATCATTTTCTTAATGAATATCAAGTTGATCTGTAAATAAACTGTAAAAAAATAAAGTTTTAGACGTACATGTTAGGTCTTTAGTTTGAACCAGCTCTTACATAGAAACTATGATTCATTTTTTTGTCGGAGGTAGTCAGGGATCAGAGACTCCCCTTGCCTCTCAGTCATGTTCCCTGACTGAGCTTTCAAAGCCCCAAGTTTTAAACAAATTTTGTGTAATTATATAGAACTCTTTCCATGGAAGTAATACTAGTTTCAGAAAGTGGGAACTTAGTGTATATTCCTTATGGCCAGGAGGTATCAAAGTGAGCAATGAATCCAGTGACTTGTTTCCTCCCTCCCTCCCCTCCTTCCTTGCTTCTTCATTTTAAGAAAGTGTTTAGAATCCTTACTCTGTTTTTAAAAATAAACATTTAAACACTTTTAGTATTTAAAACGATTTTATTTATTTTTAGAGACGGGGGAGGGAGGGAGAAAAAGGAGAGAAACATTGATGTGAGAAAAATATCAACTGGTTGCCTTTCAACTGAACTGCAACCCAGGCACGTGCCCCTACAGGGAATCTAACCAGTGACCTTTCACTTTGCATGATGATGCCCAACTAAATGAGCCACACTGGTCAGGGCCCTTACTCTGTTTTTGTTTTTAATTTTTTAAATTGATTTTTAGAGGGAGAAAAGAAGGGAGAAAGAGAGAGAGTGTGAAACATCTATAAAGTGAAACATCTACTTGTTGTTCCATTTGTTTATACATTCATTGGTTGATTCTTTTTTTTCCATTACCATTTAGTCCCCTTATACCCCACTCTCACCCCCGCAATCACCACACTGTTGTCCATTTCCATCAGTCCTTTTTCCTTTTTCTTCAATCCCTCCACCCCCTCTTATTCCCCTACCCCTTTGTTGTCATCCTGCTCTCTATCTATGGGTCTGTCTCTATTTTGCGTGTTAGTTCAGTTTGTTCATTAGATCCCACATATGAGTGAAATCTCACGGTGTTTGTCTTTCTCTGACTGGCTCATTTCACTTAGCATAATGTTCTCCAGGTCCATCCATATTATTGGTTGCTTCTTGTATGTGCCCTGATGGGGAATCAAACCTGTAATTTTGGTGTATCGGGACAGTGCTCTAACCAACTGAACTATCCGACCAGCGACTTACTTTGTTTTTAGTACAAACAGTTCTATTTCCTTAGTCACAATTACTCCCAACCCTAAGCTCCCATAGCATTTTAATATAATAGTTAGATTTTTTTTAGATTATATTTAT
Source organism: Pteronotus mesoamericanus (assembly GCF_021234165.1). Taxonomy (NCBI): domain Eukaryota; kingdom Metazoa; phylum Chordata; class Mammalia; order Chiroptera; family Mormoopidae; genus Pteronotus; species Pteronotus mesoamericanus. Next base: position 2,028,260 of record NW_026555109.1, read on the forward strand.
TATTAGAGAGAGGGAAGTATCAATGTGAAAGAGAAATATTTATCTGTTGCCTCTCCCATGTGACTGGTAGTGAACCTGCAACCCAGGCATGTGCCCTGACTGGGAATCGAACCGGCAACCTTTGGTTCTCAGGCCAGTGCTCAATCGATTGAGCCATGCCAGCCAGGGCATAAAAATAATAGTTTTATTGAAATATTATTAAATACCATAAAATTTACCCTCTTAAAGTGTACAGTTCAAAGTTTTTTAGTCTACTCACCAAGTTGTACAACAATCACTACTATCTAATTACAGAACCTTTTCCATATCTCTAAAAGCAAGCCTGCACCCGTTAACAGTCACTCTCCATGTTTCCCTTTTCCTTTCTCCTAGCAACCTCTGATCTCCTTTCTGAATCTTTAGACTTGCCCATTTGGACGTTTCATATAAAGGTAATTGTGTATTTGTGCCCTTCGGCTCTTCTCCCTTAGCATAATATTTTCAAGGTTCATTTTGTTTTAGCATGGATCAGTATTTCATTCCTTTTTATGACCAAATAACATCCCGTTGTAAAAATACACCAAATTTTATTTATTCATTCATCCATCATGGACATTTGGGTTGTTTCCACTTTTTGGCTAGTATGAATAATGCTGCTATGAACTCTAGTGCACATTGTGGACATGTATTTTCATTTCTCTTGGGTATACCTAGGAGTAGAATTGCTGGGTCATATGGTAACGCTATGTTTCACATGGTGAGGAATGCATAACATATTGCGCCCATGTTATTAAACTAATTATGAAGCAACTTACAGTCAATTATCATTAGGCCTGTCTCTTTCACTAGGTTTTAAGTTTCTTGAAACAGGGATTTCACCTCTGAACCCCACTCCCCAGTCCAGCACCCACCAAGTGACATGGTTCTCAGAAAGCTGTTGCAAATGGAGCTGAGCAATGCAGTGTCCTATTGCCTGTGACATCAACAACACTCCTGAGACTCAGACTCTGACTCCCGCCCTCACCTTCCCTGTAACAAGTGACAACTTGTCAGGAATACAAACTCTGTATTACCCATGGAGCTCTCCAGCTGGTTGCTGACCCTCCTTATCTGCTGTGGGGCCTTCATCCAGATCTTAAGATTTCTCCAGGCTGCCTCTTGCCCACAGCAGCCCTAGGACCCCACTCTGGTTTATGCAGATACTTTAAGGGAGATTGTTCTCAGCACCACTGAAACCCAAGCAGAGGCAGAGCTGGTGGAAACCCAGCATTTGGGTGCATGTCCCCTGTTGGACATGGTTCACACATCTACTTTAAGGGGATTTGGACAAGGAGGCCCTGCAATGCCTATCCAGGTTTTGACTTGGAGCACTGTGTAGGAGGTTTAAGAAAGCTTATTTTAGGGCTTCTCAGAAGATAGAGCAGCATCTTTATGATTCATTCTGCTACCTTTCACTTAGAGCCTGTGATTTCTAATAACATCTATTTCATGTTGAATTTAAGACACAGAGCTAGCTTCTACTGAATTGGCCACCTTTGATGTTACAGTACAGAGAAGTGAGGAGAGGAGGGACAGATGGAACAAAAGTCATAATTACCCAAATTTACAATAACTTCCCAGTAGCAGCTGGCACAAAAGAAATGTTAATGCAATAAACTGTAAATGGAAGGAAGCTAAGCAGAATTTATGGCTGGTGCAAATCGCACCCAATCACTGGAATGGCCTTTCTCCATCCTTGAGCATTTCAGTAGTCACAGGGGGATTGAGCTCGGTTGAAAGTCAATGACCACTCTGCATCCTTCCTCCCTAATATGTCTCACACCCCTTCAACAAACAGATTCCTGCAAAAATCTGGGTAATCTGATAGAACAGTTGGGGGGAAAAGATCAGTCACTGAATGCTCACACCTGAAATCCTGGCTGTGCCAAGAGTACACATAGCTGTGAGCATATGCATTACAGTTGCAACCATAGTGCACATTGTCCTTCTACTCCTCTGAGCCAGGGATTTCTGCAGATATAGCAGATGGCAAGAGTGTTTCTGTGTTTCATCCACAAAGAGAGAGGGCAGCATGTCATTCGCCAGTCAGGTACTTACCTATCCATCAGGGCCACTGCTGTAAACGGCTGTTTTTCACATTTGGGTTCCTGCAGATTTCATTTCCATTTAGGCTCACACATACCTTTACCTGTGTTGTAACGTATGGGTTTTCATTGTCTCCTTGTCCAGACTGCTGTCCTGTTTGTTTTTTTAATTAGCTGAGAAGCACAGTTTAAATCGAAAATTGCTTTCCGAGGTCCCTGTTCTCTGGTTCCATACTGTGAGGGGCTCTCTGTAATTAAACACATTTTAAGGGTTGTTCTCTTGTGATGTGCTCTGGATGTCAGTGCTTTTCCCACTAGCTGGAGAGTTCGGCTTCAGGCTTGAGACTTAACTATTAATATTAATACTAGGTATAATTAAAAGAAAACTTGTATATCAATTGATTAAATATGGGGAATTTCCCTTCCTCTTGGTAATTGGGGGGAAACAACTATTATGCCTTTTAGGGACAGGAAAATAACTAAGGTTTGTGAGGCATGGAGAGGAAACTGGGTAGGAAGTCAGGAGATTGGGAGTACAGGTGTCAGCAAATTTGCAAAGTCTTAGGTCTCAGGTTGCTGGTTGTCACAGTGAGGACGGAGTCCCCTCACAGATCTAGAATTCATTCTGGGATTCTAAGTTTCAAAACAAAGTATCCATATTTGAAATACCCAACACAGTTTCAAATGCTCCATAGAGGTTCCACAGAGAGGGACATGTTACTGGGGCCTCTTCCTGGTAGGGGATCAGTTCATTAATAATTAACAAAGGATGAAGGAAACCTTTATGAAGTTTTGGCTTAGAGGCTCAAAATATACATTTAGAGTAATGGTCTGTAAGTCAACCATTAGAGAAAGTCTGACATTCTGTATAGAATGGCAAGCTCTCCTCTGCAAATCTTTTCTGAAAAAGACTTTGCAATTGTTTCTAGTAAACATGTGGACAGTTATGGGGCATATAGAAGTCTGACACCAAAACCATGTAATAAAGATAATTCATTAGGCACAATTATTGGAATTAAAATCCACTGTTTGGATCTTAATAGAAAAGACACATGGCACATGGTAAAACCAATGTGATCACTTCCTAAGAGGGCAAGACTTAGGGAAGAAAGGAAAGGACGAAAGGAAGATGAGAAAAGAAGAGAATGTATGTGGCAAAAGAGCTACACATATTCAACCTCTATTTTTCCCACAAACGTACACACCTGTATTTCATGACCTATGTCTTCCTCTGACCCTATCTGCCCTATAGTGTACAGTAGAGCTCATATTTTTCTATGTATTCCTGCTTTGAGTACTTTCCTAAATCATGGGCCATAGTTCTCTAATGTCCTAACCTGATTGGTCAAGATGTTTGAGTCTTAGTTGATGTTTGAGGGGTGTAGCAATAGAAAACATATGGGATTTGGATGTGGATTTGGAGAACCCATGAGTTGTATTTACAGCACTGTTTTCCTTATCTGCAAAATGGGCACAGAGTCTTGGAAGTCTGGTTGTAGAGATGTGTACAGGCAGTGGGGTTGTTTGCAACAACCTTCCTATTTCACTTCATCTGCAAATGTCACAAGCTTGTGATGTTCAGTCCTACCTGGATCCTCTGTTGTGCTAATGGTGTGTCTGCTTTATCCCACAGCTTCTTAAATCTCAAGGTTAGCAGGCCAGTGGGTCAGCAGGTATATTTGGCCACATGCATTTGTTTTAATGTTAATAGGAAAGAGGTTAATTAAGGATGTTAATGTGGTTTAACGTGAAATCTTATGAAGCCTTACAGGATATATGAAACACCAGTCCATACACCACTTACGTATTCACATGCTTCTGAACGTTCTGAAGACAATTTGCCTGGCTATCTTTTTTTAAGTGTTGGTATCAGATGGACTCAGGATGGTCATGCCTTCCTTGATGGAGTTTCTAGTGGATGGATTAGTGTCATTTCTGGACCCCCACCAGAATTCTCTTCAGGCTATAAGTAGTCATGTAAAGTCATAGGTTAAATGCTTTGGGAATAAAATGTCATTTGATGTGACAGAAATGAACCATTGGAGGCCCACAGTGCCTCTGGGAGTTGCTCTCACTTACAGTTCTTGTGTTAAGTAATTTTATTAACTGAGGCAAGGAGGTGCGTGAGGTGACAAGAGAAATATTTTTTGCTAACATTTTAATCCTAATCACAAAATTTGTTTGTGTGGCTTTTTATGCATTTGTAGCTATAAAGCCCAGGAAGTTGATGAAAGTAAAAATTAGAATGTATTGTTTTTCTACCCAGGTGTTATTTAAAGCATTGTATAAATTGTCAAAAAGATTAATTATTGTTGCAGGTAAACAGATGATAAATTTTAAAATTATATTACTACTGTGTGTCAGCATAAAAGCTCTATGTCCCAACTGTGTCACCTTTTTCTGTTGCTGTTGACAAGGTTCACATTTTATATAGCACACCGCCAGAAGGTGTTGACATATATTCAGATCACTGATTAAATGTTTTAAAAACGTGCCACTCACAAAGTAACCCTGATGTTCTATGAAAGAGTCATTTTTAGGAATAAAATTTTTTTCTTCTTCATTGACACGGAAGAAATTTTAATATTACCATTTTTTTTTTTTTTGAAAAACCTATATGAGTACATTTTCTTATTTTAAATTGTGGCACAGAAGAGAAAATGTTTTTCAGCATTCTTGTTCCTTCTCCACAGGAAAGGCAACAACACAGTGTAAAAATATCACAAGGAAGGTGCTAAATGGCTACTTGTAAACCCCCCTTTTTGGGCACAGGACCCATGAGCGTGAGGATGGTTCTGAGGTTGTATTAGTGTTGTAGAATCTGGTGTTGTGACTCCTTTGTAATTCAGTGCTGTGACAGCCCTTGTGCTCTGAAATACAACATACACAGACAACTTTTACATAGCAGCTAAGCAGTGCAGAAGCCTCTGTATTTCTTTTCACACTGCAATGTTTGAAGATTAGTCATGGCTTTTGCAAGTTGTGGATGAAAGAGTCTGGCCTTTAGACCAAGGCCTCACTGAATCCAGGTGTATATTTGCTACAGTGGTAAATGTGATGCCTCAAGAACCAACATTTTAATGCTTTTCTTTTTAGTGTATTTTTGCAATACTGTCAATATATTCTATTGTTTCTCTGAACACAGTATGAAAAAAATTTAAAGCAAATAATTTATTGTTCATTATGAAAAGGTGGATATTTTTTCCCTCCCTGATTGTCAAGATTGCTATGTCATTGTCAGTTTGGGGTGTGAATTTTTCCCTCTCTGTACAGAGGAAGTTGACATTGCTTCAGTGATGTTGCAGAGGGGTGATGTCAAACAGCCACCAGTCCATGCTGATTGTCACTTCACCCCAGCATGATGCAAGCTTGGAAATGTTTCAGTGACAGCTGTGGGTGCCCTTGGGGGGCCAAATCTCCAATTGATCTCTATGACCAAAAGTATATAGGAGGTTATGAATTGCTCATGGAAGCAATAATGATAGCTGTCATTTTCAAAGCACTTAAAATATATCAGGAACTCTACCCATTTCACATAGAAGAAGGTATCCAGCCATGCACTAAGAAAAGTAGAGACATTTATTGACGAAGATACAAGATACAAGAAACATGCACCTAGGACAATGACGCCTCAGTCCCCTTCAAAGTAGGCACCTTGGCACCTCACTGTTCTCCCAATCACCGTCAGCTGCCCAGTTGTATTTTCCTGAATCTCATTGAAGGTCTGAAATCTCTTCCTTTACAAAGGTGATTTTAGTTATGAGAAAAGCCAGAAGTTGCAGGGCACCAAATCTGGGCTGTTGGGGAGCTCAGTCACCTGGGTGATTTGATGTTTCACCAAAACACTCAGCATGAGACATGATGCATGAGCAGGCACGTTGTCGTGATGAAGCTGCCAATCACCAGTTGCCTATATCTGTGGTCTTCTGAAGCATTTGAATAGTTTCCATGGAAGAATGTTCAAGCTTAATGCAAAATTTGATGCAGATTTGTTGCTCTACTCACTCAGTCATTTTGAATGCGACAGTCACACAGTACACATGCTCACTCAACAGTGTCTACCATCCCCACTGACTAGTACAATGAAGTCATCATTGTTCACGCATGCACATTCCAGTCCACTCTCCTTGGCTGCCAGGTTACACTGATGTTTTTGAAACTGTTCTTGCTATATTAACAATGGCTGGAGTTTTTCCGGACTGATCTCATGTAGTGTCTCATTTAATTCCAACACCGTAACAGCAGCCATGTAAGGATGTGTGTTTATCCCCTTTTTTGCGAAGGAGTGAAGCAAGACTCAACCACCCCTTAGTAAGTGGCAGCCAGCATTTGAACTCAGATATGTCAGATTTTAGAGCCGCATCACATTCATTCAACAACTACTTATTGATTATTATGTATTAGGCACTGCTTTTTTACCACATGTCTCTTTAATCTGTTTTTTAAAGATTTATTTTTATTTCATTTTTGATTTATTGATTTTAGAGAGAGAAAGGAAGGGGGGGAGAGAGAGAGAGAGACATCGATTTGTTGTTCCACTTATTTATGCATTCATTGGTTGATTCTTGTATATGCCTTGACTGGGGCTTGAACCTCCAACCTTGGCGTATGGGGATGATGCTCTAACCAACTGCACTACCCTGCCAGGGTAACCTGTTGTTGTTGTTGTTTAATTTAGTTTATGTATTTGGGGCTTTTAAAGAATTGGCTCATTGTTGAAAAAGGAAGCCTCATGTAGGATTCCCTGTAAATTCAGGATGAATGACTGTGAGCCGTGAGGTTTCCTGCTTTAAAGCAGGTGTGAGGGGGGACGATTAAGATGCTTCCTGGAAAATACCCTCTTATGACTTCATCTCACCTACTTTGGGTATCTGGAGCTGCCTTTAGAGCTTCTGAACTTGTATCTAAATACTTTGCTCAGAAGCAAAAGGTCGCCGGTTTGATTCCTGGTCAGGGCGCATGCAAGTCTCCGGTTGGGGCGTGAGCAAGAGGCAACCAATTGGTGTTTCTTTTGCAGATCAATGTTTTTCTCCCTCTCTTTCTCTCTCCCTTCCCCTCTCTCTAAAAATAAATTTAAAAATATTTTAAAAACACTGTGCTCTGTTACACAAGGAGCTGATAACTTTGATGGGCTTCACAGATGTAAACTGGGGGCAGAAGGGATGGGTGAGAGGAACATTTTTCATTGTGAATTCTTTGGTGCCTTTCTGGAGCCATGTGAATGTAATACCTTTTCAAAAGAAAAGGATACTTTCTCTTAAAAGTGTAATCTAGTTGAAATGAAAGTTTCACTGGATTCAGACTATCATGCAATTGTGGGTCATTCTAAACTTACTCTTATTTTTTGGGTTGCTCTACCACACATTATGTGTTCCTATTTGTACCTTCATCCTTTACTTCCTGGGCTGCCATCTCCACAGTGCTTTCTCTATTTGATTAACCATAGCCCTTAGTATGAAGTCGGGTGATTTTTTTTTTCTTCAAACCTCACAACTCTTGTTTTTTAAGTGTGTGGATCTCTTTAGATGGCATTTGTTTCATAAATATGCTCTTTTCTCTACATAGGAGATTTATCCAGAAAAATCTTCTTATTAAAAAGTTTTTTTACATGAAGCATTTGTTTTTTTCCCCTGAAACACTCTACTTCTGGTTTTAGAGTAGAATGGAGAATTTGACTTTCACTGGTCGGAAACTCTCTACTTTTATGTTAATGGGCATTAAAAAAACCTGTGCATGTATGACAGTGTGTAGCATTCATAGACATGTAGAATGCCTATACGTTCCATAACTTTTATATTTATAAAACAAAACCAAAGCTTATGTACATAAAAACCGCCTGTGTCTGCACTTTCCAGTGACTTCTAGAGAAAGTCGTTGCTGTAAAGGAGAAACTCTGTTGGCGATACTTAACCCTGATGAGTGAGTAAACCTTCTTTAGGTGTTAATGATGTCCAGAGCTTCCCTCTCTCTGTGTGTCATTCATCTCCTCTAGATGTCTTTTTTTTTTCTTTATCTGACACATTATAGGGAAAAGTAAAGGAAAGATTTATTCAGATTATTTTGATGGTTTCATTCTCTTTTTGGAAGTTAAAATAGTTTAGCTACAGAGATGTTCTTGGAACATTTAAAGTCCAGTTCTGAATTTTAAAATAGCTCAGTGGGAATAGGTTGATTTCCTCTAAATCTAAACATGATTATAAACTAATTTTGATGTTAGGACTTAAAAATAACTAATGGTCATATCCATTAACTTGTTTGTCTAATACAGTGCATTTCTTTCTTTGATAGGTTATAAATTCATATTATGATCTATGAACAGGGAAACCAACCAATTCAGCAATGTGCAGATAATCCCAAAAGGGATAGGTCCAACAGCCCAAGAATGGGGGCTGTTTGATGCTCAGCACTCAATAAATGCCTGTTGTTTAAATTGGTGAAATTAATGTAAAAGGAAGTAGTGCACTCTAGTAGACCATTTGATTGTTCCCAATTTTTTCTGAAGGAGGAGGAGGAGTTAGGGATGGGGTTTGAGGCTGGGAGGGCCCTCAATTGAGTAAGGTACTTCTTTGTCCAGCCTCAGTTTCCCCACCCAGAGATACTGGAAAAGCAAAATAAGGAACACTTCATGAATTTGTAGTCATCCTTGAGCAGGGGCCATGCTAATCTTCTCTGTTTCATTCCAGTTTTAGTATGTAGGCTGCTCAAGTGAGCACTCTTCCAGATTATTAAGCACATTGTTGGCAACAGATTGATTTCCTTCATCTGCACTGGTCATCCTTAGCTCTTAGCCTTTTATCTCCCTTAGCATTGTGTGTACAGCAAAACTCAGAAAACACAGAGGTGACTCTCAGTTATCTAAAACATTTAGAAACCTCAGCCACCTTCACCTCACCAAGCACATTTAAAGGATGTATCTGTTTATAATACTTAACATAATTTACAACATTACATATAAGCAAAATACAGTGCAGGTATTAAACATAGAATTACCATGTGATCAGCACTTCTGGGTATATACCCAAAAGAATTGGAAGGAGGGACATTTGCACACCCATATTTACGGCAACATTATTCATAATAATCTAGAGGTGGAACCAACTCAAGTCTCTGTTGATGGATGAATGGATAAACGAAATGTGGTATATTCATACAATGACATATTATTCAGACTTGAAAAGGAAGGAAATTCTGGCACATGCCTTGAAAATGTTGTGCTAGATGAAATAAGCCAGATGGAAAAGGACAAATGTTGTATGATTTTATTTACATGAGGTACCAAGAGTAATCAGACTCATAGAAACAGAATATATAATAATGATTACCAGGGACTGGAGGAAAGTGAAGAATGGGAAGTTAGTTTTTAACAGGTATAGTGTAGAGTCTCAGGTTGGGATGATGATAGAAAGTTCTGGAGATGGATAATGGTGATGGTTGCCCAACATTGTGAGTGCATGTAGTGCCACAGAACTGTATACTTAGAAATGGTTAAAATGGTAAATTGTATACTTTATATATATTTCACCACAATTAAAAGAACAAAAACACAAGAAGGCAAAGCTACTGGGAAAGGTTCAATGTACCCCTGAACCAAATATATCTAGAAAAGTAAAAATATAAAAAAATGTTTAAAAACTTCATGTAAATTTAGTCTACCTCCTTCTAGGTCTCTTGCCTGGTCCACAGCCTGAGAGGCCCCTTGTGGAACTGCTGCAGTCGATTTGTCATTGTCAGTGAGGCCCAGGGGCTGCACTGTGGCCAAGAGGGTTTTGGGTTTCTTGATAATTTGGGGCTATCTGTGCCATGTTATTTCTGAGACAAAAACTTATCAATAGAGTATCATTGTGTAGGAAGGGATATGGAGTAATTGCAACTTTCTTGTGCATTAGGCATTAAGACAGTTGGTGAAGGGAAAGTCACATATACTCAAGTTCAAATCTCTTATAATATTCTGTTAGATCAACATGTCATTAAACTGACCACAGATTTGTTTTTCCTCCAGCACAGGATCAGATCTCCATTTCTTCAGCTAACCATCAGAAGGAGAAGGTGGCTACTCTTAGAGTCAGAGGTGCATATTCTGAAATTTGATTTTAAACTCAGGCATCCCATTTAGTCCCTGAGACAGGATGAGAGGCTTGGAGGATCTGGGCAACCTTCACCAGCTGACTTATATCTTGTTTTTCTTCTTTGTGAGTTAAGTGGCAGAACCAGACATACTGTTTAAGGTATTTCTCTCCTTTGACTTTTTTTCCTCAAGCAGATTTAGTTGAACTTGAGTACTTTAAGTGCAAATGTGACATAATTTTCTTTTTAGAGACAGTTTTGACATTGATTTTTGGATTAATGATTTTGAACGATGATTTACAATGATATGTTTTATAATAAAAACACATTTTCAAGTTTGAAATGCAAGTTACTAAAAAAAGTTCTCTCTGTAATGGTAGTTAACAGTGTTGCTGCTGAAATGACAGCTGACAGTGCATTAGGAAGTTAATAAAGCCTGGTGGTTTGCATAATTGCCCAAATTGTGTTTTTTCTAGATTAACTCCTCAAATACCATTTCTCTCACCTTTGAAAATCATTTCAGAATTGTTTCTTTAGAGTGGGGGCACATACAAATCATTAATGCATGTCTCCTGCCACCAAGCACATTCTGTTGGACTTCAAAGCCAGTGTGCTCTCTGCTAGATGCCACTTAGCATTCACCCTGGACTTAAGGACACTACTGGTAGCTTGCTGGGTGCTTTGGACAGTGGCCCTACCTCACTGTATAGAAATTCTGAGCCACCCACTAAGTTTGTTCATTCTGCATTGAGGTACTTCATTCATTTATTCACTTAGGCATTTATTGATTGATTCTGTTGCAAAGATATCTGAATGACTGGTATGTTGTCTTATATACAGGGTAGAGAGTAGTGGTTAGCACTGGAGATCCACAGGGAGCAGGTTCTGAAAATCTAGCGCCATTAATTACCAGCTGTTTGATCTTGGACAAATTACTTAACTTCTCTGGGCCTTATCTTTCTTATTTATAAAAAGTGGGATACTGTTTAAGAGGATTATATGGAACATGCATTGTACAGTCTCTTGCACTGAGTAAGAACCCAATAAATATTAGCTGTTATTACAGGTGGAATTGTGTCTCTTCCCAAAATTCTTATGTTGACATCCTGTCTCCCAGTTTTCAGAATGTAACTTTATTTGGAAATAAGTTTGTTGCAGGTGTTACTCCTGAAGACTATGTCATTAGGGTGGGACGAAATCCAATATCACTGGTGTCCTTAAATAAAAGGTCAGTTTGGCCACCAAGATACAATGCTTAGAGGGAAGACTGTGTGAAGAAACACGGGGAGAAGATGGCCATCTACAAGCCAAGTAGAGAGGCTTAGTACAGGTCCTTCCCTCAGTCCCCAGAAGAAACGAACCAACACTGCCTTAATTTCATATTTCTAGCCCCCAGAACTGCAAGATAATACATTTCTATTGTTTAAGCCATTCAGTCTGCAGTACTTGGCATAGCTGACATTCTCATCCTCAGCTGTATTCTGTATTTCTCACAGACTTGAGAGCCTAATTCGGCCTCTTTCCTGGCCAGTGGGAAATATATGTCCTTCTTTTCAGCTTGTATTTTTTTCCCCTTCCTTTCTTCCTTTCTCTTTTCTTTTGCTTTGCAGGATGACGCCCAACCAACTGAGCCACAGCAATCAGGGCTCCCTTTTCTTCCTCCCTCCATCCTTCTCTCTTTCTTTTTTCTCTTTCTCTCTCTCTTTCTTTCTTTCAAAATAGTGTACAAGAAATATTCCTACCGAGAACAGGTATTCAAAAAAAATTCGCATGCTCTTTAATTCCTGTGTCTACCTGAAAAGCTGTCATTGAAAAGTTTTTTTTGTCTTACCACATTTCTTCTTACCTTCTCAGCTTTATTTCTCTTTCTTTGAAAGGTCATAATCTCTTATAAGATTTTAACCCCTAGAGATTGCCCACCCTCTCCCAAACTCTTGATAAGAGGTAGGAGTTTATTTTGCAGGTTTTGATCTGTGAATTTTTTTCATTTTTACCCCTGACATTTTATTTTAATTTTTTTATTGTTGTTAAAGTACAGTTGTCTCCATTTTCCCACCACCACTTACCTCTGCCCCACCCACCCCCACCTCCCACCCTTAATTCTACCTTTAGGTTAGTCCAGGGGTTCTTTATACATGTTCTTGTAAACCTTCCCCTTCTCTACCCTGTTTTCCCTCTCTCCCCTCCCCTCTGGTTACTGTCAGTTTGTTCTTTATTTCAATGTCTCTGGTTATATTTTGCTTGTTTATTTGTTTTGATGATTAGGTTCCACTCATAGGTGAAATCATATGCTATTTGTCTTTGACCACCTGGCTTATTTCACTTAGCATAATGCTCTCCAGATCCATCCATGCTGTCACAAAGGGGAGGAGCTCCTTCTTTCTTTCTGCTGCATAGTATCCCACTGTAAATTGTACCATAGTCTTTTGATCCATTCATTTATTGATGGTTCCTTAGGTTGCTTCCAATACTTGGCTATTGTAAATTGTGCTGCTGTGAACATTGGGGAGCATAGGGTTTTTTGAATTGGTGTTTCAGGATTCTTAGGGTATAATCCTAGCAGTGGACTTGATGGGTCGAAAGTCAGTTCCATTTTTAGTTTTTTGAAGAACTTCCATATTATTTTCCATTGTGGCTGCACCAGTCTGCATTCCCACCAACAATGTACAAGAGTTCCCTTTTCTCCACAACCTCACCATTACTTACTGTAGGTTGATTTGTTTATAATGGCCATCCTAACTGGTGTGAAATGGTATCTCTCTGTGGTTTTAATATGTATCTGTCTGATGGCTACTGATGCTGAGCATCTTTTCATATGTCTCTGGGCCTTGTGTATGTTCTCCTTGGAAAAGTGGCTGTTCAGGTCCTTTACACATTTTTTGATTGGATTATTTGTCTTCTTGGAGTGGAGTCATGTGAGTTCTTTATATATTTTGGAGAGCAAACCCTTGTCTGAGGTATCATTGTCAAATATATTTTTCCATATGGTTTGTCACCTTTTCATTTTGCTGTTTTCCTTAGCCGTGCAGAAGCTTCTTATTTTGATGAAGTCCCATTTGTTTATTCTTTCCTTTATGTCCTTTCCTGTAGGGGACATATCAGTGAAAATATTGCTGATGGAATATCTCAGATCTTCCTGCCTATGTTCTCCTCTAGGACTTTTATGGTGTCACAACTTGTATTTAAGTCTTTTATTCATCTTGAGTTTATTTTTGTGTATGGTGTAACTTGATGGTCACGTTTCATTTTTTTGCACATAGCTGTCCAGATTTCCTAACACCATTTGTTGAAAAGGCTATTTTTACACCATTTTATGCTACTGCCCTCTTTGTTGAATATTAATTGGCCATAGAGGCATGGGGTTTATTTCTGGGCTCTCTATTCTGTTCCATTGATCTATGTGTCTGTTTTTATGTCAGTAGCAGACTGTTTCGATTACAGTGGCCTTGTAGTATAGTTTAATGTCAGGTATTGTGACCCCTCCTACTTTTTCTTTCTCAAAATTGCTGTGGCTATTTGGTGTTTTTTTTTTTATGGTTCCATATAAATTTTTTAAATGTTTGTTGTATATCTGTGCAATATCTATCATTGGTATTTTAATAAGGGTTGCATCGAATGTATAAATTGTTTTGAGCAGTATGAACATTTTGATGATGTTAACTATTCAAATCCATGAACACGGTATATGCTTCCATTCATTTGTGTCTTCCTTAATTTCTTTCTTCAGTGTTGTATAGTTTTCTGCGTAGAAGTCTTCTACCTCCTTGGTTAGGTTTCTCCCTAGGTACTTTATTTTTCTTCTTGCTATATCGAATCGTGGGTTTTTTTTTTTCTGATTTCTTCTTCTGTTTCATTGCTGGTGTACAAAAATGCCTTCGGTTTCTGAATATAGACTTTGTATCCTGCTGTTTTGCCAAATTCACTTATTAGGTTGAATAGTTTTTTGGTCGAGTCTACAGGGTTCTCTATGTACAATATCATGTCATCTGCAAAAAATGATAATTTTACTTCCTCATTTCCTATTTGAATGCCATTTATTTCTTTTTCTTGTCTGACCGCTGGGGCCAGGACTTCCAATACAATGTTGAATAGAAGCGGTAAAAGCGGACATCCTTGTCGTGTTCCCGATCTTAGTGGGAAAGCTTTTAGTTTTTGCCCGTTGAGTATGATGTTGGCTGTAGGTTTTTCATATATGGCCTTTATTACGTTGAGGAATGCCCCATTTATTCCCATTTTGCTGAGTGTTTTGATCATAAATGGGTGCTGTACCTTGTCAAATGCTTTTTCTGCATCTATTGAGATGATCATGTGGTTTTTGTTTTTCCTTTATTTATGTGATGTATTACATTCATTGACTTGCATATATAGAACCATCCCTGCATCCCTGGGATGAATCCCACTTGATCATGGTGGATAATCTTTTTAATGTATTGCTGGATGCAGTTTGCCAATATTTTGTCGAAGCTTTTAGCATCTATGTTCATCAGTGAAATTGGCCTGTAGTTTTCTTTCTTTGTAGGGTCTTTATCTGTTTTGGGATTAGGGTGACGCTGGCCTCATAAAAAGAGTCTGGGAGTTTTCCCTCCTCTTAGATTTTTTGGAATAGTCTGAGAAGGACAGGGGTTAGCTCTTCCTGAAATGTTTTGTAAAATTCTCCTGTGAAACCATCTGACCCTGGGATTTTGTCTGTCGGGAGTTTCTTGATTACTGCTTCCATTTCCCCAGCTATTATCAATCTGTTCAAGCTTTCTGTTTCTTCCTCCTTCAGTGTTGGAAGATTATACTTTTCTAGAAATTTGTCCATTTCATTGAGGTTTTCAAATTTCTTGGCATATAATTGTTCATAGTAGTTTCTGATGATTCTTTGTATTTCTGTGGTATCAGTTGTTATTTCTCTTTCATTTCTGATATTATTAATTTGGGTCCT
The DNA here is from genome assembly GCF_021234165.1 of Pteronotus mesoamericanus. Taxonomy (NCBI): domain Eukaryota; kingdom Metazoa; phylum Chordata; class Mammalia; order Chiroptera; family Mormoopidae; genus Pteronotus; species Pteronotus mesoamericanus. Next base: position 2,043,314 of record NW_026555109.1, read on the forward strand.
CTCCCTTTTTTTCTTGATGAGTCTGCTTAAAGGCTTGTCGATTTTATTTATCTTTTCAAAGAACCAGCTTCTGGATTGGTTGATCCTTTGAATTGTTCTTTTCGTCTCTATGTTATTCAGTTCTGCTCTGATCTTGACTATTTACTTCCTTCTACTTGCTCTGGGATTTATTTGTTGTTTCTCCAGTTCTTGAAGTTGTAGTGTTAGGTCTTTTATTTGAAATGTTTCTACCTTTTTTAGGTAGGCCTGTATAGTTATGAACTTCCCTCTCAGGACTGGTTTTGTTGTGTCCCATAGGTTTTGGACTGTTGTCTGTTCATTTTCATTTGTTTCCAGAAATTTTTTGATTTCTTCTCTTATCTCATTATTGACCCATTCATTGTTTAATAGTCTACTGTTCAGTCTCCATGAATTTGCACGTTTTTGAAGTTTCTCTTTGAGGTTGCTTTCCAGTTTCAAGCCCTTGTGGTCCGAGAAAAAGTTTGGTATGATTTCAATTTTCCTGAATTTGCTGAGGTTTGCTTTGTGTCCTATCATGTGTTTATCTTTGAAAAACTTCCATGAGCATTTGAAAAGAATGTGTATTTTTCTTCTTTGGGATGTAAGGTTCTATATATGTCAGTGAAGTCTCTTTGATTCAGTGCCTCATTCAGCTCCACAATATCTTTATTAATGTTTTGTTTGGAAGATCTGTCCATTTTTGACAGTGGGGTGTTGAAATCCCCTACTATCAATGTGTTGTTCTCTATATCTTTTTTAAAGCTGTCCAAGATTTTCCTTATATACTTGGGGGCTCCTAAATAGGGAGCATATAAGTTTACAATGTTTTTGTCTTCTTGATAGATTCTTCCTTAAAGTGCCCCTCTGGGTCTCTTTTTATGGCCTTTGTTTTGAAATCTACTTTGTCTGATACAAGAATGGCAACCCTGGCCCTTTTCTCTTGCCGATTTGCTTGGAATATTTTTTTCCATCCCTTTACTTTCAATCTGTGTAGGTCTTTTGCTCTGAGGTGGGTCTCTTGTAGGCAGCATATGTGTGGGTCATGTTTTCTTATCCATTCAGCTGTCCTGTGTCTTTTGATTGGGGCATTTAGTCCATTTACATTGAGAGTTCTTACTCGTAGAAACCTATTCATTTTTTCTCTTTGTACCTGTGTTTTTCTCTTTCTCATCTTTTCCTTCATCTTCTTAAACCAGTCCCTTTAGCATCTCTTGTAGTGCTGGTTTGGTAGAGATGTATTCTTTTAGCCTTCTTTTGTCTGGGAAACTCCTTATTTCCCCTTCTATTTTAATTGACAGCCTTGCTGGGTAGAGCAGCCTTGGTTGTAGGCCCTTGCTTTTTATGACTTGGAATATTTGTTGCCATTCCCTTCTGGCTTGTAGTGGTTTTGTTGAGAAGTCAGCTCCTAGCACGATCGGGTTCCCCCTGTATGTTACTTTCTCCTTCCTTGCTGCCTTGAGGATTCTCTCTTTGTCTTTGGTATTTGCCATTTTAATGATGATGTGTCTTGGATTGGACCTCCCTCGGTCCCTCTTGAGTGGGCCCTCTGTGCCTCCTGGATCTCTCCTCACATTGGGGAAATTTTCCATCATTACTTTTTTGAGGATGTTCTCTATCCCTTGCTCCTCTTCTTCTCCTTCTGGTATCCCTAGTGTGCAGATATTATTGCGTTTCAGGTTGTCCTTCATTTCCCTCAATGCCTCTTCATTCTTTTTGAGTCTTTTTTTCCGTTTCTTATTCTTTCTGGGAGCTTTTGTCTACCTTATCCTCCATCTCGCTGATTCAGTCCTCCGCTTCATCCAGCCTGCTTTTGATTCCTTGTACTGTGTTCCTCAATTCAGAAATGGTATTCTTCATATCCTCTTGTGTCTTCTTGATAGTTTCTATGTCCTTTTCCAGGCAGATATAGTTTGCTGTAAGATCCTGATAGTTTCTCTGCAGTTTCTCATAGTTCTCTTTGAGCTGGCTGAGCTCATTGAGCTTCCTTAGAGCCATTGTTTTGAATTCAATATCTGATAGTTCCCTTGCCTCTATTTCATTTAGCTCTCTGTGTGGGGAGTCCCCTTTTCCACTCATTTGGTGGGAACTTCTTTTTCTTCCCATTTTTGTGAACGTCTATTAAATAAGTTATTTATTTATTTAATTTTTGCTTCTGCTTCAATTGATCCGTCTAGATTTCCTGACTTTGTGGATTAAACTTCTCTGGTAGTAGGTGGTTCTTTTTATTTATTTATTTATTTATTTATTTATTCATTCATTCTTTTCTTTCTGGGCTTACCTCTGATGATGTCAGTTGTTGACCCTATATGACCTTGGGTCATTTGGTTGAGCCTTCCAGAAGTCTATTGTCTATGTCTGACACCTGCTTTGGGCAGCTCTGTGACCCCTTCAGCCAGGGATCCACTATTTCTGTGGATTGCTCTGCACTCTCACACCAGCTCCTTGAGCGCACTCCGTGGCCCTCAGGATCCCCTGCCAGCCTGGGTGCACGCGCGCTTGCTCCAGCCCAGGGATGCTTATTCACCCGACCTCGAGTACTTGTCTGGCACCCGTGTTCTGTGGGTGTCCCGGGACTGGTCAGTTTAGGATCCTCTATTGTGTGCTTTCCCAGCTTTTGGCTCTTTGGGGGCGTTGCCTGCCCGCGCAAAATGGAGACTACGGAAATGGGAGGAAGTCAGCTCCAGGACTCTCCGGGTAATTCTGTCTCCAGTCTCTTCTCCAGGGTCTCTGGACAGGTCTGTGATCCCTTCGTCCCCAGGATCCACTATTTCTGTGGACCACTCTGCACTCGCGGGCCAACGCGGGCACCGGTTTTCGCCTGCCCTCACCGATCTATGCACTCCCTCGCAGACCCCATGGGCGCTAGCTAACCTGTGGGAGCCCTCACCAGCCCGAGCGGTCATGGGTCCACACACACGCTCGCCAACCCTTGCCAGCCACTCGGTGACTGTGTGTGTACGCCTGCACCAGGTGGTTTTGCGCTGTCTATAGTGCCTTTCAGCCTTTGGCTCTTTCGGGGCGCACCCTGCCTGTGCAAAATGGAGACTACGGAATGGGGAGGGAATTGGGACTCCCCGTTCCTCCTGTTCTTTCCTCAATGTCTCTGTCTCCAGTCTCTCCTCAGGGGTCTCTGGGTAGTTCTGTGACCCCTTTGGCCAGGGATCCACTATTTCTGCGAACCACATTGTATTCACAGGCCGTCTGGCTCCTGCGCCCCCACTTCTGCCTCTTTAGGGGCGCGCCCTACCTGTATAAAATGGGGAAGGAGTTGGGACTCCCCAGTTCCTCCTCCTGTTCTTTCCCCAATGCCTCCGTCTCCAGTCTCTCCTCAAGGCTCTCTATGCAGCTGTGTGACCCCTTTGGCCAGAGATCCTCTATTTCTTCCAGCTTCTCTGCACTTAGCCCCCCAGCTCACACACGCACAGAGCGTGCAGAAGGCAGGTTAATTGATTCCCTTATGCCTGAGCGAGATGGTAGCTGCAGAGGGGGAGGTGAGTTATCACCGGGGCTCCGACGGCCACCGTCTCAGGTCTCTTCACAAAGTTTTCCTCACCAATCTTTTCCCAGGCACCAGCCCACTCTGCTGCCACCTCTACCCAGAGATCAAGGATCAAGAAAGGTGCCTGCCACTGCAAATTTTTGCGTTGGCCCTTTATATGTCTCTTTGCATCCCCAGCCGCCTGTCTCTGGCAGAGAGTGCCCCTAAGCTTTTCGGGGTTGCGTTTTGTCTGTGTGTTTTCCTGGTTTTAGCTGCTGTAGTCTAGGGGTCCCTGTTTATGGTTCAGACCCTGTTCTTCTCAGGGGGATCCAACTGGCCGTTTCAATGTCCCTCTGGTGTTGGTGCCCGTGGGCACCCAGCCCACCCTCTCGAGCCTCTACCGCACTTCTCACCTGTTGGGATGTGTGAGAGTTGAATCCACTGTCTGTCCACGGCTCCAACAATAGCAAGAGAGGAGTCTTGTAACTTCGGAGAGAGAAGAATCGTCTTTAGCGCAATTTAACCAGTAAAGGTTGTGGGAGAGACTCAAGAAGACGGGTGGGGCGCCCACGGGCGGCAGCACCAGGATATTGAAACAGTCAGTTCGATCCCCCTGAGACGAGTGGAATCTAAACCAAAAGCAGGGATCTCTAGCCTACAGCACCAGAGACCAAAAAGTACACAGAAAACAGCCAGCTGCAAAAAAGCAGCAGAGTTGCTCTCTGCCAGAGATAGGCGCCTGGAGACGCAAGGAGCCTTCTATAGGGCCAACGCAGAATTTTTATTTGCAGCCACTTACCCAGGTCTCCGGCAGAGGCAGGCGCAGAGTGGGCTAGAGACCCCTGAGGAGAGACTGGGGATGGAGGCTTTATGGGGGGAACTGAGACATAGGGTGGCCGGATCTGGGGGCTGACTCATCCCCCATTTGGCAGCAGCCATTTTTCTCAGAAAGAGGCCACTCCCACTGAGCAGCACCAGCGTCAAAGGACCCCATAGCCCCGCCCCCAGGTTGGATTCCACTCCACCCTGGCTGTGTAAGCCGCCTGCTGAGTGCAGAGTGGCAGCCACAGACAGTAGATCTCTGGCTAAAGGGGCCGCAGAGGGGTCTGAAGACACTTGAGGAAGGACTGGGGACGCAGGCTTTGGGAAGTGAACCGAGAGAGTAGCCTGACTCCTTCCCCATAGGGCAGCAGCGTGAAAGGACCCAATATCCCCACCCCCAGGAGGGACGCTGCCCTGCCCTGAGCTGTCTAAGGCACCCTGCTGAGTGCAGACTGAATAGATTAACAACTGAGGGGGCAGCCACAGACAGTAGATTACTGGAAGTCTGGAACAGACTGCCTAAGGTCAGACAGGGACTACATCTGACATCATCAGAAGCAGATCCAGAAAGTTAAAACAGCAGTCTCCAACCAGAGAAGTTCACACCACAAAGTCAGGAAATCAATACAGATCAACTTAGGAAGCAGAAGCAAAAGAGAAGAGTCTCACAAATAATGGGAGGACAAAGAAACACACCCCACTCAAAGGGAAAGGAGGAATCCCCACAAAGACAACGAAATGAAATAGAGGCAAGTAAACTATCAGATACTGAGTTGCAAACAACGGTTCTAAGGAAGCTCAATGAGCTCAGTGAGCTCAGAGAGAATTACCAAAAACTACAGGGAAACTACAAGGAACTTACTGCAAACTATATCAACACGAAAAAGGACATAGGAACTATCAATAAGAGACAAGAGGAAATGAAGAATACAATTTCTGAATTGAAGAACACAGTAGACGGAATCCAAAGCAGGCTAGATGAAAGTCGAGGATCGAATCAGCAAGCTGGAGGACAAGGAAAAAAGATCCCAGAAAGAGCAAGAAAATGAAAAAAAAAAAAAAGAATGAAGAGGCGTTTAGGGAAATGCAGAACAACCTGAAATGTAATAAATATCCGTATAATAGGGATACCAGAAGGAGGAGAGGATGAGGAAGGGATAGAGAACCTGTTTGAAAAAGTCATGATGGAAAACTTCCCTCATTGGAGGACAGAAAAAGTCACCCAAGTTCAGGAAGCACAGAGGGTCCCATTCAAGAGGAACCCAATGAGGCCCACTCCAAGACACATCATCATTAAAATGGCAAATATCAAAGACAAACAGAGAATCCTAAAGGCAGCAAGGGAGAAAGAGGTGGAAACATATGAGGGAGCCCCAACATGGCTAGCATCTGACTTCTCAACGGAAACACTGCAAGCCAGAAGGGAATGGCAAGAAATTTTCCAAGTCATGAAAAGCAAAGGCCTGCAACCAAGACTGCTCTACCCAGCAAGGCTCTCAACTAAAATGGAAGGCAAAATAAGGAGTTTCCCAGACAAAAGAAGGCTAAAGGAATACACCTCCACCAAACCAGCACTGCAAAATATGCTAAAGGGACTGCTTTAAGATGCAGAAAAAAGTTTGTATGAATACCCAGTTCCTTTCAGAGTTGCCAATACTTGATATTACCATTATCTTTAATACTCATTTATCCGATTGTGACAATGATGTGATTTTAATTGTTCCTTTACTATTTGTTGAAACTAAACCTGTTTTTGTTTATTTCTTGCCTATTTCTATTATATTTTTAGAAAAGCTTTACATGACTTTCTGGTATTCTTTACCCATTTATTGATTAAAGGTTTGTAGAATTTTTTCCCTAAAATAAAAAAACAGAACAAACCCACCTGGAATCCCACCTGGGGATGGGGCCCTGCCGTCCTCTGACACTACTCCCACTCAGCGGGATTCGTCTCTGCCTGAGCAAGATTGCAGCTGCCGCGTGGGGGTTGAATCAGCACCGAGATTCTGCTGGTTACTCTCTCAGTTACCCCCACAAAGCCTCCATCTCCAATCTCTCCTCAGGGGTCTCTAGCCCACTCTGCCCACCTTTGACGGAGAACACGGTGAGTGCCTACAAATAAATATTAATGTGTTGGCCCTTTAAAAAGTTCTTTGCATCTCTAGCCGCCTGTCTCTGGCAGAGAGCAACCCTGCCGCTTTTTGCAGCTGGCTCTTCTCTGTGTACTTTTTGGGCTCTGGTGTTGTAGGCTAGAGATCCCCTCTTTTCGTTTAGACCCCACTCCTCTCAGGGGGATTGAACTGATTCTTTAAACATCCTTCTTGTGCTGCTGCCTGTGGGCGCCCCACCTGCCTTCTCAATTCTGTACCAGACTCCTTAACAGACAGTTGCGCTAAAGCTGATTCTTCTGTTTCCGAGGTTACAAGGCTCCTCTCTCACTATTGCTCAGTTGTTTGTTCCAGGTGATTTCTCCAGAATTTAGTTGTAATTTCAGGTTGGTTCTGAGGGGAGGTCAGTGTGACTTGTACTCACTCCTCCTCCATCTTGATTCTCTATTTTCATGCTCTTTCTAGGAGCTTTTTTCTACCTTATTCTCCAGCTCAATGATTCTGTTCTCTGCTTCATCAAGCCTGCTTTTGATTCCTTCTACTGTGTTCTTTAATTCAGAAGTTGTATTTATTTCCTCTTGGCTCTTGTTGTTTCTATGTCTTCCTCATGCTGATATAGTTTGCAGGAAGTTCCTCGTAGTTTCCTTGTCATTTTTGGTAATTCTCATTGTGCTCGTCGAGCTTCCTTATCACTTTGTTTTGAACTCTGTATATGATAGTTTACTTGCCTCTGTTTCATTTAGCACTCTTTCTGAAGATTCCTCCTTTACTTTCGATGTGGGGTTGTTTCTTTGTCTTCCCATTGTTTGTGAGTCTCTTCTTGTTTGCTTCTGCTTGTTAAAGTAATCTGGTTGACTCCCTTCCTTTGTGGTGTGAACTTCTATGGTAGGAGACCTGCGAGATTCAGTGGTGAAGTCTCCTTGATCTCCTGAACTTGGTGCTCTTGGGATTCCCTTTATGCCATTTATGGTGGCTCTCTGGATGTAATTAGGTTTTGATTGTTGTTGAGTCTTTATTTGGTGGGCGGTTCCCTCCAGCTGGTTGACTGAGGGTCACTCTGCCCACCACATCTTGTGTGTTTTTGTACAGGTGCCGCCAGAACAAAGCCACAAAGTCAAGGAAACAAACCCACACCCACAAGAGCAACTAACTCCCCTTGCAATCCAAGTATCAACAGCAAATGAACCGGTATTAATAAGGCTGTAAAGAGAGTAAGAGTATAATAAGAGAAAAGAGAGAATAAGGGATGACCTACTGAATGACGTGTGGCTTCTTTCAATAAAAAGACATGCAGATAAGGTATATGAAGTGAAGCATTAGGAAAAATGTGCTGGGAAGAGAACCTGCCACCTGCGTTTCAGTAGCTGGCTTCACTCCTGCCTCTCTTTAAATAGTTAACGTGAGTTTTTCTTTCTTTGTTTGTAAAGAAACTTGAGATTGTACAGTGTTTCTCCTTTGCCTCCAGAGGCCCAGAGCAATGTGGCCAGGTTGCATTCTGGACTGGGCAGCACTAACATTTGTTCTTCCTGAGGACCGTCTGCTACTTTTCTCTGCGCCAGTGGAGATGGGGGAATGATAAAGCTGTTATTATTTATACTGCACAGCATTTTTGTCAGTGCTCATTGTCATGGAATCTTACGAAGTCAACGTAGGACAGGAGGGAATTTTTCTATCCTCACCCAAGGATATGTTTATTGATTTTAGAGAGAGAGAAAGAAGGGGGAGGGGAGAGAGAAAGCAACATCAATTGGTTGCCTCTCATATACCCCTGACCAGGGATTGAACCTACAACCTTTTGGTGTAGGGAACAATGCTCCAATCAACTGGCCAGGGCAAATATGCGAGTTTTTATCTAGTAGGGAGTGAGGCAAAAGAAAGCGTTATTTTACCACGGATGTTTCATTTCCAAATCCTGTCAGTTTTTCCAGTCCTTTGATTTGCCCTTTTTCTCTGCTGTTTGTTTATGGGCTGTATAGTGACCACTGAACTTGCCGCCCTTGTCCAGCCTGTCTCCTTGCTGCCACCGTACCCTATTTATTGACCTCTTATCATCTGGCTATCCCCATAGCTCCCAACCAGTTTCCCTGTCACTGGGAAATATATGAAATCCATCTCCTTAATCATCACTTTCGCTTTGCTTGTTTCTGATTTTCTTCTCATTTAAATATCCTTTTCTTTAAGGCAAAAAGAGTAATTGTTGGTATCTGAAAGGGCAGGCCTTGACTCAAGGATCACAGCTCTCAATATCATACCCCTCCAATTCAAAAGGAACCTGCTTCCTGCCTCCCTAATTTTCTCAAATGAAGAATCATTCTTCCTCTACAGTCACCCCTTCCTAATTTCTTTCTTCTCCTCAGGGAATCTTGGCATGCCAATTTAGTCCCTCCCTCTTCTGGTTTTTTATTACTTGCTCCTTTGTGGAAATCTCCTTCACAACCTATGAAGATATTTGACACACATCTGTCAAAAATGAAATAGAATGGCTCTCTCCTCTCCCCCACCCTCACCACTCCCCCACCCTGCCCATGCATTCCTCCCTTAAGTGTGCCTCTTTGCCTTTCCTTCTCCTAAGCTCCAATGGCCCTTCTTTTGCCTCTGTGACTTGTTTCCTAAGCCCATGCAGCCCAGCTGGCTCACTCCCTCCATGACTCACTTTCTTCTACCTCTGTGACCTTTTAAATAAAGTTTGCTTGTAAAAAAAGAAAGGAAAGGAGGGAGAGAAAGAAAGAGGGAATGAAGGAGGGAAGAAGGAAGGAAGGAAAGGAAGGGAGGAAGGAAGGATGGAAGGAAGGAAGGAAGGAAGGAAGGAAGGAAGGAAGGAAGGAAGGAAGGAAAGAAAGAAGGAAGGAAACTTTCCAAAGCTGCTGATATGTCTTAACTTCTTGATGCCTAACTTCTTGAAGAGTGGTCTGTGTCCACCTTCCTCCCTACATTCCATTCGAGTCCCATTGAATTTTTAGGCCATTAGGACTGTGTTCATCCCTCTAAATCTGAAACTACTCAGAAAGCCTCAAATTCCTTCAGAATTATCAAATCCAAGCTCATTTTTAATCCTCATATTAGCTTACACTTTCCAGCACTTTGGTGCTGTAGATCATGCCCTATTTCTCAAAACTCTCTTCCCTTTTCCCTAGTATCAAGGATGCTAATCTCCCTGAATTTTCATCCTTTTTTTGGCACATTCCTTTATGTTTCCCTAAAAGGGTTTTTCATCCTTCAGCAGACCCTAGACTCCATTGTCCTTGGAGGAAAATAACTTTTCCTCCAAGACATTTCCCTTGATGATACTATCCTTTAAATTTATGATGGTCTCAGAATCTTATTTTAATCTGGATGTTAGTATGGCCAACTAACCAATGTTGTATAACCAAACTGAGTTTATTAGATTCCTCAGAAACATTTTCCTAAATAATGGCTCAGTTTTAGCACTTACCATGTTGTGCTGTGATTTATCTCTTTGCCTGGCTATCAATCCAAATAAAATTTGAAAGCCACAAAGGCAGGACTTGTACCTTCTTTGCAGAATCTGTTCTCAATTGTTGCTGGTTATGGAAATACTGCTCGATTTTTTAAAATGAGTATTTAAATTTTTATTAAATAATATAAAATACAGGGTTTTAAAAGCCAAATAATTCTATAAGGCCTCCCAGACATCATATCTGGCTTCTAGCTCCCCAAGGCAACCGCTTTGAACTCTTTGAGCTGTTTCATCGGCGTGCACCTCTATGCTTATAAATAATATACTGTTATTCTTGTTTCTTCAATTTTAGACTTCCTTGACTTCCTCTTATAGAAGATGAAGGCATAGTTCTTTTTTGTCATTCCGTACCCCTATATAAGCACATTTTGCACTTCCTATGTTTATAAAAATACTGTCCACAGCTGAGCCACATAGACACTATCATTGATTTATTTCTTGTACAGCGTCTTCCTTTCTCATACAGCTTTTGTTCCCCTAGAGTTTGTCACTGATTCCATTTTTAATTGACTTAATTTTCTATTTAGGTTAAGATTAATTTTTATCAGCCCTCTGATAAAGTCATCCATATTAATTAAGCAACCTATCTTTTCCACTTTAAAAAATGTTTTTTAAAATTCTTAAAAATTTTAAAAAAATTCTCTTACCTATAATTCTGATTTTTGTCACCATATCTCCAAACCATGTCTTCTTTAGTGGCTTATTTTATCATTTTGGGTTGCATATATACATATATGCCCTCTAGTAATTATGTGAAAAAGGTACTTGAAAGGAAAATAAATATTTTGTGACTTTATATCTGAAAATGTCTTCAATGGTCTTTAGATTTCATGGAGAACTTTGTCTTTGGAAAACATTTCCTCACAGACTGTTTAAAAGCATTGATTCCTTATCTTCTTGATCCCTTTTTATTGGGTTGGCCAAAAAGTCTGTTTAATTTTCCCGTAATTTTTCACCAATAACTTTATTATTTAGATATTTTGAGTATGTTGGCTGTCTCCTGCGTGGTATAATTCTGATTGTTCTCAATTAATGTCTCAATTTGATCTCTATCAACTTCAGTTGGTCTACCTGACTGTTGAGCATCATTCAGCAAGAAATTGCCAACATGACACTTTGCAAAGTACTTTTGACATGTTTGATCAGTAACAGTACCTTCTCCATACATTGTATAAATCCTTTTTTTTTTTTTTTTTGCATTTTCGTTGTACCTTTACCTTGCTGGAAATAATAAGGCATAATATGCCAAAAATTTTGCATATTTTCTTCCATATTCAATATTAAAATGGCTACACAAATTTTGTTAAATTTTTTTAATGTATGCTGATATGACAGCTGTCACAGTACAGTCTAACAAAATTATTTCAAATGAAGTTAGACAGCTAAGTGCCACTAGAGCCATCTTATAGAAAGAAAACAAACATTTTGGCCAACCCAGTATATGAATTTTTTTCTCCCCTCTTGAATATTATAAGATCTCTTTGTCCCTGGCTTCTCAAATTTTGCAATGATATACTTTGGTGGGGTCATGTTAAAATAATTATGTAGGTTTTCAGTTGGTTTTTCAGCCTAGAAATTTGTCTTTCAGTTCTGGGAACTTTTCTTGTATTTCTTTGGTAAATTTATTTTTTCCATTTTTCCCTAGTTCCTTTTTCTCCAACCCTCATTGCTTTAATGTTGGACCCATTTTATTCTTTCATTTTTTTATTTTTCTATTTTCCATTTTTTAATTTAACTTTTTGGAAGTTTTTAACTTTATCTTCCACTACTTTCAAAGGAAAAAATATTTTGCTTTCATATTTTTATTTCTGACAGCTTTCCCACATTCTTTAATATTTTTGTAAGTGATAGTCTTGCTTTTTAGATATATTATCTTATTTGTCTTAGACTATTAATAGTAAGTGTTTGTTAGTTTTCTTCTGCTCTCTGCATTGCCTGTTTCTCTTTAGTGTTCTGTCTAGTTGTTTTGGTCTATCTTTCATATTAATACTTTTCATCAAATGTTGTATTTGTAGCTATCAGTCTATATTTGAGAATGAGGAACTTGGAGACTGATAGAGAGTCCTTTATGTGTGCTAATTGATGGACCTCACTGTAGGGTTAATCAGATGGCAATCTGATGTTGCCAGGTATCAGCATGAGTGTTGGCTGTTGTTCTCTTGGGCCTTTCATGGTTAGTCAGAGAGGAATCCCTCAACTGTCTGCTCTGGGGATAAAACCTGGCTGCCAGCATTCTGGAAGCCAAGGAGGAAAGGACCCTGGGAATCCTCAGCATTCCAAATGCAGACTTTCACTTAGTCCTAATTTCACCTCTTCAACTAACTCCTCCCCATTGTTTTGCATCCATAAATTGGAAGCTGTTTTGATTTAGTTTCTTCTGTTACTTCCTTTGCCCTATTGGAATGGAGAAGTTAGTAGGGGGATGGCCTAAGTGTTCTTTATACAGACTTTCAAACAATCCTTTTGTTAAACCCATGACCCTACCTTCAGAGGTACCAGGACCCTCAGTTCCTAAGCAGTCCCAGAATTCTGGTGTAGAAAGAAGCTTGATTCGTTTTGGCCTGTCACACCTCTTTGTCCTCAGTACTACTGGCAGTTAGTAGTTAGCTTTTGCCCTGTTGATCACTTTCCATTTTCCAAATTTGTTGACATCTGTTATGAGGGATTTTCTTACTCTATTATATCTGTTCCTATGGATTTATACTCCTCCCCCCTTTAATGTGGGTTTTTGAAAGGAAGTGAAGGAAGTGGGTTTTACACTTATTGATTAGCCATGTTTCTGCTTTTGATTTTAGTATTTTGATCTAATATTCTGCCAACTTTATGAACTAACTCCCCATTCTGTAACTGAACAAATGGACCCATGCATGTGGTGCCTTGATGCATGACCCAAAAGTTAGTGTTGGAAGAAACAGGTTTTTATTTACAAGATTCCAACCTCAAGGTGGGGGCTGAGAGCACTCCTGCTTAGAGCTCTGTTTCCCCACAAGACCCAGCACTTCTCTTGCTCCTCATAAGGCTACAAAGCAAAAACAAGCCCAATAGTTCCCCAAGTCCTTATGTTAAGCTGGCTGCACAAACAGTTCTCCAGTCCCTCTAGAAAATACACTCGTGGGCTTCAAAGTCACCATCCTATTGCAGCAGCTCTCTCCCTTAGAATCTGGGGTATGTTTTCCTCCATCTCCATGTAGTAGTCCTGAAAGCATGTGCTGTGTTGCACTGGATCATGGTGGAGTCAGGGAAGGCACAAGTCCTGAGAGAGTGGCCTCTCCATATGTCCCAAGTCCCAAGAGTCCAGATGGAGTCTAGGTCTGCAAGGCAGCAAGTCAGTGTCTTGGCAAGGCAGAGTCGTTGGTGCCTTCGGAGTCAGCTGGAGTGGGCACGATCAGAGCAACAGTATGCCTTCTCTCTTACTATACTGGGCCATATGGCAGAACCCTGAGGACAAACTACTTAGCTGCCACTTCACTGCCACCCGCATGGCTGAAATTTTCTCCAGGCTCATAGCTCCTTCCTCGTGGCTACTCTTCCTCCTTCCCTTTCCTCACTATCCACAGGGCTCTACCCATGCGGAATTTTGTAGGGACCAGCTTTCCTGCAAACTTCCTGTTACATCATGGTTTTCTCTACCCATGATTACCCACCCTTTTTTAAAATCCTGACCCTAAGCTTCCTACATGACCTCCTACGCAGCTCCTTCCACAATGAGCTACATTTGCCAGTTTCCTGTATCTGCTACCTTCTCTTGGCTGCCATCTCTAGTCAGGGCGAGTGTGACTCAGTGACACGGGGAACTGCCTCCCTGCCTATGTCATGAATCAGGATACATTCTGAAAGTCACATACACTTTTTCCTCTGGGGTGGTAGCACAGCTGTTAACAAGTTGCCATAGATATGCAGAGTATCTTAAGCCTGTCATCCACTTCCCGCCTTCTCCCAGCCATGAGCTGTAGGGGAACATCTTTGTTTCAGGGACCTCTTGCTCTGCACTCCATTTCAATTCCACCTTCCCCTCAGCCCTCTATTCCACTTTCTGTCTCCATGATTTTGCATACTCCTAGTACCTTATATGAGTGGAACCATAAAGAATTTATCGTTTTGTGACTGGCTTACTTCACTTAGCCTAATGTTCTCAATGTTCATCCATGTTGTTGTGTGTGTCAGAATTTTACTCCTTTTTGAACTTGAATAATATTGCATTGTGTGTATATACTACATTTTGCTTATCCATTTATCTGTGATGAACACTTGAGTTGCTTCCACATTTTAGCTGTTGTGAATAATTCTGCTTACACATGCATACACAAACTTCTCATGAAGACCCTGCTTTCACTGCTTTTCAGTGCACCTAGAAGTGGTATTGCTGCATAATATGGTAATTCTGCTTTTAATTTTTTGAGGAACTATCATACTATTTTCTATTTTGACTCTACCATTTTACATTTCTACCAGCACAAGTGTTCCATTTTTTCCACATTGTCACCAGTGCTTGTTATTTTCATACTTTTTGATAGTAGTATAAGGTGGTGGTTCATTATAGTTTTGATTTGCATTTTCTTAATGATCAATGATGTGGAGCATCTTTTCATGTGCTTATTGCCCATTTGAATATCTTCTTTGGAAAAATGTCTACTCAGCTCCTTGGCTCAGTTTTGAATTGTGCTGTTTGTTTTTTGTCGTTGAGTTTTAGGCATTCTCTATATATTCTGGTTATTAATCCCTAATCATAAATATGAGTTGCAAATATTTTCTCCCATTCGGTCTGTTGCCTTTTCCTCTGTTGCCATAGTCTTTTCATGCATAAATTTTTTTAGATTATTAAACTTTACCAAAGGTTTTTCCTATATCTTTTGAGATATTTAAAAAACTTTTCTTCTCTAATCTGTTAATTAAGTGAACTATATTAATATATTTTCTAATGTTAAATTATCCTTGCATTACTAGTATAAAACATAATTTTTTCCCCTTTTCTGGATTTGGTTTGCTACAATTCAGGAATTTTGCATGTTTATAAATGAGACCAACATTTAATTTACTTTTATTGTATTTTTTCTCCTTTGTTTTTATAATCTCTTCAAAATAAATTGGGAAGAATCATTTGAGGAACTTTCCCTCTTATTCTCTTTTCTGGGACAATTTGTTTGAGTTATGAATTATCTGACATTTAAAGGCTTGTTAAAACTTGTTAGTGATTATACAATTTGTGTTTTGTAGTTCTTATTAAATCACTTTTGGTTGCTTATATTTATTTAGGACATTATCCACAGCATCTGTCTTCAAATTGCCATAAAATTGTTTCTAGTATTCTCTTATTTAAAAAAAAAACAACATTTCACTTATTTTTAGAGAGAAGAGAAGGGAGGGGAGAAAGAGATGGAGAAAAATATCAATAGTTGCCTCTTGTACACACCCCAAAAAGGGACTGAACCTACAACCCAGGTATGTACTCTGACCAGAATCGAATCGGCAACCTTTTGCTCTGTGGGCTGATGCCCAACAAACTGAGCCACACTGGTCAGAGCTCTCTTATTTCAAAAAAATCTCTACTGCATCTGTAGTTTTAGTTTCTTTTTTATTTCTTAATAACATTTATTTGTGCTTGCTTTTTGTTGATCTTACCAGAGATTTGTCAATTTGGTCTTTCCAAAGTATTAGTTTTTTATTTTGATGCTCTTCCTTGTCTTTTGTTAACTACTTAGTTAATTTAACTCTTATTTTTATTATTCTTTCTACTTGTGTTGGATTAAGTCCTTTGCTCTTTCTGAAAATAATGTCCTGAGTACAAAAACCTAGCTTACTAATATTTTATTCTTTTTTCTATAAAATATGCATTTTTAGTTTATTGATGAGAGAGAAACATCGATTTGTTGTTCTGCTTATTTATTCATTCATTGGTTGATTCTTGTATGTGTCCTGACTGGGGATTGAACCTGCAACCTTGGCATATTGGGATGATGCTCTAACCAACTGAGCTATAATACATGCATTTAAATTTATAAATTTCCCCTAAAAACCATCTGTCATAGTTTACAAATTTATGTAATGTTTCATTTTCACCATATTATAAATATTTTTATTCAATTATAATTTTTTAGAGCCATGAATTATTTAAAAGTATATATTTAAGTTTTCAAAATGATTGATTTCTGATTTCACTGCACTGTGATCAGAGAATTTGTTTTGTACATAGTATTTCCTGAGACTTCCTTAATGGCCTTGTAAGTGATCATATTTTGTAAATATTCCATTTTACTTGAAAAGGTGTATTCTCTAATTTTTGAGTGAAGAAATTTTTTTATGTCCATTAGTTAGTGCTATTAACATGCTGTTCAGATATTCTATATTCTTACCAAAGTTTTGTCCTTTAGGCCTGTTGGTTTCTGCATCTGGTTATGAATTTTTCAGTTACTTCTAAAATGCTGATAATTTTTGCATATATTGCAGATGTCTACAATTTAAGGACTATTATTTCTTTCTGATAAAGTATTCTTTTTATCATTAGATAATGATCATCTTCCTGCCTAAGAATTTTTTTGCCTCTATATCTATCTTGTTTGATATTAACATTAATTAATTCAGTCATTCATTCAGCAATGTGTATTGAGAACCTAGTCTTTTCCAGGCAAGTTATGGCCAAAACAGGCAGTGTCCCCTGACAAAATGTTTATCACCACATTTTTGAAAATATTTTTAACCTTTCTGTGTTCTTAGTTTTAGGAATATCTCTTATAAACAGAATGTAATTGAACCATTTTATTTTACTTTGCATTTATTCTCTGTCTTTTAATGGGATATTTGATATTTTTTAAATTTTTATTATTTTAAAAAATTGTGTTTTTTGTTTCCATTACCATTTATCCCACTTAGACCCTCCTCCAATTCCCCACACCCATGCCCCCCACAATCATCACACTGTAGTCCATGTCCATGAGTCTTTTTTAGGTTTTGAGTGATCCTTCTATCCCCCAACACCACATCAACAGAGTTCTCTATGAATGAGCCTGTCTCTATTTTACGAGTTAGTTCAGTTTGTTCATTAGATTCCACGTGTGAGTGAAATCATATGGTATTTGTCTTTCTCTGTCTGGCTTATTTCACTTAGCACAGTGTTCTCTCTGTCTATCCATGCAGTTGGAAAGGGTAAAATTTTCTTCTTTTTTACAACCAAGTAGTATTCCATTTTGTAAATATCCCATAGCTGTGTTATCCACTCATCTACTGATGGATACTTCAGGAGCTTCCAGATCTTGGTGACTGTAAATAATGCTGCAATGAATTAGTATTTTGGGGTCTTCAGATAAATTCCCAGAAGTGAAATTGCTGGATCACAAAGCACTTCCATTTTTAATTTTTGAGGTAACTCTATACCGCTCTCCACAGTGGCTGTACCAATCTGCATTCCCACCAATGGTGCACAAGGATTCCCCTTTCTTCACATCCTTACCAGCACTTGTTTTTTTGTTGATTTATTGATGATAACCATTCAGACTCATTTGAAGTGATATCTCATTGTGGTTTGAATTTACATTTCTCTGATAATTAGTGCCATTGAACATCTTTTCATGTGTCTATTAGCCAACTGTATGTCCTCTTTGGAGAAGTGTGTTTAGGCCTTTGCACATTTAAGTTCTGTATACAGTTTCGATATTAACCTCTCTTCAGATGTTTGGGTGAAGATGTTCTTCCATTCAGCAGTTTGTCTTTTTATTTTGTTGATGGTTTCCCTTGCTGGCAAAAACTTTTTAGTTTGATGTAGTCCCATTTGTTTATTTTTTCTTTTTTTCCCCCTGTCTGAGGAGATATATCAGGAAAAATATTGCTATCAGCAGTGTCTGAGATTTTACTGCCTATGTTTTCTTCTAGAATTTTTATGGTTTCAAGCCTAACATTTAAGTCTTGAATCCATTTTGAATTTATTTTTGTGTGTGGTTTAAGAGCATGGCCTTATTTCATTTTTTTGCAGGTATTTGTCCAATTTTCCCAGCACCATTTAATGAGTAAACTGTCGTTATCCCATTGTACGTGCTTTCTTCCTCTGTCAAGTAGTAATCGACCCTAAAGGCGTGGGTTCATTTCTGAGCTTTCTTTTTCTAAAAAATAATTTTCATTTATTATTTTTTTAATTTTTATTTTTTGTTCAAATGCATTTGTCTCCACCTTCACGCCACCACTTTCTCCTGCCCTCCTCCCCCACCTCCCCCACCTCCCTCTCTCAATCCTTCCCCACTTTGGCTTTGTCCATGGGTCCTTTATACATGTTCCTTGACTTGACCCTTCCCTTCCCTCTTGACTCTATTGGTTTCTTTTTTCTTTCAATGTTGCTGGTTATATTTTCCTTGCTTGTTTATTTTGTTAGTTAGGTTCCACTTATAGGTGAGATCATATGGTATTTGTCTTTTGCCCCCTGGCTTTTTCCACTTAGCATAATGCCCCCTAGTTCCATCCATGCTGTCCCGAAGAGTAGTAGCTCTTTCTTTCTTTATGCTGCATAGTATTCCATTGTGTAAATGTACCATAGTTTTTTGATCCAATCATCTACTGGTGGGTATTTAGGTTGCTTCCAACACTTCACTGTTGTAAGTTGTGCTGCTATGAACATTGGGGTGCATAGGTTCTTTTGAATTGGGATTTTTGTTTTGGGATTCTTAGGGTATAATCTCAGCAGGGGAATCTGGGTCAAAAGGCGGTTCCATTTTTAGCTTTTTGAGGAAATTCCAAACTGTTTTCCACAGTGGCTGCACCAGTCTGCATTCCCACCAACAGTGTACTAGGGTTCCCTTTTCTCCACAGCCTTGCCAGCACCTGCTGTTTATTGATCTGTTTATGATGGCCATTCTGACCAGTGTGAAGTGGTATCTCATTGTGGTTTTAATTTGCATTTCTCTAATGGCTAGTGATGCTGAGCATCCTTTCATATGTCTCTGGGCCCTCTATATCTCTCCTTGGAGAAGTGTCTGTTTGGGCTTTCTATACTGTTCCATTGATCTATGTGTCTGTTTTTATGCCAGCCCCATGCTGTTTTGATTATATAGCCCTATAGTATAATTTGATATTTGGTAGTATGATTCCTCCAAGTTTGTTCTTCTTTCTCAAGATCACTGTTGCTATTCAGGGTCTTTTTTGGTTCCAAATAAATTTTTGAAATATTTGTTGTACTTCTGTGAAATATGGCATTGGTACCTCATTAGGAATTGCATTGAATCTATAGATTTCTTCAGCTAGTATGGACATTTTAATGATTTTAAATCTTCCTATTCATGAACATGATAGGTACTGTCACTTACTGAATCTTCAGTTTCTTTCTTCAGTGTCTTATAATTGTTCAAGTACAAGTCTTTTACATTCTTAGGTAGGTTTATTTCTAGGTATTTGATTTTTTTGAAGCAATTGTGAATGGAATTGTTTTTGTAATTTTCCTTTCTGATAACTTATTATGTGCATGTAAAAATGCAACTATTTTCTGGTTTTTAATTTATATCTTGCACTTTACTGAATTCATTTATCGGTTCTAGTAGTTTCTTGGTGGAATCTTTAGGATTCTTTATGTACTGTATCATGTCATCTACAAATAATAACATTTTTAGTTCTCCTTTTCCAATTTGGATGCCTTTTATTTCTTCATTTTGCCCAATTGCTGTGTCTAGGACCTCCAGTACTATGTTGAATGAGTGGTGAAGGTGGACATCACTATGTTGTTCCCCATCTTAAGGGACATGCTTGTAGTTTTTCCCTGTTGAGTATGATGCTGGCAGTGGGTTTGTCATATATGGCCTTTATTACGTTTATTCCTACTTTGCTGAGAGTTTTTATCATAAATGGATGCTGGATTTTATCAAATGCTTTTTCCACATCTATTGATAAGATCATGTAGGTTTTATCCTTCATTTTGTTTACGTGGTGTCTCACATTTATTGATTTTGGAATATTGTACCAACCTTGCATCCCAGGAATGCATCCCAGGGATAAATCCAACTTGATCATGGTATATGATCTTTTTCATGCACCACTGCATTTAGTTTGCTAATATTTTGTTAAGGATTTTATAGTCTATGTTCATCAGGGATATCGGTCTATAATTTCCGTTTTTTTGTAGTGTTTTTATCTGGTTTTGAAATTAAGATAATCCTGGACTCATAAAATGAGCTTGGGAGTCTTCCCTTCTCTTGAATTTTGTGGAATGGTTTGGGGAGGAGAGGTGTTAGTTCTTTTTTTGAATATTTGGTTAATTAATCTGTGGATCCATCCAGTGTAAGGCTTTTGTTTGTTGGGAGTTTTTTGGCTACTGCTTCATTTTCACTAGGTGTACTCTGTCTATTCAGATTCTCTAATTCTTCTTGATAGAATTTTTGGAAGATTTTATGTTTCTAGGAACTTATCCATTTCATCCAGGTTGCCCAATTGTTGGCATATAATTGTTCATGATTCTTATAATTCTTTTTGTATCTTTTTGTAATTGTTACTCTCCTATTTCATTTCTGATTTTATTGATTTGGGTCCCCTGTCTTTTTTTCCTGTTGAGTCTGGTTGAAGGTTTGTCAATCGTGTTTATCCAGCTCTTTGATTCATATTTTTTTTAGACTGTGTTTCAATTTTTTCTGCTCTGATCTTTATTTCCTTTCTCCTACTCACTTTGGGCTTTGTTCGTTGTTTGTTTTCAAGTTCCTTTAAGGGTAAAGTTAAATTGTTTATTTGAAGTTTTTCTTGTGTCTTGAGATAGTCCTGTAATGCTGTGAATTACTCTTTTAGGACTCCTTTCCCTGTGCCCCAAAGATTTTGGCCTGTTGTATTCTCATTTTCATTCATTTCAAGGTATCTTTGTTTTCTACCTTGATCTCATTGTTGACCCATTCATTGTTTAATAACAATAACATGTTATTGAGCTTCCATGTCATTGTGTTTTTCAGTGTTCTTCCTCTGATTGATTTCTAGTTTCATAACATTGTGGTCAGAGAAGATGCTTAATATGATTTCAGTCTTCTTAAAATTACTATGACTTGTTTTATGTCCTAACATGTGATCTATCCTAGGAAACGTTCTATGGGTGACTGTTCTTCTGCTTTGGGGTGAAATACTCTGAAGATATCAATTAAATCCACTTGATCTAATGTGTCATGTAAGGCTGCTGTTTCCTTGTTAATTTTCTGTCTGGAAGATCTATCCATTGAAGTCAATGCGGTGTTAAAATCCCTGACTATGACTGCATTTCTGTTGACCTCTCCCTTTATGTTCATGAAGTTTTGCTTTACATATTTAGGTGCTCCTTTTTTGGATGTATAAATGTTTACTAGGGTACATCCTCTTGTTGGATTGCTCCCTTTATCATTATGTAGTGTCCTTCTTTGTCTCTTACTGTAGCCTATATTTTTTCGGATATAAATATTGCTACCCCAGCTTTTTTCTTCTATTTGCATGAAATATCTTTTTCTATCCCTTTAATTTAGTCTGTGTGTATCTTTCATTCTGAGATGGGTCTCTCAGAGACAGCATATATGGGTCTTGTTTTCATATCCATTCAACTACTCCGTTTCTTTCAATTTGAATATTTAAGCCATTTATGTGTTTTTAAAAAAATTATTTATTTATTTTTAGAGAGAGGGGAAGGGAGGGAGAAAGGGAAGGAGAGAAACATCAATGTGTGGTTGCCTCTCGCACACCCCCAACTGGGGACCTGGCCTGCAACCCAGGCATGTGCCCTGATTGGGAATCAAACCGTCAACCCCTTGGTTCACAGACTGGCACTCAATCCACTGAGCCACACCAGCCAGGGCATAAGCCATTTACAGTTAAAGCAATTACTGATATGTATGTATTGCTATTTTATCTTTAATTATTTTCCTTTTTTTTTTTTTTTTTTCTTCTCTTCTTAAAGCAAGCCCTTTAACATTTGTTACTATACTGGTTTGATGTTAAACTCCTTTACCTTTTCCTTGTCTGGGAAGCTCTTTTCTTTTTCTTCAGTTTTAAATGGTAGCCTTGCTGGGTAATGTAGCCTTGGTTGTAGATTCTTGCTTTTCATCACCGTGAATATTTCATGCCACTACCTTCTGGACTGAAATGTTTCTGATGAAAAATCAGAATGACAGCCTTACAGGAGCTCTGTTGTTGGTAACTAACTGCATTTCCTTTGTGGCTTTTAAGATTCTCTCCTTGTCTTTAAGCTATGCCATTTTAGTTATGATGTGTCTTGGTTTGGGCCTCTTTGGACCCATCTTATTTGGGACTCTGCACTTCCTGGACTTCTGTGTCTTTTCCTTCACCGCGTTAAGGAAGGTTTTGGTCATTGTTTCTTCAAATAGGTCTCAATCTCTTGCTCACTTTCTTCTCCTTCTAATATACCCATGATTTGGACATTGTTACACTTTATGCTTTCCCAAAGGTCCCTTAAATGCTTCACCTTTTTAAAAACATTTTTTTTCTGCTTGGGTGTTTCTTCTACTTTGTCTTCCAAATCACTGATTCAGTCTTCTGTTTCATCTAACCTACTGTTTATTCCTTCTAGTGTATTATTTATTTCAGATATTGCATTCTTTATTTGACTGGTTATTTTTCATGGTTTCTATGTCTTTTTTCATGCTGTTGAGCATCCTATAATCAATACTTTAAACTCTTATCTGATAAATTGCTTGCCTCCATTTCATTTGACTCTTCTTCTGGAGAATTCTCTTATTCTTTCATTTGAGACCTGTTTCTTTGTCTTTCTGTTTTGGCTGCCTCCTTGTTGTTGTTTATATGTATTAAGTACATCTGCAAAAACTCTGGTGCATGCCTATGTCAGACGCTCCCAGTCACTGGTCTGGGCAACCTGTTTGGATTTATCAGCAATCCACACATTGTAGGTCTGTCTCTTGGACCTGGATCTGTGTGGAAAGAACCAAGCTGTGCACAAAAGGCCAGCTTTTACCATCACAGGGCCTGTAGGAGGGTCAGATAAAGTGTCAAAGCTCCCAGATATCCACCTTCACCTGCAGGCTTTCTCTTAGGCTTAATCACTGAAAATGCCTTCAGCTGTATTCCTCAGCAGCTGGGCTTAAGCTCCATAGTGTGCGGTGAGAGAGATTCTTGTGGGTGGGGCTAATGCTCCCCTCCCCCCGCAAGGCTTATCCTGTATGTTGGGGAGTACTCTGCTCAAGAAAAATGGCTTCTGCGGTATGGGGAATGACTGAGCACAGGGATCCTGGCAGCTGACTCTTCAGCTCTCTCCCTGGAACCACCAGTCCTGACTCTTCCCATATGGCTCTCGTCTGCTCTTCCCTCCTTCTGCCAGAGCCCAGGGTAAGTGGCTGCAAATGGAATTTTGTGTGTTGGCCCTTTAAGAGGCTCTGTATGTTTCTAGTCATCTATCCCTGCCAGAGAGAAACCCTGCTGCTTTTCACAGCTGGATGTTATTTGGGTTCCTTTCGTGGTCTGGTGCTGTAGGTTGGGGAGCCCAGCTTGTGGTTTGGACCCCACATTTCTTTGGGGGAACCCGCCCTCCACCAGCCACTGAAATATCTATCTAGTACTTCAGCTGCCGCCATGGGAGCCCAGTTAGCCCTATTGCTCCACCTCTGCTTTCTCTGTTAGTCTTGTTGTGGTTATGTGTTTTCTTCTGTAAGTCCTTGGTCATAAGTCTTCTCTAAAGCTAGTGTTCAGTTGGTTACTCAGGATGATTTTTCTGTAATTTAGTTGTAATTCCAGTTTGGTCTTGGGAGGAGGTTAGTGTAGCTTCTACCTACTTTTGCCACCTTGGATCTGGGGGATAGTTAACATTTAGATTTGTAGTGATAACTAATGTAACTAAATTTATTTTTCCAAACTTATTTTATTATTTTTATGTACTATGCTATTTATTTGCTGTATTTTCCTGTTTTCCTGCTTTTTATTGGATTTACTTAGCTTTATTTATTCATTCTATTTTATTCACTTATTTTCATTTTGAAGTTTTACATTCTCTTTTTTTGGTGATTACTTTTAGAATTTTAATGACATATTTGATTTAACAAAGTCAAAAGTAACTAATATTTCTCTATTCTCCTTCTGAACAACATGCCCTAGAATATTTTAGCCTGACACACATCCCCCAATCTTTCATGTTTTCTGGCTAGTATGTTATCTAAGTCTAGTGCTTTATCTTTTGTTGGTGATTGTTTAGTAGTTTGTTTTAAATGAGACATTATTATTACAGCTGCTGATATTTTTTCTATAGTAAAGGCTCCTTCAGATTTATTTACCTGTTTAAAACCTCTTTGCTAATAATGTTGTGTTTTTTTTTAAACCCCTCTCCCTTCTGGATTCAGTCTCTTTTATTCTGAAATGATAATTCTTTGGCCAAGTCTCTCAGTAAAGAACGGAGAGTAATAACTTCTTTCAGGCTTTGCTTGTCTGGGAAATCTTTTTATTTGGCCCCTATTTTGAATGATAACTTAGCTAAATTCAAGGCTAAAGGTTGTTGTATTTCAGTGCTTTGAAAACATTGTTCAATTATTTTTGTGTTTATTTTACTTCCTAGATCATTATATTATGCAGCAAAATTGTGCTCTCTTCATGAGTAATCAGTGTTTCTCTCTTTAAAAATAAATCAGGCATTCTATAGATTCATTGCTATATGTTTAGGTGTTGATTTTTGTTTATTTATCCAGCTCATGGCTGAGCTTCTTTAACCTGAGAACTTACATATTTCTTTCAGTTCTGGAATATGTCCCCATCACAAATCCTCATTGTTTCCATTCTGTCTTAAACATTTATTTTAATTTTTTTATTTACTGACTTAGAGATGGGGGCGGGGGAGAAGGAGACATCGATTTGTTGTTCCACTTATTTATACATTCATTGGTTGCTCCTCAACTGGGGATTAAACCCACAACCTTAGTGTATGGGGATGACACGCTAACCAACTGAGTTACCCTGCCAGGGCCTGACATTTATTTTAAATGTCTCATTCTGCCCTTTTTGTTTCCTATCGTCATGACTTCTATCACCTCCCTCTCTGTACACAGACTGTATAATTTCCTGTCATTCATCCTGTAGTTTACTTTCTTTCATCAGCCATGTCTAATCTACTGTTTTCCTTATTAATTCATGGCTATATTTTTCTTTTAAAATGCTATTTGGTTCTTTTTAATTTTTATTTTCAATACTGTCCTATTCTTTCAATGGTTACTATTCCTTCTTGAATTAATCTAAGAACTCAAACATGTATATTTCAGATTCTTTCCTAAGTTTTCACTTATTACAGATTCCCAGGTATCTATTCACTCTTATATTATACTTGCTCTTCTCCCTGGTGGTTTCATGTGTTGGGGTTCTTTATTTTGAACTCGGCTTTAGCAGAAATTGATTGTTTTTGTCTCTGGAAATCTGTGTGCCCTGGTTTGTGTTTTCATTCTTGCAGCACTGCTTTGCATTTTTCTTCTGCAAACCAAGACTCAGGTTATTTTAAGGTTTTGAACTCAAGTTTTAAAATTTTTATTTCTCTATTAATGACTTTCAATCCTTCCAGGTGGTATAAATTTCATGCCTGCATTTGCTCTTAGCACAGGCGCATGGTTTAGATGACTCATACAAAGGCTTTATTTATTTTCACAGAGCCCAAGCCAGACCTCAAGCTGCCTTGCTATTTCTTTGGGGGAACATAGGTCTTCTAGTTCCCTATTCATGGATTAGATAGCTTTTTAATGGATCCAGTTTGCCCAGTTCCCGCACCTTCCACAGGCCCAAGCTGGTATCTTCTGCCCCAAGTGGGTGTTGACACTCCAGCCTCTAGCCCTTGTTCCAGGGCCGATACCTCTCTTTGCACATAGCATCAGCTCCTAGAGTTCCTGCTTTATTTCACCACTTGAAGATTACATTTGCTTTTTTTGCAAGCTCAGCTATACATTAAATCTTTTTAAGATAATTTTTTTTTTTTCGCTTTAGGTTATCCAATATTTCTGTGTGTTTTAAGAAGGAGGGGGGTCTGCGTCTACTCAGCCTGCCATAAACCTTATTCTTCTTTGTACGTCTCAGCTCAGAAGAGTAACTGGTCCATACCAGATGCTGGATGACTGACTGACTGAATGAATGAATGAATTTTTCACCTGCAGAAACAGATGGAAGCAATGCTCCAGTGAGTAACGCCTCTTGTCTGTTCAGGGGCACTGGAGCAAACAGAATTTGCTTTGCAATGAGGACATAAGTAAAAAGAGTTCCCAGTAAGCAAAATGAAGAGAGAATAATACTTCTTACGTGCTTTTTCTTAAATCCCAGAATAGGAACATTTACTGCCTCACTCTGCTTGCTATCCAAAAATGCACTGAAAGTAACTGAGGAGTGAGTTCCTGTATCATTTGCTGGTGGCTCAGCGCAAGCAACCTTACCAAGAGGAAAGATAAAAGCATTTCGGAGAACAGGATGCTAGGCCTGTTTATTTCCCTCTCTCTATTTTAAGAAAAGTGTGCCTTTGATGAGATATAGCTGCAGGCTCTTGTTTTACATTTTAAGTCAACCACTTGTGTTAGAAGCTGGTCCTTGATGCTGTGCCCTGTTTTAATTCACACTTCTCTGCTAATCAATTACAGCGTTTATCCATTAATCAGGCATTCTGACAGGGTCAATAACTGCTTTTGGAGGCAGGGCGGGGGGTGGGTGGGTTGAGAGGGTGAAGGGCTGCACGTTATCAAGCAAGGAATAATGTCCAGGCGCTCACTTTAAAACAGTGTGACTTTCCCAGGCTGGTGGACTTCCGGAGCAATAAACATCTACTGGGGATTTCATATGGTGGTTTCTTAATATATTTGGTTGATGGGATTTTCTCACTGAACACTTCATTAGTAGGACTGAACATTAGTGAAGTGTGGACAGGTGTGCCTCTGTTTAAGCAAAAGAGAAGCATCAAATGGTAATTATTCCCATCACATACAAATGACTGCATTTACCTAAAAGTAACGTTAAATCATGAGCTTCCTTCCTTCATACTAAGTGTTTATAAACAATACTTTCTTGGCAGTGAAGTTTGAGAGCAAAGAAACTTAAAGCCACAATGTTTCGAGCTGCTACTAGATGAAAACCATTCCAAAATTTAGAGCAGATATCTCTATAATTATAATGTGAGTCAAGCAGAAAATATTTTATAAACAAAAGCTGAGTTTACACCCAAGTTTCCTAAAGCCCATCTTTTACATAGAGCGTTTTAAACCTTTGTATCTATACCTCCATACATGTATACTCACACATTATCAGGATCCCTTAGCCTTTATAATTTTTTACAACATAAACTGATGTCATAGAAATAAAAACTTTTCATTTTAGCAAGGGTAAGAAACAGAGATGGCAATGTTTAATTGGAGAATTACAACTTGGGTATATAAGTTTACCACGCATAATAATGGTAACAGGTTTCAGTGATGTTTTTTATGACAGATGTACCAACATGTAATTGTTTTTTATCAAGGGTGGAGAGAAAAGACACTTCTGTAGATTTTTCAATTCTTCTACATGTCACTTAGCTGTCCTCACCATTGTCTGAGCTCCTTTTTCTCATCCTTTTTGCTGCAATGAGTTGTGTCATTCCCTCATGATCAGCACTTTTGTTGTCTTTGTTTTTTGCTGTACCTCTGAAGTTCATCTTTTCTTTCATCTCCTTCCCATTCATGCATGAGGGAACAGTTGTGCCCTGTTGTGGGGATGTTCCGCTGGGTTTCAAACAGTAGGGTTTCTTTTTCTTCTCTTCTAAGTAGTACAATGGGGCTGAATGTCTGTTGCAGAATGCACACACTAATATGCCAGGGTATTTGGTTTCTAAGAAGTTAATAAAAATACTGTATTTAGGTTCAGTCCTTGGCTTGCTTTTTCCCTGTTTGCCTGTCAAGTCTTCTGTTATAAATCTGTTTGTTTCTGATCATAAAATACAATCTTCCATATTAAATCAAAGCATGGAATCAACAAACACTTTAGAAAAATGTTCCTGGCGGTGGGGTATTTTCACACTAACAGATTTGGCAGTCTGTCTCCTCCCTTGGTAAGAGCCTCAAAACACCAGCCAGAGCTAATTAATGGCAGCTACAACTCTGAGAGGATGAAAAAAGAACCAATTGCAAGTTGGTCTTGACAAAAGTTTCCAGTGTAAGAAATTAGCTCATCTTTGCATTTAGAGGTGTACAGCTCTGTTTTCATCCAGATCGCCTTGCCTGATTCTTGTTTGGTGATAGGTATGGGTGTACCTAGTTATAAACACAGACACTAAAGGCCATCCCAGCAGAAAAAGGCTAAAGACACAAAAAGCTAGAAATGTCTAAAGACACTTTTTTTCTCATATTCAGGAACAATCTTCAAAATCCTTAATGAGGTCATAAAAGAAAAAAATAGAACATGTGTTCCTTGTGTATCTCACTGAGGCATGCCATCAGGGTCATTTGCCACCAGTATCCTATTTAAGAAAGGATTGGGGTATTTCAATCAAGCATTGCATTAAGAGAGAGACTTTGATAAACTCCTCCTGTTCTCTTTTGTACCATAGATAATTTAGTAAATTTGTGATACTTTCTGCTTAGACATTGCTGAAGCTTAAAGTTCTTGATGCATCATACTGAGTATTAACATTTATTGGGCCTACTTGACTATGGTGAAGAGGAGTGTATGCTGCAGACAGATTTCTAATCTTTGACAAGCAGGGCCAGTCTTAAACAAGACCATTTTCTGAGAGCTTGGCGTAGGGAAGAACCTGCTCTCAGGTTGGTGGCAGAAAGAAATCTTGATGTAAAAGAAGAGACCTAACTGTAAGAAAGATGATTTATTACTTTATTAACCAATGGCATCCCCAGCAAATTCAGTTTAAAAGAAGATGGTGATTTACTGTGGGTAACTTTTTAATGGTACCAGCTCTGCCTCTTACTCACAAACTCAAAGCCTGAGGAAGTTTCAGGAATGGCTCTCAAAGGAAACAACAGCAAGAAAGGGACAAATGAGGGCTACCAATTTGTGCTATCACTGAAGCTGCTGGGGAGAGTAGAAGATTGGGCCCAGGCTGGTCGGGATCAGACAGGAAACTAGATTCTTTTCTTTTTTCTCCCTCCCTCCCTTTTTTCCAGCTTTGTTGAGAGACCATCAGAAACATGAAGGGATGTTTGAGTACTATGCTATAGAAACCCAAGGGTGAATGTTAATTCTTTTGGTGGTTTTGATCACAAAACAGGTTAGAATGTATTTAAAGCACTTAGTTAAAAAAAATTCAGTCACATGTCTACTGTATTTTATAAGCTGATTTTGGAAAGGCACTTAATGTTTACTTTATTGTAAATGCAAGGTTTATTAGGTATTCATATAATTAGGTGTCATTGAAAAGCTGGATTTGGGTTCTGATGGACCAGGACAGCTGCAAAGGGGGTATTGTGGTGGTGTGCAAATGCCCTTTTGTTTGTGCTTTATTCACTATATACACTGGATCGATTTTTAGGTCTGTTGCTTTAGGTCTGTTTTCTTACTTAAGCCACTGTACATGCGCATGAAAGCAATAGATCAATAGTCCAGACTTAAGAACATAGTTTTGGGTATGGATAGACAGAATCCCATTTTTTCCAGTTGAAGGACTTGTTTTTCAGTTGAAAGAGAGACAGTTGTATTTATTTTACTGAAATTATGCATCAGATATGTTTTAAGTGAACAAGTTAAGGCAAGGTGTCAGAATTGATTTTAGAGTATGTTTCATGATAATTACTACCTTGCTAAAGGCTTCATAGTCAATCATAAGGGTTTTTAAAATTATTTTGAAATCAATATGTTAGACTTCTGGCCTAACATTCATTGAATGTTAATTATTAAACTCCTTTCTGTTACTCTCATAGTATTATAAAACCATTGTTATAACTGTTAATGTAATTGGTTCTTAATTATATTTGCAATATTATTATAAGTAGTAGAAACCACAAGTATCCTAGTTTTTTATAATTAGCTTTTACTCTCTGATCATGTTTTCTCTGAAGCATGTCCGTGAATAGATTGCTGAGGCCTGATCATAGTTCTTGGAATGCTTTCTGAAGTAGTGTGATAGATTTTTCCAGATTTCAAACTGGAGAGAGAGAGTGGAGGCAGGGTGTTGCCATAAAAAGGACACAGGCTGTCACTTATTTTTCCTCACCTGAAAGGGAAGAGCCACTGCTCAGGGCTTGGTGTGAGAATTCAATTCTCTGAATATGGTGAAACAGCCAGTACAGGCTTGGCCCATGCCATACCCCTTCCCTACCCTGTGATTCTTAAGAAAAAGACATCTACATGACATCAAGTTTTTACATTCTGAGTCCCCTCATGCATGCTGAGGGCCAGCAAAGCTACCTGCTCATAACTTCTCTGTGCCACCAAAAAGTGTACGAGGATGTATATTCGGAACCTCATTTCTGTGGAAAAATACCTCAAAAGACTTTTTATGTCCAGGGAATACCTGCCCCACTTGCTTATTTGAAGCATAATTGCAGATATTTAAAGTATTTCCTACAGTGGAAATCTTCGAAATGTTGCTTTTTCACAAAATCAGCATGGTGATTGCTGAGAAGAAACATGCCACAATCTTAGCTTCCTCACCAAAATCAAGCCTGCTACTAGATTTTTTCCAGGGTTGCAGGTTCATTTTTCAGATAAGGATTTCAGAGGGTGGGCAGGGCAGAAGGCCCTCTCATAAAATTAGAGGAGGGTGGTCCTCTGGACACCTTGTCTTCTGAAACCATGTGCAAAGAAGGAATGAACACAAGCACATTTCACCCTCTCCCAAACCTCCTTCAGGTCTTAACTAGAATCCAAAAAGTAGCAAAAGTAGGCCACCTAACAAATGAGCTGTTTTCTTTGAATCAAGCAAGTAAGAGATCTAGACTTAAAAATATACCTAATTCTCTCTCCCATAACCAATGTGTAATAAATGCTAGTTGAAGAAAATTGTGCCTTTAAACCCTACAACACATCTTACAGTAAATTATACCTTTTGGTCTTCATTCATAGAGATGATTAGTATTAATATGAACAGATCCCATGATACTGTTTTTAATATGTTTTGTGATGAGTATTTCCCAAAATCCATTCAATATAAATTGGGTCCTTCTCAACACTGAAACACAGCAGGTTTTTGAAATACCCAACATAGTTCTTCTGCTTTGGAATGCTGAAAACTTCTTTCTGCATAGTTATGTTTTAGAAGTTCTACAGGGTCTTGTTATTCAAGCCAGAGAAAGCAGAACAGCAAGAACCAGCCTGCATTAAAAGTTCTTTCTCATCTTAAGCTGAAAACAACAGGCACTGAAAAAAATGGTCTGGACTGATTTCTTTTGTCTTTTTAAAATGTGAGCCCTAAAGAGGTGAGAGTGTCTTTGTGCTGTGCTATGCCTTACATGTTGTTGGCGAGCAACAAATGTATCAGCCATTTATATGGGGACAGCGCGTATGTGTGATCTTAGCCCAAAGGTTCTCCACCTATAGGTCATTTCCTTAAGCTTTCTTCTATGGCCTGTTAGATTGGACTCCTTTGTCAGTCATCTGCTTGAGTATCAGTTGTGCTTAAAGAAAAGACACAAGGAATGGTGGTTGGTGGTACTTGCCATTCTCTGAGGCATTATATCATCTGTGTGCCTTTGGACACACGGGTCTGTTTGTGGCTGAATATTTTCAGAGTTTGGTGGATTTTGGAAATGTCCATAAATGGGAGGAAGGAAAAAGGAGGCCAGAAGATACATCCTCACCCCTCCTCTTCCCTCCAGGGGGTACCAAAGAAAGTGCAGATGGCCATTAGCCCATTGGTGAGTTATTGGAAAGATTCTTCTTTCTCTGTCAGTTAACACAGCATGATTTTCATCTGTTGGTAAAATTTAGGAAGAAGAAAGAAAGGAGCACTGCATCCTGGACTACTTTCAGTCTGTACTTGAGTCTTGTAGGTATGACTGTTTTGACTCCAAGTGCCAGTTCACTTTCTGCCATGAGTGCTGTGTTAATATTGTTAGTGTTGCCACACCAGCTGCTGGCCAAAGTGTGGCAGGGGATGGAGTGCTATTGGATCCCATCTTTCTAAGGCCTTGTCACCATAGCTGTGGATCTCAAGGTGCACCTGTGGGCACACAGGAAGCTGGCCATTTGTTTGGGTAGTTAAGGTCTCAGGTTCCTGGATCAATGCGTCCATTCAATATCTGGGTTTGCCTTTCATAAATTGACTAGCAGCTGTGTAGAACCAGGCACCACCACAGTCTGCAAGAGCGTGAACAGTGTGGCAGCCTGGGGGCAGGCAGCGCTGAATGAGCCTTCCTGGGGGCAGCCTCAGTACCAGCCGTATCTGGGCAGAATGCATTTGGTGACATTGCTGACCTCTTTGTTAGTGAGGATCTGAGACTTGAAGCACTTTGCCTTCATCTGTATTAGGATGGGCTACACTAGGCCCAAGAGGAAGGGCAAGATGGTTCCATTCCTGTGTGGAGATAGTGTGGAACTGGGGGACAGGATGCCTCTCAGCAGTGGTCTGTAGAGGATTGGTCACACATAGGCCCCAGAGGCCAGGAGAGCAGCAATGCAGCTCAAGATGTTTCTGCAGGGAAGCCGAGGGGAAGGTGCCACAACTGGAGCCTCAGTGGGAAGCATCATGGCTGGGAGGATGGCAGAGTAGCACCAGCCTGCAAGAGAGCCGAGGAGCCCCAGAGTAAGATTCCTTCAGAGGGGTTTGGGGAAGAGGGTCATCTGTGTGTTATACATTGTTAATGTAGGCCAAATGTTGGCAGATTATACTATATAAAGACAAATAAACATGAATGGAAAAGTTCTATAGATTGGTATAGTTGAAGTAGGGCTAGCAAATCATTGCTTAAAAGCTGAAGGCAACTTTAATTTCTTTACTTAAATAAAAAGCCTAGCAGCAGAATAAGTGACTCTCTAGCTTGCTTAAAAAAAAAAAAAAGGAAGAATGCCTCAAAGCATTGAAATAAAACTTACCGATGATTCCACTGAAAGAACAGAAACATTTGCAATTGATGCAGTGATAGGTGATAAAGGCCAATTCACTTGCTTTTCTAATTTTAAAAATACTTTACAATAATTATTATCAATAGATAATTAAAAAGGAAATTTATTTAAAGCTAATTTAATATATATAACTTTTGCATTCATTTATTTACTCATGTCTAAATTTAATTAGCATTTATTATATGCCAGTTTAGCACTGGGGTCAGCAAAAAGAATGCTTCTGAAAATCATGACTCCTTAAAATCATGGCTCTTAAAACCAGTCCTTTGTTTTTATTCCCCCTTCCCACCTTCACTAACTATTACCTCCTGTTTTTCCTTATCGTTGTTTATCAGAAATTTAGATTAATTTTTACAATCTTTTAATCCCAATAACGTAATGTGTAGTAGGGATGATTAGAGAAGAGAAAATCTTCAAGAAATTTTAATTTCTAGGGCTCTGGCTGGGTAGCTCAGTTCATTAGTGTCATTCTGATATGCCAAAGGTTGCAGGTTTAATCCTGAGTTAGGGCTCATACAAGAATCAATCAATGAATGCTTCAATAAGTGAAACAACAAATTGATACTGATGTTTCTCTCTCTCTCTCTCTCTCTCTCTCTCTCTCTCTCGTCAGTAAATAGTTTTTTAAAAAACCAAAAAAAACCAAACAAACCCCAAAAACTTAAGCCCTGACCACATAGATCATTTGGTTAGAGTGCTGTCCCAGTACACCAAGGTTGCAGGCATGAACCCTGGAAGAATCAACCAATGAACGCATAAATGGATGGAAAAACAAATTGATGTTCCTCGTTCTCTCTCTCTTTCAAATCAATAAATAAAAGTCCTGGTCAGTTGGCTCTATCAGGGAAATTAACAGACTTGTCCATGTAGACATGAGGGGCACTCAGGCTAAACAGTATCCCTGTTGTAATTTGAATGTTGGAAAATGCTTTCTACTTTATTGTCAAAATTACTGCCTTAACTTCCTCCCTCTCTTCATTTGCCTCTTTCCCTTGCTTTTTATCTTGTGCACCACCAGTGAACAACATAATGGTGTTTAACTACTTCCTGAAGGCACTGTAAGTCATCAGAAGCACTAGTTCGTTATAGATGCAGATAAATGGGGATTCAGCCCATGAACTATAAGCTGGACTAATTTGAAAAATCTGGTTCCTCTCCTCAAAAGAAACAGTTCATGCTCCTTCTATAAAATAGCTGTGTGTTTTTCATATTCATTCTAAACAACTAGAATTTGTCTATCCTGCTTGATGCTAGAACTGGAATTTACTTCACAATGACAAGGCAGCTTTACCTAGAATATCTGTCCCCGTGAAAAGCAGGGGAAAACGGGACAAGTTCTGCCTCCCTTCCCACTTGTAGTGTGTCCCTGACTTTTCTTCTCTATGACTGTTGCTGAGTGGAATGTAATCCTGGATCTTTCACCAGATGTTGTCTTGCCATCTTAAAGGGAAGAAGAAAATTATAATGAATGTTCTGAATGTGCTCGACTTTTATTTTGTTCATACCCAAACTGAATGAGACAAAAAAGTTAAAATCTTTTCCTGTTCCACCTGAGTAAGCATGAAAACCTACAATGCTTAATCTTTTAAAAGAAGAACAACCCTCCTCTGTTTATGGGATTTCTGATTCATTTTTTCCCACCCTGCTCCCATGCTCTGCGTTTTTGTTTGTTTTTTTTTAGTCAAATACTGTCTGGACTTTTCTAAGCTAATAACTTCCCTCCTCACCTCTCTCCCCTCTCCTCCCCTACCCCGTTCCCTGTGGTCATACAAAGCAAGGAGTCCACAAAAGATGGAGTTTCTGGGTTTTGTATTTAAAAGGAGGATGAAGTGCTGGATATACCTAGAAACACAAAACTGATCTGTTAAAAGTTTATCAAAAAAGAAATCTATTGGTGTCAGGATAGAGAGATTAAGGAACATGAGAGCAATTGTGATTTAAAAAAAGTTAAACAAATAAAATGGAGCATTGCTTTTTGTGATTCACACCAAGCTGACTCCCCTCCTTCCCTCCCCCTCCCTCCTTTCCCTCCCTCTCCTTCTTTCTTCCCCTCCCTCTTTTTTTTTAAATTTATTTTTTTACCATTGTTCAGTTACAGTTGTCCCCATTTTTCCCCCGGTGCTCTCTCCTGCCCCATCCAACCCCTGCTCCCAAAGACAACCCCTGCTCCCCAAAATAATTGTTCTTGCCCATGGGTCAGAAGGGAGGGAGAAAGAGAGGGAGAGAAACATCAATGTGAGAAAGAAGCATTGATCAGTTGCCTTTTGCATGGGTCCCATCCAGAATCTAACCTGCAATTCAGGCATGTGCCCTGACAATGAATCGAACTGGTGACCTTTCACTTTGTGAGACAATGCTCAACCTACTGAGCCACACTGGTTAGGGCATTCATTCATTCATTTTCCAAACTGACTTTTCTTTAGTGCAGCACAAACTGGTAGGTGTGGCAAGCGACTTCAAACCTCCTAAATTATCAAGTGCTATTTTAAAAAATGAGAATCCCACAGGAGGAAGGGGAGCAGGAGCCTGGAAGCTTTCTAGTTATTGATGTCTGTGAGTAATAACTAGGGCTGGTACACCTGTCTGTGATTTAAAGGCAGAGACCTGAGTACTGACCACTTTGCCCACTGTTGCTGTGATTGTGATGAGGGTACTTCTCTATGACTTGGTCCTGTGTCTGTGAAACTTTGGGTTTCCAGAGTACACAAATTTGTCTATGGCTAAACCCTTATAGAAAATTTCTAAACCAGTGTCCACAGGCCCAGTCCTGCCCCCCACCTGTTGTATGGCTCTCAAACTAAGAATATTTTTTCAGATGAATGATTTGATAACGGGAACATTATCTTGGAATTCCAGTTAGGCAAAAATGCTATCCACTCCCCACCCAAAAGAATGCCTTTTTTTCTCATGAGTAATACTGTAT
Source organism: Pteronotus mesoamericanus (assembly GCF_021234165.1). Lineage (NCBI taxonomy): Eukaryota > Metazoa > Chordata > Mammalia > Chiroptera > Mormoopidae > Pteronotus > Pteronotus mesoamericanus. The sequence continues at coordinate 2,079,061 of NW_026555109.1, forward strand.
TACCAAAAAATTATACCCAGTTAATTATTAATTTTGTATGGAATTTCCACAATAAAAAAAATGTGAAAATTTGCATTCTGTCTTGTTATATGAGTCCTTATATAGTATACCCATGTTTATCTCTCAGCTTACAAGATCTGAAATATTTACTCTGTGGCCCTTTCAGAAAAAGGTTGCTGAGCCATGTTCTAAACTGTAGCATATAGAGACAGTTTTGAAGGAAAAGAAGACATTTTTGTACGGTTCTTTGGATTTTCTTTTTTAAGAGTAAAGCTTTTCTGGCCAGTGTGAATGTGAATTAAAATGTTTTGGCTTGTGCAATGCTCCTGAGAAAATTGGTATCAGTGGTGGAATGTGGCATAATATGGTCAGCAGCCATGTGTTTGAAAATGTAAAGTTACAGAATTAAAAAAAAGCACCCATTTCCCTATATAGAATAGGGGGCAATGGTAATACTTACAAGATTATTGAAAGGGTTTAGTGAGATGATGCAAATAAAGAACTCAATAGATATCAGGATAAAAAGAACAAAGTCTACCCCTGAAACTGGTTTGTTTGCCTTCATATGACTCCTTGTACCTTTTATTTTAACATCATGTATGTGTGTGCATATACACTGTCCCTTGTACACTGGAGGTACCTACATAGTGCTCTCATAAATTTCAGGTAATGGAAAATGTAATCTGGTTGTGTCTTTTTTCAACATAATTCTGATTTTAAAGGAAGATCCTATCTGTTTAAAATAGTTATTACTTAAGTCCGGTACATTTCTAAGATGATTTTTGAAGCATGAATAAATCTTATCAGAGAGCAAAAAAGGGAGTTTTGCATTCAGAAAATTTTAGCATGTTGGGTGTCACTGTCTTAGTAACTGATTAGACTTACAGGATCAGAAAAAGGACATTGTCTTGATATTTCAAATACCTAGATTCTCACTTGCATGAAGCAATGTTAAGAGTTAGAGGTGGGCATGACATTTGGAACAAAAGCAAAATTGGTAATGATAACTGAGGCAAGGAAATTGGTGGATTGCTTGTGCTCTTCCTTATTCTGCTTGTTCAGACTGTACTTTTTGCCTCTGGAGTTTGTCCTCCAATCTCTAAGGCCCTATCCATTGTAACCACCACTGAGAAACCCCATTTTTTAAAAAATTTCTTTATTTCTTTTTTTTTTTTAATTTTTCAAGTACATTTGTCTCCATTTACCCACCACCACATTCCCCTGCCCCACCCACCTGCACCTCCCCTGCCAATCCTTCCCCACCTTGGCTTCGTCCATGTGTCCTTCACACCTGTTCCTTGATCTGACCCTTCCCCTTCCCCTCCCCACTACCCTCCTCCCTCCTTCCATCCCTTCCTCCCCTCCCTGTTGGTTTCTTCTTTCTTTCAATGTTGCTAGTCACATATTCCTTACCTGCTTGCTTTGCAGATTAGATGCCACTTATAGGTGAGATCAAACGGTATTTGTCTTTCACCCCCTGACTTACTTCACTTAGCATACTGCTCTCCAGTTCCATTCATGCTGTAGCAAAGGGTAGTAGTTCTTTCTTTCTTTCTGCTATGTAGTAGTCCATTGTTTAAATGTACCATAGTTTTTGGATCCACTCATTTACTGATGGGCACTTAAGTTGCTTCCAGCACTTGACTATTGTAAATTGTGCTGTAATGAACATTGGGGAGCATAGGCTCTTTTGAAATGGCATTTTGGGATTCCTAGGGTATAATCCCAGCAGGGGAATCTCTGGGTCAAAAGGCAGTTCCATTTTTAGTTTTTTGAGAAAATTCCAAACTTTTCCACAGTGGCTGCATCAGTCTGCATTCCCACCAGCAGTGTACTAGGGTTCCCTTTTCTCCACAGCCTCGCCAGCACCTGTTGTTTGTTGATCTGTTCATGATGGCCATTCTGACCATTGTGATGTGGTACCTCATTGTGGTTTTAAGTTGCATTTCTCTGATGGATAGTGATGCTGAGCATCCTTTCATGTGTCTCTGGGCCCTCTGTATTTCCTCCTTGGTGAAGTGTCTGTTCAGCTCCTTTGCCCATTTTTTCATTGGATTGTTTGTCTTCCTGGAGTGGAGTCATGTGAGTTCTTTATATATTTTGGAAGTCAAACCCCTGTCCGAGGTATCATTGGCAAATATATTTTGCCATATAGTTGGCTCCCTTTTCATTTTGCTGATGTTTCCTTTAGCCATGCGGAAGCTTCTTATTTTGATGAAGTCCCATTTATTTAGTTTTTCCTTTATGTCCTTTCCTCTAGGGGACATATCAGTAAAAATATTATTGCATGGGATATCTGAGAGTTTCCTGCCTGTGTTCTCCTGTAGGACTTTTATGGTGTCATGACTTATATTTAAGTCTTTTATCCAACTTGAGTTTATTTTTGTGTATGGTGAAGTTGGTGGTCAAATTTCAATTTTTTGCATGTAGCTGTCCAGCTTTCCCAACACTATTTGTTGAAGAGGCTATTTTTACTCCATTTTATGCTTCTGCCCCCTTTATCAAATATTAATTGACCATAGAGACATGGGTTTATTTCTGGGCTCTCTGTTCTGTTCCCATTGGTCTACATGTCTGTTCTTATGCCAGTACCAGACTGCTTTGATTACAGTGGCCTTGTAATATAGTTTGATATCAGATATTGTCATCCCTCCTACTTTGTTTTTCTTTCTCAAAATTTCTGTGGCTATTTGGGGACATTTCTGGTTCCATATCAATTTTTGAAATGTTTGTTCTATGTCTGTAAAGTGCATCATTGGTATTTTAATAGGGATTGCATTGAATCTATAAATTGCTTTTGGTAGTGTAGACATTTTGATGATGTTAATTATTCCAATGCATGAACACTGAGTATGCTCCCATTTATTTGTGCTTTCCTTAATTTCTTTCTTCAGTGTTGTACAGTTTTCTGCATACAGGTCTTTCACCTCCTTGGTTAAGTTTATTCCTAGATACTTTATTTGTCTTGTTGCTATATCAAATGGTAGTTTTTTTTTTCTGATTTCTTCTTCTATTTCATTGCTGGTGTACAAAAATGCCTTCGATTTCTGAATATTGACTTTGTATCCTGCTGTTTTGCCAAATTCACTTATTAGGTTGAGTAGTTTTTTGATGGAGTCTATGGGGTTTTCTATGTACACTATTATGTCATCTGCAAACAATGATAGTTTTACATCCTACTTTCCAATTTGGATGCCTTTTATTTCTTTTTCTGGTCTAATTGCTATATCTAGGATTTCCAGTACTATGTTCAATAGAAGTAGTGAAAGTGGACATCCTTGCCTTGTTCCTGATCTTAGTGGGAAAGCTTTTAGGTTTTGCCCACTAAGCGTGAGGTTAGCTGTAGGTTTTTCATATATGGCCTTTACTATGTTGAGGTATGTCCCTTTACTCTCACTTTGCTGAGTGTTTTTATCAGAATAGGTGCTGTACCTTATGAAATGCTTTTTCTGCATCTATTGATATGATCATGTGATTTTTGTCTTTCCTTTTGTTTATGTGATGTCTTACATTTATTGATTTGCAAATATTGAACCATCCTTGCATCCCTGGTATGAATCCCACTTGATCATGGTGGATGATTTTTTTTAATGTATTGCTCGATGCAGTGTGCCAATATTTTGTTAAGGATTTTAGCATTTATGTTCATCAGCGATATTGGCCTGCAGTTTTCTTTCTTGGTTGTGTCTTTATCTGGTTTTGGGATTAAGATGTTACTGGCCTCATGAAAAGAGTTTGGGGGTCTTCCCTCTTCTTGGAATTTTTGGAATAGTCTGAGAAGGACAGGAGTTAACTCTTCCTTAACTGTTTTATGAAATTCTCCTGTGAAACCGTCCAGTCCAGGGCATTTGTGTGCTGGGAGTTGTTTGATTACTGCTTCAATTTCACCACGTATTATCGATCTGTTCAGGCTTTCTGCTTCTTCTTCATTCAGTGTTGGAAGGTTATATTTTTCTAGAAATTTGTCCATTTCATTGGGGTTTTGAAATATCTTGGCATATTTGTTCATAGCAATTTCTTACAATCCTTTGTACTTTTGTGGTATCAGTTATTATTTCTCCTCTTTCATTTATGATATTATAAATTTGGGTCCTCTCCCTTTTTATCTTGATGAGTCTGCTTAAAAGATTATCAATTTTATCTTTTCAAAGGACGAGCTCCTGGATTGGTTGATCCTTTGAATTGTTCTTTTAGTCTCTATGTCATTCATTTCTGCTGTGATCCTGATTATTTCCTTTTTCTACTCTCTCTGGGCTTTGTTGTTGTTTCTCCTGTTCTTGAAGAGGAAGGGTTAAGTCATTTATTTGAAATGTTTCTATATTTTTTAGGTAGGCATGTGTTGCTATGAACTTCCCTCTCAGGACTGCCTTCTCTGTGTCCTATCAGTTTTGGACTGTTGTGTGTTCATTTTCATTTGTTTCCAGAAACTTTTTGATTTCTTCTTTGATCTCATTATTGGCCCATTCATTATTTTTTTTTTTCAATAGAACACAAACATGATGCTTTTATTTTTTTTGTGTGTGTGTGTGTTTTATTTTTTTTATTTTTATTTTTTATTATTTTTATTTTTATTTTTTTTATTTTTTTAATTAATTTATTTACTTTTTAAATACATTTGTCTCTGCCTTCCCCCCACCTCTTTCCCTTGCCCCCTCCCACCTTCCCTCCCTCAGATCTTCCCCTTTGGTTTTGTCCATGAGTCCTTGCTATATGTTCCTTGACTTTCCCCTTCCCTTCCCTTTCCCTGCCCCCCCCCTTCCCTCCTGTCTCTGTTGATTTCTTTTCCTTTCAGTGTTGCTGGTCATATTTTCCTTGCTTCTTTGCATTGTTGGTTAGGTTCCGCTTATAGGTGAGATCATATGGTATTTGTCTTTCGCCCCCTGGCTTATTTCGCTTAGCATGATGCTCTCCAGTTCCATCCATGCTGTCGCAAAGTTTAGTACTTCTTTTTTCTTTCTGCTGTGTAGTATTCCATTGTGTATATGTACCATAATTTTTTGATCCAATCATCTACTGATGGGCATTTAGGTTGCTTCCAACACTTGGCTATTGTAAATTGTGCTGCTATGAACATTGGGGTGCATAGGTTCTTTTGTATTGGCGTTTTGGTGTTCTCAGGGTATAGTCCCAGCAGGGGAATTGCTGGATCAAAAGGCAGTTCCATTTTCAGCTTTCTGAGGAAATTCCACACTGCTTTCCATAGTGGCTGCACCAGTCTGCATGCCCACCAACAGTGGACTAGGGTTCCCTTTTCTCCACAGCCTCGCCAGCACCTGTTGTTTGTGGATCTGTTTATGATGGCCATTCTGACCGGTGTGAGGTGATACCTCATGGTGGTTTTGATCTGCATTTCTCTGATGGCTAGTGATGCAGAGCATCCTTTCAAATGCCTCTGGGCCCTCTGTATCTCCTCCTTAGAAAAACATCTGCCCAGGTCCTTTGCCCATTTTTTAATTGGATTGTTTGTCTTCTTGGAGTAAAGTCGAGTGAGTTCTTTGTATATCTTGGAGATCAAACCTCTATCTGATGTATCATTAGCAAATATATTTTCCCAAATGGTTGGCTCCCTTTTCATTTTGCTGATGTTTTCTTTAGCTGTGCAGAAGCTTCTTATTTTGATGAGGTCCCACTTGTTTATTCTTTCCTTTATGTCCCTTGCTTTAGGAGACATATCAGTGAAAAAATTGCTGCGTGGGATATCTGAGAGTTTCCTGCCAATGTTCTCCTCTAGGACTTTGATGGTGTTGCGACTTATATTTAAGTCTTTTATCCATCTTGAGTTTATTTTTGTGTATGGTGTCAGCTGATGATCCAATTTCAATTTTTTGCATGTAGCCATCCAGCTCTCCCAACACCATTTGTTGAAGAGGCTGTTATTGCCCCATTTTATGCTTCTGCCCCCTTTGTCAAATATTAGATGTCCATAGAGACCTGGGCTTATTTCTGGGCTTTCTATTCTGTTCCACTGGTCTATGGATCTGTTCTTGTGCCAGTACCAGATTGTTTTGAGTATAGTGGCTTTGTAGTAGAGTTTGATGTCCGGTATTGTGATCCCTCCTACTTTGTGTTTCTTTCTCAAAATTGCTGCGGCTATTCGAGGTCGTTTATGGTTCCATATAAATTTTTGAAATGTCTATTCTATTTCTGTGAAATACGTCATTGGTATCTTAATAGGGATTGCGTTGAATCTATAAATTGCTTTTGGTAGTATGGACATTTTAAGGATATTAATTCTTCCAATCCATGTGCACGGTATATGCTTCCATTTATTTGTGTCTTCCTTAATTTCTTTTTTCAATGTTGCATAGTTTTCTCCATACAGGTCTTTTGTGTCTTTGGTTAAATTTATCCCTAGGTACTTTATCTTTTTTCGTGCTATATCGAATGGTATATTTTTCCTGATTTCTTCTTCTTCTATTGCATTGCTGGTGTACAGAAACGCCTTTGATTTCTGAATGTTGACTTTGTATCCTGCTGTTTTGCCAAATTCACTTATTAGGTTGAGGAGTTTTTTGGTAGAGTCTACAGGGTTCTCTATGTACACTATCATGTCATCTGCAAACAATGATAGTTTTACTTCCTCCTTTCCTATTTGGATGCCTTTTATCTCTTTCTCTTGTCTGACCGCTGTGGCTAGGACTTCCAATACGATGTTGAAAAGAAGCGGTGAGAGCGGACATCCTTGTTGTGTTCCCGATCTTAGTGGGAAAGCATTCAGTTTTTGCCCGTTGAGTATGATATTGGCTGTAGGTTTTTCATATATGGCCTTTATTACGTTGAGGAATGCCCCATTTATTCCCATTTTGCTGAGTGTTTTGATCATACATGGGTGCTGTACCTTGTCAAATGCTTTTTCTGCATCTATCGAGATGATCATGTGGTTTTTGTCTTTTCTTTGATTTATGTGGTGTATCACGTTTACTGATTTGCGTATATTGAACCATCCCTGCATCCCTGGGATGAATCCCACTTGATCGTGATGGATAATCTTTTGAATGTATTGCTGGATGCGGTTTGCCAATATTTTGTTGAGGATTTTAGCATCCATGTTCATCAGCGAAATTGGCCTGTAGTTTTCTTTCTTTGTAGGGTCTTTATCTGGTTTTGGGATCAGGGTGATGCTGGCCTCATAGAAGGAGTCTGGGAGTCTTCCCTCCTCTTGGATTTTTTGGAATAGTCTGAGAAGGACAGGGGTTAGCTCTTCCTTAAATGTTTTGTAAAATTCTCCTGGGAAACCGTCTGGCCCTGGGCTTTTGTGTGCTGGGAGTTTCTTGATTACTGCTTCAATTTCCCCAACTGTTATCGGTCTGTTCAAGCTTTCTGTTTCTTCCTCCTTCAGTGTTGGAAGATTATACTTTTCTAAAAATTTGTCCATTTCATCAAGATTTTCAAATTTCTTGGCATATAATTGTTCATAATAGTTTCTGATAATCATTTGTATTTCTGTGGTATCAGTTGTTATTTCTCCTCTTTCATTTCTGATATTATTAATTTGGGTCCTCTCCCTTTTTTTCTTGATGAGTCTGCTTAAAGGTTTGTCCACTTTATGAATCTTTTCAAAGAACCAGCTCTTGGATTGGTTGATCCTCTGAATTGTTCTTTTTGTCTCTATGTCATTCAGTTCTGCTCTAATCTTGACTATTTCCTTCCTTCTACTTGCTCTGGGATTTATTTGTTGTTGTTTCTCCAGTTCTTCAAGTTGTAGTGTTAGGTCTTTTATTTGAAATGTTTCTATCTTTTTAAGGTAAGCCTGTATTTCTATGAACTTCCCTCTCAGGACCGCCTTTGCTGTGTCCCATAGGTTTTGGACAGTTGTCTGTTCATTTTCATTTGTTTCCAGAAATTTTTTGATTTCTTCTCTTATCTCATTATTGACCCATTCATTGTTTAATAGTGTACTGTTCAGTCTCCATGAGTTTCCAAGTTTTTGAAGTTTCTCTTTGAGTTTGATTTCGAGTTTCAAGGCCTTGTGGTCTGAGAAAAAGTTTGGTATTATTTCAATTTTCCTGAATTTACTGAGGCTTGCTTTGTGTCCTATCATGTGGTCTATCTTTGAAAAACTGCCATGAGCATTTGAAAAGAATGTGTATTTTTCTTCTTTGGGATGTAAGATTCTATATATGTCAGTTAAGTCTCTTTGATTCAGTGTCTCATTCAGCTCCACAATATCTTTATTAATGTTTTGTTTGGAAGATCTGTCCATTTTTGACAGTGGGGTGTTGAAATCCCCTACTATCAGTGTGTTGTTGTCTATATCTTTTTTGAAGTCATCCAACAATTTCCTTATAAACTTGGGGGCTCCTATATTGGGAGCATATAAGTTTACAATGTTGATGTCTTCTTGATAGATTCTTTTTTTAAGTATGATAAAGTGCCCCTCTGGGTCTCTTTTTATGGCCTTTGTTTTGAAATCTACTTTGTCTGATACAAGTATGGCAACGCCAGCCTTTTTTTCATGTCCATTTGCTTGGAATATTATTTTCCATCCCTTTACTTTCAATCTGTATAGGTCTTTTGCTCTGAGGTGGGTCTCTTGTAGGCAGCATATGTGTGGGTCATGTTTTCTTATCCATTCAGCTACCCTGTGTCTTTTGATTGGGGCATTTAATCCATTCACATTGAGAGATATTACTGATAGAAACTTACTCATCTTTTCTCTTTGTACTTGTGTTCCTCTCTGTCTCATTCTTTTCCTTCATCTGCTTAAACCAGTCCCCTTAGCATATCTTGGAGTGCTGGTTTGGTAGAGATGTATTCTTTTAGCTTTCTTTTGTCTGGGAAACTCCGTATTTCTCCTTCTATTTTAATGGAGAGCCTAGCTGGGTAGAGCAGCCTTGGCTGTAGGCCCTTGCTTTTCATGGCTTGGAATATTTGTTGCCATTCCCTTCTGGCTTGTAGTGTTTCTGTTGAGCAGTCAGCTCCTAGGGGTATCGGGGCCCCCTTTTATGTTACTTTCTCCTTCTCCCTTGCTGCCTTGAGGATTCTCTCTTTGTCTTTGACATTTGCCATTTTAATGATGATGTGTCTTGGAGTGGACCTCCTTGGGTCCTTCTTGAGTGGGGTCCTCTGTGCCTCCTGGATCGATGAGAGCCTTTCTCTCCTCAAATTAGGGAAATTTTCCATCATTACTTTTTCGAGGAGGTTCTCTATTCCTTGCTCCTCTTCTTCTCCTTCTGGTATCCCTATTATACGGATATTATTGCGTTTCAGGTTGTCCTGCATTTCCCTAAATGCTTCTTCATTCTTTTTGAGCCGTTTTTCCATTTCTTGTTCTTTCTGGGAGCTTTTTTCTACCTTGTCCTCCATCTCACTGATTCGATCCTCAGCTTCATCCAGCCTGCTTTGGATTCCTGCTACTGTGTTCTTCAATTCAGAAATGGTATTCTTCATATCCTCTTGTGTCTTCTTGATAGTTTCTATGTCCTTTTCCAGGCTGATATAGTTTGCTGTAAGATCCTGATAGTTTCTCTGCAGTTTCTCATAGTTCTCTTTGAGCTGGCTGAGCTCATTGAGCTTCCTTAGAACCATTGTTTTAAATTCCATATCTGAGAGTTCCCTTGCCTCTATTTCATTGAGATCTCTCTGTGGGGAGTCCCCTTTTCCACTCATTTGGGGGGGAACTTCTTTTTCTTCCCATTTTTGTGAGAGTCTGTTAAGTATTTTTGTCCTTTACTTTTCTTTCTGGGCTTGCCTCTGATGATGTCAGTTGTTGACCCTATAGGGCCTTGGGTTGTTTGTTTGAGCCTTTCAGGAGTCTAATGCCTGTGTCTGACTCCTGCTTGGAGCAGCTCTGTGACCCCTTCGGTCAGGGCTGGGCTATTTTTTGGGATCTCTCTGCGCTCTCACGAGAGCTCCTTGAGCGCGTTCCCAGCGCGGCAGGGTCCCCCACCTGCCTGGGCTCGCATGTGTTTGCCTCAGACCAGGGGGCTTATTCGCGACCTCCCGTGCTCATCTGGCCTCCCTGGCACCCGAGCTTCGCGGCACTGGTCCGTTTAGGGTCTTCTATTGTGTGTTTTCCCCGCTTTTGGCTCTTTGGGTGCGTTGCTTGCCCTCGCCAAATGGGGACTACGGAAATGGGAGGAAATCAGCTCTAGGACTCTCCGGTTAATCCTGTTTCTGGTCTCTCCTCCAGGGACTCTGGGCAGCTCTACTTATTTTGTGGGCTGCTCCACAATCGCGGCGGGTAGGTCAATTTATGCCTGCCCTTGCCCCTCTGTGCAATCCCTCGCAGGCCGTATGGGTGCCAGTCTGTGTGAGGCCTTTCCGGCAGGTGCAAGCGTTCGCCAGCCCCCGTGGGTCACACACACGCTCGCCAACCCTCGCCAGTCACTCGGCGCAAGTGTGCGCGCCTGCTCTGGGTGTTTTGGGGGTTTCTATGTTTGCTTTTCGGCTTTTGGCTCTTTGGGGGTGTGGCCTCTTCCCGCGCAATGGAGACTTCGGCAAGGAGAAGGAGTCAGGACTCCCCGGTTCCTCCTCCCGTTCTTTCCCCAGTGCCTCCGTTTCTAGTCTCCCCTTAGGTACCTCTGGGCAGTTCTGTGACCATTTCGGCCGAGGATCCAACCCTTGTGCGGACTGCGTTTCAATCGCAGGCAGTCTGGTTCATGCGCGCCCCGCTTCTGCCTCTTTGGGGTCGCGCCTTTCCAGCCCACAATGGAGACTACCGAACGGAGAGGGAGTCGGGACTCCCCGGTTCCTCCTCCCGTTCTCTCCCCAATGCCTCCGTCTCCAGTCTCTCCTCAAGGCTCTCCCAGCCAGTCTGCACTCAGCCCCGTAGCTCACAGGCATACAAGCTGTGTGCGGAGCGCACAAAAGGCAGGTTAATTGATTCCCTTAGGCCTGAGCGAGATGGTAGCTGGCGAGTGGGAAGTGCGTTATCACCCGGGCTCCACCGGCCGCAGTCTCAGTTCTCTTCACAAAGTTTTCCTCACCAGTCTTTTCCCAGGCACCAGCCCACCCTGCTGCCGCCTGTACCCAGCGATCAAGGAGGGCGGCTGCCGCTGCAACTTTTGCGTTTGCCCTTTAAATGTCTTTTTGCATCCCCAGCCACCTGTCTCTGGCAGAGAGCGCCCCTAAGCTTTTTGGGGTTGCATTTTGCCTGTATTTTCTCGGCTTTAGCTGCTGTAGTTTAGGGGTTCCTGTTTATGATTCAGACCCCGTTCTTCTCGGGGGGACGCTAACTGGCCGTTTCAATGTCCCTCTGGTGCCAGTGCCCGTGCGCACCCAGCCCACCCTCTCGAGCCTCCACCGCAATTCTCACCCGTTGGGATGTGTGAGAGTCGAATCCACTGTCCGCGGCACCAAGGCTCCTCTCCCACTATCGCTCCACTGCTTTCCAGGTGATTACTCCATTATTTAGTTGCAATTCCAGTTTGGTTTTGGGAGGAGGTCAGCGTGACTCCCTTTCACTCCTCCGCCATCTTTTCCTCCTTCCCATTCATTATTTAATAGCATGCTATTCAGCCTCTATGAGTTTGAATGTTTTTGAGTTTTTTCCCTTAGTTTGGTCTCTCATTTCAAGCCCTTGTGTCTGAGAAAATGTTCGTTTTGATTTGATTTTCCTGAATTTGTTGAGGCTTGTTTTGTGTACTGTCATGTGGTCTGCCTTTGAAATTGTTCTGTGTACATTTGGAAAGAATGTGTATTTTGCTTCTTTCGGTTGAGAGGTTCTTTATATGTCAGTTAAGTCCATTTGATAAATTTAGTTCCACAGTATCCTTGTTGATGGTTTGGGGGGTTTTTTTGGAAAATCTGTCCATTTTTGACAGTGGAGTGTTACAATCCCCTACTGTCAGTGTGTTGCTGTCTGTATCTTTCTTGAAGTCCTCCAAGATTTTTCTTATATATTTGGGTGCTCCTATGTTGGGTGCTAATAGGTTTACAATGTTTATGCCTTTTGATGGATTCTTCCTTTGACTATTATGAAGTGTCCTTCTGGGTCTCTTTTTACAGCCATTGTTTTGAAGTCTCTTTTGTCTGATACAAGTATTGGTACCCTGGCTTTCTTTCCTTATCCATTTGCTGGAATATATTTTTCCATTCCTTTACTTTCAGTCTGTGTGGGGAGTTTGTTATGAGGTGAGTCTCTTGTAGGCAGCATATGTGTGGGTCATGTTTTCTAATCCATTCAGCTCTACTATGTGTTTTGATTGGGGCTTTTAATCCATTTACATTAAAGTAATTATTGATAGGTACTTAATCATTTTTTCCCTTTGTACCTGTGTTCCCCTCTTTCTCACTATTTTTCTTCATCTTCTTAAAGCAGTCCCTTTAGCATATTTTGCAAGGCTGGTTTGGTGGAGTTGTATTCTTTTAACCTTTTGTCTGGGAAACTCCTTACTTCACTTTCCATTTTACTTGAGAGCCTTGCTGGATAGAGCAGTCTTGGCTTCAGGCCCTTGATTTTCCTGACTTGGAATATTCCTTCCCATTCCTTTCTGGCTTGTAGTGTTTCTGTTGGGAAGTCAGCTGCTAGGCATACTGGGGCTCCCATGTTTGTTACTACGTGTTTCTCCCCTTCTGTATGTTTCTCCCCTCTGCCTTTAGAATTCTCTGGTTGTCTTTGATATTTGCCATTTTAATTATGTGTCTTGCAGTGGGCCTCATTGTGTTCCTCTTGAATGGGACCTGCTGTGCTTCCTGGACTTGTGTGATTTTTTTCTCTCCTCCAATTAGGGAAGTTTTCCATCAATACTTTTTCAAACAGATTATCTCTCCCTTGTTCCTCTTCTCCTTCTGGCATCCCTAATATATGGCTATTATTATGTTTCAGGTTGTCCTGCTTTTCCCTGAACACCTCTTCATTCTTTCAGAATCCCTTTTCATTTCCTTGCTCTTTCTGGGAGCTTTTTTCTACCTTGTCGTCCAGATCACTGATTCGATCCACAGCTTCATCTAGCCTGCTTTTGATTCCTTCTACTGTGTTCTTCAATTCAGAAATTGTATTCTTCATTTCTTCTTGTGTCTTATTGATAGTTTCTATGTCTTTCTTCATGCTGATATAGTTTGCAGTAAGTTCCTCATGTTTTCCCTGTATTTTTTTTTAATTCTCTCTGAGCTCACTGAGCTCATTGAGCTTCCTTAGAACCGTTGTTTTGAACTCAATACCTGATAGTTTACTTGCCTCTATTTCATTTAGTTGTCTTTGTGGGGATTCCTCCTTTCCCTTCAATTGTGGGGTGTTTCTTTGTCTTCCCATTATTTATGAGACTCTTCTTTTTCCCTTATGCTTCTTAAATTGATCTGTCTTGAGTTCCTGACTTTTTAGTGTGAACTTTTATGGTAGGAGACGGCAGTTCTTTTTCTTTCTGGATCTGCCTCTGATGATATCAGATGTTGACCCCATCTGATGTTAGGCAGTCTTTAAGCGACTTCCAGGAATCTACTGTCTGTGTCTGTCTCCTCCAGTTGTTAATCTAGTCACTCTGTCCTCAGCAGTCAGGGCCTGCCAGAGTCCCTCCTGTGGGCAGGGTTATTGGGTCCTCTCATCCTGCTGCCACTCAGGGGAGTAGTCTTCCTGAGCACGATGGCTGCTGCTGTATGGGGAATGAGTTAGCACCAGGCACGCCCCCGGCTCCATCCTTAATTCTCTCACAAGTGCCTCTTTCTCCAGACTCTCCTCAAGCAACTCTAGACCACTCTGTGTCCCCTTTATCTGGGGATCTACTATCTATGACTGCCACTCTGTACTCAGCACCCAGGCCTGTGCTATGCCTGTCTGGGTCAGAGCCTCCTGGGGGCGGGGTTACTGTGTCCTTTCAAGCTGCTGCCACTCAGGGGATTGGTCTGCCTGAGCAAGGTGGCAGCTGTGGAATGGGGGATGAGTCAGCACTAGGACCCCACCTTCTACTTTCTCAGTTCTTTCCCCAAGCCTCCTTCCCCAGTCTCTCCTCAGGCAGCTCCAGCCCACTATGCCCTCACCTCCGCCAGATCCCACGGTAAGTGGACGCCACTACAAATTTTGTGTTGGCCCATTAAACAGCTCTTTGTGTCTTCATATGCCTCTCTCCGGCAGAGAGCACCCTGCCGCTTTGCACAGCTGGCTGTTATCTGTGTGCTTTTTGGGCTCTGGTGCTGTAGGCTGGAGATCCCAGCTTATGGTTGAGACCCTGCTTTTCTCAGGGGGGATCCAACTGGCTGTTTTAATATCCCTCTGGCACTGCCATCTGTGGGCGCCCCGCCCACCTTCTTGAGCCTCTACTGCACTCCTTACCAGTTAGGTTGTGCTAAAGCCGATTCCTTTGTCTGTCCAGGGTTTTAAGTTTCCTCTCTCACTATTCAGTTGTTTTCCAGGTGATTTCTCCACAGTTTAGTTGTAATTCCAGGCTGGTCCTGGGACAAGGTTCAGTATGACTTCCACTCACTCCTCCACCATCTTGAAGTCTCAGAAACCCCCTTTAAAACCAAAAAGAAAGAAAAGTTGTTTCAATGGCAACTCTCTCTCTCTTTTTTTTTTTTAGATTTTCTTTATTCTTAGAGAGAGTGGAAGGGAGGGAGGAGGAGAGGGAGAGAAACATCAGTTGGCTGCCTCTCTCAGGTATACCCCAACCACTGCACCCAGGCATGTGCCCTGACCAGGAATCAAACCAGCAACCTTTCACTCTGCATGACAATGCCCAACAAACTGAGCTACACCAGTCAGAGTGAGAAGCCTTTTTGGAATCCCCCCTCCTACCAGTGAGTCCTGGGCCACTGCTTTTCAATCAGAGTTAGCATTTGCCCTCCTGCCTTAGAAACCCGTGTCTTTGCAGCTAGAGCTCAACCTCCCCCAAGGCTGATTCTTCCTCTTTTGAAAACCCTCCCCCACCCCCTTATTCCCAGTCACACTTGCTTTAGGTGTCTAGTATATATTTGATGAATCAATGAAATACTGAATAAAAATTTGTCTAACATTAAAATGAGTGGCAAAATTCTTTTGATTTTCCTCTTTTCAGGTGTATATTAATGTGTATAGATAATCATGAAACATCATTGTATAGCAGATTTCAAATTCACTCATAAGGCAAAATTTATATATAGCTTGTCAAGCTATTAGATTCTGAAGACCTGGGGACATCAGAGAGGAGATATAAATTTGATTTCTTTATTTTCTTCAGTACTGACCTGCAGCATGGAAGCAGGTTCCCAGTCCCTTTGGTGTATTCCCGTGATGTGGCAGAGTGTCTGCCACCACGCATGTGTGCGTGTATGTGTGTATGAGAACAGCATTTTTGAGCAGAGCCCTAGGTGGTACTTTGTTCCAGACTCATGTGTCTAGCTTATGGCGGTCAGGGAAGTGGAGTGGGAGTGTCTTCTTAACAGTAGCTATTACTGATTGGATTTGCTGTGTGCAAGGCACTTTGTCAGGTGTGTTATGTGCATGATTTCATTGACTTCTCAAAACAATCCAGCTCATAATATGAATCTGAGATTTAGAGAGCTTAAGTAATGTGCTTAAGGTGTCACCAGTTCCAAGTCTGCTGGATTCCAGAGCCCATGCCCTTAACTGCTACTCTTTCCCTACTGGTCACCTGCTTTTTAGGGATGTGGAAAAGGCCTTCCAAGCTACCTAGTTTGGGACTCATGACCATTGCTTTCTTCTCAAAACACAGAGGAGAGCAGTCATGTGGGCAAGTATATTATTAATCACTGTCTTGGCCTCTTTTCTGAACCCAAGAACAGCTGACCTCTCAGAGTTAGGAATTGTGTCCTGGTCACCAGCTCCCCTTGTTCCTTTCATAATTCAAAGGGCAGTCATCACTCCTCCGTGAACATGGCTAGGCTGCAAGTTGAAGGTGATCAGGTGAGGCAAACTACCACACAAGTAAGAGCTCCAACCTTTTGAAAAGGCTAGCTTTTGTATGCTGCAATTCCTTCTAACCTTTTTTTTGGTGGATAATATGGAATCACATACAAGTTAAATCCATTGAATGTTACATGCTGGAAGTTCCAGGCAATGAGAAATGAGCTTCATGCTAATTGAGAATGAAGCTAAGGAAGAACATTTTATCATTAATCAAGGGCTTAATTGCCTCTGGGACATTTTAAATAAATGCTGTGCTGTACTTAAGGAGTGATGTTCTGTAAGTGAGATGCAAAAATTCTTTAATTAAGCCATCATGGGTATTCCCTGATTGCAATGTCTGCCTTTATCTTCATAGTTAAACCTTCATGATTCATGTAACAACTCAATCAGGGATTGAGTAAATTAAGGTTTCCTTGAAGGAACAAATCAGTTGTATATAATTGAAATTATTTCTGAGACAGTCTTCATTATAGTTATTTGTATTGATCAGAGCATATTTTTGGTGCATTTTCTATTTAGTGGTCTTGTAGAGTAAGCTGCTTTTCAGCCTGCAGGGAACAGATTGTGGCTATGGTGTAGTACAGGGCAGACAGTTCTTAGAAGAATTTGTCTTAGAAATGGAACAAAAGGCAAGTGTTTCTTGCCATTGAGAAATGCAATGATGATGACTTGGATGGTTCCTACAGTTAAGTAGGAAGGAAGTTGGTAAGAAAGTTGGTCAACAAATATGAGGGTGACCATGTACCAGGCCTCTGCTAGATGTTTATAAACTTCTATCAGTGTTCATGAGCTAAAAGGCCTAGTTCTTATTGCCAACTAAACAGACCCAGAGACTCATATTCAGAACAGACTAAGGAGACTTGCTGGCTCTGGAAAAAACAAAAACAAAAACTGAAAATTTAGGTATTCAAAAGTTTTGACTTAATAGATTGCGCACTTAGAATGATCAAAGAGCCTGACATGGAACTCAGTAAAATTTTTAAAAAGCAGGAATGGTTTATTTTGCCAAGCTAATCCTGCGATTTCATGTAATTCTTAAGAAGAGAAAAAAATGCCACATGAAGTCACCAAATCTTAAAATATACAATCACAAATCTTAAAATTTTATTTAGAATGAAAAACCAGCAAATAAGGCATCAAATAATGGTGCTTTATAGGATGAGTATACTGAAACTTTTACCTGCTATTTTCAGGGTTCTTCATTTAAAACAAGCGAGCCATGTAAAAGTGGTTTCATATTCAAACAAACACACTTACAGACACAAATTGTGAACTGAGTACTTGAAAAAAGAAAATGAGGGGAGGAAAGAAAAATATTTGAAATCATATTTTCATAAAGGCTCTATGGTCTTCAACACATGTACTGACTCAGGCCAGGCTCAAAATGACAGGTCAGGTTTTACCTACTTGTCTTGAGACCACACTGACCAATGTGTCGTGTGAAAAGCTTCTCATCCTCCAGAACCCCTGCTTTCGGAACATAGCCTGTGTGGTGCCCACAAGGTACAGAAGGATCCCTGTGATAGGTTAGGTGTGAAATCACACTCAATTCTATGGCAGTGCCTGGAAACCTAGCATTGGAATATCACTGTGAGAATAGAAATTCCTTTAGAATTCTACATGATGGTTCAGAGCAATTACTTCTCTTCTAATTTTCATGCCCTGGGAAGAACTGTCTCTGTACAGACTTGGACAGGGATAAACATATCTCACAGTCTGAAAAAAAAGGAGAATGCACCATGCACTCCAGAGTAAAACTAGATAGCTGCCTTGCTCCTCAGTGTACTTACAAATGATTGAAACTTAGAGATGTTTATGAGCCCAAGAAAATGAAATATCTTGGTGTTTTCTCTCATCAACATTTTAAAATTGTTTTTTATTTTTCATTCTTTTGTTTTAGTCATAGGAGATATATTTATGAAATCACTTTCTCTGACACTAGGACATCTGCATTTTGGAAATCAGTGGTCAATACATAACTCACATGGATACTAAGAGGTTCGAAGTTCTCATGATAAATTCATCCCTGCTCTTTGCAGAGTGATGATACCTATGATCATGTCTCCTTAAACACCATTTCACTCCCTGGTTTGGTTTCAGAGGGTCTTGGGTGACCGCAAGAAAATCACCATCTGAGCTTCATGTTGCAGGACTCTGGTGTGTGCAATTTTTGTGGTTTCATGCCTTCCGTTTGATCATTTTTCCTCTGTCTTGTGCTTTCTGTGTTGGGCTTGCACTAATTCACATGCTTTGGGAGAAGGTATCATGAACAGTTTGATGCCCATATTATGACTTAACGAGTTGGAAAGTCTGCATATATAGATTTTGCATCTCTCAAAATGAGATTTTTGGTTCACATATAGATTGCCTGTAGACACTTCACTGAGGTCTTAGCTGCTTGAGACACAGATTGTAATCACCATAATTAGCACTGCATTTTCAAGTCCTGCTCCAGCTTGACCTGGCAGCATTTAGCTAGCATGCACACCACTAGATCAATGGCAAGAACTGAAGGGCCAGTTGTGGGGCTGCTCCTGGCAGCCTGTGGTAGGCACCATCCCTGGGGAGTTCCAGAGGAGCATCAGGGACAAGGGAGCAGTGAGGATACCTGGGGCAAGAGAGGAAAGAAATATGATATTGATAAAACACCTGTCAGTGGTACTTGTTACAGGAGACAGAGTGCAGTTCAGACTCTGGCTGAAAATTCATTCTCAATAAATTCGTTTTTCTCCTTATTTAGTTCAGTTTTGGGTATTCCTAAAATGCCTCCTGTTAAGAGAAAGTACCTGCCTATCTTGATCCAAGCTTGTGGAAGAAAATTTAGGACATGAAATAGATATTATGATAAATCAAAAATAAAGATTGGGTTTTTGTTTGTTTGTTTTAGTGCCCTACCAAAAAAAAATGTAGCTTAACTTGAGCAACACAGTTGTGGTAAAAAACAAACAAACAAACAAACAAAAACAAAAAAAAGCGCACTGATTTCTCATCATGAAGTCAGTTATCTGGGAAATTTGACAGTGGCGGTGCAGAGACAGGGAATCAAGCTCAGGGGTACGTCTGTCATCCACTTGCTATTCTCAGTCCCGTAGAGTATATTACCTCACCAGGACTGCCAAAAGGTAAGGGTGATAAGAATTTGGTGGTAGGGGAATGTCAGCCGCATGACCCCCACCCATTGAGGGCTAATGATTTTTGAATGACTACTTAGAGCAAACTGAACACTGAATAATAAGAAATAGGTTTGAACTTATAGGAAATACTTATTTTAACAACACGAAACCATTTGAACATCTATAGCATTTCTAACACTATGATCAACAGTTGAAAAAGTATGGATGGCAGATTTTTTTTAATGATAGGTTTTTTAAAAGTTTGATTCTACTAAAGACAGAAACACAACTTGTGCCATTTTGTATCACCAGTTTATATAAGGTTAAACTTTTGACAGTACTTTTGCATTTTCAGTTGTAGGTTTTTGCACTCGTTTAAATTGTTAGAAAATGCATGTGGGAAATGAGGACACTTCTGTGCTTAAATGAATGACAGTTCACATATGACAACCATTTTATGATTTAAATGACATCATATGACACTCACATACTCACACATCATAGTTTCAGGCCACAGTTACATTCCCCACTAATTTGTATCTTAGAAAGTATTTATACATACCGCTGTGAAAAGCTCAGCTCTGGTGATGCGGAGTGGAGCATTTCCACTCATCAGCTGCTTCCAGAGTGCACCTTATCGTGGGAGTAACCTAGTGTCTTTCCTGAAAAATTCCTTAACATCCAGTAGGCCATTAAGACACACTTAGCATTTTTTCCCTGAAATTCTTTCATAAATCAACAGGAAGACTTCCTTCCTGGTTTTTTTTTTTTTTTTATTATAAAGGGAGAAATGATGGTAAAACTTAAGCACACATTGTTATTTTAACATCTAGTTTTACATCTGTTGAGGAAAGCTATGTTTTTACTTAAGAATGCTTTAGCCAAGAATCAAAACCAGAGAATTTTGCCCTGTTCCCAGCCTGCTGCCATTGTTGGCTCTTTGGTATATATACACAGCAGAAAACATTGTGTTAAACTCATGTTGACTTATAAAGCCAAATATGAAGTCTGAACAGCTCAGCACTTAATTTTTTTTTTAATGATTTAAGTAAATTGCTTATAAATCTGGGCAATACTTTTAAAAAGTACTTCTTATACTTTTTAAACCTTTAGAAGTAACTGTGGAATTAGACATACCACAAATTTACTTTGAATTTTTCCTAGTA
Organism: Pteronotus mesoamericanus; assembly: GCF_021234165.1. Lineage (NCBI taxonomy): Eukaryota > Metazoa > Chordata > Mammalia > Chiroptera > Mormoopidae > Pteronotus > Pteronotus mesoamericanus. Next base: position 2,099,121 of record NW_026555109.1, read on the forward strand.
AGTTGAAATTTTCAGATATAGATCCTACAAGCCTATTTTGTTCATGTTGAAGAGACCCAGCCAGTATTATTGTGCTTTTTTTTTTTTTTTTTTTTTTTTTTTTTTTTAACATGTAAAATTTGGATTGGGACAGGGACTGGTGAAGGTGAAAAGCATCAGTTTTCTTTTTTGTTCTCCTTCCTTTCCTACTCTGTTTCAATTTATACCAGGGAATTGTGGGGTGTTTTTTCCCACTTCAGATTTTTACTCTCCTTCTTTCTTTCTTTTCTTTTTTTCTTTTTTTACAATTCACACTAGTAGAGGGTGGTGGGGTTTTTTGTTGTTCGGGTTTTTTTTCTATATTTCTCCCTTTCCTCCAGATATTGATGCTGACTAAATTTAAAACAGTACAATGTAGAGGATCCCTGCAGGGTCATTGTAAGTATTTGGATCTGTAAAGGGCCCCAAGCAGTAACTACCTGAATTGCTTTTAATTACACAATATAGCTGCATCATTTTACTTCAGATTCTTTTTGATAGATGCTGCAAGGCAATTGTAACCGTGGATGATGGGATTAAGTGCCTCTTGAAGTGACTTTAGCTTCTTGTGGGAACAAAGGGAAAAAGAACACTTAGTCCTTTTTGGCCTGAGCTGCCTTTTTCTTCACTTGCGTATAAAGAAATACAATTAACAAATCTTATCCCCAGAGGTAAATTGAAATGTACATTCATACAAGAACTGCTCTTGACTGCAATTAGACATATATGATCTGAGGTATTCTGACCATTTATTAGTGCTAATTGTTTGAGAAACAAGCCCAGAACAAATGATTAAAATGTAGGCGACATAACGGGGATTATTAGCATGTGTGATAAAATGTGCGCTCTGCAGCTGCACCAATAAAATGCTTTGGAAAGTGGCTCTGATTAGACAGATGCTTGGTTTGGCTCTGTGGTAAGCTCTTGGTATTTGCTCAAGACCTGGTGATGTTTAAAACAAACAACTTATATCTTTCTTAATTAGTGGGAGTTACTATGCAAAAGTTGATGTTTTGTAATTTAATATCACATTGGTTTCCCTGTCTTTGGGTTGTTATTGCAGTCTACTGGTCTTGCTGGGAATGGGATAAACTGAGTTTTATGGTTTTGCTTCTTTGCTCTGCTTTCTTTAAAATGTTGGATGCCATGGAGAACTACTGCAAAGTTTTCTCTCTTTCTTGTTTTTGAATAGCCACCAATCATATCTAGATGTGATGAGTTCTACTAGATCCAGTTATATTTGGAACTTGTATTAAGGTTACAAAGATCTGGCAAGACTAACCTAGTCAAATATTTACTGGGAGCTGGTTGGCCCATATGGACAGTCAGCATTCTGCTAAGTCGTCCTGTCTAACCGGAGCTAAGAGGGAAGGCAGAAGGGACTAACGGTATAAGGACCAATTCAGAGAGTTGGATGACAATTGAATTCCCCTTGGAAATGCATCTAAAAATTTGTAGTTAGGCAAAGAAATGCAAGCTCAGCTAAATGTGGAGTCAGCAAGAGATTTCGGAGGTACAGATGGGAATGGAAAGTAGATGTGACATGGAAGAATGGAACCTGAGTTCCCAAGAGGACTTGGGGAATGTGCCAGGCAGACAGAAGGAGAAATCTGAAGTCATTCCATCTAAGAACAAATGCTTTGGGTCTTATAACTTGCAGTTCAGTGTTCCCTTTTCCCCTGCTTGCATTTCTGAAACCAGAGTCAGAATAACCATTTGGAGATTGTCTGTTTGGTGCCATGAAAACCTGCAACAACTCTTCAATCTTAAGTGGTTTGTCCTTGTCACTCAACAGGTTTCTGAGCCAACTACCTCTTAGTATATCATTAGCACTTTCCAAAGGAAGACAAATGTAAGTGTTAGTCTAGATAAAATATAAGCTTAAATTAGTTTTTAAAATTAATGTATTTCACAAACAAATGCTAAAAATTCTCTGATGATCTTGGTCTCTGGATAATCTATTTCATATCTCTTGCCAATATCAAAGAAAACTGAATGAAGTCACAAATATACCATAACATAGATTATTATGGACATATAGCTTGTGGGAAGGGTTCACCTCCTAATTTTATTCTCTTTGAATTTACAATAAAAGTGTAACTGTCTGAGTTTGGCCAGTTCATTCCTCTAAAAACTAAGTAACAATACAAATTCACTAAGAGTGGTTTTAGGGGGAACTAAAAATAAAGGGAACAGAAGGAAACTGTTTGTATTTGGAACTGATGCATTGCTAAGTATCAGCTTGTATTCACAGCTTTAGTGTGTGTAGTATGGGTCTGACAATTAGACTCTGACTGTGTTTTTTCTAAAAATTATTCAACGCCAGTGAGAAATCAATATTAAATCCTCCCCAAATCTACAAATCTGGATAATCAAGGGACTATGGCTAATAAAATATCAGAATTCCAAGCTATGTTATACTTTGGCCTCATTTGATTGAGATTGACCCTTGAAAGGAATTTTTGAGAGAATCTATAAAGAAGAAAATGGTGACTCCATCATTAACTACATTATTTTCATGACAGTTACCAAAAAAAAAAAAAAATTAAGATACTGAGAGAACTATTCCCTCAAAATTGCAGAACCATTTTCTGGAGGGAAAAAAAAATTTTTTTTCCCATGATTACTTTTATATCAAAGAACCTAGTCATGGGGAAGATGCACTAATTTGACACATTTAGCAGCTTTTGAGCTTTTGAAGAATTTCGTAAAAGAAATCAATGGTTACATCTCTCTGGTTGGCAGTCTTCCTTTGTGACCTTTAAAAAAAGTTAAGGAGAAATTGGTCTTTCTAGTTCACATTTGCTCAGTTACCTCAAAAGTTGGGCACAGGCCAGGAAATAATCATCTCAGCTTTAAATTTATTATTTTTTGAGATAGAATAACCCAGTACTAATGAAATCTGTAAATGGAGGAATTTTGTGAATCGTCGTCTTTGTGAAACTTTCCTGTGGTGCTATCTATGGTAATATTCCCTATACCCTCCACTGGCTGTTTCAATACATTAACTGCTAAATGTTATCTTTTCTGCAACTGGTTTTAGAAAATCAATCTTCTTAGTCAGGAATGCCAGCAATGAAAATCTAAACAGAAGGCTGTGCTCTGAATGTTAACCTTTGGCCAGGATTGGAACAATGTGCTCTTCATTCCTGATACTCAGAATTTCATGATCAAAAATACCAAATTGTCTCTACAGAGACAAGGGGAAATCAAATGGCATGTTCTTTAGGTTTTAGTTAGAATTTACCAAAAGCTCTATATTCTGTGCTTGACAGGTGCTATCTCTTATAGTTTCCGAAGCTGGGATTGCACTTAGAAATCCACTTATCCAATCTCACTGGGTAGAGGTCCCTAAGCGTCATCGCTGGAACAAGTTCTCAGCAACATCAACAGTTAACTATTAATGAACAACATCTTTAAACTTCTTTGTGTTTCCAGAAGCTCTGGGTTTGTTTCCAGAAGTCCCGGGTTGCAGCAGCCCAGAAACAGAAGAGATGCTAATCGCATTGTGTTCTTAAATGCGTTCTGTGAAGGAGTGCAGGTTTCCCTCTTGACCTCAGTGTCACTCCAAGGGGAAAAAAAAACAAAAACCCTTCAGTTTTCCATTAAGATAAAACCTCTGATCCTCCTTCCCTCACCAAAAGTGGATCAAGAAAGTGGGATTACGGTGAATACCCACCAACAGGCACATGCTCTATTGTCATCCTCTCTTCAACACAAAACAAGGAGCTTTGGTTTTATTTACCCTTGCAGGAAAACAAAGCTCCTCTCCTCTCCCCCTTCCGTTTCTCCCATCTTCGCCCTCACCTCCACCTTCCTTTCTTCCCTCCCACTTTCTTATCCACCCCAACTTTACCTTGAGGACCCATCCTTTCCCCCTCCCTCTTTCCCCTTTACTCATTCACTTCATCACCTCTCAAATACCCTGTCCCCACCCTTTCCTCCTTATTGTCTGCTGGGCTGATTTAGGCTTAGCTTGTATAGATTTCTTCCTTTGCCTTCATCTTTCTTTCAGAAAAATGGCAGTTTACTGTCAGAGATTCTACCAGGCACCCAAATGCCAGAGGGTAGAGTGACTGAATGGTGCTGCTGCCACATTTATAAATAATGCCTAAGCCATATGGGATATAAACATGAATCTCTGCTTTCATGGAAAACTTGCTCTCTTTTCTGGGATTCATTAATGGTCACACAGTTGTATGAGGGTTTCTTGATTCCTGAGATATGCCCCACTCACAAGCTTTATACCTACCTGGAGGACTAGACTTCTGTGGCCATTCCAAGTGCATTACTGGGTGGCAGTGAGGGTCTGCTGGACATCAACATTTTAAAATTGTTTTTTATTTTAGAGAAGTGGGGAGCTTTCCTCAGGCTTGAGAGCAAAAGTACAGCAATTTGTCTTCTCCTTAGCTTTTTGTTCATGTTTGCACACCCCACAGCCCTTATTGAGCAAGGGCCAGCTCATGCTAAACTTAGTATGTACTGGTTATGTGATCAATACTGAATTTGATCAATACATAGCATGGATACGATTTTGTAATTTTAATTTTTTTCATTGTAGTAAAATATACAAGTGTTTTAAAATTCATTGGCATTAAGTACATTCTCATTGTTGTGCAGCTGTCACCACCACCTCCAGAACTTTTCATCTTCCCAGACTGAAGCTGTTTCCATTAAAAAATAACTCCCTATTCCCCCAGCCCATTGTACCTCCTTTCTCTTGAATTTGACTACTCTAGGTACCTTATATAGGTGGAATCCTACAGTATTTGTCCTTTTTATCTGGCTTATTTCACTCAGCAGAATGAACAACTTTAATTTTTGACATGGTGTTTGTTTGCCTTCTCATTCTGTGTGAAAAAAAGACCTCTATCATTGGCTCACTGGCTTTGTGCCTAGGTATTCTGATGGTCAGAGAAGGCAAGGATCTGCACTGAAAGAGCATGACACAAACTTTACCAAACTGGGAATTAAACAAGGATTCTGCTTTTTTCTCTACTCCTGCTAAATCTGTTTCTTATCTGACACCCACCCTTTTTCCTGGGGTTCCATGGCAAGGATAGTCCAGGAGGGAATTTCCTCACCAGTGCCTCCTTGTATATGACATCCCACAATGGCCGAAAGGCTGGCTCATGGCCTATGAGTTGCCCCATTCTATGCCTTGGGTCCTTCCTTAGCAGCAAACCCACAATGGATCAGATACTGCTATCCTTTGTGTGTCTACTTTGGACACTAAAGATAATTTCTTCATTTCAGCACAAAATAGAGCACTTGATTAAGGTGTGATATAATTGCTTCATGAGGGACTTTGCCCTGAAAATACCCTTTTGGCTTTCCCGAAGTGGGCTGCACGCTCATTTGTATTTGTGCCACATGTTAGTCTCCTGAATTGCCCTGATTGACCAATGAGAGGACAAATTGCTGTACTTTTGCTCTCAAGCCTGAGGAAAGCTCCCCACTTCTCTGTGAACTGTTGCCATAGTAACTGAAACAGTTTTTCAAAATAGAGAAGGAATCTCTCTGGGCACTTGGGAACTTACAAAAGTGAGAACATAAGTAAACTTAAATTATTGAATATTATAGATACCAGCATAAATACCTAGTTATTAATAGTCATAAGCGTGGTTGAAATTTGTAGGTGAATTTTACTGTCTCTTTGATGGGGGGTGGTTGGGGAACCAGTGAATGGGCTCTAATCTTCACTCTAGATGCACAGATTCTTCCATCAACATCAGAATTTTCACACAAGCTCTGACCACTGGGCCATACAACAGAGAACTCAATTTTTCCCACAGTATAAACTTAGAAGAAGCTGCTCCCTCCGCCAACCCCTTCAAAGGATTGAAAAGACAGACCCAAGTAGAAGAATCTGCCAGGAATCTGTTATAGCTGTGGATTTGTGCAAACTTTTCAGTAAAAAATTTTTATTTTCAACCTCTATCAGATCTTAGAGCCAGTCTTTTTAAAAGAAATTAAAGGGCTATATCATTTCTGTGTAGTGTCTTAAATAGAAATGTATTTTAAAAAATATTTTACTTATTTTTAGAGAGAGGTAGGGAGGGAGAAAGAGAGGGAGAGAAATATTAATATCTGGTTGCCTCTCGCGTGCCCCCTGCTGGGGTCCTGGCCCACAACCCAAGCATGTGCCCTTAGTGGGAATTGAACTGGTGACCCTTTGGTTCACAGGCCAGAGCTTGATCCACTGAGCCACACCAGCTAGGTCCTAAATAGAAATGTATTGATGTGTTATTTTAAAATGATGCTTTTTATGTCTTATAGACAAATGAGAATTTATCAAAATTTATTAGAATTTGTGGAGGCAGTTTCTAAAGGTCAAGGATACGTGAAAGATGATTCTTTTTTTTTCTGGTTCCAAAACACTGCTTTGGTCATAACTGGACTTGAATACAGTACAAAGTATTTTAGAATAACATTTGAGTGGAAATGTAAGGTGATATGGCCACTGTGGAAAGCAGTATGGTGGTTCCTCAAAAATGTGATATAGAATTACCATATAATTGATCAAATAGAATTCCAATTTCACTTCTGGAGATATATCCAAAGACACTGAAAGCAGAGACTCAAACAGATTTATACACCAGTGTTCATAACAGCATTATTCACAACAGCCTGAAGGTGGAAATAACTGAAGTGTCCCTCAATCGATGAATGGATGGATAAACAGGGTGTGACATATGCACTCAGTGGAACATTACTTAGCCTTAAAAAGGAAGGGAATTCTGACTGATGCTACAGCCTGGATGAATCTTGAGGACATAACGCTAATTGAGATAAGCCAGTCACAAAAAGATAAATACTGTGTGATTCCACTTCTGTGAGGTACTTAGAATACTCCAATTCATAGAGACAGAAGGTAGAATGGAGGTTGCTAGGGGTGTGGGGAGGGGAGAATGGGGAGTTAATGTTTAATGCGTGCAGCATTTTAGTTTGGGGAAAAAGAAAAATTCTGGAGAAGGATGGTGGTAATGGTTACACAACAAAGCAAAAATGAACTAATGCCACTGACTTCAATGGTTAAAATGGTAAATTTTACATTATGTATATTTACCACAATAAAAAAAAAAATCTGACCTGGCAGGAGGATAAAATAATAGAGTGTAGATTAGTTCAAGGTAAAGATACTGATCTTGAAGAATTGACATGGCTCGTAGATTGTTTCATCATTGCTCACATGAAGCTATGGTAAAACTTCCCCAGGGCTTTGAGTCTCCAGCCCCTTCCCTGGCCACTTTCATTCACCATATTACACCTCTTTTCCTTAAAAGGTTACCTCCTGAAAATTGCAGGGACTTCCCTTTACCTTTACCTTTGTGCTTTACCCAGGGATCTGACCCCCTAGTAATCTAGTTATCTAGTGAAAACTAGAATGAGATCTGGGGTTGAAAGCTGCATCCAGCCAGCAGTCCCCACTTCCTGACCTGTGTGTACTGACATGAAATCCTCCCATCCCTGGTCACCAATGTAATTTGAAAACCTGTCAATTTTTTGACAAAAATTAAATATTATATAATATTACAATCTAATTGCTATTTAAAAACTCCAGTTGCTACATAAACACATTTCACCTAAATACAAATACCTTTCTTAGATAGGCCAACAGTGATTTGGCCCAGCACTTGTGAAAGTGTCTGATGTACTGATATACAGGGTTTTTTGGAATATGAGTTCATTATAACTTCAGAAACAAAACAGCATGAGTTTGGACACTTTGCTGGAGTATTAATAGGTTCTCAGCAAAATAGAGGCTGGATTAATTGATATGTGTTAACTTGGGATTCTGTCTGTACTACCTTCATTGTAGTCCTTAAGATTTGGAAGTTCGCCTTCAGAACTAGTTTGTTGATTGTTTTTATTATAAAAGAGTGTGTCAAATAGTTTTTCTGCATCTATTAAGATGATCAATGGTATTGTGAAAACTGTAAATTGAGTCAAATTGGTTTCAACTAAAGAGAAAATGTGACTTTTTGGAAAAAACATAAAGTTGATAAGATTCAGCAATATACCCCAATGGGAGACACTAGAGTTGGCCACAGCAAAACTCAACTGATGCAACCATTTTGTTACCTGAGGGCTCATGGGTTATCAGAAACTATTAGGTTGTAGCAAGGATACAGTCTTTCTCACCGTATTGCGATATCTTCACTGCATTGCACTGAAGACAAATAGAAAGTTCCTAAAGAGTAGGGAAGTGAAAGGAGAAGAGAAAAGATAGAAATGAGGAAAGTAAGGGCAGAAGTGGGCTGTGGGGAACACTGGGCAGGGGCACTGGGGATAGGGAGCACACATGAGACCATTCTAATTAAACATTGGGGTCTACATAGATATCCTTCATACGCAGTTGAAATGTAGACAGCCTAATGTAGACATTCAGATGTGCCAGAAATACAGCTTCATTTTCTGTAGTTAATCTCATTTTGGTCTGAAATTTCCATTCCTACTCATTGGTAAGAAAAAAATACCTCTACACTTGACTGTTCAAATGACTGTTTCTTCTGGTTTGAAGTTTCTTTCTCATAAGCACAGTCCATATTCAGAGTTTCAGGACTCTGCCTTGCCCTCTTCTTTCTGGGTGGGAAAGGTCCAGGGGTAGCCTATGCAGTGAATTCATGGCAGCCTTCTGCCTCTGATGGAAAGTAACATTTCTTGTGGCCTTTGGCCGCTGTTCTGTGGTACAGTACTAATGATGATGGATTCGTGGTCTCTCCCTGCGGCAGATGATGCAGGTGATGCACGGGGTTTGTCTGCAGGGCTTGCCTGCAGGCTTTGGTCACAGCCCTGCTCTCACAGGTGCTGCTTAGGGCAGAGACTCAGCAGCACCCATCATCTGACCCAGCCCTGGCTGCCCACTCTGCCTCCTTGATACACGAGCCTCACTCCTGCAGGCATGCTGCAGAGGGGTCAGGCAGAAACTTCTGGATTTCTCACATATCCTGGGGGATTAGGAACATCCTGCTGTAGCCCCTCCTGTTACTAAACAACCCATATTGCTGTGTTTGCTTTCCTCTGCTGCTCCCATGAAGTTTCCTTCCAGAGTTTGAAATAGGAAGTTGGTACAATCCTCTTTTGCTCAGCTCATGCCCTCAGCTTACCTTAGGTGTTTTGTCACATGTCTAGCCACGTTTGCTACCTGCAGTTTCCTGGGATGGAGGGCAGGCCAGGCAGAATTCTCCCTCAGTCTCATGGCTCACACTTTCTCCCCCTCAGAGTTTCTCTCAGCATCCAAAGGGCTTTGGCCCTGCCAATGACAGGGACTTCCTTTATTTCAAGTCTCCCATCCTTTCTCACTTTGCTCTTAGGAGCTCTACATTCTGGCCATCACACTGTTGGAAATTAGACCTCATTCTCTGTTAAAAAGGCAATTTTATTATCTCACTATGGACTTGATATAAAAATCTAGCTTGAAGTTCTAAGCTTGGCAAGGACTTCTTGGTGTTCACCCCTCAACATCCCCAAAGCCTAGGAGTGACAGTTACTGATTCAGTGGGTGGGCAATGAAGAGCATCATGATTTCCAAGTAAGAAAACTACCACTCCTCTTAAAATTACCATTACCTAATCACTTGATTATTACAGCTATTTTTAATATTGTTAACAATTTGAGTGTTAATTTTTGTATCAGAAAGACCAATTATGCAGCAAGTTGCATAATTGGTACCCAACTCCCCTGCCTAAATCTGGTAGGATTACACGGTGGCAAATATTCATGACCAACAATCCAAGTCCTTTTAGGATTAATAAAACACTTGGTTGTACTTGCAAACCCTGGTGCAGAGGTTCTCATCCTTGGCTGCACTTCAGAGTCTCTCTGGACCTTTAAAGAAAAACTGATTCCTGGGATCACTGCAAGGCTCAGGTTTAAGTTGTTTGGGGTGTGGCCTGGTTTTTTTTTTTCTTTTTCTAAGTTCCCCAAGTGATTGTAACATGCAACTGAAGTAGAGACCTCTATACTACCTCCCACCTAACTAAATAAACTACTAACTTGAGTTTTGAAGTCACATACTAAATTATAAATGTTCAAATGAACAGCTTAGTTGATTTTTACAGCTATTTTTAATATTGTTAACAATTTGAGTGTTAATTTTTGTATCAGAAAGACTTTTCTATAAACATGGTTATTTTTCATGTTTACTGCATTTTCAGTTATGATCTTACTGTCACAGTATCTATGTGTATATATGGGTAGCACATGACTCACTTAGACATTTTTATTGGAGCAGAATTTCTTGCATTAGGGCAGTGGCTACACATTGGAATCCTCTAGTGTAGTGGTACTCCAGCTTGGCTATGCATCGGAATCAGCTAGGGAGCTTTTAGAAGTCCCAGAGCCTGGGCCTTCCTCACCCCAGACTAGTAACATCAAACTTTCTGTGGTGCGGCCTTTAGTGGCAGCATATTAGAAAGCTCCCCAAGTGATTGTAATTTGCCCCCAAGTTTGAGTCAACTTAGAGCAGTTTCTCACACTTCGCGTGATAAGGATCCCCTGGGTATTTGGTAATAAGCAGGTTCTGATTCAGTAGGACTGGGTTGGGGCCTCACAAACTCCCATGTTACAGGAAATGCTACTGTGAGAGGTGGGAGATGCTCACATGAGAACAGAAAAGAGACTAGTGATGCTGCTGGTCTGCAGCAACACCTCTCTTAAGTGGCAAGGACATATAAAGCTTAAAAACAAAACAAAACAAAAACACAGAGCCTGGGCCCTGTTACCAGTAAATTGAATTTGATGGCAGTGGGTGGGGTCCAGAATTTGACAGTTTTTAAAAGCTCCCCAAGTGGTGGTTATATTGACTCCCAGGTGGAGAACCCCTGCAGCACTGGGGACTACCTCTGCCTCCAGTTAAGTAAATGGTTGATAAATGGCATCAGAGGGAAGAGGAAAGGAAGATGGCCAAAACAAGGCCAAGAGGGGCCCCCGTCTCCAGCCAGAAGAAACTCCTGGGCCTGCGGAGGGATTTCTTGTGTAAAAAAAGTTCTCCTCTATAGAGAGAATTTACCATAAGTCTACCATATATTTTCAACTCCTCTTAAGCCCCTGTTTTGCGTATTGTTTGAACATATTCATGTGTTGACTATCAAGAGGACCTAACTCAAAATATATTAGATAAAATAAGTTAGATCTTGTCACGTACTGCAGTTGTATTCCTACACAGTAGTAACTGCTGAACACACCTCAAGTAGGAAACATTTTGAAACAGCTGGACATGGGGGAAGGAGAAGACACATCAGCAGTACATGGAGGAGAGGGCTTGGGGAAGCCATGAAAGGCTTCTGCCAACCTGCCCAGTGACAACCCCCTCCCAGACCTCAGAGTCTGCACTACAATCTGCAGCCTGAATCTCTCTACACCTTTCTTCTCGTTATTCCAGTTCTGCTGCCCCTGGTCTCTTTTTTCTTGTTTCATCATGTATGGCCTTTAGCCTTCCTAACTTGGCTTGCAGGTCATCCTTTGAGTGTTCCTCCTTGGGCTTTCTGAGCAGTCCTCTTTCTTTGTGCTGCCTCTCCACAGTGCTCAGCACGGTATGGGTGAGGGCCACTGCGTACACTTGTGTGGGGTGTGCACTGAGCCAGGCACCAACCAAGGGACATAGTAGGGGCTGAGTTTCAGCTCATCTCCACTCACCAAAGCAAGCAGCATGCTACTTGCTAGGAAGCATGAGGGAGCAACTTTTTCATTTGTACAAAGGTACCTGCCACATGTTGCTAAGCAAAGGTGCTAGTATAGGTCACCTGGTCAGTGGATGCCTACTAAGTAAGTGTTCACTGAATAAATGGATGAATGAATGAATGAACGAACACGTAATAACAAAGTAGAAGCAGTGAGGATAAATAATAGGCTTCTAAAGTTATCTAGGTAAAGGTTAATGAGGCACTAAACTGGGGTGTAAACTATAGGGAAGGAGGAAATAAATAGAGGAGAAAAAGTCACAGGCCATGGGTTGGATTAAAAGTTCCATTGTGGCAAGGGGGAGGGAATAAAAATGACCTCCTACCTGTAATCACCACTAAAACTTGACTCTTACACAAGAAGAATAAGGACAGTGTGGTTGCAGATCAGTCCTATGCACCTGCTCCTGGGGAGCTGGCTTTGGTTAGGCAAAAAGGTGGCAGGACTTGTATACCTCTCATGGGTGGGACCCTGTGCTAAGCAGTGTCAAGGAGATGTATGACTACCCCTCCCTCAGAGAGCTTATCTCTTTGAGAGTGCTGGGCACAATATTCTTGATGCAGGGCTGTGCTGACTAGCATCATGCATGGGTGACAGGTGTCAGATAGTCATGGCAGCTATATGTGCATGCTGCCTAAATGCTGCGTTGAGCTTTCCCCTGTATGAGGTAGCTGTTATGTTGCTCCTCACTGAACGGGAAGTTGACAAGAGTGGTGTTGTGGCTTCCTTCTCATTCCATCTTCTGAGTGCCAATTACAATGTTGGGTTGAACTATATAAAGTTACCATTCTGAAGGTCAAAAATGGTCAGGCATCAGCAACTTCATATGGTTCATCTAAGCATTTTCCACTGTATTATGCTGCCATGTGAATCTTTTTTGCTATGTCCTCATGTTGTATAAGGGGAAGGGAGCAATCTGGGGTCTTGCTACTTCTTAAAAAAATATATTTTACTGATTATGCTAATACAGTTGTCCCAATTTTCTCCCCTTTAACCCCTTCCACCCAGTACCCCCATTCCCTCCAGAAATCCTGCCCACCTTAGTTCAAGTTCATGGGTCATACATATAGGTTTTTGGCTTCTCAACTGCCTATATTGTTCTTAATATCCCCCTGTCTATTTTGTACCTACCAATTATGCTTCTTAACCCCTGCAACTTTGCCCCCATTCTCCCCCTTCCCCCTCACAACTGATAACCTTCCAAATGATCTCCATATCCATGATTCTGTTTCTATTCTGCTTGTTTGTTTAGTTTTTTAGATTCAGTTGTTGATAGTTGTGAATTTATGGCCATTTTATTTATTTTCTCATATTTTTTATTTAATCATTTTTTAAGTTTTTTTTTTTAATTCTCCAAATATGTTTGTCTCCATTTTCCTGGGACCACTTCCCTGCTCCACCCACCCCCATCTCCCACCCTCAATCCTTCTCCACTTTGGCTTTGTCCATGGGTCCTTTATACATGTGCCTTGATTTGACCCTTCTCCTTTTCGCTATTACCTCCCACCCTCCTTCCCTCTCATTAATGTTGGTTTCTTTCTTCTTTCAATGTTGCTGGTTATATTTTCCTTGCTTGCTTGCTTGTTTTGTTGATTAGGTTCCACTTATAGGTGAAATCACATGATATTTGACTTTCAACACCTGGCTTATTTCATTTAGCGTAATGCTCTCCAGTTCCATCCATGCTGTCACAAAGTGTAGTAGCTCTTTCTCTCTTTCTGCTGCATTCCATTATGCATTCCATTATGTAAATGTAACATAGTTTTTTCATCCACTCATTTACTGATGGACACTTTGGTTGCTTCCAGTACTTGGCTATTGTAAATTGTGCTGCTATGAACATTGGGGTTCATAGGTTCTTTTGAATTGGTGTTTCAGGATTCTTAGGGTATAGCCCCACCAGTGGAATCACTGGGTTAAAAGGCAGTTCCATTTTCAGTTTTTGAGGAAATCCTAAACTGTTTTCCGCAGTGCCTGTGCCAGTCCACATTCCCACTAACAGTGGACTAGGGTTCCCTTTTCACACACCCTTGCCAACATTTGTTTCTTGATTTGTTTATGATAGCCATTCTGATAGCTCAGTGGTATCTCATTGTGGTTTTCATTCGTATCTCTCTGATAGCTAGTGATGCTGAACATCCTTTCTTTCATCTCTGGGACCTATGTGTGTCCTCCTTGGAGAAGTGTCAGTTCAGGTCCTTTGCCCATTTTTTCACTGGATTGTTTGTCTTCCTGGAGTGGAGTCATGTTAGTTCTTTATATATTTTAGAGATCAAACCCCAGTCTGAGGTATCACTGGCAAATATATTTTCCCATATGCTTGACTCCCTTTTCATTTTGCTGATGTTTTCTTTAGCCGTGCAGAAGCTTCTTATTTTGATGAAGTCCCATTTGTTTATTCTTTCCTTTATGTCCCTTACTCTGGGGGACATAGAAGTGAAAATATTGCTACATGGACTATCTGAGCATTTACTGCCTATGTTCTCCTCTAGCACTTTTATGGTGTTGCAGCTTATATTTAACTTTTACCATCTTGAGTTTATTTTTGTGTATGTGTAAGTTGGTTGAGTTTCATTTTTTTGCATGTAGCTGTCCAGATCTCCCAACACCAATTGTTGAAGAGGCTCTTTTTACTACATTTTATGCTTCCGTCCCCTTTGTCGAATATTCATTGACCATAGAGACATGGGTTTACTTCTGGGCTCTCTATTCTGTTCCATTGATCTATGTGTCTGTTCTTATGCCAGTAGCAGACGGTTTTGATTACAGTGGCCTTGTAATATATTTTGATATCAGATATTGTCATCCCTCCTACTTTGTTTTTCTTTCTCAAAATTGCCGCAGCTATTCGGGGACATTTCTGGTTCCATATCAATTTTTGAAATGTTTCTTCTGTCCCTGTGAAATATACATCATTGGTATTTTAATAGGGATTGCGTTGAATCTATAAATTGCTTTTGGTAGTGTAGGCACTTTGATGATGTTAATTATTCCAATCCATGAACACTGAGTATGCTCCCATTTATTTGTGCCTTCCTTAATTTCTTTCTTCAGTGTTGTACAGTTTACTGCATACAGGTCTTTTACCTCCTTGGTTAAGTTTATTCCTAGGTACTTTATTTGTCTTGTTGCTATAGCAAAGGGATTTTTCCCCTGATTTCTACTTCTGATATTTCATTTTTGGTGTATAAAAATGCCTTCGATTTCTGAATATTGGCTTTGTATCCTGCTGTTTTACCAAATTCACTTATTAGGTCGAGTAGTTTTTTGGTGGAGTCTATGGGGTTTTCTATGTACACTATTATGTCATCTGCAAACAATGATAGTTTTACGTCCTACTTTCCGATTTGGATGCCTTTTATTTCTCTTACTTGTTTGACCACTGTGGCTAGGACTTCTAATACTATGTTGAATAGAAGAGGTGAAAGCAGACAACCTTGTCTTGTTCCTGATCTTAGTGGGAAAGCTTTTAGTTTTTTCCCATTGAGTATGATGTTGGCTGTAGGTTTTTCATAGATGACCCTTTATTATGTTGAGGTATGCCCCCTTCCACTTTGCTGAGTGTTTTTATCGTAATAGGTGCTGTACCTTATCAAATGCTTTTTCAGCATCTATTGATACGATCATGTGGTTTTTGTCTTTCCTTTTGTTTATGTGATGTGTTATGTTTATTGATTTGTGAATATTGAACCATCCTTGCATCCCTGGTATGAATCCCACTTGATTATGGTGGATGATCTTTTTAATGTATTGCTGGATGCAGTGTGCCAATACTTAGTTAAGGATTTTAGCACCTATGTTCATCAGCAATACTGAGCTGTAGTTTTCTTTGATCTGTCTTTATCTGGTATTGGGATTAGGATGATGCTGGCCTCGTTAAAATAGTTTGGAAGTCTTCCCTCCTCTTGGATTTTTTGGAATAGTCTGAGAAGGACAGGGGTTAGCTCTTCCTTAAATGTTTGGTAGAATTCTCCTGTGAATCTGTCCAGTCCAGGGCTTTTGTGTGTCAGGAGTTTTTTGATTACTGCTTCAATTTCACCAGCTCATACCAGTTTCTTCAGGCTTTCTGCTTCTTCTTGATTCACTTTTGGAAACTTTTTTTACTAGAAATTTGTCTGCTTCACACAGGTTTTCTAATTTCTTAACATATAGCTGTTCATAGTAATTTCTTAAAATCCGTTCTATTTCTGTGGTATCAGTGGTAATTTTTCCTCTTTCATTTTTGGTATTATTAATTTGGGTCCTGTTCCTTTTTTTCTTGATGAGTCTGCTTAAAGGCTTGTTAATTTTGTTTATTTTTTCAAAGAACCAGGTCCTGTAGTTGTTGATCCTTTGTGTTCTTTTAGTCTCTATGTCATTCAGTTCTGCTCTGATTTTGATTATTTCCTTTTTTCTACTCTCTCTGGGCTTTGTTGTTGTTTTTCTGGTTCTTCGAGATGCAGGGTTAGGTTGTTTATTTGAAATGTTTCTATCTTTTTTAGGAGGGCCTGTATTGCTATGAACTTCCCTCTCAGGACTGCCTTTGCTGTGTCCCATAGGTTTTGGACTGTTGTGTGTTCATTTGTTTTCAGAAACTTTTTGATTTCTTCTTTGATCTCATTATTGTCCCATTCATTGTTTAATAACATGCTATTCATTGTCCACATGTCTGAGTGTTGATGAGTTCTTTCCTTGAGGTTGGTGTCTTGTTTCAAGCCTTTGTGGTCCAAGAAAAATGCTTGTTATGATTCGATTTTCCTGAATTTGTTGAGGCTTCTTTTGTGTCCTATCATGTGCTGTACCTTTGAAAATGTTCCATGTACATTTGAAAAGAATGTGTATTTTGCTTCTTTGGGATGAAAGGTTCTATTTATGTCCGTTAAGTCCACTTGATCTAGTGCATAGTTTAGTGCCACAGTATTCTTGTTGATGTTTTGTTTGGAAGATCTGTCCATTTTTGACAGTAGGGTGTTAAAATCCTCTACTGTCAGTGTGTTGCTGTCTATATCTTTCTTGAAGTCCTCCAAGATTTTCCTTATATACTGGGGTGTTCCTATGTTGGGTGCATTTAGGTTTACAATGTTTATGTCATCTTTTTTTAAAATATATTTTACTGATTATGCTATTACAGTTGTCCCTATTTCTTCCTCTTTGAACCCTCCACCCAGTACCCTCAGTCCCTCTGGCAATGCCCCCTGCCCCCATTTTGATCATGTCCATGGGTTGTGGATACAAGTTCTTGGGTACTCCATTTCCTATATTGTTCTTAACATTCTCCTGTCTATTCTTTTTTTAAAAAATCATGTTTATTCTATTACAGTTGTTTCAATGTTTCCCCCTTTGCCCTCCTCCGCCCATCCCACCCTCCCCTCTCCCACAGTCAATTCCCACTCTGTTGTCCACGTCCATGGGTCATTCATACATGTTTTTTCTTTAGTCTCCTCTCCTTTTCACCACTGTCCTCCTTCCCCATCTCCTCTGGTCACTTTCGGTCTGCTCCATGTTTTCTTGCCTGTGGTTTAGTTTTTTTGTTAGTTTATTATGTTGAATAGAGTCCACTTATAGGCAAGATCATATGGTATTTGTCTTTCACCGACTGGCTGATTTCATCTAGCATAATATTCTCCAATTCCATCCATGATGTTGCAAAAGGTAAGAGATCTTTCTTTCATTCTTTCTTTCTTTCTTTCAAAATGCAGATAGATTTTATTTATTTTTTTAAATGTGAAGATCCATTATAAAACATTAAAAACTTTAAATTCACTATAAAGTCTCAGCAATTAAAACCACATGACACCAGCACAGAAATAATCAAGTAGATCAATGAAATAAAATGAGCATTTCAGAAACAAATGTATATATATCTGTCTAACAATGTAATATATGATTAAACTGATATTTCAAATCAGTGGGAAAATAAGGCTTATCAAGAAATAAGGTGCATGGACTATTATTACTTGAGATAAAACAAATATAGAGCCCCATTTCACACATTATACAAAAAATATTTAGGTGAGTTAAAAATCAATATGTAAAATCTAAGGAGTTTTAGGAGAAAATATAAAATAATATTTTCCTTACCCTGAAGTAACATACTCAAACCCAGAAGCTATAAGGTAAAATATTGACAATATGACTATATTAAACGTTTAAGACTATATAGTAAGACACCTATACAAAAAGTTAAAGGACAAGTAATAGAATAGGAAAGTATATGCAACACATCAAAAAGAGGGTTAATAGATTTTTTGGGTTTTTTCCCCTGTAGGAGAAAATTCTAAAAACATTTAATAAAAAATGAATAAAGAATGCCAAAAAGTTATTTAAAGCTTTTTAAAAATAGTAGAAGTAGGCAAGAAATATACAAAAACAGGTTTAGTTTCAGCAAATAATAAAGTAACAATTAAAATAACACATCATTGTCACAATCAATTTAATAAGTATTAAAACTATTGGTCGTATGAAGTATTGGTGACTGTGAAAGGAACTGGGTATTCATAGGCTCTTTTTCTTAATCTTCTTAAAGCAGCCCCTTTAGCATATTTTGCAAGACTGGTTTGGTGGAGATGTATTCGTTTAGCCTTCTTTTGTCAGGGATTTTCCTTACTTTGTCTTCTATTTTAATTGAGAGCCTTGCTGTATAGAGCCATCTGGGTTGCATGCCTTTGCTTTTCATAACTTGGAATATTTCTTGCCATTCCCTTCTGGCTTGTAGTGTTTCTGTTGAGAAGTCAGCTGCTAGCCGTATTGGGACTCCCTTAGCTGTTACTACCTCTTCCTCCCTTGCTGCCTTTAGGATTCTCTGTTTGTCTTTGATATTTGCCATTTTAATGATGATGTGTCTTGGAGTGGGCCTCATAGGGTTCCTCTTGAATGGAAACCTCTGTGCTTCGTGGACTTCTGTGACTTTCTCTCTCCTCCAATTAGAGAAGTTTTCCATCATTACTTTTTCAAACAGGTTCTGAATCCCTTGCTCCACTTCTTCTTCTGATGTCCCTATTATAAGATCCTGTTACGTTTCAGGTTGTCCTGCATTTCCCTGAGTGCCTCTTCATTCTTTTTGAGTCATTTTTCATTTTTCTTGGGAGCTTGTTTCTGCTTTATCCTCCAGCTCGTTGATTTGATCCTCTGCTTTATCTAACCTGCTTTTGATTCCTTCTACTGTATTCTTCAGTTCAGAAATTGTGTTCTTCATTTCCTCTTGTTTCTTATTAATAGTTTCTATGTTCTTTTTCATGCTGATATAGTTTGCAGTAAGTTCCTCATAGTTGCCCTGTAGTTTTTTGTAATTCTCTCTGAGCTGACTGAGCTCATTGAGCTTCCTTAGAACCATTGTTTTGAACTCGATATGTGATAGTTTACTTGCCTCTATTTCATTTAGTTCTCTTTCTGGGGCTTCCTCCTTTCCCTTTACTGGGAGGTGTTTCTTTGTCTTCCCATTATTTGTGAGACTCTTCTTTTTTGCTTCTGTTTCTTAAGTTGATCTGTCTTGATTTCCTGACTTTGTGGTGTGAACTTCTATGGTAGGAGATCACTGTTTTGTTTTGTTTTTTCCTCTCTCTGGATCTGCCTCTGATGATGTCAGATGTTGACAGTGTGTGACCTTAGGCAGTCTGTTCGAGACTTCCAGGAATCAACTCTCTGCGGCTGCCTCCTTCAGCTGCTAATATAGTCCTTCTACACTCAGCAGGCTGGCTTAGAGACACCACAGGGCAGGGCGGATTCCCTCATAGGCATGTGGTTATTGGGTCCTCACATCTGCTGACGCTCAGGAGAGTCTTCTGCCTGAGCCAGATGGCTGATGCTGTATGAGAGAGGAGCCAGCACTGGGATCCCTCCAGCTACTCTCTCAGTTCTCTCCCCAAAACCTTCATCTCCAGTCTCTCCTCAAGTGTTTCTAGACCACTCTGTGCCCCCTTAGCCAGAGATCTACTATCTGTGGCTGCCATTCCGCACTCAGCAGGCAGACTTAGAGACACTACAGGGCGGGGCCAAGGCCCTCCTGGGGGCCAGGCTATTGGATCCTCTCATGCTGTTGCCACTCAGGGGAGTGATCTGCCTGAGCAAGATGGCTGCTGCTGTATTGGGGAGGAGTCAGTACTGGGATCCAACTTTCTAGTCTCTCAGTTCTTTCCCCAAACCCTCCTTCCTCAATCTCTACTCAGGTGTCTTTAGCCCACTCTGTCCCCGCCTTTGCCAGTGCCCAGGGTAAGTGGCCACAAATAAAAATTTATATATTGGATCTTTAAATGGCTCTTTGTGTCTCTAGCCACCTGTCTCTGGCAGAGAGCAACCCTGCCACTTTTCACAGCTGACTTTTATCTGTGTACTTTTTGGGCTCTGGTGCTATAGGCTGGAGATCCCTGTTTATGGTTTAGACCTTGCTTTTCTCAGGGAGATCCCACTCGCTCTTTCAATATCAGTCTGGTGCTGCTGCCCATGGGTGCCCCTCCCACCTCGAGTCTCAACTACACTCCTTACCAGTCAGGTTTTGCTAAAGCTGATTTTTCTGTCTGTCTGAGGTTATAAGGCTCCTGTTTCGCTATTGTTCAGTTTTTGTTCCAGGTAATTTACCCCCAATTTAGTTGTATTTCCAGGTTGGTTCTGAGAGGACGTCAGTGTGACTTACACTCACTCCTCTGCCATCTTGATTCTCTGTTTATGTCTTCTCGGCACATTCTTCCTTTCAGTATTATGAAGTGTCCTCTGGATCTCTTTTTATGGCCTTTGTTTTGAAATGTGTTTTTTATGGTGTAAGTATTCCTACCCTTGCTTTTTTTCCCTGACCATTGTCTGGAATATGTTTTTTTCCATCCCTTTACTTTGAGTCTGTGTAGGGCATTTTTTCTGAGGTGGGTTTCCTGTAGGCATCATATGTGTGGGTCGTATTTTCTTTTCCATTTAGCTACTCTGTGTCTTTTGATTGGAGCATTTAATGCATTTACATTTAAAGTTATTATTGATAGGTAGTTTTTTCATTTCTTCCCTCGATACCTATGTACCTCTCTTTCTCAGTCTTTTTCTTCATCTTCTTAAAGCAGTCCCTTTAGAATATCTTGCAATGCTGGTTTGCTGGAGGTATATTCTTTTAGCCTTCTTTTGTCTGGGAAACTCCTTATTTTGCCTTCCATTTTAATTGAGCACCTTGCTGGGTAGAGCAGTCTTGGTTGCAGGCCTTTGCTTTTCAATCTCTGTGGCTTGTAGTGTTTCTGTTGAGAAGTCAGCTGCTAGCCACATCGGGGCTCCCTCAGATGTTACTACCTCTTTCTCCCTTGCTGCCTTTAGGACCTTCTTTTTGTGTTTGATACTTGCCATTTTATTTATATGTCTTGGAGTGGGCCTCATTGGATTCCTCTTGACTGGGACCCTCTGTGCTTCTTGGACTTGTGTGACTTTTTCTCTCCTCCAATTAGGGAAGTTTCTCATCATTAATTTTTCAAACAGGTCCTCTATCCCTTGCTCCTCTTTTTCTCCTTCTGGTAACCCTATTATATGGATATTATTACGTTTCAGGTTATTCTGCACTTTCCTGAACGCCTCTTCATTCTTTTTGAGTCTTTTTTCATTTTCTTGCTCTTTCTGGGAGCTTATTTCTGCCTTATCCCCCAGCTTGCTGATTTGATCCTCTGCTTCATCTAGCCTGTTTTTGTTTCCTTATACTGAGTTTTTCAATTCAGAAATTATATTCTTCATTTCCTCTTGCCTCTTGTTGATAGTTTCTATGTCCTTTTTCATGCTGATATAGTTTGCAGTAAGTTCCTTATAGATTTCTTGTAGTTTTTTGTAATTCTCTCTGAGCTGACTGAGCTCATTGAGCTTCCTTTTAACAGTTGTTTGGAACTCAATATCTGATAATATACTTGCCTCTATTTCATTTAGTTCTCCTTCTCGGGATTCCTCCTTTCCCTTTGAATGGGGATTGTTTCTTTTTCTTCCCATTATTGTAAATATTCTCTTTTTTGTTTCTGCTCCTCAAATTGATCTGTGTTGACTTCCTGACTTTGTGGTGTGAACTTCTATGGTAAGAAACCATTTTTGTTTTTGTTTTTGTTTTCTGGATCTGCCTCTGATGACTTCAGCTGTTGGCCCCGCCTGACCTTAGGCCATCTTTTCAAGATTTTCAGGAATCTACTCTCTGTGTCTGTCTCCTTCAGTTGTTAATCTAGTCACTCTTCACTCAGCAGTCAGACTTAGGCACAACAGGGCAGGGCAGAGTCCCTCCTCTTGGTAGTGTTATTGTGTCCTGCCATGCTGCTGTCACTCAGGGGAGTGGTCTGCCTGAGCCAGATGGCTTCTGCCATATGGGGACGAGTCAGCAGCAGGATTCCACTGGCTGCTTTCTTCGTTTCTCCCCAAAGTCTCTGTCTCCAGTCTCTCTTCAGGCATCTCTAGACCAATCTATGCCCCCTTTAGCCTGGGATCTACTATCTGTGGCTACCGCTCTTTACTCAGCAGTCAGGCTTAATCACCACTGGGCCAGTGGTGTGCCTCCTGGGGGTGGGGCTGTTTTGTATTCTCAGGCTGCTGCCACTAGTGGAGTGGTCTGCCTGAGTAAGATGGGTGCTGCCATATGGGGAAGGAGTCAGCACCAAGATCCTTCCATCTACTCCCTCAGTTCTATCCCCAAAGCCTCCTTTCTTAGTTTCTCCTCAGGCATCTCCAGCCCACTCTGCCCCCACCTTTGCCGGAGACCTGGGCAAGTGGCGGCAAACATAAATTTATACGTTGGCTCTTTAAGTGGCTCTTTGCGTCTCCAGCTGCCTGTCTCTGGCAGGGAGAAACCCTGTCACTTTGCTTTGTGCAACTGGCTCTTATCTGTGTACTTTTTGGGTTCTAGTCCTTTTAGGCAGGATATCCCCACTTATGATTTAGACCCCTCTCTTCTCAGGGGGATCCAAAAGGTTGTTTATATATCCCTCTGGTGCTACTGCCAGTGGGCGCCCAGACCTTCTTCTCAAGTCTCTAGTGCACTTCTTACCAGTTAGGTTGTGCTAAAGCTAACTTCTCTCTCTGTCCAAGGTCATAAAGCTCCTATCTTGCTATTGTTCAGTTGTTTGTGCCAGGTGATTTCTCCACTATTTAGTTGTAATTCCAGATTGGTCCTGGGGACAGGTCAGTGTGACTTCCATTCAGTCCTCTGCCATCTTGAAGTCCCTTTATTGCCATTTTAGTGTTCATAGTTTTGATCTTCTTTTTCTTATATAATTTCCTTTAACATTTCATATAATAATGGCGTGGTGATGATGACCTGCTTTAGTTTTATCTTGTCTGGGGTGTACTTTATCTGCCCTTCAATTCCAAATGATACCTAGAGCTGGATAAAGTAATCTAGGTTGTAGATCCTTGCTTTTCATCACCTTGAATACTTCTTTCCAGTCCCTTCTAGCCTGCAAAGATTCTTTTCGGAAATCAGCTGACAGCCTTATGGGAACTCCTTTGTAGGTAATTGCTTTTCTCTTGCTGCTTTTAAGATTCTCTCTTTGTCTTTAACCTTTGGCATTTTAATTATAATGTGTCTTGGTGCAGGCCTCTTTGGATCCATCTTGTTTGGGACTCTCTGTGCTTTCCGAACTTGTATGTCTTCATCAAATTAGGGAAGTTTTCTTTCATCATTTTTTTCAAATAAGTTTTCAATTTCTTGCTCTTCTTCTTCTGGCACACCTGTGATTTGGATGTTGGTACATTTGGAGATGTCCCAGAGGCTTCTTACCCTATCCTTGTTTTGTTTTGGTTTTTTATCCTTTTTTTCTTCTTGCTGTGTTGATTGATTTTTTTTTTTAATTCCATATGTTCCAAGTCATTTATTTGATTCTTAGCTTCATCCCCTCCACTGTTGGTTCCCTGTAGTTTTTTTTCTTTATTTCACTTAATGTAACCTTCATTTTTCTGCCTGGGTCTTTTTTTTTTTTTTTGCTGTGGAAGTACCCAGTGAGTTCCTGGAGCATCCTGATAACCAGTGTTTTGAATTGTAAATCTGATAGGTTGCTTATCTCCATTTTGTTTAGTTCTTTTTCTGGAGTTTTGTTCTGTTCTTTAATTTGGACCATATTTCTTTGTCTCCTCATTTTGGCAGCCTCCCTGTATTTGTTTCTATATATTAGTACAGCTGCTTTGACTCCTTAGCTTAGTAGTGTGGCCTTTTGTAGAAGAAAGCATTTGTAAGTTGTATCGGGTGGACAGAACCTAAGGTAATCGCCAGGTAATCGCAGAGCAACCTATGTCTCTGCTCTATGGCTCTGTGTAGGGGAGGGCTTACAGATGCGACAAAACTGTTGTCTGGCCTCAGGAGTTTTGTCTGGACGAAAGCTGTCTTCTGGTAGTTTTCCCTGATGCCAGTTACTTCACTTCGCCCCTCTTTGCCAGTAATGCCCTTCCAGCTGTTGCTGTGGTGCTGAATCCCAGAGGCAGTGGATCTTCATAAGTCTTAAGTCCACTGTGGGCCCTGTAAGAGGAGTCTCCTGTGAGTCCTGCGGTTTCTTCCACCACCCCAACACCCACTGTTTTTTACAGCCAGAATTTATGGGGACTTAATCCTGGGGCTGGAACCCAGGGTTGGGTGGTCTGGTCTGTGTCTGGGATCCCTCACTCCTAAGGTATGTCTCTTGATTTTTATCCACCACACATGGAAGTGAGACTGCCTGTTCAGTGACTCTGCACCTCTTCGTGCCTCTCCACACCTCTCTGTGTGTCTCTGTGTCTCTGCATTTCTGTACCTCCTACCCTTCTGGATGAATGTAGCTTCTTTAAATCCTTGGTTGTCAGACTTCATACAGCTGAATTTTCTGACATTTCTGGTTGATATTTGTTTTGTAGTCTAGTTGTAACTTTTTCTGTGGTTGTATGAAGAGGCAAGGCATGTTTACTTATGCCTCCATCTTGATCAGAAGTCTAGGGCCTCTTTTATAAGGGCATTAATCCTATTCATGAAGACTTCATTCTCATGACTTAATGACCTCCTGAAGCCCCCATCTCCTAATACCATGCCATTGGGGATTAGGTTTCAACATACGAATTTTGGGTGAGGGGGACACAAACATTCAGTCTATAGCAATTCCCAAAGGGAATTAGGTCAAATTACTTGAATTACTGTGTCAAGGGGCAGGAAACCTTTAAAATCTCTCTCACCTTTTAAAGTCTCTTAATTGGTTTCATCATTTGGCTCTCCAGAAAGCTTCTGCCACCTTGATTAACTTTAGCTTTGATAACAGAACCTCTCCTTTGCTGGTTCTGTTTGCTTATGAGCAACAAATGAGTTTAAAGATAAGAATTTAAAGATAAAAGGTCAGAAAAGGCTCAGGGATCAGGTGGATCTTGAACTGAGCTTGAGCGACCCATAGGGTTCAATAAACTGAGGCAAAAAACTCTGCCATCAGAAGCACAGCAGAAACAAAGAGACAGTTCATTGAATGAACACAATGAATACAGCATATTGTGGAGACGGTTATAATCTAATTTTCCTTGGGTGGATAGTTGCTTCATAGGAATAGTGGGATATAAATTGATAAAAGGAATAACAACTGAGACTGAACTTAATCAGGTAGGTAATGGGGAGTTGTTGGCAGTTTTAAGCAGGGGAAGATATGAGCAAATCATTATTTTGATGATTGTAGAAGACTTTGGGAAACTAGAAACATTTTTAACAGTCCCATAATATTTTTTTAAATGGTCATCTGTTTTAAAAATTACACATCATATAAATGTCCTAGGACTGATTTGCTTGTTCTAATGCTTAGCATATGACTGTGGTATGACTTGTCATGCCACAAATGGCCCATCAGCCATGTTTGGGTGTCCCAGGCTCTGAGATTCAGTGTGCTTGGAGATAATAGTGGCTGGATCCAAAATGGTGGTAAAAGCTATGTCACATGGAGGAAATCTCAGTGTTCATGAATTGAAGGTCAGTTACCTCTGGGACAGAGATGTCCAGACATCTAGGCTGTCAGAGACATGTGGAAAGGAAAGGTGAGGTGAGAGCTGTAGGAAGGGCTCTCTTTCCCCTATAGCCATTTTGATCCTCTCTTTAGTTGTTACACATGTGTTTACAACAAATCCTGATAAGAAGTGACTTTGCCCCAAACATTTCCTAGAAAATAAAAATTTCATCTCTTTCAATAGCATTTTTGCTGTTTTTGAAGAAATGTATATTGAAAATTTTGGTTTCCAGTGTGAAAGATAAGTGAAATGTGATTGCTGCTGTTTACATCATTGCATTTTCTCCCTTTTTAAAGATAAACTAGAAATTCTCAATCAGTGCAAAATGGTGAGAGATATTTCAGGCATTCTTCAATTAGCATACCATAATATATTTTATATTAAATAAAATGCCTTCTAAGACATATACACTTTTAAAATTCATCTATATCTCACCATACCTCAAATAGCACAATGCTTATTTGTGAAAAATTAAGACTCAGACTCAAATTTCAGAGTGTATGAAGATTGGCTGCAAGGAGGAATGAGGTAGCCTGCACAGAATTGATAGGCCCTAAGGAGATAGTTGTTTTTCTTGAGATACATTGTCAGAAGGCACATTAATCATGGCAAAATATTATAATCATTCAAAATAATTGATGGCATTAACGTAGAATAACTACCAAAAAGAGCTTTTGTGAAGAGTATAGCTGACTCTAAAGAGTATATTTTTGAAAAGGATAATGTTATTTAGCTAGGATAGAGTAAAAAGGGCATTACCAGTTTGCTGGGGCTTAACCTGTCCTCAGTGGGAGCTTTGTGACATCTAACTTTGTCTATTACGGGCAAGGCAGGCTTCATGAATGTGTGAAGAGTCTAGTGTTTAGTTTGATGTTCTCCTGTCTCCATCTTGAATTTCCTAATATATTTCAAACAAGAGCCTCCAGGTTTTTATTTTACACTGGGCGCCGCAAATTATGTAACTGATCCTGATTATAAAAGCTGGTTTTACCTTCCTTTACCATATGTTATGGGCTAAAACTTGGTTTTCCTAGCTATGGACTAGGTGAAGAGTAAGGGCTACTGTAAGCCAGTGGAGATTCTGGCCACCTTCTCTTATTTCCTCAGGAGGCCAAACTGAGTACAGTAGGGAAAGGTTGGGAGCACAGAGTTTAGGAGCAGGCTGGGGCTTCTGACAGCTAGAGTTCCTCCATTAAGAACAGCAGCTGCTACTCCTCTTGCTGTGCCCACCATCATGTCAGGGAGCTAGAATTTGCCAGGCTCTGGCTAAGTGCTCCATGTGCATTATTTCCCTTTTCTTAATCCTCTCAACATCCTGCAAAATGAGTATTATTTTTATAATAAAGAGTCTGAAGTTTCCAGTAATTAAGTCACACAGTTACAGAGCTAGCAATGATCTTTTCTCGTTAACTGTCCTCTCTACTCAAGAAGTGACCAACTATCCTTGTCTGTTAGTAAAACTGAAGTTGAGCCCTGGCTGGCATGGCTCAGTGGATTGGATGCAGGCCTAGGAACCAAGGGTCGGCTGTTCAATTCCCAGTTAGGGCACATGCATGGGTTGTGGGCCAGGTCCCAAGGAGGGGGCATATGAGGGGCATCCACACATTGATGTTTCTGTCCTTCTCTCCCCCTCCCTTCCCCTCTCTCTAAAAATAAAATCTTTTTTAAAAACCAACTTGAATCATTTACTTGTCTACTCGAAAAGACTCATGCTTACATTGTTTATTTAGAAACTTTTGGGTATAAATGTCTCCTTTTTCTCCATGGATGATGATATCTGGACAGTATGCTAATACTGGAAGTTTTTTTCCAAGGAGAAATGGGTATACCCTCTGTATTTTCTCAGAAAACTGTGTCACTAGTGTTACGTATTTTTTAAACCTCAGTTGAAATGACATTTTGTTTCTTGGTTATTTCTCTTGTAACTGTTTTCCTAGCTGTTGTGTGTGATTGCATTCTGCTATGATTTTAAAAGGGTATCCATGTATTCTATTTTAATTTTACATCGAAATCAAGTTTTTCAAAAATTTGTAAATAAATTCTATTCTGGACTAATCCCAATTATGTCTTCTGCAGGAAAACATCTCTGGCAACTGATGTGCCCAGGCTTGGATATAGTTATTCACCCAATCACAAGTACATTCCCCGGAGGGCAGTGCTCTATGTACCTGGAAATGATGAAAAGAAAATAAAGAAGATTCCATCTCTGAATGTAGATTGTGCCGTGCTGGACTGTGAGGATGGTGTGGCTATGAACAAAAAGGTAATGAGATAATTTTTTCTTAGGATGGGAAAAAGAAAAGGATTGAAATTTGGTGCTCTCCTGGTAGCATTTGTTCACTATTTGGAAAGATTCTACTGTTCTTCTCTTTTGCTGATTACTAACCTATTCTTGATTCAGTCCTTGTATGGTTTCTGAATGTGTATTTCTTTTTTCTCCAAGAAAAAGGGAGAATCCAACCAAATGTATTGAAAGTCATGACCTTCAGCACATGTGACTATGTGTGTGTATAATAAAGAAATAGTCATAATCCATTTTGCCTGTGATATTTGCTAATTTGGATAAGTGACTTAATCCTAGAAATGTAGTGTAAATTTTTCAGGCCATTAAGAAGCAATAAGGAATTTATTTCTTCTTTTTACTGCCAGGTATATTAAGTAGTGGCCTTATCTCTTCTGAGACAAGTGCCAAGAAAATAAAAGATAGTTTTCTATAGATAAGTCATCATTTTTTCCTACTTAATTAAAGGGGAACTGGGCATAGATCTTCAAGGTTGCAGCCTTTGGCTGATTTTCTCATGGCTTGACCAGAAAAATTAGACTTAGAAAATATCCAATTGTAAACAAGTACATAAGTTTCCTAGCATAGTGGATGCTTTTGATTCATTTTGGCTTGTTTAACTTCATTTTCCAGGTTTTTATAATGAACATGAATTTTTCCAATAATTAGGTGAAATATATAAATCATTATAACAATAACTAATGTTTGCATGGGACCTTTTTAGTTAAAAAGATGCTTTCACTTGACCTTTTATCTATGCAGTCCCTAGACAGTGAGGTTGGGCTGGAAATGGATTGTGGGGCTAGGGGAAGGAGGGACCATCTCTATTAATGCTTATTTCATAGTTTCTTGTCCTAGGTGAATATTCTGGATGTACTATACAACTCTCTTGATTAATTGCTTTCCTTGGAGATTCTAGCAAACAAATATTTGCTTTAGTTAATTTCTAGCATCTTCCTAATGGTCAAACAAAGGCTTTCTAAGTATTTGGAAAAGTATTAAAATAAGCACGTGGAATCTAAAGTGTTTATTCAAGGTCTTTGGCGTGCACTAAGGAAAATACAACTAATCTTTTTCCCAGAGATTAAGATAAATCAGCCTTTTCTTGAAGGCTATAATGTAATTCTAGTATGCTTGCTTCCAAAACGCATATCATGCACTCTAAGATTAGATGCTAAATTGTAATCCCAGTTCTCTGTGACCCAGGGCAACTCACTTTACTTCTTTGTCTCAATTTTTTTTCCTGTGCTCTGGGATGACAAAAATCTTTTGTCAGGGACAGGAATTATTAGAAGGAAAAAATTTGATACAGTGCCTGTTAGTATCTTGATTTCCTATAGGAAATAGAGCAGTTAAATCCTGTAATAGTTACAATTAGAGAGGAATTTATTTTAGAATAACACAGTGAGCCATTGGGTGCCCTGATAAACTTCTAATTATCTTTCTTTACAAACCTTGAGTCTCTCTTCCAATACCCACCTGAGACTGTTTCCTGCCATTCAAATGAGTTGGAAATATGGTCTGTTATTGCCTTACATTTCCTTCCTATTCATCTGTGTTCATCAGCTCATTCTTGTACCCAGAGCCACTTCTTAGGAGGAACCTAAGGAGGGGAAGGAGAGAGAAGAGTTTATGATGGGCAATGTGCCCGCCATCTTGGCATCTGTGTCTTCATCAGGACACTCCAGTTCTATAACCTAATACAGTTAAACTTTGCATTAATTGCTAGACACACTGTTTCATGCATGCTGAGCATTTTTAAAATTTATTTATTTACTTTTAGAGAAGGGGAAGGGAGGAAGAAAGAGGGGGAGAGAAACATGGATTGGCTGCCTCCCACACACCCCGAGCTGGCAATCTGGCCTGCAACCCAGCCATGTGCCCTGCCCAGGGAGTGAACCAGCATCCTTTTGGTTTGAAGGATGGCATTCAATCCACTGAGCCACACCAGCCAGGAGAGGAGCTTTTAGTCAACTAAAGTTAGTTATAATAGTCAACTGAGGTGCTATTATACTCCTCCTACAGATAAGGAAACTAAGGCATGGAAAGGTCAAGTTCATGAATCAGTACTTTGAATATAGTTGTTCAGTCACACAACTCTCCTAAAATTCGGTCTTTTCACAAGGATATTGTAAGATATTTTTATCTAGTGCCATTTCAAAATGAACATATCTTCCCTATCTGCTGGTCTAGAAATACCTTCTCCCCCCACACTTCTGCCTTGCCAGAAAAATGAGGTTAGGTTGATGAGAGTTGATCTTGAAAAACACATATCAGTACCTAGTTGTTACCGCACTCTTTTTGTGGAGACACAAAAATGGTAATAAAGCACAATTTACTGAGAGTTTTCTGTGTAAGTGGTGCTATAGTAAATGCTTTATGTATCTTATTTCATGGACTCTTTACAGCAAATTTTTGAAATATGTCCAAGGTCACAGAGCCATTCAATGGCAGAACCAATATTTGTATCTCTTAGAATTTTTTCCAGTAATCAGCCTCAGGCTCACCTGTTGGCATATTCCATAGTTAACATTTTTCCCCTTTCTTGGAAAGTTAGTTCCTTGACTTCTCTCTCTCTTTTGTTACCATTGTGTACCCCATGGTTTTTCAAAGATTATGACAAGAGTTCTGTGTTCATATCTGCAAAATCTTTCAGTATTCTGGGATTGTAATCCATTTAGAACTAGGGGCTTCAATTCATTTGCAATGTTCAGATAAGTCTGTCACGTCTCACAGATTGCATTCTTTTTTTGACATTTCATTCATTTTGTCTTTATTTGTATTCATATTCCTTTTTCTTTCTTGAAGTCACCTCTTAATCATCTTTCTTTTTTTAAAAAAATTTATTTGGTTTTAGAGAGGGGGCAGGAGGGAGAAAGAGAGAGAACATTGATATGAGAGATAATTATCGATCAGTTGCCTACTGTACTGAACCTGCAACTCAGATACGCGCCCCAACCAGGAATCGAACTGGCAACCCTTTGGTTTTGGGGGGTGATACCCAACCAACTGAGCCACACCAGTCAGGGCTAAACACTCAACATTTAAATAAGTACTGAGTACCTATACAACCAGGCGTCATGGTAGCAGGAGGGGAACAAAGATGGTTGCATGGTCTCTGACCTGGATGAGTCAAAAGCTGGTGGTGAGACGGAAAAAAAGGTAAATAACTATAACCTAACAAGACAGGTCTATAAGAATGCATACTTTTACTATCATTTGGTTCTAAGAATTTTTAAATTTCCATTTTGATCTTTTGCTTGAGCCATGAAAATACATAAGAGTACTGCCCAAATTCTCTGTGATGAAAGATCTAGTTTGGTTATTTTTATTTGTTGTTGTTACTTGGTTTTATTTTTAAAACATTTCCAATCTATTGTGGACTTATACTTCGGCAAAATCCAAAAAGAAAATAATTGCTAGAAAATCAAATGCTGGTAGGGTGTTAACAGTTATGTCAAGTGCTATAGAAGTTTCTAAATTCATACTCCCAATTTCTTACTTACCTCCTAGTGGTGTGGTCATTGTCAGAGGTTGTGGACCAAGAGAGGAAGGGAGAGAGGAAGAGAGGGAGAAAAACATCGATGTGCAAGAGAAACATCTATCAGTTGCTTCTTGCATGCCCCCAACCAGGACTTGGACTACAACCCAGGCATGTGCCCTGACCGAGAATCGAACCAGCAACCTTTCCATTTGTGGGATGATGCCCAACTCACTGAGCCCTGCTGGTCAGGGAAACCCACTTACTTTTAATGTAAATACTGATCAATTTAGATTTAAATATACCATTATATTTTTTTGTCCTGTTTTTCTCATCTATTCTGTTTCTTTCTGACTTTTTATTTACTTTTTAAAGATTATTTGACTTTTTCGGTTTATTTTCATCAGTCTATTTTTCCTCTCTTCAAAGTTAGAAGTTGTGACTGTATTTCTTTTTTCTTTTTGTAATCCATCCTCCCTCCCTCCCTCCCTTCCTTCTTGTTCAAATACATTTGTCTCCATTTTCCTGCTACCACTTTCCCCTGCCCCACCCACCTGCACCTTCCTCCCCCAATTCTTCCCCACTTTGGCTTTGTCCATGGGTCCTTTATACATGTTCCTTGACCTGACCCTTCCCCTTCCTGTCCCCATTACTCGCCTCCTTCATTCCTTCTCATTGCTGTCAGTTTCTTTTTTCTTTCAGTGTTGCTGGTTATATTTTCCTTGCTTGTTTGTTTTGTTGATTAGGTTCCACTTATAGCTGAAATCATACGATATTTGACTTTCAACACCTGGCTTATTTCACTTAGCATAATGCTCTCCAGTTCCATCTATGCTGTCACAAAGTGTAGTAGCTCTTTCTTTCTGCTGCATAGTATTCCATTATGTGAATGTACCATAGTTTTTTGATCCACTCATTTACTGATGGGCACTTAGGTTGCTTCCAGCACTTGGTTGTTGTAAATTGTGCTGCTATGAACATTGGGGTTCATAGGTTCTTTTGAATTGATGTTTTGAGATTCTTAGGATATAATCCCAGCAGTGGAATCGCTGGGTCAAAAGACAGTTCCATTTTTAGATTTTTGAGGGTATGACTGTTTTTCTAACTGATAATGGATACTCTTGAAATTTTACCAAGTACACTTAATAAAGCCTGAAATTAACTGTCATCTTCATCCCTGACAAGAATTTTAGAAAACATTAAATCCAATCATCTTCCTCGCAGATGGTTATTATTACCCATATCTCTTTAAACCTATGAATTTTATATTATTACTATCATTATTTAATATATCTAGTAATTATTTAGATTAATTCCCATAGTTTACCACTTTCTCTGCCCGTTTTTTTGTTGTTGTTGTTTTTTGTTTGGTTTTTTTTTTTGCATCTCAGACCTTCTTTCTCAGTTCACCTTTCTTTCTCCTAATGTGCATCCTTCAGAATTTCCCTGTAGCAAAGGTTTGTTGACAGTAAGCTCTCACAGTTGTTGTTTATTTGAAAATATCTCTATAGTTAAGCTGGATAGACAAATCTAGATTGACAATTATTTTCTCTTAGAAATTTGAAGATATATTTCATTGTCTTCTGGTTACTATTACTGCTATTGAGAACTTCATTTTCATCTAAAAACTAGGTTGTCTTTTTTTTCTTTGGCTGGTTTTTAAGATCTTCATCTTTGGTGTACAGAAGGTTAACTAAAATATTGACTGGGGCTGATTTATTTCTTCTTCCTTCCTTTCTCCCTTTTTTCCTACACATGGTATGAGTTACTTTTCCTATATTTGTGGATTCATGTCTTTTATCAGTTCTGTAAAATATCACCCTTAGCACTTTAAATGTCACTTGTATTCTATCCTTTTTATATTCTCCTTCAGAGATGCCAAATAGACATATTTAGAAGCTTTTTATTCTATCCTCTTTGTCCCTTAATAACCTTTCATGCTGTCTCATTTTCTTTTTGTGCTATATTCTGCATTAATTCTTCACATCTAATCAACACTTCTAATTCTGTTTTCAATTCTGTCTGTTTAACCCATCCTCTGAATTTTTAATTTTAGCGATTATATGTTTCATATATGGAAGTCTTTTTTAAAAATTGATTTTAACCTTGGCTGGTGTGGCTCAGTGGACTGAGTACCAGCATATGAATAAAAGGGTCCCTGGTTCCATTCCTAGTCAAGTCACAGGCCTAGGTTTCAGGCCAGGTCCTCAGTGGAGAGTCACACAAGAGGCAACTACACATTGATGTTTCTCTCCCTCTCTCCTTCTCTTCCCCTATCTCTAAAAATAGATAAAATCTTCAAACTTTTTTACTTAAAAAAGTAAAAAAAAATTGATTTCATAGAGAGAGGAAGTAAGAGAGGGAGGGAGAGAGAAACATCACTTTATTCCACTTATTTATATATTTTTTCTTTTTTTAAAGAGTTTATATTTTAAAGATTTTATTTATTTATTTTTAGAGATAGCGAAAGGGAGGAGAGAGGGAGAGAAACATCAATGTATGGTTGCCTCTTGCATGCCCCCTTCTGGGGACCTGGCCCACCTGCCAGGCATGTGCCCTGACTGAGAATCAAACCAGTGACCCTTTGGTTCACAGGCCTGCACTCAATCCACTGAGCCACACCAGCCAAAGCCAGATACTTTTTTCTTATCCTCACCCAAGGACATGCTTATTGATTTTAGAGAGAGGGGAGGGGAGGAGAGGAAAAGAGAAAGGGAAAGAAACATTGATGTAAGAGAGAAACATTGATTGGTGGCCTCCTGAACATGCTCTGTCCAGGGATCAAACCTAAAACCCACTTATTTATGCATTTATTGGTTAATTCATGTATGTGCCCTGACCAGTGATCAAACCCACAACCTTGGCATATTGGAAAGATGCTCTAACCAACTGAGCTACCTGGCCAGGGCTTATTTGATTCTTTTTCATATCTGCTGAATGTGAAAATTTCATGATACTTGCATCTAAATTGCTTTTGTTGTTTGCTGATTTATAATATGAAACCTTATTGATTTGAATTAATTCTTGGAAATTATAAGAGCCTAGAGTGGGAAAGTTTTCCTCCAAAGAGAATTTGTGTTTGCTTCTGCTTGGAGTCAAGGATATTGCTAATCTAAAGTCACGGTTTATTTTCCCAACTTTGCAGTTGTCTTGGGCTTAGAACCTTATACCATGTCTGACAGAGGCTTTTGGTTCCTAGCTTTCTTATTATTCTAACCTCTCATAAATCAGAATTCAACTAGGGTTTTTTTGTTGTTCCTATTTTAAATTGGCCTCTAGAAAATTATCTCACACTTTTATGATCCCAGTAATGCATTAAAAAGTACTTTTGTTGGAATGTATCCATTTTATAGTAAGATGGCCCTTCAGAGAATATGGTTTGCCATGTTGCCAAAAAGCATTATTTTTAAAATTATTATAAACCTGAACAAGATTAGTCTGAAGTTTATTCTTGCACATAGAGTCAAATAGTTATTAAATGAAGCAGTCCTAGCTTATTCTTGTGGAATTCACTTCCATATCTATAAATAATATACTTCTTTAATTTTTTCCCCAATTTTAGGCATGATATTGACACCATACTATGGGATTTATTTCTGTCCTCACTACAACCCTATCCCCAAGATCTGCGAGCTGTCCCTTAGTTGTCTCAGTACAATTATATGTAACTTTGATAAGATTAATATTCAGTGTAAAAGCTATTTTGAGTTGAACTATGTTGTAATAAACCGATTTGCCAACATATTGTGCTTCCTGGAGTTCATAATTATCTTTCTCTCTCTCATTTTTTTGTTTTGTTTTTGTTTTTTTGCTGGCTTAGTTTTCTATTCAGTTGTCACAAATTTAACATTCACGTCTTCACAGTTGTCTAAATCTCTTCATAATATATTCAGAAGCATCAGTATTTTATCAGTTTTATCTTCTAGGAGAAATCTCTCCTTGAATCTTCTGATTCCCTCAAGACTTGACAGTATTTCCCTCCTGTCTCTCTTATGTTAGATATCCTTTTTTTCTGTATCCTGTGGATTTTGTGTATCTGGGTATGTTTCCTTGTTTGGGTGAACACACCCTTTAGTAGTTCCTGAGAGAAGGTTCCCCTCTGAAGCACCAGAAGCAACTTCTATAAACATAATCTCATTTTTTACTGATTTTATTTGTAAAGAATGAGGATAGGTTAGGAGTTTATGGTTATGAGGTGTCTTATACTGACCATTCAGAAAACCAAATGAGGAACTCTGAATTGTGATTTAAGAAAGACTTTTCTATAGGAACCTAAGCTAATAAAATCTGGAATGTCACTCGTAGGAAACTTACTTTGATACCAACAATCTGGTTCAGTGAAAAGGGTAGGGCACTTGGCAACAGATGATTCCTTTAAACTTCCCTATTTTAACACTATCTCGCTGGCGTTTGGTGGGGACTAGAGCTTGGTAATCTCATGAACCTCTCCTTATCTGTCACATAAGATTGGTGATAATGAAACCTGCACTGCCTGCCACAGTGCCAGCTGTGAGACCCAGGGGGAAGGAGGGGAGGGAGGAACAGGCTATGGGGAAAAAGAAAGGGAAGGGCCAAGTCAAGGAACATGTATAAAGGACACATGGGCATGGACCCATGGGGTGGGGATTGACTCGGTGGGGGGCGTGGTCAGGGCAGGGGAGAGCAATGGGGTAAAAATTGGGGTAACTATAACTGAACAACAATTTTGAAAACAAAGCACTTTGTAAACCCTCAAGTGCTAAGTAAATATTGTTTTTTTAAAAAGCGATAATGTCATTTTTAAAGCAATAAAGCTTATAAAATTTAGGAGAATGGATAGTTAGTACATTCCTTAAGATGTCTCTTTCACATAGAAGAACATATTTGATGGTCAAAAACACAGAATTTGGTGCCAAACTGTCTATGTCTGGATTCTGTTAATGTCTCATCCTGACGTGCAACATTGGGCAAATTATTCCACCTCTCTCTGTGCCTCAGTTTCCTCTTCTGTAAAATAAGTGTAATCATGGTAAAAATAGTGTTTAGTCCAAAGGATTACATTAAATGGACTGATATTTTTTAAGTACTTAGAACAGTTCCTGGCATGTAATAAATATTATATGAGTGTTTGATAAATACCTAAATAACAGTTGTCTTAACTGTACTCTTGGGAATGGGTTTGATGTATCAATTCAAGTCTCTGATGATTGTTTAGAAAGCCAAGGTTTGCTGGTTCTGACTCATACCTTCGATTCCTGCCTGTCATAGGATAATATATTCGCACAGGTAGGTTTTTGCTCTAGAGGTTGTGGAATTTTCCAAGTTTGCTGTTGCTTTAACCTTCTCCCTCAACTATTGTAGACAAAGAAAACACTGTAGAGACAGCAAATAACACTTTTTTTTCTCAAGCCCCCTCACAGATTTCTTAGCACTATAGGGCTAGAAACAGCTATCTTAGAAAAATCTCACTTTTTTCTTCACAAAATCAGAGAGAAAATTATTTTTCTTAAACAGTTAAGCAGTAGATTTTTACTTTGCATTTCTGTGCCAGGTACTTGAACAGTTCTTGGCAGAAAGGGAGTAAAAAAATGGCTTCATGAGAATGGTTCAGAGCAAGAGAGAGCTGGCCTGAGGCCTGGGTCCTGAGCAAGACTTACTCACAATGACTTTCTCAATTATGCGAAACAGAGGGAGGAAGACTGCCACAGAGTTTGGGATGGGCTGTCTGAGGAGAGTTGACCTTAGCAGAGGGTTCCAGGAAGCTCCTGGCCCGCAGGGATTGGAGCAGCGGCTCCCTACCCCATCTGCTCTGCCTGACGTAGGCCATGTGGCTGCAAGAAGGGCCATCTTGTCCAAGCTGCCTTCCACTATGAAAAGCAAGAGAAAGCCATTTGCCCTCTAAGCAACAGTCAGTTTTTCAGGAGTTCCATAGGGTAACCCACCCTGGACAGTGTTCTTTGAATGCTTCTGCTCCCTCCAGCCATCTTGAATCTCAGGACCTGTGTGAGGCCTTAGGGAAGGTTAGATAAATAAAAATTTAAAATTATTAAATTTTATTTATCTATCTATTTATTTTTGGAGAGAGGGGAAGGGATGGAGAGAAACATTGACTGGTTGCTCCTCGTATGCACCCTGACTGGGGACTGAACCCATGACCTAGGTGTGTGCCCTGAACAGGGATGGAACCAACAACGTTTCACTTTGTGGTACAATGCCTAACCAAAAGAACCATACCACTCAGGGTGGTTTTGGGCTTATTATTAATTTTTGAGTAATATGAGTGATTTCCTGATATTCATTGTTTTAAACAAACTAGTTAACTCTTGAGTTACTCTGTAATACCTTTAATTGCCATCCACGTGGAAGATCCTTTTCTACCCCAAACATACGTATTCTCTTTAATTTGTGTTCTCTTGTTTGACTTCATTTTGAGCATGTCCTCACACACATGTGTGCACATACATACATAGAAACAAAAGCCCCATTTGTACTTACCATATGCACACACAAATCCATTTGAATAAATTTTAAATATCTTAGTGCTGTCACTTTGAAATAAATTAGTAGGCTAGAGAGGTCTACTCTTCCCACAGGGAGAGAGCTAACTCATGGGCAATGAATGATTAAATGTATACAGGGGCATGGGGAGCTAACTCGTCTTCAATAGGGTTGTGAAATTAGGATGGGAGGGCTCCTCTCCCAGGGACCTTACCTTTATTAAAAGACTTGAGAGCTTGGGAGATTTCTTCAATAGGAATTGGGGTATCGGTGAGTCTTTTTGGAACAGTGTGGAAAGCTGAATTGTGCTTAGCAACTCTGCAAGGTCTTTTTGATCCATATAGGTTCTGATACAAAAACCTATCCAAGTTTTCATAAAAGTAATAAAGTGTTTCCAGTCTTTTGTCAGTCTCTTCTTACCCTTAAATAACCTGTTCTCTTCTGTGCCGTAATTATTTTTAAAACCCAGAAAACAAACAAACAACCCCCCTCATTGTTTTATTCTTCAAAACAGGCATCTTCTTAATGCAAGAATTAAAATATCTCTATTAGGGCCATAATAGCCAGGAATTTCCATTTAATGAGCTCAACAAAATCTCTTTACAAAGAGATGCAGGCTTCAAATTGCCAGTTATTTATTTTCCTGCAATTCCTAGGAATCCAGTTAAAACTGAGTATAATCTCTAATATGATATACCTAACTCTGGAAAGCCCAGGCATAGGCCATAAAACAAATCTTTGAGTTTCAGCTCAAAATTAAGACTGAAAGAAAGGAACTCAGTTTAAATGAACTGAAACATTATAAAAGTGGAAACTGTAGCCATATCCTCTGAAATGTAGTGATACATAGCTTGGAAACTATAATGAGAATCATTAAACTTACTTATTCCAAGTATAGCTACCAATTAAAATTTCTTCTTTTTTTAATCAGGAGACCACAGGTGATTTTCACAAAATGAGCCCAAGAGGTTTCAGTTTGCTAAATCTCTGTGACTAAAGAAGCAAGTGGACATATCAACCACCAAAATAAAGGTGTGACAGCAGGAAATCTTGCAGAACAACATGGTTGATATAAAAAAAATAGTATTTTTCAAGTTTTCTGATTTTAGTGGCCACAATTCAAAATGAAGTATTAAGTACCACTATATTTTCAATAATAAATAGGTGGAAATATTT
The DNA here is from genome assembly GCF_021234165.1 of Pteronotus mesoamericanus. NCBI lineage: Eukaryota > Metazoa > Chordata > Mammalia > Chiroptera > Mormoopidae > Pteronotus > Pteronotus mesoamericanus. The sequence goes on from NW_026555109.1 coordinate 2,138,150, forward strand.
TGAGGCATAATTCAACATTCTGATTTAGAGAGCAAATTAAAAAAATAATACTAGGTGGAGAGGCAAGATGGCAGAGGAGTGAATGGAGGTCACATTAACCTCCTCCCTGGACCAATCTGGAATTACAACTGAACAATAGTGGGAGAAAAACCTTATAACCTCAGACAGAAGAATCAGCTTCAGCAAAACCTGACTGGTAAGGAGTGTGTTGGAGACTCAAGAAGGCTGTCATATGCCCATGGGTGGCAGTGCCAGAGGGATAATTAAGCAACTGGTTGGATCCCCTTGAGAAGAGTGGAGTCTAAACACTAAGCTGGATCCCCAGCCTAGAAGATCATAGGAGCCCAAAAACTACACAGGTAAAAACCAGCGGCGAAAAGTGGAAGGGTTTCTCTCTGCCAGACAGAAGGCTGGAGACACAAAGAGCCATTGAATGGCCAATGCACAAATTTTCATTTGTACCCACTTCTCCTGGGCTCCGACAAAGGAGAGGGCAAGAATGGACTAGAGACGCCTGTGGAGAGACTGGGGACGGAGGCTTTGGGGAGAGAACTGAGAGAGTAGCCACAGCCAGGATCCCAGTGCTGAGTCATCCCCCGTATGGCAGCAGCCTGAGAGGAAACAATAGCCCCACCCCCAGGAGGAATTCTGCCCTTGCCCTATAGTGCTTAAACCTGACTCCTGAATGCAGGGTGACTAGATTAATAACCAAAGAAGTCAGCCACAGAGAGTAGATCCCTGGAAGTTTTGAACAGGCTGCATAAGGTCAGACGGGGTCAACATATGACATTACCAAAGGCGGATCCAGAAAGAAAACACAGTGCACCTACACACAACAGCATACAATACATGGTGGGCAGACTTACCATCAGTCAACCAGCTGGTAGGAAGTACCCATCAAATAATGACCCAACAACAATCAAAATCCAGTTACATCTAGAGAGCCAACATAAATGGCATAAAGAGCACCCCAAGAGCATCAAGTTCAGAAGATCAAGGAGACTGCACCACTGAATCTCACAGGTCTCCTACCATAGAAGTTCACACCACAAAGTCAGGGAGTCAAAACAGGTCACTTTAAGAAGCAGAAGCAAACAAGAAGAGTCTCACAAGTAATGGGGGGACAAAGAAACAGCCACCAATTGAAAGGAGAGGAGGAATCCTCAGAAAGAGAACTAAATGAAATAGAGGCAACTATCAGATATAGAGTTCAAAACAATGGTTATAAGGAAACTCCCTGGCCCCATGGCTCAGTGGGTTAGAGCATCATCCCGATAGTCAACATTGTGGGTTTGATCCCCAGTCAGGGTGCATGCAAGAACCAACCAATAAATGTATAAGTGGAACAACAAAGCAATGATATTTCTCTCTCTCCCTCTCTCTCTCTCAAATCAATCAATACAAAATTATTTTAAAAAAGCCCTGGCTGGTATGTCTCAAGGATTGAGTGCCGGCCTGTAAACCAAGAGGTCGCTGGTTTGATTCCAGGTCAGGGAACATGCCTGGGTTGTGGGCCAGGCTTCCAGTTGGGGGCATGTGAGAAGCAACCGATCTATGTATTTCTTGCACATAGATGTTTCTCTCCTTCTAAAATAAATAAATAAAACATTTTTTTTAAAAAAAGGAAACTCAATGAGCACAGTAGAATTACCAAAAAGAAAAGAGGAACTTACTGCAAACTATATCAGCATGGAAAGGACATAGAAGCAATCAACAAGAGCCAAGAGGAAATAAATACAGTTTTGGAATTGAAGAACACAGTAGGAATCAAAAGCAGGCTAGATGAAGCAAAGGATCAACTCAGTGAGGTGGAGGACAAGAGAGAGAAAAAACTGCCAGAAAGAGCAAGAAAAGGGAAAAAAGACTCAAAAGGAACAAAGAGGGGTTAAGGGAACTGTAGCACAACATGAAATGAATAATATCCATATAATAGAGATATCAGAGGGAAAGAAGATGAGCAAGAGATAGAAAACCTGTTTGAAAAATAATGATGGAAAACTTCCATAATTGGAGGAGAGAAAACTCATGCAAGTCCAGGAAGCACAGAGGGTCCAAAACAAAAGGAACCCAAAGAGGCCCACTCCAAGACACAACATAATTAAAAAAACAAAGTTGAAAGACAAGGAGAGAATCTTAAGGTCATCAAGGGAGAAACAGGAAGTAACTATGAGGGAGACCCAATAACGTTATCAGCTGACTTAACAGGAACACTACAGGTGAGAAGGGAAGGGCAACAAATATTCCAAGCAATGAAAAGCAAAGCCCTGCAACCAAGACTACTGTACCCAGCAAGGCTCTCAATTAAAATGGAAGGTGAAATAAGGAGTTTCCCAGACAAAAGAAGACTAAAAGAATACACGTGCACCAAGCCAACATTGCAAGAGATGCTAAAGGGAATGATTTATGAATTTGAAGAAAAAGATTAAGAGAGAGGAACAACGGTACAAAGGAGGTAAAATGGAAATAAATAAGTACCTATCAATAATAACTTTAAATGTAAATGGGTTAAATGCTCAAATCAAAAGACATAGGGTAGCTGAATGGATTTGAAAATATGACCTGCAAATATGCTGCCTACAGTAGACCAATTCAGAATAAAAGACTTACCCAGACTGAAAGTGTAGGGTTGGGAAAAAATATCCCAAGCAAACAGACAGGAAAAAAATATTTGGATAGCAATATTTATATCAGACAAAATAGATTTCAAAACAAAGGCCATAAAAAGAGACACAGAAGGACACTTCATAACATTCAAGGGTAGAATCCATCAGTAAGACATAAATATGTAAACATATATGCATCCAAATTAGAGTCCACAAATATATAAGAACAATCTTGGAGGACTTCAAGGAAGATACAGACAGCAGCATAATTATGATAGGGAATTTTAACACCCCACTGTCAACAATGGGTAGATCAAATGGACTTAACTGATAGATAAAGAACCTTTCATCCCAAAGAATCAAAATGCACATTCTTTTCAAATGCACATGGAACATTTTCAAAGACAGATCACATGATAGGACACAAAACAGGCCTCAACAAATTCAAGGAAATTGCAATCATATCAAGCATCTTCTCAGACCACAAGGGCTTGAAACAAGAAACCAACCTCAAGGAAAGAACCCAACAACATTCAGACACATGGAGACTGAATAGCATACTGTTAAACAATGCATGGGTCAATAATGAGATCAAAGAAGAAATCAAAAGGTTTCTGGAAACAAATGAAAATGAATACACAATAGTCCAAAACCAACTGGACACAGCAAAGGCAGTCCTGAGAAGGGAGTTCATAGCAACACAGGCTGACCTAAAAACTATAGAAACATTTGAAATAAATGACCTAACCCGTCGTCTTCAAGAACAGGAGAAACAACAACAAACAAAGCCCAGAGAGAGTAGAAAAAAGGAAATAATCAAGATCACAGCAGAAATGAATGACATAGAGACTAAAATCACAATTGAAAGGGTCAACCAATCCATGAGCTGGTCCTTTGAAAAGATAAACAAAATTGACAATCTTTTAAGCAGACTCATCAAGAAAAAAAGAAAGAGGACCCAAATTAATAATATCAAAAATGAAAGAGGAGAAATTACAACTGACATGACAGAAATACAAAGGATTGTAAGAAAATACTATGAACAGCTATATGTTAGGATTATAAAACCTGTGTGAAGTGGACAAATTTCTAGAAAAATATAGTCTTTCAAAAGTGAATCAAGAAGAATCAGAAAGCCTGAACAGACCAATAATAGCTGGTGAAATTGAAGCAGTAATCAAACAACTCCTGGCACACAAAAGCCCTGGACTGGATGTTTTCACAGGAGAATTCTACAAAACATTTAAGGAAGAGCCTAACCCCTGTCCTTCTCAGACTATTCCAGAAAATCCAAGAAGAGGGAAGACTCCCAAACTCTTTTCATCAGCCAGCATCATCCTAATCCCAAAAGCAGATCAAGACACAACAAAGAAAGAAAACTACAGGCCAATATCACTGATGAACATAGAGGCTAAAATCCTCAACAAAATATTGGCAAACCGCATCCAGCAATAGATTAAAAAGATTGTCCACTATGGTCAAGTGGGATTTATCCCAGGGGTGCATGGATGGTACAATATTCACAAATCAATAATCGTAAAGTATCACATGATCATATCAATAGATGCGGAAAAAGCATTTGACAAGGTACAGCACCCATTTATGATAAAAACACTCAGCAAAGTACAAATTAAGGGGGCATACCTCAACATAATAAAGTCCGTATACGAAAAACGTACAACCAACATCATACACAGTGTGGGGAAAACGAAAAGCTTTCCCATTAAGATCAACAAAATGCAAGGGTGTCCATTTATACCACTTCTATTCAACATAGTACTGGAAGCCTTAACCACAGCGGTCAGACAAGAAAAAATAAATAAAAGGCATCCCAATTGGAAAGGAGGAAGAAAAACTATCTTTGTTTGCAGATGACATGATAGGATACATAGAAAACCCAATTGACTCCACCAATAAACTACTTGACCTAATAAGTGAATTTGGCAAAACAGTGGGATATGAAATCAATATTCGTAAATCAAAGGCACTTCTGTACACCAACAACAAAATATGAGAAACAAATCAGGAATAAAATTCCATTTGCAATAGTAGCAAGAATACTAAAGTACCTAGGAATAAACCCTACCAAGGATGTAAAAGAACTGTGTTCTGAAAACTACACAACACTGGACAAAGAAATTTTGGAAGACACAAATAAATGGAAGCATATGCCATGTTCATGTTTTAGAACAATTAACATCATCCAGATATCCATACAATCCAAAGCAATATATAGGTTCAACACAATCCCTTTTAAAAAAACCAATGATATGTTTCACAGACATAGAAGAAACATTTCAAAAATTGATATGGAACTACAAACGACCCCAAATAGCTGCAGCAATTTTGAGAAAGAAGAACAAAGTGGGAAGTATCATAATATCTGACATCAAACTGCATTGCAAGGCCACTGTATTCAAAACAGTCTGGTACTGAGAAAAGAAGAGACACAGTCCAATGGAACTGAATAGAGAGCCCAGAAGTAAACCCATGCCTCTGTGGTCAAAGGGGGCAGAAGCATAAAATGGAGTAAAAATTGCCTCTTCAACAAATGGTGTTGGGATGTCTGGACAGCTGCATGCAAAAAAAAAGAAAAAAAGAAAAAAGAAAAGAAAAAAAAGAAACTGAACTACCAACTTACACTATATACAAAAATAAACTTGAGATGGATAAAAGACTTAAATATAAGTTGTGACACCATGAAAGTCCTAGAAGAGAACACAAGCTGAAAATGTCAGATATTCCATGCAGCAATATTTTCACTGATATGTCACCTACAGCAAAAGACATAAAATAAAGAATAAACAAATGGGACTTCATCAAAATAAAAAGCTTCTGCATGGCTAAAGAAAACATCAGCAAAATGAAAAGGGAAGTAACTGTATGGGAAAATGTCATTGTGAATGATACCTTGGATGAGGGTCTGATATCCAATATATAAAAAACTTACATGACTCCACTCCAAGAAGACAAACAATCCAATGAAAAAACGGGCAAAGGACCTAAACAGACACTGTTTCAAGAGGGACATACAGAGGGCCCAGAGACATATGAAAGGATGCTCAGTATCACTAGCCATCAGAAAGATGCAAATTGAAATCTCAGTGAGATACCACTTCACACCAGTCAGAATGACCATCATACACAAATAAAAAACAGTAAGTGCTGGTGAAGTCATAGAGAAGAAGGAACCCTATTACATTGTAGGTGGGAATGCGTACTGGTACAGGCACTGTGGAGAAGAGTATGGAATTTCCTCAAAAAGCTAGAGATGGAACTGCCTTTTCACCTGGCAATTCCAATGCTAGGATTATACCCTAATAATCATGAAACACCAATACAAAAGAACCTAGGCACCCCAAATGTTCATAGCAGCACAATTTACAATAGCCAAGTGCTGGAAGCAACCTAAGTGCCCATCAGTAAATGAGTGGATCCAAAAACTGGTACATTTACACAATGGAAAACTATGCAGCAGGAAAAAAGAAAGAGCTACTACCCTTTGCTACTGCATGGATGGAACTGGAGAGCATTATGCTAAGTTAAATAAGCCAGGCAGTAAAAGACAAATGCCATATGATCTCATCTATAAGTGGAACCTAATCATCAAAACAAGCAAGCAAGGAAAGTAGAACTAGAGACATTGAAATAAAGAACAAACTGACAGTAAGCAGAAGGGAAGGGGGACAGGGATGACACTGGAGGAAAGAAGGTGGACGGTTGTCAAGGAAAATGTATAAAGGACCCATGGACAAAGCCAAAAGTGTGTAGGATTAAGGATTAGAGATTGGGGGGGGGGGTGAAATTGGTGGTGGGGAAAATGGAGACAACTGTACTTAAACAACAATAAGAAGATTCATAAAAAATATTACACTTTTGTGTCTTTAAATAAAACTCCTCACTGGTGATGGTGGTAGTGTTGGTGGTTTAATTGTTATTCTATACCTGCTGTATAGGTTGGGGAAGATGATGTTTTAATGGGAAAGAAAAATGTGGCTTGTCAGGGGAAAGTGTCAACAAGAATTAGCTCAAGGCATAGCCTGTCTTTCTGTTAAAGATATGCTGTCCATTTCAAATATATTTTTGCATTTTCCCCCATGTGATGCAATTGTGCTAGCTATTTATTGGTCAGAAATTAGCCTCCGGAAGTTAGCAATTGGGCCCTGAATCCAGCCAAGGCTTGTCTAAGAAGCAGTGTGTTCTTTGGCAAAGTAGTGATTAGCTCCAGATAACCAAGATTTCCCTAGACATCTCTCTGAAGAACAAAAGCTTAGAGAGAAACAGGAATTAGGGAGGTGACATGAGATGAAAGTGAGCTTCCCAAAGATTCCAGTTTTTTCAGTAGCGGGTGAATCCTTGGAGCCTCCCAGGTCAGAAGAACAAAGCTAGGGGTGGGCCCTGACAGGCTATTTCACTAAGCCTACTGAGCATATTGTCTAAACACTATTCCCTGGTAGCAGGGCAGGGTTAATAGTCTGGCCTAAGTGGTTCCAGTTTTTAGGGCACAGGGGGTGTCAAGAGCTTCCCTTTCCTGAAGTTGTGATGGATAGATACACGGAGGAAGACAAAGTAAACAGCCCATAAATGGAAAAAAACTGTTCCAGGTAGGCTGTCAGAGCAAAGGAAGCCCGAAATGGGTATGAAAAACCCAATTTGAGAGTCAAGACATTAGAGAGTTAGAGTAAACGAGATCATGAACTCACATTGATCAGGGTAGTCATGGCTCTCTCAGCCGGGATTACTCAACTGATCTTTTCTGTATTTCCCCTGGAGACATACCGCACATTTAAGACTTCAACTTTGAGGGTCAGGGGGAGACAAACATTATCACACCTCCCTCCTCGGGTGTCTGGAGGTTGACAGCCTTCTTGAATTTTGGCCCATTTCTGGGCTGAAAGCAATTTCCCACCATCATTCTTTCCACCTTTACACTTCCTCAGAGGAAAAATGACTTGGAGCTGACCATGGTGCTGAACGCGCTCCAAGGACAATTCAGTACTTGGAGGCCATTTAGTGAGTACTTTAGGTGTGCCAGCCCTGTAGTAGTAGTCCTCCCTTATTTGTAATTTAGCTTTCTGTGATTTCAATTACCCATGATCAACCACAGTCCATAAATATTAAATGAAAAATTCCAGAAACTAACAATTCATAAGTTTTAAATTGTGCACTGTCCTGAGTAGTGTAATGAAATCTTGCACTGTTCTCTGTCCCCTCCAGGACATGAATCATCAATTTATCCAGCATATCCTGCTGTATACTGCACTCACCCTTAGTCACTTAGTAGCCATCTAGATTATCAGATCATTTTGTCTGAGAGACCATATTTACATAACTTTTATTATAATACATTGTTATGTAATTGTTCTATTTTATTATTGCTGTTCATCTCTTACTATGTCTAATGTATAAATTAAACTTTATTATAGGTATGTATGTATAGGAAAGAACATGATATATATAAGGTTCAGTACTATTCCCAGTTTCAGGCATCGACTGGGGGTCTTGGAATGTATCCTCCATGGAAAAAGAGGTCTACTGTATTTCTAAGTTTCTTGTATAGATGAACTCTTGTCACAGCAATTCAATGAAAGAGGTGCTATTATTATCCTCATTGACAGGTAGGAAAGCATAATACAAACTTGCCCAAGATCACACTTATTATAAGTGGGGAAGCCAGACAGTCCACGCCCTAGAGCTGTTCACTTCACTTGCTAATGAGAGTTATTAACAGAGCCATACAGAACTTGTCAGATTTTCACCTGGCCAAGTATCATCCTAGAAAAAGTGAGCCACAGTTCCCTATATCAAGTTGCCAAGGTAGGCTGCTATGAGTTGGTATCTTGGGGAGCCAGACACAGCAGTAAAGAATGGTTGGGAGTAAATAAAAGTGACTAGTCCAGCCCTCGCTGGTGTGGCTCAGTTGGTGGGAGTATCGTCCATGGCCAAAGTGTTGTGGGTTTGATTCCCAGTCAGAGCACATACCTAGGTTGTATGTCCAATCCCTGGCCTGGGCATATGCAATCCTCAGTACATGTGAGAGAGGTGACCAGTTGATGTTTCTCTCACTCATTGATGTTTTTCTCTCCTTTCCTCTCTCCCTTCTTCTCTCTCTCGCTCAAAAAAAAAAAAAAAAAAGGCAATGAAGAAAATGTCCTCAGTAAAGATAAAAAAAAATTGTTTAAATACTCTTTTGTGACAGTCATCACACTTTCAATGTAATGACTTGTTTCACATCTGCTTCCCTGGTGTACTATCAGCTTTGAAAAGTGGGTGCCATTTTATCCCCCACAGCTTCCCATAGTGGCTGGTACATAGTAGCTACTCAGCAAACATTTGATAAATAAATGAGTTACATGTGATCAGTATAATGATAACATAATACATGTATTATTTCAACATTAATAGAAGTGGCATAAATCTGTTAAAATCTGAAAAAAAAAATCCAGTGAAGATGGAGATGTAGGTAAACATGCTTCACCTCCACATTGAGCTACAGCAAAAATTACAACTGCAGTACAAAAACAGATGTCACCCAGATTTGTCAGAAAATCGAGCTATATGGAAGTCCAACAACCAAGGATTTAAAGAAGCTACATTCATCTACACGGGTGTCTTTTTCCACAATAGACAATGATACTAAGACAAGGAGTTTAAGCAGCTCTACCTAATAGACAAAACAGGGAGGCTGCCAAAATGAGGAGACAAAGAAACATGGCCCAAATGAAAGAAGAGAACAAAACTCCAGAAAAAGAACTAAATGAGAAGGATATAAGCAACCTATGAGATGCGGAATTCAAAACACTGGTTCTTAGGATGGTCAAAGAAATTGCATACTGCAATAGCATAAAAAAGACACAGGCAGTAATGAAGGTTGCATTAAGTGAAATAAAGAAAAATCTATAGGGAACCAATAGTCAGGGGGTGGGGCAGTGAAGCCAAAAATCAAATCAATGATTTGGAACATAAGGAAGAAAACATTCAATCAGAACAGCAAGAAGAAAAAAGAATTTTAAAAAATGAGAATAGGGTAAGGAGCATCTGGGACATCTCCAAATGTACCAACATCCAAATCACAGGGGTGCCAGAAGGAAAAAAAGAAGAGCAAGAAGTTGAAAACTTATTTGAAAAAATAATGAAAGAAAACTTCCCTAATTTGGTGAAGGAAGTAGACATACAAGTACAGTAAGCACAGAATCCCAAACAAGGTGAACACAAAGAGGAGCACATCAAGACACATCATAATTGAAATGCCAAAGGTTAAAGATAAAGAGAGCATCTTAAAAGCAGCAAGAGAAAAGCAATTACCTACAAAGGAGTTCCCATAAGGCTGCCAGCTGATTTCCGAAAAGAATCTTTGCAGGCTAGAAGGGACTGGCAAGAAGTATTCAAGGTGATGAAAAGCAAGGACCTACAACCTAGATTACTTCATCCAGCTCTATCTATCATTTGGAATTGAAGGGCAGATAAAGTGCTTCTCAGACAAGACAAAACTAAAGAAGTTTATCATAACCAAGCCATTATTATGTGAAATGTTAAAGGGAACTATATAAGAAAAAGAAGATCAAAACAATAAACATTAACACCCTGGCTGGTGTGGCTCAGTGGATTGAACACTGGCCTGTGAACCAAAGTGTCACCAGTTCAATTCTCAGCCAGGGCACATGCCTGTGTTGTGGACCAGGTCCCCATTGTAGGGTGCCTGAGAGGCAACCACACGCTGATATTTTTCTTTTCCTCTCTTTCTCTATCCCTTCCCCTCTGTCTAAAAATAGAAAGTAAAAAAAGATGAACATTAAAATGGCAACAAATGCACAACTGTCAAAAACAGAATCTAAAACACAAATTAAGCAACAAGCAAAACAGGAACAGAATCAGATATGGAGATTATTTGGAGGGTTAGCAATTGGGAGTGAGAAGGGGGAGAATGAGGGCAAAGGTGCAGGATTAAAAAACACAGTTGGCCCTGACTGCTGTGGTTCAGTGGATTGAGTGCTGGCCTGCAATCCAAAGGGTTGCTGGTTTGATTCCCAGTCTAGGGCACATGCCTGGATTGTGGGCCAGGTGCCCAGTGGGGGCAAGTGAGAGGCAACCACACATTGATGTTTTTCTTCTTCTCTTTCTCCCTCCCTTCCCATCTCTAAAAATAAAATAAAAATAATATCCATTTAAAAATCTGAAAAAAATAGAAGCATATGTTATGAAAATTATAGTTCTTTTGTATTCCCATCTCAGGAATTACTTGAAGTTTGGAATGCATTTTAATCTTTCATAGATGTATCTTTACAGAGAAAATGAAAAGAAGAACTAAGGTCATGATTTGGACAATTTGAATGCCTAAACACATGTGTGACTGAATATTTCTTCATAAGTTAGCTTTTAAATCTTGTCCTGTATTTTAGATTTGGGTCTTATAGTATGTCAGGAAGGTAGCTTCATGGACATGAAAATAATTCTGAACATCTCTTTTAGAGATGCACAAGCATTCTGTGTTAATAGGGTTTGTAGTGGCAGTTATAGCATATTCCAATCAAATTTCCCATTTTAGAGCTGAGATTATTGCCTATTTGTTGTTTGATTTTAGTCAAGCCATGTTTTTGTTATGTTGCATTAACATGTGGAAGATTTCCATATCTGCCATGTTAACTCTTTTCCAGTGTGTGTGTGTTTTTTAAGCAAGATTCCACAGCTGAGCTCTTGGAGGTCCAGCCTATTTTGACAGTCCCCTTAGTCCATGTATCACCACGCTCATTCTCTGCCAATATATTTCACATGATTCTGTGGGCATGTGTAGCATGCCTGTGCAACTTGCAAACACTCATACATTATTACAATAATAATTGTGTTTTGATGCAACTGGAACTCAGTACTACCAGGCTGCCAGCATTTCCTTTTGGCTACCAGTACTGGGCAGGAAAATTATAATCTAACTGTCTTCCTGTTTATTGATAAACAAAGTAGCCGGCCCAGCAATGAAGCCTGATTAGCAGTTTGCACCCTTGGTGAAAGGATAAACAGAACCTTACTGTTTCTGTGTTTGACTGCAATTTGCATCTTGAAAGAGGTTGGGCTGCCCTGAGATTCATGTTCAACTTCCTAGTGCTTGGATATTCTTTGATATGTTACATGTCAGCCTTCTTGTTTTCTTTTCCTTCATCTTGAAACAGTTTTTGCCAGCATATTTCTGTTCCCATCTGGCCTACCATAAGCTTCCCTATAGTCACCTGTCTGAAAGAGAAGGGGTAGGAGGGGTAAGAGAAGAAATATGTCTGTTTCACCATGCTCAAATGTTACATGCCCAGAAGGCCCTTTAATGCCAACTCAACTCCATTTTTGAAGAACGTGTGGTACAGGAATGAAGACCAAAAACAAAAAGGAATCTGCTTATCACTCTCTCTCGCTCATGCGATCATTTTGGGCTTCTTTCTCTTCCCTTATCTTCACCCACTCTCCAAAAAATGCCCTCCCAAAATGCCCTTTGTAAAGTGAAATATGGTATTAGCCTTCTACCTTGAGTTTAGTGTAGTAGTGTTTGTTCTATTCTGAAATTTATTCTAACTTAATTAGGTTCTTAAACTAAATAGTAACAGGCCAAATAGCTGACTCCCCCTATAATTATTTTAAAATGATAGAAATGAAGATCATCTTAACTTGAATTTGCATAATGGAAAAGGGAGCATTAATACATGTAAACATGAATGAATCTGTTTAAATAAATTTTGCCCATAATCCTTACCATATGTAAACAACATTTGTTCTGCCTTAGATATATTGTATGATTGGACCCATGAGACTCTGGTTATCCCACTGAACAGTTTCCTTTTATAACTTCAAAAGAAATGTTATGTATTTAGTGGAGGTTTTAGGGCGTTAAGTGTAGCGAGACGTACATTGTACCTCAGCTGTTTTGTTAATGCCAATAGGGATTAAATTAGATTTTATAGCTGTTGTATAAGTCTGTTTGGTAGCTAACAAGTGGGGTTTTGAAATCCTGGAAAACATAATCCTATTATAAAACAGGCAGCTGAATTAACATTACCCAAGAAGATTCTCTTCATGGATTAGCATTTTTTGACAATAACAAAGAAAATCATCAAATTCTATGGGATATTACATGCTTTTCTCAAAAGTCAGAATAGTGAATTGGGAAAGGGGAGCAACATAAATGACTGAACATGCTATTACTTAGACTGTTTCCTTTTAAGAAAAGCATGGAGGCTGGGAGTTGAAGCTGAATGTGGCTTTCTCTGTAATACCGGCATGTGCTCTGGAGTTGGAAATGTGGCCTTGCTGGTGTCCATGTAAGCACCCCACCTTCAGTTGTACATAGTTATTTGCATCAGTAATTCCCTACTCCTGATTTTTTTATATAGTCAACAAATAGTCACTAGGAACCAACGTCTGTGAACTAAAACACAAACTGATGCCACTTTCTATGAAATCAGTAACACTTTTCCAGTTATTTGTAGGACCTGGAATCTGAGAATTTTAGAGTTGGAAAGAGCCTTGACCTTTATTCTATTTCACTTTTACAGTTTTATCCCAAATTTTACTTTAAACACTACAAAAAAGATGGAAATCTCTCACACACTTACATACACTTAAACACACGTATAAATACACATATACACTTAACAATGTATGGGTGGCCTTTTTATTTTTAAAGAAGAAACTTTCTTAAGCCTTAGCCATTGGTTTTGGCTTGCTGGTGAAGAGTGTTATTATAGCATGTAGGACTTGCCAATTTTCATTTGCACATGTATCATTTTAGCACATAATCACATGGATATCAATCACTGGCACATCATTGTGTTAGATAATTGCATGGGCATCGATCACATGTGTACCTAGACCATGTGGGCATCGATTCCATCTATATGGAGGAAGGTAATTGCACAGGCAGGGAAGAGTGTGTATTCATGACAGATAATCACATGGGTATCAATCACGTTAGGTATCAAGGTAGATAATCCTGTGCATATCCATCACATGTACTAATGGAGATAATTATGTGGATTTCAATCACATTAACACCCTGGTTTTCTGATAGAAGCTGACATGTGAAGAGACCATATCATGTCATGTCATATCATATGTTTGCTTATGTTGGAGAAGAAGATGTGCTCCTGTGCACATACCAGGTCAGGTGGCCACTGGGTGCCTTAGGGGCTGAGGAAGCAATACTGCCCACAGAATCTTCCTCAGCAGGGCACTAGAATCTCCCATAATTAGAGAGCCATTTGAGACTCTTGTTTTAAGGCTTCGTCTCCAACAGAGTGGAAACATTCCTGGGAACAATGTGAATGGATATAGAAGACATTTGTGGTTTTCCACTAAGCATCCATTTATGCTTCCTCAGTGGTCAGCTGCTGACTTCCATTCCTGTCCATGTGGTCTGGGTGTGGCTTCAGCCAAGGGTCTGGGGTTCAGGGTTAACCAATCAGTGAATTGCTTTCAGCTGGCTGCAGTGACCAGCTCAGTCCAGGACACATGACATTAGCCAGTCCAATCAGAGTGAACCTCAGTCCTGTTGTGGGAGAAGGGAAGAGTTGTTTTCCTCAAAGGATCTCAGCTGAGATGAGGTAAGCCTGAGGCTGCTGCAGCCATGGTGCCTGGGGAGCCAGGTGTGTCCAGGGCCTACCACATGGAGCTGAAAATGAAGCCTCCTCAGAGAAGTTCGAATGAGGGACAGAGAGGAAACCAGCCCTGAGATTGTTGACTGGACCTGATTCCAGCAAAACCTGAAGTGAAATCCCTGACCTGAAACTCACCTGAGCCTTTTAAGTCACCTTTGGCATAAACCACTTGGAGGTGCTTTTCTGTCCTCTGCTTCAGAAAGAACCCTAACAGATAGGATAACTTTATCAGATCCTTTCCTGAATACAAGGTTTCATTGGAGCAGGCCCTATGGGAGAAGGAGCAGCTCTCAGGGAGGAAATGAGGGCAGAGGGAAGCTGGCCTTCGTTAAGCAATGTCCACCTTGGACCTCAGCCTGGGCCTGGAGCTATACTTGGCCCTATTGGAGTGCCTGGTCTCCTGGCCTTTAAACATCTGAGTTCAAGCTGTGAGGAATATTTATTAAAGACTTAAATGCAACCTGAATGCTCTCTATTTCCCCCCGCCCATTCTTATTACTTTGATATTTATCAAATACTCACAATGTGTGAGTTATACACCAATATAAATGAAAAAATATAGATGTCTTCATGGCGACAATCATACTGTTCTAAGATATTCTTTTATTGACATTTCAGATGTTTTATTTTTAACCAGACTGCAGCTACATCTGATAATTATTGATTGGTTTGAAAAAAGCCTAAAGTTTTGGGAAAGAAGTAATACAAAGAAATAACTCTCCAAGAAGTAAAACATACTGCTACCTTAAATAGAATGTTTCTCAGAAAAACTAAGTGAAATGTGTATGCTTTGTTTACAAAATTATGTGTATGTCAAGCAGTGCGTTCCTCTTCTCCTTCAGTTTGTATTTTATTGATACTATCATTTTCTGTGTATGCCGAGGTTTGAAATCAGAAGCTAATGGGCCTAACCATAGAAACTTCTAATAAGAGAACAGAAGTCACTGAAATGTACTTATAATCTTAAAACCTCATTTTAACTTAATAATTCCACATTCTTTCTTTCAAACTTTAAACATTAGAGATAGCAAAATGTACCTCTTGTAGTGGGAAATTCAGCACTTTTTGTGGGGGAGGGGGGTCCATACTCCAGTAGAAGTTCACATAAACAATAGGATGAAAGTGAGAAAGAGGAGGAAAGAATAAGGTTTGGCTCATTCAGACTGATCATCTGTTAAGTTCCTTTTGCTAGTGATGTTCTCACCTGCTGCAACTAGATATTTGTGAAATGAATGCAAGCATGAATAAGTGACTGAACAAATGCTTGTTCTCTGGCCGGGAGTCTCAAGGGACTTAAGGATGAGTGTGAGAGTTGTACAATTCATTTTCTACTCCAGTCTTCACATGTGCTCTTCCCACTGCCCAGCATCCTTCCAGTCTCACCAGGAGCATCATTCCTCTAGAGACCTTTCAGGACCACTGAGATTCTGTGATTTCCCCAGCTTTGTGTTCTTTGTGTGCTAAATGTACTTTCCTTTCTGTGACATGCATTGTACCTGTCGTATTTATGCAGTTTGTCTTTAATATGACCAAGAAACCCCATGAGGGCAGGAATTGGGTCTGCATCCCAGTACCCAGCAATGTGCCTGCATATGCTACTTTGCTGCTCTTAGTAGAGGTGGGGGAGTAACACAGTGGTGTTGAACTCTCCCTTCTCTGACATTTAGAGACCAAGTTAATTCAGGGAACTCGTCCCAATTCAAGGTCTAAGTCTGAACCAGCCAGAAAAGGGTAATTCAGTCCTTCTCACCATCACTTTTTAAAGCCAATGGGTTATCTGAAGTGACTTGCTGAAAGTTTCTACTAAAGTGTTTTTTCCTCTTAAAAGAGAATCATGGCAAATCAGTCTTTCTTTCCTGCTAACAGTGCCAAAGGGGCATGTCTCCATGATTACTACTAAGGAGAACCTGCCTTAGAACAAAGACAACATTGTGGGTGGTAAAGTGGGTACCGAAGAAACAGGTATCCTTCACATTTTTGAGCTGCTGGCTTTGCCAACCCAGAAGCTCCCTTACCACTGTATATTGTCACATAAATACCCTTAATGTTTAATTGAATCAGTCTGGATTGGGTTTTCCATTTTCTGCAGCCTAACGTATCCAAACTGAAATGTAGAAAATATACAGGTTTTGGTGTCAGATATGTTGGTTTTGATTCTTAGTGGTATGGACCTAAGTCCTGCCTTTCTTAGTGTATAGACTAGAGAATATAGTACTTCTACATGGAGTCGATGTATGGATTAAATGAAATTATATATTAAAATATCTACCAGAATGCCTTAAACAGATTAAGTACTCAGCCAATGATACTTCTTTTCCATTTAGTAGATGTTTCATGTATTGATTGTGGGGTCCAAAAGGTTGAATTAATGAACAATAAAATGGTTAAACCCCCAGAACTTTTGCATATGAACTGTCAAGTAGTTCACAATCTAGCATGGGAGTCAGACATTCATAGTCGTAATTAAAGTGGGGTTCTACAGTAGCCCTAACTGGAGATCAAGTCCTGCTGAAGGAAGGTAGGTGTACTGGTCAAACCACATCTAAAGGCTGGAGTTTGGGTCTTGAAGCCATAGACAAGAGGACAAGGAACAGTTGGGAGAGGCTGATGATGTTAACTCTGAAGAAAATAAGACTTGAAACCAGAAAAGACTTCAAAGAGAAGTGAGAGTGGAATTATTCTACGCTGCTTCAGAGGACAGAGTGAGGACTGATGCCATCAGCAAATGACTAGGATATAGATTTTCCCTCAACAGGAGAAAGCTGTTGAGGGATGAGCAGTGAGTAAGGGGGAGAGAGCCCATTAACAAAGCAGAGGCCAGCCTGAGTGCCTGCTCGTCAGGCAGTGCCCCTGGTAGGAGGTGGGGCCATCTGGCTCCCAAGGGCTCTTGAAAAGATCTTGATTTGACATTGAACTCTTCAACTAGACTCTTGTCGATTCAGAGAGCTTCTCTGTTGGTTTTGCTATCACCATTGTTTTTCCGATTTCTTCTGTTGTCACCATCACCACCAAACCACCACATCCCCCAAACTGACCTCTCACTTCTAACTGTTTTTTCCACACTCCCTTGATGACTAGAGTGATCTTGTATAAGCAGGCAGAGTAATGGGATTTGTTTAGCTGCTGTGCAATTTTTATGGAACTGGAAGGCCCACCTGCCCTATAATTCTTGTCTCACCTGCCACAAAACCTGAAACTTTCCCGTTTTTCTCATCTTTCTCCTAAAGCTTTGCCTCCAGAAAGTACTTCGGAAGATGTCAATATAGTGCTTAATAAGCTGTTAATGCCCAAGTAAGTTGCTACCTGGGAAGGATGCTACTACCACATACTTTTTTAGAATTGTGATAAAACTTACCATTTTAACCATTTTTAAGTGTACCTTCAGTGGCATTAAGTAAATTCACGTTGCTGTGCAACCATCACCACCATCCATCTCCAGAACTCTGTCATCATCACAAACTGAAACTCTGTACCCATGAAACAATAATCCCTCATTCTCTACCCCCAGCCCTTGCTATCCCCCAGTCTACTTTCTGTGTTTGTGAATTTGGCTGTTTTAGGCACCCATGTAAGTGGAATCATGGAATGTCTGCATTTTTGTGACTGGCTATTTCACTTAGCATAATGTCCTCAAGGTTCATCCATGCTGTAGCACGTAGCAGAATTTCTTTTTTAAGAGTGAATTAATATTCCATTATATGTATATGCCACATTTTGTTTACCCATTCATCTGTTGATGACACGTGTGGCAGATACTCAGCCACGAATATCTGATTTGATGCAGAAGCTGGTTGGGTAGCATTAATGTCTCTATAGGAATTGGAACCCGGCATACTCATGATTATAGCAGCACTACCCACAACAGCCAAAAGGTTGAAGCAGCCCACGTATCCATGATGGATGAATGGATAAACAAAATATAGTATGTCCACATCATGAAATATTATTCAGCCTTAAAAAAGAAGGAAATTCTAACACATGCTAGAACATGTATGACTCTTAAGACATTATGCTAAGTGAAATGGTCCAGTCACAAAAGGACAAATATTGTAAGATTCTACTTATGTGAGGTTCCGAGAATTGCCAGATTCAGAGAGCCAGGAAGGAGGATGGTGGTTGCTGGCTGCTGGAGGAAGCGTGGAATGAGGAGTCTATAATTAATGTTTGGAAAGGTAAAAAATGTCCTGGAAATGGATGGTACATTTACACAACAGCATAAATGTACTTAAGTACTTAATACCACTGAATCGTACACTTAAAAATAGTGAATTTTATGTTAGGTAACTTTTACCACAACAAAATATTTTTTAAAAAGGAGAAAAATTGGAACCCAACCAAGAATATGAATAATATGAAAAGAGGTTAGTTGAAAAAAGTTAGCAACTTAAGTGAGAAGGCTACAACTCAAAACAGAGCAAAGAATTAGGTTAGATTGTAATTTAGATTCAAGAAAACCAACTCCATGTGAAGGGTATGAAGTTGGAGTTCCCTGTTGTCATGGCAACCATAATAGGGCTCACAATTCTTGATTTTCATGGCAGAAGACTCACCTCTGCCTAAATATTCTGTGCTGAGCAAAGATCTGTGGCCTATAAGTAACCTCAGTCCCCAGTAATTTATAGACATACAGGTATTTTGAAAGGTTTTGCTTGTTAGGTCAAGCATGTGAATCATTTAAAAAGAAAATAAATGTATTAAATTTATAAATGCAGCTTTTAAAATTTAAGGGACTTTGAGTTGTAAATGGTACCAACTAAGATGTGAACTTATTTATAGCTAGTCAACTTGAATTAATCCGTTTTCTTTATGAATAATATGATTTTAGGCTAAACACAAAAGCTTAATAATAAAAATAGATTTTGAGTTGGTAATTTTAAAACCAAAGTAGCCTACTTCATTTCTTCCGTGCACAAAAGCTGCCCTCAGATGTAAAAAACTCATGTCAACAGCTCCAATCCTAGTACTTTCTACTCCACAGCATAGTTGTTGAATTTACTTGTGGGTTTCTTCCACTATAACATAAGCTCCTTGAGGCCACAACCACATTTGTATCATAAACACCTGGTTATAGGTCCAGACATACAAAAGGCATTCAACAGATGGTTGAGAGACATGGCTTAAGGAGCAAAGATATTCTTGAATTTATCCTGGGGCTATGCTTGTGAATTTTGTACGCATACATTCCTCCCAGATACCTGTAACACCTGCTTTGATATCTATGTGAACATTTACTAGATGAAGACATCCACTTATTTTAGTGGATTATCATAAGTAACGTTTATAATTAGTACAATTTGAACAGAAATTATAAGGTCTATTTTTTTTTATTTTATTGTTCTCATAGGAACCTTATGTGGTAGTACACAATGGGTGCCCAATCCCTGTTTGCCCACATACTCTCCCGAAAGTCACTGTTGGGAGACGTCCTTCTGTGAATGGCCAGTGCCACACAGTTGACCATCCTCTGCTCTCCTGGGCCTACGGTCACATCTCTGAAGTCTAGAGGCCCTGTGTTTGGATAAAAGTATCAAGATTTTAGGCTTGGTAGAAAATAAAGGGTTCCCAACACCTCTCGTGAAATTGGGGGAAGAAACATCCTTTCTCTGAGACAGGAGCCAAGTCTTCACACATTGCTTCCTCTTTTGGCACATTTCCCCTTATGGTGGGACAGATCTGAAGTGAAGAAAGGGACAGCTGTGGGCCCTTGGCTGTCATGCTGATAGTGATTAGCTGTTTTCAGCAATTATGCCCTTCCATCCAGGGTGTGACGGCTGGCACCTCTAGTAATGAGACAATTTCCAGGGCTCCCATGTTTAAGGCTCTGCTGGCTTCCTTTTGGCCTTCAGTTGCTGTTCTCCTTGGCAGCCTCAGAGTTTACTGACATTACTACCAATGTGACATGTTCCTCCTGGCCAACACAAAAACTCAGGGAAGACATGCCAGTCTGCCATCACAGAGGGCCCCCAGAGCTTCAGGAGAGACACATGTAGCCACCACAGCTGACTTTCCCCCAGGAGGTGGAGATATGGGCTCACTCATCTGCCCTCTCAAGAATAACCCATGCCTAATTTTTGCCAGCAAGTGGAAATTTCCATTCAACACAGAAGTAACATAGGAGTTTTTTTCTTACATAGGAGTAGCATTGTTGGTGAGGTTGTCATACCAGCTAGATAAATGGTTCACTCTGTAACTCATCAAAAAATTATTGAGGAACCACTATCTGGCAATACTAGACTAACACTGGATGTGATTTGTGAACAAAGAAAATGCAGTCCCTTTTCTCACAGAGCCCAACAGTCACTAAAATAAATGTGTGGTTGTGAATTGTGACAGGGGATGGGAAAGCAAAGTACAGGGTGCTCTGAGAGTATAAAACAGGACTCTAGGCTGGAGAGGAGTCCCTGTGGAAATGACATTTGAACTAGGATCTGAAAGGATGAACAGGAGATAATAACTAAACTAAAGGTGGGGTGCAGAGGGAAGATTAACAGAGGAAGAGCTTTTGGGCAGGAGAAGAAGCACATTCAAAAGCCCGGGAGCAGCAAGAAGCCTGCGAGAAGCCACTGAGGCCAGACTGCCCAGAACTTGGATGAAACTACAGAGGTGGGCAGGGACTAGGTGATGCAGGACCAGAGACCATGGTAAGGACTGTACATGTATTCTTAGGGTAATAGAAGGCCACTAAGGCAGAGACACGTGTCTTGCAGAATATTCTGGATTCAGTGGAATGAAGTGACTCTGGGCAAGGGTCACAATGATCGGGAGAAGAAATAAGGGTAATGGGGAATATAGATGATGTGGGAGACAGGATTTCCTTTCCTTCATTCTCCTCCAAACCTAACCCACCTTTCTGCTCCAAAAGACAGAAATGGGTTCTTTTTCTTAGAAGACCTTTATCTTTATAGTCTTATAAGTAAAATTATATTGTCCTATGTCTATGGGAAGTCCCTCAAAGAAACAGGATGAAAAATTTTAGGAGGGCCTTGTTCCATTTCTAAAGAAGCAAAGGGGCTCCTCACAAATGTGGTAGACCCTCCTGTGCCACTTCAAACACCTTCATCCAGACCCATTTGAACCCTCAAAGTGATCCGACTTCCATCAATCCAAAAGCCAGCCAAGCAAGTTCACATTTATAGGACTCCCTCCTGGCAACAGTTCAGAAAATGATAAAAACAGATGCAAGCCTTGCTGTGGTACAGAAGCCCGCTTTGGAAACCAGGGGGTTAAGTGCCCATTATCTAGATAAGGAGGCTCTCCCTGGGAGACCACAAGTGCCCGTTGACATGCCAAGCGGCGAGGGGCTGGAAATCACAGGGGCCACCTGGGAAAGGAGGCCTCAGCCAGGCAGTACTAATATAACTGGACAATTCCACTGAATTGGCATGGCTAAGCCAGGAACAAGGGAAGGATGGGCCAGGGGAGGAAGGGCCTCCCTTCTTGCAAAATCAATGTCCCTGTTAACTTGGGCAGAAGAAAATCTGACAGCTCTGGAAACCTGCCCATTTGATGAGAAGGAAGAAGCTGAGAAGTGGTTGAAGCCTGAGAAAGCCCAGAGGTGCAGGCGTGATCAGTTGCCCATTGGGGACCTGGTGGAAAGCCCACTCTGCTCTGCTTTTACCAAAGCCCAAGAGGACAGGTGCTGCTGCCACTTCCTACAACCACCTCCACAGCTGCTTCATAACGTGCCTGCATCTCTGGTGATCCCAGCTGGATCTGTTTTAGAGAAAATCCAAGTAACAAACAGAACAGTCAGCTTCTGAACCTACACTCCCTGAGGTCTCTGCAGTTTGGGGCCATTCTGTTTTGTTACCTGGGATATAACTGAGAGGTAAGTGCAATAACTGAAATCTACAGAGAAACAGAAGTCTTGCTAAGAAAATTCTAGTGAAAAACTACCCTTTTGTTAATAAAGTGATATTATCTGACTGGCCCAGGATATTTAAGGCCATTTATGTGAAGAAAGTAGTATGAATCCACAATCTATATTTTCAAAATCCAAAGAGCTCTGAAAACCAAAAGTTTTATCATAAGCTTTTAGCAAACTCACTTGGCAGCAAAACCTGCCCTAAACTGATGTGAAGTAATTTGTAGACTATCTCCTTAGCATGATTAGTCCTATATTTTGCCCCGGGTTTCCAGGAGGGTGATATAAAATAGATTGTATTGATTCCATTTCACCTTTCTAAAATCAAAAAAAAACCTCTTCATTTCAAAACACTTTGGTTGCCCAGATTTTCTAATAAGGGATTGTTCACTTGTATTCTTATGGATTTGAGAACTTGTCCAATAGGCAAACAGGAAGTCCAAGGGCAGATTATATAGAGCCTGAGCCCTTTACACTATAAATATTTCATAGACATATAGATAGGTGTTTGGGGTTGATGGAATTACAGAAATCTCCTCTTAATCTGAGTCCAAATTTCAATGGAGACAGCATGTGGTGAAGAAAGCATGGGTTCAATCGGGAGTTTAATAGTTCCTGGGTCATTATTAATGACCCGTGTGGCCCTGGGCAAGACTTTTCTCCTCTCTGGATCTCATCCATAAAATGAAAGACTTGGAGGAGATGATCCCTAAGGATACATCTTGTTTTCAGATTCCATAATTCTATGAACTACCTACAGGAGGGAAAAGGAAGTGGGTAACCAGAAGTTAGAAAAGCCCTTGAAAACAAGGGAAAATGGGAAAAACAAGAACATAGTTGTGTGTTCCTATCCAATAGTAGGGATGGAAATAACACAATCCAGTCAACTGCAGTTGAGCACATCATGCCACCATTTATGGAACTATTCATAGATCCTCAGTGGCTGGGTGATCAATACGCCCAAGACCCTGGATGGAAACAGTCCTGGTAATGAGTGAGGCCAGCGAGGGACCTTGTCATGCCAAAGCTATGACATTGCATTCTGCTTAAATCAATTTGGCTCAGTTTAATGCATATCTAGCAGATTTACCAGATTGTGAAAATGAATGTTTTCTATGTGTGTGGCTGATTTTTGTATGCATCTGTTCACTCATGTAAACCTTAGTTACATGCTGCTAGGAGAATGAAAGGCTATAATTTCTTCTTTTTGAAGCAGGAGTGGTAGAGGCACCCTTTACAATTCTGCACCAAAATGGTAAATCACTTTTCTTCTTTATTGTCTCAGAAAAAAATGAAGCAATATAGCCCGATTTCCTTTTGGATTTGCAGATGATACTGACCTTAATGGAAGTCTAGTGCCTGAGAACATGATCTTCAGAATATAAATATCCAGTGAAATGCAAACATGAGTATTTAAATATACTATTTTTATGTGACATTAATAAACTCTCGCTAGCTTGCCACATTTTCATTTTAGCCAGCAGTACTACCTTCAGATGTTAGGGGTCAATTGCAAGAACAGTCACACTAGTATTTATTTAGTACTTTGATTTACTGGGATGCCTTTATCACCATTAATTAGTAAACCACGGATAATTTATGCTCCATAGCTACCACAGTCCTCAAGTGTTCATGACACATCATGCTCTAGTGACTAATAAATAGAATGGGCTTTGGAATCACTCAAACTCAGTTTTGGCTCTGACTTACTGTGTATCTAGCCCTCAGCAAACCTGTGTCCTAATCTGTAGAAGGGAAACAAAGAGTGTGTATGAGGATTAAATCAGAATGTGCATATTAACTACATAAGCTGGTCCATGGCATATTGAAAGTGCTTAATATATGCTACCTGTAAACTGACAACTGTTTTGCATTTCTCAAGTCTTTCAGCCTCTGGGAATGACATCACCGACAATAAATTACTTAAAGCAGAAAAATTGCCCCACCTCCTCTGCAGACTTCCTCTCCCCTTCTTTCGTAAACTGTTAGAACCTATCCATTCCTTACCTGATTTTGCAGAAAAATTTGGTTTTCTTTTTCTCACTCCTAATCCATACCTGCCATACCCTGAAGGCTATTTTTCCACTAGCAAAACGACCAACCACTTTCTTTTTTAAACCAAGCAGAATAGTTTTTTCTACCCTTTGCCTAACTACACTGAGGGTGATTAAATTTATATTTTTAAAGAGTTTTTTCAGCCCTGGCTGGTGTGGCTCAGCCAGAGCAGAGTGAATTGCGTGCTGGCCTGCAAAGGAAAGGGTCGTCAGTTTGATTCCCAGTCAGGGCATATGCCTGGGTTGTGGGCCAGGTCCCAAGTAGGGGGCACACGAGAGGCAACCACACATTGATGTTTCTCTCCCTCTCTTTCTCCTTCCCTTCCCCTCTCTCTAAAAATAAATAATAAATAAAATTTTTTAAAAAGAAAGCTAAAAGAATACACCTCCACCAAACCAGCAGTGCAAAATATGCTGAAGGGACTGCTTTAAGATGAAGAAAAAGTCTCTGAATACCCAGTTCCTTTCACAGTTGCCAATACTTGATATTACCAATACTTTTTAATACTCATTAATCTGATTGTGACAATGATGTTATTTTAGTTGCTCCTTTATTATTTGTTGAAACTAAACCTGTTTTTGTAGATTTCTTGCCTATTTCTATTATTTAAAAAAAAAGCTTTAAATGACTTTTTGGTATTCTTTATCCATTTATCGATTAAATTTTTAGAATATTTTTCCTAAAAAAATTTTTTAGAATTTAGAATTTTTTTCCTAAAGAAAGGCAAACTATTAACCCTTTTTTAGATATGTGGCAAATACTTTCCCATTCTATTACTTGCCCTTTAACTTTTTTATAGGTATATTACTATATAGTCTTAAATGTTTAATACAGTCATATTGTCAATATTTTACTTTATAGCTTTTGGGTTTGAATATTTTACTTCAGGGTAAGAAAAATATTAGTTTGTATTTTCTCCTAAAACTCCTTAGAGTCTACATATTGGTTTTTAACCCACCTTAATATTTCTTGTATAACATGTGAAACAGGGCTCTATATTTGTTTTATTTCAAGTGATAGTGGTCCATGCACCTTATTTGTTGAATAAGCCTTATTTTCCCCATGGATTTGAAATATCAACTTAATCATATATTACATTGTTAGATATATATGTTTGTTTCTAGAATGCTCATTATATTTCATTGATCTACTTGATTATTTCTGTGCTGGTGTCATGTTGGTTTAATTGCTGAGACTTTATAATGGTTTTAAATTTTTTAATATTTTATAATTAACTTTGACATTTAAAAAAATAAATAAAATCAATCTGCACTTGAGAAAGAAAGAAAGAGAGGGAAAGAAAGAAAACGAAAAGGAAAGAAAAAAAGTTGGAACTCCTACCATGACAACATGGATGGAACTGGAGAATATTATGTTAAGGGAAATAAGCCATTTGGTGACAGACAAATACCATATGATCTCACCTATAAGTGGACTCTATTCAGCAAAATAAACTAACGAACAAGATAAACCACAGGCATGGAAACATGGAGCAGACTGAAAGTGACCAGAGGGGATGGGGAAAGAGGACAATGGTGGAAAGAAGGGGAAGGGACTAGACAAAGAACATGTATGAATGACCCATGGACATGGACAACAGAGTGGGAATTGACAGAGTGGGAGTTGGGGGTGGGGGTGGGATGGGTGGGGGGGGTAAAGGAGGAAAAATTGAGACAACTGCAATAGAATAACCATGATTTAAAAATCAAAAATAAATAAATTTTTTAAAATGTAGGTCTGCACTTGTTCCTGTGGAAAATAAATCAATAATAAATAATAATACAAGAATAAACTGTTTCATGTACTCACAACTATAAACCTACTTTTGTCTACCCCTGTATTTTATAAAGAGCTAAATATATTTTATAAAGAGCTAAATATATAAATTATAACTTTTTTTTCCTAAGAAAATTCTGTTAGGATTTTTATTTTTGTCTTTTCCTTTTTTGCTTCTAGGGCAGTAATTTTCAATCTTTTTCATCCCATGGTACACATAAACTAATTACTAAAATTCAGCACACCAAAAAAATATATTCTATTTTTTGTTGATATGACAAAAAATAGGTATAACTTTGATTTATTCACACCAGACGGCTATTGTTGTGTTGGCTGTTGTCATTTTTTTGTTTGACAACCTAAGAGAAAAGAGATCAGTGCTCCTAACTAAATTGTCAAGAATTGCATGTTTTAAAAATTCTTGTGACATGTGGCTGAAAATTGCTCTTCTAGAGAAATAATCTAGCGTTAAAGGCAATACATTCTCTATGGGGGAAAAAAGTTTTTGAAAAAAAATGAAACAAACAAAAACCATGTTATCACAGCATCATGATGGTCACCAGAGAGCAAGGGAGGAGGCAGTATTTAGTATCGGTATAATTATCCATATTCAATAGTTTCTGAATTACAGTAAAACAACATAACATAATATGTTCATCCTGACTACCTCAGTATTTACTAAGTACCTAAAAGTTCAAGGCATTGTAGTTGTTAGTCTTGGCAAGAGAAATAAAAATATGAAATAGCAATTTTTCATTTTTAATTTTTTGAGGTAAAGCCATACTGCTTTCCACAGTGACTGCACCAAACTATACTCCTACCAACAGTGCAAAAGGGTTCCCCTTTCTTCACATCCTTGCCAGCACTTGTTGTTTGTTGATTTATTGATGATAGCCACTCTGACTGGTGTGTGGTGATAGCTCATTGTGGTTTTAATTTGCATATGATCTTTTCATATGCTTATTAGCCATCTGTATGTCCTCTTTGGATACAGGTCCTTTGCCCATTTTTTAATTGGATTGTTTGTCTTTTTTGGTGTTGAATTTTTTATGTTCTTTATAAATTTTGGATTTTTATCAGATTTTAAACAGATTTTTAGGCAAATATGTCCTCCCATTCAATGGGTTGTCTTTTTATTTTGTTGATGGTGTCCTTTGTTGTGCAAAAACTTTTTAGTGTGATGAAGCCCCATTTGTTTATTTTTTTTCTTTTGTTTCCCTTGCCTGAGGAGATATATCAGAAAAAATATTGCTACAAGCAATGTCTGAGATTTTACTGCCTATGTTTTCTTCTAGGACTTTTATGGTTTCAGGTCTAACATTTAAGTCTTTAATCCATTTTGAATTTATTCTTGTGTGTGGCATAAGAAGGTGATCTAATTTTATCTTTTTGCATGTGTCTCCAATTTTCCCAATACCATTTATTGAATGAACTATCTTTAGCCCATTGTACATGCTTGCTTCCTCTGTCAAATATTAATTGACTAGGAAGGCATGGGTTTTTTCTCTGAGCTTTCTATTCTGTTCCATTGATCTATGTGTCTGTTTTTATGCCAGTACCATGCTGTTTTGATTACTATGGCCTTGTAGTATAGTTTGATATTAGGTAGCATGATTCCTCCAACTTTGTTCATCTTTCTCAGGATCACTGTTGCTATGCAGGGCCTTTTGTGAGAAATCACTGCACACTGGTCAAAATGACTATCATCAATAAATAAACAAATAACAAGTGCTGGCAAGGATGTGAAGAAAGGGGAGCCCTTTGCACTGTTGGTGGGAATGCAGTTTGGTGCAGCCTCTGTGGAAAGCAGTATGGAGTTACCTGAAAAAATTAAAAATGTAACTTGCCTTAGGACCTACCAATTCCACTTCTGGGAATTTATCTGAAGAAACCCAAAACACTAGTTCAGATGAATATAAGTACCCCTGTGTTCATTGCAGCATTATTTACAATATCCAAGATTTAAAAGTAGTCCAAGTGCTTGTCAGTAGGTGAGTGGATAAAACAGGTATGGTACATTTACACAATGAAATACTACTTGGCCATAAAAAGAAGAAAATTTTACCTTTGTGATATCATGGACAAGACCTGGAGAACAGTATGCTAAGTAAATAAGCTACTCAGAGAGAAACAAATACCATATGATTTCATTCATATGTGGAATCTAATGAACAAACTGAACCAACAAGCAAAATAGAGACAGGCTCATAGAGAGCGAGCAGGCTCACAGCTCTCTGTTGGGCAGCAGTTAGCGGGTGCAGGAATCAAACAAAAAAATACTCATGGACAGGGACAACAATGCGGTGACTGTAGGGGCAGGTAGAGGTGAAAGAGGATATGAGGGGACAAGTGATAGTGGGAAAAAATACAATTAAAGGAAAGAAAAAGATATAAACCAATCCATCACAGTCCTTTGATATTTGACAAGGACTGACAATAATAAATGAAATACAGAAGGTTTTTTTCAACAAATAGTGCTAAGCAACTGACTATCCACCTGAAGTTCAAATTGGATCTTTTCCTCACACCACATTCAGTAATTAACTCAAATAAATAAAAGGCTTAAATATAGGAGGTAAAAGCACAAGCTCTCAAAGAAAACGGAGATGAACATTCATGACCTAGGATTTTAAATTTACAAATCATGCTTATTCTATTGCAGTTGTCTCAATTTTTACCCCTTTATACCCCTCCACCCATCCCACCCCCATCCCCCTCTGTTGTCCATGTCCATGGATCATTCACACACATTCTTTGTCTAGTCCCTTCCCCTTCTTTCCACCATTGTCCTCTTTCCCCATCCCCTCTGGTCACTTTCAGTCTGCTCCATGTTTCCATGCCTGTGGTTTATTTTGTTCGTTAGTTTATTTTGCTGAATAGAATCCACTTATAGGTGAGATCATATGGTATTTGTCTTTCAACAACTGGCTTATTTCCCTTAACATAATATTCTCCAGTTCCATCCATGTTGTCGCAAAAGGTAGGAGTTCCATCTCTCTCTCTCTTTCTTTCTTTTGTAAATGCAGATTGATTTTATTTATTTTTTTAAATGTCAAAGTTAATCATAAAATATTTAAAAAATTTAAAAACATCATAAAGTCTCAGCAAATAAACCAACATGACACCAGTACAGAAATAATCAAGTGTATCAATGAAATATAATGAGCATTCTAGAGACAAACATATATCTGTCTAATAATATAATATATGATTAGGTTGATATTTCAAATCAATGGGGAAAATAAGGCTTATTCAACAAATAAGGTGCATGGACCACTATTACTTGAAATTAAATAAATATAGAGCCCTGTTTCACACATTTTACAAGAAATATTCAGGTGAGTTAAAAATCAATGTAGCATCTAAGGAGTTTTAGAAAAAAATAGAACTAATGTTTTTCATGACCTGAAGTAAAATATTCAAACCTGGAAGTTATAAAGTAAATATTGACAATATGACTATATTAAACATTTAAGACTATATAGTAATATACCTATAAAAAAGTTAAAGGACAAGGAAGAGAATAAGAAACTATTTGCAACACATCTAAAACATGGTTAATAGATTTTTTTAAAGAAAAAATACAAACCTTTAATCAATAAATGGATAAAGAATACCAAAAAATCATTTAAAGCTTTGTTTTAAAAATAATAGAAATAGGCAGGAAACATACTAAAACAGGTTTAGTTTCAACAAATAGTAAAAGAACAATTAAAATAACATCATTGTCACAATCGGATTAATGAGTATTAAAAATATTGGTAACAGCAAGTATTGGCAACTCTGAAAGGAACTGGGTATTCAAAGAAACTTTTTTTGCATCTTAAAGCAGTCTCTTTAGCATATTTTGCATTGCTGGTTTGGTGGAGGTGTATTCTTTTAGCCTTCTTTTGTCTGGGAAACTCCTTATTTCACCATCCATTTTAATTGAGAGCCTTGCTAGGTAGAGCAGTTTGGTTGCAGGCCTTTGCTTTCCATGACTTGGAATATTTTTTGTCATTCCCTTCTGGCTTGTAGTGTTTCTGTCGAGAAGTCATATGCTAGCCATGTTGGGGCTCTCTTACATGTACTATCTCTTTCTCCCTTGCTTGCTTTAGGATTCTCTGTCTTTGACATTTGCCATTTTAATGATGGTGTGTCTTGGAGTGGGCCTCTCTGGGTTCCTCTTGAATGGGACCCTCTGTGCTTCCTGGACTTGTGTGACTTCTTCTCTCCTCCAATGAGGGATGTTTTCCATCATGACTTTTTTAAACAGGTTCTCTATCCCTTCCTCATCCTCTTCTCCTTCTGGGATCCCTATTATATGGATATCATTATGTTTCAGGTTGTCCTGCATTTCCCTAAATGCCTCTTCCTTCTTTTGGAGTCCTTTTTCATTCCTTCCTCTTTCTGGGAGCTCTTTTCTACCTTATCCTTTAGTTTACTTATTCGATCCTCTGCTTCATTGAGCCTGCTTTTGATTCCTTCTCCTGTGTTCTTCAATTGAGAAATTGTATTCTTCATTTCCTCTTGTCTCTTGATAGTTTCTCTATCTTTTTCCATGATGATATAGTTTGCACTAAGTTCCTCGTAGTTTCCCTATAGTTTTTGGCAATTCTCTCTGAGCTCAGTGAGCTCATTGAGCTTCCTTAGAACCATTGTTTGGAACTCAATATCTGATAGTTTACTTGCCTCTGTTTCATTTAGTTCTCTTTTGGGGGATTCCTCCTTTCCTTTTGAGTGGGGGGTGTTTCTTTGTCTTCCCATTATTTGTGAGACTCTTCTCTTTTGCTTCTGCTTCTTAAGTTGATCTGTATTGATTTCCTGACTTTGTGGTGTGAACTTCTATGGTAGGAGACCTCTGTTTTTACTTTCTGGATCTGCCTCTGATGATGTCAGATGTTGTCCCTGTGTGATCTTAGGCAGCCTGTACGAGATTCTAGGAATCCACTGTCTGTGACTGTCTCCGTCAGCTGTTAATCTAGTCACTCTGCACTCAGCAGGTTGCCTTAGACAGCTCAGGGTGGGATGGAATCCCTCCTGGGGGTAGGGTTATTGGGTCCTCTCCTGCTGCTGCTGTATGGGGGAGGAGTCTGCATTGGGATCCCACTGGCTACTCTATCCATTCTTTCCCCAAAGCTGCCTTCCCCAGTCTCTCCCCAAGTGTTGCCAGACGTCTCTGCGCCCCCTTTAGCCAGGGATCTGCTGTCTGTGGCTGCCACCCTGCACTCAGCAGGCAGCTGAGACAGCGTGGCGGGGGCGGGGGGAGGTGTGGAATCCCACCTCGGGGTGGGGCTGTTGGGTCCTTTGACGCTGGTGACGCTCAAGGGGAATGGTCTCTGCCTGAGCAAGATGGCTGCTACTGCATGGGGGATGAGTCAGCACCGAGATCCCACTGGCTCCCCAAAGCCTCCTTCCCCATTGTCTTCTCAGGCATCTGTAGCCCACTCTGCCCCCGCCTTTGCCAGAGACCAGTGTAAGTGGCTGCAAATAAAAATTTATGCGTTGACCTTTGAAACAGTTGACCTCTCCAGCCGCCTGTCTCTGGCAGAGATCAACCCTGCTGCTTTTGGCAGCTGGCTGTTTTCTGTGTTCCTTTTGGGCTCTGGTGCTGTGGGATAGAGATCCCCACTTTTGGTTAAGACCCCCAGCTTCTCAGGGGGATCCAACTGGCGGTTTCAATATCCTTCTGGTCCTGCCGCCCATGGACACCTTGCCTGCCTTCTCAGGTCTGTACCGCACTCCTTACCAGTTAGATTGTGCTAAAGCCGATTCTTCTGCCTCCAAGGTTACAAGGCTTCTCTCTCGCTATTGTTCAGTTGTTTGTCAGGTGATTTCTCCCCAGTTTATTTGTAATTCCAGGTTGGTCCTGGGAGGAGGTCAGTGTGACTTACACTCACTCCTCTGCCATCTTGATTCTCCTCTCATGACATAGGATTTAGCAGTGGTTTCTTCACAACACCAAAAAATTAATTAATTAATTAACTAAAAGAATAACTTCATTTCTTTCCTTGTCCAATCTAAGCTGTAGCTATAACTTAAATATTGGCATAAACAACACTCACCAAGCTCCACGAAGGACCAATAAGATTTGATGATTAGTTCCAATTCGAACTTATTTGTTCACCAGATGAGAACATTTGACATCAAAAATGCCAAACTTGGGACAGATATCTGTTTTCCAGGATTCTGGAGACTTCCCCACAGTAATAATCTTAATGTATTTGTTTAAGATGTTTTTGCTAGAGAATGGCTGTCAATGACTGCATCCTTTTATTGGTCACAAACACAATGGAATTGATCTGAAAAGTTGGGAAAGGGCCTAGTAAAACAGGCCTCAAAGAATATAAATATTCCAATTGTTTTCTAGTGCTTTCTGGCTGGGATTTTATGGGCAGTGGTATGGGGTCTTAATGTGTGCTACAGTAGGATTTAATATTCCTCTTTCTCATTAATAATGAGATAAAACCTAAGCAAAGATGTGTGTGACATCAGAAATATAAGGGCCATGTCATTATGTCAGTATTTGCTCATTATTTCTCAGCCAAGTCAGCTCTTAGCCAAATTATCTTATTCCAGAACCTTGAATTTATTCCTGGTAACTCTTTGTTTCCCAGGGATGATTTTCACTGAGAATATAATGTGTTTCCAGAAGGAATCGGATTGTGTATCTGGAGTCCTTAGATATAGTGCAGCTGTTTTCTGTTTAGATTTCAACATATAAGTCTTTATTTTTAATGTATGTGTGTGTGCATGTATATATGTGTGAGATAGAGAATGAGAGATGAAAATGTAAATAAGCACTGATCTAAGAGAGGAAGACCTGGAACCCAGTTCTTGCCCTACCCCTGGTTAGATGGGAGCATTTGTGTGGCAGAGATCAGGCAGCTGGTCACCAAAACTGACTTCCACTTTTTCCTGGCACACAGCTGATATTTCCCAGCCTTCTCTGCATTTATGTGTTGCCTTGTGATTAAGTTTTGACCCACAGAAAGTGGGTGGAAGTGACATATACTGCTTCCAGATGTCACCCATAAAAACTTCAATACCTCCCATGCTCTTTCTCTTTTTGATTATTAGTAGCCAGAGAGAGACCTTGGAAGTTATGGGTTAAAGATTATAGAACCACTGGCAGCCTGGCTCCCTGAAGATCACATAGAGCAAAAGGCACAGCCCCTGCTATTCCACTCCACCACAGATTAGATCCATCCAACACAAACAAGAAAGGATCAGCTATTGTGTTAAACCTCTATGATTGTGAGTGTCTATGTTACAGCAGCTCGCATTTCTGTAGCTAAAAAGTGAAGACTTGCCCTGACTGGTGAGGCTCAGTTGGTTGGGTGTCACCCTGCAAAGTGAAAGGTCGCTGGTTAGACATGCCTTGGTTGTGTTCCAGGTTCCTGATTGGGGGCATGCAAGAGGCAGCTAATCAGTGTTTCTCTCCATCTCTTTCTCTCTTTCTCTCCCTTCCCCTGTCTCTAAAAATAAATTTAAAAATCTTTTTAAAAAATAAAAACTAAAAATAAAAAGTCTAGTTCTTTACCTGCTTCAGTTTCTATAGCTGCATGATAGGATTTACTTGTTACGATGCTTCACTTAACCCTCTTGAGATTTAAATGTGATGTATGTAAAAATACTTTCTTTATTTCATTTTCTATCCCAGCCTTTTCCCATGCATTTTTACTTAGTTGCAGTAAAACTTTAAATATAATTTTATTTTTAGTTCTTTTCACTTAACACCACAAGCATTTTTCCACATCACCACAGTCTTCATAATTATAAATGTTAATGACTGCCTAATACTCCATCAAACTGATGTACCATAATTATCTAAAACAAATGTGAAGGGGAACTTCAAGATGGTGGAGGAGAAAGTGAAAGTCACACTGACTTCCTCCCAGAACCAATCTGGAATTAGAACCAAATTGTAGAGAAATCACCTGGAAAACGACTTAACAGTAGCGAAGGAAGAGATTTATAACCTCAAACAGACGAGGAATCAGCTTTAGCACAACCTAACTGGTAAGGAGTGTGGTAGAGGCTCGAGAAGGTGGGCTAGGTGCCCATAGGCAGCAGTGCCAGAGGGATATTGAAGCGGCCAGTTGGATCCCCCTGAGAAGAGCGAGGTCTAAACCATGAGTGGGGATCTCCAGCCTACAGCACCAGAGCCCAAAAAGCACACAGATAACAGCCAGCTGTGAAAAGCTGCAGTGTGCTCTCTGCCTGAGACAGGAGGCTGGAGACGCAAAGAGTCGTTTAAAGGATCAATGCAAAAATTTATAGTGGCAGCCACTTTCCCCAGGCTCCAGCAGGGGCAGAGTGGGCTGGAGCCACCTGAGGAGAGACTGGAGAAGGAGGCTTAGGGGAAAGAACTGAGAAAGTGGATGGCGGGGTCCAGGTGCTGACTCAACCCATTCTGCAGCTGCCATCTTGCTCAGGAAATTCACTTCTCCAAGCAGCAGCAGTGTGAAAGGACACAAGAGCCCCACCCCCAGGCAGCTTGGCCTGGCCAGTGTTGGGCAAGCCTGACTGCTGAGTACAAAGCAGCAGTGACAGATAGTAGATCACAGGCTAAAGGAGATGCAGAGAGGTATAGAGATGCTTGCGGAAAGTGTGGAGACAGAGGCATTGGGGAAAGAACTGAAGAAGTAGCCAAGGATACCCAGATGCTAACTCCTCCACCATACAGCAGCAGCCATCTTGCTCAGGCAGACCACTTGCCCGAGTGGCAGTAGCATGAAAGGACATAAGAGCCACACCCCCAGGAGAGACTCTGCCCCACCCTGAATGCTGAGGGCACAGTACCTAGATTCACAACTGGAGGAGACAGACACAAATTGTAGATTCCTGGAAGTCTCTTAAAGATTGCCTAACGTTAGATGGGGTCAACAGCTGACATTATCAGAAGCATATCCAGAAAGAAATAAAGAAAAAAAAAAGCAGTCTCCTACCAGAGAAGTTCACATCACAAAGTGAGGAAGTCAATACAGATCAATCTAAGAAGCAAAAAGCAAAAAAGAAGAGTCTCACAAATAATGGGAAGAAAAAGAAACAGTTGAAGGGAAAGAGAACTAAATGAAATTGAGGTAAGTAAATGATCAGATACTGAGTTCAAAACAATGGTTCTAAGGAAGCTCAGAGAGCTCAGTCAGCTCAAAGACAATTAAAAAAACTGCAGGGAAATTATGAGGACCAAATTGCAAACTATATCAGCATGAAAAAGGACATAGAAACTATCAATAAGACACCAGAGGAAATGAAGAATACAATTTCTGAATTGAAGAACACAGTAGAAAGAATCAAAAGCAGACTAGATGAAGCTGAGGACCAAATCAGCAAGCTGGAGGATAAGGTAGAAAAAAGCTCCTAGCAAGAGCAAGAAAATGAAAAAAGACTTGAAAGAATGAAGAAGCATTCAGGGAAATGCAGGACAACCTGGAAAGTAATAACATCCATATAATAGGGATCCCAGAAGGAGAGGAAGAACAAGGGATAGAGAACCTATTTGAGAAAGTCATGATGGAAAACATCCCTCATTGGAGGAGAGAAAAAGTCACACAAGTCCAGGAAGCACAGAGGGTCCCATTCAAGAGAAACCCAGAGAGGTCCACTCCAAGACACACCATCATTAAAATGCCAAACATCAAAGACAAAGAAAGAATCCTAAAGGCAGCAAGGGAGAAAGAGGTAGTAACATACAAGGGTGCCCTGATATGGCTAGCAGTGGACTGCTCCACAGAAACATTACAAGCCAGAAGGAAATGGCAAGACATATTTCAAGTAATGAAAAGCAAGGGCCTGGAACCAAAACTACTCTGCCCAGCAAGGCTCTCAATTAAAATGGATGGCAAAGTAAGGAGTTTCCCAGACAAAAGAAGGCTAAAAGAATACACCTCACCCAAACCAGCACTGCAAGATATGATAACGGGACTGCTTTAAGATGAAGAAGAAAAAGAGTGAGAAAGAGAGGATCAAAGGTACAAAGGGAAAAAATGAATGAGTACCTATAAATAATAACTTTAAATGTAAATGGATGAAATGCCCCAATCAAAAGACACAGATAGCTGAATGGATAAGAAAACATGATCCACACATATGCTGCCTACAAGAGACCCACCTCAGGACAAAGGACCTACACAGACGGAAAGTAAAGGGTTGGAAAATAATATTCCCAGCAAATGGACAAGAAAAAAAAAAAAAGCAGTGGTAGCAATACTTATATCAGACAAAATAAATTTCAAAACAAAGGCCATAAAAAGAGACACAGAAGAACACTTCATTAATACTCAGAGGAAGAATCCACCAAGAAGACATAAACATTGTAAATCTATATGCACCCAATATAGGAGCACCCAAATATATAAGGAAAGTCTTGGAGGACTTTAAGAAAGATATACACTGACAGTAGGGGATTTTAACACCCCACTGTCAAAAATGGACAGATCTTTCTTTCTTTTTTTTTTTTAATTAATTTATTTACTTTTTAAATACATTTGTCTCTGCCTTCCCCCCACCTCTTTCCCTTGCCCCCTCCCACCTTCCCTCCCTCAGCTCTTCCCCTTTGGTTTTGTCCATGAGTCCTTGCTATATGTTCCTTGACTTTCCCCTTGGACAGATCTTTCAAACATAACATCAACAAGGATACTGTGGAACTGAACCATGCATTAGATAAAATGGACTTAACTGACATGTATAGAACCTTTCATCCCCAAAATGCAAAATTCACATTCTTTTAAAATGCACGCAGAACATTTTCAAAGATAGACCACATAGTACGACACAAAACAAGCCTCAACAAATTCAGGAAAATCGAAATCATAACAAGCATTTTCTCGGATCACAAAGGCTTGAAAAGAGAAACCAGCCTCAAGGAAAAAACTCAAAAACATTGAAAGTCACAGAGACTGAATAGTACATTATGAAACAATGAATGGGTCAATATGAGATCAAAGAAGAAATCAAAAAGTTTCTGGAAACAAATGAAATTGAGCACACAACAGTCCAAAACCTATGGGACACAGTGAAGGCAGTCCTGAGAGGGAAGTTCATAGCAATACAGGCCTACCTTAAAAAGATAGAAACATTTCATATAAAGGACCTAACCCTACAGTTTCAAGAACTGGAGAAACAACAACAAACAAAGCCCAGAGTGAGGAGAAGGAAGGAAATAATCAAGATCAGAGCAGAATTGAATGACATAGAGACTAAAATAACAGTTCAAGGGATCGACTAATCCAGGAGCTGGTTCTTTGAAAAGATAAAC
This sequence comes from Pteronotus mesoamericanus, assembly GCF_021234165.1. Taxonomy (NCBI): domain Eukaryota; kingdom Metazoa; phylum Chordata; class Mammalia; order Chiroptera; family Mormoopidae; genus Pteronotus; species Pteronotus mesoamericanus. The sequence continues at coordinate 2,175,323 of NW_026555109.1, forward strand.
AAAATCAACAAGACTTTAAGCAGATTCATCAAGAAAAAAAGGGACAGGACCTAAAAAAGTAATATCAGAAATGGAAGAGGAGAAATAACAACTGATATCACGGAAATACAAAAAATTGTAAGAAATTACGATGAACAAATATATGCCAAGAAATTTGAAAATCTCAATAAAATGGACAAATTTCTAGAAAAACCTAACTTTCCAGCACTAAAAAAACTCCCAGCACACAAATATCCTGGACTGGACAGTTTCACAGGAGAATTTTACAAAACGTTTAAGGAAGAGCTAACCTGTGTCCTCCTCAGACTATCCTAAAAAATCCAAGTAGAGGGAAGACTCACAAACACTTGTTATAGAGCTACATCATCCTAATCTCAAAACCAGATAGAGATACAACCAAGAAAGAAAACTACAGACCAATATCACTGATGAACATAAACACTAAAATCCTCAACAAAATATTGGCAAACCGCATCCAGCAATACATTAAGAAGATCATCCACCATGATCAAGTGGGATTCATCCCAGGGATGCAAGGATGGTTCAATATTTGCAAATCAATAAACGATATACATGACAGAAACAAAAAGAAAGACAAAAACCACGTGATCATATTAATTGAGGTGGAAAAAGTATTTGGTAATGTACAGCACCCATTTTAGAGAAAAAACACTCAGCAAAGTGGAAATAAAGGGGCCATTCCTCAACATAATAAATTTCATATATGAAAAACCTGCAGCCAACATCATACTCAATGGGCAAAAACTAAAAGCTTTCCCACTATGATCAGGAACAAGACAAGGATGTCCACTTTCACCACTTCAATTCAACATAGTATTGGAAGTCCTAGCCACAGTGGTCAGACAAGTAAAAGAAATAAAAGGCATCTAAATTGGAAAGGAGAACATAAAACTATCATTGTTTGCAGAGGACATGATAATGTACATGGAAAACCACATAGACTCCTCCAAAAAACTACTCGACCTAATAAGTGAATTTGGCAAAACAGCAGGACACAAAGTCAATATTCAGAAATCAAAGGAATTTTTGTACACCAGCAATGAAATATCAGAACCAGGAATCAGGAAAAAAAAATCCCCTTTGCTATAGCAACAAGAAAAATAAAGTACCTGGGAATAAACTTAACTAAGGAGGTAAAAGACCTGCACCCATAAAACTATACAACATTGAAGAAAGAAATTAAGGAAGACACAAATAAACGGAAGAACATACCATGTTCATGGATTGGAAGAATTAACATCATCAAAATGTCTGTACTACCCAAAGCAATTTATACATTCAATGCAATCCCTATTAAAATACCAATGATGCACTTCACAGACATAGAAAAAACATTTCAAAAATTTATATAGAACCACAAATGTCCCCAAAGAGTCACAGCAATTTTGAGAAAGAAAAACAAAAGTAGGAGGGACCACAATAACTGGAACCAAACTATATTACAAGGCCACTGTAATCAAAACAGTCTGGTACTGACATAGAAACAGACACATAGATGAGTGGACCAGATAGAGAGCCCAGAAATAAACTCTGTCTCCGCATTCAATTAATATTCGTCAAAGGATGCAGAAGGATAAAATGGAGTAAAAATAACCTCTTCAACAAATGGTGTTGGGAGAGCTGGACAGCGACATGCAAAAAATTGAAATTCGACCAACAACTTACACCATACACAAAAATAAACTAAAAATGGATAAAAGACTTAAATGTAAGTCATTACACCATAAAAGTCCTAGAGTAGAACATAGACAGGAAAGTCTCAGATATCCAGCACAGCAATATTTTCACTGATTTGTCCCCTAGAGCAAGGCCCATAAAGGAAAGAATAAACAAATGGGACTTCATCAAAATAAGGCTAAAGAAAACATCAGCAAAATGAAAAAGGAGCCAACCATATGGAAAAATATATTTGCCAATGATACCTCAGACAGGGGTTTGATCTCCAAAATATATAAAGAACATACATGACTCCACTCCAGGAAGACAAACAATACAATGAAAAAATGGGCAAAGGACCTGAACAGACACTTCTCCAAGGAGGACATACAGAGGGCCCAGAGACATATGAAAGGATGGTCAGCATCACTAGCCATCAGAGAGATGCAAATTGAAATCACAGTGAGATACCACTTCACACCAGTCAGAATGACGATCGTACACAAATAAAAGACAGTAAGTGCTGGTGAAGTCATAGAGAAAAGGTAACCCTATTACATTGTTGGTGGAAATGCATACTGGTGCAGGCACTGTGGAGAAGAGTATGGAATTTCCTCCAAAAGCTAGGGATGGAATGGCCTTTTGACCTGGCAATTCCAATGCTAGGATTATACCCTAATAATCATGAAACACCAATACAAAAGAACCTATGCACCCCAGTGTTCATAGCAGCACAATTTACAATAGCCAAGTGCTGGAAGCAACCTAAGTGCCCATCAGTAAATGAATGGATCCAAAAACTGTGGTACATTTACACAATGGAATAGTACACAACAGAAAGAGAGAAAGGAAAAAAAGGAAAGGAAAGGAAGGAAGGAAGGAAGAGAGAGAGGGGAAAAGGAAGGAAGGAAGGAAAAGGAGATATTAAGAAAGAGACATAGAAAGAAAAAGCTACTACCTTTTGCTACCGCATGGATGGAACTGGAGAGCATTATGCTAAGTGAAACAAGTCAGGGGGTGAAAGACAAATACCATATGATCTCACCTATATGTGGAACCTAGTCATCAAAGCAAACAGGCAAGGAAAATATGACCTGCAATATTGAAAGAAGAAACCGACAGGGACGGGAGGGATGGAGGTAAGGGAGTAGCAGAGAGGGGAAGGGGAAGGGTCAGATCAAGGAACAGGTGTGAAGGACACATGGTGGAAGCCAGGGTGGGGAAAGATTGAGGGGAGCTGGTGGCGGTGGGTGGTGAAGGTGAAAGTGGTGATGGGCCAATGGAGACAAATATATTTGAAAAAATTTAAAAAAATAAATTAATTAAAAAATAAAAATAAAACAAGTGTTAAGATGCTGCTGATAAACCCTGCTTTCAGAAAACTCAACTTAATCAAAGCGTTAAATCTGGGATTGTGGGGGTTACTGTTCCTAAAATTAAAGGAATTTTTCTTACCCAAAAATTCTCCACAAGGGACTTCTAAATACTCAGCTCCCTTTTTGTTTTTTTTGGTATAATTTAAATTGTAAAAATGTAATACACCATCAGCTACCTTATATACAAAGCAAAACATTTGTATTTTATACTCATATTTATATATTTTGATATTTGCATTCAGTGGCTACTGGTTGCATGGAACCCCAGCTTCTCTAAAGCACATCTGATCCAAGTGATCTTTCCTGAGTGTTCTACCTTCTCTACTTGCAATCATCTAACCAGGCACTGAGGATCATGTGGGGGCAGTGTCGGGGTGTGATAATTACGTGTGCTCACAAATATATTTGCACTCGTTTTTGCACACACCCATATTTTTAAAATTTTGTTTTAACTGCAAAAACAATATAACAATGATAGTAGGGTACTAGAAATGGGAAAAATCACTCTGAAACTTACCACAGTAACAAATCTGCTGCTTCAGTATTCTTTGTTCACCTTGCTATATGCACACAGAATGTATACCTAGTTGTATTTTTCTGAATAGTTTTATTTCCTCCTTTGATCATGGAACCCTCTGCAGGGATCATTGTCACAATTACTTCAGAGTCTTAATATTAGTACAAAAGTCCCCACTATCAACTCTCACTGTTGAAGTTGTCACTAACAACTTGTAGAAACTTTTAACCTAGAATTCGCCATCTCGATCAAAATTCCCACATGGGTTTACATGTATGTGCTGATCAAAACATTTAGGTTTCACATAGATTCGAATTAGTGGATTGAAGGGTGTTGGGCTGTTCTATGAGGGCAGCAATGCATGTCATGTAAATGTGTGCATTTATTTTACTTTAAAAAAATTTTTTTATTTTTAAATCATGTTTATTCCAGTAGACTACAATTGTCTCACTTTTTCCCCCTTTGCCTTCCTCCACCCATCCCACCCTGCCCCGCTCTCCCGCAGTCACTTCCCGCTCTGTTGTCCACGTCCATGGGTCATTCATACATGTTCTTTGTTTAGTCCCTTCTCCTTCTTCCCACCATTGTCCTCCTTCCCCATCCCCTCTGGTAAGTTTCAGCCTGCTCCATGTTTCCATGCCTGTGGTGTATTTTGTTCGTTAGTTTATATTGTTGAATAGATTCCACTTATAGGTGAGATCATATGGTATTTGTCTTTCACCAACTGGCTTGTTTCACTTGCATAATATTCTCCAGTCCCATCCATGTTATCACAAAGGTAGGAGTTCCTTTTTTCTTTTATTTTTAAATGCAGATTTTATTTATTTATTTATTTATTTAAATGTCAAAATCCATTATATAACATTAAAAAATTTAAATCCATTATAAAGTCTCAGCAATTAAAACAACATGACATCAACACAGAAATAATCAAGTAGATCAATGAAATATAGTGAGCATTCTAGAAACAAACATATATATCTGTCTAACAATGTAATATATGATTAAATTGATATTTCAAATCAATGGGGAAAATAAGGCTTATTCAACAAATAAGGTGCATGGACCACTATTACTTGAAATAAAACAAATATAGAGCCCTATTTCACACATTATAAATATAATACAAAAAATATTCAGATGAGTTAAAAATCAATATGTAAAATATAAGGAGTTTTAGGAGAAAATACAAAATAATATTTTTCTTACCCTGAATTAATACATTCAAACCCATAGGCTATAAAGGAAAATATTGACATTATGACTATATTAAACACTTAAGACTATATATATAGTAATAAAAGTTAAAGGACAGGTTATAGAATAGGAAAGTATTTGCAACACATCTGAAAAGGGTTAATAGTTTTGTTTTGTTTTTAGGGAAAAAATTCTACAAACACTCAAAAAATGGATAAAGAATACCAAAAAGTCATTGAAAGCTTTTTAAAAAAAATAGAAATAGGCAAGAAATATATAAAAACAGGTTAAGTTTCAAGAAATAATAAAGTATCAATTAAAATAACATCATTGTCCAATCAGGTTAATAAGTATTAAAAACATTGGTAATATCAAGTATTGGTGAGTTGTGAAAGGAACTGGGTATTCATAAACTTTTTCTATCTTCTTAATGCAGTCTCTTTAGCGTATCTTGCAGTGCTGGTTTGGGTGAGGTGTATTCTTTTAGCCTTCTTTTGTCTGGGAAACTCCTTACTTTGCCTTCCATTTTAATTGAGAGTCTTGCTGGGTAGAGCAGTCTTGGTTGCAGGCCTTTGCTTTTCATAACTTGGAATATGTCTTGCCATTTCCTTCTGGCTTGTAGTGTTTCTGTGGAGCAGTCCGCTGCTAGCCATATCAGGGCACCCTTGTATGTTACTACCTCTTTCTCCCTTGCTGCCTTTAGGATTCTTTCTTTGTCTTTGATGTTTGGCATTTTAATGATGGTGTGTCTTGGAGTGGACCTCTCTGGGTTTCTCTTGAATGGGACCCTCTGTGCTTCCTGGACTTGTGTGACTTTTTCTCTCCTCCAATGAGGGATGTTTTCCATCATGACTTTCTCAAATAGGTTCTCTATCCCTTGTTCTTCCTCTCCTTCTGGGATCCCTATTATATGGATGTTATTACTTTCCAGGTTGTCCTGCATTTCCCTGAATGCTTCTTCATTCTTTCAAGTCTTTTTTCATTTTCTTGCTCTTGCTAGGAGCTTTTTTCTACCTTATCCTCCAGCTTGCTGATTTGGTCCTCAGCTTCATCTAGTCTGCTTTTGATTCTACTGTGTTCTTCAATTCAGAAATTGTATTCTTCATTTCCTCTGGTGTCTTATTGATAGTTTCTATGTCCCTTTTCATGTTGATATAGTTTGCAGTAAGTTCCTCATAGTTTCCTTGTAGTTTTTGGTAATTGTCTCTGAGCTCATTGAACTTCCTTAGAACTGTTGTTTGGAACTCAATATGTGATAGTTTACTTGCCTCTATTTATTTAGTTCTCTTTTCAGGGATTCCTCATTTCCTTTCAATTGCGGGGTGTTTTATTTTCCTCCCATTATTTGTGAGACACTTCTTTTTTGCTTCTGCTTCTTATATTGATCTGTCTTGATTTCCTGACTTCGTGGTATGAACTTCTATGACAGTAGACTGCTGTTTTTACTTTCTGGATCTGCCTCTGATGATGTCAGATGTTGATCCTCTCTGACCTTAGGCAGCCTGTTCAAGACTTTCAGGAATCTGCTCTCTGTAGCTGTTTTCTTCAGCTGTTAATCTAGTCACTCTGCACTCCAGAGGCCAGATTAGACACCACAGAGTGGGGCAGAGTCCCTTCTGGGGGTGGGGTTATTCAGTCCTTTCACACTGCTGCTGCTCAAGCGAGTGATCTGCCTGAGTCAGATGGCTGCTGCCAAACTGGGGAGGAGTCATCACCATAATCCCACTAGCTACTCTCCCAGTTCTCTCTCCAAAACCGCCATCTCCAGTCTCTCCTCAAGTGTGTCTCGACAACTCTGTTCCCTCTTCAGCCAGGGATTTACCATCTGTGGCTGCCACCCTGTACTCAGCAGTCATGCATAAGCACTACTGGGGCAGGGCTGTTGTGTCCTCTCAGGCCGCTGCTGCTTAGGGGAGAGGTCTGCCTGAGCCAGATGGCTGCTGCCTCATGGAGGATGAGCCAGCACCAGGATCCCATCAACTACTCTCTCAGTTCTCTCCCCGAAGCCTCATTCCCCAGTCTCTCCTCAGGCATCTCCAGCCCACTCTGCCCCTGCCTTTCCTGGAGACTATGATAAGTGCCTGCAAATAAAAATTTATGGCTTGGCCCTTTAAAAGGCTCTTTGTGTCTCCAGCCACCAGTCCCTGGCAGAGAGCAACCCTGCTGCTTTTCGCAACTGGCTTTTATCTGTGTACTTTTTGGGCTCTGGTGCTGCAGGCTGGAGTTCAGACCCCACTTTCCTCAGGGGGATCCAACTAGCCATCTCAGTATCCTTCCGGTGCTGCTGCCCATGGGCACCCAGCCCGCCTTCTCAAGCCTCTACTGCACTCCTTACCCCATAGAAGAATGTGCTAAAGCTGATTCTTCTGTCTTTCCGAGGTTATAAGCCTCCTTTCTCACTATTGTTCAGTTGTTTGTTCCAGGTAATTTCTCCACAATTTAGTTGTAATTCTAGATTTGTCCTGGGAGAAGGTCAATGTGACTTCCATTCACTCTTCTGCCATCTTGATTCTCTAAGTGTGTGCGTTATTACAATGTCCATCTCATGTCATTGTATTCTAAGAAAGGTTCCTTAGCACATTGTTTCATTATTTATGTACATTACCATACATATTAAATATGGCATAAAATTAAATCATAAGTTGTATCCACTATAATACAGTATCATATACAGTAAAAAACAGAACCATGAGTACTCATTCATTGTTAAATAATTAGATAATTAAAGTTTTAAATCCTTTATACTATGTAAAAAATACTTGGTGGGTTGTTATATAAAGGTTTTAAAAAACACTTTTATTTATTTTTTAGAGAGAGGTTGAAGGGAGGAAGAAAGAGGGAGAGAAACATCAATGTGTGGTTGCCTCTCGTGCACCCCTAACTGGGGATCTGGCCCACAACCCAGACATATGCCATGACTAGGAATTGAACCAGTGACCCTCTGGTTTGCAGGCCAGCACTCAACCCACTGAACCACACCAGCCAGGGCTGTTATATAAACTTTTAGAGAATGTTTTTTTGAGGAAATTGATTGCCTACTTTGGGTGGGCTGCGAACACAACACTATTGTTCCATTTATAATGATGAAATATAGGCTCTTGCTATCCCAAATCTTGCTATGAAGCCATTTTCAAGGAATGGATATTAGATTTGAATACTGAAGGATGTCTATATTTACCTGTATCCCTCAGTAGCCTCTGAGAATCTTAAAAACTGAACTATACTAATCAACAAAACAAATAAGCAAGCAAAATAGGACCAGAGATGTGGAAATAAATAACAAGCAGACAGTGACCAGAGGGGAAAGGAGAAGAGGATGATGAGGGAAAGAAGGGGAAGGGTCAAGTCAAGGAATATCTATAAAAGACCCATGGACAAGGCCAATGGGGGGCAGGGAGGACTGAATGTGGAAGGTAGGGGGTGGGTAGGGCAGGGGAGAGTAATGGCAGAAAAATGGGGACAACTGTAATTGAATAACAATTTTTAAAAATTTAAAAACAAAACAAACTATAATGTATTTGTTTTCACCTAGCATAGAACACAGTGCCTGATACTTAATAGGTTTAATTCACATTATCCTGGAGTAAGCGAATGAATAGATATCATAATTTATCCAAAATTGCTCCTGTTATTGAATTAACATATCTCTAATTTTCATTTTCTATTTAAAAAAATAGCCTTATTTCTCTTGTAAAGATCATAGCCAAGGAATTTCAGTGTGTGTTACAAGGCAGCAACAAAGCATTGCATGAGTATGGTCAAAAGCCCTACTTCTTATTTTCACAGTAGAGCCATATGGTTTGATGTGATTGTACAGATGTGGACAAAAGTAGGTTTACAGTTGTGAGTATGTGAAACAATTTATTCTTGTATTTATTAATTTTGCATTACTTTTTTGTATTACAACTGTAAATCTACTTTTGTCGTCCCCTGTATTTCCTTTCCTGTTTTTCCTGACATTAATAATTGCTTGGTTTTCTTTATTTATTTTACATTCTTTTACTAATTAAAGTTCATAGTTTACATTGGGATTCACTTCTTGTGTTGTACAGTTTATGGATTTTAACTACTACATAATGCCATGTATTCACCATTACAGTATCATACAGAATAGTTTTATTACCCTGAAAATCCCCTTTGCTCCATCTCTTTCCCCTTTCCCCAGTGAACCCCCTGGAAACCACTGACTCATCTTTTTACTTCTCTATAGTTTTGTCATTTCTAGAATGTCATATAGTTGGAATCATATGTATGTAGTCTTTTCAGACTGGTTTCTTTTACTTAGCAATATCCATTTAAGGTTCCTTTTTTTTGGGGGGGGGGCGGTGATTTAATAGCTCTCCTTTTTACTGCCGAATAATATTCCATCATATGAATGTACCACAGTTTGTTTATCCTTTCACCTGCTGAATGTGCTTTATTTTCTATATATCACTCACTAATTGAGTCCCAAACTCCCCAACAGAGCTGTAAAGTGTCTTTAAATACGTTCAGTAGCCTATAAGTTCTTTTTCTTTTTTTCTAAAATCGCCATGCACACTGTTCCAATCTCTACTGGCTGCCCACTAAATTGTTATCTGGTAGCTTCCCTTTCTGTTGTCTTGGGAAGTCCTTTGGCCTGATTTCTGAGTTGGATCTTCATTTTATTATATGTCTTGTATTTTTATTTCTTGCTTTATTCCCTCATTTTAATGGAGTGCATCCTCCAGTAACTTCCTCGGAAAGGATACATGGGAGATAATTTTTTAAAAAGATTTAGAATGTCTCCAAGTCTTTATTCTATCCTCATAGTTCTGACTTTTCTAGACTGATATTCTAAGAGGAAAACTGGTTGGCTTACTGGTGGCTTAGTATAAACATGCTATTAAGAGATTCCTGAATGGTGAGCACTCTATTATTTCTTAGATCTTTGTCTAATTTTTCTTTCCTACTAGCTTGAAAGCCATTTGACTAATAGCTCCTCCCACCTAATCTTGTTGTAAAATAGTCTGAATTATCCAATTTCATTAATTGAGCATTAGAAACAATCTCTATGCAGAAATCAATGTTAGAGCATAAGAATGGTTGTATTCATCCCTAGCTGGTGTGGCTCAGTAGGTTGAGTGCTGGCCTGCGAACCAGAAGGTCACCTGTTTGGGTCCCAGTCAGGGCACGTGCCTCGGTTGCAGGCCAGGTCCCCAGTCAGGGAAACCACACAGTGATGTTTCTTTCCCACTCTTTCTCCCTCCCCTCCTCTCTATAGAAAAGTAAATAAATAAAATTAAAAAGGACCCCCCCAATAAAAGAATGGTTATGTTCACTTACTAATATTTTCCTCTCCAATTTTAGATTGAAGCAAGTACAAAATAATTAATTAGGCAGAAACTATTTCTGGCAAATAAAATAATTAATAGTTGGAAAGGTATGTTTTAGTGAAGATTGTTTAGTATGGTTTAGTGAAGAGGAAGTAAACACACCTCTTGCTGCCCAGTCTAACAGTCTAATTAATTAGCATCACGCAGCTTCCCCTTTCCTCTTCTATAACTTGCTTTCATCTTCCTTCATTGATACACACTCGCATGAGCACATGTTCCTTACTCTCTTGCTTTCTCTTTTCCTCTTTAAGTCTGCACAAATTTGCACACAAAATTGTCTTCTCTTCTAGCTGTTTTGTCTCTGTATTCCATCAAAAAATATTTTCTGCATCTCTAACTTCATCAAGATATGCCTGACTGAGAATGTCAGAAACACTGAGCAGAAGTGTTTAATCCACAGTTGGCTGTGCTGGTGATGATCAGCTGAGGAAATAATCTTGAATTTTTTCTTAATTATTTGTTAAGATGTAAGTCTTCACTTGATGGAGTAGATTAAACTCCTGCTTCTCATCCCCTACCCTTTATTGTGCAGAGACTCCAATTGTCAATAGAGCTCTCTGCTTTCAAGGAAAGACACATGGAGAGGAAAAGATAGCTGGCCATATATGGGAACGCTGGCTTTAGTGAAGGTTTTCCGTAAGCAGAGTAATTTCATAATTTATTGAACAGTCAGATTCTGGCCATGTTTATATAATTCTGTAAACTAGGGATTGAGAGTTGAGCTGGTCACCAGCAACAAGCCTGGGAAAAGTCAGTCTAGGCTGCTCAAGTTGTAGCTAGGGACAGGAGACTGCAATTCCAGTCCCTGCTCAGCAATCTAGATGAAGCTGTATCGTATCAGGAAAGTCTGTTAACCTCTCCCAGCCTTCGTACTGTCATCTATAGAATGGGGAGAAAACCATCGACCTCCCAAGGTTGCTGCAAGGATTAAAATAGGTGTATGTGAAAACACTTCCTAAATGATAAAGTGTCATGTAAATATTTGCTATTATTATCCAGCCTTAGAGATAACCAAAATGGTGCATTTTTATTCCAAGGTTTTTTTGTTTCCTTTTTATTCAGAGTCTTTAAATGTATTATGTTTTGTTGTTTAGAGAACTTTATAACTATAAAAATTATGAAAGGAAAGATTCAGACTAAAATTAGCAAGGAAGGAAGCATGTTTCTCTGGGATGAGAGCACCCATGACTTGTTGGCCCAAGACAATACATTCATAATTTTGTTTCATGAAGTTTGCCCACATGTTAAGAGCATATCATGCTCAAAAGACACATTTAGTGAATATTTGAGAATGATGGTGATGAAGATCAAGTGTCAGTAACTGGTCAGGTGGGCAACATAGGCAACTGTTCATACATTGGCTGTAGCTGGAGTAACTACTTTGGAGACACTGGTGGAACCAGAATGAATGCCATAAAATAGGTGGATTTCCTCCCCTCCATTTCAGCCCATTTGCAGTCCCCTTTCTGCACATCATCTGTACAAGGCTCAGGATCTACAAGGCTGAATCTTTATGGACTGAAGACATTTCTTACATTTTCATTTTAGAAGAAAGCTACTGTGATGATCTGCTTTATGTGTCAGAGTGGCTAAACTATAGTACCCAGCTATTTAATCAAATGCTAACCTAGATGTTGCTGGGAAGATATTTTTTTAGATGTGGTTACATCTATATAAAGTTGCCTTTATGTAAATTATTTTTTAATTCTATTTTATTGATCATGCTATTACAGTTGTCCTGATTTTTTTCTCCTTTGCCCTCCTCCAGCAAGCACTCCCTACTCCCTCAGGCAATCAACCTGCCATTGTTCATGTCCATGTGTCATGTGTATGTTCTTTGGCTACTCCATTTCCTATACTGTACTTTACATCCCCAAGGCTATTCTGTAACTATTTATACTTCATAAACCTTTATGTAAATAAGATTATTTTGAATAGTGTAGGTGGGCCTCATCCAATCATTTGCAGGCTTTAAGAGTAAAAACTGACATTTCCTAGAGCAAAATGCTGCTTCGGGACTACAACATCAACTTCTGTGTAAGTTTCCAGCCCACCAGCTTGCCTTGTAGATTTTGAATTCCTTAAAGTAAATCAATCTATCATCTCTCTGTCTGTCATTCATCTATCATCTATCTATCTATCTATCTATCTATCTATCTATCTATCTATCTATCTATCATCTATCTCCTTTTGGTATTGTTTCTCTGGAGGGCCCCGCCTGATACATCTTCTCTCTATTCAGAGTGTCCTTTTATTTATTTATTTTTACTCTATTGTAACCTACTGTCAGCAGCTCCAGCCACAAATTTTCTTCCAACAAGAAAAATCAACTGCATTTCTGAAACTACAAACCACGTAAACTAATTCCAAATTAAATCCAACTCTGATCTTAAAATCTACTAAACTTTGATATAACTGAAATACATTTTTAAAACCCGTGTCAATTTTACCTCATCAAAAGTCAAAAGGTCAGAACATCTGCCTCGGTTCTTATAACTCTACAGTTTCTAATTATTCCCTCAGCTGGCCCCCTTACTTAAACACATGTCAGATAATAGGGAATCTCAATATACCAACAAAGTAGCAGTTATCTCAGGGTGCCGAGGCAGTAGAACTCAAGTTATAAATTTTATATTTCAATGAGGCAGTCTTTCCTTGGACACTAAGCTTGAAAGGTGGTGATCTCATAATTTAAGGTTTCTGGGTCACTCAGGAGTGAAAAATTCATTCCTGTTTAAGTAATTCTATGTGCAGGACCGGTCCTGGAATCCTTTACATACATTCTAATCACTTGAATTCTGTGAATCATAAATGTTATGAACCTTACCTCTGGCCATTCTCAGGCAGACCAGTCAGGGTCTGAGTTCTGTGAGTCATTTATCATACACTTCAGTTTTAATCAGTTCCCAGTGGGGTTACATGTGAGCCTTTGCAATTGTCATGACTGCATTGTATACACACATATTGATTGTCCTCTCTAATTCCCAGACCTGGTGCCTTGCCCTTCTGCCTGACTTGGGTGAAGCAGCATGGAGGCACCATGCTGGCCCCTGAGGGGTGTGGAAAGAACCTGGTGTCACTGGGCAGACGTTCCTTAATGGTAATGCTCCCTTGAGTCAGTGGTCTCCAAAGAGACCATGAGTGTGGCCTGTTGATGAGGAATGTAGTCATAGTCACACAAAAAGGTCCCCAGTCTCCATCTTAGGACCCCATGCATGGCCTATTTCCCCTGCTATAGAAAGAAACTGGACAGGACCTCCCTTTAAGAGCCTGTCAGCCCTCATCACTAATCAGCCCAGGGGCTACTCAGAATGACTGGAGGCACTCTTCTCCACCCCCTACCAACTGCACTGCCCTCTCTCAGCTCTGCCATCTGGGGAGCCCCACACCAGGCCAGAGCAAGCAAGCTTTGCTTCTGCATGGTCCTGCAAAGCTTTCCATCAGGCAAACTCCTGCAATATTTATATTTATACAGGCAGGGCTCAGACTCTTTCTACCAATAGAAACCACAGCAGGTAAGGACTGGATATGGTTCGGGTAGTTTGTTCATCCCATGATAGCAAACCTGTCAGCAGTTGCTCACCTGGCAGGGATTTCACTTACCAGAAGGGCCAGAAAGTTAAGCCTTGTCACAATCTATGCACTGGAAGAAATACATATCAGAAAATCACGTAGATTCCTCCTCCCTTTTCTTCAGAGGTTTGATTTCATTCACTCACAGGGAAAAGTCAAAATCCTCCTCCTGATGGATGCTTGTCTCAGGACTCAGTGCCAGTACATTGCAGGGAGGGTGAGCACAGCATATATATTTGTTTGCAAAGATATCATGACATGTCGCCATAGAGCTTTTGTGACTACCTGTCCTATTGTGAACTGTTAGAAAACTTAATGATTGGCAAGAAAATCCATAGAAGGGAGGGAGGCAAGAATATCCATAGTTTCAGCAAAAATGCATGGGTGTACTCAAGCCTCAGTTAACAATTGTTCCCAAATATTTCAGCAAACACGCCCTAGACATAGGTTTTCTGAGAGAAGACAGTGACAAAAACCTGGGGGTTAAGTGAATTTTCCCATGGTAGTGAAAGCTGTCAACACAGAAGCAGCTCAATTTATCTAAAAACTAAAGCTTTCACTAGCTTGCGCCTCTTATCAAATTGGTTTTGCATGGATAGGAATTATTTTTAAGTATTCTAAAATGGTATCATTTCCTAGTGGCAAATTTTGGGGGGTATATTTTGAAGCTAGCTAAAAGGGAAATGTCCTATTTTTAAGGAGCAGCATTTCTACATTTTAAAAATAAGGTGTTCTCACAACAATAAGAAAAATTTAAAAATAAATAAGTAATAAAGAAAGAAATAAAATCAGGTGTTCTCAGTGGGAACAGGGTTTTGTCTTTGTCTGTGTTGGCTATTGTTAAGTGCATCCTAGATTGAAAATCTATATGAAATAACTGCAAGGAAAGGCATGGAGAAAGTTTATGTTGGAAAAGCAAGAGGGAGACACATACACATATGTAATACAGAGATGATTTATCTATAAATTTAGAAAGCCTTTTCATGTCATGTTTGTTTGTTTGTTTTGCCTCCTCTATCTTGCTAGTTACTTGTTATTTCACTGTGAGCATTGCAAACTTGGAGGGCTGCAGAGGTGCTAGGCTCCATCAAGATATCCAAAAATTGGCTCCGTACCTAGGCTAAATTAGAGATTGGCTGGCAGAATCAGTTCACAGACCCTGGATTTTCAGGGATTTCTCATAAAAGAAGACGGGGCTACAAGCCTGTGGGACTCACACTCCAGCCAGCAGCAGTGCAACATGCTCCATCCAACAAGCCAAAACCCATTTTAAAATAAACTCTGAATCTTCATCAGGCATCATGTCCAGCCCTCGTAAAATACTCCCAAAAGTGTAGTCCTCTGTTCTCTTTAATGAGGAAGGGAATCTGTTGAATCTTACACGGGCCAGGGCTTTGAGATTTTTTGCCAAAGGATCCAGGTCATTTCATCAAAAGGCCCAGGTCATTTGTGCCCTGCATTGATTAGGCTGCCCCAGTATTGAAGGAAGAAGGGAAGGTAAGAATCCTACAGAAAAAAACCTTTTGGTTTTTATCTTCCTTGGAACTAAACAAACTGTGTGATGGTCTGGTATAAGAAGAATTAATGCAGTAAAGAAATGTATTAGACAGCTCGAGCAGATAAGTCTATGCCAAAAGGATCTGCCATCTGGGTCTTTTGTGCTTACTATATCAACTAGAAACCACTTCTCTCATTTATGAGTAGCTAGTAGATAGCTTTACTATTCCTGAGAGATATACTTTATTCTGTGGACAATGAGTTTTAATAATTAAAAGTCTTTTTGTGTGTGTTATGGTTGACTTTGGGTTCTTAGCTCTCTATTTAAGCACTAAAGAGGAAGTAAGGAGGTTTATTTTTTAGGCCAAGAGGTGCTTTTTAAAAAAATCTTATTTATTTATTTGAGAGGGAGAGAAACATTGATGCAAGAGAGAAACATGGATCGGTTGCTTCCCATATGAACCCCAACCAAGGGCCTGAAACTGCAACCTAGGCATGTGCCCTGACCAGGTGTTGAACCTGCAACCTTTTGGTTATAGGATGACACTCCAATCAACTGAGCCACACTGGCCAGAGCAAGTATTGCATGTTTTTAAAATTATTGTGGCACACCTGTTGAAAATCGCTGCTCTATGGGTATAGTGAAGAATCAAGAGTTGAACTAGGTGACCTTAGTCCCAATCAGAGCCTTAATATAAAAACTGGATCAGAGCCTTACATCTTTCGGGTACAGTCAATCATTCACCAACCTGAATGTGCAATCTCTGTGAGAGCAGGGACCTTATCTGCCCATAGCACACACTCTGTAAATATCATTGAATATTTTCATTGGGCTGTGTCTTAGTTATGGCTGCTATAACAAATACCATAGACAGGTGGCTTAAACGACAAACATTTATTTGCCACAGTTCTGAAGGCTGAGAAGTCCATGATCAAGCTACAGGATGGTGTAGCTTCTGGTGAGAGCTTGCTTCTTGGATCATAGATGGCTACCTTCTTGCTATACCCTCACATGGCAGAAAGAAAGATCATCTCTCTTGTATCTATTCTTATAAGGGCATTAATCCCATTCAGGGACTCCACATTTATGACCTAATTACTTCCCAAAGGCCTCAACCCCAAATACTAACACACTAAGGGCTAGGGCTTCAACATATGAATTTTGGGGAGACACAAACATTCAGTCCATAGAACATTGATAATTTCATTAGGTGACACCAATGAGGCTAACACTTTAAGAGTAATTCATGCAGGAGCAAGCTGCACATTACATTCTGTATTATGTGTGACATTGTGAAAAAATGCTTAAATAGGTGTTAGGAGACTTGAGTTCTAGTCCTGCCTCTGCTCCCATTATGTTCGGTGACCTTCAGTAATTTGTTGAACTCTCTGGGACTTTTATCTCCTTATTTCTAAAATGACTAAATAATTGTTAAGCTTTCTTCAGTCCTAAAATTGTATGATTTCATGATTCCAAACCTTGGCCGATCATCCAAAAATGCATTCTCTGAATAAAGAGGTCTACTAGGCCTAAATGGAAAAGCCAGCTTCTTGGTAGAAAGAATTACTCCAGGCACATGGCCTAAAGACAGTGACTCAGAAGTACCACCTTCCTCTTTTCCTTAACAGGTGTTCTTTCAGTGGAGGTGAGGGGCAAAAAGGGAAAGAATAGGCACTGATGCACAGAATGAATGGGGAGACTGAATGTGGCTCTAAACCGCACTATGGTCTATCATGTAGTATTTAGAGAGGGAAAAATGGAAAAGGGAGAACTCACCTTTATTAAATGATTTTCTAGTAGTTCTTTTAAGGAAACATGCAATCCACTGTTCATGGAATATGCATCCTGTAGTGGTGCTTCTCAAAAGATATGACCATGTCCTAATGTCTGGAACCTGTAAATGCAACCTTATTTGGAAAAAGGGGCTTTACAGGTATAGTTAGGATGCCAAGATGAGATCATCTTGAATCATCACTAAGTCCAATGACAAGTGTCCTTAAAAGAGAAAGAGAAGAAGGCCACATGGAGACAGTGGCAGAGATTAGAGGAATGCTGACAACTAGTGGAAACTAGGAGAGGCAAGGAAAGACTCTCTAGGGAGGGAGCACAATCCTGTAGATACCTTGATTTTAAATGTCTGGTTTTTAGAACTGTGGGAATAAATCACTACTGTTTTAAGCAGCCAAATTTGTGGTAATTGGTTATAGCAGCCGTAGGAAACTATTACACATCAGGTGAATATATTTAAAAAGATGGACATTATTAATCAAGAATTCCAATATCTCTTTTCCTATTAACATCATGGTTGGTTGTATTAATAATAAAAAGCAAAGAACACTGACATAAAACAATAATATTATTAAATAGGGTCATCAGATATCTTTTGCTTACATAATAGGTATCCTTAAATACCACCTCCTGAATGAACCATTGTTTTCTTAAAGACTTTTTTGTAGAAGGAAGGAAATGCTCCACTATCAGAGAAAAGGGTTTCCTCTTTATATATGTCCATTCCTGACTTTGTTTTTGTAACTTCATTTCTGTACATTTACACTCTTCATTAACCTCTCCATTTCAGGGTATTTCAGCTTCATAGAGCAATAGTAGCAATAATATTCTGCTCTTTTACTATATGTTTATCAGTTGACTATCTGTTCTTGTTGGCCTCTTCTCAGAGCTCTTTTTCAGTACATCTTTTAATAACTGTTTTCCCACATAGTCTTCATTTCAAATATAGAGAATATGTTAATCAACTTACTAGTTCACCTTTGAAACTGAACAGCTTACAATGTTTGTGATAATGTTGGATTTATTGATTTCCAAATGAATGATTTTTTAAATAACAGCACATTGTGTGCTTGCTTGTTTTTCACAATTCAGTTCAGTGTCTGAACAACTTTGCTTTGATGGTTAACTTCCATTGGGAAAACTATGAAAGCATTTACTTCTTACTGGTCTTGAATCTTCCTGACAGTTCCACATTTCCATGGTGCAAACCAGTGGGTCGTACCACTTGTTTCTCCCTTCACATCTCTTGCAAGATCCCACTTGAGACTTCACTGTTACCTTACTTCCATTGCTTTTTCTTATTATTCAATTCAATTCAATTCAACAAGCAAACATTAAATACCTACAACATGCTAGCTATGTGAAAGAAACCAACACAAAGATGGGTCATTTCAGTAGATGGTGGTAAGAAGTGACTTAGATTGGGTATGAGCCAGTGTGTTCAGATTTATATAAAAATTTAGAAAGCCCTGGCCGGTGAGGCTCAGTGGATTGAGGGCCAATATGCAAACTGAAAGGTTACTGATTGGATACCCAGTCAGGGCACATGCCTGGGTTGCAGGCTGGATCCCCAGCTCGGGGCATGCTAGAGGCAACCAAACAATGTATCTCACACATCGAATATTTCTCTCCCTCCCTTCCCCTCTCTCTAAAAATAAATAAATAAAATCTAAAAATAAAAATAAAAAAACGTAAATATCCTGGAAAGGAAGTTATTGTTGGACAGACTTCTTTAGTCCTGAACTTACCTTCCAAGAGAGCGCAGGATCTCATCCATTAAGCGAGCAGAGCAAGTTAGCTACTTACTACTTGTCACAGTCAGAATTAGAAGCATAGGTTTTATAGTAACTTTTGGTTTCTCGTAGTTATAGAAAGGGAGCAAAACATCAATAATGCTTCCATCTGAACACCAGGAGAGACCAACTGAATGTGGAAAATGTCAAATCTGTTAAAGAAAAAAAAAACAGGAGGGGGGAAATAAAAGTGAAAGAATATATTATGCAGTCATATGTTAATGGAAAAGTTTAACAGATCTTGAAACATTGTCATATATTATTTCATTAAATAGTTTAATTTATTTTCTTAGTTTCTTTACCAGTTTTTATCACTGAAAGGGAAAGAAGGATTAAATAAGCCCTAAATGTTTTATTATATTAGAATCTTTCAGTTGCTGCCATAGCTACATAATCATTAGTCCAACTCCATGGTTCACTATTAGAAAGCCAGTATTGCTCTTTCTCTAAACTGTGTTCTCAACTCAGCCTTTATTAAAAAATGAAGGTATTTTTATTTTCTCCTTGCTATCTTATTCAATTGATTGAGAAATTTGATGGTGAAGAAGTATTATTTATTGAGACCCTAAGCAAACACAACTAAAACTAAATTAATCATCTACACACAAACACTCCAAAATTCCACCTGTTGTTCCTGCTGGATCTCCTCCCTCTATTGGGAAGTGGGAACACACTTCCCAATGCCCAGCACACACGGAGGACTGAGAAAGCATGCCTAAGACCAGTAAAAGGATCACCAGTCAATGCCCAGGACTCAGAAGTTGCAAAGCAGGACTTTGTAGCAGAGCCTGTCTTTATATTGTTACATTGTCCCAGATACTCTCCTTGCCCCAGGGGGATGCTCTGTTCTCACCATCATCTCCATCCTCCCTGTGCAGGTGATTATTCTCTTCTTTTGTGTTAGGTACAGGCACAGCTGCTATAACAAAAGATCCAAAGCTGTAGCGGCTCAAACAAAATGGAGTTTATTTCTCTCACCTAACAGTGCAAGAGAGGCAGGTGGGTGGTTTGTGGGGATAGGCAACACCCCTCTTTGAAGTCATTCAGAGACCCAAGTGGCTTCTACTTTGTTGTGATGACAACCCTAATCTGTGTGGCTGAAATTGGCTACACTCCATGTTTGAGTTCCAGCCTGTGAGATGGGCGAAGAGAATGGAGGACAAGTGACTTCCTTAAGGGATTAAACGTTGCACCCACCATTTCTGTTCTATTTACATCCTACATGTGAGTGGGGCCAGGACTTGCAGGCTTTAAGAGTAGACCATGTGTCCTGCTAAAACTCAAAGGAAGAGGCGAGAATGAACACTGGGGCCATTAGCAGTCTCTGCCATACCCCTGTGCAACCATAGGGAATATCCTCCCTATTACACATTCATCACCCTGCATTGCAATTTTTCATTCGTTTCTTGCAAAAGGGGTAAGCCCCACCCAAACCAATCAACTCAGGGAAGCCAAATGGCAAGAAAAGCAAAGAAATAATTGCTAAATATTTTTAAAAATTTCATCATTTAGCTTCATGACTATAAATGTGAAGTAGATATTAAAAACTTACAAATATTTTTAATTGAAATTTCTGATTTCCCTTTCTCTTTATCAGCTGGTTTTATGTTTTCTTTAATTATGCATATTATATCTTAGACATATGTATTAAGGTTATAATAAAATTTCAGCTATCTTAAAACAGTTTATTCTATCTAAAATGACAATGACTGAAAACTTTTATATTTGAAACTAAAGAATACTTAAAACATTAGATATTTTGTGTTTTTCTACCATAAAATAAATACTAAGTTGAAATATTAGGCTAGCAGTATGTTATTATTTTTACTTAAAAGGACGCAATAAAGGTGCATAATTCTATTATTCGAAAGAGGGAGACAATTGACTAGAGTAGGGTTATAAACTGTAGAATGTTGAACATCAAAGCCAGAAAAGAAGTTCAGAGCTCATTTTGCAGGTTTAGAAACTGAGGTCCCAAAAAACTGAGAAGTGTCCACTGGTAGTTACAAAATTGTCATGGGGATGTAAAGTACAGCATAGGAAATATAGTCAATAATATTGTAATCACTACGTATGGTGCCAGGTGGGTACTTGGAAATATTGGGAGGAAAACTTTGTAAAATATATGATTGTCTAACCAATATGCTGTATACCTGAAACAAATACAAACTAATATTAAATGTGAACTGTAATTGAAAACTTTTTTAAATTATAATTTCAAAAAGTAAAAAAAAAGAAACTGAAGTTCCACACACCTCAAATTTTCATGTCAAGAATGCTACTATTTGTGGCATAGTTTTCATGGCAGATAAAAGTGAGTTGTCTAAAAATAATAAAATTCTGAATACACATATTGTTGTTGAGGTTTGGAAGGAGGTAAAGACTGATTTTTATGGAATATGGTAATCTTCTCCTATTCCTATGTTATTAAACATACTGTAACATTCTTAAAACCCTTTCAAAAAACTGAAAAATTGGTATTCAGAATGGCTGGATTTAGGAAGACTGCAATGAGTGGTGAAGAGTTCGTCTAACATTGTAATCAACTAAAACTTTTTACCAATTTTTTTAGGAATCACATGTGTGGTCACCACAGCATCTGGGGAAAGAACAGTGGGAAGCCCTGGTTTGAGTTTAGAAAGAGCATCATCAAATCTGGGTATGTCCAGAGGAGGGAAACTTCGAAGTGACACGATGGTGAATCTGTATCCTAAGCTTTCAGAAAGACAGTTATTAGAACAGGAATGTTGGAAGACAGAAGACTTAGGAAATATAATAACCATCCTCACATATTTGAAGGGCTGCCCAGCGGCAGGATGATTAACTTACACAGGATGATCAACTGCCAAGAGTCTACACGGGGGTTTTGCCTTGGATTGAGCTTCTCAGGGTAACTTTGAAGATTCATCCCAAATCTAAGACTGATTCTCAGTGATTCTTAGTCTAGCACCTAAGTTACTAATCACACTTTACGAAATTTAAGAAATAATACACCAAACCTAAGGATAGGCACCTGTTTCTTGCAGCAAGAACCTAACAGACTTAGAGAAAACAGTGCTTCTGTGCGTGTGTGTGTGTGTGTGTGTGTGTGTGTGTGTGAGAGAGAGAGAGAGAGAGAGAGAGAGAGAGAGAGAGCGCGCGTGAGAGCGTGAGAGCGCGTATTAGCCGTCTGAATCTCTAGTAAACTGTATACTCATCTATTTCCCAGGCAGGCCATCTACTCTGTGTCCCCTTCCCCAGACACTATGCTAGGAACTCTAAGGGTTTCAAATCTCATCTTTCTGTATATGGAGACAAGACTGACATGCCTAAGGTGATCAGAAAAACCAGCAGACATTCTGAAACTCTTTCCCTCAGTTTTCCCTTTCCATTCTCCTCCCTATCTCTTGCTCTCCTTTCCAAATAAACAAACAAACAAATAAATAAATAAATAAATAAATAAAAAGAAAACACTCCCTGTGCATAATTCACTACCATTATCACAACCATCTCCATTCAGAAAAGTTCTTCTGAAAAAGGAGGAGGAGGAGAAAAAGGAAGAGAAAAAGAAGAAAACCTCTTGGTCTTTATGGTCCTCTTAGTCAAATACCACCAAAAATAGTATTGTTGACATATTAAATATGGGTTGAGAAATCAGCGTAAATGTAGTCCAGATTAAATCTTTAATATCATCCTTACCTCTAGACCATAACATCAGCAGATGGTCAAAGGAACAAAATGGAACTTGGTCACGTTTTGTACCAATAGAATAGACTCTTTCAGATTGCAGTAAGTCATTTGCCATCCGCAACCTGTGGCCTTCTATTTCTGCTGAGGCACTGACTGAAGATTCCTGGTTTGGAGTTTCTAAGTTGGAACAAAAACATTCAGCAGGTTGCTATTTTTGGATTTTTAACATGCCATGGTGCGTATACTAGCCTACCTGCCTTGCTGAAGAATTCAGCAACCTGAAACCCACAGTGCCTGTAGGAGAATAGGTTTTAGATGTTTAAGTTCTGATCTCATACAAAATGAAAGGTCTGTGATTTGGTGGACAGGCTAGTTCTCATCACCTGTGGGTAGATTGGCCTCTTCAGGAACTCCTCTTAGTCTCAGGAAATCAGCCCTTTGTGTTTTCTTTTCAGTCAGGTACTGGGGAAACAAGAGCTATAAGATAGACTTCCTGTCCTTATGTGGTTACAGTCCTGGTCTGAGGACATAGGTTATTGAAAACTTTAAGTTTGTACAGTCCTTTTAAAAAAGGCAATTTTAGTATATATGTTAAATGAACATGTATTTTTGTAATCTATCCCACACCCTTGTCATATCTCACCAGTCTCTGAGGCAGGCACTTTTATTGTCTCCATTTTTCAGATGAGAAAACTGAGGTATAATGAGGTTAAGAGACTGTTCAGTCTCTTACATAGCAGTCATTGGGCATAGCTGGGAAAGGAACCTAGACTTGCAGGATCCAGAACTGGTTTAGAGGGAGGCTCTGAGAGTTGGACTTTCATGGCCATTCCTTGGGATCCTAAATGAGAATGTAACCTGACCTAGCATTTGCACTTCCAGGATTTATCCCAAGGAAATTTTTAGGCAAGTGTTCTAAGATGACTGTTCTGGGATATTTGTTACAGCTCTGTGTATAATCTTTTGGTATTATGGCAAATGTCATGTCTTCAAAAAGGCTGTTTTGCTTTCCTGTCTCAAATAGCTCCCCTACACTCATCTATCTATCCCCTACACCTATCACTCTATCCCATTACTAAATTCTGTTCTCTTACTAATCTTTTTACAGCCTGCAATTGTTTATTGGTTTTCTTATTTATGAGCTGTTTTCCTAACTGGAATATAAGTTCCATGTAGGCAGGGAGATGTACCTGGCACATAAACAGTATTCAGTAAATATTGGTTGAAAAAAATGAATGAATTAATAACCAAAAGTTGGAGGTTGATTAAATTATGGGATATCCAAACACTGGAATACTCTTCAGTCATTATAAATGACTATGTAGACTTTCAGTTAAGATGGAGGCATAGGTAAACACGCCTTGCCTCCATGCACAACTCTAGCCAAAAAAAAAAAAAAAATGCAGCTGCATTACAAAACAAACATCACCCAGAACTGTCAGATAATCAAGTTGTGTGGAAGTCTAACAACCAAAGACTTTAAAAAGCCACATTCATCCAGACAGGTAGAAGGGGTGGAGGTGCAGAGAGAAGAGGCACAGGGAAAGGAACAGGCTGTCCCACATTCATATGTGGTGGGTAAATAATGGGAGGGATACCTAGGGAGGAAGTGATCCCAGCTCCAGTCAAGACTGCCCAGCCCAGGGTCCCAGCACCAGGAGGATAAGTCCCCATAACCTCAGGCCATAAAAACCAGTGGGTGTTGGTGTGATGGGAGGAACTGTGTCCTCTTAAAGGGCCCACAACAGACTTAGGAGTCACACAGACCCACCTGCTTTGGGATTCAGCACCAGGACAACAGCTGGAAGGACACTAGTGTCATATGGAGAGAAACTGAAGCACAAGTGGGAACACAACTTCCTCCCAGGCAAAACTCCAGAGCCCACACAGTGGCATTGTCCCCTCTGCAAGCCCCCTCACACAAAGAGCAACAGAGTGGTAACACGGGTTGCCCTACCCTGACAATTACCTAAGGCCCCGCCCCATACAACTTAACAGGTGCATTAAGATAGGGAGTCAAAGCAGCTCTACCTAATACTCAGAAAAATACACAGGGAGAATTACCCACGTTGCGCGAGCAAGATGATGGCAAAGGAGTGAATGGGAGTCACGCTGACCTTCTCCTCCCAGGACCAAACTGGAATTGGGACTAAATAGTGGAGTAATCACCTGGAAAACAATGGAATGATAGTGGGAGAGGAGCCTTGGAGCCGTGGACAGACAGTGGATTCAACTCTCACACATCCCAATGGTTGAGAAGTGTGGCAGGGGCTCCAGAGGGTGGGCTGGGAGCCCACAGGCACTAGCACCAGAGGGACATTGATACGGCCAGTTAGCTCCCCCTGAGAAGAATGGGGTGTGAATCATAAACAGGGACCTCTAAACTACAGCAGCTAAAACCAGGAAAATACAGACAAAACGCAACCCCAAAAAGCTTAGGGGCGCTCTCTGCCAGAGACAGGTGGCTGGGAACGCAAAGAGACATTTAAAGGGCCAACTCAAAAATTGGAGTAGCAGCCACCCTCCTTTGATCTCTGAGTAGAGGCGGCAGCAGAGTGGGCTGGTGCCTGGGAAAAGATTGGTGAGGAAAACTTCGTGAAGAAAACTGAGATGGCAGCCAGTGGAGCCCTGGTGATAACGCACCTCCCACTCTGCAGCTACCATCTCGCTCAGGCATAAGGGAATCAATTAACCTGCCTTTTGTGCACTTGGCACACAGCTTGTGCGCCTGTTAGCTGGGGGGCTAAGTGCAGACTGGCTGCAAAAAATAGAGGATCCCTGGCCAAAAGGGTCACAGCTGCATTGAGAGCCTCGAGGAGAGACTGGAGACAGAGGCGTTGGGGAAAGAACGGGAGGAGGAACCGGGGAGTCCTGACTCCTCCTTTCCTTAGTCTCCATTGTGCAGGAAGAGGCCACACCCCCAAAGAGCCAAAAGCCGAAAAGCACACAATAGACAACCCAAAACCACCCAGTGCAGGCGCGCACACTTGCACCGAGTGGTGGGTGAAGGTTGGCAAGCATGTGTGTGGACCCGCACAGGCTGAGGAAGGCTCCCTCCCCATTCCGTAGTCTCCATTTTGCGCAGGCAAGGCATGCCCCCAAAGAGGCAGAAGCAGGGCGTGCACGAACCAGACTGCCCGCGATTGAAATGCAGTTCCCACAAATAGTGGATCCTAGGCCGAAGGGGTCACAGAACTGCACAGAGACCCCTGAGAAAAGACTGGAGACAGAGGTGTAGGGGAAAGAACGGGAGGAGGAACCGGGGAGTCCCGACTCCTCCTTTCCTTAGTCTCCATTGTGCAGGAAGAGGCCACACCCCCAAAGAGCCAAAAGCCGAAAAGCACACAATAGACAACCCAAAACCACCCAGTGCAGGCGCGCACACTTGCACCGAGTGGTGGGTGAAGGTTGGCAAGCATGTGTGTGGACCCGCACGGGCTGGGGAAGGCTCGGGCTGGCAAGGCCTCCCACAGGTTGACACCAATGGGGCCTGCGAGGGAGTGCACAGATCTGTGAGCGCAGATATAAATCGACTGGCGCGGGCCGCAAGTGCAGAGTGGTTCACAGAAATAGTGGATCCTAGGCCGAAGGGGTCACAGAGCTGCCCAGAGTCCCTGGAGGAGTGACTGGAGACAGGATTACCCGGAGAGTCCCCGAGCTGACTTCCTCCCATTTCCGTAGTCCCCATTTGGCGAGGGCAGGCAACACATCCAAAGAGCCAAAGGCGGGGAAAGCACACAATAGAAGACACTAAACTGACCAGTGCCGGGGTGCCCGCCGGTCTGGGGGGGCCAGACGAGTATGCGAGGTCACTAATAAGCCCCCTGGGCTGGGGCAAGCACACGTCAGCCCAGGCGGGCAGGGGATCCTGCCAGGCCGGGGAGTGCGATCAAGGAGCTGGCGTTGAGTACAGAGTGATCCACAGAAGTAGTGGATCCCTGGCTGAAGGGGTCACAGAGCTGCCCAAAGCAAGAGTCAGACACAGACAGTAGACTCCTGGAAGGCTCAAACAAACGACCCAAGGTCAAATAGGGTCAAAAACTGACATCATCAGAGGCAGGCCGAGAAAGAAAAGTAAAGGAAATAAATAAATGAATGAATTAATGAATGAATGAATGAATAAATAAATAAATAAGACCCGCCTACTACCATAGAAGTTTAATCTACAAAGTCAGGAAATCAAGACAGCCCAATTGAAGCAGAAGCAAAAATAAATAAATAAATACATAAATTACTGAACAGACTCTCAATTGAAGCAGAAGCAAAAATAAATAAATAAATAAATAAATTACTGAACAGACGCTCACAAAAATGGGAAGAAAAAGAAGATCCCACCATATGAGTGGAAAAGAGGACTCCCCACAGAGAGAGCTAAATGAAATAGAGGCAAGGGAACTATCAGCTATTGAATTCAAAACAATGGTTCTACGGAAGCTCTATGAGCTCAGCCAGCTAAAACATAACTATGAGAAACTGCAGAGAAACTATCAGGATCTTACAGCAAACTATATCAACCTGGAAGGGGACATAGAAACTATCGAGAAGACACAAGAGGATATGAAGAATACCATTTCTGAATTGAGGAACACAGTACAAGGAATCAAAAGCAGGCTGGATGAAGCCGAGGATCGAATCAGTGAGATGGAGGATAAGGTAGAAAGAAGCTCCCAGAAAGAACAAGAAATGGAAAAAAGACTCAAAAAGAGTAAAGAGGCATTTAGGGAAATGCAGGACAACCTGAAACGCAATAATATCCACATAATAAGGATACCAGAAGGAGAAGAAGAGGAGCAAGGGATAAAGAACCTCCTCAAAAAAGTAATGATGGAAAATTTCCCCAATTTGAGGAGAGAAAAGGTCTCATGGATCCAGGAGGCACAGACGGCTCCACTCAAGAGGGACCCAAGGAGGTCCACTCCAAGACACATCATCATTAAAATGGCAACTATCAAAGACAGAGAATCCTCAAGGCAGCAAGGGAGAAGGAGAAAGTAACATACAAGGGGGCCCCAATACGGCTAGGAGTTGACTTCTCAACAGAAACACTACAAGCCAGAAGGGAATGGCAACAAATATTCCAAGTCATGAAAAGCAAGGGCCTACAGCCAAGGCTGCTCTACCCAGCTAGGCCCTCCATTAAAATAGAAGGGGAAATAAGGAGTTTCCCAGACAAAAGAAGGCTAAAAGAATACATCTCTACCAAGCCAGCACTACAAGAGATGCTAAAGGGACTGGTTTAAGAAGATGAAGGAAAAGAGTAAGAAAGAGAAAAACACAGGTACAAAGAGAAAAAATGAATAGGTTTCTACGAGTAAGAACTCTCAATGTAAATGGACTAAATGCCCCAATCAAAAGACACAGGACAGCTGAATGGATAAGAAAACATGACTCACACATATGCTGCCTACAAGAGACCCACCTCAGAGCAAAAGACCTACACAGATTGAAAGTAAAGGGATGGAAAAAAATATTCCAAGCAAATCGGCAAGAGAAAAGGGCCAGGGTTGCCATTCTTGTATCAGACAAAGTAGATTTCAAAACAAAGGCCATAAAAAGAGACCCAGAGGGGCACTTTAAGGAAGAATCTATCAAGAAGACAAAAACATTGTAAACTTATATGCTCCCTATTTAGGAGCCCCCAAGTATATAAGGAAAATCTTGGACAGCTTTAAAAAAGATATAGAGAACAACACATTGATAGTAGGGGATTTCAACACCCCACTGTCAAAAATGGACAGATCTTCCAAACAAAACATTAATAAACATTGTGGCGCTGAATGACGCACTGAATCAAAGAGACTTCACTGACATATATAGAACCTTACATCCCAAAGAAGAAAAATACACATTCTTTTCAAATGCTCATGGAAGTTTTTCAAAGATAAACACATGATAGGACACAAAGCAAACCTCAGCAAATTCAGGAAAATTGAAATCATACCAAACTTTTTCTCGGACCACAAGGGCTTGAAACTGGAAAGCAACCTCAAAGAGAAACTTCAAAAACTTGCAAACTCATGGAGACTGAACAGTAGACTATTGAACAATGAATGGGTCAATAATGAGATAAGAGAAGAAATCAAAAAATTTCTGGAAACAAATGAAAATGAACAGACAACAGTCCAAAACCTATGGGACACATCAAAGGCAGTCCTGAGAGGGAAGTTCAGAGCAATACAGGCTTACCTAAAAAAGATTGAAAGATTTCAAATAAACAACCTAACACTACAACTTCAAGAATTGGAGAAACAACAAAAAATAAATCCCAGAGCAAGTAGAAGGAAGGAAATAGTCAAGATTAGAGCAGAACTGAATGACATAGAGACGAAAAGAACAATTCAAAGGATCAACCAATCCAGAAGCTGGTTCTTAGAAAAGATAAATAAAATTGACAAGCCTTTAAGCAGACTCATCAAGAAAAAAAGGGAGAGGACCCAAATAAACTAACGGAAATGAAAGAGGAGAAATAACAACCGATACCACAGAAATACAAAGGATTGTCAGAAACTACTATGAACAATTATATGCCAAGAAATTTGAAAACCTGGATGAAATGGACAAATTTTTAGAAAAGTATAATCTCCCAATACTTAAGGAGGAAGAAACAGAAAGCTTGAACAGACAAATAACAGCTGGGGAAACTGAAGCAGTAATCAAGAAACTCCCAGCACACAAAAGCCCAGGGCCGGATGGTTTCACAGGAGAATTTTACAAAACATTTCAGGAAGAGCTAACCCCTGTCCTTCTCAGACTATTCTAAAAAATCCAAGAGGAGGGAAGACTCCCAGACTCTTTTTTATGAGGCCAGCATCACCCTAATCCCAAAACCAGATAAAGACCCTGCAAAGAAAGAAAACTACAGGCCAATTTCACTGATGAACATAGATGCTAAAATCCTCAACAAAATATTGGCAAACTGCATCCAGCAATACATTAAAAAGATTATCCACCATGATTGAGTGGGATTCATCCCAGGGATGCAGGGATGGTTCAATACACGCAAGTCAATAAATGTAATACATCACATAAATAAAAGAAAAGACAAAAACCACATAATCATCTCGATAGATGCAGAAAAAGCATTTGATAAGGTACAGCCCCATTTATGATCAAAACACTAAGCAAAATGGGAATAAATGGGGCATTCCTCAACGTAATAAAGGCCATATATGAAAACCTACATCCAACATCATACTCAACAGGCAGAACCTGGAAGCTTTCCCACTAAGATCGGGAACATGACAAGGATGTTCGCTTTCACCACTTCTTTTCAACATCGTATTGGAAGTCCTAGCCCCAGCAGTCAGACAAGAAAAAGAAGTAAAAGGCATCCAAATAGGAAAGGAGGTAGTAAAGCTATCATTGTTTGCAAGTGACATGCTGGTGTACATAGAAAACCCTGTAGACTCTACCAAAAAACTCCTCAACCTAGTAAGTGAATTTGGCAAAACAGCAGGATACAAAATCAATATTCAGAAATCAAAGGCATTTTTGTACACCAGCAATGAAATAGAAGAAAAATAAATCAGAAAAAAAAAAAAAACACCATTCGATATAGCAAGAAGAAAAATCTAGTACCTAGGCATAAATTTAACCAAAGACCTAAAAGACCTGTACGCAGAAAACTATACAACATTGAAGAAAGAAATTAAGTAAGACACAAATAAATGGAAGCATATACCGTGCTCATGGATTGGAAGAATTAATATCATCAAAATGTCCATACTACCCAAAGCAGTTTATAGATTCAACACAATCTCTATTAAGATACCAATGACATATTTCACAAAAATAGAACAGACATTTCAAAAATTTATATGGAACCATAAACGACCCCAAATAGACGCAGCAATTTTGAGAAAGAAAAACAAAGTAGGAGGGATCACAATACCGGACATCAAACTCTACTACAAAGCCACTATACTCAAAACGGTCTGGTATTGGCACAAGAACAGATCCATAGACCAGTGGAACAGAATAGAAAGCCCAAAAATAAGCCCAGGTCTCTATGGGCATCTAATATTTGACCAAGGGGGCAGAAGCATAAAATGGAGCAATAATAGCCTCTTCAACAAATGCTGTTGGGAGAGCTGGACGGCTACATGCAAAACATTGAAATTGGATCATCAGCTGACACCATACACAAAAATAAACTCAAGATGGATAAAAGACTTAAATATAAGTCGCAACACCATAGAAGTCCTAGAGGAGAACATTGGCAGGAAACTCTCAGATATCCCACTCAGCAATTTTTCACCGATATGTCTCCTAAAGCAAGGGACACAAAGGAAAGAATAAACAAGTGGGACTTCATCAAAATAAGAAGGTTCTGCACGGTGAAAGAAAACATCAGCAAAATGAAAAGGGAGCCAACCATATGGGAAAATATATTTGCTAATGATACATCAGATAGAGGTTTGATCTCCAAGATATATAAAGAACTCACACGACTCCACTCCAAGAAGACACACGATCCAATCAAAAAATGGGCAAAGGACCTGGCCAGACACTTTTCCAAGGAGGAGATACAGAGGGCCCAGAGATATTTGAAAGGATCCTCTGCATCACTAGCCATCAGAGAAATGCAGATCAAAACCACAATGAGAGACCACCTCACACCAGTCAGAATGGCCATCATAAACAGATCAACAAACAATAGGTGCTGGCGAGGCTGTGGAGAAAAGGGAACGCTAGTACACTGCTGGTGGGAATGCACACTACTGCAGCTATTGTGGAAAGCAGTGTGGAATTTCCTCAAAAAGCTGAAAATGAACTGCCTTTTGATCCAGTGATTCCCCTGCTGGGACTATACCCTAAGAATCCCAAAACGCCAATTCAAAAGAACCTATGCACCCCAATGTTCCTAGCAGCACAATTTACAATAGCCAAGTGTTGGAAGCAACCTCAATGCCCATCAGTAGATGATTGGATCAAAAAATTACGGTACATTTACACAATGGAATACTACACAGCAGAAAGAGAAAAAGAACTACTAAACTTCACGACAGCATGGATGGAACTGGAGAGCATTATGCTAAGCGAAATAAGCCAGGGGGCGAAAGACAAATACCATATGATCTCACCTATAAATGGAACCTAACCAACAATACAAAGATGTAAGGAAAATAAGACCAGCAACACTGAAAGGAAAAGATACCAACAGAGACAAGAGGGAAGGATGGAGGGGGGGGCAGGGGAAAAGGAAGGGAAGGGGAAAGTCAAGGAACATATAGCAAGGACTCATGGACAAAACCAAAGGGGAAGAGTTGAGGATGGGAGGGAGGCAGGGAGGGGGCAAGGGAAAGTGGTGGGGGGAAGGCAGAGACAAATGTATTTGAAAAAATAAATAAATTTAAGAAAAAGAAAAAAGAAAGAAAAATACACATGGAGGCAGCCAAAATGAGGAGACAAAGAAACATGGCCCAATGGAAAGACACAACAAAACTCCAGAAGAAGAATTAAACAAAATGGAGGTAAACAACCTATCAGATTGGTTATCAGGATACCTCAGGAACTTATTGGGTACTTCAACACCATAAAAAAGAACCAGGTACGAATGACAGTTGTGTTAACTGAAATAAAGAAAAATCTACCAAACAGTGAAGAAGATGAAGCTGAGAAACAAATCAACAATTTGTAACACAAAGGAAAAAGCATTCAATTGGAACAGCAAGAAGAAAAAAGAATTTTTAAAAAATGAGGATAGGCTTAGTAACCTCTGGGACATCTATAAGCATACTAACATCCAAATCATAGGGGTGCCAGAAGGAGAAGAGAAGGAGCAAGAAATTGAAAACTTAATTGAAAAAATAATGAAAGAGAACTTCCTGAATTTGGTGAAGGAAACAGACATACAAGTAGAGGAAGCACAGAATCCCAAACAAAGTGGATCCAAAGAAGAACATACCAAGACACATCATAATTAACATGCCAAAGGTTAAAGATAAAGAGAGAATCTTAAAAGCAGCAAGAGAAGAGCAATGACCTACAAAGGAGTTCCCATATGGCTGTTAGCTGATTTTTCAGAACAACTTTACAGGCTAGAAGGGACTGGCAAAAAGTAATCAAAGTGATGAAAAGCAAGGACCTGCAACCTAGATTGCTCTATCTAGCAAAGCTATCATTTGGGATTGAAGTGCAGATCAAGTACTCCCCAGAAAAGGAAGAGCTAAAGGAAGTCATCCTCACCAAGCCATTATATGAAATGTTAAAGAGACAATTAACATTAAAATGGCAAATTCACAACTATAAACAATTGAATCTAAACAACAAACTAAGCAAACAAGCAGAAAAGAAACAGAATCATAGAAATGGAGACCATTTGAAGGGTTATCAGTTGGGAGGAGGAAGGGGGAAAAGGTGCAGTGATTAAGAAGTACAAATTGGTAGGTACAGAACAGACAGGGGGATGTTGAGAATAGTATAGGAAATGGAGAGAAGCCTAAGAACTTATAAGCACAACCCATGGACATGAACTAAGAGGTGGGATTGCCAGAGGAAATGGAGGATACCGGGTGGAGGGGGACTAAGGGGGACAAACAGGACAGCTATAATAGCATAATCAAAATATATTTTTACAAGTTAAATAAAGAACTGTGTATACATGTACATCATTGCCAAGTGATTTTGAATGTGTGAGCACATATACTTCATTCCAAAGCCATATTATCTAGCATTGGGATGTCACTGGGACACCATTGGTCCTCTCCATTAACTAATTGTACATTACTAAGCATTAAATTGCCTGTGGCAATGGTCTGAACAAAAAGAATGGTAATTCCAACAGTTGTGTTTCCTAAGCTTGTCCTAAAATCTTTCATGTGACTTCAGCCACTGTCCCTGTGGGGTAACCTGTCCTTTTTTCGAGGCTCACTAAGCTTGTCAATGTGGGAAGTATGCTCCTCTCTTCTCTGGGATCCATACTATATTAACCTCAAAGTTTGGCTTCTTACCTGAAAGTCTTCCCTAAGCAGCTCCCCAAGGGCTGACACCTGGAACCTCAGTGTTCAAAGTCACTATCAACCAAGATTTTGTGCATGGTTAAGGCATTGATTAGGTTATATCAAAGCCTAGATTCAGTGAGTTTTAAAATTTCCTTATTCAGTTGACACATAGGCTTGAACTGTGCAGGTCCATTTTTATGTGGATTTTTTTCCAATAAGTACTGTAAATGTATTTTCTCATTATTTTCTTGACATTTTCTTTTCTATACCTTACTTTATTGTAAGAATACATATACAAAATATGTGTTAACTGTTTACGTTATCAGTAAGGCTTCCATTCAACAATAGACTATTGGAAAAGATTTTTTTAAAGCTTAATTTATTTTTTAGAGAGAGGAGAAGGGAGGGAGAAAAAGAAGAGAAATATCACTGCATGAGAGAAACATTGATTGGTTGCCTGTTGCATGCCCCGCAGTGGGGACCTGGCCTATAACCCATGCATGTGCCCTGATGGGGAATCAAATGAGCAACCTTTCAGTTCACAGACTGGCACTCAACCCACTAAGCCACACCAGCCAGGGATATTAGTAAAGTTTTTGAGGAGTCAAAAGTTATACTTGGATTTTTGACTGCATGGAGGTCCATACTGTTCAAGGGTCAACTGTAATGCCATGTTTTGCATATCTTTATAGAGAGATATAGATATCAATATCATATAGATATCAATGTTGATAGATACAGATGTAGATAACCTTTCATTCTCATTGCCTACCTATCACTAGAGGAAAACAGCATTGTGATATAATGGGACATTTTAACCGGGTTCTGATACCATTCAAAAGAAGAACTTTAATGTTCCTGAAACGAGGTGCGTATTGCCAGGTGGGGTGATTTTCCCATTTCCTATGTGTCCAGAGACCATTACTGGCAGAGCTTCTACCCATGAGACTTTCTTCTTCTTCTTGCATGAAGGATACAATTTGGTTCTGACTCTTGGATTATCGAAGCTGCTGAGCATCCACACAATCTGTTCTGCTAAATCACACCTGGTGCTGCACAGAGAAGGCTCTGGCAAACATCCTCGCCACTGGGACCGAGGCCTCTGACTCTGACGCCAAAACATGGCAGTGTTGCAGAGAGCCTTGGCTCACCGGCACAGTAAATTAACCTGCTTGTTCTCACATTAAATGCTTTATGAAAATTTACTGGGCACAAAAAGAGGGAAGAAAACCCAAGTGGTTCTGCATTGAACCTACCTGGCACCAGTGAAGGAATGAAGCTGCTGAGAAAGTCAACGTGAAGAGCTGGCAAGAGGAAAAGGTGTAAAGTAGAATGAAAATCAAGTATGCTGCCAGCCATTGCATTGTTTTATTAACATTTGCTTGAGGAAGACATTTAATTATAGAAGACCTAGGATTCTTGAGCTAGGTAAGATGACACTGGGCTCTGCCACTTTCTCCATGGTACCCATTTTCAGAGGAATTATGGCATGCTCCAACAGACTGCAAGCAGATACCTCCTCCCATGTGGGTTGGTCCTTGAAAGACCTTCACTGTAACCAAACCATAGTTAAAGAACAGACTCTGCCCTTTTTAAAAAATAATATATAATACTCTGATGATCATCATCATACTCCATTCTTCAGTTTTCCGTATTATATTTTTCTTTTCCATGTTGATTTTAGAGTAAAATAAAATAGGAAAAGAATAGGATGCAAAAGTTCTGCTTTTTAAAATACCTATAAATTTGCCACCTAAAATAAAGTTTTTTTAGATTAGCACTTTCTTTGGGAAATAATTAGGAAGAAAACAAACAACAAACCATGAAAAACAAATGATTAGCTCCTATAAAATGTAGATATGAGTATATGTTTGAGCAACAGAAATTAAAATATGCAAATGTAGGACCAACTGGCAATATTTTGTAGGGAGTTCTAAAATTCCTTTTTGTTTTAAAGGTTCACCTACCTTCACAGTAGTTTGTGAGCATAATGATCCAGTTTAGTGTACTGCAAGAAATCTTTCTTTACGGTCTGCCATCACAGAGCTTATTCAGTCACCTGATTTCTTCAATCAGGCCTGCCAGGAGGACTCGTTAACAATAACGGAGCTAAGAGATCTGTATGGGACACTACTCTGCCACCAGATAAAGCCCCCCCCACAACCCCGCACCCCCAGAATGAGAAGACAGGGCCTAGACCCTGTGGCTAGCAAAAACTCCCATTAGCTCAGTTTGTTTAACTGTAAAGCTGTTTGTGCCTTATCTCTAGACATTTATACTTCTCTTTGTAAGCTTTTATAACCTCCTCCTTATGGAGACAAGGTTCTTTGTGTCAGCACCTTAGAGAAGTGTTAGTGAAGCAATTGGTGCACAGACAGGAATCCCTCAGCAGCACTGTCTGCGCAGCTCCCTCAGAACCTACCTGAGTGCAGCCTTGGAGAGAAGCGGCCCAACTTGCTTCCAAAATTTGGTGGTGGACAGGGAAACAAATGTTTTCCTCCACTGAAGTGAAGAAACTTTGACTTAATCTAAAAAAAGCCAGTTTTTGATATTTACACTAAGGGGACAAATTGGATCATTTCTAGCAATGTATCTCAAGCCAACTTGAGAACTAAAAGTCATCAGCCAAAATATGTTGTTAAGCATCACAGTAAAACTTCTCAGGCCAGGACAGGTGACACAGCTGTTTTCTGATGTGTATCGAATTGTGGCAAGATTACCTCACTAAATTATGAACTGATCACTATTGATTTATTGCTTAAAAAAGCCAGCGGACACTGCCCTGCATGGGTAATCCATGGCACCTGTGGCAAATGGCAGTGTTTTTATCCTCATAATGAAGAAAGGTAGTGTCAGATCCCTTTGATGACACTGTTCCCTTTCACTTGTTTGTTTTTATTCTCCCACGCAGAGTGCAGCCCACCAGGGCGCTTTTGAACCAAAACAGTTAATTATCTCCTCTAACCTAGAGAAGTTGCAAAACACAAATATAGTTGGTTGCAGGGAGAGGGCAGCTTTGCTTGGGGCTGTGCTTTGCACTAGGGAGGGCAGAGGGAGACCTATGTTAGAAGGCCTCCAGGAGGGAGGTGGACCAGAATCCCCACTCCATGTGTACTTAACATTTCTTTTTTATTATACTGTGAATCCCCCAATTCAGAGACCCCTGTACAAACACCCATTCCAAAGATGAATTTGAGTAGCTTTGAGACTATAGGCCCTCTCCTGATAAAAGCGCATGCTTCACACTCCAGGGATACCCAAGGGCAAAGCAGTCTTAAGCAGGGAACTTCTCCCCTTAGTGCTCAAGGCCTGCAGGGGACAAACCTTCCCCCAGTCCAGACAAGGACACCTTCCAATAAAGAAGGTGAGCATTCTTGTATCACCACCCCCATCACATTCTCCTTCCCCAGTGAAATAGGGCCTCAGCCCTTTGTTCCTAAATCATGGGCTTACCCCTGCCTGCTTTGGAACCCCCAGTCTTTCTGTTCATCTCCTGGCATCAAGCACTTAGGGAAGCTCATATGTCCTAACAGTCTGCCATTTTATTCACTCACTCTTCCTGCCTTGCTCTTTGCCCATTTCTGGCTCTCCGTTGGGTGCTACCACCTCCTCTGCACCTATTGAAAGTCTCAACTCCTCTCCCCCAGCTCCATCTCAGCCTGAAGTGCTCCCTCCTGCCTCTTAAGTCCTGGGGTCCTGTTGTCTATTCCACTGACTAGAACTGTTATTTCACTTCCTATTCTATTGGCCTTTTATCACCACAAATAGATGATACATTCTTCTATTGATTTATATAGCAATATAAAGTAATCTTGCTATCTTTCCCTACCCATCCCCCCCATCCCTAGCACCCTGCATAGTGGATAGCATTTGATTGATTCCTCTCCTACTGGTTAAAAAATTTTAAATGCACCAGACCAGGGACATAAGGCAGAATCTGAAGATGGTATTCAGGAAATTTTCTTTCCAGGATCACAATCTTAAAGAAAAGAACAAATCCTGTCAGTTATCTAAATGTTTCCAAGTATCTGCATATTTGGCCCTAAGTATATAAAACACCTAATGAGTGACGGTGTTCAGTGTTCCTCTGGATCCTTCTCATCATATGGCTGTGCTAATGATCCTTCCAGAGTCAGCATGCCAAAGCTCCCATTCCTTCATTCATGGATTGTCCCACCTGGGGCAAATCTCATGCTCTTTTTTGTGCCTCATAGCTGCTCTGCTAAGAAACACAAATTACAGCATTGTCTCACTGCCACTGTAAGAACAAGCAATGAGTCAGAACAGAGAAAATAATAAGAGTGGGAAAAGCCATGAACTTGCAGACTCCAAATCTCCACCGATAAATCTGAGCATCATGGTTGTTATTATCATTGAAAAAGTCAACACATGCCTTTAGTAGCTAAATACTTTGTCTTTTTAAAAAATTGTATGCAAAGTGTACCTCAAAACCACACTACTACATCTTAAAGTTAACAAGAAATATAAAAAGTATAGACAGTTATGCCTGTGAGGGACATGTTCTCAGCACTAACTCAACATTTCCCTGTGAATTTGGACTTGAGGCTCCTCAGAGGCCATGAGGATGCCTGGCAAGGTTCTCAAAAAAAAACCCAAAAAACACAAGGTTTGTCACATGCAGTTGAGGAAGATCCTTCAGGAGCAGGTAGGGAAAGAGCAAAATAAAAGAAATGGAGAGTGAGGAAAGGAGATAGGTAGGGCTATGGCCGCAAGAAATCCAAACACCAACCACTTGCCAGTCATGGGCTCGGGCAAAGCTGAGTGAGGAGGCTGATGGAAGTAAACCCCTTCTTTCCCCTTGAGTTTTCTCTTCCCAGGGAATTTTAATTGTTTTGTTGAATTCCAAAGACTGAAAACACAAAATAAAAATATTGTAAGCCTCCCCATCTCACACCTTATTCAAATATATATAATATATGTTATACACAACATAAAATATATATGTTGTGTATAACATATATATTCAAAATACACAAGGGCCTAAATGTTAACACTTAAAACATCGCTACAAATTTTCATGAGCTTGAATTAGGCAGTAGTTTCAAAAAGTGGTAACAAAAGCACAAACAACAAAAGAAAAAATAGATAAACGACTTCAGCAAAATTATAAATTTTTTGCTTCATAGGACACCTTGAAGAAAGGGAAATGACAACCCACAGTATGGGAGAAAATACTTGGGATTCATATATCTAATATCCATAATATATAAAAACAATTCAACAACAAAAAGACAACCAATTTTTTTAAATGGGCAAAGGACTAGAAAAGACATTTCTCAAATGGTGTACTGATGGCCAATAAGCATATGAAAAGATGCTCAGTATCATTAGTAATTAGAAAAGTTCAAATCAAAGCCACAGTAAGATACCAGGTCACATTCACAAGGATGGCTATATCAAAAACAAGCAAATAAATAAAATAGAAAATAACAGGTGTTACTAAAGATGGGGAGAAATTGGAACTTTGGTACATGGCTGATGGGAATGTAAAATGAGGCAACCAAAATGTGGAAAAAATCTGTCAGTTCCTCAAAAAGCTAAATAGAATTACTATATGGCCCACCAATTCTATTACTAGTTATATGCCCAAAAGAATTTAAAACAGCCCTGACTGGTGTGGTTCAGTGGATTGAGTGCTGGCTTGTGAACTGAAAGGTCGATGGTTCAATTCCCAGTCAGGGCACATGCCTGGGTTGTGAGCCAGGTCCAGCTAGAGGCATGTGAAAGGCAAGGTATCTTTCACAGACTGATGTTTCTATTCCTCTCTCTCTCCTTCCCTTCCCCTCTCTTTAAAAGTAAATAATTAAAATATGTTAAAAAAGTGGAAAACAGAGATTCCAAGAGTCACTTGTATGACTGTTCATAGTAGCATTATTCACAATAACCAAAAGGTAGAAACAACCCAAATGTCCATTAACAAATGAATAGATTTAAAAAGTGATATATATATATACACGTGTATATGTATATGTACACACACACATATACGTGTGTGTGTGTATACACATGTGTATGCATACATATATGGGTGTATGTATATATGTGTAGGTATATGTTGTACATATACACAGTATACATGCATACATATACACATAATGAACTATTTTCAGCCATAAAAAAGAATAAAATTCAGATACATTCCACAACATGAATGGACCTTAAGATATTATGATGCTAAGTGAAATAAGCTAGATTCAAAAGGACAAATACTGTGTGGTTTCATTTATATGAAATACCTAGAATAGACAAGTGCATACAGAAAGTAGATTAGAGGTTACCAGGGCTAAGGGAAAAGATGGATTGAGGAATTATTGCAAAATGGTTACAGAGTTTTGATTTGGGGTGATGAAAAAATTTTTGAATTAGTGATGATGGTTGCACAACACTATGAATGTAATTAAGACCACTAAAAGGTACACTTAAAATGGTTACAATGGAAAATTTTATATGTATTTTATCACAACTTTTTAAAATGAACAAAGGATTTGCATAGACATTTCCCCAAAGATGATAGAAAAAAGACCAATAAACACATGAAAAGATACTTGACATCATTAGTCAACAGGGACACACAAGTCCAAACCATAGTGAGCACAGTGAGAAACACTTTATACCCACTAGGATGGCTGTAATCAAAAGGATCATAGCAAGTGATGGTGAGGATGTAGAGCAATTGGAACCTGCTTACACTGACAGTGGGAATGTAAAATGACACAGTCATTTCATTAACAGTTAACAGTTCCTCAAAAAATTAAACATAGAGTTACCATATAACCCAGCAATTCTGATTTCTCCTAGGTATGTGTCCAAGAGAAATGGAAATAGATGTCCACAAACACTTGTACATGCATATTCATAGAAGCATTTTTCCTGATAGCCAAAACTGAAAACAAACCATACGTCCATTAACTAGTAATAGTTAACAAAAGCAGTCTACTCTACAATGGAATATTATTTGGCAATGAAAAGGGGAGAAAATAAAATACACATGCTACAGCATAATGAACATGAAATATTGTACCAAGTAAAAGAAACCAGTCACAAAAGACCATATATTGCATGATTCCATGTCTATGAAATGTCTAAAATAAGCAAATCTATAGAGAAACACAACAGATTAGTGGTTGCCCAGAGTAGAGAGAAATAGGAGTGACTTCTACAGAGTATAGGGTATCTCTTTGGGATGATAAAAATATTCTAAAATTGTGTTGTGACAATGGTTGCTCAACTCTAAATACACTAACAACCATTGAATTTTATACCTTAAATGGGTACATTATATGTCATTTGAATTTTAAAGCTGTTAGCAAAAAAAGAAAAATCAAGAGCCTAAAAATAATCTTCCCAAAAATTACTTCCCACCAATAACAAGTAAAATGAAGTTCAAAAAATTAACCAGTATATAACATTTTGTGGAAATATTCAAATATATGCAAATATAATGAGGAGAGTGTAAAGACCCACCATATACTGCTCATCAACTGGTTCTAGAAATTATCAACATTTTAGAGATTTTTTTTACTTTTTTTCTCAAATTTTATATGAAAATCTCAAACATCAGAACACTTGAAAGATTTTACAAGAAATACCCATATATCTACCTTCTATATTCTCCCATTAATGTTTTACTCTTCTTGCTTTGATCTATATTTATTCACCTATCTGTTGCTCTACCCATCCATCAATTCATTTACTTTTTAAAAAATTACAGTTGAGGATAGATTTTCAAGATGGCAGAGGAGTAAGTAGAAGGCACACTGACCTCCTCCCAGGACCAACCTGGAATTACAAATAGATTGGGGAGAAATCACCTGGCAAAAAACACTGAACAGTAGTGAGAGAGAAGCCTTGTAGCCTTGGAGACAGAAGAATCGGCTTTAGCACAACCTCACTGGTAAGGAGTGCAGTAGAGACTGGAGAAGGCGGGCGGGGCGCCCACAGGCAGCAGCACCAGAAGGATATTGAAACCGCCAGTGGGATCCCCCTGAGAAGCTGGGGGTCTTAACCAAAAGCGGGGATGTCTGTCCCACAGCACCAAAGCCTAAAAGGAACACAGAAAACAGCCAGCTGCCAAAAGCAGCAGGGTTGATCTCTGCCAGAGACAGGCGGCTGGAGAGGTCAACTGTTTCAAAGGTCAACGCATAAATTTTTATTTGCAGCCACTTACACTGGTCTCTGGCAAAGGCGGGGGCAGAGTGGGCTACAGATGCCTGAGAAGACAATGGGGAAGGAGGCTTTGGGGAGAGAACTGAGAGAGTAGCCAGTGGGATCTCGGTGCTGACTCATCCCCCATGCAGTAGCAGCCATCTTGCTCAGGCAGAGACCACTCCCCCTGAGCGTCACCAGCGTCAAAGGACCCAACAGCCCCACCCCGAGGTGGGATTCCACACCTCCCCCCGCCCCCGCCACGCTGTCTCAGCTGCCTGCTGAGTGCAGGGTGGCAGCCACAGACAGCAGATCCCTGGCTAAAGGGGGCGCAGAGACGTCTGGCAACACTTGGGGAGAGACTGGGGAAGGCAGCTTTGGGGAAAGAGTGGATAGAGTAGCCAGTGGGATCCCAATGCAGACTCCTCCCCCATACAGCAGCAGCAGGAGAGGACCCAATAACCCTACCCCCAGGAGGGATTCCATCCCACCCTGAGCTGTCTAAGGCAACCTGCTGAGTGCAGAGTGACTAGATTAAAGCTGACGGAGACAGTCACAGACAGTGGATTCCTAGAATCTCGTACAGGCTGCCTAAGATCACACAGGGACAACATCTGACATCATCAGAGGCAGATCCAGAAAGTAAAAACAGAGGTCTCCTACCATAGAAGTTCACACCACAAAGTCAGGAAATCAATACAGATCAACTTAAGAAGCAGAAGCAAAAGAGAAGAGTCTCACAAATAATGGGAAGACAAAGAAACACCCCCCACTCAAAAGGAAAGGAGGAATCCCCCAAAAGAGAACTAAATGAAACAGAGGCAAGTAAACTATCAGATATTGAGTTCCAAACAATGGTTCTAAGGAAGCTCAATGAGCTCACTGAGCTCAGAGAGAATTGCCAAAAACTATAGGGAAACTACGAGGAACTTAGTGCAAACTATATCATCATGGAAAAAGATAGAGAAACTATCAAGAGACAAGAGGAAATGAAGAATACGATTTCTGAATTGAAGAACACAGGAGAAGGAATCCAAAGCAGACTCGATGAAGCTGAGGACCAAATCAGCAAGCTGGAGGACAAGGTAGAAAAAAACTCCCAGAAAGAGCAAGGAAATGAAAAAAGACTCCAAAAGAAGGAAGAGGCATTTAGGGAAATGCAGGACAACCTGAAACATAATAATATCCATATAATAGGGATACCAGAAGGAGAAGAGGATGAGAAAAGGAGAGAGAACCTGTTTGAAAAAGTCATGATGGAAAACATCCCTCATTGGAGGAGAGAAGAAGTCACACAAGTCCAGGAAGCACAGAGGGTCCCATTCAAGAGGAACCCAATGAGGCCCACTCCAAGACACATCATCATTAAAATGGCAAATATCAAAGACAAACAGAGAATCCTAAGGGAAGCAAGGGAGAAAGAGGTAGTAACATATAAGGGAGCTTCAATATGGCTAGCAGCTGACTTCTCAACAGAAACACTACAAGCCAGAAGGGAATTGCAAGAAATATTCCAAGTCATGAAAAGCAAAGGCTTGCAACCAAGAGTGCTCTACCCAGCAAGGCTCTCAAGTAAAATGGAAGGCGAAATAAGGAGTTTCCTAGACAACAGAAGGCTAACAGAATACACCTCCACCAAACCAGCACTGCAAAATATGCTAAAGGAACTGCTTTAAGATGCAGAAAAAGTTTGTATGAATACCCAGTTCCTTTCAGAGTTGCCAATACTTGATATTACCATTATTTTTAATACTCATTTATCTGATTGTGACAATGATGCTATTTTAATTGTTCTTTATTATTTGTTGAAACTAAACCTGTTTTAGTATATTTCTTGCCTATTTTTATTATTTTTTTAAAAAGCTTTAAATGATTTTTTGGTATTCTTTATCCATTTATCAATTAAAGGTTTGTAGGACTTTTTTCCCTAAAAAACAAAACAAAACAAAAAACCCTATTAACCCTTTTTTAGGTGTGTTGCAAATACTTTCCTTTCTCTTCCTTGTCCTTTAACTTTTTTTATATGTATATTACTATAAAGTCCTAAATGTTTAATATAGTCATATGTTAATATCTATAGCTTCTGGGTTTGAATATTTTACTTCAGGTCATGAAAAACATTAGTTCTATTTTCTTCTAAAACTC
Source organism: Pteronotus mesoamericanus (assembly GCF_021234165.1). Taxonomy (NCBI): domain Eukaryota; kingdom Metazoa; phylum Chordata; class Mammalia; order Chiroptera; family Mormoopidae; genus Pteronotus; species Pteronotus mesoamericanus. Next base: position 2,219,019 of record NW_026555109.1, read on the forward strand.
CTTAGATTCTACATACTGATTTTTAACTCACCTGAATATTTCTTGTATAATGTGTGAAATAGGGCTCTATATTTGTTTTATTTCAAGTAATAGTGGTCCATGCACCTTATGTGTTGAATAAGCCTTACTTTCCTCATTGATCTGAAATATCAACCTAATCATATATTATATTATTAGACAGATACATACGTTTGTCTCTAGAATGCTCATTATATTTCACTGATATACTTGATTATTTCTGTGCTGGTGTCATGTTGGTTTAATTGCTGAAACTTTATAGTGGTTTTAATTTTTTTAATATTTTATAATTAAGTTTGACATTTAAAAAATGAATAAAATCAGTCTGCATTTAAGAAAGAAAGAAAGACAGATGAAACTCCTACTTTTTGTGACAACATGGATGAAACTTGGGAATATTAAGCTAAGTGAAATAAGCCAGTTGATGAAAGACAAATACCATATGATCTCACCTATAAGTGGACTCTATTCAACAAAATAAACTAATGAACAAAATAAACCACTAGCATGGAAACATGGAGCAGACTGAAAGTGACCAGAGGAGATGGGAAGAGGACTGTGGTGGAAAGAAGGGGAAGGGACTAGACAAAGAACATGTGTGAATGACCCATGGGCATGGACAATGGAGTGGGAATTGACTGTGAGAGCAGGGGGTAGGGGTGGTATGGGTAGAGGGATGAAAAGGGGTAAAACTGAGACAATTGTAATAGAATAAACATGATTTATAAATTTTTAAAAATAAAAATGTAAAAAAAATTACAATTGACATTCAATGTTATTTTATATTTGTTTTGATTGTACTGATTTACTTTTAAAAATTCATTTCAAAGTAGGCTGCAGAGAGCAGCAGTACACTCTCCCTTAGGTACACTGTGTGTGTATCATTGACTAGAGTTCAACGTTTGTTCATCATTTTCTTTCTCCTTTTGAGGTAAAATTTATATACCGTGAAGTGCACACATTTTAAGTGTACGTTCTGTGATTTTTGACAAAAATACAGGACTGCCTGACAAATTAAAGCCTTTATATTAATGTCTTTTTTTAAAGATTTCATTTATTTTTAGAGGGAGAGGAAGGAGGGAAGAAAAAGGGGGAGAGAAAACACCGATATGTAAGAGACACATCAATAGTTGCCTCTTGCACACACCCCAACTGCACCCCAACTAGGGACTGGCCTGGAACCCGGGCATGTGCTCTGACCAGGAATGAAACTGGTGACCTTTCACCTTGCAAGACAACGCTGAACCAACTGAGCAACACCTGTCAGGACCATTGTTTTAATGCCTTTAAAGATATTTTAATTGCACAGAGACCCTCAAAATAAATTATTTTAATACATATAATATATTTAGTATATTAATAGATTTATTATATTTTCTAGAGTTTTTATTTCCAGTAACTCTCTCAGACAACAGAAATGGCAGTTACATATTAGGAGTCACCCATCCATATTCATCCTTAGGCTTCGTTTTTTCAATGAATGCTGATTCAAATATTTTACTATAAAACTATGTATTAATGTATCTTTCATAATTAACATACCAGAAACTTTGGTCTAACAAGACCTATGTTTTCAGAGTAAATGTAATAGTCCATGAAATGGAATAATTTGTGAGATGAATCAGTCAGTGAATTTTTTCACCTTGTTTAAGTGTGATAAAATACACATAACAAAAAATACTATCTTAACCAACTTTAAGTATATTGTTCAGTGGTTATTAAATATGCCCACATTGCTGTGTTACCGTCATCACCATCAATCTCCATAGCTCTTTTCATCTTGTAAAACTGAAACTCTATACCCCTTATACAATAACTCCCCTTCCCCTGCCAGCCCCTGGCAACCACCATTCTGTTTTTATGATTTTGACTAAGTAACTCACGTAAGTGGAATCATCTAGTACTTGTTTTTCTGTCACTAGCTTATATCACTTAGCATAATGCCATTAATGTTTATCCATGTTATAGCATGTGTCAGAATTTCCTTCCTTTTTAAAGTTGAATAACATTCTAATTATATGTATAAAACACATTTTGCTTATCCATCCTTCTATCAATGGCTACTTGGGTTGCTTCCACATTTTAGCCATTGTGAATAATGCTGCTCTAAACATGGGTATACAAATAATCTCTTTGAGACCCTGTCTCCAATTCTTTTGAGTATATACCCAGAAGTGAAATTTCTGGATGATATGGTAATTCTGTTTTTAATTTTTTGAAGAACCACCAACCTGTTTTCTGTAGTGATTGTATCATTTTACATTTGCACCAGTAGTGCACATGCATTCCAATTTCTCCACATCTGCACCAACACTTGTTATTTTCTGGGGGGTTTTTTATAGTAGCCATCATAATGGATATAGTGGTATCTCATTGTAGTTCTGATATGCATTTTCCTAGTGATCAGTGATACTGAGCATCTTTTCATGTGTATATTGGCCATTTGTATATCTATCTATATTTGAAGAAATATCTATTCAAGTCCTTTTCCCATTTTTAAGTTATTTTGTTTGTTTGTTGTTGACTTTTAGGAGTTATGTATATGTACTGGGTATTAATTATTGATTAGATGTATGATTTGCAAATATTTTCTCCCATTCTGTGGGCTAACTTTTTAAATTTTTAAAAATTATTAAATTTTCATGAAGTCCAATTAGTTTAGTTTTTCTTTTGTTACCTTTGCCTTTGGCGTTATTAATGAAGTTTTAAACCAGTTAACTCATGGTATGTTCAATAGTGTTGTAGATTTTTTCAAAAACGGGCAAACCAAGATTTTTTTTTCACGTGAAAAATTCATGGGATATAAAAAACTCAACACTGTCATCTTGCCTAAAGAATTATTAATATTAAGAATTATTATATTCTTATTAATAATAAGAATTATTACCAGGTGGTAATAATTAATGAGAATTTATTTGCCTTTATTTCCAATGCAATCACTGTAAGTCTCTATGATTATAATAAATTTTCTACATTTATAATAAAAATACAAAACTATAATTTACTAGTAATGACATGTTTTATGTCACAAACACATGTTTTTTAATATAAACATATAAAAAGAAGGTATATGAAAAAAGGTACCTCAGAATTTATTTTAAAGCAAACATTCTTAAATTTTTTTTTTAAATTCATATTGATGCTGACATCCAGCCCTTCTCCCCAAAATTTATTCCTCTCCATGCCTATTACATCATTTTAGGAATTAGATAAAATGGAAATGAGATGAGAGACAAATTCAGAAAAGATAGAATTCACTAATGCTTTTGGATATGTGGCATAGCAATTTGCCTTTTGCAGGATGAAAATATTAATTACACATTTTTAAAAATCACAAATGTTATGCATCTCCCTGGAGTCTAGAAAGTCTTTCATATTTCTTAATTACCAAACCTCAGTTCTGCTGCACAGCTTTCTTTCTCATTGCTCCTGTTGCATCCAGGGTCATCTTTGCAATTTCCTCTGAAAACAACTATACATTAACATACAAGGTTTCAGTGTGGGGAGGGTGGGTGGGGGTGGAAGAAAGAAAAGGTGTTAATTCAGATGTTATGAAACTGTGATAATGCTGTTATTTAAGACACTTATTTAGGTCTGTTTATACTTTGTAGTTTTATAAATAAGCCCAAGGGGCTTCTCCTGGTTGTCACTATCCTTCTTGAATCTCGTATCCTGTCTGTCTCTTCCTATCCAACAGTAGAATTGATGCCGCTCTAATCCCTGGAAGTTTGGAACTAATGAACTGACTGCTGAGCTGCCGCCACGGAGCTTGGTCCCAAACTATACTGTACTTCACACTCGATTTATTCTCCAGATGGCGAGACTGTGCCACCCTGCCGTGAGGGACCACCTCTTCCACTGGAGTGTAAAAGTGGACGGATGTTGTTTTCTTTTCAGACTTGATCATTCTGAGCTAGAAACTTGTGAGGATGATTAGTTATTAGCTTTAATGGGTGCCAATTGAACCAACTGCACGCATATTTTCTCCTTTAATTTTGGAGTCTGCAGGTTGGTGATGGTTGATTTATCTGCTCTCTTACGTCACTGGAGCATGTCTCTTCCCCAGGTAATAAGAACCCAGTCTCTGAAATCATAGTGTGCCTTGGTTCCTGGCCCAGACAGAATCACTTAATACGGTGGCTTGTGTATAAGGAAGGACAAGTTTATTAGCCACTGGTCCACTGCACTAAGCAGCCCATGGCACAAAATGTTGATTGAATGCCTGAACTTTGGTACCACTGCCTCTTAGAACAGAGCCTGTGAAGATTCTGATCAGTCCTGACCTCTGTGACCTCTGCAGAGCCTACCTCTGGAATCGAACATACTACAGAGCACACTATGGTGATTAGTCTCTGCAAAGATCTAATGTAACTGTTGGTAAAGGCCTTCATTCCATTATTCTGACTTTTCCAGGCTGTCAGATCTTAGGAGAAAAGGTTCATCTTACATGAGAAACACTTACCAAAGTCTTGTAGTGTTAGTACATTTAGAATGCAGTTCCTTCTAAGCTTCATTTTGAACAACGTGTTTTGCTACCAGAATATGACACCCCCCAAAAAAAGGTCTGTTTTAAGTGGCCTCTTTTTGTTTTTGCTTTCATTTCCTTCTTTCTCCAGGAAACACTCAGCAACCAATAATCTCAGCAGATTACTTGGCTAGCCCTTCTGAGAAGATAGTTTCTACTGGGCTGTGTTTTACCAATCCCCCTAACGAAATGCAAATTAAAGGATAGTCAGGGCCAAACAGGAGCCAGGGAAAAAGACAAAAATGTGAAAGGAAGTGAGGTGACTGAGATGAGAAAGAGACTGTAGCAAGAAGGAAGGTATGTGTTAGCGAGAGGGGAGGAGGAGAGAGAGGGAGAGACAGAGAATAGAATGAACACAATTTCTTTCTTTTCACAACTGAGTGGACTATGGCTCTCTCTAGCTGAACACCCAGAACTAAACTTAATTGTTCTTAGAAACTGCTTTCCTCTCATCCAACAGATGGCATGGGTGTGTTTGCTAGCACAGTAATATATTTCACCATTAAACCACCAAAAAGGAAAAAAAAATCAACACACTGGTTGGCTGGTGTAAATTCAGTGAAGTCGGATGTTTTGGGATACATGGCAGAGGGATGCACATTTAGTTTATGTAAATTTCAACAAGAAACAGCCTGTTATTAAGGGTGTTGTGTGACAATATACATCCAAGCGTTTTGGTTTTTTTTTTTTTTTTTTTGGAAAGGTACAGAATGATGAAGTGGAAAGAGCTTGGTTATAATTCTGAGCCAGAAAGAGAAAAAAAAAGTCTGATAAACTGCTGATTATTTGCTGCTCATTATTATAACAGGAAAAGTACTAATCAGATTATGCCTAAAGTTGGAATTAGGTCCTTCATTTGCAGCCAATTGCACAAGTGCAGAATTTTACTAAGTAAACTAGAATGTGCTGAAACCATGGCAATCTGACTTTAGATAAAAATCATAAACAGGTTTAGAACATGAGCTTTGAACAAACAGTCCCCATCAAATCCAAATGAAACAACAAAACAGCTTAGAGGTCACATTTTGTTTGACACCAACATTAACCATTTAAGAAGTTGAGCACACATACAGATTAAAGTAGAGAATGGAGATGAAGATTCAAATAACTCGAGTTTTAAAATGCATTTCAGGCTAAATTACTTTCCTTCCATTTTCCATTCACTTTGCCCCAACAGACCTTTCAGAAGCTGGACCTGCTATTGAAAGAAATCATGCAAGTCGAAATGTTTATGGGCTGTAGCAATCCGAGTTTGTAGTTGTGCAGGCTACACGGAGCACAACACATTTTAGGTTCTCTGAAGTCATAGATCTAAATGCATGCACTGCCAAAGGCTGGAAGCATTTCTCTCACCAGCTCTACACGGCCTTGGAACCATGATATTGATGGAGCGAACTTCCACTTTCACCTTCAGGATTTTCATATTTAGTGGATGTAACAAGAGGGCATGGTAGAGCAGTGGATGAGTTTTATAGCTGTGGAATGGCCAACAGCATGGTGTTGAACCAAGCCACTGCTGGCTGCATCATTCTTCACTTTAGCTAGTGTCAGCACTCCCTTGCTTTTCTCTAAGCTTGGTCTAATTCCTGGCAGTCAGAGCTCTGTGAATCTGGACTCCACAAAGCTGTCTTAAGCTGGTCCTATGTACCCTGTTTCCATCTGACATGACAACTCTAAGCTACCGTTTTCTCACACTGTTTAACTCGGACCACATTTTGAAGCCTTCCCTGCTTCCACCGGGTTGTAGACCTACATCCATCCTGGCTTGTCTTGTTTGATTACACTTTGACTCAGTATCAACTCAAATAATTCTTTTTCTGTCTCCATTTTGGTTTGCTATTTTCCTAAATAAGGACTGCTGTTCAAATGGTTGCATATTATCAGGACCTTTTTTTTAAAACACATTCATCAACAGTGAGAAGCTTTAAAGTTTTATTAGTATCATAAAAACCCTTCCCAAATGAAACTACTTTTGATATGTATTCATTCTGACAATGAAATTTCAATGCTGTTGGCAAGTTGGGGGAATTTGTTTTTGAAACTGAAATTGACAGGAAGTAATGACCCCAAAGAGCTTTTTTCCCTCAACTCCAAAACCCACCCCCTCAATGAAAATGCACTCCTTTCCCTCCTGCCTCACCTCCATCAACCCAACTAAGAGCCAATAAATAACATATTTGGGTTCATACAATTTTTCTGAGGACAATGCAAATACTAAAGCAAACTTTCAACCTTTCCGCTTTCCTTAACTGGAGCAAAAACTGTCTAATCAAATAAAAAATGCATTTTATCTACCACTTCATGAAGGAGTTTTTTGGTGATATTATTTCCTTCCATCTGAATAAGCTGGAGCTTTTTTGTAGTGTGGAATGTCATTTTCCTGTGACTGCCTTCCTAATTGAATGTCAAGATTCAACTAAGTTGCAAAAAAAAATTGTTCTAAGTGAATGAAAAGCATGAATCCTGTGGAAAAAAACAAATTTTTATTTTTTTCTCTAATGTGAATATGCTGGCAGATGAGACCACCATCGCCAAGGTTATCTGCCTTCTCTTATTTATTAAGTGAGAAATTACAGGTAGAAGATTTAGAACTATGCCTAGTTCTTAGTAAATGCTCAATAAATGTTACCTATCAATTAATTTACCTTTGCAATTGAAAAGTAAAGCTAATAAGCAAGATGACACTACTATTCAGGAATATGCTAATAAGCAACATGACACTATTATTCAGGTGTGCATTGTAGGGGCCATCATCTATGTTATAGTCACCTTGAATGAAGTCTGGAAATCAATCATTTATCTATCAAACTCTATGACTTATTTCAAATACCATTTATTTGGTAGACAGGGAATTTATAGATACAATAACGGTGCTCAGGCTCTGAAACTACTTAAGTTTCACAGGAGATACATTTTATCAACACTTACAGAATGAAGCTCGATTAAGAATAGTGAAAACTCTTGAAGACTTTGATCTCAGCCCAACTGAAAAGTGTGTGAGAATCAATTCAGTGTCTAGTGGTCTGGCTGAAGAAGACCTGGAGACCCTCTTGCAGTCCCGGGTCCTTCCTTCCAGCCTAATGCTACCGAAGGTGGAAGGTCCTGAAGAAATCCAGTGGGTGAGTAGCTAACCCTTAGCTTTATTTTATATTTTGTTTGTTGATTTGAGAGAGAGAGAGAGGTAGAAGGGGGGGAAGAGAAAGAGAAACATTGATTTGTTGTTCTACTTACTTACACATTCATTAGTTGGTTCTTTCTTGTATGTACCCTAACCAGGAATTGAACCCACAACCTAGGCATTTTGAGACAACGCCCAAACCACCTGAGCTACCAAGCCAGGGACACTAATGCTTTGCTTTAATTAAAGATTCAGGACTGGCTGAGAAATAGCAGCAGAAAGGAAGCATTTGAGTGCTGCTGGTTTTGAAAATTTATACACAGAACAGAAAGAGAATTCAGAAAAGAAGTGAGCTCAAGAGATCATATTCCTTGCACAAAGAACCTGGCTTTACCCAAAGTGTTCTATGGGACAACTCTACTCTTGAAATGATGATTCTGCTCCCTAATCAGATTTGTGGTTTAGTTAACATAGCCTCTGCAGTAGGCCTTACAAAGCAGTCCTTAGAAACTAGCTTGCCAAAGAATTGGATGCTTCTTATACCTGTCAGGCCCTACCCCTCCACCTGGGAGAGCAGTGATGTAAATGGCCCTTACCCAGCCAGATTCATTGGAAGAGATCATAGATGCAAATAAAAAAATGAACCTAGAAGAGGAGGTCACTCCTTAGGGCAAACAGAGGAATAAACAGGAAGCTTTTAATCAGTGGTTTTAATTAGCACAGATATTATTTCCTGAACAGTTCTCTAGTTCTTCCTTTTTAAATTGCTGACAGGTGTGTTTGTGTTTCATGACAGACTTTTCAGTCAATAAAAACATGCCATGTCAAATTACTTAGAAAACTTTGAAATGGGCCTAATTATACTACGATTGTTGTCATTGTTAAAGTTGGGGTAGGCGACATTTTATTTTGGGGTAGCTATAATTCTGCAAATCTCTGCTGAATAAAATAACATTCCACTTTGCCACTCCACAGCAGAGGGCCTAAGACATGTAAGTGCTGGAAGCATGTAAAGATATGTGGACAGTGGTGATTTTGATGCCACAACTGGGATTACTCTAAGGCTATAGCTGCAATTGCAGCAATATGCTGAGTAGTTGTAATTCCTGAGGAAGCTGCTCACCTTTTTAATAGCAGGTAGATAAGTTGGACCTGTGCTTTCCAATGCCATGGTACCTACCACGCATTGCTACTGAGCACTTGAAATGTGGCAAGTCCAAACTGAGATGCCCTGGAAGTGTAAAATACATACAGGATTTTGAAGATTTTGTAGTCTCCCTACCCCACCCCCAAAAGAATGTAAGTTATCTCGGTAATTTTTATATTGATTGTACTTTTGAATGATACTATATAGGATATATTGTTAATTTTAACATTATTAAAATTAAATTCACCTGTTTCATTTTACTCTTTTAATGGAGCTACTAGAAAATTTAGAATTACACACGTAACTGCCATTATTTTCAGTTGGACAGCTCCGTGTTGGTTCTTGAAGCCTGGTGTTCAAGGACCTATATTTACTTTCTACACTGGAGTTCTCCTCTCCTAGGTCACCCCTCAGAGTCTGGGAGATACTGGTCATACTAGGTTAATATCTTCAAGGGCTTCTAGCCCTTTCGAATGTGTCTTAAGTTGATTGAAATGGAATCTGAAGTTACTGTTCCCTTTTAGTTTCATAGTTAATGCCTATTTATCACCATTATTACCCTCATTTGAAAGGGAGGACCCACCCCAGCCTTGAGCTTCGGCTTCTGTTCGCTGTTTTAAGATCCCTGGATTTGAGGAATGTACCGAAATCTAAATAGGATTTCTAGTTAACAGAAGTCTTTTGGGCTGTTTATTTTTTCCTCTCCGTTTGTATTTGTGTGAAGCATAAAACCCAGAGCCTGATGCACAACTGAAAGATGGGCTTCCTTGTTTTCTTTTGTGTGAGAATCTCTTGCTGGCCTTTTGTCGCTAGTGTGGGTTCTTGTTTGACTGGCACGGCTTATTGGACTATAACAAGCGTGACTCTGCCTCTTTTGTCGTGGGACAATTCTCCCACAAATCCCGAACAGTGTGCATTCTTCCAACACACTATTGGGTGTGCACTGGAATTGAAAGAATTGCTGAGCCCTGCTACTTCATCTCCTCCCCAATTTCTTTGTGATTTTTTTCCCCTTCTTTTCCTCTCCCCCACCCCCCAGTTCCCTCCACCTCACTGAAATGAACACTTTACCAGGCCGGAAACATTTAATCGTCTCCTTTTGAAAAAATTAATTGAAACTTCTCCACTAGTTACCTTTTGTGTGTGTACTTAATGCAATTTTTTAAGAGAGAAGGGGAGGAGGGGAAGGAGGATGGGCTAGAATATTTAATTTTTTAATGCCCCCATTGGCTTAAAAACAAAAGGCATTTGAGATTTTTTCTCACTGAGAACTAGGAATTTATTGCAAAGTACCTACTTTTAAGCTTGATGATTGTAGTTATAACTAATATCACAAAGCACGGAGGCAAATAATGTTGCGAGTTTTTTTTCTAATGAGAAAAAAAATTCCTCTACTGCACGTGTAACACCTACTTTCCAGCTTAAATATGACATAAATTATGTTTCATTTTCATTTACATGGAATACTGTACATTTTGTTCCCTTAAATTGTAGCCTTCTCTTCTTTCTTGCAATTTTGGTTGAGTTATTCCTTTCCTTGCAAAGTTACTAAGGAGGTGATGCTGGTGGTGACAGATGAAGGGAGGGGGCAGTAGGAGTAACTTGAAATAATTCTTCATTACTGAAAGCTGTGATTTATTTTAGCTTAATTGTAAAGTTACTGCAAATTGCTCAAAAGCTTTTTAAAGATCCTAGTGATTAGATTTGGGGGGGGGGGTGGGTACTGCACAGGCAAGGAGGGGGCAGCTAAAAGGGGAAATAACACCTCTAATCCTGCTTCTGGTAAATAGGCTGCCAGCTTTTAAAATGAGTTTCCTTTCTATTAGTTAGAATATTATGCTAAGCCTTAAGCATTAGTTTTTTTATGTTGCCATAGCAGCCCTATTCCTGCAGGGTGGTGACCTGCGATGATTACAGTACAAAGCTTATAGGGTCTTGAAACCCCCTTTGAAGATGAAAAGTCTTTGATGGTTTATATTTATGCAAATCTCTTAGATATGATTTACCCAACTGAGACTGAATGGAGAGATGATTAAAATCCCTTTTCCTTTGATATCCATTAATGGCTGAATATTCCTTAAGTTTAAAATGGATATATATGTTTTCATATTTATTTACAAAAATATCTTTGTCATACCTGGATTTTTTTTTTTTTGGTTTTTTGTTTTATATCTCCTCGAATCTTATTAGATCTAGATAGACTTAATAGATTTACAATTTAGAGTGTAGTGGGGGGTTTTCTTTCCCCTTTTGAAAGGGGGGCGGGGAGATCTGTGCAAGAGCTTTTGTATGTTTCCAGATGATAGATTTTGGAATTTGGGCTACCCCACTGGCAGCACAGAGCTAGCTGTGAACTGGTCTCATGGAAAAAAATTGGCGAGCTTTGGTCTTCAAAGAATTAAACTTCCTTTTTAAGGTCTTTTTAGGTAAGCTAAAAAATTATGAAGAAAAACCTTCTGAACAAAGGGTAATGGTGTAATAATGAATAATATGGATTCCACGTAGAAGGCTGCTGAGCAGTTACACTGATGTCAGTGCTGGGTATGAAACAGAAGCAGAATGGCAGGTAGGGCAGAAGACTGCTTTGTTTTAGGGGCCAACCACCTGCATTTAATGAAGTGAGGGTGAGAGGTCTTAAGAAAATAGGTTTTCAAGGGAAACATTTAAACTCAAGGATCTCTTCTTCCAGTTCTAGCTCCAAGGTCTCAAATTGCTCCTTTAGGGAAAAAAATTATAATATTTGGGGGGTTTTACTATTTAGTTTGGTGGGAACTTTGTTACCTTTTTTCATTGGTCTTTCCTTTTTCTTTTTCTTTTTTTTTAATTCTTTTGTGTGGACTAAAGAGACTGGGATATTACTTCCTCAGGTCAAAGTCTTAAATACTACTTCTATGTCTACATTTCAGTGATTGCACATTTTCCCCCCACTAATCACCTATGACACTTTTGATTTTAGTTTTCAGACAAATTTTCATTCTACTTAAAAGGCCGAAAACTTGAACAACCTATGAATTTAATCCCTTTTGTGGAAACTGCAATGGGTTTGCTCAATTTTAAGGTAAGAATACCCCAATGTAGTATTTTATTACCTACAGAGAACTCTTCTTTTCAATGTTAATACCTACTTAAAATATTTTTCTGAAAAGATTTATAGGCAAAATAAACCTTGAACACAATTTGTTATCTATAATTATCTAAAACTAGGCTGTAAGCATCTTAGAAAAGAAATTGGCTAAGTAGCAAGGAAAAACTTCCCAGTCCTAAATATTTAAATTGTAGATTTCTAGCAATAATTTTAATTAAATAATCACTATGTGAATCTGTGCTTTGACTCATTACATTTATAGATTAAATGTGCATGAAAATTTACTTTGTCAACTTTATGAATTAACTTTCAATTATTCTTTTGTAACAATTGCCTTTTATTGGGAAATTTTCTGGTCTCTTTGTAGCAACATACCCATGATTTCTAGTTGAGAAGATTACTATTTGTTAGCATATACCAATAATTTGTAGTATATTATTTCAATTTACCATGTTAGAACATAAAATATTTCCTAATACACATTCAGAAAGATTATCTGAGCCAAGTGTTTTCTAGCATTGTATGGTTGTGTTGAACTAGTTGCCTTAATAAAAAAAAATAGCCAGCTTGTAAAAAATAAATCCCTTTAACAGTGGTCATTTAAATTGTTCTCCAAAGTAAGCCTCACATTCCACCTGACTTGTGCACATCAATGTAGCACCCTACCTCATAAAGTGGGAGGAAAGGAATCTCTAAAAACAAAACAACAAAAAGATAGCTGAACTATTCTGGAGAGGTTATATGAGAGCAAATGCTCTAAGAGGAAACTTTGAGACCTATTGGATCATGCAGGAGGGGCAGAGTGCAAATGTTTGGGGAGCTGCTTCAAGCCTCATGATCAAGTGTGTTTACACCACTGCTCACAAATTCTTCCAGCCCATCGTAGAATTCTGGGAACATAATCAAAGCCTATCCCTTAGATGCAGCTAGATTCATATAAAGATTTAATTTTTAGTGTTGTTTCATCTTTCTACCGCATGCTCAGAAGCACTTACAACCCCTCAAATTAATCAGCAGTGTCCTTACCCATTTCTCATGTTTTCCCCACCTACATATATTGGCATGTTGTATCTCCGTCTTTGTAGACTCCCAATTATGCCTACAATGCATGTTATTTATCTTTTTTTTTTCACATAGAAATGTCAAATTTGCTCATTAATACATCTTGGGTGACTTGTTGCATTTTTTTATTTTCCCTCCTGGCATTGTAGATTTTTATATTGTACATCTTTAATCCTAAAATCATTTACTAAGAAATCTTGATCCTAATGCAAACAATCCAGTTAGTAGATTTAAAAATTCTTTCCCCTCTCCTGTGGCTTTATGTTTATGGTTTGAGACTCTTAAAGCAAAAACAAATTTTGGAAAAATACAAATAACTTGTAGTACAATCAATATGAGTTAATTCAAAAGTTTTTCTATGTAGTACAGTCAAAATGAGTTAATTCAAACTTGTCCTATAAATTGCATTAACTACAGTTTGGACATTATACCTATATTAATATACGTTAATAACTGTATCAGTAAAATCCATTTAAGCAAAGCCACTGTATACAACATACTTATCTTGGACACTATTAAATACCTTTCAAAAGGGGTAAATTTGGGCTGCATTTTTAGGACTGCTTTCAGCTAAACTGTGTTCTATTATGAGTTGGATCTTCCTGTTACTGAAATGTATACCATGCTGTTTCATTTGTGCATTACTGTGAAATTTGTTCTGTTCTGCTCTTTTTTACAGGCAGTGTGTGAAGAAGCAGTAAAGACTGGGCCTCAAGTGGGTCTTTTCCTAGATGCTGTGGTTTTTGGAGGAGAAGACTTTCGAGCCAGCATAGGTGTCAAAGACTCGTCTCTATCTCTTTCTCTCTCTTTCTCATTCTTTCTGTGTATATGTGTATATATTTTTCTTTGCCCCTTCACAAACGTGCATTTACATGACAATATATATTTGCCAACCGTTACAATGGTTTCTCAACTGAATGGGCAATAGTTCCTGATAATTTAGGATACTTCATAGTTCTCTTCCTTTTAGAACACATTATTATTTCTATTCATTTATAAAATAACAAATAAAAAGCCTGTTGCAGCCTCAGTCATGTTCAAGAATATATGGCATCTACTTTGTTCATAATAAGTATTATGTGAAGCCTTTCTACTGCTTAAATATTTTGTTTTCACATCAGCTTAAAGGCTATCGAGGCTCCTAACACAAACTTAAAGCAATTTCACATTTGCTTTAATAATAATTTTCTATATGAAATGTAGTATGTAAATATTATTTAAAATAGACTTTCAGTTCCTCCTAAAAGTATATTTCAGAACACTTATTGTTAAATATTTATTGAGATAGTATGCTTGTTTTCACTGATTTTCCTTATCTCTTGGGCACAATGACTGGTCTGAGTGTATGTATAACCAGAGACGGTGAGTGCATCTAGAAAAGAGGCCAAGGCCACAAGTATTTCAGAACCACAGTCCCAGTGGCCTGAAGACAGAAGCTTTCCCTGAGCAAATATAATCAGACACTCCCTCCCACTCCCAAGGTGAAAAAAAAAAGGAATTATTTTAATATCAGTCCTTCCAAGAGAGTGAGTTGGCGATGGTTTAGTGGACACTTTCTGCCTTCTGTTTCCCTAAGTTCTCCATCTAAAACCTGAAGCTGCAGTATTTGGCTCTGAACCTCAGTTATAACAGAGCAACCACAGCACATGAAATTCTGGGCTCAGTGAGAGAAGTTAACCATTTCCTTGAACAGCTGTTTGGCCACCTTTTTGTAGTGCTACCTTTAGACTGGCACTTTCCAAGTAATGGCAAGAAGGAAAAAAATATACCAGGAGTCATTTGTGACCTAGCAAATCATTCATGATTCTAGCTCCTGAGATGGGGAGGGGCCTTTTCTTGACAGACACACAAGAAATTATACTGAAAGATGCCTTGCAAATGTGACACATGAGATTTAACTCTGCCTCCACATACTTCTCTCCTTTTTCATACTTGAATCATCATTTTGCTGGGGGGCAATTCCCAGGAGAACATAGGTGTCTTTACAAACTGAGTTTTTGTAAGAGATGTATGGGTTCAGTTTCCAAAGTTAATGTCTCCTTTTTCTGTCAACATCCCATTTTCAGGTGCAACAAGTAGTAAAGAAACCCAAGATATTCTCTATGCTCGACAAAAGATTGTTGTTGTAGCGAAGGCCTTTGGTCTACAGGCCATAGACCTGGTATACATCGACTTTCAAGATGAAGAGGGGCTTCTCAGGCAGTCCAGAGAAGGAGCTTCAATGGGATTTACTGGTACGATTCTTGATGGTATCTTAGAAAGCAATGTCTAGTTTTGTGAACATTCCAGAATAGAAATTTAACCAGAAATTAATGTTCTTAATATAGCCAGATATTCCACATACCTGTTCCACTGTTTGAAACGTGAAAAAGCCACCCAGGGCATCAGGTTTTTCTTTGGTTCTGCCAATCAGCAAACAGATCACTCATTTTATTTTCTCTTTATATTAGTGACCTTTTTTTTTTTTCTGTCCTCTTAAGTATTTTGTTGAAGTTTTTGCTGACACAAGGCAAGGGATGAGGCTGTTATGAAAGTGTTTTGGGGTGGCCCTGGCCAAGTGGCTCAGTTAGTTGGACCATCATCCCAATGCACCAAGGTTGTAGGTTTGATCCCCAGTCAGGGCACATACAGGAATCAATCAATGAATGCATGAGTAAGTGGAAGAACAGATAGATGTCTTTCTCTCTCGCTCTAAAAAACAAAACAAAAAAACAGAAAAAGAAGTATTTTGGGGTGAACTTCCTTAAGAGTTTGGGTTGATGGGTCAAAGAAAAATTTCTTCAGTAGTCAAAATGTTAATTCATTTCTGAAAAATAAAACCTGGTGATTTTTTAAAAATTTTTTCACCTATTACTAGGTTTTTATTCTTCTTTCTCTTCAAAGCCCCCCTTTTTTCTTTCCCACCTCCCAGTAAGTGTCTGTGCACCTCACAATACCTACAGGCATTGGTGGGCACTGAGATCAGCAGTCCCTCGCAATCTAGTCCTGGAGCGCAGGTGGGTATCTGTTGATTGGTGTGCCTGATCACTCAGGTCTCCAGGAGCCCAGGGAGCAACTGAAAATTGTGTTTTTGCAACAGAAAACTATTTTTTGAGAAACCACAATAGGATTCTATACCCAAACACTTGTCTGCAATTGCATACACACAAGTGCAACCATGGTTAAAAAAAATACTATAAAATCTTTTATTCTTTTTGCTCTTCTACTGCAAGTTCTAAGAATATCATGATCAGAAATATACCCAAATAATAGGGAAAAGAGACAAGCATCCATGTTATCCCTTTGGTAAATATTTTTGAAAAGTGTCCAGTTAGGGGTTACTAAAGAAACATTTAATAAGGTGACTTTAAATTTAAAAGGTATCTTAATGGATGATGATTTAACCCAAAATAAAACTGAAAGGCTTAGGAAACAATTTAAGTGCTTTACTAGAATTAAATAAAGCTCCGACATTTGATTTTGTGTTTTTAACATAAAGAGTTAAAATGTGACACCTCCCCCCACCAAATTGGTTTAATAAATAAATAAATGCAATCTCTTATAGTAGATTAAATTTTTTTTAATCATCTGAACTATTAATAGATCCTCCCTACATTTAATAGTGATTAAGAAAGAAAGAGTCACTGCCTTTTTCTAACAACTGTTTAGGATGTGGTCCAAATGGAAAAGTTGGAGAAAAACTCCATGAAATCTCTCTAACAGACCCCGATGTTGCTGGTCTAAACTGTGTAGCATTGTCTGCTAAGCAACCAGATGTTGCTATGAAATGAGCACTAACACAATAAAAAAATAGAAAAAACTGAATTGATGCAGACCTCTGCTGCCATCATTTAGTATAATCTGGGTGCCCTCAGTTTGCTCTGGGGTAAATTGCTTGCTCCAGAACTTATAAAGGAGTTTGAGAGTTTCTCCAAGATACAGGACTGAATTAAATTGGTCACTAATTCAATCATAGAAGGCAAGTTATTTCAAATCAGATTTAAATTTCTAGACTGTGCCCAACTCGGCGTGAGGAGCTTATGGGCTTGGCACTATTGTTTCTCAACAACAGGGAGTATTAAATCACCCAAAAAATGGAAGGGGGGAAGGGGAAGTACAGAGGGCACAGTGCCCGTTATATATTCACTGAACAAGTCAGTAAAATAGAGAGCTACACTTTATAGCCATCTTGCAATTTTTAGCAAGAAGGTCTTCTTTTTGTCCCAATTATATTTCTCCATGCCAATAAAAGGTAATTAATCTGATAAGATATGAGATTATTTGTAGTATTTTTAAACAACAAATGATTTAGTAAGTATTTTAGGACACTCATGATCTGTTGTCCTAATTATTTGTCATTTAAATGCCATGCCTTGGGCTTTGCACAAGAAGGAAAGAGAGGAAGGAAAGAAGGAAGGGAAGGAAGAAGGCTGGGAGGGAGGGAGGGAGGAGGAAAGGAAGGAAGGAGGGAAAGGAGGAAATAAATACATCTTATCTGAAGCAGGTGGTTGAAAGTTTTAAAATCCAATGAAAGTATTGTGTTATCCATAACACTAATAAGAAACAGTCTACGTTATAAGGATTTTTTGTACTTTTAAAAATTATGTATAATTTTAATGAGTTGTAGTTTTTTAAAAGTTAACCATGCGTGGAACAGTGGGTTATAGATTTTTTCCATAGTCATTGTTTCACAGAGCCACAATCCATGTAGATAGATTTTAAATCACTGCATTGGCTGTATATATAGCTATTAACTTTAGGAATTATTTTTATAAAAATGAAGCAAAAATAAATATTGAAATAAAGCTTTAACAGCCGGCCTAGTCATCACAGTTACTCTAGTATTACATGCTGAGAAGAAAGATTATAAATATGAAACTCTATAGGTTTTCTCCTTTTTTGCAGTCTTTTGTAGAAGACAAAAATGACACCATCATACAGTACCTAAAAGACTTGACAGGTATTGATTTAAAGCATGATATATCAAGTGGTACTGTAAAAAGGATTTCATGGTCATAAATTTTAATGTCTTCCAATTTTGCACCCTCTCAGTAACTTGTCAATAACAACTCTTCTGTACAAAATAGTTGCTTCGCTTCCACATGGCATTAAAGTCTGATGTTCAATTGTTGGGGTATGTAAGGTTCAACAAAAGATAACTTATATGTGGATGTTCATAAATTTCTAAAACCTAATACGTATCTTAAAATTAGCCTCATTACCAAAATATAGGCACTTGCAAGCCATCAGTAGTTTTATTGTATTTTAAATAGTTTATGTTTTGCTCCTCAAATTACAGGATCTGTACCAAGAAGTTATCATGAAATCTGGCTTTTTACACATCATTGTAAATTATGTACATACATTATAAAATTCATGACCAACAGTACAAAATGACTACCAGAACTGACATCCCTTATTAATAATACTGTAACAACTATTAGATTACGTAAATATAATTTCAGCACCTACTATTGAATAAAGCTCTCATTTGTTATCACTGATGTTTTTTGTTCCCAGAAATTATTCATCAAATAATTTAAAGCACCTTTATGTATATAGCGCCTTTATGTATATACTGTTTTATTAGTATGCTGACAGATTAAAAATGAAATAGCAAAATGAGGATGTTTTAAGTATGCCACCATAAGAAAAGACATCACTGTATTTATTCACTTAAACTCTTTTCCATGAAATACTAAAACAATTTTTTTAACAAACATTGTTCTTTTCTCTGTTTGATAGAATAATGGCTGTAACAGGAATTGACCTTTTTTAAAATATCGGGGATATAATTTCTACTGGCTAAATGTTAAAACAACTACTTCAGAAGCAAAGCAAATTGATATGCCAACAAATATATTTAGCAGAATAAATTATCATTAAATGTGCATTCATTTTTAAAGAACTAAATATATCCATAATTTTATTATGTAATAAAATATAACTTCAATACTATTATAACATTAAAATCATGTTTCATTTTATTAATGACCTGATTAGATTCCATTCTTCCCTGATTGTTAAACTGTTTTTTAAAATGACTGTGTGATTTCATAGACTCCTGTGATACTTCATATAGTTTTTATTTAAGATAATTAAACTTCAGGAAGAAGCATAAAGCTTTTTTAAAACTATTACTTCAGAGATAAGATTTCATCTTGGGTATCTAAATATCTATATAAGAGGGAAATATCCGATCTTCATTCTATAAGAAAAAAATGAAAAATCTGGTTATGTCTTTGCATAAACTGTAATTTTTATTTAAACATTTTTAATTGGAGTAATTTAGAGACCACAGTGTTCAAATCTGCCCTCTATTTTACTATACTGGATAAAATATTTTCACTGAAATCTAAATTTCTATCAGTGGTTAGAAATGACATACTATATCTAAAAAAAGAAAAATTATTATTGTGAGACACTATTTTATATTAATATAGTTGTAATAGCTGCTTCTGTAAGCTTTATTACCAACAGATTACTTCAAAGCCAACAGACTACTTTAAAAGAAATCATGGAAGGCAGGATAACAGTATAAAATAAGCCAAAGACAATTTATAAAATTTGAAAGAATTGACATGTAATTTTTTCTGCTTTATTTCAAAATAATCACTCTAATTTGCAGACATTATCCTTTAAAGTTACAGCCAAAGCAGTTATTCAACAAGCCGCTTAGTCAATCCACCTGTAACTCAACATGAGCGACTGTCTGCACCAAGGTGTCATTTCTGTAGGATGGGAAACACAATTACTCCCATTGTCATGTTTGTTCTTACATGGTATTCTGGAAAAGCCTGCCCAACTGCCGTTATTTTCTTTTTAAAATGTTGTAAAATATCGAGTTATTTTGCATACAGTCTTAAGGCATTCAGAAGCCTAGTGTGATTGAGACATTTTATTTGTTGATTTGTGTTTCTGGTGTTATTAATCTTCTCGTAGGTAAGCAGGTGATACACCCTAAACAAATTGCAGTTGTTCAGGAGCAGTTTTCTCCTTCCCCTGAAAAAATTAAATGGGCTGAGGAACTGATCGCTGCCTTTAAAGAACATCAACAACTGGGAAAGGTAAACGTTTTATTAATGCCCTGGATGAAACTGTTATTTATAAAATACCGTGGGGAAGAATGAAAAAACATTAAATGATTTTTTTTTAAATTCATATTCTGGTGGGGAAGGTTTGTATTGGGGGGATAGTATTCATCAGTGAGAAATTCGCCTAATGTAAATTTGCCCTTCCACGTTCCTAAATATTTTACCAACTGGATCTCAAGTCTCTCATTTTATTCTTTTCATAAATTATATTGGCAGCATTTAAGAAAAAAAGAAGTCTGTTTAGTTTTTCTCTATAGACTCTGATACAGCATTTATGAAAAATAATTTTAGATCAAAGCGAGAGCAAGTTGTAATGAAATAAACACAGTTTGATTAAATGGTTCTTGTGGAGAGAAGAAATAAATTTCAAGTTATTTTAGTATTGGAAGGGGAAAGTGCAAAAATCTCCTCCAGTTTAGTCATTTAAGAGTGGAAGATTGTATATGTGCTTGTACCAATTTCTGGACCTGAGATTTGGATAGAATGGAAAGCAAATTAACACTGGAGTACGGTTGTTCCTAATTTAGTGCATCATTGAGCCTCGCGTTTCCTGCTCTGTGGGTTTCTGCTATGTAAATATTGCAGTGGTGATGCGCAATCTGTCTCCACTTTGTGCCAGTAACACTTAAATTAGGTGTCGCCTGAAGGAAGATTTTATGCTAGTTGCAGCATTGTCAGTTAATTATCTTAAAGGTTATTTGCAATAATACCATGTGCCTCTTTTTAAGAGAATGGGGGAAAGTTGCATTTATAAATCTGTCCTAGAGGTAATATCTAAATTCAGCCTTGTCGCTTACATAAGGAGTGTGATTTTGATACCAACCAGGCAGAAGTACTTAGGAGAGAAAGAATGTTCAAACATTTTTAAGGTTCTAAAGGTTAAACAGTCCTCCTTACCAAAAAAAAAAAAAGACAAAACTCATTTTCAGTGGTGAACCAGTGACATCAATGTGACAAGTATCACTTGCATTTTTCACTGGCAGTAAAAACACCTGAAAATCCCAGGTCTTGGGAAGGTAAGTAATAACATTAAATGAGTCACTTCTGCCCTCTCACTGTGAATACCTGCCTTCAATTCCAAGCAGGCATGCATGCTTACCCTCACACACATACAAGATCATCTTTGTACAAACTTGCACTTAAAATCAAAAGGCAGAATCTGTAGTATTGGAAACGTCCCATTTGAATAGCATCCTTTCATTTCATATCAGTAGTGAACAGAAAAACATGCAGTGCATTGAAAAATATTTTTAACTTCACATTGTATTTTATGTTCACTTCTATATCTTGACCCCAAAATCCAGATTCTCAAACGTAGATATTTACCTAGAGAGAAGAGCCATGTGCTGTTTCACTCATATGTGCAAATAACTCCATCCACTCTACTCTGTCCCATGCTTGCCTGCACACACACTCCCTAAATGTTCTACACCTCTGTGTGTACCTTATGCCAGCTGTGGACATGAATGTGATAAATACTTCGTAGTGAAATAATCAATTGAGGAAGGATATGGACCATCAAAACGGCAGACGGAGCAGCGTTCCAGTCTGGGCCAGCCCTTGTGTTACACTGGGTTTCATATTGGATAACATCAAATGGTGCCACTTGGCATTTGTAAGCAGCTAGGGGTATGGGAGAGGTTACCCCAAATTTCAGTAGCCAGCAAATAAAATCCAAACTAGAAGCACACTCTTTAATTGTCATTTTAAGTTCTTGAATGAAGAAAATAACAATAGTTTTTCATTGTATCTTGAAAGTGTTAT
Source organism: Pteronotus mesoamericanus (assembly GCF_021234165.1). Classification (NCBI taxonomy): domain Eukaryota; kingdom Metazoa; phylum Chordata; class Mammalia; order Chiroptera; family Mormoopidae; genus Pteronotus; species Pteronotus mesoamericanus. The sequence continues at coordinate 2,240,811 of NW_026555109.1, forward strand.
TCCCAGGGAAAATCGTTTCAGAGTATCCTTGCCTTTTGATGATGGCAACTTAAATGTTAAATTATGAAGTATTTTTTTAAAATAAGAAATGCCCTCTTGATAGAGCATAAGCTTTCACAACGGTGTGGCAGCTTTTCTTAACACCAAACCATAGAAATTAGAGCAGAAGGGAGGCTACTAACTATTAGGTCATTTCTTCCCTGCCCCATTTGTGTAGGTTTGTTTCCTTTCCTCGTGCTTTGTCCAGCAAGGTTTAAATGATTCAAATAATGGGGCTTCCAGTGGGGACATATGGTTATTTTATCCAGTTTGCATGTTGCTTTCACTTTGCCAATAAATTGGCTGGTCATAAAAATTGGGTCTGCAGGTAGGTGACTCTGGGTCTTGAGAGGTCTTGGGGTTTAAATAATGTGGGTTCTGTTTGTAAAGATTTAGTATAAATAGGTTGCTCAGTTGTATGAAGTATTGCTTCCAACAAACATCTAATCTGTTTTTTTTCAAATGTGAATCAGTGATGAAAACATACACCCTCGGTCACTTTGTCCAAAGCACAGATGACTCTCTCAGTGATAAAAAGCTGATGGTTTGTGTCCCAGTGAGACACAAATTTCTAAAAGACTTTTTTCCCCTCTGATGAAAAATTTCATTGGAGAAATGTTTTAGAATAGAAATGACCCAAGAAGGGAAAATTACATATTTTTACTTTTCCTACTTCTTGCTCCCATCTTAAATTATATTCTTCCCTAAGGCCAAATTTTTAGCTGAAGTGTACAGTTAATGCTGGGTAATTTGTTTTCTATTGTAATAATAATTATTATTGTAATATAGCTTTAATAATTATTATTCAAAAATAAAAGTTCTACCTTTTTTCCTTTTCTCTCCCAATAACAATATTCATGGGAATACTTAGATTATGAGACGATAAATTATTAGGGTTCAGTCTTTGGTATCATATGAATTTTTTGTTTTATTTTAATTAGAAGTCCTAAGGAAAGAAAGTTTGATGCCCTTATCCTAATGTCAGATGACAACACTTTACATTAAATCATCATAATCTGCTCGTATAACCTGTCACTGTTTCGCAGATAATGATACTTATGACTCCTTTAAGAATTTTGCCTGGTAAAATAGTCCCCACTAATAACTAGGCTATAAGTTGACATTAAGGACTGAGGTCATCTTCTCCTGTTAAACCTGTTGAAAAATGTCTAAACATTCCACATACTCTCTGTTCCTATTTTAATTCCGATAAACTAAAATATTTCTAAGTAGCTGACATCGGTTGTAGGTATATACCCACAATATTAATCAAATTTGATTCTTTCTTCCATCCTCTCAGAAAAATACATTTTGAAATGCAAGCTACATGTCATTAATTATTTTAGCTTCAAATTATTTGATTAAATATTTTAGCCAGGATAAGTCACTACCATGTAACTTGTTTTAAATTTATAAAGGATTTTCTTGAAAGTTAATTTTATTTTTATATCATTTTTTCATAATAGTGTTGATTCCAATAATATTTGAAAATTTTCCATTAGCTGAATTTTATATTGTCTATTTAAAAATATAATTTTAACAGTTTTTAAAATTTTTATTAAATGTATTGGGGTGACATTGTTTAATAGGATCATACAGGTTTCAAGTGTACATCTGTGTATATTGTTAATAGTTTATTAACTAAGAAGTGTATGTAGTATGAAAATTGGATCAGTGAAATGAAAATATCTCAAGCAAATAATTAGTTGATATTAGTTGATATTAGTGGAAATTATAATTTGTTTATAAATAAATACATATACATACATTCATATTTGTATGATACTGTATATTTTTTCATGTCTATATTATAAATTCAGTGCTCAATTTTTTCTTTTTCCATATTCATACTTCTTGGGCAAAAATGATAGCTAAAGGAAACAGTTGCTTTTCAAAAATGATTGATAATCCCAAGAAATCTTAATATAAGAATTTACTATTTCTTTCCAAATGGAGGCTCTAACAGGAAGATGTGAAAGAATAACAAAATATACTACATGTGACCGATTTTTAAAGGTACTTTGCTATAATATTCATATATCTGCAGTGTCTGCCTGCAAATATGGCTTTGCTTCATTTTTCAGTTTTCCAAGCATTCTGGTTTATTGATATCATTGCCTTGTGTGCTTTATTTTGTTTCAGAAAGATTTCGTTTAACTTTTTCAAGATTTTTTGTTTGTTACAGCTTCACAAGCTGACTAAAAAACAAGGAAGGGCAAGTGTTAATCTTTAAAATCTAGGTTCAGTTAACAACTATAAAGGTTAAAAACAAGGTCACTAACTTGATATAACGACTGTAAATAATACACATAACTGAAACATTCTAATTTCACTAGAACGAGCAATGCTGCAAATTGTTTGTATTCATAAGCAAATCCTGTACTGGAATGTAAATTAGGAATTTATATCTTAATAAAGAAAGAAAAAAAAGTTTTTTTCCCTCATGTAAGTTTTTCATCTAGAAAATTGCAAAGAATACCCCCCACACACACACCCCAATATTGAGAGCAAATTATTTTCATAGGTTATCTCATTGCAGCTCACACACCTTTCATTTGTGTTTCTAAATGCAGAGCTTTATGAAAGAAATACTGTTTGATCCAAGGGGACTTCTAAAAGGCTCCCTGAGAGAACTCAGAGGTCTCTCTAGCCAAAAATATTGTTTCTGCTTATTCAAGTGCCAGAAATCCCACTGCCAGCCTTTCACGCAGATCAAATAAACCATCTACAGATTTGGTTGTTGTCTTTGTCAACAGAAAGGGTTGATTCCACTAACAGACAATAATGTATCTTCCTACACCCATGCTTCCAACCACCCACAGCCTTTCTCCCCTTTATTTGTAAGAAGGAATACTAATATCTAATGGAATAATTTCTAGTTAACAAAAAAAAAAAGAAGATGAAGGAACATAACTGTACTTTTGAGATTCTTATTCATTACATTTCTCCGTTTATTTTCCTGTTTCTTTAATATTTTTAGAACTACTAATATATGCCATAATTTTTATTTTAAAAAGTCAAATTCTTAGAAAAGCTGAGAATCTACCAATGATGACCTTAAGGTTGATTTGATTAACAACAAATTGCAGATTTCTAAACATTTACAACAAAGTGATACAACTCTAGTGCTGATCATAGTCTATTTCACATAGTTTTAGTGGCAAGTGGCTGGTTTAGTATTAGAGGATAAGAGATTTTTGTATGTAGGTTAAATCTGATGAGTTTTAAAGTTGTTTGCTCCATCCTTAATTTATAACATTCTTTTTTTAATTTTTATTTTAATTTATTTTTTCAAATAACATTAAGTATATTTTAAGAAAAATAATTTTTTCATGTTTAAATTTTTGAGGATTTTTTTTTTTTTTTTTTTTTTTTTTGCTCAGCTTCAATTAAAAAGAGTAGACCTTTTAGTTGGATATCTCAGAAATTTTCTAGTCAGGTCCCTTCAGTTTGCAGCTTAATACACCAAGACCCAACAAGAATTTGGAAGTTGCTTGAGGTCATTCACAGCCAAGGTGATAATAGAGTCCCAACCAAAATTCTGGGCTCACTTTATACAGATATGAACATAACATAAATGCAGTTTCACTTTGGTCACAGAGAATCCCACGTTAATAACCAAAACTAGATAGAACCTTAAAAGTAGTTGGTCACAAATAAAATGTGAATTTGGTTAGTTCAGATTAGCATCTTTTTCTTAGTCTTACACTTTTCCTTGGTGGGGGGGAGCATGAGCAGAAACTGATGAGGCAAGAAAGAATGCAGTATCTGTGTGCCTTCCCAGCCACTATTTTACCCATCGCCCCCTCCCTCACAGTTCTGTCCTGTACTTCTCTACCCGCTCTACCCCCAGAAAGACTTCTTAGCTCTGATCACTGCAAACCCCATTCTCTTTTATTAGTCATCATTCCTTCAGTCTCCCAAGGCAGACTAGGATCCTTTGGCAAAGAGGCAGTATCTAGCTAGTCCTGACCTCAGTTCCATCTTCCTCAAAGGACACGTTCCCAAAGTCACATTCTCAGTTACATCTGTGGTTTCAAAAACATGCCATGGCTTTCAAAGTCTTTAATAGCAAGATCTGAATAAGGTCCCTGAAAGGATGGTTTTATTCCTTGGACATCTTTCTCTTCACTTTACAGTATTTCCCTCTTAGTATGTATGGCTCTCTATGTGTATTTCTGTGTATGTCTCCTGTTCCTCCCTTGTCTTCTGCTCCAAGAATTCTTGTTTCTTCTTTTTCTTAATATTTTTCTTTCTCAAGACATCATCTCTATACCCCACCACCATCCCTTGCCTTCTCTCCTTTAAGTGATTTTAATATAGAAAATCAGAGCATTCTTTTAATTTTTGTTGTATTTATTAAAGAATTTTTAAATTCTTTTTTTGTATTAAAGGCAGATACATGAAATTTTATTTTATTAAAATATATAAATATTTTCTATAATTCAATTCTTTTTTTTCCATTTTTGGTTAGTGGACTTCAATGAAAAAAAATGGGGGTATTTCTTACCACTACCCTAGAGAGCAAAGAATTCTCTCTCCTGTAACTTACCTCCCTGCAGCATCCTGGACAAAATAGGAACATGATGTAGAGTTAGTAAATACTATTTAGCTAACTGGTTTCTAAATTTCAGTGTTAAAAATTATTTGTTGTACTTTTATTTATTAATTAGAGAGAAACATCAATTTGTTGTTCCACTTATTGATGCATTCCTTGGTTGATTCTTGTATGTGCACTGACTGGGGATCGAACCCACAACTTTGGCATATAGGGATGAAACTCTAACCAAATGATCCTCCCAGCCAGGGATCATTGTAGCTTTAATCAGTATATATGATGCTGACCTTTTGCTTCCTTCTAGAAAAATGGAAAGAAAAAAATTTCACCACTTATTCCATCAGTTATCGTTGTCAGTTAGTTATATATTAGTAAATCCTTTAAAGTGGCTTCTAGTTAATATTTGTCCATTTATATGTGTTTTCCCAAGAAAGAATAAGTCTAGAGTATATAAAATAGAAGTTAACATTATTGGTCTTAGCTGCAAGCTGCTAAAAATGGCCTTCATTCTGTGCTTTTCTCATAGGCAATACCAGCTTAAATTTGACATGAAATATTCTAAATTAAATAAAAATATTTACACATTTATCTCAGTGTTAAAAATATTTGCAGACAAGATTTCTACATTCAAAAAAACAATCTGGAAGGGAGGTGATAGTTTCAAAACTCTAGATAATGACTAAAAATCAATGAATTATACACACTTAACAATGGGTAAATTTTATAGTATGTGAATTATACCTCAGTAAACCTATAAAAAAAAAAAACAGAGAATTAAGCACAATGTCTAATTTGCTAGCAAATATGGGAACTCCTTTAGATTTTGCAACATGCTTATAAATCCAATTGTTTCACCTCAGTAGGTAGGTTTCTACATGGCGAACTTGGCTTGATTTTTCCAGATTTCTTTATCAAAAGATATTTAAAACAAAGACTTGTCTATTTTTGTCTGATCACTCTGCCTGAAAAAATTTAAAGATAAATCTTGCTGCTACATTCCTTGACCCTTGAGAAGAATTTTAAAAATAGAAGGCATGTTTGGTCTTCCTTATCCATTTCTGAAGTAAGGATGGCTCTGGCCCACTGAGATCCTCCCTCTGGGCAGTAGATGACTCTGGACTGGTCACATATTAAGATAATTGACCCAAACATTCACCTCAACTCTCCTTCCTACTGTTCATCCACCTTCACCTGCCTTGCCAAATTCATTTTGCAAACCTTCTACTGCTTCTTTTTTTTCCCCTCCCACTACCTAAAACTGTTGGCAAAGCCCCAAAGTAATCTTAACTAATGTACAGTACTGTTTCTGTTTTCTGTGTAGAGTTAAAGCTAAATCATTCCTTTTTAAAAAGCAAAATGTTAATGATGTCTACTGATTTTACATCTACTCAATAGCCACAATCCAAGGAATTTCCTCCTTTTTTACAAACCAATCGAGCTTTTATCTTTACTAGGACTTCCTTATCCTGTCTGTCCTTCCTTCCATTACCTCCTCCAGCAAAAGTGATGCTCCCAATTTCAGACCACTTGCATTTGATTAGTAGCTCCTCCAGCTGATATTCTAAATTTTAAAACTCTATTAAGTACATTGTTTTCAAATACTGATGCTGTGTCAAATATATAGGACCTCCAAGTCCAGAGTCTAGCTTCTTAACAGGACGAATCAGTCTGATTTATAAGAGTTTGGAGGGGCCCTAGCTGGGTAGCTCAGTTGGTTATAGCATTGACCTAATACACCAAGGTTGTGAGTTCAATTCTTGGTCAGGTCACATATAAGAATAATCCAATAAATGAATAAATAAGTGGAACAACAAACCCACGTTTCTCTCTCTCTTTCCTCCCCACCTCCCCCTACTTTGTCTCTCTCTAAAATCAATCAATAAATTCTTTTTAAGAAAAGAGATTAGCCCTGGCTGGTATGGCTTAGAGGTTGAGTGCCAACCTGCAAACAGAAAGATTGCTGGGGCAATTCCCAGTCAAGGCACATGCCTGGGTTGCGGACCAGGTCCCCAGTTGGGGATGAAGAAGAGGAAGCCAATTGATGTTTCTCTCACACATCAATGTTTGTCTCCCTCTATTCATCCTTTCCCTCTCTCAAATAAATACAGGCATACATACATACATACATACATACATACAATCTTCAAAAAGAGTTTAGAGGGGATAGAAAGCTTTAGGCATGAGTTGGCCTCTCCTCATTGCATCTTCAAGAACAAAGATGTCTCTCAGAACCCTTAAAGCTACTCTGAAATCAAAATCCTGTTATGACTCAAACATTCTGTCTCTCACTAGGCCTTTCTGTGATAAATGGCATTAAATCATCTCTCGCTAACAATAGCAGTAGCTGTAATTGCAGGAATAGTGTAGCAGTGATTGTGGTGGTGGTAACAACAATCAGGTAGAGATGATAGCGTCGGTGGTGGTAGTGTCAGCCTCAGCAAGGACATGGTCACAGCAGTGGTGACAGTAATGACAGTGGTGGTAGTAGCTGCAGTTTCCATGTACTGAGAGCCTGTTTGTGACAGGCCACTGCATACATGTTTTTATTTAATGCTCACAATAACTCTACAAGGGAGGTATTTTCAACCCTATTGTACAGATGAAGCAACTGAGGCTCAAAAAAGTAACATCATTTGCTGTGGATCACACACAACAAAAGGAAGAGCCTGGATTCAAATTCAGGTATAGCTGACCCAAAAGCCCAGTTTCCTAACTGCTGCATCAAGGTGCCTCAGATGGGAGAACCCAGGGAAGCAAGTCCCTTTCTCTCCATGTATCTTTGTCTCATGCTGCAGCTACTAAATACCACCTCAAAATGTGCCCATCCTGGAGAGTTGCCTATTTTGCTTTGTTGGAAAGTCAGAGGGGCTGCTTGGCCAGGTCATCCCTGATGGCCACTCAGGCCAGTACTGATCTGACAGGTGGAACTTTGCTGGACCCATACAGGGCATTCCATTCCATTCTCCATGGATGGTTCTGTCCTCCTTTTAAAGCCAGAGAGCTGCAAGGGGAAAAGGGTGATAGGGATAAATAAGGAGCTTCTTCAGACTTTTCTACCTTTCAGAACTTGGAATACGAATCCAATAGCCTGCATAGGAAGCAGGATCCCTCACATCTCATACCCGCTCTGAGGCTGTGCTCTGAGGCAGGGACTGAAAGGACCTTCCCGAACAGTTCAACAGGCCCGATTTGTCATTGCATTCCCCAATCAGTATGAAACTAACTCCCTTCAGATATTCCAACTGTTTCATGATTTATTTAAAAGGCTTCCCCATCAGAAGCCATGAAATGTCATCTGTCAGAATTACAGTGCTAGTAGTAATGAGAGATTAGCCCAAGGTGAGTTGTTGTCCATGTTGAAGGACTTCAGTCAAACTTTTAGGAATGGCACATAGAGACACATTGGTATCTATAAAGTCTCTGGCCATAGATGTAAATGGTATTGAATTTTAATTCAGAACATTATTAAAATACCTATCAAATTACCACTACAATCTAAAGTGTTAAAAAATGTTCTCTACGTCCTAAGTCTTCAATACTATTTTACTCTTTTAATGACAATTTTAAAAGATGTTTATTCATAAAACAAAGGGTACTGATATTCAAAAACATATATAAGGATGAAATGTCACAGTCTTTCATCCTTCCCATAAATGTTTTGGGTTTTCTTTTTCAGGACCTAAAATGTCATTCATACATTTAATATGAGGTTTTCCCTCACTGAAAATGTCCTTTGGTATCTTTTATATCAAAATAATTACAATAAGAGCTTTCAAATGGAAACTCAGGGTAGAAGCATGTTATATTTTAGTAGTTTCCAAATTCAGTTATTAAAATTGTGTTTTCATATATTTACTTATCTGCACCTTACCTATATATCATTTTTTTCAGCCCCATCTTAAGTAATGGTATCTCTGAAATAGCTATTTACATACATTAGGTATTTTTTTATATATGACATCAAAATAAGATTTTAAAATATATAGTATACTCTATATAGAACAAATATATATTAAAATTTTTATATAACCATCACAGGTACCACAGTTAACAGCCATACTTTGGGATATATAGATTAGTGGGAAGAGTTTGAGATTTGGGATAAAGAGCCTTAGATTCGAATCCTCTCTTTCTCATATTAGTAAGTTCCTTTAAAAAGATTAATAGTGAACCACAGTGTTTGTATCTGCTATTCAGAAATAACCATGCCTTCCCTACTACAAGTAAGAAAATGTCTTCGAAAATATTTTTTTTAAAGTGTAAGATACTATCAGATGAAAACTCTTTTCTTTTTTTTGGTAGTAAGTCTTCATAATAAGATTGCACTCTTCCAGTTTTTAGTTTGAAAACAAATATCCTAGGGCTTACTAAAGGCTATAGTTAGAGTATAAACCATAGTTGCTCCTCAAAGAAGAATGGACATCGTTCACCTACCCTCTCCTGGCACCCAGAGAGCCACCCGGTGGCGGCAGGGGGTGGGGGTGGTCAATCCATTCATGATGATCAAACTCAGATGCAATGCTGAGCTGGGTCAGGCCAGCTCTTAGCTTTTCCAATGTTGGGTCCCTGGACCACCTCTGACAGAGGAAAAGTGCCCAGAATAAAGGAAAGTAAAGAGGTGGTTTAACTTCCTCTCCTCGGGATCCAGGAGGAGCAAGACTAGGGCCCACCAGGGCAGGCAGCAAAAACAGAGGGATTCCAGTGAGTTCCAGGCCTGCTTCATCAAGCAGAAACTAAGTCTCATGTGCTTTGTTGTAAAGTCAAGCAGCTGATGAGTAGTAGAACCAATATTTTAAAATGTTGTTTGTCTTCCAGATCGCTTTAATTTGGGCTAGTTTAGGCTCCCTTTCCTTGGGCCCTAGAGTAATCTCTTCATCCATAGAGCCATAGAAAGATCCAGTATCTCATACTGTAGTCCTTCATTTTGCCTGATCTATTGAGTCACTGCTGACCAGAAACACAAGGGGCTCTTGAGGAACAGAGAGAAAGCCATCCCCACTCTCAGTCTTAATGTGCTGTTTCCAGTTCCCCCATGCCTCTCTTGACCATTTGGCGTCCCTGAGCTTCTAAACCTGACTTTAAAAGTACCTATTCCTGGATTTCCAGTCAAGATAGAGGTATAGGTAAATGCAGCTCACCTCCTTGCACAACCACAGCATAATTACAACTAAAATATAGGATAAACATCACTCAGAACCATCAGAAAATTGAGCTGTATAGAAGTCTGACAACTAAGGAATTAAAGAAACCACATTCATCTAGATGAGGAGGGATGGAGACATGGGACCAGGTGGTCTAAAACCCATGTGTAGTGAATATAAAATGCAGAGATATCTCAGGAGCAAGGGATCCCACCCTCACACCAGACCACCCAGCCCAAGGTTCCAGTCCCAGGAAGATAAGTCCCCAAAACTTCTGGCAATTATAACCAGTGGGGGCTGGATTAGGAAGAAACTGAGATTCTCAGGCCTCTCCTCTTAACGAGCCTTGTACCACACACAGAGTTATTCAGACCCACTCCTTTTGGGCTCTAGAATGAGGGCAGCAACTTGAAGGGCACCAGTGGCATAAATGGAGGAACTGAAGTGCCTGGCATCAGGGCAAGAGCCTGGGGACAGCTTCCACCCATACAGAACTGCAGACCTTTTCTGAGCCCTCCCCAAAAATAGAGCCACAGTGCAGCGGTACCATATCTGAATCTCCATCAACATGGCTCACATAGTAAGCCCTGCCCTGATGATTTCCTAAGGGTCTACCCCATCCAACTTAAAAGCCTGCCAAAGCAACCCTCCCACCTTGGTAACAGTGGCTTTCCCATAAGAATGGCTGGGCTAGGCACAGGATTCAGACTTTTCCAAGTCCATTCAAACAAGCGACAGCTGAGCTCAGTCCCCTTACCTCTCACTGACTGGCCCCAGGTCCAGCAGTAGCAGCTGCCATCTGCAGATCACTTTAGAGCTTACACCATGGGGCCCCAGACAGAGCATAGGTGGAGGCTGACCTTGGCCTGCATCAATTCCCCCCCCAGCGCCTGTGCACCCAGTGGACAGTTACAGACCATATGAGCACCACCCAACCACTTCCGCAAGTCATGGAGGAAAGTGGTTGTTGTCCAGGGATCACAGCGAGTCCTACCAGCTGTCTGGACTGGGTAAATCCCTCCCATTAACTTCCTGATAGCAATCAAGACTCATCTACAAAAGAAGGGAGTACTAAGCCCACATGGAGGGATCACCTCAAGTACACAGCTTGGGAGATAAGGGAGGCTGTGCCACTGGACCCTACAGGATACCTACTGCAATAGTCCACGCTACCAAGACACAGAGTCAAAGAAGGTCTACTTAATACATAGAAACAAACACAAGGAGGCTGCCAAAATGAAGAGACAAAGAAACATCCCAAATGTTCCAGATAAGATCAAAACTCCAGGAAAAGAACTAAACAAAGCACAGATAAGCAATCTATCAGGTGCAGAGTTCAAAACACGGGTTATAAGGATGCTCAGGGAACTCATTGTGTCCTTCAACAACATAAAAAAGATGCAGGCAGAAATGAAGGATATACTAACTGAAATAAAGAACAATTTACAGAGAATTAACAGCAGAGTAGATGAAGTCAAGAATTAAATCAATGATATAAGGCAGAAAAAGACATCCAATCAGTACAGGAGGAGAAAAGAATCCACAATATCAAGGATAGCCCTGGCTGGTGTGGCTCAGTGGATTCAGCACTGGCCTGCGACTGAAAGGTCACCAGTTCACTTCCCAGTCACAGCACATACCTGGGTTGTAGGCCAGGTCCTCAGTAGGGGACAAGTGAGAGGCAACTGTTTCTAACAATGATGTTTGTCTCCTTCCCTTCTCCCTCTTTAAAAATAAATAAATAAAATCTTTTTTAAAAAATCGAGGATAGTGTAAGGAGCCTCTGGGACATCCTCAAACGTTCCAACATTTACATCATGAGGGTGCCAAAAGGAGGAGAGAAAGAGCAAGAAATTGGAAAACTTTTTGAAAAAATAATAAAAGAAAACGTCCCTGATTTGGTGAAGGAAATAGACATACAACTCTAGGCAGCACAGAGAGTCCCAAACAAGATGGACCCAAAGGGGACCACACAAAGACACATCATAATTAAAATGCCAAAAGCTAAAGAGAAAATCATTTTTTCTCCTTTCATTTGTTTTTTTATTTTATAAATTAAAAAAAATTAAATCATGTTTATTCTATTACAGTTGTCTCAATTTTTCCCCCTTTGCCCTCCTCCACCCATCCTATCCCCCTCCCGGCTCCTACAGTTAATTCCCACACTCTTGTCCATGTCCATGGGTCACTCATACATGTTCTTTGTCTAGTCCCTTCCCCTTCTTTCCACCATTGCCCTCTTTCCCATCCCCTCTGGTCACTTTCAGTTGGCTCCATGTTTCCATGCCTGTGGTTTATTTTGTTCATTGGTTTATTTTGTTGAAAAGATTCCACTTACAGGTAAGATTGTATGGTATTTGTCTTTCACCAACTGGCTAATTTCACTTAACATAATATTCTCCAGTTCCATCCATATTGTCACAAAAGGTAGGAGCAGTTCCTTCTTTCTTTGTTTTTAAGTGTAGGTTGATTCTTTTTCTTTTTCTTTTTTTATTGTTCAAACACATTTGTCTCCATTTTCCCACCACCACTTTCCCATACCCCACGGACCCTCATCACTCTCCCTCAATCCTTAACCACTTTGGCTTTGTCCATGGGTCCTTTATACATGTTCCATGGTTTGACCCTTCCCCTTCCTTTCACCGTTACCCTCCTCCCTCCTTCACTCTCGATACTGTTTTGTTTTTTTTTTTTTAATGTTGCTGGTTATATTTTCCTTGCTTGTTTGTTTGTTGATTAGGTTCCACTTATAGGTGAGATCATATGGTATTCGTCTTTCACCACCTGGTTTATTTCACTTAGCATAATGCTCTCCAGTTGCATGCATGCTGTCATGAAGGGTAGTAGCTTTTTCTTTCTGCTCCATAGTATTCCATTGTGTAAATGTACCATAGTTTTTGGATCTGCTGATTTATTGATGTGCACTTAGGTTGCTCCCAACACTCGGCTATTGTAAATTGTGCTGCTACGAACATTGTGGTGCATAGGTTCTTTTGAATTGGTGTTTTTGGATTCTTAGGATATGATCCCAGCAGTAGAATCGCTGGGTCAAAAGGCATTTCCATTTTTAGCTTTTTGAGGAAATTCCAAACTGTTTTCCACAGTGGCTGCACCAGTCTGCTTTCCCATTAACAGTGTATTAGGGTTCCCTTTTCTCCACAGCCTCACAAGCATCCACTTTTTATTGATTTGTTTATGATGGCCATTCTGACCTGTGTGAAGTGGTATCTCATTGTGGTTTTAATTTGCATGCCTCTGATGGCTAGTGATGCTGAGCATTCTTTCATATGTCTCTGGGCCCTGTGTATGTCCTCCTTGAAGAAGTATCTGTTCAGGTCCTTTGCCCATTTTTCAATTGGATTGTTTTTCTTCCTGGAGTGGAGCCGTGTGAGTTCTTTATATATTTTGGAGGTCAAACCCCTGTCCAAGGTATCATTGGCAAATATAATTTACGGTTTCACTTTGCTGATGTTTTCTTTAGCCATGCAGAAGCTTCTTATTTTGATGCAGTCTCGTTTGTTCATTCTTCCCTTTATGTCCCTTGGTCTAGGGGACATATAGGTGAAAATATTGCTGCATGGAATATCTGAGAGTTTCCTGCTTATGTTCTCCTCTAGGACTTTTATGGTATCACAACCTATATTTAAGTCTTTTATCCATTTTGAGTTTATTTTTGTGTATGGTGTAAGTTGATGGTCGAATTTCATTTTTTTGCATGTAGGTATCCAGCTCTCCCAACAGCATTTGTTAAAGAGACTCTTTTTACTCCATTTTATGCTTCTGCCCCCTTTATCAAATATTAATTGACCATAGAGACATGGGTTTATTTCTGGGCTCTCTGTTCTGTTCCATTGATCTTTGTATCTGTTCTTATGCCAGTACTAGACTGTTTTGATTACAGTGGCCTTGTAAAATAGTTTGATGTCTGGTATTGTGAACCCTCCTACTTTGTTCTTCTTTCTCAAAATTGCTGCGGCTATTCGAGGTCATTTAGAGTTCCATATAAACTTCTTAAGTGTTTGTTCTATGTCTGTGAAATAAATCATTAGTGTTTTAATAGGGATTGCATTGAATCTATAAATTGCTTTGGGTAGTGTGGACATTTTGGTGATGTTAATTCTAGTCCATGAACACAGTATCGGTCTATTCAGGCTTTCTGCGTCTTCTTCATTCAACGTTGGAAGGTTATATTTTTCTAGAAATATGTCCATTTCACCCAGCTTTTCAAATTTCTTGGCATATAATTATTCATAGTAATTTCTTACAATCCTTTGTATTTCTGTGGTATCAGTTGTTATTTCTCCTCTTTTCATTTCTGATATTATTTATTTGGGTCCTTCCTTTTTTTCTTGATGAGTCTGCTTATAGACTTGTCGATTTTGTTCATCGTTTCAAAGAACAAGTTCTTGGATTTGTTGATCCTTTGAATTGTTCTTTTAGTCTCTATGTCATTCAATTCTGCTCTGATCTTGGTTCCTTCCTTCTACTTGCTCTAGCCTTTGTTTGTTGTTGTTTCTCCACGTCTTAAAGCTGTAGGGTTAGATCATTTATTTGAAATGTTTCTGTCTTTTTTAGGAAGGCCTGTGTTGCTATGAACTCCCCTCTCAGGACTGCCTTTGCTGTGTTCAGTAGGTTTTGGACTATTGTGTGTTCAATTTCATTTGTTTCCAGAAACATTTTGACTTCTTCTTTGATCTCTTTATTGACCCATTCATTGTTTAATAGCATGCTATTCAGCCTCCGTGAGTTTGAATGTTTTTGAATTATTTCCTTGATGTTGGTTTCTAGTTTGAAGCCCTTGTGGCCCAAGAAAATGCTTGTTATGATTTCTGAATTTGTTGAGGCTTGTTTTGTGTCCTATCGTGTGGTCTACCTTTGAAAATGTTCCATGTGCATTTGAAAAGAATATGTATTTTGCTTCTTTGGGATGAAAGCTTATATGTCAGTTAAGTCTGTTTGCTCTAGAGCAGATTTCAGTGCCACAATATCCTTGTTGATGTTTTGTTTGGAAGATCTATCCATTTTTTGATAGTGGCATATTAAAATCCCCTACTATCAATGTGTTGCTGTCTATATCTTTCTTGAAGTCCTTCAAGATTTTCTTTATATATTTGGGTGTGCCTATGTTGGATGCATATAAGTTTACAATATTTATGTCTTCTTAATTGATTCTTCCTTAGAGTATTATGAAGTGTCCTTCTGGGTCTCTTTCTGTGGCCTTTGTTTTGAAATCTATTTTGTCTATGTATGTATTGCTACCCTGGCTTTTTTCTCTTGTCCATTTGCTCGGAATAATTTTTTTTTCCATCCCTTTACCTTCAGTCTGTGTAAGTCCTTTGTTCTGAGATGGGTCTCTTGCAGGCAGCATATGTATGGGTCATGTTTTCTTATTCACTCAGCTATCCTTTGTCTTTTGATTGGGGCATTTAATCCATTTATACTTAAAGTCATTATTGGTAGGTACTTATTCATTTTTTCCCTTTGTACCTGTGTTCCTCTCTCTCTCACTCTTTTTCTTCATCTTCTTAAAGCAGTCCCTTTACCATATCTTGCAATACTCGTTTGGTGGAGGTGTATTCTTTTAGCCTTCTTTTGTCTGGGAAACTCCTCATCTCACCTTCCGTTTTAATTGAGAGCCTTGCTGGGCAGAGCAGTCTTGGGTGCAAGCTTTTGCTTTTCATGACTTGGAATATTTCTTACCATTCCCTTCTAGCTTGCAGTGTTTCTGTTGAGAAGTCAGCTGCTAGCCATATTGAAGCTCCCTTATATGTTACTACCTCTTTCTCCCTTGCTTCCCTTAGGATTCTCTGTTTGTCTTTGATATTTGCCATTTTAATGATGATGTGTCTTGGAGTGGACCTCATTGGGTTCCTCTTGAATGGGACCCTCTGTGCTTCCTGGACTTGTGTGACTTTTTCTCTCCTCCAATGAGGGAAGTTTTCCATCATGACTTTTTCAAACAGGTTCTCTCTCCCTTCCTCATCCTCTTCTCCTTCTGGTATCCCTATTGAAGGGATATTATTATGTTTCAAGTTGTCCTGCATTTCCCTAAACACCTCTTCGTTCTTTTTGAGTCTTTTTTCCATTTCTTGCTCTTTCTGAGAGCTTTTTTCTACCTTGTCCTCAAGCTCACTGATTCAATCCTCTGCTTCTTCTAGCCTGTTTTTTATTCCATCTACTGTGTTTTTCAATTCAGAAACTGTGTTCTTCATTTCCTCTTGTCTCTTATTGATAGTTTCTATTTCCTTTTTCATGCTGATATAGTTTGCAGTAAGTTCCTCATAGTTTCCCTATAGTTTTTTTGTAATTCTCTCTGAGCTCATTGAGCTTCCATAGAACCATTGTTTTGAACTCAATATGTGATAGTTTACGTGCCTCTATTTCATTTAGTTCTCTTTGTGGGGATTCCTCCTTTCCTTTCGATTGGGCAGGGGTGTTTTTTTTGTCTTCCCATTATTTGTGAGGCTCTTCTTTTTCACTTCTGCTTCTTAAATTGACCTGTGTTTGTTTTCTGACTTTGTGGTATGAACTTTTATGGTAGGAGACTGCTCTCTTTTTTTTCCTTTCTGGATCTGCCTCTGATGATGTCAGCTGTTGACCCCATCTGACCTTAAGCAGTCTGTTTGAGACTTCCAGGAATCTACTGTTTGTGGCTGTCTCCTCCATTTGTTAATATAGTCACTCTGGACTCAGCAATCAGGCTTAGGAACCACAGGGCAGGGCAGAGCCTCCTGGGGGTGGGGCTATTGTGTCCTCTCACATTGCTGTCACTCAGGGGAGTGGTCTACCTGAGCAAGATGGCTCCTGCCATGTGGGGGAGGAGTCAGCACTGGGTTCCCACCGGCTATTCCCTCAATTCTCTTTCCAAAGCCTCTATCTCCAGACTTTCCTCAAGTGTCTCTAGACCACTCTGTGCTCCCTTTTTCCAGTGATCTACTATCTGTGACTGCCACTCTGTACTCAGCTGTCGGGCTTGCATAAAGAGAGAATCTTAATAGCAGCAAGAGAAGAGCAGACAATTACCTACAAAGGGCTTCCCATAAGGCTGTCAGTTGATTTCTCAAAAGAAACTTTGCAGGCTAGAAGGGACTGGCAAGAAGTATTCAAAGTGGTGAAAAGCGATGACCTGCAACTGAGATTACTCTATCCAGCAAAGCTGGCATTTGGATCGAAGGGAAGATCAAGTACTTCCCAGACAAGGTAAAGCTAAAGGAGTTCATCATCACCAAACCATTTTTATATAAATATTAAAGGAACTTACTTAAGAAAAAGAAGATCAAAACTGTGAGCATTAAAGTGGCAATAAATACATAACTATTAACTGAATCTAAAAAACAAACTAAGTAAATAAGAAGAACAGAGACAGAATCACAGATATGAAAAACATTGGGATTGTGGCCAGTGTGAAGGGGGTCTGGGAGAATAGGCAAAAAGGTGAAGGGATTAAGAAGTACAAACTGGTAGTTACAGAATAAGCAGGGGAATGTTAAGAGCAAGTACAGGATATGGAGTTGCAAAAGAACTTATACACATGACCCATGGACATGAACAATGGTGGGGGGATTGCAAGAGGGAGTGGAGGGTGCTGGGTGGAGGGGGACAAAAGGGCAAAAGTTGGGACAACTGTAATAGCATGATCATTGGGGGGGAAAAAAAGAGAAGTATCTATTCCTCAAAGTCCTTCCTGGTCCAAATTGTCCTTGATTTGATGGCTCTTTCTGTGGCTCCTCTGTCCTAGCACCACTAATATAATATACATGCTTGCATTTTAACTGTCAAATCATTTACATGAGTTAACCTGACCCCAACCCTGCATCATATTTATTGAGGTTAGATACTGTGCCCTACTGGAAACTCAGCAAGTGTTGGCCAACTGACCAGTGAGTATTACCAGACCAGGGAAAGATCAAGCAGTGCAGGAAAATGTCAGCAGATAAAGGAAAGAAGAAACAGAAGACAGATTCTATCTTCCCATATCATGGCACCCTCAGTCACCCAGCTCTGGCCCCACAAAAGAACCAAGCTCCATTCTGAACCACGTTATGGGTTCTGGGGTCTGTGAATTCAAAGAAATATGAGATGGGGCCACTACCCTGAAGAGCCTCACAGCATAGTGAGAAAAATAGCAATGTAAACAATTAGAAAAGAGTGTGACAAGGGCTATAAAGGGAAGCTGTCTAAGGGAAGGAAGGAATTGAATTAGCCCTTCAGGGACCATGATGTTCCTGTGCCTTGAAGCCCAAGAAGTTTGCCAGATAGACACTGAAAGAACCTTCAGAGCACAGAACAGAGTGTGTGGGAGAGGTACCGGTGTGTGTGTGTGTGTGTGTGTGTGTGTGTGTGTGTGTGTGTGTCTGTCTGTCTGTCTGTCTGTCTGTCTTGGTAAACTGGCAAGAGACAAGGCTGAGAACAGAGTCAGGGATTGGTCTCATCAGTGGAGCATAAGGGTCTCTGCCAAGGAGATTGTATTTAATTCTGCACGTCCAAAGGGAGCCAAAGCAGTGTTTAAGCAAATGGATGATCCTATTCAATGTTTTAGAAAAAATGCAGTATGATCCCACTTAGGAAGGTGCAACTCCTCTGTTAAGTGTCCCAACACTCTCAGTAAGACCTCTGCCAGCCAGCCTAGGAGGCAGGCAGCCTCCCTACTGAGCTTTGGGGGACAGACAACCAAATTTACTCCTTAAAAGGAACATCATAACCAAACTGTGAGGGGACCAAGGCCATAAGTTGAAAAATTCAAAAGAAAGAGGAACGAGAATGCAACAATGTCTACTAGAGCATCATCTTCACCCATTTTGAGGAGTATCAAGGAGCAGTTAACTTTGTGTGTAAAGAAGAGCTATATCACAGGAGGTCATGGCTGGGCCTGAGACAATATAGCAAGTAGAGACACAGCTAAGATCCTGAAGAGAAATGGTCAACATTGACTGAAAGTTTTAGGAATTCACTGGAAACTCTTGTGAGGTAAATAATTAAACCATTGTGTGTAAGATAGCATCACAAAATAAAAAAAAAGGACTATTAACAGCTGTGCTCAAACACTGTCATTAACGCCAACAGAGAAAAGCCCCTCATAAGAAAT
Organism: Pteronotus mesoamericanus; assembly: GCF_021234165.1. Lineage (NCBI taxonomy): Eukaryota > Metazoa > Chordata > Mammalia > Chiroptera > Mormoopidae > Pteronotus > Pteronotus mesoamericanus. Next base: position 2,259,634 of record NW_026555109.1, read on the forward strand.
TGCCCCGACACCATCACTGAAAGGTGCCAGAGAGGACTTCCTGAATGCCCAAAGAAGTTATTTGAAAATAAAGTGAGTAGGGAAAGCATCAGATCAACTTATGGCTTCTAGAAAATTATTCCTTGAGTACTCTAGAGAAAAAAATCTCAACCACTAACTACCAGAAATGTAAAACATATAAACATTTCCCAAAGATATGATCACTATTGTCATCACCACCGTCATCATCAATACTTTTGCCATCAAATTATAAGTCAGATTCTCCCCTCATGAAGAACCTCAGGGTCTGATAAAGTTCATGTTATTTCAGTGCCTAACTTGCTGCTAGGCAATGACCGAAGTGTTAGAAAAACTACACTACGTATTGCCCAATAATAATTGTTTTTCTTCTTATGCAGATAACACCCAGGAGACTTACACGTGTATAGTAAGATGTGCTAAAGTGATTGACCAACCATTTTTTTATAACAAATAATAAGTAATTGTTGAATAAAAGCCTATTGCACAAGGAACTCCATGGCAACTGTAGGAGGGGATGCATGGCGTGCTGTAGGTACACAATATCATATCTAAGTGAACTGTGCACTCTGACAAAGATGATCCTGATTGGAAAGCCATTTCAGACCATCTGATCACTCCATGCTCATCACACTGGCTTTTCTTCTAATTCTCCTTGCATTATATAGGGTCTACTTCTTTCCTCCCTGCTCCTGCAGCAAAATGTAAGCTCCTTGAGGGCTGGGATGGAATTAGACCCATATCAAAGCTGGCCTAATGATTTCCATTCAGGAGAGCTAAAACAGAGCTTCTCAAATTTGAATGTGCATTAGAATCATCAGAGAATTCCTGGTCAACCCATAGGCCTTCTGCATCAAACCATATAGGACCAAACCCAAGAATCTGCTTGTACTCCACCAGTACCTCCCCCACACCCGGGTGATTCTGATTCAGGCAGTAAGGAAACCCACTCAGAGAATACTTTTCAATTGATAAGCCCAGGGTATAAGCCAGGAACAGAAGCTTTGGATCAGTTAGAGCCAGGTTTTACCCCAATTCTGTCCCTACCAGTTACAGGGCAGATATTTAACAAGTTTCTTAAGTTCTTTGTGCCTCAGTTTTTTCAAATATAAAATGGAGATGAATAAAAATTCATAGAAACTAGCAGAATGATGGTTGGCAGAGGCTAAGGAAGGGAAACTAGGGAGTAGTTGTTTAATAGGGACTGACCTAGGTTTGCTTTTGCAAGATGAATCAGTTCTGGAGATCATTTACACAACAATGTGAGTATGTATAACATTCCTGAACTGTACACTTAAAAATGACTGTTATGGTAAATTTTTGGTCATGTGTTTTTACCACAATTAAAAAGAAATATAAAAAATTCTATTAATGGGGATGAGCATTACATGAAATAAAGTATGTCCAGTGCCAGGCACAGTTCTAGGCTATCAACTGCTCAAAAATTCTAGCTATTATTATTGTTATAGTGATGATTGTTAAGGTTTTTAACCATGAATGAATTACTATTTAAAGGCATTTTAAACCAAATTATATAGTCTGAATCTTCAAACTGTCGGAAGTTCCTTTACTTTGAAAATGGTATGTGTGCCAATTTCTCAGGAATGCACTGGGCTGTGAAACTGAAACCTATCTGTAAGCATTTATTAAGGAATGTTTCAAACCCTCCTTGCAAATCCAAATAGTTTAACAAAGTGTGTTTTTCTCAGTCCTGACCAACAGATCATTCACATTTCACAGGTAAATCCATATGTTAAAAAACCAACCCATATTGTAGGTAGATATGTTAAAGCAGGAGGATATTCATATTAGGCCATCTAATTTTTTTTTTTTTTTGGTAATTTTTTTTAAAGATTTTATTTCTTTTTTCTTTTTTCTTTTTTTTTTAGAATGAGGGTAAAGGAGGGTGAAAGAGAGGGAGAGAGTCATCGATGTGTGAGAGAAGCATCTATCAGTTGCTTCTGGCATGCCCCCAACTGAGGATCTGGTCCTCAAACCCAAGCATGTGCCCTAACCTGGATTCAAACCAGTAAGCTTTTAGTTCACTGGCTGGTGCTCGGTTCACTGAGCCACACCAGCCAGGACTAGGCTGTCTAGTTCTTAACACTAAAATTCTCTATTTGCAGAAATGAAGGCAACTAAGAACAAAAATGTGGAATTTCATTTTCCAGCTTAAGTTTCATAAAGGAAGTTAAGCAAAATCTGCCACTGTAGAAGAAAGAATCCATCTGTCTTGAAACACTACATGAAACACTACATGAAATATTGCATTTCTGATGTTCATGTGGAACCCAAAGCAGGTTCAGGGTACATGACATAGACCCAAAGACATCATTTTGATTCTCTGTGCATCATTTTGATTTCATGTGCATCTATGCTATTTTCATCTCATCAGCCTATTATTTAAGATTTAGCAGGACATATGTGCTGTTTTACGGGGCCATAATCTGCTTGGTGGGCAGATAACCAGAAGGCCTTTGGTCTTCGTCATTTATTCCAACAAGGAAACTAGACTATTGCCTTGTAAAACAGCGTGAGTCCCACACCCTGATTTCACATGTCATGCTAACCCACGAAACACGATTGGAACTTCTACCAAATTCAAAGAAATGTGTCATAGTCACAGAGATGACCAAAATTAGTTCTAGACTGAATAAAATTTAGTCAAAGGACAATCTGAGAGTAGAAATAGTAAAAACAACAAGGTTGAAAATGATTTATAATACAGGATTTTAGTCTATAAAAGTATTCATATGATTCATCATTCCAAGGCGAGAAGATTAAGAAATACAATCATGTGTCACTTGATCACAGGGATACTTTCTGAGAAATACATCATTAGGCTATTTCATCATTGTGCAAATATCATATACTGCACTAACACAAGCCTGGATGGTATAACCTACTATACACCTAGGCTATGTTGTAGCTGGCCCCTAGGTTACAAACTTGTACAGAATGTTACTGTACTGGATACTGTAGGCAATTTTAATGTGTTGCACTATGACATTACAATGGCTGTGACATCACAAGGCAAAAGGAATTTTTCAACTTCATTATAATCATATGGGATCACCATCATATACGCAATCTTGGACATTGACTGAAATGTTGTTTGTGACACATGATGGTACTGGTGAAAATTCTAATCCTAGTGGCTTTTAAATCTCTCTGTTGATTGAAAGACAAATTCTGAAGTCATTACTAAGGATTCCCTGCCAATTTTTTTTTAATCTCCATTCTATATAGAACACTGTGTTATTGTAGGAGATGAGGGTTTCCAGAGAGCCCAGGAGACCCATCCAGGAAGTCCTGAAAAACAACAGCATTGATTGTTGACAGGTAGTACTTGTGAAACACAGAAGTAGATGGCAATACATGCAAATAGACCATCAGCTAGGATATGACTGTTCCAATCTACCTCCAGGTCTAAAAAGCCCTGCTTTCTACCTACACCAGCATGCTTGCCAACACGTAGAAGGAAGGGGAATTAAGATGAAGAGCTGTGATTGCAAACAGCAAAAATAAGCGATTAAAAGAACATAAATATCTAGACATAAACTTCTATTCTGGGCATGCTGCCTTGTTTCCATTACATTTTTCTTTTTTTTAATTTTTATTTATTTCCTTTTTTTCCTCCATTTTTCACATACATTTGTCTCCATTTACCCACCACCACTAAAAATATGGAGTGCTTCACAAATTTGCGTGTCATCCTTGAACAGGGGCCATCCTAATCTCTGTATTGTTCCAATTTTATATATCTGCTTCCGAAGCAAGCACAGTTTTTCTCTTCTGATACACTAAAGGAATTACCCTGTTATCTTAATTATCTTAATGTGGGGGTCTGTGATGAAGGTTTGAAATACTGAGGCCCAAGTATTAACTTTTCTTTGTCATATGAGTAAAGTGATGGAAAATCACTTTACTCTGGGTCTGTTTCCTCATCTAGAACAGGAACTAGATCACATAATGCACTCAATAAGTATTTCCAGAGGTTTAAAAAAAAAAGCATCTGTAAAATTAGGATAAAGCAGGAGAGATCAAAGATTTTTTCCAGTCTCACCATTCAATGGACCTATGATTTTTTTCTTACAGGCTCATGTCCCTTGTCATTCTAATCCTCTTCTGCAAGTGTGTACTGACAGAGGAATACCTTTTAACTTAGTACAATCCTACCTTACAGTTTCTTATCACATGGTAGTGTTACCTCTCAATTATGTTAGAGCAGGAGGAAAGCATTTTGCTGTTAAGCTGTTCATACATTTTTTTCAAACAATAATCATTTGCCAGAGCATATTGGATTTTTTTTAAGTTCTATGTAATATTTGAAAACCTGTAAGGAAGTATTTGTATTTTCCTTCCATGGTTGTTTTCGACTTGATTTTAAGAGTTAAATAAACAGTTTCCAATACTTTGTGTCTGATGTTTTTCCACTCCATTAAAATGCTAAAAGACTTTTTTTCCTCTTTAGAAGGAAAAAGATCTTTCCCCTGTAATTTACTCTTGCTTTCTCAAAAGTGTGGTTGGAAAGTCAGTATAACTCAGGCGGAATCTAAAATGTTCTTGTTGTACAAGTGTGTGTCTAAAGGAAGCCTATAATTTCCAAGCATTCTTTTAGGAAGTTTGTATTCTCTGTTTTCCAGGGAGCCTTTACTTTCCAAGGGATTATGATCGACATGCCATTACTGAAGCAAGCCCAGAACATTGTTACGCTTGCCACATCCATCAAGGAAAAATGATCTGTTAAATCAAGCTCTCATCAGGTGGGCTGAACATATACAGTGGGTTTCTTAAAGACAGACCATAATACCCAAGGCAACTTGTTAGTATGCCAGATTGGAACCTTTCTTCATTTACAGTTCATGTTAATCACATTTGTTGTTGTTGTTGTTGTTGTTGTTGCCTCACTGGCCACTTATTCCTCTAAAAAAACAAGCATTCTTTTTGGTTCCAAGATCACGATTTTATTGTTCATTAATGTATTATAGATATGGACTTATTATTTCACTGGGAGAAAAAATAATAAGGAAAGATGGACTGTGAAGGGAAGTTAGGTCTTTCCCCAGTATGTGTACTCCCTTTCTCCTTCTTCACATTAGATGTTTCCCACGTTATTCATTTGTTCACTTGACTCCATAAGCAATTTTTTTAAAAAGCCAGGCTTTTAAAAAATAACTAAATGAAGGGATTGTGCTTATTTCCATAAAAGTCTGATTTTTAAAAAACAACAGAGATTACATAGAAAAGTTGATTAACGATCATATTGGTTTGTAGAGATATCTCCAAAAATACATCATCAAAACTGATTACTGTTAACCTCCACCCCCTAAAATAAAACATCCATAATCCTTTAACTGTTAGGTGATGACTGTGGAAATCTGCATCCAGGGCGAATGCTGTGGGTCAACAGTTACCAGCAATTAAAAAATAAATGTGCAGAAACAAAGGACCATCCATCCTCCCCCTTTATTTCCCCATTTAACTGTTTGCCATTGAGCCCATTTCCCCTGTAAATGTATGGCTGGGACAGGGCCCCCTCAGCTATAAACTTGTAGCCTCTAAGAAGACACAATGCAGCAGAGCTGGTACATATGGTCCCCAGAGAGATTTGCATCACATTAGAGATGCTGCTACAGGTCATATGGGTGGTGTGGTTAACGGGCTTAGTAAAGCTGTTTTGAAGAGGTTAACCCAGCTTGTAGGAAGGGTAAATAAACATAACAACCAGCCATTCTTCCCTATTCAGCATGTGCTCTTATATTGAAGGCAAAAGGGTATTGAAGCTGCTAAGGATCAACTTGTGTTTGCCAGAGGACGCCAATGAAATTTGAAACACCAACAATCAGAGATTTTGTTTCTGCTCCTCATTAAATCATGAGCTTTTGTGTTGAGACTCTGGATGACCGTTCTTTAAGAAATTAACAGAATGGGAAGTTTTAAACTCTACATCAACCTTTTCATGACCTACACAGCAGCAAGGCTGCTACTCTTAGACAAACACCGCAGGGAAGGCTGTTCTGTTTATTTAAATTTGTAAATAGAAAACAGTTTTTCTTTAATTTGTATTTTTCTCTTCCTCCTCTGACCTTTTTGATTTTTTCCTATGTGGCCCCTACTATGTATCCCAACCAGGGGCCTACTTTTCCCCTACCTCTTCCATTCCTTCAGGAAGCCCCAGAGGGGAGTAGAACTGAAGGTTATATACAAGGAAAAGCATCATGGAACCAAAGCAAAGTAGAAAGGCCCACACGCCATCATGCAACACCCACCCAACAAAAGCATGGCAGGAAGAAGGCAATCTAGTTTTGACGGGAATACCAGAGGAAACTGATCCAGGCAGGAAGGTTCTGGGGAAACATGTTCTTGTGTAACCAACTAATATTCCCCCAAACATGCAGTCCTTGAAGACAGTTCTTAAACATAAAAGGGATGGCCAGGTGGCCCTGGTCTTGAGCAGTGCATCTCCCCTCCTTGGTGCACTCCCTTCAACCACTCATGAGAGCACTGTCACCCTCCACCTTGGTTGCTCTCTGATGCTTCAGAGTTAGCTGGAAGGAGAGGTGGGAACTACACACATCCTCATGTGAAGGGACTGTGAGAAGAAAGCTAGCATCTCAGCCAACTTTCGAGATGACTGGCCTCCAGCCAAACTGGGCTTCAGGACTGCAGACGGACAGTGGGCAGCAATTACAGGAGAAGCAGCCCCCACTCTACCCCATTGTTGCAACTGTGCCCATCTAAGCTGGTAGCCAGGTGTGTGCAAGCGTTAATCCAGGACCATAGGTGTCCACACAGTTGGATGCCTCTGCTCAGAACACAGAGACAGAGGACTGCTCAGAAGGCAAAGGCTTCCTCTCATTCTGATCTGTCATATATACACATACACACTCCTCTCAGGGTGCTGAAAGTGTAGGCATGACCCATCTTAAACAAAAGAGGAAAATAAAAACCTTTCTTCGTATTTCCCTGACAGTCAACCCCCCACTTCAACCCAACTGACCTTTCCATCCTCGATGTTGGTCCAAATAACCCCTCCAAGCTCTGACAGGATGAAAAGGCAAGATGACCTAACTTCCACCCCAGTTACACAGGCAACCCCCAAACCCTACAGGGGAATCTCCTCAAGCCATGAGCTCCCTGGGAGCCAAGCCCTTCCTTTGAGGGAACCTCAGATGTGGGGGTGAAGGCATTGGGACCTCGGGTATAGCAGGTCCCTCAGCAAGGTCTCTACCCACATTACCAACAGACCCATGGGTTCCTAGGTCCCCCAGCCAGCTGGAACCAGCCACCACACCCTTTATCTCAAACTGCACTTTCTTCAAACAAAACCACCTTGCTGTTTATGTGTCCCACATGTCAGATTTACCATTTTCCTCACAACCCCCTGGTCTTGATTATGGTAGGATTATAAGATAGGTACCCACGAGAGCCAAAAATCTGGACCAAGTACCCATTCTGAGCAGAGACTCTAATGAGGGTTCTGGAAGAGTTTAGTTGCGGTCAGAGACTCATTGTGCCTCATTCCTTGAAGAACAAAAATCCAGGACAAGGAGATGCTGGGAAACAAGGTATCACTACCGTTTTCCTAAGTGCATCTCTTTGGAGCCATTGCAGGAGGAAGGGTTAGGGCTGGGGTGTGCGGGGGTGGGGGGGGCTTCACGTATCACAGGGAGGATGGGAGAGAGTGAGGGAGGGCTGGGTGAACTGATCCCACTTAACATGATGGCAGTGCCCAACCTGGGGAATTCTCTGAGCTAAGAATGATCACAAAAAGGATTTTGCAATAATCTGATTAATTAAAAACCATACCTGTGTATATTTTGCATAGCGCATCACAAGCTGCTTTGCCCATATCATCCCCCTGTTATTAATTCTCGAGACCTAAATTATGGGCAACACTATTAAAACATTATCAGAACTAATGAGAAACAATTACTTAGAAAATGAGCCTGGACAAGATTGAGTTGAGAACATCAGTGGTGATCACTGTAGATTAGTTTAATAAATCATCAGGTGCAAAGCAAGACTCACTGTATGTATGCAAAATCCTGTCATGGGAAAATGAAATGGAGACTTTTTTGCATAATTTTTTCATTAATCTCAATAGGACCCGTGTGGTGTAGATTGTTTTATTCCCCTAATACCTTGCCTGAGGGGGGGGTTACCAAATAATGTCTTCATTGTTTTACTGAGGTCTTAATGACAATCTGTGAGAACCTCATTTTAATGTATAGAGAATTATATCAACCCAATCACGTTTTATCGAAATGTCGAGGGAAACTCTGATGGAGTCAGGCACTGTCCCAGAGCACAAGTTAGGAAGTTCCCGGGCATCTGGAGCCAGTCCTTTCAGACTTCCAAGTGTTCAACCTCTGGCTCGCTTCCGTCTTCTCCTCCAGGACAGGCTGGGAAAAGGTGTCCTCAGGAACGCAAAGACTTCAGGCCTCCGATTTGAGTGTGAAAATAACTCGTTGCCTGGCATATTTTGCTGGGCAAATGGAAAAAGACATGTAGGGTTCCCCCCCCCTTTACTAAAATACGTGCAATTTTCGTTAACACTTTTGCCGAAGTTCTGAAAACTGCCTCTGAGGATGTTAAATTTCTAACGGTATCTTAAAGGGGGTGGGGGGTGAAGAACACAAGCTTTTTTTTTTTTTTTTTTTTTTTTTTTTGAACATTCTGCTTTTTTGGTTTTCATTTGTCTTGGAAAGCTAAACGTCTTGTGTTTTTACTTTTACCTCTAGTACTTGCAGGACAATCGGTGGTTCGAAACAAGTTATAAGATAATCAGCAGCGCCTCGTGCATACTCGCGCCGGCGAGCGTCCCCGAGCCGGTCTGTACGCGCAGAGCTCGGCTCGAAGACTCGGGAACCCGGTCTTCTCAGGCAGTCCGGAGGCCCTCTCCCCCGCCCCCCTCCCAGAGGTTTTCGCATGCAACTTAGGGGGAAAGTAATGAGCTGATCTCTCAACATTTAAATGTTAAAACCTCAGTCATTCTTTCTGCTCTTTATTTTAAATCGGGGTGGTCCAGGGGATCTAAGGGAACGAACAAAATGGAAATTAAATTACTTTCCAATACCTAACTTAGTACCTGAAATCTTGCGCGAAGGGACCGGGCAGCTTTTTTTGCCGCTGTGTGACGGGTGATTTTTGTTGTTGTTGAAAGTTTGTTTACGTACCAGCAATTATTTGGCTTCATGTTTCCTTCCGAATCTGTAAGAATTGCCCAGGACATGAAGAAAGGGGCCGTATAGGAAGCAACCGAAATCATTAGCTCCTTTTGCGGTCGTTGTTGGCTGCCAATCGAACGCACTTCCAGCTCAGGGAGCTGAGCCTGCAGATTTTTTTCCTCTTTTTTTAATATTACAAAATCTTTTTGGATTTGTTCGTCGCTCGCGCTCTTACTTTTCATATTTTAGTTCTCTCTCTCCCCGCTCCCGCCCCCGTGGAAAGTTCTACGGTTTGCTTCTTCCAACAGAAAGGGCCCGGCGAGCCGAAGGATGGGAGCCCTCCGGGCCGGGACCCGCCGAGTCTGCGTCCCCGGCCGGCCGCGCTCCCAAGGGCCCGAAGTCTCGGGCGCTCGGATGCGGGAAGCGGCAGGCTCGGCGGGCGTCGTCCGCGGTGGTCGCTGCGGGCGCAGCCGCCGTCGGGGCGGTGGACGGGGCAGACCGGGGACCCGGTGGCCATGACTGAGGCCCCGCTCGCCCGCCGAGGGCTGCTCGGAGCCCGCTGTAATGGTAGCAGATCAAAGGCTGCCCCGTGTCCCAGCGAAGCCCGGCACAATCCCGTGCCTTTGTGCGCTGTTGCTAGGAGCCCAAAACTAAGAGAAAGTGTCAGGAGCATGTTAATCAGACTCGTTACAGTGTAACAATAACGTCCCTCGGCTCTTCCAGGCCCCGAGCACATCCGGCGCACCCTGCGCACAGGCCCGACACCTGAGCGGGACTCTCGCACCCACCCTGAGGACCAGCCGGCCTCTGTGTCCCAACAGCCCCGAAGTCGGTGCCTGGCCCAGCCGCAAGGACGAGGACCTAGGTGCCCTGCAAGCGGCAGGCCTATCTCCCGGGTCTTAGTACCTTTAACCTATCCAGCTCAAAGCCGACTCCATCGGATCCATGGCCCGAGGGGCTTGCGGAGGATCTGGGTCCCCTTGCTTTTCAGTCACTGAGTTGAATTGCCAACGTTATTCAAACACGGTATTAGCATCAGTAGAAATGAACATTTCACTTCGGATAGCTTTTGGTTGAAAGTGTCTTCAGAAAAACTCTAAAATCAACTTTGCTGATTTTCCTTTCAAATGCACAGAGTGTACTTGAAGTGGTAATCCCAAGTTTGTTTCTTTTTAAATCACTTTGCTGATTTCTCTCAACTTTGAGAGAATCACTTCATTCGTTCATTTATTCATTCAACGAACATTTTTGTTGAACCTGACTGAGTGCCAGGCAGCTAGTCTGGAAGTGTAGGACTGATTTCAGATGCCCTTTTAAAATTAAGATGCCCTTATGTGAAGTCAAAGAGGAGCAAATAGGTAAAATACTGTCAGATGTCAAAACCACAGACCTTCCATTGGCTACAAGTAGTGATGATAAGAGGTACAAATCAACAATTTAAAACATTTAAAAAACTATACACCATATGCTTGGAGAGCATTCCACTTTTTCACCTATTGCATCTCCTTGTCTGCTCTTCTGGTACATAGGAGCTCAGCCAGCCTGCAGCCCTGAAGCTGAGTCCTGCCTGAGGTCTGAGGAGGGAAGTCAGACCTGTGTGTTTCTGAACAGCCTGTCAGCCTTGCTGAGGGAACAAGGCCTCTCTGGGTTGTGGCCCCTTCTCCCCTTGCCCTTACAAAAGGAACTGCAACGCTGTGCTCAGGCTTAGGGTAGAATTTAGCCAACTCACGATGCTTTTCTGCAGTATGAGCTCTTATTAAGGAATCAACCCATTCAGGAAGGGCAGAGTGGACCACACTTCCAGAGTATAACTGCTGAACCTGAAGTAAAAGACAAAGCTTTCTATTACCATATAGAGTAGGAAAATCCACTCCGGAGTCAACTGGCCTACCTGTTGGAGGGGGAATCCTGTAACTATGTTAGATTTCCCCATTGGTTCCTCATACTGTGTGTGCAACATGTAAACGTATAGAAAACGGGACATGATCCCAGAGATTAATAGTCTAAGCCTTGGAAGGAACTTTAGAGATAATCTCCATTACATAAATAAGAAAGTTGATATACTGAAAACTCCAGCTTATGAAAAACAAGGGAGGCTAAGCACTGACTATCACGTGATGTTAAAATGTCTAGCTAAAAGGGAGAAATTTAATGAAAAGGAACCAGATACTTTTGTCCACACAATGCCAAATAGCTGGTTTGGCTGGGTATTGTTTTGCTTTTAAATAATGAATCAAATTGCCTTAGTTATTCACACACAGTAAAAAAATGTCAAGAGAAAAATGAACATCCCATTTCAGATAGCTTTGTGGTGGAGAGTTCCTTCAGAAGACTATACACTCTGGGCAACTGGCTTAACTTTTTTTTTTAAAGGGCTCTTTTGAGTTCCATGGAAGAACATAAAAACCATCATGAACGTGTGGCTTAGGTTCCCTGGGAAAACTGTGTTAATGACCCAAAGTCCCAAATGAGGAAAGGAGCACATCTGTTTCCTCCATTGGATTTCCAGAAACTGGAATTTCTGCAGCAGTTTCCAGGGGAGCTCTGTGATGCTTCTTCCAGAGTGGTGTGAGGCAGCTCTAGCCACTGGAGCCTCACCAGCGTTTCCACACCAGTGACGCTTTGCCTCTCTCAAGGGGCACCGACTATAGTTGAAGGCCTGATGTTCCTTTACAAAGCCTTTGTCCAAGATTTAACCAACCCCTCCCTCTTCACCCTGGCAACAAACTCCTAACCATTCTTCAAGTCACAACTTGAAGGCCACTTCTGTGAGGCTCCCCAACTCCCCAGAGAAACTTACAGGTCCTCCTCTTTAATTAAAAAAAAATTATTGTTGAGAGAGAGAGATCGATTTGTTGTTCCACTTATTTATGCATTCATTGGTTTATTCACATTCATTGGTTGATTCTTGTATTGTGTGTGTCCTGACCAGGGATTGAACATTCACCCTTAGCGTATGGGAACAATACTCTAACCAACTGAGCCACCTGGCCAAGGCTGGTTCAGATTTTTGTTGTAGCACTTTTTTATGTGTGTGTCCCCAAAATAGTGTGAATGCTCTGAATATTGGGCATTGCCATGCATCTCTGGATCCCTCTTCTGCTCATCTCTCACCCCCAGCAACAGCTCAATAAAAGTGTTCATTAAAATTAGGAACCGAGTCTTTCCTCTAGCAGACACTTTGGTTTTAATCCTGGCTTTATAATTAACAGGTTTCGTTATATTCCGACAAGTCATTTATTCTCTCTAAGCATCAGTTTCTTCAACTCTAAGGATACTATTACCTAACAAAGAGTTGCTACGATAAGGCAATGGGCACAAAAATGCACCACCCCAATTGCCCTTGGAGAGCCCCATCTGCTGGCTGGGGAAGTGCATCTGCCTCAGCTGCAGACAGCTGCCTTGGCCCGCGTCTCACCCTTCCCAGGGCAGCCGCAGCTGGTGGGTTTTATGTCATGTATATTTTACCACAACTTTAAAAAAGAATCTTTTAAAAAAGAATCACTGTCAAAGAAAAATAAATGAAAACAATAAATAAATAAATAAAGTGCTTTTTAAAAAAAAATCACCTAGCAAAAAATAAAATAAAAATAAATAAGCCCTGTCCAGGTAGCTCAGTTGGTTGAAGTGTTGTTCCAATAAACCAAGGTTGAGGCTTCGATCTCCAGTCAGGGCACATATAAGAAGCAATCAATGAATGCATAAATAAGCAGAACAGCAAATCGATGTTTCTCCCTCTCTTTCCCCCTTCCTGTATCCCTCTAAAATAAATAAAAATTTTAAAATATAAATCGCACCTAGCATCATGTATGGTGCATAGCAGACATTCAATAAAGGTCAAATGATTTCCATCCAGGTGCTAGACCTGTGCTACAGTCCAGGATGGGAATCCCACTGCAGCAAAGCTGGTTGAGAAGTGAATTTCTATTAAGTGAACTCCATTTTCTCATTCACTTTTATTGGTAGGTAGAGAATATGTTCTCCCCGGAAAACATCTTAGTGGGGCAAATCCCTGGACATACTAGTTATCGAGAGCCATGTGCATTCCAGAGGAGCTTTGTGGCTCTTTTGCTGTTGTTCGGAATCTCTTAGTCCCATCCCTGGACTATGGAAATTTCTCTCAGTATGGAGCAGTTCTAACTAGAAACTTATGTTATCATTTTGTCCAACCGCCTGATTTTGTAGACAGGCACTGAAGCCCTGGAGGGTTATGCAGTACTGATTGCTGGCTGAAGGGGGATCCATTCACATAGAGAAAAATACAACGTGAATGTGCCTCCTAGAATTGTGCAAATATTTGCCCTTCTAGTGGACTTGCTCAAGGTCACTCAGCTCTCAAAACCAAGTTCACAGCTAAAATCTCAAATATAAACCACTTGGCTCCACATTCGAGAACGCCTCAGATTTACCAATTCACATTAAATCACCCACTAAAGAACTTCCAAATGAGTTTTTAGAAACAATAAGAAAAATAGCTGAAGCCTTTTCAACAACTGGCTCCCTCAGAAACAGTGGCTGACCCAGGCAGATATTTGAGCTCATCACAATTCAAACACGTATATACGTCAAACACAGCCAGGAAGTTCTTCCACTAGGCAAATACCACCCTGCGGTAGGCTTGCACGGCCCCTGGCCCCATAGGTCCTGATTCCTTCCCAGACTGAACAGTCCCTCAAGCATATTGCAGGATTGTCCACTGGAGACTGGTCTATGGCAGGAGAATGTCTTGGGTGGTCTAAGGAAAGGAGTCCCAGTAGAAGGATGAAGGAACAGGACCCAGACTCAAGGACAGAGGTTGACCTCACCAAGCTGTGTTTACTCTCTGGGCATCCTCTTAGCTCTGGCCCCATTCCTGTGCCCCCATCCTTCATGGTCTTCACCATTCTATGTTTAATTGCTCATTCTATCTCCTCCCTCTGTCTACTGTGGTCTGCTTCCACTTCCCTTTTCTTATTTCATTATTTTCTGATTCTTATTTTACCTTCCTCCCTCTCCTCACAATTCCAAAAGAGAAATTAACAAATGTAGGAAAGAAAACAAACTTCTTAAATTCTTTAGTTTTTTTTTTCCTGTAAAATATATGTTTTTTCTAATTCTATGTCCATGTTTTGGAAATAAATCTAGTGTTTTAAGCTGCTTGTTGGATGCTCCATAGTTCCTCATTTACTGTGAACTTGGCACAAGGAATTTATTAGCCCATTCTACTGCATGGAGCCTGAGTGCAGAGGATGACTCATGCTATACTTTAGGAATCAAAGTAGAAATGTCAGTGAGGCTGTAAATTACTCAGCAAATTAAATACTACTGCCAAAGCTGCTCTTCCTAATGTCCTACATTTGATCATGCTATCTTAATGCAGAGCCAACGTTCAGATTCTGTTTAAGCAATAAAAAAGATGAGGGTCTGTCAAGTCAGTATTGGTTCTTTATGTTTTAGTAGGAAGTGTTTGAATATGCAGCCAGATAGTTTCAACTTGTGGCAAATATTCCATTTTAAATTACTGAGGATGTGACCCCCTTTCCAAAAAAATCATTTTTTACAACCTTGCTTTGTAAAAAAAAAACCTTTTTTAAAAAATGATCAGTCTTTGTGTCATCTAAGGAATTTTAAATTGTGAAATGTATTTATGAGGATATTTAACGTAAAGATTTCCAAAATAAGTACCAAATGAATGGGTCACAAATTTGCATGCAGTTACCTCTGAAAACTGAAAACATTTAAAATGGTTTATTCAAATGGTGCCATTGGCCTTTTTCCTTCCTCCTCAAGAAGCATGTGTATTAGATTAGTACTCAGAAAAGAGAGCATGTTTTCATAGCCTCCAGTGCACATTATAAAAATTGTGATGATTTTAGGACTGCACATTCATTTTTTGAATATTCAAAACTTTCACTCTTTTATTTTCTTTCAACAAAACAAAGACTGAATAACTCCTTTAAGAAATTTTATACATTCCCACAGAGTCCCAATTTGTTGACCTTCAGGCCACAGAGTAAAACCTTTCTTTTAAGTCAAGCATTCCCCATTGGGAAGCATGCCAGCTTTTTCTTTTTATGAGGATTTTTAACTGCTGGACTTAATTTAATTATTGTATTTTGTACATAACTCCCAGAAGCCCTAGGGCATGAGCTTGACTTTTTAAAAAAAACTTTCAAATGAATATCTTTAGAAATGCACATTTCTGATAGTAATGTTACTTCTTTCACTTGTATTTCTAATCTGACTACCAAACATGGATCTTTCTGTTTTCAAATTTATTCACGGAGAGGTTACAACCTCAGCATCTCTTTGCCACAGATACTCTTACTGAGTAGACATGGGATATAGTCACTTGAGTCCTTAGTGTGGACACCTAGGTTTCATAACTAGAAAATAAAAACCATGTCCAGTTTTAATGACATTTTCTTAAAAAGTTGATGGTGACATACTCTTCAAGAAAATGGGTTCCTAGGTGGACAGTGCCTTGAAAACATAGCATGCTGGCCCTGTGGCTGAAGTCTGCCACCGTCTGTCCCTATAGTTCCTATGACATACACCCCCCTCAACATCAACTGTTCCTCCTGCACCCCGGCAGACGCTGAACATATACACACACATGCCCAAGGAGTTGTCATCCCAAGCTAATAGTGAAGATTCATTACCTTCATTTCTCATCTACTTTTATCCAAAAACATTTTCATTTGATTCTTTTGATTTCCTGAAATCAAAAACTTTGACCACATCTTGACTCTCAAAGGTAAAAAATATTTCTTTAGTAACTGACTTAAAACTCAGTCAGGAGCCCTGGCTGGTGTGGCTCAGTGGATTGAATGCCAGACTGCTAACCAAGGGATCGCCAGTTCAAGTCCCAGTCAGGGCACATGACTGAGCTGTGGACCAGGTCCCCAGTGGGGGCACATGAGAGGCAGCCACACATTGACGTTTCTCTCCTTCTCTCTCCCTTCCTCTCTCTCTAAAAATAAATGATTAAAATCTTTTCTTTAAAAACGCAGTTAAGAATCCTGAAATGTGAGGCAAACATAAAATTTTCAAATTCAAAAGATTTGCCCAAAATACTTCATGGGGGTTGGGTCACTAAGGAAGTAAGTTTCATTTTAGGACTTCTGAGATCTCTGAATTTAGGAATATGCGTTAGAGCAAAATCAGATTAGGTGAATCTCATTTTCTTATTTATTTTGATTTAAATGTTAAAGTAATGGAAATCACCACTTTAGAGCCAAAGAATGATGTGAGAGATCATCTAGGCCAATGGTTCTGGACCTTGGCTGCATATGAAAGTTACCTGTGTGTTAAGTCTGGGCCCTGCCAAGACTCATTAAATAAGGCTCTAGTCTGACCTGTCATTTTGCAGTTAAAAAGTTAAACAACCAAACAAAACCCTGAAAGATTAAATGTGGCTTTTACATTAGAAGTCTAAGGTATGAAACTATAACAAGATTTGGGAACTCCTGGCCATACTAAACTTTAAAAAGCAAACTTACTTAAAACAAGTAAGTTTCTGTAATTACATTTGAGCCACATGAATTGTAAAATAGTTGATTGATCCCTCCCACATGACATGCTTTCTAATTTTATACACATTCACATCCCTGACTGATCACAGAAAAGATTGGAAAAGATACAGCCTTGAAATTGTTTCACATTTAATTTTTAACATAAGATACACTTGTATAGAGGGCTGTCTTCGTATAAATTTCACCTAAAAGTTTGATCTTTTCAGTGGCAAAATCATGCATCATTACTAATATTCTGTGAATGTATTTTTCTTAAATTTATCTGTAAAATATATAGGCAAAAAAACAATATTTGTCCCAGTGTCATCTGAAGAACCTAAAACACCTGAACCATAAAGCTTTACATTGTACAGTTTTTATAAAAATGGAGGTAAAGATCAAATATATGGTGACAGAAGATTTGATTTTGGGTGGTGGACACACAAAGCAGTAGACAGGTGATGTATCAGAATTGCACACTTGAAATCTATATAACCTTTTAATCAATTCACCCCACTAAATTTAATTTTTAAATAATGGAGGCAAATGGATGTCAGTCAAATAACAACTCATCTGAGTGAGTCCTAGGGTCTCAAGAAAACAGGAGTGAGCTTGGCCATCATCTCTGACAACTTCGAGACTGCCAGAGAGGCCGTCATGATGATTAAGGGCTCCTTCTAGTAAGAAACCTCAGCTGCAGGCTCAGCAGGCCCTTGAGCCATCTTTGTAAACACTCACCCTCACCCTGCCTCCACTAAGAAGAGCAGAACAGCACCTCCCTCACCTTTTCTGCTCCCCCTAATCTGCCTCCCTCCCTCCTCTCCTAATCAGGGATGGCATGCTTGCAGGTCACCAAGGGAAAGAGAGTACTCTAGTCCTTTTGACTTGAGGACCTGGTCTTCTTAGGCCAGGACCTCCCCTGAGAGATCCAGGAAGCTTTGATCTCAATTATTTGCCTAGGTCAAAAAGACCTCTGGTTAGCCACTCCTCTAGGATCCAAATAAGGCCTGGACCTGAGATCAAAGATGAAAAAAAAATTTTTTTTTCTTACTGAGATGTAATGATTAAAGCTATAGAGTTACTATCAGACGGTAGGTTACCATATGACAGACTTACAAAGAATGCATTCACTCATTCACTCCTCCAGCAGATATTTATTAAGCTTCTATTATGTGCCTGTGATAAGTGATGTCACTGTTTTAGTGATGGGCTAAGAGGGTAACCCTGTAGGTTACCAGTAGTTCCATCAGAAGTGAAAGCAGGATGGGCAGTTGAGGGCTTTCTTTTTCTGGCTCTCTCTTCCCTCCAAATCTTTTCTAATTATCCTTTACAACAAACATGCAAGTTAACCAAGAATCTAGCTCCAAGTCTGAGACCAAACAAAGGAACAAAAAGAAAGAAATCTAAAAGTATCCTAGAGGTAGATTCTTACGCAGCCAAAAGAACATTTACAAAAAGTTTAAAATTTTTGCCCTGAATAGGTAGCTCAGTTGGTTAAAGTGTTATCCCGATACCCCATGGTTATGGGTTTGATCCCTGGTCAGGGCACATACAAGAATCAACCAATGAACCTTGGCTGGGTTGCTTAGTCAGTTGGAGCATCATGCATATACACCAAAAAGGCTGTGGGTTCAATCCCAAGTCGGAGTATGTACGAAGGCAACCGATTGATATTTCTCTCTCACATAAATGTTTCTCTTCCCCCACCCTTTCCTCTCTCTCTAAAATCAATAAACATATCTTTGGGTGAGGAAAATAAACAAACAAACAAATAAATAATTTTAAAAGAAGGATCAACCAATGAATGCATAAATGAGATAACAAATTGATGTTTCTCTCTCTCCCTATCTCTAAAATCAGTAAGTTAAAAAAAAAAAATCAATTGCAACGAGAACTGTTGAAAACAGTAAATTTTTTTATTAATCATTAAATGTATTAATCATTTTTGAAGTGCTAACCTCCAGGGAACAGTGGCAGTGTGGCCAGGTGCAATCCTCTTAAAAAATCTTTGTCAATGTTTATCAACAGGCTTATTGTCATTTTCTTGTACCTTTTAAATCTAGATCTAGGAATTTATCCTAAGGAAATTCTGTGATCCTAAATATAGAGAAAGCTTCATTCAAAACACTACTTAATTGGCAATTGCATCATTTATTTTTAAAGATTTTATTTATTTACTTTTAGAGAAAAGAGAAGGGAGGGAGAAAGAGAGGGAGAGAAGCAGCAATATGTAAGAAATACATTGAAATACATTGATCTACGTTGCTTCTCCCATGCCCCCAACCAGGGACCTGGCCCTGCAACCCAGGCATTTGCCCTGACTAGGAATCAAGCCAGAGACCTCTCAGTTGGCAGGCTGGTGCTCAATCTACTGAGCCACACTGGCCAGGGCAGCAATTGCATCATTTAAATTAGAGAGGTAGGTTTAGTAAACCATGAGAAATTTACTTGACAGAATATTAGGCAGCCATTAAAGTTGGTGTCTCTGAAGAAAATATGAAAATGCACTTAATATAAAGTTAAGTTCAAAAACAGATAGCAAGCTGCATATGTAGAGTCTGGAGCTAGACCGCCTTATTTGCCGAGTAATCTTGGGTAAGATACTAGCCTCCCTGTATCTCAGTTTTATTATCTGTGAATTGGGGTAATAATAGTACCTACCTCATAGGATTGTTAGGAGACTTAAATGAGCTACTATATATAAAGAGCAGTACCTGTCACGTAGTAGGCTCTCAACAAATGTTAGCTGCTATTATTATTACAATGTAATTACAACCATGTTAAAAAGGAATAACAACAGCAGAAGAAAATATGTCAAAAAGATGGCAATTACTGTGTTTGGATGACAAGACTATGGGTGATTTTTAGTTTTTTTTTCCTTTTACATTTTTGTAGTTCCAAATTTTTCATTAAATATATGTCAGCCCTGACCGATGTGTTTCATTTGGTTGGGCATCATCCTGCAAAGGGGAAGGTTGCCAGTTCAATTCCCAGTCAGGGCACATGCCTGAGTTGTGGGTTCAGTCCCTGGTTGGGACATGTACAGGAGGCAACTGATCGATCCATGTTTCTCTCTCACATGGATGTTTCTCTCCTTCTCTTCCTCCTTCCCTTCCTCTCTCTCTAAAAATAAATAAATAAAATGTCAAACATTTATAAGCCAGGGTGGAGCTAATTACAAATAAAAATCTGTTGAAACCCTGCTTCTGATCATTATAGGACTAATTACACCAAGAAGACCCTGAAGAGAGGGGCCTCAACAGGAAGTTTTCATATGAGCTCAAACATCCTGCTGCTGGGACAGGCACAGGCTGCCAAAGGGCTCCTCTGACATGGGCACTGTGGGCCCTTTTCTTCACTGAAGGGACAGGCTGAGCTGTGTTGGGTAGGGGAAAGCACCCAGGGTTCACAAGAAAGTGACCTGAGTACCAGTCCCACTCTGCCACCCATACCCAGAGGGTTCTTGAAAAAAGCCTTCTCCATAAGGAGGAATTTCTGATGCAATTAGCCACTCAGAGAATCAGAAAAGCATTGAGGGAATTTTTGAGATACTGCCTCAGTGGTAGAAAAAGAGATCCTGCAAAATACTCCATTCCAGCTGTCGGATCTCAAAATTCTTCTTCCAAGGCAGAGAGGCCCTTTTGCTCTGTTTACACACCTGCAGCTGGTGTGAATGGTGGTTTGGAGGAGCGCAGCTCCGTGGCCTTTTGTGGACTCATTCCTGCTTCCAAGCAGCACACTACAGGCAAGCCTTCAAAGAAATACCAGAAACCAAATGCACTGTCTGCCATCACTTAATAATGCTTGAAGTTTTTCATATAACAAAAGGGGATGGGACACCCTGATGTCGTATTGTGAGAGCCCAATAATTCTTCCATAGATTCTGTACCAAAAGGGCCTTCTCTTAACTTTAAATATTTG
The DNA here is from genome assembly GCF_021234165.1 of Pteronotus mesoamericanus. Lineage (NCBI taxonomy): Eukaryota > Metazoa > Chordata > Mammalia > Chiroptera > Mormoopidae > Pteronotus > Pteronotus mesoamericanus. The sequence goes on from NW_026555109.1 coordinate 2,280,239, forward strand.
ATTTCACTAATATGCAACCAATGTCCTTGGTAAGTAAAATAGGAATTGCAGCTCTATTTCCTCACAGAGTATGGTAAGGAGGGAATTAATAATCTAGTATTCAATATTTTTTATAAAATAGTGAAATTTAAAGAACATCAACATCATTTTTCTATACCTATTTTTGTAAGACTGGAATTCAACCACAGGGACAGGAAGTTTATCTACTTTGTTCATTTCTAGCATCAGGCTTGGTGCTTGCCCTTAATAAATTTTTGTTGAATGAGTCAGTTAATGAATTAATGAACAAATGAGATATGTTTTCCTCTGTGTTAATGTTAGATGCTGAGGATACAGAAATATGTTATTCACTCCCACTCCTAAAAGTTCACTCTAGTGGCAGAGCAAGACACACAAATAGAAAAATGACTTAAATACAAATGCAACTGATTCCTAAAATCATACCACTAATAGTCAGTATTCATGCTTCAGCTCTTCGTATGTGTCATAGTAAAACATAATCCCTTCCTTCAAAGTCCAGTCTGGCCTTGAAAACAAACATGAAGCATGGAATGCACATGGAAAGCAAAACAGAAATATGTACATGATGGAGAGGCAGCTCACTGTAATTTAACCATGTGGACATTGGCATCAAATTGCTCGAGTTCACAAAGCTGTGTGACCTTGGGCAAATTGCTTAGCTTCTCTGAGTTTCATTATCCCACTTAGAAAAATGCACGTAATACTAGGACCTATCTCATAGGGTTTTTATAGAGTAATGGGTTAATATCTTGTAATACACTCAGGATAGTATCAAACCTGTACTAAGTACCAAATATAAATATACGTGAAAGAAAGAAATCTTTCCTCTGTTCTCTGAATTTTAAACTATCATTAAGAACTCTCTGTTTGACTTTCTCTTTGTGCATGCCTGAATCTTATTCCCTGATATAATTTGTGACTAAATGTAAATCCAAAGCTGTGGATTCAGGTTAATAAGGGAAGAAAGGTTAGATTCCTATCTGTTTGTGTGACATAATAAGCAACGGGCCAGAAGAAAAAAATCTTAAAGCCACCTAAGAGGACTGAAAATTCATTCTAAGAACCACTATTTTTCTTTCTGGTTCAAGACAGATTGCTAATCATCTTCAGTATCCTTTCTAACTGAGTCTAAATTAAGACTCAGAATTACTTCTAATCAGGGCCCCAGACAGTGACTGCTAATCAGAGCTTATTGGTGTCTGTGGCCTAAACCTTACCTTCCGGACCTCAGAGTTGTTTCTCCCAGCCCCCTGCTGCCAGAGCCACTGTGTGACTACCTTTCCCCCATGACTGAAGCCCAGCTCCCAGAATGCCCTGCGAGTGCTCACTCCTGACAGAACACAGTGCAGTGACTTCTATTTTGCCCTCCCTTGAGGGTCCATGGCCACTAGCTAACCCTGGGACATCAGCTATACAAGCTACTTAACACTCTCTTAGCTTCCAATTGCTTCTCAGTAAACAGGGCCTCTCTTTCTGATTGTGGCAAATTAAATGCAATGCCATAACCAGACCCCTCTGGAGTAGGCCCTCAATGAATGCTGGATGCCATTATTCCTAAGCCCAGCTCTGTCTCCCGCCAGCCAGGCACAGTGCTTTCTATACTTTACCCCAAGCGTCCTGGTGTAACATAAAACAGGGCAGGGTCGCTCCTGTTTAAGCCACTGTTGCTCCCCATTCAACACTATCTGTCAATGAACTCAAGGTCACATGAGCTTGGACACCTGGGAAGAGGTGAAGGCCAGCAGGGGTGGGAAGCATAAGAGTTGGGGAATAAAGCAATCCCAAGGTGCATGCGGGACTTCACCACAGATCCTACTGGTAAACGATAGGAAGGGGCATTGGGAGAGATACTTTACTCCCAAAAGCTGAGAGTTGCCTTCTGACAAGGACCAGCGGTGAGACCCAGTGGGCAGGACCTTGCTGTTTGCCTTCTCCAGCTCCTCTTAATTCAAGGCTGACTTACCTCTCTTTCTGGAGCCATTCTCATTACCTCCTCCCAACTGGACCTCAGTATGAATGTCTCAAATATGCATTCTTGTTCACTCTTAAACTGAGAAGGTTTTTCCCTCAGAAGCTTAGCCTTGGCCTTCGCCCTCTGCCTCAGTCTCCCCCTCTGACTCCCTCTCTCTCTGACTGTCTCCCCCCTGTGACTCAGCCTCCTCCCTCTAATGCTATCTTGACCTGCTCTTACCAAGAATGTGTGTGATATCCCCCTTCCATCTCACAGAGGAGCATGTCCTACTCCCCCCAACCAGGAAAAGCAGTCTTTGCACCTTTTGGACCCAGCCCAGTCTCAAGTACAGCAAATTAGTCAAGAGCTGGCACCTCTCAATTATCCAAGGGATGGCCTGTGGCCCTCTTTTCCTCCCTGTACCCACCACTCTTTCCGGACCCTGCCTACTAGTCAACTCCTACAGACCCATAGCCCTTCATGTGAAGGCTCTGTCAACATTGCCATGGCAGGCTTCTCCTCCCAGAGTGTTCATATCAACTGGGAAACAAAATGAGCCCAAGCGGAGAGTTGCCATACACAGGAGCAAATCTGGGCAGAGAGAGCACACTGCAGTCGTGCTCTCGGGGAGAAAGACTCCACATTCAATTCTTGGCCAATTTAATGTCTACATTAAAAACAGATTTGTGTGGAATGTAGCCGCTTCCTTTAATTGCTCCAAATAAATATGCTGTGTAATTTTAAGCCATATATTACTAGGAAGTGCTTAGGGGCATTGTTTGCTGAGAAAGGCGTTACATAAATTGAAATTCCTTTTGCTCAAAGCGAGTCCTGAAAGTTCATGCAGTGAGAAACATTTCTCACCATGCACAACTGTGAATTGTATATAAAATTAAATTTTCTGCTTAAAATCTGCATTGTTGGACCTCCTGCTGGTTGCCACCATTTTGCTGAAATAAGATACTATTTGTGGTAATGGCAGTGAGGGAAACCTGTTATCATTGATTGTAAACTGGCTTCACTCCTACGGCTTAAAAATCTGGAGAGCTTTATTGTGCAAACATTGCGTTTTTCGTACAAATATTACAGAGCAAAGCTTACTCGTGATTCATCATCCAGGGTGCAAGAGGATTTATAATGCGACCCCCAGAGCCCTAAGTCTCCTGCACACCCAACACTGGACAGCAGTCAGGGCTCTGTGAGGTGGAGGATACCAGCAGGAGAATGAGGCAAGCATATATAATCATCTGCTGTTTTTTAATTAAAAAAAATATTTTTCTTCACCAGGGCATTATTATTTGAAAGAGAAAGGAAGATAAAGGAAAAGTTGAGACCTAGAAAGAGTTCAGATTTCAGAGCCCACCTGCACCAGCTCCTGCCCCAGGAAACCGGCAGCTTCACCTTTTAAGCATTTACACCTCCACTCCCAGCATCTCTTTCCCTGCCTACCAACTTTCAAGCTCCAATTCTGAGAAGCAGCCTTATGAAAATCAACTACAATTCTACACATTACTGATAGGGGGATCTCAGTTAATAACTACGGTTGACAAATGCAGAATCTGAAACAAAAATAAAAAAGAAAATGTATTCTTTCCTAAGAAGACTCATAGGCAAAATTAGAACCCCAAAGGCTGGTTTTTCATTTTTCATTTTCTCCAGCTTTCAGTTGACAAATGAACGCTTTCCAAAAGTCAGCATCGGCCAAGTACACATAAATATTGGTTATTGCCATCTAACCATTAGAATAGATAGTCCCTCTCTTTCATTTTGTAAATCATTTTGTTGCTTGGGTAATGCAAAATAGCTTTGACTTACAAAGAAAGATGGGGTTAGGGTGGGGAAGAGAAAAATTTAGCAAATGTTTGATCCATAGTGGTATAGCTAATATTTTGACAAGTAAAAATGAAGCCAGAACAAACTGATTTCTTAAGGAACAACCTGGTCTGAATGCAGTGAATCTCACCAAATCTTTTTCTAGAAAAGAGCACTAAGGTTACAGGCAAAGCCAGTGCTAGAATAGAATAAACTAAGTCATTTCCTCTGAGTGAGCAAATGCAGAGGAAGTGGGTGAGGTGGATGGGTACTCAAAGTTCTGAAGTTCAAAGTCATAGACCACCTGGAAGGCACCTAGGTAAAATGGGTGGGATCCCACACACCACATAGGGTTCACAGTGTCCTTTCACAGCTTTGTTTAAAAAGCCAACCTTAGGTATTCATTTGCATTAACCTAAGCTGGTCTTACCTGTGGGGAAAATACCTAGGGATACAAACAGGATGTACCTAGTAGGGTTCCTAACCCAATCCCCAAATGTATTGCCTTGCCTATAGAATAAAGTTTGGGAAAACTACTGTTATGCCTACTTCTGTTTCAACTGCATAATTATTAAATAAATTAAAATAATATATAAATTTATGAATTAGCTATCTTTTAAAATTATTCTATTGGCTTTCTTTTCTCCCTCTAAACTTCTCTTATATTTTCTAGCCTTTCACAGTCTCCATGAATCTAACTAGCCTTAACCTGAACTTCTATATTCTACATGTTTATAGTATGGGTGGAAAAAAAGATAATCTGTTCTCCTTTTTCTTTTTTTTCTTACTTAACCATCCATCAACATGCCCTCTATTTGAAAACCAATATAAAATTAATTGTAATATTTAATTCATTCATTCAATAAATGTGTCTTAAATTTAGTAGGTGCTAGAAGCTAGGCTATTAATGCTCTTTCATTCAAGAGTTCTGCCAGCCTGGCAAATAGAAGTCTCAACTACTGTCTTTTGAACTCAGATTTGAAAATCCCAAAAGAACATTCAAAAGGAACTTGTAACTGATGGTGCCTCATTCTCCCAACTTCACTGTCTTCCTGTCTTTCCTCTCACTTCCTGCTTCATTCTAGGTTACCAAGCATCCCTGTTCTCCATAAGGCTCTGCCTTATGTGGAATAAATTTTTCATTCTTTTAGTCTTGATCTCCCAATGCCTCGGCCCAAACTTTGTCCCCATTCTTGCTCTAGGCTTCCACAGATTTCTTTAAACAGGCATCAATTGTTTGTTTCTATAAGCAAAATCATCAACAATATTTCACTGACTTTCCACAGTGCATCAAGAAAACATAATGCTTGTCCCTTTATAGTGACAAAAAGTCGATGATGGGAAGATACATCTAAAAACGACTCAAGAGCCCTGATCAGTGTGGCTCATGTGGTTAGGTGTCATCCCACAAAGAGAAAAGTCTCAGGTTTGATCCCCAGTCAGGGTGCATGCGGGAGGCAGTTGATTGATGTTTCTTTCTTGCATCAATGTTTCTCTCCCTTTCCTTCTCCCCCATTTCCCCTTTCTCTAAGAATAAATAAGTAAAATCTTTAAAAAGTAAATAAAAGTGACACAAGATATAATAAGCTGTCTGAGCCAATCATACCCTGATTATGAGCCCTGGCAAGCACAGTCAGAGAGAGGTCAAAGCCTGGGGCAAGAGGGGAAGAGCTGGGTTAAAGGGGAGCTCCAGGGACCAGCAGTAGTATCCAGTACCACCAAGGCCCTTGTGCCCAGGCATATACTGAAGCGCTAGATAGTAAGACCCTTCCCCCATGTGGGGGTATTGGTGGATGTTCCTGAAAGCAATGAAAATCTCAGTCTTCATCTTAAGGAAGAGGTGGGCCCTCAGGTTGAAATCTGCAATGTTGATGGTTGGCCATCACTCTCGCCTGTTGGTTCCCCAAAGAGAAAGACCAACGCCATCTCTCCATCATGAACCTACTCTTCCCCATCACAGATCACAGAGCCTCCAGGTTTATCAGGCAGATAGCCCTGGTGGTATCACTCTCCTCCTCAGCCAGATGGGGAGTTGAAATCCCATCGTGCACCAAGAAGAAGAGGTCCCAATGGGTATAGCATGCCAGGCTCACCTACCTTCTTCCCTCTACACTCCCTTTCCTCCTCTCCATCTCTCCATCTGCTGGTATAAAGTGTCTTCTTTCTACTTCCTTCTGCTTCTTATCCCCTTCCTGGGTTCTAGCGCTTTCTTTTGGGTTGGCCAACACCAGAGGGCAACATAGTCTCACCTCCTTGTCAGTTCTTTTCCACCAGTAGAGGGAAGAGTTTGAGAGAACCTATGAGAATTAGGAGGTACTTGGATATTATTTTGAAATATGTAATAAGCTAGTGCAACAGAACAGCTCTCTCAAAGACATCGCTTGCCAATGCATTCTGTTCCCGTTGGTAAATAATCTGTTACAAAACTGTTCAAACGAATATTAACTCACCAGAGCACAACACTGGCAAAATTTCCCTCCGGGCTATATTTTGCAAAGACACAACTCTCACGTGATGTGAGACCTGAGATTAAACTAACAGAAGTCATACATTATTTAAGGTAACACTGATGCTCCATCCCTTACTCGCCATTTAGTGTTTTCAGATCTGGTTTTTGTCTCAGAAATAATTGCTACATTTAGCAGGTCTTGTTTTGAGTACCTGTAATTGTAGCACCCTAGGTGTTTTGAGAGTACATATGGGTTTATTTGGGCAAGTGAAACTGAGTCAATCTGAACAAATGACTATGAACCAAGTAGCAAGCCCGGGGAACAAAATCCCCAACCAGCCCCTCTCAAATTTGGAAGTCCATGCAAAGGCATTCCCTAACACCCTCCCCATTCTGCTATACTGAGACAATTAAAGAAGATTCCACTTGAAAAATGTTTGAAAGAAAGGGATTCAGAAATTAAATTGTGCCACTGAACTAACTGACCATTTACCAATGAATCACCCTGACCAAGTTAACACTAATACCTTTAAAAATTAGACAATGTGGAGCTAGGCAATCTGCCCAACCACTGCAATGTGCTCAATTGTTTGGATCTAATTACCTGGCCTGGATATTTTCTGCTTGGTGTCCGAAGCCTTTGAACCACTTCCAAGGCCATAGCTTTATAGAAAGGTCTTTTAAAACACTAAGAGTCTGTAATTCTATTTTTCTTTAGATGGGCTTATTTTTAAGATTTTATTTTATTTATTTGTGTGAGAGATACATCAATCAGTTGCCTCTCACATCCCCCCCGTTGAGGACCTGGTTCACAATCCAGGCATGTGCCCTGACTGGGAATCAAACTGGCGACCTTTCAGTTTGCAGGCCGGCACTCAATCCATTGAGTCACACCATTCAGGGCAGGGCTATTTGTTTTGCTAATCCCATTTATTTGCCCCCTTTCCTCTAGTAGCTTTCCCTTTTCTCTGTGTCTAGAAGAATTGCTATACCACTTCCCTAAATGATTCCCAGCTTCATTGCAAATATTCTCCAAAAGCACTTTTATGCAAAGATTCTTCTCAACGAAAACAGACATTAAAATCTTCCACAGAACCCACATATAACAAAATTCAAACTCAGACATAACAAACAGGGCAGGCAAATTCCCACGACTCTTGCTAACAGGAGCATCCCAAAATAGTGTGAGCTTCCAAGCCTTCCCCTGCACACAGAAGTCCTCATGCTCTGTGGCAGGCCATAAGGGTCAGTTTCATTACTGTTGCTCAGATCACATTTTACTATCAACAGTTGCATAATTTTGGTAAACTAGAAGTAGGTCATTCACTTAGAATTAACTTATGATTCAGAATATTATATGAATGACTTCAACAAAACGTCAACAAATCTGCTGCACTTCAACTGCCCAATTAAAAGCCTTGATCACCTAATTCTCAATTGTTTTTCTAGCTCACATCACATTTCTGTTAGAGAATGAAGCTACCTTTCTTCATTTTAGCAGTTCACTAAGCTGACAGCCCAAAATCTCAACAAAGATTTCTAGTACCTTCCAAACTTCCTTCCTTCTTACCTAAGCCACCTGATTCCAGACACATCCCTGACCCATTACTTTCTAGTCAATACAACATTTCAAAAATATCTTACTTTTGAGAGAAAAGAAATTGTTGCTAAATTATAAGGAACTATATGTTTATTAACTGTGTGAGTATAGTATTACAATCAGGAAGTTATGTGGAATAAAATAAAGAATGTGAGATGGAGAATAAATACAGTGTTGCCATTCTTTGGGCAGAGAAGTAATGGGAGTGTACGAAAACTGTCACTAGAGCAGGGCCCCTACATTTCCAGATTTCACTTTGCTACTCAAGAAAAGTCTCAAGCCCACAAAGAAACCTTTAAAAAAAAAAAAAACAACCTGCCACCACTAACTCTAAAATAAATAAATAATTTTTAGAATATTTCCAACTGTAGTTGGAAAGCTTCCCCACTTCCCCTCCTCTGGGTGCTCCTCGCAAGCGAGCACCACCGTCAGCGTTGCAGCGTTAGAGCCTCGCTGAAGGAAGGGCATTTGTACCAAGATGAGCTACCTCCTTAATGAAACTGACAACCAGACTCAGTTCAGGATCGCTTTACTTGAATGGTATAATCTCTTGAAAATCCTTTAAGAAGGCAAGCATATCACTTTTCTGTGTATTTTAGAAATAGGAGGAAATATTTGGATAAATGCTTGAAAATCACTAGCAGTCATTTTAAGACCTCTTTTTTTAAAAAAGCCAGTATCTAGAGTTACAAAAAGCTATGTGATGGAATCTCCAGAATAAAAAATATAGGGACTATAACATTTTCTTTTATAATAAAATAACATGTAGATTCACAACTTATAAAATAGTTAATCTTGTTTTTAAAATACTTGTTGAGTTGACAGACAACGAAATGCTGCACTCCCACCCACAGACACTCTAACGGGGTTAACGAGCTTTTAATTCACTAACCTTACACATGTACCAACTTTCAAAGAGGGAGATGAACGCATCTGGGGGGAAATACACCCCTAAACCAGTCTCTTACTCAAATCACATACAGTGGAGGTCATGCTGTTCTAACTGATTCGGCTATCCAGATCCCAGTTCTCAAGGGCCTGGAAAATTCTGTAATACTAATGATTAACAATATTCCTTATTTTGTTAATGGGAACCCCTTGAATTTAGTTCATTGGTGATGTTTGTTTGTATTTTCTGTTCATTTTAATGGCAAAAGTTTGAACCTTAGTGAAAGTTCTCCTCTCCTTTTGTACTTTTTGTTTACTCATGAGTTTTAAAATATGTTTAAACATCTTTTCATTTTCCTTGTTATAAATAGCTAAAATGGCTTTGATATGTAATTCTGTTGTTTGACCATCTCTAAGTCAGTAAGAAATTCTTCTTATTTGATACTAACCACGTTTCTCTGCAGAGGGTTTTCAAAGCCTCATGAGCATCAATTTGCAAATTCCCCAACAGTCCCCTGAGGAAAACACCATAGGGAAAAATGCATAAAGCAACTAGTATAACATGAGAGCCAGTGTAATGAAGGGCTGCTTGGAACCCAATTGATGGCCTTTCATTTTCCAATATATTGTCTCTTAAAACATAAATGCACAATAAACATAAATGCACAAATTAAGTAGATTTTGAGTAATTCCATATATAACGGAAATTGAGTAATTCTATATATTGCATAGCATGGTGGGTTCCTAGATTTTGGCAGGTTTCAAAACCCAGTTATGTCATGCTGTACCTGAGTTGAGTGAGATGTATGTCACCTTCTCTTTGAAGCTTTGCTGACCCGCCAACCCCCAACTTCTCCTTCATGCCTTCATTGGTCCTTGTATGACCTTCACTGTAGTACCCATCACACTTAAACTGTCCACATCATTGGCTTCTACATTTTCATCTCTGGCCACACAACAGCGTGGCAGTGGGTGCCTCTGTCACCTGTATCCCTATCAACTGCCACGGCCCCTCTGACAGAGAATGTGTTCATAAATGTGGAAAGAACAAATACTTGGATCCTCCAGAATCCTTGTTTTATTCTCTAAATCCCACTTAGCACATTTATCATGAGCTAGTTGCCCTCTAGAACAAGGATGTGTTAAGTCTTTCAGATTTTCTGGTAAAGACCTCAGGCTTTGTACTAGAACCTCAAAAAGTAGGAGAAAGCTAGGAAGTAGAGACTAATATGCAGGGTACACTCAAGACAGTACAGAAATAAGGTGAATGGGGCACAGAGATTCCAAAGAGGTCATGGAGTAAATGGGAACTGTGCAAAGGAATGGAGAAGCCACACAGAAATTCTGACATGAGTGGGGACATTTCCCCTGGGGCAGCCACTGACCTAGGAACAGAAGTGCTGGCCCTAAACAATGCACCTCCCCTGGGCTGTCTGAGGCTTGTCCACTCCAGGCTGCCTGAACAAGGTCTCCAGCTTCAGATCTTCTCCATGCTTTCCCAAGCACACATGTCCCAGATAGCTTTCCCAGGACTCTGTTGCAAGTGACCGGCTCATACTGACATGCTCCACTGCTCCTCCCAGCAACTCAGTTCCATTTTAACACCCAGTCCTCCTGCTGGGGATATCAGGCTCCATCCAACCTGGTAGAGAGCACCTTTAGAACCAGACAGACATTTTGGTGCCCATAAAATCTTACTGACAATATTGCTACCTGTCTCCAAATAGGGCCTACCCTAAAGAGAGCTAAGAATCTAGTGAGTTAAAAACCACTTGTTCCTACACTCTCAAATTGCTAGTTCCTTAAAGGAGGGTCAGTTATTAAAACTTCAGCATGCAGCAGGCATTGTGCAGATCACATATCGGCAAATGAAAGGGTAAACAAAATGTGGTGCATCCATACAATAAAGTATTAGTCAGCCTTTAAAAAGAAGGAAATTCTGACATATGCTACAACATGGATGAAACTTGAGGAGATTATACTCAGTGAAATAAGCCAGTGACAAAAAGACAAATATTTTATGATTCTACTTACATGAGGTTCCTGAAGTAGGCAAATTCATAGACACAGAAAATAGAACAGTGGCTGCGAGGGGCCCAGGCAGGAGAGAAAAGGGAATTACTCTTTAGTGGGTACAGAGTTTCAGTTTGGAAAGATGAAAAATTTCTGAAAATAGCCCTGGCTGGTGTGGCTCAGTGGATTGAGTGCCAGCCTGCGAACCAAAAGGTCGCTGGTTCAATTCCCAGTCAGTGCACATGCCTGAGTTGTGGGCCAGGTCCCCAGCTGGGGGCGTGTGAGAGGCAACCAGTTGATGTATCTCTCACACATCAATGTTTCTCTCCCTCTCTTTCTCCCTCTCTCTAAAAATAAATCAATAAAATCATTAGAAAAAAATTTTTGGAAATACGTGGTTGTGATGGTTACACAACAATGTCAATGTTCTTTATGACACTGAAGTGCACTCTTGAAAATGGTAAAAATAGTACATTTTATGATGGGTCAGGTACTGTGTTAAGCAATTTGTTAATCAACTCATTTTAATTCACACAATAATCTAATTAGTTCTCACTACCATTCTCATTTTCATCATTGTATAACTAAAAAGCTGAGGCTCAAGGATGTTAAGTCATTGGCCCAAGGTCCCAAAGCCAGAGAGGTGCAGGTTCAGGATATGAAGCCAATGCTCTGATTCACAGCTCATGTTCATGAGAAATCCCAGATGACACATCTTGATTTCTCCCTCAGTGATGTTAGGGTTAATATTTAGGGTAAAAGATAAAATATTAGCTACAGTCCAACCATTGCTCTGCTCTGAAAAAGTAGTCACAAAACGACAGAAGGAAGCTAAAGAAAAGCTCCCATTGTGTATAAAAATGGTAACATAAACAAACAAACAAACAAACAAAAACCCTCCAAGTGACTAGAACATAATAACCCACTCTAGAAAATTCTGAGGCCAGAGGTTGAAAGCAGACAATTTTCTTGGAGTTCTTGGAGCTTCATTGGCTGGACAGTTTTAAGCTCCAGCATTTGATTTGTGATGTAAAAAGCCGGGGCTTTATTTTTCATTTAAATTTTATTTTGTTATTCATGCTAATATAGTTGTTCCAATTTTCCCCCTTTGTGCCCCTCCACTCAGACGCCCTCACTCCCTCAGGCAATTCCCACACTATTGTTCATTACCATGGGTCATGCATATACGCATATATTTGTTGGCTATTCTATTTCCTATGCTGTACTTTACATCCCCTTGACAATTCTATAACAACCAACTGGTACTTCTTAATCCCTTCACCTTTTTAGCCAATTTCTCCGATGCCTCTCCCATCTGGTAACCATCAAAATGTTCTCTGCATCTATGATTCTGTTTCTCTTCTGCTTGTTCGTTTATTTTGTTTTTTAGATTCAATTGTGGATAGATATGTATTTTATTGCCATTTTATTGTTTGTATTTTTGCTCTTCTTCAAGAAGACCTTTTAACTTTTCATGTAATACTGGTATGGTAGTGACAAACTCCTTTATCTTTTCTTGCCTGGGAAGCTCTTTATCTGCCTTTCAGTTCTAAATGATAGCTTTGCTGGGTAGAATAATCTCAGTTGTAGGTCCTTGCTTTTCATCACTTTGAATATTTCCTGCCAATCCCTTCTAGCCTGCCAAGTTCCTTATGAGAAATCAGCTGACAGTCTTATGGGAGCCCCCTTATAGGTAGGTAACTAACTGCTTTTCTCTTGCTGCTTTTAAGATTCCCTTCGTCTTTAACCTTTGGCATTTTAAATATGTGTCATGGTGTGGGCCTCTTTGGGTTCATCTTCTTTGGGAATCTCTGTGTTTCCTGGACTTGTATGTCTATTTCCTTCACCAAATTAGGGAAGTTTCCTGTCATTTTTTTCAAACACGTTTTCAATTTCTTGCTCTTTCTCTTCTCCTTCCAGCACCCCATGATGCAAATGTTGGTATGCTTGAAGTTGTCCCAGAGGCTCCTTAATATTTATACTATCCTCATATTTTTAGATTCTTTTTCTTTTTGCTGTTCTGATTGGGTGTGTTTTGCTCCCTTATACTGCAAATCACTGATTTTATTCTTGGCTTCATCCACTCTACTGTTGATTTCTTGTAAATGTTACTTCATTTCAGTAGCCGGGATACTGTTAGGATGCTTCCATAAGAAGCAGCAAGTACAGGGGACTTCCATTCAAGATGGTGATGTAGGTAAACATGGCTCCCCTCCTTGCACAACTACATCAAAATTACAACTAAACTACAGAACAACTGTTACTCAGAACCACCAGAAATTGAGCTAAATGAAAGCTCTACAACTACAGAATTAAAGAAGACACCACATCAGTACTGGCAGAAGGGGCAAAGATGCAGAATGGGCTGATCCTACAACCATGTGTGTCAGATAAAAATCGGAAGGGATATCTTGGGAACAAGGAGTCCCAGCCTCATAACAGGGCTTCCCAGCCCAGGGTTCCAGTGCCAGGAAGATAAGTCCCCATAGCTTCTGGCTGTAAAAACCAGTGGGGATCAAGGCTATGGAAGACAAACTACTGGAATCCCAGGAGTTTCTCTTAAAGGGCCCATGCACAGACTTACTCGGACTCAGTTCCTCTGAGTTCCATGATGTGAAAAGCAGATTGAAGGTACCAGAAGTGTACAAGAAGGAAATGAAATATTTGACATCAGGGTAAGTGCTGGGGGGCAGCTTCCTCCAGACAGAAGTGTTGGCAGAGACCATTGTTCCTTATCTGAGCCCTCCCCCAACAAAATGAGCAGGCAGGCTCCATACCTGAGACTCCTAAAACTTGCTCACACTATTTGCCCCACACTGATGATTCCATGAGGTTCAGCCCCAACCCATTTTTGGGCCTATCCAAGCTGTTTCCAGTGACTTTTACGTACAAATGGCTAGTCTTGGATAATGCTTCAGATTTTCCTAATTCTCTCTAACAAGGAGCATCTTGCCTCAGTGTTCCCTGAGCTTATTTTTAAGTGGCCGCAGGCCTTGCACCAGCAGCAACTAGCCTTGGTTCACAGCTTGGACTCACCCAGGCATCTCCAAGGCCAACACAAGTAGCAGCCAAGCACAAATTGTTTCGTAGCTTAAGCCTGGTTGTCCTGGACAGAACACAGATGGTGGCTGACCTTGGCCTGCATTTTCCAGGAGGCCCCAGTGTCTGTGTATCATGTAGACAGCTATAGTCCATGTCAGGGCACCACTACCCAACCACCTCCACAAGTGATACACTCATCCGGTAGAATCAGGACTCCAGAGCCCTGTTAAAGTAAGTTCTGCTCTGTGGTCAGTGGTCACAGCCAGTCCTTGCAGCTGATAGTCCTGGGTAAATACCCACCATAGATGTGCCAACAGCAATCAAGACTCAATTGTAAGAGCAGGGTGTACACAGCTCATATGGTAGGCATACCTCGAGTGCCCACCTTGGGTAATGGAGAGACTGTGCCACTAGATCCTAGAGGATACTTACTACATTAGGTGACTCTTCCAAGCCAGGTAGTCATAGCAGCTCTACCTAATACATAGAAACAAACACGGGGATGCTGCCAAAATGAAGAGACAAAGAAAGATGAAAGAACAGAACAAACTCCAGAAAAAGAATGAAACAAAATGGAGACAAGCAACCCAAGAGGCAGAGTCCAAAACACTGATTATAAAGACGCTCAGTGAACTTAGTGAGAACATCAACAGCATAAAAGAGGACATAGAAACCACAAAAAAAGAACCAGTTAGAAATGAGAGTTACATTAACTGAAATGAAGAACAATTTGAGAGAATCAATGGTACAGTGGATGAAGCCAAGAATAAAATCAGTGATTTGCAGTATAAGGGAGCAAAACACACCCAATCAGAACAGCAAAAAGAAAAAGAATCTAAAAATATGAGGATAGTATAAATATTAAGGAGCCTCTGGGACAACTTCAAGCATACCAACATTTGCATCATGGGGTGCTGGAAGGAGAAGAGAAAGAGCAAGAAATTGAAAACGTGTTTGAAAAAAATGACAGGAAACTTCCCTAATTTGGTGAAGGAAATAGACATACAAGTCCAGGAAACACAGAGATTCCCAAAGAAGATGAACCCAAAGAGGCCCACACCATGACACATATTTAAAATGCCAAAGGTTAAAGACGAAGGGAATCTTAAAAGCAGCAAGAGAAAAGCAGTTAGTTACCTACCTATAAGGGGGCTCCCATAAGACTGTCAGCTGATTTCTCATAAGGAACTTGGCAGGCTAGAAGGGATTGGCAGGAAATATTCAAAGTGATGAAAAGCAAGGACCTACAACTGAGATTATTCTACCCAGCAAAGCTATCATTTAGAACTGAAAGGCAGATAAAGAGCTTCCCATCCCTGGCTGGTCTGGCTCAGTGGATTGAGTGCCAGCTTGTGAACCAAAAAGTCTCCAGTTCAATGCCCAGTCAGGGCACATGACTTTGTCATGGGCCAAGTCCCAAATGGGGGCATGCAAGAAGCAACCAACTGATATATCTCTTGTACATCTGTGTTTCTCTCCCTCTCTTTTTCCCTCCCTCTCTTTTTCCCTCCCTTCCCCTCTCACTAAAAATAAATAAAATTTTTTTTTTTAAAGAGAGCTTCCCAGACAAGAAAACGCTAAAGGAGTTCATTATTACCAAACCAGTATTATATGAAATGTTAAAGGGTATTTTTTAAGAAGATCAAAAATATGAAAAACAAAATGACAATAATACATATCTATCAATAATTGCATCTAAAAAAACAAAATAAACAAACAGGCAGAACAGAAACAGAATCACAGATATAAAGAACATTTTGATGGTTGCCAAATGTGAAGGAGGTCAGGGGAACAGGTCAAAAAAGTGAAGGAATTAAGAAATACAAATTGGTAGTTACAGAATAGTCATGGGGCTACAAAGTACAGCATAGGAAATAGAGTAGCTAAAGAATATATATATATACGGGCCATGGACATGGATAGTAGTGTAGGGATTGCCTGAGGATGTAAGGAGATATGAGTGGAGGGGGACAAAGGGAGGAAATGGGGATAACTGTAATAGCATAGATAATAAAAAAATAATTTAAATGTTAAAAAAAGCTGCAAGTACAATCAAATTCTAGTCTTTCCCAAATACAGATCCATACAACCAGGCTGCCTCTCGAGCACACTAGCAGCACCTAGGTGTTTAATTTGGATTTGATAGCTGCCTAAATTTTGAAATCTCTTATAGGTGCTGCAAACAAAGAATCTTTAGTGGTTATAGGCAGACGCTCTTAAAAAACCAATCCTGCAGGTCACTGAAGACACAGTTACCACTTTCACTTCCCACCTCCCTGTCACTGAAAAGGCTGTTTGGACTTGGATTACAGAAGACCATGAGAACTACCCACAATCCAAATGTGCATATGACAATGGACACTCCTCTGCTGGCTGTCCAGTGTTATTTCAGACACTGTTGGACAGATGGGCTGTTCTGAGTGGAGAAGATCCATTCCTCAGAGGGGAAATTTTTATAGAGCTGTCTTCTCACCATGTGCAAAATGTCCTCATCACTTTGCCAGGGTGGAGGCTGAACAGGACAGATCGCTTCGGAGTATCAGAGGACAATAACAGTTTCTCCCCTGGCATGTTCTCTCTAGTCCTGGGTCCTGGAGGGAATTGTGGGGATCCTGGTTGTTTGCTGACCCCCACCCCATGCCCAGCTCCAGTTTCTGCCATGTGTGAGGCAAGTGCTTGGAGCTCAGCAGCTGTTGGAACACAGTAAATTCACATACTGACATGGCCCAATGACTAATATGGGCTTAGCAAGGAAACAGAAACATCTGACGAGCAGAAACAACAGAATTACTTTTGGAGGGGTGTGAAAATTATACCCCCAATGGGCTTAATCTCACCATTTGTTTGGACTGGGGAGCTTACAGCAGGAGGCCACCCAGATGTCATCCCAGTCACCCACCATCATTCATTCTGAGCAGAAGAGGGGCCCAGCAGTGTTTGGGGAACAGGAGTAAGAGGAATAAGGAGAAGGTTGTTTTAACACCATGCTGGACATGAAGAAAATAAATCACTTGAACCCGAATACTTGAAGTTGAGGCCATCCTGTTTGCTAGTTTAGAGTGTGGGCTTTGGAACCAGGCAGAACTGACTTCAAATCCTATCTCTACCACATATTCTTTGACCAAGCTGTGTAACCTCAAAGCCTCTGTTTCTTCATTTGTAAAATGGGGATAATAATTGGTTTCCTACCTAATGGGGCTGTTTCAGAAATGAATGAGACTGTTGTATAAAGCACTTAGCACATGTATATATAAAGTCTCATATACAATAAGCACATAACAATAGGTATTAATCATAACAGTACATTTTAAACATAAGACAACGAACTTTGTTTCTGTCTACTCATGTAGACAGGTAAAACAGAAATCAAAACAAAGCTCAACACTTAACTGCTTTAAAACACACTTTCTCACCAAAATCCCACTACCACCTGCATGAGAACCTCTGCCAAGAGGTGAGCTGGAGAACATCTAGGGCTTGAAGATGTAGGGTCCCACCGAACTTTGTGTTTTGAACCAGACCTCCACAAACTCTTGCCTAACGTGGAACACCACTAAGAACAGGCCCCCCCATCATTCCCATAAACTATAGGAAGCAAAATGCATAAGTCTTCATCCATGGTATTTAGGACATTTCATCCAGCAGAACCTACTGGACTGAATATTAATAGGTATTACACAAATAAAGTATTATATGTTACATCAAGTGCACACAATTGTATTCCCATCAACAGTAATTAACATAACCTCCTCTTATGAAGTGTACCTACTAACGGTGTGCTCTTCTTTTTGGCTACTGCAAGTCCACCAATCAGAACTCACAAGAACCCCTCCTCAAGCCAGTAGCTTGTTCACACTGCTATCTAACCCAGGAAGTCAACCAGAAGACCATGGATTTGGCATGATGATAACAAACGCTGATCAAATGAAAATACGAATTGCCCATGACTAATAACTAGTTATAAGAGAATTGCAAGGAGAGAAACGAATCCCATAGGCCAAAGGATGAAAGTGGAAATCTTGGGAAGTGTTCAACCTCCTTCATGGAAGACTGGCTTTCTCCAGTGGCCTCCCCCTGTTAGCCACACCAGGGCAGAGCTGTGGAAGCTGTTCACATGTTCTCTCACCCCCCTGCAGACCTTGTTGACTCTTTTCACCCTTGCCTGGTCTTCCCTTGGGCCTGTGGTCAGGACATTAAGTATTGCTTTGGTTCTTCCTGTGAAGTTCATCACTTAAAAGGCTTCTCAGTTTCTGCGCCATTTGCAGCCCATATTTGTTTCTTAACTACAACTGATGAAAACTGACATGCTTCAGAGTCCTCTCTATGCCATGGTAGCCCAGCAAACACTCAGTGCCTGCTCTCTTTACAGCACCCTTGTCTCCACCTTCTCATCTTCCACCACTGACATTCCTTGTTTGTTGTGGCAGCTGTATACTCAGGGAGCATTCAAGTCTTGCACTGAACTAGGGTAACTAAGAATATACTGAACCTAGAGTTTCCAGGTTTCCTTTACCCCTTCTCCCCACCCATCATGTCTAACCCCATGACTAGGTATAGACACCAATCAATGCCAACCTGAAGATACAGGACAGAAAAAATTCTGAGGGCTGCTGTTTCCTTATCCCTTCTGACAGCTGTCTCCAAGAATTCAAAGTAAGAGAATTATTGAAATACATTTTACTGATTTATTATTAAATAATAATAAATAGGCCCATGGGTGGGCACAGAAACTACCAAGCAGAAGAGTGGTCACTGAAAAACTTTCGAGGGACTGCCCATGTCCCAAATTTAGGCTACGAGCAGGGGAACCAAAATGAATAAACAAAAGTTTTGGAGAATAAGGATGAGGTGAAGGTGAAGGTTAAGGAAGGAATGAGGTGTGGGGTCAGGAGCTGAAACTGGGAAGCAGAGAGAGCTGGTAGGGGGAGGCTTTCTTGGGAAGGAAGCCAAAGTCTAATGTCAGGGTGTGGGATCCAGAAAAATCTCATTGGCCAGCATGAATAAGAGCCCATCAGCAGAAAGACAAACACTGCTTCTGTCCCAAGAAACAGAGGCGTGGGTAACCAAGGAAAGCAGATTCTTATCTTCTGGGCAGAAGCCCAAAACCACCGTTCTGAAACATGTTATCAAGAAAGGGACATTGGAGCAGCCAGAAGGTTGTTACTACAGCAAAGCATCTTAGAACCCACTCTCCATGGAAGAAAACAAGACATTTGGGGGAAAGGAGATCAGCACACAAATACACACACACACAGTGAGAAAATAAAAATGACAACTTGCTGCCTGGCAATACCTGACGAAGGAAGGCATAGATGGTGGCTACCCCAACCAGACACTCAAAGCCTCTTCCCTGCTCAATTGTTGTGGGCTGATTTCTATTTCCTGGTGCAATCTATTTGGGAAAATGGGCCTTCCATTGTTGATATTCTACGAATTGGCCAGAACCATACAGACAATAATGAACAATCAAACCTGATTCTGCAGATCTGAAAAATACCCCTTGGCTGTCACTCCTAAATCTTTTTCCTTTCTGCTCACCCAGAGTTCTATCTTTTCTTGATTAGCATGAGACACTTCTTAGGGCAAGGGACTAAATCTAACAAGAGATGCCATGTTGTTTTCATTACCACAAGGTTTGGGAGGAGTGAACCCTCCATAGTGTACTGGGGGGAGGATGTGATTTTTTTTCTCAATGGCAGAAAACAATCTAGATGTTACTCTCACGCTTCAATCATGAACTAGCCTATCACCTACTCATACTTTGCCTGATCTGTACATCAAAGTCAATAACAAGCCTTTTAGGGAATTTGGAAAACTTAGGGTACTTTCAGAGCACTGAATGAACATGGAATAAACCAACCGTTAGGGAATAAAAATATTGAAAAAAAATAGAATGAAGATTACCACATGAAAACAAGTGTGGAAAAATGGGAACTGTTGTAGGACAGTTATGCTTGTTTGTTTTATGATCAGTTTTGACACCTGCAAATTTCTGTCAATGAAACCCAGGACTACTCACAGGAAAGGGGTCCTAAAGAAAGGGTGGTGTCACTAGCAATATCCCCCTAAATAAGGATAAGGGGTTTTGGTGATAAATGCTTATTGCCTGGCCCTCCCCAGACTTGTGCCTTCAGAAACATCCAGAGTGGAGGGAGGACAGGAAGGAGAAAGAGAATAACAGCTACTGGGGGGTCATTGCCAGCTGTTTTACATAAACTCTTGCATTTACTACAACAAATCAGTGAAGTGCGGTTTATTATTGCCTTCCTATCAATAAAGAAACTGAGGCTCAGATATAGCAAATACCTTACCCAAGGTGATGTGGCAAAGACTTAATTTGTCTGTCTCCAGAGCCCATGCTTTTTCTATAGCCATTTAGCCCTTGACCTACAAAACTACAAAACCAAGAGCCAACTATCCAAAGCCCTAAAATAAGTAGGATTTTTTTTTCTTGCACCCTATTTGAGAGCTTAATTGTAATATAATCAGAATTTGTTGGAAAAGTGACCTCAGGCATATTTTCTAGAGCTGAGATCCACCTGCAGCCTAGGGTGCTGCAGAAATGGGTCACAAGTGAGCCAAGACCTGGGCACCTCCTCGGCTGTTAGGGAGGTCAAGGTGCAGCCTGGAATACAGGAGTCCCTGAGTGAGGGCCCTTCAGATTGTGAGCAGCTTTATAATTTACCCTTTTGTGTCATAAAATATTACTTCCTATGAGTGCCGTATGTGACAAAATTTTGGAAGCACTCTGCCTGAGGCCCCAAAGTAGACTGCCTGGATTAAATATCAATTGCACCACTTCATAGCTCCACAAGCTTATTTCTCTTGCCTCAGTTTCCTCATTTGTAAAATAGGAATGGAAATAGAACTCATCTCATGGGGCATTTGTGAGAATTAAGTAGCTAAAATACACAGAGTGCTCAGTGTACCTTCTAGAAGTAATCGCTCAAAAACCATTAGCTGAGCCCATCAGCACACACAGGCTGTGTGTGCCACAACAGCAGGGCATATTCACTTAGTCTTGTGCAACTATACCTCCCAGACCATTAGCTTTGCTTTTTTTTTAGGATACTTTTTAAAACAATTTCATTTATTTATTTTTTAGAGAGAGAGGAAGGGAGAGAGAAAGAGAGGGAGGGAAACATCAATGTGAGAGAGAAACATCAATCGGTTGCCTCTTTTACATCCCCTGACCAGAACCAAACTCGCAAACCAGGCATGTACCCTGACAGGGAATTAAACCGGTGACCTTTTGCTTTAGCGTAAAAAGTAGTGGTCACTTGGAGTTAGCAGGGAGGGAGGGATGAAAAGGCAGAACACAGAGAATTTCTAGAGCAGTAAAACTATTCTGAATGATACTATAACAGTGGATACCTGTCATTATACAATTGTCAAAATCCATGGAATGTACACACCAAGAATGAAGCATAATGTGAACAATAGACTTTGGGTGATAACAGTATGTCAGTGTTGGTACATTGATTATAACAAATGTAGCACTGTTGATGCAGGATGTTGATAATGGGGCAGGCTGGGATGGGAGTAGGCAGTAATACCATGAGAACCTTCTGTACTTTTTTCCTCTCAACTGTGCTGTGAACCTAAAATTTCTCTAAAAAATAAAGTCAATTAAAAAAAATTAATGGTGATGGAAGGAGATTTGACTTGGGGTGGCAAATACATAATACAATATACAGATGATTTATTATAGGATTGTGCACCTGTAAATTATATAATTTTATTAACCAATGTCACCCCAATAAATTCAATAGAAAAGAAAAAGATTTTTTTTCTTTTTTACTTTATTTTTTATTGTTATTCTACTACAATTGTCCCAATTTTTCCCCCTTTGCCCTCCTCTGCCCAGCCCACCCCCCACCCCCAAAGTCATCCCCACACTGTTGTTCATCTCCATGGGTCACTGATATATTTTCTTTGACTAGTCTCTCCCTCTTCTTTCTACCACTGTTGCCCTCCCCTCTGGCCACGGTCAGTCTCTTCCATGTTTCCATGTCTCTGTTTCCATTTTGCTTGTTAGTTTATTCTGTTCATTAGATTCCCTTATAAGTGAGATCATATGGGATTTGTCTTTCACCCCCTGGCTTATTCCACTTAGCATAATGCTCTCCAGTTCCATCCATGCTGTTATTAAGGGCAGGAGTTCCTTCTTTCTTCCCACTGCATAGTATTCCATTGTGTAAATATACCACAGTTTTTTGATCCACTCATCTACTAATGGGCACTTAGGCTGTTTCAATTTTTTTTAAGTGAAAAAAAAAATGTTTCCAGACATTGCCAAATGTCCCTGGGAGGCATATTATATTTTATCCTGTTATGGGCATTATTCTGCTCATAGGAATACTTTTTTTAAATTGTGGTAAAATATACATAACAAGAGATTTACTATTTCAACCACAATTCAGTGGTACTATTCAAATGTTGTACAACTATCACCACCATCCATTTCTAGAACTTTCTCATCATCCCAAAGAGAAACTCTGTACCCATTCAACACTAACTCCCCATGCCCCTCTCCTCCAAGTCCCTGATAGTCTCCATTCTATGAATTTAACTACTCTAGGTACCTTACATAAATGGAATAATACAGTATTTGTCCTTTTGGCTTATCTCATTTGGCATAAGGGTTCATCTCCGTGGCAGCATGTATCAGGATTTTCGTCCTTTTTATCACTGAATAGTAGTCCCTGATAAGGATATACCACATTGTATTTGTCCATTCATCTGTTGATGGTTATGTGGCTATGTGCCACATGCTGCTAGGAACATGGGTATGCAAATATCTGACTGAGTCCCTGAATTCAGCTCTTGCAGGTATATACCACGCAGTGGAATGCTAAATTCACTTAAATGTAATAGTTTTTGGATCACTTTTTAGAAGAGAACAGGTAGCATTAGTGAATTATTGGGCTGGTGGTGGCCAGAAGGCAGTGGTGTGGGGCTCGACCTCTGGCTGCAGCTGCAGGCCGAGGGTTCACCTCTGTCCTCTGTCACTCACTGCCTTGAGCAAGTGACTCAATTGCCTTACTTTCAATCTTCTGCTTTACAAAAAGATGACAAAAAGGGTGCCAAAGTCCTGGCTGGTGTGGCTCAGTGGATTGAGTGCTAGCCTGCGAACCAAAAGATCACCAGTTTGAGTCCCAGTCAGGGCACATGCCTGCGTTGCAGGCCAGGTCCCCACTTGGGGGCATGTGAGAGGCAACTAATCAATGTTTCTCTTTGCATATTGATGTTTCTTTCCCTCTCTTTTTCCCTCCTTTCCCCTCTCTCTAAAAATAAACTTTAATTTTTCTTTTAAAGCTGCCATTCTGATAAACTCCTAAAGTGTTATTGGAAAGATAACTCAGTATGAGATTAGGTTTACCTACCAATTGGTTAATCCAGTGTTACGATATACCCAGCTTCTTACATTATGGAAAAATCTACCCTCTGTGGCTTTATGATTCCTCAACAAGGATGCTGATGCTGTGGGAGACAGCCCCAGCCAATGTTCCCTTCCCATTTAGCCTTATAGAGGGCAAATGTATCTTCCAGGAATTGAAGTTATAGCCTCCCATCCCCCGAAAAAATATAGACAAAAATTTAAAAAAACACAATCGATAGAAAGGATAACCAGTGTATTGTGAAAAAAAGGATGATTTTGTCAATAATGTAGAAAACAGAAAATAGCCCAGTGATATGAAAATCACCAAAGAGGCGAGCTCAGAGGAAATTTCAAAGTAGAGAACCTGTAGTGTTTGAGAAAGGGCCTTTCTACCTCTACTTCAGTTTCAAAGAGAAAAAAGCAAAGGCTAAGATGCAGAAAGTAAGGAGGACATTTGCAAGTTCCTGAAGCTTTGGGGGTTTTCACACAGTGCACATGCCCATATTGTGTGATCAGATCGAGTGAAATCATCTGTCAGCCTATCTGTTCACATAGCTATGCTATTCATAGAAAATGTGCCTCTTCCCCCAAATAAACACCATATGCCTCTTCTACTACCTAATTGAGTACATGTATCTTAGGGACCTGTGGCATGTAAAGGGAGGAAGCAATGCCAGGTGACTCAAGTGGCCACTTTGTGCTCTTCTATAGAACATTCTTCAGGGATATCATGAGCAATAGGGAACCATATTAATATATTTGAAATATGATTTGATTCCTGCCACCTATAGCATCATGAAAAAGGAAAGGAAAAAAGTTAGCTCTATCCTTTGGACTCCAATACTAACCAGATTTTTGTGCCCCCCCGCCTCCTGCTACTTCTCCAGCCCAAGTACCATGATCCACCAGAGTAACCCTATGTCACAAACACCTTTTACTCTCTTTCTTCTCATCCCTGTCCCTAGCTAAACCTGTGAAATTGAACTGTCCATCCACTCCGTGTCTGCACTTGGACATTGCTGCAGGAAGAACATTCCACCTGTTATTTCCAGGGGCCAGGGAAGAGAGAATGGGGAGTTACTGTTTAATGGATGCTGAGTTCCAGTTTGGGATGATGAAAAGTTCTAGAGATGGTGATGATTGCACAACAATGTGAATGGACTTTAATTTCATGTGCATAAATAGTAAGTGGATATTTGACAGTGGCCATCGATCCTAACATACTTTCCCAGTTTTTTTACTTTCCCACTTTCCAAATGGCTATTTCATCCTTTCCCCTGTCTCCTCCTACACTCATCCCTTTCCTCACTCCTGTGCTTCAATGAGGAAATTTAAGCAATCTGATAGAAGCCCCTTAATTGCCCCTTCTACAAAACTACCAGCTCGCTCCTATCTCTAGACACATTCTGTGTCTCCCTTCCTGTTATTGGGAATGAAGTGTCCTGCTCTTATCAAAAATTCCTCTCTGGGGGGAAAAGAGGAGTAGGAAATTATTGCTTAATTGTTAGTTTCAGTTTGAGTGATGAAAACACTTTGGAAATAGTACAATCTGGTTGTACAAGGTTGTAAATGTAAATAATGCCACCAAATTGTACACAAAATAGCTAAAATAGCAAATGTTATATATAGTTTACCATAATAAACTTAAAAAAATTTGTTAAAGCCTCAACTTCTTGTCAAGGTGGCAGCGTAGGCAGACATGGCTCACCTCTTTGCACAACCACATCAAAATTACAACTAAAATATAGAACAACCATCACTCAGAACCCTCAGAAATCAAGTTGAATGGGAATCAAACAACTACAGAATTAAAGAAACCATATCTATCCAGACTGGTAAAAGGCGCTCAGATATGGAATGGGCTGGTTCCACACCCACATGTGGTAGATGAAAATTCAGGAGGAATATCTCGGGAATGAGGAGTCCCAGCCCCAAACCAGGCCCCCCAACCCAGGGTTCCAGTGCCTGGAAGATAAGTCCCCACAACTTCTGGATGCAAAAATCAGGGGGGATTGAGTCAGTGGAAGAAACTTCTGGAGCCCCAAGTCGTTCCTCTTAAAGAACCCACACATGGACTCACCTACTTAGACTCACTCCCTCTGAGCTTCAGCACCAGGATAGCAGCGTGAGGGGCATTGGTGGTGCACGGCAGCGGGGAGGGGGGGACTGAAGTCTAGCAGAGGCCACTCTCCCTTTGCTAAACCCTCTTCCCACAGAGCCAGTAAACTAGTGCCATATCTGAGACTCCATCAGCCTGGCTAACACGGTTTGACTTGCCTTGGAGATCCCCAGAGACTCTGCCCCACCCAACTTACAGGCCCACCCAAGCTGTTTTTCCATATGAATGACTGGCCTTGGCTTTTGCTTTGCAACTTCCTAAATTTTATCAAGCATACAACAACTGGCTTCAGTGTGCCCCAGACCCAGCACTAGCAGCAGCCAGCCTAGACTGACAGCTTGGCTTGCCTGGGAATCTCCAAGCCCAGCACAAGTAGCAGCCATCTCAGATTGCTTTATAGCTCAGGTAGGGTGCCCTTGGCAAAACACAGGTGGGGGCTGACATTGGCCTGCACCACTGAGAACACTCCAGGGCCAGCACACCCTGTGGACAGCTACAGACCACGTCAGAACACCACCACCACCCTGCCCTGCACAACTGATTCTCCACGGTGGGTGGAGGTTGGTGGTCAGTGGGCACAGCTGACTGGCCTGGATAAATCCCTCCCATTGATCCGTCAACAGCAACCAAGTATCAACTACAAGAGGAAGGTGCATTCAGCCCACATGAAGGGTGCACCTCAAGTACCCAGCTTGGGTGACAGAGGAGGCTGTGCTACTTGACCCTGCAGGACACCTACTACATTAGGCCACACTACCAAGACACTGAGTTAAAGCAGCTCTACCTAATACATAGAAACAAACACAGGGAGGCTGCCAAAACGAGGAGACAGAGAAACATGGGCCAAATGAAAGAACAGATCAAAACTCCAGAAAAAGAACTGAACACAATGGAGATAAGCAATGTGTCAGATACAGAGTTCAAAACACTGGTTACAAGGATGCTCAGAGAACTTAGTGAGGACCTCAACAGCACACACACACACACAAAAAAAAAAGATCCAGTCCAAAACAAAGGATACACTAATTGAAATAAAGAACAATTTACAGGGAAACAACAGTAGAATGGATGAAGCCAAGAATCAAATCAATGATTTGGAATATAAGAAAGCAAAAAACAACCAATCTGACAGCAAGAAGAAAAAAGAATCCCCAGAAATGAAGATAGTATAAGTAGCCTCTGGGACAACTTCAAGAGGTCTAACATTCACACCATAGGGGTACCAGAAGAAGAGAAAGGGCAAGATACTGGAAATCTATTTGAAAAAATAGTGAAAGAAAACTTCCCTGATCTGGTGAAGAAAATAGACATGCAAGTCCAGGAAGCACAGAGAACCCCAAAGAAGATGGATGCAAAGAGGCCCACTCCAAGACACATCATAATTAAAATGCCAAAGGTTAAAGATAAAGAAAGAATCTTAAGCAGCAAGAGAAAAGAAATTAGTTACCTACAGGGGAATTCTCATAAAACTGTCAGCTGATTTCTTAAGAGAAACTTTGCAGGCTAGAAGGGATTGACAATAAATACCTGAAGTCATGAAAAGCAGGGACCTACAGCCAAGGTTGCTCTACCCTGCAAAGCTATCATTTAGAATGGAAGGGCAGATAAAGTGCTTCCCAGACAAGAAAAAACTAAAGAAGTTCATCATCACCAAACCATTATTATATCAGCTGTTAAAGGGACTTATTAAAGAAAAAGAAGATCAAAACTATAAACAATGAAATGACAAAAAAAAATATTCATCTATCAATAATTGAATCTAAAAAAATTAAGCAAACAAAGAGAACAGAGACAGAATCATGGATATGGAGATCACTTGGAGGGTTATCAGTTGGAAAGAGGAAGGGAAAGAATGGGAGAAAAGGTACAGGGATGAAGAAGTACAAATAGGTAGTTACAGAATAGCCATGGGGATGTAAATTACAGTACAGGAAATAGAGTAGCCAAAGAACTTATAGGCATGACCCATGGACATGAACAATGGTGGGAAGATTGCCTGAGGGAGTGAGGGATGCTGAGTGGAGGGGGAAAAAGAGGGAAAAATCAGGAAAACTATAATAGCATAATCAATAAAATATAATTTAAAAAAACAAACTCAGCCCCTCTTGCTCCTGCACCATTGACCTTTTGAAATCTCTCAGCTCCCCCTGCCCCTGAGGAGACCACTTGCACCAGCACACAAATGTGTTCCATCACCTTCTATCTTGAGAAAACTCCTGTGACCTTGGTCCCTGACCTGTTATTTTCCCACACTCTGCTCCCTCCACTGCCATCCTCTTGAAAGGTTTCTAGGTCACTCTTTTTCTTCACCTCACCCACCCAAGCAGCCTTCCACTCATACCTGTCTATAAAGAACGTCCATATAGATAGAGGCTGTCATTGACAGGCTGGCTCTGTGTCATCCAATCAGCTTACCACTCAGGTTTCTTGATACACTTTTTTTTAAAGATTTTTATTTTACTTATTTTTAGAGAGGGGAAGAGGGGGAGAAAGAGAGGGAGAGAAACATCAATGTGTGGTTGCATTTCACACCCCCTGCTGGGGACCTGGCCTGCAACCCAGGCATGTGCCCTAAGCTGAGAATTGAACCCATGACCTTTTGATTCACGGCCCAGTGCTCAATCCACTGAGCCACACCAGCCAGGGCATCTTGACACACTTTTGACTCTCATGGCATCATCCTTTCCTACCTCACAGAGAGCTCCATCTGCACCTTTCCCTGGTTCCTCCTTTAACAAGTCCAGGACTCTATTCCAGGTTCCCTTCTCTTGTGCCCTCACACACTACCTATTGATAATCACATTTAGTCACGTGCTTTTAAATACCAATAAAGATCAATGTGCTCCAAGTTTCCAAACCCACTTCTTAACCTCTCCTTGAATCTCCATAATTGTATGTCCTCTTGTCCTTCTGGCACCTCCACAGCAATTATCTTCAGTCTTAAATCAACTAAGGTCTTTCTAATGGCACTGCTGGATTCAAATTGTTAGTCATTTCCTTCATCCTTCCCTCCCTTACCTCTCACTGTTGACTCAGCAAGTGTTGTCAACTAATCATCTAAAACTTACCCCAAGCCTATCCACTTTTCCCCATCTCCATGCCCCTGTAACCTGGACCACTGCAGTAGCTAGCTCTGAGGACTTCCTGCCCCATTCTTGCTCCCCATATAATAACCAGTCTCTCCCTT
The DNA here is from genome assembly GCF_021234165.1 of Pteronotus mesoamericanus. Classification (NCBI taxonomy): domain Eukaryota; kingdom Metazoa; phylum Chordata; class Mammalia; order Chiroptera; family Mormoopidae; genus Pteronotus; species Pteronotus mesoamericanus. The sequence goes on from NW_026555109.1 coordinate 2,308,703, forward strand.
TGCCCAAAAAGTAAGTTACATTATACCACGCCCCAGCTTAACCCCCTTCAATGGCTTTTATTGCACCACCAATAACACCTAATCTCCTTACATGACCTGAGTCCTGCCTACATCTCTCCAACCTCATCTTGCACCATATTTCGTCTCCTTCACCATGTTCTTGCCATGCTAGCCAACTTTCTGGTGCACTAATTCAGTGCTTCTCAACCAGAGGTGAGTGATCTTGCTCTGAGGGAACATTTGACAACATCTGAAGACTTTTTTTTATTGTCACAGTTTAGAGAACAGGTTACTACTAGCCTCTAATATGTAGAGTTCAGGGGATGGTGTTGGGAGGGAATACTGCTAATCATCCTACAAGGTATAGGAAAGCCCCAACAACAAAGAACTATATGGCCCAAAATGGCAATAGTGCTGGTATAGCTTGAATATTTGTGTGTCCTCAAAACTCATATGTTGAAGCCCCAATCCCCAATGTGATAGTATTTGAAAATAGAACTTTGGGAAGTAATTAAGTTTAAATGAGGTCATGAGGGTGGGGCTCCCATGGTAGAATTAGTGCCCATATAAGAAAAAGAGACTCTCTCTGCCATGTGAAGATACAGCAAGAAGACAATCATCTGCAAATCAGGAAAAGGCCTTCATCAGACACCAAACCTTGGTCTTGGACTTTCCAGTTTCTAGAACTGTGAAAAATACATGTTTGTTGTTTAAGCCACCCAGTCTATGGTATATTGTTATAGCAGTCTGAGCTAAGACAAGTGCCAACATTGAGAAATCCTGCAAACTACTAAAGTAACTGGGCACCAATCTCCTTCCTGCCTCAAGGCCTTTACACAAGCTATTCCCTTAGCCTAGAATGCTGTTCCTCTACTCTTTGCTTGGCTCACTCCTTCTAGTCATCATGGTCCACCTTAGATGTTATTTTTCCAGAGAAGCCCTTTCTGATCACCCTTTCTGATTTTTCAAATATACTACCTGATAGGTTTTTTTTGTCTTTTCTTTCTTTTAAAATTATTTGAAAGAGAAACATCAATTTGTTGTTCCATTTCTTTATGTATTCATTAGTTGCTTCTTGTGTGTGCCCCGACTGGAGATCTAACCTGCAACCTTGGCATATTGTGGTGATTCTCTAACCAACTGAGCTACCTGGCCAGGACTCCTGATTTTTCTTATTTTATCTGTTTGTTTATCATCTGTTTCCACTAATACTGTTTCTTTTTTAAAAAAAGATTTAATTATTTATTTCTACAGAGTGGGGAAGGGAGGGAGAAAGAAAGGGAGAGAAACATCAACATGTGATTGCCTCTTGCATGCCCTTAACTGGGGACCTGGCCCATAACCCAGGCATGTGCCCTAGACTGGGAATCGAACCCGCAACCCTTTGGTTTGCAGGCCAGCACTCGATCCACTGAGCCTCACCAGCCAGGGCTAAAATTAAGTTTCTTAACAGCAGGAATTTTATCTGACTTACTAATGAGGGCCTAATAGTGTTTGTTGCATAGTGGGTACTCAGCAAATACTTGGCGAACAAATGTTTTTACAGTTGATTTAGCTTGATTCCAAAAATAAGTGTATCAAATATGTACGTTGCATAATAGGTACTACAGGACATTTAAAATTGATTAATACAGTCACCACTCTCAAGCAGTTTAAGATTACATAAGAAGGATCAATGTGCTTTTACACACCTTAGGCAAAATAGGATACATTCTATAAGGAGATGTTAAAGCCTCATGTGGTGGAGGGTTCTCATTGATTTGTGAGATAATTCATGTGCCTAACAGTCTTAAGACTGCCCTAGAATTGAAAGGCAGCATTGTGTAAGGGTCAGGAACATGGATTCTGGAGCCCAAACTAGAGAGGTTCGAATCCCAGCTCTGCCACTTCTGTGTGACTCTCAACTAGCTTCTTAATCTTTCTGTGCTTCAGTTTCCTCATCTGTTACATGGAGATAATGAAAGTATCTGCTTCATAGACTTGCTGTAGATTTAAATGAGTTATTTCATAATACACATAGCTACAGAGGACTCTCTAGTTCTGGCCACTGGTGTTCAAAGAAAAGAATGATCACACATCATTCTAGAGGACTAGAGAGAGGGATGGTCAAAGGGCTGACTTTTGAGATAAGGTGAATTTGATTGGAAAAGATGATGAGGACCTTTTCAGTATAAAAAGTATGTTGTACATCAAAGAAGATGTACCATGGTCTGGAGGGTTGCTTAGGAATAGGGTCAGGGAAACTTCCATTTTTTCTTCTGTTCACCCATCTGAGTAAAGAAGGATGCTTTTTTGAAAGAGAGCAACTGATGAGACCATAGTCTTCCACTGATCCTCCTATATCAGAAAACCTGAGAGATCTCATCACCAAATCACAATATTACTTTTTATCCTTTTTAATTGCTATGTAGTATTCTTTGATTTTTAAAAAAAATCTTGAACTAATTTTGTTCCACACTAACTACTGTGTGAGGTTAACCTTCTCAGTCAGTTTCCTCACCCCAGAAAAAAGAATAATGAAGTCAACCCACTATACTTTGGAGAAGAAGTACGTGAATTAATAATTAATATATGTGCAAGGCTCAGAGTGGTAGGTAGATATAACATAGATCTAAGATATTTTCTAAAAACACTACCCAGGGTTTTACTCAGAAATATGGTATGCGCTGCATTTTAATGTAGATAAAAGGAATTAAAGAACTTCAAATAAAATTTTTTCTCCCTCCATGTTTCAGAGAAGAAAAGGTAGGACTGCAGCTATGAGGCCTGGGTTCCCAGACCTGGGCAGAGCCAGCCATACAAATGTTTCTACAGCAGATCAGGGAAGGCCAGACGTTATTTCTTTGGTGCGATCCGCATCTACCCTGTTAAAAAGCAAAGGGAGACATAGGATCCATCCCCCAAAGTAAATGCTAACAAAATAGCCTCTCCTTATTTCTTGAAAAGAAAAAATTATTTTCTTTTGCTGGTTAGTCTAATAAACAGGAATCTGGGAACCTTTGTCTCCATCCAATGCATTGTGACATTGCGGAAAATTCTGCAGGAATTTCAAGCCATCAAAATTCTAAAATAATATCAGAAAGGCAAGCTTGGGGTGAGAAATTATTAAGAATATTTTTAATTTGTAGACATCGCAAGATATGTCAATCCATGTTTTTTAGTTTTTTAATAGCTCTCTTTTCTTCAACCCTCCCCATGATAGGACTAAAAAACAAGAATGATACTTTCTCAAAAGAATAACTACAGGGAGGCCCTGGCTGGATAGCTCAGTTGCTTAGAGCATCATCCCAGTGCCAGTGTTGTGGGTGCAAATCGCCATCAGGATATATACAAGAATTAACCAATGAATGCATATGTAAGTGGAGAAACAAATTAGTTTCTTTCTCTCTCTTTCTCTCTCTCTCTCAAATCAATAAATGAAAAAACTTTAAAAAAAAAAAGAATAACTACAGGGATTAGGAAGGAATTCAGCCACTACTATGGGAAGATTTCTGACCTAGCCATGGAGAGGTTCCTGCCATTGCTGTCCTCCAGGAAAGCCTGCCAGACCAGATAGGAGGCAGGAGGAATGTTTCCAGGGTGCTAAGTCAGCTTCTTCCACATTCATGGTGTTGAGAAACCCCTTAGACCTTTTGAGTTTCATTCCCAGCCAGTTATTAGGCACAGGTACAAAACAGGCAGGGGGAGGTTAAGAATAGTGCATGAAATGGAGAAGCCAAAGAAGTTATATGTACGACCCATGTACATGAACTAAGGGGGGGCAGAATGCTCGGGGGAGGGATGATGCAAGTGAAGGGGAATAAAAGGGAGGAAAAAAATGGGACAGTGCCTCACAACTGGCTGACAGTAAAGGCCAGGGACTACACCCAATGGAGGAAGGTGGGACTTAGGCTGGGAAGAACTGAATGTGAAATCACTGAAGGAGGCCAGAGCTTTTGATATCTACCCTGAGAACCAGTTAAAAGACAAAGAGAACACTTTGACTTCTGGCCAAGATGGAAGTGTAGGTAGATACACTTTGCTTCCTCGCACAACCAAACTAAGGACAACAAGTTTAAAAACAAAAAATAAGCAGAACTGCCAGACAATCGAACTGTATGGAAGTCAAACAACCAAGGAGCTAAAGGAGAAACATTGATCCAGACAGGTAAGAGAGGCAGAGAGGGGCAGCTGGGGTAGAGAGGATGCACTGCACAGAGGCAGCTGGTGGACTGGGCGGCCCCACATTTGCGTGGAGATAAACCAGAAGGAACAGCTGAGGATTGAGACAGACCATGCAACCCAGGGTTCCAGTGTGGGAAAAGAAAGCCTCCAAAGCTCTGGAAGCAAAAACCTGTGGAGGTTGCAGCAGCCGGACAAACTCCCAGCCTCACAGGAGAGTCCACTGGAGAGACTCATGGGGTACTAGAATGTACACAAACCCACCCAACCCAGGAGTCAGCACTAGAAGGGCCCAATTTGCTTGTTGATGGCGGGGGAAGAGACTGAAAGCCAAGAAAGCAAGCAACATTGTTCCCTCTCTGTCTCCTCTCCCACACACAATGACACAACACAGTGACCTGGATTGGCCCCTGGCAAATACCTAAGGCTCCGCCCCTCCCAAAGTAACAGGCACCCCAGACCAAAAAAAAATATATGGCCCAAACAAAAGAACAGATCAAAGATCCAAAAATAGAAGTAAGCAATGAACAGATAGCCAACCTATCAGAATCACAGTTCAAAACCGGTAATCTGGATGCTCACTGAATTGGTTGAGTATGGTCACAAAATGGAGGATAAAGTGAAGGCTATGTAAAGTGAAATAAAGAAAAATATATGGGGAACTAGCAGTAACGGGAAGGAAACCAGGATTCAAATCAATGATTGGGAGCAGAAGAAAGAGATAAACATTCAATCAGAACAGAATGAAGAAACAAAAATTCCAAAAAAATGAGGAGAGGCTTAGTAACTTCCAGGACAACTTTAAATGTTCCAACATCCAAATCCTAGGAGTGCCAGAAGGAGAAGAGGAAGAGCAAGAAATAGAAAACTTATTTGAAAAAATAATGAAGGAGAACTTCCCCAATCTGGCCAAGGAAATAGACTTCCAGGAGATCCAGGAAGCTCAGAGAGTCTCAAAGAAGTTGCACACCAAGGCACATGATGATTCCATTACCCAAGATTAAAGATAAGGAGAGAATCTTAAAAGCAACAGGAGAAAAGGAGACAGTTACCTACAAAGGAGTTCCCATAAGACTATCAGTCAATTTCTCAAAAGAAACCTTGCAGGCAAGAAGGGCCTGGAAAGAAGTATTCAAAGTCATGAAAAACAAGGACCTACATCCAAGATTCCTCTATCATTTAGGAGAGAAGGGCAGATAAAGTGCTTCCCATATAAGGCCAAGTTAAAGGAGTTCATCATCACCAAGCCCTTATTATATGAAATGTTAAAGGGACTTACCTAAGAAAAAGAAGATCAAAAACTATGAAAAGCAAAATGACAACAAACTCATAACTATCAAGAACTGAATCTAAAAAAACAAAAACAAACTAAGCAAACAACTAGAACAGGAACAGAATCATAGAAATGGAGATCAGAGGAGAGGGGAAGGGGAGAGAATGGGGGGAAAGGTACAGGGAATAAGCAGCATAAACACTAGGTACAAAATAGGCAGGGGGAGGTTAAGAATAGTGTATGAAATGGAGAAGCCAAAGAACTTATATGTATGATCCCTGTATGGGAACTAAGTGGGGGCGGGGGCGGAATGCTCAGGGGAGGGACGATGCAAGTGGAGGGGAAAAAACGGGGAGGAAAAAAATGGGACAACTATAATAATCAATAAAATATATATATTTTTAAAAACAGAGAGAGAAGGTCCCACTCTCCAAGCTCTGGGAAGTTGAGGGAAATGGACTGGACGACGGGGTGGGCACATTGTTTCAGAAAGCTCCAAAACGGGGAGTTAGAGAAAGTGCCGCCCCACTCCCCATGTCCTGCCTTAAAAAAGCAAGCCGGAGGGAATAAAGGACAGAGCCTGGGATGGAACTGTGAATTAGGACTGAAAAGCCTTTTGGGGGAGGGGAGGGACAAACCAGGGGCTCCTGGAAGGGGCTGGAGCAAGAAGTGCTGCTGGCAGGAGGGAAGGGCTGGCTGCATGCTTGGCTGGCTGTGGCCCAAAAAACCTTAACTCAGAGGAGTCATTTGAGTTTAATCTTCCCCCAGGACTATGGAAAAGGAAAAAAGGAATGGAGAAACAAGTCAGAAGTCTCAAGGGGAAGGAGTTTTCTTGTTTTAAAGGGCTACCTCTTGGGCCTGTCCCCAATTTTCTAGATTTTGTTCCTGGTTTAAAAGAAGTTTTATGTCATGCATGAGAGTCTCCATTTTTGTGGGATTTAACTATTCCTTAATTAGGTGCTGTCTCTTTACAGAAAATAAAAAAGACTCCTTCTATTTCATTTTACTTTGCCATTTTAATTTACTCCCTTTTGTGTTTAATAACTAGGTAGGGAAATGTTAAACAGTGGCTGTAAAATATTACAAACCCTGCTCCCTGGGAACTGTTGAGAAGGATCTTTCTAGTGCTCTTTCCCATCCCAGAGAAGAGCGAGTGGGAGGGACCCTCAAATCACAGTTTTGGATTAGAGGTTGGAGGGAGGAGAAATGTTTTTCCCCTCCATACTACTGGCTCCCCATTCCCACCTGAAAAACCTATATACCAGAGTCTTCTTTTGGGGTTGATGTTGGGGGCAGGAGCCACAGGGGTGGGTGGAGGTAGTGGATGTCTGGAGGGAGAGTTTTGAGTTTCAGGGAAGCAGAGAAACATACATCCATTTCCTGCAAGTCACTGGCTTGTCCTTTTTCTTTGGCACTGCCATCCTAGTCCTAAAGAGGGCTGAGACTGCTTATCCAGAACTAGAGAATTTGTCCCAAAAAGAAGAAGTGGCCAAAAAAATGTTTGGCCTTGGTTTACTGGGGACTGGCTTTCTTGGTGTGTTCTAAAGCAACAAGGAACTGTTTTTTGTTTGGTTTGTTGTTTTTTTTTTTTGAGGAAAATGACAAAAAGGGAAGGGACTCTAGTTTTTCTATGGCTAAAAATGTAAGGGGGCATATTCCCAATGGAGTTCTGGGCTGACCCTTCAGCAAAGGGTCAATAGTTGTCTGCAAATTGCAAAAGCTTCCCAAGGGATTTGGAACACAAAATTGTGGGCAGCACAAGGCACCAGTTTCCGTCTACTGAGTTGTGTATGATGCTTATACACTCATTTTGCTGGCAAAAGAGCCTGTCATAAAATGTAATACTGACTATAAAACAAATCAGCGCTTTGAAACAACTTGCTTCAGATGTTTTCATAAATCCCTAATGGCTCAGGCACTGCCTGCTATTGATAATATTAACGTGTTAATAGTTCCTCTGAAGCTGCAGCACTGGGTAGGGCTGGGGACACACACACACACACACACACACACACACACACACACATACACACACAGATGGGAATACCATGGAACAGAAAACAATGCTTTGGTCCTCCTTTGAATTCCAGCTGCACTTTTTTGACCTCAGAAAGCCAGATCCAAGTGAAATATCTGATATTTTAAGTTCTTGGCTAGAGCTCCCCTTTAAAGTGTTTTACACTTGTTCATTAAAAAGCATATTATACAGATACATATATACATATAAAACTGTGTGAGCACACCCATGTTCATAGTAGCATTCACAATAGTCAAAAGGTGGAAACAACCCAAATGTCCGCTGGCAGATGAACAGATAAACAAAATCACCTATATCCATGCATTGGAATATTATTTAGCCATAAAAAGAAATGGAGTTTTGATGCATACACAACATGGGTGAACCTTGAGAAAATCATCTCAGTGAAATAAGCTAGACACAAAAGGACAAATATTGTATAACTACATTTACATGGAATACCTATAGTAGTCAAATTCGTAAAAACAGAAAGAATAAAGATTATCAGTTTGGGAGATGGAAAATTCTGGAGATGGATGAGGTTGATGGTTACACAACAATGTTAATGTACTTAATGTCAGAAAACTATATACTTAAAAATGGTAGGTTTTATGTATTTTATATATATGGTCTGTCTGGGAAAAGTCCGGACATTGTTAATGTAATGAGAATGGTTCGCGCGGCATCAATGTGACCTGGCAGCCAAGGAAAGTGGACTGGAATGTGCATGTGTGAACAATGATGACTTCACTGTACTAGTCAGTGGGAGCAGTAGATACTGTTGAGTAAGCATATGTCCTATGTGGCCATCACATTAAAAAATGACTGAGCAAGTAGAGCAACAAATCTGCATCAAATTTTGCCTTAAGCTTAAACATTCCTCCACGGAAGCTATTCGGATGATTCAGAAGCCTGCAGCTGTGGGCAACTGGTGATTGGCAGCTTCATCACAACAACATGCCCACTCATGCATCACATCTCATGCAGAGTTTTTTGGCAAAACATCAAATCACCCAGGTAACTCAGCCCCCTACAGCTCAGATTTGGCACCCTGTGACTTCTGGATTTTTCCAAAACTAAAATCACCTTTGAAAGGGAAGAGGTTTCAGACTGTCAATGAGATTCAGGAAAATACGACGGGGCAGCTGGTGGTCACTGGGAGAACTATGTGAGTTCCCAAGGTGTCTGCTTTGAAGGGGACTGAGGCCTCACTGTCCTATGTACAATGTTTCTTGTATTTTGTATCTTCTTCAATAAATACCTCTATTTTTCATAGTACATGGATGAATACTTTCTGGACAGACCTCGCATATGTCTCTCTCTCTATATATATCTCTCACATATATATATCACATATATATAAACAGAATTTTTAAATGGAACAGAAAACATGTGCGTAATGGGAATTAGGCTTATCTATAACTTCCCATGTCCTCTCTTACTGAGTTCCCTGCGCAGGGCCCACATCCCTGTCTCCAGAGCCTCAGAGTGCTCAGCTCCAAGAGAGTCTGTCCCTGGATTCCCCAGGACCTAGGCTGCGCTTTCTTTGCCCTTAAGGAAATGAGAAGCTTAATGTCTTCAATTCCCCAGGCATCTGTCTGGCCCAGGGTAAACCCAGTTTCAACTTCAAAAAGGAACTTAAAAACCAAGAGGGATACTTTTCATGGTACAATTTTTCTGCTGCCTTCCTAACAGGCATCATTCAGACTGAAGGAGTCTCAGAAAACAAACACTCCAATCTCCTTGCCAGTGGCCAAAGACACTAAAGTTCTTTCAAGGCACATTTCTCTGTGGACCAACTCAGCCCCCTGATTTATGGAGTGTATAGAAAGGTTCCAGAGTCAAAGGAAGAAACAACAGGAAGATTGGGTGGGGGGTAGTGGCACTGGTTAGATTGCAGTTTTTCCTGGACTTGCCCCTGTCTTTTGGGGTTCTTCCTTCCTGGAACGTGCTTGCTTAGAATCAGTTCATGATTTTGCCCCTCATTGTTATAAGCAGCAGAATCTGGGGCTCACCAAAGCTATTGAGTCTGAAGACAAAAAGGGAAGGCCCAAACTGAGGCCAATGCCTACCCAGAAGTTTCTCTCAGTAACACAACAGATACTTGACCTAAGCCATGGGTTTTTCTGATGCTTCCTCTTTGGGGCCAGTTTAAGAAATGGCCAGAACAGTCAAACCTTTGCCCTGTGCCCTAAAGAGAGACAAACATTGGCATAATCCAAGTTTTCACATTTCCCCTGGGCACTCCCTTAAATTTCTTTTACACATCATTACCCAAAACCAGACTGCTAAGAGTTCCTGGGTCCCCTCACACAGGCGATGGCCTAGTCTTGCATCTATAGTGTGACAGTGCCAGGCCTTCTGCCTGCCAGGACAAGAAGATGGAACCTGCAACTAGTGATGAGAGAAGCCTGTTCAGAGCCCTATGCAGAGGTGACAGAATATGAGCATGAATCTATTACTTTCAGGCTGACAGGCCCAGGGGCATGGACCTTAGACAAATAAGGAGATAAGGCCAATAAGAAAGGGAAACCCCACTGGAAGCAGGTGGAGAGTGGAGAACAGGGCTCCCAAGATGCAGGGGCAGCCTCAGGTAAGGTGCTAGCAGTGTACTCAGCCCAGTCAAGTCAGAATGAGAATAGAATCTGAGATGTGAGCCAGTTAATGGATTAAATGTTATTAGGACTTAGGGCAGGAAGAGTGATGCATAACCTGAATATCGCTAAGAAAACTTTGCAACCGGAAGCCAGATTTTCTAAATCAAACCACTTCACCAAATTCCCTTCCAGCTCATTAAATGCTTGCATGACTTGCCTTCTTTTCTCCAAGTGATGCTATTTTATTTAAATGGTGTTGGAGGTGGGAGGAAGAGGGAGAAGTGGAGAGAGAAGTCAGGAGTGAATTACATTTTAATTTTATTTTAGATGTAGTCTTTCTCAATTTTGCTTCCTTCAAGACTATCCTAAATTTGGTTAGGTTTAGGATGTGTAGGTCCATGCAGGGTGGATTTAACTATGCCATAAGTATTTGTGTGTGTGTGTGAAGATTTGCCTGGTCAAATATACATTTAACATGCATAGGTATTCATTATACCAGAGCAGAAACATATGCAACAGTGTTTGGAGATATATTCAAGAAAATCATATTTTGCTTCATGCATATAATTTGCTTTTGCTCCTTGTAATCCCAGTGGAAGCCTGACCATTTTAACTACTTCAGCAGGGACACATTTTGGAGGGGAGTATGCAAAGTGCTTTTATATTTTAAAAGATTGCTGACTTGCTGTTTGATGGACCTTCTCTCCGTCCATTTCCTGTTTTTCAGGCTGACCCAACCTCTCAGACCATCAGGGTAAGTTGGTGGCAGCTGGGGAATCTCAGTGGGATCTCTGCAATTCAAGAGGGCCTATCTGGAAACAAGATCTGAGCTGCTGCCTGCCTCTTTCTCATCCTGTGTCCAGCAGGCATAAGGATGTATAAGACTCTGGGGTTGAGTGCCAAGTGACTTGTGAGTCAACTGTGCAAAAAGGAGAATAGAAAGAAGAATAGAATGTGTGCAGGATGGTGAGTCCTGAGGAAAGGGGTAATAAGGAGAAGAATGGGGGGCTGAGAAAGATGGAAATTTAAGACCCTTCTCCTGGGAGCCCAATGTGTTGCTCCCCAGAATGGAGGCGTCAGGAGAAGCTGGTCAGGGTCCCTGGCAACCGGAACTGCCATTCCCAGGAGCACAACCATGGCTCAGCTTAATCAAGAGGCCTTTGGGCCACACTTCAACTCTCTCCTCCCCACTCCCACCCAAGAACAACCCCTACCACCATGCAGCCACCCACTGATGTACCAAGCTCTCTTCGGGACCGCTAGAGTATAAACACTCCAAATACTGTTTTACTCTGTACGGAATCACTAAAAAAGCAACAACCACCGTCACACATTCATTGCCTCCAAATACTATCCTGAATCAAACAAACCTGGCCACAAAAACCAATGGGGAAATTTAAGACCCTCTCCTCAAAAACTCACACACATACAGGGACACACTTAAGAGACTAACCTCAAGGACCCCCTCTGGGACCACTCTTTCTTTTGGAAGCCCACTTCTGTGTGTACCATGGACTTTTTCCTAATCTCACAGTTGTTCACACTCTCCCCGTCCTGAGTCAACTCGAGCCGGATCATCAGTGACCCTTTCCCTGCCCCCCCCCGCCCCCGCCCATCTCGGGTCCCTTCTATTTCCTGGGGTGGGATCATCGGCATAAGTTGTAAATTCCCTGTGCTGGACTGACTTCAACTTGCAGCTGAAATCGGGTCCAGGGCAAGGACGCAGGGGCGCATCGCCCACGTTTCTGGCCCCAGGAGCTGACTCTGACGATCCGCACGGTTTTTGGCCGGCGCTGCAGCGTGTGGGGAAAATATGATCACACTTAAAAAGAATCAAGACTCCTCGCGGAGCCGTTACCCGCGTCGCTCCTCACGCGCAGGTCCTGCCCCGACTTTCACCAACTCCCTCTCCTCGCTAATCACTCGCTCAGAATTTTGGGCCCGCCACGGAGCTGCGCCAGGGGCTGCAATCCCCAAATTAAAGCATCTTTGCAGCCTGGACAACTAACGACCTGTCTCCGCGCACGCCAGGAAGGCAGTCCTACTCGCGTTCTCTTCTGTCAGCCCGATTCCCCGGCAGCTAAAATGAATGCGATTTCACGCACATCCTGCGCGCACACACACGTGCACGCACACGCATTCCCCCTCTAACGCCGTCCGCACACGCACGAGCATGGACGTTTGGCTTTTGCGCTCGCTTTGTAGGACGTGCTTTCCTTTTCCTGCTCTTGGTTTCCCCTTTCCGTTCCTTCATCTCCTCTTCCTTCGCCACTTGCCTTCTGAGTCCCCCTGGCCTGGATCATTCCCTTCCAGCCCCTCTGACCCCGTTGTGCCTCTCGCCCTCTCCGCTGAAGAGGAAAGGGGGCCGCGGAGACTCGCTCCGAGCGGGGAACGATGGCAATGTTCTGCGGGCGGCTGGGACTGCAAGGCTGGCCTCTGGCCTGCACCCTGTTTGTTTTCCCTTCGCCCCCTGAATGCTAGATTAAGATGTAAAGATTACCCGAGCCGAATAATGCCGGGAGTCAACACTCCAGCAAACAAAAGTGCTCGCGCAACTCCGCCAGTCCCGCTGAGACCGGGGCTGCGGAATGGGGGAGAGAACGCGCTCCTCGCTGCTAATTACAAATAAATGATGATGTGTTTACTAAGTAATTGATTTAATGAAGTTCTTATGAAACTATTAAACCCGGGTGGAGGTCAGGCTGAAGGCGCCCCAGAGCGCCTCCATTGTGGACTGTTTTAACTCCACCAGGCTCCTCGGAAAGACATCGAGGCTAATAGGTGAAGTCACAGCTGCTCGCTCTGACTTCCCCTGAGCGTCCGGTCGGCCTCGGGTACCCTCTCGCCCTCCTCCGGTCGCGCCCTCGTGCCCCGCCGTTCGCGCCCCGCGCCGGCCAGCTTACCCACGCCACTCCCAGCCCCGCCGCCAGCTCCCGAGGGCCTCTTCAAAGGGATCCCGGATCTCTTTAAGAGCGGGAAGTTGAACACTGAACTTGTGCGCACCGCCAGCAGTCAGCGGCGTCCACCGCCACCCACCCCTCCCTCCTCACCCCACCTCCAGCACTTCTTGCAGGAACTTAAGCCAGTGTGCCATGCAGAGTGCTCGCGTGCTCTTGGCAAGGTGCCTGCAGCCCAAGCGTGTGCCCAGTGCACTGACTGGGGCGGGGGCGCGGTGGGGGGGCGGTTAGTTCTGAGAGAGAGACAGAGAAGGGGCGCAGGCCGTGTTTACAGCATCCCTTACTACGGCCTAAGGCCTGTCCCTGCGAAAACGTAGAAGCAAGGAGACGGGACCAAAGAAAGAGGTGCAAAAAAGATCACCCAGATCTGCGATTGGTCCTGGGAGACCCAGTCTTAGGTTTTACATGTTGCGAGGGATGGGGGTGACGGGGTCTGGCACACCTCTCTCCTCTCCACCGTCCGCCTCTGCCAGCTTCCTGATCTGCTTGGCGGTTCCGCCCTAGAGCGACGCCCCCACCTCCCACTAGGGCGGAGGGTGTAGGCCGTAGACCACAGTCTCGGGTACAGTCCACAGATTCCAGGTACGCCTTCCTCCCTCTCGCATTCAAAGTCCAGTCTTGCAGGATGATGGAAACTGCTTTCTCCAGCAGGATGGCTCTTGGTGGGATAGGTGTCTGTTCCTAACCCAGAAGGCTGGAGGGAGTCCTGAGAGCACATGCAACAAGATGGAGAATCAGACATTGCAAATCAGTCCAGAGTTAAGGGTGCTAAACCCCTATGCTGGGTAGCGAGGACCAGAACCACAGTCACACACTGGAAAGAGAATTTGAGTGTCCACTCCTCCACCCCATCTTGTACCCACCCCAACCTCCGAAGGATCTTGTGATAAAAGATAAGGCCCATGTCCATCTGGAACTCCATACCAGGAGACCAACTCCCAGAGGATTGTGGATGCAAAAATCAAAATTTTTATTTGTACCCTGCACCCTTTCACCTCACCAAGTTTTGTCTCTTCTCTTCAAAAACTAATAGTTAACATAGTTTCTTAAGACATGAATTTCATTTATGCCAGAGTTGGTTGGCAATAAGCTTCATCTCTCTCTTTTTTTCATGTTAGGTACTTCCAGCTGCTGAAACCAACTCCCATTTGATTTTGAATCAAATGCTTCGTACTGGAGCAGAGGAGATATTTTGAAGTTGTTGTTGGTGGACTTAAGTAAAACTCCACTCCTGTCTGGGTCTTTTGGCTCAATGAGGGCCTCAACTCCATACTTCTCAAGGGAATATTGACAAAAATCTTCTCTGACTCTTGCTTGAGGTCTCAGTTTCACCATCTGTAAAATTGGATGACAGGTTCTTGGCTGAGGCCCTTTGGGCTTTCTTTATTTGTGATCAGTGAAGGGGACCTCAGGGTGGAGGAGGAAATCTTTGAAGAGGCCTGTTTGCACCAAGTATTTGTCTGCCTTTGTAGAACTACTCTTTTTGTAAAATAATGCCATGCCTGACTGCCTGATGGATTTTTGCAGGGCTGGGGTTTTAGTTTTCTTCACACAGGAACAGACCAGAGAGTAGATGTTCCAAACCAGTGAGTCCCGTGTGCCCTTGTTTGCTAAATGACACTCTCCAAACTGCCAAAAGCAGTGCACACCCGCATACTGTCCTCCCTGGCCCAGGGCAGATGTTCTCATTTTGTTCCTACCTCCCCTCCCCATACCCTAGCCCCTCATATTCCTTTAATGCCTGCTGATGACTACATCCCTGCTGCCCTTAATGCAGGACGGGCCCTTCTCTTCAGCCTCCAAATGAGAAGTGACATTTGCACTAGGCTCAGCCAACTCAGGAGCAGAGTGTGGACACAGGCCTATTGACTGAGCTTGGCCGAGGGGCCAACAGGCTCGAAGGCATCCGAAGCTGCCTTAATTAAAACCATCTTAAATAATCCTGCAGCTACTGAAGACAAAGTTGAAGAAAGACTTTAAAGCTGAGTGCCCCTCAACAAGCTCTTTTTCCCTGTGTCATTCAATATTTAATGTGCCTGCTTCTAATGCTACTACTGGTGTTCCTTTCTCAGCAAGGACATTATTTTTTCACGGTACCCATAGCCAGGGAAAGCCCTTTAGGCAAAGAAAATCAAAATGTTTGTTGTTTTGGATGACTTATAACTCTTGTTTAACACAAGCACTTTCAGTAAAGTATAACAGGCGCAGCCTCCAAAGCAAACAACACAATCCTTGTGACAGAGTAGGACACAAAAAGCACATTGTCTTGCGGACTATCCCTTTTCTCTGGTGCTAGATGGGGGCCTGTCTCGGAGTGAACACCACGATGCCATTTCACTTTTGAACTATTGTTTTTGAGTTATGCCATGTGGTCAAAAGGAGCGAGAAGGGGGTTGTTTCCAGGCTCATAAGACAAACGAGTTGCCTTTTCAATGAAATCCCCCCGCGATCCTTGAAAACGGAGTTTAAATGTCACCTCCGCCTTTCTAATGGGCACAGGGCTGGGGGCGACCCTTCAAAGTGCCTGGGTAATAAACGACCCTTGTTAAATATGGCTGGGATGGCTGGGAAAGTCCCGCGCCGAGCCAGCGCGCGGAAGAGCGCCCCTCGGTGGAGGGACCGGTAGAGGTCGGAGCCTCTTCTGCAACTGTGCGAGGCCCAGGCGTCCGAGGCCCCAACCCAGACTAGGAGATCGGGGTGGGGTTGGAGAGCCTGGGTGAGGGGGGCCAGTTGTAAAACAACTTCTTAGCTGCCGCCCCCAACATGCCCGTGCGTCGCAGTCCCCAGAGATTCGGCGTGAAAAGTTCGTACGTTTCCCCCCTGACTTCTTTTTGTCCGCTGCCGAGTGGCGTCTGCAAGTCTGAGCTGCAAAGTTACTGATTTGCAGGCTGCATGTTAAGGCAGCCCATGTAAGTAATTTCCCCGGGCACCCCAGCAAAGGAGAACAAATCGCTGACAAAGGCGAGCGCTTTCGATTCAGCGGCGTCGTTAAGGCAACTCCAAAGTATTCCTCCTATAATAAGTTCCACTTCAAAGGGTTTCTCTTTCAGCGGTGACTGCTTCGCACTTTTATTAAGTCCGGGCTTTTTCACTCGGTGGAATCATCTGTTTGGTTATTTTTCATCGTGTTTATTTTTCACCATTCACACAGTACTTGTATTAAATAAACAAAGAACAATCGCTCTGCAAATAAAAGTACTTAGGTGGGGAGAGAAGGAAGAGGAACTGGGGCTCTCGTGCTCCTGGCCCTCTCCCCCTTTTCCAACATCACCCACCCCCACCCCCACTCGGGTTTCTCTCCTCTGCTCATTCTTTCTCTTTGCTCTCAAGCTAGAAGGTTCTATGGAGGAATCTTAACAAAGGTAGATGGAAACATGTATCTGTCACACATATTATATGTGTAATATTATGTGTAAAATATGTATTTCTGATACGGCGAAAATTGACTGAGCAAACTTGGCATGAAAGCAAGGGTCACTGCAACTGTAATACAGTGTCTCCGATCGCTGAGGACCCTCTGCCAGGGACTTCCCTGGCTGTGTCCATTGCCATAGCAATCCTGATGCTCTGTGTAGATGTGCCATAAAAGGAGTCGTTTAAATTTCAAAGAACATGCCTTTGAATTTCTCCCTGCCTGATTAGGCACTCACTGTTGTGTGTGAATGTGTGTGCTCTATCTAGAGTGTTTGTGTGTGGGTGTGTGTTTAAGTTTCTGCCAGTTTTTGTTCAGGAAGGGGAAGTGTGCTGAAAACCCAAGGCTGTGAGTTTCACTGTGGGTCTCCTTAGCCATCCCACTAGCCCTGGAATGGTGAGTTTTCCCCACCATATATCTATCATGGTAGGGTAGCAGTGGATGAGCAAGCTGGTAGTGTGATGTGAAGGCTGAAAGTATCAATAAGTGTCAGGACTGCTTTGTTTCTCTTTTGTTCAGGTTTCCTCTCCTCTGACTTAAGGTTATCACTTGAGAAGCCAGATTGGCTTCCCTTCCCTCTTTCCCAAATTGTATTTCCTAGCCAAATGAGGATAAAAAAATACTTCATGTGAACATCTCTTGTGCCATTTCATAGAAAAAGAGATAATACGTAAGTAGGTAGGTAAGAGAGTTAGAATGAACCTCTGTCTCAAAAGCTTCCACAAAATGCAAGATATAAATGACAAGACTGCAAGTAATACATATATAACATCTACCATAGTTGCCTCTAGCTTTCAAGAAGTTTGAGGCTCCTCTTTTCCTGTCCCCAGTGCTATCCCTCTTGTGTGGCCTTCTCCAATTCCTTACAAGAATGTAATTCCCACCCCAAGGCTCTTTCTCAGTCCTTTAGGTTTTAGGAGAATTAGCTTTACCAAAGAACATCCTGAATGGGGAATGAATACACACACACATACACATTCCTGAATATATATACATACACACAACTATATTTATACACACACACACATACATACACACACACACACACACACATAATCATGTATTTGAAGATTCTTGTAGCCTGGAAAACAAAGGTACATGACTTAAACAATGTTGGTGATGGCCACATCTTGCTGAAGAAAGATGAAGTCTTTGATGATAGCCAACTTAGTGTCAATAAGTGGCTTTCTTTGAAACATATTCAGATGGGAACGTCTTGCTTGCCAATTGCCATAGAAATCTTAACACACCATGAAGATTGTCCAAGCGCCAAGCCTTCCATTCTGGACTAAATTTACTTTGAAGTGGCGCAGGACAAGCAGTGGTCAACTTTAACTCTATAGACTGGTCAGAGTATGCTGGGAGTGGGAGATAGCGCATTTTAAAGCAGAAAACAAGAAGGGGAAACTTGTTTTATACATTCTATACAAGGTTCTGCTCATTGTCAGATCTTTTTATCTTTTATATTTCCCATGAATGATTCATGTCTTAGTGGCTTTGTGTCACCCTTCTTTTCACAAGAAACTTCATTAGAGAGCTATAAGTTTTCCCATTGATTGAGGCCCTCATTTATGGTGTTTTTCTCCTTCGTGTGCTGGTTATTGTTATCTGGCTTAAAGCAACTCTTTGCAACCTGTTTTCACCTTTACTACATTTAACAAACCTGACTTTTCAACACCACTATAACCTTTTGGAGAACTGCTTACTGACATTATTACCAATTGTTTTTAGCTATTTGCCTTTCATCAGTTTTGTATCAGCTAACAATAACAGGCAAACATTTGGCCTGGTTAATGTAGATAGCCAATTACATTAGTTTAAGCCACTTGGATATTTTGTTACCATGAATGTGATTTATCCTTACCACCTGCCCAAAATGCTAAGTTATTTATATCCACTCAACTTTCAAATAAACCACAATAAAATTAGATTCTGACTTCATTACCTGATGTAAGAGGTATTTGATGCTCACTACTCAACTTCATTCAGGATGTTTAGCTCAATACCCACCTAAGGTCTTCTTTTTGTTTGTGTATCTGGAAGCCTCTGTCCCTGCCTCAATCTTTTCCTTATTCCTTTTTATTTATACTTTAGAGGCTAGGCACCACAAGAAACGTTAAGATTTGCTTTTCACTGATCAGGACCGCTAAAGATGTTAATTTTAACAAATGAATGTGGTAACCCCTAAGATTTATGCTAGTGTTATGTGCAACCTTCAGTGTTTAATCTTCATGAATACATTTTCTTTTCTAGATTAGATTTTAAATTAAACCAAGCTGTAAAAGGATTTTATGGCTTGGGGAGAGGCTAAGAAATAAAGAGGTCAAGGAAAGAGAACCTAATGTTCATTATGTCAGCAACCTGTTCTGTTTGGTAGAGAATGGCAGAAACATCCCATTATGTAAAACAAACAATATACAGGAAGAATACCTTTATTAAATTTTTTAATCCATAATCATTGTTGCTTTCTATTGAAGGTACACATTTTAAGATTTTTTTTATTTTAGGTGTATCAGGAACCAATAAACCTGTGGCAGAATTAACCTATGCATGACAAAATACATAAAATACATATTCCTTTGTTTCATAATAAATAAACCTGTAGCATAATAAAGAATAGTGCAAACTACCATTGAAAAAGTTGTATAAATAAAACAACTCAATACAAATCAGGAATATTTTGTTCTAACAAGTTTACAATACATAAATTATCCCCCCAAAGTTCATACCTTTGTCTATGTGAAAGAGCTTTGAATGTGAATAATATGAAAATCAAATAAACTTTTAAATGTAGAGTTATTTTATATTCAAGTTTTATGGTCTTTTTCTTTATAAAGGAGGGTCTGCATGTTTCATATTCACCAGAACAATCTGAAGACAACATTGAAAGGCTTTCAAAGTGACAGCACCATGCACTGTACTAGTAATATAATATATCTATAAACTATATATAATCTCAACACAATGCAAAAAAGACATGCAGGAAGAGTCCTGGTTTTCACATTACGTTGTTCATTCAAGTAAGTTTAAAAAATATATTTTTCCATTTTCTCTCCTTTTTTGTTAAATATACCATGGATCATAAACAACAATCTTTCACCAAAATGTGTAATATAATTCTTTGGTGTGCTTTGAACTCTTCCAGGAAAGAAAGAAAAAAAAAAGGATGTCTGAAAATAAATTAATTCAACTGTACAAATAGTGTTCACATACAAGTTATTAATAATGATAAGACTACATCAACCACTTACAGTACACAAAACAAGTTACTACAAACCCTAGGGAGGGGGGTGTCTTCGGGGTCTTTGAGGATAAATTAGTGCTCTTTAGTATATTTGTATATTTATGATAGACTACATTTTGCACACAAGATGTGCTGTACCAACTGAAAATAAATTGACTAAGAGTTATTGTCCTAGGTCCTTGACCTTTTTTTTATCCTGGCTTGACAGCTCTGGCAAGGTCACACATTCATCAATGTTTGGTGGTAACTATAAACCTTTTAAAAATTTTAATATGTATAGCAACTCCCTCCCTCTTTTAATGTAAATCATACACTTCACACACTATCATTTTCAAATGGGATAGAGCTCGGTATGCTCAGGTGAAAGAAAATGCATTAAAATGCACTTTCAGTCATCAAAAAATAAAGGATTGATATACGAGTATAAAAGAAGGGTTGGCCTATTTTTATAACAAGTTTTTAAAAAAAGGCATATTGCCAACATCACTCCTCCTTAGACTTGCCTATTAATTTTGGCATCCCAAAGAACTTATGATCTAAACTATAATCTCTTTATTACACAAGAAGTTTGAACATAGTAAAGAGGCAGCATCTGAGATTCCAGGTTTTTTTTTAAAAAAAACAGAAAAAGAAAGCACTTGAATTTCTTCTATTTTATAAAATATCACAGTTTCACAGCTGTCTAATGCAGCAGCTTTTTCTTATCTCCACTTTTGTTTGAACAATCACAGTAGCACAATAAATGGAGATTAAGGTTGCTGCATCTTTTTTTAAAAATCATACAAGCAGGGTACTAAATAATCCTTGTACAAAAATACTGTTTAGATGTGATCAATAATAAAAGAGCGGAAATGGAAAATGACAAGTATTAAAAATGAAAAGGTTTTTACAAATATTTTCGGACAGAAGTACAATCCAAGATCTGTTGGCAATGCAGCAAGTGTATGGTTTACCATCAAGAGGACTTTGCAAAATTAGGACCTAAGGAGGCAGCTAAGAAGCTCCAAAGAAGCCCACGGTGTCAAAGGCATTTTCAAGGCACTCTAGGAAATGCAGAGGGCCTTGTTGCTGTGGTGAGTTCGGACTTAATATTTTTTTCTCTCACATTCAAAAAAATATATATTGCATTGGCAATGTGTATCTCACTTCACTGATCTCTCCATTCATTTTTCTTGGTACATTTAGTTCCTAACCCTGTTCCTCTGCAGTGTGTAAGTCTAGCTTGGTTGGTTTTGTTTTTGTTTGGTTTTTTTTAGGGGGGAAAAAAAGCCCAAATATCTTAATTAAATTAACTAAATGTACAAACATCATAGGGTTTCATACTAAATAAATAGGACTAATTAGACCCGGTGGCAAGTCTGAGTCATGGATTTTCTCAGACTCAGCATTGTCTCAGGTTAGGATATGGTCCAAGGATTCCCACTTATTATTTTACTTGTTATTATTACTAATAAATTCTAATGTATCGTCCGTACAACTTCAGAGTTCCCATACATCTCCTCATCTTCAGACTCAGAAGAGGTTCCATTGCTAGAAGGTGTGTGGAGGTGGCTGGGGGCCCCACTGGCCTGGCAAACGTACCACTCATTGAGGTTGGTCACCTGAGGGGATAGAGTGCTAGAGTGACTCCTGGTTGGGTCCAGCACAGGGGACAAGGGGGCACCCACGGGAGTCCCCACTGATGAATAACCAAGGGCTCCTGGAGAAGGTGGTGGGGACTTGCAATGAATCTTCATGTGCTTCCTCAGAGAGCTTGGGTGAGTATAAGATTTATCACAGCCACGAATCTTACAGTAGTAGGGCTTGTCGCTGGTGTGGACATGAGAATGTTTCTTTCTATCGCTGCTGTTGGCAAACTTCCTGTCACAGCCATCAAATTCACATTTGAAAGGCTTTTCCCCTAAAACAAAACATAGGAAAAGTTGACAATTGTTTTTCAGAGACCTCACTCAAGAGAGAAATCTTGGAACAGAAATGAGGATGCATTTTCCCATTCTCTAGAAGACCAACTCCCAGCCTAATTCCCACTCCCAATTCCTACGTTCCAGGATACATCAGGGAAGGAATAATTCAGGGATGGGTCTGGTGACCACTGGCCTGGACTGGGCTTGTGAGAGGCTAGATATCAACCTGTAGTATCAATAGGGTCAGGGGGAGAGTGGCTAGAGCATGATCCAGAAGGTAAAATGGACACCCAACCAGGACCTGAATACCCCTCAGGCTCTGTACATACAAAAATACAAGCAGCTCCCCCTGGCAAGATAAATGCTGATAAAAACTATACTTTTAGTGTAAGAAAAAGAAGAAAAATGAACACACCTGCTAAATTAAAAGTAAATTGGGGGTGGTGCAGTAAAGTTATTACAATGGCATTTTGTTTCAGAGTATTCCCCAAGATTTCACTGATGGGAAAGGAAAAGAAAGAAAACAAAATCCCATTTTCTTCAGAAATAAAGGCACCTGTGAAGAACACAGTCTGACCACTAGACTTTTTACAAGCCTAGCTGGGCACAGAAATGGCCATTAGTCTCTTCCTTCTACCAGCTTTCCTCACAACTTGCATGGCAAACAAGAGCCTAGCAAAATAGAGCCTTAACATTAATAAAGAACACAAGCCTCAGCCTGAATCTGGCATTTCCCTGATGCCATAAGTAAACATTCTAACAGCTTTCTGCATTGCTTAATAGTAAAAAAAAAGTTGAACGATTTACCAGTCTTTTGGCCCATCATCTCTTTAAGCTGCTGCAACCACCCCAGAATACAATACTTTTAAACACAAGGTCCCTAATCATGGAAGTAGAAATGCTCATTGAGACAACTAGAAATTCAGCCACATCATACCTTAGTATTAAAAAGCAAAAAAAGAAGACAGCAGGTAACAATATGAATTTTCCCTCTCACTTCAGTATATATGAACTTAATGTACCTGAGTCCATAACTGAACAAGTCATCTCATACATATTATTGTATTAGTATTTTCCTCATATTTAAATGATTTAAAAAATAAAGTTAGAGTTCTCCACCTTTCAGCAGCTATCTGATGACACACAGGGTATGCCCTTTCTTTGATTTTGGATAATTTATTTTTTCAAGAAAAAATTAGGACAATTTGATATGTGCAAATTATTAGTCAAATATTTCAGTGTAGTTTTGTTGTTAATTTTTCCAATGATAAGTTCAATGCCAGAGCATGTAAGCACAACTGAAAGTATTGCCTGGAGTGTAATTTATCCTATCCTACCTGGAAGTATTGTTTAAAAATAAAATTAGATATTATTCAACTATACCTCCTACATTGATCTATAAAGAGAGAGGAAAACACAACATAACACAATGATAATCACAACGTTTAAAAATTCTCTGTAGATGAACTACAACAAACAGTTGCCATAATCAATTTTTATCAAAACATTGGTTATTTGTCCTCATTTCTGTATTTTATTTTAAGTTGGAGATAATAGTAACAATATAGCATTCACAACTGTAATAGAATAAAAAAAAAAAAAGGAATGAGACGGGTCAAATCAAGAAACATGTATAACGGACCCTAGACAAAGCCAAAGTGGGGAAGGACTGAGGGTGGGAGGTGGGGGTGGGTGGGGCAGGGGAAAGCAGTGGGGGGAAAATGGAGACGAATGTATTTGGGGAAAAAAAATATATTATAATCAATCTTTTCAACATGGTGGTTTTATTCACTCTATGCAAATGTGCAATATTGGGTTTTTTTAGAATTTTCATGTTTCTGTACAAGCTACATATCCTGTGCTATAAAGACTTGAACATAGCTGGCTCCAGCATTGCACGTGATAAAGAGAAGCAATTTGACCCAGAAAAGGGGAGATGAGGTGTGGAGGGGTAGAAAATTAAGAATAAAGAAGTAGAGGAAAAATGAAGGGGGGGAAAGTGACAGAATTGCCTATCCAGGGGAAATAAGGGGACAGTGAGCAAGTTTTACCTAACTAGAAAGGGCGAGACCTCAGTGTTCACATTCCAGAATCTGACATAGGGGTCACATCAGAATTTAACTACTTACATTGTCTTAGGGAGTAATGGAAGCTACTTGTGGGTAACTCTCAGATCCTATCAGGTGCCTCTCCAGAAAGAGCTCCAGCCCTGACCGGTGGAAAGTTGTAAACGGAACTGGGGACAAGTGGGTCAGAAAAACGGGTCTTCGGAAGTGGTCAAGGGATTACTCCTTTTGATCCATATGTTCCGGGATCCCGGATAACCTCCAAAAGGGAGAGTGGCTGGGTAGGCTGGGAGTCCGGGATGGTCCCTCCCTGGACACAATGTACAATGGCTGAGCAGCCCAGAGACCGCCAAAACCATCTGGCACCGGTCTAGCATGAGCATGGGGTGCTCGCATCCCTCCCCGAGGGATCTGGCGAGGCCTACGCAGTTACTGGAGCCCGGCATAAGCAACAATGCACACGACGTGGAACCACGAAACAATAAACAGCCATAGGTCTCCTTGGAGACCAGGGTCTCGGCACACGACCCCACCAAGCCAAGCACTCGCTCACGCCCCCTCCTGGCAGGGGCGGGGGTAGGCTGTCCGGGAGGCAGAAAGCTGCTTGTCGCCTTGGGGCCTCCGAGCAGGAACTTGTGTTAGATTCCGCGCAATTTCCAGTTCCTTGCTTTAAGGGGTGGAAAGGGCCCTCGGCACCATACAGCCTCCCTTCCCGCGAGGGAAAGGTCCACTCCTACTCAGGCCTAAAAAGGAGGGAAGGGCCAAGGCAGCAGGCTCCACTTTTAGGGATTTCCCTTTGAGGACGTCTTCGCCTCCCGCGCCCTGCCCCCTTCACGGTCCCTGGCCCCTACGCCGTACGTAAGTGTTGAGCACGGGGGCAGCAGCTGGCTTAGCAGACCAGTTTTTACGAGAGCCTCGTGGGAAGTTTCCTTTTCGAAATCATTAGATTTCCGATTAGAAAAGACGGCAGGCAAAAGGAGCCCCAGGTAAACTGTGCTCCCGGCCCATCGTCCGCAGATCTATATGAAGCCTGTCAGGTGTCAGCCTACTGAGGCGAGGCCCAGGGCTCTAGACTTGAGCCACCCAGATCTGGCTGCTCTCGCAGCCGACCCGAACGCCCTCGGCCCCCGCCTCTGGCCAGGCGTTGAGGCCCAATCCCTGCTGCTGCTTCCTCGCCGCCGCAACACCGATAAATCAGCCAAGTAATTACTGAATGTAAACTCCAGTTACTTAAGTGTCCTCCGAGGGGTAATACTGTCTGTCCCTATAAATCCCGACTGCTCTCGCACTCATCAACGCTTTCCGCCCAGCGCACTAGTCCGGTCAAACGGAACGCGCGACCCACAGGGGCCATCCCACCGCCCTCACGACGCAGCCGCCTTCACCCAGGGCCGTGGCATCCCCAAAGGCAGGGCTTGGGGTGGGTTGGGAAGGGTCCCCACGGCGCCGGGGTCTTCCCCTAAATCCTAAGGCAGGGGAGGCCCCAAAGATTGCAGGAGGTTCTGCAGCTAACCCTGTTACTTCTCCAACTAGAACCTTCTTTAAAAGCACAGAAGCCAACTTCCCCAGCACCATCTATGGCACTGTAATAAAATGTGATAGAGCATGTGACGACGCATGTGGGTGAGCACGGGCGTGTATGAAGGTGTGTGAATGAGGGTGTACGTGTTAGTGTGTCAGCGTATAAAGGTGTCCCAGCAAAGAGGAAGGGGGCAGGTGTAGGAGGGAATACAGGTGTGAGGTTGTGTGATGTGTGTGCACGTGAAAGTATATGTGTGGAGTGTGGAACTGGGGAGAGTGTGTTGCCGTGTGCGTAGGGGAGTTCTTCAGGGGCCCCATCCACTCCAGGAGGGGCCACACTGAACTGGGCCTCCTGGCCCAAATACTGAAGCAAATCCCACGTGCCCCTTTCACGCGCGGGGCCTGCCACCGGACGGCCCCGGCTCCAGCTCCCCTTTCCCCCAACGCCCTTCCCAAGTTCCCGGGGCTGGACGGATGGGGGCTGCCGACTGTCCTGGGCGCCTTCCTGCTCCGGCTGCTGCTGCTTCTGCTCCGGGGCGGCGGCGGCGGCGGCTGGAGCGCGAGGCCGGTCCCGGCGGAGAGGCTGAGGGAGCGCTGGAGACTCCACCGTGTGGGAACCCAGCGCGGGGCCTGTGTGTGCTATCGAATTACTTATTCATAGAAAAAAAGAGAGGGAGAGAAAAAAAAAGAAGTCACATGTCCGGGTTATACGTATGCGAAGAGAAGTAGCAGAAGGAGGGAAAAATTAAGGAGATCAGGAGAAGGAGGAAGAGGAAGAGAAGCGGCGGCGGCGGCGGCGGCGCGAAAGGCGGCGGCGGCGGCGCAGCCGGGGACAGACACCCACCTGTATGAGTGCGCTTGTGGATCTTGAGGTTCTCGGAGCGCGCGAAGACCTTGCCGCAGCCCGGGAAGGGACAGGGAAAGGGCTTCTCGCCCGTGTGCACGCGGATGTGGTTGATGAGCTTGTATTTGGCCTTGAAGGGCTTGCCCTCGCGCGGACAGTCCTCCCAGAAGCAGACGTGGCTGCTCTGCTCCGGGCCGCCCACGTGCTCCACAGTGACGTGGTTCACTAACTCGTGCATGGTGCCGAAAGTTTTGGAGCAGGGCTTGGCGCCGCCGGCCGGGGGCGGTGGTGGCTGCGGCTGCGGCGGCCGGGCCAGCTCCTCCGGGTCGATCCACTTGCAGATGAGCTCCTGCTTGATTGGCTGCCTCATGTAGCGCAGGAAGGCCCCGGCCGCCCCAGGAAGGTGGGGGTGGTGCTGGTGCGGGTGTTGCGCGGGAGCCGGCGCCGGCGCCGGCGCCGGCGCTGGGGGCGGTGCGTGGTGCTGCAGGTGGGGTCCGGGCCCTGCAGCCGCGGCGGCAGCTGCAGCCGCCGCCAGGTTCAGGTTTAAGTTCACTGCTCCGTAGCCGTGCAGGGCGGCCGCTGCAGCAGCCGCCACCGCCCCGTAGTGCGCATCGCCGGAACGCGGCGCAAAGGGCGGTTCCGCGCGGCCGTACAACTCAGCCGCCGCAGCTGCCGCTGCTGCCGCCAACCCCAGGCGCATTTGGCCGTTGAGCGGGTGCTGGTGGCTGCCGGGGGCTCCCGGCATGTCGTGCAGCGCAGGAAAGAGCGCCGGACCCCCGCCGCCGCTGCCGTCCGGGCCCGCGTAGGTGCCGCTGGCAGAGATGAACATGCCGGCCGAGTGGGGAGGCGGGGCCGGGTGCTGGGGGGAGCCGGTGCCAGACCGCCGCTCCCCTCCGAGCGGGGCCCCGTGCATCGCCGCCGCGGGGGCCGTGGCGGAAAGGTCCCTCCGGAGGACGAAGTCCCTGCTGTGGCCTTTGCCGCTGCTGCCGCCGCCGCCACTGTTGGTGGTGGTGTAGCCTGAGAGGGCAGGAGGAGGAGGGGGAGGGGAAGGGGGTGAAGGGGAGGGAGGAAGAGGAGGGGCTGGGGGCGGCGGCGCGGAGGGCAGCACACTGCTGCTGCCCCCGCCACCGGGATAGGTGCCGGCTCCGGGGTGCGCGACCGAGGCTGCAGTGCGGGCGGCGACCGCGGGAGCCTCAGGTTGTGCCGGGAGTGCCTGGGAGGGAGGGCTGAGGCCGAGTGCGCTCGCCTGGGCCATGTGCTCGGGTCCGAGCGGAGTGGTGGCCACGCTGGGGTCAGCGCCCAGGTCCCGAGGGTGGAGGTGCGTGGCTATGGCGCGAAGTTGGGAGTGGGCGGGCGGGCTGGCCAGAGCCGGGAAGCCTGTCATATTCTGAAGAGGCCTGGCCTGAGCCGTTGCCAAATCCGCTAATCTCAGCGCTGGCGGGTTCCTCTTGCTCAAAGGGGGCTCCATCAGAACCATACAATCAGACCCATAGACTCTCACTGGGAGGACTTTTTTCCCCTC
The DNA here is from genome assembly GCF_021234165.1 of Pteronotus mesoamericanus. Classification (NCBI taxonomy): domain Eukaryota; kingdom Metazoa; phylum Chordata; class Mammalia; order Chiroptera; family Mormoopidae; genus Pteronotus; species Pteronotus mesoamericanus. Next base: position 2,336,221 of record NW_026555109.1, read on the forward strand.
TGCCCGTATCCCAAAACATGTATATATTAGGGACTCTTTAACTTCTTTGTCCTGGCCTCCTAACTCTGCTTATTCCTCTTCCCACTCTGTCCTCCAGCGATTGGCAGAGTGAACACCACATTTGAGCTGCACAGTGGGACCGAGATTTTGGAAATGGCACGGGTGGGATTGGAGAGAGCCCCGTGATTGGCAGCAACCGCGGCTGCCCGATTGGCTCCCTTTCAGACCCTGGTCCCAGTGGAGATCCGCCCCGCTGCTCGCAGCAGCCTCAGCTTTAGCTTCGCGCCCCCTCCTCTGTTGGAGCCCTGCGTCCCCGCCTCCCCGGGGATGCCCAAGTTGCACTTGCAGAAAGTTAGTGCTGGACCTGCGCGCGCATCGCTCCTCATTTCCCAGACGCTCCTTGAAGAGAGCGCGCGCCGGCACGCGGCCGAAGGGCGAGTGGTGGCTAAGGGCTGGGGACCCCCGGGGGGTGGGCAAAAGGCGGGAGGGATCCCCAGCCTCAAAAACCTCCGCCTCATCGCACACAGAAGCACCTTCCAACAACCATACACTACCCTTGGAAGAGCCCTCCTAGGCTGCTCTCTGGAGAAAGAGGGTGAGCAGATGTTCGCCCGTCATCGCACTTGCAGAGGTGATGGTTGAAACTTATTATTTGGGAAAGACACCAATCTGCCAAACGCTCCCGTAGGGCTCACAGACAGGAGGCGGAATGAGGAGGGATATTAAAGTCCTATTGGTTGCAACACAATTTGAGTAATGTGGCTCTATTAAACACCAATGTAGTCAAAATAAATCTTTCCCAAAAGAAATCGTTTTACCTCGACTTTTTAGCTCGTGGAGGCCCTTTCAATGTCGTTCAAAGGAATTGGCTCGACATGTAATCTCACTACTCATCGGTTCTAGGTCTGCCACTTCCAATTAGCTCTAGGGGTCGGGGAGGGGGAACATCGAGTAGCGATTTTAACTTTTGCTCCGGTAGATACAGTGGCAGGACAGGCCAAACAACATCTCTACAGAGGGAAGCAGCTAAGTAAATAATATCCTTTAAACAGAATTTTTCCTTCCAGTCCAGAACGCACAACGTGTGTGCCTCACTTTCTTCGACAGGACCACGAATTAGAATTGATCCAAGAAAATAATTATTTTTAAATCAAGCAAATATCTTTGCTATTTATTTACTAATAGAATAACCTTTTGCCTTGTTATTGTTTTCTAATAAACTGACAAGCAGGAGAGTTGTTTTATTTTAAAATCATTAAAACTGGCTTTTAATAAAATGCACCCCATAGCTTTCAAGCTATTTCCCATCAGATTAGTTTAAAAAGAGAAATAGGTTCCTGCATTACTTTTTAGGGGTGAGAGAATTGTGGCATTCCCCAAACTTTAGAGCTCTTACTGCCCCAGAGTTTTACTTTAGCTTTTAAAAATAAAACATAGTAAAATTTTGTGATGTTCCAAAATGCTCAAAATTTAAAATCAGGGATTTTTTTCATTTGTATTTTTGTTGCCCTGCATAAAATTATTTGTAAAAAAAAAAATTGATAATGACTTAAATGACTTTTTCCTTTTAGGGTACAATGAAACATTATCAGCTTAATTCGTTTTCAGTCCACATAAAAATAGACTGCAGAAAGCTATCTGGGAGATGGTTCTGTAAAGAGGTAAGAAATATTTTTGAAAGAGTTGATTCAATAACCCCATTTACATTGGTGTGAACAATATTTAACTGGAACTTACTGATTAGCCCATGGAATGTGATTTCTCTTATAAAACTGACAGCCAGGCAAAGAAAATACTACAATCAAATTTCAAATGGTTTTTTTCTTTAATTTTTGATGAAATTCAAATACAGGGCAATAAGAAAGGCATAAGCTCAAACATAATTACAGATGTTTTAATAAGCAACAGTGACAAAATCCACACCTGTATTTGGAGAGGACAAGTCCTTTTACAATTTCATTTAAAAGACTCAAAATGTCTCAAGCCAAACAGGCAAAGGTGGAGTGAAGATTATATCATCTCTATGGATGGTTTATGGGGAAAGCATCATATTTGAAGTTGTCACCACTGTCTGTTTTCTCTCAGAACATTTCAAATTAGTTCCCTTTATTTGGATTCCTTGGCAATGAGTGTCAGTACTTCCATAATGGCAGCTTTACATTCAATACTGCAGGTTATAAGTAAAAGCAAAACAAAAAGAATGAATAAAGAAAGAACATAACCAAAACATAGCCTTTAATATGGACTGTTGAACATTTTTATTGTGCAATAAAATGGGTACCTCCATCCCTTTCAAAATAGCTTTTTCTCAAAATTATAACTGCTCCGTTTTATTGAATTGCTGAAATTTAATGGTTTAATGAGTAAAGGCATGAAGGAAAGGCTGTAAAAATGTGAATAATGGTGCAGCAGAGCCGAGCGGAATCTGGAACCCGCCTCCTTGTACAACCCTTGTTAAACACAGCGTGATATGTATCTGTCATCGATTTAATATGTCTTAATTCAGATATAGTTCCCTGATCAATTTCTTTTTATGGAAGTCTTAAAAAAGAAAATACTTTCTTAGGACATAGTACAGATTTGGGTGGCAACTGGAAAGAGGGATATTTACACAGTGCATTTAATGAATATTTGCAAATTTATGACCAAAACCAGACCCTAAAAAGATAATTGACTCAGGTAAATCGACTTTAGATGCCAATTCTTAAAAGGAAGAACTAGGAACAAAATTCAATCAACACCAATAAGACGCCAATAAACCCCCTGCCAATTAAGCCTGAGAATAGGCCTAGCTCGATGGTCATCAGAAAGGCCCTCAATGAATTTCCGGGATTGCCTTTCTTTATAAAAGAGCTTCTTATTTTGTAGATGCGCTTTTTGTTATTGTGATGACCCGCTTAACCCCAGGTGCGCTGTTTCTTTTTCAAACCATTTGGGAGCCAAATCAGACTCCCTTAACATCCCGAGTTTCTAGGGACCCGTGTCACACTTCCTAAATAAACATCAACAATTTCCAGGGAGTTGGAGAAAATAATACTGGTGGGGAGGGGGAATAGAAGTCGTTATGCCAGTTCTCTTGTGGATTTAGTTCTACATTTTCGCGGTGGTGCTAGTAGTCAGGCCCGATACTCAAAACTCATGCCGTTTTCTGCCCGTTCGCAGTGAAGGTGCTTGCGTAGGGGCCACAACGTGGCAATACACGGGAATGCCCTTTCTGGGGTTAACAGGTGTTCTTAGGGGAGGATCTTTCCAGACTTCACTGTTGCACCCCGAACCCCACCCTCCTCTCAGCCCCAAACAAAAGCGCGAGGTTGGGAGATAACAGTAAAACCCCGAGCTGGCCACGAACCACGCCACACTCAACTGCCTAGAGGCAACAGGCCCAATCTCTGGGGATGCTCAGGCTGGCGCTACGGCTTCCCGCGGCGAGGAGGCGCGGGGGGGTGGGGCGGGGGCGGTGGTTTGCATCTCCGGGTGCCCTCCTTCCGTCACTGAACCCAGCCTAGCTTTCTTTCGATGGCTGTGGGCAATTAATAAACTCTAAGGGAAGTGAATTGGACATTTCCTGGCTTTTAAGCCTTTGTTTGATTGTTTCTGCAGGCGGGGGAGGGGATAAGCCGGGGACAGTGAGGTGGACAAGAAAGGAGCTGGGGGACCCACCTAGATGCATTTTATTGCCCTTGCAATTGCTTTACTGCTCTCCCGTCCCGAGTAGTTTCCGCGAGAGCGGCTGCCTTGCAGAAGGGCTGGGTGCCCAACGAATCTGGAGCACCAGGTGCCATTTGGGTCGCGCCAGAAGCGGGTTCAAGAGCGAACAAGTCATTCCGAGTTAGCCGAGGGAGTAAAGTACTTTGAAGCCCAGACGAAAGGCGGCAGTGGGTGCTCAACTGGGAGGAGAAGAGTCACTAGCAGACATTGAAAAAAGGGGTTATACAATCGAGAATTCTTAAGGCCGAGGTGAGGTAGTCAAAGTGGCCCGCAAAGCTGCATTTTATTGACTTTTGTCAAGGCCGGAAGTGATAAGGACTTTGGGTTCAAGGGCTTTTCCCAAATCAGGCTCTTCAGGCGTCTAGGCAGTCATGTCCCTACCTACCAATCCAGATCCCCATCTCCCTGCCCTCACCACTAGCGCTCTGACCCCCTGGGAGCCGCGACCCGGCCCAGGAGCCTAGAGTGCTCTGAAGCGCCGCAGCCCTCCGAGCGCCTCTATCAGTGTTGCTTCTTTTTTTCCTCCCTTCTAGGCTCAGGCATTACAGCTACTCGTGGGGCTAAGAGTAACCAAAAAATGTGTTTTTTGCTTAAGTTTATGATCCCTGACACTTTTACACGGAGTTACGTAAACGAGGATTTTTTTATTTTATTTTTTAAGCAAAAGATTGGTATGTATGGCTGTGATTGAAACGTTAGACTCCTTGGATTTGGGATTTGTTTGTTCTGGATAGTCAAAAGTTGGACACACCCCATGTCCACCTGACTTTAGTCGTTAAAAACCCTTGAAAAATTATTCTTTTTACTTCCCCACTATTAAAAAGTAAACGGAGTAAAATTGGCCTGTCATCAAATATTCTCATTTGGTTATCAATCATTTTACCCTCAGAGATGGGGGTAGTTGGAGAATGGCCTCTGACTCACATTTAACAATTAGGATTGGTAAATTCTTGAGAAATGCCTAATTGTTGTGTTTCCAAATATGCTTATAAGGTCAAAACAGGAGCCACAAAATTTCCTCATGTGTTTATGGTTCATATAATCACCCAATATTACTTATATTGACTTCAAGATGTGTTCTTCTCCCTTTCATTCTTTATCTTGAAGATGTTTTTGAGTGAGGGATAAAAGAGGAGCAGAGACAGTGGTGGTGTTTTTTTATCTCAAATTTTGTGGGTAATCCCCCCACACACTTCACCCCCCTTCCAATATCTATACTTCAATATTTGAAGAAGCTGTTGAGATAAATCAAATAATGACACATTGATGGATTTACTTGTGTGAACAATATGGTTGACATATGGCATTGTTATTTATGAATGACAGCATAAATTGTATTACAAAGTCTATTGCAATCATACTGCAGTTTGTTGGAAATCTGCTTGCCTGTCACTGGTAGTCAAGCTCCCTGGATACTGTAGTTTGCCTGGGAGCCCAAAGGACACTGGTCCTCAAAATAATTAAACACATTCATGTAAGCTAATGCCTCCTGGTTTGTTTTTGTTTTTGTTTGTTTGGTTGGTTTTGTTTTACAGCAATAGAAATACTTCCATCAGGAAAGAGGGGACAGCATAAGGACAATTAGTTTTCTTCCATTTGCAAAACCACAACCACTGTCACATAGAAATATTGGTGTCTATTTTTTTTTCTGAGTCTCTAATGACAAATACACAAACATTTGCATCCCTATCACTAAACTGCTGGTGAGCATATATTTTATATAGAGACTTTTTATAAGCCCAGTTACAGAATAGTAAATTTTAACTGTAGATAGAAGTTCTTTTAGCAGACAGGAGAGGGCCTTATCCTATGATACCTCCCCACCTCCACTCAACTACCCCCCTTCTTAAAATGGCATTTAAAAATTACAACATTGGCTGAGATTTTCATGATTTCCCTTTCTTTTATATTACAGATTTCCCTTTCTTTTATATTACACTTCTCTAAAGCTCTGACAAAGAACTTTTGTTCTATGTGGGTCTTACACAGGAGGCTCCCCCACCACACATGTGGTCCTTCATGGGTCAGGGGTCACCCAGCCCAGGAGTGGCTAAAAGGGCTGAATCAAAGGTGACCTGCAACTTAATATCCTGTTGATGATCTTGCTGAATTTATAAGTCTGTGATACAGAGGATGGTGCTGAAATCTTATGGCATTTTTTTCTTTCTCCCTCTCTTTCTTTTTCTTTCTTTCTTTCTTTCTTTCTTTCTTTCTTTCTTTCTTTCTTTCTTTCTTTTTAGTTTGATATGTATAGACAGCTGATTCCACATTTGTTTCTCCCATCTCTTCCCCCATGCACAGCCTTTTCCTTAGGAGGAATATTAAAAGTTTTGATGATATAGATACTGAGTGTTTCTGTTTTCCATTTTTAAAGGTCGATTTTTTCTGCTTGTTTGTTTTTGGCTTCTGCTGGCCTGCAAGATATACCTTTGTGCACGTGTGTATGTTGTATGTACAGATATATAGTTTTCATGTATCAGTGCACACAAAATATTCATCATACTACAAACGAACTCAGTCAGCCATTCACAGAGGACCACAACGGCATTGAGGTACTCAGTGAATGAGTGCCCAGGCGTTTGATTTTTTTCTTTTTTAAACAAACCGAATTCTCTGTCTCATTGCCATTCCCTCCACTTGCCGGGACACAGTAAGCAAGCCCAGGCGTCCAGGGGTCCGCTATGCAGGGATATCCACAGACAGCAAAACCCCTACCCTCGCCAGCTTGGCGCAGGCTCTGTGAGATTTCAAAAGAACAATTTTGGAAAACTTACAAAGAAGGGACATATTTGCCCTATGAAGACAGTTGTGGGTCCCGCGAATCTGACACCGCAACAGCGGGCCCTTCCGGAAACCTGTTGAAAAACTGAATTCACTCGCACGGTGCAGAACGCAGCTTGGCCTCCTTTTTCTCTTCTGCCAAGGAACCCAAATCCACTTTTGGGGCAATGACTGAAAAGCCTTTGCAGGGTTCTGTTTCCCCCTTACTTTCTTGCGTGCTCTTTCTCTTCCCTGTCCTTCCTAAAACAAAAGAAACAAACAAACAACAAAAACAAAAACCTGTGTCTAGAGGAAAAGGGGCTTTGCGGCTTGTGGAGAAATAAAGCACTTCTAAGAAGGGACAGCGACGTGACTTTGAACTTGGCTCAGCTCCTGTGTCCTTCAGAGAGAGGAGAACTGGAGCGGAGAAAGAATAGTCAGGAAGGCCCAGCCTGTGGGAGAACTGGAGCGGAGAAAGAATAGCTAGGAAGGCCCAGCCTGCGGGGTCTCTGGTGGGAATTAAGGCGTCTGTCCTACCACCCGGCCGGCCGCGCATCGTTCCCGGAATCCAATGCGGACGGGTGCCCAGTCACGCCCGCCCGAAACGCGGGCGCTGCAGGAGAGGAATCGAAACGAAAGGAGAGAATGGGGCAAGGAATAGAGGGATAGAGGAATGGAGAGAAGGCGAGAAAGTGGAAAAAGAGGAAAACTGGAAGTCTGATGGCTTGAAAGAAGGAAGAGAAGTGAGGTTTTGGATGTGCAGGATTGCTATTCTCACAACCAACTTCTAATAAAATATTTTCTTTTGGAAATATTTTGGAGTAAAATTTTTCAGTTATCCCCCCCCCCCCATATAAGTTGATGAATAAACAAGTGTGAAAGGCTGTGCATTGGGCTGTGTATTTTTGTTTTTGGTTTTGTTTGTTTCCTGTAGCAGGGGAGCTTTTCTGTCTGGAGATTTTTCTCTTTTTTCTCCATCTCAGTCTCAGGTCCCTCTTTGTTTAGGGGAGCAGTTTGGCATTTGCTTCCCCCATCCCCCTTTTACAAAGAGTGGAGTGTGAAAAGAGGAACATTTCCGCCTTTCAGGGAAGGCGAGAATCTCCGGCTGCACGGCAGACTCCTGGGCTTTCAGACTAGATGCTCCGAGCTCCCTTCTTACTCCTCCACCCCCAGAAGAGAGTGGGGGTGGGGAACAGCGGGAGAACACAGGGCCCCTATGCAAGGGGCCGCAGCCAGCTTCGACCTTGAGAGTCACTTAAGCCGGGGGAGGCTGCCTGTGCCGGCGCTAGGCAGCCCGGATTCTACTAGCAATAGCAAGCTAGAGTGGTCTTTACGCGATTTTGTCGATTTCATTTCAACATGAAAATTTTAAATGCATGTTGATTATTTTCTCCTACTTGAATTTTATTTCAACTCCCTAAAATTTGTAAATAAAAGCAGTTCTTCCCTGGCTTTGCATTGACACCTTCGTAGCCTCTGGGTCCGCCGTTCCCTCGGACGCGCAAGCTTTCCGCGGCGGGACAGGAAATGTCCACAGCAGCCAACCAGGGGCCCGGGGCAGGGGTGTCGGCTGGAGCCTCAGGACCGAAGGCCAAGCCGGGCGCCGCACAGGGAGGAGTCTTGGGGCCGCCCCCCGCGACCGGTGTTGCGGGGATACGTTCCCCAGTCCTGGAGGAGTAATAAAGATTTTCTAGAAAGCCGTACCCTTCTGGAGATGTCTTCTTAGGAGGCCCTGAGCCTGACCCCGCATCCAAACTCCATCCTGAACCTTTCTTGGCGGCGCGCCTCGGGCATCCCCCCACACTGCCCCCCGCCGTGGCAGTGGCCTCGGTATCTACCCCGAAGGTGACACTATCTTTAAACGACTTCCAAACTATCCCCTCCCTCGAGGGGGTCGCTGCCCAGTGTTTACTGCTGTAATCGGAGCAAGTCGCGGGCGGCGGGGCGAACGGAGTGAGTGGAACAGCCGTAGTGGGGGCACAGCCCGTGAGGGGCGGTGTCTAGGAGAGGGTCCACAGAGTGGGAGGAAGGGCCGTGTCAGCTTTTATCTAGGCCCACCATCCTGCACCTGTGTTTCAAGAACACAGAACAAGTTTACAAAATGGGGAGAATAGGGACAGGGAATGTGCCAACCGATCATGACATCGGCCTCCAGGCTGCTCTCCAGACGCGCTCCTGGAGGAGCCCAGAGCCTGTAGTGTCGCGGCACGCAAGGCCTCCCCCGCTCCGCGGCCCGGTACTAGCCACATTCTCGAGCGGCCAGCGGTACCGGGTTTTGGTGCCCGCCGGGTTAGGCTCTGGTCCGCGGAGAGTCTGAGGCCTCTGCGAAAGGGCGCGAATACAGTGTGCCGTCCGCTCCCGGCCAAGGGCGCTGTAACCTCCCGGTCCGGTCCCGCGCCACGCCGGTCGCCAAGCTTGGGGGAGCGCCTCTGTCGGCTGGGACACGAGCCGTAGCACCGAGAGTTCTGGCTAAGAGCGGGAGACTTGCAGGCCCGGGGGTCTGCCACGATCCTCCGCGGCGGGAGCGGCTGCGAGCTTCGAAGACGCGAGGGAGGAGGGGTGGACCTGCCGCGGGGCGGGGGCGCAGGATTGACGGGGCCGCGACAGCCAATGGTGGCACCGGGAGGGCGGGCTGGGCGAGAGCTCCGGTTAAAGGGGAGGTGTGACCTGGTGCTGGGGGGTGGGGGCATGGAGGGAGACGTGGAGGCTAGGGAGGAGGGAGAGGAAAAGGAGGAGACAGAAATTAAAAAATAAAAAGACTTCGGCGTCGGTGGAGCCCGCTGAAATAAACAGGCCAGGCGGGGGCTAACGGACCCCATTTCAGTTAAAAAGGGACCAAATGCTTTGGCCTCTTTGCATTTTGCTGGGGCCACGGATTCTCACCAGTCCTCACGGTTGCGGCTGTCCATTTCGCGTCCAGCGCCCCAGGCTGACTAGCTAGAGGGAGTGGGCGAGCTAGATACCACTTTTTTTTTTTTTTTAAATTGTTGTTACTGTTTTACAGCCCAGCACCCCCGCCCCCACGTTCCTCTTCTCTCCTATCCCTCCCCTCCTCCCGAACAACTTAAAGAGGGAGCCGCGCGGCAGCTTCCTTCGTCTGGGGGAATTCGTGGCTGCTGTAAGTTTACTACGCCAGGCGCAGCCAATGCCAAGCGCGGAGGACGAGGAGGGTTAAACAGTGCGGCCGCGGCGCCGAACAATACCGGTCGCGCGCAGGAGGAAGCGGCCGACGGAGCACGCCGCGGAGAAGGCGCCTGGCCTCCGCCCGCAGCCCCAGCGTCCCGGCAGTGGTCAGGTGGAGCTGCGGCAGCGCCGGGCCTGGGCGCTAAGCGTGGAACTTGCCTCCGTCCGTTCCTCGCCAGTCTGCCTGGCCCACGCACGGCCGCCACTCTCAGACACTGTAGCCCCGCAGCTACAGTGATTTCGTTTTGCGGGTGCCTCTTGGTGTTCCGGGCCGGTGGTCCGCAAGGCGCGCGCGCGCGAGAGGGAGTGTGTGCGTGCGCGCGCGGGTGCGCGCTGGGTGGGGGCGGCGGCGCTACACTCGCCCCGCGTCGACCCCCCTCTCCGCTCAGCTCCCCACACCTCCCAGCTGCTCCCTCCTCCCGCCCCCTCCCCTCTCCTCCCCTGCCCTGCCCGCCCGCCCCCGCCGCAGCTCCTTTAATACACTTTGGTTCTCCTCCTGGCTTTGGACTCTTCTCCTCCTCCACCTCCTCCTCCTCCCGCGCCTCCTCCGCGGCCGCCGCCTCCTCCTCTTCCTCTCCGCGCCTTCGTTCGGCTCTCGGACGCCCGAAGCAGATCCAGGCGGCGGAGGCTGCGGGAGCTGGAGCGCGGCTCTCGGGGCTGAAGCCACCACCACCGCCGCCGCCTGCTCGCGGAGCCGGGCGGCCGCTGGACTCACTGCGCGCGAGCGGGAGTGGGAACCTAGGAGACAAGGGGCTCGCCGGGGCGGGCGGGCGTGCTGGCCATGCTGCTGGATGCGGGGCCGCAGTTCCCGGCCATCGGGGTGGGCAGCTTCGCGCGCCACCATCATCACTCGGCCGCGGCCGCGGCGGCGGCGGCAGCAGAAATGCAGGACCGCGAACTGAGCCTGGCGGCGGCGCAGAACGGCTTCGTGGACTCGGCGGCCGCTCACATGGGCGCCTTCAAACTCAACCCCGGCGCCCACGAGCTGTCCCCGGGCCAGAGCTCAGCGTTCACGTCGCAGGGCCCCGGAGCCTACCCCAGCTCTGCTGCGGCTGCCGCCGCTGCCGCGGCACTCGGGCCCCACGCTGCGCACGTCGGCTCCTACTCCGGGCCGCCTTTCAACTCCACCCGGGACTTTCTGTTTCGTAGCCGCGGCTTCGGAGACTCGGCACCCGGCGGCGGGCAGCACGGGCTTTTCGGGCCAGGAGCCGGCGGCCTGCACCACGCGCACTCAGACGCGCAGGGCCACCTCCTCTTCCCCGGCCTCCCTGAGCAGCACGGGCCGCACGGCTCACAGAATGTGCTCAACGGGCAAATGCGCCTCGGGCTGCCAGGCGAAGTGTTCGGGCGATCGGAGCAGTACCGCCAGGTGGCCAGCCCGCGGACCGACCCCTACTCGGCGGCTCAGCTCCACAACCAGTACGGCCCCATGAATATGAACATGGGTATGAACATGGCAGCAGCCGCGGCCCACCACCACCACCACCACCATCACCCTGGTGCCTTTTTCCGCTACATGCGGCAGCAGTGCATCAAGCAGGAGCTCATCTGCAAGTGGATCGACCCTGAGCAGCTGAGCAACCCCAAGAAAAGCTGCAACAAAACTTTCAGCACCATGCACGAGTTGGTGACCCACGTCTCGGTGGAGCACGTCGGTGGCCCGGAGCAGAGCAACCACGTCTGCTTCTGGGAGGAGTGTCCGCGCGAGGGCAAGCCCTTCAAGGCGAAATACAAACTGGTCAACCACATCCGTGTGCACACAGGCGAGAAACCCTTCCCCTGCCCTTTCCCGGGTTGCGGCAAGGTCTTCGCGCGCTCCGAAAACCTCAAGATCCACAAAAGGACCCACACAGGTAACCGCGGGCCAGAACAGGGACAGGCGCGGAGAGGAGAGGCTGTGGTTGGTTTGCTGAGAGAAACGCACTGACTGCGTGCCAGCCTTTACCCTGGGACGGGAGATGTTTTTGTGTGTGCGAGAGAGCCAACGGCTTGTTTTCGTTGGAAAATGAAAGACTGTTACTGGGCTGGGTTTTTCCATGTGTGGAAATTGAGTTTTAAATAACCAGTGTAACATCAAATGTATGCTTTGGGTGATGCAGTTGCTGCACTCGGTTCATAATTGCTCAGCCCGGTTAATGATTTCCGTTCTGAATATAGCGCACAAAATAAAACTGCTCTCCAACTCCGTACCTGGGAATGGAGCCTCGAGAGGATTTGCCAGCTTGACTGAATGTGCTTTTCTGCTTCGGGTGTGTCTGTGTTCGACTGGCTTGTGTGTGTTCCCACTCATTTTACTCGGGGTCCAAACGTCCTTCCACGACAGTTTCCCATTAAATGAGCCTGACGTGAGCTGAAGGGTTAAAACATTTCTCGTTTTTAAAGCCCATCTCAGGGTGGGTCTGGGAGCTTTACGGTGGGACCGCAGTAGTTTGGGAAATTATCTAATGGCACTAGAGGGTCTGAGATTCCTAACTTGACCAACGACTCCGACAGCGAGGCCCTGGGGAGCAATCGCGTGACAAGAGCTGCAAAAGAACGCACCTCTCGCCTCATAGATTATTCATCTATGACCAGGTCCCAGCCAAAATCATGCCAGACGATTTCCTAAAAGAAAGCCAAATGTTTTAGCAACTTCCCTCGTCAATATTTACTCCGAAGTGGGGATGCGCCAGCGGGCTATTGTTCTCTTCAGGGAAGGGAGGGAGGCGAGGTGCGAGACAAGCTTTTAACAAGGTTTAAATTTTGAGAAATTTATTTGCATGAAATGCTTGCTTTCGATTCCTGTGTCTGAGCGGATGTCTTTAAAAAACAATTTAGGTGCTAATGGAATTTAACGTTAAATGGTCTCCTTTCCAAGTGGAACAATGTTAGTTCTCACACCTCTAAATGACTCCAAGCGTTTGGAATTCTGGCAACAGGATGCAGGGTCCGCCAGAAAATTAACAGGAAGGTTTTGAAAGCCTTTACTAACGCCCCCACCCCCACTGCCCAGCCTGTGCCTCTGCAATCCCTAGATTTGCCTTGTCTAATATTTATCTTTTCTCCCCAATTTATTAAAATAACTGGAAATTAGACTACAATTATGGTTAATTTAATTTGCAGAATTTTGGATGAAAGCTACTGGCTCAGTCACTATCCACAGCCTGTCCCCAAACAACACACGGCAACTCCAAATCTAATTGCCTACTGGCCGCTGAGAGAAACTGACAGCAGCCCAGCAGTCTGTGTGATTTTCATAATGCCCCAAATATTTTGTCATAAATAACAGCTTCTCCATGGCCAGACTAACTTGTTGGAAGTTACAAATCCAAGAAGCTCTATCAAAAGGCAGGCAGGGCCAGGTGCTACCCAAAAGTACTTAAAATTTTGAGGAAATGGGTGTCAGTCTGGAAGAAAAGTAAAATACAAAATTAAAAAGCAGGACTGTCAGGTGGGGACAATTCACCTTCATTCTGCCATGGAGGGTTCCCATCTGTTTAAGGGACACAGATCCTTATTCTTTTTTTTTTTTTTTCCCCATCCTCGAAGAAACCTTGCCCCCTCCAGGGTGGGTGGGAGTTTCCCAGGGGGTCTTGGTGTCCACAAGTGTCCATGTTTGCCTTCCGCAGGGGAGAAGCCGTTCCAGTGTGAGTTTGAGGGGTGCGACCGGCGCTTCGCCAACAGCAGCGATAGGAAGAAGCACATGCACGTCCACACCTCCGATAAGCCCTATCTGTGCAAGATGTGCGACAAGTCATACACGCACCCCAGCTCTCTGCGGAAACACATGAAGGTACCACCGGGGAGGCCAGGAAAAGGGCAAAGCGGCCGGCTGTGGTGCTGGCTCACAACCAGCCAGAACAACCTCAGCCGGCCTGGGAAGGCATGGGCTCCCTGGGGCCAGGGCGGCAGGGGGTATTTCTGTGGGTGCTCCTCCGGGGGCCTGGCCCCACAGCAGCTGCACTCACACCCAGTCCCCTTTGGTCTCCCCTCCCGGCTTTTGTTTTGCAGGTCCATGAGTCCTCCCCGCAGGGCTCTGAGTCCTCCCCTGCCGCCAGCTCTGGCTATGAGTCCTCCACACCGCCAGGGCTGGTGTCCCCCAGCGCCGAGCCCCAGAGCAGCTCCAACCTCTCACCCGCGGCGGCGGCGGCGGCGGCGGCGGCGGCGGCGGCGGCGGCGGCTGTGTCCGCGGTGCATCGGGGTGGAGGCTCAGGCAGCGGCGGTGCAGGCAGCGGCTCTGGCGGGGGCAGCAGCGGGGGCGGCGGGGCTGGAGGGGGGGGCGGCGGCAGCTCTGGTGGGGGCAGCGGGACTGCCGGGGGCCACAGTGGCCTCTCCTCCAACTTCAATGAATGGTACGTGTGAGGGGCCAGGGCCTCTGTCCTTCTCCCAGTCCCCACCCTGGCGCAGCAGTCCTCCGTCGCCTCGAGGGCACCCTGTGATTGTGTTGTTAAAATTATGAATCTGATTTTTATGAATGAAAATGATTTTACCAGCAGAAGGATTTTTAAAAGTTTTTTTTGTTGTTGTTGTTAATAATCTAGGCATGAAAAGCAAAAATATCCCTAATGGAGTCTCTGAAGCTAAAAATATAAAATAAGTAAAAAATAAAAAAATAAAACCCCATAAAAATATTGAACCAAACCCACATTTCCTTCCTTCATGCCCACCTTCCTTCTCACCCCGTTCCCAGTCTTCTGGCAAACTGTGTACATAGCAGACTCCTTCCTTCTCCGAGGTGGTTTTAATGGCTTCTTGGTGTATAGAAGTTTGTCCATTTGTAACGCTCCGGATTGCGTTCCTCCCTGCCTTCCTTCCCTTCCCCCGAAGTGATGGATTTTTCTTTTCTCTTTTTAGTCTACTCGGTTTCCTTTTAAGTAATGTGGAAGAAAATGGTTTATTTTGTATTGTGGTATTGAATATTGTGTTTCTTTTTATGAGGCAACTTGATTGTAAACTTCATGCAACTATAGACTGGAAAAAACGAGCCGTGCCAAAGTCTCCCTTCTGTTTCTTCAACATACTCATCCACAGCACACACATACACACCACCAATGCTTGTGAATGTATTTTTCTGTTAGCTGGGTTTACATGTGAAGTTTTAGTGCTTTTGCAAGTTCAATTTGTTAGTTTCTGTATGAAAGATGGTGGGGGAAAAATAAATGTCGTGCCGTTAGCTTTTTCCTTAATAACACCCTTCCTTTTGTAAATACCCGTTACCATATTTATCCATTTGTAATTAAATTATGGTATTAACTTGCTACAGAGGAAACAATATTTATAAAGAATGTTTCTTAACTATAAATATGTACAATTGTGGGCATAAACTGTTTCAGATTTTTTATTTGAAGGTTTTAAGTGGCTTGATGATTTCTTGTGATATGTTTTGAAAGTAATGCATACAGAAATATAATAAAATGTGTCAAAACTGCATGAACATAATATTTTTTTCTAGCAAACTTATTGAAGGAAATGGGAATGAGGCAACTGAGGAAAGTCCACATGGGTATGGATCAGCTGCACCACCTCACATTCTGGGAAGGAAGGTATATGTATGCATAGACATTGGGCCAAACTGCCCCTTTAGTAGAAAGTCTCTATTTTCTATGTCCTTTGTTTTATAGCAGAGAGTGAATTAAATTTTTGGAAAGCCTCTGTGAGGAACAGTGGCAGGAACCTTCAAAATTTCTAATGGCTCCATTATCTGAGGGAATGCCATTCTCTCGGCTATTTGGACTGGATTTAAAAGCACTAAATATTTCCTCATTCTTTGTTTTATCTCATCCCTGCCCCCTTTCCTGTCCCTCTGAAAAGCTAAGGTAGAGTTATTTTTAATTGCACATCTAAAAGTGAGCTGAGTACTTTGTTTTTGAACTTGGCCCAGTGATTACAGTTTAAGGGACCATTTCTACCAGAAGTGTTTCTTTTTCTTTTCTTTTCTTTTTTTTTTTTGAAATTTTGAACAGCTTGCTCAAGAGATCCTGCTTATCTGCACAGCCAGTGCACACCAATAAGCAGAATGTTCAAGAGAAGAAGATAAATTGACATTTTAATTTAGGAAAGCAACAAAGTGTTGGCCCCCAAAGAATCTCTTCAAGAATTCAGTGAAACAATAAAATAAAGACTAAAATAGCCAGGTGGAAATGATGCAGAACTCTGACCACCAGCTTTCTCTGTTTGTAGCCTCACTCCCCTCTGCAAGAGTTTATAAGAATTTTCAAGTCGCTTCAAGGAAGAAGGCAGTAATTTTAATAATTGAAGGGTAAGAATGCAGAAAGTTCTGTATAAATCCCTCAGCCGTCAAGACACCTCCATCTCATTAGTATCGCTATATCTCCCGAGTCCCTGGCAGTTCCCAAGTTACACACCCTCCACCCAGTGATGAAAATTTGGGCAGCAGCAGCGACACCTCCATAGGATCACCCAGGCGCGCAGGGCTCTGCTGGAGACCAAAGGCGCGGTTGGCTGCTTCAGTGACCGCTGCATCTCTCCCCCTCTGGCCCTTGACTGAGCCTCGGTCTGACGGCTGCTTGAGGAGAGAAAGGCAGTCCTGACATCTTGGAGGCCATGACACCAGTTCACTAGGGAGGGAAGGAATCCAGCCTGGGGGCTGTGTGTGTGTGTGTGTATGTGTGTGTGTCCCAGAAGGTGAAAGATGCCGACTGGCCCTCCCCAGCGGCCTTGCAAACCGCCCAAGAGCCAACTCCTGAAGCAATCAACCCCCTATTAAAATCAAATTTATAACCCCTAGTAATATTAAATTATTAAAATAATTGGCATATGTTAGTGATCCTTGGGAGATTTCATTGAACACATTATAAACTGTGAGGAAAATCGTTTAGCGTTTTCCAACGCCTCCCACCCTTGGGGAGAGGATGAAAGAATGAGAGAAAATTTGTCATGGCTTGTGCAAGACATGCACAATGTCTACTCTAAATGTTTTAAACTAAACTCTGTGTGTGTGTTTGTGTAAGTTAATGTCTTTGAGACACCTCCCAAAACTAAGAAGTATGAAATGGGGGTGGGGAGAACTTTCGTATCAACTCAAGGCCTTAGGGCTTTTCTCATTTGGGGAAAGAAGGAAAACGGCAAGAAGAGGAGGGCGGGCTCACAGCCTTGGCTGGATAGTTTTCCAGATCTGAAATCAGAGAGCTGCTGGAGGACCTCTTAGGCCTCCAGGCGCTATCCTAGTTACAGGATATAAAAATGGGAGGGAGGATGGCTTGAGGTGGAAGATCACAGCCTGGGAGCGGTCTCCTTGTCCACCCTAGGATGTGAGGAGCGGATGGGAGCAGCTTTCCCGCAAAGTGGCTCGCAGTTCTCCAGCCCCTGCATCCCTATTGCTTTGTCCAAACAAGTCAGGACCCGATGGCGGTGGCCCGACCTCAGCTTTTTTCTTGGGCCCCTGGAATCCCAAAGACAAGTATTGCAGGGAGGGGGAGATGGCAAAAGTGTGAGAGTATCAAAGATGTCAGTATTGTTGAACTTAGAACTCGCGTGGGTGCTGGCGGTCCAAGGTCCTGCACGGCAATGAGGTGCCTGGGCCCTGGGATGGGGAGGGGGCAGGTGTCACCCCGACCCAATGTCCCCCCTAAATGGACTTGAATTCTGACCTGCTCTTGTCTTGACTTCAGAACCACACAACTGAAGCCGTCTTTGCCTCCCTCAGGGAACCAAAGCTGCGTTGTGGTTCGCTGTTCTCAAGGAAACCCGGCGGCGACGGAGGGTGGTTTCTGCTTGTCACCGCCATCCCCTTGAAGTTTAGAGCGCCCAAGCTTGCTCCCTTCGTACTCCGCTCCATCCACCACTGAATAACTGCCCTCAACGCGAGAGTCGCTTTACCCGGAGGCAGCTGGAGCCCCCCTCGGGAGTCCCATCATTATTATTATTAATTATCGTGATCTTCACTGCATTATTGACTACAGTGATAGCTGGCATCGGTATCGGCTTCTTCCAGTTCACTATGTCCCCTGAAGTTCCGGGGTGGGGGGAGGAGGAGGTCACTCCTGGAGCAGAGGCCGGTGGGTTCTTCTCCAGCCTGAGCAAAAGAAGGCTGCTAGGGCCGAGGCCCCGCGGGATGAGAGTAAAGGAAACAGGCCCCAGGCCCAGAACAGCCTGTCCCAAGCTGTCCTGGCCTTTTTCCTTTCTGCTGGTACCTTTGCTCTTCCTCCTACTTCCTACGCTCAGGTGTCTTTGTCTCCTTTTTAGAAGGATGTTTTCAGTCTCAAGTGGTATATATTCCTCACAAGACTCGGAGATCAAGGGCAGATTACAGGCTGGACTGGAGGTTTGGATTTCTCTGTGCTCCTCCATTCTCCCTGCATCATGGGGTTACTTCAGAAGGCCTGGGCTTTTCCAGGTGACCTGTCACCAGCCATGGTCCTCAGGAGGTGGAGCATGTATTCTGATAGGTGGCTGATAAGTGCACCAGTAGCATACAGGGACAAGCAGGGACCAGCCAAGTACTCTCTAGGGACTGGGTGCCTACTGTCCCCCACATTTCTCCATCAATATAATCCAAAGGTTGTGCTAGGCCTGCATCCAAAAGCTAAAAAATAAAGGCCTCAAAATAACACTCCACCAAGACTAGGGTGGACCTTTGGATGAGCTTTTACTTAAATGAACACATGCCCCAGAAAGCAACCCTTGGGATTCAAAGTAGGCATTTAATAAATATTGGTGAAGTGATGGATTAGAGTCTGATAAAATTGCTCTGGTTCTACAGAAACTTGCAGCTCCTCTGCCCACTGCTACCCCCAGCAGTCCAAAATAAACAGTTTCTATTTTTAACTGGCAGCTCAGAGTAGGACTGGAGAAGTGTTCCCTTCCTCTCTGCCTGCCTCCTTAGCCCCCAACAAGTTATTAGTGGTTTTTACTTTGGGGAATGCTCTAGATACTTCCAGGAAGGATCGGGTGGTCAGGCATAAACCCTCAGGCTCGTCCTGCTGGGCACCTGAGAAGTTTGCACAGGGTGTTACGAATGAAAACTTCTGTAAACCATAGCCAAGGCAGCCTGAGGGTTCCAGTTCATGGTCAAGTCTGTGGGGTTGCTGGGGCCCCGCACTGTCCACGCCCCCGTCCCGCCCCTGAGCCGTCTGGGCCCAGATCTCCAGCGGGGTGCCCAGGCCAGGGTCTTGGGTCTTACCACTTCTGGTCTGCCCCCACATGGTCCAGTGTGGGAACAGTTCTGGGGCCACCCTGTCGCACTCCCACGTTCCTCTTTAATTTCCTAGGGCAGACAAGCTTTTGAAGATATGACACCTGGATTGGTTCACTGCCCTGCGACCCTATCGGCATCGATAGGGCATCTGGCCTGCGCAGCCATTGGGGTGAGGCTCAGCACACCTACAGAGCTAGGGGCACCCCTTGCCTTGCATGCATGCACACAGGCAGAGACCCATGCGAGTCTCTTTCAATCTTTCTCCATTTCCCAATACACACACACATGCATTCACACATGCTTACATGCTTACCACCTTCGGTATTCCCCTCTGGGGCACCGGCTGGCCAAGGAGGGATGGACCTGAGTTGCAGAGATTGGGGGTGGGTGGCCGAGAGGACTCATCAAAATATGCTCTTCTCACCCCTCTGCTCTTTCACAGCACTGCACACCCCCAAAGGAGCCGAGTGCTCTATGCTCTGGAGCCAACTTGGCCTTCCAGAGTCCACAGCCTAGACTGCACTCCAGAGGTTCACACCTCAATCTACCAGTGTAAGACCAACTGTTGGGAACTATGAGAGTTGAGGCCCCTCAGGCCCACTTCCCCCGGGGATGTGATGGGCCAGACTGTCCCCCCTGGGCTGCCCTCATGCATTTTGACCGTGTGTGTGTTTGCTGGAGGTGACCCCTCACCTCTCAGTTAAACCAGGAGGGAAGGAAGAAGGAGCTGACTACCCTTCCCCAACACCTCACCTCCCCCACCGCTGCTTCAGCCATTTACTTTCCTAACGGCCCAAAGCCAGGTGTTTTTTCTTTTCTATCCCTGAGGCCAAAGCGGTGGTTCTAGACAGCAAAACGATGCGGCTAGAGTAGGTGGGGGGTAGAAATAATAGTAATGTTAATAATGTCGAAGATAATCATCGTGGTTAATGCTCTGCGCCTGGGTGCTTCTTAGAAATCGGCGGAGGCCTGCGGAGGCTCCTGACCTCGCCGAACGGGGGGTGAGCAAGGTGGGGCAGGGAACGCAGGAGGAGGCTGTTACATTGTCTTCCCCAAACAAAATCCCTGGTCTGGAATTTGGCAGAGCTAGTGAGGGCCTGGGCGGGAGCCGCGCTGGGCCTCTTGCTGCAGACGCGCGCGGCTCGTTCTTTTTCTCTTCTTTTTCTCTTCTTTCTCATGACCCACTGGGTCCACAGTGGTTGGTGTGGCTGAGTGTGGTTTCTCGAAACTCTAGTAGGAGTCGGTTAGGTCTGCCTGCTCGCTGCCCCTTCCCCTCCCCGCTTGTTCCCCCTCCCTCTCTCCGGTGGCACATGAATGGTGGCTTTAATGAGCCAGGGCGCGGCGTTGGCCGGGCGGTTCTGAAGATGCTCTGACCTGTAGGGAGGGCGCGAAAGGTCGGGCGCACGCAGGGTCCTGGTTTGGACTCCTTGCCGTCCCACGCTGCTCCGATATTGATGCTGCGGAAAAAATAAACAGAGACGCTGGACATTCGGTCATGAATACTAATGAGCCAGGGCAGCAGTTTTAATTGCTATGGACTTCCTTTTTCTAGTTAATCTTTACTGCAGACCTCGCTGGAGCCAGTCTTTTGGAGCTTGGGTTCGTCTCCTTCTTTCCCCGCCCTCCTCCTTATAATTTTCATTTGAAATGCGCATCGGGAAAAGACCCGTGTCAACTTGACTTTCTCCCTCACGCAGTTCCCGAGTGAGCGCGAGCGTTCACAGCCCACATCCTCAGCTTGGCGCTTCTTCTGCTCGCTAATTCTGGAAATGTAGAGGATCTTATAAAATAAATTGTTTCAATGTGGCTTTGGGATGTCTGCTTCTTGACTTCCTCACCCTTACTGTTTCAAAGACTTCGTGTGTCCTTGGCCTTTAAACTGCTTCTTGACAACTGCATCTTTTCCCCAGGCATGGAACTCCTTTCTACTCCAAATGGGGTCTTTTCCATCCCCAAATATTCCTATTTCTCAAGTCTTCATGATTTGGCAATGGATTGCCAACTGCAGTGTCTGTTTCAATCTAGCAGTGAATTCTTAGGCAAGCTAATTCACCAGTTTACATAAATGTAGTGTTTTCTTTGATATCCATAAGCAAGAGTGTAATTTGAGACAGAAACCCAAGGGAACTCCTAGAAAAATTTCTGCCTCCATTCTTACCATGCATTTGATAACTTAGTTATACTATTTTTCTTAAAATAAAGCCATTCTTGAATTAAGTTTTCTCTTGAAGCTGTATAAATTGACTGCAAATCCCATAAAGCAGTTTGCAACTGTGTGATGGGGGGGGGGGGAAGCCTATTTCTACAATAGATTATGTTGATGTATGTTGAAACCCAAGGCAAAAACAAAAAAACAAAACAAAAAAAACGACAAAAAAATCAGCTGTACCAGAATAATTTCCAGTTTTATTCTGATCCTTAAAGTTTTGGACAAAATAAGCCCATATTTCACATCATTACCAATAGGTCCCAGCATTGGAGTCTCCTGAGGATTCTGTTTCACTTACACTTTTCAGCTCAAACTTTTTTTTCTTCACACAATGATTTATTATGTAGGTAATTTTAGGGGATACAGTTTACAGCTTGAATTATTAGACTGAACACCTCTGGCTGACACCACGACGCCTTTTTTTTTCCCTGCCTGCAGCTGTGAGTCACAACCCCATTTTCATACCCAACTGCTGCACATTCCTTCACAATGTATATTTCCTTCTTGCAAAGATCAAACATACTTTGGTCAAAGTGTTTATTTTAAAATACAGGAAAATTAAAACTAAACACAGCTCTTTTGAAAAATCCCCAAATGTATCATATTTTCCTCCTCCTGTGCCCACAAAAAATGTAACAAATTACACCACTTTCTGGAATAAAATTTCAAATTGAAAGGGAACACACAGGCACATACAGACACAATTTTCAATTTATTATTGAAACACATCAGGAAACCTCCCACTTCTTTTCATATTTGAATTCCTGTATGGATGGATGTCTTTAGTTTTTACTGTATAAACACCATAAGCAAAACAACAATAACAACAACATTTCTTTAGGAAGATGCTGACAGGCATCTACTTTATTCACCAACCTACATGCTCCTCATTTGTAGTTAATTTTTCCATCCTAGTATTTTTCTCTGAATTGCACCTTGCAAAATATAACTTCAAGGGGAGAAGAATATTTTGAAGTATTTGCCAAAAGGAAGGAAAAGAACAAAAAGGAACTCAGAAACAAGTTAACATTTCCCAAACATCTCAGTAGGTCTTTGCTCTTGTATATTTCCTTTATCCTTTCAAATTAAGGTGAAAAATGACAAGTTAGAGTCACTCCTCAGCATTTAAATTGTGTAAAGTGATTTTAGTTGTGGATTTTGGCGGACAATTTGTCCTTCTGCAGTCTACTATATATTGCTTTTTGTGAGCTTCTATTGACTCCCACATAAAAAGGAAATAGACCTCAGCCGCTCCTCTTACAGGCAGTTTACTCAGCTTCTAAAGCCACACAGTTCTTTTACGTGGCAGAAACTGTTAGGCTGTTTCTAATCAAGTTTGGAAGTGGCGACTTTTCCTCTGACGACTGTGTCCAGGGGTGGATCTAGCTGAATGCCTGGCGCTACCGGCAAGCAGCTCCGCCACCCGTTTTTCAGACAAACACCAGAAACTGGCATTGAAATAATCATATGTTGCAGAAATGTTTAAAAATATTAACCCCTCTTCCAATATGTCTGAACTAAAAGGCAAAAGAAGCTACAAGGAAGTTCAAAATGATCGACTTACCTACCTAAGACACATCATGAAACTGAAAAGAAACTTGGTGTTTTGAAAATGTACTCTACAGAATCTCTCAAATTAGATGCTATTTAGGATTAATGGCAATAAACTTTTTAAAAATGATTTGATTGGTCAGAACTTTTCTTGATAAAATGACAATGAATTAACAGACTAGAAGTCTGTTTCTAGGAAGAATTTTGGAAGCATATAGAAAATACCCATACATCATCCTCTTCTTTCTGTTCTTCAAGGGGAGGTAAATTATAGTACATATCATTTGGATTTTTTTATTTTAGAAAAATAAATAAAATATTTAGTCTTCTTATATCATTGGCAATTCTTTGCAATGTAAAGTATCAGGGATTTTCAAAATGAACAAAACAAGGAATCAGATTATAACCTTCACCTAAAATGCATTTCTTCTGCTGCTGGGTTTTCAAATGATCTTTTTGGTGACTTTTGGAATTTATTTGAACAACCTCTTTTCAAATTAAAATGCATTGATTATTTCTCCCTTGATAGCTTAACTTCTGACAAGCGAACATTCCTTGAAGTTTTAAATAAAAAATCAAAGTTTTTAAAATAAAGTCTTTGTAACAACATTTTATATTACAGCCAAACCAATTTATTTGAACTTTCTTTCATTTTCGGTAAATTATCAGAAACATCAAAACAAACAAACCTCACCTTGAAAATGTCAACTCTTTTGTCAATCTTATGAGAAACTAATTCACGATATACAGTTGGGCTTTATGATTTCATTTCCATTTTTAAATCCCAGAAAATTAATTCAAAATTTGGGTTGGGCTAGAAAGGAGGCACTATCAGGTAAAAGTCTTAAAGTATAGATCAAACACATCTCCAGTACCTCCCAGTACATAGATACGCACACCCTTCTTGAGAAAAAAGATGTCTAAACTGAAGCGATCAGTCAGATTGGCTCTCTGACTTAAAATATCTTCTACAAAAATCTAACACTAATATGGCAAAACTATCATCTAAAGTTTCCTAGTGACATCTTTCAAAATCTTCACATGATAATTTACTGATTAAGAAATGTAAAGTACATTTAAATTCACTTTATTGAGTAAACTATTGCTTTATCTATTTGTTAATATAGATATTTTGCATGGGGCACTATTATAATTTATATAAGTTCTCTCTCTCTTTTTAGACAATTGTGTTCACTTGTTGGACACTCAAATTGGAAACCAAACTGATTGCCTTTTTGTGCAAGCAAAAGATGTCTCCCTCTGACAGATGTTACTTTGGGTGCCTTTTCTGGCAAGCTATCTCGGAACTAAATTAGCTTCATCATTTGCCGTTCTGTTTTTCTAAGGTTTGTGGTCCAAGTGGCAGCCCTCCCTGAAACATACCATAGGTTCTGTCTCATAGTGGCAAAGTCGGCTATTTCTTTGCCTCGTTTCATTTTGGGTTTAACATACAATAAAATGTTTTAAATTCATTTTTAAGAAAGCACTTTCAAGAAGCACTTTCTTTCCTACTGCCAGATAGCGCTGTTCCCCAACCTCTTGGCTGGAACCCTTGCTTTCGATTTGTTTGTTTCACGCATTTCCCTAAAGAACACAGCTCTTTGCGCTGTTTAATTCTCCTTTAAAAATGCATCGCTTGTTTCCTGAATCCTTCTCTGAAACAAATTGATATCAAAAGTGTATTAGATTCGTTCCATATATGGGATTTGAATAAATGTTCCTATGCTAGAAACATTTTAAAATTGTTTTTATCATGAGTCCACACATTTGCAATATATTTTCAGTTGAAGTAGGGTTGCCTGTAGTACCCAGAGAGCCCTACTTCATGATAACCAAACAACAAAAAAGTAGCGATTACTGTCTGCTTAGACCTTACTTCATTATTATTTTTAGCCTCTGTATCATTACCTAACTGGTATGTGTTCTTCTGTCCAGCTCTTGATGATCTAGTTGAATTCTAGACGTTGTGCCAAGAAGCGTTATTTGAAGCAAATAAGTACGTATAATGCAAACGCGTTTTGTTAGACTTGATGGATGCTATTTTTCTTTTAATAGGTTTGTAGCAAACTAATACAATAACACAATGTATTCCTTTTCAAGGTACATTGTTGAAACAGGTCTATTAAGAGCGCGTTGAGCTATTACTCGCTTCTATTGAACAGTCTGTTGCTCAAACACAACAGCCAACAAACGCCAGCTGCCTCAACAAAAGTAGAAACCTAACCCTTTTATGTAATGTTTTAACAGAACGGTTAGCTGTTTAATTAAGAACACTGATGATTCAGTGAAACAATGGAAACTCAAGTTCAAGTGGGGCTCTATTGATTTAAGATGATTTTTTTACCCAGCAATGGGTATAATTCATTTTTCCCCTAGCTCTCTCTTGTGTAAAGGGGTTCCTTCTTGGGGCATTGTTTGGGTGAATGGAAGAGACAGAGATGGCTATTGCCTTAGAAACCTTAGAAACACGTAGCTTTGAGGGTAAGGTGTTTAATTTATAAGTGCACCCCATATTTTTTGTCAGTTTATTCTCGGTAGGGAATCTTTGAAAGTAGCTCGTCTCAGCAGGTTAAAAAGTGAAGTCTGCGTCCTGGCATTTAAATGTCTTTGTTATTGTGTCAAGCAAGTTGTTGAGAACCGCATGTCCGGAATACTAACTTTGGGCAGCTAGATGAGGCAAGGTGTGCGTGTGCGCGTGTGCGCGTGTGTCAGACACACGCGCCCCCGGGGGGCAGGGCTGCGGGTACGAGGCTAATTGTTTTCCTCAGTTCCGCCCGCGCCCGACTGCTACTCTTTGCAGAACCGACGGCCCTCCGCGCTTTCACCTCTGGGAGCGAGGCAGGAGGAATTTCCCCATTAAGACTCCCTCCACGGGAGCGTCGAACTCTGCCCCGGGGAGCCGGGTTGGGTCAAGCGTACCCGGGTCGTCGTCCCCTAGCAGGGGAGCACTCGAAGCCTGCGAGGGCCCGGATTTCGCCCTCCTGCGACCTCCGCAAGGCGGGCCCGCGAGGGGCGCAGGAGAGGTCTGCGCGACGCGGGAGGCGGCGGTCTCGGGGTCAAGGTGGGCGGAGGCAGGTGCTTCCCTCCGCCCCGGCAGCCCGGCAACCCGGCAGCCGGCCCCGTCCAAGCTGCGCTCGGCGGCCGCCTTTCGCAGTCCCTCCTCCCCACCCGGCCTGTAGGCCAGGCTTCCCAATTCCCGGACTCCCGGGAGTGAAAGAACGCAGTTCCCGTTGACCTTCCTCCCGCAAAACAACCGCCACAAAAGCCAGAAGTCCGGGAAGTCAGCCCACAGGCCCGCCTGCTGGGACCTCCGCGCGGCCCTTCCTCAGAAGGGCACCCTCCTCCGCCCGCCGAGGGTGGGGAGGGACGGTGCGCTAAAGAAAGTGGATCATTTCCAGCGGCCGTGCTAGTCCCCAGGGTAGGGCCGCCGACCCAGCACCTCGGGCGTCGTTTGTTTTGCACCCCCGTGACCGTGGGATCGCTTCCTCCAGGTCGCTCTAGGCCCGGGTGCCAACTTCCCCTGCTCCCAGCGTCCTGCGCGCCCAGGGTCAGAGGGCGCGGGTCCCCCTTCCGGGCTCGGCCTGCCCTGGGCGCCGCGTGGGCCGAAGGCCGAAGGACTGTGGCCACGAGGCCTGGAGGCCGCACGTGTCCGCCCGGGGTGCCTGTCATGCCCACTGTCTGGGTGAAACTCGGATAGAACGCGCCCCACAGGGGAAGGTCCTCATGGGCCCCGCAGGCTGAAAGTGAACTATTTAAGCTGTTCCTGGTGTTTAAAGAGGTTTTTCAGTTTTAAAAGAATGTTGTAAAAAAATATCAGCCCTTGTTAACTCCCTCATTATATGCTCTCTTCCCCTCAGCTGAACAAGTCATATTTCCTGAAACCGAGGAGCTATGTAAGTGTTTAAACGTGCGTCAAGTGTCTTATAAATAATACAAATTCATAAAGAAGACGAGGAAATTTAACTGATACCTGAAGTACTTAGCATAGCTACACTTCACTATTGGGTTATTTTTGGCTGTGGAATTGTACGAAGGAAACTACCTGAGATTAGGAGGAACCTCACGGAGCCCTTGCCTTTTCTTAGCTTATCCTCTTTGAATCTGCATTCATCCCTGCGCTGGAAGTGCCTTCATGCAGCCCATGAGAGAAGTTCAGGTGATCTGCTAATCAACTTAGAATTTCGGAGTCACCTTTCTGTCTTCTCCTCTCAGCCCCTTCCACCTCACAGAGTCTGCTGCTCTGACATCGCTGACATCCCACAACCCCCACGTTAGAGTGAGGGGTGGTGTCACTTCTGCAGAAATGGCAGTAGGAGAGATGAGGTCTGGGCTTTTATTTAGGATCTGGGCTAGCAAATCAATTAACTTTTCGTATTCATTCTCTGATCTGGAAAAGCTGAGAAAAGATGTTGCCCTGATACAATTTGAAAACCTCTGAGGAAGGTAAGTACAAAGTATTATTTTACAGTAAAATGTTTTGAAATCAGATTAAACTTTGGAGCTACTCCCATACTTTAGTTCCTTGGATGACATTTTTTTCATCTTGGTTGCCATTCTGTGAAAGATTTCTGAGGACATTCTATTTATAGCTGTTAAAATGTGTAGAGGAAAATGTAGGAATTTTTAGTAATTAAAATATCAAATGTTTTTATAAAGTCAAAAGTACTTTAATTTTAAAACATTGTACTCAGTGAGTGTAATTATTTTCAGTGTAGTTGATTAACAAAAATTGACTACATTCAAGATTTGAGGAGTATGATAGAAATTCACCTTCCTATATAGTATTCCCCCGCAACAATCTCAATTTGAGGCTTTGTTCCTTCCTCTCTCTCATACCTTGACCATAAGATTAAATTAGCTCTGATCCTTGTGCTGTATGCATTACCAATGTTTTCCCCCTTTCTGTCCCCTACATTTGTTAAAACTCCCTCCAAATATTTCTAATGTGTTCAAGAGATGTCTTAGGTATTTTCAATAACAAGTCTGGTAAGATGCTGGATTTAGTAGTTAATGGTATATTACATTTTTAATCCATTCTTTAATGATTTACTTTCTGTAGGTTTTTTTCATTCCCTTTGATTGCCTCATCCACATGCATTGTTGCTAGTTTTGCTGGGTGTTGCCCCTATTGTCAGGCAGCTCTTCTGTGTGTATTGTTGCTGCTGCTTCTGTGTATAGCCGGTGATGAATGTGCTGGTAATAGGGAGATGCCAAATCTGCAGTGTTCATTGTCGATTATTTGTTATATGCTCTGTCAGAGGGTTAAAATGGTCTGCAGTGTACAGTCATTTTTAAAAAAATTTTTATCTTCACTTGAGGACATTTTTTTTCATTGCTTTCAGAGAGAGAGGGAAGGAAGAGGAAGGAGAGAGAGAAGAACATCGATGTGAAAGAGATGCATTGATTGGTTGCCTCCCATGTGTGCTTGGACTGGGGATGGAACCTGCAACTCAGGTACATGTCCTGACCAGGAATCAAACCTGCAACCTTTCGGTTAGGGGATAATACTCTAACCAGCTGAGCCACACCAGCTAGAGAGGTTAACGGTTTTAAAATAAACAGATATTTTTATTTATAGCCCTCCCTTCTCTTAGAACCTAGATTTGAATCCATGGTGTTCTGAGCTAGAGATAATTCCCCATCTTAGGAACTATGGTGTAGTCAAAATTACTCATCTCTCCTAAGCATCAAGACTTTGTTTCAAGATACAGCTCCCTAATCTTCTCTTTGTTTAAGATAATAAGCTTACTTCCTGGAGGCTCCATAGTCTTTCATGTAAATAGATTTCAGGTGGTTGTTTTCTTATACTTTCAGACCTGTTTAGATATGCCTGAACCTCAATGATGGAAACAGCTTAGACTGTATAGTTGGGGAAAAGTTGGGAGTATTCTCCTTCCCAATAAATTTACACAGAGCCAGATCTGTATACACACTAAGAAATCCCCATATTGGCAGATGGAAGCTTTGCTGAGGTTAACAAATACTTTAAAAAATTTTTAAATTAATTATTTTTAGAGAGGGAGGGAGGAAGGAAGAGAAAAGGAGAGGAAGAGAAAAGGAGAGGGAGAGAAATATTGATTTGAGAGAGAAACATTGGTCAGCTGCCCCTTACATACACCCAGATCTAGGCCTGTGCCCTGACCATGAATTGAACTGGCGACCTTTTGCTTTTCTGGATGATGCCCAACCAACTGAGCAATACTGGTCAGGGCAACAAATATTTTTTTGATGTTAAAATGGTTCATATGACAAATTTCAACCATCTGTTGAAAGCCAAATAATAAATTGTGAATAGAACAGTCAATGCAGAGAAAATTTACTCATTTATTTTTTGTACTTAAGTATTAGTCAGTTGTCAAAAATTGATATCTAGGCATGCTTTGACATGATCCTCTGTTGCTAAATTCAATTAGGGCATTTCAATTAAAAAAAAAAGTGCCATTCCCCATTCCATAAGAGAACATGGTGCCTCTTCATTGGAAAAGATGCACAACATTTAGTCCGTTGTCAGGTAGCTTGTTCTCTAATGGAAGAATTAAGGCAATTATATACAATGACTAAATAATACAAGAGAAGTAAACTAAAGTACAGAGAATGACTAAATAATATAAAGTATAGTAGATGACTTAAAGGAAATGTCAATACATTGTTTTAGGATGTCTAAAGATGGACAGGATAACATCATAAAATGTAGAAGTTTTTTTAATTGAATATTTTATTCTTCTACAACAGTTGTCCCATTTTTTACCTCATTGCTCTCCACTGTCCCACCCATCCCCCAAACTGTAAAAGATTATATACAAAGAAATACCATTTAGGCTAGCAAAATACTTCTCAACATTAGCAAAAGACATCTGTAGACAAAGCAATGATATTTTGAAAGGGCTGAGAGAAAATAACTATAATCCAGAATGCCATACCCAGCTATTACTCAAAAGTAAGGACTAATAGAAACATTTTTAGACAAAAAAGTGGGAACTTATTACTCATTTTTGATAATTATTATAAAAAGTTATAGGAGGTACAGGAGAAAGAAGTCTGTTAAATCCAGAAGGAGAGAGTAGAATGCAAGAAGAAATGGTGCATAGCCCCGGCCAGGGTGGCTCAGTTGGACCATGCAGTCAGTGAACCAAAAGGTTGTGGGTTCCACCCCCCTCTCCCCAGTTGGGAGGAAGCCAATAGATATTTCTCTCTCATATTGATGTTTCTCTCTCTCTCTCCCTACCCCCTTCCTCTCTCTACAAAAACAATGAAAAAAAAATGACCTTGGGTGAGGATAAAAATGGTGCATAAAGAAGCTGATCATCAACATGTGCAAATATTGAAACAATTACTGCATATATAAAATAATACTGGTGCTGACTAATTTAAGGTGTTTCAAAACATGATTGGAACAGAACTTAACCAAAACTGAGAGAATATGAGAGAGAAAATAAATATGAGTAGTTCATGATGAAAACTCTCAGTAAACTAAGAAGGCATCCTTCTCAACTAACTAAAGACTATCTACAAAACAAAAAGCAAAAAATCTCACAACCCACAGCTAGCATAATACTCAGAGGAAAAGAGGGAATACTGTTCCCTTAAAATTGGGAACCAGATAAGGGTGTCACCTCTCACCAATTTTATTCAACATTGTACTGGAGCCTAATCTATTCTTTATTCATTAAACAAATAGGATCACTTGTTTTAAGTTTTTCACTAATAAAACACACCAGGCTTATAATGCTTTTAAACATTTAAGACTCATGACTTTTAACCTTCAAGGAACAGGTAACTCCTATTTTATACCAACAGTTTAATGAAAATTTTAGAAAAAAGAAGGAAAGTTTCCCAACTAATTTGATGAGGGTGGTAAAATTTAACAAGGATAGTAAGAGAAAGAAAAATTATAGGCCAATCTTACTTATAAACTTTATGTTTACAATGCAAAATCCTAAGTAAAACATGAACAGATCAAATATGACATATATAAAAAACAAAATCTTAGTTAAAGAGGATTTATCTCAGGGATTGATCGATGGTTTAATAGTAGAAAACTTGCTGATATAATCTACCACATTTACAAATTCAAGAATGAAATTATATGATCATCTTAAAAGACTCAGAAAAATGTTTTGGTAAAGTTCAAAACATTCCTAATATGAACTTATCAAAGTAGGAATGATAAAGGAATTTTGTTAACATGATAAATAGTATCCTATAAACCTACTGAGATAAAGAATTTCTCATTTATCATATGGACAAAAATTCAAAAGTTTGATAATACACTTTGTTGAAGGGATGGTGGGAACATAGGCACATTCCTGACAGAAGTATTAAAAAGGAACAAACTTTATGGATAGAAATTTGCCAATATATAAAATTTATTTGGTAAATACAAAAATTTACATTTGTATTTACCCTGTGTATATTGGTTTTCTATGGCTGCTGTAACAATTTACCACAAACTTAGTGGTTTTTAAACAATACAAATTTACAGTTTGGAGGTCAGAAATCTAAAATGGGTCTATAGGGCTGCACTCCTTCTGGAGATTCTAGGTATCTCTTTCCTTGTATTTTTTTCTAGTTTCTATAGAGCATTTACATTCCTTGGCTTATGACCCCTTTTTCTACCTTCAGAGGCAGTCGTGTAGCATCTGTTCTGTCTGACTTGCCTTGCTTTTATAAGAACACATGTGATTATATCCATCCTACCTGGATACCCCAGGGTGGAAGTAAGGAGTTCCTTAATTAGATTGTGGAGTTCCTTTTGAATATAAGGTAACATATTCACAGGTTCCTGGGATTAGGGTGTTCATATCTCTGGGGCGCCTTCTACATCTAGGAGCCTTCTATGTAGGAATCTATCCTTCATATGCATCTGTATATGTAAGCATATCATTGCTTATGATAGCCAAAGATTGGAAACAATGTGTCTGGTAATAGGGGGCTGATTAAATAAGAAATGATATAGTCACAAAATACGATATAATACAGCTGTAAAAGATAATGAGGAAGATCTTGATTACTGATATGTAGAGAGAGCTCTAGGATAAATTAAAAAGTGAAAAAAAGCAAAGAACTGAAAAGTTTATACAATATATTATGTTACCTTTAAGTATAAGGGAAGAAATATATTTTGCATTGCATAAAAAATTCTGGATTGGAAAAAGAAATGAATAAAAATGGTTAATTCTACTGGAAAGGGTACTGGAGAAGTAGCTGAGACCTCTCAATGAATACATTTTTGTATTATTTTGGTTTTTGAATCATGAAAATATATTACATAGTTAATAAAAGACCTCATGAAGCAGACAGCTCCCCCAACCCCTGGACAGGTTTTTATAAGGTTTAACTTTAAGGATACTATGGGCCACTGGCCTGCCGCTAAAGTGCCTGAAGTTTCTACTTTGAGTCTTTGACTTGAATTAAGGGGCATGATCAGTGGATCCCAGTTAACATTCAAATGTGTAACATGCTAACCCAGATAATCATTCATTTATAATTTAATATGCTTTAGAATCAATAGTTTAGTTGATTAGTTTCACAGAATACTCAGGAAAGTTCTGGTATAATTTAGGGGATTTAGAAATGTTATACTCATGGCCAAAGTACAATATGTTCTAGGTATTGGCCCTTGGCCAACTAAGGAGCCACTTGAGTGCCTGGGGCTTGGTATTGGGGGAAGGATCTCATATGCAAACTTCATCTAAAAGATAGTTTTACCTTAAGTCAGTTTTTAGTTTAACCCTATTTGGAAAACCATGCCACATATCTTTCATTTCTCCTTTTTTAGGTAGTACATTTTGAAAGACCTAAAGATTTGGGTTTGTGCCCTAGCCCTGTTGTTTACTAGTGAGGTGAAATTGGACAAGTTACTAAATCTCTCTGAGCCTCAGTTTTCTCATCTATGAATTGGGGCTGAAAATACAAAGGTAATTGTGCATACCCAAATTAAAATGAAATACATGACAACATGGCCTTGGCTGGGTAGCTTAGTTGGTTAGAGTTTTGTCCCAATATGCCAAGGTTGTGGGTTCCATTCCTGGTCAGGGCACATACAAGAATCAACCAATAAATGCATAAATAAGTGGAACAACAAATCAATATTTCTCTCTCTCCCCTCCCCCCCATCCTCTCTCTAAAAATCAGTAAAAAAATACATGTTAATATGGGCTAAGCCTTGGACAATAAAAGTTGTTACTGTCTCTTTTTTTTTTTGGCAGTTTTATAACTTTATTTGACAATCAGCAGTTAGTTTTCATCCACATTAATTGTAGATTTTTGAAAGTGGTGACAGGTACATAGATGACCAACATATAGAGCTTGTTTGGTGAATCTTCATTCTCATTATGTTTTCTGGACAACCACACAGATATGGTATGGGCATTACTTGTTCTTTCAGCCCAGACAGCTTTGTTGAGCCTGGTGTCAATGAGTACACCTGGAGGTCCCATCTCTTTCAAGGCAAATTTCCAGATATCTTTGCCCAAAGGGCATGCTTCTTGCAACTCACTCCATGGATGCGTTTGTTAATGTTGATGTATTCTCTGGTCACTAACTGGTTGATGGCAGAATGGCCATTATTATTCTTACCACCCTTCTTTGCAGGAGCCATTATGCAGGGGCCAAGTTGGAAAGAAAGAGCATGAGTTATTGTGGGAGAGGGAATAAAGTCTGCTTCTGCCTTTTTGAAGAGATGAACAGTCAATACATCTTTGCACTTTTGAAGATGGAGTCAGGAAGTAGGTAGGCCCCGGAAACCTTGGATCCTATCTTTCTGATTTCCTAGGCAGTTCAGAAGGAAGTTTCACTAAAGAGGTATGAGTCATTCTAAACAATGTTGGAGAGAAGAGACAAATCAGGAACCTGGAGGTGAAATGGAAGATCAGAGATCATAGGAGTAGGTAAATCAAGATAGAGAGAAGCTGAAGCAAAAACAGAGCAGGATGAGTATCAAATTTTGCAAAGAGGGTGAGGCATAGTTATAGAATTGGACTGATTCAGTATAAAACTTGAGAACTCATGGCCCAGTCTAGAGAGTGACTACCATTAGATCAGAACAACACATAAATCTGACAGAAAATAAAAAATTGTCAACTGTTTTCTCAAGAATTGGTATTTATATAGATCAAATTTCAAACAAATTGGATGAAATTCCAATGTAGTTATGCTACACTTTTCATAGCCCTCTTTCCTTAATTTTAATAATGGAATTAATGTTTATTATTTCATGGTCAGGAATTGTGTATTGCTACATCTTTGAATCACTCAGTAAATACAGATTTTTGGTGATAATATAAATACTAGTAATCCTTTCAATTATAGACTAAACACTTTTTAAAAAAAGATTTTTGTCCTGGCTGGTGTGGCTCAGTGGATCGAGTGCCGACCTGTGAACCAAAGGGCTGTGAGTTCTATTCCCAGTCTAGGGCATATGCCTGAGTTGCAGGCCAGGTCCTCAATAGGCGGTGCATGAGAGGCAACCACACATTGATGTTTCTCTCCTCTCTCTAAAGAATAAGTGAATAAAATCCTAAAAATTTTTTTTAAAAGAATTTTTACCCCTAAATTTTCAGCATGCACCTA
Source organism: Pteronotus mesoamericanus (assembly GCF_021234165.1). Taxonomy (NCBI): domain Eukaryota; kingdom Metazoa; phylum Chordata; class Mammalia; order Chiroptera; family Mormoopidae; genus Pteronotus; species Pteronotus mesoamericanus. The sequence goes on from NW_026555109.1 coordinate 2,370,339, forward strand.
CATGCTAAGAATTAGGGCATTCTTCAATATATTACCATTTTCACAACTTAGATACAATCTGATAATCAGTTCATATTCACATTTTTTCAGTTGTTTCAACAACTGTGTTTTATAGCTATTTTTTAAAAAAGATAAAGTCAAGGAACAGGTGTGAAGGACACATGGACAAAGCTAAGGTGGGGAAGGATTGACGGGGGGAGGTGGGAGTGGGTGCTACAGGGGAAAGTGGTGGCGGGAAGGTGGAGACAAATGTATTTGAAAATTAAAAAAAAATAAAAAAGATATAGTCAAAGTTTCCACATCTTATCTCTTTAGGTCTTTAAAGAATATCTAGAATAATTTACATTTTCTTTCTTCTTTTTAAAAAGATTTTATTTATTTATTTTTGGAGGGGGGAGGGAGAAAGAGAGGGAGAGAGACATCAATGTGTGGTTGCTTCTCATGCACCTGCCACGGGGGCCTGGCCTGCAACTGAGGCGTGTGCCCTAGACTGGGAATAGAACCTGCGACCCTTTGGTTCGCAGGTTGGAACTCAATCCACCAAGCCACACCAGCCAGGGCTTATTTTCTTTTTATTACATTAACTTTTTGAAAGGTCCAGGCTACTTTTCTTATGTCTCACTTTCTGTGTTTGTCTGATTGTTTCTTAATGATGTCATTTAACCTGTTTTATCCTCCCACCCCCTTTTTCCCTATAAACTTGATCTAAGTCTAGAGCAGCGATTTTCAACCTTTTTCATCTCATGGCACACATAAACTAATTACTAAAATTCTGCAGCACACCAAAAAATAAATTTTTTGCTGACCTGACCAAAATAAATAAATAAATATAGGCCCTGACTGAGCAGCTCAATTGGTTAGAGTGTCACCCGAATATGCCAAGGTTGCTGGTTCAATTCTCATTCAGGGCATGTATAAGATTCTACCAATTAATGCGTAAATGGAAAAACAAATTGATATTTCTCTCTCTGTATAAAAAACAAATAAAAAAATTTCTTCCTTCTAAAAAAATAGGTATAATTTTGATTCATTCAAACCAAACAACTATGGTGTCATTTTCTTATTTGACAGTGTAAGGGGAAAGAGGTCAGTGCCCTTGACTAAATAGTCAGGTAATGCATGTTTTCAAAATAGTTGTGGTACAGTGGTTGAAAACCGCTGGTCTAGAGGCTTGATTAGACTCATGTTAAATATTTAATGTTAGTTTGTTCCATTATTAGCAATGCTAAATAGGGTCACTTGGTGAAGGTGGTGACTATAAGTTCTATCATTTTCTCCTTTGTAGTTACAATCTAGAGAGTGATACTTCAGTACTGTTCAAATATCCTTTTATCCAATGAATAAACATACATTTAACTGTCTTACTTGGCTTGCCCCAATGTGGAGTTAATTCATATACATAGGCTCAGAATCAGAAGACATCATCTAGATTAGTGTTTTTCAAGTGGGGTTGATTTTGCCTCTCAAGAGGACATTTGGCAGTGTCTGGAGACATTTTTGATTGTCACAACTGAGGTGTATGTTTGTGTGTGCATGCTACTGGCATCTTGTGGGTAGAGGCTAAGGATGCTGTATTGCACAGGGCCTCCCCTCTGCCTCCAACACACACAGCAAAATATTATCTGGACCAGAATATGAATAATTCCACCAAAGTTGAAAACCTTTGATATAGATGTATAATTAAGCTTCTCTCTCATGCACAGTTCATTGACATTTTTGAAGAAGCTAGTAAAGTCTTGTAGCCTATCTTCATCAATAGTAAAATCTAAGTAGATATTATTAGAGTCCATCAGAATAATCTCATGTTTTAAACAAGGCAGATTTTTACTATCCACCTGTTCTGTCTTTCTGTTTCTTTCTAGGTATCTTCTTAAGAATGATATAAATTGCAGTCCTCTACCCTGAATAAATTAGTAACAAGGATGGAAGAAAAAACCTAGAATTAACACAATGAAGCACTTTTTTTTTCCTGCTTGCTTATTTCCTAGACTATTTTGGAATGTCATCTTAAAAGCCTGTAGCCAAGGAAGAAAAAATGGAGAAAGAGAAATATCAAGTTAAGAATTCACTGCTACAAAAATGGCCCAGAGAGAGTAACCAGAGTTCAAGAAGGGGCAGGGGAGTGCAGAGGGCATTTCCGCTCTAACACCTGTAAGTTATTAATGACCTTTGAAGTGATTGTTGATGGAAGTACTTGTACATTTGAGCTGCTTCATATGTATACTTAGTATATTCAGAGTACTGTCTAGCTTCTGGAGCTCTGAAATATCTTCAAGCTGCATCAGAGATCAAACAGCAAAATCCATGACTTGGGAATATCATGTAGCCATGTGACATGTGGAAGGATCCAGTATATGAGAACTGATGTCTAAATAACTGCACTGTATATTTTAACTTTGAGAGATTTAGCTTTCATAACTTTTAAAATAGCAACCTTAGAAAATAATGTCCTACAGATTCAAGATAAGGTAAGAGGTAGAATTTTTATACATTTATTTTGGGTTCCTATTCTTAAAGGTTAGGACATAATTATTTTATATTCATTCCAATTATCATTAGATAGCTTGTACAGAATTTGCTTGTTTTAGGTTTTGAACTCTTAGGACAAAGACTTTACCATGTTGAGAACTGAGTCAACAGTTTTGTTTGCATGTAACAAACATCAAATCATTTCAAGTCTAACTTTTCTCTACTGTACTGTGGAGCTAGTAGTACATGAATGTATTCAGCAGCTATAGTTATACTTTTTGGAACAAAATAGATAGGTCTGTGCCTTTATGTTAATTTTTCTTTATCAATATTTCTTTTTTAAAAGACTTATTTATTTTGAGAGAGAGGGAGAGACAGAGAGAAATATTAATGTGGTTGCTTCTCAGGCACCCCCAATGCCGCTGCTTGGGCCTCTGGAGTTTTGCCCAGGATGAAGCTGTCTCCCAGGACTCTCCCTGAAGCCAGTCCCTTCAAATTCTCCCCATATGCCACTGGTGACCTTCCAGCTGTTGCTGTGGTGCTGAATCCTGAAGAGGGTGAGTCTGCATAAGTCCTAAGTCCACTGGGAGCCTTTAAGAGGCATTTCCTAAGAATCCTCCAGTTTCTTCTACTGTCCCAACCCCCACTGCTCTTTACAGCCAGAAGTTATGAGGACTTAACTTTCTGGTGCTGGAGCCCTGGGCTAGGTGGCCTGGGGCTGGGATCCCTCACTTCTGAGTTATCTGTCTCAATTTTTATCTACCACATGTGGATCTGGGACCGCCTGTTCTGTGTCTGTGTATTTGTCTATGCCACTCCGTGTGTCTGTGCCTCTCCTTGCTTCTCCTCCTCTCCATGTCTCTCCGCCCCTCCTGCCCATCTGGATGAATGTGGCTTCTATAAATCCATGGTTTTTGGACTTCCATACAGCTTGTTTTCTAAGATTTGTGGGTGATATTTGTTTTGTAATCTATTTGTAATTTTTTCTGTAGTTCTGCAAGGAGGCAAGACATGTTTATGTATGCCTTTATCTTGACTGGAAGTCAGAATTATATTTTTAAAAAATTGTATTATAGCATCAAAATTATGAAGTACTTTTTTATTTTTCATAATTTTATTTATTTTTAGACAGAGATGAAGGGAGGGAGCAAGAGAGTGAGAGAAATACCAATGTGTGGTTGCCTGTTGCATATTCTCCACTGGGGATCTGGCCTGCAACCCAGGCATGTGCCCTGACTGGGAATCAAACCAATGACCCTTTGGTTCGCAGGCTGGCACTCAAACCACTGAGCCACACTAGCCAAGGCTGTTTATTTATTTTTAGAGAGGGGGGATGGAAGGGAGAAGGAGAGAGAGAGAAACATCAATGTGTGGTTGCCTCCCACGTGGCCTGCACTGGGGACCTGACCCATGACCCAGGCATGTGCCCTGACTGGGAACTGAACCATCAACCCTTTCGTTTGCAGGCCAGCACTCAGTTCACTGAGCCACACCTGCTGGGGCAAAATTATGAGGTACCTTAGAAAAATGTAATAAAAATAGTTTATTCAAAAGATCTAAATAAATGTACAGCTTTTTAAAAATGTATTGCCAAGACTCAGTATTGTAAGAATGCTAATTCTGCCCAAAGATAAGTGAAATTCCAGTGTACCCCACAGAGTGGGGCACTGAATTTAAGAAGCTGAATCTATAGTTGATTTGGAGTAGCAAATGTCCAAGAATATCTAAGACACTCCTGAAGAAATTAAGCTGGCTACACAACCTTAAAATTTACTCTACAGGTATAGTAATTGAGACAATGTTGAACTGACATGAATAGAGATAAACCAGTTGAACAAAATCTGGAATTCAAAATTAGACCTCCACACATCTATGGACAGTAAGGGCACTGCAGATCAGTGGGTGGGAAAGATGGTTATCAAAAAAAAAAAAAAGGCCCAAGTACAATCTAATTGGAATAAAAAGGTCTCTACCTAAATGCATATGTAGCCCTGGCTGTTGAGTCTCAGTTGATTGGAGTATCATCCCATGAACTGAAAGGTCATGGGTTTGATTCCCCATTAGAGCACGTACCTAGGTTTTGGATTCAAACCCTGGTAGAAGCATGTGTGAGAGGCAACTCATCAATGTTTCTCTCTGGCATAAATGTTTCTTTCTCTCCTTTTCCCTCTCTCTAGAATCAATAAGCATGTCCTTGGGGGAGGATAACAATAAATACATTTCTAGTAAATTAAAGATTTAATTAAGACAGTCAAAGCTGTAAAACTTTAAAAAGAGAATAGCTTTGTGACCACAGGATACAAAAGAATTTTGTTAACAAAACACAAAAATTTAAATAAAAAATGAAATAATATTCATTTTGATAATATCAAAATGAAAAACTTCTGTTTAAAAACATAAAAAAAGAATGAAAATATAATCTACAAACTGGGAAAATACAACTGTAACATATAATTGAAAAAGATTAATATCCAGAATGTATAAAAAGTCTTATAGGTCAATATGATAAAGAATATCCACTAGAAAAAAGAGCAAAAGATATCAACAGGCATTTCTTTTTTAAAAAAAAAAAAGCTTTGATATACTTACTTTTAGAGAAAGGGGAGAGGAGGGAAAAAGAGAGGGAGAGGAATATCAATGTGCAAGAGATACATTAATCGGTTGCCTCTAGAATGCCCCCAACTCTGGACAGGCCCACAACCCAAGCATGTGCTCTGCCTGGGAATCAAACTGGCAACATTTCATTTCACAGTCCAGCGCTCAGTCCACTGAGCCATACCAGACCGGGCTGAACAGGCATTTCATAAAAGAGAAACACAAACAACTCATCAGTATATTCAGAGATCAAACTAATTCATATGAGGGAAAGGCATATTAAACCATAATAAGATGCAATTCATATTAACTGGAAAGAAAATTTTTAAAAAATTTTTCTAAGTATTTTTATTGATTATGCTATTACAGTTGTCCCACTTTTTTCCCCCACTTTATCCCCCTCCCTTGTGCACCCACCCTCCCACCACCAGTCCCCCTACCCCCAAGTTCATGTCTATGGGTCGTACATACAAGTTCTTTGGCTTCTCCATTTCCTATACTATTCTTAACCTCCTCCTGTCTATTTTGTACCTACCAATTAGGCTTCTTATTCCCTGTACCTTTTCCCCCATTCCCCCCTCCCTACCCCCGCTGATAACCCTCCATGTGATCACCATTTCTGTGATTCTGTTCCTGTTCTAGTTGTTTGCCCAGTTTGTTTTTGTTTTTGTTTTTTAGGTCCAGTTGTTTATAGTTGTGAGTTTGTTGTCCTTTTGCTGTTCATAGTTTTGATCTTCCTCTTTTTCTTATATAAGCCCCTTTAACATTTCATATAATAAGGGCTTGGTGATGATGAACTCCTTTAACTTTACCTTATCTGGGAAGCACTTTTTCTGCGTGCCTTTCCATTCTAAATGATAGCTTTCCTGGATAGAGGAATCTTGGATGTAGGTCTTTGCCTTTCATGACTTTGGATACTCCTTTCCAGGCCCTTCTTGCCTACAAGGTTTCTTTTGAGAAATCAGCTGATAGTCTCACGGGGACTCCTTTGCAGGTAACTGTCTCCTTTTCTCTTGCTCCTTTTGAGATTCTCTCCTTATCTTTAATCTTGGGTAATTTAATTGTGATGTGTCTTGATGTGTTTCTCCTTGGATCCAACTTCTCTGGGACTCTCTGAGTTCCCTAGACTTTCTGGAAGTCTATTTCCTTTGACAGTTTGGGGAAATTCTTCATTATTTTTTCAAACAAGTTTTCAATTTCTTGCTCTTCCTATTCTTCTGGTACCCCTATGATTTGGATATTGGAATGTTTAAAGTTGTCCCAGAGGTTCCTAAGCCACTCCTCATTTTTTTTGAATTCTTGTCTCTTCATTCTGTTCTGGTTGAATGTTCATTCCTCCCTTCTGTTCCAAAAATTTTTAAATTTTTTATTTTAAATCATGTTTATTCTATTACAGTTGTCTCAGTTTTTCCTGATTTGCCCTCCTCCACCCATCTCACCCTGTCCCCCCCCAGTCAGTTCCCACTCTGTTGTCCATGTGCATGGGTCATTCATACATGTTCTTTGTTTAGTCCCTCCACCTTCTTTCCACCATTGTCATCCTTCCCCATCCCCTCTGGTCACTTTCAGTCTGCACCATGTTTCCATGCCTGTGGTTTATTTTGTTTGTTAGTTTACTTTATTGAATAGATTCCACTTATAGGTGAGATCATAGGGCATTTGTCTTTCACGAATTGGCTTAGTTCACTTAGCATAATGCTCTCCAGTTGCATCCATGTTGTCGCAAAAGGTAGAAGTTCCCTTTCTTTTTTTTAAATGCAGAGTGATTTTATTTTTTTAAATGTCAAAATCCATTATAAAATCTTAAAAAATTTAAATCCATGATAAAGTCTCAGCAATTAAAACAACATGACACCAGCACATAAATAATCAAATAGATGAAGGAAATAAAATGAGAATTTCAGAAAATATATCTAACAATATAATATATGATTAAGTGGATATTTCAGATCAATGGGGAAAATAAGGCTTATTCAGCAAATAAGGTTCATGGACCATTGTTACCTGAAATAAAACAGAGAGCCCTATTTCACACATTATACAAAAACTATTCAGGTGAGTTAAAAATCAATATGTAAAATCTAAGGAGTTTTAGGAGAAAATACAGAATAATATTTTCCTAACCCTGAAGTAAAATATTAAAACCCAGAAACTATAAAGTAAAATATTGACATTATGACTATATTAAATATTTAAGACTATATAGTAATATACATATTAAAAAAGTTAAAGGACAAGTAATAGAATAGGAAAGTATTTGCAACATATCTAAAAAAAGGGCTAATAGTTTTTTTTTAGGGAAAACATTCTGTAAACATTTAATCAAAAAATGGATAAAGAATACCAGAAAGTCATTTAAAAGTTTTTAAAAATACTGGATATAGGCAAGAAATATACAAAAATAGGTTTAGTTTCAACAAGTAAAGTATCAATTAAAATAACACATTATTGTCACAATCAGATTAATAAGTATTAAAAATATTGGTAATATCAAGTATTGTTGACTGTGAAAGGAACTAGGTATTCATAGACTCTTTTTCTTGATTTTCTTGAAGCAATTCCTTTAGCATATATTACAATGCTGGTTTGGTGGAGGTGTATTCTTTTAGCCTTCTTTTGTCTGGGAAACTCCTTATTTCACCTTCCATTTTAATTGGGAGCTTGCTGGGTAGAGCAGTCTTGGTTGCAGGCCTTTGCTTTTCATTACTTGGAATATTTCTTACCATTCCCTTCTGGCGTGTAGTGTTTCTGCTGAGAAGTCAGCTGCTAGCCATACCAGAGCTCCCTTATATGTTACTACCCATTTCTCCCTTGTTCCCTTTAGGATTCCCTGTTTGCCTTTGATATTTGCCATTTTAATGATAATGTGTCTTGGAGTGGGCCTCATTGGGTTTCTCTTGAATGGGACCCTCTGTGCTTCTTGGGCTTGCATGTGTTTTTCTCTCATCCAATTAGGGAAGTTTTCCATCATTACTTTTTCAAACGGGTTCTCTATCCCTTCCTCCTCCTCTTCTCCCTCTGGTATCCGTATTATACGGATATCCCTATTATACGGATTATTACGTTTCAAGTTGTCCTTCATTTTCTTGAATACCTCTTCATTCTCTTTGAGTCTTTTTTCATTTTCTTGCTCTTTCTGGGAGCTTTTTTTATCTTGTCCTCCAGCTCGCTGATTTGGTCCTCTGCTTCATCTAGACTGCTTTGGATTCCTTCTACTGTGTTCTTCAATTCAGAAATTGTATTCTTCATTTCCTCTTGTCTCTTATCGATAGTTTCTATGTCCTTTTCCATGCTGATATAGTTGCAGTAAGTTCCTCGTGGTTTCCCTATAGTTTTTTGTAATTCTCTCTGAGCTTATTGAGCTTCCTTAGAACCATTGTTTGGAACTCAATATCTGATAGTTTACTTGCCTCTATTTCATTTAGTTCTCTTTGTGGTGATTCCTCCTTTTCCTTCAACTGGGGGGTGTTTCTTTTTTTCCCATTTTTTGTGAGGCTCTTATCTTTTGCTTCTGCTTCTTAAATTGATCTGTCTTGATTTCCTGACTTTGCGGTGTGAACTTGTATGGTAGGAGACTACTGTTTTATCTTTCTGGATATGTCTTTGATGATGTCAGATGTTGACCCTGTCTTACCTTCAGCAGTGTGTTTGAGACTTCCAGGGATCTATTATCTGTGGCTGTCTTCTTCAGCTGTTAATCTAATCACTCTGCTCTCATTAGGCCGTCTTAGACACCACAGGGTGGGGCAGAGTCTATCCTGGGGCTAATATTAGTGGGTCCTCTCACACTGCTGCCACTCAGGGGTGCCTGAGCCAGATGGCTGCTGCCATATGGGGAATGAGTCAGCACCAGGATCCCACTGGTTACTCTCTCCATTCTTTCCCCAAAGCCTCCATCTCCAGTCTGGTCTCAGGTGTCTCTAGCCCACTCTGCCCTTGCCTTTGCTGGAGACCAGGGTAAGTGGCTGCACATAAAAATTTATGCGTTGGCCTTTTAAATGGATCTTTGTGTCTCCAACCACCTGTCTCTGGCAGAGAGCAATCCTGCTGCTTTTTGCAGCTGGTTGTTATCTGTGTTTTTTTGGGCGGGGAGCTCTGGTGCTGTAGGCTGGAGATCCCTGCTTATGGTTTAGACACCTGTCTTCTCAGTGGGATCCAACTGGCTGTTTCAATATCCTTCTGGTGCCTCCGCCAGTTGGTGCTCTGTCCACCTTCTTGAGTCTCTAGTGTACTCCTTACCAGTCAAGTTGTGCTAAAGCTGATTTTTCTGTCGGTCTGAGGTTTATAAGGCTCCTCTTTTGCCATTGTTCAGTTGTTTGTTCCAGGTGATTCCTCCACAATTTAGTTGTAATCCTAGATTGATCCTGGGAGGAGGTCAGTGTTACCTCCACTCACTCTTCAGCCATCTTGATTCTCTCTCTCCATTCCAAATTTTTTATTTGAGTCCTGGTGTCCTTCTTTTTACTGTTTCCCTGTATATTTTTCTTTATTTCATTTTGCATAGTCTTCACTTCTTCCATTTTGCAACCATAATCAATCATTTCTGTGAGCATCCTGATTACCAATGTTTTGAACTCTGTATCTGATAGGTTGGCCATCTCCTTATTGCTTAGTTCTTTTTATGGAGTTTTGAGCTGTTCTTTCATTGGGCCATATTTCTTAGTCTTGGCTTACCTGTTACGTTGTAAGGGGCAGAACCTTTGGTATTTGCCAGGGTGAGACAACCCCAGTTGCTCTGTTGTGGTGCTGTATGTGTGGATGGGTCTGAGAGGGAATAATGTTGCTTGCTTGGCTCTCAGCTTGCTTTCAGTCACTTTCCTGGCTACCCACAAGCAAATTGGCCCCTTCTGGTGCTGATTCCCAGGTGGGTAGATTTTTTTTTTTACATTCTAGGACCCCATTGGTTTCTCCAATGAGCTCTCCTGTGAGACTGGAAGTTTTTCCTACTGTCACAACCCCCACAGAATTTTATAGCCAGGGGATTTGTGGCTCTCTTTTCCCACACCATAACCCTGGGTTACACAGTCTGTCTCACTCCCCAGTTGTTCCTCCTGGTTTATTGACCCACATATGTGGGACTGTCTGCCACTGTCTTGTCTGCGTGGTCCTCCAGCCACTGTCTTTTCATGCATCCTCTCCACCCTAGCTTCTGGTTTCCTTCCATCCTACCAGTCTGAGAGAATATTTCTTTAACTCTTTGGTTGTCGGAGTTCCATACAGTTCAATTTTCTGGTGTTTCTTTCTTTTTCTTTCTTTTTCTGTCTTTCTTTTTTTTTTTTTTTTTTTAGAGAGGGGAAGAGAGGGAGAAAGAGAGGGAGAGAAACATCGATGTGGGAAGAGAAACATCGATTGGTTGCTGCTCGCATGCTCCCAAGTGGGGACCTGGCCCACAACCCAGGCATGTGCCCTAACTGGGAATCAAACTGGCAACCCTCTGGTTTATAGCCCGGCACTCAATCCACTGAGGCACACCAGCTAGGGTTGTTTTTTGTTTTTAAATTTGTTGTTGTTCTTCTTTTGGTTGTGGGAGGGGGCAAAGTATATCTATCTACACCTCCATCTTGGCTGGAAATGCCATGATTTTTACTTCTGTTAGGCTTAGTTTAACTCTGTATGTGAAACCCAAGCTGAGTTGGATCCTAGCAGATACAGTGTTAGGGCTTGTGCTGCAGTCAGGCCTTTCTTCAAGGTTCATCACAGGTCTGTCATGTCTCCGTTGCTCCTCCAGCCCCAGCTCACCCTTTAGGTTTGAAAACTGGAATGAAAACAATTTAAAGTTGGATAGTACCAAATGTTGACAAGGGTTATGGAGCAAAATAATCTCCCACACACAGCTGGTGGGAATTTAAATTGCTACAATCACTTTGAAAAGCATTTTGTCAAGACTTCTGATCAAGACGGCGACATAGGTAAATGAGGTACTTGCCTCCTCTCACAGCCACATCAAAATTGCAACTAAACAACAGAACAACCCTCATTTTGAGCTGCCTGAAATATGACTGAATGGAAGTCCTACAACTAGGGAATGAAAGAAGAAGCCACATTGATACTGTGGAAATGGGCTGGTCCCACCCCCATGTATGGTGGATAAAAGTTGGGAGGGATATCAAAAACTTTAGAGTCCCCCTGAGGAGCAAGAGTTCCCAGCCCCACACAAGGCTGCACTACCCAGGGTTCTAATACTAGGACCTGGCATTAGAGAAGTCCCCATAAATTCTGGCTGTAAAACCCAGCAGGGATTGAGGCTGAGGGACACAGAGGACTACTGGAGTTTAGACAGTTTCTCTGAAAGAGCCCATGCACAAACTTACTCAAACCCATTCCCTCTGAGCTCCAGTGCTGGGCATCAGCTTGAAAGGCACCAGAGGCATACATGGAGGACCTGAATTGGCTGTCCTCAGGATGGGGGCGGGTGGCCTTCTCAAATAGAACTGCTAGCCGAGGCCATTGTTCCTTGATGAGCCCTCCCCCAGTAGAGCAGCCAGGCAGGTGCACATGTGAGACTCTATCAACAAGGTTCACATTGTTTGCCCTGCCCTGGTGAGTCTGAGGCACTGCTCCACCCAGCTTGCAGGCCCACCCAAACTGCTTCCAGTGGCTTTTTTCATATAAATGGTCTGTCTTAGCTTATGCTTCAGATTTTCCTAAAATTGCTCAAAAGAAGCATCTAGCCTCAGTGTGCCCTGTACCTCTCACTAACCAGCCCCAAGATCAGCTTTGGGTCACAGCATGACCTCCAAGCTCAGCACAAGTAGCAGCCATCTAAGATCCCTTTATAGCTCATCCTGGATGGCCCCAGGCAAAACACAGGCAATGGCTGACCTTGGCCTACACCTCCCAGGAGGCTACAGGGCCTGTGCACTCAGTGAACAGCTATAGACCACATCAAAGCACCAACACCCAACCACCTCCACAAGCGACACACTCAACAGGTGGATTCAGCAGGCACCAGAGCCCCACTGAAGTAAGTTTTGTTCTGTGGGGTGGGTCCCTGCACAGCTGATCTTCCACAGTGGTCAGAGGTCAGTGGTTGGTGGTTGCAGTCAGTCCTTACAGCTGAATGTCCTGGGGGTAAATCCCTCCCATTAATATGCTGATAGCAATAAAAGCTCAACTACAAGAGGAGCACGTACACAGCCCACAAGCGGGGCACACCTCTCAAGTGCCCTGCTTGAGGGATCTGGGAAGCTGTGCCACTAGTCCCTACAGAACACCTACTACATTATGCCACTCTGCCAAGCTTGGGAGACATGGCAGCTCTACCTAATACATAGAAACAACCACAGGGAGGCTGCCTAAATGAGGAGACAGACATTTCCCAAATGAAAGAACAGAACTCCATGAAAAGAACTAAATAAAATGAAGACAATCAATCTACTAGATACACAGTTCAAAACACTGGTTATAAGGATGCCTAGTGAACTTAGTGGGAAGTTCAACAGCATAAAAAAGGACTAATCAGAAATGAAGGATACACTAACTGAAATAAAAATTTATAGGGAATCAATAGTTGAGTAGATGGAGCAGGAGATCAAATCAGTGACTTGGAATATAAGGAAGCAAAAAACACCCAATGAGAACTGCAAGGAAAAATATCCAAAAACATCAGGATAGTGTAAGGAGCCTCTGGGACAACTTCAGGCATACCAACATACACAGCATGGGGGTTCTAGAAGGAGAAGTGAGACTGCAAGAAATTGAAAACCTATTTGAAAAATTAATGATGGGAAACTTCTCTAACCTGGTTAAGGAAATAGACATACAAGTCCAGAAAGTGCAGAGATTCCCGAACAAGATGGACCCAAAGAGGCCTGCACCAAGACACATCATAATTAAAATGCCAAAGGTTAAAGACACAGAAAATCTTAAAAGCAAAAGAAAAACAGTCAGTTACTTACAAGGAAGCTCCCATAAAACTGTCAGCTGATTTCTCAGCAGAAACTTTGCAGGCCAGAAAGGATTGGCAAGAAATATTCTAAGTGATGGAAAGCAAGGACCTACAACCATGAGTACTCTAACCAACAAAGCTATCATTTAGAATCAAAGGACATAAAAGAGCTTCCCAGAGAACAAAACAGTGAAGGTGTTCATCGTCACAAAATCAGTACTTCAGGAAATGTTAAAGGGTCTTCATGAAGAAGAAGACTTAGGAGGAAGAGGAGGTAGAGGAGGAGAAGAAGAAGATAAATATGAACAATAAAATGGCCTTAAATATCTATCAGCAATTGACTATAAAAAGCAGAATAAATGAACAAGCAGAACAGAAACAGATTCATATATAACAGAACACTTTTTTTTAGAGCTTTTATTTATTTTTAGAGAGAGGGGAAGAGAGAAAGAGAGGGAGAGAAATATCAATGTGTGGTTGCCTCTCACCCCCCCCCCCCCGGCGCCACTGAGGATCTGGCCCACAACCCAGGCATGTACCCTGACTGGGAACCAAACCGGCAACCCTTTGGTTTGCAGGCCAGCACTCAGTCCACTGAGCCACACCAGCCAAGGCTAACAGAACATTTTAATGGTTGCTGGGTGGGAGATCGTTTCGGGGAATAGGTGAAAAAGATAAAGGGATTAAGAAGTACAAATTGTTATAGAATAGTCATGGGGATGTAAAGTACAGCATAAAGGATATAATCAATAATATTCTAGTAACTATGTATGGTGTCAGATGGGTGCAAGATTTATCAGGATGATCATTTATTAAGTTATATAATGTCCTATCACAGTTGTGTACATCTAATATAACTAATATAATGAAACTAATACAATAATGTCTGTTAACTCTCCTTAAAGAAAATGATTTAAAAATTAAAAAAAAAGAAAACATTTTATGGTGATAGTTGACAGTGTTAGTCAACAGTAAAGTTGAATACTGGGGCACACCAGCAAAGCCACTCAACATTATTTAATGACAAAAACATGGAAGCAACATCAATAGTAAGGTGGATAAACCATACATCAATTTATTTTATAGCAATGAAAATTAGTGAACCTTAGCTATACTCACTAGTATGAATGAATCTCAAAAATGTAGTATTGAGTAAAAAAAGCAAGTCATAGAAAAGTGAATATTATATCATTTTTAGTTGGTTTAGGCTGCTGTAACAAAATACCATAGACTGAATGGTTTATAAACAGTTTGTTACTCACAATTGTAGAGTCTGGCACTTTAAGATCAGGGTGCCTGCATGGTCCATTGAGAGTCCTCTTTTGGGTTGCAGACTTCTCTTTATGTCCTTTCATGGTAGAAGGAGCCTAAGAGCTCTCTGGGGCCTATTTTATTAAAGTACTATTTCCATTTACAGGGCTCTACTTTCATGGACCTAATCACCTCCTAATACTATCACCTTTGAAGTTAGGTTTCAAAATACAAATTTTGAGGGAAAATAAACGTTTAGACCATAGTATACTGTATTTGCTTAAAATGTAAAAGAGGCAAATTTAAATTATACCTTGTTAAGCTCTACATATATATGTGATTAAAACATGAAGAAAAGGATTGAGCGATTATCACAAAATTCAGGACAGTGATTATGTGGAGGAAAATGATGGGGGCATGATTAGGAAGAGGCATAGCATGGGTAAGGGGCTTTTAAAATATTGAGAGTGTTCTGTTTTTATAAACTACAGCCTAGGCACAGAGGTAGGTTCATGTTAGTATTTTTCAAACTGTGTGTTCATAATATACACTTTTCTATTTGTGTACTATTTGCACATTAAAATGATTAAAAAGATGAAGTATTTGTAAAACAAACAAACATATGACTCTTGATCCCTTTACCTTTAATAAGGACTCAAATGAGTCATGTTCCTGGAGATTTTTAAGAGGGAGAGAGATTTTTTTCAAATAAAATACTTTTTATTTGGAAATAATTTCAAACTTAGAGAAAAGTTGCAAGATTGGTTTAAAAACACCTGTTCCTCTTTTATACAGATTCATTTACTGGTTGTTTTTTTTTTTAATCCTCACCCAAGGACATCTTTTTCATTGCTTTTATAGAGAGAGAGGGGAAAGAGGGGGGGGAGAGAGAGAGAGAGAGAGAGAGAGAGACAGACAGACAGAAACATTGACGTGAGAGAGAAACATCAATTGGTTACCTTCTTGTCCCCACCCTGACTGGGGAATGATTCTGCAACCTGGGTATGTGCCCTCATCTGGAATCAAACCTGCAACCTTTCTGTCTATGGGACAATGCTCCAATCAACTGAGCCATATTGGCCAGGGCCAAATTAATTTACTGTTAACATTTTATCTTACTTATGTTTTTGTTTAAGAGGGATTTACAGTACCTTTCTATGTATTTTTTCTAAATTATTTGAGAATAAGCTGCATACATCATGTCCCTTCTCTTACCAGACACTTCACTGTGTATTTCCTAAGAGAAAGGACATTCTGTTATATAACCATGGTATGTTTATTTACTTCAAGAAATGTTAACATCAAAACAAACACTTTTATAATATTTTACCTTCCACGTTCCAATTTGTCAACTAAATAATGTCCTTTATAGCATTTGGTTTTTCCTCCACTAGAGGTTGCAGTATACATATTTTATTTATTTCTTTAATCTCTCATCTGGAACAGTTCCTGAGTCTTTCTTTGTCTTTATAATATTGATAGTTTTGAATAATTCTGAAAAAAAATTTAAGAGAAAAATTCTTATTTGAGTTTGTTTGCTGTTTTCTCATGATTACATTCAGCTTATGTTCCCTGGTCAAAATAAATGATGTCCTTTTTTTCAGAGTGTCACATCTTTGGGTTCATAATATCTATCTGACTCTCTTTGGTTATATTAATTTTGATGATTTGGCTAAGGTGTTGCAATTTTTCCACTGTAAGGAAGAGGCATTTTTAAAAGGGTTTCTTTGGAGAGAGCTGGTGGTGGGTTTTGAACCCTGTTCTCCTCTCAATGGGGAGATGTAAGCTATGTAAGCTTGTGTTTCCCCCCACATTTCAAGACAAAAAAGACAGGCTTTATCAAAGACCACTTGGAAAAGTTAATGTGTCCTCCAAATTTACCAGGTCACAGGTCACTAATATCTGAATCCTTTTCAGGAAATCCAGAGGTCAAGAGAAGGGCTGGCTTGCTGCTTGGAAGTATAGCAAAGGAGAGTTCCTAGTAGATTGGAATTAGCCGGTTCTTCCAGAGTTTGTTAGGTAATTAGTGCATGAGTATTTCCCATGAACCAGAAGTGAAAGAGAGCTTGTTTGAGGTCACTGCATTATCTGACTCAAAGGCCACACAAAGCGTGAATAGGCTTATAGAGGAGAAGCTGGTAGAGTCCCATTGAATTCCTATTGGTTAGATGTGAATAAAATACTAGGAATAAAGTGTATCTTTTCAAGTCAAGAATCACAGATGAAATTCCAACAATGATTTGTGGGGGTTATTTTTAAAGAACCCATGAAGAGTCCTAAAAAAGAGTTAGTTTTAAGTATCTATAAGCTCTGGCTGGTGTGTTTCAGTGGATTAAGTCCCGACCTGCAAATCAAAATGTTGCTGGTTTGATTCCCAGTCGGAGTGCATGCCTGGGTTTTGGGCCAGACCCCCAGTTGGGAGCATGTGAGAGGCAACTGATTGATGTTTCTCCCATGCATCAATATTTCTCCCCCTCTCTTCCTCCCTCCCTTTCCTTCTCTTTAAAAATAAATAAAATCTTAAAAAAAAAATCTACAAGCATAGAAAGCATGAAACCAATTTATGACCTCACCTGTAAATATGAACATTTCTCTCCTCTGGATGGAGTGGAGTAGGCTAGGAAGGAAGGCTAGTAAAACTCCAGTGAGGAATGTAGAAGCTTGAAGAGGAGAAAGAGGGCCATGCTCCCCTCTGCCATTTAAAGGGGCTAGCCCATTGCCAAGACCGTCTGTGGCATAGGAGAGATTTAACATTAAGTTAACTTTGAAGCTCTCATTATTTTGGGGGATCAAACATTTTAATTTAAAATGGGATTGTAACTATATGGTTTAAATAAACTATAGTACCTTCAATTATCTAAGAATAATAAAACAAATTGTGATTGCTTTAGTTTTCATTGAGGAAGAGGAAAGAACAATTCTGAATAAAATTTATTTACTTGTCTGAAAAATCCATTTTGAATAGGGGATATATTAACTTAAAAGAAAAATATGAATATTGTATACTTTTTTCAACCTTCAAAACTGAAACTCTGTGCTCATTAAACAATAACTCCCTATTCTCTTCTTCCCTATTTCCTGGCTACCAGGGACTTTCGGTCTCTGTGAATTTAACTATTTCAAGTACCATATATAGCAGGAATCATACAATATTTGTCCTTTTATAACTGGCTTATTTCACTTGGCACAATACCCTCAAGATTCATCCATGTAGTAGCATGTGGCAGAAATGCCTTAGTTTTTAAGGCTAAATAATATTTCCTTGTATGTATATCACATTTTGTTTGTCCATCTGTTGATGGGCATTTGGGTCTTCTACTTTTTGGCTATTGTGAATAATGCTGCCATTAACACAAGTGTACAAATATCTGTTGTAGTCCCTGTTTTCAGTTCTTTGGAGTATATACCTAGCAGTGGAATTGCTGAATCTTATAGTAATTCTATATTTACCTTTTTGTGGATCTGCCAAACTGTTTTTCACAGTGGCTGTACCATTTTACATTCCAACTAGCAATGCAAGGGAGTTCCAGTTTCTCCATATCCAACACTTATTTTCTGTGTTTTTGGTACTAACCTTCCTAATGTGTGTAAAGTGGTATTTATTATAGTTTTGATTTCCATTTCCCTAGTGACTGATTATGTCCCTTTTCATGTACCTATAGGTCATTTGTATATTTTCTCAGATGAAATGCCTATTCAAGGTCTTTATTCATTTTTGAATGGGGTTGGTTGTGTTGTATTGTTTAGTTGCAAGAGTTCTTCACATACTCATATACAGTGTGGGGAAAAAGTGGGTTTACAGTTGTGAGTACATGAAACAGTTTATTCTTATATTGTTATTTATTAATTATGTATTATTTTCCCATACCAACAGCTGTAAACTTACTTTTGCCCCACCCTGTATTCTAGATATAAACCCTTTATCAGATGTATGATTTGTGAACATTTTCTCCCATTCTATGGGTTGTCTTTTCACTTTCTCGATAATGTACTTTGATGTACAAAAGTTTAATTTTTATGAAATCCTACTTATCTATATTTTGTTGTTGCCACCCATGCTTTTTCTATCATATCCAAGAAATCAAATCTAATACCATGAAGATTTCTCCTGGAATGTGGGCTGCTCTCTCCAAGGCTGCCTGCTGTGGGGCTAAGAGATAGCAACCACTATGCAAGAGTTAAAATTCACCAAACTTTACAGACCTCTTTGTCAATCTCTATCCTGATGTTGCAGGTGTTTGACTAAACTCCAAAATAGTTACTTCATAACTTCATATAGTTTCGCTGGTTCAACAGTTATTTAAGTAGAGGGATGGATTCCTGGATATCTTCTGTGAAGTCCCTTTCTGTGTGTGTGTGTGTGTGTGTGTGTGTGTGTGTGTGTGTTTTAACTTGACATTATATCCTGGAGATCTTTCTGTATAGCAGTACATGTAAATCTTCTTCATTCTCTTTAGTAGCTACATAACATTCTGTAGTATGGATATACCAGGGTTTATTTAACCTGTCCCCTATGGCTGAATACATGGGCTTTATGCAGTATTTCACTATTATGAACAGTGATGTAATGAAAAATCATGTCTGTATAAATTTGTACATGTACAGGTTACATACACAAGTGTATCAGTGGGACTCATTTATAAAAGTAGAATTGCTGGGTGAAGGGTAAATATATTTGCAGTTCGGGCAAATATTTCTAAAAGACCCTCTGTAGATATTATACCCTTATAAATACCACCAGTGAAGTATGAGAGTTTCCCAAAGTTTCAATAACAAAGTATTTTAAACATTTGGAATTTTGCCACTTTGGTAGGTAAGAAATGACATCTCAGTGTAATTTGAATTTTTCTCTTATTATGAGTGAGGGTGTGTCTCTTTTCATATGCTTAAGGATTATTTCTGGAAAAAAATTTAAGAGGACACAAAGAACACAAATAAAATTACCTTCCAATTGCATCTATAAAGGTTATTTGTTCAATGTGGTAGTTATATTTCAATTGCAAAAGGTGTCAGTGGGAGCTGCAACTTGTTGCTGCCTCATAGGAGAAGACAAGCAAGAGATGAGGAGAAAGGAAAGTCAGTTGAAGAGATAGGGGAAGAGAAACTTTTTTAAGACACAGACTGAATATTGTAGAATATATGTAAGTGTGCTACAGGACTTGAATTGGATGGTGTTTCTGAGTTTTCTCCACGCTTTTCTTTTAATGGCTTTGAGGAAAGGCTCAGTGTGATTATTCTAGGAAGTGAATTACAATAGGCTTTAATTGAGCTCTAACTACATAGGATATTCAGGATTCTTAAACTAGCCACTTACCACTGGTGTTCTAGGCCTTTTGGGTTATATGGCTTGGATTACAGCTACTCAGCGAGGGTTATTTTCAGCAGCTTTGAAAGTGTTGTGTGTAAATAATTTTAAATAATAACAGTTATAAAGGATAAGTAATTTAGTTTGCCTACTTGTCTGGTAGCATGAATATCCTAGGAGAGCATACTTAATAAGAATCTTAAACAACATGGGGGTGGCGGCACTGGGAAGATGGGAGCTTGAAGGGGAATGTGGAAGAAGCACAGAGGATGCACATCTACAGCTATTTCCATGAGGAGGATGTAACCGGGATCTGAGTAGAGTCTATATAACCTTCAGTGCACAAGGGTTTCAGTTTCTCTACATCCTTGACAGTACTTATTTTCTGTTTTTTTTTTTTTTAAATAATAACCATCCTAATGGCAGTGAACTGATATCTCATTGGTTTTAGTTTGCATTTCTCATTTTTTCCCCATTTTTTAAATTGACTTTCTCCCTTTTCCCCTCCACCCTACACCACCCCTCCTGCAACATCCCCCCTCCCCCACTCAGTTCATGTCCATGGGCTGTACATATAAATTCTTTGGCTTCTCCATTTCCTGTACTATTCTTAACTCCCCCCTGCCTATTTTGTACCTACTATTTATGCTGTTTATTCCCGGTACATTTCCCCCTCCCTCTCCCCTCTGTTTTACTGTTCATAGTTTTTGATCTTCTTTTTCTTAAATAAGTCCTTTTAACATTTCGTATAATAAGGACTTGGTGATGATGAACTCCTTTAACTTGACCTTATCTGAGAAGCACTTTATCTGCCCTTCCATTTTAAAGGATAGCTTTTCTGGATAGAGTAATCTTGGATGTAGGTCTTTGCTTTTCATGACTTTGAAAACTTCTTGCCAGTCCCTTCTTGCCTGCAAGGTTTCTTTTGAGACATCAGCTGATAGTCTTATGGGAACTCTTTTGTAGGTAACTGTCTCCTTTTCTCTTGCTGCTTTTAACATTCTCTCCTTATCTTTAATCTTGGGTTACTCTTCTCATTTTTTTTAAAATTCTTACTTCTTCATTCTGTTCAGGTTGAATGTTATTCTCTTCCTTCTGCTCCAAATCATTGATTTGAGTCCCAATTTCCTTCCCTTTACTGTTGGTTCCCTGAATATATTTTTTAATTTCACTTTGCATTGCCTTCGCTTTTTTCTCCATTTTGTGGCCATACTCAGCCAATTCAGTGAGCATCCAGATTACCAGTGTTTTGAACTGTGCATCTGATAGGTGGGTTATCTACTCATCACTTAGTTCTATTTTTGGAGCTTTGACTTGTTCTTTCATTTGGGCCATATTTCTTCGTTTTAGCATGACTGTTATGTTAGAAGGGGCAGAGGCTTAGGTATTTCCCAGGGCAGGGCAGGGCAACCCAGGTTGCTGAGGTGTGATGCTCTCTGTTGGGGAGGAGCCTGAGAGGGAACAATGCCACTTGCCAGGCTCTCATCTGGCTTTCAGACACTTCTCCCGACAACTCACAAGCAAATTGGGCCCTTCTGATGCTGATTCCTGAGGGGGTGGATTTCTGTACATTCTAGGACCCCATGGGTCTCTACATCGGACTTCTCCTGTTGCTGCAACATCCACAGGTTTTTACCTCCAGAGATTTTGAGGCTTCTTTTCCCCACACTGGAACCCTGGGTTGCATGATCTGTCTTGTTCTCCAGCTGTTCCCCTGGTTTATCCTCATGCAAATGTGGGACTGCTGGTCTGCCAGCCACCACCTTGGCACATGGCTTCTCTGGCCCAGCTGCCCGTCTCCACCCCTCCTACTGGTCTGGATGAATGTTTCTCCTTTAGCTCTTTGGTTGTCGGACTTCCTTATAGTTCAATTTTCTGGCAGTTCTGGTTATTTTTTGTTTTTAAATTTGTTGTTGTCCTTCTTTCACTTGTGCGAAGAGGCAAAGTATATTTACCTACACCTCCATCTTTTGCCAGAAGTTCCGCATTTCTCAGCAATGTAATGATGAGCATCTTTTCATATTCTTGTTGGCCATTTGCATATTGTCTCTGGGAAGTGTCTATTTAAGTTAAGTTCTTTGCCTATTTTTAATTGGGTTATTATTTTGTTGTTATTAAGTTGTAAGAGTTCTTTATATATTCTGGATATTAACCCCTTTTCATATATGATATATGATTGGAAAATATTTTCTCATATTCCATAGGCTGCCGTTTTATTCTGTTATATCCATTGGTACACAGTTTTTAAGTTTGCTGTAGTCCTATTTGTCCAATTTTTTTGTTGTGCCTTTTTGTGCTGTATCTAATAAATCATTGCCAAATTCAATGTCATAAATCATTTCCCATATGTTTTTACCTAGGAGCTTTATAGTTTTGGGTCTTACATTTAGATCTTCAGTCCATTTGAATTGAAAACATTTTTATTTCACCTTTATTTTTGCTGATACAGAATTCTATTTATTCTTTCAACTTTAAAAATGTCACTTCAGACTGTCAAGATGGAGGCATAGATAAACATGCCTTGCTCCTATGCACAACTATAGCAAAAAAAATACAGCTAGACTACAAAACAAATACACCCAGACTTGTCAGAAAATTGAGCTATGTGGAAATTCACAACCAGGGATTTAAAGAAGCCACATTCATCCAGAGGGGCAGGAGGGGTGGAGATACAGAGAGGCACCAAGGGACATGGAGAAAGTGGAGGGGTAGAGAGATATGAAGACATGGAGTGTTAATGGAGAGGCAGGAAGGAGTGGTCCCACATCCATGTGTGGTGGATAAAAAATGAGAGGAATACCTCAGGAGTAAGGGATCCCAGCCCCAGACCAGACCACCCAGCCCTGGGTTCCAGCACCAGGAAGATAAGCCCCCATAACTTCTCACTGTAAAACCAGTGGGGGCTGGGGTGATGAAATAAACTGTGGATTCTGAAGAGACTCCTCTTAAAGGGCCCACAATGGACTTAGGACTCATGCAGACCCACACCCCCTGGGATTCAGCACCAGGGCAACAGCTGGAAGGGCACCAGTAGCATATGGAGAGAAAGTGAAGTACCAGTGCTGGGAGACAGATTTTTCCTGGGAAAAACTCTAGAGACCAGGTAGTGGTATTGTCCCCTCTCCAAGCCCTCTTGCACGCAGAGTCACAGAGTGCTTGACACAGGTTGACCTGCCCTGATAATTACAGAAGGCTCCACCCCATACAACTTAACAGGTGTGCTTTTCCACAAAAGGCCACACTGCTAAGGGAGTCAAAGCAGCTCTACCTAATAACACAGAAACAAACACAGGGAGGCTGCAAAACTGAGGAGGCAAAGAACTATGGCCCCCCAAAAAAGCAGAACAAAATACAGAAAAAGAACTAAATGAAATGGAGATAAGCAGCCCATTGGAAGCAGAGTTCAAAACACTGGTTATCAGGATGCTCCAGGAACTCATTTGGTACTTCAACAACATAAAAAAGACCCAAGAAGAAATGAAAATTACATTAAGTGAAATAAAGACAAATTTACAGGGAACCAACAGTGGAGGGGATGAAGCTGAGAATCAAATCAGCAGTTTGGAACATACAGAAGAAAAAAACATTAAATGAGAACAGCAAGAAGAAAAAAGAATGAGAAAAAATGAGGATAGCCTAAGGACTCTCTGGGGCATCTTAAAATGTACCAACATCTGAATAATAGGGGTGCCAGAAGAAAAAGGGAAAGAACAAGAAATTGAAAACTTATTTGAAAAAATAATGAAACAAAACTTCCTTAATTTGGTGGAGGAAATAGACATACAAGTCCAGGAAGCACAGAGAGTCCCAAACAAGATGGACTGAAAGAGGAACACACCAAGACACATCATAATTAAAATGCCAAAGAGAGAATCTTAAAAGCAGCAAAAGAAAAGCACGTAGTTACCTGCAAAGGGGTTCCCATGAGACAGTCAACTGATTTCTCAAAATAAGCTTTGCAGGCTAGAAGGGACTGGTAAGAAGTATTCAGAATGATGAAAAGCAAGGACCTACAGCCAAGATCACTCTATCCAGAAAAGCTATTGTTTAGAATTGAAGGGCAAATAAAGTGCTTCCCAGATGAGATACAACTGAAGGAGTTCATCATCACCAAGCCATTATTATATGAAATGTTAAAGAGACATATTTAAGAAAAGTAAGATCAAAACTGTGAACATTAAAATAGCAGTAAACTCCTCCCAACTATCAACAATTGAATCTAAAAAAACCCCAAAAACCAAACAAACTAAGCAAACAAGCAGAACAGAAACAGAATCATAGATAAGGAGATCATTTGGAGGGTTATCAGTTGGGAGGGGGAAAGGGGAGAATGGGGGAAAAGGTGCAGGGATTAAGAAGTACAAATTGGTAGGTACAAAATAGACAAGGGTACGTTAAGAACAATATAGGAAATGGAATAGCCAAAGTATTTGCATAACCCATGGACATGAACTAAGGAGTGGGGGATTGCTAGAGGCAATGGGGGTATCAGGTAGGGCAAGAAAAGTGGGAAAATTGGGACAACTGTAATAGCATAATCACTAAAATATATTTCAAAAGTCATTTTCATTGTCATATTTCATAATTTCTTTTGAAAATTTAACTTTCAAACATTTTTGCCCCTTAAGATAGTGTCATTTTAATCTTGTTTTTAAGGTTTTTCTCTTTATATTTGGTTTTCTTCAGTTTGACTATATATGTCTAGGTGTGGTTTTCTCTGTATTTCATGTGTGATTTGTAGAACCTTTTTTTCTTTTTTTTGAGAGAGAGAGAAAGAGAGCGAGAGAGAGAGCAAGCTGTTGTTCCATTTATTTATGCATTCATTGTATTTTTCTTATATGTGCCCTGACTGGGAATCAAACCCACAAGCTTGGTGTGTCAAGACGATGCTCCAGCCAACTGAGCTACCCAGCCAGGGTTTATAGAGCATATTGAATGTATGGCTTAATATCTTTAATCCGTTTTGGAAAATTTTTGTCTATTTAAAAAAAAATATTTATTTGTTTTTAGAGAGAGGGAAAGGAAGGGAGAAAGGGAGGAGGAGAAACACTAATGTGTGAGAGAAACATTGATTGGTGCACCCTAACTATGTTATGGTTACAACCCAGGCATGTACCCTGACCAGGAATGGAAACAGCAAACTTCAACTTTGTGGGAAGATACCCAACCAACTGAGTCACACTGATCAGGGCTGTCTACTGTTTTTTAACATTATTGGTTTTGTTCCATTAATTTTCTCTTTTGCTTCTCCAGCTCCAATTACATGGATGTTAAGACCTTTCCAACCATGCATCCCTCAGTAAATCCACTTGATCTCATGGTGTATGATTTTTTTAATGCATTGCCATATGCAGTTTGCTAATATTTTGTTGAGGATTTTAGCATCTATGTTCATCAGAGATATTGGCCTATAAATTTCTTTGTAGTATCTTTTTCTGGTTTTGGAATTAGGGAAATGCTAGTCCCATAAAACGTGCTTGGGAGTCCTCCCTCCTCTTCCATTTTTTTTTTTGAATAGTTTGAGAAGGAGAGGTGTCAGTTCTTCTCTGAATGTTTGGTGCAACTCACCTGAGAAGTTATCTATTCTAGCACTTTTGTTTGTTGGGAGTTTTTTGATCACTGCTTCAATATCACTAGTTGTAATCTGTCTAGTAAGATTCTCTGATTCTTTCTGTTTGAATTTTGAAAGATTGTATGCTTCTAGGAATTTATTCATTTCATCCAGATTGTCCAATTTGTTGGCATATAGATGTTCATAATATTTTCTTACAACTTTTTTTATTTCTTTGGTGTCAGTTGTTACTTCTCTCTCATTTCTAATTTTATTTATTTGGGTCCTCTCTCTTGATCATCCTGGTTAAATGTATGTCAGTCTTGTTTATCTTTTCAAAACACCAGCTCTTGGATTCATTGGTCATTTGTATCACTTTTTAATACTCTATTTTGTTTATTTCTGCCCTGATCTTTATTATTTCCTTTCTTCTACTCACCTTGGACTTTGTTTTTTGTTTTTCCAGTTCCTTTAAGTGTAAAGTTAGATTGTTTATTTGAGCTTTTTCTTGTTTCTTGAGATAGGCCTGTAATGCTATAAATTTCCCTCTTATGACAGTGCCTAATCGCTGGGTGTAAAATTTTTTGTATCTCATCCAAATTTTTAAAAATCAAAATCTTTTTAAAAAAAGATTTTATTTATTTTATTTTTAGACATAGCGCAAGGGAGGGAGAAGTAGAGGGAGAGAAACAACAATGTGTGGTTGCCTCTCATGCACCCCCTACTGGGGACTTGGCACATAACCCAGGCATGTGCCCTAGACTGAGAATTGAACCCATGACCCTTTGGTTCACAGGCTGGCACTCAATACACTGAGCCACACCAGCCAGGGCTAAAAATCTAAATCATTTTTATCTTGTCAGCTTTTATATTGTATTGGTGAAAGAGCACGTGTATCTTCTTTCACAACAGGATAAGGCACAGTGTGTATATTGGCGATTTATATGATTTATCCTCAATGCCTTGAAGAACAAGGTTGCATAAATTATAAAGTACATGTGTGTATACTTTAGTTAGTCATGTTGTTCAAATATGGTAAGTCAAACTGCTGGAGTGTTATTGATATATAAAAGGAGGCCTTGTGGATTTAGCACTGCCTGATGCATGTCAATGTTGAGTAGCATTTGTATGAATATATAGGCATAGGTAGGAATTACTTTGCCTATTCATTGGATATTGTACTTCGGTGAAATACTGATTCAGGAGGCTAAAGTTACTGGTTAACTTTACTTCCTCTCCGTATTTAGGTTTTGGGTATGTGCTCTTTTTATTAACAAAGAGCTTGGTGTATCTTTAGTAGCAAAACTCTTCATAGCATATCCACTGAAATGGTGTGTAGAAATGAGCTTTCTTAGAATATACAAGAAATAGTTGTTATTTATTTATACACTTTTATTTTGCAAGTCAGGAATGTTTTTAAGAAGTACAGCATTGCCTTGACTGGTGTAGCTCAGTGGATTGGACTTCCTTCCGCAGAAGCCCATGGCTGGGTTGTGGGCCAGGTCCCCAGGTGGGGACGTTGGGGACATGGGAGAGGCAGTCAATTGAATTTTCTCTCACATTTTTGTTTCTCTCCCCCTCTTTCTCCCTTCCTTCCCTTCTTTTCTCTCTAAAAATAAACAAATAAAATCTTTTTAAAAAGTAAAGCATTCATGCAGAGAAAGATTAATAAGCATACAGTTTGACGAATTTTAATGAGGTAAACACACCTATGTAAACAACACCTAAATCAAAAAGGAAGTATTTCTAGCTCAGCAGAAGCCCCCTACTCACAGCCCCTCTCTGTTATTGTTCCACCAAAGGTAAATACTATCCTGACTTCTAACACCATAAATTGCTTTGCCTATTTTAAACAATATAAATGGGATTACACTGTATGCTCACTCTTGTGTCTGGCTGCTTTTGTTCCTCCAATATTTGTTCAGCCCAATATTTGTGATAGTCATTCCCCGTTGTGTAGGCAGTAGTTCATTCATGCTCCATGAAACACCTTAAACATACATCAAAGCATACAGAATAGTATAGTGAATCCTTCCTTATTTCTTATCCAGCTTCAATGATGATCAACTCTTGGCCAATCTTGTTTGAATAATCCTCTCATCCACTGTCCCCAACTCCAGATTATTATGAGGTAAAATTTACATATGATATTTTTTCCTAGGCACTCAATATATCTTTTTCTTATATGTTCAGTAGTTTTACTATATCATATCTTGGAGTTGGCTGTTGTGTCCTGATATTGTTAGATATGCATCATACACCTTCAATATATAACTTCAAGTCATTTTTTTCTCATTAGGAAAGTTTTCTGAAAATAGAGTTTTTAAATATTCATTCTTTACTACGTGGTGTTCTTTGAGATTTCCCTCTTTCACCATTTCTATGGCCACTTTCTGAAGTCTTTTTAATCATTTTATTTTTTCAAGTATATTTTATTTATTATGCTATTACAGTTGTCCCATTTTTTTCTCCCCTTTTTCGCCCTCCACCCTGCACCATCCTCCATCCAGCATTCCCCCCCTTAGTTTATGTCCATGGGTCATACATACAAGTTCTTTGGCTTTTCCATTTCCTATACTATTCTTAACCTTCCCCTGTCTATTTGGTACCTACCAGTTTTGTTTCTTATTCCCTGTACCTTTTCCCTCATTCCCCCCTCCCTACTCCTGCTGATAACCCTCCATGTGATCTCCATTTCTGTGATTCTGTTCCTGTTCTAGTTGTTTGCCCAGTTTGTTTTGTTTTTGTTTTTGTAGATTCAGTTGTTTATAGTTGTGAGTTTGTTGTCCTTTTGCTGTTCATAGTTTTGATCTTCCTCTTTTTCTTATATAAGCCCCTTTAACATTTCATATAATAAGGGCTTGGTGATGATGAACTCCTTTAACTTTACCTTATCTGGGAGGCACTTTTTCTGCGTGCCTTTCCATTCTAAATGATAGCTTTCCTGGATAGAGGAATCTTGGATGTAGGTCTTTGCCTTTCATGACTTTGAATACTCCTTTCCAGGCCCTTCTTGCCTACAAGGTTTCTTTTGAGAAATCAGCTGATAGTCTCACGGGGACTCCTTTGCAGGTAACTGTCTCCTTTTCTCTTGCTCCTTTTGAGATTCTCTCCTTATCTTTAATCTTGGGTAATTTAATTGTGATGTGTCTTGATGTGTTTCTCCGTGGATCCAACTTCTTTGGGACTCTCTGAGCTTCCTGGACTAGCATGTCTATTTCCTTCAGTAGATTGGGGAAGTTTTCCTTCACTATTTGTTCAAATTAGTTTCTAATTTCTTGCTCTTCCTCTTCTCCTTCTGGCACCCCTATAATTCAGGTATTGGAATGTTTAAAGTTGTCTCAGAGGTTCCTAAGCCTCTCCTCTTCTTTTTTTTTGAATTCTTGTTTCTTCATTCTGTCCTGTGGAATGTTTATTTCTTCCTTCAGTTCCAAATCTTCTGTTCCTTCTGTTGATTTGAGTCCCAGTTTCCTTCCCTTTACTGTTGGTTCCTGGTATATTTTTCTTTATTTCACTTTGTATGGCCTTCACTTCTCCCTTTATATTGCGTCTGTACTTAGTTGTTTCTGTGAGCATCCTAATTACCAGTGTTTTGAACTCTGCATCTGATATGTGGCTATCTCCTCGTTGCTTAGTTCTTTTTCTGGAGTTTTGGTCTGTTCTTTCATTTGGGCCATATTTCTTTGTCACAGCACACTTATTATGTTGTAAAGGGCAGAGCCTTAGGTATTTGCCAGGGTGGCATTACCCCAGTTGGTGCGTTGTGGCACTGTATGTAGGGGAGGGGCAGGGAGGAAAAAATGCCATTTGCTAGCTCTCGCCCTGCTTTCAGTCACTTTCCTGGCTACCCGCAAGCAAATTGGGCCCTTCTGATGCTGATTCCTAGGTGAGTGGGTTTGGGTATGTTCTAGGACCCCGTGAGTCCCTCCAATGGACCTATTATGAGACTGGGAATTTCTCTGTCTACTGCAACCCCCACAGATTTTTACAGCCAGAGGTTTTGATGCTTTATTTCCCTGCCCTAGAACCCTGGGTTGCGCAGTCTGTCTTGCTCCCTAGCTGTTCCTCCTGGTTTATCTGCATGCAAATGTGGGACTGCCTGGTCCGCTAGCTTCCACCCACTCACCCCCACCACCCGCATGTGTCAGCCTCCACCTTGCCGTGTGTCCTCTCTGCCCCAGCTGCCCATTTCTGCCCCTCCTAGCAGTATGGATAAATGTTTCTTCTTTAACTTCTTGGCTGTCAGACCTCCATACAGTTCAATTTTCTGGCAGTTCTGATTGTTTTTAAATTGGTTGTTGTTATTCTTTTGGTTGTGCGAGGAAGCAAGGTGTATCTACCGATGCCTCCATCTTGGCTGGAAGTCTCTTAATCATTTTCTTAATTTCTTTTTGATTAAAACTTTTTTAACTTCATCTTCTATATTTTTCATAAGGCTATTCTTTTTTGTATTTGCTCTTGTGCTACTTCTAAAGTAATCTTCATTTATGAAGTTAATTTTTGTAATATTTGTTATATTTTGGATCCTATCATGTAATTTTGAATTATAATTTTTATTTATGTGTTTTCTCAAATCTGTCATTTTATTAGTTTGTTTTAGCTCATTTTAAATCATTAGTTTGTGATTTAAATGTTTTATGGGCATATTTTATACCTTTCATTTTATTTATGGATACTATAGATGCTATCCTAGTATATTTTTCCTCACAATTTGAGATTTGACTGCCTCAATCTTTGTTACTCACTTTCATGTAAAATTAGTTTGCCTGAACTTTTACAAGGGAGTAATGAGTCAGTGTAACTTTTCTAGCTTCCTGGTTTAAAGCTTCCCTTTCTGTTGGTCTTACAAAGTGTTCAAAAATATTGTCTTGTATTTCCTGAGGTCTCTTGGCTTTACTTTTTATCTGGACTTTCTTTTACCTTTGTCCCCATGTCCCTATGCAAGTCAATTTGGATTCTACTTGCCTTCGTTCCCATTTCAATGTGATGATTTTTGCTGTTTGCATTTTCTAAAGCTCATGATATACCTGCTTCTGTCGGCTTCCTCCCTCACAAATGCTGATATTAGGCAGATCTTGTGCCGTCTTGTGTTTTTTCTTCTACTCACTTCTGTTTTGGCATTTGTGAGCTTAGCCTGTCACTCTGTTTTGTTGTAGTTGTTTAAAGCTTTTTAGTTTTGCTACTCTAGTTTTTATGTTTATTTGGGTGGATTTGGGAGATTAAAAAACTGTATCCTCATCACCACCATATTCTGTAATGTACAGCGTCCAGCAGAAGTAACTCCTGCTTGAATATGATTGGTAGGGTAATAAAATAGGTGTAATAATTTATAGTTTTAATTTGAACATTTCACCTAAAATGTCATTTGGTGTTCTTGAGTGTGATATTGTTATATTACAGAATTACATGCTTATGATATTGTAATAAAAGATTTTGTAATAAAGAAGGCATTTTATTTGTGCAAGACCCTGTATTTTAAAACGTATTGTCCTGTGGCTTATTAGACCCCATTAAAGTAATTTCATGCTAGTAAGTATAGATATTTTTCCTTTTGCTTTATCAATAACTTTTCTGTCAGTTGATCAAAATTAGCAAATCTCTGCCTTAGATTCCTTGAATTTCATAAATCTTCAGTACATGTCTAACTTTTAAATAGGTATCTTTGCTGAAGAACCTAGTACTCTATATCTTACTCCTGGGGTAAAAAATTAGCTGACTTTTTACCTTTGATTCTTTGTGGGCCCAACTCGGCTTTAACAACTCTGTTTTCTCCTTTCCTCACTTTAGTCCTCTTGTTTCTCCTACTATCTTAGAATCATATACCCAGTTTCACTGCTTTAAAAAAGTTCAGCCTATCAGTGGAGAAACTTAATCACA
Source organism: Pteronotus mesoamericanus (assembly GCF_021234165.1). NCBI lineage: Eukaryota > Metazoa > Chordata > Mammalia > Chiroptera > Mormoopidae > Pteronotus > Pteronotus mesoamericanus. The sequence goes on from NW_026555109.1 coordinate 2,401,275, forward strand.
ATATATGCCACAATATAATAAATGTCATAAAAAACGTGTTATCAGAGTTCAGAGGAAGAAATAATTCTGGCCAGGGAAATCTAAGAAGACTTCACAGAGTAATTTATATCTGAGTGAGGCTTTGAGGAAGTGAAAATTAAGTAGATGGGTAAAACAACTTACTCAAGGAAACCATTTTAGAGCATTTCCCTTGATAGTGGATCATTTGTCAAAGATTTTATTGCATAGATTCTCTTCTAGGAGTTTTATAGGTTCAGATCTTACATTTATGTCTTTAATTTATTTTGAGTTTATTTTTGTGTATGATATAAGAAATTGGTTGAGTGTCACTTTTGAATCATCATTTATTGAAGAGACTGTCTTTACCCTATTGTATGTTCTTGCTTTTAGTCCTAGATTAATTGACCATATAGGCTTGGATTTATTTCTGGACTCTTTATTCTGTTCCATTGATCTATGTGTCTGTGTTTATGTCAGTGCTATGCTGTTTTGGTTACTAAAGCCTTGTATGGTAGTGTAATATCAGGTAGCATGATACCTCAAACTTTGTTCTTTTTCAATATTGCTTTGATTTTTCAGGGTCTTTTGTCTAAATCAGCATTTCTTTAAAGATTATGCAACCACTGAAGTCTTCTTTTGGTCATCAGAGAATCTCTTTAAGCATCAGGTTAGAGACCTCAAATATCTCTCTCAGGGGATGTTTTTCTATCTCACTGTGGTATGTGAAGTCACCACCTTGGTACATAAATCCCGGAATAGTTCTGTGAAAGCAGGAACCTTTATAACAAAATGCTTTTCCCCAGTGCTCAGAGCATGAAAATTTTCTACTCTTTGGAACTTTGTCTGCAAACTCCAAGGAGATGTAGCCCAAGGGCTTGCTTTGGCAATGATATCAAAGAATATGGTGGGGTTGGCCATGGCTGAACACGAATGCAGGGTGCTCTGGGGCTGTAGCATCTGCAAGGCCCCTTGTAAAGAGTTTTAAAGGGTTGTTTCACCTGTCTCTTGCAGCCATCAGTTTTTCTCCTCTATACTGTACCATTTACAGCATATGTATACCCATATATACTGTCCTATCTCTCATCTTCTATTTCTCATTCTCTTTTACAGCAAAAATCCTTGAAAGAGTTGTCTACATTTGCTGTCTTTAATTCTCTTCACCTTCTCTTCACAATTTCTATTCCAAAACCTGGGCATAGTTCCTCTATATTGTTATAGAGGGCACACAAATGTTCATCTCTACGCTGATGACATTTAACCATTTTGACTGATACATTTCTGTCATTTAGGTTTTTTTTATCCTCACCTGAGGATAAGTTTACTGATTTTAGAGAGGAAGGGGAAGAGAGGGAGAAAAGAGAGAGAGACAGGCAGACAGACAGACAGACATTGATGTGAGAGAAGCATCGATCGGTTGTCTTCCATTTGCTCCCCAACCTGCAACTTGTGTATGTGTGCTGACTGGGAATCAAACCCACAACCTTTTGGTGTATGGAAAAATGCTTCAACCAACTTAGTCACCCGGCTAAAGTGCCATTTGGTTTTAAATCCAAAATTCATAGTGTCTCAAAAGGAAAAGGCTCAATTAAAAAAAAAAAGTAGTTGGGATGTACTTCAAGTTAACAAGACCTTTAGCTTCTGAACACACAGCCCAGAATTACCTTCCATCATGGCTTTAAACAAAGGTCTGGTTCCATAGTTGTCTCTGCCTAGGAATACTTTCTTATTAGCAGCATTCAATAAAAAAAATGCAAGCACCCCATCCAACCTGCATATTGCTTGCTCAGTTCCTCCTTTGTCATAAAGATGAAAGATTATCTCATCATCCATTTTCCTGTAGTAATCAAATTCAAAATGGTTTTGGATCTCCTTAGGGATGTAGATTTTCCCAGTGTAACCGAGCCACTGAAAAATAAGGATATCTCTTTGCCTGAGTTGGTGGTATTCCAAGCACCTGGTCAACTACCGCCAACCAGTGAAATCCAAAGTGGCAGTTGGTGTATCAGTTGACATTGTAAGGACTAAATGCATCTGGATGTCTTTGTACAGTCTTCATAGCAACTCAGACACTGGTCAGAGAAAGACAATCATCACTGCCCAAAAGGGCCCAAATGTGCAGTGGAGTGATTGGCTCTTTGGGCATAAGTAAGTCAGGCTAGTGGGATGAGTGGAGGCAGGAACTATGGACTGTTTCCACTGTCTGTTTTTAATATAAGCATATCTATAGATCTAGATCTATAGTCCTCCTTTCTTAGATAAATGCTAGCAAATTTACACATTTTTGTTTACCTTAATTTTTTTTCTCTCAACAATATAGGGTGAGCAAAAGTAGGTTTACAGTTGTTCATATGGAAAATAATATAATACATAATAATACAAAAACAGACTCTGTGCTTTGTGTACTCACAACTGCAAACCTACTTTTGCCCTACCCTGTATATTCCGGCAGTCACTCTACTGTTGCTTATAAAGACTTTTCTCATTCCTTTTTATAGGCACATAGTACTCCATTGTATGGATGTTCTGGTACATTGAAAGAGGGAAGAATGGTATTGGGAAAGATCCAATGCATGGGAAATGTTTTTTAAGAGGAGGCTTTTTATTTTGCCAAGTTGTGGGTAATTTGAGGATCCAGAAGAGGATAGAATGATCATACCTCTACTAAGAGAACATTAGTAACACAAGATTGCTGCTGATTCTACATAATAAACCTCTTTGTTCTCTGAGCTGAAGAGGAGTTGGAAGTACTTGAAGAAAGAAATAGACTTTTCCTTCCCTCCTGTACTTCCTTACTTTATACATTCTCTGTTATTACATTAGGTTTTAAAGCAAGCATAGAGTTAACCTAGAATACAGCTATCTCTCATAGGAGAGAAATCTTCTATGAGATCTAACAGATTCCTCTCCTAAGAGAAATATCAAGGAATCTCTCTTTTCACCTTTGTGAAACCACTTTCTTGATGTTTTTCCTCCTGTGACTACTTCTGGAATCAATTCACTGGGCAAATGAGGTATCCCTTCAGAAGACTATGAATTGAGTAAAAAAATTAAGTAACTCTAAAGTCCTGTTATACACTAGATCCCAAAATTTACTCTGTAGCCTATTTCCCATCTTGTATTATGTTCAATGAAGCTACTTAAGACAGTGTTTCAATGAGTATTATTTAATAGCACAGCTAGCAATATAAATGTATATAAAACCCTCAGTGGCATTAATAGAACAAAAATCCAGGGAAATTAGAGCATAGAATATGTTGCCACCTCTCCTAAAATGAAAGAGTTGCTAATATGATTGTTCATATTCAATTGACCTAGTCACATAGAGGATGTGATCACTGTGCCTAAAAAAAGGTTACTCACAAAGCCTATGAGGAATATTTTGAAACAGTGTTGAAAAATTACAAAAGTAGGATTAAATAAAAGTAGGACACATTCCTTGTTCTTGGATAGAACCAATCAATATCATAAATATGTCAAGTCTCCAAAGGTTAACATACACATTTTTTAAAAAGATTTCATTTATTATTTTAGAGAGAGGGGAAGGGAAGGAGAAAGGGAAAGAAGCATTGATGCAAGACAGAAATGTAGATCAACTGGCTCTCACATATGCTGTGACCAGGGACTGAACCTGCAACCCAAGCATGTATCCTGACCAGGAATCTAACCAGTAACCTTTCACTTTGCAGGATGATGCCCAAACCAACTGAGCCAGACTGGTCAGGGCTTAACATATATATTTAATGTAATTGCCCCCCCCAAAAAAAAAAATTCCAGTGAAAACATTTTTGGCACTGGATCCTAAACTTCATATGGAAAAAATAAATGAGCAAGACTATGTATGAATATCTTCAAAAGGAAGAGCAATGAGAGGGGTCTGGACTTATCACATATTAAAATTTACTATAGCTTTCTTTTCTTCCCTGTTTGCTTGAAGATCAGCCACTGTCATGAACATCACAACAACTATCTGGACCAGGAAATTCATGACCAACAGAGTACTGCCACAAAAACAAACAGTCATTGATGTCCTTCATTCTGCGAAGGCAAGAGTGCCCAAGACACAAATTTGGGGAAAACTAGCCAAAATGTACAAGACCACACCAAATGTCATTTCTGTGCTTGGGTTCATTTTGGTGGTGGCAAGACAACTGGCTTTGGCATGATCTATGATTGTTTGGATTATACAAAAAAAAAAAAGAAGAAGAAGAAGACGAAGAAGAAGAGGAACCCAAACACAGACTTCCAAGACATGGCCTGCATGAGAAGATCTCAAGAAAGCAGAGAAAGGAACACAAAAACAGAATGAAGAAAGTCAGGGGGACTGCAAAGGCCAATGTTGGTCCTGGTGAAAAATGAGCTGGAGGTTAGACAACAGAGGAATAAAGATTCTTCAGTGACTTTATCTGTGGTGATTATACAGATTTTTCATGAGAGTATTAATAAACTAAGAACTTTTATGTGTAAAAAAAAAATTACTATAAAGACCGTATAATTAAGAATGTGTGGTTTTGATGTCTGGGTAGACAAACCAATAGTTCCAACTAAGTATGGAAACTTAGCATATGACAAAGGTAGAGTTTTAAATCATTGAGGGAAAAGATTAACTTAAAAAATGGTTTTAGCACAAGAGACTCATTTGAAAAAACTACATACTTGGATTTATGTCCTTTACTTTAGAATATACTTCATATAGATAAGTAATTTCAATGTAAAAAATGAAAATATAAAATCAAAAGGAAAACAGCCCTGGCTGGTGTTGCTCAGTGGATTGAGTGCTGGCCTGTGAACCAAAGGATTGCTGGTTCGATTCCCAATCAGGGCAGTTGCCTGGGTTGCAGGCCAGGTCCTCAGTATGGGGCTCTTAAGAGGCAACCACACATTAATGTTTCTCTTCCTCTCTTTTCCCCTTCCTTTCCCTGTCTAAAAATAAAATAAATAAAATCTTTAAAAAATGAGGAAAACATATGTCTATTTCTTTATAACCTGGATATGAGAAAAGTCTTTCCTTAAAAAATAAAAATGAAAATAAGTTTTGCAAAGATATTTATTTGAGAGCAGAGGGAATGGTTGGATTAGAAAGTGTGTGTGTGTGTGTGTGTGTGTGTGTGTGTGTGTGTGTTTGTGTCTGTATATATCTATATATCTTACCCATGTCTCCTTTCATATAAAAATAATTAATGTAAGTAATCCTACAAGTATTATTGTCAGGCACCAAGAACTTGAAATAAATTATTCCTAAATTGTCAGAAATAAAAGCCTTTCTAATTATAATTCAAATTCTACAAGTTGTAAAGAAAGATTAATATATTCAAATACATATTTATCTATATATGTATGTCTATATCAACTTTTAAAAATTTGGGGGGGAGAGAGAGAGAGAAACATCAGTTTGTTCCACTTATTTGATTCTTATGTGCTCTAACCAGGGATTGAACCCACAACCTTGGCATATCAGGACTATGCTCTAACCAACTGAGCTACCCAGCCAGGGTCTATATAAAATTTTGCCTGGCAAAAAAACATCATAAGTCAAAAGAAAACTGGGAGAAAATATTTGCAGCTTAAAGCACATGAAATAGATAATTTCCATCATAGATAAATAACTCAAAAAATAGAGTATTGAAAAAGTCAGTCACAAAAGATCAGTCATTATATGATAAAATGTATATGAAACATCCAGAGTAGGCAAATTTATATAGACAGTAGATTAGTGGTCAGCTAGGGTTGGGAGGGGTATGGATGGGAGGTGGGAATGAGGGATGACTACTAATTGGTATGAGGTTTCTTTGGGGGTTACAATGTTCCAGACCTGGCCAGGTATCTCATTTGTTAGGACGCCATACCCATATACCAAGGATGCAGGTTTAATCCCTGGCCAGGGGCCCATAAAGAGTCAGCCAATGAATGTATCAATAAGTTGAGCAACAAACTGATGTGTGTGTGTGTCTCTCTCTCAAATCAACTTGAGCCCCGATTGGTGTGGCTCAGTTGGTTGGGCATCGTTCTGCAAAGCGAAAGGCTGTCAGTTGCATTCCTGGTCAGCGCACATGCCTTGATTGTGGGTTTGGTCCTGGGTTGGGGTGTGTAGGAGAGGCAACCAAACAATGTTTCCCTCTCACATCTATGTTTCTCTTCCTCTCTTTCTTCCTCCCTTTCCCCTCTCTCTAAAAAAGTCATTGAGATACTAAGCCTTCTCCCATCAGTGCCTACAGAACTCAGAAGATGTGCAGAAGAGAAAGAGGGTAAAGGGTTGCATAGATTTTTATGGGTCAGACCTAGAGGCTGATGTATTTTAACTTCCACCCCCATATCATTGGCTAGGATGCAGGTATATTACGACATCTAACTGTAAAGGAGGCTAGGAAATGTTGTGTAGCAGTTGGGCACAGAAGGAAGAATTAATATGTCTGGATACCAGTTAGCCAGTCCTTCATGTCCATAACTATTTTCCTCACAATCTATAACTTTAAATGGAGAGGGCAAAGATACATAGTTATGCTCTATTAGTTAGGACACATATTTGGCTACTGTAACAGAGACAAACCAAATCAAACCACAGTAACTTTAACAAGATACAGGGTTTTTGCATAATAATCTGAGCAGAACATTCCAGGGTTGATATGGCAGTTCCATAATGTCAGGTACCCAGAAGCTCCCTGTACATTGTTTTGCTTTCCTTAATACCTGCCTGTGTTCCTTATCACCTAAGATGACAACTTTGCCCCTCCCCATCCTTTGTGCCCACATTCTGGCAAGCTGGGAACAGGAGTAGAAAAAGTGGAAGGCATGTCCCTTCCCTTTAAGGACACAACCCCAAGTTCCCCATGCCACTTCTGCTTGCATTCAGTCAGTCAAAAGTTAGTAACCTGGCTAGGATGGATGTTGATAAACATAGTTATCACCTGAGGGCCATGTACCCAATTAAATTGTGGGAGTTCTTTTACTAAAGGAGCAAGAGGAAGATAGGTAGATTTTAGGGGACAACCAGTGTTTTCTGCCACAGTCCATCCCTTCATCATTCAAATAGTTATGCACAACTTCTCCCATTCTTACCCCACATACCAGTCAGGGTTCAGTCAGGGAAGTAGAGCTGTTATGAATAATAGAGGAGTATGTCTATTCCTATTATGCACTCTTGAACTGGAGATATAATCAGGATTTGGGCTCAGGAATACATTAGGCTCACTCTGCAACAGACCCAAGTGAAAACTCCACTAAGCACCTACATAAGACTCTACTTTCACTAGAACACAATGACATTTTTGAGTCTCTAAGAATTATTATCAGTTAAGAGCCAGGGTCACGGTAATCCCTGCAAAATCTGGTTATTTTCCCTTCTCTAGTACACACTCACCTTAGTCAGTGATTACAGGCTCCTTTCAGAGGATCAGAAAAAGAGAACTTAGAACAATTTTCCTGATGCATTGGTGGAGGTGGACAAGTTGGGGGATAGCTGAGAAACCAAGCATGTCTGCCTGATAGACGGTAATGTGAAGACTTCAAGGAGGATTCAATGCGGAGCAGTTGCTTCTACAGTTACTCCTCTGTGGGTCTGCAATCAGACATCCAGTTGTGGCCTTGGGGTTGTTGGTAGTCAGCAGGGCCAGCAGTTGGGCAAAACAAGCTAGATGTAGGTGGAGACTGAGGACAAACTGAGATGTAGGGAACAATGTTACTTACGATAATAACCTTTTGAGAGTAATGGCTACCACTTCACTCCTGCCTAAATATCTTACAAATTCCTATTTTGGTTAACTCTAACAAAGTACCACATAGGGAAGAGGATTTGGAGAAACAGTTTCCAAACCAGCACACTTAGTCTGCCAAATATGTGTAGCTCAAAGGTCAAGATCCCTAGGAGTCTTGCTATTTGTTGTGCATGTGACTGGTCATGATTCCTGAATTTACACCCTCACCTTCTCTCTACTCCAACCCCACCATACAACAATACCGTAGACAGCTAACTATAATAAGACACAATGGATCAAGAATAAGATTGGCATTTGACTTCTCAAGAGCAATCCTGGAAACTAGAAGATGATGTAAGGATGCTTTCAGAAGTCTGAAAGAAGATTTATGCTTCTGGTCATGACACAGTAACTGGTTCCACACTGCTTCCAGATAAAATAACTGGTTCCCTTCCATTATGGATAAATAGGAAATGAGACAAAATATCTGAAAACTGTTTTCATACAGTGGTAATGAGAAGCAGGGTTTTGGAGATGATAAACATCTCCAAATGTGTAGCATAGCTCAGACAAAAACTGTTCATCTCAAAATGCCAGTTATTCTCCCTTGAATACACTGTATTAGAATTACAGGTTATATCAGTGATAGTGACAGAAATATTGTCCAAGATTTTGAAAGCAATCATTTCACCAAAAAGGTGCTATGGCATGACAAGAGTCATTAGCTTTCAGTTTCTGGTTTGCTATTTTGGGGTTGTCACAATTACCATCACATATTTCAGGTTTTATTATGTTAGCACCTCACCTGTCAATACTAAATTATGAGTTGTAACATACAGTTTTGGCTGCTACAGTAAAAGCAGAAATAGCAGTGATTTAAAAAAGGTAAACATTTATTTATCTGTCATGTAACACTCCATGTATTAAGCAACAGAAACTGATAAAATGGCTCTACGGTGTCAGGAACCTGGGCTCCTCCCATCTTATTGCTATGCTATCTTCAACATAGGGCCCCTCCCTGTCTTGTAGTAAAGATGGCTGCTCCAGCACCAACTAGCGTATCTTCTTTCAGAAAGGAGAAAAGGAGAAAGAGAAGGCATGCCTCTACTCTTTAAGGGCACAATCCTTACATTCCATAACCCAGCCCCTAGTCACACCCCTTGTAAGGGAGGATGGGTATTGCAGCCTTTAGCCTTGTGGCTATGTGCTCAGCTAAAACTCAGGAACTCTCTTAGTGAAGGAATATTTGGAAAATAAGTATTATGGAACAAGTACTTTATGCCACAAATGTCTTTCATGAAAAGAACTTCTATGAGATAAAACAGGAAGAATCTAAGGAGAACCAATTCCAAAGGGTAAAAATGAGAGGAAGAAAAAGAAAAAGAAGAAAATATCTGCTTTCCAGTGAAGGAAATGATTCCAGCCTTAGATACAAAAATGAGAAATCCTGTGGAACTGATATTTCTTTTCATTTTGTCTGTCATAAAAGTTCCTACTTCCATTTTAAAATCCCATTGAATGTCACTCCTTTGATATCCCCAAACATTTTGTTTATATATCCTTTGGCACTTGCCATGCTGTAGGTCATTCCTACCTTTATAAGTCATTCAAGGTGACTCTGTAGTAGTAGTAAAATAGTTAAGAGCAGAGCCCCTGATTCTGGCCTATTTATAGGCAGGATTACCTGGTATTTGAGATTTACTTTAAAATACAACAACAAAAAATAAAAAGGGGGAACTAGATGAAACAAGACTGACAAAATGTTGATTTATTGAGGCTGCATGATGAGTGCCTGGGTGATCATAATACAGTTTTTTATCTATAGTGTATGTTTAAAATTTTTCCATAATAAAACAAAAGACTTGTCCCTGGAAGAACACTCAGACCGTGTCTGAAACCCTGGTTTCACCATTTACTGGCTGAGTGACGTGACCTCTCTATTAAGTTCACTTTCTCAAAGTGGGAATAATGTATGGGTCATTAGGGTTCTCGTAAAGATTAAGTGAGACAGAATTTGAGACATCTAGCACAGGTTGGCCTTTAGTGGTTTAACTAATAAAAGTGCTTGCCTGCAAACAACAGAAACTGACTCTGGTTATAGCTAATCTGCACCCCCCCCCCCCCCCCCCATGCAGATACTACCCGGCAGAGGTAGAACTTGATCTTGGACTTTCTATTTCTAGACCTAGAGTTTCGTGCTTTGCAATTTATGCCTTCCAACACGCAAGAACATAGTTTGGGCACACGTCTGTAACTTAGAACACTCGGGACTGCAGGGTGGTCATGGGCAGAGGTGACTCACTGACTTTAAGAGGCCTGGCTGCTGGTGTTGGTTGTTAAGTGAATGCTGGTACAGTACGGGGCTGAACTCAGGCAGGGCGGATTGAACTTAAGCGTGTACCGGGCCTCACTCACTCCCAGGGTGCGGTCGGGTGGGCAGACCATCGCTGGGCCCCAGCCGGCTTGCCTGACCTGGTGCCAGCCCTCCCACCTTCCTCGGAGTCCCAGCGGAGTCCCAGCGTGTATCCTCCCAGTATTCCTGCTCCAAGGGTTGGTCTGGTCTCGCTTCCTCCCCGTCCTCCGCGGCGGGAGGCGGGGGCCTCAGATTCGTGGCTTGTGATTGGCCGAAGCATCGGGCGCTCCCCTTTTTCGCCCCTTCCAGCGAGGTGAGAGGTCATCCTAGCCTCCGTCTGCTGGAACGACAATGGCGGCGCTTTGGGTGAGCGTAGGGTCGCTGATAGCGGCAGGACGGCGTGGGCAGCGATTCCCGCAGCAGCTGATGCAGAGAGGAGCGCTGTGGACGCTGAAGGTGAGGTGCGACGGGGCTCCCCGCGGGCCTGGGCTTCACTGGGCGCCCTGCCCCGCTCCTTCTGGCAGTGGCCAGGGCCGCGGAGAGCGCCCGGGTGGCTGCCAGCCGACACCCAGGGCCCGGATTCCTGGGTGGTGTGGGCCCCTAACTCGCTCTCCCTCCGGAGTTCGCGTTCGAGCGGGGCAGAGCAGGAGTCTGTCGCTGCAGCTGGTAGTCGGAGGATCGTGGAGGGTAGACGGGCCCAAGGAGCCCGCTGACTTGTTTTCTGCCCTCTCTCAGGGAATGGCTGACAGATCTCTGTGGCAGTAATGTACCTGCATTTCCTTTGCTGCTTAAGGTTTTGGCTTGTCTTTAGCTTTTCAGTATGTATTTTTAATGGTCCTTACAGTTTCCCTTTTCTTTTGCCTTATCCTTTTTTTTTTGAAGGGACACTGTGTATTGCTGCTGAAATAGAGTTGTAAGTTTAACTCAACTTTTAAAAAGTATTGTACGATGTCAAGATTGTTACTGTTTTTAAGTTTGAATTGAAAGCCTTTTAAAATTATATTACAGCATTTTGTATACAACATTACAGTATACAGCATACACATCCTGTGAATTAAATTTTCTATGTAGTGGTCAGCCTGATTTTTATACTTTTCTAAAACACATTTAAAACACGTTTTCACCACTGTTCAGTATGTCCTGGGGTTTCATGGTGGCAGCCTTGACTCATATGTTGAAGTGTTTGTGTGTGGCTGTTAACACTTTTCTCAACATGGAGTCTCATAATTTCTGAGCAAAGACTTCCTAACTTACTTTATTAACAGGGTTTATTAAGTAACTTGAACAAATTCTTTAAAATGAAGGTCTCCCTGAAAACCACCTGCCATATAGTTCAGTCTACTTGTTAAACTTCCTTTAATAAATATTAAAAAAATTGAAACATAACTTGACCTACTGTCATTGAAATTTAGACTTAGAAGACGCTTTAGAGGTTACCTGGCCCATCTTACTTTTTTTAAGGAGAGGGAATCCAGGTGAGCAATATGAGAGGTGGAGCTGCTCATGACATTGGAAGTAAGCCTGCACCTGTATTGACTTTCTGACTTGTGTTAATTTTGTGTTAACTTCACAATGCCCTCTCAAAGAACACAGTGTTCTAGTGTTGGCACACAATTTATTGTTTTGTAATTTTTATTGTTTAAAAATTTTTAATTCTCATCCGAGGTTTATTTAATGATTTTAGAGAGACAGGAAGGGAGAGAGATACATTGATTGGTTGCCCTCTGTAAGCACCCTATCCAGGGATTGAACTGACAACCTAGGTATGTGCCCTGACCAAGGACTGAACCTGCAACCTTTTGGTGCATGGAATGATGTGCCAACCAACTGATCCACCCAGCCAGGGCCATAATTTTCGTTGTTTTTAATCTTTTAATCTTTCTTGGCCACATCAATAGCAGTTGCAAGATTGTTACACATTTACACAGTAGGCAGCATGGTGTAGTGGAAAAGTATGGGTGTTGGACTCATCATATAGGTGAAGTTTTGTATGATATTAATTAGACAAGTCATTTTGCTTCAGCTGTTATTTTCCCCCAATAAATCTTTAATGGCACTTCCTCTGTCTTATGGAGAGGTCCTGGTACTATGAGAAAATAGAAGAGAGGAACTTGACCAAGTCAAGATTTTGAGCTCTATGTCCTAGATACTGTTATGATGTTTTACTTTAATTAATTTATTCATTCCTCACAACAACCACATAATCCCTTATACAGATGAAGACATTGATGCACAGTATTTTGCAACTTGCTCAAAACGACAGAACTAGTAAGTGGCAGAGCTGGGGTTTAGGACTCCAGGACCTGTGCTCTTAATCATACTGTACTTCCCAAGGTAAGAGAGTTTTTCCTTTTTAAGTAAAACAAAGTTTGAAGGAGAAAGTGACTTTTCAAGGCAAGGAGAGAAGATGAGTCTTATATGTGAGAGAACATCACGCACAAAGGTCCTGTGGCCAGAGGGAATGACAAGATAGAATTGAGAAAAATCTGAGACTCAGGTACAGAGACTAGACGGTGCTAGAGAGGTATGAGTCAGATCCTGTCGGGCCTCGTAGACCATGCTATTAGGTTTGGTCTTTATCTTATAGCAATGGGAAACCATGTAATGTATTTTAGAGGCTGAGAGAGAGGAAAGTTGTTACTGTAATTACTGCTATACACTTGTTATGCACTTACTGTAGAATATCAAAGCTTTGATTTTTCTTACCCCACTTCTTCCTTTCAATGTGTTGGCAGAGACTGCATCTTATCTATTCCTGTGTGCTTAGCATAGTGCTTGACATAGTAAGTGCTGCTGAATGTGTGATGATACTGACTGGAGAAGGGAGTTGCTTTGGCCGGTAAAGAATTCCTCCTGAAGGTGGAAACAATCCCTGAAGTTCACGATTGCCTAAGGGGAAACTGAGCTGCTACTTAGTTTCTCTCCTTGCTTCTCATAAGAAAACTTGAAAGGCGCTCCACTGAGTCTTTGAAGTAGAGATTTTTGAAGAATTTATGCCTTCCATTTGTCCCTTCACCTCTGCAGGCCATTTGCTTGGTTATTGTAGAAAGCAGCTGCTAACTCTAGTCTAGAGAATTTTAACCATTCATTTAGCCGATTGGCAGAATTGGCTTGCACCTAGGGTATATATAGAGTTCTCTATCTATCTATCTATCTATCTATCTATCTATCTATCTATCTATCTATCTATCTATCTGTCTATCTATAATCTTCACCCAAGGATATGTTTATTGATTTATCTATCTATCTATCTGTTTATAATCTTCACCCAAGGATATGTTTATTGATTTTTAGAGAGAGAGAAAAGGGGCAAGGGAAGAGAAAGAGAAACATCTATGTGAGAGAGAAAAACATTGATTCATTGTCTCCCATATGTACACCGACCAAGGATCAAACCTGCAATGTAGGTCTGTGCCCTGAACAGGAATTTAACCTGCAAACTTTTTTTTGTGTACATGGAGACACTCCAACCAACTGAGGGACCGGCCAGGGCTGTAGAATTCATAATTTATTTGTTTTGTGCATCAGATTTTATTTCTTATTTTTAATGTTTTGTTCTTTTTAATTTAATATTTTGGGTTTTTAAGATTTCATTTATTTATTTTTAGAGAGGGCAAGGGAGAGAGAAAGAGAGAGAGAAACATCAATGTGTGGTTGCCTCTCCTGTACCCCCTCCTGGGGACCTGGCCTGCCACACAGGCATGTGCCCAGACTGGTAATTGAACCAGTGACCCTTTGGTTCACAGGCTGGCCCTCAATCCACTAAGCCACACCAGCCAGGGCTGTGTATCAGCTTTTAAAAGCATTCTATTTAAATACTCAGTTTTTATTTGTCTACCTTTTTCAGTGCTCCAGGATATTGGGTTTTCAGTAATTGCTGGAGTTTATTGAACTTTTACGTTGGTGAGACCAATTTATGGCTCCTTCAACTCACAGTTTTGGGGATAGTTTCTTCTTTGAAGCAGAATGCATCCTGATAAGGAATTAACCTGTTAACAGAATTATTTTAATAATTACTTGAATGCCACTGTGTGTATGGTAAACAACAGTAGTTTTTTGCAGAACTAGTGTTCAAATTATTCTTTAAGATAATTGCTACTAAATATATCAGTTTGGGCCTGTCATGTGAGGTCATGTTTAGAATGTAAAACTAGGTGTTATCTTAGTTTAGAAAAGGGTATTCATTTCCCTGTTTGCAATGGCTAGAAGACATGCATCTAGTTTGTCTAAGAAGTGTACATTCTCCCTCCTCTTTTTGGTTAACAGTTATTATATGCTTACTGTAATATATGCAGAACTGTGGTAGGCATTTTACACATTTTCATTTAATCCTCATAGTAGCCTATATCCTAGGTAAGTACTGTTATCATGCCCAGTTTGTATATGAGGAAATTTCCTTTATATTAAACAAATGTTAGAGCCAGCATTCAAACCCAAGTCAGAATCTGTCTGAGTCTAGAACAGAGCTCTTAATTACTGTATTACTCCTTTAATGCTAACTTCCAAATGGTCTGGTATAATTTTAAGAAAGGACATTTTCCCTGCGCAATTGGACTTAATTTTTATGTAATTAAATTAATTCCTTGGTGCTTTACAGTTTATAAAGGCTCATTTGATCCTTTTAACAACTCTGTAGGAATATGGGAGGTGTAGAAAACCAGACAGAGTCTAGAGGAATGATTTGCTCAGTGTTGCATTGCTATAACGCAGTGGAGCAAGGAGTTGATCCAAGTCTTCTGACTCTGAAGGTCATGCTACTTCCCATGTGTTAGCAGGCATTTCCTTTCTAAGTGTGGAAAACATAGGAAATCTTTATTCTTGCAGGAGAGAATCAATGCAATATGCTATGGGGAAGTCATTCTGTGTATGCTGACCTTTCTTTCTCCTTTTGGTTGTGATAGGCAATGTAGTCTTTATAAATAAATGGAGTTCGTGAAAGTTTTTCCTTAAACTGCTGTTGCTAGGAAGTATTTTAAAAGAATTTTGGACTGGGCTCGTAGCCAGTTTCTTATATGCTTAACAAAAACAATAAACATTAAAATTCTATGTGTAAGTCCAAATTAGCAAATTTCTGCTAACTTGTTCCATGCATTAAAAAAATTGTTATAACTCTACAAAATTGTCCGATCTTTGAACTGTGTTCTTTACAACTTTGAATTTCCATGGAAGTGCAACAGGAGTAAACAGGAACAAAGAAAACTTTTATAGGCCGAGTACAAACCAGTTCAGGCTCACTGTGGGAAAGCCCCAAACCCTTGTTTCTCCATAGTAGTTGTCCTGCTGTTATAGTTTTGTCTGATTGTACCATTCCTACTTCTAGTTACTTGGCTAACCAGGGGCATCCATGTTTTTAAAAATTTGGGGCCACATTATCACAAATTCACATGTGTACAAACTACATGCTTTCTTTTTTGATAATGGTGGTAAAATATGATAGTCTAATAGATCTTCAGAACCAAGTATTTATAAATACTAATAAGATTCCAAGAAAAACAGTTTGAGCAATTATAATGTTATTCATCTATGTTTTGTTATAACAAAACATCTATGTTATAATGTATAATTGTTAATCATCTATGTTTTGGCCAGTTGTAACTTATTATAGAGTTGATTTAGTTTTAAGAAGTGTGTGGTACAGATGTTTTATGTTATTGGTAGTTTTCTGAAAGTAAATACATTGAATCAGCTGACCCAAACATTTCTTTGAGCTTGGCCACTTAGACATTTCTGAATCTTTCTGCGATAGAAACTGTCTCCCAGTAGGCCAAATTTAGCTTAGTCCATTCTTCATGAGTTCATCTAATGAGATAGAGCCCTGAGGTTTTTATACTGGAAACTTAATGCATAACGTATATTTATAAAACTCTATGTACCGTTGTCCCTTGAACAACGTGTGTTGAACTGCTTGGGTCCATTTACACTCAGATTATTTTCAGTAAACGCAGTTGGTTCTCTGTGTGAGGGTTTTGAATCCATGGATTTGACCGAATGCAGATTGGAAACTATTTTTGCATTCCCAAGAACAGATGGAAAACATCTGAGGTTGGCTGAATCCATGGATGCCAAGCACAGACTGTAGAGTCAAAAGTTAAGTGGATATTTGACTGCGCAGGTATGGGTGTCCCTAACCTCCATGTTGTTCAAGGGTTAACTGTAATTAATGTTATTTTCACCACATAGCTTTGAGTATTTGTTGGTTTGTTATTCTCAGAGTAGTTGAACAGCAGGTGAGATCTGTGTCACCATCTTCTTGGCCCAAATGTTGAGTTTGGAATAACTGCATCCTTTAATCCTCAAATGCTTGCTCACCTTGGATAGCCTGTACTTAGCTTTTGTTTTTTGAGTAAGTGGTTTAGGTTAGTAAGGGACCTTAGAGAAAAGTAATCTCATCTTGAATTTTTTAGCAGAGAGCAGAGGGGTTAAAGTGGTTTGCTCAATTCATAGAAATAGTGTCAAGCTCAGCTAGGATTAGCATTGAGGTTCCCTGACTTTCTTTCCCACAGTTCTTTCCCAGGTGGTATGCTGCTTTTTGAAGTATTCTCTTCCCCAAAGGTAAAAACAGCACTGTTTATTCTCACTCTCCAAAGCTAATTAAAATACCTAAAATGTCTATTCCAGATTGTGTTTTGTCTCTGGAAGACTCACAATTCATTTTTGCCACCAGGAATCAGTTTTACCCTTTATTTGTTAAAGATTAAATATACATGTATGGCTTTAAAAAAAAAAGATACATACTTTTTAGAGAGGGGAAAGGAGGAAGAAAGGGAGGGAGGGAAACATTGATGTGTGAGAGGTTCATCATTTGGTTGCCTCTCACGCACCGTCAACTGGAGACCTGGCCTGCAACCCAGTCATGTCCCTGACTGGGAATGGAACTGGGAATCGAACCAGCAACCCCTTGGTTCGCAGGCTGGCACTCAATCCACTGAGCAACACCGGCCAGGGCTGATTTTTGCCTTTTGACAGCTTTCTGCAACAGGCTATTATGTACCTTACAGCATTAGGGAGAAATTGTAAAAGTGTGAACTACTTTGTGTTTCATTTTATAAAATTGATAAGAAGCTGGTATGCTATTTACTTCCCTGTGTAAAATAGGCTAGTGCTACCTTGTAGCAGAATAAATGTGAGAAATTCTCCAGTAGCTTTTGCTTCTCATTCCTCAAGTTTATTTTCTTCATTGGCTGAGGCTATAAACACAAGGCATGATTTTTAGGGAAAGGAATATTGTTTGGCCTATTAACTTTGATGTAGGAGAAAAGTTGCTGAATTATAACTCTTCTGCTAAAGGCAGTGGAAGACTGAATTTTTATTTGAACACAGAGGAAGTGGTGAGACCCTCTTGATAAATTGTTGTTTTTTTCACCCCAATCATGTCTTTATGTAGACATTAGTGTTACAGTGGGAGGTGTCACAATTTTTAGTACCTCAAAATAAAAAATTTTACAATGCTTTTAACAGGCCTATGCTTAAATCTTATAACCGTTGCAGCCTAGCCCAATGACTTTTGAAAAATCAAAATTCTCCAGACTCAGTTTTCTCATTTTTTAAATTGAGGCTAACACTCTTGAATTTATAAGAATGCTTGGAGGAATATGAGAATAAGTTTTGGTCTTTAAAAGGAACACAATGCGGTGGGGGAGGAGAGGGGTATAAGGGGACTAAATAGCAATAAAAATATACAAAAATAACAGGGACAATAAGAAAGTCAATTTTCTTCTCATTTTCAGCTCATTTTTCTTCATTAGTCTTTCACTTTGTAGTGTAGTCTTTATTTTGTAAAGTGTATCTTTTGTATCTATTACTTTCACTTTTGTATAGAGATTACATTTTAGAATTTGATGATATTTTGAAATGTAATTGTATAAATCTTTGGGTTCATTTTAAAATGTTAGAAAAAATATTTTGCTTCTTATTTGACTTGTTACCCATTTAGAAAGTTTTATGCCTTTGCTCCCCCTCTCCTTCCTTTTTGTGTCTCGCTTTATCACTGACTGTTGGGTACATTGTTTTCTTAAACCTTGCCTATAATTTTTATTAGTGGTTATTCTTAATGTTTTAAGTCCTTAAGATATGTTTTCTTCCAACAAACATTTAAAAATAATGAATTAGAAGTGAACTTGATTTCTAATATTACCTTTTCACTTTTTAAAAAAGGTTTTATTTATTTTTAGAGAGGGGGTAGGGAGGGAGAAAGAGAGTAGGAGAAACTTTGATGTTAGAGAGAAACGTCGATCGCCTCTCATACATGAGCCTGCAACCAGGAATTGAATCAGCGGCCTCTTGCTTTGCAGTACTATGCCCCACCCAACCAACTGAACCATACTGGCCAGGCCCTTTTCTTCAAATTTTATTTGATCCATTGATTCATACTTGTCTGGAGATTGTTCTGATGCTTTGGTTTCTCTTATGTGCCAAGGGGATGTGTTTGTAGTTGTGATTTACCTTTCATAGTTATGGCTTATTGCTTATAACTACCTATATAGATTAATAAACATTTTAGCCAAAAGCATACTGGAAGAATTACCCTGAAAAATTTCTTTTTGAAGCACATTCAAATATCTGTAATTTATTTCACTTTCTTTTTTGTAGTATGCTTCATACTATTCAAGACAGCAATTAATGGTGACCCGTAGACTCTGTTCAGCAGAATGTTCTAATGAAAAAGTAAGTATTCAGAGAAATATTTTCAACAGCTAAGTTGTAATGGTTTTATTTTCTTGTTTTCACACTCTGTTCAGTGGACAGATTAAGTTTTATTAATGCTCTGTTATGATTTCTTGCTCTAACATCATAGGTTTCATGTGTGTTCAGTCTTTGCTCCTTTTATGTTACAGGCTACAACCTAAGTCTTTAATTTTATATTTGTATCTATGCCACAAATTGAATAAATTTATAATATGTTTCCCTTGTTTTTAGCTGAATAACTAATACAACCCTTTTTATCAAAGACCGGGTAGTTGAGGGATTTGAAACTATTGGTTTTTTTCATTTACTTGATATGGTATTTTGCCATGTATAATGAGCACCCATGTTTTTGGTGCAAACTTTCAGGAAAAAAAATCTTTATTTTTAATTTTTAAATTTATTTATTTATTTATTTGCATTTAGAAACAAAACCGATTATAGTATCCCAGAGTATTATTTTGCATATGGATAGCTTTAGTACATTCTGGAGTTACACTTTTAATGTGTAAACATAAATAAAAGAATTAAAAACATTTATATAGATACGGAATTAGGGTTACCCATGTATAATGTGGATCCTTATTTTTCCTCAGAAATTTGGGCAAAAAAGTGTACATTATACATGGCAAAAGATGGTACTTTATTGGATAGTGTAGGTCCATGAGTTAGCTCTGATAAACTTTCTGTTATAAAATGTATAGGTTAATATAAAAACTTTAGCATAGACAGCGTGCCTTGGGATACATGTGTGTATGTACATTTCTGCATATGTATTGAGTTCCCATCCAGAGGTAGTCAGCTGTCCTAAGTAGGAACACTGTGTGAGTGCTTAGCTAGCATTTATTCAAGAGGCTGCATTCCAGAGGGGAGGGAAATGAAAGTGGTGCAACCATCTTTCTCCCTATAAACAGTGTAGCCTTCTTTAATAGATAATAGGTGTTAAAAATGGGCCCTCATTTATGAAATGAGTGGTATTCGAGATGTATTTTGGCTGTTATATTATAGAAATTCTCAGCCCCTGAATTAGAAGAGTAACAATCTAGTTGACCTTTCATTCTTTACCTTTAAAGACAGAACCTGTGCTTGACGAAATAGTCCTGTGTTCAGCCACTGGGTTGGGGGATTTTTGATGGCTCTGAGTCTGACAATTTGCTTAGCTAAATTAGAATATTGATGCATTTGCCTCATGTGAAGCTTTCATGCAGGTTGTTGGAGCATTATAAACTGCAGGAACTTGAGACTTCCCTGAGCTTGTCCAGCACATTTTAAGATTGTTTATATGTCTGTTAGAAAATGTCCATATGTATGGCAGAGTTTGTTTTGAGACTTGTTTTTTCTACAACCTCATAGTGAGGGTTATGGAAAGAGCTAATACACTTACCACATTAGTGGCCATTGATAATTACTAAAAAAAGTAAGTAAATAAGTAAGTGAGTAAATAAATAAATAAAACTACCTTAGTTTAGGACATTTAAAGAGTGCTCCCCTCTTTAGGATCTGCTAAGCAGGTACATTGTTTTTCTTAGATGTTTGAAATCAAATCTGCTGCCTGCTATTTTTGCCTTCTTTTTTTTTCTGTGCCTTTGCCTAAGGTAATCACGGGGAGACTGTATAGCACCCTCAGCCATGATAAAATCTATGATATTTTTGGGCACCTATTTGTAGTACAGGTGCATATTCAAACCAAGTTGATAGACTTACCCTTCATTTGAGGGATGCATTTAATTGGACCTTTCTATTCTAGGGGTTCTTGCTTTCTTTGTAGCCATTCATGAAATACTATACTGGTTTGTTTATTGTTACTATTTTAAGTTCAGGTGATAAATCTGATCTTTGGTAGTACATGTTTGTTAAATAAACTGATTCTTATCTGAACTTGTTATTGACTATTTTCTGATTCCACATTCTATCAGTGACTAAAATTGAGTCAAAATTAAACCAGGTGAAATTTAATCATTACTAAAAATGTTATTTTTTGACTTGAGTTTTAACAAGTCAATTTGTCTCGTTTGTTCATGAGAATAGGGAAGATTTAACTTAATAGCAATTTACTTAGAAAAAGACCAGGAAGTTTAAGTAGGCCTTAAGTTAGTGGAACTAGTATTGTACTGTGGTATACTTGCTATAGGTAGGGACTGGATGAAAGAAGGTGGAAGAGTTAGTCAAAAATGTATAGGAATGACCCATGGGCATGGACAACAGTGTGGGGATTGAATGTGGGAGTGGGGTGTGGGCTGGGTGGAGGGGGCAACGGGGGAAAAATTGGGCCAAATGTAATAGCATAAACAATATAATATTTAAATTAAAAAAAAAGAACAATGTGGGATAAGTAGAGGAGAGGACTTATAAGTAAATAAAGCTGGCATAGTTCTAGTTGATCTTACTGAAAAGCTCCAAGAGATGGCCTTTTGAACCTAATGCATTTCTTATACTTTGTTATAAATAAGAGTGTTAGGAAAATTCTATTTTGTTCTCTTCTCCAGAACAATGCTGTATTGGACCAAGCTAGCTAAAAAAAGTCTTTTAGTAATCATAAAATATCTGAAATACTTTTTGTTGACAAAAAATATATCAAAAAGCTTATACTATTTTAATTAATAAAGGAAAGGTTAAATAAAGAAAACAAATATGACCTTTGGCATTAATAATACAATGTTTAAAGCTTGCACTGTTACACTCTGATTATGTCACATCATGGTGTCTTTTGACATGAATATCTGGGGCTGCATTCTGGCTTTACTATTAGTTAACGTTGTAAGTGACTTAGGCAAGGGATTTGGCCTTATCAAGCTTCATTTTTTTTTCATTTGTAAAATGGTGATTTTATCAGAACTGACCTCCTGGGACTAATATGAGGATTAAATGAGATAGTGTATAAAAGGGATTTGTCACAGTACCTGGTATATAGAAGGCATGTATCCTAAATATCACCTGCTTAATACTATTCTTAACAACTTAATTTTGTACATTCAGAAACTGAGGCTTAAAGTCCACAGATAGTAAGTATAAGCTTAGTGTAAACTCAAGCCTGTTCTCTTCCTAAGCTGGTGGATTTACCTTCTGTCTGTACCCCTTCTCAGAAGCGTTTGGTAAGTGTCTGGAGTTCTGCCATCAATCCGGCAACAGACACCCAGTGGAATGGGCCAGCTCAGCCCTTTTCTTGTTGTCTGAATGGAGAGAAGTGTCCTTGGTGGTTTTAGACCCCAGCTATGATGATCTAAATAGAAAAGGGAAAGAAGGAAGGAGGGATAAAGAGAAAATGGATTAAAAGAAAATAACTTTAAAAAAATAATCAGGAAACTTCCAATGTATTTCTTACCTGAATGACATCATTAGCACTGTTATAGAACAGCTGCTGCAGAAAATCTTCTCTGTGTCTCATGGTACATGAAAGCCCTCTGTCTTCAAGGATTCAGGTCCCTGATTTAAATGGCCTTTCCCCCACTTCAGGTATCTTCAGGGTGTCTTATATGTGGCTCTTCACATATAGAATAAAGTCCCAGTTCTATAAGTGGCATATAAGTTCCTTCATGTTCTGGCCTTTTCACCCTAGCTTTATTTGCTACACCATCCCCACACATATTTTGTGCTTGAGCCATATAAAAAATTACTTGTGTTTTAGTGCTACCCCGGGCTTTCCATGTTACTCCCTAGGTGTTTCTACAGTATATTCCCTTTTTTACCTTTTAAATTCTGAACCATATACATTTGTTATTTATTTAAAAGAAAATCTTATGTATGAGAGGTTAATTGATATGATTATGATTATCTTTGAGTTTGTGCATTAACTGGTAATATATTGGTAGTCCCAGATTAGTAAGGGCTCTTCAGAGAAACAGAACTAGTGAGAAGACTGCTCAGTCCCACAGTCTGCAAGCTGGAGACCGAGGAAAGCTGGCAGTGCAATTCTAGTCCACATTCAAAGGCCTGAGACCCAGGGGAGCTGATGGTTTAAGTTCCAGTCCAAGGGTAGGAGAAGACCCATGTTTCAGCTCAACCAAGCAGGCAGAATGAACTTTCCTTTCCTTCATATTTTATTCTGTTAGGCCCTCAGCAGATTGGGTAGTGTCCACACACATTGGGGAGTGCAGTCTACTTTCCTGAGTCCTCTGGTTCACATGTTAGTCTCATCTGGAAACACCCTCACAGACATACCCAGAAATAATGTTTAATCTGAGCACCCTGTGGCCTGGTCAAGGTGATCATAAAAGTAACCATCACAGGCTCTGAAAAAAGATGTGTTAGGTGCAGATATTTGTTTTGATACAGATTTTTCCCTGTTAGATATGGACACATTCCTAAAAGTTTGGTGTGTGACCCAAAGGGATAAATAACAGTAGCTATAACTAACATTTATTGTGTATATAAACATTTTGAGGGTGTTAATTCATATTCTTACAGCCTTCTGTGGCAGGTGCTATTATTTGTTTTACATACCAGGAAATAGGGGTCAAAAATGATGACTTGCCCACAGAAGAATACACACAGGAAGAATAAGGGGTAGTGCTGAGATTCTAACCTGGGCAGTTTGGCTCCAGACTGGCTCTTAACCATTTACTCTGTCTCTTGGATAGATATTAAGATGGAATTCTTACTTAATCCCTATAATGTTATAATAATTTGTTATATTTACTGTAATAGTTGCTTAATGTGTAACTTCCAGTGTTTGTGCTGCTTTTAGATAAAATCAGATGTGGTATGTTTAGAACTTAATAAAAATTTACATTTTAAAATGCAGGTCAAGGAAGTATAAACATTTTTTTCTTAGTATACTTTTACTGTTTATAGGGATTTACCTATGACCATTTGGGTATAGAAAGGTAGATGATTTTATAGCCTCAAGCCTGTGGTGAGATTAGGATATTTTAAGGGCCAATCTGCTCAAGGCTCTAAATGACTTAGGATTCTTTCTAGCAAATTAGGAGTTTATCTAATTTTAAGGCAGCAGCTTGTCTCAGTTTGGTGGAATAAGCCAAATGTGACATAAAGATTAAACAGAGTCTTTGAGTGCCATTTCCAATTCTGAGATTTTGATTCCCTGCTGGGTTAAAATACCACTTTAAGTCACATAAGAGTACTTTTAAGATTATGTATAACTTTATCTTTTCTTTTAAAAATATAACTAAAATTTCCGTATTGTTCTATTTAACTTATAAAAACTCACACTAACCTTGACTAACTAGATGAAAAAAAAGGATTGTGTAATGAAATGTATTTCATCTAAATTACTTGTATGTGTGGTTCTTTAAAATGATCAGCCTGTACAATTTTAGAATAGGAAGAGAACCCTTGTTAAACAGTGTCCTATTAGAATGCTATCTGTTTATATATGTGGAAATAAAGACCTGCAAAGATTGACTTCCTAAAGTCAAATAGGTCATTAGTGGCAAAACTGGGTTTAGAATTTAAAAATGGAACTACCGTTTCCATTATGTAGCCTCATCTGCTTCAAAATTTGATGGCTATTCAAACTTAACATTGTATTCAAATTGCATAACCTGCTTAGTTTGGGAATCTTTGGATAAAAGCATAACTTGTACCTGTTCTGAGTTATTAAGAATATTGTTTAATGCTCTGCCCCAACCCAGTAGAGATGGCATATGAACGATACCCATCTTTCCTTTCATAAACAACTCATTACTGATACCACCTCACACCGGTCAGAATGGCTGTCATAAACAGATCAACAAAGGGTGCTGGCAAAGCTGTGGAGAATACGGAACCCTAGTACACTGTTGGTGGGAATGCAGACTGGTGCAGCCACTGTGGAAAACAGTTTGGAATTTCCTCAGAAAGCTAAAAATTGAACTGCCCTTTGACCCAGCAGTTCCACTGCTGGGATTATACCCTACGAATCCCAAAACACCATTTCAAAAGAACCTATGCACCACAGTGTTCATAGGAGCACAATTTACAATAGCCAAGTGTTGGAAGCAACCTAAGTGCCCTTCAGTAAAGGAGTGGATCAAAAAAATATAGTACATTTACACAGTTGAATACTATGCAGCAGAAAGGAAGAAAGAACTCCTACCTTTCACAACAGCATGGATAGAACCGGAGAGCATTATGCTAAGTGAAATAAGCCAGGGGGCGAAAGACAAGTACCATATGATCTCACCTACAAGTGGAACCTAACCAACAAAACAAACAAGCAAGGAAAATATAACCAGCAACAATGAAAGAAAAAGAAACCAACAGAAACAAGAGGGAAGGGGGGCGGGGATGGGGAAAGGGAAGGGAAGGATCAAGTCAAGGAACATGTGTGGAGGACCCATGGACAAAACCAAAGTGGGAAAGGATTGAGGGAGGTAGGTGGGGGAGGGGGGTGGGGGAAAGTGGTGGGGGGAAAGTGGTGGTGGGAAGGTGGAGACAAATGTATTTGAACAGTAAATATAAAATATATTTTAAAAAAAGTTGATGCAAAAGAAAAAGTTGATGTAAAAACTATTTGAATGAGAAAAAAAATCCTTTGAATGTCTGGCAGCTTACTGTCATTCGTAATTTTAGTAATAAAAAGAAAAATAACATAAACAACTCATGACTTAGAATTTCCCTGAATTTAGAAAATTAAGTAAATTATCAAATAATTTTGTGTAAAGGTTTTAGTATTCTGAAATATCATTTGAAGGTTATCTTTGGCAAGATAATTTATAAATATTCCCTTAGTCTACTTCTGAATTATTTAACCTAATAAATTGATGCTGTCACAATAATTATAGGGCCGGATTCTACCAGTTTAGTAGCAATGTGGTTATAAATGAACATATGTATAGTATTTAGTACTACCCTAGGAAATAATGTTTGTTAGGATCATGTCTAATGTTAACTGTGGAAGAACTTGGTGTTTTCTGTTCCCAAAGTAAGAATAACATTTTCTTATGTGCATTTTCTTTCTTCAGACTTTTGATAAAATTCTTGTTGCTAACAGAGGAGAAATTGCATGTAGGGTGAGTAGAATTTTAATCTTATTTTTCCATTTTACTTGATGAATTTTATTATTATTATAATCCCTTTAAATATGAATCACTATTAATAGGTAACATTGATTATATTTTAAAATAGGTTATTAAAACTTGCAAGAAGATGGGCATTAAGACAGTTGCCATCCACAGTGATGTTGATGCTAGTTCTGTAAGTATATTTATGTTTTATTTGAATCAGGACCTTATTTTGGTCAAATAGAAAAAAAGTGAGAGGTGTAGTTTTTTTTTCCTTTTGCCTGAAAAGGGTATACATACAATTGAAAAGAAAAATCTACTTAATTACTTACTCTCCTTTTAAGCAAAAAGGGAGCATCATGTCTTCAATGTATGCCTTAACTATTTTTTTCAAGGCTTAAAAAACCCAGAAGATCCCTGGCTGGTGTGGCTCAGTGTATGGATTGTGCCAGCCTGTGAACCAAAAGGTCACAGGTTCAATTCCCAGTCAGCAAGCACATGCCTCGGTTGCAGGCCAGGCCCCCAGTTGGGGATGGGTGAGAGCAACCGATTGATGTATCTCTTGCGCATTGATGTTTCTTTCCCTCTCTTCCTCCCTTCTCCTGTCTCTAAAAATGAAATAAATAAAATCTTTAAAAAAAATGAAATAAATAAAATCTTAAAAATGAAATAAATAAAATCTTAAAAAAAATCTAAAAGAGAAATTGCTAGACTGATTGCTGGTCACCAAGTAGATGTAAGTAAAGCATGAGAAAGTTAGAGTCAAAGATTAATGAAATGTTTATACAATGTTGTCTTATGAGAACACATTTCCCCACAGCATAACTCCAGTATCACTAAGGGACTGCTATAATTGTTTTACTTTCCTCAGTGCTTTACTGTGTTCAGCTGAAAGTTTGATAAATGAAAGATAGCCTAATAACTAATTGAACATGAACAAAAGAAGGTATATCATAAAGCAGTGAATGATATATAATTTTATTGGGTATTTTTAGCACAGCAGGCTTTGTTTTTAAGCAATAATGAACTGTGAATGAGTAGAAAAAAAATTCCATGGGAAAATAATGTAAAATTATTGGAACTTTATGGAATGAAATATAAGTAGTTGTACTTTAATATGTTACTGTTTTTCATTTGTTCACACTACTTTTGATGATGAAACCTATTGGTAATGTCACCTTTTATTGTATAGTAATTTAACACAAGAATAATTAATTTTGTGGTTTCTTATTTTATGTGAAAGTATGCTCATTTTGCCTTATTATAACTCTTCCTTTTTTAAAAAAAAGGAAACAAGTGCAAGCAGCCACTCTAATTTTCCCAAAATAAAGGTTATTTTATCTAGTTTATTTGATGAGAACTTTTAAAAAATTCAGATTTACATAAAAAATTATATTAAGCAATTAAACTTGCTTTGCATACGTACTGTCTGATTTTTTTAAAAATATTGGTTTCTGGCTTCTTTACTAATTTAACTGTGATAATTGCAATAGTAGTTTATATTCATCATAGGATATTCATAGAATAATGAGAAAATTGTTACTATTTAATGTTTTCTGATTAGTAAACTAAGGCATTTTATGAAAAGCAAAACTCTCCAGAAAAAAGTTTGTGTCACCATTAAGCTAGTTAATAGATTTAAAATTAATTCTTCTCATCCTGGGTTTATTTTCAGGGTATTAGCTCAGGAGACGTTTTTATTTATGGATAAATTGAGAGAGAAAAAAGTTTGAATTGTGGACAGTTGCTGTTTTTATTTCAAATCTGATAGTAACCTTTCATTTACTATTTTTTTCATACCAAAACATAGTTTATTTTCTATGTTGTGTTCTCATGGAAGTGACTGTTGGTATGGATAACAACAAAATTTTTATTTTTTCCTATATATTTACATTTCAGTGTTGGTATTGTAGAATAATTTACCTCTGTAAGTTTTGACTCCAAATAGCATGACTAATTATTCCCATTCTTATATTTCTAGCTTTGTATTCTGATTTAGAGGTAGACTGTCGCTTTTCAGACTTTTGAAAAAACCAGTTTCAAAACAGTTGGTCTAAGTTTTAAGTCTTTGTCATTTACTTCCTTCCTAAAGCAGAGGTAATAGTTTTAGGTTTTAAAGACTTTCACCTGCTGAAAAGTCTTTTGGCTGAAAGTAGAAGTGTGTATACCAGAGAGTATAATACATAATTTAGAGTAAGTTTTTCCAGGATCCAAAACAGAAGCAATTCATGCTCTGTCAAAACTTTCTCTTAATATGACCTACTTTAAGTCAGTTTCTCGAATGATACTATTAGGAGAAGTGGGATATTAATGATGGTTAGAATGATCAAAGTTTAATTTAAGCCTCAGCCGCAGAGCCAAATCTGCTATTTGGTTTTTGCTTCAGTCTCAAGACTGTCAAAGAGGTGAATTCCTCTAACAGCATATTTTGCTTCCTTAACATGTAATCACAGAGGTTACCATTATATCTAATCAGCTTTACAATATTGGTAATAGGAATAAGGCAGGCTATTCAGATGAATTGTTAATGTTTCAATGTTTATTTTTTCAGGAAGTGAGCATTTTCAATGTTTATTTTTTCAGGAGGTAAGCGTTTTCAAAGGAGTAAAAAATCTTACATACTTTGTATGTTAATTTTACAAATTAAAATATAAATATTACTGCAGTGGGAAAATAACAGTTGATTCTAAATGCTTTTAATTTTATGTTAAAAACAAGTAACTTATTAAACAGTTAAGCAGGTGAAAAAGACTGACAGTTACTGCAACTATTAAATGATAAGTCACACAAAAAAGAGCCAAATAACTTGCAAATAAAGTGTAATGGAAAAAGTCGGCTTTTAAAGATGATTATATAGTTTTTTTCTATTGGTTTTCTTCCCCCCATCATGTTATTTAGAATTGTCTTCAGTCTTCTTGTCTCTTTGTTCTTACATGTAAATTTTAGGATGAGCTTGTCAAATTAGACGCATACCCCCACCAATTTTAGCTACTATGAACAAGGTTTCTATAAACACTCTTGTGCAAGTTTTTTTGTGAACATGTGCCTATAGTTTTCTTGGGTAAATATGGAGACTTGCAGTTACTGTGTCATATCATAGAGTAGATGATGGGTAAGCAACCTCTTTCTGTTTGGGTAATAGATATGTTAGACAGACTTTGAATAGTAGGTATATCCAGACTTTGTATATGGTCTCCCTTGCTTATTCTTTGTGTATGTGTATTTATAGTCTTTTAAAACTGTAAATACCATTTTAATTTGAGGGTTGTACAAACTGTCTTTAGATTGAATTTGGCTTACGGGTCAGTGGTATTTTGTTGACCCTTGTGATAAATGCTTAACTTTATAGGAAGCTGCCACAGTTTTCTGACATACTTGTGCAATACAGTACTCCCACATATAACGTATGAGAGTTCAGGTTGCTCAACATCCTTGTGTACACTTGATGATATCAATCCTTTTGATTTTTGCCATGCTAGCAGCCATTAGATGTTATCTCATTGTGGTTTTAATTTATATTCCCTGATGAATGATTTTGAGTATCTTTTCATGTTACTGGCCATTCATTTATATTCTTAAGTGTTCAAATGTAATAAAAACTTGGAGAGTAGTACAGTGAATGCCTATATACCCTTAATGTGGATTCACCAGTTAACATTTTGACACATTTTCTTATATTTCTATCCATATATATGTGCGTATAAACATGTTTGCTTCCCCTCCCCTCTCCCTCCCTCCCTCTTTCCCTCCCTCTCTCTCTTTCTCTTTCTTTTCTTTCTTTTTCTTTCTTTCTCTCTCTCTCTTTCTTTTCTTTCTTTCTTTCTTTCTTTCTTTCTTTCTTTCTTTCTTTCTTTCTTTCTTTCTTTCTTTCTTTCTTTCTTTCTTTCTTTCTTTCTTTCTTTCTTTCTTTTCTTTCCTCCCTCCCTCCCTCCCTTCCTTCCTTCCTTTCTTTATTTCTCTCTCTCTCTCTTTCTTTCTTTCTTTCTTTCTTTCTTTCTTTCTTTCTTTCTTTCTTTCTTTCTTTCTTTCTTTCTTTCTTTCTTTCTTTCTTTCTTTCTTTCAGAATTTGCTAAATAATATTTCCACAACTTATGTGCTAAATAAATTACAGACACTGTGGAATTTCACCTCCAAATATTTCAGTAGTCATTTCCCAGGATTAAGGACATTCTCTTTCATATCTATAATACCTATGATAGCTAAGAAAATTACCAATTCTATAATATAATCTAATACACAAACCATATTCAAATTTACCTAGTTGTCTCCAAATGTCTTTTATAGTATTTTTCTTTGGTTCACAGTTCAATCAAGGTTAATGAATTTCATTTGGTTATTATGGCTCTTTAATCTAAAATAGTCCTCCTACCCTTTCTCCTTTTTTTATTTGATTTTGATGATCTTGATGTTTTGATGTCAAGCCAATGGGCTTATAGATATTCTGGGTTTGTTGGATAGATTTCCTTATAAATAGATTCAGAGTAAATAGTTTTTGACACAAATACCTCATAAATCTACTTTTGTATCATATCAAAAGGTTCATAATGTTGGATGCTTCTACTGGTTATGCTAAACTTGATTACTTTGTTCAGATAGCTTTTTACCAGATCTCTCCATTATAATGCTGTATTTTCCCCTCTTTTAAAATTAGTTTTTGAAGGTTAGTCTCTGAATCCATGTGAATAATTTGGTTCCTGACAACCTCCCATCTAACAGTTTTTCATGCAATGATGAAAATTGCCTGACACATGATTAGTTTGGCTGCATTTGTTGCCTTTGCTGTCTGTTGAGAATTCTGTCAGTCTACTTTCCTTTTTGAATCTCCTTGTTTTTTTATATTGTTTTTTCTTATGTATTTGAGTCCTTTTTTCACGTCTTCTTTATTTTTAGTATACTTAAAGGTTCTATGATAGTATTATTTCAAGTTTCTAGGTGTCTATTTTATTTCTGACTCTTCTTCACAGTGAATCGCTTCCTCATGTGTGTAGGTTTTGGCTTGTGACCTCATTTTTGCAATCTTTATTGTTGAAGTCCAGCATGGTTTAGGTTGCAGATATGACCCTGTGGGTGGGTGCTGTGTTTGTTTTTACTGGAACCTCTAGGATACCACTAGTCTGGGACTAATTTTTGTCTTGTTATGAAGGTCGCTGAATTATGAGGATAGTGGAAAAAAAAACACAAAAGGAATCAACACATACATCCTTCTCTCTGAATAGGCCCATGGTTTCTAATTTCCAGCGGAGACCTTTTCTTTTTTTAAACTGTGAACTATAGTAGTAGATAATGTTAAGTGGTTGTCTTCTCCCTACTTAGTTAGATGAATAATCCCCCATCCCCCTGTTGCTGAGGATGTAATCTTTGAGAACCCTGGCCTTATGTAGGAGTTTTCCTTCTAATCTTTAACTCACGCATGGCTCCTTTCTCTGAGGGTTAAAACTCAGTTCTCATTGAGATCTCTATGGCTGCTCCCCAAGGTTAGCTCTAGTGGACACTGTCTGGCTTTTGGCTTCTTCTTTGTTTTTTTGTCCCTTGGGATTGCTTGTAGTTTCTTGTCAGCCAAACTGTTCATTTAAAGGATGTTTGTTATATTTAATTTAGGATTTTAGGTGCTTCCAGGGAGGGTTTGCAGGTTAATTAGTTATCTTATTGTTGGATTGTCTTAAGATAGTATGATATCTTTTTCTCTGTTGAGAAAGCTCTTTTACTTTCTTTGAGAAGACTGATCTAGAAAAGTCTCAAAGTTAGCCTTTACCCAGGATAACAGTTCTCATATGCTGATGAGAATAGTACCGCTATATCCAGGGCAAGAGGCCAGAGTCAACAAACAGTTAGGGTACCCCTATGGGAAATGGTCAGGGCAGGAGAAAGCAAAATGGGAGTTAAGGCTCTTATCAAGTCATGAATTATCTTTTATGTGTCATTCTGCAGGCTCTTATTCTTTTAAAAGATTGTAGAAGATGGCTTATGAAGGGAAGATGATCCTAGTGAAGCGTGCATTCTGTTAGGATTTTGAAAGGGATTGTGTTGTATAAGGGATTGTGTTGTATCTGTAGATCAATTTGTGAAGTATTATTGTCTCAACATTTTTAAGTCCTCCTATCCATGAACATGGATATTTTCTTTGATGTTGGTCAACTTATTTAGGATGCTTTAGTTTCTTTCAACAATGTTTTGCAGTTTGATGGTATAAATTTTGTTCTTACTTTGTTATATTTATTCTTCAGTATGTGACTATTCTTTCTGATGCTACTAGAATTATAGTTATATTTTTATTTCAATGTTTATTAATTGGAAGTGTATAAAAATACAATTGATTTTTATATAGTGATTTTATGTCATGCATCCTTGATGAACTTGTTTATTTCTTTTGATAGCTTTTTTTAAAGATTTTATTTATTTATTTTAGAGAAAGGGGAAAGGAAGGAGAAAGAGGGAGAGAAACATGTGTGAAAGAAACATAGGTCACTTGCTTCTCGCATTCACCCAACTGGGAACCTGGTCCGCAACCAAGGCGTGTGCCCTGACTGGGAATCAAACTGGCGACCTTTCAGTCTGCAGGCTAGTGCTCAATTCACTGAACCTCACCAGAAAGGGCAGTTCTGGCAGTTTTTAAAATAGTTTCCTAAGGATTGTGTAGAAGATCATGTCATGTGCAAGTAGAGACAGTTTTACTTCTTTCTTTTCCATATGGATGCATTTTATTTCATAGTCTTGCCTCATTTCCCTGGTTTAAACTTCCAAAATGATATTAAATAGAAGTAGTGAGAGCAGGCATACTGTTTTGCTCCTCTTAGGAGGAAGCATTCATCATTTTCACAATTAAGTTTGATTTAGCCTCTGTAATTTTCATAGATTCCTATAATCGGTTGAGGAAGTACCCTGCTATTCCTAGTTTGTTGAGTGTTTTTATCATGAATGGGGGTTGGAATTTTTCAAATGCTTTTTATATGTCTACTGAGATGATAATGTGGTTTTTGTCCTTTATTTTGTTGATTTGGTATTTACAGTAAGTACTTTTTGATGTTAAGCTAGCCTTACGTTCCTGGGATAAATCACACTTGATCATGGTGATAATTCTTTGTTTATGTGCTAGATTCCGTTTGCTAGTGTTTTTTGAGAATTTTCCACCCATATTTATGAGATACTAGTATGTAGTTCTTGTCTTTTGTGACTTTTTTTTTTAAATTTTTATTTTGTGTATTAGAGTGATCCTGGCTTTGTAAGTTGGTAAGTGTTCCCTCATTTTCTATTGTCTTGGAAGAGTTTGTGAAGAATTCGTATTAATTATTCCTTAAATGTTTGGTAGAATTCACCAGTGAAACAATGTGAGACTGATCTTTTCTCTGTGGGTAGTGTTTTGATGACTAATTCAATCTCTTTGTTGTAATTTTTTAAATTCAGAATTTCTGTTTATTTTTGAGTCGCTGTCTATAGTTTGTGTCTTTCTAGGAAATTGTGTCTTGCATTTAAGGTACCTATTTAATTGGTATATGATTGTTTATTGTATTTTCTTATTTTCATTTCCATGAGGGTGGTAGTAATATCATTCCTGATATAGCCATTTGAGTTTTTTCCCCTTGGTCACTTTAGCTAAAAGTTTTCAATTTTATTGATCTTTTTAAGGAACCAACTTTTGGCTTCATTGGTTTCCTCTTTTTAAAATTCTCTACTTCATTTATATATATTCTAGTCTTTATTATTTCCTTCATTCTGCTTGCACTGGGTTTAGCTGGTTGTTTTCAAAAATAATTACTTAAGGAGAATTAGGATACCGATTTGAGGTCTTTTTAAATACAGAAGTTTAGCTATACATTTTCCTCTAAGAATTGTTTTCGCTGCATCCTATATTTTTTGATATGTTGTATCTTCATTTCTGAAAGTATTTCCTAATTTTTTTTGTGATTTCTTCTTTGACCTATTTGTTATTTAGGAGTGTGTTGTTTAATTCCACACATTTGTGAGTTTCCCAAGTTTCTTTGTATTACTGATTTCTAGTTTTCTTCTGCTTTGTTTGGAGAACATTCTATTATTTCCACCCTTGAAATTTTTTGATGTTTGTTTTATGGCCTGTTTTTATGTTTTATAATTTATCTTGGAGGATGTTCCATGTGAACTTAAGGAGAATGTTTATTCTACCCTTTTTGGGTGAAGTGTTCTATAGATGGTTTTTAGGATTGATTCGTTCATTGGGATAGTCAAGTCTTCTTTTTCCTTTTTGATCTCTTCGTTTTTCTATCCATTCTTGAAAGTGGGGTTTAATATGCTTTTAGTCCTTTAAAAAATGTTAAGTAGTTACTTTGTTTGACTCAATTTACGAAATTGGTGCCAAGTAATTATGTGTAAATCTGTAACTGTGTATGAAAGAACCTGGTCAAGGTAAGAAATGATTGACTAAGGGACTCTTAAATTATTATATAATGAATGGAGTAGAGTATACAAGAGATTCTCACAAGAATTCCTTGCAATTTTCAGAAGCAGGAAATCTTCACTCTATTTAAATTGCTTTAGACTTGGAATAAGAAAAACAGATTTCCATTCTTTTAATGAAGCCAACATAATAATTCAGAAATAAGAATATGGGCAAAGACAGTAAGCAAAAAATAAAATTATAATGACTGTTATATATATTAATAGAGAAATACTAAGTAATAGGGAACAGAATAAAATAACTAATTTAAATAGTATGCTGCAACCATATAGAGTCTATTTATGACATTTCAATATGGTTCAATATTAGAGACTATTAGTTAAATTGAAGATACTAAGGGTTAGTGAAGAAAAACTGTATGATCATCTTGATAGAAGCCTAGATGTCATTTAAAAGAAATTCACTGTCTTTTCTTTGTAAAATACCTTGTAAAACCCTTTGTGAAACAGGATTAAATGAATACTGCCTTACTGTAATAAAAAGGTTATACCTTATAGGATGCATTCTCATTAAAGTTAGAATGAAGACTGATACATTTACTATCACTATTATTTAACAGCATTCTGGAAGTGCTAGGTAATGCAGTTAGGCAATGCAATTATAAAATAGTGAACATGGAAGGAATAAATATTAGGATTGTATTGATTTTCTAATTACATAGTCAACTGAATAACTCTTTAAAAACAATAAGAAATATCTCTGTGGTAGTTAAATATAAAGAAGTCTATAGCTTTCCTGTATATACTAACAAGATAGAAAATGAAACATTAAAAAAAAATGAAACCTCATAGAATCAATGGAAAAACACCACTTTATGATATGAGTTGAAAATGAAATTTGTAGGATTTATGTAAGGACTTCTTGATTAGTAGTATAGAGAAACTGAATTTTAAAAGTGCTAGTCATTTCTAAATTAATCTATATTTTCTATTAAATCCTGAAAAATATAATGTAATTTTGTGGGGGAATTGACAAAGGAATAAATATGCAAGAGTGGCCTAGAAAATTTTGAGGAAAATTTAATAGATGCTAAAATATAATACTTTATAAAGCAGAAATAATTAGAACCACTACATAAAATTTTGAAGCAGGTAGTGAGGTCTATTTAATAAATTCTCTAGATTTTAGGCAGAGGACTGATTTGGGAGAATTTCTTAATTTGTTGAACAGGACCTTGTTAATATGACTGAGAAGGCAGGAGAGATGGATTCTAGGGTTGTATCACACTAATCTACTGTGATTTTTGGTAGCCCCAGAAAAGTTAAGAAGTAAAAAGAAGAGAAATGTTTGAGTTTAGTGACTAACACTTTCTGAATTGGAAGGTGGATTCTGCTGCATTAGTTTAGTTAATAGCGGGAGCAAGAGTTTGAGAATTTACAGATTGCTGTACTCATAATGCATATTAGACAGAATTATCATAAAATTAAATAGTTATCTATCTCTTTGTCTTTTTCAAGTAAAAAGACTAGTACGTCTTTATACAAGAAATAGCAAACTATTGCTCTATCTGTATCAAACCTGTAAAGGTATAGTGTTCAATTTTAAAAAATGAAATTAATTGATTCTGTACTTTAACTTTATTTTTCAAGGTTTTATTTATTTATTTTTAGAGAGAGGGGAAGGGAGGGAGAAAGAAAGGGAGAGAAACACTTATGTGTGAGAGCGATACATCCATCAGTTGCCTCTCAACACACCTCCAACTGGGGACCTAGCCCGCAACCCAGGCATGTGCCCTGACTGAGAATCGAACTGGTAATATTTCAATTCACAGGCTGGAGCTCAGTTCACTGAGCCACACCAGCCTGGGTGATTCTGTATTTTAACTTTTGACTATGTACCCTGTCTAGACTCTTAAATTGAACTTACAAGATTTTGTTGCTTTGTTGGTGTACAATAACATTGTGTTTAAATCATAAATACCTGATATTAATTATGTTAAAACTAAAACCTAAAATCAAGGAAGTAGTCATTGTGACTCACATCTTAGCCAGGCAGCCTGCTGTTTGAAGTATGACTCCTGGCGAGTATTATGGCCTTAGCCTTAGGATTCAGTAATGAGATTGAATGGAGTTTCCTGTGAGCACTCTGGGATGATTGACAGTAAGGTGAGGGGAATCATCACTTAGCATTCCTACCCTTGATAATATTTTCCTGCTGTCTGGGGAGGAACTGAGGACAAATAGGACTTCGTGATGCCTATGTAATTAGTGTATGTTGATTCCAGCTGAACAAACTGGAGGGTAATGATCAGGTAAATGGAGATGGAATACATTAATGTAGACTGAAGTATAAAAGACCTTAGGGAAGAAGTTATCAAAATTTTATGGGGTTGCCAGAATGTCTTTATATCTTTCCATATTTATATATACATCTTTGTATATGTTTATTTAGTTATGTGTTTGTTATAATATCTTCAGTTTTATTCTAGATGTGTGTAGAGATTAAAGCGATTTAAAATTAAAGAACATGTATTTATTTTTCTCATTTGCATGATTTGATTTCTCAGGATATTCTAAAATCTTTTCCTACTTGGAAAGGAGTTAAAGTTCTTAATTTAAAAAAAAATACATCACAAAATCTGTTAATGGCCTTATTTGCAGCTAATGCATTCATTGCTCCTCAAATAGAAATAAATGAGTAGGGTCAGCTTTATAAAACTCTTTTTGGATGATAACGGAAAAAGCAGACCTCTTTTTGCACATGTGTGTACAGTTCAGATGGTATATTTAAATGCATTCTCTTAAATGCCTTTCACTTGTACAGAATATTTTAAGATGCTTATCATGGTCTTTGTTTCCCAGTTGGTTTTAATTACACGAGAAACTTAGATTTCCAGTCATTTAGATTGCAATAGGAAATATATAGGATTCTTAATACACTCTTGCAAAAAATTCTAATAATTGTCATTATTCCACATCAAGTTTCCTTACCTGCAACATAAAATTTCATGAGCAAATCCTCCGATAGTGACTGTAATACTGCATTTAATTGGAAGGAAGGAATTGGTTTCATAAATGTTATTTTGGAACTTGAAGTTCTGGTAATTAGGTAACTAAAGGTTTTAAATGGCACACTTGCTTTAAAACTTACTGTTGCTTACTTTTCTCATAAAACTTAGCATTTAGTAACCTTTTTTGGATTAAGAATATAATGTACCTACCTATCAAACTTATAACACTGAACTTTTCAGTGAAGAGCTAATTAATCAGGAGAAGAAAGCATTTAGGATGTTTAGACATTTCTTTTCTATTTTGTTTTTGTCTTTGAAAGAAAAACATTTTGCAGAAATAGTATACTATATTGATTTAAAATATTTTGATTATTTTTGGTTTGGCTCAATTACTTTTTTTACACTTTTGGATAAAATGGAATAAGATAGGATTCCTGGTAGGAATTTGTTCACATTACTATGGCTCATCAGGGACATTATATTTAATTGGAGATCCTGCAGAATAGTAGCAGGAGGCTGAAGAGAATTATTTAGCATTAGCAATGGCTCGTCTGGGAGTTGTGCACTAATCAAGGAGCTTGAGTGTTAGCAGTGGGGATGATGGGAATTATGGCGATTATGACATGTAAGCATGTCTGTGTGTGAACTGGACAGGCAATGAGTTAATCAAGAAGTATATTAAGTGGCTCCCATGCTGATTCATTATTATCTACCATAGTGCCTGTCAGGTTGTGTATTTAAAAAAATACAATTATTGCTAAATTCAACATATATAAATTAAGCCACTATTTTTTGCTTTTCAGTAAAATAATTTCAAATGACCTAATACATATAAAAATTGGAAAATGTAGAAATCTTGCTGACTATGATTTGCATATTAAAGTTCTTTTTTGATTCTTTAGAATGAAACTTCAATTTTCACTTCATTTAAAAATTTTGGTTTGTCCTTTTATATATTTGTTGGAAATACTACATATAGTGTTTGGGTCCAAAAACAAAATTTATGTGTTTCTCATGATAAAAATAATTATAATATTTCAGAAAGACATTAATATTTAACACATGGAGCTACAGACAAATCAAAGCATTAATCTTTTCCACCATCAGAATGCTCCAAAATCAGGGGGTGGGTATGTGGTGAGGGTAGAAATCTCCTTTGCTCTAGTGGGTAATTTCTTTGTGCCAGGTAGACGCATTGTGTGCCCAGCATGGTTAGAGCCATCTGTCATGAAAGTATCAGTGAGAAATGCTAGAAATGCACATATTTTGGGGAAATGGAACTAATACATTGAATTCCTTCTAAAAAATAAATCAAAAAGCAACAAATTAATGAGCAACCTGGATTATATCGATAGGCAAATTTATATAGTTACTGTATGAACACACACAGTTTATTATTATTATTTTATTAGCACTGTCAAATTTTATAAAACTCTATCAAACGATCACCTTCTTGTATTAGCTTAATTAAAGCAGTATTATGGGTACTACTCAAAGTGCGAACCTGTGGGTGGTTGTTATTGAAATCCATTATCTGTGGAGCCAGTACTAGTGGTCAGCTGCATCAGTAATAAAACTTGCAACCAAGACCCTCCCTTAGGTACTGTGAGCTCAGCAGATTAAATTGTCAAAAACAGTTAAAGCTTCTTAATAGACTGATAATTTAAGCCACCTGGAGTTAAAGGTAAACCAATAATTCCAGTCAGGAAGGACTCCATATAGCAGCAAGACAAAAATTACATTTGGACAGGAAAAAAGGATTTATAGCAGTATCTTCATGTACAAATTATTTTGTTTGCATAGAGGTTTGTGTACCTTCCTACCTTCTTCTTAAATATTTTATTTACAGTCATACCTTGGTATTTGTGGGCTTCATCAAAACCTGTACTAATTGCATTTTAACAAGAAAAAAGTGTTTTGGCACTTGCACTTGCTTGCTACTTGGCATCCCTCTCGCAATGAAACAGGTCTACGCATCAGTCTCATGATAGTTCGCCAAAGAAAAGTTTGGTACTTATTGGCTTAGACATTCGTCACAAGTTCTGGAACGAATTAACAGTGAGTACTGAGGTACTACTGTATTTATTTTTAGAAAGAGGGGAAGGGAGGCAGAAAGAGAGGTAGGGAAGTATTGATGTGAGAGAGAAATAGCCATCGTTTGCCTCTACTGCAACCCAGGCATATGTTCTGACTGGGAATCTAATGGGGAACCCTTTGCTTTGCAGGATAACACCCAACCAACTGAGCCACACCAGTCAGGGCTGTGTACCTTGGTATTTAACTTCAATGAAAACATTTCAGCCTCTTTTAATCTCTGGAAAGTTACTTGTGAAAATTCCTTTATAAAATATTCCTTTATATAATCCCCAAACCTCAGTTTTTAAAATAATAAAATCTTTGTTTTTACTTATACTAAAAATTCAATTTAGTAATAAAACAGTAAAATATATCATTTTGTTTTTGTATATTTTGTATATTTTAAAATTTCTGGTGAATTTAAATGGCATAGTTTGAAAAGGAACTTTGTGCTTCAATGTAATTAGTACCTGATGGCATGTAAGTACCTGCATGGATTAATTTTTTTTCTAAGCGTCTATTTAAGAAGGTTTAGAAGTTCTGTAGTCTTAGTGAGAAAGCATACGTTAAATAAAAGTTTTGAAAATACAGCTTATCTTTATAAATAATAATATTTTTGATATTACAATGTTTATAAGGCCACAACTTAACTCATGTCTGTTACAGCTGCACTCATTTAAGACCTCTTAGTGGAGGAAAAGAAATGATCCTTCAAGTAATAATTATCACTTATGAGTATCAACTGTATACTAGAAAATCAGAGTAATTATGTAAGAGAAGTATTATTATCATCATTTGAAATTGAGAAAATTGGGACTTCAAGATACAAAATAGGTTGCCAAAGCTTGTTTAGCTAGGTAAGCAGTTGAGGTGAGATTCAAATTGTGTGACTCCCAACTTAAACAGTTTCCATTGTAGCATATTGCTTCCTTTGCTAAGTAAATAGAAAAGTCCCTTTTTCCTTCAAAGTTTATTACTTTGAAGTTTAGGTGTTTATTAATGACTGTTGGGGGCCAGGTTCCATGCTACTTGATGGAATTAGAATAGTGACCAGGAGCAACATGATTTCTGTTCGCATCACACTTAAAGTTCAGTCGTAGAGACAGATATAAAATAAGAACATTTACAAATAAGTAATTACAAATTGTGGTGTTATGGAGGGAAAAAACAATGGCTGAGAAAGAATAATAGGTGGCTCTTCATTAATAAGGTGCTCAGAGAAATTCTCTCTGAGATGGCAAAATGTAGGCTGAGAACTGATAGGTGAGAATTAGCTCTTAGCTAGGTAGTCAGCTGGGCAGACAGGACAGCATGTGCAAAGGTCCTAAGCCAGTCCAGTAGATTGGCACCTAATCTGTGAATCAGCACTGCTTAGCTTGTCTAGTCACTCCTTTGCTAGCTCTCTCTGTCTAGCTCTAGCCAGTGCTTGAACCCTACTTGAGACAATTTCTTTTGCTACTTGCTGCTGCTACTTCTCAGTGGTTACAATGTCAATTACCAAGTAGGAGTAGCAGAGGGAGGAATCCAGTAGGCATCTTCAGGAAGATAAAAAGCTGCCTTAAGAAGGAAAATAGCAGTAGTGGATTTGTATCTGATGTATTCATTTTAGTTGGAGCCTATCCTAAGGAAGAAAGGCTCCAACTCAGATAAATACATCAGATATAAGTCTATTATTGCCATCTTCAGTCATGCCAGTATTCAACATGTTTATTAAAAATCACTCTCTAGAGAGTGGAGTATGGTCTGTCCAGTGGAGAATGTGTAGGCTTGGGACAAAGGGCAGGAACCTTGTCTTTCTATGTAGGAAACTCTTAGGTCCAGATAAAACTGCAAAGAAATACTATGTTAAAATGTTTAATTTTGTAAACAACTGTTTGGTGGTTTCCAAGTTTTCCTGTGAATTAATCATGTATTGCTTTAGGTTCCAAGTCTAGTGTATTTCCCAAAAGGGATATTAGATATTATAGTACATGGGAATTTATAATTAAATATAGTAAAGTAACTTTAGTGAACTATTCCAGTTAAGTGCTATAGGTCCCTAGGCTACACTGATGAAACTCAGTGGGGATGTTCCACTAAAAGAGAGCGCTTTCAAAACAGTAAAAACCTGTTTGTGAAGAGTTTCTTGTATGGTAATTTTTCCTCTTAATAAGAAATGCCTCAACATTTTTTTTTTAGTTTATTTTTTCTAATTAATTTTTTTGTGTAGCAGTTGTCGGTTCACAGCAGAATTGAGAGGAAGCTAGAGATTCTTCACATAACTCCTCCCTCCATATGTGCATAGACTCCCCATTATCAATATCCATTATCATGGTACATTTGTTGCAGTTGATGAACCTACATTGAAACATAATTACCCAAAGTCCATAGTTTACATTAGGGTTCACTCTTTTTTTAAATTGTTCAATTACAGTTGTCCCCATTTCCCCCTCCCCATTACTCTCCCTTGCTCTACCCACTACTACTTCCCACACTGAATACCCACTTCTGTTGTCTTTGTTCATGGGTCCTTTATACATGTTCCTTGACTTGACCCTTCACCTTCTTTCCCCTGTTGTCCTACTTACTCGTCCCTTATGGTCACTGCCAATTTGTTTTTTATATCCATGTCTCTTGTTCTATTTTGCTCGATTGTTTATTTTGTTGATTAGGTCCACTTATAGGTGAGATCATATGGTATTTGTCTTTTACTGCCTGGCTTATTTCACTTAGCATAATACTCTCCATTTCCACCCATGCTGTTGTGAAGGATAGGAGTTCCTTTTTTTCTGCTGCATAGTATTCCATTGTGTAAATGTACCATAGTCATTTGATCCACTCATTTACTGATGAGCACTTAGGCTGTTTCTAGCACTTGGCTACTGTAAATTGTGCTGCTATAAACATTAGGATGCATTGGCTCTTCTGAATTGGTGTTTTGGGATTCGTAGGGTATAATCCCAGCAGTGGAATTGCTGGGTCAAAAGGCAGTTCCATTTTTAGTTTTTTTGAGATGATTCAAAACTCTTTTCCACAGTGGCTGCACCAGTCTGCATTCCCAAAAACAGTGTACTAGCGTTCCCTTTTCTTCACAACCTCTCCAGCACTTGTTGTATTGTTGTTTTGTTCTTTTGTTTATGATGGCCATTCTGACCGTAGTGAAGTGGTATCTCATTGTGGTTTTTACATCTCTCTGAGGGCTAGTGACACTGAAAATTCTTTTGTATGTCCCTGGGCCCTCTGTATGTCTTCCTCGGAGAAGTGTCTGTTCAGGCCCTTTACCCATTTTTAATCGGATTGTTTGTCTTCCTGGAGTGGAGCCATGTGAGTTCTTTATATATTTTAGAGATCAAACCTTTCTCTGAAGTATCATTGACAAATGTATTTTCCCATACAGTTGGCTCCCTTTTCATTTTGCTGATGTTTTCTTTTGCTGTGCAGGAGCTTTTTAATTTGATGTAATTCCATTTGTTTATTCTTTCCTTTATATCCCTTGCTCTAGGAGACATATCAGTGAAAATATTGCTGTGTGGAATATCTGAAATTTTCCTGCCTATGTTCTCCTCTAGGAATTTTATGGTGTTGCAACTTATATTTAAGTCTTTTACCCATTGAGTTTATTTTTGCATATGGTGTAAATTAGTGGTTGCATTTCAATTTTTTGCATGTAGTTGTCCAGATCTGCCTACACCAATTGTTAAAGAGGCTATTTTTATTCCATTTTATGCTTCTGCACCCTTTGTCAAATTTTAATTGACCATAGAGACATGGGTTTATTTCTGGGCTCTCTATTCTGTTCCATTGATCTATGTATCTGTTCTTATGCCAGTACCAGACTGTGTTGATTACAGTGGCCTTCTAATATAGTTTGATGTCAGGTATTGTGATTCTTCCTACTTTGTTCTTCTTTCTCACAATTGCTGCAGCTATTTGGGGTTGTTTATGGTTCCGTATAAATTTTTGAAATGTTTGTTCTATATCTGTGAAATATGTCATTGGTATTTTATTAGAGATTGCGTTGAATATATAAATTGCTTTGAGTTGTGTGGACATTTTGATGATGTTAATTCTTCCAGTCCATGAACATGATATATGCTTACATTTATTTGTGTCTTTTATTTCTTTCTTCAGTGTTGTGTAGTTTACTGAGTACAGGTCTTTTACCTCTTTGGTTAAGTTTATTCTTAGGTACTTAATTTTTCTTGTGCTATAGCAAATGTTTTTTTCCTGATTCTGATTCTGATAATTCATTGTTTGTGTACAAAAATACCTTCGATTTCTGAATATTGACTTTGTATCCCGCTATTTTGCTAAATTTACTTATTAGGTTGAGTAGTTTCTTCATGGAATCTCTAAAGTTTTCTGTGTACGCTATCATGTCATCTGCAAACAATGATAGTTTTACTTCCTCCTTTTCAATTGGTATGCCTTTTATATATTTTTTCTTGTCTGATCTCTGTGGCTAAGACTTTCGGTACTATGTTGAATAGAAGTGGTGAAAGCTGACATCCTTGTCTTGTTCCCCATTTTTGTGGGAAAGCTTATTTTTTTGCCTGTTGAGTGTGAGGCTGGCTGTAGGTTTTTCATACATGGCCTTTATTATATTGAGGTATGCTGCCTTTATTCCCACTTTGCTGAGTGTTTTTTTATCAAAAATGGCTGCTGTACCCTATCAATTGCTTTTTCTGCATTTATTGATAAGATCATGTGGATTTGGTCTTTCCTTTTGTTTATGTGATGTATTACATTTTATTGATTTGTGAATATTGAACCATCCTTGCACCCCTGGGATGAATCTGACTTGATCATGGTGGGTAATCTTTTTAATGTATTGCTGGATACAGTTTGCCAATATTTTGTTGAGGGTTTTATCATTTATGTTCATGAGCGATATTGGCCTGTAGTTTTCTTTCTTTGTTATGCCTTTATCTGGTTTAGAGATTAGGATGATGCTGGCCTCATAAAAAGAGTTTGGGAGTCTTCCCTCTTCTTGGATTTTTTGGCATAGTCTGAGAAGGACAGGGGTTAGCTCTTCCTTAAGTGTTTTGTAAAATTCTTCTGTGAAACCATCCAGTCGAGGCATTTGTGTGCCGGGAGTTTTGTTTGATTACAGCTTAAATTTCACCAGCTGGTATTGTTCTGTTTAGGCTTTCTGTTTCTTCATCATTCAGTGTTGGAAGGTTATATTATTCTAGAAATA
Source organism: Pteronotus mesoamericanus (assembly GCF_021234165.1). Lineage (NCBI taxonomy): Eukaryota > Metazoa > Chordata > Mammalia > Chiroptera > Mormoopidae > Pteronotus > Pteronotus mesoamericanus. The sequence goes on from NW_026555109.1 coordinate 2,445,572, forward strand.
TGTCCATTTCACACAGGTTTTAAAATTTCTTGGCATATAATTGTTCATAGTAATTTCTTACAATCCTTTGTATTTCTGTCATCTCAGCTGTAATTTCTTCTTTTTCATTTCTGATATTATTTATTTGGGTCCTCTCCCTTTTTTTCTTGATGAGTCTGCTTAAAAATTGTCAATTTTGTTTATTGTTTCAAAGTTCTAGTTCCTGGATTTGCCGATCCTTTGAATTGTTACTTTAGTCCCTATGTCTTTCAGTTCTGCTCTGATCTTGATTATTTCCTTCCTTCTACTTGCTCTGGGCTTTGTTTGTTGTTGTTTCTCCAGTTCTTGAAGGTGTAGGGTTGGGTCGTTTATTTGAAATGTTTTTATCTTTTTTAGGTCAGCCTGTATTGCTATGAACTTCCCTCCCAGGACCGCCTTCGCTCTGTCCCATAGGTTTTGGACTCTTTTGTGTTCATTTTCATTTGTTTCCAGAAATTTTTTAATTTCTTCTCTTATCTCATTATTGGCCCATTCATTGTTCAATAGCATGCTATTCGGTCTCCATGAATTTGAATGTTTTTGAGTTTTTCACTTGAGGTTGGTTTCTCATTTCAAGCCCTTGTCTGAGAAAATGCTCGGTATGATTTTAATATTCTTGAATTTATTGAGGCTTGTTTTGTGTCCTGTCATGTGGTCTGTCTTTGAAAATGTTCCATATGCATTTAAAAATAATGTGCATTTTGCATCTTCGGGATGAAAGGTTCTATATATGTCAGTTAAGTCCATTTGATCTAATGCGATGTTCAGTTCCACAATATTGTCTTTGATATTTTGTTTGGGAGATCAATCCGTTGTTAACAGTGTGGTGTTAAAATCCCTTACTGTAAGTGTGTTGCTGTCTATATCTTTCTTGAAGTCCTCCAAGATTTTCCTTAAATATTCAGGTACTCCTATGTTTGGTGCATATAGGTTTACAGTGTTTATGTCTTCGTGATGGATTCTTCCTTTGAGTAATAGGAAGTGTCCTTCTGGGTCTCTTCTTATAGCGTTTGTTTTGAAATCTATTTTGTCTGATATTAGTATTGCTACTCTTGCTTTTTTTTTTTTCCTGTCTATTTGCTTGGAATATTTTTTTCCCATCCCTTTACTTTCAGTCTGTGTAGGTTCTCTGTTCTGAGGTGGGTGTCTTGTAGGCAGCATATGTGCGGGTCATGTTTTCTTATCCATTCAGCTACCCTATGTTTTTCGATTAGAGCACTTAATCCATTTATATTTAAAATTATTATTGATAGGTACTTATTCATTTTTTCCCTTTTTTACCTGTGTTCCTCTCTTTCTCACTCTTTTTCTTCATCTTCTTAAAGCAGTCTCTTTAGCATATCTTGCAGTGCTGGTTTGGTGGAGGTGTATTCTTTTAGCCTTCTTTTGTCTTGGGAACTTCTTATTTTGCCTTTCATTTCAATTGAGAGTCTGGCTGCGTAGAGCAGTCTTGGTTACAGGCCTTTGCTTTTCATTCCTTGGAATATTGATTGCTGTTCCTTCTGGCTTGCAGTGTTTCTGTTGAGAAGTCAGCTGCTAGCTGTATCAGGGCTCCATTTTATGTTACTGCTTGTTTCTCCCTTGCTGCTTTGAGGATTCTCTCTTTGTCTTTGATATTTGCCATTTTAATGATGATGTGTCTCGGAGTGGGCCTCATTGGGTTCCTCTTGAATGGGACCCTCTGTGCTTCCTGGACTTGTGTGACTTTTTCTCTCCTCCAATCAGGGAAGTTTTCCATCATGACTTTTTCAAACAGATTTTCTATCCTTTGATCCTCTTCTTCTCCTTCTGATATCCCTATGATACAGATATTATTATGTTTCAGGTTGTTCTGCATTTTCCCCAATGCCTCTATTCTTTTTGAGTCCATTTTCATTTTCTTGCTCTTTCTGGGAGCTTTGTTCCACCTTGTCCTCTGGCTCACTGCTTCGATTCTCTGCTTCATCTAGCTTGTTTTTGACACCTTTTACTGTGTTCTTCAATTCATAAATTGTATTCTTCATTTTCTCTTGTCTCTTATTGATAGTTTCTATGTCCTTTTTCATGCTAATATAGTTTGTGGTAAGTTCATCATAGTTTCCCTGTAGTTTTTTGTAATTCTAAGTGCACTGAGTTTACTTAGAACTATTGTTTTGAACTCAATATCTGATAGTTTAGTTGCATCTATTTCATTTAGTTCTCTTTGTGAGGATTACTCCTTTCCCTTTGGGGAGGGTTTCTTTGTCTTCCCAATATTTGTGAGACTCTTCCTTTTTGCTTCTGCTTCTTAAATTGATCTGTCTTGACTTCCTGACTTTGTGGTCTGAACATCTGTTGTATGAGACCTGTGAGATTCCCTGGTGCAGTCTCCTTGATCCCCTGATCTTGCTGCTCTTTGGATGCCTTTTGTGCCGTCTGTGTTGACTTTCTAGAAATAATTGGGTTTTGATTGTTGTTTAGTCGTTCTTTGTTTCGTCCTACCCTCCAGCTGGTTGACTGAGGGTCACTCTGCCCACCATGTCTTTTGTGTTTTTGTGCGTGTGCTGCCGGAATTAAACCACAAAGTTCAGGAAACAAACCCACATCTGCAAAAATTACTACCCCCTGCAATCCCACTATCAACAACAAAGGAACCAGTATTGAGAAGGCTGTAAAGAGATTAAGACTATTACAAGGAAAGAGAGAACAAAACTTTAAGTTTAAAATCTTAATATGACTTAATATGCACAAACTTGATGGCCCTGAAATGAACGTTAAAAAGCTACATAGTAAAGAAAATATCGCAAATCACTGAGAAGACCACAGTGGATTTTGTTTCAGTTGTCTCTAGTATTTACTGCTGTTTTTTCATTCTGGATCTGCCTCTGTTGATGTCAGATGTTAATCCCCTGTGACCTTAGGCAGTCTGTTTGAAACTTCCCAGAATCTATGTCTGTGGCTGTCTCCTTCAGTTGTTAATCTAGTCACTCTGCACTCAGCAGTCAGGCTTAGGTATCACAGGGTGGTAGAGAGTTCACAGGGGCAAGGCTATTGTATCTTTTCATACTGCTGATGCTCAGGGGAGTGGTCTGCCTGAGCTAGAATGCTGCTGCTATATGGAGGAGGAGTCAGCACTAGGATCCTGCCAGCTACTCTCTCAGTTCTTTCCCTAAAACCTCCATCTCCAGTCTCTCCTCCAGTGCCTCTAGACCACTCTGTGCCCACTCTAGCCAGGGATTTACTATCTGTGGCTGCCACACTGCACTCAGCAGTCAGCCTTAGGCACCACAGGACGGGGCAGAGTCCCTCCTGGGGACAGGGCTATTGTGTCCTGTCATGCTGTTGCTGCTCTGGGGAGTGGTCTTCCTGAGGAAGATGGCTGCTGCCCTATGGGAAATGAGTCAGCACCGGGATCCTGCCAGCTATTCGCTCAGTTCTCTCCCCAAAGCCTCCTTCCCCAGTTTCTCCTCAGGCATCTCTAGCCTTCTCTGCCCCTGCCTTTGCTGGAGACCAGGGTAAGTGGCTGCAAATAAAAATTTATGCATTGGCCTTTTAAATGGCTCTTTCTGTCTCCAGCCACCTGTCTCTGGCAAAGAGCCACTCTGCTGCGTTTTGCAGCTGGCTGTTATCTGTGTTCTTTTTTGGCTCTGGTGCTGTAGGCTGGAGATCCCCATTTATGGTTTAGACCTTGCTCTTCTCAGGGGGATCCAATTGGCTGTTTCAATATCCCTCTGGTGCTGGTTCCTGTGGGTGCCACACCCACCTTCTCGAGTCTCTAGCGCACTCCTTACCAGTCAGTTTGTGCTAAAGCTGATTCTTCTTTCTGTCCGAGGTTATAAGGCTCCTATGTCAATATTGTTCTGGATTGTTTGTTCCAGGTGGTTTGTCCACAATTTAGTTGTAATTCTAGATTGGTCCTGGGAGGAGGTCAGTGTGACTTCCATTCACTCCACCATCTTGCTTCTCTCTGGATTTGTCCATTTTTGATAGAAGAGTGTTTACATCTCCAGCTATGACTGGATTCATGTATTTTTCCCTGTAGTTCTGTGAGTTCTATTACATAATGATAAAGAAGTCAATTCTATAAAAACTTATGTTTATCACTTACAACTTTCCTTGCTTTGCAGTCTGCTCTGTCAGAAATCAATATAGCAACTCCTGCTTTGTTTTTATTAGTGTTAGCATGATATGTTTTCTCCATCTATTTACTTTTAATCTATATGTGTCTTTATATATAAAATGGGTTTCTTGTAGACAACATGTAGTTGGATCTTGTTATTTTTTAAAAAATCTTTCTAAAAAAGATTTTATTTATTTATTTTTAGAGAGAGGGGGAAGGGAAGGAGAAAGAGAGGGAGAGAAATATCAATCTGAGAGAGAAAAATCTATCAATTGGTTTGCCTCTCATACGCACCTTGCCTGGGATCAAACCTGAAGCCAAGGCTTTATGCCTTTACTGGGTCTGAACTGGCAATCTTTCGCTTTGTGGAATGACACCCAATCCACTGAGCCACGCTGCTTAGGGCAGGTCTTGTGTTTTGATCCACTAACAATCTCTGCCTTTGAAAAAAAAAAGATTTTATTTATTTTTAGAGCGAGGGGAAGGGAGGGAGAAAGGAGAGAGAGAGAAACAGCAGTGTGTGAGAGATACATCAGCTGGGGTTGACTCTCTCATGCCAGCAGCCAGGGACTTGGCCCACAACACAGGCATGTGCTCTGACCAGGAATTAAACCGTTGACCTTTCAATTTCCCGGACAATGCCCAAGCCACTGACTCATACCAGTTGGGCCAACAATCTCTGCCTTTTAATTTTTACATGAGTTCCTTATAATAATAAAACAATCCTAAGTCTTCTAATCCCTTCTATCATTGTTATCATTCCTTTCACCTATATGTAAGCACATATATATATATGCACTTACATAAATATATATATAGTGTATAAACATCCATAATTGAATGCATTGTTGCTATTATTATTCTGAGTAAATTGCTATTAGATAAATTAAGAATAAGAAAAATTTACAATCTTATTCCTTCTTTGATGCTTTTCCTTCTTTGTGTAGATCCTGGTTTCTAACCTGTATTATTTTCCTTTTCTCTAAAGAAATTCTTTGCACATTTCTTGCAAGGCAGGTCAACTGACAACAAATTCCCTCGATTTTTGTTTATCTAAGAAAATCTTCATTTATCCTTCACTTTTGAAGGGTAATTTTATGGAGTTAAGAATTCTAGGGTGGTGTCTTTTTCTCTTAACATTTCGAATATTTTACTTCAGTCTCTTCTTGCTTGCATGACTTCTGAAGAGAAGTTGGATATAATTCTTTTATTTTTTAATTTTAGAGAGAGGAAGAGAGACAGAGAAACATCGATTTGTTTTTCTATTTATTTAAGCATTCCTTGGTTGATTTTTGTATGTGCCTTGACTGGAGTCGTTCTTATCTGTATTCTCTTATGGATGATGTTTTATTCTCTCTGGCATTTTGCTGGAATCTATTTTCAATTTTCTGGAGTTCAAAGATGACTTTTCTAGCTGTAGTTTTTTGGCATTTATCCAGATTGATATTCTCTGAGCTTCCTGGATCTGTGATTTGATGTCAGACATTAATTTGGACTAAATTTTCAGTCATTGTTATTCCAAATATTTTTGCTGTTCCTTTTTCTCTTTCCTTTTGTTATTCCCATTGTGTGTATGTTATACCTTGTGTAGTTGTCCCACAGTCCTTGGATATTGTTGTTGTTTTTTTCAGTGTTTGTTCTTTTTGCTTTTCAGTTTTGGAGGTTTCTATTGATATTCTCAAGCTTAGAGATGCTTTCAGCAGCCATGTCCAGTCTAATAATAAGCCCATCAAAAGCATTCTTTATTTCTGTGACAGTCTTTTTTTTTTTAATCTCTAGTAATTCTTTTTGGTTCATTCTTTGTATTTCCATTACCCATCGGTTGTTACATGACATCTATTTCATCCATTAGAGTCCTTAGCATATTAATTATAGTTGTTTTAAATTCCTGGTTCGATAATTCCAACCTATCTGCCATGTGTAGTGTGACACTGCCTGTCTTTTCAAATGGTGGATTTTGCCTTTTAACATATCCTGTAATTTTTTTATAGCAAGACATAATGTTAATAGGCATGTAATAAGGTGGTGATCAGTTATGGGGGACAGGAAGCATTCTATAGTCCTATGATTTGGTGTCTGACTTTTAGTAAGCCTCTTCCTCTGGACTATGAATTTCACAAGTTTTTTCACAGTATTTTCCTTCCCTCTTTGTTGGGCAGGATGGTTAGAGTGGTGTGGAGTTGGGTCTTTACCTTCTACCAGGTCAGTTACTTTCTGATAACAGCCCAGCTGTGTAGTCTCTGGTTAAGTAGTTTCTCCCGAGGGCAGACTTTGCTAAAACAAAACAAAATAAAACAATGTTCTTGATTATTTCACAATGGTTCCTTTTCCTCTCCTTCTTACAAAAGAACAAGGGGATATTTATCCAATATTTACTGGGAGAACCTGGTTGAGTTTCTGGAAGTGAAACACACAAGTGTGGAGTTCCCCTATTGACTGGCTCCCTTTGCAGTTTTCAACTCTTAAGACTTGCCCACAGTGAGCTTCCAACAATTTGTAAGTTGTGTTTCAGGTTTTCCTATCCTGGCACTGGTTTCCGGGCAGTTTCTGTTCAGGAGTTCCTCCTCTGTTAAAGGATGATTCCCTGTATTTGCCTATTTCCAATCTTGGGTGCCATAGTTTCCCTTGTGTTCTTATCTCTCTTATGGAGCCAAGAACAGTTGTTGCTTTTTTTAAAAACATTTTATTTAGTTAGTTTTAGACAGAGGGGAAGAGAGAGAGAAAGAGAGGAAGAGAAACATAAATGCGTGGTTGCCTCTTGCATGCCCCCTACTGGGGGCCTGGCCTGCAACCCAGGCATGTGCCCTGACTGGGAATCGAACCAGTGACCTTTTGGTTTGCAGACCAGTGTCCAATCCACTGAGCCACACCAACCAGGGCACAGTTGTTGCTTTTTGAGTTTTTCCTGCTTTTTGCTTGTTAGGACAGAGTGGTGATTTCTAAGCTCACGTGCAACTGGAAATTGAAGTCACACATATATTTTTTGGGGGGGATTTAAAAATTTATTTTAAATTATAGTATAACCTGTAGAACAAAACTTACAATTTTAACAATTTTTAAGTGTATAGTTCATTGACATTAAATATCTTCACATAGTTTTCCAAGAGGAAAAAGGTTGTGGAGATGAATAATGGTGATAGATACACATATCCATTTTAAAGTGATATGATTTTTATTTATTTTATGGCAGTGTTATAAAGTTTTCTAACAGGTTTGTCTATCCTTAAAATATTTTATGAGCTTGCATTGTATGGGTTTATAGGTAGTGATAGATATCCAACATTTAACAAGTATTGATTGAGCACATAATCTGTGAAGGTCCTACATTTTTTGATTCTGATCCAACAGGGTAAGGGTCAGTCCCATAAGACTGCCCTCATTTCAGATGCTGGTCTCAAGTCCTTTTAAAAAGATTTTATTTATTTACTTATTTTTAGAGAGAGGGGAAGGGAGGGAGAAAGAGCGGGAGAGAAATATCAGTGTGTGAGATACACATCGATCGGTAGCATCTTGGATGCCCCCATCTGGGGACCTGGCCTGTAACCCAGGCATGTGCCCTGACTGGTAATTGAACCACTAGCCCTTTGATTTGCAGGCTGGTGCTCAGTCCACTGAGACATACCAGCCAGGGCTCACCTGTATTTTTGACTAACTGGCTATACATGAGGGGTTCCCACAATCACTTCCTCTGTTTTGATAATTTGTTATAATGGCTCATAGACCTTAGTGAAACACTTTACTTTTCATTTATCAGTTTATCATAAACAATATTATAAAGGCTATAAATGAATGGCCGTATGAAGAGGTCCATAGACCAAGGTGTGGAAAGGTCCCAATCATGAGAGCTTCTGTCCTGTGGAGTTAGGCTGTACATGGCATGTGGATGTGTCCACCAACCCAGAAGCTCTCCAATCCCTGTTGATTAAGGTTTTTATGGAGGTACTTTTATATGGCATGACTGACGAAATCATTTACCATCGGTGATTAACTCAGTCTCCAGCCCTTCTCCCCTCCCTTAAGAAGGGAATGGGGCTGAGAGATTCAACTCTCTAACTAAGCCTTCATTCTGGTGACTAGCCCCTATCCTGAAGCTATCTAAGGATCCCTAGCCACCAGTCATTTTATTACCACACAAAAAGACAGTCTTATCACTCCTAAGATTCCAGGGACTTTAGCAGGTCTTTTGGCAGGAACTGGGGTCAAAGACCAAATATTAGAACAAAAGATGCTTCTAGTACCCCTATCTGTCAGGAAATTACAAGGATTTTAGGAGCTCTGTGTCAGAAACTGGAGACATCAGTGTGTGTCCACACACTACATGTTCCTTATGTTAAAAATAAAAAAAGCAATGGGTCATGTACCCTCTTGGGACTGCAGTTTCATTGATGGAGAAGAATGTTCCTTCTCTGAGTATTTTGGCTTTTGTAGGCTCCCATTTCTGCCACCTCCTGCTGTAACCATAGAATTACTTTGGGGCTGGGGCACAAAATAATTGAGTTACAAAACAAAACAAAACAAATTAAAACAGCAGTTCTGGGAGATTCTGTAGTATTGTGTTAGGAGCTCCCTTTTCTTCTTGAGCTCAAAGTATAGGGCATCTGGAGTTCTCTCTGTCAGCGCCCCAATGCCTACTCTGGGTATTGTGCTTTGTTGATTAGTCAGGGGGGTCATGGAGGAAAGGAAGATGCTAAAACTCACTTCTGATGTATAGTAATTTGAATTTTCTTCTCCCTTGATCTGCCTGCTCTTATTTTCTTTTCAGAGTTTGCAAATAGTTGATTCATGTGTTCTGTTCAGTTTTCATTGTTGGATTCAGTGGGGTAGATGGGGTGAAATATGCTTATTTCACTTTAACCTGGAATTAGAAGGGCCATTGTGTTTGTTAAAACAATTATGGGAAGGAATTTGAAGCAGTTGAGTGGGTATTTGTATCTTTTTTTCTAAAATTTTTATTTATTGATTTTTTGAGAGAGAGAGAGGAAGAGAGAGTTGAGAGCATGAGAGAAAGAGAAACATTAATATGTCATTCCACTTATTTATGCATCCGTTGGTTGATTATGTGTCCTGACCAGGGATTGAACCTACAACCTTGGCATATTGGGACAATGCTCTAACCAACTGAGCTACCTGGTCAGGGCTGAGTGTTTGTATCTTATATATTATGCTACATATTTTATGGGAAAAGTTTGGTTAGATAACATTAGAGCAAGAGAAAAAGGGTTTTCATTGTTGACAGCACTACTTGTTAAGCTTCCTTTGAGATCAGTATGAGAGAAAGGAGAGGGTTTACACCTAATTGCTTGGAATGACCAACTGCAGCAACCTGTAATTGATACATTATTGGATAATAATGCCACAATATTGGATAATCTGGAGAGTGGAATCTGAGGTTAAAAAGCCAGATTTTGGAGTTTCTATGAATGCCTTGATAAGTAGTAGAGTACAACTTTCCTCATATGCACATCATTTTCTTTTTATACTTATATAAGAGAAACATTGAGAACCACTGACTTCCTGGTTAAAGTCTCACTTCTTTGCTATGGCATTCAAGATTCCTTTCAACCTGTTCTTTTCTATTCTATCATTCTTTTTCACCATTCTCTCCCATCAGTGTCTCCTTTTACAGCTTAGTTTCAGGCCATTGCACAGATTTCTAAATAGGCTGGGGCCTTTCACTTTTCCACAATTTCCAATGTGCTTTTCCTCTGTTGGTAGTTCTCTTCACATTTTTCTCCATTTATTAGAAACCCAGTTTTATATTTTAATAATAAATTCTTCATGAAACCATTTTCTAAATTTGCAACTTGTAGATGCTCTCCTTCATTACATTTATTTGCAGTTGGTATAGAATTCTGTCATTTATATCAGACTGAACTCTTGGAGGGGATGTGACTTATCCGTCTCTGTATATCTTGCTATAGCAAAGTACCTGTGATAAATGTTGGAGTGATCAGGGAAGGGAGAGGGAAATGTTCAGGGTTCATTTAATGATAAAGGGATCTGGTGGGTAGAAGATAAAACAGTTGATTAGAATGTAGAGACCAGTGTGGTATAAATGGAATTAGGAACTCATGTTTTTAGGGAAAATGTTTTGATTACTTTGAGTTGTATAAATAATGCTCAGATATTCATTTTCTTGTGCTTTCTATTATATACAGTTTTTGTTGTGGTTGGGCACCTTTTTCTCTAGTTCTTTCAGTCCACAGAGCCAGCTGTCACCGCTGTTAAGGCAGGGTTGTTTTATCTTTTGTTGTGCCGATATTGAATATATTTATTTATTCTTTGATACAGAAAAGACATGCCAATAGCTGCACCAAGCATTTTTTTCCTAAGCCAGCCAGACACTGGATTTGGAGAAAAGTTAGATTTTGCAATAAAAGACAAGTAGTTATAGCCTTATTAAGCTATTTTTTTTCCTGTAGTGTACCAGGAATTTTCAGAAGAGAGGAATATTTGGGTGGATAATTTTGTTATTTTTAGTATAGCTCTGAAGCTCTTTGCAAGAAACCAACAAATCATACACTGTAAATAAGGATTTTTACGACTTTTATGAACCCAGCCACAGTATTGGATAATCTGGAGAGTGGAATCTGAGGTTAAAAAGCCAGATTTTGGAGTTTCTATGAATGCCTTGATAAGTAGTAGAGTAGATATTATGAGGAAGGTGCCCACCCTTAAAATGCATGACTAGAGAAATGGTAACCTGTGTTACCGCTAGCCAGGTTGTGTTTATGGTTGTAGTGAGTTTCTTAAGAACTATATTATCACTTTCATATACCCATTCTGACACCAGATTAGATTTTCAGTTAGAATTTGTTGATCTCTTTCATGACAATCTTTTTTTAAAAAGATTTTATTCATTTTTAGATAGAGGAGAAGGGAGGGAGAGGAACATCAATGTGTGAGAGAAACATCGATCAGTTGGCTCATGCATGTCCCCAGCTGGGAACCTGGTCTGCAACCCAGGCATGTGCCCTGACTGGAACTGAACTGGTGACCTTTTGGTTTGCAGACTGGCACTCAGTCCACTGAGTCATTCCAGCCAGGGCTCATGACAATCTTTAAACTGTTTTATTTTACAAAACAATATTATTGTTTACAATTTTTGATTAATAAGTTAAAATAAAACAAAACATGGTATATTTTCCTGGTAAGAAACACAAACTTTAAAAAAAGTTCTTACTTCTAATTCAGGCTGGTGGGATGAGTTAGATTTTAGTTTCTGTCCCAGATTCTCAGGGAAAAGCAGCAAAACACTTAAAACAAACAAAAAATAGCAAACCATAATTCTGATGGAAAATGGAATTCTGATGGACTATGGTCCTGGAAACTATGAGGAATTTCTGAAAGATAGATAGCAGATGGGGTCACTCAATAGAAAACTCCACTCTGAAACATGGCTGCAAATGGTGGGAGCAGCTCCAGGGGAAAAAGATCCACAGTGAGAAGGGGGACCTGGGGCAATTGACAGGTTGTCTGGTTAGGAAACTTCTTTATGATCATCTAACTAGGTGATTCTTCCATGAAAAGTATCCATCAGCAAGAGGAATCGTTGATAAAATGGTAGAGCCATATCTTGATATTCTTTGGTAGTTAAAAAAAATGAGATAGATACCTACATATTGACAGAGAACATCTCTAATGCATATACAAGATTGAAGGACTATTTGTAGAATGACACATAACAGTATAATGATATCATTACTGGCTTAGAAATCCCACTGGTTTATATTTTTATTGTTACACACATTGTATAAAAACACAGACCAGAGGTTCTCAACAGTGGCACTACTGACATTTGGTATTAGATAAAACTTTTTTTTTTTACCATTAATTATATCTATTTATTTTTTTACATTTATAAATCATATTTATTCTATTGCAGTTGTCTCAATTTTTACCCCTTTACCCACTCCACCAAACCAATCCCCATCCCCTGCTCCCACAGTCAGTTCGCACTGTGTTGTCCATGCCCATGGGTCATTCATACATGTTCTTTGTCTAGTTCCTTCCCCTTCTTTCCACCATTGTCCTCTTTCCCTATCCCTTCTGGTCACTTTCAGTCTGCTCCACATTTTCATGCCTGTGCTTTATTTTGTTTGTTAGTTTATTTTGTTGAATAGAGTCCACTTATAGGTGAGATCATACGATATTTGTCTTTCATCAACTGGCGTATTTCACTTAGCTTAATATTCTCCAGTCCCATCCATGTTGTCACAAATGGTAGGAGTGCCATCACTCTCTCTCTTTCTTTCTTAAATGCAGATTGATTTTATTTATTTTTTTAAATGTCAAAGTTAATTATAAAATATTAAAAAATGTAAAACCACTATAAAGTCTCAGCAATTAAACCAACATTACACCAGTACAGAAATAATCAAGGAGATCAATGAAATATAATGAGCATTCTAGAGACAAAGGTATACATCTGTCTAACAATATAATACATGATTAAGTTGATATTTCAACTCAATGGGGAAAATAAGGCTTATTCAACAAATAAGGTGCATGGACCACTATTACTTGAAATAAAACAACTATAGAGCCCTATTTCACACATTATACAAGAAATATTCAGGTGAGCTAAAATTCAGTATGTAGAATCTAAGGAGTTTTAGAAGAAAATAGAACTAATGTTTTTCATGGCTTGAAGTAAAATACTCAATCCCAGATGCTATAAAGTAAATATTGACAATACAACTACATTAAACATTTAAGACTACATAGTAATACACAGATTAAAAAGTTAAAGGACAAGGAATAGAAAAGAAAAGTATTTGCAACACATTTAAAACATGGTTAATAGGTTTTCTGGGATTTTTTTAGGGAAAAAAGTTCTACAAACCTTTAATCAATAAATGGATAAGGACTACCAAAAAGTCATTTAAAGGTTTTTTTTTTTCAAACTATAGAAATAGGCAAGAAATATACAAAAACAGGTTTAGTTTCAACAAATAGTAAAGGAACAATTAAAATAACATTGTTGTCACAATCAGATTAATGAGTATTAAAAATATTGGTAATATCAAGTACTGGCAACTATGAAAGGAACTGGGTATTCATAGAAACTTTTTCTGCATCTTAAAGCAGTCCCTTTAGCATATTTTGTGGTGCTGGTTTGGTGGGGGTGTATTCTTTTAACCTTCTTTTGTCTGGGAAACTCCTCATCTCACCTTCCATTTTAATTGAGAGCCTTGCTGGGCAGAGCAGTCTTGGGTGCAAGCTTTTGTTTTTCATGACTTGGAATATTTCTTACCATTCCCTTCTAGCTTGCAGTGTTTCTGTTGAGAAGTCAGCTGCTAGCCATATTGAAGCTCCCTTATATGTTACTACCTCTTTCTCCCTTGCTTCCTTTAGGATTCTCTGTTTGTCTTTGATATTTGCCATTTTAATGATGATGTGTCTTGGAGTGGACCTCATTGGGTTCCTCTTGAATGGGACCCTCTGTGCTTCCTGGACTTGTGTGACTTTTTCTCTCCTCCAATGAGGGAAGTTTTCCATCATGACTTTTTCAAACAGGTTCTCTCTCCCTTCCTCATCCTCTTCTCCTTCTGGTATCCCTATTATATGGATATTATTACGTTTCAGGTTGTCCTGCATTCCTCTCAATGCCTCTTCATTCTTTTTGAGTCTTTTTTCATTTTCTTGCTCTTTCTGGGAGCTTTTTTCTGCCTTGTCCTCCAGCTTGCTGATTCGGTCCTCAGCTTCATCGAGCCTGCTTTGGATTCCTCCTACTGTGTTCTTCAATTCAGAAATTGTATTCTTCATTTCCTCTTGTCTCTTATTGATAGTTTCTATGTCCTTTTTCATGCTGATTCAGTTTGCAATAAGTTCCTCGTAGTTTCCCTGTAGTCTTTGGTAATTCTCTCTGAGCTCACTGAGCTCACTGAGCTTCCTTAGAACTGTTGTTTGGAACTCAATACTGGATAGTTTCCTTGCCTCTATTTCATTTTGTTCTCTTTGTGAGTATTCCTCCTTTCCCTTCGAGTGGGGCATATTTCTTTGTCTTCCCATTATTTGTGAGACTCTTCTCTTTTGCTTCTGCTTCTTAAGTTGATCTGTCTTGATTTCCTGACTTTGTGGTGTGAACTTCTATGGTTGGAGACCACTGTTCTGGATCTACCTCTGATGATGTCAGATGTTGTCCCTGTGTGACCTTAGGCAGTCTGTTCAAGACTTCCAGGAATCTGCTGTCTGTGGCTGTCTCCTTCAGCTGTTAATTTAATCACTCTGCACTCAGCAGGCCGCTTCGACAGTCAGGGCAGGGCAGAATTCCACCTGGGGGCGGGGTTATTGGATCCTTTCATGCTGCTGCCGTATGGGGTCGCAGTCCGGCTACTCCCTTCATTCACTCCCCAAAGCCTCTGCCCCCAGTCCTTCCTCAAGTGTCTTCAGACCTCTCTGCGCCCCCTTTAGCCAAGGATCTACTGTCTGTGGCTGCTACTCTGCACTCAGCAGGTAGCTTAGAGAGCACAGGGCAGTGTGGAATCCCACCTGGGGGCGGGGCTATTGGGTCCTCTAACCCTGGTGCCGCTCAGGGGGAGTGGTGTCTGCCTCAGCAAGATGGCTGCTGCCACATGTGGGATGAGTCAGCACCGAGATCCCACCAGCCACTCTCTCAGTTCTCTCCCCAAAGCCTCCTTCCCCAGTGTCTCCTCAGGTGTCTCTAGCCCACTCTGCTCCCGCCTTTGCTGGAGACCAGGGTAAGTGGCTGCAAATAAAAATTTGCATTGGCCCTATAAAAGGCTCTTTGCATCTCCAGCTGCCTGTCTCTGGCAGAGAGCAACCCTGCCGCTTTTCCTTTTGCACCCCTCTATGCAGCACTCCCTACTCCATTAGGGAATCCCCTCACCATTTTTCATGTTCATGGATGATATGTTTAAATTTTTTGGCATCTCCATTTCCTATATTTTACTTTACATCCCCATGGCTATTCTGTAACTACCTATTTGTACTTCTTAATCCCCTCACCTCTTTACCCATTCTTCCAACCCGCAGTCCCTTCTGGCAACCATCAAAATGCTCTCTGGATACATGGTTCGGTAGCACTATTCTTCTAGTTTGCTTAGTTTGTTTTTTAGATTCAGTGGTTGATATATATGTATTCATTGCAATTTTATTGTTCATAGTTTTGATCTTTTAAAAAAATAAGTCCCTTTAACATTTCATGTAATAATGGCTTGGTGATGATGAACTCCTTTAGTTTTTTTCTTGTCTGGGAAGCTCTTTATTTGCCCTTCCATTCTAAATGACAGCTTTGCTGGAGAGAGCAATTTTGGCTGTAGGTCCCTGCTTTTCATAACTTAGGCTATTTCTTGCCAGTCCCTTCTAGCCTACAAAGTTTCTTTTGAGAAATCAACTGACAGTCTTATTGGAACTCCCCTGTAGATAACTAACTTCTTTTCTTTTGCTGCTTTTATAATTCTCTCTTTACTTTAACCATTGGCATTTTAATTATGATGTGTCTTGAAGTGGGCCTCTTTGTATTAATCTTGGTTGGCACTTTCTATGCTTTCTGGACTTGTATGTCTATTTCTCTCATTAGGTTATGGATGTTTTCTTTCATTATTTTTTCCAAGTAGTTTTCCAATTTCTTTCTCTTTCTCTTCTTTTTCTGGCACCCCTTTGATGTGAATGTTGGAACACTTGAACTTGTCCCAGAGGCCTCTTGCACTATCTTCATTTTTTTTGGATTTTTTTCCTACTTTTTTTTTTTTGTTTAGTTGTTTTTTGCTTTCTATGTTTCATATTATTGACTTGATTCTCTGCTTCATCCACTTTACAGTTGTTTCCCTGTAAATTATTCTTTATTTAAGTTGATGTGTCCTTTGTTTCTGACTGGATTTTTTTTTGTGCTGTTGAGGTCCTCACTAAAATCCTTGAGCATCCTTATAATCACTAATTTGAACTCTGCATCTGATAGATTGCTTATGTCCATTTGTTTAGTTCTTTTCCTGGAGTTTTGATCTGATCTTTCATGTAGGCCATGTTTCCTTATCTCTTCTTTTTGGCAGCCTCCCTGTGTTTGTTTCTATGTATTAGGTAGAGCTGCTGTGACCCCCTGTCTTGGTAGTGTGGCCTAATATATTAGATGCTTTGCAGGGTCCAGTGGCACAGTCTTCCCAATCACACAAGCTGGATACTCGAGATGTGACCTCCATGTGGGCTGAGTATTTCCTTTTCTTGTAGTTGAGCCTTGATTGCTGTTGGCAGGTCAATGAGAGGGATTTACCCAGGCCAGTCAGCTGCAAGGACTATCCATACCATTGACCACCAACTTCTGCCCTCTGTGGAGGATCAGCTGTACAGGGGCAGTATGGTGGTTTTTTGACATGGTCTGTAGCTGTCCACTGGGTGTTTAGGCTTTGGGGTTTCCTAGGTGGTGCAGGCCAAGGTCAGCCTCCACCTGTGTTCTGTGTGGGGCCACCCTATGTGAGTTATAAAAAAATCTGCATATGGCTGGTATTTGTACTGAGCTTGGAGGTTCCCAGGGAAAGGCAACCTGTAAACCAAGGCTGGCTGCTGCTAGTGCTAGGCCTGGGGCCACATGCATGAGGTATAGGGGCTGAGAGCCCTCTGAGGCTGGCTGTTGCTTGTTTGAAAGGATTTAGGAAATTGTGAAGCCTGAGCCAAGACCAGCCATTGATGTGGAAAACCCACTGTTAACAGCTTGGGTGGGCCAGTAAATTGGGTGGGATGGAGTCTCAAGGGGATCTCCAAGGTGGAGCAGATAATGTGAGCCAGGTTGATGGAGTCTCAGATATGGTATCCACCTGCTGGCTCTGTGAGGGGAGAGTTCAGAAAAGGGACAGTGACCTCTGCCTACCTTTGTGTCTTGATGCCAGACACTTCAGTTTCTCCCCGTTTGCCACTCGTGCCTTTCTAGCTGCAACGCTACTGCTGGAGCTCAGAGGGATTGAGTTTGAGTAAGTTTTGTGTAGGTTCTTTAAGAGGAACTGCTTGGGGTTCTAGAAGTTTCTTCTACCAACTCAATCCCTGAAGGTTTTTACAGTCAGAAGTTATAGGGACTTATATTCCTGGCACTGGAACCCTGGTGTGGGGTCCTGGTATGGGGCTGGGAATCCTTACTTCCAAGATATCCCTTCCAAATTTTTATCCACCACACACGGATGGGGACCAGCCCATTCTGCGTCTCTGCCCCTCCTACCAGTCTGGATAGATGTGGTTTCTTTAATTCTGTAGTTGTCAGACTTCTATTCAACTCATTTTCTGATGGTTCTGAGGGATGGTGGTTCTATAGTTTAGTTGTAATTTTGAGGTGGTTGAGTGAGGAGGTGAGCCATGTTTACCTATGCCTCCATCTTGACCAAAAGTCAGACCAGTCCTTTTCTAAGGACATCTGTGTGCTCTTGTTCTTGGTATTTTGTTACTCTGCCATCTTCTAAGGCAGGTCTTTTCTGTGAAGACCTAGATAAAAGATATTTTAGGTTTTGTGGATCATATAATCTCTGTCACAGTTACCCAACTCTGCCATTGTAGCACAAAAGAAGCCAAAGGCAATAAGGAAATAAATAGGCATGGTGTGTTCCAAAAAACTTTATTTATAAAAACAGATATGGGCTGGTTTTGTCTATAACTATAGGTTGCTGTCCTCTGCTCTAGGGAGTTACCTTAGTTTGCATTTGGTTGTTACACCACCTGCATTCCAGATCAAGGGAAAGAACGTGGCTAAAATTCAGAGAAATATGCTTGTGTTTAAGTTGTAGATGATTTTGAAGTTATACATTTCACTGCCTTGATCCAGTGATGCATCTTTGGTAATTGGTAAGAAAGTCTGATAAATCTGGCCTTTAGCTGGGCAGTCACGTGCCATTATAGTAGTGGAACAAAGATTTTTGTGTGCCATTGCAGTTTGCCACAGTGGTATGATATCTGAAGGATTTAAACTCTTTTCAGAACAGAGAGATAAACTGATGTGTTAGTTTAACCTTTTAACTATGCTTGAGGTCCAGGATTGACACTCTAGGGATGAGTTTTCAAAAGTACTTACAATTTTTCATATTTCAGTCAAGACCAAATTCTTAAGTAAGTGGGTTTTCATTTGTGAAATCAGTGGTTTTCTATTTAGCTGTATGGATAATATATATAGATGCTTATTAGTGAAATTAGTGCTATTCAAGATATTTGGATTGGTTGAAATATATCAGAGACCTTTCACCATTGCATGAATAAGATATAAGGATTTTGCGAGGCATTTACCTTGAGGAATGGTGCCCTGTACTTAAATTTGTTATTTTTGGTATTCAGCAATTGGAGAGGAGGATTTCTGGTTAACTTAGAGCAGCTCTAAGGATATCAGAATCCTGCCTTTGAGACTTTGAGAATTATGCCTCCCTTGAATGACTATTTTATGCAGGATGGTAATCAGGCAACGTTTGGGGCTTTATGTGACATGTGGAACAGGTTGTATGAGCTATTTCTTTCTTTCTTTTTTTTTTTTTTTTGCTATCTTGCTGAGAAATGTTTGCTCATTAAGTATCTGTATGTGTGGAGGAATTTGGACTGAGAATTGTACAGTGTAAAGGAATAGCTAACCCTTACTTGTCTTAACTTCTTTGTTATCCACTATCATCTCTGAAAAGAAGTTAAGTGTTGTACATGACCAAAACAGCCTAAGTTTGTTCATTCTTTTCTTTAAAACAATTTTTTATTGTGGTAAGAATACTCAATATGAGATCTGTCCTCTTCATAAATTTTAAGTGTACATTATTGTTTACTATAAGTACAATGTTGTGCAGCAGATCTCTAGTGCTCAGTCATCTTACTTAACTGAGACTTTATGCCTGTTGATTAAGAACTTCTCATTTCCTCCTCCCCCTAGCCCCTGGTAACCACCATTGTAGCCTTTTATATAAAGTTTGATTATTTCAGATACCTCACATATGTGGAGTCATGCAGTATTTTCATTTCTGTGTCTATTTATTTCACTTAGTGTAGTGTCCTCAAGGTCCATCCATGTTGTCATATACTGCAGAATTTCTTTCTTTTTAATGGTTGCATAGTACTTCATTTTATGTATATACCATATGTTACCTATTTATTCATCTCTTGATGGACATTTGTTTTCATATTAGTCAGTGAACCTGGGAATGCTAATATCTCTTTGAGATCTTCTTTTGGATATACCCAGAAGTGAGATTGTTGGAACACATGGTAATTCTATTTTTAATTTTTTGAGGACCTTCCATTCTGTTTTCCAAAGAGGGTGCACCATTTTGTTGGCCTAATTTCTTTCACAACAAAGAGAACCATTTAAGAACATCAACACTGAGAGTCTTGCTAGAGTTCTAAATATTTGCTTTCTCATGCTCTCGATGATTTGCTGTTTTTACACTGCCAATGACTCTTTCTGTTAGGAGGAGATCTTGTCTTTTACTTCACAGATAAAATATTAGCCAAGAAACTGTTACTTTTTTTTTCTGTATGATGGCGCTGGTGGCACTTAATTATCTTTAACTTCATTTGAAACAATTTTGTTAGATTGTATTGTGATACTGTCATATCATTGTGCATTAAAAAAAAACTTACCAAAATTGGTGAATTTTTGTGCAGTCATTTTAATATTGAAGGTGGAAGAAGAGACACAACATTTTCAGTGTGTTTATGCTTTATTACTTCAAGAAAGGTAAAAATGCAACTGAAACATCAAGATAAAGCTTAGTGCAGTGCACTGTGACTGAATGTGTCAAAAGTGGTTTGCAAAGTTTCTTGGTACTATTGATGTTATGGCCAAATAATTCTTTGCTATGGGGCTGTTTTATGCATTGGAAAATGTTTAGCAGCACCCCTGGCCACTATCCACTAGAAGCCAGACAACATACTCAAAATATCCAAATTAATAAAGCTATTGTCAAAAATGAAAACGAGAAATGTCTTATTTTATGGAAAAAATATAGTGGACTTTTTGACCAACCCAATGGAAACTGCCAAAGGACAGAGCCTTTAATTTCTTCTACCGGATATAGAAACATACTACCTGCATTTATAACTAATCTTGGCATCCTTTTGTACTCATCGCTTGAGAATTTCTATAGAGAAGAGCTTCCAGGCAACACAGTGTTGGGGAATAGAGGTGCTAGAGGTTTGTCTTGGACTACATAGCAAGCTTTTTCTGTCTGATTTCTGTTTTTCCTGCTTTTCTTTTCTTTTTTTCTTCTTTCTGTCTTGTCCTTCTTTCTCTCTCTCTCTTTTTTTTTCCTTTTTAAATCCTGGCTTGTTTGTATTTATTGTGTTTGTGTGGGAGAAAATTAGCTCGCTCTCTTTACCCTGCCCCATCTCCTGCCTTCCCATACTTAGTCTTCCCATACTTAGCTTTGCTACTGCTCATCAGAGACCTTATACTGTGAATTATGTCACCTCGCAGGTGTTTTTAGCTTCTTCCAGTCCCTAGATTCTCTGCCAAAAGCATTTGTTCAAGGGTTTCCTGGGCTAAAAAAGCTCTTAAACCCTTTCTCAGCTATCATTACCTCTCCCAACCTTTACAACTGACCTTATCAAACCCCCCTGCCCCACCCCACTGCCTCCTGACAACACATACCCTTATCTGTATTTTTCCTGTCCCTGTCATTGTTTCTTGAAGCACTGACGTTGCCATTGCTCTCATCATCCTTGATATCTCCTCCCCCTTTCATCCTTTCTATCTTTCCCTTGATGCTTTTACCAGGGGTCAGTGGAATGAGAATATGGTTCTAGCCATGTTGCTTTTCATTCATTTGTTTATGGTACCCTCTGAAATGCATTTCTGCCAAATACAGACTAGGTAAAACTTTGTTTTGGTTCTAGAATTGATTCAGGATTGGTTCCATTTTGTGATATAAAAACTAGATTGTAGAAAATGGGTTGGGAGTTTTGCAACTGGCAAAAACTTACTTCCTTTTTTCTTGTAGTTTTTAATTTTTGGTTTTACCACTTTGACAATTACATAAATTATAATAGAGAAAAAATAGTAAAGTCACTAATTCTGCCATGAAAAATAATCATGCATAAATATGTTGTGGTCCTACACATTTGGTTTTACAAAGTGAAATAAAAATAAATGCATTATTTACTGACATAAAAAGAATCATAATTTTCCAGGAATCAAATTGCCTATCTAGAAAGAATGTGCCAGAATGCTAGTCTGTTGACATTTGTATAAGTCTTTTGAGACTTCTAGGCACTTTGTTTAAAATAGAGAGAAGGGTTCTTTTCTTTTTTCTTTTCAGAAATAGGATTTTATATGGTTATTTGAAAATTAATTTTTTCCTGTTCTTCAAAGTAATTTTGATACAGTTGACATTCCTTTCTTTAACTTTTTAGTCTTTAAGGGTAATTTTTGTTAGTTGGTAATGTTAGAGAACTTGGTTAGATTTGGTGAATACTGCAGTCTGGTCAGATTGAGACACCATTGCTCTTAGGCAAGGAGCACATTTAATCTTACTATGTTGTCCTTCCAGTATTCTACCCATTGTTTACATTGAAGGGTATCACAAGGAAAATTCAAATATTCATGGTCATGGTAAATAATGCCCATGTGATTACAGATCTTGTTGAAGTGATAGGTTTCAGAAAATCTCCCTGCGCAAAAAAAACTTCAAAGTTGCTTATCTTCCCTTTCTCAGACTCTGCGAGTTTAGAAGGTATTTAAATGCTTTCACACAGATCTGGTCTAACCTACTTTTTAACACTAAGATCCAATCTGTTGGATAAGGATAGGAACCAAGCACAGATCTTTTCAGCATATTTTAGACATCTAATGGACTAATATGAAATTTTCCACAAATTCAAAGTTTAAAAATTCTGCACAATTTTTAATCTATCTATATTCAAGCATTTAAATTCATTTTTAAGCCATTGATATGGATGATAATTTTTTTTCTGGCCCTAAAGTTGTAAAACAGACCTTGCTATGAGTAATATTCTTCTCTTTAAAGAATAAAAATTTTCCAAATACAAAATTAAATGTGTGAGGGAGAAACTAATAATTTTTAAATGGCTTTGTCCAACATTTTTGCTAGTACTAACCCTGGACTAGGCTGTGGGGTTGTTGAGCTGTTAATATACTTTTATACCCTAAAGTAAGTTTTGTTTCTGAGATACAGAAGAAAGGAAACCGACCAACCCTTTAGAAATAGCATGTGTTTTGCCTTTCTTAGTAAAGTCCATAAACAGTCTTGACCTGCTGTTGATGTTTCATTTATTTGAATGTTTATTTGACCAATATTAATCATCTCTTAAAATATGTTAGGCTTTGAGCTACATTCTCAGTATGATTACAGAGTTTGTGATAACGTAGGAAAAAATGTCTATTGTGATGTTAAAAAACAGAAGGATGCAAAATTTTACATGGAATATGGTTACACAAGTACATTTAGAGAAAAGACAAAGTAAATAAGTCTAAATACAATTAGGATTCTCCTCCTTTTTACTTTTTGATGCATGTTTATTATAGAAATTTTGGACAAGTAAATATACACATGTATGCATGTGTATATCTTTTAATTCCTTTCCCCCCATATAACCCTCAGTTCCCATATTTATTGGTAAGATTGGAGAAGACTTAATTTTGTGTAGTTAAACTTGTAGCACACAATGTGCAAAAGCTTTTTAGTTTGATTAATTCCATTTGTTCATTTTTTCCTTTGTTTTCCTTGCCCAAAGAAATATATCAGAAAAAATATTGTTCAGAGAAATATCTAAGATTTTACTGCCTATGTTTACTACTAGGAGTTTTATGGTTTCAGGTATTATATTTAAGTCTTTGATCCATTTTGAGTTTATTCTTGTGTATGGTGTAAGGAGGTGGTCTATTTTAATTTTTTTGCATGTGTCTGTCCAATTTTCCCAACACCATTTATTGAATAGACTATGTTTACCCCATTGTATGTTCTTGCCACCTTTGTCAATTATTAATTGACCATAAAGGCATGGGTTTATTTCTGAGCTCTCTATTCTGTTCCAATGATCTATATGTCTCTTTTTATGCTAGTAATATGGTGTTTCGATTCATACTGTGGCCTTGTAGTATAGTTTGATATCAGGTAGCACAATTCCTCCAACTTTGTTCTTGTTTCTCAAGATTCCTGTGGCTATTTGTGGGTCTTTTGTGGTCATGGAAATTTTTGAAATATTTGTTCTTGTTCTGTGAAAAATGCCATTGGTATCTTGATAGGAATTGCATTGAATCTGTAGATTGCTTTGGGTAGTATGGACATTTTAATCATGTTAATTCTTTCTATCCATGAACATGGTATATGCTTCCACTTATTTGTATCTACATGAATTTCTTTCTTCAGTGTCTTATAATTTTCTGAGTACAGGTATTTTACATCCTTGGTTAAATTTATTGCAAAGTATTTTATTATTTTTTGATGCAATTGTAAATGGGACTGTTTTCTTAGTTTCTCTTTCTAATAGTTTATTATTGGTGTGTAGAAGTGCAACTGATTTCTAGATATTTATTTTGTATCCTGTAACTTTACTAAATTAATTGATCAGTACTTGTAGTTTTGGGGGGATCTTTAGGGCTCTCTGTATACAGTATCATCTGTTCTTATTTAAAAGGATTGTTTAGTATTCAATTTTTTATAGAAAACCCCCCCCACAGCCAGTTACAGCAACAAAATCGCAATTAATAATAGGATCTGAACTGGGCATAGGGGAATAGAGGAGTGGGCATTCTGATCTGAGGGAAGAAGCACAATATAAAGTTGGAAATAAGAAGGCAAAGACAATCACAAGGTGAGCCTTGCTTTGAATGTGGAAATATTTAGAATCCCTTTGTAAGCATGCTGCCATTGTTTGAAGTAGATGTTTTTAAAGAAATTGCAGAGTACATATATTTGAGTATTTTGTATTAAGATATTGATATGTAAATTCTTCAGATATATATCTTAGAATTTAATGACATTTTTACTTAATTGAAAAATGTATATTGAATTGATAAAGAGAAATCTGAGTTTTCTAAAAGACAACTTTCTTGGTTTACTTTTTTATAGATATCATTTAAAACAAAGTGTTTCTTTAAAAATTATTTCACAGCTGAAGGAATATGCAAAAGTATTTAACCTTAGACTTTTGGTGGAGGGTGTAGGGTAGATCACAAATGTCCAGGTATATGTATATACTCCAGTGCTTATAGCTGCCTTGTGAAATAAATTGAAACTGATTGGGAGTTCCTTAAACTGAAAAACTCTTAGGAAAAGCTATTTCAAAAATATATGAATGGCTTCATCATTTTAAAAGAATAGATTTCTTTTAGAAGTAAACAGCTTACTCTTTTTGGTATAAAACACCTAGCCTGTATTAAACAAAAATAGATTTAAAACATTGTAGAATGAGTAGTGTTCAAAATGGAGCAAATATTCCTGGGGTTTTAGTAGATTTAGCACTTAAAGCACACTAATGCACATACCAGTTCTTTCAGGAATAAAGGTAAAATGGACGAGGATTAAATGTGAGAGTATTTAAATGATTCTCAAGATTTTCTGGTTCATGACTGGTGATATTGAACTCTATAGTCCTGGGCTTTAATTTGTGCCTGGTGCTGACCTGATGCTGTGCAGGGACACTCACTGCCTCCCTTCATTCAGTCCCTCTCATTATTCCCTCTTCTTGGGGAGCTTGCTTAGAACTGGGCATTAGTACTTTTTATTAAAATACTGAGCTACCCTGCCTACATTAACAGGGTAGTTTTGATATAAGATATATAGATAGATAGATAGATAGATAGATAGATATATCTCAGAACAAAGTCAGAGGCTAAAGTTGTTTGCTGTGATTTTACGTAATCAAATTAGCGGGGGGGGGGATATTTTTGGAAGGTATTTGGTTATACAGTGGATCAGCCTTGTAATAAGTGTAATCATGGTTAAATAAAGTTCCTGAGCTTATTTGTTCCATTGTTATTTTTTAGTGCATATTCAAAGAAATCTGACTACATAAATGGTGTGTGAAATAATCATTGCAATGTTGTGTATACTTGCAGATGATCTTAGTTCTTTTTGTCAGGAGTGTCTGTTAATGCAGAGATGTGTCTCTTCAGGTTCATGTGAAAATGGCAGATGAGGCTGTCTGTGTTGGCCCAGCTCCCACCAGTAAAAGCTACCTCAACATGGATGCCATCATGGAAGCCATTAAGAAAACCAGAGCCCAAGCTGTGAGTCCGAATGAATCTGCCTACTGCAGCTGTTTCGTATATAGTGAGCAGAAAGCTAGGGTTTCTATCTTTAAAAAAATAAGAAAGGATGATTGAAAATGCTGTTGCAGTTAGTTCATGTCATGTGAGTTAAATGTGACCAAATTTGCTACTGGAAATCAAAGGCTTTGTGGCATCTGGCAGTGTTGGTCGCTGATCCTGCAGGTGGCTGCTGGATTCAGCCTTCACACCAGGGAGCAGTTTCAGTTCATTTCCAAATATGCTAGGAAAAAAAAAATCCCAATTAGTTTTGAGCATTAACCCTTTCACTATAATAAGAGCATCAACAAACATTCTGTATTATAAACAGGATCCAAAAGGCGCCAGTTTAAATTCTATTTTAATCACTTAAAAATTATGTATACGTAGTATACTTCTAGAAATATAAACAAGGTAATTGGCAATGATTTTAATTTGGTCATATCAGTAGGATACATATAACTTACATGGAGAAATCAGTAATCCTCCATACAGCCCCAATTCTGTTTGAATGAAGTGGAATCCAAGGAAAAGGCTGGTTTTTGACATCAGAAATAGTTTTGTTGTTGTTGTTGTTGTTGTTGTATATGTTTTAATATCACAGAACTAATTACATATAATGTTAAAACTGCAGAGTTATCACTAAAATTGAATGATAGCAGCCAACATCAGCAATTAACCTGGAGTGTTTCAGTTAGTGTTCACATTTCTTTTGAAAGAAATGGATGTTTAAATAAGAAGCTGAATTCATGAACTCATGTTGTGGATGTTTGCAGTTTATTAGCAGAGTTAATGAAGGTAAAACTCTTAACTATAGCTTGTCAGAATGCAATGTTTAGTTGAATGCTTATATAAAATAAGATTGGTGGAATAAAACTCTTATCCTATGCTTCAGTAGTTTAAATTATTCTGTACCATGTTTACAAATGTTGATCCAGCTTTTAAAAACCTTGGATATGTAGCTACTTCTAGATTATGATACTAGCCTCTTCAGAAATTTGACTTTCCTTATAGTAGAAATTATTTTACTGGAAATATATTCAATATTGACTGATAGCAGAGTGGCTAAATTTATGTTTGGCCCATGTGGTAGAAGGAAAAATCACTCAATTAGAACAGGATGGTAGAGTTTAGATTGTAGCAGTGTGGCTTGCGTAGCATAGCATAAAGAGGTTGTGAATGGCTAAGTGGGGTGAGGAAGGAAGGAAGAGTGGATATCAGAAGAAAAGATCATTCAGAGTACAAAGAAATAGTATAAACTGAACTTTAATTTTAGTTAGTTTTGACAGAAACTGCTCTGTGGGAAATGGCTGAGTACTGTCATCAGGAATAAAGTGTTAGTTGGCTTGTAACTAGGGTTTTGGAAGTTAACAGTTCTTTACCGTTTAAAATCTGTCTTGCAAAAGATTCCCTTTAACATAATTCTTTGATCCACCAACTATTAGAAAATTCCTTAAACTTCTGGCTAAGGTTAGCCTCAGAAAATGGGGAGTTTTTTTTTTTTCATTTTTGTTTTTTTTGGTGAGTTGTTTTGAATAGGTAGTCAAATGCAGGTGGACAGGAAGATATGTAGGTAGACAGCTCTGATTGTGGTTAGGACAAAGGTAGTGTGCTTGAAGTGATTATAAAGTAGGCATTATCTTGGAATTTGAGTCTACTCAGGAATGTGTTTTGGAGCTGATCACTCTGTGAGAGAAGTAACCTTATTCAAGGGATCTTGAACACTAAACACATAATTGCACTGTTTTGCTTACTAAGGGTTTGCAACATGATAAAATTAAAACTGCCTTGTTTTTTCATTTCTAAGGTACATCCAGGTTATGGATTCCTTTCAGAAAACAAAGAATTTGCCAAATGTTTGGTAAGTTTGCAATGAACTGGAAGCTGTTAATTTATATTTCAGAAAGCAGTGTAATGGTGTTGCTTTTGTAAATATGGCTAGTGGTGAATTAGAGAATTTTAACTGACCCAACAGCTCTTTGAAAATAGATTGTGAAAAGTAAAGAGTTTTTATTCTGTAACCTGTCTTGATTTGAAGAGTAAAAATGGAAGTTATTAAATCACCATTATACTTAATGATTGACACCTAGTTTATTATATATTGCGTGGACTTTAACTTTTATATTTAAAAACTTCAGAATTTTAACTAATTATGTCAGGGAATCCAGTGATTTATTAATTTTTATACTATGAGAATAAAATATAAAATAAAAAATAAGATTCTATTTTTCCCTTTTATTACACATTGTGGCATTTATATCTTACTACCTTTTCTATTTTGGGAAAACTTTTATTATGACCTGAGTACCCTCCTGATGTCACCATCCTGGTTAGGTGAATTAACCAATATTTACTATTAAACTGATTTTCCAGGTGTATATAACTACATTCAAGATGGCACTGAAACCTTAGTGTTCAGAGGTTAAAATATGATTATGAATAATATTTCAAAAAGTTTATTAGAGCAATTCTATGTATTAAATTATTTTAGTTTATTATTCTAATATATTACTCTGTTTCTGTGGTGTACTTGTTTTTTGTTCTACCATGGATTCAAACTATTTATGAATATAATCATCATTTTCCAGATAAAATTTTCACTTGAAATCTGTAAATTTAATTTGGAACAATTCTTATGGCTAAGGTTAGTTCTGTATTAGAATTATCTATTTTAATCAATTTATTGTTTAAAAGTTAAGTCCTGAAGACTGTATTCAGTAATATTGTAATAACTGTTTATGGTGCCAGGTAAGTACTGGAAATATTGGGAGAACATTTTGTAAAGGATATGATTGTCTAACCACTGTTCTGCACACCTGCAACTAATACAAAATAATATTGAATGTAGATTGTAATTTAAAAATAAAATTTTAAAAAATAAAATAGGAGCCCTCCCCACCAAAAAAAAAAAAAAGAACACCATCACCAACCAAACTAGGGCCTAAAGAGGTTTTGACTTAAAGGTCACCTAGATGGTAATGGTAACAAGTGTCTGGAGAAGGCAAATGTGGTGGAGCTACCCAAAGGTCCAGATTTACTAGGTTTTGTGTAGTATATTCATTTTCTTATTTATGCTACCTTTCTATTTTTTATCTTTTTGTTTGAAAATTTGTTTGAGGTTCTGTCATTATGTAAGAAAATGATTTCTATATAATACTTATATTGAAATATACTTGTAGAATACTAGTGTAGTATGTTAAATTTAAGTTTGTATAGTTGAGGCATCTCTAAACTATGGATCATGGGCCAAGTGGATCCTGCCACCTATGTTTGTAAATTAAGTTTCATTGGCACACAGCCATGCTTATTTGTTTACGTGTGGTCTGGGGCTGCTTTTGGTCTACAACAGTAGAGCTGCATAGCTGTAACAGAGATGGAATAACCTGTGAAACCTAAAATATTTATTGTATGGCCCTTTATAGAAGAAGTTTGCAAACTCCTGGTAAAAAGGAATATGAGTCCCACAGAAGTTAAATGACATAGGCAGTAGATTCATGTATGCACTTATCTAATCATTTTTTAAAAATGTATACTTTGTATTTATGTTCAAGGCATTTGAGAAGGATATAAAAATAAATCAGATGTGGATCCTGCTCATGAGGAGTTCATAATCATCTTGTGGAAAATAAGACAAGTTACACAAATGACTTCAATTCAGAGAAGAAAATATTATGGAGTTCAAATTCTCTGTAAAAAAAGATAAGAAAGATTATTTCCATCAGGAGCATCATGTTAGAGAAAATAGTATAGAACATATGACTACTTTCCTTTCCCATTAATTTTCTTTCTAATCTTATCTCCTCAATTTTCCTTTATCAGTGCTGTGCCTCAGATATGCCAGACTATTTGCTGTTCCCCCAAATGACTGGCTCTTTCCTATTCCATGCCTTTCATCACTCTTTTTCCCCAGTGGGCATACCTGTCTTCTTGTCCCACTTTTCCAACTACTGTCCATCCTAAAGGCACAATTCACGTGTTACCTTTACTGAGACAGTTTTCTATATTCTTCTGGTGATCGCTTTCCTCTGTCTTCTAGAGCATTTAATTTTTTTCAAGTTCTTACTTGGTCTGTCACTTTCCACGTTATGTTAAAATTGTTTGGTTTATTTTTTTGTATTTTAATCTCCTGAGATGAGAAACTTGTTTCATCAGTCTTTGTTTCACTTTTGTTATTTGACCTATTGATTTCCACAAAAGTTCAGTAATGTTTTGGAAGGATTAAATAAATATTATTACATTGAGAATAATAAAACAATAATCAAGGAAACTTACCTCCTACCATAAGAAGGACAGTTTTGTAACCAGAAGGCAGTGTTATTGTATGTTTTTGTTCACTATGAAAATATGCACCCAGTGATAACTAACCCTCCTTTTTTTGTGTGTGCATCATGGCAAGGTTCTTATTGGGGATATAATTTTTCTACCATTAGAATCTTCCCACTGGCATATGCCATTTAAAGTGCCCCTTTTGGAATATCTGGTTATAGCTGGTAAATTCTGTAAAAATGGAACAGTGAAATGAAATTGCTTACTGATTTTGTTACACCATATAAATATTGTTTGTATGTTGGCTGACCAGCCATTGAAATTTGATAGTTATTCCACCTGGGTATATTCTTAGAAAGCTGATTTCCAACATAGTGGTAATAGATTACCATGTTAGTGGAAAGTTTTGGCCAGGAAGACTGGTAGAATTTGGAACATTTTTTAAGTTTAACACTATGGAGTTCTCTTTATTGTAATACTATGTCTTGAATTTGAAATTTAATCTAATATGTAGGTTTAGTTCCTATTTGTGTCTGGTTGTGTTGTTTTTAATTGCTGTTCAAAGATCAGCATAGTATTTATTTTATTTATAGAAAAACTATTTGTGTTTTATCTGATATATTGTTTTTAGTTAATAGCTATGAATAAAAATGGTGTGTTGATTTTTTCCCCCTGAATTTATGCTATTGTTTGTTTTAGAAAGCATACAGTAAGCCAAATGTAAAAGCGTACTAAGTTTTACAAATTTCCTTTATAGGGCATTATCACTTATGCTTACTTTACATGAAGTGGGATCAGATTACATATAATTCCTACTGTACAAGATTTAAATAAAACCATGTCTTGTTTGTTTTTCCTATATAATTCATGGAAGAAAACAAAGTTACAAGTTACCCTCATAAATAGCAACTTTCAGTAATTTTAATAGACTGAGCAAGAAGATTTTATTTCTGTATTGTTTTTCATTCTGTATTTTCCTTCTGGGCTCCTTGTATTCTGAGCACCCCCCCCCCCCCCCCCCAAAAAAAAGAATGATGAGAGGCTGTGAAGACTGTTAGGACTAAGAAAAGAAATGCTTAGAGTTTATGAGATAGCTTTGAAAAGTAAAACTACCTCTTCCTGGAAAAGGGGGATATTGGTTTAAAGGGAATATACACATAATATTTTTTCCCCAAATTATCATATCGTGTTTTAGTGCAGCACAGCATTATAAGTCACAGTAATTTGCCTTATGAGAAATTTTAATGTTAGATTTAATAATTTGTGTTTCACATTTGGGTCTTATCCATGTATTTAAAAGAACTGTGTATATATACATATAGATCTATACAGAATGCTTGGCATTGAGGTATAGGAGGGAACTGTGGCAAGCAGTTAAGATTTGAGGAATGTATTCTTTTATCTCCTTTTGGAGATTTTTAGCAAGATAAGGAATATAACGTGTGAAAACAATAATGAGATGTAACCTTTTAATCCATTAGATTAAATGAAAATTTTAAAAATAGCTGTAACATTCAGTGTAGGCAAGTGTACAGGTGAATTGTTCTTGGGAATGTAAATTAATTTTGGCTTTTTTTTGGTCAGATATTTGCCTGTATCTATCAAAATTTAACATGTTTATTCTTAGACGTCACAATTCCATTCCTAGAATTTCACCTAAAAAAGATGTACTTTTTAAAAATGTTCATTGTAAGGTTGTTTATAATAGCAAAATTTGAAAACAGCTCAAAAATTTTTCATCTGTAAAATGAAGAAACTGACACCTACTCTACACAGTTGTTGTAAGGAAAGAATCATTCTCTCTCTCTCTCTCTCTCTCTCTCTCTCGAATTTAGCACAAAGTCTGGCATAGTCAGGCAAATCACCTTAATCATTATAGGTGTTAATAATTAGTACTTTAGTAGATGGCAAGAGCTATTGAAGATTTTTAAGGAGAATGAGATAGTTTAAATTAGTGTTTTGAGGAAATTACTCTGATAGTTTTCATGCATATTTTGGGGGTTTAGATTTTTTTCCTTGTTAAGGAAATTAATATCATATAATTAAACTGCTATATACAGATGCATGATATAGTAGTTTTACAAATCCTTTGACAAATGTGATTTCATTTAATGTATGCAACCAATGAAGTTGGATATTATTAATTCTATTTAACAAAAAGAAAACTTAGATGCGAGTGCAGTGACTTACCAACAGTTACACTGCTAGTAAGTGTCAGAATCAGGACTGTACCTAAATTGGTTGACCATAAGCACAGAGCACTCTTAAAAAATATTATACCCTAGTTGGCTCACTTGGAAAAAGTGAGGGCATTCAAATAGTAGCTGAATAGTGAAGATAAATAACTGTAGGGAACTTAGCTAAAGCCCACAAAACCCGTCCCACTTTAATAGTAACAGAGGCAACACATGATCAGGTTGTAGGAAAATGACTGTTGTGTGGATAGAAACTTGAAGAAAGCATTTTGCTAGGTCATTGGTCTTCAGTTATGAGGTTGTATGTAATCCATGGTGTGTCATTATAGCTGTGAAGTGTGTGTTTTAAGTACTTTGTAACGCATACTAAAATTCTGAAGTTAGCAAGTTTACAGTGATTTTATTTAACAATATATATATTCTTAAAAATAATTTAGAGAGAATTTAAAATCATTCAGGTGATGCTCTATTTACTGATATTTGAAAAAAAATATTTTTGAGTAGGAGAAAAAAGGAGAGGCTTAGACATTGCAATCACAGAGTTGTATGTAACTCTTATCTATATAGTCCAGGCAGCTCATGGGAATGTGTGGGTGACTTTTATTTATTTTTATCATGGTTTAATAAAAGTTGAGAACTGTTACTATGCTATATTTGGTAGTCATCTAGTTTTAAGTACATAATTTAAAAAAATTATTAGAATTTCCATTATGTATACAGATCTTTGATTTTATTATATTAAAATTTTTAATTTTTGAAAATATAAAATTTTAGAAATTAAAAGTCTTACATATTCATTGAAAAATAAGGTTTCCTCCATCTGTGAATCTCTGACCCCAACTTTAAGTTTAAATCCCTAGGGGCTACTACTGCTACCATTCTTCTGGAGCCCAAATGCCAACATGTTAAAATTTGGCTATCAATTTGTCATATAATGTACTCCTATTTGCAAAATTTAGGTTTTATTTGTTTATAAGAAAAAATCCTTTTCTTCCTTTAAAGCTTTTAAAAAATAGATATGAAATATCTACCTACAGATGCACTTGTACCATTCTCATTTAATCTTCATGAAATTCTGTGATATATTGTTTTTATCCTTAGTTTTATAGAACAGAGAACAATCTCAGAATTAAATGCTGTGCCCGATGTCACATAGGTAGCAAATGAGAGTATACATTCCAACAGAATGACCATGACTATAAATCCCATGCTCAATAAATGTTCCAAACTGTTTCTATGATGAATTGGAACTAGACTGGGTTGTTAGTGGTTTTAAAAAAAAATTGTTACCTTTGCCTGCTGCCTATTTTTTTGCTATCAGTGGAAACTTTTCTTTTTCTTCTTCTTCTTCTTCTTCTTCTTCTTCTTTTAAATCCCCTGATGCTGTCATGTTAGTCTAAAAATGGAATTGTTTCTTTGTTTTTCTGATCTCCTGATCTTGCATGCCAGTGAGGGTGACTGTCTTCACTTGGATTTACTGACTTTATATTTTAAAACTATACTTCATTGATTATGCTATTACAGTGGTCTGAATTTTTCCACCTTTATCCCCCTCCACAAGATAGCTCCATCCCTCTAGCAATACCTCTCTTAGTTCCTGCCTGTGGGTCATACATATAAATTCTTTGGCTATTCCATTTCTTTGTACTGCTGTTAACATCTCCCTGTGTGTTCTGTACCTGCTAATTTGTACTTAATCCCTACATCTTTCCCCTTATTCTTCCCCTTCCCCCTCCCAACTGTTAACCCTTCAAATGATCTCTGTATTAATCATTCTGTTACTGTTCTGCTTGTTTGCTTAGTTTCTTTTTTAGATTCCATTGTTGATAGTTGTTAATTTATTGCCATTTTAATGTTCATAGTTTTGATTTTCTTTTTCTTAAATAAGTCCCTTTAAAATTTCATGTGATACTGGTTTGGTGGTGATTAACTCCTTTAGTTTTAGCTTGTCTGGGAAGTACTTTTTCTGCCCTTCAATTCCAAATGATAGCTTTGCTGGATAGAGTAATCTAGGTTATAGGTCCTTGCTTTTTATCACGTTGAATACGTCTTGCCAGTCCCTTCTAGCCTGCAGAGTTTCTTATGGGAACTCTTCTGTAGGTAACTCGCTGCTTTCTTTTGTGGCTTTTAAGATTCTCTCTTTGTCTTTAACCTTTGGCATTTTAACTATGATGTGTCTTGATATGGTCCTCTCTGGGTCCAGCTGTTTGGGACTCTGTGCTTCTTGGACTTGTATGTCTATTTCTTTTGCCAAATCAAGGAAGTTTTTTTTCATTATTTTTTCAAATAAGTTTTCAATTTTTTGCTCTTTCTCTTCTTCTGGCACCCCTGTGATTCGAATGTTGGTACGTTTGACATTTTCCCAGAGGCCCCTCCCTCATCCTCATTTTTTTGGATTCTTTTTTCTCCTTGTAGTTCTGATTGAATGATATATTTCCCCTTATGTTTCAAATCTTGCCTTCATTCACTCCACTGTTGATTCCCTGTAATTTTTAAAAAAATTTCACTTAGTGTAATCTTCATTTCTGCATAGGTTTTTTAATGCTGTTGAAGTACCCAGTGAATTTTTTGAGCATCCTAATGAGGCAGTGTTTTGAACTCTGCATCTGCTAGATTGCTTATCTCCATTTTGTTTAGTTCTTTTTCTGGAGTTTTGTTATGTTCTTTCATTTGGGCCATATTTCTTTGTCTCCTCATTTTGGCAGCCTCTCTGCGTTTGTTTCTATGTATTAGGTAGCAGCTACTTTGAGTCCCTGTCTTATTAGCGTGGCCTACTGTAGAAAGTGCAACTGTAATTTGGATGAGGGTGGAGCCTTAGGTAATTGCCAGGGTAGGACACCCGTGTGAACCAGGCTGATGGAGTCTCAGATATGGTGTTGCTGATCTGTGGCTCTCTGTGGGGGAGGGCTCAGGAAAGGGACAGTGGCTGCTGCTTAGCCTCTGGTGTTTTGTTCTGGAGGACATTTTCCGTCTGCCCCTATTATGATGACAGACACTTCAGTTTCTTCCTACATGCCACTGGTGCCCTTCTAGATGCTGTCTTGATGCTGGAGCCCAGATGGAGTGAGTCTGCATTAGTCCTAAGACTGTTGTGGGTTCTTGAAAAGGAGATGCCTGAAAGTCCCACAGTTTCTTGTGCTACCTTGACCCCCATTGGTTTTTACAGACAGAAGTTATGGGGACTTATATTCCTTGTACAGGGACCGTGGGCTGTGTGGGCTTGGACCTCTCCTTCCTGAGGTATCTCTTCTGATTTTTATCCACCCCATGTGGTGGGACCTCCCGTTCCTTGTTTCTGGGTCTCCGTGTTTCTACATCTCCTCGCCTTCTACCCATCTGTATGAATGTGATTTCTTTAATTCCTTGGTTGTTGGACTTCCATATGGTTTGATTTTCTAATGATTCTGGGTGTTAGTTATTTTGTAATTTAGTTGTAATTTTTGCTGTGGTTGTGCAAGAAGGTAAGCATATTTACCTATGCTTCCACCTTGACCAGAAGTCCTAGAGTTCAGATTTGCTGACTTTATAAGTAAAATACTTTAGTGAGCCAGTAGAGCTATAAAATACAGTCACTGGTGCCTTTTACCACTTGTAAGTATTTTTATGTTGAACTAATCAAGTCTCCCTGAATTTAGGAGAGAGTGTTTGGTGATCCCTTTCCTTTTGACAGTGATTTTGTAATACATTTTCAGTTGTGATTCTTAAATATGTCATGTTGAAAAGAAATTATGAAGATCTATAAAAGAGAATTCATAAAACTCTTATCCTAACAGAACATCTTTTAAAATGTTTGAGAATATTTCTTTTTTCTTCCTGCATTTTGGATTAAAGTTCAGCTTCTGGAATATTTGTTGAAGAATTTGAAGATGATGTTGAGTAGATATACTCTAAAGTGGAGACCTAAAAAGGAAAAATTTTTATTTTTGGGAGTCTTTTTAAGGATGCAGATAAGGCAAATACATTTAGGGTTGTGGGGTTTTGGGAGTGGGAGTGGTTTCAATAAGAAGGTTAAGAATCTGGGGTTTGATGAGGTTCGCATTTTCTTTGCTTAAGGTTAATACAGTTTGAATCGTTTCTTTTTTAAAACAAAGGCAAATTTATTGAGGCTCTGCAGTGAGCAAGAGCACTGAGATAGGGCATTAGGTTCTCTGCTGCCAATGTGGGGCTTAGGGGTTTTTATTTCTTGGGAACACAAAAGTTGCAGGGGTTAACCAATTAAGGTGTAGCTTGGCAGGCTTTTTGCGTTTTTAGGAATGCTGAGGTCCCACCGAAGTCCGGGTATGTGTCAGTAAAGCAAGGCATTCTGGGATATGCAGGATTTATTATGGGATGCTCGAGAGAGAGAGAGAGAGAGAGAGAGAGAGAGAGAGAGAGAGAGAGAGAGAGAGAGAGAAAGGAAGGAAAGAAGGGAGGGAGGGAGGGAGGGAGAGAGGAAAGAAGAAAGGAAGGAAGAAAGGGAAAGGAAAGAAAGAAAGAAGGAAGGAAGGAAAGGAAGGAAGGAAGGAGAGAAAGAAAGACACACAGAAAGAAAAAGAAAGAAAGAAAGAAAGAAAGAAAGAAAGAAAAGAAAGAAAGAGAAAGAAAACTTTCCAAACCAGGTATGAGTTTGTTGCTGCGGTCTGTGACTTGGCTTTAGATCTGAAAAGCAAACTTAAAAGATGTTAGAGTAGTTCCTGGACCATTGTTTTATAGTTGCATATTGAAATTGCTGTAATTCTGGCAGGCCTTGACTCAGTGGAGCACTTTTTGAGAACATTTTATTCTACCTGTTTCAAATGCATTGGCCACATTTCAGTAAAACCTTATTTATGGGTGCTGATATTTCAATTTCACATAGTTTTGACAAGTCACAGACTAGTTTTTATATTCCCCATGTCTCCAGTACAGGGGGGGAAAAGCCCCTAGAAGGAGGGTATAGAGTACTGCCACATCCTAACAACAGAACTTTGAAAAATTTTTACCTTAAATGTATTTTATTTTTTGTGTTATTACAGTTATCCCAAAATTTCCCCCTGTCTCTCTCCACTCAGCCCCCACCCCCAGACAATCCCCACACCATTATCTCTGTTCATGGGTCATGCATGTGTGTTCTTAGGCTACTCTATTCCCTATGCTGTACTTTGCATCCCCATGAGTATTCTGTAACCACCAATTTGCACTTAATCCGTTCACCTTTTTCACTCATTCTCCCAACATCCCTCCATCTGCCAAACATCAAAACGTCCTCTGTATCTATGATTCTGTTTCTGTTCTGCTTGTTTGTTTTTTAGGTTCAATTAGTGATAGATATGTATTATTGCCATTATATTATTCAAACATTTTTCTTCTTAAAGAAGACCCTTTGACATTTCATATAATACTGGTTTGGTCGTGATTAACTCTTTAGTTTTTTTCTTGTCCAGGAAGCTTTTAACTGACCTTCAATTCTAAATGATAACTTTGTTGGGTAGAATAATCTTGAATGTAGATACTCACTTTTCATTACTTTGAATACTTTTTTTCCAGTCCCTTTTAGCCTGCAAAGTTTCTTTTGAGAAATCAGGTGGCAGCCTTATGGGAGCTCCCTTGTAGGTAACTAACTGCTTTTCCCTTGCTGCTTTTAAGATTCTCTCATTGTATTTAACCTTTGGCATTTTAGTTATAATGTGTCTTGGAGTGGGCATCTTTGGGTCCATCTTATTTGGAACTCTCTGTCTCTCCTGGACTTGTATCTCTATTTTCTTCACCACGTTGGGATTTTCTTTACTTCGCTTGAGGTTAATACATTTTGAATCTTATACTGTAGGTCTCCTCCTCTTTTTCCGTACTGTCTTGTTGCAGTTATTAGTAGAGCCTGGAGTCCAAGTTAAATTCTCTGCTACTTCTTAATTTTGTGTTCTTGGACAAATTTCTTAATGTTTGACCAAAGAATCAAGTGTCTTGTACTTACTGGTTGTATGGAATATCTTCCTCCATTTGACTCTTTATATTAAAAACATGTCTCTTGTAGCCAGCATGTTGTAGGGTCATGATTTTTAAATTTGATAATCTCTTTTAATTGTAGTGTTTAGTCTATTAAATTTTTTGTTTACCTTAGTTTATTTTCTTTAATAACAGTTTATTGAGATATAATTCATATACCATAACCCTCACCTTTTACAGTATATAAATCAGAAATTTTTGTATAATTATCAAGTTGTGTAACCATCACCACTACAAAATTTCAGTAAAATCTGTTAACATTTAGTAAATTACTGACATAGCCGGGTTTATGCTTACCATTTTATTGTTTGTTTTCTGGTTGTATTCTCTTTTTACCTTATGTTTTCCTTTTCTGTTTTCTTTGGATCATTTTTCTGTTTGGAATTCCATTAAAATTTACCTGTTGGGTCTCTCTTTTACATTTCTTTGTTACTTTTTCTTGGGATCACAATATATCCTTAACTTTATATGCTCTACTTAGGGTAAGTATTATATTATTTCAGGTATAAATGTTGAAATATTTATATAGTTACATCACCATTTTCTACATATAGTATAGTTGTCATATATATTTCACATGCATATATTATAAATTCCATGGGAAAATGTCATAATTTTTGGCTTTAAATATGTTTAAAGATAGGTCATTTCCTTCATTAAAGACCCATATATCATTCAGTGGAAATTAAGAATGATTATTACTTTGGTCCATTTTTAGGGACACAGAAGAATTTATGTCTTTACTTTTTTTTATTATATTTTTTACTGTGGTAAATTGTATATAACATAAAATATATCCCTTTCACCATTTTTAAGCATGCAATTTAGTGGCATTAAGGACATTTACATTGTGCAACAGTCATACTGTTCATCTCCACAACTTTTTCATCGTCCGAAACCAAATTTCTGTACTCATTAAATAGTAACTCTCTAGTTTCTCACTCTTATCCCTGATGATATTTGTCCTGCTTTCTGTCTCTATGATATGCATACTCTAGGTAGCTCATATAATTGGAATCATACAATATCTATTCTTTGGTGACTGGCTTATTTAAGTTTGCATAATGTCCTCAAGGTTCATCTATGCTACAGCATGTGTTAGAATTTCAGAATTTCATTGCTTTTTAAGTCTGAATAACAGTACATTGTATGGATGTACCACATGTTGCTTCACCATCATATGTTGTCACCCAACTTGTACACTAGTAGATGGCTGAAATCATGCTTTCTAATTCTTTTGCATCACTCAAGAAGCTTTCAGTATATCCTTGTTAACTATTTGTTAGATGAGAAAAGTTGCTAAGTTAAAATTTGGAACTCTGAAAATATTATAAATGTGGAAAAGGACCCTTTGAAAAGGCCCCCTGTATTTTTATGTATTTTAATGCTACTTTTAATATATAGTAACTTTTTGATCTCTTAAAATTGATTGTCATCCATTTATTTTTATGTAACCCCTAAACTAAGAATAAAGTAGGAAAGATTTTTTTGTTTTAGTGCAGGTAAATGATAGATGCAGTGCAGGTGCAGATAGATGATTTTGTTGGATTGAATGAAATAACATTAATTATCACTGTTACATATAGTTAATGACTCTTACTGCCCCAAACAAGTTCTAAAATTAAACTTTTAAGTGCATGCTTTCTATAGTAGGCAAAGAGGCAGAAATAATGAGATGATTGCTGGGGCTTTGTTTTTAGACCGGACCTTACCTTATCTAAATATATTGTTACAAGGTTCGTGGGGCACCATATTGAAGCACAGTGTGTGATATGCTAATTTGCTAAGCAAAGAGAATTCATTTCTCATGTGTGCTCATTTCCCTACATGCTTAATGGCATATTTGTGTGCACCCCTGCATGTACGCAATGTATGTATTTTCTTAGCTTTTTATTCAGCGTTTCATATGCTAGTTGGTTGTTGACTATATGTGTTCAGAGAAATAAGAACATATTAATCGATAAAAACTGTGTTTCATTTCCTAACCATTATATTTTATTTACAAGGTAATGTCTTAATTAATAATGGCAGGTTTAGAGATGCTGTTGTTGATTAGAATGCCACAATTTACATAAAATATATTTGATGTATAGACAGAATTGGTTATATATAAGGTGGGGGGAAAGGTTTACAGTTCTGAGTATGCAAAACACATTTTTTGTATTATTATTTATTAATTATTGTATTATTTTCCATATGAACAACTAGAAACCTACTTTTGCCCCACCCTATGTTTATATATTAGACATAAAATGTCAGTATATTTCACTAGGGTAGCACACATTAGCTCAGTGTTTGCTATTACTGTGCAATGTTATAATATTTGGGAGGCTAACCTGGTTACACTACGGTTGAAAATACAAATTAAAATCAGTTGAAAAATAATTGTTGAATCTGAGTGGTGAATAATTGGGGATTTATTATACCATTGTTTAGTTTTGATTATGTTTGAAACTTTTCATTAAAAAAAATTAAAAGAAAATACGTTAGGCATATAAGAATTATGGCTTTCTAAAAAATTCTGAATTAACCTAGCTGATGTGGCCTAGTGGATTGAACACCAGCTTGTGAACCAAAGGGTGGCTGGTTCGATTCCCAGTGTAGGGCACATGCCTGGGTTGCAGGCCAGATCCCCAGCAGGGGGCACGCATGATGCAACCACACATTGATGTTTCTCTCCCTCCCTTCCTTCACCACTCTAAAAATAAATA
This sequence comes from Pteronotus mesoamericanus, assembly GCF_021234165.1. Classification (NCBI taxonomy): domain Eukaryota; kingdom Metazoa; phylum Chordata; class Mammalia; order Chiroptera; family Mormoopidae; genus Pteronotus; species Pteronotus mesoamericanus. The sequence continues at coordinate 2,485,976 of NW_026555109.1, forward strand.
AAAATAAAACCTTAAAAAAAAAATCCTGTATTGTTTTGGGAGGCCAGATTATCATAGAGTAGTGAATTCAGAGTTAATTTGGTTGTCTTGGGGAATAAATATATTAAACCTGGGAGATTTTAAAGCTCTCTTTCACACCCATTGAAAGGGGATTTTAGCCATTGTCTTTGACATATTTCCCTGCTATCAAAATGTCTTTTTTTTTTCTTCTTCATCACTTACTCTTGATAGATTCATGACAAGGAGAAAGAGAACAATGTTTTATCTTTATCCTTTAATGTTAGTAGAACAGGCACCAAATTAAAATCAAAATAGACTATCTAAAAACATTACCTTTTCCCAGGTCATCTTGGTTTTTCACATATTGACTCAAGCATGTCCACTGTAAAGTTAGTCAAGAAGCACCTTTCTCATGTATATAAACTTAGTTTAGAGGTAAGATATAAAAGGAAGCTCCCTCCTGGATGATGTCATTTACAAAAAAAAATCTACTTGTTAAGAGAGTTTAATCTAGAGCAATAAGGAGTAACTTTCATTATCCCAAGGATCACATTAAAATTTTTATGCTTTATGTCCCATGATGATAGGCCCTTTCTGCTAGGTCTGTTTATCATGATATATGCTTGCATTAGAGTACCTGCAAAACACATTAATTGCCACAAGAAATAATCATGTTTTGGTTCTCTTGTGTTTTGTTTATAATAAAATAATAATTTGAGAAATTAAGCCCATCCTTTTTCGTATTACTCTGTTAGACCATTGATTCCCTCCCTTATGGAATACCCATTAACACATGGCAGAGTTTGGAAAAATCATGTAGTATATACAGTAGGAAAAGCAGCTACCACTGCTTTTATATATATATATATTTTTTTTTTAAATTTTCAAGGAACCAAACCTAGCAAAGGGTAAAAATCTATGTGGTTTAATTTTGAATAGATTACAAAAATAAAAGGGAGACCATCATTTCATTTACATGAGAGGTTTACCTTCTGGCAAGAGCAGGAAGTTGCCAGGCACTGTTCTAGATACTAGATACATTCAGTTGTCAACAAGGTGAAAACCTGACTTTTCATGCATTTATTTCCTAGTACAGGGAGGAAGGTAATGAATGAATTAACAAAGTCAGGTCACAATGAGTGCTATGAAGAAAATATTGAATATAAAGTGAAAGATACGGGAGAGTGTTGATTCTTAGTGTGTTTGGGGGCACCTGGGTATCTTTGAGACCTTTTCAGAGACTCTGCCAAGTAAAAACTGTTTTCATGGTTTTTCCTCTCATTCTCCCATGATTGTGCAGTAGAGTTTTCCAGCGGCTACATGGTGTATGTTATCATAACTGATTGAATGCAGACCTGATGAGAGAATCCAGCTGTCTTCTATTAAGCTGGATGTTAGAGATTTGCAAAAATGTAAAACATTTCCACGCTTACTGATTTATTTTTGCCATAAAAATATTAATTCTAGTTGTTACCTTTAAATGGGTTTATTCTTTTATAATTAAATACGTATTTTTAAGAGCCTTCAATTTAATCGCATAAATATTAATAGATATAACACACATAAGTAAAACCTCTTTGAGATGATCAATTTTTAAAACTCTAAGGAAGTTCTGAGCCCCAGAAGTTTGAGAAACACTGTCAGAAGATGAATGGGTTGCCTCTTTAAATAAGATGGTACCAAAAAACCTCTTTGACAGGGTGACCTAAAGCTGGGATCTCACAGGAGAAGGGCGTTTCAGGTAGGAAGAGCAAGATTGCTCCAACATCTCTTTCCCAGCTCATTTACACATTGTTTTCTTGGCCTTATTATAATTCCTTTCATACCAATCCAAGGATGAGATTGGTATGATTATTTTAATTATTAGTTAATTATTCGTCTCTGAATTCCTGTCATTTACTATCTTACTAGTCATTAATAATAATTCTTTGTCAGTTTTAAAGGAGTTGCTTGTGTGTATTTACAAACATGAGACAGGCTTTTGGAGGGAGGCTTTATCTCTTTGCTACTCATATCAACCTAATTTGAAATATATTTTTATTTATTAAAAAAGAAATATTTCTTAGGATTTATTTTTTCCTATTCCTTTTACATAAAAATTTTATATCATATTTCTATATATGACTTTTAGTATAATATGGCTTTGTCTTCCATGCCTATTTGTTAGTGGTAAGTTTGTTTTGCAATCTTTATGCTTTGGAGTTTTAGTTTTAGCTTATTTTTATTAATGTAGTATATGAAGACTCTCTGTGGTTTTTATTACCATTCCTGCTATTACTACCTTCTTTTATCATACCGTTTAAAAGCAAAAACATTTAAAAAAATGAACAGTAGAGAAAGAAAATAATGAATTTAAATAAAATAGGAATACAGCCATGATTGACTGTGACCATGTTATGAATGGATGAGACTTCTACCCTTAGCAAATCGTTAACATTTTTGAATACTTACTATGTGCTAGGTACTCTTTCAGGCACTCTGTGTGTACTAACTCATTTGCTTTTCATAATAACCCTACAAGTGGATAGTGCTATCTTCACTTTACAGATCTAAGAAGCAAAAGGAAGGTGAGCTCAGGTAAGTTGCTCAAGGTCACACAGCTATTAGTGCAAGGATTTGAACCCAGGCATTGTCTACACTCCTAACTTCTGGTCAGTGCTACCTCTGAAAAAGAGATTGTACAACTTGTTGTGGAACAAAATAAAATCTTAAATTGTTTTTTTTACTTTTTTCATCACCTATCATTTTGTTCTCTGTAAGACTATAATTTTTTTTAAACATTTTTTAATGAATCTTTTACTTTGAAGGCATAGATACAATATATCTTTTTAAAAATTTGTTCAGTCATATGAACAAACTGGATCAAAAGATCCTCGGAAGTAGGAACTATGTAAATATCTTCATTTTGAAGCATTGAGAGCAGAATAAATTTTATTAACTATTTGAAGAAGTGTGTTGAACTTACTTAATCCAATATTGTTCCTGAAGGTTTTGGACACTCCAATCCTCTTCCATCAGTTGATATATTTGGGGCTGGCTTTCCTTGTTATGCTGCAGGTTTTCTAATTGGACTCAGCTACTTAAAGGTGGATAGCATCAGCTGGATTCTCTGTCTTCACCCTCTACCCTTCTCCACTTGCTCTATGCAATAGGAGCCTGACTCCTACAATTTGTTATAATTTTATAATTTTAATATGTTAAGCCCCTTGGTGTCTCTAGCTTGTAGAACATTTCCAGAACCAAAGGAACTATATAAAAGATAGAAGTGGGAATAAAAAGCAGATGAAGTAAGATGAAAAGCACCTAGAAGAAAGAGAACAGTGGAATGCAGTAATGGTGGTTTGTAATCGAGTCTGTAGTGTGGTGGTTCTGGCCGGGTTAGTATGTAGCAGCCATGTCAGCAACCAAGAGCATACATGGAGGACTGGCTTTTTAGATGCCTTGGCTATCTAAATTTTAGTGATTGAGGTGTGGGGGTCTTAGCAGTAACAGTGTTTGGTAACGATTAAAACCAGCAGTGGGGTTGATTGATGACAGATATTGAAAGATATCAAACAAGGAATTAGAAGAGATAAAAGATAAAAATAGTTCTCTCTGAGGTGCCAAAAGTAACCAATAACATAGACATATATATCCTATAGAAGGTAGACAAATGTTTCTATCATTTGGGGGAAATTAACCTGGATAAGTACGTTTTCTGAGTCAAATCTTCAGCTTTATATATGCATGTATAATTCAGAATGAGAAGACTTTGTCTTCTCTGTCTTCTTTGTCTTCTTTGTCTTTGTTGTCTTTCTCTGATAGGGGAAGGATGAGGACTTGGGTTCCTGGTGAACAAATGGTTCTCTTGGTTGGGGGTATTGTAAAAAGTATATAAAGTGTTTGGTAACGATTAAAACCAGCAGTGGGGTTGATTGATGACAGATATTGAAAGATATCAAACAAGGAATTAGAAGAGATAAAAGATAAAAATAGTTCTCTCTGAGGTGCCAAAAGTAACCAATAACATAGACATATATATCCTATAGAAGGTAGACAAATGTTTCTATCATTTGGGGGAAATTAACCTGGATAAGTACGTTTTCTGAGTCAAATCTTCAGCTTTATATATGCATGTATAATTCAGAATGAGAAGACTTTGTCTTCTCTGTCTTCTTTGTCTTCTTTGTCTTTGTTGTCTTTCTCTGATAGGGGAAGGATGAGGACTTGGGTTCCTGGTGAACAAATGGTTCTCTTGGTTGGGGGTATTGTAAAAAGTATATAAAGTGGTTTATGTGTGCTTTTTTCTTTTACTCTGTATATACACTGTGGTATTATCTCTAATTTATATATTGAGACTTAATCAGAAAAATAATGATTTTCTTAATCATATGCTAGTAGGTAATCAGTTCTTTTGATTGAAATGCATTGTTTTGGTTCTAAAATCTGGAGTTTAATTGCACACCATTATTTTGAAAAATTAAGTTTGGCCAAAAGCCACAAAGAGAAAAACATAACCAAATTTTAAATATTTTTTATATTTTAATTTCGTTGTGATTAATTTTTATAGGTTTTAAGAATTTAGTACATTTTTTAGGTCATCAGAGAAAGATAAAATTATATTTAAACATTCTAATATTGTAAGTGTTTGCTTGTATTATAGTATATTTTGGAAAAAAAACCACACAATAACTTAAAATAGTAAATTAACATGTTAATGCCTTCATTCATTCTAGTGCCACATTTGTTTTGAAGTTTTCACTTAAAATTTATTTTAGTTATGAAAATCAATTTATTAAAAAAGTTAATAGATAGTAAATGCCTATTTATGGTTTATTTTGGATTTTTCTATTGTAAATTGCATTTTGGGTTATGGTGAATAGGCTAATTTTTGTGCCCCAATTAATGAGCCCCTGCTCATATAAGCCACATACTTTGTTTATTTTGAGATCTGAATTATTAGTTTGACAAGCTTCTAAACTTTTCAGTTTTGCTAGGTCCCTGGTCAGCTTTCAATCACAAAGTCTAGAATTTGCTGACTGAATTAGTGAATAAGCCAATAGATTAGTACTTTTTTTTTTTTTAACATACAGAGATTTTATTTTTACTCTTTGGAAACTGTTTAAAGTAATGGTAGCTTTTAGATAAATTTCACAAATCTTAATCCAAGCCAACCATGTTTACAATAACATTTTACACAGTATTTTTAGTTGAAGAAGTTTAAGAATTTCAAGTTTATCTCAGCTTTTCAGTTGGAGGTATTAAAAGTGGTGACAGGGCGGCTCTGTTACTGTTTGGCAGCCAGTTCTTTTAATTGATGTTGAATTGTGGCTTTCTGTGCACACAGGGTTAAGTAAAAAGGTTGCAGTCATCTAGTGAGCATTTTTCTTTTAATGTGCTCATTAGTGGTGGCAAGTCCAGGTTTCAGCACATGTCAGTAATTTACATTTCATTGCTGAGCGGTTGCCCTTATTCAAGAGTTGTTTCTAAGCCTGATGAATATATATTGGGAATAAACAGTAGAAGAATTGAAAGCCAAATGCCCTGCCAGGCCTTTCAGTTGGTTCTGAAGCTTCCAGTGGATCTCTGATTAGCAATGCATGAAGCAGGATGAAAATGCAAAGATGAGGCCTACAAAAGTTGCCACAGGTATGCCATCCCCTTAAATCCCTCTTTTGTGACCACCTCCCCATTTCATCTATCCCAAATTCTTCTTTCCTGGCAGACTTTCAGTTAAAGTGCAAATACTCTGTTAGATCTAGGAAGTGAACAATAGAGGATCAACTTGGTTCCTTTACCCCTTCTAACCATTAAGCCAAGCCTGATTGTTATGCAGTAGTTGACAGAAGCAAAGGGTTTGATAGGCCTTCCAGCTCCTAGGGACCTCATTAATGTGATTGGGATCTCTGTGGTGATTCCTTCTGGGATGCAGTTTTCCCTCTTTGCTTGATTGGTACCAGCTTTTTCTGGCTTTTGAAAGCTTTCATAGATCATTAAAGGGTAATCTGTGGTCAGTGTTGCTGGACGTAGGGACAAGATTCATGTTAATTTTGTCTTTGAAACTGAGGCATTTGGGAAAATTCAGAAATTTTCTTTTTGTAGAAAGACTTGCATTTTTAGAACTCAGGATTTTCTTGTTCATGCACAGATGGAGTAGCATTAGGAAACACTAGTCTAGCTATCCTTAGAAGAGTAAAAATATTGTAATTCTTTATACATTTTAAGTGTATTTTCAAATTTTTGGAGATTTGGGTTTATTGCAAGAAAGTAGGTATTAATATTGCCAGTTGTGTGTGTTTGTAGGGTCATCTGTCGTCTACTTATTTATTTTTTTGTGGTGCATATCAAAACATTAAATTCAAGAAGTTTTGTTCAGAATTCATGGTTAGAATTAAAAGTGAGTAAATTTATGACCAACAATACAATATTGAAAGACGTTGAAATATATCTGTACTCAAGATTGATTATTATTTTATGGTAAATTCAGTTGGTTGTGATTTAGCTCTTAGATCATCTAAACATGAAGGTAGTTAAGCATAGTTTATTATGTCTGTATATTCTTTTTTTTGTTAGCTAGAGTTTTAATAGAGGAGCAACATTGTTTTTGAAATTTTATGTGTATGAAGATAAAGATATGAACCTTGAGAATATTAGTTCAGTAACGTTCTGACCAGTGTGTAGCATTTGCAAAAATGTAACAATACATTTACCTTCTAGATGACTACTTGAAACTATTCCTTTTGGATGCTTGCCAGATAAAAGCCTTATGGGATTAAGTTGTGGACAATCACTTGCAAATTTGTGGGGGATATCAGTGACTTTGAATATTTAACTGTCCAAACTGTCATCTACATGCATTTTGTCTTTCCATTCCGTAAAAAATTTAGAAATTTGTCAGGCAGTTAGACTTAAAGGTGACATCTGCTTTTAATTGGTGTTTTATTTTCTTCCAAGTCAGTAAAAATTCAGTAAGACATGAATTATCAAATTTTGCAATGCTAAGCAACTTGTCAAGTGACAGTAAGCACTACCTTGAGCACTTGCACAGATGGGAAGTGTTAAAAAGTTGATTAATCGTCAGGAGTTCTGATTATGGTTTTAGAAGGCTAAAGCTTTTATAACCATTGCCAGCCTTCCAGTGTCAGATAGTACTCATTTGTTAATTTTGCAGGCATTTTTCAATTACTGGCAAATTGCCTCTTGTATAATGAACATTTAACTATATAGTTTTAGTGATATTTGGTCTAGTAGACTTAGGGTTGGATGAGGCAGCTAGAATTCATCTGTTCCTCAAGTCTATATTTGTTTAGTTAACAGTTAAAGTTTTTTTTTAGGTAAAAAATTGGAAAAAATCTAAATATGAGCTCTAAATGGTATTCTCTAATACATACTCATGATGTGTTAAGAAGTATCTGTTTGGATCTTGGCAATGGAAGCCTTGCTTGGGCCCACTGTTGAAAAAGAAAATTGATTTTTTTCCTGTCTTTACCACTTTCAAACCATTTTAAGATATAAAGCATAAGAATAAAGAAATCAGTTCTTTCAAGAAGAGCATGTAAAAATCACTTATGATTTCAAACATTCTGGGAACTAAAAATGACCAAAGAAAATATTCCCATTGTACTAATTACATTGTACTTTTCTAGTTACTGAAAAATTTCTGCTGGATACTAAGTAGTGTCTTTATAGAAAGTTTGTCTTTAAAAACTTACCTATGAAGAAGTATTCTTCTTTTGGTTTGATTTTTGCAAAAAAACTAGTCATTAATATGAAATTGGATTTTCTCCTTTTTGTATTTCAATAGATCTATATATTAGAGATAGAATTTTGCTTTAAAAGTGGTTAGGAGTTGTAGCAGCATTTCTCAGCTTAGGTTTCTAATATGATTAGACCTCAATTTAATATAGGTGTTCTTTTTTGGCTACTTATAAATATCTGATAAATGTTTTATGTAGTAATGCATTTTTGCTACCAGAAAATCATTGGGTTATTTAATTTGTTTAATAAACTTTGTTCTGTTCAGTTACTTGGATGTTGTGTAGATTTTATTTCAACTTAAAAACTAGAGAAGATGCTTAAGTAAATTAAACTAATAGTTTTACATACAGTTGAAAAGTAGCATCTTAAACTCAAGGGCCACATTTAGCAGTTCTTATACATTTTTAGCAAATAGTTGAAAAATAGAAAACTTAGGTCTTCTAACTAAACTATGCAGAACACAGTTATAGTCATTTTGATGCCTGATAACTTCAGGGTTCATTGCCCCAGTGCATTTTTCAAATTATTTGCTTCTCAGTACATAAGGCTTTAATTTACCTCCTACTGACAAACCCCATGTGGGTTTTTCAAGAATTTTGAAAGTGGACTACTATAGTTGTGCTGCAGCACTGGTTTTGATTGCTGACACAGAATTTCCTAAGATACCCCAAATTTAGATGGATAGGAGGTTCAGGCAGCATCTTTTGGGCAATGGGTAGGTGCTTCCCCTCTTCCCCCCAGATACAGAATTAGTGTTTTCTAGAATATTTTTCTTTCTTTGAATCCTGTTTTAATCCCTATTTAGAAAATAATATAGACACAAGATTTAATCACATTTTGTTCACTGGTAATTTTTTGTTTGTATGGTCTTTTTTATCTTGAATTTTACAGGATAATAACAAAGTTAAATATTTGTACCTTAAAGTACCCTAAAGCAATAATTATTGCTTCTGTAAATAACCAATATTATTAGTAAGTATAATTTATATACTGATTAATATTCTCAAGTCTGCATTCTCTTAGAGATGTTCAAAGGCGATGGTTACACCACTTTTCTTTCATCTGTTTATGCTTGCTAAGTTTTAAGGACTAAGGAAAACAGTTGAAACCTGTATTTTGTGGAAAGAAGACGAAAACCTACAGCTAACATTTGTATTGAGGTAATTTACTTTTTTTGGCTTTAAATACTCTCATGATCTTTTAGGAAACAGATCATGATAGACTTGCCTTGTTAATCATTTCTGTGTTTTCAGCTCAGTTTGGTCGCTAATACTTGACTTGTGACTTAGATTCTTGCTTCTTGCCTCATTGCATGCAGTTAGTGTTGTTTAAATTACCAAGCTTTCTTTATCATGTGATCCTGTCATTCTGTTGACAATTGACTGGATCAGGGGTTAGTGTATGACCCAAAAGGCAATCATCTATAGAAGGGTCATGGCCCATGGTGTGTGTGTGTGGCTGGGGTGGGTGTGTATGTGTGTGGTGAGGGTTGTGAGTGGTGGTGGGGCACAGAGAAGGTTGTGACATTTGAACTGTAATAACTGAAGGATGAGAAGGAGCAGCTGACATGTGAAGCTCTGGGGTAAGCCCTCTCCAGGCAGAGGGAATAGCAGGTGTAAATGTTCTGAGGCAGAAATTAGATTAGCACGTTGAAACCAGAGAAAGAAGCTGGAGAATAACATTTATTATTATTTATTTATTCTGTGGCAGGGGAATAATGAATGAGGAGACATGTTAGAGGATGAGATTGGAAAGATAGGCTCAGGGCAGATCATTTAGGGCCACTGTAAGAAGGTGGGATTTTAATCTGAGTAGTTCTGGGGAGGCTGGGAGGAGATTGTAAGTATGTAGTGAAAAGATATGATGTACTTCCTTATTACTATAACAAGAATGCATATCAGACCGAGGAATTACGTGATGAAAAGTAGTTGGGATAATAGGAGTAGAAAAATTTAAACTGTATACTAAATATGACAAGAAACTGTGCTCTAGAAGAAATTCAGGTATCATACTGGTCTGCATATGGAAAGTCCTACCTCCTTAATTTTGTCCTACTGTTTTGTCCTTTGTTTTCACAGAAACATGTCTTTGTGAAAACAAAACTATTGTCTAATTTTAAAAAAAATTTTAAAGATTTTATTTATTTCAGAGTGAGGGGTAGAGAGGGAGAAAGAGGAGAGAAACAGCAATGTGTGAGAGAAACATCAATCGATTGCTTCTTACATGTCCCCAACTGGGAATCTGGCCCACGATCTAATCATGTGCCCTGACTGGGAATCAAACCAGTGCTCCTTTGGTTTGTGGGATGATGCGCAAACCACTGAGCCACACCAGTCAGGGCACTATCTTCTAATTTATGCTTTGCAAATCATATACTTTTTAGTAAATCATACTCTTACCCTGTTAATACCAGGAATCATTCCTCTTCCCACAGTGGTTTATTTTCTTAAACCTGGTTTATTCATTTTTCAAAAACACTCTAGTAAGACAGCCCATGGGAACCTCTGGCCCTTCAAACCCTAGGAACAGTTAGGGGGTAGGTGTGAATGGAAAGGGAATAAATGGTATTTCTGTTTAAGGTGGCCACTTTAAACTGTCTCTCATTATCTTCCTACCAGTGTTAATTACTGATACGCTGCTTTAGCTTACTCTCTGGCTGGCAGGAGATGGTTACACCACATAAATAAACTATGGTAAGCATGCATGTGTGTACACATGCACTCACATTCCAGGGCACAGTTTGCCTCTCCAACATCTTTTCCACCACAGACGATTTATTCATACCGGTCATGTTCATCTTATCTTCCCTGACAATTATTTATTCAGGGGTGAATCAGTGAAGGCTTAAGCCAGTTGGGGCCAATGAAACATGATTGAGGGGCTTTTTTTGGGGATAAACTTTCTCATTTTTAAGAGGGATAGGCATTGGTGCTCAAGGTTTCTCTTTCCCTCCTTCTGTCCAGGACTTTGGTGGATGACGGCTTGGTGCTGCTGGTAGCCATGTTGTGGCCATGAGGATAACTCGCCTAAGGTCAGAGCTGACTTACAGAATGAGGCAGATCTGAGAGAATGGCAGAGAAATCCAGATTTGGGAGATATATTTTTAGAAGAGTTTCTGTCTAAAAGTGTTGGTGGAGTGCATGTTAGGGGGAGGGGAGAGTAGGGACATTAAATGGGTTAACAACATTTTGTACTTTAGTAGACATTTATTGAAAAGTTTTCCTATCTCATTGTGCTAGACCCATAGGAACTTTGTTAAAAATAAACTAGGGCACAGATTTTGCTTTTCCAGGAACTTATTTATGGATATTGGATTTTGATTCCTTCTATGACTGTCCATTGTATTGGATTTGGGGACTGAAAGAACCTTCAGTTTTTAATATTCAGTTGAAAAGTTTAGAAACCTAGGGCTTAAAGGATTAACCATTACTGATTAGAGAATCAATGTCAGGACTGTGGGTTGCTTTAATGATGTTGTTGGGCAACTAGAAATATCTGCGTATTATATAGGGGTGCTTTGAGGAATCCAAGAGTGAGAAGGTTGGTAGGCTTTAGGAAAGTATTGGAAGTAGAGAACAGCCAGCTGTCAAGTTTTAGTTCTCTTTGTGTTTATGCCTTATTCTTTGAAATCTTTTTGTAAGCCTGTCTACTCCTTCCTCTGCTTCCCTGCTCACATGGCCCTGTGGAACATGCTGACCAAATCTAGAGCCCCTGAGCTTCTGGGATTTAGGTCTGGCATCCTGAGAAGAGGAAAGTGTCTTTTTTACTCTTCCCGTTCTTAGGAAAGGAACTACCATAGATGTAGTGTGGGGTAGCTGCTTTTTGCTACAGTCATAAGTATTCAGGGGTCAAGATCAAATCATTCAAAAGGGTTGCGGTTGAGTGGTTTTTTGCTGTGGTTGGGAAAAGGGAAGTTTGGGAAAGTTGTGAACTAATTCTTCCACAAAATGTCTATTATACCAATAAGTATAGGGCAATATGATAATTACAATAATCAAAGTATATTTAGTGTAGGTGCTGCATTCAGGTAGTGGTTAATTCTGTTGGTTGGGGGTTAGGTATAGCTGAGAGAAGAAAATTGTCAGACTTCAAATAAGATGGAGGTGTGGGTGTGTGTATGTGTATGTATGAAAGGATTAGTAAAGAAAGTATTTTGTATTTGTATAGTTATTGGTTTCCTCCCCAGTAATTTTCTCCTACCATAAAAACTCTGTGACTTATATGTGTAAATCTGAGTTTCATAATTGTGGCATCATTAGAAGTATAAAGTACACATATAGGAGATTGTGGATTTCTTCCACCAGGAGGAACAAAGAGTTTATCTAATTTGATTGGCATATATCTTTTGGTGTGGTAGATACAAAGATGAGGCAGGTTCACTACCCTGAAGAACTTAATAGGAAGGAGATACAACAGAGAAGAATTTAACTCATAAGAGAGTTATAAATGACCTTTTGGGGAGGTAAGACGGTGAAGTGATTAATTTCAATGGAAGAAGAGTGTCTAGAAAATTATTGAAGAAGGTGGCATTTGAAGTAGACCTTGAAGATAGGTAGATAAGGAAGATGATAGAGAAGAATGGAGATACAGAAGGGGAAAGGACATTTCATTTTTTTTAAAAAAAGATTTTATTTATTTTTAGAGAGAGAGAAGGGAGGGAGAAAGAGGGAGAGAAACATTGATGTGTGAGGGAAACATCAATCAGTTGCCTCTCACCTGGTACTGGGCCTGCAGCTCAGGCATCTGCCTTGACCAGGAATCAAACTGGTGATCTTTCGCTTTGCAAGATGACGCTCAACCAACTGAGCCATGCCAGTCAGGGTGGGTAAGGATATTTCAGAAAGGGAATTGAATTTCTTGGCTGTACCTTCAAATGTATTTGAACAAAAAAAAAAGATTTAGAATCTGACCACTTCTCACCACTTATCAGTGCTACCATTTATCCCAATCACCAGTCTCTCTCATCTGCATCATGTTTGCTTCCTATTTGGCCTCCAAGAGTCCACTGTTATCTCCCTCTTAGATACTCTCAAAACCCAGTGAGAGTGACCTGTCAACCTGTAAGTCAGGTATCAGAATGTCTCTGCTAAAAATCAGACAGCAAAACATATTTAACAGCTTTTCATTTCATTCAGTGTAAACCAAAGTCCTTCAAGTCCCCTGTCCTGCTTCTGACCTAATTATCTTACTCTTTTTTTGTTTGCTGTGTTTTAGCTCTTCCTGGAGGTAAGGTATGCTTACAACCTCAGGGACCTTTCATTTGCTAGTTTCTTTGTCTAGAGTACTGTATCTTGAGATGTGCAGTACCTTTTTTAGGCCATTAGTCAAAGTTATTTTCTCAAAGATACTTAACTCTGATTATCCTAATTAAAATGGCACGTTACCATTCTCCTACCACCTCACACTCTCAATTCCTATTTTCTAATTTACCTTTTTCTAAAGTTCTTAGTGCTGCTTGATATATATTTTATTTTGTTTGTCTTTCTCTCCTACTGGAGTTCTATTCTTTCTTGATTGTTACTATTTCCTCAATCCTAAAAAAGTAACTGGCTCATACTTATTTGCTCAATGAGCAAATAAGTGAATAAGATATTGATTGTCTAGATTTATTTTCGGGTCATTCATGAGACAGATTTGACACCCTGAAGTCTCAAGTAGGCAGATACAAATCTAGCAATCATTTCTAAGTCATCTCTGCAGGATGGCTATTCAGCTGTTACTCATGCTTATGACAGGAACTTTAAATCCTTTTATCATATAGGCTAATGTTTGGCAAACTTTCTCTGTAAAGGGCCAGATAATAAGCATTTTTAACTTTGCAGACCATATTGTCACAACTATTCAACTCAGTACTAACTACATAACACCATTGTTCTGGTGTGAAAACAACCCCAGGCCAGCGATTTTCAGCTGGTGTGCTACAAGAGGCACACAGGTGAGCCACAAGATTTTTAAAACATGCAATCAATACCTGACTGTTTAGTCAGGGGCACTCTCCTCTTTTCCCTTAGATTGTCAAATAAAAAAATGACAACAGCCAACAGAACAATAGCCATCCAGTGTGAATGAATCAAAATAATAACTTATTTTTTTTTGTCAGATCAGCAAAAGTATATTTTTTGGTGTGCTGCAGAATTTGAGTAATTAGTTTATGTGTGTCATGAGATGTAAAAGGTTGAAAATCACTGCCCTGAACTATAGTTAAATGATTGGATATGGCTGTGTTTCAGTAAAACTTTATTTGTGGACACTAAAATTAGAATTTTATATAATTTTTAACATATAATGAAATAGTGTTTATTTTTTAACTATTTAAAATGTCCCTTCTAAGTTGGAAAGAAAGTGACTACTCTGTGGTCTGAGTATGGTGTTTGGAACAGCTATGTATCTGTACAAGTATATTTAGCCCAATACACATTTTACTGTCTTGTTCATAAGGATACATGTATTTAATGCCAATAAAAGAGACTTTGAGTAACATTGTCAGTAAAAAAGCACATGGTATAGTTATTTCTGCTCTCAATTGAGAGGACATAGTAATATGAAAAACAAAAAATAGGGATAATATATAAGTAATCTCAGATTGTGCTGTGTAATTTAAATGTATGGGGCTTAGTAATTATATTCAGTAACATTAGGTTTACGTTTTGTTTAGTGCATGTCAGTTGAGAATGTGGACAGTAAATTCAGAAATGCCGAGGAGTTATTTTCAGAATTTAAAAATTTCTGTGGTTAATAAGGAACTAATTACATTGCTAAAATGTATGTAAAATAACCCTGGCCAGGTGGCTTGGTTGGTTGGAGTGTTGTCCCATACACCAGAAGGTTGTGGGTTTGATTCCTGGACAGGACACATACCTAGGGTGTGAGTTTGATCTCTAGTCAGGGTGCATATGGGAGGCAACCAATCAATACTTCTCTCTCACATTGATGTTTCTATCTATATATCTCCCACCTACCCTCCAAACATATCCTTGGGTGAAGATTAAAAAAAAAGTATGAAAAATATAGTAACTTATGTAACCATCAATGTTAGGTTAGACTTACAAAATTTCTGATTTTCCCAGAAAATTTGACTTATGCTCTAGAAGAGGCAAGGGGTTCACTTTCCCAATCCCAAATATAATAGTACAGGTTTTGGCAGCCTAATAGGTGTAGAGTTGATACACAAAGAGGTTAAAAAATACCCATTTTATGGGTGTTTAATAAATTAATACCTATTGATTGTTAATATTTAAATTTATTGATTAGGTATTATCCTTTGTGATGAAAAAATTGGTGAAAGAGGTAAATATGTAAGAAGGAATCAGAATTATGTCTTTTTGTATTGAGAACAGTATGGAAAGAAGGAATTCTTGGAAATAAAAGTCAAATGGGATATGCAAAATAAATGCTAGAAGATATTTTTAGGCAGATACAGAGATTAGTGCTATTTTTAGTCTCTTCATTTTCATGAAGCTGACCACAAGGTGGGGATAATATATTATATGTAATCTTGGATGACCTGTGACTTCAGCCTGAGTTGTTTCAATACAGAAATTACTTTAAAGAACCTTTTTCTATTTTATTTAGAAATCTACAGATGAGAAAATTTAAAGCAATTATTTTGCATTTATATCTTGACCATTTAATATTACCAACAATAATTATAATTTTTTATTGTTTCTCATTACTGTAAGTTTCTTATTTTAAACCTGTAAAATTAATACCTTTTTAGCCTAGGATCATTTCTGTGCTGTCCTCTTATTAAAAAAAACAAACAAACCATGAAATCAATATACATGTTAATTTGAAAATTCTTTGCCATAGTGGACAACCATATTGAAAAAGGACTACTTTCTTTAGTGTTTCATTATGGGTAACCTAAAGAATACTGCAGAATGTATTTTGAATTAGTTGGATTTCATGAGGTGTTGGCCTTTATTTCTTGGTAGGTCTTCATTAGAGTCTACCCTCCTCTTATGATAGTTAAGAATTGCTTGTGGCTGATTAATATTATTTCATTAGAGCACTTGTTTTCTGATTGGTACGGTGGGTGCGCCTTTGTATACTGTGAAAATGACTTGGCATGTCATTCCGATTCATGGATTTGGTCTTTGATAACTGTTTATATTTTCTGCTGACTTCTAATATTCTCTCTATTCAAATTTGAGTGTTGATATTGCAGCCAAAAATTCAAAAAGACTTTCGAAGTTTATTTGTAATTAAATAGCATTATTAAATCAGAGTTGAAGTCTTTGGTCAATCAAGTAGAGTAACTACAGTATCAAAATTGAGCTTTTAAAACTGAAATACATTCTAAACCACAGAGATTTATAACATGAGCAATAGTATTCCAAAATATCTTTTATTTTGGCAGTGTATGTTTAAGGTAATAATAACATGAGTAAACTATTTAAAATATGTCGGTAGTACTTTACAATAGATGGCAGTTGGGATTATATAGTAAATGTGATATGAACTTTTTAAGGTTTCAAGTGCAGAGTAGTTTATCACAAGAAATTGTGTTTATTAATGGTTTGGTGTCTGCTTTGCTGAAGATGTTTTCAGGTCCACGTAAGAATGTCTTCCATAGAAGTCTCACCCAGATTGTCCCGCTAACAAGTCACTTGCAAAATGAAACTTAACCTTGTAATCAAACCTGCTTTCTGGCTCCCTGTTTTGATGATGTTTTCTGGTCTGTATATCTTATTGTCATCTTTGGCTACAACCTTCCTTTGCACTTTATTTTAGTCATTCTCCCTAAATCCGTTGCCAGCTCTACTATTAGTATTATTGCATCTTTTCTCACCACTCTTCTCTCTGCTAAATTCCCATTGCTGTTATATTACTTCCTCACCTACTCCTTTTCACTCAGACCACTGATCTCCCTCTCAGTCTTTCCTCCTTGGAGCCATCTCAGTACTGTTGCCAGACTGATTTTCCTGAAGTATTTCAGAACTCTTTAGTGGCTTACTGTTGTCTGTAGAGCCTGTATGCATCAAGGTGGCATTCATAATAACTTCATTTCTGCCTGTATCTCAACGCTGTCTGTGCTTACCCACTCTGTAATTTCTGTTACCAGAGGATACTGGGCTGCTGTACAGTTGTCTATCGGCATCTGTGGGAGATTGTTTCCAGAACCCACTCCCTCTTGCAGATGCCAAAATCTGAGGATGCTCAAGTCCCTTATATAAACCAGTGTAGTATTTGCACATAACCTATATTCACATATAGACTACAGCAGGGTATACCCACATACCACTTAACTTGCGTGGACTCATGTAGTGCTTAGTGCACGGCAAATTCAGGTTTTGCTTTTGGAACTTCCTGGGATTTTCTTGTTTGTTTTTTGAATATTTTTGATCTGAGGTTGGTTGAATCTGTGGATATAAAACCATGGATGTAGGGGGCCAACTGTATTGTGGTAGACATTTAAAATTTGTCTGTTCAACATCTTTCTTTCTTTGAGAAGAATATTTTGCCTTTCTTTGGAAGGGCTCTTGCCTCCACTTTAGTCTATGATGGAAGAGTCAGCAAGTATGCAAGCAAACAGGGTTTTAGGCTGAGAGGAAGGAGCAGTTGAGAGGAAGAGATGAAAGGCGTGGGGAAGAGGTCTAGCCCCTTCAGGAAGGGTCTGATTTAGTTGTGGCTAAGGGGTCAACAGCAGTATTATCATATCAGGAACAAGGCTTTTGGAATGCATTAAAGAGCTGCACACAGGAAGGTGGGAGGGGAGACCTCACCATTCAACAACAGTGTAACTCTGACTTGGAAATTCCTTTGCACTTATGCAGCAGTTTACTGTGGCTCTCCATCATCTTAATAGGTGCTTTACACATGTTAATTCATTTAATTCTCACAGATACAGAAACTGAGTCACAGAGTGGTTAAGAAAGTTATCCAAGGCCAGCCAGGTAGTTTTTGGTAGAACCGGAGTTCAGGCAGGTTCCATAGTCCTTGCTGTTAACCATTCTACTCTACTGCTTCTAATTACTGCCTTTAATTATAAACCATGCTTGCCAGTTGTTTTGTATGATTCAAGTGTCATGGGACATAAGGGGAGTATAGGTGATATCAGCCATAATGTCAGAACTTCAAAAGATTATGTAAGGGTGGTGATAGCATACATTTGAAGGGAGTCATGCTGGCTAATAAAACATTTTAAGAGTATAATTTTGCTGAGATTAACGTTCATGCTTACTGGTAGTGGATAAAAATGAAGCTTAATCTATTGTATACAGTGTCAGTTTTTTTTTCCCTCATCAGTTGCAAGGCTTAACTTCAATGAAGGGTCAAAACTGCAATCTGAAGTCTCATTTATCTGGAAGATCAGGAAGGTCCTGCTTGGACTTTCTGAAAAAGACAGAAATATCAGGTGATCTGAGCATGTTAAAATTGTAGCAGCATTTAATGTGAGCTCAGTGGAAAAAATATCTCTGATGCAAAGAGGAAGGAATTTTTGTCTGGAAAGAATCCCTTTGTCTTTTATTATTTATGCACTTGACAAATTGAATTATTGGCACATTACATATAGAGATGCCATTCTAATAAACTTTATTGAGTTGACTGACAAAGTTTCTGTGTATGGTTTATTTCAATTATCAGTTTCCTAGAGTACTCTCTACTTGGTCTATCACAATACCCATGCTTTATTGTGATTTCAGTTGCTTGTTTATCATGTCTTCCTGGTTGGTTTGTCAACTAAGAGAGTTCAGTGATGCACCTCTGTCTTGTCTATCATTGCATCCCTAGACTTATGACAGTGCCTGACACTGAGTGGGTAATTGGCAGGCATTTGTCGAGTGAATGCATGACATGAAGTGTTACTAGGATACTGAAGAAGTATGCAATTGAGATCTGGCTGTTGTAGGTCTTAAAAGAGAGAAGACCCTTTTGGATGGGCACTGGTTGTGTGTATTCTTATCCTCATTCTCTGGTGAGCGCAGACCCTTTTACAGACCAATAAGACAGGTATTTTCCTGTATACTTAAATGTTTGTTTTCCCATGCTACTTTTCCAAATCCTAGTTGTCTTTCCCTCAACCGCTGAACTTTTTTGAAGCCTTTCCTGATCCCCCCGATTGGATTCTTCACATTAAGTTCCTGATTCTTCTCCTCTTTTAATGCATTTACTATTCTCTACCACTGTTTTTCTTGTTTGGTATGTATTTTTCATTCTGCTAGATTATAACTCCATGTGTGTAAAACCAGATCTGTCCACATCAGCATGCTTCTGAGAATGAAAAGGATAGGTGCTGTGGTGGGTCCTGTGACTGCGCCAGGCAAATCTGGTGTATGATCACTTCCCAGTAGTCAGCATCTGCTCTTTGACTTGTTGAATGAGCACTGGGCCACCTGAACGTATTCACAAGCATGTGAAATGAGCATGAAAAGACATCAGAGTCTCAGGAAGAAAAAAACACTAGTTTAGATCTTAGTCTTGTTTCTGTCACTGTACCTGTTTAGGGACTGTGGGCGATTGATTTAATCTGTCATATCCTAATTTTACTGACATGTTAACTAGAGATGATTATTTATGTCCTGCTGGTTTTTAGCTCTATTTTTTTGAGAGAATAATACAAAACACTTTTAACTGTAAATGTTACACAAAGTAAGATGTTACTGTGTAATTCTAGAATAAATTAAAGACTTTCTAACTTTGTAAAAAAACTAGAACCTGATGGCTGAAATGTTTATCTATAAAATGATTTTTTAGGATAAAGTAAGTCTTAATACAATACTTTGTAAACAGTGCTAAATAAGTAAGTAAATATCGTTTTTATTGTTAGTATAATTGCACTCCTTTTTCTTTTATACCCCTCAAGCTTTAAAAAATGTTTCCCACTTTGAGATAAATTGGGTCATTCTACTACATCTTATTGCCACTATCATTTCATTGCACCCTTATTAATAACCAAAATTAGGGTGAAAGCAGGTTAGACTAGTCCCGAATAGTGTGAAGAATTAGTCAGTTGCTCAAAGCAATTAATTGGAAGTCATTATCTCTGCTTCTTTAGCATTCCATTCAGTATTTGAAATAAGTTTTATAATATAGGCTGTACAAGAGCACAGCAATTAGATGTGGTAACAAAAAAGAACATCCCAACTGTAGCTAGAGCCTGCTTTATTCAAACAGTATGACTCTTAATTCCATCTAATGGTAGTATCGAAAACGATGTGTTCCAGAAAGAGTAAATTAAGCAAGGAGTTTGGAAGGACTTCTACTTGTAAATTTTAAAAGAAACTTATAAATATTTTCAAAGGAAATATAAAAAATACATAATTCAGATAATTCCCTAGATCAATTTTAAAAGTTTTAAAATTAAACTTAATATCTAATATTTGGACTAAACAGAAGATCTCCAGCCTTTCTCACCAGTTTATCAGCTTATATTCTCATTCACTACTAGTAAATACTAATAGACAATGAGGAATGAACAGGAAGGTGAGTCATGAGGTATCTACATTAATATCCCCTCATGCTAATTTAAATATTATTAAATCTTAAATTTTTAACTTAACCTGTAAAATTGCTCATCTAATTTCATAGTTATTATAAGGTATATTTCAAAATTGAATTGGAAAAATACTAATTTTCAATTCAAAAGTACCAATTTCCATTTTCATAAAACAATAAAAATAATTGAATCAGGGAGAAATGAAAGCAACTCATTTTTAATATCCATAATTATAGGAGTATAAAATAAAAGTTATATAGAAATACAAAAGAAGGGGATTATAACTTCCTCACTAAATACTTCTGATGACCAGTTTACATAAGGAGAATTTTAGCAATATATACCAGATTTAAATTTGAAGCTTCTTACCTCATTCTCTTAAAAGATACATCTAAAAGAAAAATTTTAGAATTTGTACCCACTTTTTAAATTAAAACATTATTACTGTTATAATATAAAGCAAAAATTAACTTCTTGAAAATGCCAGGTAGCTGAGTGATGAGTTTAACAATTTCAACCCAAGAAATTTTAGTGTCATTGAACTGATAATCAATATTTTACTAAAGTATTTAAAAAACTGTTCTACTGTTAAAACTAGAATATTTTTAGAGGAGAGAGGCTAAAATTCATCCCAATGCCTGACTTTTTTTTTTAACTCAAATTTTCTCAGTGTTATTTAAAAAAAAAAAAGTTACTGATTTCATTTTCTCTGAGTATCCTTTATATTCCTTTTCTTTGGTTTGTGCCAGTACAACCAGTCTAAGAATTTACATGATAAAGAATATCTGTGGAACTGATGGTAGAAACTTCTCTCTGTTTTCTCACATAACACCTACAGACACAGAAAAAAAGGTTACTTCATTTGCATTTTGGAACACTAGGAACTTAGAATGAGTCTGCGGGAAATGTTATTGCATCTACATTTCCCAAAGGGGAAAAAAAAACGCGGTTAACAGCCCATACAGGTTCATGTTAACTCATCTGTTTTTATTATCTGGTTGTTGAAGCTTAATGCATAGCTTCTTTCTTCTTTACAATAAATTAGAAATTGATATAGAGATGGAAAGACGTATTAGTATTAATTGCAGGGAAATAAAAAAAAAAGAAATCAGATATGCAGTAGAAAAATGGCAAACACTAAAAAACCTTAACCTTCTAAGATAGAACATTTCCAAAATTAAGATAGAATAGCCCTAGCTGATGTGGCTCAGTGGACTGAGCGCCTGTCTGCAAACTAAAGGATCGCTGGTTCGATTCCCAGTGAAGGGCACATGCCCGGGTTGCAGACCAGGTCACCAGACAGGGGAGCACGAGAAGCAACCACACATTGATGTCTCTCTCCCTCTCTTTCTCCCTCCCTTCCCCTCTCTAAAAATAAAGTAAATAAAATCTCAAAAAAATAAAAGAGGTCTATTGAAGAGTCAAGTTCCTCAAGTAGTAGGCCTCATTTAAAAACAAACAAAATTAATATAGAATATAGTAACTAGAATTTTAAATAAGCATGAAAACCTCATCCAAAAACTGCAGATATTCAGAGATTTATAGTTTTATTTAAATGTTTATTTATTAAGTTAATATGTACCCCAAACCTCTTCTTTGCCCTAAATATCTCAGAAACCCAAAACACTTAATAAAAGAAATTAACCATATGCTGACGTATAGCAGCTGAAAAACAGAAATGGAAATCATTTTGCTGCCAAAGAGTAGATATAGAAAGTATTCTGTTGCTGCAACATTCACTTCCTCTGCATGAAAAATAGGTTTTATATTGATCTATTCCTTAACTAGTTAACCTGACTTCTGCCAATTGTTACAACAGGGAAAGTTACCTCTGCTCTATTTCTCTAACTCAATATTGGACATGGCTATCATCTGAAAGTAATAATATTACTTGAGTGTATTGTGCCAAGTAGACACTTAATATAAAATATACATTAGACTGAATGAAATCCAGATATTGGTAATATTGAAAGAGAAAGGCAGATTCGTTTCGTTAAACTAAGTGACTGTATATACACAATGTACCTACCATAAGTTAAATAGTTTGTGTCATTAGATTTCAATTGATCTTGCAACTAGCTTCTCAAATAATGAAAACACTGTGTTTTATAAGTTTATAGTTTAAAAATAAAACCTGTTCCCTCTCCACTTCCCATCCCCCACAATAGTCAAATTCCTTAATGTTCTTATTCTAATGAGTCACATAAATTGGGTTCTTAATTTACAATGAGCTGACTAGCTCTTAAAGAATTAACTCCTGTAAAATTTAGGGGATTGGAGGCTGATGGTATACTCTTATTGGGTTATTCTGCTCCCCCTTGATTGATGCCCCACAGTCAACATTGGGGAAAATGAATCAGGATTTGTACTTCAGTCTTCTCTAGTCATGCACAGTCATGCTGCACAGCTGGAGGCCTCCAGTAGGAAGTCAAACAGTAGTGGTGGGTGTGGCCTCCCATACCTTGTGTGCAATCTGGGATAAAGACCTAGCCAACTGGTATTTACTCATTACCACAAAACCTACACAAGGAATGTTCTAATTTCAACATATAGATTTTTTTTTCCATTTTAAATTATTTTTATTTTTAATTACAGATAACATACCTTATTATACTAGTTTCAGGTGCGCATCCTACTGATCAGACATTATATAACTTACTAAGTGATCACTCATTGATAAACCTTGCACCCATCTGACACCATACCTAGTTATTAGAATATTATTGACTGTATTCCCTATGCTGTACTTTATATCCTCATGACTATCCTGTAACAACCACTTTGTACTTCTTTTTTAAAAAAAAATCCTCACTTGATGATACATTTACTGATTTTAGAGAGACAGGAAGAGGGGGGAGAGAGGAAGGAGCAGAGAGAGAGAAAGGAAGGGAGAGGAAAGGGGAGGGTGGGGGGGAGAGAGAGAGAGAAAGAGAGAGAAACATTGACATGAGAAACATCTATTTTTTGCCTTCTGCACTTACCCTGTCTGGGGATGAAACCCACAACCTAGGTATGTGCCCTGACTGAGGATCAAACCACGTTCTTTTTGGTGTACAGGACAATGCTCCCACTAACTGAGCCACCCCTTCAGGGCAATATGTGCTTCTTAGTCCTGCCATGTTTTTCACTCATCCCACCAACCCTCCTATTATCTGGAAGCTGTCAAAAAGTTGTTCTCTGTCTATATGAGTCTGTTTCTGTTCTGCTTTTTTGTTTGTTTATTTATATATCAATTTAGTTGATAGATGCGTATTTATTGCCATTTTATTGTTCATAGTTTTGATCTTCTTCTTAAAGAAGACCCTTTAACATTTCATATAATACTGGTTTGCTGGTGATGATCTCCTTTAGCTTTTCCCTCTCTTGGAAATTTTTTATCTGCCCTTCTAAGTGACTACTTTGCCGGGTAGAGTAACATTGGTTCTAGGTTCTTGCTTTTTATCACTGAATATTTCTTGCCTATCCCTTCTAGTCTATACAATTTCTGTTGAGAAATCACCTGAAAGTTTTATGGGAGCTCCCTTGTAGGTAACTAACTGCTTTTATCTTGTTGCTTTTAAGATTCTCTCTTTGTGCTTAACCTTTGGCATTTTAATTATGATGTGTCTTGGTGTGGGCTTCTTTTGGTTCATCTTGCTTTAGACTCTCTGTGCTTCCTAGACTTGTATGCCCATTTCCTTCACCAAGGGAGGGAAGTCTTCTGTCATTGTTTTTCCAGATTTCTTCTCTTTCTCTTTTCCTTCCAGCACCCCCATGATGCAGATGTTAAGTACATTTGAAGTTGTTACAGAAGCTCCTTACATTATCCTCATTTTTTTGGATTTTTTTTCTTCTTCCTGTCCTAATTGGGTGATTTTTACTTCCTTATATTCCAAATCACTGATTTGATTCTTGGTTTCATCTACTCTGCTGTTGATTCTCTGTAAATTATTCTTCACTCCAGTTGGTGTGTCTTTCATTTCTAACTGGTCCTTTTTGATGCTGTTGATGTACTCACTAAGTTCATTGAGCATCCTTATAGCCACTGTTTTGAACTCTGCATCTAATAGATTGCTTGTCTCCATTTTGTTTAGTTCTTTTTCTGGAGTGTTGTTCTGTTCTTTCATTTTAGCCATGTTTCTTTGTCTCCTCATTTTGACAATGTCTCTGTTTGTTTCTATGTATTAGATAGAACTGTGATGTCTCCTAGCCTTGGCAGAGTGGCCTAATGTAGATGTTCTGTGGGTCCTGTTACACAGCCTCCCAAGCTGCACACTTGAGGTGTGTCCCCTGCGTGGGCTGTGGTCTCTGTCTTATTTCAGTTGAGTCTTGATTGCTGTTGGCATGTCAATGGGAGGGATTTACTCCCAGGCCTTTCAGCTGCAAAGACTGGCTTTGACCACTGACCATTGACCTCTGGCCACCATGGAGGATCAGCAGAGCCCACCCCATGGAACAGGACTTGACATATTTTGCCATGTATAATGTGCATCCACGTTTATGGCCTAAACTTTCAGGAAAAAATACTTCATTTTAATTTTTTAATTTAATTTTTTATTTATTTACATTTAGGTAACTTGTTTTTCATATTATAAAGGAATTTTAGCACTTATTTTTGAACATACTGTGGTACAAGAAATTTTACATAACATTACAAAACACAAGAACAGATACAAGGTATTTCAGGTACTACTCATGTATAATGTGCACCCTTATTTTTCCCTCAAAAATTTGGGCAAAAAAGCACTCATTATACATGAGAAAACATAGTACTTCATTGGGGCTCTAGTGCCTACTGAGTCCTTTCCTTTAGTGTGTCACTTGTGGAGGTAGTTGGGTGGTGGCTTTGACGTGGTCTAGAGATGTCTACTGGGTGCGCTGGCTGTTGGACTGCCAGTGAGGTGCAGGCCAAGGTTATCTCCTGCCTGTGTTCTTCCTGGGGACACCCGGCATGATCTACAAAGCGATCTGTAGCTGGCTGCTACTTGTGCTGGGCTTGGGAGTGCCCAGGTGAGGCTAAGCTGTGAACCTAGGCTGGCTGATAGTAGTGCCAGGCCTGAAGCCACATGGAGAGAGGTCCATGGCCATGCTTAGGCTAAATGCTGCTTGTCTGAAGATTTTAGGGAAATCTGAAGCATGAACCAAGACAGGCTATTTGTATGGAAAAACCACTGGAAATGGCTTGGATGGGCCTGAAAGTTGGGTATGGTGGGACTTCAGGGAGTCACCAGGTCAGGGCAGACCGTGTGAGCCAGGTAGGTGGAGTCTCAGATATGGTGCCCATCTGCCTGCTCTGTATAGGGAGGGCTCATCAACAAAACAGTGGCCTCTTCCAACACTTCTGTCCGGGAGAAAACTGACTGGCCCCCTCCAGCTCTTGCACTAATACCAAATGATTCAGTTCCTCCCTGTATATCTCTGGTGCCTTTCAAGCTGATGCCTGGACACTGGAGCTCCGAGGGAGTAAGTCCATGAAAATTCATGTGCATGCCCTTTTAAGAGGAACTGCTTTGGATTACAGAAGTCCTTCATCTCACTCAGCCACAATCTCCCCTTGTTTTTATGGCCAGAAGTAAGGGGAACTTCTCTTCCTGACACTGGAACCCTTGGCTGGGGGACCCGGTGTGGGACTGGAACCCCGTGCTCCTCAGGAGGGACCTTTGAAGTTTTTTGTATCCCCCCCAATATTTATCTGCCACATGTGGGTGTGGGATCAGCCCCTTTCTGCCCCTCCTACCAGTCTTGATGTGGCTTCTTCTTTAATTCCCTAGTTATAGGACTTTTACTCAGCCAGACTTAAAGTGGTACTGTATGATGGTGGTTCTGTAGTCCAGTTATAATTTTGATGTGGTTGTGGGAGGATTTGAGTATGGTATTTACCAATGCCACTGCCTTGCTTGGAAGGCCAGATAATCTTTATCCATTATTTTTAGTGATTATTGTAAGAAGTACACTGAGTGCTGATTAAAACTAACTAACAAAATAGGTTTCAAAAAATATTTCAGAAGCTGAGAGGAGGAGCCTTCCCTTCTTGCATGGTAAGTCTTTGGAGTCCAAGTGCCAAGTTCCCTAAAATTTCTTCCTGGTACTAAACTGAGTTGTTTTTTTGTTTGTTTTGTTTTGTTTTTAACTTAAAAAAGTTGAGTACTATTGCTTAGAAGTATTAGAAATAGCTTCCTTGGAAACAAAACAATTTATATTGAATAAGCAATCTGTTTGCAGGTTGGGTCAGCCACATTTACAACATAGTGTAATACACTGTGACCAGAAACATACTGAGTACAATTTGCCACTGGTGAGATAAATGGAATAGTGAGAGGGGGAGGCGGTAGTAGGTGGAGGATGAGTTCTCGACATTGATTTCTGGTTTCATTGAGGAGTAGACAGCAAGCCCGTCCTTTATACAGCTCTTCTTCACTGCTGGTACAGGTGATCTGATTGCCTGGTTTCTATTGCTCAGAAAATGCAGTCTCGTTTCTTCAGTAATTTCAGCAGTGCTTATGGTATCGGGAAGATCCTTCGTCTTTGCAAACTTTAGTAAGGTGGGAATCCCTAATCAACCCTTCTGCCACCATCCTCATGAGCTCTTCTTTACCTCATACAAAGAGCAAATTTTAGTATTTTGGAAGTAGTGATGCTGTAGAGTCCAGATCCTGTCCTGGCATGCCATGTCCAACCCAGCGAAGCTGATGTTTTTGTTCTTTACGGTTTCCACCTTAATCTACAGAGGCAGTAGTTATCATTTCACCATGCTGCCCTTTGTACATAATTGAAATATCCCAGTCAAACATGAGAATGCACCATTTTATTTTATTTTTATTTATTTTATTTTTATTTTTTTATTTACAAAAAGCCAAAAAGGCAAACTGATCTGAGAAACACCTCACTGGCTGTGGGTGCAGCTGTAGCTGCTACTGGTCCAGGCATTGGCTTTGCTTCTGCAAGCTGCTGGCTATCTGAAATTGTTTTCAAATTTTTTATTGTAAGATGAAAGACAGATACAAGAAAGTTACACCAAACAAATATGTGGCTTACTTAACACGAATGGTCTTGTAATCATTACATAGGTGCAGACATTAGACGTTTTCCCTGAGTCCTAGATGGCCTTCTGTGTGACCCACCTCAATCCTAACCTTTGATCTCTATATGTGCCCACAATTTTGACTTTTATAGTAATTTTTTTGCATATAAAAATTTTATTATCCAAATGTGTATCCCTAGACATTATGATTTATCTTGTCCATTTATTTTCAACTTTGATATGTCTTTTAAATTTCTCTTAATCCATATGTTCTCCTCACATACCTTCCTTTTCTTAAAATTTGTCTGTTGAAGAACATTGAATCATTTGACCTATAGTTTCTCTCAGTCTTGACTTAGTTGTTTTTATAATCATGATGCAACTCAGTGTTTTCCTCCACTCTTGGCACTTCCTACAAATTGGTACCTGGACTCAGAGATGGAATCAATAGGTTTTGATGCCTTTGGCCTAGACTGTGTAGGAGGCATGTAATATCTTGTTAGAGTTTGGTAAGATCTAAGCAGTTTTTGATGCTTACTGCCTATATCTAGCACTTCATTGCTAGATATAGCAATGATAATATTTTAATTCTGAAATCTTTTTCATTAATTAATTGGAATATATTTGTTTGGTGTCCTTGTAGTACAATTCAAATAAAAAGAGCAAGATAAACACATACTTCTTTAACTTTATTTACTAGTTTTTGAGTTAACTAGTTTAAAAAAACATCATTATGAAAACAGATTTAAACCTATTTTGTAGGCTTAAATCGAAGCTCAAGGTGTCCCTCTTTGGCCACTGGGACCTATATTGGATCATAGTCTTTTTGACTTGACCCTCATAATCTTTTATGGTTTTCTTGCTTCCTGGTCTGACAAGTTATTCTAGGTTCAGTTTCACATTTGCTACTCCAGGCCTTTAATCAGCCATCTTTTTAAGATGTAGTGATTTGTTTTAATGGCATTTAGGGACCACAGTCAGGGTGCCAGGCATGGTCATTGCTACTAGTGGTCATTGTTTCTAGGCCTTCTTAGTTTGCAGGGCTAGGAAGTAAAATATGTGCATGAACAAGTTTTTAAAAATGTTTTGTATTATATATGTTTATTGCTTATAACATGTGCTGTATTAACTATGTTATATTAATGATATGTAATGTCAATATTTGTATTTCAGTGTAATGCTAACCCCAACCCCCCAAAAATATATAATATAAATTTAATCTATAATAAACATACTATATTAATAAAAGATTTTTCTAATATGTACTAAATAACTTAATGTAAAAATATAATTAAATATAGTCTATATTTTATGTGAGGTAAAAATAACCTCTGTGTTCATAGTGATACTTTCAATAAAAATTTGAGATGGAAAAAATTTTACTTAACCTCCTTTTTTGTTACTTCTGTATCTTCATTCTTCCATATTTAGAATATTGACTTGTAACTACTTGCCTAATCTGTACTACACACACAGCATTCTCACAATAACAGTATAAATACCAATAGATTACTGAAAATATTAAAGTTTTACACATCATCTCCTTTCCTCCTCACTTAAAGATAGTTGTACTATATCTATGGTGTCTGAAAATATAGCTATTATATACTGTGTTTTCTCCTTAGCTTTTATTTATTTTTAGTTCTACAAGTACGTATATGCCCTTTCTGTTGTTCTCTTTAGTCATTTTGGTTTCCTGAAGCTCAATCTGTAGTATAGGACTGGACAACCTTTTCCTGTAAAAGGCCATACAGCAAGTATTTTTGGCTTTGTAGGCCACACTATCTCTTGTGAAGTACTCGGTCTTAGCCTGCTAGTAAGAAAGCAGTCATACAGCATGTAAACTAATGAGCATGACTATCCTTTAATAAAACTATTTTTCAGTTTTATATAATTTTTACATATCATGATATAGTATTCTTAAAAGTTTTTTCCCAACAATTAAAACTGTAAAAGTCATTCTTAGATTGTAGACTGCACAGAAACAGGTAGCAGGCAGATTTGTCCTGCAGAATGTAGTTTGCAAACTTGTTCTATTATATTCCTCTGTAAGAGATCATGACTGTGCTTGTTATATTTTCTCTGACTTTTATACTTGGAAGTCAGTCTTATTGGATTAAAAATCTTTCGTTTTGCCCTGGCTGGTGTGGCTCAGTGGATTGAGCACGGGTCTGTGAACCAAAGGGTTGCCAGTTGATTCCTAGTCAGGGCACATGCCTAAGTTGCAGGCCAGGTCCCCAGAAGGGGGCATGCAAGATGCAACCACACATTGAAGTTTCTCTCCCTTGCTCCCTCCCTTCCTGTCTCTAAAAATAAATAATAGTAAAAAAATTTTACAAAAATGTTTGGTTCATATTTTCTTTTCTTGAATGCCTTAGTCAATGGAGTATATTGCTCAGTTTTCTTTTGGCATGAATTATTGCTGTCAAGGTCTGGTGATAATTTAAATTTATCTTTTGTGTAAGTCACATAATCCATCCCTCCTTTTTCTTAAATAATATTGCTGCAGTGTATCATGGTGTTGGTCATTCTGGGTTGAATTTCTCAGGTATATTGTAGTATATTTTTTAGATACGTATTTTCAATTTTAAGAAAATTTTCTTGAGTTATTTTTTAATTTCTTTTTTTTTGCCTTAGTTTTTTTCAAAGACTCATCCATATGAAGGATGGCCTTTTATCTTTAGTATTTTTCATTTTCTCTAGCATCTGTTAAAAATTTCTTCAAATTTTTTTCATATCTAAATTTTAAAAATGTTTTCTCATATCATGTCCTATTTCTTGTTAAGGCATTGTTTTCTTCATTGTTTCTTATATTCCCTCTAGTTTAGTCTTCATTTCTGAAATGACTTTCTTTTTTGTTTCTAATTCTGTCCTGAAGTCTGCTACTTCACTTCTAAACATTTCTAATTCTGATTTATGTTATTTCATGTTTTATATAATTTTTAGATGTCTTTTAGCTTGTTTTGAAATGGATAAAAGTCTTGATTGGTTGTGTTGGCATGTCTTTTTCTTGTGCTTTTTTTCACTCCATGGATGTTATTTTAGTCCTTAATAAAAACATTATTTGGCATTTTACCTTGATACTTTTATTTTGCTTAGTTTCATGTGTGAAATTAGTTTTCCTCTATGTTGCTTTTAAAAGAGGTATATATGTTTTAAAATCAGTCTTATTATCCAAGAAGTTTAATAGAGATAGAGATAGCAGGAAAAGATTTATTCTGAGGTCTTGAAAAGATGAATTAACTTTGTATCTATATTTTAAATATAGATACAAATATATTTGTATACAAATATAAGCATCTGCAACTTTTAATTGCCTCCTATAATTGTTGCCTGTAAAAATCCATGTTTCAGCGTAGAATTATAACTTCTAGACCTCTCTGTCTGCCTCCTGACAGGCACTTGACTGTCTCATAGACATTTCAACTCAGCATATGCAAAGTTGACGTCGCCATCTCATTTCCCAAACATCTATCTCCTCATATATTTCTTTCCTTTTTTTGCAAAGGATGAGGAAATAGAATTTTATTTTTTTATTATATATTTTATTGATTATGCTATTACAATTGTCCCATTTTTTTCTTCCCCTTTATTCTTCTCCGCCCTGCACGCCCCCTGCCACCAACATTCCCCCCGCTTAGTTCATGTCCGTGGGTCGTACATATAAGTTCTTTGGCTTTTCTATTTCCTATATTGTTCTTAACGTCCCCCTGTCTATTTTTTACCTACTATTTATGCTTCTTATTCCCTTTACCTTTCCCCCATTTTCCCTCCTGCCCCTCCCTGCTGATTGCTCTCCATGTGATCTCCATTTCTGAGATTCTGTTCCTGCTCTAGTTGTTTCCTTAGGTTTTTTTTTTTTTTTTTTTTTTTGGTTCAGTTGTTGATAGTTGTAAGTTTATTGTCATTTTACTGTTCATAGTTTTTTGATCTTTTTTTCCTTACATAAGTCCTTTTAACATTTCATATAATAAGGGCTTGGTGATGATGAACTCCTTTAACTTGACCTTATCTGGGAAGCACTTTATCTGTCCTTCCAGTCTAAATGATAGCTTTGCTGGATAGTGTAATCTTGGATGTAGGTCCTTGTCTTTCATGACTTTGAGTACTTCTTTCTAGCCCCTTCTTGCTTGCAAGATTTCTTTTGAAAAATCGGCTGATAATCTTACAGAACTCCTTTGTAGGTAGGTAACTGTCTCCTTTTCTCTTGGTGCTTTTAAGATTCTCTCCTTATTTGTAATCTTGGGTAATTTAATTATGATGAGCCTTGGTGTGTGTTTCCTTCGGTCCAGCTTCTTTGGGACTCTCTGAGCTTCCTGGATCCCCTGGAAGTCTATTTCCTTCACCAGATTGGGGATGTTCTCCTTCATTATTTTTTCAAATAAGTTTTCAATTTCTTGCTCTTCCTCTTCTCCCTCCGGCACCTCTATGGATTGGGATGTTGGAACGTTTAAAGTTGTCCCAGAGGTTTCTAAGCCTCTCCTCACTTTTTTGAATTCTTGTTTCTTCATTCTATTCTGGTTGAGTGTTTATTTTTCTTTCTGCTCCAAATCATTGATTTTAGTCCTGGTTTCCTTCCTTTTACTGTTGGTTATCTATGTTTTTCTTTAT
The DNA here is from genome assembly GCF_021234165.1 of Pteronotus mesoamericanus. NCBI lineage: Eukaryota > Metazoa > Chordata > Mammalia > Chiroptera > Mormoopidae > Pteronotus > Pteronotus mesoamericanus. The sequence continues at coordinate 2,517,763 of NW_026555109.1, forward strand.
TTCACTTCACTTTTTCCTCTGTTTTGTAAACATAATCATTTCTGTGAGCATCATGGTTGCCAGTGTTTTGAACTGTGCATCTGATAGGTTGGCTACCTCTTCATGGCTTAGTTCTATTTTTGGAGCTTTGATCTGTTCTTTCATTTGGGCCATATTTCTTTGTCTCAGTATGCCTGTTATGTTGGAAGGGGCAGAGCCTTAGGTATTTGTCTGGGCGGGGCAACCCAGGTTGCTGCGTTGTGATGCTCTCTGTGGGGGAGGAGTCCGAGAGGGAACAATGCCACTTGCTCAGCTCTCAGCCAGCTGTCAGTCACTTCCCCCACTATCCACAAGCATATTGGGCCCTTCTGATGCTGATTCCCAGGTGCGTGGGTTTGTGTGTGTTCTAGGACCCTGTGCGTCTCTCCGGCAGAACTCTCCTGTGAGGCTGGGAGTTCTCCCGCTGCCATATCCCCCATAGGTTTTTACAGCCAGGTGTTTTGAGGGTTTCTTTTCCCTCACTGGACCCTTGGGTTGCATGTTCTGTCTCATTCCCCAGCTGTTCTTCCTGATTTATCTGCATGCAAATGTGGGACCACACAGTCTGCCAGCTACCCCCTCGCCTGCCTGGTCCTCCAGCTACCACCTTGCCTAACGTCCTTTCTGCCCTGGCTGCCTGTCTCTGGCCCTCCTACCAGTCTGGATGAATGTTTCCTTTTTAACTCCGTGGTTGTTGGACTTCCGTACAGTTAGATTTTCTGGCAGTTCTGGTAATTTTTTGTTTTTATATTTGTTGTTGTTCTTTTGGTTGTGGGAAGAGGCAAAGTATATCTACCCTATGCCTCCATCTTGGGTGGAAGTCCTCTTCATATATTTCTTTTGTTGATTCCCTGTTGTATATCCACCTCCTTCTAAAGGTGGGTTCAGTCCTCATGAGCCATAATGGCTGAGAGGGCAATCTGAGCAACACATTGCAGTAGCTTTTCTGGATAATATCTCATCAGGAGAATGAAGCTCCTTTTCCAAGCCAAGAGTCTTTCAGGCAGCAATGCCAATAGATGCAATATGATACATAAAATACACTATTTATTCTTTATACTGACTGAAGGTCATGGGAGAATCAACATTTAAGCACCTTACTCTCATGATGCCCAGCATACAATCGGGTCTTCCTGCTTCATATATAACCTCAGTTTTTTACCTAATGACCTCACCTTTAACCTCAGCAAACCCCTTTTACTTCTCTAAACCGTGCCTACAGTATATTTTTTTCATCCCTAATTAATATTTTCCTCATTAGCATTTTATTATAACAAACACAGAGAGATGGATCCATTGCTAGGGACTAACTAATTTATGCAGAGCAGTTTTTATTGAAACCATAACTCCACTTGGTAAATGACCACTGCATTGACTTGTATCTTTTACTCACAAGGATATAGACATTTTATACTTTATTTGTGTATTTCTCTGAGGTATTGGTGATCTGTTCATAATTTCTTGAATTAGCTGGTATTTTGTGGTTTTCATCTATGTTATCCCCTACATTTAGCTCAGAGTCTGGCACAGAGTTTATATTCAATAAAAAATGAATATTTGTGTTGAACTAGGCACTGTGCTGCAGAGAATTGAGAATACAAAGATTTACAAGGCATTTTAAAAAGGTAAACTTACTGTTTAGATTCAGTGGCAGGATACTGAATATAAATATAACACCAATGAAGTTGCTTTTCCAAAGAAATCTTTCAGTATCAAGCAATAATTCTTATTACTTTTTATTTTTTAAAGATTTAATTTATTTATTTTTAGAGAGAGGGGAAGAAAGGGTGAAAGAGGGAAAGAAACATCAATGTGTGAGAGAAACATCTTATCTATTGGTTGCCTCACACATGCCCCCAACTGGGGACCTGATTGGGAATCGAACTGGCAACGTTTTGGTCTGTGGGATGATGCCCAATCCACTGAGCTACACCAGTTAGGGCTACTTTTATTTTCCTTTGACCCAAACTTTGTTTCATATATCTTTGTGCACATTTACTATATGCAATACAGTATTATATATTTTAATGTATTGGCTCGAATGTTTACTTTCAAATTGTTTTGGCATGGAAATAATTAGGTTATGTATGGTTGTTTTTTTTTTTTTAATAAAATTGTGACTCCATATCAAGGACCATAATGCTTTTGTTTTAAATTTCTATTTTTATTTCTCCACAGGCAGCAGAAGATGTCATTTTCATTGGACCTGACACACATGCTATTCAAGCCATGGGTGACAAGATTGAAAGCAAATTATTAGCTAAGAAAGCAAAGGTTAACACAATTCCTGGATTTGATGGAGTTGTCAAGGTGAGAAACCATTTTACTCTAATCTTTATAGTACATGCCCTCAGGTCAAATGTTTTGTCAAAAGTGTAAGATAAAATGCAATTATTGCTTTTTAAATTATGCATGAGCATATTAACCAATAACCAAAATATTGATTTAAAAAAAATCAATGTTGTTTACACTTGGATTATTTTCAATGCCATTAGTTAAAAAGAGCAAGATGCCAATTAAGCATTGTATTTTTTTCTTTATTTCATTGTTTACATTATTACAGACATCCCAATCCACCTCTACCTTTGCCTACCTATTCTCTCTGCCCTCCTTAAGCATTGTATTTAATGATTGATACTGGCTCATACTTTCACAGGAAAAAATTTGGTGATTTAAAAATGTGCTGTTAGGTCTCTGTATTTTATTTAATAACAGCATATATTTAATGTTTTAAACCCTATGATGTTCTCTATATCTTTGTATTGAGCTTCCATCCATATGCATAAAATGTACATTATAAACATGTTTCTAGTGGAAAGTGGTGTAGCAATGAATGACTATAGTTCCCAAACATACCTCCTTAACCAGCAAGCAGCTTCTGCAGCTAAAGACTTCTAAGGCAGAATGCAGAAATTGGAGTATATGTCTGTCTCCCTGTCCCCATTCCTACATCCCCATCCCCTGAGAAAAATTTTCTTGTTATAAGAGAGTCCCTGTGTAGACTTTAACCTTGTGATTGGAGTTAGTCTGCAAGAACTATCCCTCTCAGTGTTTCTTATTTTTACTTTTGGGGCTGCTAAGTTCTTTGTGCAGGATCATTTCATGCATTATAGGATAGTTAGTAAGCTTGGCCCCTGGTCAGTAAAATTTTTAGCTTTTTTCGTAACTACTGTGCTGTACATTGAAACTAATCCAAAATAATGTTGAATGTAAGGTCTAAATGAAAAAATTTTTTTAAAAAGAAGAAAAAATTCATCTTCTTGCTCATATTTACCTGTATTTACCTTAATCTGTATTCATCCATTTTTTTCCCCTTCTCTTTTTGTATGAGGAAGAGGTATTCCCCATTCTTTTTAAAACCTGTTCTTCCTCTTATGCTCTAGGTGTACCCTTTTTAGCCTTGAGGGGCTACAGTCTTCATTGATTATCTTTTCTTTACTCTGTATCTTAAAACTCTCCTTGTCTTTTAGCCCCTTTCCTTTACCACTGCTATAAAAAATGCTCACTCAACAAGTGTATTGATACCTGTGCTAAGAGTGGGAAGGATGTGGTGATAAACAAGATACCCATGACCCCCTCACATGATGGTGTTTCAAGGTTAGTGGAAAGAAATACGTGTTCCTTCTCTTCAGAGAATATAAGTCCTTGTCATTCTTCAGCTGTCATCTGACTTCTCTCTTCCCTTTCACATCCACATGTCTTAGGAGAATTCTCCTCACTCTCGTTTCTACACTTTTAAACTTTTAAAAGTATTTTTATTTTTAAAATATAGTTGACACACAATATTATTAGTTTCTGATATACAACATGATTAAACATTTATATAATTTATGAATTGATTACCCCTGTATGTCTAGTACCCATCTGACTCCATACATAGCTATTACAGTATTACTGACTGTATTCCTTTTGCTGTACATTACATTCCCGTGACTATTTATATACCTGCCAATTTGTACTTATTACCCCCTTTACCTTTTTCATCCATCCCCCATACTTACTCTTTACTGAAGTCTGGCTTCTTTCTTCATTCCCACTGATGTTTCTCCTGCGAAGGATAACAGCAACTTCTCCTTCTCACTAAATCCAGTATATAATTTTTAATTCTCTTACCTCAATCTCTTTGAAGCATTTAAGTCTCTTGGTTACTCTTTCTTGAAATTCAACTTCTGGCACTTTGCTCAGTTCTAGTTTTGTTTTTGTATTTTTTGGCTTGTTTTGAATGTTCCCTCTTAATTTCATGCTGATTCTTCTTTCTTTGTTCCTTAAGAGTTGGTTTTATTCTGGGTTCTGATGGGACATTTTCCTTAATTGTACAAACACCCTGGGCAATCTTAAATATTTTTATCATTTCTAATCTCAAGGTATAAATCTGTTCTATATATCTCTTCCGAACTTCAGAACTGCATATCTAATTGCTTTTCAAATAGCTCTACTCGATGCTTTTTGAGGCAACTTGAAAGTAGCAAGTCAAAAGCTGACCTCACCATTTTCTCTCTAAACAAGGATTGGCAAACTATGGTGTGATGCACATCTCTGTATATAAATAAAGCTCTACAGGGTCACAGCTATGCTTATTCCTTTACATATGTCTGAGTGCTTTTCTACTATAATGGCTCAGGTGAGTAATTTTGACACAGACCATAATGCCCACAAAGTCTGAAATATTTACTACCTGGCCCATTCAGAAGAAGTTTGCTGACTCTTGCTGCAATCTTCTCATCCTTTATTTTTTTCTTGCTTATGAAAGTATTGGCATTTTCCCCATTGTTTCTCAAGCTGGGAACTTGCAGTCATTCTTCATAAATACTACTACAGAGAATTTACTTAATATCTTTCTGATCCATTTCCTTCTTTCTTTCCTCATGCTAACACCAAGTTCCAGTTACCACCATCTACTTTGGACATCAGCCTTCTAACTGGTCTCCTTGGAGCCAGTCTTGGTTCTGTCCAATACATTTTGGACACTGCAGCTTGAGTGGTCTTTCAAAAATCCAGATTTTATCATATGCCTGTGTTTAAATGTTCTTGAATGGCTACTCATGTATATTTTTAAAATAGATGGACTTTGTTTCTCTCTTTAAACTGATATTGTGCCAGTTTACCCTTTGCACTGTAGGTACCAACCATATGTGACATCTTTCATATTCTTGAACCTTCTGTACTTAATTTTGTCATATGTGTGTTGATTCTGCCTCTGTCTTAATTCCTGATTGTCTTCTACTTGTTGTTTAGGTCTTGGCTTAACATGCATTTGTCACAGAGGCATTCCTTTACTCTCTAGGTGATAGATTAGGCCCTCTGTTCTATCTTCCCTTAGTGCCCTGTACTTCACCCATCACATTTTAAACTGCTCATTCATTCATTTAGTCATTCATCTACTCAGTAAATATTTAAAAACTGCATACCATTTGTCCAACATTATTTGAGGTGCTGTGGATATACTAATGAACAAAACAGATAAAAAATTCCTGTACTCATGAAGCTAACTCTATAGGGGAAGGAGACAATGATCAAAAAATAAAGTTATAATACATGCTATGGTGAAACATAAGATGAGGAATGGGGAAAGGGAATGCTGGAGGGTACTACCTTAACAAGTGACAGGGCAAGTCATGTGGTTATCATGGAAAAAGCAAAGTGTATTAGGCAGAAAAAACAAGTGCAAAGATGTTGCGGTTGAAGTACACTTGATGTTGAAAAAATAATGAGGAATCATGTGACTGGAGTGATCAAGGGAGAAGTCAGAGATGAAATAATAGAGGTAAGAGCATCACGATGGTGGAGGAATGAGTAGAAGTCACACTGACTTCCTCCCAGAACCAACCTGAAATTACAAATAAATTGTGGAGAAATCACTTGGAACAAACAACTGAACAATAGCGAGAGAGGAGCCTTGTAACTTCTGAGACAGAAGGATCAGCTTTAGCGCAATCTAACTGGTAAGGAGTGCGGTAGAGACTTGAGATGGCAGGTGGGGTGCCCACAGGCAGCAGCAACAAAAGGACACTGAAATGGCCAGTTGGATCCCCCTGAGAAGAGAGGGGTCTAAACAAAAAGCGGGGATCTCTAGCTCAGAGCACCAGTGCCCAAAAAGTACACAGAAAACAGCCAGCTCTGAAAAGCAGCAGGGTTGCTCTCTGCCAGAAAAGGTGTGTAGAGATGAAAAGAACTGTTTAAAGGGTCAACGCATAAATTTTTACTTGCAGCCACTTACCCTGGTATCCAAGGGGGCAGAGTGGGCTAAAGACGCCTGAGGAGACACGGGGAAGGAGGCTTTGGGGAGAGAACTGAGAGAGTAGCGGGCGGGATCTCGGTGCTGACTCAAATGGCAGCAGCCATTTTGGTCAGGAAGAGACTACTCCCCCTGAGTGGCACCTGCATCAAAGGACCCAATAGCCCAACCCCAGGTGGGATTCGACCACACCCTAAGCTGTCTAAGGCACCCGCTAAGTGCAGAATGAGTAGATTAACAGCTGAAGGAGAAAACCACAAATAGCAGATTACTGGAAGTCTGGAAAAGACTGCCTAAGGTCAGACAGGGACGACATCTGACATCATCAGAGGCAGATCCAGAAAGTAAAAACAGTGGTCTCCAAAAATAGAAGTTCATACCACAAGGTCAGGAAATCAAGACAGATCAACTTAAGAAGCAGAAGCAAAAGAGAAGAGTCTCACAAATAATGGGAAGACAAAGAAATACACTCCACTCGAAGGGAAAGGAGGAATCCCCAGAAAGAGAACTAAATGAAGTAGAGGCAAGTAAACTATTAGATATTGAGTTCCAAACAACAGTTCTAAAGAAGCTCAATGAGCTCAGTGAGCTCAGAGAGAATTACGAGACTACAGGGAAACTATGAGGAACTTACTGCAAACTGTATCAGCATGAAAAAGGACATAGAAACTATCAATAAGAGACAAGAGGAAATGAAGAATACAATTTCTCAATTGAAGAACACAGTAGGAGGAATCCAAAGCAGGCTCGATGAAGCTGAGGACCGAATCAGCAAGCTGGAGGACAAGGCAGAAAAAAGCTCCCAGAAAGAGCAAGAAAATGAAAAAAGACTCAAAAAGAATGAAGAGGCATTGAGAGGAATGCAGGACAACCTGAAACGTAATAATATCCATATAATAGGGATACCAGAAGGAGAAGAGGATGAGGAAGGGAGAGAGAACCTGTTTGAAAAAGTCATGATGGAAAACTTCCCTCATTGGAGGAGAGAAAAAGTCACACAAGTCCAGGAAGCACAGAGGGTCCCATTCAAGAGGAACCCAATGAGGTCCACTCCAAGACACATCATCATTAAAATGGCAAATATCAAAGACAAACAGAGAATCCTAAGGGAAGCAAGGGAGAAAGAGGTAGTAACATATAAGGGAGCTTCAATATGGCTAGCAGCTGACTTCTCAACAGAAACACTGCAAGCCAGAAGGGAATTGCAAGAAATTTTCCAAGTATTGAAAAGCAAAGGCCTGCAACCAAGACTGCTCTGCCCAGCAAGGCTCTCAATTAAAACGGAAGGTGAGATGAGAAGTTTCCCAGACAAAAGACGGCTAAAAGAATGCACCTCCACCAAACCAGCACTGCATAATATGCTAAAGGGACTGCTTTAAGATGCAGAAAAAGTTTCTATGAATACCCAGTTCCTTTCATAGTTGCCAGTACTTGATATTACCAATATTTTTAATACTCATTAATCTGATTGTGACAATGATGTTATTTTAATTGTTCCTCTACTATTTGTTGAAACTAAACCTGTTTTAGTATATTTCTTGCCTATTTCTATAGTTTGAAAAAAAAAACCTTTAAATGACTTTTTGGTAGTCTTTATCCATTTATTGATTAAAGGTTTGTAGAACTTTTGTCCCTAAAACAAACAAACAAGCAAACAAAAACAACCTATTAGCCATGTTTTAGATGTGCTGCAAATACTTTTCAATTCATTGTGTTTTAACTTTTTTTAATATGTATATTACTATATAGTTAAATGTTTAATATAGTCATATTGTCAATATTTTCTTTTTAGCTTCTGGGTTTGAATATTTTACTTCAGGTCATGAAAAACATTAGTTCTATTTTCTTCTAAAACTCCCTGCTTATATTCTACATATTGATTTTTAACTTACCTGAATAGTTCTTGTATAATATGTGAAATAGGGCTCTATATTTGTTTAGTTTCAAGTAATAATGTTCCATGCACCTTATTTGTTGAATAAGCCTTATTTTACCCATTGATTTGAAATATCAACTTAATCATATATTACATTGTTAGACAGATATATACGTTTGTCTCTAGAATGTTCATTATATTTCATTGATCTCCTTGATTATTTCTGTGCTGGTGTCATGTTGTTTTCATTGCTGAGACTTTATAATGGTTTTAAATTTTTAAAATATTTTATAATTAACTTTGACATTTAAAAAAATTAATAAAATCAATCTGCATTTAAGAAAGAAAGAGAGAGAGATGGAACTCCTACCTTTTGCAACAACATGGATGGAACTGGAGAATATTAAGCTCCATGAAATAAGCCAGTTGATGAAAGACAAATACCATATAATCTCACCTATTAGTGGACTCTATTCAAAAAAATCAACTAACGAACAAAATAAACTGGATGGAGGCACGGAGACATGGAGCAGACTGAAAGTGACCAGAGGGGATGTGGAAAGAGGACAATGGTGGACAGGAGGGGAAGGGACTAGAGAAAGAACATGTATGAATGACCCATGGACATGGACAATAGAGTGGGAATTGACTGTGGGGTTGGGGTTTGAGGGTATGGTGGGTGGTGGAGGGCGAAGGGGTAAAAACTGAGAGAACTGTAATAGAATAAACATGATTTATAAATTAAAAAGATAATAATTAAAAAAAGAAAAAAATAATAGAGGTAAGATGTGTAGTAGGGAGCTCAGATTTTATGGGGCCTTTGGCTTTTTTAAGATGGATTAAATGTCTGCTTCCTGCACTGGATTGTAAACTGGTTGCTGGCAGGAATTATTACTGTACTACTTGCACATGGTGCCTGGTGCATAATCAGTGCTCACTAAATACTTGTTGGATGAATACTTTTCCAGGAAGTAAATTTTACACATATAACCATTATATGTACATTATTTGTCGTTTAGTACACATTTGTTAGACACTTAAATAAAGGGAATGCAAAACTAAAAACTAAGAAAAAGTAAAACAGATAATAGAAATAGGTCCATATATGCTCTAGATACTGGAGTTGACTGGTAAAGAATGTAAAATAACTGTGGTTAATATATTAAAGAAATTTTAGGAAAATGAGAAAATAGATAAGCATATGAAGAATTTCACTAGAGAATTTGAATATATAAAGAAATTAAAAAGAAATTCTTTAACTACAAATATATGAAAATAAGGAATTTATATAAGGTTAAAAGTAAACAAAGCAGAATATGGGATCTATTTTGTATCATGTATCAGTATTTTATTTCTTTTTATGGTTGAATAATATTTCCTAGTATCACTATACCACCTTTTTAAAAAATCCATTTATTAGTTGATAGACATATGAGTTTCTGGTTTTAGTGGTTTTGACTAGTGCTGCTATGTACATTTGTGTGCAAGTATTTGTGTGAATCTCTGTTTTAAGTTCTCTTGGTTATGTACAGGCATACTTAAGAGATATTGTGAGTTATGTTCCAATCCACTGAAATAAAGTGACTATCACAATAAAGTGAGTCATAATCTTTTTGCTGGTGGAGGGTCTTGCCTTTAGTTTGTAAAAAACACAGCATATGTGAAGCACAGTAAAGCAGAGCACAATAAAATTAGGTATACCTGTATACAGGAGTGGAATTGTTGGGTCAAATGATAATTCTATGTTTAACTCATTTTAAGTAGTAAGTATTTCCTTTTTAAAAATTTATTTATTGATTTTTAGAGAGAGAGGGGAAAGGGGGGATAGAGAGAGAGAGAACGAGTGAACATCAATCTGTTGCTCCACTCATCTACATGTGCATTGGTTGATTCTTGTACATGCCCTGAATGGAGAGTGAACCCACAACCTTGGCATATTGGGATGATGCTCTAACCAAATGAGCTACTCAGCCAGGGCTCTATGTTTAATTTTTTGAGGAACTGCCAGACATCCAACCCTTTGTTTAATCCCCCTTCTTCAGTTTGGGTAGAACCTGTGATACATATGGCATGTCGCAAAGGGTGATGACATATAACTCCCTTAATTAGGTTACATTATGTGAAAAGGTGATGGGATATAACTGCATTCAATTACATTATAGGGCATCACTCCTGTGATTGTTTCATCATATAAGACTCCATCTTAGGACACGAGGAAACAGATTTTAACGGCTGGATTGATGAAGTAAGCAGCCATATTGAGGAAGCCCGCATGGCAGCGAGTTGCAGGCAACTTCTAAAGATCTAAGTGTCCAAAAGATCAAAGCTTCCAATCTCCATCTAAGAGCCAGCAAAATCCTCAGTGATAGAGCCACAAGGAAATAAATTTTTGTCAACTACCTGAATGAGCTTAAATTAGCCTCAGTTTAGCCTCCAAATGGAAATGCAGCATGGCTTACACAATGATTGCAGCCTTGAAAGACCCTGAGCAGCACATGACAAATCTTTATTAGGCTCTCAATTGTTGGGTTTTAGTCTTCACATTTTCATTATAGAGGGTTGTGCAAGTTTGTGTAGTGGTTTGGATAGTACATTATGAGACATAAGCTAGTCAACCCAATAATTCTGTCATGTAATTGTATTTTTTCTCTAACAAGAAACCTAGTTTTCTTGAAAGCTTCAATTTGGGCTTGATTTAGTTGCAAGAGTGATGATGAGCCTGACTCTAAATAATTTCTGTCTTGATGAAGAATAGCAGAGTCCTCAAGATGAGGTCATTAGTATAGCATTTGATCTGGAATTTCTGTTTGTACTGTAGATTCTTTCTTATGAAGCCAGTGAGTGTAATGCCTCAGAGGAAGATGAAATGTTCCTTGACTAAAGGTCCAAAGGTGACTGTTGTGGGTTGGGACATGAGAAATTTGAAGAGTATTAGAGGTACCCATTATCCAAGCACTTTGTTGACTCATAGGGAGACCTTGTGTAACAATGACAGGATTTAAGGTTAATATACTACCTGTATCAATAGTTAATAATTAGTGCAATTTCTCCTTTTGAGTTGATAAGTAAATTGGGAAATGGTTACTTGATTTGCTGTTGGAATATAGCCTATATATCTTGCCTTTCATTTATTTTCTTGGCTAATTCAGAACAATTATTTATTGTCATTTCTGTTTACAGTGTCTAGGTATCTTTATCAAAAGACTGATACCTAATTTCTGGAGTGGGGGCATCTAATTTTATCTGTAAGGATATCAGTTTGTTCTGGGTCTTACTTGCATTTGTTTCAGACTCTTTCAAAATGTATAGTGTGGATTTGAAGATCTGACACCATGGGTAGTTCCCATCCAGGTTTTGCTTGTTTGTAGTATTTTCTATTTCTGGCTTAAGGCTGCTCACAAAAAGTGAGGAGAGAACTGGGGTCACAATTACTTCATGGTCCACTCCTATATACTGTCTAAAGGTATTAGAGCCCGTCTCTGGAGTCTCCAGTGGACTTACCTTTTATTCTTGTGTGTGGCATTGCTAGCACAATTGGCTTAGAGTGGAACCTATTTTCAGATAAAGGTTTTGGTGGTAGCCTCCCAATGACTTTGTCCATTATTTACAGTTTTTCTAAATCTCTTTGCTTTCCATTATAATCAGAGGTCTCAAGTCACTCTCAGAGCCTTCCTAGTCTCTTTTTTTAATCCTCTATTTTCTACATGAAGTCATTACTGGCAATATGAATCAATTGATGTAAATTTAGTGAACCTAGATTATACATTTCTAGAATATTTTCAACTTTTCTGTAAATTTTATCTTGTGTAGGTTTTGGAAAGTCTTTGATGATGCCTCTCAGTTCAGAATGAATCCAAGTCTGTAATTCAGCCATAGATGCTTGCCCTATTCTAAGGGGACTTAATTTTTTTTTCAAGAGAAAAATAACCAGCCTTTTATTAATATGATTTAACTACACAGGATAAAATATATAACATTAACTTATTAGAGTATAAAATAAAAATAATCAGAATTTTAATTAATATTATTTAAATAGGATTAAATGCATATTATTTACTTATTAGACAAGGATAGTTTTTGGATTAATACAAACAGTTAAAACTTGGAGTTATGGACAATGGCTAAATCTAATATGTGCATCCAAATTTCACTTACATGGACAAGTGGATGGTTATGGTAAAATGTTTTAAATATTTTATCCTGAAATCATAGGCTATTCTTCAAACAGAATTAGCAAAAAAAAGATTTCTCCTTGAAAATTGCACTAATATAAAGAAATATGACATAATATCAGCATACTTATCTTTAATATGCTAAATTGTTCCATATGTTATATGGAACAGTTTATAATTGTATTAATTACATTTTAATTATTTTGTATAGTTCATCTTTTATTGTATTTTTTCCATTACCATTTATTCCCCTTATACCCTCTTCCATGTCACCCACATCCCACCCCACCGCAATCACCACATGGTTGTCTGTGTCCATGAGTTTTCTTTTATACTCCGTCCGTCCACACCATGCCCCTTGCCCCCTTCAGAGCTGTCAGCCTGCTCTATATCTGTGAGTCTGTCTCTATTTTGTTTGTTAGTTCAGTTTGTTCATTAGAATCCACATATGAGGTAAATCATATGGTATTTGTCTTTTTCTGACTGGCTTATTTTACTCATCATATTATTCTCCAGGTTGAGGTGAAGGGTAAAATTTTCATCTTATTTTTTTCTAAGGCCAAGTAGTATTCCATTGTGTAAATAATACTATAGTTGTTTTATCCACTCATCTACTGATGGACACTTGGGCTGCTTTCAGATTTTGGTGATTATAAATAACACTGCAATGACCATAGGGGTACATAGATTCTTTCGAATTAGTGTTTTATGTTTTTTCAAAAAAATTCCCAGAAGTGGAATTAGTGGGTCGTAAGACAGTTCCATTTTTAGTTTTTTGAGGTCATTCCATGCTACTTTCCACAGTGGCTGCACCAATTTGAATTTCATCAACAATGTAAAAGGGTTCCCCTTTTTCCAAATCCTCACCAGCACTTGTTGATTGATTTACTGATGATAGCCATTCTGACAGGTGTGAGGTGATATCTCATGATGGTTTTAATTTGCATTTCTCTGATGATTAGTGATGTTGAACATCCTTTCTTTCATATGTCTGTTAGCCATTTATATGTCCTCTTTGGACAAGTGTCTGTTCAGGTCCTTTGCCCATTTTTTAATTGGATTGTTTGGTTTTTTGATATTGAGTTTTATAAGCACTTCATAAATTTTGGATATTAACCCCTTATCAGATGTATTGGTGAATATGTTCTTCCAGTCAGTGGGTTGTTTTCATTTTCGTGATGGTTTCCTTTGCTGTGCAAAAATTTTTTAGTTTGATGTACTCCTATTTGTTTATTTTTTCATTTGTTTCCCTTGCTCACGGAGATATATCCTATAAAACGATGCTACAGGCAATGTCCAGGATTTTACTGCCTATGTTTTTTTCTAGAATTTTTATGGTTTCAAGCCCAATATTTAAGTATTTAATCCATTTTGAATTTACTCCTGTGTGTGGCATTAGAAAGTGGTCTAGTTTCATTTTTTTAAATGTATCTGTCCAATTTTCCCAATACCATTTATTGAATAAACTATCTTTAGCCCATTTTATGTGCTTGTCTCCTCTGTCAAATATTGAGTATAAAGGCATGGGCTTATTTCTGGGCTCTCTGTTTTGTCCCATTGATCTATGTTTTCATGCCATTACTATGCTATTTGATTACAATGGCCTTATAGTTTAGTTTGATATTAGTGTTATTCCTCCAAATTTATTCTTCTTTTTCAAGATCACTGTGGCTATTCGAGGTCTTTTGTGGTTCCATATTTGTTCTAGTTCTGTGAAATAAGTCATTGTTATCTTGATAGGAATTGCATTGAATCTATAGATTGCTTTAGGTAGTATGGACATTTTAATGATGTCAGTACTTTTTATTCATGAACATGGTATATGCTTCCACTTATTTGTCTCCTTTTTAATTTCTTTTTTCAGTGTCTTATAATTTTCTGAGTACAGGTCTTTTACATTCTTGGTTAAATTTATTCTTAGGTATTTTATGCTTTTTGAAGCAATTGCGAATGGGGTGGTTTTCTTAATCTCCCTTTCTGATAGTTCATTATTGGCATATAAAAATGCAACTGAATTTCTGGATATTAATTTTGTATCCTGCTACTTTACTGAATTCATTGATCAGTACTAGTAGTTTCTTGGTGGAATCTTTAGGGTTCTCTATGTGCAGCATTATGCCATCTGCCAATAATGACATTTTCACTTCTTTCTTTCCAATTTGGATGCCTTTTATTTCTTATTCTTTTCTGATTGTTGTGGCTAGGATGCTTCTATTACTAATCTGAATAAGAGAGGTGAAAGTGGACATCACTGTTTTATTCCCAATCTTAACGGGAACACTTGCCTGTTGAGTGTGACACTGGCATTGCATTTGTCATATATGGCCTTTATTATGTTTAGGTATGTTTTCTTAGTGGATGCTACATTTTAGCAACTGCTTTTTCTGCATCTATTGATATGATCATGGTGTTTTTAATCTTTCATTTTGTTTATGTATTTTATGACATTTGTGAATATTTGTGAATATTGTACCAAACTTGCATCCCCAGAATAAATCCCACCTGATCATGGTGTATGATCTTTTTGATGTATTGATGTATTCAGTTTGTTAATATTTTTTTGAGATAAAATCCTCAACAAAATGCATCTACGTTCATCAGGGATATTGGCCTATAATTTTCTTTCTTTGCAGTGTCTTTATCTGATTTTGGAATTAAGATAATGCTGGCATTGCAAAGTGAACTTGGAAGGCTTCTCTTGTCTCAAATTTTTAGAAATAGTTTGAGAAGGAGAGGTGTTAGTTCTTCTCGGAATATTTGGTACAATTCACCGGTGAAGCCATCCACTTCAGGGATTTTGTTTGTTGGGAGTTTTTTGATTACTGCTTCAATTTCACTAGGTGTTATCTGTCTATTCAGATTCCCTGATTCTTCCTGTTTGAGTTTTGGAAGATTTTCTGCTTCTAGGAATTTATCCAGTTTGTTCAGGTTGTCCAATTTGTTGCATATAGTTGTTTGTAATATTTTCTTAAAATAATTTGTATTTCTTTAGTGTCAGTTGTTACTTCTCCTCTTTCATTTTTGATTTTATTTATTTGGGTCCTCTCTCTTATTTTCTTCATGAGTCTGGTTAATGGTCTGTCTATCTTGTTTATCTTTTCTAAGCACCAGCCCTTGGATTCACTGATCTTTTGTATCATCTTTTTAGATGCTATTTCATTTATTTCTGCTCTGATCTGTATTATTTCCTTCCTTCTACTCACTTTAGGCTTTGTGTATTGTTCTTTTTCAAGCTCCTTTAAATGTGAAGTTAGATTGTTTATTTGAGTTTTTTCCTTGTTTTTTGAGATAGACCTGTAATACTATGAATTTCCCTCTTAGGATTGCTCTTGCAATGTCTCACAGATTTTGGATTGTGTCGTCTTCTCGTTTTCATTTGTTTCAAGGTATCTTTTGATTCTTCCTTGATCTCATTGTTAAACCATTCATTATTTAATAACATGTTATTGACTTTCCATGTCTTTGTGTATTTTTCAGTTTACTTCTTGTGATAATTTCTAGTTTTATAGCTTAATGGTCAGAGAAGATGCTTGATATGATTTCAGTCTTCTTAAATTTATTGAGACTTGTTTTGTGTTCTAACATGTGGCCTATCTTGGAAAACATTCCATGTGCACTTGAAAAGGATGTATATTCTACGGCTTTGGGGTTAAATGCTCTGAGGATACAAATTACATCCATTTGATCTAGTGTGTCAAATAAGGCGGCTCTCTCCTTGTTGATTTTCTATCTGCAAGCTCTATCCATTAAAGTTAATGGGATGTTAAAATCCCCTACTGTGACTCTTATTTCTGTTAGTCTCTCCCTTTATATCCATCAGTTTTCTTTACATATTTAGGTGCTTCTATGTTGGGTGCATAAATATTAACCAGGGTTATATCCTCTTGTTGGATAGTTCTATTATCATTACATAGTGTCTAAGAGAGCTTAATTTTAAAAGGTAGTGTTGCTTTGAATATTTTTGGTCAGCCAGAAGAAGAAAAGGGCATATCAGCTGATGAAAGAGCAGAGCTGACGAAATGGAGGAGCATAGAATAGAAAGGAATAGCGGGATAAAGACTGTCAATTTTGAGCAAGTTTGAATTTTTTCATTTGGTTTTTCCTATACATTTCCTCTTCTCAGTGAACTTCGTCTTTACTGTAAGGTAATAATTCGGGAATCAGAATTATTTCTTGAAGCTTTCTCATTTTAATTTAAAAAAATGCAGAACCCTAGATGTTTGAGATTTACTTTATTTTTTTCTGTAAGTTGTCTCTTGAATCATTCATATCAAAAGCTTACAAAAGATTCTACTATGATTCTAAATGATCCTTGGTGAAATTATACCATTTAGAAATATGAGAACATGAATTTGAGATACAGATTTAATATATTTAAGAAGTGTGACTCACAGAGAACAGAGACTTAGCCTGAGACAAACCCATGAGAGGCTTGTAATGGAATAGGAAATATATTGTTTAGGTTGGGTCCCCAAACTAAAGGTTGGCCATCTCTAATTGCAGGCCTGACAATGTATAGTGCCTTGGTGGTTTAAGATTTGGAGGGGAGATCTGTCCCACACCCAGATTCCCTTGGACAAAACAAGTCAAGAGAGAGAGGAAAGTTCTCAAGATTTTGATATGGGTTCCAAGGTAAATTTTTCCTATTTTGATACCAATCTGATGAAAACTTATGACCTCATGGCTCCTGTAGCTGGCATGAAGATGAACGTATGGGTTCTATACCTGTCTTTTTTCATATGAACTTCAGTGTATGGAGGTAGAACAAAAAATGTTGAGGATATCTGGTTACTAATAAGGAAGGTTTTGATAGTAATCAGTACAGTTTCTTCCAATACTAAACATTTTGAAATCTGATCAGAAAATCAAAGGTTTCCTCATTCCCAAAGTTCCTAAAAAGAAAGTTGGAGTCCTCTCCAGTGCTAGACTTTTTTGACCTTAGTGGTTGGGGAGACCCCTGAGTAGCAGTCTCAGGTGGGCACCTGGGGAACACTGCGTTTTTTTTTTAATTTTATTTTTCAAGTACAGCTTATGTTCAATATTATTTTGTACTGGTTTCAGGGGTACAGCGTAGTGGTTAGACAATCATATACTTTACAAAGTGTTTCCCCCAATATTTCCAGAACCTCCTGGCACCATACAGTTACTACATTATTAGTGATTATATTACATATGCTGTAGTGTACATCCCCAGAGCAATGCAGTTTGTTTTTTCATTAACGAATCATCAGATTGTTATTATCAGTGTACCTCAGTATAGAAATGTTTTCTTTCCTTTTTCTTTTTTTGGATTCTTTTTTTAATTTATTTTTTTTCGTTCCAATACATTTGTCTCTGCCTTCCCACCACCACTTTCCCCTCCCACATCTCCCTCCCTCAGTCCTTCCCCAGGTTGGCTTTGTCCTTGAGTCCTTGAGATACATTCCTTGACTTGACCCTTCCCTTCCCTTCCCCCGCCCACCCCTCCTTCCTAACCTCTTGAGTCTGTTGGTTTCTTTTTTCTTTCAATGTTGCTGGTCATATTTTCCTTGCATCTATGTTTTGTTAGTTAGGTTCTACTTATAGGTGAGATCATATGGTATTTGTCTTTCACCCCCTGGCTTATTTCGTTTTGCATAATGCTCTCCAGTTCCATCCATGCTGTCATGAAGTGTAGTAGTTCTTTTTTTTCTTTCTGCTGCGTAGTATTCCATTGTGTAAATGTACCATAATTTTTTGATCCAGTCATCTACTGATGGGCATTTGGGTTGCTCCCAGCACTTGGCTATTGTAAATTGTGTTGCTATGAACATTGGGGTGCAGAGGTTCTTTTGAATTGGCGTTTTGGTATCCTTAGGGTATAGTCCCAGCAGAGGAATCACTGGATCAAAAGGCAGTTCCATTTTTAGCTTTTTGAGGAAATTCCACACTGTTTTCCACAGTGGCCTCACCAGTCTGCATTCCCACCAACAGTGGACTAGGGTTCCCTTTTCTCCACAGCCTCAAGCCTCGCCAGCACCTGTTGTTTGTTGATCTGTTTATGATGGCCATTCTGACCGTTGTGATGTGGTATCTCATTGTGGTTTTAATTTGCAATGCAGTTTTTGAATATAGGACCTTGAACTGTAGATATTAGCAGGTCCTCAACAGATTTCTCTGGAAGCTCCAAAAGAGATGGTATCCTTTACTGTGGTAGGTAATTCACTTGTTTTTGTTTGTTCAACAAGTTATTTTGATTGTTTTTTCAGGGAGGCTGCATTTGACAATCCGTATATCATTTGCAACCTCTGGTAATTTGGAAAGTAGGAAAAAGTAGAAAGTAGAAGAAAAACCCAGTTATCTTTTCAATTTTGTCTCCTTGGATGATTTTTAAGATCCTATTATACTCTCAGATAATGATAGATTCTCATTATCTGTGTTAACTTTATCTATGATACACAGTTCTTAACATGTATTGTCTGATTTAGTTTGTTAGTACACAATTGAAATTGCAGGTTATAGTTTTCAGATAAGCATTTGAATGTTTTTAAGGAATGCTCCTTTGTTTATCTAGATTTGAATAGAAGTTTTATTTGTAGTTTGCTGTTAATTATTTCTGATATGACACTGTGCATATTTTTTCTTTTAAATTGGTTATTTATTTAGTTTTCTCGTGTAGTAACTCCACATTCATTTGGAACTACACTGCTTATCACATTTTGTAGTTTAGATTTGTTAGGTAAAAGATTACCTTTGAGGATATCTATGCAGATAGAGGTTTTCTGATGTAAATATGTAGTGTAAATTTTTGGGATACCTTGTGGTTTTAACAACTACATTGGCTTTTACTTGGGATGAGTATATGTGCTACTTACAGACATTTCTTTTTTAAATCCTTAGGGTTTAAGAAAATTAGCCTGTGGTATTTTTAACACTAAATTCTTTTTCTTGGCAATTATATTATATTCTATTTTTTTTTTGTTAAGTAATTTTCACCTCCTACTTGAGTAAATTAATATGGTTTCATTTTATTACATTTATCCTTAAAACTTTTGTTGTTTCCTGTTCCCTCACCCCCGTTTGAATATTTAGAATGTTTTATGGAGTTTATGTGGAGATGGTTTACTACAGTCTTTTAAAACATTGTGTGTAGTAATATTATAATAACAGTGGTGCCAGGTTGGTACTACAACTTATCAGAGGGATCACTTTGTAAGTTATATGAATGTCTAACCACTATGCTGTACATCTGAAACTAAGAGAATATTGAATGTCAACTGTAATTGGAAAGTTAAAAAAATTAACACATTGTATGCAGTACTTAAAGAGTTTTCTTGAGTGGTTTTCCTTATGTTTTGTTCTTGAGTCATCCTTTCCATTAGAGAGAAAATAATGTTGTTTTAAAGGGTATTTCTCTAGTAACCATTTGGAATCAGGTATATGCCTTTCACAAGTTTTGTTTTATTTGACATCTTATTAACTCCATCTCTGAAACATGATAGCAGAGTGAAGAGGGTGCATCTCACGCTATTGGAAGTTTGGGAATCCCATCCCATTTGTCAGGCAAAGAATAACAAGCCACAGGCCCTGATTTCAAAGAATTTCAAGTCCCCTTAGGGAAACCTACATACAAGTAGACAGGCAATTTAATACATTTTAATAATGCTAATTTCAGAGTGCATGTGCCCACGTAAGAGAGGCATTGAGGGCATCATGACAGATCTCCTAATGATAGTGATATCTAAGTGATACTTGAAGTCTGAGTAGTAATGAGTTAACTAAATGGAATGATGGTGGAGGCACAGCTCTATAGGCAGTGAAAATATCTTATTGTGAACGCTTGGAGCTGAGACCATGGGGGCTTTAGAAAACTTTTGGTATGCAGTGTGAGGGTCTATAATAAATGAGTTGGTGATAAATTTAGGATCCAGGTATGTATGGCTTTGAATGCTGTGCACCTGGGTTTGGAGGTTTATTCTTGTGGCTTTTAGAGCCTCGGAATGGAGAAAAGTTAACATGATACAATTCTGGAGTTTGAAAACTTCTTAGGGTTTGCGATATAGAAAATGTATTGGAGCAAGGCAAAACTCCCAAGTTGGTAGATGAATTAGAGTGTTGTTCCTTTAATCCAGGCAAGAAATAATAGGGGCCCAAAATAATGTATTAGAATGGAACAAAGTAGATGGTGTTGAGAGAGATGGTGGAGGTTGAATCTATAGGATCATGTGATCTGTTAGATTGTAGGTGCGAAGCAGAGGGAGGAATCACCAATGACTACATTTCTGCATTTGGTTGTAATACTTACCAGCATACCAACTTTGTGGGAAATTCATTAAACTTTTCTGAGTTTCTGTTGTCTTGAGAGAGAAAGTTCAGTAATAACCATTTACATCTCAGAGCTGAGTATTGTATTTGAATGAGGTTTGTAAGTTATGCAGTGTAGGTTAAATTAGTAATTGTTTTTATCACCTAATTAGCCAGATTTTAAAAACTGTGCTCTTGTTTTTGCTAAAAGAGCCAAATAAAAGAACAGAAGCTAGTGTGAAAGGAATCATTTTAAAAAACCAAAAACTGAAAAACTGTCCTAGTATTTACGAAGTACAGTAGTAGACATCAGTATCCCTTTCCCCTACTAAACCAAGAATAACTTTTCTGATCATGCCACAGAGGCTTTATATTTTTGAAAAAAATTTTTGGTTATGTTTACTGTCCTGTTTTGCAATTGTATAAATGTATAGTAAATTTTAGAAAGATTCAAAAATATATTAAAACCAAGTTTTCTGCTTGACTTGCAGTTATCTGGAAAACACAATTAGTTGTAACCTATTTCCTGAACCCAGGATTGTTGAAAATTTTGCTTTATTTTATATATGAACATAGAATAGTTTGAGGATGCTTTTTGTGTGCAGACAGAGCTTTTGCCCATAGTGTCTGGAATAAATTTTTTAATTTTAATTTTTTGCAAAAAAGTCACTAATTTGTTCTAGAACCAACAGATGAAATTCCTCACTAGCTTCCCATTAGAATAATTTGCAGGACTGTCACTTAGTAAGTACAAAACTCAGGGTTGTTAAGGGTTGTTGTGAGAAAGGAGAGATGTGGTCTGAGTCATGGATGGTAGAGTCAGAATTTGATACTAACATCACTGTAGAGATAAACTGGGTGTTCATCATCAAGAAGAACAATTTGAATTTGTCTGTCTTTATTATAGTTTTAGCCTTCCTTCCCTGCCCACCAGCAATAATGAGTACCCAGATCATATGAACATGTAAAGTGCACTGGAGATGCATGTGCAAAAAAAATTTCTTTTCCTGGTGTTTGATCTGTTTTATACAGATTCAAAGGATGTGTGATGGCCACAGGATAAACAGTCAAGGCGAGGCAGGAGAGGAAAACACTTGGTAGTTTGGAGTAGTGGCCTGCCCATTTTGTCACAGACTGCCAACCTTTATTGAGTGCTTATGGTGTTCTAGTGTGTTTTAGCCTTAACTAACTTCATCTTCTCAATAACCCTATAAGATAGGTATTGTTATTATCTCCATCTTACAGATGAGGAAGCCAAATCCCAGAGTGGGCTCATGGGTAGCTTGTTCAGTGTCACAGAGCCAGTTTTGGGATCCAGTCTTCTGCCTTCAGTACTTATACTCTTAGCTCCTGGGCTTTGCTGCCTCTCAGGTGGGTTAACAAATATTTTGGGGTCACAGAAAAGGCATCTGATTATTGTTAATTCCTTTTTATATTTTTGTGATCTACTTATTCAGTTCTAGCAACATCCCTACCCCTCTCATCAGATCTCTGTAAAACAGAATTTTTTACTGTTTTGTTCTTGGGTTGGATAATAGAGCTCACACAGTGTACTGTCCCGAAATGGAGGAGTAAAAGCAATGGTTACTGTTTCCGTTGGCCTTTTTTTCTCTTTCTCTATTTCTTGAAAAGCTGTTTTGGAATTACATAATTTAATACTTTCCTGCTACTCTTTCCCCATCAGTGTTTTGAAGCATTCTGTAACTTCAGAGCCTGAGTGTGGCTTCCTTCAGAATTGGCTGGGATTACAGAATGAACCACAGAGATTTTTATCATTTAGAACAGCAATTTTCAACCTTTTTCCTCTCATGGCACATTTAAACTAATCACTAAAATTTTGTAGCACACGAAAAAATATATTTTTTGCTGATCTGACAAAAAATTACATGTAATTTTGATTCATTCACCAGATGTCTATTATTGTGTTGGCTGTTGTCATTTATTAATTTGACAATCTAAGGGAAAAAGAGATCAGTGCACTTGATTAAATAGTCAAGTATTGCATATTTAAAAAATTTTTGTGGCACTCTGTTTGAAAAACACTGGTTTAGAAGAATAGAGTCAAGTGTCAGACTATTTCTTTTTCCTACTTCCTGATTTAAGCCATCAGGAATATTGCTATTGCTAATACATTTTCATTTATTTATGTACTTTTCTGTGTTTTCTCAAATACACAGAAATAAAATGTAATTTTATTACTTTTAATATAAATATAAAACTATTCTAAATACTTCAATTGAAATTTTTGTACTTAAATTTTCTGATTGTTTTAAGGGGATTATCATCTCACCTGTTAGAAATTTTCTTGTAGTAATTATAGATTATTTTTTAACTATATATATATAATTAAATATATAATTATAATAGATATAATTTTACAAGAAATTTTCTTGTAAATTATAGAATATTATTGAACAGTACTTGATCAGAGTCTGCTGTTTTAACCCTAATATTTTCATGATTTTATTGTATATTATATAATTATTAGCTATGAGAACCTATTTGTTCCCATAGATAAGAATGTTCTAAAGATAAGAGTGTTAGAATCAGTTTTGCTTTTTCTTAATATATTGCCAAGTTGGATTTGTGAGAAGGAATGATGTTTTGCTTCAAAGAGATGTATTTTATATAAAGATCAAGTGTGTTTGGTAGCATAAAATTTAATACTTCACATTTTTAGTAAAGTGTAATATCTGCAAATTGAAATGAACCTGTTTCTCTTACTTTTTAGAATAACTTAAACTTGAAGCCCTTCAATTTGAAGACTTGTTGCCATATAGTTTGTTTAAATTAATGAAATATTTATTTTAAAATGACAGGGTTTCATTATCTGTATATTGTTAAGAATAGATCCTGTGAAACCTAAGTTTCAAACTTTTGAAGTTTCATGATGCCGTGAAAAAAGTGCTTGACAGAATTAAGAGACAAAGGTAAATATTGGGTGTGGTATTTTTTGGCCAGTGTCAATAATATTTTAGCAAATGTACTTTGTTTTAAACTGAGGCAAAACCCAAGCCTGTCTGGATCTTGAGCCCATGCTTTGAACTACTGCGCGGTATTCCTTGCTTTGCAAATTTGTGAACTACTTTGTGAATTTGAACAAGCAACTATATCTCCTTGGTATAAGTTTACTCATAACATTGATGCTCTGGAGATGAGTAGTTCTGTTGGTGTTGGAGCAGATCATTTAGGACAGCAGTCCTCAATGATTTTGTCACCAGGGACCATTTCTGTGGAAGACACTTTTTCCACAGACCAAGGTGGGGAGGATGGTTTAGGGATAATTCAAGTGCCATTACCTTCAAGCCTAGCTCCTGCTGTGTGGCCCGGTTCTTAACAGGCCTGGACCAGTACCAGTCTGCGGCCTGAAAGTTGGGGACCCTTGATTTAGGTGTATAACAGACTTACTTCTACAGAAGCTGGTGGATAGTTGTTTATTCTTTCAACAAATAATTGTGTTGGTTTGCTAAACTTTGGAGATTCAGTAAAGAGCAAGACAGAACTAGTCATTGTTCTCATGGAGCTTAAGTGTCACAGGGGCTGTCATAATTAAAAGACAGAGTGTAATGTGATCACACAGCAATGGCACCTAATCTGGTGTAGAAGGACTGGAAAGCCTTTCTAAAGAAAGTGACCTTTAGGTGAATCCTGAGGCATGCACTCCTGAGTTTAAGAGAAAAACTGTAATTTTTTTCCTCACCTAGACTACTGCTTTCCAACAGGGACTCCTCACACTCTCTTGCCTCTTTCTAAACTATTCATTTGTTCATTCCTTCATTCTTCTTATTCAACAACTGTTTATTGCATAACTACTGTGATTCAGCCACTGTTCTAGGCATTTAAAATATATTACTGAACTAACTACACAGAGATTTCTTCCTTTATGGAGGTTACATTTTAATGGGATAGGGCTATACAGAGGTTAGACAGTACACATAATAATAATAATAATAATAATAATAATAATAATGTAAATTAAATGCTAAAATTTTTCAAAATGCAGACAAAGTGAGGCCCCTCATTTTCTTGCTCTTGGTGACCAACCTGGGGTCCACAGGCTGCATGCAACCCAGGATGGCTATGAATGTGGCTCTACGCAAAATTGTAAATTTACTTAAAACCTTTTTTTAGCTCATAAGTTTTCGTTAGTGCTTGTGTATTTAATGTGTAGCCCAAGACAACTCTTCTTTCAGTGTGGCCCAGAGACGCCAGAAGGTTGGACACCCCTGTGAAGTTCAGTCTTTTTAATGTGACCTATGAGGCCTGCTTAACTCTAGTGTAGGCTCACACTTTAGGCGCCAGCCATGTTCACTGTGTTCAATCATACTTTCACTAGTTAGTCTCCTTTAAAAGTCACTATGTCTGAGAAGTTTCCTGGAACTGTTTTTGAGTTATAGATCCCCCGTTGTCACAAGGACATTTTACTTCTTTGATATGACATGCATCTCAATAATGATTTTTTTTTTTTTAGTAGATAAAAAAAAATTTTGGTAGATAGTGTCTAGGGATGAAACTGGTGGCTCAGGCGCAGGATCAAGTATTGAAACCAGGGTAAGGAGTTTAAATTTGGTTCAAAGGCAGTGGGGAACCATGAAAAATTTAAACAGATTTTGGGGAAACTAGTTTGCTTTGGTAACATTTATTGCCCTGGAAACCATTAATTAGATAATTTAAATAATACATTCAAGTGTTATTTATTAATTTTTTCTCCCATTTAAAAATATATATATTATTGATTATGCTATTACAGTTGTCCCAATTTTTTCCCCTTTGCCCTCCTCTGCCCAGTACCCCCGCTTCCTTCCAGCAATCCCCAGCCCCCTTAGTTCATGTCCATGGCTGTGCATATAAGTTCTTTGGCTTCTCCATTTGCAATACTATTCTTAACATCCCCCTGTCTGTTTTGTACCTACCAGTTATGCTTCTTAATTCCTGTGCCTTTTCCCTCATTCTCTCCCTTCCCCCTCCCAGCTGATAACCCTACAAATGACCTCCATATCTATATTTCTGTTCTGGTTATTTGCTTAGTTTATTTGTTCAGATTCAGTTGTTGTTAGTTGTGAATATGTTGCCATTTTAATGTTCATAGTTTTGATCTTCCCCTTTTCTCTTAAATGAGACCCTTTAACATTTCATCTGATAATGGCTTGGTGACAATGAACTCCTTTAGCTTTACCTTGTGTGGGAAGCACTTTATTTGCCCTTGCCCTTCAATTCTAAATAATGACTTTGCTGGATGGAGTAATGTAGGTTATAGGTCCTTGCTTTTCATTATTTTGAATACTTTTTGCCAGTGCCTTCTAGGCTGCGGAGTTTCTTTTGAGAAATCAGCTGACAGTCTTATGGGAACTCCTTTGTAGGTAACTCTGCTTTTCTCTTGCTGCTTTTAAGATTCTCTCTTTATCTTTAACTTTTGGCATTTTAATTATGATGTGTGTAGGTGCTGTCTTTTTTGGGTTCAACTCATTTGGGATTCTGTGCTTCCTTGACTTAGATGTCTGTTTCCTTTGCCAAATTAGGAAAGTTTTCTTTCATTATTTTTTCAAATAAATTTCAATTCCTTGCTCTTCCTCTTCTTTTGGCACCCCTATAATTCAGATGTTGGTATGTTTGAAGATGTCCGCAAGGGTTCTTATTACTATCCTCTTTTTTTAAAATTCTTTTTTCTTCTTGCTATTCTGTTTGAGTGCTTATTTCTTCCTTATGCTACAAATTGTTGATTTGAATCCTGGCTTCCTTCACTCCACTCATGGTTCCCTGTAAATTTTTCTTTGTTTCATTTAGAGTAACCTTCATTTATTTCTTCCTTTATGTTGCTGCTGTACTCAGTGAGTTCTGTGAGCATCCTGATTACCAGTGTTTTGCACTCTGCATCTGATAGATTGGTTATCTTCATTTTGTTTAGTTTTTTTTGGTGGGGGGGGGTGTTTGTTCTAATCTTTCATTTGGGCCATATTTCTTTGTCTTCTCAATTTGGCAGCCTCCCTGTGTTTATTTCTGTGTATTAGGTAGAGCTTCTTTGACTCCTTGTCTTAGTAGTGTGATCTATTGTAGAAAAGACACCTGTAAAATTATGTGGGGTAGAGCCATAGGTAATTCCAGGATGGGGGAACCCACTTCACTGCTTTGTGACTATGTGTGTGGGGAGGGCTTGAGAGCGGAAAATGGTGCTACCTGGCTTCTGGAATTTTGTCTGGCACTTGCCCTGTTTCCAGTCACTACCCACTTCCTGTATGCAACTTGTGCCCTTCCAGCTGTTGCCCTGGTGGTGAATCCCCGGGTGTATGGGTCTGCACACATTCTAAGTCCATGCAGCCCCTTCAAATGGAGTTTCCTGAAAATCCAGCAGTTTCTTCTGCTGTTCCAACCCCCACTGGTTTTTACAGCCAGGAGTTATGGGGATTTATCTTCCTGACACTGGAAGCCTGGGCTATGCTGTCTGGTTTGGGGCTGGGATCGCTTGCTCCCAAGGTATCCATCCTGATTTTTATCTACCATTTGTGAATATGGGATCATCTGTTCTGCCACTGCCACTGCTTTCTGTGCCACACTGCGTCTCTGTACCTCTCCACCCATTTCTGCGACTCTGCCCATCCTTCCCATCTGGATGGATGTGGCTTCTTTAAATCCTAGATTGTTGGACTTCCACACAGCTCAATTTTCTGATGGTTCTGTGTGTTATTTGTTTTGGGATCTAGTTGCAATTCTTTCTATGGTTGCAGGAGGAGGTCAAGGGTGTTTACCTATGCCTCTATCTTGACCAGAAGCCCTCTGATTTAATTTTAAATTGTGAAGGTAGTACAAAGTATGAAAGTTTGATCTTTATGCTGAAAAAATATAACATGAAGGCCCCCACTTTCCCCAGCTCTTAATCATACTTTTAAGTAGTAACTCAAACTGAGTTTTTGGTCTATGCTCATATGTTAGCATTTGTGAGCATCCGAATGTGTTTTTCTGTCTTAAAGTAGATAAGCTTATACTATATATTTTAGTGACAACTTGCTTTCTCTTCCACAATGCATACTATATTTTGCATATCTTTAGAGTTACCTTCTTTTTTCTTTTACTAACAAGATTTATTCCTCACTTATGCATCTGTAGGTTGACTTAAGTGGTTCTCCTTTTTTAAAAAATTTTATTTTTCAATTATGGCTTACATTCAATATTATTGTGTATTAGTTTCAGGTGTACAGCATAGTGGTTAGACAATCATATACTTTACAAAGTGATTGTTCTGATAAATCTAGTGCCTACCTGGCACCATACATAGTTATTACAACATTGACTATATCTCCTATGCTGCACTTTACATTCTCATGACTATTTTGTAACTACCAACTTGTACTTCTTAATCCCTTATAGAGTTATGTTCTTAAACCCTAAATCTGAGTCATTATTCTCCTGTATAGGCCAGGGAATTAGGAACTCTATACCAAATTCTTTAAGTCCCTGCCAGAACAAGCCATGCCTTCTACCCTCATTTTATCCTGCCACTTCCTTACTGTGCTTCACTTTTGCCTGATGGATCTTTTTTGATTTCTAGAACATATTAAGTGCCTTGATAATCTAGGGTTTTTGTCTATGTTGTTCATTTTTTAAGTATCTTTTCTTGTTAATTCAAATTTTTATTTGTTTTTTTTTACCCTGCTTATAGCCTTACAGGGAAGTTATACTGTGTAATATGTCAGTGCCATTATATTTAGAGCTACATGGGGCTTTTTAATCTCTTTAAAAGTAGCTTTATATAGCCTGATAATAAAATAAATGTGCTGAACAGCATATTGGAGCTGAGTGTATTTAATAGTTTATTGTTGAAACTGATAACAGTTTTTTACAAAAATTTTTATTTATTGATTTTAGAGAGAGAAAGGAAGGAGGAAAAGGGGAAGGAGGGGGTGGGGAGGGGGGAGAGAGAGAGAGAGAAACATCGATTTGTTGTTCCACCTATTTATGATGCGTTGGTTGATTCTTGTATGTGCCCTGACCAGAGATGGCTCCTGCAGCCTTGGTGTGTTAGGATGATGCTCTAACCAGCTGAGCTGCCTGGCCAAGGCCTGATAATAGTTTTAAGGTCCAGTATATAATTTGTCCTCAATAGAATATTTTGGGTTGAATGAATGACAAGTGAAAGATTTAAGATAGTTTGATTTCACTTGGAAGTTCATTTATTAGAATTTGCTTTTCATAGTAATAAAAGTTAGGCATTCTGACTAGTTGAAAGATAAGATTGTTCTGTGGCAGTTTATAGAAGTGCTAGATTTGTGGCAGTTAAAGAATTTTTAGAAGCTTTGCTTTGTGTAAACATACATCTCTATATATACATATATTCATAATATGTGTATACATAAATAAATGATAAAATATAACTAATGAATTCTAGGAATTATCTTTTAACATCTGCCTGTTAGTTCTCTCAAGATATTGAACTTTTTAGGCAGCAGTTTATTTTCTCAAAATATATTTTGCAAATGGACTTTTGCACTTTTGAAAGAAAAGACCCGTTCAAAGTTTCCTTCTAAGGCTTCTTATAATCCAGTTTCCATCAGCCAACACTCTTCCTGTATTTTGTTCGGGAGGCACTAATTGTCTGCATTTGGCAGGTTTAACACTTCCTGACAGAGAGGCTATTAAGTGGAAGTATTCTCCAATAACTGTCACTGGCTTGAACAAAGAACCTTCAAACTCAATGTGTGGAAACCACTAACATTCTTAAATGACCCTTTTCATGGATTTTTATCCCTTTAAGCTAAAATTTGGAGAAATAGGGTCAGGAAAAACGCAAGGTGTAATAAAGCAGTAAACCTTGATTTGGGGAAGGGGGTAGAGTGGGAGGTATAGATTTATCTCTGACTTGAAAACAATTGTTATTTGGAAAATCTCATTAGCAGATGTGACTGCATGGAGTTAAAAAAAAAAAAGGATTTAAAACTGATGTCGCTTTCAGGACCGCTTTGAACTTAACAAGCACCTATTTGTGGAGCAGACTGGCTAATGAAAGGAAATTAAATTTTTCTGACAACTTCCCCTGCCAACCTCCTTATTCAGGGGATGTTATTAGGTACTGAAGACTTTTAAGGAAGATTTTTTTTTTATTAGACATAAACGAACCAGTTATAAACATCCTCTGCTCCCCCTTTTGGGGGAGGATTCTGACTTGGTTACTCTACCTTTTTGAAACCACTAGCTGGTAAGCATGCCTGAATTTTTTAAGCTAGCTTAAAAGCTTAGAAAATGCCTTCCCTTTAATATTTTAAAGTTATTTTCTAAAAAATTGCTTACCAGCTAGTAGTTTAAAAACATTGTCATTCCTTCTGATAGTTACTTCATGTCACTGAATTATATAAAAAAGTTATATTTACTAGAAGGCTTGTATTTAACACCTTCTTTTTAGCTTTCTCTTTTTATATGAGGAAATGTTTCAAGAGGGTCCTATTATGAGGCATGTTAGAGGAGAGTTAATGATCAATGAAATGGTTTAGGTTGAAGGGAAGTTTTTGTCTTTTCAGTAGCATTGGTTGATATTTAGCAATAACTAATCATTACATTCATAAGAATATACCGTTTTGGAATGCATTTTCTTTGACTGGCTTTTTGGAAGTTTCCCTCCCACTGGTTGGTTTGTTGAATTTAAGGTTTTAAAGACAAAATATTGGAAAAAGTATAAAATGAAAAAGAAGAAAGAAAAATAAATGGATATTTCTAAAGGAATTGTTTTTGGAGAACAATTGGCCATTCCTTTAGATATTGGGAATTTGTTTTTATTTCTGTAAAAGTCTGTTGTGTTGAGCTTCTCCTAAACAATAGAGAATCAACTCCCCCTGCTGACAGAATCTAGGAAAACATGACATAAATATCAGACAGAAACAAGCTGGCTGTGGACAAGCTTTAATGATCTGATTTATGATTTAGTATTGATTGTAAACATCTAAATTCTGCCATTAAACTCAAGCAACTGCACCAAATCATTTGGCAATTCTGGTAGTGCTTCCTGCCAGCTCATTTCAAACTGCTTTGAGTTTCTTAATATAATAATGGTGAGGTAGAATTTACATTCCACTTATGGTATTAATTTTACATTTCTCTGAATGAAAAGAGTTAGAAGGTTGTAAAATTGAACATTAAATGAATCAGAGGAGACAGTAGTGCAATATATGACTGCCCTGAAGACATTGTGCAATGGCTGATGGGATTAATGTTAGGTCTCATTTCCTGCTTTTACAGGATGCAGATGAAGCTGTCAGAATTGCAAGGGAAATTGGTAAGTTCTTGAATTAACCATGGTAGAGTTTCTGTGTCTTTTAGCACATATGGTTGAATAAATATGTAATAAGAAATTCTCATAGAGCAAATAATATTTTAATAATTTAGGTTTCTGATTAATTGTCACTCTGGAAGAAATTATCAGCCAAATTACCATATTCCATTATTAAAGTGGACTTTAAATAGTAATTGGACCTTAATTATAGCTCTTTTATAAGATGAAATCACTGCCTAATTAAAAGAAGGAATTGTCTTAAGTATTCTTGAGATTGAATGTAATGTAAATTTATATGTACATAGTTGAATGCACCTTATTAAAATTAAGGATATATGTGATTAAAATGAAGATATCATACTTGACAAGGCTCTTCGAAGTTTTTGCTTTTCCTAGGATGTTAAATATCAACAATCTTGCTAGGAAAGAGAAAACAGAATGTGAGAAGTTAGGATTAAGTTTTCTAAATGGGAGTAAAAGGTAAAGTGAAGGACATTTTAATGACTGTTACAGGCGTGATTGTACTGGGGCAGTGTTTCTCAACTCTATATTTTCAAAAATATTCCTGGAGCTCATGAAAACCATTTTATTTTTACTCTCTGCTAATTAAGAAAATGTATGAGGGTACACTGTTATCATGGGTCAACAAGACTATTAAATAACTTTACAGTTTTATTAATCAAATTAGTATTTGTTTACATTTGATAGACATTTGTAGATATTTGGGAGAAATTAGGCAACCCTTGATAATCAGTAATTCACAGCACTTTCTTAGCATTCCTACACTGATAGGGCCAAGCTTTTTAGCTCCCACATTAACATTTCTTTAGTTCTGTTTTCTCTTTAAGATTGATCATTGAAAATTATTTTCTTCATTTGGAGATCATTTAATTTGGCAAAGTTTACGTAGTTGTGATATGTAGAAATATCTTCTTGGTCTGAAAGTGACCACTTGTTTTAGTAAATACGTTCTTTCCAGTAGGCACTGGCAAGCTTAGCAGTTCTTTAGTGATCTAAAAAGATGTTTGGCTTGTTGCATCCTTGTTTCTAGTTGGCCTGGCTGAATTTTTTGGTCTTGGCTTATAGTTATGTGGGTTCTGTTGTTAGTTTGTTTTGCAAACATTTATCTTAATAATATAGATACTGGACTTAAGACTAGGCCATAGAGAATCATACTTTATCTGAGAACAGCATCTCATCATTAATCATTTTTTCAGACTTATCAAAATTTTCAAAAAGCATTTCAGTACTTCATGGGAAGGTTTGCTAGATTGCTTGAAGTTGGAATTCATGGAACTGATTTGTGGCTTATTTTTTTGAGAAAAATCAAAAGCTTCTCTTAGTGGTTTGAAATCATTCGAATTTCTCATAGTCTAAGGGACATGTATTGGGTTGGCCAAAAAGTTCATTTAGTTTTTTTCCAGATGTTGGCTCTAGTGCTTAGTTGTCTTTAACTTCATTAGAAACAATTTTGTTAGAATGTATTGGGACAGCTGTCATATCAGCAGCCTTAAAAAAATCTTATCAAAATTGGTGAATTTTTGTGTAGCTGTTTTAATATTGATGATTAGAGAAGATACACATTTTTTTTGGCATATATGCTTTACTTTTTCAAGAAAGGTAAAAATGCAACTGAAATGCAAACAAAACATTTGTGCAGTGTATGGAGAAGGTGCTGTGACTGGTGCAATGTGTCAGAAGTGGTCTGCAAAGTTTTTTGGTAGTATTGACATTTTGGCCAAATAATTTTTTTGCTGTGGGGCTGTGTTATGCCTTGGAAGATGTTTAGCAGCACCCCTGGCCTCTACCCACTAGTAGCCAGTAGCAGGAGACAGCCAACATACTCAAAATATCCAGATCAATGAAGTTATTGGTGAAAGTGAAAAATGTGTCTTTTATGGAAAAAAACCATATGGACTTTTTGGCAAACCCAATAGCCAATACCTGCTGGCTCTTGAGGAGACTTTCCTAAAACACTTCCATCTTATTCTGTTGCATACTTTTCTATTTCAAGAGTCATCTTTCTAGTTCAAATTTAGGTACTATTGTTATTATCTACATGATGGGGTATAATAATGCTGTTATCATAATATTATGTACGTAAAAGGGGCAAAAGTTAGAGGAACTTAGAGAAATAAAAAGGGATTAGAAGAAAATCTTAAATTGTATTGGTGTGCCGCATTTTGAATTATGAATATTTAACTCTTGAACATTTCCTTTGTATAAATGGCAGTCTGCAGATTGCTTTGCTTGCTTTCATGTCTTCTACCTTTAAAAAGTAACCTGTGACCTTTAAAATAACCAGTGAGTCATGATGGGACCCTGACCAGTTCTCAATGCTTATTTTCCTCCAATATTTTAATGCTGTGTTTTACCCACTTTTCAGTTTTTTACTATTAATGTTACCTAATTCAATCTTAGGCTCTTTATATTTGACCACATCCTTTATGACTCCTTTCCTATCTAATTCTTCCCCAGTTGCTCCTTCACATTTGAAAATAAATGATTGCAATCATAGTTATTAAGTATCAGAATGCTAGTGTTTTGCTTATGCTGAAAGAAAGGGAACTGTAAAATTTAAAGTGAAATAAAACATATTAAAGAACCGGGGTCATCAGCTTTATAAAACTTTTGGAATTTCCCTGAATCACCATGGAAACCTCCCATAAAACCTTTTTACCTCTAGTGCCAGCTTCTAAAATAAATGAATTACATATTAAAGTGTCTTGGTTTTCTGTATTGTTTGGTGATTCATCAGTTTTGTTTTCTACTAATTTTATTGAGATATCTCACATTTTAACTACATTATAATTTCTATGAGCCTTTGTGAGTTTATCTAAGAGTTGAATTGACCATTGATTCTGCGGGAAAATATGTTCCTACTTATACACAAATTGTGCATTTTACATGTGTCATAGATTTCTCTGTTTTACTTCTTTCTGTGTTACATGAATGAAATTGATCATCTTTTATGTGACTCCCTCCTCTCTGATGTCTCTAACTTCTCTTCTAGAAGGAGGAATCTATTCTGCCAAAGGAGGAAATTGTATTGAGCATTGATGAATTAGGCATCTTTTACATAATAGTAGGTCTTGTTTATGGAGCATTCTTTCCTTGTAGCAGGCACTTTGTGAATGTTAATTCTAATGCTAATTCTTGGGTTAATTATTTTCATTTACATTTAAGAAACTAAGGATTAGAAATGGTAAGTAATTTGCTCAAGGTCATAGAACTACTGAGTGGTGGGCCTGCTTTAAATTTAGGTTCATTCAGCTCTAACAACCATGGATTTTTCATTATACTTTGGTTAAACTAATGGGATTAAAGGATGATAGTTAAAATGTGAGTCACCACTTTGTTTAAAATACTGTAAAGCACTTAAGCATATTATATGTGGAATTAAGAAAAGGACAGTCTGTTATCATTGACAGGGTGAGAGACAGTTAAGATTTAATATGTTACTTCCAAGTACTTGTTTTTGGTCTCTCTTGTCTTTCTCATTCTCTGTCCTGATTTTTTCCTTTGACCTTTCTAAGTTTAAAGATACAGGGCTCTTGGTCCCCAGTTTATCTTTAACCCCAGAGATAACAGAAATCAGTGAGCTTGATTTGCATTAAAGTCTGATCTTTTTACTGGATCAAAGGTCCTTAATACAATTAAACCAAAACTGATTCTTAAAAGGAGAAGAAATTGTAAATCTAAAACCTTTAACAACTTTAACAACTTCCAGATTATTCTGATTCTTTTATTTTGCCTGGCTCACAAATCACGCCCAATTTAAATTTTGTTTTTCTCCCCATCCTTGGTTCGTCCACCATACTCCAAATCTGATTCTTCCACGGTTTCTACATCTTAGTAAATGTCACGTCATTAATGCAGTGACTAAAGCTAAAACCCAAGATCTGTCCTGGTGCCATTTTCCCTGTCATTCCATTGTCAGTCTATCAACAGATACTGTCAATTCTTGACACAAAATAGTTTTCATACTCAGTATTCACTATCTTTACTACCAACACTCTCCTCCAAACTACCGTTGTCCTTGCAGGGACTATGATGACAGTTTTTCTACTTTTCTTAAACATTTCAAAGCCATTCTTCACATAGCAGTCAATGTGATATTTTAAAACTCTAGTTAATAACTCATTCCACCCCATCCCTACTTTAAACCCTCTAATGGCTTTCCATTGCACTTAGATAAAATAAAGCAAAATAAAAATTCCTTACCTTGATTACAAATCCCAAATGATTTGGTACTTCCCTTCTTTCTAATCTGATTTTGTATTACTCCCTTCCTTGCCAACTATACTTCAGTAACAATAGCTTTCTTGAACACACCATATTTCAGGACCATAGATTAAGATTTTTTTTTTGGAGGAGGAGAGGAGCCTGGGATACTCTTGCTGATATCATCACACAGATGGCTACTTGTTACCTTTCATATCTCTGCTTAAATGTTATGTCTTCAAAAGAAGACACATTGATCATTCTGTCTTATACCAACCAATAGGCTAAATCTCTGCATAGTATTTATGACTTTTAAATGTTTTTCTTGTTTAACTTTTTCCTGAATATATTATTTTGAAAAATTTTAACCATATGGCATTTTGAAGGAATTTTACACTGTGTACCTGTATATTCAATACCAAGATTCCAGTATGTATTTTTTGCTAGATTTGTTTTATCGTTTATGTATCCACTTGTTAATTCATCTCAATATTGATGCATTTCAAAGTACACTGCAGATATCAGTGTGCATTCCAATAAATACTTCAACATAAATATCATTACCTGAATGCAACATTTCTATACAATTTTATCTTGAGGAGAGATTTATATACAGTAACATGATCAAATTTTTAGTCTGCATTTGTTTATTTTGATAGATACATCACTTGTGTAATCCAAAACCCCACTAAGATGTTGAACATTATTGTCACCCCAGAGAGTTCCCTCATTCTCCTTATAAGTCAATCCTCACACCTCCCTTCCCCCCACCACATCTAGAGGCAACCTGTTTAAACTTTCATGCTAAAGATTAGATTTTTAAAAATTGAGATAAAATTTGAATACTGTAAAATTTTGCCTTTCAGTATGTACAACTCACTGGTTTTTAGTGTAGTCACAAGATTATGCAACCAGCACTACTGTCTAATTCCAAAATATTTTCATTACCCTCAAAAGAAACTTTGTATCCATTAATATTCATTGCTTACCTCCCTAGCCTCTGGCAAACACTAATTTTACTTTTTGTCTGTATGGATTTACCTATTCTGGGTATTTCATATAAATGGAGTTACACATGTGACTTTTTTGTATGGTTTCTTTCATTTAGAGTTGTTTTCAAAGTTCATCCATGTTTTACCATGTATCAGTACTTCATTCCTTTCTATGACTGAATAATATTTCATTGTACATATATATACCACATTTTGTTTATTTATTCACTAAGGAATTGCATTTGGGCCATTTCTACTTCTAGACTATTGGAAATAGTATACAGCTCTGAATATGTGTGTACATGTATTTGGGTACCTGTTTTCAATTTTTTGGGATATATACCTAATTGTGGAATTGCTAGGTTATATGGTAATTCTATGTTTAACCTTTTGAGGAACATCAAAGTGTTTTTTATGGCAACTGAACCATTTTTCATTATTACTAGCAATGTATGAAGGTTTCAGTTTTTTCACATCCTTGCCAATACTTGGTATTTTTTTTGTTTTTGTTTTTCCTTTTTAAATATTATGGTCATCCTTGTGTGATATCTCACTGTGGCATTTATTAGCAGAATGAATAAAAACCATGATCCAACTGTATGCTGCCAAAAAGAAACTCACTATAAATTCAGAGACAAATAAATTGACAGTGAAAGGATGGAAAGAACTATCCTGTTGTAGTAGTAGCTAAAAGAGAGCTGGGGTCGCTATACTAATATTAGACAAAATAGACTTAAAGTATAAAACTGGTGAAAGACACAAAGAAAGACATATACTGATTATTACAAACATACTATTATAAAAACATATATGTACCAAATAGGAAAGACAAAAATATATGACGTAAACATTGACTTGAAAGAATAGGGAATTCTACAAAATAGTTGAAGAATTCAATATCACATTTTAAATAATGAATAAAACATCCACAGAGAGGATCAGTAAGGAAATAAAGATCTTGAACAACACTAAAAACCAATTAGATCTTATAGATATGTGTATAGAACACTCTACCCTATACTAGAATACACATTTTTTCTCAAGTACTATTTATTAAAAGGAAGAATGAAAGTGAATGATTCAGAATTTTTAAAGGAAAGGAGAAAATAATGTCATACTGGAAAAGTATCTCATAAAGTATGTTCCTGGTATTGCAGTGTTCCCAGGACTTGGTTTGATCTGGACATAACTCAGTGCCTCTTTTTATTGAATTATGTTGATGGATTGTTTTTCTCTTAAAGTAATGTGGGATTCCCTGCATTGAAAAAATTCTTGTTTCTTTGCAAGTAATTGTTTTATGTTTATTTAATTATTATTTTATAATAAAATTGCCCAAGTGTTTTCATTATATTTCTAGTACTTAAGAGAATGCTTATCACATAGTATATGTTCAATAAGTGGTTATTCACTGAATGAATTCAAATAGAAATGTATGTATAAGTGTACAAATGAATTAAGTACATTCACGCATTTTAAGTTTTTTTCCATAGGACTTCTGGTCAAAGTGGCAGTGTAGGCAGACATGGCTTACCTCTTCACACAACCACATCAAAATTACAATTAAACTATAAAATAACCATCACTTAGAACCCTTAGAAATTGAGTTGGATGGAAGTCTGACAACTACAGAATGAAAGAAACCTTGCCATCCAGAATGGTAGGAGGGGTGCAGGCATGGAGTGGGCTTGTCCCACACACACGTGTGGTGGCTAAAAATTCCAGAGGGATATGTTTGGAGTGAGGACTACCAGCCCCGCCCCACACCCCCTAGCCCAGGGTTCCAGTGCCCAGAAGATAAGTCCCCACAATTTCTGGCTGCCAAACCAGTAGGGATTGAGTTCATAGAAGAAACTGCTGGTGCCCCATGCAGCTTTTCTTAAAGAACACAAAAACTAACTCACCTACACAGACTCACTCCCTCTGAGCTCCAGCAGAGGGATAGCAGCTTAAAAGCCACCAGTGGCATACTGGGAGAAACTGGCATCTGGCATCAAGGTGAGCAGAGGCCATTGTCCCTTTGCTAAATCCTCCTACCACAGAGCCACAGAGCTGGCAAGCTGGTGCCATATCTTAGACTTCATCAGACTGACTAACACTGTTTGATCCACCTTGGAGATTCACAGAGATTCTGCCCTACCCAAGCTGCTTTTCCGTATGAATGACTGACTAGTCTTTGCTCATACTGCATGACTTCTTAAATCCTCTCAAACAAGCAACTGCCAGCCTCAGTGAGCCCCAGAACTGACGATTGCAGCAGCCAGCTTAGATTCACAGGTTGGCTGGGCCTGGGAATCGCCAAGCCCAGTACAAGCAGCAGCGATCTCAGATTGCTTTATAGCTCAGGCAGGGTGTCCTAGGCAAAACAGAGGTGGGGTCTGACCTTGGCCTGTACCACTCAGGAAACCCCAGGGTCAGTGCACCCAGTGGACAGCTAAGACCATGGCAGGGCGCTGCCACTCTGTCCCTGCATAAGCTGATCCTCCACGGAGGGTAGAGATTGGTGGTAAGTTGTCACAGCCCATCCTTGCAGCTGACTGGCCTGGGTAAAACCCTCCCATTGACCTGCCAACAGCAACCAAGACCAACTATAATAGAGGCGGTGTACTCAACTCACACGAAGTGTGCACCTTGCTTACCCAGCTTGGGTGATAGGGGAAGCTGTGCCACTGGTCCCTACAGGATACCTACTATATGAGGCCATACTACCAAGACAGGGAGTCATAGCAGCTCTACCTAATAAATAGGAACAAACACAGGGAGACTGCCAAAATGAGGAGACAAAGAAACATGGCCCAAATGAAAGAACAGATCAAAACTCCAGAAAGAGCTAAACAAACTGCAGATAAGCAATATAACAGATACAGAGTTCAAAACACTGGGTAAAAGGGCGCTCAAGGAACTTAGCAAGGACCTCAGCAGCATAAAAAAGATCCAGTCAGAAACGAAAGATACACTAATTGAAATAAATAACAATTTACAGGGAAACAACAGTAGAGCGGATGAAGCCAAGAATCCAATCAATGATATGGAACCTAAGGAAGCAAAAACAACCAGGCAGAATAACAGGAAGAAAAAGGGATCCAAAAAAGTGAGGATAGTATAAGCAACCTCTGGGACAGGTTCAGGAGGTCCAACCTTTGCATCATAGGGATGCCAAAAGGAGACAAGAAACAGCAAGAAATTGGAAAGCTATTTGCAAAAATAATGAAAGGAACATCCTTAATTTGGTGAAGGGAATAGATATGCAAGTCCAGGAAGCACAGAGAATTCCAAGTCAGATGGATGCAAAGAGGTCCACACCAAGACACATCATAATTAAAATGATAAAGGTTAAAGATAAAGAGAGAATCTTAAAAGCAGCAAGAGAGAAGAAGTTAGTTACCTATAGAGGAGTGCTCATAAAACTGTCAGCTGATTTCTCAAAAGAAACTTTTCAGGCTAGAAGGGATTGGCAAGAAATATTTAAAGTCATGAAAAGCAGGAACCTACAGCCAAGATTGCTCTACCCAGCGAAGATACCATTTCTTAATTGAAGGGCAGGTAAAGAGCTTTGCAGATAAGAAAAAACTAAAGGAGTTCATCATCACCAAACAATTATTACATGAAATGTTCAAGGAACTGTAATACCGTAATCAATAAAATATAATAAAAAAAGAAAAACTTTTTTTAACAATATTTATAGATAATGATTTGACAATAACTTTCTTAGTTTTCCCTATAATGTCCAGTTTTGTAATGGAGATTCCTGGGAAGAGCAGGAATGTTAAGTATACCATGATAAACTCTCAGAAAATCTAGGATCATTCAAGTAAATTTAGTATGAGTACTAATTCTTGTTGGCTGTCCTTAGATTCATTAGGCTGAATTAATGGAAGTTTTTTATGACTCCAGGATTCAAATGTATGAGAGTCTTTTACTGAACCTTGTTGCCTTGCCACTAACCTGTGGTAGTGACATCTCTCATTTTTTGCAAGTTAGACTCTTAAATGTTTCTTCTTAATGTTAGTCTTCTGACTGCCTTGACCTCTGATTAATGTGTAAGAACTGAGGTTCTCCTTCCTTCTCTGTCATGGCTATTTTTCTTTGTCTATTCTTCCTTTCTTCCTTTTGGCATAGTATAACAAAAGTTGCTCATTTGTTTTCATATAAAAGAACAAATTTTTAATGCTTCAGAGGAATAAAAATACTTGGCTAAGCCATGAAATCTTTTATTTCCACGATTTATCTCATGCTGCTTAGAAAATTTTTTACATGTGGTATATTGAAATCTTTGAAAAAATATTCCAATTTATACCCTTTCACAGTCTTATATCATGTTAATTTATTTTCTAATTTAGTCCTTGGTAGAAGATACATTGAATATGCTAAGGAAATTTAATATGAAATGCCTAAGGAAAGTTATGTTGAAGAAAATGGTGTTAGAGTATTTTTTAATTTTAAAGAATGAGTTTTTTATTTGCTGTTTTCCTGTTATTTAAGTAATGTGGTTATTTGAGGTAAGAATGATACTCCCTGGTAGACAGGAACATGTGTTCTGTATCCCCTTTTTCTTTCTTTGTCACTATAACTGGGTTACTTACCTTTTCTTTTATTACTCCAACATCCACATGTTTGGGTAAAGCATAATTTCACAAATTTTATCACCATTTAAAAAAATTTTTTAATTGTTCAATTACAGTTGTCTCGATTTTCCCTCATTTTTCTCCCTTTCCCTACCCACCCTCCCCCTTCCACATTGAATCTCCCCTCTCCCGTTGTCTTTGTCCATGGATCCTTTATATATGTTCCCTGACTTGACCCTTCTCCTTCTTTCACTCTTTGCACCACTCCCCGCCTCTCCTCCGGTCACTCTCAGCTTATTCATTATTTCAGTGTCTCTGGTTCTATTTTGCTTGCTTGTTTGTTTTCTTGATTAGGTTCAACTTATAGGTGAGATCATATGATATTTGTCTTTTACCACCTGGCTTATTTCACTTAGCATATGCTCTCTAGTTCCATCCATGCTGTCGCAAAGGGTAGGAGCTCCTTCCTTTCTGCTGCACAGTACTCCATTGTGTAAATGTACCATAGTCTTTTGATCCACTCATTTACTGTGGACACTTAGGTTGCTTCCAGCACTTGGCTATTGTAAATTGTGCTGCTATGAACGTTGTGGTGCATAGATTCTTTTGAACTGGTGTTTCAGGATTCTAAGGGTATAATCCCAGCAGTGGAATTGCTGGGTCAAAAGGCAGTTCCATTTTTAGATTTTTGGAAATTCCAAACTTTTTTCCACAGTGGCTGCACCAGTCTCCATTCCCAAAAACAGTGTACTAGGGTTCCCTTTTCTCTACAACCTCGCCAGCACTAATTTGTTGATTTGTTTATGATGGCCATTCTGACCCGTGTGAAGTAGTATCTAATTGTGGTTTTAATTTGCATCTCTTTGATGGCTAGTGATGCTGAGCATCCTTTCATATGTCCCTGGGCCCTGCGTATGTCCTCCTTGGAGAAGTGGCTGTTCAGGT
This sequence comes from Pteronotus mesoamericanus, assembly GCF_021234165.1. Classification (NCBI taxonomy): domain Eukaryota; kingdom Metazoa; phylum Chordata; class Mammalia; order Chiroptera; family Mormoopidae; genus Pteronotus; species Pteronotus mesoamericanus. The sequence goes on from NW_026555109.1 coordinate 2,559,304, forward strand.
CCTTTGCCCATTTTTCAATTGGATTGTTTGCCTTCCTGGTGTGGAGTTGTGTGAGTTCTTTACATATTTTGGAGATCAAACCCTTGTGTGAGGTACCATTTCCCATATGGTTGGTTCCCTTTTCATTTTGCTGATGTTTTCTTTAGCCATGCAGAAGGTTTTCAATTTCATGTATTCCCATTTGTTTATTCTTTTCTTTATATACCTTGCTCTGTTACATATCAGTGAACATATTGCTGCGTGGAATAACTGAGTTTCTTGCCTATGTTCTCCTCTAGGACTTTTATGGTGTCACAAGTTATATTTAAGTCTTTTATCCATCTTGAGTTTATTTTGGTATATGGTGTAATTTGCTGGTCGAGTTTCATTTTTCGGCATGTAGCTGTCTAGATCTCCCAACACCACTTGTTGAAAGAGGCTATTTTTATTCCATTTTATGCTACTGCCCCCTTTGTCGAATATTAATTGACCATAGAGACTTGGGTTTATTTCTGGGCTCTATTCTGTTCCATTTGTCTGTGTTTCTGTTCTTATGCCAGTACCAGACTGTTTTGATTGCAGTGGCCTTGTAATATAGTTTGATGTCAGGTATTGTGAGCTCTCCTACTTTATTCTTCTTTCTCAAAATTTCTGAGGCTATTCTGAGTCATTTATGATTCCATATAAATTTTGGAAATGTTTTTTCTACATTCGTGAAATATGTAATTAGTATTTTAATAGGGATTGTATTGAATCTATAAATTGCTTTGGGTAGTGTGGACATTTTGATGATGTTAATTCTTCCAAACCATGAACATGGTACATGCTTCCATTTATTTCTGTCTTCCTTAATTTCTTTCTTCAGTGTACCATAGTTTTCTGAGTAGAGGACTGTTACCCCCTTGGTTGGGTTAATTCCTAGGCACTCAATTTTTCTTGTTGCTATAGCAAATGGGATTTTTTCCCCTAATTTCTGTATGTTGATATTCCATTGTTGGTATACAAAAATGTCTTTGATTTCTGAATATTGACCTTGTATCCAGCTGTTTTGCCTGATTCACTTATTAGGTCAAGTAGTTTTTTGGTAGAATCCACAGGGTTTTCTACGGACTCTATCATTCATCTGCAAACAATGACAGTTTTATTTCCTCCTTTCCCATTTGGATGCCTATTATTTCTTTTTTTTTATCTGACCACTGTGGCTAGAACTTCCAGTACTATGTTGAACAGAAGTGGTAAAAGCAAACACCCTTGTCTTGTTCCTGATCTTAGTGGGAAAGATTCTAGTTTTTGCTCATTGAATATGATATTATCTGTAAGTTTCTTGTATATGGCCTTTAGTATGTTGAGTTATGCCCCCTTTACTCCCACTTTCCTGAGTCTTTTTATCATAAATGGTGCTGTACCTTATCAAATGTACTTTTTCCACATCTGTTTATAATGATCTGTGATTTTTGTTGTTCCTTTTGTTTATGTGATGTATTACGTTTATTGATTTGCAAGTATTGAACCATCCTTTCATCCCTGGGATATATCCCACTTGATCATGGTGGATGATGTTTTTTATGTATTGCTGGATGCGGTTTGCCAATATTTTGGTGTGGATTTTAGCCTCTATGTTCATCAGTGATATTGGCCTGTAGTTTTCTTTCTTTTCTGTGTCTTCATCTGGTTTTGGAATTAGGATGATGCTATCCTCATAAAAAGAGTTTGGGAGTCTTCTCTCTTCTTGGATTTTTTGGAATAGTCTGAGAATGACAGGGGTTAGTTCTTCCTTAAATGTTTAGTAAAATTCTCCTGTGAAACCGTCCAGCCCAGGGATTTTGCATACCTAGAGTTTTTTGATTACTACTTCAATTTCACCAGCTGTTATTGGTCTGTTCAGGCTTTCTGCTTCTTCTTCATTCCATGCTGGAAGGTTATATGTTTCTAGAAATTTGTCCATTTCATCGAGGTTTTCAAATTTCATGGCATGTAGTTGTTTGTAGTAATTTCTTACAATCCTTTGTATTTCTGTGGTCTCAGTTGTAATTTCTTGTCTTTCATTTCTGATTTTATTTATTTGGGGTCTCTCCTTTTCTCTCTTGATGAGTCTGATTAGAGGCGTGTTGATTTTGTTTATCTTTTCAAAGAACCAGTTCCTGGATTTTTTGAGCATTTGAATTGTTCTTTTAGTCTCTATGTCATTCATTTCTGCTGTGATCTTGATTATTTCCTTCCTTCTACTCACTCTGGGCTTTGTTGGTTGTTGTTCCTCCAGTTTTTGTAGATGTAGAGTTAAGTTGTTTATTTGAAATGTTTCTATCTTTTTTAGGTTGGCCTTTATTGCTGTGAACTTCTCTCTCAGGACTTCCTTCGCTGTGTTTCATAGGTTTTGGAGTGTTGTGTGTTCATTTTCATTTATTTCCAAAAACTTTTTGATTTCTTCTTTGTTCTCATTATTGACCCATTCATTCTTTAATAGAATGCTATTCAGCCTCCATGAATTTGAATGTTTTTGAGTTTTTTTCCTTGAGTTTGGTTTCTCGTTTCAAGCCTTGTGGTCTGAGGAAATGCTTGATATGATTTCAATTTTCTTGTATTTGTTGAGTCTTGTTTTGTGTCCTATCATGTGGTCTATCTTTGAAAATGTTCCATGTGCATTTGAAAAGAATGTGTATTTTGTTTCTTTGAGATGAAAGTTTCTGGATATATCAGTTAAGTCCTTTTGATCTAGTGCATAGTTCAGTGCCACAGTATCCTTGTCGATAATTTGGTGGAAGATCTATCCTTTGTTGACAGTGGGATGTTAAAATCTCCTACTGTCAGGGTGTTGCTGTTTACATCTTTCTTGAAGTCCTCCAAGATTTTCCTTATATATTTGGGTGCTCTTATGTGGCGGCATGTAGGTTACAATGTTTATGTCTTCTTGATGGATACTACCTTTTGAGTATTATGAAGTGTCCTTCTGGGTCTCTTTTTTATGGCTTTTGTTTTGAAATCTATTTTGTCTAATATAAGTGTTGTTACCCCAGCTTCTTTTTTTTCATGTCCATTTCCTAGGAATATATTTTTTTCTAACCCTTCACTTTCAGTCTGTGTAGGTCCTTTGTTCTGAGGTGGGTCTCTTGTAGGCAGCATATGAGTGGGCCATGTTTTCTTATCCATTCAGCTACCCTGTGTCTTTTGATTGGAGCATTTAATCCACTCATATTTAAGGTTATTATTGATATTTATTCATTGCCTTTTCCCCCCTTTGTACCTGTGTTCCTTTCTCAATCTTTTTTCTTCATCTTCTTACATCAGTCCCATTAGCATATCCTGTGATGCTGGTTTGGTGGAAGTGTCTTCTTTTAACCTTCTTTTGTCTGGGAAACTCCTTATTTTGCCTTCCATTTTAATTGAGAACATTGCTGGGTACTTTAGTGTTGGTTACAGGTCTTTGGCTTTCATTGCTTGGAACATTTCTTGCCATTCCAAATTGGCTTGTGTTTCTGTTGAGAAGTCAGCTGCTAGCCTTTTAGGAGAACCCTTATATGTTACTTCCTGTATGTCCCTTGTGAACTTTAAGATCCTCTCTTTGTCTTTGATATTTGCTATTTTGATGATGATGTGTCTTTGAGTCAGCCTCTTTGGATTCCTCTTGAATGGGACCCTCTGTGTTTCCTGGACTTGTGTGAGTGTTTCTCTCCTCCAATTAGAGAAGTTTTCCATCATTGCTTTTTCAAACAGGTTCTCTATCCCTTCCTATTCCTCTTCTCCTTCTGGTTTCCCTATTATATGGATGTTATTATGTTTCAGGTTGTCCTGCATTTCCCTTCATGCCTCTTCATTCTTTTTGAGTCTTTTTTCATTTTCTTGCTCTTTCTGGGAGCTTTTATCTACCTTATCCTCCTGCTTGCTAATTTGATCCTTTGCTTCATCTAGCCTACTTTTGATTCCTTCTCCTGTGTTCTTCGATTCAGAAATTGTATTCTTCATTTCCTCTTGCCTTTTATTGGTAGTTTCCATGTCTTTTTTTATGCTGATAATTTGCAATAAGCTCCTCATAATTTCCCTGTAGTTTTTGGTAATTCTCTTTGAGCTCACTGAGCTTCCTTAGAATCATTGTTTTGATCTCAGTATCTGACAGTTTATTTGCCTCTATTTCCTTTAGTTCTCTTTCTGGGGATTCCTCCTTTCTCTTTGATGGGAGGTGTTTTCTTTCGTTCCCATTATTTGTGAGACTCTTCTTTTTAGTTTTCTGCTTCTCAAGCTGATCTGTCTTGATTTCTGACTTTGTGATGTGAAATTTTATGGTAGGAGACTGCTGTTTTTCCTTTCTGGATCTGCCTCTGATGATGTCAGCTCTTTACCTCGTCTGAGCTTAGGGAGTCTGTTTGAGACTTCCAGGAATCTCCTGTCTGTGGCTGTCTCCTTCAGCTGTTAATCTAGTCACTCTGCAATCAGCAGTCAGGCTTAGGCACCATAGGGCGGGGCAGATTTCTCTTTCGGGGGTGGGGTTTTTGTGTCCTTTCATACTGCTGCTGTTGAAGGGGGGCATTCTGCTTGAGCAAGATGGTTGCTGCCATATGGGGGAGGAGTCAGCACCAGGATCCCACTGGCTACTCACTCAATTCTCTCCCCAAAGCATCTGTCTCTAGACTTTCCTCAAGCATCTCTAGACCACTCTGTGTCTCCTTTAGTCAGGGATCTGCCATCTGTGACTGCCATTTTGTGCTCAGCAGTCATGCTTGCACACCACTGGGCCATGACAGAGCCTCCTGCGGGGGGTGGGGGCAGGACTATTGTGTCCTTTCATGTTGCTGCCACTCAGGGGAATGGTCTGTGTGAGCAAGAACATACAGTAATTTCTTGCTATCAAATTATTTTTTGTGTTTTGTTTCCCCATCTAAATTCTCTGTGACTGAGGACAATTTCCCATTCTTATTTTGAACCTCACTAATCACTATATAGTCCAAGTTCCATAGTAAATGACTAAGATGAGATTAATGCTTAAATCAAAAGTCAAACCTTGGTTCTTGAACATCTGCCATCTTGAACAATTTGGTTCTCAACCAAGTCATTCATGGAAAAAATGTCTCAGTTGTCGAACAGAACTTCAGTTCTCAACCTAAAAATGCTTTCATGCTGATACCTGTATTAGCAGTCACACACCTCATCTCTCAGGTGATAAAGCAGATTCTTTTTTGAACATATCACTTCTGGAACAGCCTTCTGGAATGAATTACATTCTAGAAGCATGGTTCCACTGTAACAGCAAATTTTCTAATTCTCACAGGGAGCTGAAAATAGCAGAGGTATGGGATATAGGTATCATATATCTTATGATTTCCTATTTACATGGATAAATATTTTTTGGTGCTGAATTTATAATATGTTGTTTTGTGGCTATGAATACATTGGTTTTAAAAAAGACCTTCAGTTGGGAGAGGTTTTTTAGGCATGCCTGTTTCTAATTTTTAGATACTGTTTTCTTCACTGCTCAAAAACAGACTAATTTTTCTTTACTGATTTCAGTCTAATTCTTTTTGATGATACTCATTATAAGGCTGCAGCATGGAATGAGGAAAATATTATTATTGTCTCTTTATGCAGGATATATAGCATGCACATGTATGTAGCATTCTTTGCCCCCCAATTTACGTTTTCAGGTCCCTTTTCTTCTGTTATCCTACAGATTCTCTGTACTTCAACTTAATTGTTTCAGTTCTTACAGTTAGTTGTCCCATGCTTTTCCTGAATCTGCTCTGTTTCTGCTTTTCCCATCTAAAATGTTTGAATCCTGCTTATCCTTCATAGCCTCATATAAATGTCCCTTTCTAGAATATGCTTTTCCTAATTCCTTTTCTCTTACCTTCCTATAATTCTTTTCTTTTCTGAATTCCCAATGATAAAATTATTTGGGTAATGTCCCTCTCCCTGGATTATAAGGCTCTCAATGTGAAACACTATGTTAATAATTCTTCTCACTGTACTTAGCATTGCTTTTAAAATGCTTCCCCACATAAGTCTATCCCAATAAATATAACCAATATCAGAATTTTAAAAATTAAATTAATTATGAAACAGTAAGCAAGTGCCTTTTTAACTAAGTTGAAGTTAAGTGTGCTATTTTGTGGTTTAGAGGTCAAAGGTGTTTGACCTTTGGCGTTTCCCTTCCCTTTTCCTCTAAGATCCTATAGTGAGAGTTCAGTGCTCTTAGAGCTTCACAGGCCAGGAAGAGTCCTTTAAAGGCTCACTACTGACCTTTTCTTTTTTTAGAAATAATCATAAACAAGTGTTCTCAGATATGAGTATCTCTACTTTGTTTTTCAGAAAACCTCTAAACAGAATTTACAGCTTTTCTTGATAAATTTTTGTAGATGACTCATGTAGTCAAAAATTTTACTTTGTAATAACTGAAATATCAAGTCCTACTAACAATTTTATGATTTTATTTTCTCTTATAAAACTGTACCTTGAAATGTCCTTTGTTTCTGGCCTTATGTTGTAATTTTATAATTACTACACTAGATTAAGCATTCCCTGTTGAATGAATGGAATTAGGGCAGTAACTTCTCCATTGATAATAGCAAGCCCTGGAACTTCTGCTTCAGTGGATAATATAATACTCAGGGTTGATTTTTGCCAAAACTATGATGTCAGTTCTTTCAGGTAAAAGCTGCAGGGGTTTCTTGTGATTTCCTTGATAAAAATACCTCAAGTACCTATAAATCATTATTTTTGAAACAAAGGAATTTAGTTTGATATGCATACAAACGGCAGCTGGGGGGGAATTATAAGACTGTACATATATGTATGTGTGTGTTTCCTTAATGCTATAAATTGCTACTGTGTTTACTCCCATTTTTGGAATTCATTGTCAAATATTTTATGTTTTCTAAGCTTTTTATTTTATTAGTGGGGAAAATGTTACATTTATTGATAGTCTTTTTTATTTTTTATTTTATAAATTATTTTATTTTATTTTCTATATTTTTATTGTTCAAATACATTTGTCTCCATTTTCCCGCCACCACTTTCCCCTGTCCCCCTCCCCCAATCCTTCCCCACTTTGACTTTGTCCATGGGTCCTTTATACATGTTCCTTGGGTAGTCTTTTTTTTTTTTTTTTAAGAATACACTCTTATTTTAAAAAATATATACAATAACATTACACTGGTGTTATTTCCTTGACTCTAAATACAGGGACTTTAAATAAATTAGTTATTGCCTTCTGCGTTATTGAACATGTGGTCAGTTGTCATGTTCATGCATCCAAGTGATCAAAGTTTGAACTTCTGTCTGATTCTTCCCTGCTGTTAGGTTACCCTGTCATGATCAAGGCCTCAGCAGGTGGTGGTGGGAAAGGCATGCGAATCGCTTGGGATGATGAAGAGACCAGGTGAGATACTGTCCAAAATATATTTTTGATGAAAATTATAGTTACTAGAGTTTTATTAAACTGAGAAGTAAACAGATATCAAAATCATAATGGAATAATTACAGTCACTATCTAATTTTTGTTGTTTTGGATGGAAAAAAATTGAAATTATGTAGAAACACCCCTATGTATATTTTGAATATGATTATCATATTATAAGAAAGTGTTTACTTTTTTAAACATTAACAAAGAATTATGTTTTAATTTTTACAGTGTATTTTTAAAAATTATAGTTCTGATTTTATTTTCTCTTTTTTTAAAGATTATTTTACTTTTTAGAGTGAGCAGAAGAGAGGGAGAAAGAGAGGCCAAGAACATCAATGTGTGAGAGATACCCTTGACTGGTTGTCTCACACACCTCCCCCCACCCCCCCGCCCAACTGGGGATCCAGCCCACAACCCAGGCATGTGCCCTGACCAGGAATCGAACCAGCGACATTTTGGTTAGCAGGCTGGTACTCAATCCACTGAGCCATACCAGCCAGGGCTGATTCTATTTTCTAGGCAAAAGTTACTATCACATGGCTCTGAAAGTGGAATGTAGTCAAAGATTTAAACCACATAGTTAATAGTAGTCATAATTTCATTTGTTTATTACTTAGTATGCATTTGCTTTTGTTTCCTTATCTATAAAAATAGTGAACTACTCTGATACTTTTATATTCTAAAATATATTCCCTTTTGAATTTCAAGTTACCATATGTTGTTTTTGCAGTGTATTCTGTTGTAAATTTAGAACATTTTTTAGTAGTAGTTTTGGAAATTAAAAGTAACTTAAAAAAAAACCAATGCGTTGATGAAGTCATGGTGATTAGAAAATAATTTTTTTAAAAACTGCCTAGTATAGGTAGGTTTTAGGGTACTCTTCAGATTTGTATTCTTACTTATTTTCAGGTTTGGCAGTGAAAGAGATTTATGTCATTTTTTTTTTTTGGGGGGGAGGTTTAAAAAATCACTAAATAATTGTTGTTTTTTTAATAAGGATTTTATTTATTTCTTTTTATAGATAGGGAAAGGGAGGGAGAAAAAGAGGGAGAAAAACATCAATGTGATGTGAGAGAGAAACATTCAGCAGTTGCCTCTCATACATGCCCCAACCAGGGACCAAACCTGCAACTCAGGCATGTGCCCTGACTGGGAATTAAACTGGTAACCTTTTGCTTTGTGGGACGATGCCCATCCAACTGAGCCACACCAGTCAGGACTGAATAATTGTTAATGTTGCCTTTCCTGCCCTGTCTCTACCCAGAAGTAATTTGATTTCCCAAGTAGTTAATTCTGCCTTCTCCTTTAATATATCTTTCCCTTTCCTTTCCACTCCCCTAAATCCCTTAAAGACAGATTACTGGAGTAGTTCATGTGAAAGTCATCCAGTACAACCATAATTCAGAAATTAGGTTCTAAAGTGAACAAGTAGGGTAAAAAATCTCCTAGAGACAGTACATAACCCTTTAAAATCTTATGGGAAGACAACACATTGCAGACTTACACAGAGTTTTAACAGTAAAAGAAAAGTGTCTTAGAATATCATTGTTTCTTTGGTTGAGTGTCAGAAAATAATTGGCTTGTGTTGTAGAATGATGGTATGTGACAAATACAGTACAGGTCTTTAAACCTCAGTGTCACTCTCAGAGTGTCATTAATACCAGATATTGACTGAGCTATTGATCAGATTCTCTTCTGTCATCTTAAGTTTACCAAGCAAGAATAAACTCATTGCGTGGATGGCAATATTTGTTGAGAGCCTACTGTGTGACAGGGACTTTTTAAATGATGTTTTAGGATATAGCAAGGAACAAAAAACAAACAAAATAATTCATTCCTCCATTCAGTGTACATACTAGATTAGGAGTTCTTTTGAACTCATAGGCCAATAGAATTCAGGGGCTGTTTGTGCATTTGGATGAAGTGGGGAAAAAAGTACATGTTTTGTTCACTAACATCTGAGTGCAATTTAGCATTCCCTCCAATATAGGCAATAAACTTCAAGATAGTAGTATCTGTGGAACTTTTCACCATTTAGGAAATCGCATACAGTATTATCACATTACAGTTGTAGATATCTCTAGGTTATACTGACTATTAGAGTTGTTGAAGCTTATTGAAGAGTAAAAAACCATATATATTATATCCAAAATATGTTTTCAAAAATATTTTGATACCTATATTTCAATATAATTTATTTCCTGTGCAGTTCTGTACATTCTCTTTTATGCATTTTAAGTCACTTTAAGCTGTATTTTGAGAGAAAGTTTATACAATTTTGCAAAAGGGATTGTGGTATAAAAAAGTTCAGGGAGCCTGTACTGATAGAAAAATATAAACAATGAGCAATATCAAAGTAAATTATATACTGTTATGGAAGGTGATAAGTATAAGAAAAATAAAGGAAAGGAAGAGACATGGGGGAGGTTGGAGGGAATTTCCATTCTAAACAAGATGTCAGAATTATCCCCACTGAGAAGGCACATTTTAGCAAGGAGAAAAGGATCAAGGCAACACCAGAGACCTTGATGTAGGAACATGTCTTGAGTGATCCAGGAACAACAAGGTGGCCATGTGATGGAGGGAAGGAGGAGTAGAAGGAGATAGGTCAAAGGATTTTGGGTGTTATGGGGCATTTTATGTACGACATTGTAGGCCATTCTTAGTGAGATGATTGGGAGCATGGGATAATCTTGAGTAGAGAAGTCACAATCAAGAAGCTTCAACAAATTCCTAATATTATTTGTATTTTTTAAATTATAAAACATTTCAATAATGATAGGAGACTTGACTTCAGATAGTAAACACACATTACAATATTCAGGTGATGTGTTGTAGAATTTTATACGTGAAACTTATTTTTTTAAGTATATATTATTGATTACATTATTAGAGTTGTCGGAATTTTTCCCCTTTGCACCCCTCTGCCTGGTACTCCTCTTCCCTCCAGCAATCTCCCCTCTTAGTATGTCGATGGGTCACGCATGTACGTTCTTTGCCTACTCCATTTCCTATATTATTCTTTACATCCCCATGTCTATTTTGTACCTACCAATTATGCTTCTTAATCCCTGTACCTTTTCCCCCATTATCCCCACTCCCAGCTGATAACCCTCCAAGTGATCTCCATATCTATGACTTTGTTCCTGTTCTAGTTGTTTGCTTAGTTTGTTTTTGTTTTTTTAGATGCAGTTAGATTTTGATACTTGTGAGTTTGTTAGCATTTTAATGTTCATAATGTTTTGATCCTCTTTGTTTTCTTAAATAAGTCCCTTTAGCATTTCATATAATACTGGCTTGGTGATGACATATTCCTTTAGCTTTACCTTGTCTGGGAAGTACTTTATCTGCCCTTCCATTCTAAATGATAACTTTGCTGGATAGAATAATCTTGGTTGTAGGTCTTTACTTTTCATCACTTTGAATACTTCTTGCCAGTCTCTTCTAGCCTGCAAAATTTCTTTTGAGAAATCAGCTGACAGTCTTATGGGAACTCCTTTGTAGGTAACTCTGCTTTTCTCTTGCTGCTTTTAAAATTCTGTCTTTATCTTTAACCTTTGGCATTTTAATTATGATATGACTTGGTGTGGTCCTCTTTGGGTCCAACTCACTTGAGACTCTGTGCTTCCTGGATGTCTATTTCCTTTGCCAAATCAGGGAAGTTTTCTTTCATTATTTTTTCAAATAAGTTTTCAATTTCTTGCTCCTCCTCTTCTCCTTATGGCATCCCTATGATTCAGATGTTCGCACTTTTGGAGATGTCCCAGAGTCTTCTTATACTCTCCTCACTTCTTTGAATTCTTGTTTCTTCATTCTGTTCTGGTTGAATGCTTATTTCTTCCTTATGTTCCAAACCATTGGTTTGAATCCTGATGTCCTTCCCTTCACTGTTGGTTCCCTGTGGATTTTTCTTTATTTCACTTAATGGTTCTTTCACTTCTTCCCTTATGTCTTTGCTATACTCAATGATTTCTCTGAGCATCCTGATCACCAATGTTTTGAACTCTGCATCTGATAGGTTGGCTATCACCATATTATTTAATTCTTTTCTGGACTTCTGTTCTGTAATTTGGGCCATATTTCTTTGTCTCCTCAATTTGACAGCCTCCCTGTGTTTGTTTCTGTGTATTAAGTAGAGCTGCTTTGACCCCCTACCTTAGTGTACCTGTTAAATTGTATGGGGCGGAGCCTTAGGTATTTGCCAGGGCAGAGCAACACGCTTCACTCCTTTCTGGTGCTGTGGCAGCGGGAGGGGTCAGAGAGGGGACAGTGCTGCTGCCTGGCTTCTGTAGGCTTCTCTGGCACTCTCCATATTCCAGTCACTTTACCCACCCCCTTTATGCATCCTTCCAGCTGTTGCCCTAGTGTTGAATACCAGAGTGTGTGGGTTTGCATGAATTTTAAAACTGGGCACCTTGAACAGACTCTCCTGAGTAACCTGTAGTTTCTTCTGCTGCCCAACCCTTACTGGTTTTTCCAGCCATAAGTTATGAGGCTTTCTCTTCCTGACACTGGAACCCTGGGCTGCGCTGTCTGGTCTGGGACTGGGATCACTTGCTCCCAAGGTATCGCTCCTGATTTTTATCCACCACACATTTTGGACCACCCATTCCACTGCCACCACCGCTGCTTCTCTGTGCCACACTACATTCTCTCTGCCCTGACTCCCTGTCTCTGCCCCTCCTGCCCATCTGGATGAATATGGCTTCTTTAAATCCTTTGTTGTTAGACTTCCATACAGTTTGATTTTCTGGCAGTTTTGGGTATTTTTTTTTGTTTTAGAGTTAGTTGTGATTCTTCTTGTGCTTGTGCGAGGAAGCAAAGTGTGTCTACCTACACTTCCACTTTGACCAGAAGTTCTCTTCCTGAAACTTACATGTAGTTTTATTAACCAAAGTCACCTGATAAATTCAATAAAAAATAAATAATTATAAAAATTTCAAACATATAAAAAACTGAAAGAACATAATGAACTTATATTTATCATCTCAATTAACCAGTTATCAGGATTTTGTACCTTAGGTTTTAAAATGGATCACTCTGGTTGCTATTTTGAAATAGACTTAATGGACAGTAAAATCATGGACTCTGAAATCAGGGAAACCAGTTGGGAGGCTGTTAGAATTATCCATGCAAAACAAAAAAAATTGTGATGGTGGCCTTCGTCAGTGTAATGTTGGAGGTGATAAGAGTTTAATTTTTAAAGTAAACACAACAGGATTTGGTGAGTGATTTTTTATAGAGGATGAGAGTACTCAAGGATTACTTTGCAGTCACTGTTTATCTTATTATTTTTTTTGCTCTTTTTTCTCTTTGGTCTCAGTGTTGATTTATGTGCATTAAATTCATATGCTGCAACACTCCTTTACTTAAAATTTCTTGGGAAAGACTGAGATGTTAATGTCAGAGTGAGGGCTATAATCTTCAAAATTGAAGAATGACCTGTTTTTTAGCCTCTTTCTGGAGCACTGTCCAGCTTGATTCCTTTTGATAGTGGGGATTTACCTTTATATAATAGAGCACTGGTTAACTATGTGAAATGTTTAAAGTCAGGCTGGCTGGTTGTCATGTATTTGTGGAAGCAAGCATAAGGGGAGGAGCCGTGTTTAGTCCCATTTTTACCACGTAACCCATTTTATTTGGCTTTTGTCTTTCCAAATTCAGATGTTGGCACTATCCCTTGTGTTCTACTTGTAACTCCTGTGTGCCAGATGGATTTCTCCATAGGTGGCTTTGGCTTTCCCACAGTGTGGTGGCTTTCGACTTTTTACATAAGTACCCAGTGGTCCAAGGGCAGTTGTTTCAAATCCAAGTGAAAATTCTTTTATTATTTATGCCCAAGTTCAGAGGAGGGAAGTTAGACTCCAGTTCATCATGAAGGAGTAGCAAGATTTTTGGAAGAGCATATGGAATGGGGGATGCCACCGTGGCCATGACAATTTGCTACTACTTCTTGGTTGGAAAGAATGATGTAACAAAGATTTAAATCAACTTAATGGTTTTATAAGAGATATGGATTTTATGAATTTTATTTTTTTTCTTGTTTTCCCTTTTGTATATATGGCACTTATATAGCAATTTTACTGAAAACCTTAGCACTTTTGATTATGCTTTGTAGGGTCTCAGATTTCTCATCACTCCTATCTCCAGGGCTACTGTTAGTAACACATTCTTTTATTGTGAGGATTACTCTTTAGTGTCTTGGCAATGAGATTTGTTATGCTGCTGACCTGTGGATTTTAATTTAGAATTCATATTTTCAGAAATCACTGAATTCATATATTGGGCATCATTTGCTAAATTATTTAACCCTTTCTTGGTCAATAAATGGTATATTAATTTAAAATATGCTCATCTAATTAAAGTACACACACAAATAGTTTTCTACCTAAAATATCGCTTTCTTCAACTTGATATATAAATCATCTCTGAAACTTTGTTGAGATTAAACAGAGTATGACACTATAGATATAGTGATACATACTCTTCATTTTAAAAAAGTTGTTCTATATCCTCTGTTAATTTGGAAAAATCAGAACTGCACAAAACTTGAGAGAACAGTCTGAAGGAAACCCATATATTTATCTCCTGCAATCATCAACTGTTAATATCTTGCTGCATTTCATCTACTCCCTCTTTATACACCTTCTTTAAAAAATTATTTTTATATCTTCCACAAAGATTTTAGCATTTTTTGGAAGGAAAGCTTAGTAGCCATTAATTGCTTTATTATTTTATTTTAAGGAGTGTCGACTTTTTATAACATCTTTCCTATTCTTTTTCAGGAAGGTAGCATCTGTGACTTCTCTTCAAATTTTTAGGAAACCCTAAAAATCTGAAAGGTTTTTAAAAAAATAGTGTTTCTTGTTGTTTTATTATAATTAGGGTGAGAATCATGACAGTTATTGAAAGTAGACTCGTATTTTTTTCCATAATAACCTTTCTTTTCCCTGCATAATTTAAATGAAATGTTATGGCGTGAATGGCAAATTGTTTACGTCTACATTTTGGAATACCACCACTAGAATTTAGGTGCTGGGAAGGCAGTTCCTGTTTTTTATATATATATATACAATTTTAAATTTTTTTAATTTATAAATCATGTTTATTCTATTAGAGTTGTCTCAGTTTTTACCACTTTACCCCCCTCCCCCATCCCATGCGCAACCCCCGCTCCCACAGTCAATTCCCAATCTGTTGTCTATGTCCATGGGTCATTCATACATGTTCTTTGTTTAGTCCCTTCCCCTTCATTCCACCATGATCCTCTTTCCCCATCCCCTCTGGTCACTTTCAGTCTGCTCCATGTTTCCATGCCTGTGGTTTATTTTGTTCGTTGGTATATTTTGTTGAATAAAGCCCACTTATAGGTGAGATCATATGGTATTTGTCTTTCATCAGTTGGCTTATTTCACTTAGCTTAATATTCTCCAGTTCTATCCATGTTTTGCAAAAGGTAGGAGTTTCATTCCTCCCTCCCTCCCTCCCTCCTTCCCACCCTTCTTTCCTTTCAGATTTTTATTAATATTTTTAATGTCAAAGTTAATTATAAAATATTAAAAAATGTAAAACCATTACAAAGCCTCAGCAATTAAACCAACATGACACCAGCACAGAAATAATCAAGTAGATCAATGAAATATAATGAGCATTATAGAGACAAACGTATGTAACAATGTAATATATGATTAAATTGATATTTCAAATCAATGGGTAAAATAAGGCTTATTCAACAAATAAGGTGCATGGAACACTATTACTTGAAATTAAACAAATATAGAACCTTATTTCACACATTGTACAAGAAATATTCCAGTGAGTTAAAAATCAATATGTAGAATCTAAGGAGTTTTAGAAGAAAATAGAACTAATGTTTTTCATGACCTGAAGTAAAATATTCAAACCCAGAAGCTATAAAGTAAATATTGACAATATGACTACATTAAACATTTAACTATATAGTAATATACATATAAAAAAATTAAAGGACAAGGAATAGAAAAGTATTTGCAACACATCTAAAACATGGTTAATAGGATTTTTGGGGTTTTTTTAGGGAAAGAAGTTCTATAAACCTTTAATTAATAAATGGATAAAGAATACCAAAAACTCATTTAAAGGTTTTTAAAAATAATAGAAATAGGCAAGAAATATACTAAAACAGGTTTAGTTTCAACAAATAGTAGAGGAACAATTAACATTATTGTCACAATCAGATTAATGAGTATTAAAAATATTGGTAATATCAAGTATTGGCAACTCTGAAAGGAACTGGGTATTCATACAAACTTTTTCTGCATCTTAAAGCAGCCCCTTTAGCATATTTTGCAGTGTTGGTTTGGTGGAGCTGTATTCTTTTAACCTTCTTTTGTCTGGGAGACTCCTCACTTTGCCTTCCATTTTGAGAACCTTGCTGGGTAGAGCAGTGTTGGTTGCAGTCCTTTGCTTTTCATGACTTGGAATATTTCTTGCCAGTTCCTTCTGGCTTGCAGTGTCTCTGTTGAGAAGTCAGCTGCTAGCCATATTGAAGCTCCCTTATATGTTACTACCTCTTTCTCCCTTGCTTCCCTTAGGATTCTCTGTTTGTCTTTGATATTTGCCATTTTAATGATGATGTGTCTTGGAGTGGACCTCATTGGGTTCCTCTTGAATGGGACCCTCTGTGCTTCCTGGACTTGTGTGACTTTTTCTCTCCTTCAGTGAGGGAAGTTTTCCATCATGACTTTTTCAAACAGGTTCTCTTTCCCTTGCTCCTCTTCTTCTCCTTCTGGTATCCCTATTATATGGATATTATTATGTTTCAGGTTGTCCTGCATTTCTCTCAATGCCTCTTCATTTTTTTAGTCTTTTTTCATTTTCTTGCTCTTTCTGGGAGCTTTTCTCTATCTTATCCTCTGGTTAACTGATTCGATCCTCTTCTTTATCTAGCCTGCTTTTGATTCTTTCTACTGTGTTCTCCAATTCAGAAAATGTATTCTTCATTTCCTCTTGTCTTTTATTGATAGATTCTATGTCCTTTTTCATGCTGATAGTTTACAGTCAGTTCCTCGTAGTTTCCCTTTAGTTTTTTGTAATTCTCTCTGAGCTCACTGAGCTTCCTTAGACCATTGTTTTGAACTCACTATGTGATAGTTTACTTGCCTCTATTTCACTTAGTTCTCTTTTTGGGGATTCCTCCTTTCCCTTCTACTGGGGGGTGTTTCTCTGTCTTCCCATTACTTGTGAGAGTCTTCCTTTTTGCTTCTGATTCTTAAATTGCTCTGTCTCAATTTCCTGTCTTTCTGGTATGAACTTCTGTTGTTGGAGACTGCTGTTTTTTCTTTCTTTCTGGATCTGCCTTTGATAATGTCAGGTGTTGATCCTGCCTTGAGCTTAGGCAATCTGTTTGAGATATCCACAAATCTACTGTTTGTGACTGTCTCCTTTAGCTGTTAATCTAGTCACTCTGCACTCAGCTGGCTGGCTTAGAGACATCACAGTGCGGGTCAAAGTCCCTCCGGGGAGCAGGGTTATTGGGTCCTCTCGTGCTGCTGCTGCTCAGGGGAATGGCCTTCTTGAGTAAGGCGGCTGCTGCCGTATGGGGGAAGAGTCAGCACCAGGATCCCGTTGGCTACTCTCTCAGTTCTCTCTGCAAAGCCTCTGTCTCCAGTCTCTCCTCAAGTGTGTCTAGACCACTCTGCACCCCCTTTAGTAAGGGATCTACTGTCTGTGTCTACCACTCTGTACTCAGCTGTCAGGTTTTAGCACTACCGGGCCTAAGCCAAGCCTCCTGGGGATGGCGCTGTTGGGTCCTCTCATGCTGCTGCCACTCAGGGGAGTGGTCTGCTTGAGTAAGATGGCTGCTGCTATATGAGAAATGAGTCAGCACCGGGATACCCCAGGGTACTTCTCAGTTCTCTTCCCAAAACCACCTTTCCCAGTCTCTCCTCAGGCATCTCTAGTCCACTCTACTCCTGCCTTTGCCGGCACCCAGGGTAAATGGTTGGAAACTAAAATTTATGTGTTGGTCCGTTAAACGGCTCTTTGTGTCTCTAGCTGCCCGTCTCTGGCAAGAGCAACCCTGCCGCTTTGCACAGCTGGCTGTTATCTCTGTACTTTTTGGGCTCTGGTGCTATAGGCTGGAGATCCCCTCTTATGGTGTAGACTCCACTCTTCTCAGGGGGATCCAACTGGCCCTTTCAATATCCTTCTCGTGCTATTGCCCATGGGTGCCCCACTCGCCTTCTCAAGTCTGTACCACATTCCTTACCAGTTAGATTGTACTAAAGCTGATTCTTCTGTCTGTCCAAGGTTAAAAGGTTTCTCTCTTGCTATTGTTTGGTTTTGTGTTCCAAGTGATTTCTCTAAAACTTAGTTGTTAATTCCAGGTTGGTCCTGAGGGGAGGTCAGTGTGACTTCTACTCACTCCTCTGCCATCTTGATTTTCCAGTTTCTTGATTAGTAAATATTTATTGAATGAATGTGTAATTCAGTGTAATAAATTATGTTCTTAATGCAGTTTTCCATGAGCTCCAAAATATATTGGTGATGCTTTCAAATTTGATCTATTATTTATGTGACTTTGCTTTTTTAACTTTTGGTGTTCTTTAGTTAAATGCAAAATGAAAACTTTTCCGTCCTCACAGCAGAGACAAACTATAAAGTGCTATTGTTTTCCTTTGTGAGAATCATGTTGATTACATGGTATTGAAAACAATGATTCATTCATTGTGCTTTAGTTTCCTTCAGGTTTATAGTTATCTGAGATCTAAACCCCATTCTGCTAAGTCAAAGAAATAATGGAGGAGTAAGAAAACCTGTTAACTTTTCTGAGAACTCTGAGAAATGGGAATCTTGAAATGTTTGGAAATTTATCTTCTAATCAGTGTTTACTTGCAGTTTTGAATTTTTCAAGCACAAAACAAATGAGATAATTTTTTCTAATTTTGTCAGATGGGGTGTTAGCAAATGAAAGGATTGGAAAAATTTTAATGTTGTATGTTAAGTATAGGTAGTTAATCTAAAGATTAAGAAACTATTAATTACATGTAAAAGGAATTAAAATTTTTTTATTTTGAATATATTAATGAATGGAAAATAATGAAGTCAGTTAGTTTTAGGTAAGCAAGCTTGAGTTTTTAATAGACTGAGCAGATAGGCTCATTTCATAGTATATGAATATATTAAGCATATCTTAATAACAGTGATTTAAGTTATAGTTTTAGAATACAAGTAAAAAGCAATAATTAAATCCATATTTTTAATTTAATATTTTAAAAAATTGTACTTTTTAAACAATTTTGAAAAATTTTAAAGATGATAAAATGGTAAGGATCTTTGTGGTTGTGTAAGAGGCAATTGCATTTAAAGATATATTTAAAATATTGGGTAATGTTCTTGAGGATCCTCCTATTTGCTGTAGTTCTATCCAACAGCTATGCAGTTGGCCAGATCATTTACATTTTTGTGTGCATCCTCTGACTTTTGACTCTAATGCATATGTACTTTTGTATATTTTTTTGTTAGTGGAATTAAGGTATATTAGATTTGAAGAAATGGAACCTTCTATGATTAGTATGGTTTATTAAAATATCTGTTTTAACAGTTGGTGAAATGAGTATCAGTATTCCTGTTTAGATATAAAATCTAGGATCAAGGAAGTTAAATCACTCACTTGAGGTCACAGAACTAAGTAAGTGGAAGAGTTGTAGTTCAATTAAAGTTAACATTATTGTACATTAAATGATTTTTTTCTGCCTTGTTCAGAAGTAAGCCAAATAAATAGTTATTTTTCTTTTATATTAAGGCTGCATTTATTTATTTTGTTTGACTGTTCTAGTGTTTTCCTTTACAGGGATGGTTTTAGATTTTCATCTCAAGAAGCTGCTTCTAGTTTTGGCGATGATAGACTACTAATAGAAAAATTTATTGATAACCCTCGTCATATAGAAATTCAGGTTGGTACATTTTAAGAAGGCCTCTGATTATGATTTTAAAATTGTGTCATTATTTATATTGGAAACAGCCTTTCTTCCATTTAGAGTGACTAATTGTTCTGATATGTTGGAATTAAGTACAAAATACAGAATGTGCATCAATTGATAACCCACCTTTGGGATCTGGTATGCTTTTTGTCAAAGTGCCAGAACGTCGGGATCGGGAATGAGATAAAATCTCAGTTCCAGAAAGAAGCAGTCCTGAGATGCCGGGACAGGCTAAGTATATTCCACCTAGATACTCATTTAATCTTCAGAGATATAGTCATTTTAGGGCATTTTTAAAAGAGAAGTGCTTGACCTGGACTCTTTATTTTAGCTTACTATATGTCTATGTGGTTCACTATAACAGGCATTCTGCTAGAAGTTAGTTGTATAGAGATGAGGAAATTACTTTTTTCTACTCAGAATGAAATTCTAATGTAGCTGTTAAAAATGGTTGTGAGGTGTAATTTCAGCAAAACAAAATGGGTTTTTTTAAATAAAACAAAAAAGAAAAAGACAAGTTTGCTGAAGTTTTCATTTTTCTGTTAGAAATGTCTTTGTGCTAATATTACACATTATGGCTATGAATTGATATGTAGTAACTAAATTGATTAAAGTTAGATGAAATTGATTAAATTGAAGTTCTTGAGGGTAGACTAGTCTTATTCACTTGCTGTCCCCAGCAAACAGACCAGTGCCTTTCATATTACTCATATTCAATAAATATTTGTTAAATTATGTTAAGTAATTATATATTTATATCCATTTATTTTAATTAGCCATGGCATGTAGTCTAGGTGATACTTTTAAATATAGGTGAGGGTGTCTTCCAGGGGCTGAAATAGCCAACAGAGATGTTTCCCTACTGATCTACATTTGAAAGTTTTTTAGTTACTTATTTTTGAATAATTTGTGCATAGGATAAAGAGAGTTCAATGAAAATTAAGCATACCTTTCACCCTTGTCTCCAAGTTTCCTGGTTTCTATCCCTAGAAGCAGGGACTGTTACTATGTCTTGAATATCCTGCCATAGTCAATGAAGAACCTATGTATATGTCACCTGTTATTTTTAACTTGAGATCACAAATACTGTATCCTTTCTTGGGCTGAACTGTGCACAGGCAATTCAAAAGGCACTACTCTGTTTAAGCCACACAGTTTCTCAACCAGGGCACTACTGCCATCTTCTATGCTGGATTCAGGGATTCTAAAGTTCTTTACATTATGTACAACAGTCTGTTGTGAGGCTTTTTTCAGTAAGCAATATACCTGAAAGATTTTTTCATATCGAGTACACGTGTATCTTTAAAGGACTGTATTAAATTTTTTTTTAATACCTACATGCACATAAGGATTAAATTCCTTTTTAAACACTTTTTATTACAATGTTGTCTGTTTACTATTCTCTTCATTTATTTAATGTAGTAAATCATTGTCACATTATTTTTGTTGATTGCCTAGTAAATGAAAAAAGTTTTAAAAAGAACTAGGAGACTGCAGAATTTAGAGAAAAAAAACCTCTACATTCTATATGTGAATTTTATATTTTACAGTTGGAAATATTTCTGAGAATTCCTGGTTACTGTGGCTTTATTTCTTAGAGACGAAGTCTATTTTTAGTATCTTTTCAACTAGAATAAAAAAAGAGGTTTAGAGTTACAATGATTTAATATATTTTTAGATATACTTAATGCAACCATCTTTAAGAGTCATAGAAATAAAATTTTACCTCATTGACATTTTATTACTCTAATATTTTCCTTGAAATCATTGATGAGCTTTAGATAGGTTAATTTTTATTCCTAAAAATTAACTTTGTAGTCATATTAACTACTCACTTTATAGCTTACTATATCTGTTATAGCTATGGTCTTTTAAAAAATTTACTTACTGAGAGAGAGAGAGAGATTTGTTGTTTTACTTATTTATGCATTCATTGGTTGATTCTTGTAAGTGCCCTGACTGGAAATTGACCCTGCAACCTTGGCGTATTGGGATGATGCTCTAACCAACTGAGATACCCTGGCTAGGGCCAATGATGATCTATTCTTATTTTTATTTTTTCAGTATCCATATAAAATATTAAGATTATATTAGGCACTATTTATAATGCACAAGGAAACAGAATGACTTACCCAGGGAGATTGCATAGTTGTTTAGAACTAAAATTAGTACCTAGTGTTCTGGTTTCTAGAGCAGCCTTTATTTCTGTGAACTTAATATATGCATTCAGTAACAAGCATTTACTCTTTAATCCTGAAAATAGATTAACCCATTCCTGAAAATCAAACATTCTATGTAAAAAACATTAACAAAGAGCCTGTTGTAGAGTTGTCAGATTTAGCAGATAAGACATGTTAAATTTGAATTTCTGATAAACAGTGGTTTTTATTTTAAAAAAAGCAAAAATATGTCTCATGCAGTATTTGGGGCACATTTTTATTAATTTTTTTATTGTTTGTCAGAAATTCAAAATTCCCTGGGTATTCTGCTATTTTATCTGGTAACTACAGCTTATTTCCCATTATTACAAGTGGGAAAAATCCTCATGTATTTTTATATATTAACCCCAGACTTTTTACTAGTTTCCTATACCAAAAATAAAGCACAATAAAGGCATCTATATGTAAGTGATGGAGTATGTATTGAATGTAAATAAAAAAGTATTTCCTGGTAAACAGATGTTTAATAATATTAACAATAGATGTTTTGTAGTGAGACCCATGACTCTCCTAATAAGCGCCATGGACATTTAGGTTACAAAATTTGTACAATTGATGCTGATATTTTACCCAGTATATTCAAAATGTAACATGAGAATTTTTTTTATTTCAAGCCTTTGTGATAAAAATGTTTTGAGTTTTGGGGTTGTAAATATAACGTTTTTCTCTATTAACATCAACCAAAAGAGGAATGAATATGTTCTATGAGGTCTGAGTATTAAAAACCAAGGGTATTACATGGGGAAAATGTTAAGTGGGCACATGCTCTATGGATATGGCTATATAATTTTTGAAATGGTATTGCTGTTTCAGGTTTTAGGTGATAAACATGGGAATGCTTTGTGGCTCAACGAAAGAGAGTGCTCAATTCAGCGAAGGAATCAGAAGGTGATAGAAGAAGCACCAAGGTAAGAGTT
This sequence comes from Pteronotus mesoamericanus, assembly GCF_021234165.1. Taxonomy (NCBI): domain Eukaryota; kingdom Metazoa; phylum Chordata; class Mammalia; order Chiroptera; family Mormoopidae; genus Pteronotus; species Pteronotus mesoamericanus. The sequence continues at coordinate 2,581,772 of NW_026555109.1, forward strand.
TCTCCTGATGAACATTTGTAACAGTTTGCTTTTATGCACTTCTTTTCCATTTTATTGGCTGAACTTGCTTTAATAGTCATGGTAAAACCTATATTTTTATAATTAAGAATTTTCCACTTGATCTTCCTCAGTACTTCACTGCATGAAAATGAGAGAATGCCTGAAAAATAAATTGGGGCTTTATTAGAGCAAAAGTTGGGTGGATAACCACTATGAAGCCAACAAGCTTCTAGGTAACATGGATGCTGAGGGTGTTTCTAGGCATGTGGAATTTCTGGGATACATGCCTTTTAGGCTTTCCTATTGATGATGGTATCATAAAGTTGATCCTGAATTTCCTGAATTTGTCCTACTATGAAAAGGTTTCTGGGCATGGTTTTAGATATTCCTTAATTTATCAGAACTACTTCAGGAGCACCTCTCCAAGCCATCTCTTATATGTTTGAGGTTCCTTTCATGGGACTTCATTTTTAATTTGATGCTAGGTTGGTATTTTTAGATATTCTGGTTTTCTCTTATTTCTTAAAAATACCCAGTTGAGTGTACATTGTTATTTTTAGTAATCAGGCCCTAAGGAATACAGCCACTTATGACTTTCATCAGCCTAGTTATTGTGCCTTGATATATTGTGTGAATAGTTTCTGAAAAGAGTAGTTGTGAATATGAATGAATTTTTAATCACAGAGTAGTGGTCAAAATGAAATTTCACTTTATGTTATTTGTTAAAATATGGTGTAGTATTTCATTATTTTTAATTTTTATTTTTTATCAACCGTCTTTTATTAGGTGTTAAAAGGATTCAGAGGTGCTGTGCAAAGGTCATGGTCAGGAATGTGGAGTCCACACTGGGCCCTCTTCAGTGGTTACTTGTGTCACAGTTTATGTGTGAGTTCCTCATAATAACAGCAGTAGTTGAAAAGCACATAAGCTGCTGGCTCCATAGAGATGCCAGCAAAGCTCCTGTTCATCACATTGACATACTTATTGTAATACCAGTAGTAACACCTTTGAAACACTCCAGCAATGACTTTAAGGGTGAAATCCCACATCAGTATCCAGCTTGGAAGCTCCCCTATTAGGACATCCATTAATTTCTTCTCTTTCAATGGTACTACTGACGCCATCTTGGAGTCCAGGCATCCATGCTCCATATAGTGTAGTGTTTAAAAATGCAGTCCCCAAACTCTGCTACTTCTCTCATTGAGGTGTTAGAGGAGGCATCTATGTTCCCTCCTCTTGATTCTATGCTCTGTGACTACTTGACCAATAGACTACATAAACATGAGGCTGTTCCTAGACCTTATGAAACTGCCAGCTTCTACTTCTTGTCTCTTGGGACGCCACACTTAAAAACCAGTCACCATGCTGTGAAGAGTAATCCACTGTAGCTTACATGGGGTGAGCTCCACCTGGGCTGAGGCTCTAACTGATAGCCCAGGACCAGCATGTAAGAAGGAAGGAAGGAAGGAAGGAAGGAAGGAAGGAAGGAAAGGAAGAAAGGAAGGAAGGAAGGAAGGAAGGAAGAAAAGGAGGGAGAAGAGGACGAAGGGAGAAAAAGCAAAGGGAATGACTTGTGTCTTTAGGAAGGTTCCTAGAACATGCTTGTGTTGATTGTTTGGCAGTGATCTGATGATAGGCACTTTGCTAGGGAAGCCGGGAAATAACAGTGCTTAGCTGAAATTCTAGTCATATGGAAGAAGGGAACAATGGATGCTGGTAGAAAGCGTATGACACTTCATTTTATTTTGGAATTTTGTGTTTTCTGTATTACTTCCGATATAATTAACTTTCTCTTTTTATTCAAAACTCACTCAAGTCTTACCTGGGATGATAAAAATCTTTCATAGACTTAAAACCTTGAGTCATGATTTTTGTTTATTGTCTCTCTCTTACTCCCCCTCTCCATCTTCCCCACCCCATGTGCGCTCGCCTGTGCTCTCTCTCTCTGTCTCTCTGTCTCTCTGTCTCTCTGTCTCTCTCTCTCTCTCTCTCTCACACACACACACACACACACACACACACACACACACACACACAGTATTTTTCAAATGAACACACAATCTATTTAGAGGAAAAAAAGGAGGAAAATTTAAAGCAGTGGGAGTCAAATTAAAAAAAACCCTAGAATTGATCGTTAATAATGAGTTGATACGTATCTGTGTATTGTGAAATATTAATGTAATTGGAACATGTAGTTTTTAGTTCCTATAATGAGAATTTACCACTTTGCTTTGAGTGTAGTGATGAGGTTAATTATAGGTCTGTGTATCACTACCAGAGTTTATAAGGAAAAAGAGAAGACCAGGTAGGACAAAAATAGTTTTACTCAACTGTACTTGAGATTCTTCAAATGCTATCATATTCATCTTTAGCGGGGTTTCTTTCTTTTGGTTGCACTAATTTTATCAGCCAGTTATTGTTGAAATGTCATCTATGCCTATATCTTTTAGGTTGATGCATAATTATTTCTAATAGGCAAATAAGGTTTCATAACATCTGAATCCAATAATTAATCCGAATGTCACCAAAAGGGAAAGCAGTGGTATACTTCACACCTGTGACGTATTCTTGCCTCATGTTTGCCCCCATGAATCCATCCTGACTGTATTCAAGGCTCTAGATTTAACCAGCAGTTTTTAAAAAACAGGCATATAATACAAATGTTAAAAGACACTGTGGGGTTGCATGCAGTTGATACCAGAATATGAAGAATGAGACAGCCAGATCTTGGTTTAAAAAGAACGAAAAGGAAAGAGAGCATTACAAGTTAAGACAATCTTAAGGATTTAAAAACCAATCGAATGTAGTGATTGGGCTTTATTTGGAAACTGATTCAAAAGTTAGCTGTAAAAAGATATTAATGAGATAATCAGGGAAATTTGAATATTAAATAGATATTAAATACTATAAAGGAGTTTTTATTAATTTTTGAAGTGTGGTTTTGTTACGAAAAAGTACTAATAGAATCAGTTATGGAAGTCTTTATGGGTAAGACAATATCTAATTTGGGATTTGCTAAAAATAAATGGGTTGATCTGGTAGAAAAGTGGATATGCAGCATACATGAAACAAGAGCAGTTATTACATATGAAAATCAGGTAAATTCAAATAAATCATACTATTCCATAATAAAAATTTTATAAAATGTTATTTTTTAAAAAAAGATTTTTTAATTTATTTTTAGAGAGAGGGGAAGGGAGGGAGAGCGTGAGAGAGGGAGAGAAATATCAATGTCCAATTGGTTGCCTCTCAATATGCCCTGAAGCGGGGACCTGGCCAGCAACCCAGCCATGTGCCTGGACTAGGAATTGAGCTGGTGACTTTTTGGTTTGTGGGATGACAGCTAACTCACTGAGCCACACCAGCCAGGGCAAAAATGTCATCTTAATTTTACTCATTTGAGAACAATTTAAGCAAATTAAATTCATTGGGGTGACATTGGTTAATTAAATTATGTAGGATTCAGGTGCATAGTTCTGTTATATGCCATCTGAATATTGTACTGTGTTCATATCCCAAGTGAAGTTGAGACCATCTTAATCCACAAATAGAAGTCAGTGTTTTGTATTTTAGAACCTACTTGCATTAGAAGCAAGATGTGCGAAAATGCAGAAATTATTCGATAATTTTTTTTTCAGGGTTTATTAAAAACTTTTGGTTTTACTTTCCTGCTAGAATGTGATTTTCATATTGCAAAACAAAAGTTTTGAGGATTTATTAGCTGTACAGTCAAATCTTGTTATTTGTGGTAGTTACGTTCCATAAAGTCACTGGAATCACTGAATCAGTGAATACTGAAGCATTGCTTCTAGGGGAAAGACAGGGTTAGGTTCGAGCCTCTCTTTAGAACATTTAACCAACTGGTAAATACATAACTTTGTTTTATATGTGCTTTTGTTGAAAGACACTTTGTTTAATAGATATTGTTGATTCATTAACATTGAACTTACAGTCCTGGCCCCAGCTCTATAATGTGTTCCTGAAGGAAGCTCAGTAATTACACGTTTTCTCCATAAGGCACATTGTTGCCTTCTTGTGCGTAGGAATACTAGATTGTACTTCAGCACAACATTCAAGGGCCATTTTAAGCAGCAAAATCATCCCTCCCCACTGCCCCCCCCCCCCGCCCCAGAAAAATAAGAATGTAGCACTAAGCAAACTGTGAAAAGGACAGTTGTTTCCACTATGAGAGGTGAAACAAGAAAGCAGTCACCTTGTTTGATCTCAGCTGGGAACACTCATGTTGTTGGGGGTGGTCTGAATTATTTTTGCTGCTCTTAGCTTGTGTGTGAATGACCACAAAAGTGCTGTGAGTATTAATTTTGAGGTTACAAATATTAGGAAATACATATTGATAAATATGAAATCTATAAATAATAAGGATCAATCATATATGTTAGATTCCAAGAATTTATTTTTCTCCCAATTTTAGCTTGAAGTGATTCTGAATATGTATTTTAAATTGTATTAATTGAAAACTACTGAGCTGCAGTAGTGGTATATTTTATAAGTTGCAATAAAATGTGGAAAGTTCAAATGTTTTATGAAAATCTGAAGTTGACTTATTTAAACATGTGTAATAACACAATAAGGATATATTATTTGTAAAGCATATAATATGAAATCTTAAACTGATACAGATGATCATATCTGAATAAACTTTAAGAACATTTTTTATATAATGCACACAAAAGATACTTTGATTTTTGTTGAAAATGCATACTCTTTCTATACTTGTAGCATTTTTCTGGATTCTATGACTCGAAGAGCCATGGGAGAACAAGCTGTAGCTCTTGCCAAAGCAGTAAAGTACTCTTCTGCTGGAACTGTAGAATTCCTTGTGGACTCAAAGAAAAATTTTTATTTCCTGGAAATGAATACAAGACTCCAGGTAAAAAAAAAAAAAGCTCAGTTTTTTATTTCCCTCCATGCCTCTACACTTAACTCTTCCTCACCAATGCCCTTTTGTGTTTTATAAAAAAGTCAAAAATCAACTTTAGAAAGTATTAAATAAAGACTTAGTTTTTATGCTTTGATAAGACATCTGTTAAGAATGACAGATAAGTGTCAAGTTAATTTGATGGTCAGGAGCTAGCTCTTCATTATGATTACTATTAATACTTCATATGGGGAATTCTACTTTGCTTTTTTTCTTGAACTTCTCTCGATGAACACCATTCATTAGGGTTCATGTGCTCTTAAGAGAAACTACTCTAGATATTATAAGTAGAAAGGGATTAATCGTTGGAAGGGATTATGGAAGGAAGGGTACCTAAACTGAGCTTCCCGTAATGACTCTCAGAATTCTACCACCAACCTGACTTCTAGAACAGCCATCCCTACCAGTTACAAGGTTGACAAATCAAGTGGCTGCCCCTGCAGCTGTTGACTTTAAGGACATACCTCTTTAGTTTCCATAAAGATCTCAGGAAGGCATTGGTGCTTTAACTAGCTGGTGGCTTGATTTTCTCCCCACTTTCCTTTTTTTAAAAAATTTAAATTGTAAACTATAAGTACACATAGAGGAAGGTACATAGAACAGAAACATAGTTGAACAAGTTATTATAAAACAGAAATCTGAAGGATCCAAGGTGGCAAAGGAGTAAGTGGAAGCTGCACTAACCTCCCCCCAGAACCAATCTGGAATTACAACTAAATTATAGAGAAGTAATTCAGAATAACCAACTGGACACTAGTTGGAGAGAAACTTCATAACCAAGGACAGACAGAAGAAACCACTTCACCACAACAAGACTTGAAGGGAATGTGGAGGAGGCACAAGAGGGTTGGCTGAGCTCCCATGAGCAACATTTGAAGTTCCAGAGGGATATTTCAGTAGTCATGGGGTTTCCCCCTGGGAAATGTAGGGTCTTAGCCCTAAGCTGGGCTCCCCAGCCTACAAAACCAGAGCTCGAAAGGAACCCAGATAACATTCAGCTGTGAAAGGGATTTCTGTCTGCCAGGGATAGATAACTGGAGACACAGAGATCCTCTGAAAGGGCCAATACACTAAATTTCACTTGTAGATGCTTATCCTGGGTTCTGGCAAAGGGAGGACAGAGTGGACTAGAGATGATTGAAGAGAGTCATAGGCTGCTGGCTCTGGGGAGAGAACTGAAGGAACAGCTACCAGGATCACTGTGCTCAGTCATTCCCCACACTGCAGAAGCCACCTTTCTCAGCCAAAGCACTCCTCTCCAGGTGGCATCAGCCTGAGGTGAAGTAAGAGCCCGGCCCACAGGAATTACTCTGCCCCACCCTGTGCAGCTTAGGCTGGGCTGCTGGCTACAGTTTGATTAGATGAACAACTGATCAGTTTAACAGGTAAGGTGGAAAATACAAAGAAGCAGCCAAAATGGGAAGACAAAGAAACCCAAATGAAAGAACAAGAGAGTTCCCCAGAAGAAGAACTAGATGAAATGGAGGAAAGCAATTTATCAGATAGTTTAGCATCATGATTATAAGGATACACAACAGCAAGACATAGAAACCATAAAAAATGATCAGTCAGAAATAAAGAATGCAATGTCTGAAATAAATAATACACTATAGGGAATAAAGAGTAGGTACATGAAGCAGAGGATTGAATAGGTGTTTTGGAAGACAACTTAGAAAAAAACACCAATGCAGAGCAGCAAAAAGAAAAAAGAATTTTAAAAAAATGAGGAGACCTGAACATTTTGGGCAACATGAAGCAAAACAACATCTGCAACATGCAAATAGCAGAATGAAAAGAGTGCTAGCAAGGAATCAAGAACTTATTTGAAGATATAATGACCAAAAACTTCCCTAACTGGTGAAGGAAAAAGACACACAAGTCTGGGAAGCTCAGAGAGTCCCAAACAAATTGGACCCAGTGAGATCTACACTGAGACACATCATAATTAAAATGACAAGGTTTAAAGATAAGGAGAGAATCCCAACAACCACAAGAGAAAAGCAGGTAGTTACCTACAAGGGACCACCAATTAGACTGGCATCTGATTATTCAACAGAAATATTTCAGGCTGGAAGAGAGTGGCATGAACTATTCAAGTGATGAAAAGCAAGGACCTACAACCAAGGTTACTTTACCCAGCAAGGCTACTATTTAAAATTGAAGGAAAAATAAGGAGCTTCCCAGACAAGAAAAAGCTAACGGAGTTTGTTAATACCAAGCCAGTACTGTAATAAATGTTAAAGGGCTTGCCTTAAGAAGGAGAAGAATAAAAAAGAAAAAGAAAACCTGAGGAAAACAGTCTAACAATAAAATGGGATTACATATGTATCTGCATCTGTTAATAATTGCCTTAGATGTAAATGGCTTAAATGATCTGACCCATAAGAAAACAAGGATAAGAAAACAAGACCCATATATGTGCTGCCTCCAGGAGATCCAGCTTAGATTGAAAGATACACACAGACTAAAAGTAAAGGGATGGAAAAATATTTCATGCAAATGGAAAAGAAAAAAAAAAAGCTGGGGAAACAGTACTTATATCTGACAAAAAAGACTTTAAAACCAAGGCTATAGTAAGAGACAAAGAAGGATGCTACCTAATGATAAAGGGAACAATCCAAAAAGAGGATATAACCCTATAAACATTTATACACCCAACATGGGAGCACCTTAATATGTAAAGCATATCATAAATCTTGATTGACATAAAGGGAGAGAGATCGACAGAAATACAGTCATTGTTGGGGATTTTACTACCCCACTGACTTAAATGGATAGATCTTCCAGGCGGAAAATCAACAAGGAGACAGCAGCCTTAAATGAGACACTAGATCAAATGGATTTAATTGACATTTTCAGAGCATTTTACCCTAAAGCAGCAGAATATATATTTTTTTCAAGTGCACATGGATAGACCACATGTTGGGAAACAAAAACATGTCTCAAAAATTTAAGAAGATTGAAATCATATCAACATCTTTTCTGACTGCAATGCTATGAAACTAGAAATCAATCGCAAGAACAACACAGAAAAACACTCAAAGACATAGAAGTTAAATAAGATGTTACTAAACAATGAGTGGGTCAACAGTGGGATCAAGGAAGAAATCAAAAGATACTTTGAAACAAATGAAAATGAGAACACAATAATCCAAAATCTGTGGGACACTGGGAAAGCAGTCCTAAGAGGGAAAGTCATAGCATTATGGGCCTATCTCAAAAAAACAAGAAAAAGCTCAAATAATTTAACTTCACACTAAAAGAAACTTGAAAAAGAACAATGAACAAAGCTCAAAATTAGTAGAAGGAAGTAATAAAGATCAGAGCAGAAATAAATGAAATAGCATCTAAAAAGGTGATACAAAAGTTAAATGAATCCAAGAGCTGGTTCTTTGAAAAGATAAACAGGATTGACAAATCTGCAACCAGACTCATCAAGAGAAAAAGAGAAAGGTCCCAAATAAATAAAATCAGAAATGAAAGGGGAGAAAATAATTTGCCTTTTTTAAAACTTTAAATCAGTGGTATCATGTGTTTCAGGATATTTCTGTACCTAGTTTCTTTTCTCAATATTACGCTTAGTAGAGTCAACCCTGTTGTTTTATGTATCGCCCAAATGATACTTTTTTGAAGAAAATGCCACTGTGTACCAATTTTATTTCTGTAGATACTTAGTTTGTTTCCAGTTTTATGAGATTTGCACTTGTTTGCTAGGGCTCTAGTAACAAAGTATCACAAACTGGGTGGGTTAAACAACAGAAATTTATTCTCTCAATGTTCAGGAGGCTAAAAGTCTGAAACCAAGGCAGCCTTGGTTTTTTCATGGGGGTCCTCAGGAAGAATCTGTGCTTTGCTTCTGTCCTAACTTTTTGTAGCTGCCAGCAATCTTTGGTATAAATCCAGCCTTTGGCTCAGTCATCACATGGCGTTCTTCCCTGTGTTTCTGTGCCCAAGTCCTGCCCCCCTTCCAACCCCCTTATAAAATAAGGGTGCTTAGTCATGGTATTTAGTGCCCACTCTAATCTAGTATGACCCCATCTTCTGCCAAGACTCTATTTTCAAATATGGTCACATTCACAGGTTCTGAGTGGACATGCATATTCAGGAGACACTATTTAATCCAGTACATAATTTTAAAAAACAAACAAACATGTTAGTAATTCAGTAAGCTGTACATACATGTGTTGTATACACTTTTCTCTTTATATGTTATATTTAAAAATAAAAATGTTTTAAAGGTAATCACATATGGTCTATAGGAGCAATTTTCATTTATCTTTAAACTCATGGCACACACAAACACTATTAAAATATTGTGGTACACCAAAAACATATTTTTTGCCAATGTGACCAAAAAATAGGTATAATTTTGATTGATTTAAAAAATAGTAATTACCTACCCTTTTTTCTCCAAGTGCCTTTAAAAAAAAAATCAGGTGTCTATACTTGTAACTGAGGATTTCTGGTACCAATCAGATGTAACGTTATTATGCAACATGACCAATAAGGTGTAACTCTATAGCACCTATATATTTGATTCAAGACAGGGCTGTTATATCAGATGGCTATTGTTGTGTTGGCTGCTGTCATTTAAAGAAAAAGAATCTCATAGTCAAAGGGATAAGAGGTTAGTGCACCTGACTAAATAGGGACATTGCGTGTTTTACAAATTCTTGCAGCACGCTGGTTGAAAAATCCCTGGTGTGTAGTGATAGAAAACAGATTAGCAGTTGCCTAGGACTGAGGGTTGGGGGCTGATGGCAAAGGGGTGTAGGATGGTAGAGAGAGCAGTAAGTGGCGCTTGTGCCTGGAAATGGAATCAACCACTTTCGCCTTAGGCCTTTATTTTTGGCAGGGGTGGAGTTCCAGGCAGGAGATCCACAGGGGTTAAGTTTTTTGTATTGCTGTGCTTATCCTTTATGCACTTGGGTTGTGGAAGATTTTTTATCAGTTTCTATTCCACCCTTAGCTTTAGGATTTTCCTCTGATCTTCTGTTTCAGAAGATGTGTCTTATGCTCTGGCCTCTTTCCCAGAAGTGGACTCCTTTTACTTGTTGCCAACTGCAAGAAAGGTTTTGTCTTAATTTAATTTAATTTTTTAAATTACCTAGTTTATTACACCATCTAATGTTTTGAAAGGATGGTTTATTATTGATTAAACAAATTTTAATTGAATTTATTGGGGTGACATTGGTTAATAAAATTATATTGGTTTCAGGTGTACAATTCTAAAACACATCATCTGTATATTGTATTGGGTGTTCGCTACCCCAAGCTAAGTCTCCTTCCATCACCATGTATACCCCCGTTACTCTCCCCTACCTCCATCCACCCCCATTTTTCCCTCTGGTAATCACCATGTTCACCATTTTGTTGTCTGTGGCTATGAGTTTTTTTTTCCCCCTTATTCCCTTCACTTTTTTCACCCAGCCCCTCAACCCCCTGCCTCACACTGACAGCTGTCAGTCTGTTTTCTGTATCTATGAGTCTGTTTTTATTTTATATCTATGAGTTAGTTTATTTCATTCATTACACTCCACAAGTAAGTGAAATCATATAGTACTTGTCTTTCTCTGAGTTGCTTATTTCACTTACCATAATACTCTCCAGGTCCATCAATGCTGTCGCAAAGACTTTGATTTCCTGCTTTTTTATGACTTCGTGTTAATCCATTGTGTAATTGTATCAGAGCTTTTTTTGTCTACTCGTCTACTGCTGGGGACTTGGGGCTGCTTCCACATCTTAGCTATTGTAAATAATGCTACAATGAACATAGGGGTGTATATATTCTTTTGAATTAGCGTTTTGGATTTCTTCGGGTATATTGGTGGGTTATAAGGCAGTTTCATTATTAATTTTTTGAGGTAACTCTGTATTGTTTTCCAGAGTGACTGCACCATTCTGCATTCCCACCAAGAGTACACAAGGGTGGGTTCTCTTTTCTCCACATCCTCACCAGCACTTGTTGTTTGTTGATTTATTGATGATAGCCATTCTGACAAGTAGGAGATGATGTCTCATTGTGGTTTTAATTTGCATTTCTCTGATGATTAGTGATGTGGGGCATCTTTTTCATATCTCTAGTGGCCATCTGTCCTCTTTGGAAATGTGCTATTCAGGTCCTTCACCCATATTTTTAATTGGATTGATTGTTCATTTTTTTAAGTTAATTAAAAAAATTAAATCCTGTTTATTCTATTACAGTTGTCTCAGTTTTTCCCCCTTTGCCCTCCTCCACCCATCCCACCCCACCCTTCTCTCCCACAGTCAATTCCCACTCTGTTGTCCATGTCCATGGGTCGTTCATACATGTTCTTTTTTTAGTCGTTCCCCTTCTTTCTTCCCCTTCTTTCCACCATTGTCCTTCTTCCCCCTCCCTTCTGGTTACTTTCAGTCTGCTCCATGTTTCCCTGCCTTGGGTTTATTTTGTTCGTTAGTTTATTTTATTGAGTAGATTCCACTTACAGATGAGATCATATGGTATTTGTCTTTCACCAACTGGCTTATTTCACTTAGCTTAATGTTCTCCAGTTCCATCTATGTTGTTTTCCATCATTACTTTTTCAAACAGGTTCTCTATCCCTTCCTCCTCCTCTTCTCCTTTTGGTATCCCTATTATACGGATATTATTATGTTTCACGTTGTGCATTTCTGTCAATGCCTCTTCATTCTTTTTGAGTCTTTTTTCATTTTCTTGCTCTTGCTGGGAGCTTTTTTCTACCTTATTCTCCACCCATCCCACACCACCTTGGAGAATAAGGAGGGCTTATTCTCCAGCTTGCTGATTTGTTCCTCTGCTTCATCGAGCCTGCTTTTGAATCTTTCTACTGTGTTCTTCAGTTCAGAAATTCTTCATTTCTTCTTGCCTCTTATTGATAGTTACTGTGTCCTTTTTCATGCTGAATAGTTTGCAGCAAGTTCCTCATAGTTTCCCTGTAGTCTGGTAATTCTCTCTGAGCTCACTGAGCTCATTGAGCTTCCTTAGAACCATTGTTTTGTACTCAATATCTGATCATTTACTTGCCTCTGTTTCCTTTAGTTTTCTTTCTGGGGATTCCTCCTTTCTGTTAGACTAGGTGGTGTTTCTTTGTCTTCCCATTATTTGTGAGGCTCTTCTCTTTTGCTTCTGCTTCTTAAATTGATCTGTCTTGATTTCCTGACTTCGTGGTGGGAACTTCTATGGTAGGAGACTGCTGTTTTATTTCTTTTCCTCTCTGTATCTGCCTCTGATGATGTCAGATGTTGACCGTGTGTGACCTTAGGCAGTCTGTTCAAGACTTCTAGGAATCTCCTGTCTGTGGCTGTCTCCTTCCGCTATTAATCTAGTCCCTCTGCACCTAGCAGGTTGCCTTAGATACACTACACGGAGAGGCCCAAGGCCAAGGCCCTCCTGTGGGAGGAGTTATTGTGTCCTCATGCTGCTGCCACTCAGGGGAGTGGTCCACCTGAGCAAGATGTCTACTTCCATATGGGGGATGAGTCAGCATTGGGATCCCACTGGCTACTCTCTCAGTTCTCTTCCCAAAGCCTCCTTCCCCAGTCTCTCCTCAGGCGTCTCTAGCCCACTCTGACCCCACCTTTGCCGAATCCCAGGGTAAGTGGCTGCAAATAAAAATTTATGTGTTGGCCCTTTGAACAGCTCTTTGCGTCTCCAGCCTCTTGTCTCTGGCAGAGAGCAACCTTGCCGCTTTCGTAGCTGGCTGTTATCTGTATACTTTTTGGGCTCTGGTGCTGTAGGCTGGAGATCCCTGCTCATGGTTTAGACCTTGCTCTTCTCACGGGGATCCAACTGGCCGTTTCAACATCCTTCTGGTGCTGCTGCCCATTGGCATCCCGCCTGCTTCTTGAGTCTCTACCGCATTCCTTACCAGTTAGGTTGCGCTAAAGCTGATTCTTCTTTCTGTCCAAGTTATGAGGCTCCTCTCTTGCTGTTGTTCACTTGTTTGTTCCAGGTGATTTCTCCACAATTTAGTTGTAATTCCAGGTTGGTCCTGGGAGGAGGTCAGTGTGACTTCCACTCACTCCTCCTCATCTTGATTCCCTGAGATACTAATTTCTAAAGGATGTTCTTAATAAGAAAAATGATTATGAAAACCATTTATATTTTTGTCATGATATTTCTTCATATCCTAATTTGAAAAGATATACAAGATATGGCAAAAGTAGGTTTACATTTGTGAGTACACGAGACAGTTTATTCTTGGATCTACTTATTATTATATTATTTTTCATATAAACAACTGCAAACCTACATTTGCCAGACCCTGTATTGTTTCCCGTTTGCAAAAATGAATAGAAATGATATATTTATATTTAAGCCTGCTGTCTTTCCTCCCTAAATCTTCATTATATTCTTTTTTTTATTAGTTTTACATTCTTGTAATATTACTTTTTTTCCTGTGTGAGTCTGCCAGTTTTTTCATGGCTATCAGCACAGCACCATGGCATCTAGATTAATCAGTTCTTCATTTTGATTCACCTCATAGTTACATTTTTTTAAAAATTAAGGACTTATTTATGAAAGGTATCCATGGGTACTGTATTCTTTGAATTCTTAAATGTGTGATAAGGTTCATAATTTTAATAATATATGTATTATTGATTTTTATAGAGAGAGAAAGTGAGGGAGAGAGAGAGAGAGATAGAGAAACATCAATTGGTTGCCTCCTACACTGGCCCTGACGGGATTGAATCTGCAACAAAAGTACATATCCTGACCAGGAATCAAACCTATGACCTTTTAGTGTAGGGGATGATACTCCAACCAACGAAGCCACACAGGCCAGGGCTACTAAGGTTATTCTTATATTTGAAGAACTTTCACGTGAGTATAAAATTATGGGGATTGAAACAGCTGAATTAACATGTCACTAGTTTTTTTTGACCCAATATCAGCTATTAATTATCAATACCATAAAGAAGAAAGAGAAAGAAATGACAAAGAAGTGAAAGGAGAAGTCAGCTGGATGAGAGAAGGCTCTTTGAAGTTATGCATGTGGGGGAATTTCAGCTTTGCTCAGGGAGCAGCCAGTACTGCTTCAGCAGGAAGAGCGGGGAGAAAGCTCTTTCTTCTCCTCTGCCTTTGTTTAGGGGCAATTATTGCCTCCCTCTCAGAGAGGAGCCTGGTTTGATGACTTATACTAATTTTAATTATTTTAGTTGGTTCTTTTAATATCACATATCTTTTTAATAGAAACTCTTATACTAGTCCCTCTTAGTTTTTTTTTTTTTTCAGCCTCCCTTTGTGAAAGTTCACATATGTCATTGCCTGCCTTGGCACACTCACTGCACAATTGCACACTTCCCACCCTCCTAGCACTATGTCATGATTTGTGTTAGCTTAGTATTTGGATTTTATTTGACCATAGTGTGAATGCCATTCACAGCAGTTACATTGTCAACTAAGATTATTTTCATTTCCTACATATTTTCCTTTCTCTGCAGCTAAAAATTGGCTTGTTGGGGTAACATTGGTTAAATTTTTTTCATTTTTTTTGACCTGGATTTTTGTCTTAAACACTGTTGGTTTATTCGCCTTTTTCCTGGAGTATATCTTCAATTAGCTTCCTGAGAACCAGTGAGTACATAGGAGCTAAATCTTATGAGAATTTGAATAAATGAAAATGATTCTGTATTAACTTATTGTTGAAAATACAGATAGTTTTTATTGTGGTGTAATTTGCATTTCATAACATTCACCCATTTTAAATGTACAAATATAATAACTGAATGTTTGTGTTCCTTCTTTCCAAAATTCGTATGTTGAAACATAACCCACCCTAATGCTTCCCCTCTTATGTAATGTTATTTAGGGGTAGCGCCTTGGGAGGTGATTAGGTTATAAGGGTGAATCCCTCATGAATGGGATTCATTCCCTTAAGAAAAAGGCTCCAGAGAACAACCTTCTCTCTGCTACCATGTGAGGATATAGTAAGAAGACCGATGTCTATAAACTAGAAAAGTGGCCCATACCCAACTCTGAATTGGCTGGCACCTTTATCTTGGACTTCTCAGCCTTTGGGACTGTGAGAGATAAATTTGTCATGTTTGTAAGCCACCAATCTATATTATTCTGTTATAGCAGCCTTTATGGACTAAGGCAGCAAGTCAGTGAGTTTTAGTAAATTTATAGGGTTGTGTTACTAAGCAGAATAGAACTGTAGAACATTTCTATCACCCCATAAAGATCCCTATGCACAGTGGGGAGAGAGGTATAAGGGGACTAAATGGTAATGGGAAAAAAATACAATAAAGATTAAATAGCTTTTTTTCCACTCTACTGTGGACAAAGTCACTTAGACTGCATATCTTGTGGGCTGGGTGGAAGCACCCTGGGGCCTGTTGCCAGACTTTTCGAGATGCAACAGAGCCTATGAGTTGAAGATGAAAAAGGTTGTCATAATGTTTTTCAAAAACTTATCACAGAGGATGACTAACCCCCTAGGAATACAACTGCATGTAACAAGCATGTAGGTAGCTGCAGATGAATGAATGAATGTTCACGTTTTTAGCTGTGGTATTTAAAAATTCATTATGTCAGACATGACCTACTACATTTTTGAGGGAAAAACAGAATTGGTCAAGAAGACATGAATTGAAGCAAATGATGAAAATACTTTATTTTACATTGATCACCTTACAATAAATTATGTAGAAAAATACATGTTTGAATACTTTTAATTGCTGGGTAATAAAATCTGTTTTCTTTAAAACATAAAAAAAGTTAAATAAAATATAAAAGCAAACAAAAAAAAGATCCCTAAGCACATTTATAGTCACTCTCTTTTTCCATCTGCATCCCAGGCAACCATTAATTTACTTTTTGTTTCTAAAGATTTTCCTTTTCTGAGCATTTTATATAAATAAAATCATATAATATGTGGTATTTTAGGTCTTCTTCTTAGCATGAATGTTTTTGAGGTTTATATGGTAGTGTGTTTCATTAGTATATTCCTTTTTATTACTGAATAATATTTCATTGCGTGGATATCATGTATTTTACTTACCTACTTGTAACAGGGCAACATGGGGTCTGGCCACTTGTTGCCATGTATACATACAACACAAAGATTTGTGTGGAAGGAAATAATTTTTCTTAACAGGGTTTCCAGTTTAGGGGGGCTGGAAGCATTTCTGCTCTGAACGCTTCTCTTCTGCAAGACACAGAATCTCTCTTGCTCCCAAAAAGATTGCAAACTGAAGCCACATCCAGGAGTTCCCCATTGTTGCTTATCTGTCCTTTTTGAGTTAAACCAGCCATGCAAGCATGTCTACATCCTCTTTGGGCCATGCTCTTGTGGGTTTCAGAGTCACCATTGTCTTGCAGCAGCTCCCTCTCTTAGGGTCTGGGAGTGTGCTGCAAGATCACTCCAGACAGTCATTCAGGGGAAGCTCCATCTGCAAGGAACTTCCCAGCTCATGCCTTGATGTCCTGCTCTCAGGCTCTGTCCACTGCTCTTAGGATGAAGGAGAGGAAGCAGCCCAGGACCCATGTCCCATGCTGCACTGGATTGTAGTGTCCCAAAGGCTGGGGCCTGGTGAGGCCTGCTTCCCAGTGTTGGGCCCGACCTCTAGGGAGCTGGCTTCCAACTATGCAGGGCCTTAGTCGCAGAAGGGCCTTGAATCTGCCAGTCCCTCTAGTGCTCCTGTCATGCTGGGCAAAGCAAGAGCCCAAGAAACCAAGCCAAGAGAGCAAGAGCCAAGAGAGTGAGCTTCTGCCTCTTCTGTTTAAAAGCCCTCTCCCAGAATTTCATGCGCTATGGAAACCAGTGGGAGTGTCCAGCTCTTCAACCAGTGAGAGCCAGTGTCCTCCATGTTTGCCTTTGCCCCTCTTCCAGCCACTCTGTTTATCAAGGTAGCAAAATCTTGAACCACACCTGCTCTATACAAATTCCCTTCTACCAAGTCAGGAGCTGCTCAGCTGCCTTGGGCAATGAATGCTGGCTTGTTTACAGTAGATAGTTGCCTTTGTTTACAGTTTGCCTCCAGCAGTCTTTCTGCTCAGGCTCCCTCCCTTTGGAGAAGGTGGCTGCTTCAATTTGTCTCCTTAGCAGCCCTCCCTGCCCCCTGCCTTCTTCTGGTGGGAGAGGGACAGCCTCTTGTGCAGGATTTAGGTTCCCCTCCTGGACAAGGGTCTACTTTGTTCTCCAGTGATCTCTGGTCTGACCTACTCTATTACACACTCACAAGTTGGTGAATGTTTGAATTTTTAAAAATTTTAGCTATTATGAATAATGCTGCTCTGAGCATTCACATAAAAGTCTTATGTGGACACTGTTTCATTTCTTTTGGGTAGATACTTAGAGTGGAATTGCTGAGCTGTATGGTAAATTATGACACTATCAAACTATTTTCCAAAGTAGCTGCATCATTTTATATTTTCATGAGTAACGCATAAGTGTTCTAATTTCTTCACACTTTCACATCCTTTTGAACACTTGTTGTTCATTGTATTTTTGATGATAGCCATTATAGTGGATGTGAGTGTTATTGTGGTTTTAATTTGCATTTTCCTAATATTTAGTGATATCAAGTATTATAACCAAATGCAGGCCAACTTTGTGACATTATGAAAGCCAATACATGAAAGGCAGGTGTTGATGTAAAGGAAAGCGATTTATTTTCAGGTGCCAGCCACCTGGAAGATAGGGGATTCATGTCTCAAAGCCCATCTCCCAGTGGAGGCAGAGGTTTTTATAAGAAGGAAGAGGGGAACAGAAGAAAAAGATCAAGGGAGGGGGATGAAGAGTTCTCTATGTGCAAATGAGGACAGTCCATTCCATAAGGTAAGTGACGGGCCGGTGTGCATCATCCTGGTTTAGTCATCCTGGCTTCACTTCATCCCAGCTCCATATTTGAAGGTTAGCAAATCTCCTGGAGCTGGGATGTCTGAAGGTTGGAGTCTGTATCTTTTGAAGTTAGGTTCTAGGATTTTTATACAAATATGCTATTTATCTGTAAGCTACATATTAGTCAGAAGCTGTGCTTACAGAAATAATGTAAAAAAAAAATGGTGCGGTTGGTTAGAATTCCACATTGTTAGAATTTTGCACTGTTATAGTCTTGCTTCATGTTCTTATTGGTCAGTCATGTATCTTCTTTAGCTGAAAAGTCTAATGACATCATTTGCCTATTTTTAAATTGGTTTGTCTTCTTATTAATGAGCTGTATAAATTCTTTATACATACTTGATACAGATATATGATTTGCAAGTATTTTCTCCCAACCCATGGCTTGTCTTTTTATAAGCACAGTTTAAAAAAATTGTTTTTGATGAAGTCCAGTTTACCTAGTTTTTTGTTTTATGGCTTGTGCCCTTGGTGTCATACCTAAGAAATCTGCCTAAAAGATTTTCTCCTGTTTTTTTCTAGAATTTGAGTATAGAATTCTGGATTGGAAATAGTTTTTCCTTAGCGGTTTGAATGCCCTGTTTTGCCTTTAAAAAAGTTTACTGTTGATATTGAGATGTATTCTGAATGAGATGTATTGGTCTTTTCGTAATAGAATTTTTTCCTATGAAAACTTAAAAAATCTTTTTTTTTTTTATCTGTAATTATGGCCAGAACTACTAGTTGTCTACCAACCATTACTGATAAGGAAAAAATGTCTTTTATTTTTTAATTTATTAATAATACAGACTATTTTATACATTAATTTTACATTCCTGGAGTAAATTTTAATTAGATACAGTAATTTTCCTTTTGGGATTCTGTTGGATTTTGTGTGCTGATATAATTGCTTGGAATTTTTATTTCTTTTTTAATTATGGTTTTATCTGATTTGAGTAATAAAGTCATTTATATTTTTGGAAACTAATTATAGGAGTATTTATTCTTGTTCTGTGGTCTAATTTGTATAGTCAGATATCACTTAATGATCTGGATGCATTCTGAGAAATGTGTTGTTAGGCAACATCATCATTGTGCAAACATCACAGAGTCTGTGCACTTATACAAACCTGGGTGGTATAGCCTACTTCACACCTAGGCTATCTGGTATTACAAAGCTTGTTGTTCGTAGGCTACAAGCCTGCATAGCATGTTTCCCCACAAAACAGCATGACATTAAATCACCACAAGAGAAAATAATGCAATCAAGAGACAGAGTAACACAAGATGTATGAGGCTGCTGTCAGCTTAACGTGGCATACAGTTTTACAGAAAACTTTTTTTTTTAATGAACAGAAAGAGTGCAGTCTAAAATTACAATAAAAAGTATAGTAAATATACAAACTAATAACATAGTTGTTTGTTGTCATCACGTATTAAATGTAAATAATTGTATGTGCTATACTTTTATATGATGGCAGTAGAGTGGTTTTATTTATGCCAGCATTACCAAAATGTGTTGCATTATGATGTTGCACTATGATGTTACTAGATGACAAAAGTTTTAGCTCCATTATAATCTTATGGGGCCACTGTTATACTTGTGGTCTGTAGTTGACTGAAATATTATGTAGCACACGACTGTAATAGGCATTATTTGATATTTAAAAATTAGAACGCGGATGTGATCCATTTGATATTGGTATTGTTCTCAGTGGTGGACCTTTATAAACACCTTTCTAATCTCTTCTATGGTAGACCTTCACTATTTTATGAGGTAATATCACCTGTTAAAAATTAAGGTTATTGGAGATTATTGATTGTTTATTCAAGTCCTCTATATCCTCTTTTCTCTCTCTTTTATTAATTTGATCTATTTCATTCAGAACGAGATTCACATTTTTCATCATAATTTTAAAAAGTAGATTTTATTTATTAGAGCAGTTTTAGTTTTACAGAACAATGATGAACCAATATTGATATATTGTTATTAACTAAGGTTTAAAGTTTAAATTAATGTTCGCTCTTTGTGATGTGCGTTCTATAGGTTTTGACAAATATATACTGATGTGTATATATTTAAATTTTTCCACCTTGTCTCTATCCCTTTTGTTTTTTTCTGTCCTTTTTTCTTTTTTCCCTTCCTTTCTTCCTTCTTTTAGTAGATCTCTGCATGTGTCGGTCGTTCTGTCAGTTTTTTAACTAATAGTTAAAATAAAGGTACTTAATAATAACAATAGTAAAGTCTTATTAACCTGTAACTTAGCTTCATGTTTACTTTGCCAGTATTGTTTCCTATATGTCTTTTTGTCCTTGTTTTGTACCTTTTAATTGAAGTATTTTAACACAAATCTCAGATATTATGTAATTTAATTGATAACTACTTGAGTATACATGTCTAAGTTTTTCTTGCATTTCCAATAATGTTTACTTTACATGTTAATGTATAAAATAATTAGGTATGTATAGATTTATATATTTTATTTTATTTTTAATCAATAATGATTTTTTTAGATTATATTTCATTGATTATGGTATTACACTTGTCCCAATTTTTCCTCCTTAGCCCCCTTCCACCCAGCACCTCCCACTCCTTCAGGCAGTCCCCACACTTTTGTTCATGTCCATGAGTTCTTTGGTTACTCTATTTCCTCTACTGTAGTTTACATCCCTATGGCTATTCTGTAATCACCAATTTGTACTTCTTAATTGTCTCCCCTATTCAGCCATTCCCTCACGCAGCCCTCCAATCTGGCAACCATCAAAATGTCCATATACGTGATTCTGTCTCTGTTCTTGTTTGCTCAGTGTTTTTTTTAGAATCATTTGATAGGTGTGTGCTTACTGCCATTTTATTATTCATAGTTTTGCTCTTCTTTTTCTTAAATAAGTCCCTTTAACATTTCATGTAGTAATGGTAGTAATGGCTTGGTGATGATGAACTCCTTTAGTTTTTTCTTTTCTGGGAAGGTTTTTATTTGACCTTCAATTTTAGATAATAGCTTTGCTGGGTAAAGCAGTCTTGGCTGTAGGTCCCTGCATTTCACGACTTTGAATATTTCTTGCCAATCCCTTCTAGCCTGCAAAGTTTCTTTTGATAAGTCAGCTGGCAGTCTTATGGGAACTCCCCTGTAGGTAACTAACTTCTTTTCTCTTGCTGCTTTTAAGATTCTCTCTTTATCTTTAATTATGATAATTAAAGATTATGATGTGTCAGGGAGTAGGCCTCTTTGCATCCATACTGTTTGGGACTCCAAGGTGTTACTTGGATTTGCATATCTATTTCCTTCACCAAAGTAGGAAGGTTTTCTTTCATCGTTTTTTCAAATATTTCCTATTTCTTGCTCTTTTCTCTTTTTCTTCTGGCACCCGTAGGATATGAATGTTGGAATGCTTCAACATGTCCCAGATGCTGCTTCCACTCTCCTTGTTTTATGAGTTCTTTTTTTCTTCTTCTTGTTATGATTGGTTGTTTTTGCTTCCTTATGTTCCAAGTCATTGATTTGATTCTTGGCTCCGTCCACTCTACAGTTGTCTTCCTATAAATTGTTCTTTATTTCAATTAGTGTGTCCTTTGTTACTAACTGGATCTCGTCTATGCTCTTGAGGTTCTCACTAAGTTCTTTGAGCATACCTACAACCAGTGTTTTGAACTGTGCATCTGATAGGTTGCTTATCCCCATTTTGTTTAGCTCTTTTTCTGAAGTGTTGATTTGTTTTTTCATTCGGGCCATGTTTCTTTGTCTCCTCATTTTTGCAGCCTCCCTTGTTTATTCCTATGTATTAGGTAGAGCTGCTATGACTCCCTGTTTTGGTAGCATGGCCTAATGTAGTAGGTGTCCTGAGGGTTCAGTGGCACAGCCTCTCCTATTACCCAAGCTGGGCACTCAAGGTGTGCCCTTTGTGTGGGCTGAGTTGAGCCTCCTCTTATATTTGAGCCTTTATTGCTGTTGGCAGATCAATAGGAAGGTTTTACCCAGGCCAGCTAGTGGCAAGGACTGGCTGTGCTCACTTACCACCAACCTCCACCTTCCATGGAGGATCAGCTGTTCAGGGGCTGGATTGTAGTGCTCTGATGTGGTCTGTAGTTGTCCACTGGGTGTGCAGGCTCTGCACATTCCTGGGTGGTGCAGGCCAATGTCAGACCCCACCTGTGGTCTGCCCAGGGCCACCCTGCATGAGCTATAAAGCAGTCTGCGGATGGCTGCTACTTGTGCTGGGCTTGGAGGTTCCAAGGCAAAGCCAAACTGTCATCCAAAGTTAGCTGCTGCTATTGCTGGGCCTGGGCCCACTTAGTAAGAGGTATGAGGGATGAGGGCTTGCTAAAGCTGGCTGTTGTATGTTTGAGAGGATTTAGGAAATTGTGAAGCATGAGCCAAGACCAGCCATTCATATGGAAAAGCCACTGTTAACAGCTTGGGTGGGTCCATAATTTGGGTGGGATTGAATCTCAGGGAAACTCTGGGGCGGGGCAAACAGTGTTAGCTAGATTGATAGAGTCTCAGGTATAGTACCCTCCTGCCATTCTGTGGCTCTGTGGAGGGAGGATTCAGAAAAGGGTCAGTGGCCTCTGCCTACCTCTCTGTCTTGGAAAAAGCTGTCCCCTGGCTCTCACCTTGATGTCAGATACTTCAGATCCTCCCTGTATGCTACTGGTGACTTTCATGTCACTACCCCAGTGCTGGAACTCACAGGGAGAAATCTGATTCCATGTGTGGGTTCTTTAAAAGTAACTAATTGGGAATCCAGAAGTTTTTTCCACCAACTCAGTACCCACTGGTTTTTAGATACAGAAGTTATGGGGACATATCTTCTTGGCATTGGCATCCTGACCTGGGGGAGCCTGTTGTGGAGCTGGGACTCCTCTCTCCTGAGATATTCCTCCTGAATTTTTATCTACCACATGTGGATGTAGGACCAGCCGAATCCTTGTCTGTGCCCCTCCAACCAATCTGGGTGGATGTGGTTTCTTTAATTCTGTAGATGTTGGATTTCAATTTGGTATCTGATGGTTCTCAGTGATGGTTGTTCTATAGTTTAGTTGTAATTTTGATGTGGTTGTGTGAGGAGATGAACCATGTTTATCTATGTCTCCATGTTGACCAGAAGTCAATCAATCTATATGTATAGGTTTATGACTAGTCTACACGAATTTTTTGCTTTTTATCATTACATAATACCTTTATCTTGTTTATAGTCTTTAATATCAAATTTCCCTTTGACTCATATCATGTTGAATCTCTTGCTTTTTGTTTTATTTGCCTATTCTTTTATTTTAAAGCCTTCTTTGTACTTGTTTTTTGTTTAACTTTAATAAAAAGGAACCCAATCTAACATGCCTTCTTTTAAGTATGAAAATTTAGTCCTTCTCTTTTTAAATACTTGATTTTATTTATATTTTATAATTAATACCCAATTTTTTGTTTTCCTCTATTTTGTTTGTTTTGTGAGTCACATTGCTATTTATTCTTGTTTTCCATTGAGAAGCTGAAAATTCTCTGGTTTAAAATATTGTTTATGATCATCCTCCTATTCAGACAGTTATTTTCTCCATTATTTGTAAAAATGATGTAAGTGGTTCCTCTGACTTTCCAACACTAAAGTTTCTCTTACATAATTTCATAATTCCAGGCTATTTTTGACTTTCTGTTGTAGCTTATCTCTTTGTTTCCAAAGTCCCCTTCTGGCTTCTGTATATACACCCCCAAACATGTCTCTCGTGTACTGTAGCTTGTCTTTCTTACCCGCCCCCTCCTTTTTTTCCCCTTTGGAGATTTCTGCCCTAGTTCATTTGTTTGTTTAGAGAAAAAATTACATGAAATTTCTTAAGCTGGAATATATGGATATATTCAGAAATGCCATACCTTCAAATATATGAGGTCTGTCTGGAAAAAGTCCAACCATTGTTATTTATAATGAGAATGGTTTGCACACCATCATTGTAACCTGGCAGTTAAGGAGAGTGGACTGGAATGTGCATGCATGGACAATGATGACTACACTGTACTAGTCAGTGGGGGAAGTGGATGCTGTTGAGTGAGCATGTGTCCTGTGTGGCTATTGAATTTAAAATGACTGCATGAGTAGAGCAATGAATCTGCATCAGATTTTATGTTAAGCTTTAACATTCCTCTGTGAAAACTACTTAGATGATTCAGATGGCTGCAGCTATGGGTAACGGGTAATTGGCATCTTCATCACGACAACACACCCACTCATTCATCATGTCTTGTGCAGAGTTTTTTTTTTTTTGCAAAATGTCATGTCACCCAGGTGACTCAGCCTCCCTGTAGCACAGATTTCATGCCCTGCAACTTCTAGCTTTTCCCAAAACTAAAATTACCTTTGAAAGGGAAGAGATTTCAGACTGTCAGTGAGATTCAGGAAACTATGACAGGGCAGCTGATGGTGACTGGGAGAGTTGTGTGAGGCCCCAAGGTGCCTACTTTGAGGGGGACTGAGACATCATTGTCCTGTGTACAATGTTTCTTGTATCTTGTATCTTCTTCAGTTGATGTTGCTATTTTTCATAGTACATGGCTGGATACTTTTTGGAAAGACTTTATATTTCTTTAGTCCTGCCATGGGAATGATACTTTGATAGAGTGTAGAAATCTTGGGTTTCTATTCTTGTCTTTCAAAAAGTTATGCATTCTACTGTGTTCTAGCTTCTAGTGTTAAGTTTGATGTCACTCTGAGTTATCTTCCTTTGTAGGTAATGTATTCCTGCTGTCTGAAAGGTAGCCCAATTGTCTCTTAACCACTGGAATTCAGGAATTTTTTTCTCAACCATGATATGCCTAGGTATGTGTTTATATGTATCTAGTCTTCCTTTTACTCTTGTGTTGTTTCAATGTACAGAATTAAGTGCTGTTGCATTTCAAAGAAAGTTTCTTCTGTTAACTATTTCCTTTCCTTATTTATTAGTTTTCTTCTTCTTGAATTCCTGTTATTTGTAGGTTCTGGAAAGTCTTAATGGTATATAGGTGCATGTGCATGGATAGGTATTGTTACTCTTGAAGTTTCTAACTGCCCTTCCTGTTTTTTGGATAAAGTTTTTTTTTTTGTCCCTTAACTGTGCTGTTTAATTTGACTTATATAATCATTATTCAGAATGCTTGTTTTTTTCTCTGATGGGTAAGCCCCCTATTATGTTTTACTGTGGTTTTGTTTGGAGTTCTCCATACTGGTTCTGTTTGTTGTAATTTACTAAGTGACAACAGTTCAAGTGGTTGAAGATACAACTGTACCTACTTCTGAGGACAGGAAGAGTATGTATTTCCTAGCATTTTTCTCATGTTAAGGACATAATCCAGTGAACATTTATTAACTACTGGGGCTCTTTGGCAAAGAGAATCTTCTGGCCAAGATTGATTTTCTCTCTAGGATTCATGGTTCTCTGCAGGCCAAGCTGTCTCTATGAGCTGTTCCTTTTACATTCTTCCCTGGAGTTCTTTGAAGCTAATCTCTTAAATTTCATCTAGCCCATGAGAGGGAAGAGCCCATTACCTGTTCTTGGCTGTCACTTTATCCCATGTCGGTGCTTTGCATAACCTCAGCTGCTCACTGACAGTGGGGAAATAGAGGCTGTGAAATTTACAGTGAAGAAGTAGCAAGCCATATTGGTTTTGATATCTTCCCAAAGCAGAAATATCTCACTTGGGTTATCTAGATCTCTTTGATGAGCTTTAGGGGAGTCTGTGTTTATGTTTCATGCCATTGAGTCAGCTCTAACTATTGGCAACCCTGTGAATGAGTGATCTCTGCAGTATCCTGTGCTCAGTAGCCCTGGTTACCTCCTGTAGACTTATGCATATGGCTCCTTTTATGGAGTCAGTCCATCTCAATTTCTCTTTTCTTGATGCTTCTGTTTTTCCCAACATTATTATCTTTTCCAAAGAACCTTGCCTTTTCATGACATGCCCACAGTAGGACAACTTCAATTTAGTCATTTTTGCCTCCTGTAATATTTCAGGCTTAGTTTGCTGTAGGGCCCACTTGTTCATCCTTCTGGCAGTCCATAAAGCTCCCCTCAAACAGTGTATTTCAAATGAATCAGTGTTTTTTTCTTATCAGCCTTCTTCACTGTTCAGCTCTCAAATCTGTACATAGTAATTTGGAATACAAGGCTGTGGATGGTCTTATCCTTGGTCTCTAATGACACATCTTTGCTCTTGGTCATCTTTCTTAATTCTTCCATTGTTGCCTTACCTAGCCTCAGCCTTCTCTTGATTTCTTAGTTGCAGCCTCTATTTAAATTGATCACCGAACCAAGGTAAACAAAATCTTTAACAATTTCAATGTATTTATTTAAAGTTGCATATTCCTTCTGTAGTAATGATTTTTCTCTTCTTGATATTCAAAATGAGTCCTACTTTGGCACTCTTTTTTCATTACAAGTCATTTTAAATCACTGCTACTTTCTGCACTTTTTCTTCCATTCCCCGGTAGGATGGTATCATCTGCGTATCTTAAGTTATTGATATTTCTTCCACCAATTTTCACTTTTCCTTCCTCTGAGTTTTGCCTATTTATTAATTAGTTTTTTACAAATGGTACACTGAACCTCAAATTAATAACTGGGCAGTTTTCACTGCCAGTCTTAAATATAGCCATCATTTTAAAGGTTGGTGTACAGAAATGGTGTGTTGAAGCCTGAATATACCTTTGAAATTTGTGTGTGATTGTTAATTTCTAAATGTAGCTTATTTTTAGATTTTAGTTTTTTTGAAAAAACAACTTCTATGTAGTCTACAAAGTTTTATAAGTTAGAAAACTCCCAAATAGAATGGAGTAAGATTTTGTTGTAATTAAATACCCAAACATGATCAGCTGGCTATTTTATATCTATGAGAACACAGAGCTAAGTTGTTCCTTCTTTGTTAGCTGAGAGATAGTTGCTTGTACTGATTGCTACAGCGATGGTGGAATCTGCTTTTGATATGGAAGAAAAAGTACAATAGAATTGTTGAAACTCTTTGGAGGCCAGGCATCCCCATATCTCACCAGAGATTATTCTGCATAATATATGATCTTTATATTTCAGAAGGGTTTTAGAAACTCTTTTTTAGTAATTTGATGGATAAAAGGGTAAGCCCTTTGCTATTTTATTTATTTAAAAATTTATAATTATTGCAACTCAAATTCTGATTTCTAAGAACTGATTATAATTTAACAAATATATTCTAATTTCAGAACAGTTTTGGATCTAAAAAAATATTCAGGACTTTTGAAGGGAAGTGGATTTATAACTGATTTTTAAAATTTCATTTTTACCAGAAGGGATGTTTTAGATCTGGGCAGAAGTTGACCTTTTTCATTATATTTAAAGTCATAGGGGATAGTGTTCTTAGACTGGCTAGAGTAAGTAAAAAATGGAATAATCTAGAATATTTGACATAAATCTCCTAGGAAACTGAGAAAAAAAGTGAGGTGTGTTATACTTTCTCTTAATATTTATTGAGTCTTATTAGAAAGTTGAAGAAAGAAGGTTTTATTATACAGATAAGAATAGGTAAACTAGTCACGCACTTCTAGTTAGGTTTTTGTTTTAATGCATACTGTAAACTATTTTGATGTCTTTGAGTTCTGGACTCTAATTTTTAATTTTTCAAATTTGTTCCTGTATTAGTTTCCTAGGACTGCCATAACAACATACCACAGGCTGTGTCGATAAAATGATATTTATTTTCTTACAGTTGTGTGGAGGATAGAAGATTAAAATTAAGGTGCTGGCCGGGTTGATTTCTACTGGAGGCCTCTGTCCTTGACTTGCAGATGACTGACTTCTTCCTGTGTTTTCACAGGATTTTTGTTCTGTCCTGTCTGTTGTCTGTGTCCTGATCTCTTCTAAGGATAGCAGTCATATTGGATTGGGGCCCACCCTATTCACCTCATTTTAATTTAATTGCCTCTTTAAAGACCCTGTCTCCAAATATAGTTATATCCTGAAGTACTAGAGTTAGGACTTCAGCATATGAATTTGGATGGAATTGGGGGGGGTGGGGGGATGGGGTGCAGTTCAGCCCATAACAATTCCCTTATCTTTTCTTCTTCTGATTATTTGTTGTGGTGTCAACAGGGAAACTGTAATAGAACTGGTTCAGTTTTCACTGCCACTCTTTAATATAGCTTTCATTTTCAACATGAGTTTACAAAATGAGGTGTTGGGGCCTATTTCCCAACATGCTTTTTATCTTTGAGTTCTGTGGATCAAAATCTAGTAACTTTAGATCTTTATTTTAAAATCCTGTATTCTCAGGAGATAAAGCTTTAGAATTTTAATAGATAAGTGTTAGATTCTATTCTGCACAAAGAATCTCTCCGAACCCAAAGAGCAGAACCAAAAGTAATGGCATCTGTTACCCTTTAAGGCTGAAGTAACAATAAACTAAAAAGATAGAGAGTTATTATGCCAAATACTGTATGAAACTCAATTTTATATAACAGGACAGTTTCCTCATATTTCATTAGGTAGTAACACCTGTCCTGCTTTGCTGATTACATCAAATAAGTTTTGCTTACAAAAGATAGCTTTCACAAACTAAGTCTTTGTAATGTGTTAGTTTAGACGTGATATATTTAATAAAGATGTTACTTAAAATAATATTAACTGAACATTATTTAAATATTAGTACTTCTTAATTATCACAGATCTTGTGCCTCCTGCATTTCGTATGTCTTCTCTGTAGAATGGTAATGCAGTAACACACCTCCAAATTTGTGCATATGGAGGGATTTAAAAATGTCATTGCCATGCAGATGTTAGGTGTGTCGTATGTGTTGGGTGTACCACTACTGGGGACAACTTCTGTTTTGACTAAGCAATTGGACTAGCTGACAGACAATTACAACCAAATATCTCTCCAATCAAGGAACTTTGAATATTTTTTGTCACCCTCCTTCTCTATAATGTCCAAGTTAACACATTTTTATTGGTATGACTTCTCTCCACACTCTTTGTGATTTTTTTTCCTCTTTTAAACTTCCCTCAATGTTAATTTTCACTTGAAGTAAAGTATGTAATTAAAATTAGCTTAAATCTTGCCTCCTTTGAGGAATACTTGCTTTTACTGAGTTACTTATTAAAATTTTAGGAATTGCTAAGTAAATAACACAATGAAATATTTAAAAGTTTAAGTTGGAGATAATATATTGAACAAATTATCTGCTATTGATCATTTTCATTAAGCACAATGGGAATATTTTGATTGAAGGGAAAATAATGTTGATTAGGTCAGTTGTCCTTATTTTAAAAAAGTTTTATAAAGACAAAAACTCTAATGACATTGCTTTAATTTTTAGGAACTTTTATTTTGATATTATTTCAGATGTATAGAATTACACATTTTAGAAAATTTGCAAAATTTCAAATTATTACAAAGAATATTTGAACACCTTTCACTATGTCTCTATCTGTATATGTCTTCTTTACCTGAAATATTTCAGAGTATATTGCAAGCCTGGTGCTCCTTTCTCCCATATATGTCCATATATCCTAAAATTAAGAAAATTATTTAATACTACAACAGTACCATTATCAAAATAGGATATTAACAGTGAAATATTGCTATCATTTAATCTACAGATCATATTCAGGTTTCACCAATTGTCTCATTAATGTTTTTTATAGTAAAAGAAAAATGATTCTGCAGCATCCTACATTACTTGTTATGTCTCTTTCTCTCTATCTGGATCATTTCCTTAGTCACTTTTTGTGAACCACAGTTTCACAAGGACCTTTCCTTTTTTTTTTAAATCAGGACAAGCCATTTATTTTATAGAATGTCCCTCATTTTACATTTTTTTTTCCTCATGGTTATATTCAGTTTTGCATTTTTTGCAGGACTATTACAGAAATTATGATGTTCTTTTATGAGCATTATATAGGAGATTCATAATGTGTACTTATCCTATTACTGGTGAAGTTGGCTTGGTTAAGGGCTATGTGTCTCACATTTCTACACTACAGAGTTCCTATTTGTCCCCCTTTGTCATTTGACAATGACACAGTTATTGAGAGGTCTTCTGAAGTAAAACAGAGCCCTATAGTGAATTTGGTCCTTTAAACTTTCATGACAAGTGTTTTATAAAAGAAAACAGCACATAATAGTATAGCTGGTTATATTTAATACATGCTTTCATATACATTTTTCTATGAGGAAGATCAGGAAGGGCAGGTCATCTCTAGAGTGACATAAATTTCAACCCTACTTCCACCATATACGATAGGTATGTTTCTCAATTTGCTGCTTATTCATTCATTCATTATATATTTATTTGTCTAGTATATATATACATATAGTATGTACTTTCTGGGCACTAGATATAGATAAAATTAAATCATTCACTTAGCTTTTAATATTATTTCCCCACCTAGCAGAGATGTGTCAGTAGTGTTGATATAAAGCCCTGGGCGCATAGTAGGTTCACCTCTTGAATACTTGAAGTGATAAAATGCTTTCTCATATGAAATTTGTTTCTACCAGTAATAGAAGGGGGCTTTACACTTGTTCTTTTCTTATTATATTTATGCTATAAAATCTTGTTTCTCACAAAACCATAATTTACTTTCAAAAATACATTTTTTAAACTAATAAGATCTTTGCTTAGCGTCTCATTTATTTTACAAAGGTTAGATGCTTATTTTAGTAATGATTTGTCATTAAAATTATGTCAAAATGTCTTAAAATTGTTGTTGAAACTGTAAACAAACTCATAACATACACAGAGCTAATTATGGATGCCATCTGTTTATTTTTACAAAGCCTTTTTTTTTTTTAAGATCATGGCATTGTCTGCCTATGATAAGCCTCAAGATTATTATAATAAGTCCTATCCTTCAATTAGTGCAGTTTGAGACGGGAAGGCATTTTGTTTGTCCACTGACCTTTTCTCATGTCAAAATGTATGAAATATGACATGTCATGATAAAGAAAGTATTGTGAAGTGCATTTTGAACATGCTTAATTTTTATGAGAAAAGAAATTATATCAAAGCAGCAGATGTGGCCAAAGTTTTATTTAAACTTTTCGAATTTATTCAAGGCTTTAGGTGAGAGACAGATTATCTGTTCTTTGCAAGTGCCGTAAGGGATTTGTTTTAGCTTAGTTAAGGTTAGGAACTTGTAAGCCATCAGTCAAATTTAAAATGATGTGTATTCCTGTTAGTATCTCTGTATGTCAATACATGTTTTTGTACATGTGTATCTCATGTGTTAGTGTAGAAGGCCAGGGATTCCCGTGACAGCATCATCCAAAGTAGTTATCAGCAATTTGCTGAGAGAGCAGAGTGATTTCACTGGCTCGGTTTTGCTATTGTGCATGCTAAGCACTCCCCACGTAAGTCTGGAGGGAAAACAACCTGCAGGATCCATCTGCTCCTTTCTGCTACATTGCATTGATGTAAGAGTACGCTAATCTGGTTGCTTGTCAGGACAGGTTAGTGAAAGCATGCAAGCGGGTGAGACTTAGGCTAGACTAGTGCTTTGGAAAATCACAGCTGCCTCTATAGATGCCATGCTAAGTGTAGCAGAATAGGTTCATTATCAGCCACATTGAGGACTGCAGTTAAATACATAATTTTCAGTTATGAATTAGTTTCAAAATTGAAAGTGTTAAACATTGCTGGACCACATCTAATTAAAAACTAGGAAAAGTAATACAGATGTTTACAAATACTTTTTAGGTATAAGTTTTTCTTATGCTTTGTACTTTATTGTGTTTATTCTTTTATTTTCTTAGTTTTTTTAGTCAAATATCATTAAATGTTAAATGTTATTAACCTTACTTTATCTAGAAATTGTTGAAATTGTCTTGCTTATTTCCATTTATTTACCTATTCCTACACCTATTGACTGGCACATCTTGGCATTGCAGGTTGAGCATCCTGTCACAGAATGTATTACTGGCCTGGACCTAGTCCAAGAAATGATCCGTGTTGCCAAGGGTTACCCTCTCAGACACACACAAGCTGATATTCCCATCAACGGCTGGGCAGTTGAATGTCGGGTTTATGCTGAGGTAAATGAATGATGTTGGGAGGAAGGATGGTGGTTGTATCTGAGTCTTGAGACCCAAAGTATATAGTTAAACAACAAGGTAAAGTTAGGTTTTTATAATCTGTGTCAAGTATTTGATTATGTAATCCAGAATTGAACCAGAAAATAAGGTTAGATAATTTTGACATAATTAAAAATAATTTTAAAGGATTGAGTTTACCTAATTTTTGAGTGTGTTTTTTTTTCTGGATGGAGAAATAGCTACTGATCAATCAGTTTAAGGAGCAACAAAGCATTAAATAATCTTGTGCTTCAATGGACCATGGTTTTTGTTTTGTTTGCTTTGTGTTTGTTTCGTTGTTTTAAACCACATTTGAAATAAACAGAAGCATTGTTTCTGTATTGTTTAAGAGCCTGCCCTGAGTACACATTAGATGTTATTTCAATATTTACTTAAATTTTTCCAACAGTTTTTTTCTAAAAAGTTTATCCCTTATGATTTCATGAAAGGGTTGAAATTTAAATTGCCAAGCTTTTAATAAAACTTTTCATTCATAATTTTAATTACAGATTTTACTTATAAACTCTAAGCTCAGTATAGTACATTTACATCAATTTATAAGTATAACTATATAAATCAGATAATAAAGCAGTCAACATCTGAAAATGCTTTTTTCATATACTTAAAACTATAATGTAAGGAAACGTTTATACTGTCTTTTACCTTTAGACATTGAAGCCCACCTGTCAAAATAAAAATTAAATTAGCAGTATCTGTGTTTAAGAATACTGGAAGTTGTTTGAAGTGTTGTTTAAGGATCTTGAGAAATATGTTTTGGCTTTGTTATTGTTAATGCTTTTTATTTTATTTGAAGTGTTATTCTTTTCTCTCATTATTATAACACTAAACTTAGGTAAATTTTATCCTGATTTTCTAAGGTATGTACAAATTGAGCACATGTCTACTACCACGTGGAAAACTTTTTTCAGGATTTTATTTGAAGAACAAAATTCTCAAATTTCACCATATGTGAGCTGTTTTAAGAAAAAGAAAAAATATCTTTAGTACACTACACTTGTTGTTCTTAACTTGAGTATGTTTTGATGTAGTGCTTAAGTTATTTTATTTTTGCCCAAGGCATTCTAAGAAGATTTATAAAAAGTTGGAATTTTACCAATTTCAGTAAAATACAATCAAGGGCAGATTCAATTCTGCTCACAATTCTGTTTGATTTTTAAATATACTTCTAAGTTATCTAGAGTGTAAGACAATAATATTCTGAAATCTGTGATTTGATAAGTACTGTATGTTGAAAAATAGACCTATAAATGCTTCGTCAGTGTATAAATATTTAACCTTGCGCTGGTTTATGTTTCAAAGATTGTGCTTTCTTTCCTTTTGACTTTCAGGACCCTTACAAGTCTTTTGGTTTACCATCTATTGGGAGATTGTCTCAGTACCAGGAACCAATACATCTACCTGGTGTAAGTCATTAAGCTATAATACCAAGTGAGGGGTTAAAAATTCTGATTTATGTCATACTTTTATGTGAAAGCATGTCACCCCCAAAGGTTATAAATTGAAAGACAAGTGGAATTCATGGGGAATCACAGTTTTTTGTTTTTTAATATTTAGTATTTTATAATGTGTAGGAAGTCAGAATTCACTTAATGGGAAGTCTGGCAACATCTGACTTCTAAATCTATATAAATTATACTTTACAATGTTCCCAATTCTCTCAAAAATTGTAATTAAACAGCATGGAATCCTAAGAATGGGAAATGACTTTTCTATGTAAAATTTAACCATTTAATAAATCTAATCCAGTATCCCTGTATAGTCAGTTGTCAAGAAATTCAAGCACAACATCAGCTTGTTAATTAAAATGGATTAAGGAAAACAAACTACCTCATTTTGTTAAGCATCATGGGCTTAAGTACATTATTTATACCAGTTAAAGAAAAGTGACCAATGCCCACTTTATTCCATAGTTCTTTTATATTTAATAGTTGTTCCTTAAATAGTTTTTCTTGCATAAAAAGAACAAGGACATACCCTTTTTTTAATCAAGGTAATAAGTGTGTGTGTATATATACATATACACACACATACACACACGTATATATATACATATATATATACACACACACACACACATATATATATGACATGATGTTAGCTGGTG
This sequence comes from Pteronotus mesoamericanus, assembly GCF_021234165.1. Classification (NCBI taxonomy): domain Eukaryota; kingdom Metazoa; phylum Chordata; class Mammalia; order Chiroptera; family Mormoopidae; genus Pteronotus; species Pteronotus mesoamericanus. The sequence continues at coordinate 2,615,723 of NW_026555109.1, forward strand.
GATGACAAGACAGTACCATCTGTGAATATGATTATTCAGTTTGATTACTGGCATGAAGATGGTGAAAGATTACAGGGAGAGTTCTAAATTTGAAGATGTTATTGGATATATGATTTATTTCACTTTTTAAAATTGTTTTTGCCCATGAGCTTTCTAAAGGGACTTGACCCTTTCTAGGGTTGGAGACTCCATGCTGTGTTCAAAGCCAGAAGGGAGAAAAAAATTGTAAAGATTTAACAGGCATTATGTGATATTGAATAGCAGATGAGAAAACAAGTATAGGGACACATCTAAACTTTTTTTAATCAAAGAAAAAGTATTATAAGAACTCATAATGATTACTCCAGTTGTTAGAAGTTTTCACCATGTTGTAATAGCTCACAGAATGTCAAACATTTTGCCCTTGCAAGTTTTTGCAATTTGCAATTTTCAAACGTGAAACCTGTTGAAAGCACAAGTGATAATGGACAACTATACCCCCTACAGTCTTTGTCCCTCCAAATCTTTCTTCAATTAATGCTGCGGCAGGAATTTTATGTAATAACATTTGTGGTTGTGAGCCATCCATAGATAGAAAAAACAATTAAAATGCCTTAAATGTTCTGCTTACTGCTGTTATTTGCTTGTGTGAATGTTGCATGTCAGCTAAATGGACCAAGGAATAGATAAAGCAATTGGGTGCGGGAGAGTGCACACTAAGCTTTGTCTATCATTATTGCTGGGAGCAATCAAATTGATGTCAGCAGGACAGTAGATGCGTTGACAGCTGTAATTATGTATCTCCATGGTGATCACTTTTGGCCTGTCATGGAGGCCCGTGAGTCCCCTGCCTTGGAAGCATTTAATCAGATTGGACTGTCACTTGTCAGGTAGACATGGCGGGCTGGGAGTTGTGCTGGGGGGAGAGGTGAATTGAGAATGAGGGGTGGGAGGTGGCTTACAGTTTCGCGAGTCCACTGCTGGTACACAAGAAAGATATTTAAATTATGCCAGGGGTTTCTGAGCAGTGGTTTAAGACTCTCATACATATATGCTTGGGTGTTTTCCTCCTTGCATTCTTAAACGAAATCAGTCGTTTTAAACATAGGAATTCCTTTGTGTCTCTTACCATTTTGGTCACAAGAATACACACTTCAGAGTTAACTTATGGTTTGTACTTTTCACATGCTTCTTTAAGCCTAAAATTTACTTCTGTTGCAAACACAAGGGCTTTCTTTTTATCTTTGGCCACCATATCTATAAATTTGTTATTTTCATACTGCAATTTTGCTCTGCTCATAAATTTGTGGATAATTTTGTTTGACTTTATTCTTAAAGCTTTTGGTACAAGAGCTAAATTTTTTTTTATATATTTAGTCTTTTTTCACTTGGAGGAATGCTGTGTTCAAAGCATTGATTTTACTTGATTTTACTTTTAATTCATTGTTAGACATTTTAAAAAGCTGGTTATTATTTGGAAAAAGATGCATAAACAAATTGTAAGTGGGAGTTTTCTTTGTTACACTTTTAAATTGGGAATGTTGATTTGCTTATACAAAGATACGTGTTGATTATATATAATACATCTTGATTTTAATCTACATATTTTTACATGAAAATGACATATCTTCTGTAATCATAATTTTGATAAATAACAAAAACATAGTTATATCTGGTGGCCCGAGGTAACCTTACTCTTGGGATGCTTTTATTTAAGGTAACTAAAATTTTAAATTATGAATCACAGGAGAATGTAATAAATATTCTTTATTGTCTGATTTTATCAGTGGGTTGAAAATCAAAGTCCCACACTGGCTTTATATCACTTTATATAGCAAATCATGGAATATATTAAAAGATAAAAGTTCTAGAACTTGTATCAATCTCAATTTTAAATACAGCTTTAGCAAGCATGCTATGGTTTTAAATAATACATTGGGGTAAAATGAGCTCTTAAACTTTTTGCGACTAAAATTAAGAAATTGCAAGATGTCTTTTCTGTTGTGTAACTTGATTACAAGTTGCCATTTTGGGCTATTTAAATGTGGGAGAAGACAGATTATGATTTATTGCTTTCACAGATGCCCCATTAATTCTTTTCTAGTTTATACAAACACTGAGAATTTTATAGAACTTCAGTTTATGTCCAAAAGTATGTTTTTGGAAAATAGAAAGCGAAGGATATTTTTAAGTGCACTGAATGACTTTCATTTAAAATTAAGGTTTTCCTATATGAATGTGAGTGCAAATATAAATCTCCATATTTTTGTGTTTACAAATACCAAAATAAAAGCATTCTGGGTTAGTTATAATGTTACCTTCTGAAACCTTACAAAGAGAATAATAATAGTGTGACTTTTTAAAGAGAATAAAACTATGCTTTATCTTTTGATGTCACTGTAATAAAGCCATCATCATGTCCTCACGTGGATATCCTAGACAAGAGGTTCTACATACGGTCCCTTGGCAATTGCCTGAATTAAAATATTAAAGGCCTAACAGCCGCTGAGTTGACCTTTTTCTGCCTTGCTGCAGACAGATGAGCTGCCGTTTATTAGGAAGTCTTCTTCCCACAGGTGAGGAGCTACGTGAGCTTCCACTTTTCTCTTCCCACCCCTTTACAATGTTGGGCATCAAAGTCCTGCTCTTCTAGCAACTTCCATTAAATTCTTCCATTTGCAAGACCCCTAAGACATGCTTGATGGTCTTAAATAGTATTTGGATTAGCTTTAAGTACTTCAGATTCCAAAACTTAAAGACAATAATTTAATAACTATTTCATCCTCAGCAACTGCTCGTTTAAAAAGTTTTACATGGCTAACCTCTGTGCCTTATTGCTGGTATCAAACTGGGAAATGAAAACAAGGATCAGTGACATACTAACTAACTTGTTGGCTGGTTAACAGCAATCGGACTCTTCAAAAGAATTTTTTGAACTGGTACTATTTTTTTCCCCTCATGAAAATTGCAAAATCAGAACTCTATTTGGGGCTGTGTCCTTACAAAGCAAATCCATGAAAAAAGCTGTGTAAACATTAAAGTTTCAGGGGCTAACAGTAACAGAAAAAAGGTGTTTTACAGTTGAGAGGATGAGGCAAAAAGGGAAAGTGTTACAGACATGAAAGCTCCAAGACTAGCTTTCCAATAGAGCTGATGAGCAGAGCTCTCAAGTCCTGCTGCATGGCTTGACTGGGGTCCTCAGTGGAACTCTCAGAAGGGTATAGTGGGAGCGTGATTAGAAGGGGCATCATTCATGCTATGCGTCAGATGGAGACACCATCAAAAAACTACAAATGCATTGCAGGATAGTGATGTATAAAGGCTACTTTTTCTCTTTCCTGTTTATTCGTTTCTTCATTTAGTAGGAGAATGAAAAATATGTTGGGCAGCATATTAAAAGACCAAGATATTTTGGTCTCTATATATTTCTAGATTGTTGCTGTTTTCTAGAAGTTAAATGTTGAGATTGAAATTATTCACCTGTTCCGTAGTCATTAAATTTGTTCTTAGCAAAACATCTGTCTGTACAATATGAAGTTACTTTCATTTTTTTTTTTTTTTTGTCCTCTAGGTCCGGGTTGACAGCGGCATCCAACCAGGAAGTGACATTAGCATTTATTATGATCCAATGATTTCCAAAGTTAGTTCTGTTTCTTGATGGCTTCTTTCAGTTTTCTTCTGAAAAGGCAATGGACCTGTTTAATTAAAAAGTTTGAAAATGGTCCTTTATTTGATTCATGTGCTAAAATTAAACAAGTACTATGTACTGATGGAAAAGTGAAAGCTGAATAGATTTTCATTTAAGGCAGACATTTCAACGTCATGTTAGTTTGCAACACTCCCTCCTCCCCTATCAAATCAAATCAAACTACTAACCCGCCCTCCTCCCCAACCCCAATAACAAATTTACCTAACCAATGACAGAAATCCAGACTATTGCAGTGAGGAAGGGTTAACAGCATTTTGTTGCCTATTCCTGAAAATTGCCTGTGATAAATAAAGCTAATGAATGGCAGGTGATGTCAGAGTTTGGTTGATAGTCTGTGTGTGTTAGGGTACTTTTATCTTTTCTCTTCAAATTTTATAAATCACTAATTATATAGATTTGTCATAATTAAATTTTATGTAAGAGTACAGGGTGTCTTTTTGGCTACGAGTCTTTGAAATTTGACTTTCCTGCTTACATTAACAACTTTACTCAAACCTTTAGATTTTTAAAAAATGTTTAGAATTTTAAGATCTTAGAAAATGTAAAATTCTGGTACCATAGTTAGAATTGTGTGTTTTATTTAGGAAATCCTATTTTTCTCTGAAGTTTTATACTTGAATTGAAAGGTGGCTTTTTTATTAAAAATCTTATTTCTCAAGATGGTTTCCCCTGTTTTTTTCTGGGGTACTTTTAAATAGCTTCAGTAAACAATTTTTTAATTTTCTTTTTTCATTTGTTTTTACACTTGTATTGTTAAATGAGCTTTAGGTATTTTGTTTGTTAGAGAAACATTATTTAAAAAAATAGAATAAATTGATTTAAATAGATAATGGTTTCATTTTTAGATGAATACATGTCTGTTCAGAAGCAGTTCTGAAAATTAATTCAAGCTAATTAAAATACTAAAATGTACTAAGTGTATTACACAAATGTTTTGAAAGTACTAAAATGCAAGTTGACTAATGTAATAACCAGAAAAGTCTTTCATGAATTCTTAAGGTGTTATCTTACTGCTAATATGTATAAGATATATGTAAGTAAGCACAGAATCATATAGAACAGTAAATTTTTTTTAGCTTCTATTGTATGTTATTTGTAAATGTTAGCTATTCAGGGTATCAAATTTGGAAATCATAGAGAAATAGGGAATGGAACATTTACCTAATCTTCCACTAGTCCAGATGTTTCATTTTCATATCTTTTCTTTTAAATGTTTATGCTTATTTTTGTTCATCTCAAATAGCTCTTTACTATGATAGTGAAATATAGGAGAAGAGTTTGAAGTAGCTTGATTCTAATATTTACTTAGAAAAATCTTAATTGACATACTTAATATAAACTGACTCACTGTGAAATTTGAAAGATATTATGGGAAATCTGTCATGAAATATTTTAATTTTTAATAAGGTGAATTTTTTTATAGATTGGTATATGTATCTATATAAATTTTTTTGTTTGCTTTTAGCTGGTCACATATGGTTCTAATAGAACTGAAGCACTTAAGAGAATGGAAGATGCACTGGATAATTATGTTATTCGAGGTAAAAACAAGCATTTGATGTCCTGTTGTCATCCATCCAGTTCTAGAAAATAGCATGAAGATTTACTAATCAGGGAATTTGATTCAATATTTGCTTATAATTTGTTTAAGTGGAATAAGAAAAGCTTGAATTAATTAAACTGACATACTAATTAGGAATAACTTTTATTTTCTTTAGCCGTCCTATACTTTGCATGCATTTATATATATGTATATATATCTATATCTATCTATCTTACATCATATTATATTATATAACTTAATTTATGACCTTTCCTAGATGAACATTTAATATTTTATAGCTATACATTACATGTAAAATAGTTTTTCATTCTGAAGACTGCCAGTGCAGTTTGACAGCAGATTTGTTACATTATTGTCTCTGTATTTTTTTAAAGTATGAAACTTGAAAATGTATGGAGATGTGAAATACAGCGGCTTACAGTTTACTAACTTGAGGGTAGAAGGAAGAGTTCTTTGCTTCTATGAATTAGGACAAATTATAGAATATTTTCAAGCAAATACAATTTTGTGACCTTATGTACATATGGGATAATTCTGATACCAAAGGGTGAATCTGTAATCCTTTAGGGTATATACTGATAACTAATTTAGGAACAGCCATTACATTTAAAGAATTAAAGTTATACTAATTCCCCTTTAGGAGTAAGTTGCATTCTAAATGTTATTAGCAACTTTCCATTCATAATGAAAAGGTCATTTTACTTTAGCCTAACATAAATTATCATCAACTTCAAAATAATGGACTTTAATATCAAACTTAAAGTGTAAAATATAAATTCACTTTGAATTATGAAAGACTCATGTAGGAAAGACCATATATAAACAAGATTGAAAGCCCATTTTAGGTCATTCTCAGTGTTGTGTGCTGGATTATAAGCTTTCATTGCACCCTGGTCCGCTTCCCCAAAGCATTAACCATAACTGTAGTTAATGAATTAGTTGGGTAATTAATTGCTAAATGTTGGTTTGCCTCATAAGAATATTAGGTACATTAGGGCAGTGATGGTGTTTATCTTATTTACTTGTGTATTTCAAATTCTTAGCAGTGCTTGACACATGGTAGGTGATTAATATTTGCTGAATGAATTACTAAAAGATTGAGTAATAACTATGCCTATTTCAAGGAGTTTCTAGTAAATTTGGTGTGAAAATAAATACATAAAAATAAGTATAATATAGATAGGTAGATATCTCAATAGTGGAGTGAAAAAGTAGAGTGAGAATTCAAATGTGGGGAGGGTATCTGTCTTTCCTCACCTCCCCCTTTTGGTCCTTTGAAAGTAACATGAGTACTGATTTAGGACTCATAAGTGGCAGCATTTTAAAAAAGATTGGTAACTTACTCTGTAGGTAAAAGTGATGGCACACTCAGAAGTGTGACTTGCTATTGAATTTTGGAAAAACAATCTGGCATTAGACATTAAAGTAAAAGTACATGCCCTTGGCCCTAGCTGTTCAGTTCTGGGGACTCTTTCCTACAGAGTTAAAAGACCGAACTGTGATGATGTTTACAAGGACATTTACAAAAGAACTGTTTGTAGTAACCTAAATTCTGACCCACCACAGTGTCCACTAAATGGATGAATGATTGAATAACTTAGTGTGCACATTCACTATAAAATTCCAGGCAGGTCCATATGTGTTGTTAAAGACTTGATGACATGTCCATATGTGTTAATGTAAAAAAACAATTCGCAGAATTATATGTAGTACAATCTTATATTAGTTAAACCACCACTTTCCAATCCTAAAATATGTTTAGTTGTGTTTGAATGAGCATAGGCAAAGATGTGATTATATACATATCAGATGAAAAACATGCAAATATTTATGTGTTTATGAATATATTATTTTAGCTCAGAAGATTTATCAAAGAGGGGTTTTTCTTGATACATTACTTCTAGGCTTTATTTCAGGCATTTTTAAATCTAGAGAAAAGTTGAATGAACTGTATATTGGATACATGTACACTGCTAACCTAGATTAATTATTAAGTTTTTCTACATTGGCTTTTTTCTTCATCTTTTTCTTTCTCCATTTCTTTCCTTTCTCCTTCTTCCTAATCACCCTCCCTTTTTCATTTCCTCACTCCCCTTTCTCCTCTTTTTTTTCCTGAACTATTTAAAAGAAAGTTGCAGATGTCATGACACACCACTCCTAAATACTTTAGCATACATCTTCAGGGTAAGATCAAGAACCACAATACCACTGTTACACCAAAGGAAATTAACAGGAATCTCATAATATCATCTAATGTACTCTCCATATTCAAGGATCCCTTATTGTCCCCAAAGTGTCTTTTTAAGTCATTTTTAACCTTACAGTCTAGTCACAGTTTACACTTTATTTTTGGTTATGTATTGTTATTATCTTGCTCTCTTTGTATTTTATGTTTTAGAAGAATCAGGAAAGTTTTCTAATAGAATGTCTTACATTCTAGATTGGAGTTCCAGTAATGTTCCAGTGCATGCACTTGGGAAATGAACTGGAAAGCTGGGGGTTACAGTTGGAACGTGGTTTATTTTGAATTGGTGATTTTGAATGTGGTGCAGTTACTGGAAACTAGATGATTTTTCGGTGTGTCTATGAGACTAGGTAGCTTTAGCTGAAGACTAGTTTATTTGGAATGAGATCCGAAAACCTGAGTGGTGGGATCATCCACACAGGGTGACATGTGTTAGGATCAGAAGGAAGGTCATGAGTCAGGTAACATATGTTCTATAGTGAATGTTGGGTTGTGGCAAGGATGTTGACAGATGACAGGATTGAAGAAGATTTTATGACCAGATAAAATAAACCTTAATAAAACAGGTTTTTCCAAGGATTAGAATCGGTAATATTCTGGAAGAGACAGTAGATCGCAAGGAAGTATGTGAGGGTTGCTGGAGAAGTGAGATTCTTAAGGGCACTGAGGCTTTCAGGTGAGGCTAGGAGGTAGATGGAATGTTTTATGAAGATAGTGAAACAATAGACTTGACTGATGATGGAGCAGGAATCTCAGAAGATGTTGTGGAATCACTTGGAGAAGAGGGAAGAGGGGTTTTGCAGTGTTGGGGAATAGTTGGGTCAGTGGAGATTCTGACAATGAGGGATGGTCAGAGAAACTTGTACTCCCGGTGATGGGTGCAGAGTCCCAGCAATACCCTGGAGGAAGATGAGCACTTAGGCTCAGAGGTATTCTTGGGGGGCTGGGTCTGTATACTTCATCAAAATAATTTTTAATTCTGTTTACTTTTCTTTGGCCCTGCTGTCCCATGCTACCACCGTCTATATTGTGGACTAGCAAATAGCTTCCTGAGTGGGTTCTCTGTAGCTTCTCTTTACCTGCATCAATCCATCCTTCAGTATGGACTGAATAAATGTTTTAAAGTATAAACCCAATCAATGATCACTTCCTTGCTAAAATCCATTTAGTTTCTTCCCATTTCCTTCACATGGATGCCATAGTTTGATTTACACCACTTTCTCTCATGCCTTTTTTCCCCACTTCACTATTGCTGTCCTCTCTCGACCTGAGGACCTTCATAGTTAGGCTATTTTCTAAACACCTATAACAAAAATAATAAAAGATACAATGACCTAACAGAGATGCAGTTTAATTTCTCTTCCATGTAATAGTCCAGAAAGGATGTTGTCAGCAGCTGTTAAGGTGACTCTCACATTCACAGCAAATGGTTTTCATTTTGGGGTCCAAAGTGGCTACTTTCATGCCTATTGTCAGGTCTTAGCAGGAAGGTGGCAGGGGGAGGGGAGCTCATGTTCATTTTTTCAAAAAAATTCAGGGTATAAATTAGAAGGCACTCACTATTTCTGCTCCCGTGCTATTGGTGTATAGTCATATGGTCATACCTAGCTACTAGGAAGCTGAGAAGTATAGTTGATATCAAGTGGCCATATGCTAAGCTAAAAAGTAGAATTTCTTTTATTAAGGGAAGGGAGGAAGAATAGATATAGGTGGATGACTAGGGAAATAGGAATGTATACATGCATCTGCTCATTTGTGGGGGGAAAACACATACACAAGATCAGAACTAATAGGATGGTGTACCTATAAGGGACGTAGGGAGAATCTGGTGGAAACAATTGGGCAACATGAAACAAAATACATGGCACTAAGGGAAGAGACTTCTTTGATTATATATTTTTGTGTAATTCTGACTTTTAGATCTATGGTAATATTTCAAAATAAGTAAAATCATTAATGTTCTAGGAGAGTAACTCTAAATGGAATGCAAACAGAAACAACTGGACAGGAGTCTATAAATAATATGCTGAAGGAGAGAGAAAAAAAGCTAACCTAAGTAATTTTTAGCAATATGTTGACTGATGTTTGTAGGCTAAAGACAAAATATAAACAACTATTAAATTCTAGTTAATAGGTTTGTTTTGCCTAGTTCATAAATTAGCAGTTCTGAAACCAGTTTATGTATATTCTGGGATTGAGGAAATATATATATATATTTTAGATAAGAAGAGCCAGGTTTCTCACTGTCAGGAAGGAGTTACAGATGTGGGAATGGATAAGGGTAGACCCCTTTGGTGTTGAAATGAAATTGAAGGTATCAGTATGAATGAATGATGGTGCATCTGTGTGCACATATGTAAACACATTCTCTAGTTCAGAGTTTCTCAACTTGCACACTATTGACATCTTGGGGTAGACAGTTATTTGTTGTGGAGGGCCTGTCCTGTGCATCGTAAGATATTTATCAATATCGTTGGCCCCTACCTACACAAAATGACAGTAGCATCTCCTCAGTGTGTGTCCTGGGGGGCAGTCACCCTTAAATGAGAACCGTTGGCCTGCCTGGAGGTCACAGAAGCATTGATACCCATAGCAATGAGCCCACCAAACACTTAGATCTAGTTTTGTAAATATCATTCATCCATAAATGGAATCAGTACTCTTTGATAACATAGCTGATTTCAGGAAGATTTTAAAATGAGCCCAAAATATCTTGTATAAGAAAGTAATTGAGTATGCAAAAATGATAAGTCAAAAAGAAATAGGAGCCAGCTTTAAGAGGCTCCCACTGGCCACTCAGGGAAAACTTCAGCAAGGAAATAAAGAATGCTAGCAATTTATTATTAAGATGCATGGAATAAAATAAGGATCTCTGAGTCCTTACTGATATATATGTGTAAGAAAGATAATTGAGGGAGGAGGGACAGCTCTTCTTTACAGTAGATTTTTAGCTAGTAAGTATAGAAAAATCACCACTTGGCAAACACCAAATTGTCTTGGTAAGAATCAATGATGGTTGCTAAAATTAGTACATGAAAATTTATTAAGTATAATGGGAAAAATAGTACCTTTAAAGTTGAAAAACCTAACAACTTACCCAAATGATCAAAATGAACATCACTGGTGATGGGGCATATCAACATGTGCTTCTTGATAAATGCTGAAAAGAGCATATCATTTCTGTGACATTCTTTTCAAAAATGTATAACGTGAATATAATCAGGAGAACACATCAGACAAATCAAATTGGAAGACAGGATACAAAATAAATAGCTTGTACTCTTAAAAAAAGTGTTAAGGTCAAGAACACAAAAGTGGATTAACTTATCTAGATCAAAGGAAACTAAGGACATATGACAACTAAATGTAATGTGTCATTCTGGATTAGTTCCTGGACCAAAACAATTGTTTTTTCTTTTGTAGTAAAGGTCATAAATGAGACAATTGGTGGCATTTAAATAAGGCCCATAGATTAGATAATGATACTGTTATCAATGTTAATTTTCTGATTTGGTCATTGTACTGTGATTACATAAGAGACTTACTTTGGTTTTAGGAAATATACACTCAAGTATTTAGATGTTAAGTGCATCATGTCTGCAGCTTACCCTGAATGTTTAAGGAAAAAAAAATGTGTGTGGAGAGAGAGGGAAGAAAATAAAATGAATGATAAAACAAATAAATATGTTAAGATGTTAACATTTGTAGAATCTGGGAAAAGGACATACAGTAATTCTTTGTATCCTACTTTTGTGAAGTTTCTATAACTTTGAAATTATTTCAAATATAAAATGTTTTAAGAATAAGTGAAGAGGAGCATGCACCCTCCTCTCCCCAAAGCTAACATGTAAGGAATAAAAACAGGCATTTGTGATTAAAAAATATGTTAAGAAGGACACCAAAGGGACGACAGTTTACTCTCTAGTTTGATAACTGTGTAGTAGTTTAACTTTTCCCCCCTGAGTTGATTATGAGCTTTTGTTAAAGAATCTTTAGAGCAAAAATATAATTTAGTTAAAGTTAATTTCTGCATTCCCATGTGAAAAACAGTGGCTTTTGGCCTCTGTTTGATCCTGGCAGTGTGTGGAGCTAATGTCTGGCCAGTGTTTTGGAAGCAGCAGGTAGTCAGGAGAAAGCTGCTCCTAGGGGTCCTCTCTTCTGTTGGCTGGTCATGATTTCCCATACAGATGGGACTTCATGAACTTTGCCAGAGGTCATCCTCAATTCCCAGTTTAAAACTCAGAGTCATAATTTTTATGAGTGATTAATAGTATTGTTAAAATTATAAACCAAGTCTCAGAAAGTACCTCTACTGTCTGCTTACTGTTTGAACAAGGATTGGTTTAAACAGTATTGTTTTTCCTGGGACATAGAAAGAAACTAAACTAAGTCCAAAATGGTATTTTTCAAATATGTAGGATATCTTTGAACAGATCAGTGATTTTTTTTCCATTTATCTTATCTTTTGAGCTTTTAGACATAAAATAATTTTTTTTTATTATTCCTGTTTGGCTAATATATAGTAGTTTTGGGGGCAGTTGAGTCACCTAGATTCTGGTTATCTGACATTAGCCATTATTTTACCTTATAGTCATTAGGAAAGAAAAACACAATGATTTGATTTTATATAGTAATATATAATATTATATTCCAAGAATATTAAAGAAAAAATGCTTTGGTGTATTCATTTTACTCCTGAAACAGAATTTGTCAAGGTAAAAAAATATATTTTCATGCTGCATTTACTATTCAAGTAGAAAGATTTTTAAAAGTCCTTGTTGCTTCATTTGTGTGATTGAGTAGCTCTTTGATATCCAAAATATAAGTTAATATTTACTTTTAATTATTTTGAGTTGTGTCCTCTAAAATCAGTACTTTTTCAATTTTGAATGTGGAATAAAAATAAAACATACGATTTATCTTATAAAACTGCATACATTTTAATTTTTTGAATGTCATTAGTGGGCATCAGAAAATAACCTTATTTTTGTTCAATATATCATTAACTATTTCTGAAAGCTATGTTATATTTTACTGAAGACAGAGTCTGATGCCAACTATTTTGGCATTAGCCATACTAAGAGAAAGCCAGAGAAGTCAAGTATGAAGTATATAAAGTAAACAGTATCATTTGTATTTAACTGGAGGAGGTAAGGATAAAAATCCTGAGTTAGAGTGCCTTTCTAAGTTATTTACTATTTATGCAAAAAAGCTTATAAATCAACACATTCGGAATTGTTAATTTGCACATAACGCTTTTTTTTTTGAAATAAAATTACAGCTGTATCTTGATCTAACTTTCATCCTTTCCTGTAAATTATACATGAATAATTTTTGTTTTTCATTTCTCTGTTTCTCAGTCTGTTTTGGATACCTTTGCATGGATACTCACCTTCATTCTTCTGTATGTACATTCTAATCTGACTGCTATTCTGAACTCATCATGTAGACATCATCAATCTTGTCTCACAGGCATCTCAAATTTAACTGGTCCTGAACTTTTCCTCTCAAGCTGTTCCTTTTTGTGTAAAGGGCATTTTCTATCATGTAGAGCCAGAAGTTTAGGTGTTGTGCTTAACTTATCTCTCCCATTGTTGATAGCTACTATGCCACCAAGTCCTGTCTGCTTCCTAAATCTCTCTCAAGTCCATCTACTTTTCTTGATCTGTTTTGTCCACACCCTACCTGTGGGCTGAGGCCTTGCCATTATTCAATATGTCTTCTGCAATTGTCTGGTAATGGTTTTTCCCATCTTCAGTCTTGCCCCTCCCAATCCCTTTTTCAGTAGCAACTTGAGTGATTCCTGGAATGTACGTATCTAGTCATATCTACCCCTATTTAAACCATTCTGGTTGCTCTCAAAGTAAAGTAAAATCTTTGCATGGCTAACAGACCCTGAATGCCCCTGTTTGACTTTTCAGACACACTGTTCTCTCTTTTGCCTGTACATTTTGGCCATGGTGTCCTTTCAGTCTCACCCTAGAAATACCTGGTGGTATTCATTTGCTTTTTCAGCAGCACAAATTCTTACATAATTTAAGTTCCTTCCTAATATTACCCATGTTTGTGTCCTTCTGCATCTTTATTTTCTTTCCCAGCCAGGAAAATTAGTGTAAGTCAGAAATATGTCCCTTTTCCGGGAACACCCTACCTGTCATTTCCTGTGTGTATAAATCTCTCTGGCAAGATATCACCCTTTTCTTCTTCAAAAGGGCTTTAGTTTTGTCTGTTCATAAAATATACATCGAAGAGATTCATTTCCTTATTTAGTCTGTCCTCTTTCAAGGAATCTTTTATCTTAAATTCTTGCCTACCTATTTTGTCTTTCTAAGCATCCTAGCACCCTGCCTTTAATTGCTCTTCATTTTTGACTGTCCAAATATTACGTAAACTATAGGCAGATGTCACATTTTACAGTGATTTTTTTGGGTATATTGGTTTCACTAGAAGTTTCTTATACCTTCTGATACTTTCCCAATAGGTAAATGTATAATTACAAAGTTTTTAGAAACATTAGTTATTGAATATGGGCTAAGTTATTACCCACAGAGCAAGGTCGGGATAACTGTATTTCTCCTGGGAATGTGAAATATATATTTATTAAGTTGTCTATATGTGATAACTCCTTCCATGGATTATTTGTGTAGCTAAAGGAATAATATTAATATTTGAATTTGGAACTTTGTCTAAATGTTTTGAGGTAGTTTAAAGAAATTGAAAATCGGGTTTTATAAAATTTTAAGCACATGGTATCTTCTGAGTCAGAAACAGATGCTCAGAATTGTTCATACGATTGCTCTATGGTCTGTTATAAAGAGAAGCATAGAAAGGATATATTAGATTGTTAATATTAGTTGGCTTAGCGATAAGAATTCATACTGTAAAGATATGTCCTTTTTTCCCATGTATATACATTATGGTATAGGGTAACCTTCTGTAACAAAGATTCTTAAATACAGTGGTATAAATAAGATAGAAATTCATTTGCTTCTCATGTAACACTCTGACTAGTTCATGCTGATGGGGCAAGTTAGTGTTTTGTGGTCTTTCCGGGAGACATGCACACAGGCACACACTCACCTTACTTGCTCTGCTTTGTTTGCATTGGCAATCTGAGTTCCATCCAGCCGTATCAGAAGTTCATAGGAAGAGAGAAGGAAAGAAAGTCCAAGCAAACAATTCTTTTTTCCATGTGAGGCCAGAGTTGGATACATCACTTTAACTTTCAGTCTTTTGTCTAGGAATTAGTTTATCATAGCTAGCTATATAAGGTAGATAGGAAAGTAGAGTCTGTGTCTAGGTGGTCTTTTCTTCAGCTACAACTCTATTACTGTAGAAAACGTAAAAATCAGATTTTAGGAGAAACCAGTTTGTCACAATATACTTATGTATTTAAAAATATTTTATATGTATTACTATTCTAATTTATATTATACTTAACTTTATATAAATTATCCAGTTTCTCCAGATCACAGTTTTCTTATTTTTCAAGTTGCCTTTTTCCTTGTAATTTTTTATATCTATCACTGGTTACAGAAATTTCCCCAAAAGCAGATTCTATACTGTTTGCTCTTATTTTTTTCCCTGT
This sequence comes from Pteronotus mesoamericanus, assembly GCF_021234165.1. Taxonomy (NCBI): domain Eukaryota; kingdom Metazoa; phylum Chordata; class Mammalia; order Chiroptera; family Mormoopidae; genus Pteronotus; species Pteronotus mesoamericanus. The sequence goes on from NW_026555109.1 coordinate 2,630,808, forward strand.
GATATCTTATTGTGACATGAGTAGTAGATATATAATAAATGTTGATACATGTAGATTAACTTGCTCAGAATATCAACAGTGTTAAAACCTCACAGCAAATGGTGGCAAACTTTTTCGGTAGAGAGCCAGAGATAAAATATTTAGACTTTGTGGATCACATAGTTTCCATTGCAACCACTTGCCTCCATTGTTGTACCATGAAAACAACCATATGTAAACACTGCTGTGTTCAAATAAAACTTTATTTACAAAAATAGGTGGTAGGCCAGTTAGACCTGTAGGTCATAGTTTGCTGAGACAGCATTATAGGATGGATACATGCTCTAGATAGAAATAGAAATCATCTTAGATTTGTGGAGCTGCATCGTTACAGGATATGAAAGTAGAAGATAGGTAGGTAGGTTACTGCTTGGGGTTAGGATGCAGTACAACTTCTCTAATGTTTATTAATTACACATTATCTTCTCTGTATTCTCATATTAAAAAAGAATAATGAGCACAATGATGATAATGCACCTTCTTGAGTGGCAGATATTGCATTAAGCAATATCACATTTGTAGCTCATGACAGTCATACAAATTAGGTTATATTATCACCATTTTACAAACAAGGAAACTAAAACTTTGAGAGCTAATGTAGGTTACTCAAGGTGAAAGTAGACTTGGTACTTGAACTTGCAAGATTCTTTGCTGACTCGATAGTTGTAAAAGTGAGGGTTCTGTAAGACTTGAATAGCAAGATAAGAGTCAGTCTTACTAGGTTTCTTTCACAGCATAATGGTACAGATTAGAGCTATATGGAAGTGGGCTAAAGAAGTTGGAACCTCTGTTTTGCATTAACTTCATCAGCTTCAGCTTTATTATGTTTCATTTGCCCTGCTCTCTTAAAAGCCTGCTTTCCCTGAATTGTTTTACTACCTTTTTACTTTACCTTTTATTCCTGCTAAACTTGATCAAATAGGAAGATCAAATATATCCTTCATAAAGTCTTTCTGTATCATAGAACTCTCCCAATATCATTCATCTGCCTCCTGTGGCAGTTTTTTATTGGAACTTTGGTTTATAGTAGGCATTATGTACTAGGCTTAGTTTTTCCTACTACCTTTTCTCCTTCTCCTCCTGGTCCTTCCTTTTCCTCCTTCTCTTCCCCTTCCCTTGATATATAATAAACTTCTCATGCATACACTTGTGAAATCACTGCAGTCAAGATAGTGAACATTTCTTTGACTTCCAAAAGTTTCCTCATGCCCTTCGCAATTCACCATCTCTCCAACCTGACCCAATGCAACCGCGTGACCTGCTTTCTGTCACTAAGCTGTTTTGCATTTTCTGAAATTTTATATTAATGGTTCATACCATATGCATTAATTTTGGTCTTATTTGATTCAGCATAAAATTTTGAGATTCATCTTTGTACATATTAGTGATTCATTTCTTTTTATTGCTGTGCAGAATTCCATGGTATGGATGAACCACATTTTTAAAATTCATTCATCTGTTGATGGACATTTAGATAATTTCCAGTTTTTGACTGTTGCCAATAAAATTATTAATCTGTTGCCATAATAAAATTATTATGCCTGTATTTGTATACAAGATGGTTTTATTTTAAGCTGAGTAAATATTTGACAGTGAATGGTCTGAATCACATGGTAAGTAAATATTTAACTTTTTAAGAAACTGACAGACCATTTCTATGTGGATGTATCAATATATATTCCCATCCCGAAATGTGATAGATCCATTTTTCCACATCCTCACAATCACTTGGTATTATCTGTATCTTAACCATTAGCCAATTAAATTAATGTTTGGTGGTATCTTGTATATCTTTGGCAATAATGATATTGAACATCTTTTCTTGTGCTTACTGGCCATTTGTATATCTTTGAAACGTCTGTTCAGATTTTTGCATTCATTTTTGTTTGGTATGTTTCTCAAGTTATTATTGTATTCTGAGCATTCTTTATATATTCAAGATACAAAGATCAGATATGTACTTGTTTGATATATGTGTTGTGAATATTTTATCTCAGTCTGTGGCTTGCCCTTTCATTTTCTTAACTGTATCCTTTGAAGAAAATTTTAAATTTTGAAGACATACAACTTGTCAATATTTTCATGATTTATGTTTTCTGTGTATTAAGAATCTGTTGACCTACCTCATGGTAACAGACTTTTCTCCTGTATTTTATTTTAATCTTTAAAACATTAGTTTAATTTTTAGTTTTTTTTCCTCATTGTTCAAATACATTGTCTCCATTTTCCTGCCCCAGCTTTCCCCTGCCCCACCCTCAGTCCTTCCCCACTTTGGCTTAGTCCATGAGTCCTTTAAACATGTTCCTTGGCTTGACCCTTCCCCTTTTTTTCCTCCATTACTGCCCTCCCTCCTCCCTTCAAGTTACTCTTGGTTTGTTTTTTCTTTCGATGTTACTGGTTATATTTTTCTTGCCTGCTTGTTTTGTTGATTAGGTTCCACTTACAGGTGAGATCTTATGGTATTTGTCCTTCGCCCCCTGGCTTATTTCACTTAGCATATGCTTTCCAGTTCCATCCATGCTATTGCGAAGGGTAGGAGTTCCTTTTTTTCTGCTGCATAGCATTCCACTGTGTAAATGTACCATAGATTTTTCCATCCACTCACTTATTGATGGGCACTTAGGTTGCTTCCAACACTTGGCTGTTGTAAATTGTGCTGCTATGAACATTGCAGTACATAGGTTCTTTTGAATTTGTGTTTCAGGATTCTTAGGGTATAATCCCAGCAGTGGAATTGCTAGGTCAAAAGACAATTCCATATTTAGCTTTTTGAGGAAATTCCAAACTGTTTTCCACAGTGGCTGCACCAGTCTGCATTCCCACCAACAGTGTACTAGGGTTCCCTTTTCTCTACAATCTCACCAGCACTAGCTGTTTGTTGATTTGTTTATGATGGCCATTCTGACCCATGTGAAGTGGTATGTCATTGTGGTTTTAACTTGCATCTCTCTGATGGCTAGTGATGCTGCGCATCCTTCCATATGTCTCTGGGCCCTAGATCATACCCTTTGCCCATTTGTAAATTGGATATTTGTCTCCCTGGAGTGGAGTTGTGTGAGCTCTTTATGTATTTTGGAGATCAAACCCTTGTGTTAGGTAACATTGGCAAACATATTTTCCCATACAGTTGGCGCCCTTTTCATTTTGCTGATGTTTTCTTTACATGTGCAGAAACTTCTTATTTTGATGAAGTCCCATTTCTTTATTCTTTCCTTTATGCCCCTTGCTCTAGGGGACATATTGATGAAAATACTGCTACATGGAATATCTGAGAGTTTCCTACCTATGTTCTCCTCTAGGACTTTTATGGTGTCACAACTTATATTTAAGTCTTTTATCCATCTTGAGTTTATTTTTGTGTATGGTGTAAGTTGGTGGTTGAATTTCATTTTTCTGAACTTAGCTGTCCAGCTCTCCCAACACCATTTGTTGTAGAGGCTATTTTTATTCCATTTTATGCTTCTTCCTGCTTTGTCAAATACTAATTGACCATAGAGACTTGGGTTCTGGGCTCTCTATTCTGTTCCATTGTTCTGTGTGTCTGTTCTTATGCCAGTACCAGACTGTTTTGATAACAGTGGCCTTATAATATAGTTTGATGTCAGGTATTGTGATCCCTCCTACTTTATTCTTCTTTCTCAAAATTACTGCAGTTATTCAAGGTCGCTTTGGGTTCCATATGACTTTTTGAAATGTTTGTTCTACATCTGTGAAATACATCATTGGTATTTTAATAGGGATTGCATTAAATCTATAATTTGCTTTTAGGAGTATGGACATTTTGATCATGTTAATTCTTCCAGTCCATGAACGCAGTTTATACTTCCATTTATTTGTGTCTTCCTTAATTTTTTCTTCAGTATTGTGTAGTTTTCTGAGTCCAGGTCTTTTACTTCATTGGTTAGGTTTATTCCTAGGTACTTAATTTTTCTTTTTGCTATAGCAAATGGGATTTCCCCCTGATTTCTGATTCTGATATTTCATTTTTGGTATACAAAAATGCATTTGATTTATGACTATTGACTTTGTATCCCATTGCTTGACAAATTTTCTTACTAGGTCGAGTAGTTTTTTGTTGGAGTCTATAGGGATTTCTATGTACAGTATCATGTCATCTATAAAACAATGGCAGTTTTACTTCTCCTTTCCAGTTTGGATGCCTTTTATTTGTTTTTCTTGTCTGGTCACTGTGGCTAGGACTTCCAGTACTATGTTGAATCGATGGGGTAAAAGCAGAGAACCTTGTCTTGTTCAAATCTTAGTGGGAAAGCTTTTAGTTTTTGCCCTTTGAGTATGATGTTGGCTGTAGGTTTATCATATATGGCCTTTATTATGTTGAGGTATACCTCCTTTACTCTCACTTTGCTGACTGTTTTTATCATAAATGGGTGCTGTACTTTATTAAATGCTTTTTCTGCATCTATTGGTATAATCATGTGATTTTTGTATTTCCTTTTGTTTATGTGATATATTATGTTTATTGATTTGCAAGTATTGAACCAACCTTGCATCCCTGGGATGAATCCCACTTGATCATGGTGGATGATCTTTTTAATGTATTGTGGGATGTGGTTTGCCAATATTTTGTTTTGGATTCTAACCTCTTTGTTCATCAGCGATATTTGTCTGTAGTTTTCTTTCTTGTATTATCTGGTTTTGGGACTAGGATGATATTGGCCTCATAAAAAGAGTTTGGGAGTCTTCCACCTTCTTGGATTTTTCGAATACTCTGAGAAGGACAAGGGATAGCTCTTCCTTAAATGTTTTATCAATATTTCCTGTGAAACTGTCTGGTCCAGCGCTTTTGTGTGCCAGGAGTTTGTTGATTACTGCTTTAATTTCACCATTTGTTACTGGTCTGTTCAGGCTTTCTGCTGCTTCTTCATTCCATGCTGGAAGGTTATATTTTTCTAAAAATTTGTCTATTTTATCGAGGCTTTCAAATTTCTTGGCATATAATTGTTCAGAGTGATTTCTTATGATCCCTTGTATTTCTGTGGTATCAGTTGTAATTTCTCCTCTTTCATTTCTGATATTATTTATTTGAGTCCTTTCCCTTTTTTTCTTGATGAGTGTGCTTAAAGGCTCATTGATTTTGGTGTTCTTTTGAAAGAACCAGCTCCTGGATTTTCTGATCCTTTGAGTCATTCTTTTAGCCCCTACGTCATTCAGTTCTGCTCTGATCTTGATTATTTCTTTCCTTCTACTTGCTCTGGGCTTTGTTTCTTGTTGTTTCTCCAGTTCTTGAAGCTGTAGGGTTAGGTTGTTTATTTGAAATGTTTCTGTCTTTTACAGGTAGGCCTGTATTGCTATGAACTTCCCTCTCAGGACTTCCTTCTTTGTACCCCATAGGTTTGGACTGTTGTGTGTTCATTTTCATTTGTTTCCAGAAACTTTTTGATTTCTTCTTTGATCTCATTATTTACCCATTCATTGTTGAATAGCGTGCAATTCAGTCTCCATGAGTTTGAATGTTTTTAAGTTTTTTCCTTGAGGTTGGTTTCTAGTTTCAGGCCCTTGTGGTTTGTGAAATGCTTGTTATGATTTCAGTGTTCTTGAATTTATTGAGGCTTGTTTTTTGTCCTGTCATGTGGTCTATCTTTGAAAATGTTCCACGTGCATTTGAAAACAATATCTATTTTGCTTCTTTGGGGTGAAAGAGTCTATGTATACCAGTTAAGTCCATTTGATCTAATGCATTGTTCATTGCCACAATATCCTTTGTGGTATTTTGTTTGAAAGATCTATCCTTTGTTGACAGTGGGGTGTTAAAATCCCCTACTGTCAGTGTGTTGCTGTTTATATCTTTCTTGAAGTCCTCCAAGATTTTATATTTGGGTGCTCCCATGTTGGGTGCATATAGGTTTACAATGTTTATGCCCTTTGATGGATTCTTCCTTTGAGTATTATGAAGTGTCCTTTTGGGTCTCTTTTTATGGCCTTTGTTTTGAAATCTATTTTGTCTAATACAAGTATTATTATCCTGGCTTTTTTTCCTGTCCATTTGCTTGGAACATTTTTTCCTATCTCTTTACTTTCGGTGTGTAGGTCCTTTGTTCTGAGGTGGGTCTCTTGTAGGCAGCGTATGTGCAGGTCATGTTTTTTTATCCATTCAGCTACCCTATGTCTTTTGATTGGAGCATTTAATCCATTTACATTTAAAGTTATTATGGATAAGTACTTAATCATTTTTATCCCTTTGTGCCTATGTTCCTCTCTTTGTCAAGTTTTTTCTTCATCTTCTTAAAGCCGTCCCTGTAGCATATCTTGCAGTGCTGGTTTGGTGGAGGTATGTTCTTTTAGCCTTCTTTTGTCTGGGAAACTCCTTATTTTGCCTTCCATTTTAATTGAGAACCTTGCTGGGTAGCGAAGTTTTGGTTTCAAGCCTTTGCTTTTCATTACTTGGAATATTTCTTGCCATTCCCTTCTGGTTTATAGTGTTTCTGTTGAGAAGCCATCTGCTAGCCTTATTGGATCTCCCTTGTACTAATTTAGTTTTGATTGTTTTTTGGTCTTTCATGGGTCCTACCTTCCACCTGGTAGATTGAGGGTCACTCTGCCCACCACGTCTTGTGTGTTTTTGTGCAGGTGCTGCCAGAACATATCCACAAAGCCAAGGAAGCAAACCCACATCCATAAAAATAACTCCCCCCTGCAATCCCACTATCAAATGAACCGGTATTATTGATGTTTTAAGGAGATTAATACTATTATAAGAAAGGAGAGAAATAACCTATTAGTATAAAATCTAATGGCTTTATATGCACAAACTTGATGGACCTGAAAGAACATTTAAAAGCTATGTAGTAAAGAAAATATTACAAATCATGGAGAAGACCCTAGTGGATTTCATTTCAGTAGCCTCTAGTATTTACTGCTGTTTTTTCTTTCTGGATCTGCCTCTGGTGATGTCAGATTTGACCCCATCTTACTTCAGACAGTCTGTTCAAGATTTCCAGGAATTACTGTCTGTGGCTGTCTCCTTCAGGTGTTTATTTAGTTACTTTGCACTCAGCAATCAGGCTTAAGCACCACAGGCAAAGCCCCTTGTGGGGGCGAGGCTATTATTTCCTCTCCGGCTGCTGCTCAAGGGAGTGGTCTTCCTGAGCATGATGGCTGCAGCCATATGGAGAATGAGTCAGCACCAAGATCCCTCTGGCTACTTTCTCATTTCTATCCCCAAAGCCTCAGTCTCATGTCTTCTCAGTGTCTCTAGTCTACTCTGTGCCCCCTTTAGCCAGGGATCTACGTTCTGTTGCTGCCACTCTGTACTCAGCAGTCAGGCTTAATGCACCACAGGTCCAGGATTGAGTCTCTCGTGGGGGTGGGGATATTGTTTCTTTTCAGACTGGTGCAACTCAGGGATGTGGTCTTTCTGAGCACGATGGCTGCTGCTATATGGGGTATGACCCAGCACTGGGATTCCACTGGCTACTCTCTCAGTTCTTTCCCCAAAGACTCTTTCCCCAGTCTCTCCTCAGGCATGTCTAGCCTGTTCTGCCCCCACCTTTGCTGGAGCCCGGGGTAAGTGGCTGCAAATGAAAATTTATACGTTGGCCTTTTAAACTGCTCTTTTTATTTCCAGCTGCCCATCTCTGGCAGAGAGCAGCCCTGCCACTTTTTGCAGCTGGCTGTTATCTTTGTACTCTTTGGGCTCTGGTACTGTAGGGTGGGGATCCCTGCTTTTGGTTTTGACCCCACTCTTCTCACAGGGATCCAACTGGCCACTTAAATATCCCTCTGGGGCTGCTGCCTTGGGTGTCCATCCAGCCTTCTCGAGTCTCCACTGCACTCCTTACCAGTGAGGTTGTCCTAAAGCTGAATCTTCTGTCGTTCAAGGTTATAAGGCTTCTCTCTCGCTATGTTCAGTTGTTTGATCCAGGTGATTTCTCCATAATTTAGTTGTAGTTCCAGATTGGTCTTTGGAGGAGGTCAGTGTGACTTCCATTCACTCCTTTACCATCTTGCCCCTCCTTCTTCTATATTTTCTACTACTATGTCTTATACTTTTAGGTTTTACATTCAGGTTTGTGATTGAACTAGAATTAATTTTTGTGCATGGTATGAGTTAGGGTTGGGGCTTATTTTCTTTTATTCTGAAATGGATATATCACTGTTCTACCCTACATTGAAAAGACATTTATCCCCATTGAATTGACTTAGCAGTCACTACCTTCTTAAGTTTACATTTAGAGTTTTATTGCTATGTCAAGTTCATATTTTTGTTGTTGTTGTCACTTTGAATTGAAGGAGATGAGTAATCTTGCATTGTTCTTGCTAGGTCATAGGAAACTGGTAATAAATTTCTACTGATAATAGAAATTAAATTTGTAACTGACTTACTGTTCTCCAATTCAATTTGATAATCATTTTATTTTTAGGTGTTACACATAACATTGCATTACTTCGAGAGGTGATAATCAACTCACGCTTTGTAAAAGGAGACTTCAACACTAAATTTCTTTCTGATGAATATCCTGATGGCTTTAAAGGTTTGTATGCATTAAGTTATTTTAGTATTTTAAAGTTATTATTTTTATACTTATTGTAATATACACTTTTTTCTGTATTTTGAAATTGACACCTTTAGCTTATATTATACTTGACTTAATAACATATTTAGAGTGTCCTAGACTATGGTTAATTAGATTTTGAGTATTCGTGAGTAATTCATGAATGTAATAATTGTAATAATATGTAACTTCATTGAGTGAGGAATTAAACTATGTGGAATGTTGTGCTAGTCCAGTTTTGAAGCAAAACACATAGGCAGAGCATTAGCCTATCTGATTTTCCGATTTCTGAAAGGCAATTCAGATTTATATTCTTCGCTGGTATGGGTATATGCAGGAACTCTTCTTTAATAATTAAAACTATATACTTATGAAAATTAGCACTGAAAATTTCAGAATTCCAAATATTATTCCTATTAATCAAAATGAAATGTCTAACAAGAAGGAAGTTTGTATTCTAAAATATTGGTTTTGTATAAAATAATGAGTGGAATATAAAATTCAGTACTGCAAAGTTATTCATATTTCCAGGTAGTAGAAAAATTGCTCAAGTGAGAGACAGAGAAAACCCATTAGTGAGCTTTGAAAACATGGCTAATGTGATATTAATAAAGTAACAGGGGAAAATGGAGACAACTGTACTTGAACAATTTAAAAAAAAAGAAAGCAATAGGACTTACAAGAGACTTAATAGACATGTCACTTGTGGAAGCAAAAAGCATTTATGTATATTTCTAATGAACTTGGGGATATAAGAAGATTCGATGTTCTCTCACAAATATCAAGTGTTCTTTATATCCATTTAAAGTGTATTAGTAGATAAAATGTCTTAGTCATTTTAGAAACTGTAGATAGATTCAGGTCAACTTCATGTAGCTGAATTAGTGAATACATTTACAAAGCAATTTCTTACCTCAATTTACAATACAGAATTTTCATAAGACTAAATAGAGATTAGTGATTTAATTGTTCTTTCAAAACATTAGTGTTACAGGATTTTATTATTAGTACCAAATGAAATGAGGAATGTATTTTATTTGGGAACTTAAGTAAGACTAATGAATTATCAGGTCCTTTTCCCTGAACTTTTAAGTTTTTATACATATATAATACAATATTAATATGCAGTTTTATACTTGCGTGATTATTTTGTTAACATACATTGTTTTCATGACTCCAGGAACCACTTATGTTACTGCTTTATATTGTATCCCTAGTAACTACACAAACTCTAAGTTCAACCAGGACTTCCAGATGCTTTTCTGTGTGCCTGACTAATGCCTCTGTGAAGGTGATATAACATGAAACAGTAGTGATAAGAACACAAGTCAAAACTTCAGGGAACCTTTAGAACAAACATATTGTATATGTACATGGGTTCCTGTATATACATACACACATTTATATATGTGTCTGTATATATGCATATATGACACATACAATTACCATAGAGAAGAAAATGGGGGATTAAAAATTTCTCATTGGAGTTGATTGCTATGTGTTATACATTTAGCAATAATGTCCCGCATTTCTAAGGGAACTCAGAAATTTACCTAGCACCTACTACTGCAATTTTCTGTGATAAACTTAATATATTAAATTTTTTTGGTAGGAAATTATCAGCACTGACAATATAATTTTGTTTGTTATGCTTATGTAAGGCAGGAACACAATTTTTAAACTCTTACATGTTATTAGAATGGCTGTTAGCACCTTTTAACCTCAGCTTTCATTTTACATGTGAGGAAAGCAAGGCACAGAGAGATTAATGCTAAAAAGCCAATAATATGAATTTAGAGCTTTCAACTTTACCTATAGTATTCATTCAATTGTGCTAAGATTCAAAGTCATAAATCACAAAAGTTTCCCAGAGTATGCTATATGTTGTCATATTGCTTGTAAGGACTTTAAAGTACACACCTTATTTACCATTCTTCATGTCTACCTCTTATTTTCTCATATTAATTTTGTGTCAGTTCTTTCTTCTCTGAATAGCTACTATCTCTTGTTCTTTATCTTCAGATTACTCTTATTTCTTTTCTCCCAGAACAGATCTTAGATATATTAAACTGTGTCATTTTGATTTTTTGATATATGTGCCTGAAAGAGCAGCAGGAAGTGGCAACTGCAGTTAATCCAGGATCTTCTCCATATGTTTGAGGCTGGGTCATTTTGCCCCTTTGGGATTACTCATATGCTTTCCATCTGTCCAGCTATCCTAGGCACTATGCATTGGCAAGTGCCTATTTTTATAAAATGCATAGAAATTTTTCTACTATATATGTTTAATACCCCAAGTTTATTTGTAGACTAGGGCCCTGTTACTGAAGGTTCTTAGACAGAACTTTGAAATGATTGTGTCTAAATTTTAAAAATAGTATACACAAGAATTTCTTCTTCATGTCAATTTATTAGATTCTCATGTTATAAAGCTATTTTCCTTTGATTCAGAAAAATAAGTGGAAAATGGGTACAAAGGAATTTTGATTTTGAAATAAAGGGAAAATGAGAAAAAAGGTATTTTAAGAAACTATTTCATTTTAGGAACATTTCAGTTGGCCTGTAATAAACGTTTTAGATTTATTTCTCTGCTGCATTACTACCCTTCAGTCACCTGCCTAATCAAAAGAAGTGATCAAAATTATCTTTCTCTTCTGAAAAGTTACAGAATTTTTATAGAAATTTGACTCAATATAAGAATACCATTGTTTTTCACTGAATTTAGTCAAATAGTTTTTGTTTTGTTTTGTTTTTTACCTTTACTTTTAAGAAGGGTATTATGATATATGGACTGAAGTGTGGCCATTAAAAGTCCAGTCATTAAAATTATTCAACAAATAATAAACCTATGCTCTAGAAGAAAATCAAAGACAAATAATACATTTTCCCTGCTCTTAAGGAGCTTACATCACAAGATAAATAAACATGTGAAGAGCTAACTAATTACAGGACAGAATAAAATAAGTGCTAAGTAAAAATACAAGCAAAGTATCTTGAGAGTAAAGAAAAAAGAAACCAATTCTGATTTAGGGAATCAAGGCTGACTTCAAAGGACAAGGAAGCATTTAGACTGTTGAAACACCTTTTTGAGGACTCTGTTCCATAGGCTCCTATGGCCTCTATATGTCTTGGGACAGCCACTGTGCCCATCTCCTCCTAATCCATTCTCTTTGGTAGTTCAAAGCTAGCCTTAATAAAAGTATTTACAATAAGGAAATAGGCAGATGCTGCACACTGGAACATTACTGGGCTTTCCCTTCCCTTCCGTTTCATGAAACACTGCACCTTTCAGTTTCATAAAGCACCTCCCTGTATAAAAATGTGTTGCAGGTCTGGAAAGTATCTGTATTCTAATTATGAATATTTTGTAGTCATTTCTATTTTAAGTGATTTTTAAAAACATGTTCAAATCGTCTCTTTCAAATGATTTCAAATAACTGATGATTTTTTCTTTTGTGAATTTTACAAGTAGCATCTTCTTGCTGATCATTCAGCTTTCAGATTGCCAATGCTGTACCATTTAGCACTCTATTATCTGTGTATAGTACTTTGGTAAATAAATAATGTTAGAAATTGTGGTAAGATTACAGCTCTTAAGGGGACATATTGAACTGCAGACCCTGAAATATCAAATCCTGCCTTGACTCACACACTTCTTAACGAATTATGCAAATACACCAGATTACTCTGCTGCCCAAGACTCAGCCAGACCAGGTAGCCTCCCTAAGCCTTGTTAGGCTAGAACACTGCCCCAGGTCCACTATATTATGGTAGGAATTAAAGAAAGGAGGAGAGAGAGAGATTAGTTGGCAGAGATTGGAATTCAAGCCCTGACTACATACAAGAATATCACACCTTTATTTTCCTTTAATTATTCATATTATAGAACATGGCGTAGGCAGTGTTCTTGTCCACCAATACCCCTTTTCCACCTTTCCTTTATCCTCTCCTTAGTAGTAGAATTGGGGGTGAGGAATGATAAGGAGAAGGAGATGGAGGAGCCTTAAGTTTTTCCTAGAGATCTGAGTATTATTTTATTTGTAATTGTTTCATTCAGTGCATGACTAATATTTCTTTTTCTTCTGAAATTAGACAATAAACTTCCAGTGAGAATTGTTGTTTTTGTTTTTTTTTTAAAATTTAAACAATCTTGCTCTCTCTCATTCCCGCTGCAAGCTCCAATGTCTGGTACAATATTTAGCTCCATAGTAGATGCTTGACAACATACTTGTTGTAACGATTCATAATTCTAAAAGACAGAAGCACAGATATTAATATTATGTGTGTATCTTGATTGTTTTATTGGTTGATTGATTTCCCTCAGGACACAAGTTAACAGAGAATGAGAGAAACCAGCTATTGGCCATAGCATCATCATTGTTTGTGGCATCCCAATTAAGAGCACAACATTTTCAAGAACATGAAAATTCAAGGTATGTTAGATTATTTAAAATAGAATACATGAACAGAAAAATATTGATTATCTAATCTATGTAGGAAATTGTTAATTAATGATCTGACTGACCACAGTTGTGTAAGTTCTTTTGAGTATTTGGAGAAGTATGATAAAGTCACACTGCTTAAAAATCGTATTGCTTCTGTTTGTACAAATGAATTTTTTTATTTGAAAAGAAAAAAAAGGATGTTTGCCCCTTTAATTTGGACATTATCAGAGGTAAGAAGATACTCTGAATTACAGGAAATCTGTTCAAGTAATTTATATTTATTAGTTTTGTTTTATTTGTTAATCTTGAAAAAGGTTTTGAGAATTATTATAGTACTAAAATTTAGGAATGAATCTTAACAGTTTAAGATATGTATGTGAAACTCATTTATGAAGATATAAAAGGGAGTTAACACCAGGTTGAGTCAGTTATTTGTGAGCCCTAAGTATACGTTTTAGCTTCGTAGTGACCTAAGTGGAAGGGAAAAAATGCTTTATTCAAAGGCAAATAAAACAAAATCTTTGTGCATTAATGCTTCTGATAGAATTTTTTATTATGAATGTTTGTGTACTTGCTGGAGTAATTCTACTTTAGCAAGTATAATTCTCTTCTTGCTAAAGTGATGCTGTTGATAAAATTGTGTTCAGTTTCTTCCTTTCCCTTTGCTTTTCCACAAGAGGAAGAACAAAGATAAAAAGAAAAAAAGCTGGTAGGGGACAAAGCAGCTCTGAAGAGCACTGAAGAGTTGAGAAACTCACGTTACCCCTGAAGAATTAGGCAAAAGAAAAGCTAAATTTGGTTTAGGCTAATGTGGTTTTACTCATTAAATCTTGGAGTAATTGGTACTCTTCATTTGTTCTCATTCTCAAGAGAAAGTAGAGGAAGCTTAATGAACAACTTTTTCTTGAAGTTATGATTGAGTAGATATCAAAGGAGAAATTAGAGAATATAGAATATCAGTAAATTACTGAATGACTGAAAGGAAGAGGAAAATGGTCAATAAAGATATGAATCTGGTTGGTTTCCCCCCGCTGCCGGAGTTGTATTGTCTGGTGTGGTAGCCACTAACCATGTGTGCTTATTTGAATTAAAATTAAGTTAAAAACTTAATTTCTCAGTCATATCTCAATGTCAATATTAAGGTAGTCACTAGCCACATTTCTGTTTCCAGTGCTCTATAGCCATTGCTGTATTGTGGCTAGTGGCGGATGCTTGGGTGATAGGAAGAACCTTTGCATCACTGCAGTTCTATTTCCATCAAGCTCTGATGGATAGTGCTGTTTTGGAAGGATACAAACATGTGAAGGAGAGAGCCTAGGTTTTGTTTTAAAATGAAAACCATACCTTGTATTATTTTTTAATTCTTTTGGTAAATACAGTTTTCATATCGTGTGTACATTACTTTCAGATGTTATTTGGGCCGTGATTATTTCAGAAGTTCTGAGTGTAGCTAATGATGAACTGGTTTGATTTTTAGAAATGTATTAAGTTCTTTTCATGAACATGGACAACAGTGTGGTGATTGTGAGGCCAGGGAGAGGAGTATAAGAGGACTAAATGGTAATAGAAAAAATACAATAAAAATTTTTAAATAAAAGAGGGAAAAATAAAAATTAAAACTTAAGAAATGTATTTAGCTGGGGTTGTTGCGAGAAGCTGTGTTTGGCTTCAGTGAATTTTTTTTGAAGACTCTGCATTTGCCAGTTTCATGGTGGGCGATTTACAAGTGTACCTGCCCACAACTCTATGAGTGTTAGCAGTTTCTGATCAAAAACAGCATGAACCCCATGTCCCACTCCCTCTATTCACCTGCTCTTGCCCCAGCAACTTTTTTTTTTCGTTTGTTTCCCTGGATCAGGAAGTCCTCAAAGGGAAATGTTTTGCAGGTGTGGAAGAGATGAAACAAACAAACAAAAAATATGTAGAAGCACTAAAAGACATCAGTATCAATGAGTTCAGAAACTGTTTTGAGCAGTGGAAAAAAGTCTCAATAGATGTATCAAATCGAGAGTACTTTGAAGGTGACTGAAGTTTAAATATGAAGAATAAATACACATCTTTTTATAATTAAATTCTGGGTTTTTTTTGGGTCTCCCCCAGTGTAAGGTGGGGGTAAAAGTAGATTTACAGTTGTGAGTACATGAAACAGAGGTAATAAAGCTATTGTAATAATCATAACCTGTGTGTCTTTTTCTTTACAAACAACTGAAAACCTACCTTTTCCCTACCCTGTATACTTTATATAATGAGAGTCATACTGGAAATGTACTTCAAATTCTTTTTTTTTTTTTTTTTACTAGATATTATGTTGTGACTGTATCTTCTCTTTATTCACTCGGCTTTGGAGACATATTTTTCTTAAAGAATTTAAAACATGCAAAATAAATCTTTGCCCTTGAAAAAGCATCATCAAGAAGATTATAAAACAAGATAGCAAATGGCAGAATGTATTCAGAGATACCCAATAAAGGATGCGAATCTATAAAATGTAAATAATTCTTACTATTCAAAAATAAGTCAAACAACTGAATTAAAAATTTTTGGCATAGACTCTTTTTCAAAGAAGTTATATCAATGGCAAGTAAATTCTTGAAAAGATGTCCAGCATCATCAATCTGTAGGGTAATACCAGTTAAACTCCCAATGCCATACTACTACAGGCCATTACAATAATATATATCAATTAGTGAGTAGATAAATAAATGTGGTATATCCATGCAATAGAATACTGTTTATCCATTAAAAAGAATGAAGTACTGATGCATACATCAACATATATCAGTCTAAAAAGAATATCATGCTAAAAAAAAGAAACCAGCTAAAGAAGACTGTATATGATTCATTTATTTGAAATTTCTAGGAAAGCCAAAAGTATAAAGATAGAAAGATTAGTGGTTGCCTGTGTGTGGATATTGATGTCCCAGAATTACAGTTTTATACAGTATATGTATGCTTCAAACCATAATGCAATAGTTATTTTAAATGCATTAGTCTCTTAAATTATGTGGAAAACAGAACAGAATTTCAAACCAAAGTCACAGTAATACTAACTTTTAGTCTAATAATTTTTTAAATGTATAGGTTCCTTAAATCATGCAGAGTTAGATACTGTTGTTACTAGCTGTTATAACTGTGCATATATTTATCTTCATTGAGATACTTATTTTATCATGTTGCCTCTTGGTATTGTCTAGTGTCTTTTCATTTCAACCTGCAGAACTCCCTTTAGTAGTTCTTGCAGAGCAGGTCTATTTGTCACAGACTCCCTGAGCCTTTGGTTGTATGGGAATTTCTTAATTTCTCCCTGACTTTTGAAGGATAGTTTTGCTGAATTTAGGGTCTTGGTTGACCGTTTTTTTCTTTTACCACTTTGAACATATCAGCCCACTGCCTGTGCCTCCGAAGTTCCTTTTTTTAAAAAAAATTTAAATTATATTTCTATTGTTTATGTTATTATAGTTGTCCCATTTTTTCCTCCTCTACCCAGACCGCCCCCCCCCCCATTAATTCAGGCAATCCCCACACCATTTTCCATGTCCATGAATCATGCATATGTATTCTTTGGCTACTATATTCCCTATGCTGTACTATACATCCTCATGACTATTCTGTAAGAACCAATTTGTACTTCTTAATCCCTTCACCTTTCTAGCCCACCCCCCAGACTCGCCTCCTATCTCACAACCATTAAAGCGTTTTCTGGATCTATGATCCTGGTTTTGTTCTGCTTGTTCATTTATTTTGTTTTTTAGGTTCAGTTATTTGTAGATGTGAATTTATTGCCATCTTATTGTTCATATATTTGATCTCCTTCTTAAAGAAGATCCTTTAACATTTCATATAATACTGGTTTGGTGGTGATGTGCTCCTTTACTCTTTTTTCTTGTCTGAGACGCTCTTTATTGACCTTCAGTTCTAAATGATAGCTTTGTTGGGTAGAGTAATCTTGTTTGTAGGTCCTCCCTTTTCATCACTGAAGAATTTTTGTCAATTCCTTGTAGCCTGTAAAGTTTCTTTTGAGAAATCAGCTGACAATATGGGAGCTCCCTTGTAGATAACTCACTGCTTTTCTCTTGCTGCTTTTAAGACTCTCTCTTTGTCTTTAACCTTCAGGATTTTAGTTATGATGTGTCTTGGAGTGGGCCTTGTTTGGAATTCTGTGTTTCCTAGACTTGTATATCTGTTTCCTTCACCAAGTTAGGGAAGTTTTCTGTAATTATTTTTTAAAATAGGTTTTCAATTTCTTGCTCTCTTCTCCTTCCAGCTCCCCCATGAAGCAAATGTTGGTATGCTTGAAGATGTCCCAGAGACTCCTTACACTACCCTCATGTTTTTGGATTTTTTTTTTTTTTTTTGCTGTTCTGATCGGGTATTTTTTGCTTCCTTATATTCCAAACTGCTGTTTTGATTATCAGCTTCATCACTCTACTATTGATTCTCTGTAAACTGTTCCTCATTTCAATTAGTGTATCCTTCATTTCTGATTGGCTTTTTTAAGGTTTTCATGTCTTTTTTTTTTTTTTTATGTTGTTGAAGTTCTAAGTTCATCTCCTCTTCCGCTAAGTCGATTGAGCATCTTTGTACCAGTAATTTGTACTCTGCATTTGGTAGATTGCTTGTCTCCATTTTGTTTAATTTTCTTTTTTTTTCCTGGAGTTTTGTTCTGTTCTTTCATTTGGGCCATGTTTCTTTGTCTCCTCATTTTGGCAGCCTCCCTGTGTTTGTTTCTATATATTAATTAGAGCTGTTAGAACTCCCTGGCTTGGTACAGTGGCCTAATGTAGTAGGTGTCCTGTAAGGTCCAGCGGCATTGCCTCTTCTATTACCCAAGCTGGGTACTTGAGGTATGCCCACCATGTTGGCTGTGTACATTTTCCTCTTGTAGTTGGGCCTTGGTTGCTGTTGGCATGCCAGTGGGAGGGATTTACCCAGGCCGATCATCTGCAAGAACTGGCTGTGACCACTGACCACCAATCTCTTACCACCATGGAGGATCAGCTGTGCAGTGGCCCACTCAACAGAGCAAGATTTAGTTGAACAGGGCTCTTTTGCCTATTGAGTCTGCCCCTTAAATGTGTCACTTGTCAAGGTGGTTGGCTGGTGGTACTGTGATTGGTTGTACCTGTCCACTGGGTGCGCAGGTTCTGGGGCCTCCTGGGAGATGTAGGCCAACATCAGCCACCACCTGTGTTCTGTCCAGGGCCACCCAGTATAAGCTACAATGTGATCTGCAGATGACTGCTACTTGTGCCACACTTGTAGGTGCCCGAGCAAGGCCAAGCTGTGAATCAGGGCCAGCCGCTGCTAGTGCCAGGCCTGGGGCCACTTAGTGAGATATGAGGGACATGCTGAGGCTAGATACTGCTTGTGTGAGAGATTTTATGAAAATCTGAAGCATGAGCCGTGACAAACCATTTGTATGGAAAAGCCACTGGAAACAGCTTTGGTGGGCCTGAATGTTGGGTGGGGCTGTGCCTCACGGCATTACCAGGTTGGGGCAAACATTGTGAGCCAGGTTGATGGAGTCTCATTTGTGGTGCTCACCTTCTGGCTCTGTGGAGGCAGGTCTCAGAAAAGGAACAATGGCCTCTGCCAACATTTCTGTCTGGGAGAATCCTGCACTCCCCATTCCCCTGCTTTTACTTTAATGCCAGATACTTAAGTTCCTGACCATATACCTCTGGTGTCTTTCAAGCTGCTGCCCTCATGCTCGATCTCAAGGGGAGTGAGTCCGAGTAAGCCCTGCATGGGCCCTTTAAGAGGAATTACCTGGCACTCCAGAAGTTTCTGTCTTCTACTGCTTTAATTCCCAATGATTTTTAGAGTCAGAAGTTACTCTGTGGGAACTTCTCTTCCTGGCACTGGAATCCTGGGCTGGGAGACCTGGTGTGGGGCTGGGACCCCTCACTCCTGAGATATTCATCCCAATTTTTATCTGCTACATGTGGGTGTGGGATCATCCTGTTCCATGTTCTCTGACTCCTACCAGTCTTGATGTGGTTGCTTCTTTAATGTGTGGTTTTATGACTTCATTCAGCTCGATTTCTGATGGTTCTGAATGGTGGTGGTTTTGTTGCTTAGTTGTAATTTTTATGTAGTTGCATCAGGGGTGAATCATGTTTACGTAGGCCACCATCTTGACCAGGAGTTTTTATTCAAAGCTCCAGGTGAGGAATCTACTGCTAATCTTACTGAGAATTTCTTGTATGTGATGATTCACTTCTCTGTTGCTACTTGCAAGATTTTTTCTTAGTCTTTTGAAAGTTTGATCATAATGTGTCTTGGTGTGAGTCTCTGAGTTCATCATACTTGCAGATCGTTGAGTTATTTATGTCTTTCATCAAATTGGGAAAGTTTTCAGCCATTAGTTCTCCCGATACTCTCTCTGGCTTTTTTTCTCCCTTCTTGTGGGACTCCCACAATGCATGTGTTGATCTGCTTGATGGTGTCACACAAGGACTTGTTCACTTTCCTTCAGTCTTTCATACTTCTGTTGTTCAGACTTGGTAGTTTCTATTGTTCTATCTTTAAGTTGGCTTATTGTCTCTTTTGCCTGCTTAATTATGCCTTAGAATCCCTTTAGTTAGTTTTTTATTGTACTTTTAGTTCAGTTGTACTTTTCCAGCTCCAGAATTTTTAAAAATTTCTTTTTAGGTTTTCTACCTGTTGATTGATATTTTCATTTTGTTTACACATTGTTTCCTTGACTTTTTACATGTCTCTTTATAGTTCTTTGATCATCTTTAAGACAGTTATTTTAAATATTTGTCTTGTATATTTGGTCTTTTTAGGGGTAGTATTTTTCTTGATTTTGTGTATGCCATACTTTCCTATTTCATTTTATGACTTATAACTTCATTTGAATACTGGACGTTTGAATCTAGTAATGAGGTCACCCTGGACATCATCTTCTTTCTCCTCCCCAGGGTTTACTGTTTTTTTGTTACTTTTTAAATTTGCTTATTTGACTGTTGTAAGCTATCTCTATGCCAAAGATCAGCCTGAGGTGTAAATATAAAGTCTTTTCAGGTTTTCTTGAGCCCTTCCCTAAGCATATTGTCATTTTCTAATTTGCCTGATATGTACAGTTGTTTTCAAATGTCTTAGTGTTTAATGTCTGACTCTGGGAAGGAGAAAAAGCAAAAAAATGAAGGAGGATGGAAAAGGGGGCACTGGCCTTTTAAATCCCCTATAACTCACTTCAGTGGGCAAAGGTGGTAGGGTGGGGGTATAAAATAATAAAGGCTACTCACTTTTATCTTTACCTTCTGTGATTAGAAGCAGCTATCAACAATCAACTATCAAATATTTGGAGGATGTGGATTTTTTGTTTCTACTCTAGCTTCCACACACTGTTTGCAAGCTGCTTCAGGAATAAGTACACAACTCTCAGCAATGTGTCTGGAGGTGTGGGAATGGGTGGCTGCTACTGTGCTACCAGCTGAAATTGACTGCAGTTTACCATCTCTATCTCCCCTTGAAAGTTGCAAACCTTCAACTAGATTCCACAGTTACAAAATACTTGTATCAGACAGATTCTGCTAATGCAGTTGTCAGTTTAGGATGACAGACTCCTGATGCTTCCTTCTCCACCATTGTCCCAGGATCCTTCTCCTCTGATACCAGCGTTGAACTCATAACACTTTAAAGGTTCCAAATATTATGCTAATAAAATATGTAGGCCAAAAGGTTAGTTATGTATATAATTGTGCACGTATTATCTATATAACAAACATTTATTTTTGGTTAGTTTATTTTCTATTAAACTTATTTATTCAGTGGGCCAGTTTATTGTAAAATTGGTATCACACATAACAACAGAGACCTATAATATTTAGGCAAATATGTTGGTCTTATTTTTTGCTTGTTCACAGAAGAGGTCCCTGACACCAAAGCTAATGGAAGGAGGTTAAATCTTCACATTTTGGCTTCAGAATCATGTTTTCATTATTGGCTTGGGAATGTAGTCTAATTGCCAGCCTCCAGGTGTGGCTTCATATTGCTCTGTCATGGGTGTATTCATACAATGTTTATGCTTCCAAACCCAGTAGCCTGCAGCCCTTCCTTTGTGTTGCTTGTTTTGGCTACTGATTTTATTTTTGCAGTTTCTCTATGGATTTCACTCTTTCATCATTTATGACTTGGAAAAAGACATTAATAGTACATACACATAGTATTTGGATAGTAAAAAGATAGCAGTGCATTTTAGAAAAAAGTTAATGTTAGAAACAATAGCAGTTTTTCTTAGACTGACTATATATAAATTTGGTTAACATAATTAAGGTTTTACATAAATACATGCTAATTTACCATGGAGTTATTTTTCTTTATAATTATTCTTTTCTTAAACACTTTTATTGATAGAAATGTATGATTAAAAGTTGTGTTAAGTCTTGGCCAGTGACTCAGTTGGTTGGAGCATTGTCCCGTACACCAAAAGTTTGTGGGTTTGATCCCCAGTCAGGGCACATACCTTGGTTGTTGGTTCGGTTCCCAGTGGGGGTGCTTACAGGAGGCAACCAATCAATGTTTCTCTTTCACATCAATGTTTCTCCTCCCCCCATCCCATCTGAAATCAACAAACATATCCTCAGGTAAGGATTAAAAAACAAGTTGTGTTAAACAATTGCTTCATGTTACTTGAAGCTGAAATTATTTTGTTGTCATTGTGGTTTGGTATAACAATTTATTTCACTAAAAATGATTAGAGGAAAAAATAAATAAAACAATTTTGTCTCTTTCAGTAATCTTTTATTTAGTATTGCACAGAGCCTGTTTTTCTTAGGTCCAAATGTTGCTCACAAGTCAGGATTCACCTTTCTGAGGTAGGCCCTACCCTTGCTTTACTCTAGTTCAAGCCCACCTCTGCCATCCCAAGCTTCTCAGGCATTAGTGAGAATGCCACACTGCCCTCTGTAAATGTCTCCACTTCCTCATTTCCCCATTGGCATTTCTGCATCTGTTGCTTTCTTTTGGTAGGTTTTGGAATTATGCAAATTGTCATCCAGCCTTTCTTATGCTTTATCATTTAAACTTTCTAATTTCATGATTTCTGTTAAACTATCTGACTAATTTATTACTTCTAGGGAAAGTATCTGGTGACCAAAGCTGTCTTTCCTAGCAGAGGGCTGATTTGCGTTCCTTGATTACTTCGCTCTTTTGAGAATTTGGCATGGGATGTGGCTCAGACAGCCCTTGACTTCCTTTTAGATATCAGTCCTCTGGGCTAAGCCATGCTGAGGTAAATGTGGGCAATGTTATATTTTCACATATTACATCTATTTTAAAGTTTGACAGTAAATGTTGATTACTTGGTTTTATATAAAAGTAGTTTTTACTGCAGATATGTAGTGAATTACTAGATTTCATTGGCCTCTTTTGCTTGCTTGCTTGCTTCCTTTTTTGTGTGCATTTTCCACCACTCCCCAGAGGATATATTCAAAATTCTGAACACCTTAATCAGCAACATTTAACTCTTCAATCCATTTGGAATTCATTTATGTGTATGCTATGAAATGGGTTTCGTCTTTGTGATTTGGTAGTTTATTTATAAAATATTTCAACCTACTCCTCCCAAAAGTAGTATCTCTTTGTAACTCCAAGGATGGCAAGACAGAAATATTTGTGTCTCACTTAGCTTGGGCCATAAAACAAATTATTATAGATTGGGTGCTTTAAATAACAAGTACTTATTTTTCACAGCTCAGAAGGCTGGAAGGTTCAAGATCAGGGTTGTTGATGAGGTTTTGGTGAGGGTTCTGTACTAAGTTGCAGAAACCTTCTTATGTCCTCATTTGGCAAAAGGGTACAAGCTAGCTCTCTGGCCTTTTCTTAGAAGGGCACCATTCATGAGTACTCCACCCTCATGACCTAATTACACCCTAAACTCCCTTTTCCAAATACCATAACATTGGTCTTTATATTTCAGCCTATGAATCTGGGTGGGGGACGGACACAAACATTCAGTTAGTAACAGTAAGTGAGAGTAAGTGTGTGCTTACTCTCAAGTGTGCGTTTTCTTTCTCCCCGCTCCATCTCTTCCCTTTCCCTCCTTCTCTCACCTCCCCTCTGTCCTCTCTTTCTTTTTGCTGCTTTCCCTTCCCATATTCTCTTTCCTCGTCTTTTCCTCTCTTTCTCACTTGTGTGACTTGAATGCCCACAAGCAAACATACCACACACCTATAAGGAAGTGTGCATATATAAATACATTCTGTGGTATGGTTTTCTCTTTTCTAGACTAAAATTCAGAATTAGAAGTCTAGATTATAGTCATAACTATGTCATTTATTAGTAATGTGACCTTTGGTATATTATATCTTAAGCTTACCTATAATGGGAATAATATATATTCTGTCTTATTTCATAGAGTTTTGTGAGAATAATTGATCCTGTATAATAATGTTTAATACCCATATTCTTTCACCTAATTTTTAATAAAGAAATTAAAAAATGAGTTTTATATTGTGATACAAAACCAAGTAAATACTTTATAGATAAGCTAAGAAGAAAACTATCAAGAGCAAGAAATGACATTTTTGTTAAATTTGTTTATATCAAGTAGCTATAAATATGACAAGAAAGTGGAAACGGGTCAGGTTATCTTCAGTGAAGTAAATAATAAGATGTCTTATAATTCAGCAAATGAGATGCCATCAGAGTTGTTTTTAATATTGTATAGTCAAATAATTTGTTTCTTTGTGGTTTTTTATTTTGCTTTTATTTTTTAAAAAATCTAAGATTGTATCAAATATTTACATATATTATATTTTCACTATTTTATAGTTTTCCTTTATTACATTGACATTTTGTACTTCAAATATATTTTGCAGAGTGACATGAGATTAAGATCTAATTTTGCTTTCTTATATATTTAACCAGTAGAATCAATCCCATCTGTCTTGTCTATCTTTTCCTTATTGATTATTAAATGTCGCATTCATCCTATGAAAAATTCTAAATATATTATGGTCCGTTTCTGGAGTTTTCATTTCTACCATTTTGTCAGTCTATCCTTAAGTTAATAATTTATTTTCTGAAACTTTATTGATGATTATTATTATGGCTGAGCTCTGAAAGCATTTTGATATTGGAATTGGCTTAAAATTATGATAAATTCGCATTGAATTGACATCAAATGTTGAAGATTTAAAAAAAATATGATATGACTGTGTTTATTGAAGCCTCTTTTTGTTTCTGTCATTAAAACTTTATAATTTTTCTTATTGTAAGTCTATGTTTCTTATTTATTCTTAGTTTATATTTTTGTGCTATGATTCTAGATTGTTTATATATTGTTTTATTATGGATCTGATTTTTTTCACATAGTCTAAATGATTATTGATTTGGTAAAAGGGAGCTAATGATATTTGTATTTCTTTTTTTGTTGTGGTAAAAAGCATAAAATTTACCATTTTAACCATTTTTAAGTGTACAGTACATAAATGTTAATTTTATGCACAATGTTGTGCAGTAGATCTCTAGAACTTTATTATCTTGCAGAACTGAATCTCTGTATGCATTGTGTGACTTCCCATTTCCTCCTCTCATAGCCCTTTGCATCTGTTACTGTAATTTCTGTTTCTATAAGTGTGACTATTTTAGTATTTATAGTTCTTTAATTATAGTTTTTCCTAAACTTTAAAAATCCATTATAATAATTTTTTATTTGATTTCAAAAGAGGCAGTCACATGATCTTCTAAATTACTTGGGATGCTTTTGGTTACAGGTAACAGCTACCCTGATTCAAACTGACATAGTTCTCATCTCATGTTGAAAGGGAGGTTCAGAGGACAGGAAGGAGAAGGCTCAATATGTTCACCTGCTGATGCCACTTCTCTGAAGTTCTCTTAGCCTTGCTGTCTTCTTTGTATGGGCTTTATCATAAGGCTGGGATAGCAGGATAGCTGCAGAAGTTATAGGAGTTAAATCTAGACAAGGTTCAGAAGATTGTGTCCGTCTCTAAAAGTAGAAATCTTTCCCAGATGTTACCCAGCAAGCTACTTCTCAGTACTTGCTGACCAGAAGTAAATCTTCCCGTTGCTAAACCAATCATTGAAAAGGGAATTGGATTATCATGATTTTCTTGGACTAATTTCCTGGTGTGAAATAGGTATTAAGTAATTAATTAAGTTGACCACTACTATTATGACTATAATACTTATTTTACTTATTCTCTGGCTGGAACTTTCAGTATAGCTTTATGTCTAAGAGCACAGGCTGTTATACCAGATAGCTAGATTTCTCCCTGGTTCTGCCAATCCCTAGCTCTTATTTTAGGATAAATTATTTAACCCCTCTTGCATAGTTTCCTCATCTGTAATGTGAAGAAAATAGTAGTTCTTAAAGAGTTCTTGTCAACATCAAATTTGATATAAAATACTTAACATAATATCAATAAAATTTTAGCTATCTTTCCCCAATTTTTAAAATATCTAATGGCAAAAACTCTATTTCAAATGTAGTGCAATGATATATACTTGTTTTTTCCCTGACTAACTGGAATGCCTTGAGTGTTTTAACATCAACGAGTATGTTAGCTATTGGTTTGAAATAGTTTTTCTTATGTTAAAGATGTATCCTTCCATTTCTTAATGAGTAAGAGAATCAGATATAGATATTAAATATAATTACATCTTTTAAAATTTTATTTATATTTATATTTATAGAGAGAAGGGAAGGGAGGGAAAAAGAGAGGAAGAGAAACATCAATGTGCAGAGAAACATTAATCAGTTGCCTCTTGTATGCACCCTGACTGGGGCCTGACTAGGAATCTAAATCAAACTGAGCACCCTTTGCTTTGCAGGACAGTGCCCAGTCAACTGAGTCATACCAGTCAGGACTAAGTACTTGCCTTTCAAAATCACTGATTGAGCATTATAAGAGTTGGGTTAGAAAATTTGGGAATTTTAGCAGGGAACAAATGACTTAAAAAGATCCTGCCCTTGTCGAACTTACCTGTACATGGAGGGTAGCCAGAGAAAACAGATCAGTAAAATATGTAGTATATGAAATGATAAATATTTTGGTGAAGAAACAGGGAAGTGATATGGAACATTCTGGAGGTGGCTAATAAGGGAGTTGCTGTTTAAATTTAGATCACAAGGAAGTTGATGGCAGGAAGCATTAGTGAGATGAGATGATTTACATTAAAGACCTGAAGAAGGAAGAGAGTCAGTCATGTGAATATCTGGTGAAAGAACTTTCCAGTCAGAAGAGACAATAAAATCCAAAGTACCTGAGGTCAAAATATGGCTGGCCTGCTTGGAAAAAAAAAACCAAGGAGGCCAGTGCATTTTGAGAGGAGTAAGCAAGCTATAGAGTATTAGAGAGGGAGTTTTGTTAGGCAAGCTAGTATAAGGACTTAGGCCTTTACTCTGAATGAAAAAGGATCTATTGCATGTTCTTGAACAAAAAAGAATTTGATTTGACATATGTATTGACAAGATCATTGTGGCTTTCCTATTGTAAATGACTATAAGAGGGTAAGAGTAGAAATCGGGAGACCAGTTAGGAGCAGAGGCCCTGGACTCTCCACATTAGCAAGCCAGGAAAATGAGGCAGATGACCAAAAGAGACTGAGAAGAAACAGCAGAGAAGATAGGTTGAGAAATAGGCAGGATTGGATTTCAGAGAGCCAAGAGAAGAAAGGTTTTCAGGAGGCAGGACTGTTCAGCTGAAATATATCAGATATGAATAATGATTATAGACCATTGAATTTAACAATGTAGTGATTGTAGGATTCCTTGACAAGAACAGTTTTCAATAATGTCAAGTGGATGAACTTAACAATTGTATTGCAATGGCGTAGGCTGTGTGGTGTCACCACTGGCTCTGTCTCTGGTCTCCCTGTTTTCAAATTAATCACATCCTTATATAGCCATGATCAATGGAATGTAACTGCTGAAAACTAGCTCATGATTGTCATAATATGGAGTTAACAGGTGAATAATAAAAGTATATATGATATGTAAAAAGGATATCAAGTGGAAAGGGGCAGTTAAATTTGGGTATGTGATATTAGTGGTCCCTGGCAGTACAGAGTATGATCATGTTCCTAAAATCTTTTAAACATTGTAGATGGGTATCCAGAATTCTGTGTAGGTTATTTTATTGTATTCCCTCTATTTAGTCATTTGGTCTAGTAAAATAAGGTCTTCTTTGATTCTTTTGGCTCCTTCAACTGGCACTGAAATTTCACAGTGGTTGGCATGGTGGAACCAGCACTGAGATGTCAGAAGTCAGGATTTTGGTCCACGTGTCACTGCCAGTATCAAGGTGATACAAGCCTTTGTGTAAATATTTCAACTTTTGACTCCAGTTTCCTCTTCTGACAAATGGCACTGTTGGATTGGATGATTCCCAAAATCTGTTCTTGCTCAGATCCTATTTGAATTGCATGAGGCAGACACTTGTACTTTCTGGTTTCTACTTTACCCTTCTAGTTTCTCTCTTGGTATTTCATTTGAGTAGAGGTTAAAGACTCAAGAAAAGAAACCGTCATTATGGACTACAGTTATGCTGACAAAAATATTTCAGCCTGAAAGCTTTTCTAAAATGAAGCATTCCCTTTTGTGGAGGATTACTCTGGGTGTATGGAGTCAGTGTCTAATCACTACTTTGTGTTCATACTTTGTAGAACATACCAAGTATCTTGACTGGCTACAGAGACTGCCATCAGTTGAACTCTTAGTCACAATAGCATAATGGGGAATTATATTCACTTGAATTGCAGTCATTGTGTCTACATTTGTATTGTATTTTCTTTCCTCATCTGGCTTCCTGATAAAAATGGAGAATCAATTTTTTAGTGATTTTTTACCTGACAGATGCAATTATCTGTTTTTTTTCTTGCTCTTTAAAAAGAGTCCTTCCCTGGTTTTAGATTTATAACTGATATACCCATTATTAAGTCTTAAATTAAAAGATAAAAGTTTAAGATTTTGAAATATGATATTAATAATTGAAAGATACACTTGGAAAAGAAACAAAAAATAGCCATGTGAAGATAATTCCAAGTAAAACAAAGTATTTTTACACAGTTGTATATTGGCTCTTTTACTTAAATGTGTCTAAAGTTCAAAGGACATTTCAAATTATTAACACATTTTCATAATAAAACACAACTTTTATGTATACTTGTTTTATTTGTCCTCAGATTAGCTACTTAAGATGTTTTAGTGACTGACTGTATAATAAAAAATAGTACCTTGGGCATATATTCACAAACATATGAAGCCATTGGAAAGATCTACTTTCATTTGAGCAGTAAATCCCCCAAAAGTAGCAAGAGGGGAGAAAACATCAATTTAATTGTTTCCCTTTAAGCTTGTTTTACTTTTACTCTCTCTGTTATGATATTTTCATTTATTCAATTAGATTGTCTTGGATGATTTATAAATCTATGAGAGATTAAGCACAAAATATTGATTAAATGGATGAGGTATTGTATTTATGCATTTTAAAATAAATAATACATTTTAAAATATTTTTTCTTTGCTTTAATTCTACGGTAAGAGCTGAGTGGGAGACAAAATAGCCTCATTATTGCAGGAGAATTTCTCTGTTCCCTGCAATGACTCCAAAAGCTCTTGCACACTTCATCAGTATTATTGTAATTCTTTGGCTGCAGGATATTTGGCAGCTGTTGCACCCCACTGGCAAATCCTATTCATACTTCTTTTCCATTCACCATTGCCATTGGAGAATTGATTTCTCTCTCCTCTTCTCTAACCTTTCCCAATTCATTTTGGATTGTTCAATGTGAAACATTTTAATTTCATATCATACAGCTATTCAGCTCACAATCCTTTTTTTAACCTGTCACCAGGGTAACAGCATAGCATGCTTTCTGTAGGCAATCAAGTTTTTATTTCACATGCTTAATGTTGCATTAAATGTTTGCATTTTGTTTAACCCTCCTTAAATACTTTGAACTCTGGATATGTTTTATAGGATAATGAAATTCTTGATTTTTGAATCAAAACTAAATAAAAACTACTGCTACTTTCATAATAAAATGTCAAATGATTAATTTACATATTTCAAAGATTAGTATTAAAAATCCAAACTAGCCTATCTGTATAAAGAAATTTTTTGTTGGCAGTGGAAGAATATTTGTATGTTTGTATATGTATATAGCCCTGTTCCATAAAAGGATTTAAAGGTGGTTTAGAGACATTTGTTGGTGAGATAAATAAAAATTTAAAAGAGTAATAGAATTAGAGCAAATGAAAAAATATATCTTTGAAGACATTACTTGATTTTTCAGTATAATGCTTTTTTCTGTGTAGCACAATGATTTATGTATTTGATGATAGATGAAGTAATGTACTGCAATGGGATTAAGAGTCTCTTCTAGCAGATGGATTTGGGCATTGTGTTTATTAACATCTGTTCATCTATTTACTCTAGTACTACCTTTTCCTTAAAATAAATAATCCAGTAAATAATGATAAATTACTGAAGATGGAAATGCATATATTTCAATCTTGATTCTTTGAATTGAATACTTAAATTTGTGTTTATATTGCTACCTTTTTATTGCTATCCCAAATAATAGTCTCAGTAAAATTGGTTTGGTGAATAAATTTTGAGAATTTGGAATATTCTGAGAAATATAAAGAAATGTGTAAGAAAAGGAAGAGCAGAGACTAGTAACCTATGTTGTTGAAAAGCATTGTCATTTTAGAAGATATTACATAATAGCTATTTAAGTATCCTAATATATGATTATACAATCACTAAGGCTTTCATGTTAGTGTACACGATAAACTCTGAATTAAGCTCCCCATTTTTTTTCTTTAAAGCCGTCCTTTATTTTTCCTTCTCTTTTGGGACTTTCAAAAAGGTGTGTGTATATATGTGTGTATTTGTCAATTCTCTGATTTTTGATTCAGTGCTCTTTGTAATTTCTACTTTCTTATAGTATGTCAGACTAATTTCTTATCTTGTGTGCACATATGTAAATAATAGCCCTGGATCTGTAACATTGATCTAGGTGACCAATGTTTTTACCATTCACTTCACAAAGGTCACTTCCTTTTAGTACAGTTAATTCCTGAATATACAGTTTAATGATGATAACTTTTAACCTACAGAATTAGAGTTATTAGATAATTCCAGAAACCAAGTAGCCTTCCATGTTATAAGATGCTTGGGCTTAGAATAATAACAAAACAGTTTGTGTCCTTTAGGAAGCTTAGAATAGAATAGTATAGGGAAGACATTAAAAAGATAATTATCAAGTCTGAAGACTGTTAGAGGAAAAGGCCTAGTGAGAAGAAGGAATATCATTTGCAGGTTTGCCAAATTCTTAAAATGCCCAGTTTTTGGTAAGAGGTTACAAGACATGCAAAGAAACACAAACATATGTCCCATGCATAAGATAAAAAGTGAATAGAAACTGTATCATATGAAGATTAAAGAACAGCATTGTAACCATGTCTCATGAAATAGAAAATAACAATAAGAAGATAGAAATGACGAAAAAAGTAAATAGAAATTCCAGGGATGAAATTACAGTGCCTACAACAAAATAGAATACTACAGGGACTCATTAGTAGATTTGAGATGGCAGAAAAAATAATCAGCAAATTTGAAGGTGTGCCAGTTGATTTATTCAACGTGAGGAGCAGAAAGAAAAATGAACAGATCCTTAGAGACCTATAAGATACCATCGATGTATCAACATATACATGCTGAGATTCTCAGAAGGAGAGGAGTAGAAAGACAAAGGACCAGAAAGAATATTTAAAGAAATCATGGCTGAAATGTTCCAAATTTTATGAAAAATATTAATTTGCAAAGTGAAGAAGCTTGGAAAACTCCAAATGTGGTAAGCTCAAAGACATCTACACCTGCACACATCAGAGTTAAACTGTCAAAAACAAACAAAAAAAATCTTAGAAGCAGCAAGAGAAAAATGACTCATCATGTAAAAGAAATCCTCAATATGATTGAGAGTGTGCATTTTATCAGATACTATGGAACCCAGAAGAGAATGAGATGCATATATAAAGTGCTGACTGAGGGGGAAAGAATGTCAACAAAAAATTCTATATCCAGCAAAACTCTCCTTTCAAAATGAAGGAAACATTAAGAAATTCCCAGCTAAACAAAACCTGAGAAAGTTTGTTGCTAGCCATCCAACCCCTCAAGATATATGAAAGAAAGTACTTCAGGGTGAGATGAGAGGACACTAAACAGAAACTTAAATACACAAAAATAATAAAGAGCACTGGTAAAGATTCCCTTGGTAAATATAAAATATAAATAAATTTTTATTTTGTAACTTTTTTTTCTGATTTAATTTAAAGATAATTCCATATATCAATAATTATAAATCTAAGTTAGGCACAAAATATATACTAATGTCCTTTGTATGACAATAAGAAGGCAAATGAAAGCAGAGGAAATGAAGCTATATTGGAGTGAAATTCCTGTATGCCATTGCAATGAAATTAGCATTGATTCAAACTAGATTGTTTAAAGATAAGGTGCTAATTGTAATCCCCATGTTAACCACTAAGAAAATTGCTTTACACAATAGTAAATGAAACATTAAGAGAATTACAATTGTGCACTAGAAAATGTTTAACAAAAGAAGGCATTAATGGAGGGTTTTGAAGAACAAAAAAGATAATGATATGTAAAAAGCAAAAAGAAAAATATCAAATGTAAGTCCTACCTGACAAGTAATAATATTAAATGTGAATGATTAAGCACACTAATTAAGAGGAGATAATAGTAGACTGGATAAAAAGCAGGATCTAAATATATGCCTTCTACAGTAGACACAGTTTAGATTTAAAGACACCCTATAGCTTTTAAATAAAAGGGCAGGAAGACTTATTAAACAAATATTATATTTTATAATACTAGTATTAGTAAAGTCAAACATTTTTTAAGACAAAAATTGTTACTGGAGACAAATAGGGATATTTAATTATGATAAAAGGGTAAATCCATTAGAAAGCTATAACAATTATGAACATAGAGTAAATCCTCAATGCCTGTCAATAGGTTCTTAAAAACTGTGACTTTTAAGCAAAATGACATATAACGAAACCAATTTTACATAGACTAATTGATATAAACCAGAGTAGAGTTCCTATGGCATATTTATAGTCACAAAAACATCACCAAACTTCTAAATAAAGGCCCAAAACACTTGTAATATTAAATTTGGGAATAAATGTAAGCTGTACATACATTTTGGAAAGGTTAATAAACAAAGATAATTGTTTTCCATCTGGCTTATTCTAGTTCAGAGTTGTGGGGTCTAGAGTCTATTTGGGCAGCTCAGGTTGCTAGATGGGAACCATGGACGGGATCCCTTCCATTGCAGGGTGCACTTACACACCCCCACACACTCTCAGACTGGGACAATTTAGACATGTTAGTTCAACTCATGTGCAGTCTCAACACAGACAGTGGCTCTAGCTGGGAATCATTTATTTTCATTATCAACTTTGGAACAGTGAAATGAAGTTTTTAAAAAACCTGCTATGTATGTCCCCAATTATATAGTTCTTAGATATATGCAGCAAAATAGATAATTAAAAGAAAAAAATCAACAATTCAACAATAATAGTTGGAGACTTTGATGAACCGCATTCCCTAATGAGTAGGACAACTTGACAGAAGGTCAACAAGGAAGTAGAAATTTGAATAACATGGTACAGCAAATAGATCTAATGGATATACAAGTATAAAGTATAATGGATATACTTTCTCTGTCCAGAAAGTATCCATCCATGTAGTATGATCATTAGTGACATTTATTAATAAAGATACAAGATACAAGAAGCATTGTACACAGGACAAGCATGCCTCAGTCCCCTTCAAAGTGGGTGCCTTGGGACCTCACATAGTTCTCTCAATCACCATTAGCTTCCCTGTTGTATTTTCCTGAATTTCATCGATGGTCTGAAAACTCTTCCCTTTCAAAGATGATTTTTGGGGAAAAGCCAGAAGTTGCAGGGCACCAAATCTGGGCTGTAGCAAGGACTGAGTCACCTGGGTGATTTGATGTTTCACCAAAAAACTCTGCCTAAGACATGATGCATGAGTAGGTACATTGTCCTGATGAAGCTGCCAATCACCAGTTGCCCATAGCTGTGGCCTTCTTAATATCTGAATGGTTTCCACAGAAGAATGTTCCAGCTTAACACAAAATTTGATGCAGAGTTTTTGCTCTACTCATTCAGTCATTTTGAATGTGATGACCACACAGTACACATGCTTAGTCAACAGCGTCTACTGCCCCCACTGACTAGTACAGTGAAGTTGTTATTGTTCATCCATGCACATTCCATTCCACTTTCCTTGACTGTCAGATTACATCAGTGTCGCATAAACCATTCTCGTTATACTAACAATGGTTGTACTTTTTCCGTACAGACCTTGTGTATAGAGAATAACTCATCCAGCAGCAAAATGTGCAACTTCTCAAGTACACGAGTAACGTTTCCCAGGATAGACCATAAAACTACTATATTATGTACTAGGCCATAAAACAAGTCTCAGTAATTTAACAGGATTGGAATCATACAAAGTATGTTTTCCAACCACAATTGAATGAAATTAGAGATCAACAATAAATCAAATTTGGGAAAATCACAAGTATGTGGAAATTAGACACTCCTAAATAATGAATGTGTTAAGAAATTACAAGAGAAATTAGGATGTATATTGAGGTGAATAAAAACAACACCCAATATTCAAAAACATATGGGTTTTATCTAAAGTACAGGTTATAGGCAAATTTAAAGCTGTAAACACATTATAAAATAAGAAAGGCCTCAAATTAATCACTTCATCTTTCACTTTAGGAAAATAGGTAAAGAAGAGTAAACTAAACTCAAAGCAAGCAGAGGGAAAGAAATATTAAAGGTGAAAGTGGAAGTAAATTAAATGAGAATAGAAAAACAATAGAGGAAATTGTAAAAGTAGAAATGACGGGGCTTTGGATAAACTGGCCTAGAGAAAAAGGGAGAAGACTCAAATTGCTAAAACCAGTAGGCATACATACTGACCTTACAGAAATTAAAAGATGAAAGAATAAGGTGATTGCATACCACCAAGTTAGATAACTTAGAAGAAGTGGAGAAATTTGTAGAATGATGCAAATTACTGATGCTCACTAAAGAAGAAACAGAACATCTGAATGGACTTGAAAAAGACTGAATTAGTATCACAAAACTTACCAGAAGGGAGAGTCCATTGCCAGATAGTTTCACTGGTAAATTCAATGAGGTATTTAGAAGGAAATTAATTAATACCAATTTTAAAAAAATTCTTCCAAAAATGGAGAGAAAAATTTGCAACTCATACTATGTGGCTAATATTACCATGATACCAAAAGAGATGATGTCACAAGAAAATGGAAGATCTATATTTCTTCATAAATATTAATGCAAAAATCTTCAACAACATATTAGTACATAGAATCCAAAAATGTAGAAACTAATTAGATACCATGATCATGTGAAATTTACCCTAGGAATACAAATTTGGTTTTGCAGTATATATCAATGTGATATATCACATTACTAGAGTAAAGGACAAAAATCACAGAAAATGAAGAAAAATATTTGACAAAATCCAGCAGCCTTTCATGATTAAAAGAACCCACTCAGCTAATTAGGAATAGGAGGGAACTTTCTCAACCTCATGAAGGCCATCAATGAAACCCACATCTAACATATTTAATGGTATATGACTGAATGTCTACCCCTAAGGTCAGGAATGAGAGAAATATGTCTGTTTCTACATTTTTTTTTTCAGCACTGTGCTAGAACTCTTAGTCTGGGCAGTTTGTCAAACAAAGGGTATCAAGATGGGGAAGAAGTAAAACTCTATTTGCAGAT
The DNA here is from genome assembly GCF_021234165.1 of Pteronotus mesoamericanus. Lineage (NCBI taxonomy): Eukaryota > Metazoa > Chordata > Mammalia > Chiroptera > Mormoopidae > Pteronotus > Pteronotus mesoamericanus. The sequence goes on from NW_026555109.1 coordinate 2,665,676, forward strand.
GGCATGATCTTGTATGTAGAAAGTCTTAAGAAATTCACACACACAAAAATCTGATAGAACTAACAAATGAGTTTGCAAGGTTGAAGAATACAAGAATGCAAATACCAGTTTTATTTTTATACAGTAGCTCTATCCAAACTGAAAAAGAAATTAACAAAAGTTTTATTTACAGTAACACCAAGAAGAATATAATACTTAAGAACAGTTTTAAAAAAAAGAAGTATAAGACTTGAAAACCATAAAACAATTGTTGAAATAAATTAAAGACAACTTGAAAACCACACAATGGATCAGGAGACTTCGTATTAAGGTTGCAATAATTCACACCGACCTGATGTGCACATTTGGTACATTTGCTATCCAAATCCCAACTGTTTGTTTTAAATAGATACTGATACCAAAGTTTATATGAGAATGCAAGGGACTCAGCATATCCAAAACAGTCTTGAAAAGAACAAAACTGGGGACTCATACCTCCTATTTTCAAGACTTCCTACACTAATCAAGACAGTATAATACTAGTATAAGGATAGAGGTGTTGATCAATGGAATAGAATTGAGAGTCCAGAAATATGTGGCTACCTTAATTAGTTGATTTCAACAAGTGTTTGAAGATAATTTAATGAGTAAAAAATAGTATATTCTACAAATGATGCCGGGGTAACTGGATATTTTCGTACAAAAGAGTGAAGTTCTTTTCCTACACAATACACAAAAACAACTTAAATCATAGACCTTAAAGAGCTAGCCTACAAAACTTTTAGGAGAACACATAAGAGTTAATGTTAGTTACTTTTGGTTAGGCAATTATTTCTTATGTAACATGCCAAAGCACAAGCAACAAAAGAAAAAAATAGACAAATTAGCCTTTATCAAAAATTAAAACCTTTGTGCTTTAAAATACAGGATCAAGAAAGTGAAAAGGCAACCCATAGAATGGGAGAAAATACTGGCAAATCATATATCTAGCAGACTTCTTATCTAGAATATAGAAAAAGATCATAATTCAATAATAAAGACAAATAACTCAGTTTAAAAATGGCCAAGACGAGTAGAATTTTTTCCCAATAAAATGGCCCAACAATCCCATGAAAAGATGCTCAATGCCATTAGTTATTAGGAAAATGAATTCACTCACATGTGGAATCTAAGGAACAAACTGAACTAACAAGAAAAATAGAGACAGAGTCAGAGGCTGGCTGACAGGTGTTGGGTGCAGGGTGGGAGACTGAGCAAAAACGAGAAAGGACTCATGGACAGAAACAACAGAGTGGTGATTGTGAGGGGGCGGTGAGTGGAGGTGGACTAGGGTAAGGAGATTAATGGTAATGGAAAAGATACAATAAAAGACCCCACAATTAGAAACCACTTTACACCCACTAGGATCGCTATAATAAAAAAGAAAATAAATTAGTATCGGGGAGGATATGTAGACATTGGAAACTTCATATATTCCTGGAGGAAATTTATGAGTAAAGTGTTGGAACCTGGAAATAATTGGACAGTTTCTCAAAATGTAAGACATTAAAACATGACCCAGCTATTCCTTTCCTTGGAATATACCCAAGGGAAGTAAAATCATATGTCCACATAGAAATATGTGTGTCTGTGTTTGTAAGATATTGTATACAAACATCCAGAGTGGCATTTTCATAATAAGCAACCAGTGGTAACAACACTACTGTCCATGAAATGATGACTATATACGCTTATATTTAATATATATTAAATAAAATTTGGCTTCCTTATATAATGGAATATTAATCATCAATAAAAAATAAATGAAAAGTAAATGTAATATTGATACTTTATACAACATGGAAGAAATTTGAAAACATTATACTAAATGAAATAAGGCAGTCATAATAGACCACAAATTTTATGATTCAATTTGTATGAAATGTCTAGAAATAAGCAATTTATAGAAATAGAAAGAGCATTAGTGTTGTGTAGAGCTGCAGAGATTGGAGGGGGAATGTGGAGTGACTACTAATGGGTCCAAAGTTTCCTTTTTTGGGGATTATAAAAATATTCTTTAAATGCTTGCAGTGATGGGTGCAAAATTCGGTGAATATATGAAAACCCATTGAATTGTACATGTCAGTTGGGTTAAATTTATGATCTGTGAATTTTATGCCAATGGGCTGTTCACAATTTTTAAAAGTTGTTATGTATTACGTATCTTCTCCAGAGTTTATAATTGAAGAGGGATTAGTTGGAAATAAGCTACCGTGCCATTTTTTACATGAACTGGAACTTCTCTGTGTTGCTTTAACATTATATTACATTCAAAGACAGAGAAGAAAAGAGTGAGGAATACTGGATTACACACATGTTCCATTTCTACCTGCCAGGAACTCTTACTTGCAAGGGTTATTCATGTTACTAAATTGAGAACAGTCATATAAATATTTTTTTAATTATGAGAAGAGTATTCTTTTTTATCCTCGTCCAAAGATATGTTTTATTGATTTTAGAGAGAAAGGGGGAGGTAGTGGAGAAAGGATTGGGAGATGGACATGGGGAGAGGGGTGGGGAGGGAGGAGGGAGGGGCATCAATGTGAGAGAGAAACATCAATCGGTTGCCTCCTGGACATGCCGTGACCAGGACTTGAACCTGCAACTTAGGCACGTGCCTGGACTGGAAATCAAACTCGCAACATTTTTGTGTATGGGATGATGCTCCAACCAATTGAGCCACCTGGCGAGGGTGAGAAGAAATATTCTTAAAGAAGATTGCACCATAGCCCTGGCCAATGTGGCTCAGTTGATTGGAGTGTCATCCAGTTGCCAAAGGGTTGTGGGTTCAATTCCCAGTCAGGGCACATACCTAGGTTGCAGGTTTGATCCCTGCTCAATTTTTCTGAAAATGTAAAACTGCTCTAAAATATTAAGTCCAGCCTTGGCTGGTGTGGCTCAGTGGATTGAGCACCAGCCTGTAAACCAAAAGGTTACTGGTTTGATTCCTGGTCACAGCACATGCCTGGTTGTGGGCCAGGTCCCCAGCAGGGGCCATGTGAGAGGCAATCAATTGATGTATATTGCACATTGATGTTTCTCTCCCTCCCTTATTTAAAATGGGCAAAAACTTCTATTCAAATGGCCAATATGCACTGTTTGGTGCTTAACAGTATTAGTCATAAGGAAAATGCACATTAAACTGTAATGAGATGTGATTTCTCAGTCACTAGCCTGGCTAGAAGTATAGAAAGACTAACACCACCAAATCGCGGCAAGGATATGGAGCAAATTCGATTGCTGGTGAGAGTACAGATTTGTAGAAATTGGAAACTTCTTTGTTTTAAGTGCTTTAGAAGACACATTGGAAGTTTTTAAAAAATTAAAACATATGTTGACCTTAGTGTTTCCACTCCTAGATTTTTTACCCATGAAAAAACATACATCCTTGAAAAAAACTTATATAAAGAATGTTTATTGATTTATTCATAAGAGCCCCTAACTGGAAGCAACCTAAACAGAAGGATGAGCTGATTTTAGTGTGCTTGAACAATAGACTCAGCAATAAAATCAGAATGGACTATTCAATATGAATGAGCCTCAGAAACATTATATTGAGCAAACAAAAAAAATCCACTCATAAGAGTACATTTATTTGGGGTCTGTTTATGTGATGCTTTAGTTTCATTGGTAGTTGAACTCTTGGGGAGGGGACATTTCCACTGGAAAGGCACATCTTGCAACTTAAGATTTGTGGATTTCACTGTGTATAAATTGCATATTAATATCTAAAAATAACAGGGTTGATGAAATAATAGAGAATTTCAGATATTATTGTACCAAATTATGATAATGATGATGATGTTAACTCTTATGTAGCATTTTTGTGCCAAGCACTGGTCTAAGCATTTCATTCCTTTTATCTCATTTAGTCAACATGTGAGTTAGGTATTTTTATTATTTTTTTCTCACTGAGAAGGAAACTGAGACAAAAGGAGGATAGTCACATAACTTTGGTAGTCAGTGGTCAGCAATCAGTCAGACACTGGGGCATGCGGGGGTGATGGCTATACTTTCAGGTCTGTCTGGAAAAAGCCCAACTATTGTTAATATAAAAAGAATTGTTTGCACGACATAGATGTAACCTGGCAGCCAAGGAGAGTTCACTGGAATATGCAAGCATGAACAATGACAACTTCACTGTACTAGTCAGTGGGGATGATAGAAGCCATTTGAGTTAGTGTGTGAACTGTGTGGCTGTTTCATTCAAAATGACTGAGCAAGTAGAGCAATGAATCTGCATCAAATTTTGCATTAAGCTTAAACATTCCTCTGCAGAAACTGTTCAAATGATTCAGAAGGCCGCAGCTATAGGCAACTAGTGATTGGCAGCTTCATCATGACAATGCTCCCATTTGTGTATCATGTCTCGTACAGAGGTTTTTGATGAAACATCAAGTCACCCAGTTGACTCTGCCCCACTTCAGCCCATATTTGGCGCCCTGCAACTTCTGGCTTTTCCCAAAACTAAAATCGCCTTTGGAAGTGAAGAGATTTTTGACCATTGATGAGATTCAGGAAAATACGGCAGGTTAGCTGATGGCAATTGGGAGAACTGTGTGAGGTCCCAACGGGCCTACACTGAAAGAAACTGAGGTGTCATTGTCCTATGTACAGCGTTCCTTGTATCAACGTGTATCATCCTCAGTAAATGTCTCTATTTTTCATAGTGCATGGATGGATACTTTCTGGACAGACCTCGTACATTGCCTTTCCTGAGCAGTTGTGCCAAAGTTTAAACTGATAACCTTAAATCTTAGGATTTAAGAAGGTGGAAGAAGGGTATGCATAATATGAAAATATATAAGATTATGAGAACATTATTATTCATTTCTAGATTAGTTTGTTATGTGTGTAATTATTTATAGTATTAATGTTAGTATATTGGGTATTTTCCTAACTATTTCTAGGCACTATTTTGTGATATATGATGTTTTACAAGGTCTTATATGTTTGAATAGACACATTTTAAATTGTGTATAGGCAGAATTCCATTCCTCCACTATGACAGGTTCTCTGAAAATGCTGCTTTTATCTTTCTTCTGCCGTGATAAACTTTAATGTTGGAGGGTTGTAAGCTCTCATATAATAAGGCTTAGGTTTTTGTTTGGTTTGGCAGTAGACTTCTGTTTAAAATTCCTTTAATCTGTTCATTCCATGCTTTTTATATCATTTTGATAGCTGATGGCTCTGTGAAGAATTTTATATGAATTTATTGCACTAATAAAACTTGTACTTGTGACTCTTCTTCCTTCCCAACTTGCTTAAAAGTGGATTTTCCAGTGAATTGCTGAATTTTTGTCTTACTTAGGTTTTTTTTTTTTTCCCCCTGGAGGAAATAAGAAACACTTCATATGTTAGATCTAAAGTTTCATTAAAATTGCTTATGCCCCGTCTCAGGCATTTAAAGTGGGCCATCTGTCTAAACATCTCTCTCTTTTTTTTCTGATCATTTCCTCGACTTATTCATGAGCCATGGGAGGGCTCCTTTGTAGTCTCCATGTAGCTGGTTCTGTCTACCCCCATTGAATACATCTATGTGCTTGCATAACATATCTTTTCACCATGCTGGAAATTCTCTGAACTTGGTTCAGATGAATGGCCCACTTTTCTGAAGGCCTTTTTTTTTCCTGCACAGATTTTTATGCAGAAGCTGACCTCTGTGGCTATGGAATGTAGCATATTATTCTTGATCATTTTACAGACCACCTACTGTGAAAGTTATGATGAAGGATTGCTTAATGATTCTTTGACCACTAACATTGTTTTAACTCAGTGTTTTACTCCTAAATAGGTAATGGCACAATTGGAAACCAGCTTTTCTGAGTGTCTGATAATATGGCTTAGAAATGCTTATAATTTTTGCTAACTAAGGATGCTCTTATTTATGTTTGCATAAAATCTGCTTTAAAAAATGGCATGTATTAACAGTGTATTTGAGTTAGTATTACGTGTACTTTATTTTGACTAAAATATTTCAATAACCTAAATGTATTAGCATTAATATTTGTGACAATCCACTGATAGTTTTTATCATAAAATATAGAAAAATTTAGTTTTATTGAGCATATTCATTCTGGCTGGTTGATGATAATCAAAGTAAGCAGGTCTGGGGAAGAGCTATTACTTGATTTGCTTTGTGAGTAGCTATTTATGTGAATTCCTTTTCACTTTTTATTTTATTTTATTTATTTGAGAGAGAAAGGAGGGAGAGGAAGAGGGGGAGGAGGGGAGATTAGGAGAGAGAGAGATACTGCTTTGTCGTTCCTCCTATTTATGCATTCATTGGTGGATACTTGTATGTGCCCTGACTGGAGATCAAACCCACAACCTTGGTGTATTGGGATGATACTGTAGCCAACTGAGCTACCTGGCCAGGGCTTACTGTTTGTTTGTTTTTTGGGGTGACTGTGTTTTGAAGTGGTAGTTTAAATTATATCAGCTTTCCAGGTAACTTCCAAGTTGTACAGATGAAATTTTTGATCAGATGGTAGGTTCTTTCATCTAGATACACTACTTCAGTAAAGTAGCTGTTTTCTGAGTATTATTACTATGAAGGGTTGAGTGAAGCTCCAAGAGTTTTGCCCCCCTCTTTTTTAGAGAGTCATTTATAAAAATCTTCTCTGAGACTATTTTAGATTTATGGATAAATGTAATTATTTTCAAAAATTTAAAATGTAACTTTAGATAATTATTACCATTATAAACATGTTTATGCTGGTAGAATTGATATCAATCATTGTTAATGTAGTTTCAATAATTTTGAAGAAATAGTGCATATGTACTTTTAGGTTGGTATGTATTGTTATTTTTATTTATAGTTTATTATATTTTATTTCTACTGCAGAACTTACTGATAATTATATTGAGCATATTTGTTCAACCCTATCCATTTTATTTAAAAACAAAACTATTTTCAAACTTATGTAAAGCCAGAAGAAATCTTAGCAAATCTCATTTGTGGAAGAGTGAATTCATAAAGAGATTTCCACAGTGACTGACTTTTCTTAGTAATTCAAGGTTTTGCTTTCACAGTGAAACCTCTTTCCTATATCCTACTAATGTATCACCTTAAAATAAATTTTTAAAGAAGTGCCACTTCAGGGTTATGTGCTGAGAAGAAACAACAGCTTTATCCTGTTACCTCCCCAACTTTTCTCTGGTCCATATTTTACAATTGTGGAAATTTTGGTTGCAAAGTATTGATCGAGTTCCTTGAGACATTGCTAGGAAGAGAAAGGGCTGAAATGAGACCTCAGCGTTTTGACTCAAAGGAGTCTGTGCTGTTAAGTTCCCTCTTGGGGAGGTTATAACATATACGAAACAGATGTGGATCAAAATAAAAGAATGGGAAAATAAATAGTAATTAGGTTCTGAAGAGAGGCAACTGAATCTCAACATCAGCTATAAGATTGCTTTCTGTGTGGGAAATGGTATTTTGGGTTTGAACAGAGTGTTGGGATCAACAAATTTCCTGCTCCCCTGGAAACAGGGGCTTGTTGCATAACTAAAAAGTTTCTCCTCATTTACTTGAAATAGGTACCTCCACTGGGCTGCTAAATTGTGAAAATATTAAACCTATAATATTGGTTAAGTGGAAGGGAGATCACTGAAGTTTGTACTATAATTAGCGAAACAGTTTATGAGAGAGAATATTATAGAAAAATCTCTTAGTTTGAGAAGCAGAGAGAAGGAATTCAGTTTCCTTACAGGGATTTCAATTATGGGGTAAAACAAGGATAGAGGCCTAGAGTTGGGTCTAATCATAACAATAAAAGTTAACATTTACATATATTGTTTACTTCAATCCTCAATACATCATTACAATGCAGATACTATGATTATCTTAATTTTACGCATAAGGAAGCTGAAACTTGAAAGTTTGCTCAAGGTCAAACTATTAATGGCAAAGTAGATATCACCAGAGCCTGAGTTTATAACCACTGTGCTGATTTCTCTTGCTTATCTTAGCTTGACTTGGTTTGGTTTGAGAAGCAACTGAAGCACCTGGCCCAACCAAGTCAGAGAATAATCAGAAATAAAAATGGATACAAAGAGTGGGGTCTAATTTTTAAGGAACTTGAATGATAGATAAGTTAAGATTTAACCTGATATGAATAGAAAATCTTGGAACAGTCTAGAACAGGAGAGTAAATACGGAGAACAACAAAGATTTAAGAAAGCCATGTTGCACAGTATTTATCTACGAGGGTATTTCTGGTATCACAATACCCCTGAGAGGTCAGGGTGTTAATCATGGTTGAAGGGGAACAAAGTGAAGTCTAATGAGGTCATCTGCATAGTCCAAAAGCAGTCAGGTTGTAATCTAGGAGCTCAAGTTCACTCTCCTTCAGTGGCTCATGCTTTGCCCCTTGGGTGACATGTCCTCTGCTGTACGCACACAAGTAGTTGCTTCTCAAATTTTACTATTTCTCCTATCACTTCAGCCCTTTTTCTGAACTCTGTGCTGGAGTTGGGATACATAAAAATAAGGCATGATCTTGGTCCTTTAGAAGCTCACAGGCCAACAGGGGAGACAAATATAAACAAACAAATGCCCTGGGGAATAGAATGCCAAAAGAGAAGTGGAATTGGAGCACAGAAGGACTCTCCTCTTTTTCCTCTCTGTGCCATGCCTTCTCTTCTGTTTCCTCTCCTCCTTCGTTCCCTCTCATATGTTCCCCTGTTGTTCTTTCCAGTTCTCAAGTGTAAAGCTCTGTCTTCTGAAACAGTTCTCTTCAAATTGCGAAGAAAAAGAATCTTCCAGGCTTATAGTGTAAAATATTATTGATTTGTTGAAGCATTTTTTTACTTTAATTTTTACTTATATAGTATTTAAAACATTTCTTTATCTTCAGGAAATAAATCAATAAGTAGTGGGATGAATACAAATATCCACCTAAATGATTAATTATCCTCCATTACACATTATGTCTAGAAGTGATTTGATTATATTCAAAGTTTTTTGAAACTCTGACTTTAAAAAAGAATTGAATACTCAGAGAATCCTTTTGAAATCACTGGTGGTGAGGAAGTAGTTTAAATTATAACATTACCTACAACATTTTTTCAGAACTATGACTTAGGCCAGAGTCTGAATACAGCATATTTAGTGGTTAGTATATTACTTCACAACTATAAATAATGTAAACATGTAATACTTAAAAGTAGTTCAATTCAGAGGTCATTACAATTTTGTAAATTTAAAGAATTGTGCAGAATGTTTGTATTCTAAAAATGCTTTTGTCTCTGGATGCTTTACACAATTTTCCTGGGCCATGTAATATTGATCATACACAAGAAAAAACCTGTGTGTTAAGACCAGCATTACTCATGTTGTTTATATTCTTATCAAAACAAACAAAACCAAAAACAAAAGAAAAATTTTGGAGGTGATGGAAATATTTATTACCTTGATTGTGGTGATGGTAACATGAGTGAATAAATATGTCCAAATTCACCGAGTTGTATATATTAATTGCGTGCAGTTTTTTTGCAAACTCAATAAAGAAAACACTAGCATTGTAGTTTTTTAAAAACAGTCTTGGACAGTAATCAAATATTGAAAAGAAATTAATATTGCTTAGGGAAGGTTAGTCTTTGAAGAACTGTCACAAATAAAGCAACTGAATTCATAGAATAAAGGATGGTACTTCAAGTAGTTGATAGTACCACAATTATCCCAGAATGAGTGCTGTTGTCCTTGGAGTGTCCTTGTGTAGGTTTTTATTTTTTTAATCTCTCTAGTTTTTTTCAAGGATTGAACCTTTTAAAATAAAATGTCCTGAAATATAGTCTTCACACTTAATGTCAAAAGAAAACCAGTTTACTGAGAGGGAAAAATATGAAATTATTAACTGTTTTTCTTTTCTTTCTACTCCAGAGTGCCTATTGTTAAATCACAAGTGGCTAACTGGGAGCTTTCAATAAAATTGAATGATGAAGTTCATACTGTTGTAGCATCAAACAGTGGGAAAACATTCTCTGTAAGTTTTCTTTCTTTCTTTCTTTTTTTTTGTCAGCAGAGGTAATCTTGAAATTTTCTATGAATATTTAAAACAAATTTTAACTTCATCAGTGACTGTCATCTTTTGAATCTATTTGTTTGAATGTATTTGTTTCATCTTCTTTATGAAGCTGAATGTAAATAGAAATTTCTTTCTTCTATGGTAATTAGGAAATGCATTTCTATATTTAGCCACATTCTAAACCCAACTCCTGATACCTGATTCATTTTTCTTTTGTTATTGAGATATTTTTACCTTTGTTATAGAGGAGAACATCTTTAATTATAATTCCAAAAGTATGATAGCTGTGGTAGGTAACCATTCTTTTAAATTGATAATCTAAAGCCTCATAAAACATTTTCTTGAGTTATCATGTTGAGACATTCTTGAGGCTAAATTTACCTTATGGTGACATTTCTTTTATTTTGAAGAACTTAAAACCCTTGGATAATATCCATGACAAAACTGCTTTAGTTTAATTCGTGTCTGTACTGAATAATGTTACAATAAGATTTAGTGTTTGTACTATGGTATGAAGTTATTATTTTAGCTTGTGTCCCTTTCTAGTTTCAGCATGAACCCAGAAACTACTATGTAGTTAGTATAATAAATATTATATAAATTTACATTCCTTCTCTCAAGAGTAAGTTGCATGGAAATGTCATTTTGTTTTTGGGAAAAATGACTTTTCATTGAAAGATGTAAACAGGCCATAGCCTGTGTGGCTCAGCTGGTTGGAGCATTGCCCCATAACCGAAGGAATGCAGGTTTGATTCTCGGCCAGGGCACATACCTAGATTGCAGGTTCCATTCCCAGTCTGGGCATGTACAAATGATTCCCTGTTGGAGTGCATACAGGAGACAACCAATCCATGTTTCTCTGTCTCCCTCCCTCTCTATCTAGAAGCAATTAAAAAAATGCCCTCAGATGAGGATTAAAAAAAAAGATTTAAACAGGATATAAATATCACAATGATACAATTTCACTGAAATAAGATCTGCTGAGATTTTAAGTGCATGGCAGTTTCTTGATGCCAACTAGAAAATGCCAGAAGTAGAGAAAAATGAGGATTTATTTATTCAACAAATACTTATAATATGCTGGCCATGTGCTAGATAGAAGTGCTAAACTGTTGCACTGGAGAAGCTGACATTCTTATGAGGTAGAGTCACAAGTAAATGAGATTGCTTCATGAATTAATGGTAGTCTCCTTGGTTCTCTTTAAATTTTGTGATTCATTCTGTATGCCAAAACTGCTAAAGCATTTGTTGCTGAAAGATGTTTCACTCAACTCTCTTAAAATGAAAGCTTTGATGGGGTTAAAAAGTTGTCTTATGATACATTTTTGTGATGAACTTACGTGATTCTTTACATTCCTTTTTTCTATGTGATTGTTTTAAAAGAATAGCTTTGTAAGTGGACAGTAACAAATTATATGTACTGTAGAGAGTATTAATATTATTATGTAGCATTTTCCTGGGGGAAGATTAACTTTACAAAATTGTAGACTTTAGCATATTCTATCTTGAGTCACTACTGTCTGTAGTGGTAATCTGATACCTTAACACTATATTTTTCTAAGCAGTGCCTTGCCTTAATAACTGCCCTGGTTACTTCTTAGAACTGTTATTTCTTGTGCTTGTTTAGATTCCATGTTGGAAAACTAGAGGCACCTCCTGTTTCACTTTTTAGCTGATGAGGAAGTAGGGCTATTTTAAAAACATCAAAATTAATGCATTACAAATTACCCTGAAAAATAACTACTTCCCATATTTATTGGCTTAGCTACTATCAGAAGTATCAAATCTATTGAAAAGAGAGTATTCCTGATTGCATATTCCTTTTTTCCTAAGCATATTTGTATTGAGTTTCATTTGACATCAGTATTATGAAAAGAGTTAATTTGAATTATATGGAGTAAGTAAATGCTCGTTGGTATGAAGATTTAAATGGTACAGAACCCCTGCTTTTAGGGTCTGAGAGGAGAGAGCTGTGACTATTTACTTGGTTTCCTAGATTACCTCCTGCCACATCAAGCAGAAGTGAATTAGCCCAGAGGTGACAGTATAGGTTAATGACCCCAGACATAGTAAAGGAAAAGTCATACTTGCTTAGCCCACAGTAATGCTTCAGATACCCCACGTTTTCACACTTCTTTTATTTAATTAAAAAAATGTTTAAGTTATAAGATATTTCATATTAGAAAAGCACATCAAATGTACAAATTTTATGGTTTCCTCTTAAAAAAATTTATAGGTACAGCTAAATCCCTTCTTTACATCACTGCATTTCTGCCCTCTTACTCCCCAGAGGTGAGAGCTATCATGAAGGTACTGTCTGTCCTTCTTGTACATGTTTTTATACTTTCACTGTGTATATATGTACCAAATAACAGTGAAAAAGAAAATTATGAAGATATAAATACTGAACGATACCATTTATATAAGATTTAAAAATACACAAAGCAAAAACAATTCCATTTACAATAGCATAAAAAAGAATAAGGTACTTAGGAATAAACTTACTTTTGGAGAAGAGAGACTTGTACACTGGAAACTACAGTGCACTAGAAACTACAAAATGTTGCTGAAAGAAATGAAAGAAAATACAAATAAATGGAATGTCATTTCATGTTCATGCATTGGAAGACTTAATGTTGTTATGATATCAATACTACCCCGAGCCATCTACAGATTCAATGCAATCCTTATCAAAATCCCAACAAAGTTTTGCAGAAATAGAAAAATCCATCCCACAATTCATATTGAATCTCAGGGTACCCCAAATAGAAAAAAAAATCGCATAAGAAGAACAGAGTTGGAGAGCTCACACTTTCCCATTTCAAAGCTTAAAACTAAAGTGTGTTGTACTGAAAGAACACAGATACATAGACCCGGAGTAGACTTGAAAGCCCAGAAGCCCTTGGTTATATGGTCAAATGATTTTGATTGGAGTGCCAACATCATTCAGTGGGAAAGGATAGTTGTTTCAACAAATAGTGCTAGGGGAGAAGGGTTATGGGGCTGGATGAAAAAGATGAAGGGATTGAATAAAATAGATAAAATAAAACAAAAAATGAAATTGGGTTCTGCCTTAAAGCATATATAAAATTAACTAAACATGTATTCAAGATGTAAATGTAAGAGCTAAAGCTATAAAACTCTTAGAAGAACACATGGGAAGAGCCATATAATATTAGATTTGATGGTCATTTCTTGAAAATGACATTGAAAGCCTAGTTAACAAAAGAAAATAAAGGTAAATTAGTCTACATCAAAATGTGAAACTTTTGTTCATCAAAGGACACAATCAACAGGGTGAAAATGCAATCCACGGAATAGGAGAAAATATATATCTGACAAGGAATATTATCCAGAATATATAAAGAATTTCAACAACTCAACACCAAAACAAACACATAACCTGATTTAAAAATGGGCAAAGGACTTGAATAGACATTTTTCCAAAGAAGATAAAAATATATAAATGGCCAATATGCACATGAAAAGATGTTAAACATGACTAACCATTAACAATATGCAAATCAAAACTATAATTAAACACTAACTCACAGCCCTTAGGGTGGCTACTATCAAACAACCTCCAGAAAATAATAAGTATTGGTGATAATGTGGAGAAATTGGGGTCCTTGTGAACTGTTCATTGAAGTATGAAACGATGCAGCTACCGTGGGAAATAGTGATTTTTCAAAAAATTAAAATTAGGATTACCATATGGTGAGCAATTCCACTGCTGAGTATTTATCAAAAAAAAAAAAAAAAGGAAAAAAGAAAAAAAAGGAAGCAAGGTCTTGACTGATATTTGTACACCCACATTCAGCAACATTATTCACAATAGCCAAGAGATGGAAGCAACCCAAACGTCCATTGACAAATGAATGGATAAAGAAGATGTGATATGTACACACAGTGGAATATTATTCAGCCTTACAAAAGAAAGAAAATTCTGGCACTTGGTACAGCATGAACAAACCTTGATGATATTACAGTAAGTAAAATAAACCAGTCACAAAGGAATAGTCAAATTTGTAGACAGAAAATAGAATGATGGTTGCCAGGGGCTGAGAGGAGTGGGAGATGGGGAATTGTATTTTAAAGGATGCAGAGTTTCAGTTTTGCAGGATGAAAAGAATTCTGGAGAGGGATTGGCAATGATGGTAGCAGGTAGCACAAAAATGTATGTGTATTTAATACTATTCAACTGTATACTTAAAATGGTTAAGTTGGTAAAATTTATCTTATATAAAAATTTTTTAAATACACAGACCAATGCAAATTAATATTTTAATGAAATATTAAAAAGCAGGGAGGATAAAACTTTTAGGAAATGAAGAAAGCATGGTAGAACTAAAAGTTAAATGAAGAAGTAGTAGAAAAGGTATAATATCTTATGTGTTTTAAGTCTTTATTCTGATCTGAATACAAGTGTCACAGTGAATAGATTAAGAATTAATTAAGAAGCATAAAACCTGGTAAACACAAAGTTGAACTATTATTTAGCTTATAAAGATGATGAACTCAAAAGTATCAAAAATAAACTATCTGTTTATATTATTTTTACAATTCCCCTTTGGTTTCTCAAGAAGGTATCCATTTCTTTTTTATCTTGAATAATGTGAAACTGGTCACAATAGTTCATGATAAAAGAAGAAAAGATTAATGCATTTGCTACCTTAATGATGACAAAGCACTAAATTCATACTGAAGACTGTTCACATCAGAGAAAAATGTCAGTGTACTTTTGATAGGAAGAAAATTAGCTTTGAAATTCAGCCTTCCCAAAGATGGGAAAATGAATACTGTGCATGTACTTTAATTTTGTTTTGCCTGATCTGTCATGTTAACTACTAATAAGCTATAAAACATTTGTACATTAGTCTAGATATCATTTGTTACATACAGTAAGCCACATATAGAAAAATTTCTAAAGACTTTAACTACTTCATAAGAAAAAATGATAGTCCTTAGACTATTGGATTTTGTCATTCCAATATAATTTTTGTGCTAATGGTTAGAAAGAAAACTCTCAATGGTCAAAAGTAACATTTAATAGAGGCAAGGAAAGCAATTTTTTCAGTTCTTTAAAACTTTTTTTCAGTTCATGTTCCTAAAGAGATTTTATTTTTTGCTTTTTATATAAAAGTGAAAAACTAACTTTTTGATACTCATGAAACTTTCCCTGCAGTTTTAAATTACAGTCTTTTCAATCTTCCAATTTTAAGTAAGTGTGTGTATTGATAACATTTATATTCAAAGTTAAATGCTAGCCCTGTCTGTTGTGGCTCAATGGATGGAGTGCTGGCTTGCAAACCAAAAGGTCACCGGTTCCATTCCCAGTCAGGGTACATGCCTGGGTTGCAGGCCAGGTCCCTAGTTGGGGGTGTGCAAGAGGCAACCGATTGATGTATCTCTCACACATCAATGTTTCTCTCCCTCTTTCTTCCCCTCCCTTTCCCATCTCTAAAACTAAATAAATAAATTATTTAAAAATTTTTTAAAGTTAAATGGCAGAGATTGCTTCTTGAACAGCACTTCTGTGCAGCAAACCAACTATAATTGATGAAAATTAGAAAAATCACTATTTGCAAATCATATGTTGTTGTATGTAGAAAATGCTAAGAAATTCAATGAGAAGGTATTAAAATTAATAAATAAATTTAGCAAGGGTGCAGGATACAAAATAAATAAAAATCAGTTGATTTTTATTAACTTGCAATGGACAATCCAAATATAAGAAATCAACAGAGACAAGAGGGAAGGAGGGAGGTGGGGCAGGGAAAAGGAAGGGAAGGGGAAAGTCAAGGAACATATAGCAAGGACTCATGGACAAAACCAAAGGGGAAGAGCTGAGGGAGGGAAGGAGGGGGAGGGCAAGGGAAAGTGGTGGGGGGTAGGCAGAGACAAATGTATTTGAAAAAATAAATTAAAATTAAATTTAAAAAAATAAAAAGAAAAAAAGAAGAATTATTTCCTAAGACATTGTTTTTACTTTGTTGAAACTAAATAATAAATATTTCATGAACACTTTTCAAAAAAAAGAAAAAAAATAATTTATAAGCTATTAAAGTCAGCCAATTAAAAAAAATAAAATTATTAAAATTCTGCTAACAAGAACATCAAAAGAATATGATACTTAGTGTAATTTAACAAAAGAAGTACAAAACTTATACTGTGAAAACTATACTCTTGAAAAAGGAGTTAAAATCCAAATAAAGAGAAAACATTTAACACTTATAAATTGAGAAACTTAATACTGTTAAGATGGCGTTACTTCCCAGTGCAATTCATATTAGAATCCAAACTTTATTTTTGTCAAAAATTGACAAGCTGATAACTAAAACTAATATGGAAACTTAAGGGACCCAGAATAGCCAAAACAATCTTGAAAAAAGAACACAGTTGGAGAACTCAGACTTCCCTTTTCAAAACTTACTAGAAAACTATCCTGTAATCAAGACAGTGTAGTTCTTGCATAAGGATAAACAAGGATTAATAGAATAGAATTGAGAATCCAGAAATAAACTCATCAATGTACGGTCAAGTGATTTTTCACCAAAGTGTCGAGATAAATCAATGAGGGAAAGAATAGTCTTTTCAACAACTGTTGGTAAAACAACTGTGTAGCCACATATAAAATAATTAAGTTGGATCCCTACCCGATATTGAGTTTATATAACATAATTAACCCCAAATGGATAAAAGATTTAAATATAAGAGATAAAACAATAAAACTTATAAGAAGATATAGTTTGTTGAAAAATCAGAACTATCTTCTTTAGATAAATAACTCTAATTTCTTATTATGGAAGTGTATGCTTCCTTAATTTTATTATTGTTTTCCATAAACAGTAGAGTGAGAGAAGGATTCCCCTGTCTTGTTCTAGTTGCATTGTTGTTTTGATACTTATTTCAGCTTATTCAAAGTTGGTTTCATAAAGCAACAGATTACTTTGGTCAGTTTTATTAAAATACATGCCTTGCCCCTGGCACTGTGGTAAGCACTTTATAAATACTGTCTCTAAATGAGATAGTAGTAACCTAGAAGGTAAATGTTATTAGCCCCAGTTTACAGGTGAATTTGGACATTGAGGTCCAGAAAGACTAAGTAAAAGAGCTGAAGTCATATGTCTTTTAACTATAGAATCTAAGATTAAACCCTGATCAGTGTGATTCTAAGACACATGAAATAGTATCTCCTTGCTTCTAACTTTACAAAGTAGTTTTGCTAGACAAAATTCTGAGAAATAGTATCACTACTGTGGAAAATTAGCTCTGCTAGATAGTGAGTAAATCTTTGTTAATACAAGGAATAATACATTTATTTCTAACCAGAATACTTTTGTTACATGATAAAAATAATTTTTTTTGAAATGTTGAAAGTTAAGGTTCCAGTCATATAATTTAGTGGAATTATGGAAGGCATCACAAGAACCTAAATAAATCACAAAAAATTTCACAATATTATGTACACAGAGTACCCACTTTCAAAAAGTACACAGAGTTAAAAGCATTTGTTAGGAAGCATTTTAAGTATCTTATTACCTATTATAGATGCTAATGTATTTTCCAGATTGGTGTTAAAATTCAAAATACTGACTTTAATGGTGATTTTACAGTTTTACATAGGTAACATTTCTTAGATGAATACAAGGTTTAAGATAGATAAGATTCTGCATCTAAAGGAGTTTGTGCTTTCATTTTGTTCTCTTAATAATGTTCATTTTGGTTGAGGTAAAATGGTCTTCTCTTTAGATGCCTGTGGTGAAGGGAAGGAAATGTTTTGTAGTATTTGTGTCATTGACATTGCCACCTTATATTTTTCTTCTCGAAAGAATACAGTGATGAACATAAGAATGAAAAATAAAAATTACATATGGGTGCATAATAAAAAATAATTATATATGCATTGTTTGAGGTTTTCTTTCTCAAATATAGCCAGCCCTTTCTTATTGGTTCTACTCCATGTATTTTGTTCTAGGTTTTTTGACTAAGAAAACATCCCACCAGTTTGTTTTCAAATTTAGAGAGCACTTTGAAAATGTGGTTTTGAAATAGGTCTATATAAGTATTTTTACATAACATTTCATGAAGATTAAGAATGAAATGAACTTAGCATATACTAATAAATAATCTCATGTACCAAATAACCTTTTGTATTAAAGTATTAATGTAGACAATCTTAAATGTATTTTAAATGTGAATTTATACCTGTACTTTACTTCGTAATCTCTGTTCTTTTTATTCCATTTGTAGAGAGTAATACTAAATCATGTAGTTACCAGAATTTTTATAAGAACTGATAATAATCGTGGTGGTTCTTTTAAAGAAATAATTTTGAAATACCTAGAAAAAATACATTATTATTATATCTGTCCTTTTGCTTCTCTGGTCAATTTTCAGAATAGACTCTTATTCTGGAATATAAAAAGGATATTAGCAGACAAGCTCAGTTCACCATTATATTTATACTTAATGTAGGCTTTTTGTTAAAATGTATGACTTAATTGAACAGTAGGCTGACAGATAAAGAAGAAAATATTTTTGTAGTAGCCCTTAAAAATGAATATTATACTGCTATTATGGGCTTATAATAAAAGGACTGCAATTCTATTTAGAAAGTTTTCTTACAGTATGTGATGATAGAAAATTAAGGTAAGTTTTGAAGTTATGCTTATTTTATACTTAAAACCCTTTTTTTCTTTTGACAGTCATTTTGATGTTATGTTTATATAAACTACTTCTCTTGTTAGATTAATGTTTTTAAACTTCCCTGCCCCGCAGTTATAAGAAGTATACTGAACAAAGCGGCAAGAAACATTAGCCTATTTAAGGAAAATACTTTCTGTTGATGAATTTTTTATTTTTATTTTTCTTAAAGGTTTTATTCACTTACTTTTAAAGAGAGGGGAAGAGAGGGAGAAAGAGAAGGAAAGAAACATCTATCTGTGGTTGCCTCTCTCATGCCTCCAACCTGGGACCCAGCCCACAACCCAAGCATGTGCCCTGACTGGGAATTGAACTGGTGACCCTTTGGTTCTTAGGTCAGTGCTCAATCCACTGAGCCACACCAGCCAGGGCTGATTTTTTTTTTTTAACAGAAAAACATAATATTGCTTTAACAAAATATTTTCACTTTAGCTAAAACCTTTATTTTCTTGATAAAATTATTTTTCCCTTGAGGGAAAAAAAATTACTAGGAAAATAAGTCCTGGTAATTGCTTTTAAAAATGTTACATTTTTCTTCAAGAAATATAAAACCATTGTAAGTAAAACCAATAGGCCAGAGGGAAAATTTGCAGCTCATTTCAGTTCAAAAGACGGGGAGGGGGTGATGTTCTTAATATATAAAGAACTCTTACAAATCAATATGAAAAAGACCAACCACCAAGGTGAAAAATGTTCAGATAACAGTTTACAGCAAAGGAGTTATAAATGGCTTCTGCACATGTGTGAAATTGTGATAAACCACACAGAGAAATTCAAGGTAAAGTATGATGTGATTCTACTTTTCACCATTGTTTTGGGAAAGATGAAAAATTTGATAATTCCCTAATTTTATAAGGTTGTAGAAAAATAGGCCCTTGTACATTATTGGTGAGAGGATAAATTATACAGCTTTCATGGAAAACAGTTTGACAAAATGAAGTTATGCTGTCAGCTGTGTTACATGTAGGAGATGTACAAGAATATTGATGGTATTCATAGTATTGTTATAATAGCAGAAGATTAGAAACAGCTGAAATGCCCATCACAATGCAATAAATAAATGTGGTATGTCCATAACATTGAACATCTGTATAGTCATTAAAAGGATCTGAGCATGCTCTATGCGCTGATTTATGAAGTGACAAAAGCAATGTACATTTATTTGTGTAAAAAAGAATATATGTGTTGATTTTTCTGTGGGCTTCCAGCCAAGATGGAGATGTAGGTGGATACGCTTTGCTTCCTTGCACAATCAAAAAGAAGGATAACAACCAATTTAAAAACCAAAAACAACCAGAGCTGCCAGAAAACTGAACTGTAAGGAAGTCCGACAACCAAGGAGTTAAAGAAACATTCATCCAAACTGGTAGAAGGGGAGGAGATGGGAAGCCAGGATGGCAAGAACTCATGGCAAGGCAGCAGCTGGTGGACCAGGCAGTCCCACATTTGCCTGTGCATAAGCTGGCTGGAACAACTGGGGAGCGAGACAGACCTCACATCCCAGGGTTCCAGCATGGGGAACTAAAACCTCAAAACCTCTGGCTGTAAAAACCAGTGGGGGTTGCAGTGGTGGGAGAGACTCCCAGTTTCACAGGAGAGTCCATTGGAGAGACCCACAGGATCCTTGAACATATACAAGCCCACCCACCCAGGAATGAGCATTTGAAAGGGTACAATCTGTTTGTTGGAAGCAAAGGAAGTGATTGAAAGCTGGGTGAAAGCCAAGCAAGTGGCATTGTTCCATCTCTGATCCCTCCCCCACACAGCACCACAACACAGCGAAGTGGGTTGCATCACCCTGGTAGATGCTAAGGCTCTGCTTCTACAACGTAATGGGTGTGCTGAGACAAAGAAATATGACCCAAATGAAAGAACAGATCAAAACTCCACAAGGAACTACGTGACAAGGAGAGAGCCAACCTCTCAGTTACAGAGTTCAAAACACTGGTAATCAGGATGCTCACAGAAATGATTGAGTATAGTCACAAAATGAAGAAGTGAAGGTTATGCAAAGTGAAATAAAGAAAGAAATATAGAGGGAACCAATAGTGAAGGGAAGGAAACCAGTACTCAAGTCAAAGATCTGGAACAGAGGAAGAAATAAATATTCAATTGGGACAGAATAAAGAAACACGAATTCAAAAAAAAAAAAAAGATTAGAGGCTTAGGAACCGCTGGACAACTTCAAACATTCCAACATCTGAATCATAGAGTGCCAGAAGGAAAAGAGGAAGAGCAAGAAATTGAACACTAATTTGAAAAAATATGAAGGAAAGCTTCCCCTGTCTGGTCAAGGAATTAGACATGCAAATCCAGGAAGCTCAGAGAGTCCCAAAGAAGTTGGACCCAAGGAGGCATACGCCAAGGAACGTCAAAATTAAATTGGCCAAGATTAAAGATCAGGAGAGAATCTTAAAAGCAGCAAGAGAAAAAGGGTTACCAACAAAGGAGTTCCCATAAGACTATCAGCTGATTTCTCAAAAGAAACCTTGCAGGCAAGAAGAGACTGGAAAGAAGTATTCAAAGTCATGAAAATCAAAGACCTACAACCTAGATTTCTCTATACAGCAAAGCTATCATTTAGAATGGAAGGGCAGATAAAGTGCTTCCCAGATAAGGTAAAGTTAAAGGAGTTCATCATCACCAAGCCCTTATGATATGAAATGTTAAAGGGACTTAACTAAGAAACAGAAGAAGATCAAAACTATGAACAGTAAAACGACAATAAACACAACTATCAACAATTGAATCTGAAAAACAAAAACAAACTAAGGAACAACTAGAACAGGAACAGAATTACAGAAAGGGAGATCACATGGAGGGTTATCAGTGGAGAGGTTGTGGAGGGAGAATGAGGGAAAAAGGTACAGAGAATAAGAAGCATACTTGGTAGGTACAAAATAGACAGGGGGAGGTTAAGAATAATGTAGGAAATGGATAAGCCAAAGAGCTTATACATATGACCCATAGACATGAACTAAGGAGGCAGGGAATGCTAGATGGAGGGTGGTGGAGGGCAGAGGGGGACATAGGGAAGAAAAAAATGGGACAACTGTAGTAGCATAATAAATAAAATATACTTAAAAAATATACATGTGTATGCTTGTCACGTGGATAGTATGTCTTTGGAAGGAGCTACGCAAAACTGATAATCATATTTGCCTTTGAACTGGGGAGCCGGATGGCTGATCCCATGACAAAAGTGAGAGAGAAGGATACAGACCTTACAGTAGATGTCTCTTTTGTACTTTTGGAATTTTGAGTCATATATATGTATTACCTATTCTTTTAAAAATACACAGAAAAGAGGCTTCAAAACTGCAGGAGAAGGGTCTGGAAGAAAGGGGCAGTTGAAAAATGGAAATTTTTTGCCTGCCAAGAAACTCTTGCAATGAAGAGTTTGGCCATCTAGGGAAGTATTCAAGATGAGCAGCTCACTCATTGAGTAAACAACTCTGGCATTATACATACAGTATGGGGCAAAAGTAGGATTACACGTTTTCATATGAAAATAATACAGTAATTAATAAATACTACTACAAGAATGAATGCTATGTTTTGCATACTCAAAACTGTAAGCTTACTTTTGTTCAACCCTGTATAAGTGCATTTGCTGAAACTCCTTCAGTTAGCGCTCTGAACTTAGAGGTAGTTGTTGCCAGTTACTTAGTTGTCTATGTTTAGACATTGATCTAAATTAAGAAACTAGAAGCAGCAAAGAAAGAACTGTACCATGAGTGAGAGAAAGGAAATTGGGTCAGAACAGATTTGGAGAGCACCTCCAGGAACCTCCCATTTTTCCTTCTTTAGGTGTGTAAAGCACCAGAGAAATTACTATATGGAAGAGTCAGAGAGGTGTATGTCTTACTAATACCAAAAGATACTGGGAGCTTAACTCAAAGTATTGCTTAGGGTCCAAGAATTCACAGTAGTTTTCATGGCTCCTAAAAGATCACTGTGGAATGATATTATTTCCCCTTATACCTGCTTTTAGGAAGAAGGTCCAAAAGTAACTTGCTTTCCAATGTGATGTTACCTCAAGCTAAAGAATATCCTTTCAAAGCAAACTCAGTCAAATCAGCTTGATACCTACTAGGAGGGGGTCAGATAAATGAGGTTGTGGAAAAATCAAGTCTGAAGAGCCACCTTGCACCTCTTGATTTGTTTATTTTTAAAATGCAGCCTTGTTCAGTGGGCATGGTACTGTATTTTTGAACCTAGGACTGAATTTTCATTAAGAAGTGAGGCTTCTGCCCCTGTAATCTGGAAAATTGCTTGTCAGTTGGGTGCACGGTTGCACCTGTACCCTCTTGAATGACTCGGTCATGTTGTGCTCGAGAGTCAAATAACTTGTTATGAGATTAAATGGAGAAAAAAATAAATTGTAAAATCTAGTTACTTGGGAAATGAAAAACAGTAAATGGTATTGTTTGTTACCATATTAGAGTTGGCACATACTATAATTAAGACTTCAAGTGATTTTAGTAATTCCCTGGTTTCAGCCACTTTCTGTAGCATTTTATTTAGAGTAAAGCTTTCAATATTAACACCAGATAATTCAGGTTGAACCAGTTCAATTTTATAAACCATTATAAAATGTCCATAGTAGTCTAGTATCATATTATAGGCACTGGTAAAATTTCTACCATACACTTTATCTAAAAACATTTATTTATTTATTTCTCTATCTAGCTATCTATTTATTTATATACTGTTCATTTTATTTATAAATAAGTTTGAGGGGGCAATAAATATATTTATAAATGAACAGTGAAGCAGTCTGTTGAAGTGTCTTTGCTGAGTTTTTCGACCATTAGATGAATTTTGTTAGATTCATAGCCATTGCGCATTTGTCATTTCAGTTATATTATAGTGTAGTAGCTGTTTATCGAGTACCTCCTATAACATAGATCCTGGAGAACCAATAGTAATCAAGAGAGATAATGTCTGACTTCTCATAGAATTTGTCATCTCTCTCTCTCTCTTCTTTAAATCCTCACTTAAGAATATGTTTATTGATTGGAGAGAGAAAGAGGAAGAGAGGGAGGAAGAGGGGGAAAAAAAGAGTGGATGGGGGAAAGAGGCAAGGAGGGGGGAGAGAGAGAGAAACAGAGACACAGATAAACATCAATCAGTTGTCTCCCATACATGCCTCAACCAGGATCAAATCCACAACCTAGGTTGTTCCCTCAGCGGGAATCAAGCCTGTAGCCTTTTGGTGTATGGGACAATGCTCCAACCAACTGGGCCATCAGGCCAGGTCAAATCTGTGATCTCTTGAGAGTGATAAGGGCAAAGGTTTTATCAGCCAAGTACAACAGGTGAGTGATGACAAAGAGTCAGACGCCGTGCATAACACCTGGGGGTTATGTCTAACCTGGACATAGAGTGGGTTGTGGAAGGCTTTAAGATGGAAATAATGGTCAAGGTGATACCTAAAGAAGGCAGATGGAGAGTGAAATTTCAGAGATGAAAAATAAAATAACTACATAATATTTCATAAAATTTCTTACTGTAGTTCTGGAAATCATCCTATACCACATTTATTGTGACTGTTTCTAAAGTTCAGAGACTTGTAATAAACAAGCATGCCCATCCTCAGTGTTTATATACTGAAATGCAGTCACAATCAAGACATGGTTTGGCTTACCTGCGTCAGGCTGGCATAAAGTGCTGTGCCGCTCTGCAGGCCAGCTCTGCCTCTGCTGGGGCCACTGCTCAGTGACTTCCTTTCTCCTTAACCCCATTGATGAAACTCTTCTTTTTTCTCTATGTACCTTCACTCCTTAACTTTAAATAATTCTTCATTGAGTATATAATTCTTTTGGTTTTGCTTTAATTCTAAAGTGGAGGTTTAAGTGATATATAAGAGTGGTACACAATATAATGATTCAAAATTTGTGTATATTGCAAAATGATCAACACAAGTCTAGTTAACATTTGTTACCACACATAGTTACAAATTATTTTCCTTGTGATGAGAACTTTTAAGATTACTCTCTCAGCAGCTTTCATATATGGAGTATAGTATTATTAATTAGAGTTGCCATGCTCTACATTGTATCCTCATACCTTATTTATTTTACAACCAGAAGTTGTATCTTTTGAGACCGCCTTTCCCACCCCTACCCCCACCAGCCACTGATCTGTTTTCAGTATCTATGAGCTTGCTTTTATTTTTTTATCCATTTGTTCATTTATTTATATTCCACATGTGAGACCATATATAGTATTTGTCCCTCTCTGTCTGACTTATTTTACTTAGCATAATGCCCTCAGGATTCACCCATGTTCTTTTAAATAGCAAGATTTTCTTTTAAATGGCTGAATAATAGTCTATTGTATGTGTGTATCACATTTTCTTTATGCATTCATCCATTGATGGATACTTAGGTTGTTTCCATATTTTGGCTATTCAGAGTATGCTGCCAGGAACATAGGGGCACATATATATTTTCAAGTTAGTGTTTTCATTTCCTTCAGATAAATACCCAGAAGTGAAATTGCTGGATCACATGATATTCCTATTTTTAATTTTTTAAGGCACCCCCCTACTGTTTTTCAGAAGTTATAAGAATTTGGCTCCCTTAAACCAACTCCTCATTGAACAATGGAGAACACATGAGGCCTGGAAGTTTGAGTGACTCACCCAAGGTTGCTTGGTAAACAAAGAGAGCAAAGCCAGAAGTCCTCGGTCTCCTGATGGCTAGTCCTTCTCTTTATATTGGGCTCTTTGCAATGGGAAGAAACTCCAATTTTAGCATCTGTGTACAATATAAGGATTCAATATTTGTATATGTTGCAAAATGATCATCACAAGTCTAGTTAACATTCATCACCATTTTTCTCTCTCTATATATATTGCAAAAAAAATGTTGGAGTATTGAATTTCCCCTATATAGGGAGCTTGTCACCTACTGTCACATCTAATAGTGCTCCTTAAGAAAAAGTGTTATTGCTCAATATGATTATATGAGATCACCATAACCAATTACAGAAAGTTAGAAACGCTTGGTAGATAGGTACTAAGACTACTTTAATCTCTTGGTATGATAGTCCAAATTCTGATTTTAAATTTCTTTCATGGTCCAAATAATGGCTGTTCAGTGGAATATTTCTGTCAAACCTGTATGTTTAAAGTTGTGAACTTCTGGCTTTATGTATCAGGAAAAAGTTAACTGTGCAACCATAGCTAATTATTTCATTAATTTTTTAAGCCACTTCAACTCAACAAATATGTAAAACACTTTAAATATTCATGCATCTCCTTTTTTTTTTAAGGTCTTGTATGTCTGCAAAACTAGAGTTGAAATCAGAAGGAAATTTCAGATAATGAGAAGTAAAAATGTTCTGCCTTAACTCTGATATTTCAGTAGTGAATTAGTGTAAACTCTTAACATTACTTTTAAGGAGCTTTGTAGTTCATAAAAATAACGTTGTTGAGCCTCAATGTGTGGTGTTTGTGACCGAAGGTTTTGATGTCTTTGCAAAAGGCAGACTAGTGCTTTCCTTTGAAATGCGTGAGGCAGTTTTAGATGAAGCTTCTCAGATGGATTTAATTAGTCTTTCATATGACTGGATGTCCGTTTGTTGCGGCTGAATTCTCATTTCATTCACCCATAACTAGAAACACCTCGCTTCAAACGGGTTTCTTCAAAGAAAGAGGGGTTTAGGGTTCTATGTTTTACTGCTTTTTGATGTTGGTTTCCCTTTTACTGAGAAGACCTTATGTTTACACAACTGTTATTATTAAGAAAACATAGCTTTCTTCACCGAGGTGCCTTTTGTATCAGTGCTGGTTATTGGTGGAAGTCAGAGGTCTGTGGAGTAGATCTCACTCTGTCAAATAGTAGAGAAGCTGTGTGTTTGCATGTTTTGCTTATTATGAGAAGCATGGCCAAAAATATGGCATAACCTTGTGGAGTAATATTCTAAACCTGAAATTGGAATGCTGGTATAAGGTGAAAACCAGTAACTGAATATATTAATAGGGTGGTTGCTGCAGAGCTTGTAATATTAACCACTGAAACAGAAAATCAGTTAACAAGATTGCCATAATCAAATAATGTGTTTTGCTTTATTCTGCCTCCAGTACATGGCTCATGGCATGCTTTTCAATAAACATGTTGAAAAAATGAAAACATTTTCTAAAGTAAAATTATGTATATTAAAAATGTATTCTACTACTTATATTTGGGGTTTTAAAAAATTACCCCTAACCCTTCACATCTCATTAGAATAGCTACTGGAATTTACCCTGAAAATAATACTCTTTTTTTCCAGTTAGTGTGTCTGGGGCCTGACATGCTTTATCATCAAAGCAGCTTTTGTCTTGTATGCCTACAATTCTAATTACATTTCAGGGGTTTGCGATCTCTTCCAGAATTCTAGTCATTCATTGTATTTAAGGATGAAATGCTTTAAGGGGTTTTGGGCTGTTCACTCACGGGCACAGGTTTGCATCTCTAAAAGTTTCTCTTGCTCTAACACCCTGATTTGTTTGTCTAAAAATCCTGAATACTCTTCGCCTTCTTATTACTCTTTCTTCTTTATGGAAAGACAAAGTTAATTTAGACTCTTCAAGCTTTTAAGAGTTTTCCAAAGCCACACATCACACTGAAAAGTACATAGTAATATATCTCACTAATTCTTTTGGTTTCTCATTTCAATATTCCATCTAAGAATCTGTAGAATCTCAGGCTTATATTTCGGCCTGTTGCTTACCCATAACCGATCTTTTCCATCTTACTCACCAGACCCAATTCTACACAACTGTGTCAATTTCTAAAATTCAGTGGTCAGAGATATATAGCCATGAAGATGTGAAAAAAAACCACAAAAGCTTGATAAAAACAAGTTTTTAAAAATATTTTGAATAATATCAACACCAAATCAGTGAAGTATTTCACTGAAAGGGCCAGTATATTGTTGAGAATTTATCTCTGTGTTCTTAATATGTATTTTGGATTAGTGACTTTTGTGGAAATCCTGGATTTAGGAGAATTATGCACATATGACTCAGGAATGTTTTAATAACTTAGGTAAATTTATTGATTAAAAACATTATAGATGTTATTTATTTGAGGTGTTCTTTAATAGTTCTGCCTTTTAGTACAGAATTACCTGGTTCCACAGCATTTTATTTCTTGCAAATGCTCTAAAATTCTTGGTAAAACATAAAATCTCAAATGCAAAGGATTAATATTTGTAAATTTTCTTTTATATCAATTTGCAAGATAAATTGTTAGGAAACCCTATTTGTAATATTTGAAGTAATTATGAAGCATATTATAGTTATCACATATTTTATTCTGCAAACTGGGCCAGCTTATTAAAAAGAAACATCAATTATATTGGATATAGGGACCTAGACAATCATATTCTTTCTCCATTATGTTCAGTTGTAAAGATTAATTGTCAGCATTTACTAACAGCTTTAGTTGGGATGTAGGTAAGGGGTGGTGGAGAAACAATGTCACATTGTATTTAAAACAAAAGTTTTTGAAAGGAGAGCAACCTTACCAGTCAACTTACCAGTTATGTAACTGGAAATGTGACTTAGCCGCTGCAGTAGTAGTATTTTAGATAAATACTAGTATATAGGAAAAGGCTGTAAATTGAATGGACTTGAGTTTAAATACCAGTCCTGAAACTGCTGGCTCTAGAACCATTAGAAGTTAGTTATCTTTTCTGAGCCTTTGTTTTCCTCATCTATAAAATAGAGTTAATATTCTCCAGGGTTTTTAAAATATCAAATGAGCTCTCGTATAGTGGCTGGCATGTAATAGGCACTCAAGAGACAATGTGTCTTCCCTCTTAAATATAGCCAATTTTTTTTTAAAGAATCTAAATTACCTTTTACTTTGCAAGCAGTTCTTTTGCAGTTTATGAAAAATTCATGGAAAGTTTTTAAAATTAATGCTAAAAGTAAAATGTACACAAATACATTGGCAAAACTTGTCAGTATCGATTAATAGTTTAAGATTCTAATATTCTCTCGTTAAAATGTATTACTCATTTATTTTATGAAGCCTTTTTTGAGTCTCTAACACATTACTTGGACAGTAGTTATAGGTAATCTTTACCTCTTGGTGATTTAGTTTGGGAAATTGTGTCAAGTGAGACTTAGGGGGCCAATCACTACTGTTCCCTTCTCCTCTCCCTTACCACCCTCAGAACCCTGATGTGGTTTGCAAGCCCATGTAGCTTGCATTTCCTCATTATCCCACTGTAGGGCGCGCTTACACTGTCAGGTGTAGGGCTGAAGGAATCAGGCTCTTCTTGGGCATCTCTCCCTTCTACATAAAGAGCCTTTCTCTTATATAGAGATACTCTACTGTTAAAAGCATCAGGCATCATGGAAACACCACACCAATTATTTTAGTGACCATTCTTTTCAATAAAATATTGACCCTTGTTATTGGATTTTCCCTCCAAATGAAGTTAACAAATATCTAAATTGGCTCAGCTGAGTGTTACTAGATCAACTTGGGTTTGGATATGCTGTTTTGCTAGCTGTGGGACCTTGAGCAGTTATTTCAATTTCTTTGAGCTTCAGATTTCTCATCTATAAAATGTAGTTAGCATCTCCATGTTGGATTGTTCTGAGGATTAAACGAGTTTAATGTTTATTAAAGTACTCAATTGATGTTAGGCCCTCAGTTCATGTTTCCTTTCTTTGATTTAGGTTCATTTTTCTGAATACGTGACAAAAAGACAGCTGCAAAGAAAACCACGGGGCATTCATAATCTGGATATTACTACTACTGGAGTTTCTGTTCTCATTCAGTGTTCTCTTTTTAAAAAACAACAAACATTTTATTTCTAAGTGGGAAATTATAAAATAAAACATGCAGTTTGTTTCTAACAGTGTTTAAATCTAAAAAAAAAGTAGATATTGCTTAAAATTTTCTAATTTAGTGCAAAGGACTTTGGGCATGACTCTGCAAAATATATTTGTTCTTAGCCATATTTCATGTTGACATAAATCATGTTGACATAATGATGAGCCTGTGTTGCAATTGCCCCATTTTGTTACTTGGTTTTTTATTGAAACTGCTATTTTTATGTATGGTTATCATATGGAACAAGAGTAAGGAAACCGGCTAGAGATGCACAATCTTCTGCTGTAAATAACCATAGAAGAATCTTGTGAGTGGCTACCAAATTCACCAAATTGAACAAAAATGCTCATGTTTAGCTTTCAAAGTTTAGTGATGATTACTTAGAACTGGGTTAAATGTATCTTATCATGCAGGTTCAGTGTGATTAATGGAAAAGTTGTTGCCTAATGTTTTTATGATCAGGTTTGAAACAAGATTTAGAAGAATTTATGATTTTCTTTATCACCAGATATTAAAAACACCAAGAAAGTATGAGAGCCAGTGGTTACTGGCAAGTTCTCTGGTTGTGTTGTTTTCCATTAGTTTAACATATCAAAGATTGAAGAAAGATTTGTTTTGATTCATTCCACACTAGTGGTTTAGATGCATTAATGGATATTTTAATGAAAAGTTTATTCCAACTCAAGTGTTTTAGGTTTAATCTATTCCACAGAGTTTTAAATTAGCATATATTCATACCACATGGAACCATACATTGAGAAATTTACTTCAGTGGAGAGGTGTTTTCTTTTTGTAGAACTTGGCATTTAGCTTCAGTATAAGAAATATACTGATTTACAGGGTGGACGTCCTTGCTAGCATTCTGTATATACAAGGTCTGTCCAGAAAAAGTCCAGCCATTGTTAGTATAATGAGAATGGTTTGTGTGACATCATTGATGTAACAAGGCAACCAAGAAGAGTGGACTAGAATGTGCATGTGTAAACAATGATGACTTCATTGTACCAGTCAGTGTACTCGTCAACAGATGCTGCTTGAGTGAGCCTGTGCACTGTGTGGCTGTGGCATTCAAAATAACTGAGCGAGTAGAGCAACGAATCTGCATCAAATTTTGCATTAAGCTTGAACATTCCTCTGCAGAAACTATTGTGTGATTCAGAAGGCTTTCAGGAACAATGCAATGAGTGCAGCACAAGTAAAAATGTGGCGCAAGTGATTCAAGATGGTCAAGAATTTGTTGAAAGTAGTCCACATTCTGGAAGGCCTGCAATGAACAGAACACCTGAGAATGTTGAACTCAGCCCCACTACAGCCAAGACTTGGCCCTTTGTGACTTCTGGCTTTTCCCAAAACTAAAATTACCTTTGGAGGGAAGAGATTTCAGCCATCAATGAAATTTAGGAAAATATAACGGGGTAGCTGATGGTGATTCCAACAAAGGATTTTGCAGAGTGTTTTGAACAGTGGAAAGAGATGCTGGGAGAACTATGTGAGGTCCCAAGGTGGCTACTTTGAAGGGCATGGAGTATATTGTCCTAATACAATATTTCTTGTATCTTGTTCAATAAATGCCTCTATTTTTCATAGTACATGGCTGGATACTTTATGGACAGATCTTGTATTATTTGTTTATTCAAGCGTGTCAAACTTCAACAAGGGGAGGTAATTTTGCTTAGATTTCTAGATTTGAATTGTTCTATTTGGCACTGAGTGGAAAAGAAAAAAATGATATTGAAAGCATTATTCTGTTAATGAAATTGCTTGTTCTTTTTTTGTGCCAAATTTGGCAGGTAAAATTACCATTTATTTTACTTGCTAGAGCTGTAGAATAGATTGTTGAGGAAAAGTAGCACTTTAAGTAATGACACTAGACAGAATATGCTACATTATATAAATCTTCTATACTTTTAGATAT
This sequence comes from Pteronotus mesoamericanus, assembly GCF_021234165.1. Classification (NCBI taxonomy): domain Eukaryota; kingdom Metazoa; phylum Chordata; class Mammalia; order Chiroptera; family Mormoopidae; genus Pteronotus; species Pteronotus mesoamericanus. Next base: position 2,697,187 of record NW_026555109.1, read on the forward strand.
TGACAGGCAATTTTTCTTTGTAGTAATCCATTGGTTTTAACCACTGTATTACTTCCAGTAGCTTTTATTTGCATGCAATTTGCTTCAATTGTGAAATTTTTAAATTACTATGTTGCTACTAATTATAATAAACCAAAGTGAAGCATTTTGATCTGAGGATAAATTAATGGTTGTTTGTTGTTCTGGATATTTCAGAAGTATTGCATGCTTTTTGGTTATGAATAATTATTTAAACTTTAAAGTAAAGATGAAATATATAATTTAATTAAGATGAAAATATATAATTAATATCAAATCCCAGATGTGCATGACTTCTTCCATGTTAAATGTACTTTGTGCTTTTATATGTACTTTAATTTTTGGTTTGCAAATTCTAAAATTTTAATCAAAAATCTTGTTTAAATGAGAAATATCTTACTCAAAATATGAATGGCTGGCTTTTTTTTTTAAAAAAAATTTATTTATTTATTTATTTATTTAATAGAGAAGAGAAGGGAAGTTAGAAAGAGAGGGACAGAAACATCAATGTGTGGTTGCCTCTCATGCACCCCTCACTGGGGGCCTGGCCCGCAACCCTGGAATGTACCCTGACTGGGGATCAAACCGGCGACCCTTTGGTTCTCAGGCTAGCACTCAGTCCACTGAGCCACACCAGCCAGAGCTTGAATAGCTGGCTTAAAAAAATTAATTGTGTTATTTAAATGAAATGCATAAATTTAGCATTTTTGAAACTTTGAAGTAAATATATAATTCAACAAATTTCTTATAGATTAGATGTTCTGTAGTTATAAAACTTTAGTTTTTATAAGGTTTAAAAATATTATATACTATTCCAGTTTACAATAACTAAACCAGCTCTCATCCCCCAAAAGAAGAAATCCTCTACAGAAACTAATTTGCAAAATGTTTTTTTTTTAACCAAATGGTGAATTTTTTGTAGACTTAACAAATGTCAACACAGAAACAGGGTTTAGTGTGGCTGAAACTTGTAACCATCAGTCATTTCTTTCTGCCTACTACACTAACTGGTAGGCAGGTGCAGATGTTAGGAAGTCTAACATTGCAGTTGACACTAATTGGCATAGTTGTTGGCAGCCTTATCAGAAAGCAAAGGGCATAATGATTGAATGGGTTTAGAAAACTCGAATAAAAATAGGCACTTTTTTATGCATCTTATATTACTTTTGTGACCCAGACTAACTAAGGAACACTTTATCTGACTTCATCCTTCAATAAATAGAAATTATAGAAAGCGTAATACACAGTGTATGTGATTACTGATTGTTTTTCAGGTAACCTTTCATAGTGATCTGCTCCATTGCCCACTTTCCATCTCCACTATCCCCTCCTCAGGACTCAAAGAAACCAAAGTATATGTGTAGAATAAAAAAGATAATTATTACTGATTATTATTTTTTATTGTTTTGTTACCAAAAGCTTAATGCATATTTTTGTACTTTAGGCTAAACTAATGAAAAGATATTCATTGAATTTGTGGATGAAACAGTAAGTCTGGGATTTGCTTCTAAATAGTCTTGGAGCAGGTGGGTGAATCAGTGGGAATACAGGTGACAAGATTAGCTTTAAGTGGATAAGGTTTGTACTCAGAGGATGGATATATATAGGGGTTTATTAAGTTGTTCTTGTTGTTTCTGTATGTGTTTGAAATTTTTCCATAACAAAAGGGTTGTTGTATTGTTTGTTTAATATGGTTTGACCTCACTCTCTACTGTTGTAGGGGCTTCTCTCTCTTTCAGTTCCTTCCTGGTATCTGGTTTTTAAAATTTTCCTAGTCCCTTTTATCAAAAATGACTTATTTAAAGTGAGAGCTGCATAACCTAGTAAACTAATCTGTGTGCTTATGTACAAATGAATTAATTTCTAGGCAGTGTGGATTTTAACAGGAGTTTTATAAAGACATTTCCTTAATTCAAAGGAATGACTCCTAGAATAGAATTTTAGTCACTAGGGTGCCTATTTTAACTATATGGAGATCACCCCTCACGAAAGTATTAACAATTTTAGGTGCTGTGTAATAACTGATCTTAGCTTTTTTGTGCTACAGGTAATTATGCTCTTTTCTTCAGCAGAAATACTTCCATGAAGAAATTTTCTTTTTTTTTGGTAATTTAGGAGAAGGCATGATTGTATTGTTTAGCTTTTGTTGCTCCTATAGGTATTTCTATGTGTTTTTGGTAACCTCCCCATCTCCATATAATCCACATTTACCTGTGTTAAAAAACAGAGTTGAGTCTTGTTTTATTCAGTCCCTTTTGGAAAGGAAAACCTAGACAGAGATATTTGCTAGAGGCTTTGGCTTGAAAGTTAGGGGCTAAAAACAATTACTGTAACCTTTCTCTCTACAGGTTATTATTGTATACATAGTAAGTACTCTATGTGTATTTTGTACTCTGTTATTGATCAGAGTCCCCTTGAGATTTATTACAATCAAGTAATAGTAAACATTTTAGAACATGTTTAAATGAGGATACTTGATTAGTGAGAGAAAGAGAAGCCAAGATTATTTTTCAAACTGTTGCTTCTTTTACCATGCTTTTAGTCTGTCATGAGAATTGATTTGAGTTGATCCTTATTTCAAAATAGCATTGCTTGAAATATTTTAGATTTTAAAAATAGACTTGTAAGGAATTAAAATAGAAAAACAATTTCACTATTTCTTATTCACTTTGTACCTCAAAAAAAAAAAAGAATGAGTGAATTTGCTCATTAATTTTTCTACTATTCCCAGTCATTCTCTACTCATCCCTTTCTTTGTTAGCTATCAGTTTGGTGCTGATAGAAGTGTTATTTCAAGTAACTGCTACCAAAACTGATATATTGGGCATACTCTTTTCCAAGGCTCCTGGAATAATGCCAGTATTATTCTCCCTTCAATTTGGGAGCATAGTTTTACAAATAATAGAATGGTCTTTTGTTCACAGTCAAATAAAAGTTAGATTTTCTATCTCACTAAATTAGATAATTTTTATTTTTAATATAATAGATATTTATCAAAGATCCACCAGTCTTCAGCATCAAAGCATTGTGTTAACCTCTTCATAACAGACATGAAGGAATAGGGCACTAACCTGCCTATGTGAACTTCCGGTTTAGTTGTAAGGTGTTGCACTGATCATAATATAAGGCGTGATTTGGTAAGTGCATTGAGATACAAAATGTTACAGAAATTCAAAGAAAGGAAAGACACTATCCAATGTAGCAGAGAACTAGGGGTGGTATAGATGGTATAGTTTATAGGACCAGGGAGGATGAGCCATAAAGGTAAGAGCAAACTTCACAAAGTAGCACATGTAGTAGAGTTGACTACAAGTTTAGAAAATAGTAGGAATAAAAGGGAATAGGGCTTGTACATGTTTGTTGAATATAAGAGAAAGAGGGAATATTGGAATGACAGGTTGTAAGATCAAGGCCATTAGTACCAAAGATCTTGAGGTCCACGTGGGAAGTTTTATTTATTAAGCAATCAGAAGCCAAGAAAGATTTTGAGTTGAGAAAACTCAAAAGGCATGATAAAGCCACATTTTTAACTGGTCAGTGAAAGTAAATAGAATTGTAGCTGACTGGCAGTAGGACTTTGGGAAGGTTTTCTATTTGGATGGGTTGCTAAGTAGGAAAAGAAAGAGAAAAGAGTTTTGTGTTTGGCTTAGTAGTTGATAACAGAATTTGGGGAGATATCAGCAATAGTGGAAGGAGAAAGGGCCAAGTAAGCAAAACTTAGTGAATGTAGTATCTTTTAGAATGACTCAGCTTTTGTCAGTCCTACTTGTGATATGACCCCTCCCTCACTCTGACCACACTGACTTGATGATTAAGTGATAATATGGACTGGAATTCTTCAGTACCAAACATGACTGTCCAAATAGTTGCTTTACCTGATGATCCATATTCTTTAATATTTTACTATAAAACATTTAAAGTGTATACAAAATTTAGAGAATAGTACAATGAGTATAATGTGCTATTCTTAATATACCCTTGCTTGCATTTTAACAAAATTTCTGGAGTACTTTAAGGCATATACCGCATATCTTATAAATCAGTGCTCTTTTTTTTTTTTTTTTTTAAGTTTGTTGAGTTACAGAAGATCTTTCAGTGTCCTAAATTGCCATACCTGTGTCACTGGTCATCTAGTACACTGTTCCTTTTTTCTCTAAAGAGAAATTTTTTTTTTTTAATTCCACATAGTGTCAAATCTGTTGACCTTCTTTTGTTGTTGTTGTTAAAGTACTATCATATTCTTTTTGTAATATATACTCCTTGAAGTATTGTGGAATATTATGGAAGATGACATAGATATGTATGCTGGACAAACTGAAAAAAGAAGGAAGTAGCAAACTTGCTAAGTGTATAATAGAGGGCAGATTTCTCACTGTCAGAGAAGACAGATAGAAGTACAGAATGGATGAAGGCTAAAATGTGCCTTGTGGTGTTGGGTTGGAATTGGAGGAATCAAAGTGAATTTAATTTTTTTGTAGGTATATATAGAAATATATTTAGATGTATTAGTATTTAAAGTTAAAGTGGCAAATTTGGCAGAAATCATCTTAGCCATGACAAAGTCACTTCACTGGTAACATTATGTGCCTCCTGGTATAATGTTTAAAAAAGCACAATATCACTGATTTAGTATTCCTAGTAAAAATGTATAATCATGAGGAAGCATTCTCCCAAACTGAGGGGTACTCTAACACGTAACTCGCCTGTATTCTTCAAAAATGTCAAGGTCATGAAAAATTAGGCAAAATTAAGAAACTGTTGCAGAGGGACAGAGACCAAAGAGGCGTAACAACCAAATGGTGGAGCATAAATTAGATCTCAGGCATTCCATAAAGGGCATTATTGGGGCAATTGGTGATATTAGAATAGGACTTGTTGATTCAATGATAAGATTGGATAAGTATTAACTTCCCGATTTGCTGGCTGTATAGTACAGAGAGTGTCCTTGTACTTGGGGATGCATGATGAAATATTAAGGGACATTGAGACACCATAACTTGTTGCTGATGAAAATGTTAACAACTGGGAGATCTGAGTGTGATGTGCTACTGCTACAATTTTTATATATATTTGAAATTATTTCACACAAAAAAATACTTGAGCATTCATTATAACAATAGAAACTGATTGCACCATTTTTCTATTTCTCGTTAGGAACAATGAAAAAATACTGGTAACTAGGTTAACCTTACTTAGTAGTAAGGTAATGCTGATGGTTTATAGAGCTGATATGCTGTCCTATTGACTCTCTCCAAGTGCATTGTTTATTATGATCAACTTAATTGGTAATTAGATTTTTACTAGGGTCTCCTTTCAGATATGGTTGATACTGTTAGAGTAATAGGCTCATTGCTAGTTTATACACTGGTTGGATTTGAGGAGTAGTTTTTGGACATCAATTCCAATATCTCACCTTTATCTATGAAAAAGACTGGGATAAACCATGAAACAAAAACAAAAGTTTTATTCATGTTTTAAAAACATTCTGTCATTGGATTTGTAATTCATGAGAAGGTTTTTGTTTTTTTTTAAAGATTTTATTATTTTTAGAGAGGGGAAGGGAGGGAGAAAGAGAGGGAGAGAAACAGCAATGTGTGGTTGTCCCTTGAGTGCCTCCTACTGGGGATCTGGCCCACAACCAAGGCATGTGCCCCGACTGGGAATCTAATCGACGACCCTTTGATTTGGAGGCCGGCACTCAATCCACTGAGCCACACCAGCCACGGCTAATTCATGAGAAGCTCTAAGAGAATAAAATACATATTAATTCTTAGGGGGGTAAATTTGTCTCCACAAGTTTAAAATATAAGTTATCAAATATATTATTGGCATTGCAATGTAGAAAAAAGATAATAAATATGTAAGTATATGTTAAGGAATAATGTCGATGGCCACAGAGACTGAAAAAAGAGCACAGACCTGCTAGATAATCCTTGGGTGGTAGGACATAGAAAATGGAATATTAAGTATGTTTGTTGTGGGCCAGGAGAAATGAGCTATTAGGGCAAATTGTGTGTATATAAGCATAGTACTAGGATGCTAAATAGCACAGATAGATAATATAAAGGAGGCAGGATTAGGAAATAGCATGATAAAATTACAGTGTATGGGAATTTGGGAAGGAGGAGGACTTGGAGATTATTGTAACTGTCCTATTGCCTAATCATGGGTGGATTCTGTGGTGGTGAGCCACGAGGTTAGGTAAAATGGGATTTTACCGGGGGACATCTGTGATAGTGAAATATATATATGAAAAGCAAAAGTGCTGCTAATAAGAATCAGAGGAAATTAAAAGGATAAATAATGGAGTGGGTATTAAGGAAAGCACAAGAAAATGGAAGGACAAACAAAAGTAGGTATGTTTGAAGAAGGAGAAAAAACTAGATTGAGAATAATCATTACTGTGGGAGGAGTGCACGGTCTCACTAAGTACCAACAATCAGCATTTACTGAGGACTTGTTATGTGCCAGGTCCTAGTCTAAGTGCTTGACTTTATTCCTCACAACTCTGAGCATATATTTTACTTACGAGGAATTGGAGACATGAATGATTAGGTAACTGGTAGAGCTGACTGTTGATGACAATACTGCACAGAAAACACAATTCCACCATGATTTGGTAGGTTTGGTAGAAGTAAAGAAAGCTTCAGTTGCTCCTTATGCTGCACTCATCCACCAGGAGTTATTCATTAAGCTGATATAATTTACAGTGTTATCTGCAGAGAAGGACCGTATCACACCAATCCAAAGAAAACTACTACTATAATTAAAATGTTGGCAAAATAATGTAGGATTTAAAAAAAAAAAACATGCGACTGAAATTAAAGTTGTTACTGATCAATTAGGGAGGTGATAATTAAACAGAAACTAGTTAGCCTGGCTGATTGTAGATCAGTACCTAAAAGTTGTTTTTTCAATTCACATCCTTTGAGATACATTTAATTACATTTATAAAGCATGCATACTTAATGTAATATTTTATAACTGATTAACAGATTATTAACATTATTATGTTTAATTCCTCCTGGTGTTTTTGTCATTATTATATATTTGGGAGAGAAATAAGAAATTGTTTCAAAGGAGATAGTGATAAAGAAAGAAACTTATGAAAAATGGTTGTTTCCTTTTGTTTTCAGAGAATAAGCATCTCATTTCCCTCTGAAGGGGCACTAGGGGTATCATAACTATTTTGGAATAATAAATTATTTTAGTAAATAGAAGAGTAGGATAAAGAATGCCTATGCTTTTTGTGTTATATTAAGATATAAGACAGTTATAATTCATATTAAAATGTTGTCATTAATTACAATCATAGAATAAAAAATGTTTGTGTTAATTTTGGTCATGATTTTCCTGAAAAACAAATGCCGAAACAAGAAACATAGCAAAGTTATTACACCTAAACATTAAAAAAAATTAAGTGAAATATAATGTTAAACAGTGGCAATATCCCAATTTACTTAAATAAATTGTGTTACTGGGGAATCTGAATATGCCTCATATATTTTATATACTATTTAATAATCTGAATATGCCTCATATATTTTATATACTATTTAATAATCATATTTGTGTTATCAGTAGTTAAGAGATAAGATCCAAAAAGAACCAATGGCATCTTTATCTCTAGAACAATCTTTTCTTTCAAGCTACAAAAATGCAGCATGTCTACTATATACAAGTACTCTGTCTTAGTATTTAGATTACATTTGTTACTTTTGCTTTTGACACTTGGACTTAAGGGAAATGCTCTGAAGAGAATTACAAGATAACTGCTTCTATAACGTACATAATTTATATGGCTCTTTAATTTCCTCATATGTGAAATAGAAGCAGGAGAGGTTTGGGTTGGAGTATATTATTTCTAGAATCCTTTTCAGCCTAATAGTCAATTGAGACAACTGCAGATTTTTTTCCACTTTTTGTGCAAAGTGATTATTTTAAAGATACATTGTGATAGCCTGTTAAAGGGGCAGGAACTAGTTACTCCCTTCTGAGAATTAGCTATAGCTTGACCAACAAATATTTTTTATCCTTCACATTGTTTTCAGAAATAGAAGCATGATATATGGTCATAATCTTTTTCAAATAGTGGAATACATTGAATTTAAAAAAAATTTTATTTAGTTATTTTTAGAGAGAGGGGAAGGGAGGGAGAAAGAAAGGGAGAGAAACATCAATGTGTGGTCGCCTCTCGCACACACCCCCTACCATGGAGCTGGCCCACAGCCCAGGCATGTGCCCTGACTGGGAATCAAACCAGCGACCCTTCAGTTAGCAGGTTGGCACCCAGTCCACTGAGCCACACCAGGAAGAGCAGAATACCTTGATTTTTATCTTAGATTTAATTCTACACAATGCTAATCTTAACATTTGATGACAAAAAAGGAATTTTAAATTTGAATATGACAAAAAGATTGACTCATATGGTGAATCAGAAACACTCCTTACAGCCTGTATCACCCCAAATTCATATTATTTTTGGAAATGCTTTTTGGCAAATATTTTGTTTTGTAAGTTTTACATTCCTAATCTTGAAAAAAATGTTTAGAATGTACCTACTGCAATAGAAGCTATAATATTTTAACTGTCATAGGGTATTTCTGAGGAAGTGTTTTTTAAAATTTTTTAATGGTAAAGGATGTAAGTAATCTCTCTAAAATGTCCAGTTAATCTGGGTGTGTACTTTCTTTTTCCATTATGATTACGTAGATAGGAAAGTTGAGTGTTCCAAACAACTCATGGAAAATGTTCCACATCAACATTATTTATACTACAAATGCAGTTAAATGCTTTTAATGGAATGCAAAGTTACAGGCAGATTATTAAATGTGAGAAAATGCTCCTTTGAAATGGGAAAGAAATCATGTCTTTGAAGTGTTTTAACGTCACAAATAGTATTATGAATAATTTTCAATTTAACTGGTCTCTTTGATTAAGCTGGGGGCAAGTTGTCAGAAAATATAACATGATGAGATGAATTTTATGAATGGTACCCAATATAGCCTTGTTCTGATTAATTCAAAGTTATCCTGTCAATACTTTAAATAGAATATAATCTTTAAGTGATTACAGGATGGTAGAGACATAAGATGTCCTAATATTAAAGGTTTTAATATTACACATCTTTTTGGAGTTTACATTCAAAAGCAGGCAGGACCTCCATTGGTCATTCTCATATTTTCTTTATGTCCCCTTTATCCCTAATTTTGTAAATGATCAGTTATGTAGTTATGGAGTTTAATGTGCCTGTAGGGGGGAATAACCATTGGAGATGTGGAAGAATATGTGTGGGAACACTAAGCTATCTCAGTAGTCCAGGTGAGACAATGGCAGGGTTGGGGTGAGGTGTTAGTAGTGAAAATGGAGAGAAGCTGGACTATTTAAAAGCTTCTCCAGCCATCCATTACTCCTAAATCTATTTCCTATGCTTTTTGATATAATTTCTCCATTTCCTCTCAACCCTTTCCACTGTGTCCTATGTATCTCTCTTGTTTCTTCATCAACAGGGAAGGTGTGGGATTTTTCATCTCTTAGTGTCATTCTAGACTGCTGTTTCCCTTCCTCCTATAAAATCCTGGTTCTTTAAAGTTCACCCCATTGGTCTACATCACTACCTCCCCTTCCTTTTGGCAACCTTCAGGGTCCCTCCTCTGTGCTGTCTCTGCCTCCATACACGAGTCCTTATATTTTCTCTCCATCCATGGATCTCACTCCTGTTTTCTATCTTTTATCCACCTTAGATGCTTTGGCCTGTCATTATAGTAATTCATTTACAAATAACCTCAGTTTTCTCAACCATCAAATCCAAACTTAGATGAACTTAGCCTCCCACTCTCTTTATGGCCACATCACACAAAGTAGCTGAGCACTGCTCTGGAAAATACACATACCAAGCGTAGATTTATATCATTATATGGACATGATGTCCCACTGCTGCTAAAGATCCAACATTGTGTAGCAGTTTTGATGTTTTTCTAATATGCCTACTCTTCTCTCTTTTCCTCAGTGACTATTTTATATCTTGACTGTTGTATTCACACTTCCCACTTTACTTCCTCAGTTGATGTTACTCCTGAATATCCTGCTTCTGCCCACCACTAATAATCTAGACCTGGTCACCATAATTTTGTTTTTTAAATTCTCACCCTAGGATATGTTCATTGATTTTTTTAGAGAGAAAGAATGGAAGAGGGGAGAGGTGGAGAGAAAGAGAGAGTGAGAAAAAGAGAGAGAAAGATCAGTGTGAGTGGGAAACATTAATCAGTTGCTTCCTCTTTGTGCTCTGAATGGTAATTGAACTGCAACATAGGTATGTCCCCAGACTGGGGATTGAACCTGCAACCTTTTGGTGTATAGGACAGTGCTTCACCTGGCTGAGCAACTTGGCCAGGGCTTGGTTACCATAAATTTTTTTAATCTAATTCATTCTCTAGCCAGGATAATCATTTAAAAGTTGAAAGTTAATCATGTCCCTTTTCAACTGGAACCCTTTAATTCAGGGCAATGCTCCAACTAATTGATCCACACCAGCCAGGGCAAAAGGCATGAAATTTTACTTGAGCCCCAGAGTATTATGTCATTTGTCATCACTCTTGGTCTATTTTTCTTTTTTTATCCCTGCATTGAATTTTACTTACTTTGTTAGCTTTTATTGTTAAAGGGAAGATGTTAAAAACTTCCATTCGTGAACAGGTGTTTGAACAAAACAAAATATTCCTTTCTATTATTGGAATGTGACATATCAGAAATTAACTCTCTAAATGTAGCTTAAGTAAAAGGGCTTTGTAACCAAAAAACCATAGAATTTTAGACCTAGAAGATATCTTCACTCAGCATTGCTGTTTCAGGTCCTTCTTTTTGAGATGAGGAAAAGAGTTGAGGAAGAGAGTTGAGGAAAAGAGTTGAGGAAGAGAGTTGAGAAAGAGGGATGATCTGAAATGCATTGTAAAAATGGGTGCCATAGGTGAAATCAATAAATCTATGAACAGACAAGTTGAAATAAGTATTGCTGTGTTACCTGAAACAAAAATTTAAAAGAACAGCTACTGTTTATTGCATGTCTTTTAGTGAAAGATCTAAAGTAGGTATTGACTTCATGCTATAATGAGAGAGGAAATTAAGACATACTTATCCTCATGTTAAGATTTTTAAATATATAATATATGTATACAGGGCAAAATTTAAGAAGTACAAACAGGTTTGCATTGAAAAGCAAGTCTCCCTTCCATCCCTATCCTTTAGCCATTCTACTGCTCTTATATGTCAGTCCAGAGATAGTCAATGCCTTTAAAAATACACATGCATAGTTTTTTTCCCCCTTAAATGATAGCATATTTTATACGCTCTTCCTTGGGATGGTTTCATATCAGTAGGTATAGAGATGCCTCATTTTTAAAGAAGGGACAGTAAGTTCTTGCATGCTACAAGATAAAGGTACATGATATGTACTTTAAGGACATCTTGGCTAGGTATAAAATTGGGGGCAACCTTCTTTATTTTTTAGTATTTAGACCACATGGCTTTGTGGTCTTCTGTTTTCAGTGTTGTTCTTGAGAAATTAGGCTGACCTGAGATTTTATTCTTGCTTGTGCATGAATTTTTATCTTTGCCTAAATACCCACATATTTTTCTTTATTCTTAAAGTCCCACAAACATCATCATTCTACAAATTAAGTGTTTTATTTATTTTGAAAAGTTTTACCCTATGATATCTTTGAATTTACATTTATTCTTTTTCTTTTTCTAAGCCTTTTTGAAGAAGACTTTTGTATTTTCTTTGGATCCCATTTTGCCCTTTTTTCATATATATTGTCTTCTATATAAATTGCTTTTATGTTGTTGGTCTTTTCTGTTTTGTTCTATTATGATTCCACTATGCCCTTGTCTTTTTAGTCACACATTCTATTTTTGGTTGCTTCTAATGTGGCTTTTATCTTTATAATTTTTTTTCTTCATTTTTTCTGACTTCTACCAGCTTGGTTTTTCATTTCCTTCTGTTGTTGTATAATCTCTTCTTTGAAGCTTTGTTTTTCTTTTTTGAGCTCATTTTTTTCAAGAGGGGTCACATTTCCTATGGTTGTCTTTGAGACTTTGTAGAATTATTTATCTGAACTCTTCCTGTGCTTCTTTGAGTAGTACTTGTTATATGCTCTTAATTTACCATTTTTATAAAATATTTTTGTAATTTATCTGCAAAGATCCAGTATTGGCTATTTTCTGATTATTCTATTGCAGTAGGATAGATGGTTGGATATAGGCATGGACAACCTTCAGGTTTTCCTTGTTAAGCTTGTCACCTTAATTCCCTCTTACCAAATCTGTTATTTTCTTTGTCTGAAGTTTCATTTCCGATTTGCTTTTGGCATTGAAAAGATAGGGTGGTTTTTAATGGCATGTCATAATAAGGAAATGTTAGCTTACATCTACTGCTTCAGTAACGGTTTGGTAAAAAATTAGGTGTGAACAATATATGAAGCATAGTAACAAGAATTCTTCAGTTCAATTTATCCCTGCCTTTCTGTGGTATTAAAATGTGGCTCAAAGAAACATTTCCTACCTCTCCTATGACTTATACATACATCAAGATTTCACACATTGAATGATAGCATCAATAAAGTCATTGCATCTGCTGTTCAAAATTATGTTTTTTTGGGAGAAATCTGCTTATTGCTCGAGGCCTGAGAAAACATATGATGGCTTTCAGCATGTTCTCTTTCCTCATTAAAATTTGCATATATGTTATAGTTTATGATTTGGAACTATCATAGCTTCCTCTCTTCAATTATATAGTGATGTGGCAAAATTATACTCATTACATTATTCTTGTATCCTGCTTGTCAAGTTAACATTTATATCTACTCATCCAGTAGCAGATGATACAGGGAGAAAAATCAGCTTTTCAGGAAGGGAAGGTATATCAAAGGTAGTTTAAAATACTATTTTCAATTTTTGATAAGGTAGATTTTTCTCCCTGTGTTTCCATCTTTTTAACGTCAGATTTGAGGTGTAATTTATATGAAATTTACTGTTTTTAATTGACAGTTTGATTGAATTTTGACAACTATATATAGTTGTGTGATCATAACCAAAATCAAGATTTAGAACATTCCATCGCCCCAATATGCTCCCTCATACCCCTTCCTAGTCTTCCTACCCTAAGCCCCTAGAAACCACTGATCTGATTTCTGTCATATAATGTCACATAAAGGGGATTATACAGTATATACTCTTTTGTGTCTTCTTTCACTTAGCATAATGATTGCTAATTATTTTTTCATTGTATGGATATATTGTTTTTGGTTATCTGTTAATCAGTTCACTGGACGTTTGTGTTTTTTTCCTGTTTGTGGCTGATGTAAACATTCTAATATATTATTCTGCTACCATAAACTTTTATGCATTCATGTGAAATTCTTTGTGTATACATATCTTTTTACTTTTCTGGAGTTCTCTGAAGTGGGTCTTCTATTTTGCATTCTTCCAGCACTGTATGAAAATTCGTAATTGTTCCATGTCTTTGTCAGCTCTTAGTATTTTATCATTTTAGCTATTTTAATGGATATGTAGTGATATTTCATTATAGTTTTAATTTGCCATTTCCTTATGACCAATCAGTGATGTGCTTGTAATTTACATTTTTTCTTTGATAAAATCTGTGACCAAGTTTTTTGCCTAATAAAAAATATAGTTGTTTTTCTTACTGAGTTGTAATGAGAAATCTTTGTATGTTTTGAATACAAGTCCTTTATCAAAAATGTGTTCTGCACAAATTTTCTCCCAATTTGTGTGGCTTGACTTTACTTTTCTTAACATTATCTTTCAAGTCCAATTTATAATTTTGATGAAGTCCAATTTATCTGTTTTCTCTTGTAAGACTTTCCTTTTTTGTCCTAAAGTCATATTTTTTCTCAAGTTTTCTGTCAAAGTCTTATAGTTTTAGGTTTTACATTTAGTTTAAATAATTTTGATTTTTTTAATAGTGTGAGATTTTTGTTCTTTTTTTGACCATAGATGTTCAGTTGTTCTGACACTATTTGTTGACAAACTATATTTCCACATTTACTATCTTGGCACTATTTTGGCAAATTCAACTAGCCATTTATGTGTGGGTTTCTGAACTCTCAGTTTTGTTTTATTAATAGATATGTATATTCTTACATCAGAATCTTAATTACTGTACCTTTATGGGAAGTCTTAATATCAAGTGGCATGAGTTCTCCAATTTTGCTTAGTTTTCAAAATTCTTCAATATTATATATCATTTGCTGTTTTTGATAAATGCCTTTGTATTTTTACTTTTAAATATATATTATTGATTATGCTATTCAGTTGTCCCAATTTTCAGCCACTGCCTCCCTCCACTCAGTGCCCTTATCGCCTATGGCACTGCCCCCCCCCCCCAAACCCCACCTAAGTTCATGTTCATGGGTCATGCATATAAGTTCTTTGGTTACTCCATTTCTTATATTGTTCTTTACATCCCTGTCTATTGTTTACCTACCAATGTGTACTTCATCATCCCTGCACCTTTTTCCCCGTTCTTTCTCTTCCCCCTTCCAACTGATAGCCCTCCAAATGATCTCCATAGCTATGACTCTTCTTCTGTTCTCCTTCTTTGCTTAGTTTGTTTTTTAAATTCGATTTTTGTTAGTTGCGAATTTATTGCCATTTTAATGTTCATAATTTTGATCTTCTTCTCTTTTCTAAATAAGTACCTTTAACATTTCATATAATAAAGACTTGCTTGGTGATATGAACTCCTTTAGCTTTACCTTTTTCGGTAAGTACTTTATCTGCCCTTCAATTCTAAATGATAGCTTTGCTGGATAGAGTAATCTAGGTTATAGGTCCTTGCTTTACTGTGAATACTTCTTGCCAGTCCCTTCTAGCCTGCAAAATCTCTTTTGAGAAATCAGCTGATAGCCATATGGGAACCCCTATGTAGATAACTTTCTGCTTTTCTCTTGCTGCTTTTAAGATTCTATCTTTATGTTTAACCTTTGGCACTTTAATTATGATGTGTCTTGGAATGGTCCTCTTTGGTTCCATCTTGTTTGGGACTCTCTGTGCTTTCTGGATTATTGTATGCCTATTTCCCTCACCAAATTAGGGAAGTTTTCCTTCATTATTTTTTCAAATAAGCTTTCAATTTCTTGCTCTTCTCTTCTACTTCTAGCACCCCAATGATTCTAATGTTGGTATGTTTCAAGTTGTCCCAGAGACTCCTCAGCCTATCTTCATCTTTTTGAATTCTTTTTTCTTCTTGCTGTTCTGGTTGAATGTTTTCTTTTCTTCTTTATGTTCCAAATCATTGATTTAATCTCAGCTCCATCCACTCCACTGTTGAGTCTCTGTAAATTTTTCTTTGTTTCACTTAGTGTAAACCTTCATTTCTGCCTTGGTCTTTTTTTATGTTGTTGAAGTACCCAATGATTTCCTTAAGCATTTGAATAACCAGTGTTTTGAACTCTACATCTGACGGACTGCTTATCTCCATTTTGTTTAGTTGTTTTTCTAGAGTTTTTTCTGTTCTTTAAGTTGGGCCATGTTTCTTTGTGTCCTTATTTTGGCAGTCTCCCTGTGTTTGTTTCTATGTATTATAGGTAGAGCTGCTTTGACTCTTGGTCTTAGTAGCATGGCCTATTGTAAAAAAGCATGCCAGCAAGTTGCTTGGGGCTGAGCCTTAGGTAATTGACAGAGTGGGGCAACTTGTGTGAACCAGGTTGATGGAGTCTCCAATATGGTGTCGCCCCTCTGTGGTTCTGTGTAGGGGAGGGGTCAGAGAGGGGATGACAGTGCCAATGGCTGGCCTCTGGAGTTTTGCCCAGGTAGAATCTGTCCCCTGGCACTCACTCTGATGCCAGACATTTTAATTTCCCCCCGTATGCCACTCATGCCCTTCCAGCTGCTGCCCTATTGCTGAAGCCCAGAGGGAATGAGTCTGTCCATTCCCTAGTCCGTTGCTGTCCCTTTAAGAGGAGACTCCTGAGATCCCTGTAGTTTCTTCCACCACCAAAAACCCCACTGGTTTTCACAGCCTGTTTATTTTCCTGGAACTGGAACCCTGGTGTGGGTGGTCTGGTGTGGGGCTGGAATCTCTCGCTCCCAAGGTATCCCTCCTGATTTTTGTCCACCACACGTGAGTGTGTGACTGCCCATTTTGTGTCTTCACCCTTCCTACCCATCTGGGTGAATGTGACTTCTTTAATTCCTTAGTTGTCGGACTTCCATACAGCTTGATTTTCCAATGATTCTGGATGATACATGTTTTGTAGTCAAATTGTATTTTTACTGTGGTTGTGCAAGGAGGGAAGCCATGTTTACCTATGCCACAATCTTGACCAGAAGTCTCATTTGCTTTTATATATATTAGAATCAGCTTACCAATTTCTACCAAAAAAAAAAAAAAAGGCTGCTGGATTTTTTAATTGGAATTAAACTGAGTATATAGATCAGTTTATAACATATCTTAATGCTTAAAACTCTTCTAATTTATGAAATATCTATATTCATTTTTAGGTCATCTTTAATTTTTCCCAATTTCTGAAAAAGTAAAATTCCTCTCCCTTTTTATCATTTGTTACTCATTTTTTAACAGCTTTATTGAAATATGATTCACATACCTTACAATTTATCCATTAAATTGTACAATTCAGCAGCTTGTAGTATATTCACAGAGTTGTGAATCCCTCACCACAATTTTAGAATATTTTCATAATGCCAAATAAGAAGTCCCATTACCCATGGTCACCACCTCTTAATACCCCATCCACTTCCAAACGCCCTTTCTGCACACTCTGCTCAAGGAAACCACTAATTTACTTTCTGTCTCTATAGATTTTTCACTCGTGGACATTTCATGTAACTGGAAATAATTCATGGTCCTCTGCAACTGGCCTCTTTCAGTATTGTGTTTTCAGGTTCATTCATGTTGTAGCATGTATCAGCATTTTATTTCTTTTTTTGCCAAATATTATTCTGTTGTATGGATATGTCATATTTTGTTTAAACATTCATAAAAATGTTTCATTTCAGGTTGTAGTAAATTTGTTCTCTCTCTAACATTATTTGAGTATATTAGTTTTTTTCCCTCAATTTCCCTTCATATACCCTAAAGATGACAACTGCAGTTTCATTTTTTAGCCCTTTTAATTTGAAATTAATATGAAATACAAATTTTTAATAGTTATCTAAAATCCTGTACAGCCTCTAGCTTTTTTTTTTAACAAATAAAACTCTCATAATTGATTATTGAGCTTTCTTTTACCCTTTTAAATTTAGAAGCCATATCAAAGCAAATATTTTCAGCCTAGTAAGATATTTTTAGCACTTACTATCTCTAAACCACTATTTGTTGAGAGCTTCTTTTGGAAATGTTTTGTTATAAGGAGATATTTAATTTGAGGAGACGGACTAAATAGGATTATTTAAAAATGTATTAGTGCCCCTTTAATCAAAACTACAGTCTTTCTCCTTCTCAGATCATTATCAGGTAGTATTTTAATAGTAACTAATGTGTGAATAGTATGATTATCTGACCTTTGTTAAAAACTAATTTAAGGGTAGGGTAGAAAAACCATTAGAGATAGGGGAAGGGAGAATATATTTAGGAACTACCATGACAGGTATATTGGTAGTGACTCTCATATGTTAACTTATTTAATTTTTATAGTACTCCCTTGGATAGATATTTTTACTGTATTATAATTTGGAAACTGAAGCTCAAAGAGGTTAAATATTCCAGCTTTAGTAAACAACAATAATTTAGTAAGACATCACTATCAAGTGAGACTCAGATGTACAACATACTGGTTAGACAATTATATAATTTACAAAATGGTCCCCCGATATTTAAATTATCACCTGACATTGCACATAGGTATTAAAAAAATTTTGAATGTAAACTGTGATTGTAAAATAAAATTAAAAAATATCTCAAGTGAGACTCAAGTCAGTCTAATTCTAAAGCCGTTGTTTTTTTTTTTTTTTTTCCCCTTAGTTACTGAATTGTACTTTATATACATAGAGGCCACTAAACCCAGAATCACAAGTGAGTGAAGCAAGTGTATGAATAATACAGGGGTGGTCAAAAGTACCTTTATAGTTGTGCATAAACAAAGTACAGAGTTTATTCTTATATTATTATTTATTAATTTTGTATTATTTCCTGTACAAACAACTGTAAACGTACTTTTGCCTGCCCTGTGTATGTCCTGCTGATATTTCTTTACATAGCCAGTAGCATATCTTTTTTTCTGTACTTTATGACCACATTATAGGGAAAATATATATATATATATGTACATATATATGCTTATTCAAACAAATATATCTGTATATGTACACACATGTTCTAAGCAGGTCTCTGTTTCCTTTATTTTAATAAGTGAGTGTTTTTCAATATAATTAAGTGATAGGGAATTATTAAGGATCTTATATCTTGGCTCTGCTACAGTTTTACTTTGAAACTTCAACAAACTTAAATATCTCCTTTGTTAGGTTGTGCACTGTAGACTTAAATAGTAATGTTATTGTTGTTGTTGTTGTTGTTGTTGTTATTATTACCACACTCATTTTTAACTCTGACTAAAGAATTAAGGAATGAGTCCTGACTGGCATGACTCAGTTGGTTGAGCATTGCCTTGCAAAGTGAAAGGTCACTGGTTCAGTTCCCGGTCAGGGTACATGTTTGGGTGGCAGCTCTAGTCCTTGGGTGGGACGCATGCAAGAGGCAACTGATTGATATTTCTCTGACACATTGATGTTTCTTTCCTTCCATTTATCTCTCCCTTCCCCTAGCTCTAAAAATAAATAAATGAATGAATGAATGAATAAATAAAATCTTTTTTTAAAAAAATCTAGAAAAAGGTTTTAAAAAAGAAATGGGATGAGTGACTGGAAAGGAAGAAATAGCTAATAGCACTTTTATTTTAAACTACCTTTGATTTATTTTTATTTCAGTTTTCTGTTATTTATGTGGAAGTTAACATTTTTCTCTTAAGAATATCTGTTTTAAAAGATTACGGAGCTTTTTTGGATATCTTCATGACTGATGGCTAGATTAAATAAGTCATTTTTGAGCTACCACAATATGACAGAACACAGAACTTTGCAAAGTTCAAAGTGAACTTTAAATATTCAACACTACAGAATTTTGCCTAATTAAAGCTTCTGTTTAATTAAGACAACAATGCATAGTCTTCATTAAAATTAACAGAAAAAAGTTCTTTCTTGGTCCTTGGAGAGGATATTATATGCAGGCCCTGTTGTGTGGGTTGCAAAATGTCACTGAAATTTATATGCATTAGTTGTCTAATTGCAGTAAATGTAGCATGTCCATATAGGTTTAGAGTTAGAAGACTATTTGTTACTTACTGAAAATTATTTGAAACCTCAGTACCCAAAGGCAGCTGTGCCCAGGTCCTTCACCTCTCCCCAGAGATGACTAAGAAGACTGTTGTTGGACCCTGTCTTTCATGGCAGGAGCAGTAAACATGACAGGTTGTTTGGGAGCCATCTGTTTAAAATGGTTGCTGCTTTGTATGCAGCAATAAACTTGAGATCAGTTTTCTGTCTTTTTTATGGTAACAGTCTTATTTGGTGTCACAACAGGTGGAAGTTGATGGGTTGAAACTAAATGTGACCAGCACATGGAACCTGGCTTCACCCTTATTGTCTGTCAACGTTGATGGCACTCAGAGGATGATACAGGTAAATGTTACGATGATTTACTTGGAGGACTCCATTAAGTCAAAAATCCTTATCAGGATCTGTATGGTTAACACCTACAGACATGATACAGAAAAGCTGCATTTTATCCATCTAGTTCATTTTATAGTTGAAAACATTTTTTCTTATTTTAGAGAATCTTTACTCAAGTCTTATTCAGAGAAATCAATGCTTGCTTTTTTCAGGCGATCAAGGAAGGTTAGTGTATTATACTTTGTTATAGATAAAGCATTCTACCCATTTTTCTAAAAATAATAGATTAGTAGTTTTCTTTGTCATTGTAAAATATGACTGACTTTGTTACCTTCCTTTTCTGTGTAATTGAAATTGTGTGTATTAGGTAATCAGAAATGTGAGCTATTCAGGTTGACTTGCCATAACAAGTTGATGCCTTTTAAAAATTTAGTAATATTCATTTGTTAACGTTTATTTCCCCCCCAATACAAAATTTCTTGCTTTAATGAGATGCCTGGAAATGCAGAGTTGATTAAATGTTCTTTGTAATCAGTGACCTCCATTCTAAATTAGGAAGCTATGAAAAGAGATTCTGTGAAAATTCCTTCAGCTCACCTCATAGTTGAGATTTAGGGTTCCAGGAAAAACAAAATGCGATAGAACATGTGGCTGTCACATGCAAATAAAAATCATAAACCCTCCATAGCATTAATTCTCGTTCTTTTTTTATGAAAATAGTTTTAGATATTCTTAACTTGATTTTGCACAGGACACTGATTTTTTAAAACCTAAAGAACTCAAGAGAATCACAGATAGAGACTACTCTGTACCAGGCTCATATGTACCTCTCTTTGTTAGAGATGGTACAGCAGAGGATTCCAGAATCTCTTACTAAATATTTGATGACTAAACCAATTTCCAAGCCAGGTTCAACCTATATGGTCCTAAGAAACAGTAAACTTGCAGTAATGAATCCTACATTTTAACTGTGGTTTTGTAAATTGTGTGTGTGTGGGGGGGGTGCGGGAAGGAGAAAGAAAGGGAGAGAAATATAGATGTGTGAGAGAAACATCAATTAGTTGCCTCTCGTAGGTGTCCCAACTGAGGACCAAGCAAGCAACCTGGGAACTGAACTAGCAACCTCTCGCTTTGTGGGACAACACTCAGCCAACTGAGCCATGCTTTTCAAGACCCAGCATATTTTTTCTCTCATATTTTCTTTTATATTATTTTTTATTTATATTTCTGATTTTAGAGAGAGGGGAAGGAAAGGAGAAAGAGAGGGAGAGACATATTGACTGGCTGCCTTTTGTACACCCCACAACTGGGTACCAAACCTGCTACTCAGGCATGTGCCCTGATTGAGAATTGAACCGGTGACCATTTGGTTTGTGGGACAATGACTCAGGCACACCAGATGGGGCTTCTTTCATATTCTAAGTATAAGGTTAAAGGCTTTAAAACCCTTAAAAAATATCACTGAATAATTTTACATCATTTAAGTCTAGTTAGTGTGTCTTCAAAATGCATGGTTTTTAATACTTTATGTTTCATAGAATATACTCTGCACCGAAGGGTCTGTGGCTCAGGCATTAGTGTGATTTGACCAGGGGCACATAGTATGACCTCTCAATAGTGAGTAGAGAGACATACAAAGTTCTATTGTCCAAATCTTTTTATCATGATATTTTCTGTTTCCTTCTCAATGATTATGCAGATAGATGTCTTAATGGCACTTCTACATGTTGAGTTTCCAGCTAAATTAACACTGGATATGTATTTAGAATAATCCACAGAAGTATTTTTTGGAGCACAGTGATAAGGCCCAGAAAATTCTTTTTTTATTCGTGTAAGTTTTTTACTTAAAAAAATGAATGTGAAATAAATGACATGTCCCCTTGACTTTTTGAAGGAGGTCATGGCTTTCAGTTAAATGCTCTCTCATTAGAAGGCAATAAAGTGGGGGAAGTGAATGGAATACTGAGAAAAAAAAAGTCATTTACCTAAAAAAAAGAAGAAAGTAAGGAAAGTTGTTCCTTATCAGAATAGATGAATTTTACTTACTTTCTATGGGCATTAAAATTCAGTGAGGATTCTTTTTATCTCCTCAAAATGCTAACAGTTATAAGAATAATAACACATAGTGTCTACTGTGTATCACATACAATGCTAAGCACAGTATTCTATTAACTCCTTTCATCTTCATAAAAATTGTATGAAGTATATACTATTATTTATACTGTATTAAATGAGGCATCTGAGGATCAGAGAATGTGAAGTGACTTGTTCAAGGACCCATAGGTAATGGAAGATGGAGCCAGGATTTAAATCCTAGCAGTCTTGCTGACGATTTATTTTGTTAAGCATTATTCTATGCTTAACAAACTAGGAAGAAGCTGAGCAGAAATTTGAACTCTGGAAATGGTTCCCCAGACTTTATGCCTCTAACCACTATGCTATTGGGTTGGTCAAAAAGTTTGTTCAGTTTTTTCCATAAAATGAAAGACACATTTTTCATTGTCACCAATAAATATGTTGACTTGAATATTTTGAGTACCTGTGCCAGCTATCTCCTGCATGGTATAACATTGATTTTTCTCATTTAATATCTCCCTTTGATTGCTATCAACTTCAACTGGTCTACCCAACTATGGAGCATTGTCCAGTGAGAAATATCCAGCATGAAACTTCACAAACCATTTTCAACATGTTTGATCAGTCGCAGTACCGCACAAATCTTTTTTTTTTTTGTTTTGCATTTCAGTTACATTTTTACCTTTCTTGAAACAATAAAGCATAATATGTTGAAAATGTTGCATATTTTCTTCCATCTTCAGCATTAAAATGGCTACACAAAAATTCACCAATTTTGATAATTTTTTTAAATGCATGCTGATAAGGCAGCTGTCACAATACAGCCTAACAAAATTGTTTCAAATGAAGTTAAAGACAGCTAAGTGCTACTAGAGTCATCATACAGAAAAAACCCCCAAAAACAAATGAACTCCCTGGCCGACCCACTGTATAGTACTTTTCAATTTTCCCATAGAGTTCTTCAAGTAATAAATTTACCTCTCATCCATGTTTAAATTAATGATGCTCAAATGTTAGTGTGCTTCCAAATCAACTAGAAGACTTATTAAAACTCAGATTGTTAGACTGACTCACAGAGTTATTCCAGTTTAGTAGGTCTGGCATAGGTGTGCATTTCTAATAGTTCTTAGGGAATGCTGATCCTGCTGGTCCAGGGTCCACAACTTGAGAATCACTGCTTTAAACATTTACAATCAGTCAATAAGCTGGGGAATGATGAGCAAAGGTGAGGTAAGTAGGAGCCAAGTCATTTGAAATCTTGTTAATTACATATTGTTGACTCTGCTTTATCCTTAGGCCAGTGGCACCCATGGGAAAATTTGAACTGAAGGAGTATGTGAACAGAATTGGAGATTAGAACTCTTTTTTTTTGTTGTTGTTGCATTGAGGAGAGTAGATTGAAGAAGAATGAGACTGGAGGCAAAGAGAAGTTAGGAGGTATTGGAGAAACGGATGATAAATCATTTTGTCTGGAAAATATTAGTAGTCAGAATAGAGTTGTGTGTGATGAAGAGATTTGAAAGGACAATAGGAGGAAGAACTGGTAGCTTCACAGTGTTCTTTGCTAATTTCTCTTCTATCTGCCCTTAAACATGGGCAAATCTTCAAGGTTTGTTCTTAACACCTTTCATTCCTCTATGCCAACCTCCTGGGCTCCATTGCCCAAGAGTTTCAGCTCATTACCTCCAAGCAAATAGCTATGAAACTACTACTATGTGTTTGGATTTCTCTTGTACTTGTTTATAGTAAATTTGGAGAACAATAGGATGGATATTACCACAGATAGTTCAAGTGTTTTACAGTAATAACAGCTGTTCTTTTTTCCCTGGATTTTTTGCACATACATTTAAACTTTTTATTATTAAGTGCTTTATACACCCAAAATAGTATGTATTAAGCTCATAAAAGGCAAAGACTAATACAATGAACCTGTGTAGCCACAATCTAGATCACCAATTTTCAACCTTTTTCATCTCTTGACATACATAAACTAACTACTAAAATTCTGTGGCACACCAAAATACATTTTTTGCTAACTTAACAAAAAAAAAAGGTATAGTTTTGATTCATAGACAATGGACAGCTATTGTTGTGTTGGCTGTTGTCATTTTTTTAATTTGACACCGTAGGGGAAAGAGATCAGTGCCCCTGACTAAATAGACAGGTACTGCATGTTTTAAAAAGTCTTATGACACACTGGTTGAAAAATCTCTGATTTAGATTAAAACAGTAAACATCACCAATGCTATTGACTTTTCTTTGAGCAGCCCCTTAACTAAATCCTCCTTCCTCCTGCTCCCAGAAGTAACCACTATTCTAATTTTTAAATTTTCACTCCATTTCTTTTCTTTAGCGATATTTACATGAGCAGCAAAACTATAAACAATACATCATTCAGCTCTTTGTGTTTTTGCGCATCATGTAAGTGGTACCATACTTTCTGTGCTTCTGTGAGTTGCCCCTTCTTCCAGGATTGTTTGTGAGTTTGGTCCATGTTGATTGGCGTAGCTTTAGTTTATTTTCATGCTGTGTGCTATTAAATCATATTAATATACTACATTTATTTATTCTTTCACCTCTAAGTAGACATTTATGTTATTTATTTTATCACAAATAATGCTTTTATGGACATTCATCTAGTATATGTTTCCTCTTGAAATAAACATTTCTCCAAGGAATATGCCAGTAGAATGGCTGGTTGTTGGGAGCAATGCATTCTTTATCCTACACAGTAATACCAAATACTTTTCCCTATGTTACCGTACCAATTTACATGCCTACCAATAGTGATGATGACATTAGTAACACGAATGATAAGCTAGCTTTATTTTATACTTACTATGTCAGGCACTGACTCTTCTCAGCACTTCTCCGTGCTTAACTTACTTAATCCTCACAGCAGTCCAATAACGTGTGTGCTAATGTTTTCCTTCATTTTGTAGTTGGGAAATGGGCTGGTAGGGGATAAGTTGCTTGTCCAAGGCATCTGCTGGTAATTGTAAAAGCCAGAATTTGAACCCAGAAATCAATTACACTTCAGTCCTAGTGAACCCTTGTATCGAGACTAAAATTTTTCCTGACTGGTGGATTTAAATGGTATCTCTTTGTGGTTTTAATGTATACTTCTCTGACTAGTAATGACAATGAGAATTAGAAAATATTTTTATCTATCTGTCTCTTTATTTTAAATACAGTTATTGACAGTCTTGTTTTCTCTTCTGCGAAATGCCTGTTCATGGCTTATGCTCATTTTTAAAAATTGAACGTTTGTCTTTTTATTACTTCATAAAAGTTCTTTATATCTTGTGGATTGTGATCCTTTGGTAGTTATTTGTGTTACAGACAACTCCCAGTTCGTAGCTTGTATTTTTATCTTTTTAATTTAACAAAGTGAAGTTTTAAATCAGAGATTTAATATCAGAATTTTCTCTCCTTTCCTTTATGGTTTGTGTATTATGGACTGGATTGAACAATCCCCTTCTACTCCCAAGCTCATAAAGATACCTACCTATGTTTTCTTCTAAACCTTTTAAATTGTGCTTTTTTCACATTTAAATCCTCAGTCTCCCTGAGATTGATTTTTGTGTATGCTATAAGATTTTTACTTTTTAAAATGGTTAACCCACTGTGCCTACACTACTTACTTATAGCCATGTTTTCTCCCCTTTACTACCTTGCTTCCTTCTCACCTTTCCACCCCCAACATTCTTTAAGTACTTATTGTTTCTGTGGAGTGTTTTTCAATTAAATATAAACAAAGAGTTGACTTTTTCCTTAATACGGAACTGTGGTCATTATATTTGACTTAACAAGCTCTCTGTCAATCACTCTCTGTCATTTTTCACTTATCTCTAGGGAAACCTTAGATACTTAAAATGTGTGTGTGTGTGTGTGTGTGTATGTGTGTGTGTGTGTGTGTGTTTTGCCAGGCTAAGGGTATCAGATGACATTTGAGATACTCCTTAGGAAAGCATGTTCATGAAATGGGAGGTAGATTGGGAAGCATTCAGATAGGGAAGTAATGTCAGCTAAGCATGGGAAAATAGATTGGAGGAGTCAAGTTATTAATGAAAGGCTGATCATATGCCCTAGGGTGGGCAGCATATTCTATTCTGAGCATTAAGGTGGCACTAGTGTGGCAGTGCTTGCAAATTTAAGCAATAAGAGGAGGAGGTCCTGGAAATTTCCAGCCTAGGCTAGAAACCCTCATAGCTTCTGGCAGCTGGAAGTCCAGACTCAGGCGGTGGGGTGACTACGGTGATGACAGTGTGCCTGCCCTGCTGAGTGTTAGTGCGCACACAGGGGGAGGTGGGCAGGGGGTGCTTGCTGGGCTGGAAATCCTGTGGAACAACAAAACTTCTAAGTGGTTTGCTAGGATTGTTTTTGTATTGAAAATTTCTAATTAACACTTTTTTAAAAAGTACTAAAAATAAAGGTTCAAGCTGCCAAATTGGAAAAAAAAAAAAGAGAGAGAGAGAGGCTGTGCTTTTCAATTACCAGTGAAGATACTATTGAAACTTCTTTTGCAGAGGAAAGTAAAGTTAAACAATAACCTCTGATCCCCGTTTCCCCCAGGCCCTGGCAACCAGAATTCTACTTTCTGTCATTATGTGTTTGGCTACTGTAGGTACCTCATATAAGTGGAATCATACAGTATTTGTCCATTTGTGACTGTCTTATTTCACTTAGCATAATGTCTTTAAGCATTATCCGTGTTCTAGCATGTAACAGAATTTCTTTCCTCTTTAAGGCTGAGTAATATTCCATTGCATGTATATACCACAAGTTTTTTATGCATTTATCATCAATGAACATTTGGGTTGCTTCTACTTTTTGGCTGTTATTAATAACATTGTCATGAGCATGGATGTACAGATATCTAAGCCCCTCGTTTTGGGGTGCATACCCAGAAGTGGAGTTGCTAGCTCATGTAGTAATTCTATGTTTAATATTTTGAAAAACTACCATTCTGTTTTCCACAGGAGCTGCACCATTTTACATTCCCATCAGTGATGCACAAGGATTCCAGTTTCTACACATTTTCACCAACACTTATTATTTTCTAGTTGTTGTTGTTGTAGTTGTTGTCTAGCTATTTTTATAATAGCTATTCTAATGGGCATGAATTGGAATCTCACTTTGGAACAGGATTTATTTAGTTACTGAAAAAGCACACAGAGTACTTTCCAATACTTGGCCTTCCTTTTCCTGTTTTATAGTGTAGCCAATTTACTGCATAAATGGAATAGTTTTAGTACAAATAGAAGCAACTTTCTTACAACTGTTTTTTCAAACTCTTCTCTCAACTTATTTTTTCCTCTCCTGCATAAAATCATGTACAATTCTCAGTCTGTACAGTTGCTACCAGGTAATAAGCAAGCAATAGTCTATTTGTGAGAGGGTATGTTTACAAGTCCAGTTCATTGAAATGTCAAAACTTAAAAAGCTTCTAGACTATGAAATTCTATAGGAAAGATGAAACTGTTGCTTTCTTATTTCTTGTTTTGTATCCTCTCCCATGTCTCCCCTGCTATCTGGGGTCTCTGAGTTGCAGTATGGGGTAAAGAGGAGAGGTGTGCAACAGGAAGAACTAGGTTGACCCCGGGAGGTGTTTTCTGTTATTCGTTGTTTTGGGGCTTGGCAAATATCAAAAACTGGCTGGTGTCTTCTAAGATACTTATGTAGATTTGGGGGAATGCTTCACCTGCAGAACCCTTAATGCCGGCTTTGTCTTTTCCAGTTGCCTTCAGCATCCTGATTTTTATCCTTCCAAGTGTTCCTGTTGGGCAGGGTCTCTGACAATGACACAGTCTGCATCTCTTCTGCATAATCCGCGTGTGAGCTACCATAAATAGCTATAGATCCTTGCCCCACCAAACTCTCCTCTTCTTGTTCTGTCACTAAAAGCATTGCTTATCTTCTCTGTGTGTCCTCAAAATCCAGGAGATACCTGGAAAACCAAGTGATTCTCACAAAATCCAACCTCGAATTCTTAGCTTAAGAATTCAACTTCTCTTTTTAATTTCCTAGTGTTTCAGGTGAAAGATGGGCAATTTCTGGTTTTTCAGTTTCTTAGCATGTTCTACCAGGGAGCCTAGTTTAGCATCTTACTTAAGGATAAGTGAATATTAAGTTTTCTTGATGAATCCCTATGACTCCATAAAAAGTAATATGTAATATCTTTATCTGACTAGATGATGGAATACTTGGGGAACACCTTTGCTTTAAAAATTTGCTCCCTATTCATCCAATCAGATCCCACTATGTATTCATTTTCCTAGCTTTTGTTGGGAAACTTCTTAAGGCTAATATTATCCATTAATTTCTTTAAAAAATTGTATTTCGGCAGGTACCATCATTTGGATAATTAACTTTATAGGTTTCTAACTTCTTTTAATTTATTGAAAGAACTCGTTTTGGTTTTGATTTGAGTTTGAATTCTCACCATTTGCTGAGTTTTTGGCCGATGCAGAGGCTCAGTAACTGTGGATGAATGGATAGTCATCCTGTATTTTGTAACTTCACAAATAAATCTGTTCTATCTATACCTTCATTTTAAGATTTAGGTTTTATTTCTTCTAAGCCTTCACCAAATTAAGCCACCTTCATAAGATAGCCTTCTTAGTCATTTTATCAAATCTTTCTAATTCCTGATTTTTCAACATTTGCAAAATCCATCCTCTACTAGGTAACATGGTTGCTAGATCTCTGCAAAGGCAGAATCACCCTGTGAGAGCAAAGGGAAACAAGAGGGCTCCCAAGCACCTGCCCACTGAAGCGTCTTGCTTATGAAGCATCTTTCTTTCTAGTCAAGTGAATGTCTTTCCTACCTACCTTCCTTTGCTCTAGGTAGCACCTGAGCTGTTTAAGGCTAACAGAATCACCTGTTAGGTGATAGGTATTAATAAGTATAGAAAAAAGCCCACCTCAGGCTATTTCTTATTTCCTCTTTTTGAGAGACTTGTGCACTCATTGTTCATGCTCTCTCTCACCCAGTGTCACTAATCATTAATAGATTTTTAAATATTTTAAGTATTTTAAAATCATAGTAGATTTTTAAAATTTTAAAAGGTCAACTAGATGAGAAATTCTTATGTATTTTTAGTGCTCCCCCATTTGTTAACTAGAGTTTTGGTTATGTTTTACAATTAGAAGTAAATTTATTTTTAAACAGAAGAATTTGTTCTGTTGAGGTCACTCAGTTTTCTTCATATACTAGTATCTTCACAGTGTGGAACATGCTGAATGAGTAGAACTTTTTTAAAAATTAATTATTATTACTATGACTATCTACCTTCAAAGTAATTTTTTTTATACTTGAAAGAGTCT
Source organism: Pteronotus mesoamericanus (assembly GCF_021234165.1). Lineage (NCBI taxonomy): Eukaryota > Metazoa > Chordata > Mammalia > Chiroptera > Mormoopidae > Pteronotus > Pteronotus mesoamericanus. The sequence continues at coordinate 2,726,314 of NW_026555109.1, forward strand.
CTTCAATTTTACTTTGAACAACTCAGATAGTTTTCCATTTCTTCCAATGTAATTTGTCTGCTTGAGTTTAATATATTGCTTCTCGTTGGCATTTTGCATACTAGACCTTCATTTCACGTCATGTTGTTTGAACATTTGCAAGCAGAGCTGACTGTTATTGGCCAGTTTCTTTGTGTGTCATGATTTCTTCTATCCACCTGCTCACAACAGGTTGTCTGCAGGCCTGAAGAGTAGTTAAATACTTTCAAAAATATCTTGAGACCCTTCTAAGGTCTAACATTTTCTGCATTTGTATGCCATGAAGCTATTCATGGTATACCTGTGAAGGCTGTTTTTCTTTTTTTTTATTCTTTTAAAAATATTTTCAAGAAGAGATAAATTTATTATAAATAACAGTACAAAGCTGATTACAGTGCTATTGCATTCTACACTGAATAGTCATTGGTAGTCAACTAAGTGGAACTAATTTTCTATGTTAAAGGAGACAAATTTGGAATAGTGTCACAGGAACCTCGTGCTATTTGCTACAGAATACCAGATTAAATGGATTACTTGTGAAGTGATTGCAGTGTTAAATAGATTATAGAACATGATAATTTAAACTGCTCAGTGAACCTATGTTATACAGAATATTATATAAGAACATGAATATGATAGCAGAGATGTTAATTGTGCTTGCAGATTACATATCTGTGATGTGTCTGCAAAGCTTGTACACACATAATTTAAATGGATTTTTTAATTTAACCATAATTTTCTGTTTTGAAGAAAATGAATTGATTTTTATACCACTTGAGAAAGAGAATTTAAAAATAATTTTTTACAGTTTTTATACTTATATTTCCCACAATCTCTGAGAACTAGTTTTAATCCTAATAAATATGTATAGTATTGCTAAAATAAATATTTTAACAATATTTTAATTAGAATATTAAATTAAGTAGCTTATGTTTTTGCCAGTATAAGAAAAAGTGGATTTGAAAGTAATCATCTTATGTTTTTAGTTGCAAAATAAATGTTTTCCGTGTTCTTTAGATAACCCTTAGAAGTAATTAGCTGTCATTTTTGTACTGTATGCATGGGATTACTCTGGAGTCATCAAATGTAAAATTTAGGATGTATAGGACACATAAACATATAACTTAGAAAAAGTAGAGGTTGGTTTTTTTCCCTAAAGAAGTAGGAAATGAAAGAGTAATTATTAACCATCTCTTCATGTTCCTGAACATATCAATTACAGTTACACATAATAGAAACAAGCCTACCAGTAGAACTGAAATAACTTCTTTCACTATGCTTCAAAAATTTAATCACAATTTAACAGCTGGGATGTATTTACAACTATAATTTAAAATATTAAATTCAATGCAAGTCTACCTGCTTTTGTAATGTAGCCACAGCAGGTTTTTTTTTGGCCTCTAGAGACATTTGTTTTATGATTCTGTGTTGCTTTTAAAATTCTAATATAGCAGGAAAATGTCTTTCTTAATCCCTCCCCACCCCCACATGTACTTTTTTTCTCCTCTGTTAACTAGAAAATGGTTTTTTAGCAGCTGCCAGAAGAAGAGAATTTTTAATCGTATAAACACAGATTGTAAAAAACATGGAAAATAATACAAGCAGCTGCAACTTGTACAACCAAGAAGACAAATCCCACAGTTATGACCTTTAAAACATATTATCAAGTTGGAAATCAGTGAGGGGAAAAAGAAAACTGTTACTATTTCTTCCTCTTACTGTTCAGTGAGATCACTTTTAAAAAGGTGAAATTGCCTCTGATTTTATTATCCTGGAAAGATATTTTTAGAACGTTTGATTTTTTGTGTATGTGAAAGTTTTGCTTTTCTTTCTTTTTGAGTGAGCAACTTTGCTAATTTTCTATGAATTTGATTCTAACAAATGTTAGAATCATTCTGTTAACAAAGTTCTGCTTCTTAAATATTCTTCATTTGAAGGAAAAAAAGACAGTATATTTTGTAGATGTTGGAGCAGAGTATAAACATAATAAAAGGAAATTTTTGTTTAGCTATGAAGTGCTACTTAAAATAGAAGAAGGGGTAACTTGTTTAGAGAAAATATTGTAGTAAGGTGAAATATATTTCATGAAAATAAAAGTCTTAATTTTTATTTTATTTTACTTTTGGTATTGGTTTATCAAGGTATCAGTTCATATTTGTTTTGGCATGCCTCAGACTCACTGCAGGCATTGAGTACTTTGTTCTTTGTGGATTCTAAAATCTAATTGTCTCAATGCTTGACTATGGGAAAATTGTATGTTCCTGTTTCCTGTGTAGCAATAAATTCCAGTTTTGAATGAAATTTTATTTTCCTATTTTTTCATTATATCAATCTTTATTGCTGAGATACCTTAGGTTTTAGGCTCTTTGTTGCGTGCTTTCTCTCTCCTCCCCCCTCCCTCCCTCCCTTTCTCCCTGTCTCCCTATGCAAGTACTATATAGATTCCAGTAGTGTGGTAGTAGCGTGATAGTCATTATGTATGTAATTGTAGCCTGTTTTAAACTGAATGTAAAGTTAAGGGCAACTTATTGGTATTTAGATCTATGGTTTATGTATTCATTGATAAAATTTAATTGTGTTTTTAATGTTAAAATATAAGTTTTAAAACCTGTTACCACTTTGTGTATTGTAAAATTATTTTTATCTGCTTGAATATGAGTCTAACCCTTGTAGGATAAGGAAAAGGAACTATATATATTTTTAGTGTTTCAAATATAATAGAGGGTAATGTCAAATATGATCTTAGCAGTGTTCTAGACTAGCAATTTTCAGCTCCTTTCATCTCATGGCACACGTAAACTAATTGCTGAAATTCTGTAGCACACTAAAAAATATCTTTTTGCTAATCTGACCAAAAAAAATATATAGGTATAATTTTGATTAATTTACACCAAACAGCTATTGTTGTGTTGGCTGTTGTCATTTTTTTTTATTTGACAATTTAAGGGAAAAGAGGCCAGTGCCCCTGGCTAAATAGTCAGGTGTTGCATGTTTTAAAAATTCTTGTGGCTCACCAGTTAAAAATTGCTGTTTTAGACTGTGGTGATAGAGCAGTGACCAAGACTTATATTGCATCAGGAGATTGTAGATACCAAACATTTAAACACATAAAAAAGGTAATATGAGTAATAAGAAGATTATTACTCATCTTCTGTAGTCATTGATGATGACTACAAAACAGGATAATTCACAGAAAGTGACTAGAAGTGATAGCTTTAGCTAGGGTGGTTAGGAAGTCCTGCCTGAGTAGCTAATACTGAATTGAGACATGTGAGGAGAAGGAGGCAGCTATGCAAATACCTGGGGCAGGGGGGGAGTCCCAAGTGGAAGGAATGGCAGATGCAAAGGCCCTGAGACAGGAAAAGGCTTGGTTTGTGTGGAGTTCAAAAGAAAGGCCAATGTCTTTGGTATAATTGGGAAAATAGTCAGGGACCAGATCATAGGGTGTTTGTAGGCCAAAGAGTTTTTATTTTTTTTCCCATTCCTATTGTGAAGCTTTTGAAGAGTTTTGAAAGGAAGAATTATATGATGTGATTTAAAATTACTGCTGTGAAGAGAATGGAGCACAGGGCACCAGTGGTGGAGACAGGGAAACTATTTATATGACCATTGCACTCATTCAGGGAGAGATACTGATGATGTTTTAGACCAGAAGTACCGCTCACTGTCTGTTTTCGTACGGCTCGAAAGTTGAGTGGTTATTGCCTTTTTCAGTGGTTGAAAAGAATGAAAAGAAAAATAATGTTTCGTGACACATGAAAAGCATATGCAATGCAAATTTTACTGTCTATAAATACAGTTTTACCAGAACATAGCCACATTCATTCATTTCCATCTGTCTGTGCCTGATTTAGAATTGTTTTGGAAGCAGAAATTTAATGCCCTGGTTTTTCCCATCACACAGCAGTGTAGAGGCTTAGCAGTTGTAAAGTCTATTATGATATATTTGTGCTCAGGGCCAAGATTGAAATTTTTCTGAAACAGAAGAACAACTCTCAACCACCATTATCGAACACTGAGTGACTCTGAAAATTAGCTGAGGTTACAGACTTTATAGTGTCTTAATGAATTCATCCTAAAATTATAAGATACAACAGTGCTTACACGCAAAATGTATACTGTGGTAAAGTCATTTTGACAACATGTAACATTTGAATCACAACAAATGTCAAGTTCCTTTTTACACTGCCAGGTCCATCAAAAGATTAAAACAAGAAGCCAGCTACACTTCCAGCAGCCTTTTTCAAACCTCACTGCAAGAGCAAAGGAAACTTTTATATTTTAAAATCCACTTAATTATACAGTTGAGGATCTTCCCCTAACCTTGAAATAGAAGTGATTAAACTACAGTACAATATGCTAAACCCAAATATCAAGAGAAACATCCAACAGAATTCTGTAAATGCCTTCCAAGTGATGAATGTGCTCAAGTAAAATCACGCCTGTGGATTGATGTCAGTATTTGGCAGTAACAGTCTGCCAAAAGACATTTTCAAAGATGAAATACATAAAATCCCATTATAGAGTAACAGTATTACAGTATTACAAAAAATTGTGCTTAGTTATATTTTGCATGTTGCAAAAAACTGTGAAAACTTGTTTTCTCATTTAAATAGCTACATGATATCCTTAATTTTGTTTTCTCATTATTTAAATAGCTACATGATATCCTTAAATAGTTACATGGCTAGGGGCTTACAAAAATCTAAAATGTTTGGTGTATGGCTCTTTACAGAAAGAGTTTGCCTATCCTTGACTTCAACTAAAGTGATAGCAATGGAGATGGTAGGAAGTGAACTAATTTGATGCATATTTAGGAGGGATGGCAGAAAAAATTGGCAGATGAATTAGATAGTAGAGGGATGAGCAAAAAGGAAAAAGGAATCATGGACATGGAGAACAATGTGGTGATTGTAGGAGGGTGGAGTATAAGGGGACTCAATGGTAATGGGAAAAAATGCAATTAAAATTAAAAAAAAAATTAAGGGTGAGCAACAGAATGAGTAATGGGTAATATTTACTGAGATGGGAAACCTAGGGGAGGTATAGCTTTGGTGAGACAAACTAAGAATTCTGTTTGCACTTGGTAGATTTAATATGTGTGTTAGATATCCAAGTGTTGATGTCCAGTTAACAGCTGAATCTGAATCTTTTACTCAGAAGACAATTGGAGTTGGAACATAAATGTGGTAGCCATAAGCATGTAAATATTTTTCTTTAAAAGCGTGGATCCACCATATACAAAAGAATAAAGGTGGATACTTACCTTACATTGTATACAAATTAACTCAAATGGATTGAAGGCCTAAATATAAGACCTAAAACTGTAAAAGTCTTAGAAGAAATTGTAAGGTAAGCAAAAGGCTTCTTGACATTGGACTTAAGAATGATTTCTTGGATATTACGCCAAAGTCATAGTCAGCGTAAGCAAATAGAGTCAGGTGGGATGACAACAAACTTAAAAACTTTTGTGTCTCAAATAATATAATCAACAGAGTGAAAAGACATCCTACAGATTGGGAGAAAATATTTGCGAATCATATAGCTGATAAGAGGTTAATATCCAGAATATATAAGAAATTTCTACAACTTAACAAAAAAAAACTAAATTAAAAAAATGACCAAAGTAATAGGCATTTCTCTAATGATCATGTACAAATGGACAACAGGCATATAAAAAGATGCTTAACATGCTAATCATCTGAGCAGTGCAAATCAAAACCATAATGAGATACCACCACATATCCATTAGGGGGGCTACTAGGAAATAAACAGAGAATAACAAGTACTGGTAAGAACATAGAGAAATTGGAACCTTTGTGCACTGTTGGTAGAATTGTAAAATGGTGCAGCTGGTATGGAAAACAGTATGAGGGTTCCTCAAAGAAATAGTACAGCCATATGACTCAGTAATCCCTTTTCTAGTTATATATTTAAAAGAACAGAAAGCAGGGTCTCTAAGAGATATTTGCACACCCATGTTCATTGCAGCATTACTTATAATAGTCAAGAGGTGGAAGCAACAACAATGTCCATCCATGGATGAGTGGATAAACAAACTGTGTTATATATATAAAATGGAATGCCATCCAATCTTAAAAAGGAGAGAAATTCTGTCAAATGCTACAACTGTAGATAAATCTTGACGTTATGCTAAGTGAAATAAGTCAGACACAAAAAGACAAATACTGTATAAATCCACCTATGTAAGATACCTAAAGTAATCAAATTCATAGAAATGAAAAGTATAATAGTTATCAGGGCAGCCTGGGGGGAGTGGGAAAAGAAGAGATGTTGTTTAATGGGTATAGCATTTTAGATTTGCAAGATGGAAAACTTTTTGGAGATTTGTTTCACAGAAATGTAAATACTTATCACTATTGAACTTTATACTTAAAAATAATTAAAATAATAAATTTTATTTTTTACTACCAAAAAATTGTGTTATTTGAAAAGTCTTAAGAATCAAAGGAATTTTATGAAAAAATTACAAAGAGGATTTATACAATCTGATTTCAAAGCTTTGAAATAGCAGTATCCAGACAGTGTGGTATTTGGCCCTGACTGGTATGGCTCAGTTGGTTGAGCATTGTTCTGCAAACCAAATGGTCACTGGTTTGAGTCCAGGTCAGGGCACATGCCTGGCTTGCAGCATTGTCCTGTAGAGTTTTCCATTTTCAGGATTTAACTGGTCCCGGTTGGGGGTGGGCGAGAAGCAACTGATCCAGATTCTCTTGCACATCGGTGTTTCTCTCCCTTCCTTCCCCTCTCTTTAAAAATAAATAAACAAACAAACAAACAAATAAATAAATAAAAATTTTTGAAAAAGAGTGTGGCTTTGGGAGACAGACATGTAGATCAGTAGAACAGAACAGAGTCTACAAATAGATCCAGATATAGAGGGTCAGTTGATATTTTGGCAAATGTGCTAAAGAATTCAGTGGGAAATTCTCTTCAACAAATGGTGCTGGAACAACTGAGTATCCATATGGGGAAGATGAACTCATTTATCAGATAGCACATCAGTGGTTGCTTGGAGGCAGAGACTAAGGTTGGACTGCAAAAGGGCAGTAAAAACCTTTTGGATGTGATCGATCTGTTTTTGTATCTTGTGGTAGTATTTTTTTTTTTCCTACAAGTGTCAGAAGTCATTGAATTCTGCACTTTAAATGGAATGTTGTGTGGGGGATTATACATCCATTAAGCTCCATTGAAGTTGATTTTTTTTATTAAGTGAGTATCTGGGGTTTGAGGGGGAGGCATGGATCTGGATGAGATTACAGAGGAAGAATGTAGATGAAAAAGAGAAGAGAGTTGAGGACTGGATCCTGGGGCACTTCAGTAGTTAGAAATTGAATGAAGACTTGAAACCAGCACTGGAGGCTAAGAAAGTTGCTGAGGAGGTTGGAGAAAAACCAGGAGCATGAGATATGCTTGAAGCCAGTGAAAGAAGTGTTGGGGAAGGGAATCATCAACCGTATCTAGTGTTGATGAATAAGATGAGGAAAAGACTGACTGATGGTTAGGAGAAGGTGGAAATTTTAAGTTACCTTGACAGAAATGTTACAGATGATTAGGAGGGACAAAAGCCGGCTGGGAATGTGCTCAAAGGAGAATGGAAAGTGACAGAGTGGATACCATGTAGGTAGACAGTGTTTCAAAGTATCTTGCTTTAAAGGAGAAAAAGAAATGGGTTAGCACATGAGGGAAATGTCTGTGAAAATTTTTTTATTCTTTGTATTTTATTTGTTGAAGAAATTAGATCAATTGTCCTGTAGAGTTTTCCATTGTCAGGATTTAGCTGGTACATCCCAAAGGCATACTTTAACCTGTTATTCCTGTTCTGTCTTCTGTAAATGGATATTTGGGTTTCAAGGTATAATCAGATTCAGATGCCATTATCTTTGATAAGACAGAGTCCTAGGTGACGTGATAGACATCTGGAAGAGGCACCACTCTGTTGATGATCAAGCCTTAGGTCATTAAATTTATTAAAGTTTACAAAATGATGTTTTAATTTTGCCAAATTTTTTCATATATATTACTTGGAATAATTTTTAAAGAGAAACTCTATCTAACTATGTCTTAGGTTACCCAGGTGTACAGTTTCATAGGAAAGACAACAAGGTCAATGCTTGATCTGTTCCCTTTACTTACCAGTTCTTAAAATAGAGTTGGTCCCCTGTTATTCCCCAAAAGTGACTACATTAGGATGTTATTTTGTTTTTGTTTTGGGTGTCCACTTTGAACTCATGGGTTTAAACATACTTGATATGCTTCAATCCATAGCAATTACCATTCTTATTGCTGATCCAATTGTCCCATGGTGGGCCAGAGGTAGTTTCAAGGTGGCTTCTGAGTCCTTTTGGCATGACCCTACTCTTTGGTAGCTTCCTTAACTTTCTGATATTGCACGTTGTAGTGGCCTCATTTCTGCCCCAGACCTGAAAGCAGTCATTTTTTGAGTGAGAAATGGTATTGTAGACAATTGGGGTGCTAGGGAAGTCTGTTGCAGTACGCCTTTACAGTGCTTCTGGGGAAGATTCAGAAATTGCCACCACTACCATCTTCCCAGAATCCAATGGCTATAATCATAGCATTTCTAATTCTGAAGAACTGTTATGATTGAGACTGTTGCTGTACCACAGAGGGGATTAATTGCACTGATTCTATACTGGCAAATATGAGCTGGATCCTGTGGCTCTTGTTTTCTGCCACAGGCTGGGATGTGCCTTGGTCTTGAGGTAATAGACATTCAGAGGGATGCTCTGAATGTTTTCCTCACTACTTTTAGAACCTCAGCAGTGTAGAAGTCAGCAAACTATTAGACTGCTTATCCATAATCTAAATCATTTTACACCACCCCTTTTCTCAGTTTCTTGACAGCTCCACCTCTAATACTCCCCAGTGAAAACTTCTGCTAGACAATTGAAGATTAAGAGATACATAGGTCCCTCTTATTTTTCATAGTATGAACAAACATCAAACTCTTGGGGAAGATTGGTCTTATGTTGCATTTTCTGCAGTTACTGTTGGGATTAAGGAGGAAGTGTTAAGAAATGGTCTTTGTCCTTACTCACTAATTGATGATCCAGAATAAGACATTGTAGAGATACTCCATCCTACACAACTCAAAATGCTTGGGTTGAGAGTCTTACTCTCCCATTGTGATGTAGGAAAATTACTTTTTACATTCCTGTACCTTTAGTTTCCTCATAAGTAAAACAAAATGTAGATTTTTTTCAGATTTGTTTGTCTTCAAATTCTGTGTTTCTATGAATGAATCAGACTTACTTGTTTGTGTTCGCTTTGCTCTTGTGTCCTCTGACCGAAGTGATTACAGTATCATCTTCCTTGGCCTCCCAGCCCAGACACTCCCCTGTTCATGCATATCTTCAACCTTACCTCAGACCATTGATCTTCTGAAACATCAGCATGCTACTGTCTAGTTCTTAAGTATAAGAGCTTTGTAAGGTATGAACTCTCTCTGTGCAAGATGTGACCTGGCTCTGTAATTCCTTCTCAGTTTTATTTTTTGCCAGTTTTCTTCATCAGCTAAATCTGTCTCTGTCCATCCTGAACTACTCACTATTCCTTAAACTTGCCATGCTATTTTTTAATATGAAATTTTTATAAATTGTTCCATCAGACCTGAATTTTCTCTTCTTCCATTTTGGAGAATTCCTGCTCACTTTTTAATAACCAGCTCTACTGTCTGTCTGTATTGTAATGTCTTCCTTAACCTTTCTGGCATTTAGCTGGCCTGGCCTCTTATCCAGTAACACTTTTGTACATTTCTGGTTTATCATATTGGATTATAATTTATTTTAGAATCCTATACTTTTCTTTAACCTCCTGGAGGATAGACCGTAATTCAGCTAGTAGTGCTCAATACATGGATGGATGGATTGATGGATGGATGGATGGGTAGATGACTAAAGTAGAAGTGCCAGTATTAGAACCTAGGATTCAAGACTCAATTCTTAATCCTTAGGATACTGAGTATAAGGGTCTATTTTATTCCGTTCTGCATTATTTCCATTTTCCCATTATTAAGTTATACATATCAATATAGAAGAATAGAAGAAATAACAGATAAGGAAAAAAGAAAGGTCAACTAGTAGCTTCTACCCAGAAATAACAGTTAACTGTTTTATGTGCATTATTTGTGCTAGAATTTTATGCAAACACATAAAATTTTTAAACAGCATTTAGTCTAAACATATTGTTTTGTTCTTTCTTTTTGCAAGTAGAAATATAAACATTTTTCCTGTTTCTAAGCTTTTTAAATGGCTTTATATGTATACCATAAATTATTTAGCCAGTTTCTTTTGTTCATCATTTAGATTGCTTGAAAGTTTTAGATTCTATAAATTACACTATGATAACATTTTTTGGCTATATTTTTCTGCCTACTTATGACTTTTTTCTTAGGATAAATTCTTACAAGTGAAATTAATGGATAAAAATACTGATTTTGAACTTTTTACACTATAACACAACACCTTGAGTATGCTAGTTAGATTATTATTGTGTCAAGTCACTTGGCAATATTTTCAAGTAGGGGCAAACATTTAAGTATCATTGTGCATTAAGATGCTTTCCTTCTTATTGATCTAACCTCCCTCAGTCAAGGAACCGGGGACTCAGCCTGAATTCTAGAGGTTCACCCTAGGTTCTATGGCTTAAGTGATCCTAAAGATTAAACGTAGTAAACCTCCACTTCTTTAAAAGAAATAAAAACAGGCTTGCTATTGAGTGAAGGCCACTAATACTTTCTACAGGGCTACATCAGGGAACTTAACAAAAACTTCATAGCTACTTAATTAGAACTGCTTTATTTGTTTGCAAAGTCCTTGAAGCGACTGGACCCTCTCTGATAAGCACTAAAAAGGAAGAGTTTTGAAGAACAAGTTAGGAATAAGTAAAGCAATTTTATAGCTGAGAATTATTTGAAAGAAGTATAATTTACTTGCAGTGTACTAGTCATTCATTTCTAGAAACATAAATTCAAATTAAAATATGCATAAATAATACTGTATTCGCTTTAAATTTATTTTATTAATAAAAAATATATAACATTGAGGTTATTTCTTTCTTTCACTGTTCTCTCCTCTGGACATGGAAGAATTGCATTGTTCTCACTGTTATTTTAAACAAATACTAACTCATTTTTTGTAACAATTTTGTTGAGATATAATTCACATACCATACAGTTCACCCAAAGTGTACAAATTGGTGTCTTTATCTCTTCACAGAGCTGTGCAATCATCAGCACAATAAATTTTGGTACACTTTCACACCCCAGAAAGAAACCTCATCCTATTTAGCAGTCATTCCCCATTTCCTCCTAACCCTCTTTCTTCCAGGCAACCTTCAAACAATCAATTTTTCATTGTCTTCCTTCCTCCCTCCCCTCCTCCCTCCCTTCCCCTCCCCTCCCCTCCCCTCCCTCTCCTCCTCCCTTCCTATCCTCCTCCCTCCTCCTCCCTCCCTCCCTCTCTCCCTTCCTTCCTTCCTTCTTTCCTTCTTTCTTTTTTAATAAAATGGAATTCAATCTATATACCTGGTATTTTTTAAAGTTTTATAGAAGCATTACCACTTCCAGAATTTTCATGGCACATTAACACAGCAGTCGATAAGTAAATAGTTATTTGACTGAAAACACAATTCTTTTATAAACCACTTAACAATATGCATTTACTTTTTTATTGCAAAGGTTTTTTGTTGCTGTTGACATTATTACAAATGTTTCCCATTACATTTACTTTGTATACAGACTATTATCCAAGAAAAACAAAATGCTAAATTAAGAGTTCAGGCATATTAGACAAGTGTTGACTTCTGGATTTCAGAAAGATGAGGAAACTTCTCTTCCTTGCTTCAGTGTGGGCTTGTTTCTTGAGTTTCAATCTGACAAAATGTTCCAGATGAGACATTGCAAAGAATAATTTCCTATTGAAACTTTCTTAGGAACCAAAGTATAGGCTACTTGAACTTTTGTCAGATTATTTTTCCAAAGATGTCTCATAGAAGCACCAGGTCTGGCTTTTTCTTGAGCAGTTCAAAGAAGCCTTAGGATATATTCTCTTTTTTGGATAAACTTTTCTAATGCATCCATGAATTTCCTACTTTTTCTCATCGTTCTGGACTTAACAGTGACCATCTGCCAGTTGGTCTCCTGCTCTAGCATTAGAAGCATTTTTTTCTTTTAGCAGCACATACCACAGTTTATGTATATATTCATTACTTTTGTTCTTAGATGCCAACACATTCATGAAGCTCCAGTTTTCATTTTCTGCCCCCTCTAATTCCTTGTGTCATCAAAAATTTCTTCCAATACTTTCCTTGACAAAGTGGTATAAAATAATCCACACTGGTGAAAAGATGTAACATTTGCTGTATTCTTAGGCAACAAACTAAGGGTAAACCTGCCACCTGAGCTAGCTAGGGCCAGAGTTACTGACAACCTGGAAGTCTCTGGGGTGGCCGAGAGTCTTCTGCAAAGAATGGCCAAAATGCACTAATCTACTTCCTGTCTCTATGGAGTTATCAATTCTGGACATTTTATGTTAAGTGGAATCATGTATGTGGTTCTTTGTGACTGGCTTCTGTTGTAGCATGTATCAGTGCTTCACTCTTTTTATGGCCAAATAATATCCCACTGATATTTTGTTTATCCATTTATCAGTTGATGAACATGAGTTATTTGACTATCAGGAATAATGTTATGAACATTCATGCTCACATTTTTGTGTGGATGTGAATTCATTTATTATGATTGTAATTTACATTTATTTATTTGTGAAATTGAATAATTTTCATGTTTATTGACCACTTTGCGAATTCATTTTATACCTCTCTTTCCCCCCAGTGTCTTTCACGAGAAGCAGGTGGAAGCATGAGCATTCAGTTTCTTGGTACAGTGGTAAGTATCAAAGAATTATTATCTTGTATATTCTCCTAATTTTCAGAGAAAAAAAAGGTTCAACTAGTTTTAGCCCATGTGTTTGAACTTGGCTTCATCATGATTGTATTTGGCTATTAAATGAGATATCTTTGTATTAAAAATGGGTTATTTAAAGTGTTAGAGAAGTTTCCATAATAGAACACTTTTAGCAATTTCTGATTATAGAGAAATAGTTTTTAAAAATATTTGCAGTTTTTTTAGTATTTCAAGTGCTTTTTGCTACTGGATATTTTCTCCCTATTTTGTAATAAAATAAGAACATATGTATCACATAAAGATGCTTTTGAAAATGGTGACTTTACTAGGGATTTTTGCTCAGTTTCCTTTCTATCTTTCTCTATTAAGTCCTTTCAAGTACACATTTCTAATGAAATTAAATTATAATTTTGTATCTTGATTTTTTCACTTATGATTCTATTAATTGTTTTCTGTATTGCTATAAAATATCAGCATTGTTTTAATGAAGTTGTATTTAACAATGTGATGAGTAGATGTGACATATTTTACTGTCCATGAATCCCAACTCTTAGGCATTTCAGTTACCTCTCATTTTTGCCAGTATGATTGGTGTTATAATGAGCAACTTCATGTATTTTGCTTTTTTGACATTTTGAATCATTTCAAATACATATAAGATATTTTCAAAAATTTATAAGACATATTTTCTTCTAAATTGACTTAAAACCATAAATAATTTTATGGGTTAATGTACATCTTACCAATTATTTTATATCTCTTCTGGAATCCACTCATTATATCACTTTGCATTCTCAATAGTATTAATTATAATTTTCAAAATATTTAACTATCTGGTAAAAAGAAATTTTCTTTATAGTTCCTATTTTCATTTATAACTATATATTAATAATAGTTGTAATTTTCAAAATAATTTTACCATTAAAAATGTACCTTATTTTAATTAGCATGTCTATTTATTGCTATTATATATGAATATTTCTCCATTATTCATTTACTAGGTATCATTTATAATCTTTAAAATGTCTATTCATGTGCTGTGGGTACCTTGTTCAGGCTATAAATTTACATTGGGTTTTGGGCTCTGTGAACTTATTGATGATAATCAGAGGAGAGGCCTATGGCTTGGATCAAAAAAGTAGTGATTTTTGCAGCTTTTGAGGAAGGAAGGATATTAATAATAATGTGAATTTATAGTTTATATATGTTTAGAGGTATAGTTAAGTTTACATGTAGTAGTATATATTTATACTCTTTCTCTATATGTATCCCAACTTTTAAGTGTTGACCTAAAGACATGCACTTATTCTTGTTTTTCTGATTAAGAAAATAATATACATTTTTTAAATTGAAAATCTAGATACTATTTAAATGCATGTATTAAGAATTGTATTAGTAATATTAGTAAGGGTTGTCCAGAGAAACAGAACCAATACGATGCATGTGGGGTGGGGCAGGGAGGTGGGGAGGAAGGAGGTGGAGGAATTGATTTTGAGGATTTGATTTACATGACTGTGGAGCCAAATCCAAAATCTTCCAGGGCAGGGCAGGGGAGAGTTGCAGTTTAAGTCCAAACATAGTGTGCTCTTACAGGATTCCTCTTTGCTTGGGAGGTCAGTACTTTTTCTTCAAATGGTAGAATGAGGCCTACTTATATTATGAAGGGTAATCTCAGTTTACTGATTTAAATGTTAATCTCATCTAAAAATACCTTCATAGAAACATTTAGAATAATGTTTGGCCAAACATCTAGATACTGTGGCCTACCCAAGTTTACATATAAAATTGGCCTTCACAGAAGTATACATCCTGCTCCCTAGCAATACTGGTATTTAAGTTATTAACAATAGATATATTCTTCCAGAAATTGAATTATACAATTTTTTATGCAACAATAAACATGTACATTTTCTCAGGTCATGACATAAAAAACCTATGTCATTTTTTAAAGGATTGGTTTCTTTTTCAAACATTTTTTTCTTTTATTGTTTCTAGAGAGAGAGGTTGAGGGGGGTGGGGAGAAAGAAAGGGAGGGAAACATGGAATGGCTTGCCTCTTGCATGCACCTCAACTGGGGACTGAATCCGCAACCCAGGCATGTGCTCTGACTGGTAATTGAACTGGCAATCTTTTGGTTTGCAGAATATTACCCAATCAACAGAGCCACACTGGCCAGGGCTCTGTAATTCTTTTTAATGGTTACCTAGAATTATATTATGTGGCAGTTTTCCTGTACCTAAGTGCTCATGCTAGAAAGTGCACTTAAGCTGTCTCTGCTACTTGGTTTCTCTCCTTGGATTCTAATAGATTACTCAGTGTTTGTGTATTGAAAACTGAGTTCTTGGTAGCTACAACCTGCAAAAAACCAAAATAAACAATTTCTCCTGCAATATTTTCCTCAGAAAATGGCAACCTGAACTAAAACCTTGTAATTTTCATGATTCATGCCTTTCTTATACCACTTCCACTGCCTTCATCATCTCTTATCTGAATGTTGCAGCAGCCAGTGTCTTCCTACCTCCACCACTGTTCCCTAATCTGTTATTAATATAGTAGGTAAAACGATCCTTTTAAAATATAAATCAAGTCAGTAGGCCTTGTTTCTGTTCTTCAAACACGTCAGGCACATGCCTCAGAGTCTTTTCTTTTGCCCTTTCTCTGCAAGGACTATCTGCCCTCAAATGTCTGTATAGTAGGTTCCCTCCCTTTCTTCATGCTTTTATATATCAGCCACCTCCTCCTAGTCACACTATTCGAAGTTGTGACCACTCTTTCCCTCATTTTATTTCACCTTCCTTCCACTTTATTCTTTTTTTTTTTTAGCAGTTACAACTATTTGACATACTTTAATATCTGACGTATTTTACTTTTTAAAATTTATTTATCGTCTGTCTTCCTGACTTGAATGAAATAAGCTCCATGAGCATTGGGCTTTTTGTTTGTTTTGTTTGTCACTCTATACCTAGCACTCAGAACAGGCTTTAGTAAATAGTAAGTGTTTAGTACACATTTGTCAAGTGAATAAATGAAATTGACAAGTATGGGACCAAAATATTAGCTGTAAAAAGGAAATATGAAGAAAGCAAATTAGAAAAAAATGAAGAAAAAGAAATGTAGGGAATGTTTGGGACCTTAAAGATTAATCCTTCTTCCTCAGGTAAGGAAACTACACATCAGAAAAGATAACTTGTGGGTGTTTGTGAAAAAAAAGATAATTTGTTTTACCCAAGGTTTTACATCTAGTTTGTGGCAGAGCAAAGAAGGGTACTCACATTTCTCAGCTCTCAGCTCAGTGTTCATCTTATCAGCAAATGTCCTTTATCTTTATTCCCTTCCATCTACCTCAGGCACTGAAAACACACTAGAAGAAAAATATACATGTAAGTATATACACAACCTGACTTCAGTCACCTGAAACATACTACAAAAAAAATCACACACACATGCATACACCACCTTACAGCCAACAAAATGTCACCTGAAAAAAGGAAAGTGGAAAGGAGAATTTTATATATCCAACACTACCCTTCTCTAGTAAATGACAGATTACTTACTAACAAATCCCAAAGAAGGTCTGTATCCATTTTGTTTATGTGGTTTATATAGGGAAAGGATGTCAATTTCTGTTTTTTTAAAGATACATTTATTTATTTTTAGGGAGAGGGGAAGGGAGGGAAAAAGAGAGGGAGAGAAACATCAATGTGTGGTTGCCTCTCTCACTCCCCCAACTGGGGACCTGGCCTGCAACCCAGGCATATGCCCTTACTGGGAATTGAACTGGCAACCCCTTGGTTCACAGGCTGGCACTCAGTCCACTGAGCCACACCAGCCAGGGCAAGAAGGGATTTCAATTTCTAAAGTAATTACTCTAAAATTCTACAACACAGCGAGTTGGACAGCCAATGTAGTTTGTTACAGTGCATTTTTCTGGGTATATTATTAGTAATATTAGATCAGTATGGAAGAGGGAAAGAAAAGGTTTTGATATAGTGGGACTGTTACAACAGATAGAGAGTGATTACTAGCTAGTGTATGCTCCTTCAGTCCCAATTATCTATACAAATGTAGTTTCCAAAACTCGCGGGTCAGGAATAGCAGTAGCACATCCCCATGGTAAAGGTAAGATTGCCCAAATACACATTTGTCTTTGTGAGAATCCTTGTAGAATTTTCTTCTATGTAAGCTGAGTTTTTTTAGTATGAAAAACCAGCCCTTTTGTGTTAAATGAAGAGTTTAATTTTAATCTAAAAGAAGTACTTTTGTTGTGCCAATAAAGTTCAGAATTGTTACTGTTTCAGCTTAGAGAAAGTACAAATTTAATTTCATTCCTTTTTACTCACACTGAACTTTTAAAAATTTCAGTCTGTTATTTTCATTTCTAATGAAACAAATCTCATTACATTTTAAAAATTTGGCCTCTCCTTTCTGTTATGCTCTTTGAACTTCATTTAAAATTATCAGGTAGTGTTAACTAATTACACCTGTGAAGACACTATTTCTAAAAAAGGTTGCATTCTGAAATTCTGGGTGGACATGAATTTTTGGGTGACACTATTTAATCCAGTGCACACTTTATATAGGGCATAAAAGCATACTTGACATGTGTGAAAAATAAAAAAATTCAGGCAATTTATGTAGAAATATATTTGATAAACAGGGCATTCTTCCTGGATAAGTATGTAATAATATACCTTATTAAGTATATAATAAGTATATAATAATGTACCTTATTAAGTATATAATAATATACCTGATTTGAGTGCTTTCATTTATTTTTCAAAATAGTTTATCATCACCTATGTAATGGGTGTTAGTATGTAGTACATATTCAAAACATGCTGAAACACTGATGAAGCCTGTGCCTAAATTTTGGAGGCTCAGACAATACTGAGCATAGAGAGGTTAAATGACTATTCTGTGGTAGTAACTAGTAGAATCAGAGTACAAAACCAGGTCTCTGACTTTAAGTCAAGCTGTTAACCATCAGAGTGCCTTAAAAACGAACTGCTTTACTGTGTAATCCAGGGAACTCGGTAGTAATTGCTGAGTGCAGCTATCTTAGTCAGCTTGGAATGCTATGACAAAATACCATGGACTGCGTGGTTTAAACAGACATCAGATTTTTGGTGGGGGCCCTCTTCCTAGCTTGCAGTTGGCCATCTTGTACCTATTATCCTCACAAAAGAGAGAGAGAGTGTTTTGTCTGTCTTCTTCTTTTATAAGGTCAATAACCCCACCATGGGGGCCTCATTCTCATGACCTCATTTAAACCTAATCACATCCCAAAGGCCCCACCTCCAAATACCATCACCGAGGGATTTAGGGTTATAACATACGAATTTGTGGGACAGAAACATTTAGTTCATAATATACACTTAGTTGGTAAGCTATGTATTTCAGAATTTTTTCAGAATTGATGTCTATTTCAAATGTAAGTTGAGTTTTGTTTTGTTTCCATGTTTTTGGTGAAGCTGTGAGTTTGTGTACGTCAGATGGTATAAGATCACACACACAGAAATGGAAGAGGCCCAATGCTTTGCTTAACCAGAATTCCTTACTTGAACTATGCTTCACAATAAGAATGAATATTTTATTATTTTAAGAATGCAAAAGTTCACACTTTATTTCAAATATCTTTTATTTTAACCATTGTTTATATTTAATTTTTAAAGTACTATTATTTTTAAAACACAGTACTATTAAGGCACATGTATCTCAGGAAGACTCTTCTTTTTTTCTTGTAGAAACAATGCATATTGCCTGAAAAAGAAAATAAACTTAGACTACATTGAACAGCTTCTGTATAGCTGTGCTATTGGCATTTACCCAAGGACTCTTGAGGAACTATCAAATTATATGTCTTTGAAACTTAGCCAGAGATCTTAATGAAACCAAATCATGCTGAAGTTCTTTAAAGCTAATTTAAATCTCAAACTGTACATTTTAAATTTTTATTGATAATAAATACACTTTATTTCTTACTAGCCTAGAAAGCTTGAGTGATAGTATCAGTAGAATAAACATGTTTTACAAAGATTTAACATTAAGAATGCTATTAATATGACCCTTGATACACTAGCACAATTAGATTTCAAAGTAAGCGTTTACGAAGTAACAGCGATTAATGACTACCATCGAAAACAATTTTGAACTCCATCAGTTTAACTCAGGAGGGTAAGCTTAATATGATAATTCATCTAGTTGAATTGTATCAACCTAGCAGGAAAGTATGTAAATATGTGACCCTTACCTAGTTTCTAAATGGATGCTGTGCTGATAGATTTATCAGTTCTATTAAAGAACTTTGGGGAACTTTGGAATTTCAGCAATTGTTCCCTTGGAGGCTGAAAACCCAACCTGATCTCATACTGGGACCATTCTGGTTTGCATATTTCCATAATTTGCCTTTGCTAGTAATATGACAGCAAGACACAAATAACTGTTTCTAATAATATCAGATGGAGTTGTGGAGGACAGCATTTTAATGTAGTAAAAGACCTCCCCGTGGAGTTGTTATTGCTACTATAGAACAGCAGCTACACAGTTGCAACTGCAGTCTCTTAATTGATTCGTTTAATTAGCAAGAGCTGAGGCTTGGGCTGTCTCTTGTCATCTGATATCATAGGACTCAAATTCTGCATCATTCATATTTATAGGCATATAAACATCATCAAAAAGTTCTACTTCTGAAAACTCACTTTTGGATACTGAATTTTAATAGAATCAAGCTCCCATTTGTTCAAAATCCAAATAATTGGAAAATGAAAAGAACTAGGTTTATCATTATTTTTCTCTATCAGTACTCCTTTGAGAAGTAAATGATATCATGCATTTTTGGTTATTTCTGTTTTCCAATATAAACTTCCAAAGAACCTCAGTATTCTACACTTTAAAATCTGTAAGCATTCCCTCTGTTTCCATGTCTGACTCATCTCTAATGTTCATTTGTCTTTTTCTCCCTACTCTGTTGTAACCCTTTCTCTGTATTAGTGGGATTGCAGGAATGACATAATGGCTTATTGGAATTTCTTGCCTTTGCAGCCACACTGAGTCCTTCGGGCATAGGCTTGGGCTTTCCACGTGTGCCTACCCCTTGGTAGAGCATCTGACTGAATTGTCCTTGGGGCTTGCACACCCAGCCTGCACTGGTCCCAATTTCTGTGGATGAGGAAAATAGAGGAGGATGGGAAGTTGTCTGCCATAGGACCCCGGATCCTTCATCAAAAGACCACTTTCATTCCATATACACAGGGCTCCCTCCCCACTGGGTCAACCTCTCCTTATTCCTGACCTTTTCCCATCCAGCCATAGAAAGCAGGTGGTGGCCACAGGCTAGACAGTTTGTCAACGATGGATGAAATCTCTCTGTTCTTTAGGTACACTTTATAATGCTAAGAGAAAAGTCATTATCCTGTGTTCCCCAAATATGCAAAATTTCAGCCAAAATTTGGCAAAAGAAGATGTTATGAAATGGGCTTTAAAATGCAGTCTTAATCCTGAACATTGTTTTTATGGTAATATGTTCTATGTACCATGTAATCAACATAAGAAAAGACTTTTGGGATATAACCAATTTCTAGTCTTTTGAAATTTGCATGCTGTACATAATATGAAAATGCGGTTATTAATATCTCATGTGTAATGCATCATGAACAAAAATTTAAGAGAAATGACTGCTGGCTCCACTACACACTTGGAAGTATGCTAGATTAATGTGGTTTGGTCTCTGCCCTTAAATAACATACTGGCTGTGCGTAAACACAGACAAACCAGTATCATGAGTACAGGGGATAGTACCACGATGGGTTATGCACAGGCTGATGTGGTAGCAGAGAAAATTATAGATCAATTTAGCTTTACTCTTTTTCATTTTCTGATTCAAAAACTATTATCAGTAGGTAAAGTATAGGCTGTAGGGTATAGGTCTCTGGTTGAGATTCTACGTTTCATATCTTATTAGACATTATATTTCTTTAATGAGCATACAAGCTAACATACATTGGTAGTCACCTTATATTATATCTTACCTTACATCTTACCTGTGCATTTCATCCTACTACCTGTAAGATGATAACCTTACATTTTACAAGAGATTGATCATATGTAATGTGTTAATCGTTGAATTCTGGCAATTCAAAGGAAAATGATATCCCTGCTAGCAGTGAGCTCACTGTCAATTTAGGATATAAAAGTACTAGTGATAAGAGTGATAATAGAAGTTTGTATGAAGTAGAGGTGTTCTGGGCTTGCAGAAAGGAAATGGATGAGTTGTGGAAAACGCCCCAATGTATGAATGAATGAATGAATGAATGAATGAAAAAATATCATGCTAAGACTTTAAAGATGAATCTATCTGCAAGCAGGAAAAGGCATTGCAGATAGAGGAGTAAAGCACTGAGACAGCATTTTCAGAAACTAATCTATGATGATGGTAGAGAAAGCAAAGGGAATAAAACAAATGAAGGTAAAGAGGCATGAGGGTGCTCAGATGTTCAAGTAAGAACAGGTTGACTGGTGAGGGTGGCACGTAGATGGCCAAGATTGACATGAGAGATGAAACTAGAATGGCGGGAGCTAGATGTTGCAAGGCCAAGCTAAGGAGATTGGCCTTTATTCCCTAGAAGAGAGTCACAGTATAACCTGAGGTTTGTTTTGTTTTGTTTTGTTTTGATTTTAAAGAGACCATGTGGGAACAGACAAAGAAAAGGGTACATTTGAGAGCCCCCTCTTGTGCATTGGCAGTCTAGTTGTATGTATTATGCAGAATTAAAGGTGATTCTGAGGTTTCTACATGTGGTAACTGATGCAATGACCCAAGTTAAAAAACAGGAAGGGGAGAGGAGTTATACCAGAAAAAGGTGGAAGAGATAATGAGTTGGATTTTTGACTATTTTAAGTTTGAAGTGTCAGAGAAACATTTATTATGTAAGGTAAATTTTTAGTCTGAAGGTCAGGAGAAAGATTAATGGTGAGAATGTAAGTTGGTGCTTTGTCAGCATGTAGAGGTGAGGTTTGGAGCCCCTCAGTGGATTAGATTGCCCAAGGGGATACTGAAGAAGAAAAGGACAGGCCCACAATGGACCCCAGGGAAATGGCCACATCTAAGGGGGAGTCTCCTCTCTAATATAATCATTTTAAATGACATTATCTATTGTCCAAATTATTTATATTATATATGACTATTGGTAGCCAATTCAGTGTAACCTCAATAATTATTTCACAGCATCCTAGGGTGTCACTGATTATTTCAAAGTGTCTAAAAATCCTGCTGCCATCTGCCAAAGATCCTCAAAATCAAATTAATTTTAATGAATAACATAATGCCTTACATTTGCATGTTGCTTTAGGGTTTCAGTATGCTTATCTGAGTTCATTTGATTTCTAAGATCAATAAGCCATATAGCACCTTGGAGTGAGTTGTAAAAATTAGACACACCACACTATTTGAAATATCAATTTAAAATACTTGCAATTAGTGAGTTATATGTTCACAAACCACTACCAGAATGTTGGTGAATATGGGGTGGATGAGGGGTAGGGGAAAGAATTCTAACTAAAGCTTGATTCCCCACATTTGAATCTTGGATTTCCCACTTTTTCTAGTTTTGTGAACTGGAACAACTTACTTCTCTGGTTATAATTTCCTCTTAAGCAGAATATCTACTTTTATAGAAGTGGTGTGGGTTAAATAAGAAAATGTTTGTAAGTGCCTGAAAATATTAGACAGTTGACATATGGTAACTCAACTATTATTGTAGCACCCTGAAAATACACTCCTTTTGCTTCGTTTTGCCTTGTTTTTTTTTTTCTTCCTTTTTCTTACTTGCTTGGAGACATGCTGTCATCTGAAATTGTAATCTCCATTGAGATCACACTTACTACTCAGTCTACAGAAAAATCCAGAAGGCAAATATTTCTCTTGTATTTGGAAAGTCTAATTTTTGTTTATTTTGTGGTTATGACCCCCCCATCCCTGCAACATGCACACACTTAATGTATTATTTGTCATTGAATACTAAATATAAAGCACACACTTAAGCCTGCACCTTGTGGTAACAAGATTCTTTTTTTTTTAAATTTTTTTTATATCTCTTCTATGTTTTATTTTTATTTTTTTTAAATTTTTAAATCATGTTAATTCTATTACAGTTGTCTAAATTTGTCCCTTTTGCCTTCCTCCACCCATCCCTCCCCTACTCCCCATTCCCACAGTCACTTCTCTGTTGTCCATGTCCATGGGTCATTCATATGTGTTTTTTGTCTAGTCCCTTCCCCTTCTTTCCCCCATTATCTTCTTTCCTCATACCCTCTGGTCACTTTCAGTCTGCTCCATGTTTCCATGCCTGTGGTTTATTTTGTTCGTTAGTTTATTTTGTTGAATAGATTCCACTTATAGGTGAGATCATACGCTATTTGTCTTTCACCAACTGGCTTATTTCACTTAGCATAATATTCTCCAGCTCCATCCGTGTTATCACAACAGATAGGAGTTCCCTCTTTCTTCCCTTCCCTTCCCTTCCCTTCCCTTCCCTTCCCTTCCCTCCCCTCCCCTCCCCTTCCCTCTCCTCCCCTCCCCTCCCCTCCTCTCCCCTTCCCTCCTTCCTTCCTTCTTTCTCTCTCTCTCTCTCTCTTTCTTTAATGCAGGTTGATTTTATTTTTTTAAATGTCAAAGTCAATTATAAAATAGATAAAAAATTTAAAACCATTTTGATGGTTGCCAGACAGGAACAGGGGTTGGAGAGATGTGTGAAAAAGGTGAAGGGATTAAAAAGTACAGTTGGCAGACACAGAAAAAAACCAACCAAACAAACAAAAACCCCAACATGATACCAGCACAGAAATAATCAACTCGATCAATGAAATATAATGAGCATTCTAGAAACAAACATATATATCTAACAGTGTAATATATGATTAAATTGATATTTCAAATCAATGGGGAAAATAAGGCTTTGTCAACAAATAAGGTGCATGGACCACTAGTACTTGAAATAAAACAAATAGAGAGCCCTGTTTCACACATTACACAAGAAATATTCAGGTGAGTTAAAAATCAATACATAGAATCTAAGGAGTTTTAGGAGAAAGTACAGACTAATATTTTTCTTACCCCAGAGTAAAATATTCAAACCCAGAAGCTATAAAGTAAAATATTGACAATATGACTATATTGAACATTGAAGCCTATATAGTAACATATATATAAAAAGTGTTAAAGGACAAGTGATAGAGTGGGAAAGTATTTGCCACACATCTAAAAAAGGGTTAATAGTTTGTTTCTTTTTTAGGGAAAAAAATTCTACAAACCTTTAATCAATAAATGGATAAAGAATACCAAAAAGTCATGTAAAGCTTTCTAAAAATTAATAGAAATAGGCAAGAAATATACAAAAACAGGTTTAGTTTCAATTAAATGGTCAAGGAACAATTAAAATAACACATCATTGTCACAATCATATTAATAAGTATTAAAAATATTGGTAATATCAAGTATTGGCAACTCTGAAAGGAACTGGGTATTCATAGAAACTTTTTCTTCATCTTAAAGCAGTCCCTTTAGCATATTGTGCAGTGCTGGTTTGGTGGAGGTGTATTCCTTTAGCCTTGTTTTGTCTGGGAAACTCCTTATTTCGCCTTCCATTTTAATTGAGAGCCTTGCTGGGTAGAGCAGTCTTGGTTGCAGGCCTTTGCTTTCCATGACTTGGAATATTTCTTGCCACTCCCTTCTGGCTGTGGTAGCAAGATTCTTAAGAATATCTGCTTCCTTGAAGAAGGAAGTCCACCAAAATCAATCTTGACCAGGGAAGACTTTAAGTGTCTTTTGTTTGAAAGCAATATACTTCTGATGGAGGACATTTAATGATGGTTCCTATGAACCTTGTTTTCTATACCAGCCTGACTTTGAAATGACATTATTTCAGGTAGGCCATTTAAGGCACTGTAGTGCATGACTACATATTGCTGATCTTTTGTACCTGCAAATTATTTGATTGTTGCCAATTAACTTATGGTGAGCATGATGTGAAAATGGCAGCTTTTTTTTTCATAGAAGCAAACAAAACAAAAACAAGTGTGTCACTGGTGTGTCACAGTGGTTCTCAAACTTGAACATGTATAAGAATCACCTGGAAAGCCTGTGAAAATGCAAATTCCCAGGCCCCATTCCCAGTGAGGCTGATTCCCTACATCTGAGGTGAGGCCTTTGGATGTACATTTGTAAGAAATCAGTTTCAAAAATGCCCGGATTAAGAGTTGGCATGTACTTTGGCACTTAATGCAATTAATTAATACAATTAATTTCTAGTTTAAGAAATGGATACCAGAAATTACATTACATTACTGGTGTTTTGAGCCAGGTCTAGGAACAATGTTCTGGATGTTTCTTGTTAAAATGAGACGATAGGACAAGCATTTGCTTATTTGAACTAATTAATTGGTCAATGTAAGTGATCACAATACATAATTTTTTTTAACCAGGGAGAAACATGATAGGACCTAAAGTATAATTAAACCCATAGTATCATCAACTGTATCTTTTAAGTTTACTTATCAGCTGTACGGTGTTGAGATTTAGTCTGAATTATTTCGAGTCTTAATCACAGGACAGTAATAATTTTTATTTTTTCCTTAAAGTGGAATTTCTCAGCGTAGGCAATAATGACATTTTGAACTGGATTACTCTTTATTGTAGGAGGCTACTCTGTGTCTTATGGGATGTTCAGCAGTGTCCCTGGCCTCTACCCACAAGATGCCAAAGCATCTCTCCAGTTTTAACAACCAAAATTATCTCCATGCATTGCCAAATTGCTGCAGGGGTGGGAAGAGGCCATTACCTCCCAGCTGAAAACCACTGGACTAGTTGACTCTAATAGTTGGGGTTTCAGAGTTTTCTTTCCCATGTCATTAATAAGTATAAGCTTCTAGAGATGAAATATCTATGTCAGATTGATACTTCTCAGTGGCCTGAAGCTTACAAGGTCTTATACACATCATTACCTACTCAATGCCATGTGCAGAGAAAATAACAAACTTTAGCTAGCCTTGCATTTGAATTGCTTTAGGAACATGTTTAATGATTGGCTTTGTGGGTCTTGCTCTGTTAGATCATAAACCAAATCTGTCATGGACAGCCATTCAGGAAATTTAGGGTAATTGCATCCTGTTTATTTGGATCCTTTTTACTATTGGAATAGCTGTACTATTACTGTTTACCAAAGACTGTTACATCCTGAGTCAACAGCTACTGTGTACAATGAATACCTTATCTCAGGAGCTGCTGCTTTTCATTTGGCCCTCAATTTTGTAAAAGTCCCATCCCTGTGAGATGTACCAAACAGAGTATGTTACAAACATCATATCACAATGGCATCTGCAAAGAAGTATTTTCCTATTCTTTTCCAGTTAGTTTATTTTCTTAAATTTTCACCCAAGATATGTTTGTATTGATTTTAGAGAGAGAGGAAGGGGGAGGGAGGGAGGGAAACTAAGAGAGAGGCATCAATCAGTTGCCTCCTATGTGTGCCTTAACTAGGAATCAAACCTGCAACGTTTTGGTGTATGGGATGACACTCCAACACACTGAGCCATCGGCCAGGGCCTCCAGCTAGCTTTGAATTATATAGCTCCTTAATGTTTTGTAGCACTTTCCCCTGTACATGAGAAGGATATGGCAGGATACCTGGCCAGGCATGCAAGAGTCAAATAGTCAGTATTTCAGGTATGTATTCCGAAAGGTAGCTTTCCCCAGCTAGCGTGTTTTGTATGGTATAAATTGTCAAAACTGTGGGGCACAGCTAAAGTAACTACTAAGGTAGTGTTAATTATCCTAGGTAATTACCAAGCATGAGGGACACTGAAACTGTTAAGTGCCCCTGTTTGAAATAGAACCCTTGCCTAATTTAAGGGTAGGGAAATAGTTAGTGTGTAAGTTGTAGCTGTCACCCTTAGATTCCTCTATGTCCCAGAGCCCCATTCCTCCTGTCCTTTCTCAGCTACGAAGTAAATCGACCTTTAAAATGGGAGCCAAGGAGACAATGCTGAGTATCTACAGTATGCCCCATGCTTTATGTTTGTCACCTCATTTAGTTCTCACAACCATTTGACATCATCAGCAGAACCCCCATTTACAGATGAGATAATGCCTCTGTTGTAAACTGAAAAATTCAAGTGATTTGTCAGAGCAGCTCATATGCTAAGAACAGCCACAAGATTCATGCCCAGATCTAAAAACACACCTTGGCTTCCTTCACACTAGCTTCTGGGTGGCTGTGATCTAGGTCTTCCAGTAGCCCCTTTCTCGTCCTTATTAGCACTGACTGCCTGGTAGAAAGCAGCTGACAGGGAGAGAGGATTAAACTTCCTCTTCTGTACTTGCACTTAGAACCCAGCCACTTAACCGAGTAGAATGCTGAAGATTCAGGCTTCTCTGCTTGCCTGTGTAAATTACTTTTGTTATGGGATTTATAACAAAATATAACATATGGGGGGCGGCAAAGGCAATAATAATATATCCCCTCAAAAAACACATCAAAGTTGCAATTCAGTATACTTTATTTAAAGCCTTTCCTCTCAATCAGAATATAAGGTAACCTTAGCTAGTATTTAAGGTGATCAGGGTGTAGAACACATGTTAAAGCTGTTGCAAAAAAATTAACTATTCTGATTTAAGTAATTAAACACCATCTCTCTACCCTCCACCACTTTATTCAGTGAAACTTTGAGCCAGCCCCCTTAAAAGATTTTAAGAATAACACAGGTAGTCTTTGAAAAGTAAATACTGGGCAGTATTTTGCAGTATTGCAGGTGTAGACCAGTGGGTTTTCAACCTGGATGATTTTGCTCTCCAGCGGACATTTGGCAACGTCTGGACACATTTTAGTTGTTAGAAGTGATGGGCTGCTACTGAAATCTAATAGGTAGATTTCCTGAAGTTTCTGGCAAGCATCACTAGGGATGCTTCTGTATATTCTACAATAAACAAGAGAGCTCCGTAAAAAAGAATTATCCAACCTAAAATGTCAAGAGTGCTGAAGTAGATATACCTGGTCTAGATAATAGTTATGGAAGGACATATAAATATCTGTTAACATCTCCCAGACCCTTCAAAAAGCTCTCTAATACTCTGCAAACTTACTCTCACGTGTGCTGTGGATGAATAGTCCACAGCTATCCCACCCTGTTCATTCTAGATTACCTCACCCATCTTAGTTTGTAAATTGAAAGGACTGGGCCTCATGTACATATATGTCAAGTATGTAGCTTTACTATTTTATCCTAATATTGAATACTCTCTGTGTGTGCATTTTAGTCTTTACAAAATTTTGACCAATATATCATTCCTATAAGTGAAGTTTTCTCTTAATCAGTATTTGCAGTTATGATCCAAGGGACTTTCTTTGATGTTTTTTTATATTCTTGATTGTATCTAAATTTCTTTTGAAAAAGAACAATCTTTCTACAGTTCAAGCTTGCCCATCAGTAAGGTTTTCTTATTGGATTATCCCTGTTAATGCCACAGCTACTCAGAGTAAAAAATCAATTAGATATTATTATATCAGATTATATAAACCTATGTAAATATAGGCTCCGTGTCTGATCTTTTGATAAAGCCTGTATCATCTGGCAGCTCTTGTGGTTTGAAGGTAGGGTGATGAGGAGATAAGAGCGGTGCCCAGGCAGCAGCTTCCTGACCTCACTTCCTTAGTGACCCCCTACTGTGGAGTCTGCAGATACGGTCTTGACTTTGCCAGGTGTTTTCAAATGTACCTGCAGGATTTTAATTTATGGAGGTGACTGAGTGCCAGCAGGACTGGTTAATGCTACTGGAAGAACTGCTTCCATTTCCCAAGGAAAGGGGGCGCCCCATACCATGCAGGGCCACCGGGAAAGCAATCAGAGCTGGTCAGGAGGCAAAAAAGAGCAAGACAAAAGTGAAGGCAGTAGCTTTATTTGAGGTTCCTGAAGGAAATGCAAGGTAAGGTAAACAGTTTAGGATTGTCAAGTTCAAATAACGTCAGTGGGCTTTGGCCTATAGAGAAGATCTTTAGTTGTCTGCTACCTGGCCCTGAGATGTTTTAGGGCAAGGGAAATAATGGCTTGGTATGTGAAGTAGATAGAAGAGGCAGTTAGCTTGCACATTAAAGGCATGCTCAGAAGGAAATTCTTCCCTATCTTCAGAAGCCCTGGGAGAGGCAATCTTTTCCAAGTCCTGTAAAGCCCCCAAAATGTCAAAACATTATAAAATTTAAAAAAATTATTAATACCCAAAGAACTGGAAATAATGAGATCCAAGAAACTGATGGATAGTAACTAAACTTATAGCTGTCATCTAAACCGGAGTGTGCTTTCATTAATTTGAGGTGAAGAATGTTTCTTCCAGTGACCAAACCTTTGTCTTCTCTCCAGAACATTGGCTAAATACTGGTATCAGAATAATTAGAAAACTAGTTAGTCAAAATAATTTTAAAACTAGACTGGTGTACATGGTAATCAGCACACTGGGAAACCTACTGTGCTGATTACCTTTAAGTGCTATCCTGAAACTTAGGGAGTCACTTCTAACCTTCAACAAGAACACCCTGCAGTGTCCAGCTCTTTGCCTTCCCTTTTCTATGCCTTAGTTTGTCTTCCCTCAGAAAGGACTCATGCAGTTGATTAGGCTGCAACTACCTGTAGTTTTGGACCTAACCTATATAGAACTATAGTCCTGCTTCCCTTAGGCTGACATGCAGATCACTTTGATTGGAATTTTCAGTGTCCCCAAACTCTTTGGTCATGAACTTTCACAGTTGGTTAATTATATAGCATGTCTATGTGGATTTTTACCAGTATAGCTCTTAAAAGTGCCTAAGATTTTCCATTTCCTAGGTAACACCCTCTATAGGGCATAAACCCAGAAAGTAAAAAAAAAAAAAAAAAAAATTGTCACAAAAGCCCTGGAAGATCTCATTTCTAATCCCAGTAAGGCTTTAAATGGGTGGTGTGGCTTTCCTAAAACTCTATTTTCTTTGTTGTAAAATGAAAGGTTGGGGTCAGTGACCCCGAAGGTCTTTCCCAGCACCATTCTGCCATGAGAATGATTACATTTGTCACAATGTCCAGTTTGCTTCACAACAGTAGCAAAACATCACACCTGCAACTTATTATCATTGTCTATCTTTTGACTTCCTTGAGTTTTTCAGTCTCATTTTGGGACACAACACTGGCTTATCACACAGTGATATTGTGTCTTGTCACTTTATTTCTGGAGACAGCACATTGTGCTGCTACAGACTCAGTGCTAATAATCAAGATTATATGTTCTGCTTACTGTGACTTTTTTGTGGTTTCTGGAGGAAAAATGCAGATGCTTTTCAATTATTCTAAGGGAATTTTGATTAACCCCCTGGGTAGAGTTCTTTGTACCACCTGCCATAGAGAAGGGAGTTTTATTGAACAGAAGGTATAGAATTGAATTGCTCATATTTGTTTTCTTTCTGGTGTCTATAGTATTATTTCAACCTAACACATTTTAATAAATATTTAATATCTGTCTAAAATAGGTCAAAACTGTTAAATGAAAACCTCTTTTGTTCTTCAGTTTCAAGTTCAAGTAAATTAATTTAACTTTTAAGTGAAATTTCTAAGTTAAAAACTCACATATTCCTTTTATGTATATAAAAAGTAGTTATTTTTTTACTGGAATAACCAGCATCCTGCCTACTAAATAATTCGGAGTATTAGCCCTTGGAAGCAATTTATTTAAATTTATTGCAACATCGCTATTTCTGTTATTGTTCTTGTAGATATTTTTTGCATGTTTACTATCTCCTTCTCTTCAAAGTTCATTTTTACCTTTGCCTGTGGCCAGAATACATTAACTGTTTGATTTATAGAGAATTTTCAAATGGCTGCCTCTAAGGCCTTTTCATAAAGCAATTTGATTGAAATATATATTTCACATTCTATACAGGTCACCCATTTAAAGTGTACGGTTCTCTGGTTTTCAGTCCAGAGCTGTGCAACCATCACAACAATCCATTTTAGAGTATTTTCATTACTGCCTTCCCGCTGAAAGAATACTTGTACCCATCAGCAGTCACTCCCCATCTTCCTGCAAGTCTACCAGCCACTAATCTACTTTTCATCTTTAAATATGTACTTGTTCTAGGCATTTCATAGAAAAACAAAAACACATATAATTGTTTGTGACTGGCTTCTTTCACTTAGCATAATGTATTCAAAGTTTCATCTATCCTGTAGCGTCAGTATTTCACTCATTCCCCCCCGCCCCAATATTAATCCATTGTATGGAATATGCCATGGTTTTTTATCTGTTCTTCACTATGAATATTTGAGTTGTTTCTATCTTTTTAGTTATTATAAACAATGCTGCTGTGAACATTCTTGTATATTTTTGTGTGGGCATATGTTTTCTTCATTCTTGAGTGTATACGTACCAGTAGGATTCCTGAGTCATATGGCAACTCTACATTTAAATTTGTGAGAAACTTCCACATTGTTTGCCAAAATAGCTACACCATTTTACTTCCCAACTCAGCACTGTGTGAGTTATTTAATTTCTTAACATCTTTGTCAACATGTTATTCTCTTTTTTTTAATTGGAGGTATCATATTAGTTTTGTGTATACAACATAATAATTTGATACTTGTATATAATGCAAAATGATCAACTCAGTAAGTTTAGTTAACATCCAGTGTCTATCTTTCTAATTCTAGCCACCTAGTGGGTGTAAAGAAAGGAGTCATTTTAAAACACTTTCTGTTTAGGATTTCTCCTTTTCCCTAGAACTCATAATTAAGGCTAAAGTAGCCAAAACTATGTATTAGTTGTGTGTTGTTTTGTTTTTTAAAGCAAATGTGACCCTAATAAACAACAAAGCATATTCATTTTAATTACTGCATATTTTCTATTACATTGTTGTCGCCTCCTTCCTCAAATCAAATGTTTTTTTTTTTAATTTTTATATTTTATTTTTTTATTTTTAGAGAGAGGAGTGGGGGGGAGAGAAACATCAACGTACTAGAGATACATTGATCAGTTGCCTCTTGAACGCCCCCAACAGGGGAGCTGTCTCACAACCCAGGCATGTGCCCTGACTAGGAATCGAACCAGTGACCCTTCAGTGTTCAGGCTGACACTCAACCCACTGATCCACACCAGCTAGAGCAAATGTTTTTGATATTAATCAGGCAGTTCCTTTCATTCCTCTAGGCTCTTTTTTTTTTCTTTTTTAATAGTAAGTAGCACATACTGTGTGGGAAGGTCATTACATAAAGAGGAAAAAGGAATAATCATCATCAAAGACGAAGTTAATGATTTTTAATATGATTTTTAAATAAGTTTTTTATTTTTTTAGTTTTTAAGTCATGTTTATTCTATTACAGTTGTCTAAATTTTTCCCCCATTGCCCCCCTCCACCCATCCCACCCTTACCCCCGACCCCAACTCCCATAGTAAATTCCTACTCTGTTGTCCATGTCTATGGGTCATTCATACATGTTCTTTGCCTAGTCACTTCCCCTTCTTTCCACCATTGTCCTCTTTCCCCATCCCCTCTGGTCACTTTTGTCTGCTCCATGTTTCTATGCCTGTGGCTTATCTTGTTCGTTAGTTTATTTTGTTCGTTAGTTTATTTTGTTGAATAGATTCCACTTATAGGTGAGATCATACGCTATTTGTCTTTCACCAACTGGCTTATTTCACTTAGCATAATATTCTCCAGCTCCATCCATGTTATCACAAAAGGTAGGAGTACCCTCTTCTCTTCTCTTCTCTTCTCTTCTCTTCTCTTCTCTTCTCTTCTCTTCTCTTCTCTTCTCTTCTCTTCTCTTCCTCCCTCCCTCCCTTCCTTCCTTCTTTCTCTCTCTCTCTCTCTCTTTCTTTAATGCAGGTTGATTTTATTTTTTTAAATGTCAAAGTCAATTATAAAATAGATAAAAAATTTAAAACCATTTTGATGGTTGCCAGACAGGAACAGGGGTTGGAGAGATGTGTGAAAAAGGTGAAGGGATTAAAAAGTACAGTTGGCAGATACAGAAAAAAACCAACCAAACAAACAAAAACCCCAACATGATACCAGCACAGAAATAATCAACTCGATCAATGAAATATAATGAGCATTCTAGAAACAAACATATATATCTAACAGTGTAATATATGATTAAATTGATATTTCAAATCAATGGGGAAAATAAGGCTTTGTCAACAAATAAGGTGCATGGACCACTAGTACTTGAAATAAAACAAATAGAGAGCCCTGTTTCACACATTACACAAGAAATATTCAGGTGAGTTAAAAATCAATACATAGAATCTAAGGAGTTTTAGGAGAAAGTACAGACTAATATTTTTCTTACCCCAGAGTAAAATATTCAAACCCAGAAGCTATAAAGTAAAATATTGACAATATGACTATATTGAACATTGAAGCCTATATAGTAACATATATATAAAAAGTGTTAAAGGACAAGTGATAGAGTGGGAAAGTATTTGCCACACATCTAAAAAAGGGTTAATAGTTTGTTTCTTTTTTAGGGAAAAAAATTCTACAAACCTTTAATCAATAAATGGATAAAGAATACCAAAAAGTCATGTAAAGCTTTCTAAAAATTAATAGAAATAGGCAAGAAATATACAAAAACAGGTTTAGTTTCAATTAAATGGTCAAGGAACAATTAAAATAACACATCATTGTCACAATCATATTAATAAGTATTAAAAATATTGGTAATATCAAGTATTGGCAACTCTGAAAGGAACTGGGTATTCATAGAAACTTTTTCTTCATCTTAAAGCAGTCCCTTTAGCATATTGTGCAGTGCTGGTTTGGTGGAGGTGTATTCCTTTAGCCTTGTTTTGTCTGGGAAACTCCTTATTTCGCCTTCCATTTTAATTGAGAGCCTTGCTGGGTAGAGCAGTCTTGGTTGCAGGCCTTTGCTTTCCATGACTTGGAATATTTCTTGTCATTCCTTTCTGGCTTGCAGTGTTTCTGTTGAGAAGTCAGCTGCTGACTGTATTGGGGCTCCCTTATATCAGTTACTACCTGTTTCTCCCTTGCTGCCTTTAGGATTCTCTCTTTGTCTTTGATATTTGCCATTTTAATGATGATGTGTCTTGGAGAAGGCCTCTCTGAGTTCCTCTTGAATGGGACCCTCTGTGCTTCCTGGACTTGTGTGACTTTTTCTCTCCTCCAATGAGGGAAGTTTTCCATCATGACTTTTTCAAATAGGTACTCTATCCCTTGCTCCTCTTCTTCTTCTTCTGGTGTCCCTAATATACAGATATTATTATGTTTCAAGTTGTCTTGCATTTCTCTCAATACCTCTTCATTCTTTTTGAGTCTTTTTTCATTTTCTTGTCCTTTCTGGGAGCTTTTTTCTACCTTGTCCTCCAGCTCGCTGATTCAGTCCTCAGCTTGATCTGACCTGCTCTTGATTACTTCTACTGTGTTCTTCAATTCAGAAATTGTATTCTTCATTTCCTTTTGTCTCATTTTGATAGTTTTTATGCCTTTTTTCTTGCTGATATAATTTGCAGTAAGTTCCTCATAGTTTCCCTGTAGTTTTTGGTAATTCTCTCTGAGCTCACTGAGCTCTTTGAACTTCCTTAGAACTGTTGTTTGGAACTCAATATCTGATAGTTTACTTGTCTCTATTTCATTTAGTTCTCTTTTTGGGGATTCCTTCTTTTCCTTCGAGTGGGGTGTATTTCTTTGTCTTCCCATTATTTGTGAGACTCTTCTTTTTTGCTTTTGCTTCTAAGTTGATCTTTCTTGATTTCATGACTTTGTAGTGTCAACTTCTGTGGTTGGAGACTACTGTTTTTTCTTTCCAGACCTGCCTCTGATGATGTCAGATGTTGTCCCTATCTGACCTTAGGCAGTCTGTTTGAGACTTCCAGGAATCTACTGTCTGTAGTTGTCTCCTTCAGCTGTCAATATAGTCCCCTCTGCACTCAGCAGGCCAGCTTAGAGAGCTCAGGGCGAGGCAGAGTCCCTCCTGGGGGTGGGGTTATTGGGTCCTCTCTGGGTGCTGCTGCTCAGGGGAGTAGTCTCTGCCTGAGCAAGACAGCTGTTGCTGTATTGGGGAGGAGTCAACACTGGGATTCCCCCGGCTACTCTCTTAGTTCTCTCCCCAAGCCTCCATTCCTAGTCTCTTCTCAGGTGTCTCCAGCCCACTCTGCCCCCACCTTTGCTGGAGACCAGGGTAAGTGGCTGCAAATAAAAATTTATGCATTGGCCTTTTAAATGTCTCTTTGCGTCTCCAGCCGCCTGTCTCTGGCAGAGAGCAACCCTGCTGCTTTTCGCAGCTGGCTGTTATCTGTGTACTTTTTGGGCTCTGGTGCTGTAGGTTAGAGATCCTCGCTTTTGGTTTAGACCCCACTCTTCTCAGAGGGACCCAACTGGCCGTTTCAATATCCTGCTGGCGCTGCTTCCCGTGGGCGCCTTACCCTCCTTGAGTCTCTACCACACTCCTTACCAGTTAGATTGTGCTAAAGCTGATTCTTCTCTCTCTGAGGTTATAAGGCTCCTTTCTCGCTTATTGTTCAGTTGTTTGTTTCAGATGATTTCTCTACAATTTAGTTGTAATTCCAGATTGGTCCTGGGAGGAGATCAGTGTAACTTCCACTCAGTCCTCCACCATCTTGATTCCTTCTTTTAATGTAATTTTTTAATAGGCATCATACCATTTTGAGATTTATGCCAACTAATATTCTTTTGCACATTACTGGGCAGTTTCCTCTTGTTGCCTATGAACTGACATTTTGCTTTGAAACTCAGTGAAAATAGTTGTCAAAGATTCAAATACCATTGTTTTTTTAAATTTCTTTTTTATTTTAAAATCATGTTTATTCTATTACAGTTGTCTCAATTTTTCCCCTTTTGCTCTCCCCACTGATTCCATCCTGCCCCTCTCACCCACAGTCAGTTCCCACTCTTTTGTCCTTGTCCATGGGTCCTTCATACTTGTGCTTTGTTTAGGCCCTTCTCCTTCTTTTCACCATTGTCCCTCTTTCCCATCCCCTCTGGCCACTTTCAGTCTGCTCCATGTTTCCATGCCTGTGGTTAATTTTGTCCGTTAGTTTATCTTGTTGAATAGATTCCACTTATAGGTGAGATCATATGGTATTTGTCTTTCAGTGTTTTAATTCTTTAGTCATTTAGTATTAATCCTGTTCTGTAGATCACCTACATGTATTTTGTTAGGGATATAATAACCGACTCTCTATTTAATTAGCACTAATAGTGTGTAAGATGAAAAACTTGCTAAGTATCTTTCTGAGTAACTAGTTCAAAATTAGCAGAAGCCAGGAAGAAGAAGCCTTTGTCTATGCACCATTGTTACTTTGCATAGATACAGAAGTTTGTGAATGATTGCTTAAATGATTGATTGATTCATTCATTCAGTCAGTCATTCATTCCACAAGTGAAATGCCTCATGGAGAACAAGTGCATATAATGTGTCTAACAGTTGTTCTGGGTCCTGGGAAAATAGACCAAGTTCAAAAGGACAAAGGTGTAAATCACAAACAAGTATCCAATGGCAACCAGCTGGTATATAGAGTATAGGAAGCATAAATTCATATGTCCACAAAATCACCTTTCTTAGTTCCTTACAGCAAAACCAAAGGACCCTGAGGTCCATTCTCAGGGTAGTGGGGAAAGGAGATTGAAAAAGAAGAAGGATAAAGACTGGATTCTGAAGTCTGTCACTTTATTGTCCCTTTTAAAAATAAGAACCCCTTTTTCTTGTGTACTGTGGTCTTAAATCTCCTTCCACAAATGTAAAGATCTTGCTTCCTTTCTTGAATTTATTTTTAAGTTTTATAGTTATTACTTTAGTTATGTATTTTCCACCTGTTTATGTTAAAAAAGTAGTTTACATGTTGATAATGGAGGAGGTTATGTATGTGGGGGGGGGGCAAAGGTATATGGGAGATTTCTGCATCTTCCACTTAATTTTGCTTAAACCTAAAAATCTATTCTAAAAAAATAAAGCCTATTTTTAAGAAAAATATTTTTACAAGATAATGACTAAGGGCACATGCTTTAAAGTCAAGCAGATACTTATTTATTTTCTATTTGATCTTAGTCTTAATTCTCTCTAAGCCTACTCTCTTGGTCTGTAAAATGAAAGTAATAATACTACTTATCTTCTTGACTATTATGAGAATTAAATGAGAGAATGCATGCAAAACACTTAGTATAGTTCCTGGCACAAAGTAACCTCTCAATAAGTTTAACTGGCATTTACACCCAGGTGTAAAGTTTTATTTACCTTTATGAGACAGGACTGGGAGCTCTCTGGTTGCCAGAGCTGTTTCCTAAGGGCAATTAAATTAGATCTAGAGTCTCTCACTCGCTCACTGTTACTTGTTCCCTGTTTCTTCATTCCAATATGAACATTTCTGAAGCAGTCTTTTTCCCTGAAATATTTAACATGTGGATGCGTCAGGTAGTTTGTTAGCTGGGTAACATTATAGGGAAGACAGCTGCCCTGCAGCAGTCTGGGTGGGGAAGGGAAGTGTGGTCATAGAGATCAGAGGATTGGACCAGTGAAAGGGGAGGCAGAAACCAGAAGGGATGTGGAGTCACGGGAAAATTTGTTTTCTCACTGGGAATGACTCACACTTCTTTTTAGGCTGAAGAGAAGAAACTAATGGAGAGGAGAAAAGGAGTACAGTTGATGAAGCAGGATCCCAGGAGAGGGGGAAAAGAACAGGCCCGGGGTTCAAGTGAAATGCTTCATGATGCATAGGAAGAAAGCTCTCTTTCTAGGCTGGAGGGACAGAGCAAGGACAAGGACAGCTGTAGGAAAGTTTGTAGGGTGGGTATGCTATTTAGAGAGCCCAGTGTTCATCCATTTAGTAATAGTTATTCCGTTGGCATAACAAGCTTTTCTATTTCAAAATACCAGTTTTGCATAAGTTTATTTTACCTTATACTCTTTAGAGTGAAAAAGATTCCTACTATTTAAAAGTTACACACATTAGGCCCTGGCTGATGTGGCTCAGTGGATTGAGTGCTGGCTTGTGAACCAAAGGGTTGCTGATTTGATTCCCAGTGAGAGGGCACATGCCTGGATTGCAGGCCAGACACCCAGTAGGAGGCACTCAAGAGGCAACCACACATTGATGTTTCTCTGATTCTCTCCCTCTCTTTTCCTCCCTCTCCAAAAATAAATAAAGTCTTCAAAAAAATGTTACATACATTAGTGCTATTATATATTTATTATTTACTGTTTGTAATGGTGACATTAACGAAAAAGGTGACTAAATTATCCACATTTGACTCTGTACTAACATCACCCTTGGCTTACTCAATATCCCTGATGGTCACTAAGAGATGAATTTGGCCTAGACTGGTCTTTTCCTGCATTCATCACTTAAAAAAAAAAAAGAATGGTGACAACAAGCCATCTTTTAATTTTTAATCCTTCATTAAAAGTACAACTTGCTTTATGATCTAAAGAAATACCATCTAAGTCTTTATATTAGGAACAAAAGTGAGCCTTTCAGGAAAAAAAAGGAGCAGAGCTTAATCTGCATCAGCCCTTTGATGTATTTCTATGTTTTAAAAGGCTTCCTGCTGTTCCCAGCCACAATGAGACAGACTGAGTCATATGTCCAGCAATGTCTCTTGTCCTTTCTCCTTTCACCACACACTGAGCTAGAGACACCTTTTGTGAGCTGGCCAAGGTCTGCCATACATCGCTGACATATTACTACAGGTGCTGACCCATTGTGAATTTCACATCTCATTACTTCTTCTCTAGGTGGAAGACTCTCAAATTAACGATTAGTTTGGAAAATAAATGATATCGCCCTTTTGCTCTTCTTTTGAACATTTATTTAAGATGTCACTGTTTTTGATGTATCTAGGGGACTTTACTAATTGAGAAGTAGAAGAGTACTAACTGAATCAAGGCATGAAATCCTGTTGTTTGAATTCTTGCCATTTCTTGTCCTTTTATTTCATCATTTCCTGTAACCTAATATTTGACTTGAGAGAAGTTGCTAAAGTCATTATTTATATAGCAACCTCTTAATAAGCACATTTTCTTACGTAGTGATGATTAAAAAGTGATAGATTGGTGTATGTTTTTAATGCTCTTTCTATTGATCACCATGATTACCTTCGTGCCAGCTAGTTTCATAGATGGAGGAAAACAATCCAGGTTTCAGTTTCACAAATGAAAAAACAAAACCTAGAAAAGGAAGCAATTCGTTAGCAGTGGGCCACTGTGCAGAGTAGGATAACCTGTCTTCAAAGATTTTTGTTTTGGGCACTATAATATAATGTTTAATAAATAGTTTACTTCAAAGGACCTCACTACAAGAAAACAGGCAGCTTTCCTGCTATTCTTGTTCCTGGTTCAGTTTTACTATAAGTAGCTCATATCCGGTCCTCTGTGGTCTCAAGTGGTCGTTTGTGTTTATGGTCCCAATGCTGAAACTGTAAGAACTGTGGCCCTATTTTAAGTCATTAGCAAATACACAGTGGTCTGCAGGAACTGATTGAGGTCCTCCTGAAACCCTTGACACTTTGACCTGTCCTAAGGAAAGTACTCAGATGCCATAAGCAGTACGCATGGGATTATGTCCTCCAAAAATAGAAAACTACTAAGGAAGGAATAGAAGAACTCATCAACATGCACCTAAACTTTTTGATGTATTGTGATCACTCCTGCACTCTCATTCTAAACTTCTAAACATTGTGTGAGATAAAAGCCAGAGGTTATAGAGATCATTTGAGATGTTTGGATTTTTCTTTTTCTTCCTTTAAATATATTTGACATATATAGATTTGAGAGCTCACTGTTAATGGCAGTTTTTTCCAGCTATTACCAGATATCAAATAGAGTTCAGAAGAAACTAGCGGAACTCAGAAAGCAGCTATTTTTTTCTTTACAGTATAAATTTTAACCCAGCAGTACAAGATGAGGCAAGAGTAGATTTACAACAGTGAGTATGGGAAACAGCATTTATTCTTGTATTATTTATTAATTATTATATTATTTTTCATAGGAACAACTGTAAACCTACTTTCATCCCATACTGTATGTATATTGGGTCTGGGTGGAGTCTGTCCATATCCATTTTGAAGTGGCTCCCTCAGTGATTCTGAGGGAGTAATGGGAGTAAAGGGGAATACCTTTGTAAATCCATTACTATAAACTCTTGTTAGGTATACTTTTGTTTTTATTTATTTATTAATTTATTTATAAAGTATATTTTATTGAATATGCTATTACGGTTGTCCTGATTTTTCCCCTTTTGCCTCCCTTCCACACAGTAATCCTCACTCCCTCAGACAATCCCCCCACCATTGTTCATGTCCACTGGTCATGCATATAACTTCTTTGGCCACTCCATTTCCTATACTAGACTTTACATCCCCATGGCTATTCTGTAACTATCTGTTTGTACTTCTTAACCCTCTCACTTCCTCACTAGTCCCCCGACTGCCCCAACCCAAATGGCAATCATCAAACTATTCTCCATATCCATGATTCTATCTCTATTCTTGTTTGCTTAGTTTGTTTTTTAGATTCAGTTGTTAATAGATATGTATTTTTTTTGGCATATCCTTGTTCATAGTTTTGATCTTCTTTTTCTTAAATAAGTCCCTTGAACATTTCATATAACAATAGTTTGGTGATAATGAACTCTAGTTTGTTCTTGTCTAGGAAGCAGTTTATCTGCCTTTCCATTCTAAACGATAGTTTTGCTGGGTAGAGCAATCTTGGCTGTAGGTCCCTGCTTTTCATGACTTTGGATATTTCTTGCCAATCCCTTCTAGCATGCAAAGTTTCTTTTGAGAAATCAGCTGACAGTTTTATGGGAACTCCCCTATAAGTAAATAATTTCTTTTCTCATGCTGCTTTGATGATTCTCTCTTTGTCTTTAACCTTTTGTATTTTAATTACAATGTGTCTTGGAGTGGGCCTCTCTGCATCCATCTTTTTTGGGGTTCTCTGTGCTTCCTGGACTTGCATGTCTATTTTCTTCACCAGACTAGGGAAGTCTTCTTTCACTATTTTTTCAAAGAGATTTCCAATTTCTTCCTCTTCCCCTTCTGGGAACATGTGGATGTTCCCCCAACATGTGGATGTTGGACCTCTTGAAGTTGTTCCAGAGGCTGCTTATACTATCTTCATTTCTGGGGATTCTTTTTTTTGTTCTTTTTCTGATTGGTTGTTTTTTGCTTCCTTATGTTCCAAATCATTGATTTGATTCTCAGCTTCATCTACTTTACTGTTGTTTCCCTGCAAATTGTTTTTTATTTCAATTAATGTATCCTTTGTTTCTGACTTTGAATCTTTTTTTGTGCTGTTGAAGCCCTCACTAAGTTCCTTGAGCACCCTCATAACCAGTGTTTTGAACACTATATCTGATAGATTGCTTATCTCCATTTCATTTAGTTCTTTTTCTGGAGTTTTGATCTGTTCTTTCATTTGGCCCATGTTTCTCTGTCTCCTCGTTTTGGCAGCCTCCCTGTGTTTGTTTCTATGTATTAGGTAGAGCTGCTTTGACTCTGTGTCTTGCTAGTGTGGCCTAATGTAGTAGGTGTCCTGTAGGATCAAGTGGCACAGCTTTTCCTATCACCCAAGCTGGGTATTTGAGGTGCACCCTTCATGTGGGCTCAGTACACCCTCCTCTTGTAGTTGATACTTGGTTGCTGTTGGCAGATCAATGGGAGAGATTTATCCAGGCCAGTCAGCTGCAAGGACTGGCAGTGCCCACTGACTACCAACCTCCACCCACCATGGAGAATCAGCTGTGCAGGGCAGGGTGGTGGTGTTCTGACATGGTCTGTAGCTGTCCACTGGGTGTGCTGGCCCAGAGGTGTTCCCAGTGGTGCAGGCCAATGTCAGCCCCCACTTGTGCTTTGCGCAGGGCACCCTGCCTGAACTGTAAAGCAATCTGAGATGGCTGCTGCTAGTGCTGGGTCTGGGGCACACTAAAGCCTGCTGTTGCTTGTTTGATATGGTTTAGGAAGTTGTAGAGCAGGAGCCAAGGCCAGCCATTCATATGGAAAAACAGCTTGGGTAGGCAAGTAAGTTGGGTGGGGCAGAGTCTCTGGGGATCTCCAAAGCAGGTCAAACAGTGTTAGCCAAGTTGATGGGAGTCTCAGATATGGCATCAGCTTGCTGGCTCTGTGTGGGGAAAGGTTTAGAAAAGGGAAAATGGCCTCTGCTTGCCTTGATACCAGAAACTTCATTTTCTCCCTGTATATCACTGGTGCCTTTCAAGCTGCTACCCCGGTGCTGAAGCTCAGAGAAAGTGAGTCTGAGTAGGTGAGTCCATGTATGTGTTCTTTAAGAGGAACTGCTTGGGCCTCCAGAAGTTTCTCCCACCAACTTAATCCCCGCTGGTTGTTGCAGCCAGAAGTGGTGGGGACCTTTCTTCCTGGCACTGGAACCCTAGGCTGGGAGGCCTGGTGTTGGGCTGGGACTCCTCACTCCTGAGATATCCCTCTGAAATTTTTATTCACCACACATGGGTGAAGGACCAGTCTGTTCTATGCCCGTGCCCTTTCTACCAGTGTGGATGGATGTGGTTTCAATTCCATAGTTGTCAGACTTCCATTCAACTCGATTCCTGATGCTGCTGAGTGATGGTCGTTCTATAGTTTAGTTGTAATTTTGGTGTGACTATGTAAAGAGGCAGGGCATGTCTGCCTTTGCCACCATCTTGACCAGAAGAGCTATTTATTTTTTTTTATTTTTATTGCACGTTATGTGATGCAACAATAGGACCTATGGCCATTCTAAGAATATAGACTCAAGGCAGTTCCACCTTGGCTTACTCGTCCTTCTATGCCCCCCAACTCTATTTCCATTTTATTCTCCTTTCTGAGGAGAGAACTAAACTGAACAGAAAGCATTGCTTTAACATCTAGCAGTTTAGCAGAGGAGCTGATGGGTAAAGGGGTGGAAAGGGAGTGAGTGTGTGGATAGAAGGGAGAAACTGTCTCACCCCATTGCTTTCATGATAGTGGAAAGGGTTTATATATCGAGCCTGTGTTTCTGCATTAGCCACATTGTTCTTTTAAGCACTGGCTTGTATGCCATCTTTTACTCTCCCATTCTTTGTATCCTTGTGTATTTATCATGAACCAACTCACTGTGGCAGCTCTTGTGGGGAGGTGAGGTGCTCTGTCAGTATAGTTGTGGCTTCTGAGACTCATATTGAACTTTAACACAGATACTCACCCATGTTTTAACAGCCATATGAAGCATTTTTAGAGTTTAACCATTATGTGGGTAGTTTCTTCCAAGGAAGCAGACCACACCAGTGTCCAGTATGGGTAACTTGTAATAGGCGTTTCTTCAAAAGAGTTATACTCCTCTTTGACCTGACAATCCTAATAGGAACTTATCTCAAAGAATTGTTTTTACTGAGGTTCTTTTGCTTGCAGGATATTCATTCAAGTCTTACCAGTATATGTGTCCAGAGGCCTTTGGACAAGGTTAATTATCCAAGCCCTGGAGAATGCATTAACTGGTGGTTTTCTGGATCCATGGTAGCTCAGAAAACAATAATAATAATACCAAAATATTATATATATAAATATGTATATAAGCTTCATATATATATATACACACACACATATATATATATAAGTTTTATATATGTGTGTGTGTGTGTATAGCACTTACTATGTGCGAAGCATTTTAGATTATCTTCTCATTTAAGCTTTTCATGGGGTAAATACTGTTACTATTTGCATTTTTGAGGTGAAGGGGGACTAGAGACAGGCAGATGTTAAGTAATCTTCCCAGGGTCACATAGCTAATACTGTTGGGAACCATCCCACTTCGTTTTAGGGACTGTAGCCTTGCTGACAGATGAGAAGGCCCCAAGGCTGGAGCTAAGCAAGGAGGCCTTGGGAAAATAGGCCACTGAGGAGACAAAACCAGTCCCCCTCCTCACATCACCCTGCTTGATTGACCCCCGAGGATGGCTGGTTAGTCGATGATGGGTAAGGCCCCTCGATGGAAGGGGCAACCTGAGAAAGGCACAGTCACACAGGGGCCATCAGGGAAGGACTTGGGGGACACAGAGAAAGGGCAAAAGACCCTCACCCCTTGGCTTTGTCATGGCCGGAGTCTTCATTCTGTCTGAAAGAAGTCTCCTTATCTCTTGGCTGGTGTGTTCCACCTACCTGGCTCAGGCTTGAAACAATACTAAAGGCAGATACAGCCCTAAACTGGATGGGGTGGTTCTCAGGGAAAATTAGGCCTGGAAAAGGAATGCATTAAATCCTTTGAAACTTACTTTGCTAAGAATGCCCTTGAGTTAATGAGTACTGATGTTTGGGGTTGAATATAGAATGTGATCAGTTTCCCAGGTTTCAGGGCTGAATGGGCCCTACCCTGTCTACCAGACCCTCACCTGAGGCAAATCTCTGTGTTCCTTCCATTGTTACCTATTACCTCTATTTGTTTTCTGTAAACATAGTCGTTTGACATTGATTGATGAGCTTTTCACCCATGCTATATACTCCTGCACATATTGTTCTCAATAAAAGCCACTTCAAGAGAAGGTCCTCGGGCATTCTCCACTAGAGGGAATCACCACCCCCTTTTCCTGGCAGACCAAGAAGTGTCTGGAATGACTTATTTTATTTTCCTCCATCCGCGGCGACCCGGGGGTACTCTGTGCAAGACATGGTACCCCCCCCAATCTGGCGCTTGAACAGGGTTTACGAGAGGTAGTGGGATCAATGGACACATTTTCCACCATCTCCCCTTTTTGTTTGTGAATGTATTTGTGGTGGATAGGCCTATGAAACCTACTACCTGCTGGTCTCGAATGCTGTCTCAAGAAAACAATCTCCCAAAAAATCCAAGAGGAGGGAAGACTCCCAGACTCTTTCTATGAGGCCAGCATCACCCTGATGACAAAACCAGATAAAGACCCTACAAAGAAAGAAAACTACAGGCCAATTTCGCTGATGAAC
Organism: Pteronotus mesoamericanus; assembly: GCF_021234165.1. NCBI lineage: Eukaryota > Metazoa > Chordata > Mammalia > Chiroptera > Mormoopidae > Pteronotus > Pteronotus mesoamericanus. Next base: position 2,771,248 of record NW_026555109.1, read on the forward strand.
ATAGATGCTAAAATCCTCAGCAAAATATTGGCAAGCCGCATCCAGCAATACATTCAAAAGATTATCCACCACAATCAAGTGGGATTCATCCCAGGCATGCAGGGACGGTTCAATATATGCAAATCAGTAAACGTGATACATCACATAAATAAAAGACAAAAACCACATGATCGTCTTGATAGACGCAGAAAAAGCATTCGATAAGGTACAGCACCCATTTATGATCAAAACACTCAGCAAAATGGGAATAAATGGGGCATTCCTCAATGTAATAAAGGCCATATATGAAAAACCTACAGCCAATATCATACTCAATGGGCAAAAACTGAAAGCTTTCCCACTAAGATCGGAAACATGACAAGGATGTCCGCTCTCACCGCTTCTTTTCAACATCGTATTGGAAGTCTTAGCCACAGCGGTCAGACAAGAGAAAGAGATAAAAGGCATCCAAATAGGAAAGGAAGAAGTAAAGCTATGATTGTTTGCAGATGACATGATAGTGTACATGGAGAACCCTGTAGACTCTACCAAAAAACTCCTCAACCTAATAAGTGAATTTGGCAAAACAGCAGGATACAAAGTCAACATTCAGAAATCAAAGGTATTTTTGTACACCAGCAATGAAATAGAAGAAGAAGAAATCAGAAAAAAAAATACCATTCGATATAGAAAGAAGAAAAATAAAGTACCTAGGCATAAATTTAACCAAAGAGGTAAAAGACCTGTATGCAGAAAACTATACAACATTGAAGAAAGAAACTAAGGAAGACCCAAATAAATGGAAGCATATACCGTGCTCATGGGTTGGAAGAATTAATATCCTCAAAATGTCCATACTACTCAAAGCAGTTTATAGATTCAACGCAATCCCTATTAAGATACCAATGATGTATTTCACAGAAATAGAACAGACATTTCAAAAATTTATATCGAACCATAAACGACCACGAATAGCTGCAGCAATTTTGAGAAAGAGACACAAAGTAGGAGGGATCACAATACTGGACATCAAACTCTACTACAAAGCCACTATACTCAAAACAATCTGGTACTGGCACAAGAACAGATCCATAGACCAGTGGAACAGACTAGAAACCCCAGAAATAAGCCCAGGTCTATATGGGCAACTAATATTTGACAAAGGGGGCAGAAGCATAAAATGGAGCAATAATAGCCTCTTCAACAAATGGTGTTGGGAGAGCTGGAAGGCTACATGCAAGAAATTGAAATTGGATCATCAGCTGACACCATACACAAAAATAAACTCAAGATGGATAAAAGACTTAAATATAAGTCGCAACACCATCAAAGTCCTAGAGGAGAATATTGGCAGGAAACTCTCAGATATCCCACGCAGCAATTTTTTTCACTGATATGTCTCCTAAAGCAAGGGACATAAAGGAAAGAATAAACAAGTGGGACCTCATCCAAATAAGAAGCTTCTGCACGGCTAAAGAAAACATCAGCAAAATTAAAAGGGAGCCAACTGTATGGGAAAAGATATTCGCTAACGATACATCAGATAGAGGTTTGATCTCCAAGATATATAAAGAACTCACTCGACTGTACTCCAAGAAGACAATGATCCAATCAAAAAATGGGCAAAAGACTTGGGCAGACGCTTTTCCAAGGAGGAGATACAGAGGGCCCAGAGGCATTTGAAAGGATGCTCAGCATCACTAGCCATCAGAAAAATGCAGATCAAAACCACCATGAGGTACCACCTCACACCGGTCAGAATGGCCATCCTAAACAGATCCACAAACAACAGGTGCTGGCGAGGCTGTGGAGAAAAGGGAACCCTCGTCCACTGTTGGTGGGAATGCAGACTGGTGCAGCCACTGTGGAAAGCAGTGTGGAATTTCCTCAAAAAGCTGAAAATGGAACTGCCTTTTGATCCAGTGATTCCCCTGCTGGGACTATACCCTAAGAATACCAAAACGCCAATACAAAAGAACCTATGCACCCCGATGTTCATAGCACAATTTACAATAGCCAAGTGTTGGAAGCAACCTAAATGCCCATCAGTAGATGATTGGGTCAAAAAGTTATGGTACGTAGACACAATGGAATACTGCGCAGCAGAAAGAAAAAAAGAACTACTAAACTTCGTGACAGCATGGATGGAACTGGAGAGCATTATGCTAAGCGAAATAAGCCAGGGGGTGAAAGACAAATACCATATGATCTCACCTCTAAGTGGAACCTAACCAACAATACAAAGATGCAAGGAAAATAAGACCAGCAACACTGAAAGGGAAAGAAGTCAACAGAGACAAGAGGGAAGGGGGGGCGGGGAAAAGGAAGGGAAGGGGAAAGTCAAAAAACATATAGCAAGAACTCATGGACAAAACCAAAGGGGAAGAGCTGAGGGAGGGAAGGAGAGAGGGGGCAAGGGAAGGTGTTGAGGGGTAGGCAGAGACAAATGTATTTGAAAAAATAAATTAAAAAAAAGAAAAAAGTCTCCATGAACATTGCCTTAGACACGGGTGGATCAAGGATGTGACCCCAATAAATATGTGGAACATTAGCAGCATGTCTAAATTCCCCCAAAAAAGCCAACAGGACAAGCATTACTATAATATCGGTAGAGTTAGAAGACACTACTGATAAGTAGGCTAAAAATCAATTCTCAGGGGTGTCTCAGACCCCTACATCCTTCATAAATTTTTCAGCCCTACAAGTGAGATTTTTTTATGTCTCCCCAAATCACTCTTTTTGGATCAGGGAGTGGGAGAGTCCCAGTTGTTGACATCTCTGGTTTCTAATGGCGAACCTGCATCCTTTGTTGTCCCTCAGTTATGACCATCTGGGATAGCTGATTGGTCAGGTCCTCCAGATGGAGGATCCTCTTTGATTGGTTGAAACACATTGGGTGAGGGAGCCAGTCTCCCATGGTATGGCTTTATCCTCTTGGCAGGCAGCCACAAAGGACCTGTGGATACTAGAACACAAGCATACCCTCTTCCCCACGTTAACAGTTCAACTGGCTCCTCTCATTTCCCTTCTTCTAAGGGATCTCTGTATAATACTAAAGGACAGGGTCCCTTATTATCTGCCTTTTGGTGATTGAAATGCTTTTCAATCGCTGTGTTAGAATTGTCACAATTAAGAAAATTGTAAATATACATGGCCAGCATTATCAAACTTTTGGGAGAGATTTCCTGCCTCCCCCTGTTTTGTTTGTTAAATAAAGTTTTAAAAGTATGATGAGCACATTCAACTATTGCTTGACCTGCGAGATTATAAGGGATACCTGTTTTATGTTGAATTCCCTGCCTTTGTAGGAAATCGTGAGTGGATCGCGCTGTATATCCCGGTCCATTGTCAGTTTTAATTTGCTGTGGATGGCGTAAATGGCTGAAGGCCTCAAGCCAGTGGGCTTGTATGTTCTTGGCCAATTCGCCTGTAAGGGCAGAGGTGTGTAATGCCCCAGAGAAGGTATCAATAGAGACATGAATAAATTTAAACTTCCCAAAGAGGGGTAATGGGTGACGTCATTCTGGTGGCTCTAGGCCCCTGGGATTAATTCCAACAGAGGGCAATGCTTTACCTAAGGCCTGGCACTCTGGATATTTCTTTAATAATCTGTTTAGCCTGAGAACGAGGGAGTTTAAACTCCTTATGAAGTGCATTGCTATTTTGATGAAAAAATTGATGAGAGGCAACAGCTTTTTGAAAGTTGTCTATTACGGTCACTAGAGTGTCAGCTTGGGTGTTGCCTTCAGACATAGGACCAGGGAGGCCTGTAGGGGAACATATGTGAGTGACAAACAGAATATGTTCCCTTTTATCTAGTAAAATTTGCAAGGTTAAAAATAGGCTGAGCAGAGAAGGGTCAATAGACTCCTTAAGGAGAGCTTGATCTATATGAAGGAGAGTGTATACAGTATAACCAGAATCTCAAACTAACTTCAAGGGCTCATGACTCCATTGCTGGAGTGCCATAATGGCTCCTGAGAGCTCAGCTCATTGGGTGGAAGCATGCCCATAGGAAACATAATGCTTCCATTCCTCATCCTCCTGCCAGGTGATGGCAGCTTTTCCTGTTTTTCCTGAACCATCAATAAAAACAGTCCTTGCTTTGGGGATAGGTGTCTCACTAATTTTTCTTTTAGGAGAACGTTAAGGATTGGGATGTTTTGTAATAATTTATCTGAGGGCAAACTAATTTCTATTTTGCTTATAAAATCTCTAATAGCACATTGAAATTCTAGTGACTGACTGGACAGCTGTTGTAAGTAAATTTGAGTAAGCGAAACGTGAATGACAGCCGGCTCATGGCTAAAAAGTGGCTGAGTTCTCTCGTGTCCTTTAATAATAAAACGGCTTGCCGACTTCCCTTACCTACAATTGTTCCACCATGCCAGAGGCTGTTCACCTCGGAGACCTGCTGTGGATATGGATATGGCTTGGCGTGAGATTTACACTCTCTCCCCCGGATTTTCAAGGGCCTGTGAGAGCTGAATGGAAGCCACCAGAATTGCGATGCTTTCCAAGGCATGGGCCTCTCTCTAGGGGCAAACCCATTCCAGGGTGCCCTGCAATTAGACTCACTACTCATGCCTGCATTTGCCCTATGGGCCCCTTCCTTTAAGTCTAAGCTTTCCCAATTACAAGGATTTCTAGTGTGAATAGGGGTGAGAGATTTTAATTAGGCTCCAAGTTAATAAATTCTGACGTTCTATAGAGGTCCTGTTTTCCTGGAGTCATTCCAGTTTCTGCCCAACTCTTTCCCATACTTCTAGGTCTAGAGAACCTTTATCTGGAAACCATGGACAGTATCTTTTTACTGTCTGCAATAAGTTGACTAAATTTTTCTCTTTAACCTGACATCTTGCAGCCTTAAGAAGCTGCTGAAGCAGTTGAGAGTACATCTTCTGCTCCCTAGAGAGTCTTGAGCCTATTTTTGCAGCTGAGATGCTTTTGTTTTCATTTTCACTTCCACCTTCTCTCATCTCCACTGCGCCTTATCTAACATTCTGATCGTTTTCTGCCAAGCTAGTTTCTTGCTTTCTTGTCTCGAGAACTAAACCTAGGTGGGAAATGTGCCACAGGGATGGGACTGTGAATGGTTTTACCATGTGCCTCTCGTTGCATGGACTTTTGCTTGCAGCTGGAGGGAAACCTGGTATTCTGTTCTGGTCCACATCCAGCTTCTCCTTTCATGGGAGTCTTTATTGTGGTGAGTGCCTTGATGGCCTTTAAACGCTTAACCTGTGCCCTCAAAGGTGCAGCAACTTCTCAAGGGAGAAAAAGCAAGAGTGTTTGTTTCACTCTTGCAAAGAGCATTTGAATTCAAATGGAATTGTCAGGTGTTACCTGAGGTGGAGAAAAAGCAGGGCAGAAATCAAATGGGCACAAGAGATGGCCCCAAAAGAAATCCCTCTTTCCCTTTATCTTCACATACTCGCGGCATACCAACAAGCGATGGTGCTGCTGGGTCCCTTACCTGGCATGAAAGGTTCACAGAAACTCCCTTCTAGTAGTTCTGTGGTCTGTGTCGATGGCTCGTGGCCTCTCTCCATGTTCGGGTGCCAACTGAAGTGGAGGCAGACTCTGTCCCGCAGAGCTGCTCTGGGTCATCACTAATGGGAAAATAAAAATAAGCCATCCCAGACATTTCTTGGTCTGCCAGGGAAAGGGGGTGGGGATTCCCTCTAGTGGAGAATGCCTCAAGCCCCTGTGTTCAATGGCATGTATTGAAAGGGTTATCAGTGTAGGCTAGGCAGTAGGAATGTACAAGTAACCTCGTTACATCAGTATGTTAATGTTTAAAGCGAATAGGTGATGTTTGAGGAAGACAAAGGGCAGGAACACACCTATTTGCATGGGTCTGAGATGAGTAAACATAAGAGCACCAAATGGTTTAGGGTCAGGGTCTGTGAATGTAAGTCTCCTTCCCAGAGTGAGCTGGTTATCATAGCTTTCAGGGGAAAACAAAGCATGCTTCAGGGAATTTACTTCTAGGCCTGGTTTCCCCCAGGAACTGCCCAGTCCAGTCTAGGGCTGCCTCTAGTATTGTTCCAAGCCTGAGCCAGGAAGGCAAAGCAGAGCAGCCAAGAGATAAGGAGACTTCTTTCAGACAGAATGAAGACTCCGGCCATGACAAAGCCAAGGGGTGAGGGTCTTTTGCCCTTTCTCTGTGTCCCCCAAGTCCTTCCCTGATGGCCCCTGTGTGACTGTGCCTTTCTCAGGTTGCCCCTTCCATCGAGGGGCCTTACCCATCATCGACTAACCAGCCATCCTCGGGGGTCAATCAAGCAGGGTGATGTGAGGAGGGGGACAGGTTTTGTCTCCTCAGTGGCCTATTTTCCCAAGGCCTCCTTGCTTAGCTCCAGCCTTGGGGCAATCTCATCTGTTGGCAATGCTACAGTCCCTGAAACCAGGCATGACGGTTCCCAACACAATACCAAAAACAGGGCCTAACCTCAGGGCTCTCTGATGGCAGAGCTGTGATCCAGAAGTCTCTTAATAGCAGCTCCCAGGTCCCCTCTCTAGGGCATCACCATTGACAAGACCATGCACTGCTGCAGTCGTCTGCCTCCATTCACCCTTGGTTTTTACTTCCTCTACAGGTTACAATTTCTGCCATATACCTGAGGACTCCATATGGCAGACTGACATCCCTCATAGCCTCATTAGCCATTCTCTAAGTCATGCTTTCTCTGGAAACTGCCTCATTCCTGAAAGAGGGAATCTGACTGGCTCATTTCATCTAGTTGTTTAGTGGGTTACTGGATAATTCACAGTTTGCTGCATTTTAGTCCATCAGCTGACATCAAGGATAGAAGGTGGGGTTTGTATGACACTGTACACTGTTACCTAGGATGACTTCAGTGGGAACGGACTGAGACTGATGTCCACTATGAGAATTAATTGGATGAGTTCTCAAATGTATATGTCTGTGATATTCACCACAGTGTTGTTTATATTAGCAAAATAACTAAAAACTGCCAGACTGTCCATCAACAGGGATTTGATTAAAGCAATTATAGTATTCCATATGGTAGAATATTAATATGCAGCCATTAAAATTATTATTAGGTCAGTGTTTATTAACATGGAAAGATGCAATATGAACTATCTTGACATGAAAAAATAAGGTTAAAATGAATATTAATAATTGTTTAATTTGAATAGAATTCTTCATGCTCTTTTTATAGTGAATATATTTTGCTTATATATTCAGCAGCATTTTTGGAAAACATCAAGGTGCAGAAGTTGTACTAATTAAAATGGCTGAATTGAAAAATATTGATTATTAAGGAAGGGAACAATGAAAATAAGACATAGAGACTACAAACTACAGATAATTAGTTTTTACCTGTATAATAGAAAAAATTAAAGGCATAAATGTGTAAACCTAGTAATAAATCAGTGTTATCACTAAGGAGCTGAAAGGATAAAATTGCATTTATTTAATAGGATAACAGTGCAGATTTCTAGTGTCTGGGTGCATCTGACCATGAATTTTTTTTTGAACTTAGAACAACTAAAAGCTTGACAATCACTGAGTGGGATGTGATTAAATTCATGACTTTAAGTTTATTGATATTAATTTATATAGAATTCTAAGAATTTCAGGTGTGTGTGTGTGTGTGTGTGTGTGTGTGTGTGTGTGTGTGTGTGTGTAGGACAACTTTTGCAAGCTGTGGAAGTAGTAGCACTTCAGTAAAGGTACTCTATTTCAGATTAACTTGGGAAATTCTAGGTGAAATCGAATAATTTTTTAAAAATTTCAGGACTTCTTAGTCTTTACTAAAAAAAAACCAAACAAACCCAGAAAACTACAATCTTACAGAAAGTACAGTTCCAGGTGACTTACAGGGACCTGTTTCAATTAAATAAGCTAAATTATGTCCTCTATATTAGTATTTTTTTAAGCATTGGTTTACTAATAATTCTATAATAAAAAATACTTTTAAGAAAGAATAACTCTGATTTGAGATTTTGAAAAATATTGCAAGGGTTATCCCTTAGAGAGTCACAGTGTGAATTAGCATTTTAAAGTAGTTCAAAAGTGCCGTAGTAAGGAAACCTATTTCTCAATTTTTCCCAAATCTTTTTTACCACTGGTCACCTTCTTATCCCCCATCTTTTTTTTCCCCTATATTGACTATTAATAAACCCTAAAAATAGTGTTCTTTGGAATGCCTTTGGGAGTCACTGCTCTAGATAGATCAGGGGTAAACTACAATCCACCACTTATTTTTGTAAATAAAGTTTTATTGGAACACAGTCACATCCATTCATTTATGTTTCCTGTGTGGCTGCTTTCACACTACTGAGGCAGAGTTGAGTAGCGACAGATACAGTATGACATGCAAAGCAAAATATATTTACTATTAATCTGGCCCTTTATAGAAAAAAGAGGGTCTACCTCTACCCTGCACAGTGGTAGATAGTTGTCTATGCAAATTAATTTTACCCTCTCCTTTTTGTACTCAAGCACTAATACATGTAATTTAAAAGCTAATACAGGTATGTATGTGTGCATATATGCATACATGTGTATATTCTAAAATAGTATAAAATGTCAAGTGTTTCAAATAACATTGTTAGCCAAGACTAGATAGAAAGGCCAGCCAGACTTGTTAATTATATTTATTGTGTCAAAGTGCACTGCCCTGGCCTGTGTGGCTCAGTTGGTCGGAGCATTACTTTTGTAACCAAAAGGTGGTCCATGCATGTATGGGAGGCAACCAGTTGATGTTACTCTCTCTTTTCATCTCTCTCTAAGAGCAATGGAAAAAAAAATGTCCTTGGGTAAGGATTAAAAAAATGCAGTGGGCCCTGGCTGGTGTGGCTCAGTAGATTGAGTGCCGGCCTGTGACCCAAAGGTCACAGGTTCAATTCCCAGTCAGGGCACATGCCTTGGTTGTGGGCCAGGGCCCCAGTAGGGGGCATGCGAGAGGCAACCACACACTGATGTTTCTCTCCTTTTCTTTCTCTCTCCCTTCTCTCTAAAAATAAATTAATAAAATCTTTAAAAAGTGCACTGGACAATTGAGTTAATTTTATTCAGGCCACTGAAAGAGAGAATGATTATCAATGAGGAACATCTCAAAAGGAAGGTCTTGGGTTATACAGAGGCAAGTATGCAAGGAAGTTAATCATGAGTCTTATGGGATTCATGAAGAATAGTGGACAGTCTTGTCTAAGTCACATGGGGAAAGTAGCTTTTTGCCCTTAGCCATTTACCAGCACAGAAGACGAAAAGATTTTGTAATCATTTCTATTTTCTGGAAGCACAAAGATCAGGGAAAGTTCAACATTGTCAACTGTCAATGAAATCAATAAATTTTTTAAAAAAATTATTTATTTATTTTCAAATACATTTGTCTCTGGCTACCCCCCACCACTTTCTCCTGCCCCCCTCCCACCTCTCCCTCCCTCAATCCTTCCCCACTTTGGCTTTGTCCATGAGTCCTCGCTATAATGTTCCTTGACTTGACACTTCCCTTCCTTTTCCCTGCCCACGCCTCCCTCCTTCCTTCTTGTTTCTCTTGGTTTCTTTTTTCTTTCAGTGTTGCTGGTCTTATTTTCCTTGCATCTTTGTTTTGTTGCTTAGGTTCCACTTATAGGTGAGATCATATGGTATTTGTCTTTCGCCCCCTGGCTTATTTCACAATACTTTTTTATATGTAATTATGGCACTAAAATGTGGTTTCCTGAGGTTCTATCCAAGACTACCTCTGCCATTTTCAATATTTTGTTTTGCATCACTTTTCTTGCCTGTGTTATAGTCAATATGGCTTATGATGATTCATTGCTTAATTAAATGTGGCAATAATGAAGCCTGCTATTATGAATTAGAGCAAATATACACATCCAGAAATTCTTAAAAGGAGAACTAGGTCTCTGGAGTAATATAACTGGATTGGTTAGATACCTTTTTGCCTTTGATGTAATACTATACTCTGTGGAATATCATTTTTCCATCTGTAAAATCTTAAAAATAAAAATGATTGCCATATGCCTGCTAATTTACTTTTGAATTAGCTTAGCAACAGGTAACAACACAGATTTCACTCAAGACACAAAAGGAGAATGAGAACCTCACACTTTGGAGATTAGTTCCTTTTAAAACATGTACAATTTGATACATATTTGAATGGCTCAAATGATAAGAGCCAATGTCTGATTATTATGAATTAGGCACTCTTCTAAACCTTTTTATGTTTTATTAAAGTATACTTTATAGGTGATAACATTCACCTCTTGTAAATTATAATTTAATGGTTGTTAGTAAATTTATAGAGTTGTGCAACTGTTATTACAATTCAGTTTTAGAACATTTCCATCACTCCAAAAGTTCCTTTTTGCCTGTTTGCAGCAAATCCCTGCTCCCACTGCCAGCTCCAGGAAAACAGTATAAATATGTTATGTTTATTTACTTCCCTCCTTACAGCAGTTCTATAAGATAGGTTACCATAATTTTCTTAGTTTTACTGGTAAAGAAAGTGAGAAAATGAGGGCACACTGGGAGTAGGCTCAAACAAGGAGCCAGAGCCCTCTTAAGACTCTACAAACCTGAGCGTGCATCAGAATCACCTGAAGGGCTTCTTAGGCCACAAATTCCAGATTCCTTAAATCTGGGGTAGGGGCCTGAAAATCTGCATTTCTAACAGTTCCTTTGGGTGCTGCTGCTCAAGGGATCCTGTTTTGACAATCACTGGTCTGTACAACCTCAAGCATAGTAAGAAATTGTGATGGGATCTAATTTGTATGCTTGACACAGATTGTACCAAGTATTTGACAAGCAAATATTGCTAATTGTAGGGGAAAGGAATGCATGCTATGAAACTAAGTTATAAACATAGCAACTAAATACCATCTGAAAGGTATTTTCAGTCACCACCAAGTGGCATTGCTGCTTATTATGTGTGTGCCTTATCTGTTGATCATTTTGTAACTTTAATTCGAATGAATTGACATCACATGACTGCTGTTTCCATTTTTGTCCTTTAAAAGTCAGACAGCTATTTACAACACGAAGAAGCAGACTCAAACTTTGTTCTTATGCCTTTAGTCACAAGCAAAAATGTAAAGGGTAATTTGCCCAAATAGAAGAAAAAAAAAAAAGGAAGAATGAAAAGAAAGTACTCGCTCACTACAAACAGCTGCAAAATGCTGCCCTTGGGATAGAGGGTAACTCAATTGTGAAATAATGGCCAAAGCTCACACTCTTAATAACTTTTTCTTAGCCCTTGAGAAAGCTGCTCCATTTAATGTGAGATGCTTGGCAGAAGGTGCTGCCGTTTTGTGGCTGGCTCAGCAGGAAGCCCGAATTGAAAGCTCTTAGTTTGTGCAAACTCATTTGCATGTGTAATGCTTTTATTTTAAATCTCCCCTAAATGTAAATATTTTGGTCTCTTTTTCTCCATTTTTAAAAATAAAAATATTTTAGTGAATGTGAACCTAAATTTTAAAAGGCGAATGGAGCGGCTTTGCATCCTCCCTGAAAGATAAAGTAGCAACAGTAGATAATTCTAGAGAGTGATAGGAATTATACCCCATAAAGAACCTGGCAAAGGTCAATTGGAGGTCCCATTTCAGAAGTTTTTTGGAATGCACAAGAATTAGTTAGAAAAGGTTCATTTACTTGGAGAGGAGGTAGTTCAGCATGTTTTTTACAGAAAGCCAGCAGTTTCCTGTTCCTCAGTAACTGCTCAAATAGACTGTCATTTTTCTAAACAGCAAGGCAGTAGAATCAGCAGAAAGGTGTTTGCTGTTTCACGCAGATGAGTGCACAAACGACGGGCCCAGAGCCAGCTTCTAACCACTGGTGGGGAATCCCCTCGCATTCTCAGACTTCCAGAAGCCTCTTGGATGGCTGCGGGGTGTGAGTTGTCCACCCTCCTACACTGCCAGCCAGTTCCTGATCAGAAGAGGTGCACTAGAAGTGTCCATTTTCTACGTACATGTGAGCCCGTCACAAAGAGGAGAATCAACTCTTTGAAGGTAGCTTGGTTTTCAAGGCTAATACTAACCTAATCAGCCTCTGCCCACCACCATACTACAACCCCAGTCCTCTCACACTCACAATGTGACTTAAGAAAACCATCTTGTGGTCCAGATTTGGAGATATAGAACAAAATGAAGACTGAAGCGTTGGTCATCGACACACTTGCAAATTCCAGCCTTCCTGGCATGGCTATTGAAGAATGTTAACTAACATTCTGCCATTTTTCAGGAAATATGATGCATTTCAGTTCAGTGCCTGGTGAGGGCCATTCCTCCCCCCAGTCCACCCCCAAATTGCTTTCTTTCAGCCTCTTTTTAAAGTAGACTTTCAAATGAGGATCAGATGTGTGCTATTCAGATAGAAAGAAAAATGGTAGATAAGAAAGCAAACATTTAATATTTCTGAAAATGGAGGAGTAGATCCTATGGTATGTTGCCTAATCTCCAGCACCCCACCATTCTCCCAGAACATTATCTCTTCCAAAACTACGTCCAACATTAACTTTCCTATAACATGTATAGGTTAAGATGTCAACCTAAGCAACTTTTGCTTTAGATTGGACATTCATTCGACACATTACAACTTTACAAATACTTCTGGCCTTACCTACTATTAAACCCTTCTGCTTGGCCAACTGTTCCCTAATGATCTCATTATAGCCTTGTCCTTCCCTACCTCCTGCACACCTTTGCTCATATCATCCCTATCCAAAGAAAGCTTACTGTTTCCTCTACCCTTCTTCAGAACTGTTCTACTCCAAGGCTTATTTCAAATCTTACCTTCTCCATAAGTCCTCTTCTGACTGCCTTAATCCCTTCTTCTGAAATGCAGTAGTATTCCTTCTCAATACACATACCCAGAGAAATTTGCTGTTAGAAGTGCTTCAGCTGGGGACAGTTTTGCTGTCTAGGGGACATTTATCAATATCTGAAGACATTTTTGGCTGCCAAAAGTGGGAGGGAAGAGTGCTATGATATCTAGTGGGTAGAAGCCAGGAGTGCTGCCATTGAGAAACCTGAACTTTCTTGTTTCTAGATCAAGCCTAGATGATGTAAGAAACTTAACATCTGTGTAGTACTTGAAGAGTATATCTTGGATATACTTGAATACATTCAATTAAGAGGCTCACCACTCCACAAGACCACCTAGTCTATTGGTGGAGAGCTCTATAAATTGTTCCCTATCTGCTTTCCTGTAAGTGTCTTCTGTGGTGGGGCCAATAAATCAATTCCTTTCCCAGCATGGAAGCCTTTATAGAGAGTTCCCTTGTGATTCCTTGCAGTTCTAACGTTGCCTCACTTGTCTCCACATTATGCCTGGTTCTATGACGTACCTCTGAATGTACATGCTCCCCAAATATCATGGTCAACTTCCTGATGATAGATGGAAATAAGTTTTATTCTTTGCTTCATAGCCCTATAGCTAGTACAGTTAATTTAATCTTGTCATGGAGAATGCTGTCTCTCTGTAATGACCAGCCCCATAGAGATAACACCACTGCTAGCACTGAGCATCAGGAGAATACAAATTATAAACCTAGTACAATGTATGGTCACTTATATTTTTGGTCGCTTATATTTTTGTTTAGAGTTTTTATATGATGATTGTCTTTAAGGTGGAGATGGGTCTTTTAGTCTCTAAAACCTGTGTGAAAAATATTTATTTGTAAAGCAGGTAGATAAAGCAGTGTTCTTGCTTCTCATTCATGACTACACAATGAAGAAAATACCTCTTACTACTCTGCTGACCAGTTTGTTGGGTTAATTTGGGAGATAGTGTTAGTAACCTGGAATTGTGCCAACTTCCAATTAGCACTCTGTGCAATCACTGATTTCACTTTAAAAGTAATTACTGCAGATTTTCTCATTTACCCTGAACATAGTGTACAGGTTTCTAATCCCATACTGTATTTCCTCTTCTAAAAGGAAATTCTTCTTTAGGGTTTTTAATTAAAATTTTAAAACTTATCTTGATATAACTTACAATTTATAGGAAAGTTGCAAAAATAGTACAAAGAATGTCCATATAATTTCACCAGTTATCCAAATGTTAACATTTTATTGTGGTTGCTTTATTGTGTTTGTTCTCTCTCTTTTACTCTCTCTAAGTATTTTTCTGTGAAACATTGCAGAAGGTTGCTACCAATGCTTAAGTGTGTATTTGCTAAAGACAATAAAATGACATTCCTTTATATAACCACAGTGCAGGAAATTAACATTGATACAGTACTACTATTGTCTAATCTACAAACCTTTAAAATTTTGCTAGTTTTCCTATTAATATCTTTTATAGCAAAAGAAAAAAAATGTTTTTCTGATCCAGGATCTAATTCAGAATCACATATTACATTTAATTTTCATGTCCTTGCAGTCTCCTTTAGTCTAAACAGTTACTCAGTCATCTTTGTCTTTCACACCTTTACATTTTTAAGAAAAGCCATTTATTTTGTCAAATGCCCTTCAATTTAGGTTGGTCTGGTGTTTCAAATGTATAATCAAATTAAGTTATACATTTTTGGTAGGAATACCATAAAAGCATTGTTGTTTCCTTCTCAGTGTATTATCTCAGAAGGCACATATTTCTATTAGTCTCACTACTAGTGACATTACTTTGCTTACTTGGTTAAGGTGGTGTTTGTCAGGTTTATCCACTGTAAAATTGCTATTTTTCCTTTTTCTCTCTACCTGGTAAAGGTAGATACTATAGATACTTAAGCTGGTAATTCCAACATAATATGGTAGATGTTAAAACAGATAGCCAGGGTGCCATGAGAACCAGTAAATAGAAGTCACTCAACCTGGGAGTTCAGGGATAGCCCCTGACATGATGAAACCTCAGCTATGACTTACGGAATGATTATGAGTCAGCCAAGGAAAGGAAAATGGAGAGAATATTCTAGAAGGATACAGTACTATGAACACAGCCGTAGGGCTGTGAAACAGCATACTGTGTTTAGGAAATTCCAGTGGTTGGCAACTTGAATTCTAAGATTGAGTTCTCAGATCATGGAATCCCAGCATGGAAATCTGAGTACATGTGATCTCACAGGAAGCTGGAAACAGAGTGCTCTCTGTGTCTCAAGATTTGTGGGGGTATCTTGTTTTTGAAATCCATAGTCCTTTCTCCCCCAATTAACACAGAGCCAAAAAATAACAGAAAAATAAGTATTCTTAGGAAAAATCACAGTAGTTGATAATCACAACAGTTATATCATCAGGATGTACAATTTATTTTATTGCAATGGAAACTGATTTCTTTCTCATACAAGACAAAAACCATCTTTGCGAACAAAAATGATCACATTCTTCTCATTTTGGAGTGTTAAAAATCTATGGAAATAAACATATGAAAAAATGTGCAAAGTAAATGAAAAATTAACCTGAATTTGGCTTTGAAGTTCATATCCAAGAAGCCTGATATTCTTTGGCATGAATAAGAAATTAACGTTGTGGAATGGTAAAGCAGCGTAGCCTCTTGAGATACACATGCAATGCTATAAATTTCCCTCTTAAGATTGAATTCCCTCTGTCCCACAGGTTTTGGATTGTTGTGTTCTCATTTTCATTTGTTTCAAGGTATCTTTTGATTTCTTCCTCGGTTTCATTGTTAACCCATTCACTGTTTAATAACATGTTATTTAGTTTCCGTGTCTTCGTGTATTTTTCAGTGTTCTTGTGATAGATTTCTAGTTTCATAGCATTGTGGTCAGAGAAAATGCTTGTTATGATTTCATCTTCTTAAATTTATTGAGACTTCTTTTGTGTCTTAACATGTGGTCTATCCTAGAAAACAATCCATGTGTGTTTGAAAAGTATGTTTTAGGGTGAAATGCTCTAAAGATAGTAATTAAATCCATTTGACCTAGTGTATCACTTAAGGCTGTTATCTTGTTAATTTTCTATCTGGAAGATCTACCCACCAAAGTCAATGGGGTGTTAAAATCCTCTACTATGACTATTTCTGTTGGTTTCTCCTTTTATGTCCATCAAGATTTGCTTTACACATTTAGGTGCTCTTGTGTTGGGTGCATAACTGTTTCTGAGGATTATATCCTCTTGGTGGATTGTTCCCTTTATCATTGTGTAGTGTCCTTCTGTGTTTTTTACTATAGCCTTGGTTTTAAAGTCTATTTTGTCAGATGTAAGTATTGCTACCCCAGCTTTTTCTTTTTTTCCTTTCCTTGTGCTGAGTCATTCCCCATACTGCAGAGGCCATCTTTCTTGGGCAGAGCACTTCCCTCCAAGTGGCATCAGCCTGAGGGGAAGCAATAGCCCCACCCACAAGAATTACTCTGTCCCAACCTGTGGAGCATAAGCCAGGCTGCTGAGGAGTACAGCTGGAGGTTATCTCAGTGATTAAGTTTAGCAACTGAGACAGATCTCTGAGAGCTCTGAGACTTTTTTCTGACCCTTCTGAGAACCTGGGGCTAGTAAAAACCAGCCTTGGTGGCCCGCCTGGTTCTTTCTGCATGCAAAGAGGCCCAATTGAGGGATCTACAAACTGAGGATCCCTGATAGCTCCAAACAGGTTGCCCAGGGCCAGTCGCAAACAGCATCAGACATAGGTCTGAACCAGAGTCTTTGCAGATATACCTAATACACAGAAACAATAACAAGGTGGAAGCCAAAATGGGAAAACAAAGAAATAGGCCCCAAATGAAACAACAAGAGAATCCTCCACAGGAAGAACTAAATGAAGGGGAGGCAAGCAACTTACCAGATACAGAGTTCAGAGTAATGATTATAAGAATACTCAACAGCATGAAAAAAGACATAGAAACAATAAAAAAGGACCAGTCAAAATAAAGAATACAATATCTGAGATAAATAATACACTGGAAAAAATAAAGAGTAGGTTGGATGAAGGAGAGGATCAAATCAGTGATTTGGAAGACAAGGTGGAAAAAAACAACCAGGTAGAGTAGCAAAAATAAAAAAAATAAAAAAAATGAGGAGAGCTTAAGAAACCTTTGGGACAACATTAAGTATAATAACATCCACATCATGGGAATACCAGGTGGAGAAGAGAGTGAGCAAAGGTTCAAGAGCCTGTTTGAAGAAATAATGGCTGAAAACTTCTCTAATCTGGTGGAAGAAAAAGACACACAAGTCCAAGAAGCACAGTGAGTCCCAAACAAGATGAACCAAAAGAGACCTACACCAAGACACATTATACTTAAAATAGCAAAGCTTAAAGACAAGGAGACAATCCCAAAAGCTGCAAGAGAAAAAGCAGGTATTTACCCACTAGGGAGCTCCAATTAGATTATCATCTGATTTCTCAAGAGACACATTTCAGGCCAGAAGGAACTGGCATGAAATAGTCAAGGTGATAAAATCAAGGACCTACAACCAAGGCTACTTTACCCAGCAAGACTAACACCTAAAATTGAAGGAGAAATAAAGAGCTTCCCAGACAAGAAAAGCTAAAGGAGTTTAACACCAAAACAGTACTGCAACAAATGTTAAAAGGCTTGCTTTAAAAAGAAGAAGCAAAAGAAAAAGAAAAACAGAGGAAAATAGTTTAAAAATAAAATGGTAATAAATACACATTTATCAATAATCACCTTAAATGTAAATGGCTTGAATGCTCCAACCAAAAGTCATAGGGTAGCTGATTGGATAAGAAAACAAAACCCATATATATGCTCTCTCCAAGAGACAGTACCTCAAATCAAAAGATACACACAGACTAAAAGTAAAGGGGTGGAGAACAGTGTAGCCTTTCTTTCCTCTTTGCCACTTAAAATTTTTATTTTAGTTGCAACATGTGTTGACAGACTCAGTTGTGAGGTAGCAGACACAATCAGAATGGCCAAGACACTTTCAAGCTCTTGTCAAGGCATCTGTAATTCTCCAAGAGTCTTCTAATTAAATTCATGCCAAGTCATTTCCTTTGCTCTTCTATCAGTGAGGCCATTTTTTCAAGGTAAACATTGTTGATAATATCAGCAAGAAAAGGATTATAAACCTCTGAATTTCAATAATGTCTAGGTAAAAATAAATATTTGAAAGAATTCTTTGAGGTTTTCAAGACCATGTAAATTTTTCTCTAAGAGAAATTGCCAGGTTTGAGGGCTGTTAGTACTAGCTCATGGTAGGTCATTCTTCAGCAGTGGAACTTTTCATATTTATCTACTTTTGCATCTTCTTGCTAGGGTGGAGATACGTGTCACTTGGCAGGGTATTGGGCAAGCCTGTATTATACCATGAGACAGATTTTCTTGTAGGATAGGTAATATGTTAGTAAACTGCCAGCGTTTAATGTTATTCATTTCATTATAAAGAGTATGGGTTGCCATGTTTCTAAGATGGACTGATATTCCATGCATCCACACTTCTGCTGCAAAACACTTTGCCACAAAGAAGCACATTTGTCCATCAGTTAAGTGACAGGAAAAAGATCAAGGCTCATGCGAACTTTGTTGTACTTCCTGATGTAAACAAATGGACTGTATGTGACATTAACAAAACAGCCTTTTTCTTTTACAAATGACAGTTTTCAAAACAGTGCGGAAGAAACATGGAAAAATTATTTTGTTTCTGATTCATTGGTTACTTGAGACTTCTGGAGGCACTAGGATATATCTCTAACTTAAGAGTCTCTAATGTAGAGTTTTGATGAAATATTCAATTCATGTATTTGTAATTCGGGGGAAGGTATCACAAATTTATTTTTTTAGAGATAAAATAGGCAGTATTTGAAACCCATACGCAGATCACTTTACCTCTAAACTTAATTGAAGTTAAGAAATTTGGCAAAAATGGATTCCCCCTGTCTAAGAGAGGAGCTAAATGGTTTTGGTTCAATCCATTTTTTCCTGAGAACTTCTTCAGATTGAGGTGATTCTTTTTAAAATGAATGGATTAAACAGACCCTCCATATGCTAATAAGATTGTAGAAAAGTTTAAAGTCAGATAAAACTCAAACATGTTCAGTGTATAATTTCCTCTTGCAGATGCCAGACCAAAGGCAATAGTAATCTAGCATTTATATTTGTTATCATTTGTTGATACTAGAATTCTCCTTGGGATATATTTATAATTTCTTTAATATTAAAGTTTCTTTACAAGGGATTTATACTTAATCAATTTGTATAGTAACACATGCATTCCATTTGAAGTTACCTTGCCAACTTTTCTGGGACTTTTGAGCTTCCCTGTAGCTTTTAATAAGCCAAGAGATCAAATGAATACTCCCCCAGTTGCCCAGATATTGGGTAGTTAGGGCTAGTTTTAGGACATATAAAATCTGTAAACGTTTAAAGAGAGCCCTTATACTAGAAGATTACTCATGGAAAAGGAGAGGCTTTCAATCTGCGATGTTTTGACATGTTTTTTTCTCTAAGCTCAAATCCCAATGTGTGTGACCTAACTCAGGGACAGCAACATTGGGGTCAAAGAAAAATTAATGGCAGAGTAACTATAGGTACCAAAAACCTCCTAAAACTTTGAAACATGAAATGGGCAAGGCTGACTATGTGCAAAAGATACATTAAAGGTGTTACTTCTGTAAACAGAGTTATACCACCAACTGGGTGGTTTAAACAACAGAAATTTATTTCCTCAACTTTTGAAGTCTGGAAGTCCAATATTAAGGTGTTGGGAGATTGTCTATAAGCCACCTAGTCTATGGTATTCTAAGCCCAATGATCTAAGACAGACCCCTTGGAAAGGCTGTTGAAGTGAAAAAATGTGCCGTGTGTCCATACTTCTCTAAGTGTGGTCAGAGACTGGAAGCTTCCACATTTCCTGGGAACTTCTTAGAAATGCAAGTACCAACCAAATTCTAAATCAGAAACTCTGAGGATGGGGCCCAACAATCTATGTTTTGGCAAGTCCTCCAGATGAGTTTTGACGTCTCTTCAGCACTGCTTAAGATCAGCTGATGCTTCTTCTGCTGGTTCCATATTTAGGAAACAATCACTGACTATAATTTAGGTACCCACACTGCAGTTAAGAGATGTGCTAGTTCCTTTTATACATATATTTCTGATTGTAAATTAATAAATGATTTACAGTCAATTTCTTATGAGCTTGATGAATGACTCCATCTAGCTGAAAATGATCTAAGTTAAGCTAATAGAGAAAGTCTAGTTCTGAGCCTGTGAAACAGGCCCAGACCCTGGTCCAAAGTGGATTCACTAAGGGAGATGCCATAGAGTGACACTATTTAGTGACACTGTTTAGCATCAGTCCCCCCATCCTAACTCTCCTGGGGCTCTCTCTTCTGTGTAAGACTTGCAGCCCAGAGGAAGAGATCGCAGGTCACCAAGAAGTAGCTGCTAATACTCCTGGCCTCTGGATTATATATACAAATGAAATATTCCCTAGTTTTATTTTGTAGATTACTGTGCATTATTTTTTAATTGTAATAATAAAGGGGTTAAGCCTTTTTCAATTTGATTAGACAGCTGTCTTACTGACAAATTAGTCAATAGGAAAATGATCCCACTTCTATGATTGAAGCTTTTGACAATTGCTTTTGGCATTTCTGGCCCTCTAGACTGAAAATTACTGAGTGGTGACAATTCAGAAAGTTAAGAGGACTTTATTTTCATTGGTATGGATATTAGTATTTGAGGTAAATACAGACTGTCATGAGAGTGAAAAACAGGGGCTTCTGGGAAGTATTATGGAGTAATTGCAACCAGGCAAAGGTACCTGTTATATGCAGACAACAAGTCATGCTGTTGGGGGTAGTTACAAAAAAGAGAGAAACAAAGTTCAGAAAAGTAGAGGTAAATAGAACAGATGGTAGAGTAAAGAATTTATCAATGCAGCTGTGGGAGGGGTAGGGGAAACTGGGGGGGAAGCATACCCAGGACCTGAGAGTTACACAACTGGGCCTGATTCTCTGTGAGAAGGGAGGTGAACCATGGGTGCTAAACCCTAAGTAAGACGGGCTGACTGGGTCCATTGGGGCTCTTCGGCTACCTTGTGAAGCCGCCATGGCAGGGCCTATGCATTACTCAGGGGGAGTTGGGAGCAACACCAGGGTACATGGAGATTTTCCCTCTGCTTCAGGTGAGCTAAGGATGTAAAAAGAAAAATAAGTTGCCTAAAGCTCTGTCTTAACCCCCTGTTTAAAAGTTTATACTGAGTCAAGGATGTTGCATGGACTTTCCTTCCTTCCTTCCTTCCTTCCTTCCTTCCTTCCTTCCTTCCTTCCTTCCTTCCTTCCTTCCTTCCCTCTCTCTCTCTCTCTCTCTCTTTCTTTCTTTCTTTCTTTCTTTCTTTCTTTCTTTCTTTCTTTCTTTCTGCAAAATAGGATGGATTTCTTTCTTTTTAAATGAGATGTTTTAATTGTTGTATTTTATGTAATGTGAAAGCATTTTTAGAAATAGATATGTTTTATTTATAGATTTGTGTGAGTAGATTTAAAATACATATTATTAATACAACTTAAAGGAACTGGGATTGAAGGGGAGGTTGTTAGCCTGTTCTATTCTCTTCTTGGCTGTAGGACTTGTACAGCAAGCCTCTAACTTGTACACTTTATAAAATACTTCTTAAATTTTATAAGAGCTTTCAAAATTCACCCACAAACTCAGTCCCCAGTTCTTTTTTTTGAGTAAATCTCAAGTTTCTCAAATGTGAATTTGTTACCAGCAGTGTTGGCTCACAGTTCTTGAGTTCTGCAAAGAAAGAATCCAGAGCTAAGAACTCCAGCAGGAGAGGAAGTTTATTTAACATACAAAGTCAAAGTACACTCAAAGAGTATATTTGAGCAGGTTGCTCAAAGCCCTGCCTTAGCCTTTCAGGAAGAAAGTTACAGAAGTAGAAGAAGTGAACCAGATGTGCTGCATGGGCTGAGGAAACAAGTAAGAGAGGCAAAAGAAGGGCCCTTGGAGATAAGTTCAGGGGGTTCAAGGATGATCAGCTGCTACCTGCTGCTTCCCTGGTTGCAAGTCTTGTGGGGACCCTTAGAGCTTAGGAGAAAGAAAGTAAAGATACACGCTTGAAGAAAGGAGGCGTGGACGTGCTCTGGAGAGAGTGCACACTAGGTGTTTTTGTCTTATGGGTTCCTATCTGTTTTTTAAAGGCAGAAATTTAAGGGGAGGTCTCAAGGGAGGATCTCAATAGAATATTCATTAGCTTATCAGGTGTGTCCTTTAATATGCTGGTTTATCAAAATGAGCATATAGAGTCAGGGTTGTGGTCTCTACTGACTGGTTGGTGCCAGGGCAGGGGGTCATTGATCATTGCATCTGGTCCTGATGCCAGCCCCGACATCCCTTCATCTGGTTTTGCTGCTTTTCTGGGCCTGGAGCTGAAACACACCTGAGGCCTAGATGTTGTCTCTGATTTGACCAAAATGCTGTCTCTGTGGTAAACAGACCTGGGTCTTTTTTCCTGTGATTATTTGATGCTGACCAGAACCTCATTGTCCTGAAGGCTTAATGCTTAAGGGAGTGGTCATAGAAGAGAGAAGGAGGCAGGTGAGTCAGGGTGTGGGTGAAGACAGCTTGAATCAGCTGTCGGTCTCAGTTTCCCCATTCCACTTGCCAAGGAATTTTCCTGACTTCTTACCATCCTGCCTCAAATTCCCTTCTTATGAGAAATTAGAAACAGAGACCCAAAGTCTGGAAGATATGATGGATAAGCATAGATAAGGCCACGTTTTCAGTCAGAAGAATACTTAGGAGAATTGAATGGAAGGTCAAATTAGGCTAAAAATATTATCAGAGGAAATACCAAATGAGGAAGATAGGCCTGAAAAGTTCCATAAGCTATATGTTTGTGTGCACTTGAGAGAGTTTTAGATCCTTATGTTTTGATGAATTCTAGACCTACCCAGAGCAACATCCAGTGCCTTCTCAGGGAAATACCCACGATTTCTGGTGTCTGAATTTGACTTGAGATGTTGTGATTTATAATAAGAAATCTACATTTGGTCTTTGTTCCATTTCTATTACAGAGCTCATAAAGCCCTTGGAATTTCCTAAGTGAAATGAGTGATTAAGGTTAAAGGAAGCCCCTTTCAATCACACCTGAGCTTATGCTAATGAAGTGACTCTTGGGAAACTCCTAAGGATGGATGGGGTGCTAGTTGCCAGGGAACCAAGCAGGTGATTAAAGGGTTGGAACTTTCAGCCTCATCCAGAAATGGAGAGGGACTGGTGGTCGAGTTAATGACTGATGGCCAATGATTTAATCAAGTGTGCCTGCTAGTGAAGCCTCCATAAAAAATCTCTAACTGAAGGGGTTTAGAGAACTTCTGGAGTGGTTGGATCGGTGAGTGCGTGGCGGTGCTAGGTGGTGGTATCATTGGAGACATTTTAGAAGCTCTGCACCCCTTCTTCCATGGCTTGTCCATGCGCCTCTTCTGTCTTTCTGTTCCTGAGTTGTATCCTTTTCTAATAAACAGGTAACCTAGTAAGTAAACTATTTTCTGAGGTGTGTAAACCATTATAACTAAGTATCAAACTTGAGAGGGGTTGTGAGAACCTCCAGTGTATAGCCAGTCAGTGAGAACCACAACCTGGACTTGTGATTGGCATCTAAATTGGGGAACAGTCATGTGGGACTGTGTGCTTAGCCTCTCTCCAACTACTGTCAGAAATAATTTGAATTGTAGAGCACCCAGTTGGTGTCCAAACTGGGTATTTTGCTTCGTATAAGGAAAATACTCATGCATTTGGTGGCCAGAGTATTCTGACCAGATTTGAGCATGGAAAGGAGGTGTTTTTTTCCTTTGACTTAATTTCTGCTCTATCTGTGGACATGTATCCGTAATAACAAAAAGAACAAACAAACAACCCAGTAATAATGGTTACTAAATATTAATTTGGCATTCAATGTGTCCTGAGCATTCCTCATATGAGAATTCACTTAATGCTCAAAACAACCTTTTGAAGTTGGCACTATTATGATCCACAATTTATAAATGAAGTATCTAAGACATAGAAAATTTATGTAACTTTCCCAAATTCCTTAATGATGGAGTTAGACATCTAAGTATCCCCCTCCAGATCCTAAAAATTAAACCACTGTTCTCAACTGCCTCCCATGCTGGGAGACTTTCTTTAAGAGAGAGGTTATAATCAAAGGCCTACCTCATATTGATCACATCCTTTGTGGGACTTCTTATACAAAGTCTGTCCAGGAAAAGTCCCATCACTGTTAATATAATGACAGCGTTTTGTGCAACATCGATGTAACCTAGCAGCCAAGGAGAGTGGACTGTAATGTACATGCGTGAACAATGACAACTTCACTCTGCTAGTCAGTGTGGGGGTGGTAGATACCATTGAGTGAGCATGTGTTCTGTGTGGGCATCCCATTCAGAATGACTGAATGAACAGAGCAATGAATCTGCATCAAATTTCGCATTAAACTTGATCATTTCTCCGTGGAAACTACTTGGATGATTCAGAAGACTGCAGCTCTGGGCAACTGTGATTGGCAGCTTTTGTCACAACAATGTGCCCGCTCATGCATCACGTCTCATGCAGAGGTTTGTGGCAAAACATCAAATCACCCAGGTGACTCAGCCTCCCTACAGCCCAGATTTGGTGCCCTGCCACTTCTGGCTTTTCTCAAAACTAAAATCACCTTTGAAAGGGAAGAGATTTCAGACTGTCAGTGAGATTCAGGAAAATACGATGGGGCAGCTGATGGCAACTGGAAGAATTGTGTGAGGTTCCAAGGTGCCTACTTTGAAGGTGGCTGGGACATCCTTGTCCTGTGTACAATGTTTTTTGTATCTTGTATCTTCTTCAATAAGTGTCTCTTTCTTCATATTGCATGGCTGGATACCTTCTGGACATACCTCATATTTTTATTATGTCATTCATTTTTTTTTTCCTCTCTGGCCAAATTATGGTGATTGAGGTCAGGTACTATTTTTTCCTATTTATTTTGTAGTCTTATATTGTCTAGATATGCTTGATAACTGGGTTTTGAATGGATGAAGCAAACTGTTTCTGTCATTCACTGTGTACCTCTTTAAGTGTTTAAGGAAAGGATAATAGAATTCTGCACTGCCTGATCTAGAAATTCTCTTACTATCAGAACCAACTTCCTTTCTTTTATCTTGGAGCATGATGTGGTATTTGCAAAATTTAATCTATATTTGATCACACATGTAGAGCCATGAACTAGTTTTGAACCTGAGGTGTCTTATAATATGCATTTTTAAAAAAATCCACTATTGTCTTTCCTTGGACAATTAGAGATGTTTGGGAAAGAGACTGGAAATCCTATTTGGTGAATATTTACTGTCAGGCACTTGCGAGTTACTTTGGAAATCTGTGTCAATTTAAACCCCTGATCATTTAATACATCTGTTATCTTGATTTTAGAAAGGAAGATGTTTATTTTAAGAAGTTAAGTCAGTTGGCAAAAAAATTACATCTGTAAGGATGTGAAACTCAGGTCATTTGGCTTCAAAAACTTGTGCTTTTCACTCTCCTTTGCTGCGTGCTCTAGGACGGCCATATTCCCTCTTCCCTAGATTGGTCACATGTCTTGTTACAGGTCTTGTTTACCCTCCAGTGCTGTATGTTCTCTATATGTACTATATGCAGCATGCCAGAAAGTCCACTTAGTAACTCAGGTTAAATTGCTAAATTGTGTCAGCTTTCTAAATTATAAAATGTTACATTGTTTCCTGATAGTGTAGCATTCCCAATACTTTGGACCAATGGTGGTTGGGTTGTGTTGAGATGGAAAACCTTCTCCTCTGTCTTCTTAGATTCAGCGCCTGAAGCCTTGCCAGTTAAACTGACAAAAGCCAGGTTAATGAGAGAGAAAAAAAAAAACAGATTAGAATATGTGTTTACACATGGGAGTTCATAAAGAAATGTGACCTAAGGAGACAGTTAGAATTTAGGGCTATATACAATTTTAACAAAGGGCAATAAGGGTATGGAGAAGAGGTTAGACAAAGGAAAAGAGGTTTGGGGATTGTGTGAGGAAGGTAAATTATGGGAAGGTGACTAGGAAATGTATGCTAAATAAGGTTGTTTAGTAAGGTTCATTATGCAGCTAAGAGTTTTCTCTAGAGTAGTTCTCATCTTGGCACTGGGGTGGTTCTCCTGGTAAGGGGGAGAGAGATACCTTTACAAAACAAATTTATGCCCTGCTTTTGGACAGGAAATTTATGCCCTGCTCTTCGAGTGCTGGTTGCTTTCAGCTCAAACAATCCTTATGCAAAAGTAGCATATTTTGAGGTAGCCTGCTATACTCTTTTTTAATTGTTTTCTGCTTCGATTTTCTTATCCAATAGTTTACTTACACAGTATTATTATTAACTTTACTTTTGTCTCCTTTGTCTTGATAGAGTTTAATTTCTGAGCAATACAAGCCAACATCTTGGATATTAGATCCTGAATTGCTTCAGTGAATTCATAATAGCAAAAATATTTTATTAAAAAACCTTATAAAGTAAAAAATGTTGTTAAGGAATCCCTTACTTCCCAGCCTCCAGTGTTTCAGCTCAAGACTGAAGAACTTATAGGGAAAGGCCAAGCTCCACGTCTTTTTTTCTCCCAGTTTTCACCTATTCTGCACCCTATAGGCAGCATAATTTGGAACTTGAGATGAGCAAATAAAAATTCAAGTAGAAGAGGAGGAATAAAGAGAGATGGGGACCATAGCAAAATGGTACACTTCACTACCTACATGCTTATTTATTTAATTATGTTTTTATAACATTTTATAAACTTTTCTGTAAGCTGATGCTACCCTAATTATAGATTTTCAACAAAACATTTCATTGTATCCCAAATTATACAGTGCTTTTAAAAGGTACCTTCTTACTGAATACCTTAAAACTCCTAATTACATAAAACAATTCAGGATACAGAATAGAAACAGCCTGTACTGTTAACAGATGTTGGTATTGTTACATAATTGAATACAAGGCTTTTAAATATGTATAATATTTTTCTTGTGTGAAAAGGAAAGAAATGACTCATTACAGTCCTTAGTCACAGAGATTCCTGATCAGCAGAACCCACATGTTCTGTTTAGTGAGTTCTGTACAGTGCATTGTCGATGGACTTGCCTTTGTGGGTGCCAAAGTGCCACTTATTTCAGCACGTTACCTTTGTGGCATATGTACCTGGTAGACAGCTTGTGGGCAACTGGGCAAAGCAGAGGCTGGGTCCCTTTATTACGGCACACCTGCCCAAGGTATCCCTATAGCACCGAGCACCAGGGAAGTGGCCCCATTAATAGACTCGCTCCTGCAGAACCCCACTGAGGACTTGCCCTCAGAGCACCCCTTCCCCACAGACTGGGAGTGGGTGTTGGCTTCCTGTGCCATCACTTTTTTTCTGTTCCATAATCTGGGGATCTGTCTTAAGACACAGTGATGCAAATGACAAGAAACATAAACTCAGTGAAACACAATTGAGAGAATAAATCCTATTAAGTATTGGGCTTAATGTTTAATTTTCAATTTTCAGGACTATTGTTTAAAAAAAGAAAAGCTTCTTAGGGTATTGGAGTTTGAAAGACCTTGTGTTTCTGATTTAAAAACAACATTTTTAAAAATTGGGTTAAATTTTTGTATTATTGACAGACATTCCCATGTTTTTCTCTCCAGGAAATATTGTCCTTTGGGAACAAGCCAGAGATACACACTAACTCACTAACTCACTCATTCCTTCAAAGGCTTTGATAGTATTCTTAAGGCAGTTCTTCTTTTCTCTAAGAAAACATTCATTTTCCTTTTTTAATAACAAGCATTTTGAAAGGTGAGTTGCTGAAATGGCTTCATGTATTTTTGTTGTTTAGTTTTGTTGGAATTTTCTTCCAGCCTCCATTTTTTGTACCTTCTCCCTCGAAAACTGTCCTTAATGAGATCCTTACTCCTTGTGGTACATTGACTGCTCCAGCAAAGACTGAAGTTCAAGAACCAACTTCATAGTAAAAACAAAAAACAAACAAACAAACAGAAACCCTTGATTATTGATGGATTCATAAATGTAAGTGAACGAGTGTTGAAAGTGGTGCATTATATCACTGCAACATATTGACATTATCAATTAAACAGCTAAGCTAACGGAATGATTTACTTTGTGTTTAACTGCCTTTTCAGTTAAAGGGAGCAAATGCTGAGGAACTGGGATGCAATATCAGAAACTATATATCTTCTCCTGTTAACACCAACATCACTGACATGCAAGTGAGGGGCATGTTGGCGTTTTGCTGCAGGCTGTACTGCTCTAGTTAAAATGGTCTAAACAAGCGATTAATGATTGGGAGCAGGCCCTTATACTACTTCCAGATCTTTTCCTCAATGCATTTCCGTTAAGTCACCTAGCTGCATGATTGGTAGGTGTTATTTCAGAGTAGTTCACACTGTTTATTTTGCTGACATGTGTTTCCATTGCAAGAGCCCTTGCTGTTTCCTCATAGTTGTCTTTTTTAAAAATAATATTATTTAGCATAATGACCTAAACTTCAAATTGTTCAATTTTCAGTAGCAATACAGGTGTTCTCAGTTCTGCAGTCAGCCATATAAGGGCTACTCTCTATGGTGAAAGGTAGACTGTTGCCCCGTTGCCCCCAACAGAGAAACTGTGGACTTTCCCCTCCACGTGTCAGTGGTCATAACTTGAACGAGACATTGCTGGTTTCTTGGGACATTATTTTATTGTCTTGCAAGTTAATGTGGTATTTGGATTTCACAAGGCTAAACTATACAAAGGATTTCTCAAATGTGCACTTGCAGTAGATGGGTATATTAGCTGTTACTCTGAGGTGGAGAATTTGTACTATTAACTGGACCACTGTATTTGTTCTCTGTGTAAAACTTTGTTATAACAGTGCTAATTACTAAGCAGCTGATTTTTTTTTTTTAAAGTGCACAGTAGTAATTTGCACCTTACCCTTGCTTTGTCATTAAAAAAATTGGGAACACATACATGGGGTTCATGCAATTGATTTATGAACTTCCAAAGAACATGTTTCTCTATGGATCTTTAACAAGTGGGCTTTATAGCATTTGGTTTCTATATTTGTGCTTTTGAGATACTCATATCATCCCAGTAAGAGCTGTTGAGTGCTGAGTAGGACATTTTAAACAGAAAGAATAGCGTTTTGCAGCAAGATTGAAACTTTTAAATTACTACATGTTTTTGTTTTTATTTTTATTTTTTGCTAGTTAAAAAAAAAAGGAAGAAAGAAAGAGTTTCTTTCTAGTTCCTTCCTGTGGAAGAAAAGCAGACACATGCAAAACCTGACATGCTTAGGGGAGGCCTGTCTGTCAGCCTTAAAAACTCAGGGACCTAAAGTAACCACATAGGATGGTCTGAAATTAAGACTTTCTAACTAAAAGCAGGTCATGGCAGGCAGTCATGCCCTAGGCTGATATTTTTCCTAACAAAGGTCAGTCTTTACATTAACTGAGCCTATCTATTGTCTTTTGCATCTATGATTATGTACCTTTGGGATGTCAAATTTCCTTTTTCTGGACCCCTCAAAGCACAGGCACCACACCAGGGGGAGACGACAAATCCCTTCATTGTTATCGTTATCATGTTATTGTTGACTATTAACTATCCTGCACCCATTTGTGTAAGTGTCTTATCATTTTACTTTTTGTCCAATCTCAGAGGTTGCCCTGATCCCAACTTTGCTTTCTCCTTTCTCCCTAACCTATCACCAGTGGGTTTCTGTAACCCCCTTATGCCTCCTCTTTTGATTGTAATATATAAAATAAGATACTAAACTGCCATTCTCCAGAGCATTTCTCAATCCATTGAGATCTTGATTCCTGGCAACTGTCATCAGTTTGGCTCAAGTAAATTCATAAAAATTCTCTACAGGTTTGAACGTTTCTTATGTTGACATGCCTATCAATGTGAAGTCATAAACTGGAGTAGTCAGATTTGAGTGTTTTGGTGGCGGTGTTAAAATCATTGTTTTAATGGCAGATGGAAATTGTTCTGTTCTGTTGGATTCACAGCCTGAATAAATGTTCTACATAGAGTCCGTAACAGACCTAAACCAGCTGATATTTTTTTTTTTGGTCTGTTGTTTTATTGTGTTTTGATCTATGAGAACAACTTCAAATCTTGGGACCAAATTTATTTTTGCCTTTAGATGGGTCAGAAACTTCTGCTCCATGTAGTTTACTAGTGTTACTTGTTAACCCATGAGCCCAAAATCCAGATTCAGAGTTCTATTTGAAAACTGCACATTCCATGTTTTCATCAGTGTATGTTTAGATTAACTCCACATACCTCTTTTTTGGAATTCTGGGAGCCAGGATAAATTTGTGCTTTTAAGAGGAATGTGGAAAAATTGAAATTTATTTCCAACTACAGGAGCTTTTCTGTACTTTTCAGAAATCCTGCTCATGGGCAGAAAGGAAAGGTTTCAAAGGAACCTTATCTCCATATGGTTTTACTCCATAATCCTTTATCCACCATCTTCAGCTCTCATTCCATTGCTTTCTTGCCTGTGGCTACATTTCTATCTCTGCATCAATTAGCACAGTGATTTATACAACAAGCAAGCAGTTTAGAGGTAATGGTACACAATTAACATCTCATTCTACCATAAAGAGTATGCTAAATACCCCAGTCATTGCTTTCTCTGCCTGGAATTGAAATAAGTGTTTGTCCTAATTCATATGCTATCTGATGTGAAGTGGGGTTGCTTTGTACTGCACTACACCATTAATCTAATTATAGATAGCTGCAAATGAAGTGCTGTCTGAGCTGGGAGATTGAAGAAAATAGCCTTTGTCATTTAGCATGACTCTGTGAAGCAAGATCACACTTTACAGGGCAGTACTACAAAATGGAAATCTCAATAATATTGCTGCCTGTTGCATCTTTTCTAATTACAACAGCATTGTAAACGTAACTGGGCACTGATATATAAATAGAGCTGTAGATACGCTGTCATGTGGGTTGTCAGAGAGAGTCCTCCGAGTGCTGTTGGATTAAATGATGCATCCTGATTGACAGCTACCTTGAGACTGTGCCGATGGAGTTGTCACAGCATTATGCTAACAGGCTGCTCCAGTGACAGCAGCTGTACAAGGCGCTTTCGTCGCTATCTGTTCATTTCACCTTCGCATGGGTTGTGCTTCCAAGAGAAGGACAGACTTTAATTGTGTATGTTTTTAGTGTTGTTTCTTGGCGATTTGGGTTGGTTTGGTATTGTTGGGCCTGACACTGAAGTAGAGGGGAATGTATTTTGCGCAGCCTTGAACGTTTAGTACAGTTTTCCTCAAGTGTTCACTCTGTTTCTCACAAAGAACATAGGAAATAAAGACAAGGTTGGATTATGTTTCTTATTCCACCGGAGTGTTTTAATTTCCATTTAGTGTTTTTCTCTTTTTTTCTGACATGCTGTTTTTTTAAGAGATGTGTCATTTTTGCAGCTAATCATTGTGGTCACTTGAAAAACACTGGCAGTTTTTCTGTAGCTCAAGTTAGGAAAGTAGACATTTAGGGAAACATTTGAGTGTTAGCTCTCAGTGCCGCACTGTGAAAATGAAGATGCAGCTTAATTTTGGAGATCTTTGGGGCTAGAAGGTGTAGAACTTTGAATAAGAAGAGATCCTTATATTTGAAGAAAGGGATTTGCCGCCTCACTGAGTGCTGATGAATTGTGTATATGGCCAATGCTTCAGGGTATCAAAATAATTGATGTAAAATAATTCACAGTAAATGTTCATCATCTAAGGTTCATCATTTACCTTGACCCAGTGTTGACTGAGATGGCCCCCAATTGACATGAAAAAAACATATGGTTCTTCCACTATACATATCCTCATTATTGGAAGAATGGTATAGAAATGGAAATTGAAGCTATGCTACTTTAAAAGAAACGAAACTAAAGGCTCAAAAATCACAACTGAAAAAATATGCGAAGCAAACCGAAAGCAGTCATTTTGCCAGGAGCCCACAGACCTCTAAATCATACAAACGTGACAATGTGGGATGTGTAACACTGCTGGTGAATCTGGAGGCCTTCAAAGAGGCACATGGATTTAAACTCCGTAAGGAGATTCATGCACTAAACTAGTATAGACAGCAGCAAGATGGTGTTTTGTGTGACCGTCTGAGGTGTTTAGGGCATCCATAGTGGGGGAGGATCTCTACTGTTTGTGGCCCAGAGCTGTGTATGTGGATGGCACCAATGGCCGTGCCCATTTGCAGGATGTTTTTTTAATCCAAGCCATGATTGGTCCCCTCCTTTTTCCCCAGCAGCCACAGCATTCTACTTCCATCTTTTCTCATCAGGTTCCGTGTTAAGAGCTGTATGTTAATTTCTAAAACAATTCCATTGTGTTCCTTTTAATTGTCCATCTCTTTGTTTTCTTCCTGATCCTTTCATGTCTGGTATGATTTTTTTTCTTTTGAACTTTTTGAGAGAAATTTTCTTGTTAGACATGGTTTTTCATTGCAGACAACATAAAATTAATTTGTTTAGAGCCTGGGCTAGGATCATTTTACCATAATTATATTATGAGATAAGACCTCCATCCGTCCCCTTATTGTCTGTATGAACAGGGGAGTCTGGCAAGGCTTAGTCTGGAGACCACCTGGTCTACTTACATGGTGAGGTGTGTTTTTCAAGAACTTATTAATTTGACTGTGGTTTGGAGAGCACCTTCCTAAACCCACAAAGTGAGGTTCCACCTAATAACCCACAGCCACAGAACCAACAAGCAGCTTCTAATCCCTCAAGCTGACGTTTCTCATGACCTTGCAGGGTGAGTACCTCTGGCTTCTAGGATTGTGCTTCTCTGTTCTGTTGACTAGCCTTTTAAAACCTGGGGCTCCCACCCTCAAAACATCGTTTGTGTTTTTTCTCCTTGAAAATAATAACAACAGTTTAAAATCAACACTCTCCAGAGACATTTTACAGAATCCATTAGGAATATTTAAATGCCTAGCATAAAACTAAACTGCATGCGTCATAGAGCATTTTCCTGAAATCTCTCAACTAGTTGGCTGCTCTGCCCATGCCCCCTAAGAATTCAGAGAAACCAATAAATAGCAGTTTTGATCATAAACTTTGAAAGCCTTAGTGTACATTCTTAAATGACTTCTTTTCTGGGGCATCAAAAAGCTTTTACGGTTCTCACCAGGCAATTCGTTCTGATGGGCCCATATGCTGTACTCTGCTTAGATCCCATCCTGGCAAGCAACTCCGTGTATGCTGCACGGGCGAGCCAAGAGGTTGTTTTAAGAAGGCGTGTTTGTATGGGCACGCTCACGGGGTCAGGACAACATCAAAGGTAATGTTAAAAAAGAACCTTCTCCATGCCTTCTCTTTTTATATTCAGAAAGGTCATTTCTAAGCCAACTATTTGCAATAAGCCCTCTCCTGAGGCTTTTACCCCGTTGTTATTTTTGCCTGTGATTACAATAAGTCGCTTATCCCCCAAACAGATTTAAGAACAATAAACAAATACAAAAGGAAAAGGAACATCTCATCAATAACAAAGACTGCATCTAAAGGCATTGAGTTTTGTGACTCTTTTACATCTCTTTCCAAGTAAAGCAAGAGTCCAACAGAGAAAGGAATCCAAAAGATATGAAAATTATAAAAATAGTAAAAGGATCCAGCTTTAGTCAGGATCTTGTCCTTTCTGGGGAGAAATGGAGCTTGGGACAATCTTAGCACTGTATTTATATTAAGGCTTATTTGTGATATAGCTAAAATTAGTTTTTAAAGATATCCACTGTGGTGAAATGTGATAAATTGTATTATTCTCAATGTAGAGAGATACTTTCCCTGAATTTAATGCTCACATTTTGAAGTCAAATTGGGGGGGGGGGGGAACAAGATCTGTTTGCTATGCTGAAAAAACGGCCCAATGCTGATCAGTCACATGGAAGGAGCCTCCCAGGGTGATACCAGCTAGAAAAGTAACTTTTTTGTTGACTGGTGCTTCCAGTGATGGTGGCTTTTCTTTCTAAGGCAGACAGAGCATAGACACTAAAACTGTACAATTTGGTACAATTATATTCTCCACCCTTTCTTTCTGTCCCCCCCAATAAATTTAATGAAGGACTTTGAGGTACAATCCCTCATTGATAAATAGTTCCTCTCTGCCCAGAATGTTTATTTGACTGACAGCAGAATGCACTCTTCTTGCTTTTTTCCCTTGCTACTTATGGCTCAGATGAATTTTAATAGGAGCAAAAAGCTTGCTTTTTTTGCACTGTAATTTCACTTAAGGATCATAACCTTCAGAAACTGGCAGACACTTGGATGTCTTGATTGCAAAACACACACTCAGGAGTAAAGAAACATGCATAAGATGTTATTATCCAACCTGTCACAGTGTCGTAAATTTACTCTGAACTTAGGCTGTCAAAGCTCTTCCTTGGGGCCCTCCCCCGACTCCTTTTTAAATAGGTTCTGTAAAGAGCGCATTTAGAAATTTCCGCTGACCCTGTACCGAATTAAAGGGTGAATTCTATTTTGCTTTTTCATCCCTGCCATCATGATGCCCACAGGAGGCTTTGAGTTACAGCAGCTTTTTTGAACAAAATGGGGCTGCTTGGATGCTGCATTTGTCTACCCAAGGGAAATGCGATCTGGTAGGAATCCAAAAATCTTCAGGTGGTCGTTCCTGCTTCACTGACTAACACTTCCTCAAACCATTTTATCTTGTTTCTATTTGGATAGACCAAACTGAGGTTCATATATTTATTCACAGAGATCTAGGATTTTTCCTGCCAGGCAGAAGTTCTCATTACTGGAAATACTCTATTTGAATTGCCTTTAGTGGACCCATAATTGTTTGAGAGCCATCTACAAAAAGTGCCATTGAAATACTTGACTGTGCATATCGTTTTCTTTTAGTGGTTTTAAGCTCTTGATATACTGTCCCTTAATACAGAAGATATTACCATATTTCATCTGTATGTGCCCTAACCATCTTACAGAAAGACTACATAATACTGTGCTTAAGAAGAAAAGCTAACATTTTCAAGCGTGAATATAACATTTATGTCACTGGGAAAAAATTGAATTTTAAATATTGTTTTGCCCAAAATGAACACTGAAACCCTTTGTCTTAAGTTACTGATACATGGTACAGCCCCTCTCTTAAGGGGAGTGAGAAGTCAGAGACAGCACTCTGCTGCCATCTACTGGTGCCTGTTCACAGTCACCCCCGTTCTCCCTTGAGCTGACCCAGCTCGCGGAATTTGGGTTAATTGGGATGTTGTATAAGCGGTGAAGGAAAAACAAAGAAAATTCTTACTGTTCTCACTGTTTTCTTTACAACTTCAGATGTTTTTCTTCATGATACATGATGATAGCTGTCACTAGTGAATTAATGGAGGAGTTCTTATTTCAAGAAATCTCTTAAATAATTGGCTCAACGTATTCTGGAAAAAAATTAATATATTTTCTTTTTATGTACAACAATTAAAAGCCATGTGACTTCAAAGCTGATATAATTTAGATTTAAAAGGTTAAAAACTGACTTTGAATGAACACTACTTTTGAGGAGAAGTTCAGCATTTAAACTCATTTATGGTGTTTTTCCTTAAGTACAAGGTGCGTATCTTGACCAAAGTCGCTGCAGAATTGAACAAATTTATGCTGGAAAAAGTGGCTGAGGATACAAGCAGTATTCTTCGCTCCCCAATGCCTGGCATGGTGGTGGCCGTCGCTGTCAAGCCCGGGGACATGGTAAGGAGCTTGCCTGTCTGTGGGACGGGGGCAAACTGAAGCATGATCGTGCCCTGTGCAGGTCTTTCTTCAGTCATACTACCCCCACCAAATAGCAAAATAGCTTTTGTGCATTTTTTTTTTGTCCAACTGTTTCACATTTAAATTAGGTTAGTAGCAATATCTGAGTGCTTCTCCCTTCAAATGATCTGGAACTGGAACAGGAATAAGGCCTGATTGACTCTGTTATTTGACAAATTTGGAGTTCTAGGTATTTTATTTAAAATTTCTATTTATTCTCTAGCTCTCTGTGCTTTAAGCATCCTTGAAGAACCCATAGTTAAAAAATAACCCTCTGATGGGGAACTTTTTGCATTATATTTGGAATAAAAGGGAAGGGTACTAACAAAAGTTAATTCTGTAATCTGTACAGTACCAGAGCACTTCCTTAACTTGCTAAATAAATTTTAGGTTCACAGTTCTATGTTTTTCATCTTGGCTTTGTGACATTAAGGCAAAAATGAAAACTATATTAATATTTCCTCACATGTTCAGTCTCGCAATACTGTGCTACAGACAAATTGGTAGGATACATGCATTTTCTTTACAGTATTGTTAGAAGTCTCTATTTATTAGCAGTAGAAGTAAAAAGAAAACAGTCAACCAGAAAGAAAGGTTTCTAGGGGGCATGTAAGTACTTGCCTTTTTATTTATGTGCCAGAAAATAACAGCCAAATATGATAGTCTTTAATAAATGAGATGGTAATTCCATTTTGTATCTCAGTTTAGTGACAGGAGTTTATATTTTCCTGTGAAGATTACATTAAAACTGCCTCTGTATTTCTTTATTAACATAAATAAAATAATATTGAGGGAAAACTCATATAGTCATTGGCTTCTAGAAAAGTACTTATAATAAGTGAAAAATGATTAGTTTCAGTTATTGAAATGATTAGCCCCGAAATTGTCACATGAAGTTGGAAAACTGACTTAATTGCTTTACCTGATGATATGGAAATGGAACTACTAGTTTTTCTAGAAAATCATAAAAGAGGCTGAGGAGCTATGAATTGTTACGTTTACTTATAAAGCATTGATATTCTTGGAAGAAAGCACTCATTATGCTTGTCTAACACCCAAGAGTCCAGGATTTGGGAGAGGTGATACTTAAAAATTAATTACATATATATATATATATGTACATTAATTATACATATATATATGTATATATGTATGTATGTATATGGGGAAGGGGTTGCCTTGTGTTTCTTCATTCTAAAGGATTGGGGTCTTAAGGAGATAGTCCCTTGGCCTTGCCAGTTAGCATGTGTACACTCATACTAATTATCAGAGCAGTTAGTGGAATCTTCTAGTGACCAGAAGTGTAGGTTGGTAAACAATGTGAGAAGGTTATTTTATTTTTTATCATTTTCCATCTTAAGCTTTTTCTGGAAGCCACATAAGCTGTATACTGCCATCCTGAGCTTGTCAGTCTTAGTTGTGTGGCTTTAATTATAAAATCACATTTGTGCTTAAAAAAAAAAAGTCTTTTAATGGCAATCTTTACTTTTCCAACACCTGAGTCAAGACGTGAGCAAAGGAACAGAAGGACCAGGGAGAGAGGTGGCTCCTGCTGAGAGCACAGAGGGAGGAGACTCACATTGCAGTCTTGCTCTTCCACTTGCACCAGTTTTCTGGCTGCGCCTGCTCTCAGGGCAGAGAACAGGTAGCGTGCAGCCTTCTTGTTTCCAGCAACTGCTTTCTCCTAGTCTAGCTTCTCCAGATACCAGAGGGTTTAGCCTTCATACTTTCAATTTCCTGGTTAATGACTTAATGTGGGAAAGCAAGGTACTTGGTAAAACGGAGGGAGCATTGTTGCATTAGTCCTTGGGTAGCTCAGACATTGAAAACCACCACCAGTGATTAAATGTGGGTATTCAAGAATGGTTTAATTTGAGAATTGACTGGCGCCTCTGTTGCATGTATTCCTTTAAAGTGAGAGGACATGGCTTTGGGGGAGGGTGGCTGTGCACCCTAGTGAACTGGCTCCTCTTCTCTGTGTCCTTCACCTTACTTATAAATGCTCTTTGCACGCATGTACCTCGGCTGGTCTGGCAGAGCATACACTTTCTTTTTATTCCTCTCTCCAACTTCCAGTGCCACTTCTAGTCCTTATGGAACTTCCTTTTATATTCTGTGCCTTTGTGTTTTAATACAATAGTATTTTCTCTTGAGTTATTTTTTGTGAAAAATGTCCCAAACTGCTAATACCTAAACCAAATGCAGGGTGAAATGTTTGTCACCTTGTACACTTGTGTAGTTAAATCTGCTTCATGTAATTAATACACAAGAAACTTTCCTTGGACTAAAGGCACAGCATTTACTTGAGGCCACTTATAAGAAAATAATATCTGTAACTTTTAAGTTTTATGGTCTAAAATTATTGGAAAACTGCAGGGCATTTTGTGTTGTTCTTAGCGGTAACAGTAGCTGAGCATTTTTGTCAGTAGGAAGAGAAAGGAATCAATCATCTCAGTGTATTTTCAAGGAAAACAAGGACCTTAAAAAAAAAAAATAGCTGAGGGCCTCAAAGTATTCTATTTTTCTTTGAAAGGTTATTTTTGGTGGTTTAAAATCCAGTTATCTGTAATTTTTATATTTAGCTGAATAAGACTTGACAAATCTTAGAATGGTGTCACATAAATAATAAACCACAAATCTATTTTTGTGAAGTAAACAATTTTAATAGAATTTTAAAAATCTCAGGACACAATGATTTAGGTGGCACGTTAGAAGCAATAAAGGCACCCAGAGAGCTTTGAGGGGAAGGGTCTCCTGTCCTGCAGCACAGAAGCTGCATTTTACTCTAAGTGCTTTCATCGGGTTCAAACAGCAAAAGTTTCTAATACTTTTTTAATGTGTACTACATACTATTCAACATTAAATGTGGTAGTAAAATCTTTTTAAAATGATTATATAATAACCTTTTCGAACATGTGGGGATTCTAGTTAATAAACAGTAAAATTCACATAAGCAAACAAACCAATTAGAAACAAAGTAGAACTGGATTATGAAGTCTAGAATCACAAATTTAATTCAGAAAACAATTGATAAAATGACTTTTAGATGCCTTTCTTAAGTACATTTTTATATGCCTTCTGAAAATATTTTTAATGACTGATTTTTACTTTAGTTTGAAAAACACCCATTTTTCTGTATATTTAACATTATCATAAACTGGGGCACTTCTGTAATCAAAGTTAGCATTTTTAATAGTTTGTTTTAATCATAACTTTTATCTTTATGATCTTAAAAAATGGCTGTATTGTTTTAATCATAACTTTTATCTTTATGATCTTAAAAAAAGGCTATATTTTTTTCCAAAAAGTATAAATACTTTTTTTTCCAGCATTAGATTAGATCTATTGAATATATTGCACAATTTTCATTTGACTTTTAAGTATAAAGTCATTATAAGCACATTCATTTTGTTAGACTTTTGATATCAGACACAAAACAAAAAATACAAGCCAATGGGATAATTTAATTTTGCATTTAATCAAGATTTGTTCTAGTTATGTTTAGATTTTTCAGTCATCTCAAATTTGCACCAGAAATTTTTATGTTATTTATTACATCTAAAATTAAGTAAGACACAAACCAGAAGCAGGCTGTGTACCCATTTATGTTTCTTTCTTTCTTAATTATTACTTTGTGACTTATTAGTTTGTGAGACCAGGTAAAATAATAGATTGACATTAAGTACCTGTTGCTGTTTTTTCCTGCTACTAAGGCCATCCACTATTAGCAAGACAGATTGTGGTATTTCGGGTGGGGAGCAAAATAAAGGATGATGCGCTTTTTAGCAGAACCGACCTTTAGTAGCAGGTAATTAGGTGTTTGGAATTATTGTTCTCATAAACAGCAACTTACACAAAAAAGACGGGGATGCTATAAAACATAAAATTTGGAATCATTAATAGGAGTACCGTCTAGAATTCACCCTGATCTCTCTTCCTCCTTGCATTTACTCCTCCAGGGAAAGAGCACCCAAACAGGTGGATGAGTGAGCGTGTTTGTCACACCACCCTTTTGTCCCCAAACCATTTGCAATTGAGGTTTCAGCTGATCTTGGAGAAATCGCAAATAAACTGGATGAGAGACCTTTATTTTTCATTTTGTGAATGAGCAGGATTTGAAACCCCCTTTGCACTTAGGTGTTCCAGATGAGAAGGGCTGGATTGGGCCCTCCTGACGTGTGTTTGTCTGGCAGTGACTTGCGTACCCCATGCAGCCCAATATCAGTAGCAGCATCTTTCCCTGGCAGAGGACCTGGCCTGGCTGTTTGATAGATTTTCCAGTTTTTGGATTTCTTGATTTACAATCAGGAAATAATTGCAATGATTAAATTTACATATTTTATAGCAGTAGTTATGCAAGCAGTTTATTTGATAAGGTGCCAGTTTTCCACCCAAACCTCAGAATGTATTCCAAAGCATATACAGACTCATATATTCATTATTTAACATGTTTAAACTTTAAATTATGAAATATTACAAATATACAGAAAGTTATAAAGAATACTCTGAGTACTCCTATGCTCTCTGCTCACCTTATTTACCATATTTGCTTCTCATTTTTTTTTAAACACAAAAACACTGCATATACACTGAACTTGCCCTTTCTCCAATGGAATTCTTGTCCTGCCTCCTTCAGAGGTAACAGCTATCCTGAATTGGGCCTTTTACTCTCTTCCAGGTAGCATTTACTTTTAAACATTAGGGGTAATTTTTGTTGGAGGTAACAATTATATTTAATTATTTAAATTAATGATAATTACCAGTCTAAGATAAAGTATTTTTACAGATTAATCAATATATTAAATATTGTAGAAAAATCTTCTGCAAATTTGGCATTCGACTTAATTTTTCAAGGAATGATCCACTGGAGATTATAGGGGATGGTATCTTTGTTTTAAACATTTTTGAAGATAACAGTTCTCAACCTTACCAAGCTTCAAAATATTTCTTCTTACCCTTTTACAAAAATAATAAAATAAAATCATTTCTCTGAATTCTTTAAAACAGTATACTTCACAGAGGTAGTGGATCCAGACTAATTTCTTAAAGATACTATAAACGACAGCATTTTAACTAGTTCTCTTTGTAACTGGAGGCCTTGGCTCCAGTTCTGAGCTAACTTAGAAGACAGTAGGGTGTCATATTTTTCTTCATTTTAAAGAATTTTAAGAAAAACTGGACTTGCTTAATTTTGGTCACAACTCTGTATTCTTTCCCCAAGCTTTTCAGTTCCCTGCTTTGAGACCCTCTGCACAGTTCCGGGGGCAACTGCAGAGGGGAGCCCGGGGGAGTGCGGACCGAGGCGTGGGCCTGCAGTCCCTCAGAGCCATCTGCCCTGGCTGAGCATGTCACTTCTCCTTGCTCGTGCCCTCCTAGTGAGTTGGCTAGTGTGCAAACCCATTAAAGGAGGCCTTAGACTAGAGATAAGGGGTTTGACTGCATTTCTGTCACCTGCCTTCCCTTTCTTTGTAATTTGATGATGGTTCGTTCCATTATTGCTTAAATACTGTACAGTCACCTGGGGTATCTTCTCCCTCGCTCTTTACATGAAGATATTGGGATGTGGATGCACATTTCTTCTTCAGGAAATATCAGGGGATATTTACCAGCTCAGAAAGAGGAAGTTATTATTCAGATTCTAGCAGTGCCTTTTAACCAAATCTGAGATGCTTTTTTCCTGTGGCTGTTAACTGCGTCTTTCTTCAGATCTAAGGGCTCTAAAATGCAGCGCATTCAGGCACCTGTGTTCTAAGTAGAACTGCCTTTAAAAAATGTAATTGAAGGATTTTCACTTTTGTGGAGTCATCAGCAGGGTTGATATTGATCCGTGCTTTCGGGGGGCCCAGTGCAGCAGAAGGGGAGACTGCAGCGGGCTGGTAAGCCCTCCGAGCCTTCTGTCTAATTTGGCAGAAAAACACAGAATGTAGGACAACAAAAGAAGCCTCCTTTTTCCACAAAAATTCTTCCTCCCACCCACCCCTCTTCCCCGAAAAGCATACTTAATTTTTCAGCTGCACACAGTGATTTGGTGCTCACTCTTGCATTGAAACAGTTGCTGTCTGAACAGGCAGGAAACAGTTTTCTTTTAATTGCTGAAATCATTCGGAAGTGCTTCATGCCCTGCTTCTATACAGCAGATGCTGTGCATTAATTGGCCTGCGTAGAAATGACCCAGGGTTCCTTGCAGCGGGCCCAATTTTAGGCAGAGGGTTTAAATAGCTTATTTATTATTTTGTATAATCTGGCGTACATTATGTGCTCCTGCATGTGTTGTATTTCATGGTCTGCATTTTCTAATGTCATGTGGGTTTCAAAACCTGTGTTTCTCTGGTAATGTACTAGCAGCAGGTAAGCTCAAAATACCATCCATCAGGAGCTAATTTTTTATCCAGATACTCCAATGACTGATGAACCTGTCTTTTGTATGAATGTTTAGCACAGTAGAAAGCCATATGCCACTGGCACAGTTTCCTATGCATTCCTTACAGTTGCTAGAGAGTGGGCTTACAGGGGGCAAAACCCCTCCATGCCACTTCTGTCCTCTTGCCTATATTTAAAGGATAACACCTTTAAAAATGGCCCAGGTTTTGGATAATAAAAGAGGGGAGGGGCCATCTTAAAGGAAATCCGACTCCCATAATCATTTTCTTTATCAGAAATAGGACTACACACCCTTAATAGGGAACCTTGTTTTGTTACTCCCCGTCTGTTCAAAACAGACCTTAGCCCATTAAAAGGGCCTCCCTTGTGTGGGAAGACCACAGCTGTTACTGTAAATCTCATCCCGTCACTGTATCACCCCCATTTTGTGGCTCTGAAGGATGAAATTGAGAAATGGAATACTGTGCAGTCATCCTTTACATCTCCAATTTTAGGCCTTTGCCATCATTTTCATGCTTTTATTCCAAATCAAATAACATTAGTGAGCTACACTATCTTCTGATGAATATCTGGTATTGAAACAGCTTTCAAGTCTGTACTTTTGGGGGCTTCCTTTTATGTTTGGTGGAGGTCTCCCCCTCTTCTTTTTCTCTTCCTGCACTTCCTTTGAGCTTTCTTCCTGCATTTGCAGTCTGAATGATACAAGTTGCTGAATATGTCCCAGTCTTAGCATGTTTTCCGCCAGCGATGTGCAGGAGAAGGTTCTGTGTCTTTTAATCTTTGGGGAAGAAGTGAAGGGAACTTGGTAGAAGGCTGTTGGGGGCTTTAATCAGAAATAAGAAGTGATTTAAATCATTAGCACAACAAAGCATACTATAAGCTTGAAGATAAAAGTCTCTGGGGAAGGAGTCCTCTGAAAATAAATGGAACTTGATAGATTTCCATATCATTTATAACTTCCCTTAATTACACTTGGAAGACTTGCCAGTAAAACTGGAAAATTGGCAGCCTATATCCATTAGAGTCATTTTGCCGACCATGGCAAGCAGCTGGCTTTACTGGATTTTATTTCCCATCACTCACAATTAATCATCAGCTGGAGATGTCTGAACCTCTTTCAGCACAGAGCAGTGCCAGGCGACATTCAGGCCTCCTAAACATGCTGAAATCTGCTGAATAAATTGGCCGAGTTTTCTCTCCAGTTTACTCATTTTGGGGCAAGGCAGGCTCCCGCTTAATGAGTGCACTCTGATAATCGGATGCGAATGTGAACCTTGACCCCATGTCAAAGGAGAGGACGCAATAAGCCGGATGAAAGATACAGGATTCAGGCCTCTAAACTTTACAGCAATTAGACAGGGAGCAGAGAAGTCTGTCAGGCTGACTAGGTTTATCAAAAAGACTTGTGAGGCTTGTGACCATTTTGTAAGCACAACGTTGGAGACGTCCTGTCACAATCATTAAGTCTTTATCTGATGATTCACAAAAGTGTTAAGAGAAGTGTATGCACACAAGTCCTTCAAGTGCAGTGCCCTCACATGTGAGCTGTCTGGTGGAAATGGAATGTTTAAGCACCCTTTCTGTCTACTCAATTAATGCCTGGGCTTTCTGAGCACACGGGGAAATCCAGGAGGTGCTGCCACTACTTTCCTGAACTCGGGGAGGGGGTGCGAACGGGCACCTGTGGACAGGGAGGCTTCCGAATGTTGAGCTAAGAGGCCTGTGTAATGCCATCTGGGCACTGCTGGAACTGGAGCCCATGTAGGGCCCAGCTGGTGGGGAGGGCACCCCCTAGTTACCAGCCCCACATGCTTTCTTGACTATATGGTATGTACCTCATTTGCTTCCCTGATTTGGATTTTTGAGGAATGAAATAACTTGTATTTAGATTGAGTTCTAACAACTAAAACATATCTCTCTCTTCTGTGGAGTAAACAATTTACAAGAGTTTCTTACCTCTTAGGGACAAATGAGTGAAAGCAGACTACAAAACAAATGGCTGCAGGTGAACAGAGATCTGAATTACTTAACTTTTCATCCACAGCTAAATAATACAAGTAGAGACTAGCAGACATGTGAGAGAGAAAACAGAAATGA
The DNA here is from genome assembly GCF_021234165.1 of Pteronotus mesoamericanus. Taxonomy (NCBI): domain Eukaryota; kingdom Metazoa; phylum Chordata; class Mammalia; order Chiroptera; family Mormoopidae; genus Pteronotus; species Pteronotus mesoamericanus. The sequence goes on from NW_026555109.1 coordinate 2,815,387, forward strand.
AAAGGAAGCTGCGGGGATTGAATTTAGTGATTCAGTGCAGAGCTGTGGGTTCGGCAGAAGAGCAGTCACTTCAGATCTGGAGCATTTTCTATGAAGTCCTTTTAATCCCATTGCCAAAGTCATACAATCAGAGAGAAGAGAGCATTGCAAATTTGGGACTTTCCTTCCTCTCCTGATTACCTCTGGCTAAGTCAGAAGCTTTTTCTGATTAATAATTGGGTCTCTACCACTTGGTGTTACCTGTAAATATGTTACCTGTTTACAAACCACCCATGCTGCAAGTGCACCGAGCCAGCTAAGAAGGGTTGCCCGTGGGCTGTGACAGTGGGCCCCATGGATTTGTCTTTCTCTACTACCCTCAGGCTCGAGCAGGCCAGCTTGAGCCTGGATTGGGGCTGTAGCCCAGGCCTAGCTGGCCTTCTATTAGTTTTCTAAAGCCATTGCTATCCGGTTGGCCCAGGCCCCCTTAGAGTGACCATTGGAAATTTCCTGGTTCATTTCTTTTTCGTATTTGTGTTAATTGTGAATTCACGTACTTGAAGTTCTCATAAAGAAGCAGTGGGAGGCTCTCTGGCCAGCAGATGCCAAGCAGGGGGCTGAGCTGCTGCAGAAGGGCAAGGGTGTGCCCACCTAAGAGAAGCCTGTGGGGCTGGGGATGGGGAGACGGGCTCGGAGCAAGCCCAGGCTCTCAGACACCAGCTGAGGAAGCCATTTAATCCACTGAGCCACACCAGCCAGGGCAGTCGAAGAACATTTTAATCACTCAAAGGACAGGTACTCACAGGTCCCATGGTGAGTGGGCATTCATCCATCCGTGAAGGAAAAAGCTACCAGAGCCCTGAGTTAGAGAGCTGACTAATTTTTGGATGGAATTCCCATTGTTGAATTTCGGATCCGTTTCCCAGAAGATCCCAGCTTTGTTACTGGAATGCCCAGTCCTTGGGTTGGGATGCTGTTTCCTGAGGTCACCTCTGACCCACAGCGTGCATCTCAGAAGCCTTGGTCTGGGTCCACCAGGGTTTTGCATGTGGGGCTAAATGGCAGGGACTGCTCTGGGAGAACTCACTCTTCCCCTATCTTGCCTGGTCCCTGGCAGCCTTTGAGGAGAGAAAAAAATGGATCTGAAATGAGGACTCGAGGGAGTAGCTGTTGATACCCCGACTGGACCATCTTCATTGTCTGAGTTGCCCTCACTTCTCTCCCTCTGCATTTTGAAGAATAGCAAGTTTGGAAGAAGAGCCCTCTTGAATTGATTGTTCACTCTCTGTGGAATGCAGATGCCAGGTGAAAATGAATCAAAAAGGGCAGCGAGCACAAGCGCTTCAAGCCCAGCTCTGCAGCACAGTCTCTCCTCTGTGCCAGCACTGAAGCTTTGGCATCCCCTCTCTTCCTATGTTTCTGTGCCAGGAAAAAGCAGCCCACCACCTGATCAGCAGAGGAAAGGAATGCACAGGGCTCAGGCAGTCCTGACTGCCAGCAAGACAGCTTGTGCCCCATGGGGGGCTGGCAGGGGCACTTGGAGATCATTTGGGGATTTCAGGAAAGAACATCCTGCAGGCCCTCTGCGACACCGGGCAGGCGCAGCCGCAGCGGTGAGAGTGTCCAGGAGCCCCACGCCAGCTGCCCACCAGCGCCCCGATAGCTAGTTGCTGTAGGAAATTCAACTCTCTGATTTCAAAGACTGGGAGGCCCTTTTCCACAAAGATAGGGGAAAAATCTAGCCCAACTCATTCACGCTTACTCTTCAAGGGCAGAGAGAAGAATACATAGAATAGCTTTTAGTCACATCTGAATCCTGGGTAGAAGGCCCAGGTTTAACCCCAGGGGGTTTAGACCCTGCTCTACCTGGACTTCACTCATAACAGTAGGCAAACATCGGAATACCAAGCCTGAGCCCACACTTGTGGTAGCTCCCAGTGTCCTTGCAAGGAATAGGCACAGCTCTAGAAATCATTGCCTGCATTGGAGGTTTGGGATAGTGGTCTCCATAGCACAGATGTTTGGCTGTTGCTCCCAGTTCCCCAAGGCTGAAGATAGAAACTCCATTGTTTGGTAATAGCTTTACTGAGATAAAATTCCCAAACAAGTTATTCCTTTAAAGTGTGCACATCAGTGGTTTTAGTCTGTTCACAGAGTTTTGCAACCATCACTAATCCTAGAACATTTTAATGTTTTAAAAGATTTTAAAATTTATTTTTAGACAGAGGGGAAGAGAGGGAGAAAGAAAGGGAGAGAAACATCAATGTGTGAGACAAACATCAATCAGTTGCTTCTTGCACACCCCCAACTGGGGGCCTGGCCCGCAATCCAGCATGTGCCCTAACAGGGAATCAAACCAGTGACCTTTAGGTTTGCATGCTGGCACTCAGTCCACTGAGCCACACCAGACAGGGCAGTCAAAGAACACTTTAACCACTCAAAGGAAACTGTGTACCCATCAACAATCATTCCCCTTTTTCCTCAGCCTTTGGAAACCATCAATCTTTCTATCTGTAGAGATGTGCCAATTAATTGCATAAAAGTGAAAAGCATGCCTTTTTGCCACATCTCTGTGGCAAAGGCAGATTCAGATTCCCAGGTGATGGCCTTTCTTTGCTGTCCCTCAAATATGAAACTTGGGATTCCAAGTATTTATCAGAGGTTGCCACTACTGTTTGGATCGAATTTCAGCACGTTTGACAAAGAATCTCTTAATGGCTTCACTCTTGAACATTGTTGTAAAATTAGAATGCTGGTTAAAACTTCTGTCCACTTTTATTCGTTTTCCAGGTAGCAGAAGGTCAGGAAATTTGTGTGATTGAAGCCATGAAAATGCAGAACAGTATGACAGCTGGGAAAACTGGCAAGGTATGTCCCCAAGTTCCTGCCAGCCGACACCAGCTCTGTGGCAGGAAGCAGAACTCCTAACTTTGAATCTTGGACGGTTAGACCTGAAAGGGATCATAGACATGATCTCTTCCCACTTCTTGCTTCTGCAGGTGAGGACGGTGAGATTGGGGGCTCTTTTCACCCTGCATCAGGGAGCGTCTGCCTCATGGAGAGCAGGCTTTCCAAAAGAGTCTCTATAGTTAGGTAGTCAAAGAACAATTGTTCTTCACCTTAATGTATTTCAAATTAAGAGGTTTTTAATTTTTAATGTTTACATCTGTCTTAGAGGCAGTTAGCTATCTGAGACTTAGGTGGCACAGCAGGAAATGGTTTTAGAGACTTCACAAATTAATGTAACTCTTCAAGATAATTTCTCCACAAAGAGAACAGTTCAATTTTAGATCAAGAGAAGCTGAAAGCCCCACATACACATGTGGGACTTAGAAATTTAGGGAAAGAAAAAAAGGAGATGATATATTAGTACTGAAATTTATTAAAACTTCTAAATGTATTTTCTCCTTGAAGAAAATAGAAAAGTCCTTTAAAGCAGTAACTTCATTATCCTTTCTGCAACAAAAAGAAACGATTCGTAGCAGAATGATCCTTTTCTGAAGGACAATTTGGTTTAGTCTGCAGTGAGGTGGCACAGGGTGGAATGAGGACAGCAGCACAGGCTGGCTGCGTCCTGCACTGTGGCCACACTTGGAAAGTGAAATTGAACCTTGGAAACAACGTGTGCCCTGGCAGAGAGGTGCTGTCAGTTCACAGTAAAATCTGCATCAGAGAGACACAGCTTCCATCTGTCACCCCAAAAAGAAAAGAAACTGATGCTCAGAGAGCATGTTGGGGGGAATGCCCAGTCCAGTCCCAGCTGGGAGGATGGAGGTCAAGATGGAGAGGGGCTGCAGACAGCTGTGTCCAGTCTCCATGGGTTTGGAAGAAGAGAAGGGCATGATCTGTGAGTATTTTTAGGAATCCTGCTTTCTACATGATTACTTTTCATAAGGTGAACAAGAAAATGTTGGTTCTGCTCTTGTAAAATTGTTCTATTTTCTTCTTGAGATTTTTAACACTGATATTGCATTAGCATCATGAACTTTCCATCCATGATGAGAATTTGGCTTCATTTGGAGGGATGCAGAATATATGTCAGAGGCATGTCAAAGGCCTGTGTTGCTAGACTGAGGTACTTAATGCAAAAATGAACTTGGTCGTAGCTCCCTTAAGGAGTAGGGGGCCCGTGTCTGTCAGTGTGTTTTATGTCTTTATGGCCTGCGTTTCACAGTGAAGGCTTAGCTGCTTCCTGGTCAGCAGCAGCCCACAGCTGCCTTCAGGGTGTTGATGTGCTCTGAGCGAATTTGCTGACCCCTATTAGCTGGAGTCCCTCCTGCTCATCTCATTTCCTCCTACTGGCCACCAGGGTGCACCAGGAATGGCTGGAGCCCCAGCCCAGAGGACCAGACCCTAGAGAGCTGAGGGGCTGGTGGTTCTTATCTGGGAGGGCCGTTTTTCCCCCCAGAGAAGAGGTTCACAATGTAATCACAGCATCATGAAAAATACCTCCTATACACACGTTGGAGGCTTCAGATCATAAAAAGCAGCCACTTCAGTGCAAATAGCATCTGCTGAACAAGGCCTTTGAAGTAGTCATTCCACAGGTTCACATCAACCTGAAAGAGCCTGGGCTGGAATTCAAGGGGAAGGTCCTTCTAGTTCTCTGGCTCATAGTGGAGCTGCAGGAACACAGGCCAGGGCACTGAACCTGCTGTCACTGGCATTGTTCCTATTTGCCACTTAGTAGTTCTAACCCATTGTTGATTTTCTCACCCAAGCAAGAAATTCCAAGACGACAAATGACTCTCTCTTCCCCATTCTAACCCCCTACCCACTCATTTTAAATTTGAATACAATTTGGGGAAACAAACCTGATTAAAATTGGGAGAGATAAGTAGAATGAAAGGGCACAGTAGCAACATCGTGGGAGCTCAGTGGTTGTTCCACATCACGCCACAAAGTACTATCTGTGCAGCCGCACATCTGAGTATTTAATTTCCCTTCAGAAGGAAGTTTACAATCAGGCTAGGGAGCTTCTCTTATTAGTTAGTTTTGACTCATAAAATTATGTTTTGTTTTGAGGTCTTTTTACACTGAGTGGCCTATTAATTTTCAGAGAACATTTCTGCAAACTAAAACTGCAGAGATTGCAGGGGCTGGGTGCTGTGAGCTTATCCAGGATCAACACTTCTGCCTCTTAGGATGCTGCCTAGACCCTTCTGTGTGCCCAGTGCAAGGGCCAGCCAGCAGAAATTGCCTTGCACCAGTAACTTTCAGGACAAGGACGGGAGAGGGGACAGTGATGAGTCACAGCCCTGCACGAGGATGTCCCCGTGCATGAGGTCCCCTCTGCGCAAGCCAAGTGCTCTACCTGTGCTCCAAAGCCTGCCAGGCTATCTCTTCACTTCCAGAAACTGATGACGAGATTGCTCCCTCCTGGTGTAGTTAGTAATTCTTACTCCCCCCCCCTTTTTTTTTAACTCAAGGTGAAGTCGGTGCATTGTAAAGCTGGGGACACAGTTGGAGAAGGAGATCTGCTCATGGAACTGCAGTGAAGTATTTATAGCCTTTCAGTCATCACCCAGTTTAATTAGTCATTTGTATTATTATTCTTTCACACTCAATTTATTGAAGCATTTTGCAGGAACACCCCTGTGCGGCAGATTTTACATGGTCATATTTATTCCACATATAGTCAAAACCAACATTCTGCCAAAAAAATCACCAAAGGAAATTTTTATTGATATAAATACTTGTACATATGATTTGTACTTCTGCTGTGAGATTTCCTAGTGTCAAAGTTAAATCAATAAAACTGAGCATTTGTCTAAACATTAGTTTGCCCTTTTTTAGTTTTTTTGTTTGTTTTTTTTTAAATGAAGACAATGTACCTCAGAGGCTATGAGCTTTGCCGGTAGACTTTAAATAATAGCATTTATTGTGATCCTTTAAAAATTTTACGTAAATCCTAGCTGTTTGCCTTCAGTTTTATTAAAATTAGCATTTTCTACCTTATAATCTGGTTACCTACTTCATCCTGGCTGAGGACCTAACTCCTGTTGTTGGTGGTTATTAGTAACTTCGTAAGTCCATACAGCACAGATGACAACTTTGGAAATCTCTCCTCTGTGGCTCTCATGGGTAAGTATGGATCTGCTCGATCCCCGGCAGTGTTACCTTAGGGAGAGACTCACATGGTTCCCTCTTGCCCATCCCACAGGACTCCCTCACCCCAATTGTAGTGGGTGGGGCTGCTACAGGCCAATCAGCTGATACCCATCCTTGCCTTGTGTCTTTGTGAAGCAAGTTTCCAATTAAGAAAAAAGGGCTAAAATAATGATCATGTTTTTTGTGCCAGATGCAGTTAGTGATCACAGTCTACCATTAGGTTGAAGAGTCAGTGAGCTCTCTCCACAGAGACTGAGGTTACTGAGGATCAGCAGCTGCATTTTCATTTGGTTCTGAAATTCCTAGAATACATTTCATACTTTTTGCTAGTAAATAAGCAGAGCCAGTCATGCACTGATCTGAATCTACCCTGACAGAACATCAGATGGAGGTGGATAGTAATTGCTACTTCATGCCTTGCTAAAATTATTTTAAGTGCTGTTTGTATATGGAAGCTAAGCTTTCTGTCAGGCCTGAAGAACAAATTACTAATATATTGGTTCTTCTCCAAAAGGGCTGCCCCAAATGCTGCTCCCTTTGGGAAGCAGGGACAGTGCCTTGCCATTGGGCTCTGGGCTTGGGTGAACTTCCATCTGAAATCAACTGTGTCTGTCTGCCAGCAAGTAGGTGCTTATTATTTTGCTAAATTCGAATGGAAAAAAAAAACAACAACAACAGCAACATTCTACCAAATAAGTATGCCCAAGAAAAGGGCCAAAAATAGCACCAGTACTTTCACTTACTAAAACATCTAGTTTAATTTTAAATGATTACCTTTAATAATCTCTTCTTTAATAAGCTTGATCTGAAAACTGTGAAGAACAATGTTAAATCTACTTTAAAACTACTCTAAAATACAGCATGTTTTTCTTGAGTTTCTTTTATTACATTGAGACATCCAAGATCAGATTAAAAAGTTTTTTTTTCTTGGTGCTACAGGTCAGATTCAATAGAGTAGGGCTGCGAAAATCTAGGTGCAACACAGTCTTTTCATTCATTTTAAATGCTTTCTTCAGACTTCAGCAAAGCAAAGAAGGAAGAAAGAAAACTATGATAACACACGAGTTCTTGAAATGTCATTTACGGGAATTAAAATCCTAAATTTTTCTTATCCAATACATTCAAGCCCATGATGCTCTTCAGGCAGCAAGCAATAAAGCAGTATCAGATAGAGAGATTTCAGGGCACAATGCTGTTATCAGTATGTCAAAATTATCTGGGAAATTGGCTGCCACTAAAAAAGATTATTTCTGTTTCCACAGAGTTTTACAAATATTTGTTTCAAAAGGCATTATAATGCTCTTGCATTCAGTGAGTGCAGACCAAGCTGAGGTAATCTCATAATCATCTGGGCTCTGTCTTTTTTTTGGCTGCTGAGCATTCCTCACATTTTTATCTGTTTTCCCGTGGATTATAACGAAGCCCGTGTGTCCCCTCAGAGTTGTAATTGTCATAGTATGGGAGGTGGATCCACTCCGGTGGGTAGGTGGCTGCGCTGTAGACAAAGCACTGCAGGGTCCTTTCAGCAGCTGGAGACTCCTCAGGGGTGCTATGCGTGCCTTCCCACCCAAGGACGGCAATCCTCACCTGGGTGCGCTGGTACATGTCTGGGCAGCCTTCGAACTCATCAAGAAAGCGCAGCATTTGCTCGTCTACAGTATAGATCTCCCCCACCACGCAGTGGCCGTGTCCTGGAAGGTTCAGCAGACGGGGAATGTTATGTTCTCCAGCGATCACTAAGGGATAAGGCTCCACAGTGTGGCCCCGGCCCCGGAAGGTTGCGCAGCCATTAGTGCCATCCAGCAGGACATTATGGTTGGGCTGGCCTCGCTTCAGGGTCCCGTACACGAACACGTCAGCCATGTGGGCCAGAGACACTGCAAAGGAGAAAGGAAGCAGACGGGTAGATCCATGTGCCACAGAAACATTCAAGAGGTTTGTCCTCATTTGGAGTTGGAACCTTGCCTGGGAAGGGCCAGAATAAATATTTCAGGCTCTTGCTCAAGCACCTGCTCCCAACCCCGAGCACAACCAACCCAGAGCCCCACTGTTCTTCACCATCATGTGGCGGGTTCTGAGGTTACAGGAAACACCACCTACCCTTTATTATCATTTTCTGAGAAGAGGTGCTCAATTGAGAACATCCTTGCCAGATGGAGACAAAACTGCTCTTTTGTTTTTTTAAAGATTTTATTTATTTACTCTCAGAGAAGGGAAGGGAGGGAGAAAAGAGAGGGAGAGAAACATCAATGTGTGGTTGCGTCTCGCACACCTGCTACTGGGGACTAGGCCTGCAATCCAGGCATGTGCCCTGCACCGGGAATCGAAATGGCGACCCTTCGGTTCACAGGCTGGCGTTCAATCCCCTGAGCCACACCAGCCAGGGCAGAACTGTTTTTCAAAGCAGTTTTCAATCTTTTTAAAAGGACTTTAAAAATTACATAATAAATATAAATGTGTGGGTATATAAAATAGTCACCTGTAATAGGTTACAAGAGATAATTCAGGTTTCAGAACTAAATTTACATTCTACTCCTGACAGTATGATCCAGCAAACCTTTAATAATAACACTTTTCAGTGTTCCTTTTTCAAGGTCCTAGAGGGTAATGATGCTTTCCTGTGACTCACTGTGATTTACCACAGCGACCTTGGCTCCAACGTGAGATAAATATTTACTGCTTGCCAGGGTCTGGACCACAGACTGTTATGCAGTTGACAAAAGTGATTTGTGTAAAAGTGACTCAAACAGCAGTGGAACTCAAAGTTGAACAGGGGTGGGTCCTTCCTCAAAGCCTGGCATTTCACTGACATGCTTGCCCAACGCTGCGTAATACGGCAGGCTTTGGAAATGGGACACCCTGTGCAGCAAAACAAAAGGTGCATCCATCTGCCAGCAACAGCCTATGACCAACCAGGAACACCCAGAGGGTGACACCCCCTGGACATTAATCACATGATCAAGTGGCCCTTGGAGAAGTCATACTTAATTCATAGGTCTTCTACTTTCTTCTCAGCCAACAAGGGCTGGTCTGGGGATCGCATCCCAGCCTTGCCTTACCTCCTTGGGGCATTTGAGGAGGATGGGCAGTCCCAACAGGACTCCCCCACTGCCTTTTTCTGTCACCAGCCTGTGGAATGTCAAGAGTTCCATAAGTTTCAGGCAAATTGTATTTGGAAAGGCTTGGCCCTGGGAAAAACACAAGGCTGGCCAGCACATGCACTCTGGCATTTGACAACATGGGGACACCCTGAGCAGGATAAGGACATGATGGGAACATCTGGTTCTGGTTACTCTGACAAGGGTGGAAGGAGAGATTTGGATTGGAGTGCACAGCAGCCCTGTAGACCAGATGTTTAGAAGGAGTATCCCTGATTTCTTTTCCCTACACTTGTATCCTGTCTTATAGCTTGATCTGTCAACTCCTTCAGGATGTACCCAGGATCTGTAGTTTCTTATCCTCTTCACCACTACCACCCTCTCCCAAGGACCACCCCCCAATTCCCTAAAAGGCCTGCTTCTCCATTCCCTCCAGTCTGTTCCCATTGTAGGCCTAGTCAATCTTGGCTGCAAACTCCATGACTTCCTCTGTTGGTGCCAGCTGGCTTGTTGCACCTCATCTTCCTCCAGCCACCCGTGAAATGACACCTGCCCACTCTGGGGCCTTCACAGTCACTACTCCCTTGCCCACTCAGTTCCTGCCCCTTTAGTTACTTCCCTGAATGGCTGACCTGAAGCAGCACCTACCCATTCCTTCAGTCCTATCATGTCACCCTGTTTGGGTCTCTTTATGATATGTGATCTCCAAACCAATTGATCACTGCCAGGACATGAAGAGCTGGAAGAGAACTTGGAAACCGTCTAGTCCTACAGAGCTGAGTCTCAGGTTGGTGAGGATGACTAAGGTGGCACACTGGGGCAAAACTGGTCACAACTAGAGACCCACCCTCCTAATCACTGGTTCCCTAGCTTTTTTCTCCATTCGTTAAGTTTTCAAAAGTAACGTGTCCCTATTGTAAAGGTCAAAAGCCTTATGAGAGAAATGAAATTCCCTACCCTTTTCCACTCCCTTGAGGGAAATACTTCTAAGCTTAACCGTTGCATTTGGTATTAATCTTCATGTTGTTGGTTATTTATACTGCTATTTCTTGACGTTTTAAATCATGCCTTGCTTTTGTACCCCCAAAGCAGATGAGCAAAGCAATTTAAAGCAGAGGCTTTAGAACTGACTTGCCTGGGTTGAAATCCTGGCTCTGCCAGTTTTTAACTGTGACTGTAGGCAAACCATTTTACCTTTCTGTGCCTCAGCTCCCTCACCTGTAAAAGGACTAACATCAACCTGCTTCAGAAGACTGTTGCAATGGCTGCATGTGTTGATACACACGGACCGTCCTGCATGTGCGGTAAGTCTGTGTTCCATGTTTGCTTTAGAACACTGCTATAGAAGCGGTCTATGCCCCAAACACACGCAGTCTCTGCCCCACATTCCTTCAATGGACTCACATCACGATTTGGGTCAAATCCATATTCAGCATTAGAACTATGTAAACACTATCCTCAGATAAGGCACATAGTGTACTATGGTTTATTTCCTTTCTTGGACAACTTTTTGTTTTTCTTGGAAAAATAGCTTCAGCTTTTATTCCCCCTGCTCTTCACTCAAGTTTCTCTGACAATAATTTGGCCTCACATTTTCTGAAAGCACTGTAAGAACCCTTTCAGCCTTTACTACCCATTGGTTCCATTTTCCCCTGAAGCCTTGGCTCCCAGAAGCTGTCCTGTTTCAGCCTGGATACTGCTACCATCTGGGATGTCCTTGGTCAACCAGGGTTTCCCTGAGCCCTGTCCTTGAGTCCCATGGCCTCTTCTTGGTTGACTCTCTCATTTCACTGAGGCTTATTCTTTCACACCCTTGATTAACAGTGTGGTTGGGTAAAGAATTTTAGAAATAATTAACCTCAGAACTTTAAAGGTGTTTCTTCTCTGCCTTCTAATGCCTCAAGTTCTTGCTAAGTTCAGTGATACTGGGATCCAGTCCTTTGTACAGGACTCAAGCTTTTCTCTCTGGAGACTCAAAGTTTTCCTTTCTTCCTTGGATTCAGAGATTCTAAAATGATATGCCTTCATACGTTTGTTTATTTTTTTCCCTTCATTATGCTGGGTATTTCCATCTGAAAACTCATTATCTTGGATGGTGGGGAATTTTCTTCCCTAGCCTTCCTTGTTCTTTTTCTGGATCTTTAGTACTCAGATATTGCATATCTGGATTAATCTTCCTATGTGCCCTTTATATTCTACTTTATCTTCCAATTCTTCTCAATTTTTAAATACTTTTCTCATATTTATTTCCAAGATCATCTTCTTGTTCTCTCATTTTGTTAGCATCCTATTCGTTCACAGCATGATACCATCTCTTATTGTCTTTGGGAAGATGTTATCATGAGTTTGGTGGTTTTCTAAGTTTTCATTTTTCCCTGCAGTGCCTCTATTTCTCTTCAATTCCTCTTTGTTCTGATATATGTTTATTTTAAAAGGATTTCTAAAAGGTTTTAAACCCTTGCCTGGCCTTTTAAATTGAAAAGTGAGACACCATATAGGAAACTGCAGCTCTGTGTGAGGGGAGGGAGCCTGATGGTTGGCAGGCCTTGTGTGGGGGCTCTGGGTGCAGGTTTTGAGAGGTTCCCAGATAACAGAACCTGTAGATATTTACACTTTCCCTTGATCTCCATTCTTAAAAAAAGTATGTATTTTACTGATTATGCTGTTACAGTTGTCTCATTTTTTTTCTCCCCTTTATTCCCCTCCACCCTGCATCCCCCCATCTCACCAGCATTCTCCACCCCCCACCTTAGTTCATATCCATGGATCATACATATGTTTTTGCCTTCACTTCTCATACTGCTCTTAACTTCCCCCCGTCTATTTTGTACCTACTATTTATGCTTCTTATTCCCTGTACCTTTTCCCCCATTCTTCCCCCTTCCCTCTGATCTCCATTTCTGTGATTCTGTTCCTGTTCTAGTTGTTTGTTTTTGTTTTGGTTTTTAGGTTCAGTTGTTGATAATTGTGAGTTTCTTGTCATTTTACTGTTTCTAGTTTTGGATCTTCATCTTTTTCTTATATAAATCCCTTTGACATTTCATATAATAAGGGCTTGATGATGATGAGCTCCTTTAACTTTACCTTACCTGGGGAGCACTTTATCTGCCCTTCCATTCTAAATGTTAGCTTTGCTGGATAGAGTAATCTTGGATGTTGGTTCTTGCCTTTCATGAATTTGAATTCTTTCCAGCCCCTTCTTGCCTGCAAGGTTTGCGAAACAGCTGATAGTCTTACGGAAACTCCTTTGTAGGTAACTGTCTCCTTTTCTCTTGCTGCTTGTAAGATTCTCTCTTTATCTTTAATCTTAGGTAATGTAATTATGATGTGCCTTGGTGTGTGCCTCCTTGAGTCCAACTTCTTTGGGACTCTCTCAGCTTCCTAGAAGTCTGTTTCCTTAGCCAGATTGGGGAAGTTCTCCATTATTTTTTCAAATGTTTTCAATTTTTTGCTCTCCCTCTTCTCCTTCTGGCACCCCTATGATTTGGATATTGGATTGTTTAAAGTTGCCCCAGAGGTTCCTAAGTCTCTCTTTACTTTTTTGAATTCTGTTCTGGTTGAATGTTTCTCTTCCTTCTCCAAATCATTGATTTGAGTCCTGGTTTCCTTCCCTTTACTGTTGGTTTCCTGTATATTTTTCTTTATTTCATTTTGTATAGCCTTCACTTTTTCCTCCATCTTGCGACCATAGTCAACCAATTCTGTGAGCATCTGATTAGCAGTGTTTTGGACTGTGCATCTGATAGGTTGGCTATTTCTATTTTTGGAGCTTTGGTCTGTTGTTTCATTTAGGCCTTATTTCTTTATCTCAGCACGGTTATTACATTGTAAGGGGCAGAGCCTTAGGTATTCGCCAGGGCAGGGAAACCCAAGTCGCTGTGTTTTGACACTGTATGTGGGGGAGGGTCTGAGAGGGAACAATGCTGCTTGCTTGGCTCCCAGCCAGCTTTCAGCAAGCAAATTGGGCCATTCTGGTGCTGATTCCTGGGTGGGTGGGTTTGTTTATGTTCTAGGACTCCAACAAACTCTCCTGTGAGGCAGGGAGTTTTTCTCACTGCCACAACCCCCACAGGTTTTTACAACAAAAGGTTTTGAGATCTTTTCTGGCACTGGAACCCTGGATAGCACAGTCTGTCTTGGTGCCCAGCTGTTCCTCACGGTTTATCGGCACACAAATGTGGGACCGCCTGGTCCACCAGCTGCTGCCTCGCCTGCCCGATCCTAGAGCTGCCACCTTGCTGTGCAGCCTCTCTGCCCCTGCTGCCTGTCTCTGCCCCTCCTATCGGTCTGGATGAATGTTTCTTCTTCAGCTCCTTGGTTGTTGGACTTCCATACAGTTCAGTTTTCTGGTAGTTCTGATTATTTTTTGTTTTTAAATGTGTTATTGTTCTCCCCTTTTGGTTGCGCAAGGGAGTAGAGTGTATCTACCTATGCCTCCATCTTGGCCAGAAGTCTGATCTCCATTTTCAGCATACCCCCTCACTCCCACCCTCAGCTAGGCTGGGAGTTCCCAATACCAAGCTTCATGCTCAGCCTCTCTGGACAGTAACCCCCACCTGTCCACTGCTGGGCAAAGGGGGATGGGTCTCTGCGCCCCATACATTTTTAGCCTCTTCTTCTGTCCTTATACACCTATGGCTTACAGGTCCAGACCTTCTCTGGCATCCTGGGCACCAGTCATTGAGCTTCTTCCTGATTTCTGACCATTTAGGGATGTAGATTTCTGGTGTTTCCAAGCTGCTAAGTCAGTAACCACTCGTTTCTGTTTTTTGTCTTCTAGAAGTTTGTTGTCCTCTTCTATCGTTTGTGTTTCTGGGTCATTGGAGTGGCTTTCAGGGTATTAGCAGGGATAAAGGAGCCTGTTCTTCCTGAGTCCACTCCCAGGGGAGCCCTCCACTATAACACCGAGTCCTTCCATAGGGCCCTCGTCCCCTTTGTATTTCTAGAGGCTTCATATGAAATGGAGAAAGTGGTTTGGGAGCTGCCTGCTTAGAGGGATGATAAGAGTTTATGAGGGTACAGTTGACTTGAGTGTCTTTAAGGTCACCAAGAGAAAGCTGGAGGTGACTGAAGGGCCACACACAGGGTGGAGGACAGAGGGTGGGGAAGAGGAGGAGTATGCCTGCAGAGGAGGGACTCACTTCTGCCAGGCACAAGCAGAAGGGGAAAAACAGGCAGCAATTCTAGGAAAGCGTGGTGGTGAGCACAGGGTACACAAGGAATGAGACATCCCCCTGCTCTCTGTGAAGGTCAAAGGGAGACAGATTTACTCATCAACAGGTGGCTTCAAACAAACACGAAGCAAGGACAGAGTGGGCGAGTTTGCTGAGAACATGGTGCATGGGACCTGCCACAGAAGGGACAGCAGCAGGGATGTTCATGCGGGGTTGTCTGGCCTTTCCCTAAAGTAGGGGATGATGCTGTCTGTTTGGGATGGGGAGGGGTGCCATCAGGGGTGAGGACTTGCAAATGGAAATAGGTTTAGAACTGTCCTGTGGGGAAAAGCCTGGGCTTTGGCATAAGAGTGCCAGTAGAGAGCAGTTTTTCCACAAAGGATGCTTGTTTTCATTACTAAGGGACTCAACTACAAAGCAAGAAAAGAAATACTTCATCCAAGAGTGATAGTGGGCTTAGGAGGAGCTCGGGTAGGACAAATAGTGATCAGAGAGACCTGTGGAAGATGGCATTTCCAATGGGGGCTGGGGGCTTATGACCACGTTCAAGGGCAGTGGTGCTGAGCAGGAGATCCTCTGGCGACCCTTGCACAGCTCTGCTGAGCTTTACCTGATTGCCACGGGCCATGCTAAACGTTATGTTTCCTCTTATGTTGAAGAGAGCTAACCAAATCCTCAACACTCTGTAAGATAGGTGGTGTTATCCCCAGTTATCAATTGAGGAAACTAAATAAGGTAGCTTAGATGAGGGCTCCAGGCACAGAGCTTAGATGGGACAGCACCAGGAAATGGACTTAAGTATACTGGACTCCAAAAGCCTCCATGGCTCTCTGCCTTTCAGACTGACCCCAAAGCCAAGGGTAGGTAACTCGGTGAAATACAGCCTAGGACTCAGATTCTGCAGTGGCAGCACCAGTTTGTAAAAGACCCTACTTCCCTACACTTTTTTTTCTTTTTCTTTCCACCACTTATTTTGAATGAATTGTGTCTGATAAACCAATTCCTTCTGTTTTTTAATTTTTGGATATTAAAACATGGAGAAATAGACAAAGCATGAAATTTACCATCTTAACCATTTAAGTATTTTTTAAAATTACAATTGACATACAATATGTTTCAGGAGTATAACATAAGGATTATATATATATGCCTTATAAAGTGGTCACCCTGGTAAGTCTATTACCCATCTGACACCATACATAGCTCCTACAACGTTATTAACTATATTCCCTATGCTGTACTTTACATCCCCGTGACTGTATTGTTTTTATAGCTGGCAAGTTGTACATTGTAATTCCTTAACCTTTTTCACCCATTCTCTCCAAACCTCCTCCAATCTGGCAACTATAAATTTGTCTCTGTTTCTATGTTTCTGTTTGGTTTATTTTTGTTCTTTATATTCCACATATGAGTGAAATCCTATGATATATATCTTATTCTGTCTGACATTTCACTTAGCATAATATCCTTTAGGTCCATCTATGTTGTCGCAAATGGCAAGATTTCATTCTTTCTATGGCTGGGTAATAGTACATTGTATATATATATGCACATTTTTATCAGTGGACACTTAGGTTGCTTCTGTATCTTCACTATTATAAATACTACTACAATGAACATGGGGGTACATATATTTTTTTATTAGTGTTTCAGATTTCTTTGGCTAAATACCCAGAAGTGGCATTGCTTCTATTGTTCTATTTTTTATTTTTTAAGTAACCCTTCATACTGTTTTCCAGTGGTTACACTAATTTACAATCCCACCAACAGTGTATGAGGGTTCCCTTTCCTCCGTATTCTTGCCAACACATTGTTTGTTGATTTATTGATGACAGCCATCCCGATAGGTTTGAGGGTGATCACTTACTGTGGTTTTAATTTGTATTTCCCTGATGATTAATGATCAGCAGCATCTTTTCATATGTCTACTGACCATATGTATGTCTCCTTTGGAGAAATGTCTGTTCAGGTCCTCTTCCTCTTTTTTTTAAATGGGGACTTTTTTTTTGGTGTTAAGCTGTATGTTTTCCTTACATATTTTGGATAATAACCCCTTACTGAATGTATGATTGGTGACTGTCTTCTCCCATTTCATTTTGTTGATGGTTTCCTTTGCTGTGCAAAAACTCTTTAGTTTGAAATAGTCCCATTTGTGTTTTTCTTTTGTTTTCCTTGCCCGAGGAGGTAGGTCAAAAATTATTGCTAAGAGAAATGTCAGGGATTTTACTGCCCATGTTTTCTTCTCAGAGTTTTTTTGGTTTCAAGTGTTATATATAAGTCTTTAATCCATTTTGAAATGATTCTTGTATGTGGTACAAGGTGATGGTCTAATTTCTTTTTATTTGCATGCATCTGTCCAAATTTTCCCAGCACCATTTATTGTATTACATAGACTGCCTTTACCCCATTGTTATGTTCTTGCTTCCTTTGCCATATGTTAATTTATCTTATAGGCATGGGTTTATTTCTGGTCTCTTTAGTTTGTTCCACTGACCTATGTGTCTGTTTTTATGTCAGTACCATGCTGTTTTGACTGCTATATAGCCCTAGTATAGTACTTTGGTAACAAGTAGTGTGATACCTCTAACTTGGTTCTTTGTTTTCAAGATTATTTGACTATTTGTGGTCTTTTGTGGTTTCATAGTCATTTAGGATTACTTATTCTAATTCTGTGAAAAATGCCATTGGTATTTTCATAGAAATTGCATTGAATTGCTTTGGCTAGTCTGGACATTTTAACAATGCTAATGCTTTCTACCCACCATGAGCACAGTTTATGCTCCCATTTATTTGTATCTTCTTCAGTTTCTTTCTTCAATGTCTTACATTTTTCTGAGTATAGGTCTTTACTTCCATGGTTAAATTTACTCCTAGGTTTTTAAAATTTTTTTTTCGTTGAGATTGTAAATAGGATTGTTTTCTTGATATCTCTTTCTAATTGTTACTGGTGTATAAAAATACAACTAATTTCTGAATTTTAATTTTGTATACTGCTACTTTACTGAATTCATTTACTAGTTTATATAGATTTTTTGGTGGATTTTTTTAGGGTTCTTCATATATAGTATCATGTCATCTGCTACCCCAGCTTTTTTGTCATTCCATTTGCATTAAACATCATTTTCCATCCCTTTACTTTTGGTCTGTGTTTTTCAATCCAAAGTGGTCAATAACAGGCAATATATGTACCGGTCTTATTTTTTTTATCCATCCAGCCACCCTCTTGTCTTTTAATTGGAGCACTTAGTCCATTTGCATTTAAAGTAATTGCTGATTGATATGTAGTTATTACCATTTTATTGTTTTCTGATTGCTTTTCTAGTTCTCTGTTTCTTTCATATTAATTTCCTCTCTTCTTTTGTATCTTGATGACTTTCTGTAGTGTCATGTTTGGATTCCTTTCTATTTATTTCTTTGGGTTGCTGTTATCACATGCTTCACACATATTAAAGTATGTTTATAGTAGTGTATTTTAAATTGCCCTTTGGGTGTGTCATTTGTGGATCTGGTTGGGTGGTGCTCTGATGTGGTCTGGAACCTGCCACCAGGTGTGTTGGTCTCAGACAATCCTGGGAGGGGATCTGTTGCAAGCCAAGGTCAGCCTTCATTTATGCCCTGTTTGGGGCTGCCTGGTAGGAGCTACAGTGATCTGTGGTCGGCGGCCACTTGTGCTGGGCTTAGAAGCACTTGGTAGACGGTATGCTGCAAACCCAAACCAGCTGCTACTGGTGCCAGGCTTGGAGCCCTTTGGTGGGCACCAGGACAATGTGCATTAAGGCCAGCCACAACTTGTGCTGTATTTGTGGCTACTTAGTTCACTCTACATTCCAAGCCAACACTGGCTGCAGTTTATCACAGACTTGGGGCCACCTGATATGTTACAATGCAAGCTGAGTCCAGTCACCACTTGTGTAGGGTGTAAGGTCCTTTGAAAGAGTTTAGGAAGGTCCGCACCAAGGCAAGCCCCTTGTGTGGAAAAGCCTATGGAAGTGGCTCAGCCCAGGCATGAGACGTGGGGGCTGTGTCTGAGGGAATCACTAGGGTAGGGAGAACGGTGTTAGCCAGTTATGGGAAAGCTCAGATTTTGTATCCAGCTCCACCTGCAAGACTATGTGGGGAAAGGGCTCAACAAGGGAGCAATGGTGCCTGTCAAGTGCTTCTGTCCCTGGAGACAGTTGACCTGACTCCTGCCCCTCTAGCTCTCACTCTCAAGCTAGTTGATTTAGTTCCCCTCTGTATGTCCCTGGAGCTTTTTGAGCAGTGGCCCCTGTGCTGGGTGTTCGTGAGAAAGTGACCCTCTGTACAGTCCCCTTGAGAGAAACACCTGTGACTCCAGCAGCCCTCAGCTGGTTTCCCCAGCCAGACATAATGGGGATTCCTCTTCCTGGCACTGGTGTCACAGGCTAGGGAGCTGGGTTTGGAGCTGAGACTCCTTGCTCTTCAGCAGGGGGCCTTCACAGCTGAGCTATTTCTCCTGATTCTTAATTGTCATGCATGAGTGTGGGACCTGCCTGTTCCTTTTCTCCAAGCCTCCTACCAGTCTCATCAAGACTTCTTTTTTATATCCTTAGTTACTGGATTTCTGTTCAGCTAGTCTTCAGGTAGTTCTCAACAATGGTGCTCTATAATATAATTGTAATTTTGATGTGATCATGGGTGGGGGCAAGCACGGCATTTCCCTACTTCACCATTTTGACCAGAAGTACCCATCATAACCTTTTTTAAAATGTATACTTCATTGGTTTTAAGTACATTTACATTGTTATGGAACCATCACCACCATCGATCTCCAGAACTCTTTTTCACTTTAACACTGAAACTCTGTACCCATTGAATAGTAACTCCCCAATACACCTCCCCAAGCCCACCCATGCTTCTTTCTGTTTCTGAGTTCGACTACTTTGGTACCTCATAAAAGTAAAATCATCAACTATTTGTCTTTCTGTGACTGGCTTATTTCACTTACTATAATGTTTTCAAGGTTCATCCATGTTGTAGCATGTGATAGAATTTCTTTCCTAAGTTATCTAAGGCTGCATAATATCCCATTCTTTTTATATACCACATTTTGTTCATGAATCCATCAATGGGCACTTGGATTGTTTTCACCTATTGCAAACATTGCTGCTATGAACATGAGTGTACAAATACATCTTTAAACTCCTGCTTTCAATTCCTTTGGGTACCGCTACATCCTATGGTATTTGTATGTCTAAATTTTTGAGGAGCCTCTATGCTGTTTTCCATAGTGGCAGCACCAATTTATAGTCCTACCTATAGTCACAAGGGTCCCAATTTTTCTACATCCTTGCCAAAACTTATTTTCTATTTTTTGTTTTGCTTTTTTTTTTGCTAGAATAATGGCCATCCTAACTGGTGTGGGGTGGTAGCATCTCATTGTGGCTCCACTTTGCATTTCCATATTAGTGATGTTGAGTATCTTTTTATGTGCTTATTGGCCATTTGCATATCTACCTTGGAGAGATGTCTATTCATATCCTTTGCCCATTTTTTAATTAGAACATTTTTCACTGTTTTTAGGTGTTTTCTGTATTTTCTGTATATTAACCTCCTATCAGCTATTATTTGCAAATATTTTCTCCCATTCTATAGGTTGTCATTTTACTCTTGATTTATATCATTTGATGTGTATGTTTTTAATTTTGATGTCATCCGATTTATTTTTATCTTTGTTGAGTATGATTTTAGTATCATATCTAAAAAATCATTGCCAAATTCAATGTCATAAAGCTTTTGCCCTAAGTTTCTCCTAAGCTTTATAGTTTTAGCTTTTAGATTTAGGTCTTTGATCCATTTTGAGTTAATTTTTATGTATGATATAATGTAAGGGTACAGCTTTATTCTTCTGCATGTGGATATCCAGTTTCTCAATTGCTGAAAAGGCTGTCTTTTCCCCATTGGTCTTTGCACCTTAATCAAAAATCATTTGACAATTTTCCAAGGGTTTATTTCTGGGCTGTCTTCTATTGGTTTATATATGTCTTTATGTCAGTACTTCATTGTTTCAGTTAAAAAAAAAAATGCAGTTGAGGATTTTGATAGGAATTGATATTGTCTTCCAATCCATGAGCATGAGATGCCATTCCATTCATTTAATTTCTTTCAGCGATGTTTTATAGTTTTTAGAGTATAAGTCTTTTACCTTGTTGGTTAAGTTTATTCCTAAGTATTTTGTTCTTTTCAGATTGTTCATTGTTAATATATAGAAATGCAACTGATTTTTGTGCACTGATTTTGTATCCTGCAACTTTGCTGAATTCATTTATTAGTTCTAATAGGTTTTTTTTGGCATGAAAATGTTAGTATATCTACATATGAGAATATGTGAACAAAGATAATTTCACTTCTTCCTTTCCAATTTGGATGTCTTTTATTACTTCTCTTGCCTGATTTTCCAGGTATGACTTCTAGTACAATGTTGAATAAAAGTGGTAAAAGCAAGCATGCTTGTCTTGTTCTCTATCTTATAAGAAAGGTTTTTCTCTCACCATTGAGTGTGTTGTTAGCTGTGGGTATTTTTCTATATGGCTTAGTTTGTTTTTAGCATGAAATGGTGTTGAATCTTGTCATATGTTTTTTCTGTATCAACTGTGAGTGTGTGGTTTTTTTCAACCTCATTCCGTGAATACAGTGTATTACATCAATTTACCTATTTTGAACAATCCTTGCATTCCAGGAATCAATCCCACTGGTCATGGTATATAATCCTTTTAATGTATTAAATTCTGTTTTGCTAGTATTTTGTTTAGAATCTCTGCATCAATCTTCATCAGGGATATGAGTCCATAGTTTTCTTACAGTGTCTTTGTCTGATTTTGGTATCAGGATGATGCTGACCTCATTGAATGAATCTGGAAGTGCTCCCTCCTCTTCAATTTTTGGAAAGAATTTGAAGAGTATTGGTGTCTCTTTACATGTTTGGTAGAATTTACCAGTGAAGCCATTTGATTCTGGGGTTTTCTGCCGTGGCAAGTTCTTGATTACTAAGTCAATCTTCTTACTAGTTATAAGTCTGTTTCCATTTTCTATTTCAAAATGATTCAGTCTGTGTGTTTCCAGAAATTTATCCCTTTCATCTAGGTTATCCAATTTGTTGGCATTCAGTCGTTCATTGTATTCTCTTATAATCCTTTCTATTTCTATAAAATGGACTGTAATTCCCTGTTTTCATTTCTGATTTTAGTTATTTGTATCTTCTCTATTTTTATCTAGGTTTATCTAGTTAAAATTTTGCTAATTTTGTTGATATTTTCAAAGAACCAAATCATGGTTTTGTTGATTTTTCTCTATTGTTCGCCTCTGCTCTAATATTTATTACTTCCTTCCTCTGTTAGCTTTGGGTTTAGTCTTTTTTTTTTTTTCTTCCCTTTTTTGAGTTCCACATCTCCCTATAACGCTGTTCCTTGTCTGTCATGTTCACCCAATTTTCAAGGGCCACTATGAGTGTCACAACCAATAGAACATACGGAAAGTCTATTGGCCAGATCCTCTCAGAACTAAAGCCAGGCTAACTTGAAATATGCCCGTGGTTCCTTCAGATCAGGAGCACATCCAACCCTTCTGATGCACCATGTCCCTAGACCATGCTGTAAGAGGTGGCACTGCCACTACAGAAGGGGATGCTAACTTCTGAGGCTCATATATTACTGTGTCTTCCACCCTGTCTCCTTCTGATACGTTATTCCTTCTATGGCACTGGATTATGGTCAGAGTCTTGGATAAAATGCAAGAATTTGGTTTAGTAAATAGTGGATAGAAATAACTGTAGGTGAGCCACAGGTTTTTCTAGAGCAAACGGAAGAATGCCCTTCAGTAGTGGTCCCATCTGTGCTTTAATGTGAAGTAGATGCTCCCAGGTAGGCCTGCTATAGGACACTGATGGTCGGGCAGGACAGCCTCAGATTTTATAGATGGACATTTAAGGACACAGTGCATGACAAGTATAAAACGTACTGTGGCACAATGACAGGCCTAAGTCAAATTCTCATCTCCAGCACTAACTTCAACTAGCAACTGTGAGTCTTTGGGAAAGTCATTTAAATTCTTTGAGCTTCTGTTCCTGCTACTTAAAACTGGGTTCATCCTTTCTCCCTAACATCTAATCGCTCTTAATGCTTACTGTGGGCCAGGCCTCAGCACCCAATGAATTCCCTCTTCCCCTTGACCCTGTTCTCTCCTAAGTTCTCTACCCCAAATACTTCTTTTAGCAAGAGCATATAAAAATATGTGCTATGTTATATTTTTCTTATGACACCCCTTAAAAATAAAAAGGAAATATTCTACATAATAAATGGGAGATGGAATCAAGCCATATGAAATACTGGTTGTGGTCTTAATGATTTTTCAGAGCCAAGAATACCTGGGAAGATGATATTACATAGAAATGACCATGGTTAGGCCATAGGATGTTAATTATGACTGCAGAAAATCAGTTCAGTAACTTTCTTCTTGCAGAAGATGGCAGCTTATTTCCCATAAAAGAAAACCTGGTGATAAAAATTAAACTTCTTTCTAGCAAATAATAATGACCAAAATATAATTTCCTACATATTACCTGTTAAATTGTATCTTTTATACTAGTTTGAGAATACTTCTTATATAATAAAAAAGAAAATGAATATTCTGCATTTCTGGCTCCTTTCACAAGAAAAACACCATTACCTTTCTGATTGTCTTTTGAACAACACACACAGATTCTTCAGGAAGAAACTTATCCCTGTGGAGATTGAGAAAGGATCAGCTCTAAGCACTGAAACAAGCAATTAATTCCCACTAGAGGATTAAGGCACTCAAGTTCGCTTTGAGTCAGAAAAACAAACTGTGAATAAAATCATGTACAACCAAGAGGTTACTTGTTAAAGTTAATAAATTAGAGAATAGAAGGGCAAACTGGAAATGCACAGAAGCCAGGCAGCCACATGAAGCACTTGCAAGGAAACTGGTGGGGTTCTGTATCCACGGGACAAGATCCACCATTCTCAAGATGCATTAGGAGCATGAGGGGTAGGATGAGTACAATTTCTGCCATATGGTACTGTCCTCACTCTAATAGATGTAGTCCATAAAAAGAAGTCTAAAAGCATTTTCTACCCTGTTATGTCACCTTCTCTATGCATGATTTCCCTATAGTACCTTATCATTAAGACATGCAAGATATTAACATTCAATTTAGCAAACTTTATTATTTGGGTTTTAGAATTGATTCTAAATGAATTCAAGCAGCATCTCTGTAACCAACATTACAAACCTATAAAGTTTTGAGTGGGAGGCCACTGCTGCAGTGAGTACTTGGGGATCAAAAGGCCCAAAAGCCAAACCCTTTCCCATGTCCTGCTGGTCTGGAATAATGTGGACATCCAGGGGTCAGCACAGAGATGGAACAGGCTTAGAGTCTAAAATAAAGTTTCACTTCAGCAAAATTTGGCTAGTTTAACATTGTCAATATTTAAGAAAACAAAAACACTGATGAAAAAGTCCATCTGACCTGGCACTGCTTGAAATGCCTCTGTCAGTTATTCAGCAGTTTTCTTTCGTGAAACACATTCCATCTACAGTTTCATATTTCATCACTTAAGCAGAAATTGAAAATGATTACAAGTCCTTCACATAGTTAATTTTTCCTGCTTGATATTTTTTCTCGGCCACCTGGTGGTAAGAATGTAAAAGGCAGGAATTAATTTATAAGTTCATTATGCTAGTTTATAAATTAGAAATAGCTTATGCCTATTTCTACTTAGAGCATATTTAGAGACACACACACCAGGTGAACCAAACAAGAAAAGGGCTAGTATTTAACTCTTCTTAAATCAATCTGCAAAAGGATTTAAATGGACACCAGCTTCTACCATAAAAACACCCTAAAAAAAGGGGTCTCCATAAAATATTCATCCTGTATTAAAATTTAATACTAAGAAATGTTAGTAAAAACTGTGTCGTAACTACAAACTGTTTTCTCCAAGCGAAAAAACATCAAGCTGTTAATAATGCCTACTGCTTGTTGTCAAGTTAGGACTATTAGAAAAGACAGGTAAAACACCTGGATTTGGGTCGCATGAACTTAGGCCCTCTGAGGTGCCTGCTCTGTCACTCATCACTGGCTGGAGGATGAGCTGTTTCAGAACCAGAAACATGGGCCCCAAAGAACAAATGGGGAAGCTCCCTCTTATCTGTCTTTCCATTTGCTGTATAAATTAGCTTTCATCATTCAACGTCTTATGTCAAAGTCAGCTCCAGCAGAATCATGGCCCCACCAAATCTGTGAAGGGCACCCTGTCACAAATGAGGATTAGTTTCACAACTGGGGCCCTAGTCCTTATGTGGCCACAAGGCAACACTTGGCAGTGGCCTTTAGAAGATGCAGATGTTACAAAGTGAGGCCAAATCTGAGAGAAAAGCATATAGGATGTTGTCCATGACTGCTCTAAAGAGGATTTTTCTTATTTTACAGAAACCTCACATCTCAGTCAACTAGCCACCTTTCCCTTCCTCCTGTAACATTATTTTCCCTTGAGAAAATGCCTGCGTGTCCGATATAGTTACACATTAATTCTTCAGAAGTTTCTTAGAACTGTAGGAAACAGGTGAAAAAACAAAATGCCTTGAACTTTAAACTGGAGCTCAGCTTGTGAGCATGAAGTGCTTCAAGGTCACGTCACTCTCCTCTCGGAATGGCTAGAGGGCGGTGGGCAAGGGAGGGCGCGACTGCATCCTGTGGATGCTTTGATGCTTTCGTTCTCTTGCTTGCTAGTTTCTTTATAGCAATGACAAGGGCTTCCTGCCCAGCCAACCCCGCTGAATACCCTAGAAAGTTTATGGCAAAACACCTTTCTTGCATTAACCACATAGCTTGGGCGAAATGGTGGCACCTTTGAAATCAAGAAGTTAGGGTCTCCACTCCCAGCCACTCCCTCAAACTCTGGACTTTCATGGGACCCCTGCAAATAAACTGGCGCTTCACGGTCTCTGATGCACACTAGGTCCTCTGAATGCTCCCTCAGCAACCATTCTGTGGGTTTTTACTCTTTAGCTATGAGAAAAACTTTAAAAAATTTTTAATGCCACATCACTTTAATGACTATTGCATTGCCATTTTAAAAACATACAGTGATGGACAAGGGAGATGACCATCCCCCAGGCCAACTCTAAAAGTCTGGAAAGGAACAGCAGGAAAATCCCTAAACACCGAATCAGGGAAAGGGTTTTATAGAAATGGAGGATGGTGAATTGGCCAGGCCAGCCAGGGCCACTGCTCTAAATACTAGGTGCAGCTGGGAGTGGAGGTGCTGCCAGCCCCCATAGTTCCCAGCAGGAGGCACAGGAAGCTGAGGAAAGGCCTGGAACATTCAGCCAGAGTAGAGTGCAGTGGAGACTGCTGGGGTCTGACAGCGGGTCTGACACCTCTCTGGGTGGGGTGGGGAGTGACCATCACAAAGTGCCTACCTGCCCTGTGGGCACAGCTTCAGGAACAAGGGCTTCACCTGCAGGCCCACCTGTGGCTCAGAGGGGAAAATACAGATAATGCTGGCCACCATGATTGAGCATTTACATTGTGCCTGACCCATGTTAAATGCTTCACTTACATTTTCAAGTTACACAACTCAAGAGATCTCATTCCCTAGCTTCTCCTCATTTTACAGATGGGGAAAATAAGAGGTGAAGTGACTTCCACAGGTCCCCCAGTTTAAGGTAACACAGCAGATGTGTCTGTCTTCACACCTCCTTCCTGCCCTACAAGGCTCTCCCTTAGCTCTAGAAGAGGGTGCTCCGCTCATTCCCTCCCACCTGAAACTGCAGAACAGGAACAGCTTCCAGCCACCAGATGGCCCCCTGCAGTTGGTGGCTTGGGCCACTGCCCCACACCAGGTTCCGTTTATATCCTCACCTAGAAGGAACCCACAGGCACTTACTGAGCACCAAGCAAACACCAGTGCAGTCAGCCTGGGGAATCTGCACTCAAAGGTGGCCACCATCCTGGAATTCTTAGTAATTTTATCTTAACTTGTGTAAGCGAAGTCTGATGGGACACTAGAGCATATTCTAGTGAGCCGGGGAGGCCTGTGCAGCCCCATGGGCAGACACCTATTCTATGCTTCTAGTGCCCTGGAAGCATGGAATCCTGGTGGACCCACGACGGAGAGGATTCAGTGAGACTAGAAGTGAGGACAAGGTGATGTGTTACGTCTATGACTGGGTCAGCTGGAAGAGGCCACACTTTCCATTCCAAGCAGTTGCTTTGAACCCTGGAGAAGGCAATACAGGGCTCAGAAATACTAACAACCAAGAAGCTCTATCCTAATCTTCCTTATCTGGGTACTTCCCTGTACCAGACAACCATACACAATGAAGACGGTGACACAGAGGGCAAAGGTGACTCAGTACCCCAGAATTTCTCTACCTCTCAGTCTTTGCTTCATCGTCAGGAGCCGAGGGTGGGCAGTGTTGGTAGGATGTACATATGTCAAGAACTGAAAGAAATATGGTTGAGATAGTTTTGAGCAGAGTTTCTAGTTCTGGTAAGAATACATATGCATGCACAAGTTGTGAAATATTATCATTTCTGTGATTCCACATGAGTTAAATAATCCTTTATTTGTATTTAAATTAAAATGGACATTGCACAATATAAAGATGAATGATAAAGTCAATGCTAAGATCTCGATTTTTCCTTGTCACAAAAAAACACATAAGTTCAAATAGTGCCCTAGGTGTAAATTTACAGGAATTGAATTCAGTTCTGTGGCTGTGCCCTCATTTCCTTCAGAGGTTCAGTCACAGAGGCAAGGTCCAGGGAGAGGACAGTTTTCTGGACCCCGAGCCTCTGACCTGGGGCCAGTCACTCCCTGCACTGCCCCCAGCCTCCCTGGAGTAAGGGCAATGGTAAGCATCCAAATAACCTTATAGAGATAAAAGGCCATCTAGAACCTGCAAAACTAATCTCTAGAGACAGCAGTCAGATCAGTGGGGACAGGAGGTGGCGGGGCACGTTCTAGGAAGATGGCAGTGTTCTTGTCTTTTGTCAAAATTACCAACCTGTGCACTTAATATGTCAATTTTCTTGCATGTAAATTATACCTCAAAGAAAATCTAACAAAAAAATTAAATGAGATTGTGGGAGGAAGGCAATTTGCAGGCCATTAGGACTATAATTATTCTTACCAGTTTATATTCTTATCTGAGTTCAACATACTTCACAGTCCCTAATCAACAGAAAAAAAAATGTCTCTCTTATTTAGGATTTTCACAAGCATTCACGTATTTCCAAAGTATTTCTAAAGCAGATTTATGGTAGCCTTCCTTAAACTCAATCACTTTATGGAACCAAACATGCAAGACAAGACAGACTTCTCTGTAACAGTCACCTGGAGTCCCGGAAGGGAAGCAGCAGAAAGGTAGAGCCGTCCCTGTGTGATGGAGTGATGGAGGGTACAGTGCCCCCTGTAGGACAGGGACTGGGGTGAAGAGTCAGGCCTCACCAGCTGTCATCACCCACCCAGGGCCTGTCTGCACTGGCTGCTGACCAAGCAGATGTATCCACAGTTGGCTACTAAGAAATGGAGCAATTGATTTGCCTCTTAGAATATTTTTGCAAGCCTGCTAGAGGAGAGCACAGCTTTTAACTTGCTTGCTGGCAGTAGCCCAAAATATGTTACCTCTGCCTGGAGCAAGGCCCCAGTCCAAGGAGGAAGCGCAAAGAATCTGCGTCTTGTCAGAACCCACAGTCTATTCTGATGGGCATGGGAAGGGCCACTGGGCCTGGTTGAAGGCAGGTAACTTCCACTTTACCCTGTATGCCCCTAAAAGGTAATTTTTTGTTCTCTTGGTGACAACTCAGGCAGTAAGCAGTGGAGGGAAAGGTAATGACTATCCATTAGTGTATTATTTAAAAGGTTTTGTTTTTCAGAAACATTTTAAGGCTACATTAACTTAAAGTTGTATTTTGAGTGTTTTGCTTACTTAGGTGAGAAATGGGGAGTTTGGGAATGAACACAACTTAAAAATTTAAGTTGGAAGCAACACAAAAGAATAATTACAAAATATCACACAAAAGCATTCCCTTCTGGGTGGTTTGCTAACAAAATAATCTAGAGAGAAGAGAACAAACCTGTTTAAACAGCTCTTACATAAATATTTTAGAAGTTAGGCCTACCCAAAAGCGATAGATAAAATTGTTACAAAGGCAGGTAAAGCCCCTAGCTAGGCCTGGTCCCAAGCCCCCTACATCTAATATAGTATTTCAAAACTTTGGAGGAACAAGACTCCCAGAAGGAGCACTGGACAGAGAGCCCAGGGCTCAGATGTCAAAGCCAAGCCTCTGTTGACCTTGGGCTGCCCTGCCCAGGCCAAGTGGGGCAAGGGCACAGCAGGTAGCAGGAGATGAAGGTATGCTGGGCTTGCCTCCCTTGGGCTCAGGATCCACAGGAGAGCCAGCCAGTGGCCTCCCCCAGTGACACAGGATAGAATATTAGTCAGCGAGAAGACTGAAAAGTGATTGCCAACTACAACTGCTAAATATCCCAGAACACCACCTACGATACAAAAAGAACTCTGAGCACTACTCTAAAACTAGCAGCACAGGTTCCTGGGCTGTTGGTACCAGCTGCCCTGCTGCCAACAGCCCAGTAACATGAAATAATTCAAACTCCATTTCCAATTCAGGGCTCTTGAATTCAGCACTCAATTCTTTTAGTAGCAATAACAGATTTACCTTCAGAATTTCCTTTGCCAAGAATATTATTAAAAGGCAGTTTAAAATTTCCAAAAAGATGTTGGCTACCTGGAGATAATCAGGTAGGCAGGAAGAATGTGAACCTACAAAAGTTAATTGCCTCCATTAGTGCAAAAAAAGAATCACCCCAACACATACACACACGTCTACACATTCACACACCCATTTTAAAACAATTTTTTAAAGACTTTCTAAAAATAATAACAGAACTCAAAACCTGATGGGTTTTTCTTTTTTTGATTAATTACCTGGCCCCAAAGCACCCAAATCCTTTTAGTGCTTTTCTAATTATTCCCAAATAAAACTCAATAAATAGCTGAGAGATAAACAAAAACTGAATTACAAGAAAGAAGGGGAGTAAGAGAGGAAATTAAGGGCATGTTACTAAGATGCTTTAAAATATTACTTTAAAGTAAATCCATTTACTTACATTCCTATGAGTACTAAACACAGCTGGTCACTTTATTGACAGTAGTCAGAAGTCTTTGAGTCCAAAACTTCTAGAAAAATATGTTGTGTCAAGTGACAGGGGCTTCAAGGGAACTAATGGATGCATTGAACTAATTAAATCCAACCCTTTTATACACTCTGCTCTCCCCTCCCCCGCCCCCCCCAAAATTCCACTTTAAAATCCAGCTGGGAGTAGCTGACAGAAGCCACAGGCTTGGAGGCCAAGCACACCAATCTTCCTCAGGGTTTTTCTGGTGTGTGGGACTGGATCCCAGGACCCTAAATATTACTAAAAATCACAGGGTGGTCTATATTTGGCTCTTAAAAACCACTTAAAAGCCAACACACAGTCTACTCCTGGGAGAACAAAACCCCTGTTAAAATATAAAAATTCCTTGTTACTGCTTTGTAATCATCAGAGAATAGATGCTGCCATGTTCAGTTTAAACACTTTTCCAAACATTTCAAAAACAGAACACTAGCTTTGTTTTTCATTATGGAACTTTATTTTTTAAGTTTACTGTGTTCTTTCATGATAAAAAGCTGGTACTAACCGTTTGTTAATATCTCAGAAATTCCCCCTGCAGAGGAAAAAAGTGATTCTCTCCCAATCCCAGAGGGCCATGCTTCACAAAACCCCCCAATATTTAAGGGTTGACCAAAGTCCTACCTGAAGCCCCTTAAAACTGCAACTCTTTACTGGTTCTCTGAATGCCCCCCACCAAGAACCAGGACCCTAGGATCTGCTGTCCATCATGAATCAGGTGCAGATGTTGCAGGGGAGGAGAAGGAAGGCAGGTTCAATAAACCAGGTCCTGCTCTAACTGGTGTGGCTTGGTGGGCTGGGTGTTGTACTGCAGACAGCTTCAGGTTCAATCCCAGTCAGGGCACATGCCTGGGTTGCGGGCCAGGGGGTGTGCTACAGACATCTGATCAATGTTTCTCTGGCACATGGATGTTTTCTTCCTCTTTCTCTCTCTTCTCCTCTCTCTAAATAAATAAAATCTTTAAAAAAAAATAAAAATAAATAAACCAGGTCCTCTCCACCCCTGAAGCCTTTCTAGAGGGAAAGAGAGGAACTACCAGCGACCAAAGGAGTTGATCCTTCAACATTCATGCAGACTCTCAGCACTGTTTTAATATAACAATGATTATAATTATTTTTGAGTTATGGAATTCATCTCTGCCATCATCCTGGAATAAAGACAGTTCCCCAAGTAGCTGGTTCCTGTCTCACCAGGGAGAAAAACCAGCATAGCCCAAGTGGGCTACATCTCCCAAGAAGGAAAGGAGGGGCTTCTAGGATCTGTGTCTCCCTGTGTGAGAGACAGCAAGCACTGAAGCCACCCTGCGTGTCCCTGGTCCTCTGGCCTGTTCTCTAGCCAAGCTTGCAGGGCCCACCCCTTCTCTCCAGGGCAGGAATAGCTGCGGATGCAACCCAGCCCCACCCAGATCTCTCCAGAAGGAACAGAGAGTGCCAGGTGGAAACTGGCTTGAGCGCAGTTTGTTAACTTCGCCTATTTCCCCACAGAGAGGAAGTACATTCATTGTACGGGGGCTGATACATTCTCCCCAATCCTTCAGCAGTCCTGCACGGCAGGTGTTATTGTCCCATTTCACACATTGAAAACCAAGGCTCAGAGGAGTTATTTAACTAAAACAGCATGGCTATTAAATGGAATGACTCAATCCAAAATCCATGTACCTTCCCTCAACATACACTGTGGTCAACTAGAAGAAAAACACAGTTTTGGTGGCAGAAAACACTGAAGCTCTCCCTGGTTTTCGTAACAGATAACCACGGTACAAAGTGGAAGCACTGCTGCTATTCCCCACCTGTCACACCTGTGGGAGGGGCGGTGCTGTAAGCCCTGGTCTGTACAACTTTAAAAACCAAAGCCAGGCTTAAAGTTTTTGTAAAGCAAGGAGTGATCCACCAGCCACCAAGATTCTGTTAGAATTATCTGCTGAGTGTTTAGTATTCCCAGACTAGTTGAAAGATTATTCATTCATTCACCCATTCAGTATTTTTTGAGCATCTGTGATAGGCCAGGCATCATGCTAACAGCCAGGGGCATAAAAATAAACAAGACAGCAGTCCTTGTTTTTAAGAAGCTGCAGTCTAGTTGGGGAGATAAATGCATTAAAAGATAAGACACACTGTGAGGCGGTCAATGAAAGATGTGCATGGGAAAGCTGGGTATTATGTGTCCTGAAGGGGAATGCTACCTGGGCAGCAGATGAGCAGGGCAGAAGAGGGTGGTCTGAGCAAAGGGGACAGCCTGGGTGCACCTGGGAGCTGCAGCATGAGCCTGAGAACTGGGGAAGAGGAGAAAGAGGGAAGCTGGGCCCAGGTCACTAGGGGCTCTGGATTTCAGCTCTGTGTGATGGCAATAATTATGGAGTATTAAATAAGCGTGGGAAGTGACACAGGAAATATTTATAATTTAAAAAATTATCTCATGCAACCCCAGTGGAAGACCATTTGGCAGTATCAGTGGAAGTTGAGCCTATGTTTTCCCAATGACCCAGTGAGTCCACTGCAGGCAGATGCTCCACAGAACGTGAACACAGGTTCAGCAGAAAAAAACAGATAAAATTATTCTGATCAGCTCCATTTGTATTAGCACAAAACTACATGCTACCCAAATGTCCATCAACAGTAAAATAGCCCAATAAACTGTGTTACACTGGGAAAACTCTACAGCAAGAACAAATGAACTACATGTACAGCGTGGCTGAATCTCACAAGTGATGCTGAATGAAAGGAGTGAGACAAAAATAGTGCCAACTACATGACTGTATTTATATGAAGGTAAATAACAGCCAACCTGATCTCGGCTGCGGGTGTCAGAATAGTGGACACCCTGGGCGGAAAGTACTGACTGGGAAGGACGAGACACCTAATTCAGGTGCTTGTTGCCTGGGTGTGTTCCCGTTAAGAAAATCCATCAGCTATGACTTCTACACTTTTCTGACATATATTGTACTTTTGTAAAATGTACATTTAATTTTAAACACATATAGTAACAGAGTAGAGAACACCTTCGTGAGAACAAGGTTTACAAGCATGAAACTACAGTGAACAAGAGGAGGACAATTACAGTGCTACATATAATTTAATGGAATTTGGAAGCGAAGGAAACCAAAGGCTTCACAGAAGTGGCTTACCCCTCTTCAATGCTCCCCCAGGGCATGAGAGTGAAGGCAGATTTCACAGGGCTACCGAAGGCTGCAAGTCATAATACATTCATTCTCAGATTGAACAACCTCCAATTATAGAAGAAAGAGTTAAATGACACCAACTGGAAGCAAATGGGCATTCCATGGGAGAATTTTTTTTTTTAAATGATGGTGATTTCCCCTAGTTTAAGCAACTTAAGATTTATAATAGCCCTGGGTAATGTGCAGACCTTGTATGGATTCTCATTTGAACTTATCAACTGTAAAATGGCATTTCTGAGACAATCAGGAAAATCTTATAGGTATATCTAAGTAGATGGTGACACCAGGGAAATTAAGGTTAAATTTTTGGGTATGGATAATGGCATTATGATTTATAAGAAAATACCCTTATTTTTTAGAGATGAGTATGGAAGTATCTAGAGTTCATGAAATATCATAATGTCTTATATTTTAAAATACTTCCATAAATAAAAAAATTAATGAGGTGTGTGTCGCAAAATCTTGGTTATTTATGAATCTGTGTGATAGATAAATGGGATGATTGAACTATACTTGCTGCTTTTATAGATCTTCCCACTCCCACCATAAAAAAAAAAGAGCGAGAAGTATTCAGTATAACAAATCAAAGAGGGAACATCACTATATATATTACAGATGTTTACAAAGATAACAAGGGAATACAGCGAACAATTTTATACCAATAAATTTTAGAACTTAGATAAAATGAATAATTTCTTAAAATGCACAAACTACTAAAGTTCACTATAGAAAAAAAATAGTAACCTAAATAGCTATACATCTGTTTATGAATCTCTACTCATAGTTAAAGAGATGGCTTTGCTGGTGAATTCTACCAAAATTTATGGAAGAAAAATACAATGATTAAATAAAATTTTTCACACAAAATAGGAAGGAATTGCTTTTATGAGGCCACTATAATCTGATAATAAAACAAAACAAAAGACATTCACAGAAAATAAAACTACTGGCTAATATTTCTTATGAACATACATGCAAAAGTCTTACACAAATATCAACAAATCAAATCCAGCAATAAATAAAAAAAAATATCAATACCATGGAATGTTTAATCCCAGCAATGTAAGGTTAGTTTAATATTTGAAAATCAACCAATGAATCATCATATGAACAGATTAAAATAGAAAAACCTCTTGGTGATCTAAATGGATGCAGAACGAGTATTTGACAAAATTCAACAAAATCATGATCAAAATTCTCATCAAACTAGGAAAAGAGAGCTTCCTCAATCTGATAAAAAGCATCTATGAAATACGTACAGCTAATATCCTTTTTAAAAATTAAATTTATTGGGGTGACATTGGTTAATAAAATTACAATATACATATACATGTATATATGTGTGTGTATATATATGTTTTAAGTGTACAATTCTACAATACATAATCTGTATCTTGTATTGTGTGTTCACCACCCCAAGTCATAGCTTCCATCATCATATACTTGAACCCCTTTACCGGGCTAATATCCTTTTAAATGGTGAATAATTAAATACTCTCCCCTTGAAAACAAGGTAGAGTTGTCAGCTCTCCCACATCTACTCAGTGTTGGAAACTGGAGTTTAGCCAGGGTAGTAAAGGAAGACGAAGAATAAAGGAATATACTTCAGGAAGAATTCAAACTATCTTTGTTTGTAGTTGACATGATTGTACAAAAAATCTGAAAGAATCGACAGGAAAACTACTGAAACTACCAAGTGCATTTAGCAAGGTCTTAAGATTCAAGGTCAATAAAAGGGGGGACGCCCTAAAAATGGAATTATCTTCTGGAGGGCAGGTCCCTTGTAGTACAGGCTCTCCCTCCTAGGTGAATTTTACAGGAATCCATCTGTATCAGTGTACCAGCTGGCGTTGTGAGAGTCTGTGTTCAGCTTCAGTGAAATTTTTTTGAAGACACTTTGAATGTGTTTGCCCATTTTACGATGGGTGATTTATGAGAGCACCTGCCCACACTGCACTGAGTATTTGGCAGTTTTTGACCAAAAAGGGCATGAGTCCTATGCCCCACCCTCCTTATTCACTTGGTCTCGCCCCTAGCGACTTTTTGTTTCCCCGGATAAAAAAAGTCCTCAAAGGGACTTAGATGCAGATGTAGAAAAGGTAAAATAAAAAAATGACAGAAGCACTGAATGGCATCAAAGTTGATGAGTTCAAAAAACTGTTTTGAGCAGTGAAAAAAATGTCTTGATAAGGGTATTGCACCAAATGGAGAGTACTTTGAAGGTGACTGATGTTTAAAAATGTAAGAATAAATGTACAACATTTTTATATATATAAATTCAGATATTTTGGGCCCCCCTCTCATATTTAAAAATCAATTATATTTTTATATACTAGCAGAGAAAAACTGAATCTTGAAATTAAAAAAAAACCAAAACCAGTATCATTTACAATAGTGCCAAATCTGAAATAGGCACAAATTTAACAAAATATGTACAACACTTGTATGCTGAAAATTCAAAACATTGTTGAGAGAAAATAAATATATAGTAGGTGGAGATATGTAGCATGTTTTCATGAATCAGAACTCAATACTGTAGAGATGACAATTATCCCCAAATGGAACTATAGATTCAGCATAATCTAATGAAAATTACACCAAGTTCTGTTCCTTTTTTTTTTTTTGAAACTCATGAGCTGATTCTAAAACTTATATAAGTTTAAAAACACCTAGAATATCCTAAACAATACTGAAAAGCTGCATAAAGCTTTTATTTTAATACTTATTATGGAGCTGTAATAAAAAGTGTGGAATTAAGAGAAATGAGAGACATCAAGATCAATGAAATACTGAATGATGCCAGCATTCTGGTGTCAGCATATCCCTCAACTGTGTTCCTCTACCCCAACAAAAAAATTTGACATCCATTCACAAAATGCCTCTGTGGGAGTTGTGGGATCCAATGCCATATGCCATGGAACCCAGGGGTAGGGGGAACACACCTACCTGTGCTTCAGACTAACAGGCAGGCAGACCTCTGACCTCGGTAGAGCCTGTGGAACCAGCAGGATCCTGTGAACTGGCTCCAGACCCTCTTGGCAGCAGTCAAGGAGCACCTGGAGAACCTTGACTTGAGCAGTCACTCATGAACATGAGAGCCTTTGTGGAATCCAGGTTTCCAGAGGAAAAGTTCTGGAATTTGGACACAGAGGATCAAATGAGAGGAACAGCTTGACTTTGACAACATCACCCCTTCTCCAAAGTGGCAGGAGATTTGGAAAGAGGAAGAGAAAGTGCCTGGCTTCCCCAGCTGTGCAGGACAGTGCTAAAGAGGACTCATTTCTCCTTACAGCATCCAGAGGATTAAACTGTGGGCTCTGTGATTAGGGGTGAGGAGCAGACTGGGAGAGCAGAAGATAACATTTGGGGAGAGCATTAAAGGGATACAGTTCCTGCTGACTGCATTGTGGATTCCATCATGAAGCCAGGCCATAAGTCACTGGGGAAGCCTCACCAGTAGACCCCTCAAATGGTCTACAGGCGTCCCCAGCACCCCATGTACCTCACCCACATATCCTCCCCCCAACCCCAGTTCTGCAGCTTGCTCCCTATGTGTGCCCCTGAGAGCAAGATTTGATATAAGGCTAGTGAGCACCTATAGGAAGCAGGGCAGGATCTGCAGGCAAGGGAGAAACCACAAACTTGAGCTATAACACCATCACTGTGAAAACAGGAGAGAAGCTATTAACAGCCTGCCTGGTGCATTGTAAGATCGAAGAAAACATAATGAGCTTAAGAATTCTGTCACAAAAGGAAATGAAGCATGGAGCAGGTATATTCATACAAGTGTGAGAAAGCTTCATAATCTAGCAGGACAATGGAAGGTATTTCTCTCCTGTAGAAGGCTGTCAAAGTCTGGAGGAAGCAACTGCTATTTTAAATGTGGAAGGAGCAATTCAAACTCCAAGAATCATGAAAAATCAAGGAAATATGACATAACCGAAGGACCACAGTAACCTCCTAGTAATCAAACACAAGCACACAGAGATCTATGCTTTGCTCAGTAGAGATTTAAAATAGTGTTTGGAGGAAACCTAATGAATTATAAGAAAACACAGAAAGACAATGTTTTGAAATCAGGAAAACAATCACAAAAATTGAGAAATTTGACAAATAACAGAAATCATAAAAAACCAAATTCTGGAGCTGAAGAATTCAATGAATAAAATGGGGGGGAATGCAATAGAGAGCAGCAATAGCAGAATAAATCAATGCAGAAGAAAGAACCTATGAGTTAAAAGATCAGAACTTTGAAGTAACACAGTCAGAAAAGAAGAAAAAATGGAAAAGAGTGAAGAAAGCCTGCATGAAATATGAGACATCATCGAAAGAACCTATATACGAAGCAGGCAGAAAACTTAAAAGAAATAATGGCTTAGTGACTTCCTGGAAAGAAATTTGAGCATCCAAGTTCATAAAGCTAATAGATCACCCATTATTTTAATCCCCAATATATTTCCCAAGATGCATTCTAATAAAACTGTCAAAAATCAAAGACAAAGGAAGAATCCTAAAAGCAGCAAGAGAAAAGAGGGTTGTAATCTGCGAGGGAATGCCCTTTA
This sequence comes from Pteronotus mesoamericanus, assembly GCF_021234165.1. Lineage (NCBI taxonomy): Eukaryota > Metazoa > Chordata > Mammalia > Chiroptera > Mormoopidae > Pteronotus > Pteronotus mesoamericanus. The sequence goes on from NW_026555109.1 coordinate 2,852,732, forward strand.
GGCTATCCATGGATTTCTTAGCAGAACCTTCTAGGTGAGCAGAGAGTAGGATAATAGTCAACGTGCTAAAAGAAAAAAAAACAAAAAACCTTCCGATAAAGAATATTCTATCCAGAAAAGTTATCCCTCAGAAAAGAAAGAAAAATAAAGATTTTCCCAAACAAAAGGTCAGAGACTTCATCACCGCCTGACCTGCCTTGTAAGAAATGCTGAAGGTTCATCAAGCTGAAATGTCCAGAAGGAAGCTGGGGCATGTGCTCAGAGAACTCTGCAGTGGAAAATGGTGTAAAAATGGAGCTGTATACAAGGTATCCTGATCGTTAGGAGCTGAACTGTGACTCCTCAAAAATTCATATGTTAAAGCCCTAATGCCAGCACCTCAGAATGTGACTATATTTGGAGACAGGGTCTTCGAAAAGGTCATTAAGTTAAAATGAGGGCTTCAGGGCTTAATACATTACACCAGTGTCAGAGGAAATCTGGACACACAAGAGATACAGAAGAAAGGACATGTGAGGACTCATACAGAAGGTGGCCCACCTGCAAGCCAAGGAGAGGCCTCAGAAGAAACCAAACCTGCCAACACCTTGATCAGGACTTATTGCTTCCAGAACTGAGAGAAAATAAACTTCTGCTGTTTGAGCTCCACAGTGTGTGGTACCACGTTATGGCAGCCCTAGAAAACTTACACGATACAGCTAATATGATAACACAATTTATGATAAACATGATGAACATAGGAAGCATCCCAATGGAAGAAGCCGGACATAAATGGTCACATTTGATTCCACTGATATGAAATACCCAGAACAGGTACATCCATAGAAATGGAAATCGGACTGTTTGTTGCCATGAGCTGCAGTGAGTAGGGATTGTGGAGTGACTACTTAATGTGTCCGGATTTTCTTTTGGGATGATGAAATGTTCTGGGACTAGATGGAGATGGTGAGTGTACAATATTATGACAGGGCTAAATGTTACTGAAGCCTTCACTTTAAAAATGATTGGTTTTATGTTGTGCAAGCTTCTCCTCAATAAAAAACTCTAAATTAAAAAAAAAATCTTTAAAATGATACAGATAAAATATACTATTAGACTATGCTGTATTGAGTGACCAAGTGAAGGTATTTGTACTGTATCATGAAGAACAGGAAAGGTAGAGATGAATTCTGCTTGTGTGTGATTTGGAGCCTGAACTGACCCTTAAGGGACAGGGGAATAAAGGCCATTCTGGAGAGAAGAGGGAATAAGGTGGGAGGGATTTTACCCATTCCAGGCAGGAACTGGGTGAAAGCCGGGGCACACAGGTGGGAAGGTGCCTGGAACTGGAGTGGACAGGGGAGCCCCTGGGAACCCAGAACATGGCCTACAGGGGTGAGGATGGATAGTTGGGAAGCTGGGGCCAGCAGGGTAGAACACTAGTGTCTGCTCACTCCATGGAGTGGACTGTATCTTGCAGCTGGGGCTTCCCAAACCCAGCTGGGCTCCCAAAATGCAGGAGAAATTTGAACATTTTTATTCCTGAGCCTCCCCTTCCCCAGGTAGATTAATTTAGTGAGTCTAAAGTTAGGGGACAGAAACCTGGACTTAAAATACAACTTTTTAAAAAGTTCTCTAGGTGATACTGGTGATTAACCTTTTGGGAAACCATGGATTTCCCAGTGAATGCTTCCCATGTAGTGAAGAATCTTACAGTTTTTCTTTCCAGGCTTAACTGAGGTATAACTGATAAATATTGCATGCATTTAAGGTGCACAATGTGGTGATCTGACATATGTATACATTGTGAAATAATTACCATAATCAAATAAACACATCCATCGCCTCACTAGCTCCCTTTTGTGTGAATGTGTGTGATAAGAGTGCTTAAGATGTACTCTCAGCAAATTTTAAGAGTACAGTAGTATTAACTGTAATCACCATCTGTACATTAGATCCCCAGAACTTACATATCTTATAACTGAAGTTTGGTACCCTTTGACCAACATTTCCCATTTCCCACCCCCTGGCCACACTGAAATTCTACCTTTGCTTCTATGACTTTGACTTTTTTAGATTACACATGTAAGTGATATTATACAGTACAGTAAGTACTCACTTAACATCATCGACAAGCTCTTTAAAACTGCAATTTTAAGCAAAGTGACATCATGAAACCAGTTTTACTATAGGCTAATTGATATAAACAAGAGTTAAGTTCCTATGACATATTAATGGTCACAAAAATATCACTAAACTTCTAAATAAAGACCCAAAACACTTCTACTATTAAAACCATTGAAATGAACGTGAGCTATTCATCATTTAAGAAAGATGAATAAAAACAAGTACGAGAATTCTTCTCCAATCTACTTATTCCAGTTCAGGATCACAGCTAGGTGGAGACAATCCCTGCAGCTCAGGGCACAAGGAGGTCACCCATCTGGACAGAATGCCCTTCCCATTGCAAGACACATTCACACATGCATCCACTCTCTCATACAGGGACAATGTGGACAGGCCAGTTCACCTGATGTGCACATGTTTGGGACAGAAATGGAGTACCCAGAAAAAAATACACAGCAAAAATAGACTTGAGGAAACATGAAATTCCACACAGATTATGGCCTTGGTTGGGAATCAGTTTTTTTTTCTCATCATCATGATGATGAACTGACATTATCTGAGGTCCTGCTATACTTGTCTTTCCGTGTCTTGCTTATTTCACCTAGCATAATGTCCTCCAGGTTCATTCATGTTGTTGCAAATGGATTTCCTTTATTTGAAAATCCTAACCTGAGGATATGTTTATTGATTTTAGAGAGAAAAGAAGCGGGGAGGGGGAGAGAGAGGGAGAAAGAGGGAGAAACATTGATGTGAGAGAGAAACATCAAATGGTTGCCTCCCATACACACCCTGATTGGGGATCAAACCTGCAACGTAGGTATGTGCCCTGACCAGGAATCAAACCCACAACCTTTTGGTACACAGGACAATGCTCCAACCGAGCCACATGACCGAGGCAGGATTTCTTTTTCAATAAAATATTGAAAATCATTTTTTCAATAAAATATTGAAAAATGTTTTTAAGTATTCCCATTATTATATCTATGTCCATTATATATGTTTTTTATATATAATGGTCATCACCTATGAAATATATATAGAGAAAAAGTATTGCATATAAATATATATACATATAAAATGGAGTATTTTATACACATTTACATTTTATCTATTCATCTAATGACTGACACAAGCTGTTTCCATGTCTTGCCTATTTTCAATAAGGTCTTTCAGTTTCTACACTGATGCTACTCAAGAACTACTAATTTTTGGATTAAAGAAGACTCATTATGCTCTATATACTGTAAAAACAGGGAAGGCATGCAAATTCCTATTCACAAATTTTTAGAAAATATTTTTGCTTAATCTTCTTCTACATGGAAAGTTCAATTAATCAGAAAAGCGAATTCTCCAACTATTAAAGACTTAATGTGTACAAGCCTATATCTTGTTTTAAAAAAACACTTCAAGTATCTGAGTTATACAAAAAAAACAGTAACAAAAAAAAAAAACACAACAAAATACGTAAAAACAAAGATAATACCAAGAAAAAAATCTTAGGAGAGCTAAAGCTGGCCCTCTCCAAATTTTATACATATTAGTCCTTTAAATTTCCCCATTATTTTATTTAACTATGAGGCTGTTCCCTAAACAATATTGCTGAACGCATATTTTCTAAGAGCATTTATATTTACCTCTGATGCTTCAAGGTTGGCCTAAGTACTAAGCAACAAGAATAACCATTTTAAATGTGGAATAAATTACACCTTTTACTTTCAACAGCTGGTGTCACCAGGATAACACAGCACAGGATGCTCTGTGCTGGGAGTGCCCCAGGCGGTGGCTGCTGGGTCTTCATAGGGAGATACACCTAGAGGCACAGGTCACTTTCCAGAAGCATAATTCAATTACACTCCCAGGCGGCTGATATTCTTAGGAATCATACAGGTCTAAAAGATGGATTTTACATAGGTTTTAAAGTTTGAACATAATGATGCAATATGTTTTCTTTACATATACTATTTCACAAATGATGGCTTGTTCACCTCCAGGGTAGTACTTAAAAAATAAAACTGAAAAAAAATTGCAGCCCCAATATTTCACAACTTGAGAAGCTGTTTTAAAACAAAATAACTGCCTTATAGAGATCCTATAAACCCCTCTCTGCAGAAGCTGGTTTCTAGCCACGGAAGTCCATGAACCGATTTACTTAACAGTAAGTAGTAAGAAAGCAGTAGTGATTTTTTGACAATAGAGGATGCAAATTACAGCATAGGGAATATAGTGAATAATATTGTGGTATTAAGTATGGTACCAGGTGGGTACTGGAAATGTCAGGTGGAACACTAAGTAAACTATGATTGTCTAACCACTATACTGTATACCCGAAACCAATACAAAACAATATTGAAAGTAAACTGTAATTGAAAAATAAAAATTAAAAAAGATGCTGAAGTTTGCAGTGGCTAGGTGCACATTTGTGACTAGGAGGCAATCAAACCCCTTGGTGCCCTTCGCCTTCCCTATTTCCACTCTGATGACACCCAGGAAGGTTTTTACATTGGCAATGAGGGCTCTTCCTTCTCGCACCCATAATTACATCTTGGACAACCATCTCCCAAATAGTCTTACTGACTCTAGGGTTGCCCTCACCCTCCCTGCCTGCAGGCACGAACGAGTAGGACTGTGCCTCTTCTCGCTGCTGGGGCTCTGGTGGGCCTGACAATCCTGGCAGCTGGCATCCTTGTCTTTTTGTGATACCTGCCCCTTGTGCAAAAGCTACATTTAGTGACTTGTTTCAAGCCAAAGGCATGCAGAGGAAGTGATGGGACATTACTTCCCATCTTAGGTTATAAAAAGCCTGTGGCTTCCATCTGGGGGTTCTCCAGTGCTCTCTTCCCCTATGTTTGTTAACTCTTGCCCTCCAGGAAGCCAGCCGCCATGGCGTGAGTCTTTGAAGAAGCTGTCCACATAAAAAGGAGCTAAGGTCTTGGCAGACAGCCAGAAAAGACACAGGCCTGCTGGCTGTCCTGCGAGTGAATTCAGATCCTTCCCAAGTCAACCTGGAGATGACCATAGTCCCAGCCAACACACTGCCTGCAGCCTTTTTAAAGACCCTGAGCCAAAAGCCACTCAACTAAGTAGCTTTCAGAGACTTACCCACCGAAAATATGGAAAAACGATTGTTGTTTGTGGCCACTAATGTTGCAGTAATCTGTTATGCAACTGTAGATAAATTAAAAAATGTCATGTCTAAGTTTCTGCATGCTGCTCACAAAGGCTAATCACCATCCAGCCCTCTCCTCCTCTTTCACCACCTCCAGACCACACCTCATACTACTCTGTGGGTATGTATTCTGTCCTGCTATTTGCTTACAAGGTTGCCAATGCCCGTAAGCCCATCCTTTTTTCCCCTACATGGTACCTGGCAAAATCCTCCTCATCCTTCAAGGTCTCCAGGTTACTTCAAACATTATCTCCCCTGCATAATCTTCCTATGGGGAGAATTCATCCTGGCACTGCATCTTGGGGTGGTACTAGCCCACAGGTTCCCTCAGCAAAATATATACTACAGGTCCTCAAATGATGTCATTTTGTTCAGCATCGTTTCATTATAATGATGGTGAGATGCCACAGGAATTAACTCTTGTTTATATCAATTAACCAATGGGGAAATTGTTTTTTATGTCATTTCACTTAAAATCACAGAACCTATCAACAATGTTAAGGGAGGACTTACTTTACATGTAAATACATATATACATACACTTATACATAAACACACACACAACACACACACATTTATATCTGTATTTATTGAAAACCATGAGTTCACACCAATATACCTAACCCAGTCCACACCACAGTTTTCAACATTTCTGTATTTGTTAACTCCCTTCTCTAACAGTGGGAAACCTGGCTCATGTTACCTTTGAGTAACAAGGCATATGGGACTTCTTGGTGTTATTAGGAGTATATGGCTTCTGGCTGGCAAAGCACTGGCCACAATGTTCCCGTGCAAAGAAGCAGGATCGATGAAAGGCGAGGTGAAGAACAAGAGCCCTACATTTCCGGCTGCATCAAGTTCCTTCCTTTGCAAAACTTCCCAAAATTCTCACATATTTTTGTTTCTTCTCCTTTATCAAAACTTGAGGCTCATGGTCACTCTGAATAAAACTGGGGATCAGTAACTGAGGATGGAGGAGAGAATGGATATTTGGTGGTGACTACAATTTCCGCCACTCCCACTTTTTATATATACTGGCCAACCTTCTGCTTTCAGGGGTTATTGAAGGCTGCAAATGAATCTCTGGAAGCATTCTTGACCTTTACCCATCTCTTGGTTTATAAAGTCTCCAAGTAAATCATCCTCAGTGCACAAGAACTCTTAGAAAAGCTTAAATGGCTGCTCAGATACCAGATCACGACTTCATTGTTAATCTAAAAATCCCACATGGGAGAAAATGTTGCCCAAAGTTTGCTGGAAGCAGCTCAAAGCTCCAGCCCCAAATCCTACACCATTCAAGAGTGGTGGGAGAAAAGAGCAGGAACGGCGGTCCCAGTTCTCTGTGAAGCCAAAGGAAAGGAAGAGAAAAGGGAAAATAATAATTAAGTGAAAGATAACCTCAGAAACCGGAGTGGAGAGAACAGCACATGAGAACCACTCTTTTGGGAGTCCTAGGGAGACTTATTTTGTAAAACCACCCAGGAGACAAGCCTTGATATGTTTCAGATGAATTCATCTGAATTGATGCTGTTTCTCTGCAAAGAAAACCCCAAGGGCTGTTATTTCATACAAAGACTTTTCAGAAATTTTTCTGAATATAAATTATTATAGCAGTGTAATATCTTGATATTGTTTCAATATCTTTCCGATCATAGCTGTACAGTGTTATGCCTGGAAGCAAGAAAAAAGCATGGTGTAGATAAGAACCTGTACTTCTGAACTTGATGCATAGTTCACACCTCATATTCAGGTCAAAACTTCCCACCTTTTAGCTGTGTAACCTTGTTTGAGGTATTTCGTCTCTCTGAACCCCAGTTACATCATCTGAGGGTAATAATGCCCATGCCAACAACTGCTGTATCAAGATTATATGAGACAGTGTATATAAAAATTCTGGCAGACAGTGCTTTTAATAAATATTAACCTCCTTCTGAGAGAAGGATAAATCACAGAATTATTATAAGGAAAAAAACCAATAGGATTATTACATATATATAAGTGCCTGTTATATAGCTTGTGTTCAATAAATGTTAGTTCCCAGGAGGGAGGCAAGATGGCCGAGGAGTGAATGGCGGTAAGTCACACTGACCTCCTCCCAGGAACAATCTGGAATTACAACTAAACTGTGGAGAAATCAACTGGAACAAACAACTGAACAATAGTGAGAGAGGAGCCTTATAACCTCAGACAGACAGAAGGAACAGCTTTAGCACAACCTAACTGGTAAGAACTGTGGCAGGGACTCGAGAAGTCAGGCTGGGTGCTCCCTGAGGGCAATACCAGAGGGATATTTAAGTGGCCAACTGGATTCCCATAAGAAGAGGGGGGTCTAAACCATAAGCAGGAATCCCCAGCCTACAGCACCAGAGCCCAATAAGCACACAGATAACAGCCAGCTGCGAAAAGTGTCAGGGTTGCTCTGTGCCAGAGACAAGTGGCTGGAGATGCAAAGAGCCATTTAAAGGGCTAACATAAAAGTTTTATTGGCAGCCGCTTACTCTGGTCTTCAGCAAAAGTGGGGGCAGAATGGGCTAAAGATGCCTGAGGAGAGACTAAGGATGGAGACTATGGGGAGAGGACTGAGGGAGTAGCAAGTGGGATCCCAGTTCTGACTCCTCTCCCATACAGCAGCAGCCATCTTCTTCAGGCAGACCACCCTGCCTGAGTGGCAGCAGCCGGAGAGGACCTGATAACCCCATCCCAGGAGGGACTCTGGGGTGTTCTGTGGTGCATAAGTGTGGCTGTTGAGTATAGCATGACAAGATTAACAACAGAAGGAGATGCTGACAGCGTCAACATCTGACATCATTAGAGGCAGATCCAGGAAGAAAAAACAGCAGTCCCCTACCATAGAAGTTCACACCACAAAGTCAGGAAGTCAAGACAGATCAATTTAAGAAGCAGAAGCAAAAAGGAAGAGTCACACAAATATTGGGAAGACAAAGAAACAGCCACCAATCAAGGAAGAGGAGGAATCCCCAGAAAGAGAATTAAATGAAAGAGGCAAGTAAACTATCAAATATTGAGTGGAAAACAATGGTTCTAAGGAAGCTCAATAAGCTCAGTGATTTCAGAGAGAATTACAAAAAACTATGGAGAAATTACGAGGAACTTACTGCAAACTATATAAGCATGAAAAAGGACATAGAAACTATTAATAAGAGACAAGAGGAAATGAAGAATACAATTTCTGAATTGAAGAACACAGTAGAAGGAATCAAAAGCAGGCTCGATGAAGCAGAGGATCGAATTAGTGAGCTGGAGAACAAGGTAAGAAAAGCTCCCAGAAAGAGCAAGAAAATGAAAAGAGGTTCAAGAAGAATTAAGATGTACTTAAGGAATTGACGACAACTGAAACATAAGTATACCCATATAATAGGAATACCAGAAAGAGAAGAAGAGGAACAAAGGGTAGAGAATCTGTTTGAAAAAGTAATGATGCATAACTTCCCTAATTTGAGGAGATAAAAAGCTACACAAGTCCAGGAAGCACAGGGAGAACCAATCAAGAGGAACCCAATGAGGCCCACTTCAAGATACATCATAATTAAAATGGCAAATATCGAAGGCAAACAGAGAATCCTAAATGAAGACAGGAAAAACAGGTAGTAACATAAAAGGGAGCCCTTATGGCTAGCAGCTGACTTCTCAACAGAAACACTACAAGCCAGAAGAGAATGGTAAGAAATTTTCCAAGTCATGAAAAGCAAACGCCTGAAACCAAGACTGCTCTATCCAGCAAGGCTCTCAATTGAAATGGAAGGTGAAAAAGGAGGTTCTCAGACAAAAGAAGGTTAAAAGAATACATCTCCACCAAACCAGCACTGCAAAACATGCTGAAGGGACTGCTTTAAGAAGAAAAGAAAAAGAGTGAGAAAGAGAGGATCACAGGTACAAAGGGAAAAAAATGAATAAGTATCTATCAATAATAACTTTAAATGTAAATGGACTAAATGTTCCAATCAAAAGACAGGGTATCTGAATGGATAGAAAACATGACCCACACATATGCTGCCTACAAGAGACGCACCTCAGTACAAAGGATCTATACAGACTGAAAGTAAAGGGAGGGAAAAAAATATTCCAGGCAAATGGACAGGGATAAAAAGCAGTTAGCAATACTTATATCAGAGAAAATAGATTTCAAAACAAAGGTCATAAAAAGAGACCCAGAAGGACACTTCATACTACTCAAGGAATCCATCAAGAAGACATAAACATTGTAAACCTATATGCACCCAACACAGGAGCACCCAAATATATAAGGAAAATCTTGGAGGACTTCAAGAAAGATATTGACAGCAACACACTGACAGTCGGGGATTTTAACACCCCCACTTTCAAAAATAGATATTGTGGCACTGAACGATGCATTAGATCAAATAGACTTAACTGACATATAAAGAACCTGTCATCCGAAAGAAGTAAAATACACATTCTTTTCAAATGTATATGAAACATTTTCAAAGATAGACCACATGATAGGACACAAAACCAACCTCAACAACTTCAAGAAAACTGAAATCATAACAAGCATTTCTCGGACCACAAGGGCTTGAAACTAGAAACCAACCTCAAGGAAAAAACTCAAAAATATTCAAACTCATTAAGACTGAATAGCATGCTATTAAACAATGAATGGGTCAATAATGACATCAAAGAAGAAATCAAAAAGTTTCTGGAAACAAATGAAAATGATCACACAACAGCCCAAAGCCTATGGGACACAGCGAAGGCAGTCCTGAGAGGGAAGTTTATAGCAATACAGGCCTACCTACAAAAGATAAAAACATTTCAAATAAACGACCTGACCCTACAGCTTCAAGAAGTAGAGAAACAACAACAAACAAACTCCAGAGTGAGGAGAAGGAAGGAAATAATCAAGATCACAGCAGAACTGAATGACAGAGGGACTAAAAGAACAATTCAAAGGATCAACCAATCCATGAGCTGGTTCTTTGAAAAGATAAACAAAATCAACAAGCAGACTCATCAAGAAAAAAAAGGGAGAGGACCTAAATAAGTAATATCAGAAATGAAAGGGGAGAAATAACAAGTGATACCACAGAAATACAAAGAATTGTAAGAAATTACTATAAACAATTACATATCAAGAAGTTTGAAAACCTTGATGAAATGGACAAATTCCTAGAAAAATATAACCTTCCAACACTGAATAAAGCAGCAGCAGACGGCACGACAGATCGGTAACAGCTGGTGAAATTGAAGCAGTAATCAAAAAACTCCTGGTACACAAAGCCCTGGACCCAGCCATTTCACAGGAGAATTTACAAAACATTTAATGAAGAGCTAACCCCTGTCCTTCTGAGACTATACCAAAAAATCCAAGAAGAGAGAAGACTCCCAAATCTTTTATGAGGCCAGCATCATCCTAATCCCAAAACAAGATCAAGACACAACGAAGAAAGAACTACAGGACAATATTGCTCATGAATACAGACACTAAAATCCTAAACAAAATATTGGCAAACTGCATGTAGCAATACATTGAAAAGATCATCCACATGATCAAGTGGGATTCACCCCAGGGATGCAAAGATGGTTCAACATTCGCAAATCTATAAACATGATACATCACATAAACAAAAGGAAAGACAAGAATCACATGATCATAACAATAGATGTGGAAAAAGCATTTGATAAGGTATTGCTTCCATTTATGATAAAAACACTCAGCAGAGTGGGAATAAAGACGCCATACCTCAACATCACAAAGGCCATATATGAAAAACCTACAGCCAACCTCATACTCAATGGGCAAAAAATAAAAGCTTTCCCACTAAGATCAGGATGTCCACTTTTATACTTCTACTCAACATAGTATTGGAAGTTCTAGCCAGAGCAATTGCACAAGAAAAAGAAATAAAAGGCATCCAAAGTGGAAAGGAGGAAGTAAAACTATCATTGTTTGCAGATGACATGATAGTGTACATAGAGAACCCTATAGACTCCACCAAAGAACTATTTGACCTAATAAGTGAATCTGGCAAAACAGCAGGATACACAGTCAATATTCAGAAATCAAAGGCATTTTTGGACACCAACAATGAAATATCAGAAGCAGAAATCAAGGGAAAAAAATCCCCTTTGCTATAGCAACAAGAAAAACAAAGTACCTTGGAATAAACTTAAACAAGGAGGTAAAAGACCTGTACTCAGAAAACTACATTTAACTGAAGAAAGAAATTAAGGAAGGCACAAATAAATGGAAGCATATACCGTGTTCATGGATTGGAAGAATTAACATTATCAAAATACCCATACTACCCAAAGCAATCTATAGATTCAACACAATCCCTATTAAAGTACCAATGATGTATTTCACAGATATAGAAAACATTTCAAAAATTTATGGAATCATAAATGACCCCAAATAGCCGCAGCAATTTTGAGAAAGAAAAACAAAGTACGAGGAATCACAATACCTGACATCAGACTATATTAGAAGGCACCATAATTAAAACAGTCTGGTACTGGCATGAGAACAGACACATAGATCAATGGAACAGAATAGAGAGCCCAGAAATAAACCCATGTCTCCAAGGTCAATTAATATTCGACAAAGGGGGCAGAAGCATAAAACAGAATAAAAATAGCCTCTTCAACAAGTTGTGTTGGGAGTGCTGGAGAGCTACATGCAAAAAATTGAAATTCAACCACCAACTTGCACCATACACAAAAATAAACTCAAGATGGATAAAATACTTAAATATAAGTCGAGACACCATAAAAGTCCTAGAGGAGAACATAGGCAGGAAACTCTCAGATATTCCATCCAGCAATATTTTCACCAATATGTTCCCTAGAGTAGGAGACATAAAGGAAAGAATAAACAAATGAGACTTCATCCAAATAAGAAGTTGCACGGCTGAAGGAAACACAGGCAAAATGAAAAGGGAACCAACCATATGGGAAAATATATTTGCCAATGATACCTCAGACAGGGCTTTGATATCCAAAATACATAAAGAACTCACATGACTCCACTCCAGGAAGACAAGCAATCCAATTAAAACACGGGCAAAGGATCTGAACAGACACTTCTCCAAGGAGGACATACACATGGCCCAGAGACATATGAAAGGATGCTCAGCATCATAGCCATCAGAGAAATGCAAATTAAAACCACAATGCCATACTACTTTACAACGGTCAGAATGGCCATCATAAGCAAATCAACATACAAGTGCTGGAGAGGTTGTGGAGAAAAGGGAACCCTAGTCCACTGTTGGTGGGAATGCAGACTGGTGCAGCCACTGTGAAAACAGTTTGGAGTTTCCTCAAAAAGCTAAAAATGGAACTGCCTTTTGACTCAGCAATTCCACTGCTGAGATTATGCCCTAAGAATCCTAAAACACAACCAATTCAAAAGAACCTATGCACCCCAATGTTCATAGCAGCACAATTTACAAGAGCCAAATGCTGGAAACAACCTAAGTGTCTATCAATAAGTGAGTGGATCAAAAAACTATGGTACATTTACACAATGGAATACTACGCAGCAGAAAGAAAGAAAGGGCTACTACCCTTTGCAACAGCATGGATGGAACCAGAGAGTATTATGCTAAGTGAAATAAGCCAGGGGCTGAAAGACAAATATCATATGATTTCACTTATAAATTGAACCTAATCAACAAAACAAACAAGAAAAATATAACCAGCAACATTGAAAGTAAAAACAAACCAATAGTAATGAGAGGGAAGGATGGAGGTGGGTAACAGGGAAACAAAGGGAAAGGATCAAATCAAGGAACACTTATCAAGGACTCATGGACAAAGCCAAAGTGAGGAAGGATTGAGGGTGGGAGTTGGGGGTGGTGGGACAGGGGAAAGTGCTGGTGGGTAAATGGGGACAAATGTATTTGAACAATAAAAAATGTTAGTTTCTTTTCAAACTTATCCATACAAAAAGCCATATTCTATCTAGTATGGTCAAATGGTTCTTTATAATGAAGTTTAATCTTTTGTGCACAGAAAAAATTGTAACCCTCTCTGCATTAGTAAGCGCTTTATACTGAAAATGATGTAGCACACCCTATGTTGCATTGCAGCTTTACTCACAATAACTAAGAGGTGGAAGAAACCCAACTGTTGGATAAACCAAGTGTGGTATCTATATACAATTTTTAGGTTTAGAAAGGAAAGAAATTTTGACACATGCTACAACATGGATGAGCCTTGGGGATATTATGTTAAGTGAACTAAGCCAATAACAAAAAGACAAATACTATATGATTCCACTTCTGTGAGGTGCCTAGAGTAGTCACATTCATAGAGAAAGTGGAATGGTGGCTGCCTGGGGCGAGGGAAGGAGAAATGGGGAGTTGCTGTGTAATGGGGTAAAGAGCTTTAGTTTTGTGAGATGAAAAAGTTTTGGAGCTCTGTTGCACAACGCCATAAATATACTTAATACCACTGAACTGTACACTAAAAAATGATTAAGGTAATATGATTTATGATTTTTATCACAATTAAAAATAATAAAACTATTTATTAAATGATATAACTTGTAAGCTGTCATGATAATGCGCAGTCATCGTGCTGATTAATTATGTACTGTGTTACAGACAGAACTATGCAGTTTGATGACGAGAGGGGAATCCTCATCAAGCTTCAAGAAGTTACTCTAGAGTCTGCTTTCTTGAGTAAAAATCTGGGACTTGTTAGGACTCATCTGCTAAAGGAAAAAGGGAAACTTGGTATCTTTTGCTGTATAATATTTGCTATTACCATTGGAGAATTATAAGATGTAAAAGCTGAAACATTATAAATTACACTTTAAAGTTGAAGAAAGGGAAATACAGACTTTAATCAAATGAAATTATTTGCTTAAGATCATACATTTAGTAATATGAGAATAACTGGAAAGAAACCATCTCTAGGCTCCCTCTTGACCCTCTTCTTGTACAATGGACTGAGCTCTCTAGAATTCACTTCTGAACTTCACTGTTCAAAATGCTGCCACCATTTTGGGCAGCAGGTGTATTAATCTGGTATTCTAAAACCCTGGATTTAAGGCCCCAGCACATTTCTATTATGCCCTCCTCCAACTCTTCCCCCCAAAACATATATGCACATTTATAAGACTTTGTTAATATCAACAAGCATAAAGTTTAAAGGACATCCATAACTTTCTAAACAAAACAAATACTTGGGTCCAATGGAGGTAACATCCTTTCTAATCCTTTACTATTTTTTATTTCAATCCTAATTGATGTACACATAAATTAACATGTTAGTTTTAAACCAAAAATGACTCAACCACAGAAACCCATCCCATTTCTTTACATCTGGAACCATATTTTCCTAGTACTTAGCCTGTGAGGCTTCAGACCACAGCAACCTCAAGTCCATCTGGCAATCTGTCCTCAACCTTCCTTCTCCAGGCTCGTTTTTTCTTTCTAATGCCCCTATATTACAAAGAAAGGTCTACCAGCAGGTCTAACCCGCCAGCAACTTTTCACAAGCAAAAACAGAGAGATTTTAGTCACAAAGTAAAACCTATATGGACTTCATTCTCCCAACTGAGCTACCAACCAGCAGTTAGTGGGTGACACATGAATTTAAAGATAGACCCTCTCTCAGTAATGACCTTCTATACCCTGAGATTTTCAGAATTCCGTCTAATTCAAGGTGTGGACAACATTAGCAGTGATAGTTTGGTAATTAGTCCAGTAGTCAATTTCACATTTTCAAGCAATAGTGACCAGTGATCATGGACCCTAAATTATTCAAATGCAAGCGTTTACTACTGTCTCAGACACATGGAAGCAGTCCATTTTAAATTATTCTCTGCTTACACCCATTTATTCTCATGTAACTGATGATTCACCAATTAATCTAATCTAGCGTAAAACTGATAGCAAAAGCAATTATGGCACTATTGGTTATTAATGGTAAAACAGGAATAAGACACGCACAAGATGCACTAATGAATGAATATATTTTATATAATAATACATATCCTGAAATATATTCAGATGCTATTTTGTAATCCTTTGCCATATATGATGTGTCAATTGATGAGATTTAAGAAAGATTCCTCTCTATATATTCTGGTTTGAATTTTTTTTCAGTATAGAATATTTACTATATTAAATATAGATTATCACCAGAAAAACAAAAATATTTATTTTTATAACAGGTATATAAAATAAGTCTAATTCAGTAATTTATTCAGGAATTATTACAAATAATCTTTATAATACTAAAAAAACTGAAATCAGGTAACCAAAAATAAAAACACTTACCTATTAGGATGGCTCAAATTAAAAAAAACTGACAATATTAAGTGCTGACAATGATATGGAACAACTGGAACTCTCGTACATTGCTGGTGGGGATACAAATGAGGGGATACGAATGTTTATAGCAGATCTGTTCATAATCACCAAAAATTGTAAAGAATCCAAATGTCTTTCAACAGTGACTGGATACACAAACTATAGTACACCCGCAAGATGAAATACCATTTGGGATAAGAAAGGATACACACACAATGAATCTCAAAGATGTCTGAGTGAGAAAAGGTCTCAAAGGTTCCATACTACATAATTTTATTTATGTGACATCTGGAAATGGCAAAACTTATAAAGATAAAAACCAGGTCAAGGGTGATCAAGATTAGGGATAGAGAGAGGATATAACTGTAAGGGGACAAAATGAGGGAGAGCTTGTTATGTTTTATTTTCTGGGATATAGAACTACTCTATCAGGACTGTAATAAGGGTTACATCAATCAATTTTAAACTCATAAAATTATATGACAAAAACGTCAATTTTACTTTATATAAATTCAAATAGTAATAATGAAAGAACGAGAGCATGCAAATATTCCAAAATGCTGAGTTAAAAATAAAAGGTAGACCTTCACTGGTGTGGCTCAGTGGCTGGGTTGTTGGTTTGATTCTTGGTCAGGGCAGATGCTTGGGTTTTGGGCCAGGTCCCCCAATCCTGCACCCTGTTAGGGGTGTATGAGAAGCAACTAATCAATATTTCTCTCGCACACTGATGTTTCTCTCCTTCTTTCTCCCTCCCTTCCTGTCTCTCCAAAAATAAATAAATAAAATCTTTAAAAATAAGGTAAAAGTATCAATTATTATTTAAAAGACACTTAGGAAATGTATAAACCAAATACAATGAATGGGCTTTGTTTTGATCCTGATTTGAACACAGACTTTTTTAGACAACTAGGTAAATTTGAAAACAATACTTAATGACATTAATGGTATTTTGTTCCTTGTTAGGTAGGATTGCAGTTATGTAAAAATTAAACTTGTAAACAAAATTCACACAAAAACATCTAGGGGTGGAATGATATGATTTCTGGCATTTGCTTCGAAATTCTTCAGAAGTGAGCAAACAAACAAAAATTCCAAAAAAGAAAAAAATAAGGGGAGGGAGGGGGAGAAAGGCAAAGAAAAGAAGTATAGCAAAACCAGAATGGCGCATGGATTTCTGA
Organism: Pteronotus mesoamericanus; assembly: GCF_021234165.1. NCBI lineage: Eukaryota > Metazoa > Chordata > Mammalia > Chiroptera > Mormoopidae > Pteronotus > Pteronotus mesoamericanus. The sequence goes on from NW_026555109.1 coordinate 2,869,486, forward strand.
TGCCATGCTGGTGGATCAGGGTTTATTGTGCTTTTAAGTATGGTTGCAAATGTTTATAATAATGCTGAGAGAAAAAAACCCAGCAACTTTGTCTTCATAAATACTCCCAAGAATGCCATCTAACTGTTTTTTATTCAATTATAAGATACATTAATTCTGCCTCATGGTTTTCATTAGGCTTTTATAATCTGCATCCAACTTTACAGAAAACCAAATCAAGGGAGAAAGAGTAATTCAAAACTGGCAGTTGTGATTCTACTCAAAAATAATGGCTTAAAGAATGCCTTTCAAATCTCATCTAATGCTCATAAATTAGTAAAACCATCATGACATGTAGAAATATTAATAATTTTCATTAACTTATCTGCTGCATACTCCTGTAAGTACAGATGGTAACAACAGAAAGAGATAAATGCTCAGAAAGTCTAAAGGCAGATAAAGTAATCTGAACAAATGGACAAGAAAGCTGCATAATATGAGAAGTATCTCTCTAATTTACTCTGGCATAACTCAAAATGTGAGAGTTCTACAAAAACACTCCCAACTAACTGGAAATGAGCTCTGACTGGCTGCCTGTTATATGGAAGGCACTACTGGGGAATCCAAATGAGGAAGCCCTGGCTCTCATCTAATTGGCATTAATAGGTGAGAAAATACTAAAACTCTTACTATGATTTTGGCTTAAAATAGTCCAATACCATTTAATGCTAGTGTGCAAAAACAATTAACACAGGTAAAAACAACAGAAAAAACTAAAAAGTAAACTAGCTGCAGCAGCAAGAGCCCCACCAGGGTGCAGGGGCATGTGTGACCTGTGGGGAGGATGGGGGCGTAAGGGGTGAATCAGCGCTTTTTGACAGCCCCTCAGTTGAGGTCTGAAGAGCTGGTGGTATTTCATATGTGGAGACAACAACTCCTGTCACTCAGAAGTCTCTCTTATTGATATTGAGAAAGGAGGGTTCCAAAGGGTGGAAGAGCAGTGGAAACAGGCTCTGAGCCTCTTTAGCACCTGGTCCTAACGATCTGACTGCCCCAAACATCTAGAAAGCTGCCCTGATCCTGCAGCAGCTATTGCATTACAAGGCGAGGTGACTGAGTAAAGCCCTCTCCCTCCCCAAAGAGGCCTGTGTCCTAATCCCCAGAATTTGTGAACTGTTACCTTGCGGAGCACAAGGGACTTTTGTGATTAAAATTAATGGCTTTGAGATGCAGAAATGATCCTGGATTACCCAAATGGGCTCAAATCTAACCACCTGAGTCCTTTAGAGTGAAGAAGCTTTCTTGGCTCAGGGCAGAGAGAGAGCTGGGACCACACTGGAGGGGTCCAAAGGATGCAATGTGGCTATTTTTCAAGGCAGAGGGAAGGAGCCAATGAGCCAAGGAATATGGGGTAGAAAACTTGAGAAAAGACAGTCTCCTCTAGGGCTTTGAGGTGGGGACACAGCCCCGCTGATTCCTTCATTTCATTCAGCTGGTGAGATCCAGCAGCATTAGGAACCTAATACAAAATCAGTGCGTTTCTCCCAGTTGTTAGGCCTTTGCCTGTGCCCTTTTCTCTGCTTCCCCCAATGAAGACCACTTCCATTCAATTAAAAGATGTGATCTGCCAAATCTCACATCCCCAGAACCCACTTAACCAACTCACCCTACTCCATATATTCGCTTAGTACCAACACCTCTCAATTTAGTCCTTGCCATTTGCAATTATTCTCTTCTTTAAAGTTTACACTTATTATTTATTAAATGCCAAGCACGATGTAAAGAATTTTTCATGGGTTTTCTCATTCAATTCTCCCAAAAACCCTATCAGGTAGACATGTTATGTCCATTTTTTAAACTGAAAAGTTCAAAATCACCCTGCTAGTAAATGCAGGATCCAGGATCTGAAGGTAGGCAAACTGACCAAGGAGTTAGTCCCCGAAACTGTGACGCTATCTGTCTCCTAAGTGAGAAATTTAAGTTCCAAGATTTTGTACATTTATTAACACAATACTCCCACTGTTTAGCACAGAGACTATTAATAGTTGCTGAATATCAACCTATAGTGCAAAGATAGATTTTCCTCCTACTATTCTTTTTTTTAAAGAAAACTTTATTATGAGAAGTTAAAATACATACAGAAATAGAGTAATGATATAATGATTCCCTAAACACTCATTCACCAATTTCAATACATTAAAGTAGGGCCTATCTTAATGCTAATATTTAATCAATTTAATTTATATTATCTGGTAGAAACAGCCCCCTTCACTATTATTCTTTTTCGGAATCACATGTTCTTAGTTCTTAGCACATGTTTATTTATCTGTGCTAACACAAATTTTTAAAAGAATAACCTTGAAATGGTTATTATCTTTCCAAGCAAAACACAAAGCAAGGAAACTATAAAGGGGAGACTGATTTTTCTTCCCCTAGATAAAATTAAATTTTTCTTCAGTGCATAAGTACCATAAACAAAGTTAAAAAATGGGAAAAACATAGTTGTAACATACTATATAACAAAACATTAGCACCTTCAGTGTATAAAGAATTCTTACAAATCAATGAGAAAAGGACCACAACCCAAAGGCATGTTTTCTGGAAAAGTGGGTACAGAGATGAATAGTTTCCCCTACTGTTCTTAGGTGACAAAAAAACAAGGACTCTCATCTTACTGTGTTTTTCAACATACTTTCTCTAGTGCTGTAGAATTTAGGAGCAAGAAACACTGTATAACAGAAGGAAAAACAATTCTCACCTGTAATTAACCTTGTTCAAAACTGTGTGGCCCTGGAATCCAGTACCACAGTAAGTCTGAGAGTATGAAAAGCTTTTGGCTTCAGAATCCTTCCAGGACACCAGGACAAGTACTACCACCTTATAGCATGACCAGAAGCCTATGGACCAGGCAGGTGTCCAGTTCTCAGTCCTGTTGCAGGTTAAGATTAAGAAAAGGTGAGTAAAGAAGGTTGAGAGTTTATGTAACAGAGGGCTTCAAAACAAAAACAAATCATCCAGCCCCTGGTGGAAGACATCTTAGCCCTTGGATGCGGGCCTACGGGAATGTAGTTCCATTCAGTGAGAAAATGTAGTCTGCGGGCCTGAGGGACCACAGGGTGCCTTGAAGGAAGTTAAGTTCCCAGTGACCTAGCAGAAGGGTTCAAAGTTCTCAAACTCCTTGAGAAACAGAAACTATATTCTCTCTTCAAGAAAGGAAAATAAGATGAGAAAGGAAAAACTGTATTCTCAATCACCAGACAAAGACTATTTTAGGAAAAAAATGAGATTCCTGGATGAGGGTCTCCTAGTCTTTTAAGATCTTAAATTTATACTTCAAAAAAGTTTGAATCACATCTGCCCTAAATGTTGAATCTGAACTTAGGCCTTCAGCTCTATCTTTCAAATAACAAAAATATAGGGGATAGAGGAGCAAGTTAAACCATACTATATAAAAAGGTAAATTCAGAATGTGAGGCATCTATAGACAACCAAGTGACACCAATAAATCATTGGCATTAAAGAAACACGTAAGTACTGCTTTATGCCCTGGTTGGTGTGGCTCAGTGGACTGAGCACCAGCCTGGGAACCAAAGGGTCACTGGTTCAATTTCCAGTCAGGGTACATGCCTGGGTTGCAGTCCAGGTCCCCCATAGGGGGCACACAAGGGGCAATCACATCGAGGTTTCTCTCTTTCTCCTTCCATTCCCCTTTCTCTAAAAATAAAAATAAAATCTTGGAGGGAAAAAAAAAAACCCCACATAGGTACTGCTTTAGACAATGGTAGGCAAACTGTGGCCCAGCCCACCAGCGAAATTTTAAACAAATAGCTGTGAAAACAAAATTTTATTGGAATACAGCCATGATAATTCATTTACATATCATCTATGGTTAACTTTTCAGGACAAGACAGCTGGGTAGTTGCAACAGAGACCACATGGTCTACAAGACTTAATAGAGTTAGCATCTGGCCCTGTTAGGAAAAAGCTTGCCAAACTCCTGTTCTAGATTTAAAAAGACAATAGATGCTCAAGATTCTGATTCACACAGACCAACAGTAAGAGTAAGTGCATTTCTGAGCCAATCACTGAAATCTGGCTGTGGACTGGGTTTTAGGAAACAATAAGGAATTATTGTCAATTTGATTAGGAGGTGATAACGGTATTATGGTAAACAAGAAAATGGCCCTGTTTGGGGAGGTGCCTACTGCACTTTCTAGGGATGAAATATTATGTTATCTGGAATTTAAACTACTGCAACAACAGCAAAAAGCCTAAAAGCAAAAAGGTGAAGCAGGTTTGTCTAAAAAAGACATTATTTTAACAAACCGTTAAATCTATTCGATGTTCATTATAGTTCATTATATGTTTGCTTTAATAAAAAAGAAAGATAATCAGAACTTTGATCAAAAAGTTTATCACCACAATCATTCTCTCAAAGCACGTCTCCCACCACACCCCATCCCTCCTTATACTGAGTCTAGCCTTAGCACATAATTTGCTTCCATATCTATGAACATAGTTACATTTTAAACTTATCTTTGCCAATGATGTTTACCACTAAGAATATCCCATTACACTTGTCTGCCTATATAAATTCTACTTTCTGCTCAAGGTTCAGTGCAAATGTGACCTCCCCCAAGACTTCCAGTTAGAATTTGTCTTTGTGCTCTTTTCTGTAAACCCACAAGAGCAGTATAAAAACACCTTACACAGAGTAAGCTCCACATACATACTATCTGGTCCAACCTAATCAAGGCTTTCTTGCCCTGAGCTATTTCACTGACGAAAGAATTTAAATTAATGAATTCCTGTAAGCAAGATGGTTGTCATGTTTAACCAACACTCTCTCTTTTTTTGCAATCATCACCTGAGGACATGCTTGTAGAGGGGAAGGGAAAGAGAGAGGGGGTAAAGAAAAACATTGATGTGCGAGAGAAACATCAGTTCGGTTGCCTCTTGTAGGCGCCCCCAGCAGGGGACTAAACCCGGAACCTTGGGATGTGCCCTGACTGGGAATGGAGCCTGCAGTCTTTTGACTTATGGGACAATCATCCAACAAACCGAGCCACACTGGCCTAGGCTAACCAATGCTCTCTTAATAAAATGTCTAATAACCAAAGTTTACCTCTGGCTGAAAAATGCTCTAGAGAAGACTGTCAAGATCACTTGATTCTTGTCCTCTTATTATTATGATAGCCAGGCTAACTGCAGGTACAAAGCCCTTCAACAACTTCACTAGGAACAGCTGACACAGGTTGGAATTTTGAAGAGATCTTACTAGAAAAAATAAAGAGGAAAATGAGCAGAGAATTTTAAAGCTTAAACAGTATCGGGTCTCTCTACCCGTATTATCTTCTAACTTCCTGCTGCCCATTGTTTAAGGCCAGCATGCATAACCATCAGAGCTCTCTAGGACCAGTGTTAATAGGACTCTCATTAGCAAGGTCAAGTGGTTCAGAATATTTCTGAACAAAAATCCACCAATTAGAAAATTTAACTTTGCAAACTATGCTTTTGAAATACAGTGCTTCTCCACCAGGAAGGCTGCTTAGGAGTTTCCAGTTTCTCCTGGGAGTTAGTTCAAGAAAACAAGGAATTTGGGCAAAGAAGGGCAAACTGCAGGCGCTGTTTATATTAGCATTTCAATAAATTGCATGAGACTGTAGAGAACAAACTTCATTTACAGGGAAAATTACATAAGTACGGTAATTAAGACCTACATTTTACATAAGTCAATCCAACTGATTTAGTGATACCCCTTCGTTTTTAATACAAGACTTCTCCCTAGGATGTTTAGCAAAATTAATAACCTGCTTTAAAAAATGGCTACAATTCATTTTCTTATGAGTTCAATATTAACAAAGTAAGCTTGGCATCAAGAAGGTGTATTAAAAAAACCGTGCACCTATTTAGGGTTTCCACAGTGAAACAGCAATGACCATATTTCGCGTAATCTAGGCAGTAAAAGAAACAGCTCCAAAACTTCAAATGCGTCACCAACGGCTTCAAAGAAAACTAAGCTAAAAACACTGGCAAATGCCAGAAGTTTTTATATTTCTTTGGCAGCTTTTGGTCTCCTCACACACAGGAATCTCTAAAACTAAAAACAATTCCGAAAAATGTTAAGCCTCATTCAACGGAGAAATCCTTTTTTAAAATCTATCCTCTTAAGTATTTTTTCCCTTACTGGGAAGAAGCTGTCTACCTAACCTGAAAGCAGGTCCTATTTCTGTTCTCGCCCATTCTGGCAGTAGTGTCCGCCTCACGCGGAGTGGAACCAATCTGTGGACGTGTTTAACGGCCCCGCGTCCCCTCCGTTCCAGCAGGTTCCGAAAGCTGTCCGCGTCCCCTTCCCGGCTCAGGCTCTGCCCCCCCCCCCCCCCCCCCCCCGCCTCTTCCCCACCTTCCTGGACCCCGCGGCCCGGACTCAGCCCCGGAGCAACGCGCCGCGCCGCGCGGCGAACGGACAGACCGCCTGAGTCCCTGGGGTCCCTAGGGCAGCACAAGGAGAAGGCGTGGATAGCTCCCGGTGTTCGGCTCGGCCCGACCCCAGAGCCTCGCCAGCCGCAGGGCGCTGCGCGGTCGGGGAGGGCGGGACTGGGCAGCGGAGCGGAAGTCTCTGGCCGAGGATGACACAGCACCCTGGGAGGCCGCCCCGGCGGCGCCCTCTAGAGGCGGGATGCGGTACCAGCCCGCTCTGGCGTCGCCTCTTCCCTGCTCCAGGGGGCATGCACACACCTGAGGCTCCCGGCCTCAGACAAGTGTGCTTTAACACATCCCCTCTGATCGCTTATGGCCAGCCTTGACTACAGGTTGAGCCCAGACACACCTGGGGATACACTACATCAGCCACATGTGCACGCGCGCTTAGAAATGAGCCCTCATCTGGGGATGCATCCCCTAGGACATATCGGTAAGGCCTCACATTGGAACATCCATACTCACTCAGCCTGATACCATACTGGATATACATAGACAATCGTATAGTCTTGATACTGCCACATATTACCAATTCTTCCTTTAAAAGAAGAAAAAACCTGGTTGTAGAAGACAATGGGAGAAATTGTTTACCATCTCTACTCTGCTCCTAGGACTTAAACTGAGCCTAGAAATGAAAGGAATGAAGACCAAAAGCTGAAGGAGAATTTTTATCTAGAGATTTTGTCCATTCTGGGTTTAAGCAACGCTATTTTAGGGACTCGCATGACAGGAATGGCACAGAGATGGAGAGGACCACTTACGTCCCCTCCCTGACAAACACACAAATGTGTAAGCAATAATCTAACTTAACTAGCAATAATCTCCCTTAATCATTATCTGTCCCTTCAACTTTCTTATGTATGTGGGCTGGTTGAAATCTTGTTCCAATCTGATTTTTATTCACATTTCCAATAATGCTGATCTGGTTATGTTACAAACAGATATAAAATTTTAAAAAAATATATAAAAGATCAGATTCATAAGCCATAATGTTCATAGAATTTCTTGTCTTAGGATGTTCATGATTAAACTAAAATATTTTAAAAACCTTGTCTAGCATATATTTTTAAAGAGTGGCAATAATCTTACTTTTTTCTAAGGGAAGATTAATTTTGTTTTTATTTATTTATTCGTTTATTTATTAGGGAGCTCATGTCAACGGGGAAGTGAGGCATATACATAATTTCTCTGGAAAAGGAAAATTAAAGATGGTCACAAAGTGATTGTTAAATTGAATGTACTCTCAGGCAAGACTGGGAGAGTCTGATTCAACATAGACTAGCTGCTGTGGAATGAAGTCTTCAGTTTAACTGTCAAAAAATAACTCACAAATAGTTCAAACTAGTGGTTTTCAAAATGTGGTCCCAGACCAGTAGCTTCAGCTACTGAACACAGGATGCAGAATCTCAGGCTACACCCCAGACCTTCTGAGACAGCAACTCTGAGGATAGGGTCCAGAGATGTGCATTTTAATGAGCACTTTGGATGTACATTCAAATTTGAGAACCATGGTTTATTGAAGATTTGCTCAAGTTACTCTCAAATTGTATTGTCTATGTGAATCCAGGTACTCTCAAATTATATTGTCTGTGTGAAGATCTTGTTTAAAAATGCAGATTCTAAATGCGAAATAGTTTGAATATAAACTGTAATTGAAAAATAAAATTTAAAAAATGCATTTCTAGTTTGGGTAGTCTAAAGGAGGATCTAGACTCCACAGGATTTACTTGTGTCTGAGCACACACAAGGGCATGGTCACTGTAAACATGGCTGCCCTGCAGAGGCAGGGTGGGGCTGCCCTCAAACACTCAAAAGGCAAATAGATTCTCAAGAAAACTGATTGAGTCCTGACCAGTGTGGCTCAGTTAGTGGGCATCAGCCCACAAAATGAAAGGTCACCAATTCCATTCCTGGTCAGGGCACATGCCTGGGTTGTGGGTTCCATCCCCTGTCAGGGTGTGTATGAGAGGCAACCGATCCAAGTTTCTCTCCCTCTCTTTCTCCCTTCCTTCTCCTCTCTCTAAAAATAAATAATACAATCTTTTTTAAAAAAGGAAAGAGAGAAAACTGATCAGTTTAGAAGAATCCTTGGCTTGTCAGCTTAGGATTAGTGGGTTACACAGGAGCCTTGGAAAGCCAACTGCTCTAGTGGGGTTAGGAACTGAGTTGGTTCACTGAGGCTGTCAGGTTGCATCCAAGTGGTACAGGTGAATCAGTCACTGAGAAGAGTTGCACCCACCATCAGCTCTTTTCCTCCTCACTGTGATCCCTTGCTCTGCCATCTGCAATCTCCCACATCCTCCAGGCTCAGGGTTCTGTAACCAATACATTGCTGTGCCTGGGTTCAAAGCTCAATGAACATTTCCTTTAACAACTCAAAGAATGTAAGCTAGCAAATTGTCTTTAACTGCAATTATCCAGTTTGGCCATTTTTGTTATGTAAATCCAAGTGAGTAATTGCCAAACTCTATAGTTCAGACTTTGGTGTCATAAGGTAGATGCCTAATTTATATTGGACTAAATATACTGCTACTTAATATTATGTAAGAGGCCAACCGCCATCTCCTTGTTACTCCTACCCTATGCCTTCAGCATCACAAGTATCACACAACAGATGGGAAAATATCTTCTGGATCTCCTAAAACTATAATTATAATGTTAATTAGAGACTATATAAGGAGCTTGAGATCTAACTAAATAACACTGTCAAATTTACTGAAATACTATCAAATTATTCTAGTAAATCCATCCTACCTCTTGTTTTTGAATGGCTCATGAGCTCAGAATGAGTTTTACATTTTTAAATGCTTGAAAAAAATCAGAATAAAAATACAATACTTTATGACATATGCAAATGATAAGAGATTCAAATTTCAGTGTCCCTAAATAAGTTTTATTGAAAATACAGTCGTGCTCATTCATTTATTTGTCTATGGTTTCAATTGAGACCACGAGGCCTACAAAGCCTAAAATATATACCATCTGCCCTTTTATAGAAAGTTTGTCTATCCTGCCCTATACTCTTTTGCTCCAGCCTCTGTCGTAATCTCTACCTCCCCACTCTGTAACAGTTGATTTATATGACTGTTTACTTACTGAATTTTATGAGGGTAGACCTATATTCTTTATGAGCCCCAAGCACTTTCCACCATGGTACACAGGCATTCAATAGTATTAACTGAAGTTTATTTTTTGATCAATTACCTTATGTAAATCAATATGAACTTAACAAAAAGGCTTTACAGTAAACATAGGATCCATTAACTAGGCTAGTTTAGAAAATTTGTGTGCAAAAAGTAGGAAAAAAATGTATTCTGTAAATAATTGGGTTCCTTGCTAGCATTTCTAAACCTAGTTCTTAAAAAATTGTTGTTCAATTTGAAAGCAGCAGGGGGATTTTTCTGTCTTTTTATTCTGTCAAGTTATTTTACTTAATACAACAGGTCTCATTGCTAAACAATTTTCCTGGCAAAGTAATTAATGAGCAGATAATCCAACCTCATGAAACTAAGTTCATTTGCAATAAATTCAATCTGGTATTTCTGGAATTAATGTTTTGAAGATGATGTGCATTGCTGTCAGATATTTAAAAATAAGGCATTGACCTTTCTCCACAAATAATATGCATTATCTCTTCTAAAAAGTCTATGGAATTTTCCAAACAATTGCAGTTGAGATGGTCTATGCTATTCTCACACATCTTTTATAAATTTAGGAATAACAAGCAAAGACTGAAGTGAAGTGCTGTATGAGATTATTTCATTAGTTTTGGTAAATACATTTTTAATCATGAATAAGATCATGATTGTAAGAGCTCCCAGTAAAAAGTAACCTAACCAGCCAAATATTCCATCCACCATAAAAAAAGCTAATTACATTGCAAAGAGGCCAAAAACCAAACTCTAACTCTATAGCATTGCTGCAATTCTTCTTCTTAAGATGAGGATCAAGTTATTTTGTACTGCTCTCTAAACAGTAACTTTTAAAAGGAAATAATGCTTACCGAGTGCCTAGAAATGTAGACATTACAAAATGAAATAGAGCCTAATTCCTATGAACTCTCAGTATAGGAAAGACGACACATGAAGAGTTCTTATGTTCTTTGGCACAGTACTCTTTCTCATTTTATTCTTTGAACAATAGTATGAAGCAGAGGTTATCACTAACATTTTACATATAAACTGGCTCCAAGGGGCTCAACAACCCATTCAAAGGCACACTACCATGAATCAAGTGCCAAAATTTGAACCCATATCCAGCTGAACGTAAAACCTGAGCTCTTTAACTTGAGGGTTAAACAGGAAAGCAGGATAGTATATGATGAAACATATGTCATCTGGACAAATAATTTCTTTTACATTTGAACATATTCATTAAAAGTGCTTGTTCCAATGAACAACCCTGTATGAGGTGTATCCAGAAGGTATCCAGCCATGTAATATAAAAAATAGAGACATTTACTGAAAAAGATATAAGATACAAGAAACACTGTACATAGGATAATGGTGCCTCAGTCCCCGTCAAAATAGTTGCCTTGGGACCTCACACAGTTCTCTCAATCTCCAGCAGCCACCCTGTTGTATTTTCCTGAATCATCAATGGTCTGAAATCTTCTCCCCTTCAAAGGTGATTTTAGTTTTGGGAAAAGCCAGAAGTCGCAGGGCACCAAATGTGGACTGTAAAGGGGCAGAGTAACCTGGGTGATTTGATGTTTTGCCAAAAAACTCTTCACTAAATATGATGCATGAGCGGGCATGCTGTCACGATGAAGCTGCCAATCACCTGTGGCCCATAGCTGCGGCCTGAATCATTTGAGTAGTTTCCACGGAGGAATGTTCAAGCTTAACTCAAAATGTGATACAGGTTTGGTGCTTTACTCGCTTAGTCATTTTGAATGTGACGGCCACAGTATACATGCTCACCCAATGGCATCTACTGGCCCCCACTGATTAGTACAGTGAAGCCATTGTTGTTCACACATGCACAGTCCAGTCCACTCTCCTTGGCTGCCAGGTTACAGTGATGTCATGGTGAACCATTCTCATATTAACAATGGTTAGATTTTTCCCAGACAGACCTAGTACATGCAGTTCTATCCATAAAGAGCTTTTGTATACATGATCACATAATCTTTACTCCTTCCAGCATTATAAAGGCTAGGAAGAGAATTTCCCCCACTTTACAGATGAGGGAAAGAGGTTAGATGGCTTGACCAAGACCATATGATAAACATGTGGTTTGTCTTTGCCCAGTTAGGTACCTCTAGCACAAAACCATCATTGGACAAAATCAGATTTATTGGCATTTGCAATGGGGGAGACTGCACATCAGGGGAACCCTGAAATGACTCACCAAAGAAAGAGGAAGTTCAGAGATTTGGGGGAGGAGAGGAAATGAGGTGGAATTGAAAGGAAATGGTGTTTCAAAAGCTTGAGGCAAAAGAGGGATGTGTGCAAAGGGTCAACATCAGATTCTTTATGAGGCTTTATATAAGCATCCAAAGCAATTCACTTTTATAACTTTTTACAGTATACTTCTGCATAAGATTTAGTAAAAAACAAAAAGGTTAAGCATGTAAGTATGTTTAAAGACCACTGGTTTAGTTTAAACCTTGCATTTCATAGAAGAGAAATTAAACAAGAATGACAATAATCACCATTATTTTTATTAGAAGCAACTGAAGGATATAGGAATTGACTCATACCAGATTTTTGGTAGCTAAAGGCAGGATTGGAAGTGTTTGCATTTAACTGAATTGTTGTAGCTTAAAAAAAAAGTTATTCCCTTGAGGCTGGCCCTAGCATAGATCTCACCCTCCTGGTCTCTGTTCTTTCCACCATACCACTTTGTTTACTGAAGTCTGCAGATTCTATAGACCAGTATTGTAAAAGTTGCCACCCATGTCAGAAAGTTCTAGAAATCTAGATTTCTAGATTTCTTCCAGAAAAATCTCAAGTCTATTCATTAAAATTAATGCTATAAAAATGTAACTGCTGAGACAAAACTGTTTTTAAATAGTGAATAAAAGTTCAATTTAAATCTACAGAGGAAACTTTTTCCCACTTATCACAAATAGAAAGGAGAAAGCTTTATTGGTCCTTAAAAAAATGCCACATATTTGAAAATAAAATGATTAGAAACACAGGATGCTCAAACCAGTTTTGGTAAACAGTATAACGGTTGCGCTTTCTGAGCTAATCAAACTCAGAACATAAGTGATAAATATTTAAATCTGAGGTTGTTTCTGGGTCATTTAATTACAGGATAAAAAACTTCAGGAAGTGTTGGGAAATGCCCTGCCTGGTTTAAGGAGCTGTAACCCTGCTGACAGGCTGGAGGGCCCCAATGCTGGAAATAATCAGGAGGCCCTGGAGAAACAGGCTTCTGAGGAGACATAACCTCTCCCTGCTGGCAGGGGTGTAGCTCCTGGCTCTCTGCTTTGCCTTGTGATGGTCCCTGTCAATGACAGGTAAGACCCCTCGGGGGAGGGTCAACCTAAACCAGGCATCAACTGGTATAGGCAGCAAAGAAATTGGGGGACACAGAGAAAGGGCAAAAAGGCCCATACCTCTCGACTTGGCTTGGACATGGCTGGAGTCCTTACCATAGTCGAAAAGCGGTCTTCTTATCTCTTGGTGGTTCCCTCTCCACACCTGGCTCAGGCTTGAAACAGTGCAGGAATCAGCCCTAAATCAGGTCTGGCAGTTCCCGGGGAAATTAGGCCTAAAAGTAAATCCTTTGAAGTGTGTTTTGTTCTTCCCTCAGATCTCTGGCCAGCTCATGCTGTGAAGTACATTTACATTATTTACACGCCTTACCCTGTATAGTTAGGTGCTTGCCCTTATCTTTAGTCTCTTTTGTTTATACTGGTCTCCTCTTGGACCCATGTAAATCAGTGTGTTCCTGTCATTTGTCTTCTTAAAGGCATCATCTATTCTCTGTGAAACTTAAGATACTAATGTAATGAAATAACATATGCATTCCTGTTACCTAGCTGCACTGATAAGATTTTCAATAAAAGCCTTGGAACAAAGGGCAACGGAGCCTTTCCCACTAGAGGGATGTGCCACAGCCTTCTCCAGTAAGAGGGAAGTACCCCCTGTGCTCTCCCGGCAGAGAAGTGTTTGCGACGTTTTGTTTATCTCCCTCATCCGTGACAACCCCAGGACAGGCTCTGCGGGATTCAGAGCCCTGCTCCCATCTCAGCTGGCCCCTGCCGGTTTCCCTCAGATTTAGGGAGCCCTGTGCTCCCTGAGGCATGCTCCTTCCCTCCAGCGCAGCGGTTGCTGCCCTGGCGGGGAAGAGCGGCGACCCCAGCGGCACTCCCCGGTGGTGGCGTGCCCCGTCTAGCTTCCGCCACGCAGCGCAACAGAAAAGTAAGGGGTATCATTTTTAAATTAAATAATATTATGTGCCAAGCATCGATCTAGGGCTTTAGATATCTTTTTTTTTTTTCATTTAAATTTCCTAATAATCCTATGGAAAAGGTCATATTATACCCACCCCTCAGCCCCATTTTATAGACGAAGAATCTAAGTTGTTTGCTGTATTCATTTCCTAGGGCTGCCATAAATTATCACAAACTGAGTGGCTTCATATATAAATGTTGTTCTGGAGGCCAGAAATCCGAAATCAAGGCAAAGGCAGGACTACCTCCCTCTGAAGGCTCTAGAGAAGGATCCTTCCTTTTCTTTAAAATTTTGGTAGCTCCTAGTCTTCTTTGGCTTGTGGCAGCAGCAGTTTAATCTTTGCCTCCATCTGCCCATGGCCTTCTTTTCTCTGTGTCTGTGTCTTTTCCTTTTTTATAAGACACCAGTCTTTGGATTTAGGGCATACCCTAAGTCCAGTATCATTTCCTCTGTAGATCTTTAACTAATTGTATCTGTAAAGACCCTATTTCCAAATATAATCACATTCTGAAGTTCCAGGTAGACATGAATTTTGGGGGAGAGTATTCAACCCACTATACTTGCCTAAGGTCGTACAACTGGTAAATGGAACAACATTCAAATCCAGTTGTAACATAATTTTCTTGCACATTCAAACTTTGTGCACCCAAATGCCAGCTATTTCCAGACAACCACCTCTTGGTCACACAGCATATGGAATTTACTGAAGATTTAAAGCATGCTTCAGAAAAAATTTTGCATTGCACTTCAGTAGTTCAGCCAATAATCTCAAAAATGCTGCCTCCCTACTTCTTTTCACTCAGCTTTGCTCTGGGGCCCCCAGTGTCTAGTCTGTATGGCAAAGCAAATTAGTAAACACTTTTGGTTCCCAGAGTTTCCCTTATGGTATCTCATTCCCACCAGCGCACCTTATCACAGCTTTATTACAAACACATCCATGTTTCTCTTGAATAAAGATTTCTCTGTGATGCCACATGCATTCCTTTATTTAGAAAGAAAATTTATTTCAAATAATGGAAAAATTTGTTAAGTAGAAGGCAAAGTCTCTCTCCTCTCTACTTCTACTACTCATAAAAACTCAATGCTAAGATAAACTGTAATTCCTATAAATTTAAAGACTGGAATATGAAAGAATATGTGAAGAGCCTTAATATTTGATAGTCTTCTCTTGGTTCCTCACTCTCCTTGTCTGATTCATTGCAACCAAACTGTCCCACATGGGGCCTTTGCTCCTTCTACTTTGAACTAGAGATCAGTTTCCAATTAGGATTTTGTGAGGAATGTTATCCTAAAAGAGGCCATCACCAAAATTAATATATTCTTTGGGTAGAGTTTAGAGGTAGGAGAGACCATTTAAGACAAGGCATTTTAAAATAAGGCTGCAATATTCAACAATCATATTTGGTATATATTAATGAATATTTAAAGTAATATTAAATGTCTCGCTCTACTGAAAATCAGGGTTACTTAACTCTTGAGATCCTTCTATTTGGGTCAATGTGGTAAGTGCATCGGAGCTTCCCTCTATGTATAGCATAGCTGATCCTTCAATGGAACTTACGTCTCAGCAGAACTCTTCGTTTTCCCCTGGATGCCTGGCAAAGCTTCTATCATCAATATGAGGTCCAAAGAAGAAGGCAAAGGCAGCTGAACCAATATCTGTTCTAATGAAGTAGAAAAAAAATTGACTTGATTCTATGTTTCATTGCCTCCAGGAAGAAAAGATTCACCAACTGAGGGAGAATTTTCAACACAGAAGGGAAGAAATGCCCTGACAACCTGTGACAGCTGCAAATGTATAAGATGTAAAGGAGTGACTCCCCACAAAGTACCGTGGAGAGGGGACTGAGGTAACCTAAACTGCAAGCTACCCAAGGGCAGGGATCCCATCTGCTTTCATTTTCTGTTGTATCTACAGCAGCTAGCACACTGCTCGTACATAGTCAGTGTTGAAAAAAAATATTTTGAAAGAAAGTAATAGGAATAGCATGAGGGATCCTTGTGATAGAATTGTTCTGTACCTTGACTGTGGTGATCATGCAAATCTATAAATGTGATAAAAATTGCA
Organism: Pteronotus mesoamericanus; assembly: GCF_021234165.1. NCBI lineage: Eukaryota > Metazoa > Chordata > Mammalia > Chiroptera > Mormoopidae > Pteronotus > Pteronotus mesoamericanus. Next base: position 2,885,422 of record NW_026555109.1, read on the forward strand.
CAGAACAAAACATGGAAAACGAGTACATGTAAGACTGGTGCCATCTGGATGAGGTTGGTGGATGCACCAAAGTCAACATCCTGGCTATGATAATGTACTCTAGCTATGCAAGATCCTACCACTGGGGGAAACTTGGTGCAGGGTATATGAGATCCCTTTACATTGTACAACTGCACGTGAATCTACAATTATCTCTAAATAAAAGACAGTAATGTAAGAGGAGAAACAAACTCAGACTGGAGACATTAATCTAAAATGTAGTAAGAATGGGGTCAAGATGGACTATGGCTTTGAAAAGCTGTATTCTGTTTAAAAGAGAGAGGCCATGAGAGGGGAGGCACACTAATTGAAGAGACAGATAAATGTGTGGGAATTTGGGGTGCATCTCAGTAGAGGAGGATAAAAAAAGAAATGGAGAGCTGTGATATTATTGCTCCAGTTCAGTACTGTCTACTTGGTCAGGTAGGGGAAATGAATAATGGGTCTCAAGATTCAAAATACATTAAGAAAAAAATGTAATACTACATTAAAACAGGGAAGAGTTGTAGCAGTAACACATGTTAAAGAAACCAAAAAGAACCCCAGACCGCCTTCTGGGTTTCACCATCAGGGAGGTGAAGGATGATGATTAGGAATCTCAGAGTTCCTCACTGGCAACTCCTCCCATGTTTCTTTTGATACCCCCCATCCAGCTCCCTACAATTATTAGCAATAAAAACCTTAAAATGAATAAAAAAGATGGTAAATAATACTGGGAACTAGAAGACAGTCTTCCAGTTGAGTCTCCTTAGGGAGGAAACCAAGGAATGAAGAGGGTGTCTGTCTGAAGGTGGAAAAGAAGGAAGAAAAAAAGAGAGCCAGCATGGTGCATATCCAAAATCTGCAGAGTTAGAAATAGTTTTTCTTTATCCTTAAAAGAAAAGTACTGTTTTAAAGAAATTTGTTTAAAAAAAAAAATCAACAAGCATATAGCGTACCTATTATCTGCCAAGCTAAGCATTATAGGAACCTAAATAAGAGTAAGACAGCTCCTGCCCCTAAGAGATCTATATTTGTTACTGTTATTTGGGACCATTTAAGAAATGTTTGAAACACAGCACTTTCTTTTCTGATGTAACTGAAGCATCTTGAGTTATAATTACTGATTTACAAATCTTACGCAGATCTGCACTCCCTCCCCCCCAAAAAGTGTAGAGAATCAAATTCATCTCAGTGTGGGATCTATCTACCCTATTCTCTGAACCTGGGTAACTCTAGAGTGAGGTTTTATTAAATGGTCCTAAAGTTAAATAGAAGCCATGTACTAGAAAGGATTAATTGGTCATTTTAATTTCATTTTAAAGGGAATGAAAACACAATCATGAACTTATCTATTAAAAAGGCAATATAACATTTTTATCAGTTTGTATAATAATTTTACTGCATAAAAAAATTAGAGATCACATAAATCATAAGGTCAACAACATATATAGAAGAATGAAACAAAACATGATTATTATGATCAAATAAAATGGAAAAAATAATCCAATTCTTAAAAATACCACAAATGTGTTTTCTTTTCAGAGAAAATTTACCTCTAGTGTTTCCTGGATATAGTAATGACTGTGGTTCCATTAAGCCAAATGGAAAACTGCTTTACAGTTAAAAACGTAAAAAAGCAACTTAACATAGATGTGTAGCCCTCTTAATACTGGATATAACAAATAAAGACATCAGGGTCCCTGCTTTTGCGTAAAGCATAGCTTGGATTTTCTATTAAAAGTAACAATTCATGAAGAATACTAATAATTTTCTATGTTATGAAACAAGTTGGAGAATCCAAAAATTATTGCAGGAGTGAACATCTTCCTATGGGGGAAAAAGGTATATAAATACACTAAATGTTAACATTTCCATTTTCATTCAGTTACTTGCCCTGTTCAAAACACAAAAGCATAATAAATATTTCCTTACAAATGATGTTCCTAGTACATTGTTTAAAAAAAAGATTTAAAAACCAAATATCTTAATTTACCTTTTGTTGTCATTAAATAAAAAGTCTAATATACAGACACATTTGATATTTATATATTGTAGGAGTTAGTTTGTCATTTCTTATTCAAAGTAGATGTTTAATAGTACTAGTCTATACAACACGGCTCACATCCAAAATGCAGGGTAAGTTCTACTGTAAGCTGCTCAAGATGATTTTTTTCTCTTTTTCTTTTTGATTAAAAAAGACATTCTGAGAATTTTAGAATTTATATTTGAATGGTCTGAAAAAAAAAACAACCACGTCAAGCGTTCAAGAGAACATTGCTGGTGCTGTAATCTTTTTGCATGTCTTTGTTTTCACAGAAAGAAAATACAATAAAATAAACACTTAAGACTTTAAAATGTTTAAATGTAACTACATAATATTCATGCATACACACATATAAACTAAAAAAAATGGAGGAAAAAGGATCAGACATCTTTCTTTTGCATTTGTTCCATCTTTCTTCTCAGGAGACCATAATTCTCCTTAGTCCCTGATGCAGTGGGGTCAAGTTGAAGAGAGATTTCATAGTGTTTTTTGGCCAAGTCTAGATGTCCCCAGCGATGATAGAGCACAGCTGAAATAGCAATAGATGAATTTCATTGGAAATGTCTCTGACTAACTTGCAGTGTTCCCAACCATTTGTACAAAGAAATAATAAAGAGCCTCTGAAACCATTTTCAAAAACCATTTTCATTGTTTAAAATAATATTGTTTATGCCACAATCTTTATTTATTGTAATCACACTCCCATGTGATTGTTTAACCACCCCCAGTTAGTCCTGGAGTTCTTTGTATCATTAGACATGACCCATCTCCCTACAGCAACATTATTACATAAAGTAAAAGGAAGAGGACATTAAGCTTCTCAATTCTGCCATGAAATTTCCAGGAAGCCAGACTGAATAGGGCTGGGCTCCCACACTGCTTGTAGTCCTGACTCTTTAGAGGACCAGTTGTTTACTTTAAATAAAGATTCCCCTATACCTTTTGGCAAAATAATGGCTTGCTTGTTGTCAGCTGAAAATAAGGGCTCTCATATCAAAACCTGACCATAAAATGATAGTTAAAATAAATCTCAGTATTAGAATGGTGAGCCTCTGGAGATTATAATGATTTTGTAAGTAAAACTAATTTTCTAGATGGGAAAAGAGCAACGATCTATGTGTCGACTTTTTGCAATGAGAAGCTACGGTCTGTAGGAAACAGATTTGGTAAAAAAGAAAGAAAGTCACATGACTGGGCATTCCAAACATCAACATACTGTGCTCTAAAAATATTAATTATTGAGATGTGTAATGGAATAAAGGAATTGTAGGAAATATATTTTTGTAAATGCATTTTTAGCCAATGCATAGGAGAACATAAAAAAGCTAAGACCAGGCTAGAATGGAAGGTCCACTATGGAAGGTGAGAAAAGGATGTAAGTTAGACAGCAAACTTCCAAAGCACATCTCAGTTTAACCTTGTTAGGATCCCTCACACAAAGAATGAATATCTGAGTTTTATCATTGGAGTGGGTGATTTGGGGGGTTCTGATTATATAATTAAGATTTCTGGCTTCTGGACAAGATGGAGGCATAGGTATATACGCTTCCCCTCACTGCACAACCATTAAGAAGGAACACAACTAACTTAAAAAGAAAAACACCCAGAACTGCCAGAAAATCAGCCAGAAAAATCAGCCAGAAAAGCACCCAGAACTGTACAGAAGGCTGACAACCAAGGATTTAAAGAAGATATATTCATCCACACAGGTAGGAGGGGAGGAGATGGGGAGTCTCAGTGGCGTGATGTGGTGGTGGTGAGCCGGTGGTGAGATGGCTAGGTGGCAGCAGCCAGCAGAATGGGCAGTCCCACATTCACAAGCAATGGATAAAAGTCAGGGAGACATCTTGTGAGCAAGCAATCCCAACCCAAGGCCACTCCATGCTGCCCAGGGCTCCAGTGCTGGGGAAAAAACAAAGCCTCATAACTTCTGACTGTAAATCCAGTGGGGGTTGGGGTGGCAGAAGAAACTGCAGGTTACTCAGGAGAGCCTAGTACATAGCAAACCCACCCACTCTGGGAACCACAACCAGGACAGCAGCTAGAGGGCCACCAGTTACATATGGGAAGTGGCAAAGTGACTGGAAAAGGGCCAAGTGCCAGAGAAGCCCCCAGAAATCAGCCGGTAGTGGCATTGTCCCCTCTTTGACCCCCCCCCCGCCGGCACAGAACCACAAAGCAGTGAGGCAGGTTTCCCCACCCTGGCGAATACCCAAGGCTCTGCCCCATACAACTTAATAGTTGTGCTAAGACAGGGAATCAAAAGCATAAGGGAAGAAAGGAAGGCTACACTAAGGGAAATAAAGATAAAATCTATAGAAAACTAACAGTGAAGAGAAAGAAGTCAGGATTCAAATCAATGACTTGGAACATAAGGAAGAAATAAACATTCAACCAGAACAAAATGAAGAAACAAGAATTCAGAAAAATGAGGAAAGTTTAAGGAGACTCTGGGACATCTCCAAAAAGGCCAACACCTGAATTACAGGGATGCCAGAAGGAGAAAAGGAAGAGCAAGAAATCAGAAACTTATTTGAAAAAATAAAGACAGACAACTCCCCTAATTTGGTGAAGGAAATAGACATACAAGTCCAGGAAGCACAGAGAGTCCCAAAGAAGATGAACCCAAAGACGTCCACACCAAGACACATCATAATCAAAATGCCAAAGGTTAAACATAAAGAAAGAATCTTAAAAGCAGCAAGAGAAAAGCAGACAGCTACCTACAAAGGAGTTCACATAGGACTGTCAGCTGATTTCTCAAAAGAAACTTTGCAGGCAAGAAGGGACTGGCAAGAAGTATTCAAAGTGATGAAAAGCAAGGACCTACATCCAAGATTATTCTATCCAGCCAAGCTATCATTTAGAATGGAAGGGTCATTTACCCAGACAAGGTAAAGCTAAAGGAGTTCATCATCACCAAGCCCTTATTATATGAAATGTTAAAGGGTCTTATTTAAGAAAAAGAGGAAGATCAAAACTATGAACATTAAAATGGCAACAAACTCACAGCTATCAACAACTGAATCTAAAAAACAAAAACAAAAAACAAAACTAAGCAAACAACCGTAACAGGAATAAAATCACAGATATGGAGATCATTTGGAGGGTTATAAGTTGAGGGGGTAAGGGAAAAAATGGGGGGAAAGTTGCAGGGATCAAGAAGCACAAATTGGTAGGTACAAAATAGACAAGGGGATGTTAAGAATGGTATAGGCAAAGGGGAAGCAAAAGAACTTATATGCATGACCCATGGACATGAACGAAGGGGGTGGGGATCACTGGACAGAAGGAGGGTACCAGGCAGAGGAGGTCAAAGGAGGAAAAATTGGGACAACTGTAATAGCATAATCAATAAAATGTACTTTAAAAATGATTTGTAAATATGATTATTATTTAGCTACCTTTTTAGTGTAATAATTTCTTTTAAAAAACCACATTTTGAAACCAGGTTATAAAGGACAATACAGGCTAGATTTGAAAAACAACTCTTCCAACATCGATTTTATAGAAATATACCTATTTCATCAAAATTACATAGAATTTCAATATGATTCAAATTGAAAAATTTCCTTACCCAAATTGCCATGGTAACTTGCAGCATTTGGATGAGCTTTAATTGCTTTGAGGAATAATGCTTCAGATTCCTAAAAAAAGAAATACATAAAAGGTAATGGACACGATACAACAACCACTGCACAGTTTTATTGCCTTTGATTTTCAAACTCTTAATATGCGCTTTTTTTTTGTACCATTGCATCCTTCGTCCAGAAACACTTGGAAGGAGCGTCCAGAAACACTTGGAAGGAGCGGCAGGGCCACATCCTGTTGAGAAAGCCTTGGAAGGGCGATTAGGGAATATGTGACAGGGCTACAGTGACTGGGCAGTAGTTGGTGGATGTGAAGCAGTGAAAACGAATGCATCTATAGAGAGAATGAATGTGCTAATGAGCTCTGCCACCTCCCTCAATGAAATGACTGGAATTCTGTGACTTCAAGCAAGTAGTTTGGTTTCAGGTGCAGTGGAGGGTGAGTGAAGGTCAAAAGACACCCATCGAAGTGTTATTTTCAGTCAGCATCAATGAACTCATTCCCAGGATACTTAAGGTAGGATTTGGGGCCTATTTAATCTTCCTCAACAATTCACAACCCCCTCAACAAGCTAGAAGCACTGGAAAAAAATGAGCAGAGAGAATGAGGAAGAGACAGCCAGCCGCCTTTCACTTAAGCCGTTGCAGCATTGTATACGACCATGACTAAATTCCCCTGATGTGTGGGAACTGATTCTTCTACAGACTTGCAATTCTTTAATATAGCAGTCACTTTCAGTGGGGTCACTGAGAAGCACAGCCAATTGTTTGCTACCTGATCATTACTGGCCATGGCTGGCTGGATGGTCTCTTTCTACCAAAATGCTGGGAAATACAGATGCCTAATGGTTCTCAGTAACCCCTGCCAGGGACACCTATTCACACCATCTACATCCTGTTCACAAAGAGCCAAGTACGCTTTAATGCTCTCATCGTGTCAAATGTTTTAATCAGTGTCAAATGCTAACTGTACAACTGAAGTTGGTGGTTTGGGTAGAGGTTTGCTCCTTCTGTCTGTACCCTATGTGTGTTTTTTTCAGGTGGGCTTCCCAATCCAGGATCCTGCATTTTATGAAGTGTAAGAAGACCAACTTCCTTGCCCCATGGTGGCCTGTGGTACTCCTGAGAAACAAACTAGGAATTTGGGTAAATATCCCTGAAACCACCACCTTTTCAATAGAACTGGCAGAGGAAAATGTGTATTTTAGAAGTACTGTCCAAGAGGAACCAAATAAAGACATCAAAATAACAACATATAGGATGTCAGGAAACATCATTCTCAGAACTCAGCTCAGAGTCAGTGCCTAAATTTCAGGTTTCAGGAGCTGAAACTCCTTTGAGGAAGCCCAAGATTTTCCTGCTATCTTAGGCACACTGAAAAAAAAAAAAAAGAAAATCAATTGGATTGTATAGAACTGTAGTGGTTTCTAAGTAGCAGTGCTGTTTCTGATGATTTTCAAATATTTCCATTTAAAGTGTAAAATTTGAGAATTAAGAGAGCAAGGGAATCCAAATCTACTCTAAAATGCTCCTCTATATGCAAATGTGCTAACTAGAAAAAACTGACAGAGATAAAAATCAACTCAGGAGTTCTTGGAGGATGCTAGATACGTCACTTGATTCTTTTAACTAATTTCTCAAATTCCCATAAGTGTGGACATCATTTAGGATGATGTAAAGCCACAATCAGGTTTAGGGGATGTAGTGGGATTCAGGGTGGTGTACACAGGGAGGGGCTTAGGGCTTACACCTCATTAGGAGGCTGCTGCTCTTGGCCAGGCAGGGCCTGAACCCTGGGGGATGGATGAGGAGGCTGGGTGGGAAGGAATGGGAGACATAGGATGAGTGAGGTAATGGGGAGGAAAAAGTGGGTCACAGTTTCTGAGCCTGGAAGACAGAAAAATAATAACATGTTGACAATAGAGGAGGTGTCGGGAGGAAGAGCAGGTTTAGGAGGCATGGTGAGTATGGGTTAGACATGCTCCTCTCAGGAAGCAGTGGTGCAGCCTTGAGAGGATGCTCAGCAGCTCCTGGGAGGCAAAGCAAGCCAGGGCAGGAGGCCTCTAGAATACAAATGTCTGTGGGTATTCAAAGCTCATGAAATGTTCATCTATTAAATAGGCTGTTCAGTGGCCCTGTTCCAGAAAGCAATGAACTGTTTATAAAATAATCTTCTGTGGAGGTGTGCAGATGCATACAGACGCAGGTAACATGTTGATTTATACCAAGGGATAAACAAACTCACATTTTAAATCGGGAATGTTTTTTCATCAGCAGAAAGGGAAATAATGTTATTTTCTGAAGTGTATTAGACAAAATGTATTTGACAAAGGTTTAGGGCAACATGTGAGACAGAGGAAGGCCTTGCACAGGAACAAGTGAGTGTATTTATGTGTTGATGGAGAGGACGAGGCAGTCAGATGTCATTTCAGCCACATGGGCTGGCAGGGCAGCATCTATAAACCAAGGACAGTTTTACGAGGGACATCCTGGAGCCTGCTCCAACCAAGGAAGGTGATGTAGGCAGTCCAACATTAAGCTGAAACCACAAATCACATAGGAAGAGAGCAGTTCCCTCTTTAATTTGCCTTCCTTTCTTCTGGTTCATTCCACACAGAAGTCTCTGGTTGTGATTTGGGGGTCATGGCCTCAATGTCTGCCAGTCTCCCTTTGAAGCTAAAAGAAGATGAACCTCAGGTTCAGAACCTTAGCCAACAGATCTACCTGAGATTTAGAAAAATTATTTTCAGTTACCTTACAGTTATAGTAATAGTGTTTCCACTTTAATATATTTATCTATGTTAAAAATTTAAAGAAAGATAAGTAAGTAAGTAAGACAAGTAGTATGTAGATGTAGCCCAAGAAATTCATGAAAGTGTGGCATAAATATCTGGAGTTGGGGAAACGGCACTATCAATATAACCTGCTTTAAAACTCAATGGAACAATTGCTTGTCAATGGAACAAGCAATAAAGAAAGAGGAATTAGTCTGAGAGGCAATATTTTAAGTATTAAAAACATTACTTTTGTATTTCTGCTCTACCACATTAGCCATAAATTGGAAATTAAATGGCCACAAGTAATATAAATTCTAATAGGTTTTAATGATCCTTAGAATTTCATTGAATAATCACTGAACTAAAATTTTTATGTGCGTGTGTATATATATATATATATTTACTATTTAATTGTTATAAATTATGTTCTTGTGCATGTTTTCTTATCACCACCTCCATTGTACAGATAAATGAACTGAGGAGTGGTTAAGTGATTGCTGTTAGGTAAAAAGGGCTGCTTGCATAAAAAGATACCCCATAATCACATGGGTATAATGAGAACACTCACTCTGCACATTAAAGTCTCAATACAAATTCTAGAAGCTTGAATGTTTCAGAGCCAAATGTGCGATGCATTCAGTTATTTACTAATGGGGCATTTTAATAAATGCCCATCACCCAGCTATAGAGCAATGGAGATGGAAAAATAGGGCTTAAGACTCTGAATTCAAGAAGTCTCCAGGCTCACTAAAGAGATTCATCAAAAGTTAATGAGGATCTAAAAGAGCAAATGCTTAGGAAGAAAGGAAGTTGAACGAGCAGCAGACATCTGTCCTGATGGAGATGATGGCTGAGCTGGAGGGACTGTTCATTCCACCCCTACAAGCCACCACCTCATGTGCCTTTCCAGAGCATTCCCACCCAGGGCTCACAAGAACATGCTGCAAGCAGCTGACCAATAGTAAGAGGTATCATTTCTTTATCAGAGAAAAAAACTAAATAGTCGTTTAAAATTCCAAATCTTGAATTAAAAAAATATTCTAAGTGAGAGCTTGGTGATGCCATGGCTTACAGTGTAACATCACATCCCTCCTTTTGGCATCTCTGGAGTAAAATCTAGAAATGCAAAATGTATACCAAAGCTATTAAACAACCTGACATTCAAAAGTGAGAGAAATACACGAAATATATTACTGTTGTTATAGGAAATGATATGTAATGAGCAGAACAGGAGAAGTAAATAATATGGACAAATAGAAATTAATCACTGTCTTTAGGCCTCGTGTGATCAAAATCAGATGTGGCCTCTGATTTTGAAAGAAAATATTTCTCTCAGGAAAGGACTAAGGCACTGCTTCTAATGTGCTTTGTAACGTCTGTGTTAGATAGTCAGGATGTGGGTTAAAAATGTACATCCCCTGACCTTATGCAACCAGCTAAGTCCCTCTCATGGAAAGGATGGGAGGCACCTGCATTCTAACCCACTCCCTTGGAGATTCTAAAATACAGAATTAAAGCTTAAGATCACCAGCATTAGGAACAGAGTCCTCTTCAACACACCTTTTGATTTGCAGTCTATTCCTGGCCAATTCTGAGAGTCCAGTTAGATAGAGCTCAGATTAAATATCTTGTGTTTTTTATTGGTCAGAAATTTCTAGGGCCTTGCAGATGACCTGTAACTTAACTCTAGATGAGGGAAAACTTGGAAGCAGCAAGAATCAGTCCTGTATTCAACATGGGCCATTATTCCTTTTTTTGTGGGAGATGGCACCCACGAATAAACCCAGAGCTCCATTCCAACTGTAAGGGGTTGGATCACACAGCTTCGTGCCAGGGTCGGGGCTGAGGCACCTGCTAGGATACATCCCTTCTTTGGCCCTTCCCTCCCACATTTGAGCAAAGGTAGTGAATTCTGATGAGAAAGAACACGGAGTTTGACCCTGAAAATCCATCTTTTGGTCAACTACTTCAGGAAGCAAATTGACCAAGCCACACTGGTAAACTGCTGTCACTGTTTTGGCCTAATGCTGAATTTAACTGGCCAGAAGAAACATTTATGGCTTCTGTCAGATGTTGGCATTAATTTCAAGAAATCATGGCCAGCAGTTTACACACCTTGTATTTCTGGGATTTTCCCAGCACATTTGCTAATGAGAACATCAGAGAGTGATCATTAGGAATTAATTCCAGTGCCTCTCTTCCAATTGCTTCAGCTTGGGCTAAATTACCTGTAAGTAAAAAATTAAAAAATGAAAAACATGTACTAGTATTTTTGTCTTTCTCTCTAACAGGGCTTATGTGCATTATAAACAATGGTTATTAATAAACTACTTAATAAAATCAATGTAAAACGTTCAATACACACACACACACACACACACACACACACACACACACACGATCCTATCACTTGCAAAGCCAATGCAACCCAATGCAATTTTGGTATAATAAATAGCTTTTGATTAAATTTTGTATAAAACCTAATTTTAATTTTCCCCCAGATACCAATTACACCCAAATAGGAGAAAACAAGTCTACGAAATAAGATAATCACAGTAACACACTAATAACTGAATATTTATCATATTGAAGTATATGTTCTGTACTTTCATTAGAAACAAGTGGGTATCTATCACACTGATGGTTTACTAGCTTTACATCTTGACAAATTAAAACTATCATTCCTTTTGAGGTGCTTGGATTTTTAAAACTAGAGGAGTAGAGTAACTCCTAATTGATTAAATGTGCCAAGGGCTAAGAAACCAAATCATCAAGTTTATTTTTAGCATTGTATCCAAAATAAGGATCTCTGGGTGTAGGTTTGAAGGCATCCCCTTTGAGTACAGTCCATGAATTTCAGAGCACATACCTAACACCTTCCATTTCATAAACCCATTAGCCACTCTCACTCACTTCAGTTACTTCCCGCGTCCTGGATGATGGGCCCTGCTCGATAACAGGCTTCAGAGAAATGAGATATTGGCACACAGTTCCCTTCCTTACTCCACACCAATTTTAAGCAAAGTGTCCTTTTCCCAAACATATTCTAACATGTCAAAGGAATCTCTATTTTCTAGAAGGATAGACATTTTGTAATGCAAAATAGTAAATCCTATAGTAATTTAAAAAACCCCTAATACACACTGGGAAAAAACCCCCCATAATAATCTAGATTACCTAATTATTCAATGCTACTATATTATGATACAATTTCCTCTGATTTACATAATTCCCCTTTCTGTACCTGTGTTATCAAGGAGTATGATCATGTTGTTCCAAGCCAAACTGTGCTCCGGTTTCAGCGCAGTAGCGTTTCTCCAGGCATTCAATGCATCCACATGGCGATTTAGATCTGCATACTGAAAGTAAACCATGGATCAAAACAATTAATTTTCCAATTGTTTTCTTCATCTTTCCAAGATATAACGGAAACCAAACCCAGAATCAAATAAAACCTAAAATGCATTTATTGAATTTCTAATTATTTCTAGTAACTCATTTAATATTCAAAATAATCCCAATGAAGCAGATAGCTATCTCCACTTTACAGATAAAGCAACTGAGGCACAGAGAAATTAAGTAACTTGTCCCAAGTTGTATATTTGGAAATAGTAGAGCAGGGATTGGAATCAGATGATTTAGCTCCCAAGCCTACAACATCTTAACTATAACCCATAATTTAGTGATTCCAGGTGTCAATATTTTAGACTACCGAAAAGAGAGGAGCTAAAAACCTAATCATTAGGTTTTTTTTCTGGAAAGACTTCACATAGTCCATCTTTGGTAAATTATTATTTAAGGAAGCTAAATGTGTCAAATTCATCTTGTGCCTCTCCCTGCCTACATCTAAGCTTCACAAGACACAGATATTGTAAAACCCCTGGGCATTCGGAGCTTGTTTGCCTCCTTTAGAAAGGAGAGAACTGTCGCTTTCTTTTGACAGGCAATTGTTGTCTAACAGTGGTAACAGAATACAAAAAAGCTGGCTCTCAATTTGTACAGTTAACAAAAGTGTGCCAAGGGAGAAGGTGATGGATTTTTTAGCAGGTGACCCTCTTGCCCTGTTTAACTCAGTTCAAACGCACCTCTCATCTGAATGAACCTGTTTCCTTTAACTCTGCAAAAAGTGCAAATGATAACAATTTATCAGTGTTAAAGGCTATTTCCTTACTTACTGTCAAGCCTGTTACTTCCTTAGACAATGGGAATAGTTTGGCTTGCCCTACGGCCCACACGGCATCTAGGTGGCATAGTATGCAAAAAAGATTTAATAAATTATGGAAACATTTACAAATATCCATTTGCTAAAGAGATGTCAGAATTTCCCACGAGACTCAGAAACTCAAGTTACTGTATCTTACCCCTTAAATGAGGAAATATGAAAATAATTTAGGCTGCTAATTATACCAGCATTTAATTGTCTCTCTATATTTGATGTTCCTATTGATTTCTCAGTCAATTCTCTCCAGCAAGTGACATGCATTTGAGTAGACATAATCTGTGGTAACAACACAGGAAAACTAACCTAAAACTTCATTTATGCAACAGTAAAATTCTTCACATATTTTGCTATTTATTACTATTATCATTATTACTATTATTGAAAAATAACAACAGACCGAAATTTATTTTTATTTTGTGATCTTCATCCTTCTTATAGCTTCTCTACAAAGTGAACAAGTGCTTTAAGGAAAGCAGAGAAAAATGGCAGTTTAGCAAGAACTACCCATCCAGAATGTGGATAGATGCAGTGCCTGTTATTTAGCTATTAGTTCTATGCCTGTTCTTCTAAACTCTGCAACTGTATTTCCCCGGGTCCTTTGCTCCTTGGCTCCTTGTTAAGTTTCTGCAATCAGGTTGTGGGAAAAGGGGTGTAGCCCTTCCCCTCTACTTCCACTCTCTCCTTTCTATCTTTTGGTAGTGTCTTTGAAGTAGCCATGTCCCTTCCTTCACAGTCTGGAGGCAGGAAGCAGTGTTTCTTCCTTCATGACCTCAGCTCTTGAAGAGTGGTGGCACCTGAGATGGTGGCCCCTTCTGAGCTCTTTCCTTCTGGTGGCAGCACTTCCTTCCATTTGTTTCCCAAACCCTAGGATTTCTCTTCACCCCCTGATTTAATTTCACCTTTCCATTTTTGTTCTTCCAGCCTTCCAACAACTGTCTAACCAATTCCCCATATTAAATCTTCTCCACTTAAATACTTAATATTTCTCTGTTTTCCTGAATGAATCCTGACTTGATACAATTAGTCCTTGCATGATGAATTGTTTCTAGTAATATCTCCAATCACTATTATTTCAGTTCTCTAACAGCAGTAGTATGTCCCAAATAATCCAGCCCAGCTCTTGCCAACTCCTATTCACAAGAGAATGGCATTACATTTTTTTATTATCTAGTTCCAGAAATCAAAATACATTTGTCCCCTGTTACTAAACAGTGACTAAAGCAGGATTTTTAAAAAAGAAACTTTCAAGTTATTAAGTTCCTTTTTTTTGCCAATATATGTGTTGGTTGAGCTGTTAAAGATTAAGCTCTTAATGCTTTTAAGCTGTCTAACAGGAAAAAGCTGGATAATTAAACAACAATGGAGAGCAAAAATCTTTAAATAAGCAAGAACAGTTGGCAAAAGGAAATGTAGGAAGACCATTTCACAGTAGCGGAATTAGTAAACAATATACACAGAGAGCCAAATGAGGTCTCAGTCTATTTAATAGTACACATGATCTTCTACATGAAAGTCGGAATGAATTCCAAAGACTATAGCACATGATAAAACCCTGTATTTTATATTCCATCTTCCTTTCTTGGGATGTAACTCTTACAGAAGGCATATTTAGTATAAATTCTCTATTTTCCAAATCCCAAGGAATTGCAGTGACAGGCAGCTACTACGGGGAGGGAATAAGACTGTTAAATATTAGGGCTTTAAAGCATACCCTTAGAAGGCTGTAGTCAGACACTAACTTTGCAGGCAATGATCTAAAAGAAAAGCTATGCCCTGACTGCTGTGGCTCAGTTGGTTGGTCACTGTCCTGCAAAGCAAAAGGTTGCAGGTTTGATCCCCCTATTTGAGAGACAACTAATCAATGTTTCTCTCTCACATCGATGTTTCTCTCCTTCTCTTTCTGACCTCCCTCCTTCTCTCTCTAAAAATAAATAAATAAATAAATAAATAAATAAATAAATATCTTTAAAAGAAGAGTTACCTCAAAAAAAAAAAAAAGAATGTAAAAAGAATTCATATCAAGTATGGCATAACATGCAAGTACTAGTTTAAAAGACACAATAGAGACTATAACCCCTGCAGTAACCACCAATACAAGGACTCAGGTAACAATCAATTTGCTCTGCTCCAGACCCCAGCTAACCCCTATTCTCACTTTATCAACTTTGCAAGGGTCCACCCTGCTTTATATGTGACTGAATTTTTTGGTCTCCACTTATATCATTATGGTGAAGTTTTACTGTCTTTCAAGCCCCTCTCCTGGAGAGAACAATGTAGGATATCAAAATATGCCACCCCAAATATACAACTTTGACATAAGGATTACTGCACTGAATGCATCTGAGATTCAACTAATGGGGAAAGAAGCTTTCCTGATCTAACTGAGGGCAGAAACTGAGAAGTAAGGACTGCCATAAATTTCATCTCCTGGTGAAGATTGATGGCCATGAAGAAGACAGACCTGCACAAACCTCACTTTATTTGTCCCCCCCCATGTATTTATTTATGCCACCCTTGGAAGCCTAAAACCTCTTTGTTTTTGTCACTACTCTGCAAATTTATTGTTGTCAACTCAAAGCCCAAGTTCAAACCATCCCTTTAAGTTTCTCATCACTAAGTTTCTCCCACATGTAGGCAAGCTGCACGTGTTAATAATCTGGTTTTGTTTTGTTAATCAATCTGTGGTCAGTTTAATTTGCAGGGCCTCAGTCAGAGAACCTAGGGCGGTAGAGGAAAAAGTTTCCTTTTTTGACCTAACATCAGTTTGTCACTAGAATAGTTTTAGCTCTCCTCATATCTTCAGATTTCAGAGAAAACTGTTTCAAAGCACAGAATTTTAAAACATAAAATGTAAAAAAATGCACACAAGGTCAAATGGCTCTGGAGAAAATTACATGGGACAACAGGAATATTTTGCTATCAATCTCCCTTGTTCAAATATCTTGCTGTTCCATGGATTCACTCACACTGCGTCCAGCTTCCTTCCATTTCCAGGGAGAAATAACTCCTGTTTTCCACAGTAGACTAAATATATAGAGATGGTATCTTTCTGTGATATATCATAACCAAAACATGTTTTCAATTTTTTTAATAATAAAAACACAGAAGCCACTTCACTTAAAAATTTATAACAGAAGCAGCATGTGCCTATTAAAAGTGAAGAGTGCTTAGGCCACCTGGTAAGTCCCATTCATAAAATCCTACCTCCCCAACTCACAATATCATGGCTACTCAGCCCAGAAACAAAACAGTGAGGACCAAACATTCCCATCACGGTAAAAACGGAAGTCTGGTTTTTCTATACACTTAAAGCAGTACATGTTTTCTAGGTTGCTCTCCCCGGAGAGTCTCTTCTGCTTTCACCTGGTTAGTTTGTCTGCTCAAAGTTCAGACAGATCTGCTTCCCTAAAGCAGGACCAACAATTGGGTATTACAGTCACTTAGGAAATTTTGTTGGTTTGTTTGTAAATACAAATCCCTTATGGAGCTTT
Organism: Pteronotus mesoamericanus; assembly: GCF_021234165.1. Lineage (NCBI taxonomy): Eukaryota > Metazoa > Chordata > Mammalia > Chiroptera > Mormoopidae > Pteronotus > Pteronotus mesoamericanus. Next base: position 2,901,567 of record NW_026555109.1, read on the forward strand.
TGATTCCTTAAATCTGAGAAAGAGTTGGATAACTTGGATGTACAACTGGTTTTGAAAACCAGTGGTTTTGATAACACAATTTTACAAGAACATGAATGAGGCTTCAGGAATTAAAATGGGGATAAATAGGAATCTCTTTAAAACAACTTCATTGCAATCATACACTGGAGGTTAGGCTGGATAAACTCTAGAAAATTATATGTAAATGTCCTTTAAAAATCACATTACTATACATTTTTCTGGTTTGATTTAAAATGAGCAGAAAGTTTTTCTCTTAACAATTTTATTGAATATAAAAACTAAACTAGGAAATATATATTTGGTTTCTTAAAATTAAAAGGTTGATGGGAGAATATAACAATCTTATTTAAAGGATTTTGCTATTTGTGGGTCTTTTTTTCCCAGCTTTATTGAGATATAATTGGCATATAACACATATAAATTTAAGGTATATAATGCAATGATTTGATACACATATACGAGGTCTGTCCAGAAAAAGTCCATGCATTGTTCTATAATGAGAATGGTTTGCGTGACATCGATGTAACCTGGCAGCCAAGGAGAGTGGACTGGACTGCACATGGGTGAACAATGATGACTCACTGCACTAGTCAGTGGGGGTTGTAGATGCCATTGAGTGAGCATGTGTACTGTGTGGCTATCGTATTAAAAAATGAGTAGAACAATGAATCTGCATTAGATTTTGAATTAAGTTTGAAGAGTAGGCTTTGAAGCTCCATGGAAAATGGATGATTCAGAGGGCTGCAGCTATGGGCAACTGGTGATTGGAAGCTTCATCATGAAAACACACCCATTCATGCATCACATCCAATGTAGAGTTTTTTTGGCAAAACATCAGATCATCCAGGTGACTCAGCCCCCCTACAGCCCAGATTTGGCATCCTGTGATTTCTGGCTTTTCCCAAAACTAAAATCACCTTTGAAAGGGAAGAGATTTCAAACTATCGATGAGATTCAGGAAAACATGATGGGGCAGCTGATGGCGAATGGGAGAATTAAGGTGTCTACTTTGAAGGGGACTGAGGCATCATTGTCCTACGTACAATGTTTCTTGTATCTTTTATCTTCTTTGGTAAATGTCTCTATTTTTCATATTACATGGCTGGATACCTTCTGAACAGATCTCATATATTGCAAAATACTTACCACAACAAGGGTAGTTACCACCTCTCATCTCACATAGATGCCATTTTCTGGTGCGTGGTTATTTTCTTTTTTAAGAAAATCAAGAACTATAATGATTAAGCTGTGCATCCTCACAGAGGCTTTTCAGAAGAATGACAGAATCTATTTCAACATCATTTATCAATATATGGTTTCATATTTTAAGATTACTGAACTCATTGTAGAACTACTGCTAAAGCATTTATCTGAATCAAGAAATAAATTATTAAAAAAAGAAAATCAGAGCAATCAAATCTTTATATTCTGTTAATAACTAAAAAAAAGTTACTATGAAATTATTTTCTACTTCCATCAAAATAACTGAAAACACTTTCAGATAAATCCCATGCCATCCTGAACTTTCTTTTGTGGGGAGAACAGTTATCCACAGGAATACCTTGGAGTGCACGGAGCTGTCCCTGGAGGAAGAAGACAGAAGCTCAGAAATCACATTATGGAAATCCAAGATGGAAGCAGAGTAGGTGGAGGCTACACTCCCTCCTCCCAGGACCAACCTGGAACTGGAACTAAAATACAGAGTAATCAACCTGAATAACCAACTGAAGACTAGTTAAAGAGAAGTCTTATAACCAAGGATTTACAAAAGCAGCCACATTGAGACTAGCAGGAAGGGCAGAGATGAGAAAGGGCTGGCTCCACTCCCATGGGTGGCGGCTGAGATTCTGCAGTGATATCTCAGATGTGAGGGTTTCCCCTGAGAAGCATGGGGTCTCAAACCCAATCCAGGATCCCCAGCTCAGAGCACCAGAGCCAAGAAATGCCCAGATAACATCTGGTTGTGAAAATGAGAAGGGATTCTGTCCATCAGGGAGAGATGGAAGTCTGCTAAAGACACAGGCACCTTCTCAAAGGGCCAAAGCACAAAATCTCATTATCAGCCACTAATCCTGGGCTCTAGCCCAGGAAGGATGAAGCAGACTAGAGTCAAAAGAGGAGAGACTGGGGTTTGTGGCTCTGGGGAGGGGGTGCTGAAGGGGCTCCCACCAGGACACCTCTGCTAAGTCACTCTCCCAAACTGCAGATGCTATCTTTCTAGGGTGGGGCACTCCCCTCCATATGGCATTAGCCAGAAGGTAAGCGATAGCTCCATCCTATGGACTCCTTGTAGCCCCACCCTGCAGAGATTGTGCCCTGCTGAGGAGTCAGCTACCTGGGTTGGGGTATCAGTAATTGAGTTGTGTGGCTTTAGGGTGGGGGCCATTCCTCTCACTTTCCTATGAACCTGACTGGTGCCTCCCCTCACGGGAGATGTGCTAGCCCCACTCTCTGGGCTCCAGTGGCCATACTGATTCCTAGTGGTTCCACCCTGCCGAGGTCTGGGCAAAATCAGGGACAGACTGAGTTGTGTGGTTCTAGGATGGGTCCATTTTAACCTGCATGCCTAAGCAGTGCAGAGCTCTCCCTTCTCCTGGATACTTCTTGGTCTTTTGGGCCTGATAAACTCTGCTGGCTTCATCCTGATAGTGCCCTGAAATCCCACCCCGCCACAAAGGTGTGCAGACACTGAGCAGGTGGCAGCTAGACTAGGTATACCCTGGGACATTTGCTGAGTGGCCTAAGACCCTGAATTGGTACTGACTTTGATCCTGTACTAATCTTGTGAACAACAATCACCCCTACCTAGTGACTCACTGAGAACCTACCTCACACGACTTGGGAACTGCCAGAGGCTCTTTCAGTGACTTAGATTAACAGGCAGCTGACAGGCAGAGGCAGGAGGAGGTAGATCTCCGGTTGCCTTGGGACTTGCTGACCTGCGTCTGAGCCCAGTGCTAAGAAAAGCTAGCCAGGCCCAGAAGAGAGAGCCACAAACTGTGGATTGCTTTGTAAGAATACTTATATCTGACAAAATAGACTTTAAAACAAAGGCTATAGTAAGAGACAAAGAAGGACACTATTCCAAACAGGTTGCCCAGGGCCAGTCACAGGCAGTATCTGTTATTGGACTGCACCAGAGTTCTACCCAAGAAGGTCCCAAACCAACACACACAGTGGCCAGCTTCAGACAACATCAGAGCAGAACCCAATTGGCTTCACAAGTAGCATATCCCAAGGGAGATCTTGACAGGCACCAGGCCTTGCTGGGGCAAATTCTACCTCATATGGTCAGCACCTACATAGCAGCTCGTACACCAAGGTACAGATCAATCCTCAAAGTAAGCCACCCGAAGGGTCAACACCATGCACAAAAAGGCCAACAGAAATGAAGACTCAAAATTATATCATGAGGGCCCACATAACCCACACAAGGGACATTCCTGGAGCATCTGGCTCAGGTGGTCAAGGAGCACCACTGGGCCCCAAAGGGCCCCTACAACATAAAGCCACCCAACCAAGACTGGGAATCATAGCACATCTATCCAATACATAGGAATACCAAGGGGCAGCCAAAATGGGGAGACAAAGAAATATGCCCCAAATGAAAGAAAAGGAGAAATCTCTAGAAAAAGAATTAAATGCAATGGAAGCAAGCAATTTACCAAATAGACAATTTAAAAAAATGTTTATAAGAATGCTCAAGGAACTCGGGACTTTAACAAAGAAATAACAACCATAAAAGAACATAGAAACTGTAAAAAAAAAAAAAACCAGTTAAAAATAAAGAATACAACATCTGAAATAAAAGAATACACTAGAAGAGATAAAAGATATGTTAGATGAAGCAATGATTTGGAAGACAAGGTAGCAGAAAACACCCAATCAATGCAGCAAAAAGAAAAAAAGAGTTAAATAAAAATGAGGATGGTTTAAGGGACCTTTAGGACAACATGAAGCATAAAAACATCTGCATCACAGGGGTACCAGAGAAAGAAGAGAGCAAGGGAGGGAGGACCTATTTGAAGAAATACTGACTGAAAACTATCCTAACCTGATGAAGGAAAAAGACACACAAGTCCAGGAAGCACAGAGAGTCCCAAAAAGATAAACCCAAAGAGGCCCAGCCCAAGCCAAGACACAAGGAAAGACATAAGGAAAATGAAAAAGTTTAAAGACAAAGAGAGAATCTTAAATGCAGCAAGAGAAAGGCAGTTAATTACCAACAAGGTAGTTCCCATAAGACTGTCAACTAATTTTTTAACAAAAACCTCTCAAGTCAGAAGCTTTTGGCAAGAAATATCCAAAATGATGAAAACCAAGGACCTACAACTAAGACTACTTTACCCAGCAAGGATATCATTTAAAATTAAAGGAGAAATATAGAGTTTCTCAGACAAGAGAAAGCTAAAAAAAGTTCATCACCACCAAACCAGAATTATAGGATTGTTAAAAGGTCCTATTTTAAAAAGAAGAGCCCTGGCTGGTGTGGCTCAGTGGACTGAGTGCTGGCCTGTGAACCAAAGGGTTGATTCCCAGTGAGGGCAAATGCCTGCATTGCAGGCCAGGTCCCCAGTTGGGGGCGCATGAGAAGCAATCACACATTGGTATTTTTTTCCCTTTCTCCCTCCTTTCCCCCTCTCTAAAAATAAATAAAATCTTAAAAAGAAGAAGAAAAAAATACAGAGGAGGATAATTAAAAGAATAAAACATCAATAAATACATTCCTGTCAATAATCACTTTATTTCAGAGAGAAAAGAAGGGAGGGAGAAAGAGAGGGAGAGAAAACTAATGAATAAGAGAAACATCGATTGGTTGCCTCATGCACACCCCCAACTGGGGACCTCGCCTGCAACCCAGGCATGTACCCTAACTAGGAATCTAACTGGCACACTTTCAGCTTGCAGGCTGATGCTCAATCCACTGAGCCACACCAGTCAGGACTCAATAATCACTTTAAATGTAAATGGCTTATAAGATCCAATCAAAAGACATAAGGGTAGATGAATGGATAAGTAAACAAGACCCATGTATATGTTGTCTACAAGAGATCCACCTCAGAATGAAAGATACACACAAACTAAAATAAAGGAATTGAAAAAGATGTCATGCAAATGGAAATTTTAAAAATACGCTGGGGTAGCAATACTTATATCTGACAAAATAGACTTTAAAACAAAGGCTATAGTAAGAGACAAAGAAGGACACTATATGATAAGGGGAGCAATCCAACTAGAGATATAAACCTTGTAAACATTTATGCATCCAACACAGGAGCACCTAAATATGAAAGTAAATCCTGATGAACATAAAGGGAGGTATCAATATAGTCACAGTAGCGGTTTTTAACACCCCGTTGACATCAATAGATAGACCTTCCAGACAGAAAAGTTACAAGAAAACTGGCCTTTATTCACACTCTAGATCAGATGGATTTAATTGATATCTTCAGTGCATTTCACCCCAAAGCAACAGAGTACCAGAAAATACATCCTTGTCAAGTATACATGGAACTTATTCTAGGATAAACCACATGTTAAGGCCACAAAAGAAGTATCAGTAAATTTAAGAAGACTGAAAACATATCAAGCATCTTCTCTGACCACAATGCTATAAAACTAGAAATCAATCACAATAGAAAAAATGGAAAAACACACAAAGTTTTGGGGAATAGATAACATGTTACAAAACGAAGAGTGGGTTAACAATGATATCAAGGAAGAAATCAAAAGATACCTTGAAACAAATGAAAATGATACAAAAAGCCAAAATCTAAGGATACAGGGAAAGCAGTGCCAAGAGGGAAATTCATAGCATTACAGGCTTACCACAAGAAACAAGAAAAATCTCAAACAATCTAAAATAAAGGAGCTAGAAAAAGAATAATAAACAAAACCCAAATAAGTAGAAGAAATGAGATAATAAAGATCAGAGCAGAAATAAACAAAACAGAGTCTAAAAAGACAAATAGAGCAATGAAACCAAGAGTTAGTTCTTTGAAATGATAAACAAGATTTACAAAGCTTTAATGAGACTCATGAGGAAAAAGAGAGTACACAAATAAATAAAATCAGAAATGAAAGAGGAGATGTAACAACTGACACCAAAAAAACACAAAAGATGCAAGAAAATATTATAAACAACTATACGACAACAAATTGGACAATCTGGATGAAATGGATAAATTCCTAGAAACATACAATCTTCCAAAACTCAATCAGGAAGATTCAGAAAATCTGAATAGACAGATTACAAGTAATTGAAGCAGTAATCAAAAAACTCCCAACAAACAAAAGTCCTGGACAGGATGGCTTCACAGGAAAATTTTATCAAACATTCAAAGAACTAACTGCTCTCCTTTTCCAGCTATTCTAAAAATTCAAGTGGAGGGAACACTCCCAAGCTCATTTTATAAGTCAGCATGTCATTCTAAAACCACCTAAAGACACTACAAACAAAAAAAAATTATAGGCCAATATCCTTGATGAATATACATGTTAAAATCCTCGAGAAAATATTAGCAAACCAGATTCAGCTATACATTAAAAAGATAATACACCATGATCAAGTGGGATTTATTCTAGGGATGCAAGGTTCGTATAACATCCACAAATCTATAAATATGATTCACCACATAAATACAAATGAAGGATTAAAATTATATGATCATATCAATAGATGCAGAACCAGCATTTGATAAATTCCAGCACCCATTTATGATAAAACTCTCAGCAAGGTGGGAATAGAGGCAACACACCTCAGTGTCATAAAGGCCATATAGGACAAACCCATAGCCAACATCATACTCAATGGGCAAAAACTACAAGCATTTTGCTTAGGATTGGGGAGAAGATAGGATATCCACTTTCACTTCTCTTGTTCAACATAGTACTGAAAGTACTAGACACAATAATCTGGTAAGAAGAAGAAATAAAAAAGCATCCAAATTGGAAAGGAGGAAGTAAAACTGTCATTATCTGCAGTGATAAGATACTGTATATATAGAGCTCTAAAGATTCCATCAAAAAAGTGCTAGAACTGAAAAATGCACTCAGTAAAGTAGCAGGATACAAAATAAACATCTAGAAATATGTGGCATTTTTTTTTTACACAACAATGATGAATTAGCAGAAAGGGAAACTATGAAAACAATCCATTTAAAACTGCATCAAAAAAAAAATAGTAAGAAAAACACCTAAGAATAAATTTAACCAACGATGTACAAGACCTGTACTCAGATAATTATTAAGACACTAAACAAGAAATTGAAGAAGATACCAATAAGTGAAAGCACACATTGTGTTCATGCATAGGAAGAATTAAAATCATTAAAATGTCCATATTACCCAAAGCAATCTACAGATTCAATGCAATTCCTATCAAGATACCAATGATGTATTTTACAGAATTAAAACAAATATCCCCCAAATTTATATGGAACCACAAAAGACCCTGAATAGTCACAGCAATCTTGAGAAAGAAGTACAAAGTTGGAGGAATCATGCTACCTGATATCAAACTATACTTCAAGGTCATAATAATCAAAACAGCATGGAACTAGCATAAAAACAGTCATGCAGAACAATTAAACAGAATAGACAACCCAGAAATAAATCCATATCTTTATTGTCAATTAGTATTTGACAAAGGAGACAAAAACATACAAAGGGATAAATACAGTCATCTATTCAATAAATAGTGTTGGGAAAATTAGACAGATATGTGCAAAAAAATGAAACTAGATGACGTTCTTACACCACAGACAAGGATAAACTCAAAATGGAATAAAGACTTAAATGTTAAACTAGAAATCATAAAAAACGTAGAAGAAAATGTAGGTAGTAAAATCTCAGACACTTCACGTCAAAATGTTGTTTTCTGATCTACTGCCTCAGGCAAGGGAAACAAAAGAAAAAAATAAATAACGGTACATCAAACTAAAAAGTTTTCGCACAGCAAAGAAAACCATCAATAAATAAAATAAAAAGACAGCCCACTGAATGGGAGAATATAGTTGTCAATGATACATCTGATAACAATATCCAAAATTTATAAAGAACTTATAAAATTCAACACCAAAAAAAATCCAATTAAAAAGTGGGCCAAGGACCTCAATAGACACTTTTCCAAAGAGGAAATACAGATGATTAACAGATGCTCAGCATCACTAATTATCAGAAATACAAATTAAAACCACAATGAGATATCACCTCACACTGGTCAGAATGGCTACCATCAATAAATCAACAAACAAGTGAAGGAGAAAAGGGAACCCCTGTGCACTGTTGGTAGGAATGCAAATTGGTGCACCCACTATGGAAAGCAATATGGAATCATCTCAAAATATTAAAAGTGGAACTGCCTTATGACCCAGCAATTCCACTTGTGGGAATGTACCCTAAGAAACCTGAAACACGAATTTGAAAGAATATATGCACTCCTATGCTCATTGCAGCATTATTTACAATAGTCAAGATTTGGAAGCAGCCCAAGTGCCCACCAGTAGGTCAGTGGATAAAAAAGCTGTGGCACATTTACACAATGGAATACTATTTGGCTGTGAAAAAGAAGGAAATCTTACCTTTTGCGACAGCATGGATGGACCTGGAGAGAGTATTATGCTAAGTGAAATAAGCCAGTCAGAGAAAGACCAAGTACCATATTATTTCACTTACGTGTGGAATCCAATGAACAAAATAAACTAACAAAAATAGAAACAGAGTCATAGATACAGAAAACAGAGAGACAGCTGTCAGAGGGGAGAGGAGTTAGGGGGTTGGGTGAAAAAGGTGAGGGGATTTAAGCAAAGAAAGAAAAACTTCATAGACACAGACAACAGTATGATGGTTACCAAAGGGAAAGGGGGTGAGGGGAGGACTTGATCTGGGGTAGTGAACACACAATACAATATACAGATGATGTATTATAGAACCATACACCTGAAACCTATATAATTTTATTAACCAATGTCACTAATCAATTCAATAAAAGTTGTAAAAAATCACATTATGGGTTTTTAAAAAAATTCTCAGTATTTATTTGTGTTTTAAAAACAGAGAAACTGATATTTACTAGGGAGTTACCTGTTGGATTACTGTTTTTAGGGCACAAGGGACTTTAAAAATTCTAATTTATTCCTTGGCTTGCCCTATTTCCTTTGAGCTTTCTTAAGCTTGGCTAATTCATGTTAGATTGTTCTTTAATTAGAGCTTAAAAAGTTAAATATAAGGAAATCAAAAAGCTACCTCCAAATATGATAACCCTAAGTGAAAGAACTTTATAAGATGGCAAATGCTAGTAATGGTGTTACTACCCTCAATTTATTATAAATGAAGAAAAAAAACAAGCTTTTCTTTCATAGCCACAGGCCACCTTACACTTACCAAACGCCCAAGGTTATAGTAACAATCTGGGTATTTCCGTCTGTGTTTGATTGCTGTCTGGTAACTTTGCTCGGCAGCTTCAAACCGTTTCAGGCTGTTCTGCACTATGCCTAAATTCATCCATGCAGCAGCAAAGTCTGGCCTGGATGAGCATTTGAAAAAGGTAAACAAGGAAAAGGAAGGCTTAGACCCCCAAAAGGAAAGAGCTCATTTCTTTGTACCTAACATAATTATAAAAGCAATGCTTACTGTATTTGTACAGCCAAAGACAGCAGCTCCTCTGCTTCCTGTAGCTCATTCCTTTCTTTTAAAATATTTCCAAGATTATTCATGGCATGAACATACTTAGGATTTAATCTGAAAGTGGAGAGAAAAACCAAGCCATCTGTTAATGCCCAGTGTTCTTCACTAAACTCTCAGGAATTGGCAAAGTATCTTACAGTAAGGATCTTTAAAAGGACAGGTTTTGAACCCTAGAAAGTTAAAACAAGACACATATATAAGTGTGCCTGCAGTACCTCACAGCTTCTCGGTAATATCTGATGGCAGCTGTTTGATTGCCTTTATCAGCCAGGTTTTTGCCAACATTGTAGTGAACCTGAAAAACAGAGATTAAAATCTTGGTCATTAGCTGATAGACTTCTTTCTTTAGAGCTGGGATACTTATCATATCTTCTAACTGACAACAAAAAGTAATGGTATTTTAAAAAAAACAAACCAACCAGAACTTTAGCTAAAATCCTACAGATGCGCGCCAGGGGCTTGATTGTGCTCTAATCTTCCTAAGAAAAGAGCTGAAGAAAGGGAGGTAATAAGCAAATGATACCAGTAAAGTATAAGAGAAACATATTTAACCAAAGAACTCACCAGAGAAAACTGGAAAATTAGGAAGCTGAGCTGGTTTTATGGCTGAACAAACTCTTGACTTCCCCTCCTCTCACATACCTATCCCCCATTAGGATGATCACCATTCCGTTTTCTATGAATTTGACTATTCTAGGTACCTCAAATAAATGATATTGCATAGTATTTGTGTTCTTGTGACTGACTTACTTTACTCAGAATAATGTCCTCAGGGTCCATCCACATTGTAGCATATGCCAGAGTTTCCTTCCTTTTTTAAGGCTGAGTAATATTCCATTGTATATATAAACCGCATCTTCTTTATCCATTCATCTGTTGGACACTTGGGTTGCTTTCATCTTTTGACTACTGTGACTAATGCTGCTATGAGATCCTGCTTTCAATTTTTTGACCCACAGATGGAAACCTACTGGAAATTCTCAGGATACCTTAATGTAAGGGCATTAGGGTGGCCAACTTATTATATATGTCAATTTTCTAATCATATTTACAGCCGTTTTTAATTTTTAAGGCTTTGAAGTATGTGGCACTTTGTATTGACTCTGTGATATTCTAAATTCTTTTAATAATGAAAAGGCTCATATGCCACAATTAGGTATTTCCTTAAGGAGTCAGGAATCAACCTGGCCAACAATGCATATATATATGTAGTATGGGAAAAGCAGATTTTTAGCTTTAAGTATGCAAAAGTTTATTCTTTTATAACTATTTATTAATTATTGTGTTATTTTCCATACAAAAAACTATAAATCTACTTTTGCCCCATCCTGCATATCTATGTCTATAGAACTATCTAGCTACCCAGAAGTGGAATCGATGGATCCTATGGTAATTATATTTTTTAATTTCTGAAGGACTAAGATGGTTAACTTTATGTTAAGAGAATTTTACCTCAATTTTTTTTTTAAAAGAGAATTTTTAACAATTTAATGCTAAGTAGACTAGATGAAACAGGACTCACAGATAGAAACCTAGTGGAAGTTCCAAGGATATCTTAATGTCAGGGCACTAGGATAGCCAACTTATGGGATTTTCTCAAGAGTACATGGGCTCCAAATAAATTACAAGGAAAGAAGCTGGGACCTAAACAAAGGCCAGGGCAGCAGAATCACACAGACTCATGAGGACTATTATCAAAAGTATGTATTGATTACCATAAGATCCTTTCGGAGGCTTACAGTGAAAGGGTCAATAGCAAAGTCAGAAGAGATGATGCTATAGAAATTCATTCAGTTAGGTGTATTAAGTGACTAATAACAATAACAGAAACACCAGCAACAGGCAGGTGTTAAGAGAGGGCATGAACCAGGTGCAGGGATCCGACTGAACATATATAGTCTTCTCTTTACAACATCTCTAACAGGCAGCTGCTATCACCCTCCCTTCTGAGGGACTGCTTCAGTGTTGTTAAGCATCTTACCCAAGGTTCTGGTGCTAGTTTTGGATCCAGGATCCAAAGCCTATCACAACTCATTTATTGGGGCACTGGGTAAAGATGGAGATGAATGCTCAAGGTGATTTCTAGACCCACTCATTTATACCATCAATTCTTTTCTTAAAGTAATATAATGTTTCTTTTTTTGTGTTAAGGGCTGAATTGTGTCCCCTGCCCAAAATTCCTATGTTGACAAGCTAAACTCCAGCAGTTCAGAATGTAACTGTATTTGGAGATAGATTCTTTAAAGAAGTCATTAAGTTAAAATGAGGTTCTTAGCCCTGGCTGGTGTGGCTCAGTGGATTGAGCACCGGCCTGTGAACCAAAGGGTCAACGGTTCATATCCCAGTCAGGGCACTTGCCTGGGTTGTGGGCCAGGTCCCTGGTGGGGGTGTGTGAGAAGCAACCACACATTGATATTTCTCTCCCTCTCTTTCTCCTTCCCTTCCTCTCTAAAAATAAATAAAATCTTTAAAAGATAAAATAAAATGAGGTTCTTAGGGTAGACCTTAACCCAACCTGTCTGGTATCCTTACAAGAAGGGAAACTTGGACACACAAGGAGATACCAGGGATGCATGCACACAGAGAATAGGCCATGTGAGGACACAGCAAAAAATGTGGCCATCTGCAAGCCAAGAAGAGAGGGGTTAGGAGAAATCAACCTGGCCAACACAATGATGTTGGACTTCTGGCCTCCAGAACTGTGAGAAAATAAACTTCTGTTCTTTAAGCCTGTGGTACGTTGTTATGGCAAACTAATATATCGTGGAATGCAATAATGGTTTAAACAATAATATTCAAGTAGCACTACATTCAAATACTTCCAAACCCCTTCTGAAAATATGAGCACATTCTGCCTCATCAATCTTAACCTACAGTTAGTGTACATTTTCATAAATACTAATATTTCTGAAAGGGTAGGAAGCAGTACAACATTCTTTAAGCACATATGTAACAGATCTTTGTTTATTAACTACCAATTTTAAAGTCCACATATTTATTTGTACCAAATCTAACAAAAGAAATCACAGGCAGGGATACCATGGGCGATAGAAATGAGTACTGTTCCACAGTACACTGTATAATTTAAACTTCCTGAACCATTCATTGGTATTATCATCTTCAAATAATAGCCTGGAGACTAGTTAATGCTATGGTCAGACTCACGTTTTGAAAAGTATGCTCTAAATGGTTTGATTTTGTGCCTCCCTAAACCCCAGCCAGGAAGTGTTACTTCACCTCGGGTCCCACACACAAAAGAACCAAATCTGGAGAATCCATCATGAGAGTGATGCACTTCTGGCCCCAGAATACAAACACAGCTCTATGGCAGACTTCAACATAACACTCCCCACCTCTGCCGCCCCTGTGCTCCTAGTGCTTTCCTTTGTTATGGGGAAATTCTGTTTTCTCAATAAAAAGCTAAAACAAGATTCAAGTTTCCTCTGAAGCATCACAGTGTTCAGTTAGACACCTGCAATGCCAGAACCCAGAGGGAAAATAGGGGGAGGAAGAAGGGGAACTCTGAAAAGTCAGACTGCAGTTATTTCAATGAAACTAGTTAAAAATCTGATAGAGCCCTAGAAGGCAGAGATGTTACTATTAAGAACTGGTAAACAGGTTTGCCCAGAGGCCAGCCTTATCCTATGGGTTTTATGGAGGGAAGTATTTGAACAGAAAACAGCTGTCTTGATAACTCACTGAAAACAAACAAAACAAAATAACCTTAGCACAGTTTACTTAAAACAATGTTTAAAGAATGAGTGATTTTTGTTTCCATAAAAGATAAAAGGTGGAAAAAGGCCTATTTATCCTTGGATTTTCCTCCTAGGCTTTGTGATTAATAGCTGAGGCAGTGAACCTGCAGAGAAGCCACAAATAAAACCAACCACTGCAACCCAGTGACATGTAAATGCAATGGAAGTCAAAGAGCAATAATGGAAGGTACTTTAACACGAGTGCTAAAACCAGATTTGTTTCAAATACTCTGCCAAATGGTTGATGTTAGACTTAAAATGTTTTAATTACATAATGATCCTATAATCTATCCTCAGTCACTCCTTAAGGGAATACCTAATTGTGGCATATGAGCCTTTTTATTATTAAAAGAATTTAGAATTGTATCACAGAGTCAATACAAAGTGCCACATCCTTCAAAGCCTTAAAAACTAAAAATGACTGTAAATATAATTAGAAACTTGGTATTTCACCGTAATAGGCTCAAGGAATTTAATTTCCATTTGGCTCAATTCAATCACTAATATTGAGTACATACCATATGCAAGGGGTAATGTCAACGCAGACAAGGCACCTGTACTACCTACCTAGATATTGAAAACTTTGGAGAAAAATGAGCCTCAAGTTGTAAATATGGGCCTAATCTTCAGCCAGGTGCCAATTGCTTATTTAATATTCAATGAATAAAAAATGTTTCTCCTGTAGGAGCTGAATGATACCAGTGTCTTCCTAAATGAGGTCTCTTCCCCGAAATTAACCTAGCACTTTTGTTTTTTTGGTTTGCTATTTTTTATTTGAAATGTTTGCATACAGGGGAAGGGGCTTGGGGGACTGGGTGAAAAAGGTGAAAGGATTGAGAAGTACAAATTGGTAGCTACAAAACAGTCATACGGATGTAAAGTACAGAACAGGAAATAGAGTCAATAATATTGTAATAAATATGTATGGTGCCAGCTGGATACTGGAAGTATCAGGGGGAACACTTTGTAAAGTATGATTATCTAACTACTACGCTGTACACTTAAAACTAATATAAAATAATAATATATGTAAACTGTCTTTGAAAAAACATTTTTGAAAAAACATTGGCATACATATTTACAAGTAAAATTAGTTTACAATTTTTCCCTTTTTCATATTGGTCTTGTGCAATATTAAAATCAAAGTTATGTCTATAAAATTAGATAAGAAGATTTCCCTAGTTTTCAGTTGTTCAGAACAATTCATGTAACAAAAGCTACTTCTTAAATATCTGATGAGATTCTCCTATAAAGATTTCTGTACCTATCACTTTTTATAAAAAAAAGAAAGTAAAGACAATTTTATTACATTTCAATTTATAGTGGAAAGTGAAAAAAAAAAACCACAGACCCATTTTGCCCATACTGAACAGTATCACTGAAAAATGTTCTTAGAAAGGATCATTTTGAATTACAGTCCAGATGGAGGTGTAGGCAGACATGCTTCACCTCCTTATGCAACCATAAAAAGAATACAACTAAATCTAAAAACAAATAACACTCAGAACTGTCAGAAAATTGAACTGTATGGAAGTCCTTAACTAGCTGTGACTCAGATAGACTCTGGACTTGCCAGAGAATTGGAGTGTGTGGAATGGGCAGTGGCTCAGAGCAGCAGCAGAGCCAACATACTTTTTTCAAAAGGGGAACTGAGGAGCACTGGGCAGGGTCTTTGTGCAGCTGCCAGGCCAACAAAGGAAGAGAATTGTGGGTACAACTTGCTTCTACTCGGTGCACCTCACGGGTTGATCAAAGGGGTGCAAAACAAAACATGGTGGTTTAATGGTGCCAGCCCAGCACAACTGTGCAGAGAGTGCGGGCTGCACAGTGCTCTGAGGATGTGGGCTGGAAACCAGGCACCTGTGATTATTGAAGTCCAGACTGTGCCCCGATCCTTGCTGAACCATAGGAAAGGGAAAATGAAGACCAAACCCCCACTGTGTGCAGAAGCTGGGAAGACCTGCAAAATCGGGGGCTTTTTATTTTATTTTTTTATTTTATCTTTTTTTTTTTTCAAGAGTAAGACATTTAGACCTGGAGCTGAAAGAAAACCAGAGAGAGATCCAGAAAGAAGTCAGAAGGCGAACACCAACAGGTGAGACAAATTTCACCTTGTTCTTCATCAGGACTTGCATTTTTTTTCAGTTTTTTTGTTTGTTCTTTTCCCTTTCATATTGCATTTTAATTTTTCTTCTTTCACTTCACTCGTGTTCCAAATAACTCACTACTCTTGGTCTTCTGCTTATTCTTTTTACTCAGATTATATATTTTTTTTATCATATTGTTATTACAAATTCCACATAGCATACTTCCCTGGTCTTAATCCATTTCACCATATTCCTGAGCATTATTACCTTTGTTGTAAACTTTATTTTCTCTCACATTACACCATGTTCCTAACTCTTACACTCACTATTTCTCCTCCACCTAACCTAACATAGGCACTCTTCTCTCTTAAGTCAGCTCACATTCTTTTTCTCCTCTCCTAAGAGTCTTAGTTCTTTTCTACCTTTTATAAACAGTGGATAGTTGGGCAAAATACCACAGTTATTGCTATACTTCTCCAACAGAACTCTTATTTGTTCACTGTTTGTACTTTAAATCCCATAGAACACTCTTTCACTGGGTCTTATTTCATTAAGCCTTTCCCCTGACCCTGATCAGTTGAGTGAGGAATTTTATTTCATTCTTTTCCCCCTTCTCTCAACCTGGCTTTACTCCTTACTCTTATTAGTTTGTTTCCCTCATCCTCTCAAAATCATTTTTCTTTATGGTAGACATCTTGTATTCACTTTTTGCTTCTATACGATATTCTTATCCCCACTCCACCTTTATTAACTTCAGTCAGCTGTCATCACTATGGACCCTGCTGTGGGTTTCCTGCAATTTTGATCCGTTGGTCTAAAACCTTTTCAACTTTAGTTTAAACTTCATAGTATATACTTCCCCTTTCTTACCCCATCACCTTTTTGCACTTATGTTTTAAATTTTGTTCTTTCCCTTTCTTCGCACCAGTTCTGTACCCACTCTTATCAAGTCTTCCTCATACCACTCAATAACATTTTCTCCTCTTTTAGTCATCTCATAGTCCCTTTGTCATGGCTTATAATATACGTAATCTCTTTTCACCTTTATTAATCTTTGCTCAATTGTGGATGAGATTGCTGATGTGTTAGTGGGGGTTCTTTTTGCTGGTGTAGGATTGGTTGTCTGGTAACAATGCTTTGTTAATGAACATCTGTACAACAGCATACAAGACAAGGTGGGAGTTTTGACTACCAGTAGGCCCACTGGAGGGGAGAACCCACCAACAAAGAAGCCACCAACAAGTAAAACTGAAGTACAAGAAGAGAGCCCACACAAACAGAAGAAAGGCAACCCTAGAGCATCCAGACAAGGAGATCAAAGAGGCTGCACCACTGAGTCCCATAGAATACCTACCACAGAAGTTCACCCCAAATTTATATGGAACCATAAATGACCGTGATAGCCTCAGCAATTTTGAGAAAGAAGAACAAAGTAGGAGGGATCACAATACCTGATATCAAACTATATTACAAGACCAGTGTAATCAAAACAGCCTGGTACTGGCATAAAAACAGACAAATGAATGGAACAGAATAGTGCCCAGAAATAAACCCATGCTAGTATGATCAGTTCATATTTGATAAAGGGAATAGGAACATAAAATGGAGTAAAAATGGCCTCTTCAACAAATGGTGTTGGGAGATCTGGGCATATACATGCAAAAAAATGAAACTTGGACCACCAACTTACACGTATTTAAAAATAAACTCAAGACAGATAACAGACTTAAATGTAAGGTGTGATACCACAAAAGTCCTAGAGAAAAACATAGGCAGGAAAATTTCACATATACCACACAGAAATTTTTTCACCAATACACCCCCTAGAGCAAGGGATATAAAGGAAAGAATAAACAGATGGGACTTCATCAAATTAAAAAGCTTCTGCCCAGCTAACAAACATCAACAAAATGCAAAGGGAACCAACCGTATGGGAAAATATATTTGCCAGTATTACCTCAGACAAGGGTTTGATCTCCAAAATATATAAAGAATTCACAGGACTCCACACCAGGAAGACAAGCAATCCAATTAAAAAATGAACAAAGGACCTGAACAGATACTTCTCCAAGGAGGACATACAGATGTCCCATAGGTACATGAAAAAATGCTCAACATCACTAGCCATTAGATAGTAAATTAAAACCACAATGAGATACCACTTTACACTGGTCAGAATGGCCATCATTAATAAATCAATAAACAAGTGCTGGAAAGGTTGTGGAGAAAAGGGAACCCTAGTGCAGTTTGTGGGAATGTAGACTGGTGTAGCCACTGTGGAAAAAAATATGGAATTTCCTCAAAAAACTAAAGATGGAACTGCCTTTTGATCCAGTGATCTTACTGCTTGTACTATACCTTATGAATACTGAGTCACCAATTCAAAAGAACCTATGCACCCCAGTGTTCATAGCAGCACTATTTACAATAGCCAAGTGTTGGAAACAGCCTAAGTGAGTAAATGAGTTGGTCAAAAAACTGTGGTACATTTACACAACGGAATTCTGCCCTATAGAAAGAAAGAAGGAACTCCTACACTTCGTAGAGCATGAATGGAACTGGGGAGCATTATGCTAAGTGAAATAAGCCAGGTGGTGAAAGAAAAATACCATATGCTCTCACCTGTAAGTGGAGCCTAATCAACAAAACAAACAAATGAACAAAATAGAACCAGATACTTGGAAACAAAGAACAAACAGACAGTGACTAGAGGGGAGGACTGAGGGAGATGTGGGGAAAAGAGGGGGAAGAGACAAGCAAAGAAACATGAATAGAGGACTCATGGACATGGACAATGGGGTGGATTGTTTGTGTGAGTGTGTGGGGGCAGTGTACACCTAAGCAGTGGGGAGAAAGGTGGGACCACTATAATTGAACAAGAGTAAATTTAAAAAAAAAGAAGAAACAAAGAAACAAGAATTCAGAAAACCGAGGATAGTATAAGACAACTCTGGGACATCTCCAAATGTGCCAACATCCGAATCATAGGGATGCCAGATGGAGAAGAGGAAGAGCGAAAAATCGAAAACTTATTTGAAAAAATAATGAAGGAAAACTTCCCTAATTTGGCAATGGAAGAGACATACAAGTCCAGAAAGCACAGAGTCCCAAACAAGTTTGTTGGACCCAAAAAGGACCACACCAAGTCATATCATAAATTAAAATGCAAAATGTTAAACATAAAGAGAGAATCTTAAAAGCAACAAGAGAAAAGCAGAGAGTTACTTTCAAAGGAGTACCCATAAGACTATTAGCTGATTTCTGAAAAGAAACTTTGCAGGCAAGAAGGGACTGGCAAGATGTATTCAAAGTGATGAAAAGCAAGGACCTACAACATAGATTACTCTACCTAGCAAAACTATCATTTAGAATGGCAGGACAGATAAAATGCTTCCCAGACAAGGTAAAGCTAAAGGAGTTCATCATCACCAAGCCATTATTAGATGAAATGTTAAAGGAACTTATTTAAGAAAAAGAAGATCAAAACTATGAACATTAAAATGGCAACAAATTTACAACTATCAGCAACTGAACCTTAAGAAAAGAAAATAAACAAAAAACTAAGCAAACGACCAGAACAGGAACAGAATGATATGTATGGAGATCATTTGGAGGATCATCATCTGGGAGGGGGAGAATGGGGGAAAAGGTGCATGGATAAGAAAGCATAATTGGGAGGTACAAAATAGACAGGAGGATGTGAAGAATAGTAGAGGAAACGGAGAAGCCAAGGAGCTTATATGCACAGCTCATGGAGATGAACTGAGAGGGGGGGCTGCTGAAGGGAAGGGGGGTACCAGGCAGAGGGAACCAAAAGGGGAAAAACTGGGACAAATATAATAACATAATAAAGTATACTTAAAAAAAAAAAAAGAAAAGACCATTTTGAAGATAAGGTCTTTTAAGGACATATGTTTTAAATTAAAGAAAGAAAACTACACACACTGACACATAATAACTGTGTGTGTACCCATATGTGTACACCCTGTGTTTTCTAGCCTACAATACATGAAGTCATGTTATTAGGAGAAACAGACAGGCTTAAAATCACATATGTCCCATCTCCTCCTCCACCAGTTACTGGAGTAACCTGGGCACTGTGCCATACCAGATCTCTATCTAGCCCCTAGATTACTAAACTAAACAACATCAGTTCCATCTTTCTATGCCTCAGTTTCTCCCATTTGGAAAAACAAAATCAAAAACCTATATATATCTCTCTCTAAAACCTGAGCAGGAAGATAATGGAGATTAATTATAGAGCCACTATAAAAAAATCTCAGTTCTTCATATGGAAGAACTGTATAAATAGAAGGGGAAAGTACTGCTATTGAAACACAAAAGTAAAAATAAAGCAAATCTATTAACATTTACAAAATTAAATTATAGGCAATTTATTTTTAGTAGCATAAAATAAATGGATAGGCCAGAAAATCAAATGAACAATAAAAGTTTGAAGTAATTCACTCTTTTGCCTAAATCTCCTAACTATAAAACATGAACAAGGTTTTTAATCTAAGAAAAAAACAAACAAGGAGTCAGGATCTTTTATACTATCCTTCACTTCAAGGTCACAATAAGATATCAACTATCTGTTCATACAATTTTACCTGAAATCATTGCTTTTTGTTAAATGTAGAATGTAAAAATGAGATAGAACTCCAGAGAGCTCTTTTTTTACCTCTTGAGGATCTCATTTGGAGCATCCTAAGAAGCTCCAATTTTGATGACCCAAGAGAGAATGAATCATGACTTAGTAATAATAATGGTCTATATAAACAGAAATTCTTCTACCCTAACTCCTTGGTATCCCATTTTAAACAAGTAACATTCCCTTCCTATCATTTAATATGACAACCGAAAGTAAAATCAACCTAAGAAAGCTAATATTTCTTGAACACCTACTATGTTCTAACTACCATATTAGGCCACTTCAGATGCAATATTTCATTAGCGCCTCAACGCAAACCCAGGAGATAGGCATTACTGACCCCCTTTGTAGATAAGGGCACCGGATATTCAAAAATGTTTGGTTTCACCCAAAGAGACAGAGCTGGTTAAGCTGAGGGCTCAGATTCATGAAGAATCCAAGTGAAAAAATACCTACCAGATTGTTTCAACAAAAACACTGCCACTTTTAAAGTCTATACATTTATTTTTACCTAATCTAACAAAAGGGGGCACAAGCAGAGAAACCACAGGTGATATAAACGTGTATTTCACATTTATCACCACACAGAATGATTTAAACTTCCTGAACCAAATTATTGTCCATCTTCAGATTATGGCTTGGAAGCTAGTTAATGCTATGGTCAAAGCATGTATTTTGAAAAGTGTGCTCTGAACGTTTCAACTGTGGGCCCCTTCAGGCTCCAGGCTGGATGTATGGTGTTAGGACCCCTGACACCACTTCAAAGGGTGATTGGACCAACTGGATGAGTAAAAACCTCATTTAAGTAATCTCTCATTTCACTGACATTGTCTGGTTTTAATAATTTCTTTTAATTATTTTGGCTAAGTGGAATTTTAATAAATTTTATCAAAATAACAAGAAAGAAAAACCCAAATCTTATGCTAGATTCCTGTATGAAGGCAAACATTCTTCCTAGTCAGCTGTGAAACTTAAAACATTTCCTAATAATGTCTTTCTAAAGAAACATGGCAGCCAACACACCTTAGCATTGAGAGGACACACAGACAGGGCACTTCGAAAAAGCTGCTCTTCATTCCTCCACTCGCCGCTGCGAATCATGCATCTCAGCGTGTTTATGAACAAAATTCCCAGTACGAGAGTAGTGATTAGTTTCTTAAGGATAGAGAGACATGGTAAACGTCATGAGGAAAATCTGTCCAACCACCTGGGTTATGAATGTCACCACTCTTGGCCAGTACCTTTTTCTTAGTGTGTTTACTGAAAGTGCCAAATCCAAAAGTCAGCAGCATGCAGTACCCAGCGCTGGGGAGGTAAAGAACTCTTTCTGCCACTACGAAGCCCACTCGGAAGAATAGGTTACTTGCAGGAAGAAATGGGATAATTAGGAATCCCAACGCCAATGTAAGGATCCTGGAAAATGAGAAGTACAATACTTTATATGGCTGTTTTTAGACTTTTCAGGAAAAATATACTACTCAACATTAAAATAATAATAAATGCCTTTTTATTTTCCATGAGATCAATTGAGAACAGGTATCAGCAGCAGCAAAACTTGTTATCAGTAGAAAGGGTTTAGTCTGGTAGTTGTAAGATAAGACATAAAAATCTTACTGAGTCACTTAGCATCAGACATAAGGATAAAATTCCCAAGTCACACAATTCATATTGTAAGGTTAGAATGACTACATTTGTGAAGCTTTATTAATTTATCTACTCCTAACTCACCTCAAACCATATAGGTATTGAATAGCTCAGTGGATACTGGTCCCAATTAGTCTAATATAGTTTTCATGGGGAAAAAAGAATCCACAAACTTAACAGGTATAATAATACTTAACTAGTTTAAACTTTGCAAAATCTGAAATAAACTAATATCATTTGGGGGTTATGAAGTAGAAGAAAGCTGAGCAATGAAACACTTCTGGAACTAGGTTATCATTTCTAATGTCTCATGTAATGTAAGAGAATGAATTGGGAAACCAGGTGAAGTGTGGTGCCTCCTTCCTAGACCCTGTGCCTACAGTATTTTAAAAACAAAATGTAATTGCACATGTGTAAATGAACTGGGACAAAAATTTGTTGTCCTTTAGAATTCCAAACAAATTTAAAACACAGGTAAACTTGAAACTTAATTTATTTTGAGAAATTACTCATCTAATTCCATAAACACTTATGTGTAAAGGAAATCATCTTAAGTAGTTTTCTTTCTCATGAAACATTTGTTTTTTCCTCCAATTTGTTTCTCAATAACCTTGTTCCCCTCTTTTTGGTAAGAAAGAATAGTCTCTTTGGGGCAGCAGTTTATTTTGTACCAAACGATAACAGAAGGAATCACTATAGCATGTACCAGGGTTTTCTGAAGGAGAATTGTGAAATAATGGGCACAACACACATCAGTTACACTTTCTGTTCTGACCATAAATTACTCTTTATCACCTACTGAGAAAAGGATCTCAAAATGCTACTTCAGAGGAAAGGAGGAGGGAGATATAAAGCCATACCCTCCTCCTTCAAGTTCACTCCACTAGTTGAAACCAGCGATAAGATTCCAAATGGATGAACTCATCCTAGTCATAAATATGTATTAGAAATAAATGTCCCTAGACATTACTTCCACAAAATTGTTAAAATGATCAGTGCTGGATTTAGCAAAATGCTTCTGACTCAACCCAGTGTGGAAGTTAAAACTCAACACTGTCTCTTACCTTCTCTTGTGACTGTCTTCAGAGCACAGGGCTTGGCATATTAGGCCAATTAGGCAGAACCAGAGTGCGGCTGGTGCAATTACCCTCCAGTCACCAACTGACTTAATGAGGGGGATGCAGCCCATCGACCAATCAAAGCACAGCCACCAGGGGCACAGCAGCAGCCAGGCATTCAATGAATAGTAGTAATTATAGTTTATGGCCTGTCAGTCAAAAGGAAAACAAACATTTATTTAATGCTAAACTTGAATATGTATATATCCTAACTTCACTTCTATGGCATCTGTATGCTTCTGTTCAAGGAGAGCAGTTGTATAAAATAAAATGTTGACACTTTCTACATTGAACATGTGGCTATAATTTGCAATTTATTAAATGCATTCAGATTTTAAATGAGGAAAATGCAGCACAGACACCAGACTCTGCTATACAGTTATATTTCTGGGCAAATTATGTTGATTTACTTACTGATGCCCAAAGTCTGTGACCCAGGAAATCTGAGGCCGAGAGGTCACCTATATGCTTAACAATATAAGAATAGGATTACCTTGGTTCTCTTGATTTCTGTCTCTATGAAATGCACTGCTAAGAACTGACACCCTTGCCTTCAGAAAAGGCAAACCTTTGCAGGAGAGTCTTGACACCATTAGACTTTTACAGACCACCACTGATACTGCTATATTTTATCTTAATCCTGCCATGCTAATTTATTTCCTTTAAAACAAATGTCATGGGGTTAGGAGACACTAATGAGGCTGGCAAGAAATCTGACATTAGAAGGAACTCCCTTAATTTTGATTAGAATGGAAATACGAGAGACTTCTATTTGCTCAATCCCCTAACAATAGCCTGGTTTCATCCTAAAATATACTTCCTGATTGCAAACAAACACAGACGTTTCCATTTATTAGGGATTTAGTGGGTGTTCTGAGAGTGAGATGAGGAGGGAAAAAGGACCTGGGAATTTTGCAGACAGACGCAGAACTCACCCTGACCAACATGCTGTCGGCAAAAGAGGCAGGGTTGTCCACCTCGGTGAATGGTGGCGGCCCGGTGCCCATGATTTTCCAGCGCATATAGAGCACCCCTGCTCCCCCCAAGGCCACGAGGGTCATTCTGAAAAGGAGGCCCCCATTTCTGAGCACGCCAATGTTCTGAAAACATACCACAAAGCCCCTGATGTCACAGGTTTTCAAATAAAAATGTGGGTAAGTCAGGTACAAATGTGCAGCAATTCTATCTGAACTGTTTGACACTGTGCTTTTAAAAGCCTGGGTATTTTAGAATTCAAAATAGTAAAAAATACTTTGAAAATGGCATTTTAAATTAGCTGGTACTTGACATTTTCTATGTTGGGGCTGGAGACAAAAGTATATACTTACCTCTAATGACTTGTCCTTATGTAGTACCTTCTGGACAATTTCCAGAACATTTAATTTGCCTATCACCAAGATGTCAAAGACTGCATTTAAACCCTATGGAAGCAAACAAGGCAATCGATGAGAGAGCCTAATTCTGATTAGACAGCAATTATATTGTACAATTTTATTACTAAATCTAGACAAGGGATGTAGTAAATTAGGTAATTGTGGAAGACTTCTTCAGCTCTTAAAAAAAATTGTTCCTATGAAATTAGCTCAGAGTAATATATACCAATTTTATTATCTAGTAAATTCTTCTTAGTCCTAACTAGAAATTTGGACCTTTTCAGTGGTACTTTATTTCCCTTTTTTGCTTTGATATAAGACAGTCACTTAGTTGACATAACAGAATGGTTACCTGGGCACTTGTTATGCCTGAAAAGATAAAGGCAGCCATCAATCTTGAAAACCCAGCCATATATAAGTGATTATACCTCAAGAATCTCAAGTGCTGACTGACTTGGGCAAGTGTAGCAGAAACAGGAGCAGAACATATACAATGGTCTCTGATGGGCCATTGGAGATCTCTCAGCTTCATCTCAGCTTCAGGTTCCTAATTGTTCACCAGCTTTCTGTTCTGCCTGGGCATACAGCCAGAGTGCATTTCCCAGCTTCCCGTGCAGTTATACATAGTCATGTGACTGAGTTCCAGCCTATGGAACATGGGTAGAAGTGAGAGCGTCCCCATTTTGGAAGTTTGGTTACAAACCTAGACACCCTCTGCCACTTGGCATCCCCTTCGAGCTGGCTGTGATGGAGATGATGGGGATGACCAGGGTGACTTTGGGGAACTATACACGGAAGATGGCAGAGGCTCTGCCAGCCTGGGTAAGTGTATGGAGGACAGTCACCTCTGTCATGGGAAGCTCTGTCCACGGTACTTAGGTGAATGATAAACAACTTCAATTCCATGATGCCACTGGACTTTGAGAGTGTGATACTGAAGCTTCACCTATCCTAACAGCTTCTAATATCACCACGACAGTTTACTTCTAGCAGGTGAGGGCTGCTTTTGCAGCTATTACACCTATAATTATAGGCTGAAAGCTAGATGAGGCCTGAATTCTATTGTCTACTGTGCAATGGACTTTTTCCATAGATGTTGTTGCTGCAGAAAATGTCATCTAGCAGAACTCTGCCCAATCTGGATACAGTAGTCAGAATATACACAGTGTATTTGGATAACACTTCCCCTAAGTACTTTGGTTTTTTTCATATGGGGCTTTGTGGCAAAGAAGATCATAAATCATCAGATGCTGGTGGTAATTCATGGTTTTCAAAGCAAGGATGACATTTCTACTTAACCTTCTCCCAGAAATGCTGGGAGCCATTAATTATCCAATAATAACGGGCCAGTGCTGGGTTAATCATTTCAAGGAATCCTGATTTTATTCACCCATGTGATACATGATTTTTGTGGGTCACAAAAGACCATTTCTGCCTGGGTATAAACTATTTTCTAGAAGGCAGATGCTCCCCATTGAGCTGCCACTGCCACTTCCACTGTCTATTTACACTGTTTGATTTTCTGCCTGTGAGCTACAGGACAATCATCAAGGGATGACAGAAGCAAGCTATCATGAAGACTGAGCCAAACATAAGTTGGACCCTCCTTCCTCCTTTCCATTTAAATGCATCATCAAAATGTCTATATTCTTATCAAATTTTTGAAAACAGTTAAATTTCACTATATCTTTCTTCACATAAATTCAACCTAATTCCTTAGGGCTTTTTACACATTAATGGGAGTTATCTTGGGACCTTGTTAAAGGAAGATTCTGATTCAGCAGCCCTGGGTGGGGTCTCAAACAGTAAATTTTAGTAAGTTCCCAGGTAATGCTGATGAGCAAGAGTTCAGAGTAGTGCTTCTCAAGAGGGTGATTTTGTCAGAAATATTTCGGGTTGTCACAACTAAGAGGGTCCTACTGGCATCTAGCAAAAGGAGGCCAGGGATGCTGCTTAACATCCTACAGTGCACATGACAGCTCTCCATAAGAAAAAAAGATCCAGCCCTAAAGTCAGTAATAGCAAAGTTGAGTAATATTGGTTCAGAGAAAACTTTTTAAAAGTAACTCATGAAATTCAAGTATCTTTGCACAGTAATTCTTTCTATACCATCTTCTAGCTAGCTAACCTTGACATTATAAATCAAGACCAATAAAACCACTGATCTTTACCTTGACGTGTGTTAAACCCTAAATGGCTCTGACTGCCCTTTCCTTCCCAAGGTATTCCTACATGGGCCATCACATCTCACATCTTTGTTTTCAATTTCTCTACCTCTGCTCACATCTTTAATTTCTAGATTTTCTTCTAAAAATGTAAGGCAGAAAACTGGCTAGAAGAGAGAAACCTGAAAGAGGATTTCAATGCTTTTCCCTTCCTGGGGCTTCAGCCCAGATCAGACATAGGAGGTGTGTGCCTCTACTCATCAGAGGCCCTCTCCTCTCCTCTTTCACATTTCCAGTCAAAGCCAAGTATAACATGACATACAGTCAATACTTGTTTAATCAGGACCAGAACCATTAATGGGTCAGTTCACTGTTGTATTTAGGACTGCCAAAATATGAGAGTATCCAAGAAAACTCAAACCATTCCTTCATCTTTTTCTACAAGACCTCTCCAAGAAAAATAATTGCTATTCTTTAAGAACTTCCCACTCTCAGAACTGCTGGCAGAGGCCTTTGTTTCTTTGGTGAGCCCTCCCCACATAGAGCAGGCAGACGGTGCCATATCTGAGACCCCATCAACCTGGCTAACACCATTCACTCTCCACCTCCCAGTGATTCCCTGAGGCCCAGCCCCCTAACTTTCAGGCCCACCCAACCGTTTCCAGTGACTTTCCCACACAAATGGTTTGTCACTGTTCATGCTTCGGATTTTCATAAAATCTCTCAGACAAGCAGCATCTGGCTTCAGCACGCCCCTTAACTACCTCCTGCTAAGGGGCCCCAGGCCCAGCACTACCAGCAGCCAGCCTTGGTTTGTAGCTTGGCCTTGCCTGGGCAACTCTAAGTCCAGCAAAAGTAGCAGCCATCTACAGACCAGTCTGTAGCTTATGGTAGGTGGCCCTAGAAAGAACATAGGCAGCATCCGACTTTGACCTGCACCTATTGAAGGCTCCAGGGCCAGTGTACCCAGTGGACAGCTTTAGACCACGTTAAAGTATCAATGCCCAACCACCTCCACAAATGACACACTGAAGGGGCAGACTCAGCGGATACCAGAACCCCACTCAAGTAACTCCTGCTTTGTGGGATCAGCCCCTGCACAGATGATTCTTCGTGGGGGTTGGAGGTCAGTGGTTGGTGGTCGAAGGTAGCCCTTGCAGCTCATCAGTCTGGGGGTAAATCCCTCCCATTAACCTGCCAACAGCAACTGAGACTAAATTACAGGAGGGGGATGTACACAGCCCACACAGGGTGGGGGAGCAATGTACCTCAGTGTGGGTGATCTGGGAAATAGTGCCACTGGGCCCTACAGGACACCTACTACATTAGGCCACACTGCCAAACCAGGGAGACATAGCAGCTCTACCTAATATATAGAAACAAACACAGGGAGACTGCCAAAATGAGGAGAAAAGAAACATGTCCCAAATGAAAGAACAGAGACAAGTAATCTACTAGATGCAGAGTTCAAACACTGGTTATAAGGATGTTCAATGAACTCAGTGGGAACTATAACAGCATAAAAAAGGACCAGTCAGAAATGAAGGATATATTAACTGAAATGAAGAATAACTTACAGGGAATCAACATGTAGTAGATGAAGCCAAAAATCAAATCAGTGATTTGGAATATAAAGAAGCAAAAATCACCTAATCAGACCAGCAAAAAGAAAATAGAATCCAAAGATATGTAAGGAGCCTCTGGGAAAACTTCAAGCATACCAACATTTGCAACATGGAAGTGTAAGAAGAAGGAGAAAAAAAGAAAGAAATTTAAAGTATATCTGAAAAACAACAACGAAACAAAAACAAGAAAAAAAAACTTATTTGAAAAAATGACAGAAAACTTCCCTAACTTGGTGAAGAAAATAAACATACAAGTCTGGGAAGCAGAGAGAGTTCCAAACAAGATGGACCCAAAGTGGCCCACACCAAGACATAGCATAATTAAAATGCTAAAGGTTAAAGACAAAGAGAGAATCTTAAAAGCAGTAAGAAAAAGCAGTTAGTTACTTACAAGGGAGTTCTCATAAGACTTCCAGTTGATTTCTCAAAAGAAACTCTGCAGGCCAGAAGGAATTGTCAAGAAATATTCAAAATGATAAAAAGCAAGGACCTACAACCAAGATTATTCTACACAGCAAAGCTATCTTTTAGAATCAAAAGACAGATAAAGAGATTTCCAGATAAGAAAAAAGCTAAAGGAGTTCACCACCACCAAAACAATATTATATGAAATGTTAAAAGGTTTTTTGGAAGAAGAAGCAAGAGGGAAGAAGAAGAAAGAAGAAGAAAAGATAAAGATATGAACAATAAAATATCAATAAATACACATTGAACCTAAAAAATGAAATTAATGAACAAACAGAACAGAAACAGACTTAAAGATATTTTGTGTTCTCTTTGACAGTTGCCAGATGGAATAATGTATGACAACTGTAATTGAAAAATAAAAATGATAAAGAAAAAGAAACTTCCCAATCTCCATTTCCATCAGTTTCTAATGATAGTCAACTGAGGCAGTCAATTCCCATACGAAACACCAGGATTATGAGAGCGCGAGTGGTTGGTCCAGAAATGTCTACAACTGTAGGACAGCAATGGGGTACAATAGAGGAGGTCACACAGGCAGGCCCAGCTCAATATGTCTCTATAGGAGAGGAAATGATATGTTTAGAGCGGGCCCTGATCATGTCTCAGGTCTTACCAGCACAGTGATTCCTTGCTCTTTGCACAGCATGGCCACAGCTCCCAAAAGGATACTCATCAACACCCAGAATGTAGAATGAGCTCTTTCCCTGCTACCTGTCAATTAAGAGAAATGACAAACATAAAAGTCATACAACACAGCTCAGTCTTGTTAGCACCAGGAACTACTATTCTAAGCATGCACTTTACATAGCCACAATTTAAAAACAGAGTATGGTCTTCTGACAGCATTTTTCTGTGGTTGTGTGTGTTAGATTACTGCATTTCTGGTTAGGCAACACCCTCTACATAGTACACACATCACCTCTCAAGGCATACCCTAGCAGGTGCCCAGGGCCTTTGGGAGGCATTGGAACAAGGCCCTGGCTGCAAAGACATCTCATCTCACAATCCACATGGTACAAGTTCCTTCTTCCCAGCCTGCCAACCATCTAATAGGCCATTTTGACAGGTTATGTTGAGAATTCTCACTGAGAGTGTAACCACTGCATCTGGTTGCATAATGACCTCAGCAGTTACAAACAAAGGGGTGATGGGAATGCCTGAGGAGCTCCGAGTCACTTCTGCCCCTGAAAGAGAAGTCTGGGCTCTCTGAACACGAGGTGGTATACAATGGGTCTGCTCTGCTCCCTGCGTGGAATGGCCCTGACCTGTGAAGATGCAGGACCACTGACTAAGGACTAGCACCCACCTAGCACTTGAGGCAGGTGAAGGCGCAGGCCAGCCTGGGCTGCAAACCTTTGTGGGAAATTCAGGCAACAAAGGGAAGACAAAATATCACTAGAAATGTGAACACTGTAATAAGAAGCTTGAGTGGGGCTGAGCTCAAGTAATAATCCACAGTCCCTAAACTGCTTTCTGAGGAGGGAGGGTCTGGCTATGCACTGTTCAATGGGTGGTATCTGCAATTTGAGGGCCTGAGCTGAACCTCTTAGGAGGAGAGGGAAAAAAAAATGTCATGCTCATCTCCATTCTTTCTCTGTGAGGCCTTCACCTTCTCTTCTCATCTCATCTAGATAGATGGTGAACAAACACCTAAAAAAGACACAGCTTTGAAGTGGGGTAAAGTGAACCTGCTTGAGGATGAAATCATTAGTTTGCCTGTGGTGCCTATAAATCATGGTTCACTTTTGCTTAAAATCTGAACTCCTGGTCTACATTTCAGCTCTGCCATCTACTAAGTGGCCCTGAGCAAATTACTTATGCTGTCTCAGTGATATCAACTATTAAATGGGGGCAACATTAACTATATATTCTCCATTTGAGAGTGAAAAATTATATAGAAGTATCTGGACATCAGTGTTAAAAATTATATAAATATGCTTGTAAATGCAAAACATATCTCTGAAAAGCACATAGGAAATCAACTATATTAGTTTATGAACAATTATAAGAAGAAAAATTTGTGTAGGGAAGGCTTACTTTTTGTTTTATAACCTTTCATACCTCTAACATTTTCTTAACTATATGCATGCATTAAAAACCATACATTAAAAAAAAAAACACACTTGATATAGTTCTGGGACCACAGAAAGCATTCAATAAATGTTACACATGAGTCAGTGAAACTGCCCCAGGTTCCAGGGAGGTGCCAAGCTCGTTATGCAGGGAAAAGTTATACTTTGGTTCTCATTGAACTGCTTGATCAGAAAACCAAAAATTAAATGTTTGGGAAGATAGGGAAGGTGAGAATGAGGGAGGAAGAGGGAGGGAGAGGGAGGAAGAGGAAGATTGAAAGAGAGACACAGAGAGATACTGAAACTAATGCTTAAGTGTTAAACTCCTGTGACTATTGAAGAACTAATCAGCAAAGTCCCGGGATGGAAGCCCTATTTGACATCCAGGCTTCCTATCAAGGAACAGCCATAGATCCTGGGGTGGGAGGCCCTCCTAACCTCACACATTCTAGTGTAGGTGGTGACTCCTCTCAAGACAAGAAGGGTCTACACCCAGCTGAGCAAAATGTGAGCTGGACTAACCCTGATATGACCGACTCCTGCTCTGGTACTGCCAGGCTGCTTGAGGGCCCAACTGGCTTACTGGGAAAATGTCCTCGCCCACAAACAGGCTCTGGTAGCAGGAGACATTCAGGAACCAGGCAAAAAGGATACATGGGCTAATATTTTCTGAAATTTTTAGCTTTTTTTGGTAATCCCTGTATATCAAATTTCCAGGTTCAATGTACAAAGAAACAGAATAGATATAATATAAAAAATTTTTTATTTTACTATTACAGTTGAAGCACTTTAAGGCTTTCCACAAGGCCTAGTGATCAACAGCAAAACCTCATTAATTTAGATTCTATTATTTCATAAAACACAATGAGCATTCTTGTTTTAAGCATTTCTGATCTCTCCTGTTGACTACAGGATAAGTGACCCTTCTGAGAATAATGTCATGTAAGGCTTTACTGACCTGGTCACATGAAATCTCTCTGGGTTTTCTGGGACTGTATTCCAGGCACACTAGCCAACATGCTCTCACTTTGCTTTGGATTTTCTGTTCTCTTTGGCAACAATGCCCCTGGCAAAATCCAATCCATTTTATACAGCTGTCAAATGTCACTTAAGCTGTGAAATCCCATCCCCACCCTCCTGGGCAGCCTCCTTTATCAATTCACTAGTTTTATTCCACAGTTAGAAAAGTCAATGGACCTATTGTTTGCATGTCTGGTGCCCCTGAGAACAGCATCTGTTTCACTTACCTTAATGCCCCTAGTTGACACCCTAGATTAAAGTAGGCTCAACTGTAGTACCCTACACTACCTTTCTCACAATCTACCACTATATTCTTCAGAGTTTATTACAAATACTACTTGATTTTCTTAATTTTCCCCATACCGGGCCTCTTAACCTCAGCATTACTGTTTGAGCTGTTAATTCCTTGTGTGTGGACTGCCCTGTGCATTGCAGGATGTTTAGTAGGACCCTTAGCTTTTCCCCGTTAGATACCAGTAATATTCCCAATCCTCAATTGTGATAAACAAAAACATCACAGACTTTACCAAATGTCATGGGGTAATGTGGGAAAACAGGAGACCATTGCCCTAAACCAATGCTACTCACAACGTGTGGTCTATTGACCTGTCCTTGGATCTGATCTGTTAGAAACTCTCTTAGGCCCCACCCAGGCTTGGAGAATCTGAAAGTGGAGGGTGGAGCCCAGCAATCAGCCTTTTAGCCAGGCTTTTAAGTGACTCTAATGTAGCCAAAGGCAGAGGAGCATCACCCTAGATAGGACGCTTGTTTATAGCTCATTCCTGCCCACGAGCCTGGCTTGTAGGAGTAACTTAAATTTTTAGTGACAGAATCTGTAGCATCTGCCTGACTCTGGAAAGACAACATGTAGTCATTGAATGAAATAGCTGTCCACCATCTACCACAAGTGGCTATAAACCCACAAATCATAGAGCCACAAATCATAGAGCCACAACACAGTAAAAGTTAGAGGAGTACTTCTTAGAAACTGTGCATATAATTTCTTTTGCAGTGATGGAAATGTTGGAATCCTTTCCAGAATGCTTCCAGCAGGGGCCTACATGGCCTTCACTTCAGCAACTTGGAGAAGGATATTAACTTTGTATGACAGTCTGTTGCGTTTTTAAACATTTGTTGTTAGAATATTCTTAGAGTGAGCCTACGCTTGCCTCCCCAAACATCAGGTCTTGGCTCTGCCCTAGAGCATCGTCTCTCCAGGTGGCACAGTACCTTTAAGCCAAGTTCTCTCTACTGAAAACCATTATATATCAGAATATTTAGGTCCATCAAGCAAACGAAGAATAATTTTACTGAGGGAAATAACTTACATTTCATGTATATAATACCAAAAGATCAAAATTACGAGCCACAAAAAACCCAAAATCCTGTTAAACATGATTGCATTTGTGTGTTTATATATTTATTTTATTATATGTAAACATATTTATTGGAATTTATATTCTTTGGGCATTTGCTAGTAATCATTAGCAGATAAGTGTTTGTAGACACCAAAATCTTAAAAAAATATATATGGCCAAAATAACCTTAAAGCTAACATATTGGTTAACTCCTTTTCAATATGATTTTGAGAAAGGCCCCCAAGTTTTAGCAGCACAATACAGGGATCCATCTGGCAAAACAGGTGATCACAGCTTACAATGCCACACTTTCTAACATAACATGGATGGCCATGACATAAATGAATGGCAGATGACACCATTAAAGCTTGTCCTCTCCATTTTGATGTATGCATGGTTCATTTAGCTCTGGTCTCCCATAGCACATCTTCCAGAGTCCGTGTCAAGCATTTTCAGGATTTTCTCATATTAGCACTTTTTATGTAAAGTGGTAGGTACCCTTAATGATAAATGAACACATTAATTACCACAGCAGGGAACCCCTCTACATATAAATAAGGTAAAAGACATCTCCACCCAGGTTCCCATGCCCTCCTAGGTCCCATACAAGGCTCTGCTTTAGGCCTAGCACCAGGAGATAGGACTGTAGACCCCTGGCCTTAGCCCACTCATTGTTTTCATGTCCACTAAGCATTAGGTTCAGTTTTTCACTAGAAACCAAATGGACCTTTCCCTGAATTACCTGCATTTGATTTTTTAAAAGCATCTCCTCCCACTCCCATGATTTGCGTTCATACCTCTTCACAAATCATATGATTTCCTAACATAATGTTCCTGATTCTTCACATTACAAGCAGGTCCCTTAATCATTTTACATTTCTTCCTAGAAAATCTGAATTAGCTTGTATTTTACTTGACTGTAACATGGATTAATTTCCCCTGTATTTTGCAGTGTATAATGCACACTTTCTTGCCCAAACTTTTGAGGGAAAAAATAAGGATGTGCATTATACATGGGTATAATGACCGCATACCATGGGTATAATAATAGATCTAACAATTCCATGTATACTGTGCACAAAAACATGGGTGCGTGTTTTATGTGGCAAAATACAGTCAGTGGCTTTGGATAGGAAAAAAAATTCCCAGTTTCTCCATTAAAACACCCATATGACTACTCTTAAAAGTAGTACTCCATTAAGACAAAGTTAAATTACTACAGATGCAGCCCTGGCTGGGTAGGTCTGTTGGTTAGAGCATCGTCCAATATGCCAAGGTTGTGGGCTTGAGCCCCAGTCAGGACACATTCAAGAAGCAACCAATGAATGCATAAATAACTGAAACAACAAATTGATGTTTCTGTCTCTCTCTAAAATCAATAAAAGAAAATAATAAAGTTGTAAACAGGAAAAAAAATTACTACAGATGCAAAAGTCATAAACTCATCTTTCACTTGCCTGGAATTTAAAATGGCTTTCTCTTTAGAGGGCTAATTCAGAAATTTCAATGAATGCAGAAAAATTACATATAGAAAACACAGCTCTGGCTGGTGTGGCTCAGTGGACTGAGCGCCAGCCTGCAAACCAAAGGATCACTAGTTTGATTTCCAGCAAGGGCACATGCCTGGGTTGCAGGCCATGTCCCCAGTACAAGGCATAAGAGAGGCAAGCACACATTGATGTTTCTTTCCTTTTCTTTTTTCCTCCCTTCCTCTCTCTCTAAAAATAAATAGATGAAATAGAAAGAAAGAAGAAAGAGAGAAAGAAAGAAGGAAAGAAAGAAAAAAGAAAGGAAAGAAAATACAGCCTTCAGATTTACTGATAGCCATCTTCCTACTCACTGTATAATTTCACCACATTTCTCAAAATCCAAATTTCTGTAGGGGATCCAGACTCCCAAATTCTCTATCATAATTCTTCTGGATGAGTCCTGCTCTTTAATTTTCTCTTTTGATTTTGTTCAAACACACCCAGTATGAAAATGTATGAAAGATGAAGACAATTGTGTCTCTTTGCTGACATTTCTTCAATTTCAGTGATGATTAAATATTAAGTATCACATCTCAACAGATCAGAAACAGAATTTCAGTAGTCAGTTATAAACCAAGTGATGGTTTCACATTCAGAAAACCATTGTAGACCACCACTGTCCAGAAAAGTAGGCATTGCCTTGGCTAGGTGGCTCATCTGGTGTCTCATACACCAAAAGGTTGAGGGTTTGATTCCCTTCAGGGCACAGACCCAGTTAGGACACATACAGGAGACAACCAATTGATATTTCTCTCTCATATTGATGTTTCTTTCTCTCTTTGGATAGGAAACTTTACAAAAGAGTAGGCATTATAGTTAATGAGCACCTGAATTTTATCTAATTACTACTGACATGTTGTAAGTACAAAACACTCACCTGATTTTGAAGAGTTTAGTATAAAAAAGAATGTAAAATATTTCATTACTTTTATACTGATTACATGTTGAAATCAGTCATTTGGCTAAATAAAATGTATTGTTAAAATTCATCTTCCCTGTTGCTTTTAATGATGTGACTGCCATAAAATTTTAAATTACATATATGGCTCATGTTGTATTTCTACTGCACAGCACTATCAGGGATGTCCAACTTGGGGCCCACAGGCTGCATGTGGCCCGGGATGGCTATGAATATGGCCCAACACAAAATTGTAAATTTACTTAAAATATTATGAGATTCTTTTGTGATTATGTGTCATAATGTATTTAATGTGTGGCCCAAAACAACTCCTCTTCTTCCACTGTGACGCAGAGACACCAAAACATTGGACACCCCTGGCATGTGCTCAAAGACCTAGCTCATGGATGAAATGACTGACACATGGCTATGTCTGAATTGCAAATTTGCTTTTTAAAACAGAAGATATGAAATGATTTTGCCTATTTAAATCCAACTGCTCCCCACTTTGAGTTCCTATTAGATTAGCCATTCAATATTTTATAATGTGTCATAAGGCTAAGCATTCACACACACTTCAGTTTTTCCAAAATCTAAACTGGAAAATTAAGTAACATTTATGAAATATTTCATATCAATCAGAAGCGTCTCTTTACAAATGTGCACCATATATGTGCATGATAAACCATGGCACTAAGCATTTCCAGTACTGGGGGTGAACAAGAAAGGATGCATGAAAGTTAAATAATCTACTGGGAAGCTAGTCCTGAGCTTGGGCACAGCCCAGCCTAATAGACATTTTGTAACACAACCTACTGTAGTACAGATTTACCCATGTACTTTCCCAAATTAAGATTTTCTTTGAGTTTTGATTTGTCAAGGTGACTAACACTAATAATTGCCAATATATAGCATAATCTAGGTGAATTTGGACTTTGTGTTTTTGTGACTATGTTCTTATTTAATGATTAATGCAAATCAATCTTTTATTTCCAAGTTTGAGCATTTTAATAAAACAACTAAAACAGATAATGGTAGGCCACCTTGCCTATAGTTGGTACTCAATAAATACCTGTTCAATCAGTAAAGTTTCATTTATTTCCATGTCTAGCAGAAATCATATTTAATTATTGTATTTGTTATGCAATTATGAGATGTACTTTAATACCAAGAAGTTAACAGTTTGTTTAATGTGAACAGATTCAGCCAGAACTCAAGTCTTTTCACTTTTAATTTAGTGAAACTCCTCAGGATAAAAAAAAATTGTGTGAGACACTGTTTAAGAAAATCAATTATTTTTTTAAAATTACATAAGAAATATTAAAAGGCATAGGAAAAATGACTACTTAATTTTAAACCTGAAAGTAACTATTAAATAGTAAAAATAAATCCTGAGAGGCAGACGTCATCTCAAGTACAGTTACATTTATGAATATTTTATTCAAAAAAAAACTTTCCCAAATAGGGAATTCTAACTGGCGCACAGCTCTGTGTAAGCATCTCAGGATGTTACCTTTACCCAGAGTTTTCTATCTCACCTCCATTCAGTCTGCTAAATTTTAAGTACCAATGACCCAGGAGAAGAGAAAAAGAAAAAACAAACCACAAACTTTTTTCACCATGAGATATCTCTCATCACTTAAGAAGACAACTTGCTCCAAGATAATTATGCAGCATTAGAAAACATCAACAGTTTATGATCCAGAACTGAAAGAGATAGGCCTAGAAAACATTTTCCTTGTTTGTGTATATGTCACTATCATCTAAGACAATTCAATCATTTAGGTAAATGGAAGCAAAGATTAATGGAGTGGAGGAAGCACAGGGGAAAACAAAAAACAAAAATGTACTAATAGACACTTGTCAGTGCTAATGCCCAGAAGTGGCAACAGATGTGGTCAATTTAATGAAGCACGTGCCTCAGATTTGGCGCTATTTTCCAGTGGCAAGATCTTTGAGAAAAAGCATCACATTATATGAGTGACCCTCTTCACCACTCAATGCCTAACATCTCTGCTGCCTTGAAACTGGCACATCGTGTTGCATGTGGGAACCAAGCCACCCTGACAGGTGGCCCTGACTGTCTCTGCCAGAGCCACACAATGAGCATCAGATTCTCAGTCCAAAAGCTGGTGATGCCAACCAATCCTTCCTTCCCCCAGAAAAATGAAAGAAGTCAGACACTGCCTTTCAAAATACAGGACCATTCTGGGAAAATCAAGCAATGCAGAAACCAAAGGAACATGAAAACAGAGAAAAGAGAACACACATGAAATATTGCTCTCACAATTCAGTCAGCAAGGGCCACAAATCCAAACGTGAGGGTCCTAAACCAGGTAAGTTACTCATTTGCCCTATTTTTTTAAAACTATCATTACTCAATCAAATACAAATAGATGTCTTAAATCAAAATGAAAATGAGGAAATGATATCCCAAGACTAAGAGTTACTGTATTTAAGCTGCCTGAATTATAAGGAGAACAATATAGCAAATAAAGTTTAAGAATTTAAAACTGAGATTTAAAATTTTTCTTTTATAATAAATTAGAATTTAAAATGGCTGTTCTATGGGAGGAGGAACCTGGAAGTCCCGACTCCTTCTCCTTGCCGTAGTCTCCATTGCGCGGGAAGAGGCCACACCCCCAAAGAGCCAAAAGCCGAAAGGCACACATAGACACCCCAAAAACACCCAGTGCAGGCGCGCACACTTGCGCCGAGTGACCGGCGAGGGTTGGCGAGCGTGTGGGTGACCCGCATGGGCTGGCGAACGCTTGCACTGGCCGGCAAGGCCTCCCACAGATTGGCACCCATACGGCCTGCGAGGGAGTGCAAAGAGAGGCAAGGGCAGGTATAAACTGACCCGCCCACCTGCGATTGCAGAGCGGCCCACAAAATTAGTAGAGCTGCCCAGAGTCCCTGGAGAGACCTCAGACAGGATTAACTGGAGAGTCCTGGAGCTGACTTCCTCCCATTTCCCTAGTCCCCATTTGGCGAGGGCAAGCAATGCACCCAAAGAGCCAAAAGTGGGGAAAACACACAATATAAGACTCTAAACTGACCAGTGCCGGGGAGCTCACTGGCCAGGGGGGCCAGATGAGTAAGCGAGGTCGCGAATAAGCCCCCTGGTCTGGGGCAAGCACATGTGAGCTCAGGCAGGCGGGGGATCGTGCTGCGCCGGGAGCGTACTCAAGGAGGCGGCATGAGAGTGCAGAGAGATCCCCAAAAATAGCCCAGCCCTGACCGAAGGGGTCACAGGACTGCCCCAAGCAGGAGTCAGACACAGACAGCAGACTCCTGGAAGGCTCAAACAAACAACCCAAGGTCCTATAGGGTCAACAACTGACATGATCAGAGGCAGGCCCAGAAAGAAAAGTAAAGGACAAAAATACTTAACAGACTCTCACAAAAATGGGAAGAAAAAGAAGTTCCCCCCAAATGAGTGGAAAAGGGGACTCCCCACAGAGAGAGCTAAAGGAAATAGAGGCAAGGGAACTATAAGATATGGAATTCAAAACAATGGTTCTAAGGAAGCTCAATGAGCTCAGCCAGCTCAAAGAGAACTATGAGAAACTGCAGAGAAACTATCAGGATCTTACAGCAAACTATATCAGCCTGGAAAAAGACATAGAACCTATCAAGAAGACAAAAGAGGATATGAAGAATACCATTTCTGAATTGAAGAACACAGTAGAAGGAATCCAAAGCAGGCTGGATGAAGCCGAGGATTGAATCAGTGAGATGGAGGATAAGGTAGAAAGAAGCTCCCAGAAAGAACAAGAAATGGAAAAACAACTCAAAAAGAGTGAAGAGGCATTTAGGGAAATGCAGAACAACCTGAAACGGAATAATATCCGTATAATGGGGATACCAGAAAGAGAAGAAGAGGAGCAAGGGAGAGAGAACCTCCTCGAAAAAGTAATGATGGAAAATTTCCCTTATTTGAGGAGAGAAAGGCTCTCGTGGATCCAGAAGGCACAGAGGACCCCACTCAAGAGGGACTCAAGGAAGCCCACTCCAAGACACATCATCATTAAAATAGCACCTACCAAAGACAAAGAGAGAATCCTCAAGGCAGCAAGGGAGAGGGAGAAAGTAACATACAAGGGGGCCCTGATACGCCTAGGAGCTGACTTCTCAACAGAAACACTACAAGACAGAAGGGAATGCCAACAAATATTCCAAGCCATGAAAAGCAAGGGCCTATAGCCAAGGCTGCTCTACCCAGCTAGGCCCTCCATTAAAATAGAAGGGGAAATACGGAGTTTCCCAGACAAGAGAAGACTAAAAGAATACATCTCTACCAAATCAGCACTCCAAGATATGCTAAGGGGACTGGTTTAAGCAGATGAAGGAAAAGAATGAGACAGAGAGGAACACAGGTACAAAGAGAAAAGATGAGTACGTTTCTATCAGTAATAACTCTCAATGAGAATGAACTAAATGCCCCAATCAAAGACACAGGGTAACTGAATGGATAAGAAAACATGACCCACACATATGCTGCCTACAAGAGACCCACCTCAGAGCAAAAGACCTACACAGATTGAAAGTAAAGGGATGGAAAAAAATATTCCAAGCAAATGGGCATGAGAAAAAGGCCGGGGTTGCCATACTTGTATCAGACAAAGTAGATTTCAAAACAAAGGCCATAAAGAGAGACCCAGAGGGGCACTTTATCATACTTAAAGGAAGAATCTATCAAGAAGACATCAACATTGTAAACTTATATGCTCCCAATATAGGAGCCCCCAAGTTTATAAGGAAATTGTTGGATGACTTCAAAAAAGATATAGACAGCAACACACTGATAGTAGGGGATTTCAACACCCCAATGTCATAAATGGACAGATCTTCCAAACAAAACATTAATAAACATATTGTGGCCATGAATGACACACTGAATCAAAGAGACTTAACTGACATACATAGAACCTTACATCCCAAAGAAGAAAAATACACATTCTTTTCAAATGCTCATGGCAGTTGTTCAAAGATAGACCACATGATAGGACACAAAGCAAGCCTCAGCAAATTCAGGAAAATTGAAATACCAAACTTTTTCTCGGACCACAAGGGATTGAAACTGGAAATCAATCTCAAAGAGAAACTTCAAAAACTTGCAAACTCATGGAGACTGAACAGTAGACTATTAAACAATGAATGGGTCAATAAGGAGATAAGAGAAGAAATAAAAAAATTTCTGGAAACAAATGAAAATGAACAGACAACAGTCCAGAACCTATGGGACACAGCAAAGGCGGTCCTGAGAGGGAAGTTCATAGCAATACAGGCTTACCTAAAAAAGATAGAAACATTTCAAATAAAAGGCCTAACACTACAACTTCAAGAACTGGAGAAACAACAACAAATAAATCCCAGAGTAAGTATAAGGAAGGAAATAGTCAAGATTAGAGCAGAACTGAATGACATAGAGACAAAAAGAACAATTCAGAGGATCAACCAATCCAGAAGCTGGTTCTTTGAAACGATAAATAAAATGGACAAGCCTTTAAGCAGACTCATCAAGAAAAAAAGGGAGAGGACATAAATTAATAATATCAGAAATGAAAGAGGAGAAATAACAACTGATACCACAGAAATACAAAGGATAGTCAGAAACTACTATGAACAATTATATGTCAAGAAATTTGAAAATCTTGATGAAATGGACAAATTTTTAGAAAAGTATAATCTTCCAACACTGAAGGAGGAAGAAACAGAAAGCTTGAACAGACTGATAACAGCTGGGGAAATTGAAGCAGTCATCAAGAAACTCCCGGCACACAAAAGCCCAGGGCCAGATGGTTTCACAGGAGAATTTTACAAAACATTTAAGGAAGAACTAACCCCTGTCCTTCTCAGACTATTCCAAAAAATCCAAGAGGAGGGAAGACTCCCAGACTCCTTCTATGAGGCCAGCATCACCCTGATCCCCAAACCAGATAAAGACCCTACAAAGAAAGAAAACTACAGGCCAATTTCGCTGATGAACATAGATGCTAAAATCCTCAAGAAAATTTTGGCAAACCGCATCCAGCAATACATTAAAAAGATTATCCACCACAATCAAGTGGGATTCATCCTAGGCATGCAGGGATGGTTCAATATACGCAAATCAGTAAACATGATACATCACATAAATAAAAGGCAAGACAAAAACCATATGATCATCTCGATAGACGCAGAAAAAGCATTCGATAAGGTACAGCACCCATTTATGATCAAAACACTCAGCAAAATGGGAATAAATGGGGCATTCCTCAACGTAATAAAGGCCATATATGAAAAACCTACAGCCAATATCATACTCAATGGGCAAAAACTGAAAGCTTTTCCACTAAGATCGGCAACATGACAAGGATGTCCGCTCTCACCGCTTCTTTTCAACATTGTATTGGAAGTCCTAGCCACAGTGGTCAGACAAGAGAAAGAGATAAAAGGCATCCAAATAGGAAAGGAGGAAGTAAAGCTATCATTGTTTGCAGATGACATGATAGTGTACATAGAGGACCCTGTAGACTCTACCAAAAAATTCCTCAACCTAGTAAGTGAATTTGACAAAACAGCAGGATACAAAGTCAACATTCAGAAATCAAAGGCATTTTTGTACACCAGCAATGAAATAGAAGAAGAAGAAATCAGAAAAAAAATACCATTCGATATAGCAAGAGGAAAAATAAAGTACCTAGGCATAAATTTAACCAAAGATGTAAAAGATCCGTACGCAGAAAACTATACAACATTGAAGAAAGAAATTAAGGAAGACACAAGTAAATGGAAGCATGTACCATGCTGATGGATTGGAAGAATTAATATCATCAAAATGTCCATACTACCCAAAGCAGTTTATAGATTCAACGCAATCCCTATTAAGATACCAATGACATATTTCACAGAAATAGAACAGACATTTCAAAAATTTATATCGAACCAAAAGCGACCCCAAATAGCCTCAGCAATTTTGAGAAAGAAAATCAAAGTAGGAGGGATCACCATACCGGACATCAAACTCTACTACAAAGCCACTATACTCAAAACAATCTGGTACTGGCACAAGAACAGACCCATAGACCAGTGGAACAGAATAGAAAGCCCAGAAATAAGCCCAGGTCTCTATGGACATCTAATATTCGACAAAGGGGGCAGAAGCATAAAATGGAGCAATAATAGCCTCTCCAACAAATGGTGTTGGGAGAGCTGGACAGCTACATGCAAAAAATTGTAATTGGATCATCAACTGACACCATACACAAAAATAAACTCAAGATGGATAAAAGACTTAAATATAAGTGACAACACCATCAAAGTCCTAGAGGAGAACATTGGCAGGAAACTCTCAGATATCCCATGCAGCAATTTTTTCCCCGATATGTCTCCTAAAGCAAGGGACATAAAGGAAAGAATAAACAAGTGGGACCTCATCAAAATAAGAAGCTTCTGCACGGCTAAAGAAAACATCAGCAAAATGAAAAGGGAGCCAACCCTATGGGAAAATATATTTGCTAATGATACATCAGATAGAGGTTTGATCTCCAAGAT
The DNA here is from genome assembly GCF_021234165.1 of Pteronotus mesoamericanus. Lineage (NCBI taxonomy): Eukaryota > Metazoa > Chordata > Mammalia > Chiroptera > Mormoopidae > Pteronotus > Pteronotus mesoamericanus. The sequence goes on from NW_026555109.1 coordinate 2,944,577, forward strand.
ATATAAAGAACTCACTCGACTATAGTCCAAGAAGACAAAGGATCCAATCAAAAAATGGGCAAAGGACTTGGGCAGACGCTTTTCCAAGGAAGAGATACAGAGGGCCCAGAGGCATTTGAAAGGATGCTCAGCATCACTAGCCATCAGAGAAATGCAGATCAAAACCACCATGAGGTATCACCTCACACCGGTCAGAATGGCCATCATAAACAGATCAACAAACAACAGGTGCTGGCGAGGCTGTGGAGAAAAGGGAACCCTAGTCCACTGTTGGTGGGAATGCAGACTGGTGCAGCCACTATGGAAAGCAGTGTGGAATTTCCTCAAAAAGCTGAAAATGGAACTGCCTTTTGATCCAGGGATTCCCCTGCTGGGACTATACCCTAAGCACACCAAAACGCCCATACAAAAGAACCTGTGCACCCCAATGTTCACAGCAGCACAATTTACAATAGCCAAGTGTTGGAAGCAGCCTAAATGCCCATCGGTAGATGACTGGATCAAAAAGTTATGGTACATATACACAATGGAATACTATGCAGCAGAAAGAAAAAAAGAACTACTAAATTTCGCGACAGCATGGATAGAACTGGAGAGCATTATGCTAAGCGAAATAAGCCAGGGGGTGAAAGACAAATACCATATGATCTCACCTATAAGTGGAACCTAACCAACAATACAAAGATGCAAGGAAAATAAGACCAGCAACACTGAAAGGTAAGGAAACCAACAGAAGCAAGAGGGAAGGATGGGGGAGGTGCGGGGGTGAAAGGAAGGGAAAGGGAAGTCCAGGAATGTATAGCAAGGACTCAAGGACAAAACCAAAGGGGAAGGGTTGAGGGAAGGAGGGAGGGGGCAAGGGAAAGTGGTGGGTGGAGGCAGAGACAAATGTATTTGAAAAAATAAATTAAAATAAAATTAAAAAAAATAAAATGGCTCTTCTAGTTATGTAGCAAATTCATTCCCATCATGAAAAAGATTCTTTACTCCCCCCTATAAATGAGAGTAATTAAATTTCTCAGTTCTCATTCCCATGAAACAAGTATTTTAAGGTATTAACTTAGAAAAATTGTTTTGTCTATTCTAGTAAGAGAGATTATGTCCCCAATCTGAGATGAGGTTTTAAGAGAGAGAAAAATGTTGACAAAATGTCACATCATAAGAATAATACTTTTTGTTTTGGGAACTAAGAAATAATAACCAGTGCACCATCAGCTTCATCTGACTTAGTATTTTTCTTTATGAGAAAATGTATGCTTCCTTTATAAGGACATTTTTTTTTCCTAAAAAAAGATCCTATTGCAAAAGATCTTGATTGAGACATTCTATTTAAGCACCACACACACACAAAAAAGCAGAAAAATGTTATGTGTATAGATCTTTTTCATTTTCTAAAAGTCCCAGGATTCCAGCGGTGAGTAGAGAATTACTTGTTAATAAACTCAATTAAAAATTGTCCAGAAATTTAAAATATAGATATCACATCTATAAAGAAAGCCAATGAGGTTGTCAAAAAGAAATGTATCCTTTGAAAGTGCTTTTTAACTAGTTAAATCATTAATTTCAGGGTACTCAATTTTTTGTTCCCTTTTAAAAAAATATTAAATCTGTTCCTCTACAAAAACATTTCTTGCACTTCAAGTTCACATGTAAGTAATGCTAGACATTTCTTTGAATTTATATTCAAATCCAAAAATAACAAAGACCAGGTCACTTTAAACATAGGTTTAAATAATAAATAGTATTATTATTTGTATCCAATAAATATTGAACTGAATTTCCACCACAAAAGAGCTTTGATTCTCAGTGGAACACTTATAAACATATGGACAACACGAGCAACTGGAACAAGAATCCTCATGGCAATGACATGTGTTTACTACTTGGCTTTTTGTACAGTCCACACTAACTAGATAGGGGCAAATAAAAATGTGTGACTATTTCTTAAGATATATCAAAGTCCAAATGAAAATACATATACCTAATCTCCATTAGTATCAAGAGCTCTTCTCTGTTTGACTCAAGGAAATTTAGCAGAGAGTAGATGAAAGAAATTAGCAATATAAAGTGAATTACCATATGATCCAGCAATTCCACTTCATGGCATTTATCCAAAGGAAACAAAATCACTATCCTGAAATGACATATGCACCGCCATGTTCATTGCAGTATTATTTACAATAGCCAAGACATAGATATAACCTAAGTGTCCACTGACAGACAAATGCGTAAAGCACACATGGCATGTATGTACAATGGAATATTATTAAGCCACAAGAAAGGAAATCTTCTCATTTGTGACAACATGATGGACCTCCAGAGCACTATGCTGAGATATGTCAGAGAAAGACAAATACAATGTAATCTCACTTTTATGAGTGTAAAAACAAAAAAAAGGAAGAAGAAAACCAAACTCATAGGGAGAACAGATTGGTAGTTGCCAGAGGTGGGGTGGAGTAGGGTGGATGAAAGGGGTGAAAAAGTACAAACTTTCAGTTATGGAGGGTGTAATGTAATGTACTGCATGGTGACTGCCATTGATACCGTACTGCATATTTGAAAGTTTCCAAGAGTAAATCTAAAAGTTCTCATCATAAGAAAAATAAATTTGTAAATATGTGGGGGGATGGATGTCAAGTAGACTTAGTGTGGTAATCATTTTGCAATATACGATGAGGTCTGACCAGAAAAAAATCCAGCCATTGTTAATATAACAAGAATGGCTCACATGACATTGATGTAACCTGGCAGCCAAGGAGAGTGGACTGGAATACATATGCATGAACAATAATGACTTCATTGTACTAGTCAGTAGGGGTGGTAAATGCTGTTGAGTGAGCATGTTTACTGTGTGGTCATCACATTCAAAATGAGCGAATAGAGCAATGAATCTACACCAAATTTCCATTAACCTTGAACATTATTCCATGGAAACTATCCAGATGATTCAGAAGGCTGCAGCTACCAGCAACTGGTGATTGGCAACTTCATCATGACAATGTGCCCACTCGCGCATCATGTCTCGTGCAGGTTTTTGGCAAACATCAAATCACCCAGATGATTCAGCTCCCCTACAGCTCAGATTTGGTGCCCTGTGACTTCTGTTTTTTCCCAAAACTAAAATCACCTTTGAAAGAGATTTCACGCCATTCATGAGATTCAGGAAAATACGATGGGGCAGCTGATGGCAAATAGAAGAACTTGCGAGGTCCCAAGGTGCCTACTTTGAAGGAGACGAGGGCATCATTGTCTTTTGTACAATGTTTCTTGTATCTTCTTCAATATATGCCTCTATTTTTCATAGTGCATGGCTGGATACTTTCTGGACAGACCTTGATGCATGTATCAAATCATTATGATGTACATGTAAACTAATTTACATATCAATTATATCTCAATAAAATAACAAAGTGTACCTTCCAGGGCAAACAAAGAAATTCGCAGTTTAGAGTCACAGCCATCAATTCTGCATAAACACACCATGAAAAGAAGGGGATACCTATTGAGTATACACTGTGAGATGGACATAGAAAGGAAAAATTTTACAGGAAAGTATAGAGAACCAGAATATTCTGTTCCTTGAACATTCTGAATAATGGAAACTTTATTTTAATCCAACTATACAAGATCCTAAGCACTTCAAGGGCAGGAACTGTGTCTTTCTAGTTTTTGTATTCCTGACACAGGGCCTGGTACAAAGGATGCTCTCAATGTTTGACTAATTATTGGTGAAAGAATGAATGACCAAAACTGATAATTGTGTATGCCATTTTAGAACAGACTCAGAAAAGTGTCTTATAAATTCCTTAACCAGAACTATTTTTGTATATGGAGTTCTTACTGCTTCTTCTCTGTGGGGGTATTATTGGTGTGTAAAAACCTTGCTCCTGCTAAAAAAGATTCAGCCATCATATTGATGAAGTTGGACATTAACATGATGTTTAAAAATTATCCCAGAAAGTTATTAACTATAAACAAAGAAGTGGTTTCTATTTTAGTATGTTTAAAAAGGAGTATGAAAAATTCTAATACAGAAAAGAAATGCTGAAAACATAGTACTTTTGTCAACAGAAACTAGAAAAAGTTCCACCTGACTTCATCAGCACTGGTCTGGGAGGTAATGAGACAAAGGGGGATTTAAGGGTTGTGAAGGATCAGAGAGGAAACAGCAGAGTAGCTGGCAGAGTGACGGTTCTGCTCTGATGGTGCTGGGCCAAGTAGAGCAAGGGGGAAGGAGCCGGGCTTCCAGTCACAAAGTCCTGCCCTGTTCTGCTGGATCCTGAGTAGATAAAGCAGGTGGGGCTCAAGACACAGAATCTTGTTAAAGAGGGGACAGAGAACTGCCTTGTGTGTAGGACACAGGACTTCCTCCAAATAAGCTAATTAACTGAGTGCAAGACCCTCTCTTAAGAATCCCCATTGTTTGCACCTCCACATCTGCAACCAGCTTGGGAGGCAGAGTTCAATCTTTCCATCATCATCTGGGGGGACAATGAGTGGGAACTGAAAAGAGCAGTGAAAACCAACTCAAAATGATGGAGAGTGCAGCTTGAGGAATAGGTGTTTTCAACCCACTTTTAACTCCCAAGAAAAAAACCATTCTGATATAACTCAAAGCCTGTATGGGCAGGAGGACATAGAGGACAGAAAGGAAACAGAAGTCCATTGCTAAAAATAACTTTCAGGGTCAAGACACAGAGGCCTAGATGTATGTAGAGGGACAACCTCCTATAGCTTTATATTTTCCAAAGACTAAATAAGCTGTTGGTGACTGCAATGAACCACAGCAGTCCAGGCGCAGGTCCACAGGCTCCATTTTAATCCACTCTTTCCTTTTCCTAAAGGGAGTTCAAGTGAAGAGAAGAACAGAGCCTGGGCAGGTCAGGCAGCCTGTAGACAAAAGGCCAACAGGAAAACCTCTTCAAAAGCTTCCTTATCCATCCATTTGTCTTCTAACTGTCCTAAGTACCTTCAACCAACTGAAAATCTATTCATATTCTTAAAAGGGTTCCCACAGAAGCCACATTTACCACTGGTATTGGTGTGCAAACATAAAATATTTCCAGGTTAGCTTTCTCAAAAACATTTGCATCCTTAACATGAAAGGCCTATAATAATCTTTTTATAAAACCTCTTTCCAATTTTAAAGTAAAAATGCTATAAATGTTAAAAGAATGCTCCTGGACTAAAATAAAAGGTTATATTGCTCCTAATAGTTAATATAGTTCCATTAATACTAAAATATACTTAACTAATTTTTCATGAATCAAACTATTAGTTGAAAATCAATCACACATTAAGCACTTTTCCCTTCGGTATTAGTTTTCAAAGGCTTTATTTAAAAAAAAAAATCTATCTTTTGAATAGATGGCTCTCAGAAATAATTCTATAATTCACAAATGAATTAAAAACAGATACATATATCAGAATATGCATATATGTCAATTGTAATAAAAAAAAGGTTAGTAAAAGGACCCTAGAAAACACTATAAAATGTATTTAGTTTCTCACCATTCTGTGAGAATATGCCATTAAGGAGGTTAATAAATGTATCACCTTATAGATATTTCAGTGTCCTTTTAATTTTTCCATTATTTCATAAGAATAATCTTTAGAATTAAAAAGGTTTTATTATACCTATTAAATAGTGTGTCCCACATATGTTAAAACTATCAACATTTAATATTTTCTTCAAAAAGCACCTCTGATGTTTAAGAAATCTATCTGGAATAGGAAGTAGTCACTTTAATGGGTGTTATAATTAATAAAATGATATCCATAAAACTTTAGAGTTGTATTTGAGAAAAGCCAATAGACTTCATTTTTAATTTTCTTTTTAAAAAATTTTATTTATTTTTTAAATGTCAAAATCCATTATAAAATATTAAAAAATTTAAATACATTATAAAGTCTCAGCAATTAAAACAACATGATATCAGCATAGAAATAATCAAGTAGATCAATGAAATAAAATGAGCATTCTAGAAACAAACGTATATATCTAACAATGTAATATATGACTAAATTGATATTTCAAATCCATGGGGAAAATAATGCTTATTCAACACATAAAGTGCATGGAGCACTATTACTTGAATTAAAACAAATATAGAACCCTATTTCACACATTATACAAAAAATACTCAGGTGAGTTAAAAATCAATACATAAAATCTAAGGAGTTTTAGGAGAAAATACAAAATAATATTTTTCTTACCTTGAAGTAAAATGTTCAAACCCAGAAGCTATAAAGTAAAACACTGACAATATGACTACATTAAAGACTATACAGTAATATACATATTAAAAAAGATAAAGGACAAGTAATAGAATAGGAAAGTATTTGCAACACATCAAAAAAAAGGGTTAATAGTTTTGGGGTGTTTTTTAGGGCTTGAAATTCCACAATTACTCAAAAATGGATGAAGAAAACAAAAAGTAATTTAAAGCTTTTTTAAAATAATAGACACAGGCAAGAAATATACAAAAACAGGTTTAGTTTCTACAAACAATAAATTAACAATTCAAATAACATGTCATTGTCACAATCAGATTAATAAGCATTAAAAGTAATAGGTAATATCAAGTATTGGTGACTGTGAAAGGAACTGGGTATTTGTAGACTCTTTTTCTGGATCTTAAAGGAGTCTCTGTAGACTATTTTGCAATGCTGGTTTGGTGCAGGTGTATTCTTTTAACTTTCTTTTGTCTGGGAAACTCCTTATTTCGCCTTCCATTTTAACTGAGAGCCTTGCTGGGTAGAACAACAGTCTTGGTTGCAGGTCTTTGCTTTCCATGACTTAGAATGTTTCTTGCCATTCCTTTCTGGCTTGTAGTGTTTCTGTTGAGACGTCAGCTGCTAGCCAATTATCGGACTGCCTTGTATGTTACTATCTGTTTCTCCTTTGCTTCCTCTAGGATTCTCTGTATGTCTTTGATATTTGCTATTTTAATGATGATGCGTCTTGGAGTGGGCCTCATTGGGTTCCTCTTGAATGGGACCCTCTGTGCTTCCTGGATTTGTGTGACTTTTTCTCTCCTCCAAAGAGGGAAGTTTTCCATCATGACTTTTTCCAACAGGTTCTCTGTCCCTTGCTCCTCTCCTTCTGGTATCCCTGTTATACAGACATTATTACGTTTCAGGTTGTCCTCCATTTCCCTAAGTGTCTCTTCATTCTCTTTGAGTCTCTGCATTTTCTCACTCTTTCTGGGAGCTTTTTCCTATCTTATCCTCCAGCTCACTGATTTGATCTTCTGTTTCATCTAGCCTGATTTTGATCCCTTCTACTGTGTTCTTCAATTCAGAAATTGTATTCTTTATTTCCTCTTGTCTTTTATTGATAGTTTCTACATCCTTTCTCATGCTGATATAGTTTGTAGTAAGTTCCTTGTAATTTCCCTGTAGTTTTTTGTAATTCTCTCTGAAATCACTGAGTTCATTGTGCTTCCTTAGAACCATTGTTTGGAACTCAATATCTGGTAAGTTTACTTGCCTCTGTTTCATTTAGTTCTCTTTCTGGGTGTTCCTCCTTTCCCTTTGACTGGGGGATGTTTCTTTGTCTTTCCATTATTTGTGAGACTCTTCTTTTTTGCCTCTGCTTCTTATATTGATCTGTCTTGATTTCCTGACTTTGTGGTGTGAACTTCTATGGTTGGAGACCATTGTTTTTTCTTTCTGGATCTATCTCTGATGATGTCAGATGTTGACCTTGTCTGACCTTAGGCAGTCTGTTCAAGAATTCCACCAATCTACTGTCTGTGGCTGTCTCCTTCAGTTGTTAATCTAACCATTCTGCACTCAGCAGTCAGGCTTAGACACCACAGGGAGGTGTAGAGTCCCTCCTAGGGGTGAGATTATTGATCCCTCTCCTGCTGCTGACACTCAAGGGAGTGGTCTTCCTGAGCAAGATGGCTGCTGCCATATGGGGGAGGAGTCAGCATCGAGATCCTGTCAGCTTCTCTCTCAGCTCTCTCCTCAAAGCCTCCTTCCCCAGTCTCTCCAGCCCACTCTGCCCCTGCCTTTGCCGGTGCCCAGAGTAAGTGGCTGCAAATAAAAATTTAAGCATTGGCCCTTTAAAAGGCTCTTTGCATCTCCAGCCACCTGCCTCTGGCAGAGAGTAACCCTGCTGCCTTTCCCAGCTGGCTGTTTTCTGTGTACTTTTTGGGCTCTCGTGCTGTATGCTGGAGATCCCCGCTTATGATTTAGACCCCACTCTTCTCAGGGGGATCCAACTGGCCATTTCAATATCCCTCTGGCACTGGTGCTGGTGGGCACCCCACCTGCCTTCTCAAGTCTCTACCACAGTCCTTACCAATTAGTTTGTGCTAACGCTGATTCTTCTGTCTCCAAGGTTATAAGGCTCCTCTCTTGCTATTGTTCAGTTGTTTTTTCCAGGTGATTTCTCCACAATTTAGTTATAATTCCAGATTGGTCCTGGGAGGAGGTCAATGTGACTTCTATTCACTCCTCTGCCATCTTGATTTCCCCCATTTTTAATTTTCTTCAGGGAAAATATGACTACTGGTAAATTGTTATCTAACTTCAGATTTAATTGCCAACTTAGGAATATGAATTACCATTGTCTATGATGAACAAAGCAGTGATGGAATAAACGGATCCCTTCCCTATCTCCCACTCCCACTACTGGTTCACAATCTTACGGAAAAGCTACACCATGGTATAGGATGTCCTCAAGCTGGGGCAGGAGGAATTTCCCACCCCACTAGACCACTGGGACCATGAGGTTCTTGGGCATTGTATGTATGATTATCATTCTTGGGGAGATCCTGATCCCAGAAAGAGCTGGACATACCTTATGGCTAAATTAACTTTCAGTCTCAGGAAGAAAGTCACTACCACTATTCTCTGTACTTGAAGCTGTTCTAGTCAGCTATTCCCAAACACTCTGTTTTGTTAGAAAAATGATGAGTCAAAGGAAAAAGTGGTGGTTTTATCTGAGTAAGATAAAATAATAATAATAATAAAATGGTGTGGGGAGTGAAATGTTATTCTTGTGGTTTTGTTTTTTTCTTTTTTGAATTTCCCTACCATTTAAAACTGTAAATATCACGCTTAGTTTGTGGGCCAAATGAGAACAGGTAATGGGCTAGAATTGGCTCTTAGGCCCATTTACCAGCTCTGAGCTCTCCCATTTTACCAGCCCCAGCACACACAAAATCCTGAATAAGTGACCTGATTTTCATCATTAATAGATTAATTCACAGGAGACATCAAAGAGCATGCATTAGTATATGACAATAATATTAAGGCCCTGGCAGCCCTGGCCTGTTCCAAGCTTTGAGAAACACCATGGAACAGGCTCAACAAAGCTAGAGTATAACTGCTTCTGCTTCAATCACTCTAGCATTCCATAGGAAATCATGACCCTCACTTTCCCTTTTATACCCCTCCCCAACAAAAATATAAATAGTTGTGCTATATAAAGAGAGAATTCTATAGTCCATTAAGTTCTAACTTCTTCAGATACAGAAATTGAATGTGTAACTGTTATTGGAGTTAGCATGTGCAAATAGCTATATAAGCTAAATTCATCATATCCAAATTCTATGATAAAACAATTTAGGACATGATCAGAATCCATAAAATGGGTAGAATTAGACAGGGATTCTGCTGTTTCAATAAATGTACTTATGCTAATATCCACACACATGCACTCCCTACCCCATCATAACTGTTACTGCAATGCCAAGAGTTACTTTCTTTGTAAGTATTAATAATGTTCCAATGAAAAAACTAGAACCTCATACTCCAGGTGCATATTCGCAGGTATACATTTTAGCATTTTTCTGTTTTTTTTCTCCATGTGTTTTTAATAAAACAGAACCAAAAGCTTTTTTCCCCCCTATAATTTTGCTGGAAATAAAATCACAAAAACCAATCACAATTGCTTCAGTGCCAAGAGCAGAAACTCTTGATTTCACCACATAATAGGCTGCTCCCATATGACTACTGATGTACAAGCTTTGTATTATTAAGAAAGCAATGGAGTTAAAAATACCTAGAGAGCTTATACCTTTTGACCCATATTCCGTCAAAGTGATAAACTTACATAAAAAGATCATTTACCATCATAAGATTAAGAAGACAAACGTCATGCTTACTTTCTCTAAATGCTTTGCAGTAGCCGAGGAAGGATAACAGAAAGAAGAGGGCACCCATGAGGTCTGCACGGCCGACAACACCAGCAACCTTAAATGAAAGGGAAGAAAAAAAGATTTACATTTAAAAATTTTGAAAGAGATAAACTTAGAAAATATAAAAGATTTCTTAGAAGTAGAAAACAAAAACCTTATTAAACTCTGTCATCTATTAAAATAATCTGTGTAACTGCAACATCCCTGTGGTCTTACCTTCAACTAGTTTCTTTAATTGCGTTTGGTCAAGGACTGTTTCTAAGAGAAAGTTGGATTGCTTGCACCTATTGGTGGCTGTTCTGTGGGCTGGACACAGTCAGCAAGGCACCTGTGTGGTGAAATCCCTGTCATTTAGCACCCCATCCCCAAGAGTTGCAGAGACCTATGCTTCTGATGTCCCCAAAGTGGATTATCTGGCTTAACAAAAGTGGATTAACAAATTGGAAAATGTTATTGGCTTAAAGGGCATGATATTTAAAAAGAAAATTTGATGGAAAACATAAAGGCCAGGTGGGAAATAAGTGTTATAAGTCATCAGGCAGAGCCCTGGCTAGTCCAGCTTAGTTAGGTGGAGTGTCATCCCATAAACCGAAAGGTTGCCAGTTCAATTCCTGGTCAGGGCACATGTCTAGCTTGCAGTTTCCATCCCCAGTCAGGGTGCTTGCAAAAGGCAACCAATGTTTCTATCTCACACAGATGTGTGTGTGTGTGTGTGTGTGTGTGTGTGTGTGTGTGTATGTGTCTGTGTGTGTGTCTCCCTCTCTCTTTCTCTCTCTTGGTCCCTTCCCCTCTCTCTGAAATCACTAAGCATGTCTTCAGATGAGGATTGAAAAAAAAAGTCACTGGGCATATAGACAAAGACAGGGATAATTGCTCTAAGCTGCCTCTGCCATCTTTTCCTCCCTTCAGACCAAAACTGATTAAGTAGGTTAACCTGGAAAGCAAGATGCTTCAAAAGTGATTGACAAGTAAGGTGAAAACAGAATAAAATTTCTACCATTCCTACCCCAATTTTCTACATCTGACAACTGTCCTTCCCCTCTTTCTATTAGTGACAATGAAGCAATATGAAATTTGTGTTTTATTTCTTTCAGGCTAATTACTCCAATAATTGTTCTCCAAAGGTTTTGTGGCAATGAAAGATGCAGAATTCCACTCATGAGTATCAGGCTAGTTTATGTGGCATTCTTTACTAACTAGCACCTGTATGTGACATATATCAAAGTTTTACTGATTCCTTAGGTATCACTTTAATGGCCTGTAAGTTCACATTTTCTTAAGGGGCATATATATGAGATACAGAATAAAGACTATTCTATAAGTGGAAATAAAAGAATGTACAAAAAATATGAAAAGTACTACATTTACACATAAATCCCAAGTGTGTATATAAGCAATACCTATAAAAGCTTTTTAGGGCTTTCCCACTATACTGGTTAGATACAAAACACTGAGGGTGATTATACATTCTGATCATGAACTCCTGTTGCAGGTGCACATGGCACCCCAAGGTGTCCTGCAATCTCTGCGATGACTGAAAGAGCTGATGAATCCAATCTGTGAATGCACTCACATCCAAGAAGGAAGCTAAGGACAAATAAAGACTAACTGGTCTAGAATGAATATGCCAGTATGCCAGAGGGTTCAACAGTGTATTTGTTTCATTAGTGAAGTGAATATGCAACGAGAATTTTTGAATAGTTTGACCTGTAACACACTCAATAAGGGACACTATAATCAGGAATGCATGAAACCAAATAGAGCACATAGTAGGTGCTGGCTCACTGTTAGTTCTCTGCTTGAATCCTGAACGGTGCTCTTATAAATTTGAGGAGCAGAAAGGAATGGAAAAAGCTCAGGGTGAGGCAGATATGGGCTCCAACGGCACCTGGGGAGTGGGGTATAGAGCAGCTGATCCTATGGGTCTCCTGCCAGGACAATGAGAGTTGTGGCTATCTACAGGGCCTGAGGATGGCCTGGAATCCTAAACCCTGAGGGAGAATAAAGTAAGCAAAGGCAACCTAGAGAAACTTATCCAAAGGGTCCTTAGATCATGGAGGTCAGGTGGAACCTGGGGAGAAGGACAGGGAGGTCAGAGAAAAAGGTTCCTTGAAATGAGTGAAGGGGAGGGAATTGGTTTGGATAAATACAAGAATAGGGGCCAAAACAGCCAACCACTTCTTACCTGTGTACAAAGACTTATAGTAAAATGAACTTTAAACATCATAAACTTATTTTTAAAACAAATATTCTTCCTTTGGCTAACTGGTGGAGATACTATCAAGTTTAAGCAATGTGCATTACACTTTCTGACATAAAGAAAAACAAGTTTTAAAAACTATGGCAAATATCTTAAACTAAAAAAAGTATTTAGTCCTTACAATAAACTTTTGGCATAGTAATTAAAGAGATTTCATAGAAAAGGTTGTAGAAGCCTACCCAAGCAGGCACTACATCTAACTGGGAAATGGGCATAAGAATGGAGAGACTTTCTTGTTTTATGATACCTGCATAACATGTATTTTCAAGCAAAGTTCTTTACAAATTTTATTTTTAATTTTTACAGATAGCCTGAAACCACTCATACCAGGATTTTGAACTTGTTCAGAACAAATTTCCCTAAGGTGTGCCACTCTGGCAGGTGGATTAGTTTGAGCTGAAGGCAGCTGAGACCCTATGAGCTCAGAAGAAACTTCTGCTCCTCAACTATCCAGAAGAATCTAAATTGGGGCCTTGCCCATAATGAGTTATTACCAGAAATAACTTTTTATGACCCATCTATAGGGCAGGGCAAACTTCTAATTACTGAACATCTGCACTTCTTATCATCCTGCGAATTCCCCTCCTCCCCTCTAATGCCCCCAAGGCATTGTACATCATTTCTCCATTCTCGATGCCATATAGAGCTCATTTTCCCTTTCCGTCTCTGAGCTTTCACGTATGTGGGATCTTGACCTTCTCATGTATATGGGGTTCTCATACATATGTATGTAATTAAATTTGGTTATTTTATCTTATTAATCTGTATCTCAGGTTGATTTAATTATTAGAGCAGCTGAAAGAACCTAAGAGCAAAATTTCTTCCCCCATAGTTTTCTGGAAAAATCACTGCACTCCCCCGATACAAATCCATAAAGCAGATCGCGTCATTGTTTCCCCACTAAAAGCAATGTACACAGGGGGCCACAGGAAGGAATCAGAAGAAGGTGACAGGGAGAATGTTTCCCCATCCAACTCTTTCCACATTAAACTCTGGGTTCGTTGGAGAGGCAGATTAAGGAGTCCTGAGCTGCCTGAATTCCAGCAACTTGAAATCTTCATCAATACTTTGGGGAAAAGGAAAACTTACAGTTGCACTGTGTCTTTAGGGAACTCCCAGGGACTTTCCTTCTTGGTCTCCAAAGAGACAAGGGGCTGTGCAAGCCCCTCTCTTAGCTCTCCTCCCTCTTCTGGTAACTGGTCTATCAGAAGCTTTATCCAGCTACAAATACTCCAGAGTGATTTGGGGTGTCAAGATTGAAAAATGAGACATTTATATGAGTTCGGAAACCAATAAAACAGATTACAATTATTTCACTACCATTTGGGGACCATGAGGAGGGACATCTTCAGGGTGTGACTGACTCATGTCGGCTTACCTATTACCATCCCTGTTTTGAAATGGCAAGTCCTGTGTCCCACAACCCCCTTAGCCTTAAACAAAGTGGATAGCTGGTCACCACAAAGATTGGAAAATGTAGGTTCTTATTTGCAGTGAGCAAAAACATTTCCAATGTTAATATTAACACACAAAACACCTAAATGTTAATGTAAAAAATTTATATTACTAAATCTGGAGAGGTCTACACTGCTACAGCTTTTCCTTAATAAATGTAAACAGAAGCAGCACAATTATTCCCAAATCCTCAATCCTCATCCCAGATCCACGTTCAGTTGGGGTGAGTGGTGGAGATGCTGTGCGGAGAACCGTTATTAGAGATCCTGGCCAGGCCCACAGTACAAAGCTGTTCCCTCGGTCCTGGCCTGGAAACTCTGAGCTGCTCTCCTTCCATCTGGTTCTTTGAGTATTCCTGCTTTATGCTCACTTTTAAAGCTGGGTTAAAGGTAGAGTAGAAAATAACAGAGGTGTAGGTAAGATGAAATTGAATACCGACTAGTTGTCAAAACAATGAAAGGTGAATATACAAATTATCTGTCTTAGGAATACTAATTTTTAATGACCCATAACTTTTCCTTGCAATATGAGTTTAAATGGCTTTCCTGGGATGAAAAGGGCTGGGAAAGATTAGGAAATTTTTTTAGATATCCCTTTTTCTCCCATAGCTAAACTTCTCTTGGCTTATTTTTAAATATCTCAAATGCAGAATTTTAGTGGTAACACGTTCCTAGATTGCATATCCCTGGGGCATGTGTACGCACATGCACATCCATGGCCAGTTGAACTTGTTGGCATTTCCAACTTTTCTATAAACTAACTTCTCAATATTTAAAATCAGAATTTTAGAAAACTTTGTTTGGTTAATAATTCAAGAATTTATTTTGCTTTTAAGATCGCACAAAATTAGATAAAGACCAAAACTGTAAATCAGTAATCTTACCTAAAATTGTCTTATTTCTGATCAATGTGTATACTATTTCTGAGTCCCAACAAACATTTAGACTATAAAAGAACGCATACAGAAACAAATTCTAATTTAATCACACACACACACACACACAGAGCTTACAGCAGTTCCCAGCTTGCCAATACCTTAAGTCCTCCAAATGTGCTGAAGTAAAAAATTATGAGAATTTTTTTAAAGCTTAGTAATAAAATCAGAAGAACATTCCGAGAGCAATTCCATAATCCTCTTAATACTAAAGATAGGTAGTTTAATAAAATTAATAAAATGAGATCCTAAAGGCAAGAATTCTGCTCAGAATTTTGAGACTTAATTTCAGGATGCTCCATACAACTGGTTAATGTATAAGTATTTAAACACATATGAGATGCAGAAATCTGTTGTGGATAAGTAATAAAGTACATGTAGTATTTTACACTAGGTACTTCATACTCACATAATAAATGAATAAAATCAAATCTTTTACCTCAGCAAAGATTTTCAAAAGGTTCCCATGGAGGAGGGGATAGCATAGTTCCTGAAAACCCCACACAGTTTGTACCAAATATATTCAGCAGCAGCTCAGTGGAATAAAGGTACAGGTTAGGCCCCTGTCAGGAGCTGCCAATCTACCTGGGCTGAGTCTGTCAAGGGGAGGCAAATAACACAGAGGAAAAGAAGGGGAGGAGAAGGAAGGTAGGGAGAATTTCTGAGTAATTCCACAGTAGGACTTAGGGACCCACTTTCTAGTTCAACTCAAAGCATGCCGTCATCGCCTCTTTACAGACCTTGGACAGCAAGATATTAAGTTCCATTTCTATATCTACAAGCTACAGGATTGACCTGGAATAAGTTGGTTTTTTGTCCTTCCAGGCCTTTTCCTCTTCTGTAAAGTAAAATTGTTATGCTGCCAGAGTTTCTGTGACAATCATGATAGCATGAGAAAGTATTCTGCAACTTATAAATCTCTCAGCCAACACAGGAAAATTGAGCATCAAACCTTTCAAGGAAGGAAAGTAATCTTAGCCTCTGGCTTGTAGACCCCAAAGCCAGGAAACATTCAACATTCATATCTTTACAGTGGGGTCATATAAACGAAACAGAAAGTACTGGTTGGCCAAAAAGTCTGTTTAGTTTTTTCTGCAAAAGACACATTTTTCATTTTCACCACTAACTATTGATTTGGATATTTTGAATATGTCGGCTATCTCCCATGTCGCATAACATTTGATTGTTCTCAATTAGTAACTCAATTTGATCACTCTGAACTTCAACTGGTCTACCCGACTGTGGAGCATCGTCCAGTGAGAAATCTCTAGCACAAAATGTCGCAAACCACTTTTGACATGTTCAATCAGTCACAGCACCATCTCCATAAACTGCGCAAATCTTTTCTGTGTTTCTATTGCATTTTTACCATTCTTGAAATAATAAAACATAATATGTTGAAAATGTTGCATATTTTCTTCCATCTTCAATATTAAAATGGCTACACAAAAATTCACCAATTTTGATGTTTTTTAAAATGCACACTGATGTGACAGCTGTCACTATATAATCTAACAAAATTGTTTTGAATAAAGTTAAAGACAACTAAGCACTACTAGAGCCATCTTACAGGAAAAAAAGAAATGAACTTCTTGGCCAACCCAATATCATCAGAGGTCATATTATACCACCATTATAAAGTCTTCATCAGTATGAGACTCTGCATCTTTCCACAAGAGAGGTCTACTGGGCCTACACACAATTGTTTCAAACATCTGGCAGGGCATAGCCATGTATACGAGGTATTGCCTACAGCTCTTTGAGAATTTAAAGGAAGCCTGTTTTAGGAACCAAACTGACATATGGACAGCCTCTTGACCTTACACAAGTGCAGATGCCATGAGCAAACAATACTTACACACTCAGTGTGCACCGGATGCACTGCAAACAGCAGTGCGGCCAGCAGGGATGATCTGGGGGACAGGTTCAACCTCCGGCCTTTACTGCTGTACTGCAGGCCGCCAAATAGCACTGAGAAGACATCCACCATGAGGACAGAGATGCCACCATGCAGAAGAATGTTGACTATGTGGAAACTCATGGGGTGGAAGCCTCCTGACAAATAGTAGTTAATCCTGTAGCAAATGAAGGGTGTGCAGAACCATGTGAAATAAATGCAAACCATCTCAAGGAAAAGGTTGGTAAGTAAAAATATTAAAAGGAGAAAAGAAAGATTCTGTGCGACTTTGGTAAAATAACAGCAAGATAAATAATGTCACCAAACTAAGAAGACTGAAGAGAAGGCAGGGACATAATTAACTGCAGAGGGGGAAATAGATAATAAGGTAACCTCAGAGAAGTGGGACAGAAAATATGTGGAGGCAAAGCTAGACCAATTTTAAAGTGCAAAAACAACAAGACTGCATTCCCAAAAATATATATCACACATTACTCATGGCTGTCCCATAGGGACCTGGATATAAGAGTCATGTAACTTGCTTATCCCCCCACCAAAAAAGTACTTTATAGTTTGTCTACCAGCCTCCTGAACAATGAATCACTTTCTCATTGTCAGAGATTCTTATTTCTGACTGCTTTTCAATTACCAGTGATTCCAATTCATCATTTACATACTTCTTTGGGAGATCTAGACACAAGTATTTAATGCATACAAGAAACAGCTATGAATGGAAACTCTGTAGTGAATAAATCTATTTGATGCAAACAGCTCCCTGATTAATGAGGAGGGGCAGGGAGAGAATTAGATTATTTTTAACTTCATCTTGTTTTTGCCTATTGACTTCATAACAGTAGGAAGATTTATACCTTTTTTTGTACTGAAAAAAAATGACAATTTCATCTGATACCACACATTACCTTGACTCATATAATTTCCTGGGTATTAACCAGTGGAGGGTCCAACCTCCAAGAATTGTGCAAACTAGAGGACTTCACCAATTTGTGTATCATCCTTGAACAGGGGCCATGCTAATTTTCCCTGTATTGTTCCACTTTTAGCATCTTTACTGCCAAAGCAAGCTCTGCAATAAAGTTTCCTCATACATGTTCTCTCCATCTTCTGTGACCTAACTCCTAATATTTGGAATTATTCAGTACCCGTACATGTTGGAAACCCTAGGAACCGATTGACTCACAGACCCTGTGAACTTTGTCGTATACAGCCTCATACATTATAATGCACAAGTTTTGGGTGACCCTCCAGTACAGCCCATACTGTCATACCTCACCTGAAAGTCAGGACTGTGAGAGGTCGGTAGGACTTGTGACTGGTGTTGCTGCTCAGCCTACTGCCCCAGAAGTCATGATGCCACAGGTCCCCAAGGGACGTTTCTGCCTGGAGGTCCTGTAGGAAGGAACACAACCAGAGGACATTCTGGACAAGGGAGCCATGACTCCTTACCCCA
This sequence comes from Pteronotus mesoamericanus, assembly GCF_021234165.1. NCBI lineage: Eukaryota > Metazoa > Chordata > Mammalia > Chiroptera > Mormoopidae > Pteronotus > Pteronotus mesoamericanus. The sequence continues at coordinate 2,962,745 of NW_026555109.1, forward strand.
TAGCTAACAAAGTCCTCTTCTTTAAAGTTCCTCATACTTCTATTCTCCAATTCTCCCAACAATCCTGGGCCAAGGAACCGCTGTCATTCATCTAGGACACAGGCAGGCCTCCTAGAGGGTCTACTGAACCCTCTGACATGTTCTTCACATTGATATTCCCAAAATACAAATCAAGTCACTGCACACACTCCTGCTTCAAACAATGCAACAGTTCCCTCCCCTTCCAGGACAAAGCCAATGTTTTGACATGGACACCAGTCCAGGGTGCTCTGGCTCCCACCAAACTCTGAAGACTCATCTCTTCGACTCAGTGATCCTGCTAATGGTCTTCATCTGTCCCCACACAGCTCTTGCTATCATCTATCTGAAAGGCTTTGCATGTTCAGGTTTCCACCCAGATAGCCACCCCTCAACTCTTCACAACTCAGCTCCTCAAATCATTTATAGTTCAGCCACTGAGCTATGACCTTCTTGAGCTGATGCAATTTCCCTTCTGTGGGTCTTGTGGCATCTTGTACCTATCCTCAGAGCACCTGGCACACTGGTGATTTATACTCATATAACTATTATCTGTCTGCTTCACTGGCCTAGGGCTCCATGAGGCCCAGATACATCTATGTTTGCTGGGAGTACATAGAAGGTGCTTAATCTATCCTGAAGAATGGACCATATAGCCAAATAAGATCACTCTTACCCTCTCTCATATCCAATACATATGGTAATTTACAAAAATATCTCAGTTAAAACATGAATGGATAAATGTGCATTTTTTAAGTTTTCCATTTTTTTCATGAGCTAAGCAGATAGTAATATTAAAGAAAAAACAATTTTTAAACACAAAGATCACTAAGTCTTTAAAAAAATCTATCTTATTATCAATACTAAGCTAATTTAACTTTGTACCATAATTCGGATGCTTAAAAATGCATTTTTTTACATTTAAATATGTAACTATACTGTTTAAACTGTGTCTAACAACAAGAAAGGCAGAACAGGTTACTGTGGAGTAACAACACAATATTAACTTCTCTCTTTAAAGTATAATTAAACAAGAATATTTTAGGGACTAGAAATGATATACCACATGGTATATCAGTCCAGACTCTCTGTTGCAGTAACCAAAATCAATTCTGATTGGCTTAACTGAAAAAAGAATGCTTTAAAGGAGAGCGCAAGGCTCACTGACTCCCAGGTGGGCTAGAAAACCAGGTTCAGGGCTGTGCAGTCAGAAGCACACCCACAAAGCACACCATTGGACATCCTGTCGAGGTTGCCCGTCCGTCTCCAGACTCCAGCTCTTTGCATGACTCGGTCCTCACTCCAATAGTTGGTGTACATGATTGGAGAGCCTATGTCTGTGTCTGTTTCTGAAGTGGACAGTTTTTGCAGAAGGTGGGGAATGACCAAACAGAAGTGTGTCAAATCATGGCTGGCCCAAGAGAGCACCCAGTGTACATGACACACAGTGGAGTTTGGTGAGTCCTAGTTACTTAAGTGCTTGCTAATTCAAAGGAAAAGGCTTGAGAAGAGGCAAGAAATACAAAGTTGGTCACCTGATAGCTACTTGGAGGGGGCATTTCTCTTCCACTGGGTATCAGCTTCAGAGGGCTTACGTGTACTGACACCCTTTATAACTTGGTTCGGTATTTCCTGAAAGTCCTCTATTCCACCCACTAACTGAATTCACTCGGTTAAAAATGGAAGTCCATCTTCTTTTGCATTGTCTAGAAGTACCTGTTCAGTTGTGAAGGGGTTGGACATAGGGTCTTTTCTCCTATTCAAGCAGAAGGTAAACACCAGCAAAGCTCTAAATATTTGATTAGGTATAGCCTAAACAGAGCAGGGCACACTACAGAAAGAAAGGCCAATTTTTCCACATAATGATTTATGGAAAAGACATGGTATGTCTGAAATTTTTGCTAACTCTGTGTCTCAAAATCATCATCTTAATGAAAGAGAGCAACTTGACACTACAAGGACGCATCTGGAAAACAGTCTTTAATGCCAATAAAACCTAGTAACAGCCTGTTTCACATTACTATAGGCACAGTGCCAGGATAGAAAGAAGGGAGGGCTAGCATGTTAACAAAGGGGCACAGTGTGATGCTCTGGAAAACACTGCCAAGACAATGTGCAGTAGAGCCACAACATGGCTTCATCTGCCTTACTCAACACAGGAGGAAAGAGAACTATACCCACACACCAGGGCATCCCACACACAAGAGAGCTCAAGCTGTCCCCTGCCCTGCTTACAAAAGTTCTTCCACATGGGTTCTAAGTTAATGCTTTACAGATACTCCACTTAATAAAAATGGAAGAGTCAAGAAACTCTAAACAAAATAAGAATAGAATTTTCACAGTAAACTCTTATCCTCGAACCCTTGTTAGGAAAGCAGTTCTGTAGCTATTAAGCTATGGACATGACATAGTTGCTTAGAGCTACGAACTTATTTCTTTTTCTCTTAAGCATGGTTTAAAAAAAAAAACTGAAACAAAAACATCTGCAGTAACTGCTGAGTGAACTTGAGGAAAATTAAAGAACTTGAATTAAAAACAAATGAAGAACTTGAATTAAAAACAAGCATCAACAATGCTGTAGTTTGTGCTATCAAAAGAGAAAATAAGTTCCAATGCATTACAAATAAAAAAGCTACAAAACAGTCAACCCCTCTCCACAGAAAAAAATGTTTGTCATACTGACAATTTTTTCCCAATATTTTCAACATGAAAATGACTTTTTCCTCTTTTGGCAGAAACTGTGACTTCAAAAATTAAAGAGCATCCAACAAAAGTGTTAAAAAGAGTTGCTACAATTGCATCTACTACAGATAGAAAATAGTATATTCCTTCAAACTCTCTTTAATGGTTAAAGCATACACATAAAATATCTCCTGAGTAACCAGAATGTCACAGGACTCCATTTCCAGTCTGTCTCATTTAGGCCCTCCTTTTCTCTGGCTTTCTTGTTCTGATTTTCTTTTGGCTTGCTTAAATCTTTTTCTTCCCTTCCCACAAATTTCCTTCTTCTTCCCTATCTCTAGTTAGCAATTGAAAGAGTGCATTTTCCCTGAACCAATGGAGCACCCACTGGCAAACAAAAGTCGCTGAAATTTTGCACATTCAACAAATCTGGGTATCCAACACAAAATGATCAGGAACTGCATCACTCCCTGTCCTCCAGTGGTTGTCAGTAGCTGTCCTGACGCTATCAACGAAGGACAAAGAAGCCAGTTCACTGCCTGGTGCTGAGGCTATACCTTCCATGGGTGATCGGACTCAGCCATCGCTACAGCAACTGTATGATTTTCTTTTTTTCTGGGACAGTTCTGGCGTAGAGTTCTGGAGATCTGTCACAAAACCTACTCAGCCTGCAATGTCCTGCAACACCCTTGCCTTGAAATCTTAGGATAATGGTTTCTCTCATACATGTGCGGCTTGTGGCCTCATATCACATTGGGTGCACAGGCAGGGGTTGGAGATCCTGCTGCCATCAATAAAAGGGCTCTAAGTCAAGGAGACACTGTCTGAAAGAGATGGGAAATCCAGAGTACAATTGGGGCCCAGGCAAATGTTTAACCCAAATTTAGTAGGAAATAATTCAATACAAACTTAGATTATTACTGAGACATAAGCAAGTGGTTAACATACGTGTATCAGAAAGGAATTAAGATACAAACCTTATTGTTAATAATAGCTTCAGAGTCATCAAAGACAAAATCTCCATCATAGCTACGTGCAAAACATAAGAGGGAAACAAATCCCACTACTAACTTAGCCCTGAAAGGAGGAAGAACAGAAGATGGAATGATGTGATCCAAATCGGCCTCCAACTCGGCCATTTTGAAAACTGCAGGCTGTCAGCCTCTGGCTCCAGCATTATGCTGGTTAGAAATCTGTGAGAAAAATAACATGATATAATTATTCATTAGTGCATTGTTAGAATGTTTCTGCAGTAGAAATATTTACCTTGAGTTAGTAAGAGTTACACAGTCATTTATGCTGCAATTTTAGAGGATGTACTCTTTAAAAACTTTAAGTTGTGATTTTCAAACTCTAGTGGGCAGAAGTCACCTAGGTCACATAGATTCTCCTGGGCCCACCTGCAGCCTACCAAACTGGAAACCATTGGGTTTCTGATGCTCAATTACCCTTGAGAAACACTGATTCAATGGACTCCTATATTTATCAACCCCATAATGGAAATCACTTTTTTATAGTCCTGGAAACAGGTTAAAAAATTAAAAAAAAAATTACCATCTTATTGTATTCAATCAAGAAAAATCAAGAAATATTCATTGTTCTGTCTTAGCACATTGTATGTGGAGGGGCAGGGGAGGAGTATGAAACATGACTGTGATTTTGAGAACTCAGGACACTCATGACAGATAGATGAAAATCTGAGAGAGAAGAGTTTAATAGAGATAATGAGGCTGGGCACATGATTGATGGCCAAGTCAATGGTTCATACACAGACAACAGACAGAGGGAGGAGGGAATGTTGTAAACCAACTGGTTTGAGATAATATCTTGTTCCAGAAAGGGCTGAGCTATACCTGAAAGAGGAGTTATTCTAGATAAGGATATGACCTTCGATATCTGTGAAAGAGACAAGTTACAGATAACATTTATGTTTAAAGTTTTTTCAAACAAGCAAAATATTAAAGCCAGAAATTCCTTGTCTCAGCCTTGCTGCTTAGTTCTGTGGCCTTGTGCATGTCACCTATTTTCTCAGAGTTCACTTTCTGTGCTACTCTGCAAAACACAACTACCCAGCAATAGAGAGCTTCCTGTCTTGGAATTTGCCCAAATAAATATTAAATTACCTCCCCAAATCACATATTATCTGTCCCCATTCCTACTACACCCTTAATGGGTGCTTTCTTTGGATCTACCAAAATCATGTTTGGATCAAACTCTTTGGGTTCCAATCCTGTGTAAATTTGGACACATTACTTAACCTCTCTGGGCCTAAGTTCCCTCAGCTCTCACGATAACTTTGCTGACCTCACATGGTTATAAAAAGAGTTAAACAAGACACCCACCTAAAGTGTTTAGAAACACTGGCTTTAATAAATGCCATGGAGTAGTTAACTTTATTATAAGTACCTTCTCCAAGGAGGATGAAAGCACAGGCACAGACTATTTTCTTTTGAAAATTCCCTTTAGTACTTGGTTTATTGATACCAAGGCTCTTTGTCTTTCCTTTTAAAAGACCTGCCCCCATGTCTTTCACGTTGAGACAGAGAAGAATCCCAGGTCCCTTGATTGAGAAGACAGTTTGAATGTATTTGTTTTAAGGTCTCCAAGGGAATACCTCAGGTTATGGAATCAATAAGGAGTCAGCCAAACAGGCCCTCTGAGATTACAAGTATCTTTTTTGACAGGCTTCTGAATAAACATGGAGACAGAACCAAGAGTCCACAGACACATCATTGGATGGTAATAATGTCCCTTCCAGATTTTCAACCCAGAGATGAAAGGCTCTGCAACTCTCACTACTCGTCCCTCAAACTTCTCCAGCTGATGTAACTCGTGCTCTCCCCAAGTGCTGGGGATACTTCCAGCTACTACCTGCTGCCCACCCTTGCCCCCTTTTTTTCTTTTCCAATGAAAAGATAAACTACTGGTCAACTCAAAATTACAGCTGCAAACACAATACAGGACACCATGCAGGCACCAACCACTGTTGTCTACATTTCAGCTAAAGAAATTACTACTACTTAAAGTAAAGTAAATAAACAAGGCTGAATAGTTAGAAAGATACTGACTTAACATGGAGGGAATCAAGTGTTCTTTGATTTAGAAAGTTTACGTAGAGGAAAATGAACACTTTATACCAGTTTTAAATGCACAACAGAACTGTGAACATGACAGATGGCCTTGATGTTACCTGCTTTAGGCCCAAATATTTGAGTATTATTTCACAAAAGGTTGTCATGAGGGTCAAATGGCCCTACAGGAAGAATAATGAATCAGAAAATAATTTGTGCTTCTTAAATTAATTGGGGGGGCCTCACTTGTCATCTCAGATGATCTGTAACAAAAACTAATCATTTTAGTACTCAGGGAACAGCAGAGATATAAGCAAGGCACAATGTAGACCCTAACATCTGGGATGCTCTGCTGGGCCAGGGCCTTACTCCTGGGGAGTGAACAGGAAAGTTGAGTCAGTCTCAGAAAGATCCCCTCTCCTCTCCTACAGGGCCATCAGAGAACCTAGTCTGCTCAGTTCCTGCCGTCAGCATTTTCTCCATCTGGCTGGCTCCCCTTCTCGTAGCAGCTTCCCTCCCTTAGAATCCGAGGTTCCCACTTTGTTATGCCACCTGCTCGGCTTCCCCACACTCCAAGCCAGCGCAGGAAGTGGCGGCTGGGTGGCCTCGGGCCGATGAGTGGGGCGGCTTTCTGCCGCTCTGCTCCGCAGCCAGTTTGGAGTAGCTGTCATTCGCTGCGCTGCAGGGGTGCCGCCTTTAATCCAGGGCTCTCGGCCAAGTGGCCAGGCTGCACCCAGCCATCGCCGGCGCCGCGGCCAGCTGGCGGCCAGGCGCGGGGTCCTGAGGCCAGGTGCCGTAGGCGCCCGGTACACCCTAGGCCTGCGGAAGGGCTCGCGCAGTATGATCAGGCTGGGTGACCACCGCACCGGGCGTAGGGAGCGCAGGAGCCGATATCCTGGATGCAGGCAGGAGGAGCACGCACCCTCCCGCGTGCTTACAGCAGCGCGCCCGGGGCCTGCGTCCCCCCGGCCCCGGCCTCAATTGCAGTCCCGAAACCAATTCTTCCAGCAGCGCCGCCGCGGGGTCCAGAACGGCTCACCAAGCTTGGGGATCAGCGATAGAGGGGACTTGGCGTCCACTCCGCCGCCGACTTTGCTCGTCCCGCGGCGTGCTCGGCCCCACTCGACCCTGCGGGAGTCACCCTGCACGTTACCTGCAAGCAGCCAGAGCGGCAGCTGCATCTCCCTCCCGGGCGCGGAAACTCCCACAGCTCCGGTCGCCCTACCAGAGCTGGGCAGGGGGAAGGGCTGCCCTGACGCGCCCCACTCCCGCGCCTCGCGCTGCCCGCCACCCGCACCTCCCACAGCTCCCCACGCGTGCCGCCGCTCACTCTCACGCTCCTGCCTTAACCCGCCCCCCTAATTTCGGCCATTGGCTAATTCTGCCGTCACCATCGTGCTGCAGCTGGTTCCTTTTCAGCCCATTGGCTAATGCGCCGGGGACGTCATGTTAGCAAGGCTAGGGGCGGTGAAGGAGGCGCAGGGACAGGCGGACTTCGCCGTTGAGGAGGAAGCCGAGTAAGTAGTGCAGTCCGGGCGGAGCCATGGCGGAAAGGGCGGTTCCGCCAGGGCCCGGAGAGGCGGGCTGCTGGGGCGGCTCCGCGCGGTCCCCGCCAGCAGCTGGAGGAGTGTCCTTTCTCCTGCTGTCTGTCGGTGCGACACTTTTTTCTGTCTTGTCTGCGCTTCTCGCCGGCGGGACTGCAGGAAAAGGAACTGAATCGGAAACACCAGAACTCCAGACTTCTTTCCGTGTGGGAGGAGTTACTTCAAATGCTTGTCTCCACTTCTGCCTCTCAGAACAGAACTGAAATACGTGCTTCCATCCAAGGTCCTGCCGCTTTTTGTTTTTGTTTTCAGCAGATCCTTACCCGGGGCCCAGTGTCTTCATTCTCCTGCTGACCCACGAACCCTCCTGTGACGAGATCTGCCATCCGTCTTCATTCACTGTCACTTTGCCCAAAACTTCCAGTCCCAACCAGATTGCCACTCTGTCCCACATAACCTCTATTCAGATTACTTTGTCTCCTGCCTCAAGAAAAAGAAACTTTATCCATCCTCCACCGTCAAACCTACCAACCTACTCCTTAAAAGCACGGACTCCGACGACCTAACCCCCAGTTTTTTACAGTACCATTGAGTTCATAATAACAGCAGGCTCTGCCTCTTGACTGAATCTTTAGCACCATCAGCATTTAATCAGTCCCTGAACTCTGCGCACCTTTCCAGCTGTCACGCTGCCTCTCTCCCTAGGTGAAGTTGTTGAAAGAGCTGCCTGCCCTCATTCTTCTAGTCTCCCACCTCTCCTTCACTTCTTGGTTTCCACACACCACCGAAACTGCCTCCAATAACACCCATATTCACTAAATCCAACCCTCTCCTTCCTCATTTTGAACTCTTAACAAAGTTAATTCTTCCTCCTTAACACGCCTACTTCTTTTGGTGATAGCGGTACTCTGCTCTCCTGCTTTCCTGTCTCCTTGGCTTGTTTATCTGCCTCTTGTTGACCTCCAATTGACATATTTTAAAGGTCTCAGCCTTTTCTTTCACGCTACAACTTTTCCCTGCACGATTTAATCCACTGCCGACATTTTAATCAATATATCCCAAGTCTATAATTCTGATTCTTACTTTTCTGACTTCCAAACCCGTTTATCTAGCTTCCTGTTCCTCTTCTCCACTTGGTTATGTCAAACCACCGCCTTAGATGGAACACATCCAAAAAGGAATGCATGCTTTCACCTCTTTCCCCTCCTCTCTGTGACAGTGATGTGTTACCCTTGGCATCTGACAAACCACCAAGATTGTACTTGCTAAATGTCTATCAAATCTGTCCACTTCTTTCCATCGACAGCAATACATATAATGCTGTGCTACTGTGTCTTCATAACTCACATTCAGTGATGTCCCATTGGTGGATTGCAATGGGCCACTGTGGGATTATTTTCCAGTGGTCCCCAACCTTTTTGGCACCAGGGACTGGTTTTGTGGAAGGCAACTTTCTCCACATACGGGAGTGGAGGGGATGATTTTGGGATGATTCGAGCCCATTACATTCAAGCTCTGTTCCTGCTGTGCCGTCTGGTTCCTAACAGGCCTGGATGTTGGGGACCCCTAATTTACACCATGGAAATTGACAAACATTATGAATTAGGGTTTGATTTGTTGTTTTGCTAATTATCTCTAGATTTAAGAAAGTGATGGAGAAAATGTTAATAATGCAGATTAAAGTTAAAATGTGTTATGTTTAGTGCTGAAACTAAGATTTTAGTTTAATTTGTACAAGGGTGAGAAACAGTTTAACTGATCATATAGACTGACAAGTTTTCTAAGAGCAGATTGAGATGCAATTCCATTTATGAAATCATAGTTAAATTATAAGCATCACTTGGATACAGATACAAGCCTTTAGCAAAAATCAACAAATGCATCATTCCATAAGAATCCATCAACTATATGGAATTTGCAATAAATGATATTTTGTCATTATTTGTAAATTGTGCTACACTTCCTGTATATCAGTAACATAATATATGTATAGGTGTGTGTAGTGTATGTGTGTAATTTTCCCAGAAAACCAGTTCTTAAATACTTACTAGCACACTGCTGATTGATATAGTTAGAAGAACTGGTAGTGCATGGTGAAAATAAGTTCTCTTTAGTTTTATTAGTGTCTTTCAACTCTTACAGACAATGCACTCCTTATTTCCTGATGCCAGGATGATTCATTCTCACTGGGGTCCCTGTTGGCACTCCACTGCTCTCTGTTGCTCTTAGACTGAAGGACCAAAAGCTGCTTCATGGCTGGGCCCCTTGCCTACTGCTCCCAAACCAGTTCATTCTCCTTTGTTTCTTAAGGTCAACCACACTCACCTTTTATAGTCCTACAGTACACTGTGCTCCTTTCCATCCTGAGCTATTCACATACCTCTGCAGCATTACCTCCTGCTCTTCTCTGTGACACCTTGCTAAATCTCATTCATCCTTCAGGTCTCTGCTCAAATGTAAATTTCTAAGAAAAGCCTTCCCTGAATTATCTTTCCAAACACCTGTAGGTCCCTCTATATATACTCTCATAGTTCTTATCACAACTCTAACTAACTAACTAACTAACTAACTGTGTGCTCATTGTATAAAGTTTATCTCCTTCGTTAGAATTCCACAGAGGCAAAGATCACATCTGTCTTAAATGTACCCCCTGCAGTTGTTGTGCCCTCCACATAGCAGGCACTCAACAATGTCTCTCTGAAAATAGTACATTTCTGAAAGTCACTCTGCATATTATTGGCAGTGCTGGGGTTAGAATTGTAATCTCCCAACAATACAGTGGTATTCTGTTCTGTAAACTACTAACCAGGCCATGATCAAAATGATATCATACTATGTGCTGAGCACAGGGGCAAGCTCTGTGGAAAATATAAAGGTAAAACTGATGCTGATTTATATCTTTCACAGTCTTATGGTTTAATAAGTACAAGGTGCAGAGGATATCTCCTTGTTGCTGGTCCATACACTAATCACCACCTCTTGACTCCAGCCCCTTGGACAGGAGATCTAGGGTCACCACACACAGAAAGCATGCTGGTTGAGCACTTAATATATGTCAAGCACTGTGCTAAACCCTTTGCATATATTTTTTTTAAAAAATTGTCACAGAAACTCATTGAAGTGAATACTGTTACCTTCATTCTGCAGATGAGGAAAAAGAGGCTCAGAGGTTCAGTGTCAAATGGCCATTGCATTTCTTAATGGAGCCAAGATTGGGTGCACAACTGAGGGTGTAGCTGGAGATTTAAAGAACCTGATGTTTTGTTTCTTAGATTTCACCAATAAGTGAAATCACATAGTTGTCCTCTGACTTACTTCACCTAGCATAATACCCTATAGGTCCATTCATGTTGTTGCAAATGGCAAGATTTTATTCTTTTTATGGCTGAGTAATATTCTATGTTATATATTTGTTGTATCTTCTTTATCCATTTGTGTATCAATGAAAGATTAGATTGCTTCCTTCCTAGCTCCTTGTAAATAATGCTGCAATGAACAAACTCATAGATACAGAGAACAGACTGATAGTTGCCATTGGGGAGAGTGTTGGGGGGATGAGTGAAAAAGGTGAAGGGTTTAAGATGTACAAATAGTTGGTTATAAACACAGTCATGGGAATGTAAAGAATATGTATGCATACCCATGAATATGAATAGCCGTGTGGGAATTGTCTGGAGAGGAGGTGGTGGGTAGAGACAGGCAAAGGGGGAAAAATTTGGAAGCTGTAATAAAATAAATAAAATATAATAAGAAATATGCTCTGGCTGGTGTGGCTCAGTGGACTGAGTGCTGACCTGCAAACCATAGGGTCACCAGTTCAATTCCCAGTCAGGGCGCATGCCTGGGTTGTGGGCCAGGTCCCCAGTAAGTGGTGTGAAAGAGGCAACCACACATTGATATTTCTCTCCTTCTCTTTCTCCCTCCCTTCCCCTCTGTCTAAAAATAAATAAAATCTTTTAAAAAAGAAATCAAATACAATATATGAAATATAGCCAGTAATATTGTAATAACTATGTATGGTGTCAGATGGATGCTAGACTAAGTGGTGTGTTCACTTTGTAAGTTATATAAATGTCTAATCACTGTTGTACACCTGAAACTAATGTAATATTGCATGTCTACTGTAACTGAAAGAAAAGAACCCTGAAATGCCTAACAAGGTTGATACTTGGGTTGGAAAGAAATGGAACCAAGAAGATGGTAAATATTACCTTTTCCCCTCATTCCCTCTCCCTTTCTCTCAGCAGTAGATGTCAAAGTTGTGGGAGGGAGATGAGCTACTTGAGCCTTTTTGGAGGCTGGTACATAATTTTTTGAGGACAGGTGTTGTGTGTTCCTTGCCCAGATGCCACTCTTTAAAAGTCTCTGACTGGTATACTGCAAGGGCTGTTGCTGCTATCTAGTGCACACACTGTTCCTTGATGGAATTTTTTTAAAGTATATTCTATTAAGTATATTTTTATTGATTATGCTATTAAAGTTGTCCAAATTTTTCTCCCTTTGCCACCCTCCAGCCTGTACCCCCTCTTTCCTCCAGCAATTGCCCCCCACCTTAGTCTGTGTCCATTGGTCGTGCATGTAAGTTCTTTGGCTTCTCCATTTCCTATGCTATTCTTAACTTCCCCCTGTGATGGAACTTCTAACTGGGGTGGCAAGTAAGAAGGACACTCAGAGTCCCCTTATACTTATACTCTTCCCAGGGTCAAGGGGATCGGATCGACAGGGTCCTGCATATCAAGGGATTCTGTATACACCTGTGAAAGCTGTGCCCTGCATAACTCCAGAGGGTTCTAGTCACACAAATTGCAACACACCCTATCCGTACACATTTTAGAGCTCCGAGACTTTCTAGAAGTCAAAACATTTCAACCATCCCACCAAAATCTGCTACCAAACCAGATGAAAGTAGTTACTCCCCCAAAGCTCAAAATGCGTCATCTTTTAACAACTTTTGACATCTGATACTGAGATAGAAGAAAGAAATTCATTCTTAGCCAGCTCAACCTGCCCACTCTCCCCCACCAGCTAACATAAATGCAGTTAACAATACCTACCGCAGCTAAAGCAGAGAACTACCAATGGTAGAGTTTTAAGGCAGAGAGTGGAGCCACCTGAGAAGGAAGTGGGGAAAGCATTTGTGGGCAGGCACTAATATAACATGTTGTACCACATCCTATAGGTAATCATGTACTTTAATCATGCTATATCCACAGCTTGGAACTTTCTAGATGTTCAGATGTACTTACCTACTAACTCATTTACAACAGTAGCACATTTGCTTTACCTTGACCTTTTCCATCCTCTTCAGTAAAATATAATAAACACAATCCTCTTCCAACAAATAAACTTTCTGTAATTTCTTTCAATATCACTTGTAGCAAATTGTATTTCCTTAATATTTAAAACACATGTGTTATTCAATGAATCACTTATTTTAAAATCTTAAGCTTAAATATAAATGTCTACTTTGTAGATTCAAATATAGTAATGCCCTTGTCTATACGAAGTGGGATTTACTTAATGGTGGGCCAATTATTTACTTACCTCTTTTTTCATTCAAAAAAATTTTGCCAAATGCAAGTTATCTGCTAGTTACTCTCCCAGGTATTGATGTTTCAGAGCTCAGTAGTTCATGCCAGTAGGCATACGGGCAGAGAAACAATTACAGTCAAGTTTAGTGAGTGTTTCACAGAGGAATGTTTAGGGATTTGTGAGTTTGCCCAAGGCGCAGGAGGTAGGGTTGGAGAAGGGAGGAAAATAGGAGTGTGTTAGAGCAGTGCTACTCAGAAGCATGGTCCCTGGGCCATGCCAATCCATGGAGTGTTTGTTACTGGTCTGCAACCTGCAATGAGATCATTGTGAGTCATTAAAAACTTTGTAGTAATTTGATAATGCTTGAGGAATTTATTAATAACAAATTTGGGCTTATATTTTTGTTTTGGTTTAAATTATATGTTTCTTGTCATTTACTTTTACTGTATTTTTAAAAACTATTGAGTCACAACAGACTAGAAATAAAGACATAGGTGTTCTCCACAGAGGGTTTGAGAAATTTTAGGTTAAGGAATGTTTCAAAACAAGTGATACCTATGTTGGTTCATGAAAAAGTAATAGTTATTAATGAATAAGATAAATTCTGGGGTCATCCTAAGCAAATGAAGTAGATCGAACAAAATGTAGAGACATGAAATGTACGAAACATTTGTAGAACTACACATGGTTGGTTGGCTTGGTGTACAGGGCATCTGTGAAGAATTGTAAATAGGTGAGTATAAATGAATAATGTAGTGATTATTAGCACTACTTGCCAATTTTTTCTAGCTCTTTGCTTCCCAGACACGTGGTAGGATTGCTCTTCTCTGTCCTCTTTGCAATTACATATAGCCCATGTGACTTGTTTTGCCAATGAAAGGTATGCAGAAGAGACAAGTCACTTTGGGTGAACGATTTAAGAGCCGGAGTGAATTTACCACATGTCATTCCTATAGTTATGATGATCATAAAAATGTATGTCAATGTAAAGCCTCCATTGGCTTAGGTCCCTGAGAAACCAAAATGAGCAGTTCTCTTCCAACCTATGATGACCTGTAGCACAGAAAAATATACATATTCTTGTCTGTTGAGCTACTGATATTTTAGGATTGTTATGACAGCATAATCTAGTTTATTCTGACTGATATAAGCAGGTAAAAGCCAAACAAAAAAATCCTTCAGTGCCATCATGGAGTAAAGGTAATAAAATACACCCTGGTTGGTGTGGCTCAGTGGATTGACCACTGATCTACAAACAGAAAGGTTGCAGGTTTGATTCCCAGTCAGGGCACATCCCTGGGCTGCAGGCCAGGTCCCCACCTAGGATTCTGCAAGAGGCAACCAATCGACGTTTCTCTCCCTCTTTTTCTCCCTCCCTCCCTCCCTTCTCTTTAACAATAAATAAATAAAATCTTTTTTTAAAAAGGTAATGAAACACAATGGAAAGATTAATAAACAAAAAAATGACATGTTTTTTAGAAAGACCACTTTGGCAGCAATGTAAAAAATGGATTGGAATAGAGTAAGACTAGAGGCAGGGAGATGTCTAAGCAAATAATTATGATAGTACATGGGAGAAGGAATGCTTGTGAAATTAAGTATTTGGGGATAAAAAGGAGATTTGGGAAATATTTAGTAACTGCAACCGATAATGCTTAGTGGTTGATTATGTGTAAGAAGTGAAGTATAAAGAGAAATCCAGAATGATTTCCACATAGATTTTTAATTGATAGGGCCAATCATCATGGCAGCAAATATAGGAGGAGGCAGTCTGGGATTGTAGACAAGTGGTCACTTTGGCACAAACAGTTTCATAATCAGGGCTTACTGTGATGCAGTCTTCTTTCCCTAAATGACATGGGGTTGGGGCTGTTGACTGTGTGGAGGTTCAGAGGTTCTATTGAGAGGAAGGGATGGATGTTGAATAGATAGCCATCAGTGTGTTTTACCTCATGGCACTTGGAAGGGGATAACGTGTCAGGGGGGATTTTATTTGTAACACGTAAAATATTTTAATTTGTTTGAATGTTGAGAAGTAAGAACCAGAATAGAGAAAGCAATTGAAGATAAAAGTGAAAAAAAATATATGATATGGATCACTGTGTCTGAAGAGCTAAGAAGAATATATAATCCAGAGTACAAGTTGAAATAGATACTGTTTCCCCTTGAGTAGAAGTAAATTATATTAAAGAACATAAACCCCCCATTTATGGATTGTTTAATTTTTTTGAAATATCTTATATTTTCACTGGTTCACCAGAGTTCAACAAGTTAGCTATCTACTCTGTCCTTAAATTAGCTAACTATTTTCTTTTATTTCCTCTAAGTTTTACTCTTTTCAGGAAGTCCATGATCATCTCTATTTTTAGGATTCCCAGATTTCTCAAGAGTTGGTGAGAACTATTGTAGGTCAATCAATATTTGCCAAGTGCGGATTTGTTTTTTGTATAAATATAAAAAAGTCTTTGGAGAGTAATGTTGAACAGTTTTATTTAATCTTAAAACATTATATCTTACATAGTAGTTCCATAAATTTTCATTTTAACATACATTTTCAACACTAGGTGTTTAATAGTAAATTAGGCAAACAGGCCTATGGAACCTATGTAGTTATATTTGAATGTAAACTTTAAGTCCTGAAATAACTGGAGAAAACATTGTGATGTCAGAAAAGGAAGTAAAAATGTAGTGCTTACTCTGTGCCAGTACTGTCCTAAGAACATTTTGTATATTAGTTAATTTGGTCTATGCAATGCCTTATAAGGTAGATATATTATTGTCCCCCTTTTATAGATATGGACACTGAGGCATGGAGAGGTTAAGTAACAGCTGTCTGTTGTAGTGCTGGGTGAGCTCAAGATTTAACCAATTCTGACTCTTGACTCTACATGTTCTGGGATGGACATCAATCAAGAATTATACAAAGTCATTCTCAAAACCTGCATCTTTTTTTTTTTTTGATAGCACCTTTTTATTGTTTTCTAATTTTCAGAATCAACTAAAACCAAATGCGTTGAAAAAAATAACCGTCCTATCATAACAGAGTACAAATGCAAAACCTGCATCTTTATTTCTGCAGCCTTTCTTCTTTCTCAGTCATCCTTTGTCTTACCCCCAGTATCATGTTCCCTTTTCCTTATGCCAGTTGTCTTACTTTAAATATCTATTTAAAAGAAATATTATAATAATGTGATAAGAATAAAAATAGTTCATTTTCACTGAGAGCTTAGAATGTGTCAGGCACATGATACACGCTTTCTTTCATGGATTATTTTGTATGGTTCTAATAATCCCTAGGAGCCTGCCATACAAAATTATTACTGATTTTATAGATGAAGAAGGTGGATCTCAGAGGTGTTAAGTAGCTTGCTTGGTCAAAGGGCAAAGCTGGAATTGTCACTGGGTGATATGACACCAGGTCCTAATATTTTGAACCATTACCCAAGACTTTGCCATCCATTTAATTATTGTTTCTTAACATTTTTTTCTCCTTCAAAATATGTCTTCCTAATACACTCCCCTTTCTTTGGATTGACAAATTCTTGCTATTTAGCTCAAATTTTATGATCTTTGTGCAGACCAGCTCCTTCCTGCTTATATTTTTAGTAAAGGCAACATTTGCATAATTATCCTTTTTTAATGAATTACATTTATATTGTTATAACTCTTATGGAATTTGAAGGACACTCTAGTACCTTGTGATTGAGAATTTCCCTTTGTTTGTTTGGTTTTTGTTCATACTTCTTTCTACTTTTGCCTGGCTTTTTTGTTCAATATCTTCTTTCTTTCTGCCTTGACCTCCTGAATATTTCCCATTTACCGTTAGGACCTAGTTCAAGGAAACCTTCTTTGTGAAGTTAGCCTTTCTCAAACCTGCAAGTACAATTAAGCATGCCCACCCTTGGGTCCTCAGTGGATTTCACAAAGCTGTGAAAATCTTTCCAATGTATTAATTGTTCTTTCAGAGATTTGTTTCTTTATAATGTGGATAGCATCTGATTTCCTTTCCATGTCCTTGGGGCTTAACACAGTTGAAGTTCAAAAAAAAGTGTTGAATTTCATTTAACTTCCAAATTAAATAGTACTGTCTATGAGGAATACTCTAGTGTGCACAGGGATGTAAATAGGTTTAGCTTGGGGTAGAAAATACCAATGGGGTATGATCTTAACTATTGCAACAGATGTCACATTCCGTGCTCAATTAAGCACAATTAAAACTAAGAGGTAAGAGTTGAAAGGAGATTTTGCCTCAGTTTAAGCACCCCAATGTTCATAGCAGCACAATTTACAATAGCCAAGTGTTGGAAGCAGCCTAAATGCCCATCAGTAGATGACTGGATCAAAAAACTATGGTACATTTACACAATGGAATACTATACAGCAGAAAGAAAAAAAGAACTACTAAACTTCACAACAGCATGGATGGAACTAGAGAGCATTATGCTAAGTGAAATAAGCCAGGGGGCGAAAGACAAATACCATATGATGTCACCTATAAGTGGAACCTAACCAACAAAACAAAGATGCAAGGAAAATAAGACCAGCAACATGGAAAGAAAAAGAAGCCAACGGAGACAAGAGGGAAGGAGGGAGGGGTGGGCGGGGGGAAAGGAAGGGAAGGGCAAGTCAAGGAACATACGGTAAGGACTCATGGACAAAGCCAAAGTGGGGAAGGATTGAGGGAGGGAGGTGAGGAGGGGGCAAGGGAAAGTGGTGGGGGGAAGGCAGAGACAAATGTATTTGGGAAACGAAATTAATTAATTAAAAAAGAAATAACTTTCTAATAGTAAATATCTAAAATGGAACAGGTTACTTTTGAAAAATCATCAAATCCCTATCAAATGCAGTCTACAAACACAGGCTGAACAAGTCAATGACAAAGGTACTGAGAGAGGAATTCTCTTCTGTATTGAGAGAGACACTGAATAAGTTAATGTTACAGGGATGCCTTGATCTTGACAATTATGATGCTGTTAAAGAATAATTTCCGAAAAGTTGAAAACATGATTCCCGTACATGTATAGCATAAAGAAGTGTTAAAGATTTTATTCAGCTAGCGAGATGGTAAAACTAGTTTAATAAAATTAAAGGAAAATATACATTCTGATAGAGCTTCTCTGAGTTTGAGATTAAAGTGGTTAATGTCCTGTGTGTATATTACATGTCGTTGGATCTGCTTTGACTACTGTTGACTGCCTCTGAATGAATGATAGTCACAATGTCCTATTCTCAACAGCCCTGCTCAGCTTCTGTAGACTCATGATTATGGCTTCTTTTATAGAGTCAATTTGTCTCCTATTTGGTCCTCCCCTTTTTCTCATGTCTTTTATTTTCCCCAGCATTATTGTCTTTTCCAAACAATCCTGCCTTCTCATGATGTGCCTGAAGTAGGATAGCTTCAGGTTTGTCATTTCTGCCTCCAGTGATAGTTTAGGTTTAATTTGCTCTAGAGCCCACTTGTTCATCTTTCTGGAGGTCCAGGGTATCCACATCATGTTGGAGGTTAATGTCCTCCAACATTAATGTAGCCTTTAAGATTATCCTTTTTACTATACAGACAATTGTTGCATCGCTACTGGACAAGGCTTACAAGTTAACATGTAACTTTATAGACATAGAGCTCTTACCTAATAGTAAGTAGAAAATGCAAATAACAGTCCTCTAAAAAAAATTAATGCTTGGATGAGCCTGTTAAATAATGCCCCAGTGTTTTAGCTTTCTAGATCTGTTGTAACAAATTACTACAAACTGGATGGTATAAAACAACAGAAATTTATTCTCTCACTGTTATGGAGGCTAGAAGTCTGAAATCAAAGTGTCGTGGGTGTTGGTTCCTTCTGGAAGCTGTGAGAGGGGATCTGTTCCATGCTTCTTCCCAGCTTCTGGTGCTGGATGGCAATCTTTGGTGTTAATTGGCTTGTAGACACATTATGCCAATCTCTGCCTTTGGGTTCACATGGCATTTCTTTTCGGTGTGTCTCTCTGTTTCCCTGTCATTTCCCAAATATAAGGACACCACTCAGATTGGATTTAGGGCCCACTTCAGTATGACCTCATCTGTTGGTAAATGCCTGTAGCGCCGCCAACAGGTGAGAGGGCCCCAAGGTTGGAAATAATGAAGGAGGCCTTGGGAAAACAGGCCACTGAGGAGACAAAACCCATCCCCCTGGTCCCGCTTGGTCCTGTGATGGTCTATTGTTGATAACGGGTAAGTTCTTTCATGAGGAGAGATGACCTAAGACAGACATCAGCTGGTATGGGCAGTGGGGCAAGGACTGGGGGGAGGGGCATGGAAAAAGGGCAAAAAGCCCTGCATCCCTTGGCTTGCAGGGTCCTCATTCTATCTGAAAGAAGTCTCCTTATCTCTTGGTGGCTCTATCCCACTTGTCTGGCTCAGGCTTGAAACAATACTAAAGGCAGGTACAGCCTTAAACCGGATTGGGCGGTTCCCGGGGACAATTAGGCCTAGAAGTTAGTTCCTCTAAGCATGCTTTGTTCTTCCCTCAAAAGCTATGAAAATGGCTCATACTAGGAAGGAGGTTTACATTATTCATAGACCCTGACCTGAGGCAAATCTCTTGTGTTCTTTCAATTGTTATCTATGATCTCTACCTGTTTTCTGTAAACATAGTCTTTTGACACTGTTTGATGAGTTTGCTGTATACCCCTGTGCATATGGTTCTCAATAAAAGCCTTTGGACACATGGGTTCAGGACCTTCTCCACTAGAGGGAAGAGCCATGTCCCCTCTCCTGGCAAAGAGAGAAGTGTTTGCAATGACTTGTGTTTATTCCCCCGATCTGTGACAACGCTGGGACAGGCTCTGTGGAATTCAGAGCCCTGCTCCCTCCTCAGCTGGCTCTGGACAGTAACCCTCAGATTTAGGAGTGCCCAGTGAGGCACTCCGCTGCCACACTCATCTTATCTAGTCACATTTGCAAAGGTCCTATTTCTAATCAAAGTCACATTTTAAGGTTCTAGGAAGGGCAAGAATTTGGGGTTGTGGGGCACCAGTCAACCTAGTATACCCAGTAAGACAATAAAGGGATACATACCTACTTACCTGCTCTGTTTGGCTTTATTTTCAAGTTTTAAAGATTTTTTCTTAACAATTACAGACACACACTTTCTCCATCTCTCAACTGATGTCTCATATTTTGACAGTAGTAATCCAGCTGAGGCCGGCTCTCTATATATTGATATAATTAATACAAAGGAAGGTACTAAGTATGTCTAATAAAAAAGTAAGGTGTAGATCACATAGGAATTCTTGACTATAATGATAAAAAAAGGGGGACTTCCGGCCAAGATGGAGGCATAGGTAGATACATTTTGCCTCCACACCTAACCAAAAGAAGGAAAATGACACATTTAAAAACAAAAAATAACCAGAACTGCCAGAAAATTGAACTGTATAGAAATCTGACAACCAAGGAGCTAAGGAAGAAATATCCATCCAGACTGGTAGTAGGGGCAGAGATGGGCAGCTGGGGTGGAGAGGACGTTCAGCAAGGCAGTGGCTGGAGGACCAGGTGGTCCCATATTTGCAAGCAGATAAACTGGGGGAACAGCTGGGGAGTGAGACAGACTGTACAATCCAGGGTTGCAGAGCAGGAAAAGAGAGCCTCAAAACCTCTGGAAGCAAAAACCTGTGGGGGTTGCAGCAGCAGGAGAAACTCCCAGCCTCACAGGTGAGTCTGTTGGAGAGACCCATAGGGTTCTAGAACATACACAAACCCACTCATCTGAGAAACTGCACTAGAAGGGCCCGATTTGCTTGTGGATAGCGGAGGAAGTTACTGAGAGCTGTCAGAGAGCTGATCGAGCGGCATTGTTTCCTCTTGGAGCCCTCCCCCACAGTCAGCGTCACAACTCAGTGACCTGGGTTGCCCCACCCTGGCGAATACCTAAGGCTCTGCCCCTCCCAACTAACACGCGCACTGATACAAAGAAATATGGCCCAAATAAAAGAACAAAGATCCAAAAATAGAAGTAAGAGATGAACAGATAGCCAACCTATCAGATGCACAGTTCAAAACACTGGTAATGAGGATGCTCACTGAACTGGTTGAGTATGGTCACAAAATGGAGAAGAAAGCAAAGGCTATGCAAAGTAAAACAAAGAAAAATACACAGGGAACCAATCGTAAAGGGAAGGAAACTGGGACTCAAATCAACGACTGGGAGCAGAAGAAAGAGATAAACATTCAACCAGAACAGAATGAAGAAACAAGAAATGAGTCTCCCCATTTTTGGAGTCTCTCCAAAAAATGAGGAGAGACTTAGGAACCTCTGAGACAATTTTAAACCATCCAACATCTTAATCATAGGGGTGCCAGAAGGAGAAGAGGAAGAGCGAGAAATTGAAAACTTATTTGAAAAAATAATGAAGGAGAATTTTCCCAATCTGGAGAATGAAATAGACTTCCAGGATATTCAGGAAGCTCAGAGTCCCAAATAAGTTGGACCCAAGGAAGCACACATCAAGGCACATCATAACTAAGTTACCCAAGATTAAAGATAAGGAGAGAATCTTAAAAGCAGCAAGAGAAAAGGAGAGGGTTACCTACAAAGGAGTTCCCATAAGACTGTCAGCTGATTTCTCAAAAGAAACCTTGCAGGCAAGAAGGGGCTGGCAAGGAGTTTTCAAAGTCATGAAAAGCAAGGACCTACATCCAAGATTCCTCTATTCAGCAAAGCTATCATTTAGAATGGAAGGGCAGATAAAGTGCTTCCCAGATAAGGTCGAGTTAAAGGAGTTCATCATCACCAAACCCTTATTATATGAAATGTTAAAGGGACTTAGCTAAGCACTGAGGAAGAAACTTGGAGCAGAACTGATAAAAAGCTGTGGAGAATAGAGTAGGCTCTGTAATTGCAGTGTGCATTATATGAATGCTCAGAAAGGATGATAAGAACTCCTGGAATTTGGATTGAACTTAATTTGACAAATATTACTGTGTGTTCATTTTGTTCAGTTGCTACAAGAAGAAAAATAGAGCCCTTGCACTCAGGAACTGAATAATTAAGAGAAAAAATGAGAAAAACATGTTTAACTGTAAGATAAAACATATGAAGTCAATCAGAGAACAAAACAAAGTGAGAGTGGAAAGGAAGACTGAGATTCACATTCACTTGAGGGATCAGATAAAGCATTATGGAGGGATGGTTGCTGTAGTCTGGGAAAGATTTTGGCTTGTGTAGATACAGAGTATTCTGTACAAAGAGGACAGTTTGCATTGAGTCAGGGATGGGCGAAAAGCAGGGTGGTCTTGCATGATAGCAGGTAGGCATGATGAGTTTGAGTAAGAGTTGTGAGAGTTTAAGTGCATGTTTTGGAAGACCTTGAATTTAAAACAGAGGTGTTTTATTTATTGTCAAAATGGCCAGAAATTTATACATTTTGAGCACAAACGTATTGAAATTAAAGCTGCAGAAGAGCTTCAGGAAGATTCATCTGCTATTAATGAGTTAGAAAGACTGGCACAGAGGAGGAGCGTTAAGAGGATATTTCCATGATTCAGGCAAGAGGCTTTAAATAGAAAGGATAGTGGCTGAGGAATGGCAGAGTGGGGTGGATCACAAAGACCCTGAGGAAGAAGAATCAAAAGACTTTACAATTAGTTGGACATGGGATGGAGTAAAGAAGGTGACAGGATTAAAGATGACCTATTAATGTGCCTGATGCTTAGGAGACTGGTGGTACAGTACAAAATGAATACACTTATTTCACTGTTCTCAGAAACACTCCATTGTAAGAAATGGGAGAACATAAATATGTATTAGATACAGACTTACAGTTTTTTGCCTCCTCCAGAGAGCTCTCTGTAATTCTTTTCTCTGACTTTTGTGGTGTCCTGTAGTACTATAGAATCCTCATTTCTGCCTGGCTTGTTAAGTGAGGAGTTTAATACAGTTCTGTTTAGCTCTTAAGATGTTAACTCTTTGTAGATCAGAGCTTGAAGGCTCTTCCTTTTCTCTATGTATGTTGTAGTTGGAGAAAGAGCAGCTGAAAGATTTCTTAACATACCAACTTCTCAACTAAAACTAAAGCTGAAAATAAATTTTTAAAAAAGCTTAATATCCAGAGTAGGTCTCAGTTATTATTCTGTGAGAAATTATTTTCATGAGCTGTTTTGGTGCCTAACATGCTCCTGGAATTATTAAGGCTGATTTAAAGGGGAAGGTCTTGGCAAAGATTAAGAACAGAAGACAGAGTTTTAAGTTATAAGAGAAGCTTCAACTGCCCTCCTTTTTTGTTTAAATGAAAGCTTTTTAATAGGATATCCAATTAGACAAAACAGGATTTTATAACTGAGATGCTGCTAACGCTTGTCTAGGGTTAGACTCTGTAGCAAGTTCCTTTAGGGTAAAATTTTTGGGGATGGGGTGGGGTAGGGGAGGGAGTCACTTCAACTGCTCTCCCTGATGATAAAAAGATTAGATGAGTAGGACTCAACTATCCTAGGATAAGATTCTCTGGTAATTTTTTAAAAATCATGTTTATTCTATTACATTGTCTCAATTTTTCCTCCTTTGCCCTCCTCCACCCATCCCACTCCCTCCTCGCTCCCAAAGTCAATTCCCACCCTGTTGTCATTGTCCATGGCTCATTCGTATATGTTCTTTGTCTAGTCTCTTCCCCTTCTTTCCACCATTGTCTTCCTTCCTCATCATCCACTCTGGTCACTTTCAGTCTGCTCCATGTTTCCTTGCCTGTGGTTTATTTTGTTCGTTAGTTTATTTTGTTAAATAGATTCCACTTAGTGGTGAGATCATATGTTATTTATCTTTCATCGACTGGCTTATTTCACTTAGCATAGTATTCTCCAGTTCCATCCATGTTGTTGCAAAAGGTAGGAGTTCCTTCTTTCTTTTCTTTTTAAATGCAGATTGACTTTATTTATTTTTTTATGACAAAATCCATTATAAAACCTTAAAAAATTTAAATTCATTATAGTCTCAGCAATTAAAACAACATGACATCAGCACAGAAATAATCAAGTAGATCAATGAAATAAAATGAGCATTGTAGAAATAAATGTACATATCTAATAATGTAATATATGATTAAATTGATATTTCAAAACAATGGGGAAAATAAGGCTTATGCAACAAATAATGTTCATGGACCACTATTACTTGAATTAAAACAAATACAGAGCCCTATTTCACACATTATACAACAAATATTCAGGTGAGTTAAAAATCAATATGCAAAATCTTAAGGAGTTTTAGGAGACAATTCAAAATAATATTTTTCTTACCCTGAAGTAAAATATTCAAACCCAGAAGCTATAAAGTAAACATTGACAATATAACTATATTAAACACTTAAGGCTATATAGTAATAAACATATAAAAAATTAAATGACAATTAACAGAATAGGAAAGTACTTGCAACACACCTAAAAGAGAGTTAATAGTTTTGTGTTTTTTTAGGAAAAAAATTCTACACACCTTTAATCAAAAAATAGAAAAAAATACCAAAAGTCATTTAAAGCTTTTTAAAAATAATAGAAATAGGCAAAAAATATAGTAAACAAGTTTGTTTCAACAAATTATAAAGGAACAATTAAATTAACACATCATTGTCACAATCAGATTAATAAGCATTAAAAATATTGGTAATATCAAGTATTGGTGACTGTGAAAGGAACTGGGTATTCATAGACTCTTTTCCCAGTCTTCATCTAGTGCTTCATCTTCTTAAAGCAGTCCCTTTAGCATATCTTGCAATGCTGGTTTGGTGCAGGTGCATTCTTTTAGCCTTCTTTTGTCTGGGGAACTCCTTATTTCACCTTCCATTTTAACTGAGAGCTTTGCTGGGTAGAACAACAGTCTTGGTTGAAGACCTTTGCTTTCCAGAACTTGGACTGTTTCTTACCATTCCCTTCTGGCTTGTAAGGGTCAAGACATCAGCTGCTAGCCATATCAGGGCTCCTTTGTACGCTACTATTGTTTCTGTCTTGCTGCCCCTAGGATTTTATGTTTGTCTTTGATATTTGCCATTTTAATGATGATGTGTCTTGGAGTGGGCCTCATTGGGTTCCTCTTGAATGGGACCCTCTGTGCTTCCTGGACTTGGGTGACTTTTTCTCTCCTCCAATTAGGGAAGTTTTCCATTGTTACTTTTTTCAAGCGGGTTCTCTATCCCTTGTTCCTCTTCTTTTTCTGGTATCCCTATTATACGGATATTGTTATGTTTCAGGTTGCCCTGCATTTCCCTAAAATCCTCTTCATTCTTTTTGAGTCTTTGTTCATTGTCTTGCTCTTTCTGGGAACTTTTTTCTACCTTATTCTGCGCCCCCTTTATCCTGGGATCTACTATCTGTGGCTGCCACTCTCTACACAGCAGCCAGGCTTAGCACCACCAGTCCGTGCCAGAGTCCCTCCTGAAGGCATGGCTACTGTATCCTCTCATGCTGTTGCTGCTCAGGGGAGTGATCTGCCTGGGCCAGATGGCTGTTGCCATATGGGGGAAGAGTCAGCATCGAGATCCTGTCAGCTCTCTCTCAGTTCTCTCCTCAAAGCTTCCTTCCCCAGTCTCTCCTCAGGCATCTCTAGCCCACTCTGCTCCCCCCTTTGCTGGAGGCCAGGGTAAGTGGCTGCAAATAAATGATGCATTGGCCCTTTAAAAGGCTCTTTGCATCTCCAGCTGCCTGTCTCTGGCAGAGAGCAACCCTGCCATTTTTCACAGCTGGTTGTTATCTGTGTACTTTTTGAGCTCTGGTGATGTAGGCTGGAGATCCTCTCTTATGGTTTAGACCCCAATCTTCTCAGTGGGATCCTACTGGCCGTTTAAGTATCCCTCTAGTGCTGCCATCTGTTTGTGCCCTGCCCGCCTTCTCAAGTCTATACTGCACTCCTTACCAGTTAGGTTGTGCTAAAGCTGATTCTTCTGTCTGTCCGAGGTTATAAGGTTTCTCTCTCGCTATTGTTCAGTTGTTTGTTCCAAGTGATTTCTCCACAATTTAGTTATAATTCCAGATTGGTCTTGAGAGGAGGTCAGTGTGATTTCCACTCCTCTGCCATCTTGATTTTCCTCCAAGATTCTGTGGTAATTTAACAGGAACTATTTTAGATAGGCTTTTCTCCAAACCCTTTGTTGGCCGATATAGTTCCTGAGTCAGGAGATGGGTAGATTTGAATGGATGGGACTGAGATTCACCTTTCACATTTTCAATACTGAGATTCCACATTTTTGAGGCTTTTTTGATAAGTCAAGATGGCCGGGACCCCAGCTAGGGTCAGTTAATGGGAAAGGTGACCTAGGCCTCAAATGCATCTATCTATGTATCTATGTATCTCTCATCTATGTATCTCTCATCTATCTATTTATCTACCTCTCTATCACCTATGTATCTATCTATTATCTATCATCTATCTATCTATCTATAATCTATCTGTCTATCTATCATCTATTTATCATCTATCATCATCTAGCTATCTTCTATCTAAGCTAAGCTCAGCACAACCTTTTAATATTTGCGGTCTTCCTAAATCTAACTGTTCTTGTAGAGTCTCATGTTGAAAAAAAAAATGGCTGAGCAATGATGGACCTAAAGGTGCTAAGATCTGAATGTAGGGCACTACTGTACCTGAAACCAAGAAGCCATAGCAACCAATTGGGCATCCATCAGGCATAGTGGTAACCCTAGAGAGATGGTACTGGGCTTGATCTGCAAAAGTCAGATTTCTTGTGTTTGGTCCTTTGGGGATAAGCAATTGTACTTTAAATTCTTGGCAGGTATAAGGAAATTTTCGAGGAGGAGAGAAATAAAATTTATGATAAATAGGGCAGGTAAGAGATCAAGCAAGAAATAAGAAAAATAAAAGTAATAATGATATCAGTTTTCTTCCAAGTTGATAAAATGATTATTTTTCTTACTAGAAGTCATTCCCAGGCAAATAAATCTTTCCTTTTTCTCTTCTTTATATGCAAACTCTGGCTTTTTGCCTGTAATTGTGTTATTCTTACTTCTGGAAAAATATTCTAGATATATTTATCTGGCTGCTTGGACTTTTTGGCTTCTTAGAATCTTGCTTTGCCCTGCATGGGTGGGAGTAGCAGACACCTCGACTGCTCAGGGCTTTGGCCCTGCACAGTTGGAAGCCAGCTCCAGGAGGCAGGGTCTGACTCTGGGATGCAGGCCTCACAGGGCTCTAGCCCTTGGGACAGGTTTAATCTCCAAGATATATAAAGAACTCACTCGACTCCACTCCAAGAAGACAAACAATCCAATCAAAAAATGGGCAAAGGACCTGGGCAGATGCTTTTCTAAGGAGGAGATACAGAGGGCCCAGAGGCATTTGAAAGGATGCTCAGCATCACTAGCCATCAGAGAAATGCAGATCAAAACCACCATGAGGTACCACCTCACACCGGTCAGAATGGTCATCATTAACAGATCAACAAGCAACGGGTGTTGGAGAGGCTGTGGAGAAAAGGGAACCCTCGTCCACTGTTGGTGGGAATGCAGACTGGTGCAGCCACTATGGAAAGCAGTGTGGAATTTCCTCAAAAATTTGAAAATGGAACTGCCTTTTGATCCAGTGATTCCCCTGCTGGGACTATACCCTAAGAACACCAAAACGCCAATACAAAAGAACCTATGCACCCCAATGTTCATAGCAGCACAATTTACAATAGCCAAGTGTTGGAAGCAACCTAAATGCCCATCAGTAGATGATTGGATCAAAAAGTTATGGTACATATACACAATGGAATACTACGCAGCAGAAAGAGAAAAAGAACTACTAAACTTCGCGACAGCATGGATGGAACTGGAGAGCTTCATGCTAAGCGAAATAAGCCAGGGAGGAAAGACAAATACCATATGATCTCACCTATAAGCGGAACCTAACCAACAATGCAAAGATGCAAGGAAAATATGACCAGCAACACTGAAAGGAAAAGAAATCAACAGAGACAAGAGGGAATGGGGGGGGGGGCAGGGAAAGGGAAGGGAAGGGGAAAGTCAAGGAACATATAGCAAGGACTCATGGACAAAACCAAAGGGGAAGAGCTGAGGGAGGGAAGGAAGGAGGGGGCAAGGGAAAGTGGTGGGGGGGAGGCAGAGACAAATGTATTTAAAAAGTAAATAAATTAAAAAAAAAGAAAACCAAAAAAAAAAAAACATAAAACCCAGTAAATAATCTCATTTAAAATAGATGATGATGACACACATTCTGTTTATTTTCTCTTGGCATTTTCAAAAGTGCAGTTTGTGTTATTCTACATGATATTTGTTTTATAAAGTGCAGAGATGCTA
This sequence comes from Pteronotus mesoamericanus, assembly GCF_021234165.1. Classification (NCBI taxonomy): domain Eukaryota; kingdom Metazoa; phylum Chordata; class Mammalia; order Chiroptera; family Mormoopidae; genus Pteronotus; species Pteronotus mesoamericanus. The sequence goes on from NW_026555109.1 coordinate 2,990,866, forward strand.
TCATCATTCCCAAGTAGTTGATACAAAAGGTCAAGTTATAAGCTTGAGCTCTTGCAATTGCTGTTATTATTGTTGTTTTGGTAACTCTTTTCAAAATTAGCTTTATATTTAAAATGCTACTTATTATATATTTAAAATGCAGCTTATTATAAAGCAGAAAAATAAAGAGAGAAAACACTAAAAATTCTACCTCATAATGATGACCATGTTGATGCATATAGACACATGTAAGTATAGGTATACAGCTTTATATTGTTCTAAAGAAAAAAACAGACCAAAAATTGAGTCACTTATGGTAAACCCTACGATAACTTGTTATCTAACCTAATTTTGGTTTCAGTCTCTCCCATCATTCTGGAATTTCCTGATCAATATTAAAGAAGTGATCTGCCTGATAAGATTCCCTGCCTCTCCATAAAGTAAAGTGAATAGACTCTTTTAACATTCTTGTCCCATGCTTTCTCTGCCTATAAAAACCTTTTATTTTGAACAGCTCTTCAGAGCCCCTTTCTATTTTCTACATGAGAAGCTGCCAAATTAATGAATCATTTAATAAAGCCAATTATATCTTTAAATTCACTCAGTCTAGTTTTTGTTCTTTAATAATGTAAATATATACTATCTATGTTCTGTAATGATTTGTCATGGACACCTTTCCATTGCCATAAATTGAGATCTAGAAATCACTTATGATCATTGGAGATCATCACATTGTTTGTATCACAATTTAGGGCCATTAGGTTGCTTCTAATTTATCATCATTATAAACAATGCTGAACATCTTTGTGCCTAACTTTTTTTTTTTTTACATTTTTGTAATTATCGCCTTAAGGTAAATTTCTTGAGGTGAGATTGCTAGTAACAATATGTAAACATTTTCCAAAAACATTTCTAGAAAGGTTATAGCCATTTATGTTTCTTTCAATTTACAAAAGCATATTTCTCAATACTTTGCCCAAATAGGTTTTGTCAGTATGTAAGAGTGGTCAGGCCAAATCATTGTTGAAGGCAGGGGTCGGGGAGAAAACCCCAAGGTGGAATTGAAGATTAAAAGCGGCTTGACCTCCCTGTGAAGGGTGGGGGCCCTGGGAGGAGGGAGATTGCCCAAGCCAGAAAAGCAGCTCATGATCCAGCAGAAGGGAACTTGTACAGAGCGTGGGTGGTTCAAGACTTTGCCCTTTTGCTAAACATGAGGGCTGGAAGAGGAGCAAAGGCAAATATGACCAACACTAGCCCTCATTGGTTGGAAAGCTTCATATTCCCACTGGCTTCTGCAGCACATGGGATTTTGGGAGAGGGCTTTTAAAGAGAAGATGGGCAGAAGCTCACTCTCTTGGTCTCCTGGCTTCTTGGCTGCTTGGACTTTTTGGCTTCTTAGAATCTTGCTTTGCCCTGCATGGGTGGGAGTAGCAGACACCTCGACTGCTCAGGGCTTTGGCCCTGCACAGTTGGAAGCCAGCTCCAGGAGGCAGGGTCTGACTCTGGGATGCAGGCCTCACAGGGCTCTAGCCCTTGGGACACTACAACCCAGTACAGCACAGCACAAGGGTCCTGGACTGCTTCTACTGTCACACTGACAGCAGTACATGGAGACATGAGCTGGGAAGTTCTTCATGGATGCAGCTACCCCTGCATGACTATCTGCAGTGATCTGGGGAGAGAGAGAGAGAGAGAGAGAGAGAGAGAGAGAGAGAGCGCTGCTGCAAGGTGATGGAGACTCTGGCACCAGAGAGAGATTGGGCCTGGAGCCATAGACAGAGGCCTCTTCCAGTAACAACCTTGGGTTACAGTTAAGCTATAATGGGGAACTTCTGCACATGGATTTGGACTTCAGCCTTCCTGGAGGGGGCAGGTTTTCTTTGCTCTGTGGAGAGGCCAACTTGGTCAGCTCAGAGCAGGAATGCTCCCAGCCCCCTCAGTATGGGAACCTTGTTAATGAAAACCTATTTTCTTCTCCACAAATCTTTGCATTATGTATATCCACGGCAAGAGTGGCCAACACCATGCTGCACAGTTACAAGTATATTTAATATTTGCCAGTCTTCTAGGCAAGAAAAGTTTATTTTTGTCTTATAAATATTACAAGGAAAATATTTAAAAATTTAAAATTTTTGTTTTCTGTACTACCCTAGGTGTATTCCCTAAAATCCCCTATTTCAAATATTTCTATTTTTATTATTCATAATGAGGACTTCTGTAACTTCAGATAATATGGTTATATGTATATATGTCTTTATTTACCAGTGTTAGAGATCATATTGACTTCCACTGAATTATGAAGGACATGTGTTCATGGTCCTTTCTGCCTCTGTTTTTCTACATCTACTCTTGCTATATCTAATTTTTTCACATTAATCCAGAGGTAAAAGTTAATATTTGTTTGAATTTTCAAAAAAAATTCACTCAAACAAAGCTTTAATAAACAGTGTACATTCCCCAAAAAGATAGAAGTTTATATTGAAGCAAAGCAAACATGGGCACAGAAGACATTCTCATTTTTAACAGCTCCATTAGCCTGTGGATAATTAAAGATGCCAACCCATTTAACATTCTCCCTACTAGGAAATGAAGTTTATTTCTGTCCCTTTGATTCTGGGCTGGCCTGATGACTGCTCAACCAATAGAATGCAGCAGAAATTAACTGGTGTCAGTTTCTTTGATGACTGGCAATTTCTGCTTCCTTTCTCTTAGAATGCTTGTCCTTGGGATAGCACCTCTTGACTTGGCCACCAGGATGTGAGAAGCTCCAGACAACTTGTGCTCACCCAAACTCCTAGCCAATTGCCAGTATCCACTGTCAGCTGTGTAAGGGAGCCATCTTGAACATTCTAGTCTAGTTGAGTACCCAGCTGTTTGTAGTTCCAGCTGCATGTGATAATACGAGAATGGGAAATACCGAATTTTGCCATGTATAATGTGAACTTTTTGCCCAAATTTTTGAGGGAAAAATGAGGATGCACATTATACATGGGTAGTGTTAGTTCTGTATCTATATAAATGTTTGTAATTCTTTTATTTATGCTTATGCATTAAAAATGTAACTCTAGGAAGCAATAACAATATATATATGCAAAATAATACCCTGGAATATGATAATATGTTTTGTTTCTAAATATAAGTAAATAAAAAATTGAATTAAAAATTAGATTGAAAGATTTTTTTCCTGAGGTTTGGGCCAAAAACATAGGTGTCCATTATACATGGAAGTGCATTATACATAGCAAAATATGGTATATAAAATGAACTTAGAGATTTAGCTAAGGAGATTTCAGTTGATCCCCTAGAGGTCTTCATACCCAGTTCACACAGTGTGGAGCAAAATAAACACCCAGGTGAGTCCAACCTTAAGGTAGACTGTTAGAGAGCAATACATACATGAATCAGCTGCCCACCACTGGGTTTATCCTTCCTCTCATCCCAGTATCACTCTCTTCTGCTGGCTCTTCAACCATTCTTTTCCCACCTCTAGTTCTCCCTGCCACCATCATCACTTCTCTTTCTTCCAAGGGGAAAACTAGCCAAATTCCTCCTCTGGTCTCATTTGAAATATCATTCCCCACCCTGAAAATGTTATGTTTGCTGAGCCAGCTTCTCAGTGGTTGGGAACTTACCAAGGCATTCTTCCAAATAAAACCAGTTCTCTCTCAAAGGAAAAAAGTGACAAGTGAAGTTTTTTTCTCTACTGATGAAACATGCAGAAGCTACACTCATCACTTCTCCTTTATTCACAGCTAAAGCAACTCGTTCTTCTCCTTTTCTGTCTTCTCTCCTTCTTTTTCCTTTTTTAATCCTCACCCAAAGATATGTTTATTGAGAGAGAGAGAGAGAGAGAGAGAGATGTGAGATAGAAACACTGATTGATTGCTTCCCATGCATGCTCCAATGAGGGATTGAACCAGTAAACTTTTGGTGCACAGGGCAATGCTACAACCCACTGACCCACCTGGTCAGGCCCTTCCTCTTTGTCTTCATTTTCTTTTTTCCTGCCCCCTCGTTTCTCCGTTCACCAGGAGGAGATAAAAAAACAAAAACAAACAAATACTATCAGTGATGAGACAACCCTGTTGCTCTTTCAGAGACCAATCACTGTTTCAATCGCCCCCCACAAAAATTACCTCACTTAAGAACTGTACACCCAGACTGTATAAATAAGTGTTAAGTGATGATGGGAATTAGTTAATCAACATATTTGTCAAGCACCTTTTTTCTGGAAGACACTGAGCTAGTCAACAGGGAAAGAAGAAAAGATATATAACATCAGTTCCTACTTTATTTCCTCTCCCGCTGTTGTTCTCAGCACCATGTTTACATTAAAGTAACTCTCATTCACTCAATTAATTGGAACACATGTACGGAGTGCCCCCAATGTATCAGGCACCATAGAAGTCACACATTTAGGAGGCTTTCTTCTGCTCTTACCATCCATCCTTGTATCTGTATACTGAAACAATGTACCACAAACTGTGTGACTTGAGAATAATAGATATTTGTTCTCTTGTAGTTGTGGAGGCCAGAAATCTGAAATCAAGTTTTTTGGCAAGAGCATTTTCTTTCTGAAGCCTCTAGCAAAACATCATTTCTTGCCTCTTCCCACTTCGGGCAGACCCAGGGGTTCCTTTGCTTGGGGCAACATCACTCTAATCTCTGCCTGTCTTCACAAGGTTGTCGTCCCCTAGTGTCTGTTTGTATCCAAATTTTCCTCTTCCAAGGACACCAGCACTATTGGATTAGGACCCACCCTACTGCAGTTGACCTTATCTTATCTTCATTACATTGTCAAAGACCATATCTCCAAAAAAGGTCATATTCAATGTGTGTGTGTTTTCTTTCTTTTGGTAGGTCGTGTGTTCAACCCACAACATTCTTCTTTCTCTTTCTCTTCCACACTGATTAAGCTTCTCCTCTCCTTCTCTGTCCCATTCTATAAGTTTTTCCTCTTCACACTTCTGTACCTTCCATCCTCATGCTCCTTCACCCAGACCAGTCCTCTCCTTGTTTTTCCAGCTGCATAGCAAACCCTATGTCTCTCCCAGTGGTGATGCTGGCTCCCTTGGAGGTGGGTTGCAGAGGCACAGAGTTGTATAAAGGAGGGAGACAGCTTAGGTAATGTCTTTAGGGTATTAAATGTCTCAGCAATTGCTTTCTGTCTCCTACTCTCCCATGGTCTGGCAATCTTGAATGTACTATGGTAAACAACCTGGAAGAAAAGAGCTGAAAAAAAAAAAAGGGAGATAGGAATGAAGAAATTCTCTAGATAATTATAGCAGGCATTTAATCTAATTAAATAAATATTATTCAACCACTTTATAGAACCTGCTAGAATGTTATTGGATTTCCATAAAGTGCAGCAATATATATCTAAATAAGTTGGAAAAGATTGCAGCTCTTAACTTTGGCAATAAAGCTGGTAATATATCCTTCAACTCCATCTCACCCATTTTATATTTCCTCTGGTGGGTCCTGCTTTATTGACATAGGGTTTGCTATTGAACAGCACAGCATTGGTGCCTAATACTTGAGTGATTCTAATTAGAGCAATCATAAGACCTGATGCATATAAGTGTTGATAAATATACTTTATCCAGCTGAGTCAGCTTGAAATTGAAGTATCAATCCCTCTGATGTCTATTCTTTTTCCTCAATCACACAAAAGAGAGAGGCCTTTATGGTCACATCTTTATTAACGGATACAAGTGTATTATCTCAGTCATTGATGGTCTATTCTCCAGTGTCTCTCTCACTTATAGGGTCAGTAGTGGACTTCACTGCCATGATTTCTGGCATCCTCAGAGGGAAAATGAGCATTTCAAAACAACTCTTGCAGGCTGTGAACCAACTCTGAGGAAGGTGAAAGTTCCGGTCTATTAGTTTGCTAGGGCTACCATAACAAAATACCACTGGAATGTGTGGGATAGGAGTAATGAGGCCTAAACCAATTTGCTTTCTTCTAAGACCACTCTCCTTGGCTTGCAGAGGGTGCCTTTTTGCAGAGTCCTCACGTGGTCTTTCTTCTGTGTGCAGCTCTGGTGTCTTTTTTTGTTTGCAAATTTCTTTATACAGAAACCAGTATAATTGCATTAGGGCCCACTGTAATGGCCTCAATTAAACTTAGTCACCTCTTCAAAGGCCATATTTCCAAATATAGTCACACTCTGAGGTTCTGGGGATTGAAGCTTTAACATGAATTTGAGGGGACACAATTCAGCCATAATAACTGAGTTTGCCAAGACTGGTTGGTTTGGGAAGGAGTCTATGACCCCTAGCATGACTTTATCTCCTTTTTCCTGTCTTTACGTACATCATCCTGAGCCTTGATTTGGTACTTCATTGATGAAGATTATATCAAAAGACCAGACTTTTATCTTCCTTGTTTACCCCTGAGTTTGTGGCTTTAATTCTCATGGTAATAAGATGGCTGCTATGTCACTAGCTACCAATATGCATTCTAGGCATATTGATAAAAGAGTACCAGGGAAGAGTGGAGGGGACCTTTTCTCAAAGACTTTTACCTGTGTTTTGGTGCCTGGGTTTGTGGCATGTGATCACTTCTTGTTGCAGAGGAGACTGGGAATCTGAATATTATGTTTGCTAACTTCTGTAGAGGGGCTTAATGTTGAAAATTAGCAAGTAGGTTCTGTCCTCTATTTTGGCATTTCTTCTCAATTACTTTAAAAGCATCTGCTTGATCCCTGAGGGGCTCAGTTTGAATTTAAGCAGCTTTCTTGCACTCTTGCCCATGGATAGAGGTCACAATCTGACCATTTTCTTGTCCAGCTTGATCTTGTGTGGCCCTGCTCACTTCCCAAGTTGCACCTTTATTTCTCTTGTCTTTTCATCCCTACTGTTGGTTCCAGTTCATAGAATGTAACTTCTGTGTTTGAATTCCTGGTTTCAAGTCCTGGTTTTATTCCTGCTTCCTAGAGCTGTACTACTCTCCAGGACACTGGTAGGGACTGCCCTAAACAGAATGTAATCCTGTTACATTTAAAGAGGTGTCAGTCTTGCTCATCCAACAACCTGGATTTCCACGTGTCACCTACCCAGTGACCCAGGGTCACTGAGCTCACTGCCATGCTGGGCTGCCTGCTCACCCTTATGCCTCATATGCACACCAGCTTCCGGGGCTGGGACTGGAGATGATTTGTGCCTAGTGCATTGGGGTCTTGTCCATTTGGCTGATGCACTATTATTGGCTGGGCCTACTTCCCTCATGTGTGTGAGTGTGTGTGTGTGTGTGTGTGTGTGTGTGTGTGTGTGTTAGGGAAGGCTTGTTGAAGCTTCTGAGTTGAGCCATGAAAGATGGTCAGGATTTGGGCAATGGGAGATGAGGTCTTCCCTAGTGATCCAAGCAAGATACCAGGTAGGAAAATATGTGTGGCAGGCACTGTCACTACTTCTGCAGAATCCTCTAGGTCCCTTTATCTTTTCTTTCACTCCTACCCACCAATTGCCTACACAAACTTTGGAGTGTTTTGCTTCCAATAGTTCTGTACTTTTGACTCTTGGAGGACTTCTCTTGGACTACTGGGGCAGGCTTTGCCTCCTCACACAGAGACCCAGAAGTTCCTGGAATTTGTATCTCATCTTCTCTGACCCCCACCCACCCAGCCCTTAGCCAACAATTTGCTGGTGTGGGAGTAAGGAAGGTCCTGCAAACTTTGCCTTTAAGGCTTAATTTAAACTTCAGACTTCTTCGTTAGGTCAGGCCCATGCTCCCTCTGCTTTCCTCCACAGGTTTGTGTTGAAAATCACACCCCTTCTTTGCTTTCTCCTTCCCTGACTAGCTTCCTCATTTAGTCATCTGCAAAAGATTCCTCTTTGCAGTGCCTCTGGGAAACCTAACCTGATTGTAGGAATGTGTATGGGGAACAGATATCACTCACTTTAACTGCAGTGGAAAAGGGAAATCAGGATGAAATTATAGAGCGCTTTTTATGTTGGGCAAGGCATCAGTGTTTTTTTTCTCTTGGGAATGAAATGTCACTAGTAGTCTTTCAGTTGTGAATGATCAGCTTGTGAGCGATGGGGATTAATAAAAGAATTATAGTAGAGGAAATCTGGAGACAATAAGCCAGCTAGAAGGCTATTTTTAATAATTCTGAGTTACCAAAGGCTTAAAGTAGGTTTGTAGGATGTGGCAGCAGGAGACGTGGGGTGGGGAAACATGTGAGAGGAATTTTGGAGGCCGTATTGACACAAAGTGGAAACTAACGATGAGGGCGAGAGAGAAGAAGGCATCAAAGTTGATGCCAAGTCCTGAGTCTTGGTGTGTGGGGAGATGGGGACCCCTGTACAAAAATCAAAAACACAGAGAGAGAAGGGCTGGTTTAGAAGCAAATGATAATTCAGTCTCTAACTATGGTCTGCCACACTAAAATCACACATTTTATCCTGGAATTAATATTTCTTTCCCTTGCATGTTTTTTTTCCCTTTTATTTTATTTTATTTTATTTTATTTTCTAGTTTTTATTTATTTATTTATTTTTAAAATTTATTTACTTTTTAAATACATTTGTCTCTGCCTCCCCCCCACCACTTTCCCTTGCCCCTCCTTCCTTCCCTCCCTCAGCTCTTCCCCTTTGGTTTTGTCCATGAGTCCTTGCTATATGTTCCTTGACTTTCCCCTTCCCTTCCCTTTCCCTGCCCCCCCCCCCCCATTCCCTCTTGTCTCTGTTGATTTCTTTTCCTTTCAGTGTTGCTGGTCATATTTTCCTTGCATCTTTGCATTGTTGGTTAGGTTCCGCTTATAGGTGAGATCATATGGTATTTGTCTTTCCTCCCCTGGCTTATTTCGCTTAGCATGATGCTCTCCAGTTCCATCCATGCTGTCGCGAAGTTTAGTAGTTCTTTTTCTCTTTCTGCTGCGTAGTATTCCATTGTGTATATGTACCATAACTTTTTGATCCAATCATCTACTGATGGGCATTTAGGTTGCTTCCAACACTTGGCTATTGTAAATTGTGCTGCTATGAACATTGGGGTGCATAGGTTCTTTTGTATTGGCGTTTTGGTGTTCTTAGGGTATAGTCCCAGCAGGGGAATCACTGGATCAAAAGGCAGTTCCATTTTCAAATTTTTGAGGAAATTCCACACTGCTTTCCATAGTGGCTGCACCAGTCTGCATTCCCACCAACAGTGGACGAGGGTTCCCTTTTCTCCACAGCCTCTCCAACACCCGTTGCTTGTTGATCTGTTAATGATGGCCATTCTGACCGGTGTGAGGTGGTACCTCATGGTGGTTTTGATCTGCATTTCTCTGATGGCTAGTGATGCCGAGCATCCTTTCAAATGCCTCTGGGCCCTCTGTATCTCCTCCTTGGAAAAGCATCTGCCCAGGTCCTTTGCCCATTTTTTGATTGGATCGTTTGTCTTCTTGGAGTGGAGTCAAATGAGTTCTTTATTTCCCTTGGAGATCAAACCTTTATCTGATGTATCATGAGCAAATATATTTTCCCATAGGGTTGGCTCCTTTTTCATTTTGCTGATGTTTTCTTTTGCCGTGCAGAAGCTTCTTATTTTGATGAGGTCCCACTTATTTATTCTTTCCTTTATCTCCCTTGCTTTAGGAGACATATCGGTGAAAAAATTGCTGCGTGGGATATCTGAGAGTTTCCTGCCAATGTTCTCCTCTAGGACTTTTATGGTGTTGCGACTTATATTTAAGTCTTTTATCCATCTTGAGTTTATTTTTGTGTATGGTGTCAGTTGATGATCCAATTTCAATTTTTTGCACGTAGCCATCCAGCTCTCCCAACACCATTTGTTGAAGAGACTGTTATTGCTCCATTTTATGCTTCTGCCCCCTTTGTCAAATATTAGTTGCCCATATAGACCTGGGCTTAAGAAATGGATAATTTTAGCAGAGTGTAGTATATGATCCATGGAGTTCTCATCAGGCTGCAGAGAGGAAGGGAAGCCACTGGAGGTTACTGAGCCTTCCTGTTCTCTGCTATGAAGCTCTCCCACTCCTCTGCCTGCTTTTGAGTCTCTGTCAAATGCAAGTGAATTGTCAAATTCAAGTCTGGCTACCTTGCCACAGCAAGTTCTGAATAAGTAACCTTTCCCTTTTGTCTCTTGGGTAGTCTTTGCTTCTTTATACATAGAGAAGGCAGAATAAAATAAATTCTAAAAATATCTACAGATTTCATGTATAGAAATAAAGGAAAGAGTAATTCATTCTGTCAGAAAAGATTAGGATTGCAATCTTGCAGTGATTAGCTGAAAAACATCCACTCTAAAGAATCCCCTTTTTAAATCCTTGTACACTAATGCTAAAACAACCTGTAGACTTTTCACAAAGGGAAAGATCCTTTTGGAGCTCCAAAGAGAAGAGCAGCCCTGATGGCTACAGGCTGGATACCCTCTTCTAGCTCAGGACTTGAAGAAAAAGTTGAATCAACTGAAACTGGCAGGGGCTTATCTAGACTTCAGGAATTCTCATTGGACATGAGCATAAAACACTTGTTTTTGAATGAGAAAAGCTGTATTTTCATTGATTTGCTAAATAACATTGTGTGATATTTGTGATTTTTCAGTCTGATCTCTCTCTATTCAAAGAGATAATAGATGCTGAAGTTTCTTGTTCAGAGAAGACTTTCGGTGGACTGACTTGCTTCCCAAACACAGACTCATTAAGGAGATAGGGCTGTAGATCCCTGAAGGGAACCTCTAATATGAGGGTTCTTGAAAACCTGAGGCTGTGGAGAAAGAGGGAGAGGTGCGATGAAGCTTTTCCCTATTCTTTTTGAGCCACACCCCACCATAGATTACAGAAAGTTGAGGTTGTAGGAGATGGGGGTCTGTGGAGTCTTGAAGAAGGGAAGTCTTGATTAATGGATTCCAGTGAACACCTGTAGACACTGAAGGACCCTAGGGAGAAGTGACTCTGGCTGTACAGCTCATTTAGGCAGATGGGATCCCACATATGGATGATCAAAGCAGAGACTGATTGTAGAACCATGACAAGCCTTCATAACCTTGTAATAGCTCCAGGGACTTGTCTATAAACTCTGAAATTGATTGAGGTTACACTTTCTACCAGCCTCACATTGGAATCAGAAATCAGATTGATTTATATAAAGAGAGGGGGTGTTTCTTGCACCTGAGTTTGTACACTGTGATTCACGGATACTTACATGAAGTCAACAAAGCCTTCATAAAAGGACCATATAATAAATACTTACAAATTATTTCACATGGTGTGTGTACTAGCTCAGGGTGGATTGTTTGTATGGGAACACTCATAGCTTGGGGATATGGAAGACAAAGTAGGGAAGGCAGGTCAGTTACCTAGCCACCTAACAGATGGTGTAAAAGAGCATGTTTGTTTACATGTGTGAAGATTTCTTTGCCCATCTGTCCCTTTGTCTTATTATAGATTTTGTAGCTATTCTTTGTATCAGGATTACACATGTTTGTGAATTGGGTAAGAAGTTAAATCCCTTAGGGAAATACACTGAGTAGAATTTGAAAACAGAATAGAAATGGAGAGTTAGTTGGGAAATAATGAAGTTTTTATTATATAAGTTCCTGGTGATTTTATTTTATCTGGGCGTAGAAAAAAAGCTAGAACATATTTCTTTTGGGGGAAGAATGTTTCAAGACAAATGGATTTAGGACACTATCTAGTCTACATCTACAAATTATAAAATCTGATTTTACTAAAAATATTTATTGGATTTCCAACAAAATCACTAAATGGTCTTGATTTATGCCTTACATAGGTGGCCCACGACTTTGCAGCCTATTATTGTTCATGTTCTTCTGCCACTAGCTGCAGCAAGGGAGAGTCTCTTTGGGGGTCATAGTGGGCAGAGATGGAAGCTGAGGTATGATTCTGGCAATTGTTGGTACCAGATCCTGGCAGGGCATGGTGGAAGCTAATTCACTAGAATGGAGGGTATTTTTTGCAGGGGGTGGGAGGCCAGTCAGTTCCTGAAGTGCTGTGTAATTGTAGCCCAACATCAGACTCTGGACAAGCCCCTAGGAAGGGAACCAGCAGTCTATAGAACCAAGAGTCCGCTTCTCAGATAGATGTTCTTGCAATAAGGAGAACTGAGCTCCTAGCAGGACAATGGGTCAGATTAAGGAATCAAGGCTGGAGGTAAATTCCATGGCTTGGTCTAGCAGAGAAAGTAATTCTTGGGTACAGAGGGCTTGCTCTGGTCACAAAAGATTTTAGATCTGCTTGGCAGCAAAGGAGACTTGGGTGGTGGTAGACAGAATGACCCCCACGCCGCCGAAATTTTAACACCCTTAGTCCTGGAGCCTGTGATTATATTATATTACATGACAAGTGGCCTTTGCAGATATAATTAAGATAGAGGGATTATTCTGGATCATGGGGGTACGGAATGGGGAATACAATGGGGCCACATGAGCCCTTAAAGAATAAAATGTTCTCTGGCTGGAGTCTAAGAGAAAGGGCAGAAGGGAAAGTCCATATATGATCCTAGTGTATGTCAAGATCTGACTTTCCTAACACAGGTCACCTTTGGTGATCTTAGCCTATCCTGAAAATTCAATTTTTAAGATGTATGTATGTGTATATGTATGTATATACACTGGTTACTTCCAAGAGCCAAAATCTAAAATTCTTAGAACAATGAAAAAGAGAAGCTTTTTTTTTAAAAAAAAAAAAAAATTTACACTGCGGAAAAATATAAAAACCAAGAACAAAATGAACTTGAAGCTTTGTCAGAGGCGGGCAGTCTCGGTGTAGGGTAGAATATACTGCAGATGTGGCAGCTGAGAGTAGGTGTAGGTAGTCCTAAAAGGAAACCCCTACTTGCTTGGGAATTGTAAGAAATGCCATATTAAGGAGGGAGGGGTAGGTGGGGGAAAAGGAAGGGAAGGTGCAAGTCAAGGAACATATAGCAAGGACTCATGGACAAAGCAAAAGTGGGGAAGGATTGAGGGAGGGAGATGGAGAGGGGGGCAGGGGAAAGTGGTGGGGGGAAGACAAATGTATTTGGAAAAATAAATAAATTAACTAATAAAAAGAAATGCCATATTATTATTTTCTTCCTATTTTGACATCCTCTTCAACTTAAGAGCTATTCAGGTGTATGTTTTTATTTTTTTAATTTATTTTAAATTATAGTTGACATACAATATTATATTCGTTTCAGGTGTACAACATAGTGATTCAACATTTGTGAACCTTAAAGCAGGTGTAAGCTTTAAAATTTTCAAGCAAAAATATTTTGGGATTAAAAGTTATATTGTAAGCATTAAATGGGGACAGTATGATACCAATTTTTTTTGAAAGGTATAGAGCTTTGTATGGTTTGTTATAGAGCTAATTTTTCAAAATATCAAGTGGCTGTTTGAAAGAATGTACATCTGCTTTGATGATACATACAAAATACTTTAAAAAATCTCATTAATTAGGTAACTAAAACCTTTTGTATTCTTGCTTGCTTATGTTTTAAAATTTTTGGTCTGCTTGAAGTATATAGTTCAAAAGAGGTATATTAAGACTACCTTCAAAGTTTTTTGCTCTAAAAGAACTTTAAAGTTAGTTTTTAAAAAAAATATTCACCATAAGTTTAAATAGTTCCAAAGAATGTGATTTCTGATTCATAGTAAATATAAGTGCCCTCATTATCCAAATCCAAGTTTTGTTTTGTTTTTAAATTTTATTTTGGTATTTATTTTTAGAGAGAGGGGAAGGGAGGGAGAAAGAGATGAAGAGAAACATTGATTAGCTGCCTCTTGCATGCCCCCAAATGGGGACTTGGCCCACAACTCAGTTATGGGCCCTGGATGGGAATTGAACTGGCAAGTTTTTGCTTTGTGGGGTGACACCCACCCCACTAGGCCACACCAGTCAGAGCTCCAAATCTGAGTTTTAGATGCAAGCAGTGCGTTCCAAGAATGAGGGATTTATCCAAAATCCAAATCCCTTTGTTTCCTGAGTTCAGATATGTCTGATATGTCTGATATCTATATAGGAGATACCTGCATTAACATTGTTAATAATCATGTTACTAACTTATAACTGACATACAGAAAAGTGAACAAAGCATAATTGTATAGTTCATGAATTTCTACCAGGGAACTCACCTGCATAATAAGCACCCAGATCAAGAAACAAAGCATCATCAGATTCCAAAGTCTCCTGGACTCCCTTCCAGTCATTCGCTGCTTTATCCAGGAAATACTGTTCTGACTTCTTACACCATTGGCTACTGAGCTTGTTTCTTAACTTTATATAAACACAGACATACATACATATAAATGGAATCACATAGCCTGGTTTCTTTTGCTCAACATTAATTTGTGAGTGTCAATTGTATCAACATTTTAAAGTAAATCTTTTAGTCACACTTTTATTTTTTAAATCCTCACCCCAGGATATGTTTTCTGATTTTAGAGAGAGAGGAAGGGGAGGGAGAGAGAGAGGAAAAGGGAGAGGGAGGGGGGAGAGAAAGGAACACTTATGCGAGAAATATCAATTGGTTGCCTCCCGTATGTGCCCTGACTGGGGATTGAACCCATAATCAGGTATGTGACTTGATTGGGGATCAAACCCACAAATTTTTGGTGTATGGGATGATGCTCTGACCATCTGAGCCACATGGCCCAGGCAAGTTACACTTTTAAGTTTATCCAATAGAACTTAAATATCATAATGATATTTACAAATATACACATCTTTCCTAAACATTGGGAAAAATTTTACTTACTCTTTCTCCTTGTCTGGAATTTTCATTTCACTTTTTCCACCAAATTTTATGCTTGAAAATATTTGTTGCTCTCCCTGGTAGAGTTTTTTTTTTTTTTTTTGGAGAAAAATTATGTTTACTGAAGAAAATCTTGTTTCCTATGACTACCGGGCTCTCAGTGTTAAGAACGTCTATATTTAGTTTTAATTTGAACTAGAACATAATTGATCAAAATAGTAGAATATTTCAAATTTTGTTAAGCATAAAACTCCATTTTATTAGAGTTGTTATTTAGTAGTTGTGTCAGGCAGACTAATAGCTACCCAAATGTGTCCACATCTTAATTTCCAGATCCTGTGAATTTTAGGTTACATGGTAAAGGGGAATTAAGGTTTCAGAAGGAATTACATTTGTAATCAGCTGACTTTGAGATGAGGTGATTATCGTGGACTACCCAAGTGGGCCAAATATAATCACAAAAGTTATTATAAGGGGAAGAAGGGGGCAAATTAGAGAAAGAACCAGAGAAATGGCAGCATGAAAAGGACTCTCTCTGATGATGCTGGCTTTGGGAATAAAGGAATTGGGCAAGTCTGGAATATGAGTAACTTTTAGAAGTTGGAAGAGGAAAGGAAATGGATTCTCTCCTAGAGCCTCCTGATGGAACTCAGCAGACACCTTGGTTGTAACCCAGTGAGATCCTAGTCAGACTTTTGACCTAAATAAAGCTGAAATGATAATTTTAACTTATTTTTTCAGCCACTAAGTTTGTGGGAATTTATTAGAGCTGCCATACAGAACTAATACAATAGTTGAATATACTTTACTGCTAAAATGAGATTGGGTACTGCATCAATTTATTTTTAATTCTTTTAATAGGAAGCAGAACAGTTAAAATACTTTCTGAGGTATATGGGTATAAAGAGTGACTATAGTTAGAACAAAAATGTCATGGTATGATTTAATGAAATCATTTTGTAACTGTCTCCATCTGCAAATAATCATGTTTTGTGTGGATTTTGTCAGAAATATCTTAAATGGTAGTACTTTCAGAAAAATTCCAGTTTCATATTAAAAATTGCATAACTTACAACTTTCACTATTTGAATGTTTTTCTTTCTAGCTACTAAAATATCCTAAGCACAAGTATTGAAAGCAGCAGAAAAAGTTGCTTGGGATATGAAAAAAAAAATTTTTTTTTGCATTTAATATTTCTTACAAAAGCTGTTTGCTTAGCTTTTCTGAGAAGTCTCCTTAAAGACTGATACATCTTTTGACAATGGTCTGGGATGTTAGAGGCAACATAGATTCAAAAAAATGTTTATAGATTTTTTGTTTGATTTGTTTTTTTTGACATCTAAATTTTTATTGTAAGTTTAAATTATTTTATAAGCTGATATTTTCATTTTTAAAAAAAAATTAAAATCATGTTTATTTTGTTATAGATGTCTCAATTTTTCCCCCTTTACAGCTGTCCATCCATCCCACCTCCATCTCCCACTCCCACAGCCAATTCCCACTCTGTTGTCCATGTCCATGGGTCATTCATAGATGCTCTTTGCCTAGTCTCTTCCCCTTCTTTCCATCATTGTCCTCTTTCCCCCTCCCCTCTGGTCACTTCCGGTCTGCTCCATGTTTCCATGCTTGTGGTTTATTTTGTTCATTAGTTAGTTTTGTTGAATAGATTGCACTTATAGGTTGAGAACATATGGTATTTGTCTTTCATCAACTGGCTTATTTCACTTAGTTTAATATTCTCCAGTTCCATCTATGTTGTCACAAAAGGTAGGAGTTCCATCTCTCTCTCTCTCTCTCTCTTTCTTTCTTCCTTCTTTCTTTTTCTTCTTTCATGCAGATTGATTTTATTTATTTTTTTAAAATATCAAAGTTAATTATAATATATTAAAAAATTTAAAACCATTATAAAGTCTCAGCAATTAAAACAACATGACACCAGCACAAAAATAATCAAGTAAATCAATGAAATATAATGAGCATTCAAGAGACAAACGTATATATCTCTCTAACAATGTAATATATGATTAAGTTGATATTTCAAATCAATGGGTAAAATAAGGCTTATTCAACAAATAAGGTGCATGGACTGCTATCACTTGAATTAAAACAAATATAGAGCCCTATTTCACACATTATACAAAAAAAATATTCAGGTGAGTTAAAAACCAATATGTAGAATCTAAGGAGTTTTAGGAGAAAATACAAACTAATATTTTTCTTACCCTGAAGTAAAATATTCAAATCCAGAAGCTTTAAGTAAAATATTGACAATTTGATTATATTAAACATTTAAAACTGTACAGTAATATACATATTAAAAAAAGTTAAAGGACAAGTAAAAGAATAGGAAAGTATTCGCAACACATCTAAAAAAGGTTTAATGGTTTTGTTTTTGTTTTTTAGGGGAAAAATTCTACAAACATTTAATCAAAAACTGGATAAAGAATAACAAACAGTCATTTAAAGCTTTTTAAAAATAATAGAAGTAGGAAAGAAATATACAAAAACAGATTTAGTTTCAACAAATAATAAAGGAACAATGAAAAGAACACATCATTGTCACAATCAGATTAATAAGTATTAAAAAATATTGGTAATATCAAGTATTGGCAACTTCAATAGAACTGGGAATTCATAGACTCTTTTTAGTCATCTAAAAGCAGTCCCTTTAGCATATCTTGCAGTGCTGGTTTGGTGGAGGTGTATTATTTTAGCCTTTTGTCTGGGAAACTCCTTATTACACCTTCCATTTTCATTGAGCGTCTTGCTGGGTAGAGTAGTCTTGGTTACAGGTCTTTGCTTTTCATGACTTGGAATATTTCTTGCCATTCCCTTCTGGCCCTTCTGGCTTGTAGTGTTTCTGTTGAGAAGTCAGCTGCTAGCCATATTGGGGCTGCCTTATATGTTACTCCTTGTTTCTCCCTTGCTGCCTTTAGGATTCTCTCTTTGTCTTTGATATTTGCCATTTTAATGATGATGTGTCTTGGAGTGGGTCTCATTGGCCTCTTCTTGAATGGGACTCTCTGTACTCCCTGGACTTGTGTGACTTTTTCTCTCCTCCAATTAGGGAAGTTTTCCATCATTACTTTTTCAAACAGGTTCTCTATCCCTTCCTCATCCTCATCCTCTTCTCCTTTTAGTATCCCTATTGCACGGATATTATTACATAATAATATCAGGTTGTCCTGCATTTCCCTAATTGCTTCTTCCTTCTTTTGGAGTCTTTTTTTCATTTTCTTGCTCTTTCTCAGAGCTTTTTTCTACCTTGTCCTCCAGCTTGCTGATGTGATCCTCTGCTTCATCTAGCCTGCTTTTGATTCCTTCTCCTGTGTTCTTCAGTTCAGAAGTTGTATCCTTCATTTCCTCTTGTCTCTTATTGATAGTTTCTGTGTCCTTTTTCATTCTGATATAGTTTGCAGTAAGTTCCTCATAGTGTCCCTGTAGTTTTTTGTAATTCTCTCTGAAATCACTGAGCTCATTGAACTTCCTTAGAACCATTGTTTTGAACTCAATATCTGATAGTTTACTTGCCTCTATTTCACTTATTTCTCTCTGTGGGAATTCCTCCTTTCCCTTCGAGTAGGGGGTATTTCTTTGTCTTCCCATTATTTGTGAGACTTTTCTATTTTGTTTCCATTTCTGAAGTGATCTGTCTTGATTGCCTGACTTTGTGATGTGAACTTCTATGGTAGGAGACCACTGTTTTTATTTTATGGATCTGCCTCTGATGATGTAAGATGTTGACTGTGTGTAACCTTAGGCAGTCTGCTTGAGACTTACAGGAATCTACTGTTTGTGGCTGTCTCCTTCAGCTGTTAATCTTGTCACTCTTCACTCAGCAGGTCACCTTAGACAGCTCAGTGTGGGGTGGAGTCCCTTCTGGGGGCAGGGCTATTGGGTCCTTTATGCTGCTGCCATATGGGGAAGGAGTCCACACTGGGATCCCTTCAGCTACTCTCTCCATTCTCTCCCCAAAGCCCCCATCCCCAGTCTCTCCTCAAGAGTCTCAAGACCTCTCTGTGCCTCCTTTAGCCAGGGATCTACTGTCTGTGGCTGCCACTCTGCACTCAGCAGGTGGCTTAGACAGCACAGGATGGGGTTGAATCCCACCTGAGTGATGTGCTATTATGTCCTCTGACACTGCTGCTGCTCAGGGGAGTGGTCTGCCTGAGCAAGATGGCTGCTACCGCATGGGGTACGAGTCAGCACCGAGATTCTGCTGGCCACTCTCTCAGTTCTCTCTCCAAAGCCTCCTTCCCCAGTCTCTCCTCAGGCATCTCTAGCCTACTCTGCCCGTTCCTTTGCCAGAGACCAGGGTAAGTGGCTGCAAATAAAAATTTATGCATTGGCCCTTACACGGTTCTTTGTGTCTCTAGCCTCCTGTCTCTGGCAGAGAGCAACCCTACCACTTTTTTGCAGCTGGCTGTTTCTGTGTACTTTTTGGGCTCTGGTGCTGTTGGCTGGAGATCCCTGCTTATGGTTTAGACTCCACTCAGGGGGATCCAACTGGCTCTTTCAATACCCTTCTGGTGCTGCTGCCCGTGGGCACTCCACCCGCCTTCTTGAGTCTACCACACTCCTTACCAGTTAGACTGCACTAAAACTGATTCTTCTGTCTCCAAGTTTACAAGGCTCCTCTCTCGCTATTGTTCAGTTGTTTGTTCCAGGTGATTTCTCCACAATTTAGTTGTAATTCCAGGTTGGTCCTGGGAGGAGGTCAGTGTGACTTCCACTCCTCTGCCATCTTGATTCCTCCCTCAAAAAGGTTTATAGATTTTTAAAAAAAGATGTTTTACTCCCACCATGCTGTTCCACTCTAGATCTAAATCCAGAACATCTCAACAGGGCTTACAATTTTTACTTTTTTACAAGATAACAGTTAACGGGAATGTGTATAACAAAGGAAAAACGGGCTCTGTGGTGTGTGTGTCGGGTGGGGGTAGGGGAGGCTACGAACCTGATTAATCATCAGAGAAGTCTCCTCTTTCTTTTGGCATATGGAGGGTTGTTTGTTTGGTTGGGTAACTACCCAAGTGAGGCATCTGCAGTCACCACTTCTCCAGGGAAGGAAGGAATGGTGTGAAGAAACAAAACCCACAGCCAACTGGGCATGGATGTTCTTACCTGGAAGGGTCTGGGTGGGATCCCTACGGTGTCTGCAGTGATACCATCAGCAAATCCTATCATCTTCCTTTTTAAAATCTGCCCCTGCAACCATTCTACAATTTGCCAGTGCTTCCACAAATACCACCATAATCTGAGCCCCCATAATATACTTCCTGTACTAATACAGTAGCCTCCAAAGCAAAGTGACCAAACTTCATCACTCTCAGACCTTTACTGTGATATTTTTCTTTTTAAAATAGATTACATTACTCACTTATTTGTTTATGGTCTGTTTCTGTAATGGAATGTAAGCTTCATGAGAGTTACTAATTGTTGTGTCTCTAGAGCATATGATAATGCCAGCCACAAAGTATGCATGTAAATCACACAATGTTGAACTAAAAAGTACCTGAGTCATATCTATTGAGTTCACTTATATGTTTTGGCTTATTTCTGCCATCTTAATTTCTGTTTCTCTTCCTATATTCTCTCATTGCTTTTAGCTGGGTTAGTCTGTATTTTTTTGTTTGTTTTTGCATATTTACCTTCTGTAAATTTGAAAACATATACCTTGTGTCTAATCTTTTAATGTTTTCCCTTAAATAGATAATATTGTCTAGAATGAACAGCTATCTAGAATTAATAAACTTTGTATAGAATTATCTTTATCTCTTGCTCTTCTCACTTGCACCAGAAAGATAAGAATTTATTGCTGTTTTAGTTTCCCCAATCTGAAATATCACCTGCCTACATGGAGTTTTACACTGCACAGGTTAATTTATTTAAATATTAAATATTTAATACTTATTTTAATGTAACAATAACTTTTACTATTGTGTTTATAACTTTTTGCTTTATATATCTCACCTCTTCCTCCTGGGATGTCCCTTTTCTCCACCCCCATAATTCTCATAGTGATTCTTCCAGGGAGGGATATTGGATAGTAAATTTTATTAGATCTTAAATCTATAAATGTCTTCATTTTATAGCACATATCAGCAAGCTTTTTGAAAACAATATAATTTTTTTTTTTTATTGTTCAAATAGATTTGTCTCCATTTACCCGCCAACACTTTTCCCTGCCCCATGCACTGCCGCCTCTCTCCCTCAATTCTTCCCCTCCTTGGCTTTGTCACTGTGTCCTTCACACCTGTTCCTTGATCTGACCCTTCCTCTTCCCCTCCCTGCTACCCTCCTCCCTTCCTCCCTACTTCCCATCCCTGTCAATTTCTTCTTCCTTTCAATGTTGCTGGTCATATTTTCCTTGCCTACTTGCTTTGCTGGTTAGGTTCCACTTATAGGTGAGATCATATGGTATTTGTCTTTCACTGCCTGGTTTATTTCACTTAGCATAATGCTCTCCAGTTCCATAGAAGCTGTTGAGAAGGGTAGTAGCTCTTTCTTCCCTCCCTCCCTCCCACCCTCCCTCCTTTCCTTCCTTTCTTTCTTTCTACAACATAGTATTCCATTGTATAAATGTACCATAGTTTTTGGATCCACTCATTTATTGATGGACACTTAGGTTCCTTCCAGCACTTGTCTATTGTAAATTGTGCTGCTATAAACATTGGGGTGCATAGGTTCTTTTGAATTGGTGTTTTTGGATTCATAGTGTATAATCCCAGCAGTGGAATCACTGGGTCAACAGGCAGTTCCTTTTTTAGCTTTTTGAGGATATTGCAAACTGTTTTCCACAGTGACTACACCAATCTGGAGTACCACCAACAGTATACTAAGGTTCCCTTTTCTCCACAACCTCACCAGCACCCCTTGTTTGTTGATTTACTTATGATGGCCATTCTGACCAGTGTGAAGTGGTATCTCATTGTGGTTTTAATTTGCATTTCTCTGAAGGCTAGTGATGATGAGCATCCTGTCATATGTCCCTGGGACCTGTGTATGTCCTCCTTGGAGAACTGTCTGTTCAGGTCCTTTGGCCATTTTTAAATTGCATTGTGTGCCTTCTTGGGGTGGAGTTGTGTGAGTTCTTTATATATTTTGGAGGTCAAACCCCTCTCTGAGGTATCATTGTCAAACATATTTTCCCATATGGTTGGCTCCCTTTTCATTTTGCTGATGTTTTCTTTAGCCATGCAGAAGCTTCTTATTTTGATGAGTCTCAATTGTTTATTCTTTCCTTTATGTTCCTTACTCTAGGGGATATATCGGTGAAAAAATTGCTGCGTGGGATATCTGAGAGTTTCCTGCCAATGTTCTCCTCTAGGACTTTTATGGTGTTGCAATTTATATTTAAGTCTTTTGTCCATTTTGAGTTTATTTTTGTGTATGATGTAAGTTGGTCAAATTTCAACTTTTTGCATGGAGCTGTCCAGCTCTCCCAACACCATTTGTTGGAGAGGCTATTTTTAATCCATTTTATGCTTCTGCTCCCTTAGTCGAATATTAATTGACCATAAAGACATGGGTTTATTTCTGGGCTCTCTATCCTGTTCCATTGATCTAGGTGTCTGTTCTTATGCCAGTATCAGACTGTTTTGACTACAGTGGCCTTGTAGTATAGTCTGATGTCAGGTATTGTGATCCCTCCTACTTTGTTTTTCTCTCTCAAAATTGTTACAGCTATTCAGGGTCATTTATGGTTCCATATAAATTTTTGAAATGTTTGTTTTATGTCTGAAATATGTCATTGGTATTTTAATAGGGATTGTATTGAATCTATAAATTGCTTTGGGTAGTATGGACATTGTAATGATGTTAATTCTTCCAATCCATGAACATGATATATGCTTCCATTTATTTGTGTCCTCCTTAGTTTCTTTCTTCAGTGTTGTATAGTTTTCTGTGTACAAGTCTTTTACCTTCTTGGTTAAGTTAATTCCTAGTACTTTATTTTTCTTGTTGCTATTATAGCAAAGGGGATTCCCCCCCCCCCCTAATTTCTGATATTTCATTTTTGGTGTACAAAAATGCCTTTGATTTCTGAATATTGACTGTGTATCCTGCTGTTTTGCCAAATTCACTTATTAGGTCAAGTAGTTTTTTGGTGGAGTCTATGGGGTTTTCTATGTACACTATCATGTCATCTGCAAACAATGATAGTTTTACTTCCTCCTTTCCAATTTGGATGCCTTTTATTTCTTTTTCTTGTGCAATTGCTGTAGCTAGAACTTCCAACAGTATGTTGAGTAGTTCAACATACTGTTAGTAGTAGTAAAAGCAGACATCCTTGTCTTGTTCCTGATCTTAGTGGGAAAAATTTAGTTTTTGCCCATTGAATATGAGGTTGGCTGTAGGCTTTTCACATATGGCCTTTATTATGTTGAAGTAATGCCCCCCTTCACTCCTACTTTGCTGAGTGTTTTTTAAATCATAAATAGGTGCTATACCTTATCAAATGCCTTTTCTGCATCTATGGATATGATGAAGTGGTTTTTGTCTTTCCTTTTGTTTATGTGATGTATTACATTTATTGATATGTGAATATTGAACCATCCTTGCATCCCTGGGATATATCCCACTTGATCATGGTGGATGATCTTTTTAATATAGTTCCGGATGTGATTTGCCAATATTTTGTTGAGGATTTTAGCATCTATGTTCATCAGCGAATTTGGCCTGTAGTTTTCTTTCTTGGTTGTGTTTTTATCTGGTTTTAGGATTAGGACAATGCTAGCCTCATAAAAAGAGTTTGGGAGCCTTCCTTCTTCTTGGATTATTCTGGAATAGTCTGAGAAGAACAGGGGCTAGCTCTTCCTTAAATGTTTTATAAATTCTCCTGTGAAATCATCCAGTCCAGGGCTTTTATGTGACAAGAGTTTTTGCTGCTTAATTTCACCAGCTGTTACCGATTACTGCTTCAATTTCATCAGCTGTTACTGATCTGTCGTTCTGTCTGCTGCTTCTTCATTCAGTGTTGGAAGGTTATATTTTTCTAGGAATTTGTCCATTTCATCAAGGTTTTCAAATTTCTTGGCATGTAATTGTTTATAGTAATTTCTTACAATTCTTTGTATTTCTGTGTTATCCCTTGTTATTTCTCCCCTTTCATTTCTGATATTACTTATTTGGGTCCTCTCCCTTTTTTTTCTTGATGAGTCTGCTTAAAGGCTTGTTGATTCTGTTTATCTTTTCAAAGAACCAGCTCCTGGATTGGTTGATCCTTTGAATTGTTCTTTTAGTCTCTATGTCATTCAGTTCTGCTCTGATCTTGGTTATTTCCTTCCTTCTACTTACTCTTGGCTTTGTTTGTTGTTTCTCCAGTTCTTGAAACTGGATGTTAGGTTTCTTATTTGAAATGTTTTTATCTCTTTTATGTAGGCCAGTATTGCTATGAACTTCCCTCTCAGGACTGCCTTTGCTGTGTTTCATAGGTTTTGGAGTGTTGTGTGTTCATTTTCATCTGTTTCCAGAAACTTTTTTATTTCTTCTTTGATCTCATTATTGACCCATTAATTGTTTAAGAGCATGCTATTCAGTCTCTATGAGTATGAATGTTTTGAGTTTTTTCCTTGAGGTTCATTTCTAATTTCAAGCCATTATGGTCAAAGAAAATGCTTGTCATGATTTTGATTTTCCTGAATTTGTTAAGGCTTGTTTTGTGTCTTATCATGTGGTCTATCTTTGAAAAGATTCCGTGTGCATTTGAAAAATAATGTGTATTTTGTTTCTTTGGGATGAGAGGTTCTATATATGTCAGTTAAGTGCATTTGATCTAATGCGTTATTCAGTTCCACAATATCCTTGTTGATGTTTTGTTTGGAAGATCTATCCATTGTTGACAATGAGGTGTTAAAATACCCTACTCTCAGTGTGTTGCTGTTTATATCTTTCTTGAAGTCCTCCAAGATTTTCCTTATACATTTGGGTGCTCCTATATTGGGTCCATATAGGTTTACAATGTTTATATATTCTTGATGGAGTCTTCCTTTGAGTATTATAAAGTGTTCTTCTGGGTCTCTTTTTATGGCCTTTGTTTTGAAATCTATTTTGTCTGATATAAATATTGCTACTCATGCTTTTTTCCCCTGTCAATTTCCTTAGAATATTTTTTTCGATCCCCTTACTTTCAGTCTGTGGATGTCCTTTGTTTTCAGGTAGGTCTCTTGTAGGCAGTATATGTGTGGCTCATGTTTTCTTTTCCATTCAGCTATCCCATATTTTTTGATTGGGGCATTTCATCTATTTACATTTAAAGTTATTTTTGATAAGTACTTACTCATTTTTTTCCCTTTGTACCTGTGATCCTCTCTTTGTCAGTTTTTTTCTTCATCTTCTTAAAGCAGTACCTTTAGCATATCTTGCAGTGCTGGTTTGGTGGAGTTGTATTTGTTTAGCCTTTTGTTGTCTGGTAAACTCCTTACTTTACCTTCCATTTTAATTGAGAGCCTTGCTGGGTAGAGCAGTCTTGGCTCTAGGCCCTAGCTTTACATTGCTTGGAATATTTCTTGCCATTCCCTTCTGTCTTGTAGTGTTTCTGTTGAGAAGTCAGCTGCTAGATTATCGGGGCTCCCTTGTATGTCACTACTTCTTTTTCCCTTTCTGCCTTTAAGATTCTCTATTTGTCTTTGATATTTGCCATTTTAATGATGATGTGTCTTGGAGTGGGTCTCATTGGCCTCCTGAATAGGACTCTCTGTCCTGTTCCTGGACTTGGGTGACTTTTTCTCTCCTCCAGTTAGGGAAGTTTTCCTTCACTACTTTTTCAAACAGTATTTCTTGTTCCTCCTCTTCTTCTTCTGGTATCCCTATTATACAGATATTATTATGCTTCAGGTTGTCCTGCATTTCCCTAAATGCCTCTTCTTTCTTTTTAGTCTTTTTTCATTTTCTTGCTCTTTCTGGGAGCTTTTTTCTACTTTATCCTCCAGGTTACTTATTTGATCCTCTGTTTCATCTATTCTGCTTTTGATTCCTTTTACTGTATTTTTCTATTGAGGTATTGTATTCTTCATTTCCTCTTGCCTCTTATTTATAGTTCCTATGTCTTTTTTCATGCTGACATAGTTTGCAATAAGTTCCTCATAATTTCTCTGTAGTTTTTGTAAATCTCTTTGAGCTCACTGAACTTCTGTAGAACCATTGTTTTGAACTCAATATCTGATATTTTACCTGCCTCTATTTCACTTAGATCTCTTTCTGGGGATTCCCCCTTTCTCTTCAATTGGGTGGGTTTTTTTTTCTTTCCATTATTTGTGAGATTCCTTTTTTTTGCTTCTGTTTCTTAAATTGCTATGTCTTGACTTCCTGACTTTGTGCTGTGAACTTCTATGGTAGGAGAGTTTCTTTTTTTCTTTCTTTTTTCCTTCCTTCCTTCCTTCCTTCCTTCCTTCCTTCCTTCCTTCCTTCCTTCCTTCCTTCCTTTCTTTCTCTCTCTCTTTCTCTCTTTCTTTCTTTCTCTCTCTCTTTCTCTCTTTCTTTTCTTTCTTTCTTTCTTTCTTTCTTTCTTTCTTTCTTTCTTTCTTTCTTTCTTTCTTTCTTTCTTTCTTTCTTATCTGCCCCTGATGGTGTCAGATGTTAACCCCATCTGACCTTAGGCAATCTTAAGAGACCTTCAGGAATCTACTGTCTGTGTCTGTCTCCTCCAGTTGTTAATCTAGTCACTCTGCCCTCAGCAATCAGGCACCACAGGGTGGGACTGAGTCCCTCTTGTGGGCATGGCTATTGGGTTTTTTCATGCTGCTGCCACTCAGGGGAGTTGTTTGCCTGAACAAGATCTGCTGCTATATGGCAGAGGAGTCTGCACCAAGATCCCCCTGGCTATTCCTTCAGTTCTCTTCCCTTCTCCTCCATCTCCAGAGTTTCCTCAAGCATCTCTAGTCCACTCTGCATCCCTTTTAGCCACAGATCTACTATCTGTGACTGCCACTCTGTACTCAGCACCCTGGCATGCGCAATGCCTGGCAGGGGCTGAGTCTCCTGGGGGCCAGGCTCTTGTGTCCTTTCACACTGCTGCTGCTCAGGGGAGTGGTCTGCCTGAGCAAGATGGCAGCTGCAGAATGGGGGATGAATCAGCACCAGGATTCCTTCCGCCACTTTCTCAGTTCTTTCACCAAAGCCTCCTTCCCCAGTCTCTCCTCAGGTGGCTCCAGACCACTCTGCCCCTTCCTTTGTTGGAACCCAGTGTAAGTGCCTGCCACTACATGTTATTGTGTTGGTCCTTTAAATGGCTGCACCTCCAGCCACCTGTCTGTGGCAGAGAGCACCTCTATGTTTTTTGCAGCTGGCTGTTGTCTATGCGTTTTATGGGATCTGGGCTTTGGGCTAGAGATCCTTGCTTATGGTTTAGACCCTGCTCTTCTCAGGGAGATTGAACTAGCTGTTTCAATATTCCTCTGGTGCTGCTACCCATGGGTGCCTAGCCCACCTTCTCAAGTCTCTACCACACTCCTTACCAGTTAGGTTGTGCTAAAGCCGATTCCTCTGCCTGTCTGGGCTTTTAAGGCTCCTCCCTCGCTATTGTTCAGTTGTTTTTGAGGTGATTTCTCCACAATTTAGTTGTAATTCCAGATTGGTCCTGGGAGGAGTTCTCTTAGACTTCCACTCACTCCTCTGCCATCTTGAAGTCTCCCCAGCACACTTTTTTATATGGTCAAAAGAACAACTCCATTAGGCTTGCTGGCCATATGGTCTCAATTTTAACTTTTTAACTCTACTACTTTAATGCAGAAGCAGCTACAGACAAAATATAAATAAATGAGTATGACTGTGTTCCAATAAAATTTTACTTATAAAAACAGGTGATTAGTCTACTAACCATATTTGCTGACCTCAGTTTTAGATGAAAATTTTTTTGGGTATAGGCTTTTAGGTTCAAAGTTATTTTCCATTAGATATGGAAGATAATTGCTCCCATTTTTTGCATCCACTGCTGTTTCCAACAAGCCCCATCTCAACCATAGTCTTTTTCCTTTGTAGATAACTAGTTTATTTCTCTCTGGAATTTTTTATTTTTTTAAATGAACTTTCTCTGTGGATTTTCAACTGCCAAATCCTCAAACTGTCTACTGAAAGTAACTTTTTGATAAAGCAAAGCTAAGTTTATTAAACCAACTGCTGGAAGGGAGACCATAACATTGAGAAGCTCTTGGCAATGTTTCAGAAGGAGAAAGTCAGGGGGAGGGTATTTTTAGGATTTGGAGTTTAGGGCTGATGTGATTTAAAGCAGGTCTCTGGAGGCAAGAAACAGATTGGGGTTGGGCACAGTTCCTAACTACTAGTTTAGAATTGGTGAACACAGTGAAGCTCAAAGCAAATATTGATATACAAACTGTTGTTTGATAAATGAGCTGTTTGTTCATGTGAAAACACAATTGTCCCAAGAGGACAATTGTTTGCCCAAATTGGTTTTCAGGAATTTCTTGAGGTAAACAGCAATTATTTATTTATCTATAGTCTTATATTCTGGGCAAGGATTTCCTGGAATAATTAAGTGATGTTGAAGCAGGTGGTTATAGTTGTTGGTCCCAATATTTAAGCAAGGTGGGCACAACTGTTCTCTATTTTTGGGTCTGAAGAATTAAAAAAATGTATCCTACTTGGTAACAAGTCCAGAGACTTCATGTGTTACATCAGTTCTGTAAGTTTCCAATAATTATTTCTTTAACTTTTATTTACTTTTCATTTGTTCTTTAGGTTCTTCTTTTGTAATTCCTATTACATGAAAGATGGAACTAAATGTCTTAATTTTGTCTTTTGAGCAAATTCTGTGGCTCCATTTTTCAATTGACTCCTTTCCCAGCTGTGCTCATTCCATTTTTCCACTTATCATATTAAGCTTTCAATTTCAACAATTATAATTTTAATACACAATAGCTTTATTTATTGGTTTTTTCTATTCTTTTGATTGCCGGCATTATTTTCTTAAATCTTTTATATAGTTGTGTCTTAAAAAGAAAACAAAACCCTTCTGTGATTGCACCATTCAATCTGCTTCTTTATTTATAAACTTTGTCTTTCTCACTTATTTTTCCCCCTCTGTCTTATGGTATTGTCTGTCCTCAAATATTTGACTTTTTACTATGTACTTTAATGTTAAGAGTTTCTGTTACAAGATATGCTGTAACAGCCTATGCAGACTGGTTGAAGAGAGTGTGGAAATTACCACTGAAGCTTGACCCTCACACCATCTTTAGTGAGCATGATAGGGGCTTCTGCGATATCAAGGTATCGCCTTGATAAACCTGAAGGATAAACCAGGATTCTGCCACAGAGTGCCTGTGCCCATTGTTTTGCGGAAGGTGAGGATCTGCACATTGTTGTCTGTTTCCATGCCCATTGAGGACATTTAGATTCCCTAGGGCTTACCTCCCTGCTGCTCTCATGCTGGTGGCTCTGAGTCACCTCCTGCTGGATTCCACTCCCTCTGTGTCTGGTGCATCCTTGAGTTATAACAGAATTCTTCTACCCTTATCCTGGTTGCAGTTTTTCCTCTCATTTATTCTTGCTTACTTTCTAACTTTAAGGGATTATTTACAGTTTATGGTTAATCCAAAGATGCCTTAATCACATCTATTAGTTTACTTTATGTTTATCTAATTTCTCTGATTTTCATATAGGAGGGATTGGCAGTCCATCATGGAACACTTACTTACTTTATATCAAATTCAGTTAAATTCCAAGCCACCATCTTATCTTGTTATCAAAAAGTTCATTCAGTTATTTGGAGTATCCTCATTATATAACAAGGTCCTGGGGGTATCACATATAAAGATATTTATCCTGAGAGTTGATCTTTGGTCTGCCCTGGTTACCCCTGGGAAGCCCATTGCCAAGGCCCATTTTTTTATTCCACTATTTCTCTATCACCATTGATACAGAAGTCTTTGCCTATGCTCTGCTGTATGTCTGGGGTCCAGGCTCTCTGTGCACAACAGCAGCCTTTCCCACTGAGGTTTAGCCATGTTCATTGGCCATTGTTAGGGACTTGATGGTGGGTTATAAGTTCCTGTCTCTGCCCCTGTTCTAGTTTCTTTTTTTTTTTAAACTGTAATTTAAATTTAGGGGGCTCTCCTTTTTTCATGTTTTTCCCCATTCCTTCTAACCACTGCCACCCCCATCCTTTTCCAAACACCCATGTCCTCCTTCCCATCCTCAGGATGTAATTTGCAGAAGAGTGATAGGGTTCCAGAAACATCTACTCCTAAGGAAAGGAAACGTAGATGCTTTCCTGGAATGGGCAAGAAAGAATCAAACACATAGCTTTCATTCTTATTCATTCCAGTTAGTATGAACCAGAAAACTCAGTGGTTTAAAATAATCATTCTATCATGTAACAGATTCTGTGGATCAGGAATTTGGACAAGGGAAAAAATGGGATTGTTTGTCTTTTCTCTGTGATGTCAAGATCCTCATTTGAGAAGATTGGAAGGCTAAGGGGTAATCTGAGGCTAGGGAATAAAACCATCTAGAAACATCCTCAGTTACATGTTTGGTGTTTGATGCTGGCCATCAGCTAGGATTTAAGCTAAGTTATTAGCACAAACCCCTGTGTCTTCTTTGCACAACATCTTTCCACATGGGCTTCTTCAAAGCATGGTAACTGGGTTCCAAGCACCAGCCTCCTGAGACAGCAAGGCATGAGTGTGTGGCATTATTAAGATCTAGCACTGGGAGTCACAAAGAGTCACTTCCAGTTACTATACTGGTGAAGTCAGTCAAAGGTCTACCCAGGCTCAATAGGAGAGGACAGAGTCTCTTCCACCATGGGAGCAGTGCTCAAGGTAACAAAGAACATATGGGTAGGATATACCATGGTGGCAATGTTTGGAAAACACAATCTGGCAGATACCAACCTTTGGCCACAGTGATGCATTTTCCTTCCACATGTGAAGTATTCACTCCATTCCCTAGGAACTGCCATATTTGTTCTTCCACAGAACTATCAAGTGATGGTTTGAGTAGGGGAGCTTTTGCATACCACATAAATCATCATCTTGTTCCTGAAATCCACCCCAAATAAACATGCCCTCTAAGTAAAAACAGTGAGCCTCTCTGCATATACTAGAAATGTCTCAAGGACATTAGATAAAAGACAAAGCTTCTATCAATAGTCTGAAAAAAGCCCCCAAATAAACATATAATCTGTTTAAAACCAGTGTGCTTGTATGCAAGTATGATGTCAAGGTCTATTCCCAGCCCACTTGTTTAGCCACATTACTCTCCTGGGGAGATACTCTGCAGCTACTGATGCACAGCAGTGAAAACAAACCCAATTTACTTTATCAAATTATCTTGCCACACATTATACACTGGAAACAAAAACATTAGCTTAGATATCTGTGGGTGATGAGATTATTGGCATTGTTTTTTCTTTTCAAATGTCCTGAACATTTTTCAATCTTCTACAGTAAACAGTATAAAAATCTACCTAGGACACTCTTTGTGACAGACACCATGGATATTCTACTCAATACCCATCCTTCTTTCCCCCTTCTCTGCTCCCCTCCTGGCCCTGGGGACTGACCCTGATATAATTGGTCCTCCTGCCATCTAGGTTCTGGATAGGTTTGGCCAATAGGAAAAACTGGCAGGAGATCAATGGCTGAAGGAGAGAGTTGTTGGGGTATTCTGTCACTGTTCCATCCATATCTTGGCTCTGCGATGACTGTGTCCTTTATGAATACAGCTCCTGCTGGGGTCCACCCTCATGGTAATAGGTCTCATTGGGCTTAATCACATCATTTGCTTCCTTCCTCTTTAGGGGTAGTAACCGCCTCTCATAGTTCTTCCTAGTTTCTTCCTATCCCTTGTGGGTTCTCTTAACACTACCCACACCTCTGTAAGTAGTGCTTACATTAAACTCTTTCCATACTTTCAACTAAATAGTCCCTGTTTCCTGCTGAGCTTCTGGCTGACCTATCATATTGCAGAAGTCATTTATTTCTTAGGCTTCCATTTATTCAATTG
The DNA here is from genome assembly GCF_021234165.1 of Pteronotus mesoamericanus. Lineage (NCBI taxonomy): Eukaryota > Metazoa > Chordata > Mammalia > Chiroptera > Mormoopidae > Pteronotus > Pteronotus mesoamericanus. The sequence goes on from NW_026555109.1 coordinate 3,022,525, forward strand.
CAAAATGATGGATTGGGACTAGAGTTTGTTTTTCAAACTTTGTTCCATGTTAAGTGTTCTTTAAAAAGATTTTGCACCCTTGCACATTGCTGATGGGAAAGTAAAATTGGAATGTAAAGTAAATGGGAACCTAAAGCTGCTATAGAATCAGTATGACAATTCCTCAAAACAATGAAAAGTAGAACTACCATATGGTCCAGAATTTCTACATCTAGATATATGTTCAAAAGAACTGAAAGCAATGTCTCAGATATTTGTACCCTCATGTTCATAGTAGCATTAATTATAATACTCAAGGGGTGGAAGCTTCCCAAATTTCCATTGACAGATGAGTGAATAAAGAAAATGTGGTATATACATATAATGGAATATTACTCAGCCTTAAAAAGATGGGACCAATGCTACAACATGGATAAACCTTTATGACATTATACTAAGTGAAATAAGCCAGTCACAAGAAGACAATTACTGGGTGATTCCACTTTTATGAGGTACCTAGAGTAGTCAAATTCATAAAGACAGAAAGTAGGATGGGGTTACTATGGGGCTGAGGGGAGGGGAAAGTAGGAGTATTTGTTTAACGGATATACAGTTTCAGTTTTTGCCGGATGAAAAAGGTCTGGATATTGGGTGCACAAGAAGGGACTACACTTGACACTACTGACCTTGGCACTTAAACATGATTAAAATGGTAAATTTTATGTTATATGTATTTTATCATAATTAAAACTAAAAAAAGTGACTGTAATTGTACAATAAAAAAAGAAAAAATTTTGGATAATTAATTTTTATTGTATTTTTTAATTTTTTTGTTTTTAAGTCATGTTTATTCTGTTACAGTTGTCTTAGTTTTTCTTCTTTGCCCTCCTCCACTCATCCCACCCCTCACCCTCTCCCACAGTCAATTCCCACTCTGCTGTCCATGTCCATGGGTCATTCATAGATGTTCTTTGTTTAGTTCCTTCTTCTTTCCAACATTGTCCTCCTTCCTTTCCCCTCTGGCCACTTTCAGTCTCCTCCACGTTTCCTTGCTTGTGGTTTATTTGTTAGTTAATTTTGCTGAATCGATTCCACTTATAGGTGAGATCATATGGTATCAGTCTTTCACCGACTGTCTTATTTCACTTAACATAATATTCTCCAGTTCCATCCATGTTGTCGCAAAGATAGGAGTTTCTTTCTTTTTTTAAAATTATTTTAATTAATTAATTTATTTTTCCAAATACATTTATCTCTGTCTTCCCGCCACCACTCTCTCTTGCCCCCTCCCTCTCTCCCTCAACTCTTCCCCTTTGGTTTTGTCCATGAGTCCTTGCTATATGTTCCTTGACTCTCCCCTTCCCTTCCTTTTCCCCTGCCCCCCCCTCCCTCCTTCCCTCTTGTCTCTGTTGGTTTCTTTTCCTTTCTTTCTCTCTTTCTCTCTCTCTTTCTTTCTTTCTTTCAATGCCGATTTATTTATTTATTTATCTACTTATTTGCTTACTTATTTATTTAATGTCAAGATCCATGATAAAATATTAAAAAATTTAAATCCATTATAAAGTCTCAGCAATCATGACAGCTGCACAGAAATGATCAAGTAGATCAATGAAATAAAATGAGCATTGTAGAAATATATATATCTTTCTAACAATATAATATATGATTAAATTGATATTTCAAACCCATGGGGAAAATAAGGCTTATTCAACAAATAAGGTGCATGGACCACTATTACTTGAATGAAAACAAATGTAGAACCCTATTTCATACATTATACAACAAATATTCAGGGGAGTTAAAAATCAATATGTGGAATCTAAGGAGTTTTAGGAGAAAAGTCAAAATAATATTTTTCTTACCCTGAAGTAACATATTCAACCCCAGAAAGTATAAAGTAAGATATTGACAATACTACCATATTAAACATTTAAGACTATATAGTAATATACATATAAAAAGTTAAAGGACAAGTAATAGGGAAGTATTTGCAACACATCTAAGAAAGGGTTAATAGTTGTTTTGGTTTTTCTGGGGTGTTTTTTAGGGAAAAAAATCTATAAACTTTTAATCAAAAATGGATAAAGAATACCAAAAAGTCATTTAAAGCTTTTTAAAAATAATAGAAATAGGCAAGAAATATACACAACCAGGTTTAGTTTCAACAAATAATAAAGGAACTATTAAAATAACACATCATTGTCACAATCAGATTAACAAGTATTAAAAATATTGGTAATATCAATTATTGGTGACTGTGAAAGGAACTGGGTATGCACAGATTCTTTTTCTTCATCTTCGTAAAGTGGTACCTTTAGCATATCTTGCAATGCTGGTTTGGTGGAGGTGTATTCTTTTAGCCTTCTTTTGTCTGGGAAACTTCCATTTTAATTGAGAGCCTTGCTGGGTAGAGTAGTCTTGTTTACAGGCCTTTGCTTTTCATGACTTGGAATATTTCTTGCCATTCCTGTCTGGCTTGTAGTGTTTCTGTTGAGAAGTCAGCTGCTAGCCGTATCGGGGGCCACCTTATCTGTTACTCCCTGTTTCTCCCTTGCTTCCTTTAGGATTCTCTCTTTGTCTTTGATATTTGCCATTTTAATGATGATGTGTCCTGGAGTGGGCCTCATTGGGTTCCTCTTGAATGGGACCCTCTGTGCTTCCTGGACTTGGGTGACTTTTTCTCTCCTCCAGTTAGGGAAGTTTTCCTTTGTTACTTTTTTCAAGCGGGTTCTCTATCTCTTGTTCCTCTTCTTCTTCTTCTGGTATCCCTATTATATGGATATTGTTATGTTTCAGGTTGCCCTGCATTTCCCTAAATGTCTCTTCATTCTTTTTGAGACTTTTTTCATTTTCTTGCTCCTTCTGGGAGCTTTTGTCTACCTTGTCCTAAAACTCACTGATTCGATCCTCTGCTTCATCTAGTCTGCTTTTGATTCCTTCTGTGTTCTTCAATTCAGAAATTGTATCCTTTATTTACTCTTGTCTCTTATTGATAGTTTCTGTGTCCTTTTTCATGTTGATACAGTCTGCAGTAAGTTCCTCGTAGTGTCCCTGTAGTTTTTTGTAATTCTCTCTGAAATCACTGAGCTCATTGAGCTTCCTTAGAACCGTTGTTTTGAACTCAACATCTGATAGTTTATTTGCCTCTAGTCAATTTAGTTCTCTTCCTGGGGATTCCTCTTTTCCCTTCGACTGGGGGGTGTTTCTTTGTCTTCCCATTATTTGTGAGACTCTTCTTTTCTGCTTCTGCTTCTTAAGTTGCTCTGTCTTGATTTCCTGATTTTGTGTTGTGAACTTCTATGGCAAGAGACCCCCCCCCCTTTTCTTCCTTTCTGGATCTGCCTCTGATGATATCAGATGTTGACCGTGTGTGACCTTGGGCAGTCTGTTTGAGACTTCCAGGAATCTACTGTCTGTGGCTGTCTCCTTCAGTTGTTAATCTAGTCACTCTGCACTCAGCAGTCAGGCTTAGAGACACCACAGGGCATGGCAGAATCCCTCCTGGGGGCGGTGTTATTGGGTCCTCTCACGTTGCTGCCACTCAGGACCATGGTCTGCCTGAGCCAGATGGCTGCCACGGTATGGGTGAGGAGTCAGCACTGGGATCCCCCTGGCCACTCTCTTAGTTCTCTCCCTGAAGGCTCCTTCCCTGGTCTCTCCTCAGACGTCTCTAGCCCACTGTGCCCCACCTTTGCCGAAGACCGGGGTAAGGTAAGTGGCTGCAAATAAAAACTTATGCGTTGGCTCTTTAAAGGGCTCTTTGTGTCTCTGGCTGCCTGTCTCTGGCAGAGAGCCACCTTGCTGCTTTTCGCAGCTGCTGTTATCTGTGTACTTTTTGGACTCTGGCACTGCAGGCTGGAGATCCCCGCTTAAGGTTTAGGCCCCACTCTTCTCAGTGGGATCCAATTGGCCGTTTCAATATGCTTCCGGTGCTGCCGCCCTTGGGTGTCCCGCCTGACTTCTCGAGTCTCTACCGCACTCCTTACCAGCTAGGTTGTGCTAAAGCTGATTCTTCTGTCTGTCTGAGGTTATAAGGTTTCTCTCTCGCTATTGTTCAGTTGTTTGTTCCAGGTGATTTCTCCACAATTTAGTTGTAATTCTAGGTTGGTCCTGGGAGGAGGTCAGTGTGACTAACTCTCACTTCTCTGCCATCTTGATTCCCCTTGAAATAAAAGAAAAAATTTGAAATGTGTTTCATTTCTAAACAAAAGGGGCAGTGTGTTCTATGATTACATAGTGTTTACAAAAGCTAGATATTATAGTAGTGTTGTTTTTGTTTTAATATTTCAAAGTACACAAGTTCCCTGAGAAGCCTATAGTATAAAAACCCTAAGTTCATGTGTATGAAACTATATCCCAGAATAAACTAACCATGGAGACAATAGTTTTGAAGGTAAGCGAAGAAGATCATCTCTAGGGTTCACTGATGTCCTATTATTCTTTTCTTAGTCTGAAAAGTTTTACCTCATACACTATTACTCTGACACTTATTCACTGCCTCTTCCCAAAGTCAGGAATTCTCTTTGCCACAAAAGTGTCTGGACAGTGACAGATGAGGAAGAATCTTCTTCAGTTTCTAGAATCTGTGGTGGCAGTCTTGGAAGCCAAGAATAAGCTGTGTTTGTGTCCTTGGCCTCTCTGACTATCAGGTGGAAGAAAGCTTCTCAAACATATTCGAGGGTTGCTTGAATACTTTTTTTGTATGAATGGTATCAAAACCCAGGAATATATACTCCTAAGAATCATTCACATTCCATATGAAATATTACTGTATCTACTGTATTTTATTTGAATGTTCTATGGGCTGGGGGAATTTTTACAAAAGGTTTTTTCCTTCATACTTATATTTATTATACTAAGCATCTGATTTGTGATAATCTGATACAGAACTTGTTTAGTCTAACTGTACATAAACACAGTCTTTCTAGATTTTCTTCTAAAGGTAATTATTTGGTAATCAGGAAGTATCATCATAGATTTCATTTTAAAACAACACTTCAAGAAGTTCAATAAGAACAAAATCTAGAGAAATGATTAAACTTCATTTATAGGAAGATACTTGAACTGAAATAAGTATACCACTTCATTCTAGGCATTGAATTGGCCTGGTAAGCAACCAGGGAAATTATTTGACTCTCATGATGATATCCAACCTTCTTTTTCTTTACCCATCTCTCATCACATAGCCAAAAAAAAAAAAAAGAGGGTCATTGGCTTTCCCAGCCTCCTTGAGCTGATCATGTTCTACATACTTGAGAAAACAGGAAAGCTATCAAGGAGGTGTCTCTCATAGCCTGATTATTACTGCTTCCTCCTTCTATATTGTACAGTGGGGGTACAATGTTTGGGGCTGTGGCAGTCACCTTGCCAGCCATAATGAAAAGGCCAGAACATCACAGAGTGCCTGACCCAGTGCCTGAATGGATCAATTCTGGAACCATCTGCCTCTAGACTTCTTATTCTGTGTGATATGATAATAAAATTGCAATAAATTCAATTCAACAATATTTGCTGAGCACTGACAATGTTTTCAGCACTGTCCTAGGTACTTTAAAGACATAAATAAAGACACTTGCCCTTATGGAGCTAGATTGTAGCCACCCTTAATCAGATAGTGTTACCTGCAGTCTAAAGCATCTCCAAATGCAGGTGTTGGAGTGTAATCTTTTGTGGGTTGGATGCAGTGGTGTACTGGCACTGGCTCCTAGCAGCTTGCAAGAGATGATTGTTAAATTTCCAAAAAATATGAGAACTAGTTGTTAAACACAACCATTATTAAAAATTAAGTTGTACACATGTATAATTAAATCAATTATATTAAACAAACTCATCACTTTCTATTTCCTTTCTGTCTAACCTTTTGAGGTCACTTACATTTATTATTGTATTTATATAATGCAAATAGTATATAATGGTATGCTACTGTGCATCTCTTTCTAAGGCCAAGTTCAATGTAAAACTGGAAGCTTGAAATCTGCCATAGTAGGAGTCTTTATGCCATGAAAGTTGACAACTGCTACAGATTAGGGCTTGATTTATTGGTTTAATGACTGTGTAGAACGGAGAAAATATTAATAATGCAGGTTAAACTTTAAGATTGTGATGTCTGTAGCCATTACATTGTGGATAGCACAACAATTTGAGGAAATATTCTTCCAGCATTAGAAATTATCTGATCCAACAAAAGAGTTCATCAGGTCATTGTTGGTCAAGTGGAACTTTGATATTTATCTTCATTGTTTCATCTTCACCTTACTCATTAATGTGACACAAATATTAACTCTTATTTATCAGTTGCAACTCTGGGTTGACTACAGATATGAGAGCTTGGCGAATATCAAGGAAAGCATTCTATGAGAATCAATTGGCTATATGAAATTTATAATGAAGAATGTAGTATACTTTATTTTTATTTGTATATTGTGTAATACACATCTTTTAAAACTGAAATTTAAAAATTGGTAATGTATATACCTATGTATTAACCTTTCTCTTTTTGAGCGTCAGATCTTGAATATTTACCAGAACACCAGGGAATAAGGGAAAGTAGGGTAAGAAAATGAATAACAAGGGATGTTGCCTGACTGACCAACCTCAACCATTTGTAATATTGCTCTAGAACCCCTGTTTTTAGAAGGACACACATAAGCCAGTTGAAACTAGCACTGTGAGCAATTGTACAACCTGATCAGAGAAGTTAAGCTCATCCCACTGGGTAGTGAATCCACTCAAATATTCCCTCACCAGAACTATAGAAACTATGCTATGTGTGATTTGGACTATAAAACTATTCAAAATATATGACCCCAATAATTCAGTGTTCAGAACATGCTTCTGAGAGTTTGTTCTGGTGCTCAGGGTATAAAATATTTTCCTAACATACCCCATATGTTTTGTAGTGGCTATGCCCCATGGAGCAACTAGCATGTTGCAAAAACAAAGCATAAAATAAAAACACACAGACATAAAAAGGTATTCTGGGACTTCCTTGATCTGACACCTCTTTATGAAACAAAGACTTCACTGACATATTCTGTACATGTGATTAGGTTTTTGCTTTTGGGAAGGAAAGATAGAGTGAACAAACCCTAATTATTAAACAAGTTACCACAAAGTTCTATTTATTCCAAAAGATAAATATCTTAACAAGGGAAAAAACATGTAATATTTGCAAAATTCCTTTGATAAATTTTTTTTTGTCCAACAGTTTTGGTAACTAATGGATAATGAAGTCATTGGAGAGATTGCCCAGTAAACCTCATTAAATGAGGTAGAAGGGAGACTACTGGATTCATCGCGGCCCAGGTTACCACCGTGGGAGAAATAACAGGGTCAGATGCCTTCCATTTGTAAAGCAGCTGTCTGATTGATAGAACCTGTGGAGCTGGGCTGTCACGTGTCTGAAAATCTTCTTTGTTTATTGCTAAGAAGAGCCCATGCCTCCTTGGATGTGTGCAAAAAAACCCATTTCACCAGCAGAGGGCTGAAACCAGTGTGGATAATTTGTGAATATTGTTATTACTCTTAGACTGAGAATTAAAAAAAAAGAATAATCATTAACTGTTCTCAATTTCTTTGTGTGTTGAAACTTTCATCTCATAACATTTGCTCCCATCCCATTTGTTTTTTATTATTAATTTATATATATATTTACCATTTCAACCATTTTTAATTGTATTTTTTCCATTACCATTACTCCTTATACTCTCCCCTACCTCCACTCAACCTTCTGCCTCCCCACAATCACCACACTGTTGTCTGTGTCCATGAGTTCTCTCTCTCTCTTTTTCCTCAATCTCTCTATTCGCCCCCTGCACTCTGCCCCTATCACCTGAGCTGTCATCCTGCTTTCTATCTATGAGTCTGTCTCTATATTGCTTGTTAGTTCAGTTTGTTCATTACATTCCAACTGTGAGTGAAATCATATGGTATTTGTCTTTCCGACTGGCTTATTTCACTTAGCATAATGTTCTCCAGGTCCATTCATGCTATTGCAGAGGGTAAAATTTTCTTCTTCTTCTTTTTTTTGTTTTTTGTTTTTTGTTTTTTGTTTTATGGCCAAGTAGTATTGCAATGTGTAAATGTACCATAGCTGTTTTATCCACTCATTCCATTAAAAAAAATTCCAAGTCTTTATTACAATTACCATGAAGGGAGAATATTCTTATCTATTAAGGTAATATCTACTTAATTCATATGCACATAAGAAATTAAAACACTTTTTTCCTTTCTGGTTGATATTAAAAAGCCATAGTTGAGACAATAACTTTTAGCTTGTGCTATCAATACTAAAAGGGTTCCTCTCAGTGAATGTGTAAAATTGAAGGAATATGGAGAAATTTTCCTTGATTACATACTTAATTTCCCTATCACTGAAGACAGGAGACTAAATACATTGCACAACTTCATTCAGGCCCCATTACTTTGTTAAACTTTGGGTAGGCAGAACCTAACCCAGAAATCGGATCTCTTTTGATTTTAGCAAGGCCTAAAATAAGAAATTAGGGAGTAAGGAAAGGGAGAAAAAAATTAATGGAGACAGACAATGAAACCTTCTAAATAATATTTACCTCTCAGAGATGAGCTCAGCCTACTCACAAGTCTCATTGGAATGAATGCTCTTTATCTACAGAGCACTTTTATTTCCACCTTTATGGAAGAGTTGGCTAGAACCAGGTCTACCTTGTCCTCTGCCACTTACTTGTAACCTTGTACAAGCCTCTTGATCTCTCTGAGCCCCTATTTCCTCATCTATGGAAGGAGATAATAATACCTACTACATGAGAAAATTTTTTTTTTGCCTAGGACTATGACTTACTCAACAAACACTGAGAACCAGACTCAAAGTTGAGGAAGAAGTGACCCTCACCTTCACAGTCTAGCAGGCATCTTTTTACAGTCTAGCAGGCATTTAAGGACAGATTTATTATGATCTAGGCATATGATGTTTCTTGCTTACCTCTGATGGATATTATCACATTATTTTAGTGAGATAGTATGGATAGAGTTCTACAGAGAGAAGAATGAAGATGTATGTCCTTTGTGACAGTGTGCATGTGCTTAGACCTGATCAAATGAAACATTGCAAGATTAAAAACCTAATAATAATCTTATTCTCTCTTATTCTATTCCTACCTTAATCCTCCAAAAACAAAAACAAAAGCAACATCAAAACTCATAGTGATCACATCCAAATTTTTAAAAATGGGCAAAGGATTTAAATAGACATTTGTTGTGGGAAGAATTGTTTCTCCCCCCAAATTTCTATGCTGATATACTAAACTCCAGTACCTCAGGTGTGACAGTATTTAGAGACAGGGAATTTAAAGGGATGATTAAAGTTAAAGGAGGTCAGTAGAGTGGGCCCTAATGCTATAGGACTGGTGTCCTTATAAGAAGAGATTAGTACACAGACAGGCACAGAAGAAAGGCCATGTGAAGACACAGGAAGATGGCAGCCAGCTACAAGCCAAGGAGAGAGGCTTCAGAAGAACCCAAACCTGCCAGCACTTTGAATTCAGACTTTTACTCTCCAGAACTGTGAGAAAATAAATTCTGCTTAATATACCCAGTCTGGAATACTTTGTTATGGCAGTCCTAGCAAACTAATACAACTTTTGCACAAACAAGATACACAAATGGCCAATAAGCATATGAAAAGATGCTCAGTATTACTAGGCATCAGGGAAATGCAAGTCAAAACCATAATGAGATGTGACTCACACTTAACAGGATAATTTGCTTTCAAAAAGAGGAAAATATAAAGTATGTTAGAACCTTCAGACATGGCTGCTTGGACTATAGGATGGTGTTACTCCTATGGAAAAGTGTGCTAGTTCCTCAGAAAGCTAAATTAACCTGGCAATTCCACTTATGTATGTACTCAAAAGAATTGAAAAGGGAATAAAACAGATATTTGTAGGCCAGTTTTCACAGCAGCATTAGTTGCAATAGCCAAAAGTAGAAACCACTAAAGTATCCACCAACAGAGGACTGAATTTAAAAAATGTGATATCTACATACTATGAAATATTCAGCCAAGAAAAGGAATTTTTAATATATGCTATAACACATATTAAACTTTGAAGATATTATGCTAAGTCAAATAAGCCAGACACAAAAGACAAATATTATATGATTCCACTTACAAAAGATATCTACAATAGGCAAATTCATTGAGAAGAAAATAGATTGGAGTTACCACAGGGTTAGGGTGAAGAGAGGATTATGGGGACTTATTGCTTAATGAATAGTGAGATTGTTTTTGGGGGGCACCAAAATTTCTGAAGATGAATGGTGGTGATAGATCAATTTTAATGTACTTAATAGCACAAAATTATACACGTATAATAGTTAAATAGTACATTTTGTTATGTAACAAAATTATTCTACCAAAAATGACAGATTTTATGTTATATATATAAAGCAATAAAAAATTAGGGGAATCAAGATGGCAGAGGAGTGAGAGTTAGTCACACTGACCTCCTCCCAGGACCAACCTAGAATTACAACTAAATTGTGGAGAAATCACCTGGAACAAACAACTGAACAATAGCGAGAGAGAAACCTTATAACCTCAGACAGACAGAAGAATCAGCTTTAGCACAACCTAGCTGGTAAGGAGTGCGGTAGAGACTCGAGAAGTCAGGCGGGACACCCAAGGGCGGCAGCACCGGAAGCATATTGAAACGGCCAATTGGATCCCACTGAGAAGAGTGGGGCCTAAACCTTAAGCGGGGATCTCCAGCCTGCAGTGCCAGAGTCCAAAAAGTACACAGATAACAGCAGCTGCGAAAAGCAGCAAGGTGGCTCTCTGCCAGAGACAGGCAGCCAGAGACACAAAGAGCCCTTTAAAGAGCCAACGCATAAGTTTTTATTTGCAGCCACTTACCTTACCCCGGTCTTCGGCAAAGGTGGGGCACAGTGGGCTAGAGACGTCTGAGGAGAGACCAGGGAAGGAGCCTTCAGGGAGAGAACTAAGAGAGTGGCCAGGGGGATCCCAGTGCTGACTCCTCACCCATACCGTGGCAGCCATCTGGCTCAGGCAGACCATGGTCCTGAGTGGCAGCAACGTGAGAGGACCCAATAACACCGCCCCCAGGAGGGATTCTGCCATGCCCTGTGGTGTCTCTAAGCCTGACTGCTGAGTGCAGAGTGACTAGATTAACAACTGAAGGAGACAGCCACAGACAGTAGATTCCTGGAAGTCTCAAACAGACTGCCCAAGGTCACACACGGTCAACATCTGATATCATCAGAGGCAGATCCAGAAAGGAAGAAAAGGGGGGGGGTCTCTTGCCATAGAAGTTCACAACACAAAATCAGGAAATCAAGACAGAGCAACTTAAGAAGCAGAAGCAGAAAAGAAGAGTCTCACAAATAATGGGAAGACAAAGAAACACCCCCCAGTCGAAGGGAAAAGAGGAATCCCCAGGAAGAGAACTAAATTGACTAGAGGCAAATAAACTATCAGATGTTGAGTTCAAAACAACGGTTCTAAGGAAGCTCAATGAGCTCAGTGATTTCAGAGAGAATTACAAAAAACTACAGGGACACTACGAGGAACTTACTGCAGACTGTATCAACATGAAAAAGGACACAGAAACTATCAATAAGAGACAAGAGTAAATAAAGGATACAATTTCTGAATTGAAGAACACAGAAGGAATCAAAAGCAGACTAGATGAAGCAGAGGATCGAATCAGTGAGTTTTAGGACAAGGTAGACAAAAGCTCCCAGAAGGAGCAAGAAAATGAAAAAAGTCTCAAAAAGAATGAAGAGACATTTAGGGAAATGCAGGGCAACCTGAAACATAACAATATCCATATAATAGGGATACCAGAAGAAGAAGAAGAGGAACAAGAGATAGAGAACCCGCTTGAAAAAAGTAACAAAGGAAAACTTCCCTAACTGGAGGAGAGAAAAAGTCACCCAAGTCCAGGAAGCACAGAGGGTCCCATTCAAGAGGAACCCAATGAGGCCCACTCCAGGACACATCATCATTAAAATGGCAAATATCAAAGACAAAGAGAGAATCCTAAAGGAAGCAAGGGAGAAACAGGGAGTAACAGATAAGGTGGCCCCCGATACGGCTAGCAGCTGACTTCTCAACAGAAACACTACAAGCCAGACAGGAATGGCAAGAAATATTCCAAGTCATGAAAAGCAAAGGCCTGTAAACAAGACTACTCTACCCAGCAAGGCTCTCAATTAAAATGGAAGTTTCCCAGACAAAAGAAGGCTAAAAGAATACACCTCCACCAAACCAGCATTGCAAGATATGCTAAAGGTACCACTTTACGAAGATGAAGAAAAAGAATCTGTGCATACCCAGTTCCTTTCACAGTCACCAATAATTGATATTACCAATATTTTTAATACTTGTTAATCTGATTGTGACAATGATGTGTTATTTTAATAGTTCCTTTATTATTTGTTGAAACTAAACCTGGTTGTGTATATTTCTTGCCTATTTCTATTATTTTTAAAAAGCTTTAAATGACTTTTTGGTATTCTTTATCCATTTTTGATTAAAAGTTTATAGATTTTTTTCCCTAAAAAACACCCCAGAAAAACCAAAACAACTATTAACCCTTTCTTAGATGTGTTGCAAATACTTCCCTATTACTTGTCCTTTAACTTTTTATATGTATATTACTATATAGTCTTAAATGTTTAATATGGTAGTATTGTCAATATCTTACTTTATACTTTCTGGGTTTGAATATGTTACTTCAGGGTAAGAAAAATATTATTTTGACTTTTCTCCTAAAACTCCTTAGATTCCACATATTGATTTTTAACTCCCCTGAATATTTGTTGTATAATGTATGAAATAGGGTTCTACATTTGTTTTCATTCAAGTAATAGTGGTCCATGCACCTTATTTGTTGAATAAGCCTTATTTTCCCCATGGGTTTGAAATATCAATTTAATCATATATTATATTGTTAGAAAGATATATATATTTCTACAATGCTCATTTTATTTCATTGATCTACTTGATCATTTCTGTGCAGCTGTCATGATTGCTGAGACTTTATAATGGATTTAAATTTTTTAATATTTTATCATGGATCTTGACATTAAATAAATAAGTAAGCAAATAAGTAGATAAATAAATAAATAAATCGCCATTGAAAGAAAGAAAGAAAGAGAGAGAGAAAGAGAGAAAGAAAGGAAAAGAAACCAACAGAGACAAGAGGGAAGGAGGGAGGGGGGGCAGGGGAAAAGGAAGGGAAGGGGAGAGTCAAGGAACATATAGCAAGGACTCATGGACAAAACCAAAGGGGAAGAGTTGAGGGAGAGAGGGAGGGGGCAAGAGAGAGTGGTGGCGGGAAGACAGAGATAAATGTATTTGGAAAAATAAATTAATTAATTAAAATAATTTAAAAAAAGAAAGAAACTCCTATCTTTGCGACAACATGGATGGAACTGGAGAATATTATGTTAAGTGAAATAAGACAGTCGGTGAAAGACTGATACCATATGATCTCACCTATAAGTGGAATCGATTCAGCAAAATTAACTAACAAATAAACCACAAGCAAGGAAACGTGGAGGAGACTGAAAGTGGCCAGAGGGGAAAGGAAGGAGGACAATGTTGGAAAGAAGAAGGAACTAAACAAAGAACATCTATGAATGACCCATGGACATGGACAGCAGAGTGGGAATTGACTGTGGGAGAGGGTGAGGGGTGAGATGGGTGGGGAGGGAAAAGGGGGAAAATTTATATAACTGTAATAGAAAAGTATGATTTAAAAGTAAAAATATTAAGAAAATAATTTGATTTATCAAAATCCATTTTACAGGGCCTTGCACAAATAACACCCCTTTTTTATTTCAAAATCTTTTGTTACAAAATCATAAGCTTATAATTCTGTAACATAACATCACACTAAAGCACACCTTTTATATGACATTAATATGACATTTTAGGTGAAATGTTGACTGAAACTATAAATTATTATACCCATAATACTACCCAGCAACCACACTCAAGCAGGCGTTACTTCAGCTAGATGCTGTATACTTTAAATGGGTGAATTATATGGTATGTAAATTTAATCAATGAAACGGATGAAAAACAAACTGATGCCAAAGGTGCTTGAGAAAAGGAAGACAATGGAGAATGACAGGGTAAACTCAGGAGTCCACTGGGGTTTTTGCTCACTTTTCCTTTGGTATACTCTAACTCACCGATGAAGCTTTATGACCAGGAGATGAGCTGAAACCATCAAACAGGCTTTCTCCTTCCACCGCGACCCTTCTTTCCTGAGCCGCCACTGGACATGCCACCTTTTTTGGGCTGCCCAGTGGAAGCACAGCTTCCTGTTCACAGCTTGGGCTCATCTCATGTGTTTAAATCAGCCTCACTTATGGTCAGGTGGCACCTTCTCTATGTCACTGCTACATGTACTCCTTTAGATGCCATAAATTTGGATTTAATATCAATAAAGAGCCCAACTTAGGGGCTTTTAAGTGGGATCATTATTTACTGTTTTGTATTATGATTCGATATCCCTCGTTGCCCCCAGGGCTGTAGGATAGTATTTGCTTTTGGGGCCTACTTAAAAGGCAATTTTTTATGATCATAGAAACAAGCTGAAATCATCTCCCGTGATCCAGCCTGCTACTACGAGATGCATTCTGTGTTCTTACATTATGTATGATTCTGGAATGCTCCTACTGGTGGAAAAGAATCACAATTCCATTAGTGCTCCCCAGTGTTTTGCTGAGCATTTCAAGGTGATTGCTGCATTAATGCTGATATAGAACCGCTTACACACGATGTTTCAGTAAATGCATTGTAAGGGTGACACAATGATCCTCTTATATAGAACTGATTAAGCCCACTTGGAACTGATTGGAAATCTATGAGATATGACTTTGTTGTGGATGACTTTGGCAACATAGCCTCATGTTATTAAACAGGGGAGAATCCACATAGGTGACTTTCTTTGCCAGAGATGCTGCCTCACACACACACACGTGTCCAAGCCATTTTGTATCCCCCTTTTCCCTGCCCCTTGTGCCACATTTACAGCATTTGATAACCAACATGACTCTGGTATATGCTTTCACTTGTTCAATGGTCTGCTGATCCATTTGGGTTACAAGCCTCACCCTGGATCACACATGTAACTGCAGTGATGATCTCCCTTTTTTTTTTTGCCTTTCTAGTCTCCTTCCTTTTTGCTTCCACTCTTCTTTTCTTTCTGTTTAGAATGCACTCTCTCCTTTCCACCTGCTTAAACATAGTCATTTTTCAAAGTCAAATAGTAGAAGTGAGGGGCCAGGGAGGGTGAAAGAAGCAAGAAGGAAAAGCCAAGTAGAAGGGAGGGTTATTGGACCAGTTACTGCTCTGGGCAACAAGACCCAGTACAACTGACCCTTCTGAGGAGCTGCAGCAGAATGGTCCACCCAAGGATGTTTTCCTGTTCTGGGTTTCCACAGGGCTAGGAACTAATCTTAGGGCTCCTGTGCTATGCATGGAGGTGTACAGAGCTTCTGAGGTCCCAGAGAGTGCAAGGTGAAGGTAAAGATTCTAGGCAGACAGTAAATGGAGTGAAAGTGATTTGGAACTCCTGTCCACAGCTGCACCAGGGATCCAAGATGAGGTGAGCACAAGGGATTCCTGCTATATCTATCATATAATAAACTGAAATAAATTCCATCCCAGCAGTTCGATCAAGCCCTCGTCACCCCAGGACATTTAAGTGGTTACAGGTGGATTTGTGCCTGCTCTCCTGATTCCGTCACCTTTTCTCATTTTCTTCTTAAACCTCCCCCTGAGGTTTTCCCCTTCAGTGCTAAATGATAATTCAGCCATAGCTCTTCCTTCATTCTTTCAAGTGTTTAGGTTTTTTCAATGAACCAGACTCTTTGCTGGTGCTGGGAATAAAAAGAAAAAAAGTGAAGGGACTACATCTGTCTTAGAACTAAGACATAAAGACGTTCTCCCTGAAACAGACCTCAATGGGGGTCAGTGTCCATGAGATAAAAATGGCCCACTCACTGATCTCACAAGTATTTACTGAGCACTCATTCTGGGTCAGGCAAACTTTAAGATACTAAGAGTTCAGTGTTGTGCAAAACCCACATGGTCTTTCCCTCTCTAGGCTTAGAAGAGAGAATGGATGAAGGATGGGAATCATGAATGCTAAAACAACTTAGAGAGGTAAAGGAGCACGCAGACTGGAGTGGTTCAGAGAAGGCTTTCTTGGAAGAAGTAACATTTAAGTTGGGCAAAGTTAACCAGAGTGACCAAAGCAGAGATTAACTCCTCTCCGTCCTCAGCCCCTCTTGGCATTCTGACATGGGTGTTGTGTGTCTCAGGTATCACCCATGCTGTGCTTAAATATCTTCCCCAAAGTTCCATCCCCATCACTGTAGGCTAAGTGTGCTTGTGGAAGGCACAATTTCCTGTTCAGGGCAGCAAATTTATGAGCCCTAGGAAGTCAGAGAGAAACTTGGGACTTGAACTGACACAGAGAAGGATTTTTGACTGATGGTAAAGACAGCAGATTTGTAGAACTTTGAAGAATGAGGAAAACTCTGTTTTGATGTTTCCCTAATACTTAGATTTCACAAAATGGTAATATGCCAGATTCATCTTTTATTAGGAAATTTTGCATGGGATATTCTTGGTAGGCATGCAGTGAGTCATGCAGTGAGTGTTTTTAAAAATTCTTTTTGAAACCCTGAATTGGCCCTAGAATTGGAAGTCTCTAGAATATTATTGTCAAAATGATCAGAGTTTTATAGCACAAAGTGATCTTGCAGAGAATCTTCTGTGTACCCCTTTACTATTTGCACGAGGAAAGCTGATGCCAACAGAAGGTAAGTGACCTGCTTAAGTTCACATGCTGGTAAGTAGTAGCGCAGTGAAAGAGACCAGAGCCACACTATGGGCTATGACAAAGCATGGCTAGTGAGAGATGGGTTACCAGGCAGGGCAACTCACAAGGGTCCAGTGGTACTCACAGTGGGAATGAAAGTGGAGAGTTACAGAATCCCCACCCGAGGGCCTCTAGGTGCCAAACCACTAGGACAGGACATTGGAATCATGTGGGAGAGTTTCTGATGCAAAATGACAGGTTCCTGGACTCCATATGTTATCAACTGAATTGTGCTCCCCATTCATATGTTGAAGCCCTACCCTCAATATGACTGTACTTGGAGATAATCACTTTAAAGAGGTAATTAAGGTTAAATGAGGACCTAGGGTGGGACTCATATCTGATAAGGCTGTTGTCATTATAAGAAGAGGAAGAGACAACAGAGTGCACATGCTCTTGGACTTCCCAGCCTTGGAACGGTGTAAAATATGGAAATGTCTATTACTTAAACCTCACAGCCTGTGGTATTTGCATGGCACCTGGAGCTGACTGACTACCATTTATTCCTCTTGCAGATTGACACGAGGGGGTGGGGCCCAGGGATCTGAATGTTTGGAGTTTCCCAGGTGACTCCAATACAGGCAGGTCATGAATGTGTCTTGGTAAATACAGAGAAATCAATATTCTCATTTGACAGCTGAGAAAATAGGACCAGACGGATGATGTCATTTGCTCAAATCTCCTGCTACCCTGACCACTTACCTATGGTATTGCTCCAATCCATTTCCCACATAGTGGAAAGAGAGATGTTTAAGACCATGAACTAGATTGAGAAATTCCCTTGGTTAAAACCTATGAAGGACTTGCCATTATACCTAGGATGAAATCTAAAACTTAAAAAAAAATTTAATTAAAAAATTTTCAATTTTTTTAACTTTTTATTTTGAAATAATTTACAGACATAAAAAAAGTTGTAAAAATAGTGCAAATACTTCCTATATATGTTCTTCCCCCAGCTTCCCTAAATGTTAACATCTTACAGAACCATAGTCCAACCCACTCACTAGCCCACTCACTGATCCCACAAGTATTGGGACCATCAAAATCAGAAAACTAATGTGAATGCAATATGTTGTATATGTAGGCTATAGCCAAATGTCACCAGTTGTTCCACTAATGTCATTTGTAGGCATTAGATTCATATGTTTAAATTTTATCTCTTTTGTTTCCTTTCATCTGGAAGAGTTTCTCAGTCTTTCTTTATTTTTCATAATGTTGACATTTTTTAGAACCAAGGGCTATTTGTTTGTAGAATGCCCCTCATTTTGAGGTTGTGTGATATCTTTTAATGATTAATTTACATTAAGCATTTTTTGGCAAGAATACCAAATATTGAGTCCTTCTCAGTGCACCCTATCAGGAGGCATATGATAACTATATATGACACTATGTATTCATGTTAACTTTGATTATTAAGTTAAGGTGGTGTCTCCTAGCATTTTTTTCCTGTAAAACTATTTTCAAAATACAAAACTGGTATGATGACTAAAAGACTCGATATAATATGGCCTCTACTTACTTTTTTTGTCTTTCTCTTCTACTCTTTGTTTCTGTTCCTCAAATATGCCAGTCTCTTTCCTGCCTCATGTCTCTGTGCTCTGCCATCTGTCAGGATCTCCCTCCCCACATTCTTTGCCTGGCTGGCTTTTCCTATCATTTAGGCCTCAGTCTTGCTAGGCCATTCAATCTATCTTGGTCCTCATATGCTTCATTATTAAGGAGTTTTGTACTTTTCCTTCAGAGCATTTATCCACATTTTAAATTATAAAACATTTGTACAAAGTCTTTCTCCTCTACCAGCCTGCAGGCTACCTGAGGGAAGGTACATCTTCACTTTTGTTTATAATTGTGTATCTAGAACCTAGCACAATGCCTGATATAGAATACTCAATCAGTATTTTTACTGAAAGGTACATAGAAAAATTTTTAGACCCCCTTCTAAATGTTAGTGAATATATCTTATATAAATACCAGGAGTTTGGGTTAATAACCCCAACTCTCACAGCATTATGAACTTGGCTTGTGTTTTTCTTAGGTCTTTTAATGCTTGTTCATCTTACCACAGTTCTGTCAGAAACTGGGTAGGTTGGGGTGGGAGCGAAGGGGAGCAGCAGCAATCATACGTCATGTCGATGAGGCATGGGATCTAGATAGCAAGCTGCTGGCATTTCATGTTATCAAAGCAAGAAAATCACCCAAATATGAAAGAAAAATTTCCTCTACTCTTGCAAAGCATATTGGGAAGTTATCTTATTTAACACAAATAACATCTTGTCCGTCTCCACCCCTGTCAAACACAGACACACACACACACACATGCACACCCTAACACACAGCTGCCATAAAAGTAGCAATTTCAATCCTTCTTCTGCTACCTTTTCAACTGTAAATCAATTGTCCTACTGGGTTTTGATGAAAACGATCAAGCCTGGAGTCCTCCATGAGCTTCTTGGCTGCTACTCATCTGGAACTTGGGCAAAAATAAGTGATACAAGTCATATTTTCTTATTCTCCCCTGACTCTCCATGATTTTGCACAATGCTCCCTCCTGAACATTGAAAGAAATTTGTCTACAGCCTTGCTAAATGTCTAACTACTTCTCAGCATCACTCCACTTTCCATTCCTTCTTCTCACTCACTCCCTGGCACCCCATCCATCACCCCTGAACCTCCCTGTAGCCCTACCCCTCCACCATGGGGCCTGGGGCTGCAAAGAGAGAAACTTTGATGAACTTCTGAGAACACAGAGCACATTTGAATTCTGCCAGAGCTTCCTCTGAACGCTGGAAACTTGGAACTTCTCCAAGATGATGGACAAAGGGTTGAGTAAGGTCAGTGAAACATTTTTCATTTTCCTTGGTATGCTCAATGACAGCACTCTGCCCTTTGCTCCCCCATGGGTTGTTCATCTTTGCTGCCATAGCTGGAGGTCTCAAGCTGTAGGGATCATAAAACCTTTCACTGGATGGCATGGGATCAACAAGATCTGTGTCCACTGCTACTGAGGGTTGCCAGGCATTCAGGCTGTTCCCGGGGCTGATCAGCAGCTGTCTAGAATGCTGGTGAAGCTAGGAGAAGTGAGAATACATGTGTTCCTCTGCACTGGAGACTGAGGGAACCCCAAAGGTTGTCTGGTTTCTTCATTTAGCAGGATGACATGCCCTAAAGTGAAAGGTGGGTATCTGTAGAATCCACCATCTAAAACTCTACCAAGAGGACAGCACTAGCAAAGACCCCTTCACAGACAGAACAGTCAATTAGCCATAATGCGGGGGTGAATAGCACATCCCCAAAGTTGGAGGCCTGTGGGACACACATTGTGCTGAGAACCTTGAGCTGATGGTGCGTTCATGACAGTGGCTGATTGTTTTCCAGTATTGCAGGGCTCCCTGAAACAGCAGACAAAAAGTTCATGAATAATTCAGAGTTAATTGCTATGAAAAGAAGACAATCTTTACATTGCCAATGTATTTAAAGGTTTAGTAACTCACATATTGCTGACTGGATGGCATTGGTATAAGCAAAATGTAATAGAGAATTGAGGAAATTATCCATGTTATTCACCTCACAGAAAACACTTTTGCCCAATCAGCACTATCTTTATTTGTAGTGAAAGTAATTGGGAATTTGAATTTCATGGTTGATTGCCTCGGTTTGTTTGGCTTTTGGAGATATAGCTCATGACCTTCCAGAACAAAATTCTCCGGAGGCATTTTCCCTAAAAGAATGGCTTTAGCTTGTCCCCTATTCTCTCAGTCCTTTACACTTCTAGGTTTCAATATACCATGTTCTAGAAATATGGATACATCCATATTTGTGTTCTACCAAAAATTAAATGGTACTTCACAACTGATTTTCTTAGTGAGAGTTGTGAAGGTAGACTTTGGATAGCCTCGCTGCTGGCCTTTGGTTTCTGGGTGGTAGGCAGTGTAAGCACTGTCTTTATTAGTCCCAGTCTGTCCAGGCTGCTGTAACAATCCCATAAACTGCTGGCGTATAAACAAAAACATCTATTTCTCACAGTTCTGGAAGCTGAGAAGTCCAAGATCAAGGTGCTAGCATGGTTGTTTTTGGTGAGAGCTTTTTTCCTAGCTGCCTTCTCTCTTCTTAGTAGGACTTCAAGATATGAATTTTAAGGGAACAGAATTCAGTCCAAAGCATCGAAGTGTTTTTTTTTTCTCTTTCCCTCTCTTAGTTTCTGTTAAGTATTTTCCTTAAATCTCCTTGTGGGTTCATATTTCATCTATGAAAAGATATCTTTTGCCTTGGCTGGGTAGCTCACTTGGTTGAAGTGTCATCCTGTACACTAAAATGTTTCAAGTTCAATTCTTGGTTGGGACACATACCTAGGTTGTGGGGTTAGAACCTGGTTGGGGTGTGTATGGGGGATGGGGGCAACCGATTGATGTTGCTTTCTCACATCGATGTGTATCTCTCTCTCCCTCTCTCTTTAAAATTAATAAAAATATACCCTTGAGTGAAGATTTAAAAAAATTATCTTTTGGGTCTTTCCCTACCTCTCTTTTAATGGGAACCTTTTTATCCAGATGTCCCTTGACCTAACCTCCCTCCCTGCTTCTCTTTCTCCTTTTCTCAGGTTACTGAGTCATCTGGAATAGCTTATATATTTTTAACTTACTCACTTTGGTTGCTCTTTCAGCCTTTGCACTGGTGAGGACGTAGAAGCATCCTGAGCAGCATCAAGCTGATGTGCCCACAGTGGACAAACTGCAACATTGCTAAGTCTCTCTGAGAGTGATGCCAGTGACAGCCCTCCCCAGACAAGGACATGGCACAATTTAACTCAGTTTTCCTGGGGTCATCAAGAATGGGCAGGTACTTTAGATCTTGTGCTACAAGGAGGCAGGTGAAAAATTTCCCTGAAAAAAATCTCAGGCTCTGACAGCTGAGGGATCACTCTTACTTCAAGTTGCTGCACACCCCTTTGTTTAGCCATGGCTTTTAAATCTTCCCGGACACTGAGGAGAAGATAGTCCATACTCTCTAAGAGATGCTGGGAAAAATCTATGGCCTCAGTGCACCCTCCAGACTCTTTCAGCTTGACTGGTGTTTTTGGTTCCAGTTTTAAGGTGGAGAAGGGATCTGAGACATGTGCTCAAACCACCATTGTCCTCCAATTTTCTCAAACCCACAAGCTTAGCATAATGAACACTCTGTGATAATATGCTAATTTCTGTGTGAATGTGTTTTATGTCATACTTCTGTTAGGCATGGAAATGGCATGTTCTATCTTGGTCACTATAGTTAGGAGAATTATAGGATTAGAATGAGGCAGATGTCCTGAAAGCTGTGTAAAGAATCAAGGTCACTTGTGTTATTAAACCATTAGGCATTTGGGGTACAGATGGTCTCTGAATGAGAAGGAGGAGTCCACTGAAAATAGTTGTAAGAACCACCAAGATGACTTTCATGAAACATGTGGAAAACCAGGGATGTTTTTGGATCAAGGTAGTCAGGGCTTGGCTCAGACCCTCTGGATGTACAACCATCTTAGGGAAGAGTGGTCAAGGTAACATCAGTCCTCAGAGATATAAGATATGCAGGAAATTGCTCCTGCTGGGTGAGGTGGGGCCAGTCCTGGACTAGTGGGTGACATTGAGCAGGAACTAGCTTTCCTGTGTGGTGTGAAGATGGCACATGCTCAACAGAGCCTAAAAGGGGGCTAAAATTCCACAAGAGGGGTCACTTTTGTAATTTAGTCATTTAGAGGGTGCCATTTGGTAATTCTGACAAATGTGGCATAATGCTAGCAATGACTCACTGCTGCAATCTTGGATAGAATGAGGTCATAAAGCTAAAAGTTATTTTTCAGCATCAATTGTGGTTCCTAGGCAGAATTATATAATATTTATTACCTGTTGTGTAGTCTTGGACAAAGAGAATAGTGATAGACTTTAAGAAAGAAACTTCATACCTTTGTTATGCACCTAAGGCTTCACTGACATGCAGTTCTAGTCCATGTGAGATGGCAATGCTAGTCGGTGCTCCATCAAAATTTATTGAATGAACGCATGCACCAGGGCATAAATGAGTGCTGAAAAAACACTCCACACTTTCTCTTTGGGATATTAAGTGTGCTGTTGCCTCTCTCTACTCATCTAATCTCAGTGCCAAAGTAAAATTACAATGTCTGAGTAGTCCAGAAGGCAAAAGCTTTGTGAACCATATGGTTTTCAATGCTGGGGGGTCATTTAATAGATAGAAGTAGAAAATATAAAATTCCCACTTTTAGTTAGGAATTTATATCCTGTATTTTAGCTTAAATAAATAAATAATAAAGATAAATTATGGTTCAAATAATGTTTTGCACATATCTCTGCAGTTTCCAAATGTGCTGTAATTGAAATGGAGGAATTGCTGAGAACAGATGCTAACTCATACCCTACGTATACCCTACACTGAGAAAAATGGCAGACTTTGCTCTATTTGCCCAAAATCCATTTAAATTTTAAATTGCCTCAATTGTTGCATATTTTTAATGCAATATAATGAAAGTTTACAGAGAGATTCAGTGGAAAACAGTAGCTTTTATAAAAGGCTTCAGAGCTTTGTGTGGTAAACAGTAGCCACACCTATTGCAAGTGACTATCCAACTGGGTTGTGTTTTTCATTGCATTTCTCTTAATAGAAAAATGTTTTCACCTACATATCTCACCATTATTTACTTCCTAATTACCCTCTAGTGATGAAATTCAGATGGGAGCATTTTTCACCATACAGTTTGTCACGGCAACTTGAGTTGGGTAAGGAAGGCCCTTATGCAGGTTCTGTCCCTGGGCTTGGTAGCAGGCCTCTCTCTTCCTCAGCTATCATTGACCTCCCACTAGGATATTCATCTTCTGATGTGTACTTGGTGGCAAATGAGACCAGAAAACCCCTACAAATTCTCTTTTGGAAAGAAGAAAGATAGTTTGTCTCCAACTGTTGGAAGTGTAATTACATGTTGATAGACAAATCCAAGGTTGTAAAGGCAGAGATTAATAAAAACCTGTAAAATCTTGTTTCACTTAGTCTGAGAAAGCTAAATAGGATATTTCACTTTTGATACTGAGCTTCCATTAGTATGGCAATTCTTAAATTGCCACATCTTTTGATCTTTTGAAAAGGTTTCTGGGTTTTCAACTAGTTGTCAGGAAATACAAATTGTTCGTAAAAACAACAGCAACAACAACAAAAACCTAAAACCTGGCTTTGGTAACCTTGTTGGCAGCTGCAAAGAAAAGGATTTTTTAAGGAATTATTGGGACCAGTATAATTTAGTTCATTTTATTATGTTTCAGAGAAAATATAAACTGCTAAAAAAACAAATGAATACTGAAGCTGATTTCACATAGGTCCAAGGGCTAATGTGGGATTCACTCATTATTACATCCACTCTTCACTTATTCAACAGTGCCCTACCATGGCCTGGGTTCTAGGGAATATTAAAGAAGACATCCATGTTTTTAAATTATACACAGTCTTGTCTATTATACGATGTAAAACTTAATCTTGAGATTTTTTCATGCAAGAAAAAAGAGAGGACAATAACAAACAGAAAAAAAGGAAAGCATATCTATAAAAGCATCAATATGTACTTATAAACATTGGGCAAAATATCCAGCTGTCAAACATATTGCAGAAGTTATGAGAGTAAACAGAGTTAAAAAGAAGGAATCTGATTAAATTTCACAGAGAGGATGGTCTTAGAATAATTGGTCATCTTTAAAACATATTACCACTCCTTACAATAGTGTTGAGTGGAGTTTCTGAAACTTTTTAATACATGTCCGATTTTATATTTTTTCAAAAAAAATTTTATGAAAATGGAATCATAGTACATATAATGTCCTCCAACTTGCTATTTCCTAAACCTAAACAGTATTGTGCAGAACTAGGGGATGACATGAGTCATTTGGAAGATGAAGGCTTGATCAAATGGATGCAGACAAAAGGAGGCAAGGGAATAGGTCCTACTGATAAGCCACATGCTTATTTTGCTAGAATCAGAAAAAAGGCAGCAATCATCAGAGACCTGGACAGCTAGGGAAGGGCTATTCACCTCATTAATATGATATCATGTATTAATGGGAAACTTAACTGGATTTACATTTCAATTCAATAAATAGGGCAAATGGAAAGCATTATAGTCTATGAGAAAGACGGCAGTGTTTGAAGAATATGGTTCTGGCTTAAAAACAAGCAAGCAAAATATAACCAGAGACACTGAAATAAAAAACAAATTTACAGTAACCAGAGGAGAGCGGGGAGGGAATAACAGGGGGAAAAAGGGGAAGGATAATCAAGGAACGTGCATAAAGGACACATAGACAAAGCCAAAAGGGGGTAGGATCAAGGGTGGAGATAAGGATGGGAAGAGACAGGGGGAGTGGTGGAGGGAAATGGACAAAACTGTACTTGAACAACAATAAAAGAATTTAAAAGAATTGAATAAAGAAGAAGAAACCAGAAGGCAGAGATGCTTCAAGATGCACCATAGCATTCCAGTATTGATCATAAAAAAAGGAAGAAATACCTAACGTAAGCACATTAAAATTTGGTGAAATTCTTTTAAAAAATTATTCATTTTTTGCTGTTTCTGTCTTTCTGAACTAAGCTAAGATGACCTCTGACAGAGAATGTTTCATCTCCCTCTGGAATTTCCTATTTCTTCTTCACTTTCATTCTGACACAAGCTTTGGGAGAATGAGAGGGTAGTAGACATAAGAACAGTGCAAGTTTGTGCAATTTTTGATACTAATATTTGATTTTCCTTTAAATTCTTGTTGTTGGATTTATGGTATGGAAATGGCATGGGTAAAAAATGGTTTCATGATGCTGCTCATGCAATTGTTCACAGCAGTGTGAAAACCTCTGTTTTGTTCTAAGAGCCTGATTCAAGATTGTTTTCTGTTTATCTTGATTGCAAATAAAAATGCATATTGCAGAAGACTCTACTCAACAATTCTCAGGAAAACAACAGAAATCCTAGTTGTTTTTGATTTTGTGGCATGGGCTTTGTAATGGAGTTAGTGAGACACATATTTATTGAGTATGTCTAGAATAAAATAGGCGCTCAAAGTAGCATGAGGAGAGGTAATGGAAACACAGTTTGTACCAATTACTGTTGTGACAAGTGATTGACTGTTTACCGAGACAGTTATTCTGTTTATCATATTTCGTACAAACTAATTTCGAGTTTTTTTAAATGTTTCCAAAGCAAAAGCTACACAATACAAAATATAAGCATGAGATTTCCATTACATAAGCAAATAAATTTTAAAAATCTGCATTGTTATATTTTTATTATTTAAAACCTGATGAACCTAATATTGAGCAAAGCAGTTTTCAGTCATATTATACATCCTAGGAGAACCGAGGAAAAAAATTATTATTGTCTGTCAATTTTGTGTGATTATACTATAACTCATTAACTGAACCATTGCTATGCCTCAGCTGCTGAGTGGAGTGGTTGCTGTGCATCACCTCATTTAGTTTTCAAGTTGAACCCTGTAGGACTGATACTGCTCTGATCCCCACTTTATAGTTTATTTGTTAACCAATAGCCTCCTCCAAAGAAAAAAGAAATAGGGAGAACTGAAATTTTTATAGACAATTTGGGTTTTCAAAGATTCTCTGTTTTCTCCCTGTACAACTTTTCCCCCATCATAGTTTCCTTGGAAACAGGGTTTTTGTTCTATGATGCCTGACAGTCTCATGTTCATGGATTCAGTTATGCTCTATGTAGATTTATATTCCTAAATTTACAGCTAGGTGATCCCTCTCTCCTCAGTGCCAAACGCACACAACCAACAGTTCATTAGCTTCTCCATTAGATGTCTAATGGGCACTGCTATACAACTGAACATTCTCTGAGTTGAATTTCTGAGGTTGTCTCCAGAGTCTGCTTTTCTAGTTGTCTTAGTTTATTTGGACTTCTATCATAAATACCATACCCAAGATGATTTATGAACAGCAGAAGTTTATTTCTCACAGCTCTGAAGGATGGAAACCCAAGATAAATTCACCAGCAGTCTGGTAAGAGACTGTTTCCTGGTTCATAGACAGCTGTCTTCTCACTGTGTCCTCACATAGTCAGAGAGGGTGAAGGAGCTCTCTGGGGTCACTTTTATAAGGGCACTAATCTAATTTATGAGGGTTCTATCCTCATGACCTCATCACCTTATAGAGCCCCAACCTACTAATAATACATTGGGAATTAGGTTTCAACATATCAATTTGAGGGGACACAAACACTTAGCTTATAGCACTGGTGACTTTAGTATCAGTAAATATACTGCATTCTACCAAATTTCTCCAGCAGAAACCTAGTTAGTAAAAACTTCTCCCAAATTAGTGGCCACAATGGAGGCATAGGTAGAAATGCTTCCCTTCCTTGCATAACCAAAAGAAGGATAACAACCAATTTAACAACAAAAAACAATGAACTACCAGAAAATCAAACTGCATGGAAGTCTGACAACCAACGAGTTAAAGAAACATTCATCCAGGCTGGTAGGAGGGGCAGAGATTGGCAGACAAGACAGAAAGTACATGCAGCAAGGCAGCAGACCATACAGGCAAAGCATGGGCTGGCTGACCAGTTCCCCCCAACATTTGCACTCAGATAAACTGGGAGGAACAACTGGGGAGCAAGACAGACCATGAAACCCAGGATTTCAGTGCGGGAAACTAAAGACTCAAAATCTCTGGTTGTAACCCAGATCAGTGTAGCTCAGTGGATTGAGCACTGGACTGTAAAGCAAAGGGTCACTGGTTCAGTTCCCAGTCAGGGCACATGCCTGGGTTGTGGGACAGGCCCTCAGTAGGGGGCACATGAGAGGCAACCACACATTGATGTTTTTGTCCCTCTTTTTCTCTCTACCTTCACCTCTCTCTAAAAATAAATAAATAAAATCCTTAAAAATCTGGGGGGGTTGTAGCAGTGGGAGAAACTCTCAGTCTCACAGGAGAGTCCATTGGAGAAGCCCATGGGGTCCTGGAATGTACACAAGCCTGTCCACCCACTCTGGAATCAGCACCTGAAAGGGCACAATCTGATTGTGGGAAGCAAGGGAAGTGACAGAAAGTGGGGCAAGAGCTGAGCAAGTGGCATTGCTCCCTCTCTGCCATCTCCCCCACAGACAGTGGCACAACACAGCAAAGTGCATTGCCCTGCCCTGGCAAATACCTGTCTCCACCCCTTACGATGTAACTGGTATGCTCAGACAAAGAAATATGGCCCAAATGAATAAAAAGATCAAAACTCCAGAAAAAGAACTAAGAGAGGAGGAGATAGACAACCTATCAGCTGCAGAGTGCAAAATACTAGTAATCAGAATGCTCATAGAACTGATTGAGTTTGGTCGCAAAATGAAGGAAGAAATGAAGGCTATACAAAGTGAAATAAGGGAAAATATATAGGGAACCAACAGTAAAGAGAAGGAAACTGACTCAAATCAACAATTTAGAGCAAAAGGAAGAAATAAACATTCAACTGGAACAGAATAAAGAAACAAGAATTAAAAAAAAAATGATGAGAGGCTGAGGAACCTCTGTGACAACTTTAAATGTTCCAACATATGAATCATAAGGGTGCTAGAAGGAGAAGAGGAAGAGCAAGAAATTGAAAACTTATTTGAAAAAATAATGAAGGAAAATTCCCTCATCTGGCAAAGAAAATAGACTTCCAGGAAGTCCAGGAAGCTTAGAGAGTCCCAAAGAAATTGGATGAAAGAAGAAACACACCAAGACACATGACAGTTAAGTTACCCAAGATTAAAGATAAGGACAAAATCTTAAAAGCAGCAAGAGGAGAGGAGGAAGTTACCTACAAAAGAGTTCCCATAAGACTATTAGCTGATTCCTCAAAAGAAAACTTGCAGGCAAGAAGGGGCTGGAAAGAAGTATTCAAAGTCATGAAAGGCAAGGACATACATCTAAGATTACTCTATCCAGCAAAGCTATCATTTAGAGTGGAAGGGTAGATAATGTTCTTCCCAGTTAAAGTAAAATTTAAGGAGTTCATCATCACCAAGGCCTTATTATAGGAAATGTTAAAGGGACTTATGTAAGAAAAAGATAAAAAACTATGAGCAGTAAAATGGCAACAAACTCACAATTATCAACAACTGAACCTATAAAACAAAAACAAAAACTAAGAAAACAACTAGAACAGGAACAGAATCACAGAAATGGAGATCATATGGAGGGTATCAGTGGGGTGGGGGAGGTGGAGAATGGGGGGAAAAGGTACAGAGAAAAAAGAAGCATAATTTGTAGGCACAAAGACAGGGGGAGGTTAAGAATAGTGTAGGAAATGAAGAAGCCAAACCCATGGACATGAACTAAGGGGGGTAGGGATGGAGGAGGGTGGTGGGGGATGCAGGGTGGAGGGTATAAAGGGGAGAAAAAAATTGGGAAAACTGTAATAGCATAATTAATAAAATATACTTAAAAAAACCTCTCTTTTTGTCACTTTCCACATTCAATTAATTACCAGGTTCTATCAATTCCATCTCCAAGATAGTTTAAAATCTTATTTCTCCCTCTATTCCTACTGCCATCATGTTAAACCAGGCCCCATCATCTTGTTCTGGATTATGGCCACAATTTGCCTCAAATTTTTGAGGTTATGAATTATACATAGTTTAAAGTCTTCTATTTGCTCTATTCTTAAAATGTTTTCCCTTAAACAAGCGAAGGCCCTTTCCTTCACCAGCATGGTTTTCCTTCTGTGTCTGCCACTCTTTTGGAGACCATTCTGCTGCTTGTTCTGTTTACCTTAGCTTGCCCTAGGTGGCTGTAATAGCAGTGGCAGGTACTATTGAGATGATTTGTCTTTAGCTTTGGGGGTATTCCTGTCCTCTCTTGGAGCTGGTGGCCACCTGAAAGTCTCTTTTCTTTTCAGTCTCTGACGATGATCATTCATTCATCAATATTTGATGCCATATATACTTGATGCCATCAATACTTGATGCCAAGATTATTTGCCAGATACTCTTCTAGGTTAAGAGATCCAGCACATGAACAAAACAGAGAGTTTCTGTAGCTGCCCATGGTTGGAGTGGGCAGGAGTAGCCTCTGTCTTGTAACTAGTACCCTAAAGTTGCTCAGGGCCCTTCCCACTTTTCTGTTCCTTGGCTAGGGCTTGAAGTTTTCTTTTACTCTCTCTTGGGCTCTGATTTTCCCTGTAAAATTTATCCTATTTGCATTTTGCCTTTTAGGAATTTATTTAAACATTTCTTCATATATACAATGGGTGCTTAGTTAAACATTTCTTCATATATATAATGGGCGCTTAGTTAACTTTCTTGACCTAATTCTCTGAAATAGTCTTCGTGAATCTACTTCTGTCCCTTTCTACCTAATCCATTCATTATCTTCAAGGGATCTTTATAGAATGTTAAGTTTATTGTATCACTGTCCTCCTTAAAACACTTTGAAAGTTTCCTGGTGCCATAGAACTAAGTCCCAAGTTCTTAACATGGTCTGCCAAAGTCTAGATGATTGTGGCCTCTTCTAGTGCCGTTTTCCACCCCGATCTCTCCAACTAAACTGCTTTTCTTAATTTCTGAAATATACCATTGTTTCTGTCGCCATGATGTCCACAATGTTTCCACTGCCTTAAAGTCTTCTTTCCTTTTCTTTACTTTAAGTCTCAGCTTAAACGTCTCTTATTCCAGGAGGTTTGCCAGACCCTCCAAACTAAATCAGATCTCCTATTACATGTTACCACACCATCTTGTACATCTTTAGTCACAATCACCTGCTTAATTATTTGAATTTACTTATTTAATAATGTCTATTTTCCTTGCTTAGTATTGGCTTTAAGACAATAAGGGATAAAATTGCCATGTTTTTTGGCACATGGAAATGTTGAATAAATGTGGTTGACTAACTCAATTATAGTTTTCCCCCACTTTTGTGGTGAAATAACTGACAATTGCATTCATGGCTGTCTAGAAGAATTTTCAGTGGTGGTAGAAATGATCTACATTTGTGCTGTCCAATATGGTAGCCGGTAACCACATGAATCTTTTTTTTTTCACATGAGTCTACTGAGCATATGAAATATGGCTAGTGTAATTGACACATTAAATTTTAAATTTTATTTGGTTTTAATTAACATACATTTAATTGGCCAGAGACTACTATATTAAAAAGCACCAGACAGATATGTCTACCAAGTCACATTTTTAAGTCAACCTGGTATTGGAAAATAATTTTCCTTGGATCACTTCTGGTGAGCATAGGCAATGATCGCTCTTTGTTTCAAGTTATCTTTTCAAGGACATTTGTATAGTGAACAGTTTTAGGAAATAGAAGCAGTGTCTCCCTCTAGGACAAAAGGAAGGTGTGCTTATTGCCCACTTAAAAAAAATTGGTTTCCCTGAGCTCAAGGTTCACCTCAAGTAGCGTAACCCATTACATGTGACACCTGGCCCTTTTCACACGGACCTGTAGAAACTGGATCTTGGGGAAGTGGTTCTAAAATGCCAATACTCTGGCCACTACTATTTCTATGAGTAATAAACTATGTATTCTTTGACTCTGACCCAAAGTTTTTGTGTCTTTTATCAGCATTCACAAACTTGTGGCAGGCTAATGTGTTAGCTTCCAAATAAGGTAAAATCTCTGATCTGCCAGAGTTTTTATCATAAACAAAAGGAAAAACACAGACTAAGTAGGTGTGCCTGCATTGCTGCTGAGGAGTGGCTCACTACCAGTTTCTTCTCTGTTTCCAATATCTGACTTGTCTGCCATCTACAAACCAAGAAGATTGGCCTATAACAGACCTTTTTCCCTCCTCACAGCCCTCAGAAGAAACCAACCCTACTGATATCTTGATCTTAGACTTCTTGCTTCTAGAACTGTGAGAAAATAAATTTCTATTGTTTAAGACACCCTGTCTCTGGTCCTTTGTAATGGCAGGCAAACTAATACAAATATCATTGACTTATTAATGACCTGGAAGAAGCAGATACCAGGCTAGGAGTGCTCAAAGCTGTGGTGAACATTTACTCAGTTAAGTGGAGTAGGAAAGGATTTGTAAGATCTGGGGAAGATTAAATGTGCTAGGATGGGAAACCTGTGCTTGGTGAACTGGGTGGGTCTCATGGCTCCTGGATTCTCTTTGATTGGTCCAGCCTCCCTCTGCTTGTAGAAGGCAACCAAAGCAAGCTGAGCCATACTTAGAGGGGAAACAGCCCTCTGAGGAGCAGTTCACTGCTGCTGCTGGTTTAAACCACAGAGGAAAGGACTCAGGGATTAGAGTCAGTTACCCCCTTTCATGGAGGCTTTATCATTTTTCTCTGCATGCTAATTCTGGAGATTTGGTTTTTGTTTTAATAAGGCAGGTGATTTTCTTAGAAGACTAGAGTGGAAAAAATGCTGATTCTTTAGGAATCAGACAGACTTAAAACTTGCTTTCCTCGTGAGTTTGTGCCTTGTCTTCTGTCTTGCTTTGCTTCAGGTTCTGATAATGCCATTTCATGCAAATGTTCTCACATGTGCACATATCCTTATTACCCCTGTTCTTACCTATGTTGCTCAGATATCTTTTATAAATATTGTTCAACCCAATGATGATCTGCTTTTTCATTTCATTTATGAGGTGAAGCACCTCTCAGTCATGACACCAAACTAAGGGTATTGAGACATCTACCTTAAAGGAAGTGGAATATGTGACCAGAGGCCAGGTTTTTGTCCCCTAAAGTCCTACAACAGTTCTCTAAGCCTCATTGGAAGATCTACAAGAATCTATTGTGTTCCCCTAGCTGCTTTTAACTAAACAGTTTTCCCTTAGGTACTAACAGTCCAGGTAACTCAAGAATGATTTGTGTTTCCATTTTGTTTTTTGAGGACTGAAACTGCCATATGAGATTTTAATTTTTTAAATTCTAAATACACATACAAAATATTTATAAACATAGTAATTAAAACACCTTTTATAAAGAATCTGAGAGCTCACCTTGACAAGTAGTGGCCCATTCTTCTGTTAACTAAAAAATCCATCATTCATTAAGGCAGCCCATTCCCTGGACAAAGAACTCTGAAGTTAGAAGATGACATTGTCCCCATGTACCTTCCTTATATGGGTTTATATTATATTGCTATCAGGAATTTCAAACAACTGACTCCTATAGTTTGAGAACCCAATCAAGTTTGAGACTTCCTACACGTTGGAAATGCCTACTGCTATGGGTTTAAAGAATATATGTTGGAAATAAGAAACTGCCATTAAAAAAAATACCTTGCACCTAAGTGTCTAGCAGAAAGAAATCTTTTTCTATGAATAGAGCTTTGATCTCAGGCTGTGAGCTCAGCAATACTGAGCTTCCAGAGAAAGTGATGGAATGACACATTTCTGTGTTCTGGAAATTGATGAGGAATGGAGGAAGACTCATGACTCTCCCACTCCCAGGCAGAAACAGGTAACCCCTTTGATCAAGAACAATGCCAGATCTGAATTTCTGTACCAGCTGGGGGAGGAGGAACTGTGGAGAGGAGATAGCCTCCTTCCAGAAGACAGAGGAATAGGAATGAGCAGCTCTTGAGTGGCTATGTCTGCCTGCCATGGCTGGGAGGAAGCATAACTCAAGGATGCCTCCATAGGACATTTGTGCAAGGAGGAGCTTGGAAAGTGCTAGAAGGTGTGTGCAGGCTGTTGGGAAATGTTCCCTTTGAATATGGGGTTATTTTTGAAAGGGCTAAGGGATAAGATTTGATAGTTCTGATTTGGTTGATTAAGTGTGTTGTCTCTCTCTGGGTGTCAGCAAGCAACCTCCACCCCTTGGCTTCCAGGAGATGGCAAGGTGGTCTGTCCAGGGAAGAGAGCATGAATGCAATAATACCACCTATTACATGTGCAGCATAGGGCCTTCAGAGAAATTTCTGAAAATATAAAGGAAGAAAAATCTAGGGAACTCTCCTTGTGCTGAGGCATCTGGTATGTGTTGAGGTAGAGAATTCTGTTGATGGCATGAGGCTTTCTTTCTTTACTTTATTATATAGTCATTTTCCTAGTGTCCATTAGGCATAGTGTTTTAATTCATGGGACTTTGTAGCATAAATGCTGACAAATTCTAAGCCCCAATATTCCATTTTATTTTTTTATTATTATCTTTAACAATAACATTTCTTATGAGTTAGAAAAAGTTGCTGTTTCAGAGTCCTTTGCTCCCTGTGTGTCATAGTTAAAATGACAGCTTAATTTTCTTTAGTTAAATTTTAGAATGGCTGTTTCTGGATGCCCCAAGTCATCAGTAAATTTTCTCCCCATCACACCATAAGATATTTTGTTTCTGGGAATGTCCTGGGAGATGGCTAATTCTGCCATCATTTGCTGCTTCTAGTAATTTCTCCCTCCATTCTGGAATAACAATTTAGCTTCCCAGCTTGTTGCATCAAAAAATAGCTTACAGACTTCCTTTTATTACATATAGGTGGGGTGTGTATGTATGCATTTGTTCAGAGAGGAAACATAGACAGACTATTATTTATAAGACATTTATTATTTTTATTTTTCTACAGTTTCTAAAGATTGAAAATGCTTTTAGTTTTCATGTTAATTCTTTGCACATAGTATTATGTCTTTAATATAGAATGTATTTATTATAAGTAAGTGTCTTAAATATTGAATCTTTCAAAATAAGGAATTTCTTCCATTTTTAGCATTTGAGAAAATGTGCTCTTTCTGGGGAATTATTTCTATAATAAATATGGTTCATTTTAATTTGTATAATAAAACATGCCTATAATAGAGACCTCCAAGAGTAACAATAACAGCTAATTTATTTTTAATTGTTATTTGCAGAAAATTATCATTTACAAATCATGCATGATCTTGATAGTCTCATAAAAAATTAACAAGGCAGAATGTCTGTACTCCTTCATTCTTTTATTCATTCAGCAAATGCATATTAATTGCTAGTGGGTGCTGGCACATTATGGGGTGCTGTTGATACAATGGTGAACCAGGTCGATAAGGTCCCAACCTCATAGAATTTATAGTCAAGTCTGAGCAGATGATGATCATGATGATGATGAAGATGATTATATTTATTGTTTTTAGAGAGAGAGAGAGTGAGAGAAACAGTGATTTGTTGTCCCACTTATTTATGTATTCATTGGTTGATTCTACTGGTGTAGGCACCTTGATCAAGGACTGACCCTGCAACCTTGGTGTATTAGGATGACACTCTAACCAACTGAGCTACCCAGCCACAGTCTGTGTAGGTATTATTAAGATTCCTTCTTTTTTTCCACACCCGAGTTCAGGTAGATTTGTAGCCATCTGTAAGGCAGAGTCTCTGAGAACTCACTTATAGATACCTGCCTGGTCCTGTGAAGGTGAGATGGCTGAGACTCAAGGATACCTCCACAGGGCATTTGTGCAAAGAGGAGCTCAGAAAGTGCTAGAAATTGTGTGCTGGCTGTTGGGAAATACTCCCTTTAAATGTGGGATTACTTTTGAAAAGACCTAAGGGATAAGACTCAACAATTCTGATTTAATTGATGTAAGGCTATTGTCCCCTCTCTGGGTGTCAGGTTCAAGAACAAGAGTTGAGGTTTCTTGTACGTATAGACCTCCAATCACATTTTTTTGTAGCCAGCCCCTGGTTTGTATTTACCTCATTTAGGTGAATGGAGGAGGACTCAGTTTCACTGTCATGAATCAAGGGTGTCTTAAGACAGCTGAGAGACTGTTGGAGTCTACTAGGGCAGAGGTCAGGAAAAATGGAGATGCCCATCTAAGGAACTCCCTGTGATGTTGGTGGTGACATAAGGGGCTGGCTACAAGGACAGGCACATCTGGATTTTAAGGGCCCAACCAAGAGTATAGAAGTTGTCATGGCTGACACTTCTTGACCATGTCATGGTCAAGGTATCTATCCACTGTCTGGGACATCATCTTTAGAGGGAGGACTTAGCAGGGAGGGGCTCTTTACCCCTTTCCCCACTCCCAGGGAAAGGTCATGAGAAAGGCATGTGCAATAGGCATGGTGAATTTCTCTGACTCCGATTTCCCATGATGGTTCTGTGATGTCAGCTTGGGAAGAAAGGACTCAGCTAAAGTGTACATAGTTTCAGACTTAAAAAGAGGGCAAAAGCACCAATTCTATGACATCAGTTATGAAAGGACTCAGTGAGGTTAAGTGAGGTGGATCTGTGGGTTCGTAGAATTATAATCCCTCTACACCCATATTCATCACAAAACATGTGTTGAACATTGTTTAGAGAGTGAAATTAAAGAAAAGATCGAATTTCCCCATATTACTATCCAAATATCATATTTCTGACTATTTCCTTTTAGGTAACAAGAGTTACATGGATTTTACTAGTTGTGTGGCTCTGGGAAAATTGCTTGAACTTTCAGAATCTGTTTTTCCTTTGTAAAACATGGAAAATAATGGCACCTTCTTCATGGGGATTTCAGCACAGTGCTCTTCTCTTAGTATGTATTGATTACATGCTCACAAATGCCTATTTCTTTCCCTCTGCTTTGTCTTAACCAAATTTTAGTCAGCCTTCTTTCTCTCTTTTCCTACAGGACCTTGAACTCTGCTTACCCTCGACCCAGTGCAGTGAACTTTGTCCCCTCTTATCATTTTCTCCTGAGAATCAGCTGACCACAATCAGACTCTTTCTTCAGACCCACTAGTTATTCCCCTTGCTTGCCCAGGTTGTCCTCCAAAGATTCTGCTTATCTCTGCCTGCCTCCTTTATCCTATAAAAAACCTTTCTATCTTATCCTTCTCTATCTTATAGAAAAACATTTTTGTGTTTGATTGTGAGATGCTTACAATCTTGTCGTCACCACGTTCTCCCTACAGCAGTAATCCCTCTCTACCTATTGCAATAGTCCATTTTCTCTTTTCCAATAATCAATTTTGAATAAATGTCTCTCCATACTAAGTCCTGGTTAGCTTTTCCTTTGATAGCACTTAAACATTTTCTAGTAACTACCCATAGTCTTTTTGACCAGTTTGCCAGTTTTAACCAACATCCATACTGAAGGAGAGAAAGTCAGGAAGCCTGAGGCTGACAAGTTTATATGTATGAAAGTATCCACTGAACTAAGAAATTGCTCATGCACTAAGAAATTGCTTTCCAAAATACCTGACCTTTAGTTGCTACATTTTTTTAAATTTATTTTTTATTTTTTTATTTACAAATCATGTTTATTCTATTACAGTTGTCTCAATTGTTCCCCATTTACCTGCTCTACCCATCCCATCCCCATCCCTCGCTACCACAGTCAATTACCACTCTATTGTCCATGTCCATGGGTCATTCACACATGTTCTTTGTCTAGTCCCTTCCCCTTCTTTCCACCATTGTCCTCTTTCCCCCTCCCCTCTGGTCACTTTCAGTCTGCTTCATGTTTCTGTGCCTGTGGTTTATTTTGTTCATTAGTTGATTTTGTTGAATAGAGTCCACTTATAGGTGAGATCATATGGTAATTGTCTTTCATCAACTGGTTTATTTCACTTAGCTTAATACTCTCCAGTTCCATCCATGTTGTCACAAAAGGTAGGAGTTCCATCTCTCTCTTTCTTTCCCTCTTTCTTAAATGTAGGTTGATTTTATTTATTTTTTAAATGTAAAAGTTAATTATAAAATATTTTAAAAATTTAAAACCATTATGAAGTCTCAGCAATTAAACCAACATGACACTAGCACAGAAATAATCAAGTACATCAATGAAATATAATGAACATTTTAGAGACAAACAAATATATCTGGTTAATATATATATGATTAAGTTGATATTTCAAATCAATGGGTAAAATAAGGCTTATTCAACAAATAAAGCGCATGGACCACTATTACTTAAAATAAAACAAATATAGAGCCCTATTTCACACATTATACAAGAAATATTCAGGTGAGTTAAAAATCAATATGTAGAATCTAAGAGGTTTTAGAAGAAAATTGAACTAATATTTTTCATGACCTGAAGTAAAATATTCAACCCCAGAAGCTATAAAGTAAATATTGACAATATGACTATATTAAACATTTAACTATATAGTAATATACATATAAAAAAAGTTAAAGGACAAGGAATAGAATAGAAAAGTATTTACAACACATCTAAAACATGGTTAATAGGTTTTTTGTTTCTTGATTTTTTTTTTTTAGGGAAAAAAGTTCTACAAACCTTTAATCAATAAGGGGTAAAAAAATACCAAAAAGTCATTTAACAATTTAAAAAAAAAAAATAGAAATAGGATTCGAAGATGGTAGAGGAATGAATGGAAGTCATGCTGACCTCCTCCCAAGACCAAACTGGAATTGTGACTAAATAGTGGAGAAATCACCTGGAAAACAATGGAATGATAGAGGGAGAGGAGCCTTGGAGCCACAGACAGACAGTGGATTCAACTCTGACACATCCTAACGGGTCAGAAGTGTGGTGGAGGCTCGAGACGGGGGGCTGGGTGCCCACGGGCACCAGCACTAGAGGGACTTTGAAACGGCCAGTTGGATACCCCTGAGAAGAACAGGGTCTGAATCATAAACAGGGACCCCTAGAGTACAGCAGGCTAAAACCAGGAAAACACACAGACAAAACGCAACCCAGAAAAGCTTAGGGGCACTCTCTGCCAGAGACAGGCAGCTGGGGATGCAAAGAGATATTTAAAGGGCCAATGCAAAAATTTGCAGTGGTAGCCGCCCTCCTTGATCTCTGGGTAGAGGTGGCAGCAGAGTGGGCTGGTGCCTGGGAAAAGATTGGTGAGGAAAACTTTGTGAAGAGAACTGAGACAGTTCCCGGTGGAGCCCTGGTGATAACTCACCTCCAACTCTGCAGCTACCATCTCACTCAGGCATAAGGGAATCAATTAACCTGCCTTTTGCATGCTCTGCACACAGATTGTGCGCATGTGAGCTCGGGGCTAAGTGCAGACAAGCTGGAAGAAATAGAGGATCCCTGGCCAAAGGGCTCACATAGCTGAATAGAGAGCCTTGAGGAGAGACTGGAGATGGAGGCTTTGAGGAAAGAACAGGAGGAACCAGGGAGTCCTGACTCCCTCCTCATTCCGTAGTCTCCATTTTGTACAGGCAGGGCACATGCCCAAAGAGGAAGAAGCAGGTGTGCAGGAGCCAGACGGCCTGTGAATACAACGCGGTTCGCAGAAATAGTGGATCCCTTGCCAAAGGGGTAACAGAGCTGCCCAGAGACCCTGGAGGAGAGACTGGAGACAGGATTAACCGGAGAGTCACAGAGCTGACTTCCTCCCATTTCCATAGTCTCCATTTTGTGTGGGCAGGTGACGCCCCTAAAGAGCCAAAAGCGGGGAAAGCTCACAATAGAGGATCCTAAACTGATCAGTCCCGGGGCGCCCACTGGGCGCAGGTACCAGACATGTGTGTGAGGTCAGGCGAATAAGCGACCCTGGGCTGAAGCAAGCAAGCGTGCGCCCAGGCTGGCAGGGGATCCTACTGGGCCAGGTAGTGTGCTCAAGGAGCTGGCATGAGAGTGCAGAGTGATCCACAGAAATAGTGGATCCCTGGCCGAAGGGGTCACAGAGCTGCCCAAGGCAGGAGTCAGATGCAGACAGTGGACTCCTGGAAGGCTCAAACAAATAACCCAAGGTTAGATAGGGTCAACAACTGACATGATCAGAGGCAGGCCCAGAAAGAAAAGCAAAGAAAAAAAATTAAAATAAATAAATAAATAAATAAATAAATAAATAAATAAAAAGACCCACCTACTACCATAGAAGTTTAATCCACAAAGTCAGGAAATATAGACAGATCAACTGAAGCAGAAGCAAAAAATTAATTAATTAATTAATTAATTAATAGACTCTCACAAAAATGGGGAGAAAAAGAAGTTCTCCAAAAATGAGTGAAAAAGGGGACTCCCCACTGAGAGAACTAAATGAAATAGAGGCAAGGAAACTATCAGATATTGAATGGCTCTAGGAAGCTCAATGAGCTCAGTCAGCTCAAAGAGAACTATGAGAAACTGCAGAGAAACTATCGGGATCTTACAGCAAACTATATCAACCTGGAAAATGACATAGAAACTATCAAGAAGACACAAGAGGATATGAAGAATACCATTTCTGAATTGAAGAACACAGTAGAAGGAATCAAAAGCAGGCTGGATGAAGTGGAGGATTCAATCAGTGAGTCAGAGGACAAGGTATAAAAAAGCTCCCAGAAGGAACAAGAAATGGAAAAAAGACTAAAAAAGAATGAAGAGGCATTTAGGGAAATGCAGGACAACCTGAAATGCAATAATATCTGTATAATAGGGATACCAGAAGGAGAAGAAGAGGAGCAAGGGATAGAGAACCTCTCTGAAAAAGTCATGATGGAAAATTTCCCCAATTTGAGGAGAGAAAAGGTCTCATGGATCCAGGAGGCACAGAGTGCCCCACTCAGGAGGGAACCACAGAGGTCCACTCCAAGACACATAATCATTAAAATGACAACTATCAAAGACAAAGAGAGAATCCTCAAGGCAGCCAGGGAGCATGAGAAAGTAACATACAAGGGGGCCCTGATATGGCTAGGAGCGGAATTCTCAGCAGAAACACTACAAGCCAGACAGGAATGGCAAGAAATATTCTAAGTCATGAAAACAAGAGCCTAAAACCAAGGCTGCTCTACCCAGCAAGGCTCTCAAAATAGAAGGGGAAATAAGGAGTTTCCCAGACAAAAGAAGGCTAAAAGAATACATCTCTACCAAACCAGCAACACAAGATATGCTAAAGGGACTGGTTTAGGAAGATGAAGGAAAAGAGTGAGAAAGAGAAAAACACAGGTACAAAGAGAAGAAATGAATAGGTTACTATCAGTAATAACTCTCAATGTACATGGACTAAATGCCCCAACCAAAAGACACAGGATAGCTGAATGATAAGAAAACATGACTCACACATATGCTGCCTACCAGAGACCCACCTCAGAGCAAAAGACCTACACACATTGAAAGTAAAGGGATGGAAAAAAATATTCCAAGCAAATGGACAAGAGAAGGAAGCAGGGGTTGCAATAGGTATATCAGACAAAATAGATTTTAAAACAAAGGCCATAAAAAGAGACCCAGAGAGACACTTTATAATATTTAAAGGAAGAATTATCAAGAAGACATAAACATTGTAAACTTATATGCTCCCAATATAGGAGCCCCCAAGTATATAAGGAAAATCTTGGATGACTTCAAAAAAAATACAGACAGCAACACACTGATAGTAGGGGATTTCAACACCCCACTGTCAAAAAAGGACACATCTTCCAAACAAAACATCAATAAGGATATAGTGGAGCTGAATGATGCACTGAATCAAATAGACTAAACTGACATAAATAGAATCATACATCCCAAAGAAGCAAAATACACATTCTTTTCAAATGCTCATGGAAGTTTTTCAAAGATTGACCACATGATAGGACACAAAGCAAGCCTCAGCAAATTCAGGAAAATTGAAATAATACCAAACCTTTTCTCAGACCACAAGGGCTTGAAACTGGAAATCAACCTCAAAGAGAAACTTCAAAAACTTGCAAACTCATGGAGACTGAACAGTAGACTATTAAACAATGAATGGGTCAATAATGAGATAAGAGAAGAAATCAAAACATTTCTGGAAACAAATGAAAATGAACAGACAACAGTACAAAACCTATGGGACACAGCAAAGGCAGTCCTGACAGGGAAGTTCATAGCAATACAGGCCTACCTAAAAAAGATAGAAACATTTCAAAGAAAAGACCTAACACTACAACTTCAAGAACTGGAGAAACAACAACAAATAAATCCCAGAGCAAGGAGAAGGAAGGAAATAGTCAAGATTAGAGCAGAACTGAATGACATAGACATGAAAAGAACAATTGAAAGGATCAGCCAATCCAGGAGCTGGTTCATTGAAAAGATAAATAAAATAGACAAGCCTTTAAGCAGACTCATCAAGAAAAAAAGGGAGAGGACCCAAATTAATAATATCAGAAATGAAAGAGGAGAAATAACAACTGACACCACAGAAATACAAAGGATTGTTAGAAACTACTATGAACAATTATATGCCAAGAAATTTGAGAACCTTGATGAAATGGACACATTTCTAGAAAAGTATAATCTTCCAACACTGAAGGAGGAAGAAACAGAAAGCTTGAACAGACCAATAACAGGTGGGGAAATTGAAGCAGTAATCAAGAAACTCCCAACATTCAGAAGCCCAGGGCCAGATGGTTTCACAGGAGAATTTTACAAAACATTTAAGGAAGAGCTAACCCCTGTCCTTCTCAGACTATTCCAAAAAATCCAAGAGGAGGGAACACTCTCAGACTCTTTTTATGACCCCAGCATCACCCTAATCCCAAAACCAGATAAAGGCCCTACAAAGAAAGTAAACTACAGACCAATTTCACTGATGAACATAGATGCTAAAATCCTCAAAAAAGTATTGGCAAACTGCATCCAGCAATACATTAAAAAGATTATCCACAATGATCAAGTGGGATTCATCCCAGGGATGCAGGGATGGTTCTATATATGCAAGTCAATAAATATAATACGTCATATAAATTAAGGAAGACAAAAACCACACGATCATCTTGATAGACACAGAAAAAGCATTTGATAATGTACAGCACCGATTTATGATCAAAACACTCAGCAAAAAAGGAATAAGTGGGGCATTCCTCAATGTAATAAAGGCCATATATGAAACACCTACAGCCAACATCATAGTTAACAGGCAAAAACTGAAAGCTTTCCCACTAAGATCGGCAACATGACAAGGATGTCTGCTTTCACCGCTTCTTTTCAACATTGTTGAAAGTCCTAGCCACAGCGGTAAGACAAGAAAAAGAAATAATATATGTCCAAATAGGAAAGGATGAAGTAAAACTATCCTTGTTTGCAGATGACATGATAGTGTACATAGAAAACCCTGTAGACTCCACCAAAAAACTCCTCAACCTAATAAGTGAATTTGGCCAAACAGCAGGGTACAAAGTCAATACTCAGAAATCAAAGGTATTTTTGTAAACCAGCAATGAAATAGAAGAAGAAATCAGAAAAAAATAGCATTCGATATAGCAACAAGAAAAATAAAGTAACTAGGAATAAATTTAACCAAAGAGGTAAAAGACCTGTATGCAGAAAACTACACAACATTGAAGAAAGAAATTGAGGAAGACCCAACCAAAATGGAAGCATATACCGTGCTCATGGAATGGAAGAATTAATATCATCAAAATGTACATACTACCCAAAGCAATTTACAGATTCAATGAAATCTCTATGAAGATACCAATGACGTATTTCATGGAAATAGAACAGACATTTCAAAATTTATATGGAACCATAAAC
This sequence comes from Pteronotus mesoamericanus, assembly GCF_021234165.1. NCBI lineage: Eukaryota > Metazoa > Chordata > Mammalia > Chiroptera > Mormoopidae > Pteronotus > Pteronotus mesoamericanus. Next base: position 3,065,743 of record NW_026555109.1, read on the forward strand.
GACCCTGAATAGCTGCAGCAATTCTGAGAAAGAAAAACAAAGTAGGAGGGATCACAATACCAGACATCAAACTCTACTACAAAGCCACTATTCTCAAAACAATCTGGTACTGGCACAAGAACAGACCCATAGACCAGTGAAACAGAATAGAAAGCTTGGAAATGAGCCCAGGTCTATATGGGCAACTAATACTTGACAAAGGGGGCAGAAGCATAAAATGGAGCAATAAAGCCTCTTTAACAAATGGTGTTGGGAGAGCTGGATGGCTACATGCAAAAAATTGAAACTGGATCATCAGCTGACACCATACACAAAAATAAACTCAAGATGGATAAAAGACTTAAATGTAAGTTGCAACACCATAAAAGTCCTAGAGGAGAACATTGGCAGGAAACTCTCAGATATCCCATGCAGCAATATTTTCACCGATATGTCTCCTAAAGCAAGGGACACAAAGGAAAGAATAATCAGGTGGGACCTCATTCAAATAAGAAGCTTCTGCACGGCTAAAGAAAACATCAGCAAAATGAAAAGGGAGCCAACCCTATGGGAAAATATATTCGCTAATGATACATCGGATAGAGGTTTGATCTCCAAAATATATAAAGAATTCACTTGACTCCACTCCAAGGAGACAAATGACCCAATAAAAAAATTGTCAAGGGATGTGGGCAGATGCTTTTCCAAGGAAGAGATACAGAGGGCCCAGAGACATTTGAAAGGATGTTTGGCATCACTAGCCATCAGAGAAATGCAGATCTAAAACACAATGAGGTACCACCTCACACTGGTCAAAATGGCCATCATAAACAGATCAACAAACAACAGGTGCTGGCGAGTCTGTGGAGAAAAGGGAACCCTCGTCCACTGTTGGTGGGAATGCAGACTGGTGCAGCCACTAGGGAAAGCAGTGTGGAATTTTCTCAAAAATTTGAAAATGGAACTGCCTTTTGATCCAGTGATTCCCCTGCTGGGACTATACCCTAAGAACACCAAAACGCCAATACAAAAGAACCTATGCACCCCAATGTTCATAGCAGCACAATTTACAATAGCCAAGTGTTGGAAGCAACCTAAATGCCCATCAGTAGATGATTGGATCAAAAAACGATGGTACACTTACACAATGGAATACTATTCAGCACAAAGAAAAAAAGAACTACTACACTTCGCGACAGCATGGATGGAAATAGTGAGCATTATGCTAAGTGAAATAAGCCAGGGGGTAAAAAACAAATTCCATATGATCTCACCTATAAGTGGAACCTAATCAACAAAACAAAGATGCAAGGAAAATAAGACGAGCAACACTGAAAAGAAAAGAAACCAACAGAGAGAAGGGGGGGGTAGGGAAAAAGGAAGGGAAGGGCAAGTCAAGGAGCATATAGCAAGGACTCATGGACAAAAGCAAGGGGAAGGGTTGAGGGAAGGAGGGGGGAGGGGGCAAGGGAAAGTGGTGGAGGAGGGCAGAGACAAATGTATTTGAAAAAAATATATAATAAAAAAATAAAAGAAATAATAGAAATAGGCAAGATATATACCAAAACAGATTTAGTTTCAACAAATAGTAAAGGTATGATTAACATCATTGTCACAGTCAGATTAATGAGAATTAAAAATACCCGTAATATCAATATTGGCAGCTCTGAAAGGAACTGGGTATTCATAGAAACTTTTCCTTCATCTTAAAGCAGTCCCTTTAGCATATTTTACAGTGCTGGTTGGGTGGAGATGTATTCTTTTAGCCTTGTTTTGTCTGGGAAACTCCTTATTTTGCCTTTCATTTTAATTGAGAGCCTTGCTGGGTAGAGCAGTCTTGGTTGCAAGCCTTTGCTTTTCATGACTTGGAATATTTCTTGCCACTCCCTTCAGGCTTGCAGTGTTTCTGTTGAGAACTTAGCTGCTAACCGTTTTGGGGCTCCCTTATATGTTACTACCTCTTTCTCTGTTGCTTGCTTTAGGATTCTCTGTTTGTCTTTGATATTTGCTATTTTAATGATGTGTCTTGGAGTGGGCCTCATTGGGGTCACCTTGAATGTGACCCTCTGTGCTTCCTGGACTTTGTGACTTTTTCTTTCCTTCAGTGAGGGAAGTTTTCCATCATGACTTTTTCAACAGGTTCTCTATCTCTTCCTCATCCTCTTCTCCTTCTGGTATCCCTATTATATGGATATTATTAAGTTTCAGGTTGTCCTGAAATGCCATTTCTCTAAATGCCTCTTTGTGTTTTTTAATTCTTTTTTTATTTTCTTGCTCTTTCTGGGAACTTTTTTCTACCTTGTCCTCCAACTTGCTGATTTGGTCCTCAGCTTAATCTAGCCTGCTTTTGATTCCTTCTCCTGTGTTCTTCAGTTCAGAAATTGTATTCTTCATTTCCTCTTGTCTCTTATTGATGGTTTCTATGTCCTTTTTCATGTTGATATAGTTTGCAGTAAGTTCCTCGTAGTTTCTCTGTAGTTTTTTATAATTCTCTCTGAGCTCACTGAGCTCATTGAGCTTTGTTAGAACCGTTGCTTTGAACTCAATATCTGATAGTTTACTTGCCTCTGTTTCATTTAGTTCTCTGTCTGGGGATTCCTCCTTTCCCTTCTATTGGGGCGTATTTCTTTGTCTTCCAATTATTTATGAGACTCTTCTATTTTGCTTCTTCTTCTTAAGTTGATCTGTCTTGATTCCTGACTTTGTGGTGTGAACTTCTATGGTTGAAAACCACTGTTTTCCCTTTCTGGATCTGCCTCTGATGATGTCAGATGTTGACCCTGTCTGAATTTAGGCAGTCTGTTCGAGACTTCCAGTAATCTACTGTTTGTGGCTATCTCATTCAGCTGTTAATCTATTCACTCTGTACTCAGCAGGGTGCCTTAGACAGCTCAGGGTGGGGCGGAGTCCCTCCTGGGGGTGGGGTTATTGGGTCCTCTCCTGTTGCTGCCATAAGGGGGAGGAGTCTGCACTGGGATCCTACCAGCTACTCTCTCTGCTCTCTCTCCAAAGCCTCTTTCCCCAGTCTCTCCTCAGGCATCTCTAGCCCACTCTGTCTCTACCTTTGCTGGAGAGCAGGGTAAGTGGTTGCAAATAAAAATTTTGTGTTGGCCCTATAGAAGAATCTTTGAGTCTCCAGCTGCCTGTCTCTGGCAGAGAGCATCCATACCACTTTTTGCAGCTGGCTGTTTTCTTTGTACTTTTGGGGCTCTGGTGCTGTGGGATAGAGATCCCCACTTTTGGTTTAGACTCTGCTCTTCTCAGGGGGATCCTATTGGCCATTTCCTTATCCTTCTGGTGCTGCTGCTCATGGGCGCCCCGCCCGCCTTCTCAGGTCTGTACTGCACTCCTTACCAGTTAGATTGCGCTAAAGCCAATTCTTCTGTCTCCAAGGTTACAAGGCTCCTCTCTCGCTATTGTTCAGTTGTTTGTTTCAGGTGATTTCTCCACAATTTAGTTGTAATTCCAAGTTGGTCCTGGGAGGAAGTCAGTGTGACTTCCACTCACTCCTTCACCATCTTGATTCTCCATTTTGTTTTCTGAACAACAGAAAAGAGATGGTGTACAGTCCTTCAGTTCTTTTATGGCTGAGCTTTCATTTCCCTGCTTGGTTCAGGAAAAAAATTACTTTCTCTTGAATTCTGGTTTGGGGGCATTTGGGGCATGCACTGCCCAGTCTGGGGCCAACCTAAGTATCTACAGGTTATTGATGGTGAGTCACTGCATGGTGGAGGCCAGACCTTTAAGGAGCCAGGTGGGCACAAGGTACACAGGATGTCTGTCCCTTGCTAGGCTCAAAGCAGCACAATTCATTTCTGTGCTGGCCAGCTGGCCCCCTGGTCAAAATTAGGTTAGAGAGAGGAGGAAGGAAGCCAGTTTTTGGTTTGGCCTACAGTGGTTATAATTAGTGGAATTGCTTTGCTGAATAAAAAGAAGAAGGAGACTTGTTTTCAGAATACTTACCTTCAGAAGATGGTCTTTCAAGTTTTAGGGTCACTGAGATCAGTTTTAACAGCAGAGAAGGTCAGCAAGCAGGTAGGCACTAGTAGACTCCTTTGATCCCTCTGTACAGCTTAACTCCTGCACCAGTTTCTCCTGGCTGGTCCTCCCTCCTCAGTCTTGGCAACCCTTCCTGTAAACATCACCTTTTCTTGATTGAGCCTACCTGTCCACACTGCATAGCCAAAGGAAGCTGAGGACAGTCCCCTTTATGACCTTTCATGTTCAGACAACAGAAATTCCTAAGTCGGGGAAATTTTGTTAGGGTAACTCTTGTCCAGACTATACAAGTGTTAAATGCCAGCAAGCTTTTTCATGACTGACAAAGTCTTCTCTCTCTTTGACCAAACTCTAGACAGGATTTTTTAGCCCTTTTTATAACTAAGTCCCAGTCTTTGGCCTTGTACTCTAGAGCCCAGTTGTAGCAAGAATGTGGTTAAGTCAGATCTTTCACATATGCTCTTCCTGGATATGTGATCAGATTCCTTGTATTCTATCATCCCCCAGGTGGTGATGTCTGATCACCTTGGCTTGCCTTCAGCAACAGTCTTCCTTGGTTAGCTTAACTGTACTGTCCTTATGATTCCGCTTAGTAATTTCCCATCTGTTGACCTCCACCCTGATCCTTGGCTATGCATTTCTGCTTGCCAGTGCTGTATTCAGAATTCAGCTGTTTTTGTATTGAAGGTTTTTTTTTTTTCCTTTTGCAATAGTTTCTTAAAGAAGTCTTTTTTTTTTTCTGCTTTATTATCCAACTTTGGTTTCCTTTAAAAGCTACAATACATGAGAACAAATATTTCAAAAATTTATATGGAAGTAGAAATGATCCTAAATGGCCTCAGAAATCTTGAGAAAGAAGAACAAACTAGGAAGGACCCTAATACCTCATATCAAAATATACCACAAGGCCACTGTAGTCAAAACAGTCTGGTACTGGCCCAAGGACAGACACACAGACCAATGGAACCAAATAGAGCACCCAGAATTAAACCTATGTCTCTATGGTCAATTAATATTTGACAAAGAGGACAGAAGCATAAAATGGAGTAAAAAGAGTCTCTTCAACAAATGGTGTTGGGAGAGCTGGACAGCTACATGCAAAAAAATGAAATTCAACCACCAACTTAACACCGCACACAAAAATAAACTCAAGACGGATAAAAGAGTTATATATAAGTCAGGACACCATAAAAGTCCTAGAGGAGAACATAAGTTGGAAAATTTCAGATATCCCACACAGCAATATTTTTGCTGATACATCCTCTAGGGTAAAGGAAATAAAAGAAAGAATAAACAAATGGGACTACATAACATTAAAGTTTCTGCACAGCTAAAGAAAACATCATCAAAATGAAAAGAGAACCAACCATATGGGAAAACATATTTTCTAATGATACCTAGGACAAAGATTTGATCTCAAAAATATATAAAGAACTCATACAATTCAATGCCAGGAAGACAAACAATCCAATTAAAAAATGGGCAAAGGGCCTGAACACTTCTATAAGGAGGACATAGAGAGGGCCCATAGGCATATGAAAGGATGCTTAATATCACTAGCCATAGAGGGATGCAAATTAAAACCACAGTGAGATACTACTTCACACCAGTCAGAATGGCTTTCATTAATAAATCAACAAACATTAACTTTCGGCCAAGATGGAGGTGTAGGTAGATATACTTTGCCTTTTTGTGCAACCAAAATAAGGGAAACAACAAATTTAAAAACAAAAAATAAATAGAAGTGCCAGAAAATTGAACTGTATGGAAGTCTGACAACCAAGGAGTTAAAGAAGAAACATTTCTAGACTGATAGGAGTGGCAGAGATGGGCAGCTGGGCAGAGAGGAGTCATGGCAAGGTGGCAGCTGGCAGACTGGGCAGTCCCACATTTGCACGTGGTTAAACATGGAGGAACAGCTGGGGACTGAGACAGACCATGAAACCCAGGGCTTGAGAGTGGAAAAGGAAAGCCTCAAAACCTCTGGCTGTAAAAATCTGTAAGGGTTCCAGCAGTGGGAGAAACTCCCAGCATAACAGGAGAGTTCATTGGAGAGACCCACAGGGCCCTAGAACATACTCAAACCCACCCATCTGGGAATCAGCACCAGAAGGGCCCAATTTGCTTGTGGGTAGTGGGGGAAGTGACTGAACACTGGCTGGGAGCCGAGCAAGTAGCATTGTTCCCTCTCAGACCCCTCCCCCACATACAGCACCACAATACAGTGACCTGGGCTGCCCCACCCTGGCAGATACCTAAGGCTCCACATCTTACAACATAGCAGGCATGCTGAGACAAAGAAATATGGCCCAAATGAAAGAACAGATCAAAACCCCAAAAACAGAACTAAGCAACTAATAGATAGCCAACTTATCAGATACACAGTTCAAAACACTGGTAATGAGAATGCTCACAGAAATGGTTGAGTATGATTGCAAAATAGAGGAAAAAGTGAAGGCTATGCAAAGTGAAATAAAGAAAAATGTACAGGGAACTAACAGTAAAGGGAAGGAAACCAGGACTTAAATCAATTATTGGGAGTAGAATGAGGAGACAAAAATTCAGCCGGAACAGAATGAAGAAACAAGAATTCAAAAAAATGAGGAGAGGCTTAGGAGCCTCTGGGACAACTTTAAACATCTCAGCATCTGAATCACAGGGGTGCCAGAAGGAGAAGAGGAAGAGGAAGAAATTGAAAACTTATTTGAAAAAATAATGAAGGAGAACTTTCCCAATCTGGCCAAGGAAATTGACTTCCAGAATATTTAGGAAGCTCAGAGTCCCAAAGAAGTTGGACCCAAGGAAGACCACACTAAGGCACATCACAACTATGTTACCCAAGATTAAAGGTAAAGAGAGAGAATCTTAAAAGCAGCAAGAGAAAAGGAGACAGTTACCTACAAAAGGGTTCCTATAAGACTATCAGCTGACTTCTCAAAAGAAACTTTGCAGGCAAGAAGGGGCTGGCAAGAAGTTTTCAAAGTCATGAAAAGCAAGGATCTACATCCAAGATTCCTCTCTCTAGCAAAGCTACCATTTAGAATGGAAGGGCAGATAAAGTGCTTCCCAGATAAGGTAAAATTAAAGGAGTTCATCATCATCAAGCCCATATTATGTTAAATGTTAAAGGGACTTATCTAAGAAAAAGAAGATAAAAAACTATGAATATTAAAATGACAACAAACTCAGAACTATCACCAACAACTGAATCTAAAGAAAATAAAAACAATCTAAGAAAACAATTAGAAGAGGAACAGGATCACAGAAATTGAAATCAGAAGGAGGTGGAAATGGGGGGAAAAGCACAGGGAATAAGAAGCATATTGGTAGGTACAAAATAGACAGGCAGAAGTTAAGAATAGTATAGGAAATGGAGAGGCCAAAGAACTTATATGTACAACCCATGGACATGAATTAAGGTGGAGGGTGATGTTGGTGGGAGGTGCTGCAGCAGGGAGAGGAATAAAGGGGAGAAAAAATGGGATAACTATAATAGCATAATCAATAAAATATATATTAAAAATAAATAAATCAACAAACAACAAGTGCTTGTGAAGATGCAGAGAAAAAGGAACCCTAGTACACAGTTGGTGGGAATGCAGACTGGTGCAGCCGCTGTGGAAAACAGTATGGAATTTCCTCAAAAAACTAAAAATCGAACTGCCTTTTGACCCAACTATTTCACTGCTGGGATTATACCCTAAGTATCTTGAAACAACAATTCAAAAGAACCAATGCACCCTTATGCTCATAGCAAAGTTATTTACAATAGCCAAGTGTTAGAAACAGTCTAAGTGCTCATCAGTAAATTAGTGGGTCAAAAACCTGTAGTATATTTTCACAATGCAATACTATGCAGCACAAAGAAAGAAGGAACCTCTACCTTTCATGGCAGCATGGATGGAACTGGAAAGTGTTATCCTATTCAAATAAACCAGGCAGTGAAAGACAAATACCATATGATATCACCTATAACAGGAATCTAATGAACAAAACAAACAAATGAGCAAAATAGAACCAGAGGTATGGAAACAAGGAACAAACTGACAGGGACCAGAGGGTTGGGGAGAGGGAGATAGGGGAGGAATGGAGGGGGAGGGCCTAATTAAAGAATAAGTATAAATGACCCATGTTTATAGACAACGGAGTGAGGATTGACTGCAGGAGTGGAGGATGGGCAGGGCAGGAGAGAGCAAAGGGGGAAAATTGGGACAACTGTAATAGAAAAACAATTAAAAAAAATAACAGAGAAAACCTACAATAGAGTCTAAAACCCATGCTTTAGTTATTGATGATGATGACTGGAGAGTTACCTTTCTTTGAATTGTTTTTACATCTCCCAAATTAATTTTTTTTACTGTTGCTTTTCTAAAGAAATCTATCCTTCCTATCCATGAAAAAAAAAATCCACTCAGACCAGTTTTGATCACCTAGTTGAGTTTTGCATGTCTAAAGCAAGCTTTCAGAGCAACTGGGCTCCCAGAACAGAGAGAAGGCTGTATTATAGTTTAAATTATTATATAGCAGTTGACAGTTTTGTTTTGATTTAAAGTCTTCTCTGTGATAATAGTATGGAATAGTATAGAATAGAATAGGAAACATGTTCACAGCTTATCTCTGGCTGTAAGCTTTTGAATGGCACTGCAGTTCAAAGCTAATCTTTGGGACAGCATTACTTTAAAAAAATGTGAATCTTTTCTGAGCTCTGGTAGGTTGTCATTCCTATATCAGACACAGTTTAGTTAAGAACAAGAATTCCAGTTTTATTTTTTCAGATATTCTTATGTGCAGATTCTGCACTGAGGACATGACTTTGACCAAATATGCCTATTTTAGATTTTCTGATGTAGTGTAATTAAATACTATTCTGTTATATTTGGATGGTTTATTGACATATGGATCAAAAGAGGTGAGAACAGTTACATAAAGACCTGCTTGTCCTAAGCTTAATTATGAGACATTAGAGTAAAGGAGTGAACTTGTGTCTGTGACTCTTAGAAAGCCCTTGGAGTCATATTTTTGATCACTTTTATTATACCAGGAATATTCTGTATTGCCTTTATTGGTTCACTTATTTCCTGTCCAAGAATCAAGAATGCTTTCCAGGTTTCACCTTGTAGTGCCTGTAATGTAAGGTTTATCTTCTTTCTCTAAGACCCCCAAGTGTCTTAGACTGTGCCAGCTGCTATAATAAATACCATGGACTGGATGGCTTATGAAAAACAGAAATTTCTCACAGTTCTGCATGCTAAGATATCCAATGCACTTGCAGATTGAGTATACACTGAGAACCTGTTTCCTGGTTGAAAATGGTTGTCTTCTCTTAGTGTGCTCACATGTTGGAAGGGACAAGGGAGCTCTCTGGAGCCCCTTTTATAAGGGCAATAATCACATTCATGAAAGTTCCACCCTCATACCTCATCATCCCCTGAAACCCTCCCACATTCTAATACCATCACATGAGGGGTCAGGATCTCAACATATAGCATTACAAAGATAGATAGATTTTTATTAAATACATGGAAATAACTACATTGCCATTGAAACTGGAAAAGCCGATGTATAGGCTGCCTGTCACCTACCAGACCCAATAAGTAGAGACAGGGATTGAATCTTTATGGACACTTTACTCAGATGGCCGACAATCTAAGAAGATGATGGGTTTGTACCCTAACAGATCGTTCCATATTTCCTTTCAAATCAGTCTTTTAATAGCAGATAACAAAGTGTGGTGAGGGGTTTGGAATTCAGGGAAAATTAGATTAAAAAAAAAACTGCAGCATTTTCACCGTGGGTGGTTAGATGTGCCCCAGGTGTCTGTTTCTCCCTGGAACACAATGGCTAGGATACCACCTTGATTGCTTATGGTCTCCTGTGGAGCACAAATTGCTGTGGTCTCCTGGGGTCAGGGTGGGCTGTACATGCAGTCCCTGAACAATAGCTTCTCACATGCATTAACTACTGTGTTTATTAACTACTACCTTAAACTAAAGTTTTCCAACTTTTGAGTCCCCCATCACCATGAGAAGTAAAGGGACTTGATTATAAGATGGTGGTGGAATAAGTGAAAGTTACACTGACCTTATCCCAGGACCAAATGGGAATTACAACTATATTAAGGAAAAATCATCCTGAATAACTAACTGAACACTAGCTGGAGAGAAGCATTTTAACCAAAAACAGAAAGAAAAAACTTCACCACAATGAAATTGGTAGGGAGTGCAGAGGAGGCACAAGAGGGCTGGCTGGGTTCCCACAGGTAGTAGCTAAAGTTCTGGAGAGACATTTCAGTGGCCATGGGTTTCTCCCTAAGTGAGGGGTCTAAACCCCAAGCTGAGCTCCCCAGCCTATAGCACGAGAACTGGGATAGGAACACAAATAATATCCAGCTGTGAAAAGGAGTGGGGTTTCTGTCTGCCAGGGAGAGATGGCTGGAGATGCAGAGAGCCTCTTAAAGGGCCAATGCACAAAATCTCATTTGCAGCCACTTAACCTGGGCACCAGCAGAGAGAGGGCAGGGTATACTAGAGACGTGTGAAGAGAGTCTGGGGAGGTGGCTCTGAAAAGAGAACTGAAGGAACAGCCACCAGGATCCTTGTGCTGAGTCATTTCCCATACTGCAGAAGCCCACCTTTCTTAAGCAGAGCACTCCCCTCTAAATGGCATTGGCCTGAGGGGAGCAATAAACCCACCCATAGGAATTCCTCTTGCCCATCCTGTGGTACTTAAGCCTGGTACTTCTGCTGAAGACTACAGCTGGACTATTTCAGAGACAAAACCTAACAGATGGACTTCAGACAAAGGCAGATCTCTGGGAGGTCTGAGACTTCAGATGACTCTCCCTCAGGCCTGATACTGGTAAAAGCCAGCCTTGGTGTGCAGCCTTGTTATTTATACACATACCAAGGCCCATAAGAGGGAGCCACAATCTGTGGATCATTGATAACTCTGAACAGGTTGCCTAGGGCCAGTCATAGGTGGTTTCTGACAGAAGGCTGCACCAGAGTCTTTGCAGATCTACCTAATACATAGAAACAAATACAAAGAGGCAGCCATAATGGGAAGACAAAGAAACAGGTCCCAAATTAAAGAACAAGAGAACTCTCCAGAAGTAAAACTAAATGAAATGGAGGCAAACAATGTATCTGATAAAGAGTTTACAGTGATGATTATGTGGACACTCAACAACGTGAAAAAAGACATAGAAACAATAAAAAAGTACCAGCCAGAAATAAAGAATGCAATATTTGAAATAAATAATACACTGGAAGGAATAAACAATTGGTTAGATGAAGCAAAGGATTCAATCAGCAATTTGGAAGACACGGTAGGAAAAAACGCCCAAGCAGAGAAAGAAAAAAAAAATAAAAATAAAAAATGAGGAGAGCTTAAGAAACCTTTGTGACCACATGAAGCATAACATAATCTACAACATGGGAATACCAGGAAAAGAGAGTAAGCAAAGTATTGAGAACCTACTTGATGAAATAATGATCAAAAACATCCCTAGTCTGGTGAAAAGAAAAGACACAGAAAAGAGTCCCAAACAAGATGGACCCAAAGAGGCCTACATAAAGATGCATCATAGTTAAAATGGCAAAGTTTAAAGACAAGGAGAATATCCTAAAAGCCAAAAGAGAAAGCAGGTAGTTACTTACAAGGGCTCTCCAAGTAGACTGTCATTTGATTTTTCAACAGAAACATTTCAGACCGGAAGGAATTGGAATGAAATATTCAAGGTGATGAAAATCAAGGACCTACAACCAAGGCTATTCTACCCAGCAAGGCTATAATTTAAAATTGAAGGAGATACTTCTGGCCAATATGGAGGAGAGGTAGACACACTTCACCTCCGTGTACAGCTATGGAAATAATTACAACCAGGTCTCAAAACTAAGAACACTCAGAACTGTCACAAAATTGAGCTGTATGGAAGTCACAACCAAGGATTTAAAGAAGACACATTCGTTTAGACAGGTAGGAGGTGTGGAATTGTAGGGATGGTTAGAGAGGTAGAGTGGCTCATAAAGGCAGAGACAGCCATGGTGGTGGAATGGATGGGAGGAATACCTTTTCAGTGAATGCTCCAAGCCCCAGGCCAGACCACATAGCCCAGAGTTCCAGCAGCAGGCAGATAGATTCCCATTACCACTGGCTGTAAAAACCAGCGGGGGTTGGGGTGGCAGAAGAAACTGCTGGATTTTCACTGCTTAAAGGGCCAGGATAGTCTTAGAATGTACACAAACCCAACTACTCCAAGATTCACCATCGGGACAGCAGGTGGAGGGCACCAGTTGCACATGGGAAGGGGGTGAAGTGGCTGAAAATGGGGTGAGTGCTGGGAAAACTGCCAGAAGGCAGGTGGCAGCATTGTCCCCTCTTGGGGACCTCCCCACACAACCACAAAACAGAGAAGTGGGTTGTCTTGCCCTGGCAATTACCTAAGGCCCCTACTCACAGTTTACAGGTGCCTCTTTTACATAGGCCACACGACTAAGACAGGAAGTAAAATCAGCTCTACTGAATACACAGAAACACAGATAGGAGGCTGCTTAATGGGGGGGGGGGGAGAGAAAAATGGACCAAATGAAAGAACAGAACTAACCCCAGGAAAAGAACTAAGCAAAATGGAGATAGCTAACCTATCAAGAAGGAGAGTTCAAAACACTGGTTATCAGGATGCTCACAGAACTCCTTGAGTGTGGAAAAAAATTAAAGGAGAAATGAAAGTCATACTAAGTGAAATAAAGAATAATCCACAGGGGACCAACAGAGAAGGGAAGGAAGCTGTTATTCAAACCAATGATTTAGAATATAAGGAAGAGATAAACATTCAACCAGAACAAAAAGAAGAAATAAAAATTCAAAAAAAGTGAAAGGCTGAGGAATTTCTGGGACATTTCCAAGTGTGCCAACATCTGAATCCAGGATGCCAGAAAGAGAGGAGGAAGAGCAAGAAATTGAGAACTTATTTGAAAAAACAATGAAAGAAAAGGTCCCTAATTTGGCAAAGGAAATAGACATACAAGTCCAGGAAGCACAGAGTCCCAAACAAGCTCAACCCAAAGATGACCACACCAAGACACTCATAATTAAAATGCCAAAAGTTAAAGATAAATACAGAATCTTAAAGACAGCAAGAGAAAAGCAGAGTTACCTACAAAGGGATTTCTATAAGACTATCACTGGACTTCTCAAAAGAAACTTTGCAGGCAAGAAAGGCCTGGCAAGAAGTATTCAAGGTTGCCCTGATTGCTGTGGCTCAGTTGGTTGGGCATCATCCTGCAAAGTGAAAGAAGTATTCCAAGTGATGAAAAGCAAGGACCTACAACCTAGATTACCCTATCCAGCAAAGCTATCATTTAGAATGGAAGGACAGATAAAGAGTCTCCCAGACAAAGTAAAGCTAACGAAGGACATCACCAGCCAAGCCATAATTACAGGAAATGTTAAAGGGACTTTTTGAGAAAAAGGAGGTCAAAACCATGAACATTAAAAGGGCAATACATTCACAACTATCAGCAACTGAATATTAAAAAAAACCCCAAAAAACTAAGCACAAAACAACCAGAACAAGAACAGAGTTATAGAGATGGAGATCATTTGGAGGGTTATCAGCTGGGAGGGGGAAGGAGGAGAATGGGGAAATGGTGCAGGGATTAAGAAGCATAAACCTTAGGAACAATATAGACAGGGGGAAGTTAAAAACAACATAGGAAATGGAGAAGCCACGGAACTTACATGTATGGCTCATGGTCATGAACTAACGGGGTGGGAGGTGATTGCTGGAGGGAAGGGGGTACTAGTTGGAGGTGGACAAAGGGAGAAAAATTGGACTAAATTTTAAATAAATAAAATGAATAAAATAAAATTTTATTTAAAAATTGAAGGAGAAATAAGGAGCTTCCCAGATAAGAAAAAGCTAAAAGATGTTGGTAACACCAAAGCAGTGCTGCAACAAATGTTAAAGGACTTGTTTTAAGAAGAAGGAAAAGAAAAAGGAGAAGAAAAGAAAAGACAGAGGGAAATAGTTTCAAAATAGAATAGCAATAAATGTGTATCTATCAATAATCACCTTAAATGTAAATGACTTAAATATTCCAACCAAAAGACATAGGGTAGCTCAATGGATCAGAAAACAAGATCCAAATGTATGCTGTCTCCAAGAGACCCATCTCAGACTGAAAGATCCACACATACTAAATTATTTTAGGAATGGAAAAAGATATTCCATGCAAAAAAGAAAAAAAAAAAAGCTGGGGTAGCAATACTTATATTTGACAAAATAGACTTTAAAACCAAGTCTATAGTAAGTGACAAAGAAGAATACTACAACAGAGACAAGAGGGAAGGAGGGAGGGGGGGCGGGGAAAAGGAAGGGAAGGGGAAAGTCAAGGAACATATAGCAAGGACTCATGGACAAAACCAAAGGGGAAGAGCTGAGGGAGGGAAGGAGGGAGGGGGCAAGAGAAAGTGGTGGGAGGGAGGCAGAGACAAATGTACTTGAAAAAATAAATTAAAATGAAATTAAAAAACAAACAAACAAACAAAAAGAATACTACATAATGATAAGGGAACAATCGAACGAGAGTATCTAACCCTAGCAAACATTTATGCACCCAATAGGAGCACCTAAATATGTAAAGCAAATCTAGATGGACATAAAGTGAGAGATTGACAGAAGTACAGTAATAGTAGGGGATACTTAAACCTCAATGACATCAATGGATACATCTTCCAGATACAAAAATCAAAAAGAAGGTAGTTGCCTTAAACAACGCACTAGATCAAATGGATATAATTGATATCTTCAGAGCATTTCATCCCAAAGCTGCAGAATATACATTCTTTTCAAGTGCACATGGAATATTTTCTAGGATATACTGATGTTAGGACATAGAAAATGTCTCAATAAATTTAAGAAATTGAAATATCAAGCATCTTCTCTGACCACAATGCTATGAAAATAGAAATCTATCACAAGAAGAACATTGAAAAACACAGAAAGACGTGGTAGCTAAATAACGTTACTGAAACTGAATGGGTTAACAATGAGATTAAAGAAGAAATTAAAGGATATCTTGAAACAAATGAAAATAAGAACACAACAATCAAAAATCTGTGGGACACGGGGAAAGCAATCCTAAGAGAGAAATTCATAGCATTATAGCCTATTTCAAACAACAAGAAAAAGTTAAAAAAAGTCCACTAACTTTACATTTAAAGGAGCTAGAAAAAGAACAAAAATAGCCCAAAGTGAGTAGAAGTTAGGAAATAATAAAGATCAGAGCAGAAATAAGTAAGATAGAGTCTAAAAATTGATACAAAAGATCAATGAATCAAAGAGCTGCTTCTGTGAAAAGATAAACAAGATTGACAGACCTTTAACCAGACTCATCAAGAAAAAAAGAGAGGACCCAAATAAATAAAATCAAAAATGAAAGAAAAGTCATAACAACTGACACCAAAGAAATACAAAGATTTTTAAGAAAATATTATGAACGACATGAACAACTATGTGCTAACAAACTGGACAACCTGGATGAAATGGATAAATTCCTAGAAACATTCAATATTCTAAAACCAAATCAGGAAGAATCAGAGAATTTGAATAGACAGGTTGCACATATTGAAATTGAAACAGTGATCAAAAAACTCCCAGCAAACAAAAGCCTGGGACTGAATAGTTTCACAGGGGAATTCTACCAAACATTCTGAAAAGAAATAACACCTCTCCTTTTCAAACTATTTCAAAAAAATTCAGAGAATGGGAGACTCCCAAGCTCATTTTATCAGGCCAGCGTTTTCTTAATTCCAAAACCAGGTAAAGACACTACAAACAAACAAAACAAAAATTTCAGGCCAATATCCCTGATGTACATAGTTGTTAAAATCCTCAACGATATATTAGCAAACCAAATACAGCAACACATCAAAAAGATGATGCACCATTATCAATTGAGATTTATTCTATGAATGCAAGTTGAGTACAACACTCGCAAATCAATAAATGTGATTTACCACAAAAAGAAGTGAAGGAAAAAAACACACATAATCATTTCAATAGATGAGGAAAAAGCATTTGGTAAAATCCAGCACCATATGATGAAAACTCTCAGCAAAGTGGTAATAGAGAGAACATACCTAAACATAATAAAGGCCATATGTAACAAACCCACTGTAAGCATCACACTCTATGGGCAAAAAATACAAGCATTCCCCTTAAGATGAGGAACAAGCCAAGGATGTCTGCTTTCACCTCTCTTATTCAACATAGTACTGGAAGTCCTAGCCACAGCAATAAGAGAAGGAGAAGATATAAAATACATCTAAACTGGAAAGGAAGAAGTAAAACTGTCTTTATTTACAGATGACATGATACTGTACAAAAAGAACCCCAAAGCTTCCTCCAAGTAAATACTAGAACTGATAAATTAATTCAGCAAAGTAGCAGGATACAAAATTAAAATGTAGAGATCAGTTGCATTTTTACATGTTAATAATGAACTAACAGAAAGGGAAATTAAGAAAACAATCCTATTCACAATTGCATTAACAAGAATAAAATACCTAGGAATAACTCTAAGGATGTAAATGGTCTGTATTCAGTAAATTACAAGACACTGAAGAAATTGAAGAAGATACAAATAAGTTGAAACAGTTACCATGTTAATGGATAGGAAGAATTAACATTATTAAAATGTTCATGCTATGCAAAACAATCTATAGATTCAATGTAATTCCTATCAAGATAACAATGATGTATTTCACAGAACTAGAATAAAAATGGAACGACAAAAGACCCCGAATAGCCACAGGGATCTTGAGAAAAAAGAACAAAGTTGGAGGAATCATGTTACCTAATATCAAACTATACCAGTACAGTACTGGCATAAAACAGACACATAGGCAGATAGAACAGAATAGAAAGATAAGAAATAAGACCACATCTTTACAGTCAGTTAATATTCAACAGAGGAAGCAAGCACATACAATGGGTTAAAGATAGTTTATTCCATAAATGGTGGTGGAAAAACTGACAGATGAAGAAAACAAACATGCAGAAAAATGAAACTAGACCACCTTGTTACACCACACTGAAGAATAAATTCAAAATGGATCAAAGACTTAAGAGTTAGAAGTGAAACCATAAAATTCCTAGAAGAAAACAGGCAGTAAAACCTAGAACGTTGCTTGTAGAACTATTTTATCTGATATATCTCTTCAGGCAAGGGAAACAAAAGAAAAAATAAACAAATGGGACTTCATTAAACTAAAAAGTTTTTGCACAGCAAAGAAAATCATTAAAAAAATAAAAAGACAACCCACAGAATGGAAGAACATCTATGCTGATTCCTCTGATAAGTGATTAATATTCAAAATTTGTAAAGAGCTTACAAAATTCAACACCAAAAAAATCAAACAATCCAATGAAATAATGAGCAAAGGGTGTGAATATACACTTCTCCAAAGAGGACATACAGGGTTTCAAGATGGCAGAGGAGTGAATGGAAATCACACTGACCTCCTCCAAGGCCAATCTGAAGTTACAACTAAATAGTGGAAAAATCACCCAGAACAAACAACTGAACAATAGTGAAAGAGGAGCCTTATAACCTCAGACTGAGAGAAAAATCAGTTTTAGCACAACCTGACTGGTAGGGAGTGTGGTTGAGACTGAAGAAGGCTGGCTGGGTGCTCATGGGCGATAACGCCAGAGGGATATTTAAACAGGCAGTTGGATCCCCCTGAGAAGAGTGGGGTCTAAACCATGAGCGAGGACCCCCAGTCTATGGCAACAGAGCTCAAAAAGTACAAGATAACAGCCAGCTCCGAAAAGCAGCAGGGTTGCTCTCTGCCAGAGACAGGCGGCTGGAGATGCAGAGTCATTTAAAGGGCCAACAGATTTTTATTTGCAGGCACTTACCCTGGGCTCTGGCAAAAGTGGGGGCAGAGTGGGCTAGAGACACCTGGGGAGAAAATGGGAAAGGAGGTTTTGGGGATAGAACTGAGGGAGCAGCGTGCAGGATCCCAGTGCTGACTCCTCCCCCATACAGCAGCAGCCATTTTGCTGAGGCAGACAACTCCCCTGAGCAGCAGCAGCATGAAAGGAAACAATAGCTCCATCCCAGGCAAGGACTCTGCTCTGCCCTGTGGTGCCTAAGCCTGACTGCTGAGTGCAGAGAGACTAGATTAACAACTGAAGGAGACAGCCACAGATAGTATATTCCTGGAAGTTTCGAACAGACTGCCTAAGGTAAAACAGGGTCAACATCTGACATCATCAGAGGCAGATAAAGAAACATAAAAACAGTGGTAAGTACTAGAGGCTATTGAGAAAATCTCCATTGTTGTCTTCTCCATGATTTGTGATATTTTCTTTACTACATAGCTTTTTAACGTTCATTTTGGGTCCATCAAGGCTGTGCATATTAAGTAACTAAATATTATACTAATAGTTTATTTCTCTTCTTCTAATAGTCTTGGTCTCTTTATAGACTATCAACACTGGTTCATTTGCTATTGATAGTATGATTGCAGGGGAGAGTTATTTTTGTGACTGTGGGTTTGTTTCCTGGGCTTTGTGGTTTTGTCTTTGCAGCACCTGCACAAACATACACAAGACTTGGTGGGAAGAGTGACTCTCAGTCAACCACCTGGAGGGTAGGACCCATCAAAGAAAAACCAAACAGCAATCAAAACCCAATTACTTACAGAGCCAACATAAAGGCATGAAAGGCATCCAAAAAGCATCAAGTTCAGGAGATCAAGGGGACTGCACCACTGAATCTTGCAGATCTCCTACCATGAGAGTTTACACCACAAAGTCAGGAAGTCAAGACAGATCAATTTAAGAAGCAGAAGCAAAAGAGAAGAGTCTCATAAATAATGGGAAGACAAAGAAACAGCTCCCAAATGAAGGGAAAGGAGGAATCCCCACAAAGACAACTAAATGAAATAGAGGCAAGTAAGCTATCAGATACTGAGTTCAAAACAATGGTTCTAAGGAAGCTCAATGAACTCAGAGAGAATTACCAAAAACTGCAGGGAAACTATGAGGAACTTGCTGAAGACTATATCATCCTGAAAAAGAACATAGGAACTATCAACAAGAGCCAAGAGGAAATGAAGAATACAATTTCTGAATTGAAGAACACAGTAGAAGGAATCAAAAGCAGGCTAGAAGAAGCAGAAGATTGAGTCAGTGAGCTGGAAGATAAGGTAGAAAAAAGCTCCCAGAAAGAGCTAGAAAATGAAAAGTGACTCAAAAAGAATGAAGAGGCATTTAGGGAAATGCAGGACAACCTGAAATGTAACAATATCCATATAATAGGAATACCAGAAGGAGAAGAAGAGGAGCAAGGGATAGAGAATCCATTTGAAAAAGTAGTGATGGAAAACTTCCCTATTTGGAGGAGAGAAAAAGTCACACAAGGCCTGGAAGCATGGAGTGTCCATTCAAGAAGAACCCAATGAGGCCCACTCCAAGACACATCATCATTAAAATGGCAAATATCAAAGACAAACATAGAATCCTAAAGGAAGCAAGGGAGAAACAGGGAGTAACATAGAAGGTGGCCCTGTTACAGCTAGCAGCTGACTTCTCAACAGAAACACTACAGCCAGAGGGAATGGCAAGAAATTTTCCAAGTCATGAAAAGCAAAGGCCTGCAACCAAGACTGCTCTACCCAGCAAGTCTCTCAATTAAAATGGAAGGTGAAATAAGGAGTTTCCAAGACAAAAGAAGGCTAAAAGAATACGCCACCACCAAACCAGCACTGCAAGATATGCTAAAAGGACTACTTTAAGAAGATGAAGAAAAAGAGTGAGAAAGAGAGGAACATAGGTACAAAGGGAAAAGAAGAAAAAGTACCTATCAATAATAACCTTAAATGTTAATGGACTAAATGCTCCAATCAAAAGTAGTCCAAGCAAATGGACATGAAAGAAAAGCAGGGGTAGCAATACTTTTATCAGACAAAAGTAGATTTCAACACAAAGGCCATAAAAAAAGACCCAGAAGGACACTTTACAATACTCAAAGGAAGACTCCATCAAGCATACATCAACATTGTAAACCTATATGGACCCAACATAGGAGCACCGAAATATATAAAGATAATCTTGGAGGACTTCAAGAAAGATATAGACAGCAACACACTGAGAGTAGGCAATGTCAACAGTCCGCTGTCAACAATAGATAGATGGTCCAAACAAAATATCAACAAGGATATTTGGAACTGAACGATGCATTAGATCAAGCAGATTTAACTAATGGATATAGAACCTTTCCTCCCAAAGAAGCAAAATGCACATTCTTTTCAAATGCCCAATGAAATATTTTCAAAGATAGATCACATGATAAGACACAAAACAAGCCTCAACAAACTCAGGAAAGTTTAAATCATAACAAGCATTTTCTCAGACCACAAGGGTTTGAAACTAGAAGGAAATCTCAAGGAAAAATCTCAAAAATATTCAAAGTCATGGAGGTTGAATAGCATGCTATTAAACAATGAATGGGTCCATAATGAGATCAAAGAAACCAAAAAGTTTCTGGAAACAAATGAAAATGAACACACAAGAGTCCAAAACCTTTGGGACACAGCAAAGACATTCTTGGGAGGGAAGTTCATAGCAATACAGGTCTTTTTAAAAAAGATAGAAATATTTCAAATAACCAACTTTACCCTATATCTTCAAGAACTAGAGAAACAACAAACAAAGCCCAGAGCAAAAAAAAAAAAAAAAAAAAAAAAAAAAAAAAGAAGAAGCAAGACATCCAGATGGTCAATAAACACATGAAAAGATGCTCAATGTCACTAATCATCAGAGAAATGAAAATTAAAACCACAGTGAGAGACACCTCATGCCTATCGGTATGGCTATCATCAATAAATCAACAAACAACAAGAGCTGGCGAGGATGTGTAAAAAGGGGAACCCTTTTACACTGTTGGTGGGAATGCAGATTGTTGCAGCCATTGTAGAAAGCAGTATGGAGATACCACAAAAAATTAAAAATGAATCTGCCTTTTGAGCAGCAATCCCACTTCCAGGAATATATCCAATGAAATCCAAATCACTAATTCAAAAAGACCGTAAGCATCCCTATGTTCAATTCTGTGTTACTTACTAATGCCAAGATCTGAAGCAGTCCAAGTGTCCATTAGTAGATGAGTGGATAAAACAATTATGGGATATTGGTACAATGGAATACTACTTGGCTGTAAAAAAGAAAGTTTTACTCTGCAAAAACATGGGTGGACCTGGAGAACATGATGCTAAGTGAAATAAGCTGGTCAGAGAAAGACAAATACCATATAATTTTGCTCATATGTGGAATTTAATGAACAAATTGAATTAACAAGTGAAAAGACACAGGCTCATAGACGGAGAACAGGATGACAAGTATGGGGGTGGGGTTGGTTAGGGGGCAGAGGGACTGAGCAAAATGGAAAAAGAACTCATGGACATGGACAAAAGTGTGGTGATTGCAGGGGGAAGGGAGGTATAAGGGGAGTAAATGGTAATGGAAAAATACAATAAAAATTTTAGAAAAAGAAGTAAAGGGACTCACGGCCTTGGCCAGGTTGTTCAGTTGGTTAGAGCACTGTCTGCATATACTAGGGTTGCAGGTTTGATCCCCAGTCAGGGCACATGCACAAAACAACCAGTGAATATATAACTAAGTGGAACAATGAATGGATGTCTCTCTCTCTCTCTCTCTCTCTCTCTCTCTCTCTCTCTCCCCCCACACCTTCCCTTCTACATACTCCTCTAAAATAAAAAAAAATAAAGAAGTAAAAGGACTCAGTGAAGGCACTTTGTTCAAATTAGTTTTGCAGATAAAGCCTATCAATATACAGTACAGTGTTTTCTACAGACTCGTCATCCTCAAGTTCCCTTGTTAATTTGTTAGCATATAACTCAATAAATTTTTCATAGGGTGTTTCCTATTAATTCTAAAGAGAGATTTAGAGTAGTACAGTATGCAATAAGTGTTTCCTTGCAGTTTTCCCAACATTTGCCTAATAAATTCTAGAAAGGAAAGATAGCTGAATATTAAAGGATTTTTTTCCCTAGAGCTGTAAGTAAAAACACTAATCACAGTTAAATTACCCATTTTACTTCCATTTAGTCCTACCACAATTGATTCCATTTTCTGCTGGCTCTTGGGTCAGCAGTTGGCTGTCAGTTACCTGCTCTGGGCTCCAAGAGTTCTGGACTCTTCATTCTCTGGGATAGTCTCACAGGTGGTGATGTAACTTCACAGTAGCATCATTACTATGTGGAACAATGCTCTCCTGAGGCTCTGATTCCTTTGATTTTCCAGATCAATTCCTGATGTGTACCTTGTAGCAGAGACATAAAAAAAGGGGGAACCACATTTTTGTGATAAAAATGAATGATTACAGTTAATTTATTACAGTAGTGTCAAAGAAAACTAGCACTAGTATCTACTCCGGTATCTACTAAGCTCAACTCCAATAAGACAAAAGTGGCTGAGGTTTTTAAAGGGAGAACATAAAGGGAAAAGGAGCTATGGAAAATTAAAAAGCAGGGGGTACAAAAAAGATGCTAGAGGGAATACGGGGAAATGGAAAACTGCAGGAGAGTCAGCAGAGAATTACAGAAAAAGGTTTGGCAATGTTGTTTGAGAGAAATGTACATTTTGACATTTGGTAGCATTGTGTTTTCTTGGGCAAAAACTCAGCATTAAGGGCTGGGGCCACCTTTAGGGGCATGGTGAAGTACAAGTATGAAGTTCAGCCAGGCCCCTTAGTACAGTGTTCCAACAGTTCTTTGCGCCATGTGGGAGTTCACTGTAACAGCAATGAAAGAATGGAAGTGAGTGAAATTCAACTATTTTGTAATGGCTAATTATCCTGAGGGTAAAAATATTTATGTCATCAAGGACACTAATAATTCTCTGGGACTTTCTGACCAAACCAGTAAAGAATATTTTAAATATAAGGATATTTTAAATTGAGGGAGGAAATCTTAAAAATGAATTTGTTAGTAAGCTAATCTTTACATTTCAGTGTGTGATTGCTCTGATCCATCCTGATAGGTCTATGATGGCACAATAATTCATATTAATAACCTAGGTATAATTTTACATACTTAGTGATATGGGGAATTGAGTCTCTCTTTGACTTCGTAGTTTTCATACTGTTGACTTGGTAAGCAGATCACCTCACACAACAGTACTGAGTTATTTGAAAATTTGGAGGATGCCAATGCTGATTGTTTTAGCATCCTTACTTATTCCTAAGGTTGCTGGGATAGGCCTAGTCACACATAAGATTTCCTGCCCTACTCTGCACATCTTTCCTAGTCCTAGGATTCTGGCTCTTAACTGGTGCCTGGAGCATTCTCAGGATAAGGCTGATGTATCTAATTTCTAAAGATTTAAGGATATTTTCTGCCTTCCTGACTTATTTCCCAACCCTTCCCTCAGGGTCCTACCCTCTATTTTTAGGTCAGCCAATGAAACAGTTAACTCCCAGGGCCCATCAGGAAGGGCTTAGACATTCGTATAAATCCAGTCTTCTCATTTTTCATATTTTTGATGCTTTGCCATCTCTAGGCCTTTTTGACTCTGGAGGGACTGCCCCTTCCAAGGTTTGTCTTTCAATTACTAGAGATAGCAAATGACTTACCTGTGAGTATGCCTTTCGTATGAAAACCAACCACTCCACAGTGCATACCCCGAGCCACCTCATTTATTGAGCTCTTACATCCAAGCCACTATTTACTTGCTCTACTTATCCCAGGGCCAGGTATGGGACAACTACGGACAGTCCCTACACCTAAGAGGCTGCTGAAATTTTTCAAACTAGCCAATCCTAAGCCTGTTTACCTTGCTTTGTATATTCCTTCCCACAGAAACCACAATGAAGGCTCTTCTCACAGATCCTATATTTCTCCCTTGCTCCCTAACCCTCTTGACCAGGCTAGTTCTCCTTGTGTGGTCCTGCATCATTGGACGTGTTTCCTTCTCTTGGGTTCTCTGAGTATAACAAACTATCCCTTCAATGGTAATCATTCCTAACCTGTTGGCCTCACCATATCTGAACAATAATAAAATGTACATTTTAAAACCATGGTAGAAATACCAGGTGTTCCTACCTCCTATGAAAATGTTGTGGGAATCAAATCCCCCTCCCATCTCAAATGAAGAAAACTACTTCTCTCTCTTTCCACATCAGCTCTTCTACCCCCACCTTGCCAATGACCCAAGGAAAGTAAGGAGGAACTTTCTGTAATAACAAGAAAATTCTAAGAATTTCATCCCACCAGGTAAGATTTGGTAGTCTACCCTGATGTGTTTCTATTTTTAAATCCTCTTCCTGTTTTTGTTTTTATTGTGTATGTTTAAGGCATATAACTTGATGATTTGATATATCTATACATTGTAAAATAATCACTTTAAACTAATGAACATCCTCACTTAGTTTGTGTCTGTGTTTGTGTGTGGGTGTGTGTGTTATGAACACTTAGGATCTACCCTCTTAGCACATGTTAATACAGCATTTCAAGTACAACATGGTTACCTATAGTCACCATGTTGTATATTAGGTGTCTGGAACTTATCCCTTTTTGGTAACTAAAACTCTGTATGCTTTCACCCACATCTCCTCATTTCCCCTCCCCCTAGCTCCTAGTAACTAATATTTGCTCTCTTCTTCTGTGAGTCTGGCTTTTAGATCCCACATATGAGTGAAATTGTACAGTACTTATCTTTCTGTGTCCGGCTTGTTTCTGTGTTTGTCCTCCAGATTTGGCCATGTTGTCACAAGTGACATTTTTTTTTAAAGCTGAATTATATTACATTGCATGTATATACCACATTTTCTTTCTCCATTTATCCATTGATGGGCATTTAGGTTATTTCCATATCTTAACTATGAACATTGCTTCAATAAACATAGGACTACCAGAAACTCTTTGAACCCAGACATGAGAAATGGTTGTACCAATTTACATTCCCATCAACACTGTACCAGGGTTCCCTTTCATCACATCATCACCAATATTCATTATATATTTTTAATTTTAATAATAGCCATCCAAACAAGTGAGGGCTTTAATTGGACAAACAATCCAATTAAAATATGGGCAAAGGACCTGAATAGATAATTCTCCAGGATGGACGTTATGAAAAATGTATCTCATTTTGATTTTGATTTTCATTTCTCTGATGGTTGGTGATGTGACCTTTCCTTTTCTTGTACCTTGTGGCCATTTGTTTGTCTTCTTTGAAAAAACATCTATTCAGGTCCTTTACCCATTTTAAAATTGGATTTATTTTTTTGGTATTGTGTTGTATGTGTTTCTTTTTTTTAATTTTTAAAAATTGTTCAAATACATTTGTCTCCATTTACCTGCCACCACTTTCCCCTGCCCCACCCACCCCTACCTCCCCCTGTCAATCCTTCCTCACCTTGGCATCGTCCATGTGTCCTTCATACCTGTTCCTTGATCTGATCCTTCTCCTTCGCTATCCTGCTCCTTCCCTCCCTCCCTCCCTCCCTCCCATCCCTATCAGTTTTTGTCTTTTTCAATGTGACTGGTCATATTTTCCTTGCTTGCTTGCTTTGCTGGTTAGGTTCCACTTATAGGTGAGATGATATGGTATTTGTCTTTCACCATCTGACTTATTTCACTTAGCATAATGCTCTCCAGTTCCATCCATGCTGTCGAGAAGGGTAGTAGCTCTCTTTCTTTCTGCTGCAGAGTATTCCATTGTGTAAATGTACCATAGTTTTTTGATCCATTCATTTGCTGATGGGCACTTAGGTTGTTTCTAGCACTTGGCTATTGTAAATTGTGCTGTTGTAACATTGGGGTGCATAGGTTCTTTTGAATTGGTGTTTTGGGATTCTTAGGGTATAATCTCAGCAATGGAATCACTGGGTCAAAAGACAGTTTGATTTTTAACTTTTTGAGGAAATTCCACACTATTTTCCACAATGACCGCACCATCTGCATTCCCACCAACAGTGGACTAGGGTTCCCTTTTACCAAGACTTTGCCAGCACCCATTTTTTGTTGCTTTATTTATGATGGCCATTCTGTCCAAGTGAAGTGGTATCTCATTGTGGTTTTAATTTGCGTTTCTCTGATGGCTAGTGATGATGAGCAACTTTTCATATGTCTCTGGGACTGTGAATGTCCACCCCGGAGAATTATCTATTCAGGTCCTTTGCCCATATTTTAATTGGATTGTTTGTCTTCCTGGAGTGGAGTCATGTGAGTTCTTTACATCTTTCAGAGATCAAATCCCTGACTGAGGTATCATTGGCAAATATATTTTCCCATAAGGTTAGCTTCCTTTTCATTTTGCTGATGTTTTCTTTAGCCATGCAGAAGCTTCTTATTTTGATGAAGTCCCCATTGTTTATTCTTTTCTTTATGTCTCTTGCTCTAGGGGACATATTGGTGAAAATATTGCTGTGTGGGATATCTGAGAGTTTGCTGCCTATGTTCTCCTCTAGAATTTTTATGATATCATTATTTATATTTAAGTCTTTTTTCCATCTTGAATTTATTTTTGTGTATGGTGTAAGTGGGTGGTCAAATTTCACTTTT
The DNA here is from genome assembly GCF_021234165.1 of Pteronotus mesoamericanus. Taxonomy (NCBI): domain Eukaryota; kingdom Metazoa; phylum Chordata; class Mammalia; order Chiroptera; family Mormoopidae; genus Pteronotus; species Pteronotus mesoamericanus. The sequence continues at coordinate 3,092,320 of NW_026555109.1, forward strand.
TTGCATGTACATGTCCAGATCTCCCAACACCACTTGTTGAAGAGGCTATTATTACTCTATTTTATGCTTCTACACCCTTTGTCAAATATTGGTTGACCATGGAGACATGGGTTTAGTTCTGGGCTCTTTATTCTGTTCCTTTGATCTATATGTCTGTTCTTATGCCAGTACCAGACTGTTTTGATTACAGTGGCCTGGTAATATAGCTTGATGTCAGGTATTGTGATCCTTCCTGCTTTATTTTCCCTTTCTCAAAATTTCTGTGGCTATTCAGGGTAATTTACGGTTCCATATAAATTTTTGAAATGTTTGTTCTGTATCTGTGATATACATCATTGGTATTTTAATAAGGATTGTGTTGAATCTAAAATACTGCTTTGGGTAGTATGGACATCTTGATGATGTTAATTCTTCTAATCCATCAACACAGTATAAGCATCCTTTTATTTGTGTTTTCCTTAATTTTTTTTCAGTCCTGTATAGTTTTCTGTGTACAGGCCTTTTACCTCCTTGGTTAAGTTTATCCCTAGGTACTTTATTTTTCTTGTTGCTATAGCAAAGGGGATTTTTTTCCTGATTTCTGCTTCTGATATTTCATCTTTGGTATACAAAAATGCCTTCAATTTCTGAATATTGACTTTGTATCTTGCTTTTTTGCTAAATTCACTTATTAGGTCAAGTAGTTTTTTGGTAGAATCTATGGGGTTTTCTATGTACACTATCATGTCATCTGCAAACAGTGATAATTTTACTTCCTCCTTTCCAATTTGGATGCTTTTTATTTTTTTTCTTGTCTGATCAATGTGGCTAGGACTTCCAATACTATGTTGAACAGAAGTGGTGAAAGCAGACATCCTTGTCTTTTTCCAGATCTTAGTGGGAAAGCTTTTACATTTGCCCGTTGAGAATGAGGTTGGCTATAGGTTTTTCATATATGGCCTTTATTATATGGAGGTATGCCCTCTTTACTTCCACTTTGCCGAGGACAAAAGAAGGCTCAATCTATTCACTCTGCATTCAGCACGGTGCCTTAGACATCTCAGGGTGGGGCGGAGTCCCTCCTGGGGGCAGGGTTATTGGGTCCACTCACGCTGCTGCTGTATGAGGGAGGAGTCCGCACTGGGATCCTGCTGGCTACTCTCTCAGTTCTCTTCCCAAAGCCTCTATCCCCAGTCTCTCCTCAAGTGTCGTCAGACGTCTCTGTACCCCCTTAGCCAGGGATCTACTGTCTGTGGCTGCTACTCTGCACTCAGCAGCCAGCTTAGACAGCACAGGGTGGGGTGGAATTCCACCCGGGGGTGGAGCTATTAGGTCCTTTGATGCTGGTGCCACTCAGGGGGAGTGGTCTCCACCTGAGCAAGATGGCCTCTGCCACATGGGGGATGAATCAGCACCAATATCTCACTGGCTACTCTCTCAGTTCTCTCCCCAAAGTCTCCTTCCCCAGTCTCTCCTCAGGTATCTCTAGCCCACTCTCCCCTGCCTTTGCAGACCAGGGTAAGTGGCTGCAAATAAAAACTTATGCATTGGTCCTTTAAACAGTTCTTGGCATCTCCAGTGGCCTGTCTTTGGCAGAGAGCAACCCTGCTGCTTTTGCAACAGGCTGTTTTCTGTGTACTTTTTGGGCTCTGGTGCTGTGGGCTAGAGATCCCCACTTTTGATTTAGACCTTGTTCTTCTCAGGGAGATCAAACTGGCCATTTTTCAATATCCTTCTGGTGCTGCTGCCTGTGGGCACCCCGCCTACCTTCTTGAGTCTCTATCATACTCCTTACTCCTCACCAGTTAGATTGCACTAAAGCCAATTCTTTTGTCTCTGAAGTTACTAGGCTCCTCTCTCGCTATAGTTCAGTTGTTTGTTCCAGGTGATTTCTCCACAATTTAGTTGTAATTCTAGGTTGGTCCTGGGAGGAGGTCAGTGTGACTTACACTCACTCCTCCACCATCTTGATTCTCTGTTTCCAGAAACTTTTTGATTCCTTCTTTGATCTCACTATGGACCCATTCATTGTTTAATAGCATGATATTCAGTCTCCGTGAGTTTGAATGTTTTTGAGTTTTTCCCTTGAGGTTGGTTTCCAGTTTCAGGACATTGTGATCTCAGAAAATGCTTGCTATGTTTTCGATTTTCTTGAATTTGTTGAGGGTTGTTTTGTGTCCTACCATGTGGTCTGTTTTTGAAGATGTTCTGTGTGCATTTGAAAAGAATGTGTATTTTGCTTCTTTGGTAGGAAAGGTTCTATATGTATCAGTTAAGTCTACTTTATCTAATGTGTCATTCAGTTCCATAATATCCTTGTTGAAATTTTGTTTCAAAGATCTATCCATTGTTGAAAGTGGGGTGTTAAAATCCCCTACTATCAGTGTGTTACTGTCTATATCTTTCTTGAAGTCCTCCAAGATTTTCCTTATATACTTGGGTCCTCCTATGAGGGTGAATATAAGTTTACAATGTTAATTTCTTGATGGGTTCTTCCTTTGAGTGTTTTGAAGAGTCCTTCTGGATCTCTTTATGGCCTTTGGGTCAAAATCTATTTTGTCTGATGTAAGTATTGCTACTCCTGCTTTTTTTTTTTTTTTTTTTTTGGGTATCCATTTGCTTGGAATATTTTTCTACATCCCTTTATTTTCAGTCTGTGTAGGTCCTTTGTTCTGAGGTGGGTCTTTTGTAGGCAGCATATGTGCAAGTGATGTTTTCCTATCCATTCAGCTATCCTATGTCTTTTGAAAGGGGCATTTAATCCATTTACATTTAAAGTTATTATGGATAAGTACTAATTCATTTTTTTCATTTTTAACTGTGATCCTCTCTTTTTCACCCTTTTTCTTTACCTTCTTAAAGCAGTCCCTTTAGCATATCTTGTAGTACTCCTTTGGTGGAAGTGTATTCTTTTAGCCTTCTTTTGTTTGGGAAACTCCTTATTTTGCCTTCCATTTTAATTGAGAGCCTTGGTAGGTAGAGTAGTCTCGGCTGCAGGCCCTTGCTTTTCATGACTTGATTATTCCTTGCCATTTCCTTCTGGCTTGTATTGTTTCTGTTGAGGAGTAAGCTGCTAGCCATTTCGAAGCTCCCTAGTATGTTACTACCTGTTTCTCCCTTGCTGCCTTTAGGATTCTCTGTTTGCCTTTGATATTTGCCATTTTAATGATGATGTGTCTTGGAGTGGGCCTCATTGTGTTCCTCTTGAATGGGACCCTCTATGCTTCCTGGTCTTGTGTGACATTTTCTCTCCTCCAGTTAGGGAAGTTTTCAATCATTATTTTCAAACAGGTTCTCTATCCCTTGCTCCTCCTCTTCTCCTTCTGGTATCCCTATTATATGGATATTATTACGTTTCAGGTTGTCCTGCATTTCCGTGAATGCCTCTTCATTCTTTTTGAGTCACTTTTCATTTTCTTGCTCTTTCTGGGAGCTTTTTTCTACTGTGTCCTTCATCTCGCTGATGTGATCCTCTGCTTCATCTAGTCTGCTTTTGATTCCTTCTACTGTGTTCTTCAAAGCAGAAATTGTATTCTTCATTTCCTCTTGTGTCTCATTGGTAGTTTCTATTCCTTTTTTTCATCGTGTTATATTTTGCAATAAGGTCCTCATAGTTTCCCTGTAGTTCTTGGTAATTCTCTTTGAGCTGACTGAGTTCATTGAGCTTCCTTAGAACCGTTGTTTTGAACTCAATATCTGATAGTTTACTTGCCTCTATTTCATTTAATTCCCTTTCTGGGTATTCATCCTTTTTCTTCGATTGGGTGGTGGTTATTTTTATTCCCATTATTTGTGAGACTCTTCTTTTTGCTTCTGTTTCTTAAATTGATCTGTCTTGACTTCCTGACTTTGTAGTATGAACTTCTATGGTAGGAGACAGTTTTTTTTTTTTTTTACTTTTTTCTTTTTTCTGGATCTGCTTTTGATAATATCAGCTGTTGTCCTTGTGTGACCTTAGGCAGTCTTTAAGAGACTTCCAGGAATCTTCTTTCTTTGTCCGTCACCTCCAGTTGTTAATCTAGTCACTTTGCCCTCAATAGTCAGTCTTCGGCACCTAAGTGTGGGGCAGAGTCCCTCCTGTGGGCAGGGTTATTATGTCCTTTTATGCTGCTGCCACTCAGGGAAGTACTATGCCTGAGCAAGATGGCTGCTTCTAATAGGGAAGGAATTAGCACTGGGATCCCCTTGGCTACTCCCTCAGTTGTCTCCCCATGGCCTCTGTCTTCAGACTTTCTTCAAGTGTCTCTACACCACTCTGCTTCTCCTTTAGCCAGGGATTTACTTTCTGTGACTGCCACTCTGTAGTCAGCACCTACTCCTGCGCAACAGGCCATGGCCGAGCTTCCTCGAAGTGTGGCTATTATGTTCTTTCATGATGATGCTGCTCAGGAGAGTGGTCCACCTGAGCAAGATTGCTGCTGCTGTATGGGGGAGGGTTCAGCACCAGGATACCCCTGGCTACTTCCTCAGTTCTCTCCTCAAAGCCTCTGTATCCAGACTCTCCTCAAGAGCCTCCTGGGGGTGGGACTATTTATTGTCTTTTCATGCTACTGCTGCTCAGGGGAGTGGTCTTTGTGAGCAAGCTGTGAGCAAGCTGGCAGCTGTGGATTGGGGTGTGAGTCAGCACCGGGACCCCTGGCCACTTTCTCAGTTCTTTCACCAAAGCCTCCTTCGCCAGTCTCTCCTCAGGCAGCTCCAGCCCACTCTTCCCCTGACTTTGCTGGAGACTGGGTAAGTGGCTGCCACTACAAATTTTTTTTGTTGGCCCTTTAAATGGCTCTTTGATCTCCAGCTGCCTTTGTCTGGCGGATTGCATCCCTATGTTTTTCACAGCTGGCTGTTGTCTCTGTGCTTTTTGGGCACTGGTGCTGTAGGCTAGAGATCCCCGCTTATGGTTTAGAGCCTGCTCTTATCAGGGGGATCCAACTGGCCATTTCAATATCCCTCTGGTGCTGCCGCCCATGGGCACCTAGCTTACCTTCCTGGGCCTCTACTGCATTCTTTACCAGTTAGGTTGTGCTAAAGCCAATTCCTCTGTCCCTGTCCAAGGTTATAAGGCTCCTCTCTTGCTATTGTTCAGTTGTTTTCCAGGTGGTTTCTCCACCATTGAGTTATAATTCCAGATTGGTTCTGTGGGGAGGTCAGTGTGACTTCCACTCACTCCACCACCATCTTGGAAGTGCAGTTGTATGCGTTTCTTACATATGTTGGTTTTCAACCCCTTATTAGGTATATGGCTTGAAAGTATTTTTTCCCATCTGTAGGTTGCCTTTTCATTTTGTTGAATATTTTCTATCTTATGCAAAATCTTTCTAGTTTGATGTGGTCTTATTGTTTACATTTGCTTTTGTTGCCTGTGCTTTTGGTGTCATATCGAAAAATCATTTCCAAGACCGGTGTCAAGAAGCTGTTCTATGCTTTTATCTAGGAGTTCTTTGATATCAGGCCTTTTGTTTAAGTCTTTTATCTGTTTTGAGTTGATATTTGTGTGTTGTGTAATATACAGGTCCAATTTAATCTTTTCCATGTGGCTCCCAGTTTTCCCAGCATCATTTACTGAAAACCCTCTTTTTTCCCCTTTGTGTATTCTTAGTGCCTTTGTCAAAGTTTAGTTGACTGAATATGCCTATGTATATTTATAGGGTTCTTATTTTGTTCCACAGGTATAACTGTTTTTATGCCAGTACCATAATGTTTTGATTACTATAGCTTTGTATTATAATTTGCAATGAGGAAGTGTGATATCTCCAACTTTGTTCTTCTTTTTCAAGATTTCTTTGGATGTTCATGACTTTTTTTTGTGGTTCCATATGTGTTTTAGGACTGCTTGTTCTGTCCCTGTGAATTTTGCTTGAATGGGTCTCTGAGACCTTTCACTGGACTCCCAGGTTCCCACTGATGTATATCAATGGGTGGTTATCAAAACTTATGTTTCTGTGAATGTGTGAGCGCTGGAATATCCTATTTTATTATCTTGTTGATGTCATCTTTTCAAATCCCTTCTTTATACTTATTAAGAATAGTATTAGATTTGGAGTTGGAGGCTACACTGCTTTGTGTCCATCTGATTCTGTGAGCTTTTATGAGACCCAAAGCCTCAGCATTTTATTTTCTACCTTTATTTATAAGAATTTTGTATTATATTACCTAATTCCTCTGATACTGTTTTCTTAGGTTTTAACATTTAAAATTTCATGCTCTTATGGACATTAGAATATTTCAGTTATGAACAGAAACAAAACAATTTTATATATATATAAAAACTATATATATTTTATATATATAAAGTTTTTTTATATATATAAAATATATTGAGAAAATACTCTAGAGTATGGCAGTTTTACAGCTTATTTTATACATTAGAATCAAAGGAGGGGCCACAACAGGGTCACATGAAAATTCACTGGTGATAGATTAGGGAGGCAGGAGAGAACGAAGCAAAGGAAGTCTCTGAAATTTGATAGAAAATAAAAGAGAGACACATACTTCTTTTACATTGGTGGGTACAAGATAGTTAACATTTACAGTACATAGAATTAGACTGTGGGCAACAAGATAACAATGAGGAGTTCTGTGGTCACCTGCTGTGGTGGGAGGTTGTGCCATGGGAGGTCTGGAAAAGGAGATTATTCTTACATTTCAAACATATGTTATTTTAGATGCAGAAAGAGCAACTGACAAGCTGATTTAAGGTAAAGACTGACCTTTGTCAAGGAAGATAGCAGCCTAGGACATGACTACCCATCATGACTTGTTTTTACTTAGGAGTTTGTATGTTCAGACCATTGTATGTGATTACATTTGACCTCTGAGTTTCTAAAGTCCACCATGCAGGCATTCCCTGAGCTTTTCAGGTTTAGTATGTGGCCCCCTTTCCATCCACACTCTGATAATACTTAAGGAAATTCTGTTGTCTGCAGTAATGTAAACAGACAAAAAAAATGGAGGTTTGTCACCACAAAAGCCAAACTCATGAAGCAGCTGCTGTTGTAAAGGAAAAAAATGTTTTATTTGGGTCAGTGTGACCTGGGAGAATGGCAGACTCCTGTTTCAAAGCACACCTACTCTTTCTACCATGGAAAAAGTCCAGTCGTTCTCAGCAAGGCCAACACAAAGGCCAGTGTCCAGAGTCCCTGTTCCATTTTAAAGTTCAGTCCTTTGGAGCCGACTAGAGGCTGCTAGGTGGTCATAGTCTCCATCTAGGTAGCTTAGCTTGTCCTCCCGTGTTCATTTCAGGTTCCCTTCTGTAGCCTGTGTGTAGAGCCTGCACAGCCATGAGCCACATGTCTGCTAGGGCCACGAGGTCATGTACTCCTGGGACAGCATGCAAATGCACTGGCCAGTGCATCACGAGATGGGCAAGAGAGAGCCACGGAAGCTCCCTCCTGAAGATCATGGGCAATGTGCACCATGTGAATCCAGGTTATGAGCAAGAGTGAACCCCAAGCGTGAAAGATAGCCTCTTTGTTCCCCTGTCATTCTGTTAACTTGGGTGTGGGACAGACCAGGTGCTTCCTCAAAACGACCAATCAACTTCCCAAACTTTCCACTCTTTGCGTGGGTCCACCTCTTAACAAATCCCTTCTTTTCCCAGACTAGACTGACAAGCCTCTTTGGTCAGTACTTCACCAGTGCCATTTTGACTTCTATGGCACGTGTCCGACCCCCAATATGGTAAGGAGGGAAGGGGGAAGGACTTTTTCTCTGTCCATTTTTCTTTCTAGCTCTTCATACTTGGGCCCTATACATTGATATTTCTAGGTTTCTGCACATTCAGTCTAAGAACCTCCCCTGCCACCATCTTGGCCAATGGAGGAGACTTCCCAGCACTCTGGACAGACTGTTTACTGATAACTGTAACTTCCAGTAGCCTTAGTTCATTCTGGGATTTAGTGCTCAAATCTATGTCTTTGCACAGATTTTTGTTAATGCTTAGAGTTGCAGCATATCACCACAAACTCTTAATGATGTCAAATTGAAAACAAATATGAAGTTAGTAGGGAGCGACTTTTTTCCAAAGGATTATTGCAAGAGAGAGAGAGTGGGGGGGGGGGTAAGGAGAGATAAAATAATAACCATAAAGTCTGTACGTATCTTAAAAGTTAGGCAAAGAGGATTTTTTTCTTTTGTAGGGAGTAGCAAACAAAGCTAGATGTACCTGGCGTAAGGAAATACTTGACCCTCAGGCCAGCTCAGTCTATTACTCAGGCTGAAGATAGGCCAAAGTTAAGGGGCCTGGAAGAAGGAGAAAAGCCTAACTGAAGTTTGGTTTAAAAGAATTTTGTACTGGTATATAATTGAGCACAAGCCATTTAGCTAATCTTTTATGAGGCCAAAGATGGAAATTGGGGAGTCTGTCTGGCCTTGTCATAGGCTAACGGAGGCAGAGGTGGGAGGGCATCTGTGAGTCATATCTAAGTCACATAAGGAAGTGGGTACTTTGTAGTAAGCCACAAAGAGTGAAGAGTTTCCTTAACCTGCACTATTTTCTGGGATCACTGGGTTCAAGTAAAATCCAGCATTGCCAGTGGTTATGCTTATCAGTGAACTGATATGTTTATAAGTGTGGTATGCCAGGTCATGTGCTAACTTACCTGGGAGAAGACAGATTCTAATCAGCTAAAGCAGAGTGATGTTATCAAAAAGAAAGCCAACAACCAGGGTGATTATACTCAGCAAAGCCTTTTGTTTAGGGAGATAGATTGTTTTGGAAAGAGAACAACTCTCCTGAAACCAAAGTAGGAACAGACCAAGACCTATTCATTGCTAAAGAAGAACAAAGTCATGCTTAATAAGGCAATGTTAATGCAGAATTATGAGTGGGGCTTAGATAGGGAGTGGGTGATGATTTCTTTTTTTATTTTATTTGTATGTATTTTTTAAAAAATTAAAAAAATTTATTGTTCAAGTAAATTTGTCTCTATTTTACCACCACCACTTTCTCTTGCCCCACATGCCCCTACCTCCCATCCTCAAGGAAATGGGTGATGATTTCAAAGCTGGGAATGGGTAACATGCAAGAAAGGTTACATTTTCATTTTACTTTTGGTGTATGTGCAGTATTGTTTATTTATGATGTTCATTTCTGGTCTGCATTTGTTCAAGTACTTGCAAATGAATACTTATTTCACATGTATAAGAAATGAGGTGGTTCTGCATGTATTCTTGGTTGTTAAAACCTGAATTCATCTCACAGCTAATAAAATTAGAGCATAGTCCAGAAGAATACAAAATCTCCTTTTTGGGTTTGCTCCTCTCTAACCAGTGACAGGAATAGCAAACCAAGTCTAGGTCAGCTTCTATCATCTATCTTACAACTTGTGCCTCTAATATCATAAGCTTCAAGTGATATATACAAACTGTAAAGACAACCTGACACACTGTTCTTTAAATGTATTTGTTATTACATAAACACTTTTTGTTTTATGCAATTAAGTAATTATTTTATAAAGAGGACTTTTAAGATTCTATTTGTCTATGTTGATTACTAAGCTTTGACTACATGCACTTGAAAACAAACTTTAAAAAAAAAATGTAACTCATCTTTTATATTTACATGCTCATAGATTTTCCTATGCAATATTTTTGTAAAAGTGGATGGGACCTTTATTTTGAAGTCTTTTTCTGTGCTGTTCTCAAAGACATTTTCTCCTCTCTCTTTCTTTCTTTGTTTCTCTCTCTCTTTCTCTCTGTTTTTCTGCCCTGGTACATTTAATCTTTCATATTCCTTAGCTTCAATATACATGAATGGTGACTGAATAAATTAAGGTTAAGCATACTGTTTTGTTCTTCTAAAGTCTGTATTTATTGCTGTGATTTATCTGACAATTTACATAAAGTGCTAGTTAATATAGCTGAAATTATTAATTCTTCAGAGAATGAGATGTTCAACTGTTTCCACAGCTCCAGGCAGTTTTTCCACATTGATATTCAGGAATTACACAGACCACAACTTGCTTTTGGAATTAAAATTCATCATTGGTGCAAATTTTAAGGAAGTCTCTATATTGTACTCCTATTTAATCAAACATCACATTTCCTCATTAAAATATCAGCATCCATAATGAAGTACTCTGCTTTATAATTTAAAATGTCCCACTATGTTGAATGCACATTTGAACATTTAAATGTAATTCTGCTAATGTACTGATTAATTTATGTTATTCTCTTCCACTCACATGGCAGATTTTAATTGCAATTAGTTAGCTGCTGTTGGGTCTCAGCATGCCAAAGGCTAGGGGAAAATCTGATCTTCATGGGCCAATTACCAGGATTTTTGAGCAGGGCTGGTATTAGAGGGAGAGAAGGAACCATCAAAGTTTTGAGTCTTAATTCTCCTGGTAATAGCTATGCTTGGGGCGGGGTTGAGGGGCAGCATTTGCTCTGAGGAAAAAAGCCAAATAAATGGGAATTATCTGAGTACTATAATACAATTAAGCTGTCACAACAACTCTGGGGACTGATCTTTTGTACTCTTTCCACGTCTGTTGCAAATGCTTGGGGGTTGTTGTAGCAGGGAACATGTTCTCACTAGTGTCCTGGGCTTTTGATGTGGGCGATGTACAGCTGTAACAAGGCATGGGGTACAACACCCGCCTTTCATTCAGTGTTGTTGAGCTACAAATTCATGTAATTAATTTTAAGAAGGCATTGCTTTGATCTTCATAAATATGCCCAGGATTCAAATGGAAAACCTTGAGGGGCATTTTCTCAGGAGGATGATGATAGGGCCAGAATGCAATTTCATTAGGGTCTACTGCTTGTCTGTAAATGAGCCCGCCCCCTGCCATCCTTTATTTTAGCAGCTGCTATTACCAGCTGCACTGCTATATTATGCAGAAAATCTGCTTGCTTACCCTGCAAACAAACTGCCTTGGTTCAATGAGCTATTTGTAATACTACGCTGAACTTTGCAATATACTGCTATAATTTGGTTTAAAGCACTTTAGTTTTTACACTGGTGATATTATCTTAACTATAGGGAACTGGTCTTTATAAATGAAATGGAAACATAGTCTCTGCAGTATTCATTATTAGTGAGGTACAGAGGAGGGAGCTCTGGCCCCTTGAACTTGGATTCTAGTCCTATTTCTGGCACTTCTGATCTCTCTGGATCTCAATGCTCTCAGCTAATGAATGGGGATAATAACTTGGATTTTAGTCCTTGAACTTGGATTCTAGTTCTACTTCTGTCACGTCTGGTCTCTCTGGACCTCAATGTTTTCAACTAATGAATGGGGATAATAAGGAATGTTTCCTAGCTCAGGATTGTTAAGTGGGGCACATGACAAATGTAGGTAAAAGAGTTTTGTCAACATGAGATTGCGACACAGGTTTAAACCTTGATGTTAGAGTAGTTTTCTACCTTCCCTTTCTGTTGTCAGAATGATTTAAAAGTCTAACAGAAATGCTGTCTTAGAGAAATGAAATAAAAACTGCTATTCTCTGTCTTTGGTATATTATTTCTAATAACCTAATAAATAATAGAGTTAAAGAGTAAGTTTTTTATGCCTATTATTTTAATTTTTCAAATACATTTGTCTCCATTTTACCACCACCACTTTCCCCTGCCCCACCCATCCCCACCTCCCATCCTCAATCTTTCCCCACTATGGCTTTATCCATGGGTCCTTTATACTTGTTCCTTGACTTGATCCTTACCCTTTTTTCCCCTTTACCCTGCTTCCTACTCCATTTTGATTAGTTGGTTTGTTTTTTTCTTTCATTGTTGCTGGTTATATTTTCCTTGTCTTTTTATCCACCCCGAGTTTATTTTTGTGTATGGTAGAAGTTGGTCATCAAATTTCATTATTTTGCATGTACATGTCCAGATCTCCCAACACCACTTGTTGAAGAGATTTTTTTACTCCATTTTATCTGTCTGTCCCCTTTTTAGAATAATAGTTGACAAAGAGACATGGATTTATTTCTGTGTTCTTTATTCTGTTCCATTGGTCTATGTGTCTGTTCTTATACTATTACCAGACTGTTTTGATTACAGTGGCCTTATAATATAGTTTGATGTCAGGTATTGTGATGCCTCCTACTTAGTTCTTTTTTTCTCAAGATTGCTGCAGCTATTCAGGGTCATTTATGGTTCCATATAAATTCTGAAATATTTGTTCTATATCTGTGAAATACATCATTGGTATTTTAATAGGGATTGTGTTGAATTTATAAATTACTTTGGGTAGTATGGACGGTTTGATGATGTTAATTCTTCCAATCCATGAACACAGTTTATGCTTCCATTTATTTGTGTCTTCCTTAATTTCTTTCTTCAGTGTTGTGTAGGTTTCTGAATATAGGTCTTTTACCTCTTTGGTGAAGTTTATTCTTAGGTACTTTTTTTCTGTTGATAGTATAGCAAATAGGACTTTTTTCCCGTGGAATTTTGATTCTGGTATTTCAGAAACTGTTGTTGTAAAAAATGACCTCTATTTCTGAATATTGACTTTGTATCTTGCTGTTTTGCTAAATTCACTTATTAGGTCAAGTAGTTTTTTGGTGGATTATAGGGTTTTCTAAGTACACTATAATGTCATCTGCAAACAATGACAGTTTTACTTCTTCCTTTCCAATTTGGATGTCCTTTATTTTTTTCTCACCTGATCACTATGGCTAGGACTTCCAATACTATGTTGAATAAAAGTACTGAGAGTGGACATCCTTATCTTGTTCCAGATCATAGTGGGAAAGCTTTTAGTGTTTGCCCATTGAATTTGATGTTGACTGTAGGTTTTTCATATATGGCCTTTATTATGTTGAGGTATGGCCCCTTTATTCCCACTTTTCTCAGTGTTTTTATCATAAATGGGTTCTGTACATTACTGAATGCTTTTTCTGCATCTATCAAGATGATCATGTGGTTTTTGTTTTTCCTTTTGTTTATGTGATGTATTACATTTATTGATTTGTATATATTGAACTATCCTTGCATCCCTGGGATGAATGCCACTTGATCATGGTGGATAATCTTTTTAATGTATTGCTGGATGCAGTTTGCCAATATTTCGTTGAGCATTTTAGTGTCTATGTTCATCAGTGATATTGGCCTGTAGTTTTCTTTCTCTGTAGCGTCTTTATCTGGTTTTGGGATTAGAGTGATGCTGGCTTCATAAAAAGAGTCTGGAAATCTTCCCTCATGTTGGATTTTTTGGAATAGTCTGAGAAGGACACGAGTTAGCTCCTCCTTAAATGTTTTGTAAAATTCTCCTGTGAAACCATCTGGCCCAGGGCTTTTTGTGTGCCAGGAGTTTCTTGATTACTGCTTCAATTTCCCCAGGTCTTATCCCACAGAAATACAAAGGATTGTAAGAAATTACTATGAACAATAATATACCAAGAAATTTGAAACCCTCAAAGAAATGGACAAAATTCTAGAAAAGTATAATCTTCCAACACTGAATGAAGAAGTAGAAAGCCTAAACAGACTAATTCTTGAAGATGTAGGGTTAGGTTGATATATTGAAATATTCTACCTTTTATAGATAGACCTGTATTGCTATGAAACTTCCCTCTCAGGACTGCCTTTGGTGTGTCCCATAAGTTTTGGACTGTTGTGTGTTCATTTTCATTTGTTTCCAGAAACTTTTTGATTTCTTCTTTGATCTCATTATTGACCCATTAATTGTTTAATAGTGTATTATTCAGTCTCCATGAGTTTGAATGTTTTTGAGTGTTTTCCTCGAGGTTGGTTACTCATTTCAAGCCCTCGTGGTCTGAGAAAACGCTTGTTATGATTTCAATTTTCTTGAATTTTTTGAGGCCTTTTTTGTGACCTATCATGTGGTCTATCTTTAAAATTGATACGTGTGCATTTGAAAAGAATGTGTATTTTGCTTCTTTGGGATAATGGTTCTATAGACGTCAGTTAAGTGTGCTTGATCTAATGCATCATTCAGCTCCAAATATCCTTGTTGATATTTTGTTTGGAACGTCTATCCATTGTTGACAGTGGGGTGTTGAAATCCCCTACTCTCAGTGTGTTGCTGTCTATATCTTTCTTGAAGCCCACCAAGATTATCCTTGTATATTTGGGAGTTCCTATGTTGGGTGCATATATGTTTACAATGTTTATTTCTTCTTGATAGATTCTTCCTTTCAGTATTATAAAGTGTTTTTCTGGGTCTCTTTTTATAGTGTTTGTTTTGAAATCTATTTTGTCTGATGTAAGTATTGCTACCCCTGCTTTTTTTCCCCTGCCCATTTGCCAGGAATATTTTTTCCATCCCTTTACTTTCAGTCTGTGTATGTCCTTTGTTCGGAGATGGATATCTTGCAGGCAGCATATGTGTTGCTCATGTTTTCTAATCTATTCAGTTATCCTATGTCTTTTAATAGGGGCATTTAATCCATTTACATTTAAAGTTATTATGGATAGGTACTAATTCATTTTTTTCATTTGTAACTGTGATCCTCTCTTTTTCACCCTTTTTCTTTACCTTCTTAAAGCAGTCCCTTTAGCATACCTTGCAGTAGTCCTTTGGTAGAGGTGTATTCTTTTAGCCTTCTTTTGCCTGGGAATTCCTTACTTCCCTTTCCATTTTAATTGAGAGCCTTGCTGGGTGGAGCAGTCTTGGCTGCAGGTTCTTGCTTTTCATGACTTGGAATATTTCTTGCCATTCTCTTCTGGCTTGTAGTGTCTCTGTTGGGATGTCAGCTGCTAGCTGTATGAGGACTCCCTTATTAATACCTGTTCCTCCCTTGCTTCCTTTAGGCTTCTCTCTTTGTCTTTGATATTTGCCATTTTAATTATGGTGTGTCGTGGAGTGGGGACTCTATGGATTCCTCTTCAATGAGACCCTCTGTGCTTCATGGACTTGTGTGACTTTTTCTCTCCTCCAAATAGGGAAGTTTTCCATCATTACTTTTTCCAACAGGTTCTGTATCCCTTGTTCCTCTTCTCCTTTTAGTATCCCTATTGTACAGATATTATTATGTTTCAGGATGTCTTGCATTTCCCTGAACCTCTCTTCATTCTTTTTGAGACTTTTTTCATTTTCTTTTTCTTTTGGGGGCTTTATTCTACCTTGTCTTCCAGGTCACTGATTCGATCCTTGGCTTCATCTAGCCTGCTTTTGATTCCTTCTCCTGTGTTCTTCAATTCAGAAATTGCATTCTTCATTTCCTCTTGCCTCTTATTGATAGTTTGTATGTCTTTTTCATGCTGATATAGTTTCAATAAGTTCCTCATAGTTTCCCTGTAGTTTTTGGTGATTCTCTTTGAGCTCACTGAGCTCACTGAGCTTCCTTAGAACTGTTGTTTTGAACTCAATATCTGATAGTTTACTTGCCTCTATTTCATTTAGTTCTCTTTGTGGGGATTCCTCCTTTACCTTTGATTGTGGGGTGTTTCTTTGTCTTCCCATTATTTGTGAGACTCTTCTATTTTTCTTCTGTTTCTTAAATTGATCTGTCTTGACTTCCTGACTTTGTGGTGTGAACTTCTATTGTAGGAGACTGCTTTTTATTTTTTTCTTTCTTTCTGGATCTGCCTTTGATGATGTCAGCTGTTGACCCAGTCTGACATTAGGCAGTCTTTAAGAAACTTCCAGGAAATTACTGTCTGTGTCTGTCTCCTCTAGTTGTTTATCTAATCACTTTGCACTCAGCAGTCATGGCCAGGCCAAGTCCCTCCTGTAGGTGGGGCTATTGTTTCCTTTTACGCTACTGCCTCTCAGGGAAGCAGGGAAGTAGTATGCCTGAGCAAGATGGCTGCTGCTGTATGGCTGAGGAATTAGCACTGGTATCGCTCCAGCTACTCCCTCAGTTCTCTCTCCACCGCCTCCATCTCCGGACTTTCCTCAGGCATCTCTAGACCACTCCGCATCCTCTTTTGCCAGGGATCTACTTTCCGTGACTGCCGCTCTGTACTCAGTATTCAGGCTTGCCCAACACCCGGCCAGGGCTGAGGCTCCTGAAGGTGGGGCTATTGTGTCCTTTCACAGTGCTGCCCTCAGGGGAATGGTCTCCCTGAGCAAGATGGCTGCTGTCTTATTGGAGAGGAGTCAGCACTGGGATCTCCCCAGCTATTCCCTCAGTTCTCTCCCCAGCGCCTCTGCCTCCAATCTCTCATCAAGTGATTCCAGACCATCTATGTCCCTTCCAGCCAGGGACCCACTATCTGTGACTGCCTTTCTGCACTCAGTACCCAGGCCTGTGCAATAACTGCCTGGGGCAGAGCCTCCTGGGGGCAGGGCTATTGTGTCCTTACACGCTGCTTCCACTCTCCCCCTGCTTATTTTGTACCTACTATTGATGCTGTTTATACACTGTACCTTTCCTCCCATTCTTCCCCCTCACCTCGCCTCTGTTTTACTGCTCATAGTTTTTGATCTTCTTTTTCTTAGATAAGTCCCTTTAACATTTCATATAACAAAGACTTGGTGATGATGAACTCCTTTAACTTGACCTTATCTGGGAAGCACTTTATCTGCCCTTCCAGTCTAACTGATAGCTTTGCTGGGTAGAGTAATCTTGGATGTAGGTCCTTGCCTTTCATGACTTTGAAAACTTATGTCAGCCCCTTCTTGCCAGCCAAGTTTCTTTTGAGAAATCAGTTGATAGTCTCATAGGAATCCCTTTGTAGGTAACTGTCTCCTTTTCTCTTGCTGCTTTTAAAATTCTCTCCTTATCATTAGTTTTGGATAACTTAATTATGATGTGCTTTGGTGTGTGCTTCCTTGGGCCCAACTTCTTTGGGGCTCTCTGAGCTTCCTGGACTTCTGAAAGTCTATATTCTTTGCCAGACTGGGGAAGTTCTCCTTCATTATTTGTTCAAATAAGTTTTCAATTTCTTGCTCTTCTTCTCCTTCTGGCACCCCTATGATTAGGATGTTGGATGGTTTAAAGTTATCCCAGAGTTTCCTCAGCCTCTCCTCATTTTTTTGAATTCTTCTTTCTTCATTCTGTTCTGATTGAATGGTTTTCTCTTCCTTCTGCTTCCAGTCGTTGATTTGAGTCCTGGTTTCCTTCCCTTTACTGTTGGTTCCCTGCATATTTTCCTTTATTTCACTTTGTGTAGCCTTTGCTTTTCTTCCATTTTACAACCATAGTCAACCAATTTAGTGAGCATCCTGATTACCTGTGTTTTGAACTGTGCATCTGATAGGTTGGCTGTCTCTTCATTGCTTAGCTCTGTTTTTTGAGTTTTCATATGTTTTTTCATTTGAGCCATATTTCTCTGTCTCAGTGCACCTGCTACTTTGGGAGGGGTAGAGCCTTAAGTATTCACCAGGGAAGGGCAATCCAGGTCACTGAGTTGTGATAGTGTATGTGGGGGAGGGGTCCAAGAGGGAACAATGCTGCTTGTTGGACTCTCAGCCGGCTTTCAGTTACTTACCCCGCTGCCCAAAAGCAAATTGGTCCCTTCTAGTGTTGATTCTCAGGTGGGTGTGTTTGTGTTCATTCTAGGACCCCATGAATCTTTCCGACACACTCTCCTGTGAGGCTGGGAGTTACTCCTGCCTCAGCCCCCACAGGTTTTTACCTCCAGAGGGTTTGAGGCTTATTTTTCCATACTGGAACCATGGATTGGGCAATCTGTCTAGCTCTCCAGCTGTTCCTTTGGTTTATCTGCATGCAAATGTGGGACCACCCAGTCTGCCAGCCACTACCTCACCCACTTGGTCCTCTAGCTACCACCTTGCTGTGCAGCCTCTCCAGCCCCACTGCCTGTCTCCTGTTCCTCCTACTGGTCTTGAGGAATGTTTCTTCTTTAACACCCTGGTTGTTGGACCTCCATACAGTTCAATTTTCAGGCAGTTCTGGTTATTTTTTCTTTTTAAATTTGTTGTTGTCCTTCTTTTGTTTGTGCAAGGAGGCAAAGTATATGTACCTATGCCGCCATCTTGGCCAGAAGTTCTCCCCTTTTTATTATTTTCAATCTATTGTTCCTTTTTCATTTATTTTTGGTGCTTTAATTTTTCTTTCACATCTCCTAATTTATTTTTTATCTGTGATTACTCTATCATTCCCTTCTTCTTTCATTTTATTATTTTTGTTAATTTTTCTGTGTTCCTTTCCCCCATTTTTTCTCTTTCAGTTCCTTACTAGTATTAATTCTCTTCCTATTTTTCCTTTCTTAATCACTTTTTTTTCCTTTGGTCTTCTTAAGTTCTTTTTCTTTATCTCCTTCCTCTTCTATTCCATTTCTCTTTCCATTTTAATTATTCTTTGCTCTCTTGTCATTGCTATTGCTGCTATGGTTGGAGGGAGGATTGCTTGTATAGGTGTTTTTGTGTTGTTTTATTTTGTTCTGCCAGGACCTATACAACAGTATATAAGATGTGGTGGGAGATGAGACTCTCAGTCAGCTAGCCACAGTTGATTTCCCACCAATGTACTGGCCAATAACAATCAGGACCCAAATATAAGAGGAGAGTCTACATAAACCACACTGAGGACATTCTTACAGCTTCCAGATCCAGGATATCAAAGAACTTGCATCACTTGGTCCATCAGGACTCATAACACACAAGGCTACTCCACAAGACACAGAGTCAAAGCAGACCAATATAGTACATACAAACAAACACAAAGAGACAACTAAAATGGGGATACAAAGAAACAACCCACAGATGAAAGAAAAGGAATCTTCAGGAAAAAGAGCTAAATGAAATTAAGACAAGCAATTCATCAGACATGGAATTCAAAGTAATGGTTATAAGGATGCTCAAGGAATTTAGTGAAAATTACAGGGAACTTATTTGGGAACTATATCAGCATGAAAAAGGACATAGAAACCTTGAAAAAAACAAGTTGGAAATGAAGAATTCAATATCTGAAATAAACAATTCAAGAGAAGATATCAAAAGCAGTCTAGACAAAACAGAAGATCAACTCAGTGAGTTGGAACAAGGTACGAAAAAACCCTGTCAGAGCAACAAAATAAAAAAAGACTCAAGAATAATGAGGATAACTTAAGGGAGCTTTGGGAAAACATGAAACATAACATTTGCATCATAGGGGTACCATATGGAGAAGAAAGGGAGCAAGGATAGGAAACCTGCTTGATGAAATAATGAGAAAAAATTTCCCTAATTTGGTGAGGAAGAGAGTCATGAAGGTTCAGTATGCACAGAGAGTCCCAATCAAGGAGAATCCAAAGACACGTCATAATTAAAATGTCACAATTTACAGACATAAAGAGAACATTAAAGGCAGCAAGAGAGAAATAGCTAGTTACATAAAAAGAAGCTCTGATAAGTCTATACACTGATTTCTCAACAGAAACACTATGGGACAAAATGGATTAGAATGAAATATTCCAAGTAATGAAAACCAAGGACCTACAACCAAGACTACTCTATCCAGCAAGGCATTCATTTAAAAAAGAGGGTGAAATAAAGAGTTTCCAAGATTAAGAAAAAAAAAGGTTAAAGGAATACATTTGCACCAAACCAGCAATGCAAGAGATGCTAATGGGACTGCTTTAAGAAGAAGAAATATAGAGAGAAACAAAGTACAAAGAGGAAAATATCAATGAATAAATACATATCAATAATAATCTTAAGTGTAAATGGAGTAAATGCTTCAATCAAAAGACACAGGGTAGCTGAATGGATAAGAAAACATGACCTGCAAATATGTTTTCTGAAGAAGACCTACTTCAGAACAAAAGATTCACACAGGCTGAAAGTGAAGGGATGGAAAAAAATGTTCCATACAAATGGACATGAAATAAAAAAACTGAGATAGTAGTTCTTCTATCAGACATAACAGACTTCAAAACAGAGATCATAATGAGAGACAAAGAATGTCACTACATGATACTTAAGGGAGCAGCTCAACAAGAGGATATAACCCTTGTAAACATATATACAGACAATATAGGAGAACCTAAATATATAAAGAAAATCTTGGAAGACTTTAAGAAAGAGATTGACAGCAATACAGTAATTGTAGGGGATTTTAATACCCTACTGTCAATAATGAACAGATCTTTCAGATAAAAAATCAGCAAGTATATAGCAGGATTAAACAATACACAAGATCAAACAGACTTCACTCATATTTACAGAATATTTCACCCCAAAGAAGTGAAATATACATTCTTCTCAAATGCAACATGGATCATTTTCAAAGATAGACCACATGGTAGGACACGAAATAAGCCTCAACATTCAAGAAAATTGAAATCATATAATGCATCTCAGGTCATAATAACATAAAACTAGAAATTGATTTCAAGAAAAAAAGCTCAAAAACATTAAAATATAGAAAGGGCGAATAACATGTTATTAAACAATGAATGGGTAAACAATGAGATCAAGGAAGAAATCAAAAAGTACTAGGAAACAAATGAAAATAAACACACAACAGCCCAAAACCTATGGGACACAGTGAAAACAGTGCTAAGAAGGTGGTTCATAGTATTACAAGCCTATCTAAAGATAGAAAAGTCTCAAATAAATGACCTAACCATACACCTAAAAGAACTAGAGAAACAAAAGCAAATAAAGCCCAGAGTGAGTAGAAGGAAGAAAATCAAGATCAGAGCAGAGTTAAAAAACAGAGACTAAAAAAAACAGTTCAAACAATCAATGAATCCAGAAGCTGGTTCTTTGAAAAGATATACAAAATTGAAAAACTCTTAACCAGACTCATCAAGAAAAAAAGAAAGAAGACCCAAATAAATAAAATCAGAAATTAAAGAGGGCAAGTCACAACCAATACCACAGAAATACAAAGGATTGTAAGAAATTACTATGAACAACTAACTATATGCCAAGAAATTGGACAACCTGGGAGAAATTGATAAATTTCTAGAAACATACAATATTTCAATACTGAATCAGGAAGAAGCAGAAAACCTGACTAGACCAATAACAACTAGAGAAATTGAAACAGTAATCACAAAACTCCAAGCACACAAAAGGCCTGGATGAGAGGGCTTTGGGTGAATTTTACCAAAATTTCAAAGAACTGACACCTATTCTTCTCAAACTATTCCAAAAAGTCCAAGAAGAGGAAAGACTCCCAAACTCCTTTTACAAGGCCAGTATTATCCTAATCCCAAAATCAGGTAAGGACACAACAAAGAAATAAAATTACAGGCCAATATCTCTGATGAACATAGATGTTAAAATCCTCAACAAAATACTAGCAAGCTGGATTCAGCAATACATTAAAAACATCACACACCATGACCAATTAGGATTTATTCCAGGGATGCAAAGAGGGTTCAATATTCACAAATCAATAAATGTGGTATATGACATAAACAAAATGAAAGACAAAAATCACATGATCATATCAATAGATGCAGAAAAAGCATTTGATAAAATCCAGTACCCAATTAAGATAAAAACACTCAGTCCTCCTTGATCTCATTGTTTAACCATTCATTGTTTAATAACATGTCATTCCCACTAAGTGGGAATAGAGGTAGCATACATTAACTAAAGCTATATATGAAAAACCTACAGCCAACTCAATGGACAAAAACTAAAAGCATTTCCCTTAAGATTAGAAACAAGACAATGGTGTCCGCTTTCACAATTTTTATTCAACATAATACTAGAATGCCTAGCCACAGTGATCAGACAAGAAATAAAAAGCATCCAAATTGGAACAAGAAGAAAGTAAAACTGTCATTATTCACAAACAATATGATATGGTACATAGAAAGCCTTATAAGATCCAACAAAAAAGCTACTTGACCTAATAAGTGATTTTGGCAAAATGGGGTTCAGAGTCAATATTCAAAAATTTATGGCATTTTTGTACACCAACATAGAACTATCAGAAAAACTAAAAAAAAAAAATCCCATTTATTATAGTAACAAAAGCAATACAGTACCTAGGAATAAATTTAACCAAGGAGGTAAAAGACCTGTAGTTGGGAAACTATAGGACATAGAAGAAAGAAATTGATGAAGATACAAATAAATGGAAACATAAATCTTCTTCATGGATTGGAAGAATTACATTGTTAAAATGTCCAGACTAGCCAAAGCAATCTATAGATTTAACACAATTCTTATTAAAATACTAATGGCACATTTCACAGGTCTAGAATAAATATTCCAAAAATTTATATGGAACTAAAAAGACCCCAAATACCCTCAGAAATCTTGAGAAAGGAGAACAAAGTTGGAGGGATCAAAATACCTGATATCAAACTATACTACAAGGCCACTGTAACCAGAGTATGGCATAAGAACAGACATACCGATCATTGAAAAAAGGTTAGAAAGCCCAGAAATAAACCAATGTCTTTAGGGTCAATTAATAATTGACAAAGCGGGCACAAGCATACAGTGAAATAAAAACAGTCTCTTCAATAAATGATGTTGGGAGAACTGGACTTGTACGTGCAAAAAAGAAAAAGAGAAGAAAGAAACATGACTACCAATTTACACTATACATCAGAATAAACTCAAAATAGACAAAAAGGTTAAATATAAGCCATGATACCATAAATGTCTTGGTGGAAAACATAGGCAGTAAAATTTCAGACAACTCCTAGAACAATATTTTTGCTGATTATATCTCCAAGGGCAAGGGAAATAAAGGAAAAAATTAAAAATGAGACTGCATCATATTAAAAAGCTTCTGCATGGCTAAAGAAACCAGCATCAAAATGAAAAGGGAAATGATTGTTTAGAACATATTTGTCTATGATACACGAGACAAGGGTTTATTCTCCAAAATATACAAAGAAGTCATGCAGCTCAACACCAGGAAGACAAACAATCCAATTGAAAATGGGCAAAGGACCTGATTAGACATTTCTCCAGAGGGGACATACAGAGGGCCCACAGACATATGAAGAGATGCCCAATATCACTAGCCATCAGAGAGATGCAAATTAAAACAACAATGAGATATCACCTCACACCTGCCAAAATGGCTATCATTAATAAATCAACAAACAAATGCTGGCAAGGATGTGGAGAAAAGGGAACCCTAGTGCACAGTTGGTGAGAATGCAGACTGTTGCAGCTACTGTGGAAAATAGTATGAAGTTTCCTCAAAAAATTAAAAATGGAATTGCCTTTTGACCTAGTGATTCCCGTGTTGGGAATATACCCTAAGAATCCCAAAACGCAACTTCGAAAGAACCTATACACCCCAATGTTCATAGCAGCACAATTTACAATAGCCAAGTGTTGGAAGCAACCTAAATGCCCATCAGTAGATGATTGGATCAAAAAATTTTGGTACATTTACACAATGGAACAATACGCAGCAGAAAGAAAAAAAGAACTACACTTCGCGACAGCCATGGATGGAACTAGAGAGCATTATGCTAAGTGAAGTAAGCCAGGGGGTGAAAGACAAATACCATATGATCTCACCTATAAGTGGAACCTAATCAACAAAACAAAGATGCAAGGAAAATAAGACCAGCAACACTGAAAGAAAAAAGAAACCAACAGAGACAAGAAGGAAGAAGGGAGGAGTGGGTGGGGGAAAAGGAAGAGAAGGGACAAGTCAAGGAACATATAGCAAGGACTCATGGACAAAGCCAAAGTGGGGAAAGATTGAGGAAGGGAGTGGGGAGGGGGAGCAGGGGAAAGTGGTCAGAGCCAAATGTATTTGAAAAAATAAATTAATTAATAAAAAAAGCTTTAATTGACTTTTTGGTATTCTTTACCCATTTTTTGATTAAATTTTTGTAGAATTTTTTCTCTAAAAAAAAAATTAACCCTTTTTTAGGTGTGTTGCAAATACTTTCCTATTCTATTACATGTCCTTTACTTTTTTCTTATGTATATTACTATATAGTCTTCAGTGTTTAATATAGTCATATTGTCAGTGTTTTACTTTATAGCTTCTGGGTTTGAATATTTTACTTCAGGGTAAGAAAAATATTAGTCTGTATTTTCTCCTAAGACTCCTTAGATTTTGCATATTGATTTTTAACTCACCTGAATATTTGTTGTATAATGTGCTATATATTTGTTTTATTTCAAGTAATAGTTGTCCATGCACTTTATTTGTTGAATGAGCCTTATTTTCCCCATTGATTTGAACTATCAATTTAATCATATATTACATTGTTAGATATATATGTTTGTTTCTAGAATGCTCATTTTATTTCATTGATCTACTTGATTAATTCTGTCCTGGTGTCATGTGGTTTTAATTGCTGAGACTTTCTAATAGATTAAATTTTTTAATATTTTATAATGGATCTTGACATTTAAAAAAATAAATAAATAAAATCAATCTGCATTAAAAAAAAGGAAAGAAAGAAAGGAACTCCTACCTTTTGCAACAACATTGATGGAACTGGAGAATATTACGCTAAGTGAAATAAGCCAGTTGGTGAAAGACAAATACCATATGATCTCACGTATAAGTGGAATCTATTAAAAAAAATAAACAAATGAACAAAATAAACCACCAGCATGGAAATATGGAGCAGACTTAAAGTGACCAGAAGGGTTGTGGAGGGAGGACAATGGTGGAAGAAGAAGGGACTAAACCAAGAACATATATGAATGACCCTCGGATAAGGACAACAGGGTGGGAATTGACTGTGGGAGAGGGGGGCGGTGTGGGATTGGTGAGGATGGCAAAGGGGGAAAAATTGAGACAACTGTAATAGAATAAACATGATTTAAAAATAAAAAACATTTAAAGTTTAAAAAAGGTATAAAATAAATAAATAAAAATAAAAAATTAAAAAATGTAAGGCAGACCGAGGGTTGCGATTATGGACAAAATGCAAGTAAAGGAAGACTCTAAAATGTTCAGGGAAGAAATTGAGGCTAAAGGACCCTTAAGATCATATTGCTCTTATACCCTCAACACTCAGCACAGTGCCTGGGAAACAGCTTTTTCACAGAGTTGAGGGAGAGCATGAATGAAACTCTGATTAGTGAGTTACCAGGGACTCTTCCTCAGAGACACCAGGTTTGGACTTGGCCTTAAGATCAGGCTCTGAGTAGCTGAGGATGCAGGAGAAATGGAAATAAACAAAGGGAGCAGCATGAGTATGTAGTGATGAAGATAGCCCTACAATTAGGAAGACATCGTCTGTCATAAAACTGCCGGCCCATGGGCACAAGTTCTATTTAGTTGAACCCACACATTGGGGCATTTTTTATTTTTAGTTAGTTGCTGAAATTAAAAAGTGGATGATTTCATACAGAATTCCAGGCAAGCAGTCAACACAGACTCACATTCCCATGCAGCAAGAGAAAGCTGGAGAGCAGAGGCTACCCTTGGTAGGGACTTAACACTCAATGTCCACCTGACCCCCCTGGACACCTGTCTGGCTCCAGAGGCTTATGTGGTTAGCTCACATGTTGGGAAGCTATGGAAATAGTAGAGTGTGGCCACGCAACATAGGCCAAAAGCCGGGCTGTGGGCTGTCTCAGTCACCCATTGAGTGGTCAGGAGCCACCAGTATTGCCTCCTTGTCCCTATGACCCTTAATAAAATAGAGTTGAAAATAAATAAACAGGAGAGGTGGGGATTATAGGAGACATCTGTACTGTGTAAGTAGTTAAGAGGCAGAAAAGGCCTTTGGAAAAAACAGGATACAGTTTACTTGTATGAGGCTGACCTGGCCTAGCTCCCCTCCTTCTGTTCCAGGCTAGAAGGGCCCCAGAAGAGGTTTCTGTGTGGTAAGAACCAACCCATCCTCCAGCATGCACACATATAACATGTGCTGTTATGGGTTAAACTAATTATGTCCCCCAAAATTATGTTGAAGCCCAAACTCCATACCTCAGAGTGACCTTATTTAGAATTAAGGCCTGTACAGAAATAATTAAGTGACAACGAGGTTATTGGAGCAAACCCTAGTCCAACTTTGGAGACAGACATACACAGAAAGAATGCCATGTGAACATAAAGATGGCCATCTACAAGCCAACAAGAGAGGCCTGAACAGATTCTCCTCATAGTCCCCAGACTTCTCCCAAACCTACCAACACCTGGATCTCAGACTTCTAGCCTTTAGAACCATGAGACAATACATTTCTAGTTTCAGAACCCCCTAGTTTGAGGTACTTTGTTATGGCAGCCCTCGTAGACTGCTGTGCATGTGCACACATATAAGCACAGCTACACAGAGGCCCCTAC
Organism: Pteronotus mesoamericanus; assembly: GCF_021234165.1. Taxonomy (NCBI): domain Eukaryota; kingdom Metazoa; phylum Chordata; class Mammalia; order Chiroptera; family Mormoopidae; genus Pteronotus; species Pteronotus mesoamericanus. The sequence goes on from NW_026555109.1 coordinate 3,118,345, forward strand.
ATCTGCTCTGACTTTAGGGAGCTTCAGGCCTCTGAGAATTTAAGAACAAATTTGTGAAGAAAGTGTATATTATTGGCTCTGCAGTATACATTGCCCTCTTCTCCCCATCCAAACCCCTTGCTATAAATTCATCTGTGCGGTCAATCTGCCTGTGAACAGTAATTCCAAAGTGAAGAGCTAGTGGCACTAGCTGGCAAAGTAGGCATGATGCTCACTGCACATATTTCCATGTATGTGCAGTGTGCCACTGCTTTTATCTTATTTAAATGAAATAAAGGCTGACTCTGAGCCCTCTTCTGTTGGGCTGATGGTAAATTCATAATTAGGACTCTTCTTCTCATCCCCTGAGCCCTGGCATCTTGGATAGAAGAAAACATTTGGGGAGGTAATGGAGGGGCCACTGATCAAGCCCTGAGAGTGAGGGGTCCAGGGATCTTTACCCCTTTCTTACCTGGAGGAATCACCCCCTGTGTTGAATGTTTTCTCATCTTTGTAGCAGATTTCACACCAGTAGCTCAGTCTTCCTGAAAACCACTACTTTGGGGGACAGAATATACAGGCAGCTTTTCATCTCCAATCTGCAACCCAAACTAGAGGCTGGGGCTTGAGAATCTGGCTGCCTGTGGGAACTAGAGAGAAAAATGCAATGAACACGCGACTCTGGCCTCACCAGGGGAAATGCAGGACCCCATCCATAGCAAAAGTTTCTCATCTGTCCTGGCAGTACTCTAAGTGTTCTCATCTCCACAGTCATCTAAGAAGGTTAGTAAGGTTAGAGCTCTGATTTTACAAAGGAGAAAACTGAAGCTGGTAGAAGTTCACCAATTCTGGGAGAACCAGAATTCAAATTCAGGCAGTGGGCTTCAGCACCTACATTCATTACCTCTAGCTTTTCACTCTGTTCTAAGTCTGCTTCCCAGGGTACCAAGGGTTAGCTGGCTCCCCAAGAGCTGATAACACACATTCTAAAAACGCAACAGGAGTGTAGTAGTCATTAGTGCTGCTTATTAAATATTTCTAAGTCTCTTCCTTCAGGGCACCTGGAGGACCATAGTCCCAGCCCCTTTGAAGTCAGGCATGACCACATAACTTGATGGAGCCAATAACATGTAGGCTGAGGTTTCTTGCATGATTCCAGGAGGAAGTGTTAAAGAGTCTGTGCAAATGTCCTGCATCCTTTTGCCCTGCCTTGGTGGTCTCAGATACACCTATTGAGACAGTGACTCCAAGTAGCACAACAATGTACATGGTCTTAATGCTACTGAACCGAACACTTACAAATGGTTAAGATAATAAATTTCTTCTTATGTATATTTTTCTACAATTAAAAATAAAACAATATAGGGCCTCTGTTAGTCTGGGTCCCTGTGTGACCACATTCAGCAAAGGCACCCGGACATGTGGCTGAGCTAGAAATACATTTCTGTTGTATTAAACCACTGAGATTTGAGGATTGTTTATAATATTGTTGCATTTTATTGAAACCAGGGAAGATTTTTAGCTTCCATAATTCCTTTTGAAAACCTTACAGTTAAAACTCATCCTCTGAGGGCAAGATGGCAGAGGAGTGAATGGAAGTCACACTGACCTCCTCCCAGGACCAATCTAGAATTACACCTATATTGGGGAGAAATCACTTGGAACAAACAACTGAACAATAGCAAGAGAGAAACCTTAATACCTTGGACAGACAAAAGAATCAGCTTTAATACAGCCTGACTGGTAAGGAGTATGGTGGAGGCTCAAGAAGACAGGTTGGGCACCCACAGGCAGCAGCACCAGAAGGATATTTAAGCAGCAAGTTGGATCCTTCTCAGAAGAGTGGGTTCTAAATCATAAGCAAGGATCCCCAGCCTAGGGCACTAGAGCTCAAAAAGTACACAAATAACAGTCAGCTGCAAAAAAGCGGAAGGGTTGCTCTCTGCCAGAAACTGGTGGCTGGAGAAGCAAAGAGCTGTTTAAAGGGCCAATGCACAAATTTTGATTTTCATCCACTTACACTGGACTCTGGTAATGGCAGGTGCAGAGTGGGCTAGAGAAATCTGAGGAGAGACTGGAGAGAGAGACTTTGGGGAGAAAACTGAGGGAATAGCCAGTAGGAACCCAGTGTTGACTCATTCCCCATGTGGCAGCAGCCATCTTGCTTAGGCAGACCACACGGCTGAGCTGCAGCAGCAAGAAGGAGACAATAGCCCCAACCCCAGGAGGAACTCTGCCCTAGCCCTGTGGTGCCTAAGCTTGACTGCTGACTACAGAGTGACTAGATTAACAATGGAAAGAGATGGCCACAGACAGTAGATTCCTGCAAGTCTCGAACAAGCTTCCTATGGTCAAACGGTGTCAACATCTCACATCACCTCAGGCAGATCCAGAAAGAAAAGACAACGGTAAATACTAGAGGCTACTGAGACTAAATCTACTGTGGTCTTCTCCATGATTTGCGATATTTTCTTTACTACATAGCTTTTTAATGTTTATTTTGGGTACATCAAGTTTATGCTATTGTCATTATTTTACATTTCTCTCCTTTCTTATAATAGTCTTAATCTCTTTACAACCTTTTTAATACTGGCTCATTTCCTGTTGATCATGGAATTACAGGTGGAAGTTATTTTGTGGAAGTGGGTTTGATTCCTGGGTTCTGTGGTTGTGTTCTGTCAGCCCCTGTACAAAAATATATAAGACATAGTGGGTAGAGTGACCCTCAGTCAACCAGATGGAAGGAAGGACACACAAAAGGATGACCAAATAATAACCAAAACCAAATTACTTCCAGGGAGCCAACATAAGTAGCATAAAATGCATCCAAAGAGCAGCAAGTTCAGGATATCAAGGAGAATGCACCACTGAGTCTCACAGGTCTCCTACCATGGAAGTTAACACCACAAAGTCAGGAAGTCAAGACAGATCAATTTAAGAAGGAGAAGCAAAAGAGAAGAGTCTCAAAAATAATGAGAAGACAAAGATATACTCCCTAGTTGAAGGAAAAGGAGGAAACCTCAGAAAGAGAACTAAATGAAATAGAGGAAAGTAAACTATCAGATATTGAGTTCAAAACAGTGGTTCTAAGAAAGCTCAGTGATGTCAGTGAGCTCAAAGAGAACTACCAGAAATTACAGGGAGACTACAAGGAACTTACTGCAAACTATATCAGCATGAAAAAGGACATAGAAACTATTAACAAGAGCCACGAGGAAATGAAGAATACAATTTCTGAATTGAAGAACACAGTAGAAGGAATCAAAAGCAAGCTAGATGAAGCAGAGGATTGATCAGCAAGCTGGAGGACAATGTAGAAATCTCCCAGAAGGAGCAAGAAAATGAAAAAAAGTCTCAAAAAGAATGAAGAGGCATTTAGGGAAATGCAGGGCAACCTGAAATGTAATAATATCTATATAATTGGGATACCATAAGAAGAAGAAGAGGGCCAAGGGACAGAAAACCTTGTTGATAAAATAATGATGGAACAATTCCCTAATTGGAGGAGAGAAAAAGTCATACAAGTCCTGGAAGCCCAGAGGGTCCCATGCAAGAGGAACTCAATGAGGCCCACTCCAAGACACATCATAATTAAAATGGCAAATATCAAAGACAAACAGAGAATCCTAAAGGAAGCAAGGGAGAAACAGAGTAACATACAAGGGAGCTCCAATTAAACAAGCAGCTGGCTTTGCATCAGAAGCACTATAAGCCAGAAGAGAATGGCAAGAAATATTCCAAGCAATGACAAGCAAAGGCCGGCAACCAAGACTGTTCTACCCAGCAGGGCTCTCAATTAAAGTGGAAGGTGAAATAAGAACTTTCCCAGATAAAAGAGAGCTAAAAGAACACACCTCTACCTAACCGGCATTGCAAGATATGCTAAAGGTACTGCTTTAAGAGGCTGAATAAACAGAGTGAGAAAGAGGAATAAAAGTAACAAGGGAATAGGAGAAAAACTACCTATTAATAATAACCTTAAATGTTAATGGATTAAATGTCCCTATCAAAAGACATAGGGTAGCTGAATGGATAAGAAAACATGACCCACACGTATGCTGCCTACAAGAGACCCATTTCTGAACAAAGGACCTACACAGACTGAAAGTAAAGGGATGGAAAAATATTCCTGGCAAATAGACAGGGGAAAAAAAGCAGAGGTAGTAATACTTATTCAGACAAAATAGATTTCAAAACAAACGCTATAAAAAGAGACCCAGAAAAACACTTTATAATACTGAAAGGAAGAATCTATCAAGAAGAAATAAACATTGTAAACATATATGCACCCAACATAGGAACTCCCAAATATACAAGGATAATCTTGGTGGGCTTCAAGAAAGATATAGACAGCAACACACTGAGAGTAGGGGATTTCAACACCCCACTGTCAACAATGGATAGACGTTCCAAACAAAATATCAACAAGGATATTTGGAGCTGAATGATGCATTAGATCAAGCACACTTAACTGACGTCTCTAGAACCTTATCCCAAAGAAGCAAAATACACATTCTTTTCAAATGCACACGTATCAATTTTAAAGATAGACCACATGATAGGTCACAAAAAAGGCCTCAAAAAATTCAAGAAAATTGAAATCATAACAAACATTTTCTCAGACCACGAGGGCTTGAAATGAGTAACCAACCTCGAGGAAAACACTCAAAAACATTCAAACTCATGGAGACTGAATAATACACTATTAAACAATTAATGGGTCAATAATGAGATCAAAGAAGAAATCAAAAAGTTTCTGGAAACAAATGAAAATGAACACACAACAGTCCAAAACTTATGGGACACACCAAAGGCAGTCCTGAGAGGGAAGTTTCATAGCAATACAGGTCTATCTATAAAAGGTAGAATATTTTAATTAACCAACATAACCATATATCTTCAAGAATTGGGGAAACAACAACAAACAAAGCATAGAGAAAGTGGAAGGAAAGACATAAATCAAAATCAGAGCAGAGCTGAGTGACATAGAGACTAAAAGAACACATTAAACGCCAATACAAAAGAACCTATGCACCCCAATGTTCCTAGCAGCACAATTTACAATAGCCAAGTGTTGGAAGCAACCTAAATGCCCATCAGTAGATGACTGGATCAAAAAGTTATGGTACATATACACAATGGAATACTACGCAGCAGAAAGAAAAAAAGAAGTACTAAACTTCGCAACAGCATGGATGGAACTGGAGAGCATCATGCTAAGCGAAATAAGCCAGGGGGCGAAAGACAAATACCATATGATCTCACCTATAAGCGGAACCTAACCAACAATGCAAAAAAGCAAGGCAAATATGACCAGCAACACTGAAAGGAAAAGAAATCAACAGAGACAAGAGGGAAGGGGGGTGCAGGGAAAGGGAAGGGAAGGGGAAAGTCAAGGAACATATAGCAAGGACTCATGGACAAAACCAAAGGGGAAGAGCTGAGGGAGGGAAGGTGGGAGGGGGCAAGGGAAAGAGGGGGGGGGAAGGCAGAGACAAATGTATTTAAAAAGTAAATAAATTAAAAAAAAAAAAGAATATGACATTGAAAAAAAAAAAAAAGAACACATTGAGGATCAACCAATCAAAGAGTTGGTTCTTTGAAAAGATAAACAAAATAGACAGACTTTAAGCTGACTCATCAAGAAAAAAAGGGAGAGGACCCAAATAAATAATATTAGAAATGAAAGATGAGAAATAACTGATACCACAGATATACAAAAGATTGTAAGAAATTGCCATGAACAACTATATTCCAAGAAATTTGAAAACCTAGGCAAAATGGACAAATTTCTAGAAAAATATAACCTTCCAACACTGAATGAGCAGAAAGCAGAAAGCCTGAACAGACTGATAATATCTGGTGAAATTGAAGCAGTAATCAAAGAACTCCTGGCATACCAATGGCCTGGACTAGACAGTTTCACAGGAGACTTTCACAAAACATTTAAGGAAGAGCTAGCCCCTGTCCTCACACCATTCCAAAAATCCAAGAAGAGGGATGACTCACAAACTCCTTTTATGAGGCCAGCATTATCCTAATCCCAAAACCAGATCAAGGCACAACCAAGAAAGGAAACTACAGGCAAATATCGCTAATGAACATAGATGCTAAAATCCTCAACAAAATATTGGCAAGGCACATCCAGCAATACATTAAAGAGATCATCCACCATGATCGATTGGGTGTCACCTCAGGGATGCAAGGATGGTTCAATATTCACATATCAATAAATGCAATACATCACATAAACAAAAGAAAAGACAAAACCACATCATTATATCCATAGATGCAGAAAAGGCTTTTGATAAGGTACAGCACGCATTTATGATAAAAACACTCAGCAAAGTGGGAATAAAAGGGGCATAACTTAATATAATAAAGGCCATATATGAAAAACCTACAGCCAACCTCATAGTCAATGGGCAGACACTAAAAGCTTTCCCACTATGATCTGGAACAAGATAAGTATGTCCACTCTCAGCACTTCTATTCAACATAGTATTGGAAGTCCTAGCCACAACAATCAGACAAGAAAAAGAAATAAAAAGCATCCAAATTGGAAAGGAAGAAGTAAAACTATCATTGTTTGCAGATGACTTGATAGTGTACATAGAAAACCCCATAGACTCCACCAAAAAACTACTTGACCTAATAAGTGAATTTGGCAAAACAGCCCAATAGAAAGTCAATATTCAGAAATTGAAGGCATTTTTGTACACCAAAAATGAAATATCAGATTCAGAATTCAGGAAAAAAGTTCCCTTTGCTATAGCAACAACAACAACAACAACAACAACAAACACGTAGGAATAAACTTAACCAAGGAGGTAAAAGACCTATATGCAGAAAACTAAACTTCACTGATGAAAGAAATTAAAGAAGATGCAAATAAATGGGAGCATATATTGTGTTCATGGATTGGAAGAATTAACATCATCAAAATGTCCATACTACCCAAAGCAAATTATAGATTTGACACAATCCCTAGTAAAATACCAATAGCGTATTTCACAGACATTTCAAAAATTTATATGGAACAATAAATGACCCTGAATAGCCACAGCAATTTTGAGAAAGAAAAACATAGTAAGAGGGATAAAAATACCAGTCATCAAACTATATTACAAGGCCACTGTAATCAAAGCAGTCTGGTACTGGCATAAGAACAGACACATAGATCAATGGAACAGAATAGAGAGCTCAGAAATAAACCAATGTCTCTATGATCAATTAATATTTGACAAAGGGGGCAGAAGCATAAAGTGGAGTAAAAATAACCTCTTCAAAAAATAGTGTTGTGAGATATGCACATGTACATGCAAAAAAATGAAACTCAACCACCAACTTTATACCATACACAAAAATTAACTCAGGATGAATAAAAGACTTAAATATAAGTCACGACACCATAAAAGTTCTGGAGGAGAACAGAGGCACGAAAATCCCAGATATTCCATGCAGCAATATTTTCACCAGTATGTTCCCTAGAGCAAGGGACATAAAGGAAAAAATAAACAAATGGAACTTCATCAAAATAAGAAGCTTCTGCACAGCTAAAGAAAACATCAGCAAAATGAAAAGGGAGCCAACCGTATGGGAAAATATATTTGCCAATGATACCTCAGACAGGGGTTTGATCTCTGAAAGATATAAAGAACTCACACGACTCCACTCCAGAAAGACAACAGTCCAATTAAAATATGGGCAAAGGACCCGAACAGACACTTTTCCAAGGAAGGCATACAACAGGGCGGGAAACAAATGACAGGATGCTCAGCATCACTAGCCATCAGAGGCATGCAAATTAAAACCACAATGAGATACCACTTCGCACTGGTCAGAATGGCCATCATAAACAAATCAACAAACAGCAAGTGCTGGTGAGGTTGTGGAGAAAAGTGAATCCTAGTCCACGATTGGTGGGAATGCAGACTGGTTCAGCTGCTGTCGAAAACAGCTTGGAATTTCCTGAAAAAGCTAAAAATGGATCTGCCTTGTGACCCAGCAATTCCACTGCCAGGAATATACCCTAAGTATCCCAAACACCAATTCAAAAGAACCTATGCACCCCAATGTTCACAGCAGCTCAATTTACAATAGCCAAGTGCTGGAAGCAACCTGAGTGTCCTTCAATAAATGAGTGGATCAAAGAAAACTATGGTACATTGACACAATGGAATACTATGCAGTAGAAAGTAAGAAACAGCTACTACCCTTCTTGACAGCATGGATGGAACTGGAGAGCATCATGCTAAGTGAAATAAGCCAGACGGTGAAAAACAAATACCATATTATCTCACCTATAAGTGGAACCTAACCAACAAAGGAAGCAGGCAAGGAAAATATGATCAGCCACACTGAAAAAGAAAAAACTGACAGGGATGGGAGGGAGGGATGGAGGAGGGTAGTGGGGAGGGGAAAGGAAAGGGTCAGATCAAGGAACAGGTATGAAGGACACATGAATGAAGCCAAGATGGGGAAGGATTGAAGCGGGCGAGTTGGGGGTGGGCGGGGCAGGGGAATGTGGTGGTGGGTAAATGGAGACAAATATATTTAAAAAATAAAAAAAAGAAAGAAATGAAAATTAAAAAAATAAGCAGGAGCATGTTAAAAATAGTATAGGAAATGGAAAGGCCTAAGAACTTATGTGTACAACCCCTGGACAAGAACTGAGGAGGAGGGGAATGCTGGAGGGTGGGTTGGTGCAGGGTAGCAGGGAGTAAAGGAGAGAAAAAAAATGGGACAACTGTAGTAGCATAATCAATTATATATATATGAAAAAATATATTTATATATATAAGAAAATATATATATTTATTTATATAAAGAAAATAAAAAGGGTATTAAAAGGAAAAAATAGCACAAATAATGGGAAAAGCAAGTGGATTTGTTTCAGCTGAGTTTAGTGCTTTCCTGATGGTTTCTCTCCTTGGCTATCGTTCTAATATCTGAGTCTGATGTAAGTCAATATCAGGTAGTGTCTGTGTCTGACCCTTGGCAGCCTTTTCAAAGCTACAAGTGATCCACAGTTTGTGGCTAATTCTTCTGTTTTTGGCTCCTCCCAGGGTGGCCAAACTGCTCTGCAAAGCAGACTTTTATTAGCACTGGGTCCAGAGGGATGTCAATAAACATTCCAAGTCACTACAGCATCTGCCTTTGCCTGTTTCTGTCTGATGGCCTGCTATCAACCTTAGATTAGTTGCAGACCCTACTATTTCTGAAAGGACTTCTGGTGAAAACAAGGGGCTGTGATTTCTGGATCTCCTGTGGAAGGTGTCTTTCAGATTCAGGGGAGATGGCAGGTGTGTTCTATCTCACCTGAGCCAGTAGTCTGAGTCTGTCCAGGATTATTTTCATGTACTCGGCTTGGGTAGGGCCCCTAGTAGGCCTCCAGAGGCCAGATTTTGGGTCTGCTGTATGCCAGGAGTGTTTCTGCGGCTTTCCCTTTAGGGGGAGCATCAGTCTATTTCCCAGTAAAGTGTATGAATAACCATGCCCTTTAGCCAATCTCTGACAAACCCTGAGTCTGTTTATGTTGCTGTCTACTCAGCAATGGTTAAGATGCAGGATGGGAGAAAAGAAAGAAGGGGAAGAAAAAACTCAAACAAAACAAAACACCAAGACAGAGCAAAATTGAAAAAACAACAATAAAGGTGCAGGGTGGAGGGAATAAAATTTCAGAGGTTGTGGTGAGTGGAATTCCAGAGGGTGGAGGCAGTGGTATCCCACAGGGTATGGTAATTGATTTTCCCCTGGGAGGGTCTAGCTCTTCTTAAGTTTGATGGCTGCTGAGGGGCCAAAGTATAACCCAGTGAGAAAATTTCAGAGCCGCTCCCCCAAGTCTCCAGTGCCTCCCAATCCAGCCTCTCCTGCAGGACTCCAGTCCATACCATCCCTTTGCTGGGGCCCATGGCGAATAGCCACAAACATAAAACCTGTGCTTTGTCCCTTTAAGGAAAAAAAAATGATGAGTTTTGTCTCTAGCAGTTTTTGTTTCTCCCTAGCAGAGAGAGCCCCCATGGCCTTCCACCTTTGGATGCTGTGTGGTGGACCAATCTCAGCACTGGGTTTCTGTGCTTGGGAGCCTGGTCTCTGGTCCTGGCTTCACTCCTCTCAAGCGGAAGCTCCCGCACTGCTGACTCGGCCCACCCATGTGTGCAGGGCCAGTCCCATTAAGATGTCCCTGCCCTTCCTACCAGTCTAGGGCTGGTTTTTTGTCCATCTTTGGTTAAATATCTCTTTTTCAGGTAGCCTTCAGTTTAACTTGGGTGATTGTTCTCCATTTTAATTTTATTTCCAATCTGATTCTGGGAGGCGTGCGTGATATATTCTCCTACTCCACTGCAACCTTACCAGATCTCTCTCTCTTTTTTCTTTCAACTTTACTTTGTGTTGATCTCAGGTGTATAGTTTAGTGGTTAGACAATCATATACTTTCCACAGTGTTCCCCTCAATATCTCCAGTACCCCAGCAGGGGGATATGTCTTACTTGGATCCCAGCTTTTCTTCACAATCTCATACCTCAAGATAAGCTCCCTGTCACTCGAGTTCCAAAATTCTGACTTCTTAATAATGGTATTTGAGAAGGAGTTATGTATTCTGGTCTATTTTGGTCTCTGCACTATTTGTATAACCTCTGACATTAAGACCTTGTGTCAGAGAGGACTTGCCAAAGACAGCAGTCATTCATTTAGGGGGCATAGCTTGGGCACTGGTCCAGAGGCAAGTAAGCATACTATCAAAAGAAGTTTGGATGGTTGGTGGTGTAGGACCACTGTGAATTGTTGTGTAGCTCATGTACTGAACAATGATGGGGGTGACTTTTGCACCATAGTCTTCATGATTGCTCTGTCCCCTAGTGTTGGGCAGTGACAAACTGTTTGGCCACATACTGTCTCCAAGGGGCTTGTAGAGGGAAACAGAGAAGGAGAAGGTAAATGATGATGACAGAGAAAATCAGAAGTGCTAGATAAGGCATGGCCTTATAGCCATGTTGAAGAGTTTGGAATTTTTCCAGAGGAAGGTAGAGCCAGCAAAGGGACTGAAATAGGAGAGGGGCTGTACAGAGAGTGTCCTGGAGAGTGACCAGCCTAGAAGTGGGGAGGCCAGTTTGGAGAGATTATATGACCCATTACGTGATATATTGTGTGATTAGGGTCCTAAATGACAGTTGGGATGAAGAGAAGCAGCAAGACTTGAAAGATATGCAGGAAGCAATGTTAGCCAGACACATTAAGCCTGACCATGTTTGGATACATTCTCCTTCACCTTACAAATATTTTCTTTTGTTCCTTCAGAACACGCATGTTCTATTTCACTAATTCCATTTTGAACATTTAGAAGACAGGGATTATATGTCCTGTTCCTTGGATATGCTTAAATAATTTTCACTGACAAGATATTCCATAAATGTTAACTGACTCATCATCAATTCACTTGCCACCTGATCTAAGTTAGCATGCCAGAACCCCATTCTCCGGTGTATGGATAGTGGGAATGACAGAAAAGAGGGCCTGAAGGAACAGGTGTCCTCAGGGAGCATTTCCCAGGTGTCTCATGCATTGGTAGAATTTCCCTTGGAAATGAGATTGACTAAACCAGGTGATGCTTCCAGAGCTTTATAGATATTGTCACTGAGGTTATTTATCTTAACACATTTCATTCAGAAGCTCAAAAGATCAATTAATCAAACTTAGAGAACTCATTACATGCCTAGAGCTCTTCCAAAGAAAAGGTTGTATGAGATATGGAAATGCAAGCTGAAAACAGCTTATGATGTACTCAAGTATACTTCTTAAGAAGCAAGACAGAAGCACATGGAATAGTTAACTGCGTAATACCCTTATTCCCTTCATGCATTAGTTTCCTATTGCTGTTGCAACAAATTGCTACAAACTTGAGCAGTGCATTGGATGCTGTGGTGTAAAGAAGACAGGCTTTGGAGCAAGACTGATTTGGGGTCAAATCCTGGGTCTAATCATGCAGCAGGTTCCCTGATGCTGGATTGATATGTTTTCATTAGCTAATAAAGTTCCCTTTTCTTCTGTTCATTCATTAAACACATATTTAGCAGCAAGGTGGGCCCTGGCAGATATAAAGATGGATATGACTTTTATCTTCATTGTCCAGAGGACTGGGCTCCTGTATTTCCTGCCAAGTCTTCATCCCTCATAATTTTTAACATTGGTACTATGGACCAGAAAAATCTGCATCCCAGCATCAATAATTTCCTTCCTCTCTCTTTAGGAGCTTTCCCTGCTGCTTTCCATGCATGCTCTCTTTATCCTACTTTGCAAGATCATTTCTCTCCCCCTGTTGTGAGCATCTGGCCCACTTCATTATCCTCTGTCTAGTTTACCTCTTAAATGTCTCTCCTCTTTTATCTTCATGCCCACTGTCTTAAGTCATCATCATTTCTTAACTGGGCATTAATTTCCTGCTTCCTGGCTTGTCCCCTGTACATTGAAGACCCATAGTCTCTCTTAATAAAATGACATCCAGTTCACCTTGAGAATGGTGGTGGAGGTTCTTGGTAGGGAGTGAGGGTTACCTGGACCTCATGCTCTTGTTCTTTTGTTCTGGAGATTTAGCCTCAGTCATGGCTGTTAACTTTCCTTTTCCCATTGTCATTTTGAGGCATGGACCCTTTCTTCAATTTTTAATTTTATAGCTGAGACAAAGACTAACATGTAAGCACTATAAAAGGCTTTGCTCTCCATGAAAAAGTAAGACTGACAATATAAGGAGCCATCATGTACTTAACTAGTAAAGATGCTTAGTAACTTCATGAGATCGGCAATATTTCCTTTTGGTTTCTGTGCTCCTGAATTAGGGCACAGGCCATGTTTTCCCTTCAGTCAGGGAGTTCTTCCAAGAATCTATCTCTAGGGACCTCCTTTCCCTTTGATCTTACAACAAAACTTTAACTCCTCAGTTCACCCTAGAATCTGTCTTTCCAAGAGAACTGATATTGGGACTCTACTCCCTTTGGGGCAACTACACCCCTCACCTAGAAGGGTGTGGCCTAGCCCTGCCATCTCAACATGAAAAACATATCTAAAAATGATAGTCCAGCCTTATGACAAGAGAAGCATGAACAGTAGCAGGGACATCCGTCCCTGACCTTTCTCCTCACATCTCTTTATAGAGATAATTACTGCCTTTTCTCTGTCTCTAATATATATACACAGCTTCTTAGGGAAGGAAAAAACACTTCCTCTACTTTTCAGTTTCAGTGATTGGAGACTTGTGAATTAAATTGACAAATAACAGAGTAACAGGAAAAATAAATACATGTTTATCAACATTAATATTTTTACATGCTTGAAGGGTTCACAGGAAAGAAGTGAAAACCTAAAGAATTGGTAAGACTCAGAAGCTTATATACCATTTTAAGTAGTAAATTATGGAGAAGTGACTGCATAAGGAAAGGGAAATTTGGGCTTATAGGGGCAGTAAATTATGGAAAGGTAAACATATGGTGAAATTAGTGGAAGATAAGGGTTATTTTGGTAAGGTTGGTTTGTGCAGATTTATCTTGGTGTCAACTTTCTATCTTCATGGTCATAAACCTTCTTGGGAGACAATATTTATGGCAGTGCTCATTTCTCAGAAATATCTGTTTTTAAGCAGATAAGGAAGTTCTGAAGGGACTTTTCCTCTGCATCTGTTCATTCTCAATTGACTTCAGTTCAAAATAATTAAAGTGCCATATTTTGAAACAGCATTTTCTGATCTCCCTGTACTCTCTAATATGGCCTATATTACATTATCTTGATAGCTGGTTTATCTGTTTCCTCCTCTGATGAGAGGAGCCCATTCAGGAGCAAGATTGTGAATTATTTATTTTTGTATCCAAACTCTTACGCTTGGGTCTCATAGCCACAGATTCTCATGTAATTAACCGGGGTGCTGCCTAGACACTAAGATAGTTAAAAGCCCCCTATGTGATTCTAACCTGTAGACGGGTTGAGAACAACTGTTTTTGAGAATATTTTAGATAACAGCATTTTCCTATCCTTCTCCCAAACTTTTGAGAAACTTTCAAGGGGTGTCAGCGATGGAGAGGAAGATGCTGAAACCAACCCTTGGCTTTGGCTTTGCTGTAAAGCCAGAGTGTATGTGATAGAGAAGGTGGGTATTCTAAGCAGAGATCTAAAATCATATGGGTGTCACATTGGGACATCATTGCATTTTAGGCCCCACAATTAGAATGATGTTTATGATATTCCTTAGATAAGACTGCTGTTCTGGAAGCATGGGGCTTAGGTATTCTGGGCTGGGCGGGGTTGTGGAGACCCTCCTATTGAAAAACAATTAGATTGTCAATAAAACCTACTTTTTGATGTATTACTTAGCCTGAAGGATGGAGGGGATTTTCCCTTCCTGCCTTCCACAAAGGAGCAAATTGTGAGTGACCATGAGCAATAAGTTAGCAGGAGAAAAAGGGTTATGCTGAAGGAAATGCCAACAGCAGCATCTTATTCTATGATTGGGTACTAAACTAAGGGCCAGCACATGGAGGGCAGCTGAGCTGAAGACTTGGCATTGACTCACTGGAGCAGTGTTTGCTGGGTAAAATATACAGATTTAGGATAGCACAGAGCCAGACATTACAAGGAGGTCCCTGACCTTGGGTTGAGGGGCTTTAAAATGTATGGTTTGGAAAGGATACAATAACAATATGATGTGGCAGAACTTTGGCTCCAGCGCTGGTCTGTCAACTCAGTGTTCTTGGATGAGAAAGTACAGGGCATCCTCTGGCATGGTCAGAGAAGGCTGCAGGCCAAACTTTGAGGCTGACTAGGATTGATTGCGTTAAGCACTGAGTCATGGCTGGTTTCCATGGAATTTTGCAGGCAGCCAAGTACTTTTCCAGGAGGCCAACCTTTAGGGAATCTGTTTTGGACAAGTTAACCCTTACTGCTCATAGAAGATGGAGTCACAGAGATAAGCAAGCAATAGGAAACATTAGGAACCATCAAGGAGATTCAGAAAAGAACAAAATATAACTTCTGAAAATGAAAACTCTGTTGAAATAAAAAAAAGAAAAACCTCAGTGGGGTAAAGAAACAGTGAATTAGTCACCCCTGGAGAGAGAGTTACTGGAAGATATCTTTGAAGAAGTTGCCAAGAGCACACATAGATAAAAAGAGATGGAAAATATGGCAGAAAATTGAAGAGAAAGCATAAAATAAGTTATACAAAAAATCTAAGTGATTTTCAAAAGAGAGGATGGAGTAAATCAAGTGAAGAAATATTTGAAGAGATAATTGCTGAGAATTTTTCAGAATATTGAAAGAGCAGAATATATAGATTCCATGTCTAGACACAGCATAGCAAAAACAGAATATTAAAGCCAAAGAGAAGCTTTTAAAGTTGTCAGAGAAAAAGATAGATCACTGGTAATATTCAGACCACATTCTCTATCCACAATGCAATTAAGTCAGAAATCAATAGTAAGAAGATTAAATTGAAAAAAAATCTCCATACATTTAGAAATTAAACCACATATCTAAATAGCCCAACATATCAAGGAAGAAATCATTATGCAAATGAAAAAGATGGTCAAGAGTTGGGAATCATTTAGTCCAGTCTTATATGCACTTGACCCAGGGAACCAGGTAGGAGGGATAATGACTCTGACAATGACTCTGGGAAGCTCCAGAGAAGAACTTATACTGAAACAATTAAGGTAAAAACAACCAAATCTATGACCTGTGGAGATTTCAGTTCTCTTTTTCCTTCTTTATGAAAAATTAAATTTATTGGTGTAACATTGGTTAATAACATTATATAAATTTTAGGAGTATAACAGAATATGATATCTGTGTACTCTATTGTGTGCCCACCACTTGAAATATAGTCTCCTTCTGTCATCACATATTTGACCTCTTTGTCCTCTTCATCTTCCCCTCGCCTCTTTCCCCTCTGGTATATAATATGATACATAAAACAATAAAATATGTAGAAGAAAATATAGGCACTAAACTTATTGGCCTTGGTCTCAGAGGGGTTTTTGTAAACTTGTCTCCAAAGGCAAAGAACTACATCAAATTAAAAAGCTTCTGCAGATCAAAATAAACCATCAACAAAACAATGAAGCAACAAACCCAAAGAGAGAAGGTATTCACAAACAATACCTCTGATAAGGGTGAATACCTAAAATACAAAAAGGACTCATAACTCAACAGAAAAACAAACAATTGGATTAAAAAAGACAGAGGACCTGAATAGATACTTTTCCAAGGAAAGCATACAGATGTTTAAGAGATATATGAAAAGATGCTCACATCATTAGTTATAAGGAAAATGCAAATCATTTCTCTGTTTTGATTGGTCAAATGGTTCAAGTTCCCTAGTTAGGGTTATTTCTTCTCTATTAAAAATAACATGTTTCTATGTCATATTGCATAGTGCTGGGGAAATAGCCCATTAAGCAGAACTTATGTTGGAAGACCATGTTGGTAGGATGCACTTACCTTGATTTGGAGATGCCAACTGGGGTGTAATCCCCAAGATTACACAATCTTGATGCCCAAGAGGCATCAGTAGTTGTTATATGCCTACTAACATGTAGGCAGGGCCTTCTGGACACAACAGGAAAGGGCCTGAAGCCTGGAGGCAGCTGGTTATAATTTAATTACCAGGAAGATCATATCCTACTCAAGTGTGCAGACTTTCAGCTTTTGAACTGAAAAGCTAAAGGAAGTGACTGTATTTTGGGCTTCTCTCTCCTTCCAAACTCCACTTTTATTTCTCCACTTTCAGCTCCTGCTTACCCTGGAAGGAGGCAGGGTAAGAGAAGCCCATATTTGTTCTTCTGCCTTAACAGATTGCAAGGAATGAGGGGCATGCCTGTGCCAAGCACTGTGTAAACCTTAAGTCCAGTGCACACATGTCATTCTGACCCTAATCTTTTAGTATGTCAACCTAGAGAAATTCTATGCTGCTTTCTGCATTCTAAGGCCCATAATGCCAGGGCAGAGCCTACCAATCGAAATTCTTTTTCAACTTATTAAAATTAAAACACAAATCTATAGATGATAGAGAATCTTTCATCTATTCCTACTTCACTGAATCTAATTTCTTCATCATAAATGAACTGATTGATCCTAAATGGTTAATCCTAAAATTATAATGGAAACAAAGTCAAACCTTCCACTTCCCAAATACAAATGTTTAAATGAGCATCACTAGCCATCAGGGAAATGCAAATTAAAACCACAATGAGATACCACATCACACCTGTCAGAATGGCCATCATAAACAGATCAACAAACAACAGGTGCTGGCGAGGCTGTAGAGAAAAGGGAACCCTAGTACACTGTTTGTGGGAATGCAGACTGGTGCAGCCATTGTGGAAAACAGTGTGGAATTTCCTCAAAAAGCTGGAAATCGAACTGCCTTTTGATCTAGTGATTCCCCTGTTGGGACTATACCCTAAGAATCCCAAAATGCCAATTCAAAAGAACCTATGCACCCCAATGTTTGTAGCAGCACAATTTACAATAGCCAAATGTTGGAAGCAACCTAAATGTCCATCAGTAGATGGGGGAAAAGGAAGGGAAGGGGTAAGTCAAGGAACATATAGCAAGGACTCATGGACAAAGCCAAAGTGGGAAAGGATTGAGGGAGGGAGATGGAGGAGGGGAGCAGGGGGAAGTGGTGGGGGGAAGGCGGAGAAAAATGTATTTGAACAAACAAAAAATTTAAAAAAAAGAAAAGAAAAAATAAATGCAGCAAACTGCTGCTTGAGCCAAAATGCTGATTATTTCAATCTTTTGTGTATGGTGCATAAATGCGAAGTCCTTTAACGGACTTTTTTGTGCAAATAGAATTGGATTTGCCCAAAGGTGACACAACTAGAAAGCTCTGCCTGGCTTTCTTGTCTGTATTTTGAAGTACAACTAATCCTAGAAATTTAAATTCTGTTGTGTACATTTTCCAGGTGGTTTAGTGCTGGTATTTACCTCTCAATATGGAA
The DNA here is from genome assembly GCF_021234165.1 of Pteronotus mesoamericanus. Taxonomy (NCBI): domain Eukaryota; kingdom Metazoa; phylum Chordata; class Mammalia; order Chiroptera; family Mormoopidae; genus Pteronotus; species Pteronotus mesoamericanus. The sequence continues at coordinate 3,136,314 of NW_026555109.1, forward strand.
TAAATTTATTAGCAAACAAATTAAATCTCCAAACAAATCCTGCAAATAAATTACAGTAAATATGTGCTTGATATACATTTCATATTCAGTTCAAAATAGGCAGAGAAAAGAAGCATCCTTTTCTTTTTTAAGGGCAATTTTCAAAAATGAATTGAGTTGAATAATAATATCAACTAAAAGCTACAGCACATTCCAGAACCAAAGGGAGACATACGATTACTGTGTTTTATTCAAGCAATATCTAGGTTCTAGAATAAGGAGGTGGGAAAACACAGATGCATGACTTGAGGCAGGAAAATGATCCGAAAGAAGACAATTTGTTCCCACCCCTGACAAAATTGATATTATTTCCTTGTGTATTTTCTCACTTGCTCCTCGCCAATACTATAATTAAAAGCCTCTCTCCAAGGAGCTCAAAGTGCTTTGGAGACATGGTCTAATTAATTCTCCTCACTTGCCTGTAATGTCCACAAGCTCCTGGCCCATCTTGCTGGGAGAACTAGTCAGTCCCATCCAGGCCGCTCTTCTTGAGCAGCTTATGAAAAGTGACAGCAGCTGTTGAAACCAGACTCTCTTCCCAGGAGCTGTGAATACAGCCTCAGTTTAGTACCAGGGATAGTGTGTGCCAGCTGAAGGGCCAAAAAGCAACTATATTGATAATTTACACATTCATTCTTCCACATTATGGTCTGTTGCCTTGATTGTGTCTGGAGCCAAGCCTGTGGCTAGGTATGAGTGTGTTTGAGACTTATAGCCAGTTCCTCTTCCTAAATGAATTTGGTTTGGCCTTAGACATTGCTCTGTTCCTATTATCACTTACTTGTTATATATATATTTGTCCTCACTTGAGGACACTTTTTTCATTGCTTTTAGAGAGAAAGGGGGAAAGGAAGGGAGAGAGAGAAGCATTGATTTGTTGCCTCCCATATGTGCCTGGACCAGCGATCGCTCATGCCCAGACTGGGGATCAAACCTGCAACACAGGTATGTGCCCTGACTGGCAATGGAACACACAACCTTTTGGTTATAGGATGACACTCCAACCAAATGAGCCACAATGGCTAGGACTACTTGATTTTTGCTTTGTTTCTATTTTATCTTTTGTGAAGTGGGAGACAGTATTAATGTATTGGCTGAATTGATGATTATTATAAGTTGTTTTCTGTGCAATTCTGCTCCTGACAGTGTTAAACATTCTCTTGGCCATTTCAGCCCCAGAAATGTGTTGGGCTAATGGCTTTCAATAGCACTGTCCATTCCAACTCCGCATTTGCTCTCTATATGCGGTTCATCTTAGAACCCTCATGATGATGCCTGCCTGTAGTAAGTATGAGCATCTAACAAGTGGATATTGAAGGAATCTTATGAATAGATTGATTCGTTTACTCCTATATACTTGTTATTTTCTGTCATTTTTTTTCCTCACCCATATCAGTGAGATCTATGAAGGTGACAAGACATTGGGACAGGCTTCTAATTAAATGTAGCAGAGTCAGGGTTTTATAAAATCTTAAAGCTTACTTTAATTTTCTTATTTATTATACCACCTGCAAGTCACATAGCACTTTGATACACTCAATGTAATCTTTAAAATAATAGCAAAGAAGGTATAATAGTAAACATTAATGTCATGTCTCATAATGAAATGAAGGTCAGAGAGGTTAAATATGGTTTTCAAGATCACAGAGGTCAAATTCAGTTTTACTCCTTACAATATCAATTTTCTTGTCACTCTTATTTGTCAATATCCATTCTCTTTCCATTTCTACTATCATTATGTCTTTTTTTTTTTTTTTGGTGCCAGACACGGTGCTGTGGCCTAGATATACAAAATGTGCAACACACTATTCTTACTCTAAGAAAAACAAAAATATTTTATGTGAGAAAGGGTCATATAATAGATTGGTGCAATACTGTGTGATTGAGGCTATAATCAGATGGCATTACAAGAAGTAATTCTGAACTGGAAAGAATGATAAACAGAGAAGTGTACATATATGCAAAGACAGAAATCTGATGAACCAAGATGTGCTCTCTGGGGAACTCCAAGTAATTTTTTGCTAGAAGTGGGTAGAAAAGCAACAGAAGAGAAAGGTGGAGAGACTATTAGTACCATATCATCAAAACCATTCTAGGGAGTTTGACTTTGGTCCTCAAGCCATGGGAGGTCATTAAAATCATGTATGCAGGAAAATCACATGATCAGATCTGCTTATTCAACCAAACACTCTCTGTTTATTTGAGCCTATTTGATTGGCAAATATGGAGGATGATGAATGTGTTCCATGTTGCAGAGAAGGCCCTGAAGTGGAAATTCTTTGAAAATGTTACCAAAAGAATGAAATTATATATCCTTGCTGGAAAAAACTTTGGCAATATGTATTCAGAGCCTTAAAAATGCTCATTTTAGTTGTCAGTAGTTATGCTTTAGCAAATATATTTTAGGAAAATTATCTCAACTAAAATAAACATTCCAGGGCAAAGTTGTTGTTTGGATGGCTATTTTTTTAATAGCAAGATACTGGAAATAACATAAAATGTCCAACAATATGGTAATAGTTAAAAATGATATGCTCTCATCCATTTATGATGATGCTGATGAAAAGTTTGAAATAGAGTGAAATAGTGAACAATTGCATGATATTTTTTTGCTGCCTGACATGCACTCATGCTTATTTTGATAAAAGAACTTTGCCTTCTGTCTGGCTCCAGGTGGGGAACATGGACCTAGATCAAACCAATCAGCATATTTCATTGACTCTGGTCTTGGAGGCTGGTTTAAGGGAGATCGTGTAAGCTAAACCCATCTAATCCTAGTGAATCTCAAGAATTATTCTGGAAATGCTGGGACAAAAATGCACTCATTTGCCTGCTGGATCTGGACAGTTTGTGGTAATTTTTTAACAACAGAGATATAATACAAATAGAAAGGTTAAAGCAGTCTTTAACCAGATGCTAGGAATGGCAACATTTTATTATAGAGTTAATTAAAAAACATTTCAGAGGATGTGATGAGACGAGTTGTTTCTTTCAGAATATTTGGCTTTTGAAGAAATGTAAACTCAGTACTTCATTTATAAATTAAATAAGTTAACAGGTAAAAAAATAACTTATTTTGGGAAATTCTCCTTCAAACACTGAAATGCTAGAACAAAATATTAAAGTAGTGCACAAAGATTCAAAATTAATCCTATTGTCAGACTCTAGAACCTTTGTTAATTGAAATGAGAAAAAGTGACTTTTTCTTTAGAATTGCTGAGCTTCAGTGACCAAAACTTCAGGATTGTGGAATATGAAATGTAGGCAGCAAAATGCAGCCTCAGAAGATGAACTTGCTGAATTGACTTGTATTGTATGACCTCCAGCAAAATCTCTGAGTGTTACTGCTCTTAAAAGCATAGATTGATTTCCAAATCTTATTCACTCTAGGCTTACTATATGGTGAAGAATCGACAAATCTAATATAATATGAAGTTAATATCGTAGATGTTTTTTCCTGGGTATGGTGTTTGGCTTCTATTTGTCTTGGGAATATTTCAAGACACATTTGGCTGTTTGGGGATATTAAGGTTGAAGGTGACTGATAATCATCAAGGTCAATGCTGTTCCTTGCAGAACACAATATAAGCTTGCAGGAGGCTGAGGGCTGTGTGAGAAAATTAAGTATTGATTGGGGGAGTAGATATGATGTTGTGCAATGTAGTTATTAGGCTCAATTCAGTGCTGTTAATTTGAGGTCTCTCACTTTCTCAAAGATTATAGCAGTTAATAATACATTATTGAAAGCTGGGGTGCTTTTGTTCTCTGGTCACTGCATCCTCTTTTCTCAGCTGTAGAAGACTACTTTGCCCAATTGTGTTTTTATTGAACACAGTTGATGTAAACACTCAGCTCCAATATAATCATTTCCAGGAGTCTGTGACACTTGGCAAGGTCAACTTTCCTTCCAAATACTCTTTTCCTATCAAGAAATTGAGAATTCTGCACTTAATTGTCCCTATTTCCAGTTCCTATTAATTATAATGGGATCTCAGAAAAGAAGAAGAAAAGATATTCATTCTTTTGCTTTCAGTGATCTTTGCATTAAAATTATTTAAGGGCAGTGCAATTTACGGTGAATATAGACTGGACAAAATCCCTGGATATTGAAAGGGATTAGAACAGCAGACAGAAAAAAATCTTCAAAAAATTGTAGAACTGAAAAGGTCCTTAGAGACTACTAGGCATAGTTCCTTGGTTTTACAGATGATTAAATCCATATCCAAAATGGCTGTGGCATGCCCAAATATAGCTAGTTAGTGGCAGAGCTGGGAAGGTAATTTGAGTGTCTTGATTCTGAATCTAGTTTTTCCACTGCACATCCCACCTGCACAATAGCCTCCGAGTCAACAATTCCGTTTAGAACATTTACATTTATAAAAATCTAAATTTACATGAGATAACTTTCCCCAAACCCTTAAATGTCATATGTGGCTAATGTACAGACATCTGAAAACCTTGCACATGGTTTTATGGCATTTTCTAACAGCTCTGTTTCATAGAGAGCAAAGTTTTTAATTGTTCCCACTCTGCTGATGACAAAATTGAAACCCAGAAAAGCTAAGTGGCTTGTCTTAAATAGCATAGTCATTTATAATAGACAGGTAATACTCAAGTGTAAGTCTTTATACTTTTAGTTCAGTGCTCCTTCGGTTCCATGCAGCATGCATTGCTTATTCTAACACGTGTCCTCCTATAAGATTGCAGGCAGTTAACACTTCTCTAGTTATTCTTCCCCTTCCCTCAAGCCAAGAGCTCTGGAAGAGGATAATGTGTGTTTAAAATTTTAGCACATACTCTGGCTTAATGCTCACATGTAAAATTGAGGAGAGAACTATAATATTATTTCTATCTTCTCTGGGCCTGGCAAATACTGTGTTGATCACTTTACTCATTGCTTGCAATCTGTTTCATTATGGCTAAATTGAACATGACATATAATATGTTATAATGACTCATTTGTTAATCTCTCTAAATTTATGTTTGGTTAGATGTTTCTCACAGCCTGCACAAGTGAATGCACACAGGATTACTTGTAATAGGAACAATACCTTAGAAACAGTGTTCCTTCCTCAGCCATCCTCTGTGACCAACACTTTCCTTCCTAAGGAAAACCACTCTGGTGGACAAGGGCCTCCAATGTGGAGCTTCCTTCTAAAGTGATGGCAATTTATCTTTTCCAATCAAAGTGGGAACAATTTGTGCTTTTTTTTTATGACTCCAGAGCTTCCATAAATTGAGGTAATAGATTTTTCAATGTCTGGTAAGGAAAGTGCAGGCTGGGAGCTTTGAATGCAGTGCCAAACTCTCTCCCTTGCAACCATCCTATTTTATGTGCTTCTAGGGCAACCTAGAAAACAAGGCTGGAGGAAGACAACTTTAAATTCCTCATGCTAAATTAACTACTGTGATGCTTCTGGGAAAAGACTGCCAATGAAACTCGGTTTTGAAAGTGAAAATATTTATAATAAAATACAACAAAGTAAAATTTAAGTCCCAAATTGCCCCAACACAGAGGCACTAAAATTGCAATTGTGATTATAGTGACACCTCCAATTACTTCACTTTGAGGAAATGAATACTGGCTAAGGATTATTACACTCACACCAGAGGCTTCAAATCCACTCTCTGATGTTACTGCTGACCTCAGACAAGCAAAATATACTCACCATATCTGTTTCTGCCTCTAAAGGCACCGGTATTTACCAACAAGTCATGGGGCTTATGCCCTGGCTGTGAAGCATTGTCAGACAACTCTAGAAAGATCTGAGTACATATTAGGAACTTTATTTATTTATTTTTTTGCTGCAGTAGTAGTAATTAGTAGGAAGTAATTTAAAAATCTCAGTGCTATCACCCTTATGTAGGCGACACTAATCGCCATTGCCTCAAAACTAATTCTCATGAGTAAAGAAAATATATGACACAATCTGCTGGTTGCTTTGATCTTTAGTGAATAAATTCATATGTTTATTCCTTTATTTAGCAAATATTCATTGTATCCTTATTGTACATCAGGTGTCGTGCTTGACACTGAGGACACAAATGGGAATATGACTGATGTGGTCATTTCTCAACCAGATATTAAAGAAGTACATAGTCAATTCTTGATATTCAGAGTAGTTTTGTTCTAGTCACTGCATACATTAAATTAGTGCATACTGAACCATTGTGCCTAGTGGAAATACAGGATTAGGTTCTCATGAACCTCTGTCCACAACACTTTTTCAACTGATCAATACACACTTGTAACCTTACTTTATGTGCGTTTCTGTGTAAAGACTATAACTCATGCTTGAATGAAGCTTACCAAACATATGTATTTTCTCCACAGGCAGACTTCAGTGCTACATTTGGGGGACATTTAAAATGTCAAGACCATCAAGAAAAAGCACAAAGATGTGAAAAATGTGACACTGAATATGTTATGAAGACAACTATTTACAGGTTCAGAGCTGAAAGAAGAAGGGAGTACATTACGTTTTGCTATCTTAGCTGGCAATGTACACAACAGGTGACTCTAATTTCAGCTTTCTTAAGCATGTCCACAAATGATCATGAAAGTGGCTTGAGTATTAATTTTGGGGTTGCAAAAACATTTTAATAAGTAGGTGAATTTGCAAATACAACTGTACCTCTTTCACTCTCAACTTCTTAAACACTCTGACCTTGAAGTTAGGGACACTCTATCTTAGGTGGAAGCTCCCCCCATATCCCACACTTATTAGCAGGGCAATAGGAGGAAGTCTTGGCTAGAAGGTTTCTGGCATTAGGATCTACTTGCAGGGGTGTCCAAGTCACAGCCCATGGGCCGCGTGTGGCCCAGGATGGCTATAATGAGGCCCAACACAAAATTGTAAATTTACTTGAAACCTTTTTTCCTCATCAGTTTTTGTTAGTGTTTGTGTATTTGATGTGTGACCCAAGACAACTCTTCTTCCAGTGTGGCCCAGAAATGCCAAAAAGTTGGACATCCCGATACTGTTTTATTGGGAATTTGGGTTCCAAGAAATAAAGACTACCTTGAGTTACCTCATGAAAAGAGATGTTTATAATAAGGACACATTTGAAACTGAAGGCAGCTTGATGGACCAGCTGTCTTATGACTCTCATGACCATATAGCTCTACTGTCTGTCAGCTTCCTCCTCCTTTCTACCGCATGGTTGCCTCTGTTTAGTTATCACTTTTGCTTTCCCTTAACTCCAGCATGAATGGTGCTCATCATGGCTGCTCTCCCTCTCTATCATTCCCCTGTCTTTTTAGCTCCCTCTGAATTAGCTCTAACTCTCTCTGTTTTCTAACTAAGTGTCAAAGAGGGAAAATTTAAGGGTCTCAGCTCATTATTTCAGTTCCTCCTGTGTCATTGGTCCCTGACCAACCTCTGGATTGGCTCCCCTTAGGTCAGGTGCTGGCCTCAGAGAATTTTCATGGTTAAGCAATGGGTGGGATCATGTAATACAAAACTTATGCATAACTGGTAGAGTTAGCCTTGTATTGTTCTTGTCCCAATGCAACTGACCTTTGCCTTGTACTTCAGATCCAGAAGTCTGAAATCATAGTATCAGCAGGGCCATGCTCTCTCCCAAGGCTTCTTTCACCTTCTGGTGGCTGCTGGATTTCCTGTGCTTGGGTCCTGCAACCCTGCCCTCTCCTCTTCTGTATGTAATTCTTTCTCTGACTCACTCTTATAAAGATGCAAACTTATGATTGGGTTTAGGATAATCCCCATGTCAAGATCTTTAATTTAGAGGTTAACAGCTGAAGGAGACAGCCACAGACAGCAAATTCCTGGAAGTCTTGAACTGCCTTAAGGTCAGACAGGGACGATGCCTGACATCATCAGAGGCAGATCTGGAAAGTAATAACAGCAGTCTCCTACCATAGAAGTTCACACCACAAAGTCAGGAAATCAAGACAAATCAATTTAAGAAGCAAAAGCAAAAAAGAAGAGTCTCACAAATAATGGGAAGGCAAAGAAATAACCCCCAGTCAAAGGGAAAGGAGGAATCCCTGCAAATAGAACTAAACGAAATAGAGGCAGGTAAACTATCAGATACTGAGTGCCAAACAATGGTTCTAAGGAAGCTCAATGACCTCAGTGAGCTCAGAGAGAATTACAAAAAACTACAGGGAAACTACGAGGAACTTACTGCAAACTATACCAGCATGAAAAAGGACACAGAAACTATCAATAAGAGACAAGAAGAAATGAAGGATACAATTTCTGAATTGAAGAACTCAGTAGGAGGAATCAAATGCAGCCTAGATGAAGCAGAGGATTGAATCAGTGAGCTGGAGGACAAGGTAGAAAAAAGCTCCCAGAAAGAGCAAGAAAATGAAAAAAGAATAAAAAAGCACGAAGGGGCATTTAGGGAAATGCAGGACAACCTGAAACATAATAAATATCAATATAATAGGGATACCAGAAGGAGAAGAGGGTGAGGAAGGGATAGAGAACCTGTTGGGAAGTCATGATGGAAAACTTCCCTAATTGGAGGAGAGAAAAAGTCATACAAGTCCAGGAAGCACAGAGGGTCCCATTCAAGAGGAACCCAATGCAGCCCACTCCAAGACATATCATCATTAAAATAGCAAATATCAAAGACAAAGAGAGAATCTTAGAGGCAGCAAGGGAGAAAGAGGTAGTAACATATAAGGGAGCCTTGATACGGCTAGCACCTGTCTTCTCAACAGAAACACTGCAAGCCAGAAGGGAATGGCAAGAAATATTCCAAGTCATGAAAAGCAAAGGCCTGCAACCAAAACTGCTCTACCCAGCAAGGCTCTCAATTAAAATGGAAGGCGAAATAAGGAGTTTCCCAGACAAAACAAGGCTAAAGGAATACACCTCCACCAAACCAGCACTGCAAAATATGCTAAAGGGACTGCTTTAAGATGAAGAAAAAGTTTCTATGACTACCCAGTTCCTTTCAGAGTTGTCAATACTTGATATTACCAATATTTTTAGTACTTATTAATATGATTGTGACAATGATGTTATTTTAACTGTTCCTTTACTATTTGTTGAAACTAAACTTGTTGTTGTATATTTCTTACCTATTTCTATTATTTTTAAAAAGCTTTAAATGACTTTTTCGTATTCTTTATCCATTTATTGATTAAAGGTTTGTAGAATATTTTTCCCTAAAAAAAACAACTATTAACTTTGTAAAAAAAAAAAATCTGTAATTTAATCATGTCTACAAAGACTCTTTTTTTCCTTATAATGTAACATTTACAGGTTCCAGGGATTAGTGTTGGTATCTTTAGGTGGCCATTATTCACCCTACTGCATTACCTCCTAAGATTATTGTGAGAATTAAATTTGTTCATTTTTGTAAAGCTCTTAGAACAGAGACTTGATAAGCACTCCACTAATGTTACCAGTGAAGAAGGGCACACAAGGATTGTAGACAACAAGAAGGATGATTCAGCAGATATTTGTTATTTTTGTCTGGTGACTTGGCATCTGGATCCCAATGTTTAAAGAGTTCCCCAATTTAGGAATCTTGATGGATTGCCAAGTTGCCTTCCATTATAGGACCTTAAAACAACAGATACATGTTTTCTTTTTTCTGTGAGAATATGGAATTTGGTTCTTAACCCAAGGTTCATCAACTTGATGCCTTCTTCCTTTACAAAGATATTGGGATCAGACAGGTTCCAGTGTAGAGGCTTGTTCTAGCAGAAGCAGTGTCAGTTTCCAGAGCTCACAGTGGCTGTATTGCATGTCCTGTGCTTCATGTTGCAGGGGGGAATGAATCCTCACTGCACTGGTTTTTAGGGAGGGGTTTAGCTGTAGTAGCTACTGTCTATGCACCTTCTTTTCTGGTTTTTCAGCAGTACTGTCCAATGTGATAGAGAAAGGCACATGACTATTTAAATTAATTTAAATTATATACAATTATTTTTTTGTTTGCTATGTGCTAGCCATATTTCAAGTGCTGAATAACCATGTGTGTATTTGACAGTACAGTTATAAAACATATCCCATCATTGCAGAAAATTCTATTGGACAATACCATTATGCAGCCTTCCAGTAATTTTTTGAGTTTCTCAATATTCTTTAAGTAATGTTGTTCTTACTTAAATCAGAGGTCATTTTTGCAACAAATATTTGCCTGCAGCAAGTAATCTTTAATGATTGATATGGACAATATGGGCATTACGAGCAGCAAAGTATTCCTATGACTTATCATTGGGGTGAAAATCTCCCTTTTAGAGTACATTGCAAGTGTACTTTCAGAATGAAAATCAGAGTGTGATGCACACTCCTGAAAAATGATTAAATCGTTTTAAGATTGATGGTTGTCCAGGGACCTGAACATACATATCTTATATGGGAAACAAAATGCTTTCAGTGAAACTTAGATGACAGTATATATCTATTGATTAGTAAAATGCTGTTTCTTCCATGCCATTTAGCATTTCAGTAAAACGTTTTGAATTAATCACTTGGAAAAATTTGTAAAATACTTTACAAAACGATTTATAATCAGTTTTATTACTCACTTTCTATTTCTCTCCCTGACATTTAATAAAATCAACCCTAACAATTATGAAACAAAAATGGAGGTTCAGCTGCCTACCACCACCAAAGGCAAACCTGAAAGCCAGAGACTTATGAGAAAAGAAAGAGGTTTTTATTAAAATACTGCACAATCTGGGAGAATGGTGGACTCCTGTCTCAAAGCCCAATCTCATTTGGAAAAGCTGGGGGGGGGGGAGGGGGAAGCAAGCTATCCTCAGCCTGACCAAAACAAAAGGCATTGTTCTGAGTTCCTGTTCCCATTTAAAGTACCATCCTTCGGAACCTGTAGGTGGCTTCTAAGCAGTCATTGAGGTAGCTTAGCTTGTTCTCATCTGCTATCGACTTGCGGCTCCCTCCTGGAGTGCGGGGGAGGGGGGGGCGAGGGCGGGGGGGGGGGCCTGTGCTACCACTGGCCATGTGACTGGTAGGCCTGCCAGGTCCGGAGGACATGCCAGCCACTGCATTCACCAGGTGTGGTGGGGTCGGGGGGGGGGGGGGGGAGAAAGAGACTGACTCCCTCCTGGAGGTGAAGGGCCACATGACCTTAGACATGGCCATTGGAGAAGATAGGCCAGTGCACCATCCGACTACGAGTCCTGGGCAGCAAGCCAGGAGCAAGAGTTTCCTCTTCCCCTGAGTTTATATTAGTTTTGGTATGGAATGGGCCGAGTACTTTCTTAGAATTACCAGTTAACTTCCCAAACTTTCCTGCGCTCTGGGTGGGCCCAGCTCCCAACCACCCCATTCTTTCCCTGAAATAGACTGACAGACCTCTTTGGTTCAGCACCTTCCCCCGCTACCATTTTGATTCCTGTTGGGCCTGCCCTCCCATGGTCCCACCCGCAATGTTACTGGAAGGGGATTGGAGGGCTTCTTCCTCTATCCAATCATTGGTATCTTGCTAGCTATGCACAAGCTCAGTATAAGAACTTCCCCTGGCTGCCATCTTGCTTAGGCAGGCGAGACTCCGTAGCACTCCATCAGTTACACCTGCACCCCACCCATGCTCTAGTCCCCACACGTAACAGTTGCCCACATTCGGAGCCCACTGACAGAGAATGAGGGAACCAAAAGGCTAAATGAAAAGACCGTGGGAACCCCACAGAATCTCTCAGGCAGCGCCAAGGACGGCCACAGTGAGCAAGGCGCAGCATCTGCAGCCACGAACGGGACATCCGCACCAGGGTGGAGCTCGCCGGCACCACTCGGTTACCCAGGCAATGAGGCCTTGCTTGTGGGTCCTGGTGCTGCCTGGCCATGGCCCTGGGCGGTTAGTGAACTCCTACCCTCCCCATCCCCCACAGCCCCACCTGTTTGCAGCCCTCAGCCCACTTTCAGGCTATCAGTATCAATTAGAAAATATTTTAAACACATGTTACAAATAAAAAAAAAATGGCATTAGGCAAGTTGACAAAATGAAAACCTCAGGAGGGGATACACACGACTGTATGTTCCTGAAAAGGCAGGCAGCATTTGCCAAAATGCCCTGCTTTTATCTGCAATAATCTTTGTTTTTAAATTACTGAGGCTAAGGTTAGCCTTGTTTTAAGGTTAGTGGAGACAGCCTGGCTTCCTCACCCAAGGTGCTTGGGTAACTAGGGGGCACAGCTTCTCACAACCTTGAATGAGTCTGTTAAAGCAGTGTTCTCACAACCTTGAGCCTGGATGTGGTAAACTGCCCCTTAGCCTTGTGTAGGCTCACATACACAGCTCATGCGAGGTTACCTCCCACTTTGGCCTGAAGCTGGCTTTGTTTGTGCTAGTACTTAGGGAGGTAGGGACTTCTGGGGGGGCGGTGTGGAGAGAGAGGTGAGGGAGAGTAAGTGAGGGAGTTGGGGTGCCAACATAGACATGGGTTTGTGGCCTGTGTGACTCCCAAATAAAGGCATATCAAGCATCCCCATGGTTCCACTCATATTCTTCCATCTACCTGAGTCTCAAGAGGACCTGCCCAGCCTAGGGAGGCTGCAACAAACTTGCTCAGCTCTCAAATGTCCTAGAGCTTTTGATCAGGCTGTGCAAAAATTTAGTGTTGAGTAGAATTTGTATTTATTTGTGTGGTATTTAAAGTAGGATTTTAGTTTAGTTAAACTTCTATTCTTAATAACATGCTCAAAATATTTTTAAAGAAAGGAATCCTAAATCTTTCTTGCCATTCGCAACTATTCTTTTCACATATATTGACAACCGAGCACTGTGACTTAATCATGTGTGGCATAAGCCCATACCTTACATGTGATGTGTGAAGGAATACAGTAAAAGGCGAATATTCTTATAAAGGCAATTCCTTTATTATAGCTTAATACATTGTGAAAATCTAACTCCAACAGGCATTAACCAAAAATTGAAGTTTTTATTTTTATATTTTATACCTAGTTTTACACAGAAAACTATATTTTCATGTTTATTGTTTTACATGTTGTTTTCCAATGAATTAATTCTAAGATGGTACAATGTAGAAATATATAGATCACCGATACCACAGAATTATTAATAATTTTTTTGTAAAGCACTGATCAATGATGGCAAGAGTTGGGGAAAGGGGTCTTTATATGGATTACTGGGGATTGAACACTAATGTCCAAGTTAGGTGTGAAGGGAATGCATGTCCTAGGGAAAACCAGTTGAATTCTGACCTCTGACAGATTCTTTAGGGTACATTACTGACTCCCTGAGGCTCTTGTAACAGCTCAAGAAAGTTCCTGTGTACCACTACTCACACATGACTGAGACTGGATTTCCATCCCACTGTAGAAGCTTGTAGCTGAGTCATTTTATTTAACTTACCAGATGAAAGCCATTCATTCTTATACTTTTGAGTGTTATAAAGCAAAATTATACTGGACTCAAGTAAGTTAAGCAGCCACCTTGGTTTTATATATTCATATGATTTTTTTTGTAGTTATAGAATGTACCTGCTATAGTACTTAGTGTCTTTTTTTTTTTCTGGTAAGGAAATCAATCTTCAATTTGTCTTACAAGCCCCCTGGTTACCTTGAGGGAATTTTCAGTTGAGTGAGAATTTTGTTTTAATGCAACAAAATAACATAAAATTTACCAATTTGATCATTTTAAGTATACAATTCAATAGCATTAAGTACATTCACAGTGTTGTGCAATCATCACCACCATTTATTTCCAGAACTTTTTCATTATCCTGAGCTGAAACTCCATACCCATTAAACAATAACTCCCCATTTCCCCCTTCTCTTTTCTACTCTCTGCCTCTATGTTTGACTAGTCTAATTACCTTATATAAGTGGAATCATACCATATTTATCCTTTTGTGTCTGGATTACTTCATTTACCATAATGTTTTCAAGGTTCATCCATGTTGTAAAAAATATCAGAATTTCATTCTTTTTTAAGGCCAAATAAATATTTCATGGTATGTATATACCAAATTTATTTTTATCCAATCATATTAGATTCTATTTTTGTTCTAATTCTTTTCCAGGCTATGAGTCCCTGGAGGGCAGAGGTACTATATAGTGTATCTTTGTACTCCCAGTGCCTGGTGGGGTTGAAAGAAAGAAGGGATGAATGGTCTTTATTGAAAAATTCAATAATGGTCATAGAATTATATAGCTTATTCATCACTGGAAGGTACTCAGCTTGTCAGTGGACCTTGAGCTATAGTCCTAAAAGATAAAAACTGCCATTGTAGGCTGTGTCCTAACAGGGCAGCCTTCTGGAGACCAAATGCTTATTCCATCTCTGTGCTTTGGGGGAAGGCCACAGCATACAGTAGCTGTCCTTAGTCTGGGTTTTCACTCAAGGAGAGGCGGGCAGGATGGGCTGGTGGAGGTGTGTGTGGAAGAATGAGTCAGAATTCAGTTAGGGGAGCCTCTGACTCACTGCTTCACAGTATTAGGCAGAATGTAAGTGCAGAAATAGATTCTGAAGGGAAATTTAATTTTAGCCTCATCTTGCATTTTGCAATACGTTACTTTAGTATTGACAATCAAATGTAGCTTTTGGAGCAGATCCAACATTGAATGGAATTAAATAAAAGTTCATCCTGACAACTTAGTTAAGATGGCCCAATAAATGGTATTCCTCAGGTTTTTAAAAACAGCTTAGGGAATTTCTACAAATACAGAAATAGCTAAGCCACTGTGCTATATGACAGCAGAAGATATTTCCTTTAGTCCTGTAGTTAGTTGTGCTTTTCATCTTTTCCCATCTGGGGCCCATGTGTACATTTATTTCAAGTTTGACAACAGTCAAATATGGCTTTATTAATGTCAGAGAAAGAATGCTCTGGTAAAGAGAATTAAAATGTGTGGACGGCAAAATCAAAGAAACATGTGAAGTAGCAGAGGCTATGGCTCCCTGTGAAAGATGATGTTAGTGTCTGGAAGCAGAGAGACCTGGGTTTGAATTCTCAGCCTACATTTTAGTAGCTGGGTGACCAGGGGCAAGTTACTCTCTAAGATAAAAATTCTGAAGGATAAAAGAAACTGTAGTAGGCAGAATAGTGGTCCCAGAGATATCTTCTTCCCTATGTCTGGAACCTGTTACATGGCAAAAAGGAATTAAGGTTGCAGTTGGAATTAACTTTGCTAATCAGCTGACCTTACACTAGGGATATTATTCTGGATTATCCAAAGGGGCTCAATGTAATAACAAAAGTCCTTCGAATGAAAACAGAGGAGAGCCAGAGAGATGGCAATGGGAGAAAAACTTGACCTTCTATTTCTGGCTTTGAGAATGGAGAAAGAAGGACAGAAATTGAGGCATGTAGGTGACTTCTATAAACTGGAAAGGGCGAGGATTTGGTTTTCCCTCTAGAACCTCCATAAAGGAATGCAGTTCTGCCAACACCTTGGCTTCAGCCTAGTGAGACCCATTTCAACTTCTGAACTGCAGAACTATGAGAGAGTAAACATTTGATTTTTTTTAAGCCATAGAATTTTTGTTAATATGTTATGGCAGAAGTAGGAAACTAATATAGGGAGCAAAGTGAAAAGAGAAATGACCAAAAGAGTAACGGGAGGTGGGAGTATGCATGGGTGCCTTAATTGAAGACCTAGATAAGAGCATTGTCTATAGACTCAGAAGGGTAATTGATTAAATGCACATCCTTCCCACACAGAACCATCAAACAGAAGCCAGAGAATGTTAAATCTGGAAGGAATTCTATTAATCATCTAGTCCAGCCTCTTCATTTCTCAGATAACACACCCAATCAATGTTCAAGGACACATAATTACTAGAGTTCACAGATCAAAGTGGGGAATGAGCCAGGGTGAGGATTCTGTTCTCCTGATCTTTTGGTTAACACTTCATATATCACATCACACTCATAAAGTAATTATTTTTCAGATACAGGAATTATCTCTTTAAACTTCAAAGAAGTACTTAAGAATATATTTTAATCCTCCATTGCCAATTAGTGAGTTAACTCAGAGCAAGATGGCAATTCTGCCTCCTGGACTCCCTATGGCAGTGTCTCTGCCCATAGAGTCCTCTCCTCACTCTGTCATTTGGACCTATGATTGCATATCCTTAGGACTCTGCTCATCCACTGTCACCTGCTCAGGGAAGTAGAATATGGTGTTAAGAGAGCATGTATGGCTGGTGATAATTAACCAGAAGAAAGAAAGAGATTTATGGTGCTGTGAAGAGAAGTTAACTGAAGGAGTAGGGATTTTGAAAAATATGGAATCTAGAGCACAGAAGGGGGTTTGGGTTTCTTATAAGGTCAAGGACACTTGCTCTATTGAGAATGGAGGGCACACAATTTGGGTAAACATATGGCAGGTTAATAACTTTAGAATAAGAAAATGAGGGAGTTGTCTAATTATATTTTCTTTTTTATTGTATATAACTTTGTACACAGTTCTTAAATGTCTATTATCTTTAATTACTCTATTAAAGACTGTCATAATTTTGGCCTGGAAAAAAAAGAGAGGATGTGTGGGCATTGAGTCAAGATAGACCTGAGTTCTTATCTTGGTTTTGCCCCTGACATGATATGGTGTATGTGGATGTTCAGCATCCTTATCTGTAAAATAGGGATAATAATTGAATAGGATTCAGTAAGATAATTCATATGAAGCATTGAATGTGGAGTCTAAAACATAGAAGTGTTCTTATTGAGTGGTATCACACAGTGCTGTAATATGTAATTTACTTGGGGGTCTCAGTGCTCCAGATTGTAAGCAACTTGGAGTCAGTAACTGTGGCTTCTTGTGTTTGTATTTCCCAGTACCATGCACAGTACCTGACTCAAAATTTGATGAAAAAAAAACAACCCAGCTTTATTCCAGGCTTTCAGATGGTTACCTGAGTACCTCATATGGCAGAAATTCTCTCTCTCTCTCTTCTCCTCTCTCCTCTCTCTTCCTCTTTCTGTCTTCTTCTGAGGGCACTAATCCCATCAGACCAGGGCTCCCCTTTCATGACATAATCACCTTGGAAAGGCTCAACCTTCTAATTCCATCCCATTGGGAGTTAGGGTTTCAACATAGAATTGTTGGGGGAAACAAACATGTAGTCCATAACAGAGCTTAAAATGACCAACTTTTTGGAGGACAATTAGGCAATATGTATCAAAACTTTAACAAAGAGGCTATTTTGTTAAAATTATTCCCATAATAGGAATTTATCCTAAGGGAAAACTTGGATCAGTGTTCAAAAGTATACCTACAGGTTGTTCGCTGCAGGGGTGCTCACCTTAGAGAGGTGTTGGAAATGGTGAACAGACACATCACTCTGGGATGAACTAAAAAAGTTATAATACTCATATACCAGAGGTCAGCACTTTTCCTTAGAGGGCAAGATTAAAATATTTTAGGCTTTAGAGTCAAAAGGCAAAATTGACGATATTGTGTGGGCACTAATATAATAATTTAAAATGTAATTATTTAAAAAGATAAAAATAATCTTTAGCTGTGGACCATACAGAAATAGTCAGTGGGCCAGGTTTGGCTAGCAGGCCTTAGTTTGCCAATCTCTGGTCTATATAGTGGAATACTAAAAAGCTATTGAAAATAATGATAAAGATTTTTATTTATTGTTATGGAACAAAATCTCTGATAAATTATTAAGATGAAAAAGACAGAGGAGGGAGAATATGGCAGGGGAGTGAGTAGAAGTCACATTGACCTGACCAAACTGAAATTACAACTAAATTGTGGAGAAATCACCTGGAAAACAGTGGAATGGTAGCAAGAGAGGAGACTTGGATCCTCGGACAGACAGTGGATTTGGCTTTCACACAACCTAATGGGTGAGAATTGCAGTGGAAGTTCAAGAGGGTGGGCTGGGCACTCACAGGCACCAGCACCAGAGGGATATTGAAATGGCCGTTGGATCCTCCTGAGAAGAGCAGGATCTGAATCATAAGCAGGGCCCTCTAGCCTATACCACCAGAACACAAAAAAGCACACAGACAAAAGACAGCTTCAAAAAGTGTAGTGGTGCCCTCTGCCAGAGACAGGCAGTAGGAGGTGCAGCCATTTAAAGGACCAACACAGTAATTTGTAGTGGCAGGCACTTACCCTGGGCTCCGGCAGAGGAAGGGGCAGAGTGGGCTGGAGCCACCTGAGGAGCGACTGGTGAGGAAAGCTTTGGGAAGACAACTGAGATAGAGGCCAGCGGGGCCCAGTGATGACTCACTTCCCACTCCACAGCTTCCATCTTGCTCAGCCATTAAGGACACAGTAGCCTCACCCTCAGGAGGCACTGCCCTGGCCAGGAGTTGCACGCAGGCCTGAGTGTTGAGTGCAGAGTGGCCAGCACAGATAGTAGATCCCTGGGTAAAGAGGACACAGAGCTGTGTAGAGAAGCTTGAGGAGAGACTGGGGACAGAACTGAGTGAGTAACCGAGGGATTCCTGGTGCTGGCTCCTCTCCCTTTCTGCAGTCTCCATCTTGCTCAGGCAGGCCATGCCCCAGAGAGGCAGGCGGGAAAGGAAACAATAGCCCTGCCTTGAGGACACTCTGCCCTGGCAAGAAGTTGCGTGCAGGCCTGGATGCTGAGTGCAGAGCAGCCGGCACAGAAAGTGGATCCCTGGTTAAAGGGGAGTCAGAGCTATCTAGAGACAATTGAGGACAGACTAGAGACAGAGGTATTGGGGAGAGAGCTGAGGGAGTAGGCAGGGGGATATCAGTGCTGACTCCTTTCCCACTCAGGTAGATCACTTTCTGAGTGGCAGAAACCAGTAAGGACACAATAGCCCCATCCTCAGGAGGCACTGCCCTGCCCTGTGGTGCCTAAGCCTGATGGCTGAGGGCAGAGTAACTAGATTAACAATTGCAGGAGACAGACACAGACAGTAGATTCCTGGAAGTCTCAAACAGATGCCTAAGGTCAGATGAGGTCAAATCTGACATCATCAGAGGCAGACCCAAAAAGAAAAGAAAAAAAATACCCTTCTACTACCATAGAAGTTCACAGCACAAAGTCAAGAAATCAAGGCAGATTAATTCACGAAGCGAAACAAAAAGGAAGAGTTTTACAGGTAATTGGAAGGAAAAGAAACACCTCCCAAATAAGGGGAAAGGAGGAATCCCCACAGAGAGGACTAACTGAAATAGAGGCAAGTAAACTATCAGATATTGAATTCTGAACAATGATTCTAAGGAAGCTCAATGAGCTCAATGAGCTCAAAGAGAATTATGAAAAATTACAGGGAAACTATGAGGAACCTACTGCAAACTATATCAACATGAAAAAGGACATAGAAACTATCAATAAGAGACAAGAGAAAATAAAGAATACAATTTCTGAATATCTGAAATATCAATTTAATCATATATTACATTGTTAGATATATATGTTTGTTTCCAGAATGCTCATTTTATTCCATTGATCTACCTGATTATTTCTGTGCTGGTGTCATATGGTTTTAATTGCTGAGACTTTATAATGGATTTAAATTTTTTAATATTTTGTAATGGATTTTGGCATTTAAAAATAAATAAATAAAATCCATCTGCATTAAAAAAAATAAGGAACTCCCACCTTTTACGACAACATGGAAGGAACTGGAGAATATTATGCTAAATGAAATAAGCCAGTTGGTGAAAGACAAATACCATATGACCTCAGCTATAAATGGACTGTATTCAACAAAATAAACCACGGGCTTGGAAACATGGAGCAGACTGACAGTGACCAGAGGGGATTGGGAAGGAGGACAATGGTGGAAAGAAGAAGAGATTGAGCAAAGAATGTGTTTGAATGACCCATGGACATGGACAGCAGAGTGGGAATTGACTGTGGGAGAGGGGGACCGGGGTGGGATGTGTGGGGATGGTAAAGGGGGAAAAATTGAGAGAACTGTAATAGAATAAACATGATTTAAAAATAAAAAAATACAAAGATAGACCACATGATAGGACACAAAGCAAGCCTCAGTAAATTCAGGAAAATTGAAATAATACCAAACTTTTTCTCAGACCACAAGGCCTTGAAACTCGAAATCAAACTCAAAGAGAAACTTCAAAAACTTGGAAACTCATGGAGACTGAACAGTACACTATTAAACAATGAATGGGTCAATAATGAGATAAGAGAAGAAATCAAAAAATTTCTGGAAACAAATGAAAATGAACAGACAACTGTCCAAAACCTATGGGACACAGCAAAGGCGGTCCTGAGAGGGAAGTTCATAGCAATACAGGCTTACCTTAAAAAGATAGAAACATTTCAAATAAAAGACCTAACACTACAACTTGAAGAACTGGAGAAACAACAACAAATAAATCCCAGAGCAAGTAGAAGGAAGGAAATAGTCAAGATTAGAGCAGAACTGAATGACACAGAGACAAAAAGAACAATTCAGAGGATCAACCAATCCAGAAGCTGGTTCTTTGAAAAGATTCATAAAGTGGACAAACCTTTAAGCAGACTCATCAAGAAAAAAAGGGAGAGGACCCAAATTAATAATATCAGAAATGAAAGAGGAGAAATAACAACTGATACCACAGAAATACAAATGATCATCAGAAACTATTATGAACAATTATATGCCAAGAAATTTGAAAATCTTGATGAAATGGACAAATTTTTAGAAAAGTATAATCTTCCAACACTGAAGGAGGAAGAAACAGAAAGCTTGAACAGACCGATAACGGTTGGGGAAATTGAAGCAGTAATTAAGAAACTCCCAGCACACAAAAGCCCAGGGCCAGACGGTTTCCCAGGAGAATTTTACAAAACATTTAAGGAAGAGCTAACCCCTGTCCTTCTCAGACTATTCCAAAAAATCCAAGAGGAGGGAAGACTGCCAGGCTCCTTCTATGAGGCCAGCATCACCCTGATCCCAAAACCAGATAAAGACCCTACAAAGAAAGAAAACTACAGGCCAATTTCGTTGATGAACATGGATGCTAAAATCCTCAACAAAATATTGGCAAACCGCATCCAGCAATACATTCAAAAGATTACCCAGCACGATCAAGTGGGATTCATCCCAGGGATGCAGGGATGGTTCAATATACGCAAATCAGTAAACGTGATACACCACATAAATCAAAGAAAAGACAAAAACCACATGATCATCTCGATAGATGCAGAAAAAGCATTTGACAAGGTACAGCACCCATTTATGATCAAAACACTCAGCAAAATGGGAATAAATGGGGCATTCCTCAACGTAATAAAGGCCATATATGAAAAACCTACAGCCAATATCATACTCAACGGGCAAAAACTGAAAGCTTTCCCACTAAGATCGGGAACACGACAAGGATGTCCGCTCTCACCGTTTTTTTTCAACATCGTATTGGAAGTTCTAGCCACAGCGGTCAGACAAGAGAAAGAGATAAAAGGCATCCAAATAGGAAAGGAGGAAGTAAAACTATCATTGTTTCCAGATGACATGATAGTGTACATAGAGAACCCTGTAGACTGTACCAAAAAACTCCTCAACCTAATAAGTGAATTTGGCAAAACAGCAGGATACAAAGTCAACATTCAGAAATCAAAGGCGTTTCTGTACACCAGCAATGCAATAGAAGAAGAAGAAATCAGGAAAAATATACCATTCGATATAGCACGAAAAAAGATAAAGTACCTAGGGATAAATTTAACCAAAGACACAAAAGACCTGTATGCAGAAAACTATGCAACATTGAAAAAAGAAATTAAGGAAGACACAAATAAATGGAAGCATATACCGTGCACATGGATTGGAAGAATTAATATCCTTAAAATGTCCATACTACCCAAAGCAATTTATAGATTCAATGCAATCCCTATTAAGATACCAATGACGTATTTCACAGAAATAGAACAGACATTTCAAAAATTTATATGGAACCATAAACGACCTCGAATAGCCGCAGCAATTTTGAGAAAGAAACACAAAGTAGGAGGGATCACAATACCGGACATCAAACTCTACTACAAAGCCACTATACTCAAAACAATCTGGTACTGGCACAAGAACAGACCCATAGACCAGTGGAACAGAATAGAAAGCCCAGAAATAAGCCCAGGTCTCTATGGACATCTAATATTTGACAAAGGGGGCAGAAGCATAAAATGGGGCAATAACAGCCTCTTCAACAAATGGTGTTGGGAGAGCTGGATGGCTACATGCAAAAAATTGAAATTGGATCATCAGCTGACACCATACACAAAAATAAACTCAAGATGGATAAAAGACTTAAATATAAGTCGCAACACCATCAAAGTCCTAGAGGAGAACATTGGCAGGAAACTCTCAGATATCCCACGCAGCAATTTTTTCACTGATACGTCTCCTAAAGCAAGGGACATAAAGGAAAGAATAAACAAGTGGGACATCATCAAAATAAGAAGCTTCTGCACGGCTAAAGAAAACATCAGCAAGATGAAAAGGGAGCCAACCATTTGGGAAAATATATTTGCTAATGATACATCAGATAGAGGTTTGATCTCCAAGATATACAAAGAACTCACTCGACTTTACTCCAAGAAGACCAACGATCCAATCAAAAAATGGGCAAAGGACCTGGGCAGATGCTTTTCTAAGGAGGAGATACAGAGGGCCCAGAGGCATTTGAAAGGATGCTCTGCATCACTAGCCATCAGAGAAATGCAGATCAAAACCACCATGAGGTATCACCTCACACCGGTCAGAATGGCCATCATAAACAGATCCACAAACAACAGGTGCTGGCGAGGCTGTGGAGAAAACGGAACCCTAGTCCACTGTTGGTGGGAATGCAGACTGGTGCAGCCACTAGGGAAAGCAGTGTGGAATTTCCTCAGAAAGCTGAAAATGGAACTGCCTTTTGATCCAGGGATTCCCCTGCTGGGTCTATACCCTGAGAACACCAAAACGCCAATACAAAAGAACCTATGCACCCCAATGTTCATAGCAGCACAATTTACAATAGCCAAGGGTTGGAAGCAACCTAAATGCCCATCAGTAGATGATTGGATCAAAAAGTTATGGTACATATACACAATGGAATACTACGCAGCAGAAAGAAAAAAAGAAGTACTAAACTTTGCGACAGCATGGATGGAACTGGAGAGCATCATGCTAAGCGAAATAAGCCAGGGGGCGAAAGACAAATACCATATGATCTCACCTATAAGCGGAACCTAACCAACAATGCAAAGAAGCAAGGAAAATATGACCAGCAACACTGAAAGGAAAAGAAATCAACAGAGACAAGAGGGAAGGGGGGGGCAGGGAAAGGGAAGGGAAGGGGAAAGTCAAGGAACATATAGCAAGGACTCATGGACAAAACCAAAGGGGAAGAGCTGAGGGAGGGAAGGTGGGAGGGGGCAAGGGAAAGAGGTGGGGGGAAGGCAGAGACAAATGTATTTCAAAAGTAAATAAATTAATTAAAAAAAAATAAAAATAAAAAAATAAAAAAATAAAGTTTAATTACAGCTTTCTGTTTTAATTTGAGAACTTCACAAAGCCAGTGAGCATAAAGATCACCTAGCCAGAATGAGAATGTGACCTGGGGACAAAAACTTCAGGAACGCATCACTAAGCTATTTAGCTAAAATCAGTACAGAAATTATTTTTTATCCCAGATAAATTAGTTACCCAAAGCTTGCAAAATATCCTTTTTGGATGTGGTTTTTAAAATTAGCTTTTAAGCTTTTTTCACCACCATTGGAGTTTCTTTTTGAGTGGGTTCTTTGAATTGTTGATTATCCCTAGTGATGGCAGCTCATTTTCTTGCTTCCTATGGGAAATGCAGGTGTATATGTATGTTCAGTAAAAATTTACTGAATGCGTAGCAGTCACTAACTTCATGGAGATTTTAGTCTGGCTGGGAAGTAGACATTTAAATGTTTTGAGCTGTATAGTTCTGTTATAGAGCAAAGACAAACAATAATACTAAAGATAATAATTACAAGCTTTGATCTATTAAGTACTTATCAGGCCAGGCTCAATACTAGATAACACAAGTATTACTGCACTCATTTTGAGATATAAAATTAAAGTTCAGAGAGGCAAAATAACTTAAGTCACACAGCTAGTAGGTGATAAAGATGTAACTGAAACATAGATCATTTTAATTTTGTGTACTTTCTGCAATGCCAGTACACTGCCAGAAAGTACACTTCTGGCAGTCACCGCATTGTTGTCTGTGTCTATGGGTTATGTATATATGTTCTTTGGTTAACCCCTTCACCTTCTTTCAGCCAGTCCTGAGGCTCTACCCTCATGACTGCCCAGTATACAGTAAAAATATAAACTATAATTGTATTATCTGTTAGTCTTCTCATCAATCATTGTCATGCATAATGTCTTAGACAGTTTGGGCTACTGTAAGAGAACACCATAGATTGGGTATTAATAGTATTAACAGACTGGGTGTTAACTGGATTAAACAACGAACATTTATTTCTTACAGTCTGGAGGCTGGAAGGCTGAGATCAGGGTGCCACCATGGTCAGATTCTTGGTGAGAGCCCTCTTCCTGGTTATGTCCTTATATGACTTCTCGTTGGTTCATCCTCTGTTTTTTCTTTATTTTTGTTGTAGACGCTACTACATTGTCCCCATTTTCCTCCCCTTTGTCTGCCTCCACCCATACTTCTCCTTTCTTCCTTCTGGCAGTGACCGCATTGTTGTCTGTGTCTATGGGTTATGTATATATGTTCTTTGGTTAACCCCTTCACCTTCTTTCAGCCAGTCCTGAGGCTCTACCCTCATGACCCCATATAGATCTAATTACTTCCCAAAGGTATCACCTCCAAATACCATCATAGTTCAGGCTAGGCTTTAACACAGGAATTGGTGGGAGGCACAAACATTCAGTCCATAGCATGTAATAATGAGTTGATTAGTAGTACAAAACCATATCTGAAATAAATACAGTGAAGCTTATAAAACCATTATGAAGTTGTTGAATTCAGAGGCACTCAGTCTTGATTATTAAAAAGCCATTGCCTCAATGAAATTCACTGTTACCAATTCCTTTTCCTTTAGTATAGAAATATGCTCTTGACATGGTGCATAGTTGAACTAAGCTGGTATCAGATGGGCTTGGCATGTCTTATGTATCTCAGTCTTTTGGAGAAGAGAGATTTCTGGGGCATATTTGTCTCCTGGCAGAAATGTAAAGCTCCTAGAAGGGTGAGCAGAGACACACAATGCCTCTTAAGGCTCTGGCTCAGGACTTCCACACTATGACTTTCACCCATATTCCATCAGCAGAAACAAATTCCATAGCAAAACCTAACTTTAATGGGAAGGGGAATAAACTTTGCCTCTAGTAGAAGGAATTAAAGTCACAAGACAAAATGTGAGAACACAAAGATGGGTAAAGAGTTGGAAACAATAATGCAGTCTACTTTAAGGGTAGACTGCATTAATTCAGTCTGGATTTTTCTCTGTCTGAAGTGAACTGAATATTTATTTTGCTTCTGAGTATTTAGCATTGAGTAATTTTTTTCAGATTCTACAATGTGTGATAGTATGCTTGTACCATTTGGGTAATTTCATCATTCTTTTCTGGGACAACTACATTAGCAGTCACATTAGTTGAGTAGAAATGATCACAACCTGTTATCCAGTTGCTTCACTTGGTAGATAGAGCACCATCTATCTATTAATAGATAGAGAGCAATGAAGCTGATGTCCCAGGACTGATGTGTACATAACTGCTGTTTGCAGCCATGGATACTCTCAGAAGGTACTTTGTCTGGTGTAGGGGACTAGCAGACACTCATTGTCATGACTGTGAAAACATTTCAAAGTGGATGTCCCCTGACAAAGGGTCAGTTTAGAACAACATAACTAATAATGCGGTGTAAGTAATTTAAACACCCTGTAAGCAACCAAAGTGGAAGGAACACTAAAAAAGGAAGTATCATTAATGCATTTGCAGAAAGAGAAAATTGGAACAGCCCCTTTTGTAGTTACCTAGTAGGTAGCCCTTGGCTTATTATATACCCCAGCTATCCAGGTGAAGTAGGCTCCACAGAGATAAAGAGGAAAGAACTGCTAGGTGGCAGATTAATATCTATAGGGCTTGCAGTTAGACAGGAGAGACAGAAATAAAACAGATTTGGCCACCATAGGAAAGGAAATTTATAGGAAATAAATAATTACAACAAGTGAAGTAGACAAGAAAAAAACAAAAGCAGTGATATGAGAAATGGCAAGATTAAAAATTTCCAGAATGGTTATTCTTGACCTTCGGGTTTATAATTACATTCTCCAGGGTTCATGAGTTTTATTCAACTTTATGATCTTTATATTTTCACTCACTTTTATTTGATGGCAAGCTGGGTGACCTGCATGACTATCATTTAACTGGGTATTGTCTAGAAATTTCAGGCCTGCATTTGCCTTTCTATTTACCATCATACTTGTGCTAAAACATAAAGCAAAAAAAGTGTTCTAAGACACTGGATGAAAAAAATGATTCATAGTACTTCAAATATAAAAAATTTTGAGGTTAGATTAAGTACCCATGGTGTGCAGCAGCTAAACCTGAAAGAATCAATAATTAAAGTATTGATCGATATTACTTCGATCCTGAATGTATACATACCTCTTTGCAATAATTTATTAGTAATAGTTATAGTATTAAATATAATTTTTTTCTTTAAGTAACATTATAAAATATTCCAGTGTTTTGATTTTAGATGCACCAATGACAGATCTATCATAAAATGAATCTGGATTACATTTTAGTTTAGTGCCAAAGAGGAAAAATAACAATAGAGGTAATAGTGAAAGCTTTGATGATGATCCGTCTTGCTTAAAGTCCGAAGTCAATCTAATAATAAATGTTTAATGTTTTCTTGTTTTAAAAATATTACAATAAAATTATTTAAATTATTTAAATTGATACCAGTAGTATTTGAGAATATTTTTCTCAAGAGAAGTAATTTGTTTAAAAGCTTAACAAAAGAAAAAATGATAGGAGTCAGGTAATGAAGTAAAGATTTCCTAGGAGTATAATGATAGTCCAAGAAGATATATTAGTTTCCTATTCCTGCTGTAAAAAATTACTGCAAACTAGTGTTGTAAAGAAACATAAAATATTCTCTTCTAGTTCTGAAGGCCAGAAGTCCAAAATCAATCACACTGGGTAAAAGCCAAGGTGAGGCTCTAGGGGAGAATCTATTTCCTCACCATTTCCAGCTTCTGGAGGCCAGCTGCACTCCTTGTTGCATTATCCTTTCCTCAAACTGTTCTTTAAGTTCAGTTGTCACATATCTACTTCCTCTTGTGACAGTCTTGCTTCCCTCTTAAAGGACCCTTGTGGTTACATTTAAGATTTACGTGCATAATCCAGAATTATTCACTATCTCAAGATTCTCAGCTTACTCACATCTGCACTGTCTCTTTTGCCATATAAGGTAATAATCAAATTGTTTCCCTATTTTGGGGACAATTATTCAGCTTACCAGATAGGGACAGTTTTATTAAATCCAGGTTATAAGAAGGAATCTAAAATAGTGTTGGGCAGGGGAGGTGAATTCTTCATGGAATAATGTACCCAGCATTTAACTTAATCATTTGATGAGTGAAACAAGGCATGTAGGTAGTTTCTTTAGAAAGGAACATTGAACATAAGAAAAGATTTAGAAAATAAAATTTTGAGAGAAGAAAATATAAGGGTACTGTAAATTTTGGGGGGATATAGAAAGAGATATGAATATTAGTGATCAACCATTCTTCTTATCAACAACTACCAGATGTTAGTAAGCACTGATTTTTCTAAAGATAACAGAGTATGTCACTCCAAAATATGACTCTCTGGCATAAGGATTATTTTAAGATGATTATTTTTGAGAAAGAATGGATATAGAAGGAGCTCTGAATAGAGGGTAGAAGTTACCCTTTGGAAAAAAAACATGTTTGTAAGGAAAAGAAGAGAAGGATGGCTCTAAATCACAAAAGAATATTATCAATGGAGAAGGTTTAGAATTAAATCTTTGTAAACAACCATACCTTTGTTTACTCTGCTTTTTTGGTCACTTCCCATAACCCCATTACCCACTCCCTTTTCTTTCTTTTGTCTTTAGCTGAAGATTATATTTAAAGTAATGTCTTGGACCATTGTGACAGTGGAAAATTGTAATTGTGGGAAGCTGTAACACACCACACTATTGTTTTGACATTGTTTCTGTGAGTGCTAACTCTGACTAATATATAGCTTATAGAGAAACAGTATGTTTGTATAACAATCCTAGGAATTACCTTCAAAAGATACAGACCATGACCTTCAAACATACAGGCTCTGGGAGACTTGTTGACCTTCAACCAGGGAGCCAGGATGACATTAAGCCAGGATGATTAAACTAAGATAATCAATACCAGACCATCACTCACCTTATCAGACTGGACTGTGTCTATCTGCATATAGAGAATTTTGCCATCCCTCCTCCCTTGATCTCTTTGTTCTGTTCCTCTATCCCTTCTTATAAAATATCTCTGCCTCACTAAGAGGTAGATAAGGGCTTTGTGACATGAGTCCCCCATGTTCCAGATGGCCAGAATCTACAAATAAACCACTTTTCTTTACATCAGCACTTGCCTCTTGAGTATTGGCTTTCACAGTGGCAGGCAGTTGAAACTGCATTCAATTACAGCTTTTAGCAATGCCAAAAGGGACTATGTGGACCTCAGAAAGATGTAGAGGGCCCAAGGCTGAGGGGATCTCAGCTGCTTATGGCAGGTTGACCCCATGACAGGGACTGCAGGAATTTCCCAGTTCTTTATCTTGGGGACTCTTTCTGCTCTCCATTTCAAGAGCTCAGCCTCCTTTAAACACTTTCCTGGTGAATGGAAACGGTTCTCTGGGGAGTCAACAGGTTCTAGTCTGGGGGTGTTTATGGACTCAAATCTTAATAGTTATGTTTTTGATTTGGAATATTATTTTTCAGAGAAATTTGTATGGGAAACATACTGCTTTTTAACTGTAAGTTTTGTGTCTCTGTTCCCCCATGGGAGGAAGTCAGTTTCCTTTTGAGGGCTCTCTGCTGTCTGTCTCGATTACAGTTATTCTTTGCTTGCTTTCTTATCTTTTGGGGAGTTGGTTTGATCTTTGCTCTTTTGTATACACTGGGAATCTCCTGTCTTCACCATTTTGGCTGTTCTATTTGGACCTTGTAAAGGTTATTCACTGTACTAGCTGGTGTGAGAAATGTCTCTGCTGCTTGGGCTTTTGTGTATGTATGGTACCAGGTGGTATGAGGTAATGCCTCCACCATTGGACTTTGTGCATTTGGACCTCATCAGGGTCATTTGTGATACTGGTTGGTGTGAAATAAGATTCTAAGGCTAATGTCCCAGTCCCTCCTTGAAGCTCTGTCTTGGCTTTAGATTTCATTTTTGTTTCTGTTTTGAAAAGGAGCAGTTTGGTTTTGATTCAATCAGAGAATCTGTTAGGTAGGCAGTAAACCTCAGGAAGAAAAGAAAATGAGTCTTTTAACACCCTGAATTCTCCTTTTGGAAGCCTAGAAGCCCTGGGGACAAACCATGCCAAGTCTGATACCTCCTTCACCTCTGTAAAAGTTGTCAAGGTCACTAGATAATAAAACAGCTCACTTTTGAGCACAATAATCACCAAGGAAAAAGTGTGAGTGTATCTGCCAATGGGGAAAAAACTGTTTCTAAAAGTTATAAAATGTATTCATAAATTTTCCAATCTAAAGAATGCTAGTTACTTTTAGTTGTCACTAAAAATGAAAAATTCTAATTAAATTGGGGAAAATATATGGTTTTGGTAATAAAAGGTATAATTTATGGAATTGAAAGTGGGTAGGTTATTGCTAGATGAGATAAATGGGCAAACGAAAAGGGACTAGGAAACTTTCTGGAGAGTCTGTGTAAGTTGCAGAGGGTCTGTGTAAGTTGCAGAGGGTCTGTATAAGTAGAAGAGGGTCTAAGTTGAAGAGGAGCTGTGGAAGTCAAAGATGGTTTGTGTAAGTCGAAGTGGGTCTGTGCAAGTTGAAGAAGGATTGTGTAGAGGGAAGGAGCAAAAAGAGAAGGAATTGAGGTCATGAAAAAGAAGATGAGAAAAGATATAGAAAAGAGATAGAAATATAGGAAGTAAGGACATTTGGAGTAGGAAACTCAAGAAGTGACCTGGAAATAAGGAAAACTAGGAATAAGAAAGAAAATAAAGACACATGGATAGATGGTAGAGCAAAGAGATAATTTTAATAACAAATTAAAAAAAACAAAGGCTCCCTTTAATTTTTCTGAAACCAACTGTTATTTCCCAACAGAAACCCCAGGTACTATGGACAGTAAGGAATAACTTAATTGATTTCTTGGTCTGATATACTTTCTTTTTTTCTTTTTTCTTTTTTTTTAAAAGATAGTTTAACAAGTTTTATTTTATTTCTTTTTCTTTTTTTTAACATTATTTATTTTTTCAAATACATTTGTCTCTGCCTACCCCCCACCACTTTCCCTGGCCCCCTGCCTCCCTACCTCCTTCATCTCTTCCCCTTTAGTTTTGTCCATGAGTCCTTGCTATATGTTCCTTGACTTTCCCCTTCCCTTCCTTTCCCCCCGCCCCCCCCCTTACCTCTTCTCTCTGTTAGTTTCTTTTCCTTTCAGTGTTGCTGGTCTTATTATCCTTGCATCTTTGTTTTGTTGGTTAAGTTCCACTTATAGGTGAGATCATATGGTATTTGTCTTTTGCCCCCTGGCTTATTTCGCTTAGCATAATGCTCTCCAGATCCATCCATGCTGTCGTGAAGTTTAGTAGTTCTTTTTTCCTTTCTGCTGCTAAGTATTCCATTGTGTATATGTACCATATTTTTTGATCCAATCATCTACTGATGGGCATTTAGGCTGCTTCCAACACTTGGCTATTGTAAATTGTGCTGCTAGGAACATTGGGGTGCATAGGTTCTTTTCTATTGGTGTTTTGGTGTTCTTAGGGTATAGTCCCAGCAGGGGAATCACTGGATCAAAAGGCAGTTCCATTTGCAGCTTTTTGAGGAAATTCCACACTGCTTTCCACAATGGCTGCACCAGTCTGCATTCCCACCAGCAGTGCACTAGGGTTCCCTTTTCTCCACAGCCTCGCCAGCACCTGTTTGTTGATTTGTTTATGATGGCCATTCTGACTGGTGTGAGGTGGTATCTCATGGTGGTTTTGATCTGCATTTCTCTGATGGCTAGTGATGCTGAGCATCCTTTCAAATGCCTCTGGGCCCTCTGTATCTCCTCCTTGGAAAAGCATCTGCCCAGGTCCTTTGCCCATTTTTTGAGTGGATCGTTTGTCTTCTTGGAGTGGAGTCAAGTGAGTTCTTTATATATTTTGGATATCAAACCTCTATCTGATGTATCATTAGCAAATATATTTTCCCAAATGGTTGGCTCCCTTTTCATCTTGCTGATGTTTTCTTTAGCCGTGCAGAAGCTTCTTATTTTGATGAGGTCCCACTTGTTTATTCTTTCCTTTGTGTCCCTTACTTTAGGAGACATATCGATGAAAAAATTGCTGCGTGGGATATCTGAGAGTTTCCTGCCAATATTCTCCTCTAGGACTTTGATGGTGTTCCATCTTATATTTAAGTCTTTTATCCATCTTGAGTTTATTTTTGTGTATGGTGTCAGCTGATGATCCAATATCAACTTTTTGCATGTAGCCGTCCAGCTCTCCCAACACCATTTGTTGAAGAGGCTATTATTGCTCCATTTTATGCTTCTGCCCCCTTTGTCAAATATTAGATGCCCATATAGACCTGGGCTTATTTCTGGGCTTTCTATTCTGTTCCACTGATCTATGGGTCTGTTCTTGTGCCAGAACCAGATTGTTTTGAGTATAGTGGCTTTGTAGTAGAGTTTAATGTCTGGTATTGTGATCCCTCCTACTTTGTTTTTCTTTCTCAAAATTGCTGCGGCTATTCGGGGTCATTTATGGTTCCATATAAAATTTTGAAATGTCTGTTCTATTTCTGTGAAATATGTCATTGCTTTCTTAATAAGGATTGTGTTAAATATGTAAATTGCTTTGGGTAGTATGGACATTTTGATGATATTAATTCTTCCAATCCATGAGCATGGTATATGCTTCCATTTATTTGGGTCTTCCTTAATTTCTTTCTTCAATGTTGTATAGTTTTCTGTGTATAGGTCTTTTACCTCTGGTTAAATTTATTCCTAGGTACTTTATTTTTCTTCTTGCTATATCGAATTGTATTTTTTTCCTGATTTCTGCTTCTTCTATTTCATTGCTGGTTTACAAAAATAGCTTAGATTTCTGAATATTGACTTTGTATCCTGCTGTTTTGCCTAATACACTTATTAGGTTGAGGAGTTTTTTGGTAGAGTCTACAGGGTTCTCTATGTACACTATCATGTCATCTGCAAACAAGTATAGCTTTACTTCCTCCTTTCCTATTTGGATGCCTTTTATCTCTTTTTCTTGTCTGACCGCTGTGGCTAGGACTTCCAATACAATGTTGAAAAGAAGTGGTGTAAGCGGACATCTTTGTCGTGTTCCCGATCTTAGTGGGAAAGCTTTCAGTTTTTCCCACTTGAGTATGATGTTGGCTCTGGGTTTTTCATGTATGGCCTTTATTATGTTGAGGAATGCCCCCTTTATTCCCATGTTGCTGACTGTTTTTATCATAAATGGATACTGTATCTTATCGAATGCTTTTTCTGCATCTATCGAGATGATCATGTGGTTTTTGTCTTTTGTTTTACTTATGTGATGTATTACATTTATTGACTTGCGTATATTGAACTCTCCCTGCATCCCTGGGATGAATCCCACTTGATCGTGGTGGATAATCTTTTTAATGTATTGCTGGATGCAGTTTGCCAATATTTTGTTGAGGATTTTAGCATCTATGGTCATCAGCGAAATTGGGCTGTAGTTTTCTTTCTTTGTAGGGTCTTTACCTGGTTTTGGGATTAGGGTGATGCTGGGGTCATAAAAAGACTCTGGGAGATTTCCCTCCTCTTGGATTTTTTGGAATAGTCTGAGAAGGACAGGGGCTACCTCTTCCTTAAATGTTTTGTAAAATTTTCCTGTGAAACCATCTGACCCAGGGCTTTTGTGTGCCGGGAGTTTCTTGATTACTGCTTCAATTTCCCTAGCTGTTATCGGTCTGTTCAAGCTTTCTGTTTCTTCCTCCTTCAGTGTTGGAAGATTATACTTTTCTAAAAATTTGTCCATTTCATCGAGGTTTTCCAATGTCTTGCATATAATTTTTCATAGTAGTTTCTGACAATCCTTTGTATTTCTGTGGTATCAGTTATTATTTCTCCTCTTTCATTTCTGATATTAGTAATTTGGGTCTTCTCTCTTCTTTTCTTGATGAGTCTGCTTAAAGGCTTGTCAATTTTATTTATGTTTTCAAAGAACCAGCTTCTGGATTGGTTGATCCTTTGAATTGTTCTTTTCGTCTCTATGTCATTCAGTTCTGCTCTAATCTTGACTATCCTTCCTTCTACTTGCTCTAGGATTTATTTGTTGTTGTTTCTCCAGTTCTTGAAGTTGTAGTGTTAGGCCTTTTATTTGAAATGTTTCTATCCTTTTTACAAGGCCTGTATTGCTATGAACTTCCTTCTCAGGACTGCCTTTGCTGTGTCCCATAGGTTTTGTACTGTTGTATGTTCATTTTCATTTGTTTCCAGAAATTTTTTCATTTCTCCTCTTATCTCATTATTGACCCATTCATTGTTTAATAGTCTACTGTTCAGTCTCCATGAGTTTGCAAGTTTTTGAAGTTTCTCTTTGAGGTTGATTTCCAGTTTCAAGCCCTTGTGGTCCAAGAAAAAGTTTGGTATTATTTCAATTTTCCTGAATTTGCTGAGGCTTGCTTTGTGTCCTATCATGTGGTCTATCTTTGAAAAACTGCCATGGGTATTTGAAAAGAATGTGTATTTTTCTTCTTTGGGATGTAAGGTTCTATATACGTCAGTTAAGTCCAGTTGATTCAGTGGGTCATTCCGCTGCACAATATGTTTATGAATGTTTTGTTTGGAAGATCTGTCCATTTTTGACAGTGGGGTGTTGAAATCCCCTCCTATCAATGTGTTGCTGTCTATATCTTTTTTGAAGTCATCCAACAATTTCCTTATAAACTTGGGGGCTCCTATATTGGGAGCATATAAATTTACAATGTTGATGTCTTCTTGATAGATTCTTTCTTTAAGTATTATAAAGTGCCCCTCTGGGTCTCTTTTTATGGCCTTTGTTTTGAAATCTACTTTGTCTGATACAAGTATGGCAACCCTGGCCTTTTTCTCTTGCCCATTTGCTTAAAATATTTTTTTCCATCCCTTTACTTTCAATCTGTGTAGATCTTTGGCTCTGTGGTGGGTCTCTTGTAGGCAGTATATGTGTGGGTCATGTTTTCTTATCCATTCAGCTACCCTATATCTCTTGGTTGGTGCATTAGGCCCTTTATATTGAGAGTTATTACTGATAGGAACTTATTCATTTTTTCTCTTTGTACCTGTGGTTTTCTCTTTTTCACTCTTTTATTTCATCTTCTTTAACCAGTCCCTTTAGCATATCTTGGAGTGCTGGTTTGGTAGAGATGTATTCTTTTAGCCTTCCTTTGTCTGGGAAACTCCCTATTTCCCCTTCTATTTTAATGGAGAGCCTAGCTGGGTAGAGCAGCCTTGGCTGTAGGCCCTTGTTTTTCATGGCTTGGAATATTTGTTGCCATTCCCTTCTGGCTTGTAGTGTTTCTGTTGAGAAGTCAGCTCCTAGCCATATTGGGGTCCCCTTGTATGTTACTTTCTCCCTCTCCCTTGCTGCCTTGAGGATTCTCTCTTTGTCTTTGAGAGTTGCCATTTTAATGATGATGTGTCTTTGAGTGGACCTCCCTGAGTCCCTCTTGAGTGGGTTCCTCTGTGCCTCCTGGATCCACAAGACCCTTTTTCTCCTCAAATTATGGAAATTTTTTCATCATTACTTTTTCGAGGATGTTCTCTAACTCTTGCTCCTCTTCTTCTCCTTCTGGTACCCTATTATGCAGATATTAGTGTGTTTCAGGTTGTCCTGCATTTCCCTAAATGCCTCTTTTTTTATTTTTGATCTTTTTTCCACTTCTTGTTCTTTCTGGGAGCTTTTTTCTACCTTGTCCTCTGTTTCACTGATTGAATCCTCCACTTCATCCAGCCCGGTTTTGATTCCTTCTACTGTGTTCTTTAGTTCAGAAATGGTATTCTTCATATCCTCTTGTGTCTTCTTGATAGTTTCTATGTCCTTTTCCAGGTTGATATAGTTTGCTCTAAGATCCTGATAGTTTCTCTGCAGTTTCTCATAGTTATCTTTGATCTGGCTGAGCTCATTGAGCTTCCTAGAGCCATTGCTTTGAATTCAGTATCTGATAGTTCCCTTGCCTCTATTTCATTTAGCTCTCTCTGTGGGGAGTCCCCTTTTCCACTCATTTGGGGGGAACTTCTTTTTCTTCCCATTTTTGTTAAAGTCTGTTAAGTAATTTACTTACTTATTTATTTATTTATTTTGCTTCTGCTTCAATTGGGCCGTCTAGATTTTCTGACTTTGTGGATTATACTTTTGTGGTAGTAGGCGGGTCTATTTATTTATTTATTTATTTATTTATTTTCCTTTACTTTTCTTTTTGGGCCTTCCTCTGATGATGTCAGTTGTTGACCCTATATGGCTTGGGTCATTTGTTTGAGTCTTCCAGTCATCTACTGTCGGTGTCTGACTCCTGCTTTGGGCAGCTGTGTGACCCCTTCGGCCAGGGATCCACTATTTCTGTGGATTGCTCTGCACCCTCCTGTCAGCTCCTTTATCGTGCTCCCCGCCGGGCAGGATTCCCGCTCCTCCGCCTGGGCTCGTCCGTGCTTGCTCCAGCCCAGGGGCTTCTTCGCAACCTGGCGTACT
This sequence comes from Pteronotus mesoamericanus, assembly GCF_021234165.1. NCBI lineage: Eukaryota > Metazoa > Chordata > Mammalia > Chiroptera > Mormoopidae > Pteronotus > Pteronotus mesoamericanus. The sequence continues at coordinate 3,172,152 of NW_026555109.1, forward strand.
TGTCTGGCCCCCAGGCCAGAGGACACCCCTGCACTGGTCTGTTTAGGGTCTTCTATTGTGTACTTTCCCTGCTTTTGGCTCTTTGGATGTGTTGCTTGCCCTCGCCAAATGGCGACTACAGAAATGGGAGGAAGTCAGCTCCAGGACTCTCTGGTTAATCCTGTCTCCAGTCTCTCCTCCAGGGAATCTAGGCAGCTCTGTGATCCTTTCGGCCTGGAATCCACTGTTTCTGCGGCCTGCTCTGCACTGGCGACCTGCAGGTCGGTTTACACCTGCGCTCGGGGATCTGTGCACTCCCTCGCAGGCCCCATCGGTGCCAACCTGTGGGAGGCCTTGCCAATCCGCGCAAGCCCTTGCCAGCCCACGCGGGTCCACACACACACTCGCCATCCCTCGCCGGCCACTCGGCGCAAGTGTGCGCGTCTGCACTGGGTATTTTTGGGCACTCTCTATTGTGTGCTTTCCAGTTTTTGGCTCTTTGTGGGTGTGTCCTTTTCCCACCCATGGAGACTACGGAAAGGAGAAGGAGTCGGGATTCCCCCGGTTCCTCCTCCTGTTCTTTCCCGAACGCCTCTGTCTCCAGTCTTTCCTCAGGGCTCTCCCAGCCAGTCTGCACTTAGCCCCCCAGCTCACAGGCACACAAGCTGTGTGCGGAGCGCACAAAAGGCAGGTTAATTGATTCCCTTATGCCTGATCGAGATGGTAGCTGCAGAGTGGGAGGTGTGTTATCTCCGGGGCTCCACCGGCTGCCGTCTCAGTTCTCTTCACAAAGTTTTCCTCATCTGTCTTTTCCCAGGCACCCACCCACCCTGCTGCTGCCTCTACCCAGAGATCAAGGAGGGTGACTGCCACTGCAATTTTTTGCGTTGGCTCTTTAAATGTCTCTTTGCATCCCCAGCCACCTGTCTCTGGCAGAGAGTGCCCCTAAGCTTTTTGGGGTTGCATTTTGTCTGTATTTTCCTGGTTTTAGCTGCTGTAGTTTAGAGGTCCCTGTTTATGATTCAGACCCCGTTCTCGGGGGAAGCTAACTGGCCATTTCAATATCCCTCTGGTGCCAGTGCCCGTGGGCACCCAGCCCACCCTCTCGAGCCTCCACCGCACTTCTCACCCGTTGGGATGTGTGACAGTTGAATCCACTGTCTGTCCGCGGCTCCAAGGCTCCTCTCCCACTATAGTTCCATTGTTTTCCAGGTGATTACTCCACTATTTAGTAGCAATTTCAGTTTGGTCTGGGAGGAGGAGGTCAGCGTGACTCCCATTCACTCCTCTGCCATCTTTCTTCTCTCTGATATACTTTCATTTGTAATTCTGATTGTTATCTTAAAATTCTGTTACAAAAAAAGCAAATTCCTTTGTCAATTACATTATAATCAGGTTTATGTCATTTTAAGTATTTTTTTTTGTCATTTAGATACAGTCATTCTTTAACTCTGATGCATTTGCAAAAATGTTACATCTTCTGACTTATTCTAAAATATAAGTTTCTCTTAATAAATTTTCAGATTATACCTTTGAAACAGATGGGGATTTTGGGGGCTCTGGAAAATGACTGTGTTCACAGAGATATTGGTAGATAATGGGGGTAAACAGGAATTGATTATGGGACTGAATGCACTAAAAATAATTTTTGTTCTTGTGACTTTGTTCAAAATATTGCTGATTTTTAAAAACTTGTTTGTTTCCTTAGAGCAATTTGGTAAATTCTAACAATATTGAATCATTTTTATTTTTTTTCTACCTGATCCCTCCAGAATTTGGAAATTCTTAATGAGTGAGTTTTATTATTTTCATGAAAATATGTTTATTCATAGGAATCCAATAAAAATCTGATTTCCTGTTTCCAAATTTGGATTTATTAACTAAAACTTTGACTGGAATGTCATGTCTAAAAGAGACATGCCTAGACTGAATGTCAGCAAAAGGCTTTAAGGAATAAAGATGGAGTTTGGAGCCAGTTAAAAGCTCCTTTGAAAAAAAGCCAGGTACTTTGCTTATTCTATGGCTCATGGTAGTCTTTTCAGGTAAGGAGAAAAGGTTGCCTTCTTGAGAGATGGCAAGGAAAGAACCTCAAGACATTTTGGGGACATTTGAGGAACTCACCCAAGCCTCAGGTACTTCAGGCAAAGCCTATGGCAACTCTGTGGCTTGGCCTCCCTGCCCTGAGGGGCTAATTAAAGTTCAATCTTGAAATTCCTTGTAACATTCCAGCAAGGTAAATTTAAGAAAGCCTATATGACCAATTGCTATTCTTGTGTGTATGCAAATAATCAGGCTGAATTGCAACTGGACTTAATACAATTAATAAATTGGTCCGATTTATCACTTTTATAATAATGAAGGTAATTGTGGGAGAAAAATTATGTTTCAATAGAATCTATTAAGTACAGTTTTGGAAATTAGACTCTCAGTCAATGAATTGTATGTAAAATTTCTTTTTCACCTATGAACTAGACTGGATCCTGAATTTTTCTAGTTTTCTGAAGTGTTTTGGCTAAAACTTCTAACTTCTATATAAATGGAATAAAAATTGACAGTAGAGGTTTGTAACAGTGAGAAATGGTAACCCACCCCACCATTGTTTTGACATTGTTTCTTTAAGGGCTAACTCTGACTAATATATGGCTTGTAGACAAACAGCATGTTTGTATAAAAAATCCCAAGAACTAACTTCAAAAGATACAGACCTCGACCTTCAAGCTCCCAGCTCTGGGAGATTTGCTGACCTTCAACTATGGAGCCAGGATGACATGAAACCAGAATGACTAACCAAGCTAATACACACTGGACCATCATTTGCCTTATCAGAATGGACTGTGGTCCTCTGCACATAAGTTTGCAACCACCCCCTCCCTTGACCTGTTTGCACTGTTCCCCTCTCCCCATTATAAAAAAACCTCTGTCTCCACTGAGAGGTAGAGACAGGCTTTGTGACAAGAGTCCCCCATCTTCTAGGAAATTGGTTTTGAGAAATGAGTCCCTCATCTTCCAGATGGCCAGCATTTGCAAATAAACCACATTTCTTTACATCAACACTTGTCTCTCAAGTATTGGCTTTCATAGCGCAGGCAGCTGGACCTGGGTTCAGTTATACCATCTTCTGTAGTTGCTCAGTTTTCCTGAGTCTCTCCCATGTATACATGAAGTATGCATGTTAATAAACTTGTTTGTTTTTCTCCTGCTAATCTGTCTTTTATTATAGGAGGTTTCAGCCAAAAACTCATAAGTATAGAGGAAATAATTTTTCCCCAATACAGTTCATATAAACACCAACAATATTAGTTTAGATTCTAGAGGAATGAGGAAAGTCCTACTATTTTTTTGATTGAATGAAATAAGCTACTAGTATAGATTATTAACAGATGTTTTGAAATATTCTGGAAAATGTTAAGATGAAGATAGGACACTATACCATGGAAGGTAGTGGGAGACTGTTAGAAGAGGCATTGTATGAGAAGAGTTTAGAAGCTTTTGAATGTAATCAATCATAGTTAGCCATTTTGGTAGAGCCTACTAGAAAATAAGCTTGTTCTCAAGCCTTTCTCATTGTTCAGCTGACTTGGAAAAACTTTCTGGTCAACAATGATTAGTTATCTGTCCCAGGGAGCAAAGATACAAAACTTTGTAAACAACCTTTTGAAGCTGTTTTTTCCATGTTTACAATGACACAGTGAGGGAGGGTTGCTGAGGTCTCCTCTGTTGTGTGTAGCAGCCTCCTAAAGTGCAGGTCCCATCAGGGATTCTGCAAACACAGTTCAGGCTGTGTATAGCCCGTACAGGGCCAGCTCCATGTGTATGCTATCTGAATGGTTACAAAGGACCCCATGCTCAGAAGGGTCCTGTGCTCTGCTGTCGTCATCATGAAAATCTTAATCATTTTAGAATAAAGGAGCCTGCATTTCCGTTTTGTACTCGGCCCTGCAAATTATGGAACTAGTCATGCCTGTACAACCTCACTCAGTGTTTATGTCACTTACTTCTATGTGGTCAAGCCTGTCCAAATTAAAAAACAGACATGCATCTGAAAATCATGCAGTAAGAACAGTAGAAAGAGCAATTATAACAGTCACCATGTCCTATGTTATTACATCAGGAATTGTTAGGCAATATTTTTCTTTCCCCCTCACAGAAACCCAGCAAAATCCATGCTATTGCTTCTTTTTTATAGAACAGGAAACTGAGTCTTGGCTGTAAGGAAACTTGCCCGTACTATTTCAGTGCTGGTACGTAGCAGAGCCAAAATCAAGCAGAAATCTGTGTCTCCAAATCTCATGCTTCACCAAAATTAACTATCTTCTCTGCCATTTCCCTGTATTTTAAGAGGAACAGTTGCCTTTCTGCCTAATTTCATAAGGGAACTCACTTTATTTGTGGACCTCTCCATCGACAAGAAAGTTCTTATTCATTCTGAAATACATGAAAATCTTCACACACAGGGATACTTCTTGTAACATAATTTAAATATGTAAAACATTTTGAAACAGCCTCAAAAACCAAAGTATAGGGTGGTTCATCCACAAAATGGACTGTTATATATTGCTAAAAGATAAACTGAAGGGTATTAATTTTTTTTAAGTTTATTTGAGCAAAACTTGATTTGAATTTGGCAACACCAAACTGGAAGTGGTTACAAGTGCTCCACCAATAGCAGCTCAGAGAAATACTTTAATAGAGAAAAGGTGGAACAAAGAAAAAAATTATTGATAAACTATAGCTTAAAGCCTAGTTGGCAGTTTGTGGTTGATTGTTCTTAGCATTTTGATTTTGTAAACCTGAAGCATTTATAGGCTTAGGTTTGCATATATATGACATCAATGGTCTCAGTCTAATGGCCTCCTTATTTTATTAATTAAACAATAGCTATATAAATTTTTTATGATAATTTTAATGATAAAGAAAATAATTTTAGTAATGTAAATAAATTACACAAAATTGTTTATTTAGACCATGCATAAAGTGCATAAAGAAAAGGCTTGAAGGATATGTTAAGATATTAATAGAGATTATCTCAGGACTAAAAGTAATTTTGATTTCTTCATTGTGATTTTCTGTGCTTTCCAAATTTTCTAAAATCCATATAAATTTCATTCCTAATTTAAAAATTTGGATGGAAAGTATGTTGTGTTACTTGTCTAATCAATATATATTGAGCACTTACTGTGTGCTAGGCAGTGTTCTTGGCTTCGGCAGTGTACAAGACAAAGTACTCTCCTAAATTAGCTTATAGTCTATAATTCTTATTTTAATAAAATCAGTTATCATTACTTAGGCATTCATGTCAAGCTCATAGACACTATTGAATTCACAGGCAACTAAAACTATTTTTTTTCCTTTTTTTAATTTTCTTTTTTTGTCTTTTTCTTTTTCTTTATTTTTTATTACTTTTTTAAATTTATAAATCATGTTTATTCTATTACAGTTGTCTCAATTTTTAGCCCTTTACCTCCCTCACCCATCCCACCCCCATCCCCTGCTCCCACAATCAATTCCCACTCTGCTGCCCATGTCCATGGGTCATCCATACATGTTCTTTGGCTAGTCCCTCCCCCTTCTTTCCACCATTGTCCTCTTTCTCCATCCCCTCTGGTCACTTTCAGTCTGCTCCATGTTTCTGTGCCTGTGGTGTATTTTGTTCGTTAGTTTATTTTGTTGAATAGAGTTCACTTACAGGTAAGATCATATGGTATTTGTCTTTCATCAACTGACGTATTTCACTTAGTTAATATTCTCCAGTTCCATCTATGTTGTCGCAAAAGGTAGGAGCTCCACCTCCCTCTCTCTTTCTTTCTTAAATGCATATTGATTTTATTTATTTTTTAAATGTCAAAGTCAATTATAAAATATTAAAAATATTTAAAACCATTATAAAGTCTCAGCAATTAAACCAACATGACACCAGCACAGAAATAATCAAGTAGATCAATGAAATATAATGAGTATTCTAGAGACAAACATATATATCTGTCTAACAATATAATATATGATTAAGTTGATATTTCAAATCAATGGGTAAAATAAGACTTATTCAACAACTAAGGTGCATGGACCACTATTACTTGAAATAAATATAGAACCTTATTTCATATATTGTACAAGAAATATTCAAGTGAGTTAAAAATCAGTATGTAGCATCTAAGGAGTTTTAGAAGATAATAGAACTAATATTTTTCATGACCTGAAGTAAAATATTCAACCTCAGAAGTTATAAAGTAAATATTAACAATATGATTATATTAAACATTTAACTATATAGTAATATACATATAAAAAAGTTAAAGGACAAGGAATAGAATAGGAAAGTATTTGCAACATATCTAAAACATGGTTTAATGGATTTTTTTTTTTTAGGGAAAAACGTTCTACAAACCTTTAATCAATAAATGGGTAAAAAAATACCAAAAAGTCATGTAAAGCTTTTTTAAAAAAAATAATAAAAATAAGCAAGAAATATAGTAAAACAGGTTTAGTTTCAACAAATAATAAAGGAACAGTTAAAATATCATCATTGTCACAGATTAATGAGTCTAAAAATACTGGTAATATCAAGTATTGGCAACTCTGAAAGGAACTGGGTATTCATAGAAACTTTTTCTTCATCTTAAAGCAGTCCCTTTAGCATATTTTGCAGTACTGGTTTGGTGGAGGTGTATTCTTTTAGCCTTCTTTTGTCTGGGAAACTCCTTATTTCGCCTTTCATTTTAATTGAGAGCCTTGCTGGGTAGAGCAGCCTTGGTTGCAGACTTTGCTTTTCAAGACTTTAAGTATTTCTTGCCATTCCCTTCTGGCTTGCAGTGTTTCTGTGGAGAAGACAGGTGCTAGCCATATCAAGGCTCCCTTATATGTTACTACCTCTTTCTCCCTTGCTTGCTTTAGGATTCTCTGTTTGTCTTTGATATTTGCCATTTTAATGATGTGTCTTGGAGTGGGCCTCATTGGGTTTCTCTTGAATGGAACCCTCTGTGCTTCCTGGACTTGTGTGACTTTTTCTCTCCTCCAATTGGGGACGTTTTCCATCATTACTTTTCCCAACATGTTCTCTATCCCTTGCTCCTCTTCTCTTTCTGGTATCCCTATTATACAGATATTATTGTGTTTCAGGTTGTCCTGCATTTCCCTAAATGCCTCTTTGTGCTTTTTTATTCTTTTTTTCATTTTCTTGCTCTTTCTGGGAGCTTTTTTCTACCTTGTCCTTCAGCTCGCTGATTCGGTCCTTAGTTTCATCTAGCCTGCTTTTGATACCTCCTATGTATTCTTCAAATCAGAAATGGTATTCTTCATTTCCTCTTGTCTCATTGATAGTTTCTACGTCCTTTTTCAGGCTGATATAGTTTGCAGTCAGTTCCTCGTAGTTTCTCTGTAGTTTTTTGTAATTCTCTCTGAGCTCACTGAGCTCTTTGAGCTTCCTTAGAACTATTGTTTTGAACTATATATCTAATAGTTGACTTGCCTCTATTTCATTTAGTTCTCTTTGTAGGGATTCCTCCATTCCCTTCAAGTGGGACGTATTTCTTTGTCTTCCCATTTTTTGTGAGACTCTTCTCTTTTGCTTCTGATTCTTAAGTTGATCTGTCTTGATTTCCTGACTTTGTGGTGTGAATTTCTGTGGTTGGAGACCACTGTTTTTACTTTCTGGATCTGCTTCTGATGATGTCAGATGTTGACCATGTCTGACCTTAGGCAGTCTGTTCGAGACTTCCAGGAATCTACTGTTCTTGGCTGTCTCCTTCAGCTGTTAATCTATTCACTCTGCACTCAGCAGGCTGCCTTACCCAACTCAAGGTTGGGTGGAGTACCTCCTGCGGGTGTGGTTTTCGGGTGCTCTCATGTTGTTGCTATAAGGGGGAGGAGTCAGCATTGGGATCCTCCGCCCAGCTACTCTCTCCATTCTCTCACCAAAGCCTCCCTCCCCATTCTCTCCTTCAGTGTTGCCGGACCTCTCTGTGCCTCCTTTAGCCAGGGATCTACTGTCTGTGGCTGCCACTCTGCACTCAGCAGGTGGCTTAGACAGCACAGGGTCAGGTGGAATCCCACATGGGGGCTGCCCTATTGGGTGTTTTGATGCTGGTGCTGTTCAGAGTGAGTGGTCTCTGCCTGAGTAAGAAGGCTGTCACCACACAGGGGATGAATCCCCACCGAGATCCTGCTGGATACTCTCTCAGTTCCCTCCCCAAAGCCTCCCTCCCCCATCTCCCTCCAGCCATCTACAGCCCACTCCGCCCCGGGCTCCACTGGAGACCAGGGCAAGTGGCTGCAAATAAAAGTCTATGTGTTAGTCCTTTAAACAGTTCTCTGTCTCCAGCTGCCCTTCCAGGGCAAAGAGCAACCCCGCCGCCCCCCACCCCTGCAGCCCACTGCCCCCTGTGCACTTCCTGGGCTCTGGTGCCATGAGCCAGAGATCCCCATCTCCTGTCCAGACCCTGCTCCTCCCAGGGAGATCCAACTGGCTGCCCTAACATCCTTCTGGTGCAGTTTCCTGTGGACACCCAGCCCACCCTCCCAGGTCTGTACCACACTCCCCTCCAGACAGACTGCGCCAAAGCCGACTCCCGTCCCTGAGGCCACAAGGCTTGTCCCTCACCACTGCCCAGCTGCCTGCTTCAGGGCCCCCCCCATAACCCAGCCACAACTCCAGGTTTGTCCTGGGAGGAGGTCAATGTGACCTCCACTGACTCCTCCGCCATCCTGATTCCTTTTTTCTTGTTTAAAGAAATTGTCGTCTTTGTTCTTGGAAAGTTGATTTTTTTCATGGGATAGGCTCAGTCACTTGATATGATTTTATTTCAGGAGTGTCAATTCTGACAAAAAAAATCTTAATTCTTCCTTCTAGCACTGAAACATTTATACATTATTCAAGCATATTTTCTCTGACTTTTGTAGAAGAGGAAAAATCTCTTCCTCTCTCTTTGGTTCTCTAGCTGAGACCCTTTACATTAGATTGACATAAGACACATTCACAAGAGAAAAAGGGCCAGAGGTTTAATAAGATGTACACCGTGCATGTAACACATGGGAGCACTCAGGGATAGGAAACTCATAGGTTTGATTAGAACTTGAGTTTACATAGCATCTTAGCAGAGGAACAGTACATTTTTATAGAAATTACAAGAGAAAAGGACCTTGTGTCCCTAGGGGCAGCAACTTGTGTGAAAGGAAATACAGGGGAAACTAAATGATCAAGGCTAGTTGGGAAAATTTGTTATGTGGATTCCTCTGGTGCCATCTCCAGGCTGATGAAGGGCTAATGTGTCATCAGTGATTAACTTTTGTCCTTCCTGGTAGAAAAGGGAAGAGGGATGCTTTTCCAACTGCTCTTATCAAATAGGAGGAAGGTAGGAAGCTTTTTTTATGGTTTGCTGTCTTCAGCTTAAAATAATTCTTATGTCAAAGAGACATATTTTGGAGCGACACATTCAGGTTTTGTTTACTTTATTCAGGCCAATACTAGACATATTGATGGAACAGTCCAAAGTATGGAGTCAGAATTTATCTACAAGTCATATCTTTGAGTCCCACGTATTCTAATTAAACTCTGGGTGTGATTGTTCAAACAACTGATTCATCTGCTAGGAAGTCACGAAAGATTTTCCTAAAAGCCTTAATGACAGTTGGGTATATTATATTTATGAAATTCTCCTTTTAGGCCAGTTTGGCAACTCTCTCAAAGAAGAAAATAAGGTTATTTGGGCACAACTTGTTCTTAACCTTCATTGCCTCTTAGAGTCCACTGCCTGTATAGAAAGCATTTTCTAACTACCTACAAGCCATCTGTCAAGTAATTTGTTATAGAATTTCCCAGTGAATAAATATTAAGTTCATCTGTCCATGGGTTTGAGAGTTTGCTTTTTTTTTTTTTGTAAATCAGAACAATATTTTTCCATAATAAAATTCTTGATAGGCTGAATGGAGAATCACAAATACCTTGATAGGTGGTCCTTCAGATGAAAAATTGTCTCTGATCCTGATTAGCCAGGAGACCACAGAGTGTCTTGGCCTCCTCTCTGTGGTTCTGAAGGCCCTCAGAGAGGTGAGCTCTGTTAATTAAATACTCTTTATCTAAGACAAAGCTTGCCAGCACAAGGAGATTTCAAGAGAACGATAAATGTAAATTTTATTTTGCATTTAAAAAGCCACGCTTTATGCAATTGATGTGTTGGAAAAAAGATTGATGGGGAACTTAAGTACATGAGAGGGGCTGGTGATTTGCATATTAATTTATGTACCCAAAATGAATGCAGACAGCCATAAAATGCACTTGTAATAATTATACTACTATTGAACTGTGGGCTTTTAATTAAATGGAATGTTTTTATCTCATGTTTTTCACGTTAGCCACATTGCTGTGGGTGTCAAGCTGTTCTTGCAAATCAAAGCTTTGGAGATGCCTGATCCTGGGCTTCCATCGCTATGTGGCCCCGCAGTGGCCTGAATTCCAGGACTGTGGAAGCAGGCTCTAGTGCTCTGGGCAAGCTCTGGGCACCTCTGCTTTATGCAGTCTTTAAAGGGAGGCACTGGAGACCCAGCTTATTCACATTGGCACAAACATGCATGACAAACCCTGGCTTTGGAAATGAGAAAGGATGCTTGCAATCTGTGAGCCTTTTTTTTCTTTTCATTTTTAAAAAAGAGTTTATTTATTTATTTTTAGAGAGGGGAAGGGAGGGAGAAAGAGAGGGAGAGAAACATCAATGTGTGGTTGCCTCTCGTGCACCCCCTACTGGAGACCTGGCCTGCAACCCAGGCATGTGCTGTGACTGGAAATTGAAGTGGCCACACTTTGATTCACAATGTGTAAAGATTAAATTAAAGCACCAAGAGTTAATATTCTTTTTTTTTTTATAATAAATGCTTTATTAAACTCTGAGAAGATGAGGGTGATCCCAGCTCAACCAAACATATCTGTGAGAAACCTATGGAAACACTCTGCTTAATAGTAAAACATTTAAAATAGTTCCATGAAGCCAGGAACATGCAAAGAAATTGTCATCAAGTTACTTAAAGAGTTAATATTCTTATCATTTTGTCCATGAACCTCATGTAATCACCAAAAGCCCACATGGAATTGCTGGCATTCCTTTTTTCTGACCTCCAAACACAGCAGTTTCACAATGTCCAATATGATGTACAAGTAAAAGGGGAATATGAAATGCTGGTATATGATTTAAACTAATTGCTCAGAGTACATTTTGCCAGTTTGGAGGAAATCATCATAGGATTGGACACAGCTTTTAGATGCACTATGATCTTTTCAGTTTATGACCAAAAGAAAAAAATAGAGAAAAAAAACCCCAGTAGTTGAGGATTCCCCTGGGACTGGAAGCTGAGTGATGAGAGCTGAGCCCCAACAGCACGTCACTCTGACTTGGGCAATGACCCTGTGATGCCGCTTTAAAAGAGAAGATGAGATAGACCCTAAAAGTAGTATTCAGACTTTTCAAAACCTGGAAGATCCATGAGCAAGAGAAATGAAAGACTTTCCTGAGGTTATGAAACCAAAATGATAACAGTTATGCTACTTAACTTATACCCCACTTTTACCATTACTTTGAATCTTAAAAAATAATACCTTTATTAAAAGGTTTCTGTGAGCCTTTTAAATAAACCAGAAATAAAACCCTGGGTGTTCTTGAGACACTTACGTATTATTTGTTTGTCGATGCTAGCTATTTTGATCTCCATTGTACAGTGTGGTCATATTAGTGTTCAAGGAAGAAGCTGTATTACACAAATGATTATTTTCACACATTTCTTTTTTTTCTTTTTAAAAGAAAGTGTTTATTATATCATTGCTAATTAATTTTTTCCCTCTTTTTTTAAAATTTATTTACTTTTTAAATATATTTGTCTCTGCCTACCCCCCACTACTTTCCCTTGCCCCCTCCTTCCTTCCCTCCCTCAGCTCTTCCCCTTTGGTTTTGTCCATGAGTCCTTGCTATATGTTCCTTGACTTTCCCCTTCCCTTCCTTTCCCTGCCCCCCACCTTCCCTCTTGTCTCTGTTGATTTCTTTTCCTTTCAGTGTTGCTGGTCATATTTTCCTTGCATCTTTGCATTGTTGGTTAGGTTCCGCTTATAGGTGAGATCATATGGTATTTGTCTTTCGCCCCCTGGCTTATTTCGCTTAGCATGATGCTCTCCAGTTCCATCCATGCTGTCGCGAAGTTTAGTAGTTCTTTTTTTCTTTCTGCTGCGTAGTATTCCATTGTGTATATGTACCATAACTTTTTGATCCAATCATCTACTGATGGGCATTTAGGTTGCTTCCAACCCTTGGCTATTGTAAATTGTGCTGCTATGAACATTGGGGTGCATAGGTTCTTTTGTATTGGCGTTTTGGTGTTCTCAGGGTATAGACCCAGCAGGGGAATCCCTGGATCAAAAGGCAGTTCCATTTTCAGCTTTCTGAGGAAATTCCACACTGCTTTCCCTAGTGGCTGCACCAGTCTGCATTCCCACCAACAGTGGACTAGGGTTCCGTTTTCTCCACAGCCTCGCCAGCACCTGTTGTTTGTTGATCTGTTTATGATGGCCATTCTGACCGGTATTTCAATGAAGTGACAAGAGTGCTCTTTTCTCCTCTTTCTTCTTCAAAAGGGCTATTAAGTAGAGCCACCTGTGATTGATGTAAATGATTGGCATTGTGTTTTGATGTTCTGGGCTGGACACTCCTGGATTTCTTGTTTTTTACTTGTTGCTTTATCCCAATCCATTATTTTAATGGCAATGGAAGACACTAGGTGCATCCAAGCCAATGACAACCAGTCAGAATCTCTGGGAGGAGCCCAAGGGCACTCGAGTTGCAGTTGGAGAATGTCTGTGATATAAAATGAGTAGTATGCAGACTCTGTTTTTATGTCCAAGAAAATTCACAAGGGGAGTACATATGCAAGGTTTTATTGTTTGTTATGACTTTTGCTACAATTAAATTCCAGGGACTTTTTATAGTAGCTATGCACTATATTTCTTTCTTGGTTTCAAGTAACAAAAATAAATTTAAAAGCAGGAATTTATTTTACGAGAATGATGTTAATTAAACAGGAGGTCATTAAACTGAGGTGGTTGGGGTGCATTAGTAGCTACTTAAGAAAACCAAAATCTAAGCTTGAAATGCCTCAAGGTTACTAAATTGAAACCTAAGGACAGCTCAATCACAGCCCACTAGGCTTTAAGTTTAGCCAATCAATGATTTCTTGCTTTGCTCCTGCCTTTTTCTATAATAGTCTCTTCCCAACTCCTGTTCATGGACTGCTCCTATCCACTTGTAGTCTGGCCCGGCCTGATTATGATAGATTTTTGCTCAAATAAACCCTTAAAATTTTAATAGACCTCAGTTTCTCTTTTAATAACAGGTAGGTATGTTTTATAGAAGTTAAAGACAAAGATGGGTCTGGGATTTAAAACCAATCAGTACAGGAACTGGTGATTTCACAGACTCAGAGAATGTTCTGCCCATCACTTGGTATATTTTTCTCTGTATTCGTTCTTTGTTCTTTTCTCTCGGTAGACTGGTTCTCCATGCTTCTCTGTCAACAGGGCAAGCAAAGCCAGAGACCACTGAGACCTCTCAAGTACTGAACTAGACTCAAAACACGTCTATGTCACTTTTTGTTTCCTCAGTTCCAGTTTGGGACCCTGGCCTAACCTGAATCAATTGCCTAACCCAATCCAATCAACTGTGACCAGGAGTGGGGGTGTGTAACACAGCATGAATGTGTGTGCTTATCTGTGTGTGGGAGTAGGAGAAACTGATGAATATGACTGTGGGCTGGTAAAGACAATTAATGACACCCACACCACATGTCCTTACCTCTGCATCTACCTCTTTTTAGTGTGAAGCTCATTGACTCCATCTAGGAAGTTTCCTAATAAGGCAGAAAGTCATGAAAAGTAAGACCATGATGGCTAGGTGTCGGTGATTCATATTTTTTAAAAACGAAGGGAGCTCTAAATACATTACATGTTCTTCAAATGAGTCACTTGGGGGAATAGCAGTATAGCATAACCACAATATAATTCCCAGAATTGACAAGCTAGGAGGGAGCAGAAAAGGGTTGTGATTTCTCAGGCTGACAAAATGCTTCTGAGAGCTTCTCCAACACACTTACCCCTTCATGAAAGAAAGGCTTGGTCAGAGAGTGTTCTGAAATTATACTCATCATGCACTGAGTGATCCACTTAAAAAATTCTTACTATAACAATAATCAGAATTTTGAAAGTAGGATCATAGATTTCATCTGTGACTGACTGCAATCTCCAAAATTTTAGTTCCTGCTTTGTCCTATAGCTTCAAGCTCTCTTCTTCCTCTTTCATCACCCCAATTTGCTGTCATGAAGTCACATAATTTATGGCTTTGTACATTTTTCTGCAATTCTCAAAAGTGAAAAACAATTTTTTAAGCTGTGAAATTAAAAGCTGAGGAAGGGAAAACCTGCAACTGTGAAGTTTTAATCATTGCTATTATGACATGAATTATCAGGGAATAGTCAAAACAAATTTCTTTCTAATCCAAGAAACAAGATAAAATAAGATAGTGCCAGAATTCATTAGGGAGCTTGGAGTTGTTCTCTCATTTCCATTGTTATAAATCTTGAGTGACATCAGAAAAGGTGCTCAAGCATTACCAAGGAAATGCACACCAAAAGGGGGCTGACAATACAATTTGGTTTCTGTGTAGTTCATGCCTTTCTTTCTGTCACTCAGTCAGTCTCATAGTACTTTCTGTCTCTATAGTGCCACAGTCTGTTGTGTATTAAAATCACGTGTATTCATATTTTATTTTCTTTAATAGATAGTAAGGTCCTTGAAGGCAGTGCAGGCATCAAATTTTACAATTTGTGACTACAGTTGACCCTTGAACAGTGTGGGTGTTAGGAACCAGGATTCTGCATATAACTTTTGACTGCAATCTGCGCCTTGCATCCACAGATTCAATTAACCACTGATGAAACAGTATTTTCCATCTGTGGTTCGTAATCTGTGTAAAAATACTGTTTTCTATTCACAGTTAGTTGAATATTCAGCTGCGAAACCCCTGATCCAAAAGACTGACTGTATTTATTGGGGAAAAAAAAAAAAAGGAAGCAGCATATAAGTGGACCGCTGCAGTTCAAACCCGTTTTTTAAGAGTCAACTATACTAATTGGGTGTTTGCTCATTGTTTTTCCCTTTTTCAGTCTCCTCTATTCAGACTCCATGGATATCTTTGAGGGAACCTACTACACAATATTCTCTTCTCCATCTACATTTTGGATTAGTGGGTAAATAAGATAAAGAGCCATGAAAGGGAAATGGAAGTCTCACCCTGTCAGTGATGGAGGCTAAGGTATAAGACTGTAAGACTGGAAGGTATAGATTAATGTCTGAGCTCAGATGGCTGTGCACCTTCATTTTCCCTGTTTAGCCTTTGGAAAGCCCACTTGGGAGAAAGTCTTCACAACATTCACACTTGACCACATATCTGGTCCAAGCAACAAAGACAGAGAGCAGATTCTACTGTCTTCCTCCTGCACTGAATCTTTGAAAATTTAGCTCCATACATTGAAGAATTTGAACCAAACCAACCAGGAAAGCCATTCTACCTATGTGAGGAGGGGTTAGTAGTGGGGCAGGAGGCCAGGAGTGTTTGCAGTAGAGTTTTCTCATGGAAACAGGAAGCAGGAAATCCTCTTTTCCCCACAGACTGTGAGCCCCACAAGTACAGGAGCCATGCCTTTGAATCCCCAAATTACACAGCACAGATCATGGTGCCTGGCACTGAGTGCTCCATCAAACTGCCAACAGGATAGATGGAGAAACTTGCACATGCCAGGCTCTGAAAAATAGAGGGTGCCCCATAAATACTCACTGAATAAATAAATGTTGAAATGCTTTAAGCAACAAACTGATCCTGAAAAGAATTATAATTGATTTTTTATTATGATCATGTTCTGCACCCTTTGACAACTTTTAAGAATGGCAACTAGCAGAGCTGTGTATTCAGCTCTGAAACAGGACCAGAAACATGAACTTTGGTCTCAGAGATTCTGATTTTGTGATTGTGAATCTTGCTGTCTGTGTGTGTGGGTCGAGACTGACCACCAGCATCAGAAGGATCTGACTTGCTGAAGTGGTGCAATTTATTTTTCTTTCTTTTTTAAAAAATTTATTTATTTTTTCAAATATATTTGTCTCTGCCTACCCCCCACCACTTTCCCTTGCCCCCTCCCTACCTCCCTCCCTCAGCTCTTCCCCTTTGGTTTTGTCCATGAGTCCTTGATATATGTTCCTTGACTTTCCCCTTCCCTTCCTTTTCCCTGCCCCCCCTCCTTCCCTCTTGTCTCTGTTGGTTTATTTTCCATTCAGTGTTGCTAGTCTTATTTTCCTTGCATCTTTGTATTGTTGGTTGGAAGCAACCTAAATGCCCATCAGTAGATGATTGGATCAAAAAATTATGGTACATATACACAATGGAATACTATGCAGCAGAAAGAAAAAAAGAACTACTAAACTTTGCGACAGCATGGATGGAACTGGAGAGCATTATGCTAAGCGAAATAAGCCAGGGGGCGAAAGACAAATACCATATGATCTCACCTATAAGTGGAACCTAACCAACAATACAAAGATCAAGTGGTGCAATTTCTTGAGTCAGTCTCATTCAAGGACTACGTGAGCTCACTTTACATTTTTTTCCGCTTCCTAAATCCTAACTAACCAACTATTTTCTGTGCAAAGTTTGATGCAATTGCTGCTGATATTTGGGGATAATTAGCCTTGGCTCCAAACACCCAAAGGGCATTCTTATTCATCTTGACCAGGAGGGGTCTTGCTATCTTGAGACTTCCATTACACACACACACATACACACACCCCCCACACAATATTTCTAGAAAATGTAAATTTTGGTAAGTCATATCATTTTCCTTCCTGTGCCCCTGGATTAAAATTTCTGATGGTTAAATGAGATAATATACTTAATAGCTATTATGCTTTAGGCAGGCCACACATAAAACTACCTTTTGAAATACTTTTAATTCATTTTTAGTTTTTAATTCAAATCTAGAGTTAGATACAGGTACCGTGTTAGGTGGGTGGTGTCAACTGCTCTACCGGCTAAAAGTGACCAACTACATGAGGCACAACTGGTTACTATTGAAATGAAGGCATTTCTGTTGCCTAAGACAAGCACTCCAAAGCTCATGGATATGTTAAATTAACTTGTTTATAGAACAAATAGAAAACAATGAAATGAAGCCTGGGTTCAGTTCAAGGTTGCTGCTGTCTCAGATGATGTGAATAATCTTCCCAACTGCCTGTGATGTCTGCCATGTATGTGAGTCAGGAAAACTTGGGCTTGAAGTGACTGTCTTGCTGAGGGGCCAGTTTCTCTTTCTGCCTCATCTTATTGGGTATGTTTAAAATAAGCTGCTGTGTGCTGAATTGTGTCCCCTAAAAGGATATGTTACGTCCTAATCTCCATTACCTCAGACTATGACTCTATTTGGATATAGGATTGTTGCAAATGTAATTAGTTAAGATGAGGTCATACTGGAATTGAATGGACACTTAATCCAATATGACTGGTGTCCATACAGGAAGATGGTGTGAAAACAAGCAGGGAAAGTGCCATGTGATGATGAGGCAGAGATTCGAGTGATGTGACTGTGAGCCAAGGAACACTGAGGATTGACAGTCCCAGGCTTCTACCCAGAGTTTCAGAGGGAGTGTGACTGCTAACACCTTGATTTCATACTTCTAGCCTGCAGAACTGTGAGAGAATTTCTGTTGTTGTAAACCAACTTAATTTGTGGTACTTTGTTCCAACAGCCATATCAAATGAATACAATGTAAGGTGATCTTTCGGCTCTCTTCTTCAAGATTCTGAAGGTCTAAACTCTTCAGGTCCTCTTAACAATCCAATTCCACAAATCAGGAAACTCAAGAGTCAGAGATATTAAGTGTTCCCCTGAGGCATATTTGAGCCTGGGTTTGCCTGAACCCAGAACAAACTACTGTACACACTCCATGCCTGAGTGACTTGGCTAAAAGTGGCCTTAGGCTCCCATCTGATATGCTTCCATGGCAAAGGCATTCTGCTTACCCCCAATGGCTTCTCCTTTAATCATGTCTTTGGTGGATGTTTGAAGCTCACACATGTGATACCCTTCTCCCAAGTACCCCATTAGTAAGTTGTACCTTTAAGTTTGCTTTTGTAATAGTTGTGATGTCTGATGTCAAGCTCTTCACACTGGCCAGGGCTTGAATTGCCACATGCCATCATCAGCAGTGAGGACACCAGATGTAGGAAAAAGGCTCTAGTTCTAGAGTTGCTGAGATTATGCTTTTTGTTCCATAATTGAGCCTTCTTTGAAAAGAGTAATTCTTCTCTTCAGAAGGATCCAAGGATGAAATTGAGTAGTTAATCAATGTTTCTGATCCCACTTCACAGAGGTGAAGCTGAAGTTTTGTGTTTGGTAAAGACAGGGAGCCATCCTTTGGCAGCTGTAGGTGTTAACATAGAATGCTTTGGAGTTTTCAGCAAGGGTCACAGAAGGGAGAAGGAACATCCCTTATTCAGGCCCTTGCAAAATTCATAAGAGTTGGGAATGGAAGAAAAGCCTGGTTGTTTCTTGTGTTTGTGTTTTTTCTTGTATGAGTTTGTGATGGCTGCTATAACAAGGTACCACAGACCAGGTGGCTCACATGCAGAAATTTATAGCCTTACAGTTCTAAAGGTTAGAGGTCTGAGATCACAGTGTCCTCAGGGTTATTTCTTGGCTTGGGCATGGCTGCTATCTCCCTGTGTTTTCACATGGTCTTCACTTCATGCATATCTGTGTTAAAATTTCCTTTTCTAATAAGGCCACCTGTCATATTGGATTAAGGCCCACCCTCAAGATCTCATTTTAACCTAAAAATAGGTTAAATACCTTAACCTATTCTCTTTAAAATACCTCTTTTAAATCTCTTTAAATACCTTATCTCTAAATATATTCTGAGATACTGGGAGTGAAGACCTCAACATGTGAATTCCAGGGGGACACAATTCAGCCCTTAAGAGTTCCTTTGACTAGGAAGGACTCCTTGAGGGCATGGACTGCTTCACACAATTTGATGCCTCTAGACCCCAACATAGAACAGCCCAAGTCAATGCTCAAGCTTTTTGTTGAATAAATGTGCTATATTCTCAAAGGAAAAACAAAAACAAAAACAAAAAAGCTGGTGTTTGCTTCTGCGCTTGCTGTACATAGACCCTTGTCTGCAACTGAAATCCACATGACATGTTGAAAATGTACCTATGAGAAGAGGAGAATAATCAGGAAAAAAAAACCATGGAAGAGGTATGCTGACATGTAACAATAATAGTAATGATGCATGGCTGTTGTTGTTCTCAGTGAAATGTTCTTAACTGTATGATAGTTGCAAAATGAAAAATGCCCATTGATATATTTTGAGTCTTGTTTCATAATCAAGTCTTGTTTCTATCAGTTAACAGAAAACAAAGAAGTAAGACATGCTCCCCTCTGGGAGTTGCTATCATTCTCGCAGTGTCCAAACAGCTCCATGCCTGCTGAGTCACTTAAGGTTTCAGCAAGCCTCTCTTGTATTCTTCTGACCACCCCTTTGGTGGTTGTTCCAATCCAGCCAGCTCTGCTGAGTTTCTATGCCAACCTGTTCTTAGAATGGCAAACCATTTACAAATCTGAATTCATTTTCCTCAAACTAGATAAGAAGTAGGTACACATACATTTGATATAGTTTATGAAAATATATTGATAATTACGGGAAAAAGTGAATCTTTTATTCATTTGAATTTTTTCATTTATTTATTCATGTATTGCATTTGATATATGGAAAGCTTACTTACCTGCCAAATACAAAGTTAGACACTATAAGATTTTTTCCTTCTTACAATGTTATAACCACTCTTCCCTTTGCTTGGTTTCCTTTTTGCCTTGAGACAGGTCTTTGTAAATTCTAAGTCAGTACTACTTATATTTTTCTGTGAATGAGATTCCTCTGGGAGGTTATTAAAAATGCTCTCAGAGATCCTACAGAGATCCCTAAGATTCTGACTAACTAGGTCTGGTGTGGGGCCTAGGACTCTGAATTTTTAACAAATACTCCAGGTGATTCACATACAGGTAGGTGGTCAATGGACCAATGCCTTTTGAGAAATACTGCTCTAGGGTTGGAAGTATAGGCTGAAGGTGCTATCCTGATGTTAGTTGCATTAGTACGTTGCTCTCAACACTGAAGTTGGAAGCCCATGGAAAGAAGTGTGTGTGGTGGGACTTGTGGGGTGTGCCCATGGGGATGGAGTGTGTGTCTGTGAGTTGAAGAGAGGAGAGGGATGAGGAAAATGAAAGGGGCCTCCCTCAGCCTGGATTTACTTTCCCTGTCTGTTTCCTCTGAGAAGTCTCTGGTTCTGATGGCCAGGCTACATATTCCTTTCCTGGCTTTATTTTACTCCATGCAGCTCATCAGAGTTCAAAATTAAATGGTCATAATAGAACTTGATTTTCCGCTTCTGAAAACATGATTAAGTTGTATGGCTCTTTGACTTGGGACTTAGAACATCTTTTTACTGGTTTATGCCAAGTTGTCTGTGATAAGATTCAAGCTGCACCTGGAATTTCCACAAAGACTATTCTTTGCTGCTCTGAGAAATAATCATTTTGACACCTATTATTTTCAGATTAATTTCAAATGTTTATTGTGAAGGGAAATGGCCTTTGTTTATACTGGGAAGTCTTTTGTTGCAATCTGAGGCTTCTGTAATTACAGAATGAATATTCTAGCTTGGACAGACAGCTATTTTGATCACCTTCATATGCTGAAAACTAATTGGGAAATAGGACTTCTGGCCAAGATGGAGGTGAAGGTAGATACACTTTGACTCCTCGCACAACCAAAAGAAGGACAACAACAAGTTTAAAACCAAAGAATAACCAGAACTGCCAGAAAGTCAAACTGTATGGAAATCTGACAACCAAAGAGCTAAAGAAGAAATATTCATCCAGACTGGTAGGAGGGGCAGAGACGGGCAGCTGGGGTGGAGAGAACACGTGGCAAGGGAGCAGCTGTAGGACTAGGTGATCTCACATTTGAGTGCGGATAAACTGGAGGAACAGCTGGGGAAGCGAGGTAGACCCTGCAACCCAGGGTTCCAGTGTGGGAAAAGAAAGCCTCAAAACCTCTGGCTGTAAAAATCTGTGGGGGTTGCAGTTGCAGGAGAAACTCTCAGCCTCACAGGAGAGTCCATTGGAGAGACCCATGGGGTTCCAGAATGTACACAAACCCACCCAATTGGGAATCAGCACCAGAAGGCCCAATTTGCTTCTGTGGATAGCAGGGGAAGTGACTGAAAGCCTGCCAAGAGCCAAGAAAGCAGTATTTTTCCCTCTCAGGCTTCCCCACAGACAGTACCACAACTCAGCCACCTGGGTTGCCCTGCCCTGGTGAATACCTAAGGCTCTGCATCTTCCAACAATTTCCAAGGAGGACTGAGATCAAAAAACATGGCCAAAATGAAAGAACAGATCAAAGCTCAAAAATAAAACTAAGCGATGAACAGATAGCCAACCTACCAGATGCACAGTTCAAAACACTTGTTATCTGGATGCTCACTGAATTGGTTGAGTATGGTTGCAAAATGGAGGAAAAAGCGAAGGCAATGAAAAATGAAATAAAAATTTACAGGGAACCAACAGTAAGGGGAAGGAAAACAAGACTCAAATCAATGATTGGGAGCAGAAGGAAGAAATAACCATTCAGCCAGAACAGAATGAAGAAACAAGAATTCAAAAAGATGAGGAGAGGCTTAGGAACATCTGGAACAACTTTAAATGTTCAAACATCCATTTCATAGGGAACAAAGAAGAAGAAGAGGAAGAGCAAGAAACTGAAAACTTATTTGAAAAAATAATGGAGAACTTCCCCAGTCTGGCCAAGGAAATAGACATCCAGGAGATCCAGGAAGCTCAGACAGTCCCAAAGAAGTTGGAACCAAGGGAGCGCACACCAAGGCACATCATAATTACATTACCCAAGATTAAAGATAAGGAGAGAATCTTAAAAGCAGCAAGTCGAGACAGTTACCTACAAAGGGGTCCCCATAAGACTATCAGCCAACTTCTTAAAAGAAACCTTGCAGGCAAGAAGGGGCTGACAAGAAGTTTTCAAAGTCATGAGAGGCAAGGACCTACATCCAAGATTACTCTACCCAGCAAAGCTATCATTGAGACTGGAAAAGCAGATAAAGTGCTTCCCAGATAAGGCCAAGTTAAAGGAGTTCATCATCACCAAGTCCTTATTATATGAAATGTTAAAGGGACTTATTTAAGAAAAAGAAAATCAAAAATTATGAACAATAAAACAGAAGGAAGGGTGAGGGGGAAGAATGGGGGGAAAAGTACAGGGAATAAGAAGCATAATTAGTAGGTACAAAATAGACAGGGGGAGGTTAAGAATAGTATAGAAAATGGAGAAGCCAAAGAACTTATATGTACAACCCATGGACATGAACTAAGTTGTGGGGGGGTGGATGCTGGTGGGTGGAGCAGTGTAAGGTGGAGGGGAATAAAAGGGAGGAAACAAAAGTGGGACAACTGTAATAGCATAATCAATAAAATATTTTTTTAAAATGAAAAGATAAAAATAAACATGGTAAAAAAAGAAAACTAAATGGGAAATAAATCTATGACAACTAATGGGTAATTGTACCTCCTATGGTAACTCATTTCAGCATATAAATTTGTTTTCTTTTACTTTTAACATAAAAATCTTCTGTAAGTCTCCCTTGGTAGTATCCAAATTTGCACATCTGATGTTTTATCTCCAATCACTCCTGAAAATATCCTTGCAGTTTCAATGCTAACTGGAGTAGTTACTGTTCATATTTTATGCAAAGGTCTAATGGAAGATGAGGAATACATACTATGGCAGTTATTACTCTGAACTTCTATTTTAAGCAACAAAGCCCAAGATTTTTATGGAGACACAAGGATATCAAACTATATCTTTTATGGTCATATCTAAACTGGGCAATAATAGAGCATCAATAAACCTCAATTACACTCAAGGAAATACTAAAAGTGAACCTCTAGTGATGCTCAATAAAGTCTACAGGTGCATTAGAATTATATAGAGCAGCGATATCCATCTGGTATTTTTTGGTGACTTCTAGTCAATTACTACATTTCATCATGTGTAATCCTCTTTTATTTCCAGTTCCTGCTGGTGTGGTAATTCTCACTCTGCTACATCTGTGGCATTACTGTGAATTTTTATCACCTACGAGTCACAGCATCCCTTTCTGCCCCTGGGTGTTGTTGAACTGTATTGGCTGAAGATTTAATTGCAAGGTGGTAAAAATATGGAGTTAGAGACACAGAAAGTTTGTAAAGTGATTGGCAACATATTAAAAAATAGGCATGCTTTGAAATAAAAGATTGCATTTCAGGCAAAGTATGGATTCCTTTAGAGCATTGGACCTGGAGTTTGCTGTTTTGTTTTTGGAGGGTAAAGAGTAAGCAAAAGAAAACAAAAACAAAGAAGCAAAACAAACCTTGTCCAATGTAGAACTTTTGGAAAGGAGATTTTGTACATTTTATATATGTGTGTAAAATGTTTTGTGTGTATATAAAAATGTACATGTATATAAATATTAAATGCATATGCTTATTTGTATAGATGTTAGGAAACATATACTTTATATTTTGGAAAGTTGACTGTATTTTTTAATGGGCTTGTTTTCTAGAACAACTTTTGATTCACAGAAAAATGGGAAATAAAAACAGAGTTCTCATATACCTGCTGTCCTCACATACCCACAGCTTCCCCCACTATCAACATCTCCCACCAGAGTGGTATGTTTGTTATAATTGAAGAACTTATTGACACCCTGTTATTACTCAAAGTCCATAGTTTATATTAGAACTCTTAATGTTGTATATTCTCTGTTATGACTAATGTATAATAAGGTGTATCCATCTTTATAGTATCTTACAGAGTATTTGCAGTGCTCTAAAAATCCTCTATGCTCTTATCTGTTCATTATTCACTTCCCACTTGAGTCTGATTTTCCTCATCCTGGGATCTTTGCTCTATCATTATGTATATGCATTTTTTCTTTCTTCTCTTTCCTCTTTTCTTCCCATTTACCTCCATCCTCTCTCGCTCCCTCCCTTGCTTCCCCCTTTCTTTTGAAAACTATTTATTGTGCATCAACTATCTGCAAGCTATTGGGAATACAATGCCGAGCAATACAAACATGATATCTTTCTTCATGGAGTTAGAGTATGATCAAGAAAATATATTTTAAAATGTTTACCAAATAAAAAGAGTGACATAATTTCTGGGAATAATAAGAAAGATGCTAGAGTAAATAATAAAGAGAGGGCACAATTTAAGGAATGGGAATATCTTTGAGGAGTCACATTTAAGCTGAAATCTGAAGGAAGAATTAGAGTTCACCAGGAATACAGTGTTCTAAGTCAAGGGAATATGTTCCCTTCTATATTGGGAAGCATCTCAAGATTTCTTTTGTTTGGTTTTAAATAAACGTTTCACTTTAGATTGATTTTAGGTGTACAGGTAACACAGAGATAGATTACGAAGATAGTACAGAGATGGTGTTATTATCTTACATCACTATAGTATACTTGCCACAAATAAAGAATCAACATTAGTATATATTATTAATAAAACTCCAGACATTATTCAGATTTGACCAGTCCTCCTTAATGCCTGTGTTCTGTCCTGGTTCCATTCCAGAATACTGCATTGCATTTAGACATCGTGTCTCCTGAACCTCCTCTGGTCTGTGACAGTTTCTGACTTTCCTTGTTTTTCAAGAACTTGGCAGTTTTGAGGAGCCCTAATCAGGTGTTTTGTAAAATGTCCCACAGTTTTGGCTTTGTCTGACGGTTTGCAAGTGGTTAGATGAGGGTAATTGATTTTTGGGAGGAAGTCAATAAAGTGCCATTCTCATCACATTATATCAAGGGAACATATTACATGCTATCAACATGACCTGTCACTGATGACATCAACCTTCATCACCTGGCTCAGGCACTATTTACCAGGAATCTTCATCGGAACTTTTTCCCTCCCACTTTCCATTCTTTACTTGTTGGAAGCAAGTCACTAATAGATATTCAAACCATTCTCTTAGAGTATGGTTTTCTTGACCAACTCTAAACTCTATGAGGACAAATACCATGTCTGTACCCCCTCAACTCCTTGAGGGGGGAATATCTACACAAATTATTTGGAATTCTTCTGTATGGAAGATTTGTCTCTGCTGTTTATTTATTTAGACAATCATTTATATCAGTATAGATTCATTAACATTTATTTTGTACATTGTGTTATAAGCCAATACTACATTATTTATTTTGTTGTTCAAGTTGTCTCTGTGTCCCTTTCACATGCTCCTATGATTTTGCTTGTTTTTTTTTTTAGCACTTCCTGACTTTTTGGCTCATCTTATAGAATCCTTTCCCTAGCCCTTGAATCAGCCATTTCTCCAAGGAGCTCTGGTTTCTTTTGTTGGATGTGGCATCAGATATGCTGATTGTTACTAAGTTGTCACTGCTTTTTGGCTTTCTCAGTTGAGACAGCAAGAAAATACATGTGTGTGTGCTAACCTGTGTATATATGCACATCTATAAATATTTCTCGATTTATCCATCTGTATCTGTATTAAGCTAAACATGACTTCGTAGTGATGTTTAAGACTTTACTCCATTACTACATTGCTCATTGTAGCCTTCTTTTGTTTGTTCATAACCTCCAACGCCAGCTCTGAAGAACGTGTTTCTCACTGTCTGTTGTCCACTTACTAATTGTCCAATTCCAGTATACATGAATCATGGTTTCAAAATTGTTAACCTGTTCTTATGTGGAAAAAAATATCATCTAGAGGACCATACTTTTGTATAGTTCCTTTTGCATTTAGTCTTAAGCCCCCAATCATTTCCAAAGTTATATAGGTTAGCACCTTTTTCTCCTACCATCCCTTACAATGAGGTTATTTCCTATATTTGTAATAAGTTAGTCTTTTACCTCTACTCCTTTCTGTGATATCCTGACCTCTTAAATCATTTTTTAATTTTGCCTACATTGTTTTACTCTTTGTGCTGTAAAGTTTATGGGTTTGACAAATATATAGCATCATGTATCTGCTATTACTGTACTATACAGATTAGTTATATGACCCTAAAAAGTGCCCCTTGCTTCCACTAGTAAAAAACACTCTTCTCTCTTTAAACACCTGCCCACCACTGATCTGTTTTCTGTCCTTAGAGGATTTCATTTTCTACAATGTCATGCATACATAGCCTCTTAGACTAGCTTTTTCTTTTTTGACAAAGCAAAATGTGTTTAAGATTCATTAATTTTGTGTTGATTTAATAACTTGTTTCTTTTTATTGCTGAAAAATATACCATTTTATTCTTGTATTGTATTTTTATTTATTCACTTACCTATTGAAGGACATTTAGGTTGTTTCTAGTTTTTAGCAATTATGAATAAAGCTGCTACAATAATTGCATATATCTTAGTAGGTCAGGCTGTTATAACAAAGTACCATATGGGGTACAGAAATTTGTGTATCATATAATAATCTGGAGGCTGGAAGTTTAAGATCAGGGAGCCAGCATAATCAGGTTCTGGTGAGGGTCTTCTGAGTTATATTGCTAACTTCTTATTATATTCTCACATGGAAGAGGGCAGAAAGGGAGAAGCAAGCTTTCTTTTGATTCTTTAAGGGTACTAACCCTATTCATGAATATTCCATCCACATGACCTCATCCAATCTTAATTGCCTCCCAAAGCCCCCAACTTTTAATACTATCACATTGGGGGAGGGGAGAGTTCAATGCACAAATATTGAGATGACAACAAAAAGAAACTTACGAACTGTTTTCTGAAGTGACAGTACCATTTAGAATTTCCATTGAGAATGAGTGAGAGCTTCCTGTTGCTCCACATCCTTGTTAGCATTTGGGGTTGTCATTTTTTTAATGTTAGCCATTGTACTAGATGTATCAAACAGTATCCTCAAAGGTTTTAATCATTTTTATAGCCTCAATGGTTTACATACGGCATACTATTGTTGGAATTATCCAATGAATAATTAAATAGA
Source organism: Pteronotus mesoamericanus (assembly GCF_021234165.1). NCBI lineage: Eukaryota > Metazoa > Chordata > Mammalia > Chiroptera > Mormoopidae > Pteronotus > Pteronotus mesoamericanus. The sequence continues at coordinate 3,199,276 of NW_026555109.1, forward strand.
ATAAGAAACTGTGATTTTATAATTTATTGTTTTTACAGGATAACTGCATATTTGCAAACCCTTTTTAATGTATATTTTATTGATTATGCTATTACAGTTGTCCCATTTTTTCTCCCCTTTATTTCCCCTCCCCCCTGCACTTCCCCTCTCCCCAGCATCTTCCCACCCCTTGTTAGCCCATGCTCATGGATCATACATATAAGTTCTTTGGCTTCTCCATTTCCTATACGATTTTTAACCTCTCCCTGCATATTTTGTGCCTACTATTTATGCTGCTTATTCCCTATATCTTTTCCCCCATTTTTCCCTCTTTCCCTCCCCTCTGATCTCAATTTCTGTGATTCTGTTCCTGTTCTACTTGTTTGCTTAGTTTGCTCTTTTTTTTTTTTTTTAGGTTCAGTTTTTGATAGTTGTGAGTTTGTTGTCACTTTATTGTTCCTAGTTTTTGCTCTTTTTCTTAGGTAAGTCCCTTTAACATTTCGTATAACAAGGACTTGGTGATGATGAACTCCTTTAACTTGGCCTTATCTGGGAAGCACTTTATCTGCTTTTCCAGTCTCAATGATAGCTTTGCTGGGTAGAGTAATCTTGGATGTAGGTCCTTGCCTCTCATGACTTTGAAAACTTCTTGTCAGCCCCTTCTTGCCTGCAAGGTTTCTTTTGAGAAGTTAGCATATAGTCTTATGGGGACCCCTTTGTAGGTAACTGTCTCGACTTGCTGCTTTTAAGATTCTCTCCTTATCTTTAATCTTGGGTAATGTAATTATGATGTGCCTTGGTGTGTGCTCCCTTGGTTCCAACTTCTTTGGGACTGTCTGAGCTTCCTGGATCTCCTGGATGTCTATTTCCTTGGCCAGATTGGGGAAGTTCTCCTTCATTATTTTTTCAAATAAGTTTTCAGTTTCTTGCTCTTCCTTTTCTCCTTCTGGCACCCCTATAATTCAAATGTTGGGATGTTAAATTTGTCCCAGAGGTTCCTAAGCCTCTCCTCATCTTTTTGAATTCTTGTTTATTCATTCTGTTCTGGCTGAATGGTTATTTCTTCCTTCTGCTCCCAGTCATTGACTTGAGTACTGTTTTCTTTCCCTTTACTGTTGGTTTCCTGTAGAGTTTCCTTTATTTCATTTTTTCATTGCCTTCACTTTTTCCTCCATTTTGCAACCACACTCAACCAATTCAGTGAGCATCCATATAACCAGAGTTTTGAACTGTGCACCTGATATGTTGGCTATCTGTTCATCGCTTAGTTCTATTTTTGAGCTCTTTCATTTGGATCATATTCCTTTGTCTCAGTGTGCCTGTTATGTTGGAAGGGATGGAGGCTTAGGTATTCACCATGTCACAGTAACCCAGGTCACTATGCTGTGGTGCTGTCTGTGGGGGAGGGGTTCGAGAGGGAACAATGCTGCTTGCTTGTCTCTCCACCTAATTTCAGTCCTTATCTTTAATTTCAGTCACTTCCCTGCTACCCACAAGCAAATTGGGCCCTTGTGGTGCTGTGTCCCAGGTGGGTGGGTCTGTGTAAGTTCTAGGACTCCCTGGGTCTCTCCAATGGACTCTCCTATGAGGCTGGGAGTTTCTCCTGCCTCCGCGACCCCCACAGGTTTTTACCTCCTCAGGTTTTGAGGTTTTCCTTTCCTGCACTGGAACCCTGGGTTGTGCTGTCTGTCTCATTCCCCAGCTGTTCCTCTGTTATCAACACACAAATGTGGGACTTCCTGGTCTGCCAGCCACAGCCATGTTGCTTGTACTTTTACCATGGCTGTCCATCTCCATCCCTTCTCCCGGTCTGGATGAATGTTTCTTCTTTAGCTCCTTGGTTGTCGGACTTCCATACAGTTTGATTTTCTCTGATTTTTCAATTTATGTCTTAGAGGTTCCTCTGTTATTGAAAGGGTGCATTTGGATAGGGATTACATTTGGAAAGAGATTGTAACCTCAATCCATTACAAATTGAAATAGAGAGTGAAGACAGTTGGGAATCATAGGGACTGTGGCAATGTGGAAACCCCAAGAGCATCAATAGATTTTTCTAAATTTTTAGAGTAAGTCATAAAACCAAATTTATAGGAAATCTTGTAATTTGTAAATTTTAGTAATCAACTAAAATTTTTAAAACACTTTGTGGGATAGATAATATGTGGTTGTAGGACAAATTTGAACAGGAGTCTATCAGTTTTTAACCAATTTACAGTTTTTTTCACCTCTCCTGCTGTGGCATCTAGGCAATGCATTCTTAATAGCCTAAGATTTTAGTAATGTTTGATTGTTATTTATTATTTGAGATTATTTTGATTTTCTCATTAAGTTTGAGATGTGGGGGTAGAACTGAGGAGGAGAGGAAAATCAATATGAAGACTTCAACATTAGAAGGGAAACTAGAAAATGTGACTCTATGTCCAGTTTACAAGCTTATATTAAGGAACAGTATTTAATGGTTAATTATTTGAATGTTTTTAATTGTGAGAACACCAAGTTAAGAAGTTGCCTGGATCAGTCAGCTTCATCTTGGAATGTAGATATTCTATTTAACTCACTGACTTTCAGAACTTTGAAAATCTCTTTTTTTCCTCCATAGTGGGGTTTTGTGGAGGAAATGAATGAAAAAGGCCATCGAAGTGGGGCCAGCCATTTCATTTGTCTGTTTTGTTCATTGTCTTCCTACATTCCCCCCCACCCCAGTGATGTATAAAATATGAACACATTTTATAAATTATAGGGTGGAGAAAGAAATTAGATGTCACATACAACAATCTGGTTAATATTTATGAATTTTCTGCTTCTTAATATGAGGGTATGAAAATAACTAAACTTCTGATTGCATATTAGCAATTACTATAAGTCTGGAGAAGATAAGAAATATGCAGCCCTGAATAAGTTCTCTGTGTTTGCACAGAAATGCTTGTTGACTTTTCTCTTCTCTTGGATATGCTTGACTGTCTTTCATTTCATTACCCTTCTAGTAAACCTGAAGCTGTGTTTCAACAGAACCAATACATTCTCTAATAAGAGATGACTTGATATATGGTAAAATGGTTTCTACATTCTGTGTAGACTAGACAACAAGCAAGAGAAGAAGTCCCTTCTTCATTTTAATTAGAATTGGAAGGCTCTGCAGGCTGATTTACTAAGTCAGAAAGAACACCCCACAGAGGCCACATTCTGACCCTCCCATGGACCAGTTAATTTTGTTTAGCTCAGTAATCACAGTATGTGTCTCCAGCTCAGCACAGTTATCTAGAGAACATGTCCCCTTAATTGTTAAGGAAATGGAATGTTTGAGTGTGAGTGCATCTGCATTCTGCCAAAACGACTTTCAATGTAAGCCCTATTGATGTCTGAGGTCAGCACCATTATATCAATAGCCAAAGAAGAGAACACCATATGGAGAGAATTCTACTTATTATCTGTGTGATAATGACCTTCTTTGACCATTCAGAGTCTCAGATTTCTTACCAAGAGCTGGCCATTAGGATTTAATGCAAAGAGTTATACAAATCCAAAACAAGACTGTTAACTGTTTCCTCTCTGTGGAAAATAATCTTTTGTCATGATCACAGTTTTACATGGAAAAATCTGCATTTTACTTATTTCAAGAAATAATATTTTGTTTTTATAATTTTTCTAATTTTTTGTTGATTTATTTTATGTAATTTTTTAAAATTAATTAATTTTTCCAAATACATTGGTCTCTGCCTACCCCCCATGACTTTCCACTGCCCCTTTCCCCCACTCCCTCCCTCAATCCTTTCCCACTTTGGTTTTGTCCATGAGCCCTTGCTATATGTTCCCTTCCTTTCCCTCCACCCAGCCCTCCTTCCTTCCCTCTTGTCTCTGTTGGTTTCTTTTCCTTTCAGTGTTGCTGGTCTTATTTTCCTTGCATCTTTGTATTGTTGGTTAGGTTCCACTTATAGGTGAGATCATATGATATTTGCCTTTTGTCCCCTGGCTTATTTCACTTAGCATAATGCTCTCTAGTTCCATCCATGCTGTCGCGAAGTGTAGTAGTTCTTTTTTTCTTTCTGCTGCATAGTATTCCATTGTGTAAATGTACTATAGTTTCTTGATCCAATAATCTACTGATGGGCATTTAGGTTGCTTCCAACACTTGGCTGTTGTAAATTGTGCTGCTATGAACATTGGGGTGCATAGGTTCTTTTGAATTGGTCTTTTGGGATTCTTGGGGTATGGTCCCTGTAGGGGAATCACTGGATCAAAAGGCAGTTCCATTTTCAGCTTCTTGAGGAAATTCCACACTGCTTTCCACAATGGCTGCACCAGTCTACATTCCCACCAACAGTATACTAGTGTTCCCTCTTCTCCACCAGCCTCGCCAGCACCTGTTGTTTGTTGATCTGTTTATGACTGGCATTGTGACCGGTGTGAGGTGGTATCTCATTGTGGTCTTGATTTGCATTTCTCTGATGGCTAGTGATGCTGAGCATCCATTCTAATGTCTCTGGGCCCTCTGTATCTCTTCCTTGGAAAAGCATCTGCCCAGGTCCTTTGCCCATTTTTTGCTTGGATCATTTGTCTTCCTGGAGTAGAGTCAAATGAGTTCTTTATATATTTTTGAGATCAAACCTCTATCTCATGTATCATTAGCAAATACATTTTCCCATAGGGTTGGCTCCCTTTACATTTTGCTGATGTTTTCTTTAGCCGTGCAGAAGCTTCTTATTTGAATGAGGTCCCACTTGTTTATGCTTTCCTTTGTGTCCCTTACTTTAGGAGAGATATTGGTGAAAAAATTGCTGTGTGGCATATCTGAGTTTCCTGCCAATGTTCTCCTCTAGGACTTTTATGGTGTTGTGACTTATATTTAAGTCTTTTATTCATCTTGAGTTTTTTTTTGTGTATGGTGTCAGCTGATGATCCAATTTCAATTTTTTGCACGCAGCCATCCAGCTCTCCCAACACCATTTGTTGAAGAGGCTATTATTACTCCACTTTATACTTCTGCCTCCTTTGTCAAATATTAGTTGCCCATATAGACCTGGGCTTATTTCTGGGCTTTCTATTCTGTTCCACTGGTCTATGGGTCTGTGTTGTGCCAGTACCAGATTGTTTTGAGTATAGTGGCTTTGTCATATAGATTTATATCTGGTATTGTGATCCCTCCTACTTTGTTTTTCTTTCTCAAAATTGCTGCAGCTATTCAGGGTCGTTTAAGGTTCCATATAAAGTTTTGAAGTGTCTGTTCTATGATCTCATTCCAGCTCAATACTATGACCAAGTAGAGGTGTTCAAAAGTTTCCTTTGAACAGAAATCCATGCTTATCTACTAATTCTCCACCCCAGAGTTGTTCAGACCGAAAGCCCATGACAACTATTGTGCAGTCCCTGCTTCTGGTGTGGCAGGAGAGGGTCTCATCTAAGTGGACATGTTTGGGCTCTTCCAACCCACTCAACTCCAATAGGAAAGTTGCACCTTCTCTTTTCTCTCTCCATTGCTTGCCTCTAGGAGTGCACCCAACTGTATGTCATTAAATGTTATTCTAATACTGAGAACTCTTAAATCTTTATCTTTAGCACTTCTACCTCCCACAACTTGCAGACCTTTCTTTATGACTGCACATGTTCCATCTAACTTAGATGTGCAAAATACATCTCAAAATTAACATGTTCTGAACTTATCTTGTTATTGCCCTACTTTCTCTCTAATACCAGTTCTTCCTGTTATTAATGGCAAATCGGTCATTCAGTCATTCAAATGAAACATCCTAGTGTTATTCTTGTTAAAAAAAAATATTGAGATGTTCTCTTTGCCACATGTTTTGTGAGGATGAAGACCATTCTCCGCAATCAGACTGTTGACATTCCAGAAAATGTCAACACCATTCTGAAGGGATGCACAGTTATTGTGAAGGGCCCCAGAGGCACCCAGTGAAGGGACTTAATCACATCGATATATAACTCAGTCTCCTGGGAAAGGAAAAGAAGAGGCTCTGGGTTGACACACAGTGGGGAAATAGAAAGGAACTGTCCACTGATTACACTGTCTGCAGTCATGTTATAAGACCAGGATTGTTCAGGATACCAACGCTGTTCAGGATAATGGTTCTCATGAAATAAAAAATTTCTTGGGTGAAAAATAAATCCTCAGGGTTTGGATCAGTCAGCTATTGCCTTTCCATTGTCTCAGGCCCAGAAAGATGAGTTAAATCTTGAAGGAAATGACATTGAATTAGTATCAAATTCAGCTGCTTTTATTCAGCAAGCCACAACAGTTGAAAATAAGGATTTCTATATATGGGATGGTATTATGTTTCTTAAAAAGGGACAGTTCAGGAAACTAAGTTGTCCAGCTATAAAAACAGCAAGATGCTGGATGATTCTTCAGACTTATTTGTGATATCTTAAAGATACATCAAAATCTGTATATTAAAAAACAAAATAAAAAATAAAAAATTCAAATATTAGTTAAAGATAGTAAAGCAGACTTTATTAAGGGGGACTGCTACCATGGTGTTTGTTGTTGGGGAGAGAAATTGGGCTCAACTCTGAATACAACAAAGAATAGTGGGAATCTGTAGTCAAGCAACAGGATGGGGGTCAGTTGGTGGAAAATTACTAGAAGAAACATGCAGACAAGGGAATTCATGCTAGACTAACTCAACAGGATTCTTGTTGAAGTCAGGCCAGGGTGTTAAGCTATTGTCTTAGTTCAGGTTACTATAACAAAGTACCAAAGACTGAGTGAATTATAAACAACAGAAACTTATTTCTCACAGTTCTGGAGGCTGGAAGTCTGAGATCAGGGTGGCACAATGGTTAGCTTTTGCTGACAGCCCTCTTTGGGTTGCAGATTTCCAACTTCATGAATTCTCATGTGATGGAGAGAGGCAAGAGAGAGAGGAAGTGAACTCATGATGCTTATAAAGTCATTAATCCCATTCATGAGGGCTCTACATTCACATCTTCACTATATCCCAAAGGCCCCATTTCCTAATACCATCACATTAGATTTCAACATATGTATATTGGGAGGGACACACACATTTAGTCCATAACAGATATCAAGGATGGAAAATGAGAAATTTGATCAGACTTTTTGGTAAACTGACTCAGTAAGTACCTAGCTAAAACCAGACTCAGTGGACCAGGACAGAGCCTAAGGTTGGAGCTTTGAGGGCTTAGAGGAGCCAGACTGGAATTAGGTCAAACAGAATCTTTGTAACCTTCTCTTTTGCTCATACCATAAGCTGGTTTTCTATTTTATTTAGAAATAAATAGCAAACTTTATTTTTGGCTCTTCCTCCAAAATAGATCCAACATTTGACCACTACTCACCACCCTCAGTCACTACACTGATCCAGGCCACCATGTGGTACAAGCAGAAATAGCCTTCTGCTTTTGCCTTTAAAAAAAATTTTTTTTCTGCATTAGATTTTTAACACTGAACCAGAGTGACCCTGCTTTAACCTAAGTCAAAGTGCTTTTCTCCTCTGACTAATACCATCCAATAGTTCTCAACTCACTCAGTGCAAAAGCCAAGGTCCTCATTCTAACCCATACAGCTGTTTGTGACTTGATCCTCATAACCTCCCTCATATCGTCTCCCATTTCCCTTCTTACTCATACCAGTCCAGCCACTCTGCCCTCTTTGCTGTCCTGTAAACACCCAAAGATAGTTTTTATTGTTCTTATTGTGTTTCTATTCTGACAAGGATGTAAATTCCATGATATTATTGTCCATTTTGTGTTTTTCAGACCCCTGGATAATGACCCACATATGGTAAGCAGGCATTGACTCTTTCTTGAGAAAACAAATAAATTAATTTTCAGCTTGAAAAATATGTTTAAAGGTAGCTATTTAAAGAATAACAGAAATGCATATGATTTCCAACTAATTAGAGGAGAAAACTGGAATAAAGAAAATTTTACCAACGAGAGATTAGAGGAAAAAAGTAAAAAAGATGCACACTAAAAAGAAAACCAAAACAAGATAACAGAAAGGAAAAACATGTCAAGAATCACAATCTATGTGAATGACACAGACTCTCAGAATTGAATTTAAAAATCCAGTTAAGAGCTGTTAACAAGAGGCAAATATAAAATCAAATGATGCAGAACATTTAAAAATAAAGAGAAGGAAAATTATATGCCAAGAAAATGTTAATAAAAAGAAAACAGAAGCAACAAATGTTAAATTGACATAATATAACAATGGCAAAGGCATTGAAAAGGAAAAAGATACATTACCTTAATAAAACACCTACCAAGAAGATAGAAGAATCACAAAGCAATTTATAATTTTCATCTTAGCTTTGAAATACAAATGAAGTGAAAGAATACATTGACAATCTACATTTGCTGAGAGATTTTTAACATCCTTTTCTCAGAAACTGGCAGATCAAGTAGATGAAAAATGAGGACACAGAGTATTTGAATATCCCATTATTGCTTTTCTTGGACATGGGCTGAAAATTAAATTTTAAAACAAAGAGACCTATGTGGGGATGATAAAAATAATTATATGTTGTATATGAACTGTCTACATATAGTCAACTGAGAATCCCAATCCATTTTCTAATCTTTCTACACATCTTGATCCTGACATTGCATAGAAAAATGGTAGCAGCTATTGAAAGTCTGTTTCTTTCCTCTGTAGTGGTGAGAAATAAAATTTTACTAGACAATAAGCATAGTACCTTACCTGATTTTTCAGATATCATAGTTTTCTTTACAAGGGAAAATGGATGGAAATTATAACATTTTTGTGGATTGATTAATTTTACTGGAAACTAGCCACCCAACTACTTTTTTCAATGGTTCTTAAAGTCATGGACTATGCTCTTTGTCTAACTCAGTTATGCAGATGTGTGAAGAATAAAATTCCCTCTTCTCCTCTTCCTTCTTGGGTACCCTGTGCTCCCCCTTACATGCTTGTTCTGCTGTGTGTCACTTGGGATCTGTGCTACTGGAGCTGTTTATAAAAGCCAGACCCAGCATCTGTCACTACTCCGTGGTGTGACTGTGGGTGTGTCCCTTAAACATTCTTTAAAAATGGAGAATGTATTCTAGATAAACTGCTAGATCCAATCTATTTCTAATGTTTTCCAATTCTTCATTTAAATTATAATACTTCTATTAATCTCACACCTGAAAACCATTCTGTGAGCATGGAAATTAATGTGCAAATTAGCTTGCAAAGTGTGGTTCATAGACCACTATCATCATCTTGGAACTCATCAGAAATGCTTAATCTCAGGCCTTACCCAGGCCTCCTGAATCATAATTTTAGTAGGATCTGCAGGTGATGTGTATCCTATTAAAATATGAGAAGAAATGTTTATTTGGTCATATGAAATTCACTGCCTTGACCTGCAAAGTACCTCTGTCTTCAGAAACCACATCAAATCCCATAAAATTCCTATGAGAAGGCTCACACTCTAACAATTTTTATAAAGGGAAACTGAGTCAGAGAATTAAGGGTGCTTTGTGAGGGATTGAGGATGATTGTCACATAGAGAATGCTACCACAATCACATTTGTACAGCTGTTGTGTCTTCCATGCTTGCTGTATATAAAATGCTAGGATTCCCATTGAAGCCATATCTGCCTTTTGATATCTGTTGGTCAAACAGTTAGAATATAGTGTGTTATTTGTACAAGATGATGCCTTATAGAAGTTGTTGAAGTTCCTTTGAAATTAAAAAAACTGATTTGTACACTGGTATTTTTTTTCCTTTTTGTACCTTGATTTTTATTTTTTACTTACCAGTAAGTGCATTTGTTTAAAAAGGATACCTCACTACTACTACAGAGAAAAGCAATAAGGTGGTAAACACAGCTTGCCTCTTCACACAACCACATCAAAATTACAACTAAACTGTAAAACAACCATCATTCATAAGTGTCAGATGCTGAGCTGCATGGAAGTTCTATAACTGTGGAATTAAAAAAAATTCTTTTCACAGTTTTATTTATTTTTTTAATTTTAATTTTTATTACTTTATTTTTTTATTGTTCAAATTTGTCTCCATTTTCCCACCAACACTTTCCCCTGACCCACTGACTCCCAACTCCCAGCCTCAATCCTTTCCCACCTTGGCTTCATCTATGGGTCCTTTATAAATGTTCCTTGACTTGACCTTTCCTCTTCTTTTCCCTGTTACTTCCCTCCTTCTTCCCATCTGGTTACTGTTGGTTTGTTTTTCCTTTCAATGATGCTGGTTATATTTTTCATGTTTGTTTGTTAGTTGATTAGTTTCCACTTTAAGTGAGATCATATGGTATTTGTCTTTCATCCCCTAGCTTATTTAGCTAAGCATACAGCTCTCCTGTCCCATCCATGCTGTCTTGAAGAGTAGTAGGTCTTTCTTTCTTCCTTCTACATAGTATTCTGTTGCAAAAATGCCTTATAGTTTTTTGATCCACTCATTTATTGATGGGCATTTAGCTATTGTAAATTATGCTGCTATGAACATTGGAGTGCATAGGTTCTTTTTACTTGGTGTCTTGGGATTCTTAGGGTATAATCCCAGCAGTGGAATCAATAAGTTAAAGGCAATTCCATTTTTAGATTTCAGAAGAAATTCTGAACTGTTTTTGACAGTGGCTTCACCACTCTGCATTCCCACCAAAAATGTACTAGGGTTCCCTTTTCTCCACAACCTCACCAGCACTTGTTGTTTGTTGATTTCTTTCAGTGGCCATTATGACTGATAAGAAGTGGTATCTCATTGTGGTTTTAATTTGCATGTCTTTGATGGCTAGTGATGAATGAGAATCCCTTCATATGTCTCTGGGCCCTTTGTATGTACTTCTTGGGGAAGTGTCTATTCAGGTCCTTTGCCCACTTTTTAATTGGATTGTTTGACTTCCTGGAGTGGAGTCGTGAGAGTTCTTTATGTCTTTCAGAGATCAAACCCCTGTCTGGGGAATAATTGTCAAATATATTTTTCCATATGGTTGGTTTTCTTTTAATTTTGCTGATTTTTTTTAGCCATGCAGAGAAGCTCCTTATTTTGATGAAGTCCAATTTGTTTATTTTTTCCTTTATGTCCCTTGATCTAGGGAACATATTGGTGAAAATATTGCTGTATGGGATATCTGAAAGTTTCCTGTGTTCTCCTCTAGGACTTTTATGGTGTTGTGACTTATATTTAAGTCTTTTATCCATTGTCAGTTTATTTTTGTTTATGGTGTAATTTGGACATCAAATTTCATTTTGTTTCATGTAGCTGTCCAGATTGCCCAAAACCATTTGTTGAAGAGGGTATTTTTACTCCATTTGATGCTTCTTCCCCCTTTGTCAAAAATTAATTGACCACAGAGGTATGGGTTTATTTCTGAGCTCTCTATTCTGTTCCATTGATCTATGTGTCTGTTCTTATTCCAGTACCAGACTGCTTTGATTACAGCAACCTTGTAACATAGTTTGATGTCAGGTATTGTGATCCCTCCTACTTTGTTCTTCTTTCTCAAAATTGCTGCAGCTATTTGGGATTGTTTATGATTCCATATAAATTATTCAAATGTTTGTTGTATATTTCCAAATTATGTGTTTGGTATTATAAAACAGATTGTGTTGAATCTGTAAATTGCCTTGGGAAGTGTGGACATTTTGATGATGTTAATTCTCCCAATCCATGAACATGGTGTATGCTTCTATTTATTTGTGTCTTCCTTAATTTCTTTAGTGTTGTGTAGTTTTCTGAGTACAGGTCTTTTACTTCTTTGGTTAAGTTTATTCCTAGGTACTTTTTTTTTCTTGTTGCTATAGCAAATGGGTTTCCCCCCGTGATTTCTGATACTGATATTTCATTGTTGGTGTACAAAAATTCCCTCTATTTCTGAACATTGACTTTGTATCCCACTCCAAATTCACTTATTAGGTCAGGTAGTATTTTTTGGTGGAGTCTATAGGGTTTTCTATGTACATTATTATGTCATCTGCAAACTGATAGTTTTACCTCCTCATTTTTAATTTAAATGTCTTTTATTTCTTTTTCTTGTCTGATCACTGTGGCTATGACTGCCAACACTATGTTGAATAGAAGTGGTGAAAGTGGAGAACTTTTTCTTGTTCCTGATCTTAGTGGGAAAGCTTTTAGTTTTTGCCCATTGATTATGATGTTGGCTATACATTTTTCATATATGACCTTTATTATGTTGAGGTATGCCCACTTTACTCCCACTTTCTTGACTGTTTTTATCATAAATCAGTGCTGGATTTTATCAAATGATTTTTTAGCATCTATTGATATGATCATGTGATTTTTATCTTTCCTTCTTTAATGTGATGTGTTATGTTTATTGATTTGTGAACATTGAACCATCCTTGCGTCCCTGGGATAAATCCTGCTTAATAATGGTGGATGATATTTTTAATGTATTGCTGGATGTGGCTTGCCGATATTTTGTTGAGAATTTTAGCATCTATGCTTATCAGTGATATTGGCCTGTAGTTTTCCTTCTCTGTTGTGTCTTGATCTAGTTTTGGGATTAGGATGATGCTGGCCTCACAGAAAGAGTTTGGGAGTCTTCCCTCTCCTTGGATTTTTTGGAATAGTCTGAGAAGGGCAGGGGTTAGCTCTTCCTTATGTGTTTTGTAAAATTCTCCTGTGAAACTGTCTGGTTGAGGGATTTTTTGTGGTGGAAGTTTTTTGATTACTGCTTCAATTTCACCAGCTGTTATCAGTTTGTTGATATGTTCTACTTCTTCTTCATTTGGTGTTGGAAAGTTATACATTTCACCCAGGTTTTCAAATTTCTTGGCACATACTTGTTCATAGTAATTTCTTACAATCCTTTGTATTTTTGTGGTACCACTTATAATTTCTCTTTCAATTCTGATGTTATTTATTGGAGTCCTTTCATTTTTTCTTGGTGAGTCTGCTTAAAGGATTGTCAATTTTGTTTATCTTTTCAAAGAACCAGCTCCTGGATTATTGACCCTTGGAATTGTTCTTTTAGTCTCTATGTCATTGAATTCTCCTCTGATCTGGATTATTTCCTTCCTCCCACTCAATCTGGGCTTTGTTTATTGTTGTTTCTCCAGTTCTTAAAACTTTAGTGTTAGGTCATTTATTTGAAATGTTTTTATGTTTTTTAGGTCGACCTATATTGCTATCAACTTCCCTCTCAGAAATACCTTCACTCTATACCATAGATTTTGGACTGTTGTGTGTTCATTTTCATTTGTTTCAGAAAGTTTTTGATTTCTTCTTTGATCTCATTATTGACCCATTCATTAATTAATAGCATGCTATTCAGTCTCTATGAGTTTGAATGTTTTTGAGGTTTTTCCTTGAGGTTAGTTTCTAGTTTCAGGCCATTGTGGTCAAAGAAAATGCTTGTTGTGATTTCAGTTTTCTTGAACTTGTTGAGGCTTGTTTTGTGTCCCATCATGTGGTCTATCTTTGAAAATGTTCCATGTGCACTTTAAAAGAACATGTATTTTTCTTCTTTAGGATGAAAGGTCTATATAAATCAGTTAAGTTGATTTGGTCTAAAGCATCATTCAGTGTCACAATATCCTTGTTGGTATTTTGTTTGGAAGATCTATCAGTTGTTGATATTGGGGTGTTAAAATTCCCTACTATCAATGTGTTGCTGTCTATATCTTTCTTGAAGTCCTCCAAGATTTTCCTTATATATTTGTGTGCTCCTATGTTTGGCACATATAGGTTTACAATGTTTATGTCTTCCCAATAGATTCTTCCTTTGAATATTATGAAGTGTCCTTCTGGCTCTCTTTCTATGGTCTTTGTTTTGAAAACTATTTTCCCTGATATAAGTATTACTACACCTGGTTTATTTTCCTGTCCACTTACTTGGAAAATTTTTTTTCCCCATCCCTTTATGTTCAGACTGCATAGGTCCTTTGTTTTGTGGTGGGTCTCTTGTAGGCAGAATATCTGTGGCTCATGTTTTCTTATTCATTCAGCTACCCTATGTCTTTTGATTGGAACATTTAATACTTTTGCATTTAATGTGACTATTATAGGTATTTATTCTTCTTTAACTTTGGTACCTGTATTCCTCTCTTTCTAACTTTTTCTTTTTCTTCTTAAAGCAGTCCCTTTAGCCTATCTTGCAATGCTGGTTCAGTGGAGGTGTATTCTTTTAGTCTTATTTTGTCTGGGAAACTATTTCACCTTCCTGTTTAATTGAGAGCCTTGCAGGGTAGTACAGTCTTGGTTGCAGGCATTTGCTTTTCATTACTTGGAATATTCCTTGCCATTCCCTCTGGCTTGTAGTGTTTCTGTTGAAAAGTCAGCTGCTAGCCATATCAGAGCTCCCTTGTATGTTACTACTTGTTTTTCCTTTACTGCCTCTAACAGTCTCTGTGCCTTTGACATTTGCCATTTTAATGATGACGTGTCTTGGAGTGGGCCTCATTGGGTTCCTCTTGAATGGCATCCTCTGCACTTCCTGGTCTTGCATGACTTTTTCTTTCTTCAAATTAAGGCAGTTTTCCATCATTACTTTCTCAAACACGTTTTACATCTCTTGCCCCTCTTCTCTTTCTGATATCCCAATTACATGGAGATTATTACATTCCATGTTGTCTTGCATTTCCCTAAAGCCTCTTCATTCTTTTTGAGCCTTTTTTCATTTTCTTGCTCTTTCTGGAAGCTTTTTTCTACCTTGTCCTCCAGCTCACTGATGCAATCTTCTGCTTCATCTAGCCTGTTTTGATTCATTCTCCTGTGTTCTTCAATTCAGAAACTGTATTCTTCATTTCCCTTTGTGTCTTATTGATAGTTTCTATGTCCTTTTTTATGCTGATATAGTTTGCAGTAAGTTTCTTGTAGTTTGCAGTAAGTTCTTTGTAGTGCAAAAACTTCCCTGTAGTTTTTGGAAATTCTCTCTGAGCTTAATGAACTCATTGAGTTTCCTTAGCACCACTGTTTTGAACTCAATATCTGATAGGAAGGCCACTCCTTGCCTCTATTTCATTTAGTTCTATTTCTGGGGATTCCTCCTTTTCCTTCGATTGGGGTGTATTTCTTTGTCCTCCCATTATTTGTGAGATTCTTCTTTTTTGCTTCTGCTTCTTAAATTGATCTGTCTTGACTCCCTGACTTTGTGGTGTGAATTCCAATGGTAGGAGACCTTTGATATTCAGTGGTGGAGTCTTCTTGACCTCCTAAACTTGATGCTCTTGGGATGCCTTTTATGCCATGTATGCTGGCTCCCTGGAAATAATTGTGTTTTGATGGTTGTTTAGTAATTTTTTGGTGGGTCCTTCCCTCCAGTTGGTTGACTGAGGATCACTCTACTCACCACATCTTGTGTGTTTTTGTGCAGGTGCTGCCAGATCAAAACCACAAAGCTCAGGAAACAAACCCACATCCGCAAAAATGTCTCTCTCCTCGACCCCCACTATCAACAGCAAACGATCCAGTACTAATAAGGCTGTAAAGAGATTAAGACTATTATTGAAAATTATAGAAATAAACTATTAGTATAAAATCTAATGACTTAATATGCTCAAACTTGATGGACCTGAAATGAATGTAAAAGCTATATAGTAAAGAAAATAATGTAAATCATGGGGAAGACCACAATGGATTTCATCTCAGTAGCCTCTAGTCTTTACAACTGTTTTTTCTTTCTGGATCTTCCTCTAATGTTCTCAGATGCTGACCCTATCTGACTTCAGCAATTTGTTCATGACTTGAAGTAATGGGTCATCTGTGGCTGCCTCCTTCAGTTGTTAATCTAGTCACTCTGCATTCAGCAGTCATGCTAGGCACCACAGGGAGGGGTAGAGTCCCTCCTGGTGGCAGGGCTATTGTTTCCTCTCATGCTGCTGCTCAGGAGAGTGGTCTTCCTGAACACAATGGCTGCTGCCATGTGGGGGATGACGCAGCACTAGGATTCCACCAGCTACTATCTCATTTCTCTCCCCAAAGCCTCAATCTCCAGTCTCTCCTCATGTGTCTCTAGTCCACTCTGTGCCTCCTTTAGCCAGGGGTCTAGTATCTGTGGCTACCACTCTGTACTCACCAGTCAAACTTAAGCACCACAAAGCAGGGAAGAGTTCCTCCTGGGGCCAGGGCTATTGTTTCCTCTCACACTGCTGCCACTCAGGTGTGGTCTGCCTGAGCAAGATGTCTGCTGCTGTATAAGGGATGGGACAGCACGAGGATCTCGCTGGCTGTTCCCTCAGTTGACTCCCCAAAGCCTCCTTCTCCAGTTTCTCCTCAGACATCCCTAGCCCACTCTGCCCTGGCCTTTACTGGAGCCCAGCATAAGTGGCTACAAATAAGAATGTATAGGTTGGCTCTTTAAACGGATATTTGTTTCTCTAGTTGCCCATCTCTGGCAGAGGGCAGCCTTTTTGCAGCTGGCTGTTAGCTGTGTACTTTTTGGGCTCTGGTGCTGTAGGCTGGCGATCCCTGCTTAGGGTTTAGATCCCACTCTTCTCAGGGAGATCCAACTAGCTGTTTAAATATCCCTCTGGTGCTGCTGCCTGTGTCATCCAGCCAGCCTTCTTGAGTCTCAATCACACTCCTTACCAGTCAGGTTGTGCTAAAACTGACTTTTCTATCTGTCCGAGGTTATAAGGTTTCTCTTTTGCTATTGTTCAGTTAGTTGTTTGTTCCAGGTGATTTCTTCACAATTTAGTTGTAATTCCAGATTAGTTCTGGGAGGAGTTCAGTGTGACTTCCATTCACTCCTCTGCCATGTTGCTGCCTCTATAACTGTGGAACTAAAGAAGAAACCACATTGAGATTGTTAGGAGGGGTGGAGATGTGTAATAGTCAGGTCTTATACCAATGTGTGATGGATAAAAATCAGGAGGGATATCTCAGGAGCAAGGAGTCCTAGCCCCATACCAAGCCTCCCAACCAAGTGTTCCTGTGTCAGGAAGATAAGTCTCCATACTTCTGGCTGTGAAAACCAGCAGGGATTAAGGCAGTGGAAGACAGATACTTTTGGAATTTCAAGCAAGTACTTTTAAAGGACCCATGCACAGACTTACTCAGACTCAGTCCCTCTGTGCTCCAGTGCTAGGGCAGAAGACTGGAAAGCATGAGACATACAGAGGGAAACTTAACTGTTTGAAATCAAGACAAGAGCTGGGGGGCAACTTTCTCCCAGAAAGAAGTGCTGGCAGAGGCCATTGTTCATTTTGTTAGCCCTCCCCCTACAGAACCAGCAGGTGGGTGTCTTATCTGAGACTCCAGCAGCCTGGTTCACACTGTTTTCCCCAACCTAGGAATTCTCTGAGGCACTGCCCCATCCAACTTTCAGGACCACCCAAGCTGTTTCCAGCAGATTTTCCATATAAGTGGCTTATCTTGACCCATGATTCAGATTTTCCTAAATTCCCTGAAACAAACAGCATCTGGCTTCAGTGAGCTCTGTGCTTCTCACTAAGATGCCCCAGGCCTGGCACTAGCAACAGCTGGACTTGGCTCATAGCTTGGCACCTGCTAGATATCTCCAGGCCTAGCACAAATAGCAGGCATATGCAGATCACTTTGTAGCTAATGTTGTGTGACCCCATATAGAACACAGGAAGTGGATGACCTTGCATATGCCAAGAACAATCAAGGTTCAACTACAAGAGGAGGATATATACAGCCCACAGAGTGAGTACACCTTGAGTTCTCAGCTTGGAGATAGGGGAGGCTGTGCACTGGACCCTTCAGGAAATCTACTACATTAAGCTACTCTATCAAGCCTTGGAGATGTAGTAGTCCTGTCTAATATGTAAAAACAAACACAGAGAGGTTGCCAAAGTGAAGAGACAGAGAAACATGGCCCAAATGAAAGAACAGAACAAAACTCCAGAAAAAGAACTAAATGAAATGGACATAAGCAATCTATTAGATGCAGAGTTCAAAACATTGGTTGTAAGGATGTTCAAGGAACTTAGTGAGGACCTCAACAGCAAAAAAAAAAAAAAACCAAAAAAAACACAAAAAACAAAAACAAAACAAAAACTCAGAAATGAATGTTACATTAGTTGAAATAAAGAACAATTCACAGAGAAACAACAATAGAGTAGATAAAACAAAGGATCAAATCAGTGATTTGGAACATAAGGAAACAAACAAATAAAACCCCAATCAGAACAGCAAGAAGAAAAAAGAATAAAAAAAAGGATAGTGTAAGGAGATAGTGTAGGAGAACTTTAAGCATACCAACATTTGCATTGTAGGGATACCAGAAGGAGATAAAAAGAGCAAGAAATAGGAAACCTACTTGATAAAATAATAAAAAAAAAACTTACTTAACTTGGTGAAGGAAATAGACATATGAGTCCAGGAAGCAGAGAGAGTCCCAAACAAGATGGACCCAAAGAGGCCCACTCCATGAGATATCATAATTAAAATGCCAAAGGTCAAAAACAAAGAGAGAGCTGTCAGAGGAAAGCTGTTAGTTACCTACAAGAGAACCCTCATAATATTGTCAGCTGATTTCTCAAAAGAAACTTTGTAGACTAGAAGGGATTGAAGAAATATTCAAAGTGATGAAAAGCAAGGACCTACAACCAAGATCACTCTACCCAGAAAAGCAATCATTTATAATTGAAGGACAGATAAAGAACTTCCCAGACAAGAAAAAACTAAAGGAGTCCATCATAACCAAACTAGTATTATATGAAATGCTAAAGGGTATTCTTTAAAAAAAAAGATAAAAAATATGAACAATAAAATGGCAATAAGTACATATCTATCAACAATTGAATTTAAAAAACAAAATAAACAAGCATAACAAATGGAATAATAGATATGGAGTCCATTTTGATGATTGCCAGATGGGCGGGGTAGCAGAAGGTGAGGTGGAAAAGGTGAAAGGATTTAGAAGTACAAACTGGTAGTTTTGAATAGTAATGGAGATGTAAAGTACAGCATAAGGAATAGAGTAGCCAAAGAGCATATATGCAGCATCCATGGACATGGACAATGGTGTGGGGATTACCTGTGTAGAGGGGGACAAAGTGGGAAAGTTTGGGATAAGCATAATAGCATAAACAATAAAATATAATTAAAAACATTCCCAGATTTGTGACTCTCAGAAACTGCTATATAATAAAGTGTGCTATTTTAAGTTGCTAAAAAAAAAAAAAAGAAAAGCAATATGGCCTTACATTAATAGAAGGTAGACTTCATTAATGCAGTCCTTTTTATTTTGGTACTTCTGATATTTAAATATAAAATTATGCAGTTTGGAATGAGATTGTTGGTCCCCATCTTTGCCAAGTTTAACTGAACACATTTCTCTCTGATCTCTTGTCATGTATGGGCTTCAATGTAAAAAATAAACTGCCTTGCCCTCAAGCTCTTGAGCTCCCCTTCTGTAGTTCCTATCATGATTTTTTTAAAGACAAACTTTCATTGCTGAAGCTGGGCCAGCTGCTTATGTACTTGCTGTCAAATGGGCTGCTGAGGAGACAAACTTCATTTGGCTGCTAGATGAACAGGTGAACCTGAGCTGTTTCTCTCAGGCCATTTGTTCTGCTCTTGAGTTTTTCTTGGCATGTGAATTCTTTCTCTGTAAGAGGAATTACAGGTGGGCTATTAATAGTGTGTCCATGTGGAAGCTTATGCAAATCTGATGAAGGCTCTTAAAGTCTTTCCCCTTATTGTTCATGTGCTGTGTAGTTTTGCAAACCACATTATCATCATTTGGAGACTCTTATAGCTTATGGTTTTAAAAAAAGAGCTAACCCAGTCTCATCTTGCATCCATCTATGATTCTTAAATAAGCAAGCATGAGCTTTTGGGATAGAAGTAA
Organism: Pteronotus mesoamericanus; assembly: GCF_021234165.1. NCBI lineage: Eukaryota > Metazoa > Chordata > Mammalia > Chiroptera > Mormoopidae > Pteronotus > Pteronotus mesoamericanus. Next base: position 3,218,986 of record NW_026555109.1, read on the forward strand.
TGGGGAATAGTACTAGGACAAATTCCTTTTCAAACACTTCTGGCTCCAGATGGTAGTTTTGAATGGTACATTTCCTAGACACAGTTATATTAGGTACCTGTTTCCCCTACTCATCATTTTTGGACATATTTTAAATTATTGTATTTAAACTTCAATTTTATAAGTTTTTTTAAAAGAAACCAAATACATAATATTTATTGTATAGATCTGTTTTTTCATTCTTAAATCTTCTAAATAAAATTTTGACATGCTTTTTAAGATCTCATCTCTGGTGAAAATTAAAATGCTGCTTAAAATCACATCATGAAAATTTGTGTAGAATGTGACATTTTCATACCACCTGTTGCTATTACATATCATTCACATTGAGTAAGTGTCAAAAACCACTAGGATTTAGTAGCTTAGGCAATAAAATTCTTTCTCTCTCATTCTTATCCAAAGTATTCTAGTGTAGGTTGAATATCTTTTCTTTTTCAATCCTCACTTGAGGATATGTTTATTTATGGGGCAGGGTGAGAGGGGGCAGGGTGGGAGGGGGAGAGAGAGAAAGAGATACAGAGAAACATTGATTGGTTTCCTTCTGTATGTGTCCCAACTGGGGATGGAACCTGCAATTTAGGTATGTGCCCTGGCTGAGAATTGAACCCACAACCTTTTGGTGTATGGGATGATGCTCCAACAAACTGAGCCACCTGGTCAGGCAGTTTAAATATCTTGAGAGTTGAGTTTTAGTGTTCTGTGATGATGAAGATTTTTTTCTATATTTATTATGTCAACTATGGCAACCGCTGACCACCTGTGGCCACTGAGCACTTGGATTATGGCTAGTGCAACTGAGAAATCAATTTGTAAATTTCATTTCATTTAAATTAATGTAAATTTAAATAGCCACATGTGGCTAGAGGCTACAATATTGGTCTAGACCAGGGGATTGACAAATTATGGTCCTTGGGCCAAATCTAACCTACTGCCTGTTTTTGTAAAGAAAGTTTCACTGGAACATAACTACGCCCACTTGTTTACATGTTGTTTTGGCTGATTTTGAGCCACATCAGCAGAGTTGTATAGCTGCAAAAGAGATGAATCCACAGGGTCTAAAATATTTACAAACTAGTTCTTTCCAGGAAAAGTTTGCTGACTCTGGTCTAGACTGATGTTCAATGAAATACAATCCATATGGCATGAAGAGAAGCAGTCATGCCAATCCAGAGATAATTAACTTTGGGCACATATATAAAACTGAGGCCTTAAAAATTTTGTTAAGAGACTGGCGATTTCTTCATTAGTATCTTTTTTTCCCTGTAAAATGTAGTTTATGGTCAGGGTAAAATTTCAGAAAAAAAATGAAAAGTGAAAAGTGAAAGTCATTTTCCATGCATCGATAAGCACATATATCTGTGTTATAAATCAATTAATATCATTCCAAATGTATTCCACAAATTTCATGTTGCCTCCATTTAATGCCTTGTCTTGACATTTTAAAGATCTCCAACATTAATCTCTACCACTTTCTTTTTATATATATATATATATTTTATTGTTCAAGTACAGTCATTTTCAAGGTAAAAAAATCATTTCAAGGATTTTTTTTTACTTTCTTACTGCATAATTTTTGCAGCATTTGTGCTTAAATTTAGAAATGAGAGTTTCACATTTAGCTATGTTTGAAATCTCAAGTAAAGTTTTAAATATATATATATTCCTAATTTCAAAGATAAGAATTTTGATAATATTTCTTATTAGTTAGAGTTAAATGTGAGAGAAAACTTAAACTTACTACTTACTCTGGAATTGAGGTACAAAGTAAGAAAATGGACATGTATGTCATGAGAGATTTCAAGCCTTTGAAAAAAGCCATGCAGGTTTATTTTCTACCTACTGGGAACTGGGTGTAGCAAATAAACAAGACAGTGATTCAGCCCAATTCTTTGGGCACTGGCTCAGTAATGGTTAATGGAGCTGTAATACAAATTGAAGATATGATAGTGTCTTGGTTTATGGTTTCTCTGGGCATCTAATCATATAAGCATAAAAAGGTAAAATGCAAGATGATGTGCTATTAGAACTCACTCAAAGTATACAGGAAATGTCAAGGAATATCTATTGTTGCTTATTCTAACCTGTGTTGTGGTGAAAAAATCTCAATGAGGCACTTTGATGTGAAGCTCCAGAAGAAGAAATGAGCCCTGCCTTTCAGGATGTCCACATCATTTTGGTAAATGGGAAAGATGATTCTTGGTGAGAACAATGGAGGATAATGTGTAAAGGAAAGGAAACCATGCAAAAAGCTGAAAGACATAAATTCTAGGGGAGGTTCAAATGATAATTACAAACTAATCATGTAGAGACCATACGGAATGAAAATACTACAAAATTTCCTTTTTTTCTTATGGTCATCCTTTGCTAAGAATGTATAATATTGGTTTAAACTATATTGGAAAGAGAATCCTCTGAGTTGTATGAAATGCAACTATTTGGGTGAGACTAAATAAATATGTCCAGGGTATAGAGATGGGTAAACTTGGAGGGGACAATTAGTCTGGTACTTATTTTGTGCCAGAAGAAAGTCATTTCAGTTTACACCAAAGTTGATTTGTGCAGACTGCTATAATAACACTTTCCTTTGGCTCCAAATGACTAACGATGTGCTTCCCAAATCTCATTGTGTCATTAAGGTGTTGTGAGGGACACTTATTCCAGTCTCCCTAGGGAACATTGTGAGCAGGCAATGAGGATAATGAATGCTTTCTTTGGGGGTAGATGGGCCCCTGAGTAAGCTATAAGTTGGCAATGTGAATACAGCTGTGTTTTGTGTTTCTATTTTGGGTAAGTGCTTTGTGATTTTGAGGGACAACAAGAGAGCCCTGTTGGAAGACTTGGCCCTGATGATGTAACCTTGAACAAGCCATGCAATCTCTGTGTTGATCAGTTTTCTATAATTTCCCTGTTCCATCTTCTTCACATTCAATAAGAGGTTGTGATAATAAACAATGATTTGAGGCTTCTGGTCAAGATGGAGATGTAGGCAGACATGGCTTGTCTCTTAGTGCAACCACATCAAAATTACAAATAAAATATAGAACAACCACCACTCAGGAATTTTACAAATCATTCTGAATGGAAGCCTGACAACTATGAAGTCAGGTTGAATGGAAGTCTGAAGACTATGCAATCGAAGAAACCACATCTATGCAGATTGGTAGGAGTGGTGTGGACATGGAATGGGCTGGCCTCACACTAACATGGGTAAAAATTCAGGAGGTATATCTCAGGAATGAGGAGTCCTAGACCCACACCAGACCCTCCAGCCCAGGATTCCAGTGCTAGGAAAATAAGTCCCCACAAATTCTGGTCTGTGAAAACTGGTGGGGATTGTCTGTGGGGGAGACTGCTGGAGCCCTAAGCAGTTCCTCTTGAGGAACCCACACATGGACTTACCTACTCAGACTTGCTCCCTCTGATCCTCAGCACCAGTGTGGCAGCTTGAAGGACATCAGTGGTATACAGGGAGAGACTCAAGTGTCTGGCATCAGGCCATTGTCCCTCTGCAGAGCCCTCCCCCCACTATAGAGTGGGCAGACTGGTGTCATATCTGAGACTCCATAAACCTGGCTAAAACTGTGTGAGCCACCTTGGAGATCCACAAAAGCTCTACCCCACCTTATTTAAAGGCCCACCCAAGCTGCTTTTCCATGGAAATGGATGATCTTGGCTCTTAAATCCTATGAAACAAGCAACAGCTGGATTCAGTGAGCCCTAGTGGCAGCCATACTAGAGTCACAGCTTGGCGTCACTTGGGAATCTCCAAGTCCAGAACAAGAAGCAGCCATCTCAGATTGCTTTATAGCTCAGGCAGGATACCCTGGGCAAAACACAAGTGGGGCTGACCTTGGCCTGCCACTAAGGAAACCCCAGGGCCAATGCACCCAGTGTATAACTGCAGACCATGTTGGAGCACCACCACCCTGCTTCTGCACAGCTGATCTTCCACAGAGAGTGGAGATTGGTGGTCAGTTGTCACAGCCCATCCTTGCTGCTGACTGGCCTGGGTAAATCCCTCCCATTGATCTTCCAATAGCAACCAAGACTCAACTACAAGAGGAACGTGTACTAAGCTCACAAAAAGGGTTCACATCAAGTACCCAACTTTGGTGATAGAGGAGGCTGTGCCACTGGACCCTATAGGACACTTACTACATTAGGCCACACTACCAAAACCTAGAGTCAAAGCAGCTCTACCTAATACATAGGAACAAAAACAGAGAGGCTGCCAAAATGAGGAGACAAAGAAACACACAAGAGAACAGAACAAAACTCCAGAAAAAGAACTAAACAAAATGGACATAAGCAATCTATCAGATACAGAGTTCAATACACTGCTGATAAGGATACTCAAGGAACTTAGTGAGGACCTCAGCAGCATAAAAAAGACCCAGTCAGAAATGAAGGATACAGTAATGTAAATAAAGAACAATTTACAAAGAAACAACAGTAGAATGTATGAAGCCAAGAATGAAATCAATGATTATGAACATAAGGAAGCAAAAAACAACCATGCAGAACAAGAAGAAGAAAAAAATCCAAAAATATAAACAGCCTCTGGGACAACTTCAAGAGGTCCAACATTCACATCGCAGGGGTGCCAGAAGGAGAAGAGAAAGAGCAAGAAATTGGAAATCTATCTGAAAAAATAATGAAAGAAAACGTCCCTAATTTAGTGAAGAAAATAGACATGCAAGTCCAGGAAGCGCAGAGAATCCCAGTTATGTTGGATACAAAGAGGCCCACTTCAAGACACATCATTTTTAAAGGCCATAAGTTAAAAATAAAGAGAGACTCTTAAAAGCCAGAGAAAAGAAGTTAGTTACTAGAAGACTGTTAGGTGGGAGGGAGAGATGGAAAATTGGTGAAGTGTGGGGATTAAGAAGTGCAAATAGGTAGTTACAGAATGGCCATGGGGATGTGAAGTACAGTATAGGAAATGGGGTAGCCAAAGAACTTATATGTATGACCCCCATACATGAACAATGGTAGGGGGATTGCCTGAGGGAGTAGGGGGCACTGGGTGGAGAGGGGCAAAGGGGGAAAAATCAGGACAGCTGTAATAGCATAGTCAATAAAATATAATTAAAAATAAAGAATGATTTGAAAAAGTTTTTTAAAAGTCAAAAAACAAAAACAACAACAAAAAACCTGTTCATAGTTAAATAATCATCACTATAGAGTCAGGTCCAATGGTGAAAATCAGAATTGGATATGATGTCAGGGGAAGGGAGGAAGGAGTCACGTTGAGGCCAGATCTGATTTAGATTCTCAGTTGGAGCCCTTTGGGGATTGGGATCTGTTCCATGGACAGCAGAACCTGCCTTTATCTGACTAATGGAGTGATCACAGATTTTGGTGAATGAATGAGTGAAGGGACTTAAAGAGAAAAGAATCATATTCCTCCAGCAGAAGAGGAACCAGAACAGGGGGAGTTTGGAAAAACCAGCTAAGACAAACAACCCAGAAATATTGGTGTGATGAAAGACTGTACTAGGCCTGGTGCTTTCCTCTCTGCTGGGTGTAATCAAGCAATTCAAGGTTAGAACACCACGACACAGGCCACTTTCCACTGGTAATCTCACTTGAAAAAAGTTTGTGTCCTGGCATTTCCTTTTCTTATAGCAACATTTACTCCTGTGTTTTGATTATCTTGTTTGCTAGACTTTACTGGATGAAGTGGAGAAAGAGGGCAGCATAAGGAAATTCATAAGGTAAAGAGCAACACTTAGACAAGAACTTTTCTTCTGGTGGGCAGAAGCTAAAGAGAAATCTGATTTCATCCAATAAACCATAAACCACAATGCAATAAGACACAATGGCTGGATTAGGTTGTAGGGGTCTAGGACCTAAGTGGTTTTGCAATTAAAGGCTCATTATATCTCAATTTTTAACATCTCTTGGAAAAGTTGTAAAAATTTACTTAGTCCATTGCATCAATTTATTTCTGGAAGTATCACATTTAACTTATGAAGCTGTCAGCAGAACCATTCATAATTCATCCAAGACACTTTCAAGTCAAGATGACTAGTGTTCCCTTGATGTAAAACTACTTATAAAGTACAAAGGTTGACATTTCTAACATCCAGAGAGATTATTGTATTAATATCATTGTTGTTCATATATTTATATTCTATCAAGTTCAAAGACTTGTGAAGCCAGCCATACTGAGTCACTGTTATTGAACACTTAGATATGCCCAGCATTTCATGTAATTTATCTCATTTAATCCTCATAACAGCTCTATGAGATAGGCAGTATTATTCACGTTTTACAGATAAAAAACTTGTTTCAGAAAGGTGAAGTAAAAGTTCACACCATGAAGAAGTAATGGCATTGTAACTCCAACCAAGCTTTATCTGAACCCCAACACATGCTTCTACCCAAGAAACCATGCTGCGCTCTAATGTGAAAATAAATGGTATATTAGTTTTCTAGGGCTAACATAAAATACCATGATCTGGGTGATTTAAACAACAGAAATTTATTGCCTCATAGTTCTGGAAGCCAGAAGTCCAAAATCAAGGTATTGGCAGGGTTGGTTCCTTCTGAATCTAAAGGAAGTATCAATTCCAGGCCTCTCTCCTTGGCTCGTAGATGCTATCTTCTCCCTGTGTCTTTATATAGTCTTTCTTCTGTACAATTAATATCTGTGTCCAAATTTTCTCTTCTCACAAGGACACCAGCCATATTAATTAAACCCTAATAACCACTCTAGAGACCCTATCTCAAAACACATCATACATTTTGAGGAACAGAGGTTAGGAGTTCAATATATGAATTGTAGAAAAGACACAATTGAGCCCATAAAGATATGCAGTCAATTTGTTTTTCTAAGAGGTTGCATTACTCTTTACTTTAGGGATGTGGCCTTCATTTGATGCTTCTGACTGGAATTTCAGTAGCCAAGTCAGAACTTGAGCTATGTCTGATTAGTATTTAGCCTCCTTACGGCTGAGTTTGGAAGTGCCACCTAATAGTGAAGGCCATGACATGGAACCTTAGCAGCATTTTGCGTCAGTGTGCAAAGGGATACATGAAAAAGATAGACTTAGGTATTTTAGTTTATTGACTGAGTCACTGCTCTTTTTTTGTCTCAAAGACCTATTTAGAGATTAATTTCATAAAAATTTCAACATGATTGGGTAGTTGGGATTTGGAGGCAGTGACTCATATTCTTCCCAGTATCTGCTATAAATTGCAAGTGATGGCAGGTACAATGCCTTTGCATCTCCATGTGGAGGGGACATTATATTTTGATTGGGTTGAATGGAAAGAATGAAGGACTTGGGACAGACTTTGATGTTTGTGTGTGAGTATGTAGGTATGTGTTTGGCATGGGGAGGATGTGTTTGATACGGGCAAGTTGAGAACACAGAGGTAATGACTGATTAAAGAGGAACAGCAAGCCTTAGTTGGAGTGGTAGGGGGCAGAGAAAACTCATGAAAGGAATGGCAAAGAACATCTTTATGGACCATACTGACCTTTTCAGACACAGAAATCTAAGTTTTGGTCTCTGAGAACAGTGACACGCTCTCAGAGAACAGATGCTTTAAGTTGGCTTCTTTCTTCAGTTTCTTAGGGATGGAACTTTGGGACGTTCTGAGTCTCCATACTGTGTTGCTTTTGCCTCTTTCTGGTCTCAGATCTCTTAAAACATTATGATGAGGGGCCTGTCTATATCTGTTTTGGCAATGGATGCACATCCCAAAGGTGGCTGTCTCAACTTTGCCCTGCCCACTGGACTCGAGTTCTAGAGGACTCAAGCTGAGTGTTATGCAACTCACTCAATCATCTCTTGAGTTCTCAAAAGGTGAGCACATTGTGTCCAGTAAGGTCAGATAATATTAAAAGTTCTTTGTTGAGGAAAGACTTGCTTTAGTTATCCCATGGGGATAGTGTGCAAAGGGAGGAAAATTTTGTTTTATCCCATTTTTAGAGTAAAAATCTTCTTGTTCATGTTGATGGCTCCCAGTGGCTCTTGTCTGAACCTTACATGGGATATAGAACTTGATAGAATATTTAGAATGGTTTATGATCATTAGGTAGAAGATATTAATTTCCCTAATGGAAATCTTATTCTGCTTCTGCAATTCTGTTCTTACCTAATAGTATAAAAGCTACTCTTTTTTTTTTGCTCTTATAAAGAGAAATCTCTGTTTCTGATCTCTAAGTCAGCTGAGTTCAGGGTGGGATGAGATTTCAGCCCTTTCCTCTGTCATAGGCTTCTTAGAATGACATGTTAATGGATGCAGACACACTTTTACATGGATGGAGAATTGTTTTTATAGGAGGACAAGATGTAATGTTCCTTGTATAAGTCAGTCTAATCTTTAGTTCAAAACCTGCCAACATGAAAGATTCTCACAGTGTAAACAGCTATGCATTTCTAGCTTGTGTTCTCCCTGAGGTGCTGTTTCTTTGCAGTTCACTGTTTTCTCCTTGTTATCTATGTCCTTGGGTTTATTTATGTATTTCTCTTTAAAAAAATACTAACTCCTGAACAGAAACAATGTTATCTTTCTAACATACTTGGTTTTGTATTTTCCACAGTATGGTAGAAATATACAAGCATCTTTATTACTTATTAACCTTCAGGAAAAAGTATTAAAAAGTATTAAAAGTTGCTGGGGATTGAATTTGAAACTCTGTGGACTGATCATGCAGGATAATTAGCCATTCATTTACCTTTGAAATGCTGAAAAGAAGAGAGAAGATGAGTTTAAGATCCAGTTCTTTATGAAAGTAAATTAGGAAAGAGAAGGACCAAAGAGATGGTCCAGGCACTTGCTAGATGGTTCCACCAGCCTTGGAGGCTGAACTGAGCACAGGAACTGGGACCAGAACCTTGTATATGCAGGAACAAGGAAGGACTCTTGGTCTCTAGACTGCTGTGGAAGTGTTTTTTTGCTCATCTCCCCTCTTTTTGAAGGACAGGGTAGTATTGGCACTGTCTGTTTACTAGCCTTAGGGCTAGAATAAAGTCAGGGCTGGGATAGTGAGAAGTCTGTGTCTTTGGTATAGCATGAGACAAGGATCAAATGTGTTAGCTCTCTATTGCTATATAATAAATCTATTCCAAAACTGGGTGTCTTAAAACAACAAACATTTACTATTTCACTATTTCTGTGGATTAGGAATCTAGGTGCTGCTTAGCTGGGTATCTCTGACTCTAGTTCTCTCCAAAAGCTGCAGTCTAGTTGTTAGCTGGGCCTGCAGTCTCATGTGATGGCTTGACAAAAGAGGGATCTGTTTTCAAGCTCATTCATGAGATTGAATTCATTGGGTGACAGGATTTCTCAGTTTCTCATTGGCTGATGAACTGAGGGCCTGTTTCTTGTTGGTTGTTGGTCAAAGATTTCCTTCAGTTTATTGCCACATGGGCCTCTCCAAAGAGCAGCTGGTGTCCTCAGAATGAGCAAATGGGAGAGCAAGAGAGGATGTCCAAGATGAAAGCCAATCTTTTTGTAACCTAATCTCACAAGTTAATATCTCATAACTTCTGCTATCTTCTTCTTCCTTCTTCCCCTTCTCCCCACTCCCTCCTCCTTCCCCTCCTTCTTCAAAGTAAGATGGTATTTCTAGCCAAGACTCAAGGGGAGAGGATACACTAGATGTGTTTGTCAGGTGACAGGATCATCAGGGGGCATGTTAGAGGATTCCCACCTTGTTAAGGCAAAACAAGATGGGAAGAGCAGAGAACAGGCCACATGAACAGAAATATATAGAATCCAAAGTCTATTAATAAAAACAAACTCAATAGGAGTGTGGGTTTCAAAATAGACAGTCAGGAATGGCAGACATGAGACCATGAGATCTAAGGAGACAGAATAAATTTTCTAAACTCATAAAAAGGGCAAAGACATGGTCTTATACACCCTTATATTCACCAGAAAGCCAAGTAAGTACTATGTCTTCTAAATATTTGTTGAATGCATGAAGCATAGCATTTCTTATTTTTTCTTAGTTATAGTGTTTGATCTTTCTGGTTCTACATTGACTTCTCATCTCACTTGAAGTGAAGGCCAAATTTATCACAATGATTTTCAAGATCCTTCATTAACTGGCCCCCAGTTACTGCTGTAACCTTGTACTCTTTCCCTTTCTCCTTCCATTACACACACAATCTAGCATCCTTGCTGAACCTCTAACCACTCTCACTTCTCTCTGCCTGGAACGCTCCTCCCCATGACATCAGCATGGCTCACTCCTTTGCTGCCTCCACATCCATATTCAAATGTGAAGCTTTCCCTGACTGTTCTATTTAAAATAAAACCTCCACAACATAATTCACTATCTCTCTTCCCTGTTCAGTTTTTCCCTATCACCAATGAACTTACTACATAATTTAAAGAAATTTTGTACTCTAAAATTATTGACCATGAGAAACTTGCTGTTTGACATTATATCAGTAAGAATGAAACATTCCACTGTTGACTAAGAATCTAAGTCACTTTGACAGAGAAGCATTCTTGATTAACAATCAATGCAGAGCTTCAGCTAAGAAGCTTCTTGATTCAGTATTCTACATCTGTCTTAACTTTGTAGGTTCCAAAGAGAAAGGAAACTTGTGTTCACTTTACAGTCCATATCTGATGTTGCTTTAAGAGTAAACTCCATCCTTCCTTCAAGTGCTATAGTACTTCCTTCTTTCCTATTGTTTGGTGAGATATCTAATAATTCTTGGTCGATGGTTTCCCTGATGGCTGTGGGCCAATGAAACAGATTTTTTTCATATTACAGATTTCATAGGGAAGATCCTAAGGTACTAGTTCACAGATTCGTACTTTATTATTATTTTTAATCTGTGCATGTATGTTTTATAGCACACACATGGAGGTTTCTTGGTTGTATAAGTAAACTAGGTTCTCTTTATTTATTGAGAGAAGCCAAGAAGTTTCTGAAGTAAGTATTCAAATATGCTGTGACATATCAAAAATTGTAATGATTTCATATGTCATTCTCAATTCACAAAATGTCTGACTCTCCCAAAGAGTCATGTCTCTTCCTTTGCTGACATAGTCTGACTGTGAGTGGCCAGATCAAACCATTCAGTTCAGGTACAAGGATGTCAATAATCTCAGAGAGTGGGCTCTCTCCTGAATAAAGCTGGCAATGAGGCTATAAAAACTAGGCCCTCCTACCTCACTACTGTTCCATAATGTCCTTGGCAGATATTTCTGTCAGATTAATGGGGTGTCCATGTCTCTTTATGTTTCATTTTCCTTTAGTGGTTATTACACCAGCCTGTCTACTTTTTGAGGGAAAAAACCCTCTACCATTAAGGGCCTAGACATTGTGTACTTATTAGACATAAGTGTGTCTCAAAAATAAATTACACATATTAGTTTTTTTCTGTGACTAGTTTATTGAGTATAGGTAAGCAATAGTGACAATACAATAAGCAAACTTTTCAAAGAATCAATGATTTTCTGATCATCTGTTGACTTTTAGCTAGAATTCATCATTTGATGCCATAGTGTAGTCTATAATTTTTCTTCATGTTTTCATTGGAACTTGTTGACATGTTTCAACTAAAGATTTCCAACAGAATAGCTTCCTCCCCATGAACTAAAAAGCTATTCTCCTTCAGGAAAGAATTAATAAATTTTACTAAATGTTTCATTGGCCCACTGCAGTGAGGGAAACCACAGACCAAGAATTATTAAGTATCTCACCAAACAATGGAAAAGATGGAAGTACTATAGCACTGGAAAGAAGGATGGGGTTTACTCTTAAAGCAACATCATACCTGGACTGTAAAGTGAACATAAGGTTCCTGTTTCTTTGGAACCTACAAAGTTAAGATAGACATAGAATATTGAGTCAAGAAGGAGGATAGCTTTCCCCACCCATGAACTAAAAAGCTATTCTCCTTCAAAAAATAATTAATTAATTTTACTGTTTTTTTTATTCTTTTTGAAAACCTCACACAGGTCACTGATCTCTAGCTAAGATTATTTAGAAATCCTATTTAGAAACCTTATTTAGAAAGTAGTGTTATGTGTTTAAGTTCTTTTCAGCTGTAATGAGTTATTACTATACCAATCATGACAATGGGACTATCTAATGTTAGCTGTGTATTTACTATGTGCCAGTTAATTTACAAACCTACATGGTCTCATTTGATCCTTATGACAATCTTGAAAAGGAAGTATCATTTTCAGCATCTAGGGATGAGGAAATGTTGGCTCAGAGAGATGAGGTGACCTGTTCAAGGGGACAAAGCTGAGTCAGGATTTGAACCCAAATCTGTCTAACCCAAAGTTTAGACAGATTTGTCTATACTGAGTCTGCTCTTCCAGCTAGTTAGCTGATAGCTAATCCTTTGTTTCTCTGTGAAGAACAGGACTCCATTTCACTTTCATATTCACCAGTTACTAGGACATTCTCAAGCATGAGGTATATTAAGACTTCTGAAGAGAGAGTTAAAAGGGAGAGAAAATCAGGGCCATACTGGATGAACAAACTGCCCTGATGCTAAAAAGACTAACTCTTCTTCAGTGACCAGTGCCTGAAACAGAGGATGAAAGGGAAAGGTCAAACACAAGTTGGAACAGAAAAGTATAAATAAGTGAAACCCCAAAGAGCCATTACATGTACTTAGCATCACAAAGGCAGCAGCACATAATGCTTTAAATCAGATGGCAACATTGAAGTCCAGAACTGCAGCCAGAAGCTGGGAGGCATAAGAGTCAAGAGACAGCCTTCCAGGGGTGCCAATAAGAGACTGGAGAACTAGCAGAAAAAGTGAAAGATCATAGTGTTATGAATGGATCTGGCCAGAAAGAAACTCTCAGTGGGTGTCTGGCTCCAGGTGGTGAAGTAAGGCTTTTGCTCACTACTGCTGGGTAGAACTGGCTGAGAAGTAGGATTAATGTCATAGATGAAAGACACTTGAGTATTGAACTGGGCAGGTGAAGAAGACTAGCAAATAGCTTTTGGTTGAGTGGATGGAGCAATTCTTTTATTGTTTACCATCTTGGAGGAGAAAAGTTTTTGAAACAATGCATCAAGAAAACATTTTAGAAGGCAATGGAGGGTGGCTTTAACCTCATTCCTTCCAAGTTCAAGAAGTAATGAATACTCCAAACCCAACCAGGCCTCAGCAGCCTACAGATTGTGAAAATATTGCATCAGTTCCAAAGTGAGCAATAGATCTCCAGACTATTGTCAATCCATAGGAATAACAGTGAAAGTCTCCATTGACTCTTTCCATCTTTCCCATCTACACCCACAAAAAAATTAGAAACATTTCCCCCCGCCCCACTCCTGCTTTCCTTCCTGTCTCTGTTGGTCTCTTCTTTCTTTCAGTGTTGCTGGTCTTATTTTCCTTACATCTTTGTTTTGTTGGTTTGGTTCTGCTTACAGGTGAGATCATATGGTATTTGTTTTTCATCCCCTGGGTTATTTCACTTAGCATAATGCTCTCTAGTTCCATCCATGCTGTCATGAAGTATAGTAGTTCTTTTTCTCTTTCTGCTGCATACTATTCCATTGTGTAAATGGAATATTAATGAAAATAATTTTCCTCACTTTGATGTAATATGTTTTAAGTCTGGAAACAAAGATACAAAAATTATTATGGTGTAAATGTTAATACTTCAAAAGACCAAACAAAAGACCACCTGGAGGATGCCTCCTGAGTGCTCTATTATTAACAATTACTAATAATTGTGCTTTTTTTGTGGTCTTTCACATAAAAATTTAATAACCATATTGTATTAACACTTTCATTTATGCATCACATCTATGGGGTAGGTTTAATTATTGTTTCTTTCTTATAGGTAAGGAAGCTCATCTCCAGAGATATTAATTGACTTGCCCAAGGTCATAGAACCAGAAATATTAATACTGGGTCTAAATCTCATTTTCTGCTTCTATAGCTTATGCCTTGCTTCTCTCCACCACACCTTGCTACCTCCACCCTTCAAGAATCTCTTTTCCAAAGAAATAGAGGCCAGGCTCTGTGCCCACTGCAAGGCTAATCTCTAAGATGGACTTTTCTGAGGTCCTTCAATAAAACACTGACAATGCCCTATGGCATGGTTAAGGCACAAATATGATGTGCTTACACCATAGGAAGTTCTATGGAGCCTCAAAAAGAAAGAAGCATCCTCAATTTCAATTGTGGCACATTAATTCTGTGATCATGCTCTTCTGGTCTGGTGTGTCATCTCTTTTTAATCTCTACATAAATCAGAATTTCACAAGCTAAAAACCTATGAAATTCTGAGCTTCCCATGAAAATATGACCTCTGATACATGTCAAAAGAAATTGGCCCACTCAAGCGGAACTTCTTCCAAGGGAAGCTTTGCATATTTCAGCCCATTGTTTTCACCACAATCACTGCATTGAAAACAACTTTATGGGTTAAATGGTTACTTTTTTGAAATTCATTAAAGAGGTACCATTTAGCTATCTCTGCATATTTTGGGATAAAAGAAATTATCCTATTTAAGACTCTCTACCCAGGGGTCTTTTTCCATTACATGAAATAAATTGTAGAATTTCTTATTTTGCCATGATCATACTGTAGAAATCTATTGTCTTTCTTCACAGTTTCCATTTTTCCTTCCAACTTTATAAATCAGATGAATTTTTCCTAGAAATATCAATGGAGTTCAATCAGTAACACAGTTTATATTTTCATGCCTTGGCTAAGGAGAAAAGCTAAGATGTGCACATGATGATATTTCCCCTCTTGTTAAGGTACACTGGCTCAGGGTGAGGGAAATAGATCTTTGATTTATAAGATATACATCCAGATTCAACCTCAGAGATCTCCAGCTAATTCTACAAGTGACTAGTCAATTAAAATTGAATAGTTCAAAGAATCAGCCTTTATGTCATCTAGAGTAGTTTCTCCTCAATGCTACTTTCTAACTTACAACTGACCCAGTTAGTTATGATGGTTCACTCACATGATGCTTTTGCCTACCAGGGGCAGTTATGGCATAAGACATACATGACACCTAGCCTCAAGAGCAATCACAGCTTTCAAACACTGATCATTAAAGGGTATTGATTTTGAGACAAGAATAGGTCTATTTGTAAATACTATGATAAATGCTGAAGGTAAGTAATAATTACTTCCATTTTTTAATTTAGAAAATATTTAAAATGTTATAATCTTTATTTCCATCACTCTAGAACATAAGTTATTTGAATTTATTTGCATAAAAAGGATTTTTTTTCAAATTTTACAGGGAAAAAAAGGTACAGTCAGTGGATAAAGTGGTTTTCAAAGTCATAATTTGAGTTTGGATTAGGAACATTTGCTCATCCACACAATCGTTTATTCACCCATGGTCCACTTACTCACTGTACCCAGGAGACCCTAAAAATAAATTAATTTCCAGAAGGGTGAAAAAATGTAATGGTCAATTCCCAGGTGAAAAAGGGACTTTGTCTCACATCCTTCTTACTCTACAAATGAGGCAGCTGTGGCCCAGACTAGAGGAAAAGAGTCCTCCTGGCAGCCTCTCTGGTCCAAGATTCCAAGGTCTTCCCCAAACCAAGGATTCTAGAGTCATTTCAGGGCTGTCCCAGGTCATGGGATGCCTTCAGGGAGTTTTGGGAAACAGCTAGAATGACTATATACCTCAGTTTCCCAGGAGACCTTAGTGTATATTTGTTGACCTTCCCCAGTAATTAATAGCTATGGTTACACAGGTTACAGAAGGACACCAAGATCTGACTTATGGGTTGACAGAAACATTTGAGTGGCTGGGCTGAGAGTAGACTCAAGAATGGCAAAAGCAGAAGAAACATGGAGACCAGTTAGGAGGCTGCTGCAATAATCCAAGAGAGAGTTCAAAATGCTTTAGACCTGAGTGGGTAGGAGGAGAGGTGATGAGAAATGGCCAGACTCTGGATAAATGTTGAAGAGCTGACAGGATTGTAATGATCTGTGTCTATTCCTTTATTCTCTTAGTGTTCACAGTAGCTATTTTAACCTGCCAATTCAATTTATCAAATCTAAAATTATTAACATATTTACTGTACTCTTAAAGACCTTATAACACTTTAATTATTTTAGTCTTCTAAATATGTTATTGGTATCTATTATTTCCTATCCTATTTCTCATATATTCCTACATATTAGATATAATTTTGTTATATGCAATGTTTTCTTGTATAGATTTTCTCTACATTTTTGTTCATCATTATTCTTCCATCTTGGATCTTTTACCTGGTATCACTTTTATCTGTCTGAAGTATATTCTTTATATTCAAAATAACTTTAGTTAGTTTTTTCAATTTTAATAAACTTTTAATTTTAAAATAGTTCTAGATTCACAAAAAGTTGTGTTCCTATATATCTCACACAGTTTTTCCTATTATTAACACCGTATATTAGTTGCATTTAGTTGTTCTGTCTCTTAGCCTTCTTTTGCCTAACAGTTTTTTAATATTTTCCCTTGTTTTCAGAAATTTGGATTAGTTATTTTATAGAATATCCTTCAATTGGAATTTGCTATTTTTGTCATGATTTTACTTGGGTTCTGGACTTCTAGGAGGATGATAACAGAGATAAAATGTCATTCTCATCATATCATATCAGGGTACAAGTCAACATAAATTACCACCGTTGGTGTTAGCTTTGATCAACCAGCTCAGGCAGTATTTGTCAGTTTTTTCCACTGTAAAGTTAATCTTTTTTTTCTTTCTTTCCATACTATATTCTTTGGAAGGAAGTCACTATGCACAGCTCACGTGTATGGAGTGAACGTTATTCTCCACTTCCCATTTATTTATTTAATCATTTAGATAAGTCTGGATACATGGATATTTATTTTACACAACGGGGTTATAATCCAATACTATATTACTTATTTAATTGCTCAAATTGTTCCAGCTTTGACTATTGGGACTTCTTTCAGGTTGTCTTCTGTGTCCTTTTGACATGACCTTGATATTTTGGAATTTTTTTTTTTTTAGCACTCTCTTATGTTCTGATACTACAACATGCTCTAGTATTTTTCTACATAATTCTAGCACTGCCCTAGAATTAGCCATTTTTCCAAGGAGCTGTACTTCCTTCAGAGTGGATTTAAAGTTATTTCTTGCAGATAGTGATAATCTAAAGCTGTCAACCTGAAAACAAATTAAAAGGTTTTTTTTTTCCCCTCTCAGTTAACATAGATTACATCACAGACTTATTAGGGGGTATTTTTTTTGGCTATGACTTCTCAGGGAAATTTTTTCCCCTCTTCTGTCAAGCATCAATGTCAAAACATACAGGTTTCCTTGATGTCTTCTTCTGATTGGCCAGTTTATTTCTCCTCATCTTTATTATCAAGGTATAGTTCTTTGGTGTCTCAGTTTTCATGGCAAGCCTCCTCTTGGCCTCTTTACTTTTTGGTGATACCTAGGCTTCATCTCCTCTTCAATCTCTGAACTTAATAAATCATCAGAGTATAAACACAATAGATCAGAGTTCAGCAGAAACCTTTCGATTGAAAAAGCTAGCTTAATGATTTTTTTGTTTTGGTCTACTTTTTTGCTTTTATTTTAATTTTGGCCATTGTGAATTATTTCCCTTGTGTCAACTTACTTAAAAAATATTTCTCATGTTTTTTCCTTTTTTTAAAGTGATTTCACTTGGGAGAGTTAAGTTTACTTACCCATTCTACCATATATAATAGTTTAGGTTCATGTTTTGACACTGTTGTTGATTAGAGGAGAATCCTTATTATTGATTTCTTAGAAGTCAACAGCTTACCTGGTTCAGGAGCACCAACAAAGTACTAAAATGCTTCTTTTGATGTGGTTACCCAGTGTATTACTAGTTTAGGCTGAGGGGACAGGGAAAAAGAGTGGAAGGTAATGTTTAATAATCTTGGACAGACACAGGCTTTGCAGTATTGTGATGGGGATGTTATTGAGTTGAGGGCTGTGTGGACTTCCTTCCTTTATGTAGGAAGGCTAAAATAAGCACTCTGACATGTTCTACCCTAACCATGGCCTCTCCATCCAGGCACATACCAGGCCAGTAGTATGTGAGGATGAGCAAGGAGTAAAGAAGTGTCTTTTTCTTTCAGTGACTGTCCTATCACTCCACTGCCCTTATTTCCCATGCTTTTTTGTTGTTCAGTTTCTATTTGGTAGCTTCTACTAATTCACCATCCATTCAGTTCTCAAAAAAATTCCATCTGACTTTCATCCCACACCACTCCACTGAGACAGCTTTTGCAAAGTTCATCAATGATCTGTCTATTTAAATTGATCTCCTTCCAATTCTCATCCTACTTGGCCTCTCATCATTGGGCACTCGAACTATTTCTTATCCTTGAAATTTTTATACATAGTGGCTTCCTGTTTTTTTCCTCTCTATGGCCATCTCATCTCCTGGATGTTCTTTCCTCTTTTCTGAATGGCCTTTTCTTATTTTTCAGCCATTCTCCCATTCTTCTCTCTCCATCTTCATAACAATATTGATTGAACACAATGTTTGGGATAGAATAGAAACATGAATATTCTATAAGCATTAGCCCTGCTGCATAAACCTTACTGTCTAGGGGGATATAGACCATTATTACATTGAGCCATGTAACAAGAGACCCTGGTCAAGTCTGTGGGGTTGACCTCAAAGCTCATATATAAAAAGTGAGTAATAACTAGTCAGTCATAGTTAGTAGCCAGGCATGGAAAGCAGCATGTAGCATGTTTGTAGGTCCAGGGACAAGAGAGTATGTTATATTTAAGTAGTTGAAAGAAGTCTGGCATGGTTTGTAGATCCAAGGGGAAGAGCAGTGAGAGACTGGAGAGATAGGCAGGGGTCATGGAATCTTGTGAGCAGAATGTGGAAAGTGAAATGGAATCTGGTCAGAAGGGAAGTGGTTGAGTCATTTGGAGTCCATTGTTGTATGCCAGGAGAGAGAGAATGATGACTTGGCCAAGGGTGATGCATAGTGCCAAATTAACAAATTCAAATTATGAAAGCAGGGATTTTACCAGAAAACAGTATTGCAACTATTGTCAAAAAAGACCAATTGCATGAGGGAGAACTTTCTGGTCATAATATCTGCAAACATCTCTAAGGTCAAGCAGAAAAAGCTTCTCCTTCAGAGAGAGGAGTGATCAAGGCTTGAAAGAACTGAGTATGAGCAAGAAGAATGAATGAGGAGAGTGGTATGATAGGACAGTAGATCAGAGAATGTTTTACTTTGAGATAATTCTATTTGGGGGAGGAGAATTTATAGAGGAGTTGTATGCTTACATAGGCTGAGGGTGAGTCCAACTTCAGGAACCCAGAGAAAGGAGAGAAGTTTTATAAAACTTGATAAAGTCAGGTTAATATGCATTTTATTCTGATTGATCAGTGGGGACAAATAGCTCCTCTAATCATTTATGAGGCAAAGAATAGGAATTTGGAGGGTCTGTGTCTGATTTTGTCATAGGTAAATAATGGGTCATCCATGACTTTTGTCTATGTCATGTGGGAGAGAGGGGTTCTTTGCAGTAAACTGTTTCCAGGAACACAAGAAGATAGGGTATTTCTTCATTAACACTGATTTACATGAGCACAAGGCTCAAGTAAAATTCAGCTTTATCAAGTGGGTTGGAAGAAGTAAACATACTTAAGAAATAATCAGCAGTTGATTTCAGTGGGTTTGCTGATAGATTGAATGTCAGGATAAGGAAAAAAGAAGAATTAAGAATGTCTTCCAAGTTTCTAGGCTGCGGACTGGATGAGTGATTGTGTATAAATGAAGATAGTGACATAGAGAAAAAAGCAATTTGGTGTGATTGAATATGGAGAAGATGCACATGGGGTATTTTCAATTTCTTTTCCAACCATACCCTCTTGGTCATCAATTTCTTTCTATTTAATGTCTTAAATATATCTTAAAGTCAACTCCTATGCTCCTGACTTAATTTGGATTTCCAACATATGTTTCCTGTACTATAAAATTATGTTTCTATCAGGCTTTTTACACTCAGGTTTCCTACCACTGCCCCAAATACATATTTCATATTCCACTGGAATAATATATCTAAATAGACTGTAGCATGTCACTTATGCTTTTAAAATTTCTCAGTTGCACACATCTTTGATACTGGCATAAACTTTCTTTCTTAGTCTGTGGGAAACTTTCATTTATTATCAAAACTCTCCTTAAACAGTATTCTTTTGTGAAATCATATCTCACCTTATCCCCTTCCCAACTGAGTTAATGTCTCCCTCTTTATTTTTTTATTTTTATTTTTTTAATTTTATTTTAATTTATTTTTTCAAATACATTTGTCTCTGCCTCCCCCGCTCCACTTTCCCTTTCCCCATCCCTGCTTCCCTCCCTCAGCTCTTCCGCTTTGGTTTTGTCCATGAGTCCTTGCTATATGTTCCTTGACTTTCCCCTTCCCTTCCCTTTCCCTGCCCCCCACTCCTTCCCTCTTGTCTCTGTTGATTTCTTTTCCTTTCAGTGTTGCTGGTCTTATTTTCCTTGCATCTTTGTATTGTTGGTTAGGTTCCGCTTATAGGTGAGATCATATGGTATTTGTCTTTCACCCCCTGGCTTATTTCGCTTAGCATAATGCTCTCCAGTTCCATCCACGCTGTTCCGAAGTTTAGTAGTTCTTTTTTTCTTTCTGCTGCATAGTATTCCATTGTGTATATGTACCATATTTTTTGATCCACTCATCTACTGATGGGCATTTAGGTTGCTTCCAACACTTGGCTATTGTAAATTGTGCTGCTATGAACATTGGGGTGCATAGGTTCTTTTCTATTGGTGTTTTGGTGTTCTTAGGGTATAGTCACAGCAGGGGAATCACTGGATCAAAAGGCAGTTCCATTTTCAGCTTTTTGAGGAAATTCCACACTGCTTTCCACAGTCGCTGCACCAGTCTGCATTCCCACCAACAGTGTACTAGGGTTCCCTTTTCTCTACAGCCTTGCCAGCACCTGTTGTTTGTGGATCTGTTTATGATGGCCATTCTGACTGGTGTGAGGTGGTACCTCATGGTGGTTTTGATCTGCATTTCTCTGATGGCTAGTGATTCTGAGCATCCTTTCAAATGCCTCTGGGTCCTCTGTATCTCCTCCTTAGAAAAGCATCTGCCCAGGTCCTTTGCCCATTTTTTGATTGGATCGTTTGTCTTCTTGGAGTGGAGTCGAGTGAGTCCTTTATATATCTTGGAGATCAAACCTCTACCTGATGTATCTTTAGCGAATATATTTTCGCATAGGGTTGGCTCCCTTTTCATTTTGCTGATGTTTTCTTTTGCCATGCAGAAGCTTCTTATTTGGGTGAGGTCCCACTTGTTTATTTTTTCCTTTATGTCCCTTGCTTTAGGAGACATATCAGTGAAAAAATTGCTGCGTGGGATATCTGAGAGTTTCCTGCCAATGTTCTCCTCTAGGACTTTGATGGTGTTGCGACTTACATTTAAGTCTTTTATCCATCTTGAGTTTATTTTTGTGTATGGTGTCAGCTGATGATCCAACCTCAACTTTTTGCATGTGGCTGTCCAGCTCTCCCAACACCATTTGTTGAAGAGGCTATTATAGTTCCATTTTATGCTTCTGCCCCCTTTGTCAAATATTAGAATCCCATAGAGACCAGGGCTTATTTCTGGACTTTCTATTCTGTTCCACTGGTCTATGGGTCTCTTCCTGTGCCAGTACCAGATTGTTTTGAGTGTAGTGGCTTTGTAGTAGAGTTTGATGTCCGGTATTGTGATCCCTCCTACTTTGTGTTTCTCTCTAAAAATTGCTGCGGCTAATCGGGGTCATTTATGGTTCCATATAAATTTTTGAAATGTCTGTTCTATTTCTGTGAAATAGGTCATTGGTATCTTAATAGGGATTGCGTTGAATCTATAAATTGCTTTGGGTAGTATGGACATTTTGATGATATTAATTCTTCCAATCCATGAGCACGGTATATGCTTCCATTTATTTGGGTCTTCCTTAATTTCTTTTTTCAATGTTGTACAGTTTTCTGCGTACAGGTCTTTTAGGTCTTTGGTTAAATTTATGTCTAGGTACGTTATTTTTCTTCTTGCTATATCGAATGGTATTTTTCTTTGATTTCTTCTTCTTGTATTGCATTGCTGGTGTACAAAAATGCCTTTGATTTCTGAATGTTGACTTTGTATCCTGCTGTTTTGCCAAACTCACTTATTAGGTTGAGGAGTTTTTTGGTAGAGTCTACAGGGTTCTCTATGTACACTATCATGTCATCTGCAAACAATGATAGCTTTACTCCCTCCATTCCTATTTGGATGCCTTTTATCTCTTTCTCTTGTCTGACCGCTGTGGCGAGGACTTCCAATACGATATTTAAAAGAAACGGTGAGAGCGGACATCCTTGTCGTGTTCCCAATCTTAGTGGAAAAGCTTTCAGTTTTTGTCCGTTGAGTATGATATTGACTGTAGGTTTTTCATATATGGGGTTTATTACATTGAGGAATGCCCCATTTATTCCCATTTTGCTGAGTGTTTTGATCATAAATGGGTGCTGTACCTTATCGAATGCTTTTTCTGCAGCTATCGAGATGATCATGTGGTTTTTTGTCTTGACTTTTATTTATGTGATGTATCACGTTTACTGATTTGCATATATTGAACCATCCCTGCATGCCTGGGATGAATCCCACTTGATCGTGGTGGATAATCTTTTTAATGTATTGCTGAATGCGGTTTGCCAATATTTTGTTGAGGATTTTAGCATCTATATTCATCAGCGAAATTGGCCTGTAGTTTTCTTTCTTTGTAGGGTCTTTGTCTGGTTTTGGGATCAGGGTGATGCTGGCCTCATAGAAAGAGTCTGGCAGTACTCTCTCCTCTTGGAGTTTCTGGAATAGTCTGAGAAGGACAGGGGTTAGCTCTTCCTTAAATGTTTTGTAAAATTCTCCTGTGAAACCGTCTGGCCCTGGGCTTTTGGGTGCCGGGAGTTTCTTGATTACTGCTTCAATTTCCCCATGTTCAAGCTTTCTGTTTCTTCCTCCTTCAGTGTTGGAAGATTATACTTTTCTAAAAATTGGACCATTTCATCAAGATTTTCAAATTTCTGGGCATATAATTGTTCATAATAGTTTCTGACAATCCTTTGTATTTCTGTGGTATCAGTTGTTATTTCTCCTCTTTCATTTCTAATATTAGTAATTTGGGCCCTCTCCCTTTTTCTCTTGATGAGTCTGCTTAAAGGCTTGTCAATTTTATTTATCTTTTCAAAGAACCAGCTTCTGGATTGGTTGATCCTCTGAATTGTTCTTTTTTGTCTCTATGTCATTCAGTTCTGCTCTAATCTTGACTATTTCCTTCCTTCTACTTGCTCTGGGGTTTGTTTGTTGTTGTTTCTCCAGTTCTTGAAGTTGTAGTGTTAGGTCTTTTATTTGAAATGTTTCTACTTTTTTTTCGGTAAGCCTGTATTGCTATGAACTTCCCTCTCAGAACCACCTTTGCTGTGTCCCATATGTTTTGGACTGTTGTCTGTTCCTTTTCATTTGTTTCCAGAAATTTTTTCATTTCTTCTCTTATCTCATTATTGACCCATTCATTGTTTAATAGTCTACTGTTCAGTCTCCATGAGTTTCCAAGTTTTTGAAGTTTCTCTTTGAGGTTGATTTCCAGTTTCAAGACCTTGTGGTCCGAGAAAAAGTTTGGTATTATTTCAATTTTCCTGAATTTGCTGAGGTTTGATTGTGTCCTATCATGTGGTCTATCTTTGAACAACTGCCATGAGCATTTGAAAAGAATGTGTATTTTTCTTCTTTGGGATGTAAGGTTCTATATATGTCAGTTAAGTCACTTTGATTCAGTGCGTCATTCAGCGCCACAATATGTTTATGAATGTTTTGTTTGGAAGATCTGTCCATTTTTGACAGTGGGGGGTTGAAATCCCCTACTATCAGTGTGTTGCTTTCTATATCTTTTTTAAAGTCATCCAACAATTTCCTTATAAATGTGGGGGCTTCTATATTGGGATCATATATGTTTACAATGTTGATTTCTTAATAGAGTCTTCCTTTAAGTATTATAAAGTGTTCCTCTGGGTCTCTTTTTATGGCCTTTGTTTTGAAATCTACTTTGTCTGATACAAGTATGGAAACACCGGCCTTTTTCTCATGTCCATCTGCTTGGAATATTTTTTTCCATCCCTTTACTTTCAATCTGTGTATGTCTCTTGCTCTGAGGTGGGTCTCTTGTAGGCAACATATGTGTGGGTCATGTTTTCTTATCCATTCAACTACCTTGTGTCTTTTGATTGGGGCATTTAGTCCATTCACATTGAGAGGTATTACTGATAGAAACTTACTCATCTTTTCTCTTTGTACCTGTGTTCCTCTCTGTCTCATTCTTTTCCTTCATCTGCTTAAACCAGTCCTCTTAGCATATCTTGGAGTGCTGGTTTGGTAGAGATATATTCTTTTAGTCTTCTCTTGTCTGGGAAACTCGGTATTTCCCCTTCTCTTTTAATGGAGAGCCTAGCTGGGTAGCGCAGCCTTGGCTGTAGGTCCTTGCTTTTCATGGCTTGGAATATTTGTTGCCATTCCCTTCTGGCTTGTAGTGTTTCTGTTGAGAAGTCAGCTCCTAGGCGTATCAGGGCCCCCTTGTATGTTACTTTCTCCTTCTCCCTTGCTGCCTTGAGGATTCTCTCTTTGTCATTGACATTTGCCATTTTAATGTTGATGTGTCTTGGAGTGGACCTCTTTGAGTCCCTCTTGAGTGGGTTCCTCTGTTTCTCCTGGATCCAAGAGAGCCTTTCTCTCCTCAATTAGGGAAATTTTCCATCTTACTTTTTTGAGGAGGTTCTCTATCCCTTGCTCCTCTTCTCCTCCTTCTGGTATCCCTCTTATATGGATATTATTGTGTTTCAGGTTGTCCTTCATTTCCCTAAATGTCTCTTCATTCTTTTTGAGTGTTTTTTCCATTTTTGTTCTTTCTGGGAGCTTCTTTCTACCTTATCCTCCATCTCACTGATTCGATCCTCGGCTTCATCCAGCCTGCTTTGGATTCCTTCTACTGTGTTCTTCAATTCAGAAATGGTATTCTTCATATCCTGTTGTGTCTTCTTGATAGTTTCTATGTCCTTTTCCAGGCAGATATAGTTTGCTGTAAGATCCTGATAGTTTCTCTGCAGTTTCTCATAGTTCTCTTTGAGCTGGCTGAGCTCATTGAGCTTCCTTAGAACCATTGTTTTGAATTCAGTATCTGATAGTTCCCTTGCCTCTATTTCATTTAGCTCTCTCTGTGGGGAGTCCCCTTTTCCACTCATTTGGGGGGAACTTCTTTTTCTTCCCATTTTTGTGAGAGTCTGTTAAGTATTTTTGTCCTTTACTTTTCTTTCTGGGCCTGTCTCTGATGATGTCAGTTGTTGACCCAATCGGACCATGGATTGTTTGTTTGAGCCTTCCAGGAGTCTAATTTCTGTGCCTGACTCCTGCTTGGAGCAGCTATGTGATCCCTTCCATTAGGGCTGGGCTATTTTTTGGGATCTCTCTGCACTCTCATGCGGGCTCCTTGAGCAAGCTCCCAGCGAGGCATGATCCCCCCCCTGCCTGGGCTCGCATGTTCTTGCCCCAGACCAGGGGGCTTATTCGCGACCTCGCTTACTCATCTGGCCCCCCTGGCCGGCGAGCTCCACGGCACTGGTCAGTTTAGGGTCTTCTATTGTGTATTTTCCCCGCTTTTGGCTCTTTGGGTATGATGCTTACCCTCGCCAATGGGGACTACGGAAATAGGAGGAAGTCAGCTCCAGGACTCTCTGGTTAACCCTGTCTCTGGTCTCTCCTCCAGGGACTCTGGGCAGCTCTGCTAATTTTGTGGGCCGCTCCGCAATCGCCGGCGGGAGTTCAATTTATGCCTGCCCTTGCCGCTTTGTGCACTCCCTTGCAGGCTGTTTTGGTGCCAATCTGTGGGAGGCCTTGCCAGCCACTGCAAGCGTTTGCCAGCCCGCGTGTGTCACACACAAGCTCGCCAACCCTCCCAGGTCACTCGGCGCACGTGTGCGCGCCTGCACTGGGTGTTTTTGTGGTGTCTATGTGTGCTTTTCAGATTTTGGCTCTTTGGGGGTGTGGCCTCTTCCCACTCAATGGAGACTATGGCAAGGAGAAGGAGTCGAGATTCCCCGGTTCCTCCTCCCATTCTTTCTCCAACGCCTCTGTTTCTAGACTCTCCTCAGGGGCCTCAGGGCAGTTCTGTGACCCCTTCAGCCAAGGATCCACCCCCTGTGTGGATTGCGTTTCAATCCCAGGCAGTCTGGTTCCTGCGTGCCCCTCTTCTGCCTCTTTGGGGGCACAACTTTCCAGTCCACAATGGAGACTATGGAAAGGGGAGGGAGTCGGTGCTCCCTGGTTTCTCCTCCTGATCTTTCCCCAACGCCTGCATCTCCAGTCTCTCCTCAAGGCTCTCCCAGCCAGTCTGCACTCAGCCCCGCAGCTCACATGCACACAAGCTGTGTGCGGAGCGCACAAAAGGCAGGCTAATTGATTCCCTTATGCCTGAACGAGACGGTAGCTGCAGAGTGGGAGGTGCGCCATCACCGGGGCTCCACCAGCTGCCATGTCAGTTCTCTTCATAGTTTTCCTCACCAGTCTTTTCCCAGGCATAGCCCACCATGCTGCCCCCTCTACCCAGAGATCAAGGAGTGTGGCTGCCACTGCAATTTCTGTGTTGGCCCTTTAAATGTCTCTTTGCATCCCCAGCCACCTGTCTCTGGCAGAGAGCACCCCTAAGCTTTTTGGGGTTGCATTTTGTCTGTATTTTCTTGGCTTTAGCTGCTGTAGTTTAGGGGTCCCTGTTTGTGAGTCAGACCCCGTTCTGCTCGGGGGAAGCTAACTGGCCTTTTCAATGTCCCTCTTGTGCCAGTGCCCGTGCGCACCCAGCCCACCCTCTCGAGCCTCCACCGCACTTCTCACCCGTTGGGCTGTGTGAGAGTAGAATCCACTGCTCATGGCACCAAGGCTGCTCTCCCACTATCGCTCCACCTCTTTCCAGGTGATTACTCCACTATTTAGTTGCAATTCCAGTTTGGTTTTGGGAGGAGGTCAGCATGACTCCCATTCACTCCTCCACCATCTTCTCTCTTCAAGATGGTATAATGTTTCAATTGCAAATTTTTATCTGTTAAAAAATGCAATAGAAGAAACCTCGTAATGTGTGAGCTGTGACAAAGTACACCTGAAACTTGAGTGCTCTGGTGCTTAGAATAATCCTAAACCTCTTAGGCCACTCACTGAAGCACTGCAGTCTAGTTCTTGTTCCTCTGTCTCTCCTGAGTTTTGTCTTCTTTTCTCCTTAGCTAATGTCTCCCTCTTTAAAAATATGTTTTCACATTCTTTTCCCTTCTATTATTTAATTTATCTATTTATTTTATTAGATTTTAGAATTCATTTAAGAAAGAGAGCAGTTTTCTTAACCTCAGTCTCCCCAATGCCGACAGAACCGCTTTGCATACAGTAGGTATTCAATAAATGCTTGTTGAACTGTTATTGATATAAGTTCATGGAAATTTACATGAATGGAGCCTCACTGAGGTTGTCTTATACTAACTGCTCAAACTCTGTCCAGTAAGTGAAGGAGGTTTCTCCTATAGGTTAAAACTTGAGGGGAGCTGTGAATTTCCTCACATTCTAGTATTTCAGTATCTCTTCATTTGTTTGTTTTCAGATTTTTTCTCTTTTCTCTGCCCTCTCTATAATTGTCATGAAAAGGGTAAGCCATGATTTCCCTATATCTTAGTTTGAGGACATTCATCTGGTAGCTTTCCTCATCAGCAGGAGACATTATTTTGTTTTGGGGGAGTGGGCAACGGGGCACAGGTAGGGGGTGGAGAATACTGAAAGTAGACTTTATTTGAGTCATGATCTGTCTTGGATAGCCCTGCTTAGCAGCATTATTTCTTGTTAGTAATTTACTATGCTTGTTATTATGAACAGTAGTGTTGAAGAACAGATTTCAAAATGTGTTCTGTGGAATCTTAGCCTTCTATAGAGGTGCTTCTGAGACTTCTACTCTTGTTGGGCGGGGATAGTCAGAGGACCTGTAAATGAGGCCACAGGCCTCCTACTCTCACCTTCTTTCAACCAAGTTAGCCCCCTAATTCAAATATGGCTTCACACCTGCTCCATATAAGCCAGTAAACCAGCCATACATATGTATGTATGTATGTATGTATGTATGTATTTATACTTTTAATGTTCATCTCCTTTCTGGGAGAAATGTATTATACTTTTTCCTTCAATAATTTTAGCACACAGTAGAACCATGATGGTGGAGGAGTGGAAGTCACACTGACCTCCTCCCAGGACCAACCTGGAATTACAACTAAGTTGTGAAGAAACCACCCAGAACAAACAACCAGAATTCCTTACCTGACTGGTAATGAGTGCAGTACAGACTCAAAAAGGAGGGCAGGGTGCCCAAGGGTGGTAGCACCAGAAGGATATTGAAATGACCAATTGGATCCCTTTGAGAATAGTGGATCCTAAACCATAAGCAGGGATCTCCAGCCAACAGCACAAGAGCCCAAAAAGTACAGAAAACAGCCAGCTGTGAAAAGTGGCAAGGTTGCTCTCTGCCAGAGACAGGCAGCTGGAGACACAAAGAGCTGCTTATAGAGCCAAAGCATCAATTTTTATTTGCAGCCACTTACTATGGGTTCTGGCAAAGGCTGGCTGGAGATGTCTGAGGAGAAACTGGGAAAGGAGGTTTGGGGGAGAGAACTGAGAAAGTAGCTGGGTGGAATCCCAGTGCTGCCTCATTCCCAAGACCACAGAAGCCATCTTGCTCAGGCAGATCAATTCCTGGAGTAGCAACAGCATGAGAGGACCCAATAACATCACACCCAGGAAGAAATTGCTCCACGCTGTGGTGTCTCTAAACCAGACTGCTGAATGCAGAGGGACTAGATTAATAGTTGAAGGAGACAGCCAGAGACAGTAGATTACTGGAAGTCTCAAACAGACTGCCTAAGTTCAGACATGGTCAACATCTGACCTCATCAGAGGCAGACCCAGAGAGGGAAAAGAAAGCAGTCTCCTGCCATAAAAGTTCACACCACAAAGTCAGGAAATCAAGACAGATCAATTTAAGAAGCAGAAGCAAAAGAGAAGAGCCCCACAAATAATGGGAAGACAAATAAACACCCCCCAGTCAAAGGGAAATGAGGGATCCGCACAGAGAGAACTAAATGAAATAGAGGCAATTAAACTATCAGATATTGAGTTCAAAACAACAGTTCTAAGGAAGCTCAATGAGCTCAGTGAGCTCAGAGAGAATTACAAAAAACTACAAGGAACTTACTGAAAACTATATCAGCATGAAAAAGACATAGAAACTATCAATAAAACACAGGAGGAAATGAAGAATACAATTTCTGAATTGAAGAACATAGTAGAAGGAATCAAAAGCAGGCTAGATGAAGCAAACGATTGAATCAGTGAGCTGGAAGACAAGGTAAGAAAAAGCTCCCAGAAAAAGCAAGAAAATGAAAAAAGACTGAAAAAGAATTAAGAGGCAATTAGGAAAATACAGAACAACCTGAAACATAATAATATCCATGTAATTGGGATACCAGAAGGAGAAGAAGAGGAACAAGGGATAGAAAACCTGTTTGAAAAAGTCATGATGGAAAACTTCCCTAATTGGAGGAAAGAAAATGTCACACAAGTCCAGGAAGCACAGAGGATCCCATTCAAGAGGAACCCTATGAGGCCCACTCCAAGATACATCATCATTAAAATGGCAAATATCAAAGTCAAGCAGAGAATCCTAAAGGCAGCAAAAGAGAAACAGATAGTAACATATATGGGAGCCCCGATACAGCTAGCAGCTGACTTCTCAACAGAAA
This sequence comes from Pteronotus mesoamericanus, assembly GCF_021234165.1. Taxonomy (NCBI): domain Eukaryota; kingdom Metazoa; phylum Chordata; class Mammalia; order Chiroptera; family Mormoopidae; genus Pteronotus; species Pteronotus mesoamericanus. The sequence goes on from NW_026555109.1 coordinate 3,248,834, forward strand.
CATTAAAAGCCAAAAGGGAATGGCAAGAAATATTCCAAGTCATGAAAAGCAAAAGCCTGCAACCAAGACTTTTCTACCCAGCATGGCTCTCAATTAAAATGGAAGGTGAAATAAGGAGATTCCCAGAGAAGAGAAATATAAAAGAATACTCCTCTACCAAACCAGCATTGCAAGATATTCTCAAGAGACTGCTTTAAGAAGATGAATAAAAAGAGTCTATGAATACCCAGTTCCTTTCACAGTCACCAATACTTGATATTACCAATATTTTAAATACTTATTAATATGATTGTGACAATAATGTGTTATTTTTTGTTACTTTATTATTTGTTGAAAATAAACCTGTTTTTGTATATTTCTTGCCTATTTCTATTATTTTTAAAAACCTTTAAATGACTTTTTCATATCTTTATCAATTTTTTGATTAAAGGTTTGTAGAAAAATAAAAACCTAGTAACCCTTTTTTAGATGTGTTGCAAATACTTTCCTATTCTACTACTTGTCTTTTAACTTTTTAAATAGGTATATTACTGTATAGTCTTAAATGTTTAATATAGTCATATTGTCAATATTTTACTTTCTAGCTTCTGGGTTTGAATATGTTACTTCAGGGTAAGAAAAATATTATTTTGAATTTTCTCCAAAATCTCCTTAGATTTTACATATTGATTTTTGACTCACCTGAATATTTCTTGTACAATGTGTGAAATAGCACTCTGTAATTGTTTTATATCAAGTAATAGTGGTCCATGAACCTTATCTGTTGAATAAGCCTTATTTCCCCCATTGATTTGAAATATCAATTTAATCATTATTACATTATTAGACAGATACACACACACATTTGTTTCTAGAATGCTCATTGTGTTTCATTGATCTACTTGATTATTTCTGTGCTGGTGTCATATGGTTTTAATTGCTGAGACTTTGTAATTGATTTAAATTTTTTAATATTTTGTAATGGATCTTGACATTTAAAAAAGTAAATAAATAAAATCAATCTTCATTTAAAAGAAAGAAAGAAAGAAGAGAGAAAGAAGAAAAGAAAAAGAAAGAAGGAAAGAAAGAAAGGAAGAAAGAAAGGAAGAAAAGAAAGAAAGATCTCCTACCTTTTGCCACATCATGGATGGAACTGGAGAATATTATGCTAAGTGAAATAAGCCAGTCAGTGAAAGACTAATACCATATGATCTCCCCTGTAAGTGGAATCTATTCAACAAAATAAACTAATGAACAAAATAAACCACAGGCAAGGAAACATGGAGCATACTGAAAGTGACCGGAGGGGATGGGGATGGGGGACAATGGTGGAAAGAAGAAGAGACTAAACAAAGAACATGTATGAAGGACCCATGGACATGGACAACAATAGAGTGGGAATTGACTGTGGGTGAGGGGCAGCGTGGGATGGGTTGAGGAGGGCAAAAGGGGAAAAATTGAGACAACTATAATAGAATAAACATGATTTAAAAATAAAAATTAAAAAAATAATTTTAGCACACAGAGCTCACAAACTGATTTCAGAAAAGATGTAATGGGAAATTTTTTTAGCCTAACTCTCTTTACCTAATCTTCCCTATGAGGGTCCTGATTCTGAAGATTGACAAGAAGGCCCTGATTCTGTTTCCCAATATGCAATAGAAGTTACAAGAGGCTCAAGAAATCTCAAAAATATATGAGAGAATTACTTTGTAAATCAGGCTCTGCTGAGTGGCACTTATGGCCTCTTGAAGGGCTGAATCGCCTGCATCTGTGTTTTAGCTAAGCAGCACTACTTTGATCTCTTTTAATTACTGGGGCTTTGTGGAACATTTCAGTTGAAAACAGGGTTCTGCTGCTAAAAGACTTTGAATACCACTGGCCTAGAAGATTCTTAAAGCCTGTTTCAGCTAAAATGTGTCCATGTTCCTTCTTATGAGGCCATGACAAAGGGGAAGTTATCATTCTTTTCATTGTATGGGACATAAACTATGGCTCATGAAGCACAGAGGATTGACCTTTGATGTCATTGTCTCAGAACAGCATACCTGAGTCTCTCCTACATGAGAGAGAAGAACGAATCTTAGTTGCTGAAAAGGCATGGTGAACTCTAGGAGTATGCATTTTAATGCCAGTGTCAAGGCAGACTTCCACCATCTGTCTAAACATTTACCAAAACAAATAATAGCATGTAAGATATGGGGGCTTCAGATACTTGCCATCTTAAAACAGCACATAGTTATTAACTTAATCATAGCTGTTATATGCTAACTAATGTATTTTGTTTGTAAACAATGTATCTGCTTCAGGCACCCGTCAGGGGCTCTGCTGTGGTAGTCTATATAGCAGATTGGTTAATGCAGAGATCATCCTGAGCATCTGAAACAAAAGGGTCCATCTCTCAGACTGAGCCTGTTGACTCTAGCAGGGAAGCAAAAACTTGGGGTTTATTCCATCTAAGGTGCTATTGTCATGGTTTTTCTTTCAACACAATTCAACATTTGGTTTAGAGAAACATCCTGATGTTCATGAGGATATGTTCATTTGAAATGAGACATATCCTCTAAATAGTTCATTGTTTACCCTTTGCTATGGACTGAATATTTGTGTCCTCTTTCCAAATTCATGTGCTTGAAGCCCTGACTCCCAAAGTGACTATATTTAAAGACAGAATTTGATAAAGGTTAAATGAGGTCATAGTGGTGAGGCCCTAAACCAACAGAGCTGGTACCCTCTTGAGAGTTCTCTCTCTCTGCCATGTGAAAACACATTGAGAAGACAGCTGTCTGCATGCCAGGGAAAGAGCCTTCATCAAGGACCATTACCTTGATTTTGGACTTCCAGCCTGCAGAACTGTGAGAAATAAATTTCTGTTTAAGCTGCTCAGTCTGTGGTAGTTTCCCGTGGTAGCTGGAGCTGATTAATACACCTTTGTTTCTCCTTTTATAAATTCTTTAATCTAATGTTTCTTAATGCCAATGCATATCATTAAGACTTCCTATATCTTAATCCTTGTTTCTCATTACTGAGCAGCTATTTCAAAATAGTTTATTTGGCCATACCACTTGTTGTCTCCTTTCAGTATTGAATGAATTCCTTAATGTCTGCCTGAAAGAAAACAACATGACTTCTTTTGGGTGCCTGTAATATAGCTGAGGCCATTTGTTCTTTTAATCCCAGTCCCAAGGGATTTAGGTTGATTTGTTTTGACATGAAGTTGTATGGTTGACTCTTTAAGTTGTCTTGGTGCAATCCTGTCCTCCTGTCCGCCTTGCTGCAAGTACTCTAATTTTGCTCTGGGTGGTATTATGCCCTAGCTCTAAGAAGAGAAATCAAAATTGGTCTAAATCAAGACTGACAATTTTTTCTGGCTTTCATAGGGTTACTATATGACGTACTTATGGCATAACACATGAAAAACAAAAAGAGAATTGCCAAGTTGGATTCTGATATGAGGTGGACAGATGTTGCTGGTACTTCCCTTCCCATTTTTCTCCTGCCTTTGATATGAATGTGATGTCTAGATGTGTAGCAACTATCTTGTGACTGGAGAATGAAAATCAGGATGGTAAATGTGGTAGAGCAGAGAGAGGGAGAGCTTTGGTCTCTGAGGTATCACTGAACTATTGAACAATATCAGGAACTGCCTACTCTAGATTTCTACTATATTTTTTAAATTCATCTGTATTGCACAAGGGTTTATTACTTTTTATTGTGTATGTTCCATTATGTAGATATATCACCACTATCCTCCTGTTGATGGATATTCTACAGTTTTTTGGTTATTATTAATAAAGTTGCCATAAGTATTTGCATACAAGTTTTTCTGGACATGTTTTCAATTTTGGGGTGGGGTAAAGGCCCAGGAGTAGAATATCTGGGTTGCAAGTTAAATGCATATTTAATTTTATAAGAAAAAGATAAACTGTCTTCCAAAGTGGTTTTTCCATTTTCTGTTCCCATCAGCAATGTATGAGGATTCTAGTTGCTTCACATTTGACAACACTTGATATTGGCAGTCTTACTGATTTTAGTCATTCTGTGGGTTCTAAGCCACATCTCATTTTCTTATTAATTTGCATTTCCCTCATGACTGATGTTGAGCATTTTTTTCATGTAACCATTGGCCATTTGTATAAATTTGTTGAGTTATATGCATTTTGAAGTCTTTTGCCTATCAAAACAAAATCTAATTACCTTTTAATATTGAATTGTAGTAGTTCATTATTTTGAAATATATATCTTTATTTGATATATTTATTGTAAATATTCCCTCCTAGTCTGTGCCTTGCTTATAATTCCCTGTTCAAAAATTTCCTGTCATGCCCCAATGTCTGCAAACATTTTTCTGCTACTCTCCATCATCTTTTGCTTCCAACGAATTTGTTTCCTCCTCAGCTTCCCAAAGTGCAATGATAACTATCAGCTTTATGGTTTTACCAAAACTCTGTTTCAGTTTGGAAACCTGGCTACCATACCCTGCCCCACAGTCTTTCTCTTCCCTGAGTGGCTGCCACATTTTTTGTCCACAGCACTCATCTTTGCATACCATAAGACATCTGGTTTCAATTAGTGTTTTACATCTGTATGTTTTGTCTTACCATCTGGATGTCATCTCCTTGAGGATATGGTATGTTTTTTGTTTTTTTCCTGCTATACCTAAACCAGTACTGTGCAAATATACTTGGAAACTTTTTTTAAATAACTAATTTATTTATTTTTAATTGTTCAAATATATTTGTCTCCATTTACCCACCACCACTTCCCCTGCCCCACCCACTCGTACCTCCCTCCCCTCAATCCTTCCCCACCTTGGCTTTGTCCATGTGTCCTTCACACCTGTTCCTTGATCTGACTCTTCCCCTTCCCCTCCCTGTGACCCACTTCCTTCCTGCCCTCTCGTCCCTGTCACTTTCTTCTTTCAACGTTGCTGGTCATATTTTCCTTGCCCACTTGCTTTGTTGACTAGGTTCCACTTATAGGTGAGATCATATGGTATTTGTCTTTTGCCCCCTGGTTTATTTCACTTAGCATAATGCTCTCCAACTCCATCCATCCTGTCATGAACAGTAGTAGCTTTTTCTTTCTTTCTACTGCATAGTATTCCATTGTGTAAATGCCCCATAGTTTTTTGATCCACTCATTTATTGATGGGCACTTAGGTTGTTTCCAGTGCTTGACTATTGTAAATTGTGGTGCTATGGACATTGGGGTGCATAGGTTCTTCTGAATTGGTGTTTTGGTATTCTTAGGGTATAATCCCAGCAGTGGAATTGTTGGATCAAAGGCAGTTCGATTTTTAGCTTTTTGAGGAAATTCCAAACTGTTTTCCACAGTGGCTGCACCAGTCTGCATTCCCACCAAAAGTGTGCTAGGGTTCCCTTTTCTCCAAAACTTTGCAAGCATATGTTTGTTGATTTGTTTATGATGGCCACTCTGACTGGTGTGATGTGGTATCTCATTATGGTTTTAATTTGCATTTCTCTGGTGGTTAGTGATGCTGAGCATTCTTTCATATGTCTCTGGCCCTTCTGTATGTCCTCCTTGGAGAAGTGTCGATTCAGGTCCTTTCCCAATTTTAATTGGATTGTTTGTCTTCTTGGAGTGGAGTCATGTGAGTTCTTTATATATTTTGGAGATCAAACCCCTGTCCAAGGAATCATTGGCAAATATATTTTCCCATATGATTGGCTCCCTTTTAATTTTGCTGCTGTTTTCTTTAGCTGTGCAGAAGCTTCTTATTTTGATGAAGTCCCATTTGTTTATTCTTTCCTTTATGTCCCTTGCTCTAGGGGACATATCAGTGAAAATATTGCTGCATTGGATATCTGAGAGTTTCCTGCCTATGTTCTCCTCTAAGACGTTTATGGTGTTGCAACTTATGTTTAAGTCTTTTATCCATCTTGAGTTTATTTTTTATATGGTGTAAGTTGGTGATCAAATTTCAATTTTTTTGCATTTAGCTGTCCAGGTCTCCCAACACCATTTGTTGAAGAGGTTATTATTACTCCACTTTATGCTTCTGCCCCCTTTGTCAAATATTAATTGACCATAGATACATGGGTTTATTACTGGGCTCTCTATTCTGTTCCATTGATCTCTGTGTCTGTTCTTGTTCTAGTAGGAGACTGTTTTGATTACAGTGGCTTTGTGATATAGTTTGATGTCAGATCGTGTGATCCCTCCTACTTTGTTTCTCTTTCTCAAAATTGCTGCAGCTATTTGGTGTCATTTGTGGTTCCATACAAATTTTTTAAATGTTTGTTCTATGTCTGTGAAATACATCTTTGGTATTTTAATAGGGATTGCAATTGAATCTATAAACTACTTCGGGTAGCATGGACATTTTGATGTTAATTCTTCCCATCCATGAACACAGTATATGCTTCCACTTATTTGTGTCTTCCTTAATTTCTTTCTTTAGTGTTGTAAAGGTTTCTGTGTACAGCTCTTTGACCTCCTTGGTTAAATTTATTCCTAGGCAGTTTATTTTTCTTGTTGCTACAGCAAAGGGGATTTTTTTTCCTGATTTCTGATTCTGATATTTTATTTTTGGTGAACAAAAATGCCTCCAGTTTATGAATATTGACTTTGAATTCCACTATTTTGCCAAATTCCCTTATTAGGTCAAATAGTTTTTTGGTGGATTCCATAGAGTTTTCTATGTACACTATCGTGTCATCTGCAAACAGTGATAATTTTACTTCCTCCTTTCCTATTTGGATGCCTTTTATTTCTTTTTCTTGTTTGGTTGCTCTGACTAGGACTTCCACTACTATGTTGAATAGAAGTGGTGAAAGCAGACATCCTTGTCTTGTTGCTGATCTTAGAGGGAAAGCTTTTAGTTTTTGCCCATTGAGTGTGAGGTTGACTGTAGATTTTTCATATATGGCCTTTATTATATGGAGGTATGCTGCCTTTATTCCCACTTCGCTGAGTTTTTTTTAATCATAAGAGGTGTTGTGTCTTATCAAATGCTTTTCCACATTTATTGATATGATCGTGTGGTTTTTGTCTTCCCTTTTGTTTAAGTGATGTATTACATTTAGTGATTTGTGAATATTGAACCAATCTTGTATCCCTGGGATAAGTTCCACTTGATCATGATGGATGATCTTTTTAATGTATTGATGGATGTGGTTTGCCAATATTTTCTTGAGGATTTTAGTGTCTTTGTTCATCAATGATATTGGCCTGCAGTTTTTTTTCTTGTTTGTGTCTTTATATGGCTTTGGGATTAGGATGATGATGGCCCCCTAAAAAGAATTTGGGAGTCTTTCCTCTTCCTGGATTTTTTAAAATAGTCTGTGAAGGACAGGGGTTAGCTCTTCCTTAAATGTTTTGTGAAATTCTCCTGTGAAACTGTCTGGTCCAAGGTTTGTGTGTGTTGGGAGTTTTTTGATTACTGCTTCAATTTTGCCAGCTGTTATCGGTCTGTTCAGTCTTTCTACTTCTTCGTTCAGTGTTGGGAGGTTATATTTTTCTGGAAAATTGTCTATTTCATTAAGGTTTTCAAACTTCTTGGCATATCGTTGTTCATAGTTATATCTTTCAATTCTTTGTATTACTGTTATATCAGTTCTTATTTCTCATCTTTCATTTCTGATATTACTTATTTGGGTCCTCTCCCTTCTTTTCTTGATGAGTCTGCTTAAAGGCTTGTCAATTTTGTTTATTTTTTCAAAGAATCAACTCTTGGATTGGTTGATCCTTGATTTGTTCTTTTAGTTTTTATGTCATTCAGTTTTGCTCTGATCTTGATTTCTTTCTTTCCTTTCACTCATTCTGGGCTTTGTTTGTTGTTTCTCCAGTTCTTGAAGTGTAAGGTTAGGTCATTTATTGGAAATGTTTCTATCTTTTTTAGGTAGGCCTGTGTTGCTATGAACTTCCCTCTCAGGACTGCTTTAGGTGTGCCCCGCAGGTTTTGGACTGCTGTGTGTTTATTTTCATTTGTTTCCAGAAACTTTTTGATTTCTTCTCATCTCATTACTTTCCAATTGATTGTTTAATATTGTGCTATTCAGTCTCCATGAATTTGAGTGTTTTTGAGTTTTTTCCTTGGGGTTTGTTTCTAATTTCAGGCTCTTGTGGTCCAAGGAAATGCTTGTTGTCATTTCAGTTTTCCTGAATTTGTTGAGGCTTTTTGTGTCCTATCATGTGGTCTTAAAAAAATGTTCCATGTACATTTGAAATGAATGTGTATGTTGTGTCTTTGGGATGAAAGGTTCTATATATGTCAGTTAAGTCCACTGATCTAATGCATCATTCAGTTCCACAGTATCCTTGTTGAAATTTTTTTGGAAGATCTATCCATTTTTGACTGTGGTGTGTTAAAATCCCCTACTATCAGTGTGTTACTCTCTATATCTTTCTTGAAGTCCTCCAAGATTTTCCTTATATATTTGGGTTTTCCTATGTTGGGTGCTTATAGGTTTACAATCTTCATGTCTTCTTGATGGATTCTTCCTCTGAGTATTACAAAATGTCTTACTGGCTCTTTTTTTATGGCCTTTGGTTTGAAATCTATTTTGTCTGATATAAGTATTGCTATCCGGCTTTTTATTCCTGTCCATCTGCCTGGAATAATTTTTTTCCATCCCTTTACTTTCAATCTGTGCAGGTCTCTTGCTCTGAGGTGGGTCTCTTGTAGGCAGCATATGTGTGGCTCATGTTTTCTTATCCATTCAGCTGTCCTACAACTTTTGATTGGGGCATTTAATCAATTTTCATTTAAAGTTATTATTGATAGGCACTTATTCATTTTTTCTCTTTTTACCTGTGATCCTCTCTTTCTCACTCTTTTTCTTCATCTTCTTAGAGCAGTTCCTTTAGCCCATCTTTTAGTGTTGGTTTGGTGGAAGTGTATTCTTTTAGCCTTCTTTAGTCTGGGAACCTCCTTATTTCACTTTCTATTTTAATTCAAGCCTTGCTGAGTAGAGTAGTCTTGGCTGCAGTCTCTTGCTGTTCATTACATGGAATATTTTTTGCTATATCCTTCTGGCTAGTAGTGTTTTTGTTGACAAGCCAGCTGCTAGTCGTATTGGGGTTCCCTTGTATGTTACTACCTGTTTTTCTCTTGCTGCCTTTAGGTTTCTCTCTTTGACTTCGATATCTGCTATTTAAATTATGATTTGTCTTGGAGTGGGTCTCATTTGGGTTCCTGTGTAATGGGACCCCCTGTGCTTCTTGGATTTGCATGACTTTTTCTCTCCTCAAATTACAGAAGTATTCTATCATTACTTTTTAAACATGTCCTCTTTCCTTTGTTCTACTTCTTTTCCTTCTGATATCCCTGTTATATGGATATTATTACATTTCAGGTTGCCTTGCATTTCCTTAACTGCCTCTTCATTCTTTTTGAGTCTTTTTTCATTTTCTTACTCTTTCTGGGAGCTTTTTCTTTGTCCTCCAGCTCACTGATTCAGTCCTCTGCTTCACTGAGCCTACTTTTGATTCCTTCTACTGTGTTCTTCAATTCAGAAATTGTATTCTTCATTTCCTATTTTGTTTTATTGGTAGTTTCTATGTCTTTTCTCATGCTGATGTAGTTTTCAGTAAGTCCTTGTAGTTTTTGGTAATCCTCTCTGAACTCACTGAGCTCATTGAGCTTCCTTAGAACCATTGTTTTGAACTCAATATCTGCTAATTTAGTTGTCTCTATTTCATTTAGTTCTCTCTGTGGGGATTTCTCCTTTCCCTTCGATGGGGTGGTGTTTCTTTTTCTTCCCATTATTTTTGAGACTCTTTTGCTTCTGCTTCTTAAATTGATCTGTCTTGATTTTCTGACTTTGTTGTGTGAACTTCTATGGTAGGAGACTGCTTTTTTTCTTTTACTTCTTTCTTTCTGGATCTGCCTCTGATGATGTCAGCTGTTGACCCCGCCTGATCTTTGGGAGTCTATAAGAGACTTCCAGGAATCTACTCTCTGTGTCTGTCTCCTCCATCTGTTAATCTCATCACTCTGCCCTCACCAGTCAGGCTTAGGCACCACAGGGCAGAACAGAGTTCCTCCTTGGGCAGGGTTATTGTGTGCTTTCAGGCTGCTGCCACATGGGGGAGTAGTCTGTATGAGCAAGATGGCTGCTGCTGTTTGGGAGAGGAGTCAGCACCGATTCTCTTGGCTAATCCCTCAGTTCCATCCCCAATGCCTCTGTCTCCAGACTTTCCTCAAGTGCCTTTATACAACTGCGTGTCCCCTTTAGCCAGGGATCTACTATTTGTGACTGCCGCTCTGTCCTCAGTATTTGGGCTTGCCCAACACCTGGCTGGGGTCAAACCTCCTGGGGCCTAGGCTATTGTGTCCTTTCATGATGCTGCTGCTCAGGCAGTCATCTGCCTGAATGAGATGGCAGCTGCAGAATGCGGAGTGAGTCAGCACTGGGACCCTGCTGGGTACTCTCTGTTTTTTCCCTGAAGCCTCCCTCCACAGTCTCTCAACAGATGGCTCCAACCCACTCTGCCCCCTTTTTGCCAGAGCCCAGGGTAAGTGGCTGCCACTACATATTTATGCGTTAGCCCTTTAATCGGCTTTTGCATCTCTAGCCACCCATTAATGGCAGAGAGCAACCCTGCCGCTTTTCACAGCTGGTTGTTTTCTGTGTGCTCTTCGGGCTCTGGTGCTGTAGGCTAGAGATCCCTGCTTATGGTTTAGACCCTGTTCTTCTCAGGAGATTCAATGGGCTGTTTCAGTATCCCTCTGGAGCTGCTGCCCTTGGGTGCCTAGTCTACCTTCTTGAGCCTCTATCACACTCCTTATTGGTTAGGTTGTGCTAACACCAATTCCTCTGTCTGTCCAAGGTTTAAAGGCTCCTCTCTCACTATTGTTCAGTTGTTTTTCAGGTGACTTATTCACAATTTAGTTATAATTCTAGATTGGCCTGGCGAGGAGTTCAGTGTGACTTCCACTCACTCCTCCACCATCTTGAAGTCCTCTATATTTGGAATCTTATACATGCAAATAGTTCAGAGTAAAAGTCCTCAGAACAGGAAGCTTTGGAAAAGATTCTTTTTCAACTTCTTGGCTCAATTCAGTTGTGTATTTGCTATTTCTTCCTTTCCATTTAGATGAACTATTGAGTTAGGCTTGTATGTTTTCTCAGTTTCTCTGCAAGTTCAGGATGTGTTTTTACTTTATAGCTACAAATAGTTTATTAAATATGTGCAAATTTGGAAGTACAGGTGACTTTTATGAGACATTACACTATTATAGTCAGGCTTTAGAGAACTCAACAAAATCACATACTCTAAAAACTAGAGTGTTTAGAATATCACTATAATAATTTGGAGGAAATAAGAAGAAAAAAACTACTTCTTTTTCATCTTTTAATAATTAATTTAAGGTGTCAAAGCATGTGAGGTCATGTACTTAGAACCATATCAACACTTAAGTCAATTAACCGGACAAGAAACCGTATTTTGAGGAGAATGATCCTGCTTTTTGAGAGAATGGAAAATCTAAGAGTAATACAAGATATTATATCCTTCTTGGGAAATTTATAACATACACTAGTCTATAATTTCCTTTCTTTTATCCACAATAACAAAATCATAACAAAACTCTCCTATAAATTAATATATTTCTGTGGTTCTTTGGGTTACGCTTCTTATATGGCCATGCTGGGAATTCTGAGGAGTCAGGGATGATCCACTGTAAAGAAGAGTGAAAAGAGCTTTAGATATTTTAAAACTATCTATCCATTAATTTATTCCACAAAAGTTGCTTGATTATTTACTTTTGAAAGAAAATTGATTATATACCTTTGAAAACAGAAGAGCTGAGGAAAAAGTTTATTCATGACTGATTGTGAGGCATAATCTTAATTTTTGGAGATAATTTCATGGAAAACAACTATGCTCTTCCACAAAATGTTGAAATGTCTCTTAATGAATTCTCAGAAACAACTTGCTGAGATCAGTGGTCAAGTGGTATAGCCAAGCACTGCATTTCCTGCATCTTTTTAAAGTAAGGTATGAACTAGGTTTGTAAGTGTTCAGGGACTCAGAATATAGACATGACAATTTGCTTTTAACTTCCATATATATCAGTAATCTGATTATAGGTCACTTTTCAAACATATATTGAGAGCTTCATTCAGGGGATAAAATAACTACCTTATTGTAGGGAACCGCTTTCAGTGGTATTGGAGACTGTAGTCCCATGCAAGCTGGGGCCTGGGAGAGGACCCGTAAGACTTGGCAAGAACACTGGTAATGCAGTTGATAGGCAGGACCTGATAATAACTCCGAGGGCCCCTGGGGGAAATCAAGCCTAGAAGTAAAGTAGACTCCTTGAAGCATGCTTTGTTTCTCCCTCAACCTCTGTTAATCTTATACCAGATAATCAGCTTAAACCTGGGAAAGAAACATAAAATTCCTGGACCCTGACCCAAATCCCATCTGGCCCCGTAATGTTTTCTCAACTCAGACTCAAGCAATTTGGTGTGTTCCTGCCATTGTTTTCTTTAAACATCACCTATTCTCTGCAAGTTTAAATTACTGGTGTAATTAGATTACCTGTACATTTCTGCTACCTATCCCTCAACTGTAACCCTCTCAATAAAAGCCATTGAGCATGGGGGCTCAAGGCATTCTCCTTCAGAGAGAATCACCTTCCCCTTTCCTTGATAGGCAAACAGTGTCTGGAACAACTCTTTCTTTCATCTGTGGCGAATCCAGGGACTTTGCGGGCTGGAGTCCCCCATACCTTAATGTATATTTTCCACTTGTTTCTCTACATGTTTTCTTTACGTGCCCTCTGCCTGGACACGTAATGCCTGACTTATAGGCATAATATCAAGGGCTTTCTTATTCTCTGGCTTCCACTTAGGGCTGACCAATGGAAATGCTGGCAAGACATTGGAGGGATCAGGAAAATGTAGTCATTTTAAAAAAAACCCTGGCTTCCTCCCTGTAAGATCACTTTAGACTGGCTGTCTTTGTTGATTGAAGGTCATTGTTCATATCTAGGTGGCTTCTCAACTCATCTCTCACCTTCCAAATGCCAGTAACTGCTTTCTCCACTCATCCCTGTAGCCTAGGTATGATAATAGTGCTGACTATTAACTCCAGGTTACTGTCTTATTCTTCTGGCTCCTGTCCTCCAGGTCTATGCATTTGTAAACATATGCTTTCTAAATAAACCTCCTCAAATAATCTTGTTATGAATGTACTATGTTGTTAGGATCAGCAACCGGGCTAACACCTCACAGTATAAAAGTACATTCTATTTACCATTTATTTATTTATTTTTAAAGATACAAGTAAACTTACAGCAATTAAAAATGTGCCCAATCATTTCACATTTCACATCCAATTATCAGAAATAGGACATAACAAGTGTTAATGAGGACATGGAACCCTGTGCATTGCTGGTAGAAATGTAGAATGATACAGCTGCTATGGAAAACAGTATGGCAATTCCTTAAAAAGTAAAACATACACTAAATCACCACACAACACAGCGATTCTGCTTCTATACAAAAAGGTATACATGAAAAGAAGTGAAAGCAGGTGCTAAAACAAATAGGTGTGCACCTGTGTTTATAACAATATTATTCATAAGGACCAAATGGCAAAAACAATCCAAGCATTCATCAACAGAAGACAGATAAACAAAATATAGTATATTCATACACTGGAATATTATTCAGTCATAAAAAGAAATGAATTCTGATAAATACTGTAACATGAATGGACCTTGAACACATTATGCTAAGTGAAATAAGCCAAACATAAAAGAACAAATATTACATAATTCCACTTATATGAGGTAGCTAGTGTACTCTCATTTACAGACACAGAAAGTAGAATAGAAATTTATCCATTTTGCCAAGGTTTTCAAATTTCTTGGCATATAGTTGTTTGTCGTATTTTCTTACAATCCCTTGTATTTCTGTTGTATCAGTTGTAATCTCCCCTTTCATTTCTGATATTATTTATTGGGGTCCTCTGTCTTTTTTCTTGATGAGTCTGCTTAAAGGCTTGTCAATTTTATTTATCTTTTCAAAGAACTAGCTCCTGGATTTACTGATCCTTTGAATTGTTCTTTTAGTCTCTATGTTGTTTAATTCTTCGCTGATCTTGATTATTTCCTTCCTTCCACTCACTCTGAGCTTTGTTTGTTGTTGTTTCTCCAGTTCTTGAAGTTGTAGTGTTAGGCTGTTTATTTGAAATGTTTCTATCTCTTTTAGGTAGGCCTATATCTCTATGAACTTCCCTCTGAGAACTGCCTTCACTGTGTCCCATAATTTTTGGACAGTTGTGTGTTCATTTTCATTTGTTCCCAGAATCTTTTTGATTTCTTCTTTGGTCTCATTATTGGCCCTTTCATTGTTTAATAGCATGCTATTCAGTCTCCATGAATTTGAGTGTTTTTGAGGTTTTTTTCCTTGAGGTTGGTTTCTAGTTTCAGGCCCTTGTGGTCCAAGAAAATGCTTGATATGTCATAGAAGTACAATTTACATTAGACAAGTGTTGGAAGCAACCTAAATGCCCATTAGTAAATGAGTGGATCAAAAAACTATGGTGCATTTATACAATGGAACACTATGCAGCCGAAAGAAAGAAGGAGCTCATACTCTTAGCAGCAGCATGGATGGATCTGGAGAGCATTATGCTAAGTGAAATAAGCCAGGGGGTGAAAGACAAATACCATATGATTTCACTCATAAGTGGAATCTAATCAACAGAACAAACAAGGAAGCAAAATATAACCAGAGACATTGAAATAAAGAACAAGCTGACAATAACCAGAGGAGAGCAGAGAGGGGATAACAGGGGGGAAAAGGGGAATGGTAATGAAGGAACATGTATAAAGCACACACAGACCAGACAAAGCCAAAAGGGGGTAAGATCAAGGGTGGGAGGTGGGGATGGGAGGGGCAGGGGGAGTTGTGGGGGGAAAATTGACAAAACTGTACTTGAACAAAAAATAAAAAAATTTAAAAAAAGAAAGTAGAATAGAGGTTACCAGGAACTGGGAAGAGAGGGGAATTAGGATTATTTTTTTGGGGGGATACAGTACTTCTGTTTGGAATAATGAAAACATTTTTGATAAGGATTGTAATAAGGTGTTCATACAAAATGAAAAAGGGTTTAATGCCACTGAAGTGAGTACTTAAAGTGGTTAAAATGAAAAATTTTATGTTATGTACATCTTACCACAATCAAAATAATCTACCCCCACACAGCCAACTGAAAGAAAGAAAGGCAAATATGCAGGCGCCAAACTTAAAGACAGCTTTAGGAGCAGGGAGCAGATGCTGAATGCAAATACCTGACAAAGGTAGTGAAAGCAGATTTTGGCTAATATATATTGTAAGGAGTGGTTTCAGTATTACTTGCACATTGAAATCACCTGGAAAGCTTAATAAAGTACTGATTCCTGGATCTCACCCCCAGTAATTATGGTTTAATTGGTTTAGGACTAGCCTGAGCTGCCTTCCCAACCTGGGGCTGGGTACTCCCATGGAAATGAAGCCTCTGTATATGAGTTCACAGCCAAAATTATTAATTCCATGAATAAAGGAAGGAGGGTGAGAAGACATAAAATTAAGGGAGTATTGTTATGACCAAACAAAAGAAAAAATGTAAAAGAGGTTTTAAAAAATGTACTTTCTAGATCAAAGATTTAAAGGAAGAAGTAGAAACCACAAAGTAGAGACTTGATAAGATAATAAAGAACAGGCAGATTTGAAAAAAAATCCAAATAAAATTGTAGAAAGTAAGTGGAGAGAGACCAAGAGATTAAAAATTTAAAAGAGACCATAAAAGGCTTGAAAGAGAACTTAGAAGTGACCAGGTCCACCATGTGCCTAATAAACATTATGGAATAAAAGAATAGGAAGAATGGAGGAGAACATTTCATACTGAAGACACAAATTATCAAATTGAATGAACATCCAAGTACTAAAAGAATAATAATTTTTTAAAATTCACCCCAAATGCATCAAAATTAAACTGTGAAAAAAAAAAAGACAAAAATAACATCTCACACTCCATTTGAGAAGGAAGACTGATGACTTAGGAGACATAAAAACTAGATTGACAGCCTTTTTCCCTGAGCAACAAGTGATACTTGAAACTGTCTTCAGCAGGCTGAGAGAGAACACATAGCATCCCGATCATTCAAGAGTCAATTCAAAATCTAGACACATTTAGATCTACAAAGAAAAATGAAATACATTTCCCCAGGCCTCTACTGAAGGAACTAGCAAGGAAGGACATCAGAAGAAAGGACATTACACAGTCCTACCTATCAATGCTTGCAATGCAAATTTATTTAGGGATAAATTTACAGCCTTCTATGTGTAGATGAGAAAAAAAAATTAAAAACATAAGAGTCCAAGTCAGAATGGACAAAAAAAATGGAGTAAACCAAAATAGAAGGGTGTATATAATAAAAAGAAATCAGAAATTAATGAACTGGAAAATGTTCATTAGACATGATTAATAGACATGATTAACAGAGTTATCTGAAATTTATTTAGCAATCAAATGATCATTATTCAAACTATCTATACATATCTATATATGTCAGTATGTATCTGATCCAGAAATTAATTAAAAACAAAAAATAATTTGAGTGCAAAATTATTAGCAGGCATTTCATATGAAAGAAACATATAAAATCATTAATAAACATGAAAAGATGCTTAGCCTCACTACTAAACAGGAAAATGCCAATTAAAAAAATGACATACTATTTCACATCCATCAGATTGTTAAAAATTAAATGAAACTTTGTCAGTGCAAGTGAAGATGTGGGGAAGCAGGAATTGGATTCACTGCTGGTAGGAATACATGTAAATGAGTTCAATGATTTTAGAAAGCATTTTGGCACAAAAATTGCTGAAGATGCACATATCCAGCATTTCTACTTCAGGTGAATTTGCTCCATGTTCATGGCAGCATGACTTTTGTTATTGCAAAAATTTGAAAATTATGTGCATCAATGTTAGTTTCTTTCCTTCATTACATACTTAAGGACAACACATTCTTCTAAGAAATGATATGAAAATGCCGTGTGTGCGTGTGTGTGTGTGTGTGTGTGTGTGTATTCTTAAAGTTTGATCCGACCTACCATTATTTCTTCACAAAGTTCTTTGGTCAGTGGGGCATAAGCTTTCTTCAAATTACCCATGAAGTAAAGTGGATCAAAATTTTTCAATGGAAAAATGCATCTTGCACAAAATTCTTTGGTTCAAATGTCCCTGTTTCCATCACTTTCTGGCTTAAAAATTGTGGGCAGGCATAAGCTGGTAGAAATGTTTCCTTCTTGTGCAATTGCTTTTCTTTACGAATTTTACTTTGTTTTAATAACACACTTTAGTTTAATATCCTTTTTACTTCTTGGGGATTCAGTGGTTAACTAAATATTTGCCTTAATCACAAAATTTTTGAATAATAAATAAATGGGTAATGTTTAGGTACTTACTAAAAATGTACTTTTTAATATTTACAGTTTCTAATTTTGGACAAATGGTTAAATTTTACTCAAGCACTTAATTTTTATGTGCCCTGTTCCATAATTCGATAAAATCATCTTCATTAAAAAAAAGTCCATCAATAGGTATGTGTTTTTGTTCTCGCAGCACCTGCACAAAAGTACAGAAGACGTGGTAGGCAGAGTGACCTCAGTCAACCAGCTGGAGGGAAAGACCCACCAAAGAACTACCAAGCAACAACCAAAACACAGTTACTTCCAGAGAGCCAACATAAATGACATTAAAGGCATCCCAAAAGCATCAAGTTTAGGAGATCAAGGAGACTGCACTACTGAGTCTCACAGGTCTCCTAACATAGAAATTCACACCACAAAGTCAGGGAGTCGACAGATCAATTTAAGAAGCAGAAGCAAATAAGAAGAGTCTCACAAATAATAAATAATGGGAAGACAAAGAAACACCACCTAATCAAAGGAAAGGAGGAAAACCCCAGAAATAGAAGTAAATGAAATAGAGGCAAGGAGTGGTCTTCCTATCAGATACTGAGTTCAAAACCATGGTTCTAAGGAAGCTCAATGAGCTCAGTGAGCTCAGAGAGAATTACCAAAAACTACATGGAAACTATGAGGAACTTATTACAAACTATACCAGCATGAAAAAGGACATAGAAACTATCAGTAAGACAAAAGAAGAAATGAAGAATACAATTTCTGAATTGAAAAACACAGTAGAAGGAATAAAAAGCAGGCTGGATGAAGCAAAAGATCGCATCAGTGAGCTGGAGGACAAAGTAGAAAAAAGCTCCCAGAAAGAGCAAGAAAATGAAAAAAGACTCAAAAGGAACGAAGAGGCATTGAGAGAAATGCAGAACAGCCTAAAATGTAATAATGTCTGCAATAATAGGGATATCAGAAGGATAAGAAGAGGAGCAAGGGATAGAGAAACTGTTTGAAAATATAATGATGAAAAACTTCCCTAATTTGAGGAAAGAAAAAGTCACACAAGTCCAGGAAGCACAGAGGGTCTCAATCAAGAGGAACCCAATGAGGCCCACTCCAAGATACATTATAATTTAAGTGGCAAATATCAAAGACAAATAACCCTAAAGGCAGCAAGGTGAAAACAAGTAGTAACCTGCAAGGCATCCCCGATACAGCTAGCAGCTGACTTCTCAACAGAATCACTCAAATCTGAAGGGAGTGGGAAGAAATATTCCAAGTAATGAACAGCAAGGGCCTGCAGCCAAGACTACTCTACCCAGCAAGGCTCTGAATTAAACAAGAAGGTGAAACGAAGAGTTTCCCAGACAAAAGAAGGCTAAAAGAATACATCTCCACCAATCCAGCATTGCAAGATATGCTAAAGGGACTGCTTTAAAAAAATGAAGAAAAAGAATGAGAAAGAGAGGAGCACAAGTACAAAGGGAAAAAATGAGTAAGAACCTATCAATAATAATGTTAAATGTAAACGTATTAAATGCCCCAATCAAAAAGCTCAGAATAGCTGAATGGATAAGAAAACAGGACCCACACATATGCTGCCTACAAGAGACCCACCTCAGAACAAAGGACTTACACAGACTGAAAATAAAGGGATGGAAAAAAAGAAATTCCAAGTAAATGGACAGGGAAAAAAAGCCAGGATAGCAATATTTATGTCAATCAAAATAGATTTCAAAACAAAAGCCATAAAAAGAGATCCTGAAGGACACTTCATAATACTCAAAGGAAGAATCCATCAAGAAGACTGGATGCACCCAACATGGGAGCACCCAAATATAAAAGTAAAATCTTGGAGGACTTCAAGAAAGATATAGACAGCAACACACTGACAGTTGGGGATTTTAACACCCCACTGTCTAAAATGGATAGGTCTTCCAAACAAAACATCAACAAAGATATTGCGAAACTGAACCATGCATTAGATCAAAACCAATGGGGCCTGGGAAAGTGGTTCTGGGCAAATGGAGAGAAATGTATTTGAACAATAAAAACAAAACACCAAAAAATGTTCATCAATAGAGTTATGGATAAATTATTTTTTCAAATATACTGGAATTCTATACTTTCTATAGAATATTTAAGATAAATAACCTAGATTGTAGGTATTAATATGGGTTGACATAAAAAACAATGTTGATTTGCCAAGCAAAATAAGCCAAACTAAAGAACGTATATTGTATGATTCCACTTATGTAAGCTCCACAGAAAAGGGAAATTCATAGAGGTGGAAAATAGAATGGTGGTTGTTAGAGTCCTGGGGGTAGTGAGAAATGGGGAGTTAATGCTTAATGCTTACAGAGTTCTCTTTGGGACTATAAAAAAGGTTCTGGAATTACATAGTGGTAATGGTTATACAACATGTGAATGTAATTAATGCTGCTGAATTGTACACTTAATATTGTTAAAATGGTAAACTATATGTATATTTACAATAAAAATGTAGAAATACATAATGTTGAATGAAAATTTATAGAAGGATATGTACATATACTAGTTAAATATATGCAAAATTGTTTGTGATATGTGCACATGTATTCAACGTATGAAATGTGAATGAACAGGATGTACATCAACTTCAGGATGTTTGCACCAGAAAGGGGTGGCAAAATTGGGGACTTCAGTGGTGTCTGTGATATTTCTAAAAAAAGTAAAAGTTTTGCAAGGAACATAACAAAATTCATAGTGGTGATACATAAATATTGGAAATATTTACATTTGTAAGTGCCCAGAATTACAGTGTTGAGGGATAGTCCAATCATCTAGTTGACAATATCCAAACTTTACAAAACAAGATGGTGATGAGGTGGAGGTGGGGAAGGGAGAGAAAATGTCAGAGTCCAGGTACCATATAACTTCTCTGAAATGTCTGCTTACATCTTTCTTACACCAAAGAATTTAATTACCAGACATTTCCATGTAATGTGGTGGACCAAGTGCAACAAGAGTAGCTGCTGTATTTCAATACATGAAAGTGAGCCAGATTTTTGTGGAAGACTTTCCATACAAGGTGCTCAAGGGAAATCACATGGTGCCTTCTGGCTGGCTGAATTGTACATGGATTCTAGCTAACTGTAAATAACCATGAACAAAGAATATCTCAGTAGCCAATATTTTTCTCTGCTGGCATCAAATGAAATTCATTTGGTATCAGCTGGAGTTTCTATAGTGCTAATGGAAGTTATTTTCAGTTATCATGTCAGTCCATAAGTATACAAAGGCAGCAATTTCACTGGTAATCTGGAGATCAGTTTTTATGTAGGGGGTACACTTTAGACTGTTTCTGCAGTGTAAGCTTTTATCTTAAGAAACGTGAGGGACTCATAAATAAAAAGGAAATGATGAAACAGAACATCCAACAAAGGCTAAGGTGGAGCTTCGCAACATTTCATAGTCTGAACATCTGAGCTCCAAGATGTGGTGGTGTCCAGGAAGTCCTGAGCACAATGGAGAACTCATGCATCTGAGAACTCATTCCACCAAATTTTAGTTTGCTTCTCTCCTTATTCCAATGGTAGCTCTTTATATATTGGCAGTTCTTGCTTCTATGAAACCTCTATTTGATCTCATTCTGTGGGGGAGAGGAACAGAGTTGGAATGATCAATTTTTGTTTTTTTAATAAGCTCATGTAATTTTGCCGTACTCTCACCAAGTACAAGAACAAGAAAGGTACCCTGTAAATAAAAATATGCTCCCTGCAGGACTTAATTATTTATGTTCTTTTAGCACACAGAACCCCTAACCATTGTGATGACAGCATGTGTAAAGATTGGAGGATCAAAATTCAGTGTTAAGATTATTAGCCTAGAGAAAGGCAATTTAAGTGTCCCCACCCATGAACATGGGGATGATAAATGCCTGAGCTATGTATACCAAATATCGTAACTGGTAGCATTGCAGAACACTTGTTGGACTCTGGAGCCTAAGGGATTTTTTCCCCCCAGAGATCAGAGGCATGGTAATCTGCCTCCCATTACCATTCTATGTGTCCAACTCTTGGTAGATGAGAACACTTCTTTAAGAAGGAGTAAACAAGAGTGGTATATCTAAAATGGTTAAAATGGTATATTTTATGTTTTATGTATTTTACCACAATAAAAATACATTTTACCATAATAAAAATAACACAATCAAAAATGAGGAAGCAAGTAAACAAACATTAATTAATGTGATTAGGCATAAACACCATGCCAGGTATTGTAGGGGAATGGTAAAGTTTCCTTGAGATACGAATGCTATCTTAATTCCATTTTATATTTGCTTTCCTTTATGACCCTTATCCAGCTCTGTATAGAGTGCCTGTCTAACAATGGGCAGACAAATGTTTACTGAATGAAATAAAAGATATCCTCCCTGTTCTCAAAGAGCAAGACAGAAAGATCACTGTTTTACCAAAAAAAAAAAAAAAAAAAAAAAAGTTGTGAGAGGAGTTAATTATCTACATGTATATATCCTTTGTTTGAGTGCATCTGGAATGCATGGGCTGAGTCTCATGTGTCTGCATTCTCAGCCCTGAGTCAAGTGCATGGGTGGGCACCATCAGGACCCCACCTAGACCCCTTTACCAAGCTGGTTCACCTGTCCTGCAGTTGCTAAGAGCCATGGTGCTTATAGCTCACAGCTGTCCTTGATAAATGGAGAGCTATCCTCTAACTCCTTCAGATGGCTGCATTCTTGCTTTGCTCTATTTTTCTATTCTACTCCACAATTCTCCTTCTACAGTAATGAATCATAATAATGGAGCTTCCTGGTGGAAGGCTGAGGTGGTTTATAGCAATGGTCTCAACTGAAATGTGCTTTTCAAGGGGTATATGAGCATGGAAAGTTTTTAGGGAATCAGTGTTTATATCCTTAGGTTCTATAGGTCCTTTTTCCTACAACTCATTCCTGAACAACTTGCCTGAGTTCACATAGTCCTTCTTCCCATTGATAAACCAAAAGCATACCTCTAATCCTTCCCAAATCTTATCCATGGATTAGAAGTGTGAAAACCACAAGAGCTTTCAAGAAAAGGAGCCTTCCTTTAAATATTAATGAAGTTTCCATAAAGCCATAGGAATTCCTTTCCTTTCATTTATTTCTCTTAATCACTATTCTGTTCAGGTGAAATTAGGTGTTTGGGATGTGGTTTGGAATGTTCTAGTTCAGATGCAGGAGAAGTGAAAGTTATGACAATTTTTGTTTAATGATCTCATCTCTTCCATTTCCTTCCTTCTGTCAAAAAATGTAAGATTCTTTGAGAGCAAAGCAAAGTGCACTTTAAGAAATATTGAATGCTAGTAATATTTCATGTATTTAACTGTAAGCAATTCTTTTTTATTTAAATTTTTTATTGGTGTTCAATTATACTTGTACCTGTTTACCCCACATTATTCTCCCCTGCCCTCCACCCCTCATCTTCCACTTTCAATCCTCCCTGCCCCATTGTCTTTGTCCATGGGTCCTTTATACATGTTCCTTGACTTGATCCTTCCCTTTCTTTCTCCCTCTGTTATCTGCCCCTCCCCCCTCACTTCTGGTCATTGTCAGTTTGTTCTTTATTTCCATGTCTTTGGCTCCATTTTTTTTCACTTGTTTGTTTTGTTGATTAGATTCTACTTATAGGTGAGATATTCTTTTCAGCTACTGTTAGAACTTATCCTTAGACCATTTTCTCTGAAAGAAGAGACCTTTTTTTTTATTTGATATCTGACAAATGTTTGCTACTATGAACAAAAAATAACATCTTTTATGTTGTTTCCTTAAAAAAATAATAAATACATGTTGATTCTAGTTAATGTCGTATTTCAGCCACTTTGATTTTCTAGACTGTCTGGAGCCTTCTCACTAGCTTGATTTCCAACCTGCACAAAAGTGCAGGACTAATTTTGCTATAGTGTTTGGCAGGACAAGGGAAGTGGCAGTGAAGCAACTAAATATACATTAACTCTAATTAAGGTTTCTTTTAAACATGTGCTAACAAAGAGAAGACATACGATATGTTTTAAAAGATTATGTCTCTGATTTAAAGGTAAGCTTTAAAAAAAGTTTAAATAAAAGTAGAATTTGATGTGCAAGATTTGTCATAATTAACTACGTACCTATAACCAGGCATTTTCTTTTCTTTTTCTTTTTTTTTTTTTAGCTGATATGAAGTTTTTTTTCTTTCTTTTTTTTTCTTTCTTTCTTTATTTTTAAATACATTTGTCTCTGCCTCCCCCCTACCACTTTCCCTTGCCCCCTTCCTCATTCCTTCCCTCAGCTCTTCCCCTTTGGTTTTGTCCATGAGTCCTTGCTATATGTTCCTTGACTTTCCCCTTCCCTTCCCTTTCCCTGCCCGCCCCTCCCTCCTTCCGTCTTGTCTCTGTTGATTTCTTTTCCTGAAAGAAGAGACCTTTGAACAGTCTGACAGTTGGTTGGCATTGCAAAATGTAATCTTAAATGTAAGTGGAATGCTTCTGGAACTACTGAAAATTTTAGGATTCTTTACATAGATAGAACCTTGGGTAAAATTCTTTTGCAATTTTTTTAAAATCCTAGACGTGTTGTTCAATTAGATAATTAAAAAATATTTTATATTATATTATAAAATATTTATTCTAGGTATAGTCTGTCTTAATCTTACTTTACATTATAAAATGTTTACTATTTTTAATTTCTTGTAAATGTAAAATTTTATATAGTAGGTGTTGAATGGATTTCCGGCAGTATTTATATTTCAAAGAAAAGTTTTTAAATGGTTAATTATTATTTGATTTAAACTATATTTAGGTTTCCAGAAGATGGCAGAGGAGTGAATGGGAGTCATGCTGACCTCCTCCCAAGACCAAACTGGAATTGCGGCTAAATAGTGGAGTAATCACCTGGAAAGCAGTGGAGCGATAGTGGGAGAGGAGCCTTGGTGCCACGCACAGTGGATTCTACTCTCACACATCCCAACGGGTGAGAAGTGCGGTGGAGGCTCGAGAGGGTGGGCTGGGTGCCCACGGGCACTGGCACCAGAGGGACACTGAAAAGGCCAGTTAGCTTCCCCCGAGAAGAACGGGGTATGAATCATAAACAGGGACCCCTAAACTACAGCAGCTAAAACCAAGAAAATATAGACAAAACGCAACACTGAAAAGCTTAGGGGCGCTCTCTGCCAGAGACAGGTGGCTGGGGATGCAAAGAGACATTTAAAGGGCCAACACAGAAATTGCAGTGGCAGCCACACTCCTTGATCGCTGGGTAGAGGCGGCAGCAGGGTGGGCTGGTGCCTGGGAAAAGACTGGTGAGGAAAACTTTGTGAAGAGAACTGACACGGTGGCCGGTGGAGCCCCGGTCATGGTGCGCGTCCCACTCTGCAGCTACCATCTCGCTCAGGCATAAGGGAATCAGTTAACCTGCCTTTTGTGCGCTCCTCACACAGCTTGTGCACATGTGAGCTGCGGGGCTGAGTGCAGACTGGCTGGGAGAGCCTTGAGGAGAGACTGGAGACGAAGGCATTGGGGAAAGATCAGGAGGAGAAACCAGGGAGCACCGACTCCCTCCCCTTTCCATAATCTCCATTGTGGGCTGGAAAGGCGTGCCCCCAAAGAGGCAGAAGAGGGGAACGCAGGAACCAGACTGCCTGCGATTGAAATGCAGGCCGCACAAGTGGTGGATCCTTGGCTGAAGGGGTCACAGAACTGCCCAGAGAACCCTGAGAAGAGACTAGAAACGGAAGCCTTGGGGAAAGAATGGGAGGAGGAACCAGGGAGTCCCGACTCCTTCTCCTTGCCATAGTCTCCATTGAGTGGGAAGAGGCCACACCCCCAAAGAGCCAGAAGTCGAAAAGCCACATAGACACCACAAAAACACCCAGTGCAGGCATGCACACTTGCGCTGAGTGACGGGCGAGGGTTGGCAAGCGTGTGTGTGACCCGCGCGGGCTGGGGAATGCTTGCTCCGGCCGGCAAGGCCTCCCACAGATTGGCACCAATATGGCCTGCGAGGGAGTGGACAGAGCGGCAAGGGCATGTGTAAATGGAGCTGCCCAATAGCAATTGCAGAGCGGCCCACAAAATTAGTAGAGCTGCCCAGAGTCCCTGGAGGAGAGACCAGAGACAGGGTTAACCTGAGAGTCCTGGAGCTGACTTCCTCCCATTTCCGTAGTCCCCATTTGGCAAGGGCAAGCAACGCACCCAAAGAGACAAAAGCGGGGAAAATACACAATAGAAGACCCTAAACTGACCAGTACGGCGGAGCTTGCGGGCCAGGGGGGCCAGATGAGTAAGCGAGGTCGCGAATAAGCCCCCTGGTCTGGGGCAAGAACATGCGAGCCCAGGCGGGGGGCGGGGTGGGTGGATCCTGCCCCGCCGGGAGCGCGCTCAAGGAGCCAGAATGAGTGCAGAGAGATCCCCAAAAATAGCCCAACCCTGAGAGAAGGGATCACATAGCTGCTCCAAGCAGGAGTCAGGCACAGAAATTAGACTCCTGGAAGGCTCAAACAAACAACCCAAGGTCCTATAGGTTCAAAACTGACATCATCAGAGACAGGCCTAGAAAGAAAAGTAAAGGACAAAAATACTTAACAGACTCTCACAAAAATGGGAAGAAAAAGAAGTTCCCCCCAAATGAGTGGAAAAGGGGACTCCCCACAGAGAGAGCTAAATGAAATAGAGGCAAGGGAACTATCAGATACTGAATTCAAAACAATGGTTCTAAGGAAGCTCAATGAGCTCAGCCAGCTCAAAGAGAACTATGAGAAACTGCAGAGAAACTATCAGGATCTTACAGCAAACTATATCTGCCTGGAAAAGGACATAGAAACTATCAAGAAGACACAACAGGATATGAAGAATACCATTTCTGAATTGAAGAACACAGTAGAAGGAATCCAAAGCAGGCTGATGAAGACGAGGATCGAATCAGTGAGATGGAGGATAAGGTAGAAAGAAGCTCCCAGAAAAAAACAAGAAATGGAAAAAAGACTCAGAAAGAATGAGGAGGCATTTAGGGAAATGCAGGACAACCTGAAACGCAATAATATCCATATAATAGGGATACCAGAAGGAGAAGAAGAGGAGCAAGGGATAGAGAACCTCCTCAAAAAAGTAATGATGGGAAAATTCACTAATTTGATGAGAGAAAGGCTCTCATGGATCCAGGAGGCACAGAGGACCGCTCAAGAGGGACTCAAAGAGGTCCACTCCAAGACACATCAACATTAAAATGGCAAATGTCAATGACAAAGAGAGAATCCTCAAGGCAGCAAGGGAGAAGGAGAAAGTAACATACAAGGGGGCCCCGATACACCTAGGAGCTGACTTCTCAACAGAAACACTACAAGCCAGAAGGGAATGGCAACAAATATCCAAGCCATGACAAGCAAGGGCCTACAATCAAGGCTGCTCAACGTGATACATCACATAAATAAAAGAAAAGACATAAACCACATGATCATCTTGATAGATGCAGAAAAAGCATTCGATAAGGTACAGCACCCATTTATGATCAAAACACTCAGCAAAGTGGGAATAAATGGGGCATTCCTCAATGTAATAAAGACCATATATGAAAAACCTACAGTCAATATCATACTCAATGGGCAAAAACTGAAAGCTTTCCCACTAAGATTGGGAACACGACAAGGATGTCCGCTGTCACCGCTTCTTTTCAACATCGTATTGGAAGTCCCAGCCACAGCGATCAGACAAGAGAATGAGATAAAAGGCATCCAAATAGGAAAGGAGGAAGTAAAGCTATCATTGTTTGCAGATGACGTGATAGTGTACATAGAGAACCCTGTAGACTCTACCAAAAACTTCTCAACCTAATAAGTGAGTTTGGCAAAACAGCAGGATACAAAGTCAGCATTCAGAAATGAAAGGCATTTTTGTACACCAGCAATGAAATAGAAGAAGAAATCAGAAAAAAAATACCTTTCGATAGAGCAAGAAGAAAAATAAAGTACCTAGGCATAAATTTAACCAAAGGCGTAAAAGACGTGTACGTAGAAAACTATACAACATTGAAAAAAGAAATTAAGGAAGACCCAAATAAATGGAAGCATATACCGTGCTCATGGATTGGAAGAATTAATATCATCAAAATGTCCATACTACCCAAAGCAATTTATAGATTCAACGCAATCCCTATTAAGATACCAATGACATATTTCAAAGAAATAGAACAGACATTTCAGAAATTTATATGGAACCGTAAACGACCCCGAATAGCCTCAGCAATTTTGAGAAAGAAACACAAAGTAGGAGAGTTCACAATACCGGACATCAAAGTCTACTACAAAGCCACTACACTCAAAACAATCTGGTACTGGCACAAGAACAGACCCATACACCGGTGGAACAGAATAGAAATGCCAGAAATAAGCCCAGGTCTCTATGGGCATCTAATATTTGACAAAGGGGGCAGAAGCATAAAATGGAACTATAATAGCCTCTTCAACAAATGGTGTTGGGAGAGCTGGATGGCTACATGCCAAAAATTGAAATTGGATCATCAGCTGACACCATACACAAAAATAAACTCAAGATGGATAAAAGACTTAAATGTAAGTCGCAACACCATCAAAGTCCTAGAGGAGAACATTGGCAGGAAACTCTCAGATATCCCACGCAGCAATTTTTTCACTGATATGTCTCCTAAAGCAAGGGACATAAAGGAAAGAATAAACAAGTGGGACCTTATCCAAATAAGAAGCTTCTGTATGGCAAAAGAAAACATCAGCAAAATGAAAAGGGAGCCAACCATATGGGAAAATATATTCGCTAATGATACATCAGGTAGAGGTTTGATCTCCAAGATATATAAAGAACTTACTCAACTCCACTCCAAGAAGACAAACGATCCAATCAAAAAATGGGCAAAGGACCTGGGCAGATGCTTTTCCAAGGAGGAAATACAGAGGGCCCAGAGGCATTTGAAAGGATGCTCAGAATCAGTAACCATCAGAGAAATGCAGATCAAAACCACCATGAGGTACCACCTCAGACTGGTCAGAATGGCCATCATAAATATGTCAACAAACAACAGGTGCTGGCGAGGCTGTGGAGAAAAGGGAACCCTAGGCCACTATTGGTGGGAATGGAGACTGGTGCAGCCACTGCGGAAAGCAGTGTGGAATTTCCTCAAAAAGCTGCAAATGGAACTGCCTTTTGATCCAGTGATTCCCCTGCTGGGAGTATACCGTAAGAATACCGAGACGCCAATGCAAAAGAACTTATGCACCTCAATGTTCCTAGCAGCACAATTTACAATAGCAGAGTTTTGGAAGCAACGTAAATGCCCATCAGTAGATGATTGGATCAAAAAATATGGTACATATACACAATGGAATACTACGCAGCAGAAAGAAAAAAAGAACTACTAAACTTCGCAACAGCATGGATGGAACTGGAGAGCATTATGCTACGCGAAATAAGCCAGGGGGTGAAAGACAAATACCATATGATCTCATCTACAAGCGGAACCTAACCAAGAATACAAAGATACAAGGAAAATAAGACCAGCAACACTGAAAGGAAAAGAAATCAACAGAGACAAGAGGGAAGGAGGGAGGGGGACAGGGAAAAGGAAGGGAAGGGGAAAGTCAAGGAACATATAGCAAGGACTCATGGACAAAACCAAAGGGGAAGAGCTGAGGGAGGGAAGGAGAGAGGGGGCAAGGGAAAGTGGTGGGGCGTAGTCAGAGACACACGTATTTGAAAAAAATAAATTAAAATAAAATTAAAAAAACTATATATTTTATTTGTTTACTACTAATAATTTTAATTATTATACAATATGAAGAATTTTTAACACTTAGAATATCAGGAAATGAAATATATTTTAAAAATTTAATTTCTTTATTTTTATTTTAAAAATTTTTTGCTTTTAAAATTTAGTTTCTTTAAATTTAAAATAGACCAATCTTGGGAAGATGGCGGTGAAATAGGTGGGAGCTGAACCTACTTGCTCGTGTGCCCACTGGGACTCCTAGTTGAGTTTCTGAAGAACAGAGTGAACAGCAAACAGAATCCCAGCTGATATGAAGTTTGGAAGCCAAAGGTTGCGGAGGATGCTTAAAAAGAGATGATTATGAGATTTTGAACGCTGGTGGGAAGGACCCTGAGCCTTGCGGGAGAGACCATGGCTGCCGCTGGAGCATTGGAGAACCATGATTGGAACTTAGCAGCTCCCTTGCCTCCACGAGCAGGCAAGTCACAGATCCGAGTCAGGAGAGCCCTGGCTGCTTAAAGTTGCTGGAAGGACAAAGAGACAGAGACACACAACCCATGGCCTACCCAAGCTGGTGCAGAGGTCAGCCTGGGACAGCACCAGAGAAACTGGAGCCGGGTGACCCCTGGAGCTGGAAGAGATGGGCTGTGACTGGCCATGACACAGATAGACTCTGGACTGGTCAGAGAGTTGGCCTGTGTGGAAAGCCCGGCCACACTTGTTAGGAATGCCAGGCTGCACCCAAGGGGACTTCTCTCAAAAGCGGATCTCAACTGCTGTGCAAGGACCTCGCCCTCAGACGCGCACAGGATCCTTGCGCACAGCAGCTAGTACAGCAAAGAGGGAGGAGTAGGGGTGTGATTTGCTCCTACTCAAGGTGCCTCATGGATTGATCAAAGGGGGGCAGCAGGGAATCTGAGAGGTAGCACACTCAGATTTCTTTCAAAAGGGGGACTGAGCTGCCCTAGAGGGACTTTGCACATAGGTAGCACCCAGACCAACAAATGGGAGGGGCACGATTTGCTCCCATTCAATGCATCTCATGGACTGATAAGAACACTAATTGCTTCCTTTTTATTTGTCTAATACAGAGTTGGGGTTTGGTTCTTTTCACTCTGTTAAAAGAACAAGCATTTTACTTTGGTTTTATATTTTTCTCCCAACCTGATCCCTCCAGAATTTGTCAATTCTCAGTGAGTGAGTCATGGCAATACATTTGTTTGCATAAATTAAGTGAGAACTTATCATCTTTATAATAGGACACATAAAACAAATTTCCAATTATGGTTTTATTAACCAAGACTTCAACTGGAATGTCATGTCTAAGAAAGACATGCCTGGACTCTGGATGTCACCAGAAAGTTTTAAGAAATTAAAATTGATTTTCAAAGCTAATAAAAGCCCATTGGAGAAATAAAAAAAAAAAAAAAAATAAAGGGCTTCAAAATGAGCTGGATTATCAATGCCAGCCTGGTGCATATGCACAAAGTGGACGGTATAGAGCTCTGGGGGAGTGGGCTCCCCCACTCCCCCACTGAGCACCTGTGATTATTGTAGCCCAGACTGCGCCCACATCTCTGTGGTACCACAGAAAAGGAAAAAATGGAGCCCAGCCCCACTCTGGATGCCTGCAAAATTGGGGAAGACTGGCAAAACCCACTTGGCAGGTATAAAAGTGTAAAGTCAGCTGGAGGCTTTTTTTTTTCCACCCAAGAGTTAAGACAGTAAGACCTGGATCTGTGAAAAATCAGAGATGGATCCAGAAAGGAGTCAGAAGGTGAACACTAACAGCTGAGATAAATTTCACTTTGCTGTCCTTCAGAGCTTGCACATCTTTTTTTAATTTCTTGTCTTTCCATTTAGTTTTTGTTTGTTTTGTTTGATTTCATTATTTGATTTGTTTTCTTTATTTTTCCTTTTATATTGCATTTTAACTGTTTTCTTTCACTTCACTTGTGTTCCCAATAACACATTCTCTTGGCCTTTCACTTTTTATTCTTTTTATTTGGATTATCTATTTCTTATCATACTATTGTTATTCCAAATCCCAGACAGCACCCTTCTCTGGTCTTAATCCATTTCACCACCTTCCTGAGCTTTATTACTATTGTGGTTAACTTTATTTTTTCACACACTACACAAGCCAAGTTTCTATCCCTTACTCTCACTGTTTCTCCTCCATGTAACCTCACATAAGCCCTCTGCTTTCTAAAGTCAGCTCATATTCTTTTTCTCTTCTAATAAGAGTCTTATCTCTTTTTCACCTTTTATAAAAAGTGGCTAATTGGGTGAAATATCATGGTTATTGCTGTACTTCTCCAAAGAATCTCCTAATTGTTCACTACTTGTTAGTACTTTAAATACCCTAGAATACTCTCCCTCTGTCCTGCACCTGATCAGCTGAGTAAGGGATTGTATCTCATTGTTTCCTCTTTTGTTTTTTTCTCTTTCTTTCTTCTTTTTCCCCTCTCTTCTTTTTTTCCTCTCTCTCAACCTGAGCTTTACTCCTTACTCTTATTAGTTTGCTTCCCCCATCCTCTCAAAATAATTTTTCTTTATGGTAGACATCTCATATTCACTTCTCACTTTCTATAACATTCTTATTCCCATTCTACATTTATTAATTTTCATTCAACTGTTGTTGCTATCAACCCTGCTGTGGGTTTTCTACAGTTTTGCTCCAGTAGGTCCCGTACCTTTTCAATTTTACTTCATACCTCATAATGTACTCTTTCCACTTCTTACCCCATTGTTATAGCCCTTTCATGTTATACTTATATTATAACTTTTGCTCTCTCCTTTTCTTTGCCTTAGTTCTACCCCAACTCATATCAATTCTCCTCCCTCTTAAGACACAACAACATTTTCCCCTATTTTAGACATTTCATATTCCCTTTGTCATATCATATAATACCCTCAATCCTCTTCATATACATTAATCTTAGTTCTATTGTGGTGAGGTTGCTGATGTAGTATGGGGGTTCTTTTTGCTGGCATAGGTTTGGTGGTCTGGTAATACTGCTTTGTTAACCAACACCTGTACAACAGCATACAAGACAAGGTAGAAATTGTGAATACCAGTAAACCCACTGGAAGGGAGACTCCACCAATGAAGGAGCCACCAACAGGCAAAGCCCAAGTACAACAAGGGAGTCCACACAACAGAAGATACAGTAAACCTAGAGCATCTAGACAAGGAAATAAAAGAGACTGCATCACTGAGTCCCAGAGAATTCCTACCATAGAAGTTCACCTTATGAAGACAGCTGGAAAAGCAGAGCATCAGGAATGTAAGAAACAAACAAAAAGAGTCACATAAAAATTGGGAGACAAAGAAAGAACCACAATTGAAAGGAACAGAAGACTCCTCAGTAAAAGAGCTAAATGAAATGAGGCAAGCAAACTATCAGATATAGAATTCAAAAGAATGGTTATAAGGATGCTCAAGAAACTCACTGACAACTACAGGGAACTGAGCAGGAACTACACAGTATAAAAACGAAATAGAAACTATAAATAAGAACCAGGAAGAGCTGAAGAATACAATATCTGAAATAAAGAATACATTAGAAGGAATTACAAGCAGGCTGGATGAAGCAGAGGACTGAATTAGTGAACTGGAAGACAAGGTAGAAGAAAATACCCAGATAGAGCAGCTCCATGAAAAAAGACTAAAAAAATATGAAGATAGCTTAAAGGAACTGTAAAACAACATGAAACATGACAACAATTGAAAGATAGGAATATCAGAAGGAGAAGAATAGGGGCAAGGGATAGAACCCTGTTTCAAAAAATAATGACAGAAAACTCCCCTACCCTGGAGAAGGGAAAAGCCAAATTACCTCAGGAAGCACAGAGGGTCCCAGTCAAGGTGAACACAAAGAGACCTAAGACACAACATAATTAAAACCCCAAATTTTATTTTTTATTTTTATTTTTTAATTTATTTTTTCAAATACATGTGTCTCTGACTACCCCCCACCACTTTCCCTTGCCCCCTCTCTCCTTCCCTCCCTCAGCTCTTCCCCTTTGGTTTTGTCTATGAGTCCTTGCTATATGTTCCTTGACTTTCCCCTTCCCTTCCCTTTCCCTGCCCCCCACTCCTTCCCTCTTGTCTCTGTTGATTTCTTTTCCTTTCAGTGTTGCTGGTCTTATTTTCCTTGCATCTTTGTATTGCTGGTTAGGTTCCACTCATAGGTGAGATCATATGGTATTTGTCTTTCACTCCCTGGCTTATTTCGCTTAGCATAATGTTCTCCAGTTCCATCCATGCTGTCGCGAAGTTTAGTAGTTCTTTTTTTCTTTCTGCTGCGTAGTATTCCATTTTGTATATTTACCATAACTTTTAAAACCCCAAAACCCCAAATTTTAAAGACAGACAGAAAATTGTAAGGCAGCAATGGAGAAACAGGAAATAACATACAAGGGATCTCTGAGAAGACTAGCAGCTGATTTCTCAAAAGAAACACTACATGTGAGAAAAGAATGGCAAGAAATATTCCAGGTAATTAAAGGCAAAGGCCTGCAACCACCACCACTCCATACAGCAAGGTTCTCAGTGAAAATGGAAGGCAAAATAAGGAGTTTCCCAGATAAAAGGAGGCAGAAAGTGTACAATCCACCAAACCAGCACTGCAAGCATTGCTAAAGGGACTGCTTGAAGAAGAGGAAGAAAAAGAATGAGAGAGAGAGGAACACAGGCACAAAGGGGAAAAATGAGTAAGTACCTATCAATAATAAACTTAAATGTTATTGAGAGTAAATGTCCCAATCAAAAGATATAGTGTAGTTGAATGGATAAGAAAACAGGACCCACACATATGCTGCCTACAAGAGACCCACCTCAGAACAAAAGGCCTGTACAGAATGAAAGTGTAGGGTTGGAAACATATATTCCAATCAAATAGGAGAAAAAATTTGGGGTAGCAATACTCATATCAGACAAAATAGATTTCAAAACAAAGGCCATATGAAGAGACCCAGAAGGACACTATAATACTCAAAGAAAGAATCTACCAAGAACACATAAACATTATAAACCTATATGCACCCAACATAGGAACACCCAAATATATAAGGAAAATCTTGGAGAACTTCAAGAAAGATATAAACATCAATTTGCTGATAGTAGGGGATTTTAACACCCCACCATCAACAATGGATAGAGCTTCCAAACAAAATATTAACAAGGATATTGTGGAACTGAATGACACATTAGACCAAATGGACTTAACTGACATATATATATAGAACCTTTCATTCCCCAAATATCAAAATAAACATTCTTTTCAAGTGCACATGGAATATTTTCAGATAGACCACATGATAAGACACAAAACAAGCCTAAACAAATTCAAGAAAACTGAAATCACAACAAGCACTTTGTTGGACCACAATGGCCTGAAACTAGAAACCAACCTCAAGGAAAAAATTCAAAAACACTCAAACTCATGGAAACTCAATAGCATGCTTTTAAACAATGAATGGGTCAATAATGAAGTCAAGGGAGGAATTAAAAAGTTTCTGTAAACAAATGAAAATGAGCACATGAGTCCAAAACCCATGGGACACAGGGAATGCAGTCCAGAGAGGGAAGTTCATGGCAATACCTGTCTACCTAAAAAAGATAGAAACATTTCAAAAAATCAACCTAACATTACCTCTTCAACTGGAGAAACAACAACAAAGCCCAGAGTGAGTAAAAGGAAGGAAATCAGATCAGAGCAGAATTGAACAACACAGAGACTAAAAGAACAAGTCAAAGGATCAATAAATCTAGGATCTAGTTATTTGAAAAGATAAAATCAATAAGCCTTTAAACAGACTCATCAGGAAAAAAGGGAGAGGACCCAAATAATAATATCAGAAATGAAAAAGGAGAAATTACACCTTGATACCACAGAAATACAAAGGATTGTAAGAAATTACTATGAACAACTATAACCAAGAAATTTGAAAACATGGGTGAAATGGACACATTTCTAGAAAAATATAACCTTTCAACACTGATTGAAGAAGCAGTAGAAAGCCTGAACAGACCGATAACAGCTGGTGAAATTGAAGCAGTAATTAAAAGACTCCTGGCACACAAAAACCCTGGACCAGACAGTCTCACAGGAGAATTTCACAAAACATTTAAGGAAGAGCTAACCCCTGTACTTCAGAGACGTTTCCAAAGAATACAAGAAGAAGAAAGACTCCCAAACTCTTTTTATGAGGCCAGCATCATCCTAATCTGAAAACCAGATCAAGGCACAACGAAGAAAGAAAAATACAGGCTGATATCATTGATGAATATTGATGCTAGAATCCTCAGCCAAATATTGTCAAACCACATCCAGCAATACATTAAAAAGATCATCCACCATGATCAAGTGGGATTTATCCCAGGGATGCAAAGATGGTTCAATATTTAAAAATCAATAAAGGCAATACATCACATCACATAAACAAAAGGAAAGATAAAAATCACATGATCACATCAATAGATGCAGAAAAAGCATTTAGTAAGGTACATCACCAATTCATGATATAAACGCTCAGCAAACAGGGAGTACAGAGGATGTGGCTCAACATAATATAGGCCATATATGAAAAACCTACAGCCAACCTGATACTCATGGGCAAATGTAAAAGCTTTCCCACTAAGATCTGGAACAAGACAAGGGTGTCCACTTTCACCACTTCTACTGATGATAGTATTGGAAGTCCTAGCCATAACAATCAGTTAAGAAAAAGAAATAAAAGACAACTAAATAGGAAAGGAGGAATTAAAACCATCATTGTTTGCAGATGACATGATAGTGTACATTGAAAACCCTATATAGACTCCACCAAAAAACTACTCAACCTACTAAGTGAATTTGGAAAAGCAGCAGTATACAAAGTCAATATTCAGAAATTGAAGGCATTTTTGTACGCCAACAATGAAATATCAGAAAGAGAAATTAGGAAAATAATGCATTTGCTATATCAAGAAAATTAAAGTATCTAGGAATAAACCTAACCAAAGAGATAAAAGGCCTGTGCTCAGACAACTGCACAACTCTGAAGAAAGAAATTAAGGGAGACACAAATAAATGGGAGCATGTACCATGTTCATGGATAGAAGAATCAACATCATCAAAATGTCCATTCTACCCAAGGTAATTTGTAGATCCAATGCAATCCCTACTAAAATACCAATGACATATTTAACAGATATAGAGCAAACATTTCAAAACTTTATATGGAAACAAAAATGTCCTTGAATGGCCACATTAATTTTGAGAAAGAACAAAACAGGGGGGAATCACAGTACCTGACATCACACTATATTACAAGCCTGGTGTTATCAAAACACCCTGATTTTGACATAAAAACAGACACATAGATCAATAGAATAGAATAGAGAGTGCAGAATAAAGCCATGTCTCTGTGGTCAGTTAATAGTCAACAAAAGGAGCAGAAGCATGAAATGGAGTAAAAATAGCCTCTTCAACAAATGTGTTGGGAGACCTAGACAGCTACATGCAAAAAAATGAAACTCAATGACCAACTCACACAATACACAAAAATAAACTCAAGATGGATAAAAGACTTAAACATAAGTCTTGACACCATAAAATTCCTAGAGGAGAACATAGGCAGGAAAATCCGAGATATTCCAAGCAGCAATATTTTCACCAAAATATCCCCTAGAGCAAAGGATAAAAAGGAAAGAGTAAACAAATGGGATTTCATCAAAATAAAAAACTTCTGCATGGCTAAAGAAGACACCAGAAAAATGAAAAGAGAACTAAGCATAATGGAAAATATATTTGCTAATGATACCTCAGACAAAGGTTTGATCTCCAAATATATATAAAGAACTCACACGATTCCACTCCAGGAAGACAAACAATCCAATTAAAAAATGGGCAAAGGACCTGAACAGACACTTCTCCAAGGAAGACATACAGAAGGCCCAGAGACATATGAAGGGATGCTCAGCATCACTAGACATCAGAGAGATGCAAATTAAAACTACAATGAGATACCACTTCACACTGATCAGAATGGCCATCATAAACCAATCAACAAACAGCAATTGATGGCACAGTTGTAGAGAAAAAGGAATCTTAGTACACTTTTGGTGGGAATGTAGGCTGGTGTAACCATTGTGGAAAACAGTATGGAATTTCATCAAAAAGCTGAAAATGGAACTGCCTTTTGCTCCGGCAATTCCACTGCTAGGATTATAGCCTCAGAATCCTGAAACACCAATTCAAAAGAACCTATGCATCCCAATGTTCATAATAGAACAATTTACAATAGCCGTGTTGGAAGCAAACTAAGTGCGCACCAGTAAATGAGTGGATCAAAAAACTATGGTACATTTACACAATGGAATACTATGTGGCAGAAAGAAAGAAAGAGCTACTACCCTTCTCAATCACATGGATGGCTCTGGAGAGTGTTATGCTAAGTGAAATAAGCCTAGAGGTGAAAGGAAAATACCACATGATGTCACTTATAAGTGGAACCTAATCAACAAAACAAGCAGGCAAGCAAGCAAAATATAACCGGAGACCTTGAAATAAAGAAGAAACTGACAGTAATCAGATGGGAGGGGTCTTGGGGATAATGGGAAAAAGAAGGGGAAGAGTCATCAAGAAACATGCATAAAGAACCCTTGGACAAAGCCAAGTGGGGAAGGATTGAGAGTGGGAGTGGGTGGGATAGGGGAAAGTGGTGGCAGGAAAAGAGACAATTGTACTTGAAAAATAATTAATTTTTTTAAAAAAGTCAATAAATAAATAAAGCACAAGCTATTATTCTATTAGATGAAAAAGACTTTGAGAAACAAGTGAAATTTCTGCAGGTAATCCTTGACAGAGAGTAGTATTGGGTTCTGGGAGTCTTGAGAAGGGATTTAGCGGCAAATGATTAGCATCCAGAAATGTGATCAGAATCCACTGATGTGCTCCCAGTGGGTCCCAACATATTGAAGAATGGTGCTAGGAATAATGTGAGCACATTTACAGTAGAATTTGGAACAGGCCTTGAAGATTGGAGACAGGAGAGAGTGAAGGTCTTTAAGCAGAGGGGATGGCTTTTGGTGCAGATGAACATGAAGGGTAATAACAAACCACCAGGGGGTTTTGAAGAGAGAGTTGACACTGTCAGAGCAGCAAGTGAGAAAAAAAATTGTCAGCTGCATGACGGATTGACGGCAGGGGAGCCCTGCTAAAAGTGGGGAAGCCAGTGAGAAATGAGTTGTGATTATTAGTCTTGAAACACAAGCATTTCCTTGCCATTAAATTGATCTTACCATAATGTCACAGTGTTTACCCAGTCCTGTGATAAAATGAGTCAGTATTTTAGAGTAAGAAGTCTCCAAGGAAACCCCAATATTCAAGATCCAGATACAAAAGGGAGATATAGAAGAAAGAATGTTTTAAAAGAGAAAAAAAACAGAGGAAAAATATAAGGACTAACATATCAGTCCAGTGATCTGTATTTGAGAACTAGCATTCCTTTCTTTCAAAAAATAACTGGACTAGTTAACTCTAGCAAAAGCAATTTTTAACATTTCACACATTGATGAGTGTTTCTTCCTAAGATCATTAAGTCACCTAAAACTCTTATGGGACAGAATAGCACGCACAAAAGAAAAGGACAGAAGAAGGAAAGTATATCCTATGAACAATAAGGGCCACATTCCCATTAGAATGTAGGGCATGAGTGAGTTAGAAGAATAGGTGTGCATGTGTGTGTCCATGCATGTGGGAGCATGTATATGCACACAGTGGAAAACATAAGAGAGAACCAAACAGACTGGAGGAAAAGATGGTGCTGGCTGACATATAGGCTTTATTATCAAATATGTTTGCCAGCAAAAAATAAGCTCATGAAAGAGCATGAATGTAGCTAAAAAGAAACCTATATTTAAATCCCAGTTCTAGATATTTTTTGTGCCTTGGACAAGTAACTTTAGTTCATAAAGTTTAAGTAAATATATGCCTAAAACCAGAAGAACACACTTAATGAGAATGTTCAGAGGATTAGAAATAATATATGTAGAGTGCCTGGAATAATGCCTGACACATAATAGTGAAAAATTATAACACTATAATGAAAATGGGATGCATTATTTATATATGTTTATATATAATATTATTGTTGTAAGCAAATTTACTTTGTCATGTACCTTTACCTCAACATACATTTACATGCCAACTACTAGGTACTAAAGGGGCATTGCAGAGTCTCTGCCCTTAAGACCAAATTTAGCCTGGTTTATTTGTATA
Source organism: Pteronotus mesoamericanus (assembly GCF_021234165.1). NCBI lineage: Eukaryota > Metazoa > Chordata > Mammalia > Chiroptera > Mormoopidae > Pteronotus > Pteronotus mesoamericanus. The sequence goes on from NW_026555109.1 coordinate 3,288,207, forward strand.
ATAACTCTCCAGAGGTCCATTTGTTGATATAAAGTCAAAAGCACAAGGGAAAATCTAGTTGATGGAAGATGGAAGAACCCTGGTAACCACTCACCATCACAGCACCCAGGTCAGGGGCTGGTCAGCCTGTGGAAGAGCAGTACTGTCCTCTATTTGAAATAGGACTTGATGACAAAGGGGTCTTATTTCCAGAGTCAGAGGTGGGTCCCCCATGTTGCTCAGCCATAGTACTTTAGAAAGTGGGATAGGAGAGAAAGAGCAGCATGAAGAAGTGTGTCAGTGGATGAGGTCAGGGGTGGCCAGCTGACCCAGGGAGGAAGGACATCTGCTATTCCCCCTTTGCAGACACAAGCAATATCCAAATCCACAGGGAATCCTAGCAAATTCAAAAATCCAGTGCACTGAGGGTGCTATTGCCAGGAAAAGGGTCTTGTTAAGAAGAATGAGTGAGTCTCCCCACACCCACAGGGCAGCCCACATCACTACTTTGATCTGTGGCAAATAGATGTTTGGCAACATCCAGTGCTCTCCAGCATGGACCATTTTCCATTCAGCCAACAATGCTCATGCCCCTCAGCGACACATGATCATGGTAATCATGTCAGATGCCCCCGCCTACATCACACAAGGTAGAACATAGACATAAAATAACATCTAATGTCATCATATGGTGCTGCTCAAGGGACATTAACATTAAGTTGTTTGTCAAGGGAAGTTGTATAACGATGACGAGGCTTCGTGTAAGCCTCAACGGAAAAGTACTCTGACAAAGGAGAGAAATGAAGGTGCCACAGGAAGACTAGTGGGTTTATGTGGAGGAGCTGGGGGAGAAGAGCAAGTCAGGAGCTAGTTCTCAAAATTATCTAGTAACAGACTCACTATGTAGACAGTGGTTCTTTTTGGAGCTAAGTATTATCACACAGGAAATTGAATTTGAATTTGAGGAATATTCATTGTCAAGTTTAACTCAAGGGGACTCAGTGGAATTCTTCTCCTTCCCCTTCACCTTCCCCTTCCTCTCCTTCCCCTTCCCCTCCTCTTCCTCCTTCTTCTTCCTCCTCTCCTCCTCCTCCTTTTTCTCCTTTCTCTTCTTCTTCCTTCTCCTCCTCCCTCTCCGCCCTCCTCCTCTCCTCTTCCTCCTCCTTCCACTCCTTCTTATTCTTTCTCCTCCTTCTTCTTCCTCTTCTTCTTTCTTCTCTTTCTTCTCTTCCTCCTTCATCTTCTTTCTTCTTCTTCTTCTTCTTCTTCTTCTTCTTCTTTTCTTCTTCTCTCCCCATTTCATATGCTCTTTTGCTGAATTCATATCTTCATTAATAACACTATCACCCACCAGTTACCTTAGATAAAAGCTTGGAAGTCATCCTAAACTTTTCTTTGGTCCTGATCTTGATATCTATGCAGACACTAAGGCCTGTCTATATTGCCTTCTTTAAATATTTCTTAAAATCTTCCCCTCTCCATCCCTGCTAGCAACCCTATAATTTCAGGCCCTCATTACATCTTGGTCATCTTGCCTCAAATTTAATGCTCTTCATTTTAGCCTCTGCATTGCCAATGGTGGCTCTCAAATTCAAATGAAACCATGCTACCACCTATCACACTAATTTATCAGCTCCTATTGATTTCATAAGGAAGTCCTTGGCTTGTCACATGAGTCTTTTCATGATCTAGTACTCACCGATCATTCCCTGTTCTAAATCACTTGTACTCTAACCTTATCAAACTACCTGCTTACCCTGTTTTGGACAGTTTCACACTTCAGGTCTTTGCATGTGCTGTTTCAACTTCAATGGGCCAGGCTGTTTTACACCTTAGGACATTTGCACGTGTTGCTCCTTCTCGGACCACCATTCTGTTTTCTGCATATTCTTCATCCACCTAGTATTTACTTATTCCTGGAGACAAGAATTCAGGCCCCAACATTACCTCTTACATGAAGCTCCTTGGACAGCTCAGGCTGATGTTAGAACTCCTTTTTGCTCTCTCCATGGTATACTCTGCTACTTTCATTATAGCACATGTCAAACTGGATAAACTGGGGACTTAGATGTCTGTTTCTCTCCACTGGATCATTTTATGCAGCCCTATGTCCCCAGTACCTATCAGAGTGCTGGCCTCATGGCAGATTTTTAATAATTTTTTTCCATTTAATATAAGAAGAACATCAACAAATGATAAAACTCTGTGCCAGAGAGAAAGCTTGGAACTCTTGAGATCTTATATCTTAAGCATCCTTCCAAATGGAAACTTCCAAGAGTAAAATGAAGCCATAACTTAGAGAAAGTTTCACTGAGGCCCAAGTAACTTGGCCTGATGTGTACAGCCACTTATAGAATCAGATTATAAAAACAGAAATATTTTTATATTTTTATATTTATATGCCCACATATATGTGAGTTTTTTATTCTTATTGTACTCTGTCTTATTCGGCTTAGAATGACCCCCAAATATTTCACTTTGGCATGTATAAAGGAACTGAAGTTATCTTGCTGATATCCCGAGATGTCTGCTCAGTATTATCTGGCCAAATTGGTGCCCCATTGAGCCCACTTGCTCACCTCTGTCACCAAATGCATTTCCTGACCTTGGATGTGGAAGTATATCAGAATGTCAAGACATATCTCCTACCAGGCAGGGCTCTGAGTCATCCTACTATTTTACAGAGCCAAAGCAGAGCCCTGCATCACCTCAAATATTTCCAAGTTAACTCAGAAAGACAAGTGGAGGGCAAGCATAACAGAAATATACACCTGTAAAAATAGCCATGTAATCACAGCCGCTTATGAGCTAGGTGGGAGCAGTAACAGATGGCTACGTTTGTCTAATTTTCCAATCCCTGAGGTTGTCCCTCTATGCTTCCCTTCCATCTCTTTTCCTGGAACATGGTTTTGGCAGGCAGTAAGTCCCTTGGAATTAACATTATCCTTCAAAGTCATTCCAGAATGGTACAGCAATCAAGGCCAACCCACATGCTACCCAGAATCAGACACCCAGAGTAATAAACATGAGTCAGGGCCAAACTACATCAGTAACCTTGTCAGGATGTTTCTGCACTTTAATAAAGTATGTGAGTTGATCAGCGTTCCTTTTCAGAACTATTATTTATTTATTTATTTATTTATTTATTTATGGAGAAAGAAGGAGGGAGGGAGAAAGAGAGGCAGAGAAACATCAATGTGAAAGGGAAACATCAATTGGTTGCCTTTAGCATGCACTCCGACAGGAACTAAACCTTTAACACAGATATGTGCCCTGATGGGAATCAAACAAGTGACCTTTTGTTTTTCAGAACAATGCCTAATCAACTGAACCATACTGGTTAGAGCACATCAATGTCCTTTTTTAATGTAAAGACTGAAGAAATTGGGCTCAGATGAAAGTGAAGAGATATTTAGGCAATGTTATTTGCTGATTGTCAGCCACATGCCTGGGCACAGGTAGGCCATGCTGCCCTAATTCCTGCCACCTTCCTGCCACTAGGGCACTACCTATGGCCAGTTTCCTCAGTTAGAAAGTGTCTGGAACTTTGGGTAAACATTGACTAAAGCTGACCTTCCAAATAGTGTTCCCCAGAACATACTACCAGCATCTTGCCAATTACTAATGCTTGTAAAGATTTTATAGTAACTTAAAAAATGTAAAACACAATGTTTTCAAAATCACTCAAGCTTCTTTTTGAACTCTGTTTTGATAGCATCCTCTGTAAACTGCCTGAGTCCAGTAATTAAAAGAGATTATACTTTAAAGTTTTATACAAATGAAATATTTAATATATTTCTCCATATTTATTTTTTTATCATATAGGATGAAGAAATTGTACCTAATTTTTTCACCAAGCCCAAGTTGGTGTTCCCAGATCCCATTCAGGTGACCCCAGTGTTCCATACAAATATTATCACCTTCTATGAATAGCAGAAGTGAGCAAATTTAAGAGATAACATGCTAAAAAAATTGGGCATAATCTGTCAAACGTTTTTTGAGCACTAATTAAACATTATTCTAGGCCCTGTAGAAGAATATTATATTGATAAACTATCTCCAACCTCACAGAGCTTTCCATCTAATGAGAGAAATAAACAACTAACTCTAATGCCTAGCAGGATGAAAGGGGTGGGGCACACTCAGAGAGCACTGAATATATGCCAGGAGATTAATCTTCATTTCACTAATTCCCACCACAGTCTTCTGACTAGACAGTATCACCCTTCCAAAGATGGGAAAATTGAGGCTTAGAGAGGTTATGTGACTTGCCCAAAGTCACATGCAGTAAAGCATTGATTTCATTGATTATACATAAGCCCAGATCTGTCAGTCTCTATACAGCCCATGTTCTTCCTCTAAAATGAACCATGTTCCTTCTCAATAAAAGTAGTAACATGCTGCGGTGATTAAGCAAGAAGGAGTTAATGATGCTGGTATAGGTACCAGAAAGGGGTTCATGGAGGAGGTGGCATTGGGCTGAGACTTGAAGGAGTATGAATGAAATAGGGAATTCATGGGAAAGAAAATGTCAGACTAAAGAAACTAAAGGAGTGTGAGCTTCTTCATTCATTCATTCAATACACATTTTATTTAGCACATATGTGTGATGAACCCAGCTCCAGGTACTGAAGAGACAGAGGTGAAAAAGACAAGCAGACAAAGGCCTTCCTTAAAGGCCCCGAGGTTCTAGTGAAAGAAAGAGTTCTAAATAAGCACTATAACAAATTATGGATGCTACAATTGTGGCTGTAAAGTGGGCATGGTGTCAGGTTGAAAGTGATGTTTGGGGCAAGGGGAGGAAGAAAATATTCTGGATAAATTGATCAAGGAAGGCTGTCTGGGGTGTTATTTGAGCAGGGAGCTGAATGGAATGAGGAGCAAGCTGTGTTGATGTCCACAAAAGGAGTTCTCCAGGCAGAGTCTGTGAGGAGGGAATGAGCTTGACGATTTCAGTACAGCAGAGGCAGCCTGAGCAAGGGGGACATGGTAGGAGATGAGGCAGGAAGATGGGCAAGGGCTGATGCCAGAGGGCTTTGGATTTCAGTCTCAGAGTGATGAAATGCCCCAAGAGGGTTCTGAGAAGGAACATAACGTGCTGTGATACATTTCAGGGGGACTTCTCTGGGGGCTGGATGGAAAATTGTCTATGGGGGCAAGAGGGAGAACAGAAAGCTGATTTATGCGGCTATAGCAGCCCAGATAAAAGACTGCAGTGGCCTGGGAAAGGTATAAGCAAGAGAAGTGATCTGATTTGGGATACATTTGGGTGGTACTTCTACCGGATTCTTGGTGTGTTGAGGAAGAAAATTTTTTAAAAGCCTAGGATTAAGGGTAGATTGTATATACCTGAGATAAAAGACTGACAGTGAGCCAAAGGTCTCCCTGAAAGAGGAGAGTGACCAGAAGGTATTGTGGAGGAATAAACATCTGCCTTGGAGATTAAAAAGGACCATAACCCAAATGAGAGTTTTCATTGGAGAGGAAAATTTTCAACAAGAACCAGAAAATTGATGAAGCATCTGTGTCTAGGTTAAGAGTATATGCGAAGTTGTTTGTAATTAAGTAGAGGTTCTGAAGAGTGCAGTAAAAAAGATCAGGAGGGGAACAATTACATGTGATTCAAATGCCACAAAGAGAAGCATTTTTCAGTTTTGATGAAAAACATAGGTAGTCATGGGGAAAATAACTGGCCTAGAAATTTCCACAGAACTGGACCTGGAAGTCTTTAATGATTGAGGTCACTGATGGATTAAAGGACTTGGACCTCTCTAGAATAAGCCAGCTGCTCCTGGAAATCCTATGTCAGGTAAGCTGCCAATGGGATTGTTTGGTTTCCCAGGAGCCTCACCAAGAGCTGGATTTAAAATTAGCTCCAGATGGATGGGCAGCCTTTCTGGATGGAATTCTTCACAGCTTCTTAACTGTGACTCCAAGGGAATGAATAAAAAATGGCATCATTGATTTTAAAATAACTCTAGGTGATATCATTACCTGTACTTTCTGTTTTCCTTTACTCAATTTATACTTCTCAATCCACAAAAATCTGACTTCAACCAATTTCATTTTATCAAAAAAGCTCTGGCCAAGTTCACTAGTGGCCTGCCTTCATGTTGCTTGATCCAATGGGCATTTTCCAGCCTTTATCGGACATCTCAGTCCTATTGACCAACACTTCTTCAAGAAACACTTCCTTCCTTTCCATTTCCTTGGTGACACTGCCTCTCTTGAGTATGATCCTACCCCTTTGTTGTTGGGGACCACTTTGTGTGATATTGGGAATTGCAGTCCCACATGAGCCAGGGCCTGCTTGTAAGCCTAGACTGGAAAGCCAGGAATGCTGGGAGGCTAATGACCTGATATTAGCATCAAGGGTTCTAAGGGGAAATTAGGCCTAAAGAATGCCTTATCTTTATTGAAGCTTGCTCTGCTTAGTATTGCCCTGCTAAGGAAAAACCAGGTGCCTAAGCGAGGGAGAATATTCCTGAGCCCCTAAACCTTGGCTTAATGACTATTCGGCATCAGTATGTCTGACAGACCCTAACCCAAGGCTGATCTATGTATCCCTTTTATTGTTATCTATAGCCCTCTGACACAGATTGATAAGCTTTGCATGCACATATGCTGTATACCCCTGTACATATCATTCTCAATAAAAGCCATTTCAGAGAAGGGCTTGGGGCATCCACCACTAGAGAGAATAGCCACTCCCTTCTCCTTACAGGCAAATCGTGTCTGGTACAATTTATTTCTTCATCCGTGGCAGCTGGGAAGGCTCTGTGGGACAGGGCCTTCCTCATTTCGTCACTCATTTACTCAGTTTCTAAAATATTCTTTTACTTATTCTTTAAAATGTTGGGGTTGCTTTATACTTGATTATAGGCCTTTTACAGTTTTCATTTTATCTTCTCTATATAGGCAAGCTTGTTCAGATCCATGATTTCTGCTTGGTACAATGGTGGCATGTGAAAAATGCTGTGGGAGTGTTCAGAAGTATACATGACTCAGACATGTGGGAGGCTGCTTGAGTTGAGTCATTGCTACCCAAGTGGAAAATGTGGTCTTAGGGTGGATAATAAAGCCTGAAGAGAATATATAAAGAAGGAGAAAATAGAATCTAAGCTAGATAAAACTCTGGGAAAACTATTCACTGGACTGGAAGATGAATAGGCACCAATAAATAAAAGTACTTGTTGTCATTCATCATGATTACCATTATTCTGCAAGTTAAGTGCTTGTCTGTACATTTCAAGACCTGTATTAATTATCTATGTATTAACTTGTTATTAGCATTTCCTATCTTCCACCTATTGCCTTTATCCAAAATATTCATGCATACCCTTTCATCAGTGTCTATTAGGGAAAAAAAATTAACCATATGTTTATCAATTATTTTATCAAGGGAACAACTATAGTAGAAGACCACTTGCAAACAATCAACACCAATTACTGCATGTAACTAAAAAGAGTATGTTCTACTTTTTAAAAATCCACAATATAGCCAATTCTCATGAATACACTAGATAGTTTTTTACAGGGTATCTCATGGAAACTCTGCTGTTAAGCTCAATGATCTGCTCTAATAAATTACCTGCTTTGTTGACATCTGTACTATCAAATTCTAAAATTAACCACACATTTTCTTGATAGCCCACCTCTCCATTTTCTTTTATTTTCAGACTGTCTGCTGAAACAATCCATTATAAAGGCGGTAACACTCACCTTTACCTAAGGGTCAAAGGACCTAAGGCCCTTAGGCCTAAATTCAAGCCTTGACTTGTAGTCATTCAATCATGCACAAAATCTCATCTCTGTATCTGTGAGAATAATCTTACATCCCTTCCTCACCTCCCACAAAAAGGCAGGTGGTAGGAGTATTAATTTAGGGAAAGCTTTGGAAACCCAAACGTAATCATTGCTCTTGCTCAGTGGAAAGTTTCAGTGAGTCATCTGTTCACTATAGCTTTAAGGCTTGGACTGTGGGGAGCTGCCTCACAAAAGCCACTGTTAATTTTTTACGAGTGTATTTGCAGAATATTAGATACACCTAGCTTCAGTTCTACCTATAACATATTAATTCAATTAGAGCCTCAAAATTTCAAAATTGCTCTTGGAAAGGGCTATTAATTCCATTTTGCAAATGAGAAAAGAGAGACTCGAGGCTGAGCAAGCTGACCAAAATCACACAGCTAGAAAAGGACCACACCAAGACTTACTTTTTCAGATTTTCTAACTCCAACTTGCACATCTTGCAACATTTTTAACAAGAAGGAATAGATCCTTTCTCAGTGCACAGAATGACTATTTAATAACCTGTGTTAATGCACCTCTAAAAGAGGATTTATTTCTTCACTGCCTACGCTGGGTCATGTTTACTCAAATTTTAAAAAATTGATTTGTAAGAATCAGGAGAAAGTGCATGAAACTTTACTTATACAACATAAATAATAATACTTAGCACTCAGATGTAACTTCACATTTTGTAGATATTGACAATAAACAATTAAAAATTTATTTCCTAGATGGCTATTAAAATTACTTCACAACACAAACCACCTAGATATCTTTTTATTGGACAGAAATGTTTTACAGATCAATTTAACACCACTTTAAACACGCAGCGCTCCCAGCCTCATTCTGGGGACACGTTCTTGAAGTCTTGCACATTTAATTTACAATGAGCTTCAATAAATTGCTCTCTTTAGCAGTCTCACAGGATAATGGTCACACACAGACTGAAACTTAGTTGTAGGCAGACACTATACAGGACATTCTAGTCATTTTTGGCTTGGGAAACAGAATAATCCACACTCATGATAATTAAATGTTGACAATCTCTTTGATCCAGTAAATGAAATGCCATTGACCCCTGTTTAAATTCTTCTCAAGTTTTCAGAGAAATAGAGTGATTCCAAAGCAGCTTTTACAGATATTTGTCTCCATGAGTAAAACATTATATAGTCTGACAACTGTGATGCTTGCATGGTGAAGGATGTGTTTGAGACAAAAGCATTTTATACGTGCAAAGTGGTTTGGGCCAAGAGAGCCACATGTGAGCTCTTTACATATAACTTTGCTTGACTTGGCTGCACTAGTTAGTTTTTATAAGTGTTCAATTCATCAACAAATAAAATAGAAGGTCCAAGCCCACCTTTTTAATTACAAAATGCTTCTCCCTCTCCCACCATCAGACTTCTACTCATTTCAGTTCTGAAAAAAAGAAGTCATCACAATTCTTAGTAGCTTGCTTCCGTTTCTGCTTCAATAGATACCTCGTAGATGGGAAGTCACAAAACAGCTTTGCATCCCATCAAGTTGCCTCCACCTCAAAACAGCTGCAATGCTTATCTAATTAAACCCCAGCACCAAACTGTGAGCTTCTGCATCAATCATTAATATTGTATTTCAGAACACTTTAAATTCTGACTGGGGGTATGTGGCTCCCTGCACACTGGTCTCTAAAGGAGATTTTTCAAATAATCTTTAAGTGGCATTGAAAAAATAAAATAAGCTGCCTGCTGTTTGATGAGCACTCCACTACCCTGCTGCACCCTGATTAGCTGTTAATACTAATTGAGAGATGAATATTACTTATTCCAAAAAGCTAAAGATATTTTTATTCTTATGAAAAGAAAAAATACAGTTTTCCTACCCTCAGAAAATGTGGCTTCATGCCCAAATTTTAAACAGCACCAAAGAATGGTGGTTTCTGGGTCTTTCATCTCCAGTTTGCAGCCATTACATGGAATCACATCTTTTCTCTGGGGGGCCATCCACAAGTTAGTGAACTGTGATCTCCATGTGGGACTTGCACATTCATGCCCTGCATATGGAACATGGAAATGCTCTCACAGAGATCCGATGGCCCAGAATATTTATGTAAATCTTTTTTCTGCCAAAGCTCATGTTGGTGCACTTGGGTTCAAGCTCATAAACCAAGAGAACAGTTTCCTACATCACTATTCTAATAGACTAAAACCAACAGGCCAAGCCAAGTGGAACAATTTAGACAAAGAGAAGCTGGCAAAAACAATTGAATGTCTGCTTCCTTCTAGCATTCTAGGAACAATACCAAGCAGCTGTGCCAAAGCACGTTGCTCTTCTTTGTTTGGAAAAACAATGACCTACTCAAAGTCAGGGGATACAGTCAGCACCAGGTTCTGGAAAAATGTATGCAAGATAGACTTCCTAACAAAGAACAATAGACTGCAAAAACACAACATGCATTAAGCTCAGCATAAATACAGCTTAAAAATAATAAGAAAATAGGACACAGTGTGGGATCCACAACGGTCACATTCCCATAAGCCAAGACTGACTGGGTCTTTGCCAGGCTATTGCCTGGCACTCAGCCACACCAGCTACAGGGTGATGGGGAGTCTCAGAGAATACAAATAGGAGAAAGAGCATGATTCAAGAGTGGCAAAAGTCTAAGGAAAAGATAGAAGTCTCAGAGTGGCTTACTGCAAAAAAGAGAAAGCTAAAAGGTTTAGGGACAGTCTGAAAACTCATGTTAAAGACCCTCATGAAAGGAGTAATCAAAGATCTCTCCCAAGTCTACTGAACCAGTCAAAAGGTCAAGGTGTACGGATTAGGACTGTGTCAATTTAACTCAGCTAAAACTACATTTCTCAGAATTTTTTGCATATACATGTGCTCATGTATGCATGTGTAATTCTGGGAGGAAGGCAAGAGACATTTTTCAGGTAATAAAGAAGAGAGATGTGAAGTAGCAGTTATATGGCTTTTTAGTCTTTGAAGGTCAGAACAGGGCTCGAAGCTCTGGTACAGCTCCTGTCATTGTTGATCCGCTTGCCTACCCTGCTGGTCGGTAGCAGCTCTAGATCCTGCTGGATCTCCTCCAACAACTTCTGTGACTCCGAGGCCAGAAGAGTGTTCAGGTTGCTCAAAAATGGTGACGGCTTTTCATGGTAGACATCCCCATCATCAAAGTTGGAGGTCAGAAGGCTCTTAGAAACCAAGAGAGATTCCAGTACATCTTCCTGGATTCCAGCTAGTACCCACAGCTCCTGGTTTATCATTCTTTCCCAACCTTACATCTGTCTTTCCTCCAAGCCCCTAATCTTGCATGCACTCCTATCAGTGGGACCACCTTGACCACACTCAGAAGGAATAGTAATTTTCCTTGACCTATAATGGTTTAACTACAGCATTCTAGATAACACCATGCAGCTCTGTAGGGATTGGAGCTCAGGAATAGATGTTACAATATTTTGTAATAAACCATCTCTGATACAGAGACCACATGTTTTCATGTTTATTTTCCTGTATATATGAGTCTATACATATATACATATATGTACGTATATACACACATGTATAGGGCTGTAGGTATATATAGCTATGGCAGGCTAATGTGTTAACTTGTAAAGACAGGTGAAATCTCACAGCCTTCTCAGTTTCAGACTTAGCACTTTTTACATGTATTCCTATCATTTCCACATCCTTAACTCATTCAATAAGGAGACATTCCAGAAGAATAATTCCTTCTCCTGATTCCTCTACTTTGTAAGCAAGGCAAAACAAGAATGTGCCAGATTCTTTGCTTTGACTAGAATGAACTTCTAAGAGATTTCTGGGAGATGGGTGACTCCCATCAGTGTTTAACCTTTCCTCTGTTCCATTACTACACTCCACATTAGGAAAGAGCTCTCTATATCCTTTTAGAAAGGTATTCCACAGTACCCTGCCAGAATAACATCATGCCTCACTAAGCAACCTGTGTAAGGGCAAAGAGTGCCCAGCGTAAAAATGAATGGACTATGAATCTCACTTCATTGCCTACCACCTCAGTAACTTTGAGAAGTCATGTAACATTTCTGAGTCTCAGCTCCCTTATATGAAAATTTGAAATACTCATGCTTGTTCTGCATACCTTATAGGGTGTGAGCATCAAAGAAAAACATGTATATGAAAATTATTTATAAATGCAAACGGTATAGGACCCAACTCACTCCAGCTACTGAAAAATATTTTGATTTAGTTAAGCAATAATTTGGTGATCAGCTATCATAGGTATATCTGGTGTGCATGTGCCAGGTATACCAATAAGCTTCTCGGCCGTGACAAGCCCTTCCCTTTTGCCTCCCCATTTCAAAGTCTACTTAATTTCCTGCCTAGACTCTAGTTTTCTCCCACTGTAGGACAGAACCTAACCTTGAATCTCAACTAGCATGACTACAGCCTTCAGACCTTACTAGTTCTTAATTGTCCTTTCTCTAGAGGACTGGATTTTGCTCTCAATATTCTCTAGCTACTTGATGAAGATGAATTTTTTCTCATGAAAAGACAAATTATCTTAGATCATAATATTACACATTCTCCTTACTTTCATTTTGTTTTCTGTCCTGTCTCCATTATAACCATGGTGCCCTACATCTGCATTGGACCTCTACCTTCTATTCTGACATCAAAAAACATTATCTCTTAATATTTGAAAAGCTGTACTTGATTCCCAGTTGAACACTGGATCTTGGATAACTCAACTGTCCCTCATGGGCCAACATTAGAGGTAATGTCCTTTTTCACTTTCCATCTGTGTATCCGTAACACTAATGACCCTAATTTTTTATTTGTCCATTTATTCTCACTTTTTAGTTAACAGGGTCATTACCCTTAGACTTGACCACACAACTTATTTTGGCCAATAGGATATTTGTCAATGCAATAGAGTCTTGAAAAGCACTTATAAATTGCTTTATCTCAGGCACTGTTGTGCCCATGAGAACTTAAGTAGGCTAGCCTCCTGGAAGACAAGAGACATGTGGAGCAGCACTAAGTTGCTCCAGTGATATCAGTCACAGCTGTCCTAGAACAGCTGACAGCAAAGCAACCTCCAAATATAAAAGTCCATCCAAGAAACTAGAGGTAAAATAAATAAACACATTATTTAAGAAGGAAGTGAAAGAGTTTGGGGCTGGTAGTTATGTAGCATTACTGTGAAATAAATAACTGATTCAGAAATCAGTTCACAGAGTGAGGTGTTGCTTTAACAAAAAGTGACATTGGCTGTGTGACTAAGTAATAGGTAAAGCTTAGAAAAATGGAAATGAAACTTGTAGAAATATGGAAAACATTAAGAAAACTCATAAGAGGAGGGAAAATTGGTGATTCATGTTTTTGTAGTGGCAAATTGTGAATGGAGGATAGAAAATATCATTGACAAAATTCTAGAATTCAGCAAAGAAATTTTAAGGCAGAATATTAGAAGTGTCAGCTTGCTCTAACTACCTGTGTATAATAAAGTATTACAAGGAAAAGATGAACTCAAAAAATAACTGGGCAATATGCAAGTTAAACTTAGAATATAGAGGTGCCGTATTCTGCTAATTTAGAAAATAAAACTGTTTTTCATCTCTAGCCTTTTAAGTCAGTAAAATATTCTCAAATTAAGATATGGTCATGGGTAAAGACCAAATTAAGGGGTATCTATGAGACCTTTTGTTAAAACTTATTTGATCATTGAGGAGGTACCTTTTTGGTTCTAAAAAGGGGCTTTCAAGATTCTTAAGGACATTGAACCACATCAATTAAAATGCACAAAACATCAGGGATTAAATATATAGGAGAGAGGCATGTCTTCAAAGAATGTGGAATTGGATTTTGACACATGGACTACCTTATATTAAAAGGAATCATGACTGTTAAGAAATGAAAAGTTGCTCTACATCCCCAACTTTTTGTGAGCAAGAAGCAGGCTAAGAAAGTTGTTTGAAGCCAACATCTTCCAAGCCCTCTTCAGAATTGGCCAAGGAGGAAGAATAAGGACATGTCAGAGGGCAGAGATAAGAGCTGTAGAGAACGATGGACTGGGGAGCCAATCATAGAAAGTAGAATCTAGGTGTAATCAAAACATATTCCCCATTTGCAAAGTGAGTTTGCTCTTGTGACTTGCTTTGGTCTATGGTATTAACAGGTATGGTGCAAATAGAATCCTAAGCAGTACTTGTGCATTGGTGCTTGCTCATTCTTGCCCTCTGCCATCATCATGAGAATGTGTCTGGATCATAGGTAGATATACTTTGCTTCCTCACACAACCAAGACAAGAGAAAGAACAAATTAAAAAAAGAAAAACAGAACTGACAGAAAATTGAACTGTATGGAAGTCTGACAACCAAGTAGCTAAGGAGGAAACAGTTATCCAGGCCAGTAGACAGGGTGGAGATAGGCAGCCAGGTGGAGAGGATGCACAGTAAGGCTGTGGCTGGTGGTCCAGGTGGGAGAAGTGGCAGCTATTGGACCAGGCAGTCCCACATTTGCGTGTGGATAAACCAGGAGGAACATCTCAGGAGCTAAACAGACCATGCATCCCAGGGTTCCAGTGCAAGAAAAGAAAGGCTCAAGACCTCTGGCTGTAAAAACCTGTGAGGGATGTGGCAGTGGGAGAAACTCCCAGCCTCACAGGAGAGTTCGTTGGAGAGACCCACAGGGCCCTAGAAAGTACACAAACCCACCCACCCAGGAATCAGCACCAGAAGGACCCAATTTGCTTGTGGGTAGTAGGGGAAGTGATTGAAAGTCAGCCAAGAGTGGAGCAAGCAGCATTGTTCCCTCTCGGACCCTTCGCCCACAGACAGCGTCACAGCACAGCGACCTGGGTTGCCCTGCCCTGGCAGATACCTAAGGCTCTGCTCCTTCTAACATGCGGAGGCAAAAAACTATGGCCCAAGTGAAAGAACAGATCTAAGTTCAAAAATAAAACTAAGTGATGAACAGATAGCCAACATATCAGCTGCAGTTCAAAACACTTGTAATCTGGATGCTCACTGAATTTGTTGAATATGGTCACAAAATGGAGGAAAAAGTGAAGGCTATGCAAAGTGAAATAAAGAAAAATATACAGGGAACCAACAATACAGGAAAGGAAACTGGGACTAAAATCAATGATTTGGGGCAGAAGGAAGAGATAAACATTCAACCAGAACAGAATGAAGAAAGGAGAATTTAAAAAAATGAGGAGAGTCTTAGGAACCCCTTGGACAACTTTAAATGTCCCAACATCTGAATCATAGGGGTGTCAGAAGGAGAGAAAGAAGAGCAAGAAACTGAAAACTTATTTGAAAAAATAATGAAGGAGAACTTCCCCAATATAGCCAAGGATATAGACTTTTGGGAGATCCTGGAAGCTCAGAGAGTCCCAAAGAAGTTGGACCCAGGGAAGCACGCACCTTCCTTGATTAATTACATCATCCAAGATTAAAGATAAAGAGAGACTCTTAAGAGCATCAAGAGAAAAGGAGACATTTACCTATAGAGGAGTTCTTATAAGACTATCAGCTGATTTCTCAAAAGAAACCTTGCAGGCAAGAGAGGGTTGGCAATAAATATTCAAAGTCATGAAATGCAAGGACCTACATCCAAGATTACTCTATCCAGCAAAACTATCATTTAGATTGGAAGGGAAGATAACGGGCTTCCCAGATAAGGTCAAGTTAGAGGAGTTCATCATCACCAAGCCCTTACTATGTGAAATGTTAAAGGGACCCATCTAAGAAAAAGAAGAAGATCAAAAACTGGACAGTAAAATGACAACAGACTCACAACTATCAACAACTAAAAGTAAAAAAAACAAAACAAAAAAACTAAGCAAACAACTAGGACAAGAACAGAATCACAGAAATGGAGATCAGAGAGGAAGGGGAGGGGGATAATGGGGGGGAAAGGTACAGGGAATAAGAAGCATAAATAGTAGGTACAAAACAGACAGGGGGAGGTTAAGAATAGTATAGGAAATGGCAAAGCCAAAGAACTTGTATGTATGACTCATGGACATGAACTAAGGGAAAGGGGAATGTTGGTGGGTGAGGGAGGGGAACAATAGGGAGAAAAAAATGGGACAACTGTAATAGCATAATCAATAAAATATATATTTTTTTAAAATCAAAGAAAAAGAAAGAATATGCCTGGGTCAGCCTGATGGAAGATGTATGGAAAAGTTCAGAACCATCTCAGTTATTCAAGCTGAACCCATTCCACATCAGCTGGCAGCTAGCCAACCACCTCAAAATAAATTCTTACTTTATTTAAACCAGTGAGTTTTGGAGTAGTTTGTTGTGCAGCATAGTTCTGAAGTAAAAGACCAATATACCGTTCTTCTTGGTTCTACTTGCCTTCCATGTGGCCAAAGTCTTAATGTGCCGCCTACCTTCAGGCACTCTCTTCATGGATATTATTTTTATTAGCATATCAGCATCCTCACTTCTTCCCTCAGAAATTTTGTTATAGATGTATACATGTTTAATATATGAGGTATGTCCAGAAGGCATCCATCCATGTAATATGAAAAATAGAGACATTTATTGAAGAAGATACAGGATACAAGAAACATTGTACATAGGAAAATGATGCCTCAGTAGCCTTCAAAGAAGACACCTTGGGACCTCACACAGTTCTCCCAATCACCATCAGCTGTCCCATCATATTTTCCTGAATCTCATCGAAGGTCTGAAATATCTTCCCTTTCAAAGATGATTTTAGTTTTAGGAAAATCCGGAAGTTGCAGGGCACCAAATCTGGGTGAAGGGAGGCTAAGTCACCTGAGTGATTTAATGTTTTGCCAAAAACTGCATGAGACATGATGCATGAGCAGGTAGGTGCGTTGTCGTGATGAAGCTGCCAATCACCAGTTTTCCATGGCTGCAGCTTTCTGAGTCATCTGAATAGTTTCCACAGAGGGATGTTCAAGCTTAATGCAAAATTTGATGCAGATTCATTGCTTTACTCTTTCAGTCATTTCGAATGCTACAGCAACACCATACATATGCTAACTCCATGGCATCTACTGTCCCCACTAACTAGTATAGTGAAAGTGTCATTGTTCACACATGTGCATCCCAGTGCATTCTCTTTGGCTTCTAGGTTTCATTGATGTCACACAAACCATTCTCATTATATTAATAATGGCTAGACTTTTTCTGGACAGATCTCATATAGCCCTACTACACCACTTTCCTATAATTAGAGGTTTTCTATAATCAAGGTAAACACCTCCCCATGGCCTCCACCTCTGTTACAACATTCTGAGCGTGTATCCAGTTCTAGGTAGTGGTGAGACCTTGAACATGTTGGTGAATCTCTCTAGGTCTCATTTTCCTCATCTGTAAAATACGAATATAGAAACATATTTAAATACAATTTATACTTATTTATTACTTTCTTCATAAACACATCAAATGTGTTTTTATATGTTACCTATTGTCCTAAAATAGAGTGTGGTAAACGTTGTTATTTCCATTTTAAAAATGAGGAAATACAGGGCACAAAAATTTTTCAAAGCTTCCAAAGCCATAAGTAAGTAACAGAATTAAAGTCTTCTTAGCCTTGCTAAAAAAATGAAAACAAAAACAAAAACAAAAAAAACCCCAGAAAGATAACCACAAAAATAAAGAAAACAAACACAAAACTGGTAAATACTTCAGTAGAAAGAAGCCTATGTTTACTCTCTTTATAAGTAAGCATAATTTGTAATATTTGCCAGGAAGGACTGTAATACTCTTGAAATTTGATAGACTTAGAACAGCCTTGCTTGCAAGTGACCATTATCTGTGAATCAGGAATTTTGCCTCAGGCACTTTTCCCCCACTACAGATAACTGAAACCCTGAAGTTGGCAAGCAAGTCCTTTATACCAAACATTGCTCTTTCAACTTGATTGTTCATTCAACACAAATATTTATTGATTATTGTCTATGTGCCAGGCATTGTGCATTCACTCTGCCAGGCATATAACTTAGAGCCGGAGAGTCTGGTATTTGAGTTTTTAAGGCCAAAAATCAAACACTTATGTCTGGCATTTTTTTTAATTAAGTAAACTATTTTTATGCAATAATTGTAGGGTCTTGAAATACAATGCAATTGTTGACAAGCCGGCTGGACTCAAAGAGAAGTTGTGAGATCACCTCCCCCCTACCCAAGTCCAGGCTCTATGACAGGATGATTCTCCAGTCTAATTTTTTCACTTCTATGAGGCTGGAAACCAAGCACAATGTTTGGCCCACAGCTGGCAGTTGTTTCTTCCCACTTGCTTGAATCTCCTAGAAAGCGCATTAAAAACAGGTACCCAACCACACTCTCTCCTCCCAGGAGATGCTCATCCAGTGGGCAGGGGATGGGAGAAAGTTGTCTGTAGTTTTCATGCCCTGTAGATGATTCTTATGCATATCCAGGGATGAAAACCACTCAGTGTGAGCTCTATACATATATGCAATGTATAAAAAATGAATAAACAAATATTATTAAAGCAAATGGCTACCATACTTTCTAAAACCATTAAGTGCACTGCTGGGTATAAATTCTAAAGTTAAGAGAGGAACAGGAGGAAATGTAAGACTAGCATTATGTAAGGGACAACAACACATGCTATACCATATACCATAATAGTATCAAAATACTGGCAAAAATGGTACCAGAAGAGAGAGGTAATATGGAGTCTCTTAGGTTAAAAATTAGAAACTTTTAACATCAAAACATTTCTTAGGTTCTTATAAGACACTATTTATATTTTTTAAATCTTTTTACTAAGAAAATAAATTTAAAAACAAACTCCTATGAATTTATTAATACTTTCAAATTACTTGAATTTTATTAATTTATGGGCCCACCTATATTTGAAAAATATTAATGTATACATATGCAAGGTATTTTTTAAATTCTTACCCAAGGATATGTTTATTGATTTTATTTTTGTTAGCAAAGAGGAAGTGGGAGAGAGAGAGAGAGAAATATCAATGTGAGAGAGAAGCATTAATTTGTTACCTCCCATAAGTACCATGGCCAGACATCACATCTTCCACCTAAGCATGTCCTCTAACCTGGAATTGAACCTGCAACCTTTTGGTGTACAGGACAACATTCCAACCAACTGAGTTCCCCTGGCCATCACTGTGAGACATATTTTTTGTTAGGCTTATAAACAATGTTTAGTGAGTATGTGGACTCAGGAAGTAACTCTGTGACCCACCAGAATTCATGCTCAGCAAATCAGGAACTTCAGATCTGTACCACTTAACAAGACTAGAAAGAAATGTTTACTCAAAAGAAGAAGAGGCAAAATGATACTAGTAGTAAGGAACACTTTAGATGTCTACATAGAGGCAAAATAATTTACTAGGACAAAATGAAAATGTTGGGTTTTTTTTTATGTTGCTACTCCATAGAATAATTACAGTATACAGGAAGGAAGGAAGGAGGGGAGGGAAGGAGGGAGGAAGGAAAGAAGGAAGAAAGACAGAAAGGGAAATTAGGCCAGGCTATGATCCTGGTGTTGAAAGGTGATGAAAAGAATATCTGAGGTAGAACAATTTAATACTTTCTCAGCATAGGCTCAAATTTAAAGTAATACTATCTGGAAGGACATGGCCAGAGAAGAAAAATCATTTGATCATTCAATTTTGGGAAGAGACACTATTATAAAATGATAGCATTGATTAGGGAAATAATATCAAACATGCATAGCTTAAAAAAGTAAAAAACAAAAATCCCATAAGTCAAAACGTTTTTTAATGTATCAAAAAGTGGTTCTCGAATAGAAACACTTTGTGATTAAAAGGTAAAGCAAAAGTGGTTGTCATAGAAAAATGCATCTTATTATTGAATAAATAAACTGTCAATGAAAGACTAGTATTTTATTGTACATGAAGGTCACAGAAGGTCATGATGTAAAAAATGACCTGTTGCTCTGACTGGTCTTCATTCTTTGCTG
Organism: Pteronotus mesoamericanus; assembly: GCF_021234165.1. Classification (NCBI taxonomy): domain Eukaryota; kingdom Metazoa; phylum Chordata; class Mammalia; order Chiroptera; family Mormoopidae; genus Pteronotus; species Pteronotus mesoamericanus. Next base: position 3,307,906 of record NW_026555109.1, read on the forward strand.
CATGGTCCTGAGCTGTTCTCAAGAAATTATTAAAGCCAAAGAAATAAGTAGGTGATAAGATCAGCATTAAACAACACTCAAGGCTCACATACCATAATTTCACTTTTTCCACACATACTTCACAATATTATTGAAGATTTAATAAAGATTACTTCATTTAAGGGGACATATCTAATCTCCTGTAATATGTTCCTATTTATACAGAATTGAAATCCACCAAAATCCCAAAACAATCAGAATTTCCTATCCTTTCTATTCACCAATATTTCCCAAAGCCAATTGCTTTAAAGATTACTCAAGATTCTCCTCTATAAAGAGGGCTCTGTGATGAAATATTTAACAATGTAAAGATTCTGAGAAATTTTACATTTACATCTGTTTATCTATGTTTTTCCCATCATTTCTCAGATATTTTTGACCTCAGATCTCCTTTATCATGTGATATTTATTTACATTCCATAGAAATAATCTTCCATGACACACAGTTTGGAAAACCTTACTAATTATGACCCTGAGTACTTTGAAATTTACTCCTTCTGTCAATAAATATACTGGCTTCAACTATGTGCCAGGAAATAGTCTAGTGCAGAGGATGCTCCAGTGAAGAAGAAGACATTTTCTAGCAGGGAAAAGACAATAAGCTTGTGCTCTAATACATACTCCTGATTATTCCAGGTGGTGTTGAGTGCTATAAGGAAAAAAAATAAAATCATACCAGGAGTAGAAAATGGTTCGAAGGGGGTAGGATGAGACTGTAAATGGGATAGTCAGGAAAGGTTTTCTCTAGAGGTGATATTTGAGATCAGATCTTAATTACGTTCACCTCATTTTAACATGAAATGTATTTTTCTAGTTGTTTGAAAATTAGAAATTGAAAAGCAAAAAGGCAAGATTAGAAATTTTCTTTTAATGAATAAAAGTGGATTAAACAAAGCAATCATTCCCCACTTAAACAAACATGTTTTGTACATGGGTTAAAAACTTGTATCTGTCAGGGATTTCACATCCAGCTCTCAGAGTAGGTGCTTTGGGATGCCTTTGAATCAAAGCCATCAGTGGCAAACCAGGGTTTGCCACATAACCCAGAATCCTGTCCCATCTATTGGCATTGCAACAATCTTTCCTTTTACCCTTTTCTGAACAGGATACACAGGCACAATCAGATGCCTGGTAACTTCTGTATGGCAAACTGACCAAGGATAATCATCTTAGTGGCTGGTAATTAAGGAGAGTAGTAATGTTGGGAAATCAAGTTTGGTAGCACTTAAACTATGAACCACTTTTCACTAGCCTAAGTTCCTACTGATTGCTCATCAAAATAGCTCCCAAAACTCTTGGGAAAGCAACATGGAAGGTTGCGTAAATGCTTTTGTATTATTAAGGTACTTCTTAATGAAATACTTCTCTCCCACAACAACAAACCTTTTCAATCCAGGAAACTGCGTTTACAAGTGCTTTTGGTAAATAATCTTCATAATTATCAATTTTTATTTGTTAAAATGGTATTGAATAACAAAATCTCTCTCCAAAAAGAGGCTCCAAATGATTTTTTAAAAAGCACTAATTTAATGGGAAGCTGTTTTTGTTTTTAATGCCAACATGATTCTGAGATATTAACTTAAACATTTGCAGTAACAGAAGAACATCTTTAAGCAGACAAATGAAAAATTTCTTCTCATTGTGTTTGGTATAGTCAAATTGCACACAGTATTATAAAATAGAAGTGCTTTGTAAAAAACATTTACAAAGCTGCTCTTAATAATAATGTTTGCATATATATAGAAAATCCTTTTTCTCCCAAACAATATTCAATAGACAGCTTTTTAATATTTGTGTAAATATTTGATGTATAATTGTGATTGGAATTGGTAAAAGCTTAACTATGCTTAAGTCTTGTACTAGTATGAATACTGCATACCCACTACATTGGGATCAGTCAGTTGAGTTCACCTAATGTAGTTTTTGAATAATGTAATATGCAACATGTACATAAATAGTGTATATTGGCATTTATCTGTGAAATTTTATATATTTAGAAGTCTCTTCTCCCTCTTAAATTAAAAATAATTTTATTTTTGCCATCTGTAGTGAAGTTTGTGTTGCAGGTTGTTGATAGTATAAAAATGTTATTAAATCTGTGTAGTGAGATATTTTTAGTGTTAAAAAATACAGCATTGTTATTTTTCTTTCTTTTCCATGATCTAACGGATTGTATTTATTTTCAAACCTGTTTATAATTAAATGTTTTCTGTCAAAGGAACTAAAGAAAAGTGCTTTGATGCTAGGCAATTCCATGAATCATCCCAAATTGGGTTTTAACCAGATTGATGAAAGTGTTCCCTGTTTATTTTTTTTCTTCACTATCTGCAAATTTATTTGAGGATGCGGACATGGGGATTCATGCAAACAAAGAGACATGCACCAAGGACCACCTTCAATCTTTAAGCCAAGTATAGGAGACTGAAGATGGCAGTTGAGTAGGTGGAAGCTGAGTCTACTTGCTCCCACCCCCAACTCAGATTTTCAGCTGATCTGCCGACAACCTGAGCAATCAACAGAAACTTGGCTGCTATGAAATTCTGAAGCCAAGGAGCACAGAAGGTGCTTCATACTGTTCTGTGAGAAGATTTTATAAGTTGAAGAGGAGACACCCTGTGCATGGCACCTGCAACAATGGAGAGACCAGAGAGAAATCACAGCTTTGGAGCTCCCTCCTGCCTCAGGGCAAGTGAACTTAGTCTCACACAGGGATCCTTATCCCTAACTGGGAGTGCCGTGGGGGTGGTATACTGAGTCTGGGAGATCCAGGTTACACACACACAGTGAACAGCACGTCTATAGCTGTAACACCAACCTGGACAGCTCCAGATAGGGACTCAGTCTCCTAAAAAATCAGGTTACCACACCTGGGCTGCAGCCAACAGTGACGTTGAGAGACATTTTGCTTTTTGAGGAGGTTGTATGTGTGAAGAAAAAGACAATGACTCGGTACTCTAGTGTGGATACCACAAAGACACTTTTTAAAAGGAACTGAAAACATGGCTGGGCAATCTGGTCTGCCAGCCAAGAGACAAGATTGAGATTGCAGTTATGGAGAGAAATCTAGCAGAATGGGAAAAGCACTTTCCTTTGGTCTGTACTGACCTTCCCTCAGATGCACTGAGCCACACTGGATCTATAGGTATTTTCCCACTGAGACCAGCTGAGCAGAGACCAGAGATTTGTGCAGTGAATGGGGAAGGCCAAAACAAAGCTCTTGCTGAGTAGATTGGGAAAGAAGACAGGTTTCCCCAGCCTTGAGTGCGTGGGTGGTGCCCATACCCTCAGCAGAAGCTACCACTGTTGCTGCTGCTACTGCAGCTGTGAAGAGGAGGCTTGCGGAAAGGGAAAACTGTTTTGTTACCTGTCCTGAACATTTCTCCACCACAAAAAGCTATGCTGGATCTCTGGATCTTTTCCCACTGAATATAGGTGGGCCTGGAGATCAGAAATTTGTACAATAAGGGATGTGCAGGGTCCCACCCAAGCTTAGCTTGCCAGCAAGCCAGAGGTTGCACAGAACAAAGAGTTTCTTCTGCAAGGGCACTGGGCTGGTAGTTAGACAGACAAGACTTGAGTGCCTGGGATTCTTTTCATCCAGGCAGACCCCCTTGCCAGTACAGTCCTCTGGGAGGGGAGGGGCATGTGCATTCTCCTCCTGCAGGATTGCAGATACCAGATCCAATGAAGAAACTCTGTAGAGCAGTCCTGCAAGGATCCCTCCGCCCCCCACTGCTGGATGAATATTCACAGAAGGAAGAAAGAGAATCTCCAAATAAGGCTGTTCTGAACTTTTCTCAACCACATCAGGTCACTCAGGTTCTTCAGGTCCAATCCACTGAAACCAGCTGGGCAGAGAGTTCAGAAATTTATGTAACAATTTCTGGTTTTCTGGACCCTGCTAACTTGGCTCTCAAGCAAACTGGGAGCTACATTAAACAAAGAGTTCTAGACTGTGTCTCCTGCAAAGGCTGCAGGCTAGGAATTGAGCAGCCAGGCACATCCCTTCACAGAGTAAAATCCTCTGGGAAGGGAGGGATGTGCCTGTCCCCCATCTGCAGGGTCGCTGACCCCACATTCAATAGGGAAACTCCCCAGAATCATCCTGCCACATACAAGATTCCCCTTCTGGGTGCATTTCCACAGGAGGAAGAAAGAGAAACTTCAAATGGGGACTCCCACAATGTGACAATTTTGGAAGATAGTGCCTTGGCACAGGACAGAGAGCTTGGTCTCCTGCTGAGGTCTTAGATTGAGAAATAAAGTTTTGTATCCACATGCAGTTTGTTCTTGCCACAACCCTAATGGGAAGCTCTTTTGATCTAAATTCTGAAGTTCAGAGATTCTGAGCCCATCTCTGCAAAGAAGAAAGATGAATATACCCATCCTGAAGAACAGTGAGCTCCCTGAAGAAGCAAGAGCCCAAATCTCTGACAAAAACTGAAGGGGTTGGCTCTGAGTAGGGAATTTTCTCCCCTCACCGAGTGCCCTACAGACTGCAATTCCAACAAAGTGGAAACCTATTAGCCCTATATCAACAGGCTTGGTCTCAGCTTACAGACCTTCATTTAAAGGTTCTGTACAGAAACCAAGCAACCTCAGGGAAGGACAGAGAGGCTGAAGAGGGAGACCGACCACAGGGAGCCTCTGTTCTTATACAGAGATCCCATCAGCTCCAAGCAGGAAGGAGCTGACTCTTTTATGCAAATTAGCCCCTCACATTAAATGAACAGCTAACCTATTAGAAACTACACACTACTGGAAATAATCTGGGACAGGCCAAAATATGTGGCACAGGGGCAAGGGAACACACCCACCTATGCCCATGAAGTCTGAACAGCTCCTCCAAAGGGAGATTCTGGGGTTCCATCCTCCTGATGGCACCAGGAGCCCTCTCAGAAACAGATGAGTCAGTGGCTGGCTAAGACTAGAATGGCAGGACAACAGATAGAGGCAGGTGGAGGGAGTTCCTGCCATGCTTTTGGTCATTAGATAGCCCATCCCTAGGCTTTGGGCTTTTGGTATAAAGTTAGGAGTGCAGAGCAGCAAGAAGAAGACACACCTAGATGCAGCCACATAATGTGGATTGTACCTTCTAACAGACTGCCTAGAGCTAGACAGGGACAGTATCTGACATTGGCTTACACCAGCTTCAGACAACACCAGAATCATAACTAGGAGGAGAAACCAGCAGACAAGTACTAAATTCTGCTGAGATGAATTCCACTTTGTTGTTATTCATTATTTATGTTATTTTTCCTTTGAATAGCTTTTTGTCATGTTTTATTTTTCTTCAACTTTGTTCTTATTTTTTTACTTTTTATCTCAAATCTCATATTTTACTCTTCCTTCTTCTACTCCATTTTTGCTTTCTTCCTTTCCTTTCTTATTTTCATTTTAAATTTTACTTTTCTCTTTTTTAGACCTTTTGTGGTAACTCCTTGCTTCTATTCCTTACTCTTATTATTTTTTCTCCTTTTCTCCTCTCACAATCATTTTTCTTTCCTTTGGCCATCTTATGTTATATTTATTATATTTCTTTCTTTCTTATAATATTCTTATTCTTTTTAGACCTTTATTAATATTTGCTCACTTGTTGATGCAGCTGTTGTTGAGGGATATTTTCTATTTTGTTTCTTTTCTATTTTTTAAATTTGTTTTCTTCTGGAAACACCTGTACAACAGCATATAAGAAGCAATGGGGTTGAAACTCTCAGTCAGCCAGCTGAAGGGAAGAACCCACCAATGTACTGGCCAAAAGAATCCAAACAGAAGTGCAACTGGAAAGCCCACATAAATTGCATAAAGAGCATCCCTGGAACATCTAGCTCAGTAGATCAAGGAGACTGTACCACTGAATCCCACAGGACTCCTACCACTTAAGGCTACCCCATGAATACAGGTAGTCAAAACAGATCAATCTAATATGTACAAACAAACAAAAGAGTCAGCTAAAATGGGAAGACAAAAAAAAAATACCCCCAATCAAAAGGAAAGGAGAAATCCTCAGAAAAGAGCTAAATGAAATCAAGGCAAGCAACCTATCAAACATGGAGTTCAAAGTAATGATTATAAGGATGCTCAAGGAACTTAGTGTGAACTACAAGGAACTTAGTGGGAACTACATCATCATGAAAGAGAGCAAAGACACTATGAATAAGAACCAGATGGAAATGAAGAATACAATATCTGAAATAAATACACTAGAAGAAATTAAAAGTAGGATAGATGAAGCAGGGGATAAATCAGCAAGTCAGAAGATAAGGTAGAAAACATCACCCAGTAAGAACAACACAATGAAAAAAGACTTAAAAAGAATGAAGATAGTTTAAGGGAGCTTTGGTACAACATGAAATGTAACACTATTCTTATCATAGGGATACCACAAGGAGAAGAAAGAGCAAGGGATAGAAATCCTGTTTAAAAAAATAACAGAAAACTTCCCTAAATTGGTGAAGAAAAAAGTCATGCAAGGTTAGGAAGCACAGAGAGTCCCAATCAAACGAATCCAAAGAGGCCTACTCCAAGACACATCCAAGTTAAAATGGCAAAATTTAAAGAGAGAGAATGTTAAAGGCAAAAAGGGAGAAACACCTAGTAATATTCAGAGGTCCTCCAATAAGGCTATTAGCTGATTCCTCAACAAAAATGAAACAAACCAGAAGGAACCAGCATGAAATATTACAAGTAATGAAAAGCAAGGACCAACAAAGACTACTTTACCCAACAAAACTCATTTAAAATGGATGGTGAAATAAAGAGCTTCTCAGATTTTAAAAAATGCTAAAGGAGAACATCTCCACCTAACCAGCAGTAAAACAGATGTTAAAAGGACTACTTTAATAAAAATAAGAAATAGAGAGAGATAGAGAGAGACAAACACAGGTACAAAGGGAAAAAATGGCAATAAATAAGTATTTATCAATTATAACTTTAAATGTAAATGGATTAAATGCTCCAATCAAAAGACATAGGGTAGCTGAATGGATAAGAAAACAAGACCCACATAGAGACCCATTACAGAACAAAAGATTTACACAGGCTGAAAATGAAGGGATGGAAAAAATATTCCATGCAAATGGACATGAAAGAAAAGCTGGGTAGCAATACTTATATCAGACAAAATAGACTTCAAAACAAAGATCATAACAAGAGACAAAGAAGGTCACTACATGATACTTAAAGGAGTAATCCAAGAAGAGGATATAACCCATGTAAACATATATACACACAATATAAGAGCACTTAAATATATGAAGAAAATCTCAGAGGATTTTTAAAAAGAGACAATGATACAGTCATTATAGGGGCTTTTAACATCTCATTGTCAACAATGGACAGATCTTCTAGACAAATAATAACTGAATATTACACAATGAACTAGGTGTGGCATTTATTTGTTGACTGGTTCAAACCTCAGAAGCAGAGGGACAGATGCTAATCTGAAAAATTTGGAGATTAGTTAGTGGAGTAAGTACCCTAAAGTAAGTAGACTGTAGGTTTTAAGTGTTTTAGCTCTTTTTAAAATTATTTTTATTGTTCAAATACATTTGTGTCAATTTCCCTGCCACCACTTTCCTCTGCTCTTTTAGCTCTTTTTCATTTTTATAGTATTTATTGTAGTTTTGTGATGTTAAAACATGTTTTTGGTAGACAATATGGGAAACCCATAAATGTGTGTGGGGTCAGCTTGCTAGGTGAAAAGTACACATCTTCTTTCTTGCTAAGAGATATCCCCCAGCTGATTCTGACTGCCTCTCCCATACCTCTCATGGGTTGTGCTCCCGTTGTAGATAGAGCCCCAGGAGCCATCCTGAAGTACATGTGAATTATAAGGTTTACATTTTTCTCTTGCATGAGACCTTTCCTAAATGTGACTCCTTTCTTCTCACTCTACACCTCATTTTACCTTTGACCCTTAATCTTCTTGGGGCAAAACACATGGGAAAAGAGGACACCAAAAAAGTGCACCAAGGGCAAAAATTTTTCCCTAAGTACCATTGCAGAGCTGGCCCATCCTTCCCTCTTCTTGACAGGAACCTATCTGGGGCTATTTACCGGAGGCAGTGGCCTTTCCACGTGAAGACCAGGCTCTTCCTTCCTTTTCCTCCTTCCCTCCCTCCTTCCCTCCCCTCCTTCCTTCCTCCCTCCCTCTCTCCCTCTGCCCCTCCCTCCCTCCCTCCCTCCCTCCCTCCCTCCCTCCCTCCCTCCCTTCCTTCCTTCCTTCCTTCCTTCCTTCCTTCCTTCCTTCCTTCCTTCCTTCCTTCTCTCTTTCTTTATTTCCTTTGCCATTTAGTCCCCTTATAGCCTCCTACTCCCCCAGCAGTCACCACACTGTGGTCCATGAGTCCTTTTTCTTGATTACTCAGTTCCTCTACCCCCTAACTTACCCTCCATCCCTTAGCTGTCATCCTGCTCTCTGTCTATGGGTCTGTCTCTGTTTTCTCTGGTTAGCTCAATATGTTCATTAGATTTCACATATGAATGAAATAATATGGTATTTGTCTTTTTAAAAATTTTTTGTTCAAATACATTTGTCTCCACCTTCCCGCCACCACTTCCCCCTGTCCCCCTCCCCCACTTCCCTCCCTCAATCCTTCCCCACTTTGGCTTTGTCTATGGGTCCTTTATACATGTTCCTTGACTTGACCCTTCCCTTCCCTATCCCCGCCCTCCCTCCTTCCTTCCCTCTTGATTCTGTTAGTTTCTTTTTCTTTCAGTGTTGCTGGTTATATTTTCCTTGCTTGTTTGTTTTGTTGGTTAGGTTCCACTTATAGGTGAGATCATATGGCATTTGTCTTTTGCCCCCTGGCTTGGTTCATTCAGCATAATGCTCTCCAGTTCCATCCATGCTGTCACCAAGGGTAGTAGTTCTTTTTCTCTTTCTGCTGCATACTATTCCATTGTGTAAATGTATCATAGTTTTTTGATCCACTTATCTACTGATGCGCATTTAGGTTGCTTCCAGCACTTGGCTATTGTAAGTTGTGCTGATATGAACATTGGGGTGCATAAGTTCTTTTGAATTGGAGTTTTGGGATTCTTAAGGTATAATCCCAGCAGTGGAATTACTGGGTTATTTCCCTTAGTATAATATTCTCCAGGTCCATCCATACCATCACAAAGGGGAGATTTTCTTTTTTCAGCTGAGTAGTAGTTCACTGTTTAAACATCCCCTAGTTATCCACTCATCTACTGATGGACATTTGTGTTGTTTCCATATTTGGTAATTGTAAATAACACTGCAATGAAAAAGGTGCTTATGTTCTTTCGAATTAGTGTTTTAGTTTTCTTCAGATTTATAAGTTCTGTGCAGAAAAAGTCACCACTGTTAATATAATGAGAATGGTTTGTGTGACATCAGTGTAACCAGGCAGGCAAGGAGAGTGGACTGGAATGTGCATGTGTGAACAACAACTCACGGTATAGTCAGTGGGAGTAGTAAACACAGTTGAGTATGTGTTCTGTGTGGCTGTCGCATTCAAAATGAGCAAGCAGAGCAGTGAATCTGCATCAGATTTTGCATTAAGTTTGAACATTCCTCTCTGGAAACTATTTGTATGATTCAGAAGGTCGAAGCTATGGGAAACTGGTGATTGGCAGCTTCATCACAATAATGTGCCTTTACATGCATCACACCTTGTGCAGAGATTTTTGTGAAACATCAAATCATCCATGCGACTCAGGCCCTGTACACCCAGGTTTGGTGCCTGGTGTCTTCTGGCTTTTCCCAAAACTAAAATCACCTTTGAAAGGGAAGATATTTCAGACCTTTGATGAAATTCAGGAAAAAACAGTGGGGCAGCTGATGGCAATTGGGAGAACTGTGTGAAGTCCCAAGGTATCTACTTTGAAGGGAACTGAGGTGTCATTGTCTTACTTATAGTTTTTCTTGTATCTTGTATCTATTTCAGTAAATGTCTCTATTTTTCATATTACATGGCTGAACACTTTCTAGACAGTCTTCATAATCCCAGAAGTGGGTTTTGCTGGGTCAAACGGCAGATCCATTTTTAATTTTTGGAGGTATCTCCATACTGCTTTCTACAGTGGCTGCACCAGTCTGCATCCCTAACCACAGTGCAAAAGGGTTCCCTTTTCTCCATATCCTCTCTAGCATATTTTTGTTAGGTTATTTGTTAGCCATTCTGACAGGTGTGAGATGATATCTCATTGTGGTTTTATTTGCATTTCTCTGATGATTAGTGACATTGATGGTCATTTCTTATGTCTATAGGCCACCTGCACATCCTCTTTGGAGAAGTGTCTATTCAGGTCCTTTGACCATTTTTTAAAATTGGGCTGTTTTTTTTTGTGTGTGTGTGTTGAGCTTTTAAGTTCTCTATAAATTTTGGATATTAACCCTTTATCAGATGTATTGGTGAACATGTTCTCCCATTCAGTGGGTTGTCTTTTTATTTGGTTGATGTTTTCCTTTGCTGTGCAAAAACATTTTAGTTTGATGCAGTCCCATTTTTAATTTTCTTCTTTTGTTTCCTCTGTGTGAGGAGATATATCAGAAAAAATATTGCTACCAGGAATGTCCAAGATTTATTGCCTACGTTTTCTTCTAGGAATTTTATGTTTTGGGGTCTGACATTTAAATCTTTAAACCATTTTGAATTCACTTTTGGGCATGGTTTAAGAAGGTGGTCTAGTTTCATTTTTCTGCAACTATCTGTTCAATTTTCCCAACCCATTTATTGAATAAACTTTCTTTTTCCCATTGTATGTGTTTGCTTCCACTGTCAATTATTAATTAACTATAAAAGTGTGGGTTTATTTCTGGGTTCTCTATCTTGTTCCATTTTGCACTGTGGGTGGGAATGCAGACTGGTGTATCCACTGTGGAAAGCAGTACGGAGATAACTCAAAAAATTAAAAATGGAACTACAATGACCCAGAAATTCCATTTCTGGGAGTTTATCCAAAGAAACCCAAAACATTAATTCGAAAGAACATAACCCCCTATGTTCACTGCAGTGTTATTTACAATCATCAAGTTATGGAAGCAGCTAAAGTGTCTATCAGTAGATGAGTAAGTAAAACAACTATAGGACATTTGCACAATGGAATACTACTTGGCTTTAAAAAGGAAGAAAATTTTATTCTTTGTGACAGTATGGACTGACCTGGAGAACATTATACTAAGTGACATAAACCAGTCAGAGAAAGACGAATACCATATGATTTCACTCATATGTGGAATGTAATGAACAAAGTGAACACTCAAGCAATATAGAGACAGATTCATAGAGAGCAGGATGACAGCTAAAGGGGTGTGGTTAGAGGGTGGAGGACCAAGCAAAAAGAAAAAAGGACTTAATGGACATGGACAAAACAGTGCGGTGATTGTGGGTAGGATCAGGTAGGAGGATATATGGTAACAAAGAAATGAAATTAATAAATAAAAGTTCTGGTGAGATAAAATTGGAAAGCCAAGCTTCCTTCATTTTTATTGGTGTATCTCCTTTCTTTCTCCAGTGCTTTTATTCTTGTTACAATCTCACCTTCCTTTTTAATCCCCAGCCTCCATATGACATCCATTTTTCTGGACTTTTAATTTTGTGTCTAGGATCTGGAATTTGCCCTCATCCTTATAGTTACTCACAGTAGGTTGAAGAAAATGAAAGTAACAAAGAGATTCAAGTTCCTATGGGCTAACAGTTTGCTAAGCAGACTTCTTGCTTCTCGTTAATATGGGACAAGAAAGATACTAATTAAACAATTGATAAATTCTTTAAAAGACCCTTTATGCACAGAACTCCCCAAATAATTAAGATATGTTTTCATTTCCATATCTTATTTTCTATCAGAATTTCTTGTGGTGGCTTTTAACCAACAAAGCCACAGCTTTTGACATAAACTCATTAAAATAAATGAGGAGACCACAGGAGAGGGTCCCCAAATGACTGATGTTATATACTGGACAGAAGAGAGAGACCTATACTGAATTCTGTTTATCCTTTCCAGTCTCTAAGCTGTTGAATCAATAAGACCCTGTATGACATCTTAGCAGAAATGACCCATTTTTTTTCCTGGTTGTCTAAACTGAGGTTTGTACCTTACTGAATGGTTCACATACCTTCCAGCTCATATTGGAGTTTCTCTAATATACTATTTGTATTAGAGTGAAAAGAGAACTAAGATGGGGGTGGAGGTGTGTGTGTCTGCAAATAACACCTAGTTCAATTCTCACACTACTTAGAAAATATATATTGGTATCCTCCTTTTATAGATGTAAAAAAAGGTCAGAGGTGCCACATAATTTGTTTGACATCTCACAGTAAGTGACAAAGCTGGGATTTACTAGGGTTCTCTGCTTGGAAAGATGATATTCTTTTCATCTACTGTATTTTGCCATGTGTAATTCCCAGATCACGTTTTCATACACATTATAAATAAGATTATTATGCCCATGGTATGTATTTATTATGCCCATGTACAATACACATCCTTATTTTTCCCTAAAAAATTTGGGCAAGAAAGTGCACATTATACATGGCAAAATATGGTACATCATGCTGTTTATTTGGTTGTAAAAATAATGATTATTAATCTATCCCTTCTCCCACCATATTCACTCAAACAACGTCTGGCTGACAATAGTTGTCTAACAGTTTTTAATTCAATTTTTCATTTTCCTCCCACTCCTATTTGGCCAGTTTTCTTTGTTGAATGCATTCACAGACTATGAAAATTCCCTAAACAATTCTTTCATGTATGAGTGGAATATAGAATCTGTCAATGTTGGCAACTCCCGTAAATTATGTTTTTATACACTATGACTTTCAAATTGGGGCCAATCAACTTGTCATTCATTGAAATGTTTTCAACAGAGATTATGCTGATACATTGGGATGCATATGTCACATTTAGAGGAAAAGTTTTAAAATATGATAATTCTACAACCATCAATTCTTTATCAGCCAAATACAAGATTATTTAGATGCATTGAGTGAGGCTCTTTTGGATCACTAAGCTACTTGTGATTTTTCCCTAGGCTTTTAGAAAATCCTCCAGGAAGGATATAAAAAACAAAATCACATTCTTCTGATAATGCCAAAAATGATTAAATATATTGTAGATATTGGATAAATGGTACTATATTCAATTGTACCAAAATCAGTTTATAAAGGTTCATCTCACACTGTGTCTGAAGTTCTGTAATAGGGTTTCTACCATAAGAAGTCAGACAATAAGCTCCTGATTGAGAGTCCTCTTAAGCAACTGGTTATTCACGGGTAACTGGTTATTTTTCTTGGAGATGAGACCCACATGTATTTGAGGCGCCAGGTGGGTACTGACAATTTATTGTCACTGCAATGTTTCTCATTCTGGAGAAGTCCAAGCTATGGCTATAGAAGGTACCTTGTGCTGGATTGAGCACCATACCATGAGGTCATATCTCAGTCAATGAATGTCTACTTAAATCCAGATTTGTACAGCCAACAATCTTCTCAATATCCCCCCCTAGGTGAACAGCTTATACTCCTCTTGTCTGAAACCAACCCTCTGTTTTTCTTCTCCATATCTGTCCACATGGTTTTATCCCTTTAGTGGTTGGCAATACCATGGTTCCAGTTGCTCAGGACAAAAACTTTAGGACTATCCCTAATTCCTCTTTTTCTTTTACACTAATGTACCCAGTCCCTCAGCATATTCTGTTAGTTTTGTCTCCACAATACATCCAGATTCTAGTCACTTCTAATTACCTCCATTGCCAGCACCTCGGTTCAAGCCACCACCATCTCAAGCCTAGATGACTACAATAGCATACTGGCTTTCCCGTTCCATCCTTATTCGGGAGAGACTGACATAAATCTAGAAGCCTTGTTAGAAACAAGAGGAAATAATGTTTCTCTTCCTTGAAAACTCCCTACTGGCTCCTCATCTCCCTCGGAGTAAAAGCCACTGTTCTTCCAGTGATTTTCCTGGATCCACAATCTTACTTCTGTTTCCCTTCTTGTCTCTGTTACGGTTATCTCCTTCCCTCCCTCACTCTAGTCGTAATGGCTTCCTCATTCTTTGTCTCAGCCACCAAACCTGCTCAACATCGGTCTGGGGCTGGACTTGTTACTAATGTTGCATCAAGTGTCTTCATCCACTGTCTTTTGAGCCTGCTCCAAAAGTCATCTCAGCACCTTCTGGAGAAAGCATAACCCATCCATATAATTAGTCAATGAGACAAATCAGTTTTATTTCTAAAATATGTGTTTAATGAGTTCTCTTTTCATTGCCTTCACTGCTCATAACACCCAATTTACACCCACCACAAAAAATTTATGTCTGGACTAGTACCTTCCAGTTCTGAATTGTCTTTTCTCTTTGCTTGGCTATGTGTCCCAGCAATATTCATATGGCTAATTTCCACACCTCTTTCAAATCTTTATTCAGATGTTTCCTTATCAAGGAGGACTAGCTTGACCATCCTATTTAAAATTACAACCTATGTATTTTTCTACTAGAATTTAAACCCTATCAAAGCAGATATCATTGTCTTAACAAAAACAAACAAACCCTGATGTAGCCTAAGAACTTAGAACTGTGCCTGGCAAAGGTAGTCACTCATTGTACAGTCGTTTAATTAGTAAGTAAATTGGAAAGTCCTAATTCCAGACTGGAATTTGGCATTATAAGACTTTGGTTTAGACTCTTTAATATCCTGAAGTCTGTTTTTGTTTTTGTTTTTGTTTTGTTTATTTTTTACATGCAGAGAGACTAGGATCTCTGCATGTACTTCATGACTTTAGAGTGACTCTCAGTCCTCACTATGATATAATGTGATTAAAGAGCTGCAGAGATCGTGGATGGCACAGGGGGCTCATGCTCAGCCCTGGGGCTGCCCTGGCTATCTGCCCACACACTCAGTATTGCTCCTCTGAAAGATTATCACTGCAAAGTCTTTTTAAATTCTATCTTAGGGGTAATAATTGTAGTCTGACTGAACCAGAAAAAAATGCACCATGGGAGGACTAGGCAGCTGCAGTATTTACATACTTTTGGTAAAAAGTCATTGCTGTGGAAACTTTCCACTTTGCTTTACATGGGTAGCCTTGTGAGAGTGAATATTTGCCAGAATGATATATAGCTAGATTCTTGAAATATTAAAGATCACATCTCATATTATTATGGATTTTGTGATCCAATCTTATGTTAATGATGTGGTTGTGTTCTGAAGCTCAAAAATATTGTTTCTAGGGGTTTAAAAATTTTAAATAAGTTCTTTATTAAAAATACTTGCAGTAGGATTACTTGTTATTTTCTCTGCTAAGTTGTAATTAGAGCAGATTCACCGGTACATAGAATTTTAAAAATCTTATTTTAAAGGGTTCTTCTTCAGCTTAAGTGAGTTTTCTACCTTTATGCATTGTGTTATATGCCTTCATTTGTCCTAATTAAGATTTCTAAGCAGCTTAAATATAAAATAAAAACCTTACTTGCAAAAATAGTAGATATTCAGCTACAAATAAAAAACTTTTTCTAGAGAGGAGAAAAATAATTTTTACTCATCTGTTTATACATTCACCAACTGTCTATGAGGCATCTACTACGTGCCAAATCCTGTATTAAGGAATGAAGAAACAATAGCCTACAATTCCCTCTAGTTCCTATCTTTATTCATGGAGTGTACAGTCAAGTGGGAGAAAGATAAATCAAATAAATAACGACACATAATTTAGTTGTAACTGCGCTAAATGTTACTGAGGAAAAATGGGTCACTGGACAGTAGGATACTTTGGCTGGTAAGGAGAGAGGTTGAAAAACCTTTCCAAGGTAAGTGCCCTTTCCACCTGGGACCTGAAGGACCTAACTAGGTAAGGACAGAGGTAGGGGCTTGCGGGGGGTGGAGATGAACATTCAGATGAATGGGAGAGAGTATGTGAAGATTGTGAAGATCTTGCCATGAACAGGAATGAAAAGAAGAGCAACATGCATGGAATATCTTGGAAAGAAGGAGAAAGGGAATAAAATGGGGAGTGCCAGACCACACAAGGCTTGTAAGATGTGTGAAGAATGCTGGATTATTTTGGCAGTAAGAGAAAAGGTGTCCAGCAGGAGGATGACATAATTGGATTTTATTCATTTTAAAAAGATCATTCTGTGTGATGAGTGGAGTCTGAGCTGGAGGTAGGGTGGGGATGGATGGATAAATGGCAGCTCTTAGGAGGCTTCTGAACTAGTCTAGACATAAATAATATTTATGGTGGTGGTGGTGGTGGTGGTAGGCAGCAAAGATGGAGAGAAAAAGAACCTATTGGACACCTATTTCAGAAGTAGACTGAAGAGTCTTGTCATTGGGTGGATTGGAGGTGTAGTTTATGCTTTCTCCAGAAAGTGCTGAGATAATTTTTGGAGCAGGTTCAAAGGACACTAGGTGAGGACACCTGATGGAAAGAACATCATTAACAGATTCATACTTAGACCAAAGATGATGGATTCAGCATGTGGAGCTGGCTTGTTATATGTGGCCGATGCCTCAGGGATCTAATTACATTTCCTCTTGATGTCCAGCTCACAATGTTGTATTTATGTATCTTTGCTTAAAACTACCAATCTCAGACTTTGCTTCTCTTGTGGTTTCTTACAAGTGGTTATTCAATATGTGTGTGAAAAAAAGGCTGATTCTCTACTGTACCCTAAGAACAGATTTCTAGATCTGATGAGATTGTCTATTTCTTGGGGCAATTTTGATAATTTGTGTGTTTTTAAGAATTTCATCTAGATAATTTCAATTTGTTGAGATGTAATTGTTCATAGTATTCTTTTATAGTCATATTAATTTCTGTAAGGTCAGTAATATTTCCACTTTTTTATGACTTGATATTTTCGCCTTCTTGCATTTTTTCTTCGTCTAGATAATGGTTTGTCAATTTTATTGGTCTTTTAAAAAAACCAACTTTTAATTTCCTTGATTCTCTTTATTGTTTCTCTATGTTATATATTTTTTTATCCTTACTCTGATCTTTGTTATTTCCTTACTCCTTCTGGCTTTAGGTGTATTTTGTTCTTCTTTTCCTAGTTCCTTAAGATGTAAAGTTAGATTGTTGATTTATCTTTCTTCTTTTATTAATATAGGTGTTTACAGCTATAAATTTTCTCTCGGTACTGCTTTTACTACATCTTATATGTTTAAGTAAGATGTGTTTTCATTTTCATTTGCTTCAAGGTATTTTCTAATTTCCTTAGTGATTTATATTTTGATTCATTGGTTGTTTGAGAGGTTTTTTTTTTTTTAAATTTTCACATATTTGTAATTTTCCCGTTTTCCTTCTGTCACTTATTTCTAGCTTTACTCCATTGTGGTTAGAGAAGATACTATAATGATTTCAATCTTTTTAAATTCATTGGTTAAAGCATGACACGGAATATTCTAGGGGATATTCTATGAGCACTTGAGAAGAATGTGTATTCTGTGGCTGTTGGTTAGTGTTCTGTAAATGGATCCTAAGTCTAGTTGGTTTATATTGTTTTTCAAGTTTTCCAGGTCCTTATTGATCTTTTGTCTATATGTTCTATTCATTATTGAAACTAGAATGTGATGAAATCTCCATCTATTATTATAGAACTGTCTATTTCTCCTTTAATTTGGTCAATTTTTTGCTTCATGTATTTAGGGGCTCTTTTGTTTGGTGCATAGATATGAATAATTTTTATATAGTTTTGATGAATTGACACTTTTATCAATATAAAATGTCCTTTGTCTTTAACTTAAAATATATTGTATGTGGTATTTATAGAGCCACCTCAGGCCTGTTTTGGTTACTAGTTTCATGGAATATCTTTTCTATCCTTATACATTCAACCTGTTTGTGTCTTTGGGTCTAAAAAACTCTGGTAAGCATTATGTAGGTGGGTTATATTTTAAAATCCATCTTGTCAACTCTTGGTGAGTTTAATGTAGATGTTTACAACTATTAATTTTTTTCTTAGTAGATAGTATATGCTTTCACTATATCCCATAAGTTTTAGTATGATGTGTTTTCATTTTCATTTGTCTAAAGGTATTTTCAAATTTTCTTAGTGATTTCTTTTTTGACCCATTGGTTTAAACTGATGATGCAAGACTTACGTCTGCCAATTTGCTATTTGTTTTTCATAGGTTTTATATCTATTTCCTCCAATATTGCATTCTTGTTTTTGATTATTTTCCTAGTGAACCATTTTGATTCTCTTTTAATTTTATTTTCTGTATAGTTTAAAATCTATATTCTTAATTGTTACTATAAGAATGGAATTACAGTTGTCATCTTAAATGAATTTATAGCAACTCAGCATGAATAATATGCATACAATAACTCCATTCCTAGCAAGCTCTATACCTCCCTTGATGTTGTTATTCTTACAGATTTCATCTATTTACATTGTATGTTCCTTAGCATATTCTTATAATTATTGCTTTTTAAAATATTTTTCTTTTTAATTATTTTTTATTTTTTGTTCAAATACATTTTTTAAATTAATTTACTTTTCCAAATACATTTGTCTCTGCCTTCCCCCAATCACTTTCCCCTGCCCCTCCCCCCTCCCTCCCTCAAACCTTCCCCAGTTTGGTTTTGTCCATGAGTCCTTGCTATATGTTCCTTCACTTGCCCCCGCCCACCCATCCTTCCTTCCCTCTTGTCTCTGTCGGCTTCTTTTCCTTTCAGTGTTACTGGTCTTATTTTCCTTGCATCTTTGTTTTGTTGGTTAGGTTCCGCTTATAGGTGAAATCATATGGTATTTGTATTTTGCCACCTCGCTTATTTCGCTTAGCATAATGCTCTCGAGTTCCATCCATGCTGTCACGAAGTCTGGTAGTTCTTTATTTTCTTTCTTCTCTGTAGTATTCCATTGTGTAAATGTACCATAATTTTTTGATCCAATCATCTACAGATGGGCATTTAGGTTGCTTTCAGCACTTGGCTATTTTAAATTGTGCTGCTATGAACATTGGGGTGCATAGGTTCTTTTGAATTGGCCTTTTGGGACTCTTAGGGTATAGTCCCAGCAGGGGAATCACTGGATCAAAAGGCAGTTCCATTTTCAGATTTTGGAAGAAATCCCACACTGCTTTCCACAATGGCTGTACCACCAACATTGTGCATTCCCACCAACAGTGTAGTAGTGTTCCCTTGTCTCCACAGCCTCACCAGGCTGTTTGTTTGTTGATCTGTTTATGATGGGCATTGTGACCGGTGTGAGTGGTCTCTCATCGTGGTTTGGATCTGCATTTGTCTGATGGCTAGTGATGCTGAGCATCTTTTAAAATGTCTCTGGGCCCTCTGTTTCACCTCCTTGGAAAAGCATCTGCCCAGGTCCTTTGCCCATTTTTTGCTTGGATCATTTGTCTTCTTGGATTAGAATCAAGTGAGTTCTTTATATATCGTGGAGATCAAACCTTTTTCTGATGTATCATTAGCAAATATATTTTCCCATAGGGTTGGCTCCCTTTTCGTTTTGCTGATGTTTTCTTTAGCCATGCAGAAGCTTCTTATTTGGATGAGGTCCCACTTGTTTATTCTTTCCTTTATGTCCCTTGCTTTAGGAGATATATCAGGGAAAAAATTGCTGTATGGAATATCTGAGAGTTTCCTGCCAATGTTCTCCTCTAGGACTTTGATGGTGTTGCGACTTATATTTAAGTCTTTTATCCATCTTGAGTTTATTTTTGTGTATGTTGTCAGCTGATGATCCAATTTCAACTTTTTGCATGTAGCTGTCCAGCTCTCCCAACACCATTTGTTGAAGAGGCTATTACTGCTCCGTTTTATGCTTCTGTCCCTTTTGTCAAATATTAGTTGCCCATAGAGACCTGGGCTTATTTCTGGGCTTTCTATTCTGTTCCACTGGTGTATGGGTCTGTTCTTGTGCCAGTACCAGATTGTTTTGAGTGTAGTAGCTTTGTAGTATCATTTGATGTCTGGTCTTGTGATCTCTCCTACTTTGCTTTTCTTTCTCAAAATTGCTGCGGCTATTCGAGGTCGTTTAGGGTTCCATATAAATTTTTGAAATGTCCGTTCTATTTCTGTGAAATACATCACTGGTATCCTAATAGGGATTGTGTTGAATCTATAAATTGTTTTGGGGAGTATGGACATTTTGATGATATTAATTCTTCCAATCCATAAGCACGGTATATGCTTCCATTAATTTGTGTCTTCCTTAATTTCTTTCTTCAATGTTGTATAGTTTTATGCGTACAGGTCTTTTACCTCCTTCGTTAAATTTATTCCTAGATACTTTATTTTTCTTGTTGCTATGTCGAATGCTATTTTTTTTCTGATTTCTTCTTCTATTTCATTGTTGGTGTACAAAAATGTCTTTGATTTCTGAATACTGATTTTGTATCTTGCTGTTTTGCCAAATTCACTTTTAGGTTGTGTAGTTTTTTGGTGGAGTCTACAGGGTTTTCTATGTATACTATCATGTCATCTGCAAACAAGGATAGTTTTACTTCCTGCTTTCATATTTGGATGCCTTTAATTTTTTGTCTTCTCTGACCACTGTGGCTGGGACTTCCAATACAATGTTGAAAAGAAGTGGTAAAAGCAGACATCCATGTTGCATTCCCAATCTTAGTGGGAAAGCTCTTAGTTTTTGTCTCTTGAGTATGATGTTGGCTGTAGGTTTTTCATATATGGACCTTACTATGTTGAAGAATGCCCCATTTATTCCCGTTTTGCTGAGTGTTTTGATCATAAATGGGTGCTGTACTTTATCAAATGCTTTTTCTGTGTCTATCAAGATGATCATGCTGTTTTTGTCTTTTATTTATATGATGTATTACATTTATTGACTTGCGTATATTGAACCATCCCTGCATCTCTGGGATGAACCCCACCTGACAGTGGTGGATAATCTTTTTAATGTATTGCTGGATGCAGTTTGCCAATATTTTGTTGAGGATTTTAGCATCTATGTTCATCAGCGAAATTGTCCTGATTTTTGTATTTTTTTTCTTTGTAGGGTCTTTATGTGGTTTTGGGATTAGGGTGATGCTGGCCTCATAGAAAGAGTCTGGGAGTCTTCCCTCCTCTTGCAGTTTTTGAAATAGCCTGAGCAGGACAGGGGTTAGCTCTTCCTTAAGTGTTTTGTAAAATTCTCTTGTGAAACCATCTGACCCAGGGCTTTTGTGTGCCAGGAGTTTCTTGATTACTGCTCAATTTCCCCAGCTGTTATCGGTCTGTTCAAGCTTTCTGTTTCTTCCTCCTTCAGTGTTGGAAAATTATATTTTTCTAGAAAGTTGTCCATTTCATTGAGGTTTTCAAATTTCTTGGCATATAGTTGTTCATAGTATTTTCTGACAATCCTTTGTATTTCTGTGGTATCAGTTGTTATTTCTCCTCTTTCATTTCTGATATTATTTTTTGGGGTCCTCTACCGTCTTTTCTTGATGAGTGTGCTGAAAGGCTTGTCTATTTTATTTATTTTTTCAAAGAACCAGCTTCTGGATTGGTTGATCCTTTGAGTTGTTCTTTTCATCTCTTTGTCATTCGTTCTGCTCTGATCTTGACTATTTCCTTCCTTCTCCTTGCTCTGGGATTTATTTGTTGTTGTTTCTCCAGTTCTTGAAGTTGTAGTGTTAAGTCTTTTATTTGAAATATTTTTATCTTTTTTAGGTAAGCCTGTATTGTTATGAACTTCCCTCTCAGGACTGCCTTTGCTGTGTTGTTCAAATACTTTTTTCCCCACCTTTCCACCACCACTTTTTCCTGCCCCCCTCCCTCACCTCCCTCCCTCAATCCTTCCCCACTTTGGCTTTTTCCATGATATAATTATTGTTTATACATTTGTGCTTTAAATTAAAATAGAAACAAAAGGGGAATTATAAACTAAAATACAATAATACTATATTTCACTGCTGTCATTTTTTTAATTGAATTAAAATAATTGCCATGTTCAAATATGCCTTAAGATGTAAGATATTGTGCATATTTGAGTCATGTCAGCAGTCAGGTTCAGCTGATGGTGAGTAGACATGTAGTTAGCAGTATATTGGGGTCAACAGTTATATATTAATGCAGAATGTGGAAGGTTTTGCTTTCAGGTGCCTACACCCATAATTTTGGCCCTGGCTTTCCCCAGACTCATTTTTTTGCTCTTTTTTTATAATATCTATTTTATTAGTTTGTACTAATATATTCTCATATTACAAAGGGAATTTAGTACAAGAATCTTTCTTTGACATTTGAATTGCCTGAAATAACATAGAACTGTACATAAGAGTAAATCATCATCTAGACAACAACAACAAAGGAAGACAAGTTAAAGAACAAAAAGGTTTCCTCTTTTACAGATGGATTTTTAAATGGATTTAATTCAGTTTTCTTTTTAAAAGCCTCCAAAGAGAAAAGCAGCACAAAACCTAATTAAAATGAATAAAAAATTTGTTTACTAAACTGCTGGTTTCTGGCCCCATTTTCTGTTTTATGCTGTTTTGATTCAGGTTCATTTTTGTCATTTCTTCTCTTGCTCTTTCTGCGGGTGCTTATGCACCACTTCCAGCACTTTCATCATCACTGTCAAATTTAGTTTTTTTTCCCCTGAAACTGTACTCTAGCAGACCCAATCTGGGTAGCTTTATTTCCCTTTCCTTACTCCTTTAAATCTATGACTTTTTTTGCCTTCCATTTGTTTAAAGATTCTTGTTGATCTTCTATGATTTTTTCAATGCTCCTTTTTCCACATCTCCATCTACTACTTTCCATTCATTTCTTTATTCCTTAATTATAGGTTACCATTATTTGCATCTTTGGCTTTATCCAATGTTTTCTTAGCTCTTTATATAGAAGTATTCTCCTGTGACAACATCTATCCATTTTATTTCACCATGATTTAAGAAAAAGATGTGCATTTAAGTTCCCTGAAAGTTTCAGCAAGCAACCAATCTTTTCTCTTAGAGATTTCATGTTCTGCTAACTTTTGTTTTTCCTTTTGCTTTTGTTTAGCCCATAATTTAAATTTTATTTTTTAATCCACACTCAAGGATATGTTTTTATTGATTTGAGAGAGAGAGAGAGAGAGAGAGAGAGAGAGAGAAAGAGAGAGATAGAGAGATGACAGAGAAACATCAATCAAACACTTCTTTTATGCACCCTGACTGGGGCTCAAACCTGTAACATTCTGGTGTATGTGACAACACTCCATTCAATTGAACCACCTGGACAGGGCTACCTTATAATTTAGCTTCTATTTTCCTTCTTTCTCTGCTTCTCCTTCCCCTCCTCTTCCTTCTCATCCTTCTTCTTTTCTCTCTCTCTCTTTTCAAACTAATCTTTGAAAAGTATTAATAGATTTGTGTCTTTGTATTTTGTCCAGAGTTCTCCACAAATTTTTAACTGACTCAGTGTTATTAAATGTTTTGTACAATGTTCTTCTCATCCGCATATTTAGTACTTGGCTTCTACCTTCTAACCATTATTTTATACCATCAAAGGTTGCAACAGGGGGATAACCTTTAATATAAACAGATCTTTTTTTAAACATAATTTTTATACTCGTCAGTCACTTCAGGGAAGGATTGGTTTGGAGATCTTTTTATTTCAGTTTTATATTCACTCATTTCCCTGAGTTCTGCCTTTGATTTGCTCAGTGCTTTTTCTATTACATTGAAGTTTATTTTTAGATAGTTTAACCTATTGAATTTTATCAATGTTTCTAAAAGTACACAGCCTTAATCCAGTTTGATTTTTTTTTTTTTACTTTGTCCCATGGCAAACTGAAGTGTCCAAAATAATACTCAATTTGATTACAGATTTTGACTTCCAGAGAAGCTATTTTTTTCATCATTATTTTCAGCCATTGTGACTATCTTTAAGGTCAGGGTCCTGCAGAACCAGGCCACAGGATCACTAAGAGTAACTGTAGCATCTCATCTTCCTTCTGATTCAATTAAAAACAGAGAGATTTGTGGTTTTATCTTTTATGTTTTTGTTTTCTTTGTTTCCATCCCATTTTCTTTTTATTTCTTAATCCTCATCTTTTTTTCTTCATGGAGAGTAGACACCCAGTCTGCACCTGTGAATGAAGGGGACATCTATGACTTTCACTTGGATATTATCCCTGTTTTGAGCTTCATGCCTCATCTCTGTGTTCCTCAGATGCTTAAATGTAGAGACTTTCTAGAGAATTACTGATTAGTCTGCCACTCCTCTGCTTGTATTCTGGGTTATGGTTTCCTTCACTTTGGTTCATCAGTTACTGAGCCTACATCTACTTCCACAGAATAGGAATTATTGAAATCTCTTGTCAACTGACAAATCCCCTCTAATAATCATTTTATGCTGTGAGTTCTGTCAGTTCCTGTCTCAATAATGTTGTAATGAACAACCATATTATTTCTCAGTGATGTAAAACAACAAACTCCCCAACTCTATGGGTCTACCAGTCAGATGTGAAAGTTCCTGAAATTGTGTTTCAATTATTTTATTCTTTTAACGTATTTTAATTTATTTTTATTTTTTATTTTTTAAAATTTTATTTTAATTTATTTTTTCAAATACATTTGTCTCTGCCAACACCCCCCCCCCCCCCACTTTCCCTTGCTCCCTCTCTCCTTCCCTTCCTCAGCTCTTCCCCTTTGGTTTTGTCCATGAGTCCTTGCTATATGTTCCTTGACTTTCCCCTTCCCTTCCTTTTCCCCGCCCCCTCCTCCTTCCCTCTTGTCTCTGTTGGTTTCTTTTTATTGTTGTTCAAGTACAGTTGTCTCCATTCCCCCCACCACCACTCCCCACACCCCACCCATCCCTGTCTCCCACCCTCAATCATTCCCCCTTTGGCATTGTCCATGTGTTCTTTCTACATGTTCCTCCACGACACTTCCCCTATTTTCCCCTTTAAGGTATTTTAAATTGCCTTCTTTCAAATGTTTCTTTTGACTTTTTTTCCTGCAATTATATTTTGCAGAAAATCCATTTAAAACTAATTTTAAACAAATGTACCCAAGCCTATTTATGTTGCCATTCAATGACCTGGTTTCTGAACCAGGAATAGCTAGACAACTGGATGCATTAACCTCTATGACCACAACCACAGAATTGCATTTTCTAGTAAGTCTTCAAAAATTCTAATGAAGTATCACAAAAGAAAAAATGCTAAATCAGTGATTTTCATTTTGCCTGTGTATGTTTATTTACAACATAATTTCTGAGTAAATAAGAACTCTTTAGCTGTCAGATGGCTTATTGTTTTTTTTTTTTGGAAGCCTCAAGGGCTAGAAAATGTGAGGGCTGGAGAATGTCATGACGTTCAAACAGCTAAAGGTATACCTGAGATCGCTCCAGGAAAATTGAGAAGGTAGTTCTTCCCTGTCAGTACTTACCTGAGGCATGCAGTGTCTCATGCTCCTCCATTATGGAACTCTCCCTTCCAAGGGAGGGAATGTTATTATCATGAATTTCTCAGTGATGGAGGGAACATTGTTAGCCCTCCCATGACCATGTGCATTTTGGCAGGAATCAGGGTCTTAAGCTGAAAAAATGAGGTCACATCATTTTTGGTACCAGCCATGGTAAAAGGACAGATAAAGCAGATGGCTTTTTGAAATATTATCATATTCAGAGGATAGAAACTGAGATAGTTTCAGTTTTTTTTGACTCTGTGTAGTAATTTCACTTTTCAAGTTTTTAAAATAAATTTCACCTTTTTTATTATTTAATTCCTTGATGTCTTATAGGAGCCTTATGAGCTATTTTGGCTAAAAAAAGAGGTCTTGTATTGTTTTCCATAAATAATGCAGCTGTGGTAATGAACATTATGCATTTGACCAAGAATTGCACCTATGGGTTGTATTTTTCAGATTAGTGTTTTATTGTCCATATTCAGTTCATTACTTGCCTATCTTGCTTTTCTCAGCTCTGATTTGTGGGATTCACATTATTTGTCTGTATTGGAAACTTTTTAATAATTGATATCATTCCCATATTCCAAAAGGATTTGAGCAACTCATAATAAAAGATAAAATGATAATAATCTTTTAAAAATAAAAATCAGAAATTAAAAACTATATAGTAGGGACAATATTATAAACAACAGGCTTTGAAGTCAGACATCCCTAGGAAAACTAACTTTTCTGAGTCCTTTTCCCTTTTAGGTAAATTGGAAGTAACAATTGTACCTACATTTTAAGGTTATTGCACCAAACTATTTAGCTTGTTTGCTAAACTATTTACATTGGCACAAATTATAATATATAAGCTATTATTACCACATGGTTAAAAGGATAAATAAATGTACTAAAATTTCAGGCTTCTCTGGTTCCTATGCTTTTACTTTTTAATTACAGTTTCATGGAAGGCCAGGCAAAAATATGGATTCATTAAATAAGATAAACCCTGAAGTTGTGTGCCTGCTTTAGATGTGTGATACCTGTTTTAGAGAATAAGCATATTTGATTTTATTTAATACTCTCAATAATTATATCAAAGATATATTATTTATGCAAATGTGCTAATGTGCTAGTATATTCCATTTATGGATGAATAAATTAAATTTAAGAAATTTAACTAAATCCAGAGTCATCTAAACCCTTAGGTCTAGAATTTGAATCTAGGCCTATCTGATGCCAAACCTCATGGTCTGTCTATGCCAACATTACCTATGTTGCCTAACCCAGAACATTAAGTGAACAGGGGAGCAGAGAATCCACAAAATGTCTAGTTATGCCTAAGTGACCATTGAAAAAAAGGTTTTCATCTTCGCTGACATTGACTGCAGATGTGGTGAGATTTTCCAGTCCCATTTTTCTCTGACCATTTTGTGCTTTTGTGTCTTTCTTCTTCTATGTGGTCTTCATCTTGGACATTTTCTCTAGCTTTTTCAGGATTTAAAGGAAGCAGAACAGTCAGCTGTGTATTCTAGTATCTAGAATATGCTGAAATCCACTGGTAGAACACACATGCATTTAGTTGGAAAAAGAGAAAGCAGATTGTAGTTCTCACTCCTGTGTGTGTGTCACTGGTAGCTTGACTTCCTCCCCCAACTATGGTTTTTAACATTGTTGTTACTTTGTTTTCTTTCTTTCTTGGAAAAGCTCAATTTTTGATATATTTGCCATTGAAAACTCTCCCCTTCATAAACCCATCAATATACCTTACCTTCACCTCCCACCCACCATCTCTTCTCAGTGTCCCTTTAAGGTGACAACATCTGGGCCAAAACTATCTACTAGAGCTTTCATGTCTACCCACACATTCAATAGAGTAATATTATTTCCATTATCTGATAGAATAGATATTATCATAGCAGCATGAAAAATATTCTTTTCAACAGCACTACTGAAGCTCTAAAAAGTATCCTTTTATGTTGAGCCACAACAATAAAATGCATGCCATTTAAATTTATATCCACG
This sequence comes from Pteronotus mesoamericanus, assembly GCF_021234165.1. NCBI lineage: Eukaryota > Metazoa > Chordata > Mammalia > Chiroptera > Mormoopidae > Pteronotus > Pteronotus mesoamericanus. The sequence continues at coordinate 3,335,276 of NW_026555109.1, forward strand.
TGGACCATCTTCCAAGTTTGGTAACAGCACTAAAACTCCCTTTGCATTCTTCCAGTGATTACTTTAAATATTTACCTAGTTGAATGACTTGTAAAAAAGGGGCAAAGATTTAGTGAGCCCAGTGGTGATGGACAAGCCATAGACTGGAAAGAATATTTGCAATATGTACATTAAAAAATGCTCATATGTAGAATACATGAAACAAAAACTAAAAACATAACTTTAAAATAAGACAAGGGCTTAACAACAAATAAAACAGGTAAAAGATTTGAACAGAAATTTTACAAAAGAAGATTTAGGAGTGACCAATAAGCAGATAAAAAGATGTTCAACATTGTTAACCATCAGGGCAATACAAATTAAAACCACAGGAGGTAGCCTTCTATACTCAATAAAAGGGTATTTTTAAAAAGATTGAACATACCCAGTGTTGGTGAGGATGTGGAGCAAATGAAATATTCCTACTGTTGATGGAAATATAAAATAGTATAGCCAAGCTGAAAATAGTTTAACAGTTTCTTAAAAAATTCAACATACACTAATGTACAATTTAACCCCATACCATTTGGTATTTACCCAAGAGATATGAAAACTATATCCATACAAATACTTTGACATGAAAGTTCATAACAACTTTATTTGTAATAGCTCTGAAGTGGAAACAACCTGTATGCCCATTGACAGGTGAATGAGTGAACAAAATGTGGTCTATCGATATAAGGGGATATCACTCAGCAATAAAAAGGATCAAACAACCAATACATGCAACTACATAGGTAAATCTTAAAATCATTATGCTGAGCACATAATATATGTGAGTAACATTCTGGATCATCTTTCATATGAGAGAGAGAAGTAGGAAAGGACATCCTGAACACATAAAATTGGTGGAGTCAGGGACAATAGCTTCCATAGCAATAGGAGACATCACCTCAATAGTGATCTCAATCTAGATCAATAGTGAGAATAAAAGAGGAGGAAAATGGTGGCTATAGGTACTAGTGATGTCTACAAAGTGCAAATGAAGTAAGTGCAAATAAAGTGAGCCTTAGGGACTCCTAGAGTTGTTTGGGGATACATTTTTAGGGTGGCTGGAATTTCTGCAATTGTGAATAGAGATAGAGACAAAATATTCTGTTCATATTGCCCCTCTAATTTCTTCTAGAATGTTCGTTTGAGAAACATGTTTTAAAACACACTAACATGGAAGCAGTCAGCAATAAAGTGTACTTTAAGGAGATAATATTACTTAATAGGTTAAAACAACTTATGAAGATAGTTTATACAGTAACTAAGCAGTAGTCTTACATTCATCAAAAGAAATTTTGTCATATCCATAGATGACTGTATTCATCCTTACCTAAAATTTTTCTGTTTGATGAGAATATTATTAGCATTCTTTATTTCATCTTTCTCATGATCTGAGCTTTTAAAAATCATTTTATTTTATTTTTTGCATAATATAAAATTTACCATTTTATCCATTTTCAAGAGGCATTAAGTACATTCACAATATTGTACATTTTTCACCACTATCCATCCTCACAACTTTTATTTTATCATCCAAAACACTGGATCTCTATACTCATTAAACAATAACTCCCCATAACTTTATTTCTATAGCCCCTGGCAGCCATTATTCTACTTTATGTTGTTATGAATTTGTCTATTTTAGCTATTTCATATAAGTGGAATCACATATATTTATCTTTCTATATCAGGCTTATTTCACTTAGTATAGTGCTTTTAAGACTCATCTGTGTCATAGTATGTATCGGAATTGTACACCTTTTAATGGCTGAATAATTTTTACATATGGCTTTTTTATCCTTTCATATGTTGATAGACATTGGGTTGCTTCCACCAAAATAGCTAATTCTAATCCTAACTCTAACCTTTACCCTTCCCTAATTGGATGGTTTTGTGACTAATGATACTATGAACATTGATTGGTGCATGACTATCTGTCAGTCTCTGCTTTTGATTATTTTGGATCTATACCCAGAGGTGAAATTTCTAGATCATATAGGCATTCTATTTTTAATTTTTTTGAGGAACTGCCAAATCTCACTAGTTTTCAAATAAAATTTCACTATTGCTTGTTTGTCTTCTTCTCACCTTTTAAGGAGCGCTTGACCTCTGCCCTCTCAATTCCCAGGCATATTATAGAGTTGAAGTAGGAGAATTATAAAGTAGAGAGGAGAATCAAATGATGGGGAGAAAATGGAAAAGCTTCCTATTAGCCTTGTTAAACTATAAGTGTCCTTTTGTAAAGGATCATTCAAGTAATAGGCAAAGTGGAAATAAGGCCAAGAACAAAGATGATGTTCATAATAAAGAGCTAGGGTAGGATTGAGGAGGTGAATGTCAGCTGCTTGGCAAGGGAAAGGCACTGGAGCAGTTGCAAGATGTAAAGAGACATGGAGGAAAGACACTTGTTATAAGTGTTACTGCTGTGGCTTGTGAACTGAAATTGCTAATTGTTCTTAGATAAACCTGAGGTTTGGAATTTCTCCTAAGTTTCTCTTGATTTTTGGGTTGGGTTTCCTGGAATTTGATTCTTTGTGGAGAATGAATCCTATAAAGTATGTGTGTATACACACACACACACACACACACACACACACACACACAAATATAATTTTCACCCGAATTTGATAACATAGTTATAGTTTCTGTTCTTATATTAGCAATCCCCTAATATTTCAGTAAATGAAAAAATATATAAAATAAACCACACTCAATTAGAAGCAAATTTCTGAGACTATAACAAAACATTAATTCTTTTTTTTCTTAGGATTTTAGACTACAGCTTGTTAAGTAAATAAATGTAGGTGTGGGAAGATCATTTTCATTGCCTGTATCACAGTGCTAGCCTTTACTGGAGTTGTTCATTTGAATATTTATAAGTATGAATTGGAAACTCACATATTGGGACTTTTTTCTATATATGATGCCAGTGAGAAATAACATCACCATTTATTTGGAAAAAACAGTATGGTGTATGGGATGGAATGAAGTTATGGTAACAAAATATCCCCAGCCCTAAATTGGGCTGTGTTCTGACACATGGTCTGATAAGGCGAAACATTTTAAATCAGTATAGTCCTGAAAAAACTAGGACGTATGGCTGCCTTAGTTTTGGTACTTAAACAGGATCTCTTTACTCAGTTATGATATTTTCAGTAAAGTAAACATCATTACCCTGGTACATTCATGGATTCAGCTACTTCTTAGCACAGTATAGCATCTCTTCAACATACATTTCCAGTCTCATCTTTTGACTCTACGCTCTCTCATAGCCAGATCCATTTCTGTGTGTATGTGTATGTGTTTGTGTGTCTGAGGAAGCAATTCTGCAGAGATAAAAGTGAGTTTTTTGGGGGGATGAGGGAAGAGATCTGAAGGTTTTTGTCTAGCTCAAGATATTTGACAATGGAAGAAATAAAAAAGAGCAACTTTGGTGTAGCTGGGTCAAAGAAAAAGTTTTTATATCATCTCACTTTTTTCTTTTTGATTTAGGGAAGGGAATAACTCAAAAGAAGAATGATTTTTTTTGGTGCCAAAACCTAGGAAGAATTCTGTTATAAAAGAGAAAAAATAATTTTACCTCTACCTTGTAACTTATCTGGGACCTCTTTAACAAAACAAGAGAAGAAAAAATAGAAGTTTATTAACATGTATACCTCATACATACATGGGAGCTACCCAGGGAAATGAAAATGACTATGACTCAAAGAGATGAAATATCATGAGAAGTCAGGGTTCTTTGAAAAAGACAATAACACTGAAGAAAAAAGAAAGCACCAGGAAAAGAGGAAGGCCAAATATAGGATGGATTGACTCCATAAAAGAAGGCATAGCCATGAGTCCACAGGAGCTGAGCAGGGCTGTTGAAGACAGGACAATGTTGTCTGTAGCTGTCTACTGAGGGCTCAGGCTCTGAAGTTTCTTGGGTGGCACAAGACAAGGTCAGCCCTCACCTGTGTTTTGCTTGGACTGCCTGAACTATAAAGCAATCTGAGATGGTTGCTACTTGCACTCAGTTCAGGGATTCCCAGGTGAAGCTGAGCTGTGAATCTAGGCTGACTGCTGCTAGTGCTGGGTCTGGGGCCACTTAGCAAGATGTAAGTGGGGCACTGGAGGCTCACTAAGGCTGGCTGTTGCTTGTTTGAGAGGATTTAGGAAGTTGTGAAGCATAAGCCAAAACCAGCCATTCATATGTAAAAGCAGCTTGGGTGGGCCCATAAGCTGGGTGAGATGGAGTCTCTGAAATCTCCAAGGCAGGACAAACTATGTTAGCCAGGTTGATGGAGCCCCAGATATAGTGCTGCCTGTTGGCTCTGTGGCTCTCTCAGGGGGAGGGTTCACAATAGAGACATTGGCCTCTGCTCCTCCACACTGTTCCCTGTACAACTGATCCTTCACAGAGGGTGAAGGTTGGTGGTCAGTGGTCATAGCCAGCCCCTGCATCTGACTGGACTGGGTAAATCCCTCCTGTTGACCTGCCAACAGAAATCAAGGCTCAATTACAAGAGGAGGGTGTACTAAGCCCACATGAAGAGTGCACCCTGAGGACCCAGCTTGAGTGAGGGGGGAGGGTCTGCCACTGGACCCTAAAGGACACCTAGTACATTAGGCCATGCTAACAAGACAGGGAGTCATAGCAGCTCTACCTAATACATAAAAACAAACACAAAGAGGCTGCCAAAATGAGACAAAAAAAAATGACCCAAATGAAAGAAAAGATCAAAACTTCAGAAAAAGAGCTAAACAAAATGGAGATAAACAATTTATCAGATACAGTTTGAAACACTAGTTATAAGGATGCTGAAGGAGCTTAGTGAGGACCTAAGCAGCATAAAAAAGATCCAGTCAGAAATGAAAGATTAACTAACTGAAATAAAGAACTATTTACAAGGAAATCAGCAGTAGAGTAGATGAAACTGAGAATCAAATCAATGATTGGGAATATAAGAAAACAAGAAACAAGCAATCAGAACAATGAAAAGAAAGAAGAGTCCAACCTCTCCCCCCCGCCAAGATAGTGTAAGAAGCCTGTGGGATAACTTCAAGTTGATGTCAGAAGGAGAAGAGAAAGAGCAAGAAATTGGAAATCTATTTAAAAATATAATGAAAGAAAAAGTTCCCTGATTTGATGGAGGACATTGATATGCAAATCCAGGAAGCTCAGAGAGTTGCAAATAAGACGAATCCAAAGAGGCCCGCTCCATGACACATCATAATTAAAATGACAAAGGTCAAAGACAAGGAGAGAATCTTAAAAGCAGCAAGAGAAAAACAGTTAGTTACTTACAGGGGATTTCCCATAAGATCATCAGCTGATTTCTCAAAAGAAATTTTGCAGGCTAAAAGGGATTGGCAAGAAATATTCAAAGTCCTGAAAAGCAGGGACCAACAGCCAAAATTGCTCCACAGAGCAGATATCATTTAGAATAGAAGGGCAGATAAAAGACTTCTCTGACAAGAAAAAACTAGAGGAGTTCATCATCACTAAACCATTATTATATGAAATGTTAAGTGGACTTATTTAAGAAAAATATCAAAACTACAAACAATAAAATGTCATTTAATACATATCTATCAAAAATTTAATCTAAAAAACTAAGTAAACAACAAGAAGAGACAGAATGATAGATACAGAGAACATTTTGATGGCTGCTAGGTGGGAGGTAGGTGAGGGGGAATGGGTGAAGAGGTGAGGGGATTAAGAAATACAAATAGATACAGAATAGCCATAAGAATGTACAGTATAGGAAATGGAGTAGCCCAAGAACCTATATGCATGACCCATGGATATGAACAATGGTGTGGTGATTGCCTGATGGAGTAGGGGGTGCTTGGTGGTAGGGGACAAGGGGAGAAATTGGGACAACTGTAATAGCATAATCAATAAAATATAATTTTTAAAAAAGACAATGTGTGTAACATTCATAGAGTCACCGGGAGTTGGTGCAAACCCACTGACACAATAGAGCAAAAAGATGACTTAAAATTCAGGCTTAAATAACCATCTTCAGCAAAATTAAAGAAAGAAGGGTACAGGGGAGGCAATTAATGGGAGAGGCCAATAAAGGGGAAGTGACAAGGAAAAGCATAGTAAACAAGGAAAAGGTTGCTTATGGAGATTTAAAGCTCAGCCTTCTCCACTGACAAGATTCTCTTGTGGTTTAGAATTATCCTTCTCTTCAGGATACGGAGGAGACATTTGTGAAAGGAGATTTCCTTTATAAATTTCTCTTACAAAAGGAACTCAGGTTGTTTTAAGAGCTTCTTTTGTGTCAGCTGTTTTTGCAACATAATCCTTATGCCAAACAAACATATTTGGGGTGGCATATTCTGGTTTCCTACAGTATTGAGGAGAGAGAAATTTGAGTGTGTTGGAGGAGGAATGATAAAACCAAGTCTCAGAAACAATGTGAGGATGGGATTAGGGACAAAGGTAGAATGTGTGGGTGTTCAGAGGAGGATCAAGTCCTCTTCTTGAGAAATAGCAGGGCCAGGGAAAAAGGAAATTAAAGTTCTTATAAATGTCAAAATCCAGTCTAGAAAGTTAAAACATGGGAGGCAGATGTGCAGATGGGTTTTGAAAAGAGTGAAAAATGAGCAATGTCAGCAGAGAACATACTTGTGAGACAAAAAAGGTATAAAAGTTTTGCATGACTCTGTAGGGAGTTCCACTAATATGCAACCATGGTTTTATGGTGCAATGCTTTGGAGTTCAGGGTGAGAGGAAGAAAAAGTGGTCAGAAGTGTTGCCCAGACAATGTTCGGCATAGTAAAAATCTATATGGTGAGCAATTCCAGGGTGTTGTGAAGGACCTTTACAAAATATCTCTACCCATGCTCCAGAGTTATTTGGCAGAAATGAGTTGAAGTGGCATGAGACAGACTTATATGTACAACCCATGGACATGAATTAAGTAAGGGTGGTGGTACACGGTGGAGGGGAATAAAGAGGAGAAAAAAATGGGACAACTGTAATAGCATAATCAATAAATATATATTAAAAGATAAAAAATATAAAAACAAGAAAATAAAATATGAAAATAAAAGTGAAGACTAGAGAGTATCCAAGGGTCTAGGGATTGAGTTAGTGGGAAGTGTTTTTGATCCATGCAGGAAGTGGGAAAGATGCTAGGAAAAACCTTTTGTGGCCCCTGGTGCAGATTTCAGGTCTCTCCTAAATTGCAACTCTCTGACTCTTCTCATCTCAGAGTGAGCATTTCATTGTGGCCATAATTTCTCTACCTAAAGCACCTTATAAAACAAAAACTCAGGGTAAACATTTTTTTAAAATGAAAAGTTCTTCATGCTCTATAACAGTGGAACTCATGGTTGTACAAATATGAACTCACATCTGGTGATGCCATCAGCTCCAAGAGTCCCATAACTTTTGGTCCAATGTTCTAAGGCAGAGAAGAGGAGTCCTAAAAAGGTTGGTGACTTCAAATGAAAGATCCTTGTGTCATGGGGAGTCTACAGCTAGAATGGGTTTCTTAACTCAGAAGCCAAGTCCCAACTGGGAAGATGGCGGAGGAGTGAATGGGAGTCATGCTGACCTCCTCTCAAGACCAAACTGGAATTGTGACTAAATAGTGGAGAAATCACCTGGAAAACAATGGAACGATAGAGGGAGAGGAGCCTTGGAGCCGCAGACAGACAGTGGATTCAACTCTCACACATCCCAATGGGTGAGAAGTGTGGTGGAGGCTCTAGAGGGTGGGGTGGGTGCCCATGGGCACCAGCACCAGAGGGACATTGAAATGGCCAGTTAGCTCCCCCTGAGAAGAACAGAGTCTGAATCATAAACAGGGACCCCCTAGACTACAACAGCTGAAACCAGGAAAACACACAGAAAAAACACAACCCCGAAAAGCTTAGGGGCGCTCTCTTCCAGAGATAGGCAACTGGAGATGCAAAGAGACATATAAAGGGTCAATGCAAAAATTTGCAGTGGCAGCCACCCTGCATGATCTCTGGGTAGAGGGGGCAGAAGAGTGGGCTGGTGCCTGGGAAAAGATTGGTGAGGAATACTTTGTGAAGAGAACTGAGACAGTGGCCAGCAGAACCCAGGAGATAACTCACCTCACACTCTGCAGCTACCATCTGGCTCAGGCATAAGGAAATCAATTAACCTGCCTTTTGTGTGCTCCGCACACACCTTGTACACCTGTGGGGGGTGTGTGGCTAAGTGCAGACAAGCTGGAAGAAATAGAGGATCCCTGGCCAAAGGGGCCACAGAGCTGCATAGAGAGCCTTGAGGAGAGACTGGAGACAGAGGAGTTGGGGAAAGAACAGAAGGAGGAACCGGGGAGTCCTGACTCCTTCCCCATTTCATAGTCTCCATTTTGCACAGGCAGGGAGTGTCCTCAAAGAAGCAGAAGGGGGCGCGCAGGAGCCAGACAGCCCGCAAATACAACATGGGTCACAGAAATAGTGGATCCCTGGCCAAAGGGGTCACAGAACTGCCCAGAGACCCCTGAGGAGAGACTGGAAATGGAGGCGCTGGGGAAAGAAAGGGAGGAGGAAATGGGGAATCCCAACTCCTTCTCCTTTCCATAGTCTCCATTGTGCGCGGGCAGGCCATACCCCCAAAGAGCCAAAAGCTGAAAAGCACACAATAGACAGCCCAAAACCACCCAGTGCAGGTGTGCACACACATGACGAGTGGCTGGCGAGGGTGGCGAAGTCTCCCACAAATTGTCGCAAGGGGGCCTGCGAGGTAGTGCACAGATTGGCTAGGGCAGGAGTAAACAGTCCCCCGCGCAGGCCCACGAGTGCAGAGCAGTCTGCAGAAATAGTGGATCTCAGGCTGAAGGGGTCACAGAGCTGCCCAGAGACCTTGGAGGAGAGACTGGAGACAGAATTAATGGGAGAGCCCCGGTGCCAACTTTCTCCCATTTCCTTAGTTTCCATTTTGCCTGGACAGGCGATGCCCCCAAAGAGCCAAGAGCAGGAAAAGCACAAAATAGAACACTCTAAACTGACCAGTCCCGGGACGCCAACATGGCATGGGTGCCAGACAAGTGCTCGAGGTTGGGAGATTAAGTGCCCAGGCAGGTGGGGGATGCTGCAAGGCCAGGAGCGCACTCAGAAAGCCAGTGTGAGAGTGCAGAGTGATCCACAGAAACAGTGGATCCCTGGCTGAAGGGGTCACAGACTGCCCAGAGCAGAAGTCAGACACAGACAAAAGACACCGGTAAAGTTCAAACAAACGACCCAAGGTCATATACCATCAACAACTGACATCATCACAGGCAGGCCTAGAAAGAAAAGTAAAGAAAAAATAAATAAAAATAAAAACAAACAAACAAACAAACAAATAAATAAAAAGACCTGCTTACTACCATAGAAGTTCAATCCACAAAGTTAGGTAATCTAGAAAGCCCAAATGAAGCAGAGGCAAAAATAAATAAATAAATACCTTAATAGACTCTCACAAAAATGGGAAGAAAAAGAAGTCCCAACAAATGAGTGGAAAAGGTGACTCCCCACCGAGAGCTAAATGAAATAGAGGCAAGGGAACTATCAGATATTGAATTCAAAACAATGGCTCTAAGGAAGCTCAATGAGCTCAGCCAGCTCAAAGAGAACTATGAGACACTGCAGAGAAACTATCAGGATCTTACAGCAAACTATATCAACCTGGAAAAGGACATAGAAACTATCAAGAAGACACAACAGGATATGAAGAATACCATTTCTGACTTAAAGAACACAGTAGAAGGAATCCAAAGCAGGCTGGATGAAGCTGAGGATCGAATCAGTGAGATGGAGGAGAAGGTAGAAAAAAGCTCCCAGAAAGAACAAGAAATGGAAAAAAGACTCAAAAAGAATGAAGAGGCATTTAGAGAAATGCAGGACAACCTGAAATGCAATAATATCCATATTATAGGGATACCAGAAGGACAAGAAGAGGAGCAAGGGATAGAGAACTTCTGAAAAAGTAATGATGGAAAATCTCCCCAATTTGAGGAGAGAAAAGATATCATGGACCCAGGAGACACAGGGGCCCCACTCAAGAGGGAAACAAAGAAGTCCATTACAAGACACGTAATCATTAAAATGACAACTATCAAAGACAAAGGGAGATTCCTCAAAGCAGCAAGTGAAAAGGAGAAATTACCATACAAGGGGGTCCTGATATGGCAAGGAGGTGACTTCTCAGCAGAAACACTACAAGCCAGAAGGGAATGGCACCAAATATTACAAGTCAAGAAAAGCAAGGGCCTACAACCAAGGCTGCTTTACTCAGCAAGGCTCTCAATTAAAATAGAAGATGAAATAATGAGTTTCCCAGACAAAAGAAAGCTAAAAGAATACATCTCTACCAAACCAGCACTACAAAGATATGCTAAAGGGACTGGTTTTAGAAGATAAAGAAAAAGAGTGAGAAAGAGAAAAACACAGGTAAAAAGAGAAAAAATGAATAAGTTTCTATCAGTAATAATTCTCAATGTAAATGGACTACATGTCCCAATCAAAAGACACAGGATAGCTGAATGGATAAGAAAACATGACCCACACATATGCTGCCTACAAGAGACTCACCTCAGAGCAAAGACCTACACAGATTAAAGTAATGGAATGAAAAAAAAATATTCCAAGCAAATGGGCAAAAGAAGAAACCAGGAGTTGCAATACTTATATTAGACAAAGTAGATTTCAAAACAAAGGTCATTAAAAGAGACCAGAGGGGCACTTTATAATACTTAAAGGAAGAAGCTATCAAGAAGACATATACATTGTAAATTTATATGCTCCCATAATAGGAGCTCCAAAGTATAAAAGGAAAATCTTGGATGAGTTTAAAAAAGATACAGACAGCAACACACTGATAGTAGGGGATTTCAACACCCCACTGTCAAAAATGGACAGATCTTCCAAACAAAACATCAATAAGGATATTGTGGAGCTGAATGATGCCCTGAATCAAATAGACTTAACTGACATATATAGAACCGTACATCCCAAAGAAGAAAAATATAACTTCTTTTCAAATGAGCATGGAACTTTTTCAAAGACAGACCACATGATAGGACACAAAGCAAACCTCAGCAAATTCAGGAAAATTGAAATAATACCAAACTTTTTCTTGGACCACCAGGGCTTGAAACTGGAAATCAACCTCAAAGACAAACTTCAAAAACTTGCAAACTCATGGCGACTGAACAGTAGACTATTACACAATGAATGGGACAATATTGAGATAAGAGAAGAAATCAAAAAATTTCTGGAAACAAATGAAAATGAACAGACAACAGTCCAAAACCTGTGGGACACAGCAAAGACAGTCCTGGAGGGAAGTTCATAACAATACAGGCTTACCTAAAAAAGATAAAAACATTTCAAATAAAAGACCTAACTCTATAACTTCAAGACTGGAGAAACAACAACAAATAAATCCCAGAGCAAGTAGAAGGAAGGAAATAATCAAGATCAGAGCAGAACTGAGAGACAAAGAGACGAAAAGAACAATTCAGAGGGTCAAACAATCCAGAAGCTGGTTCTTTGAAAAAATAAATAAAATCAACAAGCCTTTAAACAGACTTAGCAAGAAAAAAACGGTGAGGACCCAAATAAATAATATCAGAAATGAAAGGGGAGAAATAACAACTGATACCAGAGAAATATAAAGGATTGTCAAAAAGTACTATGAACAATTATATGCCAAGAAATTTGAAAACCTCAATGAAATGGACAACTTTCTAGAAAAATATAATTTTCCAACACTGAAGGAGGAAGAAACAGAAAGCTTGAACAGACCAATAACAGCTGGGGAAATTGAGCAGTAATCAAGAAACTCCTGGCACACAAAAGTCCTGGGTCAGATGGTTTCATAGGAGAATTTTACAAAACACTTAAGGAAGAGCTAACCCCTGTCCTTCTCAGGCTATTCCAAAAACTCCAAGAGGAGGGAAAACTCCCAGACTCTTTTTATGAGGCCAGCATCACCCTAATCCCAAAGCCAGATAAAGACCCTACAAAAAAAAAAAAAAAAAAAAACTACAGCCAATTTCGCTGATGAACATAGATGCTAAAATCCTCAACAAAATATTGGCAAACCGCATCCAGCAATACATTAAAAAGATTATCCACCATGGTCAAGTGGGATTCATCCCAGGCATGCAAGGATGGTTCAATATACGCAAGTCAATAAACGTAATACATCATATAAATAAAGGAAAAGACAAAAACCGCATGATCATCTTGATAGATACAGAAAAAGCATCTGATAAAGTACAGCACCCATTTATGATCAAAACACTCAGCAAAATGGGAGTAAATGAGACATTCCTCAACATAGTAAGGGCCATATATGAAAAACCTACAGCCAACATCATACTCAACGGGCAAAAACTAAGAGCTTTCCCGCCAAGATCAGGAACATGGCAAGGATGTCTGCTTTCACCACTTCTTTTCAACATCATATTGGAAGTCCTAGCCACAGCGGTAAGACAAGAAAAAGAAATAAAATGTATCCAAATAGGAAAGGAGGAAGTAAAACTATCCTTGTTTGCAGATAACATGATAGTGTATATAGAAAACCCTGTAGACTCCACCAAAAAACTACTCAACCAAATAAGTGATTTTGGCAAAACAGCAAGATACAAAATCAGTATTCAGAAATCAAAGACATTTTTGTACACCAACAATGAAATAGAAGAAGAAATCAGAAAAAACATAGCATTCGATATAGCAACAAGAAAAATAAAGTATCTAGGAATAAATTTAACGAAGGAGGTAAAAGACCTGTATGCATAAAACTATACAACATTGAAGAAAGAAATTAAGGAAGACACAATTTAATGGAAGCATACACCGTGCTTATGGATTGGAAGAATTAATATCATCAAAATGTCCATACTCCCCAAAACAAATTATAGATTCAACACAATCCCTATTAGGATACCAGTGATGTATTTCACAGAAATAGAACGGACATTTCAAAAATTTATATGGAACTCTAAACTACCTTGAATAGCCTCAGCAATTTTGAGGAAGAAAGGCAAAGTTGGAGGGATCACAAAATCATACATCAAACTATACTATAAAGCCACTATACTCAAAACAATCTGGTACTGGCACCAGAACAGACCCATACACCAGTGGAACAGAATAGAAAGCCCAGAAATAAGCCCAGGTCTCTATGGGCAACTAATATTTGACAAAAGGGGACAGACCATAAATGGAGCAATAATAGCCTCTTCAACAAATGGTGTTGGGAGAGCTGGATGGCTACATGCAAAAAGTTGAAATTGGATCATCAGCTGACAACATACACAAAAATAAACTCAAGATGGATAAAAGACTTAAATATAAGTCGCAACACCATAAAAGTAATACAGGAGAACATTGGCAGGAAACTCTCAGATATCCCATGCAGCAATTTTTTCCCCGATATGTCTCCTAAAGCAAGGGACATAAAGGAAAGAATAAACAAGTGGGACCTCATCCAAATAAGAAGCTTCTGCACGGCTAAAGAAAACATCAGCCAAATGAAAAGGGAGCCAACCCTATGGGAAAATATATTCGCTAATGATACATCAGATAGAGGTTTGATCTCCAAGATATATAAAGAACTCACTCGACTCCACTCCAAGAAGACAAATGATCCAAGCAAAAAATGGGCAAAGGACCTGGGCAGATGCTTTTCCAATGAAGAGATACAGAAGACCCAGAGACATTTTAAAAGATGCTCGGCATCACTAGCCATCAGAGAAATGCAGATCCAAACCACAATGAGAGACCACTTCACACCAGTCAGAATGGCCATCATAAACAGATCCACAAACAACAGGTGCTGGCGAGGCTGTGGAGAAAAGGGAACACTAGTCTACTGTTGTGGGGAATGCAGACTGGTGCAGCCACTGTGGAAAGCAGTGTGGAATTTCTTCCAAAATCTGAAAATGGAACTGCCTTTTGATCCAGTGATTCCCCTGCTGGGACTATAACCTAAGCATCTCTAAAGGCCAATTCAAAAGATTCTCTGCACCTCAATGTTCTTAGCAGCACAATTTACAATAGCCAAGTGTTGGAAGCAACCTAAATGCCCATCAGTAGATGATTGGATCAAAAAATTATGGTACATTTACACAATGGAATACTATGCTGCATAAAGAGAAAAAGAACTACTAAATTTTCCAACAGCATGGGTGGAATTATAGAGCATTATGCTAAGCGAAATAAGCCAGGGAGTGAAAGACAAATACCGTATGATCTCACCTATAAGTGGAACCTAACCAAAAATACAAATATGCGAGGAAAATAAGACCAGCAACACTGAAAGGAAAAGAAACCAACAGAGACAGCCAGAAAGGGGGGGTGGGGAAAAGAAGGGAAGGGGAAAGTCAAGGAACATATAGCAAAGATCATGGACAAAACCAAAGTCGAGAAGGGTTGAGGGTGGGACAGGGAGGAGGGGCAAGGGGAAGTGGTGGGGGGAAATCAGAGACAAATGTATTTGAAAAAAATTAATTAATTAATTTTTAAAAACCCTAAAAAAAAAGAAGCCAGTCCCTCATTTCTAAATGTGTTATCAGAAATATCAATATATTTTTATTTCTTAAAAGTAAACATAAAACACATTCTTTTTAGTAATGGAACCATTGAATCAAAACTTATTTTGGCACTTGTGTTATTAGCCTTTGAGTAGCTTTTCACATGGAGCTGGGATTTTATTCACACAAAACCCTTTTGTCACATCGTCATCATCCTTTTCTTCTCTCGCAATTTCTCATATTATATTATACATGTTTTGCATCATTACCCCAGATTGGAGAATTTCAGGCAGAATAATCTGAAAGTTTTGATGTAAAGATAAGCCATTATAGGCTGTTGAAGTCATCCTGAGGCCTTCTTCATTACTTTTCTGCTCATTTTACTGCACTTAACCCACCAGAAAAGGAACTGAATGATAATCAAATACAATTTACCAGTGCTAATGGAGGGGCAAAGAGGCATTGGAAACACAAGATAGTGAATAATAAGAGAAAAATGTAGGAAAAGGACAACATATGCATGCATGCTTTTGAAGTGATATAAATATTATAAATATCTGCCCTAATAATTTTGCAATTGAACTAGGGCAGTCTGTGCCCTGGGATGGGGAAGGTAATAAAGCAAGATCCCCCAGAGACAGTGTACAATTACACATTGGCAGAAGCAGAGAGCTGTGTTAGATAATATATCAAACAGAAAATTGAGAGCTGATTTGTGGCCAACTCCAGTACAAAACAGCTGGTATATTTGAGCCAGACTTGTTTATCATGTTCATTTTCTCACTTAAAAATTTGCCATACTACTTTTATTCTGTGACTTATTTTTGTATGAATCACCTGAAAATAGACCTTATTTTTTGGTGACTTTTGGGGGAAATTTTGAATTTAGTATGGCTCTCAACTTTTACTCCTGTAGAACTGGACATGAGGCTTGGCACATGCCATTCTGATAAATCTTGAAACAAATCTTGACTGTCCTTGAAGGAAAAGACTGGGAGATAGGCTGCGGCTGCCTGTGGGTAAGATACAGCATTCTTTGCATCTTGACATCTTATTTCTATAAAAAGGCATGGATTATTTTGCTAGACTCTACAAATAAGTCAAAATAAATCAAGATCTTCACTCAACCCAAAATCTTCATAGTTTTTTTCATTAGATTTTCTTGGGCTATACACATAGGTGGGACAAAAGGGCAAATGTAGGATGTCAAACAAAGAAACCATCCTTTTTTTCTCTTCTTTGTTTTGTTCAAATACATTTGTCTCCATTTTCTCGGTACCAATTTTCTCTGCCCCAAGCACCCCCACCTCACACCGTCAATCCTTCCCCACTTTGGTTTTGTCCATGGGTCCTTTATACATGTTCATTGGCTTGACCACTATCCTTCCTTTGCTCATTACTCCCCCTCCTCCCTTCTCATTACAGTTGGTTTGTTTTTTTTCTTTCAGTGTTGCAGGTTATATTTTTCTTGCTGTTTTGTTGATTAAGTTCCACTTATAGGTGAGATCACATGATATTTGTCCTTCAACCCCTGGCTTATTTCACTTAGCATAATACTCTCCAGTTGCATAAATGCTGTCACAAAGGGTAGTAGCTCTTTCTTTCTTTCTGCTGTGTAGTATTCCATTGTGTAAATGAATCATAGTTTTTGATCCACTCTTTCACTGTTGGGCACTTAGGTTGCTTCCAACACTCAGCTATTATAAATTACTCTATTATGAACATTCACGTGCATAGATTCTTTTGAATTGGTGTTTTGGGATTCTTAGGGTATAATCCCCGCAGTGAAATAGCTGTTAAAAGACAGTTCCATTTCTAGCTTTTCAAGGAAATTCCATACTGTTTTCCGCAGTGGCTGCACCAATCTGCATTCCCACCAACAGTGTAATAGGGTTCCCTTTTCTCCACCACCTCACCAGCATTTTTTTGTTGATTTGTTTATGATAGCCATTCTGACCAGTGTCAAGTTTTAATTTGCATTTCTCTGATGGCTAGTGATGCTGAACATCCTTTCATGTCTCTGGGCCCTGTGTATGTCCTCCTTGGAGAAGTGTCCATTCAGGTCCTTTGCCCATTTTTAAATTGGGTAGTTTGTCTTCCTGGAGTGGAGTCGTGTGAGTTCTTTACATGTTTTGGAGATCAAACCCTTGTCCAAGGTATCATTGGCAAATACATATTCTCATATGGTTGGCTCTCTTTTGAGTTTGCTGATGTTTTCTTTCACCATTCAGAAGCTTCTTATTTTGATGAAATCTCATTTGTTTATTCTTTCCTTTATTTCCCTTACTCAAGGTGACATATCGGTGAAAATAATGTTGTGTTGAATATCTGAGAGTTTCTGACCTATGTCCTACTGTAGGAATTTTATGGTGTCATGATATATATTTAAGTCTTTTATCCATCCTGAGTTTATTTTTGTGTATGGTGTAAGTTGGTGGTCAAATTTCATTTTTTTGCATGTAGCCATCCAGCTCTCCCAACACCATTTGTTGCAGAGGCTCTTTTTACTCTATTTTATGTTTCTGCCCTTTTTGTCAAAGAAAGATGGGTTTATTTCTGGACTCTCTATTCTGTTCCATTGATCTATGTTTCTGTACTTATGCCAGTACCAGACTGTTTTGATTACAGTGGCCTTGCAATATAGTTTGGCGTCAGGTATTGTGATCCTTCCTACTCAGTTCTTCTTTTTCAAAAAGCTGCAGCTATTCAAGGTCATTTATGGTTCCATATAAATTTTGAAATATTTGTTCTATATCTGTGAAACACATCATTGGTATTTTAGTAAGGATTGCATTGATTCTATAAGTTGCTTTGGATAGTGTGGACATTTTGATAATGTTAATTCTTCCAATCAATGAACACAGTTTATGCTTCCATTTATTTGTGTTTTCCTTAGTTTCTTTCTTTAGTCTTATGTAGTTTTTTGAGTACAGGTCTTGTACCTCCTTGGTTATTTTTATTCCTAGGCACTTTTTTTTCTTGTTGCCACAGCAAATGGGGATTTTTTTTCTTATTACTGATTCTAATATTTCATTTTTGGTGTACAATTTCTGGATATTGACTTTTTATCCTGCTGTTTTGCCAAATTCACTTAGGTTGAGTAGCTTTTTGGTGGAATCTATGGGGTTTTCTATGTACACTATCATGTCATCTTCAAAAAATGATAGTTTTACTTCCTCCTTTCCAATTTAGATGCCTTTTATTTCTTTTTCTAGTCTGATTGCTGTGGCTAAGGCTTCCAATACTATCCTGAATAGAAGTGGTGAAAGCAGACGTCCTTGTCTTGCTCCCAATCTCAGGGGGAAAGCTTTTAGTTTTTGCCCATTGAGAATGATGTTGGCCGTAGGTTTTTCATACATGGTCTATATTATGTTGAGGTATGCCTTCTTCACTACCACTCTGCTGAGTGTTTTATCATAAATGAATGTTGTACCTTATCAAATACTTTTTCCACATCTATTGATATGATCATGTGGTTTTTGTCTTTCCTTTTGTTTATGTGATGTATTGCATTTATTGATTTGCAAATATTGAACCATCCTTGCATCTCTGGGATGAATCCCACTTGATCATGGTGGATGATATTTTTAATGTATTAGTGGATGTGGTTTGCCAATATTGTTTTTGAGGAATTTAATGTCAATGCTCATCAGTGATATTGGCTTGTAGTTTTCTTTTGTTGTTGTTTCTTGATCTGGTTTTGGGATTAGGATAATGCTGACCCCATAGAAAGAGTTCAGGACTCTTCCCTCTTTTTTAATTTTTTGGAATAGTCTGAGAAGGACATGGGTTAGCTCTTCCTTAAATGTTTTGTGAAGCTCTCCTGTGAAACTGTCTGGTCCAGGGCTTTTGTGTGCCAGGAGTTTTTTGATTACTGCTTCATTTGATCAGCTGTTATCAGACTGTTCAGATTTTCTGCTTCTTCATTCAGTGTTGGAAAGTTATACATTTCTAGAAATTTGTCCATTTCATAGAGGTTTTCAAATATATTGGCATATAATTTTTCATTGTAATTACAATCCTTTGTATTTCTATGGTATCAGTTGTTATTTCTCCTCTTTCATTTCTGATATTATTTATTTGGGTCCTCTCCCTTTTTCATCTTGATGTCTCCTTAAAGACTTGTTGATTTTGTTTATCTTTTCAAAGAAACTTCTTTTTGTATTGATCCTTTGAATTGTTCTTTTAGTCTCTAAGTCATTCAGTTCAGCTCTGATGTTGATTATTTCCTTCCTTTTGCCACTCTGGGTTTTGTTTGTTGTTTCTCCAGTTGAAGAGGTAGAGTTAGGTTGATATTTTGAAATGTTTCTAACTTTTTTAGTTCAACTTGTAATGCTATGAACTTCCCTCTCAGGACTGCCTTCACTGTGTCCCATAGGTTTTGGACTGTTGTGTGTTCATTTTCATTTGTTTCCAGAAACTTCTGATATCATATTGACCCATTCATTGTTTAATACAGTAGCCATTGTATTCAGTCTCCATGAGTTTGAATGTTTTGAGTTTTTTTCTTGAGGTTGGTTTCTAGTTTCAGGACCTTGTGGTCCGAGAAAGTGCTTGTGATTTCAGTTTTCTTGAATTTTTTCAGGCTTGTTTTGTGTCCTATGATGTGGTCTATCTTTGAAAATATTCCATGTGTTTTTGAAAAGAATGTTTATTTTGCTTCTTTGGGATGAAAGCTTCTATATATTAGTTAAGCCCATTTGATCTAATGTGTTGTTCAGTTCCACAATATTCTTGTTCATATTTTGTTTGGAAGATATGTCCAGTTGTGACAGTGGGGTGTTAAAATTTCCTACTCTCATTGTGTTGCTGCCTATATCTTTCTTGAAGTCCTCCAAGATTTTCCTTATATATTTGAGTGCTCCTGTGTTGGATGCATATATGTTTACATGTTTATGTCTTCTTGATGGAGTCTTCCTTTGAGTATTATGAAGTGTCCTTCTGGGTCTCTTTTTATGACATTTGTTTTGAAATCTATTGTGTCTGATATAAGTATTGTTACCCCTGCTTTTTTCACCTTTCCATTTGCTTGTGATATTTTTTTCCAATCCTTTACTTTCAGCCTGTGTAGGTCTTTTGTTCTTAGGTGAGTCTCTTGTAGGCAGCTTAAGTGTGGGTCATCTTTTCTGATCTATTCAGCCAACCTACATCTCTTGATTGGGGCATTTAATCCATTCTCATTTAAAGTTATTATTGATAGGTACTTATTCATTTTCTCCCTTTGTACCTGTGTTCCTCTCTCTCTGACACTTTCTCTTCCTCTACTTAAAGCAGTCCCTTTAGCATATCTTGCAGTGCTTGTTTGGTGGAGTTATATACTTTCAGACTTCTTTTGTCTGGGAACCTCCTTATTTTACCTTCCATTTTCATTGAGAGCCTTTTTGGGTAGAGCAGTCTTGGTTGCTGGCCTTTGCTTTTCATGACTTGGAACATTTCTTGCCATTCCCTTCTGGCTTGTAGTGTTTCTGTTGAGAAATCAGCTGGTAGCCATATCAAGGTTCCTTTGTATGTTGCTGCCTGTTT
This sequence comes from Pteronotus mesoamericanus, assembly GCF_021234165.1. Lineage (NCBI taxonomy): Eukaryota > Metazoa > Chordata > Mammalia > Chiroptera > Mormoopidae > Pteronotus > Pteronotus mesoamericanus. The sequence continues at coordinate 3,355,324 of NW_026555109.1, forward strand.
TTCCCGTGCTGCCTTTAAGATTCTTTGTTTGTCTTTGATATTTGCAATTTTAATTCTGATGTGTCTTGGAGTGGGCCTCACTGGATTCCTCTTGAATGGGAGCCGCTGAGCCTCCTTGACTGTGTGACTTTTTCTCTCCTCCAATTAGGGAAGTTTTCCATCATTACTTACTCAAACAGGTTTTCTATCCATTGCTCCTCTTCTTCTCCTTTTGGTATCCCTATTAATTGGGCATAATTATTTTTCATGTTGTCCTGTGTTTTCCCTAACACCTCTTCATTCTTTTTGAGACTGTTTCCATCTTCTTTCATTTTCCTGGGAGCTTTTTTCTACCTTGTCATTCATCTCAATGATTTGATCCTCTGCTTCATCTAGCCTGCTTTCACTTCTTCTACTGTGTACTTCAATTCAGAAATTGTATTCTTCATTTCATCTTGTCTCTTGTTGATTCTATGTCCTTTTCCATGTTGATATAGTTTGCAGTAAGTTCCTCATAGTTTCCCTGTAATTTTTTGTAATTCTCTCTGAACTCACTGAGCTCATTGAGCTTCCTTAGAACCATCGTTTTGAACTCAAAGCTGATAGCTTATTTGCCTCTATTGCATTTAGTTCTCTTTTCGGGGATTCCTGCTTTCCCTTCAGTTGGTAGTGTTTCTTTGTCTTCCCATTATTTGTGAGACCTTTCTTTTTTGCTTCTGCTTCTTAAATTTGTCTTGACTTTCTGAGTCCGGGGTGTGAATTTCTCTGGTAGGACACAGCTGTTTTATTTCTGTCTGGATGTTGAACCCATCTGACCTTAGGCAGTCAGTTTGAGACTTCCAGGAATCTATTGTCTGTGGCTATCTCTTCCAGTTGTTAATCTATTCACTATACACTCACAGTCAGGCTTAGGCACCACAGGGCCTGGGCAGAGTCCCTCCTGAGGGCAGGCATATTGTTTCTTTTGATGCTGTTGCGGCTCAGGGGAATGGTCTGGCTGAGTGGGGTGGCTGCTGTCTTACAGGGGATAAGCAAGAACAGGGATCCTGTCAGCTACTCTCTCAGTTCTCCCCTCAAAGTCTCCTTCCCCAGTTTCTCCTCAGGTGTCTCTAGCCCTCTCTGCCCCGACATTTGCCGGAGCCCAGAGTAAGCGACTGCAAATAAACATGTATGTGCTGACCCTTTAAATGGCTCTTTGTGTCTCCAGGCGCCCATCTCTGACAGAGAACAACCCTGCCCCTTTTTACCACAGGCTGTTATTTGTGTACTTTTTGGGCTCTGGTGCTGTAGGTTGGGGATCCCCATTAAAAGAAACCATCTTTATATTTATATTTTAACTGTAGCCAAAATGTCAACTATATATGACCTTAAGGTTTTAATGCCTTCCAGTGTGAGACAAATCTAAGCATTTCCAGTTTTTCCCTTTTTAAAATGTCCTTTCCTCCCTTTCCTTATCTGTCACATATGGTGTCATGTTAATCCATGACATACTCTTCAACCTTGAAAGATCATATTGAAGAGTCATGGTTTCTTAATATTTGTTTGGTAATTGCCACCTTTCAAAACCTAGTTATTACTGTAGCCAATTAACTTGTTCACTGGTTCATGAAAGCTCTGATGCTTCTATAAGCAATAAAATTAAAGCACGGTCTCTTTTTTAAAAAGCATGGAGAATTGGCAGACTTTCTGTTGTTGCTGCTGTCACCAGTAGCTGTCCTTCATGTCTGAGAAGCCCAAGATATCAGGAGATTTACAGTATCCTTTGATGTTTGAAGAATCTAATTTAGAGCTTAGTCTGTGCATATTTTTGAGAGATTAAGCCAGGTGTTTAGGATAGGGGAATGGTGTTTATATGGAGGAATTCATAGCAGAGAAGATTTTTTTGCCAGGACAAATTTAGTGTAAACTGGTTAGTTCTTAAATAAACCCATTTTTTCTTCCCTCTGAGTCTAGAGTTAGATTACATTTTCCAGCCCTGTTTGTGGCTGAGTATGGCCACATGATTGAGATATAGAGGTCACATTCATACTTCTAGGCCTGGCTCCATGTCTTTTCCTTCTGACTTGATGCAGACAAACATGATAACCTGGGGAACCTGGTATTGAAGATGATGGAGATATATATATACAAAGAGCCTGAGTCCCTGAATCACTGCTCAGATGCAATCAGTCCACTGTTTGGAAATAAGTGTTATGTGAGTAAAATAAACATCTATTCTCTAAAGCCACTAAAATTTAGGATTTTATCTGTTATATCTTTGGTTCTTTCTTAAAAACTCTAAACCAGCATATGCCCAAAATTAATGCCTATTGACAATACTTTGACTCAACCATTGCAAGCAATTTAGACTCATCTTTCTTAGAATAAATCAAATTCTATACACTTGCAAGAGTTATCAATTCAAAATCCTTAACACAAGCATTTTTTTTCCTAAAGGTCAGTTAACATTAGTGATAAGAAGGTCTCAGTGATGAGTGATAAGTGATTAGTGATAAGAATGTTCAAATTACCGTTGAAAGTATTGGGTAAGCATGCTGATCATAGACTAAGATAAATGGGGTCTTTAATTGAGGAGGTAAAATAAATGTATAGAAGTACTATAATAAAGGAACACACAAAAGCAAGGATAAGTAAATTAAGTATATACACTGCGTAAGTTAATGATAAAAACTTGAAAAGTGTTGTTATAGGAGGTTCTAGGAAGTTCTGAGACTTTCCAAAGACACACTCAGAGTCAGGGGCTAAGTCAAGGTGAGAAATCAGTGCTTGTACTCAAGGAGCTGAATTAATTTTGGTTTCCTTCTTAGACTGCTTCAAGCCTGAGGACACAGACAAAGACATGAGTTATACAGAATTATGGTGAGAGTGAGTGTTTTTCACTAGAGGTCTCATGCAGGGATCTCTAGCAGTCTTGCTAGAGATCTTTTTATAAGATTCCCCATATAAACCTTAGCGCTTTCAGGCTGTTTGTATGAAAATTAACAGAGACCAACCCTATGAGAAAAACAGACACTTTATTTAGAGCTTGTTATAGATTGTCAGCCACTGCTACTTGCATTCTACCAGATTCTCAAAGGCAGGCAGAAGACTGGGAGAGCTTCATAGAGGAACAAAGGAAAGGCTCCAAGTGTGCCCTAAACTCAGGCTTTTGAGCTAGGGAAGATGGAGGTGGCTAACTGAAACTGGGCTATCCTGTGGCATTGATTAGGGGAGAATCTTTGGCTTTCTTTGCTTGCAAATGAGGTAAAAAATAGGAGAAGCTGTTGGTTATTAGCTAAGTCCTGTGCATTTGGGGCTGATTGTAGGAAAGTTATTGTTTAGCTTCCTGGATTGTCACTGGAGATAGCAATCTGACTACCTGCAAGTCTGACTCATAGCAGGATGGCTTTCCATAGTGTTTAGTGTAGATAGGGGGTTGCCTTCCAGGGCCAGCTACTGAAGCTTATTAGTCAAAGTTTTATTTGTATAAATGGTCGTCATTGTACATTTGTATATTCAGGCTCTCATATGTTTGTTTGTTTATTTTATGAGTACATTTTCTAAACAAACACCTTCCTTGAAGAAGAAGATGGAAGACCCATAACTCCTACAGTCATATTAAAAAGTCTCCCTCTCAGCTGATTATAAACCTGTCTCTGAGCATGGGTTTCCTCCCTTAATGTCCTTCTTACCTAGGAACAAGTTCCTTTGGCTTCCTGGGGAACATTTCCCATCGAGATTCTGAAGTAAAAGTTATCTCTGCAGTTTTGTTCCCAGAAAGTCTTCATCTTAGTCCTCAAACTATCCTTTTCTGTTTTCTCTGGGGGCCATAGCAACATCATGCAAGATGGTTTATTCATGGCTGCCCCCTTTGACTCAGTCTGAGTGGCCAGGAAGAATATGTTACATTAAAAAAAAGAGAGAAAGGAAAAGGTGAATTAAGATAAAGTTTTGTGAACTGAGTGTGACTATTGCGTATGTATAAATTTGAGCATATTTTTTAACTTATTGATTATTCTGTTTTTAAATCAGAAATGGATCTGGCCAAAAAAAGAAACTAAAATTATTTTACATTTCCTTCATCAAGTAAAGAAAGAGCACCCCCCCCCCCCCCCCCCCCCCCAGTCCATTTAACATTATGAACATTAAAAACACCCTCAAGTATCAGCTCTTTGGAAGCTGAATGTCTAAATTTGCAAAACAGGCAGGCAGGGCATGATTCCTTGTTTCTAACTCCCTGGGGCTCATTTTAAGAGTCTGATAAACCTTTGGTTTGGCTCAGTAAAGGGAAGCTGAAGTGACTGCTCAGAAGAATAGGTAGGAGGCATTCAAATGAGGGCTGTTGTCTGCCAAGATCAAAGCAGCGTTTCACATTTTAAAAAGTCTAAATCATAGACCCTTGGGTAGTTGCAGTACCAACTTGAATCCTATTTGGTCAGAAGTGGCCACTTGAATTGAACAAAGGTTTCTTTATTTCAGAAAGTGCCTCCCACTGGGAGGAAGGAATGTGAAGTAAGGGAGTCCTCTTTTGGAGAAGGACAACTAAGGAGGAAAGTGAGGGAGAGTGGGAAAGACCAAGTCAAGAGTTGGACAAAAGATGTAAGCTAAGGACTCTAGGTTTGTTTTTATTGGCAGTAGGTACTCAGAAGGTCAGTCTGCATTTCTGAATTTAGATTGTGGGAAAACAAGCAAATGTTTTTAAGTCAAAATGTAAATGGTTTACTATCTAGAAGAAGAAACTTTCCAAAATTATCTAGATTATTGGGTTAGAATTTTTCTCTTGTTTGTTTGGCTAAGATTGGAAATTCTAAAGATAGGGACTGGGTGGATGAAGGTGGGTTCCATTTGTGCTGGAGGAGCTGGGAGCAGGCACTACCTTCTCTCGAGGGCATGAGCACAGGTAGTGCCATACCAGTGTTTCCTGCTGTGGTCCTGAGTCTACTTCCTTGGCTTTTCACAAGACCACAGTGAAGGTGATCCAAGTGAAAAAAATCCATGAATGTCCTGAATACTAACTTTGTTGAGTATGGTGAGCAGCTTCTGACAGAGCTTCCAATGATCCCCCTCCTGTTCACATTTTTGCTTAATCCCTTCACCTTGAATGTGGGCTGCATTAGTGACTCACTTCTAATGAATAAAATACAACAGATGAGCTGGGATGTCACTTCTTGATAGGGTTATAAAAGACTGTGACTTCTCTTCTGTTCCCACTCCTCTCTCATCCTCTCACTTACCTGCTTGTGAGGTGGCCTCAGGTGAATAGCCAGTAAAGAGCTCAGGCTCTCAATCCAATGGCCTGCAAATAACTGAACTGATTCCTGACAAAAACTGAGCAAGTTAGCTTGCAAGTGGACCCTTTTCTTGTGAAGCCCTGAGATAACTGCAATTCCTGTCTCTTTGATTTCAACTTGGGCAAGACTCTGAAGGAAAGGCCCCAGCTAAACCATGCCCACATTCCTGAACTACAGGAAATGTCATAAATAAATGTATTATTTCACTGCACCAATCTCCTTCTCCTTGCTTCTGTACATCCTCTTGGTTGCCTAGTCCAGTAGGGGTTTATCTTTCCTTAAAGTTTTCACCTCTTCCTGCCTCTCTAGTCCTATAGCCATAGCCTATTCTAAGGCAAGATTTAAAGTTCTTTGGAAACCATAGGAAAATAGATTAAGATCTCAGACATTTGTAGAATGTCTTCCAGGCACTTGTCCTCATGACCTATCCTTGGTTCTTCCAGTTCATCAAGTCTCATTTGTCTATGAATCAGTTAGATTGCCTTTGACTGCAAGAACAATATCTGAAAAAATAGTAGCTTGTTTAATACAAGATTTATTTTTCTCACACAGTAAGAAGTCTGGAGTTAGGTGGTCAAGGATGTCATTCAAGCAGGCATTGGAAAACCTTGTAAGAGGTCAGAGATTATTTTAGTCTTTGAGTTTCATATAGATTTCTATAACCACTCAGCTCTGCCCTTGTAATGAGAAAGCAGCCATATACAACAGGCAAGTAGTAATGAACAGATAAATAGCAGCCACAGACAATGTAAACAAATGAGCATGGCTATACATCAATAAAACTTTATTTATGGACAATGAAATTTGAATTTGCATATATTTTTCTGTGTCGTAAAATATTATTCTTCTTTTGATTCTCTCCCAGCTATTTAAAATTGTAAAAACCTTTCTTGCAGGTTTTATAACCATGGTCAACAGGTCAAATTTTTTGACCTTCATATTAGTCTCCTTCTACCTTCCTACACTCACATTCTTAGTGCCTGGTTTGGTCTTCATGAACACATCATAACTGCTGCTGCTCTTGTAATTGTTTCTGCATTCCAACCAAAGAGAAAAGAGGAGGAAGGAAGGAGTGTTGCTTAATTCAGATGATCAAAAGCTTTCTAGAACCCCTTAGCTTATTACACAGCAGAACTGTGTCACCTTATTTTAGCTGAAAATGCCTGCAAACCTGATTAAAATTGGGATTCTGTTAGTAAGAAAGAAGAGAAAGAATGGATATTAGAATGGCAAATAGCAGAATTTGCCAAAGTTGAGTTCCTGCTTAACCCTCTCATATGTGATATAGAGACAATGTCCAAATGCATATTTTCTATAATAGCATAGATCTCTTGGATCCTGATTGTGCAAAATATTATTTCTCAGTTTTCCAGTGGTAATTCATGTTATATCAGGACACGTTAGAGAGTTACAGAAATATGACAAGCAAGTATTTAGAAATTTGACTAGTGATTTTTACACTTGATTTTAGCCAAAAGACCAAGAAGCAATTTTATTATTGCCAGAATGTTTCCAATGCATAGGTATACGTGAACATATTTAAAGTAAAAAGTGAAACATTATCTGGTACGTGCAGAATGATTCTTGCTTGAACAACTTGTTATGGTTAATTTTACAAAAGTAGCAACTAAAATGCTTACTGCAGTAGTTTGCAGTTCTTTCCTACTTTGAATCCTTAACTTCAACAAATTCTCTTCAAATGGATTGAAAATTGGGAATTGAGATTATTTTTTGTTATTATTTTTTATGCAAGTTCCACAGAAGTACTTCCTTTAGGAAACCTTTGGAGACGCTAACTAACCCCACAAGACAGGTAACAGTTAGCCTTGTCCTTACACTGTGAATGACTATAGAGAAACCACAGGGCTCTCTGCCTATTGATATTGTCTGAATATGAACAGAACACCAGAGTCTATGGCCCTAAAATTATGGTACTTTCTAGAAAAGAAAGACATTAAATGGCTCATTAAAAGAGAGGACCCTGGCACATTGACTGGGATATGGACATTTAAAAATAAAACTATGAAAAAATAGTATGACAAAGGTATTAAATCACTGGAATATGACCATTGACTTCTGGCCCTCTAACAAGCTGTAGAACTCAAACAATTCACTAATTTCTCTCCATCTGGGATATCAGTTCTGAAAACCTTTCTCTCACTTTCAAATGATAGGAAATAACACATAAGAGTATAGGCTCTGGCATCAGGCAGGTTTGGGTTTAAGGTTTGGTTCTGCCTCATTCAATCTAGGAGAGCTGGGACAAGTGGCTTGATCCTCATGAATCCAAAATCCTCCTACTGTAAAATGGTACTAAAATGGGACTACTTTGTTTCCAGGACAAAAATGAGAAAATATATGTAATGCTTTTAGCATAGTACTTGATAACTAGTAAGCACTCAAAAATATGTCATTTATAATGTTTTTTTTGTAGAATCACATAATTCTTTTACTTAATATTTGCTAAGTTCCTTTATGTAATAATACACTTTGTACATAAACATTTGTATTTAAATCTACAAACTGAGAGTCAGTTTTTCACTAGACAAGCACAGTCAGCCTTCCATTGTATTTTGGAATTTCCTTTCCTAAGAATAGCTAATTTACTGAGTGCTTATAATGAGCCAGGCATTGTTTTAAGCACTTTGCAAGTATTATTTCATTAATTCCTTACACTAACCACACAAGAAAGGAGTGTTGTTGTTCAATGTTAGAAATGAGGAACTGAGGCACAGTGAGGTCATCTTGTCTGAAATAATTCAGCTGGTAAGTAGTGGAATGGGAATTTTAAACCTCTAGGCCAGTGGTTTTCAACTTAGGATGAGTCCCACTCCCAGCCTCCCCAGGGACATATGGTTACATTTTTAGTTATCACAACTCAGTGGAGGGTAATACTGGCATCTAGTGGGTAGAGGTCAGGGGTGCTGTTAAGCATCATGTAGTGCACAGAAAAACTCCTACAACAAGAAATTTTCCAGCACAAATGTCAAGTGCTGAAGTTAAGAAAACTTTCCTGGGCTGTTTCCTGAGCTTACGTTCCCAAAATATTTGTTTATCCAGTGTCCCATTTAAAGACAAAGTGATCATTCTGTGGGCTTCCTCAGGTCTTTTGTGACATTCTGAAAAACTTTAGAAGTAATTAACCTGAGAGTGATTGCTATTTGGTTTTTTGATGAGATTAATTGTGAAATAAATACCATTTAAAATCTAAATATAATATAGTACGGAAAGAAAACAGAAAATGTCTTCCCTTTTGATTAAAAAATAGAAAGTCTCTATGAATGCATGAGGAACTTGAAAAAGAATGCTAGACTGATGCTTCAGTAGAAGTTAGAAATACGTCTGGGGCCTTTGTGGGCACTGACAGTGCCAAAAAATACAGAAGACACAAAGCACATGCCAGCTGTTCCCTAAAGCCCAGAGAACTAGGAAACATGTAAAAGGATTAGCAACAGCCCTGGAAGAAAACCAAAAACAACTTTAAAATAAAGACATAGGTCCAGAAGATCACTCTCATATTTCCTTGGCTAGGATATGTTTCTTCATCCATCCACCATCCATTTGTTATTACTCTTAGATCTCGATGACAGCTGTGAAGGAGAGAAATAAGGTCCTTCCCTCATGGGGGTTATGCTTTTGGATGCGACAGAAGATAAACAGATGAACAAATAAATATATAATTTGATAGCAGATGATGACAAGTGCAATGAAGAGAATAATAACAGAGAGAGATGTTACAGATGCAAGGGCTGATGCTATTTTAGATAGAGTCTTTGGGGAGACCTTTATGAGAAGATTACATTTGAGTAGAAATCCAAATAAAGTGAGAGAATGAGTCACTTTAGTGAGAGAATAGAAGTGGGGGGGCAGGTGTTTCAGAAAGTTATGTATTCTGGAAACAGGAAAGGCTACATTTTTTCCCTCCATGAGAAGTAAGAAGCCCAGTGTGGCAAGATGGAAGTTATCAAGGAGACTAACAGAGGAGATGACTAGCGAGACCAGAATAACAAGGTCTGAAGGGCTGTAGTGGAGAGCTGAGGCTTTATTCCATATCATGTAGAAAGGGGTTGGAAGATGGTGAGCAGGGAAATGATGTGAATGAATGTGTAATGCTTGAAAAAGATCACTTAGGCTGATCTATGGAAAACTAGCAGGAGGGGCAGTAGTGGAAGCACTATGATCCATAAGGGACATGTTTGCTTATGGTCATTATAATAGGTTCTTCTTTTTTCATGAGAGGGCAAAAGCATGATGAAGATAGACTTTGGAGTCCCTCAGTCTTGCATCCAAATCATGGCTGTCAGCCACTAGTTGTGCCACCTTGCCTACCATCTCTGAAACATATTTTTCTTTTGAAATGAGGACATGGATAGTTATCTTACATGACTTTTAAGGAAATTGATTGAGAAATGTATGTCAAGCATATACCATGGTTCCTGGCATTAAATCTTATAGGCAGTTAATAAATGTTTAGTCCATTCCTGCAAAAAACTGGATATTTGTGCCCCTCAAAATTCATATTTTGAAACCCTAATCCACAAGATGATGGTGTTAGGAGGGGGACTTTGGGAGGTGATTAGATCACAAGGGTGGAGCCCTCATGAATGAGATTAGTACCCTTATAAGAGAAATGCAGAGAGCTCTCTTATCCCCCATTCTTTATGTGAGGACACAAAGATAAGATAGTTTTCTGTGAACCAGGAAGAGCTTCCTCACTAGACAATGAATCAACCTTGATCTTGGATTTCCACCTTCCAGAACTGTGAGAAATAAGTATTTGTTTTTTAAGCCACCCAGTGTATGGTATTTTGGTTATAATATCCCAAACAAACTGAGACAATCATTTTTATAAAAAAGGATATGCCTAACCACCACATGTAAAATGGCAACATCCCCTAATATGAGGCACATCAGAGCCCCCTCACTCTATTTCTTTGTAAGCCTCACTAGGAATGGTAGCACCACAAAGGCAAGATTTGTTTCCTTGTGACTGCTATTCCTACTATCTACAGTGGTGTTTGACACAAATACTTATATCTCAATTGGTATCTGATGAATGAAAAAAATTGAATACATTTGTTTGAATATTTATTAAAATGAAGACCTTAGACTTGAACTCTTGACAGTTCCAAATGTTGGTCACACAAAAAGCTTCAACTATTTTCCAATTAGTGCTCAGGGCATGATTCAGCAAGAGGCTTTTTTTACTTATTTGTTACATCAATTATATACATCTTTCCTAGAGTGAATGATCCAGCAGGGTGGATTATCTTGCCTACAGATTGTTCTTTAGACTAGAATAGACCAGAAGGTTTGCTTTCTTTTTAGAATCTCTGAAATTGTTTTAAAGAAATATTTGTGGGTGGGGAGGGGGAAAAAAACCCTTCATTCTTTATCCTCTAGTATGTGAATTTGGGCTCAGGAATTGATGATCAGAAGCAATTCCTATTGGTAAACCTGTTAAGGGAAAGTTTAGGAAAAGAGATACAGGAAGATACTGGAAGTGAGATCCTTATAGGACTTTATAACTTGAAGTCTTCCAAGACACCCCAATTCTCTGATAGTGATAGAAAGTAATACTTCTTGAGTGAATTGATGAATGAAATTACATTGACCATAGTGAAAAATAGGGTCATTATGATCCTGAAGGACAGTTTATTACATAGTTAAAGATGATCTTTTCCCCCCGTCTTTCTCAATGGGTCACTGTTGCCATTAGTAACTGAAACAAGAGTTAAAATGCATGTGGTACATCTGAAATGCCATTTCTTGTCTAAAAGATTAGCTCCATTATAAAGTTTTGGGGAAAATGAGGCCATCTTTCTTGTTTTCTTATAAGTATACATAGTTAAAGTCTTGTAGTCAGTCAGCCAAACAAAAGATTATATAATTGCAGGCTAGTAAAAGCTTGGTTTCTAAGTGTTCAGTGAGCTGATATCATGAATGATTTGAGTGTTGGAAGTATGAATTATTATTTTTTAAAAATTTGACTGGAGGGAACCTCTCATAAGATATATGTAGAGGAGTTTCATGGTTATTGAAATAGTTTCTTTAAATTTCACATATATGTCACAATAGCATGTCATAAAGTCCAATATCCAAGTTACATGATAAAAAGTCATTTTCATAGGCATGATTTTACATGTAATAAGGATAAAATCCTTTAACTTGTTTTTTTGAATATTAAGAATTCAAATGGAAACTATGTTGATATAAACTGCGAGGATGAAATTGTATTTGATGCATCACAGAGTGATTGATGAGACCAGCCTTCTGTTATACCTGAATCAAAGTTCAGTGTAATTGCTATCTTACCTGAATGACACATCTTCACCAACAGTTACTATAAAGAATTCAGGAAGAGTAAAATGTATAGAATTTATGGAACCCTGTTGATCAGTGACATACGAGACATTAGATAAATAAACATAAATGTTTAGCACTTTTTACTTTACAAAGTGTTTCATATTATTAGCTTATTAAACACTCAAAACAATCCTCAGATTTGAGACATATCTTCTGCCCATTTTACAGCTGCTCAGGGGTTTTTAGGAAGGTATTCCAAAATACATCACTTTATGTGCCAGAGCCTAGAATGTTGTTTGTTGTTGTTGCTCTTTTTGTTTTTTTTTTGTTTGTTTGTTTTTTCCTCTACTGTGTCATGCTGCATATATAAGTCTGGCAAGCTCCTTGCTTTGTGCTATATCATCAGCTGTTTAAGACTGGGTATTGCAGATGTTTAATTAAGACGGCAGAAAACACATTATTTCAGGAAGGTGATAAAGTAAATGTTTTTAAATCACTTGGAAACTACTATAGTTTGCTTTTGTTAAAAGGTAAGCTGAGGCATATTAAAAATTTTAAGAGTTTATTTGAGCAAAAATTGATTCTAATTAGGTAGCACCAAACAACAAGTAGAGAACTCAACCAATAGGAGCTTGGGGAAAAGCCTGTATAAAAAAGTGGTGGAAGCAAAGTAAAGAAATTATTTGATTCACTAAAATGATCTCAGGAGCCATAAATATAGCAATTTCAATAATAATTACTATTGCAGTTAGTTATAAGTGACTTACATTAACTGATTTATAAGGAAAAAGACATAAAGAATGAAAAGGAAAATGGTGGAGGAGTGAATGGGAGTCATGTTGACCTCCTCCCAAGACCAAACTGGAATTGCGACTAAATAGTGGAGTAATCACCTGGAAAACAATGGAACGATAGAGGGAGAGGAGCCTTGGAGCCGCGACAGACAGTGGATTCAACTCTCACACATCCCAATGGGTGAGAAATGTGGTAGAGGCTCAAGAGGGTGGGCTGGGCACCCACGGGCACCAGCACCAGAAGGACATTGAAACGGCCAGTTAGCTCCCCCTAAGAACGGGGTCTGAATCAGAAACAGGGACCTCTAAACTACAGTAGCTAAAGCCAGAAAACACACAGACAAAACATAACCCCGAAAAGCTTAGGGGTGCTCTCTGCCAGAGACAGGAGGCTGGGGATGCAAATAGATATTTAAAGGGCCAACACAAAAATTGCAGTGGCAGCCACCCTCTTTGATCTCTGGGTAGAGGCGGCAGCAGAGTGGGTAGGTGACTGGGAAAAGATTGGTGAGGAAAACTTTGTGAAGAGAACTGAGACAGCGGCCATTGAAGCCCCAGTGATAACACACCTCCCACTCTGCAGCTACCATCTTGCTCAGGCATAAGAGAATCAATTAACCTGCCTTTTGTGCGCTACACACACAGCTTGTGCGCATGTGAGCTGGGGGGCTAAGTGCAGACAAGTTGGAAGAAATAGAGGATCCCTGGCCAAAGGAGTCACACAGCTGCATTGAGAGCCTTGAGGAGAGACTGGAGACGGAGGCATTGGGGAAAGAACGGGGAGTCCTGACTCCCTCTCCATTCCATATTCTCCATTTGGGGCAAGCAGGGTACGTCCCCAAAGAGGCAGAAGCAGGGCGTGCAGGAACCAGACTGCCGGCGATTGCAACACGGCCTGCACAAATAGTGGATACTTGGCTGAAGGGGTCACAGAACTGCCCAGAGACCCCTGAATAAAGGCTGGAGACAGAGGTTTTGGGGAAAGAATGGGAGGAGGAACTGGGGAGTCCCGACTCCTTTCCGTAGTCTCCATTGTGCGGGAACAGGCCACACCCACAAAGAGCCAAAAGCTTAAAAGCACACAATAGACAGTCCCAAAAACCCAGTGCAGGCGCGCACACTCATCCAAGTAGCCAGCGAGGGTTGGCGAGCATGCGTGTGGACACGCGCGGGCTGACAAGGGCTCGCATGGGCTGGCAAGGCCTCCCAAAGGTTGGCACCCATGGGACCTGCGCAGATCGGTGAGGACAGGTGTAAATCGACCCACCGGTCGCGAGTGCAGAGCAGGCCACAGAAATAGTGGATCCCGGGCTGAAGGGGTTACAGAGCTACCCAGAGACCCTGGAGGAGAGACTGGAGACCCAATTAACGGGAGAGCCCCTGTGCTGACTTCCTCCCATTTCTTTAGTCTCCATTTTGCCTGGACAGGCAATGCCCCCAAAGAGCCAAAAGCAGGGAAAACTCAATAGAAGACCCTAAACTGACCAGTCCAGGGGCGCCCACTGGGCGCGGGTGCTAGAGGAGTGCACAGGTTGGGCAAATAAGCGCCCAAGGGGGCTGGAGATCTGTCGGGCCCGAATCCTGTAGGGCCAGGCAGCGCGCTCAAGGAGAGTGCTAGAGAGTGCAAAGCAATTCACAGAAATAGTGGATCCCTGGCTGAAGGGGTCACAGAGCTGCCCAAAGCAGGTGTAAGACACAGGCAATAGACTCCTGTAAAGCTCAAACAAATGACCCAATGTCACATAGGGCCAAAAACTGACATCATCAGAGGCAGGCCCAGAAAAAAAACTAAAGAAAAATAAATAAACAAACAAACAAACAAACAAATAAAAAGACCTGTCTACTACCATAGAAGTTTAATTAAAAAAGTTAGGAAATCTAGACGGCTCAATTGAAGCAGAAGCAAAAATAAATAAATAAATTAATTAATTAATAAATAACAGACTCTCACAAAAATGGGAAGAAACAGTTCTCCCTAAATGAGTGGAAAAGAAGAATCCCCACAGAGAGAGCTAAATGAAATAGAGGCAAGGGAACTATCAGATATTGAATTCAAAACAATGGTTCTAAGGAAGCTCAATGAGCTCAGCCAGATCAAAGATAACTATAAGAAACCGCAGAGAAACTATCAGGATCTTACAGGAAACTATATCAGCCTGGAAAAGGACATAGAAACTATGAAGAAGACACAAGAGGATATGAAGAATACCATTTCTGAATTGAAGAACACAGTAGAAGGAATCCAAAGCAGGCTGGATGATGCCGAGGATTGAACCAGTGAGATGGAGGATAAATTAGACAAAAGTTCCCAGAAAGAACAAGAAATGGAAAAAAGACTCAAAAAGAATGAAGAGGTATTTAGGGAAATGCAGGACAACCTGAAACGCAATAATATTCGCATAATAGGGATACCAGAAGGAGAAGAAGAGGACCAAGGGATAGAGAACCTCTTTGAAAAGTAATGATGGAAATTTTCCCCAATTTGAGGAGAGAAAGGGTCTCATGGATCAATAAGGCACAGAGGACCCCATTCAAGAGGGTCCCAAAGAAGTTCACTCCAAAACACATCATCATTAAAATGGCAACTATCAAAGACAAAGAGAGAATCCTCAAGGCAGCAAGGGAAAGGGAGAAATTAACATAAAAGGGGGCCCCAATACCACTAGGAGCTGACTTCTCAACAGAAACACTACAAGCCAGAAGGGAACGGCAACAAATATTCCAAGTCATGAAAAGCAAGGGCCTACAACCAAGGCTGCTCTACCCAGCAAGGCTCTCCATTAAAATAGAAGGGGAAATATGGAGTTTTCCAGACAAAAGAAAGCTAAAAGAATACATCTCTACCAAACCAGCACTACAAGATATGCTAAACGGACTGGTTTTACAAGATAGAGTAAAAGAGTGAGAAAGAGAAAAACACAGGTACAAAGAGAAAAGATGAATAAGTTTCTATCAGTAATAACTCTCAATGTATATGGACTAAATGCCCCAATCAAAAGACTCAGGATAGCTGAATGGATAAGAAAACATGACCCACACATATGCTGCCTACAAAAGACTCACCTCAGAGCAAAAATCTTACACAGATTGAAAGTAAAGGGATGGAAAAAAATATTCCAAGCAAATGGGCAAGAGAAAAAGGATTGGGTGGCAATACTTATATTAGACAAAATAGATTTCAAAACAAAGGCCATAAAAAGAGACCCAGAGGGACACTTTATAATACTTAAAAGTAGAATCTATCAAGAAGACATAAAAATTGTAAACTTATATGCTCCTAATATAGGAGCCCCCAAGTTTATAAGGAAATTGTTGCATGATTTCAAAAAAGATGTAGACAGCAACACACAGATAGTCGGGGATTTCAACACCCCACTGTCAAAAATGGACAGATCTTCCAAACAAAACATCAGTAAGGATGTTGTGGAGCTGAATGATACACTGAATCAAATAGACTTAACTGACATATATAGAACCGCACATCCCAAAGAAGAAGAATATACCTTCTTTTCAAATGTGCAAGGAAATTTTTCAAAGACAGACCACATGATAGCACACAAAGCAAACCTCAGCAAATTCAGGAAAATTGAAATAATACCAAACTTTTTCTTGGACCACAAGGGCTTGAAACTGGAAATCAACCTCAAAGAGAAACTTCAAAAACTTGCAAATTCATGGAGACTGAACAGTAGACTATTAAACAATGAATGGGACAATAATGAGATAAGAGAAGAAATTAAAAAATTTCCGGGAACAAAAGAAATGAACATACACTAGTCCAAAACCTATGGGACACAGCAAAGGCAGTCCTGAGAGGGAAGTTCATAGCAATACAACCTTACCTAAAAATGAAAAACATTTCAAATAAAAGACCTAACACTACAACTTCAAGAACTGGAGAAACAACAAATAAATCTCAGAGCAAGTAGAAGGAAGGAAATAATCAAGATTAGAGCAGAAATGAATGCCAAAGAGATGAAAAGAACAATTCAAAGGATCAACTAATCCAGAAGCTGGTTCTTTGAAAAGATAAATAAAATTCACAAGGCTTTAAGCAGAATCATCAAGAAAAGAAGGGGGAGGACCCAAATTAATAATATCAGAAAGGAAAGAGGGGAAATAACAACTGATACCACAGAAATACAAAGGATTGTCAGAAACTACTATGAACAACTATATGACAAGAAATTTGAAAACCTTGATGAAATGGACAAATTTCTAGAAAAGTATAATCTTCCAACACTGAAGGAGGAAGAAACAGAAAGCTTGAACAGACCAATAACAGCTGGGGACATTGAAGCAGTCATCAAGAAACTCCCAGCACACAATAGCCCAGGGCCAGATGGTTTCACAGGAGAATTTTATGAAACATTTAAGAGCTAACCTCTGTCCTTCTTAGACTATTCCAAAAAATCCAAGAGGAAGGAAGACTCCCAGACACTTTTTATGAGGCCAGCATCACCCTGATCTCAAAACCAGATAAAGACCCTACAAAGAAAAAAAAAACTACAGGCCAATTTTGCCGATGAACATAGATGCAAAAATCTCAACAAAATATTGGCAAACAGCCTCCAGCAATGCATTGAAAAGATTATCCACCATAATCAAGTGTGTTTCATCCCAGGGATGCAGGGATGGTTCAATATACGCAAGTCAATAAACGTAATATATCACATAAATAAAAGGAAAGACAAAAACCACATGATCATCTTGATAGACACAGAAAAAGCACTCGATAAGGTACAGCACCCATTTATAATCAAGACACTCAGCAAAATGGGAATATATGAGACATTCCTCAATGTAATAAAGGCCATATAGGAAAAACCTACAGCCAACATCATACTCAATGGGCAAAAACTAAGAGCTTTCCCAACAAGATCGGGAACACAACAAGGATGACCGCTTTCACCGCCTCTTTCAACATTGTATTAGAAGTCCTAGCCACAGCGGTCAGACAAGAAAAAGAAATTAAAGACATCCAAATAGGAAAGAAGGAAGTAAAACTATCCTTGTTTGCAATGACATGATAGTGTACATAGAAAACCCTGTAGACTCTACCAAAAATTCCTCAACCTAAGAAGTGAACTGGGCCAAACAGCAGGGTACAAAGTCAATATTCAGAAATCAAAGACACTTTTGTACACCAGCAATGAAATAGAAGAAATCAAGGGAAAAAATAGCATTTGATATAGCAACAAGAAAAATAAAGTACCTAGGAACATATTTAACGAAGGGGGTAAAAGACCTGTACACATAAAACTATACAACATTGAAGAAAGAAATTAAGGAAGACACAAAGAAATGGAAGCATATACTGTGCTCATGGACTGGAAGAATTAATCTCATCAAAATGTCCATACTACCTAAAACAATTTTAAATTCAATGCAATCCCTATTAAGATATCAATGACGTATTTCACCGAAAGAGAATGGACATTTCAAAAACTTATATGGAACCATAAATGACCCCGAATAGCCACAGCAATTCTGAGAAAGAAAAATAAAGTAGGAGGGATCACTATACCGGATATCAAACTCTACTACAAAGCCACTATACTCATAACAATCTGGTACTGGCACCAGAACAGACCCATACACCGGTGGAACAGAATAGAAATGCCAGAAATAAGCCCAGGTCTCTATGAGCGTCTAATTTTTGACAAAGACGCAAGAAGCATAAAATGGAGCCATAATAGCCTCTTCAACAAATGGTGTTGGGAGAGATGGACAGCTACATGCAAAAAATTGAAATTCGATCATCAGCTGACACCATACACAAAAATAAACTCAAGATGGATAAAAGACTTAAATATAAGTCGCAACACCATAAAAGTAATACAGGAGAACATTGGCAGGGAACTCTCAGATATCCCACACAGCAATTTTTGCACCGATATGTCTCCTAAAGCAAGGGACATAAAGGAAAGAATAAACAAGTGGGACCTCATCCAAATAAGAAGCTTCTGCACGGCTAAAGAAAACATCAGCCAAATGAAAAGGGAGCCAACCCTATGGGAAAATATATTCGCTAATGATACATCAGATAGAGGTTTGATCTCCCAGATATATAAAAGAACTCACTCGACTCCACTCCAAGAAGACAAATGATCCAATCAAAAATGGGCAAAGGTCCTGGGTAGATGCTTTTCCAAGGAGGAGATACAGAGGACCCAGAGGCATTTGAAAGGATGCTCGGCATCACTAGCCATCAGAGGAATGCAGATCAAAACCACCATGAGGTACCACCTCACACCGGTCAGAATGGCCATTCTAAACAGATCCACAAACAACAGGTGCTGGCGAGGCTGTGGAGAAAAGGGAACCCTAGTCCACTGTTGGTGGGAATGCAGACTGGTGCAGCCACTGTGGAAAGCAGTGTGGAATTTCCTCAAAAAGCTGACAATGGAACTGCCTTTTGATCCAGTGATTCCCCTGCTGGGACTATACCCTAAGAATCCCAAAACACCAATTCAAAAAAACCTATGCACCCCAATGTTTGTAGCAGCACAATTTACAATAGCCAAGTGTTGGAAGCAACCTCCATGCCCATCCGTAGATGATTGGATCAAAAAACAATGGTACATATACCCAATGGAATACTATGCAGCAGAAAGAATAAAAGAACTACTAAACTTCGCGACAGCATGGATGGAACTGGAGAGCATTATTGTAAGTTAAATAAGCCAGGGGATGAAAGACAAATGCCATATGATCTCACCTATAAGCGGAACCTAACCAACAATACAATGATGCAAGGAATATAAGACCAGCAACACTGAAAGGAAAAGACACCAACAGAGACAACAGGGAAGGAGGGTGGGGTGGCTGGGGGTAAAGGAAGGGAAGGAGAAAGTCAAGGAACATATAGCTAGGACTCATGGACAAAACCAAAGGGGAAGAGTTGAGGGAGGGAGGGGGGGCAAGGGAAAGTGGTGGGGGGTAGGCAGAGACAAATGTATTTAAAAAAATAAATACATAAATAAATAAATAATAAAATAAAGAAAAAAGAAGAATCTTTTGGGTGTATTTTTGAAGATACTTGGACAAATCACTTCTAAAGAAGAATTCAGGAGGTTGACTTATCCAAACCCATTTCTTCACAGAAAAAGGGATGCTAGATTTCATGGCATATAGTAGTCCTTCCATTGAGAATGTGGTAAGGTAAATTATGAATGTGGAAAACAGGGCTTCCAAGCTGTTTAATAAAGAAAGTGTTGATTTGAAATGGAGCATTTCAGTAGCAAGCAGTGCAATGCCTACCCATATGCAAGGTCTGTGCACATGCCAGGCTCTGTGTTGGATTCTGTGTACAGACATAGACATCTCATGTAGCTCAGCATCTCTCTGGCCTCAGTAGAGCAGACCTCCTTGGTATATGTTCATATGTTCATATGTTCATCACCTATGAGGTACAGTATGACCTCTACTTCAAGATCATGCTTTCAGTGGCACCAAACATAACAGGGAATATTTGAAGAGACAAACTCAGAGACACACAAATAGCTTTTTTTTTGTTTCTTTTGCTTTGAAATTCACATTGTTACAGTAGAGCTGGTAATGGAAGATGGGAATTGAGCTCAACTCCATTGATAATGTTTCTTATTTGAATGTTACCTCCAGTCAATTTAGTTAGACTTATTCAAATGGCCTCATCCCAGATGTTTTTAATTTTAATGTACATAATTCCAAGTTATATATGTCACTATTATCTAGTCACACTTACTCTCTATGTCCCTCCATTAGTTTGGCCAATAACCTTTAATTGTCTCTGCTGTCTTGTAGAGCTCAACCAAACACAGCTAAGTACATCCCACCAGAATTGTCCTTCAAGCACACTCCACTCATGTTGTACATCCTACATAGAGCTCATCTTTTAAGCACTGGATAGTATATTGTAAGGTATCCCTACTCATCGTGTGCCCATGGTCTTATCTCACATAGTGAATCTTTTTTACCTCTATAACACTAGCAATAAGCCATGTGTGAAGCCTATTTGTGTTTAATAAATGTAGTAAAATTTTGAATTTTATGCTCTTTGATAATCTCTTAAATTTTTCTTCCTGACAATTTCCCATTGCAAAAGGTATCAGATATGTTATTTGACACTTGCACCTCCCTATTAAAGGAAAATTAGCAAGAAAGAGAAACTCAGAGTACATCTCTATGGTAACATGTAATTTTCCACAGCCCTGACCATTTGTAGATAACTCTCTGTCTGAAATTCTTTCCAGCCTCTACCTGCATTTTCCTTATTAGCAAAATCCTCCATACTTTTCTTGAAAGTTATTGTTTATGTACAAATGTCTTATTTTTTAAACATGACTGTTCTTAGTTATGATGTCACAACCTCTGTATTGTAAGGTATCTTTAGTCCAAGCTATTTTGAATAGGGTTTGCATATATTCCAACAGACCATTTCAATTTGAACATTATGACCTTCATGACATTCTTGTAGCATGAACCAGATGATCAGAATAATAGCTAGTTGATTTTGGTACCTGCTGTGTGCAATATTTTTTATACATGTAAACCTATTTACTATGTGTGTGCCAGTCAATTGTGATCTTCTGTCTCATGTGGTTGGGAGGTTCCATCCCTTGCTATGCTCCCCTGAGGATCCTTAGGACTAGCTATCAACCTCCAGCTTGTTCAGCTCCTGGTTCTCTCAAATCACAGCTGCTTTCTTAACACCATGTCCCCAATGGAGACTTGAGGATAGTGTAAGGAAATTAAAAATGAAAAAGGACAAAAAAAGAAAAAAAGAAAAAGAAAAGCTCTCAACGTCATACGTCCCTGGTTCTCAAGTCCATTCACCATATTCCTACATTCAATTTCTTTGATTTGTCTTCCCCTGACCTTATGCTGGGGTCTCCTCTTCCCCAGTGAACCCCCTTTCCTTCTGCTTACCTCCTAGGAATATCTGAACACTCCAGCCATTATCCTCCTTGTCTTTTGTGAAGTGCCTATTTAAGTCTTTGTGTAATTTTCTATTAGTTACCATATTTGTCTTTTTCTTTGTAAACAAGAGAGGAGTGAGCTTATGAGGCCCCTTTATCTCTTAAGACAACCAACCTTTATCCTGTAACTAAAAAAAGAAAGACATGTGGAGGAAAATATAGCAGATATTCATAGTAACTCTGTTGGTCTTTGGTTTGCAATGAAATGCATTTGACAGGCAGAAAGCAGATTATACTTTCACTTTCTCTGCTCTGAATATAGCTCAGAAGTTCTGGGTTACTCCTAGTGTTAAATTTGGGGAGTTAAGATACAAGGGGGATCCCCAAAACAACCAGAATTATCTTCTGGAAAGTGGGCCCCTGTACAGTCTTCCCTCCCTGGATGAAAAAGTCCTCAAAGGGAAATATTTTGCCAATGTGGAAGAGGTGAAACAAAAAACATCAGAAACATTAAGAGGCCTCAAAATCAATGAGTTCAAAACTGATTTGAGCAGTGGAAAAACATCTCAACAGGTGTATTGTATCAAATGGATGGTGCATTGAAGGTGACTGAAGTTTAAACATGTAAGGAAAAATATACAATTTTTAAAAATAATAATGCCAGCTTTTTGGGTTTACCCCCCTTATATTATAGGAGTTTAGAGTTAATTGCACCATTTTGTATGAATTAAATTAACTTTTGTTAAACCTGACTAGTTTTCTCTTTTATTTTATTGCTCAAAATGGAATTTCCTATAGCAGCAATTTTCAATGATTTTAAACATTTTTTTATTGTTGTTCAAGTACGGTTGCCTCCATTCGCCCCACCAAAAGTCCCCCTTCCTCACCAGTCCCCACCACCCATCCCCACATCCCACCCTAATCCTACACACCTTTGGCTTTGTCCATGCATCCTTTGCACATTTTCCTTAATGACCCTCCCCCTCCCACCCATTTTTTATTTATTATTATTTATTTTTATTTTTATTTATTTTTTCAAATACATTTGTCTCTGCCTACCCCCCACCACTTTCCCTTGCTCCCTCCCTTCTTCCCTCCCTCAGCTTTTCCCCTTTGGTTTTGTCCATGAGTCCTTGCTGTATGTTCCTTGACTTTACCGTTCCCTTCATTTACCCTGCCCCCCTCCCTCCTTCCCTCTTGTCTCTGTTTAATTTCTTTTCCTTTCAGTGCTGCTGGTCTTACTTTCCTTGCATCTTTGTATTGTTGGTTAAGTTCCACTTAGAGGTGAGATCATATGGCATTTGTCTTTCGCCCCCTGGCTCACTTAACTTAGCATAATGCTCTCCAGTTCCATCCATGCTGTCGCGAAGTTTAGTAGTTCTTTTATTCTTTCTGCTGCATAGTATTCCATTGGGTATATGTACCATTGTTTTTTGATCCAATCATCTACGGATGGGCATGGAGGTTGCTTCCAACACTTGGCTATTGTAAATTGTGCTGCTACAAACATTGGGGTGCATAGGTTTTTTTGAATTGGTGTTTTGGGATTCTTAGGGTATAGTCCCAGCAGGGGAATCACTGGATCAAAAGGCAGTTCCATTGTCAGCTTTTTGAGGAAATTCCACACTGCTTTCCACAGTGGCTGCACCAGTCTGCATTCCCACCAACAGTGGACTAGGGTTCCCTTTTCTCCACAGCCTCGCCAGCACCTGTTGTTTGTGGATCTGTTTAGAATGGCCATTCTGACCGGTGTGAGGTGGTACCTCATGGTGGTTTTGATCTGCATTCCTCTGATGGCTAGTGATGCCGAGCATCCTTTCAAATGCCTCTGGGTCCTCTGTATCTCCTCCTTGGAAAAGCATCTACCCAGGACCTTTGCCCATTTTTGATTGGATCATTTGTCTTCTTGGAGTGGAGTCGAGTGAGTTCTTTATATATCTGGAAGATCAAACCTCTATCTGATGTATCATTAGCGAATATATTTTCCCATAGGGTTGGCTCCCTTTTCATTTGGCTGATGTTTTCTTTAGCCATGCAGAAGCTTCTTATTTGGATGAGGTCCCACTTGTTTATTCTTTCCTTTATGTCCCTTGCTTGAGGAGACATATCGGTGCAAAAATTGCTGTGTGGGATATCTGAGAGTTCCCTGCCAATGTTCTCCTGTATTACTTTTATGGTGTTGCGACTTATATTTAAGTCTTTTATCCATCTTGAGTTTATTTTTGTGTATGGTGTCAGCTGATGATCGAATTTCAATTTTTTGCATGTAGCTGTCCATCTCTCCCAATACCATTTGTTGAAGAGGCTATTATGGCTCCATTTTATGCTTCTGGCCCCTTTATCAAAAATTAGATGCTCATAGAGACCTGGGCTTATTTCTGGCATTTCTATTCTGTTCCACCGGTGTATGGGTCTGTTCTGGTGCCAGTACCAGATTGTTTTGAGTATAGTTGCTTGTAGTAGAGTTTGATGTCCGGTATAGTGATCCCTCCTACTTTGTTTTTCTTTCTCAAACTTACTGCAGCAATTCGGGGTCGTTTATGGTTCCATATAAATTTTTGAAATGTACATTCTCTTTCGGTGAAATACGCCATTGGTATCTTAATAGGGATTGCATTGAATCTAAAATTGTTTTAGGTAGTATGGACATTTTGATGAGATTAATTCTTCCAATCCATGAGCACAGTATATGCTTCCATTTCTTTGTGTCTTCCATAATTTCTTTCTTCAATGTTGTATAGTTTTCTGCGTACAGGTCTTTTACCCCCTTCGTTAAATATGATTCCTAGGTACTTTATTTTTCTTGTTGCTATATCAAATGCTATTTTTTCCCTGATCTTCTTCTATTGCATTGCTGGTGTACAAAAGTGCCTTTGATTTCTGAATATTGACTATGTACCCTGCTGTTTTGCCAAATTCACTTCTTAGGTTGAGGAATTTTTGGTAGAGTCTACAGGGTTCTCTATGTACACTATCATGTCATCTGCAAACAAGGACAGTTTTACTTCCTTCTTTCCTATTTGGATGCCTTTAATCTCTTTTTCTTGTCTGACCGCTGTGGCGAGGACTTCCAATATAATGTTGAAAAGAAGCGGTGAAAGCGGTCATCCTTGTCGTGTTCCCGATCTTAGTGGGAAAGCTTTCAGTTTTTGCCTGTTGAGTATGATATTGGCTGTAGGTTTTTCCTATATGGCCTTTATTATGTTGAGGAATGCCCCATTTATTCCCATTTTGCTGAGTGTCTTGATTATAAATCGGTGCTGTTCCTTATTGAATGCTTTTTCTGCATCTATGGAGATGATCATGTGGTTTTTGTCTTTTCTTTTATTTATGTGATGTATCACATTTACTGATTTGCGTATATTGAACCATCCCTGCATGCCTGGGAAGAAACACACTTGATCATGGTGGATAATCTTTTCAATGCATTGCTGGATGCTGTTTGCCAATATTTTGTTGAGGATTTTTGCATCTATGTTCATCAGCAAAATTGGCCTGGAGTTTTCTTTCTTTGTAGGGTCTTTTTCTCGTTTTGGGATCAGGGTGATGCTGGCCTCATAGAAAGTGTCTGGGAGTCTTCCCTACTCTTGGATTTTTTTGGAATAGTCTAAGAAGGACAGATGTTAGCTCTTCCTTAAATGTTATGTAAAATTCTCATGTGAAACTGTCTGACCCTGGGCATTTGTGTACTCGGAGTTTCTTGATTACCGCTTCAATTTCCCCAGCTTTTATGGGTCTGTTCAAGCTTTCTGTTTCTTCTCCCTTCAGTGTTGGAAGATTATACTTTTCTAAAAATTTGTCCATTTCATCAAAATTTTCAAATTTCTTGGCATGTAATTTTTTATGGTAGTTTCTCACAATCCTTTGTGTTTTGTGGTATCAGTTGTTATTTTTTCTCTTTCATTCCTGATATTATTAATTTGGATCCTTGCCCTTTTTTTCTTGATGAGTCTGCTTAAAGGCTTGTGAATTTGATTTATCTTTTCAAAGAACCAGCTCCTGGACTAGTTGATCCTCTGAATTTTTCTTTTCATCTCTATGTCATTCAATTCTGCTCTGATCTTGATTATTTCCTTCCTTCTACTTGCTCTGGGATTTATTTTTTGTTGTTTCTCCAGTTCTTGAAGTTGTAGTGTTAGGTCTTTTATCAGAAATGGGCAAAGGACTTGGGCAGACGCTTTTCCAAGGAGGAGATACAGAGGGCTCAGAGGCATTTGAAAGGATGCTCAGCATCACTAGCCATAAGAGGAATGGAGATCAAAACCACCGTGGGGTACCACCTCACACCAGTCAGAATGGCCATCCTAAACAGATCCACAAACAACCGGTGCTGACGAGGCTGTGGAGAAAAGGGGACCCTAGTCCACTGTTGGGGGGAATGCATACTGGTGCAGCCCCTGTGGAAAGCAGTGTAGAATTTCCTCAAAAAGCTGACAATGGAACTGCCTTTTGATCCAGTGATTCCCCTGCTGGGACTATACCCTAAGAATCCCAAAACACCAATTCAAAAAAACCTATGCACCCCAATGTTTGTAGCAGCACAATTTACAATAGCCAAGTGTTGGAAGCAACCTCCATGCCCATCCGTAGATGATTGGATCAAAAAACAATGGTACATATACCCAATGGAATACTATGCAGCAGAAAGAAAAAAAGAACTACTAAACTTCGCGACAGCATGGATGGAACTAGAGAGCATTATGTTATGTTAAATAAGCCAGGGGGCGAAAGACAAATACCATATGATCTCACCTCTATGTGGAACCTAACCAACAATACAAAGATGCAAGGAAAATAAGACCAGCAACACTGAAAGGAAATCAACAGAGACAAGAAGGAAGGAGGGAGGGGAGGGCAGGGAAAAGGAAGGGAAGGGGAAGTCAAGGAACATATAGCAAGAACTCATGGACAAAACCAAAGGGGAAGAGCTGAGGGAGGGAAAGAGGGAGGGGGCAAGGGAAAGTGGTGTGGGGGAGGCAAAGACAAATGTATTTGAGAAAATAAATTAAAATAAAATTTAAAAAATATAAAAAAATAAGAAATGTTTCTATCTTTTTTAAGTAAGCATGTATTGCAATGAACTTCCCTCTCAGGATTGCCTTTGTTTTGTCCTATAGGTTTTGGATTGTTGTCTGTTCATTTTCATTTGTGTCCAGAAGTTTTTTGATTTCTTCTCTTATCTCATTATTGTCCCTTTCATTGTTCAATAGTCTACTGTTCAGTCTCCAAGAGTTTTCAAGTTTTTGAAGTTTCTCTTTGAGGTTGATTTCCAGTTTCAAGCCCTTGTGGTCCAAGAAAAAGTTTGGTATTATTTCAATTTTCCTGAATTTGCTGAGGTTTGCTTTGTGTTCTATCAAGTGGTCTATCTTTGAAAAACTTCCATGAGCATTGAATGGAATGTGTATTTTTGTTCTTTGGGATGTGCGGTTCTATATATGCCAGTTAAGTCTTTTGCTTCAGTGTGCCATTCAGCGCCACAATATGTTTATTAATGTTTTGTTTGGAAGATCTGTCCATTTTTGACAGTGGGGTGTTGAAATCCCCTACTATCAGTGTGTTGCTGTCTACATCTTTTTTGAAATCATCCAACAATTTCCTTATAAATGTTGGGGCTCCTATATTGGGAGCAAATAAGTTTACAATGTTGATGTCTTCTTGATAGATTCTTCCTTTAAGTATTATAAAGTGCCCCTCTGGGTCTCTTTTAATGGCCTTTGTTTTGAAATCTACTTTATCTGATACAAGTATGGCAACCCCGGCTTTTTTCTCATGTCCATTAGCTTGGAATATTTTTTTCCATCCCTTTACTTTCAATCTGTGTAGGTCTTTTGTTCTGAGATGTGTCTCTGGTAGGCAGCATATTTGTGGGTCATGTTTTCTTATCCATTCAGCTATCCTGAGTCTTTTGATTGGGGCATTAAGTCCATTCACATTGAGAGATATTATTTATAGAAACTTACTCATCTTTTCTCTTTGTACCTGTGTTCCTCTCTCTCTCATTCTTTTCCTTCGTCTTCTTAAACCAGTCCCCTTAGCATATCTTGGAGTGCTGGTTTGGTAGAGAGTATTCTTTTATCCTTCTCTTGTGTGGAAAACTCCGTATTTCCCCTTCTATTTTAGTGGAGAGCCTTCCTGGGTAGAGCAGCCTTGGCTGTAGGCTCTTGCTTTTCATGACTTGGAATATTTGGTGCCATTCCCTTCTGGCTTGTAGTGTTTCTGTTGAGAAGTCAGCTCCTAGGCGTATTGGGGCCCCCTTGTATGTTCCTTTCTCCTTCTCCCTTGCTGCCTTGAGGATTCTCTCTTTGTCTTTGATAGTTGCCATTTTAATGATGATGTGTCTTGGAGTGGACCTCTTTGAGTCCCTCTCGAGTGGGGTTCTCTGTGCCTCCTGGATCCATGAGAACCTTTCTCTCCTCAAATTAGGGAAATTTTCCATCATTACTTTTTCAAGGGGGTTCTCTATCCCTTGGTCCTCTTCTTCTCCTTCTGGTATCCCTATTATATGGATATTATTGCGTTTCAGGTTGTCCTGCATTTCCCTAAATGCCTCTTCATTCTTTCTGAGTCTTTTTTTCATTTTTCTTCTTTCTGGGAGCTTTTTTCTACCTTATCCTCCATCTCACTGATTCGATCCTCAGCTTCATCCAGCCTGCTTTGGATTCCTTCTACTGTGTTCTTCAATTCAGAAATGGTATTCTTCATATCCTCTTATGTCTTCTTGACCATTTCTATGTCCTTTTCTAGGTTGATATAGTTTCCTGTAAGATCCTGATAGTTTATCTGCGGTTTCTTATAGTTATCTTTGATCTGGCTGAGCTCATTGAGCTTCCTTAGAACCATTGTTTTGAATTCAATATCTGATAGTTCCCTTGCCTCTATTTCATTTAGCTCCCTCTGTGGAGAGTCCCCTTTTACACTTATTTGGGTGGAACTTCTTTTTCTTCCCATTTTTGTGAGAGTCTGTTAAGTAATTTACTTAGTTTTTTATTTATTTTTGCCTCTGCTTCATTCGGGCTTTCTAGATTACCTAACTTTGTGGATTAAACTTCTATGGTAGTAGGTGGGTCTTTTTATTTATTTATTTATTTATTTATTTATTTATTTATTTATTTATTTATTTTTCCGTTTACTTTTCTTTCTGGGCCTGCCTCTGATGATATCAGTTGTTTACCCTATATGACCTTGGGTTGTTTGTTTGAGCCTTCCAGGAGTCTACTGTCTGTGTCTGACTCCTGCTTGGGGCCACTCTGTGACCCCTTCTGTCAGGGCTGGACTCTTTTTTGGGATTGCTCTGCACTCTCACTCCCGGCTCCTTTAGCACACTCCCAGGTGCTGCAGGATCCCCTGCCTGCCTGGGCTGGTGGGTGCTTGCCCTAGACCACGGGGCTTATTCGCCATCTCGCATATTTGTCTGGCCCCCCAGGCCAGCAAGCTCCCTGGCACTGGTCACTTTAGTGTCTTCTATTGTGTGTTTTCCCCGCTTTTGGCTCTTTGGGTGCGTTGCTTGCCCTAGCCAAATGGGGACTACGGAAATGGGAGGAAGTCAGCTCCAGGACGCTCCAGTTAATCCTGTCTCTGGTCTCTCCTCCAGGGACTCTGGGCAGCTCTTTGACCCCTTTGGCCCGGGATCTACTAATTTTGTGAGCCACTCTGCAATTGCAGGCCAGGTGGGTCAATTTATGCCTGCCCTTGCCTCTCTGTGTGCTCCCTCGCAGGCCATACTGGTGCCAATCTGGGGGAGGCATTGCTGGCCGGTGCAAGTGTTCACCAGCCCTCACAGGTCACACACACGCTCGCCCACCCTCGCCGGTCACTCGGTGTAAGTGTGTGCACTTGGATGGTTTTGGGGTGCCTATGTGTGCTTTTCGGCTTTTGGCTCTTTGGGGGTGTGGCCTCTTCCCGCACAATGGAGACTTAGGCAAGGAGAAGGAGTTGGGATTCCCCAGTTCCTCCTCCCGTTCTTTCCCCAATGCCTCCGTTTCCAGACTCTCCTCAGGGTCCTCTGGGCAGTTCTGTGACCCCCTCTGCCAAGGATCTACCCCCTGTGCGGACTGCGTTTCAATCGCGTGCAGTCTGGTTCATGCGCGCCCCGCTTCTGCCTCTTTGGGGGCACGCCTTTCCAGCCCACAATGGAGACTAGAGAATGGGGAGGGAGTCGTGACTCCCCGGTTCCTCCTCCCGTTCTTTCCCCAACGCCTCCCTCTCCGGTCTCTCCTCAAGGCTCTCCCAGCCAGTCTGCACTCAGCCCCCTAGCTCACATGCACAAGCTGTGTGTGTAGCACACAAAAGGCAGGTTAATTTATTCCCTTATGCCTGAGCGAGATGGTAGCTGCAGAGTGGGAGGTGCGTTATCACTGGGGCTCCAATGGCCACTGTCTCAGTTCTCCTCACAAAGTTTTCCTCACCAATCTTTTCCCAGGCACCAGTCCACCCTGCTGCCACCTCTACCCAGAGACCAAGGAGGGTGGCTGTCACTGCAATTTCTGTGTTGGCCCTTTAAATGTCTCTTTGCATCCCCAGCCTCCTGTCTCTGGCAGAGAGCGCCCCTAAGCTTTTCGGGGTTGCGTTTCGTCTGTATTTTCTTGGTTTTAGCTGCTGTAGTTTAGGGGTCCCTGTTTATGATTCATACCGCGTTCTTCTTGGGGGAAGCCAACTGGCCTTTCAATGTCCCTCTGATGCCAGTGCCTGTGGGCACCCAGCCCACCCTCTCGAGCCTCCACCACACTTCTCACCAGTTGGGATGTGTGAGAGTTGAATCCACTGTCCGCAGCTCCAGGGCTCCTCTCCCACTATCGTTCCATTGTTTTCCAGGTGATTACTCCACTATTTAGTCGCAATTCCAGTTAGGTCTTGGGAGGAGGTCAGAGTGACTCCCATTCACTCCTCCGCCATCTTAATCTCCCCATTTTTTTTAAAAAAGATTTTGTTTTTTAAGTAAGATTATTTTTAGAGAGGGGAAGGGAGGAAGAAAAGGAGAGAAATATCAATGTGTGGTTGCCTCTCATGCGTCCGCTATTGGGGACCTGGTCCGCAATCCAGGCATGTCCCCTGACTGGGAATCGAACCAGCGACACTTGGGTTCACGGGCTGGAGTTCAATCCACTCAGCCACACCAGCAAAGGCACTGAGCCACACCATCCAGGGCTCCCCTCATTTTTTATCTCATGGCACACATAAACTAATTACTAAAATTCTGTGGCACAACAAAAATATATTTTTTGCTGATCTGACAAAAAATAGGCATAACTTTCAAAAATAATAATAGTAATTACCTACACTTTCTTTTTCTTTTTTTCTCCAAAGTGACTTTTTAAAAACTAGGTGCCTACACTTGTGTATAAGAATTTCTGGTGCCAAGAATTAATCAATCAGATGCAATCTTATTATGTGACATGACCAATAAAACGTAACTTTACTATATGACTTATATAGTCATGATTCAAGACAGGGAATTCACACTGGAGGTTGTTGTTTCATTGGCTGTTGCCACTTTTTTTATTTGACAATCTAAGGAAAAGGAGGTCAGTGTCCAGACTAAATAGTCAGGTATTGCATGTTTTAAAAATTCTTGCAGCAACCAATGTGCTGAGACATACCAGTTGAGAATACCAGTCACCAGTAGCCCTTCTCATGCTCCCCTTTAGTTATTATTTTCCTAAATGTAACCACTATCCTGACTTCTAATAGTAAAGATAATTTTGCTTGTTTTAATAGTTGATATAAATGAAATCATATGTTATGTAATTTTGTATGTACATCTACTTTTCCTTAGAGATTATCAAAGTAGGTAAATGCAGCATGCTTTCATTGCTATAAATATTATGTATAACACACTGAAATTAAAGATTCATTTCTATCATTGATGGATGTGTCTTCTGTTGCACACAAGGACACATTTATGTTGGATATATACCCAAAAGTGGAATGCTGGTCCTAGTATTATAAAGTTTCAGATTTTATTTCTGAGTTTTCAGAGACTCCCATCAGCACAAAATGAGTGTTTCCAATTACTCTATATTCTTGCCATTCACAATTCTTAGTCTTTTAAAATTTTACTCATTCTAACAAGAGTGTAGTAGTACCTCATTGTTCTTTTAATATTCATTCTTCTGATGACTAAAGAGATTGAGAACCTTTCCCTATTTATTGCTAACTTTGATATCCTCTTTTGTGAGGTGTCTATTTAAGTCTTTTGTTCAATTTTCTACTACCTCCTTTTCCTTGTAAGAACACTTTAGTCAGGATTTAAGTATTTTGCCAGTTATATGTATTGTAAATACCTTCTCCTACTTGTATTTTGTCTTTTTACATAGTTAATGTTGATATTTAATATATAAAAGTACTTAATTTTAATATAGTCAAATTTATCAATATTTTTCTTCAGGGTTAATGGTTTAAGTATCTATTCAAGACATCTTGGATACAACATCAAAAATATATTCTCTTATGATATCTTTTAGAACCTTGAAATTTAATTTTTCATATTTGGATCTATGGTCTAATAGGAATTGATTTTTGCTTGTGGTGTAAGGTGGTTGTCAATATTAATGTTTTCTTCCACATGGATA
Organism: Pteronotus mesoamericanus; assembly: GCF_021234165.1. Taxonomy (NCBI): domain Eukaryota; kingdom Metazoa; phylum Chordata; class Mammalia; order Chiroptera; family Mormoopidae; genus Pteronotus; species Pteronotus mesoamericanus. The sequence continues at coordinate 3,387,141 of NW_026555109.1, forward strand.
TCCAATTGATCCAGTACTTAACATAATTTGCTTGCCTTACAACAGTGGATTGATAATAATGGTGATAATTGCTGAGAATTTGTAGGATGATACTCAGGAACCCATATTACAATAAAAACAAACAAAACTAAAATGAAATCCAACACATAGCAAAGACTAAGTGGTTGGCTATAAGTGGAAGCCATTTCTGGACATATATTAACACACCTTCAAAAAAGTTATTCCTTTTTTGACTGTTTAACTCATCACAGTTGGTATTCCTATGAGGATAGCATTACATAGACATTCAGGATTCTTAACCATATATAGTCTCATGCCTTTCCCGTAATATGCTGCTATATATTATATGATATGTTTTACATTAATCTAAGATTAATACTCTACTTCCAAGCTTTATGCAGAATCAAGTAATTTTTCAATTTTTGTATCCTGTTGTGGGAGGTAAAGCGAAAAATCTTGTCCAAAAATGCTCAGATCATTTAAAATAAATTGTATTTTGCTTAGTAGTTCAAGTGTATCCACTTTTTTAATTGAATTTAGAATTGCTGTTGTGTACATTTAAATTCCCTAGTGTGTTATTAGAATAGTAGATTAAATTATGCATTTATAAGAGACCTAGCTATCTCCTTACATATGAATATTATGTAAAACTATGGTCATGCATTTCACTTGTTTACTACAGTGTGATTTCCTGGGGTATAGTTTTCCTCTGAGCATTTAAAATACTAGTTACAGGCTAGTAGATCATATCAGAGGACAAAATAATTGATAAATCATGGATTTTTATTAAAGGTAATAAATACAAACACATGTTTCAGATGCATTAAAGATGATTTTCTTCATGGCCTCCTGTATGCCAAAGTACTAGAGGAAGTTTACATAGAATTTAAAGTGAAAACTATTGACCTTTTTTGGCCTGGGTATCCCTCAGGAAGAGGGGATAGTTTGTGGATGTGTGGTACTTTGTCATGGAGTGCAAGAGGTTGGGAAGCCCTGTTGTGGAGGCATCCTTCTGCCTCAGACTACAGTTCATGGAGATGGTGTGCTTTTAGATTTGTCCTGCCAGACAACTGAGACTCACTGTGTGGTGAACAGGCCTGGGACAGAACACTTTTGTTAAGGTAACTGGGGACACATGTTAGGGGTTTGATCCAACCACAGAAGCTGGGACTACTTTCTCAGCAAAACATACCATGAATGCAAACATTTATTTCTGGGAGGGAAAAAAAGGGAGAGTCCTTACTTGATTCAAAGGTCCCAGTTTTCAACAAACAATTGAACATTTCCCTGAATGTACATTTTTTTTGCTCATTTCTTAGTTTTTCTTTTCCTATACTTCATTTCCCACCAGCTAGATCAAAATTTTAACTTCTCCATGAAGATATTTCTTTCTGAGCCTTTAGATAGAAATATTTTCTCTCTTTTCTCAACTCCTATAACATTTTTTTTATATCTAATGGCCCTTATGATGGTCTGTCTACCTGAGGACTCCTGGGTATTCTTTAAAATCCTTTTCAAATATCCCCGCAGAGTTAGGCTCTTATTTACCCTATGTTTTTGTTCTACTTCCATATGCTCTGTTATAGAGCTGAAACTATTTTGAATATTACCCCTGGTTCCAGAGATGAGAAATGGCTTGGAAGGGTATTAAGGTATATTAGTTTGCTGGGGTTGCCATAATAAACTACCAGAGGCTGGGAGCTTAAATAACAGAATTTTACTTTTTCACAGTTCTGGAGACTAGAAGTCCAAGCTCAAGATGTCAACAGGGTTGGTTGTCCTGAGGCCTCTCTCCATGGCATGCAGATGGCTGCCTTCTCCCTCACTTCCCTGTGAGTGTGTCTGTGTACTAATCCCTTTTTATAACAATACAAATCTTTTTGGATTAGGGTCTGCTTCAATAATCTCATTTAGTCTTAATTTCTCTTAAAGATAATATTTCTAAATAAAGTCACATTTTAAGGTACTAGAGATTATAGGACTTTAACATATTAATTTGGGGAGGGGGCTACACAACTCAGTCTATAAAGTGAGGCAAAAGACTAGAATGTAAACTTGAACCACATTGGCAAAACAGGTTCAAAGCCAAAATAGATCACTGGGGAAGGTGAGGAGAATGTACGTGTAATGGGCCTGAGGGAGGCGGCCAGGAGCTAGAGTGCCACATGGAGGAGTTTGACAGAACCTAAATGTTTTCCTTGACTATAGGAGGTCTAGAATTATCTGAACATAGAAAAACTGAGGAGCTAAGCTAGATGGCTCAGCATTATGTTAAGGTAAAAGTAACCTTAGGACTTCAGTTGGAGATTCCAAAGAAGCTGTTGGTCAGGGTTTTGAGGTAAGATGAGAGGTCCTCCAAGGGCACAAATTTAGAAGTTAGCCACACGCAGTTGTTGCTGGATCCCACTCGCACCCCAACAGTGTGGGGATCTGTCAGACTTGCTCCATGTACTTTCATCACCTGCAATCAACATTATGTTTTATAAGGGCCCATTGTCTATCAATCAATTTCACCCTGAAATAACACACTGGGCTTCCTGTGAGTCAGCCATAGTCACCCCACTCAGAGATGCTGCCCAAAGTGTCTAAATTCAGAAATGTTAAATAATTCCTTCCCAGTGTCAGGGGCATGGGGAGCTTAAACATTCCCATTTCCCTAATTTCTGCTAGCTGGGCAATATCATGCAAGCTTCCCTACTAATTGAGCAATGTCTTATTTGACAAGCATCTAGATCATCCTCACTTACCCTCATTTTTGTAAGTAGCAGGGAGAAAACAAGAAATCAAGGCATTGATGTATCAGCCTTGCAGAAAAATGGCAAAGGTTACATGTTATATTTAGATTCACAATTTGCCTAAGGAAGATAATTGGGAAATTAAGTTGCCTGCTTGGGAAGTCAACAGTCCTTTTGTTTTGGGTGGTCATGCAGTCTTTGTAAATGTCCAGGGCTTCAGTACTTTCAGGACCTTATAATTAACTCAGAAATTGGAAGATTCTGTGTATGAACTGATGGATTTAATGAGATAATTCAAAAGGGAAAAAAAGGGGGGGAGTTTTTTGTAGTAATTTGTTACATTTTCCACATTGCCTTTTTAATTCATTCCATTGAAAGACTTAGGTATCAGGTTATAGAAGTCCACAGTACTAAGTGTTTTTCAAGATAAAGAGTCACAATTAGTCTCAGGAAAGTTTCCAGGGGGTCAGCAGCTTCTCAGCCTGCCCCACTGTTACTAGGGAGAGGGTCTTGTTCCTAGGGTTGCATAGGAGACAGGAGTTCCTGACAGCTCAGCTGAAGTTGTGGGGTCATGGATGAGAATGAAAAGTCTTATCTGAAATTTTTCAGTATTAGATTTTCTGGGAACTCCATCCAACCTTTAAAAAGGGAAATAAATCATTGCTGTTATGAATAAGGTCATTTCTGAATTTGAGAAATCTTAAGATGAAGTGTAGTATTAATTTGCTAGGGCTGCAATAACAATGTACCACAGACTAGGTGGCTTAAACAACAAAAATTTATTTTCTCACAGTTCTGGGGGCAGAAAGTCCAAGATCAATGTGTCAGCAAGGTTGGTTTCTTCTGAGGCCTCTCTCTTTCCTTGGCTTGTAGATAGCTGTGTTTTCCCTGTGTCTTCCCATGGTCTTCCCACTCTGTGTCTATGTCCTAATTGGGCTAGGGTCCATCTTCATGACCTCGTTTGAATTTAATTACCTCTTTAAATACCCTCTCCAAATATAGTCACATTCTGGGGTATTTGGGATTAGGTCTCAACCACATGAATTTTGGGGGACACAATTCATCCCATAAGAAGTGTGTATCTTCCAAAATAAAGTCACAGAGGCTTTCTTTCTTATTCCTTTTTTTGTTTTTCACCATCTCTTTATTTTCTGTGTCTGATTAGATAGCAATTCAAATGGTCAGTTCTCTTTCTTCCCCTCCCAATTTCTTCCATACACCCCTCCCTATAGTCTTTCCCACCCCCAAAACATTTTTGTAGTTATTAAAAGCAAAAATATATTTTTATTTCACATATATCTTTGTACACATTTCTCAATGGACTCTGGGATTAAGGGAGACCAACATAACTCTATTAGCTTCTGCCTGAATAAAACAAAATTGCCTATGTTTCATGAAAGATCTCTTTTGCTACCTCCTTTAGGAATCTCACAGTGGAAAGAACTGAGGGGAGGATGTGGCACTCATCGGTGATAAAGATGGCTTGGTAACAATTTGCTGAAAGAACCAAGTGACTATTCAGTATAAGCTGTCTCTGTTTCTCTATATTAATTAGAGGAAAATATTTACTAGCTGCTCAGATCTTCTTCAATTCTTTTAGGCCATTTCTTGCAGATACATACAGTTATTTTATTTTTTTAAATCCTCATCTGATAATATGTTCTTACTGATTTTAGAGAGAGAGGAAGGAGGGAGAGACAGAGAGAGTGAAAGAGGGTGCAGGGAGAGAGGACAGAGAGAGAGAAACATTGATTGGTTGCATCCTGTATGCACCCTGACCAGAGATTGAACCAACAACCTAGGTATATGCCCTGATGGGGGATTGAACCCACAACATTTTGGTGTACTGGATGATGCCACAACCAAGTAAGCCACCCAGCTAGGGCAATACATACAGTTATAACTTCACTATGTTGCTGCTGTGGAAATGGAGGTATTGAACAGGTGCCTAATGATCTGTCTAACATACAATTTAGTATTGTCTGTCCATAGGTGATAGTTAAAGCATGAACATACACATGCATTTCCTCTGTGAGAACATTTGGAATGAGAAATAAAGAGAACCTAGGGAATATGTGTGAGGAACATCGATATTTTAGATTTAGAAAAGGAGCTTGCCAAACAGACAATAAAATAGAAGCCAGAGTGGTGAAAGGAAAATCAGGAAGGGGAAGAGCCTTAGAGGTCCAGGGTAGAATAAGAGTTTTAAGGAGACTGTGGCCAACATGGTCAGGGCTGCTGAGAAGCCTATGATTTCTGAGTGGCTAGGACCAGGCAAGCATATTTGGAATGCTCCCTCTAAATTTCTCTTGACTCATTCTCAAGGACTTTCCTAGGGGTCCAACTTGGGGAAGGGCTTTCCACTGCTGCTTCTATCTAGTAGATGGCTTATGGGGAAAGATGGAGTTTGGAGGGACATTGGTCATCTCTTGAACACCATTTTGGCTCCTCTAGGCCTAGTCTTTTATTTTGGCTACTGTGGGGCAACCTGTTGCATTCCAGTTTTAGCCACCTTCCAGGAGGTGCAACCTGATGGCACCCATCACAGACTCCTGCATATTGCTCTTGCTTTGTGCCTTGAACTTCTCTGTTGTCCTGACATGTGGAGGAGCCATGAGGACCTGCTTAGCACTCGCTGAGTTAGCTCAGTGCACAGGAGTGATCTTCAGCCCCATCCCTGTCGGGCAGCCAGATATTAGAGGAGGGCAGCAGCCAGTGTTGTTTCCTCTTTTTCTGTCCTCAGACAGAAGTTCTGCTTACATTGGTGCCTACCTCCAACTCCGTAAACACATCTTTATATTAATTTGCCCTTCTCTGCTTTACTTGCTCTCCTGTGGCTCCTTGGATACCTCTTTCAATCAGTTCTGGGGAGAACCAAGGCTAAGAGAGTCAGTCTGGGAAGAGTTGGATTACTCCACTCAGACTGCAGTAAGGGTCCCATTATTGGTAGTAAGAGGAATGGTGATCAGTCACTATAAGCAATAGCTTTACATAACTAAGGCTCTCACTTGTGCTGCCACAATATCAACTGATTAGTGACCTTAACAATATCTCCAAATCCCTTTTGCAGTGGATTTGATAGTCTATCCATGGAGAGGATAGGATATCCTATCCTATAGTTAGTTACAGTCCCAGGCATTAGGGCTGAAGATCTGGGTGCCATGTAAGAATTCCATCCATCACATGCCCACATGACACAGCTTATAAGTAAGTCTTAGAGACAGATTTTGAATCTAGGTTTGTCTGACCCCAAAAGTCATAGTAACTCTATTGTCTAAATTACCCCTCAGTGATGAAAATGAATGTTATAGAGAATTTTATAATTCTCAACAAGCTTGCCCATTTATTGTATTGTTTGACCTTATAAGAAGCTCCTTAATAGATACTATTACTTATCTTTAGGGATGATGAGACTGGGAATTGAGAATATTTAATTACTTATTCAAGACAGTATAAGCAGAAAATAACAAAGTAAGGACTAAAGAACAGCTCTCCTGATTTCAGATCTTCTACTTTTCCCTTTATATCACCACAATTCCCTAATTTCTTAGTTAGATTATTTTTATTATCTAATTGGGAAACAAATTTTCTGGGGTAGATTAGTGAAACTAGTAGAGTAATTACAGATTGGATGCAAATGTTAACACACTACAGCATGCTCTGTGCAGAAAAATAGGCCCACCTGCTTTATTAATAGAGATGAATTCTGCCCAAATACAGAGAAATACTACATTCAAGTCTTAAAATATTTTTCTTAGAGGAGATAGTGAATTTCTAAACATAATTGAGAAAACAACCAATTCATGTAGTGAAAACTTTTAAAATAAATTACAAGACAATCGAGTAATTATTTTTGGGAAATGACATGATTTTGGCAAACAGTGTAGGCATATTTCACCTTTGTGATTAGGGAATTAGCCATCCACGGAAAAAGCTTTAAAAATTATCATAGAGAGGAAAAAGATGGTGGAGGAGTGAATAGGAGTCACACTGACCTCCTCCCAAGACCAAACTGGAATTGTGACTAAATAGTGGAGAAATCACCTGGAAAACAATGGAACGATAAAGGGAGAGGAACCTTGGAGCCATGGACAGACAGTGGAATCAACTTTCACACATCCTAACAGGTGAGAAGTGCGATGGAGGCTCGAGAGGGTGGGCTGGGTGCCCATGGGCACCAGCGCCAGAGGGACATTGAAACGGCCAGTTGGATCCCCCTGAGAAGGACAGGGTCTGAACTATAAACAGGGATCTCTAGAATACAGCAGCTGAAACCAGGAAAACTCACAGACAAAAACGCAACCCCGAAAGGCTTAGGGGCTCTCTCTGCCAGAGACAGGCGGCTGGAGATGCAAAGAGACATTTAAAGGGCCAATGCAAAAATTGGCAGTGGCAACCACCTTCCTTGATCTCTGGGTAGAGGTGGAAGGAGAGTGGGCTGGTGCCTGAGGAAAGATTGGTGAGGAAAACTTTATGAAGAAAACTGAGACGGTGGCCAGCAGAGCCTTGGTGATGACTCACTTCCCACTCTGCAGCTACCATCTTGCTCAGGCGTAAGTGAATCAATTAACCTGCCTTTTGTGCACTCCGCACACAGCTTGTGCACATGTGGGCTGGGGGCTGAGTGAAGACTGGCTGGAAGAAATAGAGGATCCCTGGCCAAAGGGGACACACAGCTGCATAGCGACCTTTGAGGAGAGACTGGAGACAGAGGGGTTGGGGAAAGAACTGGAGGATTATCTGAGATCCCTGGAGCAGACTCCCTCCCCATTCTGCAGTCCCGATTTTGCCTAGGCAGGCCACACCTCCAAAGAGTCAGAAGCAGGCACGAGAGCTGGAAGGTGCACAATTACAATGTGGTCCACAGAAATAGTGGATGCCTGGCTGAAGGGGTCACAGAGCTGCCCAGATACTCTTGGGGAGAAACTGGAGACAGGATTAACTGGAGAGCCCTGGAGCTGACTCCTTCCCCTTTCTGTAGTCTCTATTTTGGTTGGGCAGTGCACACCCCCAAATAAGCCAAAAGCAGGAAAGCACACAATAGAAGACTCTAAACTGACCAGTGCCGGGGCGCTTGCAGGGAAGTGAGCGGCCAGTGCGAGTGCAGAGCAGTCCACAGAAATAGTGGATCCCTGGCTGAAAGGGTCACAGTGCTGCCCAGAGACCCTCGAGGAAAGACTGAAGACAGAGGCGCTGGGGAGTCTGGTGCTGACTCTTCCCCAGTCCACGATCTCCATCTTGCTCAGGAGGACTACTCCCTTGAGTGACAGCAGCCTATAAGGGCACGATAGTCCCACCATCAGGAGGCACTGCTCCACCCTGTGGTGCCTAGGCCTGACAGATGAGGACAGAGTGATCAGATTGACAATCACAGGAGACAGACATAGACAGTAGATTCCTGGAAGGCTCAAACAAACGGCCCAAGGTCAGATAGGGTCAACAACTGACATCATCAGAGGCAGACTCAGAAAGAAAAGTAAAGAAAAATAAATAAATAAATAAAAGACTCACCTACTACCATAGAAGTTTAATCCACAAAGTCAGGAAATCTAGATGGATCAATTGAAGCAGAAATAAAAATAAACAAACAAACAAATAAATAAATAACTAATAGACTCTTGCAAAAATGGGAAGAAAAAGAAGTTCCTCCCAAATGAGGGAAAAGGAAGAATCCCCACAGAGGGAGCTAAATGAAGCAGAGGCAAGGGAATTATCAGATATTGAATTCAAAACAATTGCTCTAAGGAAGCTCAAAGGGCTCAGCTACCTCAAAGAGAACTATGAGAAACTATCAGGATCTTAAGCAAACTATATTAGCCTGGAAAAGGACATAGAAACTATCAAGAAGACACAAAAGGATATGAAGCATACCATTTCTAAATTGAAGAACACAGTAGAAGACATCAAAAGCAGGCTTGATGAAGCCAAGGATTGAATCAGAGAGACAGAGGATAAGGTAGAAAAAAGCTCCCAGAAAGAACAAGAAATGGAGAAAAGACTTAAAAAGAATGAAGAGGACTTTAGGGAAATGCAGGACAACCTGAAATGCAATAATATATGCATAATAGGGATACCAGAAGGAGAAGAAGAGGAGCAAGGGATAGAGAACCTCTTTGAAAAAGTAATGATGGAAAATCTCCCCAGTTTGAGGAGAGTAAAGGTCTCATGGATCCAGGAAGCACAGAGGGCCCCATTCAATAGGAACCCAATGAAGCCCACTCCAAGACATATCACCATTAAAATGGCAAATAACAAAGACAAAGAGAGAATCCTAAAGGAAGAAAGGGAGAAACAGGGAGTAACTTACAAGGGAGCCCTGATATGACTAGGAGCTGACTTCTCAGCAGAAACACTACAAGCCAGAAGGGAATGGCAACAAATATTCCAAGTCATGAAAAGCAAGGGCCTACAACCAAGGCTGCTCTACCCAGCAAGGCTCTCAATTAAAACAGAAGGGGAAATAAGGAGTTTCCCAGACAAAAGAAGGCTAAAAGAATACGTCTCCACCAAACCAGCACTACAAGATATGCTAAAGGGACTGGTTTAAGAAGATGAAGAAAAAAAAATGAGAAGAAAAAAAACACAGGCACAAAGAGAAAAAATGAACAGGTTTCTATCAGTAATAACTCCCAATGTATATAGACTAAATGCCCCAATCAAAAGACACAGGATAGCTGAATGGATAAGAAAACATGACCCACATATATGCTGCCTACAAAAGACTCACCTCAGAGCAAAAGACATACACAGATTGAAAGTAAAGGGATGGAAGAAAATATTCCAGGCAAATGGGCATGAGAAGAAAGAAGGGGCAGCAATAGTTGTATCGGACAAAGTAGATTTCAAAACAAAGGCCATTAAAAGAGACCCAGAGGGACACTTTATAATACTTATAGGAAGAACCTATCAAGAAGACATAAACATTGTAAACTTATATGCTCCCAACATACGAGCACCCAAATATATAAGGAAAATCTTGGAAGACTTTAAAAAAGATATAGACAGGAACACACTGATAGTAGGGGATTTTAATATCCCGTTGTCGAAAATGGACAGATCTTCCAAACAAAACATCAACAAGGATATTGTGGAGCTGAATGACGCACTGAATCAAATGGACTTAACTGACATATATAGAACCTTACATCCCAAAGAAGCAAAACACACATTCTTTTCCAATGCTCATGGCAGTTTTTTCAAAGATAGACCACATGATAGGACACAAAGCAATCCTAGCCTTGGAAAATTCAGGAAAATTGAAATAATATTAACATTAAAAAAGGATATCAATATTGACATTAAAAAAGGATAAATAAATCAGTCTGCATTTAGAAAAAGATTCTTTCAGAGGTCAAGATAATGGCTACTTGTTAGGATTTTTCTAGCTTGGTCAAGTAAGATGCTGGCAAATAGAACATCTCTCCCCTGAGTTCCCATATAATTTAATCATTTTCCCTCTATTCTTGGGGCAAAAATAGTGAGGGACTATCTTCAAACTGCAAGTTTAGAGGTTATTTTATGTGTAAAGAATGGTTAATCATTTGTTTAAATAAAAAGCTAGAAATTCAACAATATCTTGGGCTTGTTTCCTTGTCATTATTTATAGGCACAAGATCTGTTATAATCTGGGATACAGTCTATGATTTAAACAAATTATAAAAAGAACTAGGCCTTGGTCAGGTCAATTTATGAAAAGGTTTCAGATCTTGGAGGATCAATGAATGCAAGTGAAAGGTTAACCCGAAGGGTTCCTAGTTGGTGAACAAAAATATCAAAGGGAAATCATATTATTTCCTTGGACAACTTCTGATCTTGCTATATTCCGTTGACTTGAAGAGATGTGAAATGATAAACCCAAACAGATTACAAATATGGAACTCTCATTACATCAATTTAGCTAAGAGCTTGCTCCCTTTATATTTCATGAAGTATTCTGTTTTAATAGTAAATTAACAATAGTAAGTTGGCAACAATAGTCAACATAGAACTTGCCATTTCCAATACAGTCTTTCCTAAGGAAATATTTCTAGCATATTTGACAGAAAGAACTATCCATCCATCATTTCCATATATGACTATGGTCTTACAGGGAGAAAAACATGGCAACTAGAGAACTAAGTCATTTTGTGATTTTCATACTGATTTGAGAGCATCTGATATTTTCCAACCACGTATTTGCAGGATAAACAGTTAAGAGAAATATGGATGTTGATGGAGAAATAGAAGGCTGGCCAGAATGGTTAGCAGTCAGTGTGACAAAAGACATTGCTGGTATCATGATCTGAAGAAATCCATGCTTATTAGTGGGCAAGTGTAATTAAGACACAGTTCTCTGCATCAATTATATAATAACAATGGATTAATATTCTAAAATTAGTATTCTAGATTTGCTCATTTAGAGAAGGCCATAACATACCTCCATCATAATTATTTAAAGAGATACATAAAATGAATATTACTTCTAGAATATTTTTAATAAAACTGCTTCTGAAGGTTGTAAATCAATGCTTAAAGCCCTGTTGAAATACAGTTTCCTGCATTCATGCATGAAGTCAAATGCAAAAATGGTCATATTTATGTGGGTTTTAGTTATAGCAGGTAGAAGAATTAATAAACTGACATAACATTTGTTCCAAATCTAAACTTAATGTCCCATATTGGAAAATCTATGTCAGCTCTACTCTTAAAAATCAGAAAGAAACAGAAACAAACAAAACACTCCTGGATATCACCTGTGGCCCAAGACTCAGTGGCCAGTCAATATGAGAACCAGCTGCTTCTTCCTTGTTCAGTCTTCACCTTTTCTACCAGAGGTTTTTAGGTTTCACTCTCTATTGATCAATTGTTTGGGGACGAGGGATCTTTAAATTGCATTACATATCACTCATTTCTCTTTTCTATAGATTTTTCTCTTTTCTGTAGATTTTCCCTGTTTCCTTCCAGGGACATTGATTTTCTTCCTTGGGTTTCTGAGAAAGCTTTGCTCCACAAGCATCTTTATCTGGCTGAAGGAAGCAATATTCACACTTCTTTTGCAGCCACACAGGTGTGACACCTGCTGTTAGGTAGGGGCTCCAGAGAGTGGTCTGATCTGTCAGAAGCTACAAAAAACCTTGGAAGGAAAGGGGTTTAAGAACTTTGATCTCTGATGATATAAAGGATCTCACAAATGTTTGCTTTATCTATCACTTTATATTAGACAGTGCCTTTTATGAGATTCTACAATTCTACATAATTCTCTGCAGACCAGGATGGGCTCAGAGGGGAAATCACATCTCATTTTGAGGTATACTGTGGGGCTCTCAGGATGTTCCACCACTGCCTCCCATGCAGCCAACTCATTACCTCTGGCTGTGAAGAATGAAGATTTTATGACTAGAATGACAGCAAGGGTGACCTCTGAAACCCTTTGTGAACATACAGCTGAATAGCCATTATCAGAGATAATAATAGTAGGAATTATTCACATGTGATTTACAGGCTGTAGAATATCTTGCCAAAACATCTTATTTGATTCCCGCCATCTCCATGAAAGGCAGGTAAAGCAGGTATCTTTTTAATCTTATTTGATGGAAGAGAAAAGAAGCCCCATAAGGTGAAGTGACCTGTGGGAGATCTGCCCTGTGCTCCTGGAAGCAGTGGTGGTCAGAATTCCCCCACTCTCTTGTGTCCCGGAAAATGACTTACTACAAAGAAGCACTCTTCCCCTTAGATACAACTCACTTGTGATCTCTTTGTTTCTGTGTGTCAAGGCCTGACACAGACCTTCCCTTCCCATTCTTTGCCACGTGAGTGATTAGTTGAACTGTTTGACCAACTGACATAAAATCCTGCTAGCTTGACTTAGTCAAACATTACTCAGACTTCTCCTCATTTCCCATGCCCCTGTACTTTGACCCACCCTAAGACTGAGCCAGCATAAAAATGTGGAAAAACTGTTTTTTAAGGCACTTCTGAAGAATTGACTAACCTCAGGGACAGACATTTCCTTCAACACTGTCTGATCATGTCATTGATCTCCACCCACCAACCCAGTTTGAGATAATCTTGTGGTCAAAGTGTTCTTCCGATTGCCATGGTTTTTGAATTTTTTTTATTGTTCAAATATATTTGCAAACATTTTCCCACCACCACTTTCCCCTGCTCCACACACCCCCACTTCTCACTGTCAATCTCTCCCCATTGTGGCTTTGTTCATGGACCCTTTATACGTGTTCTTCAATTTGACCCTTCTCTTCTTTTCCCCATTACCCCCCTCCCTCCTTAGGGCTTGTTACTGTCAGTTTATTTATTTTTTTCAGTTTCACTGGTTATATATTCCTTTCTTATTTACTTTGTTAATTATGTTCCACTTATAAGTGAGGTCATATGATATTTTGTCTTTCACCCCTGGCTTATTTCACTGAGCATAATGCTCTCCAGTTCCATCCATGCTGTTGCGAAGGGTAGTAGCTCTTTCTTTTCTTTCCTTTCCTTTCCCCTTCTTTCCCCTTCCTTTCTTTCTTCATTTCTTTCCTTCTCTTTCTTTCCTTCCTTCTTTCTTTCTTTTTTCTTTTTCTCCTTCCTTTCTTTTCCTCTTCCTTCCTTCCTACCTTCTTTCTCTCTTTCTTTTTCTCTTTCTCTCTTTTCTTTCTCTCTTTCTTTTTCTCTTTCTCTCTTTTCTTTCTTTCTTTCTTTCTTTCTTTCTTTCTTTCTTTCTTTCTTTCTTTCTTTCTTTCTTTCTTTCTTTCTTTCTTTCTTTCTTTCTTTCTTTCTTTCTTTCTTTCTTTCTTTCTTTCTGCTGCATAGTATCTCATTGTGTAACTGTACCATAATTTTTTGCTTCACTCTTTTACTGAAGGGCCCTTAGGTTGTTTCCAGCACTCGGCTACTGTAAATTATGCTCCAATGAACATTGGGTACATAGGTTCTTTGAATTGATATTTTGAGATTCATAGGGTATAATCCCAGCAGTGGAATTGCTGGGTCAAAAGGCAGTTCCATTTTCAGATTTTTGAGGAAATTCCACACTGTTTTCCACAGTGGCTGCACCAGTCTGCATTTGCACCAACAATGTCCTAGGGTTCCCTTTTCTCCACACCCTTGCCAGTACTTGTTGTTTGTTGATTTGTTTATGATGGCCATTCTGATCAGTGTGAAGTGATATCTCATTGTGTTTTTAATGTGCATTTCTCTGATGGCTAGTGATGCTGAGCATCCTTTCATATGTCTCTGGGCCCTCTGTATCTCCTCCTTGGAAAAGCATCTGCCCAGGTCCTTTGCCCATTTTTTGATTGGATCATTTGTCTTCCTGGAGTGGAGTCGAGTGAGTTCTTTATATATCTTGGAGATCAAACCTCTATCTGATGTATCATTAGCAAATACATTTTCCCATATGGTTGGCTCCCTTTTCATTTGGCTGATGTTTTCTTTAGCTGTGCAGAAGCTTCTTATTTTGATGAAGTCTCATTTGTTTATTCTTTCTTTTATGTCCTTTGCTCTAGGGGACATATTGATGAAAATATTGCTGCATGGAATATTTGGGATTTTCCTGCCTCTGTCTCGTCTACAACTTTAATGGTGTCATGATTAATATTTAAGTCTTTTATCCATCTTGAGTTAATTTTTGTGTATGAGATGAGTTGGTGGTCGAATTTCATTTTTTTTTCCATGTAGCTCTCCAGCTTTCCCAACACCATTTCTTGAACACTCTCTTTTTACTCCATTTTATATATCTGCAACCTTTGTCAAATATTAATTGACCATAGAGACATGGGTTTATTTCTGGGCTCTCTATGCTGTTCCATTGATCTATGTTTCTGTCCTTATCACAGTATCAGACTGTTTTGATTACAATGGTCTTGTAATATAGTTTGGTGTCAGGTATTGTGATTCCTCCTACTTTGTTCTTTTTTCTCAAAATTTCAGTGCTCTTCAGGGTCATTTATGGTTCCATATAAATTTTTTAAATGTTTGTAAACATTTCTTATCTGCAAAATATGTCACTGGTATTTTAATAAGGATTGTGTTGAATCTAAAATATTGCTTTGGGTAGTATAGATGTTTTGATGATGTTAATTCTTCCAATCTATGAACATGGTATATGCTTCCATTTATTTGTGTCTTCCTTAATTTATTTCTTCAATGTTGTATAGTTTCCAGAGTACAGGTCTTTTACTTCCTTGGTTTAGTTTATTCCTAGGCCCTTTATTTTTCTTTTTGCTATAGAAAATGGGATTTTTTTCCTGATTTCTGTTTCTGATATTTCATTGTTGGTGTACAAAAATACCTTTGATTTCAAATATTGACTTTGTATCCTGCTGTTTTGCTAAATTCACTTTTTAGGTTAAGTAGTTTTTGGAGGAATCTATAATGTTTTCTATGTACACTATCATGTCATCTTCAGTCAATGATAACTTTACTTCCTCCTTTCCAATTTGGATGCCTTTTATTTCTTTTTCTTGTCTGATCACTGCAGCTATGACTTCCAATCAATGTTGACTATAAATGATAAAAGCAGACCACCTTGTCTTTTCTCAATCTTAGTGGGAAATCTCTTAGATTTTGTCCATTGAATATGATGTTGGCTGTAGCTTTTTTATATGGCCTTTATTATGTTTAGGTATGCCCCCTTTATTCCCACTTTACTGAATGTTTTTATCATAAATGGATGCTGTACCTTATCAAGTGCTTTTTCCACATCTATTGATATAATGTGATTTTTGTCTTTTCTTTTTTTTAAGTGATGTATTACATTTATTGATTTGCAAATATTGAACCATCTTTGCATCCCTAGGGTGAATCCCACTTGATCATAGTGGGTGATCTTTTTAGTGTATTGCTGGATTTAATGTATTGCAGTTTGCCAATATTTTGTTGAAGATTTTAGCGTCTATGTTCATCATCGATTTTGTGTCCTATCATGTGGCCTATCTTTGAAAATGTTCCAAGTGCATTTGAAAAGAATGTTTTTTCCTTCTTTGGGATGAGAGGTTCCATATGTGTCAGTTAAATCCGATTTATCTAATGTGTTGTTCAATTCCACAATATCCTTGTTGATGTTTTGCTTAGAAGATCTGTCCATTTTTGACAGTGGGGTGTTAAAATCTCCTACTATCAGTGTGTTGTTATCTATATCTTTCTTGAAGTCCTCAAAGACTTTCCTTATATACTTGGGTATTGCTATGTTGGTTGCATATATGTTTAGAATATTTTATGTCTTCTTGATGGAGTCTTCCTTTGAGTATTATGAGGTGTCCTTCTGGGTCTCTTTTTATGGCCTTTGTTTTGAAATCTATTTTGTCTAATATAAATATTGCTACCCCTGCTTTTTTCCCCTCTCCATTTTGTTGGAATATTTTCTTCCATCCTTTTATTCGTGTAGGTCATCTGTGTTGTCTTTTGTAGGCAGCATAAGTGTGGGTTAGGCTTTCTGATCTATTCAGCCAAAGTATGTTTCTTGATTGGGGCTCTTAACCCATTTTCACTTAAAGTTATTGTTGATAGGTACTTACTCATTGTCCCCCTTTGTGCCTGTGTTCCTCTCTTTCTCAGTCTTTTTCTTCCTGTTCTTACAGCAATCCCTTTAGCATATCTTGCAGTGCTGGTTTTGTGGAGGCATATTCTTTTAGCCTTCTTCTGTCTGGGAAACTCCTTATTTTGCCTTCCATTTTATTTTATTTTTAAAATGTATTTAAATTTAGTTTTTCAAATACATTTGTCTCTGCCTACCCCCACCACTTTCCCTTGCCCCCTCCCTCCTTCCTTCCCTCAGCTCTTCCCCTTTGGTTTTGTCCATGAGTCCTTGCTATATGTTCCTTGACTTTCCCCTTCCCTTCTTTTTCCCCGCCCCTGCTCCCTCCTTCCCTCTTGTCTCTGTTGATTTCTTTTCCTTTCAGTGTTGCTGGTCTTATTTTCCTTGCATCTTTATATTGTTGGTAAGGTTCCACTTAGAGGTGAGATCATATGATATTTGTCTTTCCCCCCCTGGCTTATTTCACTTAGCATAATGCTCTCCAGTTCCATCCATGCTGTCGCGAAGTTTAGTAGTTCTTTTTTTCTTTCTGCTGCATAGTATTCCATTGTGTATATGTGCCATAATTTTTGGATCCAATAATCTACTGATGGGTATTTAGGTTGCTTCCATCAGAGAAATGCAGATCAAAACCACCATGAGGTACCACCTCACACCAGTCAGAATGGCCATCCTAAACAGATCAACAAACAACCGGTGCTGGCGAGGCTGTGGAGAAAAGGGAACCCTAGTACACTGTTGAGGGGAATGCAGACTGGTGCAGCCACTGTGGAAAGCAGTGTGGAATTTCTTCAAAAAGCTGAAAATTGAACTGCCTTTTGATCCAGTGATTCCCCTGCTGGGACTATACCTTAAGAACACCAAAATGCCAATACAAAAGAACCTATGCACCCAATGTTCATAGCAGCACAATTTACAATAGCCAAGAGTTGAAAACAACCTAATTGCTTTCCATTTTAATTGAGAGCCTTGCTGGGTAGAGCAGCCTTGGTTGCAGGCTTTTGCTTTTCATTACTTGGAGTATTTCTTGCCATTCCCTTCTGGCTTGTACTGTTTCTGCTGAGAAGTCATCTGCCAGCCATATCGGGGCTCCCTTGTATGTTACTCCCTGTTTCTCCCTTGCTGCCTTTAGGATTCTTTGTCTTTGCTATTTACCATTTTAATGGTGATATGTCTTGGAATGGGCCTTATTGAGTTCCTCTTGAATGGGATCGTCTGTGCTTCCTGGATTTGTGTGACTTTTTCTTTCCTCTAATTAGGCAAGTATCTATCATTATTTTTTCAAACAATTTTTTCTGTATCTTGCTCCTCTTTTTCTCCTATTTTACCGATATTATTACATCTCAGTTTGTCCTGCATTTCCCTCAACACCTCTTCTTTCTTTTTGAGCCTTTTTTCATTTTCTTGCTCTTTCTAGGAGCTTTTTTTTTACCTTGTTCTCCAGCTCAGTGACTCGATCCTCTGCTTCATTGAGACTGCTTTTGAATTCTTCTACTGTGTTGTTCCATTCAGAAATTATATTTTTCATTTCCTCTTGTGTCTTATTTATAGTTTCTATGTCCTTTTTCATGCTGGTATAGTTTACAGTAAGTTCCTCATAGTTTCCCTGTAGTTTTGATAATTGTTTGAGCTCATTGTGCTTACTGAGCTTCCTTGGAACCATTGTTTGGAACTCAGTATCTGATGGTTTACTTGCCCCTATTTTAATTAGTCATCTTTGTGGCGATCCTCTTTTCCCTTAGATTGAGGGTTGTTTCTTTTGTCTTTCCATTATCTGTGAGAGTCTTCTTTTGCTTCTGCTTCTTAAATTTATCTGTCTTGGCTTCCTGACTTTGTGGTGTGCACTTCTTTGGTAGGAGACCACTCTTTTTACTTTCTGGATCTGCCTCTGATGATGTCAGATGTTGACCCTGTCTGACCTTAGGCAGTCTGTTTGAGACTTCCAGTAATCTACTGTTTGTTCCTGTCTCCTTCAGCTGTTAATCTAGTCACTCCTCACTCAGCAGTCAGGCTTAGGCAACACAGGGCAGGGCCCAGTCCCTCCTGTCAATAGGGTTATTGTGTCCTTTCACTCTGCTGCTGTCATGGGGAGTGATATGTGTGAGCAAGATGGCTGCTGGCTTATGGGGGGGAAGTCAGTACTGGGATTTCGCTGGCTACTCCCTCAGTTCTTTTCCTCAAGCCTCCATCTCCAGACTCCCCTCAAATATTTCTGTACTAGTCTGCTCCCCCTTTACCCAGGGATGTACTATCAATGACTGCCCCTCAGTACTGAGCAGTCAGGCTTGGGCGCCACCAAGCCTGGGAAGAGCCTCCCTTGGTTGGTTATTATGTCCTCTTACTCTGCTGCATTCAGGGGAGTGGTCTTCTTTAGCAAGATGACTCTTGCAGAATGGAGGATGAGTCAGCACCAGTACCCCTACAGCTACTCTCTCAGTTCTCTCCCCAAAACCTCCTTCCCAATCTCTCCTCAGTTGTCTCTAGTTCACTCTGCCCTCACCTTTTCTGGATTCCATGGTAAGTGGCTGCAAATAAAAATGTATGCATTGATCCTTTCAAAGATTCTTTGCACCTCCAGTCACCCATTTCTGGCAGAGAGCAGCTCTGCTGCTTTTCACAGCCTTCTGTTATTTGTATACTTTTTGCTAAATCCAATTCCTCTGTCTGTCTGACATTTTAAGGCTCCTTCCTCACTGTTGTTCAATTGTTTATTCCAGGTGATTTTTCCACGATTTAGTTGTAATTCCAGATTGGTCCTGGGAGGAGGTCAGTGTGACTTCCATTCACTCCTCTGCCATCTTGAGGTCCCTACCATAGTCTTTTCAAATAGAGTCCCTTCTTACCTAAATTGGGGTTTGGTTTTTATCTGACAGGTCACAGGCTAAGGATAAAAAGTGGTCTCCTGTCACCAGCTTTGGTCACCCACATGGTCTGAGTACCATACCTACTAAGGGTGGTTGTTGAATTTTGGCCCTGGCTCTAGGCCCTGCTTATTCCATATGTAGCTCTCCTTGCTTGCTCTCTGTGTTCTTGAAACTTTGCATTCTTGTTGGGATCTCTGGAATAAATCTTTTTCACAAGAAATGAAAAGAAATCCCAAAGGAAATCTGGTACTCCAGGGACAATTTATGTTGTTTTGTTTACACTGGTGTTTTATCTTAACCTAGGAACAAGTCACCTATGTCCCTTAAAGGGAGGAAAGAAACTAGAATTCAGGCTGCAAAAATCAGAAATCTTCCCAGTTGCTGACATTTTTTGGGGGATATCAGGCATTCTTATTTAGAGGTTAGTTATAAAAAATCCAAAGCAATTTGATTCTGTTTAGCTTAAAGAGCAGTGCTGATAACCACACACATACCAATATGCTGTTTAGAATTAGATGTTTGAGGTACAAGGATGGACAGGTGAGCCTTGCCCTCAAATACTTTATGGTCTTCTGTGGAATTCAGACACAGGACCTGGACTGGAGAAGCAAGTGTCAGGATTGCCTCCAACTGGGCAATCAGCTCTTTGATACTTGTTCTCAGTAACTGTATAGCTGTTGGACCATTTGAGACATATTTTTCTCTGCAATACCAACTATAATGGAAAGATTTTAGTTAGAAATTCTGAATTTTATTATTCTATTGCAGTGTAATTATGATAATTTATGACTTTTATAACCAATATTTCTTAGCTTTTTGATTCATGTGTGTGATTGCAGGTCGCCACGTATTAGATACTCTCCTGTTTTCTCTACAGAAACCTTCTCACTGAGCTACCTGCAACATTACTTGCTTTCGTGGCTGGGTGCCTTAAAATCCAATATATCCTGAAGGAGATGATCAATAAGCAGATGGCTCAAGATTATACACAAGCCAAGAAATGAGGTATCTAATTAACAGCTAGATCAGGGTGTGAGAGGCAATTGCAGGAGAGCAGAGACCCTGCTTGGGCTGCAAGACCCCTGGATGAGAGAATCAGGCTGGTGGTGTAACATGTTGACACAAGGGAGCTGTCAGAAGTAACAATATAGCCAGAATCTACAGGCTGTATTTATTAGGGCTTCTCAGGATTCCCAGTTATCTATTGACTTGGTCCTAAGCAAGACTCATTTTAATTACCCTTAAAAAGGAGTCAAATGATCAAAAAATACCTAATTTGAGGTTTTACATGGGTTTGGCTCAGCTGGTAGAACACATAAATGAGGCGTTTTCTGCAGCCAATGATGCCACAGGAAAGAGGACCAGGATGGAAGCAAAGGCAGGTGTTTGAGTCAAGCTGTTGAAAGCCCTGCATAAAGGTCAGGAAGAGATGATTTGCAAGAAGAGGCCAATACACCCCTTTCAATGAATCCATGAGGGATGTTTCAGTTCATCTGAGTCTCACTAAGGGTGTCAAGGGAGCACAGATTCCCTCCTGTCTCATGGCTTCAAGAGGAAGGGAAAGAGACGTTTCTCTCCTCTGTACCTGGGAGAGCCACTGCTGAATGTCTCCTGGCAGTACAGGAAAGAATTGAGTTCACTGAGATAGCTTTTCCTATGATATGTGGAATATGTTACCAACCTGTGGTCAGCCCAATGTTCTCTAGTTGACTGTTTTGTTGCTGTGCTTCCAATAATTCATCAGGTAGGGCTCTATGTAATATTTCTAATGTGAAATGCAGAATCTGAAAGAGAAGACAATGCCTGGAGTCTGGTATATCCTAAGATAAATGTCCTAATGCATCTGGGACCAATTAAGACAGAGAGGTCAAGGCTGTACCTGTGGGACCGATGTATCTCTCAAGTCTTTGGACACATCTTGTGAATTAGGATTAGTACCTTGGCCACAAATAACCATATTAAAAACTAAGTCATCGTTCAATCAATTTTCTCTTCTTTCTTGCCATGCCAGAAGCTGAGAGAATAAAATTAATTCTTTGCTTCTTGTTTTTGGGAAAAAGAACTGGTTGGATTCTATAGGCAGATGAATGACCATATCTCAGGTTGTACTAACCAACTACAAGCAATGAAACGATACT
Source organism: Pteronotus mesoamericanus (assembly GCF_021234165.1). Lineage (NCBI taxonomy): Eukaryota > Metazoa > Chordata > Mammalia > Chiroptera > Mormoopidae > Pteronotus > Pteronotus mesoamericanus. Next base: position 3,408,391 of record NW_026555109.1, read on the forward strand.
CATCGTGATAGTTAAATTTATGTATGTTGACTTGGCCAGTGTGTAGTACCTAGTTGTTTGTTCAAACACTAACTTTTTTTTTTATAGCATAGTGGTTAGACATTTATATAATTTATGAAGTGAAACTTCCAATAATTCTAGTACAACTATTTTAGATTCTACATATATGTGAAATAATATGGTATTTGTCTTTCTCTGTCTGACTTATTTCACTCAGCATTATACTCTCTAGGTTTATCCTTGTTACAAATGGCAAGATTTCCGTCTTTTTTCTTCTGGCTGAGTAATATGCCGTTGTACATGGGTACCACATTGTCTTTATCCATTTGTCTGTTCATTGCATCATTTTTTTACAATAGCCAAAATATGGAAGCAACCTAACTTTTTGTTTTAATTTATTTTTTCATTGTATTTTTTTACATTACCATTTATCCCCCTTATACCCCACTACACCCACAATCATCACACTGTTTTCCATGCCCACCCATCCTTTTTCCTTTTTGCTCAATCCCTTTATTCCCTTACTCCCCCTCCCCACCATAGCTGACATCCTGCTCTCTATTTATAAATCTGTCTCTATTTTGCTTGTTTAGTTTGTTCATTAGATTTGACATATGAGTGAAATAATATGGCATTTGTCTTTCTCTGACTGGCTTATTTCACTTGGCATAATGTCCCCCAGGCCCAACTGTGTCATTACAAAGGGTAAAATTTTATTCTTTTTCACAGCCAAGTAGTGTTTTATTGTGTAAATGTCCCATAGTTATTTTATCTACTCATCCACTGATGGACACTTGGGCAGCTTCCAAATCTTGGCAATTGAAAATAATGCTGCAATGAATATAGGAGTGCTTACATTCTTTTGAATTTGTGTTTAGGGATTCTTTGAATATGTTCACAGACGTGGGATTGTTGGGTCAAAAGACAGATGCATTTTTAATTTTTTTAAAAGAGTTTATTTATTTCTTTTAGTAAGAGGGGAACAGAGGGAGAAAGGGGGAGAGAAACATCAATGTGCGGTTGCCTCTTGCACGCCCCCTACTAGGGACCTGGCCTGCAACCCAGGCATGTGCCCTGGCAGGGAATCAAACTGGTGACCCTTTCTTTCGCAGACCAGCACTCAATCCACTAAGCCAGACAGCCAGGGCCATTTTTAATTTTTTGAGGTATCTCCATACTGTTTCCACAGTGATTGCACTGCATTCCCACCAACAGTGCACTAGGGTTCCCCTTTCTTCACATCCTTGCTAGCTCTTCTATGTTGTGTTATTGATGACAACCATTCTGACCGATGTGAGGTGACACCTCATTGTGGTTTTAATTTGCATTTCTCTGATGATTAGTGACATTGAGCATCTTTTCATATGTCTATTGACCATCTGTATGCCTTCTTTGGAGAAGTGTATGTTCAGGTCCTTCGTACATTTTTTAATTGAATTGTTTGTTTTGAACTATCAGAAAGGGAAATTAAGAAAACAGCTGCATTCATGATTGTTTCAAAAATAATAAAATACCTAGACATAAATCTAACCAAGGATGTAAATGATCTGTGCTCAGAAAATTATAAGGCACTGAAGAAATTTAAGAAGATACAAATAAGCGGAAACACATACTGTATTCACAGATAGGAATAATTAACATCATTAAAATGGCCATGTTACCCAAAGCAAGCTATGTCAAGATTTCAATGACATATTTCACAGAACTAGAACAAGTATTTCAAAAATTTATATGGAACTACAAAAGGCTCTCTATAGCAACTGGGATCCTGAGACAGAAGAATAAAGCTGGCGGGATCATGCTACCTAACATCAAACTATACTGTAAGGCTATAGTAATCTAAACAGCATGGTACTGGCATAAAAACAGACACATAGATCAATGGAACAGAATAGAGAGTCCAGAAATGTTCCCACACCTTTATAGTCAAGTAATGTTCAACAAAGGAAGCAAGCACATGTAATGGGCTAAAGATAGTGTGTTCAATAAATGAAAAAATTGAACATTGGGAAAATTGGATGGATGCACACAGAGACATGAAACTAGACCACCTTCTTAGACTACACACAAGAATAAATTCAAAATATATTAAAGACTTAAATGTTACACCTAAAGCCATAAAAATCCTAGAAGAAAATATAAGCATTAAAATCTTGGACATTGCTTATAGCAATATTTTATCTGATGTACCTCCTCAGGCAAGGGAAACAAAAGAAAAAAATAAATAAATGGGACTACATAAAATTAAAAAGTTTTTGCACAACAAAGGAAACCATCAGCAAAATTAAAAGACGACCCACAGAATTGGAGGACATATTCACTGACACAAAATTATAAATTTATTTAAAGTATTTTTTTTGCTCATCAGTTTTCAATAATGTTTGTGTATTTAATGTGTGGCCCAAGACTACTCTTCTTCCAGTGTGGCCCAGAGATGCCAAAAGTTGGACACCACAGCAAGTTAGAGGAAACCAGCCCTGCCAACACCTTGATTTTGCATTTATAACCTCCAGATTTGTGGGGCAATAAGTTTTGGTGCACCCTAGGAAAAAAAGTACTGAGCCTCAGAGCTCCCCTCTTCTCAATATTCACTCCTTACTTGTCTCATCCAGTTCATGGCTTTAAATACCATTTCTATGCTGATGCTCCTAAATGTGAATCCATCTCTGTGGACTTCCAGCCTGTCTATTCAACCATCATATCTACATTCTCCACTTGGAATCCTAACAGACATCTTCAATTTAACATGTATAATTGGAATACTAAATAAGCCCTACCAACTCATGACATAGTCAAAACAGACTCTACTTCTAGTTTTCTACCAACTCTTTAAATTTTTTTTTAGTAACATTCCCTTGGTCTTAGACATGAATGTCTACAGTCCACAACCCTTCTGCTCACCCTTAGAGATTAGAAATATTCAATGTTTACCTTAGCAAATATAGTCTCATTTGCTACCTTAGGTAGCAAATACAGCCAACTTGATTTAATGTCAGATCATTTCTCTTCCAAAAACTCAGACCTGATTTAAGCTGGAAACCTGTTCTGGTAGACAGAAAAATAATCCACTGTGACAATTGGTCAACCGGGGATTCTGGTTGGAAGGTTAAACAGCTAGTTAAGATTTGGGGTATGTTGTACATCAGCTCAGACTAAGCCTGTCTGGCAGATTTTGTGAACCTCTCATGTAGATGAAGTGAATGAATTCACCTCTTCTGTCTTTTTAGAAACAAGAAGCCAGATTTTGATTCAGAGAGAGTATTAAACTCATCTGAGATTTCACAGGGAGTAACCAGTAAATTCAGGATTTAAAAAATCTGTCTAACTTCAAAGCTCATGACCTTTGATCTATACTAGTGTTTCTCAAACTGGGTTTCTTGGAACAGTAGGATAGTTCAGGCCATATTTGGGAGTTGGAGTGGGTTTGGGAGGTGTCTTAATTTTCTAAGGTTGCTGTAAAATAACACTACAAACTGGGCGGCTTAAATCAACAGAAGTTTATTATCTCATAATTCCAGTTCTAGAGCAAGGTGTTGGCAGGGCAGAATCTTGCCTTGTCTTGCCTCTTGCAGTTTCTTGTAGTCCCAGACGTTCCTTGGTTTGTGGCAGCATAACTCCAATCTCTCTCTGCACATGGCTATCTTCCCTCTGTGTCTGTGTCTTCATGTGGCTTTCTCCTCCCTATGTCTCTCTTTTGCCTTCTTATTAAAGACACTAGTCATATTGGATTAAGGGCCTACCTTACTCTAGTATGATTTCATTATAACTTAACTTATTATATCTGCAAAGACCCTGTTCCCAAATAAAGTCACATTTCAGGTACCAGCGGTTAGGATTTCAACATATCTTCTGGAGGAACACAACTCAATCCGTATCAAGGGATGAGAAGAGGCCAACTGAGTGGGGTTTTCATCTTCACTCCAACTTCAACTAAGTCTGCCTGCTTTTGCCTGGTTAATATTTTGGAATCCATTGAAAGATTGCTTGAAAAAAGTGTGACTGGTAAACAATGTATTGAAAACCACTTATCTGCAGTATGTGACTTCCTACAAAGAAACAAGCCAATACATCATTTATCTGGCTGTAGAAACAGCTTTTGCTTCATGCTTTAAAACTGGTTTGTCTTCTACATGCCTGTATTATTTATCTTAGGCAGGGCAGAAATGACCAGTCTCTTCTGGTGAGTGTTGCTCTTGAACCACCACTGAGAATAGTGTGAAGAGCATTGATCTGGCTATTTTCTCCATCCTTGTACTCTCTGAGTCTCCTTGAGTTACCATATGTGCAATTCATGTGTGATCTGTTCCCCTTGGGAGTTCTGTGTCAAGTTTCCATTCCTTATACTTTATGGTGCTTTTGGAAACAACAGTATTCTTTAATTACAGGCAGTGGGTAGCATGATGACAGGATTAGTATCAGTGTCTGGCCTCTCTAAGGACCAGGAGAATATTGTAGCTAGAGTTTTCCCATCTGCATAACTGGACTGTTTATATGTTTATGAAAAATCAAAGAGAGTGAAGCAGTTTTTTTTTCTTGGTTTGCTCTCTGCTCTGCTGACCTCAAGAAAATAGTGGAAATGAGTCCCTCAGGAATTATTTAGCTGTTTCACTTAACTGAAAATGTAGGGTGCTATGGCTTTAAATGCATTGCTATTCTGCCCTTGTTCCACTGCAGAATGAACAACAGTGATGTTCTGCTGAATATCAGTTACAGACATTTTAGGAAGGGCTCTGTAGTTTTGTGAGAATGAAGCTGTGTTATTCAAGTGTAATGAGTCAAAAAAGAAAAAAAATGTGGTTTTCACGTACTAGTAAAGACCCATGCCCTGGTCATGTAAGATCTTTTTCTGCTTTGTTATGGGTTTGGAAGGTACAGGGTATTCACTCAGCCTTATGGGCACAAACATGAAAGAAACATTCTGGCTTAAGAGCTGAGCTGAAGTGAATATTAAGAATAGGGCTTTTGCCAGTTAATTATAGAGAGAATATTCAAATACAGTTTGCAAAGTGCTGGAAATCTAGTGGCCCTACACAAGTCCTCTCCCCTCCGTGCACAAGAAATGGGTTTAGCAAAGATCAACTTAGAGTTAATCATTTTACAAAGTTAATACTTATTTCATTTTATTATGTACAAAAAGTAAACTCCAAATGAACATAAAGCCAAATAAAATCCTTTCAGCTGCACTGACTTTAATTGCCCATTATCTTATAAGCACAATTAATCATATAAACAATAGACTATTACCACAATGTTACAATTGTTACAGAAAGAATGTGATATTTGGCTATTTTAATAACGTTATACAGAGAAAAAATAAGTCAAAAAGCAACTGAGGTGGGTTGAATGTCCATAGGATACTGAGATAATCACTCCACTAAAATAAATAATCTAAACAGCAAATTTTCAATCAAGAATAATGTAGTTAAAAGCCCAAACACACTTCTACTAGGTTGACTCAGCATAAGAGGATCAACAGTACTTTGTACTCACTTTGCATTTTAATTTTCCTATAGTAAACAAATGCTGTTGGATTTTGGGATACTAAAAACTGTGAGTTTAGAGCAAGATTTTGCAGAACACCATTATTTCCACAGGAGATTCTGGTAGCAGGGGAGTCATTTGGAATGAAAGACAGTGATAATGTGTTGGGATCAACTCATAGTGAATTAGCTGATTTATGGCAAAATAGACATACCTTAGGTAAAAGGTAAAGCCAGTGATAGCATTTCACATGCAAAAACAACTTTTTTATAAACTGAATTGTTTTATTCTTTTTTTCTAAACTCAATTATTAAAATACTTTTTAAGAAATTCAACATCTTGCCCTGGCTGGTGTGGCTCAGTAGATTGAGTGCCAGCCTGCCAATTGAAAGGTCACTGGTTCGATTTCCAGTCAGGGGACATGCCTGGGTTACAGGCCAGGTCCCCAGTTTGGGGCATGCGAGGGGCAACTGATCAATGCATTTCTCACACATTGATGTTTATCCCCTCTCTTTCTCCCTCTTTTCCCCTCTCTCTAAAAGTAAATAAATAATATATTTTAAAAAAATGAAATTCAACATCTTTACATAACTATGTCTTTCAAGTTATTTCCATAACGTTTGTTTTAAATCAGTTAGCTCCTTGGGTCAATTTCTTTGCCTGGTACCTGTACACAATTCTCTTGGAAACAGGCATCAATTTAATTAGTGTGTTGAGGACAGAAATTGACTGGTTCTGATCTCTAAATATTTTGTGTATATTTTAAAAAATAACATGAGAAAAAGAATATACTTTTTAAAATTCAGAATCAGTAGTTTGTGAAACTACTATCATTTTAGCATAAGCTCAATGCTGACCTTTTCAGATCAATTGTAAATAATAAATTCTTCCAAGAAAAATATTTCTCATTGAATGGGGAAGAATGTAAACTAAATCTATAGCTCCTATGTCATAAATATTAGCCATGTTGGGCTTAGCACTCTTTCAGGGGTGGTAGCAATACATGAGAACACATATAAGTATATATCTTAGTTTACATAGAAGAATACATGGAATTTCTGAACAAACTACATCTGGTGTTAGTATAGTTTCTAATGTTGCTAATACTGCTATTATGCACATTTTCTTGAACACATGGTAATAACCATTTTTTATGCCTTCTTATGGAGGACAAATTGGAATTCAATTATTTATTAATTATGGATTGCTGACTGGACAATGAAAGAAAATATTTTAAAATATTTTTCACCATTAGGTTGATGTCTGCATTGATTTCCACCTAAATATCCAGAAGGTCATCTCCACTTTCATCGCTCTCCACAGTCAGCTGCCGGGTCCACCACTTCTTAACTTCAGAACCACAGGAAGCTGCATCAGTCATGGGGTTCATTTTGCACACTACAGATTTCATTGTTGTCCGCCCTCCAAACCGTAAGTTGACTGAAGACACTGAGTGGCTTATTGGTTTTGGTGCTGAGGAATTAACAAAAGTTGTATCAGCAACATGGTGTTTTACTCTCTTGCCAGTAATTCCTGGAAAACAATGGCATTCCCATATAATGCTTTTGGTGAACAAGTCCTATCCACAGATATTGAGTATGAAACCCTTTCAGCACTCAATGCTTTATATTCATAATAGACTTTAAAACTATGTTCATGGACAACTAGTAATACCATTTGAAAAAAAAATGCAGTTTGCCCTCTTGTACTTTGAGATAATTACAAAAAGTAAAAAAAAAAATCACCAGAAGTTCCAATATGGGTAAATGTGTCACAGAAATTTGTGTGAGTCAGTGCTCATTAGTATTACATGTATAAGGGAAAGAAAAAAGATAAAGAAGGACACTATAACCAATAATGAGGGGAGAAGAAGAAATGCAGAAAATATGGAATAATTATGTGGGTAAATACTGTTTTTTTGTAAAAATAAATGGAAGTATAGCATTAATGAAAAAGGAATGATTTTAGGACATATTTAGAATTTGCTCAGGGCATTCACATTTCCAATCTATGAATGTGACTAAAGCAGTGTGTACGAAGACTCATGGCTTTGGGATTCCACTGTCATGGTTTTGGATCTCCTTTCTGTGACCTGTGGATACAATCTATGGCAAATTCATGTGTCGAAATCCATTTCCTCAATTGTAAAATGAAGAGAATGGAAGTTTCCTCATTGGACTATTGTGAGAATTAAAACTGATTAAATGAGATGACCTAAGAAAAAAGCATAGAAGAACTACCATATGATCCAGCATTCCCACTTGTGTGTGTGTGTGTGTGTGTGTGCGTGCGATGAAGGAAATAAAATAAGTACATTGAAGAGATATCTGCATTCCCACATTTATTGCAGTGCTGCTCACAATAGTCAAAATATGGAAACAACCTAATTGTCCTTCAATGGATGAATGGTTAAAGAAATTGTGTGTGGGGGAGTGAGTGTATACATATATACATATACATATATACAAATATATACACACACACACACACACAACACAATATTCAACCTTAAGAAAGAAGGAAATCCTGCAATTTGCAACACCGTATGTGAATATGAAGGACATTATACTAAGTAAAATAAGCCAGATACAGAAAGAAAAATACTATATGAGCTCACTTATATGTGGAATCCAAAAAATGTCAAAATTCACAGAAGCAGGGAGAGCAGAATGATGGTTATGAGGGTTGGGAGATGTGGAAAATGAGCAGATGCTCAAAGAGTACAAAGTTGCAGTTATGTAAAATGAATTAAGTTCAGCATGATGACCACAGTTAATAATACTGTACTGTACACTTGAAATTTGCTGATAGACTAGATTTTAAATGTTCTCACCATTTACACACACACACACACACACACACACACACACACACACAAAGGTAACTATGTGAGCTGATGTTTATATGTTGACTGCACTAATTTTTTCACAATGTATATGATTATCAAACCATTGTACTGTATACTTTAAATATATACTTTTAAAAATAAAAAGCAAAATAAAAGGAGGAGAGAAAAAAGGAAAAAAAAATAAAACTCATAGCATAGCACGTAGTACATTGTTGGTACTCCCTTAAAATGCCCTTTTTCTTGCCCTTTGTCTCTTCAAACTCAGCATGTCTCCAGTAGCATGTTTCTTTAGTTATCTTCTTTTCTGATATTTGGGCCACTTAAGTTTGGGCCATCAGAGATACTTTTGACAATATACTTTAAAAAAAAAATATATTTAAGTGAATACCAAAGACTGTGCATTTTCCCTGGATCTTCACTCCTACTTGTTCCTCCAGTGTCTAGACTACTGCCACCAGCTTTGGCCATGCCACTGCCTTGTGCCCAGGCTACTATATCATCCTCTGGCTCCTAACCTTGCCTTCAGGCTTAGCAATGGAGAATTCACTCTCTATTCTGCTGCCAAGTCACTCTTCCTAAAGCACAAATTCCAAATGCTATATCTTTCTCAGAAACCCTTACTGGTTCCTAATAGCCTACAAGATAAAGCTGAACCCACTCAGCCTATAATTTAAAACTTTTCATAGCTTGGCCCCACCAGGTACTCAATCTTGTTTCCCATCACTCCAGCTTTGCTTTATCAGGTGGAAGGGAGGTTCTCTCTCATCCCTAAATAATAAATTCCTCGAGGTGAAATAAGATATTTTCTTTTCTGGTATTAAGATCCACCAAACAGCTTTTACCCTCAAAACCTAAGTTATACTGTTTTCTGCTTTGTGGAACAGAAGAGTTTGCAACATCATCCACCTTCTCACTTGGATTAGGCTGAAGAAGGTACACTATTAAAGAGCATTAGGAAGCCCCTATTTTATTGTGCACTCAGTTATTTACACAGAAAACCAGGCATGAGGGGTAGTGGGCTGTGCAGACCATTGCTCTCTCTCCACTCCTGAATGCCCTTAGTGGGCTTGTCCTTGCTTTCTAAAACCCCATGTTCCCCTGGAAAAAAATTCTCTCACTGAATGTGGAAAAGGATAGGATTGTGAGGATTAAGTGAGGAATACGCTTGATGCACATGTAACACTGACTGACATACAGTAACTAATATAGCACTAGTATATTTTGTTCCTTCTTTGAGAACTGTGGCATTTTCTAAATGATCATATCTGCTTACTTCCTCTTGGATTAAATAAATTTTGCTTCATTTTGATAATGCCTTAAATACACACAGAAAGCCCTTGGAAATATTTTCCTTTTTGTTTTCCTTTTAGATCTTGGCTATGATATCTCACTTTGTTAGTAAGTACTGCCTTCTAACCATGGTAACTGAAAACAAGGGCAATTCTATTAAGAGAAGTTATTTTGAGGAAAATGTTTTTGATAAGGAGAAATATTTTTCATGCATATAAATAACTTTGGATGTACACCTGTATTTTGAAACCTAAGATTCCCAAACACACAATGTCAATAACTTTAAGATGTCTCAGTCAACAGAGAAAGGGCAGGGCGTACGTACCAGAGGGCAAACGCCATTGCCCAAACTTCCTTTGGGGTTTCCCGGCATCTGCTGTATCTTGCCGACTCACTCCTCTGTCAGACAGAGTGGGACTCAGAAGCTGCTGCTGGCTGCTTGTCTGCACAGGGAAGAAGAAAGCAGTAATTTTCTTAATGTTGTGATATCCTACCTCCTTCTGCACTGGCCTGGGCCCTCATTTTATTTTAAGAAAGCAAGAAAACATGCTTATCAATAGATGAATGAGTAAAAAAGTTGTGGTATATTTACACAATAAAATTCTATGTGGCCATAAAAAATGAATGAAATCGTACCTTTTGCAACAGCATGGATGGACTAGAGAGTATTATGCTATGTGAACTAAGTCAGATAGAGAAAGGCAAATGTTATATAATTTTAGTTCTATGTGCTATTGAAGGAACAAAATAAATAAACCAAATAGAAACAGTCTCATAGATACAGAGAATACTGATGGTTGCCAGATGGAAAGCGGTTTGAGGGGAATGGGTGAAAAAGGTAAAGGGATTAAACAGGATTAAGAAGTAAAAACTGGTAATTACAAAATAGTCACTGGGATGTAAAATACAGTATAGGAAATATAGTCAGTAATGTAGTACTAACTATGCATGGTGCCAGATGGGTACTTGAAATATTGGGGAACCATTTTGCAAAGTACATGACTGTCTAATCACTATTCTGTACATCTGAAACTAATACAGAATAATATTTAATGTAAACTGTAATTAAAAAAAAGAAAGAAAACATGACAGGAAACAAGTGGGAAAAAATATGGATACATCACGTCCACAATGGGGAAAGGAAAAGTGAAAATGAATTAAAAAAGAGTCAAGGAAAATGAGAGTAACTACTGTACATGGTGAAGAAAGAAGGCCTGACCCAGGGAGCATCCTTTCTTTGATACCCCTCCAGGAATCTTCCATACCCACGGCCACATTCCCTCCACACGTGGTAGCCATTAACTAGACCAAGGATGGCGGCATTCAGGAAAGACGGTGGGGCAACAAAGAATGCCGGATTCGGGGAAAGCACACTCTTGCCAAACTGGACGTCAATGCCTAGACATTCAGGAAGAAAATTCTCTGCAGGCTAAACTGTGATGGGCCCTGGAGGAGATTGAAACTTATACCAACTAAGACTAATGTCAAAAGAAAAATGCTGAGACTCTCTACACACTTTACCCACTCTTTGGTTCACTGTCACTTCCACCTTTCTTATTAGCAATGTTAGCTTTCACATTGCTTCAATATCCTCTCTTGGTGTTTTGGGTACTTTTTTTTTTTAACCTAAAAACATAGAACTCTGCAATCATCACTTTTCCTGGCTCATCAGCCCCATCTGACTAGCTGATCTCATCTCAGCCCCACACATTGAGGAACTGCCAGCCATCCTCATGGCACATAGGTGGCAGGGCCATTTTAGAAGACTCACAGTCCCTCTTTGTTGACTATCTGCTGAACGAATCCCTGTATTCTGTGGCAGACTATTTCTACAGGCTGCAGAGCCAACAAAATGAAATCCACTCAAATCTGGGCTATACAGAGGACTTCCTAGAATATCCCATTGGGCCATGAAGACTGAGCCTTCAGTATTTATTGCTGGCCCCTGACTGTGTTACTATACAATAGGAAGCCTAATGCTGCCAGGGGGCTTATCTTCACCCACTCTGTAAATGCATCCTCATAAAGGATAGGACCTACTGCCAGCTGCTTCTCATAGCACTAGGCTCTTCAGGACACTGATGGCTCTCTGTGTTATTTTTTTATGGACATGCATATTGAGTTTGGAAATGAAAATATGCTGTGCCATACTAAATAGAAAGCCCTCAAGTTAATTGTCCCAAATTCCATATGCTTTTCTCATGCCCAAGTGAGGAAGAAAAAATCCTCAATGAGTCTGTTAAAGGAGGTTGAAGGCCAATTTCAAACATTTTAACTGATTTTACTTCAAGTGTCTATGACTTGGTAGGATAAAACATTCAAGGCAGACCTTCAGTCAAACTATGTCTCCTAAGTCATTTAATATAGCCCCTCAAACTAAGTCCTTACAGTGGTGATGTTAACTCTTTAGACCAAAAAAATTAAAAAGATCAACATATTATTATTATTAAACCAGGTCATTAACATAATTTTAGTAGCCATACAAATCAGAATCTTTTGAAATAATTCAGGAAGAGCAAAGAAACATATATAATCTGTAGTGTCATATTTCCCTTGTTGTTTTTAATGTAAAAAACTTCCTGTTATATATATTGATATCTTGTTTGAAATGGCTATGTGTACAACACCAATTTATCTTTTACTTTTAAAAAATACACAGAATATCCTTGAAGGAAGGACACCTCATACCCATACCTCAGGTTGCATATTATTATCCTGACTGTTGGCATTCATGTCTTCACTAGGCTGGGTGGTCTCAATACTGGGGGGATTCAGAAACCGGCTCAGCTCCTGTTGTTGGCTCTCTCTCAGGCTGTGGATGATGCTGCATGACTGCTGCTGTTTCTATGGAAATATGATTCTTTCAGGAACAGAAATATCAGGCCAACATCCCCCTGCCCATACCAGTCATTTTCTTCTCTCTTCTCCAAAAACCCTTAGGCTTGGTGGCCTCTCAGGAACTTTAAATAAGGACCCTTAACTAATTTCCCTGATAACTATCACACTGCTATAAAGAAAGGCTTGGAGACTTAGAAATTGCTTACTCCTCCTCTTACATTTGCATAACAATTGCAGTAATGTTCATTGATAGTAGCTTGTATTTTATTTAAAATAGAATTTTTAAATCACTAATGATGGTGGAATGTTTTATTCCCCTTCTTATTCTATGCTCATTAAACCAATGTGGATCACTCCTTTCCTTTAAGCTGTAAGGGGCAGAAAGCCTTGGGTGGAAAAGCAAAACCCTCATTCTTTTCTTGGTTCTGAACTGGAATAGGTGGTCCAGCAGGCCGATCTGTCTTGGCACACACTGGGGCCATGGCAGTCTGGTCGTGGGCCAGCACCCCTTGAGCCCTCTCAGGGCCTCTGGAAGGTAGATTCTATCCCTGGAACTAGCAGAGCTGTGGCGGGCGAGTTGCGACAGCTGCCTGGCTATAGGAGATCAGGGTGTTTTATTTCTCTGGGGCCCTGTTCTTTGGTCAAATGGAAAGATATGTTTCTGCAGTTAATGTTTTGAGAAACAGGATTATAAAAATCTGTTATGTATAACTGTTTAGTGATTAATTTGACTTTTTTACCCATGTGTAAAGCATAAGTCAAAAGCGTTAAAAGCGTTAATTACCTAATGGAAATGCCAATTGTAAACAGTGTATACAAACATAGTACATGTTCATTGATTTACGAGTTAGATAATCTTGCAAGCTTATGGTTCAGGAAACAGCAAACAGATTGTTAAACTCTCACAAAATGTGGTCTTAAATGTGGTAAAGACCACACAAAACTATCAACAAGAAGTTGGAATTTTAAGGAACAACTTAAAAGTAGTTTTGTATATTCAGTTGCCAGTCAATATGTACAGATTTCTGGCAGTTTAAACAGCTGAGTTTGATAAATGGACAGCATAAATATTTTAATTTCAATAAACTGCTTCTTAAGCATTCTCACAGTATTATAAAAATGTGGTTTAATACAAGCTTCTTATGATTCTTCTCAACAAGTTACAGCTAAATTTGGAGTAAAGGTTTGACTCATCATCTGACCATCATAAGTAGGTGAAGTTGATATAGTTGAAGGAGGATATAAGACTAATCAGAGAAGGATCTAATCCCTTTGTTCATGAAGCCCTTGAAGAGGAAATAAAATCCCAGATGCTTCTGGTCCACTCACAGCTCTGATGCGCTTTAAGCACTTTTTCAGCCACATGCGGATGGTCTGCTTAGCCACTTCTTCCTCGATGGTGTACTCCAGCTGCTCTCTAGCAAGAAGCTCCTCCAACTGCAAACTCTTTCGGATGTCAACCGACCGGTAGGAGAGCATGCTGGTGGGGAAATGTAACAGCCATTGCAGCTCTGATTTACCTGGGATTTAGACTCTTAGAGATCTCAAAATCCATTCTGATGCCACCTCAACTAACTAGAAGGCTTGGGCTAGTTATGTCACTTTACTGTTTCTCTGCTCTCATCTGTAAAATGGGACAGTCATGGTACCTCTTTCATTAAGTGACTAAGTGTGTTGATATTTGGAAAGTGCTTATAATAGTAAGTACTATGTAAGTGTTTGTAAATAAAAAGATCCAGGCTATGCCCTGATAATCAGCTCTGTAGGACTCTGGAGCTTTCCCTGTAGAAGGAAAACTGTTCTCTCTTTCTTCACATTGAGCTCCAATTGGTGATAGTTAATATGCTTGGCTGTGGGTCATGCATCCCCTCCACTAATTTCCCTCTCAATTTATCTCACCTGTCCCCCTGGATATTCTTCATTAATATTGATGGATGCAAAGCCAGGGCGAAACATTCACTCCAACTCAGCCCTTGGCACAGTAGGCCCAGACAGTGGTAAACGAGACCAACACAGTTGTGTTGCATGGGGGCTCCTGGGCAATAAGGCAACTCCTGTGTTTAGGCTGAGGGATCCACAGCCAATGGAGGATGTAGCCCCTCTGGCAGCTTGATGCTCCCTGGTATGGCTGTGGATCCCTTCACCCCAGTTATTGCTCCATCCCTGCCTGGCCTGGGTGGGACGTCAGTTCCATCTCCCCAGCCCCAATCACAGCACAGATGCACTTGAGAGGCCCTTCTCCTTATAGCACTGGTACAATGACTTCTTCTTTGTTAATGTTTTTCTCACCATGGAGAAAAAAAGTGCATTTGTTCTTTCTTTCTTCCCTGTCTCATTAAGAATCTCATCATTGCTGAACTGTTTTCATCATACACTGTACTAGAGGGATAGGAACAGGTCAGTGATGCCACCATTGACTTTGTTTGGGTTTATTTTATCAGATGCATCACCAAGTTCCAAAGAAGCTGAATATTAATTATTAATGACAGTGGTATGTCTATATGTCTCATTTTCAGCCTAAAAATATTTGTCACTAGAGGAAAAAACTGTGATATTCTGAGAGAGTTGTCATCCTTAACTATTCATGTGTTTTTGCCCTATCGTTTTCTGCCTCTTTGATTGTTCCTGGATGAAAGTGAAGAGAGGGAGGTAAAATTGAGACCTTGAGAGAACTCCCTGAGATCCCTCCTGTTGTAGTACTTTTTCAAATTCCAATCATAAGTGTATTTCTGTATACCTGAATGCTGCTGACATTTGTGACACAATACTCATCATTGAACTTGTTGACCACTTGCAACATGATGAAAATAGCTAGTGCTAGTTGGGCAGGGGTCCCCAACCCCTGGGCCATGGGCCAGTACAGGTTTGTGGCCTGCTAGTAATCAGGCCACAGATCAAGAGGTGAGCGGTGAATGACCAAAGCCTCATCTGTATTTAAAGCCACGCCTCATTGTTCTTATTTGCACTTCAGCTTTGCCTCCTGTCAGATCAGCTGTAGCATTAGATTCTCATAAGAGCAAAAATTCTACTGTGAACTACGCACATGAGGGATTTAAGTTGTGCACTCCTTAGGAGAATCTAATGCCTGATGATCTGAGGTGGAGCTCAGGCAATGATGCTAGTGCTGGGGAGTGGCTGTAAATACAGATTATGATTAGCAGAAAGGTTTGATTGCACAGAGACCATATGAATCAATTGCTTGCAGACTCATATCAAAACTCCACCAGTGAGTGACAAGTGACAATTAAGCTGCATCTGGTGGAAGGCTATAAAGCCATCCCCCAACCCTCCAGTCTGTGGAAAAAATATCTTCCATGAAACTGGCCCCTTGTGCCAAAAAGGTTAGGGACCACAGTAATAGAGGGTTCTTAACTTTTTCTGTGGCATGAATTCCTTTGGCAGCAAAGCCCATGGCACACTTCTTAGAATAATGATTTCGATGCATAAAATAAAATACACATTATTTCAAAGGAAACCAATTGTATTAAAATAGAGTTCTCAACTTATTTTCTTTGAAAATGAGTGATATAGTAATATAAGTGCTTCTTTATTATTGCATTAAATAATAATATTTAGCTAAGGTCAAGGGACTACTATAACTTCAAAGTACTGGAGTGCATTAAGGATATTTTAAGATAACAGCTACAGCAGTAGTGTAACTTGGAAATATCTATGATTTCTACAGATGACAAAGTCATGGGTATTGTTAATACTACTATGGTTTGTTGCCTGCATGTATCATTGAAAAAATTATTGCATTTCAGTGAGTGATTAATGAAAATAAAGATGTAATTCTTTTCCTTTCCAAGTCCATGACCCTCTAAATATTATTCATTGGCTCCCATTTAAGAAGTTCTACTGTGTTGATTGTTCCTCTCTCTACAACCCCCCCCCCCCCAAATATTTTAGTACATGCAGTACCTCAGAATGTGGTCTTATTTGGAAATAGGCCCTTAGAGATATAAGTAAGTCAGATGAAATCATACTGGAATGGGATTGGGTTCCTAATCTGATATAACTGGTATCCATATAGTAGTTAAAATTTAGACACAAACACACATGCACAGGAAGAACACTATGTGAAAATGAAGGTAGAGATTGGGGTGAGACTTCTACAAGTCAAGGAATGCCAAAGATCACTAGCAAAGCCCAAAAAGTTAAAGAAGAGGGCTGTAACAGATTGTCCTTCATGGCTTCAGAGGAAACCAACCCTGCTGGTTTCCCAATACTTCCTTAATCTCAAACTTCCAGCCTCCAGAATTGTGAAACAATAGATTTGTCATTTAAGCCATCAGTATATGGTATTCTGTTAAGTGTCACAGCAAACTAGTACAGACCGCTCAGGCCTCAGTTAGCCTTTTGTCCTATCTGGGTACTCATCAAATGTCTGGAAAATGTGGTTTCTCAACCAACCAGGGCACCCATTGCAGAGCAGCCCAGGCAAATCCTTGTCAGACCTATAAGTGAAAAGATCTGAATTTTAGCTCTAGCTTGGTTGCAGAGGCTGAATAACTGTAAGCAAGTCATTTCTAGACCAATTCTTTCCTTGAAAAATGAAGCATGGAACCGAGATCCCCAAGGTCCCTCAACTTCTCCCCTTCAGGAGCCTTCCATTCAGTAAGGGACACTTCTGGGGAGATCAGGCCACTAATTCCCTCCCTTTGCATGTGAGGCACTTACTTGAACAGAATCATTCAATTTCAATGTGAAAGGCCACTTTGAACCTGAGAAGGGTGGCCTTGTGTTATAACTACAGTTGATGTAGATTTTAGGTCATGAACTCAGTTCAGTTCTGTGACACAGAGCTGTGAAACACCCTCCTCATACCTTAAGACATCATGGAAAGTGACATCCCCACCATTATGCAGCCTCTCCATTTCATAACACATATGCTTAAAAAGAAGTTTATCCTTGTCCAGGTCCACCTCCAGACGTCCCCGCAGCAGTCGCAGTAGAAACTTCACACGGAAAGTTGGAATCACCCCCTGGTGGCAGAGCACAGGCATCATTAGGCCATAATGATTCACTTGGGGTTCTGTTTTCACACCGAAAACCTGGAGTGATTTCTCAAAAGATGGTAAATTAGGCACTGGATGATAAGGAAGTTTTTTTGTCTCTCTGGAGGCTGGGTCAGGGTATATGCACTGAGAGGAGCAGGAGATAAAAGCTGAGCACTTCATAAAGTACATAAATGTCCAATCACTACTTTAATTAAAAATCCATTTTAAAAAAATAAAATAAAATAAAAAAGGGAAGCTGAGCATATAGAGTGTCTGCTGGTGTGTCTCTGGTCCTGTGGGATTTTAGAACCACACAGAGTTTGAAGCCCAGGAAAGTAGAAAGCTCTCCCTCTGCCTGTCCTGGCTCTTACACTTGCTTGACCAGGATTTTCTTTCCATCACCTGTTCCACTGACTCAGCCTCGGCTTGTGTGTTTCTCCAACACACAAGCTGAGTGGGTCAGTAATGCATTAGCACAAAAATGAAACATACACATTGTAGTGATCTTCTCACTTAGTTGGGATATGAGGAACTTCTGAACTAGGTGTGTCCAACCCATGGCCCATGGGCCACATGTGACCCAGGATGGCTATGAATGCAGCCCAACACAAAACTGTAAATTAACTTAAAACATCACTTAGTTTTATTACTTAGATATGTACTTTTTCTATATTAGCAATCACAAACTTAGGACCTGCTCAATGATTTTAAAAGATTATCAAAAGGGCCACTGATAATTAGGGTTATTGTGTGAGGACTTTTTTGCTTATCTGTGGTGGTGGATATCATGAAAATTATGCATGGACCTTTTATTTTGCTCATCAGTTTTCATTAGTATTTGTGTATTTAATGTGTGGCCCAAGACAACTCTTCTTCCAGTGTGGCCCAGAGATGCCAAAGGGTTGGACACCTCTGCTCTAAATGTTTATTGTAAGTTATTATTCTGTGGAATAATAACTCTTTTTCAGTTCTCTCTTATTAGGCCAATTACATACAAGAGAATTGGGTCCCCAGTTCTGCCCTCTTCCTGGTCAAGTTCTGAAAATCCTCCATGTGTCATTCCCTTCAACGAATCCCACTGTGCCAGCCTGGTTGTGTTTTTAAATTAGGTATTGGGCAAGCAGCAGGGACACTGGTGAGCCATGAATTTCTTTCAGTTACTAACATCTTCACATGTGGGTGGAGGTGATGTCTTCCATGTGTATGTCAGAAGAAGGCAGGTTACTGTGGGTGGCAGTCATGGAGATCAAATGGGTCCAATTAAGACGAAAGCTGGGTAAGTCATCTGCACATGCAGGTCACTGTCTTGGAAGAAAACCCCCTGAAACTGGTGCCTGGATGAAGTGGGGGTTACCAAGGAAAGAGCAAACAAACGGAGTGAATAAAGCAATACATACTTGTGCAGGCCCCAGCTCTAGGCCAGGACACCCCATTTCCTAGCCTGTACTGGCCCCTTGGTCTTTGTGCTCCCAGTCAACTCTCTCTGAAACTATTTTCAGATTGTCCCTCAAATTGTCCCATGGCTGAACTTTCCTTATTTTTTAGATATTGGTCAAATAGCGCCTTCCCAGACAGACTTTCATGACCCGCCCTCCTAATCAGGGTTGGAGTCAGGGTTGGAGTCCGCCCCTGACTCCAACCACTCTATACCATATTACCTTCTTCAAAGTGTTTATAAATTTTTGAAATAACAGTAACTATTATTTCACTCTAATTTTGTCTCCTGTATTAGAACAGAAGACCTTTCCATCTTGTTCATTGATGCATCTCCAGTGCCTAGAACTATGCCTAGGTGTTTGTGAGGCTGAAGAATGGGGAAGAGGAGGAGTACAAAGAAGAAGCTGCTGTTGCTTTGGCTAATTCTAATAAATCTTGGGTAAGCTTCATTGTCCCAGGGAGTGCTGCTTGGGGTGCTCCTGTATCTGAGGGTTACTGTCTGGAGACAGCTGAGGAGGGAGCGGGACTCTGAATCCTGCAGAGCCCATTCTGGGGTTGTCATGAATGGGAGAATAAACACAAGTTGTCACAAACACTTCTCTGTTTGCCAGGAGAGGGGACATAGCTCTTCCCTCTAGTGGAGAAGGTCCCGAGCCCCCATGTCCAAAGACTTTCATTGAGAACTATATGCACAGGGGTATATAGCAAAGCTCACCAATGTCAAAGGGCTATGTTTACAGAAAACAAATAGAAATTATAGATAACAATTGTAGGAACACAAGAGATCTGCCTCAGGTCAGGGTCTATGAATAATGTAAATCTTCCCAGTATGAGTCGGTTATTATAGCTTTTGAGAGAAGAACAAAGCATGTTTAGAGGAACTTGCATCTAGGCCTGATTGTCCCTGGGAACTGCCTGATCCAGTTTAAGGCTGTGTCTGCTTTTAGTATTGTTTCAAACCTGAGATAGGTGGGTGGGGCAGAGACTCCAAGAGATAAGGAGACCTCTTTCAGATAGAATGAGGACTCTGGCCATCTCCTAGCTGAACCGAGAGGTATGGGCTTTTTTGTCCTTTCTGTGTCTCCCAAGTCCTTGTCTGCTGCCCATACCAGCCATGTCTGTCTTAGGTCATCCCTCCTCATGAGGAACCTTACCTGTTTTTGACTAACTGACCATCACAGGACCAAGCAAGGTAATGTGAGGGAGGCAGGCGCTGCATGCCTGCCAAGGGGACAGGTTTTGTCTCCTTGGTGGCCTGTTTTCCCAAGACCTCTTTGATTAGCTTCAGCCTTAGGGCCCTCTTGCCTGTCAGTGGGACTACAGTCCCTGAAACAGACAGGGCATTTCCTAACACTTCATGATTAAAACAGTCAAATACTAAGTCCAAAAGTAATAACTTTAAGAAATCACTTAAATAACTCCTTTGCTCTTGTAATCAGGATTGCTCTTTGAGGTTGAGATAATCATGAATCTGTACTATAACTGTTGCTTTGGTAATTTGGACTTGTTTCTTCAGAGCTCCCTTGGTTTCCTCTCTTGCCACCTTCTGAAAACCTGAAGAAGAGGACTCTCTTGGTTGGAAAGGAGATGAGAGGGAACTACTCTGTCCTCCTCCCCTCCTAATATATTCTGCTGGATGGTCAATGACAGCTTTCTGCAATTCATTAATGGCCACTCAAAACTCAATATATGTCAATTGCCAACAATAAAACAATGTTTGAGATGTGGCAATAAGTCTCTTTTGGGTGGGGCATGAAACAACAATCCACTTGCCTACCTCTCGTTTATCATCCACCATATTCCATATGATTTGAAAGTGGCGAAGATCATTGTAACTTAAAAGCTGGTCCTCTTCAGTAGAATAAAACAAGGAAAAATTCTCCACTATTATAGCTGAGAGAAAAGGAAAAAGGAAAATGGCCAAGTTAGACAACTATGTTAATGTGTCATTTTTTAGAAAATGTAAAATATCGATTGTAAATAATGAATTTTACTGGATACATGCTAAGACAAAACTTCTAAGTGCTTTCAGTGTGGTTGCCAAATTGGCAAGGTTTACATTTGGGCTAAGCTATTTCTCTAGCTCCTGGCTTTCCAAAACATGAGGGTCATGAGCATAAACTCATACTCTGTGTAGATATTCATGATAGCTGGCTTTCTCTTGCAGTCGAGTTCCAGGGAAGTTTTTAAAGGTCAGTTTGATTTCTGGGTAGCACCACAGCTGAGTGAACCACATGTATCTTTCAAAAACATAAATGTAACATTTGGGGACTATAAAGGTAGCCCCCCATATTTGTTCAACTCAATCCATGAAAATTCTTTTCAGATTAATAATCATAATAAATAGGACAACTCTTTTGAAATTGCAATCAACTGTCACTTATGTGCCTTCAAAAGTCTTTCCAGCTTTAGGATGGAGAGGCAACAACTTATAATTAATGCCATGGACCACCCACCCCAAGTAATCCAGGGTAATTAATTGAAAATTATACATAATTATCTAAGTACCTGAGTTTAAAGAGATTAAAAAAATATGCAACAAACATCACTTACCTACAAGTAGATTTAGCATGATGTAGGCAATGATGACATAAAATGAACAGAAATACATAAGTGCCCCAGCATAATTTCCACAGTCTGTTGCCCAGTATGTAAATTCATCTGGAGTACAAAAGGGTGGCTGGACCTGTGAGGCAGTAGAGTGGAGAGGGGAGAGAGTGACAGCAGGGAAGAATACATATTTTTGTTAACTAACCGAGTTAATGAACATATTCCTAACCCATGCCAAATATTATTAACTTCAAAATAATCTCTCAAAAGCTACATGCATTGGATACATCATCTGTGTCAAAAATCAAAAATAATATTTCACTTTTCATATGCTTTTAATCTTGTAGAATCCCTAGTTCACTGCCATTTTAGAAGCATAATGAAAATGAACTGGTTTCCTCTAATTGATGCTCTCTAACTAAAAATTTTCTCTAACTTAAGCAATGGGATAAGATTTTAGGAGGATGTGATATACACACAAATTTCACATTCAAATTGTGCAAGGAGAAGCTAGGGGTCCTCATTTCCAGAGCACCAATAGGAGATTTATGACATTCCTGACTCAAAAACATGCCAACACCTCTGAAGAATCTCCTGGTTTCTTTCAGCCAAAGAAACTAACTCTTTCTTTTATGTTTCCATGGCATTCTGTTTATTCTTTATTTTGAGTTTAGTTAATTATGCCTAGTATTATATTTTATTCATTCCAATTAATTCACGTATAAAGTTCTTGAGTTTCTACTATGTGCTAGGTTTCTGCTCAGTGTTGGGGACAGACTGGTAAGCAAGACAAAAAGACCCTGTCCCTCCTTTATGTTGCTGAGAGTCTAGAGCTGTGCAGTCCAACATAGTAGCCATTTACTCACATGTGGCTATTTAAATTTAAATTTATGTTCATTAAAATTAAATACAGTTAAACACAATTTAAAACTCAGTTTCTGATTTTAACATATCACACTTCAAACACTCAATAACCACATGTGGGTAGTGGCTACTGAATTGGACAGTGCAGATGGCCATCATTGCAGAAATTTCTTTTGAACAACATTGGTCTGGAGGGTAAGAAAGAGATGGAATAAACTAATCAAGTTAATAATCCACAATAGTTGTGATACAAACTACAAAAGAGAAATATAGAGTACTACAAAAACATATTAACTGCAGTCTTAGCACAAAAAAAGATTGCTTAAGGAACTGATGTTTAAAGTGATACCTAAAGAATGATGAAGTAACCTAGAGAAGAGAGAGTATAGCTTAGAGCCCTTTGACCGTCCTCCTTCAGGATGCTTTGGAATCACTGAAGACCTGGCACTCAGTATGTGGCTCAGTACAAACCAGGGGAATCAGTGAATATCTGTTGAATAAATTGAATTAAAGAAGCAGAATTCCCCTGTTTATACTTGACTACTAAAACATTGAAAGTGAAAAGGAAAGAAAAATGCTCATATAATACAAATTTTTTATTATTATTTTAATTTATAAATCATGTTTATTCTATTACAGTTGTCTCAATTTTTCCCAATTTACTCCCCCTCCACCCATCCCTTCCCCACCCCCCACTCCCACAGTCAATTCCCACTCTGTTGTCCATGTCCATGGGTCATTCATACAGGTTCTTTGTCTAGTCACTTCCACTTCTTTCCACCATTGTCCTCTTTCCCCTCCCCTCTGGTCACTTTCAGTCTGCTCCATGTTTCTGTGCCTGTGGTTTATTTTGTTCATTAGTTGATTTTGTTGAATAGAGTCCATTTATAAGTGAGATCATATGGTAATTGTCTTTCATCAACTGATTTATTTCACTTAGCTTAATATTCTCCAGTTCCATCCATTTTGTCCCAAAAGGTAGGAGTTCCATCTCTCTCTCTTTCTTTCTTTCTTAAATGTAGGTTGATTTTATTTATTTTTTAAATGTAAAAATTAATTATAAAATATTTAAAAACTTTAAAACCATTATGAAGTCTCAGCAATTAAACCAACATGACACTAGCACAGAAATAATTAAGTACATCAATGAAATATAATGAACATTTTAGAGACAAACAAATATATCTGGTTAATATATATATGATTAAGTTGATATTTCAAATCAATGGGTAAAATAAGGCTTATTCAACAAATAAGGTGCATGGACCACTATTACTTGAAATAAAACAAATATAGAGTCCTATTTCACACATTATACAAGAAATAGATGAGTTAAAAATCAATATGTAGAATCTAAGGATTTTACAAGAAAACAGAATTAATATTTTTCATGACCTGAAGTAAAATATTCAACCCTAGAAGCTATAAAGTAAATATTGACAATATGACTATATTAAACATTTAACTATATAGTAATATACATATAAAAAAGTTAAAGGACAAGGTATAAAAAAGTATTTGCAACATATCTAAAACACAGTTAGTAGGGGTTTTTTTGTTTGTTTTTTTTTGAAAAATGTTCTACAAACCTTTAATCAATAAATGGATAAAAAATACAAAAAAAATAATAGAAATAGACAAGAAAGCTTTTTAAAGCTTTTTTTAAAAAAAATAATAGAAATAGGCAAGAAATATACCAAAACAGGTTTAGTTTCAAGAAATAATAAAAGAACAATTAAAATAACATCATTGTCACAATCAGAATAATGAGTACGAAAAGTATTGGTCATATCAAGTACTGGCAACTCTGAAAATACCTGGGTATTCATAGAAACTTTTTCTTCATCTTAAAGCAGTCCCTTTAGCATATTTTGCAGTGCTGGTTTGGTGGAGGTGTATTCTTTTAGCCTTCTTTTGTCTGGGAAACTCCTTATTTCACCTTCCATTTTAATTGAGAACCTTGCTGGGTAGAACAGGCTTGGTTGCAGGCCTTTGCTTTTCATGACTTGGAATATTTCTTGCCATTCCCTTCTGGCTTGCAGTGTGTCTGTTGAGAAGTCAGATGCTAGCTGTATTGGGGCTCCCTTATAAGTTACTACCTCTTTCTCCCTTGCTTGCTTTGGGATTCTGTGTTTGTCTTTGATATTTGCCATTTTAATGATGATATGTCTTGGAGTGGGCCAAGTGGAGTGTCTTGGGTTTCTCTTGAATGGGACCCTCTGTGCTTCCTGGATTTGTGTGACTTTTTCTCTCCTCCAATTAGGGAAGTTTTCCATCATGACTTTTTCAAACAGGTTCTCTATTCTTTGCTCCTCTTCTCCTTCTGGTATCCCTATTATACGGATATTATTATGTTTCAGGTTGTCCTGCATTTCCCTCAACACCTCTTCATTCTTTCTGAGTCTTTTTTCATTTTCTTGCTCTTTCTGGGAGCTTTTTTCTACCTTGTCCTCCAGCTCGCTGTTTTGGTCCTCAGCTTCATCTGGCATGCTTTGGATTCCTTCTGCCATGTTCTTCAATTCAGAAATTGTATTTGTCATTTCCTTTTGTCTCTTATTGATAGTTTCTATATCTTTTTTTGGGCTGATACAGTTTGCAGTAAGTTCCTCATAGTTTCCCTGTAGATTTTGGTAATTCTCTATGAGCTCACTGAGCTCATTGAGCTTCTTTAGAACAGTTGTTTGGAACTCAGTATGTGATAGTTTACTTGCCTCTATTTCGTTTAGTTCTCTCTGTGGAGATTCCTCCTTTCCCTTCAAGTGGTGGGTATTTCTTTGTCTTCCCATTATTTGTGAGACTTTCTGGATCTGCCTCTGATGATGTCAGATGTTGACCGTGTCAGACCTTAGGCAGTCTGCTTGAGACTTCCAGGAATCTACTATTTGTGGCTTTCTCCTTCAGTTGTTAATCTATTCACTCTGCACTCAGCAGGTCATCTTAGATAGCTCAGGGCGGGGCAGAGTTCCTCCTGGGGGCAGGGTTATTGGGCCCACTCACACTGCTGCTGTATAGAGGAGGAGCCCGCACTGGGATCCCACCAGGTACTCTCTCTGTTCTCTCCCCAAAGCCTCCATCCTTAGTCTCTCCTCAAGTTTCGCCAGACATCTCTGTGCCCCCTTTAGCCAGGGATCTACTGTCTGTGGCTGCCACTCTGCACTCAGCAGGCAGCTCAGACAGCCCTGGGCAGGGTGGAATCCCATGTGGGGGAGGGACTATTGGGTCCTTTGACGCTGGTGCCACTCAGGGGGAGTGGTCGCCACCTGAGCAAGATGGCTGCTGCCACATGGGGGATGAGTCAGCCCTGAGATCCCATCAGCTTCTCTCAGTTCTCTCCCCAAAGCCTCCTTTCCCAGTCTCTCCTCAGGTGTCTCTAGCCCACTCTGCCCCTGCCTTTGCTAGAGACCAGGGTAAATGGCTGCAAATAAAAATTTTGCGTTGGCCCTTTAGAAGGCTCTTTGTGTCTCCAGCCGCCTGTCTCCGGCAGAGAGCAACACTGCCGCTTTTCGCAGCTGGCTCTTTTCTGTGTACTTTTTGGGCTCTGGTATTGTGGGCTAGAGATCCCGTATTTGGTTTAGACCCTGCTCTTCTCACGGGGATCCAACTTGCTGTTTCAATATCCCTCTGGTGCAGCCACCTGTGGGCTCCCTGCCCACCTTCTCAGGTCTGTACTACACTCCTCACCAGTTAGATTGTGCTAAAGCTGATTCTTCTGTCTCTGAGGTTACAAGGCTCCTCTCTCACTATTATTCAGTTGTTTGTTCCAGGTGATTTCTCCTCAATTTAGTTGTAATTCCAGGTTGGTCCTGGGAGGAAGTCAGTGTGACTTCCACTCACTCCTCCACCATCCTGATTCTCCTCAATGCATATTTATTGAATGAAACTACAATAGTTCAAGTTGAGTTCACTGGTTACTCTTTTTGTATGCCAATATAGTGTAATGTAAAAGAATGTAATTTTATGGACTAAATGACCAGGATACGTGTTCTGTACACAATGTCTTGATGCTAATAAGGAGGATACAACCAATGTTGCATGGCCAAAGAGTTTCATCTGATTCTAAGCTGAGGCACTGTTTGTGATAGAGATATTTACCATACAATCATGCATAATCTTGTTCCAGTCTTCTCCTGTGACAATTCGGAAGAGCACTGTAATAGCTTTGCCTGCTGAAGAGAAGTTTGCGTGCCTAGTTCAAGGAAAAAAAACAGAATGTGAATAATATAGTTGTCATAAAGTAGGAAGGTTTGTCACCAGCAAAATAGGTGGATTTTGGAGCATATTTGGTTGCCAAGTAACCAAATTTCCAAAGGTTACACCCTTTTATTTATTCATCGTCTATACTTGTCCCCAAGTATAGCTGTCTTAATAACCCAACCCTAAAGTGGTGCCACCAATTTCTTGCCAGTCATCTTGATTGACTGATGGAGAAAGCTATGAAAATATAGTGATTCCTTCTTTCACATGGATTATGCTATGAAAAATGAAGCTGTCATGTGTCAATCAAATAAGTCATCTCTGCAACAAGACATAACTATATATAATTTGTTTTCTAAGGACTTTATTTTTTTAATTGTGAGACACTTTTACAAAATTTAAGATAATTTTTGAAAAATGGTTTTCATATATATAATAACCATTTCAGGTTTCTCACTTCCCATGTTAACTAAAAAAGAAAACAAAAAACAATGTCATCTTAAAATTACTTAATTGAAAATAATATATCATTTTTTTGGCAGTGTGTGAATAGAAAAAATGCTGGAATTCACCAGGATATCAGAAGTGGTTATTCATGCATAATAGTGGAATTATAGATTCTTTTGTTTTTATTCATGAATTTTCTAAGGTCTCTAAAGTAAACACGTATACTGTTTTCAATAAGGAAAATGACCTTTTGAATTTTGTTTGAATTTCCAACTGATTGCTTCCACCTTCCCCTCCATCTCTAATAGACAAGAGTCATTCATAATTTCATTACTAAAAAAGCTTGCTTGATAAATGAATGGAAAGGTGAATAGACACCAACCTGTTAATGTTCTCTCCATATTTCACAGTACCAAATAAAACAACTCCAGCAAAAGCATAACACAGCAGCAATAGGAACATTCCTACAATGATAAAGAAGCTTTTATACATGCTAACAACCACTGTCAGGAGGAGCATCTTCAGTGTTACCTGTATGGAGATGAAGATGGAGAAACAGAGAGAGAATATGAATATTCAATTCATTAAGCTGTGGGGAACATGGAAAGTAAACAACATTCAAGCAGGTTGTCACAAGAGTGACCCTCAAAGTATCATTTGAAAATTGTTTCATATTGGCTATTAAATCTGAATATTATTCACAAACCCTTTGACAGAAATTCTACTTGTATTTCTAACTGTTCAGCCTTTTCAGCAAAATTAGTAAAAGTTCAATCCTAAGATTTTTAGCTTTCCATTTTCTCTTTTGCTCTCTTACTCTCTGTGATAAGGGCTATGAATTTTAGGGCTGTAGCAAGTAGACTCAGGATTCTTCCACAAGCAGATGTTCATAAAAACAAACCTAAAAAATGATGAAATGCTAAATACTATCCAATATTAAGTGTGTTGATTATGTGGATATATGGAATGCATATGACAATGTCTGTATAAAAAAAAGAAATTACTTTAAAAAATGAAAAATATACATGGAATATACTTATATGTATGCACATTAATAAAGAATATATAAAATATGCAATCATAGAATTATAAATATTAAGGATAATTTTTATTTACAGTAAAATAACTATTAAAAATAAAAACTAAAAATAAGGAAATATTAAGAATGGCCACTGGTTTTTGCTTTCATGCTTAATATATTATCTTTAGTTGATGATTGAGTTTACTTAGCAAATATGAAGGATGAATTAAACAACATGTCAAGAAACATATAACAAGATAACTAAGGTACTGATTCCTTTTAATATTTAAAATTTACTAATTTGACTTATGGTGTGTAACAAATTGTTAACTACAGTACTGAAGACAAGAAGCCAGCTGAAGTTAGTCATTGCTCCTTTCTTCAGTGTATATGCTGCCTTTGGTGCTGTTCTTCACAATGTACTTACATGCTTTCCACAAATGGAGAAAAACCGAAAGACAATCACACATGCGCCCATCATGTAGGTATATGCATTCTGAAATTTAAAGAGAAGAGAGCCTCTCATAATTTGCACAAAAGGTCTTGTTACAGTTCCATTTTTCATTGTGAGTCTTCTGTGAAATCTACTGAATAATTAGTTTTATAAAATGTGAAAAATCCTATAAGAAATTTATCTTAAAAATGTGCTGAAAAGGTCACTGCCAAAAATCATGAATAAATGTTAGCTACAAAATCAAATCATAAATGAAATTTTGGTCTCTGTTTTGCTCAGCTGAATTCTGTATTTTAAAACTTATTTTTACATAAAATAATGACTAGCTTTTTAGAGAAGGAAGAACAACCTAGGATAACAATTGGCAAGGGAGTTGACTGAGACAGGATATAAAGGAATCCTGGCAGAGGGAGCTCAGGTGTTAGAAAGAATTTCTGGAAGTCAGAATGCTTCTCTCTGAAGGTCTCTGAGACCTCTGGAGACCAGTTGACTACATATCCATTAGCCTAAGATGATTTCAGAGATAGCTGCCTTGTTCAAAAATGCATTCAACATATGATCAATAGCAAGAGATGACTTGGTGTGCTTTATGACTAAGAAAGCTTAATCTGAGAAACAAAGATCCCACTGACTATAACTATAATAATAAATGTGGCATTAAGCTGATACCACAATATAATTTTTCTTGACATCCCTTGCCTAGGCAAATGACTACAGTCACAAGGTGGGAAGGGGGTCTGGTGAGATCTTCGGTGAGGTGCAAGGAAATGGATGTCTTCACAGAATCATCTCTGGATGGGTCAAGGACTGCATCTTCCTTCACAATGGTCCACTGAAAAATAGACTGGAGGAGGAGCATGTTTCCAGGACCAGAGGTTCTTGATAAGAACAAAAGCAGTGGCGTAGAAAAGACAAGTTGGTCTTTTGGTGTGAGATATCCTCTCTGAGGACATCTAAAATTAGGAAGCTTTATGTTTCTGGGTGGACTGAATGACTTCTAATTGTAATTTGGAGAAATATAAAATCATGGGCCTTGCTGCTCTTTCTCTCCATGTTAGTTCTATACCACCTATAGATAACTTTTTGCTTTACATTCTGAAAGTGATAACACTCAACAACTTCTAGGATGAGACTAAAATCTTTCATCTGGACTATAAGGTTTGACACCTTCTTACCTATCCAGATCTTGTACTTTGTTCCCCTTGCTCCTACTCTAGTCACACTATCTGTTCTCCTGTACCCTTACACCCTAGGGACAATTGTCTGAAATGTTCTCTTTTCATCCTACAAACTGAACCCAATTATCACTCCCTCAGGATGTCTTCTAGGACCTGCCTGATGAAACCATCTTGCACTAGTATGTATCATCACAGCAATGTGTTTCTCTCCCCCATCTCCCTCACCATAGCTGTAATTATCATTGACTTGGGAGCATTTAATGACTGTCTACCTGACTTTACAGGCTGTGCAGTTCACAAAAAGAATGACTGTTTTACTCATTACATTCTTCTCAGTTGTAGTGCTCAAAACCATTTATTGTTTGAGGAAATGAATGAGGGTGATGAGAGCCCATCTGGGCTTGGCATAGCTACTGACACTGAAGGTGACAACTGTCTTAAAAAGAACACAATATCTTTTAAAAATATATATATTTATTTATTTTTTCAAATACATTTGTCTCTGTCTACACCCCCCACTTTCCCTTGCCCCCTCCGTCCCTCCTTCCCTCCCTCAGCTCTTCCCCTTTGGTTTTGTCCATGAGTCCTTGCTATATGTTCCTTGACTTTCCCCTTCCCTTCCTTCCCCCCGCTTCCCTCCTGTCTCTGTTGGTTTCTTTTCCTTTCAATGTTGCTGGTCTTATTTCCAACAATACAAAGATGCAAGGAAAATAAGACCAGAACACAATATCTTCCTGAGCATGGCAATTTCATACTAAAGCAAGGCTTTTGTGATGTGTAAACAGGTTCTGTGTGCCATGAATCTTTTCCAAAGGATGAGAGAATGACTATGAGAAAGTAGGGGGAAATGATAATATTACTTTTAGGTGGGATCCATAAAGACTAACAAAAAAAAAGAAGGTATTTATAATAAAGTGTTATGGGTTGGTATATAATCTTTACAGTTAGAAAAACTTCACATTCTCAATCTTCATAATGCTCATATAGAACATTAGATTATGAGATGATATTCTCAGTTCAGAGCAAGAAACAGAGAATCATTGAAGACAAATAACTTGATAAAGGCTGGAAAATGGTATAACCTTAGACTAGGACCTAGCATTATCTAACACTGTAACCACTAGCCCCATGATATTATTAGGTACTTGAAATGTGTAGTGAGTCTAAATTAAGACATGTTATAAATGTAAAATAAACATTCAATCAAATATTTAGTACAAAAGAAAGCATGTAACATCTCTTCTTCATAATTTTTTATATTGTTGACATGTTGAAATGATCATACAAGGTGGGGCAAGAGTAGGTTTATAGTTGTGAGTACAGGAAACACAGTTTTTGTATTATTTTTTAATTATTGTAATATTTTTCACAGAAACAACTGTAACCTACTTTTGCCCCATCCTATGTTTGGGATATGGTAGACTTAAAATATGTTCTTAAATTAATGTTATTTGTTGTTTTTTTATATTTTAAACGTGGCTTCTAGAAAATTTAATATTATACCCATAGCCACATTTTACTTCTATTGGACAACAGGTCTCAAGATCATCATCAAGCACACCCATAGCTGTACACTTTGAGCTCGATCTCAGATTGAGTGGAGGCTGAAGGCATTTAGGCAAAACAATGAGAACTCAGGTATAGAGATGGGGAAAGTTGTGCTTTAGGGAAATGGTATCTGGGGATCTAGTAAAAAATAAGGCAGTGAAGCACCTGAGAATCACACTGTGAAATACTGATTATCATGTAGTGGTACAGATGCTATACTTCAGCTCAAAAAACTGTTTTAGTCTGTTACTAGCTTACATATGAATTTAGAGAAGTTTCTTAATCTGTTTTTGTTTCTGCTCTCTTTCACTTTTATCCTCTGACAAAATGAGGGTTAAGCCAGACTTTAAGGGTGTGCCTTAAAGTTCTCTACTCTAATACTCTAGAACTTAGAGGGGCCAGGTTTTATCTGTGTGAAGAATGTGAGTGTGTACACATGTACACCCATGTATGTATGTACTAACATGTGTGAGGACCCACCTCAGTCAACCCTGGATTATAGGGAGATTGATCTGACATCTGAGAATTGGCTGACATGGATGGAAAAGAGACTAAAAACAGGGTTACCTAAAATGAAATTATGGTATCAACTAAAATAAACAATTATGCACATACCAGAAGGGCAAAGTGAAGTACCACCCAGACAACACCAAGTGACGTTACCAGGAGATCATACCGATTTCTTCTGCTTTGCCAGAAGCCAGCAGGCGACATGGCTATGATCTTCATTGTAACCTGCGGGAAAACAACAAAGAGAGTAAATCAAGAATGAGGGTTCAGAATAAATTTAAATGTATTAACTTGAGTCACATTTTTTTTTAAGAGTGTAGCAGCCAAAGAGAAGAACTCGTCATATATATAAAAAAGCTGAGTAGGTAACACATCTATATTCTCTACACTCTTTTTTCCTTGTTTTATGATTAGTTTGATAGCAAGACATTTTTCTTCCTCAAGTAAAAGACAGTAGATTTTGAGAAACATCAACCAGTATGGGGTGAAATAATAAGAATATCCTTGGAAAGTGATATGACATGAACCATATATTAAAATAATCTTGTCTGGACAAACTCCCTTTGCTATCACTTGCAATTTGAGTCCCTGAATTAAAGTACTTTGTTCAGTTTTCTCTAAATATTTGAACTTGGATATTAGATAGGCCATCATTCTGATACAGCAACTAACTATAGTTTGCAATTTCTGCAGTTAGAAATATCTGAAGTATAAAGTGAAGTCTTTGTTCAAGTTAAGCAGAACAACCTCAAAAGGAAATA
Source organism: Pteronotus mesoamericanus (assembly GCF_021234165.1). Lineage (NCBI taxonomy): Eukaryota > Metazoa > Chordata > Mammalia > Chiroptera > Mormoopidae > Pteronotus > Pteronotus mesoamericanus. The sequence goes on from NW_026555109.1 coordinate 3,440,812, forward strand.
TCCTAAGAGCACACTACTCCCCTCTAAAAAAAAAGACTTCAGCAGCAATGGGACACAGAGCTGAAATGTGCCATCAAAGGAGGGCAGTTTTACTTTAAAATATGCACCATCCTTCCTCCCCCTCCAACCCACTGACTCATTCAATTAAGTACCTCTAGAACAAAGATGAAGGTGAAAACCACTGACATTGTTGCCAAAGGAACAGTCACTGGATCCTCGACATCCCACTGGAAATGAAACAGCACAAACATCTTTGTCCATATCCATCGGACACAAAAAAATTCCCCCTTCTTTCTCTCATTTGAATACAATTGTGAATTTGAATTTTTTATAGTAAAGAACACAGATTGTATTGAATACGACCATTTGCAATATTCTTGGATGCACCCATGAATAAGAAATTCATTCCTAGAGTCTTAGGGTGAAAAAAAGTACCTTGACAGAGAGCAGCACTGACTGGGCCAGGACAAGTAATGCAATTGTCCTCTTAAAAAATGGATGCTGGGTTATGTCATACATCTTGGCTCTGAAACCATCATTATCTGGAAAAGAAAGGTTTAAGCAAGGGCATTTTAGACCTAGGTAACATTTATTTTCTTGTATTTCATTTTCTTTAAATGCTCATCATAAAACACATTACATTTCCCCACTCCCACAGCTCAATCAATTGTGTAGTGTTTCGCAGGAATGGCTAGCTCTGAATATTTAAAACGATGGTGCATTGAATCATCTGTATGGAAAGGAGAACCACATCATCCAATTCCTTTCAGTTTAATACATTTCACTCATACGTTGAAAAGGCAAGCACAAATATTTTATTTAAAAATTCATTTTTTTCATTAAGGCTTATCCTGAGACCACTGAAGATTGATTTTAATAGCCTCTGGGGAGATCTGTAGTTTGGAGCCTGTTTCTATATTAACTTATGCACAACTGCCTAGTGGCCTTACGATTATTATTTTAATTGAAATCTTAGACTCCTGGGGAATCATGAACACTAATGCGCAACATGAATAAAATCAGAACATCTTTGATACCCGGGCGAGGTGGGAGATGAAGAGGCTGTGCGATCTTCAGTCGGCTCTTCAGATCTTCCCATCTTCTCTGATCTACAGTCAGAAGAGCTGTTCCCTTAATAAACAAAGGAAAGCAGAAAAAGGCCTTTTGTCATATACTCCATGCCAAGGACATTGCACATGGGGTGGTGATACAAACAGGACTAATTTGTGGGTTAAAATATTCTTCAAATACTGTGGTGGTTTGATAAACAGTATCAGAATTCTCAAAGTTGTTCTTGGGAGGACTTCCAAAAAGGATGGCGATGAGTTTCGCAACAGACTCAGCAGGCTTCAATTGGCATCTTTGAACGTTTCCCAGGTTTGGGGAAATTTAAAGGTTTTCTACATGATTAGATTTTCACACAGGGATCTTCATTTTAATAGTGATTGTTTTCCTTTTTATCTCATAGCAGAAAATGCTGCAGCAAGATTATAGCTTGTCAGTGTGGCTGCTTCTGGGTAAGTGTATTTTTTCTTTAAACATGTTTTTCAAAATCATTCTGATATGTGCAATTGCAAACCTATTTTTGAGTGGTAGAAAGCCATAGAAATTGGATGTTTGAGAAGTTAGTAGTTGTGACAACTGGCTAAATGAAATCAGATATTATTTATTATATAATAGAGTACTTCATTAAAATGTAAATAAATATATTTTATTATAATATATTACAGAAGCAGAAGTATAATTTAAGAAACTAGGTAAAACACACCATTCTTCCTTTCTCTAGAGGTCAGTACCCTCCTTCAGGGGTATATCCTCCTCATTATGTTTTCAGACTTTTGCTGATTGTGTAAGTCTCAACAAATAAAAATGTATTTGTTTTAAATTTAAAAAAAATTTATAAATGGCATCCAATAAGTACTTATTTGTGAAGTTTGTTTTTATCTTCATTGAACACTGTTTTTCATTTTAGATACTAGATCTAATTGGTTTATTTTAACTGCTCATAGAGTATACCACTGTACAAATATATCAGATGTTACTCATTTTAGATTTATGGACTATAAACACTGCTGCAATAGATACACGTTTACTGTCTCACGATAAACACCTATGAGCCATTCTCCAAGGTACATCTCTAGGAGAAGAATTGCTGGGGTCTAGGAATTTGTGCATTTTTATTCTTACCGCATATTACCAAGTTGTTATCCAAAGAGGAATAAGCAAGAAAATTTGCCACTAACAATCTTGAAGTGTTCCCATTTCCTTATGCTCTTGTTAATACTTGATATTATCAGACATTTTAATTTGGCCATTTAATGTGTGTGAAATGTATCTAATTTAGTTTTAATATTAATGAGATGAAGCATTTTTTATGTGTGTAAGTGGTGATTCCTATATCTTTCTTTGTGAATTGCCTGTTCGCATTCTTTGCTCATTTTTCTATTTGAATACTTACTTTTCAATGTTTTGTAGAAATTCTTAATATTCTGGACACTTTTTATATTGAATTTACTGGGGTGACACTGGTTAACAAAATTATATAGTTTTCAGGTGCACAATTCCACAACACATCATCTGTATACTGTATTGTGTGTTTACCACACCAAGTCAAGTCTTCTGTCATCACCTTTCTGGACATTTTTCTTTTGTCAGTTGTTTCAGTTGTAAGTATTTCCTTTTAGTCTTAGCATAGTTATTTTTAAGTTTTGATTTTATCATTCAGATAAAATGTGTTGTTGATCAATTAGCAAGTTTTCATTTTAATGTAATCTAAGTTATAATTTTTTTCCCTTATGGATTTCACTTTGTGGTTAATGTCAAGAAATCTACAACTACTCCGGGGTCGAAAATCAATTTTGCATGGTTTATGTTTTTGCTATTCATTGTTAGGCCATGCATTCATCTGGTAGCATTCATTTTTAAGTACCCTGTGAGGTAGAGATAAGTTTATTTTTTAAAACCTAGACAATTAACCCAATATCACTTACTGATGGCCTCATCTCCACTGATTTGTTGTGCTAATTCTGTTTTTTACATACATGTGTAACTCCTGGGCTTTCTGTTCTGTTCTGTAACTCTAACATTTTATCCCTGTAACAATACTGGCACAGTTTTACTTACTATTGCTTGTTTTCTTTCCTTTTGTACATTTTTGTTGATGCTCAACCTTGCAAAAGATTTATCAACTTAATTTTTTAAAAGAACATTCTTTTGTCATGCTTGAGTTTTTGTATTGTTAGTTTTCTGTATGTTTATTACTCCTTTCTATTTTCTTTAATTTTACTATTATTTTTATTATAGTTTATTGATTTTGATATTTGATATATTAATAATTAATCTTTATTTTCTAACATATACACTTCAAGGTACAAATTTTCCTCTGCTGACTTATCTATATCTTGTGAGTTTTCATATATGATTTTTTAATAAATTATTTATCTACATATTTTGTGATTTTTCTATTCTGATTTCTTCTATAACTCATAAATTATTCAGAATGTTGTCTTAACATTTCCAATTTCTGAGGGGTTTTTTGACCATAACTTTGGATTTTCTAGCTTTCTAAAATGATTTGATTAGTTTTTGTTTCATATACTTTAAGGTTCAGGAGTTCCATATTTTTCTGGGAATTAGTTTCTTTTGGAATTATTTAATCACACTGTTTATTCCTAATGACATTTGTTTTAAATTAATTTTTATTGCTAAGCTACTTTTCTCATTAACTGCAAATATTTGTTCTCTGGATGCTATGATAGGATAACATTCATATTATTCAAGATATTTTGGAAAGCCGAACTCTGATATAATGCAAAAGAGTAACAAGCATGGTGATATCATCTGAATATTAATGCATGAAAACCTCTAAAAGTTTATTATTATTAAATTAAGTGTGTTAAACATATTGTCTTATACTAGGGAAATTATACACACACATATATTTATTTATATTTTACTAGTATAAACTTTGAACTTTTTAAATAGGGTTCTATTTTCTAAGGAAGACATAAATTTACATGGTTCTGAATTGTGAAAACTTTGCTCCCAAAGCTTACCTTATTTCCCTCCTTCTCTCTATTGCCTATACATTTGAAAATCGTTTTATATACTTTCAGGCATGACCATTAGAATGTGAGCTCCATGAGGACAGAAATCTTTATGTGTTCAGCTTTTTGTGCTCTCAGGGTCTAGAACAGTGTCTGGCACCTAGTAAGCATTCAAAGAAATTTGTTCAATGATTGGACAATAAATGAATAAATGCTGTTACATAGCAGCTCAAATGCTACCATCAAAAAACTTGGAGGAAAAAAACTTTTCCTATAAAGTTTACATAAATTAGAAATTTATATTTCCCATTGGATAATCAAGTTTGTAATGTCTGGTAACATGATTTCTTCTCCTTTTCCTCTTTTTCTAAGCATGCATTTGAGCTTCCATGCATACTCCCTTTTCTCAGGCAAAGACGTTCTTTTCTACTTCAGAAGAGAAATACAACCAGTGTTGGAAGTAGACCTCCTGTTATTCCACTTTCTTCAGCCACTCTGAGGTCAAGAACTACATTGTTTCCAGTTATTCAACTTTTTTATATTGTTTCATTTATGCTGCTGAATCATGAACTGCCATAGGATCTAATTCTTCTTAAATCAGGTGTCTGCTCAAAGGGCCTTGTATGGTGTTCTGAGCATGCAGTGCCTACACTGTTAATTGACTGATTAGCTTTTGCTCTTATTCTGGAATTCCTAGTGTCTGCTCCATTACAAGGCTCAAAGACATCTAAAAGACCCATCTTCTTTCTGCATGGTATTAAATTGAACGCACTGTAGGGCTTAAAGAAACTCATTTATGAATGTATTAAATAGGGGGGCTGGGAGATATGATCTCTATCCTTTCTTACTCTAAAAATCCCATGTTTCTGTGGGTTATAGCAGTGTTGGGGGCCAAAAGGGGGATTTTTAAGTTGCACTCTTTGAAAGTCTGAACAAAATGACATCCTCATTTAGCAGACATCAAAGGCACCGATTGACTGAGTAACTGGCATCACATACTTGGAGCCTGGGGGATTGTGAATGATATAGTCCCACACATAGCTACACAAACCAAAGAGCTCTGATGTGATGTGAATCAGTTCTAGCTATGAATAACATGGTGCAGCACGAAGCTATGCAGCCACATCTAGCTTTCATTTAGTGCAGGATGACAGTCGACATTTTCATACTCTTGAAAGAATTACAGACTCTTGCAGTTACAGGCAACACTTTTGAATTCTGGTCCCATTTTCTACCCTTATTTTACATCTATAAGTTGTCTTTTTTTCAATAGTGCATTTCAAAATTGTAAGACTTGAGAGTAGCATATCAAAACCTTAGTTAATAGGAAGTGCTCAGAAACTGTGTGGGTCTCAATTATTATGATATCAGAAGACTGACCCTTTATGCAACAGAGGGCATGTCAGCCACATTCAGGAGAATGGCATAAAATGTACCCCTCACACACACATGTGCTTGGAAGGAATCTCCACTTGCTCTTTTTCCTATTTGTGAGCTCATGTACTGAGTATTTGAGCTGTTATGAATTCAGCTGCTTCCTGAGTTCATATAACATGCAAAATTTTTTACATGAAATTAGAAAACCTTTTTATCATCCCAATTAGGATTTTAAAATTTCTACTGTACCCTCCTCCTCACCCCATCAAAATGCTGAGTTAATGTACCAAGTTACAAAGAAGCAACCAATTTACAATTTTTGTTAGAGTAACATTACCTGCAATCACTGCATCAGCTTCAGCTATTGTACTTTATTAACTTGTTGCACAGCCCTTCAATTTGAACAACAGGAGAAGCACCTTTCAGTTGTCATGAATGAATGACACTGTCACTAAAGGAGGAAATTTAGCAAGAGAATTGTGCTCTTAAATAACATGCCTGAAAGGCAGCAATGGGGTAGCTTGTGAAATAGTCATGGAGGTTATTTACACCAGTCACATTACAATTTAATTGGACATCATGCTGTGTGTGCGAAAAAGAGCTTCAGGTGAGTGGCTGGAAGAGAATAAACTCTGTGGTACTCAACCCAAGAACTCTTACCTTGTTTTCATTGAAATTTGCAATAACTACTCCAACAAAAAGAGTCAGTCCAATCATACAGCCCAGGAATACAAAAACATGAATATAGATTCCATGCATCTGTATAAATGAAAAATATGGTCATTCATCAAAGCAAGCAAAAACATCTGCTGAAAGGATTATGTTCAAAGGATTCCATATGCTTGCTTACCGGCCCCACACGATGAATAATAACATCCCTCACTTCTACCCAGCCTTTCAAGGAGAGAACTTCAAACAATGCCAACATAGCATTTCCTACATTGTCGAAATTAAAGTTCCGAGGATTCGCCCTGAAAGTCATAAAGAGGAGTGTCCTGTGAAATTCCAATAAGTACCTTAAAGCCAATATCTGTACCTCTTTCCAATCTTGGGTGCAGGGTTATATTTACCAAATGGAAGGTGGGTTATATGGGATTCGTTTGCTAAATCATAATACTGTGTTAATGTGTTATAAATTACTAATTACATACTTAAATATTAGGTAATGATGGGGTGCTCTACATTGAAAAAAACAAAATGCTACCCAACTCAAGTTCTGGCTCCAGAGGATCTGCAACCATTTCTGGTTTGTCCTGATTATCCTGAAGATTGGAAATATTCTTTCAAGTTAGAAATTGTATAGGAGATTCTCAAAGGGGCTTTACAGTTTGGATAAGAATTTTGAAGTTGTTTTTTTAATTGGAAATCTTTTGAAATGCATAAATTACAGTTTTCTGCATTAGTACAGAAAATATAAAAAGAAGAGAGGTTTTGGCCACGTGATTTCATTCTGTATCCTTATGTGAACATTATACTGTGACGCAGTGATTCATTTAGAAGTTACTGAGATGACAAGACATGTTTGCTCATAATCTTTGTTTTCAGATCATTCTATAGCAGTTCGATTTTTTTCCTCATGTACACCGACTGTTCTCAATGGATGCTTCCTGCAGACCCCAGTGCACAATATGCTGTCTATACCCACAGCAGATTTGCGATTTATAAAACACTGTGGCCACACTTTTTCAAGGGGAGGGGATGTCACATTTCTTGTATTTCTGACATGTTTACATAATTTTTCTTCGTTACAAAAGTGATCCCTCCTACTGTAATATATTGCATTTCCCTTAGTCATTATGGGTCTTAGCTACCATTTTGGTTGCTTATAGAAGATTTAAGTGTTTTTTCTCTTCTCCCCTTATTAGATGCTATTTTAAATAGTAAAAGATTTAGACAACCAAACATTGGGAAATCATGATTATCACTACATTTCCTGAATTTGATGGAGAATTGAGCTCAGGATTATTGAAGAGAGTAGGCTTACTGAAGCTTGTCTAATTATATTTTGATATTTTTCCCTGGTAGCTCATTTATTAAAATTTAACCTTCATAAAAGGTAACTCATGTGGGGGTAATCTGGTTCAGTATTTTTCTACCAACTTTTATGTTTTCTAAACCACAGACCAATCACGGAATATATCTTTATAAGTTTTCTATTTTAAATACTAAATAGACTGGGATCTAATAAGAAAAACTGAAACTGAAACTGAAACTGACTTGCTCCTAAATGTATAAGGCTATATGGTCAAAATGTTTTCTACATAGTGCAAAAGCCCAACTCAGAAATTCATATTTTAGGATTCTGATTTATGTTTTTAAGTATGATATTATAAGTATATTCACTTTTCCAATAACTTTTCCTTTTAAAGTTCCAGTTAAATTTAATATATTTTACAGCAGACAGAAACTATAAGGATCCTACAGATGCCACTGCTTTCTTGACTAAGGATTTTTTTAACCAGCTGAGCCAGCTCTCAGATCTGATGTTGAACTTTCTTCCTTATCATTTCCTGTATGTAAAGTGATTTTTTTTAACTGAATTTGCAGCAAATCAAAGTATGTCTAGGTATAGCTTAAATATATACTTTTAGGCTAAACCAAGAAAAGTAAAATAGAGGATCATAGGCTTAAATAGTTGTAAGAATATATAACATTTAAGAAATCAGTATTTCTCAGCTTTAACCATATAAAATGTTTGTTTATGCTTTATTCATGCACCTAAAATTGGAAAGTTTAAAATTTTACCTACAACCTCTGAGGACTTCAGTGACTCCCAGACATCATACATTACTGAAATTTTACCTGTAGCTCTTCCATGATTTGGAAGGCTGTTTGAATATCACCCTTTTTGGTTATCTTTTAAAAGATTATAATCTTGTCTATCTAATTCAGAAAACTACGACACTGGTTCTGACCTCACAATTTGGTTAGTCTTTTACTTCCCAGTGAAAAATATTCTGAGGTTCCCAAGATCATGATAGGAGAGTTGCTCCTTCTTTGGGAAGATGGAGAAACCAAAAAGGAAATGAATTTAGCCTCTACCATTGGATGTGAAAATACAGGGAATGACATTATCTGAAATGGCTCCCTATATCTTACATCTCTGCAATCTAGTCTAAAAAATCAGAACCTTTTTGTACTTCCTAGAATATACTGATAGATATACACGTGTGTGTGTATATATATATGTGTGTGTGTGTCTCTGTGTGTTTGTATTTATATTTTGCCATGCACGTTGGCAATTGCAATTTGAGTTTCCTCAGTTTGCAACACCTTACTTCTGCCTAGCCCTTTGCATTCACCTGTTCATGACTCTTCCTTCTTTCAGCTGCCTAATTCCTTTTCATCCTTCAAAAGTTAACTGAGTGTCTTCTGCTCTGGGTTCTGTGCCCTGGTCCTGTCATCGTTGGGTTAGGTGTCTCTCCTGTGTGTGTTACTGAACTCTTTGCTCACTGTACCCTGTCCTGGCTGATATGCCAGGAAGCTATAGAAACTTACACTTCAGGCCCTTCCCTGGACAGATACCTTCCAAGATTCTGGAAGGGGCCCAGCAGTGAGTTCCTATGTTTTTGTTAAACTTACAGAAGTAACATAGTTTTATGTTACTTTTCTTAAAGAGTGTACCCAATTGTTTGAGCCATATAGATTCTACAAAAATTTAATCTTCTGCCTAGACTATATCACAGTGTAACTTAAAATCACCTATAGGTAAACTTTCATGTGAGCTTCAAGTGAGTTTAGGGGCTTATTTATGTAGAAACAAAGCCCTTAGCATATTATGTTAAATTATTTGTAATTTTATTTTCTGTTCTCCACTAAACTTTTGCCTTTTAAGGGTCAGGGGCCATAGCTGTCCCCAGTGACAGCATTAATAACTGGTGATTAGTAGGCATTCAATAAATACACTTACTATAAAACGTAGTACTTTGTTGATTTTTCTCTCATAAATTACATTTTACTATAGCTAAAACTTCTGCTTAAAACAAAACACACAATATTTATAATATATGACATGTTTAACTATTTTTACCAACCTAATTTTTATCTCAAGTCTGAAAGATTCCAAAGAAAATGAATGTATTTATCTGAAGAGAAAATACAGAAACCAGACTGTCTCCTGAATTACATAGTCCATATTTATGTCCTAATTATAATTATCAAATAATTCCTCTAGGTCAATGACCAGATAGAAGTTATTTCCTTAATCATAAATTAGGAAATCATAAATTTACGATTTCCTTAATCATAAATATAATTTATATACATTATATAAAAATATAAAATTATTACAAAATTTTGGCTGCTAACTCTTGACAAACTCACTAAAGAAGGACAATGTAAAAAGTATCATGGTTAAAGCTGACATTTATTTGATGGAAGATTTGTATTTCAATAAACTTAATCCAAGTCATAATTTTCCAAACAAATGGACAAAAGCTATTGTGATGGTGTTCAAATGGTGCCTCTTTATTCACTTAAGCTTTTAAAGTGTCATTGAATTTGAAACCCCTAATAACTTACATAAGATATTACATTTCAATTAACTGTGATTTTTAAAATCATAGGTAGCTGGGTTTATTAAATAGGTTGAATACCATCATTTACAATTGGAATAAACTTCACTTTTCTCCCAACACTGCCTTCTAGCGTGTCCTAGTTCTTGATATATTGGGGAGATACCAAAGCTTTTTAGATCAGTCTCGTTCTAAAAGTCTACTCCATTTTCCATCCAACTTTGGCTGTCAGAACCCCACACAAAGATCCCACCTTCAGCAACTCAGCCTTACTGGTGGTTTGAAAAGGGAGGAAGAGTGTTGGCTACTCTGTTACACACCTCTTCAGGCTCCCATCTGGTTTTTAAGAGACTGGAAGGAGACAAATGGAGTTAGAGTCTGTCTTTTATACTCCTGTACTCTGGCCTTTGGTGTTCTTATCACAGCAGCTGTTATTCTTTGTGGATTGCATTTGTGTGTTTCTAAGAAACACTCTATATATTAATCATGTTTCTAGCTTCTATAAACTTGATGCTTTGTCATTGGTCCTACATACATATGCTAAAAAGAACCTGCCTTGACCTCCTGCCTCCCTTATCACTCTCTTCCCAACCTTGAGAGGAGTCCTTTTTAGAGTGTGCTTTTCCAATACAAACTAGTCAGCCAAGAGTCCCATACCCTCAACCACCTACAGAATTAGGATCTCATGCTCCAGGCCATTATATACCTGCCTTAATCAACCTAGTGCCAGGTACCAAGTCATGAAGGCAGCCTCTATGTCCCAGAGCCCACTGAAATGATCAAATTAGCCAATCCTAAGCCTGATTGCCATGCCTCACCTTCCTTCCCATGGAAACCAAAATAAAGGCTCTTGGGAACTGTGAGCAACAAGATATCTTTTCGATGGTAATTGTCTCTTGCTCTGTTGATCTTACTATACCTGAAATTTTCCATTAACACACTATATTTTAAAGTCCTGAATGGGGGTGCCCCATTGTGCCATTCCTTCTGTGAGTGTAGTCTCTAGGTGATTCTCAGCTCCCACTCCTGGAAACACACCCACAGGGGTACCTGTTTCTCAGCACAGAGGACTTTGCAGCCAGGTTCCATTAAGATAGCTGAAATCAGGTAGTCCTGAACAGTGGCAACTTGGCCCTCTGAGAATGTCAGATAACCCTATCCTACAAGATAATATAGAGGTTCTTGCCCACAAAAGCCTCTCTTCCTGCCTTTCCAATCTCTGATACCAACTAGTCCTCCTGGAGGACCTTAGTTGGCTGGGGAAGGAAACACTTTTTTCCACGATAAAGGGAAGAAAGATGCCACAGCACTCTCTACTGAGTTTATTTATTTCATGATGTTATCTTTGAGTATAGAGTTTTCTTTTGCATGACCTGGGTGAGAGAGGCGGATAATTTTTTAGTAAGTTCTGCTGGGGTTGCCTAGTGGATTTCTTTAGAATACTTTAACTCCTATTAACCTCATTTTTAAGGTCCTAGCCAAAATTCTAAAACATTAAGAAAAGAAATCTCATATGATGTACTGATTTAAACAAATTATAGTATAATGAGTTTTCACCTCACAAAAAGATAAATGTTTTATGCTTCTTTAACTTTATATTTTAATGTAAAAGAAACTGATTTTCTAGATAGCACAGAGATAAGGATAGTTCCATGTGTTATATACATACTTCTCTACAGTTGAAGAAGCCACACATCCAAAATTAATTTATTTCTTTATAATTCTTTGATATTTAAAAAAATAAAAACCCAGTATGAATTGTATTGAATTGTTTATAAAAGTGACTTTCACTTTTAGAGAAATGTCAAAGCAGTAAGAAGTCCTAAGGGTACATATGGGTAAAATGTTATTTCTTTTAAAGAGTTGACATTTAGTAGAGAATATGAATTGTGACAAAAGCAGAGTAGTTGCTGTGGTTTCCTCATTATTTTAAGAGGTATAATGAAATAAAAAGAAAGCAGGTAATCATTTAAAAGGACAAATGCAGTTGATAGAGCATTCAGTTCATCAGTGAAGCAGACTAAGATATTCCATTCATGGTCATTAGTAAGAAAAGAAAGAAGGTAATGGATACTTCCAGCTTTGATGTAAGATCTTTGAAAACTCATTTTCAAGAAAGAAATTTTAAAGAGAGAGTTAGAGATAATGTGTTATTCATTTATAGAGTTTCAATAATGAAAATCCTTCAGTGTCAATGGGTTTTAAAATTGAAATAGCTTTATGATTTCAGTAGGCTTCTCTACAACTGTTGTGAGGGCATCAGACTCTCCTTTAAAGATATAAACTCAGGATGAGTTTAGTTTTAATTAAAATTTTAAAAAGTTAAATTAAAATTTGATTAAAAATTTGATTGAGGAGACTTCAATATTGCAGAGGAGTGAGTGGAAGTCACACTGACTTCCTCCCAGGACCAAACTGGAATTGCAACTAAATTGTGGAGAAATAAGCTGGAAAACAATGGAACAATAGCAAGAGAGGGGCCTTAAAACCTGGGACAGACAGAGGAATTGGCTTTAGCACAACCTAACTGGTAAAGAGTGTGGTAGAAGTTCAAGAAGGTGGCTTGGACACCCACAGGCAACAGTGCCTGAGGGATATTGAAACAGCCAGCTGGATCCCCCTGAGAAGAGCAGGGTCTAAACCAAAGGTGGGGATTTCTAGCCTACAGCACCAGAGCCCAAAAAGCAGCCATCCGTGAAAAGTGTAGGGGTGCTCTCTGCCAGAGACAGGTGGCTGGAGACACAAAAAGCTGTTTTAAGGTACAACACAAAAATTTGTAGTGGCAGCCACTTACCCTGAGCTCTGGCAAAGGTGGGGGCAGGGTGGGCTGGAGCCATCTGAGGAAAGACTAGGGAGGGAGCCTTTGGGGAAAGAACTGAGAAAGTGGCTGGCAGTATGCTGGTGCTGACTCACCCCCCATTCCTCAGCTACCATCTTGCTCAAGCAGACCACTCCCCTGAGCAGCTGCAGCAGGAAAAGACACAATAGCCCTGTCACCAGGAGGCTCTGACCTCACCAGGTGTTGCCCAGGCACAGATGATTAGTATAGAGCGGCAGTCACAGATAGTAGATCCATAGCTGAGGAAGACACAGGGTAGTCTAGAGTCACTTGAGGAAAATCTGGAGGTGGAGACTTTGGGGAGAGAACTGAGGGAGTAGCTGGGGGATCCCAACACTGACTCCTCACCCATATGGCAACAGACATATTGCTCAGGCAGACTACTCATACACTGAGTGGCAGCAGCATGAGAGAACCCAAAAACCCTGTCCACAAGAGGGACTCTGCCATGCCCTGTGGTGCCTAAGCCTGACTGCTGAGGACAGAGATACTAGATTAACAGCTGGAGGAGAAAGAAACAGACAGTAGATTACTGGAAGTCTCTTAAAGACCACTTAAGGTCAGAAAGGGCCAACGGCTGTCATCATAAGAGGCAGATACAGAAAGAAACAAAAAAAAAGCAGTCTCCTATCATAGAAGTTCACACCACAAGGTCAAGAAGTCAAGACAGATATATTTAAAAAGAAGAAGCAAAAAAAGAAGAGTATCACAGATAATGGGAAGACAAAGAAACACTTCCTAATTGAAGGGAAAGGAGAAATTCCCAGAAAGAGAACAAAATGAAATAGAGGCTAGTAAACTATCATGTACTGAGTTCAAAATAATAGTTCTAAGGAAGCTCAGTGAGCTCGAAGCAAATTCCCAAAACTACAGGGAAACTATAGGAATTTACTTCAAACTATATCAGCATGGAAAAGGACACAAACTATCAATAAGAGACAAGAAGAAATGAAGAATACAATTTCTGAATTGAAGAACTCAGCAGAAGGAATCAAAAGCAGGTTTGATGAAGCAGAAGATTGAGTCAATGAGCTGGAGGACAAGGTAGAAAAAATCTCCCAGAAAGAACAAAAAAAATGAAAAGAGACTCAAAAAGAAAGAAGAGGCATTCAGAGAAATGGAGGACAACCTGACGCAATAATATCCATAAAACAGGGAAACCAGAAGGAGAAGAAGAGGAGCAGGATATAGAAAAACATTTTTGAAAAAGTAATGATGAAAAACTTCCCTAATTTGAGGAAAGAAAAAGTAATGCAAGTCCAGGAAGCACACCTCTGTGTTCCCATTCAAGAGGAAACCAATGAGGCCCACTCCAAGACACATCATCATTAAAATGGCAAATATCAAAGACAAACAGAGAATCCTAAAGGCAGCAAGGGAGAAAGAGGTAGTAACATACAAGGGAGCCCCAATATAGCTAGCAGCTGACTTCTCAACAGAAAACAGTACAAGCCAGAAGAGAATGGCGAGAAATATTCCACATAAGGAAAAGCAAGCCAAGACAACTCTACCCAGCAAGGCTCTCAATTAAAATGGAAGGCAAAATAAGGGGTTTCCTAGACAAAAGAAGGCTAAAAGAATACACTTCCAGCAAACCAGCACTACAAGATATGCTAAACGGGTTGCTTTAAGAACAGGAAGAAAAAGAGTGAGAAAGAGAGGATCACAGGTACAAAGGAGATAAATGAATAAGTGCCTATCAATAATAGCATTAAACGTAAATGGATTAAATGCTCCAATCAAAAGACCTGGGTTAGCTGAATAGATAAGAAAACATGACCCACACTTATTCTGCCTTCAAGAGACTCACTTCAGAACAAAACGACCTACACAGATTGAAAGTAAAGATAAGTAAAAACATGTTTGAAGCAAATGGACAGAAAAAAGAAAGCAGGGGTAGCAATACTTATATCAGACAAAATAGATTTCAAAACAAAAGCCATAAGAAGAGACCCAGAAGGATACTTCATAATACTCAAAGGAATTCTCCATCAAAAAGATAAAAAAATATTGTGAAACTATATGTACCCAACATAGGAGCACCCAACTATATAAGGAAAATCTTGGAGGACTTCAAGAAATATATAGACAGCAACACACTGATAGTAGGGGATTTTAACACCCCACTGTCAAAAATGGACAGATCTTTCAAACAAAACATTAACAAGGATATTGTGGAATTGAACAACAGTTTAGATAAAATTGACTTAACTGACATATATAGAAACTTTCATCCCAAAGAAGAAACATATGCAATCTTTTCAAATATACGTGAAACATTTTCAAAGATAGACCACATGATAGGACACACAACAAGCCTCAAGGAATTGAGGAAAATTGAAATAATAACAAGAATTTTCTCAGACCACAAGGGCTTGAAACAAGAAACCAACCTCAAGGAAAAAACTCAAAAACATTCAAACTCATGGAGACTGAAAAGCACACTATTAAACAATGAATGGGTCAATAATGATCAAAGAAGAAATCAAAAAGTTTCTGGAAACAAATGAAAAGGAACACACCACAATCCAAAACCTATGGGACACAGCAAAAGCAGTCCTGAGAAGGAAGTTCATAGCAATACAGGCCTACCCAGAAAAGACAGAAATATTTCAAATAAACGGCCTAACTGTACACCTTCAAGAACTGGAGAAAGAACAAATAAACAAAGCCTAGAGCAAATAGAAGGAAGGAAATAATCAGGATCAGAGCAGAACTGACTGACATAGAGACTAAAAGAACAATTCAAAGGATCAGCCAATCCCAGAGCTATTTCTTTGAAAAGATAAACAAAATAGACAACATTTTAAACAGACTCATCAAGAAAAAAAGGGAGAGGACCAAAATAAATAATATCAGAAATGAAAGAGAAGAAATAACAACTGATACAACAGAAATACGAAGGTTTGTAACAAATTACTATGAACAATTATATGCCAAGAAATTTGAAAACCTTGATGAAATGGACAAATTTCTAGAAAAACATAACTGTCCAACACTGAATGAAGAAAAAGTGGAAAGCCTGAACAGAGTGATAACAGCTGGTTAAATCAAAGCAATAATTTAAAAACTCCTGGCACACAAAAGCCCTGGACTAGATGGTTTCACAGGAGAATTTCACAAAACACTTAAGGAAGAGCTAACTCCTGTCCTTCTCAGACTATTCCAAAAAATCCAAGAAGAAGAAGACTCCCAAACCCTTTCTATGGGGCCAGTATCATCCTAATCCCAAAATCAGATCATGACAAAACAAAGAAAGGAACTACAGTCCAAAATCACTGATGAACATAGACACTAAAACCCTCAACAAAATATTGGCAAACTACATCCAGCAGTACATTAAAAAAATCATTCACCATGATCAAGTGTGATTTATCCTAGGGATTCAAGGATGGTTCAATATTTGCAAATCAATAAATGTAATAGATCACATAAACAAAAGGGAAGACAAAAATCACATGATCATATGAATAGATGTGAAAAAGGATTTGATAATGTATGGCATCCATTTATAATAAAAGCATTCAGTAAAGTGCGAATAAAGGCAGCATACCTCAACATAATAATAAAGGCCATATATGAAAAACCAACAGCCAACATCATACTCTATGGGCAAAAACTAAAAGTTTTCCCACTAAGATCGGAAACAAGACAAGGATGTCTGCTTTCATCACTTCTATTCAACATAGTATTGGAAATCTTAGCCACAGGGATCAGACAAAAAAATAAAAAGAAATAAAAGGCATCCAAATTGGAAAAGAGGAAGTAAAACTATCATTGTTTGCAGATGACATGATAGTGTACATAGAAAACCCCACAGACACCACCAAAATACTACTTGACCTAATAAGTGAATTTGGCAAAACAGCAGGCTACAAAGTCAATATTCAGAAACAGAAGGCATTTTTGTACACCAACAATGAAATATCAGTAGCAGAAGTCAGGAAAAAATCCCATTGGCTATAGCAAGAAGAAAAATAAAGTGCTTAGGAATAAGCTTACCCAGGGCAGTAAAAGATCTGTACACAGAAAACTATACAACAGTGAAGAAAGAAATTAAGGAAGACACAAATAAATGGAGGCATATACTGTGTCCATGGATTGGAAGAATTAACATCATCAAAATGTCTACACTCTGCAAAACAATTTACAGATTCAATGCAGTGCCTATTAAAATACCAATGACATATTTCACAGACATAGAACGAACATTTAAAAAAATTTTATGGAACCATAAATGACCCAGAATAGCCACAGCAATTTTGAGAAAGGAAAACAAAGCAGGACGGATCACAATACCTGACACCAAACTATATTACAAGGCCACTGTAATCAAAACAGTCTGGTACTGGCATAAGAACAAACACATATAACAATGGAACAGAATAGAGAGCCCAGAAATAAATCCATGTCTTTATGGTAAATTAATATTTGACAAAGGGGGCAGAAGCATAAAATGGTGTCAAAATAGAGTGTTCAAGAAATTGTGTTGGGAGAGCTGGACAGCTATATACAAAAAAATGAAATTCAACCATCAACTAACACCATACACATAAATAAACTCTGGATGGATAAAAGACTTAAATATAAGTTACAACACCATAAAAGTCCTAAAGGCAAACATAGGCAGGAATCTGTTAAATATCCCACGCAGCAATATTTTAACCAATATGTCCCCTGGAGCAAGGGACATAAAGGAAGGACTAAACAAATGGGACTTCATCAAAATAAGAAGCTTCTTTACAGCTGAGGAAAACATCAGCAAAATGAAAAGGGAGCCAACCATATGGCAAAGTATATTTGCCAATGATACCTCAGACAGGAGTTTGATCTCCAAAATATATAAAGAACTCACACAACTCCACTCCAGGAAGACAAACAAACCAGTTAAAAAATGGGCAAAGGACCTAAACAGACGCTTCTCCATGGAGGACATACACAGGGTCCGGAGACATATTAAATATGCTCATCATCACTAGCCATCAGGGAAATGCACATTAAAAGCACAATGAGATACCACTTCTCACCACCCAGAATGGCCATCATAAACAGATCAACAAACAACAGGTGCTGGCGAGGTTGTGAGAAAAGGCAACCCTAGTACCCTGTTGGTGGAAATGCAGACTGGTGCAGCCACCATGGAAAACAGTTTGCAATTTCCTCTAAAAGCTAAAAATGGAACTGCTCTTTGACCCAGAGATTCCAGTGCTGGGATCCCTAAGAATCCCAAAGCATCAATTCAAAAGAACCTATGTGCCTAATGTTTATAGCAGCACAATTTACAATAGCCAAGTGCTGGAAGCAGCCTAAATGCCCATCAGTAATGAATGGATCAAAAACTATGGTACATTTACGCAATGGAATACTATGTAGCAGAAAGAAAAGAAAAGAAAAGAAAAGAAAAGAAAGAAAGAAAGAAAGAAAGAAAGAAAGAAAGAAAGAAAGAAAGAAAGAAAGAAAGAAAGAAAGAAAGAAAGAAAGAAAGAAAGAAAGAAAGAAAGAAAGAAAGAAAGAAAGAAAGAGAAAGAAAGAAAGAAAGAAAGAAAGAGAAAGAAAGAAAGAAAGAAAGAAAGAAAGAAAGAAAGAAAAGAAAGAAAGAAAGAAAGAAAGACATACTACCCTTTGTGACAGCGTGGATGCAACTGGAGAGCATTATGCTAAGTGAAATAAGCCAGGGGATGAAAGACAAATACGATATGGTCTCGTCTATAGGTAGAACCTAATCAACAAAACAAACAAGCAAGGAAAATATAACCAGCATCTTTGAAAGAAAAAAGAAACTGACAGAAATGAGAGGGAAGAAGGGAGAAGGGTAATGGGGAAAGGAAGGGGAAGCGTCAAATCAAGGAACATGTATGGAGGACCCATGGACAAATCCAAAGTGAGGAAGGATTGAGGGAGGGAGGAGTGGGTAGGTGGGGCAGAGGAAAATAGTGGCAGGTAAATGGGGACAAATGTATTTGAATAATAAAAAAATAAAATAAATTGGATTGAAAAATATACTTTTAATCTTACTAATCTTTACAGCCATGTGAATCCAGATGTAAACTTCTAAAGTATTAGAAAAATACTCCAATATATTTCATTAGTTTCGTGAACAAATGTGGGTCTGTGTACCACTTACTTTCATATTTACTGTACTTTTGCATCCTGTTGTAGTTCAGTGCTTTTCCTTAAATGTATTTTAAATCTCTATCAGAGTTATGTTAGTTTCATGTTATATTATACTGATTTAAAACCTTATAATGACAAATTAGCATTGTTAGAGATTTTTTTCCTGATATCTTACCAAACACGGGGCACCCAAAATCCAGGTTTTTTCTCTCCAGGTCTTAATTTTAAATTTAGGTTCTTGGACACACTTACATTAATTCTGAATATACCATTGCAATCTTCCTAAAAGAGAAAAAAAAAGAGAGAGAGAGAGAGAGAGGTGGGGGAGGAAACCTGGTCAGAAAATGAACTCAGAAAAGATAAAAGATAAGAAACACATTTCACATAGAATAATAAAGGTCTTTATTTGACAACAGTAATGTGGACAACTAACCAGGAAGCAGTAATAAAGATTCCAGAGCTGAGTGGTGAAAGTTGATGCTGAAAACATTAGCAAGTGGGCAAAAGATTTGAACTGACATTCCTCCAAGCAAAATATATAAATGGCCAATGAGCACATAAAAAGATGCTCAACATCATAGTCATCAGGGAAATGGAAATCAAACCCACAATGGGATAATGCTAACACCCACTAAGAAGGCTAAAATGAGGGCCTCCCCAAACACCTGAAATTATCTTCTGGAGGGTGGGCCCACTAGTTGAGTATTCTAGGAACCCATCTGTATCAGTGTGTCAGCTGGCGTTGTGAGAGGCTGTGTTTGGCTTCATTGAATTTTTTTTTTTTTAATACTCTTTGAACACATTTGCCTGTTTCATGATGGATGATTTACAAGCACACTTACCTACACTGCACTGAGTGTTCAGCAGTTTTTGACCAAAATCAGCATGATCCCCATGTCCCACCATCCCTATTCACCCGATCTTGCCCCGAGTGACTTTCGTTTGTTTCCCTGGATGAAAAAAGTCCTCAGAGGGAAACATTTTGCTGATGTGGAAGAGGTGAAACAAAAAACGGTAGAAGCACTAAAAGGCATCAAAATTGATGAGTTCAAAAACTGTTTTGAGCAGCTGAAAAAAAATGTCTTGATAGGTGTGTTGCAACAGATGGAGAGTACTTGGAAGATGGCTGAAGTTTAAACATGTAAGAAGAAATCCAGATTTTTTAAATAAATAATTTCCATTCATTGGGGTCCCTCCTCATGTAATTAAAAAATTAACAACAAGCTTTAATGGGGATTTGCGGAATTGAATATTCATATTAGAACTCACATACACTGCTGGTGGGGATGGAAAATGGTGTAGCCACATTAGAAAAAATATTGCATCAGTTTCTTAAGTGACCAAAGTGTTACCATATGACCCAGAAATTCTACTCCTACCCAAGAGAAATGAAAAAGAATGTACGTGCAGAAACTTATACATGAACATTTATATCACTATTATTATAAATAGCATTATTTATAACAGTCAAAATGTGGAGAAATCCACATGTTCATCAATAGACAAATACATAAATGAAATGTGGTCTATTCACACTACTGAATATATTTCAGCCATAAAAAGAAATGAAGTACTGAGACATGCTACAATATGGATGAATCTTGAAAATATTATGCTTAGTTTAGAAAGCTAGACAACAAAGACTACA
This sequence comes from Pteronotus mesoamericanus, assembly GCF_021234165.1. Lineage (NCBI taxonomy): Eukaryota > Metazoa > Chordata > Mammalia > Chiroptera > Mormoopidae > Pteronotus > Pteronotus mesoamericanus. The sequence goes on from NW_026555109.1 coordinate 3,461,350, forward strand.
TATTGCATGATTCCACTCATATAAAAGTCCAATACAGGTAACTCTATAGATACATAAAATAGTCAGTGGTTTTTAGGGATAAAATTGTCAGGGGGATAAGGTTTTAGGGGGTGACAGTTAAAAGACACAGGGTTTCTTTATGAAATGATAAAAATGTTCTAAAATTTACTGTGGTGATGGTTGTGCAATGCTGAATATTCTAAAAACCATCAAACTGTACACTGTAACTGGGTGAATTGTGTGAATTATATCTCAATAAAACTATTTAAATGGATTTTAAGAAATAAAACATTAGTAAGAAGTTTTTGACTCATTTTTTGTCTTTTGCTTTCCTCCTATGATTTTTGTGTCTTTGATTATGATTGTCATATTTAAACCTAAATCCCCTTTCTGGGTTCAAAGTGTAAATAGTTGAGTATTTCAATAGAACTTCAAATTTTAACCTGTTTAAAGTCACCTTCAACCTTAAAACATGTATCATCCTGGCTTCCCTACTCCTATCTGTGGACCAACATCTTGTCAACACCCCAAGATCAAGATCTCAGGGTTGTTTGTGGCTTTTCCCTATTCACATGGTCCATGTTCTCCACTCTCGTTTCAACTAGTTTAATACCAACATTACACCTGTTTAGATTATCAACAAAATTATTTTAAATAAAAGACCTTACTAAAATAATATACCTTTAACTTATAAAGCATAGATGAACTTACCTATAACTATCCAAAGACAAACATAACTGACATTTTGGTGTACATCCTTTCAGTCTTTTTCCTATGCATATATGTTTGCGCAGTTTTTATTGTTTCATAATTCACTTCTTCAGTTAAAATACATTCCAATTATCTCCTACATATTCATCTACCATGTTATTCCAAACGGCTGTGCTGTGGTATACCATATCAAGCCCCCATGATGAAGTTTGCCTTATTGCCTCTTCCAATTTATTTTTCTGAGTCCACCACAGACCACCTTTGATTGTGTGAGGCAGCCTGGTGTCCTGGTAAAAAACATGGACTGTAGAGTCAGGCTGCCTGGACGTGGATCTCAGCTTCCCCACTTATTGAAGGGTGACCTTGGACAAGTCACTGAACCTTTGTACATCTGTTTTCCTCCTCATTAGAATGTGCTTAACCATGATAGTTCTTGGGACAATAGCTGTACTTTGTGAGTACCAGTGTTTGCTTCCTCTTCCTATGAACCTTTGATGACTTCTCATTTTTCATCAAAGAAATTCCAACCCCCATACACTGCCGTTCTAGGATCCAGAGGATCTCTTCCTAAACTATACTTCTGGCCTTGTTTTTCAGTTTATTTTGACATGGGAAGAAAGTGAAGTTTAACTTGTACTATCGGGGGTTGGGCTAGGTTCTTTAAATAAATAAACTAGTTTAATCTTTATAATATCACTGTGTGAAAGTGCTATAGAGAAACAAAGAAACAAATAGGTTCCCAGGGATTAAGTGATCAGAACAAGGCATCATACCCACTTTCTCCATTCTACCTACTTTACTTAGAAGGCCCTTTCCTGCTAGAATGCTCTCTCCTCCTTAAAGTCTTCAGCACAGCACCCCCAGGTGGAAGCACTATTTCCCATACTTGAAAGACAACATTACTTTCACTTCTCATGTACTCTTTTTTTTTTCTTTTTAGAAATTATTTATTGATTTTTAGAGACAGAGAGGGAGGGGGAGACAGAAAGAAACATCAGTTTGAGTCCCGCTTGTTTGCGCACGCACTGGTCGATTCCTCGGCTGCCTCCTGCGGGCACCCTGACCAGGGACTGAACCCACAGCCTTGGTGCATCGTCAGCTGACGCTGCAACCAAAGGCACTGCACGTCACTTCCATATTAAAACAACCTGTTTTCCTATCGTAACACTGCACGTGAAGTTTTTTAGACTATATTTGAAACAACTGAATTTGCATTCGGTTCCCTGAATGCAAATCCAAGTGTTGGCTGGTATTCACCTTGATGCTATTTCTGATTACAGTGGGCCTCTACCCAACTCATTTCTATATAAAATTTGCTATTTTACTTTAATGTCCACAATTTCCTACTCCACTCCTCTCCCTTTCTTTTTTACTGGTAATAGAACTCTAACTGGGCATTAAGATACACTTACAGTTTTCCCTTTTAAAGGTATTACCTTACATAATTAAGGCATTTGCAGATGATGACGTCTTCAGAGCAACGTACCCCTGGGTATCTTAAGCGCTAAGTGTAATGGCACTTAGTTCATACAGCAACTGGCATTCTTGTGGGGGAAGGGAAAACAGTTTTGTATGTACATTCCCTTTCCCAACTAAGTGCAATCAAAAAGAGCCACTGAGTCAGTTTAAGGTAAGAAAAGGAAATAGAACAAATACTGTCTACGGCCACCATCTTTTAGTGACATTTTGTTGTTCTTGTCAGATTCAGTTCATTGTCATGAAGGCCGCAGCACTGCGCTGAGAAGTCACACGTGAGCTACGAAACGGGACGGCCCCGAAGAACTAGTACCCACTGTTCGCTCTCAGGAGAACGTGGGTCGGAACAGGGATAAGTGTTGTGCCTTGAACGCCAGACACCCTATACAAACCATCTGCGCCACAAGCTGTCATGAGGGACAGGCGCAGGCGCAGCTGGGCTCTGCATCACCTCCGGAAGCTCCGAGAGTTCACGGTGCCGCCAGGGTTCACTTCAGATCTAGCAGCATCACCGCCGGGTAAAAATATGGAACGCTTCACGAATTTGCGTGTCATCCTTACGCAGGGGCCATGCTAATCTTCTCTGTATCGTTCCAATCTTAGTATATGTGCTGCTGAAGCGAGCACTCATGTACTCTTTTAAATTCTGACTTCATGTTACAGTTACTTAAACATGAAACACATTCTGATTGGACAGAAAATGCTGCCAAGCCAGGGCAGTGACTTACACATTTTTCCAGCCCTCATTTTGCCAATCATGGTGCTTTGTACGTAACTGACATTTGATAACTATTTGTCAAAAGGTATCATCAGAGTTTTTTTTTACAAGGCTTTAGTGACTAAGTTATGGGCTCCATATCTCTACCTAAAGTGATCTCTAGATTTCTGCTGTCAAGTTTTAAGAAAAGGAGCAGAGGGAAGAAGTGCTCAGGCAGACATGAAGAAAATAATGTATTCCCCACCTGGAAAACATAGCCCCAACAGTTCAAGTTTTGACATCTTTAAACATTAAACAGTGTGATCCAAATGTTGGGGTATCTAGTTTCCCCTTTTCCCTTTGTCTCTTCTTTTGCAAAGGTGGACTGAAGTTCAGAGGGAGACCTGATATTACCTTCATCCACATGGTCTTTTTGGCCTTGGCCTCCTATATTAGGACTAGAAAAAAACTTGTCTTGATGTAAAGACACAAACCACATCTCACTATGCCATTTTCTGCCTCATGTTGATGATTTCTATGATGGCTAAGTTTTCTTAGGTGTTCTTTATGAGCCTACTGCTGAGTCCTCATTGCTCTGGGAAAGAGGATAAAAGCATCTGTGTGTTTGTCCATCCATTGTGTGTTCTCTGTCTCCTATCCAAGTCATCAATCTTTAGCTTGGGCTGGAGATGAGTGGGTAAATAAAATTACAATGTTCTTAGGCCAGTATTAAATAAAATGAGTCATCAAGACTCCTACTAGGTTTCATCCTGCAATGTTGTTATTATCTTTTTGACCTCTATTGAGTGTGGATCTAAAATAACCCTTCCTCCCTTATGCAAGCTGTGAACTAATGAATCAGTTCCATATGACTTTCCTCATTAGCTATTTTGGTACATCATGATCTTTATACCATACTCCTGGTTATGTCTTCTTAGGTTTATCGAAGTTCCTCTGGGGAGAGAAGTTAAAGGAAGTAAAGACTTAGGTGTGCCTTGTGAAACAACAGAAGGTTTGCCCTACCTATGTATGTCTCTTCTGTTCTACCACTTCCTGAAATCCTCATTATGAATATAATTTATAATGTATATTGACTGCACAAAGATGTTATCTATATTTTATAATTTTTAAAATTATAACAAATTGTTATAATTTTTAAAATTATAACAAATTGTTATAATTTTTATAATTAGAAGCCTGAAAATGTAGGTATTTTCAGATTGACATAAAATATATATTAGATAGTCATAGTTGTTTGAAATGTGGGAATACATATTGTAGTTGAGCTTTATTAATCCTTTCAGAAATATGTGTTTTAATGGACTCAGGGCATTATTTCACCTGTATGAATGAGGAAATACTTTTGCTAGTATATACATCAGCAGTATTTGGTTTACTTCATTAGTCTATTTAAAATACAGGAGAGAATCTTAAACAAAATGGGACACTGGATAGCATAGAAGAGGTTGGCAATTATTAACCAAACTCAGTTCCTTTTTCCCCCTCAGAATATACCACTAAACTACATATTGCAGTCTCCCTTCCTGCCTGGTGAGGTTATGCTTTTTCCAGCAGAATGTGGGTTGTAATGAGATGGGCTGCTTATAAGCTCAGCGTAAGCCCCCTCAAATAAAGATGATTCTTTATTTTTTGTTTTAAAGATTTAATTTATTTTTAGAGAGGGGAAGTGAGGGAGAGAAAGAGGGAGAAAGATCAATGTGTGGTTGCCTCTTGAGCACCCTTTACTGGGGACCTGGCCCTCAACCCAGGCATGTGCCCTCACTAGGAACCAAACTGGTGGCCCTTTGGTTCACAGGCACTCAGTCCACTGAGCTACACCAGCCAGGGATGATTCTCTGTTCTTATGGGTCAGCTAAACAAAGAAGACTTTGAAACAGCAAAGGGTAGGGACACAAAATGGAAGAAACTTGAGTGCTTGAAAGGTTATTTGGAGGAGAGCTGTCCAACTTACCCAAGATGCAATATATTCATTTCATTATGTTCATCTACTGAAATATTGGGGTTGTTCCAGCAGCTAGCCTTCCCTTAACTGACACTAACTGACTAAAGGAAAAAGCAGTAGCAAAAATATCCAAGCCTGGGTCTTTGTTAGTTATCTTAATGGGGAAGATTCTGGGCAGCTAAGAGCTAACACAAAGCCTTGACTTTGAATGCTGGAGTAGAGAAGTATTATAAAGAGGTGTGAAAGTCAAACTTTGCCTTTTGTACTTTTGGGGATGGGGGTAGTTTGTGGACAACAGAGGCAGGATTAAGTTTGGGAAAACCCAAAGGAAAAGTATCTGAGGTTCAAGATCTGGAATCTTGGGTAACTCTGCAGAATATGTAAGTAGTAGATTGACACTGGAATAGGAGGGAAGAGTAGAATTTCCTGAGATGTACTTTTAATCTTACAAAGCTTTGTGGGACCAGGAGGGACATGCTGCATGCTTTAAGCAAAAGGAGTTCATAGGAAGAGAATTCTTAAGTGTTTTGCCAGGCAGTTCTCAAAGTTGCCTAAGGACATGCTTATTAAGGGACCGTAAACTACATTAATTTTTATTTCAAAAGACAGAAAGGAGTATCTTACCCTTCTAATAATGTTGGGATCATTACACTTTGCAAGTTTCCCAGCAAAAAGTTGAACTCCAAAGCTTGCAAAAACAAGCATTAATGTCAGCAAAAGAATGGAGACCTGAAAGAAATTGGTGAGATATCAAATCTCTTGGTAAAATATTAAACAGTAGGTTTGGTTTAAATAGCAGTATGAACAGGACTTTTTTGATAACACTATGAAATTCATGATATTTTGATAATATCTTTTAACTTCACCACAGGCCATTCATTTAGCCTTATTGGAATGTTAAAAGATGAAAATTAACAAATTTTGAATTTCTAGAATAAAAACATATGATTTTCATGTTAGGAAATGGGCTAAGATATTTTTGATATGACAAACTTTTCTAACTTTAAAGCCAACACTTTGATCTATTTTATTAAATGGAACAAAAGAAAAATGTTTAAATAATTATATTTTCTCCACTTTCTCAAAATGGATTTGTTTCTCTATTATCAGAGCATAAATTAGAAGGAGAGTGTTTTGCTTTCTTACGAGCATGATGGCATGTCAATGTGCTACTCACAGAGGATTAGAAATAAAATAGCCTTAAAGAAAGCAAATCTGTTCATTGACTCATGCTCCCTCTGCTGGAGGACTACTTTGGTTTCCATAGAGAAAAGTAGCAAAGAAACACTGAACACAACTATTGATTTGTACTAGGTAACTAATCTAAAATATATTTTAAATATACTAAAATTACACAGAAATATGATCAGGAGAGAGGCACAAATACAATCAGGGGGTACATTAGCAGTCAAGTGATATTCTATTTTTACTTCTAGCTGTGTGGAAGCCACCATTTTATGGCTTTATGGCAAATAAAATATGGAATTTTAAACACATCTTTGAAAAAATGTTAGAAACTCTATGCCTATAGTAACATTCCAAACTGTCTATAAAATACCTTAGAATCAACTGCAACTGCAGCTGTTCTCTCACAATAGGTGTGTTTCTGGAAAGCAAGATATAAACAGGTTTATCTAAATTAATTCATGTTTTTCATGCACAAGCAGAATACATCAGTAATAAAAAGAATCCTTTGATCACTCCTCTGTTGGTCAAAGATCCTTATGTAACAGATGGGTTGTGAACAATGAGCCTCTTACTTATCATTTTATCTGTAACCTGCTCTTAGCAGACCCTAAGTCAATGTTTGCTCCACTAAAATGAGTGTTTTTCCCTTCAATTACATTTGGAAATATTCATTACTGTGCATTCAGAGTACTTAAAGTAAGGTACATTTGTATGTTCCTTTCTTCGATTTGTTTTATATTAACATTCTAAAGATTAGAGACAAATTCTATTGCTGTATGCTTTGAGGGACATAGCAAATGAGATTATGAGCCCAAATGTGTTAATCTCTAATATTATTGTGAAGTAGGTGGTGTTGAATCTTCTTATCGTTAATTTTCAGATTAGAAAACTATAACCTAGAAAGAAATTAGGGTCAAAAATTAAAAATGACAATATCAGAAGATACTATGTCTTTGGATACTCCTTTCATAATCATTTCTAGAGTGGTTCTCTTTAGTTTAAGAAAAATATTTGTTGAATTAAATATACTAATAAGGTGGAAGTGTTTAGGGGTTAGGTTTCTAAATGTGTGTTATGCTTTGTTAGTGCCAAAAAACAAAATTGCAGACTCAACCTTGACAAGCAAGACTTACTTTTTTCTCTTGTTAGCTACATTAAAGAGTTGGACTATGGGCACTGGAAGCAAAGGCAATTGCGACCTACCAAAAAAATTTCCTTGAAGCCACTGAAAAGCTCTCGAACAACTTTCCTCATCTGTGGTACCAGTTTGAATATCCGCAAAGGTCTAAGGCACCGAAGTACCATGAGGAGCTGAGCTCCCGATTCAGCAGGTACATTTTGAGGCATCCAACAAAGAAATATCAAGCTTACCTAGAATGAAAATGATCATCTCTTAAATTTATACAATTTATCCTCTAGTATCTACATTTTCTGAGAGCCAAGCGACTGCACCTTTGCTTTAGCAGAGACTCCACATGCTATGTGGGACAAGTCTTGAATACATAGTCTCTTAATTCTAAACTATGAGCCCAATCTAGGCCCAAGCAGCACCAAAGGAAAGTCATCAGATATATGCAGGAGTGAAACAGGGGTGCCCACCGTCTATGTACAATAGTGCACTATGACCCTTCTTTAAACTGACACATGGCAAGGTGTCAGCAGGATTGAAATTCCTTTGATCAAAGATACTAAACTTCATTCTTGATCTTATGCTCACTATTTTATTAACGATCTAAACATGCTACAGCTAATGGTTACTGTTCTCCTTGACGTTTTGAAAATGACACTGATTTTATGCCTTCTTGGACATGAGAAAAAAATGAAATTTCTTTGGTCGCTTCCTATGGTTTCTCAAATTAGTTTAACCAAACAGTTGAATGGTCTTTCCTAGTCAGATATTTTGTGCGTTAGAATTGGGAGAAAGGTCCAACTACACTCACTTTAGTTTGCTTTTAGCAGTAAGGGGCTCACCAATCAATTATATACTATAGATTTTTTTTTTTTTAGTATAGGAGGCACAAGAATTGAGGGGGCACACTAGATATGCTATCTTATACCTTATTAAGGTATGTCTATGTATGCATGAATGTGGATGATGTATTTCAACCATATCCATGAATATTTAGATTTTTTAATGCATGCTTATTTGACTATAATGGACTTACTTTACTCAAGAATCAGTTTTGGCATCCAAATCTTTGAAACTCACATATCTCACTCTTGTACTAAGAAAAGCAGGAAATTTTACAAATCTATTACATTTTGCACTTAGGAAATAATCAAAAAGACTTACAAGATATATAAATATATCCATTACTCCACCAAAGTCCCTGATGACAGCAGTTGGGGTGAAAAATAAGCCATCTGCCATAATCTTCAGATTAAGTTCAATGCTCATGAATATCACAAATACATACTCGGCAATCTAAAATGAGCAAAAGCCAATTTGATCACAATGAATGGAAAAATTGCAGGTCACTGTTTTTCTTAGAAGCTGTGAGCTAAGATTCAGCAGTTGTACCTGCAACGTAGGTGCATGCATGACTCTTCGAAAGGGGGATTCGAACATCATGGAAATACAGGAGCAGATGGTCACGATGATCATGACCCAGTCCAGGTAAGTCACCAGTCCCAGCAAATCACTGCCAAGGACCAAACAAAACTGAGAAACACAAATGTTCCAGTAAATCCTGCTAAAGCGCAGAGAAGGTGCTTCTGTGATTCTAATAATGTGAATGGTATTTTTTAAAATGAATCATCAACTGTTTATTTCATAGCACAAGATAGCAAGAAAATACGGAATTTTTATGCAAAATGAAAGAGTACACAAAAACTTCAAATGTGCATAGGAAATGGTTTGTAAAGCTTACTAAAGTTGATGGTACTTTGTATTTTTCACGGCACCTGTGACAGGATCTGTTTTAGATCTGTAAGAGAGTAAACATATATTCATAGCATGGGCTTTATAACTGCAGCATAAAATCTCATTTTTACCTTCTTTACAATATACATTATAATATATGTTAACTATATGTGACTTTGGAAGGCAGAGAACATTAGATGAAAGAAAAATTAGAAGAGCTTGGTGCTGATACTTATGAAAGTAAAGTTTTATATTTCTCCAAATACTTAATTTTAGAATCGGAGATGCTATTCAACAATTTCTAACATGGATATTACAAAATTAAATTTTGGCTTTCCTTTAAAAAACTCAGTTAAAAATCTTTATCTTAGCAGCTTGAGGATGTTCCTCATAATTAGTAAATTAAATATCTATAAATTTAATAGAGTCCTTCACCTTGTATTTAACTATGATCTTGTGGAATAATGTATATAGAATTTCTTGGGGAGGGGATTTCTAACTTTTACTTTCAGGGAGCCAATCCTCAGTGAAGCTACAAATGGTGTTTCAACAAAGTCAATTACAACAAAGTCATCTTCAGTCCATGCCAACTGTACTGCTGACAAAGAGAATTACCCCACACTAAATAAAGTGGAGAATTAATAACTAGATGTTAACATGAAGGCAGCCAACAGGATAATTTCAGATGAAAAATCCACTTTGGAACTGAAAATCAAATCTAAATTGCCAATTTCTTCCTTTACTTTGTGAAAACTATGAAAGTCTTTCTAGAACAGCAGAAAGAACTATGGAGTGGCAGTCAGAGAGAGTCATGCGCTAGGTGGTGTCCTTGAGCGAAGCTTTTATCTTCTGGGGACTTAAGTGCTCTCCTCTGTTGAAGAAGTGGGGATAAAATGATACCAAATCATTGCTGAGGTCTCTTCCAGGCCTGAAATGTTATCATAGGGTATTAGTTTCGATGTCTGCTTAACCAAGTACTACAGACTGAGTGGCTTACACAATAGAAACTTATTTTCTCACAGTTCTGGAGGCTAGAAGTTCAAGATGAAGGTGTCAGTAGGGTTGGTTCTTTCTAGTGACTGAGAGAATATATGTCTCAGGCCTTTCTTTCCCTGGCTTGTGGACGGCCATCTTCTCCCTATGTCTTCATGCAGTCTTCCCTTTATATGTGTGTGTGTCCAAATTTTCTCATTTGATAAGGACACCAGTCATATTGAATTAGAACCCACTCTGATGACCCCATTTTAATTTAATTACTTCTTTAAAGTCCCTATCTCAGTTACATTCTGAGGTACTGGGGATTAGCACTTCAACATACCAATATTTTGGGGGGGGACGCAATTCAGCTCAAAACAGATATGAATATCATATGCTACTGATTATCAACAAAGATCGATTTACTTAAATGATATTATCAGGGAAGGTCCAATTACAGTGGGAAAACATTTGTACTTCTTCCAGGTCTCTTAATTTCTTCAGGATATTTATTTAAAGTTATGAGTGACAGAAATTCCCTTTCATCCATGGGCTGCCTGCTAAAATGGACATGAGTCATCACAATTAACGCATCCCCCAGGGTGACCATAGTGACAGCTTCTTGCAAATTTCTTCCTCGTGGGTAGAAATAGAGACACTAGCCAGTGGGTTTTCTTATAATAGTTGGTAATGGAAATACTAGTCAACTTTCTTTCTACTTTATATTATTCAAGAAGAAACTAACTGGAGTACTCTGATCACAAAGAAATTGTAAGTCAAATAAATGTGCTCAATGACCTTCACCTCATCATTCAGCCTTCCTTTGCTTCAGTATTTCCAAAATAAATATGGAGTTAATGACACTGATGCAAATGTATTGGGTGACAGTTAAAATGAACAAATAAAGATGGCTGTTAAGTGCTTCTAAACATGAGTTTTATATAAATGTTAACTATTTGCAACCTTTGTTTTCCACCTGGTTGGCCGCTCAGCTAATAGGAGCAGTATGATTAATTAGCCCACAGTTTATTTTGTGACCCCATTAGGATTACATGTTCCTTCTTCCTGGTATGACAACTCCCCCTGCTGTTTGTGCGATTCAGGCCAAACACCTGGCTGAAATTGAGTGTACTTACGCATTGAAGCGTGCACGGACCACCACCCGGCAGAAGTTTCTGAACCTGTGCTCTCGTCCTACTATGAACAGTGGCTTATCAAAGTACGGATGGTTCTCCCGCAGTTCCTCTTCTTGCACTTTCCTGGAAGGGGACATTTGTGCAAGAATAAGATTAAGAGAATGTTTGCCACTCCAAAATGAGAGCCAAGAAACACTGTAGCATCCTGTACCTTTTCATTTCTGCTTGCTCCTTTTTTTCTTGAATCATCTTTATTTCACTGTCTTCTCTTTGTGCATTTCTATATCTCACTGTATTGGAATGCTAGAAATAAATTAAAAGGGGCATATCAAAATAAATAATTATTTTGAAGACCCCCCCAAATGATCATTTTTTTAAAAATTGAAATCATATATATATATTTTAATGGCCACAGTCATCTTAACAAGGGCGGTGGTTTTTTTTGTTTGTTTGTTTGTTTTTTTATCCGAAGGATTTTTCTCAGTAAAAACATACATTGAGAACCAATTATGTGGCAGATACTTTTCTAGTTCTAGGGATACAGTAAAGGAAAAAACAAACAAACGAGCAAACAAAAACTCGGACAAGATCTTTGAATCTTGTGAGGCTAATGTTCTAGTCAGAGAAGACAGACCAAAATTAAATAAAAATAAATTAGAATGTTAGAAAAGTTTTAGCAGTCTGGTAAAAAACAAAGGAGAATAAAGAATGCTATAATCCTCCAAGTTTAAATAGATAGGTCAAAGCAGGCCTCAATAAGGACTTGTTATTTGAGCAAAGGCTAGAAGGGTGCAGGCCACTGGATTATTGCAGTGATGTGTTCTTCCACAGTAGTGAGTGAGTCTGCACACGCAATAGCCGGAATGCCAGTATAAGTGGAAAGAAAGCAACAGAGTAGGAGAAGATGTGGCCAGAGGGGTGTATATGTAGGGAGTCAGGGAGAGTAGATCATGTAGGACATTGATGCTAGTGTTTACTCTGTGGAGTTATTATTCAAATAACTTAATAAATTTTATAGAAAGTAGTTCCTAGATTGAATTATCTGTCTCTTCTATCATTTGGAATAAGCGAAAAAGAGGAAACTCTCTATTTTAAATTGCTTCTCTTATGTAGGAAATAATATTAAGAAAGATTTCTCATAATATTAGCAGAACCCCTGTGACTATTTGCTATGGAGGAGACAGGAGCAGATTTTTGTTACACCTCTATGTAGAAAATATAACAAAATATCTTTGAAGAAGAAATAAATCTCTGAATTGAGATAATTCAAACAGAGCCTTTTGTTGTTTATTTTTAAACATATTTTCAAAGCCATGTTCTAATTTGATTTTGAATTGTACTGTGCATTTCTAACAAATTCCATTAAAGGACAGTCCTTTGAACTAGTGCTGTCTCTCTGAATTTTTACCCCCAAATTTTTCGATGCACTATGGTCGATCACAAATTATACTAAGTACACAGGCCATGTCTTCGATCCAGTCACAATTCCATGTTGACAAAATGGTGGATCATATCAGACAGAGCTATGTCTTAAAAACTCATGTAGGTAATATGTTTGTGTTAACTATATGTGACTTTGGAAGGCAGAGAACATTAGATGAAAGAAAAATTAGAAGAGCTTGGTGCCTCTCAAAGCAATGGCTTAAAAACTCATGTAGGTAATATGTTTGTGTTAATTAGAACCGTGTACCTTGGGTAATGGCAATATGAGGTTGTTCTCATTACCAACTTCTTCCATTCTCAGTTTTACCTGGAACACTTAGTAAGGAGAGTTTACTCAGATTAAGATAGAAGTTTCTTGAAAGCAGATGGAGTATGATGAAATATTTGAGAAATTCTTAAGAAATAAGAAGTGAAGGGAAAGACAAAAACAAAAAACTGTAAAGCTTTGCTAACTTTCTCTCGCTAGACTTTTTTTCTCAAATGATATCCTTGGCCCTGAACACTAAAGACTGCTCTCTCAGCCAAGTTATCCAGTCAATTTAAGACATTTTAATCTCGTCTTCACTACTGATAATTACTAATATGTGCCTTCCATTTCCCATAGTAATCAGCGTGGTAGAGCTGCTGGTGAGTCTAACCTGGAAGGTAGACTTAAGCTTTCTTGGGTGCTCTTGGATTTTCATGTGATTCTCTCCTTCACTCACCTGGGGCTCTGGGCTCATGTATGAGTGTAAATTGACCACCCTCTAACATTCCCTGCTTCAAAATCTCTACTTTACATTATTTCAAACTATTTTATTTTTCTTTATAGTACATAGTCAACCTGTCACAGCAATAAAAAATAGAATAAAAATCACCCAGGAATTATTATATATTTGTTTAATTGTTTACCATCTCTTTTAGTAGACTGTAAGTGCCTGCAGGGCAGAAATGATGTCTTGTTTACCCACTAGCCCTAATCACTTATTATTTGGCATATAATGAACGCTTGATATATATTTGTGTTAGTCAATAAACACGTTAATGATCTAAAGTCTAAAAGCAGAGAAATTATTGGGAAATCTTGTACAGATTCAACATAAAAATTCTTTTAAAAATAAATTTTTATTTCCTAGTATGTCAAATTCTGAAATAATGGGCAGTGGATCTAAATTCTAAAATATTTGAAATTGTGTAAAAATTCACTGTTAATAATGTGAATCATTCCTATAAAATGCTTTGGATGTCTTTAATTTCAGTCAAATATAACTGATATGTCATTTTTGTGTTGTTATCTCAACAAAGGCATGTGGGATGTCTGGAATTTTCCACACTTAACTGTCAATTTTCTGTACCTGATCTCCTGATCTCCTCTGGTAGAAAATCTTAAGGAAATGTGACAATGTGACAGAAAGACCCAGGTACTAGAATCATCTAAGCAGTCATTTAAGTACATTTTCATAATCATTTTTCCAAAATCCAAAGCATTGCTTAGAACTTACATCTTGGGTCAGAGTTTCAAGAGATTTCCCCCTGCTGATCCTCTGGCTGTTTGATCCATGTCTTAGTGATCTAAAACAACCACAGCCAACTGGTCAATAGGTACATCTCAAGACCAAATTTTGATTTAAGCAATAATGATTATTTTTAAAAAATAAAACAACTTTTCTTAAATAAAATAAGCGTATTTTTTTTTTTTTTTAGCAAAAGCTTTAGTCTATCCAAATGTCTTTGATCTTCAGAAATTTTCCTTCTGATTTTAAAAGTGAGAATTTGGCCATCACCAAGGAAAATATTTTTCAAAGATCTTTTGAATCTTTGGCTCTGATTGTGAATTTTATTATTACCATCAAGATAATAGAGCCATCAAGGTTACCATCAAGGAATAGAACCCATATTTATCTTCTAACTAGGGCTGTATAAAGTGAACACTTCCTGTAGAATTCCTTTTCTTAGTGTCTATGTAGCCTTGTCTCCTCGTGTATTTACCTGCGCTCTTGGCGGATATGATGCTGCACACTGAGAATTGACCTTTCCTTTGCTGGCTGCCCCTCAAATGATCCACTCAGCATGCGCTGTCGAGTGCAAGCTCTAGGAAAAAAAAAAAAAAAGGGAGCCCAAGATAAATGCATGATCTGTACACTTGTGATGAATAATACATAACTACCCATTACTCATTATTTTTAAGGAAACACCAACGGCAAGGCAAAATACAGCAAATGACACACAACCATAAAGGAAAGGGAGCTTTAGTCTTCATGTCAAGAACACTTACAAAGCAGAGCTGTCATCGCTATGAAGAAGGAAAATAAACAGAAAATTATTGCCCCTCTCCACCTGCGTGTTTTCCCTCCCCATCCCCCAAGTAGGACAGCTTCTATCAGGATTCTGTAAGTAAGTAGTACAAGCCTGACCACAGTTAATCATGATGTTGGTTTTGAATTTACGGGAGGTTTCCAACAAAAGCCTTTGGGAAGGATTTATCTATCCAGGCCCCTGGGATAATGAAATATATGTTCCAAAAAGATTTTGCAGAACTCTAAGAAAATTGGAAAGTGTGAGGTTAGATAGATGCACAAATTAGCAGTAAAAAGAAATAACTAAAGCTGTAATTAGTACCTAGAGAAACTTCAGTCTAAAGCTTGTGACTTACAGGTATTCAGTTACCATTTTCTTTGCAGCTACAAAACTATGAAGACTTTTAAAAACATTTTTTTTTAATTTTTTTTCACAATTGGGTGACTCAGCATCTGTGGTGTGAATGATTTGGAGAGAGAACAAAATTTCTTCTCCAGAAAGCTTTCTCCAACTGAAAATGACAGAATTTCCCTTATCATAGTAGTCAAGTGCAAAGAAAATAATATAGAGATTAAGAGAGCTGTGTTCCAGAGGTGAAACTGTTATGAACTGGTTGAGTGACCTTGCAGTTCAGTCCCTGTATGGGTAACATGAGGAGAAGGCCTTGATTTCAAGGAAAACTTATAGGCTTAAAATAATACGATTTTATGATATGAAAATCTTACGACACCATAATTTGTTCAACAGCTGATCACATGTACTACTGTCATTGTTTAACATAACACTTATATGTATTTTTCCTAACCTGTTACCTAAACTGGCTTTGAATTTTATTACTATTTGTCTCAAAGTTAAGATCTTTGAGAAAAGATCTGTGTCTGTTTATTATATATAGAACACCAACTTTTATGATACCATGTGTATATTTAAGTACTTAAAATGCCTTTGATGCTGATGAAGATAATTATGGTGAATACTTATGAAAAGTTGTACAAACTCAATGAATGCAAATGCATTATAGGAAATAAAGCTCAAATAATCAGTATTCTTAGTTTAATAAGCAGCATGAATCTTTTTGAGATAAATTCCAGGTCAAAATTTTTTTGAACAATAAAGATTTATGACAATGATATGTAGAAATTGTGGTTATTCCCAGGATTACAATGATGTTTCATAGGGAGATACATTTATAAGTCTGGCTGAGTTGACAAAGATGTAGCATGGTATTACGTATATTAAAAATTGTTCAACAAAAAACTGAAAATTATGAAGCCATTCTGAGAAAATCTACTTGGGTAATGGAGTTATTCTGACATAGATATACAGATCCCTGCCATTTGTGTAAACTGTCAAGATTTAACCTTCAGCCACTGTCTTAGTAACTCATATTTTTTTGTCACAAGACTCTCCCCTAAATTAGTTGAAACCTATAGACCTTACATGCAAAACACATACAAATGGATTATAACATACCCATTTGAGCTAGGTGCCTTGCTATGTTTGAAGTGGAAGAAAATAACCAGCTTTAAGCTGTCTTTGCTAAAGGACTGTTGGTATTGTTACTGGACTAAACTGGTCTGGATGCTTGTGCACATCAAAGCCCAATAAGATGCAAACAAGAGTCTATAGCAAAGAAAGTGAGGATTTATTTTGAGGAAGTGGCCCACCCCTGGAGACACATGCTCAAAGATCTGGCTCCCTGATGGCTTCCAGGGGATGGGTTAGATAGGGGAAAAATCATTAATCATGGTGACTAAGGGACCTAGGGTCATGGTCAGGGTCGTGGTCTCTACTGATTGGTCAGTGCTAGGGTAAAGGATAGCTGATCAATGCACCTGGTCCTAATGGCAACCATGGCATCACTTCATCTGGTTTTGGTTGCTTTTCTGGGTCTGGAGCTGAAACACAACTGAGACCTAGGATGTTATCACTAGTTTGACCAAAACTCTGTCTCTGTGGTCAATAGACCCAAAACTCTGCTCCTAAGATTATTTGATGCCAACCAGAATTTCATTGTCCTGAGGGCTCAATGATTAAGGGAGTGCACATGCAAGGGACAGAAGGAGGAAGGTGAGCCAGTGTACTAAATGAAACCAGTTTGAATCAAAAAGAAAGGAGAAAAAGTCATGCTAAAGAAATGAAGTTTTTGCACGGTTACAGTGTTTCCCCAACAGCTCAGTCTGAGGCTGCCTGGGCATTATTACTGGAGAAGATTTAGCACTGCATTTAACTGATTCTAGGGCCTAAAGGATGTCCCAGCACCTGGGTCAGCATAACACACCCGCACCTGCTGGGTTGCCTCTGTCGATCTTGCTGAGACCCCTTCTTCTGACTATAAGACAAACATCTCTCTGGAGACCCTTTGGCCATTGGAAAGACTCCCCCTGCCTTGTGACATCTCTTCTTCCATCTTCTCCACCAACAGTGTGGCTGAAATGGTGGTGAGAAAGCAAGTCCCTTTTTCTCTTTGGGTCAAGATCACTCCACTCTTTCCCACTGGGACTGTAGGATTTGGAAAATAGTTCTAAAAAGAACTGATATTTCAGCTATATATGTGAATCTTTGTTCTCTGTATGACTCAGTCATACTGGGCGGTGTGGCAGGGAGCTGGTTTTTAGCTCCACCCTGAGATCAGAAAACCTAGGCTTAATCAGGTTGAGACAACCACTTAAATGTGTGTTAATACTTAAAACCATTTGTTTTAATTTCCTTTTCCCACCACTTTCTTCTATGTTTATAACACTGTTTGCTAGCACAATCTTAAACTAGATAATGATGGGGGAAAAAGTGCTCAGTAACAATGGGCCCATTAAATCATGTAACAGGTGAATTCAGAGTTCAGTAGAAGCCAAGCATACACTTTAGAAGTTTCCATTTTCTCACTGAGAGGTCCCTGCCAGGGTCTTCCTTGAGCAGAGGCTGCTTACCCACCTTCTCATTTCCTGGCCTCCAAAAGAACCTACATAATCTGAGCAAAGTGAAGTAAGGTAGATGGGGCCACCTTGGCTTGGTAAGAGGTACTCTGTTGCCAGCACCACACTTCCCAGCACTCCACGTCCAAGTCTGGTGCCAAAGCAAAGTTTAACAGTCTCCATCTCCATTTAGCAATGGTCTTGTTCAATTTCTTCTTGGATCAAATGCTTCCTCTTTCCAAGTGAGTATCTTCAATGGCTTTTGAATGAGAAAACTCAGTAGGTGCTCCATAAATATTTGTTAAATGAACGAACCTTGTAATTCTGTGAAGGTCAAATATTTTAATTTCTTTCTTGATTATTTCATGCTTATGAAGCATGGACATAATCACAAACAAAACAGCATGTGTTTGAAATATGCTTTTTAAAGGGGAAGTTAAATAATCTTAATTTTATCTCAAGCTGGAATACTATGCCATCTCAAAATTAGCTTCACACCAATGATAAATGAGACCCTGAGACAGCAATGAAAAAAATCAGATATTATTTCTTGCAAGTAGGAAATTTATAAACCTCTATATTCTATGTGAAATCTATTAAGGGAAACCTGAGTAAGCCAACATGAGGCTGAGCTAAACTCATTTCAATATTACAAATGGGAGATGTGATCTGTTGAGAACATGGTCTCCACATATTGTGTGTTACAGCAATCTAATGCTAAGCTGAAATAGTAAATAATTAAGGAATTAAAAAATTTTAATATTTTACCAGTAAGCAATTTGAGACTTTTACTATTTTACCAATACTTGAGTAAAAGACTCACTCCAAAAGAGTACTTGAATGTTCAATTAAATTATACTTTGTCACTTAAAATTTTTCATTTGAATGTCGATACCTTTTGGTCTCACATAAAGATAAAACAAATATGTTTTCAGGAAGAAAATGTTCATTTATTTGCTGCCTAGAGAAAAAGCAAAGATAATGGTATTGAAAAAAATCACACTGATCATCAGGGTAGGTCTTGGTCTCACTTGTATTAGGGGAAAAACCATGTTATTCAGGTCTTCAACATCTCAATCTCTTCGTCATGGCACACACTGGAAGGACCAGTTTTGTAGAAACTCCATCTAGTGGCTTAATATAAAAATATTGGTCTGCCAGGTTGGCCTCTGGATCTGGGAGGCATGAGGCTTCAAGTATCTGGTGAAAAATAATGAACTCTTTTGTCTTGTCTGAGTGAGGAAATTCTCCATTATGTAGGCATATGTAATCCCTTTATTCCTACTCCCTGGAGGAGAATCACAGTGAGGCATTTTCCTTTTTCCAGTCGAGGTCAATGTTATGCCCTCTCTACCTTTGAAAGTAAAATAAGCCTAGGACCCCTGAGGATGATTCAAATGTGGGAATATTCTTCAACAAACACATATTCCCAGTTGCAAAAATATTACCCCTGGTTTCTTGCCAAGGCTTTGAAAAAAACATATGAAAGATTGATTCTTTTTTTCCTTCTCTGCCTTGCCTTTGCACTGTGGAATTTCAATCGCCCCTTACATGACAGCTATATATATATAATCTTCTATGGAGGCTCAGGGAAGAGAATCATGTCTTAAGAAATTGTCTCTATTTTTCTTGACATTTCTCCATCTAAAATATTTTTAAATTGGCCAAAAGATTATGGTTATTCGAGAGATCTTTATTGGCTTTTAAACACCACTAGTTGTTTATAGAAACAGTAGCAGGGGGTTCTCAGTTTCTTTCCGCTCTTTCTCCATGTCTTCTTTCTTAATGTACCAGAACAAAAGTTTTGGAAAAGCCTGTATATTCTGTAATGAAAAAAAGAGGCTTATGAGTCTTCAAATATTTTCATTCATTACAGAAAAGTTAGATTACATGATACCATCTGGTATTAAATATAATTACCATCTAAAGGAATTGCATTGTAACTTTGCAGAGCATTAAATATGAAGGATTTTACTCAAATCTTCAGCTCCACAAGATAACACATTGTAAACTATGATGTCAGTTAATATAATGTAATCACATCGACAGACAACAGGAAAATACTCCTTCCATGATACTTATGTAAACTGGTAGAATTGTATAAGAAAATAGATAATGAGTATTTCCTGGAATGGGCTCTTACCTGATTCCATTGAAGTGACGAGGTGATTGTCCAAAGCAGAGACAATAGCAGATACTAATGGGTAAGATCCTCTGTAATGGGATCTTGCTGAGATGAGGAAAAAGCTGCATTTTTATCATAGTGAATATTCCATTCCTTTGTGAATCAACCCAGTCCTGAGTAAATGGATATGGCTCTTGAATAGCAACAGAAGGTTAGTTCCTTCCAACTTTGCATTTTCCAAATGTATATGAAAAACATTTTCATATACAGAAATGTAAATACATGTCTGGGATAACTAGAACCTCATTGTAGATTGAAAAATAAAAGAATGCTTTAATGTGTTATCATATGTAGATAGTTCAAAAAGAAGAAAGTTGGGACATGGCTCATGTCTTTGCACAACCACATCAAAATTACAACTAAAATATAGAATAACCATTACTCAGGAACATCAGAAATCACTCTGGATGGAAGTCTGACAACTACAGAACTAAAGAAACCACATCCATCCAGAGTGCTAGCAGGGGCACAGACTTGCAAAGGGCTGGTCCCATAGCCAAGTGGATAAAAATTTGGGAGGGGCCTCTTGGGAGGGAGGAGTCCCAGCCCCACACTAGGCCCCCCAGCCCAAGATTCCAGTGCTGGGAAGATAAATAAGTCCCCACAACTTCTGGCTGCAAAAAACAGCAGGGATTGAGTCAGTGGAAGAAACTCCTGAAGCCCCAAGCAGTTCCTCTTAAAGAAACCATACACGGACTTGCCTACTCAGACTGCCTCTCTCTAAGCTCCAGCACCAGGGTAGTGGCTTGAAAGGCATCAGTGGCATACAGGGAGAAACTGAAGTGTCTGGCATCAGGCAAGCAGAGGCCATTGTCCCTTTTCTAAACCCTCCCTGCAGAGAGCCACAGAGCTGGCAAGCTGATGCCACATCTAAGACTCCATCAACCTGGCTAACACTGTTAGATCCACCTTGGAGATCCCAAGAGACTCCACCCTACCCAATTTATGGGCCCACCCAAGCTGCTTTTCCATAAGAATGGCTGGTCTTTGCTCCTAAATCCTATCAAACAAGCAACAGCTGGCTTCAATGAGCCCCAGCAGCCAGATGGAGCTTTGCCTGGGAATCTCCAAGCTTAGCAGCCATCTCATATTGCTTTATAGCTCAGGCATGGTGCCCCAGGCAAAACACAGGTTGGGGCTGACCTTGGCTTGTACCACCTGGGAAACCCCAGGGCCAATGCACCCAATAGACAGCTATAGACTACATCAGAGCACCATCACCCTGCCGCTGCACAGCTGATCCTCCACAGACAGCAAAGGTTGGTGTCAGTGGTCCCCTCCCATTGATTTTCTAACAGCAACCAAGGCTCAACTACAAGAGGAGGGTGTACTCAGCCCACACAAAGGGCATACCCAGCTTGGGTGATAGGAGAAGCTGTGCCACTGGACCCTACAGGACACCTACTACATTAAGCCACACTATCAAGACACAGAGTCAAAGCAGCTCTACCTAACACATAGAAACAAACACAGGGAAGCTTCCAGAACAAGGAGACAAAGAAATATGGCCTAAATGAAAGGACAGATCAAAACTCCAGAAAAAGAGTGAAATGAAATTGAGATAAACAATCTATCAGATGCAGAGTTCAAAACACCGGTTATAAGGATGCTCAAGGAACTTAGTGAGGACCTTGGCAGCATAAAAAAGACCCAGTCAGAAATGAAGGATACCCTAGTTGAAATAAAGAACAATTTGCAGGGAAACAACAATAGAGTGAATGAATCTGAGAGTCAAATTAATGTTTTGAACATAAGGAAGCAAAAAACAACCATGCATAACAAGAAGAAAAAAAGAGTCCAAAAAAGAAAAAATGAGGATACTATAAGCAGCCTCTGGGACAACTTTGAGAGGTCCAACATTCACATGATAGGGGTTCCAGAAGGAGAAGAGAAAGAGCAAGAAATTGGAAATGTAACTGAAAAAATTGTGAAAGAAAACTTACCTAATTTGGTGAAGGAAATAGACATGAAAGTCCAGGAAGCTCAGAAAGTCTCAATTACAATGGATGAAAAGAGGTCCACTCCAAGACACATAATAATTAAAAGGCCAAAGTTTAAAGATAAAGAGACTCTTAAAAGCAGCAAGAGAAAAGAATTGAGTTACCATATGGATGCCAGATAGGAGGGGGGTGTGGGAGAATGGGTGAAGAGGTGAGGGATTAAGAAGCACAAATAGGTAACTACAGAATAACCATGAAGATGTACAGTATAGGAAAATGGAGAAGCCAAAGAACTTACACACATGACCCATGGACATGAACAACGGTGCGGGGAGTTGTCTGAGGGAGTTTGGGACACAGGGTGGAGGGGGACAAAGGGGGAAAAATCAGGACAACTGTAATAGCATAATCAATAAAACATAATTAAAAATAAATAAAACTCACAAAAGAAATAGAAAAAGAAAATTAACTAATGGGAAATCTATGCCTTTAGTGCACGTATTAAAATTCAGCAAATAAAATGTCTGAAACCCCACATCATTCATTGAAGTTCAACTTTAGTAACCCAACTACTAACTCAGAAATATGTAAATTACAACACAAAGACCAAAATTTTTATTAGAGTAAAAGTGAAATTTTGTAAATGTTTCATAAACCATATAAACCAATTTTTCCACAGGTACATATTTTTCTATATTACTTATTACTTTACCCTCCAATGATATAATAGCAAAAGAAAAACCTTTCTAAAATATCTTCTCACACTTGTTAGGTAAAATTTAATAGCAGCTTTTCCAATCCAGAGCAATATTACAATCACTTTGGAGCTTATCTAAAAATAATCTACAAAGCAGATACTAGTTCAATGAAATATAACATATTTTTATTACAAGTCAGGTATTATCTAGGAATACAACTCAGATTATATTATTTTACTATATATGGTGATAAATGTTACCTAGGCTGATTGTAGTGATCATTTTATATAAATATTCCCTCAATTCATCATTTTGTACACCTGAAACTAATATAAGGTTATATGTTAATTACTTCTCCATAAAAAAATTTTTAAAAAGTTGAATGGAGTTTGATTGTTAAAAAAAAACAACTATATATAGATATAGATATATAATTTTCCTTCAATCACATTATATTTTGTCACTTTGAAATTTTTCATATTTGTGTTGTATACAAATGTATATACCCATAAATTTTATTTCCTTAGTTTACTGTTCCTTGAACATGCTTTATTTCTATCTATCCACTTAGTCTCTGTATACCAAAATGGTCTTTCAACTCATCTACAAGAGGTTTTAAGTGTTATGAAAATCTTAGGGAAAACCAACAACTATATAGCCTTAATAGAATCACAGAATAACAAATATTTATGTTAATAGTTAATATTTAGGTTAAATACTTTATTAATATTGAATATTTAACAGTAATATGCCCAACATTAATAATTCTTGCATAATTTTTATAATACATCAAATATTAATATATTTAATACTCAGTGTTAATAATTTAATATTTACTCAATATTGGTATATTAATGCCCACCACTTTAGTTTTTTGAAAATTCAAGTTATTTTTGCCAAATATTGACTATAAAAAATTGCTGCCGTATGAGGAGGTTGACCCCAACTCAGCTTCGGGGGTATCTGTCTGTATTCTTCTCATCTGCAGGGTCACTCAGCACCTTTCTCTCCCTCATATTCTCCTGGCAAGTTTAGCCCAAAGGTCTCAGTGGTGCTGAGTGTGCCTTGTTAGTTGTGGCCAGAATGTAGAGCTGCAGGGAACTAATATGACATTACCCAAAATTGCTGAATTGCTGGGCTGACCAATGGATCTGTAATCTGAAAATAACTTGACAAATGGGAAAAAGCAAATGGGGTAAGACACTAATGCTTTGCATAATTAAGCTCTCTTGGGCTTTCCAATTAATGGGTCAGCTTCAGGGAACTGGGAGCTCTGGGTCTAGACAAAGAGATAGACCCAGATAGATAAGAATAAAAGATAAAGAGATAGATAAGAATAAAGAGGCTCTTTTTCCCTTCCTCAAATTTCCTTTGTCATATAGCTAACGATGTGCACAAGAACAGGTGACCTTTTGGAGGGAATTATTGGTATTCAATTAGATTTTACCTTTAACCAGAAAGCTCCATGCTCTCTTCTAAAAACTCAGGCTCATCTTCTCTTCCACAGAAATATGACCTAGAGGCTCATGTTCTAGAGAAGAGCCCAGATGTCATCTGACCTGGCTCCGGGGGAGAAACAGCTGGGAGAATGGGGCCATCGAAGAGGCCAGTAACTGAAAGAAACACCTCTCATTCATCCTATAGCCTATGAATGACCACTCTTAGCAAAGTCCTTATCCACTCAGAAGTTACTGAGACACAACATGATGTGCACTCTGAAGGTTCCAGGTAGGCAATTACAACCCACGCAGAAGACAATATCATGCTTGTCTCAATGATAGCGGTCACTGTTCTTCTGCTACTGGTGCCTCTGATGGTAGTTACAGGTTCTGTTACAGCTGTTTCTTAGGTCCTGATAAAGCAGTCCCTCTTATCCAACTATCTTGTTTTTCATCCTGCTCACAATCACTCTTCCACTTGTCAAGTCAATCAGGCCTAACTTTACTAACACCTTGATCATGCTTTTACCTCTCATTTGATAGGTGTCCTGGAAAGATGCTGGTCTTTACTCATTTGACAAGGTTGCCTACCAAAGTATATACAAGTCTTCTACTTCTGATACAGGGCTGTTTTTTCCTGGCATGTCCAAAAAGAGTGGAGAATGTCATAGCTGCACTTCAGGTATTACAGAAGACTGTGGCTGTCTATGCCTACAACTTCCAAACACCTAGGTGATGCCAACCTCTGCTGATGAATCTATGTTGTTAATTCAGGAGTATTTCTGCCAAATAACTATCCAGAAAATGATTTGAAGAAGTAGTCTGATAATACCTTGAAGACGTTAGCTTAATTGAGTATAAAACTGCCCCTGATAGATTTTCTCCAGTAGATGAACACAAAACTTAGGATCAGCCTAGAAAAGGGTACACTGATTTATCAAAAGCATTTTATACCCCTCAGCTGGACATATACCATCTCTGCTGGGCAACAGTGGAAACTTCTGAAGCAATCCCTTGAGGGTGACTGTCAATTGCCCGCATCTTGGGGACAACTGTGGATTTCTCTTGGACTTACTACTAATAATGGGAAATCACCTACAGAGTGCTTTACAGATACAAACTTGTTTCACTCTCATGTATGAGGCAGGGTCTTTTAATTTACAAACCTCATTTAACAGATGAAAAAACTGAGGTGCAAAGAGATTAAGTAACTTTCCTAAAGCAAATATCCATGAAGTGATGAAGCCAGGATTCTAAGTTTGGCTACTGTGCTACTGAGTGAGTACCTTGATGGCACACTGCTCATTTACTCCTATGAGGTTGCTTGTATCTCCCACCTGACATATGAGGACACTGAGCCTTCTCAAGGACTCACCACTGCTCAGATTTGCAGACAAGTGTGGTTGATTGCAAAGCCTGCTCTCTTTCTACACTGACAAAGCATAATTTGTTTAAAAAAATTATTTATTTTGTTGTTCAAGCACAGTTGTCTCTACTTCTCAACACCCTCCCCTTTCCCACCCACACTCACCTCTCACCCTCAATCCTACCCCACTTTGGCTTTGTCCAGGAGTCCTTTATGCATGTTCCTTGATGGCTCATTCCCTTATTTCCCCTGTTCCCCCTTCTCCCTCCCCTCTCGTTACTGTCAGTTTGTTCTTTATTTCAATGTCTCTGGTTACATTTTGCTTGCTTGTTTGTTTGTTGAATAGTTTCTAAAAGGTGAGATCATATGGTATTTGTCTTTCACTGCCTGGCTTATTTCACTGAGCATAATGCTTTCCAGTTCCATCCATGCTGTTGTGAAGGGTAGGAGCTTCTTCTTTTTCTCTGCTGCATAGTGTTCCATTGTGTAAGCGTACCATTGTTTTTTTATCCACTCATTTACTGACGGGCACTTAGGTTACTTCTAGGACTTGGCTATTGCATATTGTGCTGCTATGAATATTGGGGTGCATAGGTTCTTTTGAATTAGTGCTTCAGGATTCTTAGAGTATAATCCCAGCAGTAGAATTGCCAGGTCAAAGGGCAGTTCCATTTTTAGTTTTTTGAGGAAATTCCAAGCTGTTTTCCACAGTGGCTGCACCAGTCTGCATTCTCACCAAAGTTCCCTTTACTCCACAACCTCGCCAGCACTTGTCATTTGTTGATTTGTTTATGATGGTGTATTCCAAGTGGTGTGAAGTGGTATCTCATTGTGGTTTTAATTTGTATCTCTCTGATGGCTAGTGATGCTGAGCATCCCTTCATATGTCTCTGGGTCTTCTTTATGTCTTCCTTGGAGAAGTATCTGTTAAGGTCCTTTATCCATTTTTTAATTGGATTGTTTGTTTTCCTGGAGTGGAGTCATGTGAATTCTTTATATATAATTTTGGAGATCAAATCCTTGTCTGAGGTATCATTGTCTAATATATGTTCCCATATGATTGGTTCCCTTTTCATTTTGCTGACGTTTTCTTTAGCCGTGCAGAAGCTTTTTATTTTAATGTAGTCCTATTTGTTTATTCTTTCCTTTATGTTCCTTGCTCTAGGGGACATATCGGTGAAAATATTGTTGCATTGAATATGTGATATTTTCCTGCCTATGTTCTTCTTTAGGACGTTTATGGTGTTGCAACTTATAGTTAAGTCTTTTATCCATCTCAAGTTCATTTTTGTATATGGTGTAAGTTGGTGGTTGAGTTTCATATTTTTACTTATAGCTGTCCAAATCTCCAAATATCATTTGTTGAAGAGGGTATTTTTATTTTTACTCCATCTTATGCTCCTGTCCCCTTTGTTTAATATTAATTGACCACAGAGAAATGGATTTATTTTTGGGCTCTCATTTCTGTTCTATTGATCTCTGTGTCTGTTCTTATGTCAGTATCAGACTGTTTTGATTACAGTGGCCTTGTAATATAATTTGATGTCAGGTATTGTGATCCCTCCTACTTTGTTCTTCTTTCTCAAAATTACTGAGGCTATTTGGGGTTGTTTATAGTTTCATATAAATTTTTGAAATGATTGTTCTATATCTGTGAAATATGTCATTGGTATTTTAATAGGGATTGTGTTGAATCTATAAATTGTTTTAGGTAGTATGGACATTTTGATGATGTTAATTCTTCCAATCCATGAACACAGTATATGCTTTCATTTAACTGAACATAGTCTATATGATTGTATAGGCCTGAATAGGAATGAGACCATCTTTATAACCAGTGTCCAGAAGGCTACACAAATCCAGTCCAGAAATGAGTTTGCCTGAGTTGACTTGTTCATCAGGGTCTGGTACGAGTTTCAACAAATATTCAGCAAAAGATCTCCCATGAAAACACTTCTATCTATTATCCCAAGAAAATTCATAGCTACTTGTGGGAAGTTTTATGGAGGGTGTGGAGAAAAAAGGAAGAGACTGAAGAGAGTTTCAATTCTAGGGATTTAAAATGCTTCAAAGAGAAAGGATGCCTACAGCAACACTTTTTGTACAAATTGGAAAAAGACAGCTTTTTCTTCTAGAGGGAAGTAGTCCCATGCCAGGGGACGCTGCTTGGTCATGTGCCTGAGCAGGTGGGAGTGGAGGTTGGATTTTAGCTCTAATTGTCTTGTTGATATGGCACCTTTGTATCATGCATAATATTTATGTGGCTTTGAGAAGCAGCCACAGCATGAGTGTAGGAAAATTAAGGGACTTAGGGTTTATCAATACAGAGCATGAGAAGGGGGGAATCCTCTATAATTTAAAAGCATAGAGTGTAGTCAATACATGGATTTCAGAGTCACACAGACCAAGGTTTGATCCCTGGCTCTCTGACTCCCTGACTCACTAGAGAGCGTGACCTCAGGTAAGTCATCTACTCTTCCAGAGCCTTAATTTCTTCATTTCAAAACAGCTAATAATCCTCATCTTCAGGATTTCTATGAGGACCTAATGGAGACAGCAGCTGAAAGAGCACACAGTGTTCAGCACACAGCCACCTTCCAATAAATGAAAGAACTTAGTTGCATAAATTCTTGGGGACACATAAATATGGCTGCTGAGTTAGAAAATCACATTATAGTTGATATTGCTGATCGATGTGTTTCCCAAGATTGTTTCTATAGTATGTAATATTGGGAGAAATTACCTTCTCTAAGACTCAGTTTTGTCAGCTATTATGGGTATCATAATAACACTTTTTTGTATAGGTGTTTTGTGCAGATTAAATGAGATAATATACATAAGAGTTAAGCACCCTAAGGTGCTAAGATCTCAATGATATTAATTACTCATTCTATTCCTATTTCTCTTTTCCTCTTCTTCTATCTTAATGTTAAAAAGGCATGTTCGTGGCATAATTAAATATAATTTGAAGTACAAAACAACAACACTGGGATTGTTGTTCACTTTATTTTATGGTATGTTTTAGATAAGTGATTTTAATTGCTGAAATCACTCAATAAGAGAATCATGATTATGCTATGCATACATTTTCTTGTCACAATTATATTCAGAAAAATAATATTATTAAAGGCTCCTACATCTTATTATCATCATAAGTTTTTTCAGGAGCTAGCATTGTGAACTCTCTGAGGAAATAACCTATGTGCTCAGTGTCTAGGAATATGCCTGGCAATTAGAAGATGATACAGAAATATTTTTTAAAAGATTTTATTTATTTATTTTTAGAGAGGGGGAAGGGAGGGAGAAAGAAAAGGAGAGAAACATTGATGTGAGAGAGGAACATGGATTGGTTGCCTCTCATATGCGCCCCAGCTGGAGATCGAATCTGTAACCTAGGCATGTGCCCTGATTGGGAATCAAACTGGTGACCTTTTGCTTCGCAGGACAGTGCCCAACCAACAGAGCCACACCAGTCAGGTCCAGGAATATTCTTGAATGAATGTCTGAGGGGTGCTTCCTTTCAGGAAGAAAATCCTGCTAAAATCATTTAATTACCTATAGCAATAAATGTATAGATTTTATTTATACTTATGCAGCATATAAATTGTTTTGTAGTCAATAAAAATGATTTACTTAAAATGGTAAGAGAAAAACTAACCTTACATATGCCATTAACTATAATTGTTTTTGTAGTAAGTGACATTCAACTAAAGGCTATTCCTTAAACTTTAAAAATTATTAATAGAAGACTATAGCCAGGAAAATTTTGTCATGGATCCAAATATCAGAATGCAAATATCATATCAGACTGAGCATTCAATACTTTTATGAAGATAATGTCCTAACTAATGATGTGGCAAAACACAACAGAATAGAACTTTTGAAAATAATGCAACATATTTAATTATTTTATTTTTACATTTATCTATGCATTCAGCCTAGCAAGAATGATAATGCATGCATTTGAATTTCAAGGCTTTAAATTAGAGAAATCTCAATAGTAGTAGTAATGTGTTCTAAAGCATATTGCTATTTGTTTTGATTTTATCCGATGTACTGAAAAAGGTCACTGCATTTTAAAAGAAGCTTTCTTTAGTGGATCTGAACAGTATAGTCAAAGTCAAAACAATAGTGAATTAAAAAAATACTGAACTGCCCTGGATGGTGTGGCTCTGGATAGAGCCCCAGACTGCAAAGCAAAGGGTTGCTGGTTCGATTCTTAGTCAGGGCACATGCCTGGGTTTCAGGCCATGTCCCCCTTAGGGGGCATGTGAGAAGCAACCAGACATTGATGTTTCTCTCCTTCTCTTTCTCGCTTTCTTCTTCTCTCTCTAAAGATAAATAAATAAAATTTTTAAAAAAATTGAACTTATTGGGATGACAATTGTTAATAAAATTACATAGGTTTCAGGCATACAATTTTGCAATATTTCATCTGTATATTGTATTGTGTGTTCACCACCCCAAGTCAAGTCTCCTTCCATCATCATTTAGCCCCCCTTTACCTTCTTTTTTCTTCCCTCACCCCTTTCCCTCCTGCAATCACCATACTGTTGTCTGTGTCTATGAGGGATTTTTTTCTTTGCTTAATATCCTCACATTTTACCCAGTTCCTCAACTCCCTCCACTCTGACAGCTGTCAGTCTATTTTCTGTATCTATGAGTTGTTTATGTTTTGTTTGTTAGTTTATTTTGTTCATTAGATTCCACATATAAGAGAAACCATAACAACAGTGAATTTAATAACAACCTTGGGTTTTATAATTTAGGTGGTGGGACAGTCTGTCTCTCACAATACTCTCCAGAAAAGACTTGAAAAAATACAGATGCTGATTTATGCCAAGTGAATCACCTGTCTTTAAGTATGCAATAGTATTCTCAATTCTATAAATATGGCCCAACTTTGTTCCTCATCAAAGAGTTCTCAAATATAACCAGAAATGCATTTATTTTTCTTAAGGCTTCACTTAATTTAAAAGGTAAGTAGAAGAAGACAAATTAAAGAAGATTATGTGTAGAAAAGGGTGACTTCACCCACAATTCAAATACCTAAAGCTCTGAGGCCCTTTCTCTCGGAAAGACTTTCTTTTGTGGGCTTGTATTTCCTTTTTCATATAAATTCCACATACTGGAATCATGTGGACCCTGTTTCAAATGGCAGGTGGATATTTGGAAATGTGGGTCTCCTGAGGACTGAGACCACTGACAACCCTGAAGCATAATTATCAGTACCAAGAACTAAGCCCTCTATATTAAACATGACTTTACTTTCATTCCTGGAAATGCCTGTCCAGGAATTTAAGGCCATTAACCAATAAGTAAATTCATTGTTAGCTTCATGAATTTTCCAAAAATCCATTTATCTAAACTTTGAACTAATCAACCAGCCTCTTGCTCTAGACAACAGGTTAATCAACTGGTCAGCCAGTCACCCATAAACAAATAATTGTGCTTATTAAGACTGGGGCCAAGACCCTGCTCAGGTAGGACCATCAATCTTAAATACTTTTTAAATTGATTTTTATTTTTTAAAAGGTTTTATTCATTTATTTTTAGAGAAGGGGAGGGAAGAAGAAAAAGAGGGAGAGAAATATTAATGTGTGGCTGCTTCTCACAGGTCCCCTGTTGGTGACCTGGCCTGGATGCCCTAGACAGGGAATTGAACCAGCAACCCTTTGGTTCGCAGGCTGGCACTTAATCCACTGAGCCACACCTGCCAGGGCATCTAAAACTGAGTTGTATTTAATTTTTAAAGGTAATCCATGTATATGGTTAAAAATTCAACAGGCATAAAATAGACTTCTGGAGTGAAGATGGAAGCATAAAGTTACCATTTATTTTCCCTCTTCTCAAAAATCACCCCAAATCAGGAAGAAAAGTGAAAAACAGAAGTGTAAACTCTACCTGATAACTAGTAACTGAAATGTGGAGACAGAATGGGTAGGAAAAATATCAAAGGTAGGAAAGAGGTAAAGGTATTATCACCACTTCCTCATCCCCCACCCACAGTGCTGCCCTCCCCAGAGCAGGGATGTTTACCCGTTCCTAACAGGTACTTGTTACCTGCTGTGCATCCTGGAAAGCCCTACACTCTTTTTTCTTTATTGAAATATAATTCATATATAGCATTATATTAGTTTCAGGTACACAAGATAATGATTTGATATTTGTATATATTATGAAATGATCTCAACTCTTATATCAAGAATTCTCTGCCCAATCTCAATCAGATCTCCCTGTCTAAAGGGACTTAAACTTAAACTCAAAGGCTTAAAAATATCCATCCCAATTATCCCTTCTGAAACATTATTAAGCCAGTTGAAGTAATGGTTTTCTTCACTGTAAGAACTACTAAATATTACTTTGCTTGATCAACAGATTGTTCAGATGACATTTTGGGGCAACCTACATGGCAAAGGTAGATGAGAAAACTGAGGATCAGATACTTGAGCTGCTCAAGGTTATAGAGAGGCAGAACCAGGCATCAGTCCAGACCTTCTAACACCAAGTCCAGCATCCTGTATTAGAACTGGGGGTAGGGGTTGTTTTAACAGCATCTCCTCCAATCTTTAAATTCCCAGAGCATAGCAGAGTAGAGACTCCTGCAGGAGTGAGAAGACACTGAGAATGATGGAAACCTTTTCCTTCTTCCCCATTTTGTGTAGAGCTATTTGAATCATTTGCCCTGAGGTGACTGTAAATATTTTTCTTTCCTTTCTCTTTAATTTCTCTTCTCCTCTTTTTTTTCATTTTCCTTTTAGTTGTTGTTTCTTAAAAAAAAACAGCATGGAAAAATGCCTATGAACAACCCATATACATAGACTCAATCTATTCTTAACTTTCTAACTTACAGGTTCATTATAATGCAGGATTATTATTGTTATCATTATTATTATTGCTATTATCATTATTAGTGTAAAAAGATAAGTATGCCCAGAGAAACTATGCATTTGACATCTTGCACTTGGCCTTAATTCTTGCAGAGACTGGTGTAGCAGAGATGAGGAAAACATTTTTGAAGAAGAAAAGAGCTAAATGACTATTCCAAATATCAAATTTGTAGTCTTAAAAAAAATCTTACTTTTTATTTCCAATTATAGTATCTTATGTCCTGAGATTCACTGGGTGACAGCTTAAGCAGCCTCAAGGAGCTCCCTCTCATTTTGTAGTGTGCTAGGCTGTAATAAAGTGCTATTGCCTCTGGGCGTCCCTCAAGCAGCACAATATTCAACAAGTCTGAGGGTGTCTCTATTTACTGACAGTTTTAAAAATTTTGCTCAGGTACCTCATAATTTTCTCTTTCTGAAAGTACTTATGTACATTTACAAATCAACAACTAAGTTTTCTTTTTATTGGGGAATCTCATTCATCTAATCCTTTCAATTTTATGTCATCCTGCACCTACGAAGTCAGTTTTCATTGCCAAAGCAATCAGCTAAATCTCTCAGAAAAAGTCTGACTTTGTTTTTCAATTCAAATAACATATTAACACATGCCCTTGTTACAACTGTGTTATTTCTAAGGCTTAACTCTAATGTAGATAAATTTCTGGAATAAGGCTTTCCAAAAATTTGTCACCTAGGTAGACAAGAAGGTGCTGCCCTTATGGGATCCTCCTTCTGGAGAAAGCCATGGAGGAAGAGTCCCTGTGTTGGGCAACCCAGAGAATTTTACATTCCAGAGCAACACACCACACAAAATTTCAACTTTTTCTCGAATTGATGAGTGAGGGTTTCCCCTTTCTTTTGTAACCTGGGTGGTGGAAAAGAAAAAGTGAAAGATCAAATTTAAGAAAGATTTCATAGGAAAGTGAGGCTCTGGAAATTGCTTCCTTCCAAGTGTCTCCATCTGCCCATACTCTGAAGGTCTCTGGGAACCCCTAGAACAAATTCACATTAGTTAAAAGACAGTTATTCTGGACAGTTGAATAAGGTCATTTTGGTTCCATTTTGGGAGGTAGACTCTGAATACAGGCTCAGAGTATTATAGTCCCATTGTGGGCCATTTCTGGTTGAGACAAAGTTCTTTTCTCTGTGAGCACCTTGACACCTGCAGGGCTAGTCCAGCATATGATTTGTTTTGTGTGGGCTGGAGGGAGTCTTTAAGACCCTAGGGCTTGGCCCTGCTTATGAACTTGTCTACCTACAGTTTGATAAAAACCCTGTTGTACAATGTCGCATTCAAGGCTGGACTCATGTATTGATCATAATGCCAGAATTGAGTCAGTTGGAAGGAAATGGAAGTTGGGACTTGCATTGTTATAAATTTGCTTAGAAGCTTTCCTTTCTTTATTTCAATGACATTTTTTAGGTTTATCTCATCATATTTGTGATGATTATAGAGAAGCCCCAGAAATATTTATTTTCATTTTATAAAAGGCACTCCAACATATGCTCAACTCTATGCATGGATCATCAGCTAATATGGTTAGGATTGTTTTTGGCATATAAATTTAAGGTACTATTTAAAAATTGAAAGAGTTTCTCACATCATATATTAGCCTTATTTCTTCATTAGTTATCCAAGTTATAGTGATATACATTCTGGAGAAAAATGCTTTAATGATGGTTCCTATTAATGAAGGTAGAATAGAAGAGTTCCTTTCCCTTCATACAAGTTTGAAGAGGGCTTCGTGGTATAAATTTGTCTGTTTACATTGTTCATCATTCTACTTCAAGTTCCCAATATTTAACACATCATTTACACATCTCTATGTAATATATGCACCAATAAATTATGTCCCAAAGCTTATGCATTTTATAATGATTGTATTATTTTATGTTATGACATAGTTATAAAATACTCTTAAGTACCTAGCTTAATTTTCCTTTCTAATATTTCATTTCAAGGCATATTTTAAAAACCAGCATTAAAATATGTTCCTATAAACATTCTAAAATGGATATGCTTTTGATTCTTATAGATTTTAAATAAATTTATTTTTAATGAATTAATAAATCACAATTACTTTTAAAAAGTTTACCCTTTTACCTTTTTTCACTTAGATTGTGATCAATCCTTTAGCTATCACAAAAAGACATAAAACTTGTAAAAATAAAAGTAAGTTATTTTCATATTTTTGTAAAAGTTTATAATTATAATTTATGAAAATAAAATAAATGGATAATTGAGCTAATAAAATATTACTGTTTCAAGAAAGAAACTAATAATGTATTTGACAAAATTTATAAGTGCATAGTTAACCATGCCTACTTTCTAGCAGAAAGCATAATATATTGATACTCAGAAAATCAGTTTATTAAAAAAGCTCTTTTTTGCTTAATATAATCCCATTGTGTTTAAATATATATATATCAATGTTTAATGTTGTTACCTTAAGATTTTAGTCACTGCAGTCTCCTTTTCTAGAAGATTCCTTGCCCTTATGCTGAAAACAGACTTGCGAAGCTGTAAAATTATGAATATGACTTTAATTTTGTAACACAAAGAGATAATACACTCACAAATCATTACATAAATTTAATAGATAACACTATTAAAACATTAAACATGATTTGTTTCACAAAAACATCATATAATTAATTCTATCATTTAATTTCTATTCTATTTTTACTTTTATTTAGGCAGACCTGTAGACAAGCTTGTCATAGATGTGGGGGTGATGCACTGGCAATGCTGACTGGTAATGTCACTTTACATCTTAATAGGCTAGTCAGTTTTCAAAGAATTTAACACTGAAATGAATATAGGACTCCCTAGTGTCACCAGTCAGTGAAATTTCTTTAATCCACATTGCATCTGTTTCAGATTTTTGCCCTGTGATGCAATACTAATCTGAATGATCAGGATGGAGAGAAATAAGAATAGTTTTCAAGATTTCTTCCTAGTTGGCAATGATGAAATTATTCCAGGGAAATAGAAAAGGAAAGAAAAATCTTGGAGGCTGACTAAAAATCAGATGCATTCCCCAAACTCAGCACTGGCCGGCTTGACAGCTGCAGAAGTCAGGTAGTGACAGGTGTATAGGAAGCCAAAGTGATCAGGAAAAAGGCAGAGAAAGAACAGGGAAGCACACTATGCTGAGAAGA
Organism: Pteronotus mesoamericanus; assembly: GCF_021234165.1. Lineage (NCBI taxonomy): Eukaryota > Metazoa > Chordata > Mammalia > Chiroptera > Mormoopidae > Pteronotus > Pteronotus mesoamericanus. The sequence goes on from NW_026555109.1 coordinate 3,496,668, forward strand.
TTAATCATAACAAATAACTAGAATGTGTAAGTCTAGTAGTCAGACTAACCTATTCATTTTGATCTATGGAATAGATTAGATTTCCTGAGCACTTACTATAAGATTAGTCACTATTGGAGATATAGGGTAACTAGGAATCAGAGTTCTTGCTTACTAGAATTGAAAAGCCTAGTTACAAAGGCAAGGCTAGACACATATAATACAGTAGATTGTAAAGTGCTAGGCAATAGGTATAATAGAAAAGATGAGAGGGATTGTAGGACTTCAGGTAGGGAAGAAATAGGTATGTCTGAAATAGTGAACAAAGACTTAATTGAAGAAGTGAAGTTGTAGTGGGTCTTGAAGGACAGTTAAGATTTCTATAGGCCAAGGAGGCAGTGGGTAAAGGACTGAAGTTGGAAATGCATGAACAGGGCAAATTATTTTGATGCAAACTATTAGTGCTGAGCTAAGTGGGTCTTTTAGCAAGGCAAGTGGAAGAAATACTACAAGGTATACTGTGTTTAAACAAAGGTGAGGGGAAAAAAAGCAGAAGACAGAACAATTCTGGATTCAGTAAAAATAAACCATACAGTTTCTTGGAAACAAGACTTAGATAACTTGAGGTGCACAGTCACAGAGCTCCAACTTGCAAACAAACCTTTTAACATATAGAGTAATGCCAACCAATATGTCCATATGCCCATAGCTGGAGAAGGACTGGTAGTCATAACTGGGTCTTTTCAGCTACATCTGAAAACCTAGATAACATCATAACTGGCTATATAATTCTCATATTTCACAGCAGATCTCTAATAAAGCGAAGGATCAATGAACACATTGGCAATTTCCCTCATATGAGCAAAGGTGGAATAATCATTTTTTTTTAATAATAAAATACTGGGGGGAGAGAAGATGGCAGAGGAATGAATGGGAGTCACGCTGACCTCCTCCCAAGACCAAACTGGAATTGCAACTAAATAGTGGAGTAATCACCTGGAAAGCAGTGGAGCGATAGTGGGAGAGCAGCCTTGGTGCCGCGGACAGTGGATTCGACTTTCACACATCTCAATGGGTGAGAAGTGCGGTGGAGTCTCGAGAGGGTGGGCTGGGTGCCCACAGGCACTGGCACCAGAGGGACATTGAAACAGCTAGTTAGCTTCCCCTGAGAAGAACGGGGTCTGAATCATAAACAGGGATCCCTAAACTACAGCAGCTAAAACCAAGAAAATACAGACAAAACGCAACCCTGAAAAGCTTAGGGGCGCTCTCTGCCAGAGACAGGTGGCTGGGGATGCAAAGAGACATTTAAAGGGCCAATGCAAAAATTGCAGTGGCAGCCACCCTCCTTGATCTCTGGGTAGAGGCAGCAGCAGGGTGGGCTGGTGCCTGGGAAAAGACTGGTGAGGGAAACTTTATGAAGAGAGCTGACATGGCGGCCTGTGGAGCCCGTGTGATGGCGCGCCTACCACTCTGCAGCTACCATCTCGCTCAGGCATAAGGGAATCAATTAACCTGCCTTTTGTGCGCTCCGCACACAGTTTGTGCGCGTGTGAGCTGCAGGACTGAGTGCAGACTGGCTGGGAGAGCCTTGAGGAGAGACTGGAGACGGAGGCATTGGGGAGAGAACGGGAGGAGGAATCAGGGAGCCCCGACTCCCTCCCCTTTCCATAGTCTCCAGTGTGGGCTGGAAAGGCACGCCCCCAAAGAGGCAGAAGAGGGGCGCTCATGAACCGGACTGCCTGCGATTGAAACGCAGGCCGCACAGGGGGTGGATCCTTAGCCGAAGGGATCACAGAACTGCCCAGAGACCCCTGAGGAGAGACTAGAAATGGAGACATTGGGGAAAGAATGGGAGGAGGAACCGGGGAGTCCCGACTCCTTCTCCTTGCCGTAGACTCCATTGTGTGGGAAGAGACCACAACCCCAAAGCCAAAAGCCAAAAAACACACATAGACACCCACAAAACACCCAGTGCAGGCGCGCACACTTGCGCCAAGTGACCGGCGAGGGTTAGCGAGCATGTGTGTTCCCCGGGCGGGCTGGGGAACATTTACACCAGCCGGCAAGGCCTCCCACAGATTGGCACTCATACGGCCTGCAAGGGAGTGCGCAGAGCGGCAAGGGCAGGCGTAAACTGACCCGCCCGCCCGCGATTGCAGAGCGGCCCACAAAATTAGTAGAGCTGCCCATAGTCCCTGGAGGAGAGACCGGAGACAGGATTAACCTGAGAGTCCTGGAGCTGACTTCCTCCCATTTCCCTAGTCCCCATTTGGCAAGGGCAAGCAACGCACCCAAAGAGCCAAAAGCAGGGAAAACATACAATAGAACACCCTAAACTGACCAGTGCCACAGAGCTCGCTGGCCAGGGGGGCCAGATGAGTATGGGAGGTCGCGAATAAGCCCCCTGGCCTGGGGCAAGCACATGCCAGCCCAGGCAGGCGGGGGATCCTGCCGCACTCGGAGCACGCTCAAGGGGCCCGCGTGAGAGTGCAGAGAGATCCCCAAAAATAGCCCAGCCCTGACCAAAGGGATCACAGAGCTGCTCCTAGCAAGAGTCAGACACAGACATTAGACTCCTGGAAGGCTCAAACAAACAACCCAAGGTCCTATAGGGTCGACAACTGACATGATCAGAGGCAGGCCCAGAAAGAAAAGTAAAGGACAAAAATACTTAACCGACTCTCACAAAAATGGGAAGAAAAAGAAGTTCCCCCCAAATGAGTGGAAAAGGGGACTCCCCACAGAGAGAGCTAAATGAAATAGAGGCAAGGGAACTATCAGATACTGAATTCAAAACAATGGTTCTAAGGAAGCTCAATGAGCTCAGCCAGCTCAAAGAGAACTATGAGAAATTGCAGAGAAACTATCAGGATCTTACAGAAAACTATATCAACCTGGAAAAGGACATAGAAACTATTAAGAAGACACAAGAGGCTATGAAGAATACCATTTCTGAATTGAAGAACACAGTAGAAGGAATCGAAAGCAGGCTGGATGAAGCCGAGGATCGAATCGGTGAGATGGAGGAAAAGATAGAAAGAAGCTCCCAGAAAGAACAAGAAATGGAAAAACAACTCAAAAAGAATGGGGAGGCATTTAGGGAAATGCAGGACAACCTGAAACGCAATAATATCCGTATAATAGGGATACCAGAAGGAGAAGAAGAGGAGCAAGGGAGAGAGAACCGCCTTGAAAAAGTCATGATGGAAAATTTCCCTAATTAGAGGAGAGAAAGGCTCTCATGGATCCAGGAGGCACAGAGGACCCCACTCAAGAGGGACTCCAAGAGGTCCACTTCAAGACACATCATCATTAAAATGGCAAATGTCAAAGACAAAGAGAGAATCCTCAAGGCAGCAAGGGAGCAGGAGAAAGTAACATGCAAGGGGGGCCCCGATACGCCTAGGAGCTGACTTCTCAACAGAAACACTACAAGCCAGAAGGGAATGCCAACAAATATTCCAAGCCATGAAAAGCAAGGGCCTACAGCCAAGGCTGCTCTACCCAGCTAGGCTCTCCATTAAAATAGAAGGGGAAATACCGAGTTTTCCAGACAAGAGAAGACTAAAAGAATACATCTCTACCAAACCAGCGCTCCAAGATATGCTAAGGGGACTGGTTTAAGCAGATGAAGGAAAAGAATGAGAGAGGGAGGAACACAGGTACAAAGAGAAAAGATGAGTAAGTTTCTATCAGTAATATCTCTCAATGAGAATGGACTAAATGCCCCAATCAAAAGACACAAGGTAGCTGAATGGATAAGAAAACATGCCCACACGTATGCTGCCTACAAGAGACCCACCTCAGAGCAAAAGACATACACAGATTGAAAGTAAAGGGATGGAAAAAAATATTCCCAGCAAATGGGCAAGAGAAAAAGGCCGGGGTTGCCATACTTGTATCAGACAAAGTAGATTTTAAAACAAAGGCCATACAGAGAGACCCAGAGGAGCACTTTATAATACTTAAAGGAAGAATCTATCAAGAAGACATCAACATTGTAAACTTGTATGCTCCCAATAATGGAGCCCCCAAGTTTATAAGGAAATTGTTGGATGACTTCAAAAAAGACATAGACAGCAACACACTGATAGTAGGGGATTTCAACACCCCACTGTCAAAAGTGGACAGATCTTCCAAACAAAACATTCATAAACATATTGTGGCGCTGAATGACACACTGAGTCAAAGAGACTTAACTGACATATATAGAACCTTACATCCCAAAGAAGAAAAATACACATTCTTTTCAAATGCTCATGGCAGTTTTTCAAAGATAGACCACATGATAGGACACAAAGCAAACCTCAGCAACTTCAGGAATATTGAAATAATACCAAACTTTTTCTCGGAACACAAGCCCTTGAAACTCGAAATAAACCTCAAAGAGAAACTTCAAAAACTTGCAAACTCATGGAGACTGAACAGTAGACTATTAAACAATGAATGGGTCAATAATCAGATAAGAGAAGAAGTCAAAAAATTTCTGGAAACAAATGAAAATGAACATACAACAGTCCAAAACCTATGGGACACAGCAAAGGCAGTCCTGAGACGGATGTTCATAGCAATACAGGCTTACCTTAAAAAGATAGAAACATTTCAAATAAAAGACCTAACTCTACAACTTCAAGAACTGGAGAAACAACAACCAATAAATCCCAGAGCAAGTAGAAGGAAGGAAATAGTCAAGATCAGAGCAGAACTGAATGACATAGAGACACAAAGAACAATTCAGAGGATCAACCAATCCAGAAGCTGGTTCTCTGGAAAGATAAATAAAATTGACAAGCCTTTAAGCAGACTCATCCAGAAAAGAAGGGAGAGGACCCAAATTAATAATATCAGAAATGAAAGAGGAGAAATAACAACTGATACCACAGAAATACAAATGATCATCAGAAACTATTATGAACAATTCTATGCCAAGAAATTTGAAAATCTTGATGAAATGGACAAAGTTTTAGAAAAGTATATTCTTCCAACACTGAAGGAGGAAGAAACAGAAAGCTTGAACAGACCGATAACAGCTGGGGAAATTGAAGCAGTAATCAAGAAACTCCCAGCACACAAAAGCCCAGGGCCGGATGGTTTCACAGGAGAATTTTACAAAACATTTCAGGAAGAGCTAACCCCTGTCCTTCTCAGACTATTCCAAAAAATCCAATAGGAGGGAAGACTCCCAGACTCTTTCTATGAGGCCAGCATCACCCTGATCCCAAAACCAGATAAAGACCCTACAAAGAAAGAAAACTACAGGCCAATATCGCTGATGAACATAGATGCTAAAATCCTCCACAAAATAGTGGCAAACCGCATCCAGCAATACATTAAAAAGATTATCCACCACGATCAAGTGGGATTCATCCCAGGCATGCAGGGATGGTTCAATATACACAAATCAGTAAACGTGATACATCACATAAATAAAAGAAAAGACAAAAACCACATGATCATCTCGATAGATGCAGAAAAAGCATTTGATAAGGTACAGCAGCCATTTATGATCAAAACACTCAGCAAAATGGGAATAAATGGGGCATTCCTCAACATAATAAAGGCCATATATGAAAAACCTACAGCCAATATCATACTCAATGGGCAAAAACTGAAAGCTTTCCCACTAAGATCGGGAACACGACAAGGATGTCCGCTCTCACCGCTTCTTTTCAACATCATATTGGAAGTCCTCGCCACAGCGGTCAGACAAGAGAAAGAGATAAAAGGCATCCAAATAGGAAAGGAGGAAGTAAAGCTATCATTGTTTGCAGATGACATGATAGTGTACATAGAGAACCCTGTAGACTCTACCAAAAAACTCCTCAACCTTATAAGTGCATTTGGCAAAACAGCAGGATAGAAAGTCAACATTCAGAAATCAAAGGCATTTTTGTACACCAGCAATGCAGTAGAAGAAGAAGAAATCAGAAAAAAATATACCATTCAATATAGCAAGAAGAAAAATAAAGTACCTAGGCATAAATTTAACCAAAGACATAAAAGACCTGTATGCAGAAAACTATATAACATTGAAAAAAAGAAATTAAGTAAGACCCAAAGAAATGGAAGCATATACCGTGCTCCTGGATTGGAAGAATCAATATCATCAAAATATCCATAATACCCAAAGCAATTTATAGATTCAACGCAATCCTTATTAAGATACCAATGACGTATTTCACAGAAATAGAACAGACACTTCAAAAATTTTTATGGAACCATAAACGACCCCGAATAGCCGCAGCATTTTTTTTTTCCAAAGGGCAGTTCCGATTTTAATGTTTTTAGGAAACACCATACTGTTTTCCACCAGTCTCCATGCCCACCAACAGGGCACTTGGGCCCTTTTCTCCACATCCTCTCCAGCACTCATTGTTAGTTGATTTACTATCAATGATAACCTTTTAGGCAGGGGTGATGTGCTATCTCATTTTGGTTTTAACTTGCATATCTGATGGTTAGTCATGTTGAGCATCTTTTCACATATTAATGGGTCATCTGTATGTACTCCTTGGGCAATAGTGTCTATTCAGGTCCTTTGCACATTTTTTAATTGAATCGTTTGTCTTCCTGGTGTTCAGTCATAGGAGTTCTTTATATATTTTGCAAATTAAACCTGTTTCCAATGTACCATTGACAAATGTGTTTTCCCACACAGTCATTTCCCTTTTCACTTGATGATGGTTTCTTTAGCAATGCAGAAGCTTTTTAATTTGATGTAGTCCCATCTCTTTCTTTTTTCCTTTATTTTCCTTGCCCTAGGAGATATGTCATCAAATTTTGCTATGTGAGATATCTGAAATTTGAATGCCTATGTTTTCCACTGGATTTTAATTATATCCTGACTTATATTTAAGTCTTTTATCCATTTTGTGTTTATTCTGGTGCATGCTATAAAATGGTGGTCTAGTTTTGTTTTTGTTTTTTTGCCTGTACCAGTCCAGTTTCCCCAACACCACTTATTGAAGAAGCTATCTTTACTCCATTATATGTTCTTGCCCCCCTTTGTCAAATATTAATTGACCATAAAGAGGTGTTTATTTCTGGGCTTTCTATTATGTTCCTTTGGTTTATGTATCTGTTCTTATGCCACAGCAATTTTGAGAAAGAAACACTAAGTAGGAGGGATCACAATACCAGACATCAAACTCTACTGCAAAGCCACTATACTCAAAACAATCTGGTACTGGCACAAGAACAAACCCATAGACCAGTGGAACAGAATAGAAAGCCCAGAAATAAGCCCAGGTCTCTATGGGTATCTAATATTTGACAAAGGGGGCAGAAGCATAAAATGGAGCCATAATAGCCTCTTCAATAAATGGTGTTGGGAGAGCTGGACGGCTACATGCAAAAAGTTGAAATTGGATCATCAGCTGACACCATACACAAAAATAAACTCAAGATGGATAAAAGACTTAAATATAAGTCACAACACCATCAAAGTCCTAGAGGAGAACATTGGCAGGAAACTCTCAGATAGCCCACGCAGCAATTTTTTCACTGATATGTCTCCTAAAGCAAGGGACACAAAGGAAAGAATTAATAATTGGTACCTCATCCAAAAAGAAGCTTCTGCACGACAAAAGAAGACATCAGCAAATGAAAAGGGAGCCAACCATATGGGAAAATATATTCGCTAATGATACATCAGATAGAGGTTTGCTCTCCAAGATATATAAAGAACTCACTCGACTCCACTCCAAGAAGACAAACGATCCAATCAAAAAATGCGCAAAGGACCTGGGCAGATGCTTTTCCAAGGAGGAGATACAGAGGGCCCAGAGGTATTTGAAAGGATGCTCAGCATCACTAGCCATCAGAGAAATGCAGCTCAAAACCACCATGAGGTACCTCTTCAAACCGGTCAGAATGGCCATCATAAACAGATCCACAAACAACAGGTGCTGGCGAGGCTGTGGAGAAAAGGGAACCCTAGTCCACTGTTGGTGGGAATGCAGACTGGTGTAGCCACTGTGGAAAGCAGTGTGGAATTTCCTCAAAAAGCTGAAAATGGAACTGCCTTTTGATCCAGTGATTCCCCTGCTGGGACTATACCCTAAGAACACCAAAACGCCAATAGAAAAGAACCTATGCACCCCAATGTTCACAGCAGCACAATTTACAATAGCCAAGTGTTGGAAGCAACCTAAGTGTCCATCAGTAGATGATTGGATCAAAAAATTATGGTACATATACACAATGGAATACTACGCAGAAGAAAGAAAATAAGAACTACTAAACTTCGCAACAGCATGGATGGAACTGGAGAGCATTATGCTAAGTGAAATAAGCCGGGGGCGAAAGACATATACCGTATGATCTCACCTATAAGCGGAACCTAACCAACAATACAAAGATGCAAGGAAAATAGGACCAGCAACACTGAAAGGAAAAGAAATCAACAGAGACAAGAGGGAAGGAGGGAGGGGCGGGCAGGGAAAAGGAAGGAAAGGGGAAAGTCAAGGAACATATAGCAAGAACCCATGGACAAAACCATAGGGGAAGAGCTGAGGGAGAGAAGGAAGGAGGGGGCAAGGGAAAGTGGTGGGTGGAGGCAGAGACAAATGTATTTAAAAATAAATAAAGAAAGAAAGAAAAAATAAATAAAAAATAAAAATAAAAAATAAAATAAATAGCCAGGGAGAGGTTAAAAATAGTATAGGAAATGGAGAAGCCAAAGAACTTATTTGTACGATCCATCGACATGAACTAAGTGGGGGAATTCAGGGGGAAGGGGTGGTCCAGGGTGGTGGGGAATAAGGGGGAGGAAAAAAATGGGACAACTGTAATAACATAATAAAATATATATAAAAAAAGAAAATGCTTTTTTAATACTGTTAAACCTAGTGACATTTCACATAGACAGTATGATGTAGCAAAAACATTTCAGTACTGAAGCTGTATAATCCAGAATTTTAACCATAATTCTGCAATTATTATCTTGGTAACCTTAGAAAACCTAACTTCTGTGAACCTCATATATCTCATCTGTAAAAGAGACAATAATACCTAGATGTTAAGAATAATTTTAAGATTAAGTTTAAAAAATATTTATATAAACCTTAACACATGATACAGAGTCATGGAGTTAATAAAGATTTACAGGATATAAAATGCAGTTTATTAGTTATAAAATGGTCATTTATACAATTCCTCATTCAATGAGTAGAGGCTGCATATTCTGATTTAAGAACACATGAATGATTTACAAAATATGATCACTTACTGTGTCACAAAGGAATTCTAAATATAAACTAAATTGATATCCTATTGGAGAAATTATTTAATCAAAATGTAATAAAATTATAAACCCAATAATAACCACAAAAACACCCACGCATTTGGAAATTTTAAGACCACTTCTAAATAACAGAGAGAGTATAGAAGAAAACACAACGGAAATAAAAAGTAGCTAGAACTAAAAATAATTAATACATCAAACTTGTGAGAATTAGCCAAAGGCATTTTAGGGGGGAAATTTTAGCCTGAAATGACTATTTAGTAAAGGTAGAAAGGCTGACAATCCTCCAAGTACTTAACTAAAGTATTTAGAATAATATCAACCATGAAAACAGCAGAAAGAAATAATAAAGATAAAAGCAGGTATTAGTCAAATGAGGAAAAAAGCAATACATAATATCAATAAAACTAAAATTTTTTTCTTGAAAATGACTAATAAAAATGATAAATCTGCATCATATTCAATAAGAAAAAAATCAGGAGCCTCTGGAAAGATGACAGAATTATTGGTATAGTTCTATAATCATGGATTCCCACATGAAAATAAATAGAATACCAAGATAACAAAACCAAAAATCCATAGACAACATTTACAACAGAGGTAATCCACAAATCCTAAATAAAAGCAGATGCAGACAAATGAATAGCTATGAGTTGCATAATGCCATAGCCTGTTTGAGCTACTATAACAAAATATTATCGTTAAAAAACATATAAACATGTATAGAGGCTGGGAAGTCCAAGATCAGGATACTGGCAGATCCCGTGCCTGGTTCTTCCATGGTGGTTGCCTCCTCACTGTGTCTTCACATGGTAGAAGGGCTTTGGTCTCTCCTCTTCTTATGAGGATGTTAATTTCATCATAGAGGCTCTATCCTCATGACCTCATCTAAACTTAATTTTCTTCCAAAGGCTCCATCTCTTAATACCATCATATTGGAGGTTAGGGCTTCAACATATGAATTTAGGGGATCATAAATAGTCATTAATACATAGTATCAGTTCCTGTGGGAAAGAAGCTAAGGTTAGTACAAGGCATCTAATGTTTCTGGGAACAGGAGAATACCCTATTAGTTCTGCACTGAAGAAAGACATCCAGAAGTGAGATCAAAATTGAACAGGACAACAAGAGTGACAGAGGAAAGACCAGATCCAGATAAAATTGGTGGTGCCAGGGGATAGTGGAGAACAGAATCAAGAAATCCCAGCAAGAAAGCTATCATATTTGACTACTATATTAAAACAATAGAATAAGAAACTCAGATGTTAGAAGAGAAATATTGAACTATTCAAAAACACTAATTTTGCATAAACATGAGTGACAAAAAATTATCAAAGTCAAGTTCCCTAAAAAATTCTAAGAAAAAAAGAATAAGGAGAATAGCCTCCTCATAGACAGTGAAAACATGGCATAAAGGCATGCCTGTGAACAGTTCAAACTGTAGCATAGTATATTGCCAAATGAGTCAAAAGACATTTAAAATTACATCAGACTAGAATAACAACATAAATAAAAATTAGAAAAACTCATCCATAAGGTGTTAAAACTCAGGAAAAATTTATAAATAAAAGCATGAAGACTGAACTAGAAAGAACATAAACTGATCTCATAGTCTGATGATGCCTTAAGATAATAGAAAGTGAAGAAGAAATTTTAAGAAATCAAAAAGCAATGACTTGAAAGAAAATGACAAATGAAGACAGTCAAAGGAAGTCCAACATTTACATTGTAGGAGTCCCAAAAGAAAACTAAAGCAATAGAATAGAACGAGTGCTATACTTTTATGAATATAAAAAGATTTCAAACTACTTTATATATTGAAAGCATACATCATGTTTGACCTGAAAACATCAACCATGAATGACCAAAAAACAGACATATTCCAGACAAATTACAGGGCTATAAACCTTTTTAATGGTTTCTAGCTCAAAATAAACAAATGATTTATGAAGTAGAGAACATCAGATTATCATCAGACTTTTCATCAGTAATGCTATATATGTCAGATTGGGGTAATATGTATAGGATAACCAAGGGGTAGATATGTGAACCATGTTTCCTATATCTAGAAAAACTGATTTTTAATTTAAAGTGACAAAAAATGTTATCAAGATATAAGCAATGTAAGATGTAAGTAATATTGTTCCCATGAGCTTTTCCTGAAGAAACCATTAAAAAACATGTTTTGGACAACCAAAATGAACTCCAAAAATGACCCTAAGACATTCATATCTTAGGATGAAAATGAATAGGATATGGGAGACATTCAATTTCCCAATGACATTGCATAAGAACTGGTAGTAAGCATTCAAAATATAATTGTGTATAAAATTATGAGTACATGAGGATTACAATGAAGAGTAAAAAATATAACAGCTATTTGCTCTGTTAGTGTGAATATACTACTAATACAGAAATGATAGGAGAGAATGGGAAGAATACAAACACTTTTAAAATATCCATTAAATTTTATTTTTGTTTTAGACTAGATATTGTAATTCTGAGACTACTGTGTATGAAATGTGAAATAAAAGCAATGAGTAATTATGAGATAATCCATTTCTGTCATCCTCTGTGTTCTTGATAATCAAATCTTAATGGGGTAGGGAAGAGATACAGATGTTATATGCAAGAGATTAAGTTGAAACTCTGTATCCTGAATTTAAACTGAAAATAAAATAAACTCAGGCACAGTCCTCAAAACAATGACTAACTCAGTAGCAATGAGTATCACTGGAGTCTAGATTATGATCCTGAAACACCATTTCTCAATAAATAAACCAGAGCTTTTAAAAGAAAATTGTTTATTTGGAATAGGAAGCATATAAGATTTGCTTGGAACCATTTGTCACACCTGAGAACAAGGGAGCTTTGCCAAAGACTACTAGAGTGGTCTTAAAATAACCTGTGGACCAATCTGAAAAATTTCCCAATGAGCACAGTTGAGATCATTTGACCTACCATAAGATTTAACTGTAATGAATTAAAACCAATGAAATAGATTTAAATCCTTGAGTTCATAATGACATTTTTATAGCAATAGTTCATCCCCTTAAGAGCCTGATAGAAAACCAATTAATTACATAAAAACTAAGTAAATACATGAGGGGAAGTACCTCATTATAAAAGTATTCCAACAAAAATTTTTTTTTAATTTAAAAACTCCATAAATCAATGATCTAAGCAAAGAACATCAGTACTACTAACATCACAAAAAGAGAGACAACCAGACATTAAGTGCCTGTTGATGAAAGACTATGACACCACCCATGGCCTTGCCAAAGGTGTCAAACCTGAGTCTGATGAAACTCTGGATCCAGCTGACAACTTAAAGGAAATACAGAAGACAGAACTATACCATGTGAACTCTACCATGAATGTGCACCCAGCAAAATCCAGACTCCTTGAAACTATAGGTTAAATGGCTCAGAATCTTCAACTATAAAGAAAAAAATGGAAAATCTGAATTTAAAAATTTAAAAAACATTGCAAAAACAAACAAACAAACAAAAACTCAGCTAGTCTATTTATTGCTGTGTCCTTCAGCTCCAAATTACTTAATTACTAACTCTATGCAAATTGATTTGAACTTTCAGGCTCTTGCATTTACAATGTTAAAGTGCACAATTCTGGAGTCATTTTTTACATTAAAATTTTTAAGGCAAAAAGTTATCTCTGTATGTTTGAATATTTAAATTTAATTTACTTTTGGTAACTAATTTAGTTAAAGAATAGTTATCTTGTGGAATTGAATGTATTAAGTTTACAAACAATAAAACCACCAAAAAGAGAAGCTTTATCAACTAATCTTTTTTTCACTGCAAACTCTATGTAACCATATCACCCATACCCTTCCTTTTAAATCCTACATCTCTGGTATGTTTATAAACAGAATGAACATCTATGAACATCTTTCATAGCTGCAAATTTACAATTGCAGATATAAAATTACTATCACAAAATAGATGTTCATATTCCTTAAGTGTTTTGATCATTATTTCAAGTGTCTGCCAGTATCTTTTGGAACCAAGAGAGGGCACTGCAGAGCAGCATAGCTCTAAGTACTTGTGACTAAGAATTAGAAAATGTCCTTTGCTAAAAGAAATGTGCAAAGCTATCCTACAGAACAAGAAAAACTGAAAGAATAACTAGATAATCACTATAGACCTTCTTTATTTAATACAAAAAAAGAGTAGTTAAAATATTTAACTATGTAAATGCATATCTAGGCTATCAAATACATTAGAGATATATAGATGATAATAGATGGACAGAGAAATATAGATGTAGATATTGATATGTACTTTATTTTTCTCTTAAGAACATCCCAAAGCTGCATCTGAAGTTCTCTTGTTACAATATTTATTCTTTCACTACCGCTGCTGTTAGTTATTAAACCAGTTCTCAAGTATTCCCTTATACAGATTAAGAACATATTTTGTTTTAACAAGTTCAAGTTTAGGGCAAAGGATATTTAGTAGCCCTTTAGCAATCTTAGGTAGTGCAGAAATAATTTTGGAAACAATATAATAGACATTATCCTCAGTTTCTGCAAAGGTTTTTCCAAACATAAAGAAGGATGTTTAAAGTGTTAGCTACTCAACTGCAGGCCAGTACATAGGTGATAGAATTCAGACCATCACTTTACACTAAGGAAAAATAGTGCTGGAATGTTGACCTTTGAAGATGAAATAAGAGTAGTGAGGCTCTAAGTCTTTTCCTAAAACTTGCTCTCTCAGGGTCCCTGTAGCCTGGGCCCTTCTCAGGACTGTGTGCGTAGGTATCAAAAGAGCAAAACTGCCTCCATGATGGGACAGTTCAGCTGAGTCTTCTGTTTCCAAAGTGACTCTAGCAGCATTCCTTAAGAGATGTTTTCTATGCAAGGAAGTCAAATGAATGCCAGAAGTCACATATTCAGGGAAAGAGAAAACATTTAAGAAAGTTTCATGATACAGCATGGTAGACAGCCTTTGTGTGCTACCATGAAAATATAGTGTCTAAAAAAAAAAAAATGACATCCATTCTTATCTCATTGTCTACACATTAATTTATTCTCCAGAGTGTTCTAATTAATAATGAAACCAATTCAGTATTTATTATTTTTTTAAGATTTTATTTTAATTTATTTTTTCAAATACATTTGTCTCTGCCTCCACCCACCACTTTCCCTTGCCCCCTCCCTCCTTCCCTCCTTCAACTCTTCCCCTTTCATTTTGTCGATGAGTCCTTGCTATATGTTCCTTGATTTTCCTCTTCCCTTCCTTTTCCCGGGCCCCTCCCACTTTCCCACTTGTATCTGTTGATTTCTTTTCCTTTCAGTGTTGCTAGTCTTATTTTCCTTGAATCTTTGTATTGTTGGTTAGGTTCCGCTTATAGGTGAGATCATACGGTATTTGTCTTTCGCCCCCTAACTTCTTTCACTTAGCATAATGCTCTCCAGTTCCATCCATGCTGTTGCGAAGTTTAGTAGTTCTTATTTTCTTTCTTCTGCGTAGTATTCCATTGTGTATATGTACCATAATTTTTTGATCCAATCATCTACTGATGGACACTTAGGTTGCTTCCAACACTTGGCTATTGTAAATTGTGCTGCTGTGAACATTGGGGTGCATAGGTTCTTTTCTATTGGCGTTTTGGTGTTCTTAGGGTATAGTCCCAGCAGGGGAATCACTGGATCAAAAGGCAGTTCCATTTTCAGCTTTTTGAGGAAATTCCACACTGCTTTCCACAGTGGCTACACCAGTCTGCATTCCCACCAACAGTGGACTAGGGTTCCCTTTTCTCCACAGCCTCGCCAGCACCTGTTGTTTGTGGATCTGTTTATGATGGCCATTCTGACCGGTTTGAAGAGGTACCTCATGGTGGTTTTGAGCTGCATTTCTCTGATGGCTAGTGATGCTGAGCATCCTTTCAAATACCTCTGGGCCCTCTGTATCTCCTCCTTGGAAAAGCATCTGCCCAGGTCCTTTGCGCATTTTTTGATTGGATCGTTTGTCTTCTTGGAGTGGAGTCGAGTGAGTTCTTTATATATCTTGGAGAGCAAACCTCTATCTGATGTATCATTAGCGAATATATTTTCCCATATGGTTGGCTCCCTTTTCATTTGCTGATGTCTTCTTTTGTCGTGCAGAAGCTTCTTTTTGGATGAGGTACCAATTATTAATTCTTTCCTTTGTGTCCCTTGCTTTAGGAGACATATCAGTGAAAAAATTGCTGCGTGGGCTATCTGAGAGTTTCCTGCCAATGTTCTCCTCTAGGACTTTGATGGTGTTGTGACTTATATTTAAGTCTTTTATCCATCTTGAGTTTATTTTTGTGTATGGTGTCAGCTGATGATCCAATTTCAACTTTTTGCATGTAGCCGTCCAGCTCTCCCAACACCATTTATTGAAGAGGCTATTATGGCTCCATTTTATGCTTCTGCCCCCTTTGTCAAATATTAGATACCCATAGAGACCTGGGCTTATTTCTGGGCTTTCTATTCTGTTCCACTGGTCTATGGGTTTGTTCTTGTGCCAGTACCAGATTGTTTTGAGTATAGTGGCTTTGCAGTAGAGTTTGATGTCTGGTATTGTGATCCCTCCTACTTAGTGTTTCTTTCTCAAAATTGCTGTGGCATAAGAACAGATACATAAACCAAAGGAACATAATAGAAAGCCCAGAAATAAACACCTCTTTATGGTCAATTAATATTTGACAAAGGGGGCAAGAACATATAATGGAGTAAAGATAGCTTCTTCAATAAGTGGTGTTGGGGAAACTGGACTGGTACAGGCAAAAAAACAAAAACAAAACTAGACCACCATTTTATAGCATGCACCAGAATAAACACAAAATGGATAAAAGACTTAAATATAAGTCAGGATATAATTAAAATCCAGTGGAAAACATAGGCATTCAAATTTCAGATATCTCACATAGCAAAATTTGATGACATATCTCCTAGGGCAAGGAAAATAAAGGAAAAAAGAAAGAGATGGGACTACATCAAATTAAAAAGCTTCTGCATTGCTAAAGAAACCATCATCAAGTGAAAAGGGAAATGACTGTGTGGGAAAACACATTTGTCAATGGTACATTGGAAACAGGTTTAATTTGCAAAATATATAAAGAACTCCTATGACTGAACACCAGGAAGACAAACGATTCAATTAAAAAATGTGCAAAGGACCTGAATAGACACTATTGCCCAAGGAGTACATACAGATGACCCATTAATATGTGAAAAGATGCTCAACATGACTAACCATCAGATATGCAAGTTAAAACCAAAATGAGATAGCACATCACCCCTGCCTAAAAGGTTATCATTGATAGTAAATCAACTAACAATGAGTGCTGGAGAGGATGTGGAGAAAAGGGCCCAAGTGCCCTGTTGGTGGGCATGGAGACTGGTGGAAAACAGTATGGTGTTTCCTAAAAACATTAAAATCGGAACTGCCCTTTGGAAAAAAAAAATGCTGCGGCTATTCGGGGTCGTTTATGGTTCCATAAAAATTTTTGAAGTGTCTGTTCTATTTCTGTGAAATACGTCATTGGTATCTTAATAAGGATTGCGTTGAATCTATAAATTGCTTTGGGTATTATGGATATTTTGATGATATTGATTCTTCCAATCCAGGAGCACGGTATATGCTTCCATTTCTTTGGGTCTTACTTAATTTCTTTTTTTCAATGTTATATAGTTTTCTGCATACAGGTCTTTTATGTCTTTGGTTAAATTTATGCCTAGGTACTTTATTTTTCTTCTTGCTATATTGAATGGTATATTTTTTTCTGATTTCTTCTTCTTCTACTGCATTGCTGGTGTACAAAAATGCCTTTGATTTCTGAATGTTGAGTTTGTATCCTGCTGTTTTGCCAAATGCACTTATAAGGTTGAGGAGTTTTTTGGTAGAGTCTACAGGGTTCTCTATGTACACTATCATGTCATCTGCAAACAATGATAGCTTTACTTCCTCCTTTCCTATTTGGATGCCTTTTATCTCTTTCTCTTGTCTGACCGCTGTGGCGAGGACTTCCAATATGATGTTGAAAAGAAGCGGTGAGAGCGGACATCCTTGTCGTGTTCCCGATCTTAGTGGGAAAGCTTTCAGTTTTTGCCCATTGAGTATGATATTGGCTGTAGGTTTTTCATATATGGCCTTTATTATGTTGAGGAATGCCCCATTTATTCCCATTTTGCTGAGTGTTTTGATCATAAATGGCTGCTGTACCTTATCAAATGCTTTTTCTGCATCTATCGAGATGATCATGTGGTTTTTGTCTTTTCTTTTATTTATGTGATGTATCACGTTTACTGATTTGTGTATATTGAACCATCCCTGCATGCCTGGGATGAATCCCACTTGATCGTGGTGGATAATCTTTTTAATGTATTGCTGGATGCGGTTTGCCACTATTTTGTGGAGGATTTTAGCATCTATGTTCATCAGCGATATTGGCCTGTAGTTTTCTTTCTTTGTAGGGTCTTTATCTGGTTTTGGGATCAGGGTGATGCTGGCCTCATAGAAAGAGTCTGGGAGTCTTCCCTCCTATTGGATTTTTTGGAATAGTCTGAGAAGGACAGGGGTTAGCTCTTCCTGAAATGTTTTGTAAAATTCTCCTGTGAAACCATCCGGCCCTGGGCTTTTGTGTGCTGGGAGTTTCTTGATTACTGCTTCAATTTCCCCAGCTGTTATCGGTCTGTTCAAGCTTTCTGTTTCTTCCTCCTTCAGTGTTGGAAGAATATACTTTTCTAAAACTTTGTCCATTTCATCAAGATTTTCAAATTTCTTGGCATAGAATTGTTCATAATAGTTTCTGATGATCATTTGTATTTCTGTGGTATCAGTTGTTATTTCTCCTCTTTCATTTCTGATATTATTAATTTGGGTCCTCTCCCTTCTTTTCTGGATGAGTCTGCTTAAAGGCTTGTCAATTTTATTTATCTTTCCAGAGAACCAGCTTCTGGATTGGTTGATCCTCTGAATTGTTCTTTGTGTCTCTATGTCATTCAGTTCTGCTCTGATCTTGACTATTTCCTTCCTTCTACTTGCTCTGGGATTTATTGGTTGTTGTTTCTCCAGTTCTTGAAGTTGTAGAGTTAGGTCTTTTATTTGAAATGTTTCTATCTTTTTAAGGTAAGCCTGTATTGCTATGAACATCCGTCTCAGGACTGCCTTTGCTGTGTCCCATAGGTTTTGGACTGTTGTATGTTCATTTTCATTTGTTTCCAGAAATTTTTTGACTTCTTCTCTTATCTGATTATTGACCCATTCATTGTTTAATAGTCTACTGTTCAGTCTCCATGAGTTTGCAAGTTTTTGAAGTTTCTCTTTGAGGTTTATTTCGAGTTTCAAGGGCTTGTGTTCCGAGAAAAAGTTTGGTATTATTTCAATATTCCTGAAGTTGCTGAGGTTTGCTTTGTGTCCTATCATGTGGTCTATCTTTGAAAAACTGCCATGAGCATTTGAAAAGAATGTGTATTTTTCTTCTTTGGGATGTAAGGTTCTATATATGTCAGTTAAGTCTCTTTGACTCAGTGTGTCATTCAGCGCCACAATATGTTTATGAATGTTTTGTTTGGAAGATCTGTCCACTTTTGACAGTGGGGTGTTGAAATCCCCTACTATCAGTGTGTTGCTGTCTATGTCTTTTTTGAAGTCATCCAACAATTTCCTTATAAACTTGGGGGCTCCATTATTGGGAGCATACAAGTTTACAATGTTGATGTCTTCTTGATAGATTCTTCCTTTAAGTATTATAAAGTGCTCCTCTGGGTCTCTCTGTATGGCCTTTGTTTTAAAATCTACTTTGTCTGATACAAGTATGGCAACCCCGGCCTTTTTCTCTTGCCCATTTGCTGGGAATATTTTTTTCCATCCCTTTACTTTCAATCTGTGTATGTCTTTTGCTCTGAGGTGGGTCTCTTGTAGGCAGCATACGTGTGGGCATGTTTTCTTATCCATTCAGCTACCTTGTGTCTTTTGATTGGGGCATTTAGTCCATTCTCATTGAGAGATATTACTGATAGAAACTTACTCATCTTTTCTCTTTGTACCTGTGTTCCTCCCTCTCTCATTCTTTTCCTTCATCTGCTTAAACCAGTCCCCTTAGCATATCTTGGAGCGCTGGTTTGGTAGAGATGTATTCTTTTAGTCTTCTCTTGTCTGGAAAACTCGGTATTTCCCCTTCTATTTTAATGGAGAGCCTAGCTGGGTAGAGCAGCCTTGGCTGTAGGCCCTTGCTTTTCATGGCTTGGAATATTTGTTGGCATTCCCTTCTGGCTTGTAGTGTTTCTGTTGAGAAGTCAGCTCCTAGGCGTATCGGGGCCCCCTTGCATGTTACTTTCTCCTGCTCCCTTGCTGCCTTGAGGATTCTCTCTTTGTCTTTGACATTTGCCATTTTAATGATGATGTGTCTTGAAGTGGACCTCTTGGAGTCCCTCTTGAGTGGGGTCCTCTGTGCCTCCTGGATCCATGAGAGCCTTTCTCTCCTCTAATTAGGGAAATTTTCCATCATGACTTTTTCAAGGCGGTTCTCTCTCCCTTGCTCCTCTTCTTCTCCTTCTGGTATCCCTATTATACGGATATTATTGCGTTTCAGGTTGTCCTGCATTTCCCTAAATGCCTCCCCATTCTTTTTGAGTTGTTTTTCCATTTCTTGTTCTTTCTGGGAGCTTCTTTCTATCTTTTCCTCCATCTCACCGATTCGATCCTCGGCTTCATCCAGCCTGCTTTCGATTCCTTCTACTGTGTTCTTCAATTCAGAAATGGTATTCTTCATAGCCTCTTGTGTCTTCTTAATAGTTTCTATGTCCTTTTCCAGGTTGATATAGTTTTCTGTAAGATCCTGATAGTTTCTCTGCAATTTCTCATAGTTCTCTTTGAGCTGGCTGAGCTCATTGAGCTTCCTTAGAACCATTGTTTTGAATTCAGTATCTGATAGTTCCCTTGCCTCTATTTCATTTAGCTCTCTCTGTGGGGAGTCCCCTTTTCCACTCATTTGGGGGGGAACTTCTTTTTCTTCCCATTTTTGTGAGAGTCGGTTAAGTATTTTTGTCCTTTACTTTTCTTTCTGGGCCTGCCTCTGATCATGTCAGTTGTCGACCCTATAGGACCTTGGGTTGTTTGTTTGAGCCTTCCAGGAGTCTAATGTCTGTGTCTGACTCTTGCTAGGAGCAGCTCTGTGATCCCTTTGGTCAGGGCTGGGCTATTTTTGGGGATCTCTCTGCACTCTCACGCGGGCCCCTTGAGCGTGCTCCGAGTGCGGCAGGATCCCCCGCCTGCCTGGGCTGGCATGTGCTTGCCCCAGGCCAGGGGGGCTTATTCGCGACCTCCCATACACATCTGGCCCCCCTGGCCAGCGAGCTCTGTGGCACTGGTCAGTTTAGGGTGTTCTATTGTATGTTTTCCCTGCTTTTGGCTCTTTGGGTGCGTTGCTTGCCCTTGCCAAATGGGGACTAGGGAAATGGGAGGAAGTCAGCTCCAGGACTCTCAGGTTAATCCTGTCTCCGGTCTCTCCTCCAGGGACTATGGGCAGCTCTACTAATTTTGTGGGCCGCTCTGCAATCGCGGGCGGGCGGGTCAGTTTACGCCTGCCCTTGCCGCTCTGCGCACTCCCTTGCAGGCCGTATGAGTGCCAATCTGTGGGAGGCCTTGCCGGCTGGTGTAAATGTTCCCCAGCCCGCCCGGGGAACACACATGCTCGCTAACCCTCGCCGGTCACTTGGCGCAAGTGTGCGCGCCTGCATTGGGTGTTTTCGCATTTTCTTTTTTTAAAGATTTTATTTATTTATTTTTAGGGAGAGGGATAGGGAGGGAGAAAAGAGAGAAATATTTATGTGAGAGAGTAACACCAGTTAGTTGCCTCTCATATGCACCCCAACCAGGTGCTGAACCTGCAACCCAGTCATGTTCCTTGTTTGGGAACAGAAATGGTGAACTTTTGTTTTGTAGAATGATGCCTGACCAACAGAGCCACACTGGTCAGGGCGAAAAAAAAACGTTTTCCACACTATACTTTAATAAAATGTTGCCTGCTTGACTTGAAAGATTTGTTTTACATAAGTATAAGCTGCTATTTATCCTATATCCTACTGAAAATCTATACAAGCTATTTTTTAAATTTTGTATATGAATAATTGATTTTAAGAATAACAACTCTGAAACATTAAAAGAGATCAATTAACTTTTCTAATTGATTAAAGCCAGTATGGTTATAAGTATTTATATAATACATTTTATACATTTAGTGATTCCTTAAATCAGGGCTCTACTACAACTTTCAGTTAACCAGGATATTACTTCAATTTCTTTAAGCATCTGGGAGTAACCACAGACACATCAGGGAATATTAGATTCCTTTTGGATGGTTCAGTGCTTAGATGTAAAGAAAGTCATTTCACATTAAAATGAAGCCAGTAACATTTATTTAAGAACAAAAACAATAAATATTATAAGTATTTGACTCACTTTTTTATTTGGAGTTGTTAACAATACATTTCTCTTTGTAACTTGGAAAAGAGAATGGAAAAGTTTAAGAGATCTTATTTTTCTTTTCTTCTTTTGAATATATTAACAGATTGATAACAAGGGGGAAATGTTTATCTTTATAAAACGGACCATAAAGCACAAAATCAAGGTCCAATGAGCAGGGTTTGATGAATGTCATTTCTACTGAAAAGGTGTAGTATAATTATTGTAATGAACCACCTTATTGAATAAGTCCCTCACATAAAATATAGTAATTGAAAATAAGCAATTACTTAAAATTACATAAGTTGATGGTGGTACCTCATTTGTCTGTATTTGATTTTTTTATGCATCTGTCAACTGAAAATTAGTATTACGGTGCATATGACAGATCATGTGATGGCAGGCTCGTTCTCTAAGGTAAGCTTTTTGAAATTGACATTATGCATAGAAAGAAAAAAATTAAAATTCGAATGGTGTAAGTGGCAGCCAGATTAAAATCGGCATATTCCTATGTATATACAAGAGAATGCCATTTTACTTTGATGTCTTAGAATGTGAATTTTGTAAAAAGGGAGTTTTAGATGATAGATCAAGATTTCTGATCTTAAGTTATTTCAACATTGTAAATTCTGAACTGTGAAAAACCCACCAGGAATAAAAGTTAAAATATTTCAATATAAACATGTGCATGTGTACACACACACACACACACACACACACACACACACCCTTTATTCTCTCTTTGGGCTCCAGGAACCACATACAATCCATCCCTGTTTTGTGTATGACACATCTTTTTATCTTTCTGTGAATTTCACTAGACCATACATTCTATACAATCAAAATAGTGTGTTTCTCATCTACTATATTTTCTTCAGTGTTTAGCACCTGTGCAGAATTCATTTTTGAAACATACGTCAAGAATGAATAAATTTATTAATATTAAAAGATGACTCTTTTCTGTTCTACACCTTTAATGAAATGAATTCTTGAAGTCAGTGTGAATCACATAAAAATTACAAAGAAAGACCACTT
The DNA here is from genome assembly GCF_021234165.1 of Pteronotus mesoamericanus. Taxonomy (NCBI): domain Eukaryota; kingdom Metazoa; phylum Chordata; class Mammalia; order Chiroptera; family Mormoopidae; genus Pteronotus; species Pteronotus mesoamericanus. The sequence continues at coordinate 3,519,387 of NW_026555109.1, forward strand.
ATATTGAATGTTTCAATTCACTTGATATATTTAAAAAATTGCAGAAGTAGAAACTAAATTACTGGAAATTTAACTGGCTTGACATTTTTGCACTTGAATTTTATGACAATCCTTTAGTCACTAAAGCAGTAGCTTGTCATTATAAATTTGGCTAAATCTTCACCTTACATCAGCTAGACTAGTATAATAATACTTATGATGCAAAAAGTGAGGAAATGGCAATATTTGCAGTTATTGAAAAAAATAGATGTGTCTAACATGCAGTGTTTACTGGTAAGAAACAAATATATGGTAGATAAATTTAAATTACAGAAGTAAAAGAAAATTATAGTTTTAGCTCATATAAGCAGAAAGACAAAGACAGAAACATCTGCAGATTATTTTTTAAATGAAGGAACTTATGATTCCTGGAGAAAATGCCAGAGGATGCTCTTAACCTTGCCGCTCTTAGTGAATTTAAAATCAATGGTAGTCTAATGCAAGGGAACAGGTCTCCAATTATGATTCAGTTGTATGTGAACTTCAAGCCAAAATAACAAGATCATCATCAGCAGCAGAAACTACAGTTGAGGTTGGCACAGCATTTAATAGAAAATAGAACTTGGAAGTAAAACCATACTCAAAAGTAGAAACAAATGTAAATTTCAAAGTTTAGCTGCAACTTCAGCTCTTTGACACCTCTTTTGGAAACAGTACCAAAAACTCTTGATGAAAAGCCTTCAATATTACCCATAAAAGATGTGCAATCCTAGACTGATTTACTCTTGACTCTCAATGAATGTACTCCTAAAGAATGCAAATAAGGATTGAGGGGGGGAGGTGGGGGGAGGTGGGGCAGGGAGGAGTGGTGGTGGGTAAATGGAGACAAATGTACTGGGACAATAAGAAAAAAAAGAATGCAAATAAATCACATATAACCCCAAACTAAAAATGATTACATAATTAAACACCCTGCAGAAAAATCATTGATAGCAAATTCTAATTCTCATGTTAGTTTAAAGCAGCAAAATGTGTTTTTTACCCAGGAGCCAGAATATTAAAGGTCCTCAATAAATGACTGTAGAATAAAAGAATGTACACTCAAATGCAGCCATATTTTAATCTGAGCTCAAAAACATATTGAAAAGATCAATAAAAATGAAAAAAAGTTTTCACTTCTGTTTTTTTGTTTCCTTTCCATTATTGTAAATAAATGAGTGATCAATTAAATACTAAAATATTTTTATGCTAAAGAGAAAAATGCATACACAGGGTTTTCATATTTGGTCTGATGAATACCACTGCTTCCCTTCCCTGGACCACATACTACATGATATCTTTGCAAAATGGGCCCTGGTTAGGTGGTAGTATCTTGTAATCTCCTACTCTTCTCCTAGAGAAATGTCTTGAATGCCATTGCAGAGATACTAAACTATTATTTTAGAAATTTTTTTCAGAAGAGCAAAAGCCTGAAATATGAAAACAGGCTGTTCTCTTTTTTAAGTGAGTAAACATTCATCCCAGAAATTATAGATCAGGATGAATAACTTGCTATAAATGGAGTTACTGGAACAAATCATCAAATACTCCATAATCGCATAGAAAATTACAAAATGCTGAATGGCAATCAGCAATGCTTTGTGAAGAGTGAATCTCTCCAGAACAATTTCATTTACTTTTTGAGGGTCTAAGACACTAGACAGGCAATGGGTGTAGTAATTAAATATCATTAAAAAGCAGACTAAAAAAAATAGTCTCATGGACACTAAGGAAAATAAACCAGGACTTAATATATTGTGCTCAGCTAGACTCTTACGGCTGAAGGTATATCTGTTTAACTAAAGTCATTTGTCTTGATTGATTAATATAAGTCTATATGCTGAGTATGATCCCATGGCATGATTTCTTATCTGGTATGATAGGCATATAACATACACTATGCCAAGTGCAATGTTAGGCATTTAACATACATTATTTAATTCTCATAAACAACCTTAAAAATAGGAGTTATCTCTATTTTATACATGAGGATTGGAAGCTGCATCACTTCATCACTATTCTACTTGGCTTCTCACAATCTATTGTCAAGTATTTTATGGTGTCCGTGGCTTTCTACATGCCTCACTCCTGCCTGAAGCACCTTCCTCCTATATTGTTCTCCTATAAGAAGGACTTAGGCTTTGTCTCATGTTCCTGTAATATTTTTTACTTTCATCCATTTACATGTGTTTTCCCACAGCTGGGGAGAGTGTCAGATGAATAACAGGTGCTTCATAAATGTTTGTTGAATGACTGAGTGAATGGTGAAGACTTATGAAAAGGGTACACAAAATATAGTAATTACTTTTATCATTTCCTTCCTTATTTTGTACATGTGTAGCTATTCATTTTGATAACTTAATCTGAAACTTTCTATGTGCTTCACAGAGGAGGCAGGTGAGAGAGCAGTGTGGGGCATTTGGTTCTGTCCAAAGTGTCCAAGGAGACATGTGGTCCATACCAAAATGTCCCTAACATTTGATCCCATCAAAATATCCACACTTAGAAAACTGTCAGTGAGTTTAAATACAAGGTTTATTTATACGTTTGGTTTACAAGATTAATCCATAAAAATACTATGATGTTTTATTGGTCCAATAATTGCATTGCGGGTGTATTGTATTGTCAATAATAACTCTCCTTGCATTGGTAGCCTACTGGTAATAGCACATGGGGTTAGGTAGATGGGTTGGGGTTCAGATGTTGCTGAAGGATGAGATTTATATTAACTGTGTGGATCAAATGACTCTGGAGATTTTGGACAGGACCAAATTTCATGGACGTTTTGGCGTGGACCAAATATCTCAATGGATGTTTTAGACAGAACCAAATGTCCACTAATTATGAGAGAGACAGACAGACAAACAGAGAGGCAGAGAGAGCTAGTGCAGATACTGCCCTGTTTGAGAAATATTCACTATTCTTTAACATATGGGTTCCAATACTATACAGGTGTTGGCTAGGACAACCTTCATCCCTCCATTTGCCTCAGGCTGATATAACTCTATGAGGCTTACTCATATTCTTCATACCATTGCAGGTTCTGACCCCAGAAATGGCATACTGTCCAGGATAGCAGGACAGGAAGATCATGTAGCTCAGCAAAAGAACAGCATGAGTGCCTAGATCCAACTATAGTGTAAATCTTGACTTTCATGAGATAATTCACTTCTGAGGATTGAGTAGGCTGCTATTATTAACTAGAATCATTGGAAAGCCAAGTTTACATCTCAGTTTATTAACAAGCACTCTACTTAAGATATCTATGGTTTAATTTTTATAATATGGAGAAAAATAGGTAAAAAACCATTGACTGATTTTCTTCTGCCTGGAAACTAGTAAAATTCTTCCCAAGATATGCAGGTTTTCCCTGGCTGGGTGGCTCAGTTGGTTGCAGTGTCATCCCATACACCAAGAGTTGCAGTTGGTCCCCGGTTGGGCACAAATCTAGCTTGCAGATTCCATCCCCAGCTTCCTGGGGTGCATAAAGGGAAGCAACCAGCCGATGTTTCTCTCTCACATTGATGTCCCTCTCTCTCCTTTCCTCTTTCTGTAAAATCAGTAAGTATAACCCTATGGGAAGGTTAAAAAAATATACATATATGCAGACTTGCCCTTTATTCAGGAAGAAAAGGAACCCTTTTGGAGATGCCTTAGGTGTGGGACAGGTGTGGGAAAGTAGAAGAGAGAGGAACGTGGGAATTAGCTCTTGGGAACAGTTTTTTTGGAGTCTGGGAGAGCAGCCTTTCCTCTCAAGGATGAGGAGGACACCCTTTCCTGTCTTTTTCCTTTAGCATCAGGGCAGGCCACAACAATGGCTTAAAGATTTTATATTTCTGTTTCCTTGTTGTTTAGAGGGAAAAGGACAAGTATTTTAAATCATGTGATAAAGGTAATAAAACAGGACTATTTTTTAAATTTAATTAATTAATTTATTTTTTTCAAATACATTTATCTCTGCCTTCCCCTCACCACTTTCCCTTGCCCCCTCCCCCTGTCCCTCCCTTAATCTTTCCCCTTTGGTTTTGTCCATGAGTCCTTGCTATATGTTCCTTGACTTCCCCCTTCCCTTCCTTTTCACCTGCCGACCCCTCACTCCTTCCCTCTTGTCTATGTTGGTTTCTTTTCCTTTCACTGTTGCTGGTCTTATTTTCCTTGCATCTTTGTATTGTTGGTTAGGTCCCGCTTATAGGTGAGATCATATGGTATTTGTCTTTCGCCCCCTGGCTTCTTTCGCTTAGCATAATGCTCTCCAGTTCCATCCATGCTGTTGCGAAGTTTAGTAGTTCTTATTTTCTTTCTTCTGAGTAGTATTCCATTGTGTATATGTACCATAATTTTTTGATCCAATCATCTACTGATGGACACTTAGGTTGCTTCCAACACTTGGCTATCGTAAATTGTGCTGCTAGAAACATTGGGGTGCAGAGGCTTTTTGAATTGGCCTTTTGGGATTCTTAGGGTATAGTCTCTGCAGGGGAATCACTGGATTAAAAGGCAGTTCCATTTTCAGCTTTTTGAGGAAATTCTACACTGCTTTCCACAATGGCTGCACCAGTCTGCATTCCCATCAACAGTGTACTAGTGTTTGCTTTTCTCCATAGCCTCGCCAGCACCTGTTGTTTGTTGATCTGTTTATGATGGCCATTCTGACTGGTGTGCGGTGGTCTCTCATTGTGGTTTGGATCTGCATTTCTCTGATGGCCAGTGATGCCGAGCATCCTTTCAAATGTCTCTGGGCCCTCCGTATCTCTTCCTGGCTAAAGCGTCTGCCCAGGTCCTTTGCCCATTTTTTGATTGGCTCATTTGTCTTCTTGGAGTGGAGTCGAGTGAGTTCTTTATATATCTTGGAGATCAACCTCTATCTGATGTATCATTAGCAAATATATTTTCTCATAGGGTTGGCTCCCTTTTCATTTTGCTGATGTTTTCTTTAGCCATGCAGAAGCTTCTTATTTGGATGAGGTCCCACTTGTTTATTCTTTCCTTTATGTCCCTTGCTTTAGGAGACATATCAGTGAAAAAATTACTGCGTGGGATATGTGAGAGTTTCCTGCCAATGTTATCCTCCAGGACTTTGATGGTGTTGCGACTTATATTTAAGTCTTTTATCCATCTTGAGTTTATTTTTGTGTATGGTGTCAGCTGATGATCCAATTTCAATTTTTTGCATGTAGCCATCCAGCTCTCCCAACACCATTTGTTGGAGAGGCTATTATTGCTCCATTTTATGCTTCTGCCCCCTTTGTCATATATTAGTTGCCAATATAGACTTGGGCTTATTTCTGCGCTTTCTATTCTCTTCCACTGGCCTATGGGTCTGTTCTTGTGCCAGAACCAGATCATTTTGAGTATAGTGGCTTTATAGTATAGTTTGATGTCCAGTATTGTGATCCCTCCTACTTTGTTTTTCTTTCTCAAAATTGCTGCAGCTATTCAGGGTCGTTTATGGTTCTATATAAATTTTGAAATGTCTGTTATATTTCTGTGAAATACGTCATTGGTATCTTAATATGGATTGCATTGAATTTATAAATTGCTTTGGGTAGTATGGACATTTTGACGATATTAATTATTCCAATCCATGAGCACGGTATATGTTTCCATTTATTGGTGTCTTCCTTAATTTCTTTCTTCAATGTTGTATAGTTTTCTGTGTACAGGTCTTTTACCTCCTTGGTTAAATTTATTCCTAGGTACTTTACTTTTCCTGTTGCTATATAGAATGGTGTTTTTTTTCTGATTTCTTCTTCTTCTATTTCATTGCTGGTGTACAAAATTTACACCATCTACAGGGTTTTCTATGTACACTACCATGTCAACTGCAAATAATGATAGTTTTACTTCTTCCTTTCCTATTTGGATGCTTTTTATTTCTTTTTCTTGTCTGACCGCTGTGGCTAGGACTTCCAACATGATGTTGAAAAGAAGTGGTGAAGGTAGACATCCTTGTCGTGTTCCCGATCTTCGTGGGAAAGCTTTCAGTTTTTGCCCATTGAGTATAATGCTGGCTGTAGGTTTTTCATATATGGACCTTACTATGTTGAGGAATGCCCCATTTATTCCCATTTTCTGAGTGTCTTGATCATAAATGGGTGCTGTACCTTATCAAATGTTTTTTCTGCGTCTTTTGAGATGATCATGTGTTTTTTGTCTCCTTTTATTTATGTGATGTATTACGTTTATTGACTTGCATATATTGAACCATCCCTGCATCCCTGGGATGAATCCCAATTGGTCATGGTGGATAATATTTTGAATGTATTGCTGGATGCAGTTTGCCAATATTTTGTTGAGGAATTTAGCATCTATGTTCATCAGTGAAATTGGCCTTTAGTTTTCTTACTTTGTAGGGTCTTTATCTGGTTTTGGGATTAGGGTGATGCTGGCCTCATAAAAACAGTCTGGGAGTCTTCCCTCCTCTTGGATTTTTTAGAATAGTCTGAGAAGGACAGGGGCTAGCTCTTCCTAAAATGTTTTGTAAAATTCTCCTATGAAACAGTCCAGCCCAGAGCTTTTGTGTACTGGGGTTTCTTAATTACTTCTTTAATTTCCCCAGCTATTATCGGTCTGTTCAAGCTTTCTGTTTCTTCTTCCTTCAGTGTTGGAAGGTTATACTTTTCTAGAAATTTATCCATTTCATCAAGGTTTTCAAATTTCTTGGCATATAATTGTTCATAGTAGTTTCTGACAATCCTTTGTATTTCTGTGGTATCAGTTGTTATTTCTCCTCTTTCATTTCTGATATTATTTATTTGGGTCCTCTCCCTTCTTTTCTTGATGAGTCTGCTGAAAGGCTTGTCCATATCATTTATGTTTTCAAACAACCAGCTCCTGCATTGGTTGATCCTCTGAATTGTTCTTTTCATCTTTATGTTGTTCAGTTCTGCTCTGATCTTGACTATTTCCTTCCTTCTACTTGCTCTGGGTTTTATTTGTTGTTGTTTCTACAGTTCTTGAAGTTGTAGAGTTAGGTCTTCTATTGAAATGTTTCTATCATTTTTGGTAAGCCTGTATTGCTATGAACTTCCCTCTCAGGACTGCCTTTGCTGTGTCCCATAGGTTTTGGACTGTTGTATGTTCATTTTCATTTGTTTCCAGAAATTTTTTGACTTCTTCTCTTATCTGATTATTGACCCATTCATTGTTTAATAGTCTACTGTTCAGTCTCCATGAGTTTGCAAGTTTTTGAAGTTTCTCTTTGAGGTTTATTTCCAGTGTCAAGCCCTTGTGGTCCGAGAAAAAGTTTGGTAGTATTTCAATTTTCCTGAATTTGCTGAGGCTTGCTTTGTGTTCTATCATGTTGTCTATCTTTGAAAAACTGCCATTATCATTTGAAAAGGCTGTGTGTTTTTGCTTCTTTGGGATGTAAGGTTCTATATACATCAGTTGAATCCAGTTGATTCAGTAGGTCATTCCGTTGCACAATATGTTTATGAATGTTTTGTTTGGAAGATCTGTCCATTTTTGACAGTGGGGTGTTGAAATCCCCTACTATCAGTGTGTTGCTGTCTATATCTTTTTTGAAGTCATCCAAACTTTTCCTTATAGATTTGGGTGCCCCTATGTTGGGTGCATATATGTTCACAATGTTTGTGTCTTCTTGATAGATTCTTCCTTTAAGTATCATAAAGTGCCCCTCTGGGTCTCCTTTTATGGCTTTTGTTTTGAAATATATTTTGTCTGATATAAGTATTGCAACCTCTGCTTTATTCTCTTGCCCATTTGCTGGGAATAGTTTTTTCCATCCCTTTACTTTCAATCTGTGTATGTCTTTTGCTCTAAGGTGGGTCTCTTATTGGCAGCATATGAGGGAGTCATTTTTTTCTTATCCAGTCAACTATCCTATGTCTTTTGATTGGGGCATTTAGTCCATTTACACTGAGAGTTATACTGATAGCAACTTATTCATTTCTTCTCTTTTTACCTGTGTTTTTCTCTTTCTCACTCTTTTCCTTCATATTCTTAAACCAGTCCCTTTAGCATATCTTGTAGTGATGGTTTGGTGGAGACGTATTCTTTTAGCCTGCTTTTGTCTGGGAAACTCCTTATTTCACCTTCTGTTTTAATTGAGATCCTTGCTGGGTAGAGCAGCCTTGGTTACAGGCCCTTGCTTTTCATGACTTGGAATATTTGTTGCCATTCCCTTCTTTCTGGCTCGTAGTGTTTCTGTTGAGAAGTCAGCTCCTAGGCGTATCGGGGCCCCCTTGTATGTTACTTTCTCATGCTCCCTTGCTGCCTTGAGGAGTCTCTCTTTGTCTTTGATAGTTGCCATTTTAATGATGATGTGTCTTGGAGTTGACCTCCTTGGGTCTCTCTTGAGTGGGTTCCTCTGTGCCTCCTGGATCCATGAGACCTTTTCTCTCCTCAAATTGGAAAAATTTTCCATCATTACATTTTCAAAGAGGTTCTCTATCTCCTGCTCCTCTTCTCCTTCTTCTGGTATCCCTATTATGCAGATATTATTGTGTTTCATGTAGTCCTGCATTTCCCTAATGCCTCTTCATTCTTTTTGAGTCTTTTTTCCATTTCTTGTTCTTTCTAGGAGCTTTTTTCTACCTTATCTTCCATCTCACTGATTCGATCCTTCACTTCATCCAGCCTGCTTTGGATTCCTTTTACTGTGTTCTTTAATTCAGACATGGTATTCTTCATATCCTCTTGTGTATTCTTGATAGTTTTTATGTCTTTTTCCAGGTTAATACAGTTTTCTGTAAGATCCTTATAGTTTCTCTGCAGTTTCTAATAGTTCTCTTTGAGCTTTCCCATCTCATTGAGCTTCCTTAGAGCCATTGTTTTGAATGCAACATGTGATAGTTCCCTTGCCTCTATTTCATTTAGCTTTCTCTGTGGGAATTCCTGTTTTCCACTCATTTGGGGGGAACTTCTTTTTCTTCCCATTTTTGGGAGAGTCTATTATATAATTAATTAATTATTAATTAATTAATTTTTGCTTCTTCTTCAATTGATTCATCTAGATTTCCTGAGTTTGTGGATTAAACTTCTATGGTAGTAGGTGGGTCTTTTTATTTATTTATTTATTTATTTACTTTTCCTTTTCTTTCTGGGCCTGCCTCTGATCATGTCAGTTGTTGACCCTATACGACCTTGGGTCGCTTATTTGAGCCTTCCAGGAATCTACTGTCTGTGTCTGACTCCTACTCTGTGGAGCTCTGTGACCCCTTCAGTCAGGGATCCACTATTGGTGTGGATCGCTCTGCGCTCAAACGCCGGTCCTTTGAGTGCGCTAGCCCTGGTCCGGGACCAGCGGACTTACTCGACCTTGTACTAGCCCAGCGCCAGGTACACACCCTGGCACTAGTCTGTTTAGGGTTTTCTATTGTGTGCTTTCCCTGCTTTTGGCTCTTTGGGAGTGTGGCCTTCCCACGCAAAATGGAGACTACGTAAATGGGTAGAAGTCAGCTCTGGGACTCTCTGGTTAATCCTGTCTCCAGTCTCTCCTGAAGGGTCTCTGGGCAGCTCTGTGACCCCTTTGGCCAGAGATCCACTATTTCTGTGGACTGTAATTGTGAGCCTTCTGGCTCCTACGCCTGATTCTGTCTCGTTGGGGGTGCAACCTGCCTGCGCAAATGGGGACTATGGAATGGGGAGGGACTCTGCTCCAGGGATCTCAGTTAATCTTCCAGTTTTTTCCCCAACCCCTCCATCTCCAGTCTCTCCTCAAGGGTCTCTATGCAGCTGTGTATCCCCTTTGGCCAGGGATCCTTTGCTTCTTCCAGCCAGTCTGCACTCAGTCCACAGGCCCACAAGCTGTGTGTGGAGTGCGCAAAAGGCAGGTTAATTGATTCTCTTATGCCTGGGCGAGGTGGTAGGTGCAGAGTGGGAGGTGAGTTATGACCGGGGCTCCGCCGGCCACCGTCTCAGTTCTCTTCACAAAGTTTTCCTCTCCAATCTTTCCTCAGGCACCAGCCCACTCTCCTGCCACCTCTACCCAGAGATCAAGGAAGGTGGTTGCCACTGCCAATTTTTCCATTGGCCCTTTAAATGTCTCTTTGCATCTCCAGCCGCCTGTCTCTGGCAGAGAGCGCCCCTAAGCTTTTCGGGGTTGCATTTTGTCTGTGTGTTTTCCTGGTTTTAGCTGCTGTATTCTAGGGGTCCCTGTTTATGATTCAGACCCTATTCTTCTCAGGGGGATCCAACTGGCTGTTTCAATGTCCCTCTGGTGCTGTGCCCGTGGGCACCCAGCCCACCCTCTCGAGCCTCCACCGCACTTCTCACCCGTTGGGATGTGTCAGAGTTGAATCCACTGTCTGTCTGCGGCTCCAAGGTTCCTCTCCCTCTATCTTCCATTGTTTTCCAGGCGATTTCTCCACTATTTAGTCACAATTCCAGTTTGGTCTTGGGAGGAGGTCAGTGTGAATCCCATTCACTCCTCCACCATCTTTTTTCCTCTCAAACAGGAGTATTTTAAAAAGCATGGTCTCTACAAAATGAGGTTGCCATGGGAGTTACTTATGACTGTTCAAAGCCAGGGTAATTACTCTGAGAATATCTTGCCTAACGTGTTTTCCTGTTTCCTGCATTGCTTAAACAATCCTCCCAACCCCTTAGCTTTTGTTTTCAGAGTTCTTTAAACATGCTGCTCAAAAATGTGAGAAACATCACATTTCTTTTTAGAGAGAAAATAAATTTTCAGGGGCTAAGATTTAATTTTGAGTTTCCTGTGGAGAAATGTTATTAGGGATTTTTAAAAAGCATGTTCTGGATTTTCCACTTCCAGTATAAATTGTATCAGATCTCCACACTTTTCTTGAAGATAGCTGGTTACAGCCTGAGGGTTTATTGCACATCTCTGGATTAAAGTCTTTTGAAATAAATTTTAAAATAAGCAATATGTGTTCCTAGTGTATAAAATGCAATTTCAGGCTGATTGGACATAATCAGACTATTACTATCTTCTTGCCTGATTATTAGGTGACATATAAACTTGTGTGTCCACATTGAGTGAAACATAATTTTGGAGAATAAAGGTGACATATTTTATAATAATAATAATAAGAGCTTAAGTCTTTCAGGTAAATTAAGGGTATTCCGTGTGCATGTGTATGCATATAGACATTTCATAAATTTACACACAAAATTTAAAAGCAAAGAATGATCTTAATTAAGACCAAATAAGAACAAATATTTCAAATGAAAAAAATATTTCAAAACACAGAAGAAAAATAGAGAGGTGCCAATCATAAGGGAAATGAGAAAAAAAGAGTAGATGGAAAGGTAATAATTAAACAAATAACAAAAAATATTTCCTGACAAATATCAGCCTACAACCTGAAAAGACTCCCCAATTTGGACAGTTCAAATGCTAAAAGACATACAAAGTATATTCCAATAAAGATTCTGAACTCTAAGGATATGCATAAAGTCTTAAAACCTCCCAAAATAAGTCAGAAAACTAACCAACAACAACAAACCTAATTACTCTCAAGTGAAAAAAAAATGACATTGGCATCAGATTTATCATCTATAATCTTGGAGTCTATAATATAGAGCAATAATATCCATTGATGATTAAAAGAAAATAAATAAAAATCCATGAACAAGAACAGGTATATTGCAAAAGAAATTATGATAATAATTGAGAACAAAATTGCTAAACTACAGCAGAGAACAGAGGAATGGATGGGGACGTGATAAGTGGGAGAAGTTCAAGTTTGGGAAGGAAATGGAAAAGAAAGAAAGGAGAAAAGCAAAGTTACTCTGAAAGTAAAATCTTTATGAGGTGGGGGATAATGAGGGAGAAATAGAAAATACGTAAGGATGAAAAAGTTGTTATTTTATTTTCACATGTTAATAGAGAAATATGATTTGATCATAAGCAATAGAAATAGGGCAGTAAAGATTTAAAAGAATAAAAAACAAATTAAGACTTACAAAGAGAAATACTTTCAAATAAATTAGATGCCTTTACAAACTCTAATCTTTAACTTCCTTTACAAACTCTGTTATTGATCTTTCAGTTTTGAAAGGTGGAATATGAGATAGTAATTCCCTATCTATTTTTCAAATGATAAAGAAATAGGTAAATCAGAGTATGAGTAAGGTGCGTCTAGAGAAAATTCCTGCCGTATAGTAAGCACTCAGTAAATGGTAGTTATTTTGACTGATTTTAGAGAAACTTGCTCTGATTAGTCTCCCTGGCATATAACAACTGAAATGAGCATAGCTTCTTGCGAAAGGCAACATTTAGGCAACCTGTGTTGAACCTTAGAGATCGGGTCCTTCCTTCTGCAGGTGGGAAAATGCAGGTTTGGGGAGGGTCTTGACCTATTTGAAGTCACATGTCTGCTACATAGCATGGGTCAAAAGTTCACTTGTAGAACTATAAAATTTAAATTCATAAAATAAAAAATGTCAGATATTGTGATTTTTATCTACAAATAAAATTTTCTTCATTATCATCCTGAAACACTACATTTCAGAACCTCACAGAGCTATGTGGTTTTGATCTCTAATATATATGCTTAAGAAAAAATTGGCTATCTGAGACAGTAGTTCTTACTTTTTGGTCAATGTATTTGTTATCCTCAATTGCAGACCGTTTGGAGTGATCACATGATGAGGAAGAGGTTGATGGAAGGCTTCTTAAAAGGCAGCACGTGTCTTGTTGCTGGCGATCAATAAACTGCTTCATAAAACTTTCCCTTTGCAAATGAAGTATACATACGTAAGCATTATTAATGAAATGGAGCAAGTGGTGGCATTTTGCAATGCTGTGTTTACTTAATCTACCATAAAGCATGACAAAGTTAATAGAAAACAAGATATATACCAAGAAGGGTGTGTAGATTAATTAACAAAGTAATGAATTTAGAGAAAGTTTTCTAAATCTTAGTCATTTCTGCTTTAAAAAAAGCAATGTCCATGAAATAACTTTTAAGTAATAATATTCAGTAATTCATATTACATAAAATCCTATTGTGGTAATATGATACTTTTCTCCCTTTTAAGACTTGAAAGAATTAGTTCATTTCTCTGAACTTCCATTCATCTTAAGAATCTCTGAAATATAACGTTGCATTTAAGGACTCAAAATAACTTAAAGAAACTTACTTCATCTGATCTCTGAAACATAGTGAGAATTCAAAATAACACATTTTCAAATAACCACTAATCTTGAATCTAATTTACAGCTTTTTTATATTTCATATTTTAATTTTTTTAAGAAATCAGAAATGCAAATGTTTAAACTTTAAATATTATTGTACCATATCTAGTCTTATATTTTTATAACTGCCCCATAAAATTATTTTTAAAACTAGTTACATAAAAATGTCATATTTCATATTATTCTGGTTCTGTTTTTAATTCTTGATCTGTAACTGGAAGAATTTCCTTTAATTTTTACAATAAATGTTTTAAAGCATCTTCTCTGCAACTGCTTAACTGGAGGGCAAAGTGGTAGAAAATCAAATAGGTATGAGTGGTAATGCCATGGTTCTTCTATCAAAAATAGAAGACAAATTATATTGTAATCAGATATGACATTCTAAACGAATGCCATAACAGTAGTATGGAAACCTGGCCACTGGCATTTCTCTATTGACTTCAAAATAAAAGGACTTCAGAGCCAATTTTATCCTACATGGTTAAGGGTCAGAGATTGATGTCTATCCTTCATCTCTGCAGTCTTGAGCACCTTCCCCAGTTACCTGGGGAGCCAAATCCCTGAGGAACATCTCATGGAGAAGCAGTGGGAAACAGCCATTTTGTCTAGGCTAATGAACTTGCCAGATGACACTGCTCTGAATATACTATTTAAAAGGGTCAATGGTTTTTAAAACAGAGGTAGAGAGAGGTAGAGAGAGTAGAAACAGAGAGAATAACTGTAAAAATAAGAAACCCACATCCACAGGAGTTTCAAAGAAGGGCTGAGTTAGATTTAAGATCAATCATTTACAGTGCATTTGAGATAAACAAAGAAATACTTTAATACCTTATTTTAGGAACTGTAAAATCTGAAGGAAGCTTTGAGATTTTCACCATTTGTGGTCTGTTTGGAAATTTCTCAAAGATTCGAAGGCGCAAAGGGAGCTTTTCTTTGGTGTCTGCATTTGCTTCACTTTGCTTTAACTAAAGAAAAAATGGAAAGAAAAAGTAAAGGAGGAAAACTATGGCACAGTAAATCATAGATACCGAATTTTCAGAAATCAAAGAAACAATAAGTTGTTACATGAAGAATCAGTAGATGGCAGCAAAGCACTAACAAGTATACTTCTGTTTCCTGCCATCTATTGCTCTGTGAGCACTCAAGCTCAGCACCAGGGAAACAAAAACAAAGCTAAACTAAACAAAAAAACTAAACAAGAAAAAAATTCATGTCATTTTATTTCCAAATATAAGTCCCTTTTCATACCAAACATTTTTACTGTTGACTCATTTATCACTAACATAATTAATAAAATTTGTTTTATAAATGTGCTAGAATTATAAACCAAAAGAGTAAAAAAAAATAAATGAAAATTCTAAGTAGTAATATTTGTAAAGAGGGAAAAATGTCAAGAAAATTGGTCATTTATTGTAGCAGATTAAAAAAAAATCTCAAGATGTAAACAATACATTTGGGACCTAAAGGAAGACTTTTCTATTTAGTTGAAATGATGCTTGGAAATTATTACATTATATGCCATTAAGTATTTCTACAAGAAATGATAAGAAAACTGTATGTATGTATGCATGTATTTTTCTATACGATGGTTTTTATACATCTGCAAATCAAGTTTCAGGCTTAACCTCACAAACTGGAAACAATGCTGAGCTAAGGAGACACCATAAGGATGGACTTGGCTGACAGATTTCTGACCTGAAAGGTAAGGCTGTGGCTTCTACATGTTTGCATCCTCCCTGTTTCCCTCCCAATGGCTGGCTTCTCTTGAGGCTCTTCCTTACTCTCTTGATTATTCCCACTGTCCCTGACATCTCTACAGACCGAAATTCACCTCTCCATGTCCATCTCACTTCTTGTACTGACTTGGCAAACTGCATCTTTGAACATGGATCCTGTTAGAAGAGTACATCTAATTCAGGCAGGCTTTTTAGTGGGGTTAGGGAAGCATGTTTTTTTTAAATTTATTTTTATTCATTGATTTTTAGGGTGAGAGAGAAAGGAGAGGAAGAGAGGAAAAGAGAGCAAGAGACATCAATTTGTTGTTCCACTTATTTATACATTCATTGGTTGTTTCTTGTATGTGTCATGACTGGAGGTCAAACCCACAACTTTGGCATATTGGGGCAACACTCTAACCAACTGAGCTACTGGACCAGGGCTTAGAAGCATGTTTCCAAAGCCACCGCTTCTTATCCTTTGTTGAATATGTTTTCTCTTTATAATTACAGTTTGTCTTGGGTTTGAGGGAAGATTAGTGTGAGAATTCTTACAACAGAAAAATAGGTAGCAAACTCTTATCTTGTACCCCCATATGGGGGATATTCCAACTGAACCAGAGAAAACAAGAGGCTTCATTTTGGGGAACATCCCAAACTCCAATACAATATATGGTTCAGTTGTCCAATTGGCTGTGAGCTCAGACTGAGATTATTTGTCTCATTTCTAGTTCAGAGAAATGTGCCTTTTTTATCATTGTATTACAAAAACTGTTCTAACATTTTTGTTTTATATAATAAAAACTTCTCACTTTAGTCATTAGTATGTCTTATTTAATTCTGTGGCTTGTCTTTGGTTTCTATCGTAGGTGGTAACCTCACTTAGGGAAGGGGCCACTGCTACTCATTGTCTTCCTCACTCCCTAAGTGGAACACTGAGCACAGCATATTCTCAAAAAACGTGACGGTATGATGATGACAGTGATAAAGAGTTAGTTCATTAGGTCCCAGAGGCACCCCCCCCAAAAAATGGCTAGTATCTCCATGAGATGTAGGCAATTAGAAAAATGATCATACAGAAACAAAGATATTCATGAAGAAGGGGCATTTTCCAAAAGTTCATTGACACAACTAGGAGCAAAAATATTTATCAAAGTAAGTAGAGTATACAGGAAAAACAAAACAAAACAAAAAACAGTCAATAAGCTAAGTCAGACCCCAAACAAAGACAATTATATAAAGCCAAAGACAGGCTGGAGAAGAAAGAGCAGAAATAAGGTATTTAGGTCATGCATTTGCTAACACATTTATTTACACATTAATACAGTCACTGAAAAATCAAATCCCATAGGCCAGGTTTATTGATAAGTTTAGGCGATAGAAAAATAACTAAGACATAGCATTTGCCCTCACAGAGCCCACATTATAACAAACAGATGGTTATATAAAAAGATAATGATAATAAAATATAATAGCTGCTCTAGCCAAGATATAAACAAAGCACTGAAAGTACAGGGTGAGGAACAAACAGAGAAATAAAAAAAAAATGAAGGTTGTACTTCTACTTTCAGAGATTTCTTGGGCAGCAGAATGGTTACCCATGACTATATTAGTCAACATTGGGGTTCTAGATGTACCAAGACTGGTATATACATTTTATGAGAATTAAATGTCTTTAAAAGACACAAGGGCAAATGGTATACTAATCAGGACATGTTATCAAAACAAAACTATGAGACTTTTTTAAAAAAACCTCTATGCTTATCCATTCTCTCAATCCCCACCAGTGCCTCCTTAGTCAAAAATACCACCTGGGCTCCTGTACTCCCTTCCATGGTCTGTCCATATAGTTTGGATCCTTCTAATCTTTTCTCTATCCTGTGGCCATAACATTCATACTCTCCAGCTTAAACTCTTAAATGGAGTTTCACTGCTCTTAAAACTCTCAGTTTTTCTGTATTAATGCCTGTTGGTGATTTCCTACTTGTCCAGCCTCATTTGGTCCTCTTCCTACACTATAGTCAAATAATCTTCTTCAGTTTCTCAAAATTGTCTGCACCCCCTGCCTCAGAAACTTTGCACATGCTAGTCTTTCTGTTGGGAGCTTTTCTTTTCCCCTTTCTTTCTTAATCTTCATTAACTTCTACTTGTTCTGCTGATTTCAGTTCCACCAGCAATTCTTCAAAGAAGTTTTGTCTGTCCAACAAGGTTTCTGTCATAGCATATTGGGTTGGACTAAATGGCCGTTTGTGTATGTTAAAGCAGTTAAAAATAGGCAATTTCTTATGGTTCAATCTAATACATATTGTATTAGGTTCCTAGGACTGCTATAACAAATTGTTACAATATTGGTATCTTAAAATAACAGAAATTTCTTCTCTCAGAGTTCTGGAGGCTGGAGTTCCCAAATCAAAGTATCAGAAAGGCCAGGCTCTCTCTGAAGGCTCTAGGCAAGAATTCTTTCATGACTTTTTTAAGCTTGTCAACAATCCTTGTTTCTTGGCTTGTGGCTGCATCACTTCAACATCGGCCTCTGTTATCACAACACTTTCTTGACTGTATGTTTCTGTCTATCCTAATCTCTCTCTCTTCTCTTACAAAAACACCGATAATTTAAATTAGGGTCCACCCTAAACCAGGGTAATCTTAATTGATTACACCTACAAAAATCTGGCTTCCAAATAAGATCCCATTCTGAGGTTCTAGGTGGACATGAATTTTGGAAGGGCACTATTAAATTCACTACATATAGCATTGTTTGAAATACAGCACATAGACCACTTGAACAATCTCTTTCCTGATACTGTAAATTCTGGGAGGATAAGGATCATGTTGAGGCTTTTCATTATTTCATATCCATGGCCCACCATGATATTTGACACAAAGTTAAAAAAATATTTGTTAAATAAATAATTATACTGCTCAGGTGGCAGAACTAAGCTCTCCAGCAGAAAACTGGGTGCGGGGGGCGGAGAAACAAAGGATTTTAAGTATATCTTGAAGGGTGGAGAGATAAGCACAAAATATCTATTTGCTGATTAAGTTAATATGTTTGTGTGGAGCATAGATGTTCCTAGATTCACAGAAGAGAATAAAATTTGACTCTATAGCATTTAATCTGAATTTATGTCTGCCATTGATGAACTTGTTGATGAATGCTTAGAATAAATGTGACAGGAAATTTTATAATAGAAATAAAATATATAAGACTATGATGTTTAACTTATAAAGGTTACCAATATTAAAAAATAATCACCTTACCTGTATTTTTTAAAAAAATAAAACTTAATCTAATTTGTATTAGAGTTACTTATATTCCCCAAAGCTTGCACGTTCCTTAAGAGTCAGATTTCATATTTTATTTACCTTTATAGCATCTTCTGGAGAGTAAAAAGACAAGAAATGTTTGTGAATAAATAAATTAAAATTCAGCATGAGTTGATCATTGCATGGTAAAAAGTACAAAGAGCAAATGAGAAACTCTAATGATTCAGAAGGCTCTTCAAGGTCCTGCAATCCCTCTTGCTGAGTATGAGGCATTGGTGCTCTGTAGAGGTTTAGAAGGGCCGGATAAAATTGTGAAAGATGAGTGGCTGTTCAAATGGTAAATATACCAGGTATCTCTACTAAGCTACTAAATAAAATCTCCTACAAGCAGCAAGGGTCTTCTTTCTGAAAAGCAGTTGTGAATTTCACAATATAATGTTAAGTGAAGGAAGCCAGACAAAACAAAAGAGTATGTACTGAATGATTGCATTAACAGAAAGTAAAAAACAAACAAACAAACAAAACCCAAATAGGCACCTCTATCTATGCTGCTTGGGAGATTGATTATCCAGGGGTGAGGGTGAAGCATAATAGCTGGAAGTATGCATGGAGAAAGAGCTCCCAAATGGGCTTCAATATTTTTTAATCTGTGTGCTGGATGTGTTCAGTTTATAAAAATTTAGCAACAAGTTTCTTTTTATATGTTTATTATAATACAATAAAATGTTGCTTTTTTTAAAAAGGCAGATGATGTAGTTGAGCAAAATAATTTAATCCTTATTCACTGCTATTAATCACCATAATCTTGTTAATTTCTCCTTCCTCATTTCATAATTATGATTAAGATATAAAAAGAGAAAAAAATAGAAAAGAGCAAGGTTAATGTGTGAGTATATGTGTAGGGGTTTGGAGGTGGAAGGCGCAAGAAGGTTGAGGCAAACAGGATAAAGAGAAATAGTTCACAGTATGTTGAAGCCATGGTAAAGTTTCCTTAATATCTGATAAAATGGTATTCTATTTTTACCCAATTTTTTCCCTTCCTTGCTTGTAAGCAGAGATTTTCCAAGGTTATATTTACTTTGATGGCAATGAGTGAATAATATGGACTATAAGAACTGTATAATAATTTAAGATCTTTATACTATATCACAAAAGCAGACCTAACATATACCAATTTTAATGTAAATGTTCATGTAAAATTATTTCAAAAATGATGATTTTTGAATGGAGGGAACATAATGCAGAGAACCCCAAGATTTTATTCTTTATACTGAAAAAATGAATGTAGAGAGTGGTACAAAGAAAGGGGTTGGAAAAGGCTTCAACTGAGCGTGAAGTCTGGCTGCAATTGATAGATCAGATGATTGCTTTGTAAGAGATTTATATGGTTAAGAAAAACACACTTTCAAAAAAGAAATTGGAACAAAAAAATTTCAAACCTTGAGCTTTAAAAAATATAAATTATCTAAGCTCAGTGCTATTCTCTGGCTCAGCATCTGTCTTGCTGAGATATCATTACCTACTGGGCGGCTGAAAGCCTTTTGCTTTACTGTGTTTCTCTAGATAGTTGGGTGTAATTGCTCTGCATGACATATACCTTGTTTTGCCTCATCGCTTAAATCTTACATATTTCAATCTATGCTTTCTACTATTAAAATATTTAAACATTATTCAGTGTCAGTTCCGTTCTGAATGCTGTAACAAATAACTAAATTAAGGGACTACACTAAATAATTTTTAAAAAATTTTTGGTGTGATTTTTCTAACAGAAAACAATTTTAAAACATTCAGACTAAAAGAAGAGTTCTCATTTTTAAATCTAGTCCATGCTAATTTGAAAAATGTGCAGAGCTCTGTTGGTGAGTGTGATTGAAGAGTATTTTTTGACTATTCAATATATGAAAACAACCATATTACATTTGATATGTAGAAAGATGTTCCTCTTCGTTACCTGAGTAAATTAAGGCTGAATTCCCTTTGCTGCTTTACACAATGGATTTTGCTGTTTTTTTCTGGATTTATGTATGACACAGTTATTCACAATTGAGTCTCTTCTTAAAGCATAAACTACTATTTTTCAACAAAATTTCTCTTGCTATTTTGTCTCTATGATTTTACAAGCTGGATTGCATGGCTTCTGGGTTAAAACCAATGAGCTATATGGAGGAATGATCAAACATATTGGTTTTTATTAATATCCCTATGTTGCTATAAAGCTTTGATATAAAAATATAAAGAACATCTGTCACTAACTTGTTGAATATCATGAAGAGTTTCCTAAAGGGAGGACTTTTTTTTTGTCCTGGGCAAAGTTCTGTTCAGCCACATGATTGCTTCCAAGACAACAATATTGTACCCTTTAAAAATATTTCCTTTCAAAAGTGATTATGTCATTAACTTTCTTCTCCTACAAAAATTTTTAATAAATCCAGCCCTTCCAAGGTCAAATTGGGGTTTTATAAATGTAAATTGGAGGGCTCATTTCTTGGTTTGCATATGAGCCATAAGAGCTGCATTTTTATATGACAGCTGGCATCCCCAAGTGTTCAAAGTAATTTCATAACTTCAGCTGTTTAATGGCAATGTGGTGTTTCCTTTTCCACATGTCTCAACAGATTCAAGAGCTGTTACTTATTCATCTTTACAACATTCTCATTGGGGAAGTGGAGAGAGGCAGGATGTTCCTAGAGGAGCTGGTACTCTGGAGAATTGAGTAGCAGCTCTGTGCTTCATGGTTTGGGAGGCCCGCGGAACACTCATGAGTTCTTACATTTACACCATCTGCTGACAACTCTAAGATGTACACGAAATGCTCACTTTCATATTCTTGTAAGATCTTGTTAAAACTTAAAGTCTTACAGGCCTTATATGACCTTCAGAAGAGTACTTTGCTCAGCAATGTAAATGATATTTACAAGGTTAGGCTAGCAGAAAATGCTACCGAGTTAGTAAGAGTGGAAAGAAAACTATTGAAAACCTAGAATACAAAATAACGTTGGAAGTATAGTTTTCCTCATATTATTTTCCCTTAAAATCCTATTACTGAAATTCATGGTTTGTTAGAGACAGTAGTAATGAATACAATTTTCTTTTTGTTTGTTTTTTCTTCTAGGTCCAAAACGTTCTATTTTATATTATATCTCCCTTGCGTTATTTAACTGAAATACAGTTGTTCCCATTAGGGAGTTAACTGAGTCATAGAAACATGTTCATTATGATAAAAATGGTTTTATTTTTATTTTTACTTTTTTTAACTTTACTTCAGATGAAATTAAAGTTCCATGTAAACTAGATGTTTGGTTCTTGTTAGGAAATGATATATTGTAATTAATTGGGAAAAAATTCCATAACAAAGGGTATTCAGAATGTAGAGTGCTCTCACAGAGTTGTCCTCTCTGTTTTGACTTAGAAAACATAGGAGACAGCCTACTCTAAGTAAAAACATTAAAAGATATGAATTTAGATTTTTGCTCAGTTTTTACAATCTTTCAACCAGCCTGGATTTCAATGTTCTCAAATGAAAAATGAGGATCTTCAAATTCTTTTATATAAATGCCAGATATATAAGTGAGAAAGCATATTGCCTGTAATTTGAATTACTCAAGGGAAATGCACTATAAAAACCAAAGCTATCACTATGCCACAGTAACTGGTAGCTCTATGTGAAAATGATCTCATCGCAATGAGTGGAGATGAATGAAGAGGAGAGAACATACAGAGTGGGGCAAATGTAAGTTTATAGTTGTCTGTATGAAAAATAATACAGCAATTAATAAATAATAATACAAGAATAAATTGTGTTTTGTGTACTCACAGCTATAAACCTACTTTGCCCCACCCTGTATGTGCTGTTCTCCATTTCTTGCGCTTCACTGTGTTGACTGATTGATTTTCTCATTTCTTGATTTTAAAAAATGAAAATAAAAATAGAGAGTGGCAAACATTTCTCCTGATCATGCATCCTTCCCTATTCTCCATGCCTTTCAAACTTGCTTCTTGAAAAAATTGCTCATAGTACACCATTGACACTGTTTATCTACACTAACAGACTAACATTTCTCTCCACTTCTACCCTCTCTGGTCTCAGGTCTCTTCCCAGTACCTCAGTGGATCTGCCCTTGCCAGTCACCAACATTTCCCACATTGCTGAATCCAATGGTCACTTGGTCACCCTGGTTTTATCTCCCTGCCATTCCTTAAACCCTTCTACTGGATTTCCATTTTAATGCTGTATCTTTAAATTCATCTTTCAGAACACCATTAAAAAAGACATCATCATGTTCCTGATTCTTAAAGTAATGCAAGGATGGTAAATTGTGTATAGAAAATGTTAATTTCCTCTTTTTGGATAAGTTTTTTATTTTTTAAAAATATTTGTCATGTTTATTCTATTACAGTTGTCTAATGGCCCCTTCCACTCATCCCACCCCCACCCCCACCCCCACAGTCAATTCCCACTCTGCTGTCCATGTCCATGGGCCATTCATACATGTTCTTTGTCTAATCCTTGCCCCTTCTTTCCACATTGTCCTCTTTCCCCATTCCCTCTGGTCACCTTCAGTTGGCTCCATGTTTCCATGCCCGTGGTTTATTTTGTTCAATAGTTCATTTTATTGAATAGATTCCACTTATAGGTGAAATCATATTGTGTTTGTCTTTCACCAACTGGTTTATTTCACTTAGCATAATATTCTCCAGTTTCATCCATGTTGCTGCAAAAGATAGGAGTTCCATCTCTCTTTCTTTCTTCTTTCTTTCTTCTTTTTCTTTCGTTCTTTCTTTTCTTTCTTCCTTCCTTCCTTCCTTCCTTCCTTCCTTCCTTCCTTCCTTCCTTCCTTCCTTCCTTCCTCCTTTCTTCTTTTTTTCTTCCCTTTCTTTTTTCTTTTTTAAGTGCAGATTGATTTTATTTATTTTTTAAATGTCAAAGTCAATTATAAAATATTAAAAAATTTAAAACCATCATAAAGTCTCAGCAAATTAAAACAATATGACACTAGCACAGAAATAATCAAGTATATCAATGAAATATGATGAGGATTCTAGAAACAAATGTATATCTGTCTAACAATGTAATATATGATTAAATTGGTATTTCAAATCAATGGGTAAAATAAGGCTTATTCAACAAATAAGGTGCATGGACCACTATTAGTTGAAATAAAACAAATAAAGAGCCCTATTTCACACATTATACAAGAAATATTCAGGTGAGCTAAAAATCAATATGTAGAATCTACGGAGTTTTAGGAGAAAATACAAACTAATATTTTTCTTATCTTGAAGTAAAATATTCAAACCCAGAAGGTATAAAGTAAAATATTAACAATATGACTATATTAAACATTTAAGACTATATAGTAATACACACATAAAAAAAGTTAAATGACAAGTAATAGAATGGGAAAATATTTGCCAAACAACTAAAAAAGGGTTAATAGGATTTTTTTTTTGTTTTTTTTTTAGGGAAAAATATTCTATAAACCTTTACTCAATAAATAGATGAAGAATACCAAAAAGTCATTTAAAGCTTTTTAAAAATAATAGAATAGGCAAGAAATATACAAAAACAGATTTAGTTTCAACAAATAATAAAGTAACAATTAACACATCATTGTCACAATCAGATTAATAAGCATTAAAAATATTGGTAATATCAAGTATTGGTGACTGTGAAAGGACCTGGGTATTCACAGATGCTTTTTCTTCACCTTAAAGCAGTCCCTTTAGCATATTTTGTAATGCTGGTTTGGTGTATTCTTTTAGCCTTGTTTTGTCTGGGACACTCCTTATTTCACCGTCCATTTTAATTGAGAGCCTTGCTAGGTAGGGCAGTCTTGGTTGTAGGCCTATGCTTTTCATTACTTGGAATATTTCTTGCCACTCTCTTTGTGCCTGCAGTGATTCTGTTGAGAAGTCAGCTGCTAGTCATATCGGGGCTCCCTTATATGTTACTACCTCTTTCTCCCTTGCTGCCTTCAGGATTCTCTGTTTGTCTTTGGTATTTGCCATTTTAATGATGATGTGTCTTGGAGTGGGCCTCATTGGATTCCTCTTGAATGAGACCCTCTGAGCTTCCTAGATTTGTGTGACTTCTTCTTATCTCAAATTAGGGAAGTTTTCCATTATTACTTTTTAAAACAGGTTCTCTATCTCTTCCTCCTCCTCTTCTCCTTTTGGTATCCCTATTATACAGATATTACATTTCAGGTTGTCCTCCATGTCCCTCAACACGTCTTCATTCTTTTTGAGTCTTTTTTCATTTCTTGCTCTTTCTGGGAGCTTTTCTCAACCTTGTCCTCCACCTCGCTGATTCAATCCTCTGCTTCATCTAGCCTGATTTTGATTCCTTCTACTGTGTTCTTCGATTCAGAAATTGTATTCTTCATTTCCTCTTGTCTCTTATTGATAGTTTCCATGTCCTTTTTTCATGCTGATATAGTTTGCAGTAAGTTCCTTGTAGTTTCCCTGTAGTTTTGGTCATTTCCTCTGAGCTCACTGAGCTCATTGAGCTTCCTTAGAATCATTGTTTGGACCTCACCATCTGATAGTTTACCTGCCTCTATTTCATTTAGTTCTCTTTGTGGGGATTCCTCCTTTCCCTTTGAGTGGGGGGTATTTCTTTGTCTTCCCATTATTTGGGAGACTCTTCTTTTGGTTTTGTCTTAGATTGACCTGTCTTGGCTTCCTGACTTTGTGGTGTGAACTTCTATGATAGGAAACTGCTGTTTTTGCTTTCTGGATCTGTTTCTGATGATGTCAGATGTTGACCCTGCCTGATCTTAGGCAGTCTGTTTGAGACTTCCAGGAATCTACTGTCTATGGCTGTTTCCTTCGGTTGTTAGTCATTACTCTGCACTCAGCCTGCTGGCTTAGAAAGCTCGGGGCAGGGCAGAGTCCTTCCTGGGACAGGGCTATTGGGTCCTCTGATGCTGCTGCCATTCAGGGGGAGTGGTCTCTGCCTGATCAAGATGGCTGCTGCTGCATGGGGGATGAGTCAGCACCAAGATCCCACCAGCTACTCTCTCAGTTCTCTCCCCAAAACCTCTTTCCCCAGTGTCTCCTCATGTGTTTCCAGCCTGCTCTGCCCCTGCCATTGGTGGAGACCAGGGTAAGTGGCTGCAAATAAAAATTTATGTGTTGGACCTTTAAACAGCTCTTTGAATCTCCAGCCTCCTGTCTCTGGTAGAGAGCAACCCTGCCTCTTTTCCCAGCTGGCTGTTTTCTGTGTACTTTTTCATCTCTGATGCTGTAGGTTGGAGATCCCTGCTTTTGGTTTAGACTCCACTCTTCTCAGTGGGATCCAACTGGCCCTTTCAATATCCTTCTGATGTTGCCACCTGTGGGCACCCTGCCGACCTTCTTGAGTCTCTACTGCACCCCTTTACAGTTAGGTTGCGCTAAAGCTGATTCTTCTGTCTCCAAGATTATAAGGCTTCTCTCTCACTATTGTTCAGTTGTTTGTTCCAGGTGATTTCTACACAATTTAGTTGTAATTCCAGATTCATCTTGGGATGAGGTCAGTGTCACTTCCACTCACTTCTCCACCATCTTGGGTCTCTCCAGAAAATGTTAATTTCTTTGCATGTTATACAGTATCCTCTAGTGTCTTGCTCTTCAGACTCTAATAGCATTGGTTTGCATGTCCTTCCCTCATGTTTGTAGCTTTGAATATACTGTTCCCCTGCCTGCAATACACTTTCCTTCCAACCTTGATTAACTCATACATTCTTCAAATATCATCTCCTCTAGGAAGATTTCTCTGAATAAAAACAACTGGTAGCTGAAATAACAAACATGTGCTACATACTATGCCGAACACTTTCCATTGCTAATATTTAATTGTCAAACAGCCCGCTGATGTAGGTCACATAATTCACTCCATATTCTAACATGTTATAGATAAGGAGGCTGAAGTCCAAAGATCTTAGGTCAGCTGCCTGAGGTCATACAGCTGGCAGTGGTAGAACTGAGATTTAACACAATCTTTCTGACTCCAGAGCTTGAGTTTCTAAACACTGTTGTATACTTTCTCATCAAAATATTTTAAAGTAATAGATGAATTTTTAGTTCTGCAATTTTGTACCTGCTACTTGTTTTATATGGACCATTTTCTCTCACTTAGCTAAAAGAATTTTATTTATCATTTTTCTTGCCAACATGCCCCCCACCTGAGTTAGCCATGTCTTCTTCTATGCTTTTGTATCTTTTACCTAGTAAGATGACACATTTCTAATCCAGAGCAGATCTCTGTGCATTTATACATGTAAGACAATGATAACAAAATATTCGGTGATGAGATGAATAACAAAAAAAGGAAACATTAGTAGTGACTTATAAACAGGCAAAAGTGTCCCCATTTGTGATATTTTTCATCACCTTATTGTTCTCTTCTAAGTTTTTTACAATGTTGAATCAGCCATATTAACCAGCACAGCAAAACCCTCAAAGTTATACTCATCAGAAATATATATATTTCTGATAAAGATGAAGAGAAGAAATGACACATCACATCACATTTTTCCATTAGGAAAAGATCATAAAAACTTTTGATTTGGCTCCTGATGAAACACATGTCCCAACTTTTCAAGATCAAAAAGGCATAATTAACATTAAATTCCATACAACATATTCATGGAATAAAGCTTCACAGATATATGCACCTTTGAGCAAGACAACACAAAAGCCAACATAGATGTTTATATGTTGTGTTATTAGAGTTTACCATCATAGAGAATGCTTATTCCATTAAAAAACTTTATTTTGAAATACTTTACAACTTATAAAAGAGCTGAAAAGATAGCCCAGAGCTTCAATATACCCTTGACCCAGCTCTTTCCTATGTTAGCATCTTAAATAACCATAGGATCATATATTTAAAAAAAACTAAGACATAAACCTTAGTCAATGTTTTTAACTGAAGTGCAGAAGTTATTTAGAATTCCAAGGTTTTTGCATGAATGTCTTTTTTTTGTTATAGGATATCACATTATATTTCATTGTATGTCTTCTTAGGCTTCTCTTGGCTGTGACAGTCTCTCAAGCTTCCCTCGTTTTAAATGACCTTGACAGTTTTAAAGAACACTGGGCAGGTAATTTGTGGAGTATCCCTCAGTTGGGGTTGTTTGATATCTTTTCATGATTAAACTGAGGTTATGAAATTTTTGAACAAATCCTATATATGTGGCATGCTCATCTTATCATACCAGGGGTACATGCCATCAATATGCCTTTATATTGGTGATGTTAACAATAATCACTTGGTTAAGGTATGTCTGCTAGTTTTCTTCACTATAAAGTTACAATGTTTTCCTTTCCTTACACTGTCACTTAAAACCAAGTCACTAACTCTGGCCAACACTTAAGGAGAGAAGAATAAACTTTTATCTCCTAGGAGGAGTCAGTATCGAAGAAGTTGTAGACACATTTTGAAATCATCGCAATAATTAAAAAAATAATTTTGCAGTGAGATACTTCTGGGTCATACAAATACCCTATTTCTCCTTAAAATTTCACATGCTAATTTCAGCATTCCTCAGTATATCTTTCCTGT
Organism: Pteronotus mesoamericanus; assembly: GCF_021234165.1. Classification (NCBI taxonomy): domain Eukaryota; kingdom Metazoa; phylum Chordata; class Mammalia; order Chiroptera; family Mormoopidae; genus Pteronotus; species Pteronotus mesoamericanus. The sequence goes on from NW_026555109.1 coordinate 3,547,066, forward strand.
ACTAATTATAACTGCATTGTCCTGTGGACCACAGAAAGAGGTTCTATGCAAAGTAATCTCACAGGGTGATCTGATCATTAATTCCTAACTGGGCAGGTCATGGTGGTAGTCATGCTCCATTTACTAATTTCTTTAGTAAAAGGTTTTAAGCCAGTCCTGTTCATTGTTCTTTTTATTTTAGCTTTTTTTTTTTTTTTTGAGATAGGCTTGTAATGTTATGGATTTTCTTTTTTTTTTTTTAATAAGATTTTATTATTATTTTTATTTTTTTTAGAGAGGAACAGGAGGGAAAAAAGAGAAGGAGAGAAACACCAATGTGTGGGTGTCTCTCATGCTCCCACTACTGGGAACCTGGCCTGCAACCCAGGCATGTTCCCTAGATTGGGAATTGAACCAGTGACCCTTTGGTTCACAGGCAAACACTAAATCCACAGAGCCACACCAGCCAGAGCTGAATTTTCCGCTTAAGATTGCTTTCCTAGTGTTCCAAAGATTTTGGATTGTTGTGTTCTCATTTTCATTTGTTTCAAGATATGTTTTGATTTCTTCCTTTATCTCATTATATACTCCTTCATTGTTTAATACCATGTTATTTAGCTTCCGTGTCTTTGTGTGTTTTTCAGTGTTCTTCTTGTGACTGATTTTTAGTTTCACAGCATTGTGGTCAGAGAAGATGCTTGACATTATTTCAATCTTCTTAAATTTATTGAGACTTGTTTTGTGTTCTATCATGTAGTCTATCCTAGAAAACATTCCATGCACACTTAAAAAGTATGTATATTCTGGTGCTTTAGGGTGAAATGCTCTGAAGATATCAATTAAACCCATTTGATTTAGTATGTCTTTTAAGGCCTCTGTTTCCTTGTTGATTTTCTGTCAAGAAGACCTATCCACTGAAGTCAATGGAGTGTTAAAATCCTCAACTATGACTGTATTTCTGTAGATTTTTCCCTTTGTATGTCTGTCAAGATTTGCCTTACATATTTAGGTACTTCTCTCTTGAGTGCATAAATGTTTACTAGGTTTATATACTCTTCTCAGATTGCTTCCTTTATCATTTTGTAATATCCTTTGTCTCTTACTATAGCCTTGGTTTTAAAGTCTATTTTGTTGGATATAAGTATTGCTACTAAATCTTGGATTGTTTCCTTTATCATTATGTAATGTCCTTTTTTGTCTCTTACTATAGCCTTGTTTTTAAAGTCTAGTTTGTGGGATATAAGTATTTTTCTCTTTCCATTTTAATGAAATATCTTTTTCATTCCTTTACTTTTAGTCTGTGTGTATCTTTCAACATGAAATGCATATATATGGGTCTTTTTTTCTTATACATTCGGCTGCCATATGTCATTTGGTTGGAGCATTTAAGACAGTTATATTTAAGGTGATTATCGATAGTTACATATGTAGTACCATTTTATTGTTATACTATTTTCTTCTTCTTTTTTTCATCTTCTTCTTCTTAAAGCAAACCCCTTAAAATTTGTTTCAGTACTGATTTGGTGTTAACAAACTCTTTTAGCATTTTCTTATATGGGAAGTTCCTTAGTTCTCCTTCAATTTTACATGATGGTCTTGCGGGGTTAAGTAGCCTTGGTTTGTAGGTCCTTGTTTTTCATCACCTTGAATACTTCATGCCACTCTTTTGTGGCCTGAAATGTTTCTGTTGAATAATCAGATGACAGTCTAATTATTGCTCCTTTATATGTAACTACTTACTTTTCTTTTGCATCTTTTAGGATTCTCTTCTCGTCTTTAAGCTCTGTCATTTTAATTATGATGTGTCTTGGTGCAGGCTTCTTTCAGTTCAACTTGTTGGGGACTCTCTGAGGTTCCTGGACCTGTGTGTCTTTTTCCTTCACCAGATTAGGGAAGTTTTCAGTCAACATTTATTCAAATAAATTATTGATTCTTTGCTCACTCTCCTCTCCTTTTGCTATTCCCATGATGTAGATGTTGTTATGCTTCATGTTGTCCAAAATGTTTCTTAAGCTCTCCTCATTTAATTCTTTTTTTTCTTTTTGCTCCTCTGTCTGGGTGCTTACTTTTTACCTTGTCTTCCAAATCACTGATTTGATCCTCTGCTTCATCTAACCTGTTTATTCCTTCCAGTGTATTATTTATTTCAGATATTGCATTCTTTATATCTGACTGGTCCTTTTTTATGGTTTCTATGTCTTTTTTCATGCTGTTGAGTATCCTTATAATCACTACTCTAAACTCTCTGATAAATTGCTTTTCATCCATTTCATCTAGTTCTTCTTTTGGGGAATTATCTTGTTCTTTCACTTGGGATCTGTTTCTTTGTCTTCCCATTGTTGGGAACTGTCCTGCCTGGTTTCAGGAACTGTAGCTTTGCTGACAGGTGAGAGGGCCTCATTGCTGGAGCTAAGCAAGGAAGCCTTGGGAAAATAGGACACTGAGGAAATAAAACCTGCCCCCCTTGCAGGGACTCGGCCCCTGCCTCCCTCACATCACCCTGCTTGGCCCCAGAGGATGGCTGGTCAATGATGGGTAAGACCCCCTCGATGGCAGGGGCCACCTGAGACAGGCACAGTCACATAGGGGTCATTGGGGAAGGACTTGGGGGACATGGAGAAAGGGCAAAAGACCTTCACCCCTTGGCTTCGGTATGGTTGGAGTCCTCATTCTATCTGAAAGAAGTCTCCTTATCTCTTGGCTGTTCTGTTCTGCCTGCCTGGATCAGGCTTGAAACAATACTAGAGGCATCCCTACACTGGATTGGGTGGTTCCTGGGGGAAATCAGGCCTAGAAGTAAATTCCTTGAAGCATGCTTTGTTTTTCCATCGAAGCTATGCTAACTGGCTCATGCAGGGAAGGAAATTTACATTATTTACAGACCCTGATCCTAAACCATTTGGTGCTCTTATGTTTACTCATCTTGGACCCATGCAAATCAGTGTGTTCCTGCCCTTTGTCTTCCTCAAACATTACCTATTTTCTGTAAACATTAATACTTACATAATGAGATTACCTGTACATTCCTGCTACCTAGCCCTCATTGATAACACTTTTAATAAAAGCCATTTAACACAGGGGCTTGGGGCATTCTAGAAGGAATCACCACACTCTTTCCCTGGCAGACCAAGAAATGTCTGGAATGACTTATTTTATTTCCCAATCTGACAACCTGGAGTGGCTCTGAGGGACAGAGCCTGACTCCCCCTAATCCCATTTTGGCTGCTTCTTCGTATTTGTTTCTACGTATTAGGTAGATCTGCAAAGACTCTGGTGCAGTCCTTTGTCAGATGCTGCTTGTGACAGGCCCTGGGCAACCTGTTTGGAGCCATCAGTGATCCATAATTTTGGGCCTCCTCTGCTGGACCTGGGTATAGATAGAAAGAACTGGGCTGCACACTAAAGCTGGCTATAACAACAATGGGTCCAGGGGAGGGTCAGCTAAAATTTCTCAGAGATCCCAGAGAGCTGCCTCAGTTGTTAAGCTTAATCAATTATATAGCTTCAAGCTGTAGTAAGGAGCTTGGCTTAAGCTCGACAAGGTATGGCAGAGTAATTCCTGCAGGTGGGGCATTGGTTCCCCTCAGGTTGATGCCACTTGGAGGGGAGTGTTCTGCCTGAGAAAGATGACCTCTATGGAGAATGACTCAGCACATGGATCCTGGCAGCTGTTCCTTCAGTTCCCTCACCAGAGGCACCAGCCCCAGACTCTCCTAGTTCATCTCTAGTTCACTGAGCCTTTCTTCTGCTGGAGCACAGGGTAAGTGGCTGTCAACAAAATTTTGTGTGTTGGCCCTTTAAGGGGCTCTCTACATTTCTAGTCATCTCTCCCTGTGGGACAGAAACTCTGCTGTTTTTCACAGCCAGATGTTATCTGGGTTCCTTTTGTGGTTCTGGTCCTGTAGGCTAGGGAGATCAGCTTGGGGATTAGACCCCACACTTCTCAGGGGGAACCCCCACCCTGGCTGCTGAACTATCCCTCCAGAACTTTAGCTGCCACCTCTGGGAGTCCAACCAGCCCTCTCATTCCTCCTCTGCACTCCCTACCAGTCACGTTGTGGTAAAGTGGTTTCTTCTGTCTGTCTGTGTTTATAAGGCTTCTCTCCAGCTAGTGTTCAGTTGGTTATTCAGGATAATTTCTCTACAATTTAGTTGTAATTCCAGATTAGTCTGAGGAAGAAGTTAGTGTAGCCTCGACTTACTCCTCTGCTATCTTGGGTCCCATTTTTCTTATGCATCTAGGTTAACACACCTTTGAAATACCAGAAGTAATACCCCTTGAAGAGGAGGCTAGTATTTACATTCAAGAAAGTACATAATCTTGTTAACTATCCTGTGATCCAATCCCCACCTTGCTTTCTCCAATCCTCATTACATCCCCTCAATTTCAAACGCGTAAAAGAAGCTACACAACTGTTATTTTCTGAAGCATTTGAGATCTTGCTCTCTGGCATATATTGTCTGTTTGGGTCAAATAAACTCTTCTAAAAATTCAAAATTCTCTACAGATTTGGGCATTTCTTATATCAACAGTTCTAATGATGGTTTTATATTTCCCCCATTTATTCTTTATTTTTATTTTTCTGCATTTATGATTTGGAATTATTCTGTTAAGAAGAGTTCCCCTTTCTCCTACACTTTTTATTCAATAATTTATTTATACAAAAGTACGCATTTTGGTTATTTATAGTTTTATTTTTTTATTTTTTTAGTTATATTTTAATGATTATGCTATGACAGTTGTCCTGATATTTCACCCTGTGCCCCCTCCACTCAGCACCCCCCACTCCCTCAGGCAATCCCCAAACCATTGTTCATGTCCATAGTTCATACACGTAAGTTCTTTGGCTACTCCATTTCTGGTAATGTCTTTTACATCCCCATTGTTGTTCTGTAACTATCTATTTGTACTTCTGAATCCCCTCACTTCTTCACCCATTTTCTTACACACTCCTCCCATCTAATAATCATCAAAATGCTCTCTGTATCCATGACTCTGTCTCTGTTCTTTTCATTTGCTTAATTTGTTTTTTAGATTCAATTATTTTTTTTCCATTTTCTTTCTTTTTTTTTATTTTTTTAATTAATTTATTTACTTTTTAAATACATTTGTCTCTGCCTTCCCCCCACCTCTTTCCCTTGCCCCATCCCACCTTCCCTCCCTCAGCTCTTCCCCTTTGGTTTTGTCCATGAGTCCTTGCTATATGTTCCTTGACTTTCCCCTTCCCTTCCCTTTCCCTGCCCCCCCTTCCCTCTTGTCTCTGTTGATTTCTTTTCCTACATATCAATTATTGATAGATATGTATTTTTGCCATTTTAAGGTTCTTAGTTTTGATCTTCCTCTTTTTCATAGATAAGCCCCTTTAACATTGCATATAATAATGGTTTGGTGACAATGAACTCCTTTAGCTTTTTCTTGTCTTGGAAGGTCTTTATCTTCCCTTTGGTTCTAAATGATAGCTTTCCTGGGTAGAGCAATCATGGCTGAAGGCCCCTGCTTGTCATGACTTTGAATATAGGGTATAATCCAATAGTACTGCTATTTATTTTATTGCTCAAGTTGTTCCTGTTTTGGCCACTGGACACTCTTTCAATAGTATCCTCTACACTTTTAATACACCTTTATCTTGTTTCTTTTAAAGCTCTTCACTACTTTCTGGCTCCATAGAATACTTCAGTCTCATCTTATGTCCTCCCTAACTGAGCTCTAGAATTAGCCACTTTTAACAAATGTGTTTATTTATTTTATTGTATAATGGTATGTAAAAATGATAGTCTTAAGCACCAGCTTTTCTTGTTACATCCATCCATGTATCTATCTACATATATGAATATGAATATTTATTCATCCATGCATCAATGTATCTCTATACATCTGTATCTTTGTATTATCTACATATTTATTTATGTACCTACATATCTATGTATCTGTTGTATCTATCTTAAAATAAATAAAAATAAACTGAGTTTATACTGATATTCCTACTTCAATCTAGCACTACAGGATTTATTCTGGCATCTCCCCTTTACTTATTTGTAACTTCTTTCTCTGACAATGTGAAATACACTCTCATTATCTACAGTGAATTTCCTTATTTTTCCACCTTAATACCGATAACTAAGATGGTATTTATTATAAAATAAATATCACACTTTAAGTTAGAGGTACAAAAGACACATATTTTATACTGGAATCTCTACATTGGGGTCTTGAACTTAAGGGAACAGCTATGTTCTTTCCACTTAAGTAATTCCTTTTCAGGCAACAATCATGTATTTTCCAAGTATCATTCTTGAGCATGCTTGTGGTAGATTGTAGAATTGTTTAATTTTGTGTACTTTGATAAAAAGAACTTATTAGATGCACTAAGAAAATGCATATTTATCAACATATTTTATGCAAACAACAAGGAAATAGGGCTAACATCAAACAAAATAACATGCATATACATTTCTTGTTTCCTAGAAATAATGTCATTTTTTTAATATTAGAGTAAAAATTATTCAATAGAAAATGTCAGACAAGCCCCATTCCCCACTGTGCTCACTACTGAGCAAGTGCAGTGAGTAAAGTACAAGAAAAGGTCAATATGAAATCATTGTCTCTTAGGAACAGGGAAACAAAACTATGAATAAAGAAAAATAGACTTGTCACTGTTCTTAGATAAATTCCATAATTTTCTGACCACCTTTAGTTATTAAAAATCAATCTAGTGCCATCTGGTCTCATATCTGGTTTCTCTTCCAAACTTCTTCCCCACTGAGCTCAAAGTGTGAAATGTGGCCAAGAACTGGGGACATGGTCTCTTCTTTCAATGCTCCATAGCTCCTTTTATTCCTTTGTTAACAGGCTTAATTCACTTTATTTTTCTTGTATAAAATTATGTGGTGGCCACATATCTCCTCTTTTTTGTCTAGTTTCTCTAGAGTGTAACCCAGGGTTGAGAGTTAGGAGAAGAAAGGATCGTCTTAAGGAGCCAGACAAATTTCAGAGCGGCCCTTTTTGTGTTTGACCTGTTCAAAGCTGATGGCTTTGTGTATGTCTGACTCGCATTGTAAGGCAGTCAGAAATGTGAAATTGTGGCCTAAGAGTGTAATATGGACTAGCTGGACCAATCAGATAGTCTCTCTTTTGGGGGATAAAATGAGACAGAGAGAGTAGTGATTATTTGTAACAGAACCAAAAGTCAACATTTACATGGACAAAAACAGAGACATTATTTGTGTTACTCTAAGAGCAAAGCACGTGCAGTTATTGAATGTTGTTTTTGCTCAAGGTGCCAATACCAGTTTTCTTCCTGCTCTATACAATCTCATCCATATTTACAACTTCCACTATTATGCCAATACAGAGAACTTCACTAGAATAAAAGAATCAAAGAGGACACGGACTTGTCTGGTTTTTCCACTGACTTACCCCACGTACCTTGAATAGTGCTTGGCACATAGGAGGCACTGAACAAAAAATTAAGAATTACATTGAGTAATCATATTTATGTTTGTAGCCTGCCAGCCATCATCTTTAAACTCTAGACCTAAACATGCAACCAAATATTAAGCTTCTGTGCTCAGAGTCTCAAACTCACTGCAAACTCAACACACTCAACACTGAGTTGATGATCTTTTTATTCAAATACAGTTCTATGCTAATGTTTCCTGGTTCAGTAAATGTTGTCATTATTCATCCATGTAAACAAACTTGAAACCAAGAGTCATCCTTGAGACTCTATCCTTTATGTTCTTAAATTCAAATTATCACCAAGTCTCTGTTGATTTTACCTCCCAAATAGCTCTTTAATTCATCACTTTCTACCATATTAAAAGCCTTCAGTGACTTCTTACTAATCTTAGGTCAAAGGCAAAAAAAAAGCTCTTAACATGTTTTTCAAGCAATTTCAGGGTCTATACCCTGCTTACTTTTCCAGGCTCACTTTACACCACTTTAACTTTGGGCTTTCTGAATTATGCCTGGGGTAAATGCTTTTCCTTCTCAATGGAATGCTTGCCCCTTTCCATCTCTATCAACACCTCTGTGAAGTTCACTGCAATTTATTCTTCATAACTTAGCTCAAGTGTTTCTTTCTCCTTACTCACCTCCCTGACTCCTATCTGGGTCAAGGTCTTTTATTAAATTTTCACTCAGATGGTGTTGTTTTTCTAAAGAAAGTTAATCTCAATTTGGAAATATGTATAACTTGATTTGACTATTTGATTTATATCCAGCTTCTCCATTAGACCATAAGTTCAATGAGAGCAGAAATCTTCATTGTTTATTCTTGTCTCCTCAGTACATGGTCCAGTATATTGTACGTGGTAGGAACTCAAATGTTTGAAAAATTAATGAACAAGCAGATAGATAATAAAAAAGCTTGGGAAGAATGGAAAAGTATATCGAATTGTGAGACAATGAATTTCTATTGTTTTAAGCCACCCAGGTATTATATTTTTGTTGCAGTTCCTAAGAAACTATTTTGCCATGTATAATGTATATTTTCTACCCAAATTGTTGAGGGAAAAATAAGGATGTGCATTATACATGGGTAGTACTAATTCCATGTCTATATAAATGTTTTTAATTATTTTATTTATGCTCATGTGTGAAAAGTGTAACTCTAGAAAGCAATAATGATATCCATATGCAAAATAATACCCTGGAATACAATAATTGGTGTTGTCTCTAAATATAAATAAATAAAACTTGAATTAAAAATTAAAACAAAAGATTTTTTTCCTGAAAGTTTGGGTCAGAAACATGGGTGTGCATTATACACAGCAAAATATGGTAATTTTCCTTTTCAGAACATTGTTAGAAAAATGTTCTGTGTGAAACTTGAGACCAAAAGGAATAAATCAAGGCAATGACACTATCTGCAGTATACTCATGTTTCCTATTCAGGTACACATAGGGTAAAACTCACCTCCCTAACTCCTTATAACAAGTCAACACAGCTAAAAATCTTTTTACAATTCAGTGACTGTGAGAAGCTGCATAAGACTAAAAACCAACTGCACGCTTTTTTCTTAGAGCCATAACAATACAGTTTTGAAGTCCAGCCATTGCTAATACAATGAAAAAGGTTTACATGACATTGATATAACCTGGCAGCCAATGAAAGTGGACTGGAATATGTATGCATGAACAATGACTTCACTGTACTAGTCAATGGCGATGGTAGATGCTGTTGAGTGAGCATGTGTACTATGTGGCTGTCAAATTCAAAATGAATGAACAAGTAGAACAATGAATCTGCACCAAAGTTTTCATTAAGCTTGAACATTTCTCCTTGGAAACTATTTGGCCGCAACTATGGACAACTGGAGATTGGCAGCCTCATCACAACACACCCACTCATGCATTAAGTCTCATACAGAGTTTTTTGTGAAACATCAAATCACCCAGGTTACTCAGCTCCCCTACAGCCCAGATTTGGCACCCTGTGACTTCTGGCTTTACCCAAAACTAAAATCACCTTTGAAAGAGAAGATATTTCAGACCATTGATAAGATTCATGAAAATATGACTTGGCAGCTGATGGTGACTGGGAGAACTGTGTGAGGTCCCAAGGTGTCTCCTTTGAAGAGGACTGAGGCATCATTGTCCCGTGCACAATGTTTCTTGTATCATGTATCTTCTTCAATAAATGTCTCAGTTTCTCATAGTACAAGGCTAGATACCTTCTGGACAGACCCTGTTATTATTTTCCACATGAACAACTGTAAACCTACTTTTGCCCCACCCTGTGTATTCACATTTCCTTTATTCATTCATGTATCAATGGACATCTGGGTTGCTTCCACATCTTGGCTATTGAAAATAATGCTGAAATAAACATGGGTTTACACATATCTTTTCTAGATTCTGCTCTTAATTCTTTGGGATACATACCCACAAGAGGTATTGTTGAATCATATCTATTTTTCATTTTTTTTTTAGAAACTTCATACTATTTTACATTCCCATCAACACTGCACAAGTGTTTCAATTTCTCTACATCTTCTTCAACTTTTTTTCTGTTGATTTTGTCTTAACAGTGGCCATCCAATGGGTGAGATGTATTATCTCATTGTGGTTTTAATTTGTATTTCTCTAATGATTAATAATGTTGAGTGTCTTTTCATATGCTTCTTGGCCACCTATATACTCTTGGGAGAAATGAGCATTCAAATATTTTGCTGTCTTTTAAATTTAGTTGTTTTCATTATTGTTAAGTTGTAGGAATTCTTTATATATTCTGGATATTAACCCCTTAACAGATACATGATTTGCAAATACTTTCTACGATTTCATGAATTTCCTTTCACTCTGTTGGTTATTCCCTTTGATACACAAAGGTTTTTAAGTTTGCTAAAGTCCAATTTTTCTATTTTGCTTTAGTTGTCTATGCTTTTGGTGTCATAACCAAGAAATCAATGACACTTCCAATGCCATGAAGGTTTCCATAGTGTTTTCTTCTAGGAATTTTATATCTTTAGATATTATGTTAAGGTCTTTAATCCAGTTTGAGTTAATATTTTGCATATGGTGTAAGGTAAGGGTCCAATTTAATTTTTTTTGCATATGCACTTCTAGTTTTCCTTATATCATTAATTAAAAGAGATGGTCATTTACCTTTTGTGTGGTTTTGACACCCTGTCAAAGACTGACCATATATGCCAGTGTTCTGGGCTCTCTTTCTGCTCCATTTATCTATATGTCTGTCTACATTTCAGGACCATGCCATCTTGACTTCTGTAGCTTTGTTATGTTTTGAGATCAAGAAGTATGAGATATCTTTGTTTTATTTTTTAGGATTGTTTTGGCTGCTTGGGATCTCTTAAGATTCCATATGAATTTTAGAATTTCTTTCCTATAACTGCAAAATATACATTGAGATTTTGATAGAAGTTGCACTGATTTTGTAGATTGCTTTGGATAGTATGGACATTTTAACAATATTAAGTCTTCCAGTCCACAAACACAGAATGTCTTTTTATTTATTTTTGTCTCCTGTGATTTCTTTCATCAATGTTTTACAGTTTTCAGTGTAGTAGTCTTTCACCTCCTTAGTTAAGTTTATTTCTAAGTATTTTATTTTATTTTTTTATTCTTAATACTTATTAAGAATAAGTATTTTATTCTTTTCGATGTTATTGAAAATAGAATTGTTTTCTATGGTAACAATTTTTGACCTATCTGAAGTGTTTGAGATTGTTAACCAAAGCTTCCTTTTTGAAACACTTTTACCTTTTGGATTTGATGACAAACACATTCTAGGCTTTCTTCCTACCTCTTGGGCTTTGACTTCTCATTCACTTTTCAGGGTCTTTCTAATTGCTCTTGTGACTCTGGTAACCATTTTTTCCCTTTGTTAACTCATAATTTCTAAGACCTTATATCATTATCTGCATGTTGACTTTTGCTCCTCTCCAATATTTTTTTCAGTCCAGATATTACACCTAACCTTTAAACCATACATCTACCTGTAGACATCACTCTTAGATATCTCCCAGGCACCTATCTCATGAAAATATGAACAATATCCAACCCCTAAAAGAAAATAAATCCCATATTTATTGTCATAGCACACATAAAGCAATCTGGAAACCTGGGCAGCATCCCCATCTCCTGCCTTTTCTCATCTCTTACAACTAATTGGTCAACAAATCCTTTCCTCTCTTTTTCTTCCAATTTCGCAAGACTTTTATATTCTCTCATCTCTGTTTCCTTTTTTGAGGCTGTGGTTACTGTCTGCTCTATAAATTGTTTTTTGTATCTTTGGCCTAGGAGCTTTTCAGTTCATTTTACAGACTGAAGCTAGGATGTAGAAAAGATTATGTCACTCTTTGGCTTACATGCCATCAACACAATATCTAAATGCTTAGCACTGCTTACATTATTTCACCTGCTGGTCCCTGCTTATTTATCCAGCACACCATTTTCTCCCTTGTTCTATACTTGACCCACAGTAAATTTCTAGTGGCCTTTAAAAAATCACTGTATTTTTTTCCTAAGTAAAGTGCTTCTTGTTCCCTTTATCTTAAGTACCTCTCCTTATGCCACCTTCTTCCAGCTCCCTTCACCTGGATAGGTATTACTCAACCTTTAGATTTCAGGCTGTATCATAATTGTAAGAAACATCTCTGATTTCATAGTCTATGTTAGATGTGTCTTCTATGTCTTCCCCAAACCTCTTGTAGTATCTGTTTATTTGTCACTTTCTCCTACCAGCTCCTAAGCTATACAAAGGCAGGAACAATGTCTTGGATATCATTATGTCCTTTGTCAACACAATACATGATGCACAATATATGATGCACAATGCACAATATATGAGAATTAAGACCTCAGGATTATAGAATGGATAGTAATATACCAACCATAAAAATAATACTTCAGACAATCTCAGCCTCATGTTATTACATATTTGAATCATGTGACCCTCCTCCCTCACACCCCACACGCATTTCTGATTCATTAAGCCATATTCTGATTAGAATTTGGCTTCCAGTCTATACATTCACAGAGAGGGAATATATTAATTCACAAATCCAAGTGTCTCATTCACTCTGCTTTCTAGACATTTATTTCATAATGATTGAATGACTGGTTCTCTGATCAGGTAGTGTGGCATTTTTTGGTAAGGATACTGGTTTAGACTTTGAGAGCCCATGTCATCCCAATGTAGGAACTTACAAATTGTGTGAGTTTGGGCAAGGAATGTACTTCCCTGAATGTTAGCTTCTGTGTATTTAATATTCAGAATTCAATAATTTAATATAAAGTGCATTGCATAAAATAATTATCAGTCGGTAATATTTGTTATTATTGTAGCAGTTTCATCATTCTTTTTTATGTTACATTAATTTGAGTTCACTCAGGGAAGGCAGACAAAATACTAAGAATGATGAAAGCCAAACTTAAAACAGGTGATCACCACCAGTGCTTAGATGAATGGTGTATTCCTGCAACACCCTGTCTCTTTGCTATTCCCCTAAACCTGCAATGACTTTGATATAGGAGACAAGACAGAAATGAAAATATACGTTCCCAGGTAAAGCTAAAGAGAAATGTTAATCTGGAGCTCATATTTTATTTTATTAAATTTTTTACTCTTTTTTTATTTTATTTTTTCAAATACATTTGTCTCTGCCTACCCCCCACCACTTTCCCTTGCCCCCTCCTGCCTTCCCTCCCTCAGCTCTTCCCCTTTGGTTTTGTCCATGAGTCCTTGCTATATGTTCCTTGACTTTCCCCTTCCCTTCCTTTTCCCCGCCCTCCATCCCTCCTTCCCTCTTCTCTATGTTGATTTCTTTTCCTTTCAGTGTTGCTGGTCTTATTTTCCTTGCATCTTTTTATTGGTGGAGCTCATATTTTAAAAAGGACTAAAAGATTTTTATTGTTTTTTTTTTAAAAAGTCAATCAGTAAGATAGAGAAGCTCCCACCCCACCAATATGCAGAGGACATCATCCAAGGCCAAGTATTATCAAATTTGAACTGGGATTCAAATGAAACTTGATACAGAGCTGGGGAAACAAGTTTTAATCTCATAGCTTTGAATTTAATCTAAACAGACTATCTGTATTTCCCTTCTCAGGTTCTTTCCCTGAGGTTTTACTGTGTTTTTTTCCCCCTCATAGTTTAATGAATTTTATACTGCATCAAAGAAAATGCTTTGTATCTGTCTTGCATTGAATTTGCAAAAATCATTAAAGCTGCAAGAATCCTCTTCATTTTCAAAGTTTGCACAACTCCACCTACTTTCCCCAGTGTTATTCCTACACCAATGAACATCAAGGTTGTAACCTCTTCCTCCTGTTCAGGGGATATATTAAGTCAAGGGATTTTTTTAACCTCTATACAAACTGATTTGGCTTCTTGACAGCCAAGTTACACATTCACCAACAATCTCATTTTTAGTCAATATTCTGATCTTATGTATAAAACTATCATCTATCTATCTATCTATCATCAATCAATCAATCAATCAATCATCTATCATCTGCCATCTCCAGGTCCAGTATTGGGTTTTGGGGATGCTATAAAGGGAAGCATCATCTCTATTTAATTAGACATGAGGTCATGTAAACTATGGTTGTTATGAAATGATTGCTACTGCTATCTATTGTTACTAGGAATTGATTTCTTCTTATGTGCAACACACAGGAAATCAACAGATGATACTATTTTCATTATTTATTTTGAAGAGTGATAAAGGAAAAGTTACACCAGTGACCAATAAGTCACAATCCTGGTGATATCTTGGAGACGGGGATGTTGGGAATAGGTACTATGTCAGACCTTTCAAAATTTATCCCCAAGGAGCTCTTTTATTTTCCCTTCTGATCTTAATTTTTTCTCTCTATCAAAATACCTGTATTAAGTAATAAGTAATTTGGTATTGCTTCTTCTTCTTCTTTTTTTTTTTTTTTTTGAAAAGAAGGCGCAAATGAAGAGATGTCAGAGCTTTGGCATTAGGGAAGAAGAACTGCCACCTAGAATTTACAGATTTCCAGCTAAAATTATTAAAATTGGCATTTTAGTTAGCACATCTGTTACACTGGGTAAATACACAATTCCTGTTTGGCTCCTTGTAATGGTAAAAAAGGCTGCTTGCTCTATAGTTTCCCTTGAAAAACCCTAGATATCATCAGCCCCTGTTTGGAAACCACTGACTTAAAGGGCAAGGCGATGACCTCATAAAAAAATGGGAAAAATATATGTAGCACCATGTTTCTAGTTAAGGAGTATGTGATTCCATGATTCCACCAACAACTGATCAGTAGACAGTACTTGCCCTCGGGGAACTTCCTGAAATGTTCAGTGTCCTTTGACATTTGGCCACCTGGCTTAATCACTTTCCTGTTTCTGGATTTGGTCACATTCCTCCCAGGTTATCATGGTATTATAGTCATAATGCATACTCTTTTACTTAATTTCATATCTAAAATGTCTTTCTAGTTTACTTCTTTACTTATTTCTTTTCTATCAATCCAATTCCTTCACAGTACCTTTCAGCTTTCTCCTATGATCTCCCTTCTTCTCCATCTTCAAGGTCATGGTTCTTCCCCAAAATGTGAGAACTGATTTTCTCCTTATAATAGATCTGTTTAATGACTAATATTTAACTCCTCCAGGTACTGGTTTCTACTACTGTTAAAAAATGTCTATGAATCAACATTTATATTTTAACACAATTGTTTTTACCACAATCATAATACATATAGATTAAAAGTCTCTAGAGGCATGGCTAAAATGTTCATATGCTGCAGGCATATGATGTCTGTGCTTAAGGAGAATAATTGCTCCAGAAGGTCACTGAGAGAATAGGTACCTTGGGCAGCATCTGCCATTATGTGGAGTGAATGGTAAGCATTTTAGCTCTTAGCATTTGCATAAGTCCTAACTCCAGTGGCTCTGATTAGATCACTTGTTTTTCAAGGGGAAAACAAAGAACTATTTTGGATAATTTTAATGACTGGGTTTCTTAATTCTCCTCCATTCGTTGGAACACTGACCCTTACATCAACTGTTATTTCATGAATATAGTGACATCTTTTACATCTAAAATATCATTAATTATAAGTAGGTAATTAACAGTCCTGTGAATGATCTTCCATGTAAGGCATGACTTCTTTTTGGCATCTATACATCTTTAGCTCAACTCAATATAATGATGAAGTTAAGAGTCTGGGCTTTGGTCTAAATTGCCTGGATTCAAATTCTAACTCTGCCCCTTGTGAGCACTGATTACTCCACAAATGTTACTGTAGGCATAAGAACCTATAAATTAGTTGGTGGAAAGAGTAAAAGATGAAAAAAGTTTGAACTGAAGGGATGGACTTTGGAATACATAGTACTTTCTGGAATTTCAGACATTAAGAAAATCAAATACTTTTTTTTCCCCACATTTCTCCATGGGAATATATATTTAAATCCTTAAGGGCTCGGCCTGCACATGAAAAGCTAAACAAATATTTCAGGCAACATTTTTATTGGAGAGCTAATAGAAGCCATAAAAGACAGTCTAAAGTTTCAGGTAGCCAATCATTATGTGCATGTGTGCATGAAAGCAGGTGTGTGTGTGTGTGCGCGTGTGTGTGAGTGTATTCTTGAAATTATGTAAATGAACCTTACTTCAAAGGCCAACATCAAAGGAAATAAAGAAAACCATGGATATAAAAGATGATAAAATGGTTGAAAACTAGTGAAAACAAAATATACAAAAATGGAAGAGAGTAAACCAGGAACATTTTAGCTTACTGTAACAATATTTGGTTTATAGCAATTTAATGAGTTTCAAGTATGAATTTAATAGATGACTTCATTTTTTTTACACATTGGATTATTTGTTATTAATTAATTAATTTATTTTTGATCCAGCTTATACAAGAGCTGAAAACTTCAATTTACATTAATGACAGTGGGGATTTGTTTTTTATTTTTTAATTTACTTTTAACCATTATTTTTTTAATTGTATTTTTCCATTGTATTTGTATTTTCCCCTTATTGTATTGTATACAATTTTCCCCCTTATACTCCTCTCCCCACACAATCACTATCCTGTTGTCCATGTCCAAGAGACCTTTTTCCTTTTGCTCAGTCCTTCCATCCCCTAAACCCCTTCATAGCTGTCATCCTGCCCTATATCTATGAGTCTGTCTCTATTTTGCTTATTAGTTCAGTTTGTTCATTATATTCCACATATGAATGAAATCATATAGATTTGTCTTTCTCTGACTGGTTTATTTCACTTAGCATAATGTCCTCCATGTTCATCCATGCTGTCGCAAAAATGTAAAATTTTCTTTTTTACAGCTGAGTGCTATTCCATTGTGTATGGATAGCAGTATGGAGATACCTCAAAAAATTAAAAATGGATCTGCATTTTGATCCAGCTTGATTCCACTTCTGGGAATATATCCAAAGAAACCCAAAACACAAATTCAAAAGAACGTAAGCACCCCTATATTCATTGCAGTGTTATTTACAAGTGCCAAGATATGGAAGCAGCCCAAGTATCCATCAGTAGATAAGTGCATAAATAGATGAATTTAATATAAATGTAGTTTTAGTTCATTCATGGCTAAAACAATTCAGAAAGTACTAATAAAGTTGTATTTGCTGTTTTATTTATGATTGGGATTTTCAATGCTCAAATATCTCTACATATTCAAAGAAGATACTCCAAACTGTAGGCTAGCACAATTGGATAATCAGCTCTGATGTACAGAATTTCCAGAAGAACAAAACATCATTAATATTTAGTGAATGATTAAATAAAAAACACTTTAATAACTAATGCTATATACTCAAAGCAAAGCACCACATGGTTCATTTAAATGGGCACATTTACATAAATTTTTGTCCTTTAGTGACAACCCTTAGTTAAACATAGGTTTTGGAGATAAACAAGAATGATAAAATGGAACATCTAAAGTAACTCTCAGATATGCAAGCAACGAAGCAATTTAAATATATTATGCTTTTGCTTTGGTAAAAATAGGAAAGTGAGATGAAATTTGAAAATTATGAAGGTGTAGGGCCTCCTAGAATTCAGATAAGATTTGTGTTATAATCTTGGTTTTCTTCAGTAACATCCCTATTATTCTTGCAGTGTTGGCAAGGATAATCAGAGAATATCTTATCCAGTGTCTCTGTTTCCCACAAACTCTCTTTCTGACAGGGTCTATACTCTTTGATAGAGCCAGATATTCAAGCCAAGTATCCTTCATTTAACAGACACTATGAGAATGGTCGATCATACCTATAATGTTTCTTCTCTCAATATGATAACTTTCATACATTTTCATTTTCATTTTTTGGATATGATTTTATTGACATAAGATCAAATCTGTTTTCATAAATAACCGGGCACAGTTGATCATTTTTTTCTATTCCATTTCTTATTATCACCATGGGAATCCAGACTAAATTCTCCTTTAGTGTTTGTAGGTCAGGCAAGTTGATGCTTAATATTTTTATGATGATAAGAGTGTTATATATAATTATGCAAAATGGTAATTTGGCTCTGGAGCACTTCAATTTCAGACAGCTTTCATTTAATGGAAGAAAAAGAATGGTCTCCAAGTTCAATTTACTATACTATATCAATCTTACCTTTACTCATAATAATAATGTAAAAATGTTCCTAGGATATTCATAGAACAGTAAAGAATTTTCTTTGCTGATATAAAATAAAAGTTAAACAAAAATATTTTGCCAACTTAGACTGTCTTAATTTATTAAAACATTTTATTTTTGACTTGGAAACTCAAACTGCTTTAATGTTACCTGTATGCACACATTTTAAAGAATTCCCCATGCATTACTTACTTGTTTAAGCTTCTTTAGATCTTCATCAAGTTCTAAGTTGTCCAAAATAACAGCAACAAACAAACTCAGGAGGATCTATAAAATGGTTAAATAACAATGAAAAAACCCACATGCCATTAAGTATTAAAACACTACATATGATATAAAATATCTACCTGAAATATACACCATATAGAATGCATTAAATGAAAAACAGGCATGTAGTTGGGAATCACTGCATAGACATTTTAAGGTACTTTTCTCAAGTACATTGAAAGAAATGAATATGTTAACTGACATAAACTATATACATATTAATTTGCTTATGAAGTCAATTTAAAAATGTAAATTAAGAATAAAAATTATAACTCAATAACCCTACTCCTAAGACAATATCTGAAGAAAATTACCTGAAGTACTGATAAAAATTTTATTTACCAAGGTTCTTGATAGTTATTTGTAATAATGAAACACTGGAAATAATATCTAACCTTAAATAAGTAATTAATACAGTTAATAGAGATCTCTATTATAAAATCCACTCAACCATTAAAAATTCTCATTATGGTGGCTAGTCCTGCACAAGTCCTTCTGTTCACACTTTTGTGAGTCTCTGGAGTCCCCACCATGATGAGTATGGCTTGTTTGTGTAAGCAACAGATTACAGAAATTATCACATGTGATTTGCGAGGTTAGGTAAAAAGGGACATTGTGGCTTTCATTGTGCTTTCTCTTGGGTCACCCACTCTGGTGGAAGCCAGGTACCATACCTTGGAGACACTCAAGAGGCTCCATCCAGGGAGAGGCCCATGTGGTGATGAGCTGAGGCCTCCTGATAACAACCACCTTGAGTGACCCATCTTAGAAGAGGATACTCCAGCCTCAATAGAGCCCACAGCCTCAGCCAACAACTTAATTAGAAACTCATCAGAGGTTCTGAATTAGAAACACCAGCTAAACCTGTCTCAGATTCTTAACCTTTTGAAACTGCATGAGATATAAATGTTCATTCTGGTGTAAACTCTTAAATTGTTCATAACTTTTTATCTAGAAATAGATAATTAATTCACTCATAAATTTTAATTACTATTGAAAAAGTGCTTACATTATAATATTAAGTAAAAGTATATATGGTAGAAGTGCAAACATGTACACAAAGGAATAATAAAAAGGCTAGAAGGAGGTTCTTTAGAAATGTTAATGGTGCCTGTCTGAAAAATGGATTTTTCTCTTTTCTTTGTATTTTACCATATTTTTCAAGTAAAAAAGTCATGTGCTTCTTTTTGAGTAGGTAAATAAAATAAAAAAGAAAATAACAAAAATTCAATATTTTAAAAATGTTTTAATTTCTAGTCCCTTTTCAACTCTGAATTCTCTACAGTTCCACATTCATTTGGTAATTGCTTTTTTCCATTCCTAATTTATATTCTTCCTTTTAATTTCTCTCTTAACAAATTATTCCCATTTGTTAATATTATATAGCTAAGCTTTCTCCATGTTGAATTAGTCACCACCTCAACCTGTGCAGCTCTTGCTAAGGTCTCTGATTCACAGTAGCACTCTAGGTGTTAGTTTCTGCAGGCTGCTGCAACAAATTGCACAAGTTTAGTGGCCTAGAACAACATAAATGCATTCTATGACAGTTCTAGAGGTCAGAAATCCAAAATTAAGTTGTCAGATGGACATGCTCCTTCCAAAAGCTTTAGGGGAGGATCCTTCCTCTCCTCTTTCAGCTTCTGGCGGCACCAGGTGTTCCTTGGCTTGTGGCTGCATCACTCCAATCTCTGCCTCTGTCTTCACATGGCTTTCTCTTTCTCCCTGCATCTTGTCCTCATCTATCTCTTAAAGGACACTTCTCATTGGATTTAGGGCCCACCTGTGTAATCCAGGCTGATCTCATCTCAAGATCCTCAATTTAATTACATCTGAAAATACCCTTTTCCCAAATAAGGTCACAGTCAAAGGTTCTGGTATTAGAACATGGACATATCTTTTTGGGAGGCCTCCACTCAAACCCTTCCACTCTCCATCTGGTCTTTGGCTTGGGGCATTGTTCCTACAGTGGTGTTGTTCCTATACTTTGACTCTCAACTCTCAGGGATGTTTGGAAGTTCTACAATTCCAAGCAGAAAGTATGAGAGACTTGTTCTTAGGAGACCTCTCAGGCAGCTTCTCAACTCTGTCCAGGCTGCCCTTGTCCATGTGGGACCCCTAGCAATGTTATTTCCCCACCAAATTCAAACAAGAAGTGGGTACAAGACAAATCTTCAATGTCAAAGTACACTCTGGTTGGTACTAGTACTGTTGTCCCTGAGAGTGGCATGCCATACTACCACCCAAACATGCTTTGCCTCCCTGCCTCTTTCCCGAGCTTTCTGCCTCCTTCATGCTTCATCCCAGAAAACATTCTCCTTTTGTCTCAGGATACAGGAATGTGAAGGAAAATTGCAGTGGGGTTTCGGGGTGGAACACACAAATGTGAAAACTGACAAACAGAAGCTAAACCCAAGCAGAATATCACATATGTAGTTGTTGCTCTCCAAGCATTTATATTTCTGAGAGCCAGTTTGGACAAATGGGTCTGGTACATCTTCTGAACATTACTTATTTAAGATTGTGAGGCACTAAGTCCAATCCTGTGTTGTCAAGACAACAAAAAACCAAGGAAAAGAATGATTTTGCAGATAGAGAATTGTGAAAAGGCTTCCTAGTAATGAGCAAAAACAGGATTTTGGCAGCATGTGGCTAATTAGTGGCCTGGTGAGCAGCTAAGACCAGCCAACATGGCTGCCAGGGAGAAGGCTGAGACAGACTGGAGAGGTGGGAGAGGGTAGTTGTAATAATCACAAAGTGATGACATTAGTTTCTTCTCTGTTAATTATTTTCTTTCAGATTTTTTAATTGTTTTTCTTTTTAATACATGCAATGTAGTTATTTTAAACTGTATCACTGAAATGGTAACTGGACAGTGTAAAGTGAAGTTTGACAAGAAGTTATTAAATATACAACAATTTATTTATTTATTTTTTAAAGTACGTTTTATACATTCTTCTTAGAGAAAAGAGAAAAAAGCTACCCTCATAGCAGAAGGATAGAGAACTAGATGTGGGATGCTACCTGCACTTTCTCCTTGGCATGTAATTAAGAGTTTGATTTTCATGGTAGAATGACAGCAAGACTCAAAAAGGAAAGGCTTTGGTTTTGTTAGGAAAACCAAAAGTTTCCGAGGAAAACCAAGCCACTGCTGAAGTGGTTTTGCAGTTTGAAAACCCCAGGCTTACAGAATTGAGACAAGCTTTTGGGAAGAGTAGACTTATATAAGAGAAAGTTTAAAGTTACCTTTAAACCATCATTAAACCCTAGTTCATTTAACGAATATCCTTGAATGTTTAGTCATCACTGCTTAATTAACATGGCAATGTGATGATAAACCCAGAAACTATTTAAAAATATACATAGAGCTTAAGTTTCCTCCCAAAATTATTTGCACATGGACTTTAGTTTGATCTTTGTTGCCATGTTCCTGATGTGCAGGGCACTGTTATAAGGTGAGGACTTGGCACTCAGGGTGAGAGGTAACTGAAGTCTGGCTTTGTCTCTTTGGAATGGAGAAGGATGATAAAGGAGGGGCAGGGTTAGCCTGCTGATTGTGAGGAGGTGAGAATTATTTTGCAGTTCTTTTCTCAGACTCTAATAAGGTGGCAATAACCACTGTGATAAAGAAATTGAAGTGGAGGGTGGCAGTGTGGTTTCCATCATTTTTAATTTACACTGTCAATGAGACATTGTTTTTCTACAAAGCTAGTGCTGTGAGGAATTGGACTGGGGGTGTAGACTGAAGTGGATGATGGCTAATTCCCAGTGCATGGTGATAAAAGTCATGGGAGTAGGGGATGAATCCTTTTTCTGAAAGCAAAAACCATTCCTCAATTTCTATGTTTTACTCGTTTGTTTGTTCCATTTTTATAGAAACCTGAGGTAATGCTCGTTAATAATCTGAACTTATTACACTGATGTTTGAATCTTATTTTCATTCAATGTTTACCTACTTACAACTGCCACATGTGCAGTGTCAAAAGTTTTACCATAGCCATTAAATGTGATTCACAGGTTTATCATAATATATATTTAATTTTTATATTAAAATGTTATTAATATAATAAAGAAATTTTATAAGGACTTGCCATGTTGAATCAAAGAGCTTCATTATTTGAATGAAATACTTTTATACTTTGCCAGTTCTTTTTTTCTTTTTTAATTGTTCAAATACATTTATCGCCACCTTCCCACCACCACTTTCCTCCCCTCTCCTCCCTCCCTCCCTCAATCCTTTCCCACTGTGTATACTTTGCCAGTTCTAAATTGTGCAACCAACTTTCTCTGCTTTATTGTTTAATATTTAAATTTATACAATATTTAAGTTTGTAACATGGTATCGAATACTATATCACTATTTTTTTAATGCAATTTCTGGGGGAATAAAGACTAACAATATACCCCTTCATTTCTTCTCGAGCTTTGTTAAAGCACAAATGATACACACTTTCAACGGCAGTATTTCATTTGTGCAATGCTTTAAAAAAATTCATATGTAATATCATGCCTTGGCTACTTGCCACTTTTAACATGTCTCTAACATTCCATTATATGAATATGCTACAAAAAATATTTGTTCTCCTTGTAATATACTACTGATGTAATACAGTTGCTTCTTTATTTTATGATCGCTATTTAAACATGAATCACCAATGTCAATGAAAAAGTGGAGAATAAATATTAAAGTTTTCTGGGTATCAAATTCTTTATTTTTCTCAGATTATAATGCCCATTTGCAAGATATTTTTAGCATTGACAATGTATCCAGTGTGGAAAATGCCACACATCAGGTCTCCGGAAGCCTGGCAAGTATCCTTAGAATTTTTATGAATGACGTGGCAACATATTGGTGGGATGTTGCCCTTCAAGCTTAGTGGAATTCAAAGCATTCTTTTCCAGGTTTAATATGGCTCCTCCCTCAGTCTTAAGAGGTATTCAGCTACAACAAATCCTTATGACTCCTCTTTTTCTAACTACTTCTCTCATGCCTTACACACTTCTGAAAAAGCCAGATGCACCTGAGCTAAGGATTCACTAGTTATTCATCATGTTTTAAGTTTTATATGTTTTTTTTGCATTTATTCATAGTCCATTTCAGCAAAATTCAATAAACTACAGAAGTTGTATTTCTAGTTTCATTATTCCCTCCATTTTTGTTTGAGCATGAACATTCTGTCCAATGTACTCATTTTTGGGTTTTCATGATTAAGACTGATAAAAATTATGGTCTATTTTTATGAGGGCGGCCTTACCATTTTAGAATGTTTTCTTGACTGAGAATTTCTGTGTCTGTAGGTGCATATCCTATTTTGTATTCTCCTGATCTCTGAATATAGTTACCCCTGACCTTAGGTATCAGTCCCTTTTCAATGTCATTTCTTAAGTTTAATTTTACTATTTTCCTTTCCTTTTTCTATAGCTTAAAGATAGCCCTTTAGCTGAAATGTCAGCTTTAATCATATTTTTTCTCTACTATGAACTCTTACAAATTTCTATTTTTTAAGAATTATTTTCAAATATAAAATGGAAACACAGCAAGTACCTGGTCAACACCCCATATTCTTGCATTTTCTTTATTTTTTTTTCCTTCTTACCACTTATAATCACACTACCCTAAGCTGTCTTGCACCATGTGGTTGCAAACAATCTCATTTTTTATATAGGTCAACAGAAAGTCAAATGTAATCAGAGCACTGTAAAATAGGAAATGTTCAACACAGATGCACTTTTAAATAAATTCAATAAAATCAAATTATTTAATTTACACTTTGGAATGCCCATTGATGTCAGCAAAATATGACAACTCTCAGAAAGCTGCCAATGCAGACGCAAAAACAAGCGATTGCTGTGTTAATTTAAGCACTTCCAAGGTAACAGAAAGACCACCCACAATGGATTCTTAATTACAGTTCCTCTCTTTCAGTATTCACATCACAGGGCCTTCCTTTGAAACAATAATAAAGGGAAAAACACTGAGAATAAAGAAAAGAAAATAGAGTCTCTCAATTGGTTAAGGCTTCTACAGTCTTTAATCCCTAAATCACTGGCAAAAGTGAGGGAAAAGATGAATTTCACAAGCATTCAGAAAACTGAACCTAGGACAGAAATACAGAATTGTGTACCTGGCCTATGAGAGAGTAATTTTAAAGGGATTACAGATAATGGCTATGAATATGCATTTGCTAAACACTTAAACTTGATTTTCATTGTGAGGAAAATGGGTGCCCTCAGGGAGCAATGGAATAGCCTGCTGTTTTTTTATGCCAGACCAAACTGCGGTGAAACATTTTTTTTTCTTTTTTGCCACTTGATACATGCCTGTACCTAAGAAGACTAAATCAGGAACTCACTGCAGGTTGTGAGGCACCAATGGTCAGCCTGGATTAAAAACAGCATTTGTGTGTGTTCGTGTGACATTTTTTTTCATTCAGGTGGCAGTGCTTTGTAGTATTTTGCCAAAAGAAACATACAATTTTAAAAAAGTGCTCATTTTAAGAAAGTTCAAGGCCAAAGACAGGTTTATGGAATGGAGATTTTGAACTTATTAAATGTTCAGTTTTTAAGAGAGTGTGATATGTGTATATAATCACAGGCTTATCACATTCATGCACATATTTACATGTTGGTCCACAAACAAAGTCTGACAGCTTCACTGCTAATATTTTAAACTCTTATTTCAGATCAGGTAGAGCTGGAATGACTGGGAAGCTAATGTTTGTTATGTGGGCACTGATCACATAGCAATAATACTCACAGCTGTTTTATCACTTGTATCTTTAGGCCTTTAATCATAGGTTTTATTGGTTTGTTTGTATTTACTAGTACAATTTATGTACTTGTTCAATTTATGTACTAGTTATAGGCCCAAAAAGGACAGGTATTAAGCTGTTTCCCACTTTGGTTAGGATGTAGTTACTACTTACACATAATAGCTGAGATTTAGTAAAACTGCTGAATCAAATTGAGCTAACTTGGTAGAGCCCATTACAATGGTGGTCAGTCTGAGAATAAACAAGAACAGAAAAACAATTGCTAGTCATACTTTAAACAAAATATCAGTGAACTGGGGAAGTGTCTTCAGTCCCTAGATATTTTGTGTGGCATAGAAGTAACACTCTCAGTTTTAGTTTAGTTATAGAATGTTCTGTTTAACTGAATTAATTAGTTTTCATTTAAAAAATCATAAATTTAGATATCTGTGTAGCTGACTTTTTGCTTTAAGTTCATAATCAGAGACATCAACTAAATATCTCAAAACTAAAAATTTAGCATAATGTGTTTGAGAAAAGTCAAGATGAGTTTTCTTTAAACAGGGTATCTCATCGAAATTAAACTAGATATGAAGAGTAAGTTGAGATACATTAAAGAGCTAAAGATAAAAGGTAAAAATTTAAAATAATTAGAAGAAGATAGAGGAGACTGTTTTATTACTTCAGGGTGGGGAAGAGTATCTTAAGCATGAGTCCAAAATAAATACTGACCATAAGTGAACAATTGATAGTTTGACCACCTCAAAATATAATGTCAAAAGATATCACAAACTGTAATAACAAAATACCATCTAAGAAAGGACTTTTATATAGTAGTCAAGGGATTAATATCCAGAATGTATATATTACTCCAACAAATGAATTTAAAAATGACAAAACAGATTTTAGAAAAATAGGTAAAGCATATGATTCGGTGAGTCACAAAGAAGGTGGCCAATCAATACATGAAAGTGCTCCCTTATTAATAATTATGAAAATGCAAATATGCAAGTTCAGGAAAAATAAGCCCACCATTCAACTCACAAGATTGTCAAAATCTTAAAAGTCTAACAATATTAACTATAAGTGAGAACGAAGTTATAAGTGAGAATGAAAGCACACAAGGATTCTCAACTATTGTACTTGGGAGGATAAGTTAGTGCATCTTGTTTGCAGAACAAGTCCACAAATGAAAGGTGCAGAGAGTAAGTATTTTAGGCTTTGAGGGCCAATAGGCAACAGTTAGGATATTATATAGGTACTGAGCCATTTAAAAATGCACAAACCAGTCTTAGTTCACAGGCTATATAGATAAAGCCTGTGGATCAGATTTGGTACATGCTTACAGACCTGTGTTCCATTTGGACAGTGTTCATGATTCTACTTTCTGGCATATATTCTAGAGAAACTTTCATATAAGTAGATATAAAGTACAAATATTTTAGTTGCAACATTATAAAACAATCTAAATATTCACGGTAAAGGGAACTGATAAACAAATATGGCATATTCAGTCATATTTCATATAGTAATGACTATACATACCAAATTAGTTTTATCTGTATTAAGATAAAAAGGATTCAAAAACAATATTTAGTGAAAAACTTAAAATTATGTAGAGCTTGATACCACTTATTCTGAAAAGTGCTACTACTAATGATTTACAAGGAGGGAAACACATGCACAAATATAACATGGCCTCAGAATAGTATGTGGTCATCACAATGGAGAACTGTGTCCACCAGACATCTCCACCAGAGGTGGTCATCAGTGCACTGCAGCAGTGCTTCTCGAACTGAAGAGTCAATGTTAATGTTAAAACTGAATAGTATGAAATGTCAAAGGTAGATAATGACCTTAAATTAAAAACACTATATATTTTAAATGGATATATATATATATATATATATATATATATGAAACTACTGTATTTCATTGATTTTTAACATGCACATTTACTTTCACATTTTAAAAGCCCTGAAACTGGGATATACCTTATAATCTTCATTTTTAGTTTAGTTGTTGTTTTTTTGTTAAGGTCACACAAAGTAAGAGTCTTCTTTGAGTTGACAGTATGGTCTATCTGAAATATGATTTAAAACTGGAAGACAGGTTCATACCATATTTATCACAGTCATTATCTGAGAGACAATGAGCATTGTGTGGGGAAAAAAGAAGGGACAGAGAAATTTGTTCCAGGAAGAATCATAAATAATTTTTTTAAATAATCAATAATACTGTATAACTATAAATTGAAAACATCTATACTAACATAATAACATTTTAGCATTTATTAATATATAGCTTTAAATGCACACACCATCTTACTTAAAGGAACTCATAGTTGGCGATAGCTACAATCATCTGCTTGTTTTATGGCTAAAATATCCCCCAAAATATAAGCTCAACTCACATGGTTATGGCAGATTTGGACACTAGTTGTGGGAGATTATCATTCTCAATTTCAGATATAAGATGGTATAGATCAGGAAAGTTGTTTGATTCTTCCAAGTCATACATGTAATGACCAGCAGAGCTATAATCTGAATCTAGATTTTGAACTCCAACTCCATACTCTTGTACTGTACCATATTTACTAGACTGCCTTCATTGACTTCTCAATTCTCAATTGCTTTACAGGTTTGAAATAGAATTATGAGTAAAAGAACAATTCAATTTTCAGTTTTAACTAAAAGCTACCTTCTGAAAATAACAATGAAATTATAATAAGTGTTTTGAGCAGAAACTTAAATCTGTAGAATGAAAAAATGTAATTAGAAATGAGTTTGCAAGCTGTGTTCTGTGGATTCCTAAAGCTTCAGGTGAATCTCTGGAATCCTTGGGTGTGCTCCAGTGTTTCATAATCAGTGCCATATTTTTGGCCCAATAAGGAAAATTTAGACCACCCAAGAAGTCTTTGTACAATATTTATTATAATATTTTGTTATATTAGTAATCCCTATAGTTCACTTGAAAAAAATTCACTTTGCCAAATAATATTCTAAGCTAGATAGTTTTTCTTTCTGCTTTCATAATGTGTGAGTCTCTGACTTAAGGATCAAATCTATAACTGCATGTAAAAAATCTACAGCAAGGTTAGCAAACTATTATATTGTTTTAACAGAAAAACAATTAGATTATTTCTATACATCCATTATTTCAATCATATCTATCCTGCATTTAACTCATTATCAATACTCTTCCAGCTATTCCATAGCTTTAAAGAAATGTAAACACATAATAGGTGCCTAAAAAACATCAGTTAAATTCATGAGTAGGTGAGTTAATGATGAATGATTAAATGAATGACAGACACAGACTTAAAGGTCCTGGAAGGGAGTATGCAAAGACCTCAGGACCAAGTGTTTGTGAGCACCATCATAATCAGATTTGCCTCTGGAAGCCAGGCCTTCATTCACACTCCTCAGCGTTCTTTCCTTTTGTATATATTTTAAAAGTTACCTCATATGAAAGATGCCAAAATTATGTATTTGTGGTTCTCCTGTTTGAACCCAAGACTTTAAACCATATAACAGTGTATCCTCATATACTTTTTGATGAACACGTCTTAGTTTTGAAAACCTTTGCCTATAACAAATGCAACCTCTAATATAATATCTAGTTTCTCAAGCACTTGTTTGATTCATACTTATTTAGAACTGGAAGGGATTTTAGAGCGCATATGTAATTTGCTTTATTTTAGTAATTCTTGGAAAGAGGTTTTATTTGATGTAGACATTTTCAGTGACCACAGTAAGTTTCAGAATCTAGGGAAGTAGCAATAATAGTGGCAAGATAATAGGCTTTGAGAACAGGCAGACCTGAGAATACACTCTATGTGACATTGGGCAAATTATTTTAACTCCTCTAAATTTCAGTTTCATCATCTGTAAACTGACAATATTATGTGACTTGGTTGTTCCAAATATTAGTAATAAAATTGTGAAATATTTTACCTTTCAATAGTAGTAGCAGTTGTTTTTATTTCATGTGTTCCTAACAATTGGTAGCATTTTGGGTCCCTAACTTGGAGCTTTTAACATAAGAGTAGAGCTTAAGTTTGCTTCTTAAATATGCAACAATTTATTGCATAGAGATGTACATTTCACACTAAAAAGATGTGAGAATTATATCCCTTAATATGCCATGAACCCTTTCCACAACATTTTTCTTTTTAATAAAATTACGTTGAAGAGAAACCTCTGTGTGACAGAAGTCATTTTTTTCCTTGGATTTGGTATTCAGTTTTCATTGTGCTTCGAAAATATTTGCTGCTATATGTTTAATTTTTTTCCTATCTCTCTTTCCATTACACATAACACAAAAACACTGAGCTGATTCATAATTAACTGACTGTACCCTGAGTTCTCCAGTGTCTATCTTCAGTTTAATTACAGCAGTGAAGAAGATGAAGTGAAATTGAAGAGAGTATCTCTACAAAATTAAAAATAATAATAATAATATAATAACATAGTTCTGGTTTGATCCTTAGATCATTTAAGGTGTGAATGATTAGAGATGTTTAAATTGGTATGCAAATGTTAGATTTTTATTTTGTTTTGTCTTGTTTTCCCTCATTCAAACACTTGTACCTAATGGAGACAACTTCTTATTTACATCTGAAATCTAGTTTCTCGAGGAGTTCATTGATTCATAGAAACTGAGTATTGAAGGGATTTCATCCAACTAGAGTACTCTACATTGGTTCTTTGGCTCTCATTCTGAAATTGAAAGTAGGCCAAAAACCTGCTGATGCTCATCCCATTATGAATTCTAAGACATAATTGAAAGAAGTGTTAAACTCACCAGAGTGGCAAAAAGGTGATAGAGAATAAAATAGATGGCAACCACAGGTGCCCACATGTGTCCCACAGCATTTAGAGTTTGGTCCATTACGTCTACCCATCCTTCCTGGGTAAGGATCTGGAACATGGACATAAATGCCTACAGAGGAAAAGAATGGAGGTATTAAACACCATCTTTAGGCTTGCATGCAATTGAAAATTAGTATATGATGTTTGAGGACTTCGATCTCAATATTATTGATCTTTATCTGATTGCTCAGGGGAAGAACAGCTTTAATTCAACATTCAACAGGTGGGAAGTGGCTGAGAACTACAGATCATAAAAGCCTATCAGTGTGGAAAAGTAAAATAATTGTCCTGAATTAAAATTAGTCTTAGTGGTGGTAAGTACTGTTGAGAAAAATCAGAAAAATAGAATTCAGAATAGAAAAAGGCCTTAGCTTATTAGCCTTTCTTTCTTCTCCTGTAGAAAGGCTAGCTATTTAACATTTTCAATAGATTATTACATTTCTTTTTGCTGCTAAACACAACTTGATTTTATAATGAATTATATTTAATTATCTAAAGGAATGTGAGAATAGCCTTTTTACTCTTATAGTACCCATCTATCAAATTATTTATTATATTAAAAACATAAGACTCTTCTAAAAAGAAATATTTCTAAATAATATTGCCATGCCAAGCAACATAATAAAGACAAATATATTTAAAAATTTTTTTTTCAGAGCCCAGAGTCAAGACGATGGATGAAGCCAAGACTAAAAAATGCAGAGCATTCCAACAAAAGTCAGCTAAACCATAGGATTCATAGTCTCTGCAAGATATTTGGTTAGTTCTATTCTTGCATGTTTTTATTATTAATTATATGACCACAAATACATCTCCAATTCATCTACACTGTAGATATTAATGGTAGATAAATGCTACCTAATTAAAATGTATGATGATGTCTGGGAAAGTTGACAGTTGGAATCTACTGACTCTTTAAAAATATCTTTATAGGTCATAGTATGATGAAGACTTAGATTGAATGCTCAGGTATTGAGTTGCCAAGAAACAAAGTCCAGTATGATACAAAGATGAACTGATTCTAAGGTAAAAGCTCTGTTACATCGATTAGAATCTTAGAACCAAAAAGGACCTTAAGGATAATCTAATCTGACTCTTTCTTTTTGAAGATAAGAAAAATGAGGCTTAAGGGTGATAGGTGATTAGCTCAAACTTACTCTATTAATTTGTGCACTAACAGAGAAGTATTACTTAAGTGTTTTGACTCCAAAGTAAGTACTTTTTCAAGTATTGCTTCCTGTGTTCAGGGAAGTCTTGAATCTGCTACTTCCCAAGCCTACTCACACAGTGAGCTCTCTCACCATAGTTTCCTTTACTAGAGATAAATTTTTTTAGAAGATGTTCAGTGCCCAACATATAATAGACTCATTTGAACAAAGGAGAAGCTAATTGTTAAATGAATCTTGAAGTAGGAGATACATTCTTCCACTTAGCCTTTGTACATGTGTAAAAGACTTAACTTTTCCTTGAGTTAATTTTTTACAATCTCATCACTATGAAGTGTTTGCTCATAAAACTATTAACTACATTGGTATTGATATCTGAACATAGGATCACCAAGAACAAAATAATACTTTCCTTGCTAGGTGCCTACAAGAATGATAGCTTTCATTCATCATAAAAATGCTTCAGAGAATTTTCAACATATCATTCAACCTCACATGTGTGCCAGGACTAATCATTGAGGGCAATTTTTTCCCTGTGTTTTTTCTGTTGAATATTTATTATTAACAAAGGCAAGGGACACAAGTTCCAAAGATAATTCCCATGAAAATATCAGACTGCTGTGTTTTCTTCAATGGAGATGTCACGACTGTAAAAGTGTGTATTCTTCCAAAAGACTCAATAGCAATAAAGAGTCAAAACACCTACCAGTACAAAAGGAGTTTTACTGAACATGACTTTCTTTCTCCAAAAGTAACAGCAAAGTTTATGATTAAGCCCAACAGATTTAGTTTGGACACTCACACCAAAAATTCACGTGTACATTGCAGAAGCCTTAGGCACAAACCAATTTAATTTGTTTTCATCCACTGCATTTGCTTTCATGAACACTCACCTATTTTGGATTCAGTAAATGCTCTGGAACGTGGAGCTGTGGGATTGTAACCTGTTGTGATATAAGCAATGCAGTCAAGAACATTGGGGTTATTCTCTACTCTTTTCAAAGTCTCAGGAGAAAAAAAATCTCATTTCCACGCAGCTCAGCCACCAAAAAGGTCATACTGTGAGATGGTGTGAATTATATTTGAAAGCCAAGCTTTCTGTACAATGTGATTCATGTGTTTAAAGCTGCTTACATGAATAAACCAATGAAAGGGAATGTCGTGAAATACTTTTATTATAAGCTGAAAATTAATTTGTGTCCTGAAGGGTGCCTTGTCAGTTTTGCTGAGATTTTATCAGAAATTTAAATCCAAATGATTGTTTGAAGTTGTGGGCTAAGTACACTTATTGACATATTATTTGCATGACCTGTGTTCTTTGAAGAGCCTGCTTAGTTTATTTATTCAAACAGGGCTATTAATGGTTACTGAAGTTTTGATGTGTTTGGGATTAAAATGAGAGAGACATGATTTGTTCTCTTAAGAAATCTATAATAAGAATGGAAGAAAAAGATGGACATGACCAACTCTAAGAAAAGAAAAAGTAAAAAATATTGGTATAGGAGAAATATGGTAAAGTTATCCAAAAGCAAGTTAGAAGGGCCAATGTATTTCTTTTAGCTAAGTCAGAAACAGGTTTAGGAAAATAACAGCAATTGCCTTTCATGATGAAGATGAGTAGGATTTAAATGGTGGAGAAGATGTGAACAAAGTACTAGAGGAAGTTGTTTCTTTGAACTACTTTTCCCTTTGTTATGCTCTTTTCTTATTTTGCTGACTTTTTCTCACCTTATTAGCTTTTGCTAGCTCTTTATAAATTGAGAAGACTAACCTTGTACCTGTCATGTTTAATGGAGTTTTTCCTATCATTCATAGTATTTTTGGAAACATAAATTTTAAATTTATATGCGGTCTAATTTGCCATTCCTTTCATTTAAGGTGTTTTTATTTTGCTTAAAAAGATTTCTCACACTGAAAAATTATATAAATACACCCAGACTTTTTAAAATAGTTTACAGTTTACTCACTTTAATATTATGGGGTTGTGCTGGACACTGCTCTTCCAAACCCCGTAATGGCTGGCTGGCTAGAGGGTCCCTGGCCAGAAGGAATGTTTATTTCTTTGGAAATGGATTGAAATTCCCTCCTCATCTCCTTCTGGCAGTGGCTTCTTGTCCTGTGTGACTGCTTCCTGACCTTTTCTCTCTGCAAGTACACACTGAGGTAACGTAGTTTAGCCATGCGCCAAACTTTCACTGGGACCTCTTAAAGCAAATCTCAGACTCTGGGAGGTGTGGTCCTGCTTTGGCTTGGAGCTCCCTGTAATATGAATAATGAAGACTATGTCTGCTTTATCCAGTCCTCCTTGTGGATTTTTCGAAGGAGCAGTTGAGGCCCCCGGGCTCAACCTCCTGAATTACAATTATGCTTAACGTGTTGAACCAGAAATCATTGTTTAAATCGGTTTAAATCTTGAATTTATTTTGGTATAAGAAATGAAACAGAAATTAATATTATTTTTCTTTTCAATAGATGATCAGTTGATTTAGCACAATTTAATTGAAAAGCCTATGTTTTCTTCATAAATTTGAAATAACGCCTTTGTCATATATTGAATATTCCTTTGTTTTCACCAGTATTTCTAGTCTTTCTTTTCTTTTCCATAAATCTATTTCCATCTTCAAATTGCCTAAAATCAGAGATTTTAATAACTGGTCAGGTTACTAGCCCCTCCTCATAATTCTTTGTTCTCAGAATTATTTTATTTATATTAATGTTAACTTCCTCAAAACATCTTCTTTTATTCACTGAGATCACATTAATCTAAGAAAAATTGTTATGTGCTCAGATTATCTTCCAGTCTTGAAGAAAGGCATATCTTTTCATTTATTTTCTTTATTCATGAAACTGAACAAAGACCTCTTCTTATATAGTTTCTACTCATTTCTTGTTTAGCTTTTCAAAATTTTAATCAAGGTGATAGCACATAATTAAAATATTATAGAGTTAGGAAACCTGATGATGAGTTTCTCAAAGAATATAAAGCAATGAATAATAAACAGCGGTAGCATAAGCATTTCAGCCCCACTTCTCAGAGACCACCAGTTTTACCTATTTCTTTCACTTCTGGTGATGCTATCCATACCTCTAGTTAATATTACTTGACCTACTCACTTTAGACATAGACTTCTGCTATGATGTGTGAAGATTTAGTTCAGACACATCACTCCCTACTTCACTTGACCATACCCACATTTTGTACATGAATCTCTATTTCTATTCCATCAAACTTTGACAGAATTGCTTGCCATTGTACTATATAATATGAAGGTCTCAGCAGTGCTGTTTATCTCCTACCTTCCCCTTCTCTCCTTTCCATCTTTGGCCATGTGTTCAATTACTCAACGATATTTATATTTTGTTCTTCAGTCATAATAGAGTCTCCTGGGCTTGTCAGTATATTGATAATCAATACATTGATAGTCAATATGTTGACTATGAAAATAGTGCTGTTTAGCCCTGTAATGTTCTAAGACAACACTTCATCCTCCAGGGTGCCAATATTATGACATGTTTGGTACTAGAAGGTAAATTTTCAAGGTTAAATGAAATCCCCTTTCTTACTTTCCACTAATTGCTCAAAAGCTGGCCCAATTTATTTTATATGAACCATCATTTTGCTCTACAATTTTTAGCTTAATTTTGTTTTGTTTCTGCTGATATGTTCTAATTATTTTTCTCATATTGCATTGGGAGAAGAAATATATGCTTTCTTCCTTCTATCTTTAATAGCTTCCAGATTCTCATACATTTTGCCTGTTGTTTGGAATAAATTTCACTCTTCCTCTCCTACAAATGTTCCTCTTGGAGCCTTCAATTACCCAGAAACAATATGATTCTTGCTTTCATAGACTGGAGTCTTCTTACTATCTGTTTAAATTTAGATTAATTACTTTCTTGACCTGTTCCACAGTTGTCGAAATCTTCATTTTTAACTTTCTTACTGAGATCTTCTCTTCTCTCCAATATAGTGTCAGATAATGATTATAGAATCTCATCCCCTGTCATTAGAGTCATGTTATTTCAGTATGAAGAGAGGTATTTGCAGGAATAGACATATAGCTGAGATTGTGGGCAACCATATTTGAAATATCAGACTTCAGATATTTCTCCAATTCAGGTAAATTCTGGAAATCTTTATTGCTTCCAGAGCCAGTCAGTCCCAGGTATTGTTTCCTCTACTTCACCAGCTTCTCTCCAGCCATCATTTTCTCACTCCATTGAGGGTAAAAAAAAAAAAAAAAAAAAAAAAAAAAAAGCGTGATTTTATTGTTTTTTGTCCTCTGTGTTGTGTGTGAGGACAACTGGGGTTCTCCTTATCTCTCTCCCCTGAGGCTTCTTGTCCCCTCCTGTCTGCTCTTTTTTCTTTCCTCTTCATACTTTCATTATGTTAAATTTTTATTATAGGAGAGAATTAGTTTTCAGAAATTATGATTATATTTCTTTCACTCTCAAGCTTTGGAAAAATAAAAATGATGAGAAGCAGCAATTTACATTGCTTCTAGTAAAATGGGCTGAAACAAGTGACTCCCACACTTGAGGGGTTCCTGTTGTCTTTTTCCATGACTCTACATATGCTCACAGCCTGAGTCTCCTCAATTTGAAGGGTATGACTACATGCTTTATGATTTGCCTTTCCAAATTAATTTCTTCTCTATGTCTTCTTCTGGAAGACAGGCTTTAGGCATGAGTCTAGGGTTTATTCTTCCTCTATCTCTCTTTCCTAGTAACTGCTATTCAAAGATAATGGTATGAAATTGTGGCCCTTCTTTGTGTGGTTATTGCTAGTGTAACTTCTTCACTTGAAAATGAAGTATTTTACTAATTTCTATAGGTTTTAAGGACATATTTTACTGTTTTTGAAATGTTTCTTCTGTAATTTCACTTTATTTTGCCACTTTACCTCTTAAGTCTAAACCTAAGATATAAATAGAAGTAAACAACTTTGTTTACAAGTGCATTTTCTTTTTTGTTTTCTAATGACATGATCACATATAAAACAAAATTATCCAGGGCAGGCCCTTTTCATATGTTAGGTGCCTGGCTACAGGCAACTGAATCAGAAAAGAGCAGTGAAACTGAGAATCATTTCTTTACTTATGAGGTGATCTGGAAAAAACACTACCTCACCAATGAAGCACTAAATCAACCAAAAACATCTGTAATGAATTTCAAATGGAAGCTGTAGAAACAACAACAACAACAACAACAACAAACAACACATTGTTAGCTGTAGGAAATGGGGGTGAATAATAAGTGGAGATTGGCTATGCAATTGAGTAGGAGCAATGGAGGAGTCAATACAAAGTCAGAGTTATATGGGTATTGAAATTCCAAGGAAGCAAAACCTCTGGATGAACAGAAGTTACATGGGAAAGAAAATGCACTGACTAGAGAGACTGCACTGAAGTTCACTGAATGGAGGAGGTTTTGAAAAATAATAAACATGGTGAGCGTCATATTTCTTGGATATATGGGAACACTCAAATGGTGAAAACCAGAGTAAAGAGTAAAAGCCACAAGATAAAAGTAGGAGGAAGCAAGCACTTACAGGAATTATACAAGAGAAACCACATCTAAGAGCAGAGAACAAGGATTTTTGGGTCACTGAAAGGGCCTGAGCACTGCAGAATAGAGACACAAATACCATTGACAACCATTCTCAGCTTCCTTTGCTGGTTTTCCTTCAATTTCCTAACTTCTAAGTGTTGCAAAGCTTCAGGACTCAATCCTCAGATCCATTTCTTACCTCTCAACCCTCACTAACTAGTTGACCTCATCCACTATAATGCCTTTGAATACCATCTATATACTTATGATGCCCATATTTGTATGTCTAGCCTCATACAAATGCCCTGTATCAATTCCACATCTCCACTTGGATATCTAAGGGGAATCTCAAGCATTGCATGTCCCATATTAAACTCTTCATGCTTCACTCCTTAAACTTGTTCTTCTTGCACTCATTCCCATGTTGGAAAATGACCGATCCATTTTTCAAGTTAAAGATGTCTTTGGACCTTCTCTTTCCTTCAAATCCTACATCCAATATGTCAGGAAATCCTGGTAACTCCAACCCTGATTCTTTGCCTCATTTCCATATTTATCATCAATATTCATTGATTTTTCCCACTCACACAGCTAATAGTTTCTCCCTATACATTTTGGTGCTATACTTTCTGGCCATTCACCAAGATTGGGAGACTTGACTTAAAATTAGATCACCAAAGACAGAAGAAAGGGGGATGAACATGAAAGTATTTGCATGGCTTTTCTTTTATTTGAACTAACCCTTGGACGTCAGTCACAGGTGGGATGAACATCTCCTAGATCATGTTCCCACTGAGCTGCTGACAGACCTTGACATGATACTGGAGACAGAGGTAGGTTCATCAGTGACAGGACATCCTTTTTCTTTCTCAAGTCTTCAGGGATTCGTTTTTGACCACAAATCTCTTTCTGACAGATCTTAGGGTTAGAAGCAAGGATATTTTTCTATGCTGAAATAAACAGGCTAAAAGTGTTTATCCAGACCTTGCAAAGTAGTTCTTAAACTTTTAAAAATTATATTATAAACGTTCTTTGTTAATCTGATGATGCAATGAAGGTTTTGAGTTTTTAGTGTGCATGGATATCAGTTAAGGTTAAAAACAATTAGATATTTTTAAAAGTAGGATGGGTAAACATTGTAATTTTGGTTAATATATAGTGAGTGGAACATATAGTATAATTTTATTTGTAACTACATATCTAGGTATATTTTATGCACGTAAAAATGGTTGAAAACCTATATAATAAACTTGAAACAATAAAATAAGAAAGACTGAGGAGCCTTTAAACTCCTAGATGCTGTGAGAGCTTCCCTGAGGTTAACATTTTTAAAACTTTAAACTAAAACCTTATTTTTTTATTAGAAGCAATATTTAGTATTACAGGAGAAAGAAATCAGTAACTATGGATAACCAAGACAAAAGGGAACATTGAAGGCACCCACAAGCGCTTGCTCTGCAGGGGCCCAGTGAAGGGAAACAGTTCCTCCAGGGCAGAAGGCGATTTTTTCCTTGCTTTATGTGACATTTCAAAACCAATTATCATCGACCTTGTGTGGTTGTTACCAGGGTCTGGGG
Source organism: Pteronotus mesoamericanus (assembly GCF_021234165.1). Taxonomy (NCBI): domain Eukaryota; kingdom Metazoa; phylum Chordata; class Mammalia; order Chiroptera; family Mormoopidae; genus Pteronotus; species Pteronotus mesoamericanus. The sequence continues at coordinate 3,585,351 of NW_026555109.1, forward strand.
CTCAGTGCTGCCCACCCATGCCCAGAGTGGGTGCTGCAGCTGCGCGGTGCGAGTGAAAGCAACTATTGCCAGAAGCTGGGAGTGACAGGCGCTGTAAAGGGGAGGATGCGACCCCAACGTTGCCACCAACACTGAACTCAGCTCGCTGACCACTGTCTGGAGTCAGCTGAAATCCTCAGACCCAAGACAGTGAAGAAGCATCAAAAGTGGTTTTGGAGAGAGAGAAGATGGTGGAGGAGCGAATGGGAGTCACGCTGACCTCCTACCAAAACCAAACTGGAATTGCAACTAAATAATGGAGTAATCACTTGGAAAGCAGTGGAGCGATAGTGGGAGAGGAGCCTTGGTGCCACGGACAGTGGGTTCTACTCTCACACATCCCAATGGGTGAGAAGTGCGGTGGAGGCTCGAGAGGGTGGGCTGGGTGCCCACGGGCACTGGCACCAGAGGGACATTGAAATGGCCAGTTAGCTTCCCCTGAGAAGTACGGGCTCTGAATCATAAACAGGGACCCCTAAACTACAGCACCTAAAGCCAAGAAAATACAGACAAAACGCAACCCCAAAAAGCTTAGGGGCGCTCTCTGCCAGAGAGAAGTGGCTGGGGATGCAAAGAGACATTTAAAGGGCAAACACAAAAGTTGCAGTGACAGCCACCCTCCTTGATCTCTGGGTAGAGGTGGCAGCAGGGTGGGCTGGTGCCTGGGAAAAGACTGGTGAGGAAAACTTTGTGAAGAGCACTGACACAGCGGCCGATGGAGCCCAGGTGATGGCGCGCCTCCCACTCTGCAGATACCATCTCGCTCAGGCATAAGGGAATCAATCAACCTGCCTTTTGTGTGCTCCGCACACAGCTTGTAAGCGTATGAGCTGTGGGGCTGAGTGCAGACTGGCTGGCAGAGCCTTGAGGAGAGACTGGAGAGGGAGGAGTTGGGGAAAGAACTGGAGGAGGAACTGGGGAGTCCCGACTACCTCCGCGTTCTGTAGTCTCCATTGTGGGCTGGAAAGGCGTGCCCCCAAAGAGGCAGAAGCAGGGCACGCATGAACCAGACTGCCTGCGATTGAAACGCTGTCCGCACAGGGGGTGGATCCTTGGCCGAAGCGGTCACAAAACTGCCCAGAGAGCCCTGAGGAGAGACTGGACTGAGGCATTGGGGAAAGAACAGGAGGAGGAACCGGGGAGTTCCGACTCCTTCGCCATAGTCTCCATTCTGCGGGAAGAGGCTACACCCCCAAAGAGCCAAAAGCCGAAAAGCACACATAGACACCCACAAAACACCCAGGGCAAGCGCGCACACTTGAGCCGAGTGACCAGCGAGGGTTGGCGAGCGTGTGTGTGACCCTCGTGGGCTGGCAAACGCTTGCAACGGCCAGGAAGGCCTCCCACAGATTGGCACCCATACGGCCTGCGAGGGAGTGCACAGAGCAGCAAGGGCAGGTGTAAATTGACCCACCCGCCCGCAATTACAGAGCGGCCAACAAAATTAGTAGAGCTACCCAGAGTCCCTGGAGGAGAGACCAGAGACAGGATTAACCTGAGAGTCCTGGAGCTGACTTCCTCCCATTTCCCTAGTCCCCATTTGGCGAGGGCAAACAACGCACCCAAAGAGCCAAAAGCGGGGAAAATACACAATAGAAGACCCTACACTGACCAGTGCCACAGAGCTCGCCAGCCAGCGGGGCCAGATGAGTATGGGAGGTCACGAAAAAGCCCCCTGGTATGGGGCAAGCATATGCGAGCCCAGGCAGGCGGGGGATCCTGCCGCTCTGGGAGCGCACTCAAGGAGCCCTCGTGAGAGTGCAGAGAGATCCCAAAAAATAGCTCAGCCCTGACCGAAGGGGTCACAGAACTGCTCCAAGCAGGAGTCAGACACAGGCATTAGACTTCTGGAAGGCTCAAACAAACAACCCAAGGCCCTATAGGGTCAACAACGGACATGATCAGAGGCAGGCCCAGAAGGAAAAGTAAAGGACAAAAATACTTAACAGACTCTCACAAAAATGGAAAGAAAAAGAAGTTCCCCCCAAATGAGTGGAAAACAGGAATTCCCACAGAGAAAGCTAAATGAAATAGAGGCAAGGGAACTATCAGATACTGAATTCAAAACAATGGTTCTAAGGAAGCTCAATGAGCTCAGCCAGCTCAAAGAGAACTATGAGAAACTGCAGAGAAACTATCAGGATCTTACAGCAAACTATATCAGCCTGGAAAAGGACATAGAAACTATTAAGAAGACACAAGAGGATATGAAGAATACCATTTCTGAATTGAAGAACACAGTAGAAGGAATCCAAAGCAGGCTGAATGAAGCCGAGTATCAAATCAGTGAGATGGAGGGCAAGGTACAAAGAAGGTCTCAGAAAGAACAAGAAATAGATAAACGGCTCAAAAAGAATGAAGAGGCATTGAGGGAAATGCAGGACAACCTGAAACACAATAATATCCATATAATAGGGATACCAGAAGGAGAAGAAGAGGACCAAGGGATAGAGAACCTCCTTGAAAAAGTAATGATGGAAAATTTCCCTAATTTGAGGAGAGAAAGGCTCTCATGGATCCAGGAGGCACAGAGGACCCCACTCAAGATGGTCTCAAGGAGGTCCACTGCAAGACACATAATCATTAAAATGGCAAATGTCAAAGACAAAAAGAGAATCATCAAGGCAGCAAGGGAGCAGGAGAAAGTAACATACAAGGGGACCCCGATACGCCTAGGAGCTGACTTCTCAACAGAAACACTACAAGCCAGAAGGGAATGCCAACAAATATTCCAAGCCATGAAAAGCAAGGGCCTACAGCCAAGGCTGCTCTACCCAGCTAGGCTCTCCATTAAAATAGAAGGGGAAATACCGAGTTTCCCAGACAAGAGAAGACTAAAAGAATACATCTCTACCAAACCAGCACTCCAAGATATGCTAAGGGGACTGGTTTAAGCAGATGAAGGAAAAGAATGAGAGAGAGAGGAACACAGGTACAAAGAGAAAAGATGAGTAAGTTTCTATCAGTAATATCTCTCAATGTGAATGGACTAAATGCCCCAATATAAAGACAAAGGGTAGCTGAATGGATAAGAAAACATGACCCACACATATGCTGCCTACAAGAGACCCACCTCAGAACAAGAGACCTGCACAGATTGAAAGGAAAGGGATGGAAAAAAAATATTCCAAGCAAATGGGCATGAGAAAAAGGCCGGGGTTGCCATACTTGTATCAGACAAAGTAGATTTCAAAACAAAGGCCATAAAAAGAGACCCAGAGGGGCACTTTATCATACTTAAAGGAAGAATCTATCAAGAAGACATCAACATTGTACATTTATATGCTCCCAATATTGGAGCCCCCAAGTTTATAAGGAAATTGTTGGATGACTTCAAAAAAGATATAGACAGCAACACACTGATGGTAGGGGATTTCAACACCCCACTGTCAAAAATGGACAGATCTTCCAAACAAAATATTAATAAACATATTGTGGCGTTGAATTACACACTGAATCAAAGAGACTTAACTGACATATATAGAACCTTAGTCCCAAAGAAGCAAAATACACATTCTTTCCAAATGCTCATGGCAGTTTTTGAAAGATAGACCATAGCAATACAGGCTTACCTAAAAAAGATAGACACATTCAATAAAAGACCTAACAGTACAACTTCAACAGCTGGAGAAACAACAACAAATAAATCCCAGAGCAAGTAGAAGGAAGGAAATAGTCAAGATTAGAGCAGAACTGAATGACATAGAGACAAAAAAGAACAATTCAGAAGATCAACCAATCCAGAAGCTGGTTCTCTGGAAAGATAAATAAAATTGACAAGCCTTTAAGCAGACTCATCCAGAAAAGAAGGGAGAGGACCCAAATAAATAATATCAGAAATGAAAGAGGAGAAATAACAACTGATACCACAGAAATACAAATGATCATCAGAAACTATTATGAACAATTCTATGCCAAGAAATTTGAAAATCTTGATGAAATGGACAAAGTTTTAGAAAAGTATATTCTTCCAACACTGAAGGAGGAAGAAACAGAAAGCTTGAACAGACTGATAACAGCTGGGGAAATTGAAGCAGTAATCAAGAAACTCCCAGCACACAAAAGCCCAGGGCCGGACGGTTTCATAGGAGAATTTTACAAAACATTTAAGGAAGAGCTAACCCCTGTCCTTCTCAGACTATTCCAAAAACTCCAAGAGGAGGGAAGACTCCCAGACTCTTTCTATGAGGCCAGCATCACCCTGATCCCAAAACCAGATAAAGACCCTACAAAGAAAGAAAACTACAGGCCAATTTCACTGATGAACATAGATGCTAAAATCCTCCACAAAATAGTGGCAAACCGCATCCAGCAATACATTAAAAAGATTATCCACCACGATCAAGTGGGATTCATCCCAGGCATGCAGGGATGGTTCAATATACACAAATCAGTAAACATGATACATCACATAAATAAAAGAAAAGACAAAAACCACATGATCATCTCGATAGATGCAGAAAAAGCATTTGATAAGATACAGCACCCATTTATGATCAAAACACTCAGCAAAATGGGAATAAATGGGGCATTCCTCAACATAATAAAGGCCATATATGAAAAACCTACAGCCAATATCATACTCAATGGGCAAAAACTGAAAGCTTTCCCACTAAGATCGGGAACACTACAAGGATGTCCACTCTCACCGCTTCTTTTCAACATTGTATTGGAAGTCCTCGCCACAGCGGTCAGACAAGAGAAAGAGATAAAAGGCATCCAAATAGGAAAGAAGGAAGTAAAGCTATCATTGTTTGCAGATGACATGATAGTGTATATAGAGAACCCTGTAGACTCTACTGAAAAACTCCTCAACCTTATAAGTGCATTTGGCAAAACAGCAGGATACAAAGTCAACATTCAGAAATCAAAGGCATTTTTGTACACCAGCAATTCAGTAGAAGAAGAAGAAATCAGAGAAAATATACCATTCGATATAGCAAAAAGGAAAATCAAGTACCTAGGCATAAATTTAACCAAAGACGTAAAAGACCTGTACGCAGAAAACTATACGACAATGAAAAAAGAAATGGAGGAAAACACAAATAAATGGAAGCATATGCCGTGCTCCTGGATTGGAAGAATTAATATCATCAAAATGTCCATACTACCCAAAGCAATTTATAGATTCAACGCAATCCCTATTAAGATACCTATGATGTATTTCACAGAAATAGAACAGACATTTCAAAAATTTATATGGAACCATAAACGACCTCGAATAGCCGCAGCAATTATGAGAAAGAAACACAAAGTAGGAGGGATCACAATACCAGACATCAAACTCTACTACAAAGCCACTATACTCAAAACAATCTGGTTCTGGCACAAGAACAGACGCATAGATCAATGGAACAGAATAGAAAGCCCAGAAATAAGCCCTGGTCTCTATAGATATCTAATATTTGACAAAGGGGGCAGAAGCATAAAATGGAGCAATAATAGCCTCTTCAACAAATGGGGTTGGGAGAGCTGGACGGCTACATGCAAAAAGTTGAAATTGGATCATCAGCTGACACCATACACAAAAATAAACTCAAGATGGATAAAAGACTTAAATATAAGTCGCAACACCATCCAAGTCCTAGAGGAGAACATTGGCAGGAAACAGATATCCCAGGGAGCAATTTTTTCACTGATATGTCTCCTAAAGCAAGGGACATAAAGGAAAGAATAAACAAGTGGGACCTCATCAAAATAAGAATCTTCTGCATGGCAAAAGAAAACATCAGCAAAATGAAAAGGGAGCCAACCCTATGGGAAAATATATTCGCTAATGATACATCAGATAGAGGTTTGCTCTCCAAGATATATAAAGAACTCACTCGACTCCACTCCAAGAAGACAAATGATCCAATCAAAAAATGGGCAAAGGACCTGGGCAGATGCTTTTCCAAGGAGGAGATACAGAGGGCCCAGAGGCATTTGAAAGGATGCTCAGCATCACTAGCCATCAGAGAAATGCAGATCAAAACCACCATGAGGTACCACCTCACACCAGTCAGAATGGCCATCATAAACAGATCCACAAACAACAGGTGCTGGTGAGGCTGTGGAGAAAAGGGAACCCTAGTCCACTGTTGGGAATGCAGACTGGTGCAGCCTCTATGGAAAGCAGTGTGGAATTTCCTCAAAAAGCTGACAATGGAACTGCCTTTTGATCCAGTGATTCCCCTGCTGGGACTATACCCTAAGAACACCAAAATGCCAATACAAAAGAACCTATGGACCCCAATGTTCATAGCAGCACAATTTACAATAGCCAAGTGTTGGAAGCAACCTAAATGCCCATCAGTAGATGACTGGATCAAAAAATTAGGGTACATATACACAATGGAATACAATGCAGCAGAGAGAAAAAAAGAACTACTTACATTTGCGAGAGCATGGATGGAACTGGAGAGCATCATGCTAAGCGAAGTAAGCCAGGGGGCGAAAGAAAAATACCATAGGATCTCACCTATAAGCAGAACCTAAGCAACAATACAAAGATCCAAGGAAAATATGACCAATAACACTGAAAGGAAAAGAAATCAACAGAGACAAGAGGGAAGGGGGGGCAGGGAAAGGGAAGGGAAGGGGAAAGTCAAGGAACATATAGCAAGGACTCATGGACAAAACCAAAGGGGAAGAGCTCAGGGAGTGAAGGAGCGAGGGGGCAAGGGAAAGTCGTGGGGGGGAGGCAGATAGCAATGAATTTAAAAATAAATAAATAAATAAATAAATAAGAAAGACTGAGGAACTAGGAAAGGGGATAAGTATTCTTATTGAACTTTTCAAAGTAAAAGCGTTATCAAGATATATTCTATATATCATAACATTTACCTTTTAAAGTGTACAGTTAAATGGTTTTTAGTTTATTCACAGCGTTGTGCAACTATTCCCACTAACTTAAGAACATTTTCATCATTTCCCTCCAAAACTTTTTGCCCATTAGCAGTTACTCCCCATTCCTCTCTCTTCTAGCTTTTGGCAACCAAAAACATACTTTCTGTCTCTATGGATTTGCCTATTCTAGGCATTTTCTATAAATGGAATCTTGCAATGTGTGACCAGGGTTCATCTATGTTGTAGTATGTACCAGCCTTTCATTACTTTTTGTTACCATGTAATATTCTATTTTATGGATATCTTGCATTTTAGCTATTCATTAGTTCATAAAAATTTGGGTTGTTTTTGCTTTTTGCTTAATATGAATAATGCTTCTATGAACATTCCTGTACAGGTTTTAATGTAAAGCTGCTTTTGTAAATTGCTTTTTATTCAATGTGTTTTTACTGTTTGTATTAAAATACATGTAAGACATACAGAATCATAGAAATAGAGATCAAAGGGGAGTGGGAGGGGGGAAGAATGGCAGAAAAGGTACAGAGAATAAGCAGCATAAATAGTAGGTACAAAATAGGCAGAGGGAGGTTAAGAATAGTACAGGAAATAGAGAAGCTAAAGATCTTATATATACGACCCATAGACATGAACTAGAGGGGCGGAATGTTATGGGGAGGGACGGTGCAGGGCAGAGGGGAATAGAGGAGAGGAAAAAAGGGACAATTGTAATAGCATAATCAACAAAATATATGTTAAAAATTGGGAGGGTGGGGGAGGGGGAAGGGGAAAGTGGAGGGGGAAGGCGGAGACAAATGTATTTGAAAAAAATAATTAATTAAAAAATACATGTAAATGTTTTTTCTTTAAGTCAAACATAAGCTTTATTTTTTAAATCTACTTGTACAGTATTACTGTTATCATTAATGTTACATCATTCAATAATTTCTCATTATATATATTTACTTTTATTTTTTTAGACCCCTCCTCACCCTTTCTCTTACATTTAAAAAAAATGTTCTTATTGTTCAAGTACATTTGTCTCCATTTTCCCCCCACCACTTTCCACTGCCCCAGCTACCCCCACCTCCCTCCCTCAATCTTTCTCCACTTTGGCTTTGTCCATGGGTCCTTTATACATGTTCCTTGACTTGACCCTTCCTCTTTTTTTCCCTGTTACCCCACTCCCTCCCTGCCTGTGGTTACTGTCAATTTGTTTTTTTCTTTCAATGTTGCTGGTTATATTTTTCTTGTTTATTTGTTTTGTCGATTAGGTTCTAAAAGGGGTATTAGTCTTTTACCACCTGGCTTATTTTGCTTAGCATTATACTCTCTAGTTCCATCCATGCTGTTGCAAAGGGTAGGAGTTCCTTCTTTCTCTCTTCTGCGTACTATTCCATTGTGTAAATGTACCTTAGTTTTTTGATCCACTCATTTACTGATGGGCAGTTAGGTTGCTTTCCACAATTGGCTATTGCAAATTGTGCTGCTATGAACATTGGGATGCATAGGTTCTTTTGAATTGGTGTTTTGGGATTCTTAGGGTATAATCCCAGCAGTGGAATAGCCAGGTCAAAAGGCAGCTCCATTTCTAGCTTTTTGAGGAAATTCCACACTGTTTTCCACAGTGGCTGCACCAGTCTCCATTCCCAAAAACAGTGTACTAGGGTTCCCTTTTCTCCACAACTTCACCAGCACTTGTTGTTTGCTCATTTGTTTATGATGGCTATTCTGACCAGTGTGAAGTGGTATCTTACTGTGGTTTTAATTTGCATCTTTTTGATGGCTAGTGATGCTGAGAATTCTTTCATATTTCCCTGGGCCCTGTGTATGCCCTCCTTGGAGACATGTCTGTTCAAGTCTTTTTCCCATTTTTTCATTAGATTGCTTGTTTTTCTGGAGTGGAGTCATATGAGTTCTTTATATATTTTGGAGACCAAACTCTTGTCTGAGATATCATTGGCAAATATATATATTTTTTTTGATGATAGTTAGTTCCCTTTTCATTTTGCCAATGTTTTCTTTAGCTGTACAGAAGCTTCTTATTTTGATGAAGTTCCATTTGTTTATTCTTTCCTTTATGTACCTTGCTCTATAGGACATATCACTGAAAATATTGCATCATGGAATATCTGAGAGTTTCCTGCCTGTTCTCCTCTAGGACTTTTATGGTGTCATGACTTATATTTAAGTCTCTTTTTATGGCCTTTGTTTTGAAATCTATTTTGTCTGAAATAAATATTGCCCAGCTTTTTTTTCCCTGTCCATTGCTTGGAATATTTTTTTCCATCCCTTTACTTTCAGTCTGTGTAGGTCCTTTGTTCTAACGTGGGTCTCTTGTAGGTAGCATATGTGCGAGTCATGTTTTGTTATCCATTTAGATACCCTTTGTCACTTGATTGAAGCATTTAATCCATTTACATGTAAAGATATTATTGATAGGTAGTTATTCATTTTTCCTTTTGTACCTGTGTTCCTCCCTTTCTCACTCTTTTTCTTCTTCTTCTTAAAGCAGTCCCTTTAGCATATTTTGCAATGCTGGTTTGGTGGAGGTGTATTCTTTTAGCTTTCTTTGTCTGGGAAATTCCTTATTTCGCCTTCCATTTAAACTGAGAACCTTCCTGGGTAGCGCAGTCTTGGCTGCACGTCTTTATTGTTCATGACTTGGAGTATTGCTTGCCATTCCTTTCTGGCTTGTAGTGTTTCTGTTAAGTCGGTTGCTAGCTGTATTGGGGCTCCCTTATATGTTATCACCTCTTTCTCCCTTGTTTCTTTTAGGATTCTGTTTGTCTTTGATATTTGTCATTTTAATGATGATGTGTCTTGGAGTGAGCCTCATTGGGTTTCTTTTGAATGGGACCCTCTGTGCTTCCTGGACTTGTGTGACATTTTCTCTCCTCCAATTAGGGAAGTTTTCCATCATTACCTTTTCAAACATGTTTTCTCTATCTTGATCTTCTTCCTCTCTTTCTGGTATCCCTATTATACAGATATTATTATGTTTCATGTTGTCATGCATTTCCCTTAATGCCTCTTCAGTCTTTTTGAGTCTTTTTTCATTTTTTTGCTCTTTCTGTGAGCCTTTTTCTACTTTGTCCTCCAGCTCACTGATTGGAATCTCTGGTTCATCTAGCTTGGTTTTGTTTCTTCCTACTGTGTTCTTCAACTCAGAAATTGTATTCTTCATTTCCTCTGGGCTCTTGTTGATAGTTTCTATGTCCTTTTTCATGCTGATATAGTTTCCAGGAAGTTTCTCATTATTTCCCTGTAGTTTTTTGTAATTCTCTCTGAGCTCACTGAGTTCATTTAGCTTCCTAATTACCATTGTTTTGAACTCAATATCTGCTAGTTTACATGCCTCTATTTCATTTAGTACTCTTTCTGGGGATTCTTCCTTACCTTTTGATTGTATTTCCATTATTCATGAGACTCTTCTTTTCTTGCTTCTTTTTCTTACATTGATCTGTTTTGGCTCCCTGACTTTGTGGTGTGAACTCCTATGTAGGAGAGCTGAGAGATTCAGTGGTGCAGTCTCCTTGATCTCCTGAACTTCTTGCCCTTTGGATCCCTTTACACTGTTTATGTTGGCTCTCTGGCAGTGATGAGGTTTTGCTTGCTGTTTGATCATTCTTTGGTGGGCCCTTCCCTCCAGCTGGTTGACTGAGGGTCATTATGCCAAACACATCTTGTGTGTTTTTGTGCAGGTGCTGCCAGAAGAAATTCACAAAGCCCAGGAAACAGATCTACATCTGCAAATATAACCCCCACCTGCAATCCCAGTATCAACTGCAAATGAACCAGTATTAATATGGCTATAAAGAGATTAATACTATTCTAAGAAAGGAGAGAAATAAACTATTAGGATAAAATCTACTGACAATATGCACAAACTTGATGGACCTGAAATGAATATTATAAAGCTATCTAGTAAAGAAAATATCATAAATCATGGAGAATACCACAGTGGATTTCATCTCCATAACCTCTAGTATTTACTGCTGTTTTTTCTTTCTGGATCCACCTCTGGTGATGTCAGATGTTGACCCCATCTGACCTTAGGCAGTCTGTTTGAGACTTCCAGGAATCTGTTGTCTGTGGCTGTCTCCTTCTGTTGTTAATCTAGTCATTCTGTACTCAGCAGTCAGGTTTAGGCACCACAGGCAAGGCAGAATCCCTCCTGGGGTTGGGGCTATTGTTTCCCTTTAGGCTTCTTAGAGGGGGGTGGTCTGTCTGAGCAGGATGGCTGCTGCTGTATGGGGGATGACTCAGCACCGGGATCCTGCCTGCTTTTCCTCTGTTGTCCCCAGTCTCTCTTCAGACCTCTCTAACCTATTCTGCCCCTGCCTTTGCCAGAGCCCAGGGTAAATGGCTGCAAATAAAAATGTACACATTGGCCCTTTAAAGGGCTCTTTGTGTCTCCATCTGCTCGTGTCTGGGAGAGAGCAATCCTGCTGCTTGTCACAGCTGGTTGTTATCTGTGTACTTTTTGGGCTCTAGTGCTATAGGCTGGGGATCCCTGCTTATGGTTTAGACCGCAGTCTTCTGAGGGGAATCTAACTACCATTTTAAATATTCCTTTGGTGCTGCTGCCTGTGGGCATCCAGCCATCTTTCTTGAGTCTCCACTGTACTCCTTACCAGTCAGGTTGTGCTAAAGCTGATTCTTCTGTCTGTCTGAGGTTATAAGGTTCCTTTCTCATTATTGTTCAGTTGTTTGTTCCAGGTGATTTCTCCACAATTTAGTTGTAATTCCTGATTGGTCCTGGGAGAAGGTCAGTGTGACTTCCATTCACTCCTCTGCCATCTTGCCCCTTGGTTTTAATTGTTTTAATTATTTATCTGCTCAATCTCCTTCTTTCTTTCCCCCCACATAAATGGCAATAGTATGTGGATGAGTTTTATCTTCTGAAAAATACTCACTGACCTCATAATTCTTTAATATTTTGTTGTATAATTCCTTTTATTTAAAACACACTCATCAATTCAAAGCTTTTCCAATATTTAATATTACTTTTATATATATAGTAAATTATTGGACTTACCTAATGTTGGAGTTAAATTTCTAAAATGTAAATTGGTTGGCAAAACCATGACTGATAGGATCAAGTTTTTAGGAAGTATTAGGGGTTGGGAAAAACCAATACAATGGCATTAAATGCATTTAAATACCAACAATAAATAAAAGCTCTATGATTCACCACTTATTGTGGCCAAGCTGTTTATAAATAACAATACAAATTCTGTGTATTTGAAAGTTAGAGTAAAAACACAGAAGTGTAATGTTAAAGCCATCAACAATAGCCATTTTTTCACTTGAAATTCCTCCTTCTCCAGTTTAAATGTATTTCCATGGTCCATCAATTCAATTACCCTATTTTCAGTCCTCTAAACCCCATTTCTCTGTCTTATTTGCCAAACTCATAAAAAATGCCAACTCCTTAAAAAGATTTTATAATAAAGGGGATTTGGGTCCTTGGAACTGGAGGAGTAGTATAGAATTTAGCACATGTATCTTCATTCAGCTTTGAATAAAATATGTCTGATAGAAAAAAAAGCCAACTCCTTGGTGAATCTAATTCTCTATAGCTGCACCTACCCACTCTGGTTCACTGTGGAGAAAGTTTTACCACAAGGAAATGGGCTCCTTTCCACCACAGCCTCCCAGGGAGTTTCACAGCACTGCCAGGCAACCCCCTTGTTTTCTTCAGTGAATGCTCTATCAGCCACATGCTTTTCAAAACTTCTTCACCTTTTCAAAATTTGGCCTCCTCTTATTTGCCCTCACTCTCAAGAAATGGCATTCTTCAGAGGAACATCTACGGGATTACAGTTTAAGGAAGGGGTTATGGGCTGAGAATAGGGACTGTGACCTTCTATGTGTCATAGGGCAGAGAGGCAAAGAACAAAGGCTTCAGTTCTTCAGTCACAAGGTTGAGTTTGGGAATAAATCACTGGTTTATTAGCTCTGGGTGAACACCAGTCTTTGATGAAGATGACACCAATCTTTCTCAATTATGTGATCATATCAACACCCTCTGAAAACTGTTTTGACAATCAAAATAAAGTATGCATGAGTACCCTGTAAACATTAAAGTACTGTACAACTATTTTTCATAATTTAAAAAATCTGTCTCTATGATATAACCCCAAGCAAAACAAATTCTATTATTTCAGAATTCTTGTATATTTTATATGACAAAACTTTTGAGGCCAAATACAGTTTGATTCAATTTTTATAAAACACAAAAATATATAGAATAAAACATTTACATATTAAGAATATATTTCCTTCAGAAACATGATTTTGAAAGTATGATGGTGTTTTTTATTAAAGATTTTATTCATTTATTTTTAGAGAGAGGGGAATGGAGGGAGAAAGAGAGGAAGAAAAACATCAATGTATGATTGCCTCTCACAACCCACTCATGTGCTCAGTAGGCTGGCATGCAATCCATTGAGCCACACCCACCAGTACTGAAAGTGTGACAGTGTTTTTGATGGCATAATTTTATTTCATCTTTGAACTGAACAATTTCTGAGATAACCTAGTTATAACTGTCTAGTATTCTGTGATCTATTCATCAGTACTAGCAACCAATTAAAAAACTTTGTTATTATTTGATATATTTTTCAGTCCATTTTCCTAGACTATACCTTAACTCTAAAAATTATAGAAAGGCTACAGTGAATGTTTTATTAGTAATAGATCCTTTAAATTGCTTTTATAGTGTCTTTTGGTGTTATCAATTTATCATAGTATTTATTTAATAAATAGCAAAAATTACGAGTTTAGCAAGTGGACTGAAAATAGGGATCTAAGCAAATTAGGTGTTGTGCTCTGTCTCTTTTTTAAAGATTTTATTTATTTATTTTTAGAGAGGGGAAGGCAGGGAGGAAGAGAGGGAGAGAAACATCAATGTGTGGTGGGGACCTGGCCTGCAACCCAGGCATGTGTCTTACACTGAGAATCAAACCAGCGACCCTTTGGTTCACAGGTCAGCACTCAATCCACTGAGCCACACCAGCTAGGGCATCTGTTTTAAGTCATTACATATACTGCAGTCTTAAATACAATGGAACACTGACTGAATTTTTTTGTAAGTCCCTATTCTGGAGAGTTTAGTTATTAGTGATTTTTAAATGGAAAAGTTTTCCCAAAGGGGAAGAGCTGAGGGAGGGAAAGAGGGAGGGGGCAAGGGAAAGTGGTGGGGGGTAGGCAGAGACAAATGTATTTGAAAAAAATAAAATTAAATTAAAAAAATAAAGCAAACGAAAGGAAAAAAAAATAAATGGAAAAGTTTTCAGTGCCATATGTATGTTTCTGTATGTGAACTCTGGAATTTGAGATCTTTTGAAATCAATTACCTTTTAGTTAATAAGTGAACTATTTAAAATATTAATCTCTGTAAAATGATTATTCTGTGCCTTATTCTTTATGGATGGAAAAAAAAACAAATCTTGAAACTGGTGGTTTCAATTAATTGCATAATTGCCTTTTATTTTGGCAAGAGAGGCCAAACTGTTCTTTGCTTTATTTACAAAATAAATCCACATTATTTGCATTCATAATCCCTAAAATATGCTTGTTGTTAAGCATCCCATTTAAATTAATAGAAAAAAGAGAGAGGAGAAAGCCTGTTAATTGGTCAAATTTATGGAAAAGTCTTACTGAATTTAGACTAATGTAATTGGCCTTAAATGTCAAAATGAGCTTGAACGTAATTAGAAGCAAAGTGGATATCAAAACATTAGGCCTATTCCAGCAGAAAGTTACTTGAAGTAGTAGAGTCTACACATAAATATAATTTCAAGAATAAAAGGAAAGATGGCAGAAGCTCATTTTCAAAAACCAATGAATCGTTTTCCAATTATAAATGTGTGTGTAGGTGTTTCTGATTGTCTCTTTTCTTTTAAATGTTAGTTATTCTTTGGTTAACTTTTATGTATAACAATAACACCATAAATGACAATGTAGACAAAATCATGAATCATAACCTTTTCATTTTCATGGGAGTCTAAAATTACAGAATAAATTTTAATAAAGACTGATATGTTTAAGTTCCTATAATAGAAACATTAATTTTAAGGAAAAAATATCAAGATGAACTGAATGAATTTATATTTTCCCCCTAACAATATTCTTTGCAAAGCATGATCTTTTTATTTGAAAGGTATACTTCCCACCAATTATGTTAAAATAGTATTGAAATGCAGCCATCTAGCTAACAGGACAAACAGCTGTGAAAATGAGACCTGTAGATTTGTGCAAATAGAAGACTTTTGATTTAATTTTCTTCATAGAACAGACTGCCAAGTTTCTTGAAGTATTTATGCCCTATTTCTTAATTAGCAATATTGCTAATGTCAGTCAAATTAAATTTTCATAATGTAAATGATGTGTTTCATTGGCAAGTATATGTGCTATAAAATTGTAGATGAAAGTTGTTACTTTGGCGCAATAAAGATTTAGTAACATATACAAGATAGACAGAGTTCCTGAAAACACAGATATATATCCTATTGTTAAATAAACTGAGGATTTTGGAAGAAACTTCTGTAACTAAAATCCTGCAAAGTCTACATAACAAACTTCATATTTCCTTACCATTCATTTGGATAAATATGCTAAAAAACAAGGTTCTCTCCTTGATTTCAAATAGAAAACAGCTTTGGTCAAGAAATGCTTATATTTTGCATTTTAAAAATACTGTACTTTAGAAATTATTTATTGTTTGTCCTCCTTTAATTGGCTTTGGTTTCTCATTTCACTAAGTTCACAAAGATATTTCCTGAAAATTATATTGCCTGCTTTTTTCCATTACAAACATAAATTTCAAAGCCTTGCTTTGATTTTGATAGTGCTTATTTAGTACTGTAACATCTAAGAAAATTTGATATATATATAAATATATATATTTAGAAATAAATATATAAAGCTCATTTTACAAGTCATAAACTAAAATTAGTCTTATTATACAACATGCATATCTGTAAAGAGTATATATATATATCTATATAGGCCTATAGGTATGTTACTTATTTAATAATATATGCTATCTATATAAATCTATATCTATATACTTTTTTCCTTTAAAAATTTTACCTGTCATGTTCTTGCCATTTTAAATATATGAGATATTTTTCTTATTGATATGTAATTATAAATTAAGGTTTTTATATCTATTCATGTAATCCTTCATCTACTTACCTATTTCCATTTTTTAAACTAAGAAGCCATTTATTGTACAAAATTTGAAAATATCAAATGGTATAAGGAATAAAATAATTTACTTGTAATTCAAACAAGTTGTATATCATTTTGAAAGTTTATCTCAGAACTTTAAAATTCTACCAGTTTTTTTCTAGTCATATGTATGTGTACTTGAAACAAAATCAAATTCAGTTGCACAACTATAGTGCTATGTTATGTTTTCTTATTTAATTTTTTATCATCATCATTTATATCACTCATGACTGAACTCATTATTTATTCTGTAAAAATATAGTTTTCATAACTGTATGACACATTTAAAATTTACTTAAACATTCCATTATGTTCTTTTATTGTTGTTCAAGTATGGTTGTCACCATTTTCCCACCATCATTACATTTGTTTCAAAATTTTCACAGTGGCAATGAAAGCTACAAAGAACATTTTTTGAAGATCAATCTTTGAATTTATGGATAATTTCTTGGAGTAAATTTTTATAAATGCAATTATTGGGTCAAAGAGTAAAAGTGCTTTTTAGTGTCTTGATATAATATGAAAAGCTGATTCACAGTAATGTTCCACAAAGTTTCACTGCCATGTGCAATACATGCAAGAGTTTCCTGCCAGCAGTGTGCATCATCAATACCAACAGCACCACTAAAAAAAATGTATAGTGAACAAACCTTGTTCTTTTTATAATTGTCATGCATTGAAAATTAGAGGTTTACCTTCATCTTTTGCTTTTAAAGATTATTTATGACAGTTATTTTTTGCTTGTTTGAAAATTCATACGTATCTTTCTTTCAGGCCTAGAAAGTCTGTGACCAGCAAAGATGATACTTTTTTTCTGCTTTCTAAATTTTCATATTCAAATGTCCTTGCTTTAATTCATCAGAAAGGTATTTTGGAGCATAATATGAGGGGCTATGGTATCCCAACGTTACTTGTTTAATAATAATTAGTCTTTTAAACAATTATTGTGATACTTTCCTTATCATTTTTTAAGAAAGAATATGTAAGTTTGCCCATTTGTTTGTATTTTTATTCCTAAATCATACTCTTTTAATTAATAGACTACATTTTCTTGTTAGTTCTCTCTAGTTTTTGATGATACTCCTCACTGCTGCTTTTATTTTTGTTCAATTACAGTTGTCCCCATTACTTTCCCCTGTCAGATCCACCCCCTCCTTTTAAAATAATATGTAGAATTTGGGGAATGTATTTTCTACAGTTGTTTTGGAGATTACATTAGATATATGTGGATATCTATGTACAAATGGGGACATACATGCCTCTTTCTCTCTTCATATATATCTATGAAAAGTTCTTTTTAAAAAGATATTATTTATTTATTTTTAGAGAGAGGGGAAGAGAGGGAGAAAACATCAATGCGGGGTTGCTTCTTGCACACCCCCTGCTGGGGACCTTGCCTAAAACCCAGGCATGTGCCCTGCCTGGGAATTGAACTGGCAACCCTTTGGTTCACAGGCCGGTGTTCAATCCACTGAGCCACATCAGCCAGGGTGAAAAGTTTTTGTTATAAGGGCCTCACATGTAAAAAGTGCTCATATACAATAATTATTACTATAAATATAATGATTTCAGGAATGTCTTTCTAGATTTAATCAGGAATAACAGTACTTACACTCCTCTAGGAACTAGGTTTTTACCTAATAATCACTGTTTATCTACCTATGTAAGTGTATATTTGCTGGAAAAATTAGTTACACTTGCGCCTGAACTCCAAAAAACATGGATGTCCTCATGGTGCGTTTTCGCATTTTGTGTCTCGTTTTTGCTTCCATTGTAAATTTTGATTGTTTTCCTTTTAGATTCATTCTTTTAAATTTTGCTTAAATATACTTCACAGGCTATAATCTTTTTTGAATACATTATATTCTTTTGGGATAAGGTAAAATATAATCTACATTTCTTTTCATTTATTGCTGAATTTAGACAACTTAAATAATTTTTATTTTGTGGAGCAACACAGTAATACACTCTTCCTCATACTCCAAGATAATATCCCCTTTCTTTAATTTTGCCATTTCCTAATCCCCCTATTTACTTTATTTCTTCTTTTTGCTCAACTTGAAATAAAGTGTCTTATCAAAAAAAAATAAGAAATGTGACATTCATCTACACTGTGACATTCTCTTTTGGTCATTCATATTAATATGCATACTTTATTGTCAACATTCTAGAGTTTTTCTTACAGAAATATATCCATAACATTTCTGTTAGATTGAGGTGGACTTTTTGTTCTTTGTCCACTGCCTTTCTCATGGAACTATGAATTGAATTAAAGGCATATGAAAAACTAAAACAATAAAAGCTATACACAGACCTAGATCTGAGATAACTACCAAGGTTCTTTCTATAACAAACTAGTTCCTGCCTGTACTGTTTTCCCTCTTTTGTATTGGACAATTCAAGATTATAATAGCATGCACCTATTTACTTCCATTTGCCCAATATACCTCCCCTGGCCTCTTCCCCTGTGTCTGCCTACTTACATGCACACATATACTTTATCCCATCATGTTTCCTGGAAATCCAGGTTTTAAAATTGATTTATAGAGAAGATGTTTGAGAAGCTAGAGAGAGCCCTCTGGAGAGATAGGCAGCTCAGTCATGGTTCATTGAGACTCTGACTTGTTATGCCCAAAGGGTTGGCAGTGAGGAAAGAATAAATCTACACATCACTCATTAAATGGCCCAGTGTTTAGTCCCACATATGAAATGGTTAATATAAGCTATTTTAGATTCTGGCTGTAATTTGGCAGTTGGTCTTTGTTCTCTGTAATATAATGTTTTACTTCTTACATTTTTGTGGAAAGTTGCAAAGGACTAACAAATGAATATTCTAAATTGGAACCGGGGCCTAATTTTAAACTTTCCATACAATACAGAAAACTGAGTACTTACTGTTGAGTTAATGCTCCAATAATTTACTGAGGGACCCTTTTTTTGGGCTCTCTTATTGGTATGAATCTAGTGTGTCATGCTAAGTTGTACTGCATACCATTTAAGAACAATACTAGCTGTTACTATTTGTTGATTGCTTGTTACATTGAAGGTACCTTGTTAACTTGTTTGTATATTTTGTTTCCTTTAACCCTTACAATAACCCTCTAGAAGAAGTATGATTATTCTGTTTTTATTGATGAGGAATAGTATAGAGCCATGAGAGAATAGTCAAAAATGTCTGGCTATAGACTGTATTTTTTTGTAACCAAGACTCAAGAAAATATTTAATATTGCAAGAGGGACCCCCCCAAAAACAGAATTATCTTCTGGGGGGTAGGTCCCTTGTAGTACAGACTTCTCCTGTTAAGTAAGTATTCTAGGAACCCATCTGTATCAGTGCACCAACTGGCTTTGTTGTGAGAGGCTGTGTTCAGCTTCAACAAATGTTTTCTTTGAAGATTCTTTCAACCCACCTGCTCATTTCATGATGGGTGATTTCCTAGCACACTTGCCCTCACCATGCTGAGTGTTCCACAGCTTTTTAACAAAGGCAACACGACCCTCATGCCCCACCATCCCTATTCATCTGATCTCACCCTAAAATACTTTTTTTTTGTTTTGTTTTCCTGGGTGAAAAAAACCCTCAAAGGAAAGTGTTTTGCTGATGTGGAGAGGTGAAACAAAAAACAGCAGAAGCACTAAAAGGCATCAAAACCTCTTCAGCAATGGAAAAAAAGTATCACTAGGTGTATTGCATTAAGTGGAGAGTACTTTGAAGGTGACTGAAGTTTAAACATGTAAGAACAAATACACAATTTTTTAATAAATAAATTCTGGGTTTTTGGCTCCCTCCCATACTGCCACCTTTGAATTAGTGAAAACAGATACAAAGAAGTTCATTTGAACTGCCTGAGACAAATAGTACTTATTAACATCTCTCATTTGTTTTTGAAGTTGGTGCAATGGAGAAGGTTGATTATTAAAATAATTTTGGAATGTGGCAGTTACTAGTTGGAAAACTACAAAAAGATAGCTGGTAGAAAACTACCAAAATACTTTGATGAGGTGCAAAAAGCATCCTCCCCAAAAGAGTGCATGTCTGGGATTCAAATATGAAGATGCTTTGTTTAAAGAAGGTAATAATTCCAATAATTGCAGGTCTGTTATCCAATGATATCAAAATACAGTAACAGGAAAAGATGGCCATCTCTGTGTGATTCACATTGCATTAAAATCATCCTTTAAGATAAAGTGCACAGTATAATATTTTACCACCATGCTACTGATGAATCACCTCAAACATAAATTTAAATAAGAAAAAAAAATATCTGATATTACAGCAGAAAGAAAACAAATGTAATTTTACAGCTTTTTTGGAGGGAGATGGTTATATCAAGTTATATCATTACATAACTTGAAAATTTAAAGCAAATTGATAGATTTATTTATTGCAGAGCTATATCTAGGCATGGATGACAATTTGGTCCAAAGCCTTAGATAGAACTGACTTTAAGAAAACCTGAAAAATTTGACACAGGAATGGCCACAGAGAAAAAAAAAAATTACTTCTCCTCTTGCCCTAAAGATGCCCCAGATTCCTCAAATGATCATAAATTTTTGTCTTTGGTCAACAAAAATAAATACTGTTTAATGAAAATACCTCCTCAGAGAAATATTTCTTTCAGTGTGACCTTCCTCAAAATAGCTCTTTTGATATTCTTAAGGAAAAAAAATTAGAAAGAGTAAAAACCTTCAATGGCTCTCTGTGTCACAATTACAGCCTCTGGAGACACTCTATCATTTGGCCCCGAACAGACATTACAATTCCTTTGTCATATGTCCTCCCATGCCCTGTGATTTCCTATATCTCTGATTTACTCTTCCATGTTCCCTATATGGAATGCTCTCATTTAATGCCATTACTCACATCCTTACTTATTGCAATTATATATACCCCTAAAGAAAACTCCTCATAAAGCTTTGCAGACCTCCTTCCCTGGAAGTAATCTCTTCCTTTTATTAAAATGAAATGATATTTGAAAACAGAGTGCCTAACACAGAGAGGTTCCCATAACTTTTAAGTACTCTCCAGGATATCTTTGATACCGTATTTCATCTTTTGGCTTATTTGAGCTCTTTCTTAGATCTTCTACAGGATAAATTAACTTCTTCCTTATATTCTCAACTATAGTATAAGTTGAAGAAGACAGTGCATTTGTTGATGTGTGTATATCTTATGGCTTCATCCCACAGAGAATGTTTACTGAATTACAAACAATGAAACAGATACATGCTTTATTTAGTCTTTATTGTGAATATATGTATTCAATATTTTGTGAAAAATATATTTCAATGGTGTAGCAGATTAAGGAAGTGTAAATGTGAGGATGTGAGAATCAAGAGGAGACTATCTATAAGGCTAACAAATGCAAAGAAATGTGAGGCTGCAGAAGATGAAGGCAGATGGGCTTGGCTGGCTTCAGACTGCGCCTATTAAAAAAAATCAATCCACCCATCTGAAAGATAGTCATAAGAGTGCTTTTTTCCTTCTCAAAAATTTATTAGTGAACCTCAGAGTCTCATCATATATGATAAAATTATAAACCCCAAGAAATTCTGTATAAAATGCAACAGATATTCTTTTAAAGGCCTAGTTAAGATCACAAGGAAGTAATGGAAATGCCACGATCAAACACTAAGTAGCCCGAGTCAAGAGAAAGCAATCTTAGATGATTTATGATCTCTGCTAGACTGGTATTTAATGTGGCATCAGGCACAAAGGGGCAAAGTCTTGAAAGATAGAGTTGGCTAACTGAGATATTTGAGTAAAACTGGGTACTTCTTGGGCTTCCTTGGAGGTTGACCAGAAAAAAAATTCAATGGCAAAAGGAAATGAAAAGGGAACTTGTGTGTTTTGACCTGGGCACACAAGTATGGAGTCATATTGCAGCTGGCCCTGCAGAACTGAGGGGGATAGATAGACTAGTCAATAGTGGCACCTTGGCAATGGGTTATCCAAACAGAAATAAAAGAAGATGGTTCTCTATCACAACAGCCACAAAAATCAGTTAAGGTTAAATGAAGAGCTAAATGTTAAAAGTAATACACAGCCTGACAGAACCAAGTATTGATAAGTTGTGGAGTACAGAACATTTTCATATGTTGGGGTCAGCAAACAAACTGGTAAAAGTACTTTGGAATGCAAATTTGCCAGTATCAATTGAAGTTGAAGATATCTTTATTGTAAGACTTACAAATAGCAATTCTATTTCTCTCTCTATATATATACTTAAAGAATTGTTCATAAGTACAAAACTTTCACATGTGCACAAGTTAATGTTCAATGTTCAGAGCAGCGCTATTTGGAGTGAAAATACAGTAAAAACAGACATTCAAACCCTGCATGCAATATTTTTCTATATTTGTGTTACAAATTATCACAAAGCAGCTTTGAACAATGCTAACTTGTCATTTCAGTTTCTATGGGTCAGAGGTGTGGGTACGATATTGTTAGGTTCTCTGTTCAGGATCTATAGGCTGAAATCAAGGAGTAGGCTAGGCTGTGGTCTCATGAGAAGCTTGGGGTCTCCTTCTCCCCTCATTTAAGTTGTTATCAGATTTTAGTTCCTGTGGTTGTAGGACTGAGAGTCCTGCTCTCCTGATTGCAGTTCCCTGGGGACTGCTCACAGTCCCTAAGTGTTACCCTCAGGTCTTAACCACATGGCCCTTCAAAATGAGAGCTTACTTCTTCAGAGCCAACAGGAAACTCTTGCTTTTAAATCTCTCAGGAAGGGACCATGCCCTCTGATCAAGTCTGGCCCACTCAAAATGATCTCCCTTTTTTATTAACTCCAAATTAAGTGATTAGCAACCTATTCAGAGGAGTGAAATCCAGTCACATTCCCAATTCCTTCCTAAACCCAAGGAGAAGGAATTATGCAGCGAGACAGATATCTTGAAGGCCCAACTTAGAATTTGTCTTCTACACTGGAGAGCTGAAATATAATTGTGCAGTTTTTATATAAATAATGCATCATATATAATATATAGCTGCATATTATACCACAAGAAAACTAAATAAAATATAGGTACATGTACTCATATTGACAAATCTCACAAGCATTGGGTTGAGCAAAAAAAATGTTATTAGTAGAAGAAACTGCAGTACAAAACCATATAAGACAGGTTTAAATTATGCAAAAAGATGTGATTTTTCAGTTGATGCTTATGTATTCACTAAAACCTTAAAGGAATGTACTAAGAACATAAATATTAAATTCAGAACAGTGGTTTTCTTTGGGAAGGGAGAAGACTGATGAGGGTGGGGCACTCAGGGACTCCTGATCCACTGCCAATGTGTTTGTTAAACCAAAGAATATATTTTATTATTTGTGATGTCTCTTTGCATGTATGAAATATTTCATGAAAGAAATTAAAAATATATAAAAGACAGAAAAATAAGGCAAAAGTTAATAAAGATTTTAGCAATTTAATTGAAGTAATCATACTTATGAGAATAATATTAACCTTGAATTCATTAAAAATATACTCAAACTCTAACATGTGGCAAACAATGAAAAAATTAAGGAGCATGTGGTTTCTTTAAATTTCTCAAGAATTCTTTCAGCACAGCTAAAAGCATGATTAGCCATTTTGGTGGGGAAAACAAATAGGGAAATTCATTTATAATTAAGTATTTTATAGCATTTACTGCTTAAACTACACAATTGTTTTGGACATGCTTTTATAAATGAAAAGTCAATTGAGCAAGTAATTAGCATTCAAAGAATGCAAATTAAGAAAACATACCAAATAAATAATATTAAAACTCAAGTATCTCATGTTATGGAGGGTATTGTATTATTTATTATTTAAAATGATCCCTCTCTGTGGGACTGCAAAACAAATGAGGTCTGATCATTATTCTTTTAGTAGAAAATTGAAAGAAATGAAGATACTGTGCTGGTTAAAGATGTACAGTGGATTTTTACTACATTCATTTTAGTAATGCAGAGTCCACTTGATTTATACAGTTAGTGTGGCATAAACTGAACAAAACCTTAGTGAAACTGCATGTATGAGCTTTTGTCAGGCAACTCTGGGAAACACGTAGTTTTTGTCTTTGTTACAGAAAAAGTGGTGGCTCTTGCCTAACTTGAAAGAGTTTTATAACCTGTATGGGCTGTTCCATTATGAAAAATTAATCTGAATTTTTTTTAAAACAACCTATTAGTCCCAACAAAACAGGAATTGCAGGATATTGCCTCTCAGCAGGACTTGCTCTTCCTCGTTAATTCTACTTAGAAGTGTGTTTGTTTGGTCCAAATTAGATGAGAAAGTTATTGGCTTGAGATGACAAGGTTGCTTTTATCAATAGGTCCTTTTTTTCCACTGAAAAATTTCAAGCACCCTTTCTCCATTCTGCCGTGAATGTCCTTCCTGGTGCCACAGATCCCTCTGCAAAGTATTAAGCAATTTGTGAGGTGTCAGGAGAGGAGGGTGCAGTGCAGCCAACCTCAAGATACTTGTAGGTTAGTAGAGGCATTAAGATCTGTACATAACTGTCAATAGTTTGTGACAGAAAGTGACAACTACCAAAACAGAGGCAAAGCAGGAATCGACTATGCTGGGCCCTACGCTGGCTGCTCTGCAGGTACTATTTGGGCATTTTAGGAACAACCTGCGGCCCAGGAGCTGATGCTTCTGGTGAAACAAATTAAACACCAGCCATTCTTCTTACCATGTCTATTTACACAACCTATTTGCACTGGACATACAAAAGCTTTGTCATACAGACAAAAGTGAGAAATCTTATTCAGGTCTTAGGCCTGACCATTTTAGTGGGTTTTGTGGTTGTCTTCAAAATGTAAATCTCTTCCCATATGGTTAATCTAAGCCCATTATTTTGATACCAGCCATACTGCCAATGATTCATTAAGGAATGACAAAGTTACCTAATCTGTCCAGTAAGAGATGAGTGCAACTTTGTTGAGAGAAGAAGGGATGGTACTGCAAAAGGTGTTCTTGCTTCCAAGGAGACCCAGGCAGAGATGACCCTCTTTTTCCTCTATATTTTTTCATGAAGCCTGGAAATATTCTATCCATTTTGTTAATATGAAGACAGTATATGGAGAAGGCAACTGCATTAGTTTGCTAGGGCTGCTGTAACTAAGTACCAAAAGCTAGGTAACTTAAAACAATGGAAATTTATTATTCCACAGTTTTGGAGGCTATCAGTCTGAAGTCAAGGTGTTGGCAGGACCAGGATGCCTCTAAAGGATTCTCCTTGCCTCTGCTAGCTCTGGGTATTGGCCAGCAATCCTTGAACATCCTTGACTTGTAGATGCCACTCCAATCACATGACCATCTTCTCCATGTGCGTTTTCATATGATCTTCCCTCTGTGAATGCCTGTGTCTGTGTCCAAATCTCTTCTTTTTATAGATTATCAGTCATATTGGATTAGGGCTCATCCTCATGCCCTTAATTTCATGTCCTCTATTTCTAAATAAAGTCCCATTTTGGGGTCCTGGGGATTTGGTCTTCAATATATCTTCAATATATCTTATATATAATTCAACCTATAACAACACCTGAGAGAATTTCAGTGAATGATCCAGAGCCCTTGTTTCCTGAAGTCTATCTAATGTCTGGAATTCTGTGAGGTAAATTTCCTAATTAAATCAGTTAGAGTCAATATTCCTGTTACTCACAGCCAAAGTATTCTTACAGAATAATGTAGATATTTCAGGTGGGATAAAAGGTGAGAGAAGTAATGAAGCTAATGGGGGTTCCTGGAGAACTGGACAACAGTGGCAGTAAGAACCTGGCTTGTTGGCCTGTTAGAGCAAGAATAGAATATATACATTTGTTTTGGTCCAGTCTTATTATTCATTCTTCATTCAAAATCTTATCTTTAGCTACCCTGTGGCAAGTATTGTGCTAAGCAGGGAGGATTTAATGAGCAAGGTAGACACCATCTCTGCCTTGAAAAGTTGTAGTGGAGGAAGTCCTGAAATATGAGCCTGAAGAGGTAAATAGGACCAGAGATGAAAAGAGATTGAAAGCCATATTAAAAGATTTGTTATCTTGAGTGAAAGGAGAACCTTGAAACATTTTAAACAGGACTGTGTGATGAGACAATCTACATGGTAGAAAGATTATCTTTACTCCACATGGAAAATGGATTGAAGTGCCCCCTTCAATTCAAGTGAGAGATCTCTTTAGGACCCCCTTCACCCCCTTCACCTTCCGGTATTTCTGGAAGTACCTGAGGTATTTCAATGTGGGTTGAGTTCTATTAGAGGGTTAATGTGCTGGACTATCACTTAGTGTGTCTGGGCTGCTTTTTCTCTCCTCATCCCTTGCCCCTCTAGGATTCTCCTTTGGAAGTTTGGATGGAGAAATCACCTGTATATGTCCATGCCGTGTCCTCTTAGAAGGATTTAATGGCAGATTACTGGGGCCCAAGATACGATAAGGTCCAATCAAACTTGTGTTTTATTTGACATCTAGTTCTATTTCCTAGAGAGAGTATGCCATCTGGATGTATGGGTCAAGATCAGATTTGAGAGACAGACAGAGAAAAATTATTTTCCCAGGCACAAACACTGAGTCCCCTTTGCTAAATCAGGTTTGCCCTGCACTGCTGGACTCTTTCTTAATCGCTGGTTCTCTCTCAGAGTCTCCCAAGTGCTCTCACTGTTTATTCTCCGGCATCCCGTAGCTCTATGTGTGCTGGTGGCAGTCAGCCTCCATGATATCCTGCACCCAAGTAAAGATAATATAAACAATTGCTGATTTTTAAAGTTCCTAGCCTACATTTGGAAGTATCATGTGATTTTTCTTACAGAAAATTGTTTCTTCTAATGTGCTGTGCTTTGGTGCATACTATAATTAACCAACCTACCTCAACTACCAACCACTAGATAAAGAAGGAGATGTCGCAGGCGAAGGCAAGGGAGTAAGATCCACAGACCAGGGAGTGTCTAAACAAAAATCCCTAGCATTGGCTAGGAAGCATTTGCAACCATCTATCCTGATGATTTCCTATCGGACAATTACCACCAATTGATGGTGCTTTATTTGACTGGGAATAATAATGGCTACCTTTTGTAATTGTAATAATTTTAACATTTTGTAAGACTTTTTCTGGTACTTAACTCTTAATTATGTTCATGTGCAAGAAAAAAAGCTGCTTCTCGTCACTTTATGTGTTTAGGCTGTCAGCACTGTCAGCTGCTGAAAAACTGATTAGGGAGCCCTGCAATCACTGGCTACTTTCATTAAATGGTCAAAGTAATCAGTCAGAAAGACACAACTGAATAACTGGAGATATGAAAATGTAATGCTACTTGATTACTATTATGGCTGGGAAATAGAGAAAATCCCAAAAGGCTAAATCAGGGAGAGTTCTAAAGTAGCCTTGTTTCTTATAAAGAGACTAAAATACTAACTTTAGATACATAGCTTGGGATATAATTTTTTAAATTATTTCTAAGCCCAGAGTTGTGTTGTTTTGTTGGTTGCTGTGTTTTCATTCAATATACATAATGTTATGAAAAAATACTACTTTCATCTATAATTTAGATGTGAAAAAAAAACAGCTTAAAGAATGATTTGTCCAGTGTCACATAGCTAAAAAATGATGAAGCAGTAATGTGAAACTGGATTTGTAGAAGTTCAGAGTCTTATTGCAATGCCTTTTTCACATTAGCCAACGGCCCTTATTCAAAACTCCAATATTCAAATATTTCTGAAATGACTCAAAGATTCTTTTTCTTTACTTTTTTTCTTTTCCTTCCCTTCCCTTCCCTTTCCCCTTCTTTCCCTTCCTTTGTCTTCCCTTCCCTTCTCTTCCTTCCTTCTTTCCTTCCCTCCTTTCCTTCTTTCTTTTCCTTCCTTCCTTCCCTTCTTTTTCCTCTCCTCTCCTCTCCCCTCCCCTCCCCTCCCCTCCCCTCCTCTCCTCTCCTCTCCTTTCCCATTTAAGGGTAAAAATTTGATCTAACCTAAGGCTGACTTATTATCTTTATTTATCCTTTGTGTGAAGGTTGATGCTTTGCTACAGAAATAATAAGGTGTTGATTATAGGATGCTGATTCAGACAACTTTAGAGGATGATATCACCCTTATGATCTGTGGATAATTTTATACTCCAAAACCAATCTGGCTTTAAGAGTTTTTGGGTAAAGGATATAAAAGCAGTGAGATGAGATTAGAGGAAATGGTTAAATATGAAGATAAGATATAAATTAAGACAAGACAGTGTAAATAAAGAAGGGAACTGAAAGTTGTTTTCCTTTTAGTATGTCACATGCCTACAAAAATGGCTGGCACTAAGGGACTTTTTTAAAATATGCCTTCAACACTGCTGAATTAAACTCCTGAGAGATGGACTGTGATAATAACAGTCGCAGTGTTACTGTGGTGTACAACTTGTATTTGCCCAATGACAGGTAGACTAAGAGACAAACATGGACATCATTGCCATCTTTGCTTGAATCCCTCATCTCTGGAGAAAGAACTGACCTGGCTGATGGCTCCAGGCATCCTGTGTAGCCAGACCATAGACAATGACAAGGCTTTGCACACAAAGTTATTTCCTTCCCCACCATGTCTCTGCTGATCCACCTGACCCTTACCCAGAGCTGTTCAGGGGACAATGGAAGGTTGAAGAGCCAGCAGCTATTTTTGCCTGTCGCTTGCACTGTGGCAGGAAGTGAACAAAAGCTCATTGTGACTTTTGGTTGGATTGTTGCTCTACATAACACCTCAACACCTGACAGCTCACCACCTGTCTGAGACCAATCTCACCTCGGTATCAGTGCTCTGCATGCAACCTTCAGGAACCTTT
This sequence comes from Pteronotus mesoamericanus, assembly GCF_021234165.1. Classification (NCBI taxonomy): domain Eukaryota; kingdom Metazoa; phylum Chordata; class Mammalia; order Chiroptera; family Mormoopidae; genus Pteronotus; species Pteronotus mesoamericanus. The sequence continues at coordinate 3,614,247 of NW_026555109.1, forward strand.
TGTTTTGGTCCTCTTCATCTCATACATCTTAACTTGATCTCTACTTGTTCTCTCTCATCATCACTTAAACATGATTACACTGTATTTCATTAAAAAATTCTTGGCCTTATCTCCTTCTCTTGCCATTAACTGTTCTTTCTCCTTTAAGTTCTGAAAAAGAAATGGCTCACCCCCAACCTTTACAACATGCTGTCCCCATAACTGGGAACACCACACTCTTATACTTCAATTGGCTACATCTAATTGGTCTTCAGTAACCTCCTATTCCAAGAAACTTATTGGATTTCTCCATTCCTGGTTATAGATCTTACCTCTGGGTATCCCACCTTGCCTTTATTAACTCTTTATGTTTATTTACTAATTACTCCACTCAACCAAGAATTTCTTGAGGACTGAAGACTTAGTTGTATTTATATCCCAGGATCACCAAAATTGCCTGGCTCTTCATAGGCACTTAACAAATGCTTGGCAATGAGTAACAAATTCAGCATAAGATAAAAAAATAAAATAACCCAGGGTAATTTAGTCTATCTATTAAAGACTACAGACATTTTTGCCTTCAAAGTTTAGTTTTTTTAAAAAATGTTACTTTTATACCAAAATTATATTTCCTATATAACAAGCCTTACTATGTCAGTTTATGGTGAAGATATATACATTTTTTTTATCTTGGTCATTAAACCTTTAACGTTTCTAAATCTACATGGAGCTAAATTTCAGGATCCCTCTGGTTAGGGGCTCAACCTTCTGCAAGAGTTCTGCTTGTGGATTGACTGATTTTTAACTTCCTTTTTACCCTAAGTGAAATCTCATGACAATGCTGAGGAATATACTTGATAATCTAAAGACATTTCAAATCTTTAGAAGAGTTTATGAGTTTTAAAATCAAAAGTATCCTTCCAGATTATATCTGAAAAAAGTGTATGAAGTGTAAAACAGATTTTAAAATGTTAACTCTAATGAACATAAAAGTGCAAACTTTACTTTATATTTCTAATATATTTTCATTTACAGCTGTTAAGAACCCAATGTTCAATCTTTACTGGTTTCAGCATCTCATTCTATTCGATTATTTCCAGAGTTTTAGAATTAACACATAATCTGAAAATGTTCTCAAATACCTGCAACACTAAAGAAAAGACCATTTTCAATATCAAAATTATGATATTTAGTAGTTACTCCATTATCAAAAATATGATATTTTTGAACCACTGTTAAAGTAAAATTACTTTGATGTTAATCATTATTACTAAAATAAGAATAATGAATTCAATTGCATTTTTTTTCTTACCCTTGGAAATGTTGTAAATCTGTCCAGTTCTTCGACAAAGCAGAACATCTGTAAACTAATTGCTGACATAACAATCAAGAGGCTGGCAGTAAATACAACCAAACTCCCAAGCTTTTTTCCAGGACCAAATATCTTGTACACAAAGTCTTCTAATGCAGGTGAAATCTTAATAAGCCGAACCACCCGAAGCACCTATTTTAGGAAAGAAAAATGTACACATTTAATCATTTATTTACCCTAAATGTTAAATAAGCTCATACAAAAATCTTATTTTTTCATAGCACTTTATTAAATTGCACTTTTCCATTTGATCACGTAGAGATGAAAAGTCACAATGTAACAACTAAGATATCAATATAGCTCACTGTCTGTTCTATAGCAAGAACTCAATAAATCCCGAATGAATGAAGGAAAATGGTGACAACTAAGTGTTTTAACGTATAACACAAAATGGTATTACTAATACGAGCTACTGAAATAAAACTGATATTTTTCTAATGTTCAAATATTGAAGAAAACATTTAGTTCAATAGTAGCAATACTCATTGTCTCATAAAATAAAACTGCCTAGGTGTTATTGCACATTCATGAGATGTTTTTAAAAAACATTCTAACATGGACCTTTTACTTATGGCTGAGACTGCTACCCTAATATCCATTCCTTCTATCTTTTCAATAATAGAACTTTTTGAATTTTATCCTAGCAAGTAGCTACCTAGGGCTACAGACTACATTTTTCAGCCTCACGTATATAGCTAGATATGGCCAGTGGACTAGGTTAACTGTTGAATGTGAAAGGAATTGATTTTTGCAACTTTCAGCACATCAAATTAAATAAACCTGATCTGGATATTCTTTTTATACTTTTCTTTGGCTGGGAAATGGAAACAATTGGAGTATCCCCTTCAGACCAAAAATACAAGCCTTAAATAGAAGGTGACAGATTCAATCTGACACAAAAGACTGACTTCCTGAATGACCCTATGGAGCAGAGCCATCTCCTTGCTACTGGAAAGAAACGCACTTTTATCTTATGTAAACCTTGTATTTTTAGATCTCCACTTTACTTATTTAGCTTGTTATCTAAATGTACATATGTCTATCCCCCATAACTAAGTAATACATTAATTTTCTCACTTATTTAACATATACTGATTGATTACCATGTGCCAAACATTGTGTTAGGCAATTATATTCAATGGCTACTATTACAAAGGGTGTTAAAACAAAGACAAGATTCTTTAGAGCATATCTATAACATTAAAAATATAAATTAGAATATAATTAGAAGTTGAAGTATAAAATATTGGAAAGTAGCATTTTAATCTAGTCTAAGATGTCATAAATTTTTTATGTACCTCTGAAAAATAAAAAACTGTTGTCAATTAAAGTATAATATACCAATGATTATAAGACAGATACCAAATATAGAGGTTAAAATAAGGAAATTGTTGCCTTGGCATAAATAAAATATGGTAAGTAGGATGGTAGTCCAAGATGATTTGATATCAGTAAAAGCTTGTTTGTTAAGTCTTCCTCAGAGAATGATTAATGGTTTATTTAAAATACAGTGAGAAACAGGAAATGCTTTAAAAACCTATATTTTAATTTTTACACAAACAAAATAAAACATGTTTGGACTTCCCATTCCAGTGACACTAGCTTCCTACCCCTCCTGATTTTCTTTTGACAAATCATGACTACTCCACTCTTGGTCCATAAGGTCCAAGGGAACTTCCATATCCCCACAATCCAGGCCTAGCCAGAGTATTCACTACTACTTAAATCATCAGAACATTTGTTGGACCCATTAGAGATGTTCCCTTTTTTCATTCCCAATTGTCATTACTCTAAGAACCACAAAAGCCTCAGGCCTCTAGGAGCCATCTTTTCCCCCGCATGCAGAATATCAGCTTAAGAATGAAACCAACACAGAAAGTGAGCAAAAAAATAGACTGAGTACCCATAATTCCATTTTAGCCTCTGAATTTTGCCACACTGAAAGCTACATTTAGGCCCTAAACTTTGCATTAACAGAAAATACTGATGCTAACCTTATTATTTCTATTATCTGAAGAACACAAATGGCATGATTTCTAGCCACATGTCTAGTAAACAAATAGACAAAGATTTAAAGAAGTTGAGAAAATGTATATTTACTTCTTGCTAATGTAAAATCCTTAGCACAATACTTAAGAAAAATTATAAGAAATTATGTTCAAATTAAGCATTGTATCACATGCATGGTTAAGTTGCCAGTTTTTCCTGCTATAATACTTAATATACATTCCTAAATCAGAACATATTACACTCAGGCCATTTTTCCAAGTAACCTTTTCATAAAAAACTATTAAAATATTAATATTCATATTAATACCCAGAATAATTATATGGAAAGGTTTCACATTTTTATCAGATTTGTTTATTCTCAGACATAAATGACCAGAACCTAGATGTTAACATCTAAATGTAGGCAAGTTTACAGAAATACTTTAACTGATTATAGCTCAAATTTCATACTCTGTGTTTTTCCTACTTGTGTTAAAATCATATTTAAAAGATTTCCTATGTAATTTTGAATCCTATCCCAAATTCTAATAAAAACAACTTATGTACATCTGTGTAATTTTGATAAATTCATATTTCATTACCTGGGAGAAACAGAGCTTAACACAATTCCCACATTGGTGATTTGATCAGCAATTTCAAAGGACTGACCTTGCATTCCAGGAAAGCCAAAAATTCTTATAATTATACCTTTTCATTTATTTAGGAAAAGGTATGATTTTTACTCTGCCTACCCAATATTTTGATTTTGTGTTTGTACTGATATGAAATAAAGTAAACCATACTCTCAAAGATAACCTCTGTAAGAACATTTTGTGATTGTTTACAAGTCACATTTTCCTGGTCACATTTCTAAGTCTCTCTTAGAGATCATTCAGTTGATTAGAAGTAAGATATATAGAAATAGTGTAGTAAAGAATATGAGTTATGAGATTTAACTTGTTGGGGGTGAATTTCTACCATTTGCTAGTTATGTGGTCTTGGGAAAGTTATTAAATCTCTTGGGGCCTCAGTTTAGATGTATCCTGTCTAGCTTACATACTTATAAGAAACAAACAAAGCAATATTCTCAGCACAGTGAATGGCACATAGTAAATACACAATAAATACCAGCCAATGATTATCCTGGTATGTCAGAACCAAAGCATTTTTTTGGTTTGTTTTTTAAGATTTTATTTATTTATTTTTAGAGAAAGGGGAAGGAAAGGAAATAAAGAACGAGAGAAACATCAATGTGTGGTTGCCTCTCACATGTCCCCAGCCATGGACCTGGCCCCACAACCCAGGCATATGCCCTAACTGGGAATCGAACCAGACAACCTTTGGTTCACAGACCAGTGCTCAATCAACTGAGTCACACCAGCCAGGGAAGAATCATAGCATTTTTTGAAGACTTTATTAATTCCCACAGGACAATACTATCCTATGTTCATCCCAGCCCAGCCTCATTGGCCTTTGTGTTATTCCTTGAACAAACCAAGCATATCTGAACCTCAGGACAGTTGCCATGTGGTTTTATCTCTACTTGGAATACTTCCTCCCAGAGCCCCTAAAGGCTGGCTTCTCACTCCTTTCAGACTCTGCTCAAATGTCACCTTTTCAGAGAGAGATTCCATGACAACTTATCTAAAAATAACACTCCACCTCATAACTTCTATCATTTTTACCCTGCTTGTTTCTTCTCTACACCAGTTCTGGTACTCATATTCTACATTCTTTTGTGAACTCATTTGTGAACTCTTTGTCCCCTAGAACTTAAACTTAGTGAGGTGGGAAACTTTACTGCCTTGATCAGCTTTCTACCCTTTGTATCTGGACCAGTTCCTGACACACACTAAGTGCTCAGCTAATATCATTTAAACAAATAGATCAATAACACCAATAATTAGTCTCAGAGATAACTGATATTTTAAAGGGAGCCATTTTGTATGAAACTGTTGACTTCATTTAAATATGAAAAATATGAAATCCACTAAGGGAAAATTTGCTGCCAACATAATGAAGAAAGGTCCATGGAAATGAGAAGCGTGAGGACCAACAAGGCAGATGAAAGTGAACCATAAGGAGCCAATCTGTTCAGCACAATTTGTTCTTTGTATGTGAATCTGCAAAAACTAATGTGACACCTAAGTTTCCTAAGAGATTTATTTTTAGTCACAAAATAACTGAGATAGCTTTTATTTAATTAGAAAAAAATATACCGATGCCGTGTATAGAAAGATACAAATGAAAATCACTTAATTAATATAAATTATAATCCAGAATTATAGTCACAAGTAAAATGGCAAGTTTCACTAACTGCATATTATGTAACTAAATTTATATATCTAGATACAATTATTAGAATCATGAATACAAATTCTAGATATTTTATAAATACAGACTAGTAGAAAAACACTAGAGATAATGACTATTAATAATTTGTAATACTTTGGTTTATTTCTTTCCAGTCATTTTTGATGTTATATAATTTTATACTGTTTTGAATTTAAATGAAACAATCATTTCTTTAAATTAATGCAAATTCATCAAAGTTATTAATTTTATGGTCAAATTTGCATATGATTTGTAGGTCTACAAATATTTACTGTTTAAACAGTTCCCATTTTTTCTCTCATGAAGAATTCCAATTTTGATCTATTTCTAACTTTTCACTAACAATTATCTGTGAAAAACTATAAGAATTTTTAAATCCTGAATGTATTTTAGACTATATCTTTGTTGAAATAGGCATCAATATTTTTAAAATTTGGCTGATTTGATAGCTTTATATTAGAATATCTCATAGTTTTGACTATCAGGAATATTTTCTATTATCTACAATAGTTCTCTTATGTAGGCACTAAATGCTCATGTTGATTTTGTGAATCTAGAGAGCAATGTCCAAGATTCTATAATGCATTAATGTTTGGGAAGCACATTTTATATCAAGAGTTTTATTTTGTTCATTTATGTTAATCCTTACCTGAGGATATGTTTATTGATTTTAGCCGGGGAGAGAGAGAGAAAGCAAGAGAAAAATACTGATGTAAGATAGAAACATCAATCATTTTCCTCCTGTAACCACCCTGACTAGGGACTGAACCCACAACCTAGGTATTTACCCTAACTGGGAATCGAACCTTCAACTTCTGGTGTATGGAACAACACTGCAACCAAATGAGCCACTGATTAGGGCTATATGAAGAGTTTTAAACATGTGTCTATTTCTTGCCCCAGCCATCTCACTTATGATAACAAAGCCCAAGGAAACAACCCAACATAGTTAAGGCCTTTATGTCCAAAGATCAATGGTACTAAAAGTTTGAACCATGATAACCCTCTATGAATTCAATATCCTTGGCTGTGACTATTAGAAGCTCAGCCTTTTGTATTGGAGGGTATTTATTTTTCATTTTTGTGAGTAATATTTTTTATGTAATTTTTTCCAGGTATCTGAAATATTGAGTTTCAGGTTGTGATATGGCATCTTGAGTTAATACTGCCCTAAAAGTGGCAGCTTTGGTATTGCCAATAAATAAAACCAATGAAGTTGGATGCATTTTCTTTCTTCTTCTAAGGAGCTGTAATCTTATTTCTCCTCTTTAATTGCTCCTTTAACATTTCATTGCTACTTTGTTCTCCAACAATTTTTTAAATATATATTAAGAAAATAAGGCACAGTATGATATTTCCATAATAAATTACATAAATGACCATTTTAGTCATAAAATGACTATTATTTGAGATTGAAAAAATTAGGATATCACATATCTATATTTTATCATTTTGACCAAGTATTCAGAACATGAGTATATTGGTATTATTCAACAATTACAAAAGACAAAATTAATATAATAATTACTCTTGTTTACTGATAATATGTATTTTAAGATATCACATTAGAAAAATATTCAATTGTTATAAATAATTAAATGTATTATTATTTATTCATTATAAAGAAAATAATAGACATTTATAAATATTAAAGTATGACTAATACAACCTTTTAAGGTAATTGTTATTTTTTATTTTTTATTTTTTAATTTTTTTTATTTTATTTTTTTAATTAATTAATTTACTTTTTAAATACATTTGTCTCTGCCTTCCCCCCACCTCTTTCCCTTGCCCCCTCCCACCTTCCCTCCCTCAGCTCTGCCCCTTTGGTTTTATCCATGAGTCCTTGCTATATGTTCCTTGACTTTCCCCTTCCCTTCCCTTTCCCTGCCCCCCCCTTCCCTCTTGTCTCTGTTGATTTCTTTTCCTTTCAGTGTTGCTGGTCATATTTTCCTATGAAAATATGGTTCCGCTTATAGGTGAGATCATATGGTATTTGTCTTTCGCCCCCTGGCTTATTTCGCTTAGCATGATGCTCTCCAGTTCCATCCATGCTGTCGCAAAGTTTAGTACTTCTTTTTTTCTTTCTGCTGCGTAGTATTCCATTGTGTATATGTACCATAATTTTTTGATCCAGTCATCTACTGATGGGCATTTAGGTTGCTTCCAACACTTGGCTATTGTAAATTGTGCTGCTATGAACATTGGGGTGCATAGGTTCTTTTGTATTGGCGTTTTGGTGTTCTCAGGGTATAGTCCCAGCAGGGGAATCACTGGATCAAAAGGCAGTTCCATTTTCAGCTTTCTGAGGAAATTCCACACTGCTTTCCATAGTGGCTGCACCAGTCTGCATTCCCACCAACAGTGGACTAGAGTTCCCTTTTCTCCACAGCCTCGCCAGCACCTGTTGTTTGTGGATCTGTTTATGATGGCCATTCTGACTGGTGTGAGGTGGTACCTCATGGTGGTTTTGATCTGCATTTCTCTGATGGCTAGTGATGCTGAGCATCCTTTCAAATGCCTCTGGGCCCTCTGTATCTCCTCCTTAGAAAAGCATCTGCCCAGGTCCTTTGCCCATTTTTTGATTGGATCGTTTGTCTTCTTGGAGTAAAGTCGAGTGAGTTCTTTGTATATCTTGGAGATCAAACCTCTATCTGATGTATCATTAGCAAATATATTTTCCCAAATGGTTGGCTCCGTTTTCATTTTGCTGATGTTTTCTTTAGCCGTGCAGAAGCTTCTTATTTTGATGAGGTCCCACTTCTTTATTCTTTCCTTTATGTCCCTTGCTTTAGGAGACATATCAGTGAAAAAATTGCTGCGTGGGATATCTGAGAGTTTCCTGCCAATGTTCTCCTCTAGGACTTTGATGGTGTTGCGACTTATATTTAAGTCTTTTATCCATCTTGAGTTTATTTTTGTGTATGGTGTCAGCTGATGATCCAATTTCAATTTTTTGCATGTAGCCATCCAGCTCTCCCAACACCATTTGTTGAAGAGGCTGTTATTGCCCCATTTTATGCTTCTGCCCCCTTTGTCGAATATTAGATGTCCATAGAGACCTGGGCTTATTTCTGGGCTTTCTATTCTGTTCCACTGGTCTATGGGTCTGTTCTTGTGCCAGTACCAGATTGTTTTGAGTATAGTGGCTTTGTAGTAGAGTTTGATGTCCGGTATTGTGATCCCTCCTACTTTGTGTTTCTTTCTCAAAATTGCTGCGGCTATTCGAGGTCGTTTATGGTTCCATATAAATTTTTGAAATGTCTGTTCTATTTCTGTGAAATACATCATTGGTATCTTAATAGGGATTGCGTTGAATCTATAAATTGCTTTGGGTAGTATGGACATTTTAAGGATATTAATTCTTCCAATCCATGTGCACGGTATATGCTTCCATTTATTTGTGTCTTCCTTAATTTCTTTTTTCAAAGTTGTATAGTTTTCTGCATACAGGTCTTTTGTGTCTTTGGTTAAATTTATCCCTAGGTACTTTATCTTTTTTCGTGCTATATCGAATGGTATATTTTTCCTGAATTCTTCTTCTTCTATTGCATTGCTGGTGTACAAAAACGCCTTTGATTTCTGAATGTTGACTTTGTATCCTGCTGTTTTGCCAAATTCACTTATTAGGTTGAGGAGTTTTTTGGTAGAGTCTACAGGGTTCTCTATGTACACTATCATGTCATCTGCAAACAATGATAGTTTTACTTCCTCCTTTCCTATTTGGATGCCTTTTATCTCTTTCTCTTGTCTGACCGCTGTAGCTAGGACTTCCAATACGATGTTGAAAAGAAGCGGTGAGAGCGGACATCCTTGGCGTGTTCCCGATCTTAGTGGGAAAGCTTTCAGTTTTTACCCGTTGAGTATGATATTGGCTGTAGGTTTTTCATATATGGCCTTTATTACGTTGAGGAATGCCCCATTGATTCCCATTTTGCTGAGTGTTTTGATCATAAATGGGTGCTGTACCTTGTCAAATGCTTTTTCTGCATCTATCGAGATGATCATGAGGTTTTTGTCTTTTCTTTGATTTATGTGGTGTATCACGTTTACTGATTTGCGTATATTGAACCATCCCTGCATCCCTGGGATGAATCCCACTTGATCGTGGTGGATAATCTTTTGAATGTATTGCTGGATGCGGTTTGCCAATATTTTGTTGAGGATTTTAGCATCTATGTTCATCAGCGAAATTGGCCTGTAGTTTTCTTTCTTTGTAGGGTCTTTATCTGGTTTTGGGATCAGGGTGATGCTGGCCTCATAGAAGGAGTCTGGGAGTCTTCCCTCCTCTTGGATTTTTTGGAATAGTCTGAGAAGGACAGGGGTTAGCTCTTCCTTAAATGTTTTGTAAAATTCTCCTGGGAAACCGTCTGGCCCAGGGCTTTTGTGTGCTGGGAGTTTCTTGATGACTGCTTCAATTTCCCCAACTGTTATCGGTCTGTTCAAGCTTTCTGTTTCTTCCTCCTTCAGTGTTGGAAGATTATACTTTTCTAAAACTTTGTCCATTTCATCAAGATTTTCAAATTTCTTGGCATAGAATTGTTCATAATAGTTTCTGATGATCATTTGTATTTCTGTGGTATCAGTTGTTATTTCTCCTCTTTCATTTCTGATATTATTAATTTGGGTCCTCTCCCTTCTTTTCTTGATGAGTCTGCTTAAAGGTTTGTCAACTTTATGAATCTTTTCAAAGAACCAGATTCTGGATTGGTTGATCCCCTGAATTGTTCTTTTTGTCTCTATGTCATTCAGTTCTGCTCTAATCTTGACTATTTCCTTCCTTCTACTTGCTCTGGGATTTATTTGTTGTTGTTTCTCCAGTTCTTCAAGTTGTAGTGTTAGGTCTTTTATTTGAAATGTTTCTATCTTTTTAAGGTAAGCCTGTATTGCTATGAACTTCCCTCTCAGGACCGCCTTTGCTGTGTCCCATAGGTTTTGGACAGTTGTCTGTTCATTTTCATTTGTTTCCAGAAATTTTTTGATTTCTTCTCTTAGCTCATTATTGACCCATTCATTGTTTAATATGTACTGTTCAGTCTCCATGAGTTTCCACGTTTTTGAAGTTTTCTTTGAGTTTGATTTCGAGTTTCAAGGCCTTGTGGTCTGAGAAAAAGTTTGGTATTATTTCAATTTTCCTGAATTTACTGAGGCTTGCTTTGTGTCCTATCATGTGGTCTATCTTTGAAAAACTGCCATGAGCATTTGAAAAGAATGTGTATTTTTCTTCTTTGGGATGTAAGATTCTATATATGTCAGTTAAGTCTCTTTGATTCAGTGTTTCATTCAGCGCCACGATATGTTTATTAATGTTTTGTTTGGAAGATCTGTCCATTTTTGACAGTGGGGTGTTGAAATCCCCTACTATCAGTGTGTTGCTATCTATATCTTTTTTGAAGTCATCCAACAATTTCCTTATAAACTTGGGGGCTCCTATATTGGGAGCATATAAGTTTACAATGTTGATGTCTTCTTGATAGATTCTTCCTTTAAGTATGATAAAGTGCCCCTCTGGGTCTCCCTTTATGACCTTTGCTTTGAAATCTACTTTGTCTGATACAAGTATGGCAACGCCAGCCTTTTTCTCATGTCCATTTGCTTGGAATATTGTTTTCCATCCTTTTACTTTCAATCTGTGTAGGTCTTTTGCTCTGAGGTGGGTCTCTTGTAGGCAGCATATGTGTGGGTCATGTTTTCTTATCCATTCAGCTACCCTGTGTCTTTTGATTGGGGCATTTAGTCCATTCACATTGAGAGATATTACTGATAGAAACTTACTCATCTTTTCTCTTTGTACTTGTGTTCCTCTCTGTCTCATTCTTTTCCTTCATCTGCTTAAACCAGTCCCCTTAGCATATCTTGGAGCGCTGGTTTGGTAGAGATGTATTCTTTAGCTTTCTTTTGTCTGGGAAACTCCGTATTTCTCCTTCTATTTTAATGGAGAGCCTAGCTGGGTAGAGCAGCCTTGGCTGTAGGCCCTTGCTTTTCATGGCTTGGAATATTTGTTGCCATTCCCTTCTGGCTTGTAGTGTTTCTGTTGAGAAGTCAGCTGCTAGGCGTATCGGGGCCGTCTTGTATGTTACTTTCTCCTTCTCCCTTGCTGCCTTGAGGATTCTCTCTTTGTCTTTGACATTTGCCATTTTAATGATGATGTGTCTTGGAGTGGACCTCCTTGGGTCCCTCTTGAGTGGGGTCCTCTGTGCCTCCTGGATCCATGAGAGCCTTTCTCTCCTCAAATTAGGGAAATTTTCCATCCTTACTTTTTCGAGGAGGTTCTCTATTCCTTGCTCCTCTTCTTCTCCTTCTGGTATCCCTATTATACCGATATTATTGCGTTTCAGGTTGTCCTGCATTTCCCTAAATGCTTCTTCATTCTTTTTGAGCCGTTTTTCCATTTCCTGTTCTTTCTGGGAGCTTTTTTCTACCTTGTCCTCCATCTCACTGATTCGATCCTCAGCTTCATCCAGCCTGCTTTGGATTCCTTCTACTGTGTTCTTCAATTCAGAAATGGTATTCTTCATATCCTCTTGTGTCTTCTTGATAGTTTCTATGTCCTTTTCCAGGTTGATATAGTTTGCTGTAAGATCCTGATAGTTTCTCTGCTGTTTCTCATAGTTATCTTTGAGCTGGCTGAGCTCATTGAGCTTCCTTAGAACCATTGTTTTAAATTCCATATCTGATAGTTCCCTTGCCTCTATTTCATTGAGCTCTCTCTGTGGGGAGTCCCCTTTTCCACTCATTTGGGGGGGAACTTCTTTTTCTTCCCATTTTTGTGAGAGTCTGTTAAGTATTTTTGTCCTTTACTTTTCTTTCTGGGCTTGCCTCTGATGATGTCAGTTGTTGACCCTATAGGGCCTTGGGTTGTTTGTTTGAGCCTTTCAGGAGTCTAATGCCTGTGTCTGACTCCTGCTTGGAGCAGCTCTGTGACCCCTTCGGTCAGGGCTGGGCTATTTTTTGGGATCTCTCTGCGCTCTCACGCGAGCTCCTTGAGCGCGTTCCCAGCGCGGCAGGGTCCCCCCACCTGCCTGGGCTCGCATGTGTTTGCCCCAGACCAGGGGGCTTATTCGCGACCTCCCATGCTCATCTGGCCTCCCTGGCACGCGAGCTTCGCGGCACTGGTCAGTTTAGGGTCTTCTATTGTGTGTTTTCCCCGCTTTTGTCTCTTTGGGTGCGTTGCTTGCCCTCGCCAAATGGGGACTACGGAAATGGGAGGAAATCAGCTCTAGGTCTCTCTGGTTAATCCTGTTTCTGGTCTCTCCTCCAGGGACTCTGGGCAGCTCTACTTATTTTGTGGGCTGCTCCGCAATCGCGGCGGGTAGGTCAATTTACGCCTGCCCTTGCCCCTCTGTGCAATCCCTCGCAGGCCATATGGGTGCCAGTCTGTGTGAGGCCTTGCCGGCAGGTGCAAGCGTTCGCCAGCCTGCGTGGGTCACACACACGCTCGCCAACCCTCGCCAGTCACTCGGCGCAAGTGTGCGCGCCTGCTCTGGGTGTTTTGGGGGTGTCTATGTTTGCTTTTCAGCTTTTGGCTCTTTGGGGGTGTGGCCTCTTCCCGCGCAATGGAGACTAGGGCAAGGAGAAGGTGTCGGGACTCCCCGGTTCCTCCTCCTGTTCTTTCCCCAATGCCTCCGTTTCTAGTCTCCCCTCAGGGACCTCTGGGCAGTTCTGTGACCACTTCTGCCGAGGATCCAACCCCTGTGCGGACTGCGTTTCAATCTCAGGCAGTGTGGTTCATGCGCGCCCTGCTTTTGCCTCTTTGGGGTCGCGCCTTTCCAGCCCACAATGGAGACTACCGAACGTGGAGGGAGTCGGGACTCCCCGGTTCCTCCTCCTGTTCTTTCCCCAACGCCTCTGTCTCCAGTCTCTCCTCAAGGCTCTCCCAGCCAGTCTGCACTCAGCCCCGTTGCTCACAGGCGTACAAGCTGTGTGCGGAGCGCACAAAAGGCAGGTTGATTGATTCCCTTATGCCTGAGCGAGATGGTAGCTGCAGAGTGGGAAGTGCGTTATCACCCGGGCTCCACCGGCGGCAGTGTCAGTTCTCTTCACAAAGTTTTCCTCACCAGTCTTTTCCCAGGCACCAGCCCACCCTGCTGCCGCCTCTACCCAGTGATCAAGGAGGGTGGCTGCCGCTGCAACTTTTGCGTTTGCCCTTTAAATGTCTTTTTGCATCCCCAGCCACCTGTCTCTGGCAGAGAGCGCCCCTAAGCTTTTTGGGGTTGCGTTTTGTCTGTATTTTCTCGGCTTTAGCTGCTGTAGTTTAGGGCTTCCTGTTTATGATTCAGACCCCGTTCTTCTCGGGGGGACGCTAACTGGCCGTTTCAATGCCCCTCTGGTGCCAGTGCCCGTGGGCACCCGGCCCACCCTCTCGAGCCTCCACCGCCATTCTCACCTGTTGGGATGTGTGAGAGTCGAATCCACTGTCCACGGCACCAAGGCTCCTCTCCCACTATCGCTCCACTGCTTTCCAGGTGATTACTCCATTATTTAGTTGCAATTCCAGTTTGGTTTTGGGAGGAGGTCAGCGTGACTCCCTTTCACTCCTCCGCCATCTTTTTCTCTCCCTATTTTTTATTTTAATTGTAAGTCTTTGACTCTGCCTTCTTGACTATGTTGAACAAACATAGTAGGCTTATTGAGAAGGGAGGTCTACACTTGGAATTAAATTTTTATTTCCTACTCTTTAAAGTGTGTCAACATCTTATATAATTTAAAATTTGATATATACACAGATTTATAATACCAGTATATATATATATAATGTATAGTTTCACATTGTGCTAATTTATGAAGAGTATTTAATACATCTCAATTTATTACTGTGAATTTTCAGGAGTTTTAAAAACAATGTTACAATTTATAACACACTATTTTAGGTATTTAAGACATTCTCAGATCTATCTTAAGTTTGTATTTAATAATGATACATGATAGTTATAGATAAATATACATGGTTGTTATAATGTAACTAACATTTTCCCTAGAATTAAAAAAAATTCTGAAGACAAATAGGCATTATTTGTATTACCTGAAAGTATGTGAATTGAGAATGATAAAGATCTGGATATACATGAAGAGTAGTTCCAATCACAAGTAGTAGCTCAAATTTGTGGAGAGATGAGCTAATATATCCAGTAAATCCCAAACACCATATCTTCAGAAGTGCTTCCAAATCAAAAAGTACAGTAAAAGCCACCTAGAGAAACAAAGAGGGGAAATGAAATCTAAAACTATTTTATTGCCAGATGTTTTATATATTTGTCAATGTAGGAATTTCAGCTGCTATCATATAAAATGAGGAGCCTACAAGAATCTAGAATGACATTTTATAAGAAACTAGTTTGAAACACACCAACTAGAACATAGCAGACCAAATATATATTAAGTAATCAGAAAACATGTTAAAATGTTAAATGTTTGCAAGTAGCATTATGTCTTCAGTATCCAGTATTTGAGAATGGGTTGGCCAAAATGTTCATTTGGCTCTAGAAGAGCTTAGTTGTCTTTAACTTCATTTGAAACAATTTTGTTAAACTGTATTGTGACAGTGGTCATATCAGCATCATTTAAAAAAATTGAAATTGGTGAATTTTTGCATAGCATTTTTAATATTGAAGATGGGATAAAATAAGCAATATTTTTGGCATATTATGCTTTACTGTTTCAAGAAAGGTAGAAACACAACTGAAATGCAAAAAGAATTTGTGTTGTGTATGGTGAAGGTCCTATGACTGATCAATTGAATCAAAAGTCGTTTGCAAAGTTTTGCACTGGAGATTTCTTGCTGGACAATGCTCCATGGTTGGGTAGAGCAGTTGAAGTTGACAGTGATCATATAGAGACATTAATGGAGAACAATCAATGTTATACCACGTGGGAGATAGCTGACATACTCAAAATATCCAAATCAATAAAGTTATTGGTGAAAATAAAAAAATGTGTCTTTCATGGAAAAAATCATATGGACTCTTTGGCCAATACAATATTTAAAAACCATTGCCATTGATAGAATTACTGTGTCATTTTTGTATAATTTGTTTACTCTAAAGATAAAATTTCTGTAATGCATATGATATATTATAAAACAACATATATTAGTAAACATAATTAAACTAAAATAAAATGTTTAAATATTATTTATGCTTTGGCCACATAAACAGAGCTATATGGATTCTATACTAAGCAATTTATGTGTATGTATGCACACATAAGTCAACATATTAATATAATATATGTCCATATTATTAATTAATAAAAATAATCATCAATATTACTATCACATTAATTCTATGAATTATTATAAACACCACTATTATAAAAATACACATATAAGGGTCAAGTCAGGAACATATAGCAAGGACTCATGGACAAAACCAAAGTAGGGAAGGACTGAGGGAAGGAGAAGTGAGAGGGAGCAGGGGAAAGTGTTGGGGGAAGGCAGAGACAAATGTATTTGGAAAAACAAATAAATTAATTTAAAAAAAACAAAACAAAAATACACATACAAATATAGCATGTATTATTTCTTTACTTGTCCTACAAGTAAGGAACTCATTTTATAAAGAAGTTTGCAATTGGAATTAAAATGTACAATATCAGATTAACTCTTAATTAAAGAACACAAGACAGAGTGTTGGGATTAGTCATAACATATCCCCTGAGGAGACATCAGATGATTTATTGGGAGAAAGGAATAAAGAAAGCTTGCTTTTCTATTTTCTAGACTACTATTGATTATCAGAAGGGATTTTCTTTCACTCACATTTGACAAATTTTGAGAAAAATGAAATTTTAATCACATTTTTAGGAATAAAACACTAAAAGCACTGCAGGCAGTTAATTTAATGGCAGGAAGAAATTAACATTACTTCTCTATCTACCACTTCTGTAGACTCAAGTTGTTTAAGAATTTAAATTGGCATGTCCCTTTTAAAAATGCAAAACAGTAATACATCTTATCTGTGAAATAATCCTGAATGCAGAGCATTGACAAAATACCTCACCCGCCCTTCTCTGGTGATTGATGTGAACTGCTTTGTATATTTCCTTCTCAGACATCTCCTAACTCATCCAGACATATACTGTACAATCACATAAATGGACTTGCATTTTACATGTCACCCTGCAACTTGCTTTTCTCACTTGATAACAATCCAGGATAAGAGATATAGCAAGCCCTAATTATTCTTTTTATCAGGTGCATTAATTCCCATAGTATTCAATGTTTATTTAATTCAATATCCTCCCTAATGACTCATTGAAGAATGGGGCCTCCTTGATAAGGACTTGTCAGGAAAAATGGTTAAGAATTTTGCTGCTTCAAAAACAAGATTGCATTAAACAATCTTTATGCAATATCCATATTTATTGGTCTTTCATATTTATAAATAGAGTCTGAAACTTGGCATTGCTGGGGCAAAGGACTGGTTTGTGGAACTTTAAATTTTAAAAAGTATTAATAAATTACATTCATAATGTTATAGCAATCATTTGCCTTCCAGCAAGGTAGGAAAGTGCTTCTTGTCCTAAATCTGTACCATCACCAGATGTAATGAGACTAAATCAAGATTTTGCTTATCTGTTCATATGTGTATTGATCATTGAGATATTTTTAAAATAATTTTTCCATTCATAACACTGCCAATTTTCTATGGTGGTGTTTTGTCTTTATATTTTTAAAAAAAACACAACAATTTTTGGGGTTGTTGATATTAAGAATAGTAATCTTTGCTACATGAACTGCAAATATTCTTTCCCTAGTCAACAGTTCGATTTTTAACTTTGGTGGTATTTGCTCTATAGTTACTTTAAATCTTATTGGTCTCGCAATTATATATGATTTTTTTTCCCTTACCTTTTACATACAAAATAGCTCTTTAGAAAGATTAGCATCAAGTCTTCTTATCCAGGATCACACTTTTTTTTTGTATTTATTTGTACTATATATTTAAATAAAAAATTTCCCCATAATGGTGTTATCGTTTTTTTGTGAAACTTACTTCTGCAAATGTAATATTCCAGTTACTAATAGAAATGCATTTGCCTTTATAATTTCTATTTATTTTTACCATTCTATCCAGTGAAGAGAAAAGCTATTGATTTATCTACATTGATTTTCTTTAACAACCTCACTAGATTCTTCTATTAATTTCAATATTTTTAATAAGGTCTCCTGGGTTTTATTAAAATATATATATTTCATTTGCAAACAAAGATAAGATTTTTCAAGTTTGATTTTGGAGTTAATTGGATGAATTTATCAGCTACAATGATATAGCTGTATAGTAATATACTAAATAATGGAGTGGGAATAAGAGGAATTCATGCTCCTTATTTTCAATTAAAGTTTTTTCCGCATTCATACATAATGGTTGCAGTGGGTTTTGATAATTTATCTATGTTTAAGGTCTTTGCTTCCCTTCCAATTCTACTTAGAGAGTTTTAGCCTTCAATTTGTTGAGATAGTGAAATATATCACAAGAGTCCTTGATGTTGACCATTTGTATATTCCTGGAATAAATGCTAAGTGGTAATGCTAATCTGTTGGATTTTATTGGATAATATTTTCTTTATACTCTTGTAGCTACTGTCATATATGAAATTAGTCTATAATTTTACTTACACTATTATAATGGGTTTTCATTAAGCTTATGCTAGTTTTTTCATACTTAAGGAGTTTTCTATTGTATGATCTGTAATTGCTTAAATAAAATGAGAACTATCTCATCTTTGAAAATAGGTAAAATCCAGCAGGGAAACCAAATGGATCCATTTTTTTTTTTTTTTTTGTAATGGTATATTAAAGTTTTCCAGTGTTCTTCTCATGAGGGTTCATTACTCATTCATCAATTTGGTAGTTTATACTTTGCCAAGAAATCATTAGTTTCCTCTAGATTTTCAAGATCTGTTTTAGAATACATATTTCCAAAAAAGAATGGTTCTATTGGGGTGCATGGTTATCTTACAAATTTAATAACCCTTTAAATCAATTTTGTGGCTGATGCTGCCCAAACCCTGAAAGTAATATGCCATGTCAGGGCAGGATTGTGCTTGCACATTTTTAGTAGAGTTTACTCTTTTCCTATCCATCTGGAGTCAGGGCCAAGAAAGTCATTTTCCTTATCACTTCTTTCTTTCATTGAGGTACAGACAATTATGTGCCATGATGTTATGGTAGAGTCTCTGTTCTGACACTTCACAGTACACAGCCTCTTCCTTAGTCCTGAAATTGCAAGTTCTAGGTGACATGGATATGAAAAGCCCTCAGGAGAGCCACTGGTTTTAGTGACTATTGGGCATTTTACACTCATGTCATAACTTTTGGCCTTGAGAATATTCATTAATTTTTAGCACATTCTGCTCAGTATTTAAAATTTTCTAATATTTAGGTATTTAGTTTTTCACAGAGAGATGATTTTCTGCCACATTTTGGGGCCACCTTGTATGTGTTTTCTATGAACAATATACTAATTGATTTTGTGTTTAAACATAATCAAATTTTTATATCTTCTGATAGGAAAAGTCAACCTGCCCATATATAATGTACCAAAGTTATACTTGGTCTTATGTTTCTTGTTTATTATATGCTTGCCATTCTTATTTCATCTTTAAACTTTTTCTTGCCTTTTTTGGCTTGGTCAAATTGTTGATTTTACCTCCCTCTTTCTTAATTTGGACATTCTACTTTCCTTTTCTAATCCTCCAGTTTATCCAATTGCTCATAAATCAACCTATAGTTTTTGTTATTGCATCAAATTTGAATCATTGCAAACTCCTCTCCTATACAAATTTACTTGCTTGCTCTTCCCTCACACCCCATCCAATCTACTATTTCATAGTATTTCTATCACCTTGCTCCCCATCAATATCAACCCCTTCCAGAATCTTGCTTTTTCTAAATTCATACACAAATTTAATTTGTTTCTTGAATTCTTGATTTTTTCAAATATGCTTATTTAACATTTTTATCATCTCCCATTTAGATCCAATACCCACTACTTTTCTTTTATCTTCTCTTATGTAGTCCTATGGATTGCCATGAATTTATGATTAGCATACTTTGCAGTAGTTTCCTAAAAGATACACCAAAGTTTGAATACTCTCTTAATCCTTTCCTATCTAAAATGTATTTTTAACACTTACATGAATATAACACTGACATAAATATATATGCATATGTGTGTATGTGTATATATAAATAAAAGTAGTCTGCCTGGAAAAAGTCCAGCTATTATTATTATAATGAGGACAGTTCGTGCAACATCGAAGTAACCTGGCAGCCAAGAAGAGTGGACTGGAATGCACTTGTGTGAACAATGAGGACTTCGCTGTACTAGTCAGTGGGGAAGGTAGATGCTGTTGAGTGAGGATGTGCACTGAATGGCCATCACGTTCAAAATGACTGAGTGAGTAGAGCAATGCATCAAAATTTGCATTAGCTTGAACATTCCTCTGCAGAAACTATTCAAATGATTCAGAAGACCACAGCTATGGGCAACTGGCAATTGGCAGCTTCAGCACAACAGCATGCCCATTTGTGTACCATGTCTCATACAGAGGTTTCGGCAAAACATCAAATCACCCAGATGACTCAGCCCCGCTACAGCCCAGATTTGGTGCCCTGAAAATTCTGGCTTTTCCCAAAACTAAAATCACCTTTGAAAAGTAAGAGATTTCAGACCATTGGTGAGATTCAAGAAAATAGGACAGGGCAGCAAATGATGATTGGGAGAATTGTATGAGGTCCCAAGGTGCCTTCTTTGAAGGGGACTGACATGTCATTGTCCTATGTAGAATGTTTCTTGTATTTTCTTCAATATATGTCTCTTTTTTCATATTACATGGCTGGATACCTTCTGGACAGACCCCCCCACACACACACACACTGCCTTCTACTTTCCAATATTTTAGATGAGTCACCCAGTGAGAAATCTATTTAACTTGGCTTTGCAGGTTATTTAAGCCTGTTCAGAGGCTTCAAAGGAATTTTCTTTATGCTTGCAACAGAAGAAGGTCTCCAGCATATTCCTAGAAATACATCTTTTTTTCATTTAATCTCCCTAAGATTTAGTTAGTCCTTTCAATCTACAGACTTGTAGATTAAAGTTCTCTCATTTATTACCATTTTCCGTCTGTTTATCCCCCTTTTCCTTCAGGGACTCTTATTATTCACCTCCAGGTGGCTAGCCTTCTGTGATTTATACTCTTTCTTTGAGTTATTTTTTCACTTAATCTCCCATATTAATAATTATCTCTCAACAATGACCATACTCTTTCTAATTCATTTTTTGAAAAATTTATCCAAAGTTTCAGAAATTTTGTTTTGTGCCATAATTACCTATCCTTGAGATATTAAAAAACAAAAACTAAAACCTTGCTATTTCTTCCATCAATTCTACTTGACTGGGAAACTAGTACCAGACATTCATCTTGGATTTCTGAAACTTATCCTCAGTTTCTGAGTCCCTTTGTATAAAAATTGTTTTGTTTGCTTACTCATGACTATATATTTTTTGTCTGTTATGCACTCTTGAGCAAATAAGGAATAATAGAGATAACTGTAATTTTTGTAGTAAATGACCTGAAAACCCATGGACCCTTTGCTGGACATTAAGAGGAAGCTACTCTGTGTCAGGATTCCTCACTAGCTGGTGGAATCCATTCCCAACCATTCACCTGAGGGTAATTCAGCTTCTAGAGAGTGTCTGTCCTTTTCCAGACTGAAAGCAACCAGTGGGCAGGTGTAGATTTTTTTCCAGGGGATTAAAAGCTTTCTGCACCTGAGCAGTAGCCTCAGGGACCAGAGGACCCAAATCTTTGCCACACGTCCTAACAAAAGTCAATTCTTCTCTAACCCTGGTTTCTTAGTCCAGGCCCTGCAACAATATGAGGAAGGCCTCTAGACATCTTGAGGGATCTCTATAGAGAAACTGAAACAGATGTGTCAACCCTGAAGGTGCCCCTACAGCTTGATCTGGCTGTCTAATTAGTAGAGGGAGAGGTGATGGGCACCCATTTATCCATCTCTCCTTTCATTTGTATTTCCAGGCTTTCATTCCAACAGAAGGAATGTAATTCATAACAATGTGGCCTTTTTTTGTTAGTAGGGAACTACAGTTGACACTTGAACAACATGGGGGTTAGTAGTACCTACCCCCACATAGCTGAAAATCTGCATATAACTTTTAACTCCCCCAAAATTTAAGCTTCCCCTCAGTATCCATGGGGAACTGGTTCTAAGAGCTCCACAAATACCAAAATATGCAAATAGTCAAGTTCCTTATATAAAATGACATAAAGCAATTCATACAGTTGGCCCTCCATATCTTCAGACTCCCAACTACAGATCAAAACAAGTATTGACTGAAAAAATCTGTAAGTGGAGCTACGCAGTTCAAACTCATATTGTTTAAGACTCTACTATACTAATAAATGCCAGAAATATACCTGAATAGATTGTCCAATTAAAATATAAATACAATTAAGTACTTTACTAACTTTGAATTTGTTAACAAAAAGACAGATGCAATAAGCTGTTTAATCATAATTAATAATAAAATATACAGCTGGATCTATGTGCATTATTTTTTGCTTGGTAGAAAAGCTATATACTTTCAAAAACACTAAAAGGCATTAAAACTGGATTTAGCAAACTATTATATGATTAATATATAATGCTTGCATTTCCACTCATTTTCCTTCTAGAATTCCTTATTCCAATTCTTCTGGGATCAAATACTTCATTTTTAACATATTTGTTAATTGTTACAAGCTAATACTTTAGTTTTCTGAAAGATAGTATTAATAAAACTGATCAAATTTTATGAAGAAATACAAGGGTAGGCAAAGGTAGGATTACAGTTGTGAGTACACAAAACAGAATTTATTCTTGTATTATTTATTACTTATTATATTTATTTGTGTTACAACTATAAACCTACTTTTGTCCACCCCTGTATTATACATACAATATGTCTAATTTACCTTTAACTACGGGTCATCCTCTTGTAGGTGAAAACTACGTTAGGAATTAATAGAGAGATCTGGGAAAATAAAATTAGCTTAAATTATCATCATCTATTCTAAGTAGGTGAAAGGATTTAGCATAGGGTTTCAATTCAGAGAAATGTAAAAGTTTGGAAGAATTAAAATAGAAGTAATGAGGGGGCAGCTATAGTAACCCCTTCTCAATAGGCAACTGTGGCCCACGTCAGTGAACTCAACCTTGATAGTAGCTAGACAGCGTGGAACTTGCCAGGGTCGTGCTGCTGGGCATATAATCAAGGAAGGCTATTGGGCTGTTTGCAGAACTTAATACCTGGAAAGATGCCCCATAAACATCACCTGAACATGTATCCAGTTTCAGTGCTTTCTGTCAATCTCAGGTTGTCAGCAGTGTAACCTGTGGGAGGATGGATCCCACTCGTTACTCCTAGCATGGGAGTGTGCCATTGCTTGGCACCCTCACTCTGCAGCCCCATGCTGAGAGGGTTGTACTGGGACCTTTTTTCTGTCGTATACCCTTACAGTATATTACACATCTGTGAGTGTTTACAGGTTGTAACTCATCTTTTTAAGAGTGAGGCATAATTTGTAAGAGCATTGTAAGAACTTTCATAAATATTTTTGTCACATTACTTGAAAAACCTTGAAAACATACATGCAAAAGCATAATTTTTTTTTTCCTAAATCAACTTCTTTTAAAATCACCTTCCTTCAAGGACTACTTTTAGATATTCTGTTCTTAATGACCACACCATATGGAATTTTAATTCTACAGACATGTGATATAACTATTTATGCACTCCACATATTACCCCTGCATTATATAAAGAAAGAGTAAGATATTTTATGCCTCTTCAAGAACCAATTTTACCCTCAAAGAAGTGTGTCCACCACCTGTTGAGAATGCATACTCCACATATATATCAAGTTTTATGTCACCATAGCAGAGTTTAATATTTTCAGGAACACATTCTTATGAGTTCTTTAAACACCATATTTTATTATTTCTTTTCCAAATTTTCATTTTATAATAACACATGCTATTTAATATATAGCTATTATCAGTATTATCAAGAAAATGATTATAATGAAATACAGATTTTAAAATGAAAGGTTATTGTTCTAAGAAAAAGTATTATATTCTCAAAATAGCACATAGCTGAAAAATACAAGAAATTATTTTAAAATCCTTGTTTTCTCAAAGAACTTATATTTGCATTTGTGAGGTTAGCAGGTAAAACAAGATGATTGCCAAATTTATGAAGCTAAGAAGAAAAATAACAAAATGGAAAATGACATGCTTAATATAAATGGAACAATGGAAATTGTTCTGCCCTTTTAATCAATGAATAATGTATGAACATTTATAGATGACAATTTATAAATGGGCTGATTGTGCCATGCAGGTCTGAGAAGATAAAATGGGAGATACTGCACATCTGTGGAAAGATATTTGAAATATATTATTCAAGATTTGTGTTACTGTATCTATTTCATAATTTTAAAAACCAAAGTGGATATTCATAAGAAAATGAATGCACATTTATCACAAAAGAAGATTATGAGACAAAAATTCACCAGAAACTCAATTCAGGTAACCCTGTTCTCTTAAATAAGATCCAGATTAAATAACACCAAAATAAATGATTAGTCATACTCTTAGTCTATAGTAGACCTTCAATATTTTATATAAACAACCAACTTTTGAGATGGATCACTGACTAGTCAAAAGTCACTATTTTATTATTTTACACCCAATAAGATACTGCCCATATTCTTTAGAAACACACAAAATAGTTATTGTCAGAAGAGAAAACTTATTTAATTAAAGTATCCCAGAAAATGAAAAATTAAACTTCATGGTAATATGAAAGACTGCTGCTATGGCAAGATGAGTTACTTTCTTAATTTGGTTATTTCTTGGTTTTTGATTAATGAGCTGAAATGTGGTGTCATATTTTGTTAGAACTAAAATAAATGGCTCTTTAATTTCATTTAACAAATATAATGAATTCAAATATCTTCAGAGAAACACAAAAATGATTTCTCTAGAAAAGATGACTTCCTACAAGATGGAAAAATGAGTCCATACTTTCTGAAAGTTTTTCTGCTTCAAACACATAGCAGTCATAGGCAAACAGGAAACCAAAGAGTCATCCGGGAGTACTAACTCAAGCAAGATAAACCTCTCTCTCTACTAGAAACATAGCAGGGACACACACTGTTAGAACTGCTTGCTTCACTGATTTATCTCTCCTATCAATCTGTTAGTTTCTTAAAAGAGGAATTATGTTAACATTGTTAATCTGTGCATAATATTGTACTGATAAATTTCTGTTAAGTGTACAGTCTAGTCTACAGATATATTTGTATATTTTTATATAATAGAAAAGTGTTGTTCAAGTTTTCTTATTTATTAAGAAAATGAAAATACATATTTTAAAATATAATTATGTTCCTTATAAAATGTGATTTTTATGTATATTAATAACAATATATTATCCTAGATCAAAATGAAAACTCTTAACAAAAGAAAGTAAATCTTTAACTTTTCATGTTCACACATAGCCTAGAAAACCAAAGAAAGTTTTTCCTGTTTTTTATTAACTCAATTTATGTTAATTGGTCCAGAGTAATAAAAGTCTCCAGCTTTACACAGAAGCTAAGCATCTTAATTTATGCTTCAAGGACGTGTTTTAGACTGTAAGTTGACTCATATTGGGTTGAATAGCTTGTTTTGTATTTTCCAAATAATTTATTCTGGAATATGTGGGAACTCAAGAAATTATTTCTTTAAAAGTTCATGGTATTTTGTGATCTATTTTTAAAATTAACTTTCCAGAATATTACATAATGCTATTGCCTTAGTACTATATCATTGTTGTCTATAAAATTGGTAGCTATTATTATTATTAGCATTCCTATATTTGATCTTTTTAATCTTTGTCTGATGATATATTTATTGATTATAGAGAGGAAGGGAGGAGGAGAGAGAGACAGAGAGACATTGATGTGAGAGAGAAACATTGATGCCTCTCATATACACCCTGACTGGGGACCAAACCCACAATTTAGGTATGTATCTGGACCGGGAATTGAACCTGTAACCTTTTGGTGCATGGGACCATACTCTAACAAACTGAGCCACACTGGCCAGTATTTGTATTTGATTTAAACACATGAGGATGTTAGCTGACTTGCTGTATGCTTCTATAGCTTAAGCCAAGATCAAGCTCACTGCTTACTTTCAAAAACAAGGTTTTACTGGGACGTAGCCATTCTGAGACCTAACTCACTTTTTCACAGTAGTGGTAGAGTTGAGACAGAGAGTATGTTGCCTGAAAAACCCGAAAACATTTACCATCTAGTTCTTGAAGCAAAAGTTTCCTGGCTTAAACTCAAACCACCTTTATAAACCTTTTAAAAAGACACTATTTTATAAAAAAACTTAAAACTTGATTACAATGACTTATCCACACTCATTTGAAACAAATCACTTTTACTCAAGCACAGGTTTCTGATAAAAAGAGAAGTAATAATGTAATTTGAATAAATAGCAAATATGCTTTGTATAACTTAGATACCCAACACCTATCAACCAAAGTGGAACAAATTCTGAATGTCAGTGTATCAAGAATGTAGTGATATCTGTATAATTAAGTGAACTATAAAACTCAACTACCTACTTTATTAAAATCCAATTCACTTTCAATGGATCAAGAAGGGAGCAACAATTAATAGACACATAATATATGCTAGGTTCTGCTATACAATCCTGTATTTCTATTATTTTTAATTAGAAAAAATTCTAATATGATATACAAAAATGAAAAATAACAAGGATTTATAAACTACTGCTGGATGCTACCAATGCACTTAAATAGTATCAATGAACTCTACAATGTTAAATTATTTAAAATTTTGGTGGAATTGTTTATAGCATCATCATTAAATCAGCTAACATACAAAAACACATGAGAAAACAAACCAATTTTGTATATGAAAAAATTAGGTAAAATTTTTTGGAGGATTCCATTCCCTGTGGATGGTGTATGCATATATTCTATAGGATTCCTTTAGTAAGACTGGCCATTCACCCTGGCCTGAGTTAAAAAAAAAAGTTAATGTAATCTGTAGTATCTGGGACTCCCTCAAGAGCAGAAATAGATTTTTCCTTTTAGAGAGATTGACATAGTCTCAATCATGTGTAGCCATTTCTGTTTTTTATTTCCAGGTATTTTTGTCATTAGTCTGGTTCTAATCTCTGGTCCTAATTCTATTATATAATTCTTCCACTTCACCTATCTTCTCACCTCATTTCTCCACAGAGCCTTTAACTAACTTTTGAGTGTCTTATTCCATGTTAACCAATTTCTTCTACATTCTCATTCTCCACTCACATAAGTTCTTCCTATGTTCTTGTCTCAACTCATTCTGTCCCTGGCCTCTATTAAACTCAGTCACTGCCACATGCCCCTGTCTATACTCCTTTCCCTAAGAACTGACCTCGCGCTGAATGACTTCAATGTCATTGTGAAGATTTGGCTAACACCTTAGGTTGATAGTTCTCCGCTCTTTTTATCTTGAATCCATAAATTTGCTGAAGCCATTCACATTCATATAAAACCCTAGATTTTGTATTTCCTAAGAATTATTCTAAAATTCTAAATTCTGGATCCCAATCCCTGATCAAAATCTTACTTCTAGCTCTTCATTCCAGCACTTCAAATACACCTGTTCTTTGACCATTTAAAGATCCTTTATACTTCCTTTTGTCCTTTCATTCTTTTCATTTTTTTCATATTTTACCTAGACCACAGGGTCATCATTTTAATTCCTTTGCCAGCCACCCAAAATCCCTGATCCCTTGTCTTTAAGCTCTACTAGCCTGAAAAATCTCTAAAGCTGGATCAATCTTAATGTTGCTTTCCTCCCCTAGATGCAAGGACTAAAAAAAGTCAGGTATTGGTATTGATAATTGATATTGATATACAGTCTCAAAATTCAGGTGGATCTACAACATTGTATTTGATGTCTCTTTAATTAGCTTTTTTTGCATTCCCTACAGTATCCACTTCCCTCTCTCCTTTCTCCACAATCTTACTATTTCATTGTCTTATCATCAGTCTGTATGCAGACCTTACTTCCTACTCATAGGACAAATAGAAATCACTTGATAGGGATTTCTTCAACATTCAATCCTTGTGTTTGAAATTCACCTGCAAATATTACTATTGGTTTATATGTATTTTGCTCTGCTTTAAATGACAATATATCCTTTGTGTGCTGGTTTTGTAGCAAAATTATGCCAGCTGTTAAATATAATTTCCTTTTTAGAACTACATTGGTTAATAAAATTATATAGGTTTTAAGTATACAATTCTATAATACATGATCTGTATATTGCATTGTATGTTCACAGCCAAAAAACAAGTCCCTTTTGTCATCATATATTTAATCCCTTTACCCTTTTCTACTTCTCCTCAGTCCCCTTTCCCTCTGATAACCACAATATTGCTGTCTGTGTCTACAAGTTTCTGTTTGTCTTGTTTCATTGTTGCTTTCAATTATATAACTCACATACGAGTGAAATCACATGCTTTTTGACCTTCTTATCTGAGTTATTTTCCTTAGTATGATATTTTCAAGATCCACTATGTTACTGTAAATGGGAATTTTTCGTCTTTTATGGCTGAATAGTATTCCATTGTATATCTGTACCACATCTTCTTTATCCAATCATATAATTTCTTCATGAGCCCTCTCATTGGTTCTCCACAGCAGAGAACACTTATTTACTCTCTATATTTCTTGCTAAACTGTAAGATTCATAACCATATATCATATACTGTAAGCAACTAGATAGCACCACATCACAAAGACTCTACTCCCCTGAAAGTTTGGTACAAATGATACTTTATTATAGGAGACAAACCTCCATGAATAGGAGAATTCATAAGTGACTTCTGAATATTTTCTTGATATCCACATAGATGTTTATATTCAATACGTGTATATCATAAGTTCTTTTCTGAAAAGATTGTATGTGAGTGATTGAATTTTTATTAAACAAATCAATTTTTAAATGCACTGTGAGAATTCTTGATATCTAAGAGAAACTGACTTAATAGCAAATTGACTTTTCACATGAAAAATCGCTTTGGAATAAAAATAAGTTGCAATTTTTATGCTTTTTAAGTTTATTTTTTATATAGTGGATTTAGTATCTATATATCTCACTTATATGGTGAATGGGTTTCTAAAGATTATATGTCAGTCAATTTTTCCACAAATACATAATCACTGAATTCTGAGATATACTTTAGAAATAATTTTTCACAATGACAAAACAGTGGTCTCTTGAAATCATAAAAAATACCTAAGAATCAAATATTAACAAAGTTACTAAATGAGTGAGAAGTGCTATTCTAAAACACTAGCTGGTGTGTAGTATAATAAAAGATGCTTATTTAATCACTAAAGTTTTCTGCTTCTGGCTTGACATCTTTAGTGTGGTTTGTAAAAGCTCCATTTTTAGTACAGAAATTATTGTATTATCTATTTCAATTTTCCTCCAGCCCCATCCTTGTTAACTTTTTGCTTGTTAAACTGACTTGCTTGTTAAAATTTTCTGATTTTGTGCTTATTTGCACTTAGTAGGGCACAGGCTAACACAACATAAAAAAAGGAAGAGAGTATGAGTGGTAGATAGCAAAACAACAAGATGGCAAGAGAAACACCCAGGGCAAAGGGCTACTCTGGCAATGTAACACACTGTGGGCAAGATACTTAGATTTGTAGTGACAGAAAATCAATCAGGCAACAAAGGGACCAAGGAAAACACTTAAGATCCCAAATAATTAACAAATTGAAATTAATTTTCACATTTATAAAAGGCACCTTTATCCCAGTGAGCAGCTTACCTCTGCAAGATAGAACTCATCATATTGCCTTCGGAAGCTCTCTCCTTTGTGATAGTTGCTAGCAGCTACTATCACATCCACAGTCACCATGCTCAGGATGAACATGTGAAAAACTGATGATCGCATCATTTGCTGAGGAGGCAAAAACAGATGAACTCTTAACAAAGAATTAACCTTATGATTAAACATAATTGTTTGCTTAGACCTGGGTATACAACATCTTTGTGACATGCTGCTGTGAAGAACAGTGCTTCTAAGAAAACTTGATGAATGTCAACTACTGCAGAATAGGGTTAGCAAAGGAATCTTTATCTTCAGGCAGCTCAAAAATAACAAAGAAGGTAGTTCTGGAAATGTTTAGTTAAAAGTAGAAAATATATTTCATTTAACTTGTGTATAGCCTATATTTTAATTTTCATTGGTGAATTAGTTTTTATTCTTCATGTTGACTGTATGAAGAAATTATATTTAAAAAAAGATACCACAAAACAACTATTGCTTTATTCTGTTAAGAGAAGAAGCTACTGAAGATGAAAGTATTTTAGATATAATCATAAAACTGGAAAACTTGATAAACCTAAGATGTATTTATTTTTTACTTTATTACTTCATAAATTATTTAAATTATTATTTTATTTTATTATTTTAATTAATTAATTTAATTACCATTTAATAATTATTGTTTTAATTATTTATTATTTTAATTAATTATTTTAATTTATTTTTAAACCACTTTATTGAGGTATAATTGACATAAAATTAAAAATCACTACATATTGATATATAATTTAATGAGCTTGGAATAAGTATATACCCATGAAAACCATCACCATCGAGGCCATAAATACATCCACCATCTCCCAAAGTTTCCTCCTGTCTCCTTTATTATTACTGGTAAGAACACTTAATATAAGATCTATCATCTTAGTAAATTCTAATTACACAACACAGTATTGTCAGCCATAGGTGCTATTCTCTACAGAACTTATTTATCTCAATGGAAACCTTGTATATTTTGTATAAATAATTATTGAAAATCATATGACAATAATAACCAATGTCTATATTTATACTTACTATGTGACTGAAGCTGTTGTAGGTTTTTTACATAAATTGACTCACTTAATGTCACAACAGCACCAGGAAATTAATTTCAGAGAAGAAGACTGAGTCTCAAATAAGTTAAACTTTCTCACTGTTCTACAAGTATTGAGGGTGGAATCAATTTATACCCACGTCTGGTCCAAGTCTACTGCGGTTAGTGTGAAGTGTAACCTACACTTCAGTGACATAATTAAGCATTCAAAAATAATGACCATTATTAATGGCTAATATGTATTGAATGTTTACTATGTTCCAAGCCCTACTATAATTATATTATTTTTTAAATTTTTTATTGTTGTTCAATTACAGTTGTCCCCATTCTTTCCCATTATCTCCATCATAGCCCTTTTTAAAATTTATTTCATCTTTTTTATTTTTAAATCATGTTTATTCTATTACAGTTGTCTCAATTTTCCCCATTTGCCCTCCTCCACCCATCCCACCCCACCCCTCTCTCCCACAGTCAATTCTGACTCTGTTGTCGGGGTCCATGGGTCATTCATACATATCCTTTGTCTAGTCCCTTCCCTTTCTTTCCACCATTGTCCACTTTCCCCATCCCCTCTGGTAACTTTCAGTCTGCTCCATGCTTCCATGCCTGTGGTTTATTTTGTTCATTAGTTTATTTTTTGAATAGATTCCACTTATAGGTGAGACTATACAGTATTTGTCTTTCAACCCCTGGCTTATTTCACTTAGTGTAATATTCTCAAGTTCCATCTGTGTTTTTGCAAAAGGTAGGAGTTCATTTTTTAAATTCAGATTGATTTTATTTATTTATTTATTTTAAATGTCATAATCCATTATAAAATATTAAAAAATTCAAATCCATTATAAAGTCTCAGCAACTAAAACAACAAGACACCAGCACAGAAATAATTAAGTGGGTCAATGAAATAAAATGAGCATTCTAGAAACAAATGTATATATCTGACTAACAATGTAACATTGATTAAATTAATAATTCAAATCGATGGGGAAAAATAAGGTTTATTCAACAAATAAGGTGCAGGGACATTATTACTTGAAACAAAACAAACATAAAGCCCTAAATCACACATTATTCAAAAAATATTCAGGTGAGTTAGAAATCAATATGTAAAATCTAAAGAGTTCTAGGAGAAAATTCAAAATAATATTTTTCTTACCCTAAAATAAAATATTCAAACCTAGAAGCTATAAAGTAAAATATTGACAATATGACTATATTAAACATTTAAGACTGTATAGTAATATCCATATAAAAAAGTTAAAGGACAAGTAGTAGACTAGGAAAGTATTTACAATACATCTAAAAAGGGATTAATAGTTTTTTTTAAGGGCAAAAATTTTACAAACATTTACTCAAAAAATGGATAAAGAATACCACACAGTCATTGAAAGCTTTTTAAAAATAATAGAAATAGGCAAGAAATATGCAAAAACAAGTTTAGTTTCCACAAACAAAGTAACAATTAAAATAACACATCATTGTCACAATCAAATTAATAAGTGTTAAAAACATTGGTAATATCAAATATTGGTGACTGTGAAAGGAACTGGATATTCATAGACTCTTTTACTTCATTTTCTTAAAGCAGTTCCTTTAGCATATATTGCAATGCTGGTTTGGTGGAGATGTATTCTTTTAGTCTTCTTTTTTCAGGGAAACCCCTCATTTCACCTTCCATTTTAATTGAGAGCCTTGCTGGGTAGAGCAGTCTTGGTTGCAGGCCTTTGCTTTTCATGACTTGAAATATTTCTTGCCACTCCCTTTAGGCTTGTAGTGTTTCTGTTGAGAAGTCAGCCTCTAGCTGTATCAGGGCTCCCTTGTATGTTACTACCTGTTTCTCCCTTGTTTCCTTTAGGATCCTTTAGTTGTCTTTGATATTTACCATTTTAATGATGATGTATCTTGGAGTGGGCCTCACTGGGTTCCTCTTGAATTGGACCCTCTGTGCTTCCTGGACTGATGTGACTTTTTCTCTCTTCCAATTATGCAAGTTTTCCATCATGACTTTTTCAAACGGGTTCTCTATCCCTTCCTTCTCTTCTTCTCCTTCTGGTATCCCTATTTTATGGATATTAATACGTTTTAAGTTGCCCCACTTTTCTCAATGCATTTTGATATTTTTGAGTCTTTTTTTCATTTTCTTGCTCTTTCTGGGAGCTTTTTTCTACCTTATCCTCCAGCTGATTTGTTCCTCTGTTTCATCTAGCCTGCTTTTGATTCCTTCTGCCATGTTCTTCAATTCAGAAATTGTATTGGTCATTTTCTTTTGTCTCTTTTGTTAGTTTCTATGTCCTTTTTCATTCTGATATCATTTGCAGTAAGATCCTCGTAGTTCCTGTAGTTTTTTGTAATTCTCTCTGAGCTCACTGAGCTCATTGAGTTTCCTTAGAACCATTGTTTTGAACTCAATATCTGATAGTTTACTTGCCTCTATTTCATTTAGTTCTCTTTCTGGGGATTCCTCCTTTCCGTTTCACTTGGGGGATGTTTCTTTGTCCTCCCATTATTTTTGAAACTCTTGTTTTTTGCTTCTGCTTCTTAAATTGATCTATCTTGATTTCCTGACTTTGTGGTGTGGACTTCTATGGTAGAAGGCTGATTTTTTTTTTTCTTTCTGGATCTGCCACTGATGTTGTCAGATGTTGACCGTGCCTGACCTTAGGCAGTCTATTCAAGACATCCAGGAATCTACTGTATGCGGCTGTCTCCTTCAGCTCTTAGTCTAGTCACTCTGAACTCAGCAGGCTGGCTTAGACAGCTCAGGGTAAGGGCAGAGTCCCTCCTAGGGGGAGGGTTATTGTGTCCTCTCAAGCTTCTGCCACTCAGGGGCATGGTCTACCTGAGCCAGGTGACTGCTGTTGTATGGGAGTGGAGTCAGCACCAGATCCCGCCAGCTACTCTCTCAGGTATCTCCCCAAAGCCTCCATCTCCAGTTTCTTCTTGTGTCTCTACACCATTCTGCACCCCTTTTAGCCAGGGATATACTATTTGTGGCAGCCATTCTGTACTCAGCAGTAAGACTTTAGCGCCACTGGGCCAGGGCTTAGTCCCTTCTGGGGGTGGGGCTATTGTGTTCTCTCATGCTGTTTCCACTCAGGGGAGTGGTCTGCCTGAGCTAGGTGGCTGCTGCTGTATGGGGGAAGAGTCAGAACTGGGATCCCATTGCCTACTTTCTCAGTTCTCTCCCCAAAGCCACCTTCCCCAGGCTCTTCTCATGCGTCTGTAGCCCACTCTGCCCCTCCCTTTGCTAGAGACCAGACATGGGGCTGCAAATAAAAATTTATGTGTTTGCCCTTTAAATGGCTCTTTGCATCTCCAGATGCCTGTCTCTGGCAGAGAGAAACCCTGACGCTTTTTGCAGCTGGTTCTTACCTGTGTAATTTTTGGGCTCTGGTGCTTTTGGCTGGAGATCCCTGGTTATGTTTTAGACCCTGCTCTTCTCAGGGGGATCCAATTGGCCATTTCAATACCTTTCTGGTGCTGCCACCTATGGGCGCCCCGCCAGCCTTCTCGGGTCTCTACCACACTCCTTACCAGTTAAGTTGTGCTAAAGCTGATTCTTCTGTCTGTCCAAGGTTATAAGGCTCTTCTCTAACTATTGTTCAGTTGTTTGTTCCAGGTGATTTTTCCACAATTTAGTTGTAGTTCCAGATTGGTCCAGGGAGGAGGTTAGTGTGACTGTGACTCACTCCTCCGCCATCTTGATTCTCCCATTATCTCCATCATAGGAGGGATATCCTTACTAGGTGGGATATATTATTCACTTTTTCCAAAGAGTTCAAATTGATTAAGTCATATGTCTGAGGTCACACAGCAAGTACCCAGCAAAGATAAGATCTGTACCTGTCTCTAAAGTCCATTGCAGCATAAGAAATATAGTCAAGAGTATTTTAATAACTATATCAGATGGGTGCTGGACTTATCAGGGGGACCACTATGTTAAGCCCGTAATTGTCTAACCACTATGCTGTACATCTGAAATGATACAGAATAGCATTGAATGTGAACTGTAATTAAAAATAAAACTTAAGAAGTGGGTATATAGATAAGTCACATGATTTTATGGTTAAATTATGCTTTGTTATCTAAAAATATCTTAAAGTTGAATATTATTTTAATGGCATTTTTAGTATAATTCATGAGTATATAAGAAAGATACAATGTGGAGAAAAGTCATAATTAATTAAAATATATGTTTTTTAAAAAGTCCATTCTGGGATTAATTGCCCACTGTGGGGTAGAGTAAACAAAAGGATAGAGTAATGGCTGAGGGTTCTGGGAAGCAGCAGGAGAGAAGCTGATCTGTAGACAGGAGCTGATTACATAACAGGAAACCACTGTATCCCATCCGTTCTTGCCCACTGCCCAGGAATCAGTACCAGCATGCAGCTCCTTCCTCATCCCTTGTTTCTTTGTAGAATGCAGGGGCACATATCCTTACCTTTTGATCTGACCTGAGATTTCTTCAGTCTTTGAAACTAAAAGGAGGTGTCTGAAGCAGAACCTGAGAATGGGGAAAGAAAAAAGGACTACCGCTGAGTGCTGCCTGTCTGCTTCCATTCATGATGTCACATGACCTTCATTACCTTGTAGTGGTCATTAACAAATGGGCTATGACATAAACTGCATGCAGATGAAACTCTACCACTTACAAGCTCTGTGGCCTTGGGCAAATCATTTAAACCTCTCTGTGCTTCAGTCTTCTCATCAGTAAAGTGAAGATAATAGTGGTTACTCTAAAAGTTATTATCAACTTGAAAGGAGCAAATATTTGTAAAACACCTAGAGTAGAGCTTGCATATTGTTAAGCTACTTTTTCCCTAGTTATCAGGGAACATGAAATAAAATTATTTTAGATGAACTAATACTTTGATTTTTATTATTATCCATGTCCAACAAAGCAAGGTCAATGTTTTGTTGTTGAAAAGCCATATTTTAGCATTTTTATTCCTTATGTTTTTTCAAATGTCAAAAATGAAGTCATAAAGGGACACTAGCTTCTTAATCCTTAAATTATAGTTCAGATAGCTGATTGAAAAGTTTTTGTATGTGTCTTATTTACTTCTCCTTTATTCCACTAATCCACAAGTGTATGGCTACAAAGTATGAGGAAACAAGGAGATATTAAGTTGTTTTCTGTAAGTTATTTCAAATTGTGAATATTCATTATGGCATTGTACATGTTGTCCTTAATTGAAGCTTTCACAAACAAAATGCACTGTGATTTAAATCAATTCAAGACAATAATTATATTAGATATATCATGGAAAAAGCTCCATTTTGATTATCCCTTCACTTGATATACCTAGATCCCTGCAGTCTTAATATCAGTTTTTGAATGCTCCAAAAGTTTTGTTGTTGTTGTTGTTTTATCCTCACCCAAAGATTTGTTTATTGACTTTAGAGAGAGAGGAAGGAATACAGAGAAACATCAATGGTTACCTTCCATGTCCACTCTGACTGGGGATCGAATCAGCAACCTAGGTACATGCCCTGAACAGATATCAAACCTACAGCCTTTTGGTGCATGAGATGATGTTCTAAACAACAGAGTCACCTGGCCAATGGTTCTCAAAGTTTTTTCTCTCTCTTTTTTTTTTGATGCTTTTAAAAGTTATTTAGAAAGCATCATATCTGTGTAGGTGTCTGGTATCATGGGTTATGATGACTTTAAGTATCAAGTGGGATAAGGAAATGAGATATAGCTATATCTATATATTTGTACCTAAATCCATATCCACATGCATACCTATATCTATATTTATCTATTTTAGTATTAATATCTATATCTATATATATGTAGCCTAGCTTAGAGTAACAAGGGCAAACACCTTGACAAAGCTCATTAAATGATCTATCCTTCTCACAGGATGATTAGAGCATGAATTTTTAAGTAACCCACAACAGATTACTACTCCAAGAAGATGCTAGAGAGCCAGGGAAGCTGAGTGGGAGGCAGTGGTATGTTTGCAAATGTGTAAAATATTTAATAACCATCTTGAAGCTTGGGAGTCTTGATTGGTAACATTTGGTTATTTTCATGGTATAAATGCACGTTCCATGCCCAATTTCAGGTTAACAACATGATATTGCTAAATATGAAATTGAAGATTGCACTGAATTGTGGTTCAGCACACCACAAATGGGGCGAGCTGTTTTCTCCACCATCTTCAATCAGAGATAACATAGGCACATACATATATACATGTACACATATACATATACAATTTTCCTTGCAAAAACTGTTCTTTTGATAACCCAATCTGAAGCACATGGTTTCCAAAGTCACTTTATATGAAAAGAGAGAGAGGTTGGAGAAGGCACATGCCCTTTACTAATTGCCTTTCCAAAGTGACACATCACTTCCATTTCCATCCCATTGATGAAAACTGCTGATACTACTCCACTTCAATGCTAATAGACTGAGTAATGTATTTTAGCTATGTGCCCAGCATTGAGGAACTAAACATGGTAAGTATATTAGTTACCTTTTGCTAAACTATAAGCCATCCAAAAACTTACATCTTACAAACACTGACTCTAATTTTTGCTCCTGAATTTGTGGGTCAGCTGATAACCCTGCTAGTCCAAGCCAAACTCAACTAACCAGGACCAGGCTCACTTTTGCATCTACAGTCAGCTAGTTTATGAGTTAGTTTATCAGCTAGAGTCTGCGCTTCTGGGGCATGGCTAACTGTTAAGGGTAAAAGGTTGACAGGGTATATGGCCTCCATACAACAGACCAAGCTAAGGTATTAATGTGGTGGTTCAGGGTTTCAAAAACTACAAGAGTAAGTTATAACTCACAAGTTCTTTTTTCTAAATCTTTGCTTACATCGGTTTTGCTATTGTCTCACTGACCAGAACAACTCCCATAGAGCTAACTACAGAGTGGGAGCGTAATGCCAAGGCTATGGATACAGGGAGGTGGGTTCAATTTCAGGCTCTGCCATATAGACTAAAAGTAATTTGAAAAGCACAAGCTTAGTGTAATAACTACTTCTTCTCAGCAGCATTTCTTTTTCACTAGGCATGTATTTCTTATTAAAATCTAGTTTGTGTTGTAGAATCAGGATTTGGTGATTAAAAATATTAATAAAAATAATAAATGCTTGTGTGACAATTTATGATTTAACATCTAATCTTATTCTAACAGAGTCAAAGATCTACTAACAGTAATAAATATTAGTGTAACAATTTATGATTTAACATCTAGTGTTAATTCTTACAGAGTCAAAGATATGCTCACACTGGCCAAGAGATGAAAGTGTCTTACTAAACCCCTCTTTCTTCTTCCTACAATTTGACTTTCACATGTTTGGGATACTCTCACCCAGCTTATTGTCCAGGAAAGAAAACAAACCAATCAGGACTTCACAGTGGGCAGGGTTTTTATGGGTATTATAGGCTCTCAGTGCCTTTATGGAAAGTCACTTATGGATTTCCCTCCATTCTCTGGTTCTCCAAGGACATGCCAGGGGCCAGAAGACTGGGAGGCACAATTACTAAGGATATTTGTTGGCTCTGTTTTCAGTACTGATATAAACATATTTCCTTTTTAATACAAAGTCTTTATGTTGAACAGAATTATCTTGTATATTGATTGTAGAAGTAATGAATATCCAGAGACCTTCCTAATAAGGGAAGCAAAAGTGTACCACATTTGCAAATGGGAGCTTCATTTTAGGTTTTATACACTTGGTCTTTTACATTATATTCTTGTTCTTATGCTCACAGCTCATATGCAAGATGGTTTCTGAGAATTTCACCTTGTAATTGCATTGTCCTTGAAATGTGTTTATTTAGAAATCTGATTAAAACACAACTTTTAGTACATGAATGATACAATGTTCAGCACAATGTTCAACATGAAATTTGTTTACCAAGGTAGGACATTTTATTTACTTAGGCACCAAAGAAAGATTTGATTTCTGAGCTGTACTATTAGTATCTCAATATATTTTTACTGTGTCCTCCAAGGCCACAATTTTGATTTGTTGAATGTTTGCCTACAAAGTCAGCATTGTTTTATAGGAAAATTACTGAAAAAAGTAATATAAATAAATCTTATAAAGTACTTAAGCATTTATACCACTAAAAGTGATCACATAAGACCTTTTTGAAAGTCTATAAACTTTCATGCTCCTTCTCAAGATTAGTTATCTCTTCAACTTGATTTCTCCTGTTATAGTCACTTTGTATTTTGGTAATTCCAACTGTCACATACAGAAATCAGTCATTCTTGAATCAAAGTCAAACTAAACATACATGCAAAAGTTCTCAGATTTAAAAATATATATAAACCAAAATGACATGACAATTAAAAGGAACTTTAAAAATTTAAATGCAAATTCAAGTTCTCAAGAGATATAAACTAAATATTTACATATAAATATATATACACATATATTTATGTGTGTTTATATCTTTATATAAACTTTCTATCCACATTAAATAATACAATTGGGAAAATCTCAAGTTATATAATACTAATTTGTGGCACTGACTCAACTTTAACATTTTCTTTTTCATTAATTTTTATAAGAAAATAAAGAATTAAAAGGTATAAATTTGGACTGTCTTATAGATACAGGTATATATAGTGTTGCAGGCCATTACATTAAGGGATTCCATAGCAAGTTTCAAACATTGGTTGAATTGAATTGAATTAAAGTGGTCCATGTAACCAGCCCTAACTTTAAAGCTCCAGTTACTGGTTTTAACACTGAAATTTAGCTACAGCACATACTTATCACCTTAGTACTTATTTAATATTTAAAAGTTATTACTTTGAAGACATCAAAGCAATGGTGATTATAGTGTATCAAAATCCATTGTAAGTGATTATTTTAATGACTCTATACCAACAGGGACATGTAGACATTCTGACAAAAAAAAAAACAAAAAAAACAAAAACACAACCTAATTATAATGAGAGCACCAAAGTGAAGCTGTGACAGTCAAAAAGCCAATTTTAAGGTTTTTTTGACAGCCATGTCTAAAAGCTTTGTTTGGACCTTTCAGTAATAACAGTTTTATTAAGACATAAATCCACAGTAAGGAAAATAGAAAGAGAACATTGTGGCTTTTCTGTCATGGAGATAAAGTGGAAATCAGTTGAAATATTTTTAACAGAACATTATGTTGAAAGGAGTATAGAAAAGGAATAATAGTTATGGAATTTGACTCTTATGATGCAAGAAAGACTAAATAACAATGAAAATTCTAATGAGAATAGAAACTTGCCAATGGATTTGCTTATCTATGTTACAAAAGTCAATAGTTCCTGCAAGTAAATTGATGTGCATTTAAATACATTGATTGGCAGTTCTAGAATTTGATTTTGTGTTACCTTTAAAATAAAATTGAAGGCAAGGATGTAGGAATACATCAATAGCCATGGTGACACAAAAACCTTACTAAATATCTGCTTTTCCAATAGCTCTGTCATCTTTCAAAGTATTTAAACTTATCTCTTTTATTTCTCTCACTTGGTTGTGGACAAATATACATAATTAATTCTTTGACCTTGAGCTATTAATTTTTTCACTTCTGAACATAAAAATACCTGATTCACAGACTGGCACTTATTTTTACTGCATATGTTTATAGAACACTTAAGAGAAAAATTAGGAGGGAGCTAAGATGGCGGAGGAGTGAAAGGGAGTCACGCTGACCTCCTCCCAAGACCAAACTGGAAATGTGACTAAATAGTGGGGAAATCGCTTGGAAAATAATGGAATGATAGAGGAAGAGAAGCCTTGAAGCCACAGACAGTGAATTCAACTCTCACACATCCCAATGAGTGAGAAGTGTGGTGGAGGATCGAGAGGGTGGGCTGGATGCCCACGGGCACCAGCACCAGAGGGACATTGAAACGGCCAGTTGGATCCCCCTGAGAAGAACAGGGTCTGAACCATAAACAGGGACCCCTAGACTACAGCAGCTGAAACCAGGAAAACACACAGACAAAACGTAACCCCGAAAACCTTAGGGGAGCTCTCTGCCAGAGACAGGCAGCTGGGGAAGCAAAGAGACATTTAAAGGGCCAATGCAAAAATTTGCAGTGGCAGCCGCCCCCCTTGATCTCTGGGTAGAGGCGGCAGCAGAGTGGGCGGGTGCCTGGGAAAAGATCGGTGAGGAAAACTTTGTGAAGAGAACTGAGACAGTGGCTGGTGGAGCCCCAGTCATAACTCACCTCCCACTCTGCAGCTACCACCTGGCTCAGGCATAAGGGAATCAATTAACCTGCTTTTTCTCTGCTCCACACACAGCTTGTGTGCATGTGAGCTGGGGGGCTAAGTTCAGACAAGCTGGAAGAAATAATGGATTCCTGGCCAAAGGAGTCACACAGCTGCATAGAGAGCCTTGAGGAGAGACTAGAGACAGAGGCATTGGGGAAAGAACGGGAGGAGAAACAGGGGAGTCCTGACTCCCTCCCCATTCGGTAGTCTCCATTTTGGTGCTGGAGGAAGCACCCCCAAAGAGGCAGAAGCAGGACGCGGAAGAGCCAGATGGCCCGCAATTACAACGTGGTCTGCAGAAATAGTGGACCCCTGGACGAAGGGATCACAGAACTGCCCAGAGAACCCTGAGGAGAGACTGGAGACAGAAGTGTTGGAGAAAGAATGGGAGGAGGAAACGGGGAGTCCTACTCCTGCTCCTTTCCTTAGTCTCCACTGAGCGGGAACAAGCTACACCCCTAAAGAGCCAAAAGCTGAAAAGAATACAATAGACAGCCCAAAATCACCCAGTGCAGGCACGCACACTTGCACAGAGTGGCTGGCGAGGGTTGGCGAGTGTGTCTGTGGGCCCTCGCAGGCTGGCGAGGACTCCCGCAGGTTGGCACCGGGGTCTCCGAGGAAGTGTGCAGATTGGTAGGGGCAGGCTTCAACCGACCCACGCAGGCCCCCGAGTGCAGAGAAGTCTTCAGAAATAGTGGATCCTGGGCCAAAGGGGTCACAGAGCTGCCCAGAGTCCCTGGAGGAGAGACTGGAGACAGGATTAACTGGAGAGTCCTGGAGCTGACTTCCTCCCATTTC
This sequence comes from Pteronotus mesoamericanus, assembly GCF_021234165.1. NCBI lineage: Eukaryota > Metazoa > Chordata > Mammalia > Chiroptera > Mormoopidae > Pteronotus > Pteronotus mesoamericanus. The sequence continues at coordinate 3,655,980 of NW_026555109.1, forward strand.
CGTAGTCTCCATTTGGCAAGGGCAAGCAACGCACCCAAGGAGCCAAAAGCAAGGAAAGCACACAATAGAAGACCCTAAACTGACCAGTGCCAAGGTGCCTGCTGGCCTGGGGGGCCAGACGAGTATACTAGGCCACAAAAAAGTCCCCGGGGCTGGGGCAAGCACCTCTGAGCCCAGGCTGGTGGGGGATCCTGCCTGGTCAGGGAGCGTGCTCAAGGAGCTGGTATGAGAGTACAGAGTGATCCACAGAAATAGTAGATCCCTGACTGAAAGGGTCACAGAGCTGCCCAAAGCAGGAGTCAGACACAGACAGTAGACTCCTGGAAGGCTCAAAAAAATGACCAAAATTCATATAGGATCAACAACTGACATCATCAGAAGCAGGCCCAGAAAGAAAAGGAAAATAAATAAATAAATAAATAAATAAATAAATAAATAAATAAAAAGACCCTCCTACTATGATAGTTTAATCCACAAAGACAGAAATCTAGACGGATCAAATGAAGCAGAAGCAAAAATGAATTAAATATTAATTAATTAATTAATTAATTAATTGAATCTAACAAAAATGGGAAGAAAAAGAAGTTCTCCCCAAATGAGTGGAAAAGGGGACTCCACACAGAGAGAGCTAAATGAAATAGAGGCAAGGGAACTATCAGATATTGAATTCAAAACAATGGTTCTAAGGAAGCTTAATGAGATCAGCCAGCTCAAAGATAACTATGAGAAACTGCAGAGAAACTATCAGGATCTTACAGCAAACTATATCAACCTGGAAAAGGACATAGAAACTATCAAGAAGACACAAGAGGATATGAAGAATACCATTTCTGAACCTAAGAATACAGTAGAAGGAATCCAAAGCAGGCTGGATGAAGCCGAGGATGGAATCGGTGAGATGGAGGACAAGGTAGACAAAAGCTCCCAGAAAGAACAAGAAATGGAAAAAAGACTCAAAAAGAATGAAGAGGCATTGAGGGAAATGCAGGACAACCTGAAATGCAATATTATCCACATAATAGAGATACCAGAAGGAGAAGAAGAGGAGCAAAGGATAGAGAACATCCGTGAAAAAGTAATGATGGAAAATTTCCCTAATTTGAGGAGAGAAAGGGTCTCATGGATCCAGGAGGCACAGAGGACCCCACTCAAGAGGGGCTCAAGGAGGTCCATTCCAAGACACATCATCATTAAAATGGTACTATCAAAGACAGAGAGACTACTCAAGGCAGCAAGGGAGAAGGAGAAAGTAACATACAAGGGGGCTCCAGTATGGCTAGGAGCGGACTTCTCAACAGAAACACTACAAGCCAGAAGGGAATGGCAACAAATATTCCAAGTCATGAAAAGCAAGGGCCTACAGCCAAGGCTGCTCTACCCAGCAAGGCTCTCAATTAAAACCAAAGGGGAAATAAGGAGTTTCCCAGACAAAAGAAGGCTAAGAGAATATATCCCTACCAAACCAGCACTCCAAGATATGCTAAAAGGACTGGTTTAAGAAGATGAAGGAAAAGAGTGAGAAAGAGAAAAACACAGGTACAAAGAGAAAAAATGAATAAGTTTCTATCATTAAAAACTCTCAATGTAAATGGACTAAATGCCCCAATCAAGAGACACAGGGTAGCTGAATGGATAAGAAAACATGACCCACACATATGCTGCCTACAAGAGACCCACCTCAGAGCCAAAGACCTACACAGATTGAAAGTAAACAGACGGAAAACAATAGTCCAAGCAAATGGGCAAGAGAAAAAGGCCGGGTTTGCCATACTTGTATAAGACAAAGTAGATTTCAAAACAAGGGCCATAAAATGAGACCCAGAGGGGCATTTTACAATACTTAAAGGAAGAATCTATCAAGCAGACATAAACATTGTAAACTTATATGCTCCCAATATAGGAGCCCCAAGTATATAAGGAAAATCTTGAACAACTCCAAAAAAGATATAGACAGCAACACACTGATAGCAGGGGATTTCAACACCCCACTGTCAAAAATGGACAGATCTTCCAAACAAAACATCAGTAAGGATATTGTGGAGCTGAATGATGCATTGAATCAAATAGACTTAACTGACATATACAGAACCTTACATCCCAAAGAAGAAAAATACATATTCTTTTCCAATGCTCATGGCAGTTTTCAAAGACAGACCACGTGATAGGACACAAAGCAAGCCCTAGCAAGTTCAGGAAAACTGATATAATACCAAGCTTTTTCTTGGATGACAAGGGCTTGAAACTGGAAATCAACCTCAAAGAGAAACTTCAAAAACTTGTGAAATCATGGAGACTGAACAGTAGACTATTAAACAATGAATGGGTCAATAATGAGATAAGAGAAGAAATCTAAAAATTTCTGGGAACAAATAAAAATGAAAAGACAACAGTCCAAAACCTATGGGACACAACAAAGGCAGTTGTGAGAGGGAAGTTCATAGCAATACAGGCCTACCTAAAAAACATAGAAACATTTCAAATAAAAAACATAACACTAGAACTTCAAGAACTGGAGAAACAACAACAAATAAATCCCAGAGCAAGTAGAAGGAAGGAAATAGTCAAGATTAGAGCAAAACTGAATGACATAGAGACAAAAAGAACAATGCAAAGGATCAACCAATCCAGGAGGTGGTTCTTTGAAAAGATAAAAGAATCAACAAGCCTTTAAGCAGACTCATCAAAGAAAAAAGGGGGAGGACCCAAATTAATAATATCAGAAATGAAAGAGGAGAAATAACAACGGATACCACAGAAATACAAAGGATTGACAGAAACTACTATGAACAATTATATGCGAAGAAATTTGAAAACCATTAGAAATGTGATATGGACACATTTCTAGAAAAGTATAATCTTCCAACACTGAAGGAGGAAGAAAGAGAAAACTCGAACAGACCGATAACAGCTGGGGAAACTGAAGCAGTAATCAAGAAACCCCCAGCACACAAAAGCCCGGGGCCAGGCGGTTTCACAGGAGAATTTTACAAAACATTTCAGGAAGAGCTAACCCCTGTCCTTCTCAGACTATTCTAAAAAATCCAAGAGGAGGGAAGACCCCCAGACTTTTTATGAGGCCAGCATCACCCTAATCCCAAAACTACATAAAGACCCTACAAAGAAAGAACACTACAGGCCAATTTTGCTGATGAACATAGACACTAAAATCCTCAAGAAAATATTGGCAAACTGCATCCAGCAATACATTGAAAAAATTATCCGCCATGGACTTCCAAGTGGGAGTCATCCCAGGGATGCAGGGATGGTTCAATATACCCAAGTCAATAAACGAAATACATCACATAAATAAAAGAAAAGGGAAAAAAACACATGATCATCTCAATAGATGCAGAAAAAGCATTCGATAAGGTACAGCACCCATTTATGATCAAGACACTCAGCAAAATGGGAATAAATGGGGGCATTCCTCAACGTAATAAAGGTCATATATGAAAACCTACATCCAACATCATACTCAACAGGCAGAACCTGAAATCTTTCCCACTAAGATCGGGAACACAATAAGGATGTCCGCTTTCACCACTTCTTTTCAACATCATATTGGAAGTCCTAGCCCCAGCGGTCAGACAAGAAAAAGAAGTAAAAGGCATCCAAATAGGAAAGGAGGAAGTAAAGCTATTATTGTTTGCAGGTGACATGATAGTGTACATCGAAAACCGTGTAGACTCTACCAAAAAACTCAACCTAGTAAGTGAATTTGGCAAAACAGCAGGATACAAAGTCAATATTCAGAAATCAAAGGCATTTTTGTACACCAGCAATGGAATAGAAGAAGAAGACATCAGAAAAAAATATACCATTCAATATAGCAAGAAGAAAAATCAAGTACCTAGGCATAAATTTAACCAAAGACCTAAAAGACCTGTACGCAGAACACTATACAACATTGAAGAAAGAAATGAAGGAAAACACAAATAAATGGATGCATATACCGCGCTCATGGATTGGAAGAATTAATATCATCAAAATGTCCATACTACCCAAAGCAATTTATAGATTCAATGCAATCCCTATTAAGATGCCAATGACGTATTTCACAGAAATAGAACAGACATTTCAAAAATTTATATGGAACCATAAATGACCCCGAATAGCCACAGCAATTCTGAGGAAGAAAAACAAAGTAGAAGGGATCACAATACCGGACATCAAACTCTACTACAAAGTCACTATACTCAAAACAATCTGGTACTGGCACAAGAATAGATCCATAGCCCAGTGGAACAGAATAGAAAGCCCAGAAATAAGCCCAGGTCCATATGGGCAACTAATATTTGACAAAGGGGGCAGAAGCATAAAATGGAGCAATAATAGCCTCTTCAACAAATGGTGTTGGGAGAGCTGGATGGCTACATGCAAAAAATTGAAATTGGATCATCATCTGACACCATACACAAAAATAAACTCAAGATGGATAAAAGACTTAAATATAAGTCACAACACCATCAAATTCCTAGAGGAGAACATTATCAGGAAACTCTCAGTTATCCCCCGCAGTAATTTTTTCACCGATATGTCTCCTAAAGCAAGGGACATAAAGGAAAGAATAAACAAGTGGGACCTCATCCAAATAAGAAGCTTCTGCATGACTAAAGAAAACATCAGCAAAATGAAAAGGGAGCCAACCCTATGGGAAAATATATTCGCTAATGATACACCAGATAGAGGTTTGCTCTCCAAGATATATAAAGAACTCAGTCGACTCCACTCCAAGAAGACAGATAATCCAATCAAAAAATGGGCAAAGGACCTGGGCAGATGCTTTTCCAAGGAAGAGATATAGAGAGCTCAGAGACATTTGAAAGGATGCTGGGCATCACTAGCCATCAGAGAAATGCAGCTCAAAACCACCATGAGGTACCACCTCACACCGGTCAGAATGGCCATCCTAAACAGATCAACAAACAACAGGTGCTAGCGAGGCTGTGGAGAAAAGGGAACACTAGTCCACTGTTGGTGGGAATGCAGACTGGTGCAGCCATTGTGGAAAGCAGTGTAGAATTTCCTCAAAAAGCTGAAAATGGAACTGCCTTTTGATCCAGTGATTCCCCTACTGGGACTATACCCTAAGAATCCCAAAAGGCCAATTCAAAAGAACCTATGCACCCCAATGTTTATAGCAGCACAATTGACAATAGCCAAGTGTTGGAAGCAACCTAAATGCCCATCAGTAGATGACTGGATCAAAAATTAGGGTACATTTACTCAATGGAATACTATGCAGCAGAAAGAGAAAAAGAACTACTAAATTTCGCGACAGCATGGATGGAACTGGAGAGCATTATGCTAAGCGAAATAAGCCAGAGGGCGAAAGACAAATACCATATGATCACCTATAAGCGGAACCTAACCAACAAAACTAAGATGCAAGGAAAATAAAACCAGCAACACTGAAAGGAAAAGAAACAAACAGAGACAAGGGGGATGGAGGGAGGGAGGGACGGGGGACTAGGAAGGGAATGGGAGTGTTCCGGAACGTGTAGCAAGGTCATGGACAAAACCAAAGGGGAAGGATTGAGGGAGGGAGGTGGGGAGGGGGCTGGGGAAGGTGGTGGGGTGAAGGCAGAGAGAAATATATTTGAAAAAATAGAGAAAATAAATGGAAAAAAGTAAAAAACAAAAAAGAGAAATTAAAGCATATTAGTATTATTTGTAGACTTGTGTTTCTATAGATTTCAATCCTTAGTTCCTATAATGTTGGACACATAGTAGGTCCAACAATGGTGTTTGATAGAACTTGATTTCCACAAGTGTTGAATTGGTCACAAAGTATTTTCTGCTTCTTTTTAAGGACAGTAGGTTCAAGGGATCCCTTCTATGTATTTCTCTATCTCCTGTACTAAAATAAAGCTACACCTGTACTCTGGATGCAGCTGTTTGGGCCACAGGTCAAGCTCCAGAAGGGCAGCTTCCCTCAAGGTGGCTTGGCAAGGTCTCTGATAAGAGGGATGCTCCAAATTGAATGTTGGCCTTAAGATCTTCTCCTTCTTGAACCTGTTTTTCAGATGTATTAATGTAAAGTGAGTGAAACAAATTAGGACAACTAAGTTTAAGTAATTTAATCTTGTTGCAGGAAGTATAGTCTTTCATCTGTGTATTCCAAGAAGCTGCCTGAATATTCAGCCTTGGGAGCAACTGAACTTCGAGTGATGGTTGACCAAAGAGACCAGTGCACATGCCCCAGTAATAAGCTTCTCTGTCAGTGATAGTCACCTGGGCCATCCCTTCCTTGTGATCCACTGATTCTGACTTATAGTCAAGTATAAGTGAAATGCTAGAGTGCATGCACTAATATTTTATATTTGTCTCACTAGAGCTCTACCAACTATATAGTTACTGGATAACCTTGCCAGATTTTGACAAAAAGTGCTTTCTTAGTCTTAGTTATCAGTACTGTTTTTCCTTTTTTATTTATCTTCATGAGTACTTCAGTGAGACATTAGTAAGGTCTACAACAGACTGCTAGACAGGAGACATTTAAAATATCTGAAGACACTTAAATTGATGTTCCTGTACATAATAAAGATGTATACAGAAAGTCACCTGAAATTAACTTTTAAATGTTTATTTTTATTTTATCTTTAGTATTAAGCAGTGGACAGGTGAATATAAAACTTGTTTTAAATTTAAGAGGCAAATTCAAAAATAAAATTAAATAGCTGCCCTTTTTAATAAACTGTACACCTAATACAATGAAGGACTTAGGTTGTTATACTTGATAAATGCAGAAATAAAAAAAAAGTGAGCTATATAGAATCTTGAAGTGGAAGACTCATTTTGAGATATTTAAAGTATTTAGAAAAGACAGGAGAACAAATTTAAAGAATTTTTAAAATACTCAAGAAATATACCAAGTACAAAATGACTTAAGTCCAATTCTGTCATCAGCCTTAGGTCATGGGAAAAGTCACACTGCTCCAACAAAAGCTTCAATTGTAATGACTGTGTTAAACACTGAGGAAATATATGACAATTTTAAACCCTAGTGGTAGTTTTTAAAGAGAGTTGCATATTTAACTCCAGAAATCAAGACCTGTATGAAGAACAACGTATCTTTCCTTTTTTACAAAAGTAACAATGTGACAAATAATTGGTAGTAATTTGTCTCAAAACACTGTTTTATGAATGCCTGGCATAAATTCATAAATGTCTCCTGATTAATATGAATGTAACTGCTGAAGAGTTATAGGATTTACTAAAACTGAAAAATGACAATACAATGATATAGGAATGTGGTTTGAGATAATCTGAAGTGCAAATAATTTTAAAATGTTCAAGGAGGCTCAAAAATAAAAGATTAAAAACCATTTAATCAACAGTAAAGTAGATAAATAAATAAAAATAGCACTAATTAATCTTATTTTTTATTATGCTAATCTTCTGATACCTTCTCTGAATATAATTACTTGAAATATATTCTATATTGAATGTATATATAATGCATATTTAAATATATATACATATAAAATATTTTGAACTAAGGATTTACCCAATGAATTTCTCTCTAGTTAGTTGATTTGGCCATAACTGGTTTCAAGACCACAATAACTCCTTTTCAATTAACATTTTAGCCATCTTCTCATACCTTTTGTTTGTGCTTTTTTGCCATTAGCTATTTTATTCTTTCTGTTCTTAATTCTCACCCTAGGTTATTATAAAATAATTTTTTAATCACTTCCCCTAAAACTTTTTATTTAAGTCATCTTCTTACACCTTTTGTTTGTGCTTTTTTGCCATTAGCTATTTTATTCTTTCTGTTCTTAATTCTCACCCTAGGTTATTATAAAATAATTTTTTAATCACTTCCCCTAAAACTTTTTATTCAAATAATTCAAGTTTTATGTTTTGCTGTTAGAAACTGAAGATGAGTATGTGCACATGCAAGTATTTGTGAGAGGGATTCTTGGCATCTGCAGAAAGGAAGATTGAGAAGTTGTGTCTGCTGTGTTTCAGATTGTATATTTCTACACAGGAATGTGTGTGTATAATATATATATTACACATATAAATATAGTATATATAATATATTTATATATATATATATACTCCTCTCTCTCTCTCTCTCTCTCTCTATCTCTATATATATATATACATTCTCCATTCACAGGTAGTCCCCCAATTATGTGCTAAGTACTTATTGCATGAGCACTACAATGGAATAAATTGGGAATAAAGAAGAAAGTGACCAAATATAATCAAAGAATCAGAGATCATTGTGCTAAGAGAGCTTTGTTTCACCTTATTCTGAGGGTAGGGACATTAGGATGGGGTTAAGGAATTGATTCAAAGAAGCTCAAAAGATTGAATTAATGACAGAATTGAAGACAAGATCACATTTGGGGAGGATAAAAAGGGGTGCATTATAGGTTGGTGTACAGGTTTCTGGAGGTGTAAGAAAAGGCTGTTTTCTATGGGGGAGTGGGTAGGGAAGAGGTGCATTTGGTTTTTGGTAGGAGAAGGGTGCTGTGTCCGTGAGAACACCTGGAACACAGCTGCAGGAATACACCTATAAGATTCAGAAAGCAAGGCTAGAACTAAAGGCAGTGAAGACATTGGGCTATAGGTGTTCATGGGACCTTTTTGGAAGTGAGCATAATACTCTGAGAGAACAGTTAGTAGAGTATGATAATATTAAGGATAATTGTATTTATGATCTGAGTCACCCCTGCATCCCATACACTGTGCTAGGTATTCGAGGTTCACCGTTTCTAATTCTTGCGAACCCCCGCGAGATGTTAATAACCCTATTTTTCAGGTCAGGTCACTGAAGCTCTGAAAGATTTAGCAAATCATCCAGGTATTTCTGGGCTACACTGTCTTCTTACATTGGTCTCTAAATATAGAAGAGGTTGGCTTGTAGATGGAACTTAAATTCTCATGGGTTCAATCAATTTTTGAAATTATCTGCCATTTAACGGGAAGGTTCATTAAGACAACAGATGTTGAAGTGCCTATGATGTCATTTCATCACTTGAAATACCCATATCACACAGTCTGCCTTCTCCAATCTTTATCATCAATGCACATTTTCACAAAAAGCATTAAAACACTATAGCAACAATTTTGCCACAATTTGACCTATTTGTTTTAAGAGCCTATTATCTCTGTTCTTTGCAGAAGGAGGCATATGGTGGGATGTTACCAGATAAAAACTGAACTTCAGAATGCTAGTTCTCATTCACACTTTCATTTTCTTGTCAATGACTTTCTTTATGATAATAGATCACTGGGTTGGAAGATGGCTCAAAACTATGCAGGCACATCTGTCAAATTGTCAAAAGCTGAAACCTCCCATCTGAAAGTCAGGAGAAAAATGGTTTGTCACAGCAGCAGCTGAGGAATGAGGTTCCAATTTAACAGAATTCTATTTATCATGCATAAGGTGACCTCTTCATGCAGCTGCTGCTTATGCAAAAATAGAGTTTAAACAGCTAAGTAACTGGTAGAAGCTAAGAGTCAATTATAACTTTTTACTTTGTTGAGACTCACACTTAAGTACACACTGAAGAAACTTTTCAAATGGTTTTGGTAATACTACATAAAAATTGCATTATTGCCTGAAGATGATAATGTAAAATGTGCATCCATATGTCAAGCATTAATATTTTGAATGTTAATTTTTCTCTAATATTTTAATGTCTTCTCAGTTAGACCAAAGTGATATGCCCTTTAGAATTGCACAGAATTTCTGAAAATCATTCGGAAAAATCAACAGATCTTTGGGAATAGACATTAACAATCAGTCTACAGACAATGTGAGTAGCCTAAGATTATATAAAAAACATACTCAATATCCATATGTTGTCATTGATATATCATTTCATGCCATCAGGTGTAAAGTCTGACAGCATCAAGTGTGAACAAAAATGTGAAACAATGAGAGCTTTTACAAGTTACTGCTAGGAGTAAAACGTGGCACTATTATCTGGGTATCCATTAGGCAATATCTCATTAACCTAAGGCATTCATATCCCTTAATTCAGCAATTGCTTTCTTAACTATATATGCTTGAGTAATCCTCACACATGTGTACAAAAAGGCATGAACAGGAGGGTGGCAGAATGCTTGCAATAACAAAACAATACAAACACCCTCAAGACCTATCAATAAGAGAATGAATGAATGAATGAATGGATGAATGAACAAATTGTGGTATATTTTGTAATAGGATACTATATAGTTATGAAAATTAAATGATATGAGGCACACTGCTTATGATGAAATTTCCAGTCTAGTTATGTGACCTTCATCAAATTACTTAGGCTCTCTGTGCCTCAATCTTTCCTTTGTTAAACAGAGGTCATAATAACACTAATAGTAGTGATGTTTTCAGCCTGCATCTAGTGAGTGTTCAATAAATATTAGCTATTATTTTTTCTAATAGTGGATACATAGGTATTCTTCCTACTTCTGTTTCTTCATTATTTCATAATATTTTTAACACAAGGAAATGATTGAATATTATATTACAAAAGGGTTCCAATTTATAAATTATTCATTTGTAACTATATGGAATTTATGAGATGTTTCTCCAAAGAAACTGTTTTATACAAGGTGACTTGAGCTTTAGATCAGACATAATAGCCTATTAAATATTTAGCCCTTAAGAGACTTTTCAAGTCCAATAAAAATTAAAAGTTTAATATGGAAAACTGTAATTGTGTAATAACTCTTGAGATCCAGTCCCACTACTCATATGATCAGTTACATCCCTTCTTCACCCACTCCATTCAGTTCATGAAGGTGTTGAGTAGTGTTTTGGGCCAAGGTTTTCAGAGAAAGTTAAAAAGGGAAAATTACTTTGGGTTCATATTATAGGAAAACCCAATACTTTGCTTAACTAGACCTGCTACATCCACTCAATTCCCATGACCTACTGCCTATGGTCCATCTCTCCTTTTGGGTGGCCTACTAGGAAACTCATTTTCTCCCAGCTCTACACTCATCTTTGGATATTTTCAGGTGAGCCTCTTGAACGGGAGGTGACCAAACTCAGTTATTATCTGCCATATTTGGGCAATATGCAGGAAACAAAATAAAGCTAGTCTTAAGGAGAAAAAAAATAGAGGCAGATGCTGAGACAGAAACAAAGAGGAGAACACACATGGCCCAAACAGAGAGTATGAGGAAGTCAAGGGAAGCACAGTCACCTGGCAGGCCTGAGCACATTGGCAACAAAAGCTCCCTCTGAGCATAAGGTCTATTTCTTGCAACTAAATAATTCTTGATCAGGGCATAAGTCCTCAATTCTCACAATAGAGAATGGAGTTATTATTACCAATTTACAAAAATATCCCCAAGGCCATACTAATAAGTAGCATAGCTGGAATATGTCTGTGCTTGAGCCTATTTTCTAAGAATCTACAATGGGGAAATTAAGTCTCCTTCAGAAAAGAGGCTATACTGGGTATTCATAGAATGAAGTAAGGATGTCTGTAGCTGGGGAGGCAGGTGTCAGAGGTAAGGTAGACCTGTTAGGAGACACATGCTAAAAGAAGTTATAGCACAAAAAGAAAAGGAAACTAGGTCTGGATTTTGCCTTATCTACAGTCTCAGGCTTTTCCTTGTCATTTCCAGCCAACTTTTTTCCCAGAGTAAGAACCAAATGCAGGAAGGAGTGGGGCCCCAGATGATCAGCATTACACAGGAACGTGTTGAAAGAAGCAGAAATACATTCCAGATCGGACCAAGGGTCGGTGGGTATTTCAGGGGGTATAAGATATTTCTTTATTTGTCCTTAATTTAGGAATGAATATATTAGAAATTATGAAAATTTACCATGGCTAAGTTCCTCATTAAACATGGTAATGAATTTCATTAATAACTGTAAAACATGAAAAATGTGCTAGCAAAATTAACTTCATTAACATTAATTACTTAAAATTTCAACAAATGGCATTAGAGAGCTCACCACACATAACCTACCAGGTCAACAGTCTGCTTCTGCTTGTGCTCTAGCTCTGAATGTCTGGTTTGCAACTGAATTATAGAGCATATATATTCCCATTTATTTTAAAAACAGAAAAGGCCACAGTAAGGGTGTCAAATTGAATCCTTTCCCTGCATGCCTGCATATGACTCCTATTATGGTTATAATTATAACTATGATTATACTTAAAATTTGTGTTTTAGAACACAAAATGGAATTTGTAGACTTTCAAAATGTGGACCAAATGTACCTTTCAAAATGCAGACCAAAGGTCTCTATTTTTTCTTTTACAGAAGGCTCTATGGAGCCTATTATTCTGTGGAAGAGTAAGAAAATTTTTAAGTATCCTCCTAATTCACTTGATAGCTTCATAATCAACATATATAAAGATGAATCAGAAATACCACAATGACTGCAACATTTTAAATAAGGTAAAATATCTGTATATATGTAGGAATACAGGGAAACAATGGAAAATTATTCCTATTGCTCAAGTCCTAATCAGTAGCATTTAAAATCTTAATAGATTTATTTCTGCAATTAAAAAATAAGTATGTGCATATACATACACATATCCATAATTGCATATATACACATATATATTTTTACATTGAAGGAATACATATATAAATATATATCTTGTAGATAGATACATATATACATTATACAGAGAGAGAGAAAAAAAATTACACATCAAACAGCCAGAATAATAGAAGAATCAGTCATATTGTGTATTTAGTATAAGTAGTAGATAAGATTAAGTTATATCAGTCAATCTTACTTTATTAAATTATTAAATTACTTATAGTTGGTGGGGAAAACATATAAATGTTCATATCAATTAGCTAGACTAGGACACAAAAAGCAGAAAGGAAAGTAAAAATATAAGACATAATAATAATGAAAACAGTGAATCCAAAGAAAATTCATCTGAAACAAAGGCTGAAATGATTTATAAATGACCATTTATAAAGGAATTCAAGCCAGTCTCCATTTATGTTGTTACGATTTAAGAATTTTAAAATTTTGAAAACATAAAATTTATGAGACTATTTTAGAATATCTGAAATTTATATACTACTTACTATTATACCATCCTTGTGATCTAAAGTGATATTACAATAATGTATTTCACGGGTCACCCAAACAAATTCCTCCTAGGCCCCAGAAGGTGATATAAATGAGAAAAGCAGGCTCAAAGTCATGCATTAGACACACAGGGATAGTCTTCACTTCTACAAAGAAATAGAAGTTGTTTCTCCTTTCTGAAAACCATTCATTCATTCATTCATTCATATGTTTACTCAATATATATTTATGTATTAACAAATTTATTTTTTACTTGTTTTTCTACCGTAAAGTCATGAGTTAAAAGAAATCTTTTTTTTTTTTTACTTTGAGAAAAGAATTGTACAAGTGTGTAGATAAATAAAACACTAATTTCCTGTGTTATGGTGACAATATGGAGTGTTGAGACACTGAGGCAAAGTGCAAACTATGCCCAGGTCAATGGGGCAGGCACCACCCAGCTCTGGCCAATTAGAGCCATGTAATTGCCAGATCTTTCTATTTACAAAAGTAGTAGGACATATGAGTTTTCACATAAAATAAAGCTTGGGACAAATTTTAAAACACAGTTCCACTCTCAGGACAAATTCACAATTCCTAATCCTCTAACTGGGACCCAGGGGTACCAGTTTGCCACCTGTCAGATTGTTGATGACTCATTTTTATAATTTATTTCAACAATGGAAAAACTTACCTCAATGCAATTATAGTTGTTCAAATGCTTCATTCCAATACATTCTACTTATTTTTTTGTTTTTTAAGTATATTTTTTTGATTATGCTATTATAGTTGTCCCATTCTTTTTTCTCCACTTTATCCACCACCGCCCAGTACCCCTATTCCTTCCATCATCCCCCCACTTACTTCACATCCATGGGTCATATACATATAAGTTCTTTGGCTTCACCATTTCCTATACTATTCTTAACCTCCCCTTGTCTATTTTGTACCTATCATTTATGCTTCTAATTCCCTGTACCTTTTCCCTCATTTTTCCCTCACCTCCTCCCCTCTGATCACCCTCCATGCGATCTCCATTTCTGAGATTCTGTTCCTGTTCTAGCTGTTTGCTTAGTTTGTTTTTGTTTTTTTCTTTTAATTTTTATTTTTTTGTTCAAATATATTTGTCTTGTCTTTTTTTTTAAGCTCCGCTGTTGAGAGTTGTGACTTTGTTGTCATTTTACTGTTCATAGTTTCAATCTTCTCCTTTTTCTTAGATAAGTCCCTTTAACATTTCATGTAATAAGTGCTTGGTGATGACGGACTCCTTTAACTTGACCTTATCTGGAAAGAACTTCATTTGCCCTTCCATTCTAAATGATAGCTTTGCTGGATAGAGTAATCCTGGATGTAGGTCCTTGCTTTTCATGACTTTGAATACTTCTTTCCAGCCCCTTCTTGCCTATAAGGTTTCTTTTGAGAAATCAGCAGGCAAGAGGGGAACTCCTTTATAGGTAGCTCTCTTTTTTTCTCTTGCTTCTTTTAAGACTCTCTACTTATCTTTAATCTTGGGTAATTTAATTATGATCTGTCTTGGTATGCTCCTCTTTGGGTCCAACTTGTTTGGGACTCTCTGAGCTTCCCGGACTTGTATGTCTATTTCACCAGATTGCAGACGTTTTCTTTCATTATTTTTTCAAATAAATTTTCAATTTATTTTTCTTCCTCTTCCCTTTCTGGCACCCCTATGATTCAGATGTTGGGACATTTAAAGTTGTCCCAGAGGTTCCTAAGCCTCTCCTCATTTTTTTGAATTCTTATTTCTTCATTCTGTTCTGGTTGAATGTTTATTTCTTCCTTTTGTTCCAAATTGTTGATTTGCATCCCGGTTTCCTTCCCTTCACTGTTGGCTCCCTGTATATTTTGCTTTATTTCACAGTGCATAGCCTTCATTTCTTCTTTTATTTTGTAGCCATACTCAATCATTTCTGTGAACATCCCGATTACCAGTGTTTTGAACTCTGCATCTGATAGGTTGGCTATCTCCTTGTCACTTAGTTCTTTTTATGCAGTTTTGATCTATTCTTTTATCTGGGCCATATTTCTTGTCTAAGCACACCTGTTACATTGTAAGGGGTGGAGCCTTAGGTATTCACCAGGGTGGAGCAACTCACTTTGCCGTGTTGTGGTGCTGTATGTGGGGTTGAGGCCAGAGAGGGAACAATGCCACTTGTTGGGCTCTCACCTCACTTTCAAGAGACCGGCAGTTTCTCCCGCTGTCACTACCCCAACAGACTTTTACAGCCAGAGGTTCTGAGGCTTTATTTTGCCAGCATTAGAACACTGCGTTATGTGGTCTGTCTCACTATCCAGTTGTTCCTCCCAATTTATTAGCATGCAAATGTCGGTTCACCAGGTCTGCCAGCTGCTGCCTTGCAGTGCATTCTTTCTGCCTGGCTGCCCATCTCTGCCCCTACCAGTCTGGATGAGTGTGTCTTCTTTAACTCTTTGGTTGTCAGACTTCCATACAGTTCAATATTCTGGCAGTTCTCATTTTCTGTTTTTAAATTGTTTGTTTCCTACTTTTGGTAGTATGAGGAGCCAAGACTTGTCTACCAACACCTCCATCTTGGCCAAAACATCTGAATTCTAGTTTTTTAAAGATAGGAATTGTTTTGATTCTTTTCAACTATGTTATATATTCAACTGACCAAGACTGTATTTGCAGACATAGACTTATTTTATTTTACATGCTGAAGAAAACAAAAACAATTCTAAAAGTGATGAGCCATAACAGAAGTCACAGTTACATCCTGTGATGCCTTTGCCACCATGCTTTGGAAGTGATATGCTGGCAAAAGTATCCAACCTTTTGTTTATCCAAAGCCATATAAACTTTGAGAAGTACTTTGTAAAAACAGACTCCCAATGTACTACTCATTTTAGATTTAGAAAGAAATCTTTTTATCGAACTAGTATCTTTACCATTCTCCACTTGATTTCTTGTTTCTAGAGAAAGACCACAAGGGCAAGTAGAGCTGCTTCTAAGTGAGAAGTCAAGTAATTCCTTTTACAAGCAAGAGGTTTCTGAGTCATTATTTCACTTGGTTGTTCTCTCATTTAATAAAATATCAATTGAGCATCTTCCATGTGTTGGGGATAGTGACCATGACTGTTTTGACTGTTGTATCCCCTACTGTCATGGAGGTCCCTTTGGTTGGAGAAACAATAATTAAATAACAAATTATACCATTTTGATTTATTTAATTAAACTTAAACAAACACAAAGAATTATGATAATATGAAAACATTTAACCAAGTTATTTGACCTAATATTTGAGGATGATGTTTGAGCTGAATTTGAAAGAATGAATGGGAGAGAAGAGTGTTCTAGAAAGAGGAAGCACTGTGAATATGACAGTGTCTCTTGGAGGTAG
Source organism: Pteronotus mesoamericanus (assembly GCF_021234165.1). Lineage (NCBI taxonomy): Eukaryota > Metazoa > Chordata > Mammalia > Chiroptera > Mormoopidae > Pteronotus > Pteronotus mesoamericanus. The sequence goes on from NW_026555109.1 coordinate 3,672,375, forward strand.
AAATGCTGTTTTATAGGAGATAATGTGTAATTCAAGAGTAGAGGTTCTTGGAAGGACAAGCTCTTAAAATTAACCTCTAAGTTACCTCTAGAAGAGGAATGAGGAATGATAAGCTGGAAGAAATTAAAGCAAACACTTTTTATTTTATTTCTACAGTTTAATATGTTTTAAGAAGACATATGCACATTTTGCTAATTTTAAAAAGAAAAAGTGATTATATGGTACTGTTTGTTCTTGAGGGTAAGAATCATTATAATCCTAGACAACAAGAGGATGGTTCAGATAAAATTTTCCTGTTATGCAGTATTAGATGTCATTAATCACTAGTAAAAGCCAGTAAGTTTTTCATGACTATTTTATTTTAAATCTTTTTTCTTTACTTATTTTCTTTCTTTCTCTTTTAATTAATTAATGATTATTTACTTTTTGCACTCAGATATGAAAATGTACTCTTTGTCCAAAGCCCATGACTATTACAAATATATCTCTTGACCATCCCACTTTTCATCTGTACTTTTTTAAATTGGATCCTCTGGAAAGCATGACTTAGGACCAAACGTGAAACTGAACTGAACTTCCTTCACACTGAATTGTCTGACTTCCTTCTCCCCTCATTTCAAACCATATGCATCCTTATTCATAAAATGCACCAAGCATGCTGCCATATTCACAACACATGTCTAACTCACAGGTCTCTTGGATGCTCCATTTACACATTTACAGTCTATTATCAACCTGCTTCTCCAACCTTTATTTCCCTATAACGTTCTCAGTGTTGTCCTTTCCACTACACCTTCCTTGCTATTTATCTCTTGCATTTCAAATCTTTGAGAGGAAGAGGCTAACTTGCTTCCTAATTTGAGATTGCAACATTGAGGCATCTATTTACAATCATTTAATAGATTTTTTAAGCAATGTATTCAGGTCCAGTAAAATTCTGATTTGATACTCAAAGCAGGCCTGAGGCCTGATTTTTATTTCTACTATAAACTTGTTTCCTTGGCATATTTTTTTCAGCTGGAAAAAGCATGGGACAAGGAACCAGAGGATCCAGGTACAAGTCCTGGCTTCTGCATTAGGCTGAGCTAGATTTATAACTTCCTGAGGAGACTCACCCAGGTCCTCTGGGTCTCCCCTTTCTCATCTGTAAAGGCCAGTAGAGCATGCAAATCTTTCTACCTCACTGGGCTGTACTGAGTCTCATCCTTGGGCCCTCCCGCCTCTCTTGGTCTTGGTTTAAATACCTTCTTCAGCCTGTCAGACAAGGAGAGCAGATTCCAAAATGTATATTACCATAGCATCTTGCATTACTTCTTTAAAATCCCATTATTCTTATAACTGCTAGTTCAGTGCTTGTTTTTCTCCTCCTATCTTCAAGTTCTTTGCAAGCTTCTTGAGGGTAGGGGCTACGCTTGCCTTGTTCAGCACAATCTTAATGTCAATAAATATCATTTGATGGATTACTGAATAATAAACATAAAAATGCTTTTTAAGAAAAATACTACAACTACAATTGTTATTGTTATTACTATTAGTAGAATTGTAGTAATGGAGGTGGTTGTAGTTGAATTATTAGCAGATTGCCACCAAAAGATATACAATATAGAAACACAAAATAACATTAACTATTATCAATATTTATTGAAAACTTTTTCTGTTTTTCCCCTCCTTCCATTTAAGTGATAAAAACAAAATATATATGTGACTAAATGACCATATAACTATAGCTGACAGTAATAGTTCAGAATACAATATTTTGCTGCTTAGGTACCAATCCTTGAAATGCACAAGTCTGCAACTGCAGAAAGATCTTAAAAAAAAAAAAAGAAGGTATGTTCTCATTCTAAAGCAGATGAAAAGCCCTCCCCCAAATTAAGGGGAGGGATATGAATAACTATACAGAGCAGCCCTTGTGAGAAGGAGATTTGTTACTAAAAACAAAAGGGAGTGAAGAAAGTAAAATTCTCCAGGAGGAAGAATTCATTTTTTGTTCCTATGATGGAGCTGCTTGACTTTTCACCCTTAGGGAGAAGGTTAATGGAAGTAATAAAATGCTGTGGAGTGGTAGGAGTGCCACTCTTGGGAATGTGACATCTTTTTGGATAAGTTACTGATCTTTGAGGGCAGGAAAGGGAAACAAAGCAAGAGAAGATGCCACTGTAGTTGACCAAACAAAAGAAGGAGTTTATTGGGCTTTATGAAGAAAGCAGAGCAATTGACAAGTCTAGAAAGTCCATAGGCCAGAGATCTGACAGCCAGTCTTGATTACTTTCCAGGATTCTGGGAGCCCACCTGCAATCCCCTCATCTTGTATTTGCTGCAGGTGCACTTTAGTATGCAAACACCTTTATTATATCGAGTTGCTCAGATAGCTTGCAGACACAAAACAACACATTACCTACTAAAGATATTCCTTCCCAGTAACTCAGTGACGTACTCAAATATGTGAATTGTGATTGTGACCACCTTCCCCCAAATAACCCAGGCCTTTTTAGAATATTTTTATAAGATTTAATATGACAGTAAACATTTGCACAGATTCAATAATTCTGGCATGCTATTACCTGTGTGCATTTATTCAACAGCCATCAAATCCCTACTTTGTATCTAAAAAATGGTAAGTCCTGGAAATAGAGGATGGAGTAAAATAAAATACTGTGCCTAACTCAAGGCAGATCTAGAGCTTAGATAACTAGATTCTCTTGCATAAGCTTAAAGTAAAAGGCCTTTGCTTAGTGGGTTTTAATAATGTCATTGTTCTGTACCTGGAGGCAGGCTGGGGCACGTCCCTGAGGCTTGTTGACATCCACAGCTACCAGCTGCCATCCTCCAGCAGCATCTTCATGAAACATCTTCAAGACAGAGAGGGAGATGGGTCAGAGACACTTTGTAAAGAACACTGAGTATGGAACTTGATGTCTCCAGCTTTTTATGTTATCAAAGATTTGTTTTCTTATGGATTTATATTTAAAACTTATATCATTCAGTTACTTTCTTTTTAACACTGAAAACTTAAATGAATAATAGTAACAAGAATAATGGCAATAGCTTGCGTACATTGAGCACTTGCTATGTATCAGGTCCTTTCTGGCTTACACATACATGTTTTGTATGTAATTGCCCAAATGTTCTTGTCCTCAAGACTTTAAAGTAGGCATGTTATCCCCATTGGATTTATTATTATTACATATTAGATATGGAAGAAAATGAAAATTAGAATTTCAAAGTATTGTGTTTGATGTTCGCTTTTACTAGAGATGGTGAATTTTTATGTTTATTTAGTGGACATTTCTGAGCCAATAGGAAAATAATATTAGGATAAATAATATAAGAATTGTACATGTGGCATAGGGATAGAAGCTGGTGTTATTTTAATGACAGGAGACTGATGTGTCACTTAATAGACTTTGTGAAATTATTTTACCTAGTAATCTACTCATAAGAAATTTTATGCACATATTAAGAAAGGGGAAAGGTAGTTTCTTTTGGCTTAAAATACATAAGAGATGAAATTCAGGATAGGACACAACATACACTGCAGGATACTAAGATCTGACGTCCATTGAATTAACTCTTCAAGTTGTTGTATGCCTAGGTTATTATCTTGCTGCATATTTTACTATCTTAAAAATTAGTCATATGTCAATACTATCCCCAGCTGGGGGATATTTCCCACTAATATATTTTTCTCTCCAACTCCTTAGTGGTATGTGTGTGCACATATTGGGGTGATAGTGGGATAATGTGAAATTAAGGATTTTTATTTTTAAGAAAAGATACTACAAGCACTAACTGGTTTCTTCCTGCTGAAGCTTCTGTTTCATATACATAAGTAAACATCTTTGCTATACTTATTTCCTCATGTTAGTCTGCCTCTGTGTTCAAAAGGGGAATTGTTGGAAATGTGAGATGATACACAGATTCTATTACCTAGGATATATAATCACAATTTCAAACTCCTGGTCAGAGAGGTAGTGGATCATATGCAGAAAGTAACCTTGCCCTCTATAAAATAAGTGAGGGGTGCTAGAGACAGCACCAACATTCATATACCATATATGTATTTTTAAAATATCAAAATGGAGATGCATATTTACACAACGAATCTTTGATCAAAGATTCCAATTACAAATTGCTTTCACAGGTGTTCATTTATTGGATTCTAATTCCCTTTGGAATGAATTTTTAAAGATACTCTTAGTGGTAGAATCAAGCACATCCCTCATGAATAGGATCATTCTGAGAATATATACATTGGTTGAAATGCAAACCTGTTAAAGTGCCTTTTAAAGTTCCTGTCAAAACCCCAGGAGTTTCCTTTTAAGGAGAAAAAGGCAGAAGACAAAAGAAAAGGACCAAAGCAGTCCTGTCAGTCACTTGCTAACATCCCTCTGCACATGAATCCTATGCTCTCTTATCATGGCACAAAGAATCCCTGAGGCATATATTTGCTTTGATCAGTACCAGAGCAATTTTCTCTGTTAAATTATTTTTTCCAGTAGACCAAAATCAAATGGATCTATTTAATTTTTGTAAAAGTGTTCTCTCAGGGTCACTTCTTTGTATGAAATAATGTGAAGAAAATGCAAAGACATTCTATTTCTCTTGAGTCCCCTGAAATACGAAACAAAACTTGGCTTGGTTAATGTGACAGAAGTTCTGTGACATGGATAATGGGATATCTGAAGCCAAGAATTGTTAAGTACTCAAGGCTTTAGGAACATGGGGCAGAGGCAGGGGGTTCCAATTGTCCCTCCATATATCTTTTCTTTGTCTTCCAAAGTTAGAAAAATTTTATGGGACCACTAGGCCACACACAAAAAAGACTAATTCTTTTTCCTTTTTTTAATTATATACTGACCTGTGAGTTGTAAGCAGAAACATTTTTTCCATTTTTTTTTCTTCCTGATTTTTGGAATGTGAATGTGAGGGTTAGAATTGTAACAACCAACTTAGTCCAAGAGATAACTTCGGGAATGGAGACTATGCAATGTGGAGCAAAAAGTGCAAGGACTCAGGAACTGTGGCAACACAGACCACCGTTACCAACTCCAGATTAACTCCTCCAACATTACATGAGAGGAAATGGAACTCTATTTCAGGTGAGCCTCTTATTTGGGGCTTTCTCTTCCTTGCAGCTCACATGTACACACATACTCACACACACTTGCACATACACATTAATGCAGAGAAAAACTGAAATTTATTCTGAAATTTTTATGTTTGGACTCCTTCAAAATCAATTGACTTTTAAAAATAGTTGTCATTATTACACAAAATAATGATACTGGATGCTTGATTTCATTATAAAATGATAGATTCAATGACTCAGCCTCACAAAATTTAATTCTCATGTACGGCTTCCTATGATGAGTGTATTATTCCATCATTATGCTTTTTGTTTTGTTTTTGTTTTTAGGAGGAGTTCACCATTGTGTCATGCTGGAATAGTCCTTCATAGAAACTGCTCTCATTAAATGGATTTGTCACCTATTTTAATGATTCATTGGAAAGCAATGGCCTTGAGATACAGTAAACAAACTTTTACTGAAGTATTGTCTCTATTATGTGTATAGTCTTTTTTTTCTATTGTTGCTCAAGTACAGTTGTCTCCATTTTCCCACCCACTTCCCCACCCTGTTGCCCCCCTCAATTCTTCCCCGCTTTGGCTTTGTCCATGGGGCAAAGAACTTGTATATAGTCTTTTTTATAGAGTAAATTCTTTTTATTTTTGATTTCATGTTTTTTCATATATGCTTTTCTGCTTTAACCCAGCACTGCATATTCATACAAAAGTTGTTTAGGTATTGTAGGTATTTATATTCCATGAATTTCCATGGAATTACAAAGGAAGAATAAACACCTTTGTGTCTTTTTATCTTACATCAACTCTATCCTTAGCAGTCTTCTATCTTAATTAGTGAATATTAATTCACATGAGCCAGCAAGAGTGTGGAATGAGAGATAATGACAGACCCAAAATTTATTACAGTCTTTAGACAATCAGAACATTTATTTACCAATCCTATAATATGACCCTATTGAAATATGATTCACATATAAAAATTAGGTATGTTTTGGTTGTCAGAGCAATCAATACCTTGTATCTCTTATCACTAGACATAAAAAACTAGCCTTGTGTGGCCTTAAAGTTTAGCAGTTCTTTTCATTCTACTCCAGGCAAAGTAATATAAGCTCATGCTTATCATGAATCAGTCTCAATGGGAAGACCATATGACTGCAGCAGTAAATATCTGAGGAATGAGAGTAAAAATCTGGAGTAAAGAGATACTGTGCACAGAATAATTTCTACTTGTACATCTGCACATCCCTACATCCAGTTCTGGGGAAACACTTTTAGAAACTTGTAGCATGGGTAGTCCTGTTGTTGAGTGACAGAGCAGGCCATTATATGATGGCTGTGTGAATCTCCTGCACTTTAGGCCAACATGTAACTGAACATGTGGCAACAATGACTCATGTCTAATAATTATCCAGCTGTGAAAGTCACCAACCCAATCAGAGTTCAGGAAAATTAATTATTAATAATCTGAAAATTTCCACATTATTTTCCTTTTGTTTTCCTTTTACATTTTGTATTATGGCCTCCATAAGACCTCTGGTATTATTTTTTCTGTACTTTGTTTCTATGCTGTGACTCAGAGGCAAGTTGCATCCTTTTACTTAAAAAAAAAAAACAAAAACCCAACAGTTCTTGTCATGGATTTGTTTTTGCCTCAGAATAGTCCATGTCAGAGTCAATTCTTATTGAACTGCTTAAGATATTGGAAAGCCCCTTCCTTATCTTGTTAATGTGTACAATTTTCTTTCTACCCATACAGCCCCTGGAAAATCCGTAGATTTAAATATCATAGGTCCATCAAGACCAAGACCCTTTAGCCCTTTTCTGAAGATACCTTATATAGAAGAAGAGAAAATATTCCACATATTAGAGAAAGGCAAGAACTGACTTCATGTCTGAACAGCTCTGTGCTTTACAATACAACCGTCTTGTTTTAATTCCTTTTTAAAAATTTTTTTAAAAATTGTTGCTCAACTGCAGTTGTTCTCCCCCCCGCCGCCCCACCGGAGACCTCCCACACTGTCTTCCCCCACTTTTGGCTTTGCCCATGGGTCCTTTATACTTGACGTCTATCTGTTTTATTAAAATTAGAAAATTGTGATTTAGTGCTTTAAACCACTGAACAAGGGTTTCTTGTGCACAGAGTTTTGTAAGGTTTTACAAATGTAAGATAATCATGGCAAATAATGTTTCTCCCTTCTACACACACACACAAAGAACCTGGGCCACTTGATGAGTGGCTGAGAGGGGCTGGGCAAGGCCTGGACCTGTTTCCTGGCAGCCTAAGTGGTGTTTTACCAAGAGCTGCTGCAGGAGCTTCAGTGGCTTAGCAACAGAGTCCTCAGCCATATTTTTCAGTGAAGATTTTTCACAATTCTCTGAATACCTGGACACATTACCTCTGAATTACCAACTTATTCCTCCAGATTATGTACAACATTGCATAAAAACTACCTTGTATCTCTGCTACCTTCATATTTCACTTTATATTATAACTGCTGACTGATTTGTGACCCTTTCATGTACTACTCTTCCAACTGTGGTTTTATAAATAAGATTTACTTAATAGGCATACTATGGTTTTAAAGACATTTCAGGTCATCTCTCAAGAACGCTGATATAAATTCTGTGTTAAGTTCATAGTTCTATGTTTCATTAAGTTCTCCCTATAGACATAGGAACAGAGCAGAAAACACACCCTCGACAGGTTGTCATCCTACTTAAAAGACATGTCAGAATGAACTTGTAACTTTATTATTTTTCATAGTACACTAAAAGAGATGAGAAAAGAGATAGGAATAGAATGTGGTTGACTCTGAAAAATTTCCTACATGCCATCTGTGAAATAGCCTAGATAAAATTTTTAAAAATCTTTCACGAAAGTCTGAAAAGTTATTTGTCAAATTGAATAATATTGATACTATTTCATTTATAATGAGTTGGCTAGACAATGCAAACTTGTTTACAGTATCATAAAGATGCTGAATAAAAACTTTTCCAAATATTAGCATGTTTAATAGCATTTATGCATATAATTATTACCAGTCTAATTTGAAGATTCTCAAAATAAAATTTGTACCTTGAATCTTTCGCAAATATCTTTGTACCAATAGACTTGTATAAGCATTTACAAACTTGTAAAATAATAGTTATAAGGCATTAAAATTATTTCATTCTCAATTCATGAATTTTTATTTCTCTCTTTTATAAAGATTCATATTAGAAGATATATAAACCTGCTTTTTCTCTTTCTAAACATCAAAATAAAAACAAAACAAATACACAAACAAAACCAAAAATAAAAACATTGAATCTGAATTGCCCTCTTATGTAATAAATGCCCTATTGCTATAGTCAAATTCTAGAGTTCTTCCAACTCCTTGGGAGAATAGGAGAACAGTTTTGAATACGTAGTGATTCTTCAAAAATCACAGGGATGCATTTGGTGTTGAGTGGTTTTGTTTGTAATGCACTATACTATACCTGGTTCATTCTGAATGAAATATATTTTCAACTCCAAAAATTCTAATTCTATACATAAGTGCCATTGTATTGGTTTTCAATTACATGAGTAAATATTTATAAGAATGGGAAATTACACAGTTTCCAAATTTATTCACAAGCCCTTTAAAGACTTGTGATGGCAAAATCAAATCAAAGGCCTATAATAAGTGTGGTGACAATCTTAGTTCTGTATCAAAACCACTCAGGGAGTTGATAAAAATACAGATGTCTTTGCCCCAGTCACCCAGAAAGATTGATTTGGTTGTTCAAGGTTTGGACCCTAACACTTTTATTTTTTAATAACTCCCTCAATAAATATGATTGTTGAAGGCCATTATAACAGGGCTCCCACAAGTTCCAACAAGTCCCACTGGTGGTGAAGATGGAAAAGTCCATGTTTGAGTGGGTTGTAACATCATTCAGATACTGTACCTGGGTGGTGGCTGTTGAAGTAGTACTGCTTCTTGATCCCCACATTTGTTGAAACTGTACCCTGATTTCTGCAAACGTTTCAATGATAACAGCGATAAACACATTCTGAAAAAAAATTACAAATCATATTACCGAAGACTGGGAATGACAGAGGGCAAGCAAATACAAAAAAAATGCAGAAAATATCAGAAAACACAGATTTTACTAGGATAAATTTTTATAGTACCTTAACAAGCCACGCAAGGAAGAAGATGAGAGTGATGAAGTAGAAGTAGGAACGCCAGCGGGGAAAGCTGTCAATTGCTCTGTACATGAGGAAGACCCAACCTTCCTGGGATGCAGCCTCATAGACTGTGAAGATGCTGGTACCTACCAAGAGAGAGAAGAGCAGACTGAATTCCGGTGGACTTTTTATATCAAAAATCATCTTTGAGAAAAACAGTCAATATTAATCCATGCTCATTTTCTTGGTGGCAAAAGCTCTTCTAAAAGGACTGAAAATCACATGGAACATTTTATTGTTCTTAGAATTTTAATAAAGTTGTTTCTGACTTCAAGCTAAGACAATTTTAATAGCTCTAGCAATAAAATAAATTTATGTTACATCTTTAGCTATTACATCTTTAGCTGTTAAGTGCATTTAATGATGTGGAAAAAGAAATAAACATGCAAACCAAGTAATGCTACAATAAAAAGGAATGTATATTGCATAGCTTGCCACCTGGGGCTTACCACTTGCAGTGTGCTGAAGAACACATGCTATAAGTTTAACTAAATGAAATAAATCCGGGAACTGGACTTCATTTGAAATTGGAAGGCTAAATCATCTTAGGCTCCAACAATTCAAATACTGGAGCCTATCTTTGGATTCCATGGTGTTTACTAACCACCAAAATGTAAGGTACTAAATCACCAAATAGTACTCAGTATTTTATGAGACAATTGTCTCATTGAAAATACTGCTGATAATGGAAAGAAAAAATGAACAACAAACATATGGGCAGGTTTTCTAACAAATGATTAAGAGAACCTAAAGTGTCATTTAGAGGAATGAAAGTGTTTAATTCTAACAACATTATGAAATATGTTATTAATTTCCAGTTTTACAGATGGAAAAACTAAAGCACAAAAAAGTAAGTAATTTGTCTAAGGATTTACAGATAATAATAGATGAATTAGAATTAACCCAGTTTTGTCCTGGCTGGTGTGCCTTAGTGAACTGAGTGCCAGCCTGCAGAGCAAGGGGTTGGTCACTGGTTCGATTGCCAGTCAGGACACATGCCTGGGTTGTGAGCCAGGTCACCAGTAGGCAGTGTGTGAGAGGCAACCACACATTGTTGTTCCTCTCCCTCTAATTCTCCCTCTCTTTCCCTCTAAAAATAATAAATAAATAAATGAATGAATAAATAAATAATCTTTAAAAAAGAATTAACCCAGTCTTTCTGAAAAAAAAAGTATACATAATTAACTGTGATGCTATCTTGCCTCCTGACATCCTTTCTATGGTTTAGTTTTCCCATCTGTAAAATGAGGAAACAATAACACATACCTCAAGTATTGTGAAGATTAAATGATTACATTTCTTTAAAGGGCTGGCATATGCTGTATGCTTAATAGATTTTGGTACTCTTACTATAAAATTGAAGATTGTTTAATATTACGTCTTGAGGAAACAGAAATAGTAATACTGAATTAAAGTTGTTTATAAGAAAAATGATATATATTATTGTTGATAAAACTGATAAAATTGGCATCACAATAAATTCTACTTCTATAAATCAGTTAAATTATTATAGGATATAAAACCAATATCCACTTCTGGTCAAGGTGGAAGTGTAGATAGACATGCTTCATCTCCTTGCACAACAACAAAAAAGAATTACAGCTAAACCTCAAAACAAATAACACCCAGGACTGTAAGAAAATCAAATTGTATGAAAGTCTGATAAACAAGGATCAAAATTCATCCAGACAGGTTCCAATTTCAGGGAATCAAAGCAGCTCTACCTAATACACAGAAACAAACACAGGGAGGCTGTCAAATTGAGGAGACAAAGAAATATGGCCCAAATGAAAGAACAGAACAAAATCCCAGAAAAAAACTAAATGAAACAGGGATAGCCAACCTATCAGATGCAAACTTCAAAACACCGGTGATCAGGATGCTCAAAGAACTCATGGCGTATGGCAATAATATAAAGGAAGAAATGAAGGTTACACTAAGTGAAGTAAAGAAAAATCTACAGGGAACAAACAATGAAGGGAAGGAAGCCAGGATTCAAATCAATAAGCTGAAACATAATGAAGAAATAAGTATTCAACCAGAACAGAAAGAAGAAACAAGAGTCAAAAAAATGAGGATAGTATAAACAGACCCTGGGGCATCTCCAAATGTGCCAATGTCCAAATCATAGGGATGACAGAAGGAGAAGAGGAAGAGCAAGAAATTGACAACTTATTTGAAAAAAAACAATGAAAGAAAACTTCCCTAAAATTGGCCAAGGAAAGACATACAAGTCCAGGAAGCATAGAGAGTCCCAAACAAAGTTAGTCCCAAAGGGAATCACACCAAGATACATCATAATTAAAATACCAAAGGTTTAAGATAAAGAGAGAATCTTAAAAGCAGCAAGAAAAATGCAGACAATTTTTGCATGCAAAAGAGTTCCCATAAGACTTTCAACTGATTTCTCAAAAGAAATTTTGCTGGCTAGAAGGGACTGGCAAGTATTCAAAGTGATAAAAAGCAATGGCCTACAACCTAGATAGATTACTCTATCCAGCAAAGCTATAATTTAGAATGAAAGGGCAGATAAAGTGCTTCTCAGACAAGATAAAGCTAAAAGAGTTCATTATCACCAAGCCATCATTACATCAAATGTAAAAGAGAGTAATTTAAGAAAAAGATCAAAATTATGAACATTAAAAAGACAACAAATTCACAACTGTCAACTGAATCTTAAAGAGAACAACAAACAAAGCAAACATCCAGAACAGGAACAGAATCATAAGTATAGAGATCATTTGGAGAGTTATCAGCTGGGAGAGAATGGAGGAAAAGGTGCAAGGATTAAGAAGCATAATTGGTTGGTATAAAATAGGGGTATGTTAAGAATAATATAGTAAATGGAGAAGCCAAAGACTTATATGCAGGACCCATGGACATGAACTAAGGGGGATGATTGCTGGAGAGAAGGGCGGTACCAGACAGAAGGGGGCAAAGGAGGAAAAAGTGGGATAACTCTAATAACAATAACAACTCTAATAATCAATAAAACATACTATAAAAAATTCAGCTATATATTCTCTAACCAGCTGGAACCTTAAAATTAGAATATGCGTGTGATTAATTGCACAGACTAAGAAGGGGGTTACTGAAGTTGGCTGAGGACTGCCTGTCTCTCTGGGCCTGTGAATGCAGGAAAAATAATCAGATCATCACTGAATACCGAAGTGTTCAGAATAGCAGAAAAGCCTAGCAGTAAATGAGAACAAATGGGAAATAAACAGACTTGAAATAAAAGCTGAGAAGAAAAGCAAAATCATATTTGGTAATTTGCCTATAATGAACTAATCAGTGTTAAGTAACTTTGTTTAAAATATAATTTCAGGGACCTGGCAAGATGGTGGAAGAATGAATGGAAGTCATACTAACCTCCCAGGACCAATCTGGAATTACAACTAAATTGTGGAAAAGTCACCCAGAATAAACAAGTGAACAGTAGTCAGAGAGAGGCATTATGACCTCTGACAGACAGAAGAATCAGCTTTGGCACAACCTGACTGGTAAGGAGTGCGGTGGTGACTCGAGAAGGCTGGCTGGGCACCCACAGGTGGCAGTTGAAATACCAGAGGGGTAGTTAAACAGCTGGTTGGATCCCCCTGAGGAGAATGGGGTCTAAACCCTAACCTGGGATCCCAAGCCTAGAGCACCAGAGCCCAAAAAGTACATAGATAACAACCAGCAGCTAAAAGCAGCAGGGTTACTGTCAGCCAGAGATGGAAGCATGGACATGCAAAGAGCCGTTAAGGCCCAATGCACAGATTTTCATTGCAGCCACTTACCCGGGGCTCTGGTAAAGATGGGTGTTGAGTGGGCTAGAGGCTCCTGAGGAGATACTGTGGTCAGAAGCTTTGGGGAGAGAACTGAGAGAGTAGACTCCAGGATCCTGGTGCTGAGTCATCCCCCATCTGGAAGCAGCCATTATGGTCAGGTAGACCACTCCCTTCCAAGTGACAGCAGCTTGAGGGAAAACATTAGCTCTGACCCCAGAAAGGAGTTCGCCCTGTCATGTGGTGCTTAAGCCTGACTGCTGAGCTTAAAGTGACTGGATTAACAACCAAAGGAGTCAGCCACAGACAGTAGGTTCTTGGAAGTCTCAAACAGGCTGCCTAAGGTCAGATGGGGTCAACATCTGACATCACCAGAGGCAGATCCAGAAAGAAAAAACTGGTAAGTACTAGAGGCTACCAAGATGAAATCCACTGTGCTCTTCTCCATGACTTGTGATATTTTCTTACCTGCAGAGCTTCTTAACATTCATTTCATGTCCATCGAGTTTGTGCATATTCCACCTTCTTCCTTCTCTTTTTTATTCATGATGTAAATTTTACTTTCTCTCTTTGCATTGCTTTGGCTCCCAGCTCTTATTAGTACCCCTCCATCTACCATCTCAAAATCATTTTTAATTCAGTAGGTCATTTCATATTTGCTCTCCCACTTGTAATAGTCTTAATCTCTACACCCTTATTAATACTGGTTCATTTGCTAGTAATAGTGGCATTTCAGGGGTGAGTTATTTTTGCAGGTGTCATTTTGTTTCCTGGGCTTTGTGGTTTTGTCCTGGCAGCACTTGCACAATAGCATATAACATGTGGTGGGCAGAGTGACCCTCTCAATCAGCTGGAAGGAAGGATCCAACAAAGAATGACCAAACAACAATCAAAACCCAAATATATCCAGAAAGCCAACATAAATGGCATAAAGGGCATCACAAGAACATCAAGTTCAGGAGAAGAAGGAGACTGTACCACTGAATCTCACAGGTCTCCTACCATAGAAATTCACACAGCAAAGTCAGGGAGTCAAAACAGATCAATTTAGGAAGCAGAAGCAAATGAAAAAGAGTCTCACAAATACTGAGAACACAAAGAAACAACTCCCAATTGAAAAGGAAGGAAGAATACTCAGAAAGAGTGCAAAATGAAATAAAAGCAAGAATGCTGTCTACAAAAGACCCACCTCAGAACAAAAGACCTACACAGACTGAAAGTGAAAGGATGGAAAAAAAAATCAAAACAAATGAACAGAAAAAAAAAGAAAGCCAGGGTTGCAATACCTATATCAGACAATTTAGACTCTAAAACAAAGATCGTAAAAAGGGACACAGAAGGACACTTTATAAAACTCAGAAAAATAATCCATTAAGAAGACATAAACATTGTAAACCTATATGCACCCAAGATAGGAGCACCCAAATATATAAGAAAAATCTTGGAGGACTTCAAGAAAGATAGAGACAGCAACACACTGATAGTAGGGGATTTTAAAACCCCAGTATCAACAATGGAGAGATCTTCCAAACAAAATATCAACAAGAGTATTGTGGAACTGAACAACACATTAGATCAAATGGACTTAATGATATACATAAAAACTTTCATCCCAAATAAGAAAAATACACATTCTTTTCAAATATACATGAAAAATTTTCACAGATAGACCACATGGTAGGACACAAAACAAGCCTCAACAAGTTCAAGAAAACTGAAATCATACCCAGCATTTTCTCAGACCACAAAGGTTTTAAATCAGAAACCAACCTCAAGGAAAAAAACATTCAAACTTATGGAAATTAAATAGCATACTATTATACAATGAATGGGTTCATGATGATATCAAGGAAGAAATCAAAAAGTTTCTGGAAACAAGTGAAAATGAACACAAAACAGTCCAAAACCTTTGGGACACAGCAAAGACAGAACTGACAGGGAAGTTCATAGCAATACAGGCCTACTTAAAAAAGACAGAAACATTTCAAATGAACAACCTAACTTTACATCTACAAAAACTGGAGGAACAACAACGAACAAAGCCCAGAGTGAGTAGAAGGAAGGAAATAATCACGATCAGAGCAGAATTAAATGACATAGAGACTAAAAGAACAATTCAAAGGATCAATAGATCCAGGAGCTGCTTCTTTCAAAAGGTCAACAAAATTGACAAGTTTTAGGCATACTTATGAAGAAAAAATGAGAGAAGACCCATACAAAAAAAGCAGAAATGAAAGAGGAGAGATTGTAATGATACCACAGAAATACAAAGGATTATAAGAAAATTTTATCAACAAGTATATGCCAAGAAATTTGAAAACTTGGGTGACTGGAAAAATTTGTAAAAAAATATGTTCCAAAACTGAATCAAGAAGAAGGAGAAAGCCTGAACAGACTGATTACAACTGGTGAAATCAAAACAGTAATCAAAAAACTCCTAGCACACAAAAGCCCTGGTCCAGACTGTTCCAAAGAGAATTTTACAAAACATTTAAGCAAAAGCTAACCCCTGTCCTTCTCAGACTATTCCATAAAATCCAAGAAGAGGGAAGACTCCCAAACTCTTTGTATGAGGCCAGCATCATCCTAATTCCAAAATAAGATAAATACACAACAAAGAACGAAAACTACAGGCCAATATCACTGATGAACAAAGACTCCAAAATTCTCAAGAAAATATTGGCAAACAGCATCAAGCAACACATTAAGAAGATCATCCACCATGATCAAGTGGAATTCCTCCCAGGGATGCAAGGATGGTACAATATTCACAAATCAATAAATGTAATAAATCCAATAAATAAAAGGAGGGGCAAAAAAATCACATGATCATATCAATAGAAGCAGAAAAAGCATTTGATAAGGTACAGTAAACATTTATAATAAAAATATTCAGAAAAGTGGGAGTAGAGGGAGCATACTTCAACATAATAAATACTATATATAAAAAACTTAAAGCCAACATCATGCCCAATGGGGAAAAACTAAAAGCTTTCCTACTAATAGAGGAACAAGACAAAGGTATGCACTTTCACCATTTCTATCCAAGATGGTATAAAACATCCTAGCCACAGCAATGAGACAAGAAAAAAATAAATAAAAGGCATCTAAATTGGAAAGGAAAAAGTAAAACTATCATTATATGCAGATAACATGATAGTATACATAGAAGACCCTATAGGCTCCACCAAAACTGCTTGTCCTAATAAGTGAATTTGACAAAGCAGTGAGATAGAAAGTCGATATTCAGAAACCACAGGCATTTTAGTACACAAACAATAAAATATCAGAAACAGAAACCAGGGAAAAAAATCACATTTGCTATAGCAACAAGAAATATAAAGAACCTAGGAATAAATCTAACCAAAGAAGTAAACAACCTATACTCAGAAACTGTAAAACAATGAAGAAATAAATAGTGGAAGATACAAATAAATAGCAGCATACACCCTGTTCATGAATTGGAAGAATTCACATCACTGAAACGTCCATACTACCCAAAGCAATCTATAGATTCAACACAATTCCTGTTAGAATACCAAGGGCATATTTCACAGACCTAGAACAAATACTTCAAAAATTTACATGGAACCAAAAAAGACCCTAAATAGCCACAGCAATGCTGAGAAAGAAGAACAAAGTTGGAGGGATCAAAACACCTGATATCAAACTATACTACAAGGCCACTGTAATCAAAACAGTCTGGTACTGGCATAAGGACAGACGCATAGATCAGTGAAGCAGAATAGAGAACCCAGAAATAAACCCATATCTCTATAGTCAATTAATATTTGACAAAGGAGGCACGAGTATACAATAGAGTAAAAATAGCCTCTTCAATAAATGGTGGGAGAACTGGACTGGTACATGCAAAAACAATGAAACTAGACCACCAACTTCCACCATAAACAAAAATAAACTCCAAGTGGAAAAAAAAGACTTAAATATAAGTTGTGATACCATAAAAGCTCTAGTGGAAAACATAGGTAGTAAATTTCAGATATTCCACGTAGCAATGTTTTTGCTGATATATCTCCTAGGGCAAGGGAAATAAAAAAAAATAAACAAATGGGACTACAATAAACTAAAAAGCTTAAGCACAGCTAAAGAAACCATCATTAAAATGAAAAGGGGACCAACTGCATGGAAGAACATATTTGCCAATGATACATCGGAAAAAGGTTTAATTTCCAAAAGGTTTAATTTCCAAAATACATAAAGAACTCATACGACTCTACACCAGGAAGACAAACAATCCAATTAAAAAGTGGGCAAGGGACATGAATAGACACTTCTCCAAGAAGGATATAGAGATGGCCCATAGACAGGAAAAAATGCTCAGCCTAACTGGCCATCAGAGATGCAAATTAAAACCACACTGTTATCTCCTCACACCTGTCAGAAGGACCATCATTAATAAATCAACAAACAACAAGTGCTGGTGAGGATGTGAAGAAAAGGGAACCGTAGTGGACCATTGGTGGGAATGCAGAGTGGTGCAGCCACTGTGAAAAACAGTATGGAATTTCCTCTAAAAAAATAAAAATGGAACTGCCTGATCACCCGGCAATTCCACTGTTGGGAATATACCCTAAGAATCCTGAAACACCAATTCAAAAGAGCTTATGCACCCGTATGTTCACAGCAGCGTTATTTAAAATAGCCAAGTGCTGGAAACAGCCAAAGTGCCCATAAGTAGATGAATGGATAAAAATCTGTGGTGCATTTACACAATGGAATACTACACAGCAGAGAGAAAGAAAAGAATTCCTACCCCTTGCAAAAACATGGATGGAACTGGATACTATTATGCTAAGTGAAATAAGCCATTCAGCAAAAGACAAATACCATAAATTTCACTTATAACTGGAATCTAATCAACAAAATACACTAATGAGCAAAACAGAACCAGAGACATAGAAGCAGGGAACAGACTGGCAACTGCAGGAAAGAGGGTAGGAGGGGAATGGTTCAAAGAAGGGGAAAGGATTAGTCAAAGAACATGTATGAACGATCCATGGGCATGGACAATGGTGTGGGAATGGGCTGTGGGAGTCTGGGGGCATGGGGCTGGACGGAGGAGGGCAAAGTGGTCAAAACTGGGACAACTTTAATGGAATAAACAAGAATACTAAATTTTTTTTAAATTATAAAAGAAGACAAAAACAAAGAAAAACTTAGCTGTTTTAACATTTTTATGAAGAGAATACAATTATTTCTTATGTGATATGAATTTAATTCATGAAACATATGGATTATAAGGCAGACATTCTTTATCACTAAAGTTTTACAGAAACTCCTCACTTGGTAAATCGAACAAAAAGAAACATATAATATCTATTCATAGATTATAATTCACCATCAGGGAAAACTACATACTTATAAGATTTTTTTCCAATGAATTTGTCCTTCAAATTACATTTTCTTTGTATCCAATAACTGAATGTAGTTTCATGGAGTGCATTTGTGAATGTATATGAGTTGATGCTTGCATGTGGAATATGGGGGATCCACAGAAACATATTTATAATTATATATTTTTATTTTCCTTAATATGCAAATTTATTCACATTGCACAAATATACACTATATACTATAGTATTACTATAATTACTATATATAAAGTAAAACAATTCAAATAATAAAAATGTACAAATGGTAGTGTATAAATTACTTGACAGTGTATAACATACATGTTAAAGTATGAAACATAAGTGCAAGGCTAAATAGTATATAACTTAATCAGTATCAGTGTAAAATTTCTTATGTATGGTTTTATACCAATCCCAAAGAACAGTAATTTTTAAAAATGCTTTCAGTTCATTAATTCATTATCTTTAAATAGACTACCAAAGAAAAAATCTGTTTAATGTTCACTGTGTCTTTATTTGAAGTCCAACGTGCCTAAGCAGAAGGTTGGAATCGATGATCTAATTGTTAGTATAACCTGTTCACATTACTAACCAGTATATTACTCAACAATTCTCAATGTGGACAATACAATGCACCTTTACAAATTCAACAATTTACTGATCAACCCTTAATAGCTGCAGAAAATTTGAGAAAGAAGAACAAAGTCAGAGGGATCAAATACCTGACATCAAACTGTATTGCAAGCCCACTATAATCAAAACAGTCTGGTACTGACATAAGAACAGACACATAGATCAATGGATCAGAATAGAGAGCCCAGAAATAAACCCAAGTCTCTCTCATCAATTAATATTCCACAAAGGGGGCAGAAATATAAAATCAAGTAAAAGTAGCCTCTTCAACAAATGGTTTTGGGTGATCTGGACAGATATATGCAAAAAAAAAAAAAAGAAAGAAAGAAACTCGATCATCAACTTACACCATACACAAAAATAATCTCAGAATGGATAAAAGGAAAGAATAAACAAATGATACTTCATAAAAATAAAAAGCTTCTGCATGTCTAAAGAAAACATCAGCAAAATGAAAACGGAATCAACCGTATGGGAAAATATATTTACCAATGATACCTTGGATAAGGGTTTGATCTCCAAAATATACAGAGGAGTCAAACGACTCCACTCCAGAAAGATAAACAATCCAATTATAAAATGGGCAAAGGACCTGAACAGACACTTCTCCACGGAGGACATAAAACAAGGCCCAGAGACATATGAAAGAATGCTCATCATCACTACCCATTAGAGAAATGCAAGTCACAGATGAAAACCACATGAGATACCACTTCACATCTGTCAGAATGAAATCAATAAAGAACAAGTGCTGGCAAGGCTGTGGAGAATAGGAACTGTTGGTGGGCATGCAGACTGGTGCAGCCACTGTAGAAAACAGTATGGAATTTCCTCAAGAAAACTAAAAATGGAACTGTCTTTTGACACAGTGATTCCAATGCTGGCATTATCTCCTAAGAATCCAGAAACACCAATTCAAAAGATCCTATGCACCCCAATGTTCATAGGAGTGCAACTTACAATAGCCAAGTGCTGGAAGCAACATAAGTGCCCATCATTAAATGAGTGGATCAAAAAACTGGTACATTTACACAATGGAATACTATACAGCAGAAAGAAAGAAGGATCTACCCTTCACGACAGCATGGATGAGCTGGGGAGCATCATGCTAAGAGAAATAAGCCAGGGGGTAAAGAAAAATACGGTTAGGTTCCCTTAAGTGGAACCTAATCAACAAAGCAAACACACAAGCAAAATAAAACTAGAGACACTGAAATAAAGAACAAACTGACCATAACCAGATGGGGGGTGGAGGGCAATAACTTGGGAAAGAAGGGGAAGTGTCGTCAAGGAATGTGTATAAAAATCTGATAGACAAAGCCAAAGGGGTATAGGGTTGAGGGTGAGAGGCAGGAGTGGGTGGGGCAGAAGAAAGTGGTGGTGGGAAAATGAAGACAGCTGTACTGGCACAACAATAAAAAATAAAATAAAATATAATTTCTATATGTACTGCCTGTCACTTTAAGAATCATATTTTGTATATTGATTGTCTTTGCCATAACAACAAATATTTGGAAAACATGTTTAGTTTCAATGCTCTTTTATATTTTTAAATGCTAAAGAGATTTGTGTCTAATTAGTCAGGTAGGGAAGTAGGTGGGTAAAGTGGCAGTTATTATCAATCATGATTTTTAGAAAATGAAAGTGAAGGTCAATAGTTAATGAATTTATCTGGGGTAGAAAGAGATAGAACCAGACATTTATCCCACATCAACAAGTCCATGTCTTAAACATATAGGTAACATTTTCTTTATTATGTTACCTATATTTCCTCCTGCTTGATACTGGGATGTCAAAACAAACAAACAAAGCATATTCTCTTATTAGCTTTAATTAGAATAAAATTCAGTTGTGTTTTTTTTTTTTTTTCCTGAGCGATGATGGTGGCTAAGTTTATAGTATGTTGAGGAACTCGTGCAAAAAGATAACTTTTAGGAGAAAGATTCAGGGAAGAACCACATGTACAAAAAATAAAATGTCAACAGAAAAGGTAAGTGGCTCTTTCCATTAATGATTAGTGTGTACTAAAAATGTACATTTTTGCTCTTGTGGACTGAAAAAGAAGGGCAATTTTAACACAAAACAAGTAACGTAGGTCCCTGTTTTTCTTTTAATTATTTGAACTAAATCAGAAATATGGCTACAGAAATCCATTATAAATTACCAGTAAAGTTAAACAGCTTTACTAATTGAGCATTCACAGGTAAAATAAGGGGATTCTCAGTGTAAGATTGAATTTGAGAGGAATGGTGGAAATTATCCTTCCTCTATTTACCCATATCCTTCTCCACTATGTTTACAAGAAGATGCTATTTGTAAATAAGTAAAAGATAGTGTGTTCTAATCTTAAAGCTTTAACTCCATTTTTCCTAATTTGACACAGAAAAAGGGAAAGAGGTACGAACTCACAGTGCAGCTCAAAGAACAGGGTTTGTTGATGCAAAGAGATGAGATTTTTATGAAAATGTAATCAAAAACCTCCCCAGGAAAATGCTGACTGTTGAAAGAAGTATTTTCCGTATATATGAACTACGCTGAGTCAAAGGCATTGAAGATTTTACTGAATTTCAGAAAAGGCAATTGCGTAAGACAGTCTTTCCTCATCATTTTTCTACTACTGACTTTGCAAAGTATATAAAAAGAAAATCAATTTTGGAAAGACTTTCCAATGGTTGACCAATATTTAAACCGACAAAAATGAAATTTATGATAGTCCTACTTTCTTTGGGAGTGGACAACCTGAGGAAGAAGCTGTAGCTGTTCAAACTTACTTTGCACATCCTGCTCTCTCTGGCTTCTCCCCAACCCCCACTCCCAGTGGTGCTTTTCCTTGATCCTCTTTGCTGACTACTCTGCCACTCACCAGCCCAGCTCACCTCCTCTGCCCATAATCCACACTAGGTGCCTGTTCTCAGTCCTCCCGAAGAGGCCTGAGACCATCTGAATCATGTCACTTACACAATGGCTTGTTAACACGTCTCCCTCCTTTACTAGGTATGAGCACTCTAAGTTAAAACTGAACATTTCACGTCTAGACTAGCATTGTGAAGTACTCAAAAACTGTTGACAAATTGAACAGTTATCATACTATTAAGACAAATATTTCTTAAATATTTGTTTTTTAATAAATTCTTTCTCATCTTGAATGTTACTCAATTATATATTTGGAAACAAAATTACCTAATTGACTTTATGTTTGCTCATTTTCAAAATTTGCTTAAAATATATACACACATATAAATTTAAAAGCCCATGCTACATATAAATAGGAAAGTCTTCTTTTATTGTTTGATCCATTATGGGAAGTTTCTAGAAAAGTATTACATTACTACATACAAAATATTTTTCTAGACACATTACAGAACACTTTTAGTCCATCTTAATTATGGAACTAATTTTTCTAGCTGAAAAGACCACATTTTTTTCAATTGAGTAATGATTCTACAATAGTGCCTAGGAATAGCATGTATTTTCTCATTAGAGAACAATGAAGCCTACTCCAAATAGATAGATAGATAGATAGATAGATAGATAGATAGATAGATAGATAGATATACATTTTGGAAGCTCTTGAAATAGCACTATTTCCTTAGACCTCCAAAATCTCAAAACACAAATGTAAGTTGTATAAGAAACAAAATCACAACAATGATACTAAGCTCATCAATTCTCCTAATTTCATTCATTCTTCCTGATGCCTCTCATTGATGGTGTGAATTATATGGATTAGAAGACCCATGAGCCTACATTTAAAAAATAAATACATTGGAACTTTCTATAGACTACATGTATTGAGACATAGTAACTAGCGGACTTTTTTTATAGTTCTGAACAAATTATATTCCCATATGTTTTTGTCTATCTCTAGGATTATATTTACTGCTTGGCTGCCATCTGTTTTTTTTATTGAAAAGAAGTAAAAAATTGACCGTGTCCTGGGAATATTTCCCACTGTTTCTCCTGGTCATAGGTTACATAACACCATTAAGCCATTCAAATTTTAAATAAAAGAGCCACAGGATTGTGGTGATAACTAATAATAGGCTATTAAACCTGAGGTTCCATCATTAAACTCTCCAAACACAAAATATCTTCAGCACTATTCTAATTATTGTCATGCTTCATCTATGATGAAAGAATTTTGGAAATTAGAATTGGTGATGTAGCCTTGAAATATTGAGTAAAAATGAGTAAGTACACTAGGCCCTAGTCTGAACAATAAGCATTACCCCATATAAAAAATTCCTTAGAAAACCAAGAAGGTCCCTTTTTGGACTATCCATTTCTTCCTGTCTCTCAATGTTTGAATCCTCAGGGCAATAATGTTCCTGAATTTTAACTGCTGGTGATATAGAACACACCACCTTCTGAGGCAATCCAATCCCAGGTTAAGCAAGAACCCATCCCATTGGATGTTGGTTATTGTTCAGTCCCTACACAATCTACCCTTGGCTTTCCAAAGCACAGAAAGCTAGAGGGATGTGGAACTAAGTCCCTACACTACCTTTGAGTGAGTCACCTTCATTCCACTTAGGTTATCCTGCTACAGATACTTATCTTCTTATCTGGTCCTTTAACCTTTCCAACCTGATATACTATTTAATGTTTGGGTTTTGTTGTGGTTTTTTTTTTTTTTGTATGAGAACACATTTTTAATTTTTAAATTTTTTCTTTATTTTTTATTGTTGATATTATTACAGATGTCCCCATTTTCTCTCTCTTTGCCTACCTCCCCCCAGCCCTCACCTCCTCCTTCCCTCTGAAATTGAATTGATGGGCTTCATTTCCTGTCTGGGAATAGAATCTCGTTTGTGGAGTGTACAATGACAATTTTCTTGTCACTCAAGAATATCAGTTTCCTCCAAACTTTTCTAAGTGGTTCTTTCTGATCCTCCAACTGATTCTGATTCAATCTCACCCTTTTTGAAGATCAGCTGATTGACTTTACCTTTCAACATTCCAATCTGAGTATCCTCTTCAGTTGGAAAGAAAAGAAACTTACATATTTCTCCACCTCTACACATGAATATCTGTGATCTATTGGTGTTTCAATGAACTTAACCAGTAGATTTAACTGTTGGAGGATATAATCCCCATCCTAAACTCCAATAGATAGTTATTTTCTCAGAAACAGTTGCAATGACTAAATAGTCAATCCTGAAAGGTGGTCAATGAAGAGAACACATAAGGAGCTTATTTTTGCACATTTCCATTATTAGAAATACAACCTGTTCAAGATGGGGTGAGTGTGTTTCCTTGCTTTACATTTGTTATGCTACATTTGCATACATATAACTTTTTTCCCCTAAATTTTATTTTTAAACTCTAGAACTGCTCCATAGAGCAATATTCTTGTTAAATCATAGAATGAATAGACAAAAACAAACAAACAGAAAAACAAAACAAAACAAAAAAAACCCAACCTTGGCATAGTTTAAAGGGAAATTTGGGTTTTTCTCCCACATAAATTTTGTTTTTTTACTATTTATTTATCTTTTATTGTATTTTTCCCATTACCATTTAGTTCCCTTAAATCCTGACCCCCGCAATCACCACACTGTTGTCCATGTCCATGAGTCCTTTTTCAT
The DNA here is from genome assembly GCF_021234165.1 of Pteronotus mesoamericanus. Lineage (NCBI taxonomy): Eukaryota > Metazoa > Chordata > Mammalia > Chiroptera > Mormoopidae > Pteronotus > Pteronotus mesoamericanus. Next base: position 3,697,040 of record NW_026555109.1, read on the forward strand.
TTTATCTCAATCCCTCCACCCAACTCTTAGCTGTCATCCTACTCTCTATATATGAGTCTTCCTATTTTGCTTATTAGTTCAGTTTGCTCATTAGATTCCACATGTGAATCAAATCATATGGTATTTTTCTTTCTCTGACTGGCTTATTTCACTTAGCATAATGTTCTCCACATCCATCCATATTGTTGCAAAGGGTAAAATATTTGTCTTTTTTTATGGACGGTTAGTTTTCCATTGTGTAGATGTCCCATAGTTTTTTACCCACTTATCTACTGATGGACATTTGTTAAAGCCATTTAAGGGCTAATAGTACTTTCAGTCTTATTTTAAATAGAATTCAGCTTATTTAAATCCTGAAGTATCAACAGAAATAAATTTACCCATCAAAGAGTACCACTGACTTAGTTGACACTCTAACCAACAGTTCCTTATGTTTGACATTAGTGGAATTTGGGGCTGAATAACACTTGTATGGGTCTATCTTGTGCATTGCAGCATCCCTGACATTTACCCATGAGATTCCAACAACATACCTTTGTTGTGACAACCAAAAATGTTTGTAGACATTGCCCAGTATCCCCAGTGGGCAAAATTGCCCCTGGTTAAGAACCATTTCTCTAACTTGATGGTCTTTCTGATTCTATAGCTTTTGCCCTACAGTGCCTAGCTCAGAAACTTGCATAGGATTTAATTATTTTTAAATAAATTGAATTTATTCACTTAACACAGGGAAAAATGTAACAGTTGTGAGATATATGAAAATCTCTCCTTTGGCTTAGTATAAACTGTTTGGAGGTTAAACAATTTTGGGCCAAAAGAGAGACCTAAAAACGCATTTTTGGACTGTATTTAAAGTAGTTTACATTTAAATTTGACATTTCATTCATCTTCAAAGATTTCCGAAGGCTAAAAGCCTAGATTCTGACATAACATGATAATGTAAAACATCTGCCACATAGCTAAATAGTACCATTACATTAATATGTATCAGTTTTTGTTTCAACCACCACACATTGGAAGAAAAATCTTAATTTTCACTTCCTGCAATTTTATAAGATGGTTGTTCATACACATGTATCCCAGAAGGGAAATCTTAGTTTATGTAATGAGTTATTATAAGTATGTTAACTATTTTTAATCACATATTTTGAATGAAATAAATGGCACAAAATTTTCCTCACCAAAAATTATAATGGTACTGAATTATTCCAAGACAAACCACAAATGTGCATGTTTTGCAAATTTTCTAGGTTTTGTGTCTGAATCATGATGAGGCAGCTGATATACTCACGGACAAACACAGAAGAAAATGGACTCATCTGCAGTCCATGTTCATGACTGTGTTTCTGTTGGGAACATGAAGCAGAGTATTGAATATAAATCTGTTAAATGGCTCATGACACATGTAGATATAATATCAACAATGAAATCTGAACAGCAACAACCACATTTCTAAAACATGGTGGCTTCTCAAATTCAACTATTAACTTTCAGCACAAGGTCACCTTTGGAAGACAAAATCTATGTTGAAATTCTTTTTGTTGTGGTGAACTCTTGGTTTCTTTCATCCTCTGGTAATCTCCCCATTCTTTGGTATAAACTCTCTTATACAAATTTTAAGCATGCATTTAAAACATTTGAGCCAATGGTCCGTTGTGCGATCCACTGCAACTTTCTACAATGTACAATGTTTTTCTCTTACCAAACTGCCTCATGCTACCTCACCATGAACTCTTCATGTGAACTGTACTTTCATACACTGATAGTTGGATCTGTGGTGAAATACTTTACCCATGTGGTTATTATTAAGTACATCTGTTTGACATGAGACAATAAAAGCTACCACCAATGAGAGACATGTATTATTAAGGTGGACACCTGGATTCAACATAATAAACCTTTGACACCAAGGCTGAATGTATCTACATACATGAAATATGAATAAGGTCAGATGACCACTATTAGCAAAAAAGGCCCATCATGAGTTATAGAGGTTTATTGAACAATAAACCAGCTAGATTTAAATTACCTGGGACAATGTTAGTTTCTAAAGAATAAAAACCTTTATGAACAATGTTTTCTATGCCTTGAATTCATGTTTAATTTTACTAAAATATATTTCTGAGATAATTAACTCAAATATTTCCCTTGATAGGCTGTGAGGTAACCTAATGATTATAAGCTGCACACAATTCATTCACACACTCAACTAATGATTCACACACGTTCAGCCTGAGAGTTGTCATGTGGCCTTTGAAATAACAAAACATCTTTTATTTGCTATTCCAGAACATGAGCAAAAAAAAAAGAACTTTCTTTGGAGTGCTTTAAAATGTATTTATAAATCTTATGTTTTTAAGCTGAATTTTAGCTTGTTATTTTGTTTACAATTAAGTACTCTTTTGGCAAGCTTTGCCTCACTGGTGAAATCACTTTATTTGTTACCTTACATCTCACTGTTCATAGCACTAAAGTTTTGCAGTAAAATCAATGGCCATGTAGAAAAAGCATGTGTGTGTGTGTGTGTGTGTGTGTGTGTGCATGTGTATTTATATTTTTATGTTAAACATTTTTATAAGTAATATTCTTAGTTAAAACATATTTCTTTAGATACAGAAAAATTCTAAATTTCCAAGTTCTAAATACTAAATACTTCTAGAAAAGGATAGGTGAAAGATTTAACTATAGAGTTCACAAATGGAAAAAAAAAGAGTGTTGACAAGGCCGGATGCTGACATTGGCAGGAAAGTTTAAGTATTAATGTAGAACAGCTTCTAGGATGCTGAACCCACATGCCAATTAAAACACTCCCTGCCCCTGGCTGGGCAATTTCCATGTAGCTGGGAGTAAGAGTAGCATATGGGAGATCATAACATATAACTGTTACTCCTATGCCTAGAGAAGCTATGATTTCAGATCAAAAGAGTTTCTTGGAAATTTATTTTCTGTTAGTTGACTTAATTTTAAAAAATAACAAAAAAACCCTGAACTATACTTAGCCATAACTAGCTTTTAGTACCTTCCCTATAAATTGTCCACTATTTATTCATCCAGTTACCCATCCTGGGCCTCACCTTCCCATGGATATATTAGCGTAATGATGATACTTGTTGGTCAACATTAAAACACCAAAATAAATGTTATTTTCTCAAAAATCAAGAAAAATATATTATATAGTTAGACTTAGCTTTATTAAAAAAAATAACAAAACGTCTTCTAAAACTTCTGTACCATTTTATAATCCCATCAGCAATGAAGGAGAGTTCCTGTTCCACATTCTGGCCAGCATTTGGTGGTGTTGGTGTTTGGATTTTGGCCATTCTGATATAGATATGTAGTGGTATCTTTTCGTTTTACTTTGCAATTTTCCTTTTTTTTTTCTTTCTTTTTTTTTTTTTTTAAATACATTTGTCTCTGCCTCCCCCCCACCACTTTCCTTTGCCCCCTCCCTTCTTCCCTCCCTCAGCTCTTCCCCTTTGGTTTTGTCCATGAGTCCTTGCTATATGTTCCTTGACTTTCCCCTTCCCTTCCCTTTCCCTGCCCCCCCCTTCCCTCTTGTCTCTGTTGATTTCTTTTCCTTTCAGTGTTGCTGGTCATATTTTCCTTGCATCTTTGTATTGTTGGTTAGGTTCTAATTAAATATGATGTTGATTGTAATTTCATATGCTTATTTGCCATTAGCATATCTTCTTTGGTGAGATGTCAGTTCAGATATTTTTCTCATGTTTTATTTGGGTTGTGTGTTTCCTTAATGTTGAGTTTTAAGAGTTCTTTAGAAATTTTGAATATGTGTTTTACCAGATATGTGTGATTGAGATACTTTATTCAGTTGGTGGTTTGTCTTTTTATCCTCTTAAGAGTGTCTTTTGTACAGCAGAAGTTATTAATTTCAATGAAGTCCAACCTGCCAATTTTCTTTTTCATGTATCATGTTTTCAATGTTGCCAAAATGTTGCTAAACCCAAGGTCACCTAGATTTTTCTCCTATGTAATCCTCTTGAGTTTTATAGTTTTCCATTTTCCATTTAAATTTATAGTCCATTTTAAGTTGATTTCTTTGAAAAGTATTTAGATGTATCTAAATTCACTTTTTTGGATGCTTCAACATCACTTGTTGAAAAACCATCCTTTTTCCATTAAATTGTCTTTGTTCTTTTGTCAAAGACTAATTGACTATATTTGTGGGATTGTTTTTGGGTTGTCCATTTTGTTCTATAAATCTATTTTCTGTTTTTGACCAATATCACTCGATCTTGATACTGTAGCTTTATATCTTGAATTTAAGTAGTGTCAGTCCTCCACCTTTGTTCTTCATTAGTAAATACTGATTATTCCAGTACTTCTGCTTTTCTATATAATTTTTAAATTCAGTTTGTTGATATCCACAAAAAAAACTTGATAGGATTTTTGATTGGGATTATGTTGAATCTATACCTCAATTGAGGGAGGACTGATATCTTTGATGTTCTGCTGTTAGGTGCACGTATGCTAAGATTTGATATATTTTCTTGGAGAATTAACCTCTATCTAGTTATATAATGCTCCTCTTTCTGCATGATCATTTTTCTTCTTCTGAAGCCAACTGTGTCTAAAATTAACATAGGTACTCCAGTTTTCTTTAGCATTACAGTGGTATATCTTTACTTTTAACTGCTCTGGGCCTTTATAGTTAAAGCAGATTCTTGTAGACAACATATGATTGGGTATTTTTAAAATTTATTGGAGTGATATTGGTGAATAAAATTATATAGGTTTTAAGTATACACTTCTATGATATACCATCTGTATATTGCATTGTGTGTTTACCACTCAAAGTTAAATCTTCTTTTGTCACCATATTCTTGACCCCCTTTACGTTTCCACGCCTATCCCCTTTTCTGTTTTATCCACTTTCTTAGTCTCTTTTAATTGTTATATTTATATCATTCACACTTGAAGTGACTATTCATATATATGAGTTAATATGTGCTATATTTATAACTGTTTTCATTGCACTAGTTCTTGTGTTCCTTTTTTGTATTTTCTGGTTTTAATTGAGTGTTTTATATGATTTGATTTTTAACTCCTCACATAGCATATTAATCATACAGATGATTTATTGTAGAATTGTACACATGAAACTTACATAGTTTTGTTGACCAATGCTACTCCAATAAATTTAATAACAAAAAACACATGCAGTAAAGAAAATGAAAAACAAACTTTGAAGAAAAAAATTAATAGTTGCCTTAGAGTTTACAATGTACATTTACAATGAATCAAAGTCTACTTTCAAATAACACTGTATCAACTGATAGAAAGTAAAAGTGCCTTAGAGTACTCCCTGTTCCTTCCTCCTGTCCCTTATAACAATGTTGTTATTATTCATCTCACTTATCCATAAGCTTAAATCACCTAATATATTATTGCTATTATTTTGAACATTCATTTATGAGATCAGTTAATAATTATAAAAATAAAATATTTTATTTTATCTGCATTTACCCTTTTTCCAACATTATTTCTTTATGTAGATCTGAGTTTCTGATCTACATCATTTTCCTTCACTGAAGTACTTCTATTTATCACTTCTTTCAAAACAGTTCTACTGGCAACAAATTCTCTCAGATTTTGTTTGTCTAAAACTTCTTATCTCCTCACCTTTAACAGATAATCACTTTGGATACAAAATATTAAGTTTACTTTCTTAAAAATTTATCTATTTTACTTTACTCTTGTCTTGATTGAATGGCTATAAGAACACCAATATGATTCTTTTTCTGTATTAAAACGTTTTAATTATTACAGAAAATTATTTTCTTTTTACATTATTTAAATTTTTTTACTTTATTTGTTTAATTTATAAATCATGTTTATTCTATTACAGTTGTCTTAATTTTCCTCCTTTTTCCCCCTCGACTCATCCCACCCCCACCCCTTACTCCCACAGTCAATTCTCACTATGTTGTCTATGTCCATGGGTCACTCATACATGTTCTTTGTCTAGTCCCTTCCCCTTCTTTCCACCATTGTCCTCTTTCCCCCTCCCCTCTGGTCATTTTCAGTCTGCTTCATGTTTCCGTGCCTGCGGTTTATTTTGTTCATTAGTTTATTTTGTTGAATAGAGTCAACTTATAGGTGACATCATATGGTATTTGTCTTTCATCAACTGGCTTATTTCACTTAGCTTAATATTCTCCACTTCCATCCATGTTGTCACAAAAGGTAGCAGTTCCATCTCCCTCTCTTTCTTTCTTTCTTAAATGCATACTGATTTTATTTATTTTTTTAAATGTCAAAGTTAATTATAAAATATTTAAAAAATTTAAAACCCTTATAAAGTCTCAGCAATTAAACCAACATGACACGAGCACAGAAATAATCAAGTGGATCAATGAAATATAATGAACATTCTAGAGACAAACGTATATACCTGTCTAACAATATACGATTAAGTTGATATTTCAAATCAATGGGTAAAATAAGGCTTATTCAACAAATAAGGTGCATGGACCTTTAGTACTTGAAATAAAACAAACATAGAGCCCTATTTCACACATTATACAAGAAATAGTCAGGTGAGTTAAAAACCAATATGTAGAATCTAAGGATTTTACAAGAAAATAGAACTAATATTTTTCATGACCTGAAGTAAAATATTCAACCCCAGAAGCTATAAAGTAAATATTGACAATATGACTATATTAAACATTTAACTATACACTAATATACGTGTAAGAAAAGTTAAAGGACAAGGAATAGAAAAGTATTTGCAACACATCTAAAACATGGTTAGTAGGGTTTTTTCTTTTTTTTTTTTTGAAAAAAGTTCTACAAACCTTTAATCAATAAATGGATAAAGAATACCAAAAAGTCATTTAAATTTTTTTAAAAAAATATAATAGAAATAGGCAAGAAATATACCAAAACAGGTTTAGTTTCAAGAAATAATAAAAGAACAATTAAAATAACATCATTACACAATCAGATTAATGAATATTAAAAGTATTGGTAATATCAAGTACTGGCAACTCTGAAAATAACTGGGTATTCATAGAAACTTTTTCTTCATCTTAAAGCAGTCTCTTTAGCATATTTTGCAGTGCTGGTTTGGTGGAGATGTATTCTTTTAGCCTTCCTTTGTCTGGGAAACTCCTTATTTCGCCTTCCATTTTAATTGAGAGCCTTGCTGCGTAGAGCAGTCTTGGTTGCAGGCCTTTGCTTTTCGTGACTTGGAATATTTCTTGCCATTCCCTTCTGGCTTGCAGTGTGTCTGCTGAGAAGTCAGATGCTAGCCGTATTGGGGCTCCCTTATATGTTACGACCTCTTTCTCCCTTGCTTGCTTTAGGATTCTGTGTTTGTCTTTGATAGTTGCCATTTTAATGATGATGTGTCTTGGAGTGGGCCTCATTGGGTTTCTCTTGAATGGGACCCTCTGTGCTTCCTGGACTTGTGTGACTTTTTCTCTCCTCCAATTAGGGAAGTTTTCCATCATGACTTTTTCAAACAGGTTCTCTATTCCTTGCTCCTCTTCTTCTCCTTCTGGTATCCCTATTATACGGATATTATTACATTTCAGGTTGTCCTGCACTTCCCTCAGCGCCTCTTCATTCTTTTTGAGACTTTGTTCATTTTCTTGCTCTTTCTACCTTGTCCTCCAGCTCGCCGATTCGGTCCTCAGCTTCATCTAGCCTCCTTTTGATTCCTTCTACTGTGTTCTTCAATTCAGAAATTGTATTCTTCATTTCCTCTTGTCTCTTATTGATAGTTTCTATGTCCTGTTTCAGGCTGATATAGTTTGCAGTAAGTTCCTTGTAGTTTCCCTGTAGTTTTTGGTAATTCTCTGAGCTCAATGAGCTCACTGAGTTTCCTTAGAACCGTTGTTTGGAACTCAATATCTGATAGTTGACTTGCCTCTATTTGATTTAGTTCTCTTTCTGGGTATTCCCCCTTTCCCTTCGAGTGAAGTGTATTTCTTTGTCTTCCCATTATCTGTGAGACTCTTCTCTTTTGCTTCTGCCTCTAAGTTGATCTGTCTTGATTCCCTGACTTTGCGGTGTGAACTTCTATGGTTGGAGACCGCTGTTTTTACTTTCTGAGTCTGCCTCTGATGATGTCAGATGTTGACCCTGTCTGACCTTAGGCAGTCTGTTTGAGACTTCCAGGAATCTACTGTCTGTGGCTGTCTCCTTCAGCTGTTAATCTATTCTCTCTGCACTCCGCAGGTCATCTTCGACAGCTCAGGGTGGGGCAGAGTCCCTCCCGGGGGCGGGGTTATTGGGTCCTCTCACACTGCTGCATATGTGGCAGGAGTCCGCACTGGGATCCCACCGGGTACTCTCTTCATTCTCTCCCCAAAGCCTCCGTCCCCAGTCTCTCCTCAAGTTGCCAGACCTCTCTGTGCCCCCTTTAGCCAGGGATCTACTGTCTGTGGCTGCCACTCTGCACACAGCAGGCAGCTTAGACAGCACAGGGCAGGGTGGAATCCCACCTGAGGGTGGTGCTATCGGGTCCTTTGCTGCTGGTGCCGCTCATGGGGCATGGTCTCTGCCTGAGCAAGATGGCTGCCGCCGCATCCGGGGATGAGTCAGCACTGAGATCCCACCAGCTACTCTCTCAAGTCTCTCCCCAACGCCTCCTTCCCCTGTCTCTCCTCAGGTGTCTCTAGCCCACGCTGCCCCCACTGGAGACCAGGGTAAGTGGATGCAAATAAAAATTTTGCATTGGCCCTGTAGAAGGCTCTTTGCTTCTCCAGCCACCTGTCTCTGGCAGACAGCAACCCTGCCGCTTTTCGCAGCTGGCTGTTCTCTTTGTACTTTTTGAGCTCTGGTGCTGTGGGCTAGAGATCCCAGCTTTTGGTTTAGACCCTGTTCTTGCCAGAGGGATCCAACTGGCTGTTTCAATATCCTTCTAGTGCTGCCGCCTGTGGGCGCCCTGCCCGCCTTCTCAGGTCTGTACCGCACTCCTTACCAGTTAGATTGCGCTAAAGCCGATTCTTCTGTCTCCGAGGTTACAAGGCTCCTCTCTCGCTATTGCTCAGTTGTTTGTTCCAGGTGATTTTTCCTCAGTTTAGGTGTAATTCCAGGTTGGTCCTGGGAGGCGGTCAGTGTGACTTCAGCTCATTCCTCTGCCTATTGATCTCCCAAATGATTCTCATCCTTGCTCCTCTACACGTAAGATGTTTCTTCTCCACTCCATTCCCCACTTGCTTTCAAGATTCTCTCTCTCTCTCTCTCTCTCTCTTTGTCTCTCTCTCTGTTCCCTCATTTGTACTTTTAATATAATATGCCCCAGTAGATACTTTGGTTCTTATCTTGCTTCTTCAAGTCCCTTGATCTGTGGTGTTGTGGCTGTCACTAAGTTTTGAAAATTCTCAAGCATTGTAACTTCCAATGCTGCTTCTTTCTTCCTTCCTTCCTCCCTCCCTCCCTTCCTTCCTTCTTTCCTTTCTTTCTTCTCCTTCTGGTAACTTCATTGCATGTCTGTTACCCAGAGGGCTCCTGGAAGTAAAACAAATCAAAGCATGGGAAGAATTTTTAACTACTAAGCTAGTTCATGCAGAATCTCCAACAATTAGTCAATTACAGTTTAAGTGTCTGGCTTTAGTTGCCTCTGCTCCTGGGAAGCTATGATTCTCTGTATTTTCTTTCTCTCCAAATTTCAATGCAGCAGTTTGCCCTGTAACATCGATTTGCTCTTGGATCTAATAAATATTGTTGATTTTCAAAATTATTGATTTTCAGAATTGTTTAGCTTCTTCTTATTGGGAGAACAGGATTGACAACTTCCAAGCTCTTTCTTTCCATGTTGGAGCAAAAACAAGAAGTCAAATAACTTCTTTATATTTTACGATACAGATTAGAAATAAACACAGATAAATAAGCATGTTTAATTAAAATGAGAGTTTTAAATTAATGTGTACAAAAGTGTTTCTTCACTCAGTATAATCTAGTTTGCTTTGTCAGGATTTGGCTTATGCATTAGTAACAAAATAGGGATGAAAAGACTATCATTAGCACAAAGTAAGTCTAAATTGTGATGGTGAAATCTTTTTTGGCTGGCCCTACACCACTGTGTCAGAATCTTACTATGCCATTTGTCATATCTACCCTCTAATAACTTTTTCTCTTTACAGCTTAATATCTGCCTTTTTTACTGCCTAATTTTCACTACAAACCCTAAGGTGACATTAGACACAGATAATATATTGATAATAAAGCAGTAGAGTAGGAGAAAGAAAAAAACTAGACATTCACACGATATGGTTCAACCATTTTTTTACATAATAACACAACAATTTAACCATGGGTAGCAGTGATCTGGACTGCTTATGCTTAGAACAAAGTGTCTGTCCATGTTCTTATTAGGCACATTGGCAAGACTGCCGCACCAGACCAGAGCTCATTTGGCCAGTAATCAGCCCTTTCCAGCAAGGATCTGGGGTCATGATATTAAGAGAGCAAGTAGACACTTGCACTGTGTCTGCCGGGGTAATATTAACTTTTTATCTCTCATCAGGAGAACTACAGAAAAATCATTCCAGGAAACATTATCCAATGCTACCCAATGCAAGGAGAAATATGTCTGAAACATGGAGTAATTATTTAAAGCTTTAATAATCTTTTATTTAATTCATTATCAGTGGGTCTATAATCATACTTACTGTTCTTCTTGTCCTTTCTTATTGTCCTTCATTAATCAATGTAGGATATTCTTAAGTTTTTGTGCAGTGTGTGTCTACCTACATCTTACAAATCAATTTTAAGATAGCTGTGCTTTAATAACTACAGTTTAGAGATATAAGAAAACATCTAAAGCATCTAATTTTTAAAGAAAAAAATTATTATTAGTTATTAAGTCAGAATTTTTTGATTGACAGGGGGTTTTCATAAACTTCCATAACAGATTTATTTAATGACCCAGCAGATTACAACTGAGAGGACAGGGCAGGTAAGAAATAGAGTTAAATGTTTTATCTAATCTCTTATCTCCTTAATGTCTTCACTCTTTGTCCTCTCATTAGTGGTGCTTACTGATAGACAAAATAAGAACTTACTACAGTAGTTGTGTTTTACAATTCTTTAAACTTGAATAAATGTGCTATTGCCTGTATGGACTTGTGTCACATTTCCAGCACAAATTACTTAAGTTTAAAGGGGAACATGGACTTTTATCATCATCCATAGCTATTTTAGTGAGAAAGCTCTTTCATTTGGCTCATTTACATTTTCCAGCCTTTTAACTCCCATGTTTTGACCTAGAATTCTTGACTATGTCTACTTTAAAAGGAGATAACAGTTAAAAGACCGATCTTCAAAGTTTAATCTTATTTCCATGACAAATTCACATTGAACAATGATCAGTATCTCTTACCTTCTTTTTCCCAAAAGTTTTGAACTTAAGGGATGACAAGTCCTCTGCAATGCAGAACATACCATTATTTATCTTATCTGCAGAATGCAGTATTTTTAAGTTTGTAAGAATTTTAAAGTTTACAGTTTATTTTCTCTTCCCATGCTGACTGAAAGAGCCACAAGAACAGTGACCTTGTCTTGCTCACTATCATATTCCTGGGGTTCACTTCCCTGTTTATAACACAAGTAAATGCTAATCTGGCAAAACATATAAATAAAAGTGAGAAAATGAAAGTAACAAAGTAGGGAGTAGGTCAGAGAGAGGAGAGGGGCTGATGGAAACAAAGAGGAAGCAGCCTGTGTGGCGCAGTATCAAGAGCAGCAATTACAGAGGTCAGCAGCTGAAAGCTGCTTATCTGCTGTCTTGGAGGGGCTCCAGACATGGACTATTCACCTTAACTTTTATGAAGAGATAATGCCTGGGGCCATTTTGTGATGCATACTAGCTTCCGTTCTTGATGCCGAGACAGCAGAGCTGCTTTGTCTGCCTGAAAATATTTTGTGGCCCTCACACAGGTAGACACAGATGTGACCTGAACATAGGTGCTGTCCGTCCTTACCACCCTCCCCAGATCATCATTCTAGCTTACTGGCTCAATTCCCTTTTCCCTGACAGACCTTCAGTCTGTTCCATCATGTAGCTCCATATGGATCCTCGATGAGGTAAGTTAATCTGCTCTTTTACTCCCCACATTGGTACATTCTCAAGGCCCATAGTGCTAGTGTTCACAGATCTGCTCCTGCTCCCATGTTATCCCATGGTGATTCCCTAAAGCTGATCCTCAGGTTGGCTTTGTCTCCAGAGCCACTGCTTGTGTGGCTCCAGTGTCTACATGGCATCTATGGACAGTAGAATACCAGTATCCCCTACTATAATACCTCTTTTTTCACTGCAGTGGTTGAGACGTGAAATGAGCTGGTGTCAGTAAATGTTGCTTTAGCTCATTAACACCTCACAGCTTGCCTAGTACTACTGACTCTATTTTACAGATGAAGAAACTGAGGCAGGGGCAAGTTAAGTAGTATGATCAAGTTTGCACAGCTAGAAAGTAGCACAGGCAGCTTTTGAGCCCATTATCCTTTGAATGTCCTTCTCACCACTGCACTGTCCTGCTACTGCCATGATCTACCCAAGTGAACTTGCTGCTGTTACTTACTTCTCAAGCAGCTTCCCAGGGAAGCTTCTTTCTTCTTCTGTTATTACAGCCCTGGCTGCCATGAGGCTGGAAGCTTCTGGCTGTGATTCTCAATTCACAGTTCTGATGTCTGAAGAGCTACCTCCTCTCTCTGGCCCCTGCTGTCTCACTTGTGAGACTATGTGGTCCTCATACTCAGGACATAAAAGGCACATCTGTCCTTGAGAGTTATTTCAGCTCAGGGGAAACAAAGGGAAGGCCCCATGGAGGCTGTACTTCACCACTGGATAAGGCCTTGTTTCTATAGAGGTGGAGGCCATTGTGGGTTGGCCCCTGTCCCTCCACTCATGTCTTCATCCCCTGTTCCTATAAGACTGGTGCTGTTTTCAGGTGCATTTTCCTGACCTTTGAGAATCCAGACTCCCCCTTAACATTTCTGAGGCAAAAAGAGAGCCTTTGAAGAGATACCTTCAGTAGCTGGAAGAGCCAAGTATGGGGCAGGCTTAGAGCCCATGCTTGTCCATAAACATGAGTGAAAATCAGCAGGCATGAGCAGACTGCTTAGGGCCATCGTTACCATGAACCTCTCAGCCAGAATAGAGTCCCAGCTCCATTTTCTTGCCACCATTACAGATTTCTCTGGGTGCTGAGCTCTCCTTCATCTCACGGGGAAAAACTCATGCCTCAGAATGGTTAAGTTCTGGACAGAGATGGTAGCCTGGCCTGCCTCCAACAGCTCCCACCTAGGAAACTATGGGCCACTGCTGGCTACAAAACCAGAGAAATAATAACCTTGAGCTCTTTGGGACTTTCTCAGATTACACAAATGGAGTGAACATCCTATTAATGTTAGGACCTTATATGTTTTAATTTTATATCACCACACCGACAAGTTCATTCTTATTGTTTCCTTTTATAAATGAAGATACTCTGGCTCAATGAGGCTAAGAAACTTGCCCAAGGTTGCTCAGAATCCAGTATCTGGAGCAGTGTCACCACGCATCTGTGGCTTGCTTCCAAATAGTGTATCTTTCCACTCTGCCATGCATGTCTGAACTTTCTGAAACTTTTCTTGGCTTGGTTTTGAGGAATTCAAACAAATTCCTGTCTGGTATACTTTTTAAAAACAAAATTCTGCTTTTACAATTAAATGGACTAGCCCAAGGAATGGGAAGGGAAGTTAAAATTCCTGTGTCTTTGGATTGTCAGTGGTTTTTTTGTATCTGTTTGGGCTGGGGAAAAAACACTTACTGTCTTTTCTGCATGCCCTTTATATTACTCTGATTATTATCTAACAAGAGTAGATGAAGATAGTTTTAACTCCGGATTAAACATTTCAAATACAGCAAAATTTTATTACTTTCACTTATGGAGAGAATCCATTAGGTAAAACAACATAAGCTTCAAAAGTGACTCTTGCTCAGTTCTGGGGTGGCTGGTGGTCATTCAGTAATACTAACTGAAATTCTATGGCTAACAGTGATACAAGTATACTCATTTGATAATAAGGACATAAAATAGAAAAATATTTATATAAAATAGATTTGTTTTCACTTCAATAAAATGACTGATTATTAGAATATAATTGACTAGGTACTTTGTCTTTTGCTTACGTAAGCCCAAGGCAGGTACTGCTAGCCATCCTTCCAGACTTATTCTTTGTTCTTCCTGGGCAATATATAACATTTCCTGGAATTTCCTGCAAGGGGGTGTGGCCCTGTGAATAAGGTCTCCCTAATGTGGGCCAGTTCCAAGTCATCTACAAAAAACCTTTCCCACCCTGACTAGTGTGGCTCAGTGGATTGGGTGATATCCGCAAAGTCCAGGTCAAGGCGTGTGCCTGGGTTGCTGGCCAGGTCCCTGGTTGGGGGCTTGGGAGAGGCAACTGATCATTGTTTTTCTCACTCCCTTCCCCTCTGTCTAAAAATAAATAAATGAAATATTTTGTAAAACAACCTTTCCCTGGCTTCATCTTTCCTTTCCTTTTCACCTCGAAATAGAAAAGCTATGGCCAAACTTGGAAAATACATGGTGAGGATGGCAGAGCTATCATACACATCTGTACTTCATGGGGCACAGCCCACCCACTCACCCACCCAGGAACATGACTTCAGAAAGAAATTAATTTGTATCTTGCTTTTCTTTAAAACCTTCTCTCTTATAAGCTTACTTTACTCCACTCTTACATAGACTCGTATTCAAAGCAGCTTATGTTCCACAGACACTGTTCTCAGGAAAGGCTACTATCTAAAAATTAACATATAAACATATTAGGATCTCTTACAAATATCTGAAGCATATTTGATAGTTAAGAGAAATAAAAGAAGGCAAAGTTTTAAAAGATTTTCCATAAAACAGCTTTTTTTTTTTTTCCTCACAAAAACCACTCTATTAACCTTGCCCTAAGTCACTGGCATTCTGAACTGCAGGAATTCATACTCTGCACATACTCAACCCAAAGAATGAATTCCAACCATAGATTTAAAGTAACAAGGTAAAATTAACAATTTAATGTCACATAAGACTTGCTTAAGATTCTTTGACATGTTCAAAGAACATATTTTAAATGTAAGATTGTTACTTTTTAAATATAGGGTTTGGGTTTCATGACTAATGGTATGATTCAATGGTATAAAGCAATAAATTCTTTCTTAAGAATAAGAATTACACTTTAATTTATTGCTTTTCAATATTCTAAAAACTTACCAAAAGAGTTTATTTGTTACTGAAAAATGTCAAGATATAACAAAGTCGAAAGAATAATACACATTTATACACCACACATACAATCCAACATTTCTAATTAGATATATCCACAGAAAGTTATGTACTTGAAAAGACCACCAGTCTGAACCTTCTTATTCTAGGAAAAGAAATATGAAAAATCTTTAGTACTATAACAGGAAGTATTTTGGTGAACCATTTCCAAGTATTTGAAGTCACAACTGAGCATAATTATGCCATCTCAGTGAAACAGAAATTGACAGTACACAATTTGATGAAATGTAAGAATACATTTCCTTAACTTTCAGTCTAAAAATACTCATTGGCTACTTCAGCACATCAACCAGCCTATATTCATTTTATCTATTAGTACAGAATTCTAAAAAACAGAATTTTATAGGAAATAGTCTCATCTCAGCCACTGCTGACTTTGTATTTTTGACCAAAATTAAGTCTCATTGACCCATTTTTTAGTCAGAAAATGTGTTTTCTGAATTTAATCATGTGTACTTTTCAGTTTTCAATCAAGTTTTCTATTTCTTAAATGAAAAAGTAAATGAAGAAATTTCACCACCTGTAACACTTTCAAGCTAAGCACATTCCTTAAACTTAACATGTGACAAAGCTGAGATCCTCATATTCTCCCCTAAACACGCTTTGCTGAAAGTTAATAACAACTCTGTCTAATCACTCATGGCAAAAACTTGGAGTGACCTTTCTCTTTTAACACTCAATCTACCAGAAAATCCCATTAACTCAATAGTCACAATTTATCTAGAATGTTCCTCCCACTCCCACTGCTACTCCCTTACTCCAAGCCACCACCACCTCTCATGTGTATTATTTGATCAGTCTCCTAACTGGTCGCCTTCCTTTGCTTTTGGTTCCCTTCAGTCTGTTCTCAACATAGCAAGCACGGTTTTTCTGATCATCTTATTGTTCTCCTGCTCAAAATGCTCCTGTGGCTTCCCATCTCACTTAAGAGTAAAAACCAAAATCATTACATTGACTTGTAATGCTTTACATAATCTGTCCTTGTTACCTTACTGAACACATTCCCTTTTATTCTCAAAATATGCACGTTTCAAGAGGGAATATCTAGTATACTCCCTTCTCAAGGGCTTAGCACTGGATGTGTTTTGTACGTTCTTCCCACAGAGAGCCATGTGGCTTGTCCTCTCACATCTATCACATTTTTATTTATAGGAAGACTTCATAGCCATCCTATCTAAAATCACAGTACCTGCTCACAGCATCTCCCCAACTCTCGGCTTTCCTTTTTTTCTTAATGCTTTGCACCACATAACAAAATGTCTATTTCATCTATTTTTATGATGTCCTGTTTCCTCTTATAGAATTTGTAAGCTCCACAAGGGAAAATACTAGTTTGTCTGTTTTGTTCACTATATTGTAGCAAGTCCTTAATAAATAACTGTTGAATACTGAATGAATAAAAATATTTTCTCAAATAATTGATTGGTCAGGAAGGGAATTTATAGAAAAATAATGAAGAAAGACATACACATACACTGGAAAGAAATTAAAATAAAAACTCAATCAGAAAATAAGATATTCATGGATGTAATGTATAAAAATCTCATTGTCATTAGCTTCTTGCTGCATGAATCAACAGGAATATGTGTGAAATTTTGAGACAGGGGCCAGGCAAACAAGTGGCACTTTTCTAATGTGTTCTCTCTATGGCAGATGGTGTCTATACTTTACGGCCTGCAGAGTTTCATTACTATGAGCTCTCCAGCCTCTAATAAAATAAAACCATATTCAGAGGGTAGCTGCAGTAGAACATGTTTTACTCCTCCATTATCCAGATATGCCCAAGCATCACTCTGTTTTCTATTCTCTTTATTGAACAAATGCACAGAAGAATTTTTCAACTGAATGCAAATTACAAATTTTACTGATCAAAGTGAATTTCATAAGTCACAGGTCCACTAATATGGTTTGGATCCATTGTTTATGTTCCACTAAAGCCAGAATAGCAGGATACCATACAAAGGCAGGTGAGCAGAGCTTTGTATTTAATATGTCAACTGGATGCCTATAAGGTCTCTCAGAGTGTCATACTTGCATATATATCCAAGGTTATATCTGTTACTCACGCTTCTCACTGACAGGTAGAGGAAAGTGATGGGTAGGTGCAAAGTAATGCTTCCTAGAAACTGCATCAAATGAAAATCTAAGAAAGAGCTTTTGAAGCAGAAGGAAAAGCTTTTCAAATGAAAAGGGCACAGAATGAAAGATAGAGAGGGGCAGGAGTAATACTTAATACAAAAAAAAAATAATTCCAATAAAGAAGATTAAAAAAAATTCCGATCAAGAATCAAGATGGCAAAGGAGTGAGAAGACACACTGACCGCCTCCCAGGACCAACCTGGAATTACACCTAAACTGAGGAAAAATCACCTGGAACAAACAACTGAGCAATAGCGAGAGAGGAGCCTTGTAACCTCGGAGACAGAAGAATCGGCTTTAGCGCAATCTAACTGGTAAGGAGTGCGGTACAGACCTGAGAAGGCGGGCAGGGCGCCCACAGGCGGCAGCACTAGAAGGATATTGAAACAGCCAGTTGGATCCCTCTGGCAAGAACAGGGTCTAAACCAAAAGCTGGGATCTCTAGCCCACAGCACCAGAGCTCAAAAAGTACAAAGAGAACAGCCAGCTGCGAAAAGCGGCAGGGTTGCTGTCTGCCAGAGACAGGTGGCTGGAGAAGCAAAGAGCCTTCTACAGGGCCAATGCAAAATTTTTATTTGCATCCACTTACCCTGGTCTCCAGTGGGGGCAGCGTGGGCTAGAGACACCTGAGGAGAGACAGGGGAAGGAGGCGTTGGGGAGAGACTTGAGAGAGTAGCTGGTGGGATCTCAGTGCTGACTCATCCCCGGATGCGGCGGCAGCCATCTTGCTCAGGCAGAGACCATGCCCCATGAGCGGCACCAGCAGCAAAGGACCCGATAGCACCACCCTCAGGTGGGATTCCACCCTGCCCTGTGCTGTCTAAGCTGCCTGCTGTGTGCAGAGTGGCAGCCACAGACAGTAGATCCCTGGCTAAAGGGGGCACAGAGAGGTCTGGCAACTTGAGGAGAGACTGGGGACGGAGGCTTTGGGGAGAGAATGAAGAGAGTACCCGGTGGGATCCCAGTGCGGACTCCTGCCACATATGCAGCAGTGTGAGAGGACCCAATAACCCCGCCCCCGGGAGGGACTCTGCCCCACCCTGAGCTGTCGAAGATGACCTGCGGAGTGCAGAGAGAATAGATTAACAGCTGAAGGAGACAGCCACAGACAGTAGATTCCTGGAAGTCTCAAACAGACTGCCTAAGGTCAGACAGGGTCAACATCTGACATCATCAGAGGCAGACTCAGAAAGTAAAAACAGCGGTCTCCAACCATAGAAGTTCACACCGCAAAGTCAGGGAATCAAGACAGATCAACTTAGAGGCAGAAGCAAAAGAGAAGAGTCTCACAGATAATGGGAAGACAAAGAAATACACTTCACTCGAAGGGAAAGGGGGAATACCCAGAAAGAGAACTAAATCAAATAGAGGCAAGTCAACTATCAGATATTGAGTTCCAAACAACGGTTCTAAGGAAACTCAGTGAGCTCATTGAGCTCAGAGAATTACCAAAAACTACAGGGAAACTACAAGGAACTTACTGCAAACTATATCAGCCTGAAACAGGACATAGAAACTATCAATAAGAGACAAGAGGAAATGAAGAATACAATTTCTGAATTGAAGAACACAGTAGAAGGAATCAAAAGGAGGCTAGATGAAGCTGAGGACCGAATCGGCGAGCTGGAGGACAAGGTAGAAAGAGCAAGAAAATGAACAAAGTCTCAAAAAGAATGAAGAGGCGCTGAGGGAAGTGCAGGACAACCTGAAATGTAATAATATCCGTATAATAGGGATACCAGAAGGAGAAGAAGAGGAGCAAGGAATAGAGAACCTGTTTGAAAAAGTCATGATGGAAAACTTCCCTAATTGGAGGAGAGAAAAAGTCACACAAGTCCAGGAAGCACAGAGGGTCCCATTCAAGAGAAACCCAATGAGGCCCACTCCAAGACACATCATCATTAAAATGGCAACTATCAAAGACAAACACAGAATCCTAAAGCAAGCAAGGGAGAAAGAGGTAGTAACATATAAGGGAGCCCCAATACGGCTAGCATCTGACTTCTCAGCAGACACACTGCAAGCCAGAAGGGAATGGCAAGAAATATTCCAAGTCACGAAAAGCAAAGGCCTGCAACCAAGACTGCTCTACGCAGCAAGGCTCTCAATTAAAATGGAAGGCGAAATAAGGAGTTTCCCAGACAAAGGAAGGCTAAAAGAATACATCTCCACCAAACCAGCACTGCAAAATATGCTAAAGAGACTGCTTTAAGATGAAGAAAAAGTTTCTATGAATACCCAGTTATTTTCAGAGTTGCCAGTACTTGATATTACCAATACTTTTAATATTCATTAATCTGATTGTGTAATGATGTTATTTTAATTGTTCTTTTATTATTTCTTGAAACTAAACCTGTTTTGGTATATTTCTTGCCTATTTCTATTATATTTTTTTAAAAAAATTTAAATGACTTTTTGGTATTCTTTATCCATTTATTGATTAAAGGTTTGTAGAACTTTTTTCAAAAAAAAAAAAAGAAAAAACCCTACTAACCATGTTTTAGATGTGTTGCAAATACTTTTCTATTCCTTGTCCTTTAACTTTTCTTACACGTATATTAGTGTATAGTTAAATGTTTAATATAGTCATATTGTCAATATTTACTTTATAGCTTCTGGGGTTGAATATTTTACTTCAGGTCATGAAAAATATTAGTTCTATTTTCTTGTAAAATCCTTAGATTCTACATATTGGTTTTTAACTCACCTGACTATTTCTTGTATAATGTGTGAAATAGGGCTCTATGTTTGTTTTATTTCAAGTACTAAAGGTCCATGCACCTTATTTGTTGAATAAGCCTTATTTTACCCATTGATTTGAAATATCAACTTAATCGTATATTGTTAGACAGGTATATACGTTTGTCTCTAGAATGTTCATTATATTTCATTGATCCACTTGATTATTTCTGTGCTCGTGTCATGTTGGTTTAATTGCTGAGACTTTATAAGGGTTTTAAATTTTTTAAATATTTTATAATTAACTTTGACATTTAAAAAAATAAATAAAATCAGTATGCATTTAAGAAAGAAAGAAAGAGAGGGAGATGGAACTGCTACCTTTTGTGACAACATGGATGGAAGTGGAGAATATTAAGCTAAGTGAAATAAGCCAGTTGATGAAAGACAAATACCATATGATGTCACCTATAAGTTGACTCTATTCAACAAAATAAACTAATGAACAAAATAAACCGCAGGCACGGAAACATGAAGCAGACTGAAAATGACCAGAGGGGAGGGGGAAAGAGGACAATGGTGGAAAGAAGGGGAAGGGACTAGACAAAGAACATGTATGAGTGACCCATGGACATAGACAACATAGTGAGAATTGACTGTGGGAGTAAGGGGTGGGGGTGGGATGAGTCGAGGGGGAAAAAGGAGGAAAATTAAGACAACTGTAATAGAATAAACAAGATTTATAAATTTAAAAAAAGGAATTAAAAAAATTCCTAATGAAACCAAACCTACTTCCTAGATACTCTGAGAAGCTCCTATTTCATTAAGAAAAATATACAAAAGGCAAAAGACTGGGTATATAACCAAACGGTTGTATGAAATCTGTTAAGAAGGAGTTCAGAGCTAAAATGAGGTTGAAGTTCACAAAACTTCTAACAAATAATAATTTATAGCTATGTAGAGCATGAATATAAACACAAGAGTGACTAATCTAATGCATTGAGGAAGATACTTGTTAAACTGGATGAGACACCATCAGGAGGGCTAGTAGGGAATGATGTTCATGTAATGGAAAGAAAAGGTGGGTAAAGCCTTGGGATCAGGGTGATGCTGGCCTCATAGAAAGAGTCTGGAAGTCTTCCCTCCTCTTGGAGTTTTTGGAATAGTCTGAGAAGGACAGGGGTTAGCTCTTCCTTAAATGTTTTGTAAAATTCTCCTGTGAAACCATCCGGCCCTGGGCTTTTGTGTGCCGGGACTTTCTTGATTACTGCTTCAATTTCCCCAGCTGTTATCGGTCTGTTCAAGCTTTCTGTTTCTTCCTCCTTCAGTGTTGCAAGATTATACTTGTCTAAAAATTTGTCCATTTCATCAAGATTTTCAAATTTCTTGGCATATAATTGTCCATAGTAGTTTCTGATGATCATTTGTATTTCTGTGGTATCAGTTGTTATTTCTCCTCTTTCATTTCTGATATTATTAATTTGGGTCCTCTCCCTTTTATTCCTGATGAGTCTGCTTAAAGGCTTGTCAATTTTATTTATCTTTTCAAAGAACCAGCTCCTGGATTGGTTGATCCTTTGAATTGTTCTTTTTGTCTCTACGTCATTCAGTTCTGCTCTAATCTTGACTATTTCCTTCCTTCTACTTGCTCTGGGATTTATTTGTTGTTGTTTCTCCAGTTCTTGAAGTTGTAGTGTTAGATCTTTTATTTGAAATGTTTCTATCTTTTTTAGGTAACCCCAAGATATATAAAGAACTCACTCGACTCCACTCCAAGAAGATAAACGATCCAATCAAAAAATGGGCAAAGGACCTGGGCAGACGCTTTTCCAAGGAGGAGATACAGAAGGCCTAGAGGCATTTGAAAGGATGCTCAGCATCACTTGCCATCAGAGAAACGCAGATCAAAACCACCATGAGGTACCACTTCACACCGGTCAGAATGGCCATCATAAACAGATCAGCAAACAACAGGTGATGGCAAAGCTGTGGAGAAAACGGAACCCTAGTCCACTGTTGGTGGGAATGCAGACTGGTGCAGCCATTGTGGAAAACAGTGTGGAAATTCCTCAAAAAGCTGAAAATGGAACTGCCTTTTGATCCAGTGATTCCCCTGCTGGGACTATACCCTAAGAACACCAAAACGCCAATACAAAAGAACCTATACACCCCAATGTTCATAGCAGCACAATTTAAAATAGCCAAGTGTTGGAAGCAACCTAAATGCCCATCAGTAGATGATTGGATAAAAAAATTAGGGTACATATACCCAATGGAATACTATGCAGCAGAAAGAAAAAAAGAACTACTAAACTTCGCGACAGCATGGATGGAACTGGAGAGCATTATGCTAAGCGAAATAAGCCAGGGGGTGAAAGACAAATACCATATGATCTCACCTATAAGTGGAACCTAACCGACAATACAAAGATGCAAGGAAAATAAGACCAGCGATGCTGAAAGGAAAAGAAATCAACATAGACAAGAGGGAAGGAGGAGGGGGGCAGGGAAAAGGAAGGGAAGGGGAAAGTCAAGGAATATATAGCAAGGACTCATGGACAAAACCAAAGGGGAAGAGCTGGGGGAGGGAAGGAGGGAGTGGGTAAGGGAAAGTGGTGGGGGGGAGACAGAGACAAATGTAATGAAAAAATAAATTAAAATTAAATAAATAAATAAATACTATAAATATTACGTTAAATATTTTAAATACTTGAAGTCAGACAAAAATATTTGACACAACTTTGTGTATTCATCATAAATATTATAGGACCAAAAACCATTTCAAATTAAAATAGTACTTTAAAAAAAAAAAAGGTGGGTAAAGTCTTAATCACATGAGTTTAAGTGCACTATGTAATAAGCATCAAATAAATTACTAGTAAATAAGTTGCAAGCATTGAGAAAAATTTGTAAAAATGAGAACTTTTTTTAAACCAGCAAAGAGCTAATGTAGCCTTGGCTTTGAGAAAGAAGAATTGTCAATATTATCAAATAAATAATTCTAGGAAATCTAGATACTCTGCAGAGCTTAGAAAAGAAAGTGGAAACTGACAAGAGTTGGGAAAACTCACAAGGAAGGCATCAATTTCAATCTACTTTGCTTTCCTTTTTAAAATCTTTGTTTAGGTATTGATTAATCAATTGTTGACAGAATTACTAGAAGAGTAGATACGTGTACTACTTAATTTCAAAAAAATATTTCACATATTTTATCATTCAGTAAAGATGAAAAAAATCATCTTAAATGATAGTAGAGCTAAATGAATTCATAGATGACCAAACAATCTTATCTATAATAAGTTTCTAGGTAGATATTAAAGGGTAAATTCTATATTAAGTAAGATATAACAGAGGAAAATTCTCCCAATAAGGATTTTCATATCACCCTGTAAACATATAATCTCTCAAAGTCATTAAGAAAATTAATTTACTATTTTGAATTGATTTATATTGATAATGATTAATCAATGGTAATGATTAATACCAAGTAATTGCTAATATGAATTAATCTAATAAGAATTAAGTAGTTGTTAATATCAATTCATCTATGACAATGTTTCTTAAGTATAATAAACACAGAGACTAAAAACCATTTACTTAGAAATTCCACACACGGATGGTTTCTTACTGAAGAAAAAGTAATAATTACTGTAGAGGTGAATATTCAGAGTTGGCAAGAGTTGACTCCTCCCTTTAAGGCTGCCCATACTGTTTTTCCTTTTTTATCTGATATGCTCTTTCTTAAGTCCAAACATCTGAAATAATTGGTTGATGGAACAAGACTTACCGTCTTCTTTCTTGCCTTCTTTTCATGTCATGCAGTGTGTTCAAATTGGAAGATAACCCAAACCACCCATAACTCAATTACAGCTATAGCTTTGACATGATTACTGAATTAAACTTAGTTTAGACTTATTTTTCTCTCATCAGAAATTATGTGTCTCATCATCTTGCTCTCCTACAGAACTACAAAATATCCATCAGTTGGTCTTTTACCCACCCCAACCAGAGACCTGGCCCGCTCCAACCAGGGACCCAGTGGGTCTGTCACCCATCTCAACTAGGGACCTGGTCCTTCACCTACCCCAACCAGAGACCTGGGTCACAACCCAGGCATGTGCCCTGACCAGAACTCAAACCAGCAACATTGTGTTAGGCAGAAAGATGCTCAACCCACTAAGCCATGCCAGTCAGGGCACCTAGTGAGCTCCCAAGGAAGCACCCAGGCATTTCATGTGAACCAGTGAGAGAGACACTTTGATTAGAGCAATTTCCAAGGATTCTAGATTTATTCTCCATCTACACAGAATTTTGGCACTGCCTACCATATCTATTTGGACAGATACATCTTGGTGATTTCTCAAAGTTACCTATTTATGCCATGCTTTCAAAAACATCTTATTTCCACATTCATCTTTCCTGACTTTCAATAAGCATTGAAAATATGTGAGGTCCAGCGAAGAAAGTTTCCATTTTTTTAAGTTCAAACACTAAATTTTCCTTGGAAGGCAATTTTAGCTCTCTGTCAGCACAATGCTTTCTTGTAAAGTATATGCCCTTTTATACCTGTATCCTGGAAAATTCTTGGTTTAATTTTTTGCATATATTACCAGAGGAAAAAACAACATTCAGTTTATGTGTTCCCTTTCTAAAGACCTCAAAGGTTGGGACTAGGTTACCACTATAGTCTTGACTATTTTTAAAATTATGTCATTCTTTAGGTTACCATAGAATAGACAACACAGAATAAATACATATATTACAAATAAACAAAGAGGTAAAATAGATAAAAAATGCTTCACTGATAGATGCAGATTATTTTATGAGACTAAATATTAAAAATTTGATATAAGTTCAGATTGTTTAACACCCTTTCATTTTAAAAATAAACTGTTGTAACTACCTAGCATAATTAACCTAAATGTTTCATTTATTATTAAACATTCAATTGAAAAAGCACAATATTCAATGTATTTTATCCTTTTAGCCTCACTTTAGGGCTTTCTATAAATTAACTAACCTCAAATGTAGTTGAGGGAACTTAAAGCGCTTTCTATTATCTCCTAAAATTGTTTAGTTGAATATTTTTAAAGACTGTTCTTGTTTTTAAAATTTTTCCCATTAATTTTATTTTATTAAAAAGTCTTAATACCTTTTAAGAAAAGGTAATTATTGATATAAATAATAATATTTGATATAGAACATTTTTATAAGATGCCCTAAGAATAATTAAATGAGATGATGATGGAAAGAAGATTTAATCATGAAACAGATACCCTCTAGAGATGCTATAGAATGATTGAAGTTAAGAATTTTGATCTGCTTCACCCTTATTAGCAACTGGCTCGCCAATCTACATGTGAGAAATCAGCACCAGGGCCACTATCCAGAAAGCCTGACTTCTCCCAAGTGAACATCACTGATTTAAACCCATGTGATAAACCCAGGCAAGGCATGGTATGGTTCACTCTGATAACAAGAGGCTGCCCCCTGACTCATTTACTACTTGACTGCTCAGCCTAACCTTCCATGATCTACCTCAGCTTATCTATTATGCCCTCCTATTATCACCCCAGATTCCCTATAATACAATTGATCCAATGAATCACTTACAGAGTTCTACAATTAAATTTAATTCCAGTTCAACATGGAATTCACTTTCTTCCATTTATTTCACCCTTTCTTGGAGAGGCTATCTTTAGAGGGTCCAGGGACCACCCTGGGAACCTCAGCGTTTTTAGTCAGCTGTATTTTAAGTTGGTTGGTGAGTTAACAAATGTTTTTTCCACTGTTAAGACAATTTAAATAAATATTGTTTATGTTTATTCTATTTACATGTATGAATTATCTCATTTTTAAAAAATAAGCCAAAAAAGTGTCAATTCTTCTGGGATGATTCTGTGATAGTTGAGGGAAAAAATGTTCTTTTGTGCTTCTGTAGTATTTAGAAGTACATTATTTGCAACTTTATCTGTCAAACTAGATTGCAAACTCCTTAATCTGCTCTACCCCATTGCTTCCCCTCTTCCTATACTTAGAATAGTACCTTGCATGCATTGGTCAGTCTATGATAATTGTAAGATATGAAACATTGTATCCCCAGACAACTTAATACATGAAGATCAAGATGAGATTATGCTGCATCAACAATAGAAAATTATTATTCTATTGTTCAGCTTTCTCTTCCTGAAAAGTTAAGGATTCCTTAGAATACAATGAAGCTGATGCACTGGCATTTTCTATTGGCACCAGAAAATAATGTTTCTGATCAAGGAAATCTAACTATATGAAGAAGCATCTTGCACTCTTAGCTAGGGAGATCTATCTGATATTATTTTTTAAAAAATGACTTGGCTTTTGAGACTAAAAATGCAATTAAATATAAAATCTGTGTATTTAATATCTTTTATCCTTAGTAAAATAAGGAGAGAAGAATTACATGCAATAAGGAAGTCCAGACTAGAGAGCTCTTCAAGAAAACATTACAGTTTTCAATAACTCACCAGTAAGAGATCTGTAAAATTCAAAATTAATGATAAAATTTTTAAAAGTTTTGTTGGTATAATTAAACATAATGAGTTTGTGATATGAATATGACACTGGGCAAGAATGTTCTCACATGGACAGAACTTCATCAAAGCTGACAATGACTCATAAAACCAGAAATCTCTGCCTCAATAAACTTGGAAGAGAGAAATCAAGATGGCAGAGGAGTGAGTAGAAGTCACACTTATCTCCTCCCAGGACCAATCTGGAATTACAACTGAATTGTGGAGACATCACCTGGAACAAACAACTGAACAATAGCGAGAGAGGAGCCTTGTAATCTTGGACAGACAGAAGATTCAGCTTTAGCACAACCTGACAAGTAAGGATTGTGGTAGACTCAAGAAGGCAGGCTGGGGACCCATGGGCAGCAGAGCCAGAGAGACATTGAACTGAACAGTTGGATCCTCCCCTTAGAAGAGTGGACTCTAAACTGTAAGCAGAGATCTCCAGCCTACAGTACCAGATCCTGAAACATAAACAGATAACAACCAGCTGCGAAAAGCACCAGCATTGATCTCTGACAGAGATGGGTGGCTAGAGATGCAAAGAACTGTTTAAAGAGCCAACACACAAATTTTTATTTGCAGTCACTTACCCTGGACTCTGACAATAGCTGGTGCAGAGTGGGCTAGAGACACCTGAGGAGAGACTGGAGACAGAAACTATGTGGAGAGAATGAAGAGTAACCAGCAGGATCCTGGTGCTGACTCCTCCCCCATACGGCAGCAGCATGACAGGACACAATAATTCCGCCCTCTGGAGGGACTCTGCCCCACCCTGTGGTGCCTCTGCCTCACTGCTGAGTGCAGAGTGACTAGATTAACAACTAAGGGAGGCAGCCACAGACAGTAGATTCCTGGACGTCTTCAACAGACTGCCTAAGGTCAGACGTGGTCAACAGCAGACATCATCAGAGGCAGATTCAGAAAGAAAAACAAACAAACAGTGGTCTCCTACCATAGAAGTTCACACCACAAAGTCAGGAAATCAGAACAGCTCAAGTTAAGAAGCAAAAGCAAAAAAAAAAAGTCTCACAAATAATGGGAAGACAAAGCAACACCCCCAAATGAAGGGAAAGGAGGAATCCTAGAAAGAGAACTAAAGGAAACAGAGGCAAGTAAACTATCAGACTGAATTCAAAACAACGGTTCTAAGGAAGCTCAATGAGCTCAGTGAGCTCAGAAGGAATTACCAAAAACTACAGGGAAACTATGAGCAACTTGCGACAAACTATATCAGCCTGAAACAGGACATAGAAACTATCAATAAGAGACAAGAGGAAATGAAGAATACAATTTCTGAATTGAAGAACACAGTAAAAGGAATCAAAAACAGGCTAGATGAAGCTGAAGATCGAATCAGTGAGCTGGAGTATAAGGTAGAAAAAAGCTGCCAGAAAGAGCAAGAAAATGAAAACAGAATAAAAAAGCATGAAGAGGAATTTAGGGAAATACAGGACAACCTGAAATGTAATAATATTTGCATAATAGGGATAACAGAAGGAGAAGAGGATGAGGAAGGGATAGAGAACCTGCTTGAAAAAGTCATGATGGAAAACTTCCCTAATTGGAGGACAGAAGAAGTCACACAAGTCCAGGCAGCACAGAGGGGTCCATTCAAGAGGAACCCAATGAGGTCCACTCCAAGACACATCATCATTCAAATGGCTAATATCAAAGACAAACAGAATCCTAAAGGAAACAAAGGAGAAACAGGTAGTTACATATAAGGGAGCCCCAATATGGCTGGCATCTGACTTCTCAACAGACACACTGAAAGCCAGAAGGGGATGGCAAGAATTATTCCAAGCAATGAAAAGCAAAGGCCTATAATCAAGACTGCACTACCCAGCAAGGCTCTCAATTAAAATGGAAGGTGAAATAAGGGGTTTCCCTGACAAGGCTAAAAGAATACACCTCCACCAGAGATGAAGAAAAAGAGTATGAATACCCAGTTCCTTTCATAGTCACCAATACTTGATATTACCAATATTTTAAATACTTATTACTCTGATTGTGACAATGATATGTTATTTTAATTGTTACTTTATTATTTGTTGAAACTAAAGTTTTTGTATATTTCTGCCTATTTCTATTATATTTAAAAACCTTTAAAAGACTATTTGGTATTCTTTATCCATTTTTTGACTAAATGTTTGTAGAATTCTTTCCCTAAAAAAAAATCACTATTAACCTTTTTTTAAAGATGTGTTGCAAATACTTTCCTAGTCTATTACTTGTCCTTTAACTTTATATATATATAAAGTTAACTATATATATTTTACTATATAGTCTTAAATGTTTAATATAGTCATATTGTCAATATTTTACTTAATATATTCTGGGTTTGAATATTTTACTTCAAGGGTAAGAAAAATATTATTTTGTTTTTTTCTCCTAAAACTCCTTAGATTTTACATATTGCTTTTTTAACTCACCTGAATATTTTTTGTATAATGTGTGAAATAGGGCTCTATATTTGTTTTATTTCAAGTAATAGTGGTCCATACACTTTATTTTTTGAATGAGCCTTATTTTACCCATTGATTTGAAATATCAATTTAATCATATATTACATTGTTAGAGAGATACATATGTTTCTTCCTAGAAAGCTCATTTTATTTCATTGATCTACTTGATTATTTCTGCGCTGGTGTCATGATGTTTTCATTGTTGAGACTTAATAATTAAATTTAAACTTTTTAATATTTTATAATGGATTTTGAGATTTATAAAATAAATAAATAAATAAAATCTGCACTTTAAAATAAAGGAAACGAAGGAAGGAACTCCTACCTTTTACAACAACATGGATGGAACTGGAGAATATTATGTTAAGTGAAATAAGCCAGTCAGTGAAAGACAAATATCATATGACCTCACCTATAAGTGGAATCTATTCAACAAAATAAACTAATGAATAAAATAAACCACAGACAAGGAAATTTGGAGCAGACTGAAATTGACCAGAGGGGATGGGGAAGGGGGACAATGGTGAAAAGAAGGGGAAGAGTCTAGACAAAGAACATGTATGAATGAGCCATGGGCATGGACGACATAGATGGAATTGACTGTGGGAGCTCCGCATGGGTGGAGCAGGGCAAAGGGGGGAAATTGAGACAACTGTAATAGAATAAACATGATTTAAAAAAAACAAACCTGGACCAAAGCAAATGAAAATACAGGTCAGTAAGAACGTAATGAATGACCCCACTGTGGGTAAGGTGCTGCTGGAGGCTGCAATGAGTTACATAGATTAGGAGTCATTAAACTGGGTACAATTAGAAGGAAAGCACCTGAAGAAAAAGGGCACCTCAAGTTGAATGGAAAATACAGTGCTATCAGAGGTGTCCCTTAGCAGGCAAATGGAAGGAATCCCCCATGGTACAAATACATACATGAAGTGTTCAGAAATTTGATTCTCTATTGTCAATTAATTTTTTTCAGTCCTTCTCTATTCCGTGAACATCATCATCAGGATCTCTTAGTTCCTGCAGCCTCTCCTGCCTGTCACTCTTGCCCCCTCTAGTTTGACTCTTACTGCATCCTGTCAGACCAACAATGGTGTTAGGGCTGATCTGATTCAATCATACAGACCAGAGTGTCCAGATAAGAGTCACACTTCTGGAACTGAAGCATTCTGGTTTAAGCAAGTAAAATGCTTGGAAAATATTTACTCTCTAAATCAAAGATATTTGATGGTGTTCACAATATTGCCCTGAAATATATTCTATTATATTTCATTTTTGGAAAATGCAGGGTGGGGAAAAAGAAGTTTTATAATTGTGAGTACACAAAACAGAGTTTATTCTTGTATTATTATTTATTAATTATTTTATTGTTTCTTCCATACACAGAGTTGTAAACCTAGTTTTACTCCCTGTATGTAAACCATGTGTTCAAAGTGGTTTTTTTTTGTTACACACTTTCACATTTTCAATCATTCCTAGAATGCATGTGTTTTACCTTTGTAATGTGACAAAATGTCTTAAATCAAACAACCATGTACTTTTATAAACTCCCTAGCATTAATTTAGTTAAAAAATACCATTTGTTGTGTAGAAAAAAATTCTTGGGAGAGGAAACATGGCGGAGGAGGGAATGAGAGTCACGCTGACCTCCTCCTCCCAGACCAAACTGGAATTGCGGCTAAATAGTGGAGTAATCACCTGGAAAACCATGGAAAGATAGTGAGAGAGGAGCCTTGGAGCCACAGACAGACAGTGGATTCAACTCTCACACATCCCAACGGGTGAGAAGTGTGGTGGAGGCTCAAGAGGGTGGGCAGGGTGTCCACAGGCACTAGCACCAGAGGGACATTGAAACGGCCAGTTAGCTCCCCCCGAGAAGAACGGGGTATGAATCAGAAACTGGGACCTCTAAACTACAGCAGCTAAAACCAGGAAAATACAGACAAAACTCAACCCCGAAAAGCTTAGGGGCACTCTCTGCCAGAGACAGGTGGCTGGGGATGCAAAGAGATATTTAAAGGGCCAACACAAAAATTGCAGTGGCAGCCACCCTCCTTGATCTCTGGGTAGAGGCGGCAGCAGAGTGGGCTGGTGCCTGGGAAAAGATCAGTGAGGAAAACTTTATGAAGAGAACTGAGACGGTGGCCGGTGGAGCCCCGGTGATAACGCACCTCCCACTCTGCAGCTACCATCTCGCTCAGGCATAAGGGAATCAATTAACCTGTCTTTTGTGCGCTCCGCACACAGTTTATGCACGTGTGAGCGGCGGTGGGAGGGCTGGGAGGGCGGGGGGAGGGGCTAAGTGCAGAGTGGCTGGGGGAGCCTTGAGGAGAGACTGGAGACAGAGGTGTTGGGGAAAGAATGGGAGGAGGAACCGGGGAGTCCTGGCTCCCTCCCCGGTGGGTAGTCTCCATTCTGGACAGGCAAAGCGCGCCCCCAAAGAGGCAGAAGTGGGGCACGCACGAACCAGACTGCCTGCCATTGAAACGCAGTCCACACAGGTGGTGGATCCTTGGCCGAAGGGGTCACAGAACTGCCCAGAGACTCCTGAGGAGAGACTGGAAACGGAGGCGTTGGGGAAAGAACAGGAGGAGGAACCGGGGAGTCTCGACTCCTTCTCCTTTCCCTAGTCTCCATTGTGCAGGAAAAGGACACACCCCAAAAGAGCCAAAAGCCGAAAAGCACACAATAGAGAACCCAAAACCACCCAGTGCAGGCGCGCACACCTGCGCCGAGTAGCCGAGGAGGGTTGGTGAATGTGTGTGTGGACCTGCGCGGGCTGGCGAGGGCACGCGCGGGCTGGCAAGGCCTCCCACAGGTTGGCACTGATGGGGCCTACGAGGGAGTGTGCAGATCGGCAGGGGCAGGCGTAAATCCACCCGCGAAGGCCCCCAAGTGCAGAGCAGTCCGCAGAAATACTGGATCCCGCGCGAAGGGGTCACAGAGCTGCCCAGAGTCCCTGGAGGAGAGACTGGAGACAGGATTAACCAGAGAGTCCTGGAGCTGACTTCCTCCCATTTCCGTAGTCTCCATTTGGCGAGGGCAAGCAACGCATCCAAAGAGCCAAAAGCAGGGAAAGCACACAATAGAAGACCCTAAACGGACCAGTGCCGGGGCGCCCGCTGGCCTGGGGGGCCAGACGAGTACGCGAGGTCGCTAAGAAGGCCCCTGGGCTGGGGCAAGCACGTGCAAGCCCAGGCGGGCGGGGGATCCTGCTGGGCTGGCGAGCGCGATCAAGGAGCCGGCGTGAGAGTGCAGAGCGAGCCACAGAAAGAGTCGATACCTGGCCGACAGGGTCGCAGCTGCCCAAAGCAGGAGTCAGACACAGACAGTAGACTCCTGGAAGGCTCAAACAAACGACCCAAGGCCATATAGGGTCAACAACTGACATCATCAGAGGCAGGCCCAGAAAGAAAAGTAAAGGAAAAAAAAAAATAAGTAAGTAAGTAAGTAAACAAATAAAAAGACCCGCCTACTACCATAGAAGTTTAATCCACAAAGTCAGGAAATCTAGACAGCCCAATTGAAGCAGAAGCAAAAATCAATCAATCAATTACTTAACAGACTCTCACAAAAATGGGAAGGAAAAGAAGTTCCCCCCAAATGAGTGGAAAAGGGGACTCCCCACAGAGAGAGCTAAATGAAATAGAGGCAAGGGAACTATCAGATATTGAATTCAAAACAATGGTTCTAAGGAAGCTCAATGAGCTCAGCCAATTCAAAGATAACCATGAGAAACTGCAGAGAAACTATCAGGATCTTGCAGCAAACTATATCAACCTGGAAAAGGACATAGAAACTATCAAGAAGACACAAGAGGATATGAAGAATACCATTTCTGAACTGAAGAACACAGTAGAAGGAATCCAAAGCAGGCTGGATGAAGCCAAGGATCGAATCGGTGAAATGGAGGATAAGGTAGAAAAAAGCTCCCAGAAAGAACAAGAAATGGAAAAAGGACTCAAAAAGAATGAAGAGGCATTGAGGGAAATGCAGGACAACCTGAAACGCAATATTATCCGCATAATAGGGCTACCAGAAGGAGAAGTGGAGCAAGGGATAGAGAACATCTTTGAAAAAGTAATGATGGAAAATTTCCCTAATTTGAGGAGAGAAAGGGTCTCATGGATCCAGGAGGCACAGAGGACCCCACTCAAGAGGGACTCAAGGAGGTCGACTCCAAGACACATCATCATTAAAATGGCAACTATCAAAGACAAAGAGAATCCTCAAGGCAGCAAGGGAGCAGGAGAAAGTAACATACAGGGGGGCCCCGATACGCCTAGGAGATGACTTCTCAACAGAAACACTACAAGCCAGAAGGGAATGGCAACAAATATTCCAAGTCATGAAAAGCAAGGGCCTACAACCAAGGCTGCTCTACCCAGCAAGGCTCTCAATTAAAATAGAAGGGGAAATACGGAGTTTCCCAGACAAAAGAAGGCTAAAAGAATACATCTCTACCAAACCAGCACTCCAAGATATGCTAAAGGGACTGGTTTAAGAAGATGAAGGAAAAGAGTGAGAAAGAGAAAAACACAGGTACAAAGAGAAAAAATGAATAAGTTTCTATCAGTAATAACTCTCAATGTAAATGGACTAAATGCCCCAATCAAGAGACACAGGGTAGCTGAATGGGTAAGAAAACATGACCCACACATATGCTGCCTACAAGAGACCCACTTCAGAGCCAAAGACCTACACAGATTGAAAGTAAACGGATGGAAAAAAATAGTCTAAGCAAATGGGCATGAGAAAAAGGCCGGGGTTGCCATACTTGTATCAGACAAAGTAGATTTCAAAATAAAGGCCATAAATAGAGACCCAGAGGGGCACTTTATAATACTTAAACGAAGAATCTATCAAGAAGACATCAACATTGTAAACTTATATGCTCCCAATATAGGAGCCCCTAAGTAAATAAGGAAATTGTTGGATGACTTCAAAAAAGATATAGACAGCAACACACTGATAGTAGGGTATTTCAACACCCAGCTGTCAAAAATGGACAGATCTTCCAAACAAGACATTAATAAACATATTGTGGCACTGAATGAAACACTGAATCAAAGACACTTAACTGACATATATAGAACCTTACATCCCAAAGAAGAAAAATACATATTCTTTTCCAATGCTCATGGCAATTTTTAAAAGATAGACCACATGGTAGGACACAAAGGAAACATCAGCAAATTCAGGAAAATTGAAATAAGACCAAACTTTTTCTTGGACGACAAGGGCTTGAAACTGGAAATCAACCTCAAAGAGAAACTTCGAAAACTTGTAAACTCATGGAGACTGAACAGTAGACTATTAAACAATGAATGGGTCAATAATGAGATAAGAGAAGTCAAAAAATTTCTGGAAACAAATGAAAATGAACAACGATAGTCCAAAACCTCTGGGACACAGCAAAGGCAGTCCTGAGAGGGAAGTTCATAGCAATACAGGCTTACCTAAAAAAGGTAGAAACATTTCAAATAAAAGACCTAACACTACAACTTCAAGAACTGGAGAAACAACAACAAATAAAACCCAGAGCAAGTAGAAGGAAGGAAATAGTGAAGATCAGAGCAGAACCGAATGACATAGAGACGAAAACAACAATTCAAAGGATCAACCCATCCAGGAGCTGGTTCTTTGAAAAGATAAATAAAATTGACAAGCCTTTAAGCAGACTCATCAAGAAAAAAAGGGAGAAGACCCAAATTAATAATATCAGACATGAAAGAGGAGAAATAACAACTGATACCACAGAAATACAAAGGATTGTCAGAAACTACTATGAACAATTATATGCGAAGAAATTTGAAAACCTGGATGAAATGGACACATTTCTAGAAAAGTATAATCTTCCAACACTGAAGGAGGAAGAAAGGGAAAGCTCGAACAGACCGATAACAGCTGGGGAAATTGAAGCAGTAATCAAGAAAGTCCTGGCACACAAAAGCCCAGGGCCAGATGGTTTCACAGGAGAATTTTACAAAACATTTAAGGAAGAGCTAACCTCTGTCTTTCTCAGACTATTCTAAAAAATCCAAGAGGAGGGAAGACTCCCAGACTGTTTTTATGAGGCCAGCATCACCCTAATCCCAAAACCAGATAAAGACCCTACAAAGAATGAAAACTACAGGCCAATTTTGCTGATGAACGTAGACGCTAAAATCCTCAACAAAATATTGGTAAACCGCATCCAGCAATACATTCAAAAGATTATCCACTATGATCAAGTGGGATTCATCCCAGGGATGCAGGGATGGTTCAATATACACAAGTCAATAAACGTAATACATCACATAAATAAAAGACAAAAACCACATGATCATCTCGATAGATGCAGAAAAAGCATTTAACAAGGTACATCACCCATTTATGATCAAAACATCAGCAAAATGTGAATAAATGGGGCGTTCCTCAATGTAAGAAAGGCCATATATGAAAAACCTATAGCAAACATCATACTCAACGGGCAAAAAATTAAAGCTTTCCCACTAAGATTGGGAACACGACAAGGATGTCCGCTTTCACCACTTCTTTTCAACATCGTATTGGAAGTCCTCGCCACAGCGATCAGACAAGAAAAAGAAATAAAAGGCATCCCAACAGGAAAGGAGGAAGTAAAGCTATCATTGTTTACAGATGACATGATAGTGTACATAGAAAACCCTGTAGACTCTACCAAAAAACTCCTCAACCCTAATAAGTGAATTTGGCCAAACAGCAGGATACAAAGTCAACATTCAGAAATC
Organism: Pteronotus mesoamericanus; assembly: GCF_021234165.1. Classification (NCBI taxonomy): domain Eukaryota; kingdom Metazoa; phylum Chordata; class Mammalia; order Chiroptera; family Mormoopidae; genus Pteronotus; species Pteronotus mesoamericanus. Next base: position 3,732,937 of record NW_026555109.1, read on the forward strand.
AAAAGCATTTTTGTATAACAGCAATGAAATAGAAGAAGAAATCAGAAACAAAATACCATTCGATATAGCAAGAAGAAAAATAAAGAACCTAGGAATAAATTTAACCAAAGAGGTAAAAGACCTGTACGCAGAAAACTATACAACATTGAAGAAAGAAATTAAGGAAGACACAAATAAATGGAAGCATATACCGTGCTCCTGGATTGGAAGAATTAATATCATCAAAATGTCCATACTACCCAAAGCAATTTATAGAGTCAATGCAATCCCTATTAAGATATCAATGACATATTTCACAGAAATAGAACAGACATTTCAAAAATTTATATGGAGCCATAAATGACCCCGAATAGCCGCAGCAATTTTGAGAAAGAAAAACAAAGTAGGAGGGATCACAATACCAGACAGCAAACTCTACTACAAAGCCACTATACTCAAAACAATCTGGTACTGGCACAAGAACAGACCCATAGAGCAGTGGAACAGAATAGAAAGCCCAGAAATAAGCCCAGGTCTGTATGGGCATCTAATAATTGACCAAGGGGGCAGACACATAAAATGGAGCAATAATAGCCTCTCCAACAAATGGTGTTGGGAGAGCTGGATGGCTACTTGCAAAAAATTGAAATTGGATCATCAGCTGACACCATACACAAAAATAAACTCAAGATGGATAAAAGACTTAAATATAAGTCGCAATACCATCAAAGTCCTGGAGGAGAACATTGGCAGGAAACTCTCAGATATACCACGCAGCAATTTTTTCCCCGATTAGTCTCCTAAAGCAAGGGAGATAAAGGAAAGAATAAAAAAGTGGGACCTCATCAAAATAAGAAGCTTCTGCATGGCTAAAGAAAACATCAGCAAAATGAAAAGGGAGCCAACCGTATGGGAAAATATATTTGCTAATGATACATCAGATACAGGTTTCCTCTCCAAGATATATAAAGAACTCACTCGACTCCACTCCAAGAAGACAGACGTTCCAATAAAAAAATGGGCAAAGGACCTGGGCAGACGCTTTTCCAAGGAGGAGATACAGAGGGCCCAGAGACATGTTAAAGGATGCTCAGCATCACTAGCCATCAGAGAAATGCAGATCAAAACCACCATGAGTTACCACTTCACACCAGTCAGAATGGCCATCCTAAACAGATCAACAAACAACAGGTGCTAGCGAGGCTGTGTAGAAAAGGGAACACTAGTACACTGTTGGTGGGAACGCAGACTGGTGCAGCCATTGTGGAAAACAGTGTGGAAATTCCTCAAAAAGCTGAAAATGGAACTGCTTTTTGATCCAGTGATTTCCCTACTGGGACTATACCCTAAGAATCCCAAAAGGCCAATTCAAAACAACCTATGTACCCCAATGTTCCTAGCAGCACAATTTACAATAGCCAAGTGCGGAAGCAACCTAAATGCCCATCAGTAGATGACTGGATCAAAAAATTAGGGTACATTTACACAATGGAATACTATGCAGCAGAAAGAGAAAAAGAACTACTAAACTTTGCAACAGCATGGATGGAACTGGAAAGCATTATGCTAAGTCAAATAAGCCAGGGGGTGAAAGACAAATACCATATGATCTCACCTATAAGTGGAACCTAACCGACAATACAAAGATGCAAGGAAAATAAGACCAGCGATGCTGAAAGGAAAAGAAACCAACAGAGACAAGAGGGAAGGAAGGAGGGGGGGCAGGGGAAAAGGGAGGGAAGGGGAAAATCAAGGAACATATAGCAAGGACTCATGGACAAAATCAAAGAGGAAGAGTTGTGGGAGGGAGGGGGCAAGGGAAAGTGGTGGGGGGTAGGTAGAGACAAAGGTATTTGACAAAATAAATTAATTAAATAAATCTCAAGGCTTAAGGAAGTTTCTAAAAACTATTCTCTTAATTTGAAAGGAATGTCTTGTGCTCATTTCTGTTAGTGGTAGGGAACTGAATTTTATTAAGCTCTGCAAAAGGAGGCCAGAATGAACAGAAATTGAGTCAAAATAGTGAATGGCATATCTTAAATATTCTTACCATCTTGTGTCTTGTACATGCCACAGTTTAACCTAAGTGGAGACATATGGACGTGGGGTTCATTAACTTTCAGCTGCCTGTGATTAGTCTTCAAAGGCTTAAAAGGAAATGAGCCACAAGAAAACAGCTAGTAGTGGCCATCAGTGGTCCAGAAAATGAACAAAGGAAAAGAGCAGCTGGTGGGATAAAGCACATTTGGCTGAAGCCATTACAGAGGGGTGGAGAGGGCCCTGGGCTACTGGAATGGAAGCTGGGAGGAAAGTGTTAATGGCAGACAGCCTGGAGTGAAGGGGCAGCAGCTGGCTGTTTTGTGTGCCTGGCAAGATTCAAGGGGACTTATGAGTTGTTGTGTTGGTACACTGATCATTAACCATGTTGGTAAGGGAAGACAAATTAGCATCAATTCAATGCCTTCATTATGCCAAACACCGTAAGAGAGAAGTACTTTTGCCTGAGTCACTGAACCTAACATGCAAAGCAGCACCGGTGTGTTAGCTCCTACCAGTCGAGTGCAACTTGAGATATATGAACACCTTTGGTTATCTCTGTCTATAAATGTGTTTGAGTTATTTCCTAAAACCTACCTATTTGTTTATTTTTTTAAGTCTGTACTGTTTCATGTGGAAGATGCATGCCTTTGGATAGTATTCCAAATTACCAATCACATGCAGCCACCATGAAGCTGTGGACAGACAGGTGAGGTACCACTGTTGCCAGGGACCACCTTATACAGAAGTTTAATCCTTTAAGGAAAAGGATAGCAAGCACAGTGGCAATTGTCAAAAAAAAAAAAAAGAAAGAAAGAAAAAAGAAAGAAAGAAGAAAGCAAGCAAGCTGCTGAACAAAAGGCATTTACTATAAAACCTGATGAAATATTTTAAACTCTGGGTATTACTAAATTTTAATGATTTTTTTAAAGGGAAGCCCATTAAAATGTTACTCATTGATATTATTTTAATTACTTTCATCGGAGTTCACTATTTGTTGCAGAGTAGTATGAGTTCCCTATTTATTATTTATTCCTCTACAAGCTGGTAGAGACATGAGTACTCAAATTATTTGAACTGATGTTGACTAAAAGTTATAAAAATTATGAAGTATTTATCTCTGATAGTAACATTTTGACCCTCTGATTGCATAATTAAATACAATTTTATAAATAATGCATATTTCACAAATGTTACTATCATAAGAAATTGTTAACACATTGAGTTTTACTTCCCTTGCTTTGTTTGGAGATGCATTATTATTACATCTCCTAGACTGTCTCTATCTTCAGAAATGCTGATTAAATGAAGAACTCAATGTTACAATGTTTACACAGTGCAACCATGTGCTGCTATGTGGTAATATGAGCCTTTCTCAGCAACTTACCATCTACAGCAAAATGAAAGAACACAAAGTCAAGGATGTGGGAAAATACTATTTTACCAAGCATAATCTTCAGACAGTATGTAGATATACCACCCACAAAGCCAGCATCATTGGAAAAGGGTCACATAAAGATAAATAGATACATTATTTGCATAGAATGCATGTGACTATTCCCTTCTTTTCTCCCCCCTGAAATGGAAAGTCGGGAGACCCGTTTTTCTGTCCCTGCTAGATCCTATTATAAAAACACTAGACCCCGACCTGGTAGCTCAGTTGGTTAGAGTGTTGTCCCCATACACTTGTTGTGGGTTCAGTCTCAGGTCAGGGCACATATAAGAAGCAACCAATGAATGCATAAATAAATGGAATAGTGATTTGGTGTTTCTCTCTCTCTCTCTTTTATTGAATAAAAAAAAAAAACACTGCTTGTTTATGAATCCTACTCAGTAATTAAACTGACTCTGTTGAGTCTATAGGTAGAGGATAAGATTTTCACGTGAGACTTTATATTTTACTCTTTCAGCTGAGCTAAGATTTTTAGGTGCCATGTTTTAGTTCTTAATTTTTAAAGTTATTCTCCCAGCTTTGTTGAAATACAATTGATGTATGACATTGTGTAAGTTTTAGGTATATAAAGCGATGATTTGATATTCCTATGCATTGCAAAATGATTACCATATAAGGTTTGTTTTAGGCATTAAAAATACATTCCCTCTAAAACAATCATCATGCACTAAAGAAATATAATGTTAAAAATAAATTTTGAACCTTAACTGGTGTGGCTTAGTTGGTTGGATGTTATCCCACAAAGCAAAAGGTCATGGGTTTGACTCCTGGTCAGGGCACATACCTAGATCGCAGGTTCAGTCCCCTGTCAGGATGTGTACAAGACACAACTGGTTGATGTTTCTCTATCACATTAATCTTTCTCTCCCTCTGTCTCTCTCTCTCCCTTCCTCTTTCTCTAAAATTAAATTTAAAAAATAAAGAATAAATAAATTTTGAAAACGATAATAGAAGGACGACTATGGAAATAGAATCCATTAACATTGTACAATCATTGAGTTAGTAAAGGTGCATTGTATTGTCCACATTGAGAATTGTTGAGTAATATACTGGTTAGTAATGTGAACAGGTTATGCTAACAATTAGATCATCGATTCCAACCTTCTGCTTAGGCACGTTGGACTTCAAATAAAGACACAGTGAACATTAAACAGATTTTTTCTTTGGTAGTCTATTTAAAGATAATGAATTAATGAACTGAAAGCATTTTTAAAAATTACTGTTCTTTGGGATTGGTATAAAACCATACATAAGAAATTTTACACTGATACTGATTAAGTTATATACTATTTAGCCTTGCACTTATGTTTCATACTTTAACATGTATGTTATACACTGTCAAGTAATTTATACACTACCATTTGTACATTTTTATTATTTGAATTGTTTTACTTTATATATAGTAATTATAGTAATACTATAGTATATAGTGTATATTTGTGCAATGTGAATAAATTTGCATATTAAGGAAAATAAAAATATATAATTATAAATATGTTTCTGTGGATCCCCCATATTCCACATGCAAGCATCAACTCATATACATTCACAAATGCACTCCATGAAACTACATTCAGTTATTGGATACAAAGAAAATGTAATTTGAAGGACAAATTCATTGGAAAATCCCCCTTTTTTTTCTTTTTTTTTTTTTCTTTTTTTTTTTTTTTTTTTTCCCCCCCTTTTATCTTTTTTTTTTTTTTTTTTTTTTTTCTTTTTTTTTTTTTTTTATATATATTTTTTTTTTTCCTCTTTTTTTTTTAAATCTTATAAGTATGTAGTTTTCCCTGATGGTGAATTATAATCTATGAATAGATATTATATGTTTCTTTTTGTTCGATTTACCAAGTGAGGAGTTTCTGTAAAACTTTAGTGATAAAGAATGTCTGCCTTATAATCCATATGTTTCATGAATTAAATTCATATCACATAAGAAATAATTGTATTCTCTTCATAAAAATGTTAAAACAGCTAAGTTTTTCTTTGTTTTTGTCTTCTTTTATAATTTAAAAAAAATTTAGTATTCTTGTTTATTCCATTAAAGTTGTCCCAGTTTTGACCACTTTGCCCTCCTCCGTCCAGCCCCATGCCCCCAGACTCCCACAGCCCATTCCCACACCATTGTCCATGCCCATGGATCGTTCATACATGTTCTTTGACTAATCCTTTCCCCTTCTTTGAACCATTCCCCTCCTACCCTCTTTCCTGCAGTTGCCAGTCTGTTCCCTGCTTCTATGTCTCTGGTTCTGTTTTGCTCATTAGTGTATTTTGTTGATTAGATTCCAGTTATAAGTGAAATTTATGGTATTTGTCTTTTGCTGAATGGCTTATTTCACTTAGCATAATAGTATCCAGTTCCATCCATGTTTTTGCAAGGGGTAGGAATTCTTTTCTTTCTCTCTGCTGTGTAGTATTCCATTGTGTAAATGCACCACAGATTTTTATCCATTCATCTACTTATGGGCACTTTGGCTGTTTCCAGCACTTGGCTATTTTAAATAACGCTGCTGTGAACATACGGGTGCATAAGCTCTTTTGAATTGGTGTTTCAGGATTCTTAGGGTATATTCCCAACAGTGGAATTGCCGGGTGATCAGGCAGTTCCATTTTTATTTTTTTAGAGGAAATTCCATACTGTTTTTCACAGTGGCTGCACCACTCTGCATTCCCACCAATGGTCCACTACGGTTCCCTTTTCTTCACATCCTCACCAGCACTTGTTGTTTGTTGATTTATTAATGATGGTCCTTCTGACAGGTGTGAGGAGATAACAGTGTGGTTTTAATTTGCATCTCTGATGGCCAGTTAGGCTGAGCATTTTTTCCTGTCTATGGGCCATCTCTATATCCTTCTTGGAGAAGTGTCTATTCATGTCCCTTGCCCACTTTTTAATTGGATTGTTTGTCTTCCTGGTGTAGAGTCGTATGAGTTCTTTATGTATTTTGGAAATTAAACCTTTTGGAAATTAAACCTTTTTCCGATGTATCATTGGCAAATATGTTCTTCCATGCAGTTGGTCCCCTTTTCATTTTAATGATGGTTTCTTTAGCTGTGCTTAAGCTTTTTAGTTTATTGTAGTCCCATTTGTTTATTTTTTTTATTTCCCTTGCCCTAGGAGATATATCAGCAAAAACATTGCTACGTGGAATATCTGAAATTTACTACCTATGTTTTCCACTAGAGCTTTTATGGTATCACAACTTATATTTAAGTCTTTTTTTTCCACTTGGAGTTTATTTTTGTTTATGGTGGAAGTTGGTGGTCTAGTTTCATTGTTTTTGCATGTACCAGTCCAGTTCTCCCACCATTTATTGAAGAGGCTATTTTTACTCTATTGTATACTCGTGCCTCCTTTGTCAAATATTAATTGACTATAGAGATATGGGTTTATTTCTGGGTTCTCTATTCTGCTTCACTGATCTATGCGTCTGTCCTTATGCCAGTACCAGACTGTTTTGATTACAGTGGCCTTGTAGTATAGTTTGATATCAAGTGTTTTGATCCCTCCAACTTTGTTCTTCTTTCTCAGCATTGCTGTGGCTATTTAGGGTCTTTTTTGGTTCCATGTAAATTTTTGAAGTATTTGTTCTAGGTCTGTGAAATATGCCCTTGGTATTCTAACAGGAATTGTGTTGAATCTATAGATTGCTTTGGGTAGTATGGATGTTTCAGTGATATGAATTCTTCCAATTCATGAACAGGGTGTATGCTGCTATTTATTTGTATCTTCCACTATTTATTTCTTCATTGTTTTTCAGTTTTCTGAGTACAGATCTTTTACTTCCTTTGTTAAATTGATTCCTAGGTAGTTTATTTATTCATTTTTGCTGCTATATTAAATGTTTTTTCTTAGTTTCTCTCTCTGATAGTTTATTTTGGTGTACAGAAGTGTCATTGGTCTGAATATGGACTTTGTATCCTGTTGCTTTGCCAAATTATTAGGTTGAGTAATTTTTTGTTGGAGCCTATAGGGTCTTCTATGTATACTATCATGTCATCTACAAATAACAACTTCCTCCTTTCCAATTTAGATGTTTTTTATTTCTTTTTCTTGTTTGATCACTGTGGCTAGGACCCCCAGTACTATATGGAATGATTGGTGAAAGCAGACCCCCACCCTGTCTTTTCCTGAACTTAAGGGAAACACTTTTAGTTTTTTTCCCCAGTATGATGCTAGAGTAGTTTTTTCATATATAGCCTGTATTATGTTGAGGCATGCTAGCACCCTCTATTCCACTTTGCTGAATGTTTTTATCATAAATGGGTGCTGATTTTATCAAATGTTTTAGCTGCATCTACTGATATGATCATGTGATTTTCATCTTTCATTTTGTTTGTGATGTATCACATTTATTGATTTGCAAACATTGTATCATCCTTGCATCCCTGGAATAAATCCCATTTGATCATAATATATAATCTTTTTAATGTATTGTTGGATTGTGTTTGCTAGTATTTTGTTGAGAATTTTAGCATCTATGTTCATCAGAGATATTGGCCTTTAATTCTCTTTGTTGTATCATTACCTGGTTTTGAGACTAAGATAGTACTGACTTCATAAAAAGAGTTCGGGAGTTTTCCCTCTTCTTGATTTTTTGGAGTAGTTTGAGAAGGATAGGTATTGGTTCTTCTTTGAATGTTTGGTAAAATTCACTTGTGAACCCATCTGGACCAGGGCTTTTGTGTGTCAGTAATGTTTTGATTACTGCTTTAATTTTGCTAGTTGTTATTGGTGTGTTATAGTTGTCTGCTTTTTCCTGATTCACTTTTGCAAGATTCTGTATAAAACAGATAAGTTTTGTTTTGTTTTTAATTACTAAGTCCAATTTACTCCTTTCTCCAGTATCTTCAAGATAAAATTACTATGAGTCTGATCTGTGTCTTTTCAGGTTTTAAACTAATTTGCATATTTACAAGTATATTCATCTGTATGTTTATGTAGAACATATGAATGAATATGCATCTGCTTCATTTAAGTTAGCAGCTATATTTTTTACTCTGTTACTATCACACATTTTATTTGGGAATCTCCTAATCAATGGACATTACTTTTATGTGATTACCAATGTTAGAGTTTTAAATAGTCTTGCTTGAGGCTCCTTGTGCACAGTGTGAATGTTTCTCTATAATAAATATCTGCAAAACGCAGGGCTAGGAATGCACATTTTAATTTTTAGTGGATATTTCAAATTGCTCCAATATACTCCTATTAGTGTGTTAAGTGTGACTGCTTTTCTTTTGGCATGTCAATATTTGATATTATTAAACTTTTAAAATTTAGCAAATCAAATGGATATGCAAAGGCATTTCTATACCTTTCTTAAACCTAGCATGGTTTTTAATCAAGTTAAGCATCTTTCTCTTATGTTTATTTGTCGATTAGATTTTCTTCTCCTGTAAATTGCCAGTTCATATACTTTACCCATTTTTCTCTTGGATTATTTGTTTTATTCACATATATATTCTGGTTATATAACTTTTGCCTATTTTTTTTCAAACTATAGTGTTTTAGGGTCAATAAAAGCATAATATGCTAGAAGCTTTGAACTCAGAAATGTACACGGGATTCTAAGCAATTCTAAATAAGGAATTGACTTTGAGTAAGAAAGAATAAAAGAGAATGGGGAGTTATCTCGAAGGACCGAGTTCACACCAGCAATGCAGAATCAGGAATGATTTTGTCATATCCTGGGCACCATAGAATAATATTGTCAATTATATCATAATCAAGAAATTGACAGAGATGCTCTATAGATTAGAAAATCTTATTATCTTTCTTTCAGCGCTGGGAAAGTATTACCAGAGTGGAAAAAACATATATGACAAGGGATGATGTTAAGAGGGTGTTAGAATCAAATAAAAGGAAGGATAGATTTAACAAAAGAGGCAGATTTAATAGCTGTCTTCATTTAAAAAAGAAAACCCACAAGTACTAATAGATAAGTTTATCTTGGGCATCTGTGAAGAATAAGTATGGAGTTCTGAAAGCTGACAGCAAAAAGTAACAAAAAGCTTTGGAGACAGATTCTAAGAACCTGAAAGACTGGTTGTGAGCCATTCTTTACAATCAGTCTTAAAAGGCAGTTAAACTATCTAATGGGATAAATAATAGAACCATTTTCCTTACCCACCCTAATATTCTTTTATTAAAAAAATTAACTTTATATTGCATTAGAAATAATAGCACACAGAAAGAAATATACTTTGTGGCATTATTGACCATCTCAAGCATCTAAAAGGTACAAAGTTAAAAACAAAATGACTTCAGCATGGAAAATGTTCTAGAATTTGTGATTTTACTTTTAAAACATAAATGCAGGGGTGAGGGCAAGACCTTAATTTAAAATCAAACCTAAAATGACAACCACAGATTTCTCCCATATATTTTATTTAGGAACATTGAGAACTTGTAATTTCCTCAGTTGTTATTAATTTTAATGAATTGCAATTTGAGGAAACTGAAAAAGTCATAAAATTCTTCAGAGCTGAGAAAAAGTTACATATACATGTAATAGTTGCTTTGTTGTTATTGCTGAAAGTTGAATACCTGAAGGTAGATTTATTATACTAAATAATTTAGTGTATACTCAGTATTAACAAGCAGCAAAATATGGAAAATAGATCTTATTGAGAAGCCAAGAAATATTCTCATCACATAGGAGTGAATATTGAGATGGTCAGAAAGAACAGGAGCCAGTGGCTATCATGAGAAACAAAAAGAATTTTACTTTAGAGATTATGTGCTGAAGTTGAATTTCAAAAGAAAAATACCTGCTACAAATTCACAAATACTTAGGAAATATTTTTTATAAAAATGTAAATTTTATAGATAAATTTTTATACCAGTGAAAATATTCACTTAATATAAAACTAAAATTATTATTAAGTATATTTCCCGATATTAGTAGAGTCCACATTTTAAAAAGCATCTCAATTCAGGCTTGATTGTTATATGCACCAAGAATTTTTTTTTTCCTACCAAGGTGCGATTTATTTTTTAATAATAAAATCTGCCATTTTTATTAGTTAAAAAAGCTTTGGATACATTCTGATATTTTAACAATTGAGAGTGAGAAAGCCTGTTTTCATATCCTCTCTCCAATCATCTCTAAAATTCTCTGTTTTAGTTTCTGCAAAATATTTAAAATAACTTTGTGGTCATCCCCCACCCCCCAACCCCTATGCCCAGCACCTGAATACACAGGTGCATTCTTTTTTTTTTTTACTTAATTAATTTATTTTTTCAAATACATTTGTCTCTGCCTACCCCCCACGACTTTCCCTTGCCCCCTCCCTCCCTTCCTCCCTTCCTCAACGCTTCCCCTTTCGTTTTGTCCATGAGTCCTTGCTATATGTTCCTTGACTTTCCCCTTCAGGGTCAAGAAGGAGAAGATCTTAAGGCCAACATTCAATTTGGAGCATCCCTCTTATCAGAGACCTTGCCAAGCCACCTTGAGGGAAGCTGCCCTTCTGGAGCTTGACCTGTGGCCCAAACAGCTGCATCCAGAGTACAGGTGTAGCTTTAATTTAATACAGGAGATAGAGAAATATATAGAAGGGATCCCTTGAACCTACTTTCCTTAAAAATAAAGAAGCAGAAAATACTTTGTGACCAATTCAACACTTGTGGAAATCAAGTTCTATCAAACACCATTGTTGGACCTACTATGTGTCCAACATTATAGGAACTAAGGATTGAAATCTATAGAAACACAAGTCTACAAATAATACTAATGTGCTTTAATTTCTCTCTCTTTTTTTGTTTTTTGCTTTTTTTCCATTTATTTTCTTTATTTTTTCAAATACATTTGTCTCTGCCTTCCCCCGACCACCTTTCCGAGCCCCCTCCCCCCTCCCTCCTTCAATCCTTCCCTTTTGGTTTTGTCCATGAGACCTTGCTACATGTTCCCGGACCCTCCCATTCCCTTCCTAGTCCCCCGTCCCTCCCTCCCTCCATCCCTCTTGTCTCTGTTCGTTTCTTTTCCTTTCAGTGTTGCTGGTTTTATTTTCCTTGCATCTTAGTTTTGTTGGTTAGGTTCCGCTTATAGATGATCATATGGTATTTGTCTTTTGCCCTCTGGCTTATTTCGCTTAGCATAATGCTCTCCAGTTCCATCCATGCTGTCGCGAAGTTTAGTAGTTCTTTCTCTCTTTCTGCTGCATAGTATTCCATTGTGTAAATGTACCCTAATTTTTTGATCCAGTCATCTACTGAAGGGCATTTAGGTTGCTTCCAGCACTTGGCTATTGTAAATTGTGCTGCTATGAACATTGGAGAGCATAGGTTCTTTTGAATGGCCTTTTGGGATTCTTAGGGTATAGTCCCAGCAGGGGAATCACTGGATCAAAAGGCAGTTCCATTTTCAGCTTTTTGAGGAAATTCTACACTGCTTTCCACAATGGTTCCACAGTCTGCGTTCCCACCCACAGTGTACTAGTGTTCCCTTTTCTCCACAGCCTCGCCAGCACCTGTTGTTTGTTGATCTGTTTATGATGGCCCTTCTGACCGCTCTGAGGTGGTACCTCATGGTGGTTTTGATCTGCATTTCTCTGATGGCTAGTGATGCTGAGCATCCTTTCACATGTCTCTGGGCCCTCTGTATCTGTTGTAATGTTGATGTCTTCTTGACAGATTCTTCGTTTAAGTATTATAAAGTGCCCCTCTGGGTCTCTATTTATGGCCTTTATTTTGAAATCTACTTTGTCTGATACAAGTATGGCAACCCCGGCCTTTTTCTCATGCCCATTTGCTTAGACTATTTTTTTCCATCCGTTTACTTTCAATCTGTGTAGGTCTTTGGCTCTGAAGTGGGTCTCTTGTAGGCAGCATATGTGTGGGTCATGTTTTCTTACCCATTCAGCTACCCTGTGTCTCTTGATTGGGGCATTTAGTCCATTTACATTGAGAGTTATTACTGATAGAAACTTATTCATTTTTTCTCTTTGTACCTGTGTTTTTCTCTTTCTCACTCTTTTCCTTCATCTTCTTAAACCAGTCCCTTTAGCATATCTTGGAGTGCTGGTTTGGTAGAGATGTATTCTTTTAGCCTTCTTTTGTCTGGGAAACTCCGTATTTCCCCTTCTATTTTAATTGAGAGCCTTGCTGGGTAGAGCAGCCTTGGTTGTAGGCCCTTGCTTTTCATGACTTGGAATATTTGTTGCCATTCCCTTCTGGCTTGTAGTGTTTCTGTTGAGAAGTCATCTCCTAGGCGTATCGGGGCCCCCCCTGTATGTTACTTTCTCCTGCTCCCTTGCTGCCTTGAGGATTCTCTTTGTCTTTGATAGTTGCCATTTTAATGATGATGTGTCTTGGAGTCGACCTCCTTGAGTCCCTCTTGAGTGGGGTCCTCTGTGCCTCCTGGATCCATGAGACCCTTTCTCTCCTCAAATTAGGGAAATTTTCCATCATTACTTTTTCAAAGATGTTCTCTATCCCTTGCTCCACTTCTCCTTCTGGTAGCCCTATTATGCGGATAATATTGCGTTTCAGGTTGTCCTGCATTTCCCTCAATGCCTCTTCATTCTTTTTGAGTCCTTTTTCCATTTCTTGTTCTTTCTGGGAGCTTTTTTCTACCTTATCCTCCATTTCACCGATTCGATCCTTGGCTTCATCCAGCCTGCTTTGGATTCCTTCTACTGTGTTCTTCAGTTCAGAAATGGTATTCTTCATATCCTCTTGTGTCTTCTTGATAGTTTCTATGTCCTTTTCCAGGTTGATATAGTTTGCTGCAAGATCCTGATAGTTTCTCTGCAGTTTCTCATGGTTATCTTTGAATTGGCTGAGCTCATTGAGCTTCCTTAGAACCATTGTTTTGAATTCAATATCTGATAGTTCCCTTGCCTCTATTTCATTTAGCTCTCTCTGTGGGGAGTCCCCTTTTCCACTCATTTGGGGGGAACTTCTTTTCCTTCCCATTTTTGTGAGAGTCTGTTAAGTAATTGATTGATTGATTTTTGCTTCTGCTTCAATTGGGCTGTCTAGATTTCCTGACTTTGTGGATTAAACTTCTATGGTAGTAGGCGGGTCTTTTTATTTGTTTACTTACTTACTTACTTATTTTTTTTTTTCCTTTACTTTTCTTTCTGGGCCTGCCTCTGATGATGTCAGTTGTTGACCCTATATGGCCTTGGGTCGTTTGTTTGAGCCTTCCAGGAGTCTACTGTCTGTGTCTGACTCCTGCTTTGGGCAGCTGCGACCCTGTCGGCCAGGTATCGACTCTTTCTGTGGCTCGCTCTGCACTCTCACGCCGGCTCCTTGATCGCGCTCGCCAGCCCAGCAGGATCCCCCGCCCGCCTGGGCTTGCACGTGCTTGCCCCAGCCCAGGGGCCTTCTTAGCGACCTCGCGTACTCGTCTGGCCCCCCAGGCCAGCGGGCGCCCCGGCACTGGTCCGTTTAGGGTCTTCTATTGTGTGCTTTCCCTGCTTTTGGCTCTTTGGATGCGTTGCTTGCCCTCGCCAAATGGAGACTACGGAAATGGGAGGAAGTCAGCTCCAGGACTCTCTGGTTAATCCTGTCTCCAGTCTCTCCTCCAGGGACTCTGGGCAGCTCTGTGACCCCTTCGCGCGGGATCCAGTATTTCTGCGGACTGCTCTGCACTTGGGGGCCTTCGCGGGTGGATTTACGCCTGCCCCTGCCGATCTGCACACTCCCTCGTAGGCCCCATCAGTGCCAACCTGTGGGAGGCCTTGCCAGCCCGCGCGTGCCCTCGCCAGCCCGCGCAGGTCCACACACACATTCACCAACCCTCCTCGGCTACTCGGCGCAGGTGTGCGCGCCTGCACTGGGTGGTTTTGGGTTCTCTATTGTGTGCTTTTCGGCTTTTGGCTCTTTTGGGGTGTGTCCTTTTCCTGCACAATGGAGACTAGGGAAAGGAGAAGGAGTCGAGACTCCCCGGTTCCTCCTCCTGTTCTTTCCCCAACGCCTCCGTTTCCAGTCTCTCCTCAGGAGTCTCTGGGCAGTTCTGTGACCCCTTCGGCCAAGGATCCACCACCTGTGTGGACTGCGTTTCAATGGCAGGCAGTCTGGTTCGTGCGTGCCCCACTTCTGCCTCTTTGGGGGCGCGCTTTGCCTGTCCAGAATGGAGACTACCCACCGGGGAGGGAGCCAGGACTCCCCGGTTCCTCCTCCCATTCTTTCCCCAACACCTCTGTCTCCAGTCTCTCCTCAAGGCTCCCCCAGCCACTCTGCACTTAGCCCCTCCCCCCCGCCCTCCCAGCCCTCCCACCGCCGCTCACACGTGCATAAACTGTGTGCGGAGCGCACAAAAGACAGGTTAATTGATTCCCTTATGCCTGAGCGAGATGGTAGCTGCAGAGTGGGAGGTGCGTTATCACCGGGGCTCCACCGGCCACCGTCTCAGTTCTCTTCATAAAGTTTTCCTCACTGATCTTTTCCCAGGCACCAGCCCACTCTGCTGCCGCCTCTACCCAGAGATCAAGGAGGGTGGCTGCCACTGCAATTTTTGTGTTGGCCCTTTAAATATCTCTTTGCATCCCCAGCCACCTGTCTCTGGCAGAGAGTGCCCCTAAGCTTTTCGGGGTTGAGTTTTGTCTGTATTTTCCTGGTTTTAGCTGCTGTAGTTTAGAGGTCCCAGTTTCTGATTCATACCCCGTTCTTCTCGGGGGGAGCTAACTGGCCGTTTCAATGTCCCTCTGGTGCTAGTGCCTGTGGACACTCTGCCCACCCTCTTGAGCCTCCACCACACTTCTCACCCGTTGGGATGTGTGAGAGTTGAATCCACTGTCTGTCTGTGGCTCCAAGTCTCCTCTCCCACTATCTTTCCATGGTTTTCCAGGTGATTACTCCACTATTTAGCCGCAATTCCAGTTTGGTCTTGGGAAGAGGAGGTCAGCGTGACTCTCATTCCCTCCTCTGCCATCTTTCCATATCAGAAATATCCACTTTTAAACCATTCTAATGTCTACTCCAGGCTGGCTCGCCAAAAATTTTCACAGGTGGGTACAGGTAACCAGGTTCTTAGTTATCAAAGACAAAAATTTAAATTGAACACACAGAGTTTATAGCAGAAAGTGAGAGAAAGCAGAATTATTATGCCATACAGAACATGAGCTGGCCAACTCTGAGTAGAGCGGAGAAGAGGGGAGGGGAGAAGAGCCTAACAGCCAAGACTTGAGATTTTGACCAAATTATACTGATGCCTAAATGATGTTTTCTTATTAGTTTTCATAGTTTAGATTGTACTTTTATGTTCTATTCCTTTTAAAAACCTCAACGGAAAATCTTATTTGGCAATTTATTTCTTGAAATCTAACATTATTTTTAGGCTCGCCAGAAAATTATGTACATGATAAGAGTTCCAAAGCCTGAAACAAGCCAGCCCTTAAAAAAAAGATAAACTTAGAAGCAAGAATGAATTCTTAATAAAAAGAAAACATAATGCCATCTATCTCTGGTGCGTATCAGAACTTTCCAAGTTCTGTCCAGTGCTGAACATAGTTCTGAACATAGTGCTTAATATGTAGTGGGTTCTCAATAAATATTTGTTGATTGAATAAATAATGAGTAAATGAAGATGAGAAAATCACCGATAATTTCCCTTGAGTCATCATCACTCAGAGATTGTGACTTTCATCTCAGGTCTTCCAGAACTTTGGTTATTTCAAAAGTTCCAATAAGTGCAACATAATTGTGAGCAAATTACATCTCCTAGACTATCTCTGTCTTCAGAAATACTGATATATAATTTTTTCGTTTTGGAGAACTGCTGAGTATAGTAGAGGAGAGTGGTTTACAATATGAATTTTTAGTTGGATTGACTTAAATCTGAATCCCTGATGTGCTATCTGATATGTGGGCTTTGGTATGACTCCCAGTTTCCTTTTTGGTGAAATGTTTTTCAATTATGTGTTGCTATATTATAAACCACCACAAAATGTAGTGCATTTAAATAACCATCACTTATTGGTTCATGATTCCATGGGAATCTATTGGGCTAGGGTGATTCTGATTTCACCTGGATCACTTACAGCATAAGGCTGTAGTGTAAGATGATATATGGATTCATAATATCTAAGAGGACTTATTGGGATGTTTGGCGGTCTTGCCTCCAAAACTTACATAAGGTCATGTTTCCACATTCTCCTGGGCAACAAAAGTCATAGAATCCAGATTCAAGGTGAGAAAACTCCATCTATTGATGGGAGGTGTGGGAAACACAGGGCAAACTGTGTGTGTCCAGGGAAGGGAAGATATTGCTCTACCCTAGTAATTAATCTACCAGAAGAAGCAATCAGTGGGTTATCTGAGTATTAAATAAGGTCATAAAGAGGCTATAAATGATATTTTTATTAGTTTTTTTATAAATATGACTATCTTTTTCCCTTCTTTCACTCATTTTCAGTAATGTCTTCTGGCTAAAAGAAGCATTAGCAATAATATTTAATAATGTAATTCTGATTTTCTAAGAAGTCTCTTTAGCTGTTGAGACTTCTAACCCCCATAATAAAGAATATCCATTTGATTAAATTTAATCAAGATTCATTGGATTCTATATCTTGCCTGTCACTGATTCTCCAAAAATTACTTAAAATCAATGACACATTCAAGAAACATAGCCTGTATATTTGTTAGAGACACAGAAAGGAGGTGAATCTCAGGGGTGTGTACATCCAAGATAACTTTTTTTTTCTAAATTTAATCTTTAGAGCTTGAGGAGCTTTCCCCCCACCTCCCCTTCTACAGCTATCAGTCTGTCCCATGTTTCCATGTCTCTGGTTCTATTTTTCTCCTTAGTTTATTTTCTTCATTAGATTCCAGTTATTAAGTGAGGTCATATGGTATTTGTGTGTTTTGCCAACTGGCTTATTTAACTTAGCATAATAGTCTCAGTTCCATCATGCTTTTGGAAAGGATAGGAATTCCTTCTTGTTTCTTTCTGCTATGCAGTATTCCATTGTGTAAATGTGCCACTGTTTTTTAATCCACTCATCTACTCATGGGCACTTAGGCTGTTTCCAGCACTTAGGTATTGCAAACAGCACTGTTATGAACATCGAGGCGTGTGAGTTCTTTTGAATTTGTGCCTCAGGATTCTTAGGTTATATTCCTAGCAGTAGAACTGCTGGGTCATAAGGCAGTTCCATTTTTAATTTTTTTTTTGAGGAAATTCCATACTATTTTCCACAGTGGCTATACCAGTCTGCATTCCCACCAGCAGTGTACTAGGGTTGCCTTTCCACTGCATCCCCACCACCACTTGTTTATTGATTTATTAATGAAAGCCATTCTGACAGGTGTGAGGTGATATCTCAGTGTGGTTGTAATTTGCATCTCTCTGATGGCTAGTGATGTTGAGCATTTTTTCATATGTCTATGGGCCATCTGTATGTCCATCTTAGAGATGTGTTTATTCAGGTCCTTTGCCCATTTTTTAATTGGATTGTTTGGTTTCTTGGTATTGAGTCATCTCTGAGCTTTCTATTAGAGGTGAACAGGATTGCCAAGGATTCTGGGCAGTTGTGAAAAGATATAATGAAAAGAAACATAGGATGGACACTTTTTCCTATCTTTAGTCTAAAGGTTGGCAAACTTTTTATGTAGAAAACCAGATAATAAATATTTTAGAGTCTCTGGGCCACAGAGTTTCTGCTGAGACTAGAAATCTGCTGTAATGTTAGTAGGGGCCTTGGGTCATTGATAAACAAATGAGCAAGGAGTTGCAATAAACCTTTATTTACTAAAACAGGCAATAAGCAGGATTTGGCCCACCAGACAAGGTCTGCTGATCCTTTCTGTAGTCAATTATAAACACATGACTTCAGCATTCTTTTAACCCTTTGGAAACCTTGCAAGGACAAAGCCTCTCAGCTTAGAAATGGCTTTGCTGGCCACATCAAAGCAGAAAATAGGAAAATATTTTTTAACATTTTATTCTCAATGAAAGTGTTTATGCAACATATACTAGCACAGTAAAGCATGGGTATGTTGTTCATTTATGTTGTATGATATAAGTGTTTTGCCAGACTAAAAGGAGATAAGCTTATGCCATTAAAAGAACTTAGATATTGAATGAATTTGGCACTTGTTTCTCCAGATTTCTAACTGTGTGTCCTTAGACTACATAGTTTTATCTATTTTTTTTCACTCATTCACTTGATAATTGTATATCTAATAAAAAATCATAATCATAATTAAATTTTATTGAGGACTCATTAGGCATGGGAGTGAGAATAATCTAGTTTAACCTACCCATTACCCTCTAAAATATGGACAATTTTTATCCTGATTTTATAGGCACAGAGAGATTAAGTAACTTGTCTTATGTCACCCACTAGTGAGAGAAAGGCTAAACCCTGAAACTAAGTCTTCTCTTATCCAGACTAGAGCACTCCCAAAATACTCACTGCTGGGGTTCTGCATTGGAGACACTGAGAATACAAATATTACTAAGACCTGTTCCTGGCCCCAGGAGCTGCTTCCCTTTCCTACATTTCAGCACCTATACAAGGAGATGGAGTTAATGACATGCTACACCTGAGGCTGATGTGAACAATAAGGTGACATTCCTTATAAAAATACCTGGCTCACAGGTAGTCCTTACTCAATAGTTTTGTTCAATTCAATTTCAATTATGTGTTAAGGTTTGCAGTCACTGGAAATAAAAGAATATATTTCCACATGCAAATATAGATCATTTTTTATTAAATACGTGAAGGAAATAATTGCCTAAGAACATTTATTTGCTTTATGTTTAGGTAATTCCTAATTAGGTAGGTTTGTTTGTTTGTTTATTTGTTTGTTTGTTCATTTATTGGCTTATTTGCCAAAGCACTTATATAGAGAGTGAAAGTATCTGAATACTTGCTGAAATTAATATTAAGAAGATTGAGATTCTAAAGTCTTAATCCATCAGAATTATTCTCAGCGCTCAATAACTGTCATTGTTCATTTGCAGTCTACTTTCACCCTCTATGTTTGTCTTCATACAAAGTAATTGCTTATCAGTCTGCATAGAGACCAGTATAAAAACGTAACAGAAAAAAGTAATAAAAATAATAATAATCCTGAAACGGAATCTTTGTAAAAATAAAAATTTCAGTAAATATATACTTAACAAATTTTAAGATTAACGCTGAAAATGCAAAATTATGTGTTTGAGTATAAAATGATAGGTATGTCTCAAAGAAAGGAAAAGTGAACTCATATGAAAATTCTAAAAATATATTTAAAAATATAAGTCTTTAGGTCAATTTGCTGGATCATGCTTACTTACAGACTTTCTTCCTTTATCCTGTCCACCATATGCTGAACCAAAAAAAGGAAATGAATAAATAAAGCAAACAATTTTTGAATGTTTAAATTAGCCCAAAACTAAGCAAAATATTCAACAGTCAGAAGGTATGAGAGAACACAGGATGAGAGCTGTGAATAAAGCTGAAGTTATGATGACTCCCAAGGGCTGGGGACTGGGCATCTGCTCCCCAGGGAGAGGGAAGAATTGGGATGCACTTTTACATATGGCAGGAGGCAGACACTGAGCTCAGGTGTGTCTGTAAAGGGAGAAGTTTCACAAAGGCTGCTGTGCATTTTAGATAAAGGCTGGAGGAACTGTGCCCCCAGACCAGGAAAGTAGAGATTTGCTTGACTTCTGCACAATCCATGGGGGCACAAAAGTCTCCTAAGAGAAACTAGAACCCCAGACCTGAGCCAACTGAAGTGCATAGTCCAAATTTTCACTGTCCTCTATAGTACACAGAGTCCTAGGAACTCTCCTTCCCAAGACACAAAGTTAACATGAGGATTAATCCCAAACAGATGATGTCCTGGGAATTCCAGTCAACACAAATCCAAGAGATGGAGGATAGAACAAAAAGGTTCAACAAATATCTAACTACTATTCTAGAAAACAAAAAATTGAGAGCATGGAGAAAAGATACAGTATGAAAAATAATATCTAAAAATCTTTGACAGTCCAGTTTCCGTTCAAGGTGGATGCCATCTTCTCTCTCACAACTCTGTGGGGCTCCTTTTAGAAACCCGTTTAAAGGCTGAAGAGCTTTCTCCCTAGAGGAGGAGGTCTGCACCACCTCAGCACAGTTTGGCTCAGCAGGGCTCACATCACAGAACATGCAGCACAGGGAAAGTAGGTGTTGGCCTTCTTCTGGCCTTAATTTGCCTTGAGGGAAGAGCTGTGCCAGGGCTTTCCTAAATGATATTATTCCTTTATGCTCCAAATGATTAAGTGGTGAAATTAATCCCATAAAGTCTCAAGGGAATTATGTTCCACTGACTGCCATCACCAGCAGGAAAGGTTTCCTTGACTATCAATACACGACTTCTTGGCTCAGCTTGTTCATTTTTGTTTCACATATCTGAAGTAATGTGGAAATCACTTAGTTTTAAATAAAAATGTATTTAAAGGCTACTATTGTATTTGCACTTTATTGAAATTTTCAATTACAAAATTGCCAAAGAATGATGATTTTTTAAAAAGCAACATATCAAAAGAGACAAGAGGGAAGGAAGGAGGGGGGGCAGGGAAAGGGAAGGAAAGGGGAAAGTCAAGGAACATTAGCAAGGACTCATGGACAAAACCAAAGGGGAAGAGCTGAGGGAGGGAAGGAGGGAGGAGGCAAGGGAAAGTTGTGGGGGGTAGGAAGAGACAAATGTATTTGAAAAAATAAATTAAAATAAAATTAAAAAAAATAAAAAATAAATAAAAAAATAAAAAGCAACATATCTAATATAAAATTCTCCCAAACATAATTAAGCCGTCTTCAAGTATATAATGAGCTCATTGGGAGTCAGAAAAGACATCACAGAAAGTACAGGAAGCTTGGCTTCTCTACTTAGACATTTAGGATCTAATGGACTAATTGGGACACGCACATACACACACACCTGACAGTGGAGGATGAATAGAATGAAGCATTAACTTTCCTGTACAAGCCATGGCATCTTAGTTCAGACAGAAGGGAGAGAAATGCTCCTGGTGCAGCATGGGGAGCTACTTGAAAGCAGAGGCCCCAAAGTTGAGTCACATGTTGATAAGCAGGAGGGTGGCAAACCAGGAGGTATGGGATGAAAGAATTCAACAAGA
The DNA here is from genome assembly GCF_021234165.1 of Pteronotus mesoamericanus. NCBI lineage: Eukaryota > Metazoa > Chordata > Mammalia > Chiroptera > Mormoopidae > Pteronotus > Pteronotus mesoamericanus. The sequence goes on from NW_026555109.1 coordinate 3,754,465, forward strand.
TGAGAATGAACTACGGTGTTGAGCAAAGCACCAAATACAGGATGACCTCTAACCATTTTTTACATCAATATTTATGCAAATCATAAAAGAATAGCTTATACTTTTTAAAATTCACACAATAAGGCAGGGCTATATACTCCTATTATCTTTTTGAGAAATAAAGCACCAGTTACCTATTAAGTTAAAAATGAGCATACCCTTTGACCCAGAAATTGTTCTAGAAATCTATTTAAAGAATACTCACAGGACACACACACATATATGTATGTGTATATATGTGTACTGCTTATTGAATACACAGTATTATTTATTGTAGTAGAACATTGAAAATTGCTTAAATGTCCATTGTTAGGGAAATAGTGAAGAACATTTTGTTAGATATCATGAAACTGATAAATATGAAAGAAGGAAGGAAGGGAGAGGGGAAAGGAATTATATAGGGCAGAATTTATTACTTTCATTCAATAAATCTCTTGTGCTATTTGAAGTATTATTTTCATAATCTACAAATATTTAAAATGTAACTATAAACATCTTAATTTCTTGAAATACAAGATATTCCCAGTGAATATTACCTTCTATGTATAATATGAAAAAATAATCACTTTATGTTCTCAGAAATCCACTTTTAAAATTCCTTCTTTCATTGTCTGGTGAAAAGTTACTCTAGCAACTGCCTTTTCTAATCCATTCAATGAAAACTGTGAACATCTGCTAGATGCTAGGCAGTGGATATCTTTTTAAAAAATCAGTCCTGTCTGGCGTGGCTCAGTGGACTGAGCGCCAGCCTGAGAATCAAAGGGTCACTGGTTGATTCCCAGGTAGGACATATACCTGTGTTGTGGGCCAGGTCCCCTGTAGGGGGTGCTCAAGAGGCAACCACACATTGGGGTTTTTCTCCTCTTTCTCCCTTCCTCTCTCTCTAAAAATAAACAAATGCAATGTTTTTAGAAAAATCATGCCTGCAATTTTTATCTTTAAAACACCTTTCTTCCTAATATTCTGAATATCTACACATCTAATTTCAGTTTAAATAAATCTGTGACCCTGTTTGAGATTCTAATGAAACCCTAAGACTTAGTTCCTCAAACACAGGTGTTTGCAAACAATCTAAGGCATTTGCTAATGCCTAGACATGGAGATGACTCCTGTATTTGGCTCTCACAATTGGTATCTTGTTGAAGTTTCATGATCTTGTCCTTTATTTAACAAAAATATGTCAGATTTTCCTTGTCCCATGATCAAAGGATTCCTTCAGAGAGCAAGTATAGAATTATCACTGATTAAAGTAAGCACTTTTAGTTAAAACCTATTGCTCTGTTTCTCTCCCATATGTGTTTTCATAAAAATCAATAAGTAATTCGAGTAGCAAGGCTAAACATAGATTAATGTGGAGAAAATAACTCTTCAGTACTTTTCACAAAGTCCTATAAATCTCAATTACATATTTTACAAAGTGTCTTTACTGTGACTTTTTTTGCAACTGCAATAAACATGTACATTCTGCAATAAATCATAGTTACAGAGAGAGAATAATTTTTTATTTCCTATTCATTTGTAAAGTTTTCATCTGATATTATATACAGCAGCATGAAATATGGTATAGTCACTCAAATGTGATGAATCAATTTTTAGCAGCATCATCAACAAAGTTCAATTTTCATTCTATTATGATCTGGATAAAAGTAATTTTTTCATCACATTTTATGTCCATATTTAATATCAGATGTAATAAGAAAAAATTACAAAAATAATAGGATATCAATAGAAAAAATAAGGAGGATTTTTTAAGTAAAGCAAAGGCTATATTGGAACTGAAACATTAGACTATGTGGGTGGATTCATTGTCAATCTTATTTCATCAAAATATGGGGGTAGTTTCAAGCACAGAACACTACCTGTGATGAAAATAAATACTCATATTATTTCTAATCAATATGTAATAAAACTGATTGATGACTCTCAGAGGGAGCTGAGTCTGTAGCTTATAGTCAATATTACCCAAAGTCAAACAAGTAAAATGTCACAAAAGTAAATAACTAAAATACATGTTCCTTTGGGAAATAATGCCAGTCCCAAATTTCAATACCCATTGTAGCTTTTTTTCAGAAGTGACTTAAGAATATATGAGAATCTGGCAGGCTACAGTCTACTCAAATTTTTTCCCTTTCTTAAATGACTCAATTAATTTATAGTTGGCAGGAAAAAAGTTTACAAAAATCTGCATGATGCTGATGACTTGTAGTTTATCTACCTAATATTTTAAGAAGGGCATATGAGGAAAGCTTTACAATTTTTAATTAAAGAGAGCTGATAAAGTAAATACATTTTATGCCCTACCTCTAATGGAAATTAATTAATATGCATTTTCAAAATCACCTTAAATAAAATTGTTGGTTAATATGCAGTATTTAAAAATCAAAGTTCAATATTCAAATCTCAAAGGGAAAGAGAAAGTAAATTCAAATGCACAGGAGAAAATGCACACTGCTGTAAATTACTTGTAGTAAACATTAGTCATATGGGATTTTTACCTTAAATAAGTGTGAACATGACTACAATATAACAAATAACCTATTTTTGCTGCTTTCAGCATTCTCTCCCACATCTCTAGCCTATATGCCTACCATCTCATTTTGTATCAAAAGCATATTTATCATTTTTGCTGCCATTGCCTCTAATCCTTGGCTAAGTCAACAACACAATGAATTATCTTGTAGAACTGCATTGTCTTCAAGGTAATTTTTTAAATTGAGATTCTTACACACAACTAACATAATGTGCACCAATTCTCCTTGTGAAGTGCTAGGTGCAAGGGCCCTGAGTGGCCATCAGTTTCCAGTGGACATCACTCTTCTTTGCCACTCATCACTCTGTCCTAGAGACTTGGGGATGGCAAGTCTCCAAAGGAGAAGGCAAGACATTTACTAGATTACATGTCTCTGCTTCTATCCTAATGAGACTCTATAATGGACCACCTGTCCTAACAAGTCACAAAGAATGGCAGTCATTTGTGGCCAACTGACTTCTAAACAGCACTGAGCATGTAGCCAAGAACACAACCTTTGACCTCAGTACACAGGCAGCAAGACTTGGCTCCAACTGTGGCCAGTATGTAGCTTTGGACAAATCAGTGCTTTCTCCTCTCAATGTCCTCACTTATCAATTGGGGATAATGACACTTTACGTGTTTATTTTCAGGATGAAAAACACAATGGATGGAAAACCTTTTGCTTGGTGCCAGATATATAATAAGCAATCGAAAAATGGAAGCAGTAGTTCTCATAAGTAATGATAGTAATTACAGTAATAAAGACTGGACTGTCTGTTGGACAATTTGTCATCATAAGAACATAGTGTTTGTTATTTCCTGGCTTTATCATTGACTATTGAGTATATAGAACAGGGAAAATAGTGCATTATATACAGCCCATGAAATAGTAAGAGCATGTATAATTTTAAATGTTTTTTCTATTAGTCATTTTCAGAAATCCGATTCGTAGGTTGGCCTTGCTTATGTGCTTCTTTTATCTGATAAAAATTTTTTAAATCAGATTTAGCTTATTATGGACTTTTTGAAGCTTGGGCTATTGTCTTTTGTTTTTATGATTCAAAAGACCTATAACAAAAAATATGCCTAATATCTATTTAGTTCCTAAATGACTGTCCAGGATAGATTTTATCATTAAATGACATTCACTGGGTTGTTCTATCAAAACAGAACATGTTTTGTTTTTTACCTGACTGTACAATGAATAGAGTTCAAACCACCATCCAAATAGTTTTGTACTCATCCCCTGTACGCAATTTCTCACCTTCCTTTGAAATATCAAGACAAATAAATCGTTTGCTGTGATTTCCTTCCCATGTGTGATAGAGTTGTTGTTTTTTCTCTAACTGGCATATCACATCTGTTTGGGTAACTGTCCCTTCCACCAGCATCTTACCATGGGTGAATGATGTTAAACTTTTATTACAAAATTTTGAATACAACTAAACTTTGCAAGGTACTTCCTGATTTTCATTTTAATTAAACAGTTATCTGAAATGTAAAAAGATTTGGGGAAGACAGTAAATTAGCAGAGTCTGCGAATCATGAGAAATGAGTTTAACCCTGCTGCCCCTGTATGGGGATCTCTGGAACTCTAGCCTCATTCACTCTGATGCTCAGTTTTCTCATCTGTAAAATTGTCTAGTAAACTACATGGCTTCATTACCTTTCTCAGCTCAGAATTCCTCTAATTTCATGTACAGAGTTATTACAGAGTTTTGCAATGTCTCCTCTTTTATGCCTCAGATTGTATCTCCCACAGGTTAATAAGCATGAAGTAACACAGAGGAATGGAGGGATTCAAGTGGGGTAAGTACTCAGAAAATAGAAGTAGGGCAAATTTTCTAAATGTCATTTTTGGGGCTTCACCTCCATAGTGTAATCTTTTGGGTGTTGCCTGTCCACAAAACTTTTCACTGTGTGCTTACTACCCACCTCCCCACACACTCACTTGAACCATGGAATCTGAATGCCTGTTAAACAGATTTTGTGGTCTTCAAATATGTCCTTGTGATAATGTACATTCCTCATTGGGTCTGGGTCATAAGGAGTGGGTGATGTCTTAAGTACAGAGGCTAACATCTTAGAGAGGGTATGTTAGTTGAGGATCCTTAAGAATGAGCTGTAGAAAACATACCCTGAAATAAGGATGGAAAAGTATCTAAATAGAAGACAGAGAAACAACCAGCAATTCAGTCACAATGTGACAGAGATTTAGGGGGAGAGAGAAGATAAACCACTAAGTGCTGGAGACTATGAAGGAAGCTGCAAGGCTGAGGCTTCTGCTCTGTATTTCAATCAATGCTTGTCTTAAATTTTGGGAAGGAGCGCTTGTGAAAAGTCCGCTAAAGACAGAGAGTGGCTCAAATCTTGGAAAGGGGGCAAAAATTCAAGTGTATGGGGATATATAAAATTATGTATGTGAGGCTTAATTAAACTATTCGAAACTGAATGGCACAGGCTAAATATGGATACAATTCTAAAAGTTCTAAAGACATTCTAAAGAGGCAGATAAAGCACAAGACGGAAGATAGTTTTGAAGAGTGGCAAGAAAGACATAATTGATTAATGAAAACCAAACACAACCAAACACTGGCCTTCTAAGTAGAATGAAATGAAATTTGAAGGATTAATTTATAGGGGCATAATGCAAGGTTAAGGATACCTTGTGCCGTTCCCTTCTATTCTTCCCCCCTTGCTATAAGATCCTAAACAATCTAAGTAGCAAACTATTGCAAACAAAACAAAATAATATCAGACACCAGGATGTTAATCTGAAAGCATCTATGTCTTATCCTCTATTATTAAGGTTGTAATTTTTCCTCAAATAACCCGGAGATGCTTTCATATTTTGCTACTGTGTCTCTAATTTCTACCTCTTTGTGTGTTTGCTTTGTGCGAGACATTATATATTATAAGTGTAGTTTCTTAGTTACTTCTCACATTAACCCCATAGTGTTGGTCTATAATTTATCTATTTCACAGATGAAAAAAACAAAGCAAGAAGGGGTCATTATTTTCCCAAGGTCACCACACTAGTACAGACTACAACCATGATCAAAACTGCAGAGCCATTATTTTGAGTTTTAAATTTTTCCTAAAGTAATTTTAGACTGTGTAGTACATTTTCATGGCAAGTGTACATACACCTCCACTATGTGATCTATATATTGTGTAAAATGATACTTGTTTTCCTGCTAAGAAAAAACGTTAAGGTATAAACATCATTACACTACTTCTTTTTTCCTTCTCCCTTCTACACAATCATAATTTGTAATATTTACATCATATTCTGTAAATCCTACAGTTGTTTTGGTGAATAAATACTGAAGACTCTGAATGACTTCAAGATTTCATATAAAATGAAGTCTCTGAGTTCTTGACCATTAAAAATAATAAGAAAGAATTCAACACATTCTCTTCCTAAGGGCTTTATAAGCATTGTGTCATTATATCCTAGAATGTAAAGTTTCAGGTCTCTCTCATTCCTCTTTTCTGGATGCCTAGTGGAAGCTTTCTTTATCTTTGAATTCCATTGTCATTACTAAGATATACTTTAGCATTGATTGCTCTATGTTCACTTATTGAGACAAATTGTACATTTTTAATCAGTATATTCAAGATTTCTTTTCCTACAATTTTTTGAGTTACATATTGAAAATTTTTTCAATTTATACACCTAAAGGTGCATAGATATGTTATAGATATGATACTGATTCTTTTTTATTACTCATCTTGACATCAGTTTTTACAGGACCCTATATTAGTCACTGAACCATGTAGAGGAAAGGTTAGGCAATGCTATGGGATAGGTGGACATGTATGTGTATCAGTGTCCCTTCATTTCAATAGTTTACAACCCTACATGCACATTAGAATCACCTGGAGAACTTTTTAAAGCCATCCCTGCTTCGGATCACTCTAAAATATTGATTTACTTGTCCTGGGAATGGTGGTTGGGAATTGGTGAGTATTAAAAGGCTCCCCACCACATCCTAAGGTATAGCCAGATTTGTGAATCTTAACTTGAGTCTTTCCCTTGTCCAAGTCAACACAAATTAGCAGCATTGGGACCTTCACAATGGAGTGCCTGTCCTCTTCTCTATCTCTCCACCAACTGCTCGCAGAAATAAAAACCTCTACTTTTTGATGCCACATGGAGTCCCAGAAAGTTCCCACAGTTAGCTACACACTGATTTTCCCTGACTGGAGTAGAGGACTGTACTGCCCCTTTGAGAACAGTTATTTTAGAATATCAGCATTCTGTTGGCTCTGTCTGAGATCCTCAATAGCCAGAATCCTTTCAGGAAGTTTTCTGTTAGCCACCTGGCCCTCTGAGTGGTTTATAGTTACAGGTTTTCAGAGTCCTTAAATATAGAAATTGCATTTCTGTTTCTCAGTCCCCTTGATGTTTGGGTAATTTTAGAGCTAGAAAGGTGTCTTTACTCTGCAATTTTGTAAGAGAAGCTTTTTATAACTTTTTCTGCTTAATGACTCTGGCTTTTAATATATCTGAAAACCTGAGTTTTCAACATGAATATTAAATGTCAATGAGACATAAAGCCAGTTATAAACAAAATTTGATAAATGAGTCAGAATTCAATGTATTACATGATAATTTGATTCTTATGAAAAAAGTCCTCCATTTTTAATCAATCAATACACATAAAGTACATTGAACAAATTTATATATACAATAAGGCATCCCATTATGTTTTAAATTCAACTGCATGCAGAAAAAGATGATCATGTCTCTAAGAGAATAATTCATTTTCCTCACTTTGGGAAAAACACTATCTTTTGTTTCCATGAGGACTTTAAAAATCTCCCAAAATACTGTATTTTGTGTATCTACATAGGTACAGAATATCAGGAAGTAGTTATCAATTCCACTCTAAGCTTTAGTGACTACTTTAAAATGTTTTGATGATAGTACAAACCCAACATTTCATTATCTAACCATTAGTCATACAATGATATTTAATTCAATCATCATTTGAAGAAAAGAAGCAAACAAACCAAATTAAGCTTTCATAGAAAAGGAAGTTATGAAGAATGGTCAACACTGCCAACAAAAACAGACAAATTCAGAGAAAAGGACGATAAGAAAACAATGTAATTCTCTAGTATGTCTTTATATCCTAAAAAAAAACATGACTGGTTACCAACAAATTAAAAAAAGACACATTTGCTCAGTCAATTAATAAATATTTATAGACGGTTCCCTATGAGCTGGGCATTGTGTTAGGCCCTAGGGACATGAAGATGAAAAGATGTGCTTCCTGTTTTCAAGATGCTTAAATCCTTGAAAAGGAAAAGTACAAATAAGCAGTAGAGTTTACAGTAAGATCATTGTCTTAGTGGGGGCCTACAACACCCAAGGCCAGTCCCCCTTAGATTTGGGCCGCTCAAGCCAAAGCACTTTGTAAGGAAACTTTCTTAAAGAGAGATTGTAGTCTACATTAGTTGAAGCCATTATAAGTTACAGTGAAGAAATAAAGATAATAAACTTAAATATAATGCAGCATTTTGAGTTTAGGCTACTTTTAAAATGGTTAGAGTGTCATCTGATTTTAAAGGACTGGATGTTTCCTGTGCAAGGGCAGCCAGACACCTGAATGCTGGCCACTCTCCATACAAAAGATGGGTATGTTAGGTTAGCCCCTAAAAGAAGGAGCTTCAGGCTCTGATAAGCCATGCATTTGAGTTGTGTTCCCAGCTGTAGAACTTCTGGAGCTTGTTCCACAGAGTTTACCAAACCTATATATCTCATGTCCCATACCACACCTGTGATATCTTTCTCATCCATTAGTATAATCCATAAGAGGCCTCTGTACTTTTGAGATAAGGAAGGGTGTAAGATTTGTTCTCAAGCCAATAAGTTTAAGAGCATACAACAAATTTAAATACTTCTGGTTCCTAAATTTCTATGAAATGAGAAACTGTATTATTGGCTAAAAGAGATCTAATTACAATGCTGGAAATCCACTATGAGGTTATATTAAAATATGAGAATGAAAATTTAAGGATGTTTTGTGTATGGTGTAAGTTGGTGGTTGAGTTTCATTTTTTTGCATGTAGTTATCTAGATCTCCCAACACCATTTGTTGAAGAGGCTATTTGTACTCCATTTTATGCTCCTGCCCCCTTTGTTGACTATTAATTGAAAATAAAAACATGGGTTTATTTCTGGGCTCTCTATTCTAGTCCATTGATCTAACTAAACTCAAGATGGATAAGACTTAAGTATAAGTCGCAACACCATAAAAGTCCTGGAGGAGAACATAGGCAAGAATATCTTAGATATTCCACACAGCAATATTTTCATCAATATGTCTCCTACAGCAAGGGGCATAAAGGAAAAAATAAACAAATGGGACTACATCAAAATAGGAAGTTTCTGCAGGGCTAAAGAGAACATCAGCAAAATGAAAAGGGAACCAACCATATTGGGAAAACATAGTTGCCAATGATAACTTGGACAAGGGTTTGATCTTCAAAATATATAAAGAACTCACATGACTCCACTCCAAGAAGACAAACAATTCAATTAAAAAATGGGCAAAGGACTTGAACAGACACTTTTCCTAGGAGGACATACACAGGGCTAGAGGACTTACGAAAGGATGCTCAATATCACTAGCCATCAAAGAGATGCAAATTAAAACCACAATGAGATACCACATCACACCCATCAGAATGGCCACCATAAAAAGATCAACAAACAACAAGTGCTGGTATGGTTGTAGAGAAACGAGAACCCTAGTACACTGTTGATGAGAATGCAGACTGGTGCAGCCACCGTGGAAAACAGCATGAAATTTCCTAGAAAAACTAAAAATAGAACTGCCTTTTGACCCAGTAATTCTACTCCTGGGACTTTACCCTAAGAATCCCAAAACAGCAATTCAAAAGAATCTATGCACCCCAATGTTCATAGCAGTACAATTTACAATAGCCAAGTGTCGGAAGCAACCTAAATGCCCATCAGTAGATGAGTGGATCAAGAAAGTATGGTACATTTACACAATGGAATACCACTAGCAGAAAGAAAAAAAGAATTACTAAACTTCGCGACAGCACGGATGGAACTCGAGAGCATTATGCTAAGTGAAATAAGCCAGGCAGCAAAAGACAAATACCATATAATCTCACCTATAAGTGGAATCTAACCAACAAAATGAACAAGCAAGGAAAATATAACCAGCAACATTGAAAGAAAAAAGAAACCAACAGAGTCAAGTGGGAAGGGAGGAAGGGAGGGGGGGAAAAGGAAGGGAAGGGTCAAGTCAAGGAACATGTATAAAGGACCCATGGACAAAGCCAAAGTGGGGAAGGATTGAGGGAGGGAGGAGGGGAAGAGGGGCAAGGGAAAGTGATGGAAGGAAGGTGGAGACAAATATATTTGAACAAAAAATAAAAATTAATGGAAAAAAAAACTATGGTACATTTACACAATGGAATACTACATAGCAGAGAGAAAGAAGGAGCTCCTACCCTTCACAGCAGCATGAATGGAACTGGAGAGCACTATGCTAAGAGGAATAAGCCAGTGAGTTAAAGACAAATACCATATGATCTCACATATAAGAAGAACCTAATCAAAACAAACAAGCAAGCAAAATATAACCAGAGACATTGAAATAAAGAACAAAGTGCCCTTAACCAGAGTGGAGGGGGATGGGGGATAATAGAGGAAAAAAGGGAAGGGTCATTAAGAAACATGTATAAAGAACCCATGGACAAAGCCAAAGAGGGGTAGGATACAGGGTGGGAGGAGGGGCAGGTGGGGCTGGAGCAAGTGGTGGGGAGAAAATGGAGACAAATGTACTTGAACAACAATAAAAACTATAAGAAGAAATTTTAAAAAAGAAAATTTAAGGATGTTATTTACAATATTCAGTTAAAAAAATACCAACTATTTGTGTTTTTCAGCCCAAGTTCAGCATTATATTCTGTCCAAAGGCTTTAGTCTTATGGTTTTAATTCACATATCAAAAAGTACTCCTTAATCAAGACCATCACACATTCTTTCTCAAATTCCAGTCCTTAGCTAGAGTTCATTAAGTCATCTTGCATAACAGCATCCAGGAGCTGTTGTAACTGAAGGCCAGGGTGGGAATAGGATTTATCAGCCACATTTTTTGATCAGTGAAGATTTGTAGCAGTCCAGAGTTGGCAGTGCCTGATGCTCTCTTCCCTGACTTTGAATGAAATCCCCCTTGTCCAGTAGGCCCATTCAGATGTAAAACCCCATCAAAAGTCAGGAAATTCATTTGGCTTCCAAAAGCACAATGACTGTCCTGTTATACATTGAAAGGCTTCTCTTTTAGGCCCTGGGTAAAAAATGTTTAGAACCCTTTTTAACCTATCTGGGCCTTGAAACTTAAGACAAAATTAATTATTTTTATTTTCAAGTGATCTCAATAATAATTCTGTTAGGGACTAAATGTTTGTGCCTCCCTACCAAATCATATTTGAAGCACTAACCCTTAATATGATGGGATTAGGAGGTGGGGCCTTTGGGGGGTGATTTGTTTAGATGAGGTCATAAGGGCATCATTCTCATGATGTGATTAGTGGCCTTATAAAATGAGACCAGAGAACTTTTTCTCTCTCTCTCTACCCCCTCACTCCCACACTCCCACAGCTTCCCTGTAAGGACATAGCAAAAACAAACAAAAACCTCAAAAAACCCAATTATCTGCAAGCAAGGAAGAGGAGGGTGTCTCACCAGAACTCAACCATGCTGATGCCCAGATCTCAGTCTTCCAGCATCCAGATGAGAGAGTAATAAATTTATGTTGTTTACACCACCCAGTCTATGGTATTTTGTTATGGTAACCTGAGCTAATACAAATTCTCAAAGCATAAAATAATGTTTCTGTTCCATGGGTGTTTTCTTCAAAAAAGAAATATGTATAATTTGCATGGAATTATAATAAATGCAATGATATCAACTAAATGGTAGCTACTAAGTTCTTTCATTATTGTGTGTGAATGGTATACATTCTAGGACTTGATAGAACAAGCCACAAATACATCTACACATTTAAGCACATTATATTCCCAAACAAGCATTTCTCATATGGCCATTACATAGTTGATGTATATTCATTAAGTATTTGACTGCTGTCTTTTGTTCCAGGATTCTTTTTCAGCTCTCATGCACTCATCAATGCTTAGTATTCCCAGATATTTAAGACTTACCTTTACTGCTTAATTATAGTTAGAATGTGAAAAGAAACCACATCATGTTTATATTTGAGACAACAACTCCTAGACCTTGCTCAACAAACAAATATTTTAAAATGCTATAATTAAGAATCAAAATAGTCTAAAAGGAGAGATATTTAACTCTCTACAGACACTGATGAATATACATAAACACAGACTGTATGTTACATATTATAAGATAGAATATATTACAATTTAAACATATAATTAAAACTTGCAGTTGTGTTTCTTAAATATTATAGCCAGTCTTAACTTGAAACATCGATTATACATCTATTCTCTCCATTTCATAAACATTGTAAAATAGAAACTGAAAACATTTTACCAGTAAGACAGACCTATCTCATTAAAGCCACTGTAGCCCAGTTCTTGCCTGCTAAGTCCCAGATCTTCGAGGTCCATGCATTTAAATCCTGGTGGGCACTGGTAACCTTCTTCTAGTTCTGGTGAACAGTGTGTATCTGGGATAGCTAAACTATTCCAGGTCACATTTCTGTGAAGAACACATGAAAGGGTTAGGCAACTTCAACAACTGTATATGATGATTAAAATGAATAATGTAATCACTTTTCATTAATATTAGCTGTATATGGACACAGATTTAAGATTCATGATTTATAAATAGTATTCATCATATAATAACATAGTAAACATTCTCAAATGACACCTGATCCATTCCCACAATAGGCCTTTATTATTACCATTATTTTTTTTTTATCTTTAAAGTTCAGGACTCAGACAAGCAAAGGGAGAAATTTTCATATATATTTTCAAGAAATGTTAACTGATCTTGGGATTCCCTGTTGTTCACAAAATCCTTATCCTACTGTGGACAGAACCTTTACTTCTCTACTTCTAAGCAGTGTTACATGACAGACATTCGCCATATGGCACAAATACTGGGTCTCATAATGACACTTGGCCTTCTGCTGTGTTGGTAGTTGTGTGGTTTGGAAAGAAATCAGACAAGTAAAATGAGATTGAAGGAACTAAATGTATCACATTAGAAAGAGGGATATTATGGTGTAAGCTGGCGATAGCTCCAAGAATATTAAGATTTTTCAAGGTGGATAGTGAAAATAACCCTTTTTCATCTTTCTGGAAGACAAGCAGGAGATTAAGTTGATGTAGAAGGATTTAAGTATGTACTGGCTGTCTTGGTAGTGAGTACAGGTAATGACTGGAATAGCGTTTGTGGAATCTCTTTCTGGGCTGACCTTAACAATGGGCCCCAAATAGGAGCTATCTGAAGCAATTCATATGGATTGTATAGAGGCCAAATTTTAGGCTAGATGATTTTATAAGATGGTTTTCTAAACCCATGATTTTATTTATTATGTCATTTCCCACTACATAAATATTTGTAGGCATTTCCTAAATGGGGATCAACCTTAGGATAGTCTCTGTTCCCTCACTTTATGGCGAAATTGAAGCAGACTTGTTGGGTCATATTTCTGTTCTTTAATACCTCCTTATATTATATTGGCTGCTATATAATAGGCTTTTTCTAAAGTCTGACATATAATTCTATACAATCCTTTAGCTGCTTGAGGCCACCCACAAACACACATTCAATGTTACACACACACACACACACACACACACACACACACACACACACCCATGATGCCTGGTGATACCTTGCCCAGTTCTTAGTTATAAACCAATCTCCAAAAGCCTCATCCACATCTCAGATGACCCCTATGCTTATTCCTTCAGAATTCTGTTAGCTTCAAGAGAGAAAATATGTCTATACATCTCAGGGAGTAAGTGTTTAAATAACTGTTTTCTCTAGTCACATTTTAAGCTGCCACTTTGGACTACACAAACAAACCCCAAGGAACAGCTCTAATTGTGAAAATTACAACTTCATTTTGTCAGAAAGATATGACTTTAGGCAGACACATCACTTATTTCTCCTTATTTCACACTTTTATATGTAGGCCAAATGATCCATTTTTGCTAAAATCTGACTCCATGTTTCTGATGTGGTTCTACCCACATACCATACATGCAAAAAAGATGGTAGGGAGACTGGGCTTCGAGTTTCAGAGTAAGGCTTGCTGGATTTGATCCAAAGCTCTGCCATTTACTGGTTGTGTGACTTGACTGAAGATCTAAATGTTTCTAAGCTCAGTTTTCTCACCAGTAAAATAGGGGTAGTAATCATAATAGAAAGGGAAGCTTATGTAAGGATTAAAATAAATGCACCAAGTGATTCACTCAGAATAGCACCTAGCATGCTGCAAGTACTCAATAAATGCCTATTATAAATAATTAGTATTAATTAGAACAATAAATTGTAGCATAAATTCTGGCACTTAAAAACACAACAATAAATGCTTATCAAAAGAATAGAAGAAATTTTGACCTGTGATACCAAAAGCATTTTGTTCACAGAATTATACAGCTGAAAAAAACTTTACAGATCACCAAACATTGTATTTATACTTGAGAAAGGTAAATTATAAAGTTCAGAGAGGGAAGATTTTACTAGCCCATCAAAAATGTTTTGCTTTCATTGCTGATATATTAAAAAGACAATAGCAACAGTGTCTGAGAAAACACTGTCTACATGAAAAAGTTTCAAAAAAAAAAACCCTCATCTTTCAGCTATTTGGATAAGCTATTGGACTCTGGAGCTAGTTCACTGGGTGTGATTTTTAGTTTAGCCACTCTGTTACATCTGAGACTTTACCTCTCTGTGTCTGTTTCTTCTTCAGTGAGATGACAGGAAAATGCCTACCCAATAAGGGTGTGATGAGAAATGTAAAGGTTTATACCTGTAAAATATTTAAATAAGTACTTGGTAGACAATAAGTGCTAAGTGTGATCTATTGTTATTAATAGTTAGATATTAGTAAACTGCATAAATTAAAACCCTAACTCTGACATGTACTGCCTCAGTTTCCACAACTGCACTGACTTTTAGGGGTGGTTTAATGATTAAATGAGCTAATGTACAATGAGTTTATGCATAACTCCCAGACAATTGCTGGAAATAAGTTAGTCACTCAATAATTCTTAACTATCATGATTATGATTTCATTAATTTATAAATATTAGAGTATTTTTTTCTTTTTTGACTCAATTTCTTCCTTCATATTAACACCAATTCTCATTTGAAGCACAATCCTATCCAATGCAGATATTATGAAATCTTTGGGCTCCAGAGGCAGCAGATGTGAAACATTATTTTTGCCAACATCAAGCTATTGGCAAATGCTTTTTAGAGACATTTATTAGGTGATTAATTGCTCTGGAACACATGCATTTAAAACCACATGCTAATAACCCTTTTTAAAAGTGGAAATGAATGTCGAATTTCAGAATATATTTTAGTTTTACTTTCTCAGTTAAAAAGAAATCTTCCAGATTTTACTTTTATTTGTTGATGTTAATTATTCCCTTGTTCATTTTCCCTTAGATAGTCACAATAGAACAAGAAGCTCTCCGCAATTAGAGGAATAGAATTCTTGTTACAACCAGCCAAGTCTTAATATAGACAATAATTCTCCCAGTCATAATAAGTATCCATGCATGCTAAAGAGGGTTTCAAAACCTGCATTTATTACTCAAAGTCATATTTCTTGAAAAACTATCTACTTGTACCCTTCCTAATTTAATTTGTCAGCCCATTTTTGTGACCTCCAATCCTCTGGAATTGCTCTTATTTCCAAGTGCAATCTCTAATTAGAAAATTTTTAGTTTTTAACTTCTGTGACCTCTCAGCAGTGCTCTGCATAGTTGTTTTGGTAATAGGCCCTAAAAATGTCCCCATTCTAATCTCCTGTGAATATTTTATGTTACATGGCAAAAAAAGAATTAAAATTACATATGTGAACAAGGTTAAAAATCTTGAGTTTTGGTGATTATCCTGGATTATATAGGTGGGTCAAATCTGATCACAGGTCCATAGAATTAAGAAACCTTTTCTACTTATGGTTAGAGAGAGATGTGGCTATGGAAGAAAGGCTCAGAGAGATGCATTGAGATGCTGGCTTTGAAGATGCTGGCTTTGTCTAAATTTATCAGATCATTCTCCTTTTCCATCTCTTCCTCCTATAATGGACCTTTGTTTTTTTAAGGTTTTATTTATTTATTTTTAGAGAGGGATAGGGAGAGTGAGAGAGTGAAAAACATCAATGTGTGGTTGCCTCTTATGTGACCTCTACTGGGGAGCTGGCCTGCAACCCAGGCACGTGCCCTAGACTGGGAATCGAACCAGCAACCCTTTTGTTCACAGGCCGGTGCTCAATACACTGAGCCACACCAGGCAGGACCTATAATGGACTTTTAAATACTGAGTTGCTCTGACGTTGGTCCTTGGCCTTCATCTCTTTTTCATGATGTTTTCTCCCTATGCAGTCAGGTCCACTTCCACAGTTTCTATTCTCTCTTGTCCTAGATGACATTGTAGAGCCTCAGAGCTATGTGGCCAACTGCTTATTAGATCTCTCCCTTTGGCTATACCACCAGTACCAATGACTCTACCCCATTCTGAACTCTGACTTTCTCACCAACATTCCTTCTCATATCAAGTTGCACCATACCACCGTCATCCAGGGTTGAGCAAGTTTAAAATACTGGAATCACCTGATATCTACTTTTCCATCAACCCTAATGATTAATCATTATGTTCCTCTAAGTATCTCCCAAAACATCTTTTGAGTTTATTCAGTTGATTGATTCAGAGGTTGATTCCATCTCCACCTCTCACATGCACCCTATCTAACTTCCTCTCTTGTCATCCTGTATCCACTCAGCTTTTCGGATCCATTTATCCCTTAGCATCTAGAGAGACTTTTCATCATGATTGTCTTACATTAAGTCTGTCAATGACAAATCTTTAATATGATCTATAAGACATTGAAGGATCTCGCCCCTCCTCTTACCCCACAGGTCCTAGTATACAAACATGTTGGCCTTCTCCCAGCTCTTGGTGTGCTTTTTCTACTTCAGGGCCTTGTCTTCTACTTAGAAATCTGTCCTCTCATTTGTTCTTGGTTAACCCCATGTTTAGCCTGCAGACCCAGCCTTAACGTCACTTTCTTAGCTTGAATGTCACCCTAAGTCCCACAGAGGGGTTATATTTTCCTCCTATAACTTTACAAAGTGCCCACACTTTTCATTTCTGGCATCTGGAATATGTGAAATTCATGATTGTGTGGTCACTTACTGCATATCTTCTGAACTTGACTGTAGCCCACGGTAACCTCCATTATCATAAAATCCCTGACACATAGCCTGTGATGGTTAAATTTCTGTGTGAGCTTAACTATACTGTAGTGCCCAGTTGTTTGGTAAAACACCACTTTAAAAACTGCTGTGAAGGAAGTTTTTAGATGTGATTAACATTTAAATCAGTAGACTTTGAATAAAGCAGATTACCCTTCGTAATGTGGGTAGGGCTCATCCTATTAGTTGAAAGCCTTAAGAAAAAAAAGATTGAAGTCCTCCAAAGAAGAAGGCATTCTACCTCCGGACTGCCTCTGGACTAAGGACTGCAATATCAACTCTTGCTAAAATTTCCAGCTTGCTGATCTGCTCTAAAGAATTTGATATTGATAGCCCCACAGTCACAAGAGCCAATCCTTAAAATAAATCTATTTCACTCTATTTATATACCCTATTGATTATGTTTCTCTGAAGAATCTTAATACATAGTAAATAATTAATAATTATTTTCTGAGTAAATGAATGAATGTGTCTTTCTTTTCACCATTATTTAAATTTGATTGATCGACTGATTTATCTATTTATTTTTAAAGAACTACAGAAGAAACTCTTCAACAACTAGAACCCAGTATTTTTACACAATCATTTCCACATGATATCTAAATATAGGCATGCTTTTTCAATTTTTTACATTTCTGGCTGTAATAGTTTCCATATTTCAAAAGGAGTACTAGGAATACTCAGAGCCGTTGTTTCTCAAAAAGCTTTAAATATTTGCATGGCATATATTTTTAATAATTATTAACCAAATATTTATTTACAAATAACATGTAAAAAATTGAGATCTAAGAATATTTATTCTCAGCTCATTGCTAAAATTGTTTAATAACAGCTCTAAACAACTTCTTAGTACTTTAGAATTTTATGATTTGTTAATTATTATTTATTTTTTAAATTTTTAAAATTTATTCATTTTTAGAAAAAAGGAAAGGGAGGGAGAAAGAGAAGGAGAGACACATCCATGTGTGGTTGCCTCTAGTGCGCCCCTACTGGGGACCTGGCCCTCAACCCAGGCATGTGCCCTGACTGGGAATCGAACTCGAGATGCTTTGGTTCACAGGCCAGCACTCAATCCACTGAGCCACACAAGCCAGGACTAATTATTATTTCTGATGGCACAGAACATTGGCCAGTATATTGGAACACAAGGAGTATCACCTCACTTCAGTGATTAACCAACTTAACTACCTCTAGCAATTCACTTTAACCATTTCAGCCTCAGTTTCCTCATCTGTAAAATGAACAACCAATTAAAAACCAGTTCCAAGAATGACCTCATAACACATTCATATAAAATGATTAGAATGAAACCATGTGCACCATTGTATTCTGTTCTCTTCTATCCATAAGACTCACCAATGTCAAATGTAATAGCTCAAGATGCTATTTTCAAATCTTTTCATTACTCATCATATCATCCTTTCCTACTGATGTAAAACTGCTGTCACTGCTTATTGCAATGCATTTAGTGTTGGCCTTTTGTAATTACTGTCACTTATGAACATAGCTACACGTATTCAGCCTTTTCCAGAAATTGTTTTTCCCATATTCTTACTGGGATAACTTTATTTCACTTGCATCATCTTTCATTCAAAATAATTATTTTTGACAGGTCAATTCTATGCCACACAACATGCCAAAAATAGAGATGACTAAGAAGATATTTCAAATTTAGAGACCACTGTCTACCATGAGAGAGAATAAAAGAAAAGTAATGCCCACAGTAGAGCACAGTGAATGCTTTAAAATCTATCTCTATGCTCACTATGTTATAAAAACATAAAGTAGATACATTACATATGACTGCTAGTGGTGAATGGTGAGTAGTTTTGGGAAAAACTTCCAGTGTTGTTGATGCTTGGAGTGACTATTAAAGGATCAACAGACACTAGTTCTAGGGCAGGATACACAACGGCATCCTGGAAAGTGTAAATGTCAAACTCGGTTTGTGCACAGGAGACAGAGAAAGAGAGGGGGCAGGAAGAGAAAGAGAACATTTTTACTCTTTCATTGGTGGCTGTAGCTATTCACAACTTTTTTCTCAGGGGTTGTAAATAAGCAGTTTTTACTGTGCCAAACAATTTTTTAGACTACTGACCTGAAGATTTGGATACCGGAAAAAAAAATAAGGACACATACACAATCTTTGCACCTGGGAGAATAGTATTACCTTAAGTCATAGCCTGCCTCTTTGGTAAGTCGTGGGCATGAATTGTCCCTCTTATTGCACATGCTGGCAATGAACTTGCTATGGCTGTTACCCGCCTTTAAAGTTTACTCCAGAGACTCATTTGGCTTCATTTTCACTCCTATTTGGTCTCCTCTTTCAGGATTAATTAAAAACTCATATGACTTGGCCTGAATTCTAATGCGGGTGCTTTGGGAAATTAATCCCATTCTGGAATTTGCAGAGATGAAATTATTTATTGATTTTTGAAAACTTTTAATTACTTGGCTTGGATCTTTAGAGGGACTCCAAGACAAGATAAATAGTCCAAAAATAACGGAAAGTAATATTGACATAACACCTCTTTTTATAAACAAGTAAATCTGGCACATTTTCTAAGAAATAGAAAATAAATTTCCCCTTACTATTAAACAGATTATTTTAATGTGATTTTTCCTTTTTCTCATCCTTTCTTGAATGGCTAGATAGGTAAAAGCCATAAATAACTGAATTCATCATGAACCAAAATTTGAATAATATGTCATTTCAATTTTTAAAGTATTTTAGTCATTGTACTTTATTATATCTGTATAATTTTTAATTATATATTTTCTCCAAATTTGCTTCAACTGTATTACTCACTACTTTGCCAACATTGATAAGGGATGACCCTGTGACAGCAGCCAGAAGACTGGCATCTGAGGCAGGATGAGACAAAGAAAGTATTCAAAAAGAATATTAGAGCAGTAAACTATCAGAACACAGAAGAAACACTGATCAGCTCCAAGCTGAAAATGTCAAAACTGTTTTGAGGTTTAAATACAAATCCACTACCCTTGACATTTCAAATCTAGGTCAAGAGCTTCTGGAGCAATAATTCTTCTCTTTTTGCTTCAGGAACTCAAAGATCCAGGGTGAGGAGTTATCTATAAGGAGTGAGTTGGCATGACAGAAAATAGCCACCAGAATATGAGGTCAAGCATATAAGACTTTAGTTGGTGACTTTACCAATTAATTAATGTGTGGCAAGGAGCTATTTCCTCTCCTTTCTCATGAGGGTCAGAATACCTAATGTATGAGATCACTTTATGAATTAGCAATTGTGAATATAAAGTTCCTTATACTTATTAAGAGCTTAAAATATTTGTGTTTCTTGGATGTGGTTTGGCTGAGTATATGGCTGAAGAGCAACAATTTTTCTCACCCCAGCAGGCTTCCATCCTTTTGAGATAGTCAAATGAAGCCATGGGTTCCACAATGGTAAGAACATGGAATTACATTAAAAGTAAAGGCCAATCATATACTTTACAGTGTTCTTGATATTTCCAGTACCTCCAGCACCATACATAGTTATCACAATATTATTGACTCTATTTCCTGAACTGACTTTATATCCCATGACTATTTTGTAAATACCAATTTGTACTTCTTAATCTCTTTACCTTTTTCACCCAGTCCACCAAATCCACCTCCCATCTAGTAACCATCAGTCTGTTCTCTATAAGTCTTGTTTCAAATTTGTTAATTTGTTTATGCTATACACCTGAAACTAATATAAAATATTATCGAATATAAACTGTAATTGAAAAAATAAAATGAAGTAAAAAGAATAAAAGTTAAAAGAAAGTGAAGGCCAGGGAAGAATTTAGAAAGTGCCAAAACTATCCCCAGACATCAACCACAAAGTACACTTGTCCAATACAATCGCTAGACCTAAAAATAAATGAGTCACTGAATGAATTACAAAAAAAAAAAAAAAATGATGATTGCCCTGCAGTTCCAAGAATACGTGGAAAACTGGCTTCTTTGCAAGAATGACAAGAGACTCTAATTACCTCTGATGCTACTTAAACATTTTAGGGAAATATCTGTAAGGGAAGAGGATACTCAATTCACTACCAGGTACAGCCAGAGCAGTTAGCTAAAAGCTTGACATTTCCTTGAAGACTCAAGATTTATCGTTTAAAAAGCCATGCAAATTTTGTGCTCTACTCTACAATATATCTTTGGGAGTTTTAAGGTAAAACTGAGGTTTTAAGTCACATTACTAACCAGGTCAGATTCTGAAAAACGCAGCCTTACAAATACAAATCCACAGATGGATCTTGATGTCCACATATTTACCAAGTTCCCCAGGTGATTTTCTTTATCAGAGAGATCTAATCCCAGAAATGAATTCTCAAAATGTGCTGCTAGTGCTGCTACAGTCATCGAATGTCACTGTGGCTTCTTTGAAGGGACAGGAGGAGGGAGGCAGGCTGGTCCAGTTGAACCTGAGATATCTAAATGATACTACATATGATTTCTACAGGACAATTACAGTAAACACTATTGAGATGGGCTGAGTTGGCAGGGCTCCCATTTCAAATTCACATAGTACATTCAGAAGTTCCCATACATCATTTCAGATTTCAATCCTAAAATATTTAGCATTAACCACCTATTCATACACCTCATTTAGAACTTATCTCCTAAGCATGTTCTCCTTGTAACTGAATGTTTTATTTAAATATTTTGGATGTACTTATTGAAGATAATTTATATATTTTGACCAAATTAGTGTTGAATATTTAAAAGCCTAGAAATTAGTGTCATAGAAAACTGGGCTTAAATTCCACTTCAGTCATAAGCTGTTCCATCTTGGACATCAAATTTAACCTCCCTGAATTTCAATGACTTTGGCTGTAAGGTAAGAGTGTAAAAAGAGAACATAACTTAACTGATTTTTATGAGTATTAAATAAGAAAATAGCCTATATCAATTGTTCAATAAAGGTTATGTAGCACTTATAATATATAAAAAACTAATGACCTAACTTATTTCATTATCCTTTTTGGAGGAAGTAAACATAAGATTAAAAGAAGTACTATATTGTAATTGATAAAAAAAATCACTTGTAGACCCTTTTACAAATTGTAAGGGTTTTATCATACTGAAGACTAGCGAATGCTTTTGCTATTTTGGTAGAAATCACGCTGGCATTAATTTTTATCTGGGAATTCAGATTATTCTGAAATATTTTATGTTTAATTTTTTTTTAATTATCACACTGAAAGGTCGATTTAACTGGTGACTCAGGTGGTTCACAATTTACTTTATTGTTAACACAGATGTCTCTCATTTCTCCCTCTTTGCCCACCTTCACCCCCAAGTCTCACCTCGGCCTTCACCACACTATTGTCTGTGTCCATCCTTGAGATAGATATGTAAAATTTTAAAAGAGATGTATTACATATCACTATTTCACAGACTCATATGAAATTGAATCCCCTGAAATATCACATCTAATAAGGATAGAAACCAGGTGTAATATGGACATTAAATTTCTCTATGACATACTATAAAAAGTTTTTGTATATGTATGTTAATCTGTATGTGTATATAGGTGTATGAATTTGGGATGAGAATATTGCAGAAATTGTTCAAGTGGCAGAACAAACATGGACTCTCAAATTAGATATGAGTTTAAATCCTGGCCCTCTCACTTACACTTGACATATTATTTAACCTCTTTGGGACTGTGTCCTCATATGAAAAATGGGGAAAATAATTCCTTTTGGGTTGTTCTAAAAATCAGTTATATAAGCAAAATATCTGAGGTATAAAAATTTTCCATAAATGTTGCTACTAATTTAATTAGAATTCTACATGCACCATCAAAGTATTTTCATTTCTTACTTAAATGCTTTAAAGAGAATGTTTCCACTATGCATTTATCCAAATTTGTTCTTATGTTTTTCACTTGGGAGACATCTTTTCATGAATTCTGTAAGTTAAATGTAGCAGTCGCTCTTCATCCTTTCAAAGGAAATTTAAATATAATATTTATAAAAGACCCCTGGACAAGGACAATGGTGGGAAGGATTGAATGTGGGAGAGGTGGGCAGGGCAGGGAGAGTAATGGGAGAAAAAGGAGGACAAGTGTAACTGAACATTAAAAAATAAAAAAAAGATTTTACAGACTTTTGCATAAATTGGAGGCACTTACAATTTTATATATTCTATAAAATTTTTCCTTGATAATGTCCATTAATTAAAATTTAATATTCTAAGTTCCACTGTTTCTATTTTTAATTCTTCTGACCTTCCCATTTTAAAAAAGTCATTATTTTGTAAATATAACATAAGGCATAATTTATTTATTATTCAACTTACTGAAGAGTACAGTTTAATTTCATTTCGACCAGAACTAGAAAACTGCCAAATATCCAAGTTTACGTTGTCTCTAGTCTAAGTCTTAGTGATTTTATAAAATGACAACAAGCCCCATATAAGCTGCCCCAGTCAGGGTAATCATAGAAAGTTTTGTCTATACTGAGAATCTCCTAAGATGAAAACAGAAACTCTTAGTAATTACTCTGAAACAACAGAGATACACCAAGTATTGCTCTAGGCATCTGTGATGTGTGGTCCCATACCTTTGGTTCTTAAAACTAACGGCCCAGCCATCACCAATATTTACCTGAACTTCTGGTCTCTGCTCTCTGTATAGTAAAATTTTACATATACTATACTACGCTAAAAGTATTAAAGTATACTATGTTTATTTTTATATAGTAAATGTTAACTTACCTCAAAGTTTTTTTCATTATCTCACTCTTGGGAAAAAATTCATTATTTCATATTCAGCTATGAATAAATTTCACTCTTTTCTAAAGAATGATAATAAGGTGTCAGGTAAGTCTTTGCTTCTATTTCACTTAACGGATAATTCTTACAATTCCCTTTTTAAGCCAGGGGAGATTTCTGCCATCATATTGGCAATTTGCATGCTTGTTTCTGCCACAGGCCATTGCTCTTCTCAATTTTCTTTAGTTTATGAACTGCTCTGCTTAGTTAAATATTATTACTTGCTCCATACTGCCTCAGGGTCACCATTCATTACTGGAAAAGAACCTAAAGTTTTACTAGTAATGTTATTGTGGACATAGCTAAGATTCCCTTCTATCTGTTTTAAAAGAAATCAGCTCCATTTGAGAGCACAACTGTGTGTTTTGAGTTCTTTCTGTATTCATCCTGTTTGCCTAACAGATTAAACATAATTATCAATTCCAAAGGTCAGCCGTAAAACCCAGGATTTACAGACCTCTGAACAGACACTTCTCCACCTGAAAACTCTCTCAATACTTTAGTATAGTGCATGCAAATCAATAAAGCAGAAACTGGAACGATTGTTAAAGGACAACAATGAAGGGAAATGCGGTCATAATGCCAAAGGCAACACTGACTGCTGTACAAAGAACCAATATACTGTAGCTTAACTTCTGATTCAGCAACGTTTATGAGAAATTTCTAGTTAATAAGCAACAAAAGGAAACAAAAAAGTTGAAAATTTAATTGGGATTTTTATGCATTTCATTTTGACTTTAGACATTCTTTGAGTCTTTTAAATAATAGGTAAATTAATGTCTGGGATGGAAATAATTGTAAAATACTATCAACAGTTTTTCTGCTTATGAGTGGGACTCAAAACAGCTTCTACGGAACTGAAAATTAAAAGAAAAATTGTATAAATCATTGGTCCTTGAAATAGACCATCAAACTAATGAAAATATTTTATGAGCAACATTACCACTATGTGGCTAGTTATGCATTTTCTCAAATAATAAACTAAGAACACATAAAGAGAAGGCAAAATATATGTGTATGTACATATTTCTATTGAGCAGATCTTACAAATAAAAGAGAAAATGTAGACATTCGTTCATAACTGCTGTCTCGATTAACTGAAAACTCTGCCACCATTTGTGAAATTTTTCAAAGTGAACTCCATTTTTAGGATAAAAGATGAACTGAAGCTAATAGTCAGAATACAAAAGATAATACAAAGACAATAACTATCTTTTAATATTTTTTCAAAGATATTTATTTCTTCATACAGAGTATAGTATGGAGATGGTAAAGAGTACTTAACTGATGTTATTCAAGGACTGTGAGTTCAGAAGTTACTCAGGTATGCCTTCCCAATTGGTATTATATTTTATGTGTCAAAGTGTAGCTTGCCAGCATGATACCTGATCTTCTAGCAATATTAACAAGTTTTAGAATTCTCACATTCTGACTTGTTTTTCAATGAACTGGTTACTTTAAACCAGCCCCCTGAACTCACGGCTGCTCTAACACAGTTGCTTTCTTATCCAGAAGCTTTCTCTGTTTTCCACCTCTGTGTCTATTATCTCCCGCCCACACAACATCTTTTTCCATCTTTGTATTCATTCATGGAACAATCTAGACATATTCTACAACCTACACACTCTTAAAAAATACTGCCTACTTGTTTTGTTCATGCATCTGTCTCTTCCGTCACCCACACAATGAACTCCTTTACCATTTCCTTTAAATTTCCTACCCTGTGTTTGTACCAATCTATTGCTTTTTTCTAATTTCAATATTGCTTTTCAATGTTTTAATCATTTCTTCTTTTTTTTCCTTTAGCAACTTGTATTTCTTTCTATTTTTTATTTTTTCTTCTTCTTCATCAACCATGTCTTCAATAAATAGCTACCAAGTACTTATTCTATGCTAGGATACTAGGCACTGGCAGTTAGAAAATGAATATTCTCCACTTTTTGCTATATGTGTCCTTAATGACCTCACAGTGTAATGAAGAAAATAGAAAAAAAAATGCTATGAGTACCAGTATGTTAGTTCTGGCAAGATGGACTACATTAAATTCTGTTTGTTCCACTACCAACAACTAGAGCTGTTGGATAAATGATAACTTTTAAAAATTTCAGGCTCACAAGAAAGAGAAACACATTCCAAATGTCAAAACATAACAAGGAATTAAAAACTGGAGAGAGGAAAGGACATGAATTGGCAAAATGGTCTTATGAATAGGAGCTAATATCCAGTATCTGGGAGTTTGGGTTTTACTGGCATATGAGGCGGAAGATAGGGGTCTGAGACTATGTAAGTCTGGAAACTGGAAATGTAGCCTCATATATAAAACCAGGTTATAATTTAGATGAGTTACAGAGAGTGATATTGATGAAAATATAAACAGATCTATCAAGCAGTAGCAACCATAGTTACAGATCCAAACATAGACAGGGAATTCATCAATGAGAAAGGTAGCATCAAATTCAGTGGGTAATAGCACACAATAAATAGTAGTAAGACAATTAACTATATTAAGAAAATTGAATTTCTATTCTATACTAAAACATTTCCAAACAGTTTAATAAGGTATATTTAACATATAATAAACTGTATATACAGAGTGGGGCAAAAGTAGGTTAACAGTTGAGTACACAAAACAGTTTATTCTTGTATTGTTATTTATTAACTATTGTATAATTTTCCATATGAATAACTATAAACCTAGTTTTGTCACACTCTGTATTAAAATATACAATTTAATAAACTTTGAAATATGTACAGAACCATAGTCAAGATAACAAACATACTGACCAATCCCAAAGATTCCCTTGCGTTCCTTGGTTATCTATTTCTCTACCTCAACGCTTTTCCCCAAGCAACCACTGATTTCCTTTCTATCATTATTGAAAGGACTGCATTTTCTAAAATTTTATATAAATGGACTAACAGAATGTATAATCTTTTTATCTTTTTATTTTTTAATGATTTTTCTTTCTTCATTTTTTCCTTTTTCTGAATCTTTTTAAAAATATATTTTATTGATTATGCTATTACAGTTATCCTACTTTTTCTCTCTTTGCTCCCTTCTCTCTGGTACCTCCCTTCCTTCCAGCATACCCTGCTCCTAGTTTATGCTCATGGATCATGCATGTAAGTTCTTTGGCTTCTCCATTTCTTACACTATTCTTAACCTCTCTGTCTATATTGTACCTACCAATTATGCTTCTTAATCCCTGAAACTTTTCCCCCATTCTCTTCATTCCTCCTCCTACCTGATAACTGTTCCTGTTCTGGTTGTTTGCTTAGGTTGCTTTTTTAGATTCAGCTGTTGATAGTTGTGAGTTTGTTGTCTTTTTAATGTTCATAGCTTTGATATTCTTCTTTTTCTTAAGTAAATCCCTTTAAAATTTCATGTAATACTGGCTTGGTGATGATGAATTCCTTCAGATTTACTTTTTCTGGGAAGTACTTTATCTGTCCTTCCATCTAAATGAGAGTTTTGATGAATAGAGTAATCTAAGTTGTTAAGTCCTTCCTTTCTATCACATTGACTACTTCTTGACAGTCCCTTCTTGCCTGCAAAGTTTCTTATGAGAAATCAGCTGATTGTCTTACAGGAACTCCTTTGTAGGTAACTCTCTGCTTTTCTCTTGCTATTTTTAAGATTCTCTTTAGCTGTTGGCATTTTAATTATGATGTCTTGGTGTGTTCCTCTTTGGGTTGAACTTGTTTGGGACTCTCTGTACTTTCTGGACTTGTATGTCTATTTCCTTGGCCAAATTAGGGAAGTTTTCTTTCATTATTTTTTCAAATAAGTTTTCTGTCTCTTCCTCTTCTTCTGGAATACCTATTTAGGTGTTGGTACATTTGGAAATATCCCAGAGGGTCGTTATACTATCCTCATTTTTTAAATTTCTTTTTTATTCTTGCTGTTCTGGTTGAATGTTTATTTCTTCCTTATGTTCCAAATCATTGATTTGAATCCTGGCTTCCTCCCCTCCACTGATGGTTCCCTGTAGTTTTTTTCTTTATTTTACTTAGTGTAACCTTCATTTCTTCCTTTATGTTGTTTCTGTACTCAATTAGTTCTTTGAGCATCCTGATCACCAGTATTTTGAACTTCGCATCTGATATGTTGGTTATCTCCATTTTGTTTAGTTCTTTTTCTGCAGTTTTGTTCTGTTCTTCCATTTAGACCGCATTTCTTTGTCTCCTCAACTTGGCAGCCTCCCTGTGTTTGTTTTTGTGTATTAGGTAGAACTGCTTTGACTCCTTTAGTATCATGACCTATTGTAGAAAAATTGTAAATTCTGTGGGGTGGAGCTCAGGTAATAACCAGGGAAGGGCAACCTGCTTCACTACTTTATGGCTCTGTGAGGGGGGTGCTGGTTCAGAGAGAAGACAATGTCACTGCTTGGCTTTTGGAGGTTTGCCTGGCACTCACCTCATTTTTCGTCACTTCACCCACTTCCCATATGGGACCAGTGTCCTTCCAGCTGATGCTCTGGTGTTGAAGCCCAGAGTGGGTGGGTTTGTATATATTCTAAGTCCATGGCAGCCTCTTTAAATGGAGTCTCCTTAAAATCCAATAGTTTCTTCCACT
Organism: Pteronotus mesoamericanus; assembly: GCF_021234165.1. NCBI lineage: Eukaryota > Metazoa > Chordata > Mammalia > Chiroptera > Mormoopidae > Pteronotus > Pteronotus mesoamericanus. The sequence goes on from NW_026555109.1 coordinate 3,782,863, forward strand.
TCCTCAACCACCACTGTTTTTTACAGATAGAAGTTATGGGGATTTATCTTCCCAGAGCTAGAACCCTGGGATGTGCAGTCTAGCCTGGGGTGAGGATCACTCACTCCCAAGGTATCCCTCCTGATTTTTATCCACCACACGTGAATGTGGGACTAGTCATTCTGCCACCACCACCTCTCTGTGCCACAGTGTCTCCACATCTCTCGGCCCTTCTCTATGACTCTACCCCTCCTACCTGTCTGGATGAATGTTGCATCTTTAAATCCTTAGTTGCCCGACTTCCATACAGTTTGATGTTTTTGGTGCTATTTGTTTTGAGATCTATCATATTTTGCCATGTATAATGTGCACTTTTTTGCCCAAATTTTTGAAGGAAAAATAAGGATGTGCATTATACATGGGTAGTACTAATTCCCATGTATGGTATGAATTATACCACATAATACCATACAAGGGAATTAGTACTAAATCATATCATACATAGGAATTAGTACTAAAAAGTGGGTTCACATTATACATGGTAAAATAGTGGTAAAATACAGTTGCTGTAATTCTTTCTGTGGTTGCAGGAAGAGGCAAAACGTGTCTACCTGCATCTCCAACTTGACCGGAAGTCTCTGAATATATAATCTTTTTCATCTGGCTTCATTCACTCAGCAAACTTACTTTGAGATTCATTGAAGATATTATTTATAACAATATCTCATACATAACGATATCTCATACTACTGATTGCCAAATAGTATTCACTATGTAGATATACCACAATTTGTTTATTCATTTCCCAGATGATGAAAATAGCAGTGTGGGCTATTACAAATAAAGTCACTATGTGTACATCTTTGCATGGGCACATGTTTTAATTTCTCTTGGTTAGACACCTGGAATAGAATGAATGGGATATGGTAGGTGCCCGTTCAACTTTTAAGAAATTGTCCAATTCATTTTGAAGTAGTTATACCACTTGCCATTGTCACTTTATTTTACTCTGATGATGTTATGGTAGCACACTCTCCATTCTGTCACAGAGGAAAATTCTAAATACATACTTCAAATTTGCTTAATCTACTTTGCCAAGTGGTTATATCGTTTTCAGTATGGCTTGTCTTGAATACTTGTCTTGAACACTTGTCTTTAAAAACTGGACAAAATAATTTTGAAGTAGAGAATAGAGAACAGAGAGTACATAAATAACTTTTTTAAAATTTAGATACAGAGGTTTTTCTCATGAGAATTGCAAAAACATCCTTGTTAATCACCTAGGTTAAAATGCAGTTAGTAGATAAACTTACCCTGGTTTTGTGTCATTTACTACACAGTGATAGGTAAATGTTCCAAACATCTGAACTCCTAAAATTCCATAAAGAAGCAGAAAGAAAAGTAGGAAAATTGAAACACTCCATATTTGTTCTCCCGATCGTCTAGGAGAAAAAGTAGATAAAACAGTTAAACAAACAAACAAAAAAAGAGTCACAAACTTTCCCTTTTAACTCATGTGAAAGCAGTGCTTACTTTAAAATATTTGTAATTCTGGTCCTTGGTAGTTCAAATCGGAAATAAATTCGGAATGCTCGGATCATAATTAGTGGCCTTGGGATCCGTAACATGCCCCAAGGCGACATTTGATCAACTATATCAGCAATTTCAAATACCTGTAAATTTAAAGATGAGTAAACAAGTTTAGACTTTCTGTAGCATGGTTTGTAGTCAGGGCATATACAGAAAGCATCAGGAGCTACATCCTGCCCCCTGAACTTTGTCTTATATTATTTTCTACTTAAATCAATTGTCTTTTGAGGACATTTTGAAGCTATAGCTCTCTTAAGAGAAACAAATACATAAACTAATGAAAGTTCCATTAATCTTGTTCATTTCCAATTCTTAGTGCTAACTTGGAATATAGAAAAAGTGCGCAAAGTCTTCCTTACTAATCATGTTCTTGTGTGGAACTTTTTGAATATCTAGAAGATGAAGTAATGGAGACAGGGTTAGAGATATGAAAAAAATGTGAAAAAGAATTGTACCACTTACTTAAAGGCAAAGCAATAATTAGAAAATGTTTGTCAATCATATAATAGTTATTAAATGAAAAATGAATACATTACTATGCAAGATAAATTATACTGTTGCAGAGGTGAGCTTTATAAAAATAAAACCATCAATAAGCACTATGATAAGTGTGCAGAATTAACTGTGGATTTCTTTTATTATGAATGTTTTCATGAAGGATATAGCAACTTTACTTGAATTAAATGCAAAATTAAGACTGAATTCATGGGAATGAATTCTACCATTTTCCAACTAAATTCCTTCTTTAAATCTTTTTAATATGTGTTCTCCATTTCTCGTAGTAAAGCATTTTCTATTTGAAATATAGTATGTTTATGTTGGATAATATGTATACCAATGTATCTCTATATATTTCTAGCTATTTTTAGTGAAAATCCAGTCACATTAAAGACTAGAATTTTAATTTTTAAATTCAAATTTTTTATTCCACAAATACTGAAATCTCACCCCAAGTTCTTTCCTTTATTTCAATGAACATATTTTTATATCTGTTCAATAAAAATAATTTCCTATTATATTTATTTTCATTTCTGCTTGAGAAATAATTCACAAATGTGATTGAGAGTGATTAAAATGTTAGTTTTTTTATTAAACATTTAAAATAACATAATGTAGAAAAATACACAGTGACATTTGATATATATTCTTTAATAAATCTAGTTAGATTTTCAAAGCAAATTTAGGAAAGTCCCCCCTTGCAATTTAAAAGTTTTTAATTACCTGCAATACCAATGAAACCCAAAGGCAAAAGACCATAAATCCATCAAAAACACACCAACGATCTTTCACATAGGAACTATCCCCCTAAAAATAAATTGTAGATGGCATTATCAGGAAAAAGGAATAATTTCAAAAAATATCTGTAGAAGGAATAATCAAGTGTTAATACAGTAAAAGCTACCCACAGTTTTTTTTTTTATAATTGAACTTCCAAAAGAAATACTTTTAGCACTTAAAAAGCATTATATATAAGGAAAATAGTTTTTGTAAAACACAAGTTACTGAAGAAATTTGCATATAGAATTTTAAATGTATGCAAAGGAAAAACATCATTACTTTTTCTCTTAGCCACACAAATTCTACCACTTAATGAACCAAAGGCCATTCTACTCAATAGGCAGCTTGATCCTAAACCAGATATCTTACTGAAGAACCAAGAACACACAGTGGTCAATGTGAAGTAACTTACACCTGTGGGATCAACCACCATAAGTGGGACATTAACCAGAAGTTCACCTCAAGCTAAACTAAAAGTGAAGAAGAAGAAATTTGTCTTCATTTTCAAAGAAAAGATACATTGACTTTATCTTTCATTGGGATTATACATGTAAAACAAAGATAAATAAAATATACTTCTTTAATTTTTTTATCCTCACCCAAAGACATTTTTTTCATTGTTCTTAGAGAAGAAGAGAGAAAGAAAAACGCCAATGCAAAAGAATCAATTAGTTAGTTGCCTGATGAATGCAGAAGAACTGGGGATAACTGGGACCCAGGATCACATGTGCCCACACTGGGACCAGGGATTGAAGCCACAACATAGGTGTGTGCTCTGCCTGGTTATCACACCCACAACCTTTCAGTTATGGGACAAAGCTCCAACCAACCAACTGAGCCTCACTGACCAGGGCCTACTTCCCTTTTTATAGTAGTGAATCTACTTTGACATTAGAATGCATGTTATTTATAAAAAGATAATTTTAGAGAAACTTTCCTTTGTAATAACAAAACAGAAAACAATATGAAGTTAGAATTCAAAGCTTTAAATAGAAAGGCCTTTGCTTTCTTAGGACCACCCTATTAAGTCACAATTTCTGCAATAATCCATGAACCTCTATTCTGAATTAGGTCACATCTAATCAATACCACTGTGGTTGAACCCACATTTTACATAAAAATCAGACCATAATACCAAGATTTTTAATAAAATGGTAACATATATTGTAGGATATTTAGGAAAATAAATTTCAGAATCTTCCACTCTTAGTAACAATTTGATTAATCAAAGTTTCCTTGAGAAGTTTCCAGAAATATTTTGTTGTTTATAAAACTAATGGTATGATTAACCCCAAATGAAAGTTAACTAATCCAGATATGAAGTATAAACTCAATTTAATGAACAGTGGTTAAGCACCTACTTTACAGGAGAGGATGTATAACGACTAGTGAAACACATACACACTAATTTTGTTTAGAAAAATAGATATGCACACACCAGCTAATATAAAAGCAAAATAACTTATAATAAAGCCAAAAATATGGTGGGTTGGATAAGATTAATTCAATGGTAAGTTTAGAGAAAATTGCGTTTCCAAATGAATGCACAAATAATTTTTTCAGTGCCAAGAGAATCAACCAAATGCAATGTGTATTAAGAAGACACAAAAGAGATATGAGAGCAAACACTAAGGCTTGGGGTTTGGATAACTAGGAGGACAATGATCCTATTAAATTAGCTGCTATGATCATCATGTGATATTTTAAACCTGATGAAGAGAAAATCTACATCTCAGGATTTACTAGTTACATATACACATGCATACATATTAAATATAGATAAAATAATTAAAGATTATAGTTGTTTTTAGAACCTCACAAGGCATCTTTTCTCACAGCCTTCATATTTGCCTTGTATATTACATAATTAACTGAAAATATAAATTAATTATAACCCAGATATAATTTTCTCTGATACCAGTTTTGATTAATGTTCAAAAAACAATGGAATACAAATTGCAGTTGTGCTTTGAAGATTCCCTTGAACTGCTTAACAAAAAAAAAAAACACAATTTTTTAATTTGTTTATTCTTTCATTCACTCCGTGCATAGAATATCTCTATGAACCAGGCAGTGTTCAAAGCAGTAGTGATAAAAGAGTGAACAAAACAAGTACTCTTGTCCTATGGTAACTTATATTCACAGTTAATTTTTTAAAAATGTAAAATGTACAGTAAATGTTGATATTGTTATTTAGAAAAATGAAAGTGTATATTTTCAAACTGACTTTTATTAAATAAATATGTTCTTTACTTGTCTGTTAGGCAAAAAGAGAGAGGAAATACCATTTGTCATTATTTTAAGAAGCAGGTATAGTTGTGATTGTTTATAAATGTCAACTGTTTACTATCCTATACTTTCCTATGTAAAAGTACCTGTCTATTCCTTTTACTTTTAATCCAGCCCCAGAGATTTCCCTGCTTTGCTTTTCCCCACTTCCTAATCTATCACCAATGGATTTCATGTAACCCCCTTATGTCTTCCCCTTTGATTCTGATGTGTAAAATAAGTGGTAAAATTGCCATTTTCTGAAGCATTTTTTCAATCCCTTGAGGTTTTGCTTCCTGGCAATTGTTGTCAATTTGGCTCTAATAAACTCATAAAAATTCTTTAAAAAAATACAAAGAAATCCAAAAACAAAAACTGAAATTTTATGGGACTCAGAAGAGAACTGTTTTAAAATAGGGACAATTAAAAGTAAATGTTAGGCAAAAGAAAAATAATAATTATAGATCATTGGGGACACAGGTACCCAAACAGAATGAGTTTATATGGTATTTTTCGCAAATTATTTTCTTTTTGGTAATTGAAAATATTATATATAGTATCACTGTAATTAACTTCTTTTATTGCTCATAATCTGCTTTAGTAATGAATTATTTTCAATAGGATAGAGGATGAACGCTTCCATTAGATTGAGGATTATTTAAAATGTAAAAAGTGAGGATAAACAATGATATTTTCTTAGGAGGAGAATGGAAGTGGCCAAGAGAGACATAGTTTTCACAGTATATCCATATGTATCTCTCTTGATTAATGCTCATATGTTATATTTTTAAAAATAGATTTTCAAAATTAAATTTTTAAAAAGGTGAACATTTTAGATTTAACAAAAATCATTTTGTTAGTTGGCACAAATAAAGTCAAATTTGAAAAATCTGGACCTCACAAATTCAGAATGTAAAGCTATCAATAACAACATTGTTGGCTGAATTTTGCTTCTCATTTACTATACAAATCTGTTTGATAAGGAAACTGATGTTGCAAATCTGACCTAAAGTATATTTGGAACAATATAAAAAGATAGGTTATTTTAAAACATTTTAGATCCTGTGGTGGTGATCCTGAATAAAACAAAAGCATGCAAGCACATTCTAATTTCAAATGACCTCATATTATGGAAAACTGGCTTAGGAAAACTTCTGCTACGCAACATAGAAAATATTTTTGAGTTAGGAAGTAATTTTAGTTGCTTTATTCAGAGTGTTTTCTGTTTTAGACTTTCCAGATGTTCACAGTGGCATTTACCTGTAACCAAGCCAACAAGACTACCACACACTAGGTGGTATGTAATGGTCAAGTAGAACTGGCTTCTTCTTACTTTTCTGGTAAATATGTGAAATAATCCACTGAACATACATTTTGCATATTACTTTGGGGTTCATATTCCCAAGAGTCATTCAATAGTTACAAAAACTTTTAATAAGCAGTATTATAGTCATGGGATAAAAAACCCAATACCACTCAGATTTTTCCCATTTTTAAATAACTTTTTGCTTTTTAGTGTTCATTGTTTGTCTTCCTGAAAAATTCTCCCATGTCTGTGACAGTTTTTTCCTTCTGTTCTCTGATCTGACCACAGCCTACTATGATCAATGTTTTCATTCACACATCATCCAACAAATGACAACTCAGCTCATGTATATAAATAATGTAATTATTGTGTAATTTACAGAAAAGTCCTTTGTAATCTCTTTGTAATCCCCATTTGGTGGTTTAATTAATTTATATTTATATTTTACACCCTTAAATTTATCAGATGTAATTTTTTGATGTTGCATTAAAGAAAGTCTATACCCCATTGTCTCTGTTGTGGTCTGTTCTGAAAATCAGTAGCACCTTGAGACTTTAAAGTAGACAATTTCAGTAGGCATTCCTGCCACCCAACATAGTGTGTGACATACAGCAAATATTAAATGAGTTATTAGGTAAGCACATGAATCATGTCTTAGAGGTTCTGTGGATTACAATGTATACAGTAAGAAGTCAATTCATATGTTTTATGAAGGCACCCACTCATCCATCCAATCACTGAAACTCCTGGTATTGTTCCATAAAAGAAATGATTCTTTGACTCCTGACAAAAAAGTAAAAATGTGCTTACTACCTTTCAAAGTAATATCTTAAATTTCTTTCCCTATGTGATCATGAAGGATCACATATAAAATTATTAGATAACTTTTGGATATTTCATGAATTACTATAGCTTAAATAAGCAAAGGCTACATGTCAAGCAAATAGAAATCATGTCCAGTTTTATGTAATTTATATGTAAATATGTAAATTTTATGTAAATATGATTGATTTGAAATGGATATAATATTAAACATTATACATACTTACTAAGGTGCCATACATCTAAAACAGTTTTTTAATAAATAGAAAACAACATTTAAACCTGGCACTATGAAATAAAATGTCATATTATATTTTGTGTCTGACATATTCAGCAAATTGTCTCTTTTTCAATTTACATGTTTAAGTGCTGTTAAACATAACTGGTTAAAGGTTTCTTTTGATTCAACTTATAATCATATCCAGATCCTTTTAATATCCTACTGTATGATGCCTGAGTTATAATACTGGCAAGTAATAAATTGGCCTTTTTACCTGCTTCTAAAATATTCAATCAGAATAACACACATGAACACCCAGTGGTACTCAAGAAGATTTAACACCTCAAATATGAAAGAAAGCTTTTAATTTGTTTGCTGTATCAACAGGAAATGGAGGCCAGAGAGTCTGGCTGAGTTATAGGCAAAAATCAGCATGGTAGAGGCTGAGAGATGAGCTATGCAAGAGCTGCCTGTCAATTTTTATAAGGGCAAACACTCTGAAGCTGCCAATTACACAGTATAAGAGAGTAACTTAAATTTCCATGCAAGTATTTAACAAGCAGAGATACAAACCCATTTACCTAAAGGCATTTATAAGGATATAGTTTGCAGTTTATAAAATGATATGCACAGGTATAGTTTCATGAGTCCATGATATATGACTCTGAGTTTCCAGGGCCCATCTGTCACTGTGTCTTAGTATTATTATTTATTACTTCAACAGTGCTCAGAAGATGCATGTTTCTTTTACCTAGGTCTCTTGCCAGATGGAAAGTAGATGATTGAGAATTGTTTGAAGAATTCGCCATCTACAGTAATACATTGGATGCTCTGCAACATCACAAACATGCATCTTTGAAATGGTTTATTTTTGCCTCTCTTAAGGGATTTGGGGAACTAGAATGTCTTTCAGAGCAGGAATTAGTGGAGGAGACAATTAAAAACAAATTATTAAAGAGTGGAAATTAATTGGAAGGTAACTTCAAGCTTGGAAAACATTATAAAATATGTGAAATCCTTAAATGCATTCCTTTAACAAAAATTTTTAAAGACATGTTTTGATAGGACTTTCAGCTTCAATTTCTCTCTCTTGTAGTGCATCAGTTATGTTACCTCCAAAGTGAACTTCTCAAATACAAATAAGATCTTGTCACTCTCAGATTCAAATCCCCCATGCATCTTTACTGATGATGGAATAAAGTCTGAACTCTCTGCAGGGTCTGCAAGGTTCTCCAAGGTGCAGCCGGCTCACCTTCGCAGAATCCTCTCCAGCTGCTCCCTGTGCATTTCTCATCTGCTACTCTTGATTACTTAGAGATCTCCAAAGCACTAGGCTCTTCCATGTCTTGTCTTGGAGTACTCCTTTTCTCCTTCTGTGAAATCCTTTACTTCCATGCCCCAATGCCCATGTCATAGACCACATTCACTCATCTTTCAAGACATTCACATTCTTCTTTCTTCAAGGCTTTTATATAATATGCCCAAACAGAATTTTTTCATTATTTTATGTTTCCTCCCCACATTCCTTTTACCTACCATTATAGTATTTTCACAAAACACTAAAGGCTTATCTCTTACTATCTGAATTCTCATTATCCAAATCATCACTCTTACCATTTGCAAAAATATTTGCCCCCAAATCACTAGATGTAACTAGAACCACCATAATGAATATGCATGTGTGCCAATGAAAACATTTAAGTTTTCCATGAATCTTGCAAAAAGGTGTAGTGTGTCAAATGCTCTGTTCCTCTTTTGGGCTAAATATTGTCTGGCATTGTTTATCTACTTAACAGTGGAAAGTGGTAAGTGAATCGATGCTTTCTTCTTCTCTATTTTCTCCTTGATCTATAAGCCTTTCATGGGCCCCAAAATTCAAGTTTATCAACCTCAGTGTGCTCATATTTCACCATTTTTTTTTTATTTTTATTGTTCCTTTATTATTGAAATGAAACCTGTTTTTGTATATTTCTTTTTTTTATTTTATTTTTTTAATTAATTTATTTACTTTTTAAATACATTTGCCTCTGCCTTCCCCCCACATATTTCACCAATTTTAAGACATACTCTACCATCCCCCAAACACAATTTAATGTTTCTGAATTTAGAATATATTTTATTATTGATGAGTCATTATAATATGGCATACTACAATCAAAGTATAATTAGCTTTTTTTCTTTCTTAAGGATCTGCAAAGTGATGCCTCATGATACATGGTACTTTAATTTATTGTTTCTCTGCTTATTTATATAAGAGCATATGTTGCTATTTTGGTGCAGTGCATACAAAACATCTACTACTGAATTTTTTAAAGTATATTGTATTGATTATGCTATTACAGTTGTCCTTTTTTTCCCTCCCTTTTATTCTCCTCTACCCCGCACCCTCCCTCCCACCAGCATCCCATCCTGCTCCCCACCACTTAGTTTATGTCCATGGGTCGTACATATAAGTTCTTTGTTTTCTCCATTTCCTATACTATTCTTAGTCTCCCCCTGTCTATTTTGTACCTATCATTTATGTTTCTTTTTCCCTGTACCTTTTCCCCCATTTTCCTCCCTGCCCCTCCCTGCTGATAACCCTCCATGTATTCTCCATTTCTGAGTTTCTGTTCCTGTTCTAGTTGTTTGCTTAGTTTTTGTTTTTGTTTGTAATTTTAGGTTTAGTTGTTGATAGTTGTGAATTTGTTGTCATTGTACTGTTCATAGTTTTTATCTCATTTTTCTTAGATAAGTCCCTTTAACATTTCATATAATAAGAGCTTGGTGATGATGAACTCCTTTAACTTGACCTTATCTGGGAAGCACTTTATCTGCACTTCCAGTCTAAATGATAGCTTTACTATATAGAGTTATCTTGGATGTAGGTCCTTGCCTTCTATGACTTCGAATACTTCTTTCCAGGCTCTTTTTGCCTGTAAAGTCTCTTTTGAGAAAATGGGTGAGAGTCTTATGGGAACTCCTTTGTATGTAATTATATCCTTTTATCTTGCTTTTAAAATTCTCTCCTTCTCTTTAATCTTGGGTAATGTAATTATGACGTGCCTTGGTGTGTGCCTCCTTGGGTCCAACTTCTTTGGGACTCTCTGAGCTTCCTGGACTTCCTAGAAGTCTATTTCCTTTCCAGATTGGGGGTGTTCTCCTTCATTATTTTTTAAAGTAAGTTTTCAATTTATTGCTCTTCCTCTTCTGCTTCTGGTACCCTTGTGATTTGGATGTTGGAATGTCTAAAGCTGTCCCTCAGGTTCCTAAGACACTCCTCATTTTTTTGAATTCTTCTTTTTTCATTCTGTTCTTGTTGAATGTTTATCTCTTCCTTCTGCTCCAAATTGTTGATTTACATCTTGGTTTCCTTCCCTTCACTGTTGGTTCCCTTTATTTTGTCTTTTATCTCACCTTGAATACTCTTCACTTTTTCCTCTATTTTGCAATCGTACTCAACCATTTCTGTGAGCATCCTGATTACCAGTGTTTTGAACTCTGCCTCTGATAAGTTGGCTAGCTCCTCATTGCTTAGATCCTTTTTTGGAGCTTTGATCTGTTCTTTCATTTGGGCCATATTTCTTTTTTTGGTGGTGGGGGGAAACAAGGTTTTCTTTTACTATTATTCAAATATGTTTGTCTCCATTTTCCTGCCACCATTCTCCCCTGCCCACCCACGCCAACCTCCCACCTTCAATCCTTCCCCACTTTAGCTTTGTCCATGGGTCCTTTATACATGTTTCTTGACTTGACCCTTCCCCTTCTTTTCCCCATTACCCCCTTTCCTCCTCCCATCTGGTTACTGTCAGTTTGTTCTTTCTTTCAATGTTGCTGGTTATACTTTTCTTGCTTGTTTGTTTTGTTGATTAGGTTCCACTTATAGGTAAGATCATATAGTATTTGTCTTTCACCCCCTGGCTTGTTTCACTTAGCATAATGCTCTCCGGGTCCGTCCATGCTGCCGTGAAGGGCAGGAGTTTCATCTTTCTTTCTGCTGCATAGTATTCCATTGTGTAAATGAACCACAGTTTTTTGATCCACTCATTTACTGATGGGCATTTAGGTTGCTTCCAGCACTTGGTTATTGTAAATTGTGTTGCTATGAACATTGGGGTGCATAGGTTGTTTTGAATTGGTTTTTCAGGATTCTTAGGGTATAATCCCAACAGTGGAATCACTGGATCAAAAGCCAGTTCCATTTTTAGCTTTCTGAGTAAATTCCAAACTGTTTTCCACATTGGCTGCACCGGTCTGCATTCCCATGAACAGTGTACTAACGTTCACTTTTCTCCATAACCCCACCAGCACTTGTTGTTTGTTGATTTGTTTATGGCCATTCTGACTTATATGAAGTGGTATCTCATTGTGGTTTTAATTTGCATTTCTCTGATGGCTAGTGATGTTGAGCATCCTTTCATAAGTCCCTGGGTCCTGTGTATGTCCTCCTAGGAGAAGTGACTGTTCAGGACCTTAGCCCAATTTTTAATTGGATTGTTTATCTTCCTGGAGTGGAGTTGTGCGAGTTCTTTATATATTTTGGAGATCAAACCCTTGTGGGACCAAGATCTTTTAAAGAGTGTCTTAATTTTATATTGATACAATGGGCCAATCTTGGGACATGTGTGTAGTTTGTTCAAGATATTTATCATATACTGTATTTTGTTAGATTTGCAGATGATAGAGAAATGCAATATTAAAATAGTAAATTTTGAATATAAAAAGATTCTATTCACCAAGAATAGAAGAAAAATATTGGTATGATATTATTTGGCCATTATAATGAAAGGTATTAGTAAAATGTATAATTATTAGTTTTCTGAGGTAGAGGAGAAGAAAATTAAAAAACAATGGTAACATTAGCTTTGAAATAATTATTCTCCAAACGTTAGGCATTTGGAATGCTTCTAAATATTTGTGGTATAGGTAAAGCTGGTGTGAACTCTTTTTTTTTTTTTTTTTTGGCAAATATCTTTTAACTTGTCTGGACCTGATTTCTTACTTCATGAATTCTGGTATATTTTGTCACATTGCTTTTAAAGGGATGTACATTAGCTTACAATTCCCAATAATATTGTTTCATATTTAACCATAGTGAATAATATAATTTAAAATAAATGTCTACCTATTTAAATGGCATGAAATACTAACTCAAGATTGTTTTTAGTAAGGGTCAGTATTTTTCCATTTGTTTGTTTACCTTTTGTAATTTCGTTTGCCTGACAACTCTGCTCAGATCTTTTCAGCATCTTTCTAGTGGTTCTCTATGTTTCATCAGCATATTAGTTCCTTTCTTATTCATATAGATTTGATTCTTTGATTCTTTGTTTTATTTGAAATAACTGTTCTCAGGTTTTTTTGCTTTTTACTTTAGTTTAAAAGTTTGTATTATAAAGTTTTGTTTCTATGACACATATTGTACATTATTGTGCTTGCTTTCTATATTTAGAAGAACTAAATACATTCATCTGAAATATTCTTTTTTATCCATCATTTATTTTATTTTTTATCATTTTAATAACAGCTTTAATTTAAAGTAGTGCCATTTTTTAAGGATTTCCAAGAAAATAGCAAATCCAGAAGTAATGATATAGACTCTGCAGTTTATGTGCTAGAAAGTATATCCACCTCTAAAGCATAAAGTGAGTCTTCACCAATTTGTATAGTGTCATCGTGCTCTCAGTAATTTGCTGTAGCCTAAAAGCTTAAAACATAAAAATCAGTTAAGTATTGTTGTAAAATTAACATACCATCCTGCTATAATAAAATTGTTTTCCTTATTTATAAAATCATTGTTAGTCACAATATCTCATTTAAACCTCTTGAAGTTTCTGTGAACTCCTTAAGGAAATTTCTCCTTGAAAACACCTCCAATCCCTAGAGTTTTGTTGATGCAATTTGTTCATAAACATTTCTCAAGTTGTGGAGGCTCAGATTGAAGCCAGCATTTAGAAACTTCTTTCTTTTTTAATTTTAATTTTATTTATTTTTTAATAAATTATTTATTTTTTCATATACATTTGTCTCCGCCTACCCCCCCAAACTTTCCTCTGCCCCCTTCTCCCCTCTCCCTCCCTCAATCCTTCCCCACTTTGTCTTTGTACATGAGTCCTTGCTATATGTTCCTTGACTTGCCCCTTCCCTTCCTTTTCCCTGCTCACTCCTCCCTCTTTCCCTCTTGTCTCTGTTGGTTTCTTTTCTTTTTTTTTTTCAGTGTTGCTGGTTTTATTTTCCTTGTATCTTTGTTTTGTTGGTTAGGTTCCACTTATATGTGAGATCATAAGGTATTTGTCTTTTGCCCCCTAGCTTATTTCACTTAGCATAATGCTCTCTAGTTCCATCCATGCTGTTGTGAAGTGTAGTAGTTCTTTTTTTCTTTCTGCTGCATAGTATTCCATTGTGTAAATGTACCATAGTTTTTTGATCCAATAATCTACTGTTGGGCATTTAGGTTGCTTCCAACACTTGGCTATTGTAAATTGTGCTGCTATGAACATTGGGGTGCATAGATTCTTTTGAATTGGCCTTTTGGGATTCTTAGGGTATAGTTCCAACAGGGGAATGAATCACTGGATCAAAAGGAAGTTCCATTTTCAGACTTTGGAGGAAATTCCACACTGCTTTCCACAGTGGCTGCACCAGTCTGCATTCCCACCAACAGTGTACTAGGGTTCCCTTTCCTCCACAGCCTCCCCAGCACCTGTTGTTTGTTGATCTGTTTATGATGGCCATTCTGACCGGTGTGATGTGGTATCTCATTGAGCTTTTGATCTGTATTTCTCTGATGGCTAGTGATGCCCAGCATCCTTTAAAAATGTCTCTGGGCCCTTTGTATCTCCTCCTTGGAAAAGCGTCTGCCCAGGTCCTTTGCCCATTTTTTATTGGATCATTTGTCTTCTCGGAGTGGAGTTGAGTGAATTCCTTATATATTTTGGAGATCAAACCTCTACCTGGTGTATCATTAACAAATATATTTTCCCATAGGGTTGGCTCCTTTTCATTTTGCTGATGTTTTCTTTCACTGTGCAGAAGCTTCTTATTTTGATGAGGTCCCACTTGTTTATTCTTTCCCTTATGTCCCTTGCTTTAGGATAGACATATAGGGGGAAAAATTGCTGCGTGGGATATCTGAGAGTTTCCTGCCAATGTTCTCCTCTAGGACTTTGATGGTGTTGCGACTTATATTTAAGTCTTTTATCCATCTTGAGTTTATTTTTGTGTATGGTGTCAGCTGATGATCCAATTTCAATTTTTTGCATGTAGCTGTCCAGCTCTCCCAACACCATTTGTTGGAGAGGCTATTATTACTCCACTTTATGCTTCTGGCCCCTTTGTCAAATATTAGGTGCCCATATAGACCTGGGCTTATTTCTGGGCTTTCTATTCTGTTCCACTGGTCTATGGGTCTGTTCTTGTGCCAGGACCAGATTGTTTTGGGTATAGTGGCTTTGTAGTAGAATTTGATGTCCGGTATTGTGATCCCTCCTACTTTGTGTTTCTTTCTCAAAATTGCTGTGGCTATTCGGGGTCATTTATGGTTCCAAATAAATTTTTGAAATGTCTGTTCTATTTCTGTGAAATACGTCATTGGTATATTGATGGGGATTACACTGAATCTATAAATTGCTTTGGGGAGTATGGACATTTTGATGATATTAATTCTAATCCATGAGCACAGTATATGCTTCCATTTATTTGTGTGTTCCTTAATTTCTTTCTTCAATATTGTATAGTTTTCTGTGTACAGGTCTTTCACCTCCTTGGTTAAATTTATTCCTAGGTACTTTATTTTTCTTGTTGCTATATCAAATGGTATTTTTTTTCTGATTTCTTCTTCTATTTTATTGTTGGTATACAAAAATGTCTTTGATTCCTGTATATTGACTTTGTATCCCGTTGTTTTGCCAAATTCACTTATTAGGTTGAGTAGTTTTTTGGTGGTGTCTATAGGGTTTTCCATGTACACTATCATGTCATCTGCAAATAATGATAGCTTTACTTCCTCTGGGCCATATTTCTTTGTCTCAGTGCACCTCTTACATTGTAAGGGGCGGAGCCTTATGTATTCACCAAGGTGGGGCAACCCTCTTTACTGAGTTGTGGTGCTGTATGTGGGGGAGAGGTCAGAGATGATAAAATGCCACTTGCTGAGTTCTCAGCTGGCTTTCAATCACTTCCCCTGCTACCTACAAGCAAATTGGGCCTCTGGTGCTGATACCTGGGTGGGCATGTATGTGTACATTCTAAGACCCTGTGGGTCTCTCCAACACAGTCCTGTGAAGCTGGGAGTTTCTCCCAATACCACAATCCCCACAGGTTTCTGAAGACAGAGGTGTTGAGGCTTTCTTTTCCTGGCTGGAACCCTGAGTTGCACAGTCTGTCTCACTCCCCTGTTGTTCTTCCCAGTTTATCGACACACAAATGCGGGATTGCCATCTGCTGTCTCACCAGCTCAGTCCTCCAGTCACTGCCTTGCCATGGTCCTTTCCACCCTGGGTGCCCATCTCCACCCCTCTTACCAGTCTGGATGAATGTTTCTTCTTTAACTTCTTGGTTTTCGTATTTCCATACGGTTCGATTTTCTGGCAGTTCTGGCTGCTTTTTGTTTTTAAATTTGTTGTCCTTCTTGTGGTTGTGCAAGGAGGCAAAGTGTATCTACCTATGCCTCCACCTTAGGTGGAAGTCCACTACTGAATTCAATAAGTATATATAATTGAACTATGGGTGGGTGTATAAGCACTGTTTATTACATATAAATAAGCAGATGGGTAGTTATCTATGTGAAAGAGTAATTTAATGATATTTCGAGATACTGGTTAGGGTTGCAGTAATGCATGTTTTCCCTTTTAAAATAATGGAATACAGGATCCTGTTTTCTGAAAACATATCCAGCATATTTTCAGAAATAAATTGGATACAGAAAATTAGAAGTGCCTAGATGTACTTTATAAGCCAGTTCTACAAAGTGGGCCAGGCATTCTCTCAGACTGGGGTTCTGCTCTGTGCTTTCTTTTCTCTTGAGGAAGTTAGGAGATCATTTAAGTGCTTGATTCATGTTTACTGGATGACTGGAAATTGTAGTTGGGTTTTAAAATATAACTTTCTTTTATATTTATACCATATATATCTTATATATATTAAATATTTAATATTTAAATTTGAATTTATAGTTTAATATATATGGCAAATCATTAGGTCAATTACTGGAAAGCCATAGCTTCAGTACTTCTGAATAATAAAGCTTCTGAGTTTGGTTGGCTGCAGATAATTTTGTAAACTAGTTATTATTAGATCACACCTTAAACATTAAGTGTGAATTTTATGTATATATGGTTATATACCATAACATTGCCAAACCAAGCTAGTTTATAACTTTAAAGAGTTGTGCATGCTGGTTGGGCAACAATACACAGGTTTGCTTCTATAAATATTTTACTATGAACTAATGTAGCTTTATGCATGGAAAAAATTCTTCCAAAAATAAAAGTCCAACATTCCCCAAATCTGTGCCATGTGTGTACATTGACTCATACACAGTCTTTGACACAGAAGACATATGATATACTAGAGTTAGTTTCTAAATAACAAAACACGACAGTTCCTTAGTAATATTTTAGTTGGAAGTCAGTGTACATAGATGGGCAAAAGTAGGTTTACAGTTGTGAACACACAAAACAGTTTATTCTGGTATGTTATTTTTAGTTATTGTATTATTTTCCAAACAAACAACTGTAAACCTACCTTTGTCCATGCCAATATATGAAACACTTACTATTTGAAGAGCTAAAATATACAGCTCTGTTCCAAACAATGTGAAACATATTAAGAGTAACCCAATGCTTAAAATAATGTACACCTACATATGCATAATATCCTATATATGTGAAAAAAGTATATCATATAAGCGAATAAACATAGTACATATTTGCAAATTATTCTGGGTAAAGAAACTGAAAAATTGAGTGAGAGGTAAAAAATTCAGCACTGCTGGCAAATAAATGAAAGTAGAAAAGCATGGAAAAAACTCACAAAATGTTCTTTAGCAGATGGGTGTTAAACAAAAGTTCTAAAAATTAGATTAAAGTTAACTGATAAGAGCATAATAACTCAATATTGAGAAATGTGAGGTCCACTAAAAATTATCATAGTGCCCCTATGTGAGATAATGTATTTTATTATATTGTAACTTAAATATCTTCATATGTACATATTTCTCATGCAACTGTAAAACCAAAACAAACTTATAAGTACAAAGATACAAAGCCAGTAATGTGTAAATTGCCTATGACAGATGATTTTTTTGCTAAAACTGTCTGATTAAAACTTTAAGTTTCTTTCCAGCTTTATTATATAACTGACAATTAAAATCACACGTATTTAAGGTGCACAACTTGATAATCTGATACATACACAATATAACTTAATATCAAAAAGTCATCAATAAATAATCCAATTTTAAAAGGTCAGAATACCTGAATAGATTTCTCCAAAAAGGAGATACGAATGGCCAACAAGTATATGAAAAGTATGAATACATGCTCCACTTCACCAATCATCAGGCAAGTAAGACCAAAAACAAAATGAGATATCACTTAACACCTGTTAAATAAAAGATAACAAATGGTGGCAAGGATGTGGAGAAAAGGGAACCTTTGTGCACTGTTGGTGGGAATGTAAATTGATGTAGTCACTATGGAAAACATTAGAAGCTTCCTAAAAATTCAGAACAGAACGTTTTTATAATCCAGCATCACACTTTTGGAAAATAAATTAACTTTAAAATACAAGCATGCAATGTCAAATCAAATGTACTCTTTCATCTGTGTTAACATGCATGTCAACATTAAGCATGTGGTACAAAAATGGTATCAATAAAATTATGACTTTTTGGGAAGGTCACAATGGTGAAAATTCAGTGGGATGATACATTTCAAGTCAGTTCAGGACCTCATATTTAATCATATTTGACCCAAATCTCAGTTAGCATTTAAACATTGAATACCAGTTTTAATGAGATATAAAGCTGTGCTGATTACTTCAAGATAAAATTAACAATGCCACCTTGTTAAAATCTGCATTGTGTTTGTATTTAATCCATTATTACCTGAACAAAAAACAGAAAAACTGTATCCAGTGTTAATTTTCAATTGTTACAGATTGGAAATAAGACAAAATTTAGTTTTAGTAAATAACTCATCCAAATGTTGGTGAAAAAGAGAAAATAATTAAAATGGCTCATTTACAACATTTTGAAAACTTGGTCATAAATCAAGTATTTTCTTTTTAATTGCTTTCACTTCTAATATTTAAATATTAAAACCTCTGTTCATTCAGTCTTCTGTTCACTTTGAATGAATATATAATTTATGTATCAAGTCTGCCTGTTCTTTTTATTGAATATGACAATTAAGGCAATGCCTACTGTCATTTCCATGATGTGAAATCCAAGTCTTAATTTATTGAAGAACTTAAAAAACAAAATTTTTATTCTAGGAAAATGACATGTCTTTGTTCATTCAAGTTGGAATCTCATGACAGTCAACACATGGTATTTCAACTCCAAAGTGCTCTATCCAGAATATTCAGAGATCGCCAATGTCTGAATGACCAGCATACATATGAGCCAGGGTCATCCAAGGTCCTCTGGGGAATCTAAGAATTCAAAATAAGGCTAGGGTATGCTGGAAGGTAAAGTTACAGTTGCTTAAAAGATACTTTTAGCATTCTCACAAGACAAACTTTCCCTCTAGGTGAGCTGGTTTAGCTACCAATTTTTGAAACCCAGGTATATCCAAAACTAATGCTTAGAATAACCAGCCTACCACTTGCAGAAGACCTGGACAATTTTAGAATCATGCTGAAATACATTGGCTGAGGCATGGTGGGTGCCCACTATTCCCATGAGTCAACATTTTTTGCAGTGGGTTATTTATTACATCTAATAGCCACACTGCATTTCCTGGAGTCCATGTTTACTGCACCCATGACTGCCTTTTGGGGGGGCGGTCTCTGAGTTTACTGTTTTCTTGGTAATTGCATCAGGATTATTGTGACTTTGATGGTTCCTTTCAAGTTAAATTACTATACTGAACTGAATTTCTTCTTTTGTATTACCACCCCAATATTCTGGGGTCACCCAACAAAACTCAGAAAACCTTTTTTCAAAGCTACCTATAATTGTAAGCAGCTGGCTGTTCAAGTGTCTAGCTGGAATTAATTGTGTGGTGGGGTGAATAGTGTCCTCCCAAACTCTATGTCCATTCAGAAACTCAATACATAACCTTATTTGGAAACAAAGTATTTCAAAGATGTAATTAGTTAAGCGGAGATTATACTAGATTAGGATGGGCCCTTAATTCAATGACTGGTGTCCTTAAAAGAAGAAAAGAAGGCACACAGATATACAAAGAGAAGAAGGCCATGTGAATACAGGGCAGAGCTTGGAGTGATGCATTGATAAACTAAGGAATTCCAAGGATTGCCTGGAGCCACCAAAAGCTAGGAACAGGTAAGGAAAGGTTTTTCCTAGAACATTCAGAGAGATAATGGCCTACTGACACCTTATTTTGAAATTGTGGCCTCCAGAACTGTGAGACAATACATTTCTATTGTTTCAAGCCACCAAGGTTATAGTCATTTGTTACTGCAGAACTAGGAAACTGATACAAACTCCCAAGTACTTTGGGCTCTTTCGCATTTATTTATTCAAAGCTCACTATGACAAGAAAATCAAAGGAGGAAAATCGGGCCATAATAAACGCTTTGAGCACTGGGTGATTATTAAATATATCTGTAATTGAACTTCCAACCTTACTCCTGTCCTTCACCTCTTCCATCAGGTGCATCCAATTGCACAGCATACAATATGTAGGAGACAGTGTCATCTACTTATTTTACCTCCATTAAGGTTAATATTACAAAAGAAAGAGATCCCATGAAAGAAATTTCCTTCCTTTTCTTTTTCTTTTATTTACTTATTTTTTGTTTCCTACTGGAGCAATTTCATGTTAAACTTTCTTTTTCTTATAGTCTTAGAATTCCTTCCTATCTCAAGTCCTTTCTTTTTACACCTTTATACCTTCAAAACATTTCAGGTTAATGACATCATGCTGAATATTATTAGTTAGTAATATTTATAATGTAACATTATTCAATGTTCCATAAATCAACAGATGCCTCATCTTGGGTTAGGTCACCCTGTTGATGACCTAGCCCAGGGTCATATAATGTCACCCTATTAACATAGGTGTCATGATAGACCCTACTCTGGCCTTCACAAAGCTGGTGGTTGGGCTACCTAGCTCCTTCCCAGATATTCCAAGACTTTGTGCCTTATAAAATTTATTTCACTTTTTAAATATTCTTATGCATCACGTTTTTACCAATATTTGGAGTAAAACCCTACTTAAAAAGACTTCATTATAGATAAAGTGATATTTCACTTTACTGAAATTAATATTCTACTGATTTAGATTTTCAATGCATTTTGGTTTTTAGCTTCAATAACATGGAAAATCTTACCTTGACAATACCCCTGATGTGCATTTTTGCTATCATCTCAGCTGTGTAGAGAAACATCAATAAAGTATCCAGAGTAAAGGTCACATATTGAAGAGGAGGATAGTGTTCGAACGTCATGGGCGTGTTCATACAGACAGAAATGACACTGATGATGGCACAGATGCGTAGCAAAGAGTGAACCCACTGCAAACATGGTCCAAAGTTATTACTCAATACTGTAAAATGATATCTTCAACTTATATTATGAACCGCACCATTTGGAAAACATAATACTGAGATTAAAATATTTTACCAGTATGTCTTTTTCATGCATATAAAATATTTCACATATTTTACACAATTTAATTCTCAAATCAGCCTAATTTCCCCATGAACACACTAAAACTTAGAAGATTAAGAATCATTTCTGCGGTCAAGCATTAATAAGAGCCAAAACCTACAGGTAAACCTGCTTAGGCTACCCCAGCTCCTTAGGTACTGATATCCAGGGCATCAGGACACCACACAGGGAGATTCTGATTCAACTAAATATATGTTAGTAACTTATTCATATAGAAACTTGATGTACTTTTGTTTTTATACTTTTAAATGTACAATGAACACCTAGAACACAGACCATATTATATTTACTGTAACTTCCCTGGTATCTAGCATATTGGCCTATCTTTGTAAATTACAAATGGTTTGTAAAAATGAATTGATACATAACATTTCCCACATGTTGGGTTATCCTTCCATATGTATCTTAGATGTAACATCCTTGTATAAAAATATTTTTAAAAATTTGGTATCATCCTACATTTTCAAAAGATAATAAATGGACTTTTTTCTTTATTTTAGAGAACATGTTATATACAAATTTAACCCAGGTATCTTTTCTAAAATTTAAAAAAATATAAGTTTCTATACAATTCATTCTAGAAGTCCATGTGCTGTGTGAAGATTTTCCTTAACCCAAAGATGAAGTAGAAACTTAAAAGATAAATGTGTGTACACATGTGTGCAATACCTATGTATATGAGTAGTGTGTACAATTTCTCACATACACTATTTTATTATAAAAATGAATACCTAGAATAAAAAATATTGGTTGCATCTTTATGCTAAACCCACACAATTAATATTACTAGTTAATTTTAGTATACAATTCTTAAATATAATTTAAATATGTTATTTACTGACTATCTTGGAGATATATATATATATATATATATATATTCATATTAATCCTTTACTATCACACTCCCGCTGAAAAAAAAGCTGTTTTAGTTTTACAGTGAATAGTTTCTGCAGTTATCCACTAGCAAGCTAGCAAGTACCCAAGATAAAAAATAGAAAAGACTGTTCTGACTGGTTATGGCTTAGTGGATTCAGTGCCAGCCTGTGAACTAAAGGGTTGCTGGTTCGATTCCCAGTTAGGGCATATGCCTGGGTTGCAGGCCAGGTCCCCAGTAGGGGCTTGAGAGCATTGATGCTTCTCTCCCTCTCTTTCTTCTCCCTTCCTTTCCCTCTAATAATAAATAAAATCTTAATTTTTTTAAGTAATTAATTTATTTTTTCAAATACATTTGTCTCCGCCTTCCCCCCACCACTTTCACTGGCCCCCCTCCTCCCTCTCTCTCCCTCAATCTTTACCCACTTTGGCTTTGTCCATGAGTCCTTGCTATATGTTCCTTGACTTTTCTTAAATAGAAAAGACTGTCAGAACTTTGAGGGGTCTCAGGAACTTGTAGGCTGGTGAGTGTGTTTTAATATTAATCTGACAGCGATAATATTTGCAATATTTGGCTCTAATATCATATTATAAAATCATTTATGGTTAAATTTATTTAAGGGTTCATGTACTTTTCATGCAATTTGGAAGTCTTCAATAAATATCAGTGTGTGAATTTAGCCTGATCTGGACCTCTAACACAAAGGATCAAATTATACAAAAGAGCTCCAAAAGAAGGTTTTTTTCACAACAAACATATTTCAAATTTAAAGTATGAATTCTAGTTAAATATTAATTACTTTAGTAGCTTAAGTAATATTAATTACTTTAGTAGCTTAAGTAATATTAATTACTTTAGTAGCTTCCGAGGCTACATTTATAATACTACCTTTGTTAGAAGTTGTCAGAAAGCTCTGTATGTAGTGGACACTAAGAAGAATTAGTGAGTGCTTTATTCTCTATTCTGTTCAATTCTTTAAACATGAATAGAAGACCTACTGTGTGTCAGAAATTATGCAAAGGGCACAAAAATGGAAACAAGAGAGTTCTGACTCATCACTGCTTTGAAGCATATACATATAACATATACATTTTATTAATATACAATATATAATATACGTATACACAAATATAAAATAAGTGGAAAAGTAAGATTTATTCTCTCTGTGATGGAGAGGGTCAAATGAGGAACTTTTCAGTGTGGAGGAGGACAGGGGATATATAAGATGGCCTTCATGAATGAGGGAGGTCTGACACATCAGAGTTGCAAGGGAAGGGCCTCTGGGCAAGGGAAACAATGTGCAATGGCGAGATATATTGGAGGAGCAGGTAGTCATTGATGTGGCTCAAGAAGACAGTATAATGGTGTAGGCAAGGGCAATTGCTAGGCAAGTTAGAATCAGAAGATAAAGAGCCTTGAATATAATACTAAGACATTTCAATTTGCAATGTGGGTAATAGGAATGTTTCAATGATTATAAAGCTGAAGGGCAATGTGAACAGAAATGAAAACATGGAAGGAAATGTGAGCAGGCTGGAGAAGCAGTCTAGAGGGTAGATTAGATAAAAAAAGATTGGAAAGGTTAGGGAGACCATGGCAGATGATCTTTATTGTGGTCAAAGGAAAGACAAGCACTGTGAGAATAACAGTTCACATCCTTATTTCAGCTTCCACTTATACTATTTTATATTTGAATGCAAGTATAAATATGTATTATCTATAAATAGAATATACATGTCAAACTGCAAAGTAGTGATGAGTCAGAACCATGTTGTTTCCATTTTTGTGTCCTCCAAGCCAGCATCATTTCTGACACATAATGAAGTTGATCCCTTTCTGGCTCGTAGAGCTGAGTTTCCAAGACCCATGAATATGCCATTCCACCTTAGTTCTGGCTGCTACCCTGTCTAATATACAATGATACTTAATATAGCAGCTCTTCCCCTCAAGTTCCCATTAGCGTAATTAGACAGAGAAGTGACAAAGTTCTTCAGAGACACTATCCACTATCTCATTAATCTTTACTTTTATTCAAAACTTGCAACTCAGGAGACATTTAACTCCAAACATTTGATTTCCTCCATGCAGATTTATGTATGTTGAGAACTACAAGTAAAGAAAGGTTGGTAGAAGAGGTTGCTCATTTGGGACTTCAGCTTTGGATGAGCCTGTGAAGTGGCATTCTCTCTCCACGGGGTGACTGTGAGGACAGCATGCTCAGAGGAGGAGAAGAGAGACCACCTACCATACTTTCCTATGTGAGTAACTCAGAGTGGAACCTCATTATTTCATCTCAGTTGTTCTTAACTTCCAGACTCCTAGACTCATCCATATTCTACTACACTCAAACACATATTTCAAAGCCAAAGGTACATGATTTTTGAATATATGAATTAAATTTCCTTTACATCAGTGTGTGCTTCACCACACTTAAAAAAGAAACTTACTGGCTTGTTAATCCAGAGTATGTCAGCATTGTCTGACAGAGATTCATCAGGACCAAAGTCAGTAACTGGCTGGGCCTCCACCCTGGAGCTCTGTTTCCGTTTGAGCATGCTGAAGTTAGGCCTGGTGAGTGAGTACAAAACAGCAGTCTGGGAAAAGAAAAAGAGAGTTGTGCTAGTGACCTAACCCATTTTTACCCTGATCAAAAAAAAAAAAAAAAAGAAAAAGAAAAACATGAGTGCCCAATGTATGCCTACTCATATGTTCATTCTACACATGTTCCATTATACTGTATATAATAAACACATGCAAATAGAAGTTTTAATAGAATGAAGTAAAAATCAATTTCAATAAAAGCTTGAATTTTTTTCTCTCAACCCAACAGATCACCTGGTGCACTTCATAAACAGTTTGCATGCCAGCTTAGAGAGTACTGGTTTAGATTAACTGGAGTAAAATAGCTTTGCCTCTCAGGATATACATATTGGTAGGAAATTTTTGAAGTTTATGCTCGTACACCTATAGCTGCCTCCACATTTAGGTGGTCTTGCCAGAGCACAGCTGACCAATCAAGATAAAAGACTCAGATGTTTCCCAGAATTTTTCCCTCAGGTTAATTCAATGACATTCAGAGACATCTATTTCCAATGACAGTCCCAAGTTGATCTCCCAATTTTGTCCTTGCCATAAAGGATGTGAGCCAGACAGCGTGAGGCAGAACCTACTGTGAATGGAGTTGTTTTTACTTTTATGAATTATGTGATTATATCAATTCTTCCACCTACTCTCAAGTAAACCCAAATTACATTGACAAGAGAGATGAGATGCCTGCTTGTACTTAAATTTCCACAATTCGGAGTCACCTATGTCTTGCTGTATGTCACCTTCCTTTACCCACTGTTAATGCCCTCCAGATCCAGCAGCCATTGTACATCTGGCTTTCAGGACACAAAAAGCAAACAAGTGCGAGAGATATAAAGGTAAATGGTGCCTGATAACACTGTGTACCCACAGACACATTTTTCATTTGATTAACACCTGGACTAAGTCTTAAAGGACGAAGAGAAGTGAATGATTTTTGGATACATACTATATTTAGGGCACTTTCAGTGATATTTTATTCATCCTTTACAACTAGCAGAAGAAAGGAAACATCCTGTCTTTTTACGAAAGCACTAGAAACTCCAGCCTTGGGGCAACTAACAACTTGACCAAGGCCACCCAAGTAAATTTGAAATTTAAAAGAAGTTCTGTTTGACTACAAAATCTAAGATGTTTATCATTGACTATGCTGATGTTTAGGACTGATTAGGAGAACTTCTAAAAGCAAGAAATGGAGGGATTAAGTCCTAGAGGCAGCACTTAACCATGAAGATGGCAAGAAAATGCCAACAATTTTAACACCAGGAAGGTGCAATGGCACTCTTACCTGCCACTCCTTGGAACTGGAGAAAGAACCCTAACCAAGGACAATCCTGGCGGGGCAGAAGACTAAACCAATGTGCTTGAAAGTATATGCAATTTCATTTTACTGTGGGAAAGAGAACACAGATGCTCAAGACAAATGGACTTTGAATTTGATTCCCTATGTTTGAGCACCTGCCTCTATGTCTATGTTCTCCTTGATACCCTACTATATCCAGAAGAAATCAAACTAATTTGCTTTAAGATATGTGAGGTATTTCTAGGCTATCTTGTCCTAAATGTTGGATTTAAACAGGGGCTTGCAGTAGGCTGCACTAATTAATTTTATTTTACATAATTGGAGTTAGGGACTCTTAATATTGATATGTAAATGTATGCAAAATATTCAAATTAAACTTGTTCTCTGATTTAGTGTGGCGGGAAAACTTCTGGTAGCCTCAATTTGGGATGCTTCTTGAATGACCGTTTCTTATATACCCAAAACCAAATAAAGACCCTCAGAAATCTTTTAAGATTACACAATACAAAGGAGAAAATAGAGAGTGGCTTCAGCCCTGGCTGGTGTGACTCACTTCGTTGAGCATTCATCCTGTAGACCAAAAGGTTGCAGGTTTGATTCTGGGTCAGGACACTTGCCTGGGCTGCAGGTTCAGTCCCCTGCTGGGACGTGCACAAGAGGCAACCGAACAATGTTTCTCCCTCAGGTTGATATTTCTCTATCTCTCTTTCGCTCTTTTCCTTCCCCTTTCTCTATTGTTAATAAGCATGTCCTTGAGTGAGGAGAAAAAAAACAGAGACTTCACAATGTTTTTCAAAAGTGATAAAAGAAAATTTTATTAAGCCACTAGTCTTAATACCTTTTTCACTGAGTCTATGAAACTTATGAATGGCCATTTTTTGTTCTTATGACTTAGTCCTCAGTTATAATCTGAAAAGTATTTGATGCATAAACGTGACACCTTCACATATGAATGCCACACACTTTTTATTATAAATATCCCACCTGAAGAAAAACTAATGATTATGGATTTGTTTTTCTAGAAGTAGACACCCAGAATTTATTTTTTAAAAATCTCCATGTTGGTTATTATTTGGCACACGAAAATTGTGCAACTATAATGAATGACATTATCTGTCATCCACTTTCACCCTCATTTTATCCACTGCAAAAGTGCTGCCAAAGAAAGTGACCAAGAAAACTATCTGTCCAACTCTGCTTGAACATGTTTAATCCACACGTATATTAAAATTCAACAACCAGCTCCTGAATCAATAAAATTTTGACTAATTTAATAATATTAAAAATTATGTAAAGCATGCAAGTAACAAAATAAGTTCAAGTTACAAACATACGAAGAGTTCAAAATTAATTTGAGGCAATCGATTGTAATAATTTTCCTTTACATACGGAAGTATTGTTTTACCCATTCATTTATATTGAATCAATATAACTGAGTGCAGCAAACCTGTTATTCCCCTGATAAAGAACAGCAGGGATATTTAAGTATCCTAGGTAAGCTTATTATTTTGATAGGAAATTGCTTCTGTGTATCTTAGCCTTATCACCATTATGTATTTATAACCCAATATTTTTTCTATTTACAGAAGTGTCCTTCATAAAGCACTGTTCTAAATTCAGAAAGCATGGCTTCCAGTAGCTTTTTCACACTCATTAAAAGTAGTTGCACAGTTACAATATGTTCACTGGTAAATCTTGAGTTACTAAGAAACAGCTAATGGCAACTCAGGCAGAAAAGGTACTTTGGTTCATTTGCTCTCTTTTGAGTGGTTAAAATCCAGTTGATAGCTATAATTTCACTTCTGTTGGCATATACTTTCCTTAGGTCATTCCCGCTCTCTCTTGATCCAATTAAAGTTAATAAATTCAGTTGTTTTTTTTTTTTAACAGTGAGGTGTTGCAACACTATAGGTCATTTATTCTCCTTGTAACCCTCTTGGGTGGGCATTAAACTGTTTTGAACCTCTGTCTTCTAAATTATATTTCCAGCATGTCTCTTACTTGCTGTCCCATGTGTCTGTTATCTATATTCAGCTTCTTAAATGAACATCTGTTCTTACAGTTTCCATCACCATCTGTTGGTGTCCAGCTACTATAACTAAATCATATACCTGTGTTGCTTCTCTCTTAGATATAGGCTGTACCAACAACATCATCACTTAAAAATCAACAAGACAACTTGACATTATTCTCCATTCCCAGATCCTACTGCCCTGAAATTTTTAGGATGTCATATGCAGGCCTTCACATGTCCAGAAGGACTGCACAGACTCACAAATTTTCACTGGTGACTTTTTTGTCATTACTCATCCCATTGATGTACAAGACTCCTTTCACTTTATCCCCATTGCTAGAGCCCTTTATAAACCATGGGACCTCAGATCTAGACTGCCACAGATATCAACCTTTTAAATATATCTTGTTCTTTATATTAGAAATCAACTTCCCAACACACTGATATGTTCTTGCAGAAAACTTTAGTTATTTTACTGTTTCTGATTCATTCATTCATTTGCACAGAAAATATTGCATGCACTGTGGTATCAGGCACTTTGATATATGTTGGGTAGCCAACATGGAACCGTAATGGCATTTGTGGAGCTTACAATCTGCCTGCTTTATTTAATCTGATACTTCAAGAACACACAGTATCTCTGAGTTTACTTGCACTTCCTTTCATCCCTATATCCACAGGTTCCATTTGAATTGGCTAAACATACCATTACCCACCATCCTCCATCCTCCAACCTTTCTCAATGACTTCAGATCCTTTATTCCAGCTGTATCCCTTTTGCTGTCTGCTTCCAATCCCATATCAGTCCTTCCTAGTCCCTAACTTAACTCATGAAGAGTTTTTGTTGCGTACGT
The DNA here is from genome assembly GCF_021234165.1 of Pteronotus mesoamericanus. NCBI lineage: Eukaryota > Metazoa > Chordata > Mammalia > Chiroptera > Mormoopidae > Pteronotus > Pteronotus mesoamericanus. The sequence continues at coordinate 3,811,797 of NW_026555109.1, forward strand.
GATTTGTTGGTTGTAACAGAAAAATTTATTGTTTGGGAATAAAAGTGTACACAAGATAAACATACACTCTAGTAATTTCATAGCATCTATTTGATTTTAAAAGTTCCCAAAGAAAACATAAATCACTGATTTATTTTTAATTGTTAAGTGTCACTACAATTGGCAGCACATCAAAATGAACAACTGTTCTTCTGGTCACTGATATGCACAAACCTTGGGGCCTTTTCGAGTAAGATGGTACAGCCACTATGGAAAAGTTTTAGGACTCCTCAAAAAATTTAAAAATAGAACTATCATACTGCCCTGCAACTCCAATTCCAGGCTTTCATCTGAAGAAAATAAAAACCCTTACCCCATCTTGAATCGCTGAAACTCCCCTCATTCTTCAAGCCCAGATTATCTTGGTTCCCTGCTAAGGGTACCGAGGACCATGACCCATGTTTTCTCAGCACTTTGCAACCCTTTCCATGAGCTTTCCTCTTGTAGCCTCTACAGCCCAAGCTGGACTCCAGCAACCCTAGTGTCTCCCATTTAGTGATACTCAATAATTACCTTTGATCTTAACAATCAAAACTTTTTAAAGGAGAGTGTTGAAGATAGAAAGTGATGAACAACTGAATATATATTCACTAATCTGACTACATTATTAGAAGGAAACACACCAAGAAAGAGAGAAAGGGAGAGAGAGAGAAGGAGAGATATCTACCAAACATCTCACAAAAACATGACAAAATGCTTTCGAGGGTAAGGAAGTTTACACAGTAAAATAGTGAGCTCATCATTTGATATCCTCCCAAATCTTGTTGACTGCCATGTACAAATAGACTCATCCAACAAAAATGTATCCTGAGAGTATGTTATGTGCTAGGCTTGTTCTAAGCATGTCATGCATCATGTTATTCAATTTTTACTAGAACCATTTCACAGATGAGGAAACAAAGGCATAAAGATGAGGAAGAACATGACCAAAACAAGTGGTTTATAGAACTATTAAATAAAATTTCATTTTATTATATGAGATAATAAAAAGACTACTTTGTCACTATATTCTTATCATTCAGCCTCATGATTATAAACTCTCTCATCATCAACTATTGTTTGTAAAAATAGTACAGACATTTCTCATCTCTTAAAATTGAATCCAATATTACTATATGATTCCTTTTGTAGTTCTTGCAGCCACACATTTATAAAAATGTGTCTTTTTTGGGGGGGGTGCAAGAAATGATCAAACTTTTTTTATCAAATCTATTTAAGTGTCACTTTCAGGTTGTTTAAGTCATGTATTCATTCATCCAGCCTTTTTCCTTGAGCATGAATCCTAAAAATATTCTATTATGCTTTTATTATATTTTCTCTGAAATTTGAAAAAAATAGGAAGAAGTATTTAACTCCAATATGATCATCTTATATCAACAAGTTAAAAGTTTCAGGCAAACTTGCCCACATTCACATGTGCTGGGAATAAGTTTAGAACCCAGGAAGTCTGTTTTGTTGGGAGAACAGAGGTAGGGGAGGAAAGGAAGAAATGAACAGAGAATTTTCTTCTTATTTTTCAACCTCAAGAACTTTTATAGAATTAAAATGTTTTGCAACAATGATGAATTACATTTTTACCTCTTTAAAACAAGGAAAATTTGATAATATTTATTTTTAAGAGTAAATAAATCATATCTAACATTTGCTGAGAGTTTATGACGTGTGAGACTAAGAGCTTTGAGAGGATTATCGCATCTACTATTTTGACACTCCCCAGTAAGACAAGTGTTCTTTTATTTCTATTTCACAGATAAAATTGAAGTTGAGAGAAGGCAGGTGCCCTTCTGGAAGTCACTTTGTCACCTCTACCTCAGTGATATTCATTTGTCCACATCTTTCAGTCTAACTCTTCCACAGCTTTGTGAATAGAATATTCTCTCCCAGACATCAGGCACAGGGAGTCTCCAATTCTTGTCCCTCCCAAGTCTAAAGAGTGAAATTAAATTAGACCATGACTGCCCCTAGAACTACAATGCCAGTTCTTTCAAGCCACTTTAAAGAAAGCCTCTCATCAGTACCCTTTGTTAATGAGCTTTCATGGATTAGATGCGTCTTTCCTTCTAACTGGGCTTCTGCTCAGAGGAAAGGAAGGCAGCTGAATTCTTTTCTCTGTTAAAACAGCCTAAGTTCCATGTCTTCCCCAAGAATGCAACAGAGCTGATCATTTTAGCAAGAAAACTAAGACGTCCCTGAAATTTTGGCTCCTGAGGTCACAGGAACCATCTCTTGGGCCTGTCTCTGCCTCTCTCCAAATGCGCTTTTCATCTGGCTCCTTCATCTATGTATTGGACCTTACTAAAAGAGGGTGTAGCCCTGTGAAAACAGAGTGTTATAACCATGGTCCAGTCTCAGCAGGTCTTAAAGAGCTACCCAAGATGGGCTACTGAACAAAGGAAGCCAAACATTTCAAAAGACCATCTCCAAACACAGGCTCTTCTTTTCTCTTTTCCTTTTGTCAACACATTGATTGAAAACAAAAAATAGTTCTGTTCTCTACCTTTTATATTGAGTTTACTTACGAAATCCCCAAAAAGCAACATATTATTTTTCCCTGCTCTTTCTACAAATACCCCAAAACAGTGTCATTACTTCACCAAGAATTTTATTCTGTTTCATTTTTTTAAATGTGAAAATTGAATTTTCTTTGTCCTTTAAAAATTATTGGATTTGGCAAAGGAATTCAGGATAGACTCTGATGGCCCAACATCCATTTGTTTTTACACTCTGCATGACAAACTAGCAGACCAGAAGTAGGAGAGGGTATAAAGTTGTATCTGTGTCACCTAAATCACTGTAGTATTGATCGCGAATTAAGGTGATCAGCTTGCATGTGTAGGCTGAGCGGCCTCTCTACAGTTTTTATTCAGAAAATTCAGTCAATGCATTTAATAAGCCCTTGTCTTTCACTACATGTTTAAAAAGGATTTTATGCATTCATAAGTTTGTGAGTTATTCTGGGTACAGTGTAGGTGTAAGAAGACTTTAAGAGAAGCATGTTAAAGTTAAAAATTATAAAAGGTTGATCATGGGATTTTTTATGAATGTCGTTTCCTAATCTCAGAGCAGTCCCTTAAAGGATCTCCAAGCCTCTAAGTAGTGGCAGAGCCTTCAATGACTTTCATCATCCAACAGTTCAGTGAAAGATAGTTTACTCTGATAAATGGCCATGATTTAATTATTAAAAATTAGAAAAGGAGATTATCTATATTTACTGTGGTTACTTAATTTTATAATACCTCAAAGGTTGGACAGAGAAGGTAGGTAGTTTAAAATAGTGGTTTTCAAAACATTTCCATATTGTACTTAAATCGTATGAAAAACTGAAAAGAGTTATCTAGTTTTGTGTGTGTGTGGCTGTTTAACTTTGTAATATGAATCCACAAATTGGGCAAAGAAGGAAAATGGTTTACAACTGTTGTTTCCATGGACCTAGATGATATTATGCTAAGTGAAAGGAAAGTACAGTATAATTTCACTTATATGTGGAATCTAAAAAACAAAATAAATGAACAAACAAAATAGAAACAGACACGTAGATACAGAGAACAAACTTATGATTGCTAGGTAGAAGGGTTTAGGCAACTGGGTGGAAAAGGTGAAGGGATTAAAAAGCACAAATTGGCAGTTGCAAAATTGTCACAGGGATGTAAAGTACAATATAGGGAATATTGTCAGGAATACTATAATAATTATAATTGGTGCCAGATGGATATTAGAATTATCAGGGTGATCACTTCATAAGTCATATAAATGTCTAACCATTGTATTGTACACCTGAAACTAAAATAATATTGAATATCAACTATAACTGAAAAATAAAAAAAATATAGAATAAATTTTATAATATAAAAAAATAGTAGTTTCCAAAGACTGCATAACATTTGAATCATCCAAGGGTTTTTAAACATTCTCAAACCCAATCATCCTTCACCTCAGATGTACTAAATCAGAACCTCCCTGGGTAGAGTATGGGAAATGGTATTTTTAGAAAACATTCCCCAGGTGATTTTTACACATTTTTCCAGCACTGGTCCCAACCGATGATGGGATCACTGGTCCAGATCCTCAGAAGAGCATTTAACTCCTACAAGAGTTTACTGTTTATAATCAAGACTGATTGGGGAAAAAATTACATAGATTAGTTATAAGCAACACAGGAAAACAGAAATCTGGGACAATACTTTTGATTTATAACTATTTATATACAATATATTCTATTTTTAACTTTTCTTCAGAGAACTTCAAAATTTTCTAAAACAAATTGTATGGAATATATTTCACATATAAGAATAAATTTTTGTCTTACGAGATTACTAATAAATTTTCTTTTCTGGATATTTTACTATGATTTTATAATCTAGAATATACCTTTAAAATAGCTATTAATTACTTGAAAGGAGGGAAGCAAAAACAAATTGCCTAGTTCAACTGAGTTGGTTTTAAAAATGCTTTAATTTTTCATTTAATAAAAAGTAGAAAGTTGTTTTTTAGGCTCTCCAGAGTTTAATATCTTATTACTCTACAAAATATTGACATGTATTGAATGAAGGGATATAGAAATACTAATTTAAGGAAAAGTTTTTACAACCCAGCAATCTCTATATCTGAAAATTTAAATACCTTGTGTTTACCTTGATCTTTGTGCTTTTAGCTCTTGGGATGGATAGTTAAGCAAGTTTCCATGCTTGAAAAATTCCCATCCCAGTTTTACATTATCTATGATATCTTTTAACTTCAGACAAATTTTGTGATGTATTCAATAGTATTTTCCAGTCATCACTGACTTGTATCTTGTCTGATTTGATACAGGCTCCCATAATTTGTACTTTTCAACAATAAGGAGTATTTTTAAAAAATCCTTCCTCTACTCAAGGAGTATTTTTAAAAAATCCTTCCTCTACTCAAGAAGTAATACATGAAACTGATCTCTTATGGGTTTCATAAAAATAATAAAGGAGAATAGATTTGCTTAAATAATGAAGCAAAATGTTTACATCTAACTAAATTATAAAGCAGTAATAAGTTATTTTATCTAAGCATAATAAAATAATAACTAAACTACCCACAATCACCCAAGCTTAAGATCCTGGACTTATTCTTTACTCATCCTTCCAGCTCGTTCTTTGGGTTTGTCACCAAGATCTGTTAGCATTTTTTCTACTGATAAATCTATACTGTCCACTTCTCCATTTCCATTACTGTAGTCTGATTCCAGTTACTCTTCTTAAGAATTTTATCCCCAATTTTTCCAACACCTTTCTTCACTGACTACCATTCTTATTTTTCTCTTATTCTTGACTTTGTTCTTATTTCTTAGCATGCTAATACATCTTACAGGTAAGTATAGATTAACATGCCTTAGAGATCACAACGTTGTGGATCTTAGGTTTTTTTCTACCAGATCTCCAGCACTCCTAGTGTTTAATGAACCCATTCATGTTTAAAGCATTATCTTCTTTCTTTTCCTCTCTAATCTTATTTTGTTGGTTATATCCTAAGTTGAAATGCTGATTTTTTATCCCATCTTAGGTCAGAGAAGCCTATGCAAAAACACTGCATCTATGAATCATGTCTTCCAATAAATACACACAAGAAAACTTTCAGGTGTACATATTATAATACTATGATAATTGGTATACATAGGATGTTTGTCATTATAATTTTCTTAAAAATAGTAACTTCTCTTACTTTAATTTTTCTCATTTAATTACTTTTTGAATCATTGCTTTGACATTTGCATACTTCTACCTCACTTTTCTTTTAGTACCACTTGCTTATTATTTCATCTTTTTTATATTTCTTTTTTGACCAATATTAATATAATAAAAGAACCGTTTTCTAATTGTACATTTTCAGAATATTAATTTACTACTTGCTAATATTTCATTTTAGAGAGAGGATATCAAGCCAGTCTAAATACTCCCTTTAGGGATAAGCATTTTTTTTAACCTGACAAAAATACCGATAGGGCATTTTCCTTTAAAATCTATCTTTCAAATTCAAAGTGTTCACTAAGCTACATCTAGAGGTTAGGTATTTTTTATTAATTTTTCCTGGCCCATGACACTCATCTTCATCTGCATATTTAGATTTTTTTCATCTAAAAGAAAAATAATTATTGTATTCCATTAGAACATGGCTTGTGTTCTATTTGCTCTGATCTTCCAGTCAGGAAAAGCACTTATCTGTGTGTCTCTTTTGGCTGTCTTCCAAACACATCATGCTTCCCCCCACCAAAAAAAGTTCCTTTTTCATCCCTTTCCTTTGTATAATTGGAGATTTCTTACTTTTGATCTCCATAATGAGAGATTCCTTGGCTGCAGTTTTCTGATCTTTCATCTTGTAATTCTCCTGTGCTCTCTCTGTGGAACCCCACTCCTGCCCCATCTCCGGACTCTTGGACTCAGTCCCTGTCATCTGAGCATATCCCATTTGGTACGGTTCCTCTTTCCCTGAGTTTTCATGGGAAAATTGCTTCAGAAATCAAGTAGTTCTGTCTTAGCCACCGAATGCTCCCAACTTAAGCCTTTGCCACTTCAAAGTAAGGGCTTCTGCCAGGAACTAAGTTCATTTATTTTGTACAGCTCTCTTAGAAAAAGACTTGTGATCTGAACCTTAGTTTTGCCCATCAGTTCCATTAGTCCAGTTCCATCTTCACTATATCTATGACACACACTTTGAGGTCTATAGCTTAGGAGCAAACAAAATTCTTCTCCCTGCACCTGTGGGGTGCAAGTTCCCCATTATATAAATTGCTTTGATCATTTATTTGAAATCTGAGTAGAAAAGCAAAAAGCATAATTACACTCTAGAGCTCAAAACTCTTTTTTCTTAAAAGAAATAGCTTTTACTTTTTTTTTTCCAGCTTACCACTTTTATAGCATTCTTACTTTGGTTTTATTCTAACAGGTGAGTTTTATCATCTGGATTTAAGATGATTTGTTAAAGGTCAAGTCTATGTATAGTGCAAAAGTAATAAGTCTAAGCTAAGCTATTGTTTTTTCTTCCTTTATTCCTGTAAAAGAGGGAACATGATCCACAAATACACAAAAGAAAGCAGATCAACCTCATAAAGTATATAAAGTACTTATTCATAATTATAATCTTTCATAAACCAATGTGAGGGTATATTTATATCTATATATAATGTATATACATACATAATATTTTATATATTATATGTCCATAATTTAAATAATCCTTTTTTTCCCAGAAATATCATTGTTTTGAATTTATCATGAAAAAATAACTAGAGGTAAATCCACTAGAGGTAAATCTCTATACTTGAACTATCTATCAGACATTATTTATAATGATGAAAAACTGGAAACTACCCAATGACAGAGTTATGGCTATATAACTGAGGCTATATTCATGGGATATAGTCTTCTTAGATAGCCCATTTACAATTTTCTAAGTAACCAAGCTGTATAGAAATATGAAAAATGCTAATGATAAATATTAAATGGAAAATAGTAAAAAATTGTACAATATTATCACTATATACAAAGTATATAGTATTAAAAAGGCTACAGTGAATACATAAATATTACAATCATTTAATTAGATTGTTAGCACAATGGGTGTTTATTCTCTTCTCTCTATCATCTCTGTCATTTCTATCATGTCCGATTACTTTAAAATTCAAAGGGTAAATTAAATATTAAATCTTTGCACACAAAGAGTTTTGAAGGTGTAAAGACTCCTTGCACAAATCCTTGAGACAGATAAGAATCATATGACATGATAGTCAAACTCTAAAATGTTGCTTCCATTTTTGAGGGGCAATTCATAATTTTTTAAAATTGAATGTCACAGTTTCCAAACCAAAACTCAAAAATAAGACATCTCGCTGTCTATCCACTTAATTACAGATTTGTCCTTCCTGACAGACTCCAAAGCACGTGGGTTTTTCTCTTTCCTCAATGAATCTCCAGCTCCTGGCCCAGTGTCTTGTTTACAGTCAGGATAAAATATTGTGGGTAGATGTGATTTTTTTTTTCTTCATAAACTCTAAATCCACATGTGATTCTTTTCCCCAGGGATAAATTTACATAGCCATAAAGATTCTGAAATTATCTAAACATCACTGATAAATGATTTTAAAAATATGTATTTTTGTGCCCAAGTGTGCACACACACAAACACAAATCTCCTAATGTATGCTGAAAAGAGAGGGAAATGGAAAACATTTCAAAGAAATGCCATACCCAAAGAAGAAAATGCTACTCAAAACATCAGCTCTCTAACCTGCAAGCCAATGATACTATTTTGAAAAGATCTTTCGCTTTTAAATGTATAATACTTTCTTCTTTGCAAATCATATCCAAAGTTTTAATTATATTATCACCAGCTCACAAGACATGACTTGTCTTCAACTTAAATAAAGCTTCTAGTATAGTCCTTATTAGTGTCAACACATGTATTCTCCAAGATGTGAAGTCTTCTATAAACACATAAGAGTGTCCCATGAGCCTGTTCATTTGAAAAATTTTCTCCCAAGCCTGATTTTTCTTACTCTCTGCTTCATTTTAGCAATAGCTGGCTCAAAATACACTACAGAAGAATGAAAAATCCAACACAGAAATGTCCACAGAATGACAGCCAACCAGCGAGGAAACGAATTGCTGTTGTAGAGATTTGAATAGCCATGATATTTATTTAGAACTGATGAATCTTAATCTCTGAAAGTAAGAAGCCACTCCTGTTGTCTTTGTCTCAAGTATAATGGCCACAATCTACCCTCTCCTCTTCTACTATCATTTCAAATGAAATTATAGTTGTAGCATTGAAAAATGAATCATAAATGTAAAAAAACAGCCACCTGTTAACTTGCAATCCCTATTAAAAGTCTCCTCTAGCTTTGGCCTTCTTATACACAACAGACGACAGTCGCTGGTACCCACCTCCCTTTTCACCACCAAAGAAATCAAGGAAATCCGGGCACAAGGAAATCTTGTGCCTGTGTGATGACCACACAGGCACAAGAGTAAGACTATGACCCAGAGGCCTGAACCTGTATGTGTATAAATACAGTCCCGGAAAAATTATCCCTGAAACTGGAAGTTATCCTGTGATATCTCAAGAATTTGTCAGGATCTTAGTTCAGAGTTTTAAACCACCCTGAAAGAGGAAAATTTGAGTCAGTGGGATTAAACTCCTTATTATTCAGGGCTCTGGTTCCGCCATGAGATTCGAGCCTGGAGATCCACACCAGTCTCTTAAGGGCTCAATGACAAACAGTGTTGCTTTGGTAGGTCACCGTTTTGAGTGCTGTGAGGCCACCCTAATGACAGTCGCTCAGCCAGGGCAACTAAAATGACTGATATGAAACCTACACCAACCGCCGGAGGATGGGGGGTGGAGTGGGTAAGGCCCTGGCCTTGGCCCTTTCTGAAACCTGCTGAAGCAGGTCGGCCTCTCACACTGCCCGTTCACCCTCAGGTACGAAGGGGTTCATGAATCCACCACATGCCCAGCCACCTGCCGCCCTGATGCCCCGCGGGGCAGGCCGAGGTCTAGCGGCCTCGGTCTTCCATCGCCCACCCCGCGCTTCCGAAGCCGGGGAAGGAGCATCCCGTTGCGGAGACAGGGAGGCGAATCTCGGCCGCCCGCGGCCCTAACCGCCGAAAAGGGGAATCCTCCTTCTGCCCCTGGTGCCGGGCCCTAACCCCCATCCTCCCACGCCCGCCTAGGCCCAGCCCGGGGGAGGGAGACCGACGCGCACCCGGGCTTCGGGAGGCCGTGACCAACCTGTAACCCTGGTGCTCAGAGTGGTCATGGTGCCTCTGGTGCGGCGCCAGCAAGCAAGGTGCGGTGCCCACCGCGCGGGAGCGCGGCCCCTCACCTCCCGCGGCTCCCTCGGTGCGCGCCACCCGGCCGGCGCTGCAGCTCGGAGCCGAAGCCTGCCTTGCTGGGGCGCGCTACTGCCACCGGGGTGGCGGGGCTTGCGAGCGAGGGAGGTAGGGGGCTAAGACTTCTTTTTTTAAAAATCAGAGTTGGCTTTGCCGCAGAGGCCGCCTTAGGCTGAAAAGAGGAAATGGCAGAGGAGGCTGCGCTGCAGTTGGTGGGAAGCAGAAGAGTCTGTGCTAGCAGGTTTCTTCGCTCTGGTTGCCGCTGGCGGTCACACAGCAACAGCTGGGCTCTGCTCTGCCAGCTCCTCTCGTCCTCTCTGTCGTGCACACGGAGCACGGCCATATGCACTCCAGACTGACACACACGGGGCCAATGCATAGAGTTGAGTAAGACCCTTGCGTGTGTTGGGTGCGTGTGTGGAGTCTTGTCTTACTGGACACAGTATCTGAGGATGCCGACTATTTCAGCCATGAGTATGAAATTGCTACATACGGAGTGCATCAATGACACTTACGTTCTTCTAAACATGTTAATATTTTTCCTTAAAATTAAAATATTTTGTTCTGTGATTGAGGTTCTATGTCCAATAAAAAATTAATAGTTACCTCCATGCACCTAAGTAGAGCCGAACAGGAAGCTGCATCTGATGTTTCCTGGCTCCTAGCAGAACAGGTTTAGGGAGATCTTGAAATCTTGAGTGCTATGCCCAGGCCCAAGGGACATTATGCTCTCATTTGCACTCCCTGGAAAGTTTACTCTGGGACTGGCATCTTGGCTTGTACTCAAATACTAAACCCACTAAGAAACCCTTAACACTCATTTAGAAATAATACATACACAGGCACATAATTAGAGAGGGAGGGAAAAAACTTAATGAAGCTCCCTCTAAAGGAAAAATCTGAATTCATGAAGAATAGTTCCTTATCACAAAATGATATAGCTCAAGAGATGGAAATGAAGTCACACACATACACACACACACACACACACACACACACAATTTTAAGATGTATTTTCTGGTTATATTTCAAGTTACCATCTAAAAAATTCTATTCGCAATGTATTCACTTCAGGAAAATATTAGAGCTACTTTGTTGTCCATATTAGCAGTTTTTATAATTTTAAGAAAATGTTTAAATAATCAGCATTTCATAAAATGCATGTGAATAATTTTTTTCAAATTTCCAAAGATTTCACAAAATCTTTGGATTTGGTAGGTCACCGTTTTGAGTGCTGTGAGGCCACCCTAATGACAGTCGCTCAGCCAGGGCAACTAAAATGACTGATATGAAACCTACACCAACCGCCGGAGGATGGGGGGTGGAGTGGGTAAGGCCCTGGCCTTGGCCCTTTCTGAAACCTGCTGAAGCAGGTCGGCCTCTCACACTGCCCGTTCACCCTCAGGTACGAAGGGGTTCATGAATCCACCACATGCCCAGCCATCTGCTGCTGATTATAAATCTTTCTATAAAAAGATTTATATATTTTAGCTATATAAAAAGCTAAGTTTTAAACAAATTATGAAATAAATCACATGTAGCTATTTAAATAACAGAAAATATAAAATAATTTAAATGGTAAATCTAGAAGCAATTTGAACAGAAAAACTATTAACTAATTTATTTCATTACCTTAAATTTCTGCATTTATTTATTAGATCTAAATGCTAGTTTATTTGAGTTTGTATCTTAAAAATGTATAGCTGTGTGTATCATTCTTTGGAATTGTCAGAAAATTATATTAATGGAATAATTAAAGCCAAGATATTTATAAATTTTTTAATGACTTGATAAAGGCAGCAATGTTCCCAGTCTCAGCATCATTCCTCACTAATCAGGCATTTCATACCGTTCTCTGCCTACTGTTGAACTACCTTTATGTAAGTATCTGTAAGTCAGGTGTAAGGACCAATCTCATGCATAATGAAGAAAGTCATGGGAAATTCATGGGCTTCAATGAAGCAGCCATGGAGAAGCTCAGTACATCCATTCTGAAATCTGTAACAACTTACTGTATATGGGAGTAGACAATCACCCTGAAAGGCAGATACTTATCTCAAATATCACCCAACTCCTTCTACCTACTTACTATCTTTCTATGTTCTTGTCAGTAAAATTAGGGAGGATGGACATGCATCTTTTCCAGGTCCAATGGGATCTGTTAACTATACTCATTCCTATAATCTAATGAAGTGAATTGCTGCCCTATAGGTACAATAGAATTCAGAGGTACGTTTTGTTTGACTTGCAAAATATTTTTGACAAATCAAGATTAATTACCAACATTTGAAAACCATGAGATTTTTAGTTTAATATGAAAAATAAAGATATCTGGTGAAGTCAGATTTGCATTTCTAAATGACAAAGAATAGCTAAAGGCATCCTGTGTCTCTCTTCAATATATTTTTTCTTTTTGTCCCTGCCCCCAACCCACTTCAATGCCCAGCCACAGAAAACATTTTAAAGAGTGATCTCCTACAGTTAAATATGTATTTAATAGTATGGGAAAGGAGCACTGTCAAAAAGAGAGAAAGAGTCAAATACAAGTGATTTTATAATACAGGTAATGAAACCAGTGCAATCTACAACCAGGACAGTAAACTGTGAATTAGACAAAATTGTGTTCATAGTCTGAAAGTGCTTAAGAATAGAAGTAACTATGAAATGAAATCTAATAAAAATTTGAATGAAATGGGATATTTGTTTCTCACTAACTCATCTGTACCTAAATTTTATTTCCACCTAAAATTAATGTTTTTTTAGAATTTTTAAAATTTTTTTATCATTCAAATACATTTGTCTCCATTTTTCAGTCACCACTTTGCCCATCCCCACCCACCCCCACTAGTTAAAAAATTTATATGGAACCATAAACAACCCCAAATAGCCACAGCAATTTTGAGAAAGTAGAACAAAGTAGGAGGGAATCCAATACCTGACATCAAACTATATTACAAGGCCACTGTAATCAAAACAGTCTGGTATTGGCATAAGAACAGACACATAGATCAATGTAATGGAATAGAGAGCCCAGAAATAAACCCATGTCTTTATGGTCAATTAATATTTGACAAAAGGGGTAGAAGCATAAAATGGAATAATAATAGCCTCTTCAACAAATGATGCCAGGAGAGCTAGACAGCTACATGCAAAAAATTGAAATTCGACAACCAGCTTACACCATACACAAAAATAAACTCAAAATGGACAAATGACTTAAATATAAGTCACAGCACCATAAAAGTCCCGGAGGAGAACATAGGCAGAAAACTCTCAGATATCCCACGCAGCAATATTTTTAACGATATGTCCCCTAGAACAAGGAACATAAAGCAAAGAATAAACAAATAAGACTTCATCAAAATAAGAAGATTCTGCGCAGCTAAAGGAAACATCAGCAAAATGAAATGGGAGTCAACAGTATGGGAAAGTATATTTGCCAATGAGACCTCAGACAGGGGTTTGATCTCCAAAATATATAAAGAACTCACATGACTCCACTCCAGAGAGATGAAATTGGTGTTTCCATTGACACATAGTGAGTAGATGAGAACACAGTAACAATAATAAAAAAGTACTTTTAAAATCCATGAGGGGAATGCCATGTGCTCTATGGAAATATAGGATGACCCAATCAGACTCCAGAAGAATTATGTTAGATAAGATTTATAGGTGGATTACACTGAGGTATCTACTCAAGATGTTCCAATTTTTAAAAGATGTTTGTTAAGATTGATTTTAATCAGTACACATTTGTTAATATTGTATGATTTCAAGGCTCACATTTGGTCCACTTGCCACCAACTACTGATATAATTGAATTTTCTCTCTTAGAGTCACTTGAAGCAGGGAAAAAAGAAAGATCCAGAAGACCTACTTAAAAAATATATATAAACAAGCCAACCATGAGATATTCACTGTTTGCATGGACTAGCATGAACAGAATTCAATCTACACAGAATAGATGCATTTTGATGATAAAAGCCTGGAGGAGGTTTAACACAATTTGTTTCCTACATCTCCCAGCAAGAAGCATGACACTGAGTGCTTCTGGGATGTCCTTGTCTTATAAACAATCTTTCCAGGCAACCACAAAGCACTCACTCACCATTTAAATATTGTAAATTTTGGAAGGTACCTCACACCTTACAATTCCCTTAAGGTACTGTTTCCAAAACTTTCCTGATAATAAGGATCACATGGGTGATCTTAAATATTTCCATGAAGATTCTGATTATGCATCTCTGTAATGAAACATGCAACTATGAAGAATCTCTCTTAATAAAACAGACAGCCCTTTGAGCAACACAGTTCCAGTGGTTGGTACCTATTTACAAACACTTCTTTCCTAATAGACCAGAGTGGATTTCACCACTCTCTTCCCTCTCCTACAAGTTCCATGCACCTCCATCATCATATGAACCCTGCAGCAGCTCTGGAATCCAAGCAGACCTTGCACTTAAGTTGTAGCTGTATAAGCTGAATCACTAAAAAGTGTGTGAGTGCAACTAGGTGGCAAAAGACCATCTGCTGAGTCAGATTTAGGGTATTTGCAAGGTTGTTATATGACCATTTAATATTTCAAGTTGTTCCTATTTGCATTTAAATAAGTCATAGATAGGAGATAGGCTTAGCATATCCTTCAACGGCAACTAAAAAAAAGATACACACCTTAAACAGAAGCTATGAATATTCAAATAGGCAGAAATATACTGGAGCAAGAAATGCAATTGATTTCTCATATGGAAAAATAAATTGCCTAATGGTATAGGGAGGATTCCAGAGGACAAACTTGGCTTGGAAAATTATATGGTGTGCAAGTAAGTGTGGCCTTCCCACTGTGTATACTTTACAGGTTAATTAAAAAAAAATTCTTAACTCATCATTCTGTCTACTATAGATTATATTTTCAGAGGAATCTAAGTATAAGAAAAAAAAGAAAGAAACACTGTGAAATCAGGAATAAACAATAACATCAATTAAGTACTCATACTGAGAGCAAAACAGAGGTCTTATTGTTGCAGCAGCTGAGCAGATGACTCAAAGGAACTGGTGGACTTCTAAAAAAAAAGATCATGTTTGAAGAGAATCAGTCAGTAATCAAGTGATGCATGTTTTGACTATTTGATAATAAAAACTTCTCTCAGATATTGGTAAATATTTGAGTTCTGAAAAAATAATCTTGTAGATCTCATTTATTATATAAATATCTCAATGAGTTCACAATAACTAAGAGCTGAGACCCCCTTCAAGATTAGTTGGATAGGGCATTTCACAAGGCAGTCCATGCAAAAGTGCTAGCTGAGGGGAAAGGGCTCCAGAATTGGTGATAGAAAAAAGGTCTGATGAGTATCACCTATCAACTTGGGATAAGTAGTAGCAGTGGTTGTTGTTATTCATATCACTAATTCTTCTCTTGTAAATTGTACAGAAATTGGGACTAACCAGAATCTTATTTCTGGGTAGAAAAAACAATGGGAGAAACAAGTAGATCTCAGTAGTGCTGAGAAGAGGTGGACAGTGTTCATTCCTGTTAGTGCTACACCCAAAGGCTCTTGACCAGGCCAGGCTGTGCATTCCCCAGCTGCTGTTAGGATTAGTGCTAACTTCTCATAATTGTCCCCTTTTTCATAAAATGACCCACTTCAGAACAGGAGATATCTCACCCTGGAATATATAACCCCACTCCCACCAAGGGGAAGGGGACAGTCTGAAACCAATGAGAAATAGACAAGCTGGTCTTTCTACGTAAAGGTGAGCCAACTCTAGTGTAGCTCACCTCTAGAGCTCTCAGTAGGACCAAGCTGAAGCTAGACTCCAATGGCATTCCTCCTTGGCTCCTTCTCCTGTTCTCTCCTGCTACCTACACTCCTTTTCTCCTGGAACTCATCCTTGTCTCAGACCCTGCTTCTAGGGAATTTAAGACAACTTTCTATTTTGCATGCTATTGTAATAGTAGTTATTACACTCATTTTATTAATCATCTCTGCATCCAGAAACCTTGCAAAACTTTAGTCATGATGTTACTGTAGTTAGCTAGATATTCATAAAGAGAACAAAGGGAATTAGACACTGAGTTTAATAAAATGAGGAGCATAACCCTGCTTGGTCAGCCAGAAGCTATAGTAAATTCACACAGTCCAGGGGACTGCCACTAAGGAGAAAATATCTCCAGGAGCATCGTCAGCCCTCTAGTACCAGATTGTTTGGGGGCACAGAGGGAGGTGCTTGACCATAGAAGCCTGTCAGTCTAACTAGGGGGTGGGCCCATCAAACACACATGAAAGTTGTGAAGTTGATTGATTGTTTTTAAAAAGCTCCTGGTTATAACTCCTAGGAAACAAGGAATTTTCTCTTGCTTGGTGACCACACTCATCTGATTTGTTCATGCTTTCTCTCCCTTGGTGACTCTCACTCACTATTTTGTTTCTATGTTCTCTCTCTTGTCCAAGAACATATTCAGTCATGTGTGTCTAGCAGCCACGTGGGCCTGCAGCAGATTGTGTGGACTCCAAAGGACTAAACTTTAACGCAAAACATAAATGCTAGACACTGGCCTATGTTTTGGCCTCCATGAAGACACGATTGGACTTTTTCCATAGTGGGACAAATGGAGATGGCACATTGGAAACCCAGGGGCAGATTTCCACCAGAATAAACCTTGTCACACCACAGTCTCCATGCATGGGTCTATGAAATGTTTTTCTTGTGATCCCGTGGAAGATTCCTTTTTCTACCGGCAACATTGAGAATTCAGAAAATGTAATGTGAATTCTTTTTTTTTTTAACTTTTCTGCATACATAATTACATGGTCTCTGGAAAATCACAGTTTATCTTTCCCTTTCCAAACTTACACATTTTATTTCTTTTCTTTTCCTTTCTTTGCTGACCTCCTTGGAGATACTGGGCACAGAAGTTGTTCTGGATCTCAAAGGGATAGTTTCTAATGACTAACACTATGTATAATATCTGCTAGTGGTTTTTTGGTTGATAACTTTTTTAGTTAAGGTTATTTTAATTCCCAGTTTACTAAGGGTCTTCTTTTAAAAAAAATGCTGTTCTACGTCTATTGAGATAAACATGATATTTCTCCTTCAATCTATTAATGCTGTGAATGATACTATCAAAAGATCTTAAGTATTTTCTGAAGTTATAGTTTCCAATGAAAGCACAGAAAACTAGAGCAAATGGACAACTTGAAAAAAAATTATTTACAGTGACCAGCTACTATGTATTTGAATCAAAACAAGATATTATATCTTTTTGTTTCAGGATAAACTCTTCCAATTAGATGATGAATAGTCATCATCAGGTGGCATAGTATATTTAGCAATCATCTGAAACAAAGCCTTTACATTTAGGTAAAACAAGCCCATTTGGAGACATCAGAAAACAATGTAAATATGCAATTTTCTAATGTAGCCCTTTCAAGCTACTCTATATTATAGCATAGAGTTGCTACTTCACAAAACTCTGGAATTGTCATTACAGAATATAATCTTGGGGCATTTGTTCTCTGCTTTTGACTCAACAAACTCACTGAAACATGTTCTTAGTACACCCAACATAGTGTTACCTGGAAATTAGAAAAGAATTTGTGATTTTTCACATATTTCATGTCTCTTAATGTTGAAATCATCTTCTAAATAAAAGTGTTGGCTGTCTTTCACAGCCAAAGGTGTATCAGGTGATTTATTGAACTTTACTGTGCACAGTCAGTGGAGAGCTGGGCAAGGATAAGACCTATCATACTGTTGGGGAAGGTCATCAAGAGACTATTAACAGATAAAAAAGATGGTGGAGGAGTGAAGGGGAGTCATGCTGACCTCTTCCCAAGACCAAACTGGAATTGTGACTAAATAGTGTAGAAATCACCTGGAAAACAATGGAGCAATAGAGGGAGAGGAACTTTGGAGCTGCAGACAGTCAGTGGAATCAACTTTTGCACATCCTAACGGGTGAGAAGTGCAGTGGAGGCTCAAGAGGGTGGGCTGGGTGCCCACGGGCACCAGGACCAGAGGGACATTGAAATGGCCAGTTGGATCCCCCTGAGAAGAACAGGGTCTGAATCATAAACAGGGACCCCTAGACTATAGCAGCTAAAACCAGGAAAATGCACAGACAAAACGCAACCCCAAAAAGCTTAGTGGCTCTCTCTGCCAGAGACAGGCAGCTGGGGATGCAAAGAGACATTTAAAGGGCCAGTGCAAAAATTTGCAGTGGCAACCGCCTTCCTTGGTCTCTGGGTAGAGGTGACAGGAGAGTGGGCTGGTACCTGAGGAAAGATTGGTGAAGAAAACTGAGACGGCGGCCAGCAGAGCCCCAGTGATGAGTCACAAGCACTCTGCAGCTACCATCTCACTCAGGCATAAGTGAATCAATTAACCTGACTTTTGCACAGTCTACGCACAGCTTGGGCACGTGTGGGCTGGGGGCTGAGTGCAGACTGGCTGGAAGAAATAGAGGATCCCTGGCCAAAAGGGACACACTGCTGCATAGCGACCTTTGAGGAGAGACTGGAGATGGAGGGGTTGGGGAAAGAACTGGAGGATTATTTGAGATCCCCAGGGCAGACTCTCTCTCCATTCCATAGTCCCCATTTGCGCAGGCAGGCCACACCCACAAAGAGGCAGGAGCAGTCACACAAGCCGGAAGGTGCGCGATTAGGACGCTGTCCACAGAAATAGTGGATCCCTGGCAGAAAGGGTCACAGAGCTGCCCAGAGACCCTCGAGGAGAGACTGGAGACCGGCGTTGGGGAGTTCCAATGCTTACTCTTCCTCAGTCCACGGTCTCCATCTTGCTCAGGAGGACTCCTCCCCTGAGTGACAGAAGCATATAAGGGCACGATAGTCCCACCATCAGGAGGCACTGCTCCACCCTGTGGTGCCTAAGCCTGACAATTGAGGACAGAGTAACCAGACTGACAATCACAGGAGACAGACACAGACAGTAGATACATGGAGGTCTCAAACAAACGACCCAAGGTCAGATAGGGTCAACAACTGACATCATCAGAGGCAGGCCCAGGAAGAATAGTAGAGAAAAAAATAAACAAAATAAAAGACCCGCCTACTACCATACAAATTAACCCACAAAGTCAGGAAATCTAGCTGGATCAATTGAAGCAGAAGCAAAATAATAATAATAATAGACTCTCACAAAAATGGGAAGAAAATGACGTTCCCCACAAATGAGGGGAAAGGAAGAATTGCCACAGAGAGAGCTAAATGAAATAGAGGGTGGGAAATATCAGATATTGAATTCAAAACAATGGTTCTAAGGAAACTCAATGAACTCAGCCAGCTCAAAGAGAACTATGAGAAACTGCAGAGAAAATATCAGAATCCAACAGCAAACTATATCAACCTGGAAAAGGACATAGAAACTATCAAGAAGACACAAGAGGATATGAAGAATACCATTTCTGAACTGAAGAACACAGTAGAAGGAACCAAAAGCAGGCTGGATGAAGCAGAGGACCTAATCAGTGAGATGGAGGGTAAGGTAGAAAAAAGCTCCCAGAAAGAATAAGAGATGGAAAAAAGACTCAAAAAGAATGAAGAAGCATTGAGGGAAATGTAGAACAACCTGAAACGCAACAATATCTGCATAATAGGGATACCAGAAGGAGAAGAGGAGGAGCAAGGGATAGAGAACCTCTCTGAAAAAGTATTGATGGAAAATTTCCCCAATTTGAGGAGAGAAAAGGTCTTATGGATCCAGGAAGCACAGAGGACTCCTTTCAAGAGGGACCCAATGAAGCCAACTCCAAGACACATCATCATTAAAATGGCAAATGTCAAAGACAAAGAGAGAATCCTAAGGGCAGCAGGGGAGAAACAGGGAATAACATACAAGGGAGCCCCGATATGGCTAGCATCTGATGTCTGAACAGAAACACTACAAGCCAGAAGGGAATGGCAAGAAATATTCCAAGTCATGAAAAGCAAAGGCCTCCAACTGAGACTGCTCTACCCAGCAGGGCTCTCAATTAAAATAGAAGGGGAAATAAGGAGTTTCCCAGACAAAAGAAGGCTAAAAGAATATATCTCCACCAAACCAGCACTCCAAGATATGCTTAAGGGACTGGTTTAAGAAGAAGAAGAAAAGAGGGAGAAAGAGAGAAACACAGGTACAAAGAGACAAAATGTATAAGTTTCTATCAGTAATAACTCTCAGTGTAAATGGACTAAAGGCCCCAATCAAAAGACACGGATAACTCAATGGATAAGAAAACATGACCCACACATAAGCTGCCTACAAGAAACCTGACTGAGAACAAAAGACCTATACAGATTGAAAGTAAAGGGATGGAAAAAAAATATTCCAAACAAATGGGCAAGAGAAGAAAGCAGGGGTAGCAATACTTATATCAGATAAAATAGAATTCAAAACAAAAGCCATAAAAAGAGACCCAGAGGGACACTTTATAATACTTAAAGGAAGACTCTATCAAGAAAACATAAACAGTGTAAACTCATATACACCCAACATAGGAGCACACAAATATATAAGGAAAATCTTGGGTGACTTCAAAAAAGATATAGATAGCAACACACTTATAGTAGGGGAATTTAACACCCCACTATCAAAAATGGACAGATCTCTCAAACAAAACATCAACAAGGATATTGTGGAGCTGAATGACACACTGAATCAAATAGACTTAACTGACATATATAGAACTTTACATCCCAAAGAAGAAAAATACACATTCTTTTTGAATGCACATGGAACTTTTTCAAAGATAGACCACATGATAGGACACAAAGCAAGCCTCAGCAAATTCAGGAAAATTGAAATAATACCAAGCTTTTTCTCAGACCACAGGGGCTTGAAACTGGAAATCAACCTCAAAGAGAAATCTGAATAACTTGCAAACTCTTGGAAACTGAGCAGTAGACTATTAAACAATGGGTCAATAATGAGATAAAGTCAAAGAGAAGAAATCAAAAAATTTCTGAAAACAAATGGAAATGAACATACAACAGTCCAAAACCTATGGGACACAGCAAAGGCAGTCCTGAGAGGGAAGTTCATGGCAATACAGGCTTACCTAAAAAAGATAAAAACATTTCAAATAAAATACCTAACACTACAACTTCAAGAACTGGAGCACAACAACAAATAAATCCCAGAGCAAGTAGAAGGAAGGAAATAATCAAGATCAGAGCAGAACTGAATGACATAGAGACAAAAAGAACAATTCAAAGGATCAACCCATCCAGGAGCTGGTTCTTTGAAAAGATAAATAAAATTGACAAGCCTTTAAGCAGACTCATGAAGAAAAAAAGGGAAAAGACCCAAATTAATAATATCAGACATTAAAGAGGAGAAATAACAACTGATACCACAGAAATACAAAGGGTGGTCAGAAACTACTATGAACAATTATATGCCAAGAAATTTGAAAACCTGGATGAAATGGACAAATTTTTAGAAAAGTATAATCTTCCAACACTGAAGGAGGAAGAAAGAGAAAGCTCAAACAGACCGATAACAGCTGGGGAAATTGAAGCAGTAATGAAGAAACTTCTGGCACACAAAAGCCCAGGGCCAGACGGTTTCACAGGAGAATTTTACAAAACATTTCAGGAAGAGCTAACCCCTGTCCTTCTCAGACTATTACAAAAAATCCAAGAGGAAGGAAGATTCCCACTCTTCTTATGAGGCCAGCATCAGCCTAATCCCAAAACCAGATAAAGACCCTACAAAGAAAGAAAACTACAGGCCAATTTGTCAAAGGAACATAGATGTTAAAATCCTCAACAAAGTATTGGCAAACTGCATCCAGCAATAAATTTAAAAGATTATCTACCATGATCAAGTGGGATTCATCCCAGGGAGGCAGGGATGGTTCAATATACTCAAATAAATAAACATAAGACATTACATAAACAAAAAGAAAGACAAAAACCACATGATCTCGATAGATGCAGAAAAAGCATTCAATAAGGTACAGCACCCATTTATGATCAAAACACTCAGCAAAATGGGAATAAATGGGGCATTCCTCAATGTAATAAAGGCCATATATGAAAAACCTACAGCTAACATCATACGGGCAACTCAACGATCCAAAACTAAAAGCTGCCCCACTAAGATCGGGAACACTTCACGAATGTTCACTTTCACCACTTCCATTCAACGTTGCATTGGAAGTCCTAGTCATAGCAGTCAGAGAAGAAAAAGAAATAAAAGGCATCCAAATAGGAAAGGAAGAAGTAAAAGTATCCTTGCTTGCAGATGACATGATAGTCTCCATAGAAAACCCCAGAGACTCCACCAAAAAACTACTCAACCGAATAAGTGAATGGGGCAAAACAGCAGGACAGAAAGTCAATATTCAAAAATCAAAGACATTTTTGTACACCAGCAATGCAATAGAAGAAGAAGAAATCAGAAAAAAAAATACCATTCGATAGAGCAACAAGAAAAATAAAGTACCTAGGAATAAATTTAACCAAGGAGATGAAAGACCTGTACGCAGAAAACTATACAACATTGAAGAAAGAAATTAAGGAAGATACAAATAAATGGAAGCATATACCGTGCTCCTGGATTCGAAGAATTAATATCATCAAAATGTCCATAGTACCCAAAGCAATTTATAGATTCAACGCAATCCTTATTAAGATACCAATGACATATTTCACAGAAATAGAACAGATATTTCAAAAACTTATATGGAGCCATAAACGACCCAGAATAGCAGCAGGAATTCTGAGAAAGAAAAACAAAGTAGGAGGGATCACAATACCAGACATCAAACTCTACTATAAAGCCACTATACTCAAAACAATCTGGTACTGGCACAAGAACAAACCCATAGACCAGTGGAACAGAATAGAAAGCCCAGAAATAAGCCCAGGTCTCTATGGGTATCTAATATTTGACAAAGGGGGCAGAAGCATAAAATGGAGCCATAATCGCCTCTTCAATAAATGGTGTTGGGAGAGCTGGAGGTTACATGCAAAAAATTGAAATTGGATCATCAGCTGACACCATACACAAAAATAAACTCAAGATAGATAAAAGACTTAAATATAAGTCACAACACCATCAAAGTCCTAGAGGAGAACATTGGCAGGACACTCTCAGATATCTCACGCAGCAATTTTTTCACTGATATGTCTCCTAAAGCAAGGGACATAAAGGAAATAATAAACAAGTGGGACCTCATCAAAATAAGAAGCTTCTGCACCAAGAAACATCAGCAAAATGAAAAGGGAGCCAACCATATGGGAAAATATATTTGCTATTGGTACATCAGATAGAGGTTTGATCTCCAAAATATATAAAGAACTCACTCAACTCCACTCCAAGAAGACAAATGATCCAATAAAAAATGGGCAAAGGACCTGGGCAGACGCTTTTCCAAGGAAGAGATACAGAGGGCCCAGAGACATTTGAAAGGATGCTCGGCATCACTAGCCATCATAGAGATTCAGCTCAAAACCACCATGAGGTACCACCTCACACCAGTCAGAATGGCCATCATAAACAGATCCACAAACAACAGGTGCTGGCGAGGCTGTGGAGAAATGGGAACACTAGTACACTGTTGGTGGGAATGCAGACGGGTGCAGCCACTGTGTAAAGCAGTGTGGAATTTCCTCCAAAGTGCAAAAATGGAACTTCCTTTTGATCCTTTGATTCATTCCCCTGCTGGGACTATACCCTAAGAATCCCAAAATGCCAATTCAAAAGAACCGATGCACTCCAATGTTCTTAGCAGCACAATTTACAATAGCCAAGTGTTGGTAGCAAGGTAAATACCCATCAGTAGATGATTAGATCAAAAAACGATGGTACATTTATTCAATGGAATACTACGCAGAGGAAAGAAAAAAAGAACTATTAAACTTCGTGACAGCATGGATGGAACTAGAGAGCATTATACTAAGCGAAATAAGCCAGGGGGCGAAAGACAAATACCATATGATCTCACCTATAACTGGAACCTAACCAACAAAACAAAGATGCAAGGAAAGTAAGACCAGCAATACTGAAAAAAGAAAAAAGAAAAGAAAAGAAACCAACAGAGACAAGAGGGAAAGAGGGAGGGGTAGGCAGGGAAAGAGGGGGGGATATGCAGGGAAAAAGGAATGGAAGGGGCAAGTCAAGGAACATATAGAAAGGACTCATGGACAAAGCCAAAGTGGGCAAGGATTGAGGGAGGGAGAGGAGGGAGGGGGGCAGGGCAAAGTAGTGGGGGGGGGACAGCAGAGGCTAATGTATTTGGAAAAATAAATTAATTAATTAAACTTAAAAAAAAAAGAGAGAGGCTGTGAACAATGGGTTGTCCCGCCAGCCAGACCAAGACAATCAACGGCTCCCCACCTTCTCCTATGACCTTGGGATGTATGTTTTGACCATTGTCCCCATAGAGAGGGAGCCATTTTCAAGAATACAGTTTTGAAGGAGTAAGGTGTTCAGACCACCTGGACTGAATATGTGAGTGAACTTCAGGCTGCTGTGTAAACTTTTAAAATTCTGGTGTGCACATGCTGGGATCTACTCATCTTATGCCCACTAAAACAAGCCTCTTAAGTTTGTTCCCTTGCTTATTAAACCTGCTGCCTATCAATCTGGAGTGGTCTGCCTTACACTCTTGGGTGTGAAGGCCAGGTTCAACTTCCACATGGGGAGTCCCCAAGTTTGCAAACCAATATATATATCCGGCCCTATTGTTACCCAGATTCCATTCCTTTAAGAACTTTGGTAATGAACAGCAATAAATTTATGAATATAATTACCACTAAGTCACAGAGGAGAAAAATAGGCATGGTTTTCATAAGTTTTGTAATAATCCTTACTGGACAAATCACTAAAGGGTGTAAGTTAATCATGTTACAAACTATGGACTACTTACTTAACAAATGACAGCTGCTCCAGGATTCAACAATATATTTTAAGCACAGTGTAATTTGTAAAAATATGATAACCTAGTTATACAGGCCATCTTGCGTAACCAAATCTGTTTGGAAATGAATTAGATTTCTCTGTAAGTTAGGTCAGGCCAATGAATTGGAAAAGCATTAAAAATAATGAAATGCTGGTACATACAACATGGATGAATCTTACAAATGTGCTAAGAAATCTTACGTAAGAGTTATTGCTGTGTGGTTTTATCAATATAGATTTCAAAAATAGTGGTGGAAAATATCAGAAAAGTAGTTAATTCTGGGATGTAGAAAGGACTTACTGGGAAGGGACATGAGGGCAGTTTTGGAGAAGTGATAAAAATGTTCTGTACCTTTAAAAAGTTCTCTATTTTATGCAAATTTAACATAAAAGACTAAAATATATTGAACTATCATTTGTTTGCTGAATTACTTAGGCAAAAATGTCAGATACCTGCAATTTACTTTGAAATGCATAAAATACTAAGATGGATCGATGGATGGATGAGAGAAGCTTGGATGGTTGGACAAGTAATACAGAAGGTACAGTAAGATGTTAGTGGTGGCATCAAGGTGGTGGGTACATGTGAGAACACTGAATGTTCTTTCTATTTTTCTTAAGTTTGAAAATTTTCATAATAGGAGAGTTTTATCATTTCCTACTTTCATATTTCTCCCAACTCCTACCGGGATTACTTTTATATCTCCTAACTTGTCTCCCGCTCCTGGCCCATTGCAGTTTATTGTCAGCACAGCCAGTCAAAGCAATAAACAACACTGTTTACTCCTTGAAACATTGTGAGACCACTCCCAATATACTCAGAGCAAAATTCCAGGTCCTCTGACATACCATGTCCCATAAAATGTGGCTACCATGTGGTCCATTTTTTACCACTCTGACCATTCCTCCCACTAAACTCTTTCAAGAATATTGCTCTGGTCATATTCATTTCCTTTCTGTTCCTTGAATTGTCTGGCATGCTTTTACATCAAGATAATTGCACCTGCTTTTTCCTCTGTCTGAAGTATTTGTCCTTCAGAAATCTGTTTGTCTCTCTCACTCCTTAATCTCTCAATGAAACCTTTCCTGTCTACTCAATCTAAAATGTCAATATCCTTAATCCAATATTTCTTATTTCCATTCTTTAAAAAATCTTTCCACCATAACTTTTTTGTTTTAATATTACTATTCTCTATAGTTTACTTATTTATCTTGTTCATTGTCTTTACTATATAGAAGTTCCATGAAAGCAGGGATTTTGTCTGTTTACTTGTTATCCCATCTTCAGCCCCTGACATTGTGCATAGCACATACTGGGTGCTTTGTAAACATTTGTTGAATTAATAAAGGAATATCTGCCATCTTGGATCCTGCCCTTTATAGAAATAGAATAGTACAATTGATTATAGAAATACATATGATTGACTTAGCAAAATTGTGCCATTGTGGGAAATTGGAAATAACACAGCTCTCTTTTCATCGATACCTAATTTGATAGCTGGCATTAAGTTTATGTATTTTCCCTTCTATAGTTTAGTACATTTTAGGCAGAAGCCATTGTTAAAAATTATAAATATTTGGATCACCATTGGCTTTGTGATTTTCTCCATTATGTATCCATATTTGTTATTACTTTACCTAGAGAAGGTATTTGGCCTTGTAAGTTTATCTTTCTGAGTTTTAGAAGTGTTTAGTTCTTTCTGAATTCCTATGGGGTACTACTATTTTGCTAAATTTAATGTGGTACACAGAAGAATACATTTTTTAAAAAAATTTGAGTGGTTTTAAATCTCATTATATATAAAGATTATCAGAGGTAGGTTCTTGGGTAAAAAGTTTTCGATTTATGTCAGCTACTTTAGGGTGAGCATTAAGGCCTATTTTCTTCATTTCTGTGATTAGTGAAGGGTAGCACCCAAAAAATATCTGTTAATTATTGTTGAAAAATGAAGAAATGGATTTTTCTATAAGAGAAAAATAATCTGATGTTGACAATATAGAGGCTTTGGAGTGAGTCTTATCTAAAATTTTCTAGCAGAAGTTTCTGTGATTTTTATAAACATTCCTTCTAAATACATACTAGCAGACACTGTTGGTGGCCGACCAATTAATTCCCTCTCTTCTTGACCATGGTACTCAGGGCGGAAGCTAATCACCAACTCCAATTAACAGCCATGTTAATTTCATTTTCATCTCCAGTAGTTGCTTTGGATGTAGGTATGTGGCATATTTCTGGTCAATGAAACTTAAGAGGAAAACTTCTGGAAGCTTTTGAGAAAGATTTTTTTCACTCTCTAAAAGTAGAACATAAGTCAGAAACATGTTTTACTCCTGAAGACATTTTGGGTACTTTGTGTGAGCTGCTAATACTTTAACTTGATGTGGCCATCTGGTGACTATGAAAAGACAAGTCTGAGACCAAAGCCAACATCCTGAAGGAGATGGAACAAGAAAGAGAAGAAGACCCCGGCCCCCTGATGACATTGGTGAGCTGCTGAAATATACCTGAAATTTTGTGAATTAATATTTATACCACCTTTTACTAGGCTTCCAATTGTTGAAAGCATCCCATGAACAAATGGATACAAGTGATATCAAGTACATATAAACTTAAATGAAATAAATGGTCCCTGTCTTCTGTGTTAATAATAAAGACATTTTCAGTTTTGTTTTGTATGCTTATGTTCCTTTAAAGGAAATAAGAACTTTTCATTCTTTTAAAGAGAAGGGATGTTCAGACATTTTGCAGGTGGAGAGGACATAGAGTGCAAAGGGCTGGAGATGAGGGCACAACTGGCAATTCTGAGGAAGGTAAAAGCATTAAATGTGATTAGAACAAGGTGAGTATAAAGATAAGTGCATGGGGGTACAGGCCATGTAATGGCTTCTGGTTCCTTTAAAAACTTTGGCTTTTATATTTCCCCAAACATTGAAATGGTTTTCAACAAAGGTGCTGTAATCTAATTGTGCTTTAGATTGTTCTTGCTAAGTTTTTAGGAACAGACCTAAAGGGAATAAGAGCAGAAGCAAAAGGACCTGATTAGCTGACTTCTTCAATTCAGGCAAGGGAAGATGCTGGCTTGGGTTGCAGTGATAGTAGTAGAGGTAGATCTACTTAGATTCTGAATATTTTTTGAAGGATCTGACAGGATTCATTGATGTGCTGTGAGAGAATTAAAGGCGATAAGGATGAGGTTTGGAGCCTGGGCCTCTGGAAGAATAGATTTACTGCCTATTGAGTTGAAGAAGAGTATAGGAGAAGCAGGTTTAGGTTTAAGTGTGAGGTAGGGAAATAACAAGAGCTTGGTGTTAGGTAACATTTTATATGCCTATCAGACATCAAAGAGAAGATATTGAGTAGGCATTTGTGTCATATATATGTACACAAAAATATATGTATATCTGTATATGTGACTGACATTTATGTCTGTGTGTATACATATACACACACAGACATATATACAAAATTATGGTAATTTCTGGGAACAGAGAGGAGCTAGAATTATAAAACTGGGAGTCTGGTATAGAGATGACATTTAAATTAAGAGACTGGATGAAATAATCTAGGAGGTTTCTTTTTTATGTGAAAACATAAAAGAGAAGTGGACCAAGACTGAGCCTGGTGCACACAATTATTTAGAAGCCAGTAGATGAGAATGCAGACATTATATATAGACAACTCTGTTATAAACTGAAGGAGATAAATGAGGTGGAACTGAAAGAAGTGGAGCAAAAACAAGTTTTTTAGAAGATGAGAAATGTAACAGTATGTTTCATGCCAATCTAGTGGATAGGGAAATCCTGATAATGCAGGGTAAATAGGGAATAAATAGGGCATGTCTCTGATGGCAGAATGGGATGAGATCCAGTGTACAAAGGAGGGCTAGCCTGACCTAGAAGCAGAGATGACTCATCAGTTCATTCCTATTAGTCCAAAAGAAGGTGGCATGTAACTTCTAAATTCAGGAAAGTGAGCAGTTTGGTGGCATGAGCTTGTGGAAATTATCTTCTAATTGATTTTATTCTTATGTCAGTGAGATAAGAAACTCATCAAGTGAGGTAGAGAATAGAGAAAAGACTTGGAGGTTTGAGAAAAAATAAGTTGTGAAATTATTAACTAGGACAATAGGGGAATGACTGGACTGAAAAAAATAGCACGGTACTGGCAATCTTAAGGACTCTCTTGAGATTATTGACTGTGAATGCAATTTGAGACATGTATATTTTTTTCTAATCATGTTCAATTGTGTGAGTGAAGGTAATGACTGCAATTTGTTTTTCCAAGTGTTGCAGTTTAGCCTGACAAGTATAAAATATTCTTGAGCTCAGTACCATGGCAGTAAGGCTTGTGAAAGTCCATTGATTTCACATAACATTATTTCTGCAGGTACTAAAGTATATGCACCTGTTTGAGCTAAAAATAAAAAAAAAATCAACAAGTTAAAATCAGATTTATGTTACTTTCTAAAGTCAGTGAATCTTAAAGTAACATAGATTTCTTAGAACTTGATAGCCATTCTCTTCATTCATGATATATACGGATGAAGAAGAGAAATGAGAAAATGTATCAAAAAAAAACCAGTGAAGGCATTTGGAATCACATCAATAAAAAGATGCTTTAAGAAATATGTGTTGTGGTTCATTTCTAAAACTATTTAATCTGATTTGTCCCAATGATAACTTGAAAATTTTACTTTGAGAGGTTCAGAGCTAAAATCTATTAAAACACAAGTAGTTGAGAAAAATTTCTGAAAGATATGAGAAATATATTCACCTGATATATTATTCTATGTTAATGTTTTCCTGTGGATAAATTGGACCCACCCTTATTTTTTTATACTTATTTTTATGGTAATTATTTACCATGAATTACCATGCAATTTATTACCATAATTATTCAGGATTATGATAATTCTGGTAAATACTCTTACTTAGATTTTAAGGTTCTGAAAAAGAGTAACCTAATCTTATAAGCCTTTGCATACCTATTTTGCATTGTCTAGTAAGTTTTTACCCAGCAGGTGCCTAATCAATATTTGTTTAATAAATTATATAAATACCAATTAGTTCACAAATTCAGTTGTTGAAGATTTAAATGCTTTATGTGAATAATTTTTCCTTTGATCTAATAGGTACTTTGGGTGAGACAAATATTTGTGTATTGGGAACTGAAAATGTTCCATTCCTTGACCAGAAATCAATCTCAAAACACAGCCCTGATAATGTCTAATTACTAAGCCACCAAGAAACTGAAGCTTCCTATTTTAGTGCGAAAATAAAATAGGTGATAATGTTGAATAAGAATGTTCTCATTAGCCTTCAAAAGATTCTCACACTGAAGAACTGGAGAAAGCCTTCAGATGTCATTGAATTTAGCATGTATGGCTAGGTAGGACAATAATGAAATTATATAAAAAATTATTCTTTCTTACATAAAAATATTCAGTGAAAAACTTTAATAAAAATGTGCTATCTGTAAATTTTGAGGTAATATAACAGAAATTATGAATTATGAACATAACCTGGTTGCTGTATTTATATAACGTCAAGCCATGGTGTAATGAATCTTTGTAACTAAATATACACAAATATATATAAAATACATAAATATACATAATGTACTCAAGCAATGTTTTTTTTGTTTTCAAAAACCATCAAATAGTCACCAAAAAATTATTTCTTTGATTTAAGCCTCTTTCTTGCTCTTGTCACATTACAAGTGGGCTTAAAATGATTGTTCATCATGAATTCTACCATGTATTTGTGTATATGCTTATATATTATTATTTATAATGGCAGTTGCTGAATCTAGCCTAACTACTTTTTCTCCAGATTAAGTAATTTATTTTTTCTTGGTCAATCATTCAATATTGAGCCACAACTATTAGATCACTAGAACTAGAACTGACCATTTTTATTGGTCATAAACAGTTGAATAACAGCAATCTTATATGGTTCAAACTAACATATCCTACATAATGGTATTTGCTATATGCAGTACACAGAAAGTATATTAAATGTTATTTTAATTTGAATTTTCAGAAGCAAATTTTGCAATGAATATTTGTGTGCAATTAATTTTGAATAAGTGCTCCCAGGGGATATGAACATGGAAAGGGAGGATGCAGGACAGGGAGAGGAGAAAGACATACACAATTGTGCAATTTTACGCACATGGAAAATAGTACTTAGCAGGATTATATAGGGGAATTCTGGCTTATAACTTATACCTCAGAGTTGTCTAAATCTAGCCATATTTTCTGCACTTTCATCCAACAGTCATTGGTTCATGGCTTTTGGTGGTACGCGAGGAGGCGAGAGGGTAAGGGAATAAAAGGAAACATTTAGGCAATTTTGACTCTGCAATTTGACAAAGTGGTTCAATAGTCTGATGGCAGTTCCCTGAAGAAGATATGCAGGTGGTAGTGTTTGGAAGTACATCAAAGGAACTCTACCCTTTCAGAAATTGTGAATCTGTAGCAGCCTGTGCAGGGCACTGATTATGTCTGCCAACTATGGTAACTGCCTTGAAGATACCAAGAAAAATTCAGCCCCATAAGGCAGATAAGGCAGTTATATACAAAGCAAGAAATAGTTAAGAAGGGTTACTATAAGTCTCAAAAAATTTGAGACTGTCAATATTCTTCCTAAGGCTGATCAGACTCGTAGAAGGCCTTGAAATAGTTTTTTTTTTTTTTTTAGATTTTATTTATTTATTTTTAGAGAGGGGGGAAGGGAGGTAGAAAGACAGGAAGAAAAATATCAATGTGTGGTTGCCTCTCAAGTGCCCCCTACTGGGGACCTGGCCCACAACCCAGGCATGTGCCCTGACTGGGAATCTAATCGGCGACCCTTTGGTTTTCAGGCCTGTGCACTATTCACTGAGCCACACCAGCCAGGGCTAAAGTAGATTTTTTTAATTAAATTTATTGGGGCCACATTGGTTAATATGATTATATAGGTTTCATATGTACATATGACTTCATTTATAAGTGGGATATAAACTGAAAGCAACAAATGAACAAGAAAAAAACATGCAAGCTAAAGATCTTTAAAACTTGAAGATTTAACTGCATGGAGGATAGAAGAATAGAGGTGACTTTCAATTGGATAAAAAGCAAAATTTTGCACACAGGGAATAAAATGTTGAAAAAAATGAAGAGTACAGAAGATTTTTTTTGTAGGGAATAACACAAAAAGAGCAAAGGAAGGAAGCAAGACTGGGCCGAGAAAGCCATCTTACTACTGCACTGACCTGACACTGGTCTGTGCTAGCCCCTGGGCATAACTTGCAGTGATTGTCCCTTAGATACCATATTGGGCAAAAATGACTGGTCTGTCATACCACTGCTTTTAACCCATCAATAGTGGGCCATCCTGAGAGGAGTTTGACTTTGGCTAGAAAGTTAAGATAGACTCAGAAGGAATCAAGTTGAGACTTTCAATAGACCACACTTCTCCCAGCTGGTTAACTATTTCTCTTCTGGAAGGCAGTTCTGCACTTGTGACTAAGTGAAAGATGTCTTAAATTATGGAAGCATGTGACAGAATATCCCTGACTGTAAGAATGAAATATGAGCCACTACCACTTTTCTAATGAGAAATATTAGAAATTGTAAGAAATATTCTTTAGATTTGTCTTCCTTGTAAATAACTTTTCTTGTACCTCAGATCTGGTATTCTTGGTGGCATTAATAAATAAGCACGAAATTATTTTTTGTGTGAATGAATAGCTGAATGATTGCAGGCAGGTAAATATTGCTAAAAGAAGGGTGAGGAAATGCTGCAATATTTAAACTGAATCAGAGAACACAGAGTTACCTGAAAACAAGTAGCAGGAAAGGAGACAGAAGTAACTGAAATGAAAAAAGGAAGGGTGCAGGATGAATTATGCCTCTCTGTCATTTAACCTGAGATCAGTTCTGTTCCAAAATTTGACTTTATGCCCATATGCTTTATCTACAATTTATTAGCATTATAATCTTGGTTTATTTGCCTGACTTTTCCGAGCAACATATATTCTACTTCATGAAGTTAGAGGATTAAGATAAGATATCACATCTTGCTGATACTCAGAGGCAATTATTTTATTTTTCTTCAAGTTCATTTAAATTCGGGTTTTCTAAATTTTTTATTATTTTTTCATTACCTTTTAACCTCTTTATACTCCCCTTGCCCCTGCAATCACCACACTGTTGCCCATGTCCTTGAGTCCTTTTTGCTCTATTCCTCTACCACCTAACCTCCCTCCCTCAATTGCTGCCATCCTGCTATCTATGACTCTATCTGTGTTTTGCTTGTTAGTTTATTTTGTTTATTAGATTCCACATATAAGTGAAATCATATGGCGTTTGCCTTTCTCTGACTGGCTTACTTCACTTAACGTAATGTTTTCCAGGCCCATCTATGCTGTCACAAAGGGTAAAATTTTCTTCTTTTTTATGACAAGTAGTATTCCATGGTGTAAATGTCCCAGAGTTGTTTTATCCACTCATCTACGGATAGACACTTGGGCTGCTTCCATATCTTGGCAATTGTATATAACTTTGCAATGAACATAGAGGCACTTATGTTCTCTTGAATTCATGTTTTGGGTTCCTTTAGGTACATTCCCAGAAGTGGAATCGCTGGGTCAAAAGGCAGATCCATTTTTAATTTTTTGAGGTAACTCCATACTACTTTCCACAGTGGATGAACCTATCTGCATTCCCACCAAGAGTGCAGAGGATTCCCTTTTCTCCACATCTTCACCAGCAGTTGTTTGTTGATTTATTGACGATGGCCATTCTGAGAGGTTTGAAGTGATATCTCACTGTGGTTTTAATTTGCATTTCTTTGATGATTAGTGATGTTGAGCATCTTTTTATATGTCTATTGGCCACGTATATATCCTCTTTGTAGAACTGTCTATTCAGGTCATTTGCCCATTTTTTAATTGTATTGTTTGTTTTTTGTTCTTGAGTTGTGTAAGTTATTAATAAATTTTGGATATTAACATTTTATCAGATGTATTTGTGAATGTTCTTCCATTCTGTGGGTTGTCTTTTTATTTTGTTGATGGTCTCCTTTTCTGAGCAAAAACTTTTTAGTTTGATGTAGACTCATTCATTTATTTTTCCTTTTATTTCACTTGCTTGTTTTTTTTTTTACTTTTTTTCTTCATTCTTTTTTTTAATCATGTTTACTCGATTACAGTTGTCTCAATTTTTCCCCCTTTGCCCTCCTCCACCCATCCCACTCTGCGCCCCGCACCCGCAGTAAATTCCCACTCTGTTGTCCATGTCCATGGGTCATTCATGCATGTACTATGTCTAGTCCTTTCTCCTTACCACCATTTTCTTCCTTCCCCGTCCCCACTGGTCACTTTGAGTACACTCCATGTTTTCTCGCCTGTGGTTTATTTTGTTCATTAGTTTATTTTGTTGAATAGATTCCACTTATAGGTGAGATCATAATGTCTTTCACCAACTGGTTTATTTCACTCAGCATAATATTCTCCAGTTCCATCCATGTTGTCACAAACGGTAGGAGTTCTTCCTTTCTTTTCTTTTATAAATGCAGATTGATTTTATTAATTTTTTAAATATCAAGATGCATTATAAAAATATTAAAAAATTTAAATCCAACTCAACCTAATAATTGATTTTGGAAAAAACATCGGGATAGAAAGTCAACATTTAGAAATCGAAGGCACTTTTGTACACCAATAGTGAAATATAAGAATCAGAAATCAGGAAAACAACTCCTCTTTGCTATAGCAACAAGAAAAATAAAGTACCTAGGAATAAACTTAACCAAAGAGGTAAAAGACCTATTCGCGTAAAATTATAGAACACTGAAGAAAGAAATTAAGGAAGACACAAATAAATGGAAGCATATACCGTGTTCATGTTTTGGAAGAATCAACATCATCAAATGTCTACACTACCCAAAGCAATTTATAGATTCAATGCAATTCCTATTAAAATACGAATGACGTGTTTCACAAGACATAGGACAAACATTTCAAATATTTATATGGAACCATAAAAGACCCCAAATAGCCGTAGCAATTTTGAGAAAGAAAAACAAACTAAGAGGGATTACAATACTGAACATCAAACTATACTACAAGGCCACTGTAATCAAAAGAGTCTGGTACTGGCATAAGAACACACGCTTAGATCAATGGAACAGAATAGAGAGCCCAGAAATAAACCCATGACTCCATGGTCAATCAATATTTGACAAGGGGGCAGGAGCATAAAATGGAATAAAAAAAGTCTCTTCAATATATTGTTTTGGGAGAGCTGGACAACAACATGCAAAAAATTGAAATTCAACACCCATCTTAAAATATACACAAAAGTAAACTCAAGATGGATAAAAGACTTAAATATAAGTCTTAAATATAGGACACCATAAAAGTCCTAGAGGAGAACATAGGCGGGAAACTCTCATATATCCCATGCAGCAATATTTTCACTAATATGTACCCTAGAGCAAGGAATGTAAAGGAAAAAATAAACAAATAGGACTTCATTAAAATAAGAAGCTTTTGCATGGCCAAAGAAAATATCAGCAAAATGAAAAGGGAACCAACCGAAAGGGAAAATATTTGCCGATGATACCTCAGACAGGGGTTTGATCTCCAAAATATATAAAGAACTCACACGACTCCACTCCAGGACAAAAAACAACCCAATTAAAAAATAGATAAAGGGCCTGAACAGACATTTCTCTAAGGAGGATATACACAGAGCACAGAGACATATGAAAGGATGTTCATCATCACTAGCCACCAGAGAAATGCAAATTAAATCCACAATGAGATATCACTTCACAGTGGTCACAGTGGCCAACATAAACACATCAACAAACAACAAATGCTGGCGAGGCTGTGGAGAGAAGAAACTCTAGTAGATGTTGGTGGGCATGCAGACCGGTGTAGCTAGCCACTGTGTAAAACAGTTTGGAATTTACTCAAAAACAAAGAATGGAACAGCCTTTTGACCCACTGATTCCATTGCTAGGATAATACCCCAAGAATCCCAAAATGCCAATTCAAAAGAACCTATGAACCCCAATGTTCATAGCAGCACAATTTACAATAGCCAAGTGTTGGAAGCAACCTAAATGCCCATAAGTTAATAAGTGGATCAAAAAAACATGGTACATTTACACAATGGAATACTACGCAGCAGAAAGAAAAAAGGAACTACTACCCTTTGTGATAGTGTGGATGGAACTAGAAAGCATTATGCTAAGTGATATAAGCCAGGCAGTGAAAGACAAATACCATAAGATCTCACCTATAAGTGGAACCTAATCAGCAAAACAAACAAGCAAGGAAAATATAACCAGCAACATTGAAAGAAAAAGGAAACCAACAGAGTCAAGAGGGAAGGAGAGGGGGTAGGGAAAGGGAAGGGAACGGTTAAATCAAGGAACATGTATAAAAGGCCCAAGGACAAAGTCAAAGTGTGGAAGGATTGAGGGAGGAAGGTGGGGGAGGGGGCAAGGGAAAGTGGTGGCGGGTAAATGGAGACAAATGTATTGGAACAATAAAAGAAAAAGGTCTCAGCAATTAAAACATCATTACACCAGCACAGAAATAATCAAGTAGATCAATGAATAAAAATGAGCATTCTAGAAACAAATGCATATATCTGTCTAACAACATAATATATGTTTAAATTGATATTTCAAATCAATGGGGAAAATAAGGCTTATTCAACCAGTAAAGTGTATGGACCAACATCAGTACTCATTAACTCAAGGGCATTCTTAGCAAAGTAAGTTTTGTAGGATTTAATGTATTCCTTTTCCAGGCCTAATTCTCCCCAGGAACTGCTCTATCAAGTTCAGGGCTGTACCTGCCTTAAGATTTTTTCACTGTTTGGTTAGGTGGCTGGGTGGAGCAGCCAAGAGATAAGGAGACTTCTTTCAGATAGAATGAAGACTCTGGCTGAGACAAGGCTGAGGGCTGAGGGTCTTTTGCCCTTTTTCTGTTTCCCCCAACTCCTTCCCTGATGGTCCCCCATGTGACTGTGCTTGTCAGGTTGCCCCTGCCATTGAGGGGTCTTACCCATCATTGACTAACCATCTATCCTCTAGGGCCAAGAGGGTGATGTGAAGCGCAGCCCCTGCCAGGGGGACAGGTTTTGTCTCCTCAGTGGCCTATTTTCTCAAGACCTCCTTGGTTAGCTCCAGCCTTGGGGCGCTCTTGCCTGTCAACAAAGCTCCAGTTCCTGAAACCAGGCAGGATGGTTCCCAACAAGTCCAACTATGCTGAGTGTGTTTATCATAAATGGATGCTGTACCTTATCAAATGCTTTTTCAGCATATATTGAT
Organism: Pteronotus mesoamericanus; assembly: GCF_021234165.1. NCBI lineage: Eukaryota > Metazoa > Chordata > Mammalia > Chiroptera > Mormoopidae > Pteronotus > Pteronotus mesoamericanus. Next base: position 3,848,933 of record NW_026555109.1, read on the forward strand.
ATGATGATTTGGTTTTGGTCTTTCCTTTTGTTTATGTGATGTATTACATTTATTAATTTGGGAATATTGAAACATCATTGCATCTCTGGGATAAATCCTACTTGATCATGGTGGATTATCTTTTTAATGTATTGCTGGATGCAGTTTGCCAATACTTTGTTGAGGATTTTAGCATCTATGTTCATCAGTGATATTGGTATGTAGTTTCCTTTTGTTGTTGTGTCTTGATCTGGTTTTGGGATTGGGACAATACTAGCCTCATAAAAAGAGTTTGGGAGTTGTCATTCTTGTATTTTTTGGAATAGTCTGTGAAGAATAGAGGTTAGGTTGTCCTTAAATATTTTGTAAAATTCTCCTGTGAAACCGTCCAGTCCAGGGCTTTTGTGTGCCAGGAGTTTTTTGATTACTACTTTGATTTCACCAGCTCTTATTGGTCTGTTCAGTTTTCTGTTTCTTCTTCATTTAGTGCTGGAAGGTTATATTTTTCTAGAAATTTGTGCATTTCATCAGGGTTTTCAAATTTCTTGGCATATAATTGTTCATAGTAATTTCTTACAATCCTTTGTATTTCTGTGGTATCAGTTGTTATTTCTTTTTCATTTCTGATAGTATTTATTTGGGTCCTTTCCCTTTTTTTCTTGATGAGTCTCCTTAAAGGCTTGTAAATTTTGCTTATCTTTTCAAAGAATCAGCTCCTGGATTGGTTGATCCTTTGAATTGTTACTTTAGTCTCCATGTCATTCAGTTCTGCTGTGACCTTAATTATTTCCTTTCTTCCACTTGCTCTGTGCTTTGTTTGTTGTTATTTCTCCAGTTCTTGAAGATGTAGGGTTAGGTCATTTATTTGAAATATTTCTACCTTTTTAAGGTAGGCCTGTGTTTCTATGAACTTCCCTCTCAGGACTGCCTTCACTGTGTCCCTTAGGTTTTGGACTGCTGTGTGTTCATTTTCATTTGTTTCCAGAAATTTTTTCATTTATTTTTTGATGTCATTATTGACCCATTCATTGTTTAATATCATGCTATTCAGTCTCCATAAATTTGAATGTTTTGAATTTTTCCCTTAAGGTTGGTTCCTAATTTCGAGCCCTTGTGGTCCAAGAAAATGCTTGTAATGATTTTATTTTCCTGAATTTGTTGAGGCTTGTTTTGTGTCCTATTATGTGGTCTACCTTTGAAAATATTTCATGTGCATTTGAAAAGAATGTGTATTTTGCTTCATTGGGATAAAAGGTTCTATATAAGTCAGTTAAGTCCATTTGATCTAATGCGTAGCTCAGCTCCTCAATATCCTTGTAGATGTTTTGTTTGGAAGATCTGTCGTTGTGGGTTGTTAAAATCCCCTTCTATCAGTGTGCTGCTGTCTATATCTTTCTTGAAGTTCTTCAAGATTTTCCGTATATATTTTGGTGCTCCTTTGTTGGGTGTATAGATGCTTACAGTATTTATGTCTTCTTGATGGATACTCCTTTTGAGTATTATGAAGTGTCCTGGGTCTCTTTTTATAGCCTTTGTTTTGAAGTCTATTTTGTCTGGTATAAGTATTGCTTTTTTTCCCTGTCCATTTGCTTGGAACATTTTTTTTCATCCCTTTACTTTCAGTCTGTGTAGGTCCTTTGTGTTGAGGTGGGTCTCTTGTAGGCAGCACGTGTGTGTCATGTTTTCTTATCCATTCAGCTACCCTATGTCTTTTGACTGGGGCATTCAATCCATTCACATTTAAAGTTATTATTGATAGATACAGATACAATTTTTCCCTTTGTACCTTTGAATGGGACCCTCTGTGCTTCTTGGACTTGCATGAATTTTTTCTCTCCTTCAATTAGGGAAGTTTTTCATCATTAATTTTTCAAACATGTTCTCTATCCCTTGCTCCTCTTCTCCTTCTGCTATCCCTATTACATGGATATTATTACGTTTTAGGTTGTCCTGTGTTTCCCTTAATGCCTCTTCATTCCCTTTGAGTCTTTTTTCCTTTTTCTTGCTCTTTCTGGGAGTTTTTTTCTACCTTGTCCTCCAGCTCGCTGATTCGATCCTCTGTTTTATCTAGTCTGCTTTTGATTCTTTCTACTGTGTTTTTCAATTCAGAAATTGTATTCTTCATTTCCTCTTGTCTCTTATTGATAGTTTCTATGTCCATTTTCATGATGATGTAGTTTGCTGTAAGTTCCACATAGTTTCCCTGTAGGTTTTTTTTTTGTAATTTTCTCTGGGCTCGCTGATCCTGTTGAGCTTCCTTAGAACCATTGTTTTGAACTCAATATCTGATAGTTTACTTGCCTCTAATTCATTTAGTTCTATTTGCGGGGATTCCTCTTTTCCCCTCAATTGGGGGATGTTTCTTTGTCTTCCCATTATTTGAGAGAGTTTTCTTTTCTGCTTCTGCTTCTTAAATTGCTCTGTCTTGACTGTCAGATTTTGTGGTGTGAACTTCTATGGTAGGTGACTTCATTTTTTTTCTTTCTAAATCTGTTTCCGATGATATCAGCTATTGACTCCTTAAGGTCAGCTGTCTGACCTTAGGCAGTGTTTTTGAGACTTCCTGGAATCTACTCTCTGTGGCTGTCTTCTTCAGTTGTTATACTAGTTACTCTGCACTCAGCAGTCAATTTGGGGCACCACAGGGTAAACCAGAGTCCTTCCTGTGGGTGGGGTTATTGTGTCCATTCCCGCTGTTTCCACTCAGGGGGAGTGGTCTGCCTGAGCCAGATGGATACTGTAGTATGGGAGAGGAGTCTGCACCAGTACCCCTCCAGCTACTCCCTCAGTTTTCTCCAAAGCCTCCGTCTCCAGACTCTCCTCAAGCACCTCTAGAGAATCTGCACCCCCTTTATCCAGGGATCTACTATCTGTGACTGCTGCTCTGTACTCAGCAGTCAGGCTTCTATACCACGTGGCCAGGGCAGAGTCTTATGGGGGTGGGGCTATTGTGTCTTCTCATGCTGCTGCTGCTCAGGGGGAGTTGTCTGTCTGAGCAAGATGGCTGGTGCCATATGTGGGAGGAGTTAGCACTTGGATCCTGCCAGCTTCTCTCTCAGTTCTCTCCCCAAAGCCTCCTTCCCCAGTCTCTCCCTAGGCAGCTCCAGGCCACTCCACTGCCCCCTTTACCAGAACTCAGGGTAAGTAGCTGTCAATAAAAATTTATGTGTTGGCCCTTTAAAAGGCTCTTTGCATCTCCAGCCACCTGTTTCTCGAAGAAAGCAACCTGCCACTTTTCACAGCTGGCTGTTATCTGTGTACTTTTTGAGCTCTGGTGCTGTAGGCTGCTTATGGTTTAGAACCCCCTCTTCTGAGGGGGATTCAATTGGCAGTTTCAATATCCATCTGGTGCTGCTGCCCAGGGGCACCCCACCTGCCTTCTAGGGTCTCTATTGCACTCCTTACCAGTTAGGTTTTGCTAAAGAAATTCCTCTGTCTGCCCAAGGTTTTAAGTATCTTCTCTTGCTATTGTTCAGGTGTTTTCCAGGTGATTTCTGCACAATTTATTTATAATTCCAGATTGGTTCTGTGATGAGGTCAGTTTGACTTCAATTCACTCCTCTTCAATCTTAAAGTCCCTCAGAGGTAGTTATTTTGTTCACATTTTTAACACATCTAAAATCAAATCAATATCAGTTGATGGATTCTTGAAATGTCTATTGGCCAGGCCGTCATGATGATGCTCAGAGATCCAAAGCTCTAATCTTGAAACTTGCTAAAGTAGTGCCAGAGTATTGAAATAAAATCCCAGAGACACTAGCAGAGCAATCTTGGAACCAAAGGGGTGAGGTGGCCAGATGTGGATCATGGTGATTTAGATGAGTTTAGCAAAATTCCAGCAACTGAACCCAAAATTTGGCTAGCTTTATAAATATGCTAATAACTCAGCTCAAAAGGGGTTTGAACCTTTTATAGATTGTTTTAAGTAAAACTGAATCAACAACTACTGACACAGAGAATTATGTAGTTTGAAAAAACATAGACACAGAACTCTAAGTGGGATAGTGAATATTATATTATGCAAAAAAGTTTTAGGAATGTCTTAACCAACTTATTTCCCATATGTTTACCTTTTTTTTATAGAATAGAAATATGATAAAAATAAATGTACTTTTAAATAAGCCTTAAATATATCTTTCAATATGTAGGAAACATGAAATCTAATTGATAAAAACATATGTTGTAGTTTAGTTGGTCACATTTTTTCTTTGTGGCATATAAAATGATGGTGAGTCCTACAATGAAATCCATCTTGTATTTAATGAAATACGGCATAAAAAGTGACTGACATGATAGGTTTACAATAAAAATGAGAGGATCAATTTTTCAGTTATTTGTTACTGAACATATCTTTTTAAAAGCTTAGGTATTTAAGTTTTTGCAGCAAATCTTTGGAAGAGTTAACACAATAAGAATACAAATATAAAAGTAAAATCATTTAATTAATATCTTCTTATTCCATTTTATAGTTTTATTATTAACTGAAAAAAGTATACTTTCTCTCTTTCTATCCACAATTATGCCCAAACAATTGTAAATAGTCCTAGGAAGAGAGTGAATTTTTAAAAATGGCAATTATGCATGGCCAGTGTGGCTTAGTTGTTTGGGCTTCATCCTGCAAACCAAAAGGTTGCAGATTTGATTCCCAATCGGGGTGCATACTTGGTTTGCAGGTTCAGTCCCTGGTTGGGGGTAATCGATGTTTCTCTCCCTCCCTTTCTTTCTTCTTTCCCCTTTTTCTAAAATAAATAAGCATGTCCTTGGTGAGGATAAAAAATACGATGCTTATGAAACAATGAACTCTATTTTCTCACTTTTGTTTATTACCTTTTCAGTATACCAGGAACTATTAAAGACACTTAGATTTCTAATAATTGCTGAATATGAAGCTCCTTTTAACTTTCCCAAAATAACTGATTTAGGAACATAATTAACTAAAGAAGCAGATTTTTTGACTATTTTAACCAGAGCTGGAAAGGAAAGTGTAATTTCTGATGTTTTGGTGGTCAAGAGGGAAGCAGAAGGTAAAAGAAGTGATAATCAACCAAGTTACTCACCGACAAGATTACAAACAGGTGTCTTTTCAAAAACTGACTGTATTATTTCAGTTCTTAATCAGCTACACAGTTACTCTTCTTTTTGGTTATTGGCCTCATTTAGCTCTCTCATTTTTCTTGAGGAAGTTTAATTAATATCAGTACTTTATCTAGATTGATTAACAGACATATCAAATGAAATGATGTTCTATGAGATGGACTTTCTTCATTGTTCATGCAAGAAAGTTTTGCTGACAATTTTCATCATAAAAAAGAGAATGTTTACAACAAGTAGTCCAATCAAATTGCATCAAATTTGTATATCTTTTATACTTATAGTTTCAGTTTTACAAGTTGCATATTACTGTGAGAAAATGCTCAGCTCTGATATGGGCTCTTATATCACTATTATTATTCTTTTTTTAAAACTTGTTGTTCAGTTACAGCTGTCCCGATTTTTTCCCCATTGTTCACTCCTACCCCTTCTTCCCCATCCCCACAGTCAATCTCCCCTATTGTCCATACCCTTGAGTCCTTTATTCATGTTCCTTTGCCTTCCCCTTCCCCTTATTTTCCCCATTATCCTTCTCCCCCCACCCCCTGGTCACTATCAATTTGTTTTTATTTCCATGTCTCTAGTTCTATTTTTTCTCATTTGTTTGTTTTGTTGATTAGGTTTTACTTAGAGGTGAGATCATATGGTATTTGCCATTCACCACCTGGCTTATTTCACTTAGCATAATGTTCTACAGTTTCAACCAAGCTGTTGTGAAGGGTAGGAGTTTATTCTTTCTTTCTGCTGTATAGTATTCTATTGTGTAAATGTACCATAGTTTTTTGATTCACTCATTTACTGATGGGGACTTAACTGTTTCCAGCACTTGGCTATTGTAAATAACGCTGCTATGAGCATTGGGGTGCATAGGTTCTTTTGAACCTATTCAGGATTCTTAGGGTAGAGCCCCAGCAGTGGGATTGCTGGATTGAAAGGCAGTTCCATTTTTAGTTTTTTGGGGAAATTCTATACTGTTTTCCACAGTGGCTGCACCAATCTGCATTCCCACCAACTAGGGTTCCCTTTTCTCTACAACCTCACCAGCACGTGTTTGTTGATGTACTAATGACAGCCATTCTGACTGGTGTAAAGTGGTCTCTCATTGTGGTTTTAATTTACATTTCTCTGATGACTAGTGATGATAAGTATCCTTTCATATGTCTCTGAGTCCTGTTTAGGTCCTCCTTGGATAAGTGTCTGTTCAGGTCCTCTGTCCATTTTTTAATTGGATTGTTTGTCTTTCTGGAGTGGAGTCATGTGAGTTCTTTATATATTTTGGAGATCAAACCCTTGTCCGAGGTATAATTGGCAAATATGTTTTCCCATGTGGTTGGTTCCCTTTCCATTTTGTTGATGTTTTCTTTAGCCATGTGGAAACTTTTTATTTTGATGTAGTCCTATTCGTTTATTCTTCCCTTTTTATCCCCTGCCCGAGGGGATATAGTGATGAAAATATTGCTGTGTGGGATATCTGAAATTTTCCTGCCTATGTTTTCCCCTAGGACTTTGATGGTGTCATGACTTATACTGAAGTCTTTTATCCATCTTGAGTTTATTTTGATGTATGGTGTAAGTTGGTAGTCTAGTTTCATTCTTCTTTTTTTTTTGCATGTATTTATCCAGATCTCCAAGCACCATTAATTGAAAAAGCTACCTTTATTCTTATCATTCTTATCAGTGTCTAAGTCAACATTTTCAGGATAAGGCTTCTGACTCAGGTATTAGCACATAACTTTTCATGCATCTCTTTTCACCTAGATAACCTTTCTTTAGTCTGTTTCCTCCCTTCTGATTTATAGAGAATGGATCCTAGTCATATTAGAATAAGAGTGAAAATAATGGAAATAGCAATATGAATACAATTTTAAAACTGGATAGTGTATTGTATACACTGAACAAAAAGCCTGAATAGTTCTACCATGAAGAGGAAGCTAAATGCTTACAGAGTGCATCTTCATAGACTAGCCTGTGTAGTGGGAGAGGCCTCAGCACAGAGTTCAAATAAAAATGCACATGAATAAATTATTTTTTAACTTCTAAATACACATATGCAATATAACTCTATAAATGCCCATTACCAGAAAATTAATTACTAGTGTTCACCATTTCCTCCCTAAAATCTGTGCAAATATAAACATGAATTTCTATTTCCACCTTTATTACAGGAACATTTTGTACAAATATTTTCTTAAAGAAAATATAAATAAAAGAATTAAAATTGGAGAAAACTAAAGTTCCTTTCACCATGCCATTTTGGAAACTAAAATTCAGCAGGTTAAGGAATCAAGCCAAGATAAGGCAGCTATGGGATGACAGAGTCAGCATTAGAAACTCTTGTGTGAACAAATAGTTCAGTGTTCTCTCCACTTGTGTGTTTCTGATTATATCCCCAGTTTTTATTAACTGATTAACAGCTGAGCATCATTTTAGGAGTTAAGAGTCTATCAGTTAGGGGAAAATAACATTGAAATGACAAATCTCTTTTCCCCTGAAGTCAATGTAAACAACTTCTGGATTTTTTTCCAGAAATTTCCCTTCAGTGTCAACTAGAACTGCAAAAATATTCAGGAGATGAAAGATTATATCTTATCCCAGAGGTTCCTAATATTTCCAGGTGTTTTTACTATGTGGGAGAAAAAAAATGCCTTTTGGTTCTGCCCTAATGTCTGGAAAAGCTGTTAGCTAAACACCTTTTTGTTCCACAGCCCTGGCTCAGCTGAAAAGTTCTTTTTCTTGGAAATTTAAAATTATTTTTATTGCTGCCTGAGAATATTTAGCCTTCCTGAAAGCTATGGTGTACCTTTTACTATTTGAAAACCTGGAAGCCTTCTTTTAGCAAAAAATATTATCCAAGTGTGTTTTGAGTGAAATGGAGTTTTTTTTTTTACTTCAAACTTGACTCAGTTTTTGAGCAATTGGTGTGCCACACATATAGAATGAGTTTAGTAAGAGCTGCTATTTATCTGACTCTTGATTAGCTATCTTGTTTTTTCATGACAAATATAATTTTTCTTGATGGTTTTTATATTTTAATTGCCTAAATTCATCTGGTAACAGTGTGTTAATTTTTTCCTTCCATTTTACCTGAAATACAGTCCTTTAGTGCAAATTGTTGAATTTTATCAAACTATGAAACTTTTAGAAGTCGCTCATCCATTTATTTATTCATTCATTCACTCACTCATTCTCTAAGCAAATATTTGTTGAGATTCTACTCTGTGCCAGGTACTAGAGTTACAACAAAATACAAGAGAGCAATGGCCCCTGAGCTCATGACACTTGAATTTAAATGGGGAATTGTTGGTTATACACAGTAGGTAAATAAATGGAAAAGCATAATATTAGATGCTGAAAAAGGCTGCAAAGAAAATAAAACAGAATAAAGGGTGCTTGGTCAGAAGAGCAGCTTCAGTGAGGGCAAAAAAGGAAGGAAACATGGAAGGAAGGAAAGGAGGAAAGAAAAAGAAAGAAAAAAGGAGAAAGAGAAAATACTTATATACATACTCCTAAACAATAAATATATAACACAAATAATTCTAAAAACTTCTTCTCTAGCCTCACACCTCACACATGTTGTTGCCTTTAATTTTTGAGTCTTTCTTGTTTTGCTGACATGAAGCACAATGATGAAACAATCCAATTCTTTAGCGTCCATATAGGAGGAGATATAAGGATATCAGTACTATTGCAAGTGGAAATGAAAGAACTGTCTTGGATAAGAGTGATCAGCTTTAGTGGAGGCTGTTCCTTACACACAAGACAGTTCCTGTTGCGGGGTGCTGCTGTGAGGTATCTGTCATCAGATAGGGGATGTGTGCATGAGCCCTGGTGAGAGGATCTGGGTAGAGGATGCACTATGGAGACAGAGGCCAAACATTAAGTGTCTTGTATGAAATGGTAGAAGACTTGATCTTTATGCTATAAACAAAGAAAAGGTATTAAAATATTTTAATAGGGAATGGTTGTGATGAAATTTGTATGTGAGATCAAATAGAGAGCAGAGTAAGGGTAGATGCAAAAGGATGAGAATCTAGTGAGGCCAGTTGAGAGGCTATGACAATGGTGTACAAAATAAAAGTAAAAGTAAAGATGTTTTAGTAGGAGGCTAAATTACTAAGAAGCAGAATCAACATGATTCAGAGATTTACTGGATAAACCAGGTGAATTGTAGAGAGGAACCAAAAATAGCTCTCAAAATTATGACTATAAAAAGTAAGTAAAAATTATATAATTAATAAAATTTGGGAATATAGAAAAAGGATTGGTGTTATTTAGATTCATGTTGTATCTGCATGAAGTCAGGAGGATACTAAAGTTTACAAATGCCATCTCACAGTGATCCAGAATCTACTGTATAACCTAAATTCTTTGTTGATTCATAGATCTATTAGTCAAGTAGTGTATCATTTCCAATTAATTTATTCATACCAGAAATATGTATTGAGTATATAATATGTACTGGGCATTATTGTAGGTATTGGCAGAAAAGGTGTGAAAGTTTAAGCTTTACCTGGTAAACTAAGACTATTGAGACAACCGATGTGATCTTTCATAGCATCTTTGTGAACACGATGTAGATAGAAGTTGATTGCAGACAACTCAGGACACTGGTAAATAGTTGCATTGCTTATTCAGTGTGTGCCGATTAAGGGGTTGTTATTGTCTTTAAGAAAGTTCTCACCTACGCTTGGTCCTCAGGCTAATTTTTTTCAACTACATTGTGAATTATTTGGATACATATGGAGGAAATATATTCATCATAATTATTCTTTGAAGACTGAGAGAAATGTGGAAACAGTATACGTAATAATTTTGACTATCAGGATAAAAGAGCTAAACCTAGATCAAATTAAACAAAGATTTACAAAAATAACAACTGGTATTTGGTGGAAAATACACATGTGAAAGCCCACTGTTGGAGTAATAAGACAGTCAAAAAGTAAATTTGATCATTAGTTAATTAGTAGAAATATAGTATATGAACTGAGTGTTGAAAGTACCAACCTGTGATTTAGACCCGGGCAATAGGAAGCTCCTCAGTCCCTCCCCTCTCTTTAAAATATACATTCTGCCCACCATTTATCACATCTTGATGGTGTATATGACTGAACCTACTAAAGGCTTCTATATAAACTTTTAAGCTTTTGGTGGGTGGGTGTGAAGATGTACTCATCTTGTGGTGATTATGCAGAACAAGACTCAATCATTTTATTAAATCTGCCACCTACACATTTGGAGTGGTGTGACTCTTTCTTTGGACTCTCCTTGCCCTCCATGTAAAGGAGCCAGTTTACAAAACAAACAAACAAAAAATTCCACACACATTAGACAACCTCTACTTTATAGTCTCAGTTGTGCTTGTTATACTTTACAGAAGCATCCATATCAGAGAAAATGAAACTCTCAGGAAATGAGAGTATTGAAAACTTGAAATTGCAAGACACAAGGAAGAAGTGATAGAAATGAGAAAGTTTATTTTGAGAACTGTAGAATCATTTGGGGAGTATAATGGGACTGAGACACATGCATATTATAACTTAAAATATTTTCATTAAGACTATGGAGTAGATCCAAAACCAAAGGATGAAAGTTTCAGAGCTACTCTTAGAAAGAGTTATGTTCCTCCGAATGTTTTCTTAATGAATCTATCTAATCATTTGGCAGTTGCATTGTATATTGTCAACAAATTTAGTTTTGGATTAGATGTTCTTTTATTTAATTTTATGTACTTTTTATTTATTTATTTTTTTTTAGAGAAAGAGAAACATCATTTGTTGTTTCATTTATTTATGCATTCATTGGTGATTCTTGTATGTGCTCTGACCAGGGATCAAACCTGTAACCTTCGCATATAAGGATAACTCTCTAACCAATTAAGCTACCCAGCCAGGGTAGATTAGATGACCTTAAAAAAAAAATTCCTTGAATCCTGATATTCTGTGATTTTGTGACCTGAGGAGTCAAGGACTACATTCAAAGAATAAGATGTTTTCAATTTCTTTGAGTTTGGTTTCACATGTGAGGGGTCCTCCCAGGCCCCCTCCACTGTGTATCCACCCTGCTGCCTTTTCCCCAGAGCTGTCACAGGAACTTCAGTGTCAGTGAGGAACTCAGCACCTTCCACTCAGCAACTGAGCTCTACATCTGCTTTCACTAGAATGTGTGTTCTTGAGGTTTCTGAAAACTAGGAGATGGGAGATCATAGGTATTCCAAGGCATTTAGTACTTTGGCAGAAAAAACAAAAACACAAATAAAAAGTTCGCTAAAAGGAGATATTTTTAAGTTAGTCTTTTTATTTTGAAAGAGTTTTTGTGGATCCAAGGCTTTCTACTGAGTCAGTTACAATAAAACTATTTTAACTTACTGGGAATATTATTTCTGAGTCACAGTAATATAATGATATGAAAATTTAAATGCTTTCAGTCACCAGTACATACAATCTTTACTTCACAGCAGTACATTCTTTAAAAAAAAATTTACCCAAGAATATCAATGATATGATTATTGAATTTTAGAGAGAGAGGAAGAGAGAGAGAGAGAATGAGAAACATTGATTGGGTGCCTCCCCTATGTGCCCCTCTTGGGGATTGAAACTGCAGCCTTTTGATGTATGGGACCCACCCATAGACCAACCAACTGAGCCATCTGGCCAGAGACACAGTGGCACACTCTTAATGATAATATTCCTCATTGCACACTGCGCAGTATGAAATTACCACAAGTTAAAAAAATTATTTTGATTCATGAAAGAAATATTCAAACATCAGGTCCCAGTTTTACAACAATTCTTTTTTTCCCCTCAGAAAATATGTAAAAATAAGTAATATGTGACTCATTTATTAGAAGCTTAATGTTTTCAGTGCAAATTCCTAGTGAGGCTTTGTAAATGTTTCTTTCATTCTACTATTCCCATATTCTCTGACTCACCAAGGTCTGTAGACATTTGCAGGAGAGCCTGTTCCTATGTTCTCATAGTGTTACATGTGTCTAGGAACAAATATAATGTCAGAACTTGAACTATGAGTTACTGCATCACCCTTAGATCCAGGCATTGGTGGCCTCAAACCCTCAGCTCTGAGCTTTTCAAGGTTTTTCCAATTATGATGTACAAATAGGTTTCTCAGGATATTGTTAAAATGCACCTTATGATTCAGTAGGTCTTGGGTTGGGAACTGAGTGCTTGCATTTCTAATAAGTTCCCAGGTGCTGCTGCTGCTGCTGCTCCTGCTGCTGCTGGTTACAGATCCCACTTTGAGTATGACTGGTTTAGTGACTCCCTCTGTTTTTCCTCCAGTAACACCCTTTCCCCACAAGATGAATAGTTCATGTAATCCATAGAACCTGCCAAGCAAGAGCCTATGTTACTCCTAAACAAGAACTCCAAGAATTTCCTCCCCAGACCCCTTTTTGGCCTATGCACATGTCTCCCATATGATAAATCCAGCCTGGTCCTGAGTATTGACAAAGGGCCAGTCATTTGGAGGACACTTATCTGTGTGGGCTGGGGTATGCTCCAGGCAGAGCCCCTTCTGGTGCAGATGGAGACTAAGGAAACGAGAGGAAAGGAGTGGGTTCTGTTCAGAGGACTTTCATTAGCCTTCTTATTCCAGCAGGCAAATGTTGGAGGTGGTCTTTTGTATCTATTGATATAAATGACCGGGAGAAATTCCGTCCTGGTATAGTTTATTCCTGATTTTAAGGTCATAGAATCACAGCATGGATGGTTCTATTCATGAGGAAACATTCCATCTAAAGTGCTTTTTTTTAGAGGAAAGGAAAAATGTTTTCCTTTAACCCTCCCAGACAGTTTTCCCAAATGACCAACAATGTAGCAAACAGTGTGTAGCATTTCCACAGATTTTAGCTGAAACTACATTTTAACTTCCTGTGTGATTTTGAGCAAGTCAGTTACTTTTGTACAAGAGGGTTATTCTTTGCCCTCAGTTTCTTGATCTTTAAAATGGAAATATGAATGCTTCCCCACTCTCTTTTACCTCTTGCCTATTTACCCGCAACTGCTTCTATTTATCCTTCAGCCATTAGCTCAAATACCACCATATTGATTAAATCAGGTGCCTCTAGCTAATCTGGAAGTAACTGCATTCATTTTTTATTGCATTTGTCCTTTGTCCTTTTTTTATTTGTGTTTTTGTTTTGATTAAAGTCTACTAACCAACTGGATTCCAAGAGGAGGGATCATGTCTCCTTATTTTGCTGTTGTGTCCTCTCTGTCTGGCACAGAGCCTGGTAACTAATAGATGCTAAATCCATGTATGCTAAGTGAGTAGACAAATGTGGGATTATTTTGACAATTAGAAATAAAATATACTGACTGACACATAGTAGGTGCTTAATAAATGACACTGATTAGTTTTCAGTACAACTGATATTGTAATTAGACATTTTATCTTGTTTCCATGTACTTGATTCATGAAAGAGAATGGGGTGAATTTGGGACAACCACAATTTGAACTTCCCAAGTCAAGAAAAAATGTGATGTGATGAGCTACTGGCTTGAACAGTTAGAATCTTGATATACTTTTTAAAGGCTTAAGAAATGAAAAACTCACAATTTAAAAGAAAGGGAAAAAGTACAAGAAAAAGTTTTGTTTGTCAATTTTGCTTGCCCCTCACAACTCCAAATAGTGCCTCTTAAAACTCATGTGGTGAATCACTCCTTATCGAAGGGTTCATGCTGACATGCTGACATTGTTAGCCCCCCCCACTTACCCTGACATTTTGGGGTTTATGTATCCCTTCAGTATCAGCCAGCCCAAATATTCCCCCGTCAAATATTTCTGAGGCCTCCAAACAGGACATTTCTTTTTAAATGTCAAAATAAACCATCTGCTTGCACAACTGTTTCTAATTATTTTCCTGCCTAGACTCTCCACTTGAGGGGTTTGGCACAAGCACCCCGCCCAGAGCGGTGGCGCTGCCCAAATCTTCTCAGGCAGCTCATCAAGGCACTTGCAGCTCCAGTAGAGCCCCGGACCTGAGTGCCTGAGTGTCTGTGAGTCCGTCTGCCCAGCCATCTGCTGGTGGCACCTCGCCCTCCTGTAGCCTCCCACTGTGAGCCCCACCTTGCAGAAGCTCCGCTGGCCTCCACAGCCTGGGAGCTCAGCATGTGTCCCACAGGCTTCAGGAACTTCTTGCTGCTGGCGTCATCCCTCCTCTTCGCAACGCTGTCAGCTGCTCCTCAAAGCTTCTCGCCATCCCTGAGGTAAGTTTGGTTTGTTATTCTTTAACACAGATCTGCCCTGCTTTGTGTGGCAGGGCTCAAGCTTGCAGGACGGTTGCCCTAAGCTAACAGCAGTTAATTAAGTTGGACCCAGGATAAACTGTTTCAACCTGTTTTCATTCCTTTCCTTATATCTGTGCTGTGTGTTGCTTCTCCTCTGTCCTTTTGCCTGTACTTCAGAAAAATAAAATCATTGAATAAAGAAATAATTTCCTCCTATTCCAAAAAATATCAGGAGGAATTTCTTTTATACATTTAAAAAAATGTATTGATGAGAGAGAGGGAGTGGGGCGGGGGGGGGGAAGAGAGAGAGAGAGAGAGAGAGAGAGAGAGAGAGAGAGAGAGAGAGAGAGAGACATTGTTTCACTTATTCATGCATTCATTGGTTGACACTTATATGTGCCCTGACTGGTCATTGAACCCACAACCTCGGCGTAGAGGCATGATGCTCTAACCAACTGAATGTATACCCTGTCAGGGCAGAAGAATTTCTGCCATGAGTTAAATGTAGTTCTAGCTATGTGTATCTATAAATTTTCATAGCCTATAAGGCTGAATTATTTTATGGGTCTGTATGACATTTTGTATTACATTCTGTAAGAGACTTTGAGGCACACTGAAAAGCTAAACTTTAAAAAGGTATAGTTTATAAGCACTGCTTAATGCAACTTAAAAAAGTATTATGCTCTGTTATCATAACATATACAACTGCTTCTATATATTCACCTCCTCTTTTGCATAAACTAACTGCCCCTCGCCATTAGATAATAATGGGACTTTTCAAAAAGGACTAACAAAGCAGCAAAGTGTCATATTTTGGATTAACTTGTATGTAATCTAATTGTGCATATAAGATTCAAGACAAACTTCCAAGGGCAGGGCTGGATCACCTCTCTCCAACTGGAAGGTCATTAGTTAGACATTTTGGGTCACAGTCATTTCTCAGGTGACAGCCTGAGGTAAGACAGCACCCCTAAAGGGACCTTGGCCCCTAGAGAAAGGTGGGGCCTCAGAGATTCTATGTCTCCATCTGGGAGGAAAGTGGGCTCCAAGCACTAGGAGCAGTGTCTGAGCTTGACTGTGGCCCTACTGTGGTTTGTCGCCCCATGCAGAAGCGGGTCAGGTGTCATGTGCAGGCTGTCCCAGGCAGAGTCAGAGCGCCGGTGCCGGGCTCCCGGACAGCCCCCAGGGGCCGCTCTGTGCCACGGCCGGGGCCGGTGCGACTGCGGGGTCTGCATCTGTCACGTGAATGAACCAGGAGTGTACTTCGGGCCTCTGTGTGAATGCCACGAGTGGGTGTGCGACACCTACGACGGGAGGACCTGTGCAGGTAAGGGAGGACGCTCTCTCCTCTCCGTGACGCACGGCCACCTGAGGAAGAAGGGAAACACTTTCTTCTGGGGTTTCTGCCATTTCCCCCAGGGAGAGAAAGGGACAGGCCTCTGCTCACTTGGTCATCAAGGAAGTTATTACCATCTGTGAAGGTATTCCTTTGCTAGTCAATTCCGGAATCATGTATTACAACACTTTCCTCCACCCCAAGGTTCAAACTTAAGTAGAAATAATATTTGTAATATTTATTCACTTAATTATAAATCTCACATATCTGTATTTTAGTTTCTTGTTACAGACTCAACTTCTCAACTTCCTTGCAAATAGATTTATTTTGCTGTGTTCCTCTACCCCCAAAATTAGTGATAATCATAATATTTGCAGAACATATTGCAGAATATTTGCAAGCCTGTGTTTTATTTTTACTAAGGTAATACAGGGACATAGTTTCCTAAATTCCAGGGGACAGATTGTGTCTCTGATTTGTCCTCTTATATTTAGGATATAGTTCACAGATATAAATGCATATCAAGAACTGTGATAAGAAAAAAATAAGTAGGTCCCTATTTACTTAGGAGCAATTGCTTTTGCATTGTTTTAGCAGCTTGAAATCTTTAGCTTCAGTAAAACTTGGTATTTTGTAAGGGTGGAGCAAAAATAAATTCATTACCTTGCACATTTTTAAGGAGTGATTTGGGCCCTGATTTTGGAAAGGGTCAAGGTATTTCTTCATAGAGAACAACTCTGACCTGTACCAGTTTCACCTAAATATGCCATTTACTTAAGGCCAAGAACCTCAATCAGGTCATTGTAAGTGATACAGGCGCTCTGTTAGTAAAAGGACAACACAGTGCATTCCAGCCAGGATTTGGCATATTTGCAGGAAAAAAAACACAACTTATTTACCCACAATGTAGCTAAGAATAAAGAGTCCAACACTAACATGCAGAGATCAAGAATGAGTTTTTAACAAAATGTTTTTTTCTTGGCACCTGGGTCTAGAAGAGCATAGATGGAATACTTAATATGCAGACTGTTTGGCAGTGGAAAAAATAGTCATATAAGTAATTCAGAGGAGCACAGGTGCTTCTGTGTGGCTGTTTATTCTGTGAAGGCTGCAGCTCAACTCTTTAAAAATAGTGAATGCCATAATGTGTTATTTTAACTTCATTAGTCCCATAAGCTGCAGTATTATTAAGGGCATCCCTTTGGGATGAAAACTAAGTATTGTTTAATATTTCATTCCAAATTCAACTTCTACCTAGCTTCTCTGGATTTTATTACCTCTGGCAAGGCCCCTTCAATATCATGAGTTCTTAATACATTTTTAAAGGGCATTTTGTATTGTTCTTTCATTGGAAAAGAAGTAAGATGCAGTCTTCAGCCAGTGAAACTACCTATGGGAGTCATTAGATAAAACTCCCCTATTGAAGAAGCTTCTCTGGTTCCTTTTCTTAAAATCATGCAGAGAAAATGCTGTGGTAGATAGTGCTCTTTTTTAATCTCCCATGGAAAGTGATTTGTTGTTTATCCATAACATCTTAGTCACTGCATTCTTTCCTCCCTGATTCAAAATGCTGTACTGAGTCACCCAAAGTTTCGTTTGCTTGTGTGTGTGTTCCTGTAGAAGGCAAATTTCTTCTCTTCATCTCAGAGCTAAATGAAACAACTGTGCTCATTTTCCATTCTCATCACTCTGACTGATGCCCTTCGAATCTTGTGCTACAGGGCCTAGGGCGAAATCTGCCCCTGCAAATATTGTGACTATGTTTGCCTGATGTTCTGTGTTTACCCGGACAATGAAGAAATCCTTATACACAGCCCATTGTGTGCCTTTCCAGCTTGCGCACTTTTTCTGTGCTTTAAATGTAGCCTCTCAATTTCACCTTCAACAAGTAGTTCCAATATTATAGTTAGTAATATAGAAACATAAAGCAGGTTGTCTTTTATGTTTTTACAGACGTCTGGGCCTTCACCTCTAAGATAATCCCCTGTAGGTACTTTCTAGAAGTAGAGTAGCTTTAAGAGACCTTCCAAACCTCTGTGAATAAACAAAATTATGCTCAGGTAGTGTATTATACCGTTGTTAAGATTTTTGCCTCTAGAGGAAATTCTCCAGGATTTAAATCAACTGTGTGAACATATGCAGTTACTTAACTCCATTTCCTTATCTGTAAAATGGGATAATAACAATACAGAATTGTTATGAGGCTTACCACATGTAAAACACTTAAAGAGTATTTTGCACAAAGTCAGTGCTCAATATATATATTCATATGTACATATATATATACCAATATTATTACTGCAATGCATAAAAGATGAGCTAGTGTAGATAGATAAATGGACAAAAAGATGGATAGATTAGATAGACAGACACAATAGGTAGATAGATGATAGATAGGTAGATAGATAGCCTGGCTTTGTATGTTTTGGGCAGTTGACTTAGTAAAAATAGTTCATTTTTCTTAGTGTAGTTCTGGCCTGTTGCTACTGATCTAAAACTCAAAGGGTCAAGCAAGGATAGTTATTTTGGTCCAGCCTCAGAGCAGCTGTATTAGGTACACCATGCCCTTTTAAAGTTAATCCCCTGAAATTCTAATACTATGAATCACAATGAACATACTAATTTTAGTTTGAGCTAGTTGAAATCATTATATTTACAAGATCAAAAGAGGTAATTTCTTCCAGTGTCTACTTGTTCATGTCACATGCATCTTCCTTAAACTTCAATAGCATAAAGCCTGGCCCAATGATTGTTCTTACGGATGTTATGTTCTAATAAGGAGTAACCTAATTTTGCTGTAATATGTCTTGGAGAAGAGTAAAATGTTTGGTTACATAAAAACAAATTTTCAGTTACTATTTCAAGGCATCCCTGGAAACCCACTCTGAACAGCTATGATTGCACTTAAACAAAATTTCAGTTTCTTAAAAATCTTTTCTAATCACTTTTGACATACATATATATTTATATATATAAAGATATATAAATATATAAAATACATTTAGATAATATAAATTACTCTTTTAAGTATAAAAAGAGTAATTAAGTAAGTTATATATATGTGTATATATATATATATAACTTAAAAGAGTTTTAGTTTTAGTAACTGGGAAGAGTTACCTAAATTCAATTTAGCAAACGTTTATGAAGTGCTCTATATCTCTGCTGTCGAAGGGGATATAAAGGTGAGGAGTGCTTCCCATTGAGTAGAGAGGTCAAGAGAACTATCAAAAACCTATAATGCAATGCAAAAAATAATTTCTACAAATTTCTATGAAGATTCCTTTAAATAATGTGGTATTGTAGTTAAAAAGTTCTTGAGAATGTGGTAGCATACACATCTTTAAATTTTGGGAGGTTTTTAACCCAAAGGGTGGACTGTTGGAATTTTGAGTGAACAAAAGTTCACGCAAATGTTTAGAGGCAGAAAAATATGTGGGTGTGTTTGGGAAATAGTGAGAGATTCTAGATTTGGCTTGGTTGGACCTTAGCGCTATGGGGAAAGTAGTGGAAGGTATATTGAGAGTTACAGATTGACATATTGTAGAGGACTTTGAACCTGGATATGATGTTTGTGCTCAAACACCATGTGGGAGCAATGAAGTGTTTTAACATGGGCAACATGGTTAGTGCTCTGACTCATGAAAAGTAATGCAGTGCCTGAGGGCACAGCAGATTGGGGTAGACACTTGGTGAGGAGGAACTCAATTTAGATGCCACTTACAGACCGACATAGAGAAAATAAAATTAGGATTATGATGAATTTTAAAAACTGCTAAAACCTGTTCTTTAACATCCTCTCCAGTAAAGGAATGTGTTGAACAGACAGACTTTGATTGCCTCCTTTCATGTATTTTAATTGTGATCTTAACATCTCCTGCAGTTCTGGAGATCACATTCAGGAGACCCTCATGACTAAGCTCATTCACCTGCTTCATGCAAACCTCTTGTTTGAGATCTACTCCCCTAGGTTCATCCATTTTGGATAAATGTATCTCATATTACCCCAAGTGACACATAAAATTTAAAGGTTTTCATCCTCAAAAAAGTTCCAGACCTGTACACCAGTTTCTCTCAACTAACACTGCTTTTGAACACTACACTGAAGTTCAACCATAGTGACCAAGATATGTTGGCCTTGGGCCAGGTTATTCCCAAATCTTGATATTCTAGAGGAGCATATTTATAATATTATGGTTCTTAGTTCAAGTACTGTCAGTGTGACAAATTCAGCATTTATTATTTTAGGTAAAATTTCCCTGGAAGGAGAGGGGAACACATGGGAGCAAAATTATTTGTGTTACGAGTTTTAAATTTGCAAACCATAAACCTCCTTTGTAAGGTTCTCAAAATTCTTCAATATGCTTTGAGACATTATGCTAAAACTGGCATCCCATGTCTCTGGGTATCATAACCCTGACAAAATGCTACTCAGCTTTCTGGGCCTAAGACACAAATTGTTAAATATGACCTGTGACTCATGAATCTCAGGTTTTGGAGGTGGGTTATCAATGCCATAGAAACAGAGATCCCAGGTATGATCCTTTGTCTGAAGAACTCCCTGCCTGCGGAGTTAGGAAGTAAGGTATTTTCCTAAATTCCATCTCCTGCCATTGTATTCATTTCTTATTGCTGCTATCACAAGTTACCACAAACCCTGTTGCTTAAGCAAAACAAGTGTATTTTCTTACAGTTTTGTATGTCAGATGTTCGAGGCGGGTCTCCTAAGGCTAAGGTGCTGGCAAACTCTGTTTCTTTCTGGCTATTCTTGGAGAAGTCCATTTTATGGTCATTTAATGTTGGGAGAACTTAGTTTTATGTGGCTACAGGACTGAGGTTCCTGTTTATTTGCTGGCTATCAGCTGGAGGGTCTCTTTGATCTCCTAGATGACTCTCTTGGGTCCCTTGCATGGATATCCTCACATCTTAGAACCAGCAGTACAGTGTCAGATCTGCGTCATGATTCCATCTCTCTGAACTTTTTCCATTGTCACATCTTCTCTCACCACAGCTTGAAAAAATGCTCCACTTTTAAGGACTTGTGATTAGATATGGCCCAACCAGACAATACAGTATAATCTTTCCATTTGAAGATCTGCAATCTTAATCACACCAGCACAGTCTCCTTTGCCATGTAAGGTAATACATTTACAGAAACTGTGAGCAAGGATGTGGATATCTTTGTGGCCATTATTCTTTCTACCATAGCTGTCCTCTTGTAAGTACAAGAACGTTATAATGTGTGAATGGTGAGGAAGAGAGGTTCCAACTCTACTAATACCTGGCTGTTCTTATGATCCATTCATGATGCAAGTATTGAGGGTTTTTTTTTTTTTCTTTTCAGAACTTATCCTCACAATCTAATTTCCCTGGTCTTAGTCTTCCCCACACTAATTCTTAAACGGAACACCAGGTTTCTGGTACAGATATGAAGAGTAATGTATAGTCCAGCAGTTGTGTAGGCTCCATGTGAACTGTAGAGCTAGTTATTCTAACACTCACAACTTCCATTTCCTTATTTATGAAATGGAGACAATAATAGTATCAAATGAGGATAATAATAATGTCAAAACATAGGAGTGATTAGTAAGTCATTTGAATTATTATGCTTATTTATGCTAGCTTTATAGTTGGCCGTAAAATATTTACTCCCCCAAAGAGGTTTTCCTTTTATGTTGCATCTTCCTCCAGGTTTAAACCTGTGCTTCACATTTCCTGCCTTGTCTGTCAGTGAGTGTTTGGAGCTGTCTCACCTTGTACAAGGTGAGACATAGTGTCAAGGCTCGGTGAGCTTTCAGCCCTGGCACCTTTGGGATGAGATTGAGCAACTCACTGTCATGCTTCAGTTCACCACATGGTTAAGTTTTTATTTCAGGAGCTTGACTTTTGTGTTCCCATCCCTTCAATCTTCAGCCTGATTTATACCACCATACTTGATTAGATGGAAGGTTCTAGGGCCCAATCCTCAATATTGTATGATTAGTCCTTGAATATGGAATTTTAATTTTTTTTTAATTTACAGGAAACATCAAGGTTTTTGCAAATTCATGGGGCTTATACTCACTGCATTTCTGATTCTGACTTTTACCTTCAGTGACATATATGTATTTCCAGGCTGTTACCTTATTTACTCCAAAGTATTAATCTCAAGTAAGTTGATGCCAGAAACCACTTCTTCAACTTAAAAAAATGGGAAAATCAGCACAATATAAAACAAATCAAAGTAACTCTCTTTCACTGGGTTTTGAGTATTTAGTAAATATTACTAAATATTCTGGAGACATTGGAGGTGGGTTTGTGTAATCACAGAAATGTAAACAATATAAGATTTTATAGTGATCATTCTAGTTATTAAAAATCCTAGTTTTTCAACCCTTTTCCTTTCTTAAAGCTAAGTGTGGACATGGGATGAAATCTTGGCCAAAAAGATGTAAGCAGAGGAGCTGTTGGGTGACTAAAGGGAGCTGATGTGCAAGGAGGTATTTGTTTTGCCTGTCCACCTTTCCCACCTGGAGTACCACCAGCCCTTTGAGTTAAGAGATGAATATGCTAACCAACTATGAGGATGGCTCAGACACAAGACAGGGATATGGCTTTTTGGAGACATTGTGGCACTGCTACAACAGTCCTGGACTGCTTGACTGTGGACTGCTCTTGCACTTAAAAATAATAAACTTTTATCTTATTTGTCCTGTCATTTGGGGGTTTTCTGTCATTGGCAGCTAACCACAGTCCTGTTTGAAACAATGGTTTTATTTAAAAAGTTCAAACCTATTAATATAGAGCAAGAATAGAATATGTATAGAGGCTAAGAACTTGAGCTCAAAAGTCCAATAGAACTGGGACCCACACCAGCTTACCTGCTATTTAGACTTCAGCAGTGGGGGTAACTGCAAGACTCAGTTTACTCATCTTGCCAATTGGGTATAATTAACATTCTGAGGAAGGTTAGTGTAAAGTTTAAGTGAGAAATGAAGCACTTAATAAAATAACTGACACATAACCATCACTCTGAATGGTAGCAGTTATGACTGTTGTTATTAAACCCAGAACCTCTAGGGTATTATTCTAAGAAAAAAAAGAGAAAATGTCTTTGTTTTGATGTATTATTAGTAATTAAGTGACCGGTGATGGATGTCTAGTCCCTGTACCTCTTAATATATTCTACATATGCTACTTTTTTTACCCAGCAGTTTTAAGGAGGTTATCATTTCTAGGACATAGTGGTGTAATATTTAAAAATTTGTATATTAAAAATTATTGAAATATGGGGTGGGTGGGGCAAGGAAGAGTAGTGGTGGGTAAATGGAGACAAGTGTATTGAAACAATTAAAAAATAAAAAATTATTAAAATATAATGCATGTTGCTACAAAAAGTCACACACTGTGTGTGTGTGTGTGTGTGTGTGTGTGTGAATAAATATATATATGTGAATAAAAATACTAAGATTACATTTCAGGCAGAGAACAAGTTCTGTATCAGCACAAAGATTAAATATTTGAAGTTTAAATATTACACTGATAAACCTCTAAAGAAGGCTCCATGTTTTAGTCCATTCCACTATTTCAATTAATATAACACAGCAAACACTAGTAAATGAATGTTTAATCCATAGTAGGAAGACAGTTTTGGTTTGGGGCTGGGTACTAAATGAATTTTAGCTGCATTGTTCTTTTGCAGTCCCTCAGCCTTGTGAAATGCTCAAACATGGAGATATACACCAAGAACCTCAGCCCATGGAGGTAACAACATTTTCATACTCCCATTTCACACCCACTTGGGGCCTCTGCTCACTGAATAAAATGACAACCTCTACACTGTTAAAGTTATTATTCCACCTCCCTTTATTGCCAAATATGTACCTGAAAATGCCTAAGCTCATATAGTTGAATTCAAGTACATTAAATATGCGTGCGTGGGGACTCCTCTTTAGTCTTTGTCTTAATCATAGCTTTTGGAGTTAATCAATATTAAACTTAGGGTATATACTTCCATATTTTCCATGGTTATATAAATATGTGTCATAAACACACACATACATACATACAGATATGTTTCTTTCTTGCTTTTTTTCTTTAGGAATATACCATGGCCATCATTCTAGTTTAATAATATGCGTATATATGATTAAGAATTTTCTTTAAGAACATATTATAACCATCAGTCTAGTTTAATAATATGTATAATTCAGAATTTTAATAAGCATATAATGTTTTATAATATGAATATATTCTTTGGTAAGTTATTTGAGTATTACTGGACATTCTAGTTGTTTCTCATTTTTGTTACTGTTGTGTGTTTTGTTTTTTGATAGAGAAGACTTTAAATAGTATTTTCAAACACCAGTTTAACATTTTACACACACATTTCTACACATACATGCACGCAGCTATCCAGTGTTCTAGCTCTTGCATCTGCACATAGACATTTCCACCAGAGGAAGTTGGGTTCCAAAGTATGAGGGAGGGAGTCGCCAGCCAACAGAGGTGTTAATAAAAGTGTCTTCAAACATTGCTGATCTCAGCAAAGGGAAACTTCAAATCAGTTGGAACGGGAAGATCTGAAGCCTTTTTCCTTAGGGAAATTTAGATGCCAAGACTGGTGTGGTATTCAAGGTCAAGAGTCACATCTGAGAAAGGGAAAATTTTAGTATTACTGGTGCTGAGAGTACCGAGTGGGATCTTCCATGGCATTTTTTAAGCCCTCACACAGGTAAATTCTCAAGCCATTTCCCATTAACTCTTAAATTGATAATGATAGCTGGAAGAATGTTGCAAATCTCATTTTATTTGGAAAAGAGTGCTTTGTCTTTTCAAGGATCACATTTCATGACAAATAACAAACTGTATTTTGTAATAGAACTCATTCTTCTGTCTGCTCTAAATCATCTCACTTAGGGTTGTGAAGAAGAATGATGGCTTTATAAAAGAAAAAGAAAAATAAGACCTTTTATAAGGATACTTACAGGCTTGACTTTATGTTACCCCAGTCCTACCTTGTGACATTATTTTCTATGCCAAGAGCCCTATCATCCTAATTGTACAGAGTCACTAGTTCAAATATCAAATTATTACAAGTGAATAGTTACTCTCTCTAGTTTCCTGTTTTATTATTGCATCTGCATACTTTGTAAGGAATGGCAGCCTAAAAATATTTTAAAAGAAGTCAATGAGTTTTGGTATTGCTTAGAAACTTCTCTTATAACAAGCCATTAACTGTAAATTTGTGATTTAACCAGTTGGGGTGGTAAGGAGCCAACATCAGAAAATCAAAACATGGTAAATACATTTCCTATTTGATCACTACTACTATTCGAAGCTATTATTTTCTGCTGTGCAAAATAGTTAGACAAAACTAGTTATTTTTCTAAACAAAATGATTTAGCCATTTCAATATTATCCTGCCCAAAACACAAAAGACAAGATATAGACTTTTTGTTTTGTTTTGTTTTCTTAGCCAACACCCTTTAGTTATATAAACTCTAAGAACAATCTTGACATGAAAAGAATTAATTTTTCTAAGAAAGAAAATATTTGATTTAT
Organism: Pteronotus mesoamericanus; assembly: GCF_021234165.1. Lineage (NCBI taxonomy): Eukaryota > Metazoa > Chordata > Mammalia > Chiroptera > Mormoopidae > Pteronotus > Pteronotus mesoamericanus. Next base: position 3,874,127 of record NW_026555109.1, read on the forward strand.
TAGCTATGTACAGGATAGACTTCTCTCAATTGTTACTTGGATGGATTTAAGCATTAAAATTAATGCTTTCTTAGTAATACAAGAGTATAATGAGAAATATTTTTCTTTTCAAGGTTTCTTTTTTTAAAAATTAATTAATTAATTTTTTCAAATACATTTGTCTCTGCCTACCCCCCACCACTGTCCCTTGCCCCCTCCCTCCCTCCGTCACTCAGCTCTTCCCCTTTGGTTTTGTCCATGAGTCCTTGCTATATGTTCCTTGCTTTCCCCTTCCCTTCCTTTTCCCCACCCCCCTCCCTCCTTCCCCCTTGTCTCTGTTGGTTTCTTTTCCTTCAGTGTTGCTGGTCCTATTTCCCTTGTATCTTTGTATTGTTGGTTAGCTTCCGCTTATAGGTGAGATCATAGGGCATTTGTCTTTTGCCCCCTGGCTTATTTGGCTTAGCATAATGCTCTCGAGTTCCATCCATGCTGTCGCGAAGCTTAGTAGTTCCTTTTTTCTTTCTGCTGTGTAGTATTCCATTGTGTAAATGTACCATAGTTTTTTGATCCAATCATCTACTGATGGGCGTTTAGGTTGCTTCCAACACTTGGCTATTGTAAATTGTGCTGCTATGAACATTGAGGTGCATAGGTTCTCTTGAATTGGTGTTTGGGATTGCTGGTCTCATAAAAAGAGCCTGGGAGTCTTCCCTCCTCTTGGATTTTTTGGAAAAGTCTGAGAAGGACAGGGGTTAGCTCTTCCTGAAATGTTTTGTAAAATTCTCCTGTGAAACCATCCGGCCCTGGGCTTTTGTGTGCCAGAAGTTTATTGATTACTGCTTCAATTTCCCCAGCTGTTACCGGTTTGTTCAAGCTTTCTGTTTCTTCCTCCTTCAGTGTTGGAAGATTATACTTTTCTAAAAATTTGTCCATTTCATCAAGATTTTCAAATTTCTTGGCATATAATTGTTCATAGTAGTTTCTGACAATCCTTTGTATTTCTGTGGTATCAGTTGTTATTTCTCCTCTTTCATTTCTGATATTATTTATTTGGGTCCTCTCCCTTCTTTTCTTGATGGGTCCGCTTAAAGGCTTGTCAATTTTATTTATCTTTTCAAAGAACCAGCTCCTGGATGGGTTGATCCTTTGAATTGTTCTTTTCGTCTCTATGTCATTCAGTTCTGCTCTGATCTTGACTATTTCCTTCCTTCTACTTGCTCTGGGATTTATTTGTTGTTGTTTCTCTAATTCTTGAAGTTGTAGTGTTAGGTCTTTTATTTGAAATGTTTCTACCTTTTTTAGGTAAGCCTGTATTGCTATGAACTTCCCTCTCAGGGCTGCCTTTGCTGTGTCCCATAGGTTTTGGACTGTTGTCTGTTCATTTTCATTTGTTTCCAGAAATGTTTTGATTTCTTCTCTTATCTCATTATTGACCCATTCATTGTTTAATAGCCTACTGTTGAGTCTCTATGAGTTTGCAAGTTTTTGAAGTTTCTCTTTGAGGTTGATTTCCAGTTTCAAGGCCTTGTGGTCCGAGAAAAAGTTTGGTATTATTTCAATTTTCCTGAATTTGCTGAGGTTTGCTTTGTGTCCTATCATGTGGTCTATCTTTGAAAAACTGCCATAAGCATTGGAAAAGAATGTGTATTTTTCTTCCTTGGGATGTAAGGTTCTATATATGTCAGTTAAGTCTATTTGATTTAGTGTGTCATTCAGCTCCACAATATCCTTGTTGATGTTTTGTTTGAAGATCTGTCCATTTTTGACAGTGGGGTGTTGAAATCCCCTACTACCAGTGTGTTACTATCTATATCTTTTTTTGAGTCGTTCAAGATTTTCCTTATATACTTGGGGGTTCCTATATTGGGAGCATATAAGTTTACAATGTTTATGTCTGCTTGATAGATTCTTCCTTTAAGTATTGTAAAGTGCCCCTCTGGGTCTCTTTTTATGGCCTTGTTTTGAAATCTACTTTGTCTGATACAAGTATGGCAACCCCGTCCTTTTTTTCTTGCCCATTTGGTTGGACTATTGTTTTCCATCCGTTTACTTTCAATCTGTGTAGGTCTTTGGCTCTGAAGTGGGTCTCTTGTAAGCAGCATATGTGTGGGTCATGTTTTCTTATCCATTCAGCTACCCTGTGTCTCTTGATTGGGGCATTTAGTCTATTTACATTGAGAGATATTACTGATAGAAACTTATTCATTTTTTCTCTTTGTACCTGTGTTTTTCTCTTTCTCACTCTTTTCCTTCATCTTCTTAAACCAGTCCCTTTAGCATATCTTGGAGTGCTGGTTTGGTAGAGATGTATTCTTTTAGCCTTCTTTTGTCTGGGAAACTCTGTATTTCCCCTTCTATTGTAATTGAGAGCCTTGCTGGGTAGAGCAGCCTTGGTTAAGGCCCTTGCTTTTCATGACTTGGAATATTTGTTGTCATTCCCTTCTGGCTTGTAGTGTTTCTGTTGAGAAGTCTGCTCCTAGGCATATCAGGGCCCCCTTGTATGTTACTTTCTCCTGCTCCCTTGCTGCCTTGAGGATTCTCTCTTTGTCTGTGATAGTTGCCATTTTAATGATGATGTGTCTTGGAGTCGACCTCCTTGAGTCCCTCTTGAGTGGGGTCCTCTGTGCCTCCTGGATCCATGAGACCCTTTCTCTCCTCAAATCCGGGAAATTTTCCATCATTACTTTTTCAAGGAGGTTCTCTATCCCTTGCTCCTCTTCTTCTTCTTCTGGTATCCCTATTATGCTGATAATATTGCGTTTCAGGTTGTCCTGTATTTCCCTCAATACCTCTTCATTCTTTTTGAGTCTTTTTTCCATTTCTTGTTCTTTCTGGGAGCTTTTATCTACCTTATCCTCCATCTCACTGATTCAATCCTCGGCTTCATCCAGCCTGCTTTGTATTCCTTCTACTGTGTTCTTCGGTTCAGAAATGGTATTCTTCATATCCTCTTGTGTCTTCTTGATAGTTTCTATGTCCTTTTCCAGGTTGATATAGTTTGCTGTAAGATCCTGATAGTTTCTCTGCAGTTTCTCATGGTTATTTTTGAGCTGGCTTAGCTCATTGAGCTTCCTTAGAACCATTGTTTTGAATTCAATATCTGATAGTTCCCTTGCCTCTATTTCATTTAGCTCTCTCTGTGGGGAGTCCCCTTTTCCACTCATTTGGGAGTAACTTCTTTTTCTCCCCATTTTTGTGAGAGTCTGTTAAGTAATTTTGATAATGAGAAATACTTATATTTGAGTTTGCTTTGATGGAAAATACTCTTGTACATATAATTTCATTCAATTCTTACATTACTTTTAATTGATATTCAAAATTATTGTTCTCCAACTATCATACTAAGTAGTTCTGGGAAGAAATCGTTAGATGGATTCTCTTCAAGCTTACTAAAGTTGTTTTGAAATCACTTATTTAGGGAAATATTTTCATGAATTTGAATTCCTGCAATAAGAATATAATTTTAGGAACCTCTTTTTTATATGTAAAAATACATATTCCGTTAATTATTTTTCATAGAAAAACTGATGTGCACTCTCATTTTTGTTTTATGCCAGAGAAGTGCACATCAAAGCTCAAAAAATGGACAGATGAACATTTTTATTCATTTAGCATCAAAAGAAGTCCAGGTAACAGAGATCATTGGGACTTAAATTACTTGTCATACCAATAAACAACATTTCTCTCAGCTATAATTGAAATTCTTAGAGCGATTGCATTTAGCACCAACCATTATTTAAATAAGGATTCTTTGGAGTCAGCAATGGGAGAAACTTTTTGTAACCTTTTGTTTTCCTTGTCTATAAAAGGGGAAGAAAAGGTAGCTAGGAGAATCAAATATATCCATTTGTTAATTTCATGAATATTAACTAATGTTATTTTGTGTATTACATATTTGGCTATTATGAATAAATCACATGAGAAACTATTTTTTGTGCTTATGAGATTAATGTATTCATAATATAAAATCTAGAAATTCAAATAGATGTGATTTTTAATATATGTATTGCCTTTTTGAGAACAAAGAGATGTGAATTAACAGAAATGCATGCTAAGGGAAGAAAGCCCTATTGAAAACTCAGTAACTTTGCATTATCACAAGAGTTTACTCTGAGCCTCAATTATTAAATCATCAAGCATTTATTAAACATCTTCAAAACGGCTTCTAGTGGAGAACTGGAACCATTAGAAAAAAAACAGCAACTGAATCCAGTGGGACTGCAGGTTGAATAAAGAGGTGGAAAGATTTTTCCTTTCCTACACGTGACCACAAAAGAGAAAAGTCCTGTTATTTTGAAAGCTCTGCTTTCTTTGAGAATTTTAAGAACTCTCACTTTATGAGTTATTATTTAATGAGTGTTCAATGCCTGCATGGTATTGTAACACAGGTGTTAATATTCTATAGAGTGGATTTGGCTTTGTTTAATTCTCAAGTATCTGCACACAGCCTATTAGAGTGCAGTAAAATACTCTTTAAATACTCTATACAGTTTAAAATTCATGCCCGAGTGTGTAGGTATCAAAAATTATAGTCTTTTCTACCTTCTCCACGGATGATTTAACTAGTCAAACCAGCATGAGTTTGAAGAACAACCGATGAATGATGTGCATAGGGTATTTGGAGGAAAATAGTAATCAGTGGTCTAGGAAAAAATCCCTCTGGATACACTTTAAAATTTTTGTTTAATTATAATGTATCCCATAGTGTTACTATGAAATTGGAATATGGTAATGATAATACAGTTAACATTTATTTAGGATTTGCTATATACCTCTTGTGTGATGCTAACTTCTTATAATAAATCTACTGGATAGATCATCTTGCCATCTAAAGATAAAGAACTGATCCTGAGAAAGATTAATGGAATATTTAAGATCACATTGTTTTGCATCAATAGCTGTACAGTCATGCTTGTATTGACTTATACCACTTAGCACAGTGCCCAAGAATATTTGAATTTCTTTTATGCAATTTTGAATTAGCATATGCAGTATTAATCCACAATAATTAATTTTTTTCCAAATGTGGAAGTGTGAGAGGCAGCTTAGTGAGACTAATTCAAAGAGAAAGACTATGTGGGTTCAAAAACTGGCTCTGTTTGTCATGAACTATGTGATCTTGGGAAGTTAATACACTTTCTTGTGCTTCTGTTTCCTCACCTCACAGTGTTTTTGTGAAAACAAGGACTCAGGAACATCCTTGGCATATAGTAATTGTTCAGTAGCAGCTACCCTTAGTATATTTTTATTTATTTTTTATTTTTATTTTTTAAATATTTTCCTATTCATATTTTTTAAATATACCAAAACTTTTAATTTATTTACTTTTTAAATACATTTGTCTCTGCCTCCCCCCCCACCACTTTCCCTTGCCTCCTCCCTCCTTCCCTCCCTCAGCTCTTCCCCTTTGGTTTTGCCCATGAGTCCTTGCTATATGTTCCTTGACTTACCCCTTCCCTTCCCTTTCCCTGCCCCCCGCTTCCCTCTTGTCTGTTGATTTCTTTTCCTTTCAGTGTTGCTGGTCATATTTTCCTTGCATCTTTGCATTGTTGGTTAGGTTCCGCTTATAGGTGAGATCATATGGTATTTGTCTTTCGCCCCCTGGCTTATTTCGCTTAGCATGATGCTCTCCAGTTCCATCCATGCTGTCGCGAAGTTTAGTAGTTCTTTTTTTCTTCTGCTGCCTAGTATTCCATTGTGTATATGTACCATAATTTTTTGATCCTCAGCATCACTAGCCATCAGAGAAATGCAGCTCAAAACCACCATGAGGTACCTCTTCAAACCGGTCAGAATGGCCACCATAAACAGATCAACAAACAACAGGTGCTGGCGAGGCTGTGGAGAAAAGGGAACCCTAGTCCACTGTTGGTGGGAATGCAGACTGGTGCAGCCACTATGGAAAGCAGTGTGGAATTTCCTCAGAAAGCTGAAAATGGAACTGCCTTTTGATCCAGGGATTCCCCTGCTGGGACTATACCCTAAGAACACCTTAGTATATTTTTAATTTGTTTTTCCACTTATTTATGCATTCATTGTTTGATTCTTGCATGTGCACTGACCAGTATCAAACCCATAAACTTGGTATGTCTGGATGATGCGCTAACCAACTAAGCTACCAGGCCAGGGACTACACTTACTATCATTATAGATATTATCATTAAGCTATCCCATATCACTCCAATCTATCTCCTCAAATGGAGAAATGAATTTTCTCTAATAGTCTCTGTTAGAACTTTATTGTTGTTGCTGTAAGAATGCTGCATCACAAACAAGTCCAACATATTGTGGCTTACAAAAAATTACCAAAAACAAAAGTTATGTCTTACTCTTGGATGTGCAGTTAGCTACAACTCAGCTGGGCAAGGCTGGATTCCAAGCTCTGGGTGGGGCTCCACATTATCCTTATACTGTTCAGGATAGGCTTGTGTCATAACATATAGGAACATTGGAGGGTGAGAGAAATACCTGATTTTCCTTAAAGCTTTGTGTATCTGAACTTTATATCTACATGTCATTAGGTAAAAGGAGCCACACAGCCAAACCCAGTATCTGTGCTCTGCCTTCTCCTGTGCTCTATAATTTGACATCACAGGAAGGAGTTAAGTTTTGAGGGGGGGAGTAGTTATTTGTTTTTGTTGTCAGTTGGCATGTGTTTTTATTTATAATCTTAAAATTTCTTAAAATTTTTTTTATTATTGTTCAATTACAGTTGTCCCCATTTTCCCCCCACTGCTCTCCCCTTCCTTACCCACCCCCCATTTTCAATCCTCCTCCTTCTGTATTTGTTCATGGGTTCTTTATACATGTTTCCTGGCCTGACCGTTCCCCCTTTTTCCCCCCTCCCACCTTCCCTCTGGTCACTGTCAGTTTGTTCTTTAATTCCATGTCTCTGGTTCTATTTATCTCACTTGTTTAGAGTTAAGTTATTAACTAACAATTCTATCAGCTGCAGCATTGAACATAGGCATTCAAATATGATGGCTCCTCAGTGAAAGTCATTTACTGATAGGATTACAAATATCTGACACAATTTTATTTTGGAGGTAAATATGTTTTGTTTTTAAGTGTAACTAAATTAATTATATAGAAAATTATATTGCCACCCTGAGGATATTTATAAGGGGGACAAGAAAATTGAAAAACAAAAATATACCCAGAGCTAGTAATGCAATGAGGGAATTCATCTCAATCTTATGAAAGTGAATTCCTTAAATATAAACTTAATGTCCAGTGGGTCAAAGGGGAAGTGTTCATTTCCATGGTACTTAAGTATACTCAATATGTCATTTTATGGCACCTTCCAACTGACCTTTGTATAAATGCATGCTCCAAATTCCACAAAACAATGGTATGGTTGAAATCAAACTATTGATACATGTCATGAGATAGGTTCAATAATTTCTATTTTCATATGCACATTCAATAAGCCATTTTCCTACCTTTCATTAAATTACTCTTTTTAATTTTTACATTTTTTCTACCTTAAAATTATTTTATGCAACATAATATGTTTGGCCTTTCCAATAAGGTATTTTTAAAATTTATTTTATTATCTTGGAACCTCAAAAAAGCATTGAAATTGGTCAACATATTTGATATTATTTAGATTTCTGTCTTTCAGATTTTTAAACAACAATAGAATTTAACCTATTTAAGAATAAAGGAGAACATAAGAAGTTTTAAATTGCATGAGTATGAGCGCAGCCATTGGTTGGCTAGTCAACCACTATAAATTAATTGAAAACATTGTTATGTAGTTAATTAACTCAATGTAGAATATATTTCCTGTTTCTAATGAGGAACTGTAGGTCTTTTAGGGACTAATTTTTCATAACTTTTGATTGATTTTGAAATCTTATATAATTAGTTATATCGAAGTCCATATGACTATAAATATTTTTGACAAAAATGTGTGTATAATTATTAGAAAGGTTGTATAAATTAGTCATCATCTGTAAGAGTGAAAACTCTTAAAATGAACTGTTTTCTTATATATGAATAGCCAAGGACTTATATGTACATATAAAATAAGAGATGTACATATTTGTGTTGTATATGTACACATTATATCATTTGTTCAATCACTAGCTATTTATTAAGCAACCGCTATAGATTAGATTATATAACTATAGGGGTTATAACTGTAACTATAGTAACTATAGGGGTTATAAAAATTAAAATATATAATTATTTTCCTTTGGAAATGTAGTAGTGGGTTTAAATTGTAGTATACTACAGTATTAAAGAGATACAAAGTGCCTCATGCAGAAGGAGTTGGAGTTATTTTTGAAGATGAGTAAGATATTAACTAATGGATATGAGAAGAATGGCATTCTAGTCAGAGGGCAAAAATCAGCAACATTTAAAGGTAAAACACCATGTGTAGTAGCCTTGCTTGTTTAGGTAAATTAGTTCTTTCTGAAGGGTTATCTGAGGGAATCCTAAAGAGATAAGTGGGAGTAGCTCATAGGGAGCCTTTCAATGCCATAAAATGACTGTGGACAGTCCTTGGCAAGGGATGGAGAGCAGAGAATTTCCTTCTGCATAGAAGTTTCAGGGACATTGATCTTAGGATAAACTCATTAAATGGAGAGAACAATGAGAAAGCTATGTAAATAGCCAAGAGGGAAAACTAATAATATCCTGAATGCTGTTGTTGACCGTAGAAAGGAAAGGGAAAGAATGATGCTAATTACTTTGTTATATGGTGGAAATGACAGGGGTAAGAAACAGTACTGAGGAGGAAATGTAAATGGCTATGGTCATACTGTTTTCAAATGGTCTGAGTCCTGCAACCCTCCACCCTCACTCCAGAAACACATGGGCCTCTTCATGATATGAAATTAAAGGGTTAATCCCTGCATACATAGAGAATTCTTGACCTGCTCTGGTACTAAGCACCAGTACCTTTCATTCAAATTTATTTCACTTGAGAGAATGAATGAAGGAAGATATATTGTGGTCAGAAATAGGAAGTTGAAAGGGCAATGCTTTTGAGGGCAAAGGGATAAAGAACAATTTTTCATAATACAGCCTCCTAAAAGCTCCAAGAAGGGTCCAAAGACTACATCAACTCCCAAAGGTTGCCAATTTATCACATGATGAATGTATACTAGGAGCTGAGAAGATTTTAAGAAGTTATGCTTCCTAAGTGCAAATCATTTTCTCTCAAATATAACACCCAGATAATTTTCTAGAGTTATTCAAATATGTATTTTTATTTGTGGGTATCTAGGACACTTTGACTCCTTAGATATAGATAACCATTTATCATTAGGGTTGTGAGAGATGAATGAGAAATGAAATTATAGATGCGTGTTAAGGAAAAACTGGTTACAACTCTTGAGTATAATGTTATTTTTACTGTACCCAAGTTATGTTAATTATATTCATTATGTAAAAATAGCTTTAATTTAAGTAATTGATAATGACATTTCCTATGAAAATATCAGAAATTTTCATTATTTTTGTGGAAAAGAAATGTAAATATTAGTTTTTTGTGTACCTCCAATATTTCATTACAAGATTCTATGAAACTTAATTTTAGTATATAACAAAGTAGGTAAAAACCTTAAATATACTGTGAAATCTTCCTATTCTGTGCAATAATTTCTTCATGACTTCCCTTCATATACTTTTAAATATATAAACACTAGATCAGATAGAGTAATCCAGGCTTATATGGTGAGGTAGCTGTATTTCAGATACTCAGGTGTATAGGGTAGGACACTTGGTGGTGGTCCAAGTATTAGAAAACTCAAACCAAATGCTTTAGAAAAAAAAAGTTACTATTAATTGTCTCACTTAATTGAAATATTTAGTATGGTTTCCAAAATGTGGTTCTTGAGCCAGCATCAAGTGGGGACTTGTTAGAAATGCAAATTCTGAGGCCCCAGCCCAGATTTATTGAACCAGAAAGTCTGACTGTGGGGCTCAGTCATCTACTCTAACAAGCCCTCCAGGTTGTTCTGATGCATAGCAAAATTTGAGCATTAGTGGGTAAAGACTAAATCTGTCTTTGAGTGAAGTTCTATTTAAGACTCAAAGGATACCACCAAGATATAAGTGTGGACTCTTCTACCCTTGGGATAGCCCCATGTCCAGTCTTCACATGGTGGCCAATGGCAACTTTAGAAACCTATTATCACAGCACTCTGTCCAGTGGACAAGAGAAATGATTTTGCCTTGATCATAGAAATCTGGATGTACACAAAGTAATGAAGAGGACTAGAAATGGTAACTACTGTAGATCAATGTATATGATATATTTTTCTTAAATTCAGATCTCTTTAAAAGAGATAGAGAGAAAAGGATCTGACTTCAAAGAAGGAAAAAATTAAGGATGAGATAATGGAGAAAATGGAAGATTAGATAACTGGGATAACAAGTAGGGGAAAATGGTAAATAATGCAGATATGCAGGTTTAATATTTAAATATACTAGACCCCTTGCAGCTTTAAAACTTCATAAAATGTTTAAATGTCATGTTTATTATAAAACAACAATTTTAATCATTCATGCTAGTTGCTATTCTCTATGGCTATATTGTTATTCATTTACTCAATTAGTGCATGCTTTTTAGTACTATAAGAGACGGAAGCACACCCCATGTTCCACATTCTACTTTGGTTAGTTGTGCACAAAAAACATGACTATACTGTAGATTTCAAGTGTCAGCTTTTTCAGGTGTTAGCTTTTTTTTTAATGCTTTCTAAATTGCATCAGTCAAATAGGAAAATAATCTAGAAATATGTAAAGAATTACTTAAATAAATTCTTTTTTTGGTATCAATTTTATTTTTTTACTTTTTTGCATTTTTTTCCATTACAGTTGTCCCGATATCCCCTTACTCTCTCCCTCCTCCTCTCAAATTCAGTCCACCCCTCCTTCGTTGTCTTTTGTCCACAGGTCCCTTATACATGTTCTTTGATGACCCTTCCCCTTCTTTCCCCCATTTTTCCCCCGCCCCCCTCCCCTCTGGTCACTGTCAGTTTGTTCTTTATTTCCATGTTTCTGGTTATAATTGCTTGCTTGTTTGTCTTGTTGTTTAGATTCCACTTAAATACATTCTTAAGGTCATTATTTCATAGTAAAATTTTCTTTATAATATGTCGTAATGAACCTTCAATTTATTTTATTGTTTTCAGGTACTTCCAGTGATTTTAATTACCTTATATATTTTTTACTGTATCTTTATTAAGTAGAAATGCTCATATTTATTGTATTCTTTAAGCACATTGAATTTCACAAGAGAAATGTGTAATTGTAGCTCTAAGGCAGGTGTTGTGATCCTGTCAAATTGATCAAGCTAATTTTGAGCTATGGTCAGGTTAGTTGCTGGGAGATGTTTGAGGAGCAAAAGAATTATGTGGATCCTGTTGATAACAGCTTGTCCTTGTATTGTGACCCAAAATAATGCCATATCTGCCACATTACCAACTCTCTTGTTAAAATAGAAAGCCCATATTGGAGGTTTATACCACATCACTGAAAGGAGAAAATTAGGATGGTTTAAAAATAGGGCTATAATTGTTGAAAAGTTGGCAGTGAAAATATAAATGAAATTGACAATTGTATTTGCAAAAATATCATTTTAAAATAAATATTTTTTTGTATATTTAAATTACTTCAGTTGTGTTTTCCAAGCTTGGGTGATCATAAGAATTAACTGTGGTGTTTTTGTGTTGTTAGTTCCCTAAGCCCTACTTCTGGAGAAGAGCATTTTAAAAATCTGTCTATTTAACCAGTGTCCTAGGCAATTGAATGCTCAGACATATATATTGGCAAAGCACTGGCGTAAAATAAGGAATTTGTATGTTCTTCAGGGAGATGAATGTGGGGAGCTTATAGAAATATGTCCATCTCTTAGCTACTGAATCTGCCAAACAAGTTCCCTAGTCTATAAACTGAAGAGACTGGGGACCTTTTAATAAAGGTTCTATTTACTGAGTGCCTATCCTGTGCCTAGGCTTTGTGCTAGGTATGCTATATATTATTCATAGTATTCCCACTACAACTTTTTCAGATAAGCAAATTGTGTTCTGACAATAGCAGTAATGATGGATTTCTTACATGTTTTTTGTGCATAATCAATGATTGATCACTAAACAAACAAACAAATAAAAATCATCTTCCAACGTTAGGAATAAATTCTACTTTTTTGGAGACATAAACTGCACACAGTCTTGAACTGACAGATTTTGTTTTCCCCAGCTCCCAGCCATTAAAAACTTTTGTAGAACCCTTTCCCATCTATTAAACACATGACATGTAGGAGATGTTCAATATATTTCAGTTCCCCTTCAATGCTTGGGTATGTGACTTGAAAAGACCAGATGGTATAGTTGAATATATATGGGCTTCAGGTCTAGAAAATTATTGGATAAATAGAATCTTGTCTGTCTTGGATTGGCTGGGCAACACTGAACAGCTTATCTCGCCTCTTCTATTTATCATTGGAAGAATGAGAATCATCTCATAGTGACTTTAAATAAAATAATGTAAGATGACATATTACAGGGATTGTCAAAATTAGATAATATTTTAAATGAAATATCAAACTTGAATAACATTGTATTGCATAATTCTTTGTAAATGCAAGTCTGTATCATCACATCTGTAGCAAAAAGAAAAAAGTTTGTTTTCTGAAAAGTGTATATGTAAATAATGTTAGAATAGCATGTTTTGTGTAACATTAGAGAAGAAACATTCTGAGTGAAAGAAGTTAATGAACTTTTTCCTTCCACACTGCTAAGGGATGAAGTCACTAACATCAAAGGACACTGAAGTACTGATGCATGCTGATGAAATAGAATTCAGTTTGCCTGAATCACTGGTGAAAAAATATAAACCAGTGAAAGGTAGACTAAAGGTCTAGGTGTGGGAATTGGTAGCTTATAGAGCAAGTGAAAAACAATTTTTTTTTCCATTTTAGACTTTGTCTCAAGAGCTTACTTGCAGTGATGGGAGTATACAATAAGGGGAATTGTTTTTTATTCAAGTAGTTAGCACTTTGTTGTAGACTGAAAGTTTGGGTTCCCCTTCCCAAATTCATATGTTGAAGTCCTAGCTTCATTTGGAGGTGGGGCCCTTGAGAAGTGAATAGGATTATATGAGGTCATGACTGTAAAACCCCCTCAGTGAGTTTATAAAAAGAGAAAGAGACAGAACGCTCTCTTTCTCTGCCATGTAAGACTATGGAGGCAGCTGTTTTCAAGCAAGAAACGGGGCTGTTCGTAAGAGCCAAATCTGCTTCTTAGACTTTAGTTTCTAGAACTTTGAGAACTGAATGTCGGTTGTTTAAGCCACCCAGTCTATGGTGTTTTAGTATGGCAATCTGAGTAAAGACACACTTAATGAGCAGCTATTATGCACAGAGCCTCTTACACAGAAAAGAAGTGTCCAACCCTGAAATCAATAAAGACAAGACTGATTAAAATAATGTTGAATAATTGCTGTTCATGTGTGGTGTGAAAAGCCATTAATCATGCATGAGGAGCCCTTTGGGCTGGGTTCTAAAGAATAAGAGGGATTTGTATCCTTGGGTTGTGATCATTTTAGACGGGTGAGAAGTTATAAATGAGTACAGAGAAGGGGATACACTGCAAATAAATGTATTGACAAAATATGCCAAGGCTAACAAATATAGGCCAACCCAAATACAATAACACTGGCTCTATTTATGTTCTTGTTTCAGATTTTAGTCTAGCAGATTTTCAAAGACAGCGAGCAGTGTTTCTAAGTCATTGCAGAAATCATCACTGAGAAATAAGTTTTTCTGTTGATGGGCTGGGAATCCCTTAGCATTCCCAGCATCAGTGTTGCCCAAATGCCAAATGTATTTATTGACATTTAGTAAAGGCCTCTAAAATTTCTACTTCATACTGGCTCCATCGTTAGTGGTTTACCAGCTTATTGTATATGTAAGATCTTTTTATGTTTCTGGGTGAACCACTTAGCTGAAAAGTCAATAGTAATGATTCTTAAAAAATGTTTTAATGACTCTTCTGCTCTAATTTGTAAGCACCAACATTTCTAACTTATAACTACATAAATTACTATGAGTTAAATGTTTTTGAATTTATTGTTAATGAAACTCTCTGATTCTCTGACTCTGCTTAAATGTTGTGAATAAAATGCTCTGGTCTCCTTTGCCGCCACATTCTCCTATCCAGGTTAGCAGATGGCCAACCTCTCCTTCTAATTGTCCGCTTAGGTCATCTTACCTTCCCCATTATAACAATTTACCTTGTAAAGCTAATATTTTCCAAATTAACCTACACATTGCCTTTTCATCCTGAGAAAGTTTACATAGGCAGGTATAAGCTACAAATTTGTATTCATATTGTTACATTCAAAGGGATTTTAAGATTAGACACACTGTAGTAGAGGGGCCATGTCTCCATACTCATTCTAACACCTTTTCCTCCATTATGCATTGCCATTTTCTTACACCACATGTTCCTTGATAATTTTAAATATTTCACTTGGTTTTAAATAGATGAATTAGATGACAAAATTTTAGTCACCAGGATGAACATTGTTTTCCTAAAGAAGAGTTTGGAATGTATAGAGCACTTTCTTTTTGGAGTTCAAACTTCAAATACAGTGTTACGGGAGAAACAACCAGAAACTTGGTTCTTCTCACTGACACAGTAAAGAAGTACAGATCAGTGAGCATGCAAGCTAAGTTATTAGAGCTAAGTTCTAATGGAAAAGCAAAAGCAAAAGCAGTTAGAGCCAGGGTGGCAAAAGCAGGGTGGTCAGAGGCTGGGTGTTCAGGGGCACCCTGGCCAGAGGCCAGCTGGCCAGTACCCCTCATCCCCCACTGTATAACAAAAAGAGCCAAGAGGGCCAAGAGAAGAGGGCAAGTCCTTTGTTCTGAGTACTTATACAGTTGGCAGGATGGGGGTGAAGTTACATATTGTTTGACAGGTAAGGATGGTGCCAGCTACCCCCTGGGAGATGTGACTACCCAAATGTAGTTATAGGGGTCTGTTAGCCCAAATCCTTCTCTTGCTCCAGGCTCTATTTATTCATTTTGTATATGTGATGGGAGGCAGGCAGTTAACCAAAGTTTTTTATCGGCTCTTCTTAGGGCATGGTAGTCCCCCTTCCCTTCTTCCTTCCAGGCCTTGGGATGAATATACAGTCTCAAGGTTTTCCTTTTCCAAGTTAGTGGAGATGACACACAGGCTTTCAAGGGCTTCCTCCACCAATGCTATCTTGTTGTTCTGAATGCCTGGCAACCTTATCTAACCAGGCTCAGGATGACTGGGTCAACAGGTGCCTTTGATTTTAGCCTCCTATAGTAAGTTCCTTGTTAAATGGCTGTGGTGAGGGCCCTGCCTTTATTTCCCCTCTGGCTGTTCATTCTACCATGACAATAGGACTGTGTTTGTGGTCATGTTCAGCAGTTACACATTTAGTAGGTGGTTTTGCTGTTTTTGGAGAAGGAAAGTGGAATCAATGGGATTGCTTTTAGAGTTCAGAAATCCATTTAACTCAATGGACCCGACACACCTTATTGTAGCTTTTGGGGCTTCTTGGTGATTTGCAGTAGATACTAATTTCCTGCTTAAGTTTCTTATGGAAGCTCCTACTGAATCAGAAAGGAGGCCAAGGCTAGGAGTTTTATGTGGAACAGCTCCCTGAAAGGGGTGGTCCAGTTTCATTCTTACGGTTCTGCTATCTCTGCCTTCCCTTCACTGGTCCACCATTTCTTTGCCTTTCTTTTCCCAAAATTCCTCAGAGCTTAAAAGGATGAGATTTTATTTTACTTCTCCTTCCTGTGCTCTTGGGAAACTCATTTTATAAAATACTAGGATTAAATTCATGAGCCTCAGATGTTGATAAATTAGAAAGAATTTAGAAAATCTTCTCTTCACTGACTCTGCTCTCAACCAGCTTTCAAGCAGATTGTCTTGACACACAATCCTCTTTTGAATGCCAGAAACTAAATAATAATCCTAAACTTTCTTCCTCCCATTCACCCTCAAAATTTCAGTGGAGAAGCCATAGACTGCCTAAGGATAAATGCATTTATGAAGAGAACAACAATCCTTCTAAGCAGGCATTTTCTGGGAGTAAATCCAAGATTTCTGGGAGTAAATCCTTTGCTAAGTACATAGTAGATGGTCTATAAAGTTTATAACAAATAGGTAAATAAATAGGTGAATGGATGAAAGATGAGGTCAAACTGACAGATTCTGTGGAATGAGCAGATTTCAAATCATCCTTAGGATTTTCAGAATTTGACTTATAAGAACTGATATTTAGAGCTAAGAAAACCTCTAGTAGTTCATAAATAAAGGATTATTTGAATTCTTTAATTTCTTAACTAGTGAAAATGGAGCTTATGTCTTTTGATCTGTTACTCTATCCCGACAATTTGATGAAAGATGATGAACATAATGAACAGTGGAGATACTTTATGATACCAAGTTTCACTTACTTTTTGAAAAAAAATTAATCTATTTCTTATTAAATCATTTTAATGTCCTTCATGTTATGTACTCTTCATTATAATTCTCAATATTGCAATCAATTGTTTTTGAGAGTCTTTGACTAAAACTCACATTTTGCATTCACTTATGTGGTCTGGAGTGGTTCTGATCTGTGACTGCAGTAATGACATTGGAATCCAGATCCCCTTTGTTCAGGGTATGCCTTGGCCACACACCAACTCTCCTCTTGAGTAATATGTGAGTTGGGCCTTCATTACCAGTTGCATCCTGCCAATATATTTTCCACATCTGTCCTCCTCACTCAAATATGTATTCCAGATGCCTGATGACAAAAAGTCCTTGCACCTGGGAGATAGAAGCCCGTAGAACATCTCTCTCATCTTTCTTTGACACAAGTCTATTAGTTTCATCTGTTTTAAGAACAATCCCAACTAAGAGCCTATCTGGTTTTTCTTCTTTGGGGACCTTTCAGAATGTCAAGGTTATAGAGAAATTGGCTTTGTGTAAAGTATGTTGCCATCTGTTGCTAGTTTCTAATCTCAGATCCATTTAAGAGATTTGCCAGGCTAGATTTATATAAACATTTTAACAAATTGTATTTCTTTGTACCTAATTCAAAAGCACATATTTATATTTGTCCTTCTATTATTATTCATCTAAATATTCCATTATTCTGCCATTTCTGTGGAGGGGTGAGCATAGTGTTTACTTGGCATTTGTTGTGATAAGACATAATCTAGAGCATATGTCTATTTTGTAGTCATAAAATAATAATGCATATGAATAGAGAGCCAAAAAGCAAACAGGGGATTTCAATATTTCTTTCTATTAATGAGAAAATTGAAACCCAGAGAGTTATGTGGTTTCCACTCAAAATCTCAAAATTAGCTCATGTTTCAGATAAAATTTCCTTTCAAGTTCTAAGTCAGGTATAAAATTGAAGTTTGGTGACCATTTTTTCCCTCAGATTTCATTTCATTCCTTGATTAATAAATGATTCTTCTAAAAGTTAAAAAAAATATTTTCTAGTAAAACCAGAATGCATCGTTAGAATATATGGTTATACTCTCTGTCCAAATAAGTATAATATTTATATATTCATATTATTTTATATTTTATGTTATTATATCACATATGCTTTATCTATACCTTCCTACTTACAGAATTCTAAGAGTCAATAAGCTGTTCTAGAAATGTCTCCAAAGGAAATAATCAAGAAGTAAAATGCTATATACATGAAGAGGCTTAATGCACTGATGCCTATAACAGAAAAAAATTGTAAGCAAATTATTCATCCAATAGTAGAAAATGAATTATTGTACCTTAATATGGTCATTTACAGTAATTAAGATGATAAATATGAGGATTTTATATGTGCACATATGATATAAATTAAGGTTGAAAAATCCAAAACCACTATCATATTTACCAACAGCTGTAGGAAAAGTATGTATGCATACAGACAGATAGGAAAATTCTGTGAAATATTAACAGGGTGAGGTTGGCAAAGTTGTAAGTTATTTTTTCTACTTTTAAATTTTTCTGTAATTTGAAAGGAGGGCAAGATGATAGCAGAGTAGGAGTATAGGTCGCATATCTCCTCCCAAAATCAGACTGAAAATAGAACTAAAGAGGGTAGCAGTCACCTGAATAAAATGAAAACCACCTAAAAAAGAGACTTGACCACCTTGAGACCAGTGGGAAGGGCAGGATTGATTAAGAGGCTGGTCCATTCACAAGGGCCACAGGCTGAGTTGGTGGCAAGGCTGTGGGAGCTTCCCCCTAAGAAGAGAGAAGCCAAGTCCACAAATGGGGTTCCCAAGCAAAGAGCACCAGTTCTGGGATCAGCCAAAAATGTATCATCCAGTGGTGAAAAGCCATGGGGTTTTTCCGCTACTGGGGAAAGACAAAACCCATTGGAAACAAAGCTGCTGTGTGTGTTGTTTTTTTTTTTTAACTCTTCAGGGGGCCAAACCACAGGTTCTGTGTTCTCAGCCACTCACCTTGGACCCCAGTCAAGGGAAGGCAGCATGGACTGTAGTTGCGTAAGGAGAATTTAGAGTGAGAGGCACTGGGCAGAGATGCAGGGGAACGGCTGTGGGGTTTTCTGTGCCAGGATATACCTGGATTCTGCAACAGCCATCTTCCTTGAGAAGAGCAACCCCCTCCCAGGGGGAGAGCAATGACCTTACCCTGTGGGATATCGCTTATCCCATTCCCCCTCTGGATCCCTGCCTGCTCTTCCCCACATCTTTTTTTTCCATGTATTTGGTTTGTTTTTTTGTTCCATTTTGTGTGTGTTTTTCTTTTATTCTTTCTTTTCTCCCATTATGCATTTTAACCATTTCTGAGGAGATAGAAACACACACAAACTTAGGGGTTGTTAGGGACTGGCTGTGGAATGCAGCCATACCATATACTATCCCAGGAAACAGACTGACACTTCACCCCATGCAAGAGCCATAGAAATACCCTCCAGGTTGCTGGCAGACCCAAAACCTGGACTCTGGAGGCCCCAACTATGAGCCTGCAAGGAGCACCACTCTGCTGAGTACAGGGAAATAATCCCAAACATATTCAGATGTGGTGTGGGGGTGGAGGAACACACCCACCATCTTTTTTTAAGTCTGAACATCACTTATCTTTGGGAGTCCAGGAGTGCCATCCCACCAATCACACCAGGAGCCCTCTCAGAAACAGTCAGGTCTACAGCTTGTCTAAGGCTGGCAGCAGACCAGCAAGCAGAGACAGACAGGGGTGGATACAGTGGTGACTTTGGTTGTTTGCTGACATATCTCTGGACTCAATGCTGATAAAACTCAGCTTTTTGGAGCATCCTGGCCCATCCTGGGTGAAGCCATGCCTGGAGAAATCAGTCACAAACTGTGGATTGCTCGTAGCTTTAAACAGACTGCTGAGGGCTAGACATGGACAGCATCTGACACTGGTTTATACCAGCCTTAGACACATTAGAGTCATATCCAAAGGGAGAACCCAGCAGCAAGCACTGAACTCTGCTGAGATGAATCTTACTTTATTCTTTTTTTTTAGTTAATTTTTCTTTTTGTATCCTTGTTATTTTTTTCTTTTTCTTCTATTTCTGGTGCTCAGTTTTTTCTTTCATATCCTTGTTTTACTCTTACCATTGATTATCCCATGGCTCTCTTCACCTTTCTTTTTCATACTTTTTTATTCTTTCTAATTTTTGTCTCTTTTTCCTGTTTTCTTCTTTCAAGTCATAATCACATTAGTTCTTTCCATTTTCTTCTCTTATAATCACTTTTCTTTCCTTTGGCCTTCTCTCATTCTATTTATTTTTTCCACCACTTTCTCTATTATTCTATTTTTTTCCACTTTTATTGTGGTTTGCTTTTTTGTGGTTAATATTGCTGTTGTTGCTGATGGGAGTTGCTTGTTTGGGTTTTTCTTTTTGTGTTGGTTTGCTTTGTACTGTAAGCATCTGCACAATAGTGTACAAGACACGGTAAAGGCATAACCTCACAAACAGACAGCTGGAGGGGAGATACAAACAACAAATGGGCCAACAATAAACAGGACCCAAATATAATAGTAGAGTCCACATAACCCACAAAAAGAGCATTCCTAAATCATCCAGATCAAGAGATCAAGGAGACTGCACCAGTAGGTACTACAGGACTCCTACCACATAAGGCTATCCCACAAGACAGACTGTCAAAGCAGATATATGTAATATATAGAAACAAAAAGATACAGCTAAAATGAGGAGACAAAGGAAAAAACCCTCCAAATTAAGAAAAAAGGAGGAATCTACAGAACAAAGCTAAATGAAATTGTGATGAGCAAATTATCAGACATAGAGTTCAAATTAGTAGTTATAAGGATGCTCAAAGAACTTAAAGAGAACTACATCATCATGAAAAAGGATATATAAATCATGAATAACAACCAGACATAAATGAAGAATACAATATCTGAAATGAAGAATACACTAGAAGGAATTAAAAGCAGGCTAGACAAAGTAGAGGATTAAACCAGAGATTTGGAAGACAAGGCAGAAAAAAATACCCTGTCAGAGCAACAAAAGGAAAAAGAATGAGGACAATTTAAGGAAGCTTTGGGACGTCATGAAATGTAACAATATTTGCATCATAGGGATACAAGAAGGAGAAGAAAGGGAGCAAGAGATAGAAAACCTTTTTGAAGAAATAATGACAACACACAAGTTCAGGAAGCACAGAGAGCCCCAATCAAGATGAACCCAAAGAGGCTTATCCTAAGGCACATCACAATTAAAATGGCAAGGATTAAAGACAAAAAAGAGAATCTTAAAGGCAGCAAGAGAGAAACAGTGAGTTGTCTACAAGGGAGCTCCAGTAAGGCTGTCAGCTAATTTCTCAACAGAAACACTACAGACCAGAAGAGATTGGAATGAAATATTGCAACTTATGAAAAGCAAAGGCCTGAACCAATACTACTCTATCTAGCAGGGCTCTCTTTTAAAATGGAAGGTGAAATAAAGAGCTTCCCAGACAGAAAAGAAAAGAGGCCGAAGGAATAGTTTTCCAACAAACCAGCATTGCAAGAGATGCTAAAGGGACTGCTTTAAGAAGAAGAAAAAGAAAGAAAGAGGAGAACGTGCACAAAGGGAAAAATGACAATGAATAAGAACCTATTAATAATAACCTTAAATGTAAATGGAATAAATACTCCAATCAGAAGACATGGGGTAGCTGAATGGATAAGAAAACATGACCTGCATAAATGCTGTATACAAGAGACCCACATCAGTACAAAATGTTTACACTGGCTGAAAGTAAAAGGATGGAAAACATATTCCATGCAAATTGAGACAAAGAAAAACTTGGGTAACAATACACCTGCCTAACAAAATAGACTTCAAAACAAAGGCCAAAATAAGAGACAAAGAAGGTCACTACATAATACTTAAGGATTCAGCCCAACAGGAGAATATAACCCTTGTAAACATACATGCACCCAATATAGGAACACTTAAATATATAAAGAAATCTTGGAAGACTCTAAGAAAGAGATTAGCAACAATACAGTCATAGCAGGGAATTTTAACACCCCACCCTGCCAACAATGGACAGATCTCCCAGACAAAAACAATCAACAAGGATATAGCCCCACTAAACAATACACTAGATCAAATGGCTTTAATTGATATCTACAGAACATCACACCCCAAAGAAGTAAAATATAAATTCTTCCCAAATACTTATGGATCATTATTAAAGAGAGACCACCTGGTAGGACACAAAATAAGCCTTAACAAATTTAAGAAAATTGAAATTATATCAAGCATTTTTCTCAGATCACAGTGACCTGAAACTAGAAATCAACCTCAAGGAAAAAAAAACAAAAAACAAACATCCAAATATATGGAGGCTAAATAACATGTCTAAGTAATGAATGCATTAACAATGAGATCAAGAAGAAATCAAAAAGTACCTAGAAACAAATGAAAATTAACACACAACAACCCAAAACCTGTGGGACACAGCAGGAGCAGTCCTGAGAGAGAATTTCATAGTGTTATAGGGCTACCTAAAAAAGATAGAAAAATCTCAAATAAACAGCATAATCCTATGCCTAAAAGTACTAGAAAAACAACAAACAAAGCCCAGAGAGAGTAGAAAGAATAATCAAGATCAGAACAGAAATAAATGACAAGAGAATAAACAAAAAATTGAAAAAAATAAAGGAATCCAGAAGCTGGCTCTTTAAAATGATAAAACTTTACCAGACTCATCAAGAAAAAGAGAAGACCCAAATTAAATAAAATTAGAAATGAAAGGGGAGAAATAACACTGATACCATAGAAATACAAAGGATTGTAAGCAATTACTATGAACAATTGTATGCCAAGAAGTTGGACAACCTGAGTGAAATGGATAAATTTCTAGAGACATACAGTCTTCTAAAATTGAATCAGGAAGAATAAGAAAACTGAAAAGACCAATAGCAACTAGTGAAATTAAAGCAGTAATCAGAAAACTCCCAGAACTCAAAAGCCCTGGATGAGATGATATTCACAGCAAATTTTGCCAATCTTTCAAAGAAGAACTAACCCATCCTCAAACTATTCCTAAAAATTCATGAAGAGGGAAGGCTTCCAAACTTTTTACAAGGCCAGTATTATCCTAATTCCAAAACCAAGTGAAGACAAAAGAAAATTACAGACCAATAATCCTGATGAACATAGATGCTAAAATCCTCAACAAAATATTAGCAAATGAGATCCAGCAATACATCAAACAGATCATACACCATGATTAATTTGGACTTATTCCAGAGATGCAAGGATGTTTCAAATTTGCAAATCAATAAATGTGATACATCATCTAAACAGAAAGATAAAAATCACGTGATCTTATAAATAGATGAATAAAAGACATTTTATAAAATCTAGCACCCCTTATGATAAAAAATCAGCAAAGTGGGAATAGAGAGAGCATACCTCAACATAATAATAAAGGCCATATATGAAAAGCCCACTGTCAACATCATACTCCATGGACAAAAACTAAAAGTTTTTTCATTAAGATCAGGAACAAGACAGGAGTGTTTTTGCTTTTACCACTCTTATTCAACATAGTACTGGAAGTGCTAGCCATAGCAATCAGACAAAAAGAAAAGGCATCCAAGTTGGAAAGGAGGAAATAAAACTGTCATTATTCACAGAAGTCGCAATAATGTATGTAGAAAATCCTATCGGTTCCACTAAAAAACTACTCAACCTAATGATTGAATTTGGCAAATAGTGGGATACTAAGTCAACATTGAGAAACCAGTGGCATTTTTATGCACCAATAATGACCTATCAGAAAGAGAAACTAAGAAAACATTCTCATTTCCTATTGCAAAAAAGAAAATAAAGTACCTAAGAGTAGGTAAAAGACCTGTACTCAGAAAACTATAGGACACTGAAGGAAGAAATAGAGGAAGATGAAAATATATACCATGTTCATTGATCAGAAGAATTACCATCATTAAAATGTTCATACTACCCAAAACAATCTATACACAATGCAATACCAAGATACCAATGGCATATTTCATAGAACTAGAACAAATACTCCAAAAATTTACATGAAACCACAAAAGACCCCAAATAGCCTCAACAATCTTGAGAAAGAAAACAAAGTTGGAGGGATCACAGTACCTGGTATCCACATATCCCATAAGGACACTCTAATCATTACAGTCTGGTACTGGCATAAAAACAGACACATAGATCAGTGGAAGAGAATAGAGAGCCCAGAAATGAATGTCTTTGTGGTCAATTAAATTTGGCAAGGGAACCAAGTGAACACAATGGAATAAAAACAGTCTCTTCAATAAGAGACAGTCTTTTTTTGGGAGAACTGGACTGGTACTGCAAAATAATGAAACTAGAACACCAACTTACACCAAACACCAGAATAAACTCAAAATGGATAAAAGACATAAATAAAGTCATGATACCATAAAAATCTTAGAGGGAGACAGGTGGTAAAATTTCACATATCTTGCATACCAATATTTTTGCCCATATATCCCCTAGGGCAAGGCAAATAAAGGTAAAAGTAAACAAATGAGATTACATTGAATTAAAAAGCCTCTCCATGGCTAAAGAAACTATCATCAAAAGGAAAAGAGAACTGAATGCATGGGAGAACATATTTGTCAATGATACATTGGACGAGGGTTTAATCTCCAAAATATATAAAGAACTCAAATAACTCAACCAGGAAGATAAACAATCCAATTAAAAATGGGCAAAAGACCCAAATACACACTTTTCAAAGAGGACATACAGATGGCCCACAGACATACGAAAAAATGCTCAATATCACTAGCCATCAGAGAGATGCAAATTAAAACCACAATGAGATATCACCTAACACCTGCTGAATGGTTTTTATTAATAAATCAACAAACCACACCTGCTGGCAAGAATGTGGAGTAAAGGGAACCCTAGGGTGCTGTTCATGGGAATGTGGACTCATACAGCCACTGTGGAAAACAGTATGAAATTTTCTAAAAATAATAAAAACAGAACTGCCTTTTGACCCAGCAATTCCACTGTTGGGAATATATTCTAGGAATCCTGAAACACAAATTCAAAAGAATTTATGTACCCCTATGTTTATAGCTGTGCTATTTACAATACCAAGATTTGGGAACAGCCTAAGTGCCTGTCAGCAGATGAGTGGATTAAAACACACACACAAAAACACATACAAAACAGTGATACATTTTCACAATGGACTACTACACAGCAGAAAGAAAGAAGGAGTTCCTAACTTTTGCGACAGCATGGATGGAACTGGAATCTATTTGCTAAGTGAAATAAGACAGTCAGTGAAAGACGAATATCATATGATCTCACTTATAAGGAGGATCCATTGAACAAAACAAACTAATGAGCAAAATAAGACCAGAGGTATAGAATCATGGAACAGACTGACAGCTGTAAGAGGGGATGGGAGATGCTGTGACTGAATGAAATAAGGTGAAAGGATTAGTCTAAAAACATATATGAAGGACCCATGGGCATAGTCAATGTTGTGGGGGTTGACTATGGAAGTGGGTGAAGGACTGGGTAGAGGGGGCAAAGGGGAAAAATGGAATAATTGTAATGGCATAAACAATAAAATGTTTAATAATAAAGAAATGAAAAAAACAGTTTTTGCACTCATCAATTGGGAAAATAAATAAATTTATGTAATTTAATATTCATAATACAACATAATTACAATAGTATAATACATAATATCAGGAAATAGGAACACATTAATTGAAGAGAGATGACAATGACATTGACAAAGGTATTGTGTTTTTCTAATTCCTGTGACCAATGTTTCTAACCAGTCAGAGAGGATTTTGAATCTTTAGTGGAGCTTTTGGGTCCATAAATTGATCAAGACAGCATGATAGGTTCTGGTTATTTTCAATTTTTAACTATATATTGAAAATAAATACATTTCTTAGAAAACTGCTGACTCTAAATATGTATAAGGAATTATTACTGGGAAAACCCATGATGTTTATTATTTAGAAATGTGTGGGAATATTAGGAACTACACTCGCCACGGTACAACAATGAAATAGCTCATATTTTTTCCAGCCCTTACACAGATAATACACCATCTCTGTCTAACAGACATAAACATAGTCACCTCTTCCTCAGGCGTAATTTTCTCTTCCCATCCAAGAGCCCTCTTGTCAAAATGTACCTGTCTAAGACCATCCTCTCAAGGACCCTCAGTACTTAAACAAATGTATGGGTGCCGCTTCACACAGGTATTGCTGTTTGTATAGTAATCTTCTGGGTACACCTATTTTTTTTAAAGTAGTAACAAGAATAAGGATGACTGTTTTCAAGAAATGACTTTTAGTACTTCTCATATTACACTGTATGAAGGGCCTCCCTCACATAGGGTGGGCCTGGGTGAGGGAGGTGGAAGAGAATTAAAAGGACCTTTGCATGGAGTTACCAAGGAGATATGTGGGATTTCATGGTATCTTTCTAGGCTATGATTAGGAATAAACTTTCCCATTTAGATAGGTAATTTGCATAGTTTACATAACTGGCATAGCTTGTCTTTATTGTGAGAAAATAATCTAGGTAAAAAGGATTCATTGAGATGAAAGTTAATATCTTACATCTTACACTATGTATTTCATGATAGTGTGGTCAATTTTTAAAGGCTTTATTTGTGCTATGTTGGTTTTCTTAATACTCTATTTTCCCCCACAAACCTATTTCTACAACTTATCTGTAGGCACATACCCCTGCTTCAATTCTATATGAGGGTGTACCCCCTAAAACCAGAGTTATCTTCTAGAAGGTGGGCTGCCTGTAGTACAGACTTCCCCCACTAGGTGAGTGTTCTAGGATCCCATCTGTATCAGTGTATCAGCTGGCACTGTTGTGAGAAGGTGTGTTCAGCTTCAGTTAATATTTTTTGAAGACTCTTTCAATATATTTGCCCATTTCATGATGAGTGCTTTACAAACAGACCTGCCCACACTGCACTGAGTGTTCAGCACTTTTTTGACCAAAAATGGCATGATCCCCATGCTCCACTCTCCCTGTTCACCTGTCTCAACCTGTGTGACTTTTTTTTGTTTGTTTGTTTCCCTGTATGAAAAAGTCCTCAAAGGGAAATGTTTTGCCGATGTGGAAGAGGTGAAACAAAAATTGCAGAAGCATTAAAAGGCATCAAAATCAACGAGTTCAAAAACTTTTGAGCAGTGAAAAAAATGTCTAATAAGTGTATTGCATCAAATGGAGAGTACTTTGAAGGTGACTGAAATTTAAACATGTAAGAAAAAAATACCCCAAACATTTTAATAAATAATTTCCATTTTGGGGGTCCCCCATCATATTTCCCAGTGTGTATTACTTTAGAGTTAGTATTTTTTGAAAAAAAAAATAACATTTCTACTTAAATGTTGCTAATATCTGAAAATTAACATAGTAAAGTTGGTGTCAAAAGCTATTTCTGTTGCAATACAACAGACAGTCCTCAGTATAGAATTTCAGACTCTAATTAAATCTCATTTACTCCAAAGGTAGATAAGCTTCCATGCAGGCCAGTGGCCAGCAAGGACCCAACCCTGGGCTGGAAGTCAGGAGACCTGGGCTGGAGTTCTCTCTAAGGATAGCTCTGTGATCTTTTTATCTTTCATCTTGTGATCATTTATCTTTTGATGTATCATCTCCCTGTCTATGAAAGGAGTGGCTCGACCCATATGATCTCAAAAACCTCTTCAAGCTTAAAGTTCTGGTTCTATGATTTTAATACTTAACAATACTCATAATTGAGCTTATGTTGCATGTTAATTAGGCACAAAGATAAGTGGCTCACAATGAATAGCTGTAATTAGTTATAATCTATAGATGAGAAATCTATTTTTTTGTCTTTCCTCTTCTCATTTGATTGGTATTTCCAATATCAATAATCAGTACTAATGACCTTTGCTTTTTCTTTGATGCCTTGCACCTTTTATCATTATCATCTTAAACTTCCTCCTCTCCATTGTTTTATCTCTATAATCTTTGTGATCTATACATGGGCACATATGTTAAATACTATTATGTTGAGTATTATTTCCACACTACTGAATTCTTCCTTTTCAAATTCTGTGGTAGGCTGGTGCTGTTCCATGTCCTTCATTCTCATTCCACAAAGACACTTTGGTGGTAGCCTCCTGTCCTATTCTGACAAAAGTGTGCTTAAACACCCGTAGATGAGCATGGAGAAATTAAGAGCAGGAGGCTGTGGACATTCTGAGGATTGGAGTGTCAAGCATCTGGACCACCATGGCCAGGGAGCATGGCAGAGGGCAACAGTGAGCAAAGCTCTGGAGCCTGTCTTCTGACATAAGAGGGAAAAGGGAGAGTTGGCCTTACAGGAAAAGGGAAGCCAGAATTGGGGCCACCTAAAGTGGCCTTCTGGCTCTGTGAGTATATTTACCTGACAAGCATCATATTCATCATTATAACAAACATTAATTGGGCACTATAATTGTGCAAGGTGCTATGATAAGTACTGTAAAAGTACTTATTATTTTACTCCTTCCTTTAGTACTTTTAGGTAAATTCTTTTTTAATCCCTAAATCAAAGGTCAAGATCTAAGTCCTAGAGAGTTTAGGAAACTTGGGTCCAGTCACGTGGGTAGCTGGTAACAGTGTTAGCTTTAGAGTATATACATTTAAGCATGAGGAGAAGACATTATCTTTCTTCTACCTACCTCATAGTACCTACTCCTGTTTCCAAAATTTGTAATTGCCATATTGATTTTTTCCTGTTGATTTGGGAAAGGATACTTAAATAAGGTAGGCACTGAATCTCTAACAGTCCTATTTAATGGGGCAAACTAGTCAAGAAATAAAGCTGGAAATAAAAGAAAACCTTTGATTCTGCTTGGCATATTTTAGTTTAAATTGGCCTGATGGAAATCTTGAGCAAAGGTGGCCTTATCCTGCATGGCCTAGTACTTGTCTTCTTGAGTTGAAAACACGTCATACCTCTACTCCCCCTGTGACCCTCTTGCTCCCTCTAAGGGCAGTGAATGAAGACAGGTGGTCTCTAGAGAAATTATCTGGAAATTGATTTTAATGCTGAGTCCTTGAAACAAATGGAACATCTCTTTTTTTCTAAGTAATTCAGACAAGTACAAAATTCCTTGCTGTCAGGTTCAAAGATGAATGTTCCTTCTGTACAGTTTACTTTTTTGACAGTTTCCGCAGAAGAAGCAGAGATTTTGATGTCAACCTTTGGAATGTGTTTTCCAATAGTAGAATTTGGCTCTGCAGTAGAATTTCAGTAAGTTTTCTGTTAGTCATATGATTTTGTGCTTTGTGCTATTCATGTCTGAATTTAATATATTTGGTCCATCACTTCAAGAAATTTGTTGCACTATTTTTCTCTATGTTTGGTACTGAAAAAGAAAAAAAGTTCTCTCTTTGAGATGTCATATGACTTCTACTGAGAGTGATCTTCGCATATGAAATTTACGTTTCTTTTGAAATTTCACTGGCTGGCCTTAGTTTCCACATTTACTGATGAGAAGTCTCTCATATATTGTATTTCTCTTGCAGATGAGAGCATGGTTTTTTAAAACTTTTCAAATAGGATGCTAGCCAAAACTGTTAAAATAATCTGTAACAATGTGTTTGAGGGTGGGAATATACAGCATATTTTTTTCTGTAGAAATCTATATTACAGTGATTTTTTTCTATAGAGATACATATTACAATCATGTTATATTACTTACAACCTTTGAAGTACCTTTATAGATTGATTTGCTTCCCCAGGACATTTAGGAAGGGGTGCTGTTAGTGCTGGCCTATGACTAGAGATCAATAGCAAAATAGTGCAATTCATTTAGAATTGAAGTAATTTGAGTTTATCAAAGCCTTATGATTTTACAAAAGCAAAAAAATTGGTTAAGAAGAAATGAAACATTATTCTGTTTAAAATATATACAGGTAACCTAAATAATTTATTCAGATATATAGTTGTATACATAAGTATGATGTATGTCAGCTTATGAAAATACTAATCCTACCTCCTTGAGTATAAGAGCATGGATGGCCTGAGATGGGAGTCAACTTGATTCACTGAATGTCTGCTTCCAGCACAATCTTGTTTTGTATTGTCTGTGTCTTTAACTTCATTCTGGTCATTTATTGACTATCTGCCAAAAATGAAAACAAAAAACAAACAAACAAAAAACTCCTCCAAAACAAACTTTCAGACTCCTGCATTTACCCCATATCCTTTTATTATGATATATATCCTCTACTCCACATAATAAAGACCATTTCTCTTAGCTCTCTCTATTCTGACCTCATGTCTCTGCACTTAGAATTACACAGAGGCACTTGATGGAAAAATGTATCAATGACATAGATGGCTGCAATAGTGATTGCTTTACATAGGAAGGTCACACAGAATTTTATGGTTTTACCTGGAGAAAGAAAGAAGACTGTTCACTAGCACTGAAATATTCTTCTCTTTATATTCTTTATATTCACATTTTTCCTTTAATTTTTGCTATAAAATGCTGCCCTTACACAATTTTAGAACTGGATTAATGAGAATAAGAAAAGTTGTCCAGAGTTGCCACTTTTGGTTTGGACAATGAAATTCTCATGTTGTTCTCATGTCCCCTTAGTGTGAGAACAGACTTTGGCAATTGAATTTTTTACGTGTAATCAGATGACCCGTAAGAATTGTTAATGGACCACCCCAAAAAAATAAATGAAATTTCTAAGTGTTTGAAATTTTTATAACGATATTTTGGGAAAAGAGAAAGAGGAAACAAGAGGTGGGTTAGGCTTTGAGTAACTGTGTCTCCTAATTTGCTCCTCAGACGGAACCCTGAGCTTGAAACACATTTCTGCCTTCTGCTATTTCAGCTTCCATTGGCTCTTACACTTCCTTCCCTTCAGTGTGTCTTCCTCAATAGCTATTGACTGATGTAGTCTACCTGTCACTGCTTCCTTCCTCAGATGCCATCTCCTATTGCTTCTGTGGGCTACAGGTTTATCCTGCAGCACCAAGAACATTGGCCAAATGTGTCCTAGTGGGCACTCTTATTCTCTGTAGTCTCTCAGGATAAAATGATAAAGATAAAGATAGTAAATTCAAAACAGCCTTTGTTTGATTGGTTGTAGTTAGGATAGTTTTTTATCATTGCCTGCACGCTTCAACTAACTGGTATAAAGCCCAATAAGATGTATCAGTTATGAAGTACCTCTTTATAAATTGTTCTTTATAAATTGTTTTTTAATACTATGAACAGAGTTCATTTCTATAGAATTCATATTTATGACAGCGAGTTTAAGGTAATGAAATTCCTGCTGACTGATATTGGAAATGAAAGTTTCATTTATGAGGGTGCATTTAAAACACTGCCAAGTTAAAAATGTCATGTTGTTCTTTGTCAATGAGGTTCATTATGCTATATTATTATATTTGTATGAATCCTTTCCTCTGAGGAGCTTAATGTTCTCTCTGACTGTTAAACAACAGCTACAAAATGCTGGTGAGGTTATTCTTCTTCCAAATGACATAAAATTTTAAAATCACTTACTAATTAGTCCTTTCAAATCTCTTAGAAACAGGGAAAGTTCAAACAAACTTACCCATTGAGAAAGGGGACATCCCCTTTTCCAGTGTTGTGTTGGTTATTGCATTTTTTCCACAGTTATATCTTATGTTCAATTAGTTGTAGATGCAGAAGAGGCATCCTGGTGGAGAATGGCATTTTATAGCCTTTAAATAGCTTTTTCAAACAAATAATAATCAAACTACACAGGAACAAGTATGAATTCTCTGGGAACCCTATGACTAGCAAAGGGATTTGAACAGACTCCAGTGTCTAGTCAGGAGGTGACTTCTTTGGACTTTTCGGGACAAAAACTAATAAAGCTTCAAATCCTATACAAGCTGAAGTGACTCACAATTTATCTAATCTAATTGTTCTGCCTGTTTCCTCATGACAATATAAATAAATAAATAGATAAATAATGAAAAGTTATTTTTAATTGGTAAAGTGGTATATATTTCCGTGGTTATTTCTTCCTATTCTGTTTGACAGTGGAGATGGTGTTTGGTTTGACTTGGGTTTACCTCTTGGCTCCTGCTGTTCCCTCAATGTCTTTGGCCTGTCCTGTCTGATTTGTATTGTAGGTTATAGAACCTGTTCTGGGAAGAATCCAAGTAGCTTGGATTCAGTTACTCTTCTGGAATGAAAGAGGGTGAAACAGGGAGGTGGTAGGAAGTCCCTACATAATTCCTGGCCTTTCTGTGACATCTAAGCCTTCTGGAAACTCCTGAATCACACTCTTCTACTGAGCACTCATAGCAGTGGTAAGTTGTCAAGTTGTCTCTACCATCTACTGCTAGTGCTGCCATCTGTGCTTGGACAGCTCCTCCTCTAGTTCTCAGGCTCCTGATGGGATGTGACAGTGTGGAATGCCTGTCACTATTCTAGTGATTTTAGATTCCAAGCAAACCCAAGGAAGAACTCTCCCATTGAGGGTCCAGCTGCCTGACATGGATATCCTCACTTGAAACACTGACTTCGGTGGACCAAGAAGATAAACTGATAAGATTCAAAAGATAAATGACTCTTAGATGTCACCCAGCAAGGAAACCAAAGGGTTTTGGAGAATCTTAATAGCCCCTGAAGTCATTCACCTTAGGATTTCTGGTTCAAAAATCTCTAAGTATGGTAGGACCTTAGGTTCTACCCTCTAGTAGAGTCAGTTTCTTTCATGAAATATATTGTACTTTTTATTGTTTGGCTCCTATGAGATTAAGATTTCTCCAAGTTAGGTGCCATGAATAAGCTTTTGGACCAGTAATAAGAAAACTATGGTTTGGAGGGCATATGCTGTCTAACCAGCTTCCTGAAGTGACTCATGGTCTAATTTTTAAATCTCTGATAAGGAAAAAGGACCAGAGGATCATTCTACTTATTCTGCATACATTTCTCTCCCCAAGGACTCTAGTGATCAGCTTGACTGGAAAGGGTTACTTGGATTAGCCCCATCAGCAGAAGCGATGAATGCAGGCAAAACAGAGTGAGAATGTACACTGGTCTCCAAGTAGACACAAGTTAAGGACTGAATGGATTTCATGGGCATAAGTACACACTTAAAAAAAAAACAAACTGATACTCTTTGAATATACCTTTATGTGAGTAAGATAAATACTTTAAGCTATTAACAGTCCTTATATTTTATATAAATTAGCACTTTTATTCTCCAGTTTAAAAACAATGTGTTATTAAATAAAACACAGGTTAAAAAAAAAACACACAAAACCATGTATAACATAGTGAGTCACTAGAAGGTTGAACATCCAGGTCAAGAAATTGAAATCTGCAGCCGTGCCAGAAACCATGTGTCCCATCCTAAATCTGGCCTTATTCTCTCCCTTCAAAAGTAATCAATGTTTGGATAAACATTTAAAATGACATTTTAGATATCCAAGGCATGGTTCTAAATAAATTTAATTCTCCTGGCCTAGAAATTTGTTCTCAAAAACTGCAGTTTTTATGGCTGCTCTGATTAGTTGGGCCTAGAGAGGCTAATTCATATAGTTACTTATTAAATATACTTTTATTGGTAACTTTTAATATTCAACATTTTGTGTTGGCAATTATGAGTGGGGGATACATATGAATAAATCAAAATATTTGTTTCTATAATACTTATACTTTAAGGGCAGAAGGCATAATGCAAAGGAAATATTACTAGTAAAAATGTCAGAAGCTCTTTTCCCTCTAACTTCTCAGATGCCTGGTTACAGTACTTTAGATAGAAAATAAAAGAGAAATGATAAGGGATGTTTTTTCTTCCCCTAGACATTCCCTCAGTCTTTTGTTCCTCAGTCTTTTCAGTTATATCTCTCCATCTACAGATTATATCCTCTAAAAATTTCCTTCCACTAATTTAAATGTGTTGTTCCTGGGGACTTATTTTATACATACCCAATAAAATAGCATTAATCTAATAGTAGTTTGTTCAAACTGTCACAAAGTTTGAAGCAAGTGCTATTTTCAGCCTTCCAGATGTCTTATTTGGAAAAAGAAATATAAGATAACCAATTTTAAAGTCCCTACGGTCTTTCTATACTGTTAAATTTAGGGAATGTAAAACTCATGACTCAGGCAGAAGGATCCAGAACACAGGAAGAAATAAAGTTGTGTGGTTAGCCATATGCATTTTTTTTTTCTAAATCTGTGAATCCACTGTTTTTGAGACTGGTTTTAGTCAGTGACAGGCATTGAGGCTTTCATCCATATGATTACTTCAGACACTATGGGATATAGTAGAGGTTCACTAGGTGTCTAGTCCCCAAAGGGGCTGTGAAGAAATGGTGACAAGAATTTGAATTAATAGTCAAGCATCAGGGACTGGAAAACGCTATTCTGAAATAGTGATGGAAAATACATCATGCTCCTCTCATGGGGCAGGGATCAAGAAAGGCCTCCAGGTGAATCAGAAACTCGCCCTTTAGCTGGACAGATGCAACATGTTTGTTCATGGTTAGCAGAGAACATGTCTTTGAATGCAACCCTGACAGGTAGCTTTGAAATTACCTCCAACACAACCCTAAGGGTGTACCTCAAATTCCTCAAAAATGAGGAACCTTTAGACTGAAATAACTGGTTTCTTTTTGGGGGGCCTTTAGTTTCTGGTGGGGAAAACTTCTCCCTTAGCCTCAACAGCTAAAACCATGGGTAGGTGATAAATGATAATGCTGAAATTGTCCTCTTTTGCTATTTAAGGTGACTAAATACAATCTTTGGGCACCAGAGCAATTAATAGCCAAACAATAGCACATGATAGCCATGGTGAATCATCATTGAGAAGAGCAGTATTTGAGTCTGGATAGCTGTAAATCCTAAATTTTTTAGTCTAATTTTGATGGTCATTTTAGCTTAATGTGACCTGGTAAAGCAAGTATTACATGAAAAACTCAAGTTGTAGGAGAAATAAAAACATGTAAAATTCAAAACCAATATTTTTTGAAAAGTACCTGATTTTAAAATAAAATGTATTTCTGCTAAATGTTGGAAGAATTTAAAACTATTTGAATTATAAAAATATATTCCCAGGGGAAAAAATTATATATATTCCCAGGAGTGCCACCGAAAGCATTACAGTTTGGATAGAACCATTTAAAAAACATGAAAAGATCTATTTTTGTTATAAAACTGCTCATCCCTTCAATATTTGATATGATCTCCTGGAGGCACAGAGTGAGTGGTTGGAAAGAAGTCATGTCTTCTCCTAAAGTCACAGTCCATCGAGGGATTTGAATATGACATTCTGACTTCCAAGCCCAATATCTTAGCTACTATTTTATATTACATCTCAGGTTTGTTTTGAATATTAAATAAAATAATGAGTGCATCGTTACATTATCTACAGATAAAATACCATTAACTAAGAAAGTAAATGTTCTGTGCATTTTCTTAAACATCCATGTATTCATCAAGAATACCAAATGCTATTATGCTCACATCACTAGTGTTTGCAATCAACATTTTCACAAATTCACCTTAGATATACAAATATAAACATGTCTTGTATATGCATTTTATGTGAGAGGAGAGTATTAATAAAATAAATACTGAAATAAGAAACATGGCATGGACATTGCATTCTACCTTACCCTGAGTCCTTTCATACATATTTTGCAGGAAGGTAATTTAAAGAAGCCAAAATAGTGCATGACAAATGATGGCTGGGAGGCTGACTCATTGCTTTAACTTGCTTTGGTAGCTGCTGCTTTTACCTTGTCTGTGTTTAAAGAGGAAATATACCTGGCAAGTTTCTTTAACGTGTATTGTACTATACTTGGAAAAAATGACATTGTCACGTAAAGTCAAAGAAAAAGCAGCATCATACAGACTTTTTGTAAGATTAGGGATAATTCTAGGTAAGTGGAAGGAGGTGAAGGCAAAATAGGAATGTTCAGCAGGTAATCTCACCATGAAGTGTTTAACACTGAGACATTTTGTGTGTCCATGCTGTGCTTTAAGCTATTACCAACTATCAAGCTTGCCTACTTACTTATAAAAATTTAAATCTGAGATATTCACAAAAGCTCAAAATTAATAGTGAGTGCATTCACACAAAGAAAATATATTTCAATGAGCTTTCTCTACTGTTAGATGGACTGTCAGTGGAATTGTCTAAAAGGAAATTTGTGCTTCTGTCCAAGTTGTTTTGCTTTGACAATCAAGAATACGAAGTTTGCTGTCATAGGAATGTGCACATAAATGGAATTTTGTTTACCAGTTTTCTGGACACTTTTTAAGTGCCTACTATGTACTAGATGTTTAGGTGTTTGAAGAGCTCATAGTCTAACAGATGATATAAATAAGTGAATAAATATTTATTGTACAATGTGATGAAGTATTTGAGAGAAAGGTATTCTTTGTGCCCTGGGGTCCTGATGTAGATTGTGGCTAACTCTACCTGGATTTAGAGGAATAATAATAACTAAATACTGAATATGTATATAGTATTATTAAATACTATATATATATACCTGCAGACCTTATTATTGATCTTAGAGAGAGGAGAAGGGAGGGAGAGAGAGTGGGAAGAAACATTGATGTGAGAGAGAAACATCGATCAGTTAACTTTCATACACACCCTGACCAGAGAATCGAACCCGTGACCTTTCAGTTTGAGATGATGCCCAATCAACTGAGTCACACCAACCAGGAAAGAATAGTTTTAAAAATAATATTTTGTGATCATAATTTTGTTTGGTCTTTATTTCGTCTTTTATTGTATGTGAGGCATGGTATTTAGTGCAGGGAAGACATTGGTGACAAAACATAAATATGTCTAAAACAAAGTGGCTGAGTCTCTTACCCTCATTGCAAGTTAACAAGTTAGTCTGCCAGTATCGTGGGTGCTGACAGGAGACATGAGCTTCCTGGGTCAGAGACAAAGCACTTTATTTATCACTTATGTCACAGCAGGCAGAATAAACTTCATACCCCTTTAAGTTGTTCTTGCTCCGCAAATCTTGTGAAGAACGCAGTGTGGGTCCAGGCTGGTGCTGTGTACACAACAGTGAATTCATAATTTCTACTTCTTGAATAAATCTTATTAACTTATGCTTTATCTCAAAATGACTTGTTATACTATAATTTTCTAACTGTATTACCATTTACTATTTAGCTCTTTTCTATTAGTGAAAAGTGTTTTAATTTGCATTTGTTTTTTATTTTAACAGTATTTTTTATTTCATAAGACCTTAGCTTTTTTACTTCATAAATATCTGAGTTTTATCTTCACTTTGGTTATATTTTAAAGGATACACTCTTCAATTTATTAATCAATTTTACTAATTTTAATCAAATAAGTGTTTTATGCTTTTACTTTTTCCTCTTTTTACTAAGGATTTGTGTTTTTCTTTTTTATTACTTTTTTAAATTTAGAGCTTAATTGTTTTCATTCTTTTGTTTTTAATTCATAATCATTTAATACCATGGATCGCATTGTATACTGACTTGTTGTTGTGTATATTAGGCTACAAGGGATGTATGAAATATCTGGAGACGTTAATGTACCCAGACAGAGAAGTTTAAATTATTGAGTGCTTAGGATGGCATTTCTGTCTTGCCCTTAGCACTGATGAGTAGGCTTTTGTGATCAGAAAAATGACCTGCTTCTTTGCCCAGAAAGGTCATTCCCAGTAAAAAGGGATAAGAAAGGATATAACAAATGAAAAAAAAGTCTAAAATATTTTTATTCTTGTATTTCTTTTAAATACAACAAAATAGATTATTTTATCAAATGGAATACAATAGTATATAAAGAAAAAAGTGAAAGTTCCCCCACTTCCCCAGACTCACAGTGGTAACCATATTCTTAATTCCCTTTTGCCTCCCATAACCATCTGTGATACCAAGAAAAGGTCTGACCTGAGAGCTTTCTCTGGGCCCGAAGAATCATCAGTAGCTGACTTACCATCTTATTTCTGCTTGCTAACACTCACAGAAGCAATTATACCACTGCTTTATCCGACTACTGCACAGATGGACAAGGACAATTTGGGGTGGCAGATTTCCAGTCCTTTAGAAACTATTAAACTGACAAAAAAGAATTGGACTTCCTGGGACTAGGTCACTAGATTTGGAAGTTGTTTTGGCAGCAAAGCACCAGTGTCTGAGTTTCCTTTTTTGGCTGCATGTCAGCCCCAGAATGACAGTGCAGTAGTGACATGAGAAAGCTCTATTACCAAGAGGCTCAGCTACTTCTGAAAACGTGGCTTTCCTGCCAAGTGAAATTCTTTTGATCGTGAGCCTACTGCAATGTGCTCAATGTGGAACTAACCTAGGAACATTTGAGAATATATCAGATGTCCTAAAATGTGATAATGCACTGTTGAGCTAAACTAGACATGTCTGATGTGCTGAGTTTTATTCCTTGGTTTGATTCAGGACAAAATACCAGGAGGCATATCTTTCTGTTTTTATATAGAATCTGTGACATTGAAGAGGAAGAAATATTAAAGTTGTTTGATAGTTAAAGACAAAACTAATGTATACCAAATGCAATGCCGTATTTTCTTCATTTTGTTTATTCTGGGACAAATTTCTATAGTCATGTGTCAGAATAGCAATAATATTTTGATGATAGGCAATATTTCCACAGCAAACATGAAAGACCACATGCAGCAGGATAGTGGGACACTTGGAAGGTGTGCCGCATATTCAGGGTGAACTAGCAGGTACATGAGTAGGAAAACAGGGCAAATTCATTCAAATAGGTAATGCCAAAGTGTCACTGCTCTGTCTTCACGTTATCTACCCTCTGCCTGCTGGCTCCACAAATCATCCAAACCAAGAAGGCTCCTTACTCGAAAAGAAACACGAGATTCTTTCTAACCCTTTCAACTTCAAGGGTTTGTTGTTTTTTATTTCGTTTTGTTTTGTTTTCTTGCCTGTGAGTTGCATTGAATTTCTTTAACTTGCATCCAATGGAGGATTCCTGTTTCCTGATATCTTTCTTTACTCTCAAGTGATTACCCAGTATGACATGAAAAAAATGATAGGGTTCTAATTTCTGAGAATTATGGATTTTAAAGAGAATAACTTGTTTGTTTTAATTGAGATCATGGGTTTGAAGGTGTAATTGGGAGAACTAAGCTTTCCTACTCAAAGAAAGGAAACATAAAGATGCTGGAAAGGATCTAGGAAAGGAGGAGAGTGCCTGGGTGGAAGAAGAGGAAATAAAAAAATGCCCCAGTTGCCTTCCCGCATAATATACCACATAATAACCTGTTTTCTTCTAACCTCGCAAAATCTCTAAGACATTGGTTTCTCTTCGATCTGTTGTGAAGTCAGAGCTATTTGTTTATTTTCTGCTTTCCCACTGTAAAGTCCATGATTCAAGATGGGTGGCCTTTTCTACTATGTGATTTAATCTCAGCATTAAGGACAATGTTTGATATAGAAAATACTTGTTTAGCAAACAAATTATTTGATTTTTATGAACAAATAAACTGTTTTCTTTATTCATCATCTTGCTTCAGAAAATAAATAACATCTATTTTCTGGTACATATGCTTTTTATTCCCAGTTGAATATTTATTTATTTATTTTATTGTTGACACTATTACAGATTCCCCCCTTTGCCTACCCCATATGATAAAATATATAACAATTCTTCAACATTTTTAAAACACGAATATGTGAAGAAAGGAAAGCACAACTTCATTTACCTTAGGAAATCATTCTTTGTATATACTTCTTTACAGTCATCTTTGTATACTGTTGTAGTTCACTTTCCTGCCAGCAATACATGAGAGCTCTATCTTATTATATCACCACTGGAGCTGAATTTTTTCATATTTAACTCTTTGCTAATCTTTTCCCACTGAAATATTTAGACAGTTTTTTAAATAACTACTTATCAACTTTTAGCATATTAATAATATTTATTCTGGTCATATATTTTGAAGTAAAATTTACATTGTTGTGTTCTATGCTAGAAATATTAAATGTCAAACCAATTGATCTTTTCCTTTGTAATTTCTTTTGTTCTTAAAAAAGCCTTCATCCAGAGACCAGATGAATATTTTATATTTAATTCCTTGATGTTTTCAATATTTATATTTTTGAGATAATTCCTTTATCAAATTTATTTTCACAAACTATATTTTAAGGGCTTTTAAAATCTTCTTTATCAAATTTGAAACTGGATCATATTTGTAGCTAATACACAACATTGGCTCAGAAACTAAACATAAATCAAAGACAATAAGGAAATACCACAAAACTGAAGTGTTTATATCTTGTATATTTGCCTATTCTTGTACTAGTATGCCTACTCTGAAAATCACAAACATTCATCCTCATTTTAACTATCTTCATACTCTGCTTTCTCTTCAGATCATACAAATACCTTTTTAACTATATTCACAAATATAAATTAATATTATATCCATGTTCTAAACGGAATGATGCCTTCAAATCTGGCTTTCACAATAGTGTGATTATTTTAATATTATTATTGGATATTATTATTAGACAGTAAGTTGTGAACATGGACCTAATTGTATTTGTGAAACTGCTCAACAGAGACTTTCTACAAGTGAAGAGAGGAGGAGATTTGATTTTGGCAGTGCAGGAAGCCAAATATCCTGTGTCTGACTCTAGAGTGAATGGAAATAACATGCACTCCTATAATTCCTCTAAAGTGCTGACATATTAGCTTAACCTTGCACCTTTGAAAAGCACTTTTCTCAAATTTTCTGTTGCTAATTTCAGGTCAAAATTAAATTACCAATGTTTTATAACTATTATTTAGTAATTAGTTACTAAATAATTAATTTTATTTAACCATGTGCCTGCCTAGACATAGATTCTGAGGTAACCTTGAAAGAACAAAGGATATTAGAAAAATTAAATCTGCCATTTGCTGATTTCTCTGTTTTCTTCAGTTATTGGTTTTGTTTTGAATAGTCATTTTACTGTACTCTATTTTGAAAAAAAATAAGACTAGAATGGTAGATGGTTTTAATTTGTAGAAACTATGGGTTTAGCTGGTCAGACATTATAAATGTGTGCTGTGAAAGGAATTTCAGAACTGAGTGTAAAAGAAGAGTAATTGAATGTAATGTAGTGTGGCAGACACACCCTAAGAGGACTCCCAGTAAATCACACCCTTGTATAATCTATTCCCTTTGAGTGGAACCTAGGAGTTGTCTTTCACCCGTGAAATACTACAAAAGGGATGGGATGTCACTACAGTGATTATATTAACTTATATGGCAAAGGTGAAAGATTTTGCTGATGAATTTACTCCTTAGTGTGCTGTCTTTTAGCTAATCAAAAGGAAGATTATACTAAGAACTGACCTTCTCAAATGCATACTTTAAAGCAAGAACTAGGCTTTCATTGAAGTTAGAGATTCAAAGCAATAGAGTCCTTTTCCTTCTTTGCTGGCTTTGAAGAAGCTGTCATAAACCCTACAGCCATGCTCTGACTAGTGTGACTCAGTGGGCTGGTGTCCTTCCACAAACTGAAAGGTTCAATTCCCACCTAGCTGGGCACATGTGACAGGCAACCAACTGATGTTTCTCTCACACATCAGATTCTCTCCATCTCTTTCTCCTTCCCTTCCCCTCTCTCTAATAAGTAAATAAATAAATAAATAAATAAAACCTTATAAAAATCCTACAGCCTTAAGGAAATGAATTTTACCAACAGCTTGAGTGAACTTACAGGTGAACACTTCCCCATTTGAGCTGACAGTTGAGAACATAGCCAGACATATACCTTCATGTCAGCCCTCTGAAACTCTGATTAGTGAACCCAGCTAAGCTTTTTCAGACTTTTGATCTACAGAAACAGTGAGATAATAAAACGGTATAGTTTTAAGCCTCTCAGTTTGTAGTACTTTATTATGTTGTAACAGAAAACTAAACTAGTTTCCTTGACGGCATCAAGTCAAGGAGGGAGAGTTTCTTCTCTCAGACATACCAAAATGTACAACTCCTCTCTGGATTTGCACGTTAATTTGAATGTCACCATTCTAATTTGAAACTATGTCCATGCTGAAGAACTTGTTGTACTCTTTCTCCTTCTTTGCAGACTATTTTTATTAAGGAATGTTGATAAAAATACCAACGGGAGTATTTTTGAAACAATCCCCCCTCTAATAATACCACTTATTCCTGAGAATTTTGAGTTTCCCTAAAATTCTACTACTCTTCTAATTTTGTCTATTTTCATGTAAGTCATTGTATTTGTAAGCCCAAGTGGACACTCCTTCTTCATTTGTCATTGTGTTTCATATCCTGATCTTTTCTTCTCCATGTTATTTGTACCCTGTCTTAGCCAGGTGAGTCTGCACTTCCCCCTTACTTCTACAGGGTCAGGGTGCTAATTTCAGCTTACATTCCTCTTTCCATTTTCATTCTGGGTCCACTCCTGAATCTCCATGCCACTCAACATCCAAGAAATTTCTGTCTTGAAATTTACTCCTTAAAATTAATCTCCACTCCATTGAAGACTTTCTATTTTCTGATTTACAGTTTTCAAATTTGGAAAAATGAAATTTAGGCCTTTTGTAAGATTCATGTTTATTTTCCTTGAGAAAAACTGTACAAATTGATAGGCAACTTTAAATAAGCATGACATTTTTCATCATCATTGTATATGGATCGCATGTAAACATTTTACCTGAGCTCTATAATTGTGAGACAACTGTTTAAGGATTGTTAGTGAACATGAAGACCATACCCAGTGGATGTATGATCCCTTGAGAGCCAGAAGCATTGCAGGGAAAATTGGTTATTCTTTGACCAGAGATCATCTGCTATAGACTGAATGTCTCCCATTATTCACATGGTGCAGTCTTAATCCCAAATATATTTGGGAGTTGGGTTTTGGGAAGGTGATTAAATCATGAATGTGGAGCCCTCATGGAAGAGATTTGTGCCCTTAAAAAAGCAACCCACCCAATAGAGCTATCTTGCTCCTTCTGCCACCTGAGGACATAATGAGAAGACAACCATTTGTGAACCAGAAAGTGGACCCTGCCTAGATACTGAATTTGCTGGCACCTTGATCTTGGACTTTCCAACATCCAGACATGTAAGAAATAAATTGTTATTGTTTATAAGCCACTTGGTCTGTGATATTCTGTTACAGTAGCCTGAACAGACTAAGACAACCTCTTTTTTGCTTTGAATACTCTGATCTCTATGGTTTTTCAGCTATAATTGATTACCTTCTCTTAAACCAATCTATCTGCCAAGGTGTCCCTCAGTTCCTTCATCTGTGCCTCATTCTCTCTGAATCTGTATTCAGAAAAATCATAACATAAATACTATAAGGATTGCTCAGGTGTTTCCTAAACCAGGACGTAGCAATGGCTTGGTGTCCTGCCCATACATGTGGCAGGAAATACTTTTATTTGTTCTGGTGAATTAGTTTGTTTGGGACTTTTTCCTTCACTAAAAATCTTGCATTGTTTTACTTAAGAAACATATGGTAAGTAATTATGATTTCCAGAGAAGGTACAGAGGTTTATAAAGGATATAAAGATGGTCCTCTGAGAAGTAACAAATGTAAAATATACTGGAAAGGTGACACTGATATCGGCTGGGAGCACATCTGGCATAAGATTGGTACGTGGTCAGATTTAGTACATTTTAAAAAATATTTTATGTATTTGTTTTTATAGAGAGAGGACAGTAGGGAGAAAGGCAAGGAGAGAAATATCCATGTAAAAGAAAAACATTGACTGGTTGCCTCCCATACATGCCCCAAATGAGGATGTACCTGAAACCCAGGCATGTGCCTTTATGGGGAATTGAACCAGCAACCTTTCACTTTGCAGGATGATGCCCAACTGCCCAATGAGCC
Source organism: Pteronotus mesoamericanus (assembly GCF_021234165.1). NCBI lineage: Eukaryota > Metazoa > Chordata > Mammalia > Chiroptera > Mormoopidae > Pteronotus > Pteronotus mesoamericanus. The sequence goes on from NW_026555109.1 coordinate 3,917,497, forward strand.
ACACTGGTCAGGGCAGATTTACTAAATATTTGGGGTAAATTTTTGGCTACGGAGCTAAGGCATCCCAAAAGCCTCCCATATAATTCATGTACACACTAAAGTTTGAGAACATTATTACCTGGTGGCAAAATAATGTTATTGTTGACAATAAGATAAAAATACCAAATCTTTTCCAATTTCTTATGTGTTTAAGAAAATATTATAGTTCAAAAGAGAAATTTTATACTCTTTATAATTATTTTCATCAACCAAAATTAGCCTTTTGGTTAGGGCTAGAATTCCTGTGCCTTTATAATTCTCTTGTACTTGTAAGTCTAAAGCTTTTATTATGGTCTTTTATAATTATACTTCAAATTAATGGAGAACCATTAATCCTGTGATTGACCAATCAGTTTCTGAGATTGACCTACAAGTAATGAATTTTTAATAATGGTGTATTATTCACATCTGCAGTAATTATTTAATAATATTCTAGATTAAAATGATCTTGGAAAATATCTTACATGTAAAACTTATATCAAGGCATAGCTTAATAATTAATAAAGTATAGTTACTTCTATTTCTCTGTGATAACTGGGAATGAGGTACTTTCCCCGAGCATATATAGATGTACAAATATAGCATTCATTTGTTCAAGGTTTAAATTTAATTACATTAACTACATTAGTATACTTTTGGCATTATTAATTACTACTTTGTATCATGTGATTTTAAACATTTCTAATGTTTAACATATGTTGTAATTTTATGTGATGATATATAAATGAGGACACATTCTAAAATTAGAAGTAAAATGTCCTACTCTAAATATTCCATCTTACATATCCCAGTTTTTTTTGCATTATATGAAGAAGTGTGTTGATTGGTTTATACAAACAATACATAAATATACCTTTAATTCTGCCTTGAAGATAGGGGAAACGTACATCTGTAAGTGGTCAAATGTGGGCATTTGTGTAAAACTTGCTAAATTTTATCATTATAATTACTATGACTTAATATCCTCCAGTGAGTAAACGCCTGTCTTGGAAAAATGTATCTTGACATTGACTCTTTCAGCTAAAGAAGGTGCTATGTATCTAATTTTTTTAGAAGTTAAGAATTATTTTAGGAATTAATTTTCTAACGTCTTTCATTTTATGTTTTTCATGTTATTTGTGTAATTAGAGATAAATATTTACAGGTAATGATAAATATAAAAAACAAATTAATTATATCTATTAATATTATGACTTTTACGTTTTCCCCTGCAGCTATTGTTGAAACCACCTGCACTTAATATCTGATTTTCAGTTTCTCTGATATCCTTTTATACAAAAGTTTAGCCCTGAGTTTGAAACAACCACTAAATACTATCTTAAAACCTTGAACACATATCAGTGTGGTATGTGCTCACCCTCACCTATCTGAACTTCTATGACTTTGGTTCTTTCCAACCCTCTTTGATCTGCAGGCCACTAGACTAGGGGAATCTGATCCTATATACTAACAAGCACTGTAGTATTAGCCACCAGAGGGCTCCCATATTCCTTCCATGTAAATATATAAATACATAGTGCAATTAACATAGAGTTCACCATCATACCAAAAGTAGTTTATGAATTTATGATACAGTTATTTATATGGGAAAAATGTTCCAATCCACCATGTTCTTATACAAAATGCTTTTAATGGACAAACTTGAGGAACTAAATACTTAAAAAAAGTGATTACATTGGAGACCACTCCCCTGAGTGGCAGCAGCATGAGAGGACAAAAAGCCCCACCACCAGGAGGCTCTACCATGGCCAGGTGGTACCCAAGCCTGACTGCTGAGTACAGAGCACCAGTTAGAAACAGTAGATTCCTGGCTAAAGAGGGTACAGAGTGTTCTAGAGATGTTTGAGGAGATTCCAGAGACTGAGGCTTTGGAGAGAGAAAACTGAGGAGGTAGCTGGCAGGATCCCAGTGCTGACTCCTCCCTCACATGGCAGCAGCCATCTTTCTCAGGAAGACCATTCACCTGAGCAGAAGCAGTGTGAGAGGTCACAATATCCTCAACAACAGGAGGGACTCTACTCCACCCTGTGGTGCCTAAACCTGACTGATTTATGCAGAGTGACTAGATTAACAACTGGAAGAGATAGCCACAGACAGTAGATTCCTGGAATTCACAAAAAGACTGCCTAAGGTCAGATGGGGTCAACAGCTTACATTATCAGAGGCAGATCCAGAAAGAAAAAGCAGCAATTTCCTACTGTAGAAGTTCACAAAGCAAAGTCAAAAAGTCAATTTAAAAAGCAAAAGAAAAAAAGAACCTCTCAAACAATGGGAAGACAAAGAAACACCCCCCCAATTGAAGAGAAAGGAGCAATCCCCACCAAGAAAATTAAATGAAGTAAACTATGAGATATAGGTTTCAAAACAATGTTTCTAAGGAAGCTCAGTGAGTTCAGTGAGTTCAAAGAGAATTACAAAAAACTACAGGGAAACTATGAGGAACTCACTGAAAACTACATCAGCAGAAAAAAGGACATAGAAAATATCAATAAGAGGCAAGAGGAAATGAAGAATACAATTTCTGAATTGAAGAACACAGCAGAAGGAATCAAAAGCAGGCTTGATGAAGCAGAGGATCAAATCAGTGAGCTGGAGGACAAGGTAGGAAAAAAGCTCCCAGAAAGAGCATGAAAATGAAAAAAGGCTCAAAAAGAATGCAGGGGTATTCAGGGAAAGGCAGGACAACCTAAAACATAAAAATATCCATATAATAGGGATACCAGAAGAAGAGGAGCAAGGGATAGAGAACCTCTTTGAACAAGTAATGATGGAAAACTTCCCTAATTGGAGGAAAGAAAAAGTCACACAAGCCCTGGAAGCACAGAGGGCTTTATTCAAGAGGACCACAATGAGGCCCACTGCAAGATACATCATCATTAAAATGGCAATTATCAAAGACAAACAGAGAATCCTAAAGGCAGCAAGGGAGAAACTGGTAGTAATATATAAGGGGGCCCCAATACAGCTAGCAGCTGACATCAGAGATACTACAAGCCAGAAAGGAAATGGCAAGAAATATTCCAAGTTATGAAAAGCAGAGGCCTGCTACCAAGACTGCTCTACCCAGCAAGGCTCTCAGTTAAAATGGGACCCAAAATAAAGAGTTTCCTAGACAAAAGAAAAATAAAAGTATATACCACTACCAAGCAAGCCTTGCAAGATATGCTAAAGGATCTGCTTGAAGAAGATGAAGAAAAATAGTGAGAAAGAGAGGAACACAGGTACAGAGGGAAAAAATAATAAGTACCTATCAATAATAACTTTAAATGTAAATGAATTAAATGACCCAATCAAAAGACATAGGGTAGCTGAATGAATAACAAAATATGACCCATACATATGCTGCCTATAAGAGACCCACCTCAGAATGAAGGACCTACACAGACTGAAATTAAAGGGATAGAAAAAAATATTCCATGCAAATGGACAGGAAAAAGAAAAGCAGGGCTAACAATACCTATATCAAACAAAATAGATTTCAAAACAAAAGCCATAAAAAGAGACATAGAAGGAAATTGCACAATACTCAAAGGAAGACTCCATCAAGAAGACATAAACATTGTAAAGCTATATGCACCCAACATAGGAGCACCCAAATAATAAGGATAATCTTGGAGGACTTCAAGAAAGATATAGACAGCAACACACTGAAAGAAGGGGATTTTAACAACTCATTGTCAAAACTAGATAAGTCTTTCAAACAAAACATTGATAGGGATAATGTGGAAATGAACAACACATTAGATCAAATGGAATTAACTGACATATATATATAGAAACTTTGATCCCAAAGAAGAAAAATACACATTCTTTTCAAATGCATATGAAACATTTTCAAAGAGAGACCACATGACAGGACACAAAACAAACATCAACAAATTCAGGAAAATCAAAATCACAAGAAGCCTTTTTTCAGACCACAAGGGCTTGAAACTAGGAATGAACCTAAAGGAAAAAAAACTCAAAACCATTCAAAATCATGGAGACTGAATAGCATGGTATTATACAATGAATAGGTCAATAATGAGATCAAAAAAGAAATCAAAAATTTTCTGGAAACAAATGAAAATGAACACACAACAGTCCAAAACACATGGAACACAGTGAAGTCAGTCCAGAGAGGGAAGTTCATAGCAGTACAGGCCTACCCCAAAAAGATAGAAACATATCAAATAAATGACCTAACCCTACATCTTCAAAAACTGGAGAAGCAACAACAAACAAAAGCCCAGAGAGAGGAGAAGAAAGGAAATAATCAAGTCAGAGCAGAATTGAATGGCATAGAGATTAAAAGAACAATTCAAAAGCTCAACCAATCGAGGAGCTGATTCTTTGAAAGAACAAACAAAATTGACAAGCCTTTAAGCAGATGCGTCAAGAAAACAAGGGAGAGGACACAAATAAATACTATCACAAATGAAAGAGGAAAAATAACAACTGATACCACAGAATTACAAAGGATTGTAAAAAATTACTATGAACAATTATATGCCAAGAAATTTGAAAACTCTGATGAAATCCACAAATTTCTAGAAAAATATAACCTTCCAACACTGCATGAAGAAGCAGCAGGAAGCCTGAAGAGACCAATAACAGCTGGTGAAATTAAAGCAGTAATCAAGAAACTCCTGGTACACAAAAACCCTGGACCGGATGGTTTTACAGGAGAATTTTAAAAAACATTTAAGGAAGAGTTAACTCCTGTTCTTTTGTGTGTGTGTGTGTGTGTGTGTGTATCGACTTATGTTTGTTTGCTTTTTTTTTGTTTTTTTTAAATTTTATTTTAATTTATTTTTTCAAATACATTTGTCTCTGCCAACCACCCACCACTTTCCCTTGCCCCCCTCCCTCCTTCCCTCCCTCAGCTCTTCCCCTTTGGTTTTGTCCATGAGTCCTTGCTATATGTTCCTTGACTTTCCCCTTCCCTTCCTTGTCCCCGCCTCCCCTCCCTCCTTCCATCTTGTCTCTGTTGGTTTCTTTTCCTTTCAGTGTTGCTGGTCTTATTTTCCTTGAATCTTTGTATTGGTTAGGTTCCACTTATAGGTAAGATCATATGGTATTTGTCCTTCGCCCCCTGATTTATTTTGCTTAGCATAATGCTCTCCAGTTCCATCCATGTGGTCGCGAAGTTTAGTAGTTCTTTTTTCCTTTCTGCTGCATAGTATTCCATTGTGTATATGAACCATGATTTTTTGATCCAATCATCTACTGACAGGCATTTAGGTTGCTTCCAACACTTGGCTATTGTAAATTGTGCTGCTATGAACATTGGGGTGCATAGGTTCTTTTGTATTGGCGTTTTGGTGCTCTTAGGGTATAGTCCCAGCAGGGGAATCACTGGATCATAAGGCAGTTCCATTTTCAGGTTTTTGAGGAAATTCTACACTGCTTTCCACAGTGGCTGCACCAGTCTGCATTCCCACCAACAGTGGACTAGTGTTCCCTTTTCTCCACAGCCACGACTGTTGTTTGTTGATCTGTTTATGATGGCCATTCTGACCGGTGTGAGGTGGTACCTCATGGTGGTTTTGAGCTGCATTTCTCTGATGGCTAGTGATGCTGAGCATCCTTTCAAATGCCTCTGGGCCCTTTGTATCTCCTCCTTGGAAAAGTGTCTGCCCAGGTCCTTTGCCCATTTTTTGATTGGATCGTTTGTCTTCTTGGAGTGGAGTCAAGTGAGTTCTTTATATATCTTGGAGAGCAAACCTCTATCTGATGTATCATTAGCGAATATATTGTCCCATATGGTTGGCTCCCTTTTCATTTTGCTGATGTTTTCTTTAGCCGTGCAGAAGCTTATTTTGATGAGGTCCCACTTGTTTATTCTTTCCTTTATGTCCCTTGCTTTAGGAGACATCGGGGAAAAAATTGCTGCGTGGGATATCTGAGAGTTTCCTGCCAATGTTTTCCTCTAGGACTTTGATGGTGTTGCAACTTATATTTAAGTCTTTTATCCATCTTGAGTTTATTTTTGTGTATGGTGTCAGCTGATGATCCAATTTCAATTTTTTGCATGTAGCCATCCAGCTCTCCCAACACTATTTGTTGAAGAGGCTATTATTGCTCCGTTTTATGCTTCTGCCCCCTTTGTCAAATATTAGATGCCCATATAGACCTGGGCTTATTTCTGGGCTTTCTATTCTGTTCCACTGGTCTATGGGTCTGTTCTTGTGCCAGTACCAGTTTGTTTTGAGTATAGTGGCTTTGTAGTAGAGTTTGATGTCCGGTATTGTGATCCCTCCTACTTTGTATTTCTTTCTCAAAATTGCTGCGGCTATTCGGGGTCGTTTATGGTTCCATATAAATTTTTGAAATGTCTGTTCTATTTCTGTGAAATACGTCATTGGTATCTTAATAGGGATTGCGTTGAATCTAGAAATTGCTTTGGGTAGTATGGACATTTTGATGATATTCTTCCAATCCATGAGCACGGTATATGCTTCCATTTGTTTGGGTCTTCCTTAATTTCTTTTTTCAACGTTGTATAGTTTTCTGTGTACAATTCTTTTATGTCTTTGGTTAAATTTATGCCTAGGTACTTTATTTTTCTTCTTGCTATATTGAATGGTATCTTTTTTCTGATTTCTTCTTCTTCTATTTCATTGCTGGTGTACAAAAATGCCTTTGATTTCTGAATGTTGACTTTCTATCCTGCTGTTTGGCCAAATTCACTTATTAAGTTGAGGAGTTTTTTGGTAGAGTCTACAGGGTTCTCTATGTACACTATCATGCCATCTGTAAACAATGACAGCTTTACTTCATCCTTTCCTATTTGGATGCCTTTTATCTCTTTCTCTTGTCTGACCGCTGTGGCGAGGACTTCCAATATGATGTTGAAAACAAGCGGTGAGAGCGGACATCCTTGTTGTGTTCCCGATCTTAGTGGGAAAGCTTTCAGTTTTTGCCCATTGAGTATGATATTGGCTGTAGGTTTTTCATATATGGCCTTTATTACGTTGAGGAATGCCCCATTTATTCGCATATTGCTTAGTGTTTTGATCATAAATGGCTGCTGTACCTTATCGAATGCTTTTTCTGCATCTATCGAGATGATCATGTGGTTTTTGTCTTTTCTTTTATTTATGTGATGTATCACGTTTACTGATTTGTGTATATTGAACCATCCCTGCATCCCTGGGATGAATCCACTTGATCGTGGTGGATAATCTTTTGAATGTATTGCTGGATGTGGTTTGCCAATATTTTGTTGAGCATTTTAGCATCTATGTTCATCAGCGAAATTGGCCTCCAGTTTTTTTCTTTGTAGGGTCTTTATCTTGTTTTGGGATCAGGGTGATGCTGGCCTCATAGAAAGAGTCTGGGAGTGTTCCCTCCTCTTGGATTTTTTGGAATACTCTGAGAAGGACAGAGGTTAGCTCTTCTTGAAATGTTTTGTAAAATTCTTCTGTGAAACCGTCCGGCCCTGGGCTTTTGTGTGCTGGGAGTTTCTTGATTACTGCTTCAATTTCCCCAGCTGTTATCGGTCTGTTCAAGCTTTCTGTTTCTTCCTCCTTCAGTGTTGGAAGATTATACTTTTCTAAAAATTTGTCCATTTATTCAAGATTTTCAAATTTCTTCGCATATAATTGTTCATATAGTTTCTGATTATCCTTTGTATTTCTGTGGTATCAGTTGTTATTTCTCCTCTTTCATTTCTGATATTATTTATTTGGGTCCTCTCCCTTGTATTCTTGATGAGTCTGCTTAAAGGCTTGTCAATTTTATTTATCTTTTCAAAGAACCAGCTTCTGGATTGGTTGATCCTCTGAATTGTTCTTTTCGTCCCTATGTCATTCAGTTCTGCTCTAATCTTGACTATTTCCTTCCTTCTACTTGCTCTGGGATTTATTGGTTGTTGTTTCTCCAGTTCTTGAAGTTGTAAGGTTAGGTCATTTATTTGAAATGTTTCTATCTTTTTTAGGTAGGCCTGTATTGCTATGAACTTCCCTCTCAGGACTGCCTTTGCTGTGTCCCATAGGTTTTGGACTGTTGTCTGTTCATTTTCATTTGTTTCCAGAAATGTTTTGATTTCTTCTCTTATCTCATTATTGACCCATTCATTGTTTAATAGCCTACTGTTGAGTCTCGATGAGTTTGAAAATTTTTGAAGTTTCTCTTTGAGGTTGATTTCGAGTTTCAAGGCCTTGTGGTCCGAGAAAAAGTTTGGTATTATTTCAATTTTCCTGAATTTGCTGAGGTTTGCTTTGTGTCCTATCATGTGGTCTATCTTTGAAAAACTGCCATGGGCATTGGAAAAGAATGTGTATTTTTCTTCTTTGGGATGTAAGGTTCTATATATGTCAGTTAAGTCTCTGATTCAGTGTGTCATTCAATGCCACAATATGTTTATGAACGTTTTGTTTGGAAGATCTGTCCATTTTTGACAGTGGGGTGTTGAAATCCCCTACTATCAGTGTGTTGCTGTCTATATCTTTTTTGAAGTCATCCAACAGTTTCTTTATAAAGTTGGGGGCTCCTGTATTGGGAGCATAGAAATTTACAATGTTGATGTCTTCTTGATAGATTCTTCCTTTAAGTATTATAAAGTGCCCCTCTGGGTCTCTCTGTATGGCCTTTGTTTTGAAATCTACTTTGTCTGATACAAGTATGGCAAACCCAGAATCCCTGTTCTTTTCAGACTGTTACAGAAGTCTCAAAAGAAGGAAGACTCCCATACTCTTTCTATGAGGCTAGCATCCTCCTAAGCCCAGAACTAAAGAAAGACAAAAAAGAAAGAAAACTACAGGCCAATATCGCTGATGAATATAAACGCTAAAACCCTCAACAAAATATTGGCAAACCACTTCCAGCAATAGATACAAGGAAAATGAAACCAGCATCACTGAAATAAAAAAGAAACCAACAGGGACAAGAGGGAAAGAGGGAGGAGTGGGCCGGGGAAAAGGAAGAGAAGGGGCAAGTCAAGGATCATGTAGCAAGGGCTCATGGACAAAGCCAAAGTGGGGAAGGATTGAGGGAGGAAAAGGAGGGAGAGCGGTAGGGGAAAGTGGTAGTGGGAAGGCAGACACAAGTGTATTTGAAAAAATAAATTAATTAATTTAGAAAAATCAACCACCATGATCTAGTGGGATTCATCCCAGAGATGCAAGGATTGTTCAATATTTGCAAATCAATAAACAAAGTTCATTACATAAAGAAAAAGAAAGACAAAACAATATGATCATATCAATAGATGCAGAAAAGTCATTTTATAAGGTGTAGCACCCATTTATGATAAAAACACTCAGCAAAGTGGGAGTAAAGGGGGCATACCTCAACATGATAAAGACCATATATGAAAAACCTACAGCCAACATCATACTTAACAGGAAAAAACTAAAAGCTTTCCTATTAAGATCAGGAACAAGATAGGGCTGTCCACTTTCACCACTTCTATTAAACATAGTATTTGAAGTCCTAGCCACTGTGATCAGACAAAAACAAAAAAAGAAATAAAAGTCATCCTAATTGGAAAGAAGGAAGTAAAAGTATCATTGTTTGCAGATGGCATGAAGGAGTACATAGCAAATCCCAAAGACTCCACCAAAAAAATACTCGATCTAAGAAGTGAATTGGCAAAACAGCAGGATACAAAGACAATATTCAGAAATTGAAGGCAGTTTTATATGCCAACAATGAAATATCAGAATCAGAAATCAGGAAAAAAATACCCCCTTTGCTATAACAGCAAAAAAATGAGGTGCCTAGGAATAAATTTAACCAAGGAGGTAGAAGACCTGTATGCAGAATACAATACAACACTGAAGAAAGAAATTAAGACAAATAAATGGAAGCAAGTACTGTGTTCATGGATTGGAAGAATCAACATCATCAAAACGTTCTTACTAGTCAAAGCAATTGATAGATTCAATGCAAACCTTATTAAAATATCAATGATGTATTTCATAGATACAGAATAAACATTTAAAAAATTATATGGAAGCATAAACAACGCTGAGTAGCCACAGCAATTTTGAGAAAGTAGAACAAAGTAGGAGGGATCACAATGCCTAACCACTGTATTACAAGGCAGCTTTAATCAAAACAGTCTGGTAGTGGCATAAGAACAGACACATAGATTAATGGAATGGAATAGAGAACCTAGAAATAAACCCATGTATTTGTGGTCAAATAATATTTGAAAAAGGGGGCAGAAGCTAAAATGGAGTAAAAGTAGTGTCTTCAACAAATGGTGTTGGGAGAGCTAGACAGCTACATGCAAAAAATTGAAATTGGATCATCAGCTTACACCATACACAAAAATAAACTCAAGATGGATAAAAGATTTAAATATAAGTCATGACACCATAAAAGTCCTAGAGGAGAACATAGGCAAGAAACTCTCAGATATATCACAGAACAGTATTTTCACTGATATATCCCCTAGAGCAAGGGACATAAAGGAAAGAATAAACAAATGGGACTTTAACAAAATAAGAAGCTTCTGCACAGCTAAAAAAAATCCGCAAAATGAAAAAGGAACCAACTGTATGGGATATCATATCTGCCAATGATACCTCAGACAGGGGATTGATCTCCAAAATATATAAAGAACTCACATGACTCCACTCCAGGAAGACGAACAATCCAATTAAAAAATGGGCAAAGGACCCGAGCAAACACTTATCCAAGGAGGACATACACAGGACCCAGACACACATGAAGGGATGCTAATCATCACTATCCATCAGAGAAATGCAAATTAAAACCACAATGAGATACCAGTTCACACTGGTCAGAATGGCCATCATAAGTAAACAATGGGTACTGGTTACGTTGTGGAGAAAAGGGAACCGTAGTACACTGTTGGTGGGAATGCAGACTGATGCAGCCACTGTGGAAAACTGTGGAATACTGCATAGAATTTTCTCAAAAAGCTAAAAATGGAACTAACTTTTGACTCAGGGATGCCACTCCTGGGTTTATATCTTAAGAATGTCAAAACACCTTTTCAAAAGAACCTATGCATTCCAATGTTCATAGCGGCACAATTTACAATAGCCAATTTCTGGAAGCAGCCTAATTGCCCATCAGTAAGTGAGTGGATCAAAAAGTATGAAAGCTACCACCCTTTGTGACAGCAGGGGTGGAACTGGAGAGCATGGATGAAATAAGCCAGTGGGCGAAAGACAAATACCATATAATCTCACCTATAAGTGGAGCCTAATGAACAAAATGAACAAGCAAGGAAAATATAACCAGCAACATTGAAAGAAAAGGGATGCCAGCAGTAAAGAGAGTGGGGTAGTGGTGAAAAGAAGGGGAAGGGTCATATCAAGGAACATGTATAAAGCACAAATGGACAAAGTCAAAGTGAGGAAGGATTGAGGGTGAGAGGTGTGGGTCGGTGGGGCAGAGGAACGTGATGGCAGGAAAATGGAGACAAAGTATTTGAACACTAAAAAAATTTAAAAATGCAAGCTCTCTGGTGGCTTACGGATTAGAAAACAAACAAACAAAAACAAACAAAGTTAGTACATTGTATCATTGATTTTTTTTGTTGTTGTTTCTGGAAACCATGGTACAGACTTTTAATACTTAATGCTCAGTGAATCCATTTAGAAACCATTTACATTAGTTAATTTGGGTATAAAACCATTATCTCTATTTACAAGATGTTAAATATAACTAATTCTAGCCAATGGAGTACAATTTTTTGTATTTATTTGTTTGACACCTCTTTTCCTAATTCAGTGCAGATGGAAATAAATGCCTTTAGAACCAAAGACAACCTTTAATTCCTATCAGCTAAGGAAAGACTACATACAGATCATTGCCATTTCTACTTCACTTAGAACAGGAATAAATCTATGCATTTTTTTCTTTTCAAATTTAGTAATTTCTTGAAGCAAGTAGCCATTTTTTTCCTATCACAATGAAGTCATTAGTGGGAATGATTAACATTTGCATGCACCTTGTCCTCTCATATTTCTCTAGGTTTTTCTCACACATTTATGTTTTTTTTTCCCAGTTTTTTCTTTTTTCTTTTTTAATTAATTAATTGATTTTTTCAAATATATTTGTCTCTGCCTACCCCCCCAGCACTTTCCCTTGCCCCCTTCCTCCTACTCTCCCTCCCTCAACTTTTCCCCTTCGGTTTTGTCCATGAGTCCTTGCTATATGTTCCTTGACTTTCCCCTTCCCTCCCTTTTCCCCTGCCCCCCCCCCTTCCTTCCCTCTTGTCTCTGTTGGTTTCTTTTCCTTTCAGTGTTGCTGGTCTTACTTTCCTTGCATCTTTGTATGGTTGGTTAGGTTCCACTTATAGGTGAGATCGTATGGTATTTGTCTTTCACCCCCTGGTTTATTTCGCTTGACCACAACTAGCTATATAGATTACCCAGAAATAAAACTTTGGGTATTTTTCTTAACCTAGCTTTTGATGTTTTGCAAAGCTTTATGGAACAAGATGGTAGAATTTTGTGGGAGTGGATGTTACTGGTAAGGAGTAATGTAGTAAGCTATGAATATTTACATTGGAGAAGAAAGAAAGGATTGCTTTCTTTGTGGGTCTTTATACTGGTTTTTACTGAGTTACGCTAGCTGAAAACCAGGCCCAGGAACTAATGCTTGCTAGGATAACTCTAAAGGTTTCTAGAAGCAGCAGAAGCATTTGTCATTTCTCTTTCCTTTTATTTATGGTCATTTGTCTGGCTTGGACACCCAGGTGCTGTCCATAGAGTTTCTGTATGCAGGAACATTTCTAACCTGAGATAGAATGTAGGGTCACCTGTTAATGGAAATGTTATAATTCACAGCAGAACAAAATTTGAAAGCAGCATCTTAGTAATTCTTTGGATCTAGGTGAAACACTTCAAATGAGTCATCAGATTGATCTTCTCTGTGATGTGCTTAAACACAATTCATTTATCATCAATAACTGAAAGTGGCATTTAACCATTCTACCTTTTACAATTACTTTTTTCTAGAATACATTAGTTATTATTTCTGCACTTAAGTGTGCACCAAAGAGAATGACAACATGTGAGTCCTGATTGACTCAGTTATACACCGACACCTAGGTGATGTCTTTTTGACTGTAAGACTGAAATATTGTTGTAGAAGAAAAGAAAACAAACTGTTCCCCCTTTTATCCATTATGTTCTTCTGGTCTAAGAATTGTTTTGTGTTTTCTTTTGAGAAAGAGAATTTAAAAATAAAGCTAATTTTGGTTTATCTTGCACTTATTGAGATAGTTTTAAAACAGTGTTGTGAATTCTGTTTTAATCTCCTTTTTTTTTTCTCCCCCTGAAATGCTATTTCTCAATGCAGGCTTTCTCTTGATCCTCCTCCATTTCAACTATTGCTTTTTCTCCATAAGATAATAGCAATGAAAAAAATAACACTCTAATCCTTAAGCTTAGATCATCATGTCTAAGTGAAACATAGTTATGAAATTATCAGAGTATAAATTCTATTCTGGAAGTTCAAGTACAGTTAATTATATTTATAACCACATAGTAAATCAAGTCATGCTCGTCTCCATGATTCACTAGGTTTAGATTTGACTATATTTCTACTCAAGGAAACCCACAATATTGCAACTGGTAATTAAATGCGTTTTAATATTATTACTAATCTATTATTCAAAATATGCACAAGTGAAAGAAAACATTAAAATGTTTGATAGTTACCATAATATTAGCATTGGTCATAGCTAGTTATGTTTCATGTTTCTCATGGAAGTCTTTGAATTAAAAATCATGGAAAAATTTCTGGGCTAGGTAGATTTTGTTCAAGAAGGTCTTTGCTAATTTTCATATATTTTCTAACTTTCTATTACTTAGGAATAAAAATATCAGGAATCTTTAAATATGCCCAAACAATTTTATATAATGTGACTGCTTCCTAGGTTTCCTGAATATAAATACTTCAATTCTGAAATTTAGTATGTTTAGATACTACTCCAATTGTATGTATTTACCACTTAGAAAGAATATTTTTCCCAGTCTAGACAACATGAAATCAAATTGGTGTAAAGTAAATTGGCTCAGAAGCTTCTCCTGACATTTATTTGCAAAGATTTCTATGGCCCATATTCCTACTACTGAGGTGATATTAAGCCTCTTTGGTCACCAGGGAGAAATATGGCTTTTCTTTTCATTCATTCTCGGTGTGAGAAGAAAGATACTACTTCAGGATGTGCCGTCATTTATGCCAACATTCAGGCAAAAGACCAAAAGTCTGAATTCCCAGCACAGGTAGACAGTGTTCAGGGAGAGACCCAGCATTGCCCAAGTCTTAAAACTTGGTCTACTTAAACCAAGTAGATAAGTACATAAAGCCATTAGTGGTACTTAAAGACTTTCCTTTCTCAAGCTGTTGACGTGTATTATTCTTTTCCCAGGATTTGGGGAATTTTTAACAAAAAAAGAAAATGTAAACATTATCTTAGAACACTGGTGCTCAATCTTGGCTGCACACAGCAATTACCTGGGAATATTTTTTAATTTCCAGTGCTCTGGCTGCATCACAGACCAACTGAATTACAATGTCTGTTGTTGGAACTTGGCATCAGTTTTCCTACATCCCTAAGTTACTACAACATGGGGCCAAGTTCTAAAATCACTGTCTTATAAATCGACATTCTCTAAGGATATCATAATCATATAACTTGACTTGCGTAGTAGACGAAGATCTTAGTCTACAGGTCCAGATGTTCCAGAAACACAGGCTATTTTTTAATAATCTAATTTAATTTTGATTATGAATCAGTTACACACTCTAGCTTTTATGATTCAAACAGTGTGGTGGAGAGTTGATCTTGGCTAATTTAAGGTTCTTTCTTTCTCTAGGATTACAAGTAGATTCCAAGGTACTTTAGTGATACTAAAGTGTTTGGGGGTGGGACTGGAGAGGGCTCTCTTCTAGGTTGCTACTTACCTGTGTTAGCTGTTGAAATGCACACGAATGCATCTGCCTCACGGTGGGTTAGTGGTCAACTTGATTCCCACAGCACTGCCCTTCCTCCCAGTTCCATCTCACCTAAGGGGCCCTTTCCTTCACCATGTCAAGTCATGGTGTGAGGCACTGAAGTGAACAGACTCCAGACTGCCCTGTAGCACCATCAATATTTCCTATTCTTCCTCTTCTCTACATTTGAGAAAATGGCTCTCTGTTTGCTATTTCCAAGAGCCTTAGTGTGATGGTGAGGAAAAATGTTAAGAAATGAACCAACATTGAACTGGAGCTTCTTTACAGCAAAACGATGGTTTCTTCTTCTTTAGACAAAAACCTGTAAGTTTCTTCTTAGTTTATAAAGAACCATGAAATTATGCCTCTTGCCTTGAAGCAACCTTTTCAATATGGGATTGTTTGATTAAAAATTATTGCTTAAAAGTATATTAATATAAATATTCAACTCAAAATTGTTTTGTTAGTTAAATATAATTTGTGTCTGTCTTACTCAGATATTTTGTCATTGGTCTGAGCAGTGTGAATCATCTTTGAAGTTTTATCAACTGGTGCCATCTCCAGCAGAAGAGGGAAGACTTGTCTTGATCCTATTAATGCCACCTGTCTTGTCATTCAAAGTCTCTCTTTAATTACTGATTTTAATTAATTACTTAATTTTAGTGATTCAAGGAGAGAACAGTTTATTGTTAGTACCATTACTGAGTATCTGGTCAGTTTGTCTAACATAGGGAACCTCCACATCTATATAACCTAGGCCTTAAGAAAATATGATTTTTTTTTACAAAGTCCGAGTCAGATACACATAGCATTTATGCTAATATTATTTTAACAATAATATCCATTAATCATGTACTTTTTATGTGTTGGGAACCATGCTCATACCTTATAAACATTGCCTTGTTTATTTTGATAATCTTCATTTTACAAATGAAGGAGCTGCTCAAATTACTTGTCCAAATTCACTCACCTAGTAAATTGCAGTTAAGAGTTATTTCATGCTCTTAACCATTATACTTAGACATAACAAATTGAACACAGTTCTTGATGTTTGAAACTGATTATTTTAAACACATATACAATGAAATCCTCATTTTTCTAATAGGTAGTAAACTAAGAAAATAAAATTAATGGTATGCACTAAAAAATAATATCCAGATTCATAATGGAACATTAATGGAAGCTAGGAAATATTTGGGGTATAAGTCTTTTGAAAGTTATATGATAATATTCTACTCAGACCTCCATAGAAAGTGTCTTGATACCCATATCTGATACAGGGTATTGTGTAAAGGTACCATGATCTAACCTAAAACCGCATGATAGAACTACATATAGTGATGGAAATGTTCTTTATTTGCACTGTCCAATATGATAGCTTATTGAGCACAGATAAGGAAATTTTTTAATTTATTTGATTTAAAAATTTATTAGACACTATTATAAGAGGTAAATATTTCATAGGTAAAAATTTATAAGAAAACGGAAGACTGCATTACCAAATCTCAAACAAAATGATTATTGATTAAAACACACAAACACACTTAAGACAATGTTCCACATATAGAAAATGTGGCCATCTTTATGTTAAGATGGGTTGAAGTTACCATGCAGTAATTGCTGGGGTGGAGAGGGGTCAAGGTGTGGTAGGATCCTTTGTTTAAGTGACTGGTGAGCAAGACCCAAAATCTTATATGTTCTTAATTAATTGAATTTAAGTACTCATGTGTGGATAATGATTGCTATATTGGAAAATGCAGGCTAACTATCACTGTACTTTTTTCCCCTTTCTTTGTTCTTTTCTCATGAATAAAAGGAATATGTATAAACTTTGGAGTCAGACAGACAAAAGTTTAATTCCTGGTAAAAGTCTGAGTAACTGATTTTTCCCTTCCTAAATGCAAACAATAAATAATAATGCCTACTTATAAGGCTGTTTTGAGGATTAATGAGGTAATCTACATGAAACCTCTAGTAGAGTTCCTGCTTTAAATGATGTTGATGATAACGATGGTAATACTCATGCTAATGGCCAAATAGGATGAAAGAAGGTCTTCATTTCTACATTAGTGTCTCATGTGCTAAATCATGTATTTCCTCATTAATATAGAAACATTACATGACATATTTCTATATATGTCAATATAACGAGGTTAACAATGCTATGTGTACATATGGTTGTTTATGAGTATGGAGCAATTTTTACCCATAAGCATGTACATGGTTTTTTGAGATAAGTTTTGAAATATTAGGCTTATATTAGTGATAACATCAAAACCTGGACATCTAGACATCAAGATGGTGGGAGAGTGAGCAGAAGTCACACTGACCTCCTCCCAGGACCAATCTGAAATTACAACTAATTGTGGAGAAGTCACCTGGAAAACAACTGAAGAATAGCAAAAGAGCAGCCTTAAAACCTCGGACAGACAGAGGAATCGGCTTTAGCACAACCTAACTGGTAAGGAGTGTGGTAGAGACTCAAGAAGGTGGCCTAAGCACCCATGGGCGGCAGCACCAGAGGGATATTGAAATGGCTGGTTGGATCACCCTGAGAAAAGCAGGGTCTAAACCATAAGCAAGGATCTCTAGCCTACAGCACTGAGCCCAAAAAGCACAGAGAAAACAGCCAGGTGTGAAAAGTGGCAGGGTACTCTCTTCCAGAGACAGGTGGCTCCAGACACAAAGAGCCATTTAAAGAGTCAATGCAAAAATTTGTAGTGGCAGCCACTTGCCCTGGGCTCCAACAGAGGTGGTGGCATAGTGGACTGGAGCTGCCTGAGGAGAGACTAGGGAGAGAGGCTTTGGGGAGAGAACTGAGAAAGTGGACTGCGGGGTCCAAGTGCTGACTCACCCTCCATTCTGTAGCTGCCATCTTGTTCAGGCAGACCTCTCCCTGAGTGGCAGCAGCATGAAAGGACATCATAGCCATGCCCCTAGGAGACTCAGCCCCTGCACAGTGTTGCACAGGCCTGGGTGTTGAGTACAGAATGACAGTCACAGATAGTAGATCCCTGACTAAAGAATATGGACCCTATCATCTAGAGACACATGAGGAAAGTCTGGAGACAGAGATGTTGGTGAGAAAACTGAGGGAGTAAGCCAGGGGATCCTGGTGCTGACTTCTCCCTGATGTAGCAGCAGCCATCTGGCTCAGGCAGACTATTCCCCTGAGTGGCAGCAGCATGAAAGGACACAATTGCCTCATCCACAGGAAGGACTCTGCCTGGCCTTGACTGCTGAGGGCAGAGTAACTAGACTAACAACTGGAGGAGACAGACACAGAAAGTAGATTCCTGGAAGTCTCAAACAGACTGCCTAAGATCAGAGGGGTCAATAGCTGACATCACCAGAGGCATATCCAGGAAGAAATTTAAAAATAAAAAAAGCTGTCTCATATGATAGAACTTCACAGCAAAAAGTCAGAAAGTCAAGACAGATCAATTTAAGAAGCAGAAGCAAAAAAGAAGAGTCTCACAAATAATGGGAAGACAAAGAAACACCCTCCAGTCAAAGGGAAAGGAGGAATCCCCAAAAAGAGAACTAAATGAAATAGAGGCAAGTAAACTATCAGATATTGAGTTCAAAACAACAGTTCTAAGAAAGCTCAGTGAGCTTAAAGAGAATTACAAAAAACTACTGGGAAACTATGAGGAACTTATTGCAAACGATATCAGCATGAAAAAAGACATAGAGACTATCGATAAGAAGCAAGAGGAAATGAAGAATACAATTTCTGAATTGAAGAGCACAGCAGAAGGAATCAAAAGCAAGCTTGATGAAGCAGGGCATCGATCAGTGAGATAAAGGATAAGGTAGAAAAAATCTCCCAGAAAAGCAAGGAAATGAAAAAAAGACTCAAAAAGAATGAAGAGGTGTTCAGGGAAATGCAGGACAACCTGAAATGTAATAATATCCATAAAAGAGGGATATCAGAAGAAGAAGAGGAGGAGCAAGAGATAGAGAACTTCTTTTAAAAAGTAATGATGGAAAACTTCCCTAATTGGAGGAAAGAAAAAGTCATACAAGTCCAGGAAGCACAGAGGGTCCCCTTCAAGAGGAACCCAATGAGGCGCACTGCAAGACACATCATCATTAAAATGGCAAATATCAAAGACAACCAGAGAATCCTAAATGCAGCAAGGGAGCCCCAATATGGGTAGCAGCTGACTTCTCAACAGAAAAATTACAAGTTAGAAGGGAATGGCAAGAAATATTACAAGTAATGAAAAGCAAGGGCCTGCAGCCAAGACTACTCTACCAAGCAAGACTCTCAATGAATATGTAAGGTAAAGTAAGAAGTTTTCCAGACAGAAGAAGGTGAAAAGAATACACCTCCACCAAACCAGCACTAACAGATATATTAAAGGGACTGCTTTAAGAAGATGAAGAAAAATAGTGAGAAAGAGAGGATCACAGGTGCAAAAGGAAAAAATGAGTACCTATCAATAATAACTTTAAATGTAAATGGATTAAATGTCCCAATCAAAAGACATAGGATAGCTAACAAATAAGAAACATGACCTACACATATGCTGCTTATAAGAGAACCACCTACAAACAAAGGATCTACACAGACTGAAAGTAAAGGGATGGAAAAATTATTCCAAGCAAATGGACAGGAATAAAAAGCAAGGGTAGCAATACTTATATCAGAAAAAAATAGATTTCAAAATGAAGGCCATAAATAGAGACCCAGAAGGCTACTTTATAATACTCAAAGGAAGAATCCATGAAGAAGACATAAACATTGTCAACCTATATGCACCCAACATAGGAGCACCCAAATGTATAAAGAAAATCTTGGAGGACTTCAAGAAAGATACGGATAGTAGGGGATTTTAACACCTCACTGTTAAAAATGGATAGATCTTCCAAAAAAAAAATCAACAAGGATAATGTGGAACTGAACAATACATTAGAGCAAATGGACTTAACTGGCATATATAGAAACTTTCATCCCAAAGAAGAAAAATACACATTATTTTCAAATGCACATGGAAAATTTCCAAAGCTGAACCACATGATAGGACACAAAACAAACCTCAAAAAATTCAGGAAAATTGAAATCATAAGAACCATTTTCTTGGACCACAAAGGCTGAACCTAGAAACCAACCTCAAGGAAAAGATTCAAAAACTTTCAAAGTCATGGAGACTGAATAGCACTCTATTAAACAATGTATGGGTCAATAATGAGATCAAAGAAGAAATAAAAAAGTTTCTGGAAACAAATGAAAATGAACACACAACAGTCCAAAACACATGGGACACAGTGAAGTCAGTCCAGAGAGGGAAGTTCACAGCAATACAGGTGTACCTAAAAAAGATAAAAACATTTCAAATAAATGATGTAAACCTCCAGCTTTAAGAACTGGAGAAGCAACAACAAACAAAAGCCCAGAGTGAGGAGAAGAGAGGAAGTAATCAAGATCAGAGCAGAGCTGAATGACACAGAGACTAAAAGAACAACTCAAAGGATCAACCAATCCAGGAGCTTGTTCTTTGAATAATAAACAAAATTAACAAGCCTTTAAGCAGATGCATGAAGAAAACAAGGGAAGGGTCCAACTAAATAATATCAGAAATGAAAGAGAGATAAGAACTGATACCACAGAAATACAAAGGGTTGTAAGAAATTACTATGAACAATTATATGCCAAGAAATTTGAAAACTCTGATGAAATACACAAATTTATAGAAAAATATAACCTTCCAAATCTGAATGAAGAAGAAGCAGAAAGCCTAAGGAGACCGATAACAGCTGGTAAAATTGAATCAGAAATGAAAAAGCTCCTGGCACACAAAAGCCCTGGACCAGATTGTTTCACAGGAGAATTTTACAAAACATTTAAGGAAGAGCTAACCCCTGTTCTTCTAGACTATTAAAAAAAAAAAATCTAAGGAGAGTGAAGACTCCCAAACTTTTT
Organism: Pteronotus mesoamericanus; assembly: GCF_021234165.1. Lineage (NCBI taxonomy): Eukaryota > Metazoa > Chordata > Mammalia > Chiroptera > Mormoopidae > Pteronotus > Pteronotus mesoamericanus. Next base: position 3,938,375 of record NW_026555109.1, read on the forward strand.
ATGAGGCCAGCATCATCCTAATCCCAAAATCAGATCAAGGCACAACAAAGAAAGAAAACTACAAGCCAATATCACTGAAGAATATAGACGCTAAAACCCTCAGCAAATTATTGGCAAACCACATCTAGCAGTACATTAAAAAGATCAACCACCATGATAAAGTAGGATTCATCCTAGATCCCAGGGATGCAAGATTGGTTCAATATTCCCAAATTAATAAATGTAATACATCACACAAGCAAAAGGAAAGACCAAAACCACATGATCATATCAATAGATACGAAACAGCATTAGAAAAGGTACAGTATCCATTTATGATAAAAACACTCAGCAAAGTGGGAGTAAAGGGGGCATACCTCAACATAATAAAGGCCATATATGAAAAACCTAAAGCCAACCACATACTCAATGGGCAAAAACTAAAAGCTTTCTCACTAAGATCAGAAAGAAGACAAGGATGTCCACTTTCACCACTTCTATTGAGCATATTATTGAAGTCCTAGCCACTGTGATCAGACAAGGAAAAGAAATAAAAGTCATCCAAACTGGAAAGGAGAATTGTAATACTGTCAATATTTGCAGATGACATGATAGTGTACATAGAAAACCCCATAGACTCCACCAAAAAACTACTTCACCTAATAAGTGAATCTGGCAAAACAGGGATACAATGTCAATATTCAGAAATCGAAGGCATATTTTTACACCAACAATGAAATATCAGTAGTAGAAGTCAGGAAAAAAATCCCCTTTGCTATAGCAACAAGAAAAATGAAATACCTAGGAATAAATTTAACCAAGGAGGTAAAAGACCTATATGCAGAAAACTATACAACACTGAAGAAAGCTTTAAGGAAGCTTAGGATTATACCCTAAGAATCCCAAAACACCAATTCAAAAGAGCCTATGCCCAACAATGTTCAAAGCAGCACAATTTACAATAGCCAATTGCTGGAAGTAACCTTAGTGCCCATCAGTAAATGAGTGGATCAAAAAACTCTGGTACATTTACACAGTGGAATACCATGCAGCAGAAAAAAGAAAGAGCTATACTATACTTTGTGACGACATGGATGGAACTGGAGAGCAGTATGCTAAGTGACATAAGCCAGGGTGTGAAAGACAAATACCATATGATCTCACCTATAAGTGGAACTTAATCAGCAAAGCAATCAGGCAAGAAAAGTATGACCAGCAACACTGAAAAAAAGATGACACTGACAGTGATGGGAGGGAGGGAGGGAAGCGGGTAGCAGGGAGGGGAAGGGGAAGGGTCAGATCAAGTAACAGGTGTGAAGGACACATGGACGAAACCAAGGTAGGAAAGGACTGAGGGGGGACGTAGGGATAGGTTGGGCAGGGAAATGTGGTGGGTGAATGGAGACAAATGTATTTGAAAAATTAAAACACTGGAAATAAATAAATTTAAAAAGAAAGAAAGCTGTAGTAATAAATAAATAAATAAATAGATAAGTAAATAAATAAAGCTAGCAAGAGGAAGATTTGCAGTAGATCACTTAGAGCTTCACTCAAATTCCCATGTCCTGTTTCTGTCTATGTACTTCTTGTGTGCTACCATATTACCTCTTAAAAATAATAATGTAAAGACTCTGAGACTCAATGACAAAATATAAATACTTCTGGAACTTCACTAAAGTGTTTTGATTTGAAATAAAGCAAAAATGTATTAGAATCAGTGATTTATTGTGATAAAAATTGCAGATGAAATTATTTTTCAGTAATGTCTTCTCTTTTTTAACAGGACACTAGAATTGCTTTGCAGAGGGCAGTATTTATTTTGTTTAATCCTGCATTTGGAAAGTTTTAGCCACTTGAAATGAATGCAGTAGTAGTAAGTGGTAGAAGAAATCCAATGTTCTTAGGGGATAAAAATTAAAGAAGTAATCTTTTAGCTCAGAAACTTGCCAAGTCATGATTCAACTGCTATCTTCCACCATTGCCATAGCTCCATGGAGGAGATGGCACCTAATCATGTTCTTAAAGGATAATCATTGTTCTGCACAAGGCATCCTGCTGACTTCATGGGGATGCTAGAATATGTGAGAGACACCACAAGGCAGGCTCACTGGATCCCAGGAATTTATCAAAAAGCAGGCAAACAGAAGTTTGAACTGGGAATACAACTGAGTTGCTGATATGCCAAAGCACAAAGAGTGAATGAAACTAGAGGATTGCTGGACACATTGCAAATCTATGGGGCCTGGGGAGGGAAGGCAGAAAGTTACAGGAGAAAATGTACTTCCAGTCAAATACTGGTGTTTGATGGCTTCAGAATAAAGTAGAAATGAGTAACAAGCAGGTGATGAAGTGGTAAACTCACTTCTTTCAGACTGGTATAATCCTTTTGTATCTAACCCCTGTCTCAAATGAAAAATGCCACTTTTGAGAGAGACAATTTTGTCAGTAATAAAGTAGGAAAGGGTTAACAAATGAAGGGATGTTAAATACTGAAATTAAAAGAAATATTTATGAACTTTGGGTGGATTCTAAAGAGTAGAACTTTGCTAATGTAGGAGCTGTGTTGGGTGACATATAGCTTGAGATAATATTGGAAAGTTATTCTTCATTTATTAGTTCATTCCTTCCCTCACTTTTTCATTCATTTTCAGGGACTTTTCTAGAGTTGAGAGATATAGCAGAAAATAAAAACTGATAAAAATCTTTGCCTATACACAGTTTTCATTTTAATATGGGGAAAACATAAAAACAACAAAATAAGCAAAAACTAAAGTATGTTAGATGGTGATAAATGCTATAGAAAAATTAGATAGGGAAAGGGGATAGAGATTGTTGGGATGATAAGAACTGCAATTTTCAATAGTGTGGCAAGAAAGGCCTGCAGATGTAAAGGACTTTGCCTTTGTATTATTCAAGGAACAGAGAGAGGACCAGTACTGCTGGCGTGGAAGGAACGAGGGATGGAGGAGTAGAAGAGGCAATCAGGGGTGCAGTGGGTAAGAACAGGGTTTATAGTGAGACTCACAGACCTACACCAGAAGACCTGGACAGAGGATGATTGCTCCACTACCCACAGAAGCATTACCAAGGCCTTCCTCCTCCTAATAATATAGAAGAGCTTCCCATTCCCTTCTCCTGACATATTATGAGCTCAATGTAAAATCATAATCAAAACATTGTGCCAATTATATCTGCCCATCTTGTTTTTCATTCAGAGAACTACACTAAAAAAAAAGAAAAAGAAAGGAACAAAACAGAATGAAAAACCTACCTACTATACTATCCAATTTACCTCCATTGTCTTGGCCATTGAGGTTGTGATTTCTCTTATTCCTAACACATTTTATGAAGGAATTTGAGTTCAGCTGTGTTATGACATTAAAACTTTCTCAAAAGTGAGAGGAGAAATAGCTTTTTCATAACTATGATTTGGGAAAATAAATACAGATAACTGCTTCTTGAGAGGCAGAAACATTAGGAGGAGGAGACCAGTACACCAACTTTTTGAGTACTCTGAGAAAAACATGATGAGACTCAAGTGGGACACTAATGGAGGTTTATTTAATTAGCCAATATTTATTGAGAGTTTACCATGTGCTAGTATCTACTATGTCCCATCTGCATAGTTCTAGGTGCCAGGAACAAGTCAGGCTTGTATTCATAGTATTTACATTTAATTAAAATAATAATCAGATTTGAAGAATGTTCAACCTAGACATAGGAAGACATATTTTTGATGTAGGCAGACAAATGTCAAAGAGCAGCAGCATAGAGTAACAATGACATAAAAAGTCTCAGATTTAGGAAAATGAAGCAATGTTTTCAAAGGTAAAGAGAGTGATTGGTTACCCAGACAAAGGCAAAATCGTTCTAGTGGTCAGATATCTCCATACACATTCATTTCTCATCCAAAGATTACACCTGTGGTCATGCAGGGATTATTTTTCCTTTTGTGTAAATTCAGAATGTAAACTAAGTGGAAATATTTATCACTTATGAAAAGTCGCTTTTTAAAAATATAATCTTTAATATATTTTTTTCCATTACCATTTAGTCTCCTTATATTCCCCTCCCTCTAGCAATCACCAAACTGTTGTCCATGTCCATGAGTACATTTTTCTCTTGGCTCAATCCCTCTATCCCCTTAGCTCCCCCTCCACTAGCTGTCACTGTACTCTCCATATATGAGTCTGTCTCCATTTTCCTTGCTTGTTCATTTCTGATTTTATTGATTTGGGTCCTTTCTTTTTTTCTTGATGAGTCTGGTTAAAAGTTTGTCAATTTTGTTTATCTTTTCAAAGAACCAGCTCTTGGATTTGATATTTTTGTATTTTTTAAAGATTCTATTTCATTTATTTCTGCTCTAATCTTTATTATTTCCTTCCTTCTACTCACTTTGGGCTTTGTTTGTTGTTCTTTTTCAAGTTCCTTTAAATGTGAAGTTAGGTTGTTTATTTGAGCTTTTTTCTCATTTTTCTGAGACAGGCCTGTAATGTTACAAATCTCCCTCTTAAGATTGCTTACCCAGTGTCCCACAGATTTTGGATTGTGTGTTCTTATTTTCATTTGTTTTACTGTATCTTTTGATTTCTTCCTTGATCTCATTGTTGAACCATTCCCTGTTTAATAACATGTTATTTAGCTTCCAAGTCTTTCTGTGTTTTTCAGTGTTCTTCTTGTGATTGATTTCTGGTTTCACAGAATTGTGGTCATAGAAAAATCTTGATATGATTTCAATCTTCCTAAATTTATTGAGACTTGTTTTGTGTCCTGACATGTGGTCTGTCCTAGAAAACATTCCATGTGCACTTGAAAAATATGTATATTCTTCTGCTTAGGGTGAAATGCTCTGATGATATCAATTAAATCTGTTTGGTCTAGTGTGTTGTTTAAGGCTGCTGTCTCCTTGTTGATGTTCTGTCTGGAAGATCTATCTATTGAAATCAGTGCTAACATGTCTGACTATGTTTACATTTCTGCCAACTTCTCTCTTTATGTCCATCAAGATTTGCTTCACATATTTAAGTCCTCCTATATTGGGTACATAAATGTTTACTAGGGTTATATCCTCTTGTCAGATTGTTCCCTTTATCATTATGTAGTACCCTTCTTTGTTTCTCACTATAGCCTTGATTTTAAAGTCTATTTTGTTCTATAAAAGTACTGCTACCTTAGGTTTTTTCCTCTCAATTTTCATGAAATCTCTTTTTCCATCCCTTTACTTTTAGTTTGTGTGTATTTTTTGATATGAGATGGGTCTCTTGGAGGCAGGATATATGTAGGTCTTGTTTTGTTATCCATTCAGCTACCTTATGGTTTTCGGCTGTAACATTTTTTTTTTTAAATTTAAGACTTTTATTATATTGAGAGAGGGGAAGGGAAGGAGAAAGAGGGAGAGAAACATCAATGTGTAAGAGAAACATTGATCAGTTGTCTCTCACATGCCCTCAACTGGGAACCTGACCCACATCCCAGGCATATGCCCTGACTGGGAATCTAATCAGTGACCCTTTGGTTTGCAGGCTCATGCTCACCCCACTGAGCCACACCAGACAGGGCAAAAATTTTTTTTAATTAGTTAATTTATTTTTCCAGATACAATTGTCTCTGCCTTCCCCCCATCACTTTCCCCTGCCTCCTTCCCCTTCTACCTCCCTCAATCCTTCCCCACTTTGGCTTTGTCCATGAGTCCTTGCTATATGTTCCTTGACTTGCCCCTTCCCTTCCTTTTCCCCTGTCCACCCCTCCCTCCTTCCCTCTTGTCTTTGTTGGTTTCTTTTTCTTTCAGTGTTGCTGGTCTTATCTTCCTTGTATCTTTGTTTTGTTGGTTAGGTTCCACTTATAGATGAAATCATATGGTATTTGTCTTTCACCCCCTGGCTTATTTCGCTTAGCATAATGCTCTCTAGTTCCATCCATGCTGTCGCAAAGTGTAGTAGTTCTTTTTTTCTTTCCACTGCATAGTATTCCATTGTGTAAATGTACCATAATTTTTTGATCCAATCTTTAGTAGCCTTGTGTGGGTACTTGCTTTTTATCTCCTTAAATATTTCACACCACTTCCTTCTGGCCTGAAATGTTTCTGTTGGGTAATCAGATGACAGTCTAATTGGTGCTCCCTTGTATGTAACTACCTGCCTTTCTCTTGTGGCTTTTAGGATTCTCTTCTTGTCCTTAAACCTTGCCATTTTAATTATGATTTGTCTCAGTGTAGGTCTCTTTTGGTCCAACTTGTCTGGAATTCTCTGAGCTTCCTGAATTTGTGTGTCTTTTTCCTTCACTAGGTTAGGGAAGTTTTTGGTCATTATTCCTTCAAATAGGTTCTCATTCCCTTGCTTGTTTTCTTCTTCTGGTATTCCCAAGATACAGATGTCGTTATGCTTTATGTTGTCCAAAAAGTTTCTTAAGCTCTCCTCATTTTTTTTATTCCTTTTTCTTTGTGCTTCTCTACCTAGGTGTTTTTTTCTACCTTGTCTTCCAAATCACTGATTCAATCCTCTGCTTCATCTAACCTACTGTTTATTCCTTCCAGTGTATTATTTATTTTAGATATTAATTTTTTTTATTTTTGACTGGCCCTTTTTTATAGTTTCTATGTCTTTTTTCATGCTGTTGCACATCCTTGTAATCATTATTCTAAACTCTCCATCTGATAAATGTCTTGCCTCCATTTATCTAGTTCTTCTTCTGGAGAATTTTCTTGCTCTTTCATTTGGGGTCTGTTTCTTTGTCTTCCCATTTTGGCTACTTCTTTGTATTTTCTACCTTAGTTGTTAAACTAATCACCTGTTAAAATGACCAGTTGTTAAACTAATCAAGTTATAATCAGCAGTCCAGCTTAAGCTGAATATGTGGTGCAGAGTAATTCCTGCAGGCAGGACTATTGCTTCCCCTCAAGCTGATGCCACTTGGAGGGAAGTGCTCTGCCTGAGAAAGATGGCTTCTGCAGTGTGGGGAATGACACAGCACAAGGATCATGCCAGCTATTTCTTCACTTCTCTCCCTAGAGCCACCAACCTCAGACTCTCAAATGTCTCTACTCTACTCCACCCTCCCTCTGCTGCAGCCCAGGGTAAATGGCTACAAATGAAATTTTATGCATTGGCCCTTGTAAGAGGTATCTCCAGCTGCCTCTCCCTGGCAGACAGAAATGCTTTTCACAGCTGGGTGTTATATTGGTTCCTTTCTGGCACTGGTGCTATAGGTTGGGGAGACCAACTTGGGGTTTAGACCTCAAACATTTTAGAGGGAACCCCCTGGCCATTGAAATATTCCTCTGGAACTTCAGTTGCTGCTGTGGAAGCCCAGCCAGGCCCTTTGCGCCTACTCTGCACTCCCTACCAGTTTCATTGTGGTAAAGTGGTTTCTTCTGTGTATCCTTGGTTATAAGCCTTCTGTCCGGCTGGTGTTCAGCTGGTCATACAGGATGGTTTCTCTACAATTTAGTTGTAATTTCAGATTGGTCCTGAGAGGAAGTTTGTGTTGTTCCCACTTACTCTTTCACCATTCTTGATCTCTGAAAAGTTACTCTTTAGTTACTTTTCCTAGAGCATATTAGTCCCGTTAACAACAACAAAAAAGTGATTGCCTTTCCCAGTTTTTTGTCCTTGAAATAAATATTTGGTCCCAGGTCCAAAATTTCTTAGGAAATGAATTTTATTGTTGCAAATGTTGCAGTAATCTGAGAATAATCTTAAATTACCTATTAATTAGAGGAGGATGCCAGGACTAAGTGGCAAACAAAGTTGTATTTTCATTCTTCTCACAGCTTCCTGTTCTTGGGAAATCATCTTGGTCATCTTGTGGTGAGCCCAGCTGTTTAACTTTCTGGCTATTGAAGATTGTCCTGGAGTCCGCAGCTTACCACACCCTGCACTGGAAGCTGAAAGTGTGTTTGCTGAGTGTCAGATTAATAACATTTTACTATCTAGACAGCATATTTTGACAAAGATACTGTGTACGTTTTTTAACAGTGAGCCTTCTGCTCTTGGATTAATGCTAATTCAAGACTACTTGTTTTTCACGTTAGAAAACCACACACTTGTTATTAATGCAGGTGACTTCCAAAATGTCAAAAACTAAACATTTTGCTTATTCACTAGGAGAATATATGTCATTCATGTTCAGCGTCACTTATTTTTATTTTCCTGACTACATTTTGAACTTAAATTGGAAGCATATAAAAAGTTTTTAGAGTATTCTTGTCTATGAAAATAAAACCATGTGCTCATGTGTCACTCCATCATAATAATCTTCGATTTTGTCCCAGACTAGTGTACGTCACTTCCACAATTCAGAACCAGCTTGTAGGAGGGACTGTCACTGCACATTACAATGAGCAATTGCCACATCGACCATGATGACTTTCCTAAATGCTTTACTTATTGCTTCTTAGATCAAGTCTGTTGTAGTAAAGGTCAAATATGATGTCTGAGAATTGTGGACTGTGATCAAATGAGTTAACACTCATTGGTCTAAAGTGGGCAAGAAACAGAAGATGACAGAATCATTTCACTGTAGTTAAAAGTGATGAATCTATACCTTCCTAATAAAATTAAGGGAAAATATTCTCTCTCCCTCTCTCTCTCTCTGTCTGTCTATATATATATGTGCGTGTGCACACACACACGTGTATGCGTGAATGTGTATGCCAGCTCTCCTCTACACTGTGAGTTAAGCAATATATTATGAAGAATTTATATAGCAGGGAACAATGGCTCCCTTATTGGAAATTCTCCCAATTAAAGACATAGCTTTTCTTTAAAAAAACAAAAACAATACCATTGATTATATGCTTCAGATTATATGTAGCCCTCTTACATGGCCACCATTGTGATTTACTTTATGTAGGAAATAATTCAATTCTGTTATTGGTTAGAGAGAAATTTTAGAACTTAATGTTTTCTCATTCATGCATTCCTTTTTTTTTTTTTTTTTTTTTACTGTTCAAGTACATTTGTCTCCATTTACCTACCCACCACCACTTTCCCCTGCCCCTCCCACCTCCACTTCCCTCCCTCAATCCTTCCCCACCTTGGCTCTATCCATGTGTCCTTCATACATGTCCCTTGATTTGGCCCTTCTCTTTTCTTTCCCCACTACCCTGCTTCCTCCTTCCCTGTTGTTTCTGTTGGTTTCTTTTTTTCTTTCAATGTTGCTGGTTATATTTCCTCGCTTGTTTGTTTTGTTCATTCATTCTCTTTGCAATTATTCTTAAATCAAAAACTTAAAAATGACATTTGAGCTTGGTACCCAAGTAGAGACTGTCAAGAAATGAATCCATATCACATTTGGGAAAAATCTGAGTGGTCATTAGGCCAATGGATTTATTTATATAGCTATCATCACTAATGTAATTTTACATTTGTTTGCATAATTTCTTGATTAATATCTGCTTCCTCTACTCAAGTATAAAGTATATGAGGACAGGAGTCATAGATGTGCTGGCTTACCACTACTTTCAAAATACCTTATAGAGCCCTTGGCTTTCCGTATGTAACACAGCCCCTGACACAGAGTTGCTACTCCACTTGAATGTTCTGTTAAAGAATGAGTGAATCTATTACCTATAACTAGAGTTTTGTGCAATTTCTTTTGAAGGGGTTATCTACACTATTTTGAACACCTCTAGCAGTAATGGAAAACCTTTCTTCACAAGGGTACCCAATGCATTTTAAGCAGTTTTGGCCATTAAAAAGCTTTTTCTTTAGCTGAAATATGTTGATGCATAGGCTTTACTATTCAGCAATACAATATGGTATTATGTAGAGTAGAATGACTGATGGTGCTAATGTAAAAAAATTTTTAAAAAGACTAAGAACATAAAGGCACATATTTGAAAGTACCCTGGAGGTGTCTTTTTAAAAAATTTTCTTTCTCCCCGCCCAATTCTTTAAAAAAAAAAAACATATTGGAATTGATATAGGAGTGCCAATTCAATTTAAGAGGATGTGTTGAAGAACATCCTGCAGGTCTTTAAAACTTCTGGTAAATAAGATAAGGTAAATAAGATAAAATTTAAATGATGACTGAATTCATTAAATTCAACTGAAATATCTAAACCATATGTTTAGTTTTAACTGTTGATTTTTCACAGTCTTATACTAGTGAGTTCAAATCAGGGGTTTTCAATATTACTTCCTGTAATGAAAAAGTGACTGAAAGAGTGACCGAATAGGAAACAAACAATTGCTTACATGGTGAATTTAGTGCTCTAATTTTTCTGCTACTCTACCACTGGACTAAAATTCCTTCTTGTATCTTAAAGTTTGGTTTAAGCTTTTCATAATCATTAGTATTCATTCACTTATTCAGTATTTAAGCATTATCTAGGTCTTGTTTTATTTGTGCTAGAGATCAGGCTGTTTTAAAGCAGTACTCTGGAAGGGATAAAAATTAGCCATTAATATCATGCAAAGTCAAGCTCATTGAGTGAGTTTCCACAGAATTGGAAAGGTGACATGTGTGCTGAAAAACAGAGACTGCTCTTGTCTGGACCATGCTACACCCTTTTGTTTTATAGTTTTGTTGAGAATATACCTTATCTATTAAGTAAGTTAGGTGTTTTATTTGTGAGTTGGACATTTCTCTAGGGTTTCATACTTTTTAGTTTTCTTTCAAAGATTCTATATATATATATATATATATATATGTTGTACATTTTAAAATAAGGTATATATTGCTATTTAAAGAAATAGCCTTTCCAACTTATTCCCTAGAAGTAAGCTGTTTGTTTGAAGAGCTGTTAATTTTTTAAAAATGTTTGGGTACCATTAAGTGCATTTTTACAAACAAAAAGTAAATACATACAAAAAATTATTTGTAGTAATTCTTTGATTATCTAAAAAGCTAATTTATATTTTAAGAACATACAGAGAGTAAATATATGTACATTATTTGACAAGTGATGTGTTTATTCATCACAAATTAAAAAGCAAGTTCATAATTTTTCTGCTTAATAGATGCTTGAATGGATTTTAGCAGATTCCAAATATATGTTAATGTGTAGTTTTGGAATTTAACATCAGCATACTTAGAGACTAATTGCATTTTTTAAAATTTTTTTAATTAATTAATTTATTTTTTCAAATACATTTGTCTCTGCCTACCCCCTCATCATTAATCGTTCTTTTAAAATTTGTAAGCTCCATGGATTATAAACAGTACCCTTATTAAAGATTTTCTAAAAACTGTGTCACCTAGGAAAGTTCTATTCACTACCTGGCACTTAAGATTGGAAAGAGGAAAGGAAAGCAGATGAACATATAAAATTCTTCACTGAACATGAAGTTATAGAGAGAGAATGTATACATATAACCATTAGTTTGCAAAATATTTTGTTTTCAATAACATTGCTTTAATAAAGTAAAAAAATAATCAAAGTAATAAATCTAAGTAACAGCCTTTCACTATCATAAGGATGATTATAGTTATTAGTTGATGTTTAGAAACATTAGCCCCTAACTCCTAACATTAGGTCCAATTTTCACTGTACAGTAATTTAAAGACATTAATTAAGCCAATATAAGTTTATTTGGAATACTAAATAAAAAAGCTGTTAGAAGCAATATTAACAATATGTAAAATATTTTGCCATGTTTAATGTGCACTATTTTGCCCACATTTTTGAGGGAAAAATAAGGATGCACATTATACATGGGTAGTACTAATTCTGTATCTATATAAACACTTTTAATTCTTCTATTTATACTTATGAATTAAGTGTAACTCCCTAGAAAGCAATAATGATATTCCTATACAAAATAACATTCTGGAATATAATAATCAGTTTTGTTTCTAAATATAAATATATAAAAAATTAAATTAAAACATTTTATTCCTGAAAGTTTAGGCCAAAAATGTGGGTGAGCATTATACACAAAAGCACATTATACATGGCAAAATAAATGGAAATTGATATGAAAAATAACATATTTTGCATGGCTGAGTGTTCATATCAACACTCAACTGAGTTTAAGCCAAAGCTGGACAAAATCATCAAAGAACAAACTTGCAGAATTACAAGAATACATCTGAAAATTGACTAGAAGTTTAATTATATTAATTTTATAATTAAGAGGTTTAGTGGACAAATTTCAAAAGACATCTGGGTTTAGCTTGAACTTTTAGACTCTTTAATTTTTTAACATTTTTATGTTTTTATAAAATTTAATCTTTATTGTTTTTTTATTATGTTTAGTCCTCATATAACATCCTGCCCCTATAATCACCACACTGTCTATGTCCATGAGTCCTCTTGCTTTTTTTCTCAATCTTGTTTCCCTCTAACCTCTCCCCACAGCCATCACTCTGTTCTTCATCTATGAGCCTGTACCCATTTTCCTTGTTAGTTCAATTTATTCATTAGATTCCACATCTGAGTGAAATCATATGGTATTTGTCTTTCTATGACTGACTTATTTCACTTAGCATAATATTCTACAGGTCAACCCATACTGTCTCAAAGGGTACAATTTTCTTCTTTATGGCCAAGTAGTTTTCCATTGTGTTAATATCCCATAGTTGTTTTATCTACCCATCTACTACTGATGGACACTTGGGCTGTTTCCATATCTTGGCAATTATAAACAACACTGAAGTGAATATAAGGGTTATGAGGTGGTATTACTGGGTTGAAAGACACATCCATTTTTAATTTTTTGAGGTATCTCCATATTGCTTTCCACAGTGGCTGCACCAGCCTGCATTCCCACAAACAGTGCAAAAAGTTTCTCTTTTCTCTACTTCTTTGCCAGTACCTGTTGTTTGTTGAAATATTGATGATAACCATTCTGAAAGGTGTGAGATAATATCTCATTGTGGTGTTAATTTGTATTTCTCTGAAGATTAATGACACTGAGCATCTTTTCATCTGTCTATGGGTCATCTCTATGTCCTCTTTGGAGAAGTGTCCATTCAGGTCCTTTGTCTATTTTTTAATTGGTTTCTTTTTTTGATGTTGAGTTTTATAAATTCTTTATAAATTTTAGATATTAACCCCTTATCAGATTACATATTGGCGAATATGTTCTCCCATTCTGTGGGTTGTCCTTTTATTTTGTTGATTTCCTTGGCTGTGCAGAAACTTTTTAGTTTGATGTAGTTCCATTTGTTTATTTTTCTTTAGTTTACCTTGTCTGGGGAGATATATCCAATAAAACATTGCTACTAGCAATGTCTGAGATTTTGTTGCCTATGTTTTTTCCTACAATTTTTATGGTTTTGAGTCTAAAATTTTAAGTCTTTTATCCATTTTGAATTGATTCCTGTGTGTGTTGTAAGAAGGTTGTCTTCATTTTTCTGCATATTTCTGTCCAATTTTCCCAATGCCATTATTGAATAAAGTATCTTTAGCCCATTGTATGTGCTTGCATCCTCTGTTGCGTATTAATTGATTATAAATTTTTTGGTATATTTCTGGGTTCTTTATTCTGTTTTCAGTGATTTATGTGTCTTTTTATGCCAATACCATTTTGTTTTGATTATTATGGCTTTATAGTAGAGTTTGATATAATGTAGTGTGATTCCTCCAACTTTGTTCTTCTTTCTTAGGATCACAGTTGCTATTAAGGGTTTTTTTGTGGGTCCATATAAATATTTGAAATATTTGTTGTAGTTCTGTGAAATACATCATAAGAACCATGATAAAAATTGTATTAAATCTATAGATTGCTTTGGGTAGTGTGGATATTTTAATGTTAATTCTTCTTATCCATGAACACTGCATGTGCTTCCATTTATTCATATCTTCAATTTCTTTCTTCAGTGTCATAATTTCCTGAGTACAGGCATTTTACTCCCTTAGTTAGGTTTATTCCTAGGAATTTTATTCTTTTTGTAGCAATTGTGAATAGGATTGTTTTCTTAATTGCCTTTTCTGTTAGTTTGTTATTGCCATATAACAATGTAACTGATTTCTGTATATTAATTTTGTATCCTGCTACTTTGCTGAATTCATTTTTCAGTTCTAGTAGTTTCTTGGTGGAATCTTTGGGTTTTTCTCTGTTTGGTATAAATTTAGATGCCTTTTATTTCTTCTTCTAGTATGATTGCTGTGGCTGGGGCCTCCAGTATAATGTTGAATAAGAGAGGTGAAAGCAGACATCCCTGTCTTGTTCCCAATCTTAAGGGGAATGCTTGTAGTTTTTTGCCTGTTGAATATGATGCTCGCATCATATATGCATTTGCCATATATGGCCTTTATTATGTTTAGATAAGTTCCCTCTAATCCCACTTTGCTTTAAATTTTTTTCATAAATGGGTGCTGGTTTTTATAAAATGTTTTTTCTTCATCTATTGATATGATCATGTGGTTTTTACAGACGTTTATAAAGTACCTTCCAACCCCTACGAGAATCATGGCTAGAGAAATTTTTCTTAATTTCCTTTCACTTGCTGAAGTTTGTTACGACTCAGGACATATCTCTGTGGAAACTTTATCTAAGCTTTATCTAGGTTCTGATTCATCCCTTAAGGATAAGTTGAGAGTTCTTCAACTGAAAACAAGTTGACTCTAATTGTCATAATCTTCACAAATACTACTACTACCACCACCACCAACAAAATATGTTCCATGCTGTGTTTTAGATCTTCAAAGATAATTTGAGTTTTTGAAACTGATAGTTACAAAACATTTCCCTTGCAAAATTCCCCAATTCAAAATGCTTCTTCATGATTAATTTGCCTACAGTTTAAGCTAAATGTTTTTTTTAAATGATCCTTAGGGATTATACATCAAACATCTATAATAATCTTAATATGTGTTGGGATAGTTTCAAAAGAAGTCTATTTCTCATGGTTCTGCATTTGAGCCTCTGGATGTAGATTTTGCATTTGGCTCTCTATTTATTCCCTTGTTCTTAAATATGGGGATCTGGGGAAGATTAGTGGTCCCTTATGTAAGAGGACTCTGCTCCACAAATAATCAGAAGACCAGGTTTTTATTTCCTCTAAGAGCAATATTAACTGCCTTTCTTTTTCCTAAGTCAGGCTAACTATTAGACCAAGATTGCATTTTTTATTTTTATTAAATTTATTGGGGTGACATTGTTTAGTTTCTAGAAGAGGAAATACATAAAAATAATTCATTTTGTCTAGCAAATGCCATCTATGTAAGATTATGTAACACAATTTCTTAACAGGTATTATTCTAAAGTAACTCATTGTAGAGACAAGTACATTTCTGAAAGT
Source organism: Pteronotus mesoamericanus (assembly GCF_021234165.1). Lineage (NCBI taxonomy): Eukaryota > Metazoa > Chordata > Mammalia > Chiroptera > Mormoopidae > Pteronotus > Pteronotus mesoamericanus. The sequence continues at coordinate 3,953,543 of NW_026555109.1, forward strand.
TATGTTGGAAAGAGAAAAAATTGAGTGATTGCTAAAGCTAAGAAGTATGGTAGAAAAGAGAAGATCACAGAATCAGGATTTATAATTTAAGACACGACAATTGGTCTCTCTGAGCCTAATGTTGTCTATCTCTTTCTCAACTTATAAAGCTGTGGCAAATTAATTCATTGTGTTATTTAATGTAAAGGACCTAGCATAGGGTCTGATGTATAGTATCTACTCAATGGAATTTAGTTTTCTCCTTTCTTACCCTTGTTTTTCCCTTGTCTCCATGAAAATTCCTAAGTAAATTGATGCAAGCCCTCTATTATTTTATCTCATTAATCTTTTGGTCATCTCATTAGCAAAGGTTGCCTTAAACACAGTGGATGATCACACAAGTAACTAGAATGGTAAGCATATAGAGGTGACAGTGTTAAAGTGGTACCTCCAGTCACCTTCCATGATCATTCTCATGATATCTGTGAAATTCACAATATTCTAATCAAATTGAATATGAAAGCCCTGATTATAGAAAAAATCATATCATCTCTGTCTGGAAGCAAGCCTTGGTAATCATTGACTGGCTCTCCAGGCTATTCTATGTCTTTATTTAGAAGAACATCAAGAGCTAAAAGAAATTTTGGCAAGTAATTTAGGCAATATTTAAACTGGAATATATATATATATATATATATATATATATATATATAATTTATTTACTTTTTAAATACATTTGTCTCTGCCTCCCCCCACCTCTTTCCCTTGCCCCCTCCCTCCTTCCCTCCCTCAGCTCTTCCCCTTTGGTTTTGTCCATGAGTCCTTGCTATATGTTCCTTGACTTACCCCTTCCCTTCCCTTTCCCTGCCCCCCGCTTCCCTCTTGTCTCTGTTGATTTCTTTTCCTTTCAGTGTTGCTGGTCATATTTTCCTTGCATCTTTGCATTGTTGGTTAGGTTCCGCTTATAGGTGAGATCATATGGTATTTGTCTTTCGCCCCCTGGCTTATTTCGCTTAGCATGATGCTCTCCAGTTCCATCCATGCTGTCGCGAAGTTTAGTAGTTCTTTTTCTCTTTCTGCTGCATAGTATTCCATTGTGTATATGTACCATTATTTTTTGATCCAATCATCTACTGATGGGCATTTAGGTTGCTTCCAACACTTGGCTATTGTAAATTGTGCTGCTATTAACATTGGGGTTGTTGGGAGAGCTGGACGGCTACATGCAAAAAATTGAAACTGGATCATCAGCTGACACCATACACAAAAATAAACTCAAGATGGATGAAAGACTTAAATATAAGTCGCAACACCATCAAAGTCCTAGAGGAGAACGTTGGCAGGAAACTCTCAGATATCCCACGCAGCAATTTTTTCACTGATATGTCTCCTAAAGCAACGGACATAAAGGAAAGAATAAACAAGTGGGACCTCATAAAAATAGAATATATATTTTAAGTGATTTAAATATATTAGATTAAAATAATTTTTATATACAACATAGTCTTTAGTAATACACAAGATTTTAAATAAAAGCTTTTACTTCAGCCATTAAGACTCACAAAGTGTGGCAATTTAGAGATGCTGCGGTGAAATGAGCGTGTAAATCCTGACACCTGGTAATTTATTTCATTCGACACATGGCACTATGATAATTTCACTGAATTTCCTAGATTTAGGGTTTATCCAATAATCTTAAATAATTGAAACTATTAATTTTAAAGCACATGCATTATAAAATACAAGTCAGAAATACTTGTCTCCTTTCCTAAAGAATTAAAATTGTCACATAAACCACAACCTATTAATTACTATATCAACTCTCAGAAATTTTACCTTTGAATGGGCTCTAAATTTAGTCAATATCTTCATTTGAAAAAGCAATATGGGATTCTATATGATTGTTTCTATATGGAGCAATTGAGTTTTAGTCACAAATATCTACAGTTGATTACCTGCAGCTTAATCAAAATTAGAATTATGTGATAATTTTGTGAGATTTTATTAATCCTACATCAAACTTTGGTTACATATATGAAAACTATATTTGGACCAAGCTTTTAAATCCCATTTGAATTAAAACATATTTTTAATGTCTTTGCAAACCATACACCATAATTTTACCAGTTTTAGAATGAGTCACTTACATGACATTAGATGGAAAATTATAAGTATGTAAAATACATTTTTGACCTATATGCAAATCCTTTAATTTATATTTATATAACTTTGGAATAATATAGTGAAAAATATGATTTGTAGGAAGAAAAACTGGATTCATAATCTACTTTTATTATTTACCAGCTTGGTGCATATGAATGGTAATTTTATGTTGCCTTTATCACTTAGGTATTCATCAAACATTTTGGGGCACAACTATTATGTGCCAAAAAAATTGAATATGAACCAAGAATATAAAATCAAGATGACATAGCCTTAGTCATAAAGAAGTTAACATTTTAATGGGGAAGAGAGCTATGTAAAGAGATCATTAAATGTTAGTAAGATAATAGATACATACATGGTATTATTGGAGTCTAGAAAAGGTTCCTTTCTCAGTTGAGAATCAGATAGTGTTTTTTTCTTTTTTCACTTTTTATTTTTTTATTGAATTTATTGGGGTTACATTGGATAATAAAATTATATAGGTTTCAGGTGTACTCAGGTAACATTTTGAGCAGAAGAGAAGGCATAAACAATGTAAGTCAGAAAGTACTTGTAATTATTGGCAGAAATGAAAGCATAGATGTTTTAGAGAACATTACAACCATAACTATTAAATATATATAAATATAACACTTAACTCTTCAAATTAACCTTTAGATATTAATAAAATATTTGCACATTTGTACAAACTAATGTTCATAGAGAAGTTCACTTCTTCTTTTCCTCTCCATGTAACTGAAAGCAGGTCCAGCTGCCTGCTGCTACAAAAGCCAATACTCAAGAGGCAGATGCTGCCCTAGCTAGTGTGGCTCAGTGGACTAAGTGCTGGCCTGTGAACCAAAGGGTCACCGGTTTGATTCCCAGTGTGGGCCAGGTCCCCAGTCGGGGCACATGAGATGCAACCACACATTGATGTTTCTCTCCCTCCCTTCCTCTCCCTTCCCTGCTCGAAAAATAAATAAAATCTTAAAAAGAAAAAAAGAGACAGGCTTATACAGATGCTGGCCATGGAAGATGGGAGAAGATGGGAGAACTTATGTCTCAGAGCCTATCTCTATCTCTCAGTGGAGGTAGAGGTTTTTATAAGGAGGGAGAGGGGAACAGAGATCAAGGGAAGGGGTTGAAAAGTTCTCTACATGCAGAAGAGCATAGTCCATTCTGATAAGGCAAGTGATGGTCTGACACACATAAGCCTGGTTTAGTCATCCTGGCTTCACTTCACCATGGTTCCATGGATGAAGGTCAGAAATTTCCCAAGTTGGGATACTTGAAGGTCAGAGTCTTTATCTTTTGACACTAGTTTCTAGAATTCTTATACAAACATGCTATTCATCTACAAGCTATATATTAGTCAGAGTCAGCACTTACAGAAACAATGTCAAAATAATGGTGGGGTGGGTTAAAATTTCCCACTGCTACAATTTTCCACTGTTACATCCACATTATCCTTTTAAAAACAACTATGTTTGAACAATAAAAAAAATTGAGAGATGAAAAAAATCATTGTTCTAGTTAAAATCCCTTTTATTTGTGATAAATAATAATTAAGAAATTAGGCCCTGACCTAGTAGTTCAGTCAGCATGTCATACCAATATGCCACAGTGTCAGGTCTAATCCCCCATTGGGGCATGTACAAGAGGCAACCAATGAATGCATAAATAGGGGAACAAGAAATCAATATTTCTCTCTCTCTCCCTCTAAAAAATATAAAATTTAATAAAGGAAATTATCATGATATCTATGAATATTATAACAAAACCCCCCCCACAGAACATGAACAAAACACAGATAATAAATCAACACCTGAAAAAGCCCACTGTGGAGCTGATAAAAAATTATGAACCATTTTTTGTTATTAAATTGAAAAGAAAGAGTTCTTAATAAACAGCTAATGTATATATTGCTTCCAGGCAATAAGATCTAAAAGGAGAGACACCAAGTACTTAGGTAGGAAATTACATAAAAAGAGAGAATTTTTATAAAGATTTAATAAGTATATATATACCATTTATTATGTGACAGTCACTGTTTTAAGCACTTTATAATTAATATCTGACTCAATCATTATAATAATAGTTTTATTTAATAGCACTATTTTTCCTATTTTATAGATGAGTATTCTGAGATATAGATTAAATAACTTGCTCAAGTTCACATGACAAAGTTATATAGTGAAAATTTGTACACCAACAGTATAGTTAAGCTGTGCTACCTATAAAAAAAGTAAAATCAACTGGTGTTATATGTTGGTGGGTAAATAAAAGTTAAAAAAAATCACAAGAATGAATGCAGAGAAAAGAAGAATAGGCACTTGTTAGGTCAATCAGGAACAAGAAATTGACTTGAGGCTATTAAGAATGAAATGAAAAAAAACAATGTTTATATCAATGATTGGAGTGGAAATGACATAAAAAGAAGGGAAAAAAGGATATCCAGCATAACAATATTGGTATACATATATAGAATTGGTGTACATTTAGAAGAGAAATAATAACATAAAATTGAACATGTATGCAAAATAGTTTTTTAAAACATGCAAGAACTGAAAGAATATATACTCATAGCATTTTTTAAAATAATCATCCAGAAAAAAATTTCTGCCAAGGAAGTAAGAGATGGGAATGTTTAGTAAACTCCATTCTTAGGTACTTTGGACAGAGTAATAAACAAGACAAGACTATTTTTGTTCTCATTGAGCTAACATTCTGGTTATATAATGGTATAGAGAAAAATAAATCATAGAAGAGAAATCTAGTGTATGTTTAAGAATATTTATAGTCACAGTGGTATACAGGTATTATACACTGATTAAATTGAAACAGTAGTTAATATTAAAATACTCTATAGCAGTTGGTAATGAGATGTGGTCCATAGTTTTCTAAGATCACCCAGCATTTCGGGTCACTGTAGGCCTTCACCAGGACCCATGGAACTATCTATGACTTGATAACTAAAGGCAGAGGCTAGTTGGGATCCTCCAGGCTAGCTTATGTTCAGATGTGTTATTCCTAGTTGTTAAATATTTCAAGTATTATTCCTATTTATATTCACATTGTTGGTATTGACAAACACTGGAAACAAACCAAAAGTCCAACAGTAGATGAAAACATAATTTTTAAAAATAATCATGCAATGAGATATGCTAAATTAAAATGAATGAAATACAACTACATGTGACAAGATGAATAAATTTTACCAACATAATATTGAATAAAAAGTTTTATTATAAAATTAAATATAACAATGAGTGTCAGAGTATGGATATACTATGATTCTTTTATAAAATTTAGAAAATATGTAAAGTTAAACCTTTGTTTATGCATGTATACAAATGCAATAAATATAAAGAAAAACAAGAAAATTATAAACAAAATTCAGAATAATTTGTGCAGTTGCAATGAGGTACAAGGGGTTTGGTACTCACTGTGATCTGGGTAGTGGGTTCAAAGTCTTCCATTACAAGGTGATAAATTGGAATTTACAGATTGTTTTTACCTTATATGTTAGTGTATATCTGTGAATTTATCCTAAATTAATCTTTATATCTAATGTAATTAACACCTCCTGCCCAAAACTTCCAAAAAAAGTTACTTTTGGAGTTAAGCCAAATCTAGAGATAAATACTGAAAATAAAGTATACAAAAAAGAGACTATACCTACTAAATATTTTTAGAAATGTTATGACAATCAAGCATGTAAAACAGTTTAACATTCACACATGCTGATAGCGATAACAGTATAAGATTATATATAATTGAGAAAAGATATGCAATATAGATAAAGGTGATGTTTTAAATCAATGGGAAAAAGTAAACCATTCTTTAATGGTGTTGGAAAACATATCTTGCTACATGGAAAAATAAATATGGACACTTAACTTCTTATACCAAAAGAATTCTAGATCTATACATAAAATTAAACTTTCAAGAAATAAGCATGAGAGAGTTTGATCATATAACTTAGGATTATGAGAAACTATATATGTCATAAAATATTTACATTATAATGTTATTCATATGCTATTCATATTCATATTTATGTTAAATTCTTTAACATATAAAACCTAATGCTCATAAAAATTATGAAAATGTCCAAAAAACCAATAGAAAAATAGGCAAAATATATAAGTATAAAATTCTAAGAAAATGAGACAAAAAAGATTTTTAATAGAACAAAAATGACTTATAAAACAATGAAAAGATGTTAAACCTCATCCATAGTTGACACATGCCAACATAAATATCAAGTATAATCTTTAATTCTCAGATTGACATAGGTTATTTCATAATATCCTGAGTTATGTGTTAGCAAGTGTATCCTCACGCATTGTTGGGGGGAGTGCATTTAGCATAGTTTTAGAAACAAATCTGTCTGTAGCTATTAAAATTTTAATGATATGTATGCATTACCATTTTGCCCATAAATTCCATATAATAATAATTTCCTTAAATCTATTCACACTTCTGCACAAATATACTTATTTGTGTAGAATATATACTTACATGTGTAAAGAATACTTATGATCACATTATTTGTAGTGGTAAATGATGAAAACTAGTTAAGCATACATCAATAAAAAAATGGCGAAATTATTGTGGTTTTACATCAATACAATTGAACATTATGCATCTGTTAGAAAGAGTAAAGTAGACTTCTATGAGCTAAGATATTGATATGAAGAGATGTTAGGAGCTAATTCTCCATGGTCTCCTGTTTCTGTAATTTTTTCAACCCAAGAATTGATATTTTTCATTCCAGAATGTCTTTTCATAGATGTTTGTAAAGAGGGTAGCCTTTGAAGATGGACCTGGTGTCTCCCTCCAGGGCAAAGGAAAGTTTGTTTATAATACGGTTAAATAAAATAATGTCTCTTCTGATACATGTGTAGGCATGTTTTACTGCTTATTTTACAAGATCCCTGTCCTATGGTTTCCTCTCTGGTAACACATCCTGTTGAATGTGTGAGCATCACCTGACCTTCTATTTTCTTGTGAGAACTGGGGCTTAGATAATTGATTCAAATTGACTTGGACCCGAGAGTCTCATGTCTTCTGCTAGGAACCATAGACCTGTGGCAGGTTAATTTATTAATTTCAAATAAGGGAACTCTTATCTCAGCCTTCTTCACTGTTCCTGACAAAATTTCTTCAAGATATATTTTAGGTGAAAAATAATTAAGTCTTGGAATGATGTACATAATATTGCTAATTTTAAGAAAATTGATGTGTGTGTATGTGGCAGATTCAACTTTACATTATCTTGAAACTTGAGTATTTGCATATGCAAAGGAAATTTTGCTTTAATTCCCTTTTTATTTTCACTGATGTTCCTTGTAAACTTTTTTTCCCCCAACTGCTCACTAAACACCAGGGGGAAGAACAAAACAAAACATAAAACATAGCTTAGTTCAAGCCTGCTTAGAACATAGTATAATTCAGTAATGTAAGATTATCTTTGTTTTAACTACTGCTGTTCAGAATAAATGCTCCAGTCTTTATTATTCTTGTTTGCCTTATCTTTTCTAATTATGGATTTTTTAAATCCTTACCTGAGGATATGTTTATTGATTTTAGAGATAGAGGCAGGGGGGACGAGAGAGAGAACTGAGAGAGAGAGAGAGAGAGAGAGAGAGAGAGAGAGATGTCAGTAGCTTGCTTCTCCACAATCTAGGTATATGACCAGACCAGGAATTGAACCTGCAAACTTTTGGTGTATGGGATGATGCTCAAACCAATAGAGCCACCAAGCCAGGACAGTATAGCTTTTATTCATGCTATATTTTTAGGCATGATGGAGAAGGCCATGGAGCCAGAGAAGGGTAAGAAGAAAGGTGGGAGAAAAGGAGATATTAAAAGATAGAGAAGTAAACAAAAAGGTTAGGACTTAAATGTCAATTGAATTAAACCACAAAAAGCATGTTAGTCATTTTAGTGAGAAACATATCAATAAGATTATGGAATTGAAATCTAATTGTAGAGAAAATGTCAGATTGGGAGTGAAAACTCTGTTTTTGAATATTTGAAGAATTAAGGGAGAATTGACTTGGAGACTAAAAATAGGGACATGTGTTTAATAAAGGAAGTGCTGATTATATTTTGTAAAGACCAGGAAACACTTATTCAATTTTATGGCATAAAGGGAAGTTGCTAATAATGAGGCTTAGGTTGAAATAGAGAGGAAGAAAGGCCCTGAAAGAATCAGACGGAAAGGAAGTCAAGGCTCCTTGAAAGGAACAGACCTTGATATAACATCTGGAGCTGGGGAGAATGAGGCATAATGGATGGAGGTAAGGTAAAAGGAAGGAAAGACAGGAAGTTAAGAGATTTCATTCTTGCTCCTGAGTTTGAGGGTCTTAAGCCAAGTAGATGATTTAGAGGCTTGGTTAAAAATTTGCAGGAATCATTTAAAGACAAATAAGTGAGGATAATAATACTTATTTTCTATTTTATAAGTAATGTTGATAATCAAATAAGATACGAATTAAAATAATCTGTAACTCAGAAGTTTAATGTATGGTATTTTATGCACTATAGTGTAGCTTGGTAAAGCTATTTTCCAAAGTAAATATGTGTATGCCAATGCAAAACGGAAGGCATGATACATTATCTGGGATGATTAAAAGTGGGTTATTTAAAAAATTTAATGATAGGTGAAGATTATCTATCATGAATTATAACTACAGACTTTCATAATGTCTATTAAAGACTTTCATAAAGTCTATGGACTTTCTTTTCATAATGGGGAATGACATAGCTCATGAGTTAAGAACAGGGAAGTCATCCTAGACAGGGGTAGATAAGTTCTGAAGTGATCATATTTTCACATGAAAATGTTTCCTCTCTTTGGAGCAATGACCACCACTGTTATTATGCCTTTTTTTCAATCTCCAAATGCCTTGGCTTTAAATCGTTTCAAGACAACTGAGTGCACTGACTGTTATAGAAGGCTTTTCTTTAGTTTTATATCACCTAACTGCACACCTCCATATGGTTTTCTTATCCTCTGCAGTTTACATGATTTCAGTTAAGAGTACTACCTCAGGTAACTGATCTTTGTATTGTAGAAAATGTCATGATTTAAATCCTTTTACCTGTTGCCGGAGAATAATTTCACTTTTTTACAGTCAAGTTAGCCAGACTGTCAACAACTTTTATTAACTGCCCACTTTATAACAGCTTAGAGTAGAGGTACCCAAGGAAGTTACTGGGTTAAAAGAGAAGTTATTGCAATTAGGATTTACAATAAAGTTAACTGAACATACAGATGTTTGTTCATTTTTTAACTAATTGAGAAGAAAATAAAAAAGTAAATTATTGCCATCTGCTTTTTAGTTGGATGAGGAGAAAATAACATTACAAAGAATTGTTTGAGCATAATATTTAAAGATCATGAAATGATCATAGATAATCTTCAGTTTAGCCATTGCACAGACTTAATTAAGGATCAATTAGAAAAGTTCTTTATTAAAAGTACATTTTATAAAATAAAGTAGACTTTATAAAAAATCTGAGACATAGTTTGGGATTTTTGATTGGAGGGAGCCTTTATACACCCACTGGAATATAGTAATGCAATAGAGCTCATTTTAACCTCAGTTTTCTTCAGCCGGTGATCATCTCTCTCCAAAAATTTGTGATTGCCCTCCTGTGCTATGCTGGGTCTGTAGGACACTTGAACGACTCTGTCAGATACTTGCGTTCTTTACAATCTTTCCTGTTCTATTGAAACTGTTCCAAGTTGGTCCAGACAAACTTTGCAAAGCTTCTCCAGAGAAGTGCAGATGGATCTCCAATTTTGTCTCTCTGTGTCCTACACTTGGCCTCCACAGGAAGGGGCAGGGGACAGGGCCTGCTCCTGAAGACCCACACAGTTCATGGCATCTTCTCAACACTTTGCATACTCACTCAGCATATATTTTTCTGAATAATATTTTTCTCTTATTCAGACAATCAAGTACACTCTATTCAGCTCTTCATAGATCCTCAAACTGTAAAGGTTTATATTACTCTGCCCCCCCCATGCAGTATCTCATGGAGGTGATCTGGGACTGTGACATCTTCTGAATGCCACTAAAGTCCCAAAATGAAACTCTAAAATCATTACTTGAAGGAGTATTGATTCTGATGTGTGTTTTCTCTTTATACATTCTTTGACTAAAATATTATCATAAAGTATAAACGGTAACAAAAAATGATACTGTTCTCTACCACCTAGCTTAAGAAATAGAATCTTCCTTTTAACTTTACAAATCTATTGCTTAAATCAGTTGTCTCAAACCCCTAATCATACATTTAAAAAATTGAATTTCCCCTTATATACGTGTACTTCTTTATAATTTATATAGATGTGTTTTATATCAATAAGTTGCACACACAAAATGTGAAAAAATTTAAAGACAAAATAAAAATTAACATAAATATAAATTCTACATTTTTTTATTTTGCATTCTAAATGTCTTCTTCTTATGCCCATCCTAAATGATGACTACCACGTTTAAGAAACTACCAGTTTGTCAGGACCTTTGCTCTGGAGCTGAAAAACTGAGATTAACATTTTTATTGCTTTTTGTATTTTTTTTTTTGCTTTCCCAAAGGCATCTAATGTCAAAGTCTAGTATGAATGGGGGGAAATTTTAGGAACTTTAAAAAATACAGAGGAGAGTCAATAGATATTGATAGACTCTTTTTCTTCCTCTTTGATGGAGGTATATTCTTTTAGCCTTCTTTTGTCTGGGAAACCCCATATTTCACCTTCCATTTTAATTGAGAGCCTTGCTGGGTAAAGCAGTCTTTGTTTCAGGCCTTTGCTTTTCATTACTTGGAATAGTTCTTGCGATTCTCTTCTGGCTTACAGGGTTTCTGTTGAGAAGTCAGCTGCTAGCCATATCAGGGCTCCCTAGTATGCTACTACCTGTTGCTCCTTTGCTTCCTTTAGGATTCTCTTTTTGTCTTTGGCATTTGCCATTTTAATCATGATGTGTCTTGCCATGGGCCTCATTGGGTTCCTCTTGAATGGGACCCTCTGTGCTTCCTGGACTTGTGTGACTTTTTCTCTCCTCCAATTATGGAAGTTTTCCATCATTACTTTTTCAAACAGGTTCTCTATTCTTTGCTCCTCTTCTTCTCCTCTGGTATCCCTATTATATTGATATTATTATGTTTTAGGTTGTCCTGCATTTCCCTAAATGCCTCTTCTTTCTTTCTGAGTCTTTTTTCATTTTCTTCTTCTTTCTGGGAACTTTTTTCTACCTAGGCCTCCAGCTCACTGATGCGATCCTCAGCTTCATCTAGCCTGCTTTTGATTCCTTCTACTGTGTTCTTCAATTCAGACATTGTATTATTCATTTCCTCTTGTCTCATTGATAGTTTCTATGTCCTTTTTCACGTTGATATAGTTTGCAGTAAGTTCCTGGTAGTTTCACTGTAGTTTTTTGTAATTCTCTCTGAGCTCACTGAATTCATTGAGCTTCCTTAGAACCATTGTTTTGAACTTAATATCTGATAGTTTACTTGCCTCTGTTTCATTTACTTCTCTTTCTTGGGATTCCTCCTTTCCTTTTGACTGGGGGGTGTTTCTTTGTCTTATTATTTGTGAGACTCTTCTCTTTTGCTTCTGCTTCTTAAATTTATCTGTCCTGGTTTCTTGACTTTGTGGTGTGAACTTCTGTGGTAGGAGGCTGCTGTTTTTTTATTTCTGGATCTGCCTCTGATGATGTCAGATATTGATCCTGTCTGACCTTAGGCAGTCTGTTGGAGACTTTAGGAATCTATTGTCTGTGACTGTCTCCTTTAGCTGTTAATCTAGTCACTCTGCACTCAGCAGTCCTGCTTAGAAACAACACAAGGCAGGGTCGAGTCCCTCCTTAGGGAGGGGTTATTGGGTCCTCTCACTTTGCTGCCACTCAGGTACATGGTCTGCCTGAGCCAGATGGCGGCTGCTGTATGAGGGAGGAGTCAGCACCAGGATCCCTTTGGCCAGTCTCTCAGTTCTGTCTCCAAATCCTCCATCTCCAGTCTCTCCTCAGGTGTGTCTAGACAGCTCTGCACCCCCTTTAAGCAGGGATCTACTATTTGTGGTTGCCACTCTGTACTCAGCCATCAGGGATTAGCACTACCAAGCCTAGAAAGAGCCTCCTGGGGGTGAAGCTTTTGGTCCTGTCACTGTGAGCTGCTCAGGGGAGTGGTCTGCCTGAGTAATATGGCTGCTGCTGTCTCATATGGCGATGAGTCAGCACAGGGATCCCATCAGCTACTCTTTCAATTCTCTCCCCAGCCTCCTTCCCCAGCCTCTCAGGCATCTCTAGCCCACTTTGCCCCCCCCCCCTTTGTCAGAGACCAACAAAGCTTTAGTTTTTTATGCATTGGCCCTTCAAACAGCTCTTTTTGTCTCCAGTCTCCTGTCTCTGGCAGAGAGCAATCCTGCCACTTTTCACAGCTGGATGTTATCTGTGTACTTTTTGGCCTCTGGTGCTGTAGGCTGGAGATCCCTGCTTATGGTTTAGACCTGGCTCTTCTCAGGGTGATCCAATTGGCCATTTCAATATTCTTCTTGTGCTCTCTCCCGTGGGTGCCCCTCCCGCCTTCTCGAGTCTCTACAGCAGCCCTTATCGGATAGGTTGTGCTAAAGTTGATTCTTCTGTCTGTCCAAGGCTATAAAGCTCCTCTCTAACTATTGTTCAGTTGCTTGTTCCAGGTGATTTTTCCTCAATTTAGTTGTAATTGCAGGTTGGTCCAGGGAGGAGATCAGTGTGACTTCCATTCATTCTTCTGCCATCTTGATTCTCAGATGTTAATTTTTAAGGCCAGAGTAGCTTCTGTCATTTGATGTATTTAATACTGACACTCCTAAATCAATAACCATAACAGAGGACAAAAGGCCAAGGCAGAAACTAATTTTCATACATTTTTTCAATGTAGAAAAAAGTGAAAGAATCTCTGTAAAGCTGTCTGATGAATGAAATCTTACAAATGGAAGCTAGAAGGAGGAAAAGAAAATTGAGGAATTCTATCATTTAATCAAGTGGTCTTTTCTCTCTCTTTTTTTCTTCTCAAGACACCTGAGAAAGCAGCTTAAGCTCTTAGTATCATGGATTTTCAGATAGGAAATAGAGCACTTGCTTCTTGGGAAATGTGGATGAAACAGGGTGGGGAGACAGTTCCACTAATGCTCCCTATAAGTGGACTTCATAACGTCTACTAATGTTTGACTTTATGAAATTTATTATTTAAGATTCAGCCAAAATATATGTCTTGTTTGCTACAATTTATATTTTGTTCCTCAATCTCAGGTTACCAGTATTCTAATTTTAAATTCCTTAATTTTAGAAGCATTAATGACAAACCCACATTAAAAATATGCATAGCAGGATAACCTACAATATTTTAATGTGTGCTTTTAAAAAACAATAGGATTTTCACTGTTCATGATAGTTTTCTTTAGCAGGCAAGATTTGGCAACAACTGTCTACTGCTATTACCTTGTATTAATATGTTGAGTGTTCTGTTTGAAGAAACCACTTTGCTTTGTTATGTGACAAAGAAAATAATTGAGGTTACAATATGGAATTTTCAGGATGAAAGAAATCTTGTAGTTATTTAGTCTAACTCTTACTTTTGCAGATGAGCACAATGAAGTTTAGAGTCCTGAATTTTTTTTTTTTTTTTGCCTACCAGCTTTAGTGTTCTTTAACTTTGAATAGTAAAGTCTGATAAGTTTACTGAGTTCTTTCTCCAAGTACTACAAATAATTCAACTCCATGCATATGAGTCCCAAAAAGAGAACAGCAAAAACTAAAGCAATACTGTCAAGCCATCAGTCCATAGTTTTTACTGGCACCACCTTTCTTAGAACAAAAGAGTCATCTCAAAGCTGTTGTTGTGCAACTTTTAGACACATGATCTAGGTTGTAATAGTGAAAACATAGCTTTTCAGTTTTCAAACTATGTGACTTTGGGCAAGCTAATTACACTTTAGTCCTCTTATTTGTAAAACCAGGAAACAAAATCTTTCTCACTGGCTCCTTATGGAAATGAAATTGATTAGCCTGTATAATGGTACCTGGAGGCCAGATATTACTGGTTTCCTTTTTTTTTCTTTTCTATTTTCCTGATCAGGCAGGAAGTGATTAGTATTCAGGCAGCAAAGAGTTGAAACCTTTTAACCTCTAAGGTACAGGTCTTGTACACAGCATTCTTCTATTGTTCACATCGTAATGTTCTCAGAAATGGGAAGCAGAAATATCTACATTGTTTTCTTTTTGTTTTTTTGTTTTTTTTTTTTTTTTTAGTTTGGGAGACAAACAAGGGACTAGTGCTCCATTTTGAAAATGACTAAGTTCCTATTGCAAACCCTGATAATTGTAATATTATGTAAGGGATCTTTTCACAATCTTTTCTCAGAATTTTATATGTGGCATAGTTAATTCTTTTGCTTCTTGTACCTAGGAAAGGCAGGGGAATCTGTAGTAGCTCAGAATAGGAAAAAAATTGACAGTGTCTATTGTTAAGTGAGGATATTTGAATCTACTGGAAAATAGGACACAATGCAGGTCTTGGGAATATACATATTTGACCAAAGAAAATGGATTTGTAGGGCTAACTGGGTGCCCAAATTTCAGGGTTACCATGAGGCTTCCAGTGATATACCTAGCTAATTTGAAGGCCAGAATCACTTTAAAAATATCCTTCCTCTTCTATATAATGAAATTGCTAGTTATAATGAATGATAATCAGGATTTTTACTGTTTTATTAAGAGAGATAATTGACATACAGTACTGCATAAATTTAAGGTGTATAGCATGATGACTTGACTCACATATATTGTGAAATGACTTCCACAATAAGTTGAGTTAATATCATAATTTCATAGAGATACAAAGAAAAAAAGAATGAAAAAGTTTTTTTCCTTGTGAAGAGAACCCTTAGGATTTAGTCTCCATATTGTTCATCCTCAGTACTTATTTATCTTATAACTGGAAGTTGGTACCTTTTGACCCTATTCACCCATTTCACCCAGCTCTCATCTCCTGCCTCTGGTAACCACAAATCTGATCTTTTTCTCTATGAGGTTTTTTGTTTTTTTTTGTTGTTTATTTTTTAGATTCCACACATAAGTGATATCATACAGTATTTGCCTTTCTATGACTGACCTCATTTAACATAATGCCCTCAAGGTCTGTCCATATTGTCCCAGACGGCAGGATTTTCTTCTTTCTCATGACTAAATAATAGTCACATCTTCTTTATCCATTCATCTTATGCTATACCTAATCTATTTATCTATCATTTATCTATCTATCTATATCTATCATGTATCTTGTATCTATCATCATCTATCTATTTTTTACCTCTTTCAGACTTCAAAAGGACTGGAAGCCAAAGACATATAACTAATCCAATAAACACATTTGTTCTGGCATTTTACTTTCCACCCAAAATATCAGTGAACTTGAAAAAGAAAAATAAGTGTTGTCTTTTCCATCATTTCGTTCAGATATTTGTCAAAGAAAAGTGTAATTATTTTCCACTAGTATTTGGAAATGGCTGATTGATTTTTTGAAGTTCTTCAATTCTAGTAGTCTTTATTTCCACTTTGAAACTGCTTGTTGTCATTTAAAAATAAATAGCATCGGTTCTCCTCTGTTGTGTACTAATGTATTTTAATGAGTTCATCACACTGCCTTTGCATTACCCAGCTAAAAAGGATTAAGAAATAATGGTGGTATTGCTGCTGTTGCATTATTTAATTAAGAATTATACATGTTTGTTCTTTGTTGGAATGCCTTTTATTTATCAGTAGAGATCAAGGCCTTAGCTTACCAGAGAACACTGGAGAAAGCCAGCCAGGTCTCCAGGTTCTTACTTGAGCAGGAGACTAAACTACTAGATTTTACTCTCCACTGTGATTTGTCTTCCCTACACCACTGACAGCCCTGGAAACAATAGTCTTACACTTTTTCATCTTCATTACTTTGGTGGAGAGTCATTTTGGCATTTCTCTGACATTCTTGTTTTGTGTGTTTGTTTTCTTTTGATTCCTTGGGAACTTATTTGAAGGGCAACAGATTCACTGTCAAGCAAGTTGAATGGTTTATTTTAAGACTTCATTTTGTAGTTGTGGAAATTGATTTATCTGGAGAAGAATCAGAACTGGAATGGTCTAGACAGTCAGGAATGGCGAATGCTTTGCTGGTTAGAATTTCATGTAGGCCTGGGTAGTGGCCATCCTTTAATCTGTGTAATTAGAACCTTGTTCTGGGCCTTGTGACTTAGGGGTCCTGCCCTAGCTCTTCTTGGTCATTCATTCCCAAGGCCAGGATGTGGTGTTATGTCAGAGAAGTCAAGCTGGGTGTGGACACCTGAAACTCTGGTGCCTACAATTTTTGCTCTCCTAGACTGAGGTTCCTGGGACCTGGGACTTTTCACCTCAAAGGCCCTCAACTCTCTTTGAGAGCCTGCTATGTGCTGAGTCTTTCCCCTGGTCTATGACAGTTCACTTGTCTTTAGGCTGGGTTTTAGGTGGGTAAGGGGCAACTATTATGGGAGGAACAAGGGAGGGGAGGGACTGGCAGAGCTATGGATCCAAGCGTGTCTGTAACTCTTGGTGTCTAAGTTTTTGGGTCCCTCACAGTGTAAGATAAAAGTGAGGAGAAGGGGGGCTTGCTGCCAGCCCTAGCAAGTTTGTTTTCATATATA
This sequence comes from Pteronotus mesoamericanus, assembly GCF_021234165.1. Taxonomy (NCBI): domain Eukaryota; kingdom Metazoa; phylum Chordata; class Mammalia; order Chiroptera; family Mormoopidae; genus Pteronotus; species Pteronotus mesoamericanus. The sequence continues at coordinate 3,970,383 of NW_026555109.1, forward strand.
AGAGAACAAATTGCTCTATCTTTTACGTAAATTTAAGCTAGGAAAAAAATAATTGCACCTGTGGTAGGTTGAACTATATCTCCCCAAAAGCTATTTCAAGTCCTGAAATCTAGAGCCTGTGAATACAGCATTTGGAAATAGTATCCTTGAAGATGTAACTAAGTGAAGAGGAGGTCATACTTGAGTAGGATGGGCTCTAAATCCAATGACTAGATCCAGTCTACAGGAATAGAACCAGTATCTAGGAGAAGGGCATGACAGAGTTTCTTCCTCAAATCTTCCAGAAGAAACCAATTTGCCAATACCTTGATTTCAGTTTTCTGGGCTCCAGAACTGTGAGAGAGTAAATTTCTGTTGTTTTTAAGCCACCCAGTTTGTGATGCTTTGTATGAGAACCCCAGAAAGCTAATACACAATGGATACATTATTTTGACAAAGAAGATATTTTTTGAAGCCATGTTTTTGACACTGTGATGGAGATTACTACAACAATATAACAACCTTATTCCCTGAGATCTGCAAAACTCTTACTAACTGTGCATAAAGAGTAAAATTGTCTGAAGATAATTTTATTTCTAAAAAATTATGTATTTATCTCTAAAGTTTCTCAATATAAAACAAGCATTGATTATTCTTTTATTCCAGATTTAGAATATCATTACTACCATATTCCTTTATCTTTTGAATCATTTCTATTATCCTTGTTGTTGATATGAAACCTTTTTACAGGGATGAATCATAGAAATAGCTGATATTCAACTTATAAAAGGGATGATTTCATGTGGTTCAACCTAACATACTAATATTGCTAAAGAGTCCTTATAGTTACCAAGACACTTCATTTACCAAAGAGGCTTAGCTGCTTCAAGAATTTTGTTTAATACTTATATAAATAGACTGGATGGTTGGCAGGAGAGATCACTTATGTTTGTAAATGATTCCAAGTTGGCTGAGAGGAACATTATTATGTAGGATCAGACAGGGATACACAACATTGATAGAGTAATATTCACTGGATAAAGCAAATTGCAGTTAGGGGAGCAAGAAAGGATTTGTTTGCAAAATAGAATTATTAATTTGAAAAATGCAACAGGAATAGAAATATTTACATGGACTGGGTCACATGCAGAGAAGTTTTAAAGTCAGCCAATCACAGATGCAGGCTATGCTGAACATGCCCAAAAAGGGATGCCTCTGAGCCATTAATTCTGACTGACCATTTGGACCTTATCGTGTGGATTTTTGGCTACTACATTGAATGACTGTTGACACCAAATCAAAGATGCCATTCCATTGTGGTCTATGAATTTCAAGCATAAAGACATGATATTATTATCTTGAGTTATATAAGAACATTCTCCCTACAACCCATTCAAACTCTCTTCCCCTTTCAAAGCGTATTTAAAGGTCAAGGGAGTCCAGAAAGTCTCTCCCTTTTTATTTGTATAGGTCATAGTGTATATTGCTCATCATAATTCAATGTCTGACAAACAATCCTCTTTGTGTATCGGTTTCAATTTTGAATTTGTAAATTGTATGAGGACAAGGACTAAGGATTGTACATGTTTTGCACTTCAGTCAGACTAATATGTAATCAGTTAAAACATTAGTAGGCTTCATTAAGTAGGATTTAATAAAGTTAATTATTACAACAATAAAAACAGCAAAATGTCAATTTGAGAGCATGAAAGCTTGAGAAATTTGCATGGCAGTAGATGAATATTGGACTTATCTTTTTGATTCCTGAACCAAATTTCCTCATTGAGAAACAAGATATATACTAAATTTTCATGTCAATCTTATCCAAGGTGGTATTTGTATATCTATAAAATTTTATTACAAGTCAGATTCAAATCAATATGAGGCCAAAGTTTAATTTAGTGGAGATTCATGTAAAATTCCTTACTCAGAGTTTGTAGTTTTATGTGTTATAAAACATACTTACATGGAAATAATTTTTATTCGGCTTTTGTCTCTGCAACGTGAAGGCATTAAGTGGATATATTTTTTCTATGCTGAATTTTCTAATGTGGTTCATTACAATTCTAGTTTATTATCTATCCTAATGTGTCTATAAATTAATGTTTTATTATGACTTATCAAAATTGATTATTTAAATAACATTTACATACTCCTTTATACTATATATAATAATAGAATTCCCCTTCAGTCACTGTAATATATATGTGTTTGAACTTACTATAGCTCAGTCTTTTTTTATATTAATTAATTTATTTTTTCAAATACATTTGTCTCTGCCTACCCCCCACCACTTTCCCTTGCCCCCTCCCACCCTCCCTCCCTCCCTCCCTCCTTGAGCTCTTCCCCTTTGGTTTTGTCCATGAGTCCTTGCTATATGTTCCTTGACTTTCCCGCTCAGTCTTGAACAAACATTACTCTTAATACTTTTATTTACAAATTTTTTTTTAACGATTTGGGTCTAACTGATATGACATTGTTAAATCCTCAGGCCATGGTAAGTGTGACTGTGGAAAGTGCAAATGTGACAAAGGATGGTCTGGGGAAGCTTGCCAGTACCCAACTCATTGTGACCTGACAAAGAAAAAAAGTAACCAGATGTGCAAGAATTCTCAAGATATCATCTGCTCTAATGCAGGTAAGAATTTCATCCTACAAAGCTTCTTAAATGAAATAATCCAAGTTTTGTTTTTAATGGAAGTACATAGACATTGAGAAATGCTGAACCTTTGAATGAGACTACTTTTGAATAATTTTTTAGAAGTGAAATGCAGATCTATCAACAGAAAAAAAATGTCATCTTGCTAAGACTAAAAAGTTTGATATTCTCCAGCTATTCCAAATGCCTCCTTCAAGTATGAGATTTACTAGAAACAACATCCTAATAACATTTGATATAAATTGTAAGCCCTGATTTTGAATGCTGAATTAAATCTTTGGAAAAGAATTTATATAAACGGACTTAATAGTTTCTGTTATAGATCAAGGATACTTTGAATTTATACCTTAGTATCAAATAGAACCAAACCTTTTTAATTAAACAGAAGTTTCAGATGCATGATGTGCATGATGTGAAACTCATTAAAGAATATAGGAATATAGTGACAGCAAGATTTTTTGTTTGAACCAAATATTTTTATATCTCACAGAAATCATTTAAAAATATTTTTAAGAAATTTACAGAGAAGCTGTTAAAATTAACTACCAAAACCCTATTAGTATTATGCTAACTGAAGTAAGCCAGGCAGAGAAAAGACAAATACTGTAAGATTGTATCTATAAGTGGAACCTAATGAAAAAAACAAACAAGAAAATAGAGCCAGGCACATGGGAATAAGGAACAAACTGACAGTGACCAGGGTGGTAGGGGCAGGGGGAAAATGGGAGAAAGAAAGGGAAAGGTCAAGTCAAGGAACATTTATAAAGAACCCATGGACATGGACAATACGGTGGGGATTGACTGTGGGAGCAGGATGGGGTGGAGGGCAGTGGAAAGCAACAAAGGGTGGAAAAATTGGGACAACTGTAATTGAACAGCAATAAAATAAATAATTAATAAATATATACATACATACATGCCAGCCACAGTTTTAGTTTCAGTGATTTTCAGCCAATATTGTTATAATTAAATACTCTTTTAACATTTGGGCACATGGTGCCTCAAAGTCAGCTTTTCTTAACCTGCTTGAACTTGAGACTGCTCCTGTCCTAAACTGGAGGCTGTGATTTAGTTGCTTTAGGGTGTGGTCTGGACTATAGTGGGTTTTTAAAGCTCTTTGTGAAATTCTTATGCTGATCAAGGGGTGTGAGCCATTGCTCTCTCTGCTATAGGCAAAAACTTGACTACTTGAATGAATATATTCCCTGCTGAAGCTTATTTTGTTGGTGGAGTCCTACAATCAGAGCTAAGACCTTTCCACAGACTTTGTGACAAATTTCTCTGTGCAGACAAAATGCAGTGAGGTTGTTTTGCTAGTGGAAATCAAAGCCATACGCAGTGCAGGGAGGAAGTGGACCAAGGAGGGACCTTGACAAATGGCCTCAGTGGCCAGGTCACTTTCTGTGTTTACTGATATTCTTGTTTCTTTCAGCACTTCAGGCTTTCCTTTCTTTCAGCAGGATTTTTACTTCCAGTTTATAATACCCACCCTTCCAAATGTGCTTGCACACACACATTCCATCCCCCAACACCCTCTTTGGTTTTGAAAACTTCCTGCTTTCCAAACTTTGTTAAGTAATAAAATTTGAATTTTGTTTGTTTTTTGTTCTTTATTTTTGGATTTGTTTTTTTCTTTTTATTTTTTATAAAGACTATGCTTTTTTATTTTTTAAAATTTATTTATCTTTAGACAGAGCAGGAGAGAGGGAGAAAAAGAAGGGGAGAAACATCAATGTGTGAGAAAAACATTGATTGGTTTCCTCTCACAGGCCCCCAGCTGGCAACTTTACCTGCAACCCAGGCATGTGCCCTAACCAGAATAGAACCAGCAATCTTTAGATTTGTGGGATGAAGCCCAGTCCCCTGAGCCACACCAATCATGGCTATTTTTTTGGATTTGTTTACTTATTTATTTTCTTTCCAAATTAAATTCAGGGTATTTTTTAAATAATACATTAATAACAAATATGTTTTAGTTTAGGAATCCAAAGATGTTTCAACATAAGATATCTGAACACGTGATTCACTCCATTAAGATATCTATATGGAGAAAACTTAGAGGATTATTTTGATAGATGAAAACATTTAACAAGGTAGAAAACATATTTCTCAGATATCTGCACCCCTATATTTGTAACATCAATATAATACTTTTATGTAATCTACCATTCATATTCCAGGTTTTTCAATTGACCCAACAATGTACTTTAATAACTTCTACCCCAAGCCCCTATCTTGTATAGGATCCAGTCTAGGGGCAGTGTTATGTTTAGTTGTCATCTCTCTTTAGCCTCCTTTAATCTGGACAATTGCTACAGACAATGGAATTGTTTCATTGATGATTTTGAAGAAAATTTTCCCCAACTTCTTTTTAAATAGAATTTAATTCCTTTTGGCTTGGTGTGATGAGTCCTCATGATTGGATTCATGTTATACATTCTCAGCTGAAATATTAGATAGATGATTATGTGTTCTCAGGATCTGTAATCGGAAAGTACATGATATCTGTGCGCTGTCACTGGGGAGGTTAATTTTGATCACCTGGTTGAGATGTTGTCTGCTGTCTGAGCTCTGTAATTACTGACAATTACATTGTCAGAAATAAGCAGTCTGTGGGGAAACACTTTGAAGTCATAAGATATCCCAATTCATGAAATATCCCAATTTACCATCCATGGGTGACTCTTACCTGGTCTGGAGGTGTTTACAATTATTAATGAAGATTGATCATATCCAAATTACATTATTCCTTCCATATTTACCAGTTTGTACTCAATATTCTTCCACAAATGAGAGTCTCCTTTCATCTACTAATTATTCATTTGCTTAGTTAACTATTATCAAACTAAGATCACAATTCTTATCATTTCAATGATTTATTATTCATTACAGTATGTAATTGTCTGGTGCTCAGAATATCCCAGATTAGACTATCAGAGCCTCTTCAAACTAGCTTCTCTGTCCTAATGACATATCTCCATTGTTTTGTTTTGTTTTATCAGTTATTTACTTTCAGACATAATAAAATATTTCATAGTCACATTGCTCCTGCCCTGCAACAGCTTAGAGTCAACCATTTTTCTAAAGAACCTGGTTTCATTTAGTGAAGAATGGGATTAGAATAAAAATTGTGAACACTAGAAATGTTTATATCTACTGGGGCTTGCCCTTTCTGCCAACAAGCTAGAGATTACATGCATAAATATATATATGTACATATATATACAAATGCATATATATACATGCACATATATATGCATGTACATACACACACATAATAATATTTTAAAGTCATGACTTTTCACCAATATTTCCAACTCCAGTCTATTCCCACAAAGTTATTTCTTGTTTTTCCTCTTCCATATTTGGATATATTCTTCCACGGTGAGAACTTACTCTGTCTCCAACATTAACATATTTATTCATTTGCTCAATATTGTACTACATCTGAAATTGATTTTTGAATTGCTTCATACATACCACTGTATAAAAAAATGCTATAAAATATCTCATGATCTGCAGTCTACCCCTCTGTCATTTTTACCCCACCTCAATTATTCCCAACATTGGGGTATGTAGTCAAATACTGTATTCACAACTTACTTGAATTTCTCCCCCCATCTACCTTTTACTGTTGTTATGATACTTGTTTGAGATGTAATTAAGCTTATTTCATATCACTTTCAGTTTTAGGAGTTTTTCCCTTCTATGTCCACTGATTTTATTTTATTTTTTAAGACATGGAACATTAACATGTTTTCAAAAGTCCAAACTTTGCAAAAAAGGTTCCTCAGTGAATCATTAATCTCTTCCTTAAACTTTTCATCCTGCTTCCCCTCTTATCTTAGGTAATTAGTCTTTATTGCTTTCTGCTTTATCTGCTTATGTGCTTATTTTTGGTAAAGATAAATATATATGTGTTATTATTTTTCAGTTTTTCAGTTTTTCTCATGTAAAAGGTAGCATGCTATAAGTGTTCTTTCGCACTATGCCTTTGCCACTCAACATTACATCCTGGATTTCACTCCATTTTAGTACAAAGAAACCTTCCTCGTTCTTTTTTCAAATTCATAAGACTCAATTCTATATAGGTGACATAACGATCAATTTCATATGCTTGGGTATTTAGGCATTTCCACTATTTTGAAATTATAAATATTAAGGCATGAATAAATTGGTATTTTCATATTTTTGGAGATGTGTCTTCAAGGCAATCTCACTAGAGATGAGATTTTGGGCCATAAGGTAAATTCATGCTCAGTATTACATTTAATCTTTTTTGTTCTCTCGCACTTTCAGTCTAAGCCTTTCAAGTTTACTTTGACAATCTCACTCTAACCTTTTTCTTTTAATATTTATTTCTAATAACCTAGTTCAGGACCACTCCCCAAAACTGCATTAGTCTATGAATTTTCTCTACTAATATTTTCTACTAATATTTCTACTAATATTTGTGCAAGTGTGGTTTGCTGGAAGTAGTTTGGAGCAGAAGGGGAAAAAGAGGTAAATGGAGTGAGACATAAGACTTAAGGGCAGACTGACATGGAGCTGGTGACTAAGAGAGTTCCCAAGTCCCCTGACTCTGCAGGGGCCCAGAAAGTCATGCACAGTTGCAGGGTAAAATAGAGCTTGATGTCAACGCACAGGTGTATAGGCTGATGTTCAAGACTGGGAAGTCATCCTAGAGAGAGACAGCTATATTAGTCAGAATGATAAGCCAGAGCTAAATTAATCTAACATAAAGCAGAAGACCAATCCTAGAAACTGAGCTAACTGGAAACCAAGAAAGAGAAGCGGTATGACATAGCATGAACACAGAAGTCTGGCACTTTTGCCTGGGCTTCCATATGCCATTTTTTGGAGCTTTGATTGTGAATTGGTGGGTGAGACAGGAAGTCTCTGAGCTCTTCTAAACTTCCCACATCAGCCAGGAATGGTTCTAATGTGTAGATGGGAGTGAGCCTGCCCGTGGGAGATGTCAGTGAGAATTTATAGAATTCAGAGACAGAGACTATTTCTTCTCATCTTTCCTGAAAATAAATACTACACATAGTCCTAACTATGTTACACTTATTCCCAAACCATGAAGGCTTGAGGTATTTCAATAGATATATTCTGTTACCCCAGTCATGTGCAATTTACTATTATCAATATTCTTGATCCTCTACTATCTGCCTTCAACCTACCTGTTTCTCCAAACTCAGGCCAGATGATTCATTGTTCTTTAATCCTTCATATATATTAGCTTCCTCAAGCTTTTTCCTCTACATTGCAAGTCTTTTCTTCACCTTCAGTTGTTGAAATTATATGTATCATGTGCCAACTATAGAACTTATTTATTGTGCCTCTCCTTCTTCACAGAACCAGACGAAGATTGAGATTTATACTTTATATGGAGCATTAGTCACAAACCTATTACAAATGCCTTTGCATCATCTGAGACATACATACACACACAGGGATGACAAAAGCGGGCTTACAGTTGTGGGTACATGAAATAATTTATTATTGTATTATTATTTGATTATCATATTATTTATTTGTATTACAACTGTAAGCCTACTTTTGCTCATGCTCTGGTTAAGTCATTGAGCGTCTGGCTCTTTCTTTCTGGTCTAGGGTTTACTTAGTTTTAATTTTATTTTTCTTTTTATCTCCTATAGCACCTACTAGTTTGTCAATAATATAATAGGCAACAAGAAAATTTAACAAATGCATATATGGATGATTGAGAGACAGAATGAATAAATGTGAAAGTGTAAAAGAAGTGCTATAGGAGAAACTTGGTTTTTCTTGCTGATGTAATAAAGAATTACAGATCAGCAAGTCTATGTATGAGCAAGGTTTTTTAGTGCTATGGTCTCATAGAAGAGAACTGGCCTTGCTGAGGTAGGGGTTAAAAGACATAGGTTCAAGGCAGGGCAGGACAAAGCAAGAGCAAGGGTGGCAAGAGCATGGGTGGCAAAAGCATTAGGTCCTTTGTCCTCAAAACTTATATTGTTGGTGGGATATGGAGAAGGAGTTATGCTGTGACCAGCACCGAGTGGAGGTCCCTGAGTGGGGGTGACAGGAGATTGAGAAGGACACAACACAAACAGATTAAGGAAAAGCAGGGTCCAGGTGGAGCATTGTCCTTGGGTGGAGAAACAATGACCCTGAATACGATCTCCGCATTTATTTTATGGGAGTTGGTTAGATGAAGCTCACAGACATTTTTCAGACTCAGGACACATTGCGGAAAAAGATTGTACCATTCCCAAGCTACCTAAATGATAAAATATGTCTTCTGCTAAGGTTACAGTCACATTCAACTGAAACTTGTGGTTAACTGTTTACTTCTCAACTCCCCTGGGTTTGGCTGCTGTCAGCTGCTGGCTTGCTCTGCTTTGCAGATACAAGCAGTCAAGTGTGGCTTTGCCAAGCACTTAATCTGAGTTTTTGAAGTCAGCCTTTACTGTCCTCCACAGAGTTACACATTGATTGCTGGGTAAATGTGGTGCCAACTGCCCCCGAAGGGATGTGACTACCCCAATGTAGGTATGTGTGGGGGTCTGTTAGTCCAAATTCTTATCTTGCTCCAGACTGTGTTTGGTCACTTTGTTGTAAAACAAATCCATGACAAGAGGCAGTTAATTAAAGTTGAGGCAGTTACCCAAACATATTTATGGGCCCTTTCTGTAAACACTAAAGACTCCCTTATAAAGCAGAAGTGAGCAGAGGTGAGCAATTCACCAAATTTGCTTTACAAGCTTCTTTTTTGGGCACTGTAAACCCATTCCTCTTCCCCTTTCTAGACTTTGAGATGAATACACAGTTTCAAAAGCTTTCTTACCCAGATAGTGGAAATGATACATTGCATTTCAAGGACTCCCCTCCTCCCATGTTAACATGGTATTTTATACGATGTTGGAACACTTGGAAATACTATTGCACCAGGGAATATTATTGAACCAGGCTCAGGGCTGCTGAGTTAGTGTTTGAGATCTGTCTCCCTCCTCTTCTCAGTCTTGGTTTACTATCTATCCTACCTAATAGAAAGGAGATAAATTAAAGAAAAATTGAGATGAGGCACTACTATGAATTATAGCATTAGATTTGAAATGAACTTTTGTAAATTATATAGTTCTCAGAAAACACTAGAAAATGAGTTTTAAAAAGTAAAATTCACATTTGCATTCTCAGGAAAGAAAAAAACTCAATTTCTGCAAAATCATCCATTTATATGTGACAGTGCACAAAAAAAGTCTTACAGGTAATAGCAAATTAAAAGTGACTGAGGTAACAGAATCATGCAGAAAGTATGCAAACAAGATATTGTGAGGTCCCTAAATATAAAATGTCTGGAGAAGTATTTGGGAATATGACTAATATACGAGGTATCTTAATGGGAGAAGAGGAAGAACTCAAAGTTTTCTGCGAACCTCCTATATACTAGACATAGTAGTGTTTTTAGAAAGATGACTGGGTGATATATTTATCTTTTAGTCCTCACAGCAGCTCTATGAGGTAGATATTATTTGTAGATAAGGAATTTTAAAGTTATAAATGAAAATAATGACCTCTAAAAAGTATAGCTAGTGGGGAGTACAACCTGAATTTGATTACAACTCTACGTTAGTCCTAAATCCATGCTCTTTCCAGTAGGTCACATATAGAATCTCCAATATCCACTAACTCAAGTCAAAAATCAGTGTTATCTTTGGTTCCTCCTTATTCTTCACCAAGTCATACCAAATCAGTCACCAAGTTTTGTCTATTCTTCAAGAAAAAAAAAAAAAGATCCAGTTGTTTCTTTCTAAACTCACTGTCATCACCCTGATCAGCCTCTATCTTCTTTCCTGCAAACAGATGTAACAACCATTTCTTCATATTCACTTTTTCCTTATTTTAGTTTATTCTTCATGTGACAACTAAATTAACCTGATAAAAATACATAAATGATCACATGACTCCATTGCTGAAAGTATTTATATGGCTTCTCATTATTCTTGGATTTCAGTTGGAAAGTTTTAACATGACCTATAAGACTTCCATAAACTGCATCTTTAGTTACCTCATTCTCTTAATGCTACTTTTCACATCATTGTCTGTACTCAAGCTGTATTCTTTTTTTTCCCGTATTTCCTTTTTCACCACAAGTCTTTACTGTCATCTTTGCTGAAAGTAGGCCTCTTCACCATCTCTCATGTCTCTTAGCTTTTTTCTTTTAGCTTGGTTTTCAGTTCTCAGGGACCCAATCTTTGACCTTCTTGTCTCAGTTAAGTCACCTTGCTATGTATTTATGCAACACTTTGCATTTCTCCATTTATTTTTTCACATTGACTTCTGCTCATATAAAACTCTGAGAGGACGATTTGCCTGAATTTATTTCCTGTTGTATTTCTAGAGTTTACAGTGGTGTCTTGTGAGTGGTAAAGTCTCGATTAATTCATGTTAAATGTTGTGATGATCATTACAAATTGAAAAATAAATATTAAAAATGAAGTTACTCAAATGAACATTCCACCTTTCAATATCATTTAAATGCTATTTTATTGTCAGTGAAATCACTCCCATTGAGGAGGTAGTCAAATCCTCAAACTTGGCTGAGTATGTGATATATGACAGACCAGATGACTCCAGTGTTACTCTATTGCCCTGAGCTGCCCTATGGTTTTGAAGAAGTCCTAGATCTCTATGCCTAAGAAAACCCTCTCTGGTCCTTTGTCAGTAGAATTAGTTTAACACTCTGGATATGAAGTTATTAGGGACATCTACATTTTTCATTTATGCATTTGATAGAGAATTCCATAAATGTTTAATATATAAAGAGTATGCTCAAATATTGTGCAAAACATTGAGTAAGTTCTGCTGAGTAAGATAAGCAAGGTTACTTCCCTCACAAAGTTTAGAATTTGCTGCTTTACTCTACTTTAGAGACTGGTATAATCAGAAGGTATTAATGTATGCATTGATTGGGTGGACATGTATAAGGCAGTTTTGCACTTAGGAGGCCAGGTTTACATCTATGAAACTATAGAAGTCAATCATAATAGCTGTGCTAGAAAAGATAATTTCTGTGTTACAATAATCTCAAGAAAGAATGTCTTGTTATCTATCTCATCATACCCACAGAAGTACATAATTTAAATGTTAAGTAGGTTTGACTTTTCTCTGTAAAAGAGGTTAAAATTCACTAATTATTTATATGCAATTGATGATTTTTCTTTGTTTTTGTGGTTTAGGTACATGTCAGTGTGGCAGGTGTAAGTGTGATAATTCAGATGGAAATGGACTTGTTTATGGTAAATTTTGTGAGTGTGATGACAGAGAATGCATAGATGATGAAACAGAAGAAATATGTGGAGGTATGTGTATTAACTTTGCAGAAATTAATAAAATACTTAATTTTTCATCTGTTTCACTGTATTTTTAACTCTCTATAAATTTCTGTACTAGTTTACTAATTTAGTCTGAACCTATTTGGAAAAAAAATTATATAAGGAAATTTAGACTGAAGCATTCAGAGTAACTTGTGCTTTTTAAATGCAAAATCAGATTATTGCCAAATAGAGCCAGGCGACATGGCAAGCAGTCATTTTACATAGTTCCGAAGTGGTCTTAGTTGGACTTCATCTTGTCTGCTCACTTTAATGGCTTTTATTGCCTCTTTTCTTCTAATCTTTTAATTGCATATTTTAATTTGATTCTCTCTTCCCTTTCAAATTATAAGCTTTTAAATAGTCTCATGTCTTATTGGGGGCATGAGACCAATAGGACTATTAGCTTAGAATTTATTCACTGCCCCCCGCAACACATACACTTAGATAACAGTTTTTCGTGATCTTTTCTATGTACCATCATTACTAAAGTCGTTTTTTTTTCTGTTTTACTAGTGATTACATACTTTCTAGTGCCACGCACCGCAATATGTCCTTCACATTCATTAAGTAACTTAACCCAGGTTCATTTCTGCAATTCTAGTGGAATTTTTACTCCTGTCTGTCTGAAACCAAAGACTGTTCTCTTGACCCCTTACTAAAGAGAACTGTGTCACTGCTCGGGAGTATGGAGCTCCATGAGGAGATCTCCTCCTTCCCATCTGTAGTGTCCCTTTTGTTCTGCTCCCTTTGTGCAAGCATGTTCCCAGAGCTTCAGTTTGCAACTGTGACTGACACAGGAGAGGGGAAGAGAGAGCAGTGAGAATCCCTTTAGTGTAAGTAAATTCTTCTCTGCTGATTATATTCCGTTTTATTCTGGGATCATCTTTCCATTGATAAGCAATTGTTAACTTCATTTGTGTCTGACAAGATTCCAGTCCATGGAATCTTATCCTGTATGCAGAATAGGTAATTTCAGAAAAGTATTTTCCTTGGAAGGATCAGGAACAAACGGGGCCAGGAGGAACCAGAGGACCATAGAGAAAGTGTCAATAACATATGACAAAATGTCCCTTTGTTTACAAAAACAAATTATAGCTTCAATCCCTGTGGTCATCCAGTTACTCTTATTTTAGGTCTGTTTGGTTCTTTCTCTCTCGTTTCCTTCATGAACAACCTACCAGGGTAAAACAAACTAATGCCTTCTTTTTTTTTAAGCCAGTGATCTAAGCTTAAATATTCCTAAAGGGCTCAATCCAAAATAATTAGAACAATTAGATAAATCTACCAACAAATATTATGTATTTGTCCTCCTGGTGTTTCATTTCCAAACACTGCAGGTCAAAAAAGAAGAGGAAGAGAACATGTTTGGGACTAATGTCTGATGCAGACCACTAATACAAAGTCTATTTGTATATGTAAATGTAAACATTTAACTAGAAACAACACAATAGAAAATGTTTAATTCTCAACCTTTCGCTTAGACTTCCATTTGTTTGAGGCTTGAGCAATTTCATGGTGCAAAGTCTCTGACCACAGACATCAGCTCTCTGTAAACATCCTCTGGGGGTGACTTTGACTGGGTTTGTAAATCTTGCCACCTGTCATTCACATGAAACCAGTCTGTTCCAAGGTGATTCTACAGCCCATCAGTGAAACAATTCAAAATGAGATTTTCTTGCTTCATCACTTTACACAAAGCAAAGAATGGTGCTTATTGTTTGGAATATGTGCTGTCCTGAAGCTTATATTTTATCTCATTTATTCAGATGTGCCTTGTTACAATATTTTCATTTGAGTTATGAGGATATCTGCCTAATCTTCCATATGTGCAGAGTGTAGCTTTACATAATTTTTCTTTTCTTTTTCACCTCTACCTCAATGGTATTTTTAGTAAAGCTCTAATTTAATACTGACATTTATAGTATACAAAGAATTTGGATGTGCAGAATGTAGATTTATGATGAATTGTTAATGTCAAGGTAACCCTTGAATATGTAGCACCTTGCATAAATTTCCTGAAATTGCAGGGGAAATAAATTCTGGTTTATGAAGTTAATCAAGTTTTTTAAAAAAAACTAACTCATAGGAAAAGCTTTTAGTAGTTCACAGTTGTCTTGCTTTTTTACAGTATAATTCTCAAGTTTCTGAGGCTTGTGATATAGCACTGTAATGTGATATTTTGTGTGCGTACATACAGAGATATTTTTAAGCTCATAAATAAAATGTATGATATATACATATGTTATCATTATAATATGTAACTATAAATATAAATGTATAGCTTGATAGCCTTTATATGGGCCTAAGTGAATAATTTTAAATTAAAGTTGTTTTAGAAATGACTTTATTTAATGTATTCTCCAATTACTAATTATTTAGACAGAAAACATGACATTGTATGCATGGGTCCCTGTCTCTCTTTATATCTTATTACAGTACTGGTTCTCTTCATCTCTTGGTCTTCCTCTGTGTCTCTCTGATGTGTGTCAGCATGAAAAAAGTCTCATCTGATGGACAAGAGTAGCATAAGAAACCCTACTGATACTCTTGTCATTGGCCAGGAATGCCATAGTGTTTAGAAAGAAAAATAGCCTCACAATCAGTTTCCCATGGACCTCTGGGATTATGGCTCAGGAGAAGGAAGGGGAGTACAAACACTTTAGCCGTAGACTCTGATAACAAATATTCCTATAAGACAGAAAAAAATAGACTAAAAAGCAAAGTTCAGTGTGACCCTAGTTTTTATCATATTTCCAAGAACAAGAAACACATATGTGCTTAGATGGGATAACTACAAAAAGGGAGGACATAAGAAGTGATTTAGAGTTACCATCTTTTGGGAATTTGTAAAAGAATTGCCAGATATGGATGGAGAAATTAATGATGTGGTGAAGCATTACTGATTTCTGGGACATAAGCACACATGATTAGGGTAATGATTTGAAAGGGTGTGATGGTATAAGGGCACAAAATGATAGGGTGCCTTTACCTGGTGTTTGTATCCAGTTCACAAATACAATGAGAATTTGACTATGATACCCAGGATCCATGATATTTCTTTGGTCTAAATGAGTACTAAACATTAGTTTAGTTGAAAATCTCTTTTCCACATGGTGGAACAAAACAGCCTGTGGGATACAGTTGAATGAAAAGATGGAACATTTCCTCTGGTTTAAGAAATGGTTCAGCCATTAACAATGTGTATCTAAGTAAATACACACCATTGGTTTCTCAGTACTTAATTTCAAATAAAATATTTTAATAACTAATTCAAGAAGTGCCATTACAGTACTTAAATATATTTGAATTTGATGAATACATTTGAGATTGGAATGTAATAGACTTCCACAGAATTTCATATCATTTGTTTAAAATTCTTTCCTTTTTAATTAGGTACTTGGCTAGGACAAATTAGAGGATACTTTGACTTGCTTAATGTGTGTAATTATGTAAGCATTAGCACATCTGTAACATTTTGGGGACAAGCTACATAATTTAATTAGAAACAATGAGTGAAAAGTATATTATTTTGGAAGGTAAAAATGATCATAAAGGGATAGAAAGTTAATTCTGTTTTTAAAGTTGCTTTTTTCCTCACTATATAAAATTCATTTTGGGTAAAGGCCATGGAAAGTGTTACTGTGGAAACTGTTATTGCGAGGCTGGTTGGCATGGAGATAAATGCGAATTCCAGTGCGATATCACCCCCTGGGAGAGCAAGCGAAGATGCACATCTCCAGATGGCAAAATCTGCAGTAACAGAGGTGTGTCATTCATACACATTACTATATAATGGAGAGGGAAACAAAGCTCTTAATTGTTAGCACTCTTCTCTGTATTTCCTTCTGTGTTGAGGAAGTCATCTTCTATAATCATTGGTTTTGATGAAAAATCAATGTTTACTATACTAATAATTTTCTCTTTCTTGTTTTTTTTAATTGAGTGGAAAACAGAAAAATAAGAAAGTTACTGTCATTATTTAAGCTTCACTCAGTAAATAGTTAACACAGAGACTGTAATTTCTTTGGCGGCCATCCAGAAATAGCACAGTACAGCTAAAAGGCAATTCTCATAGATTCTTCTATTAAACTAACAGAACCATCTACAGCATGAGCATCTAATTATCCAGACGACATTAAAAAAAACAAAAACCTCTCTTCTTAATTATGAGTAAGCTGAAGACTTGGTTGAAATACAGAATTGATATAGAGTTATTTAATTTTTATACACAGTAATAAAAATGTCATATTGATCACAGCATATTTGTATGAGTCAAAAGCATATGAAATTTAGACTGGCCTTAGACATGAATTAAAAAAAAATTACTATTTCTAAAATATAATTTAAAGTGAGTCAACTGTTTATATCAAATCAAATAGTTTTGAACAATTCTTAAAAATCCTTAGAAGTTGTTTATATTGCTTTGTCAGCTGTACCAGTGGATAAAAAGAACCGTGCTAAATTGTTCTTTGCCTACCTGATGCTATAAATATAATAAGTGGCCATATTTCCTTCTATACAAATATATAAAGCTGGAAAATATTTTTATCATTTCTATAAATGAATGATGTATTTTAATAAGTAATGCTTCTGGGGAAAACCCTAACACACAACCAATTTTCTCCTTTTAAAGATTGACATAAATTAATAAAATGTGCCACATATCTATAAATAGAGAAAAGAAAGAAAAAAAGCCTAAACTTGGAACAAATATCATTAAGATTTTTTTTAATTTAATTCGTACAGAATAGATCTGACTGTATATCATACAAAATCACTTTATGTTTTTCCTTTAATATACAAAAGGACATGTTTCTGCTTCAGTTCTTTTATTCACTAGGGTCAGTAGTTTCCATAATGATGTAAGTATATGAAGCTTGAACTGTGCAACTGTGGGAAATAACAATTAACATGTTGAAAAGAGAGGAGAGATCTGATTGGGTTGTGGATCAGGTCCTGATTCTGCAGCAGGGATACGCGGGCTCTGTGAGACAGATGTCTTTCAGAAACACATTACTTGCCAACTTTCCATGTCTCACCTCCTGGTTTCCCCCTTCCCTATGCTCAAAGTCATCTGATTTGGAGATCTGGCAGAAACAGAACAAGAAGCAACATGTCTAAATGAGGCTGGTAGCTAGTGAGACATGTGAAGGCAGGCCAGGGGCCAGCATGGCAATGAGTTCCTTTTCTCAGAGGGTACTACTGTTCACGTCCAGCCCAGAACTCTCTGTATCAATATTTCCCAAGAGAGAGACATTAATCCTGCACATAACTACCTTGTCTTCCTTTTTAGCTCATCTTCAAGGGCCATAAAACAATTTTGTGAACAGAGCTAATCAGTGTAGAATAAATATCCTTTATTGCCCCCTTTAATCACAGCTTCACATTGGACCCGATTTATCATGTGCCCATACCCTCACATCGTTTATAGTATTAAGAAAACAATTCATATTCATCTTTAAAAACACAGATAGTAAAGTAGAAAATGATTCATATTCTTAAAATACAGATATAACCTCCTTTCCAATTTTGGTACATAATCTTTTGGCCTGTTTTTATTATTTATTTTTTAAAAATTCATCACCCTGTGTTCCCTGACATGTATTTTCTTCTTATTTAATACAAGAATTGAATGATACTATGCATACTAATTTGTAATTTTTTTTATTTAATCATATATTTGGGTATCTTTCCATGCTCAGCAAAAATCTAGTTTGTACTTTTTATGGCTGCTTGGTAGTCCAAGCTACACATTGTACTAATTCCCTGTTGTTTGATATTCATATCTTTAGTTGTTTTTCACTAACATGAATGCCATAATATTTAACATTCCCAAACATGTACTCTTGTGTACTTCCCCTATCCTCTGGATATATTAATTGAAGTAGACATTTATGCTAAATAAGACCCACATTTTCAAAGTACATATTATACAAAAAGGCACATCCAGAATTGTACTATTTTGTACTTCACACCTTCAACAGACCTTGATCCTAGCAACTTTTTCACTTCTGCCAATCTGACATGCAAAATAATTTTAATCACTGTTGTTTTACAGTCCCCTCATCCCCTCCCCTTAGTAATCATAAGTTGAGTGGTAAATATTTTTCATGTTTATCTATCATCATTACATGTCTACAAAGTCTTTAATTGCTATCCTTTGCCTTTGTCTATTTTGCTCTAGGCATATTTGCTCTTTACATATTGATTCTTAATAATTGTTTATGTTTGTGAAAGTAGCTCTTTGTCTTTTGTACACACATGAATTGTTATTCCAACTGTTTTAGATTTTCTACTTGTTTTTGATGTTTTGCTTCCTGCCAAAATTTTACATTTTTATATAAATAAATCAATTCTGTTTTTATTTTTAGTAAATTGCTTTGAGGATTTTGAATAAAAAAGTTTTATTTTATATTTTATGATTTTAGTTTATATTTTGAAATCTTTGGTCTACCTAGAATGTACTTTGTTGTAAGAAGTAAGAAAGGGATTTAACGACATCTTTCCCATAAATGATTAGTTAGTTACTCTAAAGATGATGATTGATAATTCACACAAAGTAAATATGATTGGCAATTGGGCATTATACCTATGCAAGTCTCCGTATGATTAAGGTTATATCTCTACCTAATCTCCAACATCTTTTATTTATTGTTAAAATATATTTGTCTCCATTTTCCCACCAACACTTTTCCCTGCCCAACCCACCTCCACCTCCCACCCTCAATGCTTCCCCACTTTGGCTTTGTCTATGGGTCCTTTATACATGTTCCTTGATTTGACCCTTCCCTGTCTTTTCCCCATGACCCCCCTCCTTCCTTCCCTCTCCTTACTATTGGTTTCTTTTTTCTTTCAATGTAGCTGGTTATATTTTTCTTGCTTATTTGTTTTGTTGATTAGTTTCCACTTATAGGTGAGATCATATGGTATTTGTCTTTCCTCACTGGCTTATTTCTCTTAGCATAATGCTCTCCAGTTCCATCCATGCAGTCATGAAGGGTAGTACCTCTTTCTTTCTTTCTACTGTGTAGCATTCCATTGTGTAAATGTACCACAGTGTTTTGAGCCACTCATTTATTGATGGACACTTAGGTTGCTTCCAACAATTGGCTATTGTAAATTGTGCTACTATGAACATTGGGGTGCATAGGTTCTTTTGAATTGGTGTTTTGAGGTTCTAAGGGTATAATCCCAGCAGCGGAATTGCAGGGTCAACAGGCAGTTCCATGTTTAGATTTTTGAGGAAATTCCAACCATTTTTCCACAGTTGCTGCACCAGTCTGCATTCCCATCAACAGTGGATTAGGGTTCCCTTTTCTCCAAAACCTCACCAGCACTTGTTTCTTGATTTGTTTATGATGGCCATTATAACAGGTGTGAAGTGGTATCCATTGTCATTTTAATTTGCATTTCTCTGATGGCTAGTGATGGTGAGCATCCTTTCATATGTCTCTGGGCTCTTTTTATGTCTCCCTTGGAGAAGAGTCTGTTCAGGACCTCTGCTTATTTTTAATTGAATTGTTTGTCACCTGGCGTGGAGTTACATGAGTTGTTTATATATTTTAGAGATAAAACCTCTGTCTGAAGAATCATTGGCAAATGTACTTTCCCATACATTTGGTTCCCTTTCCATTTTACTGATGTTTTCTTTAGCCATGCAGAAGCTTCTTATTTTGGAGTTCCGATTGTTTATTCTTTCCTTTATGGCCCTTGCTCTAGGGGACATATCAGTGAAAATATTGCTGCGGGGGATATCTGAGAGTTTCCTGCCAATGTTCTCCTCATGGACTTTTATGATGTTGAGACATATTTAAGCCTCTAATCCATCTTGAATTTGTTTTGCATGGTATAAGTGGGTGGCCGAATCTCAATTTTTTGTATGTACCTGTCCAGCTCTCTGAAAACCATTTGTTAAAGAGGCTATTTTTACTCCACTTTATGCTTCTGCCCCCTTTGTCAAAAATTAATTGACCATAGAGACATGGGTTTTTTCTGGGCTCTCTATTCTGTTCCATTGATATATGTGTCTGTTCTTATGCCAGTGCCAAGCTGTTTTGATTAGTGTCCTTGTAATGTAGTTTGATGTCAGGTTTTGTGATCCCTCCTACTTTGTTCTTCTTTCTCAAAATTACTGCAGATATTTGGGGTCATTTATGGTTCCACATAAGTTTTTGAAATGTTTGTTCTATATCTGTGAAATACATCATTGGTATTTTAATAGGGATTCCATTGAATCTATAAAATGTTTTGGGTGGTGTGGACATTTTGTGATGTTAATTCTTCCAGTCCATGAACATGGTATATGCTTCCATTTATTTCTGTCTTCCTTAATTTCTTTCTTCAGTGTTGTATAGTTTTCTGGGTATGGGTCTTTTACCTCCTTGGCTAAGTTTATTCTTAGATGCTTTATTTTTCTTATTGCTATAACCAAAGAGATTTTTTCCCCTGATTTCTGATTCTGATGTTTCATTGTTGGTGTACAAACATGCCTTCAATTTCTGAATATTGCCTTTGTAACCCTCTATTTTGCCAAATTTATTTATTATATTGAGTAGTTTTTTTTTTTTTTGCGGAGTCTGTGGGGATTTCCATATACACTAATCATGTCATCTGCAAACAATGATAGTTTTACTTCCTCCTATCCAATTTTGGTGCCTTTTATTTCTTTTTCTTGTCTGATCTCTGTGTCTAGGACTTCACATACTATGTTGAATAGAAATGGTGAAAGCGGACATCCTTGTCTTGTTCCTGATCTTAGTGGGAAATCTTTTAGTTTGTGCCTGTTAAGTATGATGTTGGCTATACGCTTTTCATATATGGCCTTTATTATGTTGAAGTATGTCCCCTTTATTCCCACTTTGTTGAGTGTTTCTATCATAAATGGATACTGTACCTTATCAAATGCTTTTTCCACATCTATTGGTATGATCATGTGATCTCGGTCTTTCCTTTTGTTTATGTGATTTATTACGTTTATTGATTTGTGAATATTGAACCATCCTTGCATCCCTGGGATGAATCCCACTTAGTCACGGTGGATGACTTTTTAATGTATTGCTGGGTGTGGTTTACCAATTTTTGTTGAGGGTTTAACATCTATGTTCATCAGCAATATTGGCCTATAGTGTTTTTTTGTTGTTGTTGTTTCTTTCTCTGATTTGGGGATTTGGATGTTGCTGGCCTCATAAAAAGAGTTTGGGAGACTTCCCTCTTCTTGGATATGTTTGGAATAGTCTGAGAAAGACAGGGGTTAGCTCTCCCTTAAATGTTTTGTGAAGCCCTCCTGTGAAATTGTCCAGTCCAGGGCTTTTGTGTGCCAGGAGTTTTTTGATTACTGCTTCAATGTAACCAGCAGTAATTGGTCAATTCGGGCTTTCTGCTGCTTCTTCATCCAGTGTTGGAAGGTTATTTTTTTCTAGAAATTTGTGCATTTCATCAGGGTTTTCAAATTTCTTGGCATATAATTGTTCATAGTAATTTCTTACAATCCTTTGTATTTCTGTGGTATCAGTTGTTATTTCTTTTTCATTTCTGATAGTATTTATTTGGGTCCTCTCTCTTTTTCTCTTGATGAGTCTCCTTAAAAGCTTGTAAATTTTGTTTATCTTTTCAAAGAACCAGCTCCTGGATTGATTGATCCTTTGAATTGTTATTTTAGTCTCTATGTCATTCAGTTCTGCTGTGACCTTAATTATTTCCTTTCTTCCACTTGTTCTGTGCTTTGTTTGTTGTTGTTTCTCCAGTTCTTGAAGATGTAGGGTTAGGTCATTTATTTGAAATATTTTTACCTTTTTAAGGTAGGCCTGTGTTTCTATGAACTTCCCTCTCAGGACTGCCTTCACTGTGTCCCTTAGGTTTTGGACTGCTGTGTGTTCGTTTTCATTTTTTTTGTGTGTCCTACCATGTGGTCTATCTTTGAAAATGTTCGATGTGCATTTGAAAAGAATGTGTATTTTGCTTCTTTGGTATGAAAGGTTCTTTATAAGTCAGTTAAGTCCATATGATCTAATGCATCGTTCAGTTCCACACTATCCTTGTTAATGTCTTGTTTGAAAGATCTATCCATTTTTGACAGTGGCTGTTAAAATCCTTCACTATCATTGTGTTGCTGTCTTTATCTTTCTTGATGTCCTCCAAGATTTTCCTTATATATTGGGATGCTCCTATGTTTTGTGCATATAGATTTACAATGCATATTTCTTCTTGATGGATTCATTCTTTGAGTATTATGAAGTGTCCTTCTGGGTCTCTTTTTATGGCTTTCATTTTGAAATCTATTTTGTCTGGTATAAGTATTGCTAACCTTGATTTTTTCCCTGTACATTTGCTTCTAATATTTTTTTCCATCCTTTTAATTTCAGTCTGTGTAGGTCCTTTGTTCTGAAATGGGTCTCTTGTAGACAGCATGTGTGTGGCTTGTGTTTTCTTATCCATTCAACTATCCTATGTCTTTTGGTTGGGGCATTTAATCCATTTACTTTTAACATGATTATTGATAGATACTTATTCATTTTTTCCCTTTTTACTTATGATCCTCTCTTTCTCACTCTTTTTCTTCATGTTCTTAAAGTAGTCCCTTTAGCATATCTTGTAGTATTGGTCTGGTGGAGGTGTATTTTTTTAGCCTTATTTTCTCTGTGAAACTCTGTATTTCACCTTCTATTTTAATTGAATTGCTAGGTAGAGTAGTCTTGCCTGCAGGCCCTTGCTTTTCATGACTTGGAATATTTCTTGCCATTCCCTCTGGCTTGTAGTGTTTTTTTTGGGAAGTCAGCTGCTTGCTGGATCAGGAATCCCTTATGTGTTGTTACATCTTTCTCCCTTGCTGCCTTTAGGATTCTCTCTATGTGTTTGATATTTGCCATTTTAGTTATGATGTTTCTTGGAGTGGGCTTCATTGGGTTCCTCTTGAAAGGAATTATCTGTTCTTCCTGGACTTGTGTGACTTTTTCTCTCTTCCCATTAGGGATGTTTTCCATCATTACTTCATTAAACTGGTTTTCTATCCCTTGTTCCTCTTCTTCTTCTGGTATCCCTATTTTACAGATATTTTTACATTTTAGATTGTCCTGCATTTCCCTGAATGCCTTTTCATGCTTTTTGAGTCTTTTTTTCATTTTCTTGCTCTTTCTGGGTGTTTTTTTCTCTATTGTCATCCAGCTCACTGATTCTGTCCTCCTTAATCTAGCCTGTTTTTGATTCCTTCTCCTGTGTTTTTCAATTCAGAAATTTTATTCTTCATTTTCTATTGCCTCGTTGATAGTTTCTATGTGTCTTTTCATGCTGATATATTTTGCAATACACTTCTCATAGTTTCCCTTTGTTTTTGGTAATTCTCTTTGCGCTTCCTGAGCTTCCTTAGAACCGCTGTTTTGAACTCAGTATCTGGTTGTTTAATTGCCTCTATTTCATTTAGTTCTCTTTCTGGGGATTCCTCCCATCCCTTCGATTGAGGGGTATTTTTTTGTCTTCCCATTATTTGTGAGAATTTTTTTTTTTTGGTTCTGCTTCTTAATTTTTTTTTTTTTGACTTCCTGACTTTGTGGTGTGAATACCTATTGTAGGAGGCTGCTATGTTTTTTTCTTTCTTTTTGGATCTACCTCTGATGATGTCAGCCTTTGACCCCATCTGACCTTATGCTGTCTTTAAGAGACTTTCAGTAATCTACTGTTTGTGTCTGTCTCCTTCAGTTGTTAATCTAGTCATTCAGCCCTCCACAGTCAGGCTTAGGCACCACAGGGCAGGCCAGAGTCCCTCCTATGTGAGGGGTTATTGTGTCCTTTCATGATGCTGCTGCTTAGGAGAGTAGTTTGCCTGACCAAGATGGCTGCTGTCATATGGGGGAGGAGTCAGCACCTGGATCCCCATGGCTACTCTCTCAATTCTCTCTCCAATGCCTCCTTCTCCCGACTCTCCTCAAGCATCTCTAGACCACACTGTGCCCCCATTAGTCAGGGATCTACTATCTGTTGTTGCCCCTCTGTACTCAGCAGTCAGGCTTAAACACCACGGGGCCAGGGCAGAATCCCTACTTGGGGCGGGTTTATTGTGTTCTCTCATACTACTGCCACTCAGGAGAGTGGTCTTCCTGGGCAAGATGGCTGCTGCCATATGAAGATGAGTTAGCACTGGCGTCACACTGGCTACTCTCTCAGTCCTTTCCCAAAAGCCTCCTTCCCCAGTCTTTCCTCTGGCGGCTCCAGTGTACTCTGCCTCCGACTTTGCTGGAGACCTGGGTAAGTGACTGCCAATACAAATTTATGGGTTGGCCCTTTAAATGGCTCTTTATATCTACAGCTGCCTATCTTTGGCAGAGAGCAACCCTGCCGCTTTTCAGAGCTGGTTGTTATCTGTGTACTTTTTGGGCTCTCGTGCTGTAGGCTTGAGATCCCTGCTTATGGTTTAGACCACGCTATTCTCAGGGGGATCCAACTGGCTCTTTTCAATATTCTTCTGGTGCTGATGCAATGGGCGCCCGCCTGCCTTTTAGAGTCTACCGCACTCTTTACCAGTTAGGTTGTGCTAAAGCTGATTCCTCTGTCTGTCTGAGTTTATAAGGTTCCTCTCTTGCTATTGTTTCCATTATTTGCTTCAGGTGATTTTTCCACAATTTAGTTGTAATTCCAGATTGGTTTTTGGAGGAAGTCAGTGTGATATCCATTAATTCCTCCACCATCTGAAGTCCTCCAACATCTTCTATAACCTAAGTTCATTTACTCTAACAAACCTTATTCTTAGGTTTCTCTAACATGCACCATCTGCTCTTGTGATACAGGACTCCTTAGGATCCCCACACCCATCCCTACCTTTCTTTTCTTATTCCTTCTTCAGTTTTCTTGATTTATTTTACCTCCAACCAATCCTAGAACATTTCCCTATATCCCTACATATCCAAAACATTTACCTTAATTACTTCAGCCCATATTGATTTCTTCTTTCCCAAATACTTAACAGTATTTCTCTGCATTTATGTCCCAATGTACTAAATGCTAGTTCTTATACATTCATTGTTTGCTAATTTTTATTTCATTAACTTTTCTTTTTCAAGTAGGTAGTAAGCTCCTTTAAGGCATGGATTTTACCTAATGCTGTTTTAATAGTTTTTGGTATTATTTCTGAGACAAATCATCACAGTGTTACTGATGTATTGCATGATCCCATTTTATTATTAGCATAGATACCAACTTGTTTATTAAAGAATCTCTCCTGTCAACTTTAGATGGTGTTTCTCCTTTGTATAATATTTTTTTCTGAACTCATGTATTTTTCAAATACAAAGTAAGCAAAAGATTTCTTAAAACAATGTATAAGATGCTTTCTTTCATGAATTCTTAGTAGATCCATATAAAATTATTTTTCCTATGTAGGGACTTGTGTGTGTGGTGAATGTTCTTGCCATGATGTTGACCCAACTGGAGACTGGGGAGATATTCATGGAGACACCTGTGAGTGTGATGAAAGGGACTGTAGAGCTGTCTATGACAGATATTCTGATGACTTCTGTTCAGGTAAGTGCTCTCAGAATTCTAATTTTAAATAAGAAATATTCATTTTTCAATTTTGAAGATTCATTTTGATTTTCACAGAAACTGTAAAGGAACTGCATGTGTATTCTAAAACATTGGATATCCACAGTGCTCCTATTATTAGTCACTTAGGAACCTTTAAGGGAATTCACACATTGGGCAAAGACTAGAAATAAAAATGCACTCTCTCTGTTAAAGTTAGCCTAATTCCTCACCAAGGAGAACCATTAGTTCCAGATATCTATTGCTCAGCTCTGAGCATACAAAATAGCCAATCTGATGACCATGAACAGGATAGATACTATTATGACAAGCATTATTAATATATTACAAAACTTAGGATAATGCCATTCTCATGGATATTTTAATGTATTAATTCTTTGGTGTAATTTATATACTAAAATTATTCCACAACTTAGTCTAAAATTGAAAATCAATTAGTGGATTCAAAATTTTATTTCATAAGTATTTATGGAAAAAATAGTAGTTGCAAGGGTCTGTACTGCATCTGGGCTACTGGGTCCAGCAGTGAAGGAGACAAATATGATTCTTGATGTTATAGAGCTTGCGATCTAAATATATGGAAATATGTGACCTACCAGAATTGTTAATGGTTCAAAGGGGAAAAAGATTGATCTCAAAAGTGACATTAAGCAAAAACAGATTTATGGATTTTCAACCCTGTTATGTTTGATAATCCAGAAGGCAGAGGCATATGCACATACATCTCTTTAAGCTTGACTGCTTGATTGGCATACATAGAAAGATAGGAAACTCCACTGGTCTCCTGAAAGTTTGCCAGCAAAGAGATAAAAGAGCTTCCCTATTTCATTATCATTATGCAATGGCAAAGACTTCTCTGCCCTGTCCAGGGGAACCTGTTGCTTCAACTTCCCACTGCAGAAGGGTTTCCCTCTTTTGATTAGCCCTCATGTTCAGAAGGATTTCTTAAACATTTTGTGAACCCTGTTCTCTTGAGGAGATGATGCCTTTTTCAGATATTTATATTATTTATTATCAGGAATGTTCTTTATTATCATAGTTATAAGAATAGCATAGAACTTTATTTTATTGTAAAGGCAATGGATAGTTTGTGATGGTTTTAAGCAGTAGAGTGTTATAGTCACAGGTTTCAAGTCTGGTTGTCTGGGTAAATGTTGGTGCCATTTACTAAAATGGAAAATATAGAAGGAAGTTGCCAATTTTTTTCTATATATATAGATCATAAACAACAAACAGCAACCCCAAATTGGTAGTTTTTTCACCTATTGAGTATGTGGGTATAAACTCAAAAGGACCAGGACTGAACATGAGAATTTAGTCATAAGCACAGAGTTGGTAATAAAAACTACACTGGGGTTCAGAGAATGCCATTTAAGAATGCCATTTTAAGATTGTGAGATAAAACATGAATTCAGAAAATTTAAAATAGGAAAATAATAGAGATAATCAATCAGGTTACATATAACAATAATAAATGTGTGGTTTTCTGATATGCCTTTTTTTATTTTAGCATAGGGTTCATTCTTCCTTGTTAAACCCATGATCTTGATCTTGATCCTGATTTAGGAATGAGGTTGAAAAATTTAAAATAACTATACTATAATGATAATTCAGGATCATGTGAACTGGTCTATCCCATTGTGAGGGACTAGGACCATGAGGTGAAGATGAACATTGGCTCTTCAGTTGATAATCCATCCTTTTATAAGCTCACACTTCCTGCTGCATGCTATTTAGGCTTTGGATTACTAGTATAGGTTGGGAGGGTGAATGTTATTAAGAAGGACTCCTTGGAATCTGAAATTTTGCACTTCATTTATTCCCTCCCTTCCTTCTACCCTAGTTTTCTCTTCCTCTCTTTTTCATTTTTCCCTATCCAATGAGATTTAAAACAAGAAAGTTAAGCAACTGGGGTTTCTCATTGGAGGTGTTTAGAAGAGAATGATTAACTCTTTATATGTGGTCCCCATGCTGTAGGTGTAGAAAGTGGGGATAGGCAAAAGTGATGAGGTAATAGGCTATAGTTTGGACAATAAGACATATGATAATGAGACATAAAATTCATAATTGTGGTTTCATTTTTTGTTTGTTGAGTGAATTGAATATGGCTAGTTCTCCACAATCTGTCTCCCATGCTTAAGATGAGGAATTTAGGAAAGAGGAAACATTTACAGTGATCTGACTTTGAAGGACACTTACCAAGTACATTCACACACCTCATTCCGTTTTATGTTCACACTAACTCAGGGTGGGAGGCATGATTATCTATAGTTTAACGGAAGAGGAAAGAGGTTCGAAGAAATTAAATAACTTGAGAAAGTTCACACTGCCTTTGTATCATCTAAAAACACATAGAGTTTAATAAATCATATAATTTAATCTCCAAGTGATACAAATAAAATTATTGAACCCCTTTATTTGCGTAAGGAAGAAGTGTCCTCTTGATACTCAAAATTCTTATAAAACTAAGCTTCTCTGAACATCATTATGACCTTGGGCAAGCATCATTATCAGTCATATTACTGTATTCTTACTAAATCTGTACAATTTTATATATTATGCTTAGTGAGTTATTAGTCTTCACATTGTCCTAATTGCCTGTTTAATTGTACTGTAAGAAGAGTATCGTGTGCCTGATTATTGAGTATGTCAATAGTTTCGTTTTATGATAAAGAAGTAACCCAGCTACATTGATATTCTCTAGTGATTTCTGCAAGGCTGAAGTGTAATAAGGTTTAGATGAAATTCAGCTTTATTTTTAGCTCCCATTTGTACCATCTTGAGAGTATTTATTTAAACACTTATTCAAATCCAAAGGAAATCTCCTGAAGGATTAGTTTAACTTGGCTCTTTTAATTGACATTCTCATTTTATTAATTCATTCTCATTTTGTCCATTCATCTATTTAATAATGCACTTAAGTGTAGATATTTTGTGCCTACTCCATAATGGGCCTGGAAGATATACATATTTTAAAACTCAACCCCTGCTTTCAAATAAGTTTATTTGTTTTTTATTCATGTCTGTAGTTCATCACCCACATGGGTGTGTGTGTGTGTGTATATTTATTAATACACAAACATGATTCATACACAGACACACATACCCACATACATGTGCATGCACAAATACCCCAAAGACGATACAATTGACAAAATTTGGGTGTGGCTAAAATGACCAGGACATGACCAGTTATCCTGAAGTATACAAACTACTTTGTTACTTCAGTTCTATGAGTTGCTCCACTGAATTTACTTTCTGATTCTGAAATAACTTTTTAATTTCTTATGGCTGCTTACTATTCTGGTCTATTTCTCAAAATCCCATAATTGGAAACTATGCTGCAGTTTGACCTTAAACTCTATTTTATAGCTTGTTCTGCCTACTAAAATAGCTAAAATATAAGGTTATTCCTGGCTTCAAGTACCATTAGTTTGGAAAATGGAATCATTTGATAGAATCATATTATATGAGGAAATTTATCATTGTGGATTACTGAAGCATTAAGGATGGAAACTGTAGGAAATTATTTAAGTATGTTCAGTTTGCATTGTCTTGAAGGGAAATCAATATATTCAGTATAATTTAAAAAAAATTACAAGTACTGGTTAGATCTAATTTATTTTTCCAAACTTTTCCCTATTCATAGTCTTTATATTACTTTGTATGAAGCTACTTGTAAATATCAGATTCTAATTTATGAGCATTTTTTGGTCATTTTAAAACAAAGGAACATCCCTTATAGCAGGAGTGTTTGGGAAGAATGAAACTGCATTTGTTTTGGATTGATATATCTGAGTTTAGATAGCTCAACTCAAAGGAACACAATGATTGCAAAGAAAAAATAAGTTTTGGAGTCAACAGCTTTTACTGTAATGGTTTGAGAGCCTTGATAGTTCTACCCACCCAACATGGCCATGATGTCATTTGATATCTAGTCTTGTGCCAACTCCCTGCCCATATGGTACAGACTGAGCTGTGATCCCATTTACATATCATCAACATCATGTTGTTCTTCCATTGTGTGTATATGTCTTTAATGTATGCTTATAGATATTTTGAAAGCAATTCTCTAATATGCATTCTCCTCACATTTGATATCAAGAATGAATAACAACAATCTGTATCTTTCATCTCTACTTTGTTATCTTCTGCCTACAGAGTTTAAAGGAACACTTATTAGAAGCAATGAAATTAACTCCTGCAGGACCAATATATATATTTGACAAAATAGCAAGGAAGCATTAAATTTCAGGTCAGGGTGGTCAAATTTTCTTTTTCTGGTTCTTTCACTTTTAAAGATAAAAGTCCAATGAGATAAGGCTCAGAAAGGTGAACAAGTGACACATTTAGATCAAGTATGCAGGAATCCTAATTTCTCTTATGGTCTTTTCACTATTTGTTTATAAAATACCCTGACAGAGTATGTTATGGCAGTCTAAAGGATTTTGATGCTAAGTAGATTTTATCTTTTCTAAACTCTTCTTTGTATGTCAAAATCATGCATTTTCATCTTCATTTTATCCTTCCTCTCTTTCTGGCATAACTTTTGTACTAGAATTGAGACAGTAGGAACTCAAGAAGAAAAATTGTAGTTTCATTTTAAGATTCCCTGTTTTGTATGAAAAGCTCAATACCTACTTCAGTATCTGATATCAATTCCTTGCATTTCTAAGTTATTGCCTAATTACATTAACTTTGTAGGAAGGGTACAGTTTCATTTAAATTGAGATCCATAACATTTGAAAATATATTTGACAGCATGTGACTTGGAGTAATTAAAAGAGGTAGGGTAAAATTTTTCATTAGTGTGAAAGCAAAACTTATGTTTATGTTTTCACTTGTCAATTAATCTCTAATAAACGGATTAGATGATAGAAGCAAAGGCAAAAACAATAGAGAAAATGTTTAAATAATTCTAGTTATATTCATTGAGATATTTGATTCAAGTATTTCTAATTTCCCAAAACAATAAAACCTTCATATAATTCTCCATGACACTATCTTATTATTAAACTTGTTGCCATATGCTGTTCACTGACTCTTGGAAATTTTATTTATTATGGATGATTTACTTAGGCCATTCATATTTTAATAACCCTTCTTTTCTCAGCTTGAATTTGTTCAATTGATGTCATGTCAACTTTTGAGGGTAAAGTGTAGAAGACTCATAACTGGATGATTTGAGAAGGAGCAGTGGTCATTCCAAACTAGACAGTATTCTCCCTCTCTGGTTCTATCCTATTTAGAGGCAAAGTTTTTCTCCCCACAGCCAATCACAGCAAAGACATTATCTCATTAGTTCATTCCAATGTGTAAGCACTCCAGTGCAGCTGAGTCCTTCAGAGGGCATTTTGATTAAGCAAAGACTGAGGCTAAAGCAGAAGGCACAAGAAGTTAGGGACCATCACACACATGCAAAAGTGAGGACACATTTTTATATGCTGTTCCTGACTATACTTGGAATTGGTGATGCCTGGAGTTGAAGCATAAATCTATAAGAGTTATCCTTGAGATGGTCCATGATGCTGCATTAAGTGCACAGGAAATAGAGGTATGAGATATTATAGACTATATTTTCCCCCTAGTGTTTATGAGAGCACAGAAATATCAAAGGATAAAGAAAATGAAGTTTCAATAATATGTTATTTTTGTCTAGAGCAACTGCATTTTTATAATTTAATGCATTCACAATTAATCTGACTTTTTTGATATTAATTGGACCAAATTTTCACTCTAAAAATCTCTTATTAATGAATTCTATCTCCATGAATTTATTTTATTCTACCACAAATTTTTAAAAATATTGACATGTGAATGATCTTCAGGTAGAAAATAATAACTTCTTTTAAACTTGTATCCCAATTATAGAACTTGAGACTGTTCTCCCCTCAGTCACAGGAGTCCTCAATACAGGCTCCTGCTTCATTTCTTGTTCCTATTGAGACCCTTATCTTGGCAAGTGTTGCTGCCTGTGCATTTTAAGCAACTGCAGCAGCAGGTAGGATCCTCCTGGGTCAATAAGGATTTTCTGGCATTTAAACATGCTGGGTGTTTTGTTCTAATTTTTACAGCTATTTTAAACTTTCAAGAGTAAAGCTTTTTTTCCATTTCAATCTAATTGTATTGTTTACTTATTTACTTATTTTTGTTAAAGTGTCAACTGCTCTTCCACAAATGGCAGCATGTCCTGTACTTTGCCTGGTGTCCTCGAGGAAGATCTCTTTTTGAAGTGAAACCATTTGTTTTCAAGAATTTCAAAGTCATTGTCTCCTATAAAATGGCAGAATCAATTGTACTTTAAATTAAAGATTTTGTTTTAAAAATTGTAATTTACCTATACATTTTCAATACAACTCTGTTTGCAAATTTTGCTCTAAATGACACGAGGCTTGAAAAGAAGGGTAGTAATTTCTTAAGCTGGGAGAAACAGCAAAAAACAAAAACACCTAACAACCAATGAAATCTAATTTCTAATAAATTGAAGTATAATAATAAAAATTCGCTTGCCCTGGCTGGATGATTTAGTTGGTTGGATGGTCATCCCATACAACAATAGATCATGGTTAGATTCCCAGTTAGGGCATATGCCTAAGGTTGCTGGTTTGGTCCCAGATCTGGGTGGTATGGGAGGCAACTGATTGATGATTCCTCTCTCACACTGATGTCTCTCTATTTTCCCCTCTCTCTGTTGTTCCTTCTGTCTCTATCTTTGTCCGTCTCTCTCTTTACCTCTCTCCCTCTGTCCCTTCCTTTCTTTCTAAAACCAATAAACATATCCTTGGGTAAGGATTAAAATATTCTCATATTTGAAGGTCTAAAGGATCCTATCACATGTTATACATATTTACTGGTCATCACAATTTTCTTTTCCTTTAAAATGATGGTTCTAAGGCAGAGTATTAAAAAAGCAAGTTATTGTTTAGACTCTATTACATTGTAGGACTCAATAAATATCTTTTGAATTGAATTTAGTGTTAAAATGAGATATTTGTATTCAATGATCCCTAATATCTCACCCAAATTTAACCTATGATTTTATGATTTGTTCCATGAAGATTCACATTAATTGATGTTGAAAAGACTCCTGATATGTGGATTGTTCAATTCTTCAAACTTGAAAGATAGATATCTGCCCCTAAACCATGTAATATTGATAAAACAGGCCACCCTTCACTGAAGACCAATTTCCATAGTGTGATATATATTAATATCAGATGCCAAAGACAAAATAGCATGGATTTTCATCCATTAATATTATACTTGATTAACTTAAAGAAAGTGTAATTTCACTTCCTTTAAAATCCTTCATGCATTTTTGCAGCAATTGTAGAAATCCTTGTTGTTCTGCATTTGTAATGAGTATCTAAATGTTTCCAAAGAGTTAGGAAAATCTCAGCTGAAGTTATCTTGCTTTCCTTTCTATCTCTACATGATTACGTATGTGGACTCAAACAAATAAAAATAATAGCTCACTTTTATGTAATATTTTAAGATATATTATGTACTTCTTGATAAATGTGCATAAATAATGTATTATTATTCCATTTAAAAATAAAGAAACTAAATTTTGATAAGGTTGTCATTTGATCAGCCCTTCTCTCTAGGTAGCAAGATCAGGGTTTGAATCCAATTATTTGATTGATAACATAGAACATTTTCT
The DNA here is from genome assembly GCF_021234165.1 of Pteronotus mesoamericanus. NCBI lineage: Eukaryota > Metazoa > Chordata > Mammalia > Chiroptera > Mormoopidae > Pteronotus > Pteronotus mesoamericanus. The sequence goes on from NW_026555109.1 coordinate 4,003,576, forward strand.
TTTTAGCTATCCCATACTACTATTTATCATAGTTCTTTAAAGGCTCTGTATCCATTTGTAAAGAAATTTAATATCTTCCCTGACCTCTTTAGTGTGTGTTAAATGTGAACTCCACATAGGTTACTGGTTTTGAGGCTAAGCATGTGGTGTGTGGTAAAAACAAGTAGTGAAAATAAAGTGTGAGTGCCTCTAAAAGATAAGACTCTCCTTCAGAAACAAATTGTTTTCCATTTCCAATGTTTTCTTCCACATGAATTAATTGCCAAATCCATCAAATACTCCATTTAGGCCCAAGAAGGCCAATATAATCACATGCATATGGATTTTAATAAATTCAAGTTTATAGCCCTATGAACCTGTTTCTTTTCCAGAGTGACTGCTTTTCCTTACCCCTCATGAGCAATTAACATAAATTAGGTATTTAAGAGCTTGAGAAAAAAAATGTGATTTTGTCTTAATGTTTTATATTGTTAAAACATGCCTCCTTTGTGACATTCCCTGTTGAAATGAAATGAATTCTGACTTCAGTATAATTTTCACATGTATATGTATATATGCACATATATATTTTACTATTCTCTTTGTGAAGGACATGGACAATGTAATTGTGGAAGATGTGACTGCAAAGTAGGCTGGTATGGGAAAAAGTGTGAACATCCACGTTCCTGCCAGCTGTCGCCTGAGGAGAGCATCAAGAAGTGCCAAGGAAGCTCTGATCTACTTTGCTCTGGAAGGGGTAAGTGAGGGCTTTAAGGCCTTGCTACCACCTCCTAATCCTATAAGTCAAATGGATTCAATTCACATAAACCTTATTTAAAAGATAGCTAAGATTCTTGAATGGAACATTAGTCTTTCAAGAACCAATAAAACATACAGGTGATATATCATAGAATTGTATACTTGAAGCCTATGTAAGCTTATTAACTGATGTCACCACAATAAATATAATGAAAAAAAAAATAGAACCATCCAGGTTCCACGAGTGAAAGTACACAGATAAATATAGCCTCTCTCTTTCCCTCTCTGATTCCCTTACACACTCACATGCTGTTAATCCACTTTAGCTTTGAGGTTTGTTCAATTTCTGTTCAGTTCAATTCAGTTCAATGGTACATTAAAAAGAAAAAACATGTTTGAATATTAGTTCAAAACTTTCTGAATGAGACCATGTAAGTGTTCATGGAAACTCAATAACATTGGTGTCTCAAGGAGAGTGTTGGTTTTAGAAAGAGCACTGTATGAACAGATAGTTCTGAATAGGTTTTTGTTGCTTTAAAATGCATGTGGTTTCAGGTTTGCTCTTGGTACCAGATCAGTACAAATTGGAGATGGAAAAATTCATCTAGAGGAAACCTGGTGCCATTCTTTTTGATTTACCAAAATAAAGAATACAGAGAGAATCAAGATGTTGGAGGAGTAAGTGGAAGTCACACAGACTTCCTCCCAGGACCAACCTGGAATTATAACTAAATTGTGGAGAAACTAACTGGAAAAAGCAACTGAACAATAGCTATAGAGGAGACTTATAACCTTGGACTGACAGAAGAATCAACTTTAGCACAACCTAACTCATAAGGGTTGCGATAGAGACTCAAGAAGGTGGGTGGGGCGCCCACGGGCAGCAGCATCAGATGGATATTGAAATGGCAGTTGGATCCCTCTGAGAAGAGCGGGGTCAGAACCATAAGCAGGAATCTCAAGCCTACAGCACCAGGGCCCCAAAAGTAAACAGATAATAGCCAGCAGTGAAAAGTGGCAGGGTTGCTGTCTGCCAGAGACAGACAGCTGGAGACACAGAGTTGTTTAAAGGGCCATGCATGAATTTTTATTTGCAGTCACTTACCCTGGGCTCTGGCAAAGGGAAGGGCAGAGTGGGCTAGAGATGCCTGGGGAGAGACTGGAGAAAGAGGCTTTCGGGAGAGAACTGAGAAAGTAGCCAGTGAGATCATGGTGCTGACTCATACCCCAGACAGCAGCAGCCATATTGCTCAGGTGACCACTCTCAGGAGCCACAACAGATGAAAGGACCCAATAACCCTGCCTACAGGAAGGACTCTGCCCTGCCCTGTGGTGTCCCTAAGCCAGCCTGCTGACTGCAGAGTGACTAGATTAACAGCGTAAGGAGTCAGCCAAAGACAGTAGATTCTGAAAAGTCCCCAATGACTGCCTAAGGTCAGACAGGTTCAACATCTGACATCATCAGAGACAGATACAGAAAGAAAAAACAACAGTCTCCTACCATAGCGTTGACACCATAAAGTCAGGAAATCAAGACAGATCAATTTAAGAAGCAGAAGAAAAAGAAAAGAGCCTCACAAATAATGGGAAGACAGAGAAACACCACCCCAGTCTAAGAGAATGGAGGAATCCCCAGAAAGAGAACTAAATGAAATAGAAGCAAGTAAACTCTTAGATATTGAGTTCCAAACAACGGTTCTAAGGAAGCTCAATGAGCTCAGAAAGAATTACAAAAAACTACAGGGAAACTATGAGGAACTTAACTGCAATCTATATCAGCATGAAAAAGGACATAGAAACTATCAATAAGAGACAGGAGGAAATGAGGAATACAATTTCTGAATTGAAGAACAAAGTAGAAGGAATCAAAAGCAGGCTAGATGAAGCTGAGGATTGAATCAGAGAGCTGGAGGACAAGAGAGGAAAAAAGCTCCCAGAAAGAGCAAGAGAATGAAAAAAAACTCCAAAAGAATGAAGAGGCATTGAGAGAAATGCAGGACAACCTGAAATGTAATAGTATCCATATAATAGAGATATCAGAAGGAGAAGAGGAGCAAGTGATAGAGAACCTGTTTGAAAAAGTCATGATGGAAAACTTCCCTAATTGGAGGAGAGAAGAAGTCACACAAGTCCAGGAAGCACAGAGGGTCCCATTCAAGAGGAACCCAATGAGGCCCACGGCAAGACACATCATTATTAAAATGGCAAATATCAAAGACAAACAGAATCTTAAAGGAAGCAAGAGAGAAGAGGTAGTAACATAAAAGGGGGCCCCATATGGCTAGCAGCTGACTTCTCAACAGAAACACTGCAAGCCAGAAGGGAATGGCAAGAAATATTCCTAGTCATGAAAAGTAAAGACCTGCAACTAAGACTGCTTTATCCAGTAAGGCTCTCAATTAAAATGGAAAGCGATATAAGGGGTTTCCCTGAAAAAAGAAGCCTCAAAGAATACATCTCCACCAAACCAGCGTTGCAAAATATGTTAAAGGGACTACTTTAAGAAGATGAAGAAAGAGAGTCTGTGAATAGCCTCTTACTTTCACAATCACCAGTACTTGACATTATCAATATTTTTAATACTTATTAACCTGATTGACAATGATGTGTTATTTTAATTGTTACTTTATTATTTATTGAAACTAAACCTGTTTTTGTATATTTCTTGCCTATTTCTATTATTTTTAAAAAGCTTTAAATTACTTTTTGGAATTTTTTATTCATTTTTTGATTAAATGTTTGTAGAATTTTTGCCATAAAAAAGCCCAGAAAACTCTTAACCCTTTTCTATATGTGTGACAAATACATTCCCGTTCTATTACTTGTCATTTAATTTTTTATATGTATATTACTATATAGTCTTCAATGTTTAATATAGTCATATTGTCAATATTTTACTTTATATTCTGGGTTCAAATAATTTCCTTCAGGGTAAGAAAAATATTAGTTTGTGTTTCCCCCTAAAACTCCTTAGATTCTACATTTTGATTTTTAATTCACCTGAATATTTCTTGTATATTGTATGAAATAGGGCTCTATATTTGTTTTATTTCAAGTAATAGTGGTTCATGCACCTTATTTTTTTAATAAGGCTCATTTTCCCCATTGATTTGAAATATCAATTTAAGCATATATATCATTGTTAGACAGACATATATATTTGTTTCTAGAATGCTCATTATATTTCATTGATCTGCTTGATTATTTTTGTGCTGATGTCGTTTTGTTTTGTTTTTTAAATTTTATTTTAATTTATTTTTCAAATACATTTGTCCCTGCCTCCCCCCCACCGCTTTCCCTTGCCCCCTCCTGCCTTCCCTCCCTCAGCTCTCCCCCTTTGGCTTTGTCCATGAGTCCTTGCTATATGTTCCTTGACTTTCCCCTTCCCTTCCTTTTCCCCGCCCCCCTCTCCCTCCTTCCCTCTTGTCTCTGTTGGTTTCTTTTCCTTTCAGTGTCGCTGGTCTTATTTTCCTTGCATCTTTGTATTGTCGGTTAGGTTCTGATTATAGGTGAGATCATATGGTATTTGTCTTTCGCCCCCTGGCTAATTTCGCTTAGCATAATGCTCTCCAGTTCCATCCATGCTGTCGCTAAGTGTAGTAGTTCTTTTTTTCTTTCTGCTGCATAGTATCCCATTGTGTATATGTACCATAATTTTTGATCCAGTCATCTACTGATGGGCATTTAGGTTGCTTCCAACACTTGGCTATTGTAAATTGTGCTGCTATGAACATTGGGGTGCATGGGTTCTTTTGTATTGGAGTTTTGGTGTTCTTAGGGGATAGTCCCAGCAGGGGAATCACTGGATCAAAAGGCAGTTCATTTTCAGCTTTTTGAGGAAATTCCACACTGCTTTCCACAGTGGCTGCACCAGTCTGCATTCCCACCAACAGTGGACTAGTGTTCCCTTTTCTCCACAGCCTCGCCAGCACCTGTTGTTTGTGGATCTGTTTATGATGGCCATTCTGACCGGTGTGAGGTGGTACCTCATGGTGGTTTTGAGCTGCATTTCTCTGATAGCTAGTGATGCTGAGCATCCTTTCAAATGCCTCTGGGCCCTCTGTATCTCCCCCTTGGAAAAGTGTCTCCCCAGGTCCTTTGCCCATTTTTTGATTGGATCATTTGTCTTCTTGGAGTGGAGTCGAGTGAGTTCTTTATTTAACTTGGACCTCTATCTGTATATTAACAGAATTATGCAAACCTCTATCTGATGTATCATTAGCGAATATATTTTCCCATATGGTTGGCTCCCTTTTCATTTTGCTGATGTTTTCTTTAGCCGTGCAGAAGCTTCTTATTTGGATGAGGTCCCACTTGTTTATTCTTTCCTTTATGTCCCTTGCTTTAGGAGACATATCAGTGAAAAAATTGCTGCATGGGATATCTGAGAGTTTCCTGCCAATGTTCTCCTCTAGGACTTTTATGGTGTTGCGACTTATATTTAAGTCTTTTATCCATCTTGAGTTTATTTTTGTGTATGGTGTCGATGTCATGTTTTAATTGCTGAGACTTTATATTGTATTTAAAATTTTTAATATTTTATAATGGATATTGACATTTAAAAATAAATAAATAAATAAAATCTGCATTTAGAAAAAAGAAAAAAAAAGGAATTCCTCCTTTTTGTGACATCATGAATGGAACTGGAAAATATTATGCTAAGTGAAGTAAGCCCGTCGATGAAAGACAAATCAATATGATCTCCCCTATAAGAGGAATATATTCAACAAAATAAACTAAGGAACAAAGTTAACCACAGGCAAGGAAATATGGAGCAGACTGAAAGTGACCAGAAGGGATGGGGAAGGAGGACAAAGATGGAAAGAAGAAGTTACTAAACAAAGAACATGTATGAATGGCCCATGGACATGGACAACAGAGTGGTAATTGATGGTAGGAGTGTGGGTGGGGTGGGATGGGTGGAGGAGGGCAAAGGGGGAAAACCTGAGAGAAGTGCAAAAGAATAAAGATGATTTGAAAATAAAATTTAAGAAAAGAAAAAATATAGGGAATACAATATCACCTCTATCCTGAAAGTGGGAAAGTTAATATGAAATATGTTTTCAGGAAAACTGGCAATTAAAGTTATTAGAAATGTCATTCATGAGACGAAAGGAAGGAAGACTTCCTTTACCTGAATGTTAGACGAGATTTTTTTTGAAAACTGAATATTTTATTGAGATATAATTCAAATACCATGAAATTCACTCTTTTAAAGTATACAACTTCATAGTTTTTAGTATATTAACAGAATTATGCAATTATCACCACTATCTCATTTTAGAACATTTTCACTACCACAGAATCTCTGTACCTCTTACCAGTCATGCCCCATTCTCCTCTCTCTTTAAACCCTAGAGACAACTAATCTGTTTCCTGTTCCAGCCTAACCTGGATATTTTATATAAATGGAATAATAAAATACGTATACTTTTTGTTGCTGTTTTCATGCTTTATCCATATTATACCATGAACTTAAATAGTTTTTATGGCTGAATAATATTCATTTGTATGGATAGGTCACATTTATTTATCCTTTTATCTCTTCATGGACATTCAGATTGTTTCTACTTTTCAGCCATCATGAATAATATTCTAAAACATTAATTTATGAGTTATTTATTTGTGAGAATTATGTTCTATCTTCTCTTGTGTTTATATCCATTAGTGGGATTCCTGGGTCATATGTTTAACTTTTAGACATATTGTCTTTAATATGGTTACACCATTTTACATTCCCACCAGCAATGTGTGAAGATTCCAATTTCCTCACATCTTTGATATTGTTATCATCTTCTTTTTTAAAATTACTTACAGTTTTCCTTACTTAGAAAACTCCCAAAGTCTCCAAGATTATTTATATCATATGTATTTTCCAGTATTTATTCCTAACAATGATAAGTAAGAAGATAAGATATGGGTAGATTTTTTTTTTAATTTCGCAGGCATTTCTGACATCCCATCTTTCACAAATAACCCTAGACAAAAACCACTGTTCTACCTACATTAATACAATATTGACATTATAGTGCTTGAGTGAGTCTATCATGCTTTTAAAGTAATAAAGATTAAAAATTAGCCCTGATTGGTGTGGCTTTCAGTTGGTTGCCAGTTCAATTCCCAGTCAAGGCACATACCTGAGTTGCGGGGTTGGTTAGAATGTGCACAAGAGGCAACTGTTTGGTGTTTGTCTCTCACATTGATGCTTCTCTGTCTCTCTCCCTCCCACCCCTCTCTCTAAAAATAAAAAATAAAATCTTTTATTTTATTTTTTTAAATTTCTTTATTGTTCAAATACATTTGTCTCCATTTTCCCACGACCACTTTCCCCTGCCTCACTCATCCCCATCCCCCACCCTCAATCCTTCCTCTCTTTGGCTTTGTCCATGGGTCCTTTATACATGTTCCTTGATTTGACCCTTCCTCTTCTTTTCTCCATTACCCTTCTCCCTCCTTTCTTCTTGTTACTGTAGGTTTCCTTTTTCTTTCAATGTTGCTGGTTATATTTTCCTTGCTTGTTTATTTTGCTTATATATATACATTTTTAATAAACTCTGATAAACAAATATTTGTATTTTATCCTTCTAGAGATTTACTAATAAAATTGGCTACCATATTTGTGTGATAGGGTGTATTTAAAGTTTATTTTATTAAAAAGGTATTGAATATATATATAAAATTATGGCATTTTAAATTGTTTTAGTAATTTATTTAAGCTTTTTGAAGTGCTTTACAGATGAGTGAAGTGATTTCCAGAGAACCATAGCAAAACATAAGGATTTTGAGAATGAAAACCAAGGATTTATGAGAACCACTCCACTGCTTGAACAAATGATCAGGCATACCCTTCCTTTCTCATAATGCTACATCTTCAAGCTGATTGGCACTGGATATTTCCAGCAAATAACCAATATGAAAACTTCCCAATGATTAGTTTTGCAGTATGTGAATGACAACTGCTGCGGTTACCTGAGTGAGGAAAGCATTTACAAGGTCCGTCAATTTTCAAACCAGAGAGCCTCTTTAGTTTACCAGCTGGGGCCAAGAAAAAAAATAATCTCCTAGTAGAATTTAGTGAAGTTTCTTAGTATAGTCTACCTCAGGAACCAGGTGAAGGCATTTTTCCACTGGAAATTAAGTTAGATTACTTGTTTTTGCTGGTGATGACCAAGTGTGAGATCATTTTGTCTTAAAGGTAAGGGAATAATTTAGTGATCTCTTATATTCTCTATTAATCCTCTGATTCCTTGATTTCTATTTCTGTTTGCCTATGAATACCTTTTCATTTTATTTAGATGAATTTCATATAGTCAATATCGATATATAATTATTCATCCTAATTTCTGGACATGGTGGACAACTTTATTTTCATAGCAGTGTTCTGCTCAAAAACTGAAAATGGCTTATGCTAGTGTGTGGCCGGCAGCCTGCCAAGGCCTGGCAGGTCCATTCTAGATTCAGGCAGATGGAAGAATATTCACAGAGCCATTAGGATGTCTGACATGCCTTTATTCAAGAATGGGTGATCCACACACGTTGAAAGCTGCGTGTTCCTGCATGTTATACTGCATGTCATCTGTTTCCTCTCTCTCCTATGCCCCAGTGGAGAGCCCCTACCTACTTAAATACTAAAGACAGACAAAGCTGACAGGGAGCCAAAACAGGTTGAGATTCTGCACATGCAGGCCCACTCAAGGCTATGGGAGTACTTATTAAGCCCAGTCTCAAGGCTACAAGAACACTACAGATCTTAGTTCCCCAGACACCTGAGTGAGGAAACCAGATTGCCTCTATTTACCCTACAGCTAGGTTACATACTAGTTTTAAGCTCTCCTTGGCTTAGAAATATTTTTTTATTCTGGCTGAGGTTCTCTTCCTGGGTGTGTGTCTGGCTTAGGGCAAAAAAATGTGAGTGATAATGATATGTGTCACTTTGGAGCAGAAGCTTAAGCAGTAAGAGATTTGCCATCTCCTTTTCCCTCTGTCCTGGGGATTTGGAGTGTTTGAGATAGGGCTGATCCATTAGCCTGGATCTCTGAATGAGGATGATCAGCAATATCTTCTGCTGACACCACCAAGAGACCTATACCATGAGCAAGAAATAAATCTATATTGTTTAAAGCAACTCAGATAGTAAGTTTCTTTGTTATTGCAGCAGAATTCATGACTCACACTCTCTTCCATATACAAAATTGAGGGAACACAGTTAAACCAAAGGAAATAAACAGGCAAACTCAATAAAATTCATACTTTAACTCATAGAAATAAGCAATAAACAGTTAACATTATTATATGTACATCTTATCAATATCAATATTCAAATAAAAATAAGCATAAACATGTAAATATTTTACAAATGATGTATTTATGCTACTTTGTCAACAGTATGTTTTGTGCACTTGCTCAACAGGTAGAATGCTAAGAACGTTGAATATATTATTTTTTTTAATATCCTCCAAATACAACAAGGTGGGAAGAAGAACAATTATTCTTCTTTTACAGGAAAAGAAATTGGAAATTTGAACAATATGCCACCTTACATAGTAAGTGACAGAGGTGCAAGCTTTAATACAAACTTTTACTACTGGTCCCTTGGACTCCAGAGCTATTTTTCTTAGATAACTTATTAGTTCTTTTATCGTACCAATTTGCTGAACAATATGTAATGAATATATTTATTTATGTCCTTGTTACAAACATTCTTATGCAAAATAATTGATACGGCTGCATAGTTGCCATAACAAGTTGTTATAATGTGGTTGTAACAAAAGAACCAACTTTCTTTTATTAGACATCTAAATGGTCTCATTTTATTCAAGTTGTAAATATTATACTTTACATTCTTATAACCTAAAATTTGCACAGATTCTTTTAATTCTTACATGTGGAATGCATAGATCTAAATTAATAAAAATATATTAGTTTCTCAATTAAAAGTTGCCCCAACAATTTATATTCTCTAGAAAAATTATGCCAGTATACTCTCTCACCAGGAGCGTAACAGGAGTTCCCTTCACCCCCACACTCAAGACTGACAATTTAAATAATTAGTTAGCTCTTCTCAGTATATTTTACTTTTAGTCTTATACACTTTCACCACTTACCTTTTATTGACTCCTATAATCACCACAGCAAATGATTTATCAAGAGGCATTATTATTCAGAGGTTTGTGTTTGATGTATATGCCTTGTTTGATTGTCATTTGCCCCTTCACATAAGTCATCTTGTTGTTTAGTGCTAAAGTCCCACGGTTTTTTTTTTCCCACATCCTTTGTCTCTTGGTTTTCTTTTATTAGAAAATCTTGTGTTATGTATGTTTTTGTCCTTAAACATACACAACCATACATCCCCACAAGAAAAGGTGTGAAATGGAGCAAGAATAATAAATTGAGGCTAATTATTTAATAATGTAGCTTCTAGAAAATAGAAACCATGTCCTCATTTTTCTAAATTAGTATATTTTAATGAGCGAATTAAGCAAGTTGGTTATAGTCCCTTACCTGGGAACATATTTTCTAAGAATAACAGTGTGCCAAATTCATACCGTCTGGAGACTTTTCAATTTACACCATAATTTATCTCTCTTATTTACTGGCAAAGAAAGTCTTTAAAATTTCTTGCTTTTAGTTATCAGTTTCCCATAATGCATGTATTTTTTTATTCTTAGTATTGCTCTGTGATTTCTTTTCTATGTCAATCATTGTTTTTCTTACTCATGCACACAGAGATGTTATTATTTGGAACAGATAACATTTTAAAAATCAGAAATCCTTCAAATATATTTCTTTTTAATTTTGGAGAAAAGGATCTTTTTATGAAAAATGTTTAAAGCTTTATTGAGTTATAATTGATATACAAAGAAAACCTTCACTTATTTAATGTATGAAACTTGATGAGTTTGGGCATATTCATACACCCATGATACCATCAACACAAACAAGACAATAAACAAACCCACTTCCTCCAAAAATGTCCTGTGTCATTTTGCTTCTCTGTGTGTGTGTGTGTGTGTGTGTGTGTGTGTGTGTGTGAGAGAGAGAAGAATTCTTAACATGAAAGGCACCTAAAACACTCAACCTTATAGAAACAGAAAATAGAATGGTGCTTGCCAGTGGGTTGGTGGAGGGGAAAATGAAGGGTTGTTATTCAATGGACCTAAAGTTACAGCCATACAAGATGAGTAAGTTCTAGAGATCTGCTGTACAACAGAGTGCCCATAGTTAACAATACAATATTGTGGACTTAAAAATTTGTCAAGGCCTCCAAACATGTTCAATTAAGCACCACATCACCTGTTGTGATTTTGATTATATTTTTTAAAATTTCAGTGGCCTAATTAAATATCTTATTGTGTGTTAATTGCAGTGGGAAATGCAACAAATTTTCAAGTGGCAAAGAAACCAAGTGTGTGATTTCAGTAGTATTTTGAGACAGTGGAGGGTATTCAGTTTAGCTCTATTCTGAGTGTCCAGATTGATTGATTCCCTGCATCTACCAGTGCTCAAGGCTCTGTAATAGCCATGCATGAAATTATGGCATTTCAAATCGTTGTTAAGGACCACAGCCAAAGAATAAGAAATGACCCTGTAAAATCAACTTCTTTATGCTTCCATAATCAGGAGAAACGGTCCTGCTTTTAGTGTTGCACTAGTGGGAAAAATACTAATTGACTTGCAAAATCATATCCAGAGTAAAAGTTTGTACTTTGTCATGTTGTGGACATTATATCATGAGAAATCAGTTTGTGCATTCCCAAAGGGTCTTCCATGGATCTCTAAGCACATTTTGAGCTTATAGTTATATCTTTTATATGTTCTATTATCATGGAATGACCTATACGAGTAACATGGTGTCTAGAAGGAGGAAAAAAAAAGCCTATTTATTATTTGTTTTCTTTGTACTCAGAAAATCTTCTTAGAATGTTGTAAACTGATATACATCTTATATTTCACAAAACCTCAAGAATGTAAATGTTATTTATTATGACTTTATTAAAAATAGTATGGAGACAAAACAATTGGGCTTTGGGGAGAACTAAATATGGTGCCTCTCATATCATTTCTCTGTGTCCTCATGGTGTGCTGGGACTTCTGTGTGTTGGAATATTTTCTATCCTCATCAGGAGGCCAATTGTTCAGGTGCCCAGATGTGGTGATTTACGGAAGGTTCTGATTAAATATAATATTAAGTGTCTCATTAATAAGAAGAATCATCATTTACTAAACTAAAACCATTATTTGCATATATTGAAGGGAATGGCTAGAAATAATTGAAAAGAGCCAAGTTAAACAGAAAAGAAGGCCTCATACAAGGTGGTTGGTTATTCAGGGACTCTTCTTTCCAGTGGGTAAATAGTTATCTATGTTTTTTATTTCACTATCTTTATTTAATCTTGCCTTTCTTCTGTTATTTTTATATCCACTAAACAGGAGAAGAAATTCAGACCTCAATTTAATAATTTTGTGTATCTTTTTAAAGGATAGTAGAAACTATTTCTGTGGAAAATAGTAAAAATAGTATCTTTTAATTACCTGAGGTTTCTCTGAGCCATAGTCCAAAAAACTGTATCACTCATAAGACAGTATATTTTGTGTGTGTTTTATTCAACAGTCTTGTTAAATGTCTTATCTACAGCAATGGAATATTCTGTGTCAAAGTTAGGAATTCATCTAAATCAGCAGATGATTTTTATTACATTTTGCATAATGTAAATTGAAAACCAGTGAAATTTTCTGGCCAAGATAACTTCCTAATAAAGGCTACAACAAGTACTGTCAAAATGTATTCAATATTTGAAATGAAAATATTAAATTGGACAGGAATTTAATCCCAATTTCTTTAAGTGAGCTTAAAATGAAGTGTGTGACAACTATGACAATTTCATTACCATAATTATATATTTATTTCTATTAAAGCACTATAAACATAGTAAAGGATGTAATGTGGGGCTCTAGTCATTATTTGATTTTATTCCATATAAATAAGCAAACCAGATATATTTAGTGGAAGACAATCTCTGGGTATTAGCCTTAATTTCATTGAACTATACACTCTACATATTTCCTCTTTAATAGAAGATTAATGAGACAGAATGTCATCATTTTGACAAGGCCTTAGGATCATATAGTTGATCAGGACTCTGTGATTCCCCTCTTGGTGTATTAGATGTTACAAAACTTGATAAGGCTAACCATTGTGTTATATTTGCATAATGAATTTATTCAATTTATAATTATGCTATAACATATAGTCAACTCATTCATCATATTTTCAATAGTGTTGTTTATCAAATTTATTCCTTCTAATTTTTATTGACTACCCTACCATCTATCTCTTTACTAAACAAGAGGCTAGAAAACTAGGACCATGAGACTTGCATTCTGTTGGTTTTTTTTTTAATTTATTTTTTCAAATACATTTGTCTCTGCCTACCCCCCACCACTTTCCCTTGCCCCCTCTCTCCCTCCCTCCCTCAGCTCTTCCCCTTTGGCTTTGTACATGGGTCCTTTATTCATGTTCCTTTATTTGACCCTACCCTTCCCCTTCTTTTCCCATTGCCCCCTCCTTCCTATCTCTGTCTCATTACTATAGGTTTGTTTTTTCTTTCAATGTTGCTGGTTATACTTTTCTTGCTTCTTTGTTTTGTTGATTAGGTTCCACTTACAGGTGAGATCATATGGTATTTGTCTTCACCGCCTGGCTTATTTTGATTAGCATAATATTCTCCAGTTCCTTCCATGCTGTTGTGAAAGGTAGTAGCTCTTTCTTTCTTTCTGCTGTGTAGTATTCCATTGTTTAAATGTACCACAGTTTTTTTATCCACTCTTTTACTGATGGGCACCTAGGTTGCTTCCAACAATTGGCTATTGTAAATTGTGCTGCTATGAACATTGGGGTGCATAGGTTCTCTTGAATTGGTGTTTGGGATTTTAAGGGTATAATCTCAGCAGTGGGATTCCTTATACTCTTTTGAGTGTAGTTTATTGTAATTATAAAAGAAGTAGTAGCCAAACCCAAGTGATATCATGCATATCAATCCTAGATCTACTTTTCTGGATGATTCTACTACATAAAGAGAAATCTAGAGTGATTATTGGTAAATGAGTTCTCATATGTGTTATGAGGCCCAATGTCTTGTGTCTGGACAAGGGTGTGAGAGGGGCTGGTATATGCTCACATTGTTCAGCCCTCTTCCCAAATGTTACTCCCATCCTTCACTTGTATGATACCTGGGGAGAGTATCAACAGGCATCAATTTCCTGGTTGGATAGCGAAGCTCATACATTCTGCCAATACTGTGTTTCCTTTCAGCATTTATAGCCTTAACCAGCCAGCCACTGTCCACCTGTGAGTGTATATGTCTTTGAGTAGACAGGAATTAAAGAGATGGCTACGGAACCTATGACATCCTCACAGGGCAGACATGCTGGCATCATTTATTTTTATTGTGCCCCTGTAAAGTGATTTTATTTTTTAACTCTATGGACCCTCAGTGGTCTTATCCATAAAAGCCATATTATAAGTACTCTGTTCTAAAATAATGTTGTGAGGCAAATTAACATGATAGGAAATTGTTTTGATAACTTAAAAACTAATATGTAATTGTTAAGAATTAAAAGAGTTCAAGTAGATTACCACAGATTATTTAATTAATTAATTTTAAAAGATTTATTAATTTGTTTTTAGAAAGAGGGGAAGAGAGGAGAAAGAGAGGAAGAGAAACATCAATGTGAGAGAGAAACATCAATTGGTTGCCTCTTGCATTTGCACCCACCTGGGACCAAACCTGCAACCCAGGCATGTGCCCTGATAGGGAATTGAACTAGTGACCTTTCTCTTGGTGGGCCGACACCCCACCAACTGAGACACACTGGTCAGGGCTATAGATAGATTTAAAGATATAGAGTTTAGAGACAGCCCAAAACCACCCAGTGCAGGAGCTCACACTTGCGCCGAGTGGCCGGCGAGGGTTGGCAGGAATGTATGTGGACCCGCGCGGGCTGGCGAGGGCTCTCGCTGGCTGGCAAGGCCTCTCACAAGTTGGCACTGATGGAGTCTGCAAGGGAGTGAGCAGATCGGTGGAGGCAGTTGTAAATAGACACGCACGCGGGCCTGCAAGTGCAGAGCGGTCCGTAGAAATAGTGGATCCCGGGCCAAAGGGGTCACAGTACTGCCCAGAGTCCCTGAAGGAGAGACTGGAGACAGGATTATCGGAGAGTCCTGGAGCTAACTTCCTCCCATTTCCATAGTCTCCATTGGCGAGCGCAGGCTACGCATCCAAAGAGCCAAAAGCAGGAAAAGCACACAATAGAAGACCTTAAAATGACCAGTGCCAGGGTGCCCACCAGCCTGGGAGGCCAGAGCAGTACCCGAGGTCACGAATAAGCCCCTGGGCTGGGGCAGGCACACACGAGCTCAGGAGGGAAGGGGATCATGCCTGGCCTGGGAACGCACTCAAGGAGCCAGCGTCAGAGTGCAGAGCGATCCAGAGAAATAGTAGATCACTGGCTGAAGGGGTCACAGAACTGCCCATAGCAGGAGTAAGACACAGACAGTAGACTCCTGGAAGGATCAAACAAACGACCCAAAGTCTTATAGGGTCAAAAACTGACATCATCAGAGGCAGGCCCAGGAAGAAAAGTAAAGGAAAAATAAATAAATAAATAAATAAATAAATAAATAAAAAGACCTGCCTACTACCATAGAAGTTTAATCCACAGAGTCAGAAAATCTAGATGGCCAATTGAAGAAGAAGCGAAAAGAAATAAATTAATTAATTACTTAACAGACTCTCACAGAAATGGGAAGAAAAAGAAGTTCCCCCCAAATGAGTGGAAAAGGGAACTCCTCACAGAGAGAGATAAATGAAATAGAGGCAAGGGAACTATCAGATATTGAATTCAAAACAATGGTCCTAAGGAAGCTCAATGAGCTCAGCAAGCTCAAATATAACTATGAGAAACTGCAGAGAAACTATCAGGATCTACCAGCAAACTATGTCCTGGAAAAGGACATAGAAACTATCAAGAAGACACAAGAAGATATGAAGAATACCATTTCTGAACTGAAGAACACAGTAGAAGGAATCCAAAGCAGGCTGGATGAAGTCGAGGATTGAATCAGTGAGATGGAGGATAAGGTAGACAAAGGCTCCCAGAAAGAACAAGAAATGGAAAAAAGACTGAAAAAGAATGAAGAGGCATTGAGGGAAATGCAGGACAACCTGAAACGCAATAACATCTGCATAATAGGGATACCAGAAGGAGAAGAAGAGGAGCAAAGGATAGAGAACCTCCTCAAAAAAGTAATGATGGAAAAATTCCTGAATGTGAGGAGAGAAAGGGTCTCATGGATCCAGGAGGCACAAAGGGCCCCACTTAAGAGGGACGCAAGGAGATCAACTCCAAGACACACCATCTTTAAAATGGCAACTATCAAAGACAAAGAGAGAATCCTCAAGGCAGCAAGGGAGAAAGAGAAAGTAACATACAAGGGAGCCCTGATACGCCTAGGAGCGGACTTCTCAACAGAAACACTACGAGCCAGAAGGGAATGGCAACAAATATTCCAAGTCATGGAAAGCAAGGGCCTACAACCTATGCTGCTCTACCCAGCAGGGCTCTCAATTAAAATTGGAGAGAAAATATGAAGTTTCCCAGACAAAAGAATGCTAAAAGAATACATCTCTACCAAACCAGCACTACAAGATATGCTAAAGGGACTAGTTTAAGAAGATAAAGGAAAAGAGTGAGAAAGAGGAAAACACAGGTACAAAGAGAAAAAATGAATAGGTTTCTATCAGTAATAACTCTCAATGTAAATGGACTAAATGCCCCAATCAAGAGACACAGGGTAGCTGAATGGATAAGAAAGCATGGCCCACACATATGCTGCCTAAGGGGACCCACCTCAGAGCTAAAGACCTACAGAGATAGAAAGTAATGGGATGGAAAAAAAATATTCCAAGCAAATAGGCAAGAGAAAAAGGCCGGGGTTGCCATATTTGTATCAGACAAAGTAGATTTCAAAACAAGGACCATGAAATGAGACCCAGAGGGGCACTTTATAATACTTAAAGGAAGAATCTGTCAAGACGACATAAACATTGTAAAGTTATATGCTCCCAATATCAGAACCCCCAAGTATATAAGGAAATTGTTGGATGACTTCAAAAAAAGATATAAACAACAACACACTGACAGTAGGGTATTTCAAAACCCCACTGTCAAAAATGGATAGATCTTCCAAACAAAACATTAATAAAGATATTGTGGAGATGAATGGCACACTGAATCAAATGGACTTAACTGACATATATAGAACCTTACATCCTAAAGAAGAAAATTACACATTCTTTCAAATGATCATGGAAGTTTTTCAAAGACCACATGATAGGACACAAAGCAAGCCGCAGAAAATTCAGGAAAACTGAAATAATACCAAACTTTTTCTCAGACCACAAGGGCTTGAAACTGGATATCAACCTCAAAGAGAAACCTCAATAACTTACAACTCATGGAGACTGAAGAGTAGACTATTGAACAATGAATGAGTCAATACTGAGATAAGAGAAAAAATCAAAACATTTCTGCAAACAAATGAAAATGAACAAACAGTCCCAAACCTATGGGACACAGCACAGGCAGTCCTGAGAGGGAAGTTCATAGCAATACAGGGTTACCTAAAAAAGATAGAAACATTTCAAATAAAAGACCTAACACTACAAGTTCAAGAATTGGAGAAACAACAACAAGTAAATCCCAGAGCAAGTAGAAGGAAGGAAATAGTCAAGGTCAGAGCAGAACCGAATAACTTAGAGACGAAAAGAACAAATCAAAGGATCAACCCATCCAGAAGCTGGTTCTTTGAAAAGATAAATACAATTGACAAGCCTTTAATCAGACTCATCAAGAAAAAAAGAGAGAGGACTGAAATTAATAATATCAGAAATGAAAGAGGAGAAATAACAACTGATACCAAATAAATACAAATGATCATCAGAAACTACTATGAACAATTATATGCCAAGGAATTTGAAAACCTTGATGAAATGGACAAATTTTTAGAAAAGTATAATCTTCCAACACTGAAGGAGGAAGAAACAGAAAGCTTGAACAGACCGATAAGAGCTGGGGAAATTGAAGCAGTAATCAAGAAACTCCCAGCGCACAAAAACCCAGGGCTGGACGGTTTCACAGGAGAATTTTACAAAACATTTAAGAAAGAGCTAACCTCTGTCCTTCTCAGACTATTCCAAAAAATCCAAGAGGCGGGAACACTCCCAAACTCTTTCTATGAGGCCAGCATTACCCTGACCCCAAAGCCAGATAAAGACCCTACAAAGAAAGAAAACTACAGGCCAATTTCGCTGATGAACATAGATGCTAAAATCCTCATCAAAATACTGGCAAACTGCATCCAGGAATACATTAAAAAGACTATCCACCATGATCAAGTGGGATTCATCCCAGGCATGCAGGGATGGTTCAATATACACAAATCAGTAAACGTGATACATCACATAAATAAAAGACAAAAACCACATGATCATCTCGATAGATGCAGAAAAAGCATTTGATAAGGTACAGCAGCCATTTATGATCAAAAAACTCAGCAAAATGGGAATAAGTGGGGCATTCCTCAATGTAATAAAGGCCATATATGAAAAACCTACAGCCAATATCACACTCAACTGGCAAAAACTGAAAGCTTTCCCACTAATATTGGGAACACGCCAAGGATGTCCGCTCTCACCGCTTCTTTTCAACATCGTATTGGAAGTCCTAGCCACAGCGGTCAGACAAGAGAAAGAGATAAAAGGCATCCAAATAGGAAAGGAGGAAGTAAAGCTATCATTGTTTGCAGATGACATGATAGTGTACATAGAGAACCCTGTAGACTCTACCAAAAAACTCCTCAACCTAATAAGTGAATTTGGCAAAAGAGCAAGATATAAAGTCAACATTCAGAAGTCAAAGGCATTTTTGTACATCAGCAATGCAATAGAAGAAGAAATCAGAAAAAAGATACCATTCGATATAGCAAGAAGAAAAATCAAGTACCTAGGCATAAATTTAACCAAAGACGTAAAAGACCTGTATGCAGAAAACTACACAACATTGAAAAAAGAAATTAAGGAAGACACAAATAAATGGAAGCATATACTGTGCTCATGGATTGGAATAATTAATATCATCAAAATGTCCATACTACCCAAAGCAATTTATAGATTCAACGCAATCCCGATTAAGATACCAATGACATATTTCACAGAAATAGAACAGATATTTCAAAAATTTATATGTGCCTGGAGTTTCTTGATTACTGCTTCAATTTCCCCAGCTCTTATCGGTCTCTTCAAGCTTTCTGTTGCTTCCTCCTTCAGTGCGGGAAGATTATACTTTTCTAGAAATTTGTCTGTTTCATCGAGGTTTTCAAATTTCTTGGCATATAATTGTTCATAGTAGTTTCTGACAATCCTTTATTTTCAGAGGTATCAGTTGTTATTTCTCCTCTTTCATTTCTGATATTATTAATTTCGGTCCTCTCCCTTTTTTTCTTGATGAGTCTGCTTAAAGGCTTGTCAATTGTATTTATCTTTTCAAAGAACCAGCTTCTGGATTGGTTGATCCTCTGAATTGTTCTTTTTGTCTCTATGTCATTCAGTTCTGCTCTAATCTTGACTATTTCCTTCCTTCTACTTGCTCTGGGGTTTATATGTTGTTGTTTCTCCAATTCTTGAAGTTGTAGTGTTAGGTCTTTTATTTCGAACCATAAATGACCCTGAATAGCTGCAGCAATTTTGAGAAAGAAACACAAAGTAGAAGGGATCACAATACCGGACATCAAACTCTACTACAAAGCCACTACACTCAAAACAATCTGGTACTAGCACAAGAACAGATCCATAGACCTGTGGAACAGAATAGGAAGCCCGAAATAAGCCTAGGTTTATATGGGCATCTAATATTTGACCAAGGGGGCAGAAGCATAAAATGGAGCAATAATAGCCTCTTCAAAAAATGGTGTTGCGAGAGCTGGATGGCTACATACAAAAATGGAAATTGGATCATCAGCTGACACCATACACAAAAATAAACTCAAGATGGATGAAAGACTTAAATATAAGCCGCAACATATAAATGTCCTAGAGGAGAACATTGGCTGAGAGTTCTGAGATATTCCACTCAGCAATTTTTTCACCCATATGTCTCCTAAAGCAAGGCACATAAAGGAAAGAACAACCAATTGGGACCTCATCAAAATAAGAAGGTTCTGCACGGCTAAAGAAAGCATCAGTGAAATGAAAAGGGAGCCAACCGTATGGGAAAATATATTTGCTGATAATACATCAGATAGAGGTTTGATCTCCAAAATATGTATAGAACTC
Source organism: Pteronotus mesoamericanus (assembly GCF_021234165.1). Taxonomy (NCBI): domain Eukaryota; kingdom Metazoa; phylum Chordata; class Mammalia; order Chiroptera; family Mormoopidae; genus Pteronotus; species Pteronotus mesoamericanus. The sequence goes on from NW_026555109.1 coordinate 4,023,705, forward strand.
ACTTGACTCCACTCCAAGGAGACAAACGATCTAATCAAAAAATGGACAAAGGGCCTGGGCAGACGCTTTTCCAAGGAGGGCATACACAGGGCCCAGAGACATTTGAAAGGATGCTCAGCATCACTAGCCATCAGAGAAACGCAGATGAAAACCACCGTGAGTTACCACCTCACACCGGTCAGCATGGCCATCATAAACAGATCCACAAACAACAGGTGCTGGCGAGGCTGTGGAGAAAAGAGAACACTAGTACACCGTTGGTGGGAATGCAGACTGGTGCATCCATGGTGGAAAGCAGTGTGGAATTTTCTCAAAAAGCTGAAAATGGAACTGCCTTTTGATCCAGTGATTCCCCTGCTGGGCCTATACCCTAAGAATCCTAAAATGCCAATTCAAAATAACCTATGCACCCTAATGTTCCTAGCAGCACAATTTACAATAGCCAAGTGTTGGAAGAAACATAAATGCCCATCAGTAAATGATTGGATCAAAAACTTCGCTACATTTACACAATGGAATACTATGCGGCAGAAAGAAAAAAGAACTTCTAAACTTCGCGACAGCATGGATGGAACTCGAGAGCATTAAGCTAAGCGAAATAAGCCAGGGGGTTAAAGACAAATACCGTATGATCTCACCTATAAGTGAAACCTATCCAACAATACAAAAGTGCAAGGAAAATGAAACCAGCAACACTGATAGGAAAAGAAACTAACAGAGACAAGAGAGAAGGATGGCGGTGGGGCAGGGGAAAAGGAGGGGAAGGGGAAAGTCAAGGAACATATAGCAAGGACTCATGGACAAAACCAAAAGGGAAGAGTTGAGGGAGGGAGGTAGGGAGGCGCATGGGAAAGTGGTGGGGGGTAGGCAGAGATAAATGTATTTGAAAAAATTAATTAATTAAAAAAGATATAGAGTTTAATAGAAAAATCATGATCAATATTCTTTTACTCATTCATTCATTCATTCATTCATTCATTCATACATTCAGCATATATTTATTGGAATTCTGCTATATCCCTAGAACCAGTCCAAATACTGAGGATAGAAGAATAAATAAGGCAACCAGTGGCAGTGATCACACAGAGATTCTAGAAGTTTGGTTCAAGAAGTTAAACAGGAAAAGACATAAATTTGGTTACCTCTAGGAGAAGAAAATCAAGATACTAATATATTAAAGTGGCTGAGGCAGACTCCCCAGAGGGCTAGGGGCTGCTCCAGATGAGGTGGTCAAGGATCTTCTCTCAAGAGGTTTTATTTGTCCAGATCTGAGTATTGAAAGGCAGCTAAATGATAATTACAAAAGAAGGGTGCAAAGTCAGAAAAACAAAAGATGACTTACGCAAAATTTCAGACTCAGGTGATGAAGGATTCCAGGAAGAAATCAGTCAGGTAGACTTTGTCCTTAAAACATCAGGTAGACTTTGTCCTTAAAACTCAGAGTTTATTGAAGAAGTATCTTCAAAATACAAATGCTGAGCTTCCACTTGATTTAATTTGCCTGTGATATGGCCTGCGCATCAGGGATTTAAAAAACTCCCTAGTGTTTCTACCCTATAGTCAGACTAAGAATCATTGCTTTGCAGGGTTGTCTAATGGGTGTAGTCTTGCAGCAAAAAGGACTATGCAGAAGACAAGTTCATTTTTGCCCTACTTCCCACAGAGCAAACAGGGCTTCAGAGAGTGCTTAAGAGTTGCAGAAAAATTACTGTTTTGTGGGGTCTTCTCCTGATGCTCTGTTGAATATGTGGGAAAGCACTAAAGCAGAGGTTAGGGTTTAGAGGAAGGTATGCTCTTAGAAAGGAGGGATGATAGTTTCCCAAAGAGGAAATTGCATCAGGAGGTACAGAAATAAGAAAGAATGATATGTTAGCTCAGGGAATTGTTTCATCTCCGTTTTTATATATCTGAAGTGGAAGTGAAAATCTGTATTTTTAAATAGATCACCAGTGATTGGAAGCATAATAACCGAAGATCTCCAATTATTATGAAGCATTTGGGTATGAATATGGAAGGTACATCTGTTTCAAAAAATGATTCAGTTGCTCAGAAAACTTAGACCTGCTTTCAACCTTCATAGTTTTCTGAGAACTAACCTGTGATAGGTTTCCTCAACCAGAATAATATGTATTTGCACAATGAGGGATTCTTAGAATTCTATACCTAGAGTTTCTTACCCTGAAATACATGCAATCCTGGAGGTTTATAGTTAGGTATCCAGGTAGTTAGAACCTCTTAAAATGGTACTGATATATTGTATGTAACTTTTTGTTTTTATTTTTAATGAAGAGAGAGTTTATAGCTTTTTTAAAAAAACAGATTCTAAAAGGACTACATAATATTGACAAAAGGTGAAAGTGATTTAGATGCTACTTCATAAAACCCAAAGAGGAGAGTTGTGACAGGAGATTAAGGAACACATTTTGAACTAGATGTGCCTTAACTATGCATTGCATAGTTTAACAATTAAATTAGTAACTCATTTGAATAAAGATCAAATACATAAATAATTTGTGATAACAAGTTGCAAAGGGAACTTATGATTTGGCTTCTTTTTAAAAAAAATTTGTTCATATTACTCAAACTTGGAATGGAAATATGGACCAAACCCAAAACCATTTTATTCAAAATTATGAGAATTTGTCACTAAAGATTGTTACTGGTATTAATGGAAACACAGGCCAAAGTTAAGAGAGAAAAACTCCCATTCCTGTTTTTCTCTCAGAATAGAATGACATTTCTTCTATTATGCTTAGGTTTTAGTCTGAACACATGAGAGGTGTCCATTCCGACTACCAAATGTTGAATGTTCATAACAGTACAACCTGGCATTCTAGAAAGAAAAGGACTATAGGAACAAGAACATAATTAAATTTAATTTATATGCAAAGCAAGTTTCATTGGAATTGTTTTAAGGAGACCCATCTCATTATGCAAACCTATTCTTTTATAAAAATATAAAATTTTAATAAGGAAATATAACTGGTATTTTGCAATTCCTACATGGTTCTAAACTACAATTTAGCTATAAAACTTATTATAGGAAATGTAGATAAGCATGTCATGAAGCAGCACTAATTGTTGGTTATTAACATTGAATGATCCAGGGCCTGCATCCTGGGCACCAGTGTTTGTTCATTACTTATCTATGTATTTGTTCACTTATTTTTCAATACAATTAATTACATTTGCAAAATAATATGGCAAGGATGACCCTCATAATATTTATTTTAATGGAATAACTTGGGTAGCAGTTATTTTACCATTCTGACGTTGCTTCAGCTTCTAGTGGAATCCAAGGGCTTTATTTCTATAAACTGGCTACACTGAGGGAAATGATGTATAATAGGAATATTTGCTATTATTTGTTCAAAGTAAATTTATAGAGTGTTCAAGAGACCATGGTTGATGCCTCCTATACATAGATCAAAGATACTCGCAACAAAAAGGTGTAGTATTACTATAACCAGATCACACTTAACTGCAGTCCCCAGTTTGGGACATATAAAGAGTTGCTTAGATTTTATGTCCTGAAACACTCCAGCTTTCTTGATTATGTTTTTAATTTCTTTGTCATTAATTGCAGTGCTGAGGATATAACAAAATTATACAGCATCTATTTTAATTAAGACTCATTTAGATGCAAATGGCAGAATCCCATTTCAATCAGAATAAACAAATGAGTTATATGCTCACATAACCAAGGACAGGGGTAAGATGACCTTTAGGATGAATGGAAAAGGGACTTAGACAACCTTACTGCATTCTTTTTCATTCTTTCTATTGCCTACACACACACGTTCACATTCACCTGCCCTTAGCACACATATTTCTATTTCTGTCAGTATTTCATCTTAATCTTGTCTAATGCAGAGTGTTTTTTCTCCATGCAGAAGGAACATGGATTTTAGCATCATTTGAAGTTCCATATTTTGTTGTACCCTGAGCAAGGATGATGACTCTATCTTCCCTGAAAGTTTAAAGGAAGGAAAAAAAATCTGAGGAAAAGTTCTGATTGGCTTAGCTTGGAACAGTGACCAATTTGGAACCAATCATTGTCCAAACAGAGGGATATTGGAGTATTACATTTGGCCACCTTGGGGCAATGCTGCAGTGATGAGATGTAAGATCCTTATGAGCAAACAGAACAATTTTTACTAATTATAATTGCCTTTGCTGTGGTATTCATCTTGAGTATCTTTGATCACATGTAGAGCTTTCTTAGTACAGTATGGATGATATTGACACATTTTCATTTCCTTATTCATTCCTCTTTTTCTTTTTTCTTTGTCTTTCCTTTTTTCTTGTTTATTGAGTTTATTGGGATGACATTGATTAATAAAATTATATAGATTTCAGGTGTGCAATTTGATAATACATCATCTATATATTATATTGTGTTCTCCACCCCAAGTCAAGTTTCCTTTCATCACCATTTCAGATTTATAACCAAAGGACATCACCACAGAACAAAGAAATTCATTAATGATTGGAACAGGCAAAATAATGGCTTCTAAAGACATTCATATCCTGATCCCTGGAACCTATGACTATATTAGATTACATGGCAAAAGAAGAAAAAATGTCCATGAATTTAAGATGTTAATCAGGAGATTATAGTGGATTATCTGGTGGGCTTGATATAATCACAAGGGTCCTTATAAGTGGGAAAAAGAGAAAAAGTGTCAGAATCAGAGTGATTCAATATGAAAAAGACTTAGCTTTGTGTTGCTGACTTTGATGATAGAAGAATGGGGCCAGGAGCCAAAGAATGCATGTGGTGTCTAGAGACTTGAGAAGGCAAGGAAATAGATTGCTCCTAGAGCCTCCAGAAGGAATACAGTCATGCTGACCTCTTGATTTTAACCTAGTAAAATCTATTTAGACTTCTGATTTCCAGAACTATAATGTATTTGTGTTGTTTTTAGCCACAAAATATGTAGTAATTTGTTATAGTAGCAATAGGAAAAAAATACTGTGATCTATGGAAATATTCTTTGGCATAGTCACTGGAATTATATCAGAATCTGTTTCTGAGCGAATTGCATATTCCATGAAATATATATTGCTGTGAATTATTAAGGTCTTTTTACAGACAATCTGGAAAAGCTTATTTTGTTAATAGGCTTACTTTACTGCTACTATTTTAACTCTCAGCATAAACATAAAATTATTAGCCAAGGCATAATTTCCTTGTTGACTTTCCTCTTGCATGATTTTAAAATAATGGAAACTAGATTTTAAGCACAACTTTATATTCTGCTTTTTGCATTTATATGAGATTGTACAGTTTATTCTATGTTGTAATGTAGTCTGGTTACATTGTTTCTAATGGTTAATACTATATTAATGTATTTGGACCAAGTATAATAGACAACTTTGTTCCATGACTTAATCCATTATTCTATTTAAATGGCCTATCAATAAAATTACAAGATTTTAATACTCTGATTTTTTCCTGTTTCTCCATCTTAATTCTGCATTGTCATTTTGGGTGCACATTATTACCTAGATTGATAAGTAGAACGAAGTTTTACAGGACCTACATTTGGGGAACCCTTTTAAATAAAATAAATTCAAAATTACAAGGACAAAATTAGTCAAGATGAATATATATTTAGGATTAGAAAGTAAATCAGCCCTGGCTTGTATGGCTCAGTGGATTGAGCACAGGTCTGTGAACCAAAGGGTTGCTGGTTCTTTTCCCAGTCAGGGCACATACTTGGGTTGCAGGCCAGGTCCCCAGTAGGGTATGTGTGAGAGGCAACCACACATTGACATTTCTCTCTCTCTCTCTCTCTCTCCCTTCCCCTCTGTCTAAATATAAATAAATAATTAATATTTAAAAATGTAAATCAACACAAATTACATTTTTTAAAACAGACACATATCAGAGGTATCACAAAATTCAGAACATTATGTAATTATAATTTCATGAATCTGTTTAAGTAGATCTGTGTACTTCAAAGCTTGTTTTTTTCCAACTTCTCATATGTGGTCTGAGATTTATAGAATGCATTCAATATTATGAGTTGATCTCTTCCCTTGCATTGTCATGACCAAGGGGTCTTTAGGAGTATTTTTAAAAGCCATTCCTACACCCTAAAAACTACAGAAGTCACTGTACCCTCAATAATCCCAAGTAAATGTATCCTCAATTAAACTTTTTCTTTTCTGAATCCCAAATGTACCTAGAACCATTCCAGTGCCATTTGACTTGAAAGATAATATGGCTGAGCAGAAGTTGGAATAAAGAGAGAGTGGACCTAATCAATTCAGTTCAAATTTGTTATTTTTTAAAATTTTCAAAAATATATGCCACCTATTGGCAGGATCCTCTCCAGCATCATCAAATGGAAGAAATCTGAGGATTAATTTCTGTTGGCTCTGTGGTCAATGTGGTCTGATGTTTTGATGATTGACACTGAAGAACTACACTTGGGGGCTGTACCCAAAGTAGAGATCACTGAGTTTTGACAACCTGTCATTGACTTTCTATGCTTCCCTCCTCAAAAGAATAAGAAAATCATTTGCAAAGCTGGAACACTTGATGATGTTTCAATCTTCAGTATAAAGAGTGAAGTCTGTCTGTAACTCTTTATGATGCTCCCCCCTGGGGACTTTTGACACCCTTATAACCTGGCAACTATATGTTTCATGATAATATTATAAGCATTCTTCTGAACTATTAACAGGAATGTATCTTAGAGTTTTGTTACATATGGGTGCCTCTAGCCCAGACGTCCTTCTGTTCCCTGGACGTGTGAGAAATTAGAAATATTTGTTATGTGAATAATTTTCAAGATACTTTTTTTTAACTGAAAGTATATAGCCTGGAGCCTCAATGTTTCTATTTTTGTTTATTTGTTATACAGAATGTCATTTCTCACCAAAATCCCTTGCAGACATTAAGCTCTTCCAGCAAAATGTAATATGACCTTGAGTATTAGTTTCATGGTTTATAAAATGCTAGATTTTTAGTGATAGAAATTCAAAGCTGGAGCCCTCACATAAAAAGAGATAAGGAACCCAATCCACCCAAGATTGATGTTAAGCCTCAGATGAGCTTTGCATGCTCAATGAAGTGTGTCTCTACACTCTAGAATCCTTATTCTACATTTTAAAATGCACTTGTCTATCTCTTCACAAGGCTTTGGAGACAGGAGATTTTCAGAATTTTAATGAACTGATATGAAAATAAAAGAAAAAGAAAGTTTTTAAAAACTTTTTTTTCTCCCAAACTCTTGGGGAAAATGCAGACCTTTATCTTCATCAAAATGGAATAAAAACTGTTGGCATGACAAATTAAGGTTTGAGGGGATAATTGAAAATGAAAGAAGGAAGTGGAAAAGTTTGGCAGATTATCCCCAAATCCTGGGATCAGACAAGAAAATAAACCAAAGGCATCACATATTTGAGTGAAGATGTATAACCTCAGGTCAAGGGCCTGGGCTGCTTGGGAGAAAAATGATAGAGCAAAAAGAAATGGAGAGAAATGTCTTAATTGAGTGAAGACAGTGGTGTATATATAAGCAGGGTTTTTGCAGGCAGAGGTTGTGTTCTCTATTTGTTTTGTTTCCTTTTCCTGAATAGCACCTAGGAATACTAGAAGTTTAAGTGTTGATTGAATATTTTCCATCTGTGCAAATATCTGTTTGATTAAACTTTTGTTCTTATGTAGTACTTCTAGTATTAGATCAAAGATTGATTAATAGTAGTTAACATTTAATGAGTATTTACCATGTGTTAGTGCTTGTTACTGTACTAAGTGCTTGATATATATATCTCAATATTCTCATGATCTCATGATGATGGTGTCATGATTTCCTTACACAGCTAATAACAACATGTCTCTTTTTCTGTCTTTGTACATTCTGTTGTTTCTATTTCCATAGATACCGTTCTAATTCAGGTTCTTGCATGTGTCATTCTCTCCACCTAAGATATCTACTAATACCTTGTATGCTGGAGTAAATCAAACTTTGCATGTAATAGTAATCATTTTCCTCCATGTTACAGATAAACCTGTGTTCACCTTTATTTTTGCATATACCCTACTCTACTATATTTGTTTATTATGTTGGTCTCTCTTATTCCTGGCTCCATGAGTGCTGGTATTAGTATTTCTAGATTCTAATATGAAGCACATATTTGGCTGGGAGTAAATAGCAGTGACTGTGAAATAAATGACTAAGTGAATGCACATAGGAATCCAGTATTTTCTATTTTTATACATGATCACACACAAGTAATTAAATAACTGGTTGTAAGCATGGGTTCTTAAGTAGTCAGAGACACATAGTGGAAAATCTTGATTTCAGTGAACACAGGGCATGGCTTTAGTTCTATATTTCTTAACAGTAATCTGGAAGGAAAAAGGAAAATTGAATCTGGAATGAGGTTGGTGTGGGTACATGTGTGTATATTTTCTTGTATGTGTGACTTAATTCCAAAGTCAGTTAGCAAAATAAGGGATTCTCCATTACTTATGCTTTTTTCTCTAATTTAGTTTAGACTACATTTATATTTTGTTGACAGATGAACACAATTTTGATTCATTGGTAATATGTAATTTCTGTAAATCATTGGCACTTGTTAACATTAAGATGGATTTTATTCTCTATTTAAATTGTATGTTTTAATCTTTTCCATTAAAAATAATTCACAAAACATTTGAGGAACACTTTAAAAATTAATACAATAATGCAAACTAGTTATTAATTTAGCTTGATCCTGTGATAATGTGACCTTATGTTTAATATATGATCAACAACCTGTAAGACCTGTTGAGAGTTTACCTGTTAGGTTATTTTAATAAGGGTGATAACTAGTGATATATCTAAAAGTCAAAAAAAGTTTGTTAAATGAATCAAAATTCATATTTTTATACTGAAATTGTTTTATTTCTATGCAAATATCTAATTCATAGTTTTATTTTAGTTTTTATTCCACATAAAGAGACATTATGTCATTATTTTTATAAAGCACATACAGATACATTTAGTTTCTCCTTCATTTATGGTTCCACACATATTCCTGACAAGATGATTCTATAAAATTATAACACCCAGGTCTCCTGCTGACTTTCATTTGAGGACAGGTAATAAGGTCATTTGTGAGTCATTGTAATTAGTTCCAAAGATGTAAAGAAATCTCTTGGCATCACACTTAATCTTCAAGTAGCATGAACTTAAGAAGGACATGCAAGTTTTACATAAGAACTTTCTCCTTCACATTGGATGAAATCATCAGATCAATCTGGTGAATAGTCCGATTATAGAACATTTTAAAGGAATAATGTATTATTTTCTTCTTTTACTATACTTTTTCCTTTTGAGCCTGTTTTAAATCTCAGTTCAAAATACTCCACTGCATTAAACAACTAAAGGGACAAATTTCATAAAAATTCCATTAGATTGGTTAAACATGCCTCTCTACAATCTATTTAAAATAACAATATATACAGTCCCTTGTATTTATTGGAGTTGTGATGTGTACGGGATGATCCAGAGCCTCCAGGATTCTTAGGGATGTTCTAGAGAGGTTACTTTGAAGAAAGAAAAATTTGGATCTGTTGTGCTTTGTCCATTTTTACCCCTTGCTTCTTCCATGTAAATTTAACTAATGTGTCTTTTATTTAGCAAGGATAAAATTAAGCTAAATTTATCCTTGCTAAATCCAAAAATCTTTTAATGATTTAATTTGGGATGAAATGGTTCTACTGGTTTCTACTTGATTGTTGAACTGTGAGAACTTTGGCTTTGGTGAAAGCAAACACCATTTCTTCACAAGTCACATCTCCATTCTAGGCAAACATTTACATTGTATGCTCCAATAATTACAATACTCTGAGCCTTTAAGGATTCACCTGAAAGCACTTACTTTGTCACTCCAAAAGTAAATGAAGTGTTACTGAAAGGAGGGTGGAGAGGACGCAGGATTACAGATTTACCTGGGCTTGGTCAAGGATTGAGACCGAAAGAAAAGCCAAGGCAGAATAAAATCAAAGGGGAAAGAATGAGCATTTGTGCTTTTTCTTTGTCTAGTGCTGACACATGGCTTGTAGCTGTTCTGCATTTTATTCCTATTAAGTCAGTAACTTACTGAGAAGCAGGCAAGAGAGCCCAGCATCAAGGATTTCCTCTCCCTTCAAACAGCAGTTGCTGCAGCCTACCAGAGCCACCCACAGATTCCCTGTGTGGGTTAAGTGGTTCAGGAAGATAAGGGAAACCTTTCCCATCAGCAGGCTGTTTAATGAACTGAACTGCAGCCCAGTTCATGACAGGACTAACATTTACCCTCATTTTTGTAGGGGGTGGGGAAAGTATTTTTTTAAATAGTAATAAGGTACAGTCTGTAATTTAAAGAGCTTCTGCTGGTACAGCAGTACATGAAGAGAAGAAGTAGGTAATTATTCACAGATAATGGTTCTGGAACAGAATGTTGTCACCACATAATGATCCCCTGTTGATAGATAAATATAGAGGCAAAGGCAGTGTACTTATTTTTTAAAGCAAGAGGCACTTTGTCGGTGACACAGTTGCCCTTCTTATGATTACCTTTCCTTTTTTACAAAATGAAAGGTTGTAGATTTAATCATCATGCTTAATGGAGGACTGGTGTCATAAAGTGATACAAGTAAGTCTGGTGACAATAGCTTGCTGTGTGCAGATTGAGTTAGTAAACAATTTTGGCATAGAATTTTGCCATTGAAGAATCACTTAGCTATAAATGGGTAGATTCTTAATTATGTATCTTCTAAAATTCTAAACCAGTTATATTTCTGCCAGTTAAGACTTAATATGTCTTTGCATTGTCAATGAAAAGTCAGCTGGCCAGTGACATATGAGGTGACATATTTAATTTGATTTCAGGGGTGACAATGTTTCATCCATAGGTTGAGGGTTATGGATAATATCTAGATAGTTCTATAACTACACCATGTTACAAGAACTCATCTGGCCCAACTCTATGTTTATATCCAATAATAATAGCTAAAATTTATTGAGGATTTACAATGTTAGGCACTGTTCATAGAATTCCGCATAAATTTTTCATTAATCCTATAGTATTTTAAAAATATGAATATTTTATGCAGGTCAGTGCATTGGAGAAGGTTAATAACATAGAGATGTAACGACAAACAGATATCATGCAGGACTAGGACCTGTTAAGGATTTTGCTTTTGTTGCCGTTAGAAATGGGGTTCTTGCCATGTTGTGAGAAAAGCATTTTCAGGGACCCACATTGGAGAATGAGGCCTAGTGGTAAGATTTATCGGGGTGGAAATAGAAGGCTGCCACCAGGTTTCTAATGTCTCATCTTCGTCTGCCCTGTCATGACTGAAGTTTAACATTGTCTTCATAAAAAATCTTGTGCCATGCTGAAGCTTAGTACATCTCTGTCTCTATCTGGCTAGCTCAGTCTGTTCCCAGCTGTGCTTCAGCTGGTACTGTGCCCAGGCCTACACTTGGAAACTCTGAGGCTACTGGACCCCCAGATGTCTGTTAGACCTGCATGGCTGCTATGGAAAGAAAACACATAAGCCAGTGGGGCAAGCTTGTGTAACTGGGGGGAGAGAGAGAAAGAGAAAGAGAGAGCAGGCTCTTTGTTAAGCTTGGATTATATTATCTCTGGTTTGGAAGGATTAGGTGCTTCTTCAAACTAACCAATTTCCCAATCCTTTGTGGATTAGGGTTGGATCCTCTCCCTAACTGAATCATTTCCTAGATCTTTTTGGATTCTGTGTCCTTTATCCAATCTGATCCTTTTCCCCGGCTGGGCAGACAAGCCTTTATGATCACCATCTTAGTTTATACTACACATGTATTTAAACTAGAAGCACCACCCAGTGTGTCATCTTGGCTTCTACCACGCATGCACCCAGCAAAAGGACTTCCCCCCTGTTGTTTTTATCCCTCCCAAGGTAATCTACAGGAAACAGACTTGTGGCTCCCTAGAGAGTGTGAAGCAAGCAGGCTTATTATCAGATTTAGCTTCCTAGTTTATAATGTTTCTTAACCTCTGATGTCTTTTGTCCCCTTCATTTATTAATATCTAGCTACCTATACTAACACTTTTATGCTGAGTGATTTGAGAAGCCATTTAAAGGTTGTGTACATGAGTGGTAGCTACTCAGTTTTAGCAGTCCACACTGACAGTTGTATAGACAAAGCACAGAAGAATGGCAAAGGGAAGACAAGCATGCCAGTTAGGAACCTATTACAATATTCAAAGATAGAGATAACTGTGGCTTGAAATAACTTTGTAGCATTTGGGGTGATGAAGATGTGTTGGGTTCCAGATATTTTTCTAAAAATAATTCCAATAGGATTTTCTGACAGAGCATGAAAGGAATATTTTTTTAAAAAGGTCAAGAGTAGATCTATAAGCAAATAGAAAATAGAGTTGTTATTAACTGAAATAATATGCAGTGGATTTCTCATTTTACCCAGGAAGAAATTAGGACTCAGGGAAATTACTTGAGCAAGATCTCATAGCTAATAAATGATGGGACTTTAGCTCATTTGCATTGAACGCTAATACCTATCTTCTTAGCCACTGTACTTTAGCTGTTCAAAGTGTGGTCCTTGGTGCCGTGGTATCAGCATTGCATCATCTGGGAGCTCATTAGAAATGCAAAATTTCAGACACCACTGCTGACTTAATCAGAATCTGCATTCCAGTGACATCCAGGGTGAATGGTATTTACCATGAAGCTTAATAAAGAACATTCTTTGTTACATGTTTGTCAATATGTTTTGCTTCTGTTTCTGAGAGTAAGGGTTTTGAGGGCCTGGGTGGGTGATGATCACTTTTTCTGAAGGTTGTGTGAAAAACCATAGCAGTGCCTGGAGGGTGAGACTTTTCCCTGAACATGGTGGAGAATACTGATATTTCTAGTTTTAATGACAAAGTGTAAAACAGTGCCCTGGGAAATATCTCTATAAAATCAAAAAAAGAAAGCAGTAACTTCAGAGAGATATTAAAGTTACCAAGAATATTTTCAAAATAATTTCCTCTTGTGGCTCCACATGATATCATTTGATTCTTAATAACTTCACTTAATGTCCCAGCATTATCCCAGACCCAATAAGAATCACATTTCTAAAAGCATTATGAGGAGCTTACATTTAGGTATGATGAAGCCAAATTACCCACAAAGGTGTTCCGGTCCCTTCCAAACTAAATGATAAATTTTTACAGATATTTGAAACCTGTTACTTAAGTACAGGAGTGGGCAAAAGTAGGTTTACAGTTGTTCATATGAAAAGGACATGCAAGTTATGATTATAATACAAGAATAAACTATTTTCACACACAACTGTAAATCTACTTTTTCCCACCACTGTATGTGAGTAATGTGCTTAACCATAATAGTTCTGAAATGCTTTCTCAACATGCAACATAATAAAGTTGATATTTAAGCACTTGATAAATTCATGGTTAAAAAAGAAGTTAATTTTTTTTATGTTGAAAGATTGCATTAATTATTGGAGAGGACAGAAAATATACTTTTAATGATTTTCCATCATTAGGTAGTATTTCAATTTAATTTGAACAGGTCCTAGAAGAAACAGTGCATGGTTTTAAAATGGAAACAAAAAGCAATAAGTGCAAAGCCTGAAAAATAAGCCTAATTACTATTGTAAGTTTTTATTATATTGCTTTGGTTGTTAACTTTAATTATTTGAAGAACCATAACTGTGGCACCATAGACAGGGGTTTGATCTCCAAAATACATAAAGAACTCACACAACTCCACTCCAGGAAGACAAACAATCTAAATAAAAAATGGGCAAAGGACCTGAACAGACACTTATCCAAGGAGGACATACACAGGGCCCAGAGACATATGAAAGGATGCTCAGCATCACTAGCCATCAGAGAAATGCAGATCAAAACCACCATGAGGTACCACTTCACACGGGTCAGAATGGTCATCACAAACAAATCAGCAAATGGTGGGTGTTGGTGAGGTTGTGGAGAAAAGGGAATCCTAGTACACTGTTGGTGGGAATGCAGACTGGTACAGTCACTGTGGAAAACAGTTTGGAGTTTCCTCAAAAACTAAAAATGGAACTGCCTTTTGAAGCAATGATTCCATTGCTGGGATTATACCTTAAGAATCTCAAAACACCAATTCAAAAGATCTCCTACCCTTTGTGAAAGCATGGATGGAACTGGAGAGCATTATGCTAAGTGAAATAATCCAGGCAGTGAAAGCCAAATAACATATGAACTCCCTTATAAGTGGAACCCAATAAGCAAAGCAATCAGGTGAGGAAAATATGACCAGCAACATTGAAAGAAAGAACCGACAGGGACCGGAGGGAGGAAATGTGTAGCGGGGAGGGGAAGGGGAAGGGTCAGATCAAGGAACAGGTGTGAAGGACCCATGGACAAAGCCAAAGTGGAAAAGGATTGAGGGAGGGATGTGAGGGAGAGGGGCAGGGGAAAGTGGTGGCAGGAAAATGGAGACAAATGTATGTGAAAAATTTTTTCATCTCCAGTCTCTCCTCAAGCATCTCTAGCCAGCTCTGTGTCCCCTTTAGCCAGGGATCCACTTTCTGCGCCAGCTACTCTACACTCAGCACCCAGGCCTGTGCGCAACTCCTGGCGGGGGCAGAGTGTCCTAAGTGCAAGGCTATTATTTCCTTTCCCCCTGCTGTCTCTCTGGGTCATGGTTTGCCTGAGCAAGATGGAGATTGCAGAATCAGGGAGGAGTCCACACCAGGATCCCCTTGGCTACTCCCTCAGTTCTCTCCTCAAGGCCTCCCTCTCCAGTCTCTCCTCAAGAGTCTCTAGGTAGCTCTGTGTCCCTTTAGCCATGGATCCACTTTTTCTGCCAGGTGCTCTGCACTCAGCATCCAGGCCTGCACGCAACTCCTGGCTGGGGCAGAGCTTCCTCAGGGTGAGGCTATTGTGTCCTTTATGCCTAAGCAAGATGGAAGCTGTGGAGTGAGAGGTGAGTCATCACCAGGCCCCGCTGGCCACTGTCTCAGTTGTCTCCCCAAAGCTTTCCTCACCAATCTCTCCTCAGGCAGCTCCAGCCCACTCTGCCCACACCTCTGCTCAGAGACCAAGGTAGATGACTGCCACTGCAAATATCTGCGTTGGCCCTTTAAACGTCTCTTTGCATCTCCAGCTGCCTGTCTCTGGAAGAGAGCACCACTACGCTTTTCACAGCTGTGTTTTGTCTGTGTGCTTTTTTGGGTTCTGGTGCTGTAGGCTAGAGGTCTCTGCTTAAGATTCAGACCCTGTTCTTCTCAGTGGGATCCAACTGGCTATTTCAATATCCCTCTGGTGCTAGTACCCTTGGTTGTCCAGCCTACCCTACTGATCCTCCACCACATTTCTCACCCATTAGTTTGTGCAAAAGCCAATTTCACTGTCTGTCCAAGGCTCCTCTCTTGCTAACGTGCTGTTGTTCTCCAGGTGATTTCTCCACAATTTAGTTGCAATTCCAGTCTGGTCCTGGGAGGAGGTCAGTGTGACGTCCACTCACTCCTCTACCATATTGTCCTCTCCCTTTTTTTCTTGATGAGGCTGCTTAAAGCCTTACTGATTTTGTTTATCTTTTCAAAGAATCAGCTCCTGGATTGGTTGATCCTTTGAATTGTTATTTAGTCTCTGTGTCATTCAATTCTGCTCTGATCTTGATTATTTCCTTCCTTCTACTTGCTCTGAGCTTTGTTTTTGTTTCTCCAGTTCTTGAAGATGTAGAGTTAGGTAATTTATCTGAAATGTTTTTATCTTTTTTAGGTAGGCATGTATTAATATGAATTTCCCTCTCAGAGGTGCCTTCGCTGTGTCACATAAGTTTTGGACTGTTGGGTGTTCATTTTCATTTGTTTCCAGACACTTGATTTCTTCTTTGATCTCATTATTGACCCATTCATTGTGATAGCATGCTATTCAGTCTCCATGACTTTGAATGGTTTTGAGTTTTGTCCTTGAGATCGGTTTCCAGTTTCAAGCCCTAGTGGCCCAAGAAAATTCTTGTTATGATTTCAATTTTCTTGAATTTGTTGAGGCTTGTTTTGTGTCTTATCATGTGGTCTATCCTTGAAACTGTTCCATGTGCATTTGAAAAAAGATGTGTATTTTGCTTCTTTGGGATGAAAGGTTCTATATAGGTCAGTTAAGTCCATTTGATCTAATACGTTGTTCAGTTCCACAAGATCCTTGTTGATGTTCTGTTTGGAAGATCTATCCATCGTTGACAGTGGGGTGTTAAAATCCCCTAATATCAGTGTTCTGCTGTCTATATCTTCCTTGATGGGTGCATATATGTTTACAATATTTGTCTTCTTGATGGATTCTTCATTTGAGTATTATAAAGTGTCTTTCTGGGTCTCTTTTTATGGCCTTTGTTTTGAAATTTATTTTGTCTGATATAAGTATTGCTACCTCTGATTTTTTTTCCTGTCCATTTGCTTGTAATATTTTTTTCCATCCCTCTATTTTCAGCCTTTGTAAGTCCTTTGTTCTGAGGGGGTCTCTTGTAGGCAGCATATGTCTGGGTCATGTTTTCTTATCCATTCAGCTATCCTATGTCTTTTGATGAGAGCATTTAATCCATTTATATATAAAGTTATTATGGATAGATACTTATTCATTTTTTCCCCTTTGTACCTGTGTTTTTCTTTTTCTCACTCTTTTTCTTCATGTTCTTAAAGCAGTCCCTTTAGCATATCCTGCAGTGGTGGTTTGGTTGATGTATATAATTTTAGTCTCCTTTTTTTCTCAGAAACTCCCTATTTCACCTTCCATTTTAATTGAGAGCCCTTCTGAATAGAGCAGTCTTGGTTACAGGCCTTTGCTTTTCATTACTCGGATATTTCTTGCTATTCCCTTCTGGCTTGTAGTGCTTCTGTTGAGAAGTCAGCTTCTAGCTGTTTCTGGCTCCCTTGTATGATACTACTTCTGTCTCCCTTGCTGCCTTTAGGATTCTCTGTTTGTCTTTGATATTTGCCATTTTAATGATGATGTGTCTTGGAATGGGCCTCATTGGGTTCCTCTTGAATGGAACCCTATATGCTTCCAGGACTAGTGTGACTTTTTCTCTCCTCCAATTAAGGAAGTTTTCCATCATTACTTTTTCAAATAGGCTCTTTATCCCTTCCTTCTCTTTCCTTCTGGTATTGTGTGGATATTATTATGTTTCAGGTTGTCCTGAATTTCCCTAAACATCTCCTCATTCTATTGTAGTCTTCTTTTTCATTTTCTTGCTCTTTCTGGGAGCTTTTTTCTACCTTGTCCTCCAGCTTGCTGATTTGATCCTCTGCTTCATCTAGTCTGCTTTTGATTCCTTCTACTGTCTCCTTCAATTCAGAAATTGTATCCTTCATTTCCTCTTGTCTCTTACTGATGGTTTCTATGTCCTTTTTGATGCTGATATAGTTTACAGGAAGTTCCTCTTAGTTTCCCTCTATTTTTTTCATTATTCTCTTTGAGCTCATTGATGTCAGTGAGCTTCTTTAGAACTATTGTTTTGAACTCAATATCTGAAAGTTTACATGCCTCTATTTCATTTAATTCTCTTTCTGGGAATCCCCTCTTTCCCTTTGATTGGGGGGTGTGTCTTTGTCTTCCCATTATTTGTGAGACTCTTCTTTTTTGTTTCTGCTTATTAAATTGATCAATCTTAACTTCCTGAATTTGTGGTGTGAACTTCTATGGTAGAAGACCGCTGTATTTTCTTTCTGGTTCTGCCTCTGACCATCTCAGGTATTGTCCTTGTCATATCAGGTATTAGGCAGTCTATTGGAGACTTCCAGGAATTTACTGTCTGTGGCTGTCTCCTTCAGCTGTTAATCTATTCACTTTGCACTCAGCAGGCTAGCTTAGACAGGTCAGGGCAGGGTGGCGTCCCTCCTGGGGGCAGGTTATTTGTTCCTGTCACGCTGTTGCCACTCAGCAGATTGGTCTGCTTGAGTAGATGGCTGCTGCCATGGGGGGCGGAGTCAGCATTGGTTCAGCCAGCTACTCCCTCAGTTTTCTCCCCAAAGCCTCCATCTCCAGACTCTACGCAAGTGTGTCTACACTACTTGATGCCCTCTTGGCCAGGGATCTACTCTTTTGGACTGCAGCTCTGAACTCAGCAGTCAGCCTTGTGCACTCCCGCCACCTTGGCTGAGCCTTCTGGGGGTGGGGCTATTGTGTCCTCTCATGCTGCTTCTGTTCAAGGGAGTGGTCTGCCTAGCAAGATGGCAGCTACAGAATGGGGGATGAGTCTGCACCAGGCCCCCCACCAGCTCCTCTCTCCCCAAAGCCCCCTTCCCCAGTCTCTCATCAAGGAGCTTCAGCCCACTCTGCCCCCACCAGAGTCCAGGGTAAGTGGCTGCCAATACAAATTTTGGGGCTGGCCCTTTAAATGGCTCTTTGCGTCTCCAGCCACCTGTCTCTGGCAGAGAGCAACCCTTCTGCTTTCCACAGCTGGATGTTATCTGAATAGTTTACGGGCTCTGGTGCTGTAAGCAGGAGATCTCCACCTATGGTTCAGACCCCAATTTCCTCAAGGAAATCCAATTGGTCATTTAAATATCCCTCTGGTGCTGCCACTAGTGGGTGCCCCTCTCACCTTCTTGAATCTGTACCTTACTCCTTACCAGTTAGGTTGTGCTAAAGCTGATTCTTCATCCGTCCAAGGTTTTAAGTCTCCTCTCTCACTATCATTTAGTTGTTTTCCAGATGAATTCTCCAGAATTTAATCGTAACTCCAGATTGATCCTGGGAGGAGGTCTGTGTGACTTCCACTCACTTCTCCACTATCAGGAAGTCCAGAGCTGTGATTCTTAAATTGAATTGTTCTATATCTAAGATCATCTCCCAATAATTTTTACTATATTTTGGAATTATTGTAAGTTTGTATTTCATGACACTGATAAAATCGATCCCCTCTTATAAGTGCTGCCCTTTCTTGTTTTCTTAGGAGAATCTAATGTTACAAATATACTTCACTTTTTTTTCAGCCTTTCTTAACCCTCTTCCTTTTACTCTTAGTTTGTATTCCTGTATAGCTTTAAAAAAAAAATTGAAACTACGTGTTGCTTTGCAATCAACAAAGACAAAAAATCTTCTTTTAATGCTAAAACAGTTTTTAGACAAGGAAAATTTATTATTTTCCTTGTTCTGTACTCTTGCCCTCCCTATGTTGATTACTGTGTCCTAGTTTTAGAAATGCATAATGTCCTCAGTTTGCTATAGCCGCTGATAGATTCTGCAGTAGGAAACTCCATCTGAACAAGTATTCCCTAAAATTAATGGATCCTAGAACTTTTCTCTCTAAGAAACATCTCACAGTACAAGTGTTTCATGAAATTATATTTGATACAAATTGTTAAAAATATTGTTTTATAGTCTGTAAACATTACGAGAAATCTGTAAACATTATGATAAATCTTTGCTATAATTATTTACTATTATTCATTTCCATTTTAAGACCAATTTATTATTGTTTTATATTTAGTTAGCAGTTTCCTTAACAAATTAAAAGAAATAGTGATGCAGGGTTTCCCAATGTTTTCTTCTTCTTATGCAAAAATAATATGTAGATTTTAAGTATATATCATAATTCTTTAAATGGGGAAGAAAATTATTTAATTAAGTTTTTATAGACACATTTTCAGATACCCACACAGAGAAACTGCAGAAGAAAACTGCAAAATTTATCACACATGTCATACTATCATAGATCACAGTTAGTGCTAAAAGTTGTCAAAACAACTAATTAGAGGAGGTGAACTCATGTTTTGGCCTAATTTTGTCATTGGAAGACTCTGTGGGGAACAAACATTGCAAAGTATCAAAGACTTATAATTGTGTATCAAAAAAATTAAATCCATCCACTTAAAAAATTCGCAAAGAACCTATATAGATACTTCTCCATAAAGAACATGCAGCTGGCCCATAGACATAGGAAAAAAATGCTCAACATCACTAATCATCAAAGAGAAACAAATTAAAACCACAATGAGATATCACCTCACACCTGCCAAAATGGATATGATTAATAAATCAATAAAAAATACGTGCTGGCGAGGATGTGGAGAAAAGGGAACCCTAGTGCACTGTGGGTGGGAATGCAGACTGATACAGTCACTATGGAAAATAGTTTGGGGTTTCCTCAAAAAATTGAAAATAGAACTGCCTTTTGACACAGTGATTCAACTTCTGCGCATGAACATATCTGAAGAACCTTGAAAAACCAATACAGAAAAAAATGTATATATGCATCCCAATGTTGAAAACAGTGTTGTTTACAATAGCTGAGATCTGGAAACAGCCTAAGTGCCCACCCATAGATGAGTGGATACAAAAGCTGAGGTACATTTACGCAGTGGAATACTATGCAGCAATAAAAAATAACCTTTTACCTTTTGTGACTGCAAGGATGGATTTGGAGGTTATTATGCTTAGTGAAACAAGCCCGTCATTGAAAAAAAATACCATATGATCCCACTTATATGTGGAATTTAATGAACAAAATAAACTAATAAATAGAATAAAAGCAGGAGCATAGATACATGGAACAGACTGACAGCTATCAGAAGAGAGAGGGGGATTGGATGAAAGAAGATGAAAGGATTAACAAAAGAACATATATGCATGACCCATGAACATGGACAATGGTACGGGGATTGCCTGAGGGTGGGGGTGGGAAAAGTGGAAAAAAGTGAAGACAACTGTAATAGCATAAACAAAAAATACAATAAAAATTATGCTCTATTATAGCTACATATAATGTAAAAGATATTTGTGCAAAAGTATGTAAAAAATGAAAATAAAGAAGGAACTATAAATAATCACCAAAGCCAGCCAATAAGGACAGGAAGCCTGTTCAACAAATGGTACTGGAACAATAAAATAAATGAATGGCCCACGCTACATACCAGATATAACCCAATGTAAAAGTTAGACAATAAAATTTTTAGAAAAAAACATGAGAATATTTTTATGATCTGGAGTTAGGCTGGGATTTTTATAGGGGACACAAGAAACAAAAACCATAAAATAATATTTGAACTGCCTCAAAGTAAAAACAATAAATTCTAGTTATCAAAAGATACTATTACTAAAACAAAAAAGAAAGTTGCCCATGGCATAAAATCATCTCTCTATCTCCCATCTTTCCAGAAAAATTCCAGCCATTGTTAATAATACGAGAACTGTTTGTGTGACATCGATTTAACCTGGCAGCCAAGGAGAGTGGACTAGAATGCACACTCATGAAAAATAGTGACTTCACTGTAGCAGTCCGTGGGGGCAGTAGATGCCTTCAAGTGAGCATGGGTACTGTGCGGTCATCACATTCAAAATGACTGAGCAAGTAGAGCAATGTATCCATGTCAAATTTTGTGTCGAGCTTCAACATTCTTCCACAGAATTATTTGGATGATCCAGAAGGCTTTTGGGGATGATGCAATGAGTGCAACACAAATAAAAGTGTGGCACAAACACTTCAAAGATGGTTGAGAACCTGTTGAAAGTGATCCACATTCTGGAAGGCCTGCAACAAGCGGAACACCTGAGAATGTTCAATGTATAAGGGCTGCAATCAACAAAGATTGGTGACTGACAGTTTGAGAACTAGAAACTGATCTGGGGATTTCAAAAACTACTGTGTCCAAAATTTTAACACAGGATCTTGACATGAAACATGTCATGGCTAAATTTGTTCCATGGCTTCTGCTACTAGAGCAGAAGGAACATCATGCTGCTGTTGCTAATGACCTGATTCAAACTGCCACCAATGAACCAGATTTCCTCAGGAAGGTTATAACCAGAGGTGAATCATTGGTCTACAGAATGAAGGCCCAGTTGTCTCAATGGAAGTTGCCTGGTTCTCCATGTTTGAATAAAGTGCAGCAAAGTCACAGTAATATGAAGACCATGTTAACTGTTTTTTTATTGGGAAAGTGTTGTTCATCGCAAGTCCATCCCTCTAGGCCAAACAATTAAAAAAGAGTATTACCTCAATGTTCTTCATTGGCTGAGAGATGCAATATAACAAAAACAGCTGCAGCTATGGGCAACTGGTAATTGGCAGCTTCATCACAACACACTCGCTCATGCATCACGTCTTGTGCAGATTTTTTGTGAAACATCAAGTCACCCAGGTGACTCAGCCCCCTTGAAACCCAGATTTGGCACCCTGTGACTTCTGGCTTTTCCTAAAACTAAAATCATCTTTGAAAGGGAAGAGATTTAAGACTGTCGATGGACTCAGGGCAGCTGTTGGTGATTCCAAAAAAGGATTATGCAGAGTATTTTGAATAGTGGAAGAGACACTGGGAGAACCATGTCATGTCTTAACGTGCCTACTTTGAAGGGGACTGTGGTGTCATTGTCCTAGGTACAATGTTTCTTTTATCTTATATCTTCAATAAATGTTCCTATTTTTCATATTACATGGCTGGATACTAAAGTAGACATCCTGGGACTTCACACAGTTCTACCTATTGCCATCAGCTGCCTTTTTGGCAATCATCAACTTGTTCTCTATTTATGTGTCTGTTTTTATTTTGTTTTGGTTATTCTTTTTTTTTTTTACATTCCACGTATAAGAGAAAGCATATGGTATTTGTCTTCCTCTTTGTGACTTATTTCTCTACAAATGACTACATTTGTACTTTTTTTCCTTGCTGAATAACATTCCATTGTATTTATATACCACATCTTCTTTATCCATTCTTCTATTGATAGACACCTGGCTTACCTCCATATCTTGGATATTATTAGTAATTCTGTAATGAACATAGGAAGCATATGTCTTTTAGAATTAGTGTTTTAATTTCTTTGGATAAATACCCAGAAGTGGAATTGCTAGATCATATGGCAGCTATATTTTTAATTTTTTCAGGAATCTCCATATTGTGTCCCAAGTAGCTGCATTAATTTACAATACCACCCACAGTATGTGAAGGTTTTCTTTTCTCCATAACCTTGGAATTGCTTGTTATTTGTTGATTTATTTATAACCATTCTGATAGGTATGAAGTGATAGTTCATTGTGGTTTTATTTTGCATTTCCCCGATGATTAGTGATGTTGAGTGTTTTTTAATATGCCTATTGGCCATTTATGTGTCCTTTTTTTGAGAAATGTCTATTTTGGTTCTCTGGTCACTTTTAAATTGGATTTTTTTTGGTGTTAAGTCATATGACTACTCATATATTTTGTATATTAACCCCTTATCAGATGTATCATTTGCTAATATCTTCCCCCATTCATTAAGTTGCATTTTTGTTTTGTTGCTATTTATTTACTGTGTTAAAATTTTTTAGTTTGATGTAGTCTTATTTGTTTATTTTTTCTTCTGTTACTTTTGCCCAAGGAGACATAGCCAAAAAGATATGGCTAAGAGAGATGTCAAAAAGTTTACTACTTATATTTTTTTTCTAGGAGTTTTATGGTTTCAGGTCTTAACATTTAATCCTTTAGTTAATTTTGATTTTATATTTCTATATAGTATAAGAAAGTGGTCCAATTTCACTTTTTCCATGAATCTGTCAAATTTTGCTCACACCACTTATTGAAGAGACTTTTACTCCATTGTACACCCTTGCATCTTTTGTCATAGATTGTGTAAGTGAGGATTTACTTATGGGCTCTTTATTCTATTCTATTGATGTATATATTTGTTTTTATGGCAGTGCCATAGTATTTTGATTATTGTTTCTTTATAGGATAATTTGATATCAGGGATCATGGTACCTGTCACTTTGTTCTTTCTCAAAATTTCTTTGGTTATTTAGGTTCTTTTGTGGTTTCACATAAATTTTAAGATTAGTTCTAATTCAAAGAAGAATGCCCATTGGTATTATAAATGATATTGTGTGAATCTTTATATTGCTTTTGGTAATAAGAACATTTTAATAATATTAATCCTTCTAATCTATGACCAAAATATGTTCATCCATTTATTTGTATCTTGTTGAGTTTCTTTCTTTAATGTTTTACAATTTTCAGAGTACAATTCTTTCACCTTGCTGGTTAAATTTATTCCTAGATATTTTATGTTATTTTATGGAATCATAAATGAGATTAGTTTTTTTATTTCTTTTTCTATTTGTTATTGGTGTATAGGGAAAAAGAGAATTTTTATTTCTAATAAGTTCTTAGGTGATACTGATATTTATGATCAGGGAACAGAGGGGTTTCACTGGATAATGGGTTTTCTCGGTAATGGCTGAAGAACTGAATTAACTTTCAAATTTATATTTAAAAGAATACATGAATATCAGAATATAGTGGAAGAACCTGCTAAGTCCTTCCCTTCAAATTATATCACTGATCTGACTACAGTTTGGATTCTTCAAGCCACTTAAGGCATATTCATAATGAATGTGTTTAGTCTTGGTCAGAATTTACTGCTTGCTTATCTACTTAACCTGAGAAGTAGCAGTCGTGAATTGTTATTAAGCTATGTTATTGATTTATTGGAAGGGGTGGGATGGTGTAGTAGATGTTATTACTGTGTCCAATTCTTTCTTCCATGAATGTTGTCATATAACTTACATTGTTGTATGGGATGGGGACATGGGAAAGCAAAATTTCACACCTCACCGAAACTTAGATGTATGAGTTGCCTTGGACAACAAAAAGTGAGTGGAAAGTAAAGTATTGAGAAGAAGATTTGAGAGTCTCCTGTAATTTCTCAACCGTTTTTCCTTCCTTTTCAAGAAGAATGGTATGTTACAAATAGTGGCTGCCTCTTTGGCCAGAATGCAAAAAAATATGTGCAGAAGAGCTGTAGATAATATGTTACCTGAACAAGAAATGAATATTTGTTATTATATGTCAGTGAGATTTTGGAGCTATTATTGTAGCAAAAATATGGAGAAATTTGTTGAACTACCTCCTACTTGATACTGGGTACTAGGCTAGACTGATTATGTACATATTTTAGTTTTACTCACTACAATAATTCTACTAGTTAGATATTCTTACTTAAATTATAGAGAAGAAAATAAGGTTTACAGAGCATTGACCACACTAATTGATATTTCTTTTAATTATATTATAGTGTGGTAATGCATAAAATGGTGAAAAGTAAATAAGATTATATCCAAAGAAAGTAAAACTTATTAAGAAATATTCTTACTCTTTCTAATCTCAATATTTTAATCAATGTACAGAGTTAATATACATTGATTCTAATGTATAGAAAACAGTAGAAACTTCTCTACCAAAATTAGCTTTTCCATTCAGAGTTAATTGTACATGTTTTAACCACTCAGTGTAAAAAAACTCTAATTAAAAAAATTACTCTTCAAAACTCTGAGTATAATTGAATTGTTTTTGTTTTTATAGTAAATAAACTAATATCAGAATGGCCTAAGGTGCTGATGTCTCAGGGTGAAAGATAGACTCCAATAAGGTGAATGAATAGGGAGATAATAGGGAGATAACATTAGCCTATTTAAGAAAAATTTAGTTGAGTAAATAAACAAGGTAACTTAACAGATCATTGAAAGATTAGATGCTAGTGATTCAGTCACTGAGGAATTCAAAGGAGGATGATAAAAGCCCTGGAATTCCAGGTTTGTGCATAAGAGGCCTATGTTTATGAAGAATCTAAGCTTAGCTATGTACAAGATAAGGTAATTTTCTATTAAGGTAGGAAAAATGCTTTATAAAGAAAGATTAGAGAATCCATTGTGATTTAGGGCTAGTTTTCTCATATTTTATTCATTCATTGTTTAAATAAGTGTTTATAATGCACCTTCTCTCTGCCAAATGTGCTAGGTGTGGGTTGTATGTATTGAATAGAAAATAAACTTGCTCTCACCAATTTCTTATATTCTGGTGGGGAAAACAAACAGAAGCAATCATCTTTTAGAAATCATAAATGTAATGAGAATGATAATATAAGACTGGATTGAGTGTGACTATTTACTGGTGGTGTAGTATTTGCATGAGGCTTAGGTGGGGTAGGCAAGAAAGCACTCTGAGAAGAACTAATGAGACCTGAATGAACTAATAAAATCAGCTAGGGAAAAGTTAGGAGGGAGACTGTTCCTGGGGTGGTACCAGCAAGGGAAAATGCCTTAAATCATTAACAAGATCTTCATGTTCTATATTGCAAAGGCCAATATGTACTATATGTTTCCTAGATTTAAAAGGACATAGAGATATAGAACTTATGTACAGCCTTTTGAATACAAGAATGTGTGTGTGTATTTCCATTGTTGGGATCCTTTTAAATAATTCACTTTATAAGAAAGCATGATGAATTTCTATTTTGATTCCTTTTAGTTTTATTTTTTAGCTTCTTGGGCATGTCTTAACTGTAACAACTATATTGTAACATATTAAATTATATATTATACAGTCAGAAAGAAAATGAGAGGGTACAATTATCTGGGAAGTTTCATATTCATAACATTCAAAAAATTTTTTTGAAAAATAATTTTTGTTATCTAAATTATCTGTACTGCTTTTGCTAATAACAGTTTCATAAGCTTTTATGAAATTTTACCCCCAAATATTCTATGGAGTGAAAGATTTTATCATTGGGTTATTCCCACCCATGTCCCTTCCAAAAAACATATCAAATAAAAGAAGATAAAATACATGTTAAATATCTGTATCAAACCAAATTAGAGTACCCAAAATAATAACTATTTAAATGGAATTAATAAGAATAGCATCTCTTTGAAAACAACTCCAACTTAGTTATAAGCAAATCACTATTGTTAGTCACAGTATTATTGATTTTATATAATGGTATGCAGTAAAAAATAGTCTCAAACTTTATTGAAGAAAATATAATTATGTTATTCACTCAAAGGGTTAGAAGTACAGAAAATGTGGTCCCATTTCAATTCATGCTGTTATGTGAATACTTCACTAGTGCCCATGCTGGGAACAGAAACGTTCAGGGAGACAAGATTGTACACACAGTTCTTTGTGTTTTTAAACTAGGTCCAATAACTAATGTTAACTACAGGGTCTGGCAGAAATAACAGCCCCTTTTCATTACAAAATCATAAGCATATAATTCTGTAACATAACAATATCACACTCAAGAACACCATATGATATTTTATATGAAATGTTCAAAATAAAACAATAAATTATTACACCCACATTATTAACCTACCAACCACACTCAAGCAGGCTTTACTTTTGCCAGACCCTGTATAAAGAGACAGCGATTATATATGAATAAAGATGAACATGTTAAGCTTCTCCAAACATTCAAAACAGTCTCTGTGTTAATTTTATACTCTCATATGAGGAGGTAAACTGAAGGAAATTCAAACTATAAAATGCTTCATCATTTATATTCATCATAGTTTAATTTTGGCATAATTTGACTGGTATCTAATGAAAACTGAGAGGAAAACCAACACAAAAAAAGCTATTTTTAAGTGACATATTTACTAATATACTATTAGAAAAGAAAATATATAGCATCCTAAGAATTAAGACTTTACTCACTGATAAGATTTTTTTCCCAATGTGGAACAGACCACATTTTGATATATTTTCTTCCATTTTATTCTTTTATGTAATATATTTTACAGTTTCACAATGTGTTTCCTTTTTAGCTTGTTGCTAATGTTAGCCAAGAGATTCCCAATGGCACTTCAGAATTAAACATTTAAATACAGAAATATAATTTGGGGTATCAAGGCTTTTGCGAATAATTTTCCTTTCAGAGAGGGAAGCTACTGACTAATTATCCAGTGGTAAGAATTTAATTAACCAGTGGCAAATCCACCTGCTCTTCTAATCAACAATCATATATCCAGTTAGTGGAAAAGTTATCTTACTTGATTATCATTTAATTTTATGGTTTATTTTCAAGCTGAGTGAATCAGACATTTGCATGACCTGTTGTTTAATGAAGGGCTACCAGAAGAACTAGCACATAAGAGTATCCATATTTGATTAGGTTATACTATAAATGATCAAACATTTATAGACGATAGACTTGTAAATATGTTACTGAAATTTCCCTGTTATTTTTTATAAAAAGAAATTATTTAAATATTAATTGGAACCTTTACCTTGCTTTCTTTGGAGATACTGAGTTCTAGTCCTAAGTTAATAGAGCATTTTTCAGTGCATTGAACTACTTAAATATAGCTTTAGCTTGTGCTCTGCAGAGGTGGGAAAGAGAAGCTTTTGCAGATAATTATTCCTCATTCTCACTGGGTAATAAACTGGTCATGACAATTTTTAATACTTCAGTGTGTTCCAGAATTTCTGAATTTTTCAGTCTTGATACAGCTATACCTTGCACTGGAAATATCATGTCATATTATTTGTTTGGATGCCAAAGATTTAGCCTACTGTTTTGATAATTTTTTCCTAGCTCATTCTATCATGTATGTTTTATTAAAGAATTTAATTAGAGTAATTTTATATGTGATATAATTAATCATATCCAACTTAATTCTGAAATTAATTCTTTACTAAGGCTATGGTTTGAATCTACTGAGTCTAGACAATTCCATGGGTACTAATTACAAATTTCTTTGTAATAGTCATGAAAAGTTTTGTGTGTTTTTACTAAAAATAACAATGATAAGATGCATCAAAAGTTGTTTAGAGCTAGTGTTGCTGAAGCTGAATTTTTGGTATACATTGACATATTCAATGACTGATACTTGATATTTTCAAATAAAATAATTTAAAAACACTTCAATGCATGTTGTATATACACATTAAGATGCATATATATGCATGTGTATGTGTGTGTGTGTACACACATTGGCTTTGACATCAAATCAATGATGTGGGAAGCAAAGTCAAAATGAATGGAATGATAATTTTAAGACATCAATTATTGTTATATTGGCTGCATCATACAGGAAAAAATAGTCCTGTTACTATATGCCAAGTACCTCCTCTAACCTTAATTTACATTGATATCCAAGGTTTGGCTATAGAGAAATACATTTCCGAGGGAATTGGTAACGTACTTAGTACACTTTCCCATTTTTCTACACTGCTAGCACTCAAATTAATTTGACATCCTTTAGCAGCTCATGACTGAATTGATTTTGTGAAGGAAGATATAGCTCTATAACAAAAACATACCCTCATTTTCTTGTTTCCCTATTTAGTTTTTACTGAACAAAAACTCATTGAAATATAATAAAGCTCCTTTAAAAAAGAATATTACTAGTAGACCACAAAATATATTACCAAATATTAATGTAAGGCTGGAAGTAAGGGTCTGAAGTGAAAAATATATAGAAAACAGATTTCTGGCTGAAATATAAAATTTCAGAATGTTTTCAGAGTTTCTGGTGAAAATATACTGCTCATTTTTGGAAGTTCAAATCTACTTCAAAGAATGTCAATGGCATTATTTTATAGAATGTTTGGTAAGAATGAAATATAATTGAATGCCATATAAAAGCAAAAGCATCATATTTGCAATTGCTACATAGTGTGTATATTACAAGTTATGGCTGCCCTTAGGAATATAATTTGGAGTACAAAGAGAAGAGAATGCTATTATATCTTAGTGTAATTTAAGGATTAAATGAACTAGCACATTGTTTGGCATGTGTCTGGCTTTCAATATATATTTATTTTCTTAACAACATATTTTTATAATAATGGCCATTTTTATAATAATTATTATGAAATATAAAATATGATAGGAATAAAAACCTTTCAAAGTAATATCTTTTGGAGTTAAAATAATTTTTTCTTTCAATAATGAAGATAATATTGTATGTTTTACTTAACTGTTTGCATTTATTAATCATTGAAAACATTTAAAGAAAATCTAACCAACTAGGAAAAAAAGGGAAGGGAAATGAACACAGTGTTAGATTCAAGTAGATGATCTGGTTCACAGGATAGGTTTTCTTCTCCTAGGGCCTAGCCCCTGCCTGCCATCTGAGAATCCACCACTAGAAGCTCACATCTAAAGATCACCTCTTCATTCCTGAAGTCAAAACTCAAACTAGCTGTTTACATTTGAAAGATAATTTTATAACTATTCTCTATTAAACACTTTATTTAGAAATAAAAAATAAACATTTAAAAAATTCAGATATAAGTTTTCTATACTATATTTTCAACTCATGGCCAATGTTTTCCTACAACAAAATTTTCTTTTGTTCTGAGATTAATAAGATAAAATAGCTGAATATTGATCATTGAGGCTGCTGATGAATGTTTTACAAGAGGAAAGAATACACATATTTTATTGTCACTGGCAGTTGTGTGAGTTGTCTTCAAATTATTTCACCTTAAATATAATCAATTATCTAAAGTTACAGTTTACAGACTTGGTGAAATTGCTATCCTTTCAAATATATTTAAAATGGAATTAAATATTTACTTTTAATATTTATTCTAAAACAAAATATTTTATTACATTGAATAGATGCAAGATTTAAATTGTGTTCTTAGGTATAAGGTGAGCTTTTTCCCCTGGCTTTTTATTTTAAAATTTAAGTATGCCTTTGTTCTTCTGCATTTTAGGCACAATCTATGTGTTCTAATTACAAGATATTGGATTCTTAGTCTTTCACAGCATTTTGTTTTTGTTTCTGAAATATTCTGTGGTTGCAACCTCTCCAAAATGCATTAATGTAATTTTATTTAAGTTTCAGATTATACAATTATCAGAATGGCACTAAGTAGACAACATATGAAGAAATTAGTCATTCATCCATTTCCCATCTTTGTTTTCTTTCTCAATTGAAGGGTTCAATAAATTACTTCAGCTCATAATAACTATGGAGGTTAAATACTATTTTTATTCATTCAGCTGGGGTTTAAATACAGCATGTAGACCCATCATTCTGTCATGGGCAGAAGCTCTGGAAATTCTTGATAGTTTATAATTTTCTTCGCCCATATTCACAAGTGAAAATGATTATATTTAAAAGCAGGAACTTTACACACTAATTTTTGAATCAACTTTCAAAAATGCAGCAACCCATGAAAATCAGTTGCATTCTATTGCTTTTGAGAGAGCACATATCTTAGAGAACAAAGTATTCAGAATTTGAGGATTAAATTTATTACTTGTCATAATATAAAGAATGAAATATATGAAATCTATTTGTGTAACATTTTTTATTTACCTATATGTAAATGTTTTAAGATTAAAGTTGAGTCAAAAAGTTGGGCATCTGTTTGGTAGAAAACATCATTTCACATGAGAAGAAGTACATATACAAGATCTGGCCCACTTAATCTAATTTATATTGTTGCACTAAGCCTGTTCATTGTTTAACCCCTACCCTATTAAATATTTTTTCATAGAATTTTTTACTATCTGAAATAATATATTTTTGTGTTTATTTCTAGAAGTCTATTTCACCCATTAGAGTAGAAATTACAGAACAATGCACACTTTTCTTATTTACCTCTGTAATCTTTAGTCCTAGACTAGTTCATGGCACATCAAGGACAATGCTGTCCCAATAAATAGCTGATGACTGACTGACTGACTGAATCAATGAAAAATCCCTTACTTTGTATCTTCATTGATTTGATAGGAGTGTACATTTTGCTACCAAGAACATTTCATACACAGCATCTATGACTAAAAGTTTTGAATCATCACTGCAGGACTTCACCATGGGTCTTCATGTCATTCAATATATTTTTCTTATGCCTGTTTTCTGCATGTAATTATATATAATCATTAGGAGCTCAATGATTAGTATATGGATATGTCTAGGTATCTGGGGGTGTCACATAATGGTTGTTGAATAAATGCTTTAGTTCAAAAATAACCTGATTATTCATGAATAAGGTAACACCCTCTCTTCTGTGTGTATGTGTGTGCATGTGTGTGAGTATACTCACATACACATATATATATACAAGATTATAAATTCATAAAAAAGAATATATTTTTAAATTTCCTTTGTATATTTTTCTTTATTTCATATTTGTATATAAGAAAAGAATTAAAATAGATGCTTTCACCACCTCCTTCAATGTTATTAAGGTTTTTATTCTTGATTCTGCACAGAACTTCTACATAACTGTATGTGTATTTCTTCATTCCATTACCATGTTATTAAAGTCCAAGTTTTCATTTTCTCACACATGATTTTTAGTTATCAATTAAAATGAGCTTTAATTCCCCCATATTCTTGGTACAGGGTAATGGGGACCCTTCAATAGCCAGTTACTTGATCTCTTCAGGCTCTGATTTCTCACCTGAAAATCAGTGAAAGTAATGTCTACTGTGGCAGGTAGGGCTGATTCCATGGGCTGGCAGCCTGTGCAGTTGCCCATTTCCACACACTCAGAATGATATGCTTGGTTTAAGAGTACACTGTGTCAGCCTTGAAATTCTTAATATTGCTTTTTAAAAAAATTTTGAAATCATGTTTATTCTATTACAGTTGTCTCAATTTTTCCCAATTGCCCCCCTCCACCCATCCAACCCCCAGCCCCTGCTCCCACAGTCAATTCCCACTCTATTGTCCATGTCCATGGGTCATTAATACATGTTCTTTGTCTAGTCCCTTCCCCTTCTTTCCACCATTGTCCTCTTCCCCCATCACCTTTGTCCACTTTCAGTCTGCTCCAAGTTTCCATGCGCATGGTTTATTTTGCTCATTAGTTTATTTTGTTGAATAGATTCCACTTACAGGTGAGATCATATGGTATTTTTCTTTCACCAGCTGGCTTATTTCACTTAGCATAATATTCTCTATTTCCATCCATTTTGTCACAAAAGATAAAAGTTCCTTCTTTCTTTTTCTTTTAAGTGAAGATTGATTTTATTTATTTTTATGTCAAAATCCATTATAAAACATTAAAAAATTTAAATACATTATAAAGTATCAGCAATTCAAACAACATGACACCAACACAGAAATAATCAAGTAGATCAATGAAATATAATGAGCATCCTAGAAACAAACATATGTATCTGTCTAACCATGTAATATGTGATTAAGTTGATATTTCAGACCAACGGGGAAAATAAGGCTTATTCAACAAATAACGTGCATAGACCACTATTACTTGAGATAAAACAGATATAAAGCCCTATTTCACACACTATACAAGAAATATTCAGGTGAATTAAAAATCAATATGTAAAATCTAAGGAGTTTTAGGAGAAAATACAAATATTTTTCTTACCCTGAAGGAAATTATTCAAACCTAGAAGCTATTAAATAAAATATAGAATATATGACTATATTAAACATTCAAGACTATATAGTAGTATATATGTAAAAAAAGTTAAAGGACAAGTAATAGAATGGAAAAGTATTTGTCACACATAAAAAAGGGTTAAGAGTTTTTTAGGGTATTTTTAGGGAAAAAATTCTATAAACATTTAATCAAAAAATGGATAAAAGTAACAAAAAGTAATTTAAAGCTTTTAAAAAATAATAGGAATAGACAAGAAGTATACAAAAACAAAAACAGGTTTAGTTTAAAAAATAATAAAGTAACAATTAAAATAACATTGTCACAATCATATTAATAAGTATTAAAAATTTTGGTAATATCAAGTAATGATGACTGTGAAAGGAATTGGGTATTCACAGACTTTTTTTCTTCATCTTAAAGCAGTCCTTTTAACATATTTTGCAATGTTGGTTTGGTGGAGGTGTCTTCTTTTGGTGTTCTTTTGTCTGGGAAACTCCTTATTTCACCTTCCATTTTAATTGAGAACCTTGCTAAATAGAGCACTCTTTGCTGAAGGCCTTTGCTTTTCATTACTTGCCATCCCCTTCTTGCCATCCTCTTCTGGCTTGTAGTGTTTCTGTTGAAAAGTTAGCAGCTAGCCATATCAGAGCTTCCTTATATGTTACTACCTCTTTCTCCCTCGCTACCCTTAGGATTGTCTGTTTGTATTTGATATTTGCCATTTTAATGATGATGTGTCTTGGAGTGGGCCTGAATGGGATCCTCTGTGCTTCCTGGACTTGCACAATTCTCTCCTCCAATTAGGGAAGTTTTCCATTATTACTTTTTGAAACAGGTTCTCTATCTCTTCCTCCTCCTCTTCTTCTTCTGGTATGCCTATTATATGGATATTATTATGTTTCAGGTCGTCCTGCATTCCCCTAAATGCCTCTTCATTCTCTTTGAGCCTTTTTTTTAATTTTCTTACTCTTTCTGGAGGCTTTTTTCTACCTTGTCCTCCAGATCCCTCATTTGATCCTCGGCTTCATCTAGCCTGCTTTCGATTCCTTGTACTGTGTTCTTCAATTCAGAAATGGTATTCTTCCTTTCCTCTTGTCTCTTATTGATAGTTTCTATGTCCTTTTTCATGTTGATATACTTTGCAGTAAGTTCCTCATAGTTTCCCTTTAGTTTTTTGTAATTCTTTCTGTGCTCACTGAGCCTCCTTAAAACTGTCTTTTGGAACTCAATATCTGATAGTTTACTTGCCTCTATTTCATTTATTTCTCTTTCTAATGATTCCTCCTTTCCCTTCAACCTGGGGGGAGGGGTTCTTTGTCTTCCCACTTTTTGTGAGGCTCTTTTCTTTTGCCTCTGCTTCTTAAATTGATCTGTCTTGATTTCCTGACTTTATGGTATGAACTTCTATGGTAGAAGATCTCTGTTTTTCCTTCTGGATCTGCCTCTGATGATCAGATGTTGACCCTGTATGACTTTTGGCAATCTGTTCAAGACTTCCAGGAATTTACTGTCTGTGGCTGTTTCCTTCAGCTGTTAATCTAGTCACTGTGCACTCAACAGGCTGGCTTAGTCATCTCAGAGAGAGACAAAATCCCTCCTGGGGGCAGGGTTATTGGGTCCTCTCATGCTGCTGCCGCACAGGGGAGTGGTCTGCTTGAGCAAGATGGCGGCTTCCATGAGGGGAGGAGTCAGCACTGGCATACCGCCAACTACTCTCTTAGTTATCTCTCCAAGGACTCCTCCCCCAGTCTCTCTCCAGGTGATTCCTGCCCACTCTGCCCCCACATTTGCCAGAGACCAGGTTAAGTGTCTGCAAGTAAAAATTTATGCATTGGCCTTTTAAAAGGTTCTTAGTGTCTCCAGGCGCCTGTCTCTGGCAGAGTCCCACCCTTCTGCCTTTTGCAGCTGGCTGTTATCTGTGTATGTTTTGGGCTCTAGTGCTGTGGCCCCGAAATCCCGGCTTCTGGTTTAGATGCTCCTCTTCTCAGGGCCATTCAACTAGCCATTTCAATATCCTTTTGGTGTTGCCATCCATGGGTGCCTTGCCTGCCTTCTGGAGTCTCTACCACACTCCTTTCCAGTTAGGTTGTAGTAAAGCTTTGTCTGCTGCCTGCCTGAGGTAATAACACTCCTCTCTCACTATTTTTCAGTTGTTTGTTCCAGGTGGTTTCTCAACAATTTATTTGTAATTCCAGATTTGTCCTGGGAGGAGGTCAGTGTGACTTCTACTCACTCTTCTGCCGTCTTGATTCTCCAAAATTCTTAATATTCTTTTAATAACAGACATTACATTTTTATTTTGTACTAGGGCTGGCAGATTATGCATCCTGTCCCTTAGGCAGGATATTGTGATAAATAATATTACAAAATATTTAGAGTAGTTCTTCATTAACAATAAATTCTCTCTTCTCACTCATTTTATTCTATCTTTCTTAAAATATATAGATTTGTATATTTCTACAGAATATTTAATAATTCAATGACCAATAATTAGGTAAAGAAATAAGTAGCAATGTATTTAAATATTTATTTCACTTTGGTACTTAGATTTTTGCAAAGGGCCAGTTTTTTACTAGTGTATATAGTTAAAGAAATCGTAGAGAAAAAATATTCAATTTTCTTTCTTAGATGAATGACTAGTCTTAACCTTTTCCATTGGGAGATTTCTTTCTGTTTTCTATATCTATTACTATATTTAACATACTGTATATTATATATTATACAGAATTATATAATTATGCATTATAATATATATATTAAAAAGACTACATAGAAAATAATGGCTAATATAAGAAGATACTACAAAAAATAACCGAGTCTCTATTTTCCATGTTAAAATAATTGATAAGTTAAAATAAAATGGAAAGGAATACCTATTTATAAAATACTTATTTAGTTTATAATTAAGCAAAACGACAAAATTTTTAGACACACAAATTAAGTGATAAATAAATTTATATAAAGAAATAAAATAAAAACTTTAAAGTGTATGTTAGTGTGTGATGAATAAAACAGAATAAACAAATATAAGAAAAATAGATTCAAATGGAGAAATACAACATTTTAATCATATAAGTAACTCAAATGCTGTAAAAAATTGCAGAGAGTTTTGCTCTTGTAGTGTGAGGAAAGCCAATGTAGACAAGGAGCCCCCAAAATTCCAAGGTTTCACACAGCCTACAGAAGAGCTATGAGTCTGGATCTAAAGTTGTCTCAGGGGCTTTGGACTTGGTTGGACACTTATGCCCTTGGGATCCGGTCATGGGTCCTAGGTAGCTTCACTTCTCCCTGTGAGTGGTGTGGGGTTTGGAGTC
The DNA here is from genome assembly GCF_021234165.1 of Pteronotus mesoamericanus. Lineage (NCBI taxonomy): Eukaryota > Metazoa > Chordata > Mammalia > Chiroptera > Mormoopidae > Pteronotus > Pteronotus mesoamericanus. The sequence continues at coordinate 4,060,132 of NW_026555109.1, forward strand.
TGGGTGGCCCTCAGGCTCTCACCCTGGGATTATGTGTTCATCATGCCTTGTGATTTTTCAGTGAGAAGTACTGTAACTTCTCAATAAATACCAAGTTCTTTCTCCTCTTCCTAGGGTTGTAACCCAGTGATACTTCAGATTGGTCCACACACTGTTAGCTCCATTTCAAAACTATGATCAATATCTAGATTTCTGGAAACTCTTGAAAAAGTAGAAGATCAGGCACCATAGGTCCAGATCCCTGATTGGCTATGTCATCTCAACTGAATATGACTGTATGAAAGGTCACACACCTCCCCCATTGGCTTTAATACTCCTTATTACTTTTATACCTGAACTTCATGGCAGCTGCCAGATGTCTTCATACTTGTTTAGTAGAGTTAAAAGGAGAATAAAATATTTTCTTTGTGCTGTCACTCAAATTATGGGCTTGGTAACTGTAGACATTTGAGTTAATTCTTTCCCCACCAGAGTGCAAAACAGTATAGTTTTATGTGTAAACTAGAGGGAAATGGCTAAATTTAATTCTCTCCCTTTTCCTGTGTTTGGAAACTGAATATTTACGGAGAGTATGAGAAGGAGGTGAAATATTAGAAGTAGGGTCTTATATTTACTACAGTTAATATCTATATATAGGTATATAATAATACAGTTAATATCTATATATAGGTATATAGATAGATAGATATATAGATGATAGATAGATAGATAGATAGATAGATAGATGATGATGATAGATAGATTGATAGATAGATAGATACTGGTAGCATCAAAGGTAGGATATCCTTAGATTCTAACAGCTCTGCACCCAGAATGAGACTGCATCAGAAAAAGTACAATTCACCAAACTCACATCAAAAAAATATTTTAAACAAAATCTGCCAGAGAAAAGATTCAAATTTCTCTTTTATGGATTCAACAATTACTTAGAAGTCATAGTCACCTTTGTATGTAAATTGGTAGTGGTTGGTAAACACAGCCTACTAGTTTATAAAAGTTTCAGTTACTGTTATCTTCTGGATATCTTTCTGATTTTAACACCAATTTATTCTATAGATGTTTTTTCCTTTTCTGAATTAACTGTGGCTCTGATTTTCTGTTTAATAAAAACCAGTAATTCCTTTTCACATGAATACTAAGTATTTACTCATTTATATAAATATGCAATTGACAAAGTACTTGAAGGAACCCTTTGGGTGATGTGAAATACTGATGAAAATATTAGACTGTATAAGTTATAAGGATTTCTAAATCATACAGTACATTAAGAACTAGATACTGGGAAAGACTATTTAGTCAGTTGCACAGAGAAGGCTATTAGGTAGAATAAAAATGTAATCAAAGTAGAGAGGGAGTAGGAAAAAACAGATGAGTGAGTACTTAGAGAATTACACCAGTCAGGAATAACTTTTGTTTCTTATTAACAGATACTCCTCCTCCAAATACAATAGTGGCTTAAACAAGTTTTGCAGGAGGTCTCATTTTAAAGATATCTGAGTGTAGGAAGTGTATCCAGTATGACACTATCCAGTGTGGTGACTCTATAATGTCATCAGGGGCCCAGGCTTGCTTTAGTTTTTAGGATGGGACTACCTTTGCCCTTATACTTTGAAGATATCTGTTTAGATTCCAGACATCACACCTTGTCTCAGAAGGATGAGAGTGAAATGACAAGAGCAAAAAAATTGCTTGCCTACTTAACTTCTTTAAAGGCACCTTCTCAAGGGCCTAACCAGTGAGTTCTGCTTATATCTCATTCTATTTCATTGACTTATATATGTTTAGCAAGATATAAGCCATACCTAGCAACAAGTGAGCTTTAGAATAGAGCTTTTCATTTAGGCATGTTGAAAACGTGAATAAAATAAATTTGTCAGTGAGAAATTAGATACCATTATATTGTATAGACCACTAGCATGTGTCACATTTCTCACATTCAGGAAACTTAATTCAAGTATTATAATATCTTGCTGCATAGTTGACAGTCTTTGCAAGAAACTTACCTGGTTTGAACCTAGCAATAGCGATGTGATAGAGTCAGAGTCTGGACAGAGGCCCTTAGAGAAGGAGGTGAGAAGCTCAGGAATGGGTTATAGTATGACTACTTCAAGATTTAGACCCCCGGACTGCCTCATGCAGGGGGTACACATGATCTTTTCTGACATGCGTATAAGGACACTGAATTTGAGAAAGTATAAGTGAAACTTTAATTTTATATCTTTTATTTGTTGGAACACTTGCTTCTCATTTTTTTGAAAATTAAGTAGGAGGAAAGCCTGATATTTAGCTTTTGATGTGAGAGGTTTTTCTTTTTCTCCTACTGAACATCTCTTCCGACTGACTCCAGAAGCAGTCTCTAATTTTGCTGCAAGAGCAATATAATACTGTTCTCTGCCTAATGAAGAAAGTAGCTAATAATGATTAATGCTAATGAGTGTGCACTCAGTAGGAGGAACAGAACTGTGGGATATTGTCTTCAACTGTCCATTAGATTGATGTGTTTCCATTGGCTTTAACCTTCCATTTTCTTTTATCCACAATAGTGTGAACTCTAAGCACTGTATTGAGAATAATGTGTCTTTTCTTGTAAGTCACCAATTTAGAATATACTTTACCATGGCACTGAGTTTCTTAGTGAACAAAGCACAATTATGGTAATTGGTATAGTTATTTTTGATAGTTAGAGTTCAGTAGAAAAAACTTATCATTCTTGGTATGAAAAAGCCTAAATATTATGTGAAAAATACAAATTACACAAAAAGAATGGTAGAAGGATTTAAATAATTTACTCAAAGGAAAAAAACTAATTTAAAATGTATGCATAAAAGTTATTTTTCATTTGAAGCGTAAACTTTTTAACATATAAATTGGAAGGATGTTTTATGATAGTGTTGATAAGTTATGAAAAACATGCTTTGGCTTAAAGTTTCTTAGAGCAATTTGCCATTGTGAATTAAAGAGTGTTAAAAATCTATACCCATTGACATAAAAGCTTGATTTCAAAGAATTTACCCAAGCAAATTCCCTAAAATGTAAAGATTTATATGTATAAAATTAGTTTTTGCAATTTTATTTCAATAGTGGAAAAAAAGGAAAACTACGTATATGTCTAATAGTACTAATTAAATGGAATAGAATGCAGAATCACACTTAACAAAGTTTTCTAAGGATAATTGAAAAACATGCGCAATGATCATAATATAAAAGATACATCCTTAAGTTTTATAACATTTTATCATATATATAATGTTTCAGAAAGAACAGAAACAAATAGGCCAAAAATTTGAAGGTGATAAACTCTGGGTCTATAAACTACTTTTTTCTATTTTCCAAATTTATATTTATTCAAACGTTAAAGTGTGATTAAATGTCCTGGTTAACATGATATTTATTATTCACTGATCTATTTGAAGTCAATTTCTAGGACAATGATAGCAAAAATGCCACATGATTCTGAGAATACTTTTTATATGTCTATTTGCTAAAATTAAATAAATCAATTAACAGCAAATGATTCAGTAATAATATGAATAGTTACAAAATTAATATTTTCCATTTTCAAAATGCTCTGTGATGACAAAACATTTGCCTATTATTTGTAATAAAATATAAGATTTTTAGTGGCAAAAGTTTACTATAAACACATTTAAAAAATTAACATGTGGTTCTATTTCTCATAATGAATCAATTTTAATAGACCAATGCTATGGCCAAAGAAAAGATAAGCTGGAAAAATACCCCTAAAAAATCTATTTGAAGGAACTGCAATGCTGTTGAGACAGCCAGGGCTTGAGAAGCCAAGATCTCAAAGAGAAGAGAAGCTAATTTAGGTGTGAACCTGGTATCCGGTGCAATGATTTCCCCACACATGATTTGCTGATTTTTATTTTATGCAGAGAAAGAGGATGAGAAGCCAGCAGAGGACTTAGAGATAAGCAGAGAAGATAATAAAATTGTCTGGAATCTTAAAAGGATGATGACAAAATACATAATAAGGTTGAAGCTACCAAAACTGCCAGGACTTGAGAGGTCATAATCTTAAAAATAAGGAACATGCGGAAAAGTGAGCCAATATTTCACCCTAATTTTCTCTCTAAGGCTTTTGCCAATTCACAAACACTGAAAGATTAGAGACTAAGACTTCTAGAAGACAGTGACTAACCAGCTGATTAGAACTTCAGGGACTCGTGGTGCTTGGGAGACAAACATTGAATCTCTAGGCCCACTAAGAGCATGGATCCCATGTTTTCACAGAAGCCTGGAGAAGTGTTGTTGAATCAGAGAGAGAAGAACTAACATGGATTGCAACCTATTTAGAGTCAGCTCAGTCCCTAATTGGATGGGGGAGATCTATCTTTAATGTTGATGCCTACTAGAGAATAAGAAAAATTATCTCAGGGCAAATATTACACCATTCAGAGCCTCTTCAATTCTTACATTCAGTAAAAATGTTCAAAAAGACAAAACGAAGGAAATAACAACAACCAACTAGGACCATCTGAAAATGAAGACAGTAGAAACATACAGATGATGCTGGAATATCAGATATATGAGATCAAGTTTAAGAAAAGTGATGGCAAGCTGTAGAATTTCAACATATATTTCTAATCAATATAAGAATACTAATGTGAATTAAAGTTATTAATACTGAGAGCTCAGATGGTGGATTTAACAGCAGGCTGGGCATTAAAAGACAGAATTAGTCAAAATGAATGAAAAACATATTTAGTATTTTAAATTAAAAACTTTAAAGCTTTAACCCCTGAGATTGCAAACATGACAAGGATTCACTGTATTTATCATTGATTTGGTGAACCTAGTTAGTACATAAAGGCAAGACAATTATAAAAGATATAATAATGAAAAAAATAAATAAAACTATCAATATTAAACTATGACATGGATATGTCAATATATATCCAAAAGAATCTCAGGGAGTGAAACCATTGAAATTATTAAAAGAATCTGCAAAGTTTCTAGAAAACAAGATTATAAGAAAAAGTCATTTGTATAATTTTATCCTGGCAACAATGCTAGACACAAAAGATTATATTCTGTATGATTCCATTTTCATAAATTTCAAAAACTGGTCAATAATATTAGAAGCTACACTAATGGTTGTGTTTGGAGCTCACACGTAGGGCAGAAGAGGACTATCTGAAGGTTTAGGTAATCTTATATTTCTTCATTTGAGTGTTACATAGGTCTGTTCAATTTATGAAAATTCATCAAATCATACACTCATGGTTTATGTACTTTTCTGTGTATGTTACAATGACTTTAACATATTACAAATATGAGACACCTATGCAAGATTTTAAAGATTGAAATAAGAGCCATAATTAAAATTCTGATTAACATATTTTCCTCTTCATGAAGAGGAATATGCATATGAATCAAGGAAAAGATCATTTGAGTTTTAGAATCTTGTTGGCTTTTGAACATCTGCTCACTTTTGTTATTGACAGGTTTTTAATATTTATTGAAAGTCAAATTTGAAAACACATCTCTTTCTCTGATTTATATTTTTATGGTGAACTCTGAAATGAGACAAATGTGAGCCAAGAAATCATTCAAAACACAAGGGATGTGTTCTCATATTATTTATGGGAAACCAGTACACAATAAATTCCTGAAATCAGCAACTTGTATGGCTGGCTTGTTAATGTAAAAATATATATTAAATATTTACTTTTCCACTTGTGTGTTTTAACCTTTCTTATTTAGAATAAAGGAGGGTTCTAAAATAAATAACTGGAAAAAATGGAAGCATGAAGAACCTTGTTATTGTAATAACTGCATGGTGACAGATGATTACTAGACTTAGTGTGGCAATGACATTGTAAGTGATATAAATGTCAAATCACTATATTGTACATTTAAAACTAATATTGTACACCAACTATACTTAAATTAAGTCAAATAAATTCATAAAAGTGAAGAATTAGATTTTAAAATATCTAAGATATTGGCCCTATGGGTAATATTTCTTATGGAAATTTTACACTTGTTTAGATATTCTTCTTTCAGGTAAATGAAGAAATATCTAATTCTCTACACACCTCTGTTATAACCTTACCACAGATCATCACCTCAGTGTATTACTCTAAGAACCCATTACCTGGTTCCTCTATTACTTGTCTTGTGCATTTTGATTTGTTTTCTCCACACGGATGTCAGGTTAGTCTTGTCAAAATCCAAACTGACTTTCTAATCTTTTAGCTTAAAGTGTATTAAGCCTTTAGGAAAAACCTAGACCCCTTTTCTCTCCCACACCCACTTAGGCTAATTTTAGAACTCACTGCAGGTGTCACCTTTTGCAAGAAGCTGCCCAGGCCTCTGTGTTCTCTGACTGCTTTTATCACATTCTTATAATACTGTGTTGTAATATTTAGACTTCTTTGTCTGCTCTGTCTAATAAAGTGTAAGATGCCTGAATAGTACTGAGGATAAGAATGAGAGGAAGAGAGAAACTGAGAGACACTGTTACCTGTTTTCTTAAAAATTAATGGCTCTCTAGGGTTCAGCTATTGGATTCCAGTTTTCTCATCAGATCTTCAATGCCCAAAAGATTTTTGGTTAAGATGAACAGAACTGATACATATGGTGGTTTTATATTTTTTCAGTTATATTGTATACTAATAGCATCAGAAGATGTGTCTTACTTTCTTTTATGAAGAAACAATAGGTTAGTGTGTTTTTCAAATAAACTGGCTTGCAAATGTGTTTGTAAGAAAATTATATAAAGATTTTTTTCCCTTATACCTGATAGTAGATTCTTGGATTTTTGCATGAGACATTTCTTTAGTATCTCTCCTTGTATTTAAGGTAACTTAAATATCATTACCCTTAATTCATTTTGAAAAGCAGGAAAACATGGGCAATAAAATTTCAGATATTCCACGTACCAGTATTTTTGCCAATATATCTCTTAGGGCAAAGGAAATAAAGGAAAAATAAACAAATGAGACTACATCAAATTAAAAACTTCTACACAGCTATAGAAACCATCATCAAAATGAAAAGGGAGCCAACCATATGGGAGAACGTATTTGTCAATGCTATATCGGACAAAGGTTTAATCTACAAAATATATAAAGAACCCATATGGCCCAATACCAGGAAGACAAACAATCCAATTAAAAAATGGGCAAAGGACTGAATAGACACTTTCCAAGGAGGACATATAAATGGGGCACAGACATATGAAAAGATGCTCAACATCACTAGCCATGAGAGAGATGCAGATTAAAATCACAATGAGATATCACCTCACACCTACCAAAATGGCTATCATTAATAAATCAACAAACAACAAGTGCTGGCGAGGATGTGAAGAAAAGGAAACCCTAGTGCACTGTTGGTGGAAAGGAAGACTGGTGCAGCCACTATGGAAAACAGCATGAAATTTCCTCAAAAAGTTAAAAAATTGAACCACCTTTTGAAAGAGCAATTCCATTGCTGGGATTATACACTAAGAATCCTGAAACAGCAATTCAAAAGAACTTATGCACCCCTATATTGACAGTAGCATTATTTAGAATAGCCAAGTGCTAGAAACAGCCCAAGTGCCCATCAGTAGATGAGTGGATCAAAAAACTGTGTTACCTTTACTCAATGGAATACTATGCAGCAGAAATAAAGAAGGCACTCCTATTTTTTTTTTCAACAGCAAGGATGGAACTGGAGGATATTATGCTAAGTGAAATAAGCCATCCAATGAAAGACAAATATAGTATGACCTCACTTATAAGGGGAATCTAACAAACAAAATAAACTGAGGAAATTAGACCAGAGGCATGGAAACATGGAACAGACTGACAGCAGCCAGAGGGATGGGGGAAGGGACTAGTCGAAGAACATGTATGAATGACCCATGGACATGGACAACAATGTGGGGATTGACTGTGGGAGCAGGGGGTGGGCTGGGAGGAGGAGCGCAAGGGGGGAAAAATTGGAACAACCATAATAGAACAATAAAAAAGAAATACATTTTATGCTAAGTGATATTAATTATTGTTGGCATTTGTCCAAAATAAAGAATTACTAAAACCTAGTGATTTAAAATATGTGTTTTTGACTAAGCCAGATATTGGATCAAATCCTCATTCCACCATTTACTGACTATATCACTTTGAGTAAGATACCTTAAGCCTATCAGACTCTGTGCCTCCTTTGCAAAACTGAGATAAAATCAGGAGTTTCTTCCAAGGAGTCACAGTAGAGATGAAATCAGACAATGAACAAGGAGTAGCTATTATAATGCCAGGAAACTGACTGAATGATCACAGTCACACAACTGCAGCAAGTAGTTTTGAGCCTGAGTCTGGAATTTCAGCCTGAATTTGTCGAAAACACAAATTCATTGTCCACTGAGGAGGTCTCAGTGGCTCTCAACTCTCCTACAAGTGCTTTCTTACTATTATTCAAATAAATAAACTTCTAGATGGGAAAAAGTAGAAGTGTTCCACTCAGAAACGCATAGAATGCATGAGAGGGAAATGGATACATCAAAATTACCACTTTGGTTGATGGCATAGAATAGATGTTTGCTTTATATTATCTATTTTCTTATGTGAGAAGAATGGACATATTGCAAAAAACAGTAATTAGACATGCATATTTAAATATAGCAAAAAGCAAGGTGGTAGACAAGATACATTTTGTCAAATTAATTCACTAATAATTTATCCTCAGAAAATGCAAACCCTTGTGATAATTCTCTTCCTATTCCTGCACATGAAATTAAAGAAGTGGTGTTGCAAGGAAACCAAAGAACTGGAATTGAGAGCAATCTGGTATATAAAAAAGAAGCATTGTAAATTTAAGTTCCTCTTTCTTCTGCTTCTTAATTAATATTTCTATGTCTATAAACTCAACTGTCACTTCTTCCTGTGAAGTTTTTACTAAATCTTATGTCTTTCCCTTCATTTAAAGTATCTACTATTACCTTGATATTTATTTGTTTCACCACTGTTAAATCAGATGGTCACAACCTCCCACTGATGTGCCATGTTGACTGGTACATGAGCTGACTGGGCATGTTTGATGGCAGTTCTTGTCACAGTAGCTATGCCTTTTTTTATCGGTTGCTACAAGTGATAACTGGCCATGCCCTTAAGATAAGCAGTTGCAAGCTTTCATATTCATAAAATGTGACATATATTCATAGAGCAAATTAAAGTTCATCATCTTAACACTCATTTGTGTGTAATACTTGGCAATATTTTCCTTTCCTTTGTAAATAACTAACCCTCATCCTTATTGAACATATTCTTTGAGAGGTTTTCATATCCTCCTTTTCTACTTTTTAAAAAATAATATACAGATAATAAAAAGAAGAGCTTATATATATATATATTCAAGCTCCTCTTTAGTTCCAATAGTGTGAAGTTGATTAGACTGTGTTCCCAGTATTGCCTCTGATGGAAAAGTAGCCTAAATGCAGAAAGAATAATGCTTTGACTTCACCTTAACCATAATGAAGTTGTTATAGTGTTCATTGCTTTTTAAATTTGAATATGGATGTGATTGTTGCATTTTATTGTATTAATGAGCTTATTAAATTATGTTTCCCCTGTATATCTTCTATTTTTAATTCAAGTTACATAAAAATTCATTTTGTTTGTTTAATAAAAGTATTTATTGCTAGTATTTCATTATTTTAAGGCTTCATCAAACATGCTTCCTAACTGCTGATCTGATGATCACATATACCAAAGTCTATAAAGAACATCTAATACTTATACCAAGGTTGTAATTCTATCTTCCCCTTCCCCTTCCCATCACACAAACTGAAACAAATTTTAAAAAGCATTGTATGAGACATTCTTATCCCCATTCTGCATGTTACCTCGGGTCCTTATCTTTCATTTTGATTTGTTTTATTATATGTGACTCCATTTACTCACTAGCTAAATCTGTCAACCCATAATAGTGGTTTTCTTTATAGTTACCAAATATTTTAAGGTCAGTTTTCTTTCTGTGGAGATTTGAATTCATATTGGAGGGTAATTTTATTTTTCCTTGGGATTTTCGATCTTAATAGACTTATCAGTTTGAATTAGATTTTAGACATCTCCTTCTGTGTTCTATATAGTACCTGGAATGCTGTCCACATGATTGACTATTACTGATTGTCTTAGCAGATAAGAAAAGAGAGAACAAATGGCTCTCTATTAATAGTCTACATTAAAATAACCCTGAATGAAAAGAGCAAAGGAAAAAGTTCCCATGACCCTTACATTTCTACGCTTTGGTAATACACAAGGCAAAGAAGCTTATTTATGAAATCGTGGATGATTTTTAGAGTGGTGTAGAAAGATGATTTTTTTTCTCCTAGAGGTAGCCTACTTACTGATTTAAATGACTAAATCACCATTCTGTCTCTACTGGGAGTGAACGGCCAATTAATCAAGCTCTGAGTTAATTAATCTACACTTGAAATTCTGTCAGCAGGAAGAATTCTAATGTGTGCAGCAGAGGTCATGGCTGATAACATACTATCTGCTCCTTTATTATAAAAAAATGCTGTACTTCAGAATTAAGTCCAGGCACAGATTAGGTCATGAAAAGGGTTACTGAAAGAATGATCTTAATTAACATGAGTCCTCATCAAACTGCTGCTGACCTAAATATTTGTCATCATTTTAGATAAAATTATATTTCATTGATTACTCACATATGTAAAAATGGGTGTAGATAAAGGACTAGAATGAAATTCATTGCAACAAGAGCAGTTATTGTCCCTGGAACTGAGTTTAACAGAGAATTTCCTTCCTTATACATATATGTTTTCTTTTTATTTACATTGTTCCTGTTCTGATTTGTGATTATATACTTACTGCTTGCTATGATAATGTATTTTAAATCAGTGAAATCACAATTTAAACAGTAAAAGGCACTTAGTATTTTAGTACATGTATATGTGTGTCTACATATAATGTTTTAAAATCTTGATTTGAAATTAGGGAAGTGATTTTTAATAGTAAATAAAGGAGATAAAATTAAAAATATAGTAAATGGGAGTCTTAGGAAATGGCATAAAATGCTAATGACTTGCATAAGTACTGGATGCAAGGTGCAAATGAACAGCTTAGATTTAAAAATTATATAGCAGACTTCAACACCATGGAGCACATTTCAGATAAATCAGTATTTGTTAGAGCAATACAAAGATTATATTTTAAATATTGTTATAATACCTATTTTAGCCTTAAGGGGTGCTTGTGGGGATTGAAGGAGGGGCAGACAATGCTTCTGAGAGGAGGTGAAAGTGAACGCTCTTAAAGGAGGAAGTGTAGAATTCTGTAGGTTCATTTTCATGTGAGCATGTATGTGTGCATACATGTGTATGTACATGAGCTCAGATGCCAGTGTTTTTGGATTTCTTGGGAAGAAAAGAGTAAAAAAGAAGTAAATTCAACTCAGCCTCTGATAAGCTCAATTGCTATTTGGATCTGCACTTATTTTAGGGTTCCTCAATAGCAGCACTCAACATTTGAGGTTGGATAATTCTTTATTGCGGGGTCTGTGCTATGTTCTTTGTAGGATACTAAGCAGCATATCTGCCTCCTGGATGCTACTGGATGCCAGTAGCACCGCCAACCCATCACTACACTAAAAAATGTCACCAGACCCTGACAACTGATCCCTGGGGCCAAACTTTCCCTGGGATGAGACACACTCCTCTATCTGCTTACAATAGGTGAACTATTTCTGACGAAAAGATTATCACCAAAAGGATCTGTAATCTTTTCATATGTCATATCTGACATTCAGTCAAAGAAATAAAAATCAGGACCAAAGAAATAATGACAGGCAATAGAAACAGATGCATAAATGACACAGCTATTGGTGTTATCAGATAAAGATATTAGAATAACTATAACAAATATATTTAAGGAAAAATAGCAAGATGGGTAAATAGACAATATCCATTATATTGGACAGAGCTAAAAAAAATATTTTTTTGCCTTTCATTTATGGTGAATTTTTTTAATGTTTTCATCTTCAATTGTGAGTTTACACATGTTTTATCCTAGACTCTGAAAAATCTGGAAGCCTAAATTTAGGACAATTTCCTTTTGCGAATATTTGTGTTAGTTTCTCATAGGATATTACTGATCTCAGGTTCAATTTGTCTATTTTCATTCCACAAAGTACTGATACAAGTTTTTACTCTCAGGACCCCTTTCATGGGAACTTATGGTAATTGCTCTTATTCTAATTCATAGTTTTTGTTTTGGGGGTATTTGGAGAATTATATACCTACCCATAAGCCCAACAATGGAACAAACACTTTATTTTAGGTGTAATATGTTATTTGCTCTTCACATTGCTGGACACTAAATCCCATATATAGTGTACTTCATTGAGGTATGTCTTTTACAATAGTATTTCTGAAAGTGAAAATTAATGAAAACATTTAAAATCACTTATTCTCACAAAAAATAAATACTACTGAAAATTAAGTGGAAGATAAACAAAAAACTTAGAATCGGAGGAGAATAAGTTGTAATTTTTACTAACGATACCAAAATCTGACATTATAATTTCTCTATCCATTTTTCCTCCACATGCTTTGGCTCTTTATTCTTTTATATTTACATACCATTACTGGTATCTGAATACCTAGGGGTGTACTAAGTCTATAAATCAATTGTTGGAGAATTGTCAGGGTTAAGGTTCTAATTTATAAATGTGATATGCCTTTGCTTCTTTATTTCCCACAAAGCAGTTGTCATTTTCTAAAAAAAAAAAAAAAGGAAAAAAAAAGAAATATGGAAATTAAAATTCCCAGTGGAATTAATGTAATGTATCATTACATAACACATCATGGACAAGCAATCAATTCTTTGTACTCTCAGGCAATCAGATATATTTAACTCAAAGAACTTGAGACAAAAGTAATCAAGTTCCTCCAACACTGTTTTTTGTGGAATGTAGAGCTTATTATTGTTTAAAGCATCTAAGCGCTTAGTGGTTATTTGTCTCTTTTATTACCTCATTTCATTTCATGAATAGGTTTTGCAGTTGTGATGTTAACTATTATCTCTAGGACTGATTGAATAGTTTATTTCTTTTGATACATCAGGTGAAAGAAGAAGTCATTTCACTGCAAAGCTGATATTGCAATTTCCTGTTACTTCAAAGAAGGCACTGCTTTTCAAATAATGGATGAATGTTTTTTGACAATTAGCAATCAATGTGATTTTGTTTTGTTTTTATATTTGTATTCACTTCTTTGATTTTATTGAAGAGTTGACTGAGAGACATATAAGCACAGTTTAACTCATGACATAAAGGGACTCAAAGTTATCTCAAATTCTATTTCAGACAAATGATTCTTTATCCTACATTTTCTATAGTCAAGGAGATGGGAAAGCTTGCATAAATGACCTGTATTTCAAATTCCTTTAAACTGGTTAAGAACAGATACTACACTTGATCTTAGCCAAAATGCTGAGAAGTGATTCAAATTCCTTTATTTTATGACATTATTATCCTTGCCAATATAGACAGATCACATGCTTCGGAGTGGTTTTTTTTCTCCTTTAATTTTTATTTTTTGTTCAAATACATTTGTCTCCACCTTCCCGTCACCACTTTCCCCTGCCCCCCTCCCACACTTCCCTCCCTCTCTGCTTCCCTCCCTCCCTCACTTTGGCTTTTTCCATGGCTCCTTTATACATGTTTCTTGACTTTACCCTTCCCTTCGCTTTTCCATCCCCCCTTTCCTCTTGACTCTGTTGGTTTCTTTTTTCTTTCAATGTTGCTGGTTATATTTTCCTTGCTTGTTTGTTTTGTTGGTTAGGTTCCAATTATAGGTGAGATTATATGGTATTTGTCTTTCACCCCTTGGCTTATTTCACTTAGCATAATGCTCTCTAGTTCCATCCATGCTGTCACAAAAGGTAGTAGTTCTTTCTTTCTTTCTGCTGCATAGTATTCTATTGTGTAAATGTACCATAATTTTTTGATCCACTCATCTACTGATGGGCATTTAGGTTGCTTCCAATACTTGGCCATTGTAAATTGTGCTGCTATGAACATTGGGATGCATAGGTTCTTTTGAATTGGAGTTTTGGGATTCTTGGGGTATAATCCCAGCAATGGAATCACTGGGTCAAAAGGTAGTTTCATTTTCCACTTTTTGAGAAAATTCCAAACTGTTTTCCACAGTGGCTGCACCAGTCTGTATTCCCCCAACAATGTTCTAGGGTTCCCTTTCCTCCACAGCCTTGCCAGTACCTGTTGTTTGTTGATCTGTTTATGATGGCCATTCTGACTAGTGTGAAGTGGTATCTCATTGTGGTTTTAATTTGCATTTTTTCTTTCAACACCCTTCTTTTCTATTTCTTAATTGGAAGTATATTTCCCTCTCTACATTTCTAAAGTACCCCTTTCATATTCAGATTAAAACAGAATGTTTTATCTTATCTGGCAGAGTCCAAGGAACATAAAGGACTCTCATTTATTTGGTCATCATACAGTTTTTTTAGTTAGCTAAGTTTAGCTATCGAAGTCTATATGGTCTCTCCTATGAGTAAGTAAGTACTTATCTTCATACAGTGAAAAAGATGGTTAAGGAACTTTCCTCATATGTCTTCCCACAGTCTCTGAACTCTTCTATGACTTTAAACTACTTTCTTTTGCCTTTACAAGCAACATTCATTAGCATATAATTTGAGAATATTTCTGTATTTCTGTAATCTGGATCACTATGGCCCTAGTAAATTCCACTACTTGAAACTACATTTCTATATGTAATTACTTTTGTAGCCAATGGTAAGAAGTATTTCTCTATCTTGATTTCTGTAGAAAAGAAATTGATGTGAAGGTAACCACAAGCAGAGGCTTCTTATTTAAGATGGAAGGAAACAATTTTAATATTTAAATAAAACTTCTATAAATTAGCACAATTTTAAAATATGCATTACCTAATAATAGTCTTTGAGAAAAATAAAAATTCCAAGTTAAACTGTGGTGGCTACCATTAGAGTCTAATTATACAATTTGACCAGACCTATTTGGAACAGTAAACTAGAAAACAGGACTCATAGCTGTAATTGGTATACGTTTATAATTACATCTATGATTATGTCTGAAACATTTGCAATAGTTTTGCATAAGAACAGGTAACTGAAGCTATCAAAAATAAAAGTGACTAGTCCAGGCTAGAGAGAACCATTTTTTGAAAAACCAACCTTTTCCCACTGTAATATAATGTCATGTCTGTTATAAATCGAGTGACCTCATATTGTATGAGTTTTTTCTAGTGTGTTTATTCAGCTCTGTTTTTTCTATTTGTCTAATCTTTTAACAACAGTACACTCTTAAATACTATAGATTTATAATATGTCTTAAAACACGGTTTTATCATTTCTCCACCTATTATTCATCCACAGTGCTTTAGATATTTTTAACCCTTTACATTTAAATAACAAATAATATCCAATGGCCAAGAAATGCATTAAATCTATAAATCAATTGTTGGAGAATAACAGTATTAAAGTTCTAATTTATAAACATGGTATACCCTTCAATCTATTTACGTATTCTTCAATTTCACTTAATAACTTATAGTTTTCTATATAAGTCTCTTGACAACTTTCATGATTATTTCTATTTAATTTTTATGTTATGAAAGTTATATTATTAACAATTTTATGTTTGTTCCTGCTGTATAAAATTACAACTAAAATTTTCAATATTAACATATTGTGTCTTATGATCTTGCTAAATTTATTTCTTAATTTTAATGGATTATTTCTGGGAATTTTTTAATTTCTACTAAAATAATTATGCATTATGTAAACAATAACTGTTATTTCCTCCTTTATCTGTGTTTTTTATTTCTTTATCTTAAATTAGAACATTACATAAGATACCTGTCCAATTTTTATTAAAAATACAGATAGTTGATATTCTTGTTTTGTTGTCACTCTTGGAGAAAATGTTTTCAACACTTTACTCTAAATCAATATATTTAATTTTAGGTTACCTCTATGAAATAAGAAAGTTACCTCCTATTTCTCTATTTCTTCCTCATGAAAGAGTTTTGAATATTATCAAATATATAGTGGGCATCTGGTGAGATAATAATATATATTTTTATGTTAATGTGATGAAGTAATATGACTGACCTTTAAAGGTTAAACCAATCCTTTAATTTTTTTAAAAATGCAGATTGATTTTATTTATTTTTTAAAAATTTCAATACCCATTATATAATAATAAAAAGTTTAAATCCACTATAAAGTCTCAGCAATTAAAACATGACACTAGCACAGAAATAATCAAGTAGATCAATGAAATAAAATGAGCATTCTAGAAACAAATGTATATATCTGTCTAACAATGTAATATATGTTTAAATTGATATTTCAAATCAATGGGGAAAATAAAACTTATTCATCAAATAATGTGCATGGACCACTACTACTTGAAATAAAACAAATATACAGCCCTATTTCACACATTATACAAAAAAATATTAAGGTGAATTAAAAATCAGTACATAAAATCTAAGGTGTTTTAGGAGAAAATTCAAATAACATTTTTCTTACCCTGAAGCAAAATATTCAATCCCAGAAGCTATAAAGTAAAATATAGACAATATGATTATATTAAACATATAAGACTATACACTAATATACATATAAAAAATGTTAAAGGATAATTAATAGAATAGGAAAGTATTTGCAAAACATCTAAAAAAGAGTTAAGAGTTTTTTTTGGGTTTTTTAGGGAAAAAATTCTACAATTATTTAATAAAAAGAAATGGATGAAGAATACCAAAAAGTTATTTAAAGCTTTTTAAAAATAATAGAAATAGGTAAGAAATATAGAAAAACAGGTTTAGTTTCAACAAATAATAAAGTAACAATTAAAATAACATATCATTGTTACAATCAGATTAATAAGTATTAAAATATTGGTAATATCAAGTATTGGTGACTATGAGAGGAACAGGCTATTCAAAGATTCTTCTTCTTCATTTTCTTAAAACAGTCCCTTTAGCATATTTTGCAGTGCTGGTTTGGTGGAGCTGTATTCTTTTAACCTTCTTTTGTCTGGGAAACTCCTTATTTCCTCTTCCATTTGAATGGAGATCCTTGCTGAGTAGAGTAGTCTTGGTTGCAGACCTTTGCTTTTCATGACTTGGAATAGTTCTTGCCATTCCCTTCTGGCTTGTTGTGTTTCTGTTGAGAAGTCAGCTGCTAGCTGTACCGGGGTTCCCTTATATGTTACTATCTATTTTTCCCTTGCTGCCTTTAGGATTTTCTGTTTGTCTTGATGTTTGCCATTTCAATGATGATGTGTCTTGGAGTGAGCCATTGGGATCCTCTTGAATGGGACTCTCTGTGCTTCCTGGACTTGTATGACTTTTTCTCTCCTCCAATTAGAGAAGTTTTCCATTATTACTTTTACAGAGAGGTTCTCTATCCCTTCCTCCTCTTAATCTCCTTCTGGTATCCCTATTATATGGATATTATTACATTTAAGGTTGTCCTTCATTTCCCATAGTCCCTCTTCATTCTTTTTGAGTCTGTTCATTTTCTTGCTCTTTCTGGGAGTTTTTTTCTACCTTGTCCTCCAGCTTGCTGATTCTATCCTCAGCTTCATTGAGCCTGCTTTTGATTTCTTCTACTGTGTTCTTCAATTCAGAAATGTTATTCTTCATTTCCTCTTGTCTCTTATTGATAGTTTCCATGTTCTTTTCCATGCTGATATAGTTTGCTGTAAGTTCCTCATAGTTTCCCTGTATTTTTTAGTAATTCTCTTTAAGCTCACTGAGCTTCCTTAGAACCGTTGTTTTGATCTCAATATCTGATAGTTTACTTGCCTCTATTTCATTAACTTCTCTTTCTAGGGATTCCTCCTTTCCCTTTGACTGAAGAGTGTTTCTTTATTTTCTCATTATTTGTGAGGCTCTTCTCTTTTGCCTCTGCTTCTTAAATTGATCTGTCTTAATTTTCTTACGTTGTGGTGTGAACTTCTATGTGAGGAGACTGCTCTTTTTTCTCTCTGGATCTGCCTCTGATGATCAGATGTTGACTATCTGACTTCCGGCAGACCGTTCAAAACTTCCAGGAATCTAATATCTGTGGCTGTCTCCTTCAGCTGTTAATCTAGTCACTCTGCACTCACCTGGCCATCTTAAGCACCACTGGGCGAGGCACACTCCCTTCTTGGGCATGCTTATTGAGGCTTCTCATGATGCTGCCACTCAGGGAAGTGGTCTGCCTGACCTAGGTGGCTGCTGCTGTATAAGGGAGGAGTCAGCACTGGAATCCCACTGGCCACTCTCAGTTCTCTCCCCAAAGCCTCCATCTCCTGTCTCTCCTCAAATGTCTCTAGACACCTCTGTGCCCCTTTTAGCCAGGGATCCACTATCTGTGGCTGCCACTCTGTACTCAGTAGTCAGGCTTTAGCATACCAGGCCAGGGGCGAGTCCCTCCTGAGGGCAAAGGTATTGTGTCCTCTCATGCTGTTGCTGCTCAGAGGAGTGGTCTGCCTTAGCAAGATGGCTGTTGCCGTATGGGGATGAGTCAGCACCCCGTTTCTGCCCACTACTCTCCCAGTTCTCTCCCTAAAGCCTCCTTCCCAAGTCTCTCCTCAGATGTCTCCAGCCCATTCTGCCCTTGCCTTTGCCAGAGACTAGGGTAAGTGGCTGCAAGTAAAAATTTATTCATTGGCCCTTTAAACAGCTCTTTGAGTCTCCAGCCGCCTGTCTCTGGCAGAGAGCAACCCTCCCGCTTTTTGCAGCTGGCTGTTATTTGTGTTCTTTTTGACCTCTGGTGTTGTAGGCTGGAGATCTCTGCTTATGGTTTAAACCCCACTCATCTCAGGGGGATCCAACCGGCTTCTCAGTATCCTGAGAAAGGATACGTTTCAGTATCCTTCTTGTGCTGCCTCCCATGGGTGCCCTGCCTGCATTCTTGAGTCTAGTACTGCACTCTTTAACAGTTGGGTTGTGCTAAAGTTTATTGTTCTGTCTGTCCAAGGTTATAAGGTTCCTCTCTCGCTATTGTTCAGTTGTTCCAAGTGATTTCTCCACAATTTAGTTATAATTCCAGATTGGTCCTGGGAGGAGGTCAACGTGACTTCTACTCACTCCTCTGTCATCCTGAGTCTTCCCAATCCTTTAATCTTGAATTAAACCTATTTGGATATGATTCTTTCTACAACTGGTAAATTAAAACTCTGTGAGAGACTTAGTCACATTATTTTCTGGTAGTTTTCTTGTGTTATTTGTTATAGAGTTTATCCTAGCATCAGGAAATTTAAATTCTAGAATTAGTTTGACTTTTACATTATATTATTTTAATTCTATATATTATTTTTTAATTTAGATTTATTCCATAATTACTTTTAGTTTTTATATTCTTCATTTTAGTGTTTATGTTTTGGATATTTTCCTTCTGTTTGAATAAATTTTTCTTTAATATATTTTCTGTAAGGCTCTTTTGGTCACAATTTCTTTTAGGCTTTTTTTCCTGTAAATATTATCATTTTATAATCAAGATGGAAAGATATTTTTATTTGGTAGAGATTTCTGATTTAACTTTTTTTCAGAATTTCAAAGGTGTAATTTCTTTGTCATCTGGCTTAATAATTTATTTTGTTAATTCAATTACCAATCTTTTTTCTTTTGAACTTTTAATGCATCTTTTTATCTGACTATTTTTTAGATTTGTGTGCGTGTGTGTTTTTCAACAATTGACTTAAGTGTGTCACAGATGTTCTGTATTTTTTATTTAATTATTTTAAACTTTTATGAAGATTCTTGAATTTGTAGGTTAAATTCTAGATAAATACAATTCTTTTAGAAATATCTATTATCTCTTAAGATATTATTATTGTTTCATTCTATCTTTTGTTCTGAAAACCCAATTATAAGATATGAAATACAACTTTATGTCAATATATCTCTTATGCTTTTTCCCCCCATCAATCTTTTTGTTTTCTCTGCTTTAGTCTGCATATTTATTACTGACCTATCTTCCAGTTTACTAAAATTTTCTCTTCTCCTGTGTCTTGTCTACTACTGAATCTCTTTATATTCAAAGTTATTTTAAAATTTGTTAATGATAATTCCAGTTTGGACACCTGTATCTTTTTTGGATCCCTTTTCATTGTCTATTTTTTTAAGTTTTGGTATTCTGCCCACCTTTTAACATTTATTATTTTTTGCTAATTTTTTGTTTGTAGACAGAAAGCCTTTATTCAATCAGGAGATTGAAATGATTTCTAAAGTGAAAACCTGGGTTGTTTGTGTGATGTTTATCAGTGTCCTCCTTTTCAAAGGTCTCTGCATTTCAATTACTGTCTTTCCAATGAGATGGAAAAACTAAAATTTTTGCTTAGTTATTCATCTTTTACTAGGTGTTGCTTTTTGCTTGATGTTTCAATATCTTGATGTAAAATGTTTCACACTTCATAAATGCATAAAGAGAATTATTTACATACAGGGTAGAAATCATTTTCCTGTGGATCATTTTTCTCTAGGATCTTGGCCACCTAAATCCAGCCTACCTTAACAGCCTCTGACTTTTCTATATTGAATTTTTGCTAGTCAAAAATTATTGTGGAGACTAGAGACAAAATGGAGATAGGACTTTCACATGCAGTAAGATTTTGTTGAAAAAGATAATGTTAATATAAGTATCTTTTAAAGAAATAGCATTGCTTAGTGTAGAAACCATACATTATCTGAAACATGTGGGCAGAGAAAGAAAAAGAAAGTGGAAGTTCACATTAAAGAAAAAACATAATTATAAAAAAATGACATACTACTTCCAATTATATAAAAATACATAAAATTATAATATATGTGAGTTTATTTTTAGAAATCTTTCATCCTTTAAGTTATGTGCTTATTTATTTTTCTAAAATGCTTAAACACTGTGCCACAAACAAGTATCACAGTGTTACTTAGGAAACTCAAACATTAATACTTAAAGTATAAATTTTATCACAGTTTCTTTAAAAGTTCTTACAAAGTAGATATTCCCAATTTTGAAAAGTTTTAAATAGAGCAGTTTGTTTCCTAAGATTATCAGTCCTTTAATTGGTAGATATTAAAATTTTTCTTATGTCTTTCTTAGTACAGAGCACAAACTCCTAACTGTTATCAAAAGTACCTTCTTGACTTCAATTTCTTCATGATTATAGGAGCTTACTTCCTACCATAACAGTGCCTTCTATTAATAACTACTCTAATGGGTAGAATGTTACTTATTGCAACGTATTAAACTCTTTCCCTGCAGCTTTTACCTGTTAATCCTGATTATGCTAACTGTGCTGTAAAATGGCAATATTAAAGCAAGTTAATTACATCCTTAAATTTTAAATTTACTGAATTTCTAGCACTTTTGGCTGTACAACCTGAGGCTCTGCATTGAAAAAAATTGGCCTAAATCCTAAATATTATGTTAAAGAATGTATTCTAAGACTGAATGTAAAATGTGTAGGTAGTTGTATACATAATTTAAAGACTTTAATTTTGTAAAACATTTAGCTTCATATTGATAAATATATCTAGGGATTTACTTATATATTTTATAATTTTAAAATATTTTTATTTTGAAATAATTTTAAATTTAGAAGACAAGAATAGTACAAAGAGCTTTTTATACATGAACAACTTGAGGATAAGTTGCTCAGATGGAGTTTCATCATTCTCAAATATAATGGTACATATGCATGTACATTTTCAGGCATGTATACACTGATGTATATACACAATATTCTTTCTAATAGTTTATGATTTGGGAAAATCAATGTTGGTCAATTTAAAAACATAATAAATAAGTTGTCAGTAGAAAATATTATATAATATTTTCTTATTGTAAAAGGTTAACTTGCTGATGGAAAATATTTATTGTTATATGGATTACATTGTTCAATTTTTAAAAATAATTTATTATTCCTGATGTGGGAAGAAAACGTACATTTGTTTCAAATCAATTTAATTAGCACCTTTAATTAGCTCCTTAAATGTGCATTAAGGAAGTGATATATTCACACATACTTCCAAATTTTTAAAAAGTAACAGAAACCAAGAATTTAAAAGTGACTAGGGCCTGATTCCCCCCGAAATAAAGTTCATCTCAAGAAAACTTTTATAGAACCATTTCTATAATTATATCACCCAGAACACTCTCTTTCACCAGTGAATAGCATTTATCTCCTGTGTCAGTCCTCTGGCATTTATCCCATAGAATCTTTCATGGTGAATTACTGTTGCACGTAATTATTTATGAACAATATAGAATGGAACCATTAAAGTCAATATCAAGAATTGGTCTATATGTTATACAATTTATGTTTCAGGATCCCAAGACTTTGTTTCTGAATCCCAGTGCTGCACATTGTCCAGTCAATGGA
Organism: Pteronotus mesoamericanus; assembly: GCF_021234165.1. Lineage (NCBI taxonomy): Eukaryota > Metazoa > Chordata > Mammalia > Chiroptera > Mormoopidae > Pteronotus > Pteronotus mesoamericanus. The sequence goes on from NW_026555109.1 coordinate 4,082,530, forward strand.
ATTACTAGTGATGAAGAAGGAGATTCTTATTCCAATTGATTTTGGCCACTTGATGATGGGCCACATTGATTGATTACAAAGAGATTTTTATCTATGTTTTTAAAAGCCATGAGCAATTCTTCCATAGCTAGTATTTCTCCCTTAGCTAGCAATTGTAATGTCAATGTGGCTGAAATTGTAAGTCTCACTGCCCATTTTGAAATGAAAGGTGAAAGATGTCTCTTCACTTTCAAATGTCCGATGGGAGGTTAATTTATTCTCATAAAATATTTAGACTTAGATGAAATTGCACAGAATATCATTGTACTCACCTGTTTAATTCCTTCTCACAGAAATTTCAAGAGAACTTAGGATGCATCTGGCAGCAGCTTTTTCAAGTGCAGTCTAGTTACTATAGTAAACATTATTTTAGGCAAAGGAGGATTGTGTTAGTAAAGTGCTGTTTCTTTTCTGTTTTATGTGAGACTCTAATTACTCTCTAGTTATTGAGCATGTACTACAACTGTGGTTTTTACCATCTTAAAAAGTGAACGAAAGGTCACAGAGAGTGTGCCTGCTGTTACCATGCTGGCAGGTGCATTTGATGATACTGTGCTCCTCTTAAACGACTCCAGGTTGAATTAGGAAATACGGTTGTATTTTAGAGAAATACAGTGAGGAAACAGAGGTATGAATTTTATGTGAGCAATTGAAATCCAAGCCTCCAACATGTTTTTATTATAAAATATAAATAATAATGTCTATTACTTATCAAATATCACTATGTGTCAGGCTCAGTTTTATGTACTTTATATGCAATATAATATTCAACCTTTACAATAGTCCTATGTTATTATTACCATTATATAACTACCATGCAACTGTGATAAATGGGGTTTAACTTACTCTTCCAGGGAAACACATTTAACAGCAGTTGTGCCAAGATTAAAATCCAGATTTATTTAAAATCAGAGCTCATGCTTTTAATTGTATCCATGCTGTAAAATTTATTTCCCTTCCTCTTTGCACGCCCAGGTCACTTTTTCCAAGGAAATTCTCTAATCCTGCAGGGTGTGTGTCCTCATGTATTTTGCTTTTATTCCCTCTACTATTAAATTTTTTATTGTCCTAGTTAATTTGTATCTTCAGCATCTAGAACAATACTTGACCAATAGCTGATATTCAAAACAGTGTTTGTTGAATGAATGACTGAGAAAATGATCTCATCGATGCAGTTTTTCAAGATTCTTGAGCCTGCTTGCATCTATTCTTGAGAAAGAATACATCTGTGTTTTCTGTGTGGAGTAGTTTGAAAGAGGTTAAAGATTTCAGAAATTTCAAGTATTTTAATGAACCAGGTGACTTCTCTACAGAGCATAACTATTGTAAATTTGTGGCTTATTTCCATGGGATCTACTAAGAGATACAAATAATTCACTATTGATAATAATCATTATGTATTAATTATTTCCTTTGTGAATAATCCATTTTTGTCCTCGGCCTACTTTTCTTGTAGGTGTACATTATGTATTATTTGTGTATGAGCTCTTATATATGATAATTTTTACCTATCTCTCTTGTTTGTACAAATATTTTGCCTCAGTTCATTGTTTATGTTTTAGTCTTTATATTATTTGTTGCTTTAAATAATTTAAATATTATATATTTTATGGTTAAATTTGTCAATGTTTTACTTTGTTTCTGGTTTTTTGTCACATTTACACTCTTTCCCATCTGAGAGTTATAAAAATTCCCACCTATATTCCTGTCTTGCATTTAACATTTTAAATTTTTACATTTGAACATCAAATCCAGGGAATTTATTAAGTTGTAGGGAGTTAAGTAAAGGAACTGATTAATTTTGTAACATGTCCTACCAGTTATACCAGCCTCATTTCTTAAATAATCCATTATGCCCAGAAAGTGTGTGGCATATTAATTTACAGCATTATGAATCCTTTTAATCACACACCAAACCACGACTGACATGGAGAAGTAATGCCAGAATACCAGAAGCAACCTCTTACCTCTCCCCAAACAGCATGTACACTCTCCCCTGTAAAGATGACCATCATTCTCACTTTCATGGCAATCACCTCTACATCTGTCTTTAGTTTTCCATCTAAGTATATATTCCTAAACACTAAGGGGTTTAGCCTTGCCTGTTTTGAAATTATGTCATCTAACAATATTTATTGTTTGTGGCTGACTTTTTACATTCTCCATTTTTAAAATTCAAGTATGATGTGCAAGTAACAGTGCTTCCTTTATTTTCATTGTTGTACAGTGTTCCATTTAAGTACATTAACTGATATTAAGTATGTAACTGATATTTAGATACACTGATGAACACTTAGAAAATTTCTCTTTTGTGACTACAAGAAATAGTGTTGGTCTGATTGATCTGGAACATCTCTTGGTACAAATGTGCGTGCTTTCCTCCAGGGAATATAACCAAGAATTGTGTTCCTGGTTCATAAATTATACATATTCTTCCAATGTCCTACCAGTTTATACTTACACCAACTGTAAGACAAAATAAAACAAACAAAAGAACAAAAACCTGTTTTGTATTTCTAAATACTGCCAAACCTGTTATGGTCAGTTTTTAAATGCTTGTTAATCTGATAGGTTTGGGGTAGACTCTTATTGTGATTTTAGTTTGCATTTCTCATATAATTAAGAGGAGACAATCTTTATATATGTCTAGTGACCATGTGAATTTCTCATTAAAAAATATTGAAATGTTTTACCATTTAAGTAATGCAATTTATTATTTCATAATACATTTTTATTATGAAAAGTCAGTAATTTTGCTCAAAACAAGTAAGATTTTAATATTTGGAAGTATCATTCTCTAATATTTTAATTTGGAATTAATACTTAGTGAAATTAAATACAAAATTATATAGAATAGCAGAAATTACAGACCTACATATCTTCTGCTTAATATTAATTATACTCCCATATCTAATCAAATGCTTCACACAAAATGGATTCTTAATAATTGTTGAATTTCCTATAAGAGATATTTTGGAGCAAGTGCATCAGGTTTTTAAATTTTAATCTTAATCATAAAATGTAAACTTGTGACAAACATATAGACATCTTTGGATTGTGTTTAGCTATTGAAATGATTGTGAGAAAACTTAAAAAGATTTAAATAAAGTGAGATATATTCTATTTGTTAAAATGATTAGTTATACATAGAGCTACAAACGGCCTTTTGTAAGTGTATTGACTTGAGTGTTTTTTTATATTTTATTATACAAGTGTCAAATTTGAAATGTTTAAGTAAAATATATTTTTATCAGAATGCCTAGATAGCTGCATTGTTTCATTACTCTTCTTTGCTAGTATAAAATATAATTTATAAGGGTTTCAATCCACTATAAAATGATATCAATAAACTTTCTATATGTGCTTAAAGATTTTCTACTTTATTAAAATATTAAGAGTGAGCAGAGTCAATGTAGAGTAAATTTAGGTAAGTTTGATTGGTTGATGATGATTTTTAACTAAATTAATTTTTTTTCTCAAATAGTTATTCTATCCTTTCTGTCTGTTCCAGAATGGTATTTAAAAAAAAACACAAAACTATTTGGTTTATTTTTATTTTTTGAACATACCTTTCTTTAGATTTTTCCTTCAACTTGTTACATAAAATAGCACTTATTACTGCTCGACAAGTATACCTCCATTACCCTTCATTCTTACAAGAATATTAATTTGATAGTCATTTGAGAAGCTACAGTTATAGCTCCATAACATTAAAATATTTATTAAAATAAAATTCAATAATAATATTATTTAATAAATAAAGAGATTAGACTCAAGTTCTTATTTAAAAAATCGGTAACAGACATAAAGGAAAGAGTAAACAAGTGGGACCTCATCAGAATAAGAAGCTTTTGCACGGCTAAAGAAAACATCAGCAAAATGAAAAGGGAGCCAACCATTTGGGAAAATATATTTGCTAATGATACATCAGATAGAGGTTTGATCTCCAAGATATACAAAGAACTCACTCGACTTTACTCCAAGAAGACAAACGATCCAATCAAAAAATGGGCAAAGGACCTGGGCAGATGCTTTTCTAAGGAGGAGATACAGAGGGCCCAGAGGCATTTGAAAGGATGCTCTGCATCACTAGCCATCAGAGAAATGCAGATCAAAACCACCATGAGGTACCACCTCACACCGGTCAGAATGGCCATCATAAACAGATCAACAAACAACAGGTGCTGGCGAGGCTATGGAGAAAAGGGAACTCTAGTCCACTGTTGGTGGGAATGCAGACTGGTGCAGCCACTATGGAAAGCAGTGTGGAATTTCCTCAGAAAGCTGAAAATGGAACTGCCTTTTGATCCAGCGATTCCCCTGCTGGGACTATACCCTGAGAACACCAAAACACCAATACAAAAGAACCTATGCACTCCAATGTTCATAGCAGCACAATTTACAATAGCCAAGTGTTGGAAGCAACCTAAATGCCCATCAGTAGATGACTGGATCAAAAAATTATGGTACATATACACAATGGAATACTACACAGCAGAAAGAAAAAAAGAAGTACTAAACTTTGTGACGGCATGGATGGAACTGGAGAGCATCATGCTAAGCGAAATAAGGCAGGGGGCAAAAGACAAATACCATATGATCTCACCTATAAGTGGAACCTAACCAACAGTGCAAAGAAGCAAGGAAAATATGACCAGCAACACTGAAAGGAAAAGAAATCAACAGAGACAAGAGGGAAGGGGGGGGCAGGGAAAGGGAAGGGAAGGGGGAAGTCAAGGAACATATAGCAAGGACTCATGGACAAAACCAAAGGGGAAGAGCTGAGGGAGGGAAGGTGGGAGGGGGCAAGGGAAAGAGGTGGGGGGAAGGCAGAGACAAATGTATTTAAAAAGTAAATAAATTAATTTAAAAAAAAATAAATTAAAAAAAAATAAAAATAAAAATAAAAAATCGGTAACAATCTGCATGTCAATGTTTCTTACTACATCAACAGAAATCTTTGCTGACAGCTAATAGGATGCAAATCTCACCATCGACCTATAGAAAGCTCAGTACTTATAGTAGGGTTCAGGCATGTACTTACCTAATAAGAGATGACAATATTGATCTACTAGTGGTATGAACAAAGTACAGTACTATGAGATCAAGGAGAGGGAGCATTCTGTCAGGTAACCAAACAGGGATGGCAAGGAAGTTTTCATAAAAGAGATTAGGTATGAGTTGGCTTTGGAGCAGTAGGTAGGATTGTATAGAGAAAATAAGTGGTGGAGTGCACAGGAGAGAGAAGTGGAGAACCTAAGCAAAGTCTCTGAACATTCGATATATTCTGAGAGAGGTGAACTGGACCAAGTGTGGAGAGAGAGTTTTGTTGAGAAATGTGGTTCTTGTCTTGAAGATCACATAAGACCATCACCTGAAAGGGAATTATATAATCACAAGTGTTTTCAAAAAGTGAATTTTTTGAAGGTTTAAATTGAAAAGAGAAGGATAGTTAATAAATGGAAGAAATCAAATCTGTCATCAAGTTTTTAGGTTTCACTGACAGATTAGATGATGATGATCTCTTAGATAAAAGGACTGGGGAAGAGGAGTAGGTTTGTGAATAAATATGATGCATTTGCTATGGGACATAGTCCATTGACATAACTGTGGGAAACACAAATGAAGGTATTCAGGTAATTGAAAATACTTGTGTAATGGGGAGAGACCTTCTAAATTTAAGGTCTACCATTAAAACTCATGAATGGTATGAATATTACCAAACTATTTACAGGTGGTGATTATTTAGAGCACTCATCAATAATATTGATTTATTGAGACAAATGTAAAGTACAGTTAATTCTGCTGTATTTGTAAAGGTACATGAGTAGGAGGGTGTAATTGTCATGGATTTGGTGAAATTTACTTTGGATCTTGAAGGATGAGTGGAAATTTACCTGCAGGTATATGTCTTGGTAGTGACTGGACTGAAGCTGTGAACTGAGATGGCAAAATAATACACTTTAAAATGTGAGCTTTATGAAGAATTTAATTTTCTTTACATTTCCATCTCAATAAATTATCTTTATGCATTTTTTATGTTTTCATCAAAAGCCACTCTATCCTATGTTACATTACAGCTACATTTATAAAGTTAATTCAGTTATTAGTGTCTTTAATGTGTCATTTTAAACCTCCAATAAAAATAAGAATTGCAAAAGGGTTAATTATTCTCTGATATCTGAAAAATATACATGAATTACAATTTATCAGGAAAAACAATGTACCTAGGATTGAATATTAACATTATCCAACTTTATAGAAGAAATACAAGACAGAAACTACCCATTGTGAAAACAATGAAATTGTATATATTTGAATATATGTGCCAATATTTACTTTATTCTTTCCAGAGAAACACATAAACCAATAATGCATGTCAGAAAACTTCCTGTATACCTTACAACATTAATAAAATTGTCATCATAAATGCATATGCTCTCAAACTTAAAAATTGATGTTTTGTTGGTGACTGGGACTATATTACCTCTCAGAAGTAAGGTGATTGATATTTCTGACATCTCTCCATGAAAGATTAGCTAACTGCACCAGGCCATACTGTTAATGGTCCTAGGGTTTGTGTCTTTGTCTCCACAGTCTGGATAATTATTGTCATTCACACATCTACGCATGGTGAGGATTGGCATGTTTATGCACACTAGTTCAGAAGACCTGAGTTCTAGCACTGACACTCTAATGTCTACTTCTCTGGCCTTAGTCAAATCATTGAACCTCAGCATGCTTGATTTTCCTCATCTATTAAATAAATTGCAGTAAGTCATGGATCTTCCTGACGTTTTACAAAAAAAAAAAAAAAATGTGTGCTGGTATATTTCTCTGGGGAGTGATTTGGAGTCTACCAGTTAGAGTTCTTGCTTGCAAACAATGGAAACCAACTTTATTAACTGGCTTGAAAAGGACTTTATTAGAAGTGTTTGGGTTCAGAATGCAATCATGGACAGTCAGCACATATAGCACCCCAGGGAAGCAGGGTACTGCCAAGAACCAGCCCCTGCTGCCATCATTCTTGAACTCCAGCCACTGTGTGCCAAGTTCCACTGTTCCTGGACACCCACTACTATGCTGTTGCACAGACCCTGTGCCTTTGCAGTCGTCCTCAAAACTCAAAGCCCTGCCAAGAGTATCTGATGTTTCCCTGTTTTGTCTGCCAGATGATAGGAAGGGGGAATCTTATTGGGCCAGAGAAAGGGCTCTGTCTTCTGCTGAATTTGGGACTGCCTCCAAGTAGAAAGAGGGACTGGTTGAAGGGCAGCTAGTACAACAGTCTCTATTGCCATGTCTTTCACCAGCATCTCAAAGGGATCATGACCCCAACACTTCTGCCAGAAAAGATTATGACTCACTGCATTAGATTATCTTTAATTATAGCTTTGAAATTATATGATTCTAAATACTAATTTTCCTTTCTTCTGTCATCTAGAAACTCAGAATTTCTTCACCAAAATACAAATGCGGCAACAGAATGACTAACAGCATTGTGGGGTCAGCCCTGAAGCATCTCAAAAACATTTCAGTGGGTGTGTAATTATGATGGTTGGGCTAATGACAGAGAGTAACAGATGTCTCGCAGTAGTCACCCAGCTGAATTTTTGGCAAACCAGTACAAATTCCTCAAACAAAAAGAATGTACTTTCTCACAGTCTTCTGGTGCTATGTTATGCGTATGTTTAGATGCAGTATCGCTCAGTAATTAGATGTTCACACTTTAGGATAAATGAGAATGGATGTAAATTTAAGTCTGTCCCTTATGAGCTGAATTACCATGGAAAGTAACTTGGCCTCAATATGTCTCCATTTCCTGTTTAGTTAAATTATAGCAGTAATGCTAGTCAATGAGTGGTATTATGAAAACAAAATGATGGAATTAAAAGAATTATAATGTTTGACACATAGTTGCAACTCAAGAAATGATGATAAAAGTCTTAATGATAATAGTTAAGGAATTCCCAAAACTATGAAACAAACTCTTTCCAAAAAATGTTTATACTTTTAATTTTTAAGTCAAGAATTATAAAGATACTTAGGTCATGTGTTTATAGTTCATAAAAATGTGTTTTATGAGCTATAAAACTGATGCCAAATAATCACTAAAATATGTTGCAATGTACCAATGAACATTTTTTTCTTTATGTGGTAGATACACCCAAAACCAAAATATTTTTAAATGACCACATTATGTTAAATATTCCAAAATATATAACACTGATTCAGTTACATTAAAAGGTATCATCAAAGTAAGTCGACTATGAAATGTACAGAGAATTTAATAACTGAATTAATCTTCAAAGATGAATGAAACAAAAAGGTGGAAAGTAGTAAATGTGAATGACCCCTGAGTCAGCAATTGTCACTCTCACTCCCAACCACCTTGGCATTTGTGTTTGACCTTCAACTTATTGTTGGCAGGTAAGAAAAGTTATTTGCTATAAAAGAATCAGGCACAGTCTAGAACTGGTCCACGAGGTCTGGCTTTCATAGTGTAATTGTTCCCTTTGAAAGCCTTCCTTCTTCTGTGAATCTCCTAATGAATGTGTTCTCCCTTTGTATTTTGTAGGTAAATGCGAATGCGGCAAATGTACTTGTTACCCACCAGGAGATCACAGGGTTTATGGGAAGACATGCGAGTGTGATGACCGCCGCTGTGAAGACCTCAACAGTGTAGTCTGTGGAGGTGAGCAAATTAACAGCTTCCTGCTACTGCATGCAACTTGCTTCACCTGCCTTTCTCAGTCTACATATCCCATTTTTAAAAAATCCGTTAAAAAGAAATTAAACAAAAATTAGTATGTAATCAGACTTAAAAGCATACAGTTAAGTTTGTAATGACCTTTATGTTCTTGGACTCAATTTAGGTGCAGGAGAAAGTACACAGTGTGCTATTGATAAACGGTTGTTGAGACTAAACTAAGTTCTATAGAAAGAGAGTAAAAGGCTTTGTTGCCACTGAATGGTTTAAATTTTTTTCATTATTCATAAGCACTGGAGGAAGTATTACCTATAAACTTGAAAAAAAAGCTGTAAGATGACTCCCTAAGATTAATTACAAAATCACAGGAGATACACAATATCTCAGTTCCCATGATGTCTCTGAGACCCAAATAACAGGTTACTGAACATAAGAAACTGTGCTAAGAGCCTTGGACAGGTGGCTAAATTTGTTAGAGCATCATCCTGTATATGAAAATGTCGTAGGTTTGATTCTTGTCAGGACATATACCTAGGTTGCAGGTTTGATCCCCAGTTGGGGTGCTCATGGGAAGCAACTGATCAATATTTCTCTCTCACATCAGTGTTTCCCTCTCTTTTTCTCTCTCCCTTCCTCTCTCTATAAAAAAATCAATAAACATATACTCAGATGAAGATCAATTTTTTAAAAAAGAAAAGTGTACAAAGAAAGAATGGAGCTGATAGAAGATGGTCAACAAAACTGAGAGTCCCAGACGTAGAAGGCTGACAGGTTTTACTTGATCTTCATCCAGGGGAAGGAATGGGAGTTAATATTATTCTATTAGTTCAGTCTTGTAACACCTGATATTGTAGAAATGATCCATGCTGATTACAGCTCCTTCCAGGTTTCCAGTATCTGAGGTGAACTGGATGTGGAATCAGATTGAAAGAATATATAATAGCTGCATCTTTTAAAGATAATTATTATAATGCAAGTGAGAACTTTAGTGAAAAGAACAAAATACAGGTACAATTTATGAAACGCAGGGATACTATCACTGTGATCTGTCTAATATCCATGTGTATCTATCTATTTTCGCTATAAATGACTACAAAACACTTGCAATTTGACCAAAAACATTTTCTTTTTTCTTTGGGAGACAGAAAAAAAGAGGGAAAGGCTCTTTTTAACAACTATTGTGCCAGGTGTTTATCTCATGCATTCTCAATGGCAGCCACCTTAAGCAATTTGTTCCTGCTTTCTTCAGCTTACAATGGAAAATTGAGTGAGGCCTGAAGTGTTAAAGTTCCATAGCTAAAAAGTGGCAGACAGCATTTGACCACTTGATGTTCAGTTCACATATCTTTCTCTATATCACAGTTTTCCTGAGTGACATTAAACTTTTTTGAATTTATCTCAACATTACTTTTAGTTTAGATGGTCCCTTCAGTAGTATTAGATACGAGAAATATCTAAGCAGAAAATAATCTTTTTTTATTTAATTTATTTTCTTTATTTTTTTCAAATACATTTGTCTCTGTCTTCCCCCCAACCACCTTCCTCAGCCCCCTTGCCACTCCCTGCCTCAATCCTTCCCCTTTCGTTTTGTCCATGAGACCTTGCTACAGTTCCCTGACCCTCCCATTCCCATCCTTTTCCCTCCCCCCCCCGCTTCCATCCCTCTTGTCTCTGTTCATTTCTTTTCCTTTCAGTGTTGTTGGTCTTATTTTTCTTCCATCTTTGTATTGTTGGTTAGGTTCCACTTACAGGTGAGATCACATGGTATTTGTCTTTCGCCCCCTGGTTAATTTCGCTTAGCATAATGCTCTCCAGTTCCATCCATGCTGTCGCGAAGTTTAGTAGTTCTTTTTTTCTTTCTGCTGTGTAGTATTCCATTGTGTAAATGCACCATAATTTTTGGATCCAATCATCTACTGATGGGCATTTAGGTTGCTTCCAACACTTGGCTATTGTAAATTGTGCTGCTAGGAACATTGGAGTGCATAGGTGCTTTTGTATTGGCGTTTTGGGATTCTTAGGGTATACTCCCAGCAGAGGAAGCACTGGATCAAAAGGCAGTTCCATTTTCAGCTTTTTGAGGAAATTCCACACTGCTTTCCACAGTGGCTGCACCAGTCTGCATTCCCACCAACAGTGGACTAGTGTTCCCTTTCCTCCACAGCCTCCCCAGCACCTGTTATTTGTTGATCTGTTCATGATGGCCCTTCTGCCCCATGTGAGGTGGTACCTCATGGCGGTTTTGATCTGCATTTCTCTGATGGCTAGTGATGCTGAGCATCCTTTAAAATGTCTCTGGGCTCTCTGTATCTCTTCCTTGAAGAAGTGTCTGCTCAGGTCCTTTGCCCATTTTTTGATTGGATAATTTGTCTTCTTGGAGTGGAGTCGAGTGAGTTCTTTATATATCTTGGAGATCAAACCTCTATCTGATGTATCATTAGCGAATATATTTTCCCATATGGTTGGCTCCCTTTTCATTTTGCTGATGTTTTCTTTAGCCATGCAGAAGCTTCTTATTTTGATGAGGTCACACTTGTTTATTCTTTCCTTTATGTCCCTTGCTTTAGGAGACACATCAGTGAAAAATTGCTACGTGGGATATCTGAGAGTTTCCTGCCAATGTTCTTCCCTAAGACTTTTATGGTGTTGCGACTTATATTTAAGTCTTTTATCCATCTTGAGTTTATTTTTGTGTATGGTGTCAGCTGATGATCCAATTTCAGTTTCTTGCAAGTAGCCGTCCAGCTCTCCCACCATTTGTTGAAGAGGCTATTATTACTCCATTTTAAGGTTCTGCCCCCTTTGTCAAATATTAGTTACCTATATAGACCTGGCCTTATTTCTGGGCTTTCTATTCTGTTCTACTGGTCTATGAGTTTATTCTTGTGCCAGTACCAGATTGTTTTGAGTATAGTGGCTTTGTAGTAGAGTTTGATGTCCGGTATTGTGATCCCTCCTACTTTGTGTTTCTTTCTCAAAATTGCTGCAGCTATTCTGGGTCGTTTATGGTTCCATATAAATTTTTGAAATGTCTGTTCTATTTCTGGGAAATATGTCATTAGTATCTTAATAGGGATTGCATTGAATCTATAAATTGCTTTGGGTAGTATATACATTTTGATGATATTAATTCTTCCAATCCAGGAGCACGGTATATGCTTCCATTTATTTGTGTCTTCCTTAATTTCTTTCTTCAATGTTGTATAGTTTTCTGCATACAGGTCTTTTACCTCCTTGGTTAAATTTATTCCTCGGTACTTTATTTTTCTTGTTGCTATATCAAATGGTATTTTTTTCTGATTTCTTCTTCTTCTATTGAATTGCTGGTGTACAAAAATGCCTTTGATTTCTGAATGTTGAATTTGTATCATGCTGTTCGGCCAAATTCACTTATTAGGTTGAGTTTTTTTGGTAGAGTCTATAGGGTTTTCTATGTACACTATGAAGTCATTTGCAAACAATGATAGTTTTACTTCCTTCTTTCCTATTTGGATGCCTTCTATTTCTTTTTCTTGTCTGACCACTGTGGCTAGGACTTCCAATACAATGTTGAAAAGAAGTGGTGAATGTGGACATCCTTGTAGTGTTCCCGATCTTAGTGGGAAAGCTTTCAATCTTTTCCCGTAGAGTATGATGTTGGCTGTAGGTTTTTCATATATATGGGCTTTATTATATTGAGGAATGCCCCAATTATTCCCACTTTGCTGAGTGTTTTAATCATAAATGGCTGCTGTACCTTATTGAATGCTTTTTCTGCATCTATCGAGATGATCATGTGATTTTTGTCTTTTCTTTTATTTATGTGATGTATTACGTTTATTGACTTGCGTATATTGAAAGATCCCTGCATCCCAGGGATGAATCCCACTTGATAATAGTGGATAATCTTTTTAATGTATTGCTGGATGCGGTTTGACAGTATTTTGTTGAGGATTTTAGCATCTATGTTCATCAGCGAAATTGGCCTGCAGTTTCCTTTCTTTATAGGGTCTTTATCTGGTTTTGGGATCAGGGTGATGCTGGCCTCATAAAGAGAATCTGGTAGTCTTCCCTCCTCTTGGATTTTTTGGAATAGTCTGAGAAGGACAGGGATTAGCTCTTCCTTAAATGTTTTGTAAAATTCTCCTGTGAAACCGTCCTTCCCTGGGCTTTAGTGTGCTGGGAATTTCTTGATGACTGCTTCAATTTCTCCAGCTGTTATTGGTCTGTTCAAGCTTTCTCTTGCTTCCTCCTTCAGTGCTGGAAGATTATACTTTTCTAGAAATTTGTCTGTTTCATCGAGGTTTTCAAATTTCTTGGCATATAATTGTTCATAGTAGTTTCTGACAATCCTTTATTTTCAGAGGTATCAGTTGTTATTTCTCCCCTTTCATTTCTGATATTATGTATTTGGGTCCTCGACCTTTTTTTCCTGATGAGACTGCTTAAAAGCTTGTTGATTTTATTTATCTTTTCAAAGAACCAGCTTCTGGATTGTTTGATCCTTTGAATTGTTCTTATCATCTCTATGTTATTCAGCTCTGTTCAAATCTTCACTATTTCCTTCCTTCTAGTTGCTCTAGGATTTATTTGTTGTTGTTTCTCCAATTCTTGAAGTTGTAGTGTTAGGTCTTTTATTTGAAATGTTTCTATCTTTTTTAGGTAGGCCTGTATTGCTATGAACTTCCCTCTCAGGACTGCCTTTGCTGTATCCCATAGGTTTTGGACTATTGTCTGTTCATTTTCATTTGTTTCCAGAAATTTTTTGATTTTTCTTATCTCATTATTGACCCATTCATTGTTCAATAATCTACTGTTCAGTCTTTATGAGTTTGCAAGTTTTTGAAGTTTCTCTTTGAGGTCGATTTTCAGTTTCAAACACTTGCGATCCGAGAAAAGGTTTGGTATTATTTCAATTTTCCTGAATTTGCTGAGGTTTGCTTTGTGTCCTATCATGTGGTCTATCTTTGAAAAACTGCCATGAGCATTTGAAAAGAATGTGTATTTTGCTTCTTTGAGATGTAAGATATTTGTCAGTTAATTCTATTTGATTTAGTGCATCATTCAGCTCCACAATATCCTTATTGATGTCTTGGTTGGAAGATCTGTCCATTTTTGACAGTGGGGTGTTGAAATCCTCTACTATCAATGTGTTGCTGTCTATATCTTTTTTGAAGTCATCCAAGATTTTCCTTATAAGCTTGGATGCCCCTGTTGGGTACATATAAGTTTATAATATTTATGTATTCTTGATAGATTCTTCCTTCAAGTATTATAAAGAGACCTCTGGGTCTCTTTTTATGGCCTTCGTTTTGAAATCTATTTTGTCTGAAATAAGTATTGCAACTCCATCTTCCTTCTCTTGCCCATTTTCTTGGAATATTTTTTTTCCATCCCTTTACTTTCAATCTGTGTAGGTCTTTTGCTCTGAGGTAGGTCTCTTGTAGGCAGCATATGTGTGGGTCATGTTTTCTTATCCATTCTGCTCCCCTGTGTCTCTTGATTGGGGCATTTAGTCCATTTACATTGAGAGTTATGACTGATAGAAACCTATTCATTTTTTCTCTTTGTACCTGTGTTTTCCTCTTTCTCACTCTTTTCCTTTATCTTCTTAAACTAGTCCCTTTAGCATATCTTGTAGTGCTGGTTTGGTAGAGATGTATTCTTTTAGCATTCTTTTGTCTGGGAAACTTCATATTTTCCCTCCAATTTTAATTGAGAGCCCTGCTGGGTAGAGCAGCATAGGTTGTAGGCCCTTGCTTTCCATGACTTGAATATCTGTTGTCAATCCCTTCTTGCTTGGAGTATTTCTGTTGAGAAGTCAGCTCCTAGCCATATTGGGGTCCCCTTGTATGTTACTTTCTCCTTCTCCCTTGCTGCCTTGAGGATTCTCTCTTTGTCTTTGATAGTTCCCATTTTAAAGATGGTGTGTCTTGGAGTGGACCTCCTTGCGTCCCTCTTAAGTGGGGCCCTCTGTGCCTCCTGGATCCATGAGACCTTTTTTCTTCTCAAATTGGGGAGATTTTCCATCATTACTTTTTCGATGAGGTTCTCTATCCCTTGCTCCTCTTCTTCTCCTTCTAGTATCCCTATTATATGGATATTATTGTGTTTCAGGTTGTCCTGCATTTCCCTCAATGCCTCTTCATTCTTTTTCAGTCCTCTTTCCATTTCTTGTTATTTCTGGGAGCTTTTGTCTACCTTATCCTCCATCTCACTGACTCGATCCTCGGCTTCATCCAGCCTACTTTGGATTCCTTCTACTGTGTTCTTCAATTCAGAAATGGTATTCTTCATATCCTCTTGTGTCTTCTTCATAGTTTCTATGTCTTTTTCCAGCTTGATATAGTTTGTTGTAAGATCATGATAGTTTCTCTGCAGTTTCTTATAGTTGTCTTTGAGCTTGCTGAGCTCATTGAGCTTCCTTAGATCCATTGTTTTGAATTCAATATCTGATAGTTCCCTTGCCTCTTTTTCATGTAGCTCTCCCTGTGGGATGTCCCCTTTGCCACTCATTTGGGGGGAACTTCATTTTCTTCCTATTTTTCTGAGAGTCTATTAAGTAATTAATTAATTTATTTATTTATTTTTGCTTCTGCTTCAATTGATACATCTAGATTTCTTGACTTTGTGGATTAAATTTCTATGGTAGTAGATGGGTCTTTTTATTTATTTATTTATTTATTTGTATTTTTTTCCTTTACTTTTCTTTCTGGGCCTGTCTCTGATGATGTCAGTTGTTGACCCTATATGACCTTGGGTCGTTTGTTTGAGGCTTCCAGGAGTCTACTGTCTATGTCTTACTTCTGCTTTGGGCAGTTCTGTGACCCCTTCGTCCAGGCCTCCACTATTTCTGTGGATCACTCTGCACTTTCACGCTGGCTCCTTAGGCACGCTCCCCAGCCCAGCAGAATCCCCCGCCCACCTGGGCTCCAGCGTGCTAGCCCCAGCCCAAGGGGCTTATTTGCAACCTCACATGCTCTTCTGGCCCCCCAGGCTGGCGGGCACCCTGGCACTGGTCATTTAGGATCTTCTATTGTGTGCTTTCCCCACTTTTGGCTCTTTGGGTGCTTTGCTTGCCCTCGCCAAATGGAGACTATGGAAATGGGAATGAAGTCAGTTCCAGGACTCTCTGGGTAATCCTGTTTCCAGTCTCTTCTCCAGGGGCTCTGGGCCGCTCTGTGACGCCTTCAGCCCGGGATCCACTATTTCTGCGGACCACTCTGCACTCAGGGGCCCGCAGGGGTGGTTTTACGCCTGCCCCCACCGATCTGCACACTCCCTCACAGGCCCCATTGGTGCCAAACTGCCAGAGTCCTTGCCAGCCCGCGCTGGTCCACACACACACTCGGCAACCCTCGCCAGCCGCTAGGCGCAAGTGTGTGCGCCTGCACTTGGTGGTTTTGGGCTGTCTATTGTGTGCTTTTTAGCTTTTGGCTCTTTGGGGGTGTGGCCTGTTCCCCCACAGTGGAGGCTATGGAAAGGAGAAGGATTCTGGACTCCCTGGTTCCTCCTCCCGTTCTTTCCCCAACACCTCTGTCTCCAGTCTCTCCTCAGGGGTCTCTGGGCAGTTCTGTGACCCCTCTGGCCAAGGATCCACTATTTCTGCAGACCACGTTGTAATTGCGGGCTGTCTCCCTTGTCCGCGCCCTGCTTCTGGCTCTTTGGGGGCGCTCTGTCCAGCACAAAATGGAGACTACCGGATGGGGAGAGAGTCGGGACTCTCCAGTTCCTCCTCCCGTTCTTTTCCCAATGCCTCTGTCTCTAGTCTCTCCTCAAGGCTCTCTATGCAGCTGTGTGACCCCTTTGGCAAGGAATCCGTTATTTCTTCCAGCTTTTCTGCACTTAGCCCCCCAGCTCACATGTGCACAAGCTGTGAGCAGAGTGTACAAAAGGCAGATTAATTGATTCCCTTATATCTGCGCAAGATGGTAGCTGCAGAGTGGGAGGTACGTTATCACTGGGGCTCCATCAGCCACTGTCTCAATTCTCTTCACAAAGTTTTCCTCACCAGTCTTTTCCCAGGCACCAGCCCACTCTGCTGCCGCCTCTACCCAGAGATCATGGAGGGTGGCTGCCACTGCACATTTTTGCATTGGCCCTTTAAATGTCTCTTTGCATCCCCAGCCGCCTGTCTCTGGCAGAGAGCCCCGCTAAGGTTTTCGGGGTTGCATTTTGTCTGTGTGTTTTCCTGGTTTCAGCTGTTATAGTCTAGGGGTCCCTGTTTATGATTCAGACCCTGTTCTTCTCAGGGGGATCCAACTGGCCGTTTCAATGTCCCTCTGGTGCTGGTGCCCATGGGTGCCCAGCCCACCCTCTCAAGCCCCCACCGCACTTCCCACCCATTGGGATGTGTGAGAGTTGAATTCACTGTCTGTCTGAGGCTCCAAGGCTCCTCTCCCTCTATCGTTCCATTGTTTTCCACGCAATTTCTCCACTATTTAGTCACAATTCCAGTTTGGTCTTGGGAAGAGGTCAGCGTGACTCCCACTCACTCCTCTGCCATCTTAGCTTCTCCAAAAATAATCTTTTTGTTAAGCACGTTATCTGTATTGACTCATTTAATTCTCACAATGGTATATATACACACACACACACACATACATATATAGTCTGCCTGACACCTAAGAAAACCATATACATATCTTTTCTCTTGTTATCATCGTCATTTTCTCTGACATTCAGTGTCTATCTCACAGGGTTCTCCCTGCCCATATACTTTGATCACCTGGTTGAAATTGGTTGTTATTATAGAAACCTGTTACATCAATATACCCTTTACACATTCCAGGAAGCAGGTTTTTTGTTTTCCTTGTGACTTATTTCTTAATCTTTCCTTGTGATGGTTAGTCCTATTGCTTGGAGAGAGAGTTCTAGGAGAGAGAAGATAAAATATCCTCGTGCTAATGTGTATCCTAAAGAACATATAGCTAGAAAAACTACATATAATTTACAATCCACACATACATTCTGTTTCGTATTCGTTAACAGGATAGGACCCAGACATAGTCAATTCTTACTATTTGTGGTAGTTATGGTCTATGAAGTCATCATGAACACTGAACTAGTGGATAATCAATCACTGCTACTAAAGGAAATATAAGGCTAAGATTCTGCCTCTTGTCACAACATTTTCATCAGTAAGTCAATAATACATAAGCTTGCTTTACATATTCTGTTTTGAGATGTCTTGTGTAACATATAGTTGACTCATTAACATTGAACTCATGGCCAACAGCCCTATAACTCATGCCTGAACAAAGATTATGTAACATATTTTCTCCATAAGGCACTTCACAGCCTTTTTGTATTTAGGAATAGTGGATAGCACTTCAGCACTATAGTTAGGGGCTCTCTTAAACATCAAAATCACTAACAAAATGTACAAAAATGTTAAAAATATGACACTAAATATACTGCAAAAAGGAGTCTATTTTACAGTATTAGAGCTGAAACAGAAGGCAGAGTATGACCTTCTTTGATCTTAGCTAGGAGTGTACACCTTAGCCAACTCAATATTTTTGCTATTCTGCTTGTGTTCTCAAATGTCCTGGAAAGCTTTGAAAGTATTTATTACATTTTAGGGAGTAAGAAAATTTTCAACCATAAGTTCTTCAAATAGTGAGGATTCACTGTAGTTTACTTTAAACCTCCCTGGGTAAATCACTTCCCATTTTAACTTTGCACTTGGCCTCAAATTATGATTTTTTTTTACAACAGATAATAAAGGTACTCTGATTTTAATTATTCTGTTTTCTGTGCATTGCTTCATAGAAGGAATATATGAGCCCTAACTTTGTAGTTTTAAATTTTGTTCGTCTCAGCTGTTTTCTGTAAGGAACATATAAGAGACATGTCATTAATTAACATATTTTAACCTATAGTAATTTTAGTATTAAAGTACACAACATAGTAAACCAAGTGATGAAGAAATCACAAGTTCCCATGACTTTTGTGAACATTTAGATAAATGCACTTTAATATTTAGAAGTATAAAATGGCAATATAGTGCAGTAGTTAAGATGATAGACTGAAGTGAGTTTATCTTGGTTCCAACACTAGCTATGCCACTTACTACCTATCTGACTTGAGGCAATTTACATAACCCCCATTTTTTTATCTATAAAAGGATGATCATACTGGGAGCTACCTTGTATGGTTTTGTGGGATTACATAAATTAAGATAATACCTGGCACAGAGTATCATGTATATACATAGATATTATCATAATTATTATATACATATAGACAGAGTGACAGATATAACCAGCTGAGGCAGAAATTTATGCTGTGGTCTACTGTGAACTCTCTGAGATATGTGACAGAGGTCCATAATTGCTTATCGATGTCTTTTATAACAACAATTTATTCAGAACTTTGGCTGTCTGGTTTTCAATTTTGGATGGCATTGATGATTTCTCCTTTCTGGTATTTGTCCTCACAGTTGACATTGAATTATCAAATCAAAGTGGCTGTCATTCACTTCATAAGTAGTTTTAGTGTCTTTTACTCTCCAGTGGATCTGCCCAAGCAGGGAGGAGTACAATTAAGAAAATACTGGCCATTAGGGTTCCACAAACCAAAATATACCTTGGCAAAGTTTCTGTATTTCTCACTCCATCAAAAAATGCCCATTACCATCAGGAAGCCTCCCTTATTATTTAGTAATACTACTTATGTACATAAGCACATAATATAACTAAATCAGCAAATACTTATTCCCTGTAAAGCTCTTTAGTGCTGTTCAAATCTACATATGCCCTTAAATATTTTTGATCACTTGATGTCATTACCTCTGACCTATATGTTAGCATTTCTCTTGGTTCAATCTTAAACCCATAGAAACTTGCTCTATCACCAACTATTCTGCATAACCAACTCACTCTGACTTTATTAATAATCCTAGTTGCCCAAATCCTAGGTGGTTTTTAGTTCTTATTTGGCATGACCACTTTTTAGCTTAGAATTGTAGTTACTGTACTCCGAAACCCCCTGGAATTGTCTCCTCCCTGGGCATCAGAAATAATTTCCACATCCATTTCTTCTCAGACTTCTTCTTTAACCACATAATTTCTTATTCTTGCTCACCTCCCAGAGCTTACCAATAAATCTTAGCATTTCCCTTTAAATGGCTCTTGGATATCATTTCTCCTTGCTATTTGTTGCCCTCGAGTAATCTCAGCCTCTTTCACTTTCATCTTTAGGTCAGTGTCTCCCACGATGATTTCTTAGCATCATTCCCCCTGGCCTCAGACTCTTCTTTCCAAATTCTAATTGAGTATTTTTATATGGAAATTTCAAGTCCTACTTGGTTGAAAATAAAGTAATCATTTATTTTTCATTAATTCGAGAAATATTTATTGAGTCTCTGCTGTATGCCAGCAGTGGAGATTCAGTGGGTGAATCTATTAGAGTTTATAATTAAGCTTGAAGGGCAGACATTGATAAAGGAATGACAATGAGGTGAGTGGTCTGAAGGGGAAGCACCAGTTCAGTAGGAACACGCATAATAGGGGAATTTAACAGACTGGAGCTAAGGAAGTCTTGTTTAGTGTCTTCACATCTGGGTAATGTTTACATGATGCATAATATGTGCTTTACATGTATTAAAAAGCCAGGTATCACACAAACATACTTGGCAGTAATAGGATGCACAGAACTTAGCCAGGTGAGGGGAGGTGGATGTGATAGCAGTCATGGAAAACAATGTGTTCCAAGGTACATGGGACTCTGGGAGAGTTCCATGTTCAAGAAACACTTTGTATGATTGGAGATTATAAAGCAAAGGGGAAAAGGGTGTGACATGGTTTATAAACCATGTTAATGATTTGGGACTTTTCATAAAGAATGATTAGATGCCATAGAAGGGGTTTATGTAAGGCAATAACACAATCACTTTATTTAAGTACCTTTGGCTGCCAGGTGGAATAGTTCAATATAAATTTCTGGGATGTGCTTGTGAGGTGTGGGTGAATATGGGTGAGCCCTGGTGAGAGATGAGGGTGGTATAGCAAGACAGACATTAGTAGTGTGGGAAAGGTATTAGATATATTAGAGAAAGTATTGGAAACAATATAAACAACTGTCTAACACAACTCTTTACCCTGAATCAAAAAACTCTCTTCTGTTAAACTCTTGGCTGTGTTTCCCTAGAAAAGATTCAGATAGTGTACACCAATATTACCAGGAAGTATTGCTCATGATAACAATGACATAATGATTGATACAGTTCAACTGGGTTGGAAGGGATTATGAATATTTGATGGGAATGCCATGCTTTTGGCTCCCATGAGTAGTGCCATGACTCTGCCAACAAAACTCTTGCAGCATTTCTGGAAGCTATGCTAAGGAATTGTTAGAAAAGATTTTGGCTCCTGTGGAGCATGAGGCTCCTTCTCAACCAGAGAAGTCTTAACATCTGTGCAACATGGATCTCATCTCTGTGCATTTGAGCTATGTTATCTGTAAAGAAGGAAATCTCTAGCTCTTGTGTTGAGCAGTCATCCTCATGAATTGCTGTAAGGTTCCCCATGGAGAGGACAACCCCGTATCCAGCTGCCAGGATGCAGTTTCTGCCCCATATCTAAGGAGGTTAGTGCCAAGTGTCAATCTAAAAGCTTAGCTGAACCTATGAAAACTTGCTCCCACCCCTGCCACTGCCCTAGGGGTATAAGCAACAGTTCTAGGAATTCATGATTAAGTAATATGAGTGAGGGGCAGGGTAGAATTAAATATGAATCTTGGTGGGTTGATCAATTGGATGGGTGGGGGAGACTATGCTCTTTTGATCTAACAGTCCTCATCTATTGAAAAGATGAGTTGTTTTTTTTTTAAATGGAGGGCAATAGAAATGGAGAAACTTATATGTATTACTATTTTGTTCCTTTTACCTGACATTCTATTCCTTATCTTTGCTTCTCCTTCTAAATTATTCTTTATCATGTTTTTCATTCATTCAAATTATCTTCTTTAGAAAGCCTTTCTAAAATTATTTTATACTTCTTCCATACTGCAATATCTTCATTAAAACACCATTACATTTGTCTCTTCAAATCTATATAATTCTCATGAATATAACAAAACATTTCCCCCCTGAAAAATTATTGTAGACTCAGATTTAGGATAAAAGTTCATGCTTAAGAACTTTTTTAAAATAAATTATATGTTAAAGGTGAGGGAATGCACACAATATTGAATCCAGTTTTGGATCAGAAAATTCTTCAAGTTGGAGTTAACATTGAATGGGGGTCTTGAATAGCTAATATTTAGAGGTGTTAAAATTGAATTGTGAACATTTTAGGCCTGGGAAAGCTAAGCAAGGCACAGAGGTAAAAAAAAATATTTGATATGTTGAAAGAATATATTCATTTCATTTTCTTATATCAGAGCTTTTTCTCAGCTGCTCTTGAATCTATACTTGGGAAAGATTTTTTTCAAACTATTCACTCATTTATCATTTATAATATATATTATTTCACTTACATTTATTTTACTTGGCTCATCTTTAGCTTTTGGGACATTGTAAAATATTTTTATATTAACATTCTTCTTTTCACCATTTAATAAAACTAAAATAAGATAAAGAACACAATAAAAATCACCCATAAATTCACCATCTAAAAATAATACCTGATAAAATTTTGTTGTATTTCCTTCTAGGCTTTTTGTTTTTTGAGAGGTTTTTTTTTTTAATCTAGATTGATTCATCTTCTTTGGATATTTTGATATTTTGTGTGGAGAAAGCCCACATTCTATGGTATGTTCACTTGCTTCTGTTTGTGTGTGTATATAATCTACTACATTTTTTCACATGAGATTTAAGTGAATAGAAGTAATTATTTTCCTTTAAGCCAAGTGAGGCAATGTCACCAGCAATATAAACATGAACCTTATATTCAAAGGACCGGCACTTGGATTCTGGTTCTATTTCCTACTAGTTTTCTTAACTTGGATGAGTCATTTCATCTCTCTGCCTTGGTTTACTCATGTGCACAGTAAGGATAATAATACCCATCTGTTGGCTTTACAGTAAGAATGAGACATAAAGCATGAAAAGTTCCTGGTACTATGTGATAGGTAGGCAATCAATGAATGCCCTATGTATTTAATGGAAAGCAAAATATTGTAGTGCCCATCTCCATAACAAGACAAAACAATCCATCTGTCTAAGGTATCTTGAAGCAGCAGTTACAAAGTGTTTTAGAAGGAAGTTGGCACCCTACAAATTGACATTTCTGTGTGTCAGGGAAGGAACGGCAGCTAGTTTGTTTAAAGCAATCAGTCTCCCATCATGTGGCAGCCGATGGTGAATGAATCTTACTACTATGAGTATGTGAAACTCACTGACACTATCCCCCTAGTGTGGCTTCAGAGGAAAACAAAATAGAGAATCACTAGCTTGTGTAATTTTCTCAGTTCACCACCAGACACTGAGTCATCACTTCCGTAGCCTTTCACCTGCAAAGATGAACTATAACCTCTGTATCCACATTGTGTTCAGGGGAAAAATCCAGGTCCCTAACTCCAAAGCAGCATTTCTGCGAACAACAGATAGTAAAACCAAAAACATCCATAAACCTACCTAATCAGCAGGCTCAAGAAAGCTGATAGCCCATGTAGTTTATGCACCTTCCTAACAGCAACACTAAAGATAATTAAGCCAATTCTGGCAGGCTTGGGTAATTTAGAAATTGTACCTGAAAGTGAGTGTAAGTGATTACACAATTTTAAGCAGTTCAGTTTTGATTACACCAAAATTACAACCTGAAAATCACTGGCAAAAGAAAGTCAATGTGAAGTAAGACCATTCTCCATTTAATTAACTTATTTGGAATTCATGTTTAATTATAATGGAAACATACATGGACCCCTTCAAAACAACTTTATTAACAATAAAAAATTTATATGAACTAAAAATGCATGGATTTTTACAATCAGATAAATTACTACTGAAAACAATATATGCTTTGTCCAGAGGCCCAGAGTGATAGTCCTTAAGATGTACTCATTTTAAGTGGTATATGACTTTAATATTTCACAAACAAAATATATCTACAGATTGGCTCACATGTGTTTGTTTTTAGCCTAAAATAATCTTAATCAGAGCCTCTTTCCTGTACTTCATATACCCAGGATGAGAATAAGAAATGGACTGCTTATTGTTTTTCTTCTTTCTTTGTTTTAATAGTTTATTTTTCATTTATCTTTCCATTACCATTTATCCCTCTTATACCTTCTTCACCTCCACACACTCCCTTCCCACTGCAACCATCACACTGTTTTGGCCTTTCTTTACTCTTTGTAACATGCCAAATTTTTTCTTATTCCAAGAACTTTTCATTAACTTTCCTGGAATATTGCCTCTCTGGCTGCTTCTCATCCCTTGCGTGTCATAGACAATGCCAGTTAACAATGTTTCCACTGTTGAATACACTAGCACCCTCTTTAATTCTTCCATAACTCAAGTGCATTTGTTCACTTATTGTTACTTGTTTTCTAACCTAGTAGACTGAAAGGATCATAAGAATAGGTCTAGTGCAATGTCTGGTACACAATAAATAGCTCTTGAATATAGACTTAAATACTTAGAGTTTATAAAGAAGATATTATTGAAAGCTTAAGAAATTTTAACTAAATGGAAGCTATGTAAATGGCAAATTAAAACATATAAATACCAATGCATTTTGTCTATTCTCTGGACTAGTTGCCAAATTAACATTGTAGAAAGATGTAATAAATGCACTGTTAAATAAAAAACAATCACCTATCCTTACTTATAAATTTTATACTAAATTATTGCTATAAGGTGTCACTGAGTTATTTTCAATGATATTCTAAGTCAAAAATCAGAATGCCTTTCTTTGAAATAGAGATTTAATGCTTCTAATTATGACAAATTAATTAAAATGCTTACTAACCTGAGTCAGTTAGAAACATGGGCATTTGAAAAATCCATAGCTCACTGGGTTTGGCACTAGAAGCTCTCTGTTGTTTTTTTTTATTTTGTTTTATTGGAGAAGTCAAGATATAGTCAATTTAATAACAATTTTGATTGAATGTGTAGCTTTTAGGGGACACCAATTCTCTAACTTTACTCCACTCTACAGAACATCAAAATAAAATAGTCATCCAAGCACTTTCCATTGACCTTGACGGACAGTTCATTAGCCAGATGACCTGTAAACATGTGCCGGATTCAGTTTACAGTTCTCAGTTACAATTTATTTTTTTAATTAGGAGATGTTATTTGAAAATAACCTTAATCTACAAATGTTTTGTGAAGATCAACTATGACTAAGGTAGTATGCCTGGCACTCTGAAGACTACAGTGATGGATCAGAAGTGATTTCTACTCTCAAGGAATTCAGAGTCAAAGAATGAGTTCATATGAGAAATAACTACATATCCCAAACTAGAAGACAAAAAGTTCCATGATAGAGGTGAAAAATAAGGTACTATAGAAATTCAGAGAAGATGAATTTCACTTAGGGATATTAGAAAACTATTCACAGAGATTTGAAAAATTAATCAGGACCTGGATGTGTTAAGTAGGGGAATAAGTGGATAGTATTTCTATCAAAACAAAGGCATGAAGTAAAAAAAAGCACTGGAATGTATACAGAAGAAGGAGTAGGTCAGTTTGGTTAGACAAGGAGGTATATGCAAGAAGAGAAGAGGTGATATTGTAAGGTTGGAAAATTATCTTGGGAATCTATTTCATGAATCTAAAACATAAGGAAGGCTAAAGTAAGATGACCTTCATCTCAAACATTAGGGAGTCATACAGCACTAGATCTCAAGGCTATGATGTGACTAGAGTGGTGTAATAGGAACTGTGAGCAAGAATAGTGGGGAGAGACAGGTTAGGAAGGTTTCTCAAAATTTTATGGTGGTGATGTGGGTGGATGTTTAGGAGGTAGTTTCACCTGGACCTGGCAACTCTTTAGATGAGGGAGTAGGAGTGATTCAATTGTGATTCAAAACATTCGAAACTGGTTAATTAGAAGGAAAGTTGTATCATTAACAAAAAAGGAAAATACAGAAGAGTATCTTTTAGAAAGAAAATTATATATGCATCTGAGGAGTATCAATTTTGGATGCTAGTAGTGCACAAAGTATGGAATCACAGGAATGGTACACTCCTGTGTTCACTGAGGTTATCAGATATCCTGTGATGTGATGAATTTTTCAAAGGAGAAATTATAGAGAGATATTGAAGACAGACAATGAGGGATTGCCATTAATCAGGTCAAAAAAAGAAATAGAAGAATAAATAGACAATGGAAGAGTATGGAAAGGATAAGGAGAGAGGTTTTAAGGAGAAAATGCCCATGAATGTCAAATGTATAACTTCAAACTATGCACAGCTAAAAAACATATAGGAATTAATACAAGGATTATAGTTGTCTCAAGCTGATGATTGATTATTTCCCAAAATGAAATATAGAAGCAATGTGATAAAATGAAGGAAGAGTAGACATTGTAATCAGAGAAACTGGAGCCAAACTCTGATTCTGTGTGGTTGAGCTATATGGTTTGGGGTAAAATTGCTTTGTTTATCTGAGCCTCAATTTCTTGACCATAAAATGGGGATAATAACCAATTTAGTAAATCAACATAAGGATAAAAAGAGTCTGTTGGAAATAGGTCTGTTAATACAAGTCTTTTTTTGAGTTTGCCTCCCATTTGCTTTCCATAAACTTCTACAGGATTATGTGTTATGGAAAAACCTTACTTGGGTTTGTGTAAGATTAGGTTAAATTAATTATTACAATGAATTGCATATATTTAAGCGTTGGTCCCTAATACCTTCTTGAGTAAAGCTGAGTGTAGGAGGAAGCAGATGGAAAAGGTTTACTCTTCAAAGTCCTGCCATAGCAAATGGTCAAGACAGAATAATGTTAACAGGTCCATAGGGGCTGATCAGTCTGAATAATTTTATGTGTCCCTGGGAGGGACAACTGTGTCCTTGATGCTTGATTTCACATACTCTGGTGCTTAGCAAAATGATCTGTTCATAATAGAGACTCAGAAAGATTTTGCCAAATTGCTGTTTTGTTTGTCCTGTTTGCAGAGATCTGCCTATAACTTAATACATACATACATATATATGTATCATTTTATATTTATATATATATAAATATATATAAAAGGATAAAAGGATAAACCATTGATTGGAAACAAGAAACTAAAATGGAAGATGAGGCAATCCAACAGAGTGTTGGTGACAAGCAACTAGACAGTTGTATATGCCAATGTATAATTGTCACAAATACAACCTTGCATATATAACCAAAAGATAAACATTTCCCAAACCAGGAACCAATGGCAGAAACAAAAGGAAAAGAAAGTTTGAGATATGAATCTAAGCTTTATGCTGTTTTTAACTTCTAGATAATAATAGAGAGACATGGTTACTTTATATATACATTTGTTCTTATTAGTAAGTAAAGAGGTACACAGATAAAGTAATATAGCACCAGATGCCATTCTTATTTAAATTAATCTTTTATTTTTATTTGTGAACAATAAAATTGCAATCAATTAATGCTGCATCATTGGTCTGGGTGTCATGGTATGCACAAAGGAAAGCACCAAGGGTTTATACTAATAAACATGCAAATGATGTTATTTTATATCAAGAAAAGATGGTAAATATCTCATTTTAAATTGTTTCAAGGGTTTTTTTCTCTCTGGAGTTGTCTCCTTTGCCATATTCAATATATTATGTGAAGCTAAAACTTTGTTATGAAATTCTTTTAAACACACACCCAATTTACTATGCATTAAGGGAATGTGTGTTTGCTGGATAGGAACTGAGATGCAATGTTTTACGTATTTCTTCCTAAAAACTGTGATTCAGCTGGACATTTACCCACCTCCTTCTCTCACCCCACTCTGTGATTGCTTTGCAGGCCATGGCACATGTTCCTGTGGTCGCTGCATTTGTGAGAGGGGATGGTTTGGAAATCTCTGCCAACATCCCAGGAAGTGTAACATGACAGAAGAACTGAGCAAGAGTCTGTGTGAATCAGCAGATGGCATATTGTGCTCAGGAAAGGGTGAGTATCTCTGCCGAAGCTTGGACTGGGTCCCTGTTGTGACACATGGTTTGTACAGCAGCACACAGCTAACATCTTTTTCAGGCTGCATTTTGCATGAATGAAAATCACTCTGTCCTCTGCTCATACCAGACTCTAAGCTTGAAAGTTAACCACATGAAGATTAGTATCTAAGGAAACAAGATGCATGAGATGGGTTGCATGTGAAAAGATCCTCAGCCACTTGTATACAACCTCATTGTGAATGAAATTCAATTAATAATTGTATAAAGAAGAAAGTACTATAAGATATACTAGGTACTGAATGCAACCTCCCTCCACCCCCGCAAAACAATAACCATTGAGTTCACCTGTGAAATAGCAGAGCCCAGAAATGCAAAAGCATTCTAACAGCTCCTGGAATTCTTACTAAATATTAGGGAGCGACCTTGCCTGGAGCTAGTTGTCATTTGTCAGCACTCCCCTTCAGCTCAGTCGCCATCTTGCAGAACAAACAACTCCCCTTTTCAGACTTCTATGCCTGATGCTGCATTTATCCTCCAACACATACCCTGGGGCAGGAGCAGCAGGTAATATCTTTCTAAAGAAAACACAGTGAGGTAAAGCTGATCTGCTGAGAGGGTCTCAGAAGCAGAATATGCCATGGGATTGTTTGCAGTGGCTGTTGCTTTACTTATCACTCAAGGTCAATGCTATCCAGTGAAAGAGGCATCTTGAGGTAATTGCAAAAATATCATATGGATGCTGACCACATGCAGTGCCAGGAGGAAGGCTGAAAATGGATACAAACATGCTTATTTCAATAGACAACTATGTCCTTTGTTCCCAGGAATTCTGTGTTTGAGGCTGATGTTTGTTGGTCAAGAGGCCACGCCAGTAACCTAATGCAATTAAAGCAGCCAGGTGGCACTGAAAGTAATTTAAAGCAATCGTTTTATTCCTGATTGTTCTCCTATTAAATTCATTCTAATTCCAAGTCCCAAACAAATATTGTACCTTTTCAGTTCTCAGGGACCCTCAGCCCCTGGAAACACTTGCTTTAGGTTCAAGAAGTTCTTTGGGGAGAACCAAAAGGAGGAAGGAGTGGTTAAAAGGAAGAAAATAGGGAAGGAATTGTGGAAGGAGAAATTAACAAAGAGAACAGGAAAGGGGTAGGAATAGAATTAATCTTCAAGGGAGATGCAGAAGGGAAGAAATGTTACCAGATCAGAAGGGAGTGTCTTGTGTATAAAATAGTACTGAGAATGATTAACTTGTCTGAACTAGAATTTTTTTTCCTAAATATAATTTAAAACACAGAGCCCTAAAGTTTAAATATTTTTTTATTGTTTTCATGATGGCGTTGTCTGTGCTATGAGGATATTATCTTTTCACAGAAACTCTACTGAATAAGGATACTCATTTTTATTATAACATTGTGCTTTTTTATATTTGTTTACTTTAAAAATCAGCCATTTTATGTGTGTGTTTATTAGATACACTATGAAATCATTAATATTATTCATAACTAGGTCTTTGTTACTCATGTCCAATTGCAGATACAAGAAGAAAACATAAATCCATGCTCACCTGTGTAATGAATACCAGTCTGTCATGTCCTAAATTGAACTTTATGCAAAAAGAGAAGTAGCTTGTTTTCAAGAAATGAACATTCGTATTAAAGTCATTACATTCTGAGGAGAGATTCTCATTTTTCAGCATCACAAATATAGGAAATGCCAAAAATTGGGTGAACCCAAAGGCATTTCCTCAAAACAAAACAGGAAAATCTCTCTAGTGAATGCTTCTTTCAAATTGTTTGCATTAGGTGATGGAAATATATCTAGAAATCAGTGAAGAGTTGAAAGCATATATTCTAAACCATTTGTTTATCCTTTAGTGGATTGCCTTACAGCCTTTCAAGACCTGGTAGGTCACTCAAGATTCAGGCAAATGGAAGAAAAGTCACAGAGCCATGGGGGTGATTGGCATGCCTTTATTCAAGGATGGGTGGGTGATCCACACATGCTGCAAGCTGCGTGCATTAGCAGGAAGCCCTTATCCCCTTATATAATAGAAAGAGACAAAGCCGTCAGGGAGCCAACAGGTTGTGTAACACAGTAAGATTCTGCTCATGCAAGCCCACTTAATGTTATGGGAACAGTTTATTGGACCCAGATTCAAGGCCATGGGAATGCTTATGGGACCCAGTCTCAAGTCTATGAGAACCTTACTTATCTTAGTTCCCCAGACATCTGGGTGAGGAAGCCAGATTGCCTCCATTTACCCTACAGATTGAAAACATATATTCTAAACCATTTGTTTATCCTTTTGTAGGTAGAGAGTTTTTAGTCTTTAAATTCAAAAGGAATTGTAAAATCTGCCTAAAGGCTGCATGTTTTGGGGCCGGTGTTGGTGATGATGGTGGCATTCTATCATCTGCAACATCCGGCTGAAGCCTCTGTTCTTTCCTTATTTTGGACACATCAGTAATAGATTATAGAAGAATGTGCCTAAAACCAAGACCATGTAACTGCACTCTTTCATAGGCACAGAGAATAGTGGAGATGCAGCAGTTATTTCTGTCTCCATGGAGGGTACCACCCCACCCCTCACCTCAAGAACCACAGAAAGAGTAACTTATAAAACAGACTAAGGTTTTTTGACGTTGTAACAGATAAGATAAACCTATTACAAGTTATTTGACTGTGGCCAGGCATTTCTTGATAGATTTCATGGACTTGCCAGAATCCCATATATTTTTCCTGAAAACTGTAAATGAAAACCCCAGCTCTGCTTATCACAAAGGAAACTGAAGTATTTTTATTTCTCCCGACTAGGGGACAGGCAGGAGCATTGAGCCTGAGGCCACCATGGCACACCACTTAGCTGCCTGTATCCAACTGTTTCTACCAGAGACACAAATCTGAAATGTGTATTGTGAATAAAGCTGTCACCTCAGGAGACGATGAAGAAATAGCATTTTATTTCTTTACAAATTTATAGCCAAGACAATAAATCACTCCATAGAAAAATTTAAAACAAGATACATTGTTGTTACCTTCATAACTAACAGAGTCCTTAGTACTAGTGAAAACTGCCTTCTGGGATATCAGGTTGCAGCATTTTTTCAGGCGCCATGAATGAAAAAAAGTCTACTTTGTTCATGGGGCAGCTAATACAGGTGCTCGCCCTTACTCAAACTGCTGTTTTTGTGAATAACCAAGACATGAGCTTAAAGCCGTGTCTCCCATAAGCTTAGTTACTACCTTTGAAAAATATGTAATTAAGGGAGGACCCCCCAAAAACAGAATTATCTTCTGGAGGGCGGGCCCCTTGTAGTGCAAGCTTCCCACTAGGTGAGTATTCTAGGTTGTGAGAGGCTATGTTTAGCTTCAGTGAATTTTTTTGAGGACTTTTTCAATGTGTTTGCCCATTTCATGATGGGTAATTTATGAGCGAGCACATCTGACCACACCACACGAGTGTTCAGCAATTTTTGACTAAAATCAGCATAGCTCCCATGCCCTACCCTCCCTTTTCACCCAATTTCACCTGGTGTGACTTTTTTTTTGTTTGTTGCCCCAGAAGAAAAAAATCCTCAAAGGGGAAGGGTTTGCCGATGTAGAAGAGGTAAAACAAAAAATGGCAGAAGCACTAAAATGCATCAAAATTGAGTTCAAAAACTGTTTTAAGCAGTGGAAAAAAAAGTCTCAATAGGTACATTGCAGCAAATGGAGAGTACCTTGATGGTGACTGAGGTTTAAACATGTAAGAATCAATACACAATTTTTTATAAATAAATTGTTTTTGAGGGTTGCCCCCTCATATAATTCATCAGCTGTTTGTTTGGGTAGTTATTTGTATCCAAGAGTACATAATAAACTTTTTACCTTGATAACTTCAAACTAGGTACAGGTCATCACCTCTGATATTCTTAAAGATGTTGCCTGAGAGTGGTTGTAATCACATGTCATTAAATGTCTCCTTGGAACTTTCACAATGATGCTACTGAGTCCTACATCATCCAAATGAGTCCCTGGTACATCCATCCATCCACTTATCTCTCACTTCCATCCCACCCTGGCTGGTTCTCTATCCCCAAAAAGAGACAGGGTAAAAGGCTTCAAAAACCAGGTAGATCAGTGTTGCCTCACCCAATATAGCTGTCACGCAGATCAGTAGGAACATACAACTCATTTTCTTTTAATCTTGTTGCTTTTTATCCACTGATAACTTTATGTACAGGGAAACTGTAACTCATTCTGGAGTTTAGATGCAGAGGTATTTCTCATTTACTTATTTCTCAAAACAACAAATAAAAATGCTTACATAGTTGAAGACCTATGTATATTCTTTATGTCTTTTTTTCTCTTTCTTTTTAATTTATTTTTTCAAATACATTTATCTCTGCCAACCCCCCCACCATTTTTTTTAAACTATTTGAAAGTTTTTCTCATGAGAGGCATCATAGGTAGGCAGATAGTAGATTGAATCAGATTGAAATTTTAGGTACTATTTTTTTTTATTGCCCCTGTTTTCCTGGGGCAATTCCCTTATCCTCTCTATACTTCCATTCTTTCATCTTTGAAGTCAGAAGAATTTCATTTCTTTCCCCTTCTTAAAAGTCCTAAGGATGCTCTGAAGACCAAGGAGAAACCGTGGCTGATTCCCCAGGAATGGAAGCCAGTAAGAAGCACAGAACGGAGATTGGAGCATTCTTAAGGGTCCTTATACTGAGGAAGAAAATAAATGGATTAGTGGTGTCATGGTTATGAATTTACCATTCTAGAGAGTTCATGCCAGGATGAACCAGCTATTCCCTATGGCTGGCCTGGGTCTCATGGGTGCGAGTGGGTCCTGGTCCAGCTGAGCTGAACAATGTGTCACCTCTTGGCAGTCACGTGGCTTATATCTGTCAGAAAGAATCCTCTCCCAAAGTTTTTCCCTTTCCAGAGGTGAGCACTTTGACCCCTGATTATTTATGAAAACAGCCAGAGCACTCTATAACAAAGGCGCTATAAGACATACTAATAACAATCACACTGCATTATTATTACATGCTATGTTACTCCTAGTTTCACAAGCAGTAGAAGAATTTTCTACCTCTAAGATGCACTGAGAATTGACAAACAGGAAAGAACAACACAGCTGGGGGAAATGCTGACCAAGAAAAGCTAGTTTTTCATAACACATACAAAAATCAATCCCCATTTTTCATTTTAAGTATTTCAGTGACTAGTAGACTTTTGGAACTGAAATTTACTTGTCAAATGGTCTATCAAAGTATACTGCTGTTATAGAAGTAATTTTTCCATGTGAGGGTTTTTTACCCTGTCATTTAAAGACCATTTAGACTGAGAGAAATTTCTTCTCTCTTTGACTCCATTTAATTCATATATTTTCTTTTCTAAATGTACCAGCAAACTAAAATATTTTGTTTATCACAAACCAAAATATTTTTAATAACCAAAGCCAAAGTTTTTAATTAGGTAGGAAGTAATAAGAGGGGACATATATGACATAATGAGAAAGATAGTTGGATTGCCTCATAAAAGATGAACATTTGGGTGGGGTGGTTAGAGCTATCCTGGATTATGGCAGGAAATCCTGAGAATGAGATTTAATGAATCAAATAAACATGAATGTTTGTGTGTATTTTTAGCACTTTAAAGACCCAGCCAATGCAAGTGTGTCCTTACTGTAAGAAAATTATATATACAAAAATCTGAAAATATTAACACAATAAAGTAGGCAGTTGTTTTAATTATAAAATGCACCCTCATTTAATAGAACTTTTTATTCAATTCCTTTAAAGGACAGACACTTTTAAAACATAATTCAATTCAGAAAAAAATAGCATCTATTTTTTTCTTTATTTTTTATTTTTTTAATTAATTTATTTTTTCAAATACATTTGTCTCTGCCTTCCCCCCACGAGCATCTATTTTTGAACACCTTTTTGGAAGGCCTATTATAAAAATCAGTCACATCCTGCTCTCATTGACATTTTAACCAGACTGAGCCATGGAACATTTGCTCAAGGCTAATTTCTACTGTCTAGATCCATAAGAAGCCTTTTCTAGATAACCTTTATGAATTACAGTAAGTAAAGTTCCCTTCTGAGCAACTGGCTATTCCATAAACTTTTACCTTTGGAAGATAGGTTATTAGAAGCCTATTGTCAGTGCATCAATGGTATTCTATTCTAGGCGGAAACCTTTTTGTTATGTGGTGACAGTCAAAATACCCTTTGTGATTTCAGGTTCTTGTCACTGTGGAAAGTGCATTTGTTCTGCCGAAGAATGGTATATTTCAGGAGAGTTCTGCGACTGTGATGACAGGGACTGTGACAAACATGATGGTCTCATTTGTACAGGTGCAGTACTGACCTACTCCAATTGATCTATGCCACATTTTGCAATAAAGGCAAAAGACACAGATCCCATATTGGTGTACATCATTGGGAAGGAGAGCTTCTATATACTCAAATGCCAAATAATATAAAGTATATAAAGGGAGGTGGGCATTTGTGAATAAGCACTAACATTATTCCCAGGCATAGAAGAATACAAACAAATGTACCAAAATTATATGATTCAGGGGGAAATTGGACAAAGTATCTTCCCCCAACTTCCACATATGCTGTTTTGCATATTGCAAAAAGAAAATAATTCTCGTGACAACTATTTTACTTTGAGCATGGTAGAAAAGATGTAATATTATTTTAAACAGGACCCAGGTACAGAAGCTGGTTGATGTATTGGTTGTTTTTAGGGAACAGAAAGTATGTGTGTGTAGGGGGAGTGATGGGAGCATGAAGACAACTTAGGAGCATAATAGTTACTGCTGTCTTGAGTCATTGAGTCCTCATAATTTGTTATAAAATACATTTCCTTGAAAAAGTTACAGGAGAATTGTAGACACGTATATTTGTTCTCTGTGTTTCTACATAAAGGTCAAAAATGGTTATGTTTGTCATTAAATTAAACAATCACTTTCTGTTCTTCCCTACTATACAAGGTTCCTCTTCTAGCTGATTATCCAACTTAGCTCATGCTATGCAGTGGAGCTCTAAGTTCTTTGGCATTTATTCATAAGTAACATGTGACCTACTTTCTACAGAAAACTAAAATTATGACATGGAAACTCGGTTGGAGTGATACCAATGGTCACCATTAGATTGATGCTAACTTGACAGTGGCACCATGTAGAGGCCATTAATTGTCTGAAAGATAGCAATGAGAAAATTAGAGAATGAATGAAATGGCTTTGATTATGAACAGTTACAGTTTATAATAACATATTTTAACTTGGTACATTTCAATTATGATCATTATTCTCCTATATATTTTATTTCAGGGAATGGAATATGTAGCTGTGGAAACTGTGAATGCTGGGATGGATGGAATGGAAACGCATGTGAAATCTGGCTTGGCACAGACTATCCTTAACAATTAGATGGGAGAGGACTGGATTCTTATTTTTGTAACCAATTACAACATGTAAATGCAGAGGAAAGCATGTTTATTCACCATGAGGACAGGGCAAACAGACTATTGTATGTTTTTGTATTTCTGAAAGCCTGAATGAAATCTAGATACTTATTAAAAATGAGTTAAGCAAACTCTTACATAGATAACACCAGAAAGAAATTTTTCTTTCACAATTTATATCAGTGGTTCTCAACAAGGACAACTCTGCCACCCAGAAAACATTTAGCAATGTCTACAGACAATTTTGATTTTCACAGTTGGTGGGGTGGGAGGGTGTGCTATAGGTACCTAGTGGGTAGAGGCCGGGGATGCTGCTAAACACACTACATGCATAAGACAGCACCCCATCCCCCGATGACAGGTAATTATCTGTCAATGGTGCTGGAGTTGAGAAATACTGAATTGCATGGTTGTTAGGAATGCACATCCCTACACAACAAAGGCCATTTCAGAATGTAAGAAGAGACATCTTCACATAAATCCATTGATCATATTTTTCCAGGATTCCATATCACTCAGTATTTCCATATGGGGACAAGGATGACAAACACGTTAAGTATAATGTTGGATGAGGGTGGGAGGCAGAGGCAAGATCACCAGTGCTTTTGAAAAAATACTGGTTATTTTTAGTCATTAAATCATTTGTATAGTCTCACTTTAAACTCACAAAAGAAGATTCTTTAAAGATGAAGAATTTATGAAAATGTACAATTTAACATTTTAAATAAATAGTGATATAAATTGCTTATAGTCTGTGTCAATATGTATTTTACCAGCTGATGACTAACCAAAAAAATTGTTATTCAAGAGCATCCACCTTCTATTGCTACAACATTTTTAATACTGGGCATGGATTACATGTACAAGGTATCTGATTTTTCACTAATTAAGTTACTCCATGGTAACTTGCTTTTTAAAGACAATATCTACTTAGTTCTAGGATGGGCCAAAAATATGTGTTCATTTCTTTTAAAGACTCCCTTACTTCTAAATACACATTGCTTACTGAAAAGGTGGGATCATGCATAGAAGAGAAGGGATGCCATGATAAAATGGCACCAGTCTCAAAAGCTCAGAGAATAAAAAGAAAAATCTAGAAATGGCTTAAATAGAAATTGCAAATAATCAATCAGTGACAGGAACAAAATTATATTTTTTATGATGAAATTTTGCCCTGTATGAAATTCACATTGAATTATGAAAATGTACAATAATTTGGACTTCCCTTACATATTTGTAGTTAAATCTACTGACACACATTAGTTTAGGCAAACTTTAATTATTCAGAGCTCAAAAAGACCAACTTTTTCTCTAAATGTGAATTATATGTTATAAAATCCTATAATATTGTAGTAAAATAATTTTCATATTGTTTAAGGTGAAAATTTTTACTTGGAAATTTTACTTAATGACGTAAATATTCTAGAGACACAGCTTAGACTTTATAAGTAGAATCATCAAAGTGAGGAAAAATATGTATCTGCTGAGTTACTTATAATTTACATTGAAAATGATTTAAGAGAAAATTTAATTGATAACAATTTTTCTAATACTAATAGTGTTCTCATACTTTAACAGATTTATGAAATTGTTCTCTCTATCCTGAGATTAAGGAGAGCAACTGTATTAGTTGTATCTGGATTGTTGAACGTCAATTGAGATATCAGTTTTGTAAAATAAGGGAAATATAACCAGTTAAGAAATAAATAGATTATATTCTTTCCTCTTCTCTACTTAAGCATTTTAAGCTTCAAACAAACCTATTATAATTGTTCAGCAGCAATTGCAATGATGACTTATTTGATGATAGACACATTGGAATTCATTATATTATCCATCCATCATAGTACAAGAGATATCCAGGTTCCCTTATTGCAGAACTCTGCTTTCTATGGAAAGGACCACATAGTAAATATTTTAGAATTTGTGGGTCACACACATCTCTGTTGCACATTCTGCTTTGTTTGTGTTTGACAGTGTAAAAGCATAAAAAAAGAAAAGAAAAACTCATTCTGCACTCCTGGGGCATACAACAACCAAGTGTGAGCTGGATTTGGCTCACAGCTGAGAAGTTGGCCAACATGTGCTCTGATGGAACTGTTCTTAATTTCCTATGCCTCCTCACATAACCCTAGGTATGTCTTAATTTTCTACATTTGTTTTCCTTTTCATTAATTATAACTACAATAAAAGTGTTACTCTTTTTAAAATTTAATATAAGAAAAATTTCCTCAGCCTTTATGTTTTTAAAGACAAAGTTTAGATATAGAGAAATGTTTATTATAAAGTTCACAATGTGATTTGTCCAAATTTTTGATGGGCAGAAAATACATGGCAGTCAGCTATATTCTTGGTTCATTTAGCAACAAATTATTGAACTAAAACTTTCCATGTTTCTGATGTATGTGTTATTTTGACTCTAACTTGTAAACATCAATAGATCTATTAAGAAGTGAGTGAGTTTACAAGTTTAAATTGGAAAAAATAAAATAAAATAAAAACAGTTACATATAAAAATATACATTCTACCCTTCTTAAATGTGGTTTTTGCATTTTGGCTTTTGATTCTGTTACTATGATAGAATCTCTCTCTCTCTTTCTCTCTCTCTTTGAGGACAAGGAAAGAACAAACTTGAAATACAAAAGGGGAAAATGTACAAATCTCATTTGCTTATTCAAGTTTGTCCCAAGTTACAATGGGATTAATGTCAATTGAGAAGGATGCAACAAGTTTGTAAGTGATATTGGCACAAACCCTGCTTGCTTGGCAAACCATCACTGAAGAATCCTTCCAGAAGAATTTTCTATAAAATTCCACTAAAGTCATAAGATCTAATAGGAAGATTATTATACTCCCTTTTCCGTCTGGACTCCTTGAACTAATCTAGAGTCTTTCAACACATTGAAAGGAACGACCTTACCAACTCAACTGCAACCTCAATCTCTGCCAGCAAACACCAGAATTAAACTGATATTATGGAAAACCCAGAAAAAAAACAAAACTAAACAAAACATAATTTAGCCTTTGTTTGCAAACTTTTTTCCAAAATTTTGAAAATCTATTCAGTATTCAAGAGCCAACAAACCCTGTGTACCACTTTGTAAGATAAGAAACTTAAGCTATGAAATGTATTTCACTCCAAAGTAACACAATTCACATCTGGATTTTGATATGACTCTATTTAGCTCAATTGCTTTCCCTGGACATAGTCTTGCTATGTAATGAAATTAATTTTCAAATACTTTAACTTCCTTCTAAAGTAGATTTTTTTATTCTGCTCTCTCCCCAAAATTTTAATTCTCCCTACAATATTAGGGAGAAAACTTTAAATAAATGATACATATCTGACATAAAGAGCAAGCAAGTTTTTTTTTTTAAGATGACCTAATCTGATAGCCATGAAAACATCTGACTGTTCTAGTGCTTTGGATCTTAATTAAGCAGCTGACCAGGTGTGATAAACTGTACTCACTCTCAAAAGGCAAACAATCAGAAGGACTGTAGCAGGATACTTATGGGCCCATAATGGAGCTCCTGAAGCCACCCACTACTTCAAAAGACTCAGGGAAAGTTAACATTTAGAACAAGGATTTCTAAATTCTTCAGGATTTATAATGAAATAATGCTCAATACAATTTACTCTTTACATAGGTGGACTATTTGTATCTCTTCTATAATTTTTCTGGGTAGGTAAAGTTTTAGCAAAACATTTTAGAAAACAAACTTATAAGAAAATAAAAAGGGTGTCACTTGAAATATCAAAACATTGCTGAAGGATGGGTGAAGCAATCAACTACCTTAATAAATCAGTAGAAATAACCCTC
Source organism: Pteronotus mesoamericanus (assembly GCF_021234165.1). Taxonomy (NCBI): domain Eukaryota; kingdom Metazoa; phylum Chordata; class Mammalia; order Chiroptera; family Mormoopidae; genus Pteronotus; species Pteronotus mesoamericanus. The sequence goes on from NW_026555109.1 coordinate 4,121,616, forward strand.
CCACACCAGATATGCATGCAAATGGAATTGGTATTAGACTCAATACAATTGACATATGTACATGTAGGTACAAATCAGTCTGTAAATACTAACGAGTTCCATCAGATTTACTATACAGGACATCAATGGTAACAGACTGCACTTAACAACGGTAAGGTTCATTTGTGAAGAGAAAAAGAGAGGAGAGTCTTATCCTGGAAAAATAGCAAGAGAGGTATCATCAAAGAGCTAAAATTTTCTTTGGCATGGTAAAGGGGGAAATTCACTTTACCAATTTATTTACATGACATGTCTCTATATTTGTGGGTGATGCAATGTGATTTCATTACATAAAGTTGTTTGATGTTTTCTAATATGCCTTCATGTAAATATTTTATTCAATGTGTCTGTGAATATAACAAATGATATTAGACACAAAACTACAATGCAGACAAACTCTTTGTATGTAAATTGAGTAATACATACCAACAGTTCTTGATACCCAGACCCTACTGCATGCAGTTCATCAGTGCTGCCCTTGTTTCGTGCAACAGATGAGACCAGACACAAAGGAAGTGATCAGAATAACTTAAAAATAACAAAGCCCCTCTGCAATATGTCTAAACATATATTAGAAGTATTTTGACATCCACTCATAGGGTTAAATGCCCTTGTAGACAACTCACATAAAACCAAAACAGGTGCACATTTTCATAAATCTCAGTCTTCAGAAAAATAAACTGTGTCAATTTTAACCAATAAGCAGTCTTACAGGGGAAAAAGAAACCAGCAAGTAAGGTTGATTACCAAAAATAAATCACTTTGATAAGTGTGTGTGTGTGTGTGTGTGTGTGTGTGAATGTTGGGATAAGCAGTGTCTGTAAACCCATTTACTTGGAATTTCAAGTTAAATTATTCGTAGTTTGCCACATGTTATGGATTATATACTTTCCTAAAATAATTAGTTATGAAATTCATTTAATGTATTTTAACTAATCCTGTTAAAAATCAATAGGCTTCAGAATGGTGTAACAAAAAAAACCAAGAATGGTTCAAGGAATCATTTTGTTGCATTTGTATTTTAGCATTGTCAACAATAAATCTACTCAAACATTATGCTAACTTTTTATTTATTAAAATGGTATCCAATATGAAAATTAAATAAGCATAAACAATTAAATTTATACTAAATCTTTAATCAGCTAAGCAGGCCAATATTTTAAAATGCTGGGCAAGGACTGTCATGGAGACTTAGAAAAGCAGTGACAAAATAATTTCCCAGTAAATACAGTGCAGATGGGGGTAAATGGTGACTAGATCATCCTTCCACATGGAATTAATAACAAGAGGCCAATATAATGATCCCACATGTAGTTTTCTATAAATGAGGTTCAGTTTGGTCTCAACTCTTCTGAGGACAAAACATTGAATTTTATTAAGTATACACATAATTAACAATGTATTTCCAAACAGTTTAGTATTAAACATTTTGAAACTCTTTATATCCAATATTAAACATTTTGCATGGTTTCTTCACTGTGTAGACTCAACTATTCATGGCCTTTCTCGGGAGTTGTCTTCCCTAAGCTCAGAGTTATTTAAAAGGAAATTAAGAAAGAAAATAAAACAAAAGTAAGTCGGTTGAATGGGCCGACAACCTGATCTTTAAATGTGTTGGTTTGCCTTTAACTTTATCTAGAATAATTCCACAGACTGCATTCTGAGATCATGGCAAGGCACCTCTATCCCAGCCATTGGGCAGGCAACTTGGGCCCCAAGAAGCTGAGTCAGAGGTATGGACTGGTGAAATACACAGTACCAGACTCAGCATGCTGAGCTGAAAAAAATATTTTTCCTAATGTTTCCAGTTTAAAAACTTGTCATTAAACACCAAAAAATATTAAAGTCTAATTTATAACTAAGGTTTGCATTGCTGCTGCAGAAAATAACACAACAGCCGCCTTGCCCATGCTCTGCTGAGTGTGAATGGAACGCAGCCAAAACCCGGGATGGCATTGAGTTTGGTTCATTAAAAATAGGAAGGATTATATCTGAAATATATTTAGGTAGCGCAACTCTTGTAAGTTGTAATTATTGTTTTTTTTTTCTTTTTTTCCAAATAATGAGGAATAGTAGATGAAAAATGAACCTTAATCAGGCCTACAAGGCCTACAGAGTTCTTTGGACCCACTTTCTCAAAAACCAGTGGGTCTTGCTCGCTGGGCAAGGCAAATGTTACCATTACCAGTAAGCTTGTGATATGTATAAAACACACATACACACAAAGAAACTATAGGAGGATGTCAAACACATATCATAGAGAACTTCCCATGGACAGTGTTTGACCCATTTCTCATCCTGGCAACACTGACCTCAGGAGCACAGTACCTGCCACTGAACAGAGCATATATGTGTGTTTAATTGCTAGTGTGAACCAGAGACACCACCCTTAATCTTTATGATACAATTTGTAATAATGGGTTTAGAAGGCTTCCTGATTCCCTGATCACTCTCTGAACTAAGCCAACTGCAACATTTAAGGTTTAGAAAGACACAATCCCTGCAAAAGATCACAGACAGTGGAGCAAGCAGCCTGTAAAAAAGGGAAGGAGAGAAATCCATAAGAGCACAGGTTTACAGCTTCTACCTAGAAATTACTCAGTATCTGTGTGCTACAAAATTGAACTTAAACACATGGATTTTGCTGAAACAGGACTCAAAAAGGATTATGGGTAGCTGTCAGCAGGCAAGGTATCGAGTGTACTTGTGAAGTATATCATTCACATGAAGTGTCACAGTCACAGAAAAGGTATTAAAAAGGCATTCCATATCTGGTAGGGCATTCCATGGTCTGAGTTTAGCTGGTTATCCAGGTGTCTTCTTGTTGTGGGAGGTGCAACAGGTTGAGATTTATCCACTTGCAACCAAGAAGTTTGAAATAACAAAGAGCAAGCATCCACTTACTTCCAGCTGCTCCTCAGCCACTGGAGCAGGAATGTCTGGCAAGGATAAATCACTCAACTGTGCTCAGCATGAGTAAGTCTCAACACCTGTGAGGATCTGGCTATGTTGTCTTACTTTTGTTGACTGGTTTGCCTCCATTCATTATTGCAGATGCACTTGTGCTTTTACTTGGCGTCACCCCAGCTTTTGGGACTGTTTCTCCAACATCATGCAAAGATGGTTCTCGGTACATGGCAACTAGTGACAGGAAGGAGGACATGAAGAAAGGAAGAAAAGGAAACGTTACCTGGTTCAGTTCAAGAATAAGTTTATGTGCAGACCTCAGCAGTTTGCCCAGGTCTGTTTCCCTGAAGTATATCAGTCCCATTGAAAGGGATTCCTGTTTTAAAGCAGTACCTTCCTGCCCCCAAACAGAAGACATTACTTCCTTCATGTTCTCTGGTTTACATAATTAAAATACATAGGTGTGCACAGATATTTATGCATGAGAGGTGACTTAAATGGGAGCTATGGCCTCTTTGAAAATATGAAATTACATACACACACACACACACACACACACACAGAGGAAATAGAGGAGAATGGCAAGCCTAAACCTAATTCTCTTTGTACAGCAAGAAAACCTCAGACTTCCTTTCCACTTCACACTGTTAACACTTGAACCACTCATTCCTATTCATCTTTTCAAGTGTTTACACCCTAGATCATTAAATTATTTTTCTCCAAAGTGGTTCAAAAGCAACATAGTCACACTAGTGTCAACTTCAAAGCTGTACAAAACAATAACAAAGGACTTGCTTTCCCTGAGCCAGGGCCTTTAGAAGATTATTGTTTAGATTTCCTCTCTGGAGATTATGAAAAGAGACCTTTAAATAACTGAACACAACTGTGTGACATTTTCTACTTTTTATGCCTCATTTTCTGATACATTATTAAAAATCTAGTAACTGATGTCATATAAGGCAGAAGTACATAATGGCTAGAGAGCAAGTGGGAATGACATCTGCTTAGCCCTGAGAAACTGCCCGAACAGTGTCTGGCCACTCAATTAATCAACAAGAATTCATGTGGCTTGTTAGAAAATGATTCTTGGTATCATAGGAAAATGCATTTAAGAGTGTCTGATGCTCAGGGGAGACTAGGTGAGTTAAAATCATCTGCCATCAGATGTATCGGTACATGTGTATTAGACCTGCCCAATATGCTTCTGAGGGCTTTGAAAGTTCATGATACAGCAGGTTCTAGGATAACATCATTTGGTCAAGTTCATTATAATGTTGAAGAAAAAGCCCTGATTCCTAGCTGGGGCCACTGTGTGTGTGGAGTTTGCATATGTTTCCATGTCTGTGTGGTTTTCTCCATGTACTTCGGTTCCCTCCCACATCCCACAGATGTGCATGTGAGGCAAATTGTTATGTCTACATTGTCTCAGTGTGAGAGAGTATGGAGCCGGTGTGAGTGTACCCTGTGATGAAAGGTGTGGGTCCCACTTTGGGCCCCAAGATGCAGGGAGAGGCTCCGGCCACTCTCAACACTGAATTGGAATAAGTGGGTTGAAAAGAGTAATCTAATTTGATTTTAGTCATCTTCCTTACATGTATGTATAGTTCACATTTATTTCAGTGTGTAATCTTAAAAGTGTTATGGGCCTTTATCTAGAAGTTTGGTGATATTTTTGTGACCACAAATATACAATAAGAACTTAGCTCTTATTTATACCAATTACTTTAAAATTGGTTTCATTAGACTTTGTTTTGCTCTAAGTTGCAGTTTCAAAAATGTATAGATAACATTAAGTGAGGACTTACTATACTTTATGAAGAGAACTTGTGTATAGTTAGGATGAACTCCCATATATTGTACATCCTCCATGTTCATTGTGGTATAATTTTACCTTTTGCATCAATGAATCATGCAATGTTTTAGCAGCATATATATTTGAAAGTGCTTGTATAAAGCAGACCTATATTAAATGACTTGGCAAGATGGTAAAAAGGATTAATCCATATCCTTGAAACACTTTCCAATCTCTTACTCCCACTACTAGTCCAATTCAGAGACAACAGCATCAGGGCATTAACTTTGATTGTCTAGTATGAAGTTGTATAAGAGATATGAATGTCCCAGGGCATTAATAATTAATCAAGTAGCTAATTTGTGCTAACATTTTCAATCATATAAATTATGTCCTATATGGGTCTTAAAAGCTTGAAATTAATTTCCTCTATCAATTGCACTATGTGATAACCTCTGTCATACAATATCCCCTTAACTGTTTTTTAAAGAGAACTTCTATCTGCTAATTATTTGAAAATACTGTTTCTCTCTTCCTCATATATATGTGTGTATCTATATATATACATACACACACACATATACATATATACACACAAATACACACACACCACACTGACATAACAACAATTCTGTGTGTGACTGAAATACCTAGTGATATTATTGTACCACCTTTAGAATCTCATATATTTCTTACTGGATATACCAAATAGCTGGTTTCCAGATTTTTAGTCAATTAAGAGAGACATAAAGGACTTTTTGGTTTTCATTACATTTATGCAGTTAAGAGATAAAGTTTTAGAAATTTAGTCATTCTTAAGTGTCCATATTAAAAAAATTAATCTAATGAAACAAAATGAGGTAACAAATAAACTAAAATTTATTTAGAGCTACTATTGACTAAGTTTTAAAATTTTTCACTTGCATTTGAATATTGGTTAATCTGATGCTTTCAAAATTCATTTAAAAGAGTATAAAGCAAATCATAGAGGTGTTATTTTAGAAGAAAAGAGAAACCCTCTAATTCCTTATTTATTCTCTAACTTTCCTTATAATTTATCATATAATGAGAGTAATTTACTCATATTTCAATGTCTAGCATGAATTTTTCTTTTACTAGATAGGTCCTGGTGGTAAATTATTTTGGTTTCACTGACTTGTTCTAGAGGCAAATTTAGTTAAGGGTGATAGGAAGTCAGTATCATTGAAATTATAAAGATGGTTTTACTCAACAAGGGTGGTTTTCAAAACTTAAGAAAACTGAAAGTTAAATTATAAATTCACATATAATTAATATTTTAATTTTCAATATTTCAAGTTATCTTATTCTTATACAGAGAATATGGATTTATAAGACCAATGTGGATATTTCCTGATGGTTAAGGCTTTCCGGTAAGAATAAAAAAAAAATTGAACTGTCAAAATTAGCTTAAAATGTTTTTTTAGTTACTATAGATCTAATGTTCTGTGAAAATAAACAAAAATATTTAAGTAGTAAACACTATTGAAAAGCCTCAATATCATTTTTTTATAATTCTTAAACAAATTTATATAGATAAAAGTAAATGATATTTCTGGCCAAATCCTTGATAAGAGAGGTGCAGATATTTCTGATTAATTAAAAAATTTTGTAGCCTGCTCTCTGAGAATCTGATCAAGGTAAATGACTTCATTGTTTGCAGGTGAATGTAAAAGAAGGCAATGACACAATTATGAATGCTAAACAAACCGTGGCTGGTGTAGCTTGGTGGACTGAGTGCTGTCCTATGAACCAAAAGGTTACTGGTTTGATTCCAGTCTAGGGCACGTGCCTGGGATGCAGGCCAGGTCCCCAGTAGGGTACCAACGAGAGGCAAACACACATTGATGTTCTTCTCCCTCTCCTTCTCCCTCCCTTCCCCTCTCTCTAAAAATAAATAAATAAAGCTCTTAAAAAAAACCAAATGCTAAACGATTATGCAGTTTGGAGGGGAGATGCGTAAATCAACAAGTTCTTTAAAAGACAAGTCATTAACTCTTCACTTTCTGTAATTAAAACAATTCACAAGCATATGATTACTTTAAGCTAGATAACATCAAAATAGGTAAATATATTTATTTTGTAATACTCTAAATTGTTTTCTTTATATTATTGTTGTCACAGCCAATAAGGTTGGGTCAGTGAGGATCTGAGACATTAGAAGTAGGTAGAGAAGGTGTTTGTGGCATTTTTTAAATTAATGGAATATATATGTATGTATACATTCTATTAATTTGTGTATATAAATGTTTATAAACATATATAGATACAGATACACATACATACAGCAAAGCATACAAATCTTAAATATACAACATAACTAGACATCTGTGCAACCACCACCCAGGTCAAGATAAAGAATTGTTCCAGCACTCCCATGAGGGTTCTTTATGGTCAAAGCAGAGTTATCAATATGAAAAAAAAGTCTAAAAATCTGATAAGGATAAAGCACACATAACACTCACCTTCCAATGGCTTGGGTAGAAAATGAGCTGCTGGTTTGGTTTTCTTTACTCTGTTTCCTTTCATAGCTTGCCCTTCTTTATTCAATCCCAAAAACCAGGCTCTACCAGATTCCTGTTGTCTGTATAGCATAGATGAGTAGATTACATAATAGTTTTCAAAAACAGATTCTTTAAACTTGCATTCAGGGGTAAAAAGTTCCTGTTGAGAGAAGAGGGAAAAAAAGAAAGTTAGAGGAAAGAATGGGAGTTTCACAATGGTCTCTCTTCCTTCCTCTAGAACCTTGTCCACCACAGTGAAGGAGTCAGCTCTTGGGCAGGGATGACCAGACACTTCTTCCTGCATGTATTCATTGCACATACACTCTTTTTCAATATACAACGAATAGAGAATCTGCTATTATTGAGAATAAATTTATAGGCAAAAGACTAGATGTTCTTTAATAAGAAAATAGAAGGCATAACCAAACTCAAAATCCTTTTACTTAAACTAAAAACAGTGTAATTGGGGTATAACCAGAAAGAGTCTTAAAGTATACCTTAAAGTATACCTTAAAGTAGTATAATTAAAATCATATATAACATATTTAACAATACATTAAATAAAAATCATATATATATTTAAGGTATTTTCTAATCTGTTTTCAATATTTCCATAGGAATAGTATATGATACCCTAATAGTTGCCAGTTGTTCATTAGATCAGTGATATTGTAAGGTGATACATTTTAACTGTAAAGAGATAAACTGAAACCCCAAACTAAAACCATGACAGTCAGCTGAACATCAACTAGACACTGAAGCTGAGGCCAAGTGTTGCGTTAGCTGATAAAAGTGACAGAAACTTAAAATAATGACCTAATTCCATGGTTTGGAGTCCCACTGGAACTCCTGAAGAACAACATCAGAAGTTACCCTAACTGAAGTCCACACAGCATTTTTGGAAAGAGAATAATGAGTTAAATGCCATGACTCTCAATGCCATGATCTATATTGATTAATGAGTAGCACAAAGCTTTATTACTTTATGGATTATCATTAATAACACAAATATTCATAGACGACCTTTACATATTTCTGAGATTTGACCTACAAAGACATTTCTGATAGACCTCTATTAAAATTAATTTAAAAATTCAACCTCTCTAGTTAAAGACCTTGGAAGCCCCTTAATTGTTTTTATGGCTATTTTAGATTGGCTCAACACTGTGCTATCACATATATAGTGTGTGTATATATATATATATATATATATATATATATATATATACACACACACACACACACACACACACACACACATACACACACACACTATATATGGTATATACATAAAAATATATATACTATCTATGGCATATACTATATCACATATATAATATAACATATTATATATAATTGTAGTATCATATATATGATATTATATATAAACAAATATGCACAACAGTGTTCTACTTATATGTTATATATAAAATACTATATATTGCATGTATAATATCAACACTGTGCTATGCCATATTTATATGAAATATAGTACAAAAGAGAGCTTTATTGTCACTAATCTTTTTAAAAATATCACTGTAGACTGGCATTTGTGGTGGGGTAGTGGTGGTGAAAGTAGGTGAAAAGAGTACCCAAGAACACATATGCATGACCCACAGACACAGACAGTAGCATGGTGGTGGCCAGAGGGAAAGACAGATCACTGCTGTGTGGAGGTGGGAAAAGGGGAGGAAAATGCGGACCTCTAGTAATAGTGTCAACAATAAAAATAAAATATAAATAAAATATCACTGTACTTTAAAAAATTACCTTAGCTGGGGAGAATCAAGATAGCAGAGGAGTGAGTAGAAGTCACACTGACCTCCTCCCAGGACCAATCTGGAATTAAAACTAAATTTGGAGCTATCACATAAAATAAACAACTGAACAATAGTAAGAGAGGAGCCTTATAACTTCAGACAGACAGAGGAATCAGCTTTAGAGCAATCTAACTAGTAAGGAGTGCGGTAGAGACTCAAGAAGGTGGGCAGTACCATAGGCAGCAGTACCAGAAGGATATTGAAAGGGCCAGCGGGATCCCCCAGAGATGAGCGGGGTCTAAACCATAAGCGGGGATCTCCAGCCTACAACACCAGAGCCCAAAAATTACACAGATAAAAGCCAGCTGCAAAAAGTGGCAGGGTTGCTCTCTGCCAGAGACAGGCAGCTGGAGATGCAAATAGCTGTTTAAAGGGCCAAAATATAAATTTTTATTTGCAGCCACTTATCCTGGTTTCTGGCAAAGGCAGGGGCTGAGTGGGCTAGAGAGTCCTGAGGAGAGACTGAGGAAGGAGGCTTTGGGGAGAGAACTGTGAGAGTAACCTGTGGGATCCCAGTGCTGACTCATCCCCCATACAGCAGCAGCCATCAGGCTCAGGCAGAGACCACTCCCCTGAGTGGCAACAAAGTGAGAGGACCCAATAACCCCACACCAAGTTGGGGTTATGCCCCACCCTGTACTGTTTAAGCCACCTGCTGTGTGCAGAGTGGCAGTCACAGATAGAAGATACCTGGCTAAAGGGTGAGCAGAGTGGTCTGCAGACACTTGAGGAGAAATTGGGGATGGAGGCTTTGGTGAGAGAATGGAGAGAGTGGCTGGTGGGGTCCAGGTGCTGATCCTCCCCATTATGGAAGTGGCCATCTAGCTCAAGCAGACCACTCCCCTGAGTGGCAGAAGTATCAGAGGACCCAAAAACCCTGCACCCAGGAGAGACTGTGCCCCACCCTGTGGTGTCTAAGTTCACCTGCCAAGTGCAGAGTGACTAGATTAACAGCTGAAGGACACAGTCACAGACAGTAGATTCCTGTAAGTCTCGAACAGACTACCTATGGTCAGACAGGGTCTATATCTGACATCATCAGAGGCAGATCCAGAAAGTAAAAACAGTGAACTCCAAACATAGTTCCCACCGCAAAGTCACAAAATCAAGGCAGATCAATTTAAGAAGCAAAAGCAGAAAAGAAGAGTCTTACAGATAATGGGAAGATAAAGAAATACCCCTCACTCAAAAGAAAAGGAGGAATCTCCAGAAAGAGAAATAAATGAAATAGAGGCAAGTCAACTAACACATATTGAGTTCCAAACAATGGTTATATGGAAGCTCAATGAGCTCAGGAGCTCAGAGAGAATAACAAAAAAACTACAGTGAAACTACCAGGAACTTAATGCAGAAGATATCAGCAGGAAAAGGACATAGAAACTATCAATAAAAGACAAGAGGAAATGAAGAATACAATTTCTGAACTGAAGAACACAGTAGAAGGAATCAAAAGCAGACTAGATGAAGCTGAGGATCAAATCAGCAAGCTGAAAGACAAGGTAGAAAAAAGCTCCCAGAAAGAGCAAGAAAATAAAAAAAAAAAAAGACTTAAAAAGAATGAAGAGGCATTTAGGGAAATTCAGGACAACCTGAAACGCAATAATATCCGCATAATAAGGATACCAGAAGGAGAAGAGGAGGAGCAAGGGATAGGGAACCTGTTTGAAAAAGTAATGATGGAAAACTTTCCTGATTGAAGGAGAGAAAAGGCACACAAGTCCAGGAAGCACAGAGAGTCCCACTCAAGAGGAACCCAATGAGGCCCACTCCAGGATGCATCATCATTCAAATGGCAAATATCAAAGACAAACAGAGAATCCTAAAGACAGCAAAGGAGAAAGAGATAATAACATATAAGGGAGCCCTGATACAGCTAGCAGCTGACTCCTCAACAGAAACAATACAAGATGGAAGGGGATGGCAAGAACTATTCCAAGTAATGGAAAACAAATGTCTGCAACCAAGACTGCTCCACCCACCAAGGCTCTCAATTAAAATGGAAGGTGAAATAAGGAGTTTCTCAGAAAAAATAAGGCTAAAAGAATACACCTCCACCAAACCAGCACTGAAAAATATGTTAAAGGGACTGCTTTAAGATAGAAAGAGTCTATGACTACCCAGTTCCTTTCATAGTCACCAATACTTGATATTATCAATATTTTTAAAACTTATTAATCTGATTGTGACAATGATGTTATTTTAATTGTTACTTTATTATTTGTTGAAACTAAACATTTTAAAAAATATTTCTTGCCTATTTCTATTATTTTTTAATAAAGCTTTAAATGCATTTTTGGCACTTTATTCATTTTTTGATTAAAAGTTTGCAGATTTTTTTTCCCTAAAAAATCCCAGCTATTAACCCTTTTTTAGATGTGTGGGAAATACTTTCATATTCTACTGCTTGTCATTTAACTTTTTTTATATGTATATAACTATATAGTCTTAAATGTTTAATACACTCATATTGTTGATATTTTACTTTAAAGGTTCTGGGTTCAAATAATTTACTTCAGGGTAAGAAAAATATTAGTCAGTATTTTCTCCTAAAACTCCTTAGATTCTATATATTAATTTTTAATTCACCTGAATATTTATTGTATAATGTGTGAAATAGGGCTGTATATTTGTTTTATGTCAAGTAATAGTGGTCCATGCACTTTATTTGTTGAATAGACTTATTTTCCTCATTGATTTGAAATATAAATTTAAAGATATATTACATTGTTAAACAGATATATATGTTTGTTTATAGAATGCTCATTATATTTCCTTGATATACTTGATTATTTCTGTGCTGGTGTCATGTTGTTTTAATTGCTGAGACTTTATAATGGTTTTAATTTTTTAATATTTTATAATTAACTTTGACATTTAAAAAATAAATAAAATCAATCTGCATTTAAAAAAGAAAGAAAGACAGAACTCCTACCTTTTGCAACAACATGGATGGAACTGGAGAATATTATGCTAAGTAACATAAGCCAGTGGGTGAAAGACAAATACCATATGATATCACCTATAAGTGGAATCTATTCAGCAAAATAAACTAATGAACAAAATAAACCACAGGGATGGAAACATGGAGCAGACTGAAAATGACCAGAGGGGATGGGGAAGGAGGACAATGGTGGAAAGAAGGGGAAGGGACTAGACAAAAATCATGTATGAATGACCCATGAACATGGAAAACAGATTGGGAATTGACTGTGGGAGCAGAGGGTGGGTGTAGGATGGGTGGAGGGGGGCAAAGGGGGAAAAGACCCACTGTAATAGAATAAACGTGATTTAAAAATTTAAAATAAAATAAAGTTTTATAAAAAGAAAAAATACCTCAACAAATGTTTATGACTGCAGAAATAATAACTTTTGTTTTTCTTTCAAAAAGTAATTTTTATACACATTTGGAAAAACATATCCTGTACAGTCTATAAATTAAAACATTTAAGAGTTAAAGTTATGCTAACTATAATAAGGAATATGACATTGTTGCCAATAAAAACTTTCTTTCAATATTTTTCATGAGAGTGTGCATTATCAAGTAGTGTCCCTTACAGGTTATAATTTTTTAATTTTTATTTTTATTGTTCAAGTACCGCTGTCTCCATTTTCCCGCTGCCACTTTCCCCTGCCTCACCTACCCCGACTTTCCATCCTCTATTCTTCCCCACTTTGGTTTTGTCCATGAGTTTTCTTACAGGTTATAATCTATTTAGAATTCCCCCCCTAACTTTAAGTAATTCACTGAAAGCTAATGGTTTTCCAAGGGGAAAAGGTTTTGTTAATGGCAGATGCTTTTAATAACAAAGGTGATGGATCCAGTGATTAATTTGATATTAAAATATCCAAAAGAGAGGCTTAGACTCCTCCAAAAGGAATTTATGAAGACCTTCATATCCTCTAGGTGATTCTACCTCAGGCTTGTTGAAGACCCCATAGAAATAAAAGTTCTGGCTTTCCACCACGTTCTATTTCTCTTATTAATTCTCTCACTAATAAGTAACTGTCTTACTGAATCAACCTCTAGAGGAAAAAAATAATAAAAGTGTGCTCATTCATACATTTGTGGTGAAGGAAATAAAATGGAATGCTGTAAACCTAGCTTATCCTCAAAAGACTAATAAATACAATACAATGGTTGAAAGTACACCTTCTAGGACAAACAGATTAAACATATTTTTATTGAGTATACCAAGACATCCAATCATATTACTTATTAGTTAAAACCTATCTCAAATCTGGCTGGAGTGGGATTGCTAAAATCTGATGAAAGCTGACGTCAGAGCAGCTGGAACCTGCCTTCTAGGACACCAGGTTTTTGCCCAAAGTCTGGTTCACCTTATTAATAAGATCACTGATAAATGACCTTTATCTAGAGAAACCAGGGCCTTCAGCTTTGAAAATGCAGGTCCATAGGGTAGTCAACCCTTATTCTTATTTGATACCCTCTTATAATGTAACAAACAAGGAAGACAGTGCTTTATTACCTCAGCAAATTAGAACTGCATTGTCTCTACCATGGTAAATTCACTGGGTTGAATATGAAAGAGAATGAAGATCCTTGATGTGGAAGAGCCACTCATTGTCAGAGCAAAACTTAAGGATATCTGACACTAAGTCTTTGTAGATAAAATGTTTGCATCTTAGGATTCTATGGAAGCTGATTCGACATCCCCTTTCTGTAAGCTGTGCCACAGACTTCACAGGCTATCTTTTCCACCTTCTACAGTAAGAGCTGTGGACTTCAGTTGCTTGTGATAGTAGAGACTGGTCAGTACATTGTCAGTCTATTCTTGGTTAAATAACTAACATGCACAAACATACTACATTCAAAGGCACTATTATCTAATACATTTTGCTAAACCTCATTCGACTTTTCAAGAATCCAATCTGTTCATCAAACATTGCAGCACAGAAAGAATCCCTGCATTCCCAGGAGTATTGACAGGGCAAATGAAAGTTAAGATTAGTGGAGGAAAAAAAAAAGATGGCGGAGGAGTGAATGGGTATCATGCAGACCTCCTCCCAAGACCAAACTGGAATTGTGACTAAATAGTGGAGAAATCACCTGGAAAACAATGGAACGATAGAAGGAGAGGAGCCTTGGAGCTGCGGACAGACAATGGAATCAACTCTCACACATCCCAATGGGTGAGAAGTGTGGTGGAAGCTCGAGGGGCTGGGCTGGGCACACATGGGCACCAGCACCAGAGGGACATTGAAATGACCAGTTAGCTCCCCCTGAGAAGAACAGGGTCTGAATCATAAACAGGGACCCCTAGACTACAACAGCTGAAACCAGGAAAACACAGACAAAACGCAACCCTGAAAAGCTTATGGGCGCTCTCTGCCAGAGACAGGTGGCTGGAGATGCAAAGAGACACTTAAAGGTCCAACACAAACATTTGCAGTGGCAGCCGCCTTCCTTGATCTCTGGGTAGAGGCAGCAGGAGAATGGGTTTGTGCCTGAGGAAAGATTGGCAAGGAAAACTTTATGAAGAGAACAGAGACTGTGGCCAGCGGAGCTCCGGTGATAACTCACCTCCCACTCTGCAGCTACCACCTCGCCCTGGCATAAGAGGATCAATTACCTTGCCTTTTGTGCTCCTGCACACAGCTTGTGTGTGTGTAGGCTAGGGGCTGAGTGCAGATAGGCTGGAAGAAATAGAGGACCCCTGGCCAAAGAGGTCACACAGCTGCATAGAGAGCCTTGAGGAGAGACTGGAGATGGAGGGGTTGGGGAAAGAACTGGAGGATTATCTGTGATCCCCGGAGCTGAGTCCCTCCCTATTCCATAGTCCCCATTTGCGCAGGGAGGCCACACTCCGAAAGAGGCAGAAATGGGCATGGGAGTCAGAGGGTGTGTGATTACTGCCTGCGAAAATAGTGGATTCCTAGCCAAAGGGGTCACAGAGCTGCCAAGAGACCCTTGGGGAGAGACCAGAGACAGGATTTACCGGAGAGTCCTGGAGCTGACTTCTGCCCATTTCTGTAGTCTCCATTTTGCGTGGGCAGACCATGCCCTGAAGAAATAGAAGAAACCTGACCAGTGCCAGGGCCCGGGCCAGGTGGCAGGCAAGCGCGCGAGGTCCGGCAAGTACGACGCCTGGGCCGGGAATATCATGTTCAAAGAGCCAACGTGAGGGTGCAGATATCTGGCCGAAGGGGTCACAGAGCTGCCCAAAGCAGGAGTCAGACACAGACAGTAGATGCCTAGAGGGCTCAAACAAACGACCCCAGGTCAGATAGGGTCAACAACTGACATCATCACAGGCAGATCCAGAAAGAAAACTAAAGAAAAATAAATAAATAAATAAAAGACCTACCTACTACCATAGAAGTTTAATCCACAAAGTAAGGAAATCTAGACAGATCAATTGAAGCAGAAGCAAAAATAAATAAGTAAGTAAATAAAGAAATAATAGACTCTAACAAAAATGGAAAGAAAAAGAAGTTTCCCCCAAATGAGGTGACAGGAGGAATCCCTGCAGAGAGAGCTAAATGAAATAGAGGCAAGGGATTTATCAGATATTGAATTCAAAACAATGGTTCTAAGGAAGCTCAATGAGCTCAGCCAGCTCAAAGATAACTATGAGAAACTGCAGAGAAACTATCAGGATCTTACAGCAAACTATATCAACCTGGAAAAGGACATAGAAACTATCAAGAAGACACACGAGGATATGAAGAATGCCATTTCAGAATAGAGGAACACAGTAAAAGGAATAAAAAGAGGGCTAGATGAAGGTGAGGATTAAATCAGCGAGATGGAGGATAAGGTAGAAAAAAGCTCGCAAAAAGGAGAATAAATGGAAAAAAAGACTCAAAAAGAATGAAGAGGCCTTTAGAGATATGCCCGACAACCTGAAACACAATAATATCCGCATAAGAGGGATACGAGAAGAAGAAGAAGATCAAGGGATAGAGAAACTCTTCGAAAAAGTAATGATGGAAAATTTCCAAAATATGAGGAGAGAAAAGGTCTCATGGATCCAGAAAGCATAGAGGGCCCCAATCAAGAGGGACTCAAGGAAGCCCACTTCAAGGCAATCATCATTAAAATGGTAACTATCAAAGACAAAGAATCCTCAAGACAGCAAGGGAAAAACAGGGAGTGACTTACAAGGGAGTCTCGATACGGCTAGGAGCTGACTTCTCAACAGAAACACTACAAGCCAGAAGGGAATGGCAACAAATATTCCAAGTCATGAAAAGCAAGGGCCTACAACCAAGGCTGCTCTACCCAACAAGGCTCTCAATTAAAATAGAAGGGGAAATAAGGAGTTTTCCAGACAAAATAGGGCTAAAAGAATATGTCTCCACAAAACCAGCACTCGAAAATATGCTAAAGGGACTGGTTTATGAAGATGAAGAAAAAGAGTGAGAAGAAAAACACAGGTACAAAGAGAAAAAATGAGTAGGTTTCTATCAGTAATAACTTTCAATGTAAATGGACTAAATGCACCAATCAAAAGACACAGGATAGCAGAATGGATAAGAAAACATGACCCACACATATGCTGCCTACAAGAGACCCACCTCAGAGCAAAAGACCTACACAGATTGAAAGTAAATTTAAGATGTACCTGTTAACTTACTACACATATATTATCATATACTTGCCATTGTAGTGACAATTAGCGCTGTTACCACTCCACATAATTATCATTTCTTTTGAGTGGATGGAATAATTGAGTTCTAGTTTCTTAGCTAGTTTGATGATTATAATACAATGTTGTTGTCTATATTCACTATACTGTGTAATTAGATCTCTAGGATTTATTTACAACTTGTTCCAAGTTTGTAACCTTAAAAACATCTAAAAATTTCCTTAAAAAAATAAGCTGTTTTACCCAGAAAAAAGACTGAAACTTTCTATATCATAACTAGGTGCTAGTCATTCAGCTTTCTATCTCTGGGACTGTTATTCATATTTACAGATAAAAAATACTTGTTGATTATAAAAATTAAGTGTTTGATATTCAGGAGAAGAGATTGGCAGTTGCTATTTAGTGTTAGCAATTGTTTTACATCTTTTCTCCCAGCAATAAATGTTATTTTTCAGTTAAAATATAATCTATTGAAGAGAATTTATCATATGCCACAAGTCCTACTCCAGTCATCAGTGACAATCTTACTCTCACATGCTTTGTCATTTATTAGTTTCCATTGTGATTTCTTATTGGAGTCATAACTTATTTAGAATTATATTGCTTAATTTCCTAACATTTGAGGGTTTTCTAGTGAACAGTTTTTGATTTCTAACTGGATTCATTATGGTCAGAGAATTCATTCTGTATAATTTCAAGCCTTCAAAATTTTGATGAGCCAGTATACAGTCAATTTTTGATAAATGTTCTACATGCACTTGATATGAATGTGTATTCTGTTGTTGGTATGGATAATGATCTGTGTATGTAAGTTAGGTTGTTTTGTTAATTATGTTGTTCCGCCCTTCTTTATTGTTACTGATATTTTGTCTGCTTGTTCTATCAGCTACTGAGAGAAATACATTAAAGTGTCTCACCACTAAAAAAAAAAAAGAAAGAAAGAAAGTAAATGGACGGAAAACAAATATTCCAGGCAAATGGGGAAGAGAAGAAAAAGGGGTAGCAATACTTATTTCAGACAAAATAGATTTCAAAACAAAGGCCAAAAAAAGAAACCCAGAGGGGCACTTTATAATACTTAAAGGAAGAATCTATCAAGAAGACATAAACATTTTAAACTTAAGTGCACCCAACATAGGAGCACCCAAATACATAAGGGAAATCTTGGATGACTTCAAAAAAGATATAGCTAGCAACACACAGATAGTAGGGGATTTGAACACCCTACTGTCAAAAATGGACAGTTCTTCCAAACAAAACATGAACAAGGATATTATGGAGCTGAATGATGCACTGAATCAAATGGACTCAACTGACATATATAGAACCTTATTCCCAAATAAGGAAAATCCACATACTTTTCAAATGCCATGGAACTTTTTCAAAGATAGACCACATGATAGGACACATAGCAAGCCTCAGCAAATTCAGGAAAATTGAAATAATACCAAACTTTTTCTGAGACTACAAAAGTTTGAAATTGGAAATCAACCTCAAAGAGAAACTTCAAAAACTTGCAAACTCGTGGAAACTGAACAGTAGACTATTGAACAATGAATGGGTCAATAATGAGATAAGAGAAGAAATAAAAAAACTTTGGGAAACAAATGAAAATGAACAGACAACAGTCCAAAACCTATGGGACACAGCAAAGGTGGTCCTGAGAGGGAAGTTCATAGCAATACAGAGTTACCTAAAAAAGAAAGAAACATTTCAAATAAAACACCTAACACTACAACTTCAAGAACTGGAGAAACAACAACAAATAAATCCCAGAGCAAGTACAAGGATGGAAATAATCAAGATAAGAGCTGAACTGAATGACATAGAGATGAAAAGTACAATTCAAAGGATCAACCAATCCAGGAGCTGGTTCACTGAAAAGATAAATAAAATTGACAAGCCTTTAAGCAGACTCATCAAGAATAGAAGGGAGAGGACCCAAATTAATAATATCAGAAATGAAAGAGGAGATATAACAACTGATACCACAGAAATACAAAGGATTGTCAGAAACTACTATGAACAACTATATGTCAAGAAATTTGAAAACCTTGATGAAATGGACACATTTCTAGAAAAGTATAATCTTCCAACACTGAAGGAGGAAGAAGGAGAAAGCTCAAACACACCGATAACAGCTGGGGAAATTGAAGCAGTAATGAAGAAACTCCCAGCACACAAAAGCCCAGGGCCGGACGGTTTCACAGGAGAATTTTTCAAAACATTTCAGGAAGAGCTAACCCCTGTCCTTCTCAGAGCATTCCAAAAAATCCAAGAGGAGGGAAGACTCCCAGACTGTTTTTATGAGGCCAGCATCACCCTAATCCCAAAACCAGATAAAGACCCTGCAAAGAAAGAAAACTACAGGCCAACTTCACGGATCAAAATAGATGTTAAAATCCTCAACAAAATATTGGCAAACTGCATTCAGCAATACATTGAAAAGATTATCCACCATGATCAAGTGGGATTCATCCCAGGGAGGCAGGGGTGGTTAAATATATGCAAATCAATAAACATAATACATCACATAAATAAAAATAAAGACAAAAGCCACATGATCATCTCGATAGACACAGAAAAATCATTCGATAAGGTACAGCACCCATTTATGATCAAAACATTCAGCAAAATGAGAATAAATAGGGCATTCCTCAACATAACAAAGGTCATATATGAAAAACCTAGAGCCAACATCATATTCAACGGGCAAAAACTAAATGCCTTCCCACTAAGATCGAGTACACGACAAGGAGGTCCACTTTCATCACTTCTTTTTAACATTGTATTGGATGTCCTAGCCACAGCAGTCAGACAAGAAAAATAAATAAAAGGCATCCAAATAGGAAAATAGGAAGTAAAGGTATCATTTTTTTCAAAGGAAATGATATTGTACATAGAAAACCCTGTAGACTCCACCAAAAAAATACTCAATCTAATAAGTGAATTTGGCAAAACAGCAGGATTCAAAGTCAATATTCAGAAATAAAAGGCATTTTTGTACACCAGCAATAAAAGAGAAGAAGAAATCAGAAAAAAATACCATTTGATATAGTAACAAGAAAAATAAAGTACCTAGGAATAAATTTAACCAAGGAGGTAAAAGACCTGTACGCAGAAAACTATACAGCATTGAAGAAAGAAATTTAGGAAGACACAAATAAATGGAAGTATACACCATCCTCATGGATTGGAAGAATTAATATCATCAAAATGTCCATACTACCCAAAGCAATTTATAGATTCAACGCAATCCCTATTGTTACCAATGATGTATTCCACAGAAATAGAACAGACATTTCAAAAATTTATATGGAACCATAAGCAACCCCAAATAGCAGCAGCAATTTTGAGAAAGAAAAAATAAGTAGGAGCGATTAAAATACTGGACATCAAACTGTACTATAAAGCCACTATACTCAAAACAATCTGGTACTGACACAAGAACAGACCCATAGACCAGTGGGAAAGAATAGAAAGTCCAGAAATAAGCCCAGGTCTATATGGGCAACTAATATTTTACAAAGGGGGCAGAAGCATAAAATGGAGCATTAATAGCCTCTTCAACAAATAGTGTTGGGAGAGCTGGACGGCTACATGCAAGAAATTGAAATTGGATCATCAGCTGACACCATACACAAAAATGAACTCAATATGGGTAAAATACTTAAATATAAGTCATAAAAGCCCTAGAGAAAAACATTGGCAGGAAACTTTGACATATCCCAGCCGGCAATTTTTTCACCAATATGTCTCCTAATGCAAGGGACATAAAGGAAAGAACAAGTGGTACCTCATCAAAACAAGAAGCTTCTGCACGGCTAAAGAAGATATCAGCACAATGAAAAGGGAGCCAACCCTATCAGAAAATATATTTGCTAATGATACATCAGAGAGAGATTTGATCTCCAACCTATATAAAGATCTCACTTGACTCCACTCCAAGACAAATAATCCAATCAAAAAATGGGCAAAAGACCTGGGCAGACACCTTTGCAAGGAAGAGTTACAGAGGGCCCAGAGACATTAGAATGGATGCTCAGCATCACTAGCCATCAGAGAAATGCAGATCAAAACCACCATGAGGTACCACCTCACACCAGTCAGAATGGCCATCATAACAGGTCAAGAAACAACAGGTGCTGGCGAGGCTGTGGAGAAAAGGGAGCACTAGTACACTGTTGGTGGGAATGCAGACTGGTGCGGCCACTGTAGAAAGCAGTGTGGAACTTCCTCAAAAAGCTGAAAATGGAACTGCCTTTTGATCCAGTGATTCCCCTGCTGTGACTATACCCTAAAAATCCCAATGCCAATTGGCATTTGAAAATGCCAATTCAAAAGAACCTATGCACCCCAATGTTCATAGCTGCACAATTTACAACAGCCAAGTGTTGGAAGCAACCTAAATGCCCATCAGTAGTTGATTGGATCACAAAATAATGGTACATTTACACAATGGAACACTACGCAGCAGAAAGACAAAAAGAACTACGAAACTTTGCGACAGCATGGATGGAACTAGAGAGCATTATGCTAAGAGAAATAAGCCAGGGGGCGAAAGACAAATACCATATGATCTCACATATAAGTAGAACCTAACCAACAAAACAAAGATGCAAGGAAAATAAGACCAGCAACACTGAAAGGAAAAGAAACCAACAGAGGCAAGAGGGAAGGATTGAGGGGTGGGTGGGGGAAAAGGAAGGGAAGAGGCAAGTCAAGGAACTTATAGCAAGGATCATGGACAAAACCAAAGTGAGGAAGGGTTGAGGGAGGGAGAGGAAGGAGGGGGCAGGGGAAAGGGCTGGGGGAAGGCAGAGACAAATGTATTTGCAAAAATAAATTAATTAATAAAAATAAATAAATAAAAGTATTTGGTAGAGTCAATGCCTTTGTCATTTTTGAATGCTTGCAGCTACAAGGAATGAACTATCTAAATTGTAGTAGTTTAAATAGTAGTATTTGAATTTATATCTCTTGTGAAAAAAATCTCTAGAGATAAGTGTTTACAAAGTTGGAACAGTGCTTTTGATTTCACCAAGGACTCAGGTTCCACGTGTCTCTCTTTTGTTTTCACCATCTTAAGTATTTTGACAATTTTCTCTCACACAGTACTTGTAGCTCCAATCATCACATTTTTATAGAACAGCATCCCAATTAAGATAGTGTGAGGAGGGAGGAAAGAGCTTTCTCTCTTTTTTTATTTTATTTTTTTGAGAGAGGAAACATTTCTCAGAAACTCACTCTTAAAAAATTGTTTATTAGTCAGAATAGATAAACCTAAAATAATTGTTGGTTAAATTGAATGGGGATTCTGTAATATGTGCGTAAAGGTTAAGTGTTAAACAAAGCATTATTAATTTCCTGTATTAGAGCATATGTCACCCAAATAAAAGTGGGATTCTGTTATTGAAAAAATAAGTTATTTTGGCATTTATATAACATTAAACTAAACTTTACTTTCTCATAAAATTTTAAATACATGAGGGATACATATTTAATGGCATGATTTATTATACGTAACTCAACTTTAAACCAATGTCATACAAATAAAACTCAGTAATACCATGTATTATGTATGTGTAAACATATATAAACACACAATACTATA
The DNA here is from genome assembly GCF_021234165.1 of Pteronotus mesoamericanus. Lineage (NCBI taxonomy): Eukaryota > Metazoa > Chordata > Mammalia > Chiroptera > Mormoopidae > Pteronotus > Pteronotus mesoamericanus. The sequence goes on from NW_026555109.1 coordinate 4,143,920, forward strand.
TATATTTGCACATACATAATATGTGGTATTATACATAGGGTTTATAATTTGAACTGTGATGAAGGAGGAAATAAATTCCATTTTATTTCTAAATTTTCAACTTAAAATCTTAAAGTACTCTTTAAAATATTGCTTTTATTCCTTCAACTTTGTGGTTTGCAAATTTTTATTGTTGAAAATTAAATTTAAAGACAATCCTTACCTGTGGTTTAAAGAATGCTAATTCTTAAGATATTCTGTGCAATTTGACATTAAATACTCTTTCCACCACCTTGCTAATTTCATTTAGCATAATACTCTCCAGTTCCACCTCCACTGTCACAAATTATAGTACTTCCTTCTTTCTTCCTTCTCCAAGTATTCCACTCTGTAAATATACCATAGTTTTTAGATGCACTAATTTACTGATAGGCACTTAGGCTGTTTCCAGCATTTGGCTATTGTGAATTGTGCTGCTATGAACATTGGGGTGCATAGGTTCTTTTGAATGGATGTTTCAGGATTCGTAGGGTATAATCCCAGCAGAGCAATTGCTGGGTCAAGAGGGAGTTCCATTTTTAGTTTATTGAGCAAATTCCAAACTGTTTTCCACAGTGGCTGCACCAGTCTGCACTCCCACCAACAGTGTACTAGGGTTCCCTTTTCTCCACAACCTCACCAGCACGTGTTCATTGATTTGTTTAGGGGCTACTCTGACTGGTGTGCAGTGGTATCTCATTGTGATTTTAATTTGCATCTCTCTGATGGCTCATGATGCTGAGCATCCTTTCATATGTCTCTGGGCCCTGTGTATGTCCTCCTTGAAGAAGTGTCTGTTCAGGTCCTTTGCCCATTTTTTAATTGGGTTATTTTTCTTCCTGGTGTGGAGTCATGTGAGTTCTTTACATATTTTGCAGATCAAACCCTTGTCTGAGGTATCATTGGCAAATATATTTTCCCACATGGTTGGTTTCCTTCTCATTTTGCTGATGCTTTCTTTAGCTGTGCAGAAGCTTTTTATTTTGATGTAGTCCCATTTGTTTATTCTTCTGTTTATGTCCTTTGTTCTAGGAGACATATTGGTGAAAATATTGCTGCGTGGGATATCTGAGATTTTCCTGCCTATGTTCCTCTCTAGGACTTTTATCATGTCACGACTTGTATTTATGTATTTTATCCATCTTGAGTTTATCTTTGTGTATCGTGTAAGTTGGTGGTTGTGTTTCAATTCTTTGCATGTAGCTGTGCAGACCTCCCAACACATTTGCATGTAGCTGTCCAGATTTCCCAACACCATTTCTTGAAGATGTTATTTCTACTCCATTTTATGCCCCTGCCCTCTTTGTAGAGTATTAATTGACCATAGAGACATGGGTTTATTTATGGGCTCTTCATTCTCTTCCATTGATCTATGTGTCTGTTCTTATACAAATACCAGACTGTTTTGATTTCAGTGGCCTTGCAATGTAGTTAGATATCAGGTATTAAGATCCCTCCTACTTTCTTCTTCTTTCTTAGAATTTCTCAGGCTATTTATGGTTGTTTGTGGTTCCACATTAATTTTTGAAATGTTTATTTTCTGTTTGTGAAATATGTGGAACCTAATCAGCAAAACAGTCAAGTGAGCAAAATATAACCATGGACATGAAAATAAAGAAGAAACTGACAGTGACAATGGGAGAGAGGAAAGGGGGATAATGGAGAAAAGAAAGGAAGGGTCAAGTCAAGGAACATGTATAAAGGACCCATGGACAAAGACAATGGGGGGAGGATAAATGTGGGAGGTGGGGGTGGGTAGGGCAGGGCAGAATAATGGAGAAGACATGGGGACACCTATAATTGAACAACAATGAAAAAATGAAAAAAGTAAAAAGAGCTATGTTGTGCTTCTTTTAAAACCCTAAGAAACTGGTTTATTTTTTGATAACTCTAAAACATTAAACAGTCAGTAAAATCCTAAGAAATCATAATTCACCAAAAACTACTCTTTCCAAATACTATTCTTAGCTGTATTCACATAGAAGATATAACAGAAAAAACTATATTATGAAGGTATAACCAGAACCACTTGTATAGTTTAAAAAAATAAATGTTAACTGAAAAAAAAAACTAACATATTTTCATGGTTGACAGATATGTTCATATAGTTAACATTTTTTTATGGATTGAACTATTTGTGTCCCCAACCCACTCCAAATTCATATGTTGTAATCTCTCCCTAATGTAATGATACTGGTGGTGTCTTTAGGAGGTAGTTAGGTCATGAATATGAAGCCATTTTGAAAGGGATTAGTGTACTTTCAGAGGTAAGAGAGCTAGCTCACTCCTTATGCCATTTGAAGATACAAGGATACCATAGCAGTCTGCAACCCAGAAGAAGGCTCTTACTAGGACCCTACCATGATGGCAACTTGATCTTGGACCTCCGGCTTCCACTGCTATAGGAAACAGGTTTCTGTTGTTTATAAGCCCCCCAGTCTTATTTTGGTATAACAGCCAAGATTAAGAATGGAAATATTTATTTACTCTCTTTTCAAACAGTTTTTGGGTAGACTCTTTCAAAATAAACACTTTAATTAGCACCATGGATATTAAACAGAATTTCCTTTTTCCAATATTTATTGAAAGAGAATGTCATATAATACACAGAATTCATCAGGATAGTAGATACTAATAAACTAAAGAGTTAGAGTCTTAGTATAAAAATTAAAAAAAGTAATTTAGATCATCCACGTAAGGGATTGGCTAACTGATTTTTTTTTTTTGGTAAAGCACTCGGTAGTAAATATTTCAGGCTTTGTGGACTGTATAGTTTCTTCTGGAATTACTCAACTCCCTTAGAGCATGAAAGCTGTCGTGGGCAATACTTAAGTAAACAGGCATGGCTGTTTTCTAAGAAAATTTAATTTATGGACACAAAGTTTAAGTTTTATATCATTTCATGTATCATAAAACATACTTCTTTTGATTTTTTACAATAACTTAAAAAATTAGAAACTATTCTTAGCTCTTAATCTGTACAATAGCAGAAGGGAGGCATAGTGTACTAACCCCTCATCCAGGTATTTCATATCAGAAAGACCTAATCTGTCAATAGTTTGGGTTTGGAATTAATGGAGTAATTCACACCCATTGATAATTTCTAATATGGGAGAAGTTTGCTGACCCCTGATCACTTTATTTAATGTTGCAATCCACTTAAACCTTCCTCAGTACTCCCCAAAATCTTATCCCTCACTCCTCATACTTTATTTTCTTTACATTTTTTTGGTTTAATTTCCACTGTAGTGCACCCTTCATGAAGGAAATAACTTTTGTTTTATTCCTTTACATATCCCAAGTGTGTAGAAGAGCTCCTGGCATATAGTAAGATTTCCATAAACATCCCTTTAACATCAGGTAGGGAGCATGGTTGGAAGACCCATGTTGGGATAACATTACAGAGTATGGTGCCCATACACTCCATTACTTGGAATAATCCTGTTTCATTGAATTTTGTACCAGTTAGGTTACTTCTACTCTTAACAATTTCCCCGTCTGTGGTTGAATGCTATCATCATCCCAGCTTAGAGATGAGTTAACTGTCTCCTAGGCCATTTATCTACTTCCCTGAGCTGCATGGTCTCGGGACCAGCTGGGGCTGGCAGTGGCTGGTCCAGGGTGCTGCCTTCTAGAGAGGCAGCATTTCAGTGCAAATAGCTAAAGACATGGGCAATCTGCACATATCCTTCCTCCCGCCTCAAGGTCACCATGCATCTGGTAAAATAAATAAGCAGAGACAAACCTGCTACTTCTTGTTGCCAAGAGTTATAACAGAGTTCTGCCTAGACGGTATCTCTTCCTGATACTCTCTCATTTTTAGAGTTTTTAATGCATTTAAGTCACATCGTTAGAATACACTTTTATTCTTATGATAAAAACTAAGTTGTCTTTTTTACAAAAAAGGTGTACTGCCTATGATTTTAATTTTATAAATGGAGAAACTGAAAGTCCAAAATGTCACCAATGATAAAAAGAAAGATAATAGTTTTAAAATCTGGTGAAAAATCAGTAACTCTCTTCATTTACCTATAAACTAAAGTTAAAATGCTAAGTAGAATATTCTTCTCAAGAAAAATGGAAGTTAAAGTACTTAGATAAAAAATATACTATATATCACACAAACATGGTTGGAGATAACAGGGAATATATATATCTAAGTATATATATACACATACATGTGTATATATACACACACATATATATACACACACATAAACAAATGATATAGAACTATGACTACTTATAGAAATCATTAAATTATTTGGAAACATAAATGGTCAAAATTATTTTTAAGTTTTATCCACAAAGAATAACAAAATAAGAATGAAATGAGACTAGGCAATTCTCACTTCATACTGCCCACCACTTAACCCTCATCTATTCTCTCCTAGCTAGCTTTGTTTATGCCCTTCAATTTCCTCTTAAATTTTATCTTAAAAATGAAGAATAAAAACAGTTGACTAAAAATAAATAAATGAAGCTTTAAACTTTCAAGGAATTAATAAAAATTGGAGCAATCTAATCTTAAACTGGGTAGAGAACTGAACACTGCCTGATTAGTTGTACAGGAACTGTCAAATCTTAGCAGGTGATAGCCAATTAGTCATACCGTTTAGTCATAGTTTATAGTTGGAAGGAAAGTCTGAGTTGCATCTCCATGAAGTAATTAAATTGCATGTTCTTTTTCTAACTTAAATTTACAGATAAGAATTTAACTCTATATCATCCTTAGGCTGGAGTGGTTATGAGTGTATACTTAGCCTTGTCCAGGTAGCCCAGTTGCTTGTAGTGTTATCTGGTGCACCAAAACGTTATGGAGTTGATCCCCAATCAGAGCACACACCTTGGTGGTGGGTTTAATCCCTGATTGTGGTGTATACAGGAGGCAACCAATTGATGTTTCTCTCTCATATAGGTGTCTATCTGTCTGTCTGTCTCTCTCTCTCTTACCCTTCTCTCTCCCTAAGGTCAGGGAGTATATCCTCAGGTGAGGATTTAAAAAAAAAAAAAGAAAATATAGGCTTACACATAACCCCACATAATTTTCAATAATGTCTTTTATAATTTTAAAATGGGAGCTTTTAAGTAGTGGGAAAAATACCTAATTTAAACATAGAAGTAAATGTTACTAGACAAATAATGTTTTAGAGAGAATTGCAAAGTTATCTTAGTGGTATTTAGCAATTTAATATAAAAATATATGCAACTATACATAGATGCCATTTTAGTATGAGTTCACAGCAATTTTTTTTTTCTGAGAAGAAAGGTTTCAATTCTGGCTGAGATCTGATTTTTCAAGAATATAACAATAATAAAACAACTCATCTTTAAAAGAAAGACTTACATGTACTTCTTCCTAAAGGCAATTTCTGGAGAAATCAAGATGGTGGAGGAGTGAGTGGAAGCCACACTGATCTCCTCCCAGGACCAACCTGGAATTACAACTAAATTGGGGAGAAATCACCTGGACAAACAACTGAACAAGAGTGAGAGAAGAGCCTTGTAACCTCGAAGAAAGCAGAATCGGCTTTAGCGCAATCTAACTGGTAAGGAGTGCTGTAGAGACCTGAGAAGGCAGGCGGGGCGCCCATAGGCAGCAGCAGCAGATGATATTGAAACAGCCAGTTGGATCCCCCTGAGAAGAGAAGGGTATAAACCAAAAGTGAGGATTTCTAGGCCACAGCACCAGAGACCAAAAAGTACACAGAAAACAACCAGCTGCGAAAAGTGCCAAGGTTGCTCTCTTCCAGAGACAGGTGGCTGGAGATGCAAAGAACTGCTTAAAGGGCCAACGCATACATTTCTATTTGCAGCCACTTACCCTGGTTTCTGGCAAAGGCGGGGGCAGAGTGGGCTAGAGATGCCTGTGGAGACACTGGGGAAGGAGGCTTTGGGGAGAGAACTGAGAGAGTGGCTGACGGGACCTCGGTACTGACTCATCCCCCATTTGGTAGCAGCCACTTTGCTCAGGCAGAGAAGACACCCCATGAGTGGCACCAGCGCCAAAGGACCCAATAGCCCTGCCCCCAGATGGGATTCCACCCTGCCCTATGCTAAGCTGCCTGCTGAGTGCAGAGTGGCAGGTACAGATAGTAGATTCCTGGCTAAAGGGTCTGGCAACATTTAGGAAAGAATGGGGACAGAGGCTTTGGGGAGAGAATGGAGAGAATAGCAGGCAGGATCCCAGTGTGAGCTCCTCCCCCAAACAGCAGCAGCAAGAGAGGACCAATAACCCTGCCCCCAGGAAGGACTCTGCCCTGCCCTGAGCTGTCTAAAGCAGCCTGCTGAATGCAGAGTGAATAGATTAACAGCTGAAGGAGATAGCCACAAACAGTAGACTACTGGAAGTCTCCAACAGAATGCCTAAGGTCAGACAGCGTCAACATCTGACATCATTAGAGGCAGATCCAGAAAGTAAGAACAGCGGTCTCCAACCATAGATGTTCACACCACAAAGTCAGGAGATCAAGACAGATCAACTTAAGAAGCAGAAGCAAAATAGAAGAGTCTCACAAATAATGGGGAGACAAAGATACACCCCCCCAATCAAAGGGAAAGGAAGAATCCCCACAAAGAGAACTAAATGAAAAAGAGGCAAGTAAACTATCAGATATTGAATTCCAAGCAATGGTTCTAAGGAAGCTCAATGAGCTCAGTGAGCTCAGAGAGAATTACCAAAAACTACAGGGAAACTATGAGAGACTTACTGCAAACTATATCAGCATGAAAAAGGACACAGAAACTATCAATAAGAGACAAGAGGAAATAAGAATAACATTTCTGAATTGAAGAACACAGTAGAAGGAATCAAAAGCAGGCTCAATGAAACCAAGGACTGAATTAGTGAGCTGGAGGAAAAGGTAGAAAAAAGCTCCCAGAAAGAGCAAGAAAATGAACAAAGACTCAGAAAGAATGATGAGGCATTTAGGGAAATGCAGGACAACCTGAAATGTAATAATACCCATGCAATAAGGATACCAGAAGGAGAAGAGGATGAGGAATGAAGAGAGAACCTGTTTGAAAAAGTAATGATGGAAAACTTCCCTAATTGGAGGAGAGTAAAATCTCACTAGACCAGGAAGCACAGAGGGTCCCCTTCAAGAGGAACCCAATGAGGCCCACTCTAAGACACATCCTAATTAAAATGGCAACTATCAAAGGCAAACAGAGAATCCTAAAGGAAGCAAGGGAGAAACAGGGAGCAACATATAAGGGAGCCCCAATGTGGCTAGCAGCTTACTTCTCCACAGAAACACTGCAAGCCAGAAGAGAATGGCAAGAAATATTCCAAGTAATGAAAAGCAAAGGTCTGTAACCAAGACTGCTCTACTGAGCAAGACTCTCAATTAAAAAGGAAGGCAAAATAAGGAGTTTCCCAGACAAAAGAAGCCTAAAAGAATACACCTCCACCAAACCAACACTGCAAAATATGCTAAAGGGACTCCTTTTAGATGAAGAAAATATTTCTATGAATACCCAGTTCCTTTCAGAGTCGCCCATACTTGATATTACCAATATTTTTTTTTCAAAATTGTGAGTCTTTATATTATTGTTTTTTTCTCACACTTTACTTTTTGTTGAAACTAAAACTCTTTTAGTATATTTCTTGCCTATTTCTATTATTTTTTTAAAAAAAGCTTTAAATGACTTTTTGGTATTCTTTATCCATTTATTGATTAAATGTTTGTAGAACTTCTTTCCATAAAATATAAAAAAAAACCCTATTAACCATGTTTTAGATGTGTTGCAAATACTTTTCTATCCTATTCCTTGTCCTTTAACTTTTTATATGTATATTACTATATAGTTAAATGTTTAATATAGTCATATTGTCAATATTTACTCTATAGCTTCTGGGTTTGAATATCTTACTTTAGGTCATGAAAAATATCAGTTCTATTTTCCTCTAAAATTCCTTAGATTCTACATATTGATTTTTTATCTCACCTGAGTATTTCCTGTATAATGTGTGAAATAGGGTTCCATATTTGTTTTATTTCAAGTAATAGTGGTCCATGCACCTTATTTGTTGAATAAGCCTTATTTTACCCATTGATTTGCAATATCAACTTAATCATATATTACATTGTTAGATATATATATATGTTTATCTCTAGAATGCTCATTATATTTCATGCTCTACTTGATTATTTCTGTGCTGGTATCATGTTGGTTTAATTGCTGAGACTTTATAATGGTTTAAATATATTTAATATTTTATAAATAACTTTTACATTTAAAAAATAAGTAAAATCAATCTGCATTTAAGAAAGAAAGAGAGAGAGAGAGAGATATAACTCTTATGTTTTGCAACAACATGGATGGAACTGGATAATATTAAGCCAGGTTAAATAAGCCAGTTGATGAAAGAAAAATACCATATGATATCACCTATAAGTGGACTCTATTCAACAAAATAAACTAAGGAACAAAATAAACCACAGGCATGGAAACATAAGGCAGACTGAAAGTGACCAGAGGGGAGGGGGAAAGAGGACAATGGTGGAAAGAAGGGGAAGGGACTAGACAAAGAACATGTATGAATGACCCATGGATATGGACAGCAGAGTGGAAATTGACTGTGGGAGCGGGGGTGGGGGTGTGGTGGGTGAAGGGGGGTAAAGGGGTAAAACTTGAGACAACTGTAATAGAATAAACATGATTTATAAATAAAAAAATTAAAAATTAAGGGCAATTTCTAGTCATGAACTTAGATGTAAGTTAAAAACCAATTCAGACTAATTCATGCCACAGAAAACCTTTTTCTTTTGCACTTTAATAGGTATATATTTTATTTAGATGTTGTTTTTTTCTAGGTTTATAGAGATGGATAACAATGAAAATCTGTATCTGAGAATCCAAGTTTAATTACTGTACTTTTCTTTTGCATAAGGTTGATTTTCTCCTTGACAGGATAGCTTTCCTGTGTTCTAGAAACATTCTTTACTCTGAGAAATGAAGCAAACTTCAGTACAAACTCCATGTTTTAATAGATTTAGAGCTAGCCTAGGCTAAGCTTTTCTTTATGTTAAAAATTATTAAAAATCATAATAGAAAATATCTAATATCTAAAGCATGTAGAATACATAAATATTATTTGAATTATGTGTGCTGCAAAATGTTAATTGTACATGCTACAAAAAGGTATATACCAAGATGGTTTTTAAAATAACATTGGATTCTGATGTCTGATTGAGAGGTTTTTAGCAGTTATAACATTTACAAATATTTTTCTTCTTGAATCTAAACTTTGAAAAAGAAACCCAATCTGATGGTCAATTTAATTTCTTAGGATTTTATTGAAAATGAGCTCTTTCATCATGGTCATAACATACTGATAGTATTCTTGTTCTTTGGTATACAGTGAATCTGTTTGTCTTACTTTTAAATCACAAAATGGAACTTCACAATATCCTGCAGCCTTTTGTTTTATTTTATTTTTATAAATCAGAGAGAGAGTTTTTTTCTTTAATATATATTTTCAGTTGTATTTTTCCCTGGGGAGGTAGTGAGGGGCATTTGAGAAGAAACATTTGAGAAGAATTAAAATAGATAAAAATATTTTTAATCAGACCTGCAATTATTTATGAAAAAGTTTACCCTAAAATACTAACAGATTATGCAACAGTTCAGTTTTAAATGTCTCCTCCAGACACCTAGATTACTTAGAAAGGGACAGTAATTTGGGTCTGAGTTGCCCTGAGAGGTACATTTGGCCTCTCCTCGCCCTGAAAAAATGGCAGCACAATCTAACTTAGAGATGGCTGCAGAGGATGCCCTTAGTATATCTGCACCCTGACTTAGATAAAGGTCACCCTCTAGTGGGGTTGACATGTATTTCAATCTCAATCCTCCTGTTTGGAGAACAGCTGTTTGAGTTGAAAAGAACAATTGATTTTGAAAATCATAAGCAAATCCAGATTCAGAGATTTTTACCTGGGTGTCAAAGATGAAGAGGTAGAGATTATTATACATAGCCCCAAGAAACTGGTCCCCACCTGGGAGTAAGACATTAAGAGACTCACTAAGCCTATTAGTGCCATGCTAAAGTCAAGTGACCTGTGAATGTCTTAAAATGGCTTTAAATGACAATAGAAAAATAGATGGCCTGGTCCTAGGTTTCTTTAAATGGAGAATATAAAGAAACATAATTTTAAAACATCTGGATCCCTTTTATAACCTTTAAGTGCAACTTGGAACATGACTGCTTCTATTATAAGCAACCTATGGATTTAACTAAAATTAAGCAATTAGAAAACTGGAAGAGCATTAGAAAATTAAACATAGACTCAATGATATTCTTACTATATTTTGAGCACTTACCTTGGGCCAAGAGCACTTTGGTCCCTTAGCTTAGTTTAACAATAGGAAATAATATAAAACATAACTATGAGGTATGAATTATTATTACTATTATCATTATTCTTATATTATAGAAAAGGAGGCTTAGAGCAGTAGTTTCAAACTTTGGCATGCATCAGAACCATGCCTAGAAAGCTAGTTACTCTGTAGGTCTGAGAGTGGTTCAGCCAAGAATTCACATTTCTAACATGTTCATGGGTGACACTGATGCTGTTTGCCTGGGACAACATTAGAAAGTCACTGCACTGATTGAGAATACATATATGACTTTTGCAAAGGCAATTCCTTCACCATAGATATGATAAATGCATAGTAGGAGCTTAATATATTTTAGCTTTCTTTCCTTGCAGGCCATAAAGATATAGTAACTATAAAGACAAAGTAACCACAAAGACAGTAATGAAATCACTGCAGGGGCTTTGCACAAAGGAATCTGAAACTAACAGTTTTCCCCATTCCAGGATCTAGTTGTTGAACTCCGCAGTTCTCTGTGTGACTGGCAACAAGTCGGGGAGTTAGTGAAGGATGTAATGCCCTACCAGAATATAGATACTTGAACTTAGTATAGATCAATGGTTCTTAAAATTCGGCGTGCATTTTTATCTCGATCCCCCAAATTTTGATTCAGCAATTCTGAGTTTCGATAAGGTACCTGCTTTAATAAGCAGATGATTCTGATGCAGGTAGTATTCCAACATGTTTTGAGACCCTCTGACTTAACAGATTTAACAGATATCTGGTTGCTTCTGACATGAGAATAGCAATGACAATAATCACAAAAGTGTCTTTCCTTTCAGGGCTGCAATTTTGAGCCAAATCTTGGTTCAAGCTGCCTGACCATGCTCCACTCAAGCCCTGGGACAGCTTCAGGAGGCAAGTGCAAAACCGAGTTACATGCAGAAGTGCACAGACATGTACTGGGCACTGTTACTATTGACTACTCCAAACTTGAGGGTAATCTCAAGAAAGGCAAGAGGTAGGGACCCACACACTCCCCCTTCACACCTCTTCTCTCACTCCTAACCACTATGGCACTGCATATAATCTAATGTGGCCAGTCAGATACCCTCATATAGGAGTCTGAATCTGGAGGGAATGAAGCACAAACCTAGTGTATTAGAGCCTGAGTAGAAAATGAAATGATGAATGTGATTGGGGCTCCTAAGGATCATAATATCATCAATGGGCAGTAAGTAGTCAGTGGAAATGGCATCAATTGGTACATCATATGCAGAATACAACTGACAGGACTGTGCTTCTCTTAGCTCCCATCAAAGCTTGATTATCCAGCATGTCTTTGAGTGTTCAGTATGCTGTCAATACAGTTCTATAATTCTTAACCTCTGATCCCTTGGGGGGAGTGGCAGGTTGACAACATTCAATGAATAATATTCTTGTCTGTTTTAATTTTACATAGAACCATTCTATTGGTGTTACTTTTGGGGAAAATATTTAATCTTTTGGGTCTAAGTTTGCTCAACTGTAAAATTAAATGGAAGGATGCAGTGATCTCTAAGGCATTTCCCAATCCTCAGATTCTGTTCTATTTTGCCTTAGAATAAATGTCCTTGAGTAGTAACAATTACTATGGAGCAAAGAGAATCAGATTTATTATCTAGCTTTTCTGAAGAAGAAGAGATGGAATTCAGATAAACAAAAGGATCACCCTGAAAGTTTCATAGGCTGTTCCCTTCTTTTATATACTAAATTTAGTGGCCATTAAATAACCTAATAAACTCCTAAGATAAAAAAGTATTTCCCAAAATGATAGAGAAATTTCACATCTCTTTATCTAATGCCAACCCTGAATCTACCACAAATAGGGGTGACTCGTGTTTTTTTTAAAGAATTTATTTAATTATTTTTAGATAGAGGGGAAAGGAGGGAAAAAGAGAGGGAGAGAAACATCAATGTGTGGTTGCCTCTCGCACGCCCCTTACTGGGGACCTGGACCACAACCCAGACATGTGCCTTGACTAGGAATCAAACCAGTGACCCTTTGGTTCATAGGCCAATGCGCAATCCGCTCAGCCACACCAGCCAGGGCTCCAGTGTTTGTTTGTTTGTTTGTTTGTTTTTAACAGATTAAAGTAATAGTAACTCAAGAGAAAATCTACACTTTTTTAAATCAAGGTAGTAAAACAAAGTGTCCTTAGATGAAACAATTTTTGACAGAGATAAATTTGAGTGAAATATGAAGCAGTTCTGAGAATGAATGGCAAGACTCTTCCAATTAAATTCTTTGGAACCATTTCAGTTCCTTGGAGTCTTGGAAATAAATTATATCTATGTAGGGCTTACTCTATATTCATTGCATTTGTCTAGCTTCTACCCTCCATTAAAAACACTTTGTCTAAGACCTCAGGTTGTCTGTTGACTTAATTACCTATCAAAACCTCTTATTGTCTATTCATATAACTTCCAGATTCACAAGGACTTCTTACAGGGAGAGTTAAAGTAGCAACAAAATATATGAGAAAAAAGCATAAAGTGCACTTTGAAAATGGCTTTCCAGTGTTTCAGGTGCTCAAAGCTCTGTTCATGCTGTTCCCTTGATCAAAAGCCATCAGCAGCGCCTCACAACTTAAAATATAGTCTAAATATCTTTTGACATGTAATGTGATAAAATTGCCTTACTCAAACATCTTGTCCATCCATGTATTTATCCAAATAACTAACAGGTAGTTACTGAACACCTTTGTGTGTTAATTGCCTGGTATTATTATTTTTCTTTAATTCTTTCTAACATAAATTCACACCACAGCAAAATGGTACTTTCTCATTATCATGCATCCTGCCATTCTTTTTATCTTCAACAATGGCAATCCTCCAAGCCTCAGATCATTCCACTTACTTCATGAATCCCTCTACAATGCCCTAACTATAATGAATACTTCTCTGTATTTTCCTCATGGTGGTCTTATAACTGTATTAGAATAATGGGAAGAGGGACTGAGTGGAAAGAGTGAAGTGCCTTGGTGAAGAACAACAACTCATAGACGCAGGTAATAGTATGATGATTACCAGAGGGTGTGGGGGAAGGTATAGGGGGGTAAAGGGGGAAAATAGTAACAGAAGGAGAAAAAATAGTTCTTGTAACTATCTGCCAGTTATTTCAGTGTATTCAGTGAGCAAAAATCTAGAATTGATTTTTAAAGGAAATGGTTTGTGAGTAAATAGAAATAGTCAATATCCTTAAAACCTGGAATGTGTACATTAAAAGAAATCATTTAAGACTGTCAAATTTCCTTCCAGAGGACTACCAGATTGTGAATAAGAATCATGAAGCAGGTACAGCATGAGACATTTGACTAGGAAATATATCTGCTAGAAGTTAACAGTAGCTTACATTGTTGTCTCTAAAAATAATTATGAATCTGTGTCAAACTGAGCAAGGTTGATAGTGGTCTACCTTAAGCTTTCATCTTTGTTCTAATCTTCTTTAACACTTTCCTACTGAATATGAGATATTTAGCAAACTTAAGATATTAGACTAATGGGTTCAGTACATATACAGGGTGGGCAAAAATAGGCTTACAGTTGTGAATATATGAAACAGTTTATTCTTGTATTATTATTTATTAAATATTGTATTATTTTCCATACAAACAACTGTAAACCTATTTTTGCCCAACTCTGCATTGAATGAAAGAATCTATATCTAAAAAAATTATAAGAATTTGGAGTGATAGATTAGATATAATAAAACGAGATTCAGTGAGGATCAAGTTCTGCCCTTGTGTTCAAGTTCACTCTTCACAAGTGCATGATAACATACTCATGGAGCAGTAGATCTGAAAAACATTAGAGACATGTAGTTGAGAGTCAGTTTAATGATCAGCAGAAGGATATTACTGCCAAGGTAACAAAATTTAGCATTAGGCTCTACCTGTAACAGATATTTTTAAGACATCATCCTCTGAGCACTTACTAACTAGATGTACTTGGGAAGTAGATTGGCAACCTCCATGGTGGCTGAGCCAGCCTGGCTCAGAAATTGCTTCTTAATAATATCTAAAGTTGTTCCTCACTCAACTCATATCTTCTTAGGATATGACAGAGTTCAATGAGAAGAATGAAACATATATTTGTAATTAATGATATTTATGTTCAATGAATAATTTAATCTATATTCAGATCACCAATATTTAGGCATTTGTGAAAAGAATAACTACATTCAAGTCTTTACCAATTGGTCTAGTTTGCATCTACCCTGTTGTCTTTGGTTCTTGGTTCTTCACTCTGAGAAGACAATAGATCATGTGAAACTAACATGGGTATAAGAGAGAAGATTACATACAGCTTTAACAGCAAAAACCATCAAATAAAACTAATCATGTAAAAACTGTTAGCCTAATATAAAGAAGAACCTTCTGTCTGAAATAGAGCATATAGTTATGGAAGTTCATCATTAGAAGGGAGAAAACCATTTGTTATTAATGTATCAGAAAAATGAGATCAATAATTTGATGCACGGTTGTTGTAGGTTGCGTTATGGGCTGACTACTTTATTCCCCCCAAGTTCATATATGCACATTTTAATACCATAAGTGATGATATATGTGAAGGTGGAACTTTGAGAATTGGATTTAGATGAGATCATCTGGGCGGTACCCTTATAATAGGATTAGTGCTCTTATGATAGGAGGAAGAGACAGGAGAATTATCTCCATGCACCTGGAAAGATGGGGAAAAGCAGACATCTGCAAGCAAGGAAGAGAGATCTCACCAGAAACCAACTATGCTGGTATCCCTGTCTTTTACTTATACCCTCAATAACTGAGGTAAATAAGTTTCTGTTGTTTAAACCATACAATCTATGGTAATTTGTTACAGCAGCCTGAGCTAAGACAAGTAGTCTTTGGGTTCTCTTCTGATGACTTTATCACTTTAATATCAACAGAAGCAAAAAACATGCCTGTGCTAACAAAATGCTACTATCTACTATGATTTAATTTATTTCATCTTTAAATGTTAGACTTTCAACTGCATTATAGTAATCTATTTCCACAAAATACTATTTTATCAGCTTTATTTTACTTCAGCTGCCAAAAAATTAATTACATACAGTTCACTAGGAATTAATATAAGGTTCTAGGTGATCTAGAGCCCTGATAGTTCCTTGACTTCACCTTGAAACAAATCCTCCTTATTTAGCTCATGTGGATTTCAGAGCTCAAAGGATTCTTTTGCACTTTATAATCTATTCTGAGGACTTCCCCATCATGGGGCCTCTGCATTTGTTATTTCTTCTGCCTCATATCTGTAAGGCCCACATTTATCCTTCACTTTCCTGTTTCTGCTCAAATATCTGATTATTACAAAATATTTTGGACTCACCCTTTATAAAATACACCCCCTCCTCTAGTTTTTTTATGACTTATCTTGCTCAGATTGCTTTATTTTTCTCTTGCCAATAACCACCATGCTTTTATTTATTTGTTTAGTGTCTGTCTCCTTCCACAAGAATTTAAGCTTCAAGACAGCACTGACTGATATATTCACTAGTATTGTCAGCATCTAGAACAGTCCTTACCTTAAATTAAAAGAATTTTTTTAAAAATTCGAAGTCCGCATGCTTGATACTTTGTAGAATTAATTATTGCCTTGAAGGGTAAAAAATTGGTGTTAGCAAATACAAACTCCTATTAAGAATTTAGGATGTGGATAAAATTCTAATATACTAATCTATTGTCAGACGAAAAAATAAATTTGGTACATTCCTTCTCCAACACCATATATTAACAAAGATTATATCCAAAAGTTTTAAATTAGAAACATTCTTTTTTTAAAATTAATTTTTTCAAATACATTTGTCTCTGCCTTCTCCCCACCACTTTCCCTTGCCCCCCTACCCCCCTCCCTCAACTCTTCCCTTTGGTTTTGTCCATGAGACCTTGCTATATGTTCCTTGACTTTCCTCTTCCTTTACTTTCCCCCTGACCCCCCCACCCTCTTGTCTGTTCATTTCCTTTCCTTTCAGTGTTGCTGGTCTTATTTTCCTTGCATCTTTGTATTGTTGGTTAGGTTCCGCTTATAGGTGAGATCATATGGTATTTGTCTTTGCCCCCTGGCTTATTTAGCTTAGCATAATGTTCTCTAGTTCCATCCATGCTGTCGCGAAGTTGAGTAGTTCTTTTTTCTTTCTGCTGCGTGTATTCCATTGTGTAAGTGTACCATAAATTTTTGATCCAATCATCTACTGATGGGCATTTAGGTTGCTTCCAACACTTGGCTATTATCAATTGTGCTGCTATGAACATTGGGGTGCATAGGTTCTTTTGAATTGGCGTTTTGGGATTCTTAGGGTATAGTCCCAGCAGGGGAATCACTGGATCAAAAGGCAGTTCCATTTTCAGCTTTTTGAGGAAACTCCACACTGCTTTCCACAGTGGCTGCACCAGTCTGCATTCCCACCAACAGTGTACTAGTGTTCCCTTTCTTCCACAGCCTCGCCAGCATCTGTTGTTTGTTGATCTGTTTATGATGGCCATTCTGACCAGTGTGAGATTGTACCTCATGGTGGTTTTGATCTGCATTTCTCTGATGGCTAGTGATGCCGAGCATCCATTCTAATGTCTCTGGGCCCTCTGTATGTCTTCCTTGGAAAAGCATCAAACCAGGTCCTTTGCCCATTTTTTGATTGGATCATTTGTCTTCTTGGAGTGGAGTCGAATGAGTTCTTTATATATCTTGGAGATCAAACCTCTATCTGACACCATTAGCAAATATATTTTCCAATACAGTTGGCTCCCTTTTCTATTTGCTGATGATATCTTAAGCTGTGCAGAAGCTTCTTCTTTTGATGAGGTCCCACTTGTTTATTGTTTCCTTTATATCCCTTGCTTTAGGAGACATATCAGTGAAAAATTTGCTGCCTGGGATATGTCAGAGTTTCCTGCCAATGTTCTTTTCTAAGGCTTTTATGGTGTTGTGACTTATATTTAAATCTTTTATCCATCTTGAGTTTATTTTTGTGTATGATGTCAGCTGATGATCCAATTTCAATTTTTTGCATGTAGCTGTCAGGCTCTCCCAACAGCATTTGTTGAAGAGGCTATTATTGCTCCATTTTATGCTTCTGCCCCCTTTGTAAAATATTAGTTACCCAACACCATTTGCTGAAGAGGTTATTATTGCTCCATTTTATGCTTCTTCCCCCTTTGCCAAATATTAGTTACCCATATAGACCTGGGCTTGTTTTTGGGCTTTCTATTCTGTTCTACTGGTCTATGGGTCTGTTCTTGTGCCAGTATCAGATTGTTTTGAGTATAGTGGCTTTACAGTAGAGTTTGATGTCCGGTATTTTGATCCCTCCTACTTTGTGTTTCTTTCTCAAAATTGCTGCAGTTATGCGGGGTTGTTTATGGTTCCATATAAATTTTTGAAATGTCTGTTCTATTTCTTTGAAATACTTCATTGGTATCTTAATAGGGATTGCATTGAATCTATAAATTGCTTTGGGTAGTATGGACATTTTGATAATATTAATTCTTCCAACCCATGAGCACAGTATATGCTTCCATTCATTTATTTATTTCCTTAATTTCTTTCTTCAATGCTGTTTAGTTTTCTGCATACAGGTCTTTTACCTCCTTGGTTAAATTTATTCCTAGGTACATTTTTGTTCTTGTTACTATATCAAATGGTATTTTTTTCTGATTTCTTCTTCCTCTATTTCATTGCTGGTATACAAAAATGCCTTTGATTTCTGAATATTGACTTTGAATCCTGCTGTTTTGCCAAATTCACTTATTAGATTGAGCATTTTTTTGGTGGAGTCTACAGGGTTTTATATGCACAGTATCATTTCATTGAAAACAATGATACCTTTACTTCTTCTTTTCCTATTTGGATGCCTTTTATTTATTTTTCTTGCCTGACTGCTGTGGCTAGGACTTCCAATATCATGTTAAAAAGAAGTGATGAAAGTAGACATCGTTGTTGTGTTCCCGATCTTAGTGGGAAAGTTTTATTTTTTGCCCATTGAGTATGATGTTGGCTCTAGGTTTCTCATATATGACCTTTATTACATTGAGGAATGCCCCATTTATTCTCATTTTGCTGAATATTTTTATCATAAATGGGTGCTGTACCTTATCTAATGCTTTTTCTGTATATATCGAGATGATCATGTGGCTTTTGTCTTTATTTTTATTTATGTGATGTATTACATTTATTGACATTTATATATTGAAACCTCCCTCCATCCTTAGGATGAATCCCACTTGATCATGGTGGATAATCTTTTCAATGTATTGCTGGATGCAGTTTGCCAATATTTTGTTGAGCATTTTAGCATCTATATTGATCCCTGAAGTTGGCCTATAGTTTTGTTTCTTTGTAGGGTCTTTATCTGGTTTTGGGATTAGAGTGATGCTGGCCTCATAAAAACAGTCTGGGAGTCTTCCCTCCTCTTGGACTTCTAGGAATAGTCTGAGAAGGACAGGGGTTAGCTCTTCCTGAAATGTTTTGTTAAATTCTCCTGTGAAACCATCCAGCCCTGGGCTTTTGTGTGCCGTGAGTTTCTTGATTACTGCTTCAATTTCCTCAACTATTATCGGGCTGTTCAAGCTTTCTGTTTCTTCCTCCTTCAGTGTTGGAGGATTATACTTTTCTAGAAATGTGTCCATTTCATCAAGGTTTACAAATTTCTTGGCATATAGTTGTTCATAGTAGTTTCTGACAATCCTTTGTATTTCTGTGGTATCAGTTGTTATTTCTCCTCTTTCATTTCTGATATTATTAATTTGGGTCCTCGCCTTTTTTTTCTTGATGAGTCAGCTTAAGGCAGGTCAATTTTATTTATCTTTTCAGTGAACCAGCTCCTGGATGGGTTGATCCTTTGAATTGTTCTTTTTGTCTCTATGTCATTCAGTTCTGCTCTAATCTTGACTATTTCCCCTTCTACTTGCTCTGGGATTTATTTGTTGTTGTTTCTCCAGTTCTTGAAGTTGTAGTGTTAAGTCTTTTATTTGAAATGTTTCTATCTTTTTTAGGTAAGCCTGTATTGCTATGAACTTCCCTCTCAGGACTGCTTTTGCTGTGTCCTATAGGTTTTGGACTGTTGTCTGTTCATTTTCATTTGTTTCCAGAAATTTTTTGATTTCTTCTCATATCATTATTGACCCATTCATTGTTTAATAGTCTACTGTTCAATCTCCATGAGTGTGCAAGTTCTTGAAATTTCTCTTTGAGGTTGATTTTCAGTTTCAAACTTTTGTGATCTGAGAAAAAGTTTGGTATTATTTCAACTTACCTGAATTTGCTGAGGTTTGCTTTGTGTCCTATCATGTGGTCTATCTTTGAAAAACTTCCATGAACATTGTAAAAGAATGTGTATTTTGCTTCTTTGGCCTGTAAGGTTCTATGTATGTCAGTTAAGTCCATTTGATTCAGTGCATCATTCACCTACACAATATCCTTGTTGATGTTTTGTTTGGGAGACAGTCCATTTTTGACAGTGGGCTGTTGAAATCCCTACTATCAGTGTGTTGCTGTCTATATCTTTTTTTGAAGTCATCCAGGATTTCCCTTATATATTTGGGTATCCCTATGTTGGGTGTACATAAGTTTAAAATGTTTATATCTTCTTGATAGATTCTTCCTTTATGTATTATCAAGTGCCCTTCTGGGTCTCTTTTTATGGCCTTTGTTTTGAAATCTATTTTGTCTGATATAAGTATTGCAACTCCTGCTTTCTTCTCTTGTCCATTTGTTTGGTATATTTTTTTCCATCCCTTTACTTTCTATCTCTGTAGGTCTTTTGCTCTGAGGCGAGTCTCTTGTAGGCAGCATATGTGTGGGTCATGTTTTCTTATCCATTCAGCTAACCTGTGTCTTTTGATTCGGGAATTTAGTCCATTTACATTGAGAGTTATTACTGATAGAAACCTACTCATTATTTTTCTTTGTACCTGTGCTTTTTCTCTTTCTCATTCTTTTCCTTCATCTTCTTAAACCAGTCCCTTTCGCATATCTTGGAGTGCTGGTTTGGTAGTGATGTATTCTTTTAGCCTTCTTTTGTCTGGGAAACTTCTATTTCCCCGTCTATTTTAATTGACAGCCTTGTTGGGTAGAGCAGCCTTGGTTGTAGGCTCTTGCTTTTTATGACTTGAAATATTTGTTGCCATTCCCTTCTGGCTTGTAGTGTTTCTATTGAGAATTCTGCTCCTAGCCGTATCGGGGCCCCCTTGTATGTTACTTTCTCCTGCTCCCTTGCTGCCTTGAGGATTCTCACTTTGTCTTTGATAGTTTTCATTTTAATGATGATGAGTCTTGGAGTGGACCTCCGTGGGTCCCTCTTGATGGGGCCCTCTGTGCCTCCTGGATCCATTAGAGCCTTTCTCTCCTCAAATTGGGGGAATTTTCTATCATTACCTTTTCAAAGATGTTCTCTATCCCTTGCTCTTCTTCTTCTCCTTCTGGTATCCCTATTATGCGGATATTATTGCATTTCAGGTTGTCCTACATTTCCCTCAATGCCTCTTCATTATTTTTGAGTCTTTTTTTCCATTTCTTGTTCTTTCTGGGAGCTTTTGTCTACCTTATCCTCCATCTCACTGATTCAATCCTCGGCTTCATCCAGCCTGCTTTGGATTCCTTCTACTGTGTTCTTCAATTCAGAAATGGTATGCTTCATATCCTCTTGTGTCTTGATAGTTTCTATGTCCTTTTCCAGGTTGATATAGTTTGCTGTATAGTTTCTCATAGTTATCTTTGAGCTGGCTGAGCTCATTGAGCTTCCTTAGAACCATTGTTTTGAATTCAATATCTGATAGTTCCCTTGTCTCTTTTTCATTTAGCTCTCTCTGTGGGCAGTCCCCTTTTCCAGTCATTTGGGGGGAACTTCTTTTTCTTCCCATTTTTCTGACAGTCTATTAAGTAATTTATTTATTTATTTATTTATTTTTGCTTCTGCTTTAATTTATTCATCTAGATTTCCTTACTTTGTGGATTAAACTTCTAATGCAGTAGGCAGGTCTTTTTATTTATTTGTTTGTTTGTTTATTTGTTAGTTTGTTTATCTAATTTTTCTTTACTTTTCTTCCTGGGCCTGCCTCTGATGATGTCAGTTGTTGACCCTATATGACCTTGGGTTTTTTGTTTGAGCTTTCCAGGATTCTATTGTCTGTGTCTGACTCCTGCTTTGGGCAGCTCTGTGACCCCTTTGGTCAGGGACCCACTATTTCTGTGGATCGCTCTCCACTCTCACACCAGCTCCTTGAGACTTCTCCCCAGCCCAGCAGGATCCTCCGCCCACCTGGGTACTTATTTGCCCAACCTCATGCCCTGGTGTGGCGCCCGTGCCTGGTGGGCGCCCAGGGACTGGTCACTTTAGGGTCTTCTATTTTGTGCTTTCCCTGCTTTTGGTTCTTTGTGGGCATTGCCTGCCTTTGCAAAATTATAGACTATGGAAATGGGAGGAAGTCAGCACCAGGACACTCTGGTTAACCCTTTCACCAGTCTCTCCTCCAGGGTCTCTGGGCAGCTCTGTGACCCCTTTGGCCCAAGATCCACTATTTCTGCAGACCGCTCTGCACTTGCGGGCCCATGTGGGCACTGGTTAATACCTGCCCTCGCCGATCTGTGGACTCCCTCACAGACCCTGTGGGCACCAACCTGCAGGAGCCCTCGCTAGCCCATGTGGTCGTGAGTCCACACACACGCGGGCTAACCCTCACCAGCCACTCGGAGTGTGTGTGCATGCCTGTACTAAGTGGTTTTGAGCTGTCTATTGTATGCTTTTCAGCTTTTGGCTCTTTGAGGGCGTGGCCTGTCCACACACAATGGAGACTATGGACAGGAGAAGGTGTTGGGATTCCTCGGTTCCTCCTCCCTTTCTTTCCTTAATGCCACCGTTTCCAGTTTCTCCTCATGGGTCTCTGGGCAGTTCTGTGACCCCTTCGGCCAGGAATCCACTATTTCTGCGAACCGTGTTGTATTCGTGGGCCATCTGGCTCCTAGGCGCCTCCTTCTGCCTTTTTGAGGGTATGCCTGCCTGTACAAAATAGAGACTATGGGATGAGGAGGAAGTTAGGACTCCGCGGTTCCTCTTTCCATTCTTTCCCCAACGCCTCCATCTGCAGTCTCTTCTCAAGGCTCTCTATGCAGCTGTGTGACCCCTTTGGCCAGGGATCCTCTATTTCTTCCAGCTTGTCTGCACTTTGCCCCCAGCTCAAACACACACAAGCTGTGTGCAGAGCACACAAAAGGCAGGTTAATGGATTCCCTTATGCCTGAGAGAGATGGTAGCTGCATAGTGGGAGGTGAGTTATCACCAGAGCTCCGCAGACCACCATCTCAGCTCTCTTCACAAAGTCTTCCTCACCAATCCTTTCCCAGTACCAGCCCACTCTGCTGCTGCCTCTACCCAGAGATCATGGAGAGCGGCTGCCACTGCAAATTTTTGTGTTGGCCCTTTATATGTCTCTTTGCATCTCCAGCCACCTGTCTCTGGCAGAGAGCACCCCTAAGCTTTTCAGGGTTGCATTTTGTCTGTGTGTTTTCCTGGTTCAGCTGTTGTAGTCCAGGGGTCCCTGTTCATGATTCAGACCCTGTTCTTCTCAGGGGGAGCTAACTGGCCATTTCAGTGTCCCTCTGGTGCTGGTGCCCGTGGGCACCCAGCCCAAGCTCTCGAACCTCCACCACACTTCTCACCCATTGGGATGCGTGAGAGTTGACTCCACTGTCTGTCCGCAGCTCCAAGCCTCCTATTCCCCTATTGTTCCATTGTTTTCCAGGTGATCCCTCCACTATTTAGTCACAGTTCCAGTTTGGTCTTGGGAGGAGGTCAGCCTGACTTCCATTCACTCCTCCACCATCTTCCTCTTCCCCAGAAACATTCTTTATATACAAACAACTGCATACTGTTGCGTGAGTCTGTTTAATTTATATTAAAAATAATTTTTGACACAAATAATACATTGTGTAAATATCCAAACAAACATCATATAGGAGAAAACATAAACCAAACTCTTCACTCTAATTTAAATAATGTTTAAAAATGAGGGAGGGAAAAGATGACATACAGGTTTTCTATCTAATTGAAAAACTCTAAAGTCATAGCATCATATATGTTGTACTTTGGGATATTTTTAATGTCTGTTACTTGGCCAATCATGGGAGAGATCAAAGCTTGGAACCTTTCTGACAATTGGTTCTCTCTAACAAGAGCCCGTATAGTGTTCTAAACTCTGAAGTGTGTCTGATGGCAGACAAACATTTATTTAGGTTCCTTGGTAAACATCATAGCAATAAAAAAATTCATTATTACTGATTGGCTGCAAATGAGAGGGTGTTTCTCTGCAAATATTCAGTTTATAAACAAAAGACTTTAATAATGGAGAATCAAGATGGCAGAAGAGTGAATGGAAGTCAAATTGATCTCCTCACAGAACAAATCTGGAATTACAACTAAAATGTGGAGAAATCGCCAGGAATAAACAACTGAACAATAGTGAGAGAGGAGCCTTATAACATCGGACAGACAGAAGAATCAGCTTTAGCACAACCTAACTGGTAAGGAGTAAGGTAGAGACTTGAAAATGTGAGCAGAGCACCCATGGGTGGCAGCACCAGAAGGATATTGAAATGGACAGTAGGATCCCCCTGAGAAAATGTCATCTAAACCATAAGTGGGGATCTCCTTCCTACAGCACCAGAGCCCAAAAAGTACACAGATAACATCCAGCTGAGAAAAGGAGCAGGGTTGCTCTCTGCCAGAGACAGATGGCTGGAAATGCAAAGAGACTTTCAAAGGGCCAACACATGAATTTTAAGTTGTAGCCACTTACCTTGGTAACTGACAAAGACAGGAGCAGAGTCGGCTAGAGATGCCTGAGAAGAGACTGGGAGAAGAGGCTTTGGGGAGAGAACTGAGAGAATAGCCAGCAGGATCCTGGTGCTGACTCATTCCCCGTATGGCAGGAGCCAATGTGTTCAGGCAGACAACACCCCTGAGAGGCAACAGCATGAGAGGACCCAATAACCCTGCCCCTAGGAGGGACTCAGCCCTGGCCTGGAAGTGCTAAAGCCTGACTGGTGAATGTAGAGTGGCAGCCACAGATAGTGCATCCCTTGCTAAATGGGGTGCAGAGTGATCTGGAGACACTTGAGGAAATACTAGAGACAGAGGCTTTGGGAAGAGAACGGAGAGAGTAGCCAGCGGGATCCTGGTGCTGACTCCTCCCCCATATGGCAGCAGCCATCTAGCTCAGGCAGACCACTCCCCTGAGTGGCAGCAGCGTGAGAGGACCCAATAACCCCATCCCCAGGAGGGACTCTGCACCACCCTGTGGTGTCTAAGCCACTCTGCTGAGTGCAGAGTGACTAGATTAACAGCTGAAGGAGACAGCCACACACAATAGATTCCTGGAAGTCTCAAATACACTGCATAAGGTCAGACAGAGTCAACAGTGGACATCATCAGAGGCAGACCCTGAAAGAAAAATATAGCCATCTCCTAACATAGAAGTTCACACTCCAAAGTCAGGAAATCAAGACAGATCAATTCAAGAAGCAGAAGCAAAAAGAAGAGTCTCACAAATAATGAGAAGACAAAGAAACACCACCCTAGTCAAGAGAAAGGACGAATCCCAAGAAAGAAAATTAAATGAAATAGAAGCAAGTCAACTATCAGATATGGAGTTCAAAACAGTGGTTCTAAGGAAGTTCAATGAGCTCAGGAGCTCAGAGAGAATTACAAAAAACTACAGTGAAATGACCAGGAACTTACTGCAAAAGATATCAGCATTTAAAAGGACATGGAAACTATCAATAAGAGACAAGAGGAAATTAAGAATACAATGTCCGAATTGAAGAACACAGAATGAATCAATAGGTGGCTAGATAAAGCAGAGGATCAATGTCCTGCTTTTAGGGACATGCAGGACAACCTAAAATGTTATAATATCTGTATAATAGGGATGCCAGAAGGAGAAGAAGAGCACCAAGGGATGGAGAACCTCTTTGAAAAAGTATTGATGGACTATTTCCTTAACTGGAGGGGAGAAAAAGTCACATGAGTCCAGGAAGCACAGAGGGTCCCATTCAAGAAGAACCCAATAAAGCTCACTCCAAGACAAATCATCATTAAAACGGCATATATCAAAGGCAAACAGGGGATCTTCAAGGAAGCAAGGGAGGACAGGTAGTAACATATAGGGGAACCTCAAAACAGCTAGCAGCTGTCTTCTCCACAGAAACACTACAAACCAGAAGGGAATGGTAAGAACTATTCCAACTTTTGAAAAGCAAAGGCCTGCAAGGCTGCACTACCCAGAAAACCTTTCAATTTAAATGGAAGGTGAAATAAGGAGTTTCCCAGACAAAAGAAGGCTAAAAGAAAACACCTCCACCAAATCAGCACTGCAAAATATGCTAAAGGTACTGCTTTAAGAAGATGAAGAAAAAGAGTCTATGAATACCCTGTTCCTTTCACAGTCAGCCATACTTGATATTACCAGTATTTGTAATATCTATTAATCTGATTGTGACAAAGACATGTCATTTTAATTGTCACTTCATTATTTGTTGAAACTAACCCTGTTTTTGTATATTTCTTGCCTATTTCAATTATTTTTAAAAAGCTTTAAATGACTTCATGGTATTCTTTATCCATTTTTTTACTAAATGTTTGTAGAATTCTTTTTCTAAAAAAAACAACTCTTAACCCTTTTTTAGATGTGTTGCAAATACTTGCCTATTCTATTAATTATCCTTTAACTTTTTTATCTACATATTACTATATAGTCTTAAATGTTTAATATAGTTGTATTGTCAATATTTACATCATAACTGCTGGGTTTGAATATTTTACTTCAGGGTAAGAAAAATATTATTTTGTATTTTCTTCTAAAACTCTTAGATTTTACTTATTGATTTTTAACTCACCTGAATATTTTTTGATAAGGTATGAAATAGGGCTCTATTTTTGTTTTATTTCAAGTAATAGTGGTCCATGCATGTTAGTGGTTGAATAAGCCTTATTTTCCCCATTGATTTGAAATATCAATTTAGTTATATATTACATTGTTAGTCAGATATATACATTTGTTTCTAGAATGCTCATTTTATTTCATTGATTTACTTGATTATTTCTGTGCTGGTGTCATGTTGTTTTTATGGCTGAAACTTTATAATGGACTTAATTTTTTAAATATTTTATAATGGATTTTGACATTTAAAAAATAAATAAAATCAATCTGCATTTTTTAAAAATGAAAGAAATAAGGAACTCCTACTTTTTGCTACAATGTAGATGGAACTAGAGAATATTTTGCTAAGTGAAATAAGCCAGTTGGTGAAAAACAAATACCATATGATCTCACCTAAGGTGGAATCTATTCAACAAAATAAACTAACGAACAAAATAAACCACAGGCATGCAAATATGGAGCAGACTGAAAGTGACCAGAGGGGATGGGGAAGGAGGACATTGATGGAAAGAAGGAGAAGGGACTAGACAAAGAACATATATGAATGACCCATGGACTTGGACAACAGTGGGATTTAACTGGGAGAGGGGGGCAGGATGGGTGGGTGGAGGAGGGCAAAGGGGAAAAATTGAGACAACTATAATAGTATAAACATGACTTAAAATTAAAAAAACTTTAATCACAATTAAAGTCTCCTGTCTCTGGAGAAATAAGCCAACAGAAGAATCTGGGAGAGAGAGAGAAAGAAAGAAAGAGAGAGGGAGTGAGGCAGAGATTGATTCTGCCAAATAATTAGAATTGGGGAGAAACTTTTTGATTCTGCTGTTTCAATTTATATTTTTAACACAAACAATATGTCCTGATGCTCTTTCTAGGAAGCAATATTGTATTGTACTGTATTGTACTGTAGGTTTGTCCACAGTGAGAGGACTTGAGTAAACTTGAAGCCAACGTCCAAACATTGTGTCATTTTTTCCAATCCCTAATTACAATCTTAAACTGGTTTTGAAAAAGCTCACATAGATGTGTGTTTACTGGAAAGAGGGTTAATTATGGAGTGCTGCATAAAATACCACTGAGTAATGAAATATTTTGAAATAGCATGCCCTGATACAAAAATTTGTGATATTTGTCTTTGGCTGGATAAATTTTTAGTGAACACTGCTAGCTTCACTATAAAAAAAAATCCAGACTCTCAGATTGAGTTTGAGGTCCTAAACAGTAAACTCACTAATTACTATACCAAACAGCTTTTGTTCGAAGGATTACACTCAGGTAAACGCAGGTATCTTTGCTCTTTTCACTCTCTGTGCTTTAAGCTATCAATTTTAGAGACTAAAAAGAAATGTAACCTTATGTAAAACATATAAACATAATATCAATTCAGTCATCTTTCTTCATCCACATTATATGAGTGAAGTAATTTAAAAATGGCAAAATGAAAAACAGTTGGCCCAAAAGGCATTATGGTAAATGGAGATAACCATAGTGCCATTAAAATAACTTTAACATTATTTACACTTTAACACCTATACATCTTTCTATACACTTAAATACCTATTGAGAACCTGAAATATGCCAGTTTTCATTAAACTGCATGGTATTAGCAAATGTCACATTTCATTTTCCCAGATCTGTATCATGTCAAATGCTACCTCCTGCCTTGTCATCTTTTTTCTTGCCCTGAAGAATATTTTGATGCTAGTCAAAGAGTAGTATTTTGGCAGGATGCTGACACAGCCATAGGGAATATCTTTTAGTGCTGTGCCAAATACACACTCCGACTCCAGCCTTTAGCCTTCCATTCCATCATGAAAAGGTCAAAGGCTATCTTTCAGACTACCAACTGCTATTTCTCTGTTTCACCAAAAAGAAATTCAAACATAGGGCACTGAGTACATTGAAAGTTTGCAAAATGCACAGAAGTAAGAGTGTTTGGCCTAATGAGTTTGGTTAGGTTAGAAGTTGAGAGAATAAAGGGAGAGGAAATGGAAGGCACAGAACAAGGACCTATGCAGCTATAAAACATTACTTTATCTGTCACAAAATAAATTATCCATAAAATTCCCCAGCCAGTCATCCCTGACAGTGGCAAGACCAATAAAAAGATAGAAAGAGCTTTCTGCATCACTATTGGTATAAAAAGGTTAGTTGACTTAACTGGACCAAGTGTACCACCATTAATATGTAATCTGCCCAACCTATTGGATTAATAGCATTTTATGGGTTTATGGCTTCTTTCCCTAAAAATGGTATTCTACTTCAATTATAAGATTTAGACTGGGATGGTGAAGGAGCTTTGTGTTCAGAACTGTTTCAGAACTTAAGATTACATAGCTGGATCAACATATAAATCAAATCCTTTTGTGTACATATAGAAGTCTTTTTATTCCTTGAACAAATATGTGGAGATTATATTTCCAAGAATCATGAACCTCAATAATTTGAAAAACAGGCCTCAGTACTCAACAATCCTGATCTGTTTTTATAACCAGAAACTGTACTAGCATATCTTTGCCTTGTTGCTGTGTTTATGTGAGTGGGCACCCATCCTTATCTCTCATTCTCTGTCTTTCTTCCTTCCAAAATTTACCAAGCAAGGGCTTGCATGAGCCAGAAACCATGCTAGGTCTTTATGTACGGACCTGAATAAGTCACTCCCTCTGCCTTGTAGGATTTCACAGGTTATGGGAAGAAACAGGTATATAACATACCTTTGCAACATGTTGTGAAGGGCATTATGACAGAAGTAAGCAAAAGATGCAAAATATATACAGAAGACATGGGTAGGAAAGTTTTAGGAAGATTGTTGAATCACATCAAAAGTTGTGGAGAAATTAAGTAACATGAGGACTGCACTAAGCTTAACAGTGTCCTCTCAAATTTCATGCCCATGTGGAAATTCACAATGTGATTTGACTTGGAAGCAGAGTCTTTGTAATTAGTTAAGCTAAATTTAAGTTATACCGGATTAGAGTGGACCCTGAATATAATAACTGGTATCTTTATAAGGAGAGGACCTATACAGACCTAGAAATACAGAGGAGACAATACCATGTGAAGATGGAGTCATAGATTTGGTTGCTGCATCTACAAGCCAAGGATTGCCAGCAACTACTAGAAACTAGGAGAGAGGGTTTCTCAAAGCGTTTAGAAAGAAACAACCTTGATTTCAGATTTCTGGCCTCTAGAACTGTGAGAAAACAAGTTCCTGTTGTTTTTAGCCACTAAACTTGTGATGATATTTTACAGAAGACCTAGTAAACTATTATAAGCACTAAGATGAACTTTCATTCTAGTCATTCTGTAAAGTAGTGTTATCAATAAAAGTATCTCCCTATATTACACATAACTTTATTAAGCTGGAAATACCATATGTCACTCTCCTGGAGTTTTATCTTTTAATTTATAATGACAAGGAGTAAAAAATAGCTTCCCTAAAGCAGCCTAAATTATTGCAGGCCTTTAATTATTTCTTTCTTCCAAAATTTTTTCTAGCCACCTATGTGGTGATGAATTAATATAGACTATGATTAATATTTATAAAGACACAGACTGTTCTACTGTATGGAGCCATGGTTTGTTACCACCACCATGCCCATGGGGGTATGCCCCATCACTGCACTTAAGAATCACCAGAGAAGCTGTTTTAAATACTGAAACCAGAATGCTGGCCCCTAGAGATTCTGATTTAGTTGTACTGTTATGATAACAGGTCATACTTTTTTTTTAAGTTCCCTAGGATTTCAAAAGTGCACCCCATGTGGAAAACTATCAATATAGAGCAAGGTTTTACTAGAAACCAAGAATGTTGAATGATTCCCTGATAAACCTAAATTGAAAATGCAAATAAAATAAAGGATAAGCTCTAAATTTGTGTTTATATTTTACTATATCTATGTATTTATAAACTCATGCAATAGTTGATCCCTATATGATTTCAATAGAAAATGGGGAAAGTAAAAGATCATGGAATGTGACCTGAATCAGTGAGAAAGCACAGTATCTCATTGGCTTGGAGGAGGTGCAGACCACAAGGTGTGGGCAGAGAAAATGGTCTTTCCAGAGCAGCAGAAAAAATGGGGGTGAGAAATTAAAGACAATAATACAACCATTATTTCCTTTTGGGAAAAAAAGAAAAAACACTCCAGAATAAGCAAGTAAACAGAAGGAAAAAACTGGCCAGTTTTGCTCCCAGTCCATTCTAAAATGGATTATAATGCCCTCTACATTTATCAATGTGGATTTAAATTTCATTATCTTGTTACACAAATGAGGTACTTTTCAATACAAAATTGAGAATATACCTTGATAGCATAAAATATCTTTCCCATTTTCCCCTTTGGTGCCCATATTTATATAAAATATCTTTCTCATTTTTCCTCTTTGAGTCCAGATTTATATTTTATTGTTTATAAAAGTTATAGAAAAGCACTATTGTTTCTAATATGGATATTTAATTGAACCATAAAAGTCAACAAATTGTAGACATTTAGGTGTGAACAGGGAAGTACCTAAGGACATAAAATATTTGTTACTTTTAGAATCATTCATTCCTAAAAATCATTTTACTCCAAAAAAAAACCTGAATCAAGCAAAAAATGTGATGCATATCCACATAAAATATTAAGAAGATGTTTTTAAAAATACATTTTTATCAAGGTTTTTATTCCATTCATGGTGGTCGAGCCATTTATAAATTGTTTAATCTGAACATAACTTTTG
Organism: Pteronotus mesoamericanus; assembly: GCF_021234165.1. Lineage (NCBI taxonomy): Eukaryota > Metazoa > Chordata > Mammalia > Chiroptera > Mormoopidae > Pteronotus > Pteronotus mesoamericanus. The sequence goes on from NW_026555109.1 coordinate 4,174,966, forward strand.
TATAGACCATTTGCTATAGACTAATATGTATTGACACATTCAGAATAAGCAATATTAGTAATTTCCTCATTTTTATATATATTTGCATCTCCATCATATCACAGGAAACATTAGTAAAGTTTAAGGCTATTTAAGTACTTTAACTGGAATATTAAGTATTGTTTTATAAGTGGGACTTATTAAATGTTTAATAATACATGACAAATTAAATTTTATTTGATAATTAGTATAATGAATATTAGATTTTAAAAAGAATTATCCTGAAATACTGTGGTGGTCTTATTGACGACCTGGGAGCTGAGTGGTTAAATTATTAGTATGACAAAACACATCTCTCTAATTATTTTCTTGTATAAAATTTCTACAACTACTATAAAAAATGTAAACAGTATGTTGGATTGATAAATAATTACTATTAAATAACATGGTCTAAAATATCAAGTAAGACAATTAAAAAATAAAAATGGTTTAATGTAATGGTTAGATATTAAGACTGATGTTTTAAATTTTTTTGTTATTTATGTTTTGGAGAACACTACATTTCTAAACAACTCAATAAATGGTATTCAGATATATATTGCAGTGTAACAGAACATTATTTGAAATCAAATAATGACAAAGAATTGACTATTAAGGAACTTACTGGGAAAAACACAACAAACAATAATAAATAGACATATTTAAATCCACATGGAAAATTAAATTGAAAGAGTACATCAATAGTATTTTCAAACTGCCATTGTTAATACAAGAATAGTTTTCATGACATCAGTGTAACCTGAGAGCCAAGGAGAGTGGACCAGAATGTGCATGTGGGGACAATGATCATGTCACTGTACTAGTCAGTGGGTGGTAGATGCCATTGGGTGAGCATCTGTACTGTGTGGCCATTGCATTCAAAACAATGGAGTGAGTAGAGAAACAGATCTGCATCAAATATTTTGTTAAGCTTAAATATTCCTCTGTGGAAACTATTCACGTGATTCAGAAGGCTGTATCTATAGGTAACTGGTGATTGACAGCTTCATCACGATAGCACACCCGCTCTTGAATCATATCTCATGCAGAGGCTTTTGGTGAAACATCAAATCACCCATTTGTAACTCAGGATCCCTGCAGTCCAAATTTGGCAACCTGCAACTTCTGGCTTTTCCCAAAACTAAAATTACCTTTGAAAGGGAAGATATTTCAGACTGTCAATGAGATACAGGAAAATAAAAGGGGACAGCTAATGGTGATTGGGAGAATTGTGTGAGGTCTCAAGGTGCCTACTTTGAAGGGGACTGAGGCCTCACTATGTACAATGTGTCTTGTATCATGTATCTTCTTCAGTAAATAACTCTATTTTTTATACTACATGGCTGGATACATTATGGACAGACCTCGCGCGTGTGCGTGTGTGTGTGTGTGTGTGTGTACATAGATGTCTGAAGTTCCATGAAACTACAGTTGAAAAACTTTACAGAGTTTTACCTGAACATGTTCTGTCAGCCCATTCCCGAAATTCATAGATCAGAGAATTGGGCTATGTTTTATATTGGGGACCTAAAAAATATTGCATATTATAACAACCCTGACTGAGTAAAAAGCCAGACATATATTTTTAATGTCCAAAATTCTAAATAAATATAAGCTCATTGATGTTCTCTATGTCATATTAAAAGGCTTTATTTTGTTGGCACAGAAAGATATACACATAGAAAAATCGGTTTACATATACTATAAATATCTATTAACGCTTTTATGTTGACTTTTAGCCTACCCATAATGAGAAGAAATTGCTTATCTCAGGTCAATCCTTGAAAAAAAGGGGGGGAAGCCATATCTCATATTAAATAATTAAAGCTTGCAACATGCTAAATTAACCTTTCAGCATGTGTCTTATTAGCATCAATGTATTGGCTAAGGTTTTCTTAAATCCTCTTTGTGCATTGTGCATGCAGACATAGAATACTAATTAAATATGTTACCAACTGAAGCTAAGTCTGTAGAGACTTAAGTCTTTCCACATGGTTGGGAAATATGAATATACATGCTAATTTACATGAACATATCCTTCTGCATTATATATATATATACATATCTATATACACATACAATATATATAAACATATTTATGCACTTTTAAGTATCTTCTAAAATCCCTTACACCCAATGTATACCAGCTTAAAGGAAACCAACTTTTAAAAATCTCTTAAATTGTTAAGTACTTGAACCACTTATTCTGCCATATACATTTATTAAAAAATAATGCTCTTGAGTATGTTTTTTGATGCCTGTCTTTGATACATTACAATAAAATGCAGTAAGTAAAAATAAAATACTCAAATACAGCAGCATTCACATTCCCAAGAAAGAAAAGGTATTGTTGGAACTGGGCTTGGATTTCTGTGCTGACAAGAACTCTGGGGAAGCTCCCTGGCCTAGAGACAGTCTGGTGACATTATGAGAAGACTTCAAAGAAATAAGAAACTGAAAAGTGACAGAATAATTTTTTCATTGCAAAATCTAAAAGCTAATTCATTGCTAGTTGTTATTTAATCTACTATGGTTTCATATAATTAACACAAAGTTATCTTTGAAAGAAATAAAATATTCCCAATATTGCTCTTTATAAATGTGCATTCTGCATAGTCTGTCTTTAACAATTTTTTTAGATTTTATTTATTTATTTTTAGAGAAAGGAGAAGGGAGGGAGAAAAAGAGGGATGGGAAACATCAATATGTGAGAGAAATATCCGTTGGTTGCCTCACACACACACCCAACTGGGGACCTGGCCCCTAGCCATGCCTGGGAAGCGAGGCAGCAGCTATTTGTTTCACTCAATCCACTGAACCCCACCAGCCAGTGCATGAATATTCTGTCTTTAAACTACAGTATCAAGAAAGAATTTTCCATGTAAAGAGAACACTCATTAAATTTAGGGGTAGATGGTCCTTTTCGTTTTACTTTGATTTCTATAATTACTTCTCATTTATCCCAACTTGAAAGTGGGTGATATTTTTTACTAATTAAACTTCAATTCTCTCTTACTAAAAGTATAAGACAATGACAGGGATAAATTGTAGCACGTATTGAAAGCAAAATAGAGTTGATGTAAAATAGATACATTATGTGACTTAATGAAACAATATTAAGAAAAAGCAATCCACAAATTACTCAAACTCAAAGACATACACTGTATCATTAAAGTTAGAAAATAAGAACTGACTTTTACTAGGCTGATGTTTGAAAGAGACCTGTGAGGGTTACCAGCTATAATCAAAGATCATTTCCTACACAGAGGAGAAAAAGGGGACTACAGAAAACCTCAAATTATAGATTATTTCTAAATAACTAATTTGGCTTAATTATTTATAATCAGTCTATTCATTGTTGGTTTCTAAATATTTTTTATTTTTTTATTTTATTGTTTCTGCTATTACAGTTGTCCCACATTTTCCCCCTTCAACCACCTCCAACCAGCCTGCCCCTCACTTCCATAATCAGTCTTCTCACCATTTTCCATGTCCATAGGTCCTCTGTATACATTCTTTGACTAACCCCTTCTTTCAGTCTATTCCCACCTCTCTCCTCACCACTTACAGCTGTCAGTCTCTTACATGAATCTATGCCTCTGGTTCTATTTTTCTCATTAGTTTATTTTGTTCATTAGATTCTTCTTATATGACTCAACACCAAGGAGACAAATAATCCAATTAAAACATAGACAACAGATCCAAATAGACAATTCTCCAAGGAGGACATATAAATGGCCCATAAACATATGGGGAAAAAATGCTCAGCATCACTAGCCATCAGAGAGATGTAAATTAAAACGAGAATGAGATATCATCTCACTTCTGTCAAAATGGTTATCATCAATAAATTAACAAGTACTGGTGAAGTTGTGGAGAAAAAGAAACTCTAAGGCACTGTCGGTAGGAATGCAGACTGGTACAGCCACTGTGGAAAACAGTATGGAATTTCCTCAAAAAACTAAAAATGGAACTTCATTTTGACCCAATGATTCCACTGCTGGGAATATACCTGAAGAATCAATTCAAAACATCAATTCAAAAGAACTTATGCATCATAGTATTAATAGCAGTGTTATTTACAATAGCCAAGTGCTGGAAACAGCCTACATGCCTATCAGTAGATGAGTGGATCCAAAAACTGTGGTACATCTACACAATGGAATACTATGCAGCAGAAAGAAAGAAGGAATTCCTACTTTTTGCAACTGCACGGATGTAACTGGAGAGTATTATGGTAAGTGAAATAAGCCAGTCTGTGAAAGATGAAAATCATATGATCTAAATAGTTTTTAAAAATAGATAGCTGAAAAGACTATTGGGGACTTCATGAATCCATTGTCTTAGAGTAAGGTAAGTTTGACAATTATTATACTTTAACTGACTATTGTGTATGATTTTTGAACCAGTGTTTTCTTCTTTTCATTAGTAGGTAGGGGCATCATGCTCATCAGTTCATATCAGTGTATATTCTGTATTTTCTTCTCTCCACACCCAGAGAAAAAGTATTTTAAAAGTGAGTATATCTCTTTAAAACATATTGCAACTTTTGCAATTATAAAACTTTTTATAAATGGAATATAAAACTTTTAATGCAGGGGAATCCCTTAAAAATTCTCAGGCTGGTTTCTTTCATTTTACAGATGAATAATCAGGTGCTTTGGGAAAGGATGCTACCTGCCCAAATGTCACTTAACTAATAGAAAATCTAATTTGCAACTAATGACAAGTATATGCTCTTATTTCACACCAAACACTTGTGGACACTTTTTGCCAGTGATATGGTTGAACATAATTTCATAAAACTTGCAGATGAACAGAAACTGAGAAAAAGAACTAATATGCTAGAAATGATCAAATAAGAATTTTTAAAATGTTGGCAAGTTAGAATAATGGGAAGAAAATGGCAAAATAAAATATGATATAAATCTATAAAAACTTCTCTCAGCTGACCGTTTACATGTAGACCCCACACAATTCAACAGATGTATGATATAGAAGGTCAATCTTAAAAAGGACTCATGCCAAAACAACTGGTTGTCAAAAAGACTAATATAAGTGAGCCTAATTAAGACAAGTGAATATGCACTTCAGTGAAGGTGATGGTCCTACTGATTTGTTTTGGGGGCAGAAGACTTGGGCTAAAGTTGAAACTTTTTACCATTGTGACTATTATATGAGTATCATGTAATAATTTTAAGTGTATGCTATCTCCATAAGGTTCTAAGAGCTTTGAGGGTGGCACCATACTTGTTTTATTCCCTGCAATATTCTAGGATTTGAACTGTGCCTATCATAGAGTAGGCATGGAATAAGTATTTGTTGAATCAATTATTAAGGTATACAACTTCTCTTCTCTAAGCCTTAGGTTCCTCATTTGTAAAATTAAGAACCTATATATGTTGCTCTGTGTGTAAAATAAGAAAGTAAATGGGAGTATTTGGAAACTCCAAAGTACTAACGGTAAGTAACAATTACTACTATTATTTATAAATATTATTAATGACACTTAAAAGAACTATGCCCTGGCTGGTGTGGCTCAATGATTGAGCACCAGCCTGTGAATCAAAGTGTTGCCAGTGTGATTCCCAGTCAGGGCACAGGCCTGGGTGGCAGGCCAGGTCCCCAGTATGGAGCTTGGGAGAGGCAACCACACATTGATGTTTCTCTCCCTCTCTCCCTCCCTTCCTTTCTCTAAAAAAATAAAAATAAAATCTTAAAAAGAACCTAAAACAATTTATTCTGGAAAAACTAATATTAGTGGAATGTTATAGTTGTCTCCAAATATTTGAAGAAGTGGTATAATAAAACAGAGATCAAGACCCACTTTTGTATATTGGACCAATCAGCCAGGCAGATATGTCTTAATGTAAGGACAATCTGTACTAATTAGAATGTATTCTATAATTCTCTTTCTGTCACTGGAAATTGATAAAGACTCCAAAATTTTTTAATGTAAGAGCAGTATAATATGGTAGGGCAGTGGTCCCCAACGTTTTTGACATCAGGGACTGGTTTTCCACAAACAGGGGTGTGGGAGAGACATGACCTGGAACTGGGAAGGCATCAGGAGGTGGAGCTCAGGCATGCTTCCCTGTGGCCAGGTTCCTAATAAGGCCACAGACCAGTACCAGCCCTGTGGCCCTGGGGGTGGGGAATGGTGGGAATCCCTGTGGTAGAGGGTGAGAGATTCATCTTAAAACAAGCTCAGCTTATCATATGGCAATCAGAATGTTTCACTAGGCTTTTCCATGCATTTATTGTGGTCAGAGGGGCTGAAAGAGAGTATGTTTGTTGAGAAGTCCTGCCTACCCACACCCCCATTTCTTTTCCATCAACACCCTGACACCACCATTGGTGAAAATTTTTAAACAGAAGCCAATATAAATGATAAAGTGAATATTTCATTGGCTAGAAAGTGAACCTTTGAATTTCAAGCGCACATCCAACTGCAAGCCTTTGAATATAAGATGAAGAAATTATAATTTTTAAAGATGGTAATGAATAAATGAGCTTTAAGAAGACTGAAAATAAGGGTTACAAACTTCTCTTTTTGCTTCCCTATAGTAGAGAAAAAAATTTAAGCAAAATTTTATATTGGCTATACCTCCTGCCTTCCTGAAAAATATCTATATAAAATTCTATTTAGGAAATAATCATTATTGTCTTAATAGGCAATATGACAATTGTGTATATATATATATATATATATATATAATGCATACACATGCAAACACACAGATACAATACAATTACAGAGAACAATTCTCTGATTCAAAATTTTATTTTGGCATTTATGCAAACTTAGTTGTCAAATGCATTAACCTGCAGAAGACTCTTTGGGAACTGATGAATTTTGAATCCATTTAGAATCTTTCTCTGCTGGAAAAAAAAAGTGTGTATGTTTTTAGAAAAACATTTAGTCCAAAGATGATATAAAGGAAACCTTTTCCCATTTAAATAGCTGCTATTTTTATAAATGGAACCAAATCAACTTATCCATAAGGAGAAAACACTCTTGCGAAGAGCTGAGAAATTCTGGGAGGCTGGGGAGAGGGAGAGGAGTTAGAGTTGCCAAGTAGTTTTTTCTTACATTTTAGCAACACATCTTAGGGGAAAAAAGAGATGCACTTAGACTTACTTCCTTGCACCTGTGGAGATTAGCAAAGAGTGAAATCTTAAGGGAGAATGATAATGCTCTGGGAAAAGTGTGATTATGCCTAAAGGATTTTATAGAAGTCTACAGGTAATGTAAAATGAAATTGGAAGGACAAAGAGGCTGTTTTCCCCTTGATGCCAGTATGTGCTTTCATTTGACGTTAACAGTCATGGAGTCAAGGTAGAAAAGCATCTTTATCCTTTATGGTTATTTGTTGCTATCAATTATACTTATGAGCTAGAATGCTCAAGCCACTTCCACAGACTTCTCAATTAGAAACACTGTGTTTCTTACAAGAATCATAACTTATATCACATGGAAATTTTTTTCCAAGATTAAGGAAAGTTAATAAAAGCAATATGTAACTACCTGAAATTAAAAACCAGCCCAGTCAATAGGGACTATCTTCTGAAGTTCCATTTTCTTATTCACATGACACATCTAGCAGTTCCATTAATATAGATGGAAATTACACTCAGGTGTCCAGTAAAGATGCCTCAGGTTTCAACTTTACCCATTATTATCAGTGGGAATATGAGAGGGTAGTTATTTTTTTTTTTTGCATTATTTTTCTCTCTGAGCAAAAGCTTGTTATCTAACTGCATTTGTTGATTAATCAGTCAGAACATGAAGACATTAAAAATAAGAACAGGGCCCCAGAAAGGTGGTTTTTCTGTGAAACACAAAGAGAAAAATTGCTTGGTGTTATTATGTCCACCTTAACTTCAAGCCACAATTATTAGGATTCATTTCTCAAGGGTAGCGTCTAGGGAGAACACAGATAAGAATGAGAGTTTATTTTCTCCTGAAGATTGTCATTCAGGGACTACAATTTCAGTTCACTAAATCCCTTCTCAATTTCTACAGATCAGTGTCAGATCTCAGCTGGCAAAAGGCAGCTTTCAAGCTGACCTCTTCAAAATGTAGAAGGCCACAGCTCCTGATACAGTCACTGAAAGCTGGGAAGAACTGAAGAAAATTCTGGGCGCTGAACAAAAAACACACTTCTTCAAATCACATCCCCATGTCAAGTTTTGATCACACAGGATGGGTTCTAAAGCTATGCTTGCATCTAAAGCTATGTTTCTCGGTCCCTCCACCGCTCCCTTGGTAATTCCCATGCTATACAAAGCTTTGAAAGGCATAGAACTCCTCCTGTGGAATTATCTGTTATTAGAGGCTGAAGAACAAAAGACAGTGACAAAACAGCTGACTCCAAGTTCTTCCCCAATACAGCTCAATGCCCAGGTCATTGCACCTCTTTCAGAATTGGTCTGAATCCTGCCCAGAGAGCTTGCATGGCTCTTCCTGTCTACAGACTGGAATAGAAAGTTAGCCAGGCTTGGAGAAAAAAAGTGATAAAAAAAGGATAAAGTGTTTGTATTCGTTCATGGGTCACCATTTGCCACAATTAATTTAACACAACAAGCACAATAAAGCAAACATCTTTATTTCTGAAGGGAGAGTGCTGACACCATGAATACCATTTATCTCACCTTAAAACAACTCATTCCTGCCATATCTTTTCTTTTGGTATTTGTCTTATCTCTACATTTAACCCCTAGAACAGAGCGCCACTGGTTTTGTACCCCTTTTCCACTGAGATTTCTCATGACTATTGTCAGCAGAAACCTGCTTTGTTATAAAAAGGATTTGTTCTGCACTGGGGAAAAAGGAGAAGTCATTAAGAGGGGTAATTTGTTAAAGTGCCAGTCTTTGTCAGACATTCTTTGTAATATCATAATTGGCAAAATTCAGAAACGGAAGTGAGACCTAGCATAACCATGTTAAAGATCAGGGCTGTCACCGAAGTCAGGTTGACATCTGAATTTAACTGACTCTGCTTGCTTTGAGGCTGCCTTTGCATTGTGTCTCTAACTACAAAGGAGAATGACTCCCTGAGGGAAGCCTTTGGAATCGCAAATGCAAATGCATAAACATCTGGGATTCAAATCTCTTTCAATTATATTAATGAACTACTATGTGTAGGAGAAAGTTTTGAGTCTAAAATAACATTAATTTAATCTCAAGGTTATAGAGACTTTAAAATTTCTCTAAACCCCAAATGCCCTTTAAAACTCCAGAGGGAAAAATCTATATGCATACGGTAATGAAACTGTGATTAGACATGTGAAGGAAGGCATATCCTTGATCTACTTTGTGAGGTAGCTTATAAATCAAAAGGCTATGATTCTTGGGTCAATAAATCAAGCAAAGCAAAGTCCAGGCTTCCAAATTATTTACTTAAGAAGTGGTTGTATTATGTTATTTTACCCAATAGCAGTTTTCCATCTACATGCAAGCTTATTGGTCAAATGTAGTTAAATTCTACTGGTCTTGGAAACCTCACTCTCATTTTTCTGAACTAATGATGTCCATTGCCATCAGCTAAGCCACTCTGTTGTCTACTTTTTGCCAATATTGCCCACACCATGTGAATATTAATTATAGCATAACTTCCAGCATGTTTCTCCCTGGGTAAACAGTCCACCTACAAGAGCAAGTCTAAGTCTTCATCACATAGCCTAAGTTTTCAGCCAATGCTCTTTTGTACCATTCCTACAGGCAGCCTCTTCCTACAGGTAGGCAGGCCTTCTCTTTGATTCACTGACATTGACATTGCTGATTCATTGACTCAAACCTTTATATCTACTATGCTATGTTCTCTGACTGGAATGCCTTCCTTTATCCCTGCTTGCCATTGTCAAGTGCTCATCATTCCCAAGGTACATTTTAAGTTCTACTCCATCTATGAACCACAGGCCTTTAGGCCCTCTAAAATCTTCTCTTCTCTGTAAAGCATTTAGAGACTGTATTATGGGTTTTGAATACAGTTGTATTTATTTGTGGATATCTGTGAGGAAATGGGTATCCAGAGAGAGACATAAACTATAATTTCTTAAAGTAGCTTATACTTTGTTTTCCTCCCCCCAACAATCTGAGACCAATTTATTTTTAATTTCTCTGTATACATAAAATAGTCCCAATATAATGGATTAGTTCTATTCTACTACCAATTAATAAAAATAAATGACTAAAAAGTCATAGAATATGTCAAAGCCCCATCTTTTCCTCTTGTCCTGGCCTCCTAATTTTGAAGTACCTCTCCTAGTTATTTCACTCTCTTATCTTTATGTAACATTAAAGGATCCTTTAAATGGGCTAGATGTTGCAGGTAGGACAAAAGTTGGGTAGACAGTGATGTCATCTGTACGTATCAGTAATAAAAATTCCCTCCTAATTTAGAAATACCGAACCTAAGATTTAAAGCCACAGACAGATTCAGTCTCTCACAGTTTTAATCTATTTTATGACTAAGAAAACTTTTAAAGAAATAGCAAGTGAGGAAATACTGTGCCTCAACAATATTTTAGATTAAAAATTGAGTTTACATTAATATTAATTCTACCATGAAATAATTGTTTTTCATATATGTAAAATAAACTAAACATCAAAGGCAAAATAATCAATGCACTTGCATGTGTCTAATATGAAGTTATATGAGTAAATATTTGGAATTTCAACTATTAATATAAATATTCCCCCTGAAGACACTTCTATTATTATTATCATTTTAATATGCTCACTATGTCCATTAATATGTCCAATGCAATTTAACATATTTAATTTAATATAATTTAATGTGCTCTAATAGTAATTTGCCTATTATATTTATTAAAAAACAAGCTATCAGGTTCTTTTATAGCAAACAATAATGTTAAAGAGGAAGAGTGAGATAAATTACTTGAGTTGTTTTTCGCTACTAAAAAATGGAGGAGGGGTGGCAAATTTTAAATAGTAATCTCTTTTCAAAAAATGTAATGCTCTGGAAAAACCCTTTGTTCTGCTGTTCTATGGTAAGCATCAGGGCATAGACTTTGGACCCCAATGAATCTCAGTTCAAGTGTTGGCGTGTTGGCACTGCTACTTAGTAACTGAGTGGCACTGTGTAATTTATTAATATCCTGGAGATTCAGTTTTTGTATCTGTAATGAATAAGGTAGTGGTGGTTCAATACCTATGATTTAAAGTTAAGATAAAGCTAAGTAATTATTAGTAATTTGTCCCTGTTGTTCTATAGAAAGAATTATCTCTGCCAGCACAAGGGAAACAAGTTATAAAATACCACAAACTGTGAGGAGTTATGATGGCATCCTTGGTTCTTTTGTTACCCTCTGTCTTTGGAAATAGTTGTCACAGCCTCTCAGCAGCCGGAAATATTGCTGCTGATTTTGTGGTTTTCCAGCAGACACTTGTGAAACAGCATATGCTCTCATTTTTTAAAAGAAATTCTTACAACATTTTAAAGAAATGAATTCATTATGTGAATGCCAATCTACAACTTAAAGTCTTTGCTACTTTTCTTAAACATGAAGTCAAACTTTCCATCACTAACTGGTAATGACTGGTGTCTTTGTCTAAATAATAAGTTGTATAATGATGTACACTGGGATTTTCATTTATGGTTCTTTGTCTGTTTGAAGTAGGCTAAAGGAAAGGTGTGGTGTCCCAGAAATTTGTTTTTCATTTATTAAAGCTTCCTAAACCTTTAAAATAATGTGGTTCTTTTTTTTCCCTTCAGACTTGAGAGGACATTTGCTGCAGTTCACCAAGAACAGAACTAATAGTACAGCACTCATACACAGGTTACTGGGTAGGGAAGGAAGTAAGAGGCTCATAAAAGCACAATTTAAAGGTTTAGTAAGCAATTCTTTAACTGAATTTAGGAATTCTAATTTTCTTCCAAAGAACATAATGTTACCTCCTTGCTCTCAAACCCCAATGGCTTCTTATTACCCTTAGGGAAAAAGAAGAGTGCAAACTCTCCATTCCAGCTCTAGGACCTACACGATCTTAACACTGATAACTGCTCCAATGGCTACCCATTACCAATGCTACTGCAGCCACAGGGCCTGTCTTCATGCTGTTCCTCCTAATTACCACTTAGTGCCACCCAATAGACATTATGCTTGCCATCAACTCCACATACATTCTCTTCCCAACTATTTCCCCAAAGAGAGCTCACTCTCTCTCGCTCACTCTCTCTCTCTCTTTCTCATTTGTCTTGTCACTTGAGTGTTGCTGGTAAAATAGAGACACTCCTACATAAATCTTGTTATTTTCTTATACTGCTTTATTTTACTTCAAAGAGCTCACTGCTGTCTGAAGTTATATATATTTTCTATTTATTTTACCTTCTACTACTCTATGACCCTTAAGAAGACTAGAATGTGTGTGTGTGTCTCTCTATCTCTCTGATGTATACTCAGCATCTGGAACATGGCTGATCATGATAGAAACCAAAGTGAATAAATGAATGAATGACTATTGTATATAAATATTGAGCAGTGGCTTTTTAACACTGCATTTTATTTAAAAAAAATGTAGGGAAGAGTCAGGAACTAGCATTTACTGGCTATGCTGGAGGTCTCATATAGTTTCTTTACCTGTATTATAACATTTAATTTTCTATACATAAAAAATCATTGTGGAGCATCTTTCATCCTCATTTAATAGCCTCAGATTTTAGAAGTTAAGAAAGTTGCCCAAGGGTGTACACTTAGCAAATGACTGTCAGGATTTGAGTTCTGGGTGAAATAAATTAAAGAGACTAAGCAAAACAAACAAACAATAAAACACCTCTCATGGTTTTTATATCCCAAATTTGGTCATTTTGTCTATGTGTGTGACAGATATAGATATAAAATAAGTTTTAAAGAACCTTAGAGGACTTGGCAGACTTTATTATTTTTTGGTTAAGTGCTTAACATTTTAAGATAACTGACTCAGAATCTGGGATGAGAGAAATAATTAAATGAGTATTTATATAAGGAAAGAACCAAAAGCATCAAACTAGCAAGTGAATCAATAAAACCTAATAAAACCTAGCATTTCTCATTCTTCTCTGGCTTTACTTCTTCCCAATTTCCCTTGAATATAGGTATCCATTAATATTTAATATGCATTCTTTTTAATCTGTAACTTTCCTTTAGAGAATTCATTCTTTTTTTATGGCTTCACAGCCTTAATTCTGTATTTCTATGACAACTTCCACTTGAACTCCAGCCCTATCTCCTAATATCTTGTGAACATTCTCCTTTTGTTTTGTAGCTATTATGTCCTCAAACAGTATTTCACCATGTCCCCAACTGACACCTTGCTCTGAATTTTCTCAATGAATGACATCATAATCCAGTTACTAAGGATTAGCCATATTTAACTACTTAAGCAAAAAGTAGTTGTATTTTAATCAACTGGTATTTGAAGTATGCCTATGACATGTATTTATCTCATCTTTATTGTTTTAACTGATGATATTATATTTCAAATCAAAATGGATGCATATGGATTGTTAAATAGCCTTTTATTTCTCTGTTTCTTGTGTTTCCCTATTAAAATTCATCCTGCACATCAGTGCAAATTAATATTCTTTAACATTTTCTGAAAAAGTTACTATCTACAATTTAAAGTTTGCACACAGTAGCCATCTACAAAGTGGTCCTAAAATGCCCTTTCATCCTAACTCTTACTACTACTTAATATCCTCCAGTTCAGGGAAGTCTTCTCAATATGCCCTATTCATTTTTGTCAGCAGAACTTTTTGCACACTCTGACCACTTCTTGGAATGCAGTTCTTTCTTATCTCCGTTTGTTCAAATCCATCAAGACTCAGATTATGACCTACTGCCATGAAGACTTTTCTATTTGGCTTGCCACATGACTCAACTCCAGGAAATACCATTATCATATTTGTGCTCCAGGGAACACATTTCTTTTTTATTATTAGACATTAGTTTTTCTTTCTTGTAGCCTTTAATCTTAGGTAGTATTTAATTTAAGTCATACTGAAGATTCTTTAATCTTTTCAGTGTTTGAATTGTATCACATCCTGATTATAATCCTTTCATTTCCTTTCTTTTTGTTTATTCCTATTTAGTCTTTCACTTCTACTTGTGAAGTCCTGCTCTGGCTTTTAAGGGTCGGCATGTATTTATTAAACATCGGTGCCTTGTATTGGATTGTTAAAAGTGATGGGTATAATAGTATTAAACAAACCTGACTGATCTTTTCTTTGATGTGAAAGAAAGGCATCACTGACATCATGGTACATTAGTACATGCACTCTACAGGACCAAACTCTGTGAAGAAGGCATACCAGATAACAGAGGAGCTGAAGAGTGGACAGGGGGTCATGAAAAGCCTCAGCATTTATTTTATAAATAGCCCTCAGGATCTCCTCTAGCTTTGCTCAAACTGTTCTCCATAAACAAGGAATGACATACTAAACATCTGTTCAAAATTTGTTCATTTTCCCTCAATGCCTCCTAAATGCTCTTTCTTTCTATTTGAGCAGAATAACAAGTGCAGTTATTACATCCTCCACATAAAAATACACCTATTCCAAATATATGCTATATATTCAATGACACATGGTTGTGACATTCAGATATCCTTACTTTTAATTTTGTGAATTACATATAAATATGCAAACCACTTAAAGGCAGGCAACATAACTTCTCTCTGCTTTGGAAGACACATTTGCAATGGGGTCAACAATGCCAGACCATGACAGCCTCTACTTTAATATTGAAAATTTAAAAGACCAGTTTTTCTCACAAGTTAGAAGATAGAACAATCAATCAAAAAACAATCAAGCAAAATATAACCAGAGACATTGAAATAAAGAACAAAGTGACATTAATCAGAGGGGAGGAAGAGGGGAATAACATGGAAAAGAGAAGGAGGGGTAGTCAAGGGACGTGTATAAAGGACATATGGAAAAACCCAAAGGTGGGTAGGATCAAGAGTGGGAGGTGGGGATGGACAGGTAATTGGGAAATGTTTGGGAGTAAATGGAGACAACTGTACTTGAACAACAATAAAAAATAAAAGAAATATATAAATATATATGAAGTAAAACAATACTATTTCTGAGTGCTGGGCAATTTTATGTATATATTTTTGTAGCTTTAAATGTCATTGCAAGCCATTCTTGATGTTAGTTCAGTAATTGGGCACTGTAATTAAATATATCTGTCTTTAATCAAAAAAAATATATATTGCAACTCTAATTATCAAGGTACCTTGCTTGATAGTAATAATATGTGTGTTAAGATGGCTTTTTCTTCCTTTCCAGAACTATTCTAAAATAGTTCTGGGTCTTTAAAAAGGGGCAGAAAGAATTGAGTGTAAAAAATTAATTTATAGTGTTTTTTTATTTGGCTATATCCTAATGTTCTAATATTATCCACATGGTTGTGAAATTCTAATATTAATGCCTTGAAAATCCTACTACCCATGCTTGAGAACATGGACCAACTTGCAAGTGTTACTCAAGTTTCATTATTACCAACCATAGAACTATACTGGACAGACATTAATTAGTGTTCCTAAAGACATTTCTTGGCCATCTGACACTTTGTGAGTTGGTATCCAAGAACCTAGCTAATATAACCAGCCACTGGATGTCACTCTTACTCTATGCCACCTGGATGGAACTGGCTGGAATAACTGCCATCAATGCATCTATCACTAACCTGGCATCCTGGCACCAAGGCATTGCCTCATGGTTCAGGCAATGTCTTTTACCCCATTTTATAGAATTATAAAAGTATTAGTATTCACTAACTATTATGAACTGTCTGTTTCTAGAAGAATAAGGCTTTTACATATGATTTAACTATTTGCATATAGAGAGTTTCATTGATTTTCACTATGAAGAGAAATAACATTTTCTGTTATTTTTATAGGGTTTCCATAAAGTATCACAAACTCGGTGGCTTAAATAACCAAAACTTATTTCTTCACAATTCTAGAGGCCTGATATCCAAAATCAAGATGTCTACAAGGTGTTTTTTTTTCCTGAAGCTTCTCTTCTTGGCTTACGAATGGCCATCTTCTCCTTGTGTCTTCACGTGGTCTTTCTTATGCTTTTTCTGTGTCCTAATCATCTCTTTATATAAGACGGCTGATGACCTGCCTTTCAGGAGACTTTTAAAAAATCAACAGTCTTCATGATGGAGAGGCCCCCACTGGTAGCCCAAGTCATGTTGTTATTTAATCCTGTTTCACCTGCCGATATACAATGTTTCATCTTCCCAATTACACTATGTTGTGTACTATCTAAAAGCCAGAATCCAGGGCTAATTTTGCTCTTTATCCTCCAAGTGAATATTACAAATATAGAATAGTAGAAAATTACTGGACTATAATTTAGAAGATGTGGCATCCCATGTTACTAAGTAAGGGTGTATCTTTCAACATAATTGCCCAAGAGTATATTATAAAACTAAGCATAATAATTTCCTTAACTTTCTAATACTAATACTGTTCTAATAAACAAAGTTAGAATGTCCTCTGAAAGTCATAAAACACTATTCAAATACTATATTGAGAGTTATTATTATCCATTTTGTGATGATTATTGCATGAGTGAATACAAATTCAATTACTTGTTTTTCCCATGTATTATCATAGCTCTCTCAACTTACTTTTCTTATATTGTCTATTATACTATACTTTAAGTTCACTAATCTGTTTTCCCACTGAATTATAAACCTCTTAAGAACAGAGACATAATCATGGATAAGGAGATCATTTTGATGGTTTCCAGATGGGAGGGGCATGTAGGGAATGGATGAAGAGGTGGGGAGATTAAGTACAAACAAGTAGTTACAGAATAGGAGACTGAGTAGACAAAGAACTTACACGTGTGACCCACAGACATGAACAATGATGTGAGGGGATTGCCTGAAAGAGAGGGGGTGCTGGGTGGAGAGGGGCAAAGGGGAGAAAAAGTGGGACAACTGTGATAGCTTAATCAGTATAAACATTAAAAAACAAGTTAAGGATCTTGGCTACAAGCAAATCTGCCCCTGCAATGCTTAACCCTATGTGGTTCTCAGTAGAAACTCTATGCTTTCTGATTACTGACTGCATCTTCTCAGAGCATGTCAGCCTGATTTTCATTCTGGGTAGCAGACATCCTGTCCTCCTTCCTTCCTCCTCCCCAGACAGCTCAGGACTTCCATCCATCAGCAGCGCTGTCTAGGCACACTTCTGATGCTCTTACACTACCACCCACAGTGTGTGGTATTGTAATTGGTTTTGGTATTTTCACCCCATTGTTCATCCTGGCCCACTGAGAAGATTTAATCACGCAGAAATGCTTGGCTCTTTCCAATTACCTTTGCCCCCCCCACCCCAATTCACCTGGGCAGTTCTATTGTCATGCAGAGCATACAAAATGCAGGCACTTTAGTGTAGGGTGCCTCAATGATTTGGTAAAACCACCCAGCTAATTTGAGGTTGCTGAAATATCTGCCTTCTGATTTCCCATCAGTCTTCCACTGCCAGATTAGAGCAATTAACCAGTAATTAGGACTTTGAATGGGAAAATTAACTTAGGGGGTTCTAATCACCATCTTCCCTCTAGGAAATCTATACATGTGCATAAGCACTGAGGAAAATTACGAAATATTTGCTAGTGTAATAAAAAGCAGCAATATTGAGATGGAATGCTTAATTAACTTATTATGAACCCCAAAGCTGTAGGTATGAGAGAACTAATCAATTTTTTAACGTAACTTGGACATTACATGCTTGCCTTCCTTCCTTACTTTGAATGTAACTAAACTAAAATCAAATACAAAGGGAAAGAGATGTAAACATTTAATTATATTTTAAAGTGCTTTTTACTTATTTTGTATTTGTAATATGAACCTGAAGGATTTGCTTTAAGTTCTAGAAGTATCAATGGCCCCCATGTCTAGAGTTTTGGATATTTCTTCACCTTTTTAAAAATATTTCTCTCCAGGATGTTCCCTGATTTGAGAGAAATACTTAATCCTTCATTGTTCTCCGTATCTTTTTGATCGTACATTTTCTATATATTTATTATATTTTTCTTTACCTCTATAGAAGGACCCAAGATTTAGTTTGACTTTCTCTCTATATACACCCTTTTTTAGGAGTTTATTCATTACCACATTTTCGATCACCGTAACTCACAAATATCTGATTTCAGACATCTCTACTTCTCTTTCACTGTGGTGTAGTTGATCATGGTCAGGACTTTCTCCATTATAATATTTCAGTAGCTAGAAATGCTTCTCATCATTAACATTGCCTTTCTGCACCTAAGTTTTATAATTCTAGAATCCATTGGATGTTTTTTCTACCTGCCTACCTTCTGACCCTCAATAGACACCAAGCACCAAATATTATTTTCTCTCCATTTCTAACATTATCAGTTTTTTTGAGTTTTACAGTTGCCCTCATGCCCTACTTTCTGATCTTGATGTTAGTCTTGTAAGACTTTGTCTTTGTTCCCCAACTTAAATTGTAACTTGTAACCTGCCTGGAAAACCACACTCTTTACTGTCCATCAAATAAGACTCTCATTTCTTCATACTTTTCACAGATTCCCCAGTCAACAGGAAGTCGATGCATGTAAGTATTCTAAACACTCCTCTAGCCATTTGGATCACTTCAAAATTTAAAGCACTGACTATTAGTCACTTGAGATTCATGTGTTTTCCAACTTTAGAAGATTATAGTAACTTTCTAAAGGTTATAGGAACTTAACATCCTGTGGAAAACTAGGGTGAAAAGACTAATTTTAAAATGAACATATAAAATTCACATAGATATTATTTTCTAAGATGGGATAATGAAGATTACATTAAATGAAACCAATATCAATAACATTTTATATATATCAATAATAAAAAGAACCCTCCAGTTTAAAAGATTTGTCATTCAATGGTCACCAGATAATCTTCAGACTTTCTTCCCATTGATGCTTTAATGAAATGTCTCTCTGTTTTTTGGGAGGGGCTTTATGGCAAGTAATATATACTGTAAAAGGCTCTGCTTACATGCTTTTGGGCTTTAACTAGAGGTTAAATGTCATTCTGATTTTATGACCCTTACATTCTGCTTCCTGGGCGCTATCTCCATCATCTACTCTTAAAACTGCCTCAGCTTTTTCCCTAGATAAAGATCTAATTCTAACATTTCCTGTAATTACCCTCAGATCTCATTTTTTGCCTTTATTTTTTTTAATTTTATTTTTACATTGCCTTTTAGTCCCTTTATACACACCCTCCCCCAGCAATCACCATACCATTGTCCATGTCCATGAGTCCTTTTCCCTTTTGGCTCAATCCCTCCACCCCCTACCCTCCTACTAGCTTTCATCCTGCTCTCTGTCTATGAGTCTCTACCCATTTCCCTTGTTAGCTCAGTTTGTTCATTAGATTCCACACATGCATGAAATTGTATGGTATTTGTCTTTCTCTGGCTGGTAAATTTTACTAAACATAATGTTCTCTAGGTCCATCCATACTGTTTTACAAAAGGTAAAATTTTCTTTTTTTATGGCTGAGTAGTATTCCATTACGTAAATGTCCCATAGGTGTTTTATCCACTCAACTATTGATGAACACTTGGGTTGCTTCCATACCTTGATGATTATCAATAACAATGCAATAAAGACATAGGGTAGCTGAATGAATAAGAAAACAAGAACTGTATATATGCTGCCTCCAAGAGACCCATCTCAGATTGACAGATACACACAGACTAAAAGTAAAGGGATGGAAAAAACCATTTCATGCAATTGGAAAAGAAATAAAAGCTGGGGTAGCAGTACTTTTATTTGACAAAATAGATTTAAAACAAAGGCTATAGTAAGAGACAAAGAAGGACACTACATAATGATAAAGGGAACAATCCAACAAAAGGATATGATCCTAGTAAACATTTATGCACCCAACCTAGGAACACCTAAATATGTAAAGCAAATCTCGATGGACATAAAGGGAGGAAATGACAGAAATATGATCATAGTTGAGGATTTTAACAAACCACTTACTTCAATGGATAGATCTTCCAGTCAGAAAATCAACACGGAAACAGTGGCCTTAAACCACATAGTGGACCAAATGGATTTAATGGATATCTTCAGTGCATTTTACTCCAAAGCAGCATAATATACATATTTTCAAGTGCACATGGAACATTTTCTAGGAACATGTTAGGACACAAAACAAGTCTTAATAAATTTAAGAAGATTGAAATCATATCAAGCATCTTCTCTGACCACAATGTTATGAAACTAGAAATCAGTCACAAGAGGAACTCTAAAAAACACGCAAAGACATGGAAGCTAATAATATATTATTAAACAATAAATGGGTCAAGAATGAGATCAAGGAAGAAAGCTACCTTGAAACAAATGAACATGAGGACACAACAATTCAAAATCTGTGGGTCACTGGGAAAGGAATCCTAAGAGGGAAATTCATAGCATTACAGGCCTATCTAAAAAAAAAAAAAAAAAAAAAAAAAGCTTAAAGAAATGATCTAACTTCACACTTAAAGGAACTTGAAAAAGAATAATAAACAAAGCCCAACATGAGTAGTAGGATGGAAATAATAAAGATCAGAACAGAAATAAATGAAATAGAGTCTAAAAAAAATATACAGCCCTAGCAGGTGTGGCTCAGTGAATTGAGTATTGCTAGCCTGTGAATCAAAGGGTCACAGGTTCAAATCCCAGTGTAGGCACATGCTTGGGTTGCAAGCCAGGTCCCAGATAGGGGGTGTGTGAGAGGCAACCACACATTGATGTTTCTTTCCTTCTCTTTCTCCCTCCCTTCTCCTCCCTAAAAATAAATAAATAAAATATAAAAAAATTAAAAAAGATGTTTATTAAAAAGCAATACAAAAGATCAATGGATCTAGGAGCTGGTTCTTTGAAAATATAAAAAGGCTGACAAACCTTTAACCATAGTCATCAAAAAAAAAAAAAGGACACAAATAAATAAAATAAAAAATGGAAGAGGAGACATAACAATTGACACCAAAGAATTACAAAGGACTCTAAGAACATATTATGAGCAACTATATGCCAACAAACTGGACAACCTGGATGAAGTGGATAAATGCCTAGAAACATATAGTCTTCCAAAATTAAATCAGGAAGAATCAGAGAATCTGAATAGACAGATTACACCTAGTAAAACTGAAGTAGTAATCAAAAAACTCCCAACAAACAAAAGCCAAATCTCATTTTTACAAAACTTTATTTTTTTACAATTACCTCCTTTCACTCTCTGGTATTCACTCTACCTCTCTTTTTTTTTTCTATTTGTAATCCAGGAATTCCCTCCTTTTTTTTCTAATTATATCCAATAAGAAACTGCAAAAATTGTGTAAGAACTAATCTGCTCTTGAATTTCTGGAGAGTACAGTCAACTACATTTGAATGAGAAGAACTAAAACTTGGGTGACATTACTGGCTAACTTTATTAATTTTCTTTTAAGTATCTATATTCACTGCAGAATAAGTGACACTTCATGCCTAACACATAAAATACCCAAATTCTATAGGTTAGCTGTATTTCTCAGACTTCAGTGTGCCTCACTGTACCTTTTTGAAAAAACTGTTAAAAGTTGTTCCTGGATCCCACCTCAGTGATATTCATTAAAAAATTTGGAGGTTTTGCTAAGAAATAAATATTTTAAAGGTGAATTCAATATAATTTTGATTTTACTAAACATATTTTGACTTTGGATCATTTTATGATAAACATTGATAAAAAATAAAAAAGAGTCATTAGTTATACATCTTTAGAGTATCAACAATCTATCATATTTGTTTTCATTATAACAACTATAATGTGTAATTTGTATAAAATTTCTGTACCAGAAACACTCAGGTTTGCCTTTGAAAGCACATGCTGCTTTTTTCCCTTTGCTCATTCAATAAGCAAAATGAAGTAAAGGATTGGCAAAGGTAATAGACAATATTTTCTGTGATGAGCATTCAGGTTAGCTAATCCTGATGGTAGTTATGAAGAAGTACCAAGTGTGCAAAGAAACACTTTGCTCATTCTTGGCACTTTCTCTTTCCAGTTGTGTGGCTTTTGATTAACAGCAAAGCCTCTCAAAATTTAGTTCCCCTATGAGTGTAATATAGGAATGTCACCACTTACCTCAAAAGGTGGTTGTGAGAATTAAATGAAAATTTGCTACAAGGTGCTATGAACAGGAAACAAATATTAAGCGGAATTAATAATTTAGGGTATGAAGCAATGTGAGACAATATAATATATGAGATGCTCTCACATTAAGGAACTGATAATTCTACTCTCCTCCATTTCTACAACTTCCTCTCATACCAACTAAATTAAAATTTTTACAGGTTCAGAAACATCATCTTACTCCTTAGGAACTCTCCAAAATATAGTAGTCTATATACTATATTTTGAGAACAGACATTAAGTAATTGTTTCAAGTGATTAATTTTATAAGCATATCTACACTGTAATAAACATTGTTTTGCTAATATTTGCAGACACTTTCTCTTACACATTCTTAGCAGAAAGAAGATTATTATTAGTGAGTCTATCATGACTTTGAGCAATATGTCTGTGGAAGAAAAGGGGCTGCATATTAAACCTGACAAGCTCAGGGGAGGCCTGCATGCGGCCTTACACACACAGAGATTTAAAGTAACCACACAGAATGGTCTGAAATTAAAAACGTTCTAACTAAAAGCAGGTCATGGTAGGTAGTCTATCCTATGCCAACAAAGGTCAATCATTACCTTAACTGAGCCTGTCTGTTGTCTTTTTCCATCTATGATAACATACCTTTGGAATGTCAAATTTCTTTTTTTTTTTTTTGGACCCCTCAAAGTACAGGCAACTCACCATGGGGAGACCATAAATCCTTTCATTTTTTATCATTATCATGTTAAATTGTTGACTGTTAACTATCTTCCACTCACCTATGTAAAAATAAGTGTTCTATTATTTTATTTTTTATCCAATCTTAGATTTTTCCCCACTTTGTTTTCTCCAGCCTCCCTAATCTATCACCAATAGGTTTCATGTAACCCTTTATGCCTCCTCTTTTGATTATAATGTATAAAATAAGGTAAAACTGCCATTCTCCAGTATATTTCTCAACTTGCTGAAGTTTTGCTTCCCAGCAATTGTCATCAATTTGGCTCAAATAAGCTCATAAAAATTCTTACAGATTTAAACATTTTTCACATTGATATATCAAAAAGAGTAGAATGGCAGATTTCTAGAAACCTAGGCTCCAGTTAAGAGCCTTGACCTTATTACCCCTCATTCACCCATTAGTATATATTACATTATAGCACTTTTATGGTAGATTTCAAGTAAAGTTTACAAACGTTCACTGAAATCCACAGTATAAAACGGTGTTTAAAATTTTAGAATTTGTATGCTTTCAGGAAATAGGTGACTGAGTCTAATTCATCCATTTGGAGAGTAAAGTTCCCTGGATGTCAAATGACAAGCTGGATGTGTTTATGTATCAGCATTTAAAAAGAAAATTAACACAATATTAGTTTTTCCTAGAAAATGAGTATAATCAATTATAGCACCCAGTAAAATCAAATAGAAAATATGGTTGAAGGCTTATTTGGCTTTTGTGATAATGAGAAAATAAACTGTATATCAAAATGGTTACAGTAAAAATATCTTCAGTTGTCACAGGGAATAATATTAAAACCAGAAATCATCTTACTAATAAAAATTTAAGAAGAATCCAGGTAGAATAAGTAAAAAGAATGAAAAACAGAAAACAATTGGCCAGCATGATATAAAGATGAAATACAGTAAACTGTAAACTATCTTCCTTTGTCAGATAAAATCCTTAGATTGGAGGTAAAGAGCTCTGATTCATACCCAGATACCACCATCACTTTGGTTCACTGAAACAACAGGAAATAAAGCAAAGAAGTTTCCCCTAAAAAATGACAGCCTTTCATTTTGGTATCACTCAGGTTGACAATTGATATACAAGACACATGTCATATCTTATCACTGTCTGTCTTGCAGATATGGGCCTTGGAAGTTTCCAGCAGAGCATGAAAACTCTGAACAACACAGTGAAATACTATTTCATGAGATAAGCTAGGATCCAGGACATTTTTGTGAAGGAAAAAAAAAGTCATATAAAGTAGTTATTGATTTATGTCCCAGACTGTCATTGCAAGAAGGTTATCAAAGATTAGTCTTGTTGTTAGTTGTATGTAAATCCAACATCATGAAACAAAGCTTGATGTTGAAATATTTTTTTTGCCCCTGTAATGCTTTTTTTCCCACCAATTGGACCTACATTTAAAAATCAGGAGAACTAATATAAATTTGAGATTTCTAACTTCTCTTGAAAAATTCAGAGGATTTAGCAACACAGGCCTTATATGCCTTTGACACACAGTCAGATGGAGTTGAATAGAAGCTGCCTCCTTCTGCTGCCACTACCCTCTTTGCTTTTTACATCCAGACTGATTCATTGGTTTACCTGCCTGAGATCATAGCTTTATAAGTTTGAGATCCTTTGCTAAACCACAAATGGGACTGTTCTGTGATTTACTGCCTCTACATTTTATTATTGAAATGATCAAGTAACCTTACTAGAACTCTCATGTTATTAGCTCTATTGACCTTAGGTGATAAGGCTTCTTGTGAAGAGGCATGGAGATAAATGGAGATAGCTAAACACATTGAAGGAGAATTGGCACACTTGTATTACACACACACACATATGCTCACACACACCCCTCCATTATCACATCAGCAACCCAAGCATTATGTCCTTGGAAATGGGTGTACTCTGCCTCAGACTAATTCATTTTGCCATTTTTATGATTCAACTTCTTTCCTTGCTTCATCTGTGACTGTCTACTTCCTCTCTCTCACCCTATCCCCTCCACTAATAAAAGGCTGAATTAAGAAAATTCATAATATAGTTATGAGTAGATAATAAGATTTTTTAAAACATGAAAGTATCTGCTAAAGGCATTTCCTCTCCTTAGATAAGGTGGTCTAAAGTTTTTTTCCCTTTGTCTCCTGTCAGTGCTTTGAAAAAACTTTGTTCTGTTTATTTGTTTACTTATTTATTTTAAAATTTGGATGTGAAGGACCTCTGCATTGTCATACAAAAACTTCCATTGAATTTTTAATGCACCATGAGTATACAAAGTTCTTACACATCTATTCAAATCTCAGTGTTATTTGGCTTTTCTTTAATTCAAGTCTATTTCGAGATGGAAGGTTGAAGTCATTTTTCCCTATCTGATCTTTTTCACTTTATATTCAAGCTGTTCCCTCTAATATCCCATTTGCCTTTCAAATCTGAAGTGTCTTAGGATGTATGAGCCCAAAGGATAGAGAAGTCACATTAATGTTTTGGTGTGACATTGATGTTATGTCTCCTATGCCTTCCTTCTCTTCTTTCCAGATTCAGCTGTCCTTCTCTTGCTGAAGCACAGCGGTGCCTGCAAGCAGTGAAGGCACATGTACTGCTGAGGCAATTTGCTACAGCAAAACACATCTTTTCATAGTTTGGTGTTGGGAGGGAAAAATAGATATGGAGCAAAGAAACTTGGCTTTAGGTTATTTTGAATAAAGTGTGGCACTGGCAGAAACACTGGGCAGTCAAATGTTTGAAGAAAAATTAATAAATATATGGTGTGTATGTATTATTGCAATAATAATTACTTTTTTTTCATGGTCTTGATTTCAGAATTGTGATTCTTCTCTACCTGGCAGACCACTTTCCACTCCCTTCTCAAAGTGACCTACTTTTAGGAAAACAGGAAGTCTACCTAAAGCTAGAGGAAAAGAGAGAGTGCAAGTGATATAATAACACTTAGGAAAATAAGATCTTTAGAAAAATCCTTAAAGAATAACTCAAGGGGACGAAGACATCTAAAAATGGTCTTCATAATTGTCAACAGTAATCATTTCATGAGAGTTACAATGGATATTATCTAGCCTTAATATCTAGTGCAGGCAAGTATATTTCCTTTTAGGTAAACTTGAGATAAAATAAGTGTCTATTTTTTTCAGGATCCTGTCTGCCTAGCCCCCTACAGAGACACTAAAACAGTGCTATGAGGTAATAGGCTTTTATTTAAAATAATTAGTATCTTAGATTTTTGCCATCAGAAATGGTATCTTGAAAAAAACTGAGTATCTTAAAGATCACCATGGTTTTACGTCAGCTGAAAATTTCTCTTCTTTTCCTATGGGACTACCTTCTTTACTCTTAAATGTCTTTAAATTAACATAATTCAAAGACCAATTTGATTGCTAAATATAAAATCATTATAATTTATGTATGAAATAATGTGAAAATATAGGTAAATAGTAATAATAAATATATATTATAACAATCCTAAAGTGTATCCAAACCTAAAGATACTTAGCCAACACTGTTTCAATTAGTGTAAATATCTAGTGCTCAATTATCCCTTAATTAAGAGCAACTAATCATAAAACTTCTCCTGACCATAATACAAAAATACTTCCATATGTAAAATGACACATACTTCACAAAAATTAAGTCAAATTTGTCGACAATATCTATAGCCTGTGTGTACTTCCAATTGGCATATTTTGGTGATGTAGATGACATGATAATTTGGCAAAGAGCAGCTCCAGTGTATTGTGTGTAATCTTCCACTTCCTTCTAAAGAACCTTGGATATAGAGTTAGCACCTTAGTAGGGCACCATTTGCCACCATAATCAAAAAATGGAATAGCCTGAACTTTCACAAGTATTAATGATGAAACTGTTTGGGCTGTTAAACAGTTTTAGAAGATATGACATAATACTCTGGCATAATTACCTTAAAAGATACATCAAAACAGGGTGTCAGTGTCTTAGGAAGAGACAGTGTCTTAGACCATTCTGGCTAATATAACAGAATCCCCATAGGCTTTGTGGCTTACAAACAAAAGACATTTATTTCTCACAGTTCTGGAGGCTGTAAAGTCCAAGATCAAGATGTGGGCAGATTCAGTGTCTAGTGAGGGTTTTCCGGTTCACAGACAGCTAACTTTTGGTTGTGTTCTCACTTGGTGGAAGGGGAAAGGGAATTTTACGGGGTCTCTATGGCAAGTGCACTAATTCCATTCACCCTCCTACCTTAATTACTTCATAAAAGCCTTACCTCTAAACAGCAGCATATTGGGTATGATGTAAGGATTTAACATATGAGTATTGGGAGGACACAAACATTTTGTCTAGGGCAGCCATAAGCTGACTCTCAAAGAACACATACATATCTGAAAGCTACTTCAAATAATTCTTGGGTTCTGTTATCACTGAAGCTAAATGCATAATTCTTGTGCTCATATGGTTGAGGTCTGAGCAGAACACAAAGTCTGAACTGAACGGAGGTCTTTGTGTACAAGGAAAGTTATAGACAACTATGTGGAGTTCATACAGCAAGGAGCCCTTTGCTGTATTCGGAGCATAGAATATGCAATAATTTATCAAATAGTTATTGCATATTTAATATGTGCTAAATGCAGGGGTCAACAAACGTTTTCTCTAAAGAGTTGGATAGTAAATATTTTGGGCTTTATGGGACATAAAGTGTATTTCACAACTTCTCAACTTGGCTGTTGTAAATTGGAGGCATCCATTGATGTATAAAACATAAACAAATTAATGAGGCAATTTCCAATTAGAACTTCATTTACAAAACTGAGGGACTTCCTGCATTTGGCCAAAGGATTATGTCTTGTAGACCCCTGCTCTCTTGTATGAAAGAAATAAATGGGGCAATGTCATGAGATTTGGATGTCCTTGAAAGCTAGCTCTTATTGTCCTGTTTAGTGGGTTAATTACAAGATGGTTAGCTTGAGAAAAGAGTTAAGGTCTCTTAATTCTAATTTGCAATAGAGAGTAAAGGTTGACTTGGACAGTTGCTAATGGCAGAAATGGAGAGTAGTTGGTAGATTGAATAGCTATGTAGTTGGTAAAATATGTATATAAAACTTTGTAAACAAGTTACTATATGATCTGGTAGACATGTCCTGGATGGCACCCAGACTTCTGGCATTAGAAATTGGGCAGCTGTTGCGGCATTTATCAAGCCAAGAAACACTGGAGGAAGCCAGGTTTGGTGCAGAAAAACATGAATTCAGTGTAGCATATAATGCATTTCAGATGTGTATGAAGCATTGATGTAGAACTTTTGAGTGGGCAGTTGAACCAACATGCAAGTCTGGAGTTTAGAAAAGAGATCTAAACTAGAAATATAAATATAGAAGCCATTGGCATTTAAATGGAAATTTCAACCATGGAAGTAAGTGAGGAAAATTAGAAAGAGTCTAAGACCATAATATAGTCTCACACTACAAAAAAAAATTATCCTGCTTCCTACAGATCTCCTCAATGTTCCACCGAACACTAATATAGATATAACATTTATGTAAAAAAAATCCGTACTTAAAATACAACACCATTATACACACACACACATACACAAATTCACCTCCTTAGGGTGATTTTTCTTTCTCTGGCATAAAACACTATTTAGAGTTTTCTACATGAGTTTTTCTGTTCAGCCTAACATATTCCTCTAGATTCAAAAAGAGGAAGATGCAGAGATTATAAAGAAAACAAAAACAGAAGGAATGTCACAAAAATAATATAAAAATAAAAGATTTTCTATAGTTTTACATCATTTATTTTTATCTATATATTAATAAAATTATGTAGCATTTAAAAGAAAAAAAAGAAAGAAAAAGATGCTCCATTATCATATTCTAAATTTTCTTCAGAGAACACATCGCTTTTAGTGGACTAGCCCTTAATGCTGAGCATAAACATATAATTTTTTTTATCATTTCCTGAGACATAACCACTACTAATTCCCATTGTGATTGCTGAGGAAAACTAGAATTGCATTAATATTTTAACTTACTTCTTGCTCAAATCCATAAACTGATAAATGTTATCCCCCAGTAGCTATCCTGCTGAGCACAATGACTTTCTACCTTGGAATAGAAAGTTAGGAGACTAACGGCTTCATAACATTATGATCTTTCATACAATGTGATGAAGATTTTTTGTCTTACATGTTCCCTCCAAAAACTAAGAGCTATATCAAAGCAATGTGATCTACATACTCATGAACTGCCTCCTACTAAACAGGCTTCTTTTTTCTTTTTTGGTACTATATGGGCACTTTTCTGTGTTGGGCTTTGAACTACTAAGGTGTAATTTTTTTCCTCTAATATTTTACAATTTGGAAAAATAAAAAAGAAGAATGTGCTATGGGTAGGTACACAAGACGCTTAGGCTAAGAAAAATAATTCCTAAATATACATAATTTTATATTTTTATCTTTTTTGTATTGTTGTCCATTTACAGTTGTCCCTATTTTTCCCCAATTACTCTCCCTTGCCCTACCCACTCCCCATCTCCCACATTCAATCCCTCCATTGTCTTTGTCCTTGGGTCCTTCATACATGTTCCTTGACTTGATGCTTCCCTTTTTTTCCTCTGTTATCCCCCTCCCATCTCCCCTCTGGTTATTGTCAAGACATACTAATTTTATATCCTTCCAAACAAAGAAGTGGGTGGAAAGAAAGTGGCTACAATCACAGATTTGAATTGGAGATAGTTGGGAGAGTTTGCCACTTGTTTCCAGTGCAGGGAGATATTATAATTATTCTGAGGTTACAATTTTGACTTTAATAACTTTCACAATAATATATCATGGAAGTGAGAAAAATGCTAGATCTCCAGGTTTTCAGCTGGGTTTTATATGGGCCAGTGATAATACTTTTTCACAATGCTGGTTATGACCAGGAAGAGTTTGTGTCTGGCAATTTATTCAGAATGGAGAATGTAATGATTTAAAGGTTGGAGCAGTTAAAAAGCTGTAAATAATAGCTAATGAGCAAGAGATATGTTTTATAGCATTCTCCTTCACAGAGTTTAGTAATGTATATTATATCTACTAAGTAGAGTATATGTTCATGAAATGAGTAAAATTAATTAAGAGATAAATTTTTCTAAAAATAAATAACAAATAGCAACTCAGAGCTCAGATTTGCAGTATATTACAGGTATTAAATAAGACAATGACATTTATTTATATATTTGTGAATCTGCTAAATATTTTATGTATGTTTTCCTCCACCACTCATGTTGTCCTTCTTCTTTTCCTTTTCTTCCATGTCTCTCTCTTTCTGTGCTTCTTTACTTATAAGATCTCTCCATTAATTAATCAGTATTTGGAGTCAAAGTGATGAATTAACCACTTTTAACCTAATATAACTTGTGTAATCTCATTCTTAATTTTACAAAATTGTTAACTTAATGTTTTTATATCTTTGGAAGTTACAATAAGAAATTAACTTGATATTGTTTAATAAATAATGAAAAATATTTTCTATACCCCAAATTTAGAGAATGATAAATCAGCTTTTACTCACAGAATCAGAATGAACTATTTAATGAAAATATGGCTTAGTGGCTAAACTTGACATTACTCCCTTATTCGAAGGCATGATTCTGCAATGCACCTCCTATGAATTGGAAATACCTGCTGAGTGGTAGGTGTCTAAATAGATAAGACATTGAGCTAATTTATTACTTTATAAATTTTTCCAGGTAAAGGTTTTGAACATATACTGAGGTTGGTGATGTCTGAATATTAAATTGAAAAATAAAAATCTCACATTATTTTTAATACTGTATATTAATATAGGGAACTATTCCTAAAATATAGGAATTTAATGCATGATTCAATTCACATTCTTATTTTCCTATATTATTCAAAAACCATATTTTGGGTCCTTGCATATAATTCTTAGGCACTCTGCTCATTAACTCATCTTACACTCTTCCACTCTAATTAGTAACCACAATGTTGACAACATTTGAGTCCATGTGTTAAAACTCTGGAGTTCTTTTTTTTTTTTCAACAAATTAGAAGATTATTTTCAATAAATTGGAAAATTTATCTAGTGCTATTTTACCTGAATATATGTCCTGTATTAAAAGTGGGAAAATAACACCTATTTTTTCACAATTTAGGTAAATCTTTTCTTCTATTTTATGTTTTACAGTAAAATGATATGTCAAGATGAATTGATAAAAGTATATGTATCTAGAAAAATACTTCATATAGGGAAAAGAACTTAGTTTGGATTCTAGGATTTTATTTTTGTTTTCAAAAATGATGATTAGTAATCTTTAACCATATGCATTTTTACTGATGGCCAATAACCACCACAGCAGTTTATAGCCTCATGTCATATATGTAGATATAATTGCGTACACTTGGCTGTCCCAGGTGCAGGCTCATCATAAAATATAAAACCAGCAAAACATACAATAGTGAAACAGGACTTTACTCATCTACTGTAATTCATAATTATATAAATTATCCTTCAAATTAACACAGAGGGCTATTACCAATTGAGATGACCCAAACTAGTAAAATTAAACAGAAAAGCATAACAGCTCATAACAATTCCACATTCTGGATCCACTCAAGGTGTATGATATAAAAAAGGATCTTAACATAACAGAACATACAAAGTTCATCCAGAGTTTTATAGAACTCTTAGGATTAGCAATTCCTGAGGACCAGGTAAATTAATTCTTGGCCAAATTAGTTATGGTGTTGATTGATAGCTGTGAATTCATTAAATGAGGCTGTCTATCCAATTAACTCATTTATTCTGCACAACATCTCTAAGGTGTTTCATTGTCATCCAAATTTGTAGAGGAAGAGTTTCCATAAAGCAACATAACTAGTTATTCAGGTAGGAAACTAGCTGATTTTTTTGTTGTTTTGTTTTGATTTTTTTAAATCCCCCAAAGAGTGGAAACGAGAGAGCCAATGCAAGAGGCAAGGGGAACATCAGAGGAATTAAAACAATGAGTTCTAAGGAAGGTCAATGAGTCAGCCAGCCCAAAGAGAACTGAGAAACTGTAGAGAAACTATCAGGATCTTACAGCAAACAATAACAGCCTGGAAAAGGACATAGAAACTATCAAGAAGACACAAGAGGATATGAAGAATACCATTTCTGAATTGAAGAACACAGTAGAAGGAATCCAAAGCAGGCTGGATGAAGCTGAGGATCGAATCAGTGAGATGGAGGATAAGGTAGAAAAAAGCTCCCAGAAAGAGCAAGAAATGGAAAAACGGCTCAAAAAGAATGAAGAAGCATTTAGGGAAATGCAGGACAACCTGAAACGCAATAATATCCGTATAATAGGGATACCAGAAGGAGAAGAAGAGGAGCAAGGGATAGAGAACCTCCTCGAAAAAGTAATGATGGAAAATTTCCCTAATTTGAGGAGAGAAAGGCTCTCATGGATCCAGGAGGCACAGAGGACCCCACTCAAGAAGGACCCAAGGAGGTCCACTCCAAGACACATCATCATTAAAATGGCAAATGTCAAAGACAAAGAGAGAATCCTCAAGGCAGCAAGGGAGAAGGAGAAAGTAACATACAAGGGGGGCCCCGATACGCCTAGGAGCTGACTTCTCAACAGAAACACTCCAAGCCAGAAGGGAATGGCAACAAATATTCCAAGCCATGAAAAGCAAGGGCCTACAGCCAAGGCTGCTCTACCCAGCTAGGCTCTCCATTAAAATAGAAGGAGAAATACGGAGTTTCCCAGACAAAAGAAAGCTAAAAGAATACATCTCTACCAAACCAGCACTCCAAGATATGCTAAGGGGACTGGTTTAAGCAGATGAAGGAAAAGAATGAGACGGAGAGGAACACAAGTACAAAGAGAAAAGATGAGTAAGTTTCTATCAGTAATATCTCTCAATGTGAATGGACTAAATGCCCCAATCAAAAGACACAGGGTAGCTGAGTGGATAAGAAAACATGACCCACACATATGCTGCCTACAAGAGACCCACCTCAGAGCAAAAGACCTACACAGATTGAAAGTAAAGGGATGGAAAATAATATTCCAAGCAAATGGACATGAGAAAAAGGCTGGCGTTGCCATACTTGTATCAGACAAAGTCGATTTCAAAGCAAAGGCCATAAAGAGAGACCCAGAGGGGCACTTTATCATACTTAAAGGAAGAATCTATCAAGAAGACATCAATATTGTAAACTTATATGCTCCCAATATAGGAGCCCCCAAGTTTATAAGGAAATTGTTGGATGACTTCAAAAAAGATATAGATAGCAACACACTGATAGTAGGGGATTTCAACACCCCACTGTCCAAAATGGACAGATCTTCCAAACAAAACATTAATAAACATATCGTGGAGCTGAATGAAACACTGAATCAAAGAGACTTAACTGACATATATAGAATCTTACATCCCAAAGAAGAAAAATACACATTCTTTTCAAATGCTCATGGCAGTTTTTCAAAGATAGACCACATGATAGGACACAAAGCAAGCCTCAGTAAATTCAGGAAAATTGAAATAATACCAAACTTTTTCTCAGACCACAAGGCCTTGAAACTCGAAATCAAACTCAAAGAGAAACTTCAAAAACTTGGAAACTCATGGAGACTGAACAGTACACTTTTAAACAATGAATGGGTCAATAATGAGATAAGAGAAGAAATCAAAAAATTTCTGGAAACAAATGAAAATGAACAGACAACTGTCCAAAACCTATGGGACACAGCAAAGGCGGTCCTGAGAGGGAAGTTCATAGCAATACAGGCTTACCTTAAAAAGATAGAAACATTTCAAATAAAAGACCTAACACTACAACTTGAAGAATTGGAGAAACAACAACAAATAAATCCCAGAGCAAGTAGAAGGAAGGAAATAGTCAAGATTAGAGCAGAACTGAATGACATAGAGACAAAAAGAACAATTCAGAGGATCAACCAATCCAGAAGCTGGTTCTTTGAAAAGATTCATAAAGTGGACAAACCTTTAAGCAGACTCATCAAGAATAAAAGGGAGAGGACCCAAATTAATAATATCAGAAATGAAAGAGGAGAAATAACAACTGATACCACAGAAATACAAATGATCATCAGAAACTATTATGAACAATTATATGCCAAGAAATTTGAAAATCTGGATGAAATGGACAAATTTTTAGAAAAGTATAATCTTCCAACACTGAAGGAGGAAGAAACAGAAAGCTTGAACAGACCGATAACAGTTGGGGAAATTGAAGCAGTCATCAAGAAACTCCCAGCACACAAAAGTCCAGGGCCAGACGGTTTCCCAGGAGAATTTTACAAAACATTTAAGGAAGAGCTAACCCCTGTCCTTCTCAGACTATTCCAAAAAATCCAAGAGGAGGGAAGACTGCCAGACTCCTTCTATGAGGCCAGCATCACCCTGATCCCCAAACCAGATAAAGACCCTACAAAGAAAGAAAACTACAGGCCAATTTCGCTGATGAACATAGATGCTAAAATCCTCAACAAAATATTGGCAAACCGCATCCAGCAATACATTCAAAAGATTATCCATCACGATCAAGTGGGATTCATCCCAGGGATGCAGGGATGGTTCAATACACGCAAATCAGTAAACGTGATACACCACATAAATCAAAGAAAAGACAAAAACCACATGATCATCTCGATAGATGCAGAAAAAGCATTTGACAAGGTACAGCACCCATTTATGATCAAAACACTCAGCAAAATGGGAATCAATGGGGCATTCCTCAACGTAATAAAGGCCATATATGAAAAACCTACAGCCAATATCATACTCAACGGGCAAAAACTGAAAGCTTTCCCACTAAGATCGGGAACACGACAAGGATGTCCGCTCTCACCGCTTCTTTTCAACATCGTATTGGAAGTCCTAGCCACAGCGGTCAGACAAGAGAAAGAGATAAAAGGCATCCAAATAGGAAAGGAGGAAGTAAAACTATCATTGTTTGCAGATGACATGATAGTGTACATAGAGAACCCTGTAGACTCTACCAAAAAACTCCTCAACCTAATAAGTGAATTTGGCAAAACAGCAGGATACAAAGTCAACATTCAGAAATCAAAGGCGTTTTTGTACACCAGCAATGCAATAGAAGAAGAAGAAATCAGAAAAAATATACCATTCGATATAGCACGAAAAAAGATAAAGTACCTAGGGATAAATTTAACCAAAGACACAAAAGACCTGTATGCAGAAAACTATACAACATTGAAAAAAGAAATTAAGGAAGACACAAATAAATGGAAGCATATACCGTGCTCATGGATTGGAAGAATTAATATCCTTAAAATGTCCATACTACCAAAAGCAATTTATAGATTCAACGCAATCCCTATTATGATACCAATGACGTATTTCACAGAAATAGAACAGACATTTCAAAAATTTATATGGAACCATAATCGACCTCGAATAGCTGCAGCAATTTTGAGAAAGAAACACAAAGTAGGAGGGATCACAATACCGGACATCAAACTCTACTACAAAGCCACTATACTCAAAACAATCTGGTACTGGCACAAGAACAGACCCATAGACCAGTGGAACAGAATAGAAAGCCCAGAAATAAGCCCAGGTCTCTATGGACATCTAATATTCGACAAAGGGGGGCAGAAGCATAAAATGGAGCAATAACAGCCTCTTCAACAAATGGTGTTGGGAGAGCTGGATGGCTACATGCAAAAAATTGAAATTGGATCATCAGCTGACACCATACACAAAAATAAACTCAAGATGGATAAAAGACTTAAATATAAGTCGCAACACCATCAAAGTCCTAGAGGAGAACATTGGCAGGAAACTCTCAGATATCCCACGCAGCAATTTTTTCACTGATATGTCTCCTAAAGCAAGGGACATAAAGGAAAGAATAAACAAGTGGGACCTCATCAAAATAAGAAGCTTCTGCACGGCTAAAGAAAACATCAGCAAAATGAAAAGGGAGCCAACCATTTGGGAAAATATATTTGCTAATGATACATCAGATAGAGGTTTGATCTCCAAGATATACAAAGAACTCACTCGACTTTACTCCAAGAAGACAAACGATCCAATCAAAAAATGGGCAAAGGACCTGGGCAGATGCTTTTCTAAGGAGGAGATACAGAGGGCCCAGAGGCATTTGAAAGGATGCTCTGCATCACTAGCCATTAGAGAAATGCAGATCAAAACCACCATGAGGTACCACCTCACACCGGTCAGAATGGCCATCATAAACAGATCCACAAACAACAGGTGCTGGCGAGGCTGTGGAGAAAAGGGAACTCTAGTCCACTGTTGGTGGGAATGCAGACTGGTGCAGCCACTATGGAAAGCAGTGTGGAATTTCCTCAGAAAGCTGAAAATGGAACTGCCTTTTGATCCAGCGATTCCCCCTGCTGGGACTATACCCTGAGAACACCAAAACGCCAATACAAAAGAACCTATGCACCCCAATGTTCATAGCAGCACAATTTACAATAGCCAAGTGTTGGAAGCAACCTAAATGCCCATCAGTAGATGATTGGATCAAAAAATTATGGTACATATACACAATGGAATACTACGTAGCAGAAAGAAAAAAAGAAGTACTAAACTTCGCAACAGCATGGATGGAACTGGAGAGCATCATGCTAAGCGAAATAAGCCAGGGGGCGAAAGACAAATACCATATGATCTCACCTATAAGCGGAACCTAACCAACAATGTAAAGAAGCAAGGCAAATATGGCCAGCAACACTGAAAGGAAAAGAAATCAACAGAGACAAGAGGGAAGGGGGGGCAGGGAAAGGGAAGGGAAGGGGAAAGTCAAGGAACATATAGCAAGGACTCATGGACAAAACCAAAGGGGAAGAGCTGAGGGAGGGAAGGTGGGAGGGGGCAAGGGAAAGGGGGGGGAAGGCAGAGACAAATGTATTTAAAAAAAAGAAAATAAATTAAAAAAAAAAAAAAAAAAAAAAAAAAAAAAAAAAAAAAAAAAAAAAAAAACACAAAAAAAAAAAAAAAAAAAAAAAAAAAAAAAAAAAAAAAAAGAGTTCAATCTCTTAACTACGTGAGACTATAAGTTTCTTGAAAACAGAATCCACATCTTAATCATTTTTGTTTCCTATTGTATTTACAAATTAGTAGGCTTTTGGTCATTTTACACAATTGTACAAAGACATGATTTCAAAAATCTTGCTTCATTGTTACCTCCCAAATATTCACATTATAATTTTCACAGTTCTGTCCTTCCCAAAATTCATTTCAGGTGGACAACACCACAATTCACATTACACAGTACTCCTTGCATTAGATAAATATCTCTAACTGGGCTATCTAACACCACTGGTGCCCACACAGTTGTTTCTATGCCTTTGGTTTAGAAATCTACTCACATGGCTGATCACTCTCTTTTTTGGCAGGTGTCCACATCACTTAAGCCCTCTTCCATCCTGGCTTTGTTCAGTCTCTGTGTTACCACCTTCTCCTCACATTCACCTGCTCAGACATTGTGGACATCATTAATGAACCCTCAAAGGGGATTTTTCTTTACATGGGTTCATAATCTATTCCTAGAGAAACAAAGGATTATTTTATAGTTTTCAAAATATCCTGTTCTTGAATATTTCTAACCTTCTTGGATTTTCAGAGAAATCTCTGAATTTTGTCTTTTTTGTGATGAGATACTGACAGGCAAAATTGGACCTGGGCCATCTTTTGACTATGTGACCTTAGGCATTACACTTAATCTGTACAATTTTCATATTCTCTTCCATATAATCAAAGAATTGGCCTAAACATTTCACCTTATCTTTTAGGTGTAAAGTTTGAAGATTTCTATCAAGTAATTTTGTTAATATTTGAATTCTATAGTGAAAAATTCCAGTGATTTAATTTCCTGAATTAAAGAATGATATGAAAAGGGATGCAGAGACTTTAAAATCTGGTACCAAAGAATTTATCACTAACCAGTCATATAATTTCTTTTAAACCACTTCAATTTAATATCTAAGTTCCATCATCTATAATAAAAGTGATTATGAAACACTCCATTTCCCCAGTAGGGTTGTTCTCTGGAAAATATGTAATAACATTCTAAATTATTTAACAATATTACAAGATAAAAACTCTTAGAATTATTACTTAAGTCATCATCACTTAATTGCTAAATTTTACGTCTTGTAGGGTTTCTAAAACAGGTGTTTTTAAACTGAGTACCATGGACTCCAAACTAATTAATGAACAGAATTTAGAGGATTTGCAAACTAAAATTAAAAATAAGACCAGCAACACTGAAAGGAAAAGGGGGGGAGGCAGAGACAAATGTATTTAAAAATAAATAAAGAAAGAAAGAAAGAAAGAAATTAAAAAAAAAAGAAATGAACAGAGACAAGAGGGATGGAGGGAGCAGGGGAGAGGGGAAAAGGAAGGGAATGGGAGGGTCAGGGAATGTGTAGCAAGGTCTCATGGACAAAACCAAAGGGGAAGGATTTTGTCCTCTTTGAGGGAGGGAGGAAGGGAGGGGGCAGGGGAAGGTGGTAGGGAGAAGGCAGAGACAAATGAATTTGAAAAAATAAAGAAAATAGGCTGTTACTAAACTTTAGCATTTTTTTCCTTTATGAACATAAGCAGAAAACTACAGTGGCATTGTAAATATTTAATATTTTGTTATTAATAGAAATTATGGGTATTATAGATATTTTCATACTATATTTAGTATTTGCAGATATCTCAAAATATTTATATTCATTATTACTTAGATTTGCCACTAGACCTTATTTAATATGCTAACATGAAAAAGCACTTACAAGGTGGGGCAAAAGTAGGTTTACAGTTGTTTGTGTGGAAAATAATGCAATAATTAACAAATAACAATTAAAAAATAAACTGTTTCATAGACTCACAACTGTATATCTACTTTTCCCCACCTTGTATATACCACTTTTTTTATATTTTGAAAACTATATTTCAATATAATTGCTTTGCTTTCTATCCTATGAAGTTCCATTTTGTGAATATCAAAATGTTTTTTCCTTAGAATGGGTCCAACAGTTTTAACAGACTTCCAAAGGGAAACGGTCCATAGCAAAAACATTTCTAATTTTGAGGAGAAAAGAGGGGTGGTAACAGCTACACAGTAGCATGTACACACAGCAGCAGAACGTCTGCCTGCATCCAGATCTCCTGAATGTCAGACTAG
This sequence comes from Pteronotus mesoamericanus, assembly GCF_021234165.1. Taxonomy (NCBI): domain Eukaryota; kingdom Metazoa; phylum Chordata; class Mammalia; order Chiroptera; family Mormoopidae; genus Pteronotus; species Pteronotus mesoamericanus. Next base: position 4,214,065 of record NW_026555109.1, read on the forward strand.
TTAGTGCCCTGTCTCCCATGCCATGTCTTCTCACTAAGTCATCATTACAATACCCTTGGCCTTTGAACTTATACCATATTTAGACAGAAAAAAAAATTTCAAACTGACCCAGTATAGTCTTCTAGGAACAGATGTATTTACATTAAATAATGATTTCAGGTATTTGAGTTACATTTCCCCTATTGGAAAAATGTACGTAGGCAAGCTGCTGCTTCAGAACTGTATTCAGAGATACTTGTGTCTTAAGAAACATTAACAGAACTTTGATGGGGAATCAGACTAAAAAAAATCTTTGGGTTTAATGTAAATGGCCACTGAGAGCAATCCAAGGCAGCAAAAATATTTTAAATGTCTAAAGGCCTAGTATTGATATCACTAAAGAATTTATTCATCAAACAGGGGTTTTTTGCTTATCATAAACTATGCCAGATGAAACTATGACTATTTCCACTTATTTATAATGGAAGACAAGTAACCCTTAGAAGTTGTGGTCCCAGATCAGAAACAGGGGCACCACCTGGGAATGCATAATCTCAGCTCCAGCCCCAGAACCCCTGAACCATTAAACATTAAAATTTAAGAAGCATTGTCTAAAAAACAGTGGAACTGGGCAAACAGGAGAGGATATTTTTTAAAAAAATATAAAAAATAGAACTATGCAAAAGCATAGTTTTGAGGAGTTTAAAAAATTATACCTTCACATTTTCAACAACTTTTTTGAAGCAGAATTCATATACCATAAAATTCACCCATTTAGGGTACAGTTCAATGAGTTTTAATAAATTTGTATAATCAACAGAGACAAGAGGGAAGGAGGGAGCGGGGGCAGGGAAAAGGAAGGGAAGGGGAAAGTCAAGGAACATATAGCAAGGACTCATGGACAAAACCAAAGGGGAAGAGCTGAGGGAGGGAAGGAAGGAGGGGGCAAGGGAAAGTGGTGGGGGAGAGGCAGAGACAAATGTATTTGAAAAAATAAATTAAAATAAAATTTAAAAAAATTTGTATAATCATGCCTTCATATAACCACAATTTAGTTTTAGAACACTTCCATCAGCCTCCAAAGTTTCATCATGCCTCTTTGCAATTAATCCTCCCTGGATAAGTATTTATCTGCTTGCAGTGGTTATAATTTTGTAGAAATTTCACATAAATGGGTCACACAATATTCAGGGTTTTGTTGTCTGACTTTTTTCACCTTGCATGATGTTTTCATGGTTCACCTATAGCAATCAGTAACATGTTCCTTTTTATTGTTGAGTAACATTCTCTTATATAGATACACCACATTTTAATTATTTATTTATCAGTTAATGGAAATTTAGGTTGTTTCCAGTTTGGAGCTGACTGTAATACAATGAATATTTGCATTTACATTTTTGTGTCTCCACAATGGTTTTGATATCTATCAATCAGCAATCTAATTTACAAGTAATGTGAAAGTAAAAACAAAACAATAAAAGATCCAAATAACTTATTAGTTTCCTTGACAGTTTGTGCCAATAAAGTGGGTATCTCCTCATATGGAGTGAGAACCATGCTAACAAGTAGAGGAAGGAATGGAGTCATTGTATAACTCTGCAAGAGGGTTAGAGGAAGATTAACTTTGCTACTAGATCTGGATACCAATATTTGGACTGGTGGAAAGGGGAACAAAGTGGGAATCTATATTAAGTAACCATGGCTGTGTGAAAGTCAAATAGTTGGTTAGTATGATGAGGAGGTAAAAAGGTAGACTGAATTTTGAGAAACAAATGGTATATTTGTGAAAGGCAATAGAGGAAAATCACTCAGCATGTAATTTTAAGATCAAAGGTAGGCTTACTAAGATTATCCAAGTCTTAGTCTTTAAAGAATGCTCATTAACTGAACAATATAGCATTTCCAGAGGGCTAATTACAGAGAACCCCCTTCAGCTCATAAATTCTCATTTGAAAATCTTTCATGAAGCTGCACCTACTAAGGATGTGACTCAGGTGCTTGAGGCTGGCCTTAACCTTATATTTTAAGCAGCACTAGAGACAAGAGTGGAACAGATTTCAGACTTTGGCAAAAGAAGATACATGAAGCCAAAGTAAGAGACATCACATTGTTAATCTCCTCCCTTCATTGATTTGAAAGGGTTGTGTTTGTCTGCTAGCTAGTTTACTCAAGACATTAACCAGTTGCTGCTGGAGGAAGAGATGACACAGCCATTGTTTCCAATAAGGAACTAGATGTAAGATGTGGGATGAAAAGTGTCCACATGTATATGTGTGCAAAAACCAAGGATGACTTGGGAAAGAACTAAGGAGTAGATAGCTGACAGGTGGGTGGTGAGTTATTAGCAAGAAAGGGGATACCATCTCTTAGCTATGGACAACAACAATTTTTTTTCAAATTTAACACAGACAAATTCAAACACTGATTATTCTGGCATTAATGTGAAAGTTAGAAAAAAGTTAGTTTGCCTGAAATCTAAAAAAGATTCAAAGTTTAAACATTGTATTTAACATTTCCCTCTTTGACTTCTGGAATATCTTGTTCTCTCTCTCCTACATAATGTGGTGAGAAATAGGTATTAAAAAGTCACCTAAAAGTGAAATAATATAATGGACTAACACATAACAATATCAATTTATTCCCTAGAATATAATTACCTGGGTCACCACCTTGATCAAAGTTATTTATTAAAATGAAATTATATAAAAATCCCTGCAGCTATAGATATCTAAAAACAATCACAGAGCATAAGCAGTATTTTAGTTGGAGTAGAAAAAATTCAGTTTATCTCCGTGTGATTTTTGCATATTTTAAATAAAGAGAAATATGCTGTTTTTGTATTTCATTAACTTCCTTATGCCTTCATGGATAAGTATTATTCTATTATATATATATGCATATATATATATGTATGTCTGATTACAAAACTTTAGGTTGAAACAGAGAAATCCAACTTATAATTTATAATGTTTACTTTTATCATAAAATAAAACTCATGCATACATATTCATAATAAGAAATATATTTTAAAATCATACTTATTCCTATAAGATAAAGACAAACACTGCTAACAAGGGGAAAATATCTCTATTGTAATGTTAAACATAATTGTTCCTTTGCTAAATTCAATTTCTTTATCAATTTTTACTAAATGGACAGGTTTTTAAAACTATGTAAAATCAATTTACCTTCTTTAAAACAAAACATGTTTAAGACTACATCTCAATTGCCTCTTACCCTCATCTTTAAAGAATTCTATAAGACAAACCAGGCATTCTTTTTTAGATTGTTCTGAGGACTTGAAAGGGTAATTTCCAAAAATTTCCATGAGCTCACCTATGGTTATAATCTTCTCTAAAAATCATAGGGCCTGATTTGCAATGATATTGTGGAATACTTTCAATATTCAAACCACATTCATTTCATTTAACATTCTAAATTCTTTCCCTCCTCTTTACCCTACCCTGTTTTTCCTGGTTCTTTCCTTTAATAAATGGATATGAAGTTACTCTTTTAAATAATTAATTAATTAACAAAAAGCTTTGAAGTATATGAAACATAAAGTAATGAAGTAAAACAATAAATTAACCTTAAATACAAAATATTCTCTAAAATGTAAACCCCCGTTACTTATTTGGGACTTCTATGCACATTTAAAATAGAGTGTTTTTACTCCATTGTATGCTCTTGCCTCCTTTGTCAAATATTAATTGACCATAGAGGTGTGAGTTTATTTCTGTGATCACTATTCTGTCCCATTGATCTATATGCTTGTTTTTATGCCAGTACCAAGGTGTGCTGATTGCAATGGTAGTATAGTTTGATATCAGCTGTTGTGATTCCTCCAATTTTGTTCTTCTTCCTCAAGATTACAAAAGCCATTGGTCCATAAAAAATTTTGGAATATTTGTTCTAAATCAGTGAAATATGCCATTAGTATTTTAAAACTTCCTTAGATGGTAATTCCTCGACCAAACCCAAACTCAGAATCTTTAATAACGAAATCATTCCCAAACACACGATTCACTTTGTCAGTTTTGGCTCTTCCAAAGAATTTAAGCTTGGATACCTGACAAAACAAGTTCCTCCCTTTGCTATACAGGATATTTTGGACAATACATTCCATCCTAACTTCTGTTAATCCCTCAGCTTTCTTAAAATGGCAAAAGGCCATTGAAAAAAGATTACACACACACACACACACACACACACACACACACACACACACACACACACACACTACAGTCAACTCAAGCAAAAACTAAACTAATAGGAAACCCCTGTTATGATGTAACAATGCAACATTAATTTAAAATCCTCCTGGCTTCTTTTGGGATTTATAATTATACTGTTAAGTGTTTCAATGCTTTAGAGAGTTCTATGAATACTTATTAATAGGTTTCTTAGGCAGAATTGCAATCCATCAATAGTAGTTCCCAATAAATTCTATTTCAAACCCTTTCAGAATAGTTTAAAATCTTTCAGAGAGTAACACAACTTAATGAATTCAAGATAAATAAAAATCTATTTTACCAAAGAAAGCACAACCTAAAACTTTTTTTTTACTTGTTTAGGTATTTATTGTATATATTGTTTGGGAGGGCTAACCCTTTGCCTTCCAAAGACACCTTCGCAGCAGTTAATTGAACATGTTAATCATCTATTTATCAACACAGCACAAGCACCAGAAAAACCAATGCTAGCCTTGCAAACAAAATACCAAAATTAGGGATAAAATGCCCACTTCACAAATGTCTTACAAATGGCTTCCTTGTACATAGTTTAATACAACTCTTTTTTTTCTCCAATTTTATTTTATTTTTTCAAACACATTTGTCTCCATCCACCGCCCCACCCTCCCTTGTCCCCTCCCTTCTTCCCTCCCTCAGCTCCTCCCCCTTGGTTCTGTCCACGAGTCCTTGCTATATGTTCCTTGACTTTCCCCTTCCCTTCCTTTTCCCCACCCCTCCTCCCTCCTTCCCTCTTGTCTCTGTTCATTTCTTTTCCTTTCAGTGTTGCTGGTCTTATTTTCTTTGTATTGTTGCTGGTCTTATTCATCTTTGTATTGTTGGTTAGGTTCCACTTATAGGTGAGATCATATGGTATTTGTCTTTCGCCCCCTGGCTTATTTCGCTTAGCATAATGCTCTCCAGTTCCATCCATGCTGTTGCAAAGTTTAGTAGTTCTTTTTTTTCTTTCTGCTGTGTAGTATTCCATTGTGTATATGTACCATAACTTTTTGATCCAATCATCTACTGATGGGCATTTAGGTTGCTTCCAACACTTGGCTATTATAAATTGTGCTGCTATGAACATTGGGGTGCATAGGTTCTTTTGTATTGGTGTTTTGGTATTCTTAACAACCTAAAACTTTTAAATATCATGATCTCTACATAAAGCTAAGCCTACCTGATTTGTTTTTATTAACAATTTTCGGTCTACTTATTGTTCTCAACGTTTGCTTCTCTAGACATTATACATCTGTTACTCCACATCAAAAATAATTTCTTTATCCATTTCTTCAGTTCCTTTTCCATGAGGCTTACCCCCACTTCCAGGTGGTTTTGAGCAATTAACTTTTTTTAAAAAATAGCAAAAAGTGATGACCAGTTGTTGAGCACTTAAGCCAAGTGCTTTGGATACACTTATTCCTCATAATATAAAGCCTATAAAATAATGAATATATATTACAAATAGAAGAAACCAAAGCTCAGAGTGTTTAGGAGCTTATCTAGTACCACAGAGTTCTTACATTAAATGAGGTGTTCTCTTAATTGATGACAAATTAAATTGTTTAGCGAGAAAAGTAACAAGAAGAGGGGAAACTGATAGAGAAACAATCAAAATCCTTCCTTTATTTATTTTTCTTATGAAAAATAAAATAGATTCAACTGAAAGACCAGAAGGGTGGCATGTATTATTCCAGAGACCTATTACAATAGTCATTTGTAGAAATGAAAGGGCTTGCATCAAAATTAGGTCCAATGACTCAGGGTAAAGGGGAGAAAAATCCATATTTTAGGAAAGAAATAACTATCTTCTTATTATTAGAGTCAACATATCAATAACTTAAAAGTTTACCTACATTGCTGATAAATAGGAAAGGAATAATGTGGTATAATTTTGATACTTAAAATAAGAAAGTGAAATTGACTCTTTCAAGTAATAATTGCATTGCTTGGCATATGTTGGAAAAGTTGATTTTCTGGGAAAGCCTTTAACTGCTTCTGTGATTGCAGCAATAAATACGTTTTGTTTGCTTAAAGGTGAACCATTGCCTAACAGACTGACTTGATTTCCTAAGCCTCCAGTCCTCAACAAGATAGGGAGTTGAGTGTGCAAGAGCCAGGCTTCTGGGAGCACAGGCAGCAGGGGAGAAATGGGCTGGAAAAATGAAAATTGAAAAGTAGAAAGTGAAATTGATTCTTTCAAGTAATAACTGCATCGCCAATTATATGCATAATTTTAATTTTGGAGGGAAAATGGAGACAACTGTACTTGAACAACAATAAAAATATGACTATGTTTTGTGATAAGAAAAAAGAATGATGCAGGAATCTCCATTTTTCCAGTATTGTTGCCCATTCATTCCCAAACTATCATAATAATGGACTTTTAGAATTTTTTTGAGGATACATGATAGATCAACTACAGGTCTTATAATAAGAAAGAAAACATGCTTTTATACCTTTCATTTTGGGATTTTAAATTCACAAATTTTTATATACATCAAAGTCTCCTGTTGGGGCAGTTCCCCATAGACATATGTACAGGGTACGAAAAAGGAGAACACTTGACCCTCACCTCTGCACTCATCATTTTATTGTCTTCATCCAGCATCTAGAAGCTTTTGGCAAATCAACTTTCCCTAGCTATTTCTTGTCTGACATCAGGTGAAAGATTTAAGATGAGAATTAATTGTACCACTATAAAGCTACCAAGGGACAAGAGAGAGGCTCATTGGCCCCAAACTATATAAAATGCCAGAGAAACAACAGCAGCAATATATTGATAAACAGATATTTTTGATACTTTGACAAAATACATTATGGCATTAAAAGGTATGTGTTCCATAATGTGATTGTATAAGAAAAAAAAACGAGAAAACAGTACCACTTATCAGAAGATACACTATTTAAAGCAACAAGTTTTATGTATAGCACCAATGGTAAAGAAGTAAGTCTTATGCAATTTTAATATCTGTGCTAACTTTTTAATTAAATGAGGAAAATACTAAATAAAGTGAATATTGACTAATAAAGTTAAAATTGTGAAATCACACCAAAATTAACATATCCAAGGGGAAAATTAAGGCTTCATCTTGTTTGTGCTTCTGAGCTGAATTATTACAACAGAATTAAAATTAACATTTAATAAGTTAAATTTGAATTATTAAAAACCACACTGGGCATCCCATTCCAAAAATGTATCAAAATATAGTCATGTCACATTTTTGCATGTAACTGGAGAAAGAATGTATAGCAATACATAGTGATTGGGAAAAAGAGCATTGAAAGTGTTTTTTAGTCATGTTTAGAACCAATTTTTCTAGTCTATTGAAGTACAAAATTAATATTAAATATTGCTTTTAATATTGAAGCATTCAAATATTAAGTTTACATGTATAGCTGAATTATATATACTCATAAATGCATACACGCATATAAGCAAAACATAGACACACATGGACACACAGATACACACACAGATACACACATACATATAAACATATGTGCATGCACACATACCCACACACACCAGATCAAAATATAAAGCATTTTTAACTCCTCAGTAGACTCACTGTGCTTCCTCCTAATCAATACTGTCTCCTCAAAAGTATTCAACATTTTCACCTGGATCTTCTGAGACCAGATTTGCCTGTTTTTCATTTTCATGGAATTTGAACCAGTCAGCATGTACCCTTTAGGTTCTGGATTTCTTTGTTCCTTATTATTTCAGTGATATATGTCCATATTCTAGTTGGGTTTCATTGTGTGGTATTCTATAATATGAAAATATTATAACTTATTTATTGTATTATTCATGGGCATTTAGGTTGTTCTAGTTTGAAACTACTATTAATAATGCTTCTATTAACATATTTATGCATGTCTTTTTAGTAGAAATATACACTCATTTCTTTAGGATATGTATCCAGGAATGAAATTACTATTTTTAAGATATATGTATGTTTAAATTAGTAGACCTTGTCAAAAAGGTTTTCTAAATGGTTGTACCAAATGGCATACCAGTAGAAATATATACAAGTGTTTCCTTTTTTAGTTTTTCTTTTGTTTTCCCTTCTGTTTTACATCATTGCCAACACTAGATATTCTCAATGATTTTCATTTTAGACATTCTGGTCAGGGTCTGGGGGCATCACTTTATTATTTTAATATATATTGCTCAGATCATGAATGATGCTGAGAAACTTTTCATAAGCTCAATTACTATTTGGATATCCTCCCTTGTGAAAGTCTAGTTCACTTTATTTGCCCATTTTTAAGGAACCTGTCAGTCATTTTCTCATAGATTCATATGAATTCTTTATATATTCTGCACATGATTTTTATGAGATATAAGTATTGCAGTTGTCTTCTGGTCTGTACCTTGCTCCTCATTCTCAATAATGCTGTCATATGATAATTGTAAGTTCTTGGTTTTAAGAAAGTTCATCAAAGAAGGAATTAAAAAGTTTCTGGAAACAAATGAAAATGAACACACAACAGGCCAAAATCTTTGAGACACAGCAAGGTTCAACAAATCCAGGAGCTGATTCTTTGAGAAGATAAACAAAATTGACAAGCCTTTAAGCAGACTCATCAAGAAAAAAAGGGACAGGACCCAAATAAATAATATCAGAAATGAAAGAGGAGAAATAACAACTGATACCACAGAAATATAAAGAATCCTAAGAAATTACTATTGACAAATTACATACCAAGAAGCTGGAAAATATTGATGAAATGGACAAATTCCTAGAAAAATGTAACCTTCCAACACTGAATGAAGAAGAAGCAGAAAGCCTGAACAAACTGATGACAGCTGGTGAAATTGAAGCAGTAATCTAAAAACTCCCAGTACAGAAGAGCCCTGGACTGGATGGTTTCACAGGAGAATTTTACAAAATATTTAAGGAAGAGCTAACCCCTGTCCTTCTCAAAATATTCCAAAAAGTCCAAGAAGAGAGAAGACTCTGAAAATCTTTTTATGAGGCCAGCATCACCTTAATCCTAAAACCAGATAAAGCCACAAAAAAGAAGGAAAACTACAGGCCAATATCACTGATGAATATAGATGCTAAAATCCTCAACAAAATATTGGCAAACCACATCCAGCAATTCATTAAAAGATCATCCACCATGATCAAGTGGGATTCATCCCAGGGAATCAAGGATGGTTCAATATTCACAAATCAATAAATGTAATACATCACATAAACAAAAGGAAAGACAAAAATCACATGATCATATCAATAGATGTGGAAAAAGCATTTGATAAAGTACAGCACCCATTTATGATAAAAACACTCAGAATAGTGGAAATAAAGGGGGCATAGCTCAGCATAATAAAGGCCATATATGAAAAACCTACAGCCAATATCATACTCAATAGGCAAAATCTAAAAGCTTTCTCACCAAGATCAGGAACAAGACAAGGTTGTCCGCTTTCACCATTTCTACTCAACATAGTATTGGAAGTCTTAGCCACAGCAATCAGACAAGAGAAAGAAAAAAAGCCATCTAAATTGCAAAAGAGGAATAAACTATCAATGTTTGCAGATGACATTATAGTGTACAAAGAAATCCCCATAGACTCCACCAGAAAACTACTCCACCTAGTAAGTGAATTTGACCAAACAGCGGGATACAAAGTCAATATTAAGAAATCAAAGGCATTTTTGTATACCAACAATGAAATATCAGAATCAGAAATCAGGGGGAAAAATCTAATTTGCTATAGCAACAAGCAAAATAAAGTACCTAAGAATAAACTTAACCAAGGAGGTAAAAGACCTGTACTCAGAAAACTACACAACACTGAAGAAAGAAATAAAAGAAGACACGAATAAACGGAGGTATATACCATATTCATAGATTGGAAAAATCAACATCATCAAAATGTCCATACTACCCAAAGCAATTTATAGATTCAATGCAACTCTTAAAATACCAAAGACATATTTTGTCATTGGTACAAACATTAAAAATTTTAAATAGAACCATAAATGACCCTGAATATCTGCAGCAATTTTGAGAAAGAAGAACAAAGTAGCAGGGAATCATAATATCAGACATCAAGATACATTACAAGGCCACTGTAATCAGTCTGGTACTGGCATAAGAACAGACACATAGATCAATGGAACAAAATAGAGAGCCCAGAAATAAACCCATCTCTCTATGGTCAATTAATATTTGACAAAGGGGTCAGAAGCATAAAATGGAGTAAAAATAGTCTCTTCAACAAATGGTGTTGGGTGAGCTGGACAGTTACATGCCAAAAAATTGAAATGTGACCACCAACTTACACCATACAAAAAAAAAAAACAAACTCAAAATGTATAAAAGACTTAAATATAAGGCAAAACACCATAAAAGTCCATGAGGCAGGAAACTCTCAGATATCCCACGCAGCAATATTTTCACTGATATGTCCCCTAAAGCAAGGGATATAAAGGGAAAAATAAACAAGTGGTACCTCATCAAAATAAGAAGCTTCTGCATGGCTAAAGAAACTTAAACTAAAGAAAGTTAAGTGAATTAATCAACTCAAACTTCCCATATCCCATACACAAGGCTGTCACAAATTTTCAAGGAAAGTATAATATGCGGAACAGAAAGAACACAGAATCATCTTATATTAGTTTAAAACTAAAAAAAATAGCCCTGGCTGGAGTGGTTCAGTGGATTGAGAGCTGGACTGTGAACCAAAGGGTAGCTGGTTGATTCCTAATCAGGGCACAGGCCTGAGTTGCAGGCCAGGTCCCAAGTACAGTGCCCACAGGAGGCAACCATACATTGATGTTTCTCTCCCTCTCTTTCTCCCTCTCTTCCCCTCTATCTAAAAATAAATAAATAATATCTTAAAACATAAAAATAAATAGGAATATCACATTCATTCGTGTAGTAAAATCTATTAATTGGTAGTTTTAACTCAAATGATGTACATAAATTAATGACCAATACATAAGCCTATAACTAATATAGTTATAGGTATAACTAATAATTTTTAATTATGTTTAACTTAGTCTACATTTAAAAGTATGAAAGTTTTAGGTAACTGAATCCTTCAAATATGAGATTTTAACTGGTTAATATTAAGTAATACTAAATTTTCTGAGATGTATCCCTTCATAAGAACTTAGTTTATGACACAACTAAACGTTTCTGTGTTTATAGCAATAACTCCTAGTTAAAGAGGTCTCAGATATAAGGGTAACCTAAATTGTGCACATTTATTACAACAGTAAAGCCTGCTTATAAGAAATCAAATATTTACATGGCAATTTATATTCTTAATAAAGCAATGCTTTATATTCTTAGCAATTTACATTTTCAGTGGTTTAAGGAGACAATCATTTTTATTTTTTGTCAATATATAATAATACATGAGTTCCTAAGTTTCGAATATTAGCTTTTAGAGACTGGATGTATAGAGTATATGTCATCTTTTAAAAATAAGTTTTGTATATCACTATAAAATGTCCTTTTTATTTAAAATGCACATAGCTTGGTATTGATGACAAACCAGTTACCACTGTAATACAAATATTAACATATATTCAACCTTAATTAAGGATGATAACATGTTATAGCAACCTCCAGTTGTTCCAGTAATTTGGTATTCCAAATTAAGTATGATTTTATGTGTGTGTGTACATATCTAAATGCATATCTCAAATACAGTGTAGAATTCTTATTAATAGCCACTTCAGACTTGTTTCCTACAAACTCTCTTATAACTGTTTTTTTAATCTCCAGAAAGAGTAAATCTCTTCATAAGAGATATATGAAAACTACCTGTGAAGGTATAAACTAAAATGTATTATTCAAATTATTTTTTAATTTTATTTTAATTTTTCAAATACATTGTCTCTGCCTCCCCGCCACCACTGTCCCTTGCCCCCTCCCTCCTTCCCTCCCTCAGCTCTTCCCCTTTGGTTTTGTCCATGAGTCCTTGCTATATGTTCCTTGACTTTCCCTTTCCCTTCCTTCACCCACCCTTCCCTCTTGTCTCTGTTGAATTCTTTTCCTTTCAGTGTTGCTGGTTCTATTTTCCTTGCATCTTTGTATGGTTGGTTTGGTTACACTTATAGGTGAGATCATATGGTATTTGTCTTTTGCCCTCTGGCTTATTTCATTTAGCATAACGCTCTCCAGTTCCATCCATGCTGTCGCGAAGTTTAGTAGTTCTTTTTTCCTTTCTGCTGCGTAGTACTCCATTGAGTATATGTACCATAATTTTTTGATCCAATCATCTACTAATGGGCATTTAGGTTGCTTCCAACACTTGGCTATTGTCAATTGTGCTGCTATGAACATTGGGGTGCATAAGTTCTTTTGAATTGGCGTTTTGGTGTTCTTAAGGTATCGTCCCAGCAGGGGAATCACTGGATCAAAAGGCAGTTCCATTTTCAGCTTTTTGAGGAAATTCCACACTGCTTTCCACAGTCGCTGCACCAGTCTGCATTCCCACCAACACTGTACTAGGGTTCCCTTTTCTCCACAGCCTCGCCAGAACCTGCTGTTTGTTGATCTGTTTATGATGGCCATTCTGACCACTGTGAGGCGGTACCTCATGGTGGTTTTGATCTGCATTTCTCTGATGGCTAGTGATGCTGAGCATCCTTTCAAATATCTCTGAGACCTCTGTATCTCCTCCTTGGAAAAGTGTCTGCCTAGGTCCTTTGCCCATTTTTTGATTGGATCATTTGTCTTCTTGGAGTGGAGTCGAGCGAGTTCTTTATATATCTTGGAGATCAAACCTCTATCTGATGTGTCATTAGCGAATATATTTTCCCATATGGTTGGCTCCCTTTTCATTTTGCTGATGTTTTCTTTAGCCGTGCAGAAGCTTCTTCTTTTGATGAGGTCCCACTTGTTTATTCTTTCCTTTATGTCCCTACCTTTAGGAAACATATCAGTGAAAGAATTTCTGCATGGGATATCTGAGAGTTTCCTGCCAGTGTTCTCCTCTAGGACTTTGATGGTGTTGCGACTTATATTTATTTATTTATTTATCTATTATTTTTTTAAATTTTATTTTAATTTATTTTTCAAACACACTTATCTCTGCCTACCCCCCACCACTTTCCCTTGCCTTCTCCCTCCTTCCCTCCCTCAGCTCTTCCCCTTTGTCTTTTATCCATCTTGAGTTTATTTTTGTGTATGGTGTCAGCTGATGATCCAATTTCAATTTTTTACATGTACCTGTCCAGCTCTCCCAACACCATTTGTTGAAGAGGCTATTATTGCTCCATTTTATGCTTCTGACCCCTTTGTCAAATATTAGATGTCCATAGAGACCTGGGCTGATTTCTGGGCTTTCTATTCTGTTCCACTGGTCTATGGGTCTGTTCTTGTGCCAGTACCAGATTGTTTTGAGTATAGTGGCTTTACAGTAGAGTTTGATGTCCGGTATTGTGATCTCTCCTACTTTGTGTTTCTTTCTAAAAATTGCTGAGGCTATTCGGGGTCATTTATGGTTCCATATAAATTTTTGAAATGTCTGTTCTATTTCTGTGAAATATGTCATTGGTATCTTAATAGGGATTGCGTTGAATCTATAAATTGCTTTAGGTAGCAGGGACATTTTGATTATATTAATTCTTCCAATCCATGAGCACGGTATATGCTTCCATTTATTTGTGTCTTCCTTAATTTCTTTTTTCAATGTTGTATAGTTTTCTGCATACAGGTCTTTTACGTCTTTGGTTAAATTGATGCCTAGGTACTTTATTTTTCTTGTTGCTATATCGAATGGTATTTTTTTTCTGATTTCTTCTTCTATTGCATTGCTGGTGTACAAAAATGCCTTTGATTTCTGAATGTTGACTTTGTATCCTGCTGTTTTGCCAAATTCACTTATTAGGTTAAGGAGTTTTTTGGTAGAGTCTACAGGGTTCTCTATGTACACTATCATGTCATCTGCAAACAATGATAGCTTTACTTCCTCTTTACCTATTTGGATGCCTTTTATGTCTTTGTCTTGTCTGACCACTGTGGCTAGGACTTCCAATACGATGTTGATAAAAAGTGGTGAGAGCAGACATCTTTGTCGTGTTCCTGATCTTAGTGGGAAAGCTTTGAGTTTTTGCCCGTTGAGTATGATATTGGCTGTAGGTTTTTCATATATGGCCTTTATTAGGTTGAGGAATGCCCCATTTATTCCCATTTTGCTGAGTGTTTTGATCATAAATGGGTGCTGTACCTTATCGAATGTTTTTTCTGCATCTATCGAGATGATCATCTGATTTTTGTCTTTTCTTTTATTTACTTGATGTATCACGTTTACTGATTTGCGCATATTGAACCATCCTTGCATGCCTGGGATGAATCCCACTTGATCGTGGTGGATAATCTTTTGAATGTATTGCTGGATGCGGTTTGCCAATATTTTGTTGAGGATTTTAGCATCTATGTTCATCAGCGAAATTGGCCTGTAGTTTTCTTTCTTTGTAGGGTCTTTATCTGGTTTTGGGATCAGGGTGATGCTGGCCTCATAGGAAGAGTCTGGGAGTCTTCCCTCCTCTTGGATTTTTTGGAATAGTCTGAGAAGGACAGGGGTTAGCTCTTCCTGAAATGTTTTGTAAATTTCTCCTGTGAAACCACCTGGCCCTGGGCTTTTGTGTGCCCGGAGTTTCTTAATTACTGCTTCAATTTCCCCAAATTTATCGATCTGTTCAAACTTTCTGTTTCTTCCTAATTCAGTGTTAGAAGATTATACTTTTCTAAATATTTGTCCATTTCATCAAAGTTTTCAAATTTCTTGGCATATAATTGTTCATAGTAGTTTCTGATGATCCTTTGTATTTCTGTGGTATCAGTTGTTATTTCTCCTCTTTCATTTCTTATATTATTAATTCAAATTATTTTTGTGTAGTTTATTAATAAAGAAATGTTGGACAATAAAAAGAAGATATTTTAACAGGGTTTTTATTATTCAGATTGTTTATGAGTTTAAAATCATTTATGGTAACCATAATTATAAAATCAATAATTACTGCTCACTTAGTTAAGGTAAAACCAAAGTACAATGTTTCACTTTAGCTGCACTGATTGAATCAAGGCCATATAGATCTCTATTATTATAAGATACCCTTGCCTACTTAGAAACATTAACCTGGGTAATTTTAGGTGAATTTAAGCAAATCACCTGGAAATTTTGATAATTACTAAAAAAATAGAGCATTGTGCTGTACTAACTATAGAATGCCAGGATACTGTTTATAGTGTCATATCTGAATTATTGTGAAATCTACTCCTTTATTCTCCCATCCCAAGTATATCTCATTCAAATAATCATACATTACAAAAAACAAATACTATATATACACATATTTTATATTGTATATATACAGCATATATATACTAAATGTAGTATATATATTATCTATATCATGTATACTATATACACACATACAAACATACATATGTGTATATTCTCTCTCTCTATATATGAATATTTTGAAAGGGATAAAGGTCATGATGAGGTGATTTTCAATTGCTTTAATAGAGTAGTTTCTCTGCCTGCTACAAGTCAATCTGCAAACCTCATTGTTCCCAAAATTCCAATAGTTTTGCTTCTACAAGGCTGATTCAAGCTCAGCACAGTAAATTATTTCCTTGAGAATTGCTTGGAAACTGCTCATTGAGAATGAAATATCTTCAATGGATCCTCCAAGTCATTCACAATTAGCGTACTCATTCCTGGTAGTTTTTCCTGCCACTATACACTACTTATTAACTGCTGAACAATTCCTTAAGCTATTTCAAAGACTCTAACAATAAAATAGGATTTTTTTGTCAAGGGGTAAGAGATAGTATACCTTGAAATAACAGTTTCTGAGTTCATATGGCAATCAGTGTTATCATGAAGTTTCCACACGGAGAGCTCAAAAGCTATCTGGAATCTTAGGATGCAGTACGGTGTATTGAGTTCTATACAACCACAGGGCCAACAGTGATTTTTAGATTAGATCCATAATAATCATGCTATGCCAAATGGATATGTTTAATCCATGGACTAATTCAATTCTTTACATGTTCTAATTTTATTTCAATTATGTTTGCTGGGTTGAGATAAAAATATCTCTGACTTTAAAACAGAAGTAATGCGTTTTAAAGAAATATCTACTGATTTGCTCCTGTTGCATTTATTTTTATACACAAACTCAGCATGAGAAAACCAAAAATGAAGCCCCACCCTAGTTCTCTCATGCTTTTCTTGTTTTCTTTTTAGAAACTCATTACCAGTGTCACACTAAGCTGTATTAACTCCTGATGGCAAACTAAGTCAAGGTTATTTAAACTCATTTGTGGTCTCTGATCCAATCTGCAAAGCTGTGTTCCTGATGCTTCCAAATTCAAACCTTTGTTTTTTATCGCTGATCTGAGACACATCTAAATGTGGGTGAGTATCAACATCCAGGTTAAAAAAAGCAGAATTAAGAAATAATGTTATTCCCACCCAAAAATCTTTAGAGAAAGCATTAATAAAGTTGAAAAAAGAACCAGCCAGCTTGCTGCCAGCCTGTTTATTATACATCCTTGTGGGAAAGGCACCTTTAAAATGTACATTTCAGGGAGCAGGGAGATATCAACTTTGATGAAATCTGTGTGAAAGTAGTTCTATTCCATATCATAAGCTGTTATCACAGGGTTCTCCTGTGTTTAAATTATAAGGAAATGCTCATTGCAGTAAGGAGAGAGAGAGAGAGAAAGAGAGAGAGTAAAAATTACATAACTGCAAACAATGAAAGCCTGAAAAGAGCTTTAATAGTGGTTTAAAAAGTGGTGAGTTATATTTCTTGAACCAGTTAAGAGTACATTAGCCAGTCAGCATTACCAAACACTCTTCAAAGTGTTTTGTTCTGGAGGTATTGGGAATGAATAAGAGTCTACCCTACTTAAAATCCACTTCCAGCATCATAAAGAAAATACATATTCTTTAGGAAAACTGAAGACACAAGGTTGAAGTAAACACTAGAGTTTGGGGGTTTGGAAGAATTTCAGAAATAACTGTTTTGGCTTAATAATCTCATCACAAAATGACCCTCTAAATGATAGGATTCCAAAAGCTTAATATTTTGTTAACTTCCACCATGATGCAAATTTTTAAGATGTTATCCTATTCAATTCTCATAACATATATGAGGTGGAACCTTTATCTTCATTGTGCAGGCACTTTTAGACTCAAAATAATTAAGAGATGCTTCCATGATCTTTAAGCTAGTAAGTACAAATAATACTATGCCTTAAAATCAAATGAAGTTTATGGATTTCGAAGCCTTTTTCTTTTTCATTGTAGCATAAGGCACTGAATGAAAAAAACATGTGGTCTTTTTTTCTATTTCTTACTCTGTCGGGGATCTTGGGCAAACTATTGAATCTCCTTGAGCATTATTTCCCTTACATGTAAAGTTTACATAATAAGGACCATTCCTCATTACTGCAGAGTTGTCATGTCTGAAATTTTTTTTTTTAAAAAAGGCTATAGTTAAAACCTGAGAAAGCAAAAATTAGCTATATAGAAGTCTCACCATTTAATTTTTCTTCCACATAATTATCATTATTCTAATCATTTTTGAAGAGGCTCTTGAGGTTATCTAGGAATTGGGGAGGAGCCAGCACCAAAAGAGAAGCTGCTCTTCTCTGAAGAGCAGAAGAGGGAGAGAAGCAGAGATTTTATGTCAGCAATACCAACTAGAGGTAGACACCCCATCAACTGTCATGGACCTTGGGGAATGCAGGTCCCTAGGTGGTAAAAATTTTAAAGCTGCAGAAAGTGATTCCAACATGAGACAAGGAGGCCTAAATTCAGAAGGTGGATTCAGTTTCTGGTTTTAGATGGCTTCAAAGACAAATTAATATGAGGTTAAAACATCTCTAGAAGCAGATCACCTAGTTTGAATCCTTCTTGGACCACTTAGCTGCTTCTTTAGGCAAGTCACTTATACTTTCTGTGACTCATTTTCCTAATTTACAAAATCTGGGCAAAACTTGTCATCTTTATTACTCTGTAATTATCACTGTGACATAGACTTGGAGATTTGATAAAGTACAAGTTTATCTTGCAGTTTTTCAGTTTAGAAGTCTGATAAGGGCCTCAATGACTAAAATCAAGGTGTTGTTAGGGTGGTTTCACTTTTGGAGACTCTAGGGGAGTCTTATTGTCTTTTCCAGCCTGCAGAGGCTACCTGCACTGTGGGTTTGTGGCCCCTTTCTCCATCTTCAAAGCCAATGACAGTCGAGTCCTTATCACAATGCATAACTCTGATCTCCTCTTCTGCCTATCTTTTCCACCTTTAATGAGTCTTGTACTTATTTCACCTAGATAATCTAAAATAATCTCATCTCAGGGTCCTTAATCACATATTCTAAGTCTCTTTTGCCATGTAAGGTAACATGGTCAGAGATCTTGCAAGTTAGAATGTGGACATATCAGGGTCAGGCAATATTCTGACTACCTCATCATCTCATATGGTTTTGTGAGAATTGAATGAGATGATGTATGCCAGGCATTTAGAAGAGAGCTAGATATATAATAAGTGCTATAAATATTAGTTATTATTGAATTTTTACCAGAGAGAGATATAAGATATTCATTCCATTTAACTACATATTCTATAGGATACTTTGTGAATATTTCCTATTGAAAAAGCCCAGAATCGTTAAAGGGAGGACCTGGATTCAGGAATACTGCCATGTACGCACAGGGAGATTCTGTAGGTTCAAGCCCAACCTGGCATCCTAGGTCACTGAAAAATGAATTTCCCAGGACATATAAAGTGGCTTTTGAATCCTAAGGTTTTTTTGTTTTGTTTTTTTGTTTTTTTTTTTGGTTTTTTTGGATTGGGGAGTTCATTCATTCATTTACTTATTTAATAAGCATGTTTTTATTTACTGTGTTGATATATTTGTCCCAATTCACCTGTTAACGGCTACAAAGTTAGATCAATCTCTGGATTTGAAGAAAGATAACTATTAACACACTCTGCTGCTAACCTTGAATAGGCCAGTTGGTCTGCGCTGCAGTTAAATCTGTGGGATTATGGAGAAATGGGTAGCAATCCAGTGCTGTTGGAGAAGGCTTAGTAAATATTGTCCAATGCTGGGCATGGCAGTGTTTGGGCAATACAGTAAACAGTATAATGGCTATCACAGAATCACAGATATGAGGTCCTACCCTCTGAAATTTGTATATATCACTTTATAATGAGAAAAGAGACTTTGCAAATATTAAGTTAAGGATCTTGACATGAGGATATTATCCTGTATCACCTGGGTAAGATCTGTGTTCCAGCATATATCTTCTATAGAAGACAGGCAAAGGGAGACATGGTACACACAGAAGAGGGAGCAATGTAAGCAAGGAGGCAAAAATTGAACTGATAGAACCACAGGGATGTGGGCAACCACAAGAAATCAGAGGAGGCAAGGAAAAACAAATTATTCTCTGAATCCTCCAAAAGAAGCATGGCCCTGTGAATACCTTGATCTTGACTAATTGTAACTTATATGGCACTTCTGGCCTCCAAAACTGTGAGAGAATAAATGTCTGTTGTTTTAAGACCACAAGTTTGTGGTAATTTGTTACAGCAGCCAAAAGAAACTAATATAGGCAGTACTGATCATATAGAGACTTTAGAAGTTCACAGGGAAGGAAAGTCACTAAATCTAGCAATAGAAGTGTTGAGTTAGTAATTTCTCAAGAAATTTTTCAGACCCGCTAGACTTTGTAGAGTAAGAGAAAAAACAAAAAAAAAGCAGGATGAGCTACAGAATGCTTGCCATTTGTTTTTAACAAGAAAAACTGAAAGAAGAGCAGAGTAGAATAGAACCAAGTAGACTTAGGTGGCAGCTGAGACTGAAATTGTACCACTCTCCCCTACTATTGTGTACCCTGGAAATGGGACTACTTCTCGGTGATAATGACATTATGGAGAGAAAAATTTCATGCACCTTTTATTATTTCTTTTCTTTTATTTTTCTATCATGTTTATTCTATTACAGTTGTCTCAATTTTTAGCCCTTTACCCCCCATACCCATCCCACCCCGACCCCCTACTCCCACAGTCAATTCCCACTCTGTTGTCTATGTCCATGGGTCATTCATACATGTTCTTTGTCTAGTTCCTTCCCCTTCTTTCCACCATTGTCCTCCTTCCCCATCCCCTCTGGTCACTTTCAGTCTGCTCTATGTCTCCATGCCCATGGTTTATTTTGTTTGTTAGTTTATTTTGTTGAATAGAGTTCACCTATAGGTGAGATCATGTGGTATTATTTTTTTCATCAATTGGCCCTTTTCACTTAGCTTAGTATTGTCCAGTTCCGTCCATGTTGTCACAAAACATAGGAGTTTTATCTCTCTCTCTCTCTTTCTTAAATGTAGATTAATTTTATTTATTTTTTAATGTAAAAGTTAATTATAAAATAATAAAAATATTTAAACCATTATAAAACCTCAGCAATTAAACCAACATGACACCAGCACAGAAATAATCAAATAGATCAATTAAATATACTAAGCATTCTAAAGGCAAACATATATATCTGTCTAACAATGTAATATATTATTAAGTTTATATTTCAAATCAATGGGTAAAATAAGGCTTATTCAACAAATAAGGTGCATGGACCACTATTACTTGAAATAGAAAAAATATAGAGCCCTATTTCACACATTATACAAGAAATATTCAGGTGAGTTAAAAATCAATATGTAGAAGCTAAGGAGTTTTAAAAGAAAATAGAACTAATATTTTTCATGACCTTAAGTAAAATATTCAAATCCATAATCCATAAAGTAAATATTGACAATATGACTATATTAAACATTTAACTATATAGTAATACACATATAAAAACTTAAAGGACAAGAACTACAATAGAAAAGTATTTGCAACACATCTAAAACATAGTGAATAGGCTTTTAGGGTTTTTTTTTTTGGTTTGGTTTCTTTTTTGGAAAAAAGTTCTACAAACATTTATAAATGGATAAAGAATACCAAAAAGTCATTTAAAGCTTTTTAAATAATAGAAATAGGCAAGAAATACACTAAAATAGGTTTAGTTTCAACAAAAAGTAAAGGAAAATTAAAATAACATCATTGTCACAATCAGATTAATGAGTATTAAAAATATTGGTAATATCAAGTATTAGCAACTCTGAAAGGAACTGGGTATTCTTAGAAACTTTTTCTTCATCTTAAAGCAGTCCCTTTAGCATATTGTGCAGTGCTGGTTTGGTGGAGGTGTATTCTTTTAGCCTTCTTTTGTCTGGGAAACTCTTTATAACTCCTTATTTTGCCTTCCATTTTAATTGAGAGCCTTGCTGGGTAGACCACTCTTGGTTTCAGGCCTTTGTTTTTCAATACTTGGAATATTTCTTGCAATTCCCTTCTGGCTTGTAGTGTTTCTGTTGAGAAGTCAGATGCTAGCTGTATTGGAGCTGCCTTATATGTTGTTACCTCTTTCTCCCTTGCTCGCGTTAGGATTCTCTGTTTGTCTTTGACATTTGCCATTTGAATTATGATGTATCTTAGAGTGGACCTCATTGCGTTCCTCTTGAATGGGACCCTCTGTGCTTCCTGGATTCGTGAGACTTTTTCCCTCATCCAATTAGGGAAGTTTTCCATCATTGCTTTTTCAAACAGGTTCTTTCTCCCTTCCTCATCCACTTCTCCTTCTGGTATCCTTATTATAGGGATATTATTACGTTTTAAGTTGTCCTGTCTTTCCCTCAATGCTTCTTCATTCTTTTTGAGTCTTTGTTTGTTTTCTTGCTCTTTCTGGGAACTTTTTCTACCTTGTCCTCCAGCTCGCTGATTCAGTCTTCAGCTTCATCGAGCTTGCTTTTGATTCCTTCTACTGAGTTCTTCAATTCAGAAATGGTATTCTTCATTTCCTCTTGTCTTTTATTGATAGTTTCTATGTCCTTTTTTCATGCTGATATAGTTTGCAGTAAGTTCCTCGTAGTTTCCCTGTAGTTTTTGGTAATTCTCTCTGAGCTCACTGAGCTCATTGAGCTTCCTTAGAACCATTGCTTGGAATTCAATATCTGATAGTTTACTTGCCTCTATTTCATTTAGTTCTCTTTGTAGGGATTACTCCTTTCCCTTCTAGTGGGGCATATTTCTTTGTCTTCCCATTATTTGTGACTCTTCACTTTTGCTTCTGCCTCTTAAGTTGATCTGTCTTGATCTCCTGACTTTGTGGTGTGAACATCTATGGTTGGAGACCGCTGTTCTTACTCTCTGGATCTGCCTCTGATGATGTCAGATGTTGACCCTGTCTGACCTTAGGCAGTCTGTTGGAGACTTCCAGTAATCTACTGTCTGTGGTTGTCTCCTTCAGCTGTTAATCTAGTCACTCTGCAGTTAGCAGGTCACCTTAGACAGCTCAGAGCAGGGTGGAGTCACCCCTGGCGGTGGGGTTTTGGTCCTCTCTAGCTGCTATGTATGGGGGAGGAGTCCACACTGGGATCCCGCTGGCTTCTCCCTCTGTTCTATTCCCAAAGCCTCTGTCCCCAGTCTCTCCTAAAGGGTTGCCATACCTCTCTGCGCCCCCTTCAGCCAGGAATCTGTTGTCTGTGGCTGCCGCTCTGCACTCAGCAGGGAGCTTAGATAGCACAGGGTGGGGTGGAATCCCACCTGGGGGTATGGCTATTGGGTCCTTTGATGCTGGGGCTGCTCAGGGGGAGGGTCTCTCCCTGAGCAAGATGGCTGTTGCCACATGGGGGATGAGTCAGCACCGAGATTCCCCTGGCCACTATCTCAGTTCTCTCCCCTAAGCCACCTTCCCCAGTCTCTCCTCAGGTGTCTCTAGCCCACTCTGCCCCCGCCTTTGCCAGAAAACAGGGTAAGTGGATGCAAATAAAAGTTTATGTGTTGGTCCCTTAAACAGTTTTTTGCAACTCCTGCCACCTGTCTCTGGCAGAGAGCAACCCCTGCTGCTTTTCACAGCTGGCTGTTTTCTGTGAACTATTTGGGCTCTGGTGGTGTGGGCTAGAGATCCCTGCTTTTGGTTTAGATCCCGCTCTTTACAGGAGGATCCAACCTGCTGTTCCAATAAACTTCTTGTGCTGCTGCCCAAGAAGCTCCCCCGTGGGCGCTCCGCCTGCCTTCTCGAGTCTCTACCACAATCCTTACCAGTTAAATTGCACTAAAGATGATTCTTCTGTCTCCGAAGTTACAAGGCTCCTCTCTCTCTATTGTTCAGTTGTTTGTTCCAGGTGATTTCTCCACAATTTTGTTGTAATTACAGGTTGGTCCTGGGAGGAAGTCAGTGTGACTTCCACTCACTCCTCTGCCATCTTTGTTCTCTCCTCTGCTTGCACCTTTTAAATGAACAGTAAGATATGGTGCCACAGGAGTTCCTGAGGAAATATTGCAGGAATGGTGTAGGATGAGTTTATATTACAAAATTAAGATAAAGAAGAAATATTGGAGTTATTCATAAAAATTATTCTATATTCACATAAAGAATTTCTTGATGTCACTGTCCCACTATGGTTTTCTTGCAAAATCTGGTCAATTCTGTGTAAGTAAGTAAATGATTATTTTGCCTAATCTCACTGACACTACTGCCAGAAATGGATTACAGGCCAGGGAAACACCTGTTTCTAGATATCTAGCCTAGTAACCCATAGTAGATTGTTTTCCAATCCTTGTTCTCCCTCAAGATAGCTGTGTCAAGTCAGTTTGGGTAGGAAGCAAAATCCTTCCACACAGTACACAGACCTTTTTCTTATATCTCCCCAAATAGGCATGACATTAAACACTTAACTTGTTTTTAAAGTTTAAATATCCATGATTCTAAACTGTTTTCATACAAAAATACCTTTCAGAATGGAAGCATTTCTGTGATAAATGCTTAATAAAGACATATTTATCAAGTCCACTGCTTTTTTTATATGTACTTCCCTTTTTAACTTGTGAGGGAAAAGAAACAGGATTCCCATTTAGGAAACATTATCAACTATATTATTTGAATGGTTACTATAGTCATAAACTCATTGAATGCTTGAGGATACAGAGATTAGGAAGTAGGGTTCTTGACCTTCAGAAAAAAAAATTTGATCTATATTTTGTTAATTTATAACTAAAGGACTGAAAGACAGTCTTGCAAGTTGTTCAAAGACATGAGATGCTTGCATTTTTTAAAGGACTATATAAATATTACCAAATATATATCTATATAAATGATATGTTCATATCTATATCAATATACACATAATCATGTGCCACTTAAGAATAGCATATGCTGTTCTGAGAAATGTGTCATTAGATGATTTCATCATCATTTGAACATCAGACAGCATACTTACACAAACCTAATAGTATAGCCTACTACTGTAATTGTATGCATTATAATTTTATATGACTGGCAGTTAAGTAGGTTTGTTCATCACAGTCATGTGAGTAATACATTACACTATGATATTATAAGATCACTAGGTGATATAAATTCTTCAGCTCAATTATAATCTTACGGGACTACTACTACATTACATGGGTCCATCCTTGACCAAAATGTTGTTATGCAGCACATGACTGTATATACTACATAATAATTTGTAATACATGCATCTATATACATATATATCAGTAGAAGAAATTGTAGACTATTTTTTTTATGTTGACTTGTCTACACACTGTTTAAATCTGTAATGAATTCATCAACACCACTGGTTTAATTACATTTCAGCATCTTTCCAATTGCCATTAAAATTCAAACCCTGTTGTTGTGTATTGTTACCTAATTGTAGATTTGAGTAACTACACTTAGGCTAAATGCAGAAGTTAGTAAACCTCCTAGGCTGATGAATGCACTATGTAATATCTTGATATAAATCCAAGAAATTTAATGGAATGTTCTCCCAAATAAGATTACAGTCCTAATTCATAATTATTCAAAAGAAAACACCAGAGCTAATTTATCAAACCAATAATATATCCCCCTAGTGACCAAACAATTACCTCTAAGTGAGAGAATGACACACAAGTTGAATGATATAAAATAAGGAACTGGAACTGAAATGTGAAAGTGTTCTTAGCAAATTTCGATCTGCAGGTAGCACGTCTTGATTTGATACACACTCTCTCTGATTTTGCAAATTCACTGATTCTAGTTATCAATGGCTTATTATCATCGTGTTGACCTCTGGATACTTTCTATATTTGCATCACATCAAAGCATTGTCATAATCTAAACAGTTGAGACTGTGGTACCTTAAAAATGTCTCCTTTTACAAACAAAATGAGACATTACAAATCAAACAATAATTAAAGAGTTAGCAAATATGTGGAGATTTATGACAAAAAGTAGGCACTACCTGAAAAAATAAATACAGGCTTTTCATTAATTCAGCCTCAATACATTAAATGAAGCAAAAATGTTTCTCCAAATACCCTCTTAAGTGTACTAAATGGTAGATAATATGTTATCTTCAACACTAAAATAAGGATAGTGAGTATAATTCATCATAAACTAGGACTTCAAAGAAAGGTCTGGGGAAAGAAAACCAAGTACTTTTAAATCTCCATTCTCAACAGAACAAGACAAAACAGAACTAGAAATTATTGTAGAAGACAGTTAGTCACTCAAAATTTCCCAAGCCACAAATATCTATGAGAATTATGAACATGTTAGGGACCTAAATATGCTCATTAAGATATCCTGGTACCACAACGTTCTTGCTATTCTTGGTCAAATCAAAGTACATATGTAACACTCCTGCAAATAGTACTCATATTTATCAGGTACACATAGATTAGACAGCAAATATTGGTTGCTCGTTCCACAGGGAGAATGAAAGTTTAACAATGATGGAAACATTTGGAAGCAAGAGAAAAAATTTTAATTCTGTAAAGGAATTGCACTTTAAGTCATTTATGATAAATATATATATTCAGCTTATCTTAATGTTTCAAAACAAGAAAGCTTCGAATTTGCCTTTTAGATTGATACACTGTGATTTGACAATAAATGTTTCTGAAGATAAATGAATAATGTTGCTTCTATTCAGCCTTCTTAGTGATTTGTGTGTGTGCATGTGTGTGATTTATCTGGTCTTTTTCAAAATCCTCAATGTTAGAGAAACTACTTCTAAATTAATCCAGCCTGCACAATTTAGACAACAAACTTTTGACACCAAGAGAATCATAAAGCACTGCAAAACCGAATATGACTACACAGAGACATGATAAAGTTTTCCAAGTTTATAAAAACAGGATAGAATTAGACAAAGACTATGAAAGGAGGAAAAAATACAACATTCTTCCAGCATGTCATAAACTAGCTGCCTTGGTGATAAACTTTACTACTTCAATTCAAATGTTCCTTTCACTTGGTGTCTCTCCCCCTCCTTCTATGTACATGTACCATTCGACACTGGTACCTAAGGGTAATAAGGACAATGATTTATGCCTATTTTCATCACTATTGTATCTTCAACATGAAAAACAATGTGTGGCACATAGTAATCATATAAACAACAAAATGTAACTAAACTACTTGCTGAGACAAATGAATGGGGGAATGCATTTCTGTTTAAAGTCAGATTTGATCATGCAAATTGTACATGTTGATTTTCAAAAATATATATGTTTCATTTGTGTTGATTCAATAAAAGGGGCAAAAACTTATTCGATTTGCTTAACTTCCTGTGACATAGAATATATATCAAAGGTTTATTTTTTTCTTTTTTTTGTGGTATACAGTTAATGAAATATTTTTAAAAACTGTATTTAAAAGAATGTTGCCTAATTAGTCATTTAGGATGACAGTGGATGAATTTTAATCATGTTCCACTAATCAAAATACTTACTCCCCCATCTTAATGCAGGTTATTCTCAAGACACCCAGTCCTGCCTTTGACTGGTCTTGTATTTTACCTTCTCATTGCTTAGAGGCCTGGTGTGAAGGGCCAGTCATGCTAAGTATACATATTTCCAAAATAAAACATATTCTGAAAATCCTGTGAACATTTATGGTAGCCCAAATACAATGTTTATTCATGATCTTAACTCAGTCTTCATTATCAATGGAGTTTAAACTTCTCTGACCTGTACATGGTCCTCTCTATCTATTCTGATGGAATAAATCAAGCGTATCAAATGGTTTTTATGTAAAATACTGAGATCTATATGAACTTTTATATATTTTATAACAAAATAATCTCACATTTAAGCCAAAAGAATCCATAAAACACCAATAAACCTTATTTTGGTCTTTCATCAATTTCTTTATAAGATAAAATATCTGAGCTCACATTTTTTATCACTAAAAATAAACAGTTCATATCAAAAAGAAATGAAGTGAAAGTCAATACAGATCTCTATGAGTAAACTGTACACTACCAAAGTTAATTAGATATCAAAGGATTATTCCCCATTTATCGCCAGCTGAGACAAGTGAAATCATGTTACATTCCAAACATGTATCAGCCTTACATTTCAGAAAAGTACAGCAAAATGTTCAGTTATAGCCTGGTAGTGTTCTTTGAGAAAGTAAGTAGTGTAGCACTTTACCATATTTTAAAGGACCACCAGATTATTTTATCCTTATATATTTAAAAATGAAATATTAACAGTAATATTATATAAAATACACACAATACAAATTATCCCAATTAATTAAATATTTATTTTTAAAGAAATATGTACAAGGTCTGGGAGGAGTAAGGCTTACTTGAGTGTGGTTGGTAGGGTAATAATATGGGTATAATAATTTATAGTTTTAATTTAAACATTTCACCTAAAATGTGATATGATGTGCTTGAATGTGATATTGTTATGTTACAGAATTACATGTTTATGATTCTGTAATAAAAGAGTTTGTAATAAACAGGGCATTATTTGTGACAGACCCTATATCTTAATAGGAATTGTTTTAATACATTGTGGCCATTAAAATATCCTTCTATGAACTTTCCTAACTGTAACACCCAAATGACCTAATTTGCAGAAAAGTGGACAAAGAAAGAATTTTTAAAATTCTCCCACTCACCAAAGCAAACAAACAAACAACCCTGCCCTCCCCCCACACACATAAAACAATGTAACAGAAGAAAATACAAAATTTCTAATGCTGGGTCAAGGATTTACACTAAATCACTCTCTTGATTTCCATTTTTTAAATTTTTCTGAATTATTTAATTATTCTAAACTATAAAATCAACAGAAATCTCTTTGAAGCACTGTCTATATATAAATTACTTAAGGGTATAAAATTAATGTGTTGGAAATATTCAATAAAATGTCACATATTTTTAATACGGAAATAACCTTATAAATGAAAGTTCCTCATTTTGTAAAATGTAAATAGCAATGCTTAAAATTTGCATAGCACTTCAAAATTATACAGTAACAACAAGTATGATTGGCTTATCTAAATCACAACCCTATGCGACAGGTTTGAGAACAACTATTTCATATATGAAGAAAGTTCAGTTGAGAAACCTTGCTAGAGAGTAATTGTTAGGCTTTAGACTTCAGACTTTAACTTAAATTTTCTGAGATACAGTTTAAGAATCTTACACCCACATTTCAGTAATTGATTAAGCACAGCTAAGTTATTTAGTAGCATATGTAAAATTACAACACACCTCTGCTCTTTCACATTACTGTAATCCAAATGGAAAAGTCAGTGGAAACTATTAGCATATGCTTGAACTTACACATACTGAATAAACACAGATAGTGGTTAAATAGGATATAAAAAACACTACCATACATATTTACACCGAAAACACAAACCATGGACTCAAGGACAAAATATTCTAATAATAGAGTCAAAATTGTTTGAAAGAAAACACCACATAGTAAAACCAATGATTATCAAACTTAGCATATGCATGTGTCATATGAAGTGTTTCTTAAAATCCAAACTACAATATTCCAAATTTTGCTGTATTTGAGGATTCCCTGGGATACTTTTGAAAATCCCAAAGCCCAGGCTGAACCCAAAGCCAATAAATCAGAATGTCAAGAAAGAGCACACATCAGTATTTTTTAAGTACTTTTTTTTTCATGGATTAACTTAGTATTTAGACATATGTATTTTGAAGGAAAATCACAATTTTTTACATAATTGCCCCAATATATTTTGAAATACAAGGTCTGTGTGGAGAAAGTCTAATTATGGTTAACATAACAAGAACAATTTGCATGAGGTCGTGTAATGGGGCAGCCAAAGAGAATTCACTGGAATGCATGAGTAAACAATGAAGACTTCTCTGTACTAGTCACTGGGGGCAGTAGACCCCCTTGAGTGAGTATGTGTACTGTGTGGTAATCACATTCAAAGGGACTGAGAGAGAATAGGAAGAAATCTGCATCAAATTTTGCATTAAGCTTGAACATCTCTCTACAGAAACTAGTGGGATGATTCAGACCACAACTATATGCAGCTGGTGACTGGCAATTTCATCAGGACAATGCACCTGCTCATGCAACACATATCATGCAGTTTTTTTTGGAAACCTCAAATCACCCAGGTGACTCGGCCCCCCTAAAACCCAGACTTCGTACCCTGCAACTTCTGGATTCTCCCAAAACTAAAATCGCCTTTGAAAGGAAGAAATTTCAGACCATTGATGACATTCAGGAAAATACAACAGGGCAGAAGAAGGCAACTGGGAGAACTGTGAGAGGTCCCAAGATGCCTACTTTGAAGGAGACTGAGGTGTCATTGTCTTATATACAGTGTTTCTTGTATCTTCTTCAATATATGTCCCTATTTTTCATATTACATGGCTAGATACCTTCTGGATAGGCTTCATATATTCTAGTTTTCCCTCACGCAAATTTAATCCTAATTCTGTTCATATGTGTGTGTGTGTGTATAGTGTATATACATATGTGTGTATGTGTGTGTGTGTGTGTGTATAAAATCTCCATGACCCTGTAGCTTCTCTCAATTCAAGGGAGTTTTCTTAAACAACATTCTTACTTCTCCAATAGGGGAGACCTGGAGCCAGAGGGCTTGCTAGTGACACCTGGTTGCCGCTTGGGTGCTCTGCTCCTTCCTTGACAAAGATTTTGTGCCAGGCACAGTGATTCATTCTAAACTCTGAAGCTAAAGTGTGTATGGAAATCACTACTCAGAGATTAAAGTTTATATTTGAAAGAGAAACAGTGGTGTACATAATGAATGCTTATGCAAATAATTTTAGTTGCATGGTAATCATATAACCTTCAAAGGATCTCCTCAAGGTCAATCTACTTCTCACCTGTTGCTTTTGCAAAGATCTAAAGTAAATAAGCAAGACACTGTGGTGCAATGCAAAACAGACCAAAAATAAAGCCTTAACATAAATACATGCTGGCATAATATGAACTTAAAGTAAGCAGGCAACTCAGAAAAATCAATTTTTTAGAAAAAGCAGCAATTAGTGCAAATTATTTTACCTAATCAACACTCCCACATAATGATAAAGTTGATAAAGAATGCCCAGGAAAAAATTCTGAGAGTTAAGAAACTTACATTTTCCAATGGTTTTCAAAGAAGATTTCTTTTTTGGGTCTTGTCTACTATTAGAGCCATAGAAGATGAAACCCAGGATATCTATTAGAATTATCTAGGGGACTTTGCAAATTATCAAGACAAATGAGCATATCCCTTCCCAGGCCAATTATATCAGATTCTCAGACAATGCAGCAAGGTATCAATATATTTTAAAAGTTGTTCAAGGTAAAGACAAGGCTGAAATCCAATCCTGTATATTAACACAAAAGATATAATATTAAAAATGATGTATGTTTATTAATAAACAGAATCTAAATACTTTAACACTTTTCTATTTATCTGCACTGTGCATAATCCAATGAATCTTACATTTTTAATATAGTATTTCAAACACTTTATAAACTTTACATTGAATGCAAAGGTAGGTTCTTTTTTGTTCATTCCACCAATAATGGCCCACGAAATACTATGTGAAATTTAATTTGTAGCCTATATACAAATGTGATATAGACAAAAGCCTTGATATTTTTTACTGTAAAGAAAATAAAAATTCAGTGTATGAGGAAGATATTTAGAAATAAAGAGAAAGATAAAATTGTGAAAAAAAGGTAAAATTTAACTATCACTAATACCAGGTTAAGGAAGGCCACACAAAACAAGAGAAGAATTCAGGGTAGTCTCAAAACACATAACTTGGATATAAAGCTTCTTTGAAGTTTTTTTTTTTCCTACTGTACTTTCTGAATTGCTCTTTTTTACTGTTTAAAGCAAATTATAGTCCACGGAATATTAAAGAAAGCCCCAACAATATAACAAATGATTTAGAATATCACTCCATGTATTCAGACTCATAGTAAATAAAATGTAATGTTTATTCTAAGCTTGGAAAACCTAGTATATAGTCTCTCTTACCTCTAAATATGCTTTTGTTTAAAGATTTTTAGATGAAAATCTACTCTCATGGACAGTAAGGGAAGAAAATAAAGTCAATTCTACTCAGGAATAACAACTGATATTTTCTGTGTGTGTGTTATCAACACTGGTAGTTTAGTAAATGCTTGTGATTCAATATTCAATGAAAACATTACAGAAGGAAAACCAAGCCTCACTTTCTTCTTGGAAAATGAGAAAAAAAAATTGTCCAGAAATGCAAACAACACTTCAATTAATTTCAATGTAAAAAGGATACCTGCTGATATGTCATATCTGCTTAGAGAAAACGGATTGACTATATCCATTTAAAAATGGATTATAATGTTTTAAATTGTGAAACAATTTGCATATCCTCTAGTCTTCTATTCAATTAACAAAAATTGATGTCATTTTATATAGGTTGTTTATGGAAAAGCAATTTCTAATTTCTTATAACTTATTTTATTGCTTGAAGATTTATCTTTATTTCTCTAATATTTCAGATTTAAGTATCTTAAGTTTTGATTATTTTATTTCCCTATTTAAAAATATTTATAAATGTCTTTTAATATATTCAATATGGCAGAGGAGTGAGTGGAAGTCGCACTGACCGCCTCCCAGGACCAAATTGGAATTGTGACTAAATTGTAGAGAAATCACCTATAAAACAAAGAAATGATAGTAAGAGAGGAGCTTTAAAACCTCAGACAGACAGATTAATCAGATTTTGCACAACCTAATGGGTGAGAAGTGTGGTGGAGAATCAAGAAGATGCAGAGGCTTGATAAGGTGGGCTGGGCGCCCACAGGCAGCAGCTCCAAGAAGATATTGAGG
Organism: Pteronotus mesoamericanus; assembly: GCF_021234165.1. Taxonomy (NCBI): domain Eukaryota; kingdom Metazoa; phylum Chordata; class Mammalia; order Chiroptera; family Mormoopidae; genus Pteronotus; species Pteronotus mesoamericanus. The sequence continues at coordinate 4,246,485 of NW_026555109.1, forward strand.
TGGCCAGTTGGATCCCCCTGAAAAGAGTGGGGTCTGAGCTCTCAGCAGGGATCTCCAGCTTACAGAACCAGAGCACAAAGAGCACACAAATGACAGCTGTGAAAAACTTGGTGGTGTTCTCTGCCAGAGACAGAGAGCCGTTTACAGAGCCAATGTAAAAATTTGCAGTGGCAGACACTTACCTTGGTCTCTAGGCAAAGGCTAGGGCAGAGTGGGCTGGAGCTGCCTGAGGAGAGACTGATGAGGGAAGCTTTGGGGAGACAACTGAGACACTGGCCAGCTGGGCCCGGTGCTGACTCACCTCCCACTCTTTATGCCTTTATGCCTGAGCTTCTATCTTGCTCAGGCATAAAGGACACAATAGTCTCAACCTCAGGAGGCTCTGCCCTGGCCAGGTGTTGAGTGTGGGCCTGTGTGCTGAGTACAGAGCGGGCCAGCACAGATAATTGGCCCCTGGCTAAAAGGGACACAGAGCTGTCTAGAGACGCTTGAGGAGAGACTGGAGATGGAAATGTAGGGGAGAGAACTGAGGGAGTAGCTGGGGGGATCCCGGTGCTGACTCCTCCCCCATTCTACAGTTTCCATTGGTCAGGCAGGCCACGCCCCAGAGTAGCAGCAGTCTGAAAGTACACAATAGCTCCACCCTCAAGAGGCTCTGCTGGACCCTGCGGTACCTAAGCCTGATGGCTGAGGGCAGAGTGACTAGATTAACAATTGCAGGAGACAAACACAGACAATAGATTCCAGGAAGTCTTGAACAGATTGCCTAAGGTCAGATGGAGTCAACATCTGATATCATCAGAGGCAGATCAAGAAAGGAAAAAAAAGAAAAAAGCCGTCTAATACCATAAAGGTTCACAACACAAAGTCAGGAAATCAACACAGACCAATTTAAGAAGGAGAAGCAAAAAATAAGTCTCCCAAATATGGCAGAAAAAGAAACACTCCCTAACTGAAGGGACAGTAGTAATCTCCACAAATAGAACTAAATGAAATAGAGGAAACTATCAGATATTGAATTCAAAAGAATAGTTCTAAGGAAGCTCAACAAGCTCATTGAGCTCAAAAAGAATTACGAAAAACAGCAGGGAAACTATGAAGAACTTACTGCAAACTATATTAGCATGAAAAGGGACATAGAAACTATCAACTAGAGACAAAAGGAAACAAAGAATACCATTTCTGAATTGAAGAACACAGTAGAAGGAATCAAAAGCAGGCTAGATGAAGCCGAGGACTGAATCAGTGAGCTGGATGACAAGGTAGAAAAGAGCTCCCAGAAAGAGCAAGACATGGAAAAAAGACTCAAAAACAATGAAGAGGCATTCAGGGAACTGCAGGACAACCTGAAATGTAATAATACCCAGATAATAGGCATACCAGAGGGAGAAGAAGTGGAGCAAGGGATAGAGAACCTCTTTGAAAAAGTAATGACGGAAAACTTCTCTAATTGGACAGAGAAAAAATCATGCAAGTCCAGGAAAAACAGAGGGTCCCATTCAAGAGGAACACAATGAGACCCACTCCTAGACACATCATAATTCAAATGGCAAATATCAAAGACAAAGTTAGAACCCAAAAGGTAGCAAGGGAGAAACAGGTAGTAACATACAAAGGAGCCCCAATACAGCTAGCATCTGACTTCTCAACAGAAACACTACAAGTGAGAAGGGAATGGCAAGAAATATTCCAAGTAATGAAAAGCAAAAGCCTGCAACCAAGACTGCTCTACCTAGCAAGGCTCTCAATTAAAATAGAAGGTGAAATAAGGAGTTTCCCAGACAAAAGAAGGCTAAAAGAATACATCTCCTCCAAAGCAGCACTACAAGATATGCTAAAGGGACTGGTTTAAGAAGATGAAGAAAAACAGTGAGAAAGAGAAGAACGCAGGTACAAAGGGAAAAAATGAGTAAGTACATATCAATAATAACATTAAATGTAAATGGACTCAATGCCCCAATCAAAAATACCAGATAGCTGAATGGATAAGAAAACATGAGCCAAACATTTGCTGTCTACAAGAGACCCACCTCAGAACAAAGGACTTACACAGGCTGAAAACAAAGGGATGGAAAAAATATTCCATGAAATGGACAGGAAAAAAAGCAAGGATAGCAATACTTATATCAGACAAAATAGATTGCAAAACAAAGGTCATAAAAAGAGACCCAGAAGGACACTTGATAATACCAAAAAGAAAATTCCATCAAGAAGACAAAAACATTGTAAACCTATATGCACCCAACATAAGAGCACCCAACTATATAAGGAAAATCTTGGAGGACTTCAAGAAAGAAATAGACAGCAAGACACTGATATTAGGGGATTTTAACACCCCACAGTCAAAAATGGATAGATCTTCCAAAAAAAAACATCAAAAAGGATATTGAGGAATTGAACAATGCATTAGATCAGATGGACTTAACTGACAAATATAGAAACTTTCATCCCAAAGAGGCAAAATACACATTCTTTTCAATTGCACATGGAACATTTTCAAAGATAGACCACATGATAGGACACAAAACACGCCTCAACAAATTCAGGAAAATGAAATAATAACAAGTATTTTCTAGGAACACAAAGGCTTGAAACTGGAAATCAACCTCAAGGAAAAAACTCAAAATTATTCAAAGTCATGGAGACTGAATACCACACTGTTAAACAATGAATGGATCAATAATAAGATCAAAGAAGAAATCAAAAGTTTCTGGAAACAAATGAAAATGAACACACAACAGTCTAAACCCAATGTGACACAGCAAAGGCCTTCCTGAGAGGGAAGTTCACAGCAACACAGACCTACCTAAAAAAGATAGAAATATTTCAACTAAACAACCTAACCCTACATCTTCAAGAACTAAATAAACAACAACAACAACAAAAATGCCCAGAGCAAGGAGAAGGAAGGAAATAATCAAGATCAGAGCAGAATTAAATAACATAGAGACAAAAAGAAGAATTCAAAGGATCAACCAATCCAGTAGCTGATTCTTTGAAAAGATGAACAAAATTGACAAGCCTTTATGCAAACTTACCAGGAACAAAAGGGAGAGGACCAAAATAATATGAAGAATGAAAGAGGAGAAATAACAACTGATGTCACAAAAATGCAAAGGATTGTAAGAAATTCCTATGAGCAAATTATATGCCAAGAAATTGGAAAACCTCAATGAAATGAACAAATTTCTAGAAAAATATAACCTTCCAACACTGAATAAAGAAGAAGAAGAAAGCCTGAACAGACTGATAACAGCTGGTAGAATTGAAGCAGTAATCAAAAAACTCCCAGCACAAAAAAAGCCCTGTCTTTTTGTAGGTTTTTCATATATGGCCTTTATTATTTTGATTACAAGGCCACTGTAATCAAACAGCCTGGTACTGGCATAAAAACAGACACACAGATCAATGGAACAAAATAGAGAGCCCAGAAATAAACCAATGTCTCTATGGTCAATTAATATTTGACAAACGGGTCAGAAGCATAAAATAGAGTAAAAATAGCCTCTTCAACAAATGGTGTTGGGAGAGCTAGACTGTTACATGCCAAAAAATTGAAATGTGACCACCAACTTACACCATACAAAAAAAAAAAAAAAACACACTCAGGATGTATAAAAGACTTAAATATAAGGCAAAACACCATAAAAGTCCTAGAGGAGAACATAGGCAGGAAACTCTCAGATATCCCACACAGCAATATTTTCACCAGTATGTCCCCTAAAACAAAGGGTATAAAGGGAAAAATAAACAAGTGGTACTTCATCAAAATAAGAAGCTTCTGCATGGCTAAAGAAAACATCAACAAAACAAAAAGGGAACCAACCATATGGGAAAATATATTTGCCAATGATACCTCAGACAAGAGTTTGATCTCCAAAATATGTAAAGAACTCACAGGAGTCCACTTCAGGAAGACACACAATACAATTAATAAATGGGCAAAGGCTCTTTAAGACAATTCTCCAAGGAAGAGATACAGAGAGCCCTGAGACATATGAAAGGATGCTCAGCATCACTAGCCATCAGAGAAATGCACATTAAAACCACAATGAGATACCAGTTCACACCCATCAGAATGGCCATCATACACAGATCAACAAACAATGGGTGCTGGCGAGGCTGTGGAGAAAAGGGAACCCTAGTCCACTGTTGGTGGGAATGCCGACTGGTGCAGCCACTGTGGGAAACAGTTTGGAATTTCCTCAAAAATCTAAAAATGGACCTGCCTTTTGACCCACCGATTCCACTGCTGGGATTATATACCCTAAGAATCCCAAAACACCAATTCAAAAGAACCTATGCATCCCAATGTTCATAGCAGCACAATTCACAATAGCTAAGTGGTGGAGGCAACCTAAGTGCCCATCAGCAAATGAGTGGATCAAAAAACTGTGGTACATTTACACAATGGAATACTATGCAGTGGAAAGGAAGAAAGAGCTACTGCAATTCGTGATGGCATGGATGGAACTGGAGAACATTATTCTAAGTGAAACAAGCCAGAGGGTGCATGACAATTACCGTATGATCTCACCTATAAGTGGAACCTAATCAACAAAACAAACAAGGAAGGAAAATATAACTAGCATCATTGAAAAGAAAAAGAAACCAACAGAATCAAGAGTGGAGGGCGGGGGTTGGGGAAAGATAAGAGAAGGATCAAGTCAAGGAACATGTTATAAAGGACCCATGAACAAAGCCAAAGTGGGAAAAGATTGTGGGAGGGAGGGGAGAGGAGAGCAGAGGAAAGCCTCGGTGGGAAAATGAAGAGAAATGAATTTGAACAATAAAAAATAAAAATTAAAATTAAAATATTTATAAATATCTTTAAGTGATATGCAATAACTCTCTTATCTACTAATATAATAATATACTTTCTCCTAATGTGAACAAGTCCATTATTTAAATTTGATTTACAAGATGCACATTGATAAGTTGATAGTTAAAAGGTGCACAGAAAGATATTATTACAGTAACACTGAAAAAAAATCATGGATTTAAATCAAAGACTTTTCCACCCACATTTTTCACTCATAGTAGTAAGTCGGTAAAAGAGATAATTATATACTTACAAAAAAGTATATTTCTCTAAAATGGCTTATACATTCTGTTACCATAACGTTAACTATCAAACCTACCTACATTCAGTCAATCAAGTTCATAGCAGCACAATTGACAATAGTCAAGTGTTGGAAGCAACCTAAATGTCCATCAGTAGATGATTGGATCAAAAAATTATGGTACATATACACAATGGAATACTACGCAGCAGAAAGAAAAAAAGAACTACTAAACTTCGCAACAGCATGGATGGAACTGGAGAGCATTATGCTAAGCGAAATAAGCCAGGGGGTGAAAGACAAATACCATATGATCTCACCTATAAGCGGAACCTAACCAACCATACAAAGATGCAAGGAAAATAGGACCAGCCACACTGAAAGGAAGAGAAATCAACAGAGACAAGAGGGAAGGAGGGAGGGGGGAGCAGGGAAAGGGAAGGGAGGGGGAAAGTCAAGGAACATATAGCAAGGACTCATGGACGAAACCAAAGAGGAAGAGCTGAGGGAGGGAAGGAGGGAGGGGACAAGGGAAAGTGGTGGGGGGGAGGCAGAGACAAACGTATTTAATTAATAAATAAATAAATAAATAAATAAATAAATACATGCTTGAAAAGAAAAATAAATAAATAAAATAAAATGTTAATACGTGCTGATTTTTTTGCCCTTTAATAATCTTGCACTAATTTTTACATATTACTGCAATGTAAGAAACTACATATTTTCATCAATATTTACAATATCAGTATTGTTAATATCTACAACTGATGGAGAAAATAATTCTTAGTTTTATGTAACTATCATTCAGTTATTGCTGAATATGAATATATTAATGTTTTTCATTTTTCTTTATATCTTCAAGGTATTTCTATTAGGTATTTTTAAAATTTTTATGTATGCAAAATGTATATTATGCATTTTAATTCTTGTTATAAATGTCACAAAATTTCTCTAATTGTCAATTACATCTTAAATCTGATTATACCAATGTTTATTATACAAGAAAAAAAAGATTGTGTGCTTTTATGTTTTTATAAATATTCTCACCATAGTTTAGTAGTTTCAAAATTGTTATCCACAGAGAAAAGATGGATTCAGACAAAAATGTCATTGTCAAGGCATTTATCATCCAGGTCTCCTTGAAATAAGAAGTTTACCCTTTCAAGTGTGGGGCTCAAGCAGAAATCCTCCTTGGCAAATATAATGGATTAATTTATATTTTCCAGTATGGACACTATCAGGCAAGTCCATATAATTTGCTAAGAGAATGCATCCTGTTGGTATCTGGGATACAAATGTGTATCTTTGTCATTGTAATAGTTACCTTTTGATTTTGAAAACCAATCTTACGTGGCATATACAGTAGGGACTAATAACAAGGGGAGGGAAAGTGGTGGGGGGTAGGCAGAGACAAATGTATTTGAAAAAATAAATAAATTTTTTAAAAAAAGGAAAAAAAAGAAACTTAGATGTGCTGGATTTTTTAATCATCACAACAGCTTTCATAGCCTGTTGCATGTTGAAAGTATTGTTAATCCAAGACCTTAAATGTTTTGCTCAGTAAGTCTTCAGGTGCACATAACAACAAATAACAGTTCTAATCAGACATGAAAACTTAGGAAGCCATTTCTATAATTATAACAGCTGGGTAAGAAGCATTGCTGCTGGCATGGAAAATAACAGACTTCTAAAGTGGCCATTACAGAGATACATATAAAGGTGAATGATTAGCTTGAAAATATCCAGCAGCAGAAACTAATTATGATGGGGATAGTGGTGAAAGTCATAGGGAAAGAGAGAAATCATATTACAGGCATGCTGAGAGAGAAAGAAAATCAAGGATGCAAGGGAGATTAAGGTTACCATGTAAAAGAGTAACGAGAAAGAATCTGATGCTCATAAATATCTGTAAGCAAAAGAAGAATGGCATCAAAAACATTAATGAGGTAAAAATAACATGTGGTGATGAAAGGTCTCTTCTTATTTGGGGATCTGGTGGGTGGAAAGGCAATAGATCAGAAAGGCTTCATAGGTTAGGTTGGCAAGCAGCTTTGACTTCCAGGGCCAGGAGCCTTGGTTGTTCCTCATAGGAGGCAATGCTGGTGCAGAGATGAGTGTAGAGGTGTATTAGTGTGTATAGTAAACATGTTTGTTCCAAGCGCCAACAATCTGGTCCATATACAACTGTGTAATTATTTCCAACATTTCCCCACACTGTTCTGTGAAGCTCATTTGAAATCCTGTGGACTGTAACTTTATCTAATAGGAGTTGTGTCTAATTTATTTGCCAAGTGAAAACACTTCATTAGTAGTGCTATCATGACACCTAAGACAGAAGTAGAAATTTAAAAAAAAAGATTACTAAAAAAATAAACTAATGGTTCAAGAAGAATGACACTAAAGTACATAATCTGAAGTAGTGCTTATTTCATCTACAAAGATTATGATTACTTTGAAAATGTATCAGTATCTGGAGAATCACTAGCAAAGGATATAAAAGCAGACATTTGCACAAAGATTAAGTGTATGACAAGTAACCTCATAAATGGTCTTAAGAAGAAGGAAAATGGAAATAGTTTGAAATATTATCAGGGTTTCCTCCCTACTCCCCTTTAAATTTATAGAAAGTTAAGCTCAACCTTAAGTAGGTGTTTCTCCCCTTCATTTTTTCAGTATCTTTCACCAAGAAAACATTAATATTTCACTCAGTTTGGCAATCCAGATGTCCAAACATTTCCTTGATTATTATACTTACATTAAATAGAGTGAAAACAATTCTATTCTCTTTCATTATGACAGAATTACATTTATTAAGTGGAAAAGATACTGACACCAACCTCACAGATAAACATGAATAAAATACTTTTCTCATATTACATACATAAAAGCAACTTAAATACTAGTATTTTCCTTGTCACATTATTCCTCATTCAAATAAGAATTGAAATATGATTAAATTTTTAACAAATAATCATTTTTAAGAAGACCCAGGCATATATCACAATTAAATGAACTGTATTTTAATGTCACCAGTGTCATTAAAAAAATACAGATATCTTTTCATTAAAATAAGTTAGTCTTCTCCAAGTGAAGTGATGAAACGGCATAGGACAGACAATTGAAATGAAAGTTTCACTAAAATAATCATCTAATGAAGTTATATTTTCTTTAAAATCTTTCTTTTTAAATTTTATTTTAATTTATTTTTTCAAATACATTTGTCTCTGCCTCCCCCCACCACTTTCCCTTGCCCCCTCCCTCAGCTCTTCCCCTTTGGTTCTGTCCATGAGTCCTTGCTACATGTTCCTTGACTTTCGCCCTCCCTTCCTTTTCCCCGCCCCCCTCCCTCCTTCCTTCTTGTCTCTGTTGATTTCTTTTCCTTTCAGTGTGGCTGGTCCTATTTTCCTTGCATCTTTGTATGGTTGGTTAGGTTCCGCTTATAGGTGAGATCATATGGTATTTGTCTTTCGCCCCCTGGCTTATTTCGCTTAGCATGATGCTCTCCAGTTCCATCCATGCTGTCGCGAAGTTTAGTAGTTTTTTCTTTCTGCTGCGTAGTATTCCATTGTGTATATGTACCATAATTTTTTTTTATCCTGTTTTTCTTTCTCTTTTTTTTTATTTACTTTTTAAATACATTTGTCTCTGCCTCCCCCCCACCTCTTTCCCTTGCCCCCTCCCACCTTCCCTCCCTCAGCTCTTCCCCTTTGGTTTTGTCCATGAGTCCTTGCTATATGTTCCTTGACTTTCCCCTTCCCTTCCCTTTCCCTGCCCGCCCCCTTCTCTCTTGTCTCTGTTGATTTCTTTTCCTTTCAGTGTTGCTGGTCATATTTTCCTTGCATCTTTGCATTGTTGGTTAGGTTCCGCTTATAGGTGAGATCATATGGTATTTGTCTTTCACCCCCTGGCTTATTTCGCTTAGCATGATGCTCTCCAATTCCATCCATGCTGTCACAAAGTTTAGTACTTCTTTTTTTCTTTCTGCTGCGTAGTATTCCATTGTGTATATGTACCATAATTTTTGATCCAATCATCTACTAATGGGCATTTAGGTTGCTTCCAAGACTTGGCTATTGTAAATTGTGCTGCTATGAACATTGGGGTGCATAGGTTCTTTTGTATTGGCGTTTTGGTGTTCTCAGGGTATAGTCCCAGCAGGGGAATCGCTGGATCAAAAGGCAGTTCCATTTTCAGCTTTTTGAGGAAATTCCACACTGCTTTCCACAGTGGCTGCACCAGTCTGCATTCCCACCAACAGTGGACTAGAGTTCCCTTTTCTCCACAGCCTCGCCAGCACCTGTTGTTTGTGGATCTGTTTATGATGGCCATTCTGACCGGTGTGATGTGATACCTCATGGTGGTTTTGATCTGCATTTCTCTGATGGCTAGTGATGCTGAGCATCCTTTCAAATGCCTCTGGGCCCTCCGTAAAATCTTAAAAACCACAGATTGAATCTATCTAACTAGTTTTTGAGTAAATAAATTTAAAATCAGTAACAAGTATTCCTTAGAATTATTAATAAAATGTTTTAGTTTTATTATACATTTATACTATATTGATATTTTATCTAATTTCAAGACAAAAACAGATAACATGGACATGTTATTTTATATTATCTACTTTCACAGGAAATTTTCTAGGTCATTTCAGTGACAGACTGAAAGCAATTTGACATTAACTGAAATATATTAGTAGTAACAGTTATAGTCATGAGATAACCCTGAGGTCTACCAGTGAAGTAAATTGAGTTGTAAATCTTGAGTAAAGTAAAATAAAATAAATTTTTTAAAAAGGTATATCTTACCTTTTGTGAAAGCATAGGTGGACCTGGAGAGTATTATGCTAAATTAAATAAGCCAGTCAGAGGAAGACAAATACCATATGATTTCACATATATGTAGAATCTATTACAGAAAATTAACTATCAAACCAAATAGAAACAGACTCATAGAGAAAAGACTGATGGCTGTCAGAGAGGAGGGTTTTACAGGGTAAAAAAATGTGAAGAGACTAAGCCAAAACAACGACAACAAAAACTCATAGATACAGACAACAGCATGGTGATTATCAGACAGAAAGGGGGTGGGGAGGAGGTAGAAGTGGGCAAGGGGGTAAAAATGGTGAAGGAAGGAGATTTGACTTGGGGTGGTGACCGTACAATACAATAACATACAGATGATGTATTATAGAATTGTACACTTGAAACCTATAGAGTTTGATTAACCTATCTCGCCCCAATATTCAATAAATTTTTTTAAGGAAAGAAAAAAATATTTTGACCAAAAAGCTTCAGGCTATCTCTCCTATGAGCTTGTTTTAATAATTTGAGTACTAAGTCAGAAAAACTATTTCATTTTTCTTCAAAATTCATTAGATTTTATGAAACTTAGAAAACCTGTACATTTGCAGGTCTCTTACAAGTGTCCAAATTGTATGATCACTATTTTTGAAGAACCATGAATTTGAATGTAATCTTTCTCTATTTGAGGTTATGACAAGTATGTATATACATATATTAATAAATATAAATGTCCTTTGCAGATATTATAATTTTAGTCTTCCTACAATTTTGAAGAGGGAATGTGGGATAGATGCAGAGAGGAGGAATAATACTCATTCCCTGCTAACCCATGTTTCATCACTGTGATCTCTCCGCAGCAGAAGACATGTCTGAAAGAGGAGAATACTGCTCCTGACAGTGTCCACCAGGTCAACTGCACAGTTGGAGAAATTCTGACTAGTTATTAATGTATATTATAGGCATGGTGATGTTTGCTGACCTAATGTAATGTATTGCCATTATGTGCTAGAACACAATCACAAATCTGAACATTAAAGGAAACAATGATTTCATCTATTGTTTGGAAAGCATTTCAAATGTCTTCATTATTTTATAAAAAAATCATTTGGAATTCTCAAGGTCACACAGAGGGTCCAAATGCTTAAATTAATACTGGTGTTATTGTCACCTTTCATTTAGTCTTCTCAACTAGGTGTTTCCTCCTCTCATTGTACCTGTCCACTTATCAGTACCACTCTGGAGTCTGTTAAGGAATGAATTAGATAGGGCATTTGCCTTTGAAGAATTAAAAATAACTGAAGTCATGAATTTTATATATATATAAATGCAATAAAAAGAGGAATTTTATTTTCACAGTACTTCACAAACGAGTGTAAAGAAAAATCCTTAAATGATAGCTAAGACAAAAATAGCTACACATACATGTTATTACATTAATTACTATGTGTGTCCTTTTCATTGTATGATAAACAGTACCTCTGAATGGGTTGTTATAGAATAATTATACACAAATACATACATAGTACAGTGCCCCATAGTATAATAATAATACATTTCCTCAGTGGTAACATACTCATGTTCTCTGCACTTACCTTTTCATGTCATTGAATGACCTTTAACAAACTCATTTTGAATTGGAATTAAAAATAAATCAGTAATACAATAAAAACAACTCTGGGGTTTTAGCATTCCTACATTGCAGAACATGGGTATTATGGTTCTTCCCTTTATATTGCTGTCCTCATCATCTCCGCCTCAAATGTAAAATCATCTCAAGTAATTGATTGTGCAGTATACAGCATTTGTTTTCAGACTAAAAAATTATGTCAAATGCTTCTAGGTAGGACACTACCATCACCACACTATAAAATTCATAGAGGAGAACATAGGCAGGAAAATCTCAGATATTCCATGCAGCAATATTTTCACCAATATATCCCCTAGAGCAAGGGACATAAAGGAAATAATAAACAAATGGGACTACATCAAAACAAAAAGCTTCTGCAAGGTTAAAGGAAACATCAGTAAAATTAAAAGAGAACTAACCATATTAGAAAATATATTTGCCAGTGATACCTCAGACAAGGGTTTGATCTCCAAAATATATAAAAAACTTACAAGACTCCACTCCAGGAAGACAAACAATCCAATTAAAAAAATGGGCAAAGGCCCTTTAAGACACTTCTCCAAGGAGGAGATACAGAGAGCCCTGAGACATATGAAGGGATGCTCAGCATCACTAGCCATCAGAGGAATGCAAATTAAAACCACAATGAGATACCACTTCACATTCATCAGAATGGCCATCATAAACAAATCAACAAACAACAAGTACTGGAGAGGATGGGGAGAAAAAGTGTCTCTAGTGCACTATTGGTGGGAATACAGACTGGTGCATCCACTGTGGAAAACGGTATGGAATTTCCTAAAAAAATGAAAATAGAACTGCTTTTTGTCCCATCAAAGAGTCCTGAAACACCAGTTCAGAAGAACGTATGCACCCCAATGTTCATAGCAGCACAATTTACAATAACCAAGTGCTGGAAGCAACCTAAGTGTCCATCAGTAAATGAATGTTTCTAAAAACTATGGTACATTTACACAATGGAATACTATGCAGCAGAAAGAAAGAAGTAGCTCCTACCCTTCAGGGCAGCATGAATGGAACTGGAGAGAATTATGCTAAGTAAAATAAGCTAGGGGGCCATATACCATATGATCTCACCTATAAGTAGAACCTAGTCAACAAAACAAACAAGCAAGTAAAATATAACCAGAGACATTGAAATAAAGAACAAACTGACAGAAACCAGAGGGGAGGTGGAGAGGGATAATGGAGAAAATAGGGGAAGGGCCATCAAGGAACATTTATTTATAAAGGATATATAGACAAAGCCAAAGGGGGTATATTCAAGGGGGGGAGGTTGGGATGAGTGGAGAGGGGAGTAGAGGTGGAGGGAAATTGGAGACAAATGTACTTGAATAACAAAAAAAGTAGAAAATACAATTAGGCATTGAACAGAAGGGTTAAGGCAATTTTAACATTCTATTAGTTCAATTAGAGTCGAAACATACACTTGGGCAAGTTTCTTGTTAAAAAAAAAGATTGGAATATTGGATGATTGAAATGAAGTGCTACAACGTGCCACATTCCATAGTTTTCCACAGTCATAGAAGATATATAATGTCTAATGAAATTATTATTCATAAAAGTTTTAAAGAACATGATATCTTGGTGCTGGTAGTTGATGGTTTAATGATTCTGATGCTTTTCTAATTGGTTCCTAAGACTGACCATTAGAGAAAAATTAAAATCAAACTAGTTTTTGTGGCTCGAAGAATCAAGGTATGACTTAACTTCCTGCATTTTAGCTAATCAGGCATTACTGACATGGTGTATTTTTCTTTTTTGTTATTGTATTAATGATGCACAAAAATTAATAAGAACTTTGTCTGCATTCAAATTCCTACAAGGTGTTTTCTGATTTTTTTTTTAGATAAACACAGGGGAACTATTGCTTAAGGCAATTCTTTGCCTACCCATTACAATGTGCAAGCCCTCTTGCGTAATGCAATTTTAAATTAAATAAATGCTCACTTCTATTTCTCCTGGGTATACATTTGGCTTTTCTAAGTCAGTAAAACAGTCTTTCAATGGACTATAACTGCATTAGGAAAATAGCTAACCATTTATGGCACCTGTGGAACAGTTTCTTAATTGTTTCCTCCTTTATTTTAACATTTTTCACATTAGAATTTATTATTTCATGGACATTAAGAGAATACCTCTTATCTAAACTCTGGGTAAGAGTTGCCTAGAGACCTTTAAAAAGTTTAAACATTAATTTTTCTGTTGTTAATATAGCTCATAATATAGATTCTAATTGATAGTGGAATAAAAACAATGAAGTTTGGATAGCAACCATTAAATGGTAAGTAGAGATATCTAAATTGCAAATTCTTAATACAAAAACAATTTTCCATTGCCTCCATCAATATCATTAAATTTAGGGTTACAGGATAGAAAGCAAATGCCAATATTTAAACAATTAATAATATAGTAGATATGATGATATTTTCCAAAGTGACATAATTTTTTATCAATCATTTTACTATTTGATACAATAGCAAAAATAATATGTCTTGATTACAGAGGAGCTATATGCAAATGAATGCTCATTGTACACATTTAACATGACTTCTAATAAAAATATTTGTTTCTCATACCACAATAAATATGCATCTTTCAAGATAATATATCCTCTTGCCATAACTTTACTCTTAATTATCTACAAGCAATAAATATATCAATTTCTTCCATCTATGTCTGAGGTACAGGTCAGCAAACCAACACTCTTGAGCCATAATTGAGTATTGTTCACCATAGAAAAGAATTTGCCATGACAAGAATTGCATGGAGTCTAAGGTTTAGGTAGTAGAAACAATGACATAAAGTATTCATAGTTGAGAGACAGATGAATTAATTGGAGACATTTACATGAATGGGGAGTCATTTAGGACCAATCTTTGTCATTATGCCCTCACCAAGGGCACTCACAGTCACCTTAGTACATAATACCAGTAAAATCTGCTCTCAGTTGTCAGGTTAGTACCTGTAAGTACTAATTAATTGTAACAGGTTAAAAGTAAAGATGGTAATGTCTCCTATTGGCTCACATAACTATTTCTGCTAAATAGTGGCCTGGATCCAGGAAAAATGACCAAGTAAAAAAACTTCCATCTTGTGAGAGACGTAGCCTCAAAAAATATCTTGTTTCCAATTCAGTCTCTGACTTAATTTAGATAGCAAAGAGCAAACAATTATGATGCTTTTGCAAGAGATGGGACATGCCTAAGAAAAATTGACTCATCTCTCTTTATTTCTTATAGCCATCATCTAATTCCAAATAAAATTCTTAGAGATCTACTATATCCTTGTTCAGAAGTGCATTATGTAACCTGCCATGAACTTGCATTCCAAACTTAATACATACCTTAAGACAACATCAACCTTCAGTGAAACCTTAAGTAGCACAGAGCATAAAAGACCCTTCTATAATATAGAGAAATCATTCAAAGTTAGAGTACATTGTGCAACAGACCTTACATCTATAGAAATTATAAGTTTCCTGAGTCCAGGGGCCATATCTGTTGTTCACCATTATTTCTCTAGGTTCTAGCATATGTTGCATCTATATTGGTTGACAGTTAATATAAGAATGGAAATTTGGTCAATATTTTCAGTTGAATAAGTGGTCATCATTATTTTAATAATACTATAACTCCAAAACCAATGGAAACAATCAGTATGAAAAAGAGGAAACAATATAAATTATCATTAAAAGAATAATTTTGCCAATTTTTGGTATATAACTTATAAAGGAGAACAGTCAATTTAATTTTTTAATAAAGGTTGTTACAGTTCTTTCTCAAAAAAATAGTTTTCATATTTTTATGAATTTATATTTTTTCTTTATAGTGCTCAAGTGATTAAGAAATGTGTTTTAATGCACCCCAATGTTCATAGCAGCACAATTTACAATAGCCAAGTGCTGGAAGCAACCTAAATGCCCATCAGTAAATGAGTGGATCAAAAAATTATGGTACATTTACACAATGGAATACTACACAGCAGAAAGAAAGAAAGCGCTACTACAATTCATGACAGCATGGATGGAACTGGAGAGCATTATGCTAAATGAAATAAGCCAGGCGGTGAGAGACAAATACCATATGATCTCACCTATAAATGGAATGTAATTAGCAAAGCAAGCAGGCGAGGAAAATGTGACCAGCAACATTGAAAGAAAGAAGAAACCGACGGGGACAGGAGGGAGGGAGGGAAGGGAGTATCTGGGAGGGGAAGGAGAAGGGTCAGATCAAGGACCAGCTGTGAAGGACACATGGACGAAGCCAAGGTGAGGAAGGATTGAGGGGGGGCGGGTGGGGGTGTGTGGGGCAGAGGAAAGTGGTGGTGGGTAAATGGAGACAAATGTATTTGAAAAATTAAAAAAAATAATTTTTTAAAAAGAAAAAACATAAAAAAGAAATGTGTTTTAAGTTAATGGAGCTATGTTGAGAAAACTGAGAAAAACAGCCAATTCCTGTGCAGAGCAACGATGAACTCATGGTTCTTAGGCTTTCAGAGTCCCTGGCAGATAGCACACATGGAACCCCACTGTCATAAGTAAGAAAAAGAAAAATAATCAAAAATAAAACCCAACTTGGGTGGACGGTGTATAGTAACACCAATCATGAGGCTTCACACATACACAAAATGTTTTAAATAGGCAGAATTCCTCTCCCAATTTTAGTAGGTATTAATTTTTGCTTTAACTTAAATTTCTTTTAAATTTTCACCCAAAGTTATGTTTATTGATTTTAGAAGGGGGGTGGGAGAGAGAGAGAATTCAATGTGAGAAAGAAATATTGATCAGTTGCCTCCCATACATGATCTGACCAGGGACTGAACCTGCAACTTAGATATGTGCCTTGACTCAGAATCAAATTCTCAGCCATTTGGTGTATAGGATGATACTCCAACTAACTAAATCACCCAGTCAGGGCAATTATGATGTGCCTTAGTATGTGCCACTTTGGGTTCATCTTCTTTGGGACTTACTGAACTTCTGGGATTTGTATGTCTATTTGCTTCACCAGGTTAGGAAAGTATTCTGTCATTTTTTTTTTAATAGAGTCAACTTATAGGTGAAGTCATATGGTATTTGTCGTTCATCAACTGGCTTATTTCACTTACCTTAATAATCTCCAGTTCCATCCATGTTGTCATAAAACGTAGGAGTTCCATCTCTTTCTTTCTTTCTTAAATGCAGATTGATTTTATTTTTTAAATGTGAAAGTTAATTATAAATTATTAAAAAATTTGAAACCATTATAAAGTCTCAGCAATTAAAACAACATACCAGCACAGAAATAATCAAATAGATCAATTAAATATACTAAGCATTCTAAAGGCAAACATATATATCTGTCTAACAATGTAATATATTATTAAGTTGATATTTCAAATCAATGGGTAAAATAAGGCTTCTTGAACAAATAAGGTGCATGGACCAATATAACTTGAAATGAAAAAAATATAGAGCCCTATTTCACACATTATACAGGAAATATTCAGGTTTGTTAAAAATCAATATGTAGAATCTAAGGAGTTTTAGGAGAAAATACAAACTAATATTTTTCTTACCCTGAGGTAAAATATTCAAATCCAGAAGCCATAAAGTAAAATATTGGCAATATGACTATATTAAACATTTAAGATTGTACAGTAATATACATATAAAAAAGTTAAAGGAGAAGTAATAGAATAGGAAAGTATTTACAACACATCTAAAAAGTGTTAATGGTTGATTTGTTTTTTAGGGAAAAAATTCAACAAATATTTAATCAAAAAATGGATAAAGAATACCAAAAAGTCACTTAAAGATTTTTTAAAATAATATAAATAGGCAAGAAATATATTAAAACAGGTTTAGTTTTAACAAATAATAAAGGAACAATTAAAATAATACACCATCACAATCAGATTAATTGGTAAAAATATTGGTAATATCAAGTATTGGCAACCATGAAAGGAACTGGGTATTCATAGACTCTTTTTCTTCATCTTAAAGCAGTCTCTTTAGCATATTTTGCAGTGCTGGTTTGTTAGAGATGTATTCTTTTACACGTCTTTTGTCTGAGAAACTCCTTATTTCGCCTTCTATTTTAATTGAGAGTCTTGGGAGGTAGAGCAATCTTGGCTGCAGACCTTTGCTTTTCATTACTTGATATTGGGGCTCCCTTAGATGTTACTTCCTCATTCTTCCTTACTTGCTTTAGGATTCTCTGTTTGTCTTTGATATTTACCATTTTAATTATGATGTGTCTTGGAGTGGGCCTCATTGGATTCTTCTTGAATGGGACCCTCTGTGCTTCCTGGACTTGTGTGACTTTCTCCTCCAATTAAGGAAGTGTTCCATCATTACTTTTTCAAACAGGTTCTCTATCCCTTCCTCATCCTCTTCTCCTCTGGTATCCCTGTTATACGAATATTATTACATTTTAGGTTTGCCCTGTCTTTCCCTGAATGCTTCTTCATTCTTTTGGAGTCTTTTTTTCATTTTCTTGCTCTTTCTGGGAGCTTTTTTCCTACCTTGTACTCCAGCTCACTGATTCGGTCCTCGGCTTCATATAGCCTGCCTTTGATTCCTTCTACTGTGTTCTTCAATTAAGAAATTGTATTCTTCATTTCCTCTTGTCTCTTATTGAAAGTTTCTATGTCTTTTTGCAGGCTGATATAGTTTGCAGTAAGTTCCTTGTAGTTTCCCTGTAGATTTTGGTAATTCTCTCTGAGCTCACTGAGCTCATTGAGCTTCCTTAGAATCGTTGTTTGGAACTCAATATCTGATAGTTTTCTTGCCTCTATTTCATTTAGTTCTCTTTCTGGGGATTCCTCCTTTCCCTTTGAGTGGGGCATATTTCTTTGTCTTACCATTATTTTTGAGACTCTTCTCTTTTGATTCTGCTTCTTGTTGAGCTGTCTTGATTTCCTGACTTTATGGTATGAACTTGCATGGTAGGAGACCAGATGTCATCCCTGTCTGACCTTAGGCAGTCTGTTAAAAACTTCCAGGAATCTATTGTCTGTGGCTGTGTCCTTCAGCTGTGAATATAGTCATTCTGCACTCAGCAGGCTGCCTTAGACAGCTCAGGGCGGTGGGGTTCCTGTACCTCCTGGGGTTGGGGTTATTGGGTCCTCTCACGCTGCTGCTGCGTGGGGGATGAGTCAGCACTGGGATCCAGCTGGCTACTCTCTCAGTTCTCTCCCCAAAGCCTCCTTCCCCAGTCTCTCCTCAGGCATCTCTTATTCCTTTAATTTTAAATGTTTGTCACTTATTGTATTGTATATTGGCCTTCTTAGCATTTCTGTACTTTATTGCAATATTTTATGGTTTTGGAAATGAAAATAAAGAGATGGTCATTTTTAAATATTATTTATTGTTTTAGGGCTCAATCTTTTTGGTAGGTTTTAAATCTCCTTATATATAAAAATTGTTCCACCATGTACATCCTACCATCCACCTCCACAAATATAGATTGCAAAAATTGAAAAATTCTGATCAAACTTAATTTTGTTACTATTTACAGTATTTTATAATGCTTTCAACTTAAAGAAAATCAGGACAAAATTGCAAACTGCATTGATTTTTTTCTTTGACACTAAAAGGAAATATGAAACCAAAGTATTTCATGTCATTTTATGAACATATAGAAATAACAAACCCCTTTCTCTAATTATCATTATTCATGCATTTTCTTGGAAAGGTTGTTTAAGTGCTAGCAATATTTATTAGAAATCAAGTTTTATTTTTTTGCCCTGAGATTCTGTCCTAATATGATAATATTACCTCTCACCTCATTAATGCAAGTATGACCACATTAGAAGGCAGGAGTTGCATGTTTGAGTTCTATCTTTGTGAGCTTCTCATGCTCTTTCAGGAAAGAAATGTGTAAGTAAGTGCTTTACTGCAATTCTAACTTGAGAGGTAAACAGGCTCATATCTTCTCTGCCAATAGTTGATGTTTTCCTGTGGGGCGGGGGGGAAACGATAAGTGGCATGCATAATAAATATCATGAACAGGAGGACACTCAAGAAGTAAATTAATGAAATATGCTGCTAAAATTAATTCCAACTTAATAATCAATCAGGGATTTCAGATTGAATATCTCCTACACATACATCACCATTAAAGTAATGATAGGAAATATACAAATATAATCATGGAATTATAGATTCTGAGGAAAGACAGGAGTCTTAGAATACACCTACTCAATATACACTCCAAATGATTTTCTTCTATCTATTGGATTTCAAGGGGTTTTAGTTTTTTTGTTCATTTTTAAATCAGGAATTGTTCATGTATCTTTGAAGCCCCAGCACTTACAGAACAATAGCTGTCTTTGAAAGACATACAGTAATTTTGTTGAATGAGTGAATGCATAAGTTCATTAATTCACTCATCCATACCAAGCACTTAACTGGTTCATCAGCCTATGTTTAAGTGCTGAGTAATAATATAGTATAGAAATCGTCTTCCACACCTTTGGGGCAAACCCTTTTGCTATTAGATCCATTAAATTTTTGTTAGGTAGATATTATGGTCTTTGGTACAGTTAAGAAATTTGTATAATGATGGGCTCATATGGAATCAACCTACTCTCTCTGTAGGACCCAGGAAAAAGAAGCTCAAAAGTGGGCCCAGCACCAGGGTCTTGCTGATCACCTAGGGAAGGAGAAGGAAATCTCTTCTGCTCCTAAAATGGGGCTTGTGTGGGAATGCCCTGCTCAGAGGAAACAAAATTACCTGGATATGCAGGGGTGGGCAAAAGTACATTTATAGTTGTGAGTATATGAAACATGGAGCTTGTTTACCTTGTATTATTATTTAATTATTGTATTATTTATTTGCATTTCAACTATAAACCTACTTTTGTCCATCCCTGTATTTATTTCATTAGTAATATTTTTAAAAATCTAAGAAGCATTCACTTCTGAAGCAATGCAGATTAGTTTTCATTGGAAACCTGCTCTGACAAGATACCCTTGTCCTAAATCATACCCTTCAATTCAGCAGGTGCTTGGTGGCCCCAAGCTGATTTTCAGGCTGATTTTTCCCCTGAGCTTTATATGATGAAAATTAACTCTCTTTTTCAGGATTACAAACCAGCTGTTATTGGTTTGAAATTCAATGTCTTACCACTTTTTCTTACTTCATTTTCTCAAGACTTAGCAAAATTCCTGTCTTTATATTATCTTGATGCTCAAGGACACATTTCTCATCCTATTCTTTCTAGACAGAGCGGAGCAATCACAGCCAGAACTTTTCTCCATGGAAACCATCAAAGGCCAGTTCACTTTGTCAATGGGAAGGATAGTGCTTTACCCTATGTCATTCTGCTGATCCAGGTGGCTTGAAATGGACCATGAATTTATCATCATTAACATCATCATTAGCAACAACAGCATTATAATCAATGGCAAATATAAAATAATGTAACATTAAAGTCATGGTTCATGAGACAGTGATGTATATTGTGTTTATCAAGGTATGCTCTTTTAGGCACCGGCACTAGAAATGTCTGGGCTACATATTCAAATTTCTGATTCTTGTGCCATAATGAACTCACTAAGTTGGAATCTTATAGGTTAATGTTCTCAGGTATAGATATTTACAATATTATCAGAATAAGTATTATGTACATTGAGGATTGTGAACCATTACAAAAGTATCTGATGGCTAATATTTGTTCCCATATTATTTTCACCATTTTTATAAAGACACAGGTTATAAATTTTACTCAGCTAGTTCTCTCCCCTATACCCAGCATCCAAAATCACCTCTAATGATGATGTATACTTAGGAATTAAGTAAAATATATTAGGATGTTTTTCAAGAAGTTATATTATTTAATAAAGTATTTTTTCTAATCTATAATTTTGCCCATATAGATGTTATTTAATCCATTTCTTCATCTTTGACTCACATAAGGAGGAAAAGGAAAATAACCACCATCTACCCCATCCACCACAGAACAATCCTTTATCTGCATACCATTCTTAAGACAGCCTTTAGATTTGTTTCTTCCTGATAAATAAGCTTGGTCATCATCCAGCAGCCATTCAGTGGGATCATAATCCACTTTGCTAAAACTGAACTACATTCTTCCATGCCAGTCTCCTCCTCCTTCTAGGTTTTGTTTTCTCAGGGGAAAACATCACAGCTCACCAGATTCTGAGTTAGCCACACCACAGTGAGCTGTGATTTGGTCATATCCCATACCCAGATAACCAGAGTTCTTTTCATCACTCCTTCAAAACCACTTTCAAATGTCTCTCATGCTTTCCAGTCCCTTCACTGAACTGTTAACACTAGTGTCTCCAAGCCCAACAATAAAGTTAACATGTATGTCACGTATTACTTTCTAAATTTAAGAAGTAATTGTCATTGCAGCCAAACTGTGGACTGTAGAGTACATGCTCCACCTAAAGACATTCAGATCACACACAGACACACACACACACGCGCGCTGCCCAAACAAAACAAATGTTTGTAGTTTGCAAGCCCCATTTAGCTTGCTCTCTTTATTTTCTTGTTATTTTATCCTTCCATTCTCCCTACCTTCTTGCTCCTAACAACCATTGCTCAAGTCTCTGCCTCCAGGTATTTCACCTGTTTAGACTGTACCGGAAAGGCATGCAGTTTGTATGGGTCTCGTTTACTTGACTTTAGTAAAATGTCCTCCAGGTTTACTCATGGTGTCATAAATGGCAGAATCTCCTTTTTTAAAAAATGAATAACAATCCATTGTATATAGGGTGGGGCCAAAGTAGGTTTACAGTGGGTAGTACAGAAAGCAGAGTTTGTTCTTATATTATTGTTTATTAATTATTGTATTATTTCCTGTATGAACAACTATAAAACTACTTTTGCCTCACCCTGTGCACTCAGCATTTCTCAAATGGACTGTTGATTGCAGTGGCTTTCACACTGCCACTAATCTATTTCTCCTTAGTCTCACTGTCACTGGTATAATCCTCTGGAGGTTAAATATTGCCATATTGCTTCCTTGCTTAGATAATAACATTAACCAAGCATAGCTACTATTCTGAAAGAGGAGGTTAAAGGAAATAAGTGAAAGCGGGATGGAACTAGAATAGAAAAAGTATTGTGGAGGTGGTTAGAAACTTCAGACTAGGTTTCAGGAAGGAGGGTTTTGTTTTTTCCACCTCAGAGTAGGAGGCTGGAGCTGGAGGTCAGATGGATTCCGGTAACATGATGGAGTGAACAGAAGACATGGGCCTCTTCTTTCTCCTTATGATGTGTCTTCCCTACTTCCTTCCCTTTGCTGTCTCCTACTCCCATCCTCTCTTTTTTTCCTTTCTTTTATCTCCCCTTTTGCTAATGCAGTCTAACATGGCTTCCTACTGCTGACTTATTTCCTTTTCTTTTAATTTCTCTTTTGTTCTTCTTCTTAAGCTCTCAGTATCATTTATACCTCAACCCCAAATCCTTCCTTCACATTCCATAAAATGGCATTTGAACTTGGATAGCCTAAAAGGTACCTTTACTGCTTTATATGCATTGCCTATCATCAACATAACAATAGAAAAATGTGATCCTTCATATTTCTCTTTAGGCCAAAAAGCTACTTAAATTTAATTATTATTTAGTTCATCATTGCATTTATTTCTCAATAGGTTTTTTTTTTTCTGGTTAGTTACTCTAAGTAGAATGACGGTATTCATTCCTTTGTCATAATTAATTACATTCCTTTGCATCAGTGTTCAGAGTTGTGGGAATTACATGAATACTGGAGGGAAATAAACTGAAGTACCATACTTGCTTCAAATTATCTTCACAAAAATACACAGAGCAGATAATAGCCATTTATAACCTGTAAGATATATCCAGCTGAGTAAAAATCTGAGAGAAACCACAAGAAAACTTAATGAAAAAATATTTTAAACACAGAAAATAAAGCTTTAAAATATGTAAATTTAAAAACTATTATTTAATATTTATAAAAATAATGAGAAATAATCTGACCAGAAGTATAATAACATCAATAAATTTGTGGATATTTAAGTACAATGCATGATTCCAATGAAATACACAAATATGTATACAAATTATATATATGCTCAAAAGATATTAATATTGTTTGTGCAGAAAATTATACATATAGAATCATAAATTGTTAGGATAAGAGAGACATTAATAATCATCTCAAGTTTAATATAATTTTTAAGATAACAAAACTGGCCATTCAGAGAAATAAAGAATGAAGGATAAAAGAAGGATGAAAACATTTCCATTCTGAAAGGGGTACCTCTTTGCATACAGAAGAATCCTGGAATCCTGTTTGGTTATAATTTTGTCTCCCTCCTCCCAGAGGTCATATCAGATAAGAAAAGGCTGGTCCTCCAGATAAGTAGTCCTCTGATGCCCTTAGTTTCTCTACAATGGTTATTGATGGCCAATGATGGTCACCGTAGCTCAGATTATTTGGTTAATCTCATGTACTGCCTGTTACCTAAAGAGAAAAACACTAGGAGGCATGGGTAGGATGTGCCCACCTGCCCCTGGATAAATAGTGAGTGGTTTCCTGAGGATGGATGTCCATAGATATTCTTCAGAGACAAGATGGGTACATAGATGGGCAAAGAACACACATAATACTGCATGAGTATAGAAATACAGGTGAATGATGGTGTATGCCTTTGTATTAGTAGAAAGACTTTCAGTGAAATTGGGTACCACACTGTGAAAAAACAAAACAGTTCTATTTCTATGGCCCAAATTTGAACAATGAACACAAGAGCAAGTATCAAGAGGAAAATAACATTTTGTTATTCTCTTTTGCTGAAGTTATAAGCTCTGCAGAGAGATGTACAGTTGATGGTAGAATGAGACAAGGAACTCTGAGGCTTTCCTGTCTGGAAGGACTTGAAAAATTGAGGAGGGACAGAAACACAAATCAAGACAAATGAGAAAGAGATGCCCACTGATGCAGAGGATGGAAGGTAGAATCATCCATGTAAAAGATGCTCATGAATATATTCCTGAAATATGGCTGTGATATCAGAAAACTATTTCATATAAAGTAGATAAAACTTCGAAGTCTTTGAAAATGTTTTGTGCACTTATCTTTTTCCCCTTAATTAAAGAATATGTCATCCTTATGCACATATTCATGTATATTGTTGGGTAGATATATCCTAGTATATAGAGGTGGCAGTATCCGGCATCTCAGGGCTTCTGGTTTGCTATTAGTTAAGAAGATTGCAGAATTTCCTTAAACCTCAACTTAGGGGTAAATGAAGTTAGGAAAACCAAATGGTTTATTTTACTCAATGTTGCTTTCTAAGCCTGGTTAATCCATCTACCTCTCTCCCCAACTCTATTCGTACCACTATGTCTAAAAATATCATAATTTCCCCCACTTGGCCATTGCAGCAATGCTTGTTGTGTGGTTGTTGATTGTCAGGCTTTAGAATCACCAACTAGTGGGTAGGTGGGAGAGGCAGGGGAATCCTCATTAAACTGTAGATTCCTGGGCCTCCCACCAGACCTGATGAATTAAAGAATAGGCCGATCCAAGGAATCTGCATTTTCCTTCTCTTTTCAGGTAATTATCACGAGCCATAATATTTGCAAAACATAGTAGCACAGCATTCTCTTGATTTATTTTAAAAAATCTGCATGAAAAGGATTATCTTCCTCTCTACTGGTATCCCTTGGTTATGAGACTCAGATGAAATATTAATTTCAGGACCACACCAGGGCTTACTGCTTCCTACATGCCAGCATCTAGGTAACAGAAACCTGTAGAGCATCATTAGGAAACTAATATTCTTATAAATGTCAGCCAGTGGCAAGACAACAATAATGAATCTTTATACATTTTATGTACATTTCCTACCTCATCAATCAGAAAAGTCAATCTGACTAAAATGAGAATTTTAAATCCCACTCTTAACTTAAAGTATCCAGAGAAACCCTTGAGTTATATTGATGGGAATTCCCTTCCCCTCTTTTTTTTCTTATATCAGAAACACAGTGAGACTTCAACTGTTCTTTATCTCTGGTCAAATGATGAATGATGTTTTCCTTTTATTTCATGTTTTTCTTCAGTGTTCAGAATTTACATTACAGAATTTTCTTAGTCTTATAAGTTGTTTAAAACAGAAAAAAACTTGACAGTTTCTCACAGCACAATAAACAGTTTATAGTAAATCAAAATACATTTTTACCCTAACCACCATTTTAAACTAATATTTAACAAAGTATTTCCTTGTCAGTTTCTGTTCTGCAACCTGGTGGCCTGCATTCTACCTTCAAGCATACTGTTCATATCTGATACTAATTTTCATGAGATACATATTTAAGTAACCACAAAAGGAATCACTCTGTAATATTAAAGAAAAGATTGCACAGGGAACAAGCAGATTCAGCACTAGAAATGTGATTATTTACATCTCAGACAAGATAACTTTTTTGTCCCCTTGAGGTGGAATTATCTGACAAATTAAATATCTTTATTTGGATGGGATGGGATGATGAGAGTTACTTCCTGAAATACAGAGGAATTTATATACCTTGAATCAAATCACTAACATGATTTTTATTTAGCAATTCACTTTAGTCTGAGTATTTTATTGCTTAGATTCTCAATAAAATTGTTCCATATTAGACACTGGTTTACACTACACAAACATTAAGTTGATCAATTCAAAGTGGGCATAAGCTTAAAAAAGATTTCTTAATTTCCTAGACTTATATTGTTTATTAACTTTTTTCCTTAACTCTGAGCTTGACTGGAGTTCTTTTCAGAAATTTACTCAACCTAGTTCAACACTTCGTAGTTGGGTTAACCATCCTGGATTTTAAATGTAAAACTCAAATGTCACATATAATAAATGTTAAAAATATTAATGTCCAGTATTTAATATCAAACATTACCTGAATAAATAGAACTTTCTAGATTTTTTATTGTTTTATTTGAGACTCTCTGAAGAAAACAGATTTTTTTTCAAGTTATATTTTTTCATAATTAAAATAAGGTTTCTTTCTTAGGTATCAAATCCCCATGAAAGGAATTCATGAGGTCATCAAATGTTTATAAGTTATTAGGACATGTGCCAGATCATATTATGAAAATGTCTGGCATTTGAAAGCAATACTGTGTACTGAAACAGTTAAAAATGTAAGCCATGAGTCAGACTAATAGTGTTCAAATCTTTTATTCTCTATGTCTTGGTGATTTTGCACAAATTCTTTAACATTCTATACAGCAGTATTATCATTTAATAGCATTTTTAATAGGTTGCTGCAAGGATTAAATGAGCTAACCTGTAAAGTGCTTAATACAGTGCCATAAAGAATAATATATATAATGATACATATTACATTTACATAATAGCTATATAAATGTAGCTATTATCATTATTTTATAAGTAGAACTATTATTACATAGCATAATAATTCTTATAGTGTGTTGTTATATTATTATTTTAGTAGGCTCTTAGTAATTAATTGTAGAATAAATGAGTGAATGTGCAAAAGCATTCTTTTTACTGAAGTATTTGAAGTTAAATTTTTATCACAGAATATTTTAACTATGGAGTGTTAGTAAAAACTAGAAATTACATCTGATTTTTATCTAAATCCTTTTCCTACTAGATTGCTGAGGATTCCAAGGGCCTGGCCTGGGCAAAGGGGATATCTTAGGGTTGGGGCAGGGTTAATAGAGTGCCTCTTACCATATCCTGGGTTCAATGCAAAGAATCAAAGATGGGAAAAGGAGAAAACCAGGATCTGTAAATCAGAAAATCAAGCCACCAAAGGGGTGGTCCAGAAGCCAAGAAACTGGAGAATCAGGGAGATGAGAGTAGAAATCAATGGATTAGAGAATATGCTTGAAGTTACCACTGAGACAAATCCTGGGGCAGATATGGTCAACATCTCTGATTACTGAGCAAGGAGTCCATATTTAAGATGCTGAGGACTAGACCAGGCAGTTGGTGCCTTCCTCACTTCTATTCCTGCTGCACTGCTTATATCACACTGAGTATAACCAGTATTTACTTGTATTTTAGGCTAATGCACATATTCCTACCTTCAAAAAATGGCATACTCATACAACCTCATCTCAAAAGTTATAAAGCATCTTTCTCAGCAGCAAAACAAACATTTAAATTTCTCCTGACATCAACGCACATACCAGAGCACAACAACATGATAAAATCATCAACAGAAACCAAGGACTACAGGCTATGGCAGATACTGAATATAATAATTTGTAGGCATCTCAAAGATTATTTGGGGAAAGGAAAACAAAAATAAAGGAATGAATGTCAAATCAATAAAACTGATTTGTATTGAAATAAGACATCTTTAGAATATGATCTTTATCTGAATCAGATCTTTGCTCAAGAGAGAGGATAAGGAATTCTAGCTTGATCTTGCTAGCAGTATGTTGAATATTCATTTTCTGCAACAGAATGCAATTTGCATAATGTGGGGCTCAGGTCTGTTTGCAAGAACATCCTTCAGGGAACTCAGAAGAAGATTCCAAATTAACAAGAGAGTTTTCCAGCTCAGTATAAAGGGAATCCACAACTCACATTTTCTTTTATTTGACAGGATATCCCAGAATTCTTAAGGAAAACATATCAAATTTTATGGGAGGCCCAGAGAATGTTTCTGCTTAAGTCTGTGTGCATGTGAATGCACCCTTGTGCATGTTTCTATATACGTTATACATACGTAGTTTTTTTGATGATGGTATTTAACAACTCAAATGATGGTATTTAACAACAGAGTTTTAAAGAATCCATATGAATATGTTCTTTTAAATTAGAATTTGGGGTTTCTTTGGGTAATTTCCCAAAAATGTAATCGCTAACCCATAAGACAGTTCCATTCTTAATTTTTGAGGTATCTCTATACTGCTTTCCACAGTACTGCACCAGTCTGCATTCCCACCAACAGTGCAAAAGGATTCCTCTTTCTCCACATCCTCGCCAGCACTTGCTCTTGTTGATTTATTGATGATAACCATTCTGACAGGTGTGAGGTGATATCTCATTGTGGTTTTGATTTGCATATATCTGACAGTGGCTGACGCTGAGCATCTTTTCATATGTCTATCAGCCATCTGTATGCTCTCTTTGGAGAAGTGTCTATTCAAGTCCTTTGCCCGTTTTTAATTGGCTTATCTTTTCTTTGGTGTTGAGTTTTATTAGTTATTTATAAATTTTAGATATTAATCCTTTATCAGATGTATTGGTGAATATGTTCTCCCATTCTGTGGGTTGTATTTTAATTTTGTTGTTGGTTTCCTTTACTGTGCTAAAACTTTTCAGGTTGATATAGTTCCATTTGTTTATTTTTTCTTTTGTTTCCCTTGCCTGAGGAGATATAACAGATAAAATATTGCTATGAGCAAAGTTCAAGATTCTACTGTCTGTGTTTTCTTCTAGGATTTTTATGGTTTTGAATTTACATTAAAGTCTTTAATCTATTTTGAATGTATTCTTGTGTGTGGTGTAAGAAGGTGGTCTAGTTTCATTTTTCTGAACGTATCTGTCCAGTTTTCCCAACACCACTTATTGAATAAATTATCTTTAGCCCACTGAATGTGTTTGCTCCCTATGTCAAATATTAATTGACTGTAAATGTATGGGTTTATTTTTGGGTTTTCTAATCTGTTCCCTTGATCTATGTGTCTGTCTTTATGCCAGCACAAGGCTATTTTGATTACTATGGCTTTATAGTATACTTTGATACTAGGTAGCATGATTCCGCCAACTTTATTCGTCTTTCCCAGGGTTATAGTTGCTATGTGGGGTCTTTTGTGGTTTCATATTCATTTTTAAAATAGATAGTCTAGTTCTATGAAATACATCATTGGCATTTTGATAGGAATTGCCATTGCAGCATTATTTACAATCGCCAAGATAAGGAAGCAGCCCAAGTACCCACCAATAGTTGAGTGGATAAAACAACTATGGGACATTTACACAATGGAATATTACTTGGCCATACAAAAAGAAGAAAAATTTACCCTTTGTGGCAGCATTGATAGACTGGAGAACATTATGCTAAGGGAAATAAGCCAGTCAGAGAGAGACTAATACCATATGATTTTGCTTATACATGGAATCTAATCAACAGTCTAAACTAACAAGCAAAGTCAAGACAGACTCATAGAGAGCAGGTTGATGGCTATGGTGGAGAGAGGGGTTAAGGGGTAGAAGATTAGCAAAAAGAAAAAAGAACCCATGGGCATGAACAAAACAGTGTGGTGATTGTGGAGGGGAGGGTAGTTAAGGGTAATAAATGAAAATGAAAAAAATTAAAAAAAGAAAAGAAAAAGAAATAATGTATAGGAAGATGGCATGCAAAACCAAATAGGAGCATTTTTCTTTGAGGCACTATGACTTTAATCTATTGATTTTTGCTTAAAGGATAATAAAAGTACTTTCATTTAAGTATCTATTGCTGAAACCTGAGGCAGATATGAATTCTAATAGTATTATAATGTATGAATACAGCACATCTGAATGCAAATTATTTGCAATTAGTAAATATTCCAGAAGAGGTTAAATGGCTGGAAAAGTGCTCAACTTCTGTCCATACTAACACAAAACGAGGAGACTTACTCAGAGCTAAAAGCAGTATATATTTTGATATTAGAATTATTGTCCTAGTAAAATGTTTTTACAATTTGAATTCTTATTTTAAAAGAACTACTCCCTTTAAAATTTTCTTTTTTCTGTTTATAAATTGCATTAATTTTATTATTTTTCAAAATAATCTTCTATGAGGCACTCTCTAAATACATTTCTAATAGAAATAAAAAGACTATATTAACATCAACTTTCAAAATCACTAAATTTTCTATGAACTAGGTCACTTTTAAAATATGCAAATATACAATTTTAAGAGGTAAAACCACTCTTCTGCTTGATATGCTGATATTAACAAAACTGATAAACAATGAACAAACAGCTCCTACAACACTGTAGTAAAGACCAAAGAGGTCACAGTCAATAGACACAGAATTTCCTTATTTTTGTTTTTGCTGCTACTGTTATTTTGCAAACACTGAATGAAGGACTAATACCTTTGCCATGTTACTTACTGATGGGTAGAGGTAACCTTCTCCATTCATGGCTATGTACAACCCTGTCTTCACTCCCTGGATGGCAACAACGCGCAGTCCCACTGGTATGAGGTTGAACAGTGCTGGAAATAGAAACATGGTCTGTCACAAATGAGCAGAAAGAAGCAAAGCACTGCCATCACTGTTCTCACTCTCATTTATTTTATTTAAGAAACATCTTTGTTACAAACTTCTGAGAGTTCCAATTAACTAAGTTTATTTCTCTTTAAATTAAGAAGTTTCTGCTATGAATAAAATGAGCACCTGACTTTCAGTTTGTAGATCTTTTTAGCAGTCTTCCTATAGCATTTTAAAGAGCTAGTAGGAAAATGAAAAGAATCAAGCTTGTCATCGTACTTCTAGTATCACAATCTTTAACTTCACTGGATACCAAAACTAATCAGCCTTGAAGATTCTCAAAGACTAGAATTTTTAAAGTCCAGGTTGACTGTTTATTCTGGTCTTTCATGCTGAAGGTATGCTTTATCATTACAATGGAGAACAGGCCAGAGTTAAAAAGGTAATTCCCAAACTCAATTACTCTTGCCGAACTAACATGATACGATAGCAGAACCCAGAAAAGATGTGCACCTCTTAATGTGCTAAATTGAAAAAGAACTAACCAAACAATGCAATGTAAATTTTAGAAAGTCAATTTTCTTTATTAATATTTCATAAAACTAGGAGTGCAAACTAAAATGAAAGAGGGAAAAGGGTTCAGTTTTACTCAATATAGAGATACAATTTCATTTATGTTTCCATGTTTTGTCCCTCCTGTTATTGATAAAAAGTATTTTTATATATTTTTCACATCATGCAGATAACAATGTTATATTGATTTTTTTTTAAGTCTTAACATCCCTTTAACATATTTCCGTGCCAGTGTGTCATGTTGCCTGTTTAATGGGTATTTTAACATCATTTTTAGTAATAACTTGATGATTTGGGCAACTTTATTATTAATACATTTATAAGAGAACTATTAATTATCCACAGTGTGGTTGTTTCACCCATCCAAGTTCTTTTTAAATTCACATCTGATTCTGGACAATAGGACCAGGCCAGAATAGGCAATGCATGCCTAAAAATGGATTTTATAAATTGTGCTTGATTTAATTTGCAGGCATATGCTTTCTTTGATTAGGGTGGAGAAAGTTAACACCTTCTTTTCCAGGTATTACATGTTACTGATCCCAATACCCAAAGATGTATGTGCTACACAACTGCTAAAAGGAAAATGGCAGGCCACAGCTGCAGATAATTATCTCTAGAAGAATACTCAGTGGCATATATGGTTAGGTAGATAATTAGCTCTTATAATGCAAACATTGGATTGTCTACTGTAGGATTCTAGGGGTTTATGATATCTCTATGGAGGAATGAGGCTTATGTTTGCTTATTTCTATTACTTAATATTAAACATAAGTGTGTTGTTGAGGTACTTATGCCATTGTAACTCTTACAATTCCTTCTTTGTAGAAGACCATTAGCCATTTTCACTATATTCTAGAACATTTGAACTGTTCCATACTTTGAAAGGATGGGCACCAGGTTAATCCCTGATTTCCATGCAAAAGGTTTTTTGGAGAAAACATGTTTGTATGTCTGTTCATGCGAACCAGTCTATCCAAATCTATTTAATTATTCTAAACTTTATACCCCTTAATGGTTATTGTAGATTCCACATATTTGGTATAGACCAGATGGTATAATTCTAGAAGGTAAGTGTACCATGGACTCACCAAAATAATGAGGTAAGGGAAAAATAAAAATTATAGAAGATAGTCTAAAATGACAATACTGAAAAATACCATACTGTATTTTTCTTCCAGGATTTTGTTTAGGACCTGAATTGTAAATATAAATTATGATTTACAAAATGATAATAAGTGAGTACAATGCATGTGGAAGTCCATTCAGAGCTGACTATAATGGAGATATGGTGCTAATTAAAACCACAGATCCCCACATTAATTGAAACATTATTATTTTTTTCATTCTTTTTGTATTTTACATAATTATAAAGCAATGTCACAAAGCTTAAGGGAGTAATAATAATGAAGAAGTTCATACTGTTTTGCTTATTCTATGGAATACTCTAGTTCTCCACATAATAATGATTTTCAATCCTGGCTGTACTTTAAAATTAGGACAGTCATGCCTAATCCCAGACTAACTCCGAATATTAGGAATTGGGTTTAGGGCATAAAATATTTTTTGAAAGCTCCTCAAATGACCCTAAAGTATAGCCAAGATGAAAACCGCTGCCTTAAAGCTTATGGGGTGGTGGTCACTGTAAACTATTTGTAATTTTTACACATCAAGCTGTTATGCTGGGAATTTCTAAGGTGAGAAGGATTGGTTGTTTAGGGTTTTAACACTGCTATAATTACTAGCACATTGATATTTCTATAGTTCTGTTCTGCTTGCAGTATCTATTAAGTCTGATAATTGGAACAATGTAGTTTAACAGCACAGAAAAACCCCATGGCATCCCCAAAAGCAAACTGAGGGAAGGAAAACCATTCCCTAATCAAATACCCTAGTTCATGGTGATGCTGATGTTGAGTTAATAGAGGGAAGCTCTATGAGTTTTAAAGACGTTCATCTTTGAAAATGAGTGTAAGTCATGACATAGCCAGGGTGTTCATTTTGTGAAAGACCTTTCCACAGTATACAGAAGCCAATGATAAGCAGCCAAGTTGCTACAGTATCCTCTCTATTAGGACAATTACCCATTCTGGACCATTGCTTTTGCCATTTTCTTCCAAGAGATTTCTAAATCTCTGGCTGGAAACACTGGGAAGACATCTTTATCAGGTTCATCTGCCTGCTGGCCTTTTTCCTCTTCTAAACTTGCCTAAAAGTTTTGACAAATGCAGCTTAGCAGGGTGGTTCTGACTTTATCTAGGTCTAAATAATTTTATATTTAGTAGTGAGATAAGCTTTTAATTTAAATCATGAAGATTTGAAAGTTTAAGTCTCAGGTTTGTTATTTGGTAATTTTTCAGTGGCATCAGGGAAACTTTTGGGTAATTTTTCCTTATTTTTCTTACTTATAGATGACTAATCCTTGTTTTGTGTCCATAGAATTATCAAAAACTAAAACACATTGTTGAATAATTATATCACACCCTTCCTCAAACCA
The DNA here is from genome assembly GCF_021234165.1 of Pteronotus mesoamericanus. Classification (NCBI taxonomy): domain Eukaryota; kingdom Metazoa; phylum Chordata; class Mammalia; order Chiroptera; family Mormoopidae; genus Pteronotus; species Pteronotus mesoamericanus. The sequence goes on from NW_026555109.1 coordinate 4,280,232, forward strand.
CAAGGAGAGGGTCTAATCAGGACCTGTCATTATCAATGATGCTCACTCTCCTTTAAGAATACCTTTCTGTACTAACAATTTCCTTAAGATTCCTAAGACTACTGTAACAAACCAGAGAAAAAGAATGTCTTAAAATTCATCATAAAAACTGTACATTTCAATTCAAAATGTGGTAGTACACAAAATTAGAGTTAATTACTAATTAATTTAACTTTTATAAAGCTGCTATAATTCTACCAAGTTTTATTAAAAATTTTATAGCCTTCTAAGAACAGAACCTATATGTCACCCTGCTTTATACTGTCTGCTGTTTTTACAAATGTTGAAATGGTAACAAAACTAAGCTAACTGGATTAAAATACACAAAAAGGGAATGTAACTTGTAAGAGTTACATATCTTTATATAGGAATTTAAGTCTCTCAAACACAGACACTACAATTTGGTTTTGATTTGCTTTTACACAGGGGCTCCTGTTCCTGCTTCATGCCCAGAACTACTCTCACCAGCATTTAGAGAAATAAGAGATGATTTCAAGAGTTAATCAGAGATACTGTTCTTTCTAATGCAGTTACAAAATAGTAGGAAAGAAGCCCCATACATTTAGAGAACAGAAGGTCAAGTATCTTTTAGTATCTGAGCTTTCCAGTTTAACGTTATTATTATTCAGATAGCCATATATAATCATGTGTGTATACAAACAATGTCAACATATGCATTTTCACAATTTAGAAAATATTGTGTCACTTATTCAGTTCTGAAGCAATTTTTTTAAAAGACACCTAGTTGACCATTCTGAATGAATATTGATTCTCATCATTAAAAATAACCAACTCATTTGGCATTATAAAAACCAAAAAAGGTAGGAAAAATTCGTAAAACCTTTATTTGAAGGAAATTATTTTTCCAAGAAGTCCAATTATGCAGCATTTTCATACAGCTATATTTTATTTCCTTTTTTTGAAAACTTTTGTCACAATAGATGACACCAGCCTCTAGTCTGATAAGTCAGAGTGTCAAAGCTCTTATAATAATCAGAGTTATGGAAAGCTAGTTTTCATGCTCTACCAGACTCTGGCCAAAGGAAATCAGAGAGCATTGAAGACATCAGAACTTAAGAATCTCTAAAGTTCATGAACCCCACAACTGCTAGACATAAGTAAAACAAAACACCGTTTGTCAAAGAATGGGTAAGGAGTTGAAGACAAGAAAAAAAAAAAAACTTACGCAGATATATGGGTGAGCTTGAACCAGAAGAAATTGACATCTTTTATAGGTCAAATACAGTCAAGTACTAATAATTTTTAAAAGTTCAATCTAATATAAAAATCCCAACAAGTAAACAATGTTTTTCTTGTAATGAAAATACATCCTCTTTATTTCCTGTGTCTGAATTAATTTACCGTTTGTTCCTTGGAAAAATAAATAAAGCAAAAATAAACTGATAAACAAATGTGATAGGGAAAAGTTTAAAAATACAAAAGGATGATATAACAGACACACAAAGAGAAAAAGATTAGAAATTGAAAAAGTAAATGTAGGTAAACAAAAAATTTAAAGCTGAAAGACAAAAATAAAGCAATATCCAAAGTTTAAAAAATACACACAATGGCTGAAAAAATATTGATATTTTACTTAGTAGTATCCAAAGCAAAGTAGTCTATTTCATATTATTAGGTGCTCTCAAAATCAGTGTTATTGAAAATTGGATTACTAGAATTTAAAATACAAAATTACTATAATTTGTTTGCATGCATTCAAATCCTCCCATTTTTTCATGAAATTAAAAGAATAAATAATATATAAATAATAAATAATAAATGGATGAAAAGACTAGGATCAGTTCCTGATCCACTGGTAATATATGATTAAATACTTCTTTTTAAAAAATATTTTTTATTGTTGTTCGATTACAGTTGTCCCCATTTTCTCTCCATTAAGCTCTCTTGCCTTACCCATTCCCCACCTCCCACATTCAATCCTTCCCATTGTTGGTCTTTGTCAGTGGGTACTTTGTACATGTACACTGACTTAACCCTTCTCCTTCCTTCTAATAAAATCAGTTTTCTAATTTTCCTGGGCAGTAGTAAGTGTGTCTATTTTAAAACTGATGTGCTAAATTTAAAGGAATCAGATGCCTAAATAAACAGAAAATAGGAAACAAAAACATGGACAAAACATTGAATAAGGAAAGACACAAGAATAAAATTACAAAAATAGTAAAATGAAGATAGACATTAATACAATAGGAGGCATGTAGCTTTTTTCTAAAAAATGTTATCACATACCCAATTCTATAATGTAGTTAAACATTATATACAATGTATTTAGAGGCACACAGCCTTCATGTCCTCTCTATAAAGAGAGATCTTTTCATGTTGAATGCAAAAAATAAATTTAAAAATAAATTTTTATTATTTAAAATAATTAATCCTTGTAACTTTTGTTTCCATAATTATCACTAGTAAGCTATAAGCCTGATAAACATAACACTTTTAAAATAAACATGTAATCAACTTTTAACTAAATGTTCTAGTGTAGTTATTTGACTTTTATGACAGTGAGGCTAAAAGTAACAATAATACACGAGTTATGAAAATTGTTGGAAAAACTCAAAATATTAATAGAAATATCTTTTTTATTAATACTTTCATCCATGTGGTCCAAGTAAAAGTGTGAATGTCATTTTAGTATGTAACATTGTAAGAATGAATCAACAGAACCAAATATTTGCATATGTATTTTTAAAAGTCATTTAAGTAGCAGCATATCTTCTACCAACTGTGTTAACTGGAGGCCTAAGGTTGTCACTTACTAGAATTAGTGCTGTCATCCTTGGTTCCATCGAGAGCTCCATCAGGGTGCATTTGCAAGTAGTAGCCTTGCCTGCAATATAACCTGGTCACGATACCCTTGAGCTGGGGATCTGAAAGGCAAATAGAATTATCATAAGCCTCACATGTCTCACAATAAAATTTCTTTTTTCTGTTTTGTTTCCTTTCTTTTTCAGAAATAAGAAGGCATTTTATATCTTGTGTCTTCCAGATTTCCCTGTATTTATCAAACCTGAAGTATACTAATTATAAAAGGTGAAGAAAATGTTGTTGTAAACTGCATTTGTCAACGGAATAAATTAAGTCATTTTAGCCCTATCTAGCATGGCTCAATGGATTGAGCGCTGCCTACAAACCAAAGGTTTGCCAGTTCAATTCCCAGTCAGGGCACATACCTGGGTTGTAGGCCAGGTCCCCAACAGAAGGAATGTGAGAGGCACCCACACATTGATGTTTCTCTTCTCCTCTTTCTCCCTCCCTCCCCCTCTCTCTAAAAATAAATTAATAAAATATTTTTAAAAAATAAGTCATTTTATAAAACAAATACATGTGTTTAAATTTTTAGTTAAAATGATTAAACAGCTTAATATATTAGTTTAATTATTACTGAAGTCCTAAACTAATTAATTTCTTAGTTTAAGCTAATATTCAGGATGGCAGTACAATAGTTTTACAAACTTCTGGCTCAAATAAATCATATTAAAAGTTTTTTTAAAGGATTTTTAAACTTAATTTAACAAGTAATCCCCAAATGTAAAAGACCTGTATTTAAAAAAAGATAATGCTAACATTTTGATTAACATTTTTAGAAAAAAATACCCAATATGGAGAATGTTTCCTTGATGTCTAAAGGGTCACCCTAACTTCCACGGAGGAATCTTTGATACTTATTATGCATGATCCATAGAAAATAGGAAAACTGACTTCTGAACCCAGGGTGGGACCCAGTAATAAACCTATACTGTGAGGGTGGTTCTGGCTACAATCTGGACAAATCAGACAAATTAAATAGATAATCCCATGTATTCACAGAACTAAAAAAGAGAGTAAAATTATAAAATGTGGATTTTAAGTTTTGAGCAAAAGGTCTTGAGGTAGAGGATCATGAAAGTTTATTAAAACAAGAAGGGACATTACTTAGTCATAGACTTCTCATTTAATGATTCATTGAAAAGATAACCACTATAGTGATCCAGTGCTTCACAAAGAGCTAGTTATAACTTTGAAAATAAATATTTGCATGTGGCTTTCCAAAAGCCATCCTCAATTCATAACTAGATTTGATGTGGGATATCATAATCCTCACCATGGCAACTGTCATCTCCACAACTTCTGAATGGGATATGCAAATCTAATCATGTTATCAAAACAATAGGATGTTAAAGAATGATGAAGCCTAGCATCTTGTCATTGATAGAAAAATTGTGGTCACTTCTCTAAGTCAAGTCTTCTTCCATCACCTCCATTAGGTGGGGTACATACAATACAATACACAGATTTGTATTATAGAATTGTATACCTGATACCTATATAATTTTATTAACCATGTCACCTAGATGAATTCAATAAAAATAATTAAAAATAATAATGCTTGCTATATTACAAGTTAAAAAAATTGTGGACTCATAAAAGGGTGAACACAAAATAAACACATACAAAAACAATACCGAAAAAAAAAAGTTGATCAAAACCAGAATATTCTTAGCCTTTGTTTAGTCCTCTAAAAATTAAAAAGAATGCCAATATCTGTTTCAATAATACATCTGATAAAACTAATAATTTGAAAATGACTCCATGGTATACAGATTTTCTTCAAAGGTAATATAGTATTATAGAAAATGTGAAAAGTAATGCGTGAACACCACAACATCCCAATAACAGTGTGATTAAACATTAGAATATAAATACTTTTAGAAGGCTAGGATTTTAAAAAGAAAGATCTAAGTGATTATTAGCTTGTGTTACGTATGTTGCTTATTCTGTAGTATATAACTTCAAAAATCACATCATTCTAAGATATGCATTAGTGAAAAAATTACTCTTACACCTTAGTCTTCCCATCACTCAGTAAAATTTGACTGGGCAATCAGCCCTCTAAGTACTAAGGCCTTCTTTTTTTAGACTTGCTGCATCAAATTTTTGCTCATCACTGAAAATGGAGCACAGAAGAGAACAAAAGTAAAAAGGCAAGGGAAGGGGATAAATTCTTAATTGCCATGAAAACAGAAAATTTTGAGATTGATAATTTTTCTATAAAACCTTTATGTTTGTCTTATTTTCCTCGCATCTTTGTATTGTTGGTTAGGTTCCGCTTATAGGTGAGATCAAAAATAAGATCAGCAACACTGAAAGGAAAAGAAATCAACAGAGACAAGAGGGAAGGAGGGAGGGCGGGGCAGGGAAAGGGAAGGGAAGGGAATGGGAAAGTCAAGGAACATATAGCAAGGACTCATGGACAAAACCAAAGGGGAAGAGCTGAGGGAGGGAAGGAGAGAGGGGGCAAGGGAAAGTGTTGGGGGGAGGCAGAGACAAATGTATTTGAAAAAATAAATTAAAATTAAATTAAAAAAAAACCTTTGTGTTTGAATCACTTATATTAAACAATTGTATATTTTCACTACTATATCTGCTGAACTTGAATGAACTATGTCAGGAAAATCAGTAAGAAGACACAAAATCCTTCATACTTTTACAAAAAGAGCCTTTCTTTTATGCTTTTTTCTATTATCAGTAAAAAAAAAACCCCAAGAGATAATAAGTATTGATGAGAATGTGGATAAAAGGGAATGCTCATGCACTTTTGATAGAAATGTTTATTGGTACAGCCATTATGGAAAAAATTATGGAGGTTCCTCAAAAAATTAAAAGTTCAATTACCATATAATCTAGCAATTCCACTTCTGTGTATTTACCTGAAAAAAATGAAATCGGGATCTCAAAGAGATATCTACATCCCCATGCTTATGGATTGCATCATTATTCACAATATGCAAGATATGGAAACAACTTGTGTCCATATGTATAATATGTGTACATACACACACACCACATTGCAATATTATTCAGCTTTAAAAAGAAGGAAATCCTGCCATTTGTGACAATATGGATGAACCTGGGGATATCATGTTAAGAAAGCCCTACTTTACTACACCTCATTTCTAATAAGAAAGTTTAAGTAAAACAAGAAATTGCATTTTTCAGCTCTCATTTAATTTCAAAGAAACAATATCAAATTAATTTCTATTTATCTAGTTTCACATTATTTGATATTTTATTTTTAGAAACCATAGTAACATTGATTGTATTCTTCTCAGGTGTCAGGCACTGTTCTAAGCACATTACAGGATTAACTCATTGCATTCTCACCACAAATTAATAGGAAGACCTTTCTGAAGATGAGGAAGTGCAGTCATAGAGCAATTAAGTAATTTAACAAAAAACAGATAACTAATATATACAAAGCTGGTATTTAACATGATCCTGCCCACTTAACTAATACCCTATATAGCTTCTATAAATTGAACAATTGAAATAAACCATATTAAAAACCTAAAATGAAATGCAAACCAGTTGGTTTGTTTTCTTAAACTAGGTTTGGAAAGATCAACCACATCTGTATCTAAACTCAAATCCTGCATAATTGAAGCGAAAGCTGTAATATAAAGCAATAATATTACGACAGAAAGGATCAAAATTCTTGAAAATCTATTCTAAGATCCACCCACTTCGTCACTGGCTGAATTTCCAATAAATCTCTCTAACCAAAGGAGACCCAGAAATACATAAAAAGATCATACACCATGAACAAGTGGAATTCATACCAGGGATGCAAGGATGGTTCAATATTCACAAATCAATAAATATAATATACCACATAAACAATACAAAAGACAAAAACCATGTGATCATATCAATAGATGCTGAAAAAGCATATGATAAAATCCAGCATCCATTTATGATAAAAACACTCAGCAAAGTCAGAATAGATGGAACATGCCTCAACATAATAAAGATCAAATATGAGAAACCTACAGCCAACATCATACTCAATGAGCAAAACCTAAAAACTTTCCCCCTAAGATCAGACACTTTCACCACTTCTATTCAACATAGTATTAGAAGTTCTAGACATAGTATTCAGACAAGAAAAAGAAATAAGAGGCATCCAAATTGAAAAGGAGAAAGTAAAGCTGTCCCTGTTTGCAGATGACATGATAATATACATAGAAAACCTTATAGATTCCAGCAAAAAATCTTGACCAAGTGAATGAATTTGACAAAGCAGCAGGATACAAAGTTATGAAATCGAACTTACAAAGTTATACATTCAGAAATCAAAGGCGTTTTTATACATCGGTGATGAAATACCAGAAACAAAAATTAGGGAAAAGTCCCATTTACTATAACAAGAAGAAAAATGAAATAATTAGAAGTAAACTTAACCAAGAAGGTAAAACACCTATACTCAGAAAACTACAGAACACTGAAGAAAGAAATTAAGGAAGATACAAATAAATGGAAGCATATACATGTTCATAGATGGAAGAATTAACATCATTAAAATGTGCACACTACCCAAAGAAATTTATAGATTCATTGCAATTCTATAAAAAATCTAGTCCACAGATTTAGGACAAATATTTCAAAAACTTATATGGAACCATAAACAACCCCAAATAGTCTCAGCAATTCTGAGAAAGAACAAAGTAGGAGGGATCACAATACCTGATATCAAACTATATTACAAGGCTACTATAATCAAAACAGTCTGGTATTGGCATAAGAACAGATGCATAGACCAATGGAACAGAATAGAGAGCCCAGAAATAAATCGATGTCAATACGGTCAGTTAACATTTGACAAACAGAGCAGGAACATAAAATGGAGTAAAAATAGCCTCTTCAATAAATGTGTTGGGAAGTATGGATAATTACATGCAAAAAAAAAATGAAACTTGACTACCAACTTATGCCATACATCAAAATAAACTTGAGATGAATAAAAGATTTAAATATAAGTTGTTATACCATAAAAATCCTAGAGGAAAACATAGGCAAGAAAATTTCAGGTAACCAACAGCAATATTTTCATCAATCCTACATTCCCTAGGGCAGGGGATATAAAGGAAAGAATAAACAAATGGAGCTACATCAAACTAAAAAGCTTCTGCACAGCTAAAGAAAACAACAACAAAATGTAAAGTGAACAAACCATATGGGAAAACACATTTGCCAATGATACCTCGGACAAGGGTTTGATCTCTAAAATTTATAAAGAACTCATACAACTCAACACCAAAAGATAAACAATCCAGTTAAAAATCAGACAAAGGACCTGAACAGACACTTCTCCAAGGAGGACATACAGTGGGCCCATAGACATGTGAAAAAATGTTCAGCAGCACTACATTAGAGAGCAAATTAAAACCACAATGAGATACCACTTCACACCGGTCAGAATGGCCATCAATAATAAATTAAACAATAAGTGCTGGCAAGGCTGTGGAGAAAAGGAAACCCTAGTATACTATTGGTGGGAATGCAGACTGGTGCATCCACTGTGGGAAACAGCATGGAATTCCCTCAAAAAACTAAAAATGGCACTGACTTTTGATACACTTCTCTAGTGTACTTTCCTAACACCTCAAACAATGTCAGACTCCCACCGCTCCCACTGCTGGTACTATAAGAATCCTGAATCACCAATTCAAAAGAACCTATGCACCCCAATGTTCATAGCAGCACAATTCACAATAGCCAAGTGCTGGAAGCAACCTAAATGCCCATCAGTAAATGAATGGATCAAAAAACTATGGTAAATTTACACAACGGAATACTACACAGCAGAAAGAAAGAAGAAACTCCTATCCTCTGACAGCATGGATGGAACTGGAGAGCATTATGCTAAATCAGGCAGTGAAAGACAAATACCATATGATCTAAACTATAAGTGGAACCTAACCAAAAAAACAAAAAATCAGCAAAATAGAACCAGAGACTTGAAAATAAAAAACAAACTGACAGTGACCATAGGAGAGAGGGAAGTGGAGGGGAATTATGGCAGAATGAAAGGGAAGGGACAGACAGAGGAACACAAATGGACGATTCATAGGCGTGGACAATGAGGTGCATTGACTGTGGGAGTGGGGGGATGGGCAGGGGAGAGAAATGGGGGAAAAGGCAGAACAACAGTACCTAAAGAACAATAAAAAATTGTTTAAATAACAAAAAATCTCTGTACCGATGAAACCCTCACCCAAATTGCAAATATAATACCGTAAGTTTAAACTTCCTCCAGTATCATTTTCAATTCAAGTCTATCATCTCCATCAACTCTATCCAAAAGATATTTCTGCCCTAGACATGACTACTCATATTAACCATATCTGTCCCCTAAAGATCATAACCATGCTTGCCTTTTTTTTCCACCTAATGAATTGCTGCATTCCTACAGATGCTGTGTTCACAATGTCCCTTATTCTATTCCCTTTATTCCATTTTCACTGCTACAGTAGCTAAGCCCCTCAGGGCCTCTTTTAGGTAGTCTTTCTATCTTCACTATGCCTATTCCAATCCATCAGATCCAGAAATACACAGGAACTCTTTGCTGCAGGCTCAATTACTCACACACCCTGCAGCAGTGGAACCTCATTTTATTACCTGGCCTTGTTTTCTCCTGCTCCCACACCATTCCCTGCTTGTAGCCCAACCTGGGTCACTGAAGGCTGCCTACAAATATTCTACAATCCCCCACATTTATTCTGTTCCTTTGATCTTACCAGCCTCAAATATGCCTACTTGTGTAAAGATGCCTTGCACATCTGTGCACATACACTCACATGCATACATCTTTGTATAGTTAACTTCGGTTCCTGTTTCTCAGTTCAGTTCCATCAACACTTCTCTAGTGTACTTTCCTAACACCTCAGACAATGTCAGACTCCTCCTTAAATGCTTTTGTGGCAGCATTTTTCATAGGCGTAACTTATTTTTTAAACATCAAATTTATTTCATTTTGAAATATTTTAATACATTACAAGATACATAATGCAATCTACATCCAAAATATTAAGTGAATTCAATGTTTTTCTTTATAATTCATGGTTTTAATTCCACATTTATTTGTCCAATTATATAGTTGATGTCGGTGTCCAAACTGGAAAGTAGGTTTCAAGAAGAAAATTTAAATGTATGATATTGCTCCCCATTACATCTCCAGGGTCTAGATAAATAGGAGCTATGTAATAAATAAGTCTAAGATGAATTTTGATAAAGAGGTAAATTATAATTTCATATATTTCTGGTAGGAGTAAACACTAGAACAAGAAAACCAAGATGGAAATCACACTGAAGCCTTAAAAGTGTTCACAATTTTTGACCAAGTAATTGTGCTTTCCAGACTTCTTACATAAAAATAAATCCTCAGTGTTAAAAAGTTTTATGTAATAATATACACATATATAGCATGAGCATGATTATGTAACAATACTTTCCATAGAGAAAAATATATGGAAGAGAAGATACCAAAATATTAAATATAACTGTATTTTGATAGTCAAAACATACTTTTAAAATATTTTATTATTTGAAAAATTTCCTATAATGATATGTTAACTTTATACTGAAAATGAAGAAACATTAATAAAAATCTATTAATCTGGACATGAATAAAAATAACATCTCATAAATACTTGCAAATAATATTGTATACACATATGCAAATAACCTAAACACATATTATGGTTGTAGATTAATTGATTGTCCCAAGTGTTCAAAGATTCAATTTATTAGTTTCTTTTTGTGCTTGGCCACAATCCATGAAAACCTTCAATATGATACTTTTTTATTTATAAAATTGACCATTCTGCAATGTGGCCATTTATATTTGAAGGTCATTCTTTCAAATAAGTAAACAAACAAACAAATAAACAAACAAAAAATCCTTCCCTCACATCAAATGTATGTAAGCAAATAATCATAGCAAAAAACAAAAACAAACAAACAATTTTACTGAGAAAACAACCACATCAGTTACAAGTAGGCAGGCAAAGTGAAGGTATAATTAAGCTTCTAGATTTACTGTGTATAAGAGGTTACAGATGTAAAACAAACTTATTTTGAAATACATGTTTACATTTTTCATTAAACTAATGGGATAAGAAGTTACGGTGACGTTTTTCAGTGAATGTTAAATATAGGCCCTATCAGGAAGAGACTTTGTATTCAATATACAGATATATCCCAAACTTCTACAACTCAGACTTTGAATTATTAATTGAGGATTGAATAAATATCTAAAGTCCCACAACTATATTTGAATTAGTTATGTAAAACTGCAAAATATTTTTCAATTCATGAAATTGCTAGAGTTCTTCATTCTCATCCAAACATTAATGCATTCAATATATCCACTCAGCTTAAGAAAATAAGAAAACTGGCCTGAATGGCCTTAGAATGTATGCAAATCAACCCACTCTGGTATTCACCAACAGAGCAACAGGTGGAAGGGCATCAGTCACATACAGGGAGTGGGTGAAGTGACTGGAAATGGGACAAGTGCCAGGCAAACCTCCAAATGCCATGCAGCAGCACTGTCCCCTTTCTGAGCCCCCCCACCCCCCACCACACACACAGAGTCACAAAGTAGTGAAACAGGTTGCCCTGCCCTGGTAATTACTTAAGGCTATGCCCCACCCAATTTACAGGTGCCTTTTCTACAATAGGTCATGCTACTAATACAGGTAATCTAAGCAGCTCTATCTAGTACATAGGAAACAAACACAGGGAAGCTGTCAAATTGACACAAAGAAATATGACCCAAATGGTAGAACAGAACAAAATACCAGAAAAAGAAATACATGAAACAGAGAAAACCAACATATTAGATGCAAAGTTCAAAACACTGGTTATCAAGATGCTCAAAGAACTCATTGAGTGTGAAAACAACAGAAAGGAAAAAAAATAAGGTTATACTCAGTGAAATAAAGAAAACCTCCAAGGAATCAACAGTGAAGAGGAGGAATGTGAGATTTAAGTCAATAATTTGGAATATAAGGAAGAAATAAGCATTAAACCATAAAAGCAAGAAAAACAAGAATTTTTTTAAAAAATGAGGATAATATAAGAAGCCGCTGGAACACCTCCAAATGTGCCAAAATTCAAATCACAGGGATGACAGAAGGAGAAGAGGAAGAGCAAGAAATTGAAAACTTATTTGAAAAAATAATGAATTAAAACTTCTCCAGTTTGGTGAAGGAAATACACATACCAATCCAGGAAGCATAGAGAGTCCCAGACAAGTTAGACCCAAAGAGAAACACATCAAGACACATCATAATTAAAATGTCAAAGGTTAAAGATAAAGACAGAATCTTAAAGGCAACAAGAGAAAAGCAGAGAGTTACTGACAAAGGAGTTCCCATAAGACTAGCAGCTGATTCCTCAAAAAAAAACTTTGCAAGCAAAAAGGGACTGGCAAAAAGTATTCAAAGTGATGAAAAGCAAGGACCTACAACCTAGATTACTTTGTACAGCAAAGCTATCATTTAGAATAGAAGGGCAGATAAAGTGCTTCCCAGACAAGGTAGAGCTAAAGGAGTTCATCATCACCAAGCCATTATTACATCAAATGTTAAAGGGCCTTATTTAAGAAAAAAAAAAGATCAAAATTATAAATATTAAAATGGCAACAAATTCACAACTGTCAATAACTGAATCTAAAAAAATGAAATAAGCAAACAGAACAGGAACAGAATCAGATATGGAGATCATTTGGAAAGTTATCAGCTGGGAGGGGGAAAGGGGAAAAGGTGCAGGGATTAAGAAACATAATTGGTAGGTACAAAACAGACAGGGTGATGTTAAGAATAATATAGAAAATGGAGAAGCCAAAAAACTTATATGTACCATCCATGGATATGAACTAATGAGGGGACTGCTGGAGCAAAGTGGGGGGTCCCAGGTGGAGAGGGACAAAGGGGGAAAATTGGGACAACTGTAATAGCACAATCAATAAAATGTATTTTGAAAATAAGAAAACTTATGATGTCTGAATTCAATTTTCTCTGGTTTTTCTTTTATTTTCTATTCCCTGTGCCTTCACATTTTTCTAAAAATATTTTTAAATACTATTTGTGTGAATCTGTTTTATGCTCTCTGATATTAATTAATATAGAAATAATGATAACTAATGTGTATGTAAACCAAGAAAAATGTTTCATAATATATTAGCCTCAATACTCGGAACTGAAAGAAATGCAAATCAGTGCAACTGCCTTCAGATACTGGGAAAAAATACCCAACATATTTAATTAAAACAATCACTCTCTCAGAAGTGGGTTCATTTATATCAATCACTGTCACAAAATGTTTTCATCCAATGTGTAATATTGACAAAAGAGAGAAATCAGGATAAACTCTAGGATGATGTGTACATTTTAATCATTATTTAAATTGAAAAATGTACAATATGCATGTATTTTTATATAGAAAATATATAAATATATGCATATCACACATACTATGTTTATTTACATAGAAAACTTAGTACTAATTGGTTATCAGTGTAAGTTCTTGATGTCATTTCTCTGTTACCTATGGAAAATTACATTTTATACAGGCTAAAAAGGAACTTTTGGAATATATATTTTTGTGGTTGGTCTAAATATATTTTGGTACTCCTAGTCACAGAAAATAGTATTGTGAATAATTTTCTCAAAGCCATAAATTATCATATTATCCAATCATAAAAATAAAACATGCCCAGGAACTCCTCGAAAGGGCTGACAAAAAGGGTGGGCTGGAGCACTAAGGAAGATGATAAATAAAACGAAAATAATATAAAACATTGCTATATCCTTTTTTTTTTAACTCCTTAGGATGCCCATTTAGTTTCTCCCTGGGATTGACATCATGCTACCTTGAGAGCCCCATATGTCTAGGAAAGTTGGTTTGGCTATTTCAAAAAGGGTTGCCCAACAAACCACCTCAATTCAATGAATTACCATGCATATTAAATTTTAATTGCTGATTCTAAAGCCTAGAGTAGTGTCTACACTTTTGACTGCAAGAACCTTACATCTATAGGCACTAAGGATAAAATCTTGCATTAAAAAAATAAAAACATTTCTTGCCCTCAAATAACTTGCTTTCTATTGAAGAAAGATTGAGAGAACCCATAAGCCTGTGATATAGCTTTATGCCAATTAATCATGTGTAAAGTTATTGGTTTTACACATCTTCCTCCCTTCAAATACATTATAAATCCCTTGATAATCTACATCATATGTTAATCAAAGTAGCTTGAAACTATGCTTTTACAGAGCAGATGTTCTACAAATACCTATTGAACTATATTCATTTTATTTTATATTTTAAAAGAGGCTATATATAAGCCTTGAAAAACATTCAAGTCAAAATGCATTTTTAAATATCTTATTTAAGAATTGGAGAAGATGAGAATTCTCAAGATAAAGATAAGTGTGGGTTTTGAACAGGAAACACCAATAAAATACTTTTTTACATTTTCCTCCTCTATTGGCCTCCCCCCTAAATTTCCCTCTAGGTAAAGTATTAAGAAAGCAAAAATGAGCAAAACCTCTTCATGTGGAAACTGTTTGAGAAGATCAATAAAAGAAAGGCAGGCAGCAAAGATCTTGCTTAATATTTGCCGCAAGTTTCAAGGAACATGCAGATTTAACTGCGATATTTTGGGATTCCTAGCACAGGGCTGAACTCTTCACTAGTTTTATGAATATATATTCAGGATCTACAAGGTAAAAATGGGAGCAAATATTTGGAGTTCAGTTAGAAAAGCATCTATTTTCAATAATACGTTCCAGGGAGTTTCCCTAATTTTCAGATTCTAACATATTAAATACAGTTTAGAGCTACTTTTTCTACTTTTTCCCCACATAATCCAGAATTGGACCATAAAATGCCAAAAATCTATTGTTCTAACTTATTCATCACTTACAATTATGACTAATTATGAAATATTGTGTGCTTCAATCCACTAATTTATTCCATCTAAATTTTAAATAAATACTTAAAAATTTAAATTATGTTAATTATAGGATTACAAAGGTAATATAGAAAATTATTATAAATAATTAAGAAAAATGTGTCCTTTAGTGACAATGTTTGGTATCCAAGTCAATTCATTGTTATTATTACATCTAGAAAAAGCTTTCTTGATACTATACTGTGTCAGGGATACCTAATTTATGAATGACTTTATTTGCTCCATGCCAGGACACAGAAATACATTTGCAAAGAAGCACTGTGCTCTGTCTCATTCAGTGTGCTGATGTGTCATGTTGCGTGGCATCTACTATACTTACAATATGAGAATATTATTTATCTTCAGATTCCTTGTTAATATGTCAATGAGTCTAAATATTAAAAAGAAAGTATTACTTTGAAGATATTTTGTTTCTTCTTCATATTAGCATAAATTTACAAATGACTATGCTGCCAGATAACAAAGAGAGTAATATTTCTTAGACTACCAAGCAAATAGGTTAAGTATTTTACTTAAATTTCCAAATGTTATCACAACAACATAGAAACTATAGAAAGAGTAGAACCTGAGATGCATTAATGTAATCTAGATATTATTATTTTTTAACTCTAGATATACATTCTGGCATTTGTGTTCCTAGTGTTGTTTTTAGGTAAGAAACTCAAAGGAGGATTCAAAACCTTAGCAATATATTTGCAATAAACACACATAACTAAATATTAAATTATCAGAATATTCCATCGTTATTCAGCCAGTCTATAAATGTTTAGTAACAATGTTTTTTCTACTGCCTATTACAGAATTTTTTTTATTACTAAGAAAACCACTATGACAGTAACTACTGCACAACTCCTACGGAATAACTGATTCTGAAAGAAAACAGTACCATCTCAAAACACAAGTTCTGTTTGACTTGCAATATCTTGTCACAATAAAAAAAACACATGCATACATGCATGCATAACTAACAAATAGAAAAGATGAAAAAAAGTATTTATTTTGCCATATAAGTGACCAAAATTACATTCTTTAATTCTAATAAAAAATCTTTCATATATATCATGGTTTACTACTCAGCCATAAGATGAAATATGTCCATTTGTGACAATATGGATAGAACTTGACAATATCATGCTAAGTGAAATAAGTCAGAAAAAGTTAAGAATCAAGTGATTTCACTCATATATGGGATGTAAAACTGAATGCATTAACCAAAGAAACAAGAAAAGCAAGCAAAACTAAAAACACAGACAACATTATGGTGGTTACAAAGGGGAAAGAGGATGGGGGATAGTAAAGAGTAAATGGAGTCAAATATATGGTGATGGAAAATAATTTTTACTTTGGATAGTGGGCACACAATGCAATATACAGATAATATATTATAAAAATGTACACTTGAAATCTATATAATTTTATTAAAGAATGTCACCCCAATAAATTTAATTATGAAATAAAAACTTTCGATCATTTCACTTGTTATCATTCAACACAAAAGCCATTTTATACTATTATAATATAAAATATAACTCCATATTATAAATATTAATCATGCTCCTCATAATGTTCTTCATAAAGTATGAAGGCTAATCAAATGTAACTGAATGGCTTGAGGAATAAAAGGCCAAGAGTATTATTACTATTTGCTAATATTTTGTAGACACATACTACCACAACAAATTTTAATGCTTGAACTTTGACTGAAAAAGACTGTGAAAGTTATGAGTAATACACCATAATCTGAGAAAGCTCAATAATTATGCAAACTTTCAAGATGGAGTAACAGAGACCAGAAAGGCCCTCTCATGTAAAAAAAGAAAAATCAACAAATTGAATCTTTTAGGACAGTGGCCATCAGGAAATGAAGGACAGTCATCTCTGAGAAATGGGGAAAAAAATTATATGAACCTTACTATTGCCTGAATTCTAAGCCTTGACTGAGATTCCAGGACACGATGAAAGAGGGAACACCAATGGATTCTAAATTGAGAAGGTAGAGCAGAGAGTCCCAGGAGACCCAGATAGTGTAGAGTACTTGAGGAGAGAGAACTGTAGAGATAGAGAACTTCTAAGATCTGCAGATTCCCTTGAGTATTCAGGTGTGTACTGATCAGCAATTTTATGTGAGGAAACCACTCCAGGCTGGGGAAAACCATCTGGGAGAATGAGAGTCTAGCAGAGGCACTTCTTCAGACACACACAGGACTTGAAATAGTACCTGTTCCCACTAGTAAAATGAAGAAATTCATAATTCATGTGGAATAGAGCAGAGTATAAATAAGGGTCTTGTGTCAACTGGGGAATAATCAGCCTTACTCTGATCACTAATTCACTCTCACCTAACAAATTCTGAAAGAATGACTAAAAATAATACATATACTGTTTCCAAGTATTTAATCACATCCCAGAATAAACTCAAAAATATTTATAGGAATACAAAAATATCAAGCACCCAAGAAAGTAAAATTCAAAATATTTTGAATCAATAAATAATCACCAGCCTTTAAAAAGAAGCA
This sequence comes from Pteronotus mesoamericanus, assembly GCF_021234165.1. Taxonomy (NCBI): domain Eukaryota; kingdom Metazoa; phylum Chordata; class Mammalia; order Chiroptera; family Mormoopidae; genus Pteronotus; species Pteronotus mesoamericanus. The sequence continues at coordinate 4,297,602 of NW_026555109.1, forward strand.
GGGGGATATGAACTGAACCAAGATGAAGAATCAATGAGTTAAAAATGACCTAGAACTGACCCTGATATTTAAATATTAGACAAGGAGAGGCAAAAAATAACTATTCCATGCATTCAAAAGGTTAAGTACAGACATAGAAAATACAAAGAAGGCCCAAAATCAACCTCTAAAGATGTAAACCACAGTTTTCTAAATGAAAGATACAATTTGGATAAAATAGATTGCTATTAGAAATTGAAAAATGCAAGTGGTAAACTTTAAAATACAGCAATAGATATGGTTCCAAATGAAACCTGCAGAGAAAAGAGAATTAAAAAAAATTAACAGAGCCACAGTGAGCTGTGGAATAATCTCAGGTGACTCTCTCTCCCTCATATATAAATAAATAAATATCTATAAGTAAATATATACTTATAAATATATCTACATCTATAAATAAATATATATATTTAATTGGAGTCTCCAGAGAGACCATTAAGATGACCAAAAATTTTTTTGAAAAAATAATGGCTGAATAATTTCCAAATTGGTAAAAACTATAAAACTAAACATCCAAATAGGTTAACAAATTCCATGTAAAGGGAACAGGATGAAAACTACACCAAGACGCATCATATTGAAAATACTCAAAACCAGTGATAAAGAGACAATCTGTTCTTTCCTCACAACAGGAAAATTATAGTATACACAGAGTAAAAAAGATAGTACAGCAGATATCTTGAGTGTAACAACTGAGGCAAGAAGACAATGAAGTAATATCATTAATATACTGAAAATAAAGTCCTAAAATTCTAAAAAATGAACACACTTTTCAAAAACAAAGCTAAAATAAGTGTTTTAAGACATACAGAAATAGAAAGAGTATATCATTAGAGGACCTTCACTAAAAGAAATGTGAAAGGAAGTCCTTTGGAAACAAAGAAATAATACCATATAAAAATATGCATCTAAACCAAAGAACAAAGGGTAGTAAATACACAAGTCAATACATATATATTTTTCTTGTTACTTACATATCTTTAAAAAGTAATTTAACAAAATAATAACTATATAATATTGGTTTCATAAAACATTAAAGTAAAATGTCTGATAACAATAATATAAAAGTAGGAAGGGATAAATGGAATACTGTATGAGTCTGTCCAGAAAGTATCCAGCCACACACTATGAAAGATAGAGATGTTCATTGCAGAAGATACAAGATAAAAGAAACATTGTATGCAGGACAATGACATCTCAGTCTCCTTCAAAGTAGGCACCTTGGGACGTCACACAGTTCTCCCAATCCTCATCAGCTGCCCCATCATATTTTCTCAAATCTCATCAATGGTCTGAAATCTCTTCCCTTTCAAAGGTGATTTCAGCTTTGGGAGAAGCCAGAAGTCACAGGGCACCAAATCTGGGCTGTGCCCGAGTCACCTGGGCGATGTGATGCTTTGCAAAAAAAAAGCTCTGCATGAGACATGATGCATGAGTGGGTGTGATGTCGTAATTGTCTGATGAAGCTGCCAGTTACCAGGTTCCCATAGCTGCAGCCTTCTGAATCAACCCAGTAGTTTCCATGGAGGAATGTGTTAAGCTTCCAAGCTTAACACAAAATTTAATGCAGATTCATTGCTCTACTCAATCAGTCATTTTGAATGTGATGGCCACATATTACATATACTCACTCAAGGGTATCTACCACCGCCACTGACTAGTACAGTGAAGTCATCATTGTTCATCCACTCTCCTTGGATGTGAGGTTACATTGATGTCACACAAACTATTCTCAATATATTAACGATGGTTAGACATTTTCCAGATAGATCTCATATGTACTCAAATATATACTATATATGCTATTAGAAAGGCCCCATACCTAGTTTAATGCTCTGCTGACACTATCTTGAAATTCTTTTTTAAAAATTTATTTATTTATTTATTTATTATTTAGACAGAGAGAGAGAGAGAGAGAGAGAGAGGAGGGAAGAGTGGGAGAAAAAGAGAGAAACATTGATGTGAGAGAGAAACATCAATCAGTTGCCTCGTATTTGCACTCTGACCGAGGCAGATCCCACAATTTAGACATGTGCCCTGACCAGGAATTGAACTGGCAACATTTTGCTTTGTTGGATGATACCCAATCAACTGAGCCACATGGGTCAGGGTGTGAATTTTTTTTAAAGTTTTTCAAATACATTTGTCTCTGTCTTCCCCCCACCACTTTCCTCTGCCCCTCTCCCTCCTCCCTCCCTCAATCCTTCCCCACTTTAGCTTTGTCCATGAGTCCTTGCTATATGTTCTTTGACTTGCCCCTTCCCTCCCTTTTCCCCCACCCACCCCTCTCTCCTTCCCTCTTGTCTCTGTTGATTTCTTTTTTCTTTCAGTGTTGCTGAAATTCTTAATAATTTTTCAAAAATAGGTTCTTAATTTTCATTTTTCCCTGGTCTCCTAGATTTTTATATACCTGGTCCTGTTCTTAAACATGACACTAAAGCCCTGATACACTGAAGAAAAAATTTATAAACTTAACTTCATAAAAAATACAAAGCTTATTTTCAAAAGAAACTGTTGAAAGACTGAAAGGACAAGTCACAGACTAGGTGAAAATATTTGTTCATTTTATATCTGATTAAAGGCTTGTATTCACTAATATATAAAGAATTAAAACTAAAAAACAAGAAAACAAACACTGAGTATGATGGTGGTTTCTTATGTCAAAACTCATAAAACTGTACACTTTAAATATGTACAGAATATGTCATCAAAAATATACTTTAGTAGAGCTATTAAACATGAAAGGGATAGGAAACAATAAATAATGCTAATAATAATGTTTAAAAAGGACAAAATAGATTTCTGGGCAGAGTATCTTAAGTTGGATAAATAGAGATCATTTCATAATAGTAGAAGAGTCAATTCATTAAGAATACATAATAGGGAGAAAAAGATGGCGGAGGAGTGAAAGGGAGTCACGCTGACCTCCTCCCAAAACCAAACTGGAATTGCAACTAAATAATGGAGTAATCACCTGGAAAGCAGTGGAGCGATAGTGGGAGAGGAGCCTTGGTGCCGCGGACAGCGGATTCGACTCTCACACATCCCAATGGGTGAGAATTGCGGTGGAGGCTCGAGAGGGTGGGCTGGGTGCGCACGGGCACTGGCACCAGAAGGACATTGAAACGGCCAGTTAGCGCTCCCCCGAGAAGAACGGGGTCTGAATCATAAACAGGAACCCCTAAACTACAGCAGCTAAAGCCGAGAAAATACAGACAAAACGCAACCCCTAAAAGCTTAGGGGCACTCTCTGCCAGAGACAGGTGGCTGGGGATGCAAAAAGACAATTAAAGGGCAAACGCAAAAGTTGCAGCGGCAGCCACCCTCCTTGATCGCTGGGTACAGGTGGCAGCAGGGTGGGCTGGTGTCTGGGAAAAGACTGGTGAGGAAAACTTTGTGAAGAGAACTGAGACTGCGGCCGTGGAGCCCGGGTGATAACGCACTTCCCACTCTGCAGCTACCATCTCGCTCAGGCATAAGGGAATCAATTAACCTGCCTTTTGTGCGCTCCGCACACAGCTTGTGCGCATGTGAGCTGCGGGGCTGAGTGCAGACTGGCTGGGAGAGCCTTGAGGAGAGACTGGAGACAGTGGCGTTGGGGAAAGAACGGGAGGAGGAACCGGGGAGTCCCGACTCCCTCCCCGCTCGGTAGTCTCCATTGTGGCCTGGAAAGGCGCGACCCCAAAGAGGCAGAAGCGGGGCGCGCATGAACCAGACTGCCTGCGATTGAAACGCAGTCCGCACAGGGGTTGGATCCTCGGCCCAAGGGGTCACAGAACTGCCCAGAGGCCCCTGAGGGGAGACTAGAAACGGAGGCATTGGGGAAAGAACGGGAGGAGGAACCGGGGAGTCCCGACTCCTTCTCCTTGCCGAAGTCTCCATTGCGCGGGAAGAGGCCACACCCCCAAAGAGCCAAAAGCCGAAAAGCAAACATAGACACCCCCAAAACACCTAGAGCAGGCGCGCACACTTGCGCCGAGTGACTGGCGAGGGTTGGCGAGCGTGTGTGTGACCCACGCGGGCTGGCGAACGCTTGCACCTGCCGGCAAGGTCTCACACAGACTGGCACCCATACGGACTGCGAGGGATTGCACAGAGGGGCAAGGGCAGGCATAAATTGACCTACCCGCCGCGATTGCGGAGCAGCCCAGAAAATAAGTAGAGCTGCCCAGAGTCCCTGGAGGAGAGACCAGAAACAGGATTAACCGGAGAGTCCTAGAGCTGATTTCCTCCCATTTCCGTAGTCCCCATTTGGCGAGGGCAAGCAACGCACCCAAAGAGCCAAAAGCAGGGAAAACACACAATAGAAGACCCTAAACTGACCAGTGCCGCGAAGCTCGCGTGCCAGGGAGGCCAGATGAGTACGGGAGGTCGCGAATAAGCCCCCTGGTCTGGGGCAAACACATGCAAGCCCAGGCAGGTGGGGGACCCTGCCGCGCTGGGAACGTGCTCAAGGAGCTCTCGTGAGAGCGCAGAGAGATCCCAAAAAATAGCCCAGCCCTGACCGAAGGGGTCACAGAGCTGCTCCAAGCAGGAGTCAGACACAGGCATTAGACTCCTGAAAGGCTCAAACAAACAACCCGAGGCCCTATAGGGTCAACAACTGACATCATCAGAGGCAAGCCCAGAAAGAAAAGTAAAGGACAAAAATACTTAACAGACTCTCACAAAAATGGGAAGAAAAAGAAGTTCCCCCCAAATGAGTGGAAAAGGGGACTCCCCACAGAGAGAGCTCAATGAAATAGAGGCAAGGGAACTATCAGATACGGAATTTAAAACAATGGTTCTAAGGAAGCTCAATGAGCTCAGCCAGCTCAAAGATGACTATGAGAAACTGCATGGAAACTATCAGGATCTCACAGCAAACTATATCAACCTGGAAAAGGACATAGAAACTATCAAGAAGACACAAGAGGATATGAAGAATACCATTTCTGAATTGAAGAACACAGTAGAAGGAATCCAAAGCAGGCTGGATGAAGCTGAGGATCGAATCAGTGAGATGGAGGACAAGGTAGAAAAAAGCTCCCAGAAAGAACAAGAAATGGAAAAACGGCTCAAAAAGAATGAAGAGGCATTTAGGGAAATGCAGGACAACCTGAAACGCAATAATATCCATATAATAGGGATACCAGAAGGAGAAGAAGAGGAGCAAGGAATAGAGAACCTCCTCGAAAAAGTAATGATGGAAAATTTCCCTAATTTGAGGAGAGAAAGGCTCTCATGGATCCAGGAGGCCCAGAGGACCCCACTCAAGAAGGACCCAAGGAGGTCCACTCCAAGACACATCATCATTAAAATGGCAAATGTCAAAGACAAAGAGAGAATCCTCAAGGCAGCAAGGGAGAAGGAGAAAGTAACATACAAGGGGGCCCCGATACGCCTAGGAGCTGACTTCTCAACAGAAACACTCCAAGCCAGAAGGGAATGGCAACAAATATTCCAAGCCATGAAAAGCAAGGGCCTACAGCCAAGGCTGCTCTACCCAGCTAGGCTCTCCATTAAAATAGAAGGAGAAATACGGAGTTTCCCAGACAAAAGAAAGCTAAAAGAATACATCTCTACCAAACCAGCACTCCAAGATCTGCTAAGGGGACTGGTTTAAGCAGATGAAGGAAAAGAATGAGACAGAGAGGAACACAAGTACAAAGAGAAAAGATGAGTAAGTTTCTATCAGTAATATCTCTCAATGTGAATGGACTAAATGTCCCAATCAAAAGACACAGGGTAGCTGAATGGATAAGAAAACATGACCCACACATATGCTGCCTACAAGAGACCCACCTCAGAGCAAAAGACCTACACAGATTGAAAGTAAAGGGATGGAAAATAATATTCCAAGCAAATGGACATGAGAAAAAGGCTGGCGTTGCCATACTTGTATCAGACAAAGTCGATTTCAAAGCAAAGGCCATAAAGAGAGACCCAGAGGGGCACTTTATCATACTTAAAGGAAGAATCTATCCAGAAGACATCAACATTGTAAACTTATATGCTCCCAATATAGGAGCCCCCAAGTTTATAAGGAAATTGTTGGATGACTTCAAAAAAGATATAGATAGCAACACACTGATAGTAGGGGATTTCAACACCCCACTGTCAAAAATGGACAGATCTTCCAAACAAAACATTAATAAACATATCGTGGAGCTGAATGACACACTGAATCAAAGAGACTTAACTGACATATATAGAACCTTACATCCCAAAGAAGAAAAATACACATTCTTTTCAAATGCTCATGGCAGTTTTTCAAAGATAGACCACATGATAGGACACAAAGCAAGCCTCAGTAAATTCAGGAAAATTGAAATAATACCAAACTTTTTCTCAGACCACAAGGCCTTGAAACTCGAAATCAACCTCAAAGAGAAACTTCAAAAACTTGGAAACTCATGGAGACTGAACAGTACACTATTAAACAATGAATGGGTCAATAATGAGATAAGAGAAGAAATAAAAAAATTTCTGGAAACAAATGAAAGTGAACAGACAACTGTCCAAAACCTATGGGATACAGCAAAGGCAGTCCTGAGAGGGAAGTTCATAGCAATACAGGCTTACCTTAAAAAGATAGAAACATTTCAAATAAAAGACCTAACACTACAACTTGAAGAACTGGAGAAACAACAACAAATAAATCCCAGAGCAAGTAGAAGGAAGGAAATAGTCAAGATTAGAGCAGAACTGAATAACATAGAGACAAAAAGAACAATTCAGAGGATCAACCAATCCAGAAGCTGGTTCTTTGAAAAGATTCATAAAGTGGACAAACCTTTAGGCAGACTCATCAAGAAAAAAAGGGAGAGGACCCAAATTAATAATATCAAAAATGAAAGAGGAGAAATAACAACTGATACCACAGAAATACAAATGATTATCAGAAACTATTATGAACAATTATATGCCAAGAAATTTGAAAATCTTGATGAAATGGACAAATTTTTAGAAAAGTATAATCTTCCAACACTGAAGGAGGAAGAAACAGAAAGCTTGAACAGACCGATAACAGTTGGGGAAATTGAAGCAGTCATCAAGAAACTCCCCGCACACAAAAGTCCAGGACCAGACGGTTTCCCAGGAGAATTTTACAAAACATTTAAGGAAGAGCTAACCCCTGTCCTTCTCAGACTGCTTCCAAAAAATCCAAGAGGAGGGAAGACTGCCAGACTCCTTCTATGAGGCCAGCATCACCCTGATCCCAAAACCAGATAAAGACCCTACAAAGAAAGAAAACTACAGGCCAATTTCGCTGATGAACATAGATGCTAAAATCCTCCACAAAATATTGGCAAACCGCATCCAGCAATACATTCAAAAGATTATCCATCACGATCAAGTGGGATTCATCCCAGGGATGCAGGGATGGTTCAATATACGCAAATCAGTAAACGTGATACACCACATAAATCAAAGAAAAGATAAAAACCACATGATCATCTCGATAGATGCAGAAAAAGCATTTGACAAGGTACAGCACCCATTTATGATCAAAACACTCAGCAAAATTGGAATAAATGGGGCATCCCTCAACGTAATAAAGGCCATATATGAAAAACCTACAGCCAATATCATACTCAACGGGCAAAAACTGAAAGCTTTCCCACTAAGATCGGGAACACGACAAGGATGTCCGCTCTCACCACTTCTTTTCAACATCGTATTGGAAGTCCTAGCCACAGCGGTCAGACAAGAGAAAGAGATAAAAGGCATCCAAATAGGAAAGGAGGAAGTAAAACTATCATTGTTTGCAGATGACATGATAGTGTACATAGAGAACCCTGTAGACTCTACCAAAAAACTCCTCAACCTAATAAGTGAATTTGGCAAAATAGCAGGATACAAAGTCAACATTCAGAAATCAAAAGCGTTTTTGTACACCAGCAATGCAATAGAAGAAGAAGAAATCAGGAAAAATATACCATTCGATATAGTACGAAAAAAGATAAAGTACCTAGGGATAAATTTAACCAAAGACACAAAAGACCTGTATGCAGAAAACTATACAACATTGAAAAAAGAAATTAAGGAAGACACAAATAAATGGAAGCATATACCGTGCACATGGATTGGAAGAATTAATATCCTTAAAATGTCCATACTACCCAAAGCAATTTATAGATTCAACGCAATCCCTATTAAGATACCAATGACGTATTTCACAGAAATAGAACAGACATTTCAAAAATTTATATGGAACCATAAACGACCTCGAATAGCCGCAGCAATTTTGAGAAAGAAACACAAAGTAGGAGGGATCACAATACCGGACATCAAACTCTACTACAAAGCCACTATACTCAAAACAATCTGGTACTGGCACAAGAACAGACCCATAGACCAGTGGAACAGAATAGAAAGCCCAGAAATAAGTCCAGGTCTCTATGGACATCTAATATTCGACAAAGGGGGCAGAAGCATAAAATGGGGCAATAACAGCCTCTTCAACAAATGGTGTTGGGAGAGCTGGATGGCTACATGCAAAAAATTGAAATTGGATCATCAGCTGACACCATACACAAAAATAAACTCAAGATGGATAAAAGACTTAAATATAAGTCGCAACACCATCAAAGTCCTCGAGGAGAACATTGGCAGGAAACTCTCAGATATCCCACGCATCAATTTTTTCACTGATATGTCTCCTAAAGCAAGGGACATAAAGGAAAGAATAAACAAGTGGGACCTCATCAAAATAAGAAGCTTCAGCACGGCTAAAGAAAACATCAGCCAACTGAAAAGGGAGCCAACCATTTGGGAAAATATATTTGCTAATGATACATCAGATAGAGGTTTGATCTCCAAGATGTACAAAGAACTCACTCGACTTGACTCCAATAAGACAAACGATCCAATTAAAAAATGGGCAAAGGACCTGGGCAGATGCTTTTCTAAGGAGGAGATACAGAGGGCACAGAGGCATTTGAAAGGATGCTCTGCATCACTAGCCATTAGAGAAATGCAGATCAAAACCACCATGAGGTACCACCTCACACCGGTCAGAATGGCCATCATAAACAGATCCACAAACAACAGGTGCTGGCGAGGCTGTGTAGAAAAGGGAACTCTAGTCCACTGTTGGTGGGAATGCAGACTGGTGCAGCCACTATGGAAAGCAGTGTGGAATTTCCTCAGAAAGCTGAAAATGGAACTGCCTTTTGATCCAGCGATTCCCCTGCTGGGACTATACCCTGAGAACACCAAAACGCCAATACAAAAGAACCTATGCACCCCAATGTTCATAGCAGCACAATTTACAATAGCCAAGTCTTGGAAGCAACCTAAATGCCCATCAGTAGATGACTGGATCAAAAAATCATGGTACATATACACAATGGAATACTACGCAGCAGAAAGAAAAAAAGAAGTACTAAACTTTGCGACAGCATGGATGGAACTGGAGAGCATCATGATAAGCGAAATAAGCCAGGGGGCGAAAGACAAATACCATATGATCTCACCTATAAGCGGAACCTAACCAACAATGCAAAGAAGCAAGGAAAATATGACCAGCAACACTGAAAGGAAAAGAAATCAACAGAGACAAGAGGGAAGCGGGGGGGCAGGGAAAGGGAAGGGAAGGGGAAAGTCAAGGAACATATAGCAAGGACTCATGGACAAAACCAAAGGGGAAGAGCTGAGGGAGGGAAGGTGGGAGGGGGCAAGGGAAAGAGGTGGGGGGAAGGCAGAGACAAATGTATTTAAAAAGTAAATAAAAAAAAAAGAATACATAATAATCCTAGATGTTTGTGCATCTATGACAGAGCTTCAAGTACATGAAGCAAAAAAACTGATAAAACTTCAGGGAAAAATAGAAAAATCTAAAAGTATAGTTAGATATTGCAACTCTTTTCTCAAACAATTATAGAACAAATGAAAATCAGGATATAGAAAAAATATCTAAGGCTTGGAGTATTATCTTGAATATGTTAAATTTAATATACTCAGTTAAATCACTACAAAGTATGATTCATTTCTCCTTTCAGAAACGAGAAATGGGACTCCCTACATGTGAAGAATCTGAAAAACAACAACTATTGACACACTCACAGAATTTCCACAGCCAGTTGAACCTACAGAAGACTATATTAATTTGCTCTCCAGCTGTAAATACATTATCTGAAATTGAGGACTAGCATGAAAATAGTAGAATGTTAAAGAATCAAGGGCATCTGTTGAAATTAAAGTGCATTATTGTTTAATAAAATCCAGTGTCAAAGGCCTTTCAGTGAAAGTTACATTGTAATCAGGATATATCATATTGCATTAGCCATAAAAGAAATGAATGATGGTAGATGTGTACTTTTATGTGTTTTTGTAATAGAAATTATACAGCTGAATGCCAGTACCTTTGCATATCAAAAAAGTATTTTATTTTTTGTGTATGTGTACACATTCAGTTTTATTGTAACAAAACAACTTGTACAATTTTAACATTTAAAACTGAGCATCATCTTTTCTTTCCAGTGAAATAAAAAGAAAATTTAAAAATAAACAGGAACAAACTTACAATAGAGAAATGTTAACAAGATCTTACAGATACTGCTGATTCTCCCATTGAAAAAAAATGTTTTCAAAATTTTTAGCACATATTTGCTTTAGTGCTTTAGTGTCAGGAAGCATTTCCCTAGAGGTAGTGTAAGAAAATCATCAAGAAATTGGAAGAAATTAAGAAAATAATTGATGAGACAATAAACAATACACTCTCCAGAGTCAAGGCTCATACATTTGAGAAATAGCGTTTTTTAGAGCAAGCATAAAACTGATTTTGCCTGCTGACATCTAGAACTGCACAGAGACCTCCACCCAATGGGCAGAGTTGGCTTTCTATATACCTTGAAGTGGTACTGACAAACTCTTAAAGGCTACTTCAATTTAAAGAAGATGCAAATATCTGAGGACTGTTCCCTTCTAAGTTTCTATCTCAGAAACTTGTCTTCCAAATTCTTCTAGGAAGAGATAAGAATCATGACCAATGCCACTCATCCAGAACCTCCAGGGCAGCAAGGTAAGGAGAAGGAAGAAGAAGGCATTTAGGAATACCTATTTGTCAGAGCAGACATGGACACATGGACACTTTTAACTAGAAGGGAAACATGTTTATGAGAGAGGTTATGAAAAGAAAAAAAACTGGACACCAATGTAGAAGTTCCATAAAGGATGATATAAAATTTAGTCTCTAATTTAGAGTTCAGCTATGGCCGGGTACATTGAAAACCCAAACCTTCTGTGTATTTTATCATCAAGAAATGGTGCTTCTCCACCATTTTTATTTAAGGTTTAAAATTAATGGCTGATCATAACAATTTCCTCAAAAGATTCTTAATGGCAATTTAATCACAAAAATTCAACAATGTAGATACAGGAATAGATCATTTCACATTGTAAAACAGGAGGAAACATTCTTCCCATGTTCTGTTTAAAAGTATTTCTAACAGCCCAGATACTTAACTTGCTTAATTAGCAAGGATTTCTTAAACATGTACTTTGTTCCAGGCTTCTCTCTAAGAACTCAGAGGAATTTACAGCCAATCAGATCGTTGCCCCTTACCCCCACCACCAGTGGGTCCTAAAACAACAAGGCTGTGTAAATGGATAAGTATTATCCAATACTAATTATAATAACAGTAAGAATAACTGTCATGTCTTAGCATATATCTGAGCCAAAAACTACTCAAACAGAAACAGAAAGTTCTTTATCTATACTAACTCATTTAATCCTAGAGCAACTTTTCGAGGTAGATGACATTACTATTTCCTCTTTACATATGAGGAAACTGAGGCACCGACTAGTATGTTACTTGTCCAATGGAACACAGGAAGGAAATGATGGAGCTTGTATTGCAGGCTCTGGTTGAGGACTCCAGTGTACTCAGACCACAGAGAGATCAAAATGACTCATTAAAAGTAACAATGAGCGGACACAGACAGATTAGAGAAGTGCAATTGACACAATGTGTCCTGGAAAAATTGTGTTAGAGCATGTTTAATCCAAAGGTGAAGTGTATTCATTTTCCAATATTTGTGAGGCTGTCATAATAATAGAGTCAAATTATTCAATTTTGCTTTGAAATAAAGAAATAAAACAAATAACTAGGATGACACCAGTACTAATAAACAAGGGAAGTGACTGTCATCTCTTTGGTCGCTGCTATATTCCAGGTGCCTAAGTGCCTGTCATAGTCTATGCATTTAATACATAAACGATTAATATGAGCATACATGAATTAATAAGGACAGAGAAATTTCCAACCCTCTTCGCTGTCCAGTAAAAAAAAAGGCCAACTCTCCCACAAAGCCACGGTTCCCTGGCACTGAAAGTGCTCAAGGAGAGGTTGAATGGTTCCTTATTAAGAGAACTATGGAAATAATTGCTGCTTTTGCTCTAATTTCAGGTTGCTTTGAAAAAATTATCTAAAGATACAAAAAAAATTTACAAAAAGCCAACTGTCCCTACCCTCTCACACAGTGAAGTGTGGCAAGCACTGCCCCTCTCCTCTCACTGTGGTTGGGCTATGAAGAATTAGGAGTGAGGAAGGCTGGGCAGAAGAGTAGGAACCAGGAGAAGAAAGAGGAACTAGTTCGTACTAATTTGTTAAAGTAAAATACACAGATCTTGCTTAGTAGGACAAAGGTTTAGAAAGAGGAAATCTATAGTAATTGCAAGACTGAGAAGTTTCCATTCCTCATAAAGCAAGCTGTGGGGTATGGAGCTGTACCTAAGCAAGGCGTATTTTAAAAGGAGAAATATCTACTCAAGTCTAGGAGAAAATTTACAGTAGACTACGTATTCATTTTTTTCTATTTCAATCTCCTTAAATTTTACTTAACTTTTTGACAAATGTAATTACATAAACACAGGGTGATAATTTAACAAGCAATTTTGCTGTTTGGACACATTTTCAGGGTGCAGAATGGGAGGAAGAGAAGTGGGAGAGCTGATGGAGAATGAAATTCTCCTTGTGCCCCACCCAACTTCTTCTGAATGTACACGTATGCACTGCATCTTGATTTCCTTTGCTCAAATTGGAATTGTGGTTTGTGGCCTTGGCATCTGATCCACTCCTTTAATTTCTACATAAGAAACAAAAATCCTGAGAAAAGCATTATGCAGAGAGCATACTTCTTTAGAAAAGGCAGAGAGAACTGCTTAGTCCTTATCCCCACAGGGTCTATGCTCTTATCCACTCTCCAGCTCTATTCAGTGCATAAAGTTCTTGATCCAAAAGGCTTTCTGACCTATAGCTGATCTAGGACTGGAAAAAAAATCACAGTGTCCAGGAGAAGAACCAGAGAGGCCAGGGTAGCCTGGAGCCACAGAAGAGGACAAGATTTGCAAGGTTTGCAGTCACACCTCAGTGAGCCTGGTCTCAAAGGGCAGAAAATGGCAAGATAAAATGGAAAAGCAAAACTTTAAAACACTGCACTCAGAAACATCACTTAACTATGTGCATTTCCATACCAGTCTTTTTCTTTTCTTTTATAATAGAATTTGGTAAGTCACTGAAATTCCAATATTTTTTCAATTAAAAAATCTCAGTTCAGTCCTTCAACAAATGTATACAAAACAAATTAAAAACTTACTTTAATTCCAATTCTGCACAAAAGTCACTGTTACAATCAATATCTACCAGAAAGTTTAAGGTGTTTTCTTCCATAAGGAATTTAGTTTTATGTGGACTTCAAGTTGAATTAGAAAAAAAAAACAGATCAACAATAATAAAACATGTAAACATTGATTTATAGCATGCCACTGGCCCAAAAAGTTGGCCATTCTTCACAACTAACTGAAAAACGCATGGTATAGAAACAAATGCATGTTAAGAGCTGTCCATTCCAATCCAGGTAGTTAATGGAAGGCTTCACGGAGAAAAATGAGATATGAGCCAAGTCAGAGGCAGTAAGGACGTGGAGGATGGAATGAAGAAATATGTTTCAGGTAAGGGGAATGTCTTCATGGGGGAAGTAGTTTCTGAAGACGTTTTGACTGACAGGATGGGTTACAAGGTTTAGGGTAATGGTAGATAAGGCTGAAGGCAGTCTGCAGGTAGCTTGGGGAATACATGAAACTAAAGCTAAGCAGTTGGCACATTAAACAGTGGAGTGATAAGAGGTATGTTTTCTCTGTTTTCTTTTCTTAATTGAGAGGTGACCTGATAGTGTGACATTTTAGAGAACACCATCAACTCCAAAATATTACTCTATAGACAATGAATGCTATCTAAAATAAATTTAAATATTTAACCTTATAGGGGGTAGGGGAAAGTGGTGGGGGGAAGGCAGAGACAAATGTATTTGAAAAAAAAATAATAAAAATTAATATATCATTAAAAACACTTTAACCTTATAAATTCATTTGTATTTCTGAATTTCCAAATCCAAAATTCTAAGTTTTGCTGTGGAGAATTTTAGTAGTGGTGTGTGATGAAATTTAATGACCAGATATAGTCTAACACAAGGCTTTTTAAATGTTGTGACTTCAGGTGATTCAAGATTATTCCTACTGACATTTTCACCAGGGATTAATTTAAATTATATTAAGGAAGCTTACTCTGTTGTTTTATGAAGGGAGAATATGTAATAAGATCATTGATAGAAAGAAAAAGCTTTAAATTCCTATCAACATTTTTCTGAAATGTGCTCATGCAGCTAAACAAATTAGTATCTCCCTGATCAACTTAAAAGGCCATGTCTTTTTTTTGAGATTACCTTCTAACGTAAAAGAGCAACCAAAATAAAAATACTTCTGTAAAAAAGTGATATAAACAAAACCACTGTAAATGGAGCTGGAGTTGCCATCCCAGAAAAACTGACTTGCACAGCGTATGCCTCCGACCTTTGGAATGTCGAAACAGGGCACAACAACCTTTGGACTGGACCTAAAGCAACATTATGCCTCAAAAAAGTATTTGCAAATATAACAAGAAAACAGTTATTTGGACTACTGGACTGATGGCTATCAGACTGAAAATTAGAAATACAATTTAAAATAAACATCACTGTTTTGTGCTATCTTCACAATAGAAATGTCTTGCTTCTATTGATTTAATTGGTTCCTTTCCCTTTCTCATCAACTCACCTTTCTTTGTTTCCTAATCAAAACACTGCTTGGGATTCTGGCTGAATCATTGTGTCCACATAGCTATTCCCTTTGATCTCAAATAAATGTTTATTGCTCCTCACTTTGAAATCCTTTTTATTTTTAGGGTAACACTTCTTAAGAGATTTATTTTTCTTATTTATGTACAATAGTGTGAAAGCCTCAAAGCGAGTACCAATTAAAAAATAAAGTTTAACTATCATGATTATTGACTTAATGTAGAAACAGATGAGAAAACTCTGAGTTACAATATCCACCTCTCTTCAGAGCTGTTGTCTTTCATGTACAAACATATTTGAAGAAATGGATTTCATGTAAATTTTCTGTCTCAACATCAGTAATATAACGCATTCTCCAGAGTTTAAAGTTCAATGAAATTATAGAATTATCTTAGATGCCCAAATTTAATCTCAGATGCATAGGTAAACAGAAGAGACACAACTGACCATGTTTATAAAACTACTATTTTGAAAAAAATCTATCCATTCATTTCCGTGTTGGAAAATAAACTACAAACCATGGTTCAAAAGCTAAATGTCAAGTTGTTTCATTACATAAAAAGAAAGGGAAATAGAGCTTTGGTATATGTTTATTTGGCCTCGAAACTTTTACTAAATATTACCTATTTCAATCTTTATCCCAACCTATGTAAAACACAAAGAAAACTTACATCTGAGAATATATATCATTGTCTATTGCTGCCCAGTTAGTGTGAGAGAGAGCCAGTTCTAGGCGCAGCATGTTTTGGGCCCTGAGAGTGCCTTTGCTTTGTGGTGCTACTTTGTCTACACATACTCATATTTGTTATACTGACCTTTATTCAAACTAATTCCTTTACCTTTACACTTCTCAAAATTCTGCCCTACATTCAGGCCTCACCTACATATTCCACTGCTTATGAAAGGTACTTTTACCCACCCTGTGGGGGACTAGTCTTTGTTTTCTTGATTATATATTTTACTAAACTCTTCTTGTTGAATTTTAAAACTCAATTTATTTAGACAATACAAAGCAAAACAGAAACAAAAACAAAACTTTTACGTGGTGAAAAATGTTATAGTTGAGTTCTGATACAAATCTTGACTTCTGCCCAGGGCTGAACACAAGGTAAGAAGTGCTTATGTGCAGATTTCAGTGACTCTTGGTAGGAGCTTTGGGACATTCTTGTACAATGGCTTTGTTTCTATCCTCCTCAGCTTAAATCTGTGGAATACCAATAAGTTCCATTTGCAAAAAGCATTTCCTGGCTCACCCAAGAAAGCATCGATCTTGTGAATAGACTAACATTGACTTCTCAGGATTCTTTTATGAAACCTTTATGTCTGTTTTGCTCTGCAGTGTGCCAGGGAAAGCCATTCATGTAAGTCCCTTCATTCAAATGAGATGTGTACTTTATAAGGTCATCCCAGAAAGGCAGAGCTTTAAATAAAACCAAAGTTATAAAAAAATAACCCTCAAATCTAAGAAAAGACAGCATAAAATAGGTTATAACAATATAAGTTGTAACAACAATGCTCTACTCCCACACAGACAACATGCTAGAACAAAATGTTTCCCAGTCAGAGACCAGAGTGTATGCCTCTGTACATCCATAAAAGCAGACCAGAGCAATGGGGGAGCCTGGAACTGAGCACTTCTTTGGTCACACCTTAAACAGTACAAGACAGACCCATGTCCCTCTGTCTGCCTTCTGCTCAGACATGTGCAGATTTCACTCTAGACAGAATGGGGTTTGGGGTAGAGGGAAAATGCCTGGATTGGGGTGGACAGACTCAGGTACTCTCTCTACAGCTGCTTTGTTGAATAAGTGCCTATACTTTCGGAGTCTGTTTTTGCACCTGCAGTAAGACAAGTGGAGTAATGCCTACCCATCAAGGCAGGACCACCAATGAGATCACATATGTAGTGGTTTGTGGACTCTTCTTACCACTTAGGAGAGGTAAAATTTCACCACTCTTCTACAACTTATTTTCACTGCTCCTTTTACAGGAATTTATATTAGAATTCCTAATCTCCAAATCTTGGGGGAAATTGGGAACAATAATACAGTGAGGTGAATAGTTTGTATGGAAGACTCTCTAGTCTCTGTCTGTGCCTCTTCCTCTACAAGAGTCCCTCTGTTCACCACATTACAGACACCCGGACTCTCACAAAGCCCCCACCCACCCCTCCCCCAAGATGTGTGAAAAATAACCCTATTCCAGTTACTCCTAGGTGGTAATAAGTTGGTCCCTTTGTCTCCCAGCATTCAGAGAGGAGCATCCCAGAAGAACAAGTCCTAGCAGCATACTTCTAAAAAGTACTCAGGTCTAGAAAGACCAGCATGCTTCCTTCTCTCTCCTCATCCCTCTATAGTCCACACAGAGAGAATAGTCCTCATGTTTTGCTCCATATCTTCCAAAATGTAAGAGTCGTGGTGATGTTAATAAGAATAATAAAAATAATGACAACCATCATTTAGTCACCATTCAGTATGCATCAAGCACAATACTAAGAATTTTATAAGCATTACTTTACATAATCCTTAGAAAACCATAAAAATATATTGTTATTACTCTAATTTTACTTATTTAAATATGTATTTGAGACTTAACCAAACAAATAATTTGACAATGTTTACATAGTAAATTTTAAATCTAGGCTTTGATCTCTAGATGGAGTTGCTCGATGTAGTAGAAAATAATTATAGAGTTTTTGTTTGTTCTACCAGTTACAGAAAATTCTTCTAATTAATGCTTCTGATGAGTTATATTAGGAATAGGGGGAAAAGATGCAGGATGAGAGCTGTATATGTAAGTGCAGAGCCCAAGCATGTGTATTTCAGAGATAAAGCAACTGAGACATAGATTTTTAGAAAAGGAAAATTAACCAATTATTTCATATGACTTACAGCATAATTGTTAATAGCATCAATGTTTAAAAATTAAGATATCTAGAGTTTACATAGCAAGAAAAAGAAAATAATAAAAAAGGACAGCCCATAGTCAATACTACAATGCAAAACAAACAGGTTCCTTTTTACACTTCTTTGCTTTTAAAAATGTGTGCCTTATTAAAACTCATAATTTTTCCTTACATGCCATATATTACATAAAGATTTTTGATATGAAGATTTCCATTCCATATAAGTTCTCTTTGTAAATTATTTAAAAAATGCTTCAGAAACAATGGAAAACAGTCCTCACCCTAATTATTTACTAGTTAGCCACATATATTATTTGGGCATCGGAAAAGCCTTAGTAAAAGCTAATTAAGATCAAGACATTCTTAACTGGATAATTCTCTTAACAGCAGAGAGGAAATGCCTATATTTTGCAATTATGTGGGCCATTGAACATGTGAAATAAAAGGAATTAAACTTGTTATGACTCACTACAGTGCCCCCAAAAAACCCCAATCCCAGGATTATCTGGTTTAAGGGAAAATGAATTTGCAGAAAACAATGAAGCAGTTTATTCCCAAATCCCTGAACTTCCCAGGAACAAAATCTGCACTTTGACAGTAGACTGGCCTTACCCCACTCTTGGGGAGAACATCTTGGAATAAATGGGACATCATCTATTTATTGTTTGTGTGGTTTGAAGTCAGTAATAGCCTCCCAAATCTCTCTGTAAAGTGGACAACAATACTTGGCCAACCAATTTCAGTTTATTTTAAAGAAGTGAGGAGAAAATCAAGGAATTAGGCTGAAATGTTGGGTACCTGTCCAAATTTTAAGAGGTCTGGTTAATTATGTCAAAACGAATCAATTATCTTAAGACTGTGGTAAGTCAATAAATGAAAGCAGACAAGTGACAAGATCCTATGGAGATGCTTAAAGCATTATCTGGTCACTGAACTGTCAGATATGATGCATGTAGTTAAAATACTACCCCTGTGATCATGCCATACACAGCTGGGTCTTTCTTGGAGGTGAGAGCAGTGGGATGGTGATGAATGCACAGATGTGAGAGTTATGTAGGAGGTAGAAATGATAAGATGAATTTTAAAGTATGCCTCTTCTCTGCACTAGCTGCTTGCTGTTTAAAGTCAGTCTCAGCATCTTTTCCAATGGTTATTTCTTATGCATACAGTCATCACCTCTCCATCAAATACCTTCTTTTCCAATTATTTCCTACCCCCCCCCCCACACCCAGAACTGCATGAAGTCATCTTGCATTATGTTCTCACAATACCTTATGGCCAAGTGCTGCAATTGCACTGAATATGTCACATTGTGATTATCTGCTCATGGGACTGTGTTGTAGAGGTTGACAAGATAGTTGTTCCCCAAAGATGTCCACATCCTATTTCCTAAAACCTGTGAATATGTTACCTTATATGGTAGAAGAGTCTTTGCACATGTTGAACTAAGGAGTTTATTATGGTGGAGATTATCCTGGATTATATGGGTGGATCTAGTGTAATCACAAGGGTCACTCAAAAGAAAGTATAAGAGAGATATGACTATGGAGTAATTATCAGACAGATTGCTTTGAGAAAGGAGGAGAAGCCATGTGCCAAGGAATCCAGATGGCCTCTAGAAGTTGAAAAGGGCAATAAAATGGATTCTCCTCTAGAGCTTCCAGAACCCTGCAACCCTACTGACATCTTGACTTTAGCACAGTCAGAGCCCTGTCAGAATTCTAATCTACAAAACCATACAGTAACATATCTGTGGTGTTTTAAGTCATTGAATCTGTGCTAATTTGTTATAGTAACAATAAGAAACTAATACTAAAACATGCACTAGACTGTCAGCATCTCAAGGGGAGAACTGTATCTTTGCCCCTCAGAGGCATCACATGGGTAGGCCTTCTGGTTTGTGAAAGCATTTTCACTGAACACCACAGCCTCTTCCCATCTTTCCTGTCCTATCCTTGTAGAACTATGTAAAGATGTATGAGAAAGAGCATCAGTAACGTTTCCTCCTCATTTGGAATGGCCTTGTAGAGTTTTAAAAGTGCTTTCATACACCTTAAATCAGTTGAGATTTGCTAACTCCAGCTAAGTTTGGGTTATATTCACATTATAATTAAAACAATGTACAGATGTAAAAGAGAATGTAGAACAATAAAAATGCTGCATGAGAGAAATAAGACTTTAAATTTTCTCTCGCGTGATTATAGTTATGATAATTTGTTTTGTTTGCTGGTACTGCCAATTGAAGAAACAATTGTGTGGGCCATAGACATAAAATAGTCATAATAGGCAATATATTAGGAATTATATATTAGTGCAGTGAAGCCTACAGTTTTCATAGGAACTAACTGAGGCCCATCTTTGTCTAACGTACAAGGAAGCAGGGTCAAAAACAAAGTCCTGCCCCATACCCAGAGCTACTACTATGAAACTGTAGGACATGTTTACTCCCATTTGCTACATATGCCAAAATGCTGTGTATGACACATTAAATTGCTCACAAATACCTACTGACAAACTCTGTTATTAATTGTCTTAGACTAGGAATCATTTGGGAAATTGAGCTTCTCAAACTTCTTAAAATGGTTTTGGATATTTAATAAGATTTTTCTTCACTTTAAATTTTCTAAAAAAGAAGGTAGGAAAATGAGGAATTCTACTCAATAATAATTGCATCACTAATCAAGACTGTCAAATATATTTGTCCTTCTTTACTCTAGTACTAGTCACTTTTTAATTTTGCATTTCCAACACAATTTGCATTTGTATCATTGAGAGCCTACTATGGAAAAAGGAAAAATATTAACTCTACTGTAACCTAAGGCAACAAAATAAAATAGATGATAAAACTTATTTTTCCCGTCTAAAGACAGAGAGTATTTATTTATACATTATAGATTTTTTTTCAAATCATTAAATCTGGAACTTCTAAAATAATTTCCTTAATATAGCTTTCATAATTCAACTTTTCAGACTCAGTTAATACTAATATCTACCTCTGGATTTCCTTAAATTAAGGTCTAAGCATACTTCATTTGATCATAAGGAAAGTTTCCATTAATCCTCCAATGACTATTTGAGGAAGATTATTTTACTTCTTTCAAAGTATATGGTCATATTTTTTTAATTCATTGTATTTTTAACATTTTGAAGTTTGATTATTTACTTTCAAGTGCCTTGAGTCCTTTACAAATACAAAGTAGGGTCACAAATTTCAGTACTTAATTCTATTAGGTGAAGCATTTTATGTATTTCTTCTCCATTTCCCTTTTATTTTCTCTCCTGTTCATTCATTCAAAGCTGGTTTTGTGCACTATAAATGCATTGTTCTCTTTTTTATGTGCAACTGCACAGATTTTATTTTTTTAATTTTTTATTAAAATTTCCCATACAAAAAGTGATAGATTTTATTTTATATTATCAAGAATTCCAGGCTGAGAAAGATGGCGGAGGAGTGAACGGGAGTCACGCTGACCTTCTCCCAAGACCAAACTGGAATTGTGACTAAATAGTGGAGGAATCACCTGGAAAACAATGGAACAATAGTGGGAGAGGAGCCTTGGAGCCACAGACAGAAGTGGAATCAACACTCATACATCCAACGGGTGAGAAGTGTGGTGAAGGCTCGAGAGCATGGGCTGGGTGCCCACGGGCACCAGCACCAGAGGGACATTGAAACAGCCAGTCAGCTCCCCCTGAGAAGAACGGCGTCTCAATCATAAACAGGGACCTCTAAACTACAGCAGCTAAAACCAGGAAAACACACAGACAAAACGCAACTCCGAAAAGCTTAGGGGTGCTCTCTGCCAGAAACAGGTGGCTGGGGATGTAAAGAGCCAATTAAAGGGCCAATGCAAAAATTGCAGTGGCAGCCACCCTGATTGATCTCTGGGTAGAGGTGACAGCAGGGTGGGCTGGTGCCTGGGAAAAGACTGGTGAGGAAAACTTTGTGAAGAGAACTGAGACGTTGGCTGGCGGAACCCCAGTCATAACTCACCTCCTACTCTGCAGCTACCATCTAGCTCAGGCATAAGGGAATCAATTAACCTGCCTTTTGTGCGTGTGTGAGCCGGGGGGCTAAGTGCAGACAAGCTGGAAGAAATAGAGTATCCCTGGCCGAAGGGGTCACAGAACTGCCCAGAGACCCATGAGGAGAGACTGGAAACGGAGGCATTGGGGAAAGAAAGGGAGGAGGAACAGAGGAATCCCAACTCCTTCTCCTTTCCTTAGTCTCCAATGTGCGTTGGCAGGCCACGCCCCCAAAGAGCCAAAAGTTGAAAAGCACACAATAGACAGCCCAAAACCACCCAGTGCAAGCACGCACACTACCGCCCAGTGGCGGGCAAGGGTTGGCCCCCGTGTGTGGATCCACGGGGGCTAGCGAGGGCTCGCACAGGCTGGCAAGCCCTCCCGCAGGTTGGCGCCAATGGGGCCTGCGAGGGAGTGTGCAAATCGGCAAGGGCAGGCGTAAACCGACCCACAGGGACCCGCGAATGCAGAGCTATCAGCAGAAATAGTGGATCCCGGGCAGAAGGGGGTCACAGAGCTGCCCAGAGTCCCTGGAGGAGAGACTGGAGAAAGGATTAACCAGAGAGTCCTGGAGCTGACTTCCTCACATTTCCATAGTCTCCATCTGGAGAGGGCAGGCCTCACCCTCAAAGAGCCAAAAGCAGGGAAAGCACACAATAGAAAACCCTAAACTGAGCACTCCCAGGGCGCCCACAGGGTGCGGGCACTAGACGAGTGCGCAAGGTCGGGCAAATAAGTGCCCAGGCGGGCTGAAGATCCTGTCAGCCCCGGGGTCAGGTCGGGCCTGGGAGGGCGCTCAAGGAACCAGCTGAAGAGGGCAAAGCGATCCACAGAAATAGTGGATCCCAGGCTGAAGGGGTCACAGAGCTGCCCAAAGCAGGAGTCAGACACAGACAATAGACTCTTGGAAAGCGCAAACAAACGACCCAAGGTCATATAGGGTCAACAACTGACATTGTCAGAGGCAGGCCCAGAAAGAAAACTAAAGATAAATAAATAAATAAATAAATAAATAAATAAGTAAATAAATAGACCTACTTACTACAAAGAAATTTAATTCAGAAAGTAAGTAAATCTAGACGGCCCAAGTGAAGCAGAAGCAAAAATAAATAAATAAATAAATAAATAAATAATAAATAAATAGCTTAACAGACTCTCACAAAAATGGGAAGAAAAAGAAGTTGCCCCCAAATGAGTGGAAAGGGGACTCCCCATAGAGAGAGTTAAATGAAATAGAGGCAAGGGAACTATCAGATATTGAATTCAAAACAATGCCTCTAAGGAAGCTCAATGAGCTCGGCCAGCTCAAAGAGAACTATGAGAAACTGCAGAGAAACTATCAGGATCTTACAGCAAACTATACCAGTCTGGAAAAGGACATAGAAACTATCAAAAAGACACAAGAGGCTATGAAGAATACCATTTCTGAATTGAAGAACAGAGTAGAAGGAATCAAAAGTAGGCCGGATGAAGCCGAGGATCGAATCCGTGAGATGGAGTTTAAGGTAGAAAAAAGCTCCCAGAAAGAACAAGAAACAGAAAAAAGACTTAAAAAGAATGAAGAGGCATTGAGGGAAATGCAGGACAACCTGAAACGCAAGGGATACCAGAAGGAGATACCAGAAGGTATCTGGTATCCAGATACCAGAAGGAGAATAAGAGGAGCAAGGGATAGAGAACATCCTTGAAAAAGTAATGATGGAAAATTTCCCTATTTTCAGGAGAGAAAGGATCTCATGGATCCAGGAGGCATAGAGGACCCCATTCAAGAGCGACCCAAGGAGGTCCACTCCAAGACACACCATCTTTAAAATGGCAACTATTAAAGACAAAGAGACAATCCTCAAGGCAGCAAGGGAGAAGGAGAAAGTAACATACAAGGGGACCCCGATACGCCTAGGAGCTGACTTCTCAACAGAAACACTAAAAGCCAGAAGGGAATGGCAACAAATATTCCAAGTCATGAAAAGCAAGGGCCTACAACCATGGCTGCTCTACCCAGCAAGGCTCTCAATTAAAACAGAAGGGGAAATAAGAAATTTCCGAGACAAAAGAAGGCTGAAAGAATACACCTCCACCAAACGAGCACTCCATATATGCTAAGGGGACTGGTTTAAGAAGATGAAAGGAAAGAGTGAGAAAGAGAAAAACACAGGTACAAAGAGAAAAAATGAATAAGTTTCTATCAGTAATTACTCTCAATGTAAATGGACTAAATGCCCCAATCAAGAGGCACAGGATAGCTGAATGGATAAGAAAACATGACCCACACATATGCTGCCTACAAGAGACCCACCTCAAAGCAAGAGACCTACACAGATTGAAAGTAAAGGGATGGAAAAAAGTATTCCAAGCAAATGGGCAAGAGAAAAAGGCAGGGGTTGCAGTACTTAAATCAGACAAAATGATTTCAAAACAAAGGCCATAAAAAGAGACCCAGAGGGACACTTTATAATACTTAAAGGAAGAATCTATCAAGAAGACATCAACATTGTAAACTTATATGCTCCCAATATAGGAGCCCCCAAGTATATAAGGAAATTGTTGGATGACTTCAAAAAAGATAGAGACAGCAACACACTGATAGTAAGGGATTTCAACACCCCACTATCAAAAATGGACAGATCTCCCAAACAAAACATAAATAAGGATATTGTGGGGCTGAATGATGCACTAAATCAAAGAGACTAAACTGACATATATAAAACCTTACATCCCAAAGAAGAAAAATACACATTCTTTTCAAATGCTCATGGCAGTTTTTCAAAGATAGACCACATGATAGGACACAAAGCAAACCTCAGCAAATTCAGGAAAATTGAAATACCACCAAACTTTTTCTTGGATCACAAGGGTTTGAAACTGGAAAATGACCTCAAAGAGAAACTTCAAAAACTTGCAAACTCAGGGAGACTGAACAGTAGACTATTGAACAATGAATGGGTCAATAATGAGATAAGAGAAGAAATAAAAAAATTTCTGGAAACAAATGAAAAAGAACAGACAACAGTTCAAAACCTATGGGACACAGCAAATGCAGTCCTGAGAGGGGAGTTCATAGCAATACAGGCCTACCTAAGAAAGATAGAAACATTTCAAATAAAAAAAAAAACATAACACTAGAACTTCAGGAACTGGAGAAACAACAACAAATAAATCCCAGAGCAAGTACAAGGAAGGAAATAGTCAAGATTAGAGCAGAACTGAATGACATAGAGACGAAAAGAATAATTCAAAGGATCAACCAATCCAGAAACTGGTTCTTTGAAAAGGTAAATAAAATCGACAAGCCCTTAAGCACACTCATCAAGAAAAAAAGAGAAAGGACTCAAATTAATAATATCAAAAATGAAAGAGGAGAAATAACAACTGATACCACAGAAATACAAAGGATTGTCAGAAACTACTATGAACAACTATATGCCAAGAAATTTGAAAACCTTGACAAAATGGATGAATTTCTTGAAAACTATAATCTTCCAACACTGAAGGAAGAAGAAGGAGAAAGCTTGAACAGACGGATAACAGCTGGGGAAATTGAAGCAGTAATCAAGAAACTCCTGACACACAAAAGCCCAGGGCCGGACGGTTTCACAGAATTTTAAAAAACATTTCAGGAAGAGCTAACCCCTGTCCTTCTCAGACTATTCCAAGAAATCCAAGAGGAGGGAAGACTCCCAGACTCTTTTTATGAGGCCAGCATCACACTAGTCCCAAACCCAGATAAAGACCCTACAAAGAAAGAAAACTACAGGCCAATTTTGCTGATCAACATAGAAGCTAAAATCCTCAACAAAGTATTGCCAAACTGCATCCAGCAATACATTAAAAAGATTATCCACTGTTATCAAGTGGGATTCATCCCTGGGAGGCAGGGATGGTTCAATATTCATAAATCAATGAACGTGATTCATTACATAAATAAAAGGAAAGACAAAAACTACATGATCATCTCGATAGTTGCAGAAAAATAATTCAATAAGGTACAGCACCCATTTATGATCAAAACAC
The DNA here is from genome assembly GCF_021234165.1 of Pteronotus mesoamericanus. Taxonomy (NCBI): domain Eukaryota; kingdom Metazoa; phylum Chordata; class Mammalia; order Chiroptera; family Mormoopidae; genus Pteronotus; species Pteronotus mesoamericanus. Next base: position 4,323,682 of record NW_026555109.1, read on the forward strand.
TCAGCAAAATGAGAATAAATGGGGCATTCCTCAACGTAACAAAGCTCATATATGAAAAACCTACAGCCAACATCATACTCAACAGGCAAAAACTGAAAACTTTCCTAATAAGATGGGAAATACAACAAGGATGTCCACTATCACCGCTTCTTTTCCACATCGTATTGGAAGTCCTAGCCACAGCAGTCAGACAAGAAAAAGAAATAACTGGCATCCAAATAGAAAAGGAGGAAGTAAAGCTATCATTGTTTGCAGATGACATGATAGTGTACATAGAAAACCCTGTAGACTCTACCAAAAAACTCCTCAACCTAATAAGTGAATTTGGCAAAACAGCAGGATACAAAGTCAATATTCAGAAATCAAAGGCATTTTTGTACTCCAGTAATGAAAGAGAAGAAGAAGAAATCAGAAAAAAAATACCATTTGATATAGCAACAAGAAAAATAAAGTACCGAGGAATCAATTTAACGAAGGAGGTAAAAGACCTGTATGCAGAAAATTATACAACATTGAAGAAGATATTAAGGAAGACACAAATATATGGAAGCATATACCGTGCTCATGGATTGGAAGAATTAATATCGTCACAATGTCCATACTAACCAAAGCAATTTATAGATTCAATGCAATCCCTATTAAGATACCAATGACATATTTCACAGAAATAGAACAGACATTTCACCAATTTATATGGAACCATAATTGACCCCGAATAGCCGCAGCAATTTTTAGAAAGAAACACAAAGTAGGAGGGATCACAATACCAGACACCAAACTATACTACAAAGCCACTATACTCAAACAATCTGGTACTGGCACAAGAACAGGCCCATAGACCAGTGTAACAGAACAGAAAGCCCAGAAATAAGACCAGGCCTCTATGGCCATCTAATATTTGACAAATGGGGCAGAAGCATAAAATGGAGCAATAATAGCCTCTTCAACAAATGGTGTTGGGAGAGCTGGATGGCTACATGCAAGAAATTGAAATTGGATCATCACCATACACAAAAATAAACTCAAGATGGATAAAAGGCTTAAATATAAGTCACAACACCATAAAAGTCCTAGAGGAAAACACTGGCAGGAAACTCTCAGATATTCACACACAGCAATATTTTCACTGATATGTCTCCTAAAGCAAAGGACATAAAGGAAAGAATAAACAAGTGGGACCTCATCAAAATAAGAAGCTTCTGCATGGGTAAAGAAAACATCAGCAAAATGAAAAGGGAGCCAACCTTATGGGAAAATATATTTGCTAATGATACACCAGATAGAGGTTTTATCTCCAAGATATATAAAGAACTCACTCAACTCTACTCCAAGAAGAATAATGATCCAATCAAAAAATGCGCAAAGGACCTGGGCACATGCTTTTCCAAGGAAGAGATACAGAGGGCCCAGAGCCATTTGAAAGGATGCTCAGCATCACTAGCCATCAGAGAAATGCAGATGAAAACCACCATGAGGTACCACCTTACACCAGACGAAAAGACCATCATAAACAGATCAACAAACAATAGGCGCTGGCAATGCCGTGGAGAAAAGGGAACACTAGTACACTGTTGGTGGGAATGCATACTGGTGCAGCCATTGTGGAAAGCAGTGTGGAATTTCCTCAAAAAACTGAAAATGGAACTGCCTTTTGATTCAGTGATTCCCCTGCTGTGACTATACCCTAAGAATTCCAAAATGCCCATTCAAATGAACCTATGCACTGCAATGTTCAAAGAAGCACAATTTACAATAGCCAAGTGTTGAAAGCAACTAAATGCCAATCAATAGATGATTGGGTCAAAAAATTATTTTACATATACTCAATGGAATACTACGCAGCAGAAAGAAAGAAACAGCTACTACCCTTTACAACAGCATTATGCTAAGCAAAATAAGCCAGGGGGCATAAGACAAATACCATATGATCTCACCTATAAGTGGAACCTAACCAACAATACAAAGATACAAGGAAAATAAGACCAGCAACAGTGAAAGGAAAAGAAACCAACAGAGATAAGAGGGAAGGAGGGAGGGGTGGATGGGGAAAATGAAGGGAAGGGGAAAGTCAAGGAACATGTAGCAAGGACACATGGACAAAACCAAAGGGAAAGAGTTGAGGGAGGGAGAGAGGAAGGGAGGGGGCAAGGGAATGTGGTCGGGGGAAGGCAGAGACAAATGTATTTGAAAAAATAAATAAATTTTTTAAGAAAAAGAATTCCAGATGTCTATTTATTAAAAATTTCTTTTTAAAAAATATTTTTATATTGTTCAAATATATTTTGTCTCCATTTACCCACCACCACTTTTTCCTGTCCCTCTCATCTCCACCTCCCTTTTCTTATTATGGATATAAATATAACATAGTTTTTTTTTTTATTTTAGGCAAAGAATCATTCAAATTTATATAACCTTTAAAAGGCAGATGAATAATTATTACTCTCATTGAAAGAGGCACAAAGATACAAACACAGATGTACAAGAGAAGGAACTTAAGCAAATTAAAATGTAAAGGAAATATTACATCAACTCTAATCTGCAAGACCAAGGCAGTTTGAGTTGAGGCTTGAACTAACACCAACACCAAAATGTGCCATACAATCCAAGTATGAATATTCAGATTTGTTGTCAAGAGTACCATTTCTTCAGAGTATTTATGAGTAAGTATAAACCTGTTGCTCAGAGTATTTATAGCAGCCTGGAACATGGGTTCTTCTATTTCATCTTTTAGACACCCACAAATTTGAACAACCACAAATCCTTTTATTATTCTTTATGAAGTAAAACTACAAGTTCTTTTTATTTTTGTTTTTGTTTTTACATTCTGGAAGGCGGTTGTTATTAGCAACTGTCACAGAATAAATTAGGAGAATGAAAGAATAACACAGTTTTTACAATAAAGCCTTAAAATAACTTCAGCTAACAATATTAGCAGTATAGCAGCATAGCAAATGTAATATACAAAAGATGTATATCAAAAAACAATTATTGACAAAAATGTCCATCTTTGCCCCAGATTTTATTAGAAAATAGAACTGAAACTGAATTCAGTCAGTAGGTAACATTTCAAAGGATCAAATAAATTTTTAAAAAATAGGTCAAGAATTATTTTTCAACAAATCCAAATGACTTACAAGAAAATTTGGTACTGAATATTTGATCATACATTTTAATCACAAATACTCTGTTTTTCTCACGATACTGATTTTATTTCTATATTCAGAAAATAGAAACAAAAAAGGAAATAATAATTTCTTATTGTAAGTTTCTATTAAAGTTAGAATTTAAAATTAGAAAAGTAATATCACTGCTAGTTATGAACACAGTGTAAGATCAACTTTCCTACCAAATGTGAAAGCCAGAAGTTTAAAAAAAGACAAAACAAAAAAATACACAAATTTCCTTGAAGGCCTGAGAGTTTCCCAGGCAACTATAACTTGAAAGGCTAACATTCCAAAGAAAAGGAAAACAGGGAGGTAAGCACAAAATTATACATCACTCTGTCTTTCAAAAATTTGCTGTTACAGTAGTGGAAAAAGAAAAAAACTGAAAATCAAAGCAAAGGTATTGGCAGTCCATAAGGCTAAGTAGCCAAAAATCAGAGCTCATGTTTGCCAATGAGTAGTACTAGCCTTGGTAAACATCTAGGTCTTCAAATGAAACCTCATTACTTTAGCCAAAAAAGCAAACAAAAATAGACAAGTTAACACTCACACACACATAAATACTTGAAAATAATCTTCAGAACATTTCATATTAGAATAATTTGGGGGTTTCTACTCCTCCCAAAATCCTTTATAAGGAAGATAATATACATAGCCTCCATGATTTTCTATCCAAAATATTCAACACTAAATAAAAATTTCCAAAATTACCTAAGACAATACAAAAAGATTCAAGAGAAAAACAGAAATTAAAACAGATGCTTAGGTGGTTCAAATAGTGGAGTTAATAGAAACAGATTTTAAAATAACTGTGACTAATATGTTTAAGAAAATAGAATAAATGATGAACCTCTAACCATAGAACTGAAGTAATCAAATGAAATGTCTAAACCAGGAATAATAATGTATAATATCTAAAAAAGAGAGTAAGAACATGTGGAGCATAATGAAAAGACATAAAGGTAATTGATGTCCTAGAAAGATAAAAATGAGAGAAGGGTAAAGTAATATTTCAATATAATTTTTGAAAATCTGAAACTGACATTTAACCTTGTATCTCAGATTTCAGAATGTGCTGCAAACCTCATCCAAGATAAACACAAATAAGATGACAGCTAGACATATCATGATAAAAATTAATGAGCTAAAAGACAAGAGAAAAATCTTAAAAGCATCCAGAGAAAAATGAGTGCATATTCCCTTCAAATGAGAAATGATGATAGCTGAATTTTCAATAAAAAATAATGGAAGCAGGAAGACAATGGAATGACTTAAAGGATTTAGGAAGGGAAGGGGGGAGGGGGCAGGGGAAAGTGGTGGGGGGAAGACGGAGACAAATGTATTTGGGGGGGAAAATAAATAAATAATAAAATAAAATACTATAAGTATATGTTTATCAAATGTGTATATTTTTTAACCAATTTTGTGGTTAAATAATCTTTTATTATATATTAAGATTATATTAATAATCTTAATATATAATATTAAGATTAATATATATTAATATTAATAAATAATGTTGATTTATATTTAAAGACATGTTACTTATTATAACTCAACATAGAGATAATATAAGAAATATTTTAAAAAGTAGTGTCAGTAACTAAAATTAATTTAATATTTTTTTTCTTTCTCAAAGAAAGCATCTATATTTTAGGGGTTTTTTTTATGCAAACTTTCTTGTCAGTTTTGAAGAAAAAGATATAAGTGGATATTCAGTCTTCTATTTTCCTTCTAGTTTCCCTATGTGATCTTTGAAAAAAATGATCACTTTGAGACAGTGATCTGTGAAAAATGGTGATATTGCTGCCTCAATGTTCTAATTTATAGATGAGTAAACTGAGGTTTAGAAAAATTTGAGAACTTCACCTAAACACAAAATTAGCAAGTGGCTGAACCAGATCTGTCTCAGTCCAAAATTCACCCTCTCAGTAACTCTAATGAAAAGATAGGAAAACATCAACAATTTTAAACTTATTAAGAGTGGCAATAAATTAAATATAATTAACAGGAAAAAAATGATGAAAGAAAATAATTTCCAATGTATTGTACTATTATATGCCCAGTGAAAATATCATTCAAAGGTAAAAACAAGATGCATTTTTATGCAAATAAAACTGACAGAATTCATAACAAGTAGACTGCAATAAAATAATAGTAGTAATAATAGCAATAAAAATAAGAGATAATTAGGCAGAAGGAAAAAATGCAGATAAAAACACAAAAGGTAAGATGAAATAAGATCAATTAAAAGGAAAATATATAAATAAATATTGAGTATTAAGCAATAATAATAATTTATATGAGATTTAAATATTCACATAAATAAAAGCATGACAATAAAGAACAAAAATAGACTAAATGACAAAGTACACTAAGGTTCTCATATTATATTAAAAGTGGTGAGTATTCAAATTTATATAGATTCTATTAAGTAAACATTAAATGTGGTTTTATTCAGGATAATTACTAACATATATTATAACTGATTTATAAGCTTCAGAGTAATGATAGTGGAAAGTGGAGTAATAAAAAACATTCTTGATGCATTAAAAAATACAAGAAAACAAAAAGAAACAATAGTTTAAACAAATAGAAAACAAATTTTAAATAATATAATTAAATTCAACTGTGTTAATAATTTCATTAAGTGTAAATAGACTATAAATCAATGAACAACAGGTGCTGGGGAGGATGTGGAGAAAGAGGAACTCTTCTGCACTGTTAATGGAAATGCAGACTGGTGCAGCCACAATGGAAAACAGTGTGGAGGTAACTCAAAAAATCAAAAATGGATCTGCTTTTTGACCCAGCAGTTCCACTTCTGGGAATATATCCAAAGAAACCCAAAACATTAATTTGAAAGAACATAAGCACCTCTATGTTCATTGCAACATTATTTACAGTCTCCTAGGTATCTTGGAGACTGTAAATAACATTGCCCATGCATCCCAAGTGTCTATCAGTAGATGAATGGATAAAACAACTATGGGACATTTACACAATAGAATACTACTTGATCATAAAAAAGAAAATTTTACCCTTTCTGACAGTATGGGTGGACCTAGAGAACATTATGCTGAGTAAAATAAGCCAGTCAGAGAAATAAAAATACCATATGATTACACTCATATGTGGAATCTAATGAACAAACTGCACTAACAAGCAAAATAAAGATAGACTCATAGATAGAGAGCATGATGGCAGCTAAGGGAGGGGAGGATAGGGGGTGGAGAAGCTGAAATAAAAGGAAAAGAACCCATGGACATAGGCAGCTGTGTGGTGATTGCAGGTGGTGGGGGTATAAGGGGACTAAATGGCATTGGAAAAATACAATAAAAATGTTGAGAGCAAAAAAATTAAATTAAAAATTTAAATATGTAAATGGACTAAATACTCCAATTAAAAGTCATAGATTATCAGATGGTGTGTAAAACAAAGAGTAAAACAAAACCAAATAAACCCCTGCTTACATATGCCTACCTTAAGTATAAGACTATAGAAAAGTTTATTTTATGAAAAAAATCACCATGCAATGCTGATGTAATTATACTAAGAGCAAAGTAAACATTAAAGCAAAAAGTAAGGCATTATGATAAAAAAGCATATTTACTAGTAAGATATAATTTCATATTAACATGGCAAAAAACTGACAGGTCTAAAGATATCACAATAATATTGGGAGATTTTTAACACAGCTATCTCTCTGACAAAAGTAGAGACATGAAAATCAATTTTTAAAGAGAAAATTTGAACTACACGGTTAACAAATGTGATGTAATTAACATACATAATGTTGCACCTGGCAACTGCAAACAATTTTTGTTGCCAATTCACATATTTCTTTGTTTTTTAAGTATGTTGGATTTAACTTAGAAATTTAGTGATTTATTTTTATAAAATGATAACTATCAATAGATAATTTCTAAGTACATGAAAATTAAACAAGCATGTCTAAATAATCATGAGTAAAAAGAAACACAATGGAAATTAGAAAACATTTTATTAAACGGAAATCAATATAAAACACGGCACCACTTATTCATACTTTCCTGAATCTCATTGATGGCCTGAAATCTTTTTCCTTTCAAAGATGATTTTAGTTTTGGGAAAAGCCAGAAGTTTCAGGGCACCAAATTTGGTCTGTACAGGGACTAAGTTGCCTGGGTGATTTGATGTTTCACCAAAAACTCTGCTCTAGATGTGATATATGAGCAGGCACATTGTTGTGATGAAGCTGCCTATCACCAATTGCATATAGCTACAGCTGTTTTTGTCATATTGTATCTCTCAGCCAATGAAAAACACTGAGGTGGTACTCCTTAATTGTGTGGCCTGGAGGGGAGTACTCATGATGGACATCACCTTCCCAATCAAAAAACATGGTTAATGTGGGCTTGATTTTGCTGTGACTTTGCCTCACCTTTTCAGGTGTGGAGAACCTGGGACAACTGGGTCTTGGTTTCTGGATCATAGCCATATACCCACAATTCGTCTCCTGTTACCCCCATCTTGAGAAAATCTGGTTCATTGATAGCAGTTTGAGTCAATTCAATAGCAACTTCAGCATGATATTCCTTCTGCTTTGGTAGCAGAAGTTGCAGAAAGAATTTTGCCATGACACATTTCATGCCAAGATCCTGTATCAAAATTTCAGGCACAGTAGCTTTTGGAATCCCCACATCAGCTTGTAGTTTTTCACTGTCAGTCTCTGATCTTTGTTGATTGCAGCCCATACATGTTCAATGTTCTCAGGTGTTCTGCTTGTTGCAGACCTTCCAGAATATGGCTCATTCTCAACAGATTCTCAGCCATCTTTGAAGTGTTTGTGTCGCACCTTTATCTGCACTGCACTCATTGCATCATCCCCAAAAGCTTTCTGAATCATCTGAATAGCTTCCAGGGAGATATGTTCAAGCTTAATGCAAAATTTGATACAGATTCATTTCTCTACTTGCTCAGTCATTTTGAATGCCAAGGCCACACAGTACACATGCTCACTCAATGGCATCTTCCGTCCCCACTGACTGGTACAGTGAAGTCACCATTGTTCACACATGTGCATTCCAATCTACTCTCCTTGGCTGTCAGGTTATATCGATGCTACACAAACCATTACCATTATATTAATAATGGCTCTCCTTTTCCAGACAGAGCTGGTAGTCATAGAAGACATACATATCATCTTCAATTTATAAGTCATTTAGTAAACCTTCTGAAGTGTTTTATTCTAGGAATTTTTTATATATTCAACTGCAACCTTGCCTGAGAAATACTCAGAGGATTTTCTAATCCACAGAAAAACAAACCCCTTTAAAAGAAATGAAAGCTAGGGATGGACAAAAAGAATTACGTTTCCCAAAAGTTGGAGAATAACATTTACTGTGTTAGGTTGTCTCCTGGATTTTATAGTTTTGCAAACTTTACAAAGCAATAAAACTAAAGAAAGTATTTTAAAAAATGGAGAGGAATTGTTCACAATTATATAGAGGCACATAAAGAAAAGAAGAGGTGGGATAAGGTGAACTAGAGCCATACTTCTTACCGTCTGCCTCCCAGTTACCAAGGAGGAACTTCCAATCCTTACTGGGAAAAATGTTCTCTGCACATTTTTCTTATTATCAAGACTACTTCAGGTAACAAAGTATTGTAGCATAAGAGAGCAGCTCTCACACTAGAAATCTAAAAATGGAAAGTTGTATATCCTACTACACTTCTGGTATAGAAATGACCCAGAAAAAATTACTAACATCCATGTTTCCATTCTTTCATATGAAAAATAGCCATAATGTTGTCTACTTTCAAGAGTTTTTATGAGGTTCAGTGCAGATAACAGTAAAGTTTGATTAGCTGAGGTATATGTTGTCTTATGTTTACTTGCAACAATAAGAATATTTCAGGATTATCGGTTTAGCAACTCCCTTAGATTTTTCAAGGCCAACAGATGCTTAAAGAAGATAAAATAATACAGATGCTTGGCCAGGGCAATACATATGAGACTTACATTAAAACCTGTACAAGGTTCCAACCAACCTTTAGAATTCTGCTTACTGACTACACCTTCTATCATACACATACACATACATACATATATATCATGTGTGTATATATCACATATATGTGATATATTTATATATAAATTATGTATATAAAATATTTATATATATAATTTTTATCCTTTTATTCTGTTCTCTTTTTAGGATGGTGTTTCAATTTAAGGGTTTTTTTTGGAGGTAGGGTAGGGGGCAAGTTCAAAGATATATATATAAAAGAGGCTCATATATTTCTTAAGAATAAACCCAACAGGCAAGTATCAACAATTCCTTTTTGTGTTATGTAGCTGCTTAACTGCAACTTGAAATCCCATATAAGGACATGCACTATATAAACCATCCACATTTCTCCTCATGAAACAAGATGATTGCAGCCAATATTAATATAGCAACATTAAGCTAGACTGCTTAATCCAACCACTTATGTCCAATACACTCTTTAAATGGAATCACCTTGGATGCAAGTATTAATAACCACAGAATAACCACCTCCCTAAAGCATAAAGGAATCCTCTTGATTTATAATTATTTTCTTCACTGGGAAAATTAATATTTACTGAGATTTTTACCAAAAGATGTTTTTGCTGTTCCAAACCTTGTTTTTAGAATGGTTTTTGAGAATTTAAATTTTCACTTACTGATCACTAATCAGAAGCACTTTCAAAACCAGCACTTTTGATACAAGTCTGATAGCTTTAGTCCTATGTTTGATTAATTAAACTTTTTAAAATTGAGAAAATCATTTTTTAGTGTTCCTCCCTCTTTCAAAAAGAAAAAAGCTTGCTACCCTTGTTTAAGTATTTAATATCCCAATGGTCTTATTTTTCTATTCCTTCAAATGCTGTCATTAGATTACTTTTTCTAGTTTTTTGTTTTGTTTTCTTTTTCATTACCTTTAAATGAATTCTAGTTGCTACTGGCCATGGTATGCTGTTATTGAGGAATAGGTTCAATATTACTTAACAGAAAATAACATTGAAGATTGAAAGCCTTATGGGCACCTTGACATTTGTTTAAGTTGCAGATGGTTGTGTGTGTGTGTCGGGGGGGTGCAGTCATCCATTTTAGTTATGCCTTTTATTTTAGGTTCGTCATTGTTTTCATATTCCCTCATTAAAGCTTTATTCCTTTCATATGGGTTTTAACTTAGTACTTAATGTGACTGGGTCATGTGAATCAAGCTGCTGTAATTTTTTTTAGAAAATTCTGTGCAGACATCAACCACTGAAAAATATAATGTGGTTTGTTAAGGTAAAAAAAATAAATAATACAGGTGTCTAAAGGTATTGAGTTCTAAAAGTACTGGGAAGGATTAAACTGACTTTTAGTAGAGACGAGTAGCTTTTTTTTATTTTCTGTCTCAATATTCACATCTATGAATATAGGAGAGTTGTAGCTTTTTTCTGCATCAAGATGGAGCTGGATAATAACAGGGGTGGGAAGTTGGGGGGCTGAGCACACCAATTTTAAATATATATATGTAAAAAATTAGAAATTGAACATATATAGTAATTTTGTTTTATGCCTTGTATTGTATCTGAAACACATCTCATGTTTCACATTAATCATTTTATTTATACACACATACCACATACTTCCTCTCTTTCTCCCATATATATACACTCACATACACACACAGAAACAACCTTAGTTGATGTTGTCTCAAACTTGACCAACAGATAAGACTGTGATTATTTGTTTAAAATTCATAAGCAGTAGAATAAATAGAATATACAGGAATAATTAACCACCTACTTTCAGGCTCTATTTGGTGAGCAGCCAACCGGAAGCATGGAACCAAAGTAAATCCAAAAGCACAGGAAGCATTAGGAGATGGGATTTTGGAGAAGGAGGGCAGGGAGACAGGCACTGAGAACAGACCACTGAGAGGACAATTCTGCTCTATAGATGGAAAACTTTTTAATTTAAATGTAGTCTCTGAGGCAAAGGAATGTAGCTCTGTCTTGATTTGTCTAAAGTCTAGTACGTGTGGGCTTCTGAACAAGTGAACAAAAGAAGAATTTAAAACTAAAACATGTCTTCCAAATCATCTTATCCCACCTGCTTATGACAGAAAGGTCTCCACGTACTAACAGACATGCCGGCTTTTACTCAGCCATTAAGAACTTAGCCAGTAAGAGGCACAGTGAGGCCTAGGGTTTCTCGTGTCTGAATCCACACTCTTATCATTACCCAAGTGAGTTGAGTGTTGCTTGTTAAGTGTTCGGCTGTACAAGGATGGTGGTATATAATAGTGATGGAAGTGTGTGAGGGAGGTAATGCAGGTGACATTTGAGTATTTCCTTCTATTCACATTTTAAGGAAAAAATCAGTTAATGGGACAAACTCAGAAGAAAATGGACATTTGTAAGGGAAAATGGAAAAAAAAGCAACAGCAGTATGAAAAGTCAACTATGATGACATTTTAGGTAATATCAAAAAGCTGTGAGGTTGCAAAATGATGTTTCCTTTTTTAAAGTGAACCAATAAAAATATTTATGTTATAAATGAATGTGCCTAGGGAGATTGTGCTCAAATAACCTTTTGCTACTACTATCATGGGACAAAGAAAAAACCCACACAGATATGAAAATTTTATCTGCAGGTTGATTTGTTGGTGTAGAACTTGCTAAGTGCTTAATATTGTACTGCGAGTCTCAGTTTTACTTGACTGTACCACAATAAACCATAAACAAAGTAAAAACTGATAACAATCATGAGAGCATTTGTCCTGGAAAACGCCCTGTCTGGTTCCAGGAACTGTAACCCCACCAACAGGTGAGTGGGCCCCAAGGCTGGAAATAATCAAGGAAGCCTTGGAAAAACAGGCCTCTGAGGAGACGAAACCTGTCCTCCTAGCGGGGGCACAGCCCCTGCCTCCCTCACATCACCCTACTTGGCCCTGTGATGGTCAGTTGTTGATGACAAATAAGTTTTCTCAAAAGGAGAAAAAACCTAAGACAGACGTTGGCCGGTCTGGGCAGCAGGAGAAGGACCTGGGGGACACGAAGAAAGGGCACAAAGGCCTGCACTCCCTGGCTCGGCTTGGACATGGCTGGAGTCCTCATTCTGTCTGAAAGAAGTCCCCTTGTCTCTTGGCAGCTCACTTCCCCCACCTGACTCAGGCGCAAAACAGTACTGGAGACGGTCCTAAACTGGATTCAGCGGTTCTCAGAGGAAATCAGGCCTAAAAGTAAATTCTTTAAAGTATTCTTTGTTTCTCCCTCAAAAGCTATAGCCAGCTCATGCTAGGAAGGAAATTTACATTATTCACAGACTCTAACCCTAAACCCTTTGGTGTTCTCATGTTTACTAGTCTCCTCTTGGACCCATGTAAATTGGTGTGTTCTGGACATTTGTTTTCTTCCAATCATTTATTCTCCGTAAACATTAACATACTAATGTAATGAGATAATCTGTGCATTCCTGTTACATAGGTCCACTGATAACCCTTTCAATAAAAGTCTTTGGAAAAAGGAGCTTGGGGCCTTCTCCACTAGAGGGAAGAGCCATGTCCCCTCTCCTGGCAAACAGAGTCGTTTGCAACAACTCGTGTTTATTCCCCTCATCCATGACAACCCTGGGATGTGCTCTGTGGGATTCAGTCATGCTCCTATCTCAGCTGACCTGGGACAGTAACCCTGAGATCCTGGAGTGCCTGCACTTCTCTGCAATGCACTCTGTCCCCACAGCAGTTATTGCCAGACTAGGAATGAGCAACAACCCGCACCACTCACCCACAACACATTTGGGTGTCAAGGACATTTCTAATGATAAAAATTGCATCAGGTCAGCAGCAGTACCATGGGAAGAGAAAATGTTTGCTTATTATTGCTCTATTTTTGAAACTTTAGCAATTTTTAATATTTTTATAATTTTCCAAAATGAAAAGACCTTGAGCTGAAGAAAGAAAAGTTCCACAAACATAAAATACTTCAAGTCTTACAGGAAAACTTCAACATTGCTATATACTCTTTGATGTCTTACTCCAAAAGTAATTTCAAGTGATTATGGAATGATTGTGACTGGGTTCTGCCAGCTTATTGACATGGTGTCCAAAGTATTGAGGAAAAAAATGGAAAAGTGTATGCATAGTCATTAGCATCACTTCTATGTGAGGTGGCTCATGTGTGCAACATTGCATGTCACAGTGGCTGCTGAAGCATCCCTCTTCTCTCATATGGAGGCTGCAAGAATGAACAGAGGAAAATGTAGTTGATAGCCTAGCCCACCCTAGAGATGAACCCAGAAAGACACTGGAATACAATGTTGAATTTTATTATTATTTAGGTTCCACTTACTTAATTCTAAAAAGGTACACTCCATATCAGTTAGGCCTGCAATCAAATACTATTTTTGTCAAATGCAAATCACTGGGAAAATTACTTCATTTCTTCTCATCTATGAAAATGAAAATAATACCACCTATTTCTTGTGGCTGGGAGAAGTGGGAGAAGTAAGAGAAGTAACACATAATGCCTCTAATCCTAGAAGATGTTTGCTTGCTTTCCCTACACTTTCCTTCCTTTTTTCAGGCATGAAGCCAAGACACATACTTCTGCATTGTAGAGTCTTTCCCAGTTTCCTTATCCTTCCATGCAGTCCAAGCCCATCACCAGAAAGGAGAGATACAACAGATGCATTCAGTCCACTATGCCAAAGTTGGCCTTAGCATAAAATTCTCCTCATGAAAACAGCAATCATCTCATTTGGTGGAATAAGGATGAGGTAATTATTGAACAGTCTAAGCCACAGAAATGATTAAGGTGCTGGTGACATTTACTTATGCAGAAAGATTCATAGAGTTAAACAATTTTAAGGTGCCCACATGAAAGGAGGATAAGAAGTCATGAACAAATATTTAAAGGGCAAAATGTAGCTAAGGCTAGGCAGGAATTATTTACATAGATTTAGAGAGATAAAATGAGGCATGTGGCAGAATAAAAAGACATTAAGCAATAGAGTCTGACTATTTTGAAGATCTTTTCATAAGGAAGAAATTTATGGGGTCTGAAGAAAACAAATAATTGCCCACTAAAAATTCGAGAGTTCTCAGAAAAAAAGACCATATTCATAGATTAGCCACTGAACCATGTGGTTACATATCAACCTGGAGACCCTAACCAGGAGAGGTAACAGAACTCACTCTCTAAATTTGTTCCTAAGCTTCAATTGCTAGTGTTTCACATTTCTCATTCTTCGGAAGCTCAATAGATTTAAAAAAAGAAAAAGAAAATGTGAAAAAGTTAACTACATTACCGGAGCTCATTATCAGGTACCTAGGACACCTGTACAGAAAGTACACCATGTACTATCCAGCCATGTAATGTGGAAAAATAGATACATTTATTGAAGAAGATACAATATCAAGAAACATTGCACATATGACAATGATGCCTCGTTCCCCTTTAAAGTAGGCACCATGGAACATCACAGAGTTCTCCCAGCATCTCTTCTACTGCTCAAAACACTGTGCAAAATCCTTTGTTGAAATCACCATCAGCTACTCTGTCATATTTTCCTGAATCTCATCGATGGTCTGAAATCTTTTCCTTTTAAAAGGTGATTTAAGTTTTAGGAAAAGCCAGAAATTGCAGGGCACCAAATTTGGGGTGTAAAGGGACTGAGTCACCTGGGTGATTTGATGTTCCGCCAAAAAACTCTGCTCTAAATGTGATACATGAGTGGACATGTTGTCGTGATGAAGTTGCCAATCACCAATTGCACATAGCTACAGCTGTTTTTGTCATAGTGCATCTCTCAACCAATGAAGAATACTGAGGTAGTACTCCTTACTAATTGTTTGGCCTGGAGGGCCATACTCATGATGGACACCACCTTCTTCAGGTATGGAGAACCAGGTGACTTTCAATGGGACAACTGGGCCTTTGTTTCTGGATCCCAGGTGTATACCCATGATTCATTTCCAGTTATGACCATCTTGAGGAAATCTGGTTAATTGGTAGTGGTTTGAATCAAGTCATTAGCAACTGCAGCACAATGTTCCTTCTGCTTTGGTAGTAGAAGCTGCAGAATGAATTTTGCCACAACATGTTTCATGCCAAGATCCTGCGTCAAAATCTCAGACACAGTATTGGCTTCTAGTTTTCGTACTGTCAGATTTCTGTTGATTGTACACATTCAACATTCTCAAGTGTTCTGTTCATTGCAAGCCTTCCAGAACATGGATCACTTTCAACAGGTTCTCGGCCATCTTTAAAGTGCTTGTGCCACACTTCTATTTGCATTGCACTCATTGCATCATCCACAAAAGGCTTTTGAATCATCCAAAGAGTTTCCATGGAGGAATGTTTAAACCTAACACAAAGTTTAATGCAGATTCGTTGCTCTGCTCACTCAATCATTTTGAATACCTTGGCCACACAGTACACATGCTCACACAGTGGCATATCCTCCCCCACTGACTGGTACAGTGACGTTGTCATTGTTCACACAGGCACATTCCAGTCCAATCTCATTGGCTGCCAGATTACATCAATGTCAAACAAACTGTTCTTGTTATATTAACAATGGTGGGACTTTTTCCAGAAAGACCTTATATACCAAGGGTTCATTTGGTGTTATTGATTATGAATTTAAAATAGTCCAATTCATGTATATGTGTGCTTTTTATTCAGACAAAACCAGCTGTGTAGATGAAGGCACAGAGTAGGTTGGCAGTTGGATTAACAAATTAGTTTGACCACGTAAGGTAACAAAAAAATAAAAGCCATGTAAATCAATACAACATTCCAGTAACATATAGCTAGATTTATAAGGCTACCTCAGAATTAAATATTTATATATTCAATTTCTACAAAGTGTACAATAAAATTTACAAACAACTTGTATTTGAATACATTATGTTCTTCTGTTATCAATATTAAGAATGAGATCAAATAACTCATTAGAAAAAGACTCTGAACTAATGCATTAATTCAAAAACAGCATAAAGTGTACAGTATCTAAATTTCTAACATCTGTAGTTTTTGTGATTAATGTATAACCTGGATGGTTTGCTTGTCCAATCCAGCCAATGTCAAATGTAATAAATAAGGCATCTCATTGTAAATTAGAAATGTCTAAAATGCATAGTCTTAAAAATAATGAAAGACTTAATATGAAATTCACTGCATGTTAATGAAAGCACTCTAAATTATTTTCAGATTTTTGGGTCAATGTTGCAATTCATTAAGGAGGTAATATCAACATGTGTCACATGCAAGCACTTGTTAGAAAACCAAGGCAGCATTCCGAAGTTAAAAAAGGCTTGGTAAAATTCAGCACTTTTTGGGGGTCTTCTCCAAAATTCCACAAAAATGCCTATATTTTTATTACAAACATTCTCACAACCCCAATTTTAAAAAAACCAAAACTAATAATACACTATTGCATGCATCTAATCAACATATATGTTGAACACCTACTTGCCTTGAAGTAATGTCTTCTGTTAATGAGTTCACCATGTCATACAGAATTGAAAGAGTATAAAGGAGAGGGAGAATAGAGGATTTAAGCACAGATTGTTTTTGAACTCTGCTTGTGTAACTTGCTAGGTTTAAGTGCTCTGGAAAAACATAAATTTTTGAACCTCATTTTCCATTGCTGTGAAATGGTGATAAATCTCATCTAATTGAGATGATAAAAATATACGTGGCAATTGAGAAGTGTCTTTGGTGAAGAGCAGAGACTCTGGAGTTGGCCTGGTAATTTGTGTTTTAATCCCAGCCCCACTCTTTAAAGTTCTATGGACTTGGGCAAGTTATTCAACTTTTTTGTTGTTGTTTTCCAATTCCTCATTTATAAAATGGATGGATAGATAATATTAGTGTATCATCCATTAATGGTTGATTTAATGTATCAATGGATGGATTCTAAGTGTATCTACCATTTAGGTTTGTTGTGAGGATAAAAGAGTACTCAGTGGTACAGAGTTTGGCACACAGTCATATAAATTAGTCATTAAACACATTAATAAGTATTCAATCATAGCCATTGCAATGTGCACACTGATCTCAACTGTCATTCTATACCATTTCTACATGTAAATCCTGAGAAATATAGGATTTTTCCTTCACCAAACAAATACTTGTGTAATGCTAATTATATGCCAAACACTGGTGATACCCTGATGTTTAAGCAGTTGTCCACTATTAAACCTGATATCAGAGAACTATAAATGTATAGGAAACATATTCAAAACACACACACAAATATTTCAGACAATATGCCTTATAAAAAGAGTCTTTTCACTGAATGACAAAGTAGTAACTACCATAATTTTTTTAAAGTATCTAGATTTCTGTTAACACTTACTGCTATCCTCTCACCCCCAGGAAACTAACTGTGACATATGTATGTAAACTGTCTTAACATGAACATAGGAATCATTACAAATGAAATTACTAAATTAGTTGTTTTCTAGTCATGCCAACAAGTGTGACTGACTTTAAATTGCATCAAACCCCTAAAAATGGTCTCTTATGTATTTAAGTTTACCATTATATTTTTGCTTTGGGTTTTTTTTTTTAGGTCTTAAGTGCTAAATGACAATACATAAAACAACTAAAGGGCATAGGATTGAGGGTGGAAGGTGGGGGTGGGTAGGGAAACAGAAAATGGTGGCGGGAGAATGGAGACAACTGTACTTGAACAATAATAAAAAAAATCCTACAGAAAAAGAACTAAGTGATAAAGAGATATCTGAGTTGCAGATGTAGTGTTCAAAACACTGGTAAATAGGATATTCACAGAAATGATTGAGTACAGACACAAAATAAAGGAAGAAGTGAAGGTTATACAAAGTGAAATAAAGGAAAATATAAACAGTGAAGGGAAGGAAACTGGGACTCAAATCAACAACTTGGAGGAGGAAGAAGAAATAAACATTCAACCAGAACAGAATGAAGAAACAAGAATTCAAAAAAAATGAGGAGAGGCTAAGGAACCCCTGAGCTAACTTGAAACATTCCAAAATTTGAATCATAAGGGTGCCAAAAAGAAAAGAGGAAGAGCAAAAAACTGAAAACTTATTTGAAAAAAATGAAGGAAAACTTCCTCAATCTGGCGAAGGAAATAGACTTCCAGGAAGCCTCAGAGAGTTCCAAAGTAATTGGATCCAAGAAGAAACGCATTAAAACACATCATTATTAAATTACCCAAGATTAAAGATAAGGGGAAAATCTTAAAAGCAGCAAAAGGAAATAGTTACCTACAAAGGATTCCCATAAGACTATCAACCGATTCCTCAAAAGAATCCTTACAGGCAAGAAGGGGCTAGAAAGATATATTCAAAGTCATGAAAGGCAAGGACCTACACCTGAGATTACTCTGTCCAGCAAAGCTATAGTTTAGAATGGAAGGGCAGATAAAGTGTTTCCCAGATAAGATCAAGTTATAGGACTTCATCATCACTAAGCCCTTATTATATGAAATGTTAAAGGGACTTATCTAAGAAAAAGAAGATCAAAACTATGAACAAACAGTAAAATGACAACAAAGTCACAACTACCAACAACTGAACCTAAAAAACAAAAACACAAACTAAGCAAACAATTAGAACAGGAACAGAATCACAGAAATGAAGATTCCATGCAGGTTATCAGCAGGGAAGGGTGAGGAGAGAATGGGACAAAAGGTAATTGGAAGGTACAAAATAGACCAGGGGAGGTTAAGAATAGTATAGGAAATGGAGAAGCCAAAGAACTTATATGTACAACCCACAGACATGAACTAAGGGGAGGAATGCCAGGGGGCAGTAAGGGGGTGCAGGGTAGAGGGGATAATGGGGAAGAAAACTGGGACAACTGTAATAGTATAATCAATGAAATACATTTAAAAAAATAAAAGAAGAATCTAAATCCAATGACAATTGTCCTTAGACAGAAGAAAGGAGAGACACAGGAGAGAAGGCTACATGAAGCCAAAGGGATTGGAAGCAGAGATTAAACAAGCCAAGGAATAACAAGAGTCACCAAAAAGCTGGAAGGGACAGAACGGATCCTCCCCTAGAATCTTCAGACAGCTTGATTTCAGACTTATAGCTTTCAAAACATTGAGAAAATAAATTTCTGTTGTTTTAAGCCAAAAACAACAACCAAAAGTCATTTTTGGCTAAAGTTTCTCACCGTTTAGGGAGAAATTAATATAAAATATACCTAGAAATAAACCTAGATTTCCACAAATGGATAAATCAGACTGAAAAACACTACATCTACATTATCCTGTAATTTTCTGCTGATATTTTTAAATTAATAAAATTTAGAAGATATCATTTTACAATGATGAGAAAGCGATTAATGTCTATTTGAAAAAAAATTTCCTATGGTAACATTACATAGAATAAAGTTATTAATAGAAAAACAGAATTTGTGTGTTAAACATAAAACTGTACTAATAATTCTAATAATCTGAAATATAAAATGGATCCTATAACTGATACTGGTAACCAGAAGAGTGGTTTGGGAGGAGTTGGTGCCTTTAAAATTTTATATTAGGAAATGCCAATGGATATCTTCTCCAGCTAAGAATACTGTTTCTCAATATATGTATACTCAATTCAATCTATGAATCTATCTCAACCCAAAGCTAACCATCTTGCTTAACCTTACTTATATCATACCTAACCTACTATGGTATCTTACACTTTACTTCCCTTACCACTTCTGGAGTTAATGCACTACAATGGCATTAACCATGCCACATGGTTTCAGAAGCCTATAGAAAATGTGGAATGTTGAAATCATAAAAATTAAGCCCAATAGAGTTGTCGTTAGCCACATGTGGCTACTTAGCACATGAAATTTGGCTAGGTGAATGAGGATCTGAATTTTAAATTAGATTTAATTTTAATTAATTTAAATATAAACTCAAATAGCCACATGTGGATCATGGTTACCATATTGAAAAGCACAGATCTAGAATATTATCCATATGTTTTCATCCACTTGTAAACTCTACCTCACTCTCTGTTCAGCCCTCAATTTGAGTTTTATATTTATTATCCTCTATTTAAAAATATAGTTAACACATATGTAGATGTTTATTTAAACAATATATTGTTTGCTTTACTTGTTTTCTAACTTTATTAAAATGCTATCATACTGAAAAAAATTAAGTCTCATAAAAATACATAAGCAAGCAAGGGCAACATCTTTAAAAATCTTTAACATTATCTTATTTACCAGTATTTCCATAAGATATCTCACTTAGAAACCCTGCATTTAACAAAATACCCTTGTTAAAAATTGGACATTTCTTTTTTACATTTTTTTATATTGCATTTATTTATCTTTAGAGAGAGGGGAAGGGAGGCAGAAAGAGAGGGAGAGAAATATCAACGTGTGGTTGCCTCTTGTGTGCCCCATATTGGGGACCTGGCCCACAACCCAGGCATGTGCCCTGACTGGGAATTGAACTGGTGACCCTTTGCTTCACAGTCTGGAGCTCAATCCACTGAGCCACACCAGCCAGGGCAAAAAATTGGACATTTCTATTTAGAAAAATCATAATTTTGTTTTATCTTAATTCAAATAATAAAACTCTGATTATCAAAATGTTAGCAACAGGTATTATCAAAAGACGTGTAGGAAGACTCCACAAAATGCCCTTAGAAAACTGAAAAAATATATTCCCAAAAGAAAAGAAGGATGATCCTTTGGGGAAAAATATCCCCTTGTCTTATTTTGACCTCAACAGCCAAAATAAACAGGCAGTCTTTGTATTTTCACATGGTAATGGCTCCAAAGTAGTAGCAGAAGGAAAAGTTGTCTTTTGAAAATTCTTTGCTGTTGATTATTTTCTGAGAGGGTGGGCAAGCCTTTCCTTACACAGCACTTCATAGGAAGGAAAACAATTTCTCAGGCTCACTGATGGGTTTCACCAGCACACTGGAGTAAAGCAGTTTTGCTTTTATTGGTGAACATGCACTTATACTTTTTATAGTACAAAACAACTTGAAAACAAATTTTAACTAGCTAATTTTTTCATTCCTTACTTCTTATGATATCCTTTATTTATGATAAAATGTGTTAGACACCTACACAATTACTGATTAAACATACATGATACATGATACTATGGTCCCTATGACAGTAGCCAAAAAAAAAAAAAAAAAGTAGATTGCAAAAGCAATTGCATTAGCCATACTGAAGCTTTTACAAGGTTATTATCTTACAGGCACTCAAGGTTCTTGTTTGATTTAAAAACTCATAATAAAAATATAACACTTTTAGGACAACATGTTCATTATACATCTCTGCATACAGTTTCTGTTTTAGTTTTCATTTTTTTGTTAAGATGCAAATAATAAAACTATTTGCAAATTGTTTATTGCCTTGTCCTTTATTTAGCTAAATTAGAAGATATTTAAATATCCATTATTGTGAATTAATTAAGCCTTAAAATAAGGTTGGTTATATTCTTGCATCTTTGAGAATAACTCTCAAATATATAACTTCATAATTCTTTAAAGATAGGATAAATTATATGTATATATTTATGGAAAGTAAAAAGATATAAAAGTTTAAAAAGTGTATTTCTAAAATGGTCTAGTTAGAGCATTGTAGTTCAAGGACAAGGTTTTTGGTGTGTGTTTTTTTTTTTTTTATAGCTTTAGACCTGTTGACTTTCCTTATTTCACTTCATTTCAATGTCAATGATTAGAACCTAGAGCACAAAAGACACTCTATCAATATTTGAGAGTCTATAAAGTGCAGAAAACATAAACTTTGCTCCTAACTACAACCTACTGCATATGTGGACTGGATTAAACACTAATGAAGAATAAAATGCCACAGGAGTATTATTTTTACTTATCTTCAATGAGGAAATACTTCTCTGAGGAGATGGCATTTTCTCCAAGCTTTAAAAAATGTGGATAATTTCAATAAGTGAGGATGGGAGACAGAAGATTCTATGCACAGACTAAAGCACAAACAAAAGCATAGGGATTTGAAATCATGTGGCTAATTTGGAGAACTCTGAATGGTGCCTGTAGTCAATGGAGGTAGGTAAAGGGCAGAGGGAAATGATTCTTTTAAAGTGGGATAGAGTCATGGTGCCCACACAACCACAAAAGGCCATCTTGAAAATTTCTGTCCTTTACAAGAAGACAAAATGGTACAACTGGTACTCAATTGGTACAGAAATCACTCTTATATAGGGGTCGGAGGAGATCAGAACAAAGGGCAGGGATCTATCCAAAAGGGCATAAGTAAATATGTCATATCCTTCATACTAAATTAATTACTTCTTAAAGAAGCATTAAAAAGAAAAGAAAAAACTCCACATTTAAGGAATGTATATTACCCTACTCAAACCCACAAAATATGAAAATATTCTCCATTCTGTTTTGCAAACATGTCAAGTATATTTGTATTTATGTGGCAAAATGTAAACTTCAGCCAAAATAGACCATGACATAAAACAAGAGTGTACTTAGTTTTTACACCTCCTTTGCTTCTCCCAACAGGCTAAGATTTTTCCATGTCAGGGTCTTCACACACACACACACACACACACACACACACACACACCCATACCTCTTCAAATCTTTGTATCCTTCTCAGAGAACAACCCTCCACTTGTAGCTCTCAGTGTGGCCCAACCTAACTACTTCATCTAATTAAGTCCCTCTCCCCATGGATCTCCACGTCAGCCCTCCTAATGCTTTTATGCTTTACAGGACTTTGAGTTTTATAATTTCTTCCTTTTTATATGAGATGACTTTCTATGCCATATTTGTAAGCTTCATGATGGAAGAAACTTCATCTCTTCTATTAACTGCTCTACATGTAATACCTGAAACAGAACTTGACATATTATAAAGATTCAATAACTATTAGGCAAATTAATAATTTTCAAATATGAAGATATATACAGTTGTCACACTTAAAAGTTTTATCTTTAAATATATAAAACAGAATTTTTAAAGTTCCTGGGGGTTATTTCTATGCAAAGAATGAATATTGGAGGAAAAGGTAAGTATACATTAAAAATTTCCTAAAAGAGTATTTGTATTTAATAAAATATTGAAATAATTATATAGTTATATATAACATAAATTCATGTCATTATATTATCATAATTTACATACTGAAGTTTTAGTATTTATTTTGCTTAATTATAATAAATTAATTTTTTCTGACACTCAAGAGATATAGCTATATTTTATTCACTGAAGAATATATTTATTTCTTTACATATAAAAAATATAAGAAGGATAAAAGAATAGAATCTGATGAAATTTCCTTTTAGCCTATCTTCTTTTTCATTCTCTCATCAAAAACAAGGGAGCAAGGGTAACCTCAAATATATTTTTCTTACAGATCGTTGAAGCATGCATGTCACTTTGAACTCATGAATACCAAGAAAGCAATCAGGGTTGAAATGGTGAAGCAGACTTTTAGGGAGCTCAGATGTCTTTCTATATTTGAAAAAAGTATAACCCTATCTTAAAATTCAAAAGTGTAAAGCAAACCCCCTTCATCTCCCAATATGACACAAAACATTTATTATACATATTCACAAAATAACCTATTGTTTTTGTATTTAAAGAAACACAAAGTCTTAATAATTGTGCATATTAAAATAATCTTATCTAGAAGAGAATATGATTATTTACTTCAAGTAGGTGGCAAATTTTTACCTCTACCTGGTGAGACTTGTGTTCTGAAAGGTAGTATGATGAAATAAAGGGAGAGGCAGAGACTTTAAGCCATGATAATGTGACCTTCTATGAACCAACAATATTTAAAACAGTCAAGTTTGTCTCTACTAATACACAGGTTTGCTGGAAAAAGCTCTAGGCTAACGTGGAAAATAAAATCCATTTTTCTTAATAGCTTCTACAATGTTCTGAAAATCTCCTTGCCACCAAATATTTCATCAAAAGGTATTATATGTATATAATTATATATTTATATAATTTTATCTCCCTTAAAACAACCACTCTGATTTTTCTCAAGTGTTTTCCTTTTAAGCTTCATTCTAAGAACAAATAATCTCCAATTTCTAATTGTGACACAATAAGCTATTGTTCTTTAAAAATATTTAGCTTTAGCCTTTTTTAAAATAAGCATTAAAAATTTTGGTCATAAATCAGTAAATGTGTGTAATACTCACATAGATACATATGTGCAGCATATGCTTCTCTCTCCTGTCTTTGGAACAACAGGACACTTAAAACAAATACAGCTGGACACTGAGAATACAATGTACTGGGCAAACATGTACTGCTATTAACGTCAATACATCCTTTGATGTTTCCTGACAAGCCCACATAGTTACAAAAAGCTAGCAATCCCCATTTTTCTCACAGAACACCCCACATTTTCTCAAAGCAACTGCCCTTAGCAACTGGATGTGGAGACAAGCAGAGATGAACAAAAGCTGCTGGGCTCTGGCTCCTTAGTGAGTTGCTTTCTCACATCCTGACATTTTAAAGGCAGAAAAAGAAGGCCATGCTGGGCAGTAGTTGTTTGTTAAAAAAAAAAAAAAAAAAGGAAAGAAAGAAAGAAGAGAAAAGAAAAGAAAGGAAAAGGAAAAGTATAGTAAGGCAGCTACTCTAGTCATCCATATGTGATAACTGCTTGGTTTGCCTCATGTAGCTCCTGAGACCTTGAATTAAAATTGTTACATATTGGTGATGTATTCTTTGCCAAACCCTCAATTAAGGCTCATTCTTCCTTAGTCTGTGCCACTCTGTGTATCTGAAGACCCAAGGGCTTTGGAGTGCTGAATGCTGCAGGGTAAGCAGCTTTCTTAAATCTCAATTGAACTAGCCCTTAACTCTCTCTCTCTCTCTCTCTCTCTCTCTCTCTCTCTCTCTCTCTCTCTCTCTCTCTCACACACACACACACACACACACACACACACACACACACACACAGAGTTCTCACACTCTGCTGAAAGGCACTGTGGAGATCGCCACATTTCACCAAGGTCAAGGAGCCAAAGAGGTCTCCAGAAGACCTGGGAGGCCAAGTGAGGCCAGACACAAAGAAATCCCTGACACTTCCAATCAGACTGGAAGCTGCCAGCGCGACTCCGAGGTGTTGCAGAGATCTTTGCCAGACTCTATCCCCGGGGAAAGCCAAGACCCTCCGAGGACAAAGATTTTCTCTGGAACCCAGCCCTCATGAGACTTAAGAGCCAAGAGGCAGCCGGCGGGGAGCGGGCCAACTTGCCAGCTTCTGGCAGGGTTTAGTTTTTCAGGGGCTACAGGTTGCCTGGGAGAAGGTTTCTAGCTCCCGCGGCCGCCAGGCGCTCGGAGCGCTAGTAAGGGAGACTTGGGGTTGGGGGTGGATGCTGGGAGACCGAGGGAGGAAAGGGGGAGACCGAAGAGGCCCTGCAGGCGGGGAGATGGGAAGATCCGAGGGTGCACCTCCCAACAGTGACCCACACAGACCTTGACGCCGCAACCTGCGCTTCTTGAGACCGAAGATGCGCACTTTGGAGAAGATATCCACCAGGTTGCCGTTGCAGAGCCCGCGGTTCTTGCTGGGGCTGCTCCTTCTCCGGCTGGCGGACGGCCGGTCCCAGTGCTGCTCCCGAGCCTGTCGCTTCTGGCGGATCAAGCCGCTGGCGATGGCCGCAGCCATGGTGGCCCCGGAATGGGTCCCAGGGAGATTGAGGAGAGAGAAAAGAGGCGCTAGGGGCAAGGAGAGGGAAGAGGCAGCGCGGACCACGGTTCGCCCTCGGGGAGGCGGGTGGAGGATGCCGGAGGGGCTGGGGAGACGGTTAGGGGCGCTTAGTCCCAACTGGGATCCATCGTCCTCTCCGCAGATCGCGGGGCCAGGTGCGCAGATACGCCCGGGGTGCGTTTGGGCAAGCCAGGGAGTCCTCGATAGTGTCGTTGTCTTCCAGCCGAGTCGGTGCCTGGAGTGGGGTTGGGGCTGCGGGCGCCGCCGGTCACCACGCGACGCTGGAGCTCTGTCAGGAGCAGCCACCGCCACTCACGCAGCCTTTTTGCCCTGCCCGCCTTCTCAGCAGTTGGTAGAGCTGGCCGCCTTCTTCCAGGGCACTGGATGGAGGGCAGGTCCTGGCCTGGACCCGGCGCCTCCGTCTGACCAGTGAGCACTGGGCAGGACTCAGCACCTGGCTGGAGCTGCCCCGCCGCTGCCGCCTGCTCTCGGGTTTTGCCGGTGATTGTCAAGTGCTTTGGGAATCAGCATCTGGAGAGAGCAATCTTCCACTTGGAGATCTCTAATCAAAGCGCTTCGTTCCCATCCCACTACACTCCCTTCACGTCCCCCTCCTCTGTCCCTCTTCAGAACAAAAAAAAAAATGTATGTACATATAATAATATTTTTAAATGTTATTTTAATAATAAAGACAGCTAAAATGGATTGCAAGGGGTTTGGGGTGGCGGGGGCAGGAGCTAAGAGGTTGAGCCGAAGCAGATGGAATTGAAGGAATATCGCTGTGCTTTGTCTTAGATGAAACTTGCAGGTTTAGGAGGCATCCGTGGCCTAGCTGTGGCTTCTGGATCTTAATGTGTCTCTGGGTCCAGAAACTCTAAGCTGCCGTTGGAGGGTGAGGTGGTTTCCACCCTCCCCGCTAATCCCTTAGGCACCAAAACCACGCTGCCCCGGGAAGGAGGAAGGAGGGAAGCCAGGAGGGAGGAGAGTGTGTCCTGAGGAAGGAGGCGCCTCCAGTCCTTAACTGCTGCACACTCAAACTTGCCAGACTCTTCGTTCTGCTGCCTGGAAGGGTAGGCTTATTATTTTGAATTGACAACACGGAGCAAAACTGAGGCAGGAGGGGAAGATGACAAGATGTGGCAAAGTGACTTAGGAAGACCCCTTCACAAATTTTCTCTCCAGAACTTGAAGGAGGAGATACAGCAGCTGTAGCTGCTACAAAACAGCAATAGGACACCCAATGGAATATTGAAGAAGTCACAACAGAAATATTAAGGGTGGGGGAGTGTGTCACAGTATTCCAGTGACAATAAAAAACGACTGGGGAAGACTCAAAACTGAATTACCGACTTTAGCATTTCTAGGTGGAGAGGCTCTATCAGCAGGCAAAGCCATGTATACTGTGTTTGAAATTCAAGCACAACAGTGCTGCCTCCTCTCCTTGATTTCCTGTCTGTGTCCTGACATTGTTCTGTCGCAGATAACTGAAAATATGAAGGTCCATGAGGAAGGGATCAAGTGGAGGGTAACCTAAGAAAGGAGTTTGGGGAAAAAAAAAACACCAGGCTTGGATGATACAGATCCATGGTTTCTAGGATACACTGTGAGTGAAAGACTGAGTGTAGCTTTTGCTAATGTGGCTTCTTACCTTTTTCCTTTCTTTTTATCTGTTTTGCTTATCATTACAGAAAGGTAAAGAAAAGAAATGCCCAAACTAGATTAATCTGATAACCAGTCTTGTAACAGTCACTTCTCTGGTGACTGCTTTACAGCTCAAGAGAACAGGCACACTCTAAAAGCAACCTTGGGAGCAGTTCTGAACCAACACTCTCTTTCTCTTTGTCTCAGGAATAAGCAGTGAAGCACTACAAAGACTTGCAACCCGGCCAGTGAGAGAAGTTCAGCCAAGGGCTGATTACGGAGAAGCTAGACACTTTCTGCTCTAAGAACTTTTCCCATAATCTCTCCATGTAAGCAATTATTGCTAGGGTGTTATTTGTTCTATTCACTCCATATTTGCTAACAAGTCTCTTTGGGGAAGATAATTTAATGTAAAGGGAGTGTATAGATTTGAGTCTAAAGCAGTTAAAACAATATATATCATATTGAACATTAAAGAACATAATCTGTTAGCTTATTTCTCTACCTTGCTATGTTATATTTACAAAATAATTACAATTATTAAAAGGAATAGGTAGGAGTAATTTTGGCAGAAATTTACAATCCCTAATCACTCATGAGATAGTAAAACTAAGGAAAAGAGGTGTGTTAAGTATCTTGCTCTATCCCTACCACTTTATTTTCTGTTTTACCTGTCTTTGTTCTTTTATGTTATGTTGACATGCTCTGGCTTAAAAGGGAAGGCCATCTGCAGAGATAGATACATCTAATAAAAGGCTCTTAAAGTATGCCTTTTTAAAAAATCACTAAACTAACTCCCACTGAACATAAAGGGGAAAGGCTATTTGGACATTTCAGATGGCATAGCTTGGAATATCCAAATGGCTTTACAATAAAAGCAAACATTTCTCTAAAGCTACTAGTGAGTTTTTCAAAGAAATATAGCACAACTCCCTCAATCAACATGTCCTAGTTTACAAGGTTTTATTTGTTTTGTCTTTATATGTGTCTATTATATTAATTTGAACACAGTGAGATTAAGCTTAGTCTCATTATAGCTGTGTGAATTATTTTATTTCCAGGCATTTTCTTATACTGTCGTTTTTTCCCCAATTCTTTGCTCTAGAAAAGTGGGGAGATCGGGTTTTTGGCTCCTTCCTGTTCCAGCAACTTGCAGACAAGGCTGCGATTCAGCACCGCGGACAGGGATTCTGCCTTAGTTGCTGCTCTCAGAGTGAAAGCAAGTTCTCCTGAGCGCGCTCTGTGAGTCTTGATGCTGTCCTCCCTTAAAAGTGTTTTCTACCTTCCCCTCCCCCCACGCCTCTTTTTAAGGTGGAAAGAAAATTAATTCTCACAGCTTCCCCTGGCATTAATAACACACACCTTGGAGCATAAAGCTTTTCAGCTTTTTGAAAACCGATAAATACTCTTTCTTTCCTGATGTATTCCTACCCCTGACGCAGCACCTGAAACAACAGACTCAGTCTCAGGGTTCCCATTCAGACTGTGAATTTCACAAGCTTTGAAGGGTCAGTTTCTACTTTATGTGGTTTCCTGTTTTTAAGGGAGCTTGGGATGGGGACAGAATTGAGATAATCAAGGTCATTTAGCTTAATCCCTGCGTTTCCCTTTTCCCTTCCAAAAACGCTGTTTAGTTGTTTAGGGATAGAGATAAGCTAACGAAAACGCAAGAGAGCCATCTGCTGTTTTAAACTGTGATAAAAGCCTGTGTAAAAGGAGAGTGAAAAGCCGTTCCAGGCCGGTGAGCACAAATCCACACTATTGTGATTTAGCAAATAATTTCTCACTCATGAGAAGTTCCTTGCAATTGTTAATTTCACATTTGATTTTATAAAACAAACTAAAAAGGAAGTACTGCCCAGGTAGAGTGGATCCTGACCTACCTGTTAGTAGTGTGAACTCTTATTTTGCTACTACTTGGTTATATAATAAAACGACTCCAGCAAGTGTCTTATTCTCTCTCAGCTTTAATGTCATCATCCTAAAATTGAGATCCTAATAGAATCTCCTTTTCAACTGTCATGAGATCAATGTAGAGGTCCTAGTACAGTGTCTGGCACAACCTAAGTGCTCAAAAATGACAACTATTATTTTCATTATCTTCCAGATCATTTCTATCTTGTAAATTCTTTTTCAAATTTATTTTTTTCCTAATGTTCAAATTTATTTTTTAACATCAAAATGTATGTACTCTCATGTATATTTCCTCACTCCCCAAATGGGTACTTTGTCAAGATTTAAAACAATCAGAAATGTAAAAATTATTTTAAGTTTTGGTGAAAGAAGTCCAAGTTCAAACCTTAGTTTGTAACGGACTAAATTTGTGAACTCAGCTTTGTACGTTTATTTCCCTACTCATTGAATACTAATAATAAGAACATTTTCCTTCCTGACCTGGCCTGTGTGGCTCAGTAGGTGCAGTGTCATTCTATAAACTTAAAAGTTGTGTGTTCAATGTCTGTTCATAACATGTGTCTAGGTTACAGATTTGGTCCTTGTCCTAGCACATTCAAGAGGCAACTTATTGATTGATGGATCAATATCTCTCTCCCTCTATCTTTCCCTACCTTCCCATCGCTTTGAAATCTATTAGCATGTCCTCGGATGAGGATAATTTTAAAAAATATTTTTCTTCCTTACAGAGATTAATATGTGCACATTTGTCAATAATCCTCAATGAGAAAAATAGGTCTAAACTGTAAGGTATCGCAAAAGCATTAGTTCATTGGAAGCTGATTATTTGACTACTTCTCTATGCTTTCAGGTCTCCTGAAGATGTTATGTTCCCGTTGGCCTCTCTACTTTGCATACGTTGTCCTTTCTTCCTGGACATTTTTATTGCCCCATGTCCATATTGCTCTCGGTAATATAAAATTGGCTAAAATCACATTTGGAGTAAGTTAAACATAGGTTTGACTGTCTGTCTTTGAGTAATTCATTTAAACCTAAGTCTCAATTTCCTCTTCGGTGAAACTATTGTGATAGTATAATAAGACTATTATGGTGATTAAATTAGTACAGTTATATAAAACACTTAAAACAGTGCCTGCCACATAGTGTTAATTCAATAAATGATAGCTATTGGAAATCACCTAATTCCTCATAACTCAGGTTTTCATTTTTTCAATGACCAAGTGCTTCATTGATAGCTCAGTGAAGATGTCTGAAGCTGTCTAGTGAGCATCTCATGCTTAAAATGGGAAGATTAAATTCTCATTCTTCTTCCTCAAACTTGGTCTCTTCACTTTTCCCCATCTCTGGAATACAACTCCATTCTTCTTGTCCCTCAGGCCCAAAACTTTGACAACATACTAATTTCATTTCTTTCTTTAATGTGCCGTTTGTAATTTCTCAGCAAAATCTATTCACTATATCTTCAGAGTAAATTTAAAATATGGTTGTTTCTCACTATCTCCACTGCTACCTACCACTGTCATCATTTGAACTATTACAGTAGCTACCTGATTGGTCTCTTGGGATCCAACCTTGCTTTTCATTAATGTGCCCTCAAAACTGTGGTTAACATGTTGAAGGTGTAAATCAGATTATGAGGGACCCAAAAAAACCCAGAATTTATTTATTATAAAATTGTGCATTTAGTCTTACATGTTTAAACTTCAGTCACTTTCAAAGTACTCTCCGTTTGATGCAATACACCTATTAAGATGTTTTTCCCACTGCTCAAAACAGCTTTGAACTAATCAATTTTGACGCCTTTTAGGGCTTCTGCTTTTGTTGTTGTTTGCGTGCTTGTTCGTTTCACCTCTTCCACATCAGCAAAATATTTCCCTTTGAGGATTTTTCATCGAGGGAAACAAACAAAAAAAGTCTCTCGGGGCAAGATCAGGTGAATAGGGAGGTGGGGCATGGGCGTCATGCTGTTTTGGGTCAAAAACTGCTGAACACTCAGCATGGTGTAGTCAAGTGTGCTGATAAACCACCCATCATGAAATGGGCAAACACATTGAAAGAATCTTCAAAAACATTTCACTAAAGCCAAACAGACCCTCTTACAACAACATCAGCTGGTACACTGCTATGTATGTGTTCCTAGAACACTCTTTTGGGGGGAACCCTGTACTGCAAGGGACCTGCCCTCCAGAAGATAATTCAAAATCCTATACTTCAATGGAAACCTAAGACCTCACAATGCCTAAAATGCCCAATATAATTTTTATTTCCCATGTGCTCTCATTTGGTGTCTGTTATCCCTATATCTCTTTATTTGCCAGGTGATATACATCAAACCACATGGCATGCCCCGTATGGCAGGGCATTTATTCTTGATCTTCTAGTAGACTCTCTCACCTCCTTCAGTTCTTTGCTCACATATTATCTTCTCATTTGAGATCGTCTCTAAAAAAAATCTATTTAAAATTGCAACTTCCAAATACAGTCAATCTCTTCTTCCTTTCCTGCTTTCTGGCTCTACTTAGCATTTCAAATTTCTTTAAATTCCATGCATTTCCCTTATTTATTTGGACTATCTTACTCTCTTAACATATAAGCTTATGTCTACTGCCACATATCCAGTGCTTAAAATGGTGTCAGGCAAAGTAGCCACTCAATAAATACTTGTTTATTGATAGCATTAAGTTGTATATTTAGACATAAAGACAGTTAATACCAAATAAGAATAACAGAAAGTCCTGCTTGGCCAAGTCTTTCAAGGACAAATTACCCTATGGTGCTTGATCTCTGTAAGAACCAAGACATCTAAAATTCTATTTGGATTATACACAATCTCAACCTCATAAATAGGACATACAGAGAGTACTTTATCCTTTGCTTGATGACTTAAGCTCAACCTTAAATGACATACAGTTTGAGTTCTGAATTCCAGGGTCTAGGGCAGCAATTTTCAACCTTTTTCATCTCATGACACACATAAACTAATTACTAAAATTCTGTGGCACACCAAAAAATATATTATATTTTTTGCCGATATGACAGAAAAATAGGTATAATTTTGATT
This sequence comes from Pteronotus mesoamericanus, assembly GCF_021234165.1. Classification (NCBI taxonomy): domain Eukaryota; kingdom Metazoa; phylum Chordata; class Mammalia; order Chiroptera; family Mormoopidae; genus Pteronotus; species Pteronotus mesoamericanus. The sequence continues at coordinate 4,356,158 of NW_026555109.1, forward strand.
CATTCACACTGGACAGCTATTGTGTTGGCTGTTATCATTTTTTTATTTGACAATCTAAGGAAAAAGAGGACAGTGCCCCTGACTAATTAATAAGGTAATGTCTCTTTTAAAAATTCTTGCAGCATATTGGTTGAAAATCGCTGCCCTCAGGGCTTACTGAAAGATGTGAGACTGATTCTACCTCAGTTAGACTACTGACATTTGTGACTCATCCCTATGTGCACTGTTTCTCCCTTGCTTTCAGGTTGTCAGTTGACAATATGCCCCTTTTCAAATTTGTCACATTGACTCTATCATAAATTGGAACTAGATGAATACATTCATTAAAATGATCTATAAATATAAAACTAATGAAGTCTAAGGGAGGAGAATATAGAAACAAGTACAGCCTTATTGATATTCATTTCATTATTTAAGAAGCTTTTCCCCATTTCTTTCTTTGTTTTTGTTATGCTTTAGTGGATTTTGTTGCATAGATCACTTAAATTTCAAATAGATAAGTTTCTGCATGGCTTACCAAAAACAAGTGCATAATTTTGTGTTTATTTCAACTTCAAATAAACAAAAAGTCCAAAGAACATATTTTGTGACATTGGTGTTTATAGTAAATGCTATCACTTATTTTTCACAAAATAACAATCTGCCTATTTTTCTTTCATTTCTGCCATTGCCACAGGCATTATTTAACCTGATGAATTTTAACCAAATTCATCAAATCTAAGAAATCATTTAAGATGCATCATTTCAGGTGTGACAAGAAAATTAAAAAATTCCTTTTTATTAAATGATTTCATACCATAGATTATGAGATTTATACCAGTTTCAGAGATGTTTACACATAACATATATTTGCATCTCAGAAATAATGAAATAAAATATAATGGGATTTTATAAGTCTGTAAATGGGAGTTGTACTCTTATTAGCTCTGTTTTACTCTACTTTGTTTAAACATCTTATATCTTCTGGTTAAAAATATTTTAACTTACTCAGAGCATCTGAGTACTAAAACATTTTTAGTTCTGTGATTGTTGTTATCTTTTTTTTAATTCCTTTATCTCTCAGTGGTTCTAAATTGAAGAGATACATAGGGTGGAAAAAAATATTCCACAAATGTTTCCTATTTGCTTATTTGATCATCTCCATACAGTGAGTGACTCACTCTATTTTGTCACATGATCTCATTTGTGACTCTCTTTTGAACATTTTAAACATCTCTTAAATTAAGGATAAAATATGAGGATCCAACAGTTTTTTCACAAAAAATTATTATAGACTAATTTGGCATGAACTGGAGTAGGGTTTTTTAGGATAATTGGCATTTATGTTTTTATCCATTGTTCTGGATAAATGGGTTGTATTTAAAAGTGGATGAAGTAATTCTGGAAATGTAGGAAATATTAATGTCTCTTTTTCATTTTTCACTCATTTTGGAAAACATCAAAGGGAAATGTTAAGTTGCACTTGAGAAAAAATTTCAGCTAGTTAATTACAGTTCAAATTCAAAATTATATTTTTCCAGTTCAAATTCGAATCATATTCTTTCATTATAGTTCAAATTCAAAATCATTTTACATTTTTTCTCTGATGGTATTATTGATCTTTAGATTCAAAGGATAATATAAATAAATGTTATAGTATTTTACATTAGGTTTTTAGGATGTGATTGTATTAGTGGTATAACAGTCTTGTTAATTAACTTTGATGAATATATTTATTTCTTCTAGACAGCAGATTTCAAGATATTTATAAAAAATCTGGAAGGAGTTTTATTGTTGCTTGATATTTTGATTCAATAAAGAAAAAGTATAAACTATTGGTACCAAAAACTTGTGAATATTATTCCCTATATAATACCAGATTGATAATAGCAGATGGCTTAGCTTTACAAATCTAGTGTATTTTTTAATCTAGCTAATATGTTGAAAAAATATTCTCAGTGGCTTTCAGCTTTCTATATTAAAATGAACAGAAAGACTCAACATGGTAAAGATGTGAATTCTCTCCAAATTAATACAAAAGTTTAAAGTAAATCCTCTCAAAATCCCAGCAAGGTCCATTGTATAGTTAAAGGCAAGGTTATTTTAATATATTTTTTAAGATTTTATTTATTTATTTTTACAGAGGAGAAGGGAGGGAGAGAGGGAGAGAAACATTGTGTGGTTGCATCTTGCGCGCCCCCTGCTGGAGACCTGGCCAGCAACCCAGGCATGTGTCCTACACTGGGAATCAAACCAGCAACCCTTTGCTTCATAGGCCAGTGCACAATCCACGGAGCCACACCACCTAGAGCTAGACAAGATTATTCTAAAATGTGTAAGAAAAGGCAAAACCGTGTATGAAACTGTGTATGAAAAACAAAAACCGTTAAAACAGATTTGACTTAAAAAAAATAAAAATAAATAAAATAAAATAAAATAAAATGAACCCCAAATGTGCATAACATTCATTTCAGAGCTGTGAATTTTGACTTATATTTCCATACTTTATATCAGTAGTGGGAGATAATAACATCAATTTTAATGATATATCAGTGAATTGGTTGTAAAAAGACTATTAAATATCTCAGCAAAAAATTCTACTTAATTTCCATAAAAATTTGAGAAATGTTCATTTATAGCTTCAATGCAAAGATTCTGTGTGCACATACAATATAATTTTACCAATGTTTAACATTGTGACCAATTTTCTTTCCAATGATTAATAGAATGGCCACTTCATAACAATTAATTGTCCTTTGTATTTAGTATATATGAGTTAAACATGTATGTAAACATATACATCTGCACACACATGCACACATATAAGCACATGCATGCACAAAACACACAACTAAATTCCTGAATCTAGCACAGATAATTGTGAAGCATTAGTGATTTTCAAAGAAAAATGACTCCCAAGACTCAGAAAACTATTTTCATTGACACCTAAGAGTATAGATTACTGGGACTCATGGGAATAATTTAAGGATCTGATTTTTCAGTTCTTATGCACAGAGTAGGCTAGGCTCATGAATACAGCATAAATTTATAACACCATCTCTTAATTAAAGTGTATGACCTGGAATGACATCACTGTCCTTTAGGAATTACTGTATTCTACATGACTCAGAAAACTCTTTACAATTCAAAGATCACTTCCTTCTAAATTCTGGGACCAATCCTTGTCTTAGTGTTCAGTGTTTAGGAAGACTAGATAAATACCTTAAGCCTTAGGGTTCTGAAAAATTTGCTATTAATCTGTTTCCAATCTTGTGATCTATTTCTAAAGTATGTATGTGAAAGTAATTTCCAAAGTACAGTGCACTTAAGAAATATTATTATTATAAATTGATGTCATATTCCTGAGCCTAGTCTGTAGTTTGTAGGTAAGAACTGAAAATTAGATCCTTAATAATTCCTGCGTCCCAGTAGCCTAGATGTTTGCCATTGCTTCTGTAACAAATTACCGCCAATGTAGTTGCTTAAAACAGTATATTTGTTCTCTTACATTTCTGGAGGTAGTAAGTCTCAAATAAGTCTCACTGGGTTTTAATTAAGATATCTGCAGAGCTGGTTCCTTTTGGAAGCTCTAAGGAAAGAATAAGCTTGCTTTTTTTCTTCTTCTAAAAGCCAACTTCATTCCTTGGCTCATGATCTTTTTCTTGCATCATTCTAAACTCTTGTTTCTGTGTTCATATCTCCTGCTACTGATTCTGATCCTCCTGCCTCCCTCTCTGAACCCTAGGGGTCATATTGGGTCCACCCAGATAATTCAGCATAATCTCCCTGTCTCTAAATCTCAAATCTAATCACATCTTCAAAATCTCACCTTGTCAACTAACGTATTCACAGGCTGCTTGAATTAGGGCTTGGACATCTTTGGGAGCTATAACGCAGTCATCGATACCTACCTTATATCTAAAGCACACAGAAATAGAGCCTTGCCTAGTATTTGACAGTCACCCACCCAGCACAACTACCTTGGACAGAATAATTGCTCCAAAATGTCAGTCTTTAAATTAGAGTCCTGTTTTCTGCAAATATAATTGTTTTAACACCAGCTGCTTACTTGATTGAATCTCTGATGACTCCCTGCTTCTGTATTCCCTTTGCTTTACTCCCTGCTCAGAATGATGTCTTATTATTGGCTGAGTTTTTCTGATGCCACCTGCTTACCTGAATTTTTTAACTTTAATTATTGTACCTCTCAGAGAGAAATGTACAGTAATTCTCAGTAGTTGTAGAAAAAGAGACACTTTGCTCCTCTGTGGCTCATGAGGATGCATTTTCTGAGTCCCACATAAATCTGTGAAGAATTTAATTTCTTGAGTTTATTACATGTCTTTCATGAAATTTAGGGCCATAGAATAGAGCTGAACAAAACTAAAGTTAGACATGTGATGGTCTACAAGATGAGATTTGGGGCCTAAGGCTATCACCAAATGAAGGAAATAGATTCTGAAAGTCTTTTTCCCCCATTCCATTCTCATTCTTATATAACTGTAGGAGCAGTAGATAATTGCTGTTCCCTTTTAGAAATTTAGACTAACTGCTTAAGATTTTTCCTTAACTGTAGATTTAACACTAACTACAAATGAAATTTAAGGATTTTTAAATGAATCAGAAATATTTTTCACTGAGTTTGATGTAAACAGAGGATGAGGAATCTCAGGAAAAGAATAATTTCAGGTAGAACACCATGGAGAGTTTTACATAAACAAATTTGAGAGCCCTGGTCTCTAAATTTGTCTTTGCTCACTCCTTTGCCCTTTTTGACGTTCTATGTTGTCACTTATTTTACCTTCCTCTGGGTCCCTCTAGAGATTTGAAACTGGTTTCCAGAGATGAGTGTACCTAATGGCTGCAAAAAATCGTTGGCCATGAGTCAAGAATGCAGGTATTCTACTTTGCAGAAAGATGATAGATAGATAGATAGATAGATAGATAGATAGATAGATAGATATATATAGATAGATAGATATAGCAAGAGAAATATATAGATAGATATAGATATAAATTTATATATCTATATAGAGATTATATATGGAGATTATATATAGAGATATAGATATATAAATTTGAAACACTAAGATCTTTCAGTACATAGATTTTTCCCCAATTAGTAGAAATAAAGTGTCCAAACAGAATTATTCTTCCCCCAGATGCCTAATTGATGCAGTCAGCTGAGCTAAGGAGAGGGTAGTTCTGGCCACAATCATAAATTTGTATTCATCTCTTCATAAAATGGGCTTAGTAACCCTCTCAAGAGATTTAATTATAACAGAGCAAGTCTCAGAGGTAGTTTATGTCAGGTATTTTTGACTACAAACAGGAGACAGCATTCTGACATATCTCTTTACTGTAAAGTTTCAAGTTTAGCATTTGGTGTCCTCCTACAATAGGGAGAGCAGACATTCAAATGCTGCTTTTTATTTTACAGGCCTACTTAGGCAGAGATAAACTAGGTGTCCTGATTCCCAGACCTTTGTTGTGGCTTCTACTTCATGACTGGGGAGTGCTCCTTTACTTGGCCTTTGAAGGGACATTCTACCATCTCTCAGTAAATTCACATCCACATACTCCCAAGTTCTCAAGCTGCCCTGGGATGATCTGTTTGGCTCCTAAACATTCCCAGCCACCCCAGCTCCTGGCACATTCTGATACACCGTAAGTCCTCAATTAGTGGTTCTGGAAGGAAGGAAGAGAATAGGAGACAAATAGCCTCAGTTTCTAGACTTTTGATCTCTTTAATTCTTCACTCAACAATAAAATATACCTACCTTTGGTCCCATTTCCCAGGTAACATTGTAAATGGGGGCGGGTTGCTCTTCAGATCCCCCAATTTTGGCTAATCTCAATAAACCAGAAAAATTAATATGTGCATAAAAATCATATTTCATTCCTCAATTCTAATTATTTATGGATTTCAACTGAAATCTTAATTTGTTACATTATCTTGTTAATCCCTATCTTTAAAAATTAGAACAAGAAGTAACCTTAAAGATGGTCTAATCTAATAATCACATTTTACTCTTCAATAAACTCAACTTCAAGGAGGTTAATTAATTTACTAAGTTAATTAATAAGCTAACAGAAAGCACTTCCACATCTGCAGATGTCATATGCCAGAAATTCTTTTTTAGATTTTTTAATTAACTAATTATTATTATTACTATTATTATTATTTTTTTTAGAGAGGAGAAGGTAAGGAGAAACAGGGAGAGAAACATAAAGGTGTGGTTGCATCTCATGCTTCCCCTGCTGGGGACCTGGCCAGCAATCCAGGCATGTGCCCTAGACTGGGAATTGAACCAGCAACCCTTTGTTTCACAGGCCAGCACTCAATCCACTGAGCCACACCAGGCAGAGCATATACCTGGACCTGATTATACCTCTCACCTTCTTAGAAAAGCTTAGCTACAATGGAAAAGAACGTTCACTATATTGTCCCCAGAGCAATTCTGGAACAGAACTATCCTCTCTCCCTTCCCGTTTAGCAGAGCTCTTTTTTTTTTCCTATGTAGGTATACATACTATCCTTACATAACCTGAGTTGTCTATGATTTATTGCTTCTATTATTTGGAAAACAGGTTCCCTTTGGTTAATATATTTATAAAAAGATAAATTTCATAAAGGTATATATCTTAGTTTACACAATCAACCATCATTCCTTAATTCACTCAATTAAAAAAATCTGTTGAACACTAACTCCATCAATATGCTTGACCCGGTACTCACACATCAATAAGTGATACTGCCCTCAAGCAGCTCAGAGTACAAGTGTTTGCTACACATGTATGTGGAACTAATTGTTACAGGTGTGTAGTGTAAAGATGTTGCAGGAGTGATAAGAAAGATCAGTTCTACCTGGTGTGGGTCAGGAAAGGTATCCTGGAAACAAGCAACACTTCAAGATGAGTTTTAAAAGATGGGAGGAATTTACCAGGTAGACAAGGGGGACAAGGGGATTTCAGAGGGAAATCATCAAAAGAAAAAAACCCAAGTTAAGACACAGCTTAATGTGAAAGGTAAGTGAAAATAGTTTTGTCACTCGAAACACCCAATCTGTATGAAGAAGGAGTACAAAGAACCTCAGTTGGTGACCACATTAGGAATCACAGGCCATTTGGAGGAATTTGTACCAGTTTTAGAACCAGTGGAAAAAATAAACATTATGTAATAATTCATGGAGATATGTTTGGAATATGACTCACTTACCTGGGTATTTTCATGTCATCTCACTATTTTCACACTGCTTTTTCTACATGTTTTTCTATTAACCTGACAGGCAGGATCATTGAAGTTAAAATGCACACAACATAGGATATATATGTAATATATCATTAAATATATATTGTAATTTCCCCCAATTTTTTATAAGGAGTATGTACTACTTCATAATAATAAAAGGATTTTTTAAAACAGAAAAGTTGATTTAGAAGAAACGAGGGAAAAATACATATATAAAGACGAAAGTATTAAAGGTCATAAAGAACATGTATAAAGGACCCATGGACAAAGACAATGGGGGGCAAGGAGGATTGAATGTGGGAGGTGGGAATGGGTGGGGGGATAATGGAGGGAATTGGGGACAACTGTAATTGCACAACAATAAAAAAAATAGAAGATAAAGTATTTATGTTTAGCTGAGGAGCTAGCTGTGATTGTCCATTATATGATTAGATTATTCTTTCTTCTAAATTTCACAGGCTCTTGTAACCTTTTAACATAAGAGCATATTTGATTTATATGGTATCAAAAGCCTTGTGTTTAGAATTCTTAAATACCAAAAACTACCCCTTTTCCTGTCTATGTTAAGAGATATGAAATATTACTGTTCCAATAAGATCATAATAATAATAATAATAATACAAGAAAAATGATAAGATCTTTTTCCTTAAATAAACAAGGTTGCAATCTTACAGATAACCTTCAATATAGCTTTTTAGGGTATGGGTAATATAATTTATGGGTTGAGATTATTTAAAAGGTTGGTAACATAAAGAGCAAATTAATTTCCTTCAATAAAATTTTGCTCTCTTTATGGCCATACCTTGGCTTCCCGTAGGTTAATGACCTGATTTTATTTATAATACACTCATGTTCCCATATTCCACTACTAATGGTGCACTGATAATCACAGCAATACATCTCTGTCACTGAGATACTCAGTTCTCCTGATGCAATTTGTGCAGTTACGCAATCACACAGATTTAATTTTTTTATTATTTATTTATTTATTTATTTTACCTCAGAGAGACTTGCGAAGTTTCCTCCATCAATTTTCCTGGCTAGTTGGTATGAACAGTTCAATTTCATTTTCTTCACAGAAGTAAATTGTGTTATACTGTGACAGTCCTCGCACATTCAGTCTAGATTAAAACTCACATGCAGTTAAAGAAACATTGCTAGACTCTCTGGGTCAAAGAAAATAACAATAACTGCTTCTAGACAGAGTTCCAGAGACTAGATTGTTAGATTCATATTCTTCTGCTCAGAATTTCAATAGAAAGGGACTTTATACTCAGCTGGTGCTATTTTGTTCTAACAATGCTCTTAAGAGGATGTCTGATTTCCTCTTGAATTCTCCAGTGATTTAGGACCCAGCAGGTCCAGAGTCACCCTCTCCTTTTTCAGATGGCTTTAATTTTAGAAGGCTCTTCTCAGAATTGGGCCCAAAGCCTGATTTTGTATTGCCTACTAAAACAAAATATTTCCTTCTTCCACATGACAGTATTTAAGTATTTTATTACAGCACATTCCCTCCATTCATTTCTGTCCCTCTAGTTTCAATAAATTTAAATAGCACTGACCCATCCACGACAGCTAACAACAAAGTCACCCAAAACTTATAGGCTTTTTATGCTTGTCTGTGGACATTTTCTGCTTGTTTCTAGAACTCAAATGAATATTTTCACTTTTGACTTACCATCTTCCTTTCCCTTGCCTTCTTAAGACCTTTTGTTCCACCCTCATGTTGCCTCAGGCTACACATTTTGATGTTTTGTTTAGATGCAAATATTGAGACCTCAGAATGAAGCTACATTCATCTTAATTCTCTTAAAACTTTTGGACTGGCTGCTCATCTTGCTCCTCCTTTGCCATGTCGGAAATATGAGGGAGATTTTCAGCTTCACTAAATCATGAACTTGTCTATTTGGTTCACTGCTCATAAAATATGCCCCCAGAGCCTAGCATCACCCTTGGCCACAGAAGTGATTCTTTGACTGGTTATTGCATAACTTTGGAAGGTTGGTTTCCTCTGAGCAAGCTGGGCAAGATGCTGATGGCCATATTAAACCCTCAGATCAGAATTTCACATGGCAGAAACAAGCAGGGTAAATATCTCAATGGGTATGTACATTTTGTACCTTTCTCTGGGCTAAATGGCTAAAGAACATGATTGGACCATCCTGAACTTCCCCATTGGATGCTATATTCTTAACATTATTTCCTATTATAAATTAGCTTATTATTTTAGCATAGTCAAGCTCCACAGCTGTTGCTCATGAGAATCACAATTTTATAAAAAGAATTTCTGGGGGTGGGTATGTTCTGAGTATGAAAATCTTCTCCAAAAGTTCTCTAAGATCAATTCAAAATATTAAGATATGTCAATGATCAGAATATTCTATTTAAATTAAGAGCATGGCTATTCAAAGATATTGTGGACACATATGATTTCTTTCATGTAACAATCGGTAGCTTTGCTCTCTAATTTTTCTCTTTGAATATGGAAAACAAAGTCCTTTAATGGAAGTTAGTCTGGCCCTTATTTTGAGCCCATTGAAAAATAAAAAGAATGATGTTGTTCTTTAATCATTTTGAATAAAATCATAAATACATAAAATAGACTTTATTATCACAAAATTTCATGAGAATACTTATGGGGAAGCTTTGGTTCTTACATCTCATGTGATTACTTATTGTGTTGAATTAGGCTGTGGTTAAGTTTTCTAAGTAATTTTTTTTTATATATGAAGATATTTGTCAATCAGTTGCCCTTACTTTTGCTAAGCCTCTTTTTTTCTTTAAGTACAAAGTGAATTAATTTTTGTAACAAAGCACTTCAGAAGAACACTAAGGACAAGAAGGTTTAAAATTCCAAGTCAAGACATTTCTTTGCTTAAGTATTTAACACAGGGGACACATCTAAAGGGAATGAAAACCCCAATCAAATGACTTTGAGGTCACCTCTGGTGAGGTAGAAGATATAGGCTGAAAGGAACATGAAACAGCTAACCAGCTACAGTGACACTTGAAGTATTGTTTTCTCTCACTTCTGTTTGTTTTCCTTTTTTATAAACAATCTTTTTAGCCTTAATTTTTTACACTATCCATCCCTATATCTCCTAATTGTTCACAATATAGAAGTGGTTAAATAATAACGTTGGTGATACTTTCTGTATTTTTTTTACCATTTTAAAAGTAGAGTTAAGTAGAGTTAAATTATTGTTATCCTCCAAAACATATTCAAAAAGTAGATTAAAACTAATCAAAATAACTGATGTCCTTTTTCCTTAAAACATAATTTGTATGTGTTTATTGTCAGATCCTACTATTTCTCTCTTTAACTTCCCATTGTTCATAGAACAAATGTTATAATAACAATAAATAAGGAATTGTTCACTACAAGATTCCCTTTTGTGAATATGTCTGTGGAATTAGATTAAATTAATGTTATTAATTATCTATTAGGATATTTACCTAATTAATTTGTGATTCTAATTTTACATATTATTATACTAATCTTGGCAAATAAGTAACTGAATATTAGTCTTATCACTGCATACACAAATATGCACTATATATATACATACATTTTAATTTTTTTACAAGTAAGATTGAAAGTAGAAAACACATTTTAATTTCACAACTAATTTACTTTGGATTGTAATCGTTAGCAGAGCATGAAACTATAAACGTCCACATCTAACTTGATTTTTCTAATAGCCAAGGGAAGATAAGAGATATTTTAAGTACTTGCTAGTTTCAAACTTTTAATTTGCTTCATTATTAAGGAAAGGAATTAGACCTTGAATAAGTCAATGATACACATACGGCAAATGTTCAATATATATATTACAATCTTCAAGAAAGCAGATGCCAAGGAGTGCAGTAACTATAGATCTACTGTTCTAATTTCCCACACATGAAACAAAGGTTATAGCTTATATTAGAGCAAGAAGTGCCAGATATTCAAGCTGGATTCAGAAAAGGAAGAGGCACTTTAAATCTAATTGAGAGCATTTGCTGGATACTGGAGTGCTCCAAAGAATTTCAGAAGGACAGTCTATATTTTACAGACTACAGTAAAGCCTTTCAGTACATGGATCATAAAAATCTATGGGTTGTTCTGAAAGAAATGAGCATGCCTCAGCACTTGATTGTCTTGATGTGTAACCTGCATTGTGTACAGGAAGGCACTGACAGGACAGAATATGAAGAAACAGAATGACTTCCTATAGGCAAAGGTGACAGATAAGGGTGCATTTTATCTCTCTATGGTTTAATCTGTGTATAGAAATCATATGAAAAACTGAACCAGGCTCAGAAGAAGGAGAGAAAAATGGTTGAATAAATATCAATGACAAGATAGACAGATAATGCCATCTTACTGGCAGAAAGAAGCAATGAGTTGAAACAACTGATGAAAGTATAAGAAGAAAGTGCCAAAGCAATACTTCATCTGAACATCAAAAAGACAAAATCATGACAACTGAAGAAATACAAAGCTTTACTACAGAAAATGAAGACACTGAAATTGTCAAAAATTGTGCTTACTTTGGTTCAGTCATCAATTCAAATGGAGACTGCAGCCAAGAAATCAAGAGAAGGCTGATACTTGGAAGGGCAGCAATAGAAAAATTAGGAAAGATCACCAAGAACAAAGATGTGTCATTACACACCAAGGTAAAGATCATCCACACATAGTATTATTCCCAATTACTATGTATAAAGTTGAAAGGTGGACAGTGAAGAAGGTTGATAGGGAAAAAAATGATTAGTTAGAAAGATGGTGTTGGAAGAGAGCTCTACAGATACCCTGCACTTCCAGAAAGATGACAAAGCAAGTCTTAGAGAAGATAAAGCCTGAAACATTGCTGGAGGCAAAAATGACACAATTGAAGCTGTCCTACTTTGGGCACATCATGAGTAGGCAAAGTTCTTTGGAAGAGAGTAATGCTGGGAAAAATAGAAGGTAGAACAAAAAGAGGAAGACCAAATATGGCACAATTGACTCCATAGAAGAAGCCATAGGCATGAGTCTACAGCTGAGCAGGGCAGGTAAGGACAGGACATTGTGGACATCACTCATAGGGTCACCAAGAGTCATAACTGACTCAACAGCATATAACACACATGTTATGCTTCAATAAAGTACTATTAGAAGAAAATAACAACAGTAAAAGCATCTACTCAAATGAACCTATAGCCTGTGCACAATTACAGTACTTGGAGATTCTCTTGAGAATACTTCCCCATAATCTAAACTTTCTTCTTGCATCCTGTCTTCTTCACATCACTTCTCCACTATCTCCATTAAAGACCTTCTGATAGTAGTTAGAGGTTTGGGGGGTATAATGTCTCTCTGATGCAGACTGTCAGGTGGTTTGGTAGTTCCACAGTCTAAAATGTAACAAGGAAAACTCAGTACTAGATTTTTTTAGACTTATGAACCTATAATTGTGTCTGGAGCTACAGATATGGTACATTGGAGTCAACAAGAAAAAAAGAAAAGGCAATTATTCCAAATGATACATTTTAATAAAACATTTTTAACTAAACTTGAAATGACCTGAAGCTTGTCGCTTTCTACAATTAGCCTTAGGCAAATTGTGACTGAGTTGATGTGAAACCAAATTTTTCCATTCAACTGTTTCAGGGCTACATTCAGCAGCCTCTTGGGCTCCTGACATCTACTGTTGAGCACTCACTAACCCGGTAAAGTTGCTCCCTCATACCCTATCAAGATCTTTTGTGTGCTTCTTGGCTCTGATACTCTAGCCACCCACCCACAAACATACACAAAATCCAGAATGTATACAGATGACTGTCTAGGAAATTGTCAGGGATTCTAATCTGTCATCTAACTATTGTGACCAGTTAATCTGAGAATGAATTAAATATATTCTTTTTTGCTTGAATAAAATGTTTTAATTATTAATAAAATATTTTAAACACAATGTGTAATCTTGAAAGAATAAGATATTGATAGACCTGTAGCAGGTTAATAAGTGAGATTTTGAAGGCTGGATGGTGGTTGTGGAAAGAGTCATTCAGGGTCTCAAACATCTCATATAAACTAAGATTTATTGAGTGCCACAGTATCAGACCTTAAACAGACACTATCTCTTTTAATCCCTGAGACAACGTTATGAAGGGGAGATTCCTTTCAATTATCCAGATTCAGACAGCAAGTATGCTGTGGGGTCAGAACATCTATTGTTTTCTGAAACAAGATCAAAACTGTTAGTAAATGTTCCAAGTATGAAGGCTATGAGCATTTATGTGGTTAGGGAATGAAAAGGATTTCACAGTGTATTTGTTTGGAAGGACATTTATAGGAGTTATGTACAGAGAGGAGTTAAGTTTTGAAAGATGCCCTAAACTTTCTACATGCCTCCAGGATCTCCAAAGGCCATGTTTCAGGCCATCTCCCATTCCCTGACACAGTGTTGAGTAATGCAGTCACGTGATATCCAGAACAAAGTATCATCCTTTGAAATATCAGAAGCAGACCCCTGTAGGTAGCAAAATGTAAGCATTTCACAAACATTTCAACTATTTGTGGAAATCATGGAATAAAATATTTTAATTAGCGTCTGATCCAAAAGAATCTAGGGCCAGCATGCCAAGTTAGCACCAGAAATCTATTCTTGGGAGCTTAACTTCTCTTATCATGTAGTTCTCCCATTTTCTAGAACAAAGTGAGTCACGTTCTTTGTTTACCACTAAGTATAGTTTCCCATATACTTTGCATTTGCAGTAAATTGCCCATGATATTTGTTGGAAGAATAAATAGATGACTGAATGAGAGAATATTCCCAGAATGCATAGTTAAATCATTTACTACAAAATTTACCATCCATGGGATGTTTGAAAATACATCTTATTTTTCTAGAGAGGGAGAACTAGTGACTATAGAGGAGTAAAGCAGCTCAGAAGGCCAGGTTAAAGAGTGGAGATGAGGATCCCTGGAACACCAACAAAATGAAGGCTGTTTTATACAACTTGAAATACAAATTTCCTTTGTTACAAAGGATGAAACAAATTTTCCACAGCCCCTCCAGGCCTGCCTCAGCCCTGAAAGACATTTGGGAAGCTCTGAAACTCTCTGTCACTGTAGATAATTTTTTCTCTTTGCAACTACTTCCTTGAATTGATTAATGGAACCAACTGAAAATAATGAATATGTTAGAATAATTCCTTACTTGTATGTCATTAACATGAAAGCTCTTTGTTATGAACTGAATTATGCTCACCCAAGAACCGTATGTTGAAGCCGTAACTCATAGTACCTCAGAATGTGACTGTATTTGGAGACTGGGTCTTTAAAGACGTGATTAAGTTATAATCAGGCTATTAGGGTGCACCCTAATCCAGTATGACTGGTGTTCTTATAAAGAGATAAAATATGGACACACAGAGAGACATTAAGGATGTTTGCCCAGAAAGAAGACCATGTGAGGGCACTGAGAAGGTGGCCATCTGCAAGCCAAGGAGAGAGGTTTCAGAAGAAATCAAATCTGCTAATATCTTGATACTGGATTCCTGGCTTCCAGAAGTGTGAGAAGATAAATTTCTGTGGTTTAAGCTACTTAGTCTGTGCTATTTTGTTACGCAGCCCTAGGAAATTAATACACTATTAGGAAACAAACATTTCTGTTAACAGAAAAAAATCTGAAGTCAAAAAAGCCAGCCTTCACACTGGTGACACTGCTTAGACTAGTGATTGCTTTGTGTAGACTTGCTGACAAAGTGTCACTGAGGCCAAACCCTTCACTGGTTCTGCCAGCGAGGTGTAAACTGTGTTTACATCGGTGAATATAAGAATAATCAACTCATCAGGTTTTCATTGGTGACTTTTTTAAAATTTATTTTCTTTATTTTTTCAAATACATTTGTCTCTGCCTTCCCCCCACCACCTTACCCTGCCCCTTCTCTGCCTCCCTCCCCCAATCCTTTCCCTTTGGCTTTGTCCGTGAGAACTTGCTACACGTTCCCCAAGTCATTTGTGACTTTGAAGTCTAGTCTTGGGAACTGCATTCATTTATGAACATAAAGCACCATCCCCATAGAGTCAGAGACCAGTTTTAGCTACTTGTTGAATGCAGAGCAATGAAATTCATGGGCATAGAGAAAGACCTACCATGTGTATTTACTACTTGGTTTTCTTAACCAAGGCTGTTAAAATTAATCAGGATGAACATCTGGTAAGGAAGGTATTCATGGAATTGATGTTTACAATTATTCCCTCTGCTCTTATCTCTTTGGCTGATATTAAATATGAACATAAGGAGAATATTTATTTAGTTCTTAATAAAAGTTACTACTAAAAGAACACCATGGAATGTTTCTGTTAATTAAAAATACCAAAAAGAAAATCTTACTCAAATAAAACTGTATTTTTATCAGCCAGTAAGAATTATATAACTTATTTTCCTTTTAAGTTTGTCCCCTTAGACTCTCAAAGCTAAATGTATTCTTCAAATATAATTAGTATCTTCACCCTAGGTTTCTGGTGTATCTCGCTTCCTGAATGACTTTATATCATTTAATTTTTGTTTGTAAAACTAATAAACATGTCAAGCTATGATTTTTCTCCAGGAGCTTCTTCAAATCCTTTTTCTGGAATTAGATAGGACATAAATAATGAATAAGAATTAACTTCCTTTAAAACAAGGAACATTGGTACTCCACTGGGGTGATTTTGCCCCTCCATCCTAAGACAATATTTGGCAAAGTCTGGAGACATTTTTAGTTATAACAACTGGGAGCTGATGGGTGCTATTGGCATCCAGTGGATAGAGGCCAAGGATTCTGCTAAACATCTTATATTACTTCCCATAGCAACAATTAGTGCACTTACAATGTCAATAGTGCCAAGGTTGAACAACTCTGCCTTAGAGCTAACATATTTTCAGCATTAGAAATGCTTGGTAAAGTCATGACTGAACAATGAATGTTTGATGAAGAATAAAGTCTGATGAGTTTCTGGTTCTATATTGATCTCTAACTTTTCCACGCTACAGTTTCCAGTTCTAGAGAAATACAATTCTGTGCACTTCAAAAACATTTTGACTTTGGCCTCTTTTTCTCTGATTATTGGTGGCAGAGTTTTTCCAGTCCTCCTGGAAATAGCTTTAAAGTTATTAACAGCATCAATAACAGCATGTTCATTGAATGATGCCATGAAGCAGTAGCTGGCTTACTAAACCATCTTAGTTCATCACCCCCTTTATTTTTGTCTGACTTCCCATGATCCCAAGAGTGAAAGCACATCCTTTCTGTATGTTATTTCTGACTGTAAACTTAACTTTCACCTTGAGTAAAGATGAGAGAAGAGGTTAGAAGTAGTCCAGGGAGCCCTGGGAAGTTAACACATGAACTAAAATACACGACTAGCCACTGTTAGATTTGTATCTTGAGTAATAAAGCTTTGTGAAATTCTCCACACTATGCACTTCCATCTTCTTTCTTATTCCTGATCCATAGATTGCAAATGCCAATCAATTTTATACAACTGCACTATCCATCTGAAATAGTCTCAGTGTGAGGAGGTCTAACTGTGTGCATAGCTTTACTATTTGTATTCAGTCTTAGTTCATGGAGGAAAAAAAACTGTTGGGTCCAATGGTCACCAAACATTCCTATTAAATAGAGATGGGGCAAAGAGTGGCATGATTTGAAAGGAAATAGTATGAAGAGAAGTGTCAGAAAGTGAAAGAACCATGATATGTAAGTGAAAAGGGGAAAAAGATTGGAGAGGAGAGAAGCAATATTGCAGGGGGATGTAATATAGCAGACAGAACAAGGTAATTCAAAGAGCCGTGGTGTAGGATACAGATTTCCTGGGTTCTTTTCCTCCTTAAATTGGAAAAATGGTCTTGGCCAAGTCACTTAACCTCTCTAGACCTGCGAAATAGACCTGAAAAATAAAGGAATTACCTCGAGTGATCTTTAATGAAGTCCCCCTAGGCAGTGAATACCTAATTCTATCTGTGACTTGGCTTGGCTAGCAAGAAACACAAAAATCAGCATGTCTAAAAAAGCAGGCTTTCATATACAGGCTAAAGTGAGAAGAGTAGTTTAAAAGGGTGCTTGAAAGGGTGAAACGACATCACCTCTTGCTGTGGAAGTGTGTAGGGAGGCGGCCGCTAGGGAGAAAGGGAGGCACAGGTCTTGTATGGAGCCATACTTCTCCAGTAGGAGATGAATGATTCCAGTCTTCCCTGTGCTCCCCTCTCCTTTCTTATTCCCAAAGGTGAAATGGAAAACAGTAGAGGGAGATAGATTGCCCACTTTCTATTCCTCTGACAAACAAAACTTGTGCTTACTTTGAGACTTCTATATAAACCTGAAATACATGGTAGGGCCAGCTCTTCCTTGTTATTCAGGTTTCCTTGTCATTCAGGTTTTTACTCCAATATCACCTCCTCAGAGGGACCTTCCCTGTCCACCCAATCAAAAGTAACTACCTCCACTCTTTAGATATCATCTTTTTTTGTGTCTGCTGAGAACTTTTCTCAGTAAGATAGCTCCTCTTAATATTTGTCTTTATGCACTTGTGATTTTTCTCTCTCCCAGGGAACAGATACCTTGTAGGTCCTGTTCATTGCTCTGTTCCCAGCCCCTGGAACAAAATAAAATTCTGTAAATATTTGTTGAATTAATACATGAATAAGTCATAAGAAATGCAGCAAATAAAATTTTCATGTGGGAGTATCTAAAAGATATGAAATGGAAACAGGCTATAGTAAGAACAGATAAAGTCTTAGGGATATATGGCTGCCAGTGGGAGGCACCTATGAGACTAGAAGGGACAGAGCTTGATCCTACAGACCAAGGGAGACCTGAAGAGTCAGTAAAGAATAACTTTGTTCATTGAAAGAAACAACATTGCCAATAGATTGATATTATCAGCCTACCAAGTCCTAGTGGCTAGAGGTAAACAGTTTCAAACCTCAAAAACTGGAATTTATTACAAAACTACTAGAAACAGGATGGCAACATTTCCATATAATTGAATAATAACAAGATGCATAGTCTTCACATAGGGCGCATGCTTCTTGTGATAGCTGTAACTACTCAGTCTGAAAGCTAATAAACACTCAAATTCTGCACTAGCTTTTAACTATCCAAGGTAGATTTCTACAACTAAAATAACTTACTGTTTGCTGATTTCCATAAATTATACCAATATAATAAGAACATTTCATCCATATATTCTAATTTTTTTCCAATAGTAAAATAAAAAGCCCTCTACCTTTTACCACAACTACAAATTTAAGGAGAAATTTAAAAGAAAAACAAAAATCTGTCCTCAGTTTCAAGTCTCCTGATCATTCAAATTTGCTGGGCCTTCTGCTGCCTGTTTTTGGTGTTGAAACATGGAAGCTTTTCTAAAACACATAGAAATTTTTGAAAAGAAGCCATTTCCAGTTAGGCTTTTATCCAATTGTCCAGTTAAACAAATTCAGTTCTTAGATGACAAAAAAGTTCTTCAAAGGTTTAGCAAACTGAATTGTCTTTACATATTTTATATAAGTTAATGTGTAAATATTTTGTATACAATGTTTCTTTTCAATTGTCTTCTACTCTTCCTCTTCCAAACTCATGATAAATGCCTTGACAAGAATAAACCCAAGTATATTTTTGATTAAATATTATTTAAAATGATTGAAAAATCATTTGGATCACCATAAAATGATAATCGATTTTGTTACTTGGTAACACTAAATGTAAACTCCTTTTCTATAGTATATTTTCTATACTCTTACTGTATAAAAGCTA
Source organism: Pteronotus mesoamericanus (assembly GCF_021234165.1). Classification (NCBI taxonomy): domain Eukaryota; kingdom Metazoa; phylum Chordata; class Mammalia; order Chiroptera; family Mormoopidae; genus Pteronotus; species Pteronotus mesoamericanus. The sequence goes on from NW_026555109.1 coordinate 4,375,155, forward strand.
ATTTAATTTAAAATCAAAACTCACTATGCCTGTACTCTTCAACTTACAGAGGCAAATCATTAATTGATTATTGAACTAATTAAAGATAAACATTTTTTTAAAGCCACAGTAGTATCCTTTCAAGATTTATGCCTTAAAACTTACCTAAAAATGCATCTTGATGAATGTAAAATATTACTCCTCACATATAGTGACTGTGTAAAGAATGTGCAATTATCTGATTTGCCAGCAGTGGACACTGTTACTCTAGTTATCACCATAGAGTGACTAGGGAAAAGCCTGTTTAATATCTCAGGAAACACCTGCCCTTTATTTCCTTAAACAGAGCAGGAGTCAGTAACATTGGTAACTATTCTGGAAAAATAATAAAATAAATATTGTTTAAAAAATCAGTGTTATTCTTGGATACCCAAGAATTACTAAGAAATAAATAGTTGCATTAAAAATATGGTTCCTGTGTGATGTTTTTTAGTATATGGAACATTGCTATTAGCTGCAGAATATCCAGTCATCACTCTCAAGTGCATTTTATACATCTGCAAAAGACCTCTCTCCTAGGAAATGTTGACAGTTGGTATAAAAAATATACTGTACTGTAATCTAAAATAAATAAATTAATAAGAAACATATTATCCTGACAATCAGTGGCCCCAGCCCCAGCCCTGGATTCCCAGGAACTAGCTCTGCAACCCTAAGTAGATCATCAGTCTTCCCTGATCTTGGTCATCTCCTGCTTATAAAGGAACTACCTAAACTAGTAATTGCTGAGAACTCCTACACTGATGTCTATGCTTCTCTGACTCTCTCAGGACAAACTACAGCAAAAAGCCCTTGCTACACTTGCATAATCCAACATAGGTGTTATTTGTTTAATCTCCATCCAGGAAAAAATGCCTTTATATAACAACTATTCTTTCTGTGATGAAGCCAGAAACATAAGCTCCATCCCTCAGGGCAAGCATAATGGAAATAAACCTGCAGAGCTAATAAAAATCAGGCAGTGGGCTCAAAATAGGAAGCCACTTCCTTTCCACTTTCTACTCTGCACAGTAAGGAGTGCATCTGGCCACATCAAAGAGTTTGTACTAAGAGTTTATTTTGTACTGTGTATTATTACTATTACCATTTTATAAATGAGGAAACTGAGACACAGAAGATTAATATCTAGTCCATAGATAGCAGCTGGTAAGTGCTGGACCTGACTCATGAATCAGTGTTGTCTAACTGAAAAGTCTATGCTATTAAAACCACCAGATTTTACTTTTTTGAGTTGCATCCTGACTCTCAGTGTAACATCTACATATGTCCACTGCCATCAAATAGAATGTGAATTGCTCAGGGATAGAAAATAAGAGCAGCCTAATGAAAAGGCCAGTGGTTCTCAACTCTGGGTTATTCCTCACCCCCAAAGACATTTGGCATTACCTAGAAACATTAGTGGTTGTCACAGTGGAGGGAGAGGTGCTATCAAGATCTAGTGGATAGAAGCCAGAGGTGCTGCTACACACTCAATTGATATAATGCTCAAGAAAGCCACTCACATAAAACAAAATTACCCTGCCAAAGATGTCAATAGTATCAAGGTTAGGAAAAACTACTCTAGAGTAAGAGAACCTGGGTTTGAAATTTACCTCTGCCACTTACCAGTTGTATGAATGAACCATTTGCTTAAACTCTCTGAATGCCTGTCTCTTCTCTTAAAAAATATTTTTTAAAAACCCTGACAATTATGGTTGTGAAAGGGACTGTATGCTTCTCAACTGAAAAGCCATTTATTTCAAAATAGTGCTATAGAGAAAATACAGCAGAGGGTTTGGAGTTAAAGTGGCATAAGTTCTTAAACCAACTATCTAAGCCCCAGTTTTCTTTATCTATTGAAAGAGAGGGCAGGGAAATTCTTCTCCACACAGTTTTCCTCAGAATTAAAGAAGGAATACAGATTTTCTTATATCTGATGCATAATATATCCCTAAAATTGCTAATCTCTATTCTCCAAAGTATGTATATACTATTTAGTGTCTGCGTGCAAACCTCACTCTCAACAAACCACAATTCCTTCTTTCCCAAACCAAATTCAATTTTGTTTAGGTATCTATCCTTAACTCAGGCAGCAAGTGCTTCAGGAAATGACTAAATCCCCAAATTCAGAGATAAGTCTCCACTAAATTGATCAAAGGTTAATTTAGCATAATTCACAAATGACATAATTTACATCAGCCATGTGACCTAGTTCTGGCCAATATACTCAAAGGACTTTGGTGAACCCAGTTATAAGTGTCTCAAGAAGAGAAAATTTTATTTTCCCTCTGGGTGTTCCTTCTGTTTATGGAGCCAGAAACTACTGTAGACATTTTGCACCAACCTCAGAAATGACAGAACAGGGGAATAGGCAAATCTGAAGGATGGAATTTGAGAACATAGTTGAACTATTGAGTGAGCCATGTAGGCTGCATTTACTTTGAACTTACAAGGTTAAAAAAAAATAGTTCTTCTTGTTTAAGCCAGTTTAATTCAGAGTTTCTGTAATGTGCAATCAAAAAACATCCAAACTAGTGCAAGTGAGGCCTGGGACCCTGCCTCTGTGCCAACTCCACCAGCATCACTGTCTTTGTATGGGTTTCATCCCCTTTCCTGCAATAATTCTGTGTGGCCAAATAGTTTAACAGTCTTCATATAATGTAAATGGAAAAAAGCAATAGTGAATGGCTTTTTGCTCTTGCACTCATTTACTTGTTTATTTAAAGTATACTTTATTGATTATGTTATTACAGTTGTCCCAATTTTTCTCCTATTTATCCCTGTCACCCCTGGATCCCCCACGCTACTGCATTCTACCCCCTCCCCTTAGTTCATGTCCATGGGTTGTACATATAAGGTCTTTGGCTTCCCCATTTCCTATACTATTCTTAACCTCCCCTTGTCTATTTTGTGCCTACCAATTATGCTTCTTATTCCCTGTACCTTTTCCCCCATTCTCCCCTTCCCGCTCCCCACTAACAATACTCCATGTGATCTCCATTCCTGTGATTCTATTCCTGCTCTAGTTGTTCGCTTGGTTAGTTTTTATTTATTTTATTTAGGTTCAGGTGTTGATAGTTGTGAGTTTGTTGTCATTTTACTGTTCATAGTTTTAGATATTCTTCTTTTTCTTAGATAAGTTCCTTTAATATTTCATATAATAAGGTTTTTATGATGGTGAACTCCTTTAACTTCACTTTGTCTGGGAAGCACTTTATTTGCCCTTCCATTCTAAAGGATAGCTTTGCTGGGTAGAGTAATCTTGAATGTAGGTCCTTGACTTTTATGACATCGATTACTTCTTTCCAGCCCTTTCTGGCCTCTAAAGTTTCTTTTGAGAAATCAGCTGATAGTCTTATGGACACTCCTTTGTAGGTAACTATCTCCTTTTCTCTTGCTGCTTTTAAGATTCTCTCCTTATTTTTAATCTTGGGTAACTTAATTATGATGTGTCTTAGTGTTTTTCTTCTTGGATCCAATTTCTTTGGGACCCTCTTAGCTTCCTGGAATTCCTGGAAGTAGAAGAGTGGTTGCATGAGACTGAGGGAGGGGGAATGGAGAATTTAATGGACTCATAGTTCTGGTTTTGCAAAATGAAAAAGTAGAAATGGATGCTGGTGATGTTTGGAAAACAGTGTGAATTTGCCTATCTTACTTCTTTTTAAATTGTGGTAAAAATATACAAAACATAAAATTTACCACTTTAGCTATTTTTAAGTGTACAGTTCAAAGACATTAGGCATATTCACATTGTTTTCCAAACATCACCATCATCCATCTCTAGAACTTTTTCATCTTGCAAAACTGAAACTATGGGTCCATTAAATTCTCCATTCCCCCTCCCTTAGTCTCAGGCAACTACTCTTCTACCTCCTGTCTCTAAGATTTGACTACCTTATGTAAGTGGAATTATGCAATATCAACCCTTTTGTGACTGGCTTATTCCACTTAGCATAATGTTCTCGAAATGCATCCATGTTGTAGCATGTTTTACAACCTCCTTTAAAATTGAATATTATTCCATTGTATGTACATACATTATTTTTTTTGCCCATTCATTAGTCACTTGACACTTGAGTTGCTTCTATTTTTTTACTATTGTGAATAATGCTGCTGTAAACAATGGTGTAAATAGCAAGCTTTAATATAGCAATCAATTTTTAATCTTTAATGCATTTTTGATGGTCTAAATCAGGAGTTAGCAAACTATGGCCCTCAAGTCAAATCTGGCCTGATATCTGCTTTTATAAATAAAGTTTTATTAAAATAAGTCCATGCCTATTTGTTTGTGTATTGTCTAAGTTTGTGTTGTTTTTTCTTTTCAGTCTTTTTACAGTGCAGGGTAGGGAAGTTATAACAGAGATCACATGTTTTCAAAAAAATGCAAAAAAGTAGAATGCAAATTCTATTCCATCAATCTACTTTAAGAACTTCCATAGCTTCCGATCACCTGCAAAATGGTGAAAATTTATGATCCCATCCATACCCTCTTCTCTCTGCCTCTCCAAGCATCACCAATGGCCTTTCCTTGATCTCAAGTACATGACTTCCTCAAAGAAAGCTTTCCTTAATGCTCAAGAACCTTGCCAAGCATGAAGTTTATTTGTGCTATACAATGTTTATTTAATAAATAAATTAATTAATTAAGTTTTTTTGTTTTTACCTTTTTGTTTCTATGTCTTTGAATGATTGTCTAAGCCTGGTGAAGGTGCCAGTCAGAAAATGTTGATGGATTTCATCATCCTTATGGTTCCTAAAATTCAGAACAGTCACTTAGAAGGAACCTTTAAAGATGGTTGGACTGTTTCTAATAATTAGCTTGTATTTTTAATTTTGTATCTTAAAATTTTATTATCTTGATACAGGTATTAAGTATAACACAGGAGTGTTGGTTCTAGTAGGAGTTTCATCCATTCCCCCCAAAATATTATTAGAAATAGAGATTAATAACACGTCAACATTGCTGCATTCATATGAAATGCAGATCTGATAAAAATCTATTCTATATATTACTTCCCATAAATAGCATGATAGTGTCATTTATGGTTTTTAAAATACTACTGTATTATTTAGAGAATTAACTTTTACAAATTTTTTTATATTAATGAACCCATCTAATGAAGCTATTGTAGATTATATCTAGAGAAAGAACTCTTTAGTTCTCAAAGTTTTTAACTACATGATGGTAAGATTCTCTGATAAGCAAATCCTAGAAAAAATGTTTCTTTAAAATGAGTTGTCTCCAAAAATTAAAAGAAATACTTAAAAGGGAGTAATCTGGCAATTTATGGGATAATAAAATACCTTTCAAAATAGGACAGCTCTTCCAAGTCAATTAATTCAAATAAAACTTTAGAATTTTCTTTTTAAAGGAAAGAAAAGTTTATTCAGAGACAACGATGTCCAAGTAGGCCATTTATACACATTTCCAATACTATTTTGTCTTTTCTCAACTCTAAGACTTGTATTCAAGAGGTCCTTTAAATATGCTAAAATTTAGCAGTGGCGTATAGTAAAAGTCTCAATGAAGCAAAGACATGACATAGTAAATTTGGAAGGCAAAAATATATTACCTTCTGAGTTTACTGAATTTTAAAATATCACAGGTTTCATTCTCCAATATATAGCATGTCAAATGTACATTGAGAGTTTATGTTAAACAATTCTGAGAAAGAGAGAAATATGAAACACAAACACACACACACACACACAGAAGAAAAGAAGTAATTGATGTAGTTGATATAGTTGAATAACATTTTCACTGCCAAAGGGACAGATTTCTAAGTCTTCTAGATGTATTTTAATGTAGGCAGCTTAATCACAAATTAAGATATTAAAATTAGTTCATTAGTAATGATGATAAATGAGTTGCCAATGCACAGAACTCATTCATGACAAAAAAAACAAATGCCAGAGGGTTTTCCTTTTTAAAAGAAAGAATAGAAATAAAAGTTTAACACAAAATTTTCACTCTTGCAAAAGTTTTTATAACTAATACAATCACCAAACTTTCCTAGAATAGTACATATACTAACTTTAATTTGCCCTGAATTTTTTAAATACAAACACAATTTATCTCCAACTTTGCAATAATTTTGTTTTGTATTGTGTTGTTTACTCAATGTTCTATGAAATAAGTCTAATTGGAGTGACTATGATGGTCTCATTTGCAAGAATTTAAAGACATGTAAAAGAGGTAAGATTGATTTCTCTTTATTTATATATATGTGGGAGGAGCAGTTACATGAATAATATGATGATCTCCAAGATAACTGCACTGTTCCTATGTCATCAGTTGTTTAATTACCTTACATTTAGATTAATATTTCTGTACCTCAGTTTTCTCTTTTGTGAAGTGGTCCATGGACCTTGTGTTGAGGAGACTGAATTCCAGCCACAAAATGAGAAGGTGAAGCAACATTTTTCTATTTCAGATAACCTTCTTAATAATCCAGAATTATCTCTTATTCCCTAACATAATCATTGCCTAGTGAGGAACTTCCATGATGACACAGTCTGATGAGTACCAGCTGTTATTCCTGTCTATCTACAAAGTTTTGTTAATATTCTTCCTTAGTGCTTGTCACTGCTGCTCAACCGTTGTTCTGCAGAAACTTAAGGGACTGCTCTTTGGGGTCACAGATGTAGCTACTATTTAGTAAATGAATGTCATTTACAGATGCTATAATTTGGTAAGTTCTGAAATGTAAACAGACCTTCCTTCATATAAAAGAAATTCAGTAAAGGCACAATGATGCTTAGAAATGAATGTCCTTTCGTTATTATACCATGGGGATATAAAAGAGCTCATACATTTCCCCAAGTGCCTAAATTTTCCCCTAGGAACAAAAAGAACCTGAAGACAAGTTAGTAAAAGATATTGAGTTGGTCAGTGTGGAAGACACTAAGTTCTCACCAAACAGCTTCCTACCCATTTTTGTCAATAGAATTCCAGTTTTGTTCACTGTAGCAATTTGCTTGATCCCAAGGAATGTAACACAGTGGCTGAGTCCACTTCTGCTTTCTGGAAACTTATCTCTCTAGTTTTCCTTAGAAAATTTGCAGCTATGAGACCTAGTTTCTGGTGAATGAGATGTAAAAAAAGTCCTCTTGGAGGGAGAAAGGAGGTGTGATCAAGAGGGGCTAGGAAAGACTTTTGCCTTTTCCATCCTTGATAAAATGACAATCTATTTCACTTTGCCCCTTCTCCTCTGTTAGGGACATGAATAAAAGAGATGACTGGAGCTCCAGGAGTCATCTAGTAGCAATGAAGCGCCTAGTAAGGATAGGAAAAGCTGAGAAAGCTGAGTTTCTAATTCGTAATGAAGACACTGAGCAAGCCTTTATTGACCTCCCTTCATATATTCCAAATAAATACCTACCTATATTTGTGTGTATATATTACTAGTAGTTGGATCTTACTTGTGTCTGAATATATCATAACTGATACACTTAGGTATTCTCTAGGTCTGAATAAAATTATGAGTTAACAACATTAGCTATTCTTAGAGGAACTTAACTCAGGAATTCCAGGAATAGGAAGATTGTATTAACCTGTATTTATCTGTGCCATTTTAATCTTCTCCATTATTAAGTGAGGTCCTTAGAGATCAAAAGTATGTATTTTCTTGTATTTAATATCCTTTCTGTTAACACTAGAGTGAGGTGCTTGAGAAACACTCAAACTTCAAGTAACTGTAAAGCCAGTAAGGTCAAGTAACTTTGCATCTCAGGACCTAGACTCTTAGCAATATCCTTTTATGCAGTCACAACCTCAAAATACCTTTTACCTCAAAAATAAATGCTAGTTAAGCAATGTCCTTTCTCTCAGCAGGTTTTGTTCTAAAGGAAATGATGGGTTTAAATTGCCAAACTGAAAAATGGCATGATTTCAGAAAAAGAAAGTGTTTATTCCTGACTGAGAAAAGGTTGAACTTGGCTTTCAAAGTGGATTTTCAATATGCAAAACACATCTAATCCAGTTAAAGCTGGAGTGAAGAATGAAGATTCTAACTAAAAACAATAGCTAGAGCAATAGCATGGATTTTGGACAACAGGCAGGATACTAAGGGAGTATAGTAGCATAAACAGCTCTTTGAGGTCCAGTCATAGAAATAGTTATAGTTCAGGCAAAGAAAGAACATTGTTCTTCATTAAGAAAAAGAGGCAAAAATTGCCTAAGGTTTGTGGGCAAAATAGTACATTCAGCTGATCTGATACATATTGTAAAACATAGTTTCACAAGTAAAGAGCTATCATCAGCAACATGGAGTACAAGTTATGAGGCTTTACTAGTCTAAGAAGAGCATAATTAAAGTCCAAGCATAGACCATGACAGTAGAAATAGGAAAAAAAAGACTTTAATTCCATTTTCTCAGTTTTCACAATTGTCATAATCTTCAATTATACATTTTCAGAAATTAATAAGAAAATCATCACTTATATATATTAAATGGAGACTAGAAGCTTAGAAACATTAAGGAATGAGGTAGAAGAATTAGATTCAACTTGTATTTTCCAAGAAGATGGATATCTCATTTATTTAAAAGAGATGAATATAAACATTTACTCATCTTTTTATGATGTTCAAACTTGTTTCTGAACCTTTTGTTTAGTTCTCCCTCTGGAATTTTGCTCCATTCTTTCATTTGGGCCATGTTTCTTTGCCTCCTCATTTTGGCAGCCTCCCTGTGTTTGTTACCATGTATTAGGTAGAGCTGCCACAACTCCCTGGCTTGGTAGAGTGGCCTAATGTAGGGTCCAGTGACACAGCCTCCTCTATCACCCAAGGTGGACACTCGAGGAATGCCCACTGTGTGAGCTGCATTCACTCCTCTACTGTCGTAAACACTTAATTGCTGTTTGTGGGTCAGCAGGGCTCTGGTGCCTCCTGAGTCTACCCTTTGTGTGTGTCACTTGTGGAGTTGGTTGGGTGGTAGTGTGTCCACTGGGTGTGGAGACTCTGGGAACTCTAGGGAGGTGCAGGCCAAGATTAACCACCCTCTGTGTTCTGCCCAGGGCCTCCCAAATAAACTACAAAGCAATATGCATTTGGCTGCTACTTCTGCTAGGTTTGGAGGTGACTGAGCGAGTCCAAACTGTAAACCAAAGCCAGCTACTGTTAGTGCCAGACCTGGAGTCACTTAACAATAGGTGCAGGACATGCTCAGGCTAAATCATGTTTGTTTGAGAGAATTTAGATAGATCTGAACATGAGCTAATACAAGCCATTTGTATGGAAAAACCACCAGAAACAGTCTGGGTGGGCCCAAAAGTTGAGTGGGGCAGAACGTTAGGGAATCTCCAGGGCAGGGTAAACAATGTGAGCCAGGCTGATGGAGTCTCAGACATGATGCCCACCTGCTGGCTCTGTAGCTCTGTCAGGGGAGTGCTCAGAAAAGGAACAATGGCCTTTGCCAGCAGTTTTGTCTTAGAGAAAGCTGACTCCCAGCTCTCTCCCTGATGCCGGACAATTCAGTTCCTCACCATATGTCTCTAATGCCTTTCTAGCTGTTGCTCCTTTGTTGAAGCTCAGAGGGAGTTATTCCAAGTAAACCTGTGTGGGGGCCATTTAAGAGGAACTGCCTGAGGCTCTATCAGTTTGTCTTCAATAGCTTCAATCCTCACAGGTTTTTGCATCCAGAGGTTATCAGTTACCTTCCTGGCAATGGAACCCTGGGCTGGGAGGCCTGGTGTGGTGGTGTGACCCCTTACTCTTGCAATATTCCTCCCAGTTTTTATTAGCTACATGTGGTTGTGGGACCAGCTCATTCTACATCTCTGCCCCTTCCACCAGTCTCAATGTGGTTTCTTTTTTAATTTTGTTGTTGTATGACTTCCATTCAGCTTGATTGCTGATGGTTCTGAATAATGGTTGTTCTATAATTTAGTTGTAATTTTGATGCAGTTGTGTGAGGCGGCAAGCTGTTTTCCTATGCCTCCATCTTGAACCTCTTCTCTGATTATAAGTCTTAACAACAACAAAGAATATTTCTGGCACTTATAAGTCAGCTGGCACTCAGCGATAGGCTACAATATTCTCTGTGCATCAACAATTTCACAGAACAACCACAGCAGATGCTATAATAAAGTGAGGTAAAACTAATGTAACTTTAGAATTTTACCTAAGCACTGACAATAACAAGATCACCATGCCATCCCTAAAATACCAAACTCTCCCTCTCCTGGCCAAAATGAGCAACTGCTACTGCTTTACCAATCACATATCTGTCGTCATTCTAATCTCCTCTCCCCACAACTTTTTAAGATACCAAACCATAGACTTTCCCCAACTGGTTGATGTCATCCCATCTACAGCACATCCCCAATTTCTTAAACTCTCCACCAAATCACCCAAGGAAATCCCTGATCCTATATTAGGTTCCTTATAGCATCGCGCTACAAAGAAGGCCCATAATTCTCTACAATGTGTGTTCTCTCTCAGTGCAAGGTGCAATAATGCCCTTGTTTATCTATAGGTATGTTCCTGGGAGTCTTTGGGGGATGTTGAATGTCCCCTCTGACTTGTTTTAGTACTTCTCCAGCCTCATAGCTACCTCATTAGACTATTTGCATTTCCCTCTACATGCACTATATTTTTACAGCTCTGTATATGCTGAGCTGTTATTTCATCTTGGAGTTTCCTTCCTCTAACTCCCAGCCATTGAAAAGCTTGTTTATATTTTAAAGCTCAGGTTAAATTCTACAAGCACTTTTTTCTGATTTCTCCAGTTAATACATGTCACTTTCTCCTCAGTGTTCTCTTTATACTTCATTTTTGACATTTACTCTATCTTGCAAGATAGTTGTTTATGTACTTCTATTTTTCACTACATTGGGAAGTTCCTTGAAAATTCCAATCATCCCTCATCCATCTCTTCTCCCTAGTGATGTTCCGGCTCTCTGCCTGGTGCATAATGCAATTTTAATAAATATTTACATAACTAGATTTGTAATTGAAGTTCTAATAGCTGAGTTAAAATTAAAAATTCTGAAAGGTTCATATAAATTCATTTAAGAATCTTAGCTGGCATTCTTTTTATAGGGGAAATTTGCACATAGAGACAGGCATGCACACAAGCAGACTGTCAGACAGTCACCTAATGACAAAAGCAGAGATTGAGGTGCTAATTTACAAGACAAGAGGTGCCAAGGGTTGCCAGTGATAAACAGTTACTTCCAGAAACTACTTTCATAAAAGTCAAGGAAAGATTCTTCCCTGCAGGAAGGGGACTTGCTCTGACATTGCCTTGGTTTTTGAATCTCTGGCCTCTAAAACTTTGAGACAATAAATTTCTGTTGTTTAAACAATCCAGTTTGCAATGCTTTGTTAGGGCAGCCCTGGAGAATGAGTGCAGAAGGATGATGAGACAGTTGGTTATTTTTGTAAATTGCATCAGGAATCTTGATCTTATTAAGCAGTTTAGGAACAAAAAAAAAAGAATGGTAGGTGGGAGAAATGGTCAGATGTTGGCCAAACCAACGGTACAAACTTAAACTTCTAGGTATAATGTGAGTAGATTCTGAGGATCCAAAGTACAACATGGCAACTATAATAAACCATACTGTATTTTATACTTCAAAGTTGTTAAGAGAGTAGATTTATTTCTTCCCCATCTGTACTAAGGTAACTGACAAAATTATAATATATTCAAAGTGTATATGTGATGATTGATAAACATACACATTGTGAATATGTTCCCTTCCTTTAGTTAATTAACACATCCATCACCTCACATGCTATTTTTGTTGTTTTTCAGTTCTATCCCCTTAGCAAATTTCAATGGTATGATACAGTGTTATCAACTATAATTACCATCTTGTACATTAGATCACAGAACTTATTTTTGTTGTAATTGAAAATTTGTATCATTTTACCCATTTTTCCCAATTTCTCCCATCCCTCAGTTTCTGGAAACCACTTTTCTACCCTGCTTCTATGAGTCTGACTTTTTTTTTTAAACACTCTACATAAAAGCGATGCCATTTAGCATTTGTCTTTTTCTGTCTGGTTATCTTGCTTAGCATATTGACTTCAAGGTCTAGGCATGGTGTTATACATGACAAGATTTCCTTCTTTCTTAAGGCTAAATAATATCTCATTGTGTGTGTATTAAAATTTTTTTACCCATTCATTCATCAACAGGTACTTTATTCCTATACCTTGGCTATTATGAATACTGCTGCAATGAACATGGGAGTATAGATATCCCATCAAGAAAATGGCTTCATTTCCTTTGAATATATACCCAGAAATGGTATTGCTAGATCAAGAGAGTAGATCCTAAATGCTATCACCACACACACACACACACGCAAGCACTCACGCACGCATGCCAATTGATAGTATGTGATGGGGGTGGATATGTTAAATCCCCTTACTATGGTAATCATTTTGCCACTACATGCATCCATCAAACCATCATGTTGTACACCTTAAACTTGCATGTGGTGTATGTCAATAATGCCCCAATAAAGTTAGAAAAAATAAGAAAACAAAATTTTAAAAATGAAAAGAGGATTGAAGGAATGCCTAAGAAAATCACTCGTGGGCTGCTAAAGTTTGATTAGTTAGTTTAAACTCACATCAATAGCTAACTAACCCAGTACTTGAATAAGAACATCAGGCATCAACGCAATGCTACAGTGTTTAATTCTTTGAAAAACAGCACCAAGCCAGCATTTCTATGACATTCCTTAGGTTGTTCAACAGCAGAACATCTCAGCATGTGGTCAGGGCCTTCCTGCAACAAAGTCACATAAAATGAAACTTAAAAATAGTATCTCCAGGGTTTATTCCAGACCTACTGAATCAGACAGAATATCCAAGCTTCTTCTATTGAATAAAAATGTGTGAGGATGGGGTCTATTGAATCAAAATGCCTAAAGGTATTTTTAATTACTCTCAGAAAATCCTTGTACATAATAATTTTGAGAATGACTATTATATATTTTCCTTGACTATTTTCATAATAATCCCCTTTCGGTTATGCTAAAGGTAAAATTGTCGAGCTAAATGTGTGCCAACATAAGGTTTTGCAAAATAGGCAAAGCGTGATCATTTCAAGATCATGTGATGGAAGGAAACAGCTTATTCCTTGCCATGAATACTGCAAACAAACTTCAGGAAAAACAATGGAAACACTAGAAGTCATAACTGTTCCTTAAATGTAAGCAAATCTGTTTCTTAAATGTTCTCCTTTCATTGGCTCTCTAAATCAAGGATGTTTCTATAAAGATCCTACACATGGAATTGTTTATGCATCTGTACTTCTCTGTAATGCTATCTTCTTGAGCGGGGACCATGTCCTGCTTGTGATGTCTTTGCATCCCCTTTGAATCCTCCACACAATCTATCTCATGTCGATTAGAAGCCAGCCATTAGACACTTTAAGAGCCCTGTAAATAAATACCTGCTGCCTAATTAGAAAAATGGAAATCTCTTCAAATAAAAATGGTGATAACATTACCTTTTTCTGAATTTGAAGCTCACCTACAACTGTAGTGAAAATGAGTCATTGGGTCAATGGTCATATTATGAATCTGTAACTCTCTGCCAACACTTTAAGATAATTTTTAAAACAATTGTCTCATTACCTAAGACTGATGGCCTGGAAGGGAAACTGTAATTGATTGCATACTACAACCAATTTTTGTTTCTCTAACAAGTGAAAGTATAACCTTAATTAGATAAATATTGTCTCAGAAATGAAGATAAATGAATGTTAGTGAGTAAAGGTGAAATTGTAATATAACAGCTATGCCTAACTTATTAGGAGCATTGTCATAATTCTGACAAAAATTCTGAAAAATATTTCTCTGATCTTTTTCAACCTACCAAACTGTCACATAGCATTTTAACTACTGGATATATAAAATCTTATTTTCTTAAAACAACTACTGGATGTAATATTTTTTAAAGATTTTATCCATTTATTTTTAGAGAGAGGGGAAGATAGGGAGAAAGAGAGTGACAGAAACATCAATGTGCTTTTGCTTCTCATGTGCCCCCCGCCCCCTCCACTGGGGTCCCAGCCCACAACCCAGGCATGCGCCCTGACTGGGAATCAAAAGAGCCACCCTTTGGTTCACAGCCAGAACCCAATCCACTGAGCCACACCAGCCAGCACAATACAATATTTTTAAAATAAAAAGGAAAATATTTAGGGAGGCCCAATAACTCAAGATTTCTAGTATTTTATATTTAAGAATACCTGATGGCAAAAGAGGCAGAGAACACACCTGTTAAACTAAGTTTCCCCCATTGTTCCTTTATCTCTTTTTACATTCATTCTTTACTCATTCATTAATCTACCCCATCAGCAAACATTTTTTGATCTGAGCATTGTTTGAGCTGAACAAAAAAGAAGGACATGCCTCGCATGAAGTAATCACAGAACCCACTAACTGACAGGTAAAATAACTGCTGATGGATGAGAGGATGGTGGACATTTGGCTAATGGGCTCCATGTTTGGAGACATTCATGGATCCTTCTTTGTAAAGGGATGGGATGCCTAGGTCTTCTTAACTAATTTTCCAAATACTTAGCTCATGATTAACACTGATAAAGTGTTGGTAAATTAATAAATAACTAAAATTAATATGATTCTGGGACTTTGACTGAAGGATAAGAATGGATTAGCTTAGTATTTCTGGCTGTCCTCTTTTGGACAGTCATTAGTAAAAATCCCTACTTTTGAAGTTCTCTGGTGCCTTGCAAACATTGTGTCTCAAAATAGTGAAGAAAGGGGACAGTTCAAATGAATCATCATGGAAGCCTGTGCAATAGGCTCCCATTCCTGCTCTTCATTCCTTACATCCCTACACAAAGTCCACATAACTATTTTTATGACTATTTTTTCACTCCAAATTAAACTTAAAATGGGAATATTTCCAACTATTTAAAGTTATGGCTTATGTGAGCATTTGGGGTTGCTTTTGTTGTTGTTGTTGTTGTTGTTATTTTTAAGATGTACTGACTACAGTAGAAAAGTAGCATCAAAATAGGTAAAAAAAGAAAAAAAAATCTTTATTTGATAAGGTACTAAGTTGTGGTGACTAGAGGGAAGTAAGCACTGTCCAGAATGTTATTCCTTTGTTGTAGTGCACAAAATACATCTCACCCTGAAAAGGAATGACTTCAAAGGACCAAAAGGAAGCATTCCTCTTCATCTATTTTTTCATTATTTGTGCAAGTAACAAATAATTGTATTTTCTATGGATCAGGACACTTTGGATGCTTTTTCTGATTTTGTTATTATTTGCCTCATAACAATCTCTTAATCACTTTTGAATCTCTTTAACTTTGTTTAAAATGAATATAGCATAACACCTTTCTCTAATTGTCCCTGTTGTCTGTCAGTTATTGGGGACCACATTTGGGTCTCATGTTTTGGAGATGAGGGATCTAACGCAAACAGAAACTACATAATTGTCAACTCTTACAGTGGCAATACATGGGAGATCAAGACTTTGAACTCAAATCTTTTCTATTTCTCTCTTCAGCACAATCAGAAAGCATTTCCTCAACTGAGTTTGTTCCTAGTATATTTTTAAAGAATTCCACCTGTTTACAATACATTTTACACTTCATATATGGCCTCTCATGGAAAAACACTTTTGAGGTTCTTTGTAATTTTCTCTGTACAAAGGATCTTCTCAGTGATGTTTAAGGATGTCAGATCAATCAAATATGCAGATACTGGGACACTAGATGAAAAAAATCACAAAACCTTGATTTTTATACTATTCTGTGGTAATGTCTCCATTTACCAAATGAGGCATGAAGACATTCTTTATGCAAAATTAAATTTTAACTTAGTTAAATGTTTTTAAAGCTACATAGCATTTTCAGGCTAGGAGAAGTGATTTTTTTTTATTGTCAAGGGAATCTAACACAAAAGTCATTTCCATTATAAAGGAGCTTCTCGCATAAAATCAGGTCATTGATAATGTAATGTATCAAATGAATAAACATTTTAAATTTTATAGTGCATCCAGTACATAAAAGTAGGTATTATATACAACAGGTCAACAGCAACATTTCTACCTTTGCTTTTTCCATGGAGGCAGGGATCCAAAATGAGAGTTTAATACTAAGAAAAATGAGGGGTAGAGAGGCAATGTTCATTCCTCTAGCAATATACATTAAGTTTCCAGTAATATCCCTTTATTAATGAGACTCAATATAATGACAAATGAATTAAAAAAATATGCTTCAGAGATGGGAGAGAAGATGGCGGAGGAGTGAATGGGAGTCACACTGACCTCCTCCCAAGACCAAACTGGAATTACGACTAAATAGTGGAGGAATCACCTGGAAAACAATGGAACGATAGTGAGAGAGGAGCCTTGGAGCCGCGGACAGTGGATTCAATTCTCACACATCCCAACGGGTGAGAAG
Organism: Pteronotus mesoamericanus; assembly: GCF_021234165.1. Lineage (NCBI taxonomy): Eukaryota > Metazoa > Chordata > Mammalia > Chiroptera > Mormoopidae > Pteronotus > Pteronotus mesoamericanus. Next base: position 4,391,576 of record NW_026555109.1, read on the forward strand.
TGCGGTGGAGGCTCGAGAGGGTGGGCTGGGTGCCCATGGGCACTGGCACCAGAGGGACTTTGACACGGCCAGTTAGCTTCCCCCGAGAAGAACGGGGTCTGAATCATAAACAGGGACCCCCTAAACTACAGCAGCTAAAACCAAGCAAATACAGACAAAACGCAACCCCGAAAAGCTTAGGGGCGCTCTCTGCCAGAGACAGGTGGCTGGGGATGGAAAGAGACATTTAAAGGGCCAAAGCAAAAATTGCAGTGGCAGCCACCCTCCTTGATCTCTGGGTAGAGGCGGCAGCAGGGTGGGCTGCTGCCTGGGAAAAGACTGGTGAGGAAAACTTTGTGAAGAGAACTGACACGGCAGCCAGTGGAGCCCGGGTGATAACGCACCTCCCACTCTGCAGCTACTATCTCGTTCAGGCATAAGGGAATCAATTAACCTGACTTTTGTGCACTCTGCACACAGCTTGTACGCGTGTGAGCTGGGGGACTCAGTGCAGACTGGCTAGGAGAGCCTTGAGGAGAGACTGGAGACGGAGGCGTTGGGGAAAGAATGGGAGGAGGAACTGGGGAGTCCCGCCTCTTTCTCCCTGCCGTAGTCTCCATTGCGTGGGGGGACGCCACACCTCCAAAGAACTAAAAGCCAAAAAGCACACAGACACCCCAAAAACACCCATTGCAGGCGCACACACTTGCACCGCATGACTGGCGAGGGTTGGCGAGCATGTGTGTGACCTGCGCGGGCTGGTGAACGCTTGCACAAGCCAAGGCCTCCCACAGATTGGCACCCATACGATACGGCCTGCAAGGGAGTGCACAGAGCAGCAAGGGCAGGCATAAATTGACCCGCCGCCTGCGATTGCGGAGCGGCCCACAAAATTAGTAGATCCGGGGCCGTAGGGGTCACAGAGCTGCCCAGAGTCCCTGGAGGAGAGACTGGAGACAGGATTAACCGGACAGTCCTGGAGCTGACTTCCTCCCATTTCCGTAGTCCCCATTTGGCGAGGGCAAGCAACGCACCCAAAGAGCCAAAAGCGGGGAAAACATACAATAGAGGACCCTAAACTGACCAGTGCCAGGGAGCTCGCGGGCCAGAGGGGCCAGATGAGTACTCGGGGTTGCGAATAAGCCCCCTGGTCTGGGACAAGCACATGCGAGCCAAGGCAGGCGGGGGATTCTGCCGCCCTGCGAGCGCGCTCAAGGAGCCGGCGTGAGAGAGCAGAGAGATCCCAAAAAATAGCACAGCCCTGACCGAAGGGGTCACAGAGCTGCCCCAAGCAGGAGTCAGACAGACAGTAGACTCCTGGAAGGCTCAAACAAACAACCCAAGGTCAAATAGGGTCAAAAACTGACATCATCAGAGGCAAGCCCAGAAAGAAAAGTAAGGGACAAAAATACTTAACAGACTCACAAAAATGGGAAGAAAAAGAAGTTCCCCCCAAATAAGTGGAAAAGGGTACTCCCCACAGAGAGAGCTAAATGAAATAAAGGGAAGGGAACTATCAGATACTGATCTCAAAACAATGGTTCTAACGAAGCTCAATGAGCTCAGCCAGCTCAAAGATAACTATGAGAAACTGCAGAGAAACTATCAGGATCTTACAGCAAACTATATCAGCCTGGAAAAGGACATAGAAACAATCAAGAAGACAAAAGAGGATATAAAGAATACCATTTCTGAATTGAAGAACACTGTAGAAGGACTCAAAAGCAGGCTGGATGAAGCCAAGGATCGAATCAGTGAGATGGAGGAGAAGGTAGAAAGAAGCTCCCAGAAAGAACAAGAAATGGAAAAAAGACTCAAAAAGAATGAAGAGGCATTGAGGGAAATGCAGGACAACCTGAAACACAATAATATCCGCATAATAGGGATACCAGAAGGAGAAGAAGACGAGCAAGGGAAAGAGAACCTCCTCGAAAAAGTAATGATGGAAAATTTCCCTAATTTGAGAAGAGAAAGGCTCTCATGGATCCAGCAGGCACAGAGGACCCCACTCAAGAGGGACTCCAAGAGGTCCACTCCAAGACACATCATCATTAAAATGACAACTATCAAAGACAAAGAGAGAATCCTCAAGGCAGCAAGGGAGAAGGAGAAAGGAACATACAAGGGGGCTCCGATACGCCTAGGAGCTGACTTCTCAACAGAAACCCTACAAGCCAGAAGGGAATGGCAACAAATATTCCAAATCATGAAAAGGAAGGGCCTACAGCCAAGGCTGCTCTACCCAGCTAGGCTCTCAATTAAAGTAGAAGGGTAAATAAGGAGTTTCCCAGACAAGAGAAGGCTAAAAGAATACATCTCTACCAAACCAGCACTCCAAGATATGCTAAGGGGACTAGTTTAAGCAGATGAAGGAAAAGAATGAGACAGAGAGGAACACAGGTACAAAGAGAAAAGATGAGTACATTTCTATCAGTAATATCTCTCAATGTAAATGAACTAAATGCCCCAATCAAGAGACACAGGGTAGCTGAATGGATAAGAAAACATGACCCACACATATGCTGCCTACAAGAGACCCACCTCAGAGCAAGAGACCTACACAGATTGAAAGTAAAGGAATGAAAAAAAATATTCCAAGCCAATGGGCATGAGAAAAAGGCCAGGGTTGCCATACTTGTATAAGACAAAGTAGATTTCAAAACAAAGGCCATAAAAAGAGACCTAGAGGGGCACTTTATAGTACTTAAAGGAAGAACCTATCACGAAGACATCAACATTGTAAACTTATATGCTCCCAATATAGGAGCCCCCAAGTTTATAAGGAAATTGTTGGATGACTTCAAAAAAGATACAGACAGCAACACACTGATAGTAGGGGATTTCAACACCCCACTGTCAAAAATGGACAGATTTTCCAAACAAAACATTCATAAACATATTGTGGCCCTGATAGACACACTGAATAGAAGAGACTTAACTGACATATATAGAACCTTACATCCCAAAGAAGAAAAATACATATTCTTTTCAAATGCTCATGGCAGTTTTTCAAAGATAGACCACATGATAGGACACAAAGCAAGCCTCAGCAAATTCAGGAAAATTGAAATAATACCAAACTTTTTCTCGGACCACAAGGCCTTGAAACTGGAAATCAACCTCAAAGAGAAACTTCAAAAACTTGCACACTCATGGAGACTGAACAGTAGACTATTAAACAATGAATGGGTCAATAATGAGATAAGAGAAGAAATCAAAAAATTTCTGGAAACAAATGAAAATGACCAGACAACAGTCCAAAACCTATGGGACACAGAAAAGGCGGTCCTGAGAGGGAAGTTCATAGCAATACAGGCTTACCTAAAAAAGATAGAAACATTTCAAATAAAAGACCTAACACTACAACTTCAAGAACTGGAGAAACAACAACAAATAAATCCCAGAGCAAGTAGAAGGAAGGAAATAGTCAAGATTATAGCAGAACTGAATGACATAGAGAAGAAAAGAACAATTCAGAGGATCAACCAATCCAAAAGCTAGTTCTTTGAAAAGATAAATAAAATTGACAAGCCTTTAAGCAGACTCATCAAGAGAAAAAGGGCAAGGACCCAAATTAATAATATCAGAAAGAGCAGAAATAACCAGTGATACCACAGAAATACAAAGGATCGTCAGAAACTACTATGAACAATTATATGCCAAGAATTTGAAAATCTTGATGAAATGGACAAATTTTTACAAAAGTATAATCTTCCAACACTGAAGGAGGAAGAAACAGAAAGCTTGAAGAGACCAATAACAGCTGGGGAAATTGAAGCAGTAATCAAGAAACTCCCGGAACATGAAAGTCCAGGGCCGGACGGTTTCACAGGAGAATTTTACAAAACATTTAAGGAGGAGCTAACCCCTGTCCTTCTTGGCCTATTCCAAATAATCTAAGAGGAGGGAAGACTCCCAGACTCTTTCTATGAGGCCAGCATCACCCTGAACCCAAAATCAAATAAAGACCCTACAAAGAAAGAAAACTACAGGCCAATTTCGCTGATCAACATAGATGCTAAAATCTTCAACAAAATATTGGCAAACTGCATCCAGCAAAACATTCAAAAGATTATCCACCACGACCAAGTGGGATTCATCCCAGGCCTTCTGGGGTGGTTCAATATATGCAAATCAGTAAACCTGATACATCACATAAATAAAAGACAAAAAACCACATGATAATCTCGATAGATATAGAAAACGCATTCCATAAGGTACAGCACCCATTTATGATCAAAACACTCAGCAAAATGGGAATTAATGGGGCATTCCTCAAGGTAATAAAGGCCATATATGAAAAACCTACAGCCAATATCATACTCAAGGGGCAAAAACTCAAAGCTTTCCCACTAAGATCAGGATGCCAAGGATGCCTGCTCTCACCACTTCTTTTCAACATCGTATTGGAAGTCCTAGCCACAGCAGTCAGACAAGAAAAAGAGAAAAAAGACATCCAAATAGGTAAGGAAGAAGTAAAGCTATCATTGTTTGCAGATGACATGATAGTGTACATAGAGAACCCTGTAGACTCTACCAAAAAACTCCTCAACCTAATAAGTGAATTTGGCAAAACAGCAGGATACAAAGTCAACATTCAGAAATCAAAGGCATTTTTGTACACCAGCAATGCAATAGAAGAAGAAGAAATCAGAAAAAAAATACCATTTGATATAGGAACAAGAAAAATAAAGTACCTAGGCATAAATTTAACCAAAGACGTAAAAGACCTGTACGCAGAAAACTATCCAACATTGAAAAAAGAAATTAAGGAAGACACAAATAAATGGAAGCATATATCGTGCTCATGGATTGGAAGAATTAATACTATCAAAATGTCCATACTACCCAAAGCAATTTATAGATTCAACGCAATCCCTATTAAGATACCAATAACATATTTCACAGAAATAGAACAGACATTTCACCAATTTATATGGAACCATAAACGACCCCGAATAGCTGCAGCAATTTTGAGAAAGAAACACAAAGTAGGAGGGATCACGATACCAGACATCAAACTCTACTACAAAGTCACTATACTCAAAACAATCTGGTTCTGGCACAAGAACAGACCCATAGACCAGTGGAACAGAATAGAAAGCCCAGAAATAAGCCCAGGCCTCCATGGGCATCTAATATTTGACAAAGGGGGCAGAAGCATAAAATGGAGCAATAATAGCCTCTTCAACAAATGGTGTTGGGAGAGCTGGACGGCTACATGCAAAAAATTGAAATTGGATCATCAGCTGACACCATACACAAAAATAAACTCAAGATGGATAAAAGACTTAAATATAAGTCGCAATATCATAAAAGTCCTAGAGGAGAACACTGGCAGGAAACTCTCAGATATCCTAAGCAGCAATTTTTTCACTGATATGTCTCCTAAAGCAAGGGACATAAAGGAAAGAATAAACAAGTGGGACCTCATCAAAATAAGAAGCTTCTGCATGGCTAAGGAAAACATCAGCAAAATGAAGAGGGAGCCAACTGTATGGGAAAATATATTCGCTAATGATCCATCAGATAGAGGTTTGATCTCCAAGATATATAAAGAACTCACTCAACTCCACTCCAAGAAGACAAACGATCCATTCAAAAAATGGGCAAAGGACCTGGGCAGACGCTTTTCCAAGGAGGAGATACAGAGGGCCCAGAGGTATTTGAAACGATGCTCTGCATCACTAGCCATCAGAGAAATGCAGATCAAAACCACCATGAGGTACCACCTCACACCAGTCAGAATGGCCATCATAAACAGATCCACAAACAACCGGTGCTGGCGAGGCTGTGGATAAAAGGGAACCCTAGTCCACTGTTGGTGGGAATGCTGACTGGTGCAGCCACTGTGGAAAGCAGTGTGGAATTTCCTCAAAAAGCTGAAAATGGAACTGCCTTTTGATCCAGTGATTCCCCTGCTGGGACTATACCCTAAGAACACCAAAACGCCAATACAAAAGAACCTATGCACCCCAATGTTCATAGCAGCACAATTTACAATAGCCAAGTGTTGGAAACAACCTCCATGCCCATCAGTAGATGATTGGATCAAAAAGTATGGTACATATACACAATGGAATACTATGCAGCAGAAAGATAAAAAGAACTACTTAACTTCGCGAGAGCATGGATGGAATTAGAGAGCATTATGCTAAGAGAAATAATCCAGGGGGCGAAAGACAAATACCATATGATCTCACCTATAAGTGGAACCTAACCAACAATACAAAGATGCAAGGAAAATAAGATGAGCAACACTGAAAGGAAAAGAAACCAACAGAGACTAGAGGGAAGGAGGGGGGCGGGGAAAAGGAAGGGAAGGGGAAAGTCAAGGAACATATAGCAAGGACTCATGGGCAAAACCAAAGGGGAAGAGCTGAGGAAGGGAAGGAGGGAGGGAGCAAGAGAAAGTGGTGGGGGTTAGGCAGAGACAAATATATTTGAAAAAATAAATTAAAATAAAATTTAAAAAAATAAACAAAAAAAATATGCTTCAAATAAAAAGCAAGCTTTCAATGGTGCTCTGTTTATTTCTTTTGTGAGCATAGCATGTAGATTTCTTCTTTCTTATCTCATCTGGACTCCCAACCACAAAGTTACTAACACAATAGTATCTATTCATGAGGTCCCATGCATGCTTACCTGACCCAGGCTATGTCAAAACAACGAACTGGAATTATTTAAAGAAAATTCATATGTCTCACTGTTAAGTCATGTGAGGATTAATAAGTATTTCTTTCATGGCTATTTTACCTGAGGCTGCAATATTTTGACATAGAGAAAGCAGAACTTGGAAACAATTGCCTCATCTACAGGATGGACTCCCTTTAAAATTTTCTCAAATTTCCAAATGGTTTGAGAATTAGTTGAATCAGCTTTCTTTTCTCATAGTTGCAGAAAAAAATTATCCTTTCATGCTCATTAATCATAGCAATATTTTAAAAAGTACATTTGTTGGGGGTGACATGTGTTATAAAATTATATAGTTTTTAAATGTACAATTCTGTGATAATCATCTGTATGTTGCATGTGTACCTACCACCCAAAGTCAAATCTTTTGTTACCACACATTTGACCTTCTTTACACATTACTATCTCCCACTCTCTTTTGCTTTAGTAATCACCATACTATTGTCCGTGTCTATAAGTTTTTGTTTGTTTTTTCATTGGTTGTTTTCAGTTTTATATCTCCCATATGAGTGAAATCATGTGGTTCTTGACTTTTTCTCTCTGACTTATTTTGCTTAACATAATATTCTCAAGATCCATCCATGTTGTCAAAAATGGCAGTATTTCTTCATTTCTTATGGCTCAGTAGGTTCATTCCAGGAGCATAAGGATGGTTCAACATATGCAAATCTATCAATATAATATACCACATTAACAAAATAAAGGATAAACAGATGCAGAAAAGCATATGACAACAAACAACATCCTTTTATGACTAAAACACTCAATAAAATGAGTATAGAAAGAAAGTACCTCAACATAATAAAGCTCATATATGACAAACCCTCAGTTAATATCATATTTAATGGTAAAAAAACTGAAAGCTTTTCCTCTAGGATCTGGAACCAGACAGGGATGTCTATACCCACCACTCTTATTGAACAGAGTACACTCAATGTCCTAACCAGAGCAATAAGGCAAGAGAAAGGAATAAAAGGCATCCAACTGGGAATAAAGAAGTAAAATTGTCACTTTTCCCAGATGACATGATTCTTTATATAAAAACCCTAAAGACTCTGCAAAAAAAAAAAAAATCAAGAAAAAAAAACACTATTAGGAACCATAAACAAATACAGTAAAATTGCATGATATACAATCAATGTACATAAATCCATTGCATTTCTGTATTCTAATAATACAGTTTCAGAAAAAGAAATGGAAAAAAAGCAATGTATTTTGCAATTGTAACAAAAATAATAAAAACACCTAGGAATAAACTTAACAGAGAATTTCAAGGATCTGTGCACTGAGAATTATAAAACATCACTAAGACAGATTGAAAAAGGCACAAAAAATTAAAAGATATTCCATATTCATGGACTGGAAGAATCAACATAGTTAAAATGGCCATATTCCCCAAAGCAATATAAAGATTTAATGCAATCCCCATGAAAATCCTAATGACATTTTTAGAGAAATAGAACAAAAAAAAAATAATCAGATGAGTATGGAACCACAAAAAACCCAAATAGCCAAAGAAATCTGAGAAAAAAAAGAACAAAACTGAGGTGTCATAATCCCTGACTTCAAAATATACTACAAAGTGCCAATAGTTAAACAGCATGGTATTGGTAGAAAAACAGACATAGAAAGCAATGGAACAGAATGGAGAGTCCAGAAATAAACACACACACACACATGGGCAAGTTTTTTTTAACAAAGCAGACAAAAACATACAATGAAGAGAAGGAAGCCTTTTCAATAAAGGATGATGGGAAAATTGGAAAGCAACATGCAAAAGAATAAAACTAGACTACTGTTTGTTCATATATACAAAAATTAAGCCAAAATTGATTAAAGACCTATACATAAGACCTGAAACAATAAGTTACATAGAAGAAAACATAGGTACTAAGCTTATGGACTTTGGTTTTGGAGAGGATTTTATGAATTTGACACCAAAGAAAAGAGAGGGCAGGAATAAATGAATGGAACTATACCAAACTGAAAAGCTTTTGCTCAACAAAACTAAACATCAACTTCCCTGACTTGTGTGGCCCAGTTGGGCAGGATACCACAGGGCAAAGTGTCACCAGTTTGATTCTTGGTCAGGGTGCATGCCTGTGTTGCAGGTTTGGTTCCTGGTGGGGGTATGTGCAAGAGGCAATCGATTGATGTTTCTCTCTCACACTGATGTTACACTCCATCTCTATCTCCCTCCCTACCCCCTCTAAAAAATAAATTAATAAAATATTCTTTACAAAAGTAACCATCAACAGAAAAAAAAGGTAACCAAATCAAATGGGAGAAGATATTTGAAAAGAAAATCTCTAAAAAGGGGTTACTATCCAAAATATATAAAAAACACATGCAACTCATCAACAAACACACAACTCAGTTAAAAAATAGACAGAGGACCTGAAAAGATGTTTCTTCCAAGAAGACACACCAATGGCCAGTACAGATATCTGAAAAGGTGCTCAGAACTACAATGAGCTACTACCTCACACCTGTTAGAATGACTATAATCAACAAGATAAATACTAACAAGAAGTGGAGACATTGTGGAGAAAAAGGAACACTCATTCATTGCTGATGAGAATGTAAACTGGCACAGCCACTATTGACAACAGTATGGAAGCTCCTTAAAAAATTAAGAATTAGAGTTACCATATGACGCAGCGACACCTCTTCTGGGTATCTACTCGAAAAGTATGAAAATATTTATTTGCAAAGATATATGCACCTTTGTGTTAATTTCAGCATTATTGATAGTGACCAAAACATGAAAATAACTGGTGTCCTTTGATAGCTGATTGAATAAAGAAGATGTGGTTACATATATACAATTATAGCAATCTTATTGATAAAGTCTTTCCTTCAAAGTTTTTTTGGGTTTTTATTTTGGGTGGATAAGCCAAACCCAAGAATAATGGCATAGGGATTCATTTGCTAGAGGACAGGTTCAATTAAATTGAGAAAAGCATATTTGACAAAGAAAATTATAAAGTGATGATGTGAGATTTACTTTCAGAAATGTTAACTTGGTAGGAGGATTGTACAAATAATTCTTTGGCACAGTAGTTTCTCTCACTTTAAAATAGAAAATTATCTTCACCTTTCTCATATACACTATCTCTAGTTAATGGGACATATCAGAAAATGCCCCTAATTTTACATCCCTTATTTCTGTTTTTAAAGTTCTTGAGAAAGCATTTAGCCAGCTGGCTTGGTACATAATGTGAACTGAGTAATACACACGCCTGTTTAAAAAAAGTTGGACCCTTCCTCCAGAGGTTGTAGTCATGGAAACCTTCTAATATCTTTAAATAAATTATAGTCATTCTTTCAAAGGAAAACTGTAACATCATCTAAAAAAAATGCAGGTTGTCTTGGAGATATTCTTCTCTGCCATGGTGATTATTATACTTTCCCTTGAATATTTGATAAAGAAGTACCATTTGGTGGTGGTGGTTATTTGGTTCATTTGCCAATTACTGCCATACTTGCTTCCTTATATTTTCCTTTAAATATTTAATTTTTTTACATGTAAGTATAAAAAATCTCATTCAATTCATTCATTACAATCATTGAATGCTATGCTATTGACAACCCTAAAGTCTAGTTAATAAATCACATGTGCCATGTTAATCTGTTTTAACTTGTTATAGTGTATACTATTTATTTTATCATTTTTCAAATTATATTTTTATTGTATTTTTCCATTAGAATTTATCCCCCTTATACCCGTTTTATCTACACAAACCTCCTCCTTTCCCATCACCATACTGTTGTCCATGTCTATGGGTTCGTTTTCTTTCTTGCATGATCCATCCACCCCCATCCTCTCCCACCAGAGCTGTCATTCTGCTTTCTGTCTGAGTCTGTCTCTATTTTCCTTGTTAATAAAGTTTGTTCATTCGAGTCCACATAATGAGCAAAACCATATGGTACTTGTCTTTCTCTGACTGGCTTATTTCACTTAGCATAATACTCTTCAGGTAAAGGGTAAAATTTTCTTTTCTTTTCTGGCCAAGTAATATTCCACCATGTAATATACCATCACTGTTTTAACCACTCATCAATTGATGGACACTTGGGCCACTTCTAAATCTTGACTATTGTAGATAACACTGCTATGAACCTGAATAGACACTTCTCCAAAGAGGACATACAGATGGCCAATAGACATATGAAAGATGTCAACATCACTCATCATCAGAGTAATGTAAATTAAAACCACAATGAGATATCACCTCAAACTGGTAAGAATGGCTATCATCAATAAATCAACAAAAAACAAGTGCAAGCAAGGATGTAGAGAAAACGGAATCTTCCTGCACTGTTAGTGAGAATGTAGATTGGTGTAGCCACCATGGAAAGCAGTGTGAATTTTCCTCAAAAAATTAAAAAAGGAACTGCCTTATGACCCAGCAATTTCACTTCTTATTGCTGAGTAGGTAATGGCTAAGAATTTACCTGAATAAACCCAAAACACTAATTCAAAAGAATATATGCATCTACTATTTAACTAAGAGGAAACATGTTTATTTCTAGGCTGTATAAGCATACTCTTAGGACTGATATTTGGTTCATAATCTTTACAAAAACTTTCAAAAGTGGGTATTATTTTCTCCATTTTGTAGAAGAGGATGTCAAGTCTCAGAAAGTTTAAGTAACTTACTCAAGGTCACCTGGCTAACAAGTGTCAGAGCCAGAACCTCCAAGGAATATTTGACTTGAAAGTTTCATATGGAGCATGCCTCTAATATTAGATTGCAATCAAATACACCAAACATTTAAAGTGTATTCATATAAACTAGCTTTAACAACTAGGGAGTCCACATAAGACACTGCAATGCTGAGTAACAATATTGTTTTAAATTTTATTTATTTATTTATTTATTTATTTATGTAAAATATATAATCTTTATTATAGTTTTCCATTACTATTTAGTCTCCTCATATCCCCTCCCCACAACAATCACCACCCTGTTGTCCAAGTCCACGAGTCCTTTTCCTTTTTTTTCAGTCCCTCCACCCTCTAACCTCCCTACCCACTAGCTGTAATCTGTTCTCCATCTATGAGTCTGTCTCTGTTTTGTTTGTTAGTTCAGTTTGTTCATTAAATTCCACATATGAATGAAATCATATGGTATTTGTCTTTCTCTGACTGGCTTATTTTGCATAGCATAAGTTTCTCCAGGTCTATCCATACTGTTGCAAAGGGCAAAATTTTATTCTTTTTACAACTGAGTACAATTCCATTGTATAAATGTGTCATAGTTGTTTTATCCACTCACCTATTGATGGATACTTGGGCTACTTCCATATCTTGGCTATTGTAAATAATGCTGCAATGAACATAGGGGTCCTTATGTTCTTTCAAATTAGTATTTTGGAATCCTTCAGATATATACCTAGAAGTGGGATTGCTGGGTCAAAAGGCAGATCCATTTTTAATTTTTTGAGGTATCTTCATACTGCTTTCCACAGTAGCTGCACCAATCTGCATTCCCACCAGCAGTGCAAAAGTTTCCCCTTTCTCCACATCCTTGCAGCACTTGTTTTTTGATTTATTGATGATAGCCATTCTGACAAGTGTGAGGTGATATCTCATTGTGGTTTTTATTTGCATTTCCCTGATGGTTACTGACATTGAGCATATTTTCATATGTCTATTTGCCATCTGTATGACCTATTTGGAGAATTATCTACTCAGGTCCTTTGCCCATTTTTTAATTGGGCTGTTTGGTTTTTTGATGTTGAATTTTGCAAGTATTTTATACATTTTGGATATTAATCTCATCACATATATTGGCAAATATGTTCTACCATTCTGTAGGTTGTCTTTTTATTTTGTTGATGGTTTTCTTTGCTCGGGTAAAACATTTTAGTTTGATGAAGTCCCATTTGTTTATATTTTTCTTTTGTTTCCCTTGCCTGGGGAGATATATCAGATAAAAAATTTCTATGAGCAATGTCCAAGATTTTGCTGCCTATGTTTTCTTCTAGGATTTATATGGTTTTGGGTTTAACATATAAGTCTTTGATCCCTTTTGAATTTATTCTTGTGCATGGTATAAGAAGGTGGTCTAGTTTCATTTTTCTGCACATGTCTGTCCAGTTTTCCCAACACCATTTATTGAATAAACAATCTTTAGCCCATTGTATGAGCTTGCTTCCTCTGTTGAATATTAATTGACTATAAAATGTGGGTTTATTTCTGGGCTCTCTATTCTGTTCCATTGATCTTTGTGTCTGTTCTTATGCCAGTTAACAGGTTGTTTCAATTACTATGGCTTTGTAGTATAGTTTCATATTAGGTAGCATGATTCCTCCAACTTTGTTCTTTTTCAGGATTGCTGTTGCTATGTGGGGTATTTGTGGTTCCATATAAATTTTTGAAATATTTGTCCTAGTTCTGCCAAATACATCATTGGAATCTTGATAGGAATCGCTTTGAATCTATAGATTGCATTGGGTAGTATGGACATTTTAATTATGTTAATCCATCTTATCCACGAACATAGTATGTACTTACACTTATTTTTATCTTTTGCAATTTCTTTCTCCAGTGTCATAATTTTCTGAGTACATGGCTTTTACATCCTTGGTTATGTTTATTCCTAGGTATTTTATTCTTTTTGAAGCAATTGTAAATGGGATTGTTTTCTTAATTTCCATTTGTGTTAGTTCATTATTGACATATAAAAAATGCAACTGATTTTGGAATATTAATTTTGTATCCTGCTACTTTGCTGAATTCATTTATCAGTTTTGATAGTTTCTTGGTAGAACCTTTGGGGTTATCTATGTACAGTATTATGTTATCTACAAATAAAGACAGTTTTACCTCATCCTTTCCAATTTGGATGCCTTTTATTTCTTCCTCTTGTCTGATTGCTATGGCTAGGACTTCCAGTACTGTGTTATATAAGAGAGGTGAAAGCAGGCATACCTCTCTTGTTCCCAATCTTAAGGGGAATGTCTATAGTTTTTGCCAGCTGAGTATGATGCTGGCAGTTGGTTTGTCATATATGGCCATTTTTATGTTAAGTATGTTCTCTCTAGTCCCACTTTGCTGAGAGCTCTTATTGTAAATGGCTGCTTGATTTTATCAAAAGCTTTTTTGCACCTATTAATACGATCCTGTGGTTTTTATCCTTCATTTTCCAGAATTTCCAGAATTTCCAGAATATCCTTAAATTTCCAGAATAAATCCCACTTGATCATGGTGTAAGATCTTTTTGATGCATTGTTGTATTTGGTTTGCTAATGTTTTGCTGAGGATTTTGCCATCTATCTTCATCAGTGATAGTGACCTATAAATTTCTTTCTTTATAGTCCCTTTATCTAGTTTTGGAACTAGCCATAATGCTGGCCTCGTAAAATGAGTTTGGGAGTTCTCCCTCTTCTTAAATTTTATGAAATATTTTGAGAAGGAAAGATGATAGGCCTTCTTGGAATGTTTGGTAAAATTCACATGTGAAGCCATCTGGTCCAGAGCTTTTCTCTGTTTGTAGTTTGTTTTTTTTTTTTTTTTTTTTTATTACTGCTTCAATTTCACTAGGTGTAATGTGTCTATTCAGATTCTCTGATTCTTTCTGATTTAGTTTTGGAAGAGTGTATGTTTCTAGGAATTATTCCATTTCATCCAGGTTGTCCAGTTTGTTGGCATGTAATTGTTCATAATATTTTCTTACAGTTCTTTGTATTTCTTTGGTTTCAGTTGTTATTTCTCATCTTTTGTTTCTGATTTTATTTATTTGGGTTCTTCCTCTTTTTTTTTCTTGACGAGTCTGGTTAAAAGTTTGTTAGCCTTGTTTATCTTTTCAAAGAACCAGCTCTTGGATTCATTGATCTTTTGTGTCATTTTTTAAAACTATTTCATTCATTTCTGCTCTAATCTTATTTTTTTCCCTTCTACTCACATTGGATTTTGTTTGTTGTTCCTTTTCATGTTCCTTTAAGTGTAAAATTAGATTGTTTATCTAATTTAAGCTTGTTCTTGTTTTTTTGAGATTGGCCCATAATGCTATGAATTTCCCTTAGGAATGTTTACCCAGAGTCCCACAGATTTTGGATCATCGTGTTCTCATTTTCATTTGTTTCAAGGTATCTTTTGATTTCTTCCTTGGTCTCATTGTTGACCTATTTCTTGTTTAATAACATGTTATTCAGCTTCCACGTCTTTGCTTGTTTTTCAGTGTTTTTCTGGTTATTGATTTCATAGCATTGCAGTTAGAGAAGATACTTGATATGATTTCAGTCTTCCTAAATGTATTGAGACTTGTTTTGTGTCCTAACATGTGGTCTATCTTAGAAAACATTCCATGTGCACTTGAAAAGTGTGAATATTCTACTGATAAGGTGTGAAATGTTCTGAAGATATTAATTAAATCCATTTGATCTAGTGTGTTATTTAAGGCCGCTGTCTCCTTATTGATTTTCTGCCTGGAAGAGCTATACAGTGAAGTCAATGGGGTGTTAAAATCCCCAACTATAACTGTATTTCTGTCAATCTCTCCTTTTATGTGCATCAAGATTTGCTTTATGTATTTAGGTGTTCCCATATTGGGTGCATAAATGTTTACTAGGGTTATATCCTTTTGTCGGATTTTTCCCTTTTTCATTATGTAGTGTTCTTCTTTGTCTCTCACTATAGCTTTGGTTTTAAAACATTCTATCAGATACAAGTACTGCTACCGATCTTTTTTTTTTCTTTTCCATTATCATGAAATATCTTTTTCTAGCCTTCACTTTTAGTCTGTGTATATCTGTCAACCTGAGATAGGTCTCTTGGAGGCAGCATGTATATGGGCTCTTCTGGAATATTCTTTTGTCCGTTCATATGGGGTCTATTTCTTTGTCTTCTAATTTTGACTGCTTCTTTGTATTTTCCACCTTACATATTAAGCTAACCACCTGATAAGCCAATCAGTTGTTAATCTAATCAATTTGTGATCAACAGTCAGGTTTAAGCACCCGGGTGGAGAAGAGTAATTCCTGTGGTTGGGACTATTGCTTCCCCTCAGGCTGATGCCATTCTGCCTGAGAAATGGCTCCTGCAGTATGGGGGATGATTCTGCACATGGATCCTGGTGGTTGTTCCCTCAAATCTCTCCCCAGAGTCATCAAACCCAGATTCTCTTTAAGCTCCTGTAGTTAACTATGCTCTCCCTTTGCAACTGACCAGGGTTAGTGACAGCCAATCAAATTTTGTGCTTTTGCCCTTTAAAAGGCTCTCTGTGTCTTGAGCCATCTCCCCCTGGCCAACATATCCCCTGCTGCTTTTCACAGTTGGATGTTATCTGGGTTCTTTTCCAGCTCTGGTTCTGTAGGCTGTGGAGACCAGCTTGGTGTTTAGACTCCACACTTTAAGGGGACTCCTCAGCCCCTGAAATATCTGTCAGGCACTTCAGCTGCTGCCCGCCCCTGGGAGCCCATACAGCCTTCTCACATCTCTGCACTCCCCACCAGTCACCTTGTGCTAAAGCGTTTTCTTTGATCTGTCCATAGTTGTGAGGCTTCTCCCCAGCTAATGTTCGGTTGGTTATTCAAAATGATTTCTCTAAAATTTAGATTTAATTCCAGGTTGGTCCTGGGAGGAAGTTAGTGTAGCTTTCACTTATTCCTCCACCATCTTCGATCTTAACCTTCAGACAGCGACATCTCAAACATGCCTGTGATCTTGGTGTAGAGCTCCCTGATGGTGGAGAAATTCTCCCCTTGGCCTGTGGTACTGTTGTGTGCTGGCTATGTGTGGAAAACAAGCCTGGAGTGGGAAACTGGAGGTCCCAGGAGGCAGCCTCCATCTCCACCCACCTGCTCACCCTCCACCCTGAATAACAATATTTTTAAATATCAATTACCTGAAAACAATACACCTCAGCTATGTGAAAAACAGCTGTCTTATTGCAAAATTCCAAGGGGCACTAATCCCTCATCTTTCATAGGAATGACTCCTCTTGGAGGAATGCACTCTACACCCTGCACAGTCATCCTTGACAGCCCTATTGACAAAGTCCTCCTAACTCAATGGTTAAATGGGCAGTGTTGGTGGAGGGGAGGTAAACAGAAAATAGAACCACAAAAATAATTTAGTTTTGATAATTCTCAAGGACCCAGACAATGAACTGTTCAGATAATCAATAAATTCCTGTTGAATGAATGTATGTCCAGGCTTAAACCAGAAATAAGAGATTTTTCACTGTTTGGTGATAGATGAATAGGTCAAATTTCTGTAGGTAAAAGCAGAGAAATGTAACAGAAGTGTCAGGATAGCAAGACTAAACATACAGAAAAAAAGAGAGCAATAGGAGCCTGAGAGAATGAAACTGAGAGCAAGAAAGGTAAGAAGACAATAATAATCATAAAGGATAAGAGAGGACAGAGGGATGAGTTTATTGACATGTCTCTGGCTTTTCTGGATGTTCTTTCCACAGAACTACTAAAGCCTTCCCCAGCTCTGCTTAAAAGTCTCCATTACAGAATTAAATACAACCTTTAAAAAATAACAATTAATATCTATCCCATCCTCCATCAACTGTATTCTCAGCTTCACTTCAAGTTACTCTTTTCTGCTTTCCTATCTCCTCTGAAACAATTGCTACCCACACCAAATGCCTCAGCCACGTAGTCCTAACCTGATTTTCAGACTCACTGTCCTTAGCCATGAGCCATTGCAAATCCCCTTCCCTCTATCAGGTGGTTTCAACTCCAGCTTGGCCTGGAGAAATCCACTCATGTCTCAAACATACCACAGATATCATCTCTTCCAAGGAGTGTTCTCTATTCCCTTCATTAAGAAATCATTCTTTGCTTCTCTCTGTTCTCATTACACTTAAAACCTCTACCCAGCCACCTTCTACTTCCCGCCTTAATCATTTAACCACACCCCAGGTCCCTATCTTTCATGTTTAAGAATCTTAAAGACAGAGTTGTGTCCTAATCCGGATGGAGCACACATCAGACACATGGTAGATATAATATATATATATATATATATATATATATAGACAGGATCTTAAAAGTCTGTCATATGCCAGGCTATGTGCAAAGCCTTTCACATTGAGATATAAACCTTCCTGGACTCCTTTTACAGTAAAGATGATGAGATTCAAAGAGGTAACTTACTAAAATCAAAAGGCTAGTGTTAAGACCAGAATCCTAGTATAGGCCTATTGAAAGTTCAGGACCCTCCCATTCCTTTACCTTGTTTTTCTGATGGTGGAACAAAGCCAGTGAAATGAAGTATAAAACTGCTAATATAAGCCTAAAATATATACATTTCACTATCCCTAAAGCCACATTTATATCCTAAAACTTACCCAGTTTTGTAGCAATGCATCCAGAACCTGTATTAAAGGAATTGTAAATACAGCAAGACTTTATTTATGTGGGCTTCACCAATTTGGGATTTGTAGAAACTCCGACTAGGTGAAAGCTAAAGGTGATCTTTGATTAGTATCTCTTTCTTAATTGGTTGAATAGACTAATTTTGTAACCAGATATAAAGGAGAAAAGGCAACTTGAGAATAAACAATTTGTTTTTTTTTTAAAGATATGAGTAAGGTTTGGTGTTTAGAATGATGAAACTAGGTTATTATACAAATGTTTCATCTCTTCAGTATGCTCTGCCCTATATCATCTATAAACTGGAGTGTTGTGGGTTAGATCTACAATCAGGGCACATGACTGGGTTGCAGGTTTAGTCCCAGGTCGGGGTGCATGCGAGAGGTAACCGATTGATGGTTCTTTATCACAATTGATGTTTTTCTTCCTTTTTCTCTCTGTCTTCCTCTCTCTCCCTAAAGTCAATGAGCATGTTCTAAGGGTAAGGATAATAAATAAATAAATAAATAAAGCTTTGCCCTAGAAGTCAGGGAATTGAATAATATATCATTGATTATTATAATTCGTGAATTTGCTAGGCTGATTGTACAGCAAAAAGTGGAAGCCAATCAGCCAGTCCAAAAATAGCACAACCCAGTGATTTGTAAAGTTTCTCAATTCATAGCACTCGTATGTGTTTCAGTATTTTTTTCACTATACTATAGGTGAAAAGAAATGCATGTTACATTTAATAATTAAGCCCAAAAAATTTGCATTGATGTCCTAACAATTTAATAGTCAACTGAAAAAAAGTAATACAAACATTTTTATTTTAGTCTTTGATAGCCACAATGACTAATGATGTGTGTTCTCCTAGAGAGTACTACATGACTACTTAAACTTTGGAATTATATTGGACACTATGCTCCCCTTATTTCCTGTTCCTCATTGATTTTTCATGCAGTGATTGCTTTTTATCAAACTTACTTTCAACAAACCAAGTCTTTAAAGGGGGAACATCACTGAAATGAAGTAGTAGAAGGACAAAAATTTTGTCATCCCCAAAATATGGTTTGTGGAATATCTATTTTAAGCTGGTTATTAAGGAACAAAGATTCAGAAAGAACCTTTGACCATCATCTTTACCTTCCTAAAGGAATTTAGACAGAAGATCTACTCTAGGAAGGGAGATACTATCACAGAGCATAAAGGTCTATTTGTTCAAAGTCCTCTCTGTATTCTGTTGTTAAAGGTGGCCCAACAAACACTTACTTAGCAAACATCTACTTTTCCATCTCTATGTGAAGTACCTTCCTGTCCTTTGAACTCCCAAACCTCAACCCCCGCTTTCTCCATAGCTTGAGATGGCATATTATCCTCAACTTCCCAGAGTCCTTTGGTCTCATTATGGTACTCTTGACTGTGCATTTGTATGCTAAACTTTTGACATTTTCTTCTGTTACTCTGTCTCTGCTAATCTGATTACTAGCCCAGCCAGATGAATTTAGAAGATGAGAGGAAAGTTTATTTTTAGCCCTCACAATAGTATGATCTAATATGGAAACTCTAAACTATCCCAAGCTGGTAGTTTGCAGCACTTAATATATATGTGTTGCATATATATATTATATATGCAATTCTTTGTTTCATTCACAATTTTAAAATAACCCATGGTATCGCTGTTTGCCAAGACACCTTGGGGTACTTCAATGCATAGCTTGGGAACTTTTATATATAAGCATTATATATCAGTATAATCATTACATTTTACATATGTTATTTCATAAATAACTTTACAATATTTTTATCCAGGTTAGGTTATATTAAATATATTTATGAAAACATAATTAACACAGAAAGATAGATAAATAATGAATATACAGCTAAATGAATTTTCAGAAAGTGAATGCATCCATATAAACTCCCCCCAGATCAAGGGATAAAACACTAAAAACCACCCATGAGAATCCTCCATGCCCTATATCCAACAACTGCTCCCCTCCTCCCTACAGGTAATTCCTACCCTGCCTTGTAACACCAAAAGATAAGATTTGCCTCTTTATGAATACACACAACTCTTTTGAAACTAGCCATGTTTGAGTTTCAGTTAACAATATGGTTGCTGCTTGATCACATTTTTCACCTCTCCAGCATTGTGAAACAATTAAAAAAGATTGATCCCAAGTTGGTCTAAATGCTCAGTGAATGACTTGTTACCTTAAATCTAAACCCATCACCCCATCATATTCCTGGCCATTGTGGGCAAGTGAATTAAGGCAATCCAGTCAGAGAAAAGTCTCTGAATTCTCCTTCTTCTTTCTCTCCTTTACTTTCTAATTTTCCTTTTTCCTTTTTCTTCCCCCCTCCCTCCCTTCTTTCCTTCTTTCCTTTTTGCCTCATGTGATACTCTCTCTGAAATGAATAAGAAGGCTGGTGACCCCAGAACCTTCTGACAGCAATCTTGCAAATAGAAATTGAGCTAGCCTTGGAACAGAGCCAACATCACAGAAGGCAGATGGAAAAAAAGAAAACAAAAACAAAACATATTCTCTATTATAGTTAGAGCCACTGAGTCACAACTGGACTTTACAAACATGTAAGCCAATAAACACCCATTTTTATTAGTCTATTTGAGTTGGAGCTTTCTTTAACTTATGTACTGAACAAATCTTAAGATCAGCTAAATATCGGCTAACTAGAAACTTTAGTAAAACCCAGTTCTCAATGGGTTTTTGAATTTCCCTACAGGAAAGAAAATGCAGTTGAATTACAATTTTTCTTTAAAAGTAAAAACAGCTAAGCCAGCTTTTGCTACAACTATTTTGTTTTACTAGGGTAAAACAATTAACCCTCCACTCATTTCTCTTGCACAAAGGGCAATTTAAACAGGTTAACTAAAATTGGGTTTTTTTTTTAGTGGATTTAACTTACTCTGTTTAGTGCCACCTTCCAGCTTAGATAGACAAATACCCTCTTTAACAGAGTTGCATTTTCAAAGAAAACCCTCTTGCTGTCTGTATCTTGCTAATGAAGTTTTCCACTTACCTATAATCTGTGTAGAATGGTGATATTTGATGTGGTGTTTTATTGACATTTCTATCCTACTACAATCACATTCTTTAATTATGTCTGCCTCATCTACGTAGTAGAAATAATGTCTTATTGTAGTTTCTAATTTTAATAATTCCATGAAGACAGAAGTGTAACTAAACAGCACTCAGAAAACATTGTTATCAAAGACACTTTCTAACGCTTTAAGAGGCCAAAGCAAACTATATTTTTCTTGAAAAAGGATATCTGTATATGTGGGAAAAAAATAAAGGAATGGCTCTTAAACACCAAATGGTCTTTCTAAGCATTAAAATATGATAAGTGCAAAACCAAACTAGGTGACACCTCTTAAATTACTTGGCTGATAATATCATCTGAATTCATTAAGGTATTTGTGGAAAACAATGCTGATTTTGATAAATGCCAGATCTAGTCTCAGAATATTTCTGTAGAAATGAATAAATTACCTCTGTGAGGCCACTAAGGGGTAGTGTAGTACTAGAAGCAAGGCAGTGCCTCTAATGGATGAGCTCGCCTTTGAGAAGACTAATTTATTTTCCCAGCTCTCCAAAGGCCAGCTCTTGCTATATGTCACATCACACCTGTCACAAAATGATGTGGAAGCTTTCCTGAAGAAATAGCCCATGTGTGATAGACTTCTAAATGGTAGAAGCAGACATAGAGCTGCAAGACAGGACTAACAACTAAAGTAACAGCCATAGGCAAATCTTCCTATAAGAACACATGTCACCTTAAATCTCTTTACCTTGAGCAGGAAATAAAGACCCCTTGAGGGTATGATTAGCAAGAAGGGGTCCTGTTGTGGCTAGGACCATGACCTCCCATAGCCAGACCTCCTAGCTCATATCCTACCTGGGAGGGTCGAAAGCTCCATGGCCTTCAAAAAGATACTTAGCTGTTTAATGGTTCAGTTTTCTCAGGAATAAAAATGGGGATTACAAGTGTGTACATGTAAAAGTACATCATGTCTATTTGGAGGATGGGTTAAAACTGACCACAAGAGAATAAATATAAGTTGATTTGTATTTAAAAAAAAAAAAAAAGAGTAAAAATGGTCCTGGCCGATGTGGCTGAGTGGATTGAGCACCGGCCTGCATACTGAAAGGTTGCTGGTTTGATTCCCAATCACGGCACATACCTAGGTGTCAGGCAGGGAGGCAACCCATCAATGTTTCTCTCACAGGTTAATGTTTCACTATTTCTCTTTCTTTCTCCCTTCCACTCTTTCTAAAAAATGAATACATAAAATCTTTTTTTAAAAAGATTAAAAATTGGAAAAGTAACAAGAAAATGGGAAAAATAACAGGAAAATGGGGAAAATAATATTTGGGAGGTAGTATAAAAATTAAAAAAATTAATATTTGTAAATTGCTTATTATACTATTAACTATTACACATGTTTTGTAAATATATAAATTAAAAAGTATGACTAACATTTACTATGACTGTTGACTGTAGTTCTACTGTTTTCTTGCTCCCACAAAGGGAAAAGGAATGAAAATCTGTTGAATTTATTTAGTGAAAACATTTTCTCTATCTCATTAAGGTCCCCTTAACAATTTCACAATAGGCATTATTATTCCTATTTTACAGAAGAGAAAAATAAAGATCGTAGAGCTTAGGTAACTCTCTCCAGTGCACTATAATTTGCATCCAAGTCTCTATGGCTCCCAAAGCTAATATGATCTTTGCTTATTTGTGTTTGTATTCTTTTGCATTACACAACATTATATGTAGAAGCTGGAGTAGGATGGTAAAAGCCTGTAACTGAAATAACAAACAGGATAAACAAAATGAAGCAGATAAATGCAAATACAAAATACTAATAGGTTGAAGACAATAGGGGACAGACAGTCTCTCATTTCTCTGGGCACAAAGTTAGGATGCCCATAGAATAACAAAAGAGGTAGCTTTACATAGAACTGGTTGATGAGAAAAGGAGATGCAAAAAAGAAAACAATATGAAAACTCACTTTGATGCCAATGCAGAATCATGCATTACAAGCCAAGGGTGATGTGGAACCCAAAAAGGCATCAGAAGTGCAGAGACGTCCAGATTCCAATCTAAACTGTCAGTCAACATTTAATTGCTGGCTTCAGAGAAAACAGCTTCCAACCATCAGTAGTAAGTCAACTAATGCCATTTTAGAGGACTTTTTACTACCTAGAAGTGCCAAGAGTCATAGTATTATTGCTATTATTTACAAAGAGTGAAAGGATTAATTATTTATGAGTAAAACCAGCTCATAACTTCTGGCATGCTGTAGGTCGGGGAAAAAAATACCCTGTTCTTTCAAAAACAGATAAATGTGCAATAGTCTTATTTAATTAAATAAATTGCAAAAAAGAAAAGATAAAT
Source organism: Pteronotus mesoamericanus (assembly GCF_021234165.1). Classification (NCBI taxonomy): domain Eukaryota; kingdom Metazoa; phylum Chordata; class Mammalia; order Chiroptera; family Mormoopidae; genus Pteronotus; species Pteronotus mesoamericanus. Next base: position 4,414,995 of record NW_026555109.1, read on the forward strand.
ATATCTAATAACTTACTTAAAAGGTATAGCTAGAATAAAGGCTAGTATATTTATTCTGACTTACATAGATTTAGGGGTTAGTTTTGTAATATTATTCAGAAAAAAATGACAAAAAACAAAACTAGAAGACATTCTAAGGTTTTATAACATCAGAGTGATTTTGAAAGTCTCTGGACCTATGAGAATGTAAAAGAAGTCTGTTGAAAGTGGAAAATAGTAAAACCAAAACTACACAATCATAATGATTTTGATTTTTTGGAAAGCAGTTGATGAGGGAATAATTTCTATGTGTGGATTTTTATTTGATTTGTCAAAAAATTTCAGGGCCTTAGAAGAAATGGATATCTTCTCAAAAATATTTCTTATGGACTTCAAAATATTCAAATATATTTGTTGTAATGGAAAAGTCATCATCTACAGAAAAGTCCCCACCCCTCTCAAGTACCAACAATCAATCAGAGAGGGTGAAATTATCAATGTACAAACCATAATGATACATCTAAGTTTATAACATAGAACAGGACCCAGATGAAATGGAGTAAAGACAAACATGTTTTAGAACAAAACAATTCAGGATATGTGACAGTGATGGAAAATTCAGGTGGGGTTTACCTAACAACCTAGTAAAGCAAGAGCTGCAAGGACTATAGATTTGATAAAGATTAGAGGATAAAAAGCACAGGAGAAAAAGTTGCAATAATGAAAAAGATAAACTCATAATTATGTTAATGTGGGGAAATAGAATATAAACAATTGATTCTCAAGCTTAGTTCAAGTTGGAGACATCAGTGGTCCACTGAAAATTAGGGAGACTCTTCAAAAAACTACTATTAGACTTGGCCAAAAGGGCTGAGAAGGACAGAGATGGAACAAATCAATGCCTCCATTAGCCATTCAGCCAAAGATCACTGGTGAAAGGCATTATGCCAAGTTAGCAATTCAATCTTCTGATAGAGCCCAGCTTAAGTTCCACAGACTTAGTTATTTTGGTAATTTCTACTTCCTACTGGGAGAATATCAGAGAAGAAAAGATGGTTGGAGAGGAAACAGAGGTAAGGATCCTCAGGTATGGAGGAGGATCTTTAGGTGTAGTCACTGGATGAAAGATGGATAGCAACCACTCAATTCCTCTAATATTACCAGTTAGTTGGGTGACTATGAAGTTTGGCATTCAGAGAGAACCGTTTTGAGAAGTATTGTTCGCAATGATTGTTATGGGACAACAGATACAAACAGACTAGATTAACTCTTCTAATTACAATACTTTTTGATACAATTTTGCTCTACCTTCGTTATAGAATGCATTAAATACATATTTCTAATTAATATATAGTTTTCAAATTGTCTTTCCATTTTACACAATGGGTTTCTATTTAAAAGTATCTGTTTTCAAAATTAAATTCATCCTCAAAAGATTAAGGTTTAGGACTTTCAAATATTTTTAAATGTGCTACAGTGTAAGCCAAATTACAAAAAAGAATTTCCAACAAAGTTTTGAATGCTGCAGTATGTTGGAATAAGAGTGTGAACTTGCTGCCATGCTGCAAACTGATGAAAGATAACATTTTCATATGGATGTCTAGCTTGTTGAATATTCTCTAAAAAAATAGATCACAACAATCCATATATTATCTGAAAGTGCAAATTTGCATTTTAAATATGTTTGGGATATTCTGGATCTCAGGAAAACCTAAGGAATATATTATAGAGACAGAAAGCCCTTTTACTCATGCTACTTGAGATACACTGTGACTATAGTTGGCCTACCTTGACCCAGAGAATAGAAAAAAAAAAACTGAATAAAGCAAAACTTTATTGTATGATCTAAATATCCTATCTTGGTTAAATCTGCAGAAGGGTGTATTAAGTTATTTTAACCAAGTCGATCTTCCAGCAAGTAGATGGAAAAATTATAAAAAAATATTTTTTTCTGTATAAATCCTCATTATTTAAGAGACATGATATACTTGAATTATTTAGATGCAATAATGCTATGCAGAGCTCCTCTATGCATGAACTTTCTACCTAAAAGTTATAGATACAATCAACCCAGATGCCCATACAAAAACATAGCAATTGATTACTGCCAACAGTTCATATGACTGGTTGTTTGTAGGGTGTCTCTGTAGTTATAAATGAAGTGATAAAGAGCCTTTCACAACTAACTTGTTAAGATGTAAACTTTTATATAGCCGCTTATTACCCAGAACCATTTGTACCCTGATATCTTTCCAAGCCAGCACCATCATTCAGTATTCTTGAAAAAAGAATTAACCTATAGCAAAAGATTACTACTTTATGATACAGAGTGATCTGATTAGATTACTGGGGAAGAGTAAGTAATGACCATAGGAGGAGGCAATGGTAAACAGTCTAGGATAGGATTGGCTGAAAAGCTGAATGCCTCCAGAGTGCGTGGGAATTATGGGTGAGAAGATTTGAAATAAGAGAGGGCTAGTTCTCTGGCTCAGAAGCTCTCAGGCTCACTGGCTGGCTCTCTTCTTCCTCTAGGATGCCTGGATGATCATGCTGCATGTGCTTGCATTTCCCAGAGGGCAGTATTTTGGATAGGAAGAAACTCAGGGCACAGCCTGGGATTGGGCTGGCCTGCCAGAGGGTGGTAGGTTTATTCTTTGGGTGTTCTAGAGGGAACACACTCTGAGCAGAAGCCCACCATTCTTCCAAAATTGTATAGCTTTTGTATGTTATGTTATTTTGGCTTGTAAACTAGCCCTATAGAGATAAGATGATTAAAACTAATGGGGGAATGATAGGAGAACTCAGATATTAAAGAGTTTAGCCTTAATTGATAAGCTTAAGTGACTAATTCATGTGGAAAGCTGTTATTTCAAAATTGTGAAGCTTTTGAATAAAGACTCCTTTCCTTTATCACCAAAATTGCCTCTAGAATTTTACCTAGAGGGTGGCAGTGGTCAGCAGGACCGCAACTTGCTGTTCAGTAACATTTTATACCAAAATTATAAAACATTCCACTAAATATTGAACTGTCTTTGGGACATATGACATTCATATACTATTAATATATTTCCAATACTGTGTCACTGTAATTCAAGCCTTTAGCCAGTTGTCACTATTGAAAGCTAAACGTAAAAAAGTAAATATAGTCCTTATTAGGACTAGGATATTATGATTTAATTGGCAGCGAATAAAACACACACACACACACACACACATTTTTATGTCTCTCATTGTTAGCCCTGGATCCACCCCAAAGGAAGAATAGCAAGTCTAGTTAACTGCATTTTCTGTGAGCATTTTACATGTTTCCTGGCCTTAGATTCCTCATTGGTTAGAATACATTATTTCTGTCATCCAAGGAAGTGATCCTCATATTTCCCCCAGGTGAACCAGAAGGAGCATTGACAGAAATATTTCAAAAGACTCAAATCTAGAGCTGTGCTAAGGGTTTCTGGGCAGACATCAATTACCTGAAAAATAAGACAAAGCCTTGGGCTCGAATAAAGATTGGGCCCTGCCATTGTTCACCTGTCCCACACCAACATGAAACCACGGCACCAGCTGGCCTCTCTGTAAGAGGAGAGCTTGTAGGCAGCTGGCCACTCAGATGACAGCATTTCCCTCCCAATAATCTGATGATCAAGGTTCACTGCTTGAACACACTTGACCATTCACACTTTAAAGTCAGAGATATCTAAATTCACTTAGCATTGCCACTTCTAATTCCTATGAAATTGGATAAATTACTTAACATCTGTTTATCTATCAATATAATAGAGAATATATCATCTTCCTTATGACATCACTGTGGGAACTAAATGAGGTAATGCATGTAAAGTAACAGGCCCTCAAATATATATATGAATGTCTTTTATATTGATTTCATAAAAGACCTGGTAGCGGGATGCTTTTCAGTTTTGTGTTTTCCTCCTATTTCAGCCCTAAAATGTGGAAGAAAACAACTATATCTATAAGCTATATTAGTAGTCATAAACTTTCTAAGAACCTGGCTAATTCAATCTATCATCTATGGTCAAAATTAATATTAAAAAATATAGGTAACTCACGTTTTAAAAAAACTTTTTTTCCATCAATCCAGTTCCTGATTTCATGCTCTTCAATAATATGGGGGAATCCCATGAGATTTCTATTCTTTAAAAGTCATTCAGATACAAATGAATAAAATAGATTTTATTAAAACTCATTTCCAACTGAAATATTTAATAAGATTTAAAGGTAGAGTTCATTCAATTCTACAATATTTCATTATTATAACTAATGATAACCTACATTATTCATTCAGACCATCAGAATCACCAGCTCCTATAAAACGAATTGATAAACAATCACAGCAACAAAAATGCACTGAAGACATGTGTCCACAAAAATTTAAGAAAAGTTTTGGGGAAATAGGCCTGAGTTGTAAAAATATTACAATTACCTCTGTGCAGACAGCATCATAGAATCTGGATCATCTATAATAAGAAAATTACACAAATATTCATAAAAATATAAATTTTTACAAAATTCTGTTGAGCTATGGATTAAACTGTAATTTTAAAGACTACAAAGAAAAACATTTAAAATATAAAAAATAGTTGCATCGATACTCATTTTAGTAATTATGAATGTCTAAGAACTAATCATAGATTTAATGATTTTCTCACAACAAAATTATCTCAGAAATTTGCTTTAGAAAACAGCTTTTCTAGTTCCTTTAAAAGATTAACAAGTACTCCTTAACAGCTTCTAAAAAGATGTAGCCCTGAATGGATGCTTAAGAAATGGAGGTAATTCCCATATATACTAGCATTTTTAAATTAGCTTAAGTAAATTGATTGAATTCCCAGGTTGTGCATGTGACTTTTATTTAGGAAAAAGAGTTATGTGTTTTATTATTTTCATACAACTAATTTTCTTGTTAAATAACCTTTAGGAATAAAAAAGTACACACATAAAAATACCTCGTAAACCATGTGTTACAGTGATTACATTTTGAAAATGAAGCAAAACCCCATTATTTCAGTATCTTGCTGTGTTTCACTGAATCATCAGCATTAATCATAGATGACACACTCCTAATGTGTTAGTGTTGTCTTTCATGGTGTGAGAACATCTACCAGGGAAATAACTTTTCCTTTGTTGAAAAAAAAAATCCACAGTTCTGATGATGAAACCTGAAAATATGTTTTTCATCTTTGTCTCTGGCACTTTTGCAGCTCAAAATGACATTCTATAAAGTACATAGCTTTTTGAGCAGTTATTATTATTCGGCTCACAATAAAAATTACTGAAAATGTAAGCTGGATAAGCACAGGAATTTTGATGCAGCTTGAATGTTTACAAGTAGAAGAAAACAGTATGCCAGGTTCTGATTTTCTCCAAAATTTTGTCAAAATAGCTACTTACTAGGCTCTGGCATTTTTACTATAGCAAGTCTGAGAGGATGGACAAGACACTCAACTTCTATTCATGCTCATGATTACATCTGTAATTCTTAATGACTGATCTACACATTGCACACAGAAGACAAACAGAAAAATCCAATTTAAAGTTAAGTAATTAATTTTGCCCCCAACCTTGACTTTGATCTGTTAGAAAATTCTGTCAGCTCTACCTTCATAATATATCTAGGAATTAATGACTTCCTATTACTTCAACTCTACCAACTTAATCCAAGCCATTAGCTCCTCTGATTTAGATTATTGTAAGAATTCCTAACTACTGATCCTAATTCCACTGTGGCCATATACAGGCTACATACAGTCTGTACAGGCAGCATGTACTATTATATCTTTGCTCTTTGAAAACAAAATTTTGAATATATCATCCCTCTATTAAAAATCCTGTGTATTTGTCTTTTGCCCCCTGGCTTCTTTTGCTTAGCATAATGCTCTCTAGTTCCATCCATGCTATCGCGAAGTTTAGTAGTTCTTTTTTTCTTTCTGCAGCATAATATTCCATTGTGTAAATGTACCATAATTTTTTGATCCAGTGATCTACTGATGGGTATTTAGGTTGCTTCCAACATCTCACCTATAAGTGGAACCTAACCAACAAAACAAAGATGCAAGGAAAATAAGACCAGCAACACTGAAAGGAAAAGAAACCAACAGAGACAACAGGGAAGGAGGGAGGGGTGGGTGGGGGAAAAGGAAGGGAAGGGGCAAGTCAAGGAACATAGAGCAAGGACTCATGGACAAAACCAAAGGGGAAGGATTGAGGGAGGGGCAAGGGAAAGTGGTAGGGGGAAGGCAGAGACAAATGTATTTGGAAAAATTAATTAATTTTAAAAAATCCTCAGTGTAAAAATGCCCTTACTGCCATTATAACATTGTCTCCTAATAGTCTTCGAGTGCCAGCTCTGCTCCTAGAACGCCAGTCTCCTTGCTTTGCCTCAAATACACCAAGTGGACTCCAGCCCCAGGGTGTCAGCCTCTGCCTGCAACTCTGTTCCCCAAGATATTTGTATTTCTTTTATTGATTAATTGATTTAAAGGGAGAAAAAGGGAGACAGGGAAACATTGATTTGATTTTCTTTTCCATTTATTTATGTATTCATTGGGGTTGATTCTTGCATGTGCCATGACCTAGGATTGAACCTAAAGCCTTGGTGTATCAGGACGATGCTCTAACCAACTGAGCTACCTGGCCAGGGCCAAGTATTTGCATCTTTTGCTCCCTCATTCCCTTAAATCTCTACTCAAACATCACCTTATCTGAGACACTGTTTCTGGCTACCTATATTTAAAAAGTCTTTGTCTTACCACTCTCTTCCCCCTGCCCTGCTTTAAGTTTTTTTCATAGCAACTTTTAACATTTAATGTTACATATTCATCTTTTTAAATTACTTTCATTTTTTCTCTACAAGAATCTTAGCTTCATAAGAGCATGACTTCATGTGCTTTTTTTTTTCAATTACTCTCAGTACCCAGAACACTGCTTTGTACATGGATGTTCAATAAATATTTATTGAATTAACCAAAGTGAATAAAATATTCAATATATTTTTGTAAAGAAATATCTGGGAAAACAAATCTATTTTCATTAGTATTGTTTAAGGCAAAGTCACTGTAGACATGATCTGAGTCACTGGTGAAATGATATCTCTCTCCATTAGAGTATAAGATCCGTAAGGATGGAAATGTGTTTTATCCTGATTGTTGATAATGTTGCCAGTACCTGCAACTGACTGGCACATTTGTTAAATGTTGAGTGAATAGTTTTGATTTATTTTCATTTCCATTCTAGAACCATAAATGAAATGCAGACAAACCAATATTGCTTGCATAATTATCTATAAGAAATATTTTAGACATACTTAAATTTAGGTGGGAAAATACAACAATTTAGAATAGGGAAGTAAGAAGGGTCCTGAGCCATTGGCTAAGACAGGTAATTAATCAGGATCTTAAATGGTTGTAGCAGAGATGGAAACTGATGGTGATCAAATCAATAGAAGTTAGCCCTAGCATGATGAAAAAAATAACTAAAAGGACATGTATAATTGTAGAGATGGCAACCATGGCCAGAAAGACATGTATTGTCAAAGTATGCAAGCTGGAACACAAGTTAGTGACTGGTTAAACAAAATAGCTCAGAAAGAAGAAATGGTGATAGAATAACTATAATTAATGCCACAAATAGCACTAAACAAACTGACATTTTCCAGTAAGTTGAACTCAACAGAGATAAATACTTTTTATCCACAAAGAGACAACTTGTACCTGAAGACTTGATCCCCTGAGATAAAATTATTGCTCTCTTTTTGTCTCTGTTATTTTTTATTGAATTGGGGTAATATTAATTCACAATATCATACAGGTTTCAAGTGTACAACTCAACAAAACATTATCTGCACTGTATCATGTGTCATATATATAGTTTTTTGCTTAATCCCTTCATTTCTTTCATCTAGTCCCCCAACCCCGCCTCTATGACAGCTGACAGTCTGTTCCATGTATCCAATTGTCTCTTTCTATTTTGTTAATCAGTTAATTTTTTTCATTAGATTCCACATATAAGTAAAATCATTCAGTATTTGTCTTTCTCTTACTGGTTTATTTCACTTAGCATAATAATCTCCAGGTCCATTCATGCTGTTGCAAAAGTAAGATTTCCCTCTTTTTAATGGCAGAGTAGTATTCTATTGTGTGAATGTACCTTGAACCTAACTCCCCAATGTCAGGCAAACCTTGAATTTCACTGATTGCTTGAGAATCACCTCTCATTTAACTCTTCCAGTTTTAGTCTGTCCACCATTCTGACATTACAGCGACTTACAAAGAATATTTTGATAATCACTTACCAATTCAAATGTAATTTTTTTAAAAAAAGCTCTATCTGCTTGAAAGAGTCAATGAGGTTTAAAATAATGAAATACTTTACTGCAGTATATTGTTATTTGTATATTTTACTGTGTTAAATCTATAAAAAAGTTCAAAAATTTAATGTGTAATTACTGAAAGTTCCAACTCACAAGTAAAATTGCCAAGTTGATTTTTTATGTTTTTGATTATTACATCCATCCTACAGAACAATTTTTCATGAGTTTTTGCTCTTCTGAAAGATTATAGGGGAAGCTATGTAGAGTATGAAGAAGGGTAGTGTACATTTAATTTCCTACATTGTGACATTGTTTCTTCTGGTTCATAAATACTTAGTCAATTTCACAGTGACTGTTTCCTAAGTCCATTAGATAGATAGTAAAGTTGATGAAATTCTATAGCTATTTTTTCAGTAGAAAAAGCTTCCTTGAACCCTGCTATACATACATGTGTATGTATTTTTGTATGTATAAATATAGCTTACAAATACATCAATGTGGTTCATTTTTCATAGATTCAGTGATATTTTTTCAATTTTATAAATATGTTTTAGTCTTAAACTGCTTGATAAACAGGTAAGCAAGCCTTAAAATTTTTCCCATGAAAAGCTTTATGAGCTTTGCCTGGGTTTTCTAGTAGGGAGCTCTCTATAAGAGCTAATTAGATATCACATTGCACCTACTGTTTTTCACATTTTTTTAACATTATCCTGAAATTATTTCACTGAAAAATTCTAACTGTAAATTCACTCCAAGCTCTATTACTCATCTCAAACATGTCACAATTATAAGATTAATAAATTAACTCCTAATAGACCTGTTTTATCCTCAAATATTCCTTGTCAACTTTTTATTTGAGAATAAATTTTCAAAATCACAGGAGCTGTGGTGCTCATAAAATATTATGAGCCAAAGCTCAGAACACAAAGAAGAAATAGTCACTTGAATCTGTGTCCATATTTCACAAAGGGTGGCCTCACTTAGAGCAAGACTGGCAAAGATGGAGCCTGAATGCCTCCTCTTCCTAATAAGCAGACATAATCCATTAATATAAATGTCTTTTGGCCTCAAGAGTCATCTTCACACAGAGCCACAGGCAGCTGCTACAAATTCATTGGATTGGTTCATGCACAACGTGATTCCTACTTACTATCCCTGAACTATCTCATTGACTCTGAGTTTAGTGGCAATGGTCTATGTGCTTAAGAAAAGGCATACTTTTTATTTTTTGGCATTTTTACTTTTATTTTTCAATTACATTTTACTTTCAATATTATTTTGTGTTAGTTTCAGGTGGTTAGATAAATCATATACTTTACAAAGTGTTCCTCTGATATTTGCAGTACCCACCTGGCACCATACATAGTTATTACAATATCATTGGCTATATTCCCTATGCTGTACTTTATATCCCAGTGACTATTTTGTAACTCAGAGTTGGTACTTCTTAATCTCTTCATCTCTTTCACCCAGTGCTCCCATTCCCCTCACCTTCGGCAACCACTAGTCTGCTCTATGTGTCTATGAGTCTGTTTCAATTTTGTTCATTCGTTTATCTTGTTCTTTAGATTCTACATATAAATGAAATCATATGGTATTTGTCTTTCTCTGACTGATATTTCATTGAGCATAATAATTTTTGCAACATTGATTTAGGATGGTGGGTATAAAAACTCTTATATGTTTATCTTATAATTAAATACCCAGTCATTATATGTATATATAGGTAATGTATATATAATATATTATATATATAATGTATATATACTTTGTAAGACATGCTAAAAGAACTTCAATGAGAAAGAAAATAATATAGGTGATAAACTCAGATCTGTATTTTTAAAAGGAGTTGAAAAGTAGTAAGTAAAGGTAAAAGTAAATCTTTAATTTTTTTATATCTTAATTTATGTAATTGATAACATTTTGTTCAAATATTGTTAGCAACAACATATGGGATGATAACAGCTTACAAGTTTTAGTGAAATGAGTAACAAGAATGTAATAACAAAGAGGAAAGAGAGAGTGGGAATACTTGAAGTCACTTGTACTACCCATGAAGTGGTATAGTGTTATTTGAAAGTGGATTTACATCAATTGTAAATGTATACAGCAAAATCTTTGGCAACTACAAAATATGTTTTTAAAACAGGAGTATAATTAATAATTAAAGAAAGGACACAAAATGAATTTACATAAAATGCTCAAGTAAAACCACAGAAGGCAAAAAAGTGGAAGGAATAAAAGAAAAAAACTCTATAAAAGATATTTTTGGAACAAATATAAATAATGGGCTAGATATTAAATAATAATAAGGAATTATTTAATTTCTTAATGTGATAATGATATTGTGGTTACATGTGAATAAAGCCTTATTCTAACAATCTACATAATGATTTATTTAGAAATGAAATGTCATGATGTTGAGAATTTACTCTTGAATAGTTCAACAAGTGTGTGTGTCTGTGTGTGTGCATGAATTGTGTTTGTGTATAAAGAAAGAGGTAAAAAAAATAGAAGTTCCAAAAACTGTTGAATCTACATGATGGTTATATAGTATTTAGCATATTGCTCTTTCAACATTCCTATATATTCAAAATGATTAAAAATTGTTTAATGAGTGTAAAAATAAATGGACTAATTAATGTCAATATATACTCCTTGTATTTATTCTCGAGTAGGCATTACAGTAAAAACATTAATTAAAACCCACATTTTAACTTTTGAAGACTCTCAAGGTAGAGAATTAATTGTTAATGAACTTGATGGTTTCTGTTTTTTTTTAAATAAACATTCCCTTTATTATCTTAAAATAAAATTAATTCATCATTTCAAAAATTACATATAACATTGTCAATAATAGAGAAATAAAAGAAAGTAAATCATAATAAAATAGAATATCTCATAACATGTAATTCTCAAAACCACACTAGAAAAAATAATAAAGGAGTCAGATGTTGGTACTACCTATAATAAATACAGTTTTTTTTAAAGGCAAGTGTCCATCTAATTATTTTTTACACCATTGCTTCTCGTATTTCAAGTGCATGAGTCACCCATGGTTCTTATTAAAATGTGGATTCTGAATTCACAGGTCTAGAGCGGGGCATTTCTAGCAAGTTTGTGATTCTGATGTTGATCAGTATATATCTGACATTAATTCTATCCTTTTTGTTAGCCACTGTAAAATAATTTTTATAAACATGAACCTTATGAAAATAGGTTAATATATAATATATACAAACAAAGGAATCTTTTCTCATAACTTTGTTTATAAATTCAGAAATTAAAAGAATCTAAGCTCACACAAGAGAAATTGACTTTTGTAATTAATGTTGAAATGATTTAGGTTCAATTGTTATAAATCATAAATACACTAATTTATTTTCTTTTTATCCTTTGGATTTTTTTCATTCAGTTGAGCTAGCTGTACACCAATGACAGCAATTACATGTTAGTTTATTGAACACTCTACATTAAGAAACCATATACTTACAGGGATTAAATGAGCCAACAGAATGGGCAAAAGATAATAGGAAAGAAAGATAAGTGACTATTGTTTTAGGACTAAATTGTAAATCACCTGGCTAGCTAAAGAGTCTGAATAATGTTTTCCCATCACAGATGACCAAACTGTGGCCCAAAACAAGACAGAATGGCAACATCCCTGACAAATTTTCTTCTGGCAAAAAGGATGTCACCATTCTGTCTTGCTTGTGGGCCACAGTTTGGTCATCTGTGACAGGAAACAAATAGTTGATTAGCCTCCCTCATAACTTTTTTGCAATGAAAATGTCTACTATTCAAGATTTAACTCTGACCCATGAAAAGAGCTGGTTGGTAAAATAGGAATAAGGAAAAGCTTGGTATAAACTATTATGTTTCATTTTTTTATTATGGTAAAATACACGTAATATAAAATTTACTACCTCAACTATATTAACACATACAATTCAGTGGTATTAAATACATTCACATTGTTGTACAACCATCACCATCATAAAACTGAAACTCTATACCTATTAAACAATAACTCCCCTTTTTCTCCTCCCACCAGCTGCTGGCAACCACTATTACACTTTCTGACTTTATGATTTTGACTATTCTAAGTAACTCATATAAGTGGAATCATACAGTATTTGTCTTTTTGTGTCTGATTTGTATCACGTAACACAATGTTCTAAAGTTTCATCCATATTATAACATATCGCAGAATTTTCTTCCTTTTTAAGACTTAATAGTATCCCATTGTATGTACATAACACATTTTGCAATGGATAGACAATTGGAGTGCTTCCAAATTTAGCTATTGTGAATAATTATGCAGTGAACATGATTGTACAAATATCTCTTTGAGACTCTGATTTCAAGTCTTCTGAGACTCAAAAGTGCAATTCCTGGATAATAAAAATTAAACATATTTTTAGTTTTTTGAGAAATCACCACACTGTTTTCCACAGCAGCTAGACCATTTTACATTCCCACTAACAGAGCACAAGGTTTCTAGTTTCTCTGCATCTTAGCCAACACTTTTTATTTTCTGCTTTTTCTTAGAGTAGCCATCCTCATAGGCGTGAGTTGATATCTCATTGTAGTTGTTTTTTAAGTTATCTTTAATTTTATTTTTTAAATCATGTTTATTCTAATATAGTTGTCTCAATTTTCCCCACCTATCCCAGGCCACCCATCCTGAACTCCCACAGTCAATTCCCACAATGTTGTCTATGTCCATGGGTCATTCATGAACATTCTTTGTCTAGTCCCTTTTCCTTCTTTCCATGATTGTCCTCCTTTCCAATCCTCTCTGGTGACATTCAGCCTGCTCCATGTTTCCATGTCTGTGGTTTATTTTGTTTGTTAGTTTATTTTGTTGAACAGATTCCACATATGGGTGAGATCATATGGTATTTTTCTTTAACTGACTGGCTTATTTCACTTAGCATTGTATTCTCCAGTTCTATCCACATTCTCACAAAAGGTAGGAGTTCTTTCTTCCTTTCTTTTTTTAATTAAATGCAGATTGATTTTATTTGTTTTTTTGATGTCAAAATCAATTATAAAATATTAAAAAAATTTAAACACTTTATAAGTCTCAGCAATTAAAAGAACATGACACCAGCATAGAAATAATCAAGTAGATCAGTAAAATAAAATGAGCATTCTAGAAACAAATGTATATATCTGTCTAACAATGTAATATATGATTAAATTTATATTTCAAATCAATGGGTAAAATAAGACTTATTCAACAAATAAGGTGCATGGACCACTATTACTTGAAATAAAACAAATACAGAGCCCTATTTCATACATTATACAAAAAATATTCAGGTGAGTTAAACATCAATGTGTAAAATCTAAGGAGTTTTAGGAGAAAATATAAAATAATATTTTTCTTACCCTGAAGTAACATATTCAAACCCAGAAGCTATAAACTATTGACAATATGACTGTATTAAACATTTAAAACTGTACAGTAATATACAAATAAAAAAAGTTAAAGGACAAATAATAGAATAGGAAAATATTTGCAACAAATCTAAAAAACGGTTAATGGTTTGTATGGTTTTTTTTTTTTAGGGAAAAAATCTACAAACATTTAATCAAAAAATGGATAAAGAATAACAAAAACCCATTTAAAGCTTTTTGAAAATAATAGAAATAGGCAAGAAATATACAAAAACAGGTTTAATTTCAACAAATAATAAAGTAACAATTAAAATAACATATTGTTAATTCAGATTAACATGTATTAAAAATGTTGGTAATATCAAATACTGGGGACTGTGAAAGGAACTAGGTATTGAAAGACTCTTTCTCTTCATCTACTTAAAGCAGTCTCTTTAGCATATCTTGCAATTCTGGTTTGGTGGAAGTGTATTCTTTCAGCCTTTTTCTGTCTGGGAAAATACTATTTCACCTTGCGGTTTTTTTTTAATTTATTTTCTTTATTTTTTCAAATATATTTGTCTCTGCCTTCCCCACACCACCTTCCCCTACTCCCTCCCATCCTCCCTCCCTCAATTCTTCCCCTTTGGTTTTGTCCCTGAGACCTTGCTACACGTTCCCCGACCCACCCATTCCCTTCCTTTTTCCCCATCCCCCACTCCCACCATCCCTCTTGTCTCTGTGCGTTTCTTTTCCTTTCAGTGTTGCTGGTCTTATTTTCCTTGCATCTTTGTATTGTTGGTTAGGTTCTGCTTATAAGGGAGATCATATGGTATTTGACTTTCGCTCCCTGGTTTATTTCACTTAGCATAATGCTCTCCAGTTCCATCCAAGCTGTCGCGAAGTTTAGTAGTTCTTTTTTTCTTTCTGCTGTGTAGTATTCCATTGTGTAAATGTACCATAGTTTTTTTATCCACTCATCTACTGATGGGCATTTAGGTTGCTCCCAACACTTGGCTGTTGTAAATTGTGCTGCTATGAACATCGGGGAGCATAGGTACATTTGAATCAGCATTTTGGAATTCTTAGGGTATAGTCCCAGCAGGGGAATCACTGGATCAAAAGGCAGTTCCATTTTCAGCTATTTGAGGAAATTCCACACTGCTTTCCACAGTGGCTGCACCAGTCTGCATTCCCACAAACAGTGGACTAGGGTTCCCTTTAATCCACAGCCTCGCCAACACCCGTTGTTTGTTGATCTGTTTATGATGGCCATTCTGACCGGTGTGACGTGGTACCTCATGGTGGTTTTGATCTGCATTTTTCTGATGACTAGTGATGCTGAGCATCCTTTCCAATGTCTCTGGGCTCTCTGTATCTCTTCCTTGGAAAAGTGTCTACCCAGGTCCTTTACCCATTTTTTGAATGGATCATTTGTCTTCTTAGAGTGAAGTGAGTGTTTTATATATTTTGGATATCAAACCTCTATCTGATGTATCATTAGCAAATATATTTTCCCATACAGTTGGCTCCCTTTTCATTTTGCTGATGTTTTCTTTAGCCGTGCAGAAGATTCTTATTTTGATGAGGTCCCACTTGCTTACTCTTTCCTTTAAGTCCCTTGCTTTAAGAGACTTGTCGCTGAAAAAACTGCTGCCTGGGATATCTGAGAGTTTCCTGCCAATGTTCTCCTCTAGGACTCTTATGGTGCTGCGACTTACATTTAAGTTTTTATCCATCTTGAGTTTATTTTTGTGTATGGTGTCAGCTGATGATCCAATTTCAATTTTTTGCATGTAGCCATCCAGCTCTCCCAACACCATTTGTTGAAGGGGCTATTATTACTCCATTTTATGCTTCTGCCCTCTTTGTCAAATATTAGATGCCCATATAGACCTGGGCTTATTTCTGGGCTTTCCATTCTGTTCCACTGGTCTATGGGTCTGTTCATGTGCCAATACCATATTGTTTTGAGTATAGTGGCTTTGTAGTAGAGTTTGATCTCTGGTATTTGATCCCTCCTACTTTATGTTTTTTCTCAAAATTGCTGTGGCTATACAGGGTCATTTATGGTTCCATATAAATTTTTGAAATGTCTGTTCTATTTCTGCGAAATACATCATTGGTATCTTAATAGGGACTGCATAGAATCTATAAATTGCTTTGGGTAGTATGGACATTTTGATAATGTTAATTCTTTCAATCCTTGAACACCGTATATGCTTCCATTTATTTGTGTCTTCCTTAATTTCTTTCTTCAATGTTGTATAGTTTTCTGCATACAGGTCTTTTACCTCCATCATTAAATTGATTCCTAGGTACTTTATTTTTCTTCTTGCTATATCGAATGGTATTTTTTTTTCTGATTTCTTCTTCTTCTCTTTCATTACTGGAGTACAAAAATGCCTTTGATTTCTGAATATTGACTTTGTATCCTGCTGTTTTGCCAAATTCACTTACTAGGTTGAGTTTTTTGGTAGAGTCTACAGGGTTTTCTATGTACACTATCATGTCATCTGCAAACAATGATAGCTTTACTTCCTCCTTTCTTATTTGGATGCCTTTTATTTCTTTTTCTTGTCTGACCTCTGCGGCTAGGACTTCCAATACGATGTGGAAAAGAAGCGGTGAAAGCGGACATTCTTGTCGTGCTCCTCATCTTAGTGGGCTTTCAGGTTTTGCCTGTTGAGTATGATGTTGGTTGTAGGTTTTTCATATATGGCCTTTATTACATTGAGGAATGCCCCATTTATTCCCATTTTGCTGAGTGTTTTGATCATAAATGGGTGCTGTACCTTATCGAATGCTTTTTCTATATCTATCAAGATGATCATGTGGTTTTTGTCTTTTCTTTTATTTATGTGATGTATTACATTTATTGACTTCTATATATTGAACCATCCCGGAATCCCTGGGATGACTCCCACTTGAGAGTCCATGGTGGATAATATTTTCAATGTATTGCGGTTTGCCAATATTTTGTTGAGGATTTTAGTGTCTATGTTCATCAGTGAAATTGGCCTCTAGTTTTCTTTCTTTGTAGGGTCTTTGTCTGGTTTTGGGATCAGGGTGATGCTGACCTCATAAAAAGAGCCTGGGAGTCTTCCCTTCTCTTAGATTTTTTGGAATAGTCTGAGAAGGACAGGGGTTAGCTCTTTCTTAAATGTTTTGTAAAATTCTCCTGTGAAACCGTCCGGCCCTGGCTTTTGTGTTCCGGGAGTTTCTTGATTACTGCTTCAATTTCCCCAGCTGTTTTCAGTCTCTTCAAGCTTTCTGTTGCTTCCTCCTTCAGTGGTGGAAGATTATACTTTTCTAGAAATTTGTCCTTTGCATCGAGGTCTTCAAATTTCTTGGCATATAGTTGTTCATAGTAGTTTCTGACAATCATTTGTATTTCTGTGGTATCAGTTGTTGTTTCTCGTCTTTCATTTCTGATATTATTAACTTGGGTCCTCGTCCTTTTTTTCTTGATGAGTCTGCTTAAAGGCTTGTCAATTTTATTTATCTTTCGAAGAACCAGTTTCTGGATTGGTTGATCCTTTGAATTGTTCTTTTCGTATCTATGTCATTCAGTTCTGCTCTAATCTTGAATATTTCCTTCCTTCTACTTGCTCTGGGCTTTATTTGTTGTTGTTTCTCCAGGTCTTGAAGTTGTAGTGTTCGGTCTTTTATTTGAAATGTTTCTATCTTTTTTAGGTAAGCCTGTATTGCTATGAATTCCCCTCTCAGGACTGTCTTTGCTGTGTCCCGTAGGGTTTGGACTGTTGTCTGGTCATTTTCATTTGTTTCCAGAAATTTTTTGATTTCTTCTCTTATCTCTTTATTGACCCATTCATTGTTCAATAGTCTACTGTTCAGTCTCCATGAATGTGCAAGTTTTTGAAGTTTCTCCTTGAGGTTGATTTCCAGTTTCAAGCTCTTGTGGTATGTGAAAAAGTTTCGTATTAATTCAGTTTTCCGGAATTTGCTGAAGTTTGCTTTGTGCCCTATCATGCGTTCTATCTTTCAAAAACTGCCATGAGCATTTGAAAAGAATGTGTATTTTTCTTCTTTGGGATGTAAGGTTCTACATATGTCAGTTAAGTCTATTTGATTCAGTGCGTCATTCAGCTGCACATATCTTTATTAATGTTTTGTTTGGAAGATCTGTCCTTTTTTGACAGTGGGATGTTGAAATCCCCTACTATCAGTGTGCATACCTACTTCTGGTATGCTTATTATGCAGATATTATTGCGTTTCAGGTTGTCGTGCATTTCCCTCAATGCCTCTTCATTCTTTTTTTTATTGTTTTCTTTTCTTTTAAATTTTAATTTATTTTTTCAAATACATTTGTCTCTGCCTCCCCCCCACCACTTTCCTTTGCTCCCTCCCTCCTTCCCTCCCTCAGCTCTTCCCCTTTGGTTTTGTCCATGAGTCCTTGCTATCTGTTCCTTGACTTTCCCCTTCCCTTCCCTTTCCCTGCCCCCCTCCTCCTTCCCTCTTGTCTCTGTTAATTTCTTTTCCTTTCAGTGTTGCTGGTCTTATTTTCCTTGCATCTTTGTATTGTTGGTTAGGTTCCATTCTTTTTGAGTCTTTTTTCCATTTCTAGTTCTTTCTTGGAGCTTCTTTCTACCTTATCCTTCATCTTACTGATTCGATCCTCGGTTTCATCCAGCCTGCTTTGGATTCCTTCTACTGTGTTCTTCAATTCAGAAATGGTATTCTTCATATCCTCTTGTGTCTTCTTGATAGTTTCTATGTCCTTTTCCAGGTTGATATAGTTTGCTGTAAGATCCTGATAGTTTCTCTGCAGTTTCTCATAGTTATCTTTGACGTGGCTGAGCTCATTGAGCTTCCTTAGAGCCATTGTTTTGAATTCAATATCTGATAGTTCCTTTGGCTCTATTTCATTTAGCTCTCTCTGTAGGGATTCTCCTTTTCCACTCATTTGGGGGGAACTTTTTCTTCCTAATTTTGTGAGAGTCCATTAAGTAATTAATTAATTTTTTAATTAATTTTTTGCTTCTGCTTCAATTGGGCTGTCTAGATTTCCTGACTTTGTGGATTAAACTTCTATGGTAGTAGATGGGTTGGTTTGTTTGTTTGTTTGTTTATTTATTTATTTATTTATTTCCTTTACTTTTCTTTCTGGACCTGCCTCTGATGATGTCAGTTGTTGACCCTAATGACCTTGGGTCATTTGTATGAGCCTTCCAGGAGTCTACTGTCTGTGTCTGACTCTTGCTTTGGGCAGCTCTGTGATACCTTCAGCCAGGGATCCACTATTTCTGTGGATGGCTCTGCACTCTCATGCCAGCTCCTTGAGCTTGCTCCCTGTCCGGGCAGGAACTCCTGCCTGCCTTGGCTCCTGCGTGTGCTTGCCCCAGCCCAGGGGGCTTATTCGCGACCTCGCGTACTTGTCTGGCCCCCTAGTCCAGTGGGCAACCCGGCACCGGTCAATTTAGAGTCTTCTATTGTCTGCCTTCCTCTCTTTTGGCTCTTTGGGTGCATTGCCTGCCCTCACCAAATGGAGACTATGGAAATGGCAAGAAGTCAGCTCCAGGACTCTCCGGTTAATCCTGTCTCCAGTCTCTCCTCCAGGGTCTCTGGGCAGCTCTGTGACCCCTTCGGCCAGGGATTCACTATTTCTGAGGACCACTCTGCCCTCAGGGGCCTGCGCGAGTTGGTTTACGCCTTCCCCCACCGATCTTCACACTCCCTCCCAGGCCCCATCAGCACCAACCTGCGGAAGTCCTTGCCAGCCCGCGCGGATCGACACACATGCTCGCCAAGTCTCGACAGCCACTCAGCGCTGGTGTGCGCACCTGCACTGGATGATTTTGGGTTGTCTATTGTGTGCTTTTCAGCTTTTGGCTTTTTAGGGTGTGGCCTATTCCCGCACAGGGGAGACTATGGAAAGGTGAAGGAGTCCGGACTCCCGGGTTACTCCTCCCGTTCTTTCCCCAACACCTCTGTCTCCAGTCTCTCCTCAGGGGTCACTGTGCAGTTCTGTGACCCCTTTGGCCAGGAATCCACTGTTTCTGCAGACCACGTTGTAATTGCGGGCCGTCTGGCTTGTCCACGCCCTGCTTCTGCCTCTTTGGGAGCGCTTCCTCCCAGCTCAAAATGGAGACTACTGAATGGGGAGGGAGTCGGAACTCCACGGTTCCTTCTCCCGTTCTTTCCCCAACGCCTCCATCTCTAGTCTCTCCTCAAGGCTCTCTATGCAGCTGTGTGACCCCTTTGGCCAGGGATCCTCTATTCCTTCCAGCTTGTCTGCACTTAGCCCCCCAGCCCACACACGCACAAGCTGTGTGCGGAGTGCACAAAAGGCAGGTTAATTGATTCCCTTATGCCTGAGCGAGATGGTAGCTGAAGAGTGGGAGGTGAGTTATGACCAGGGCTCCGCCAGACACCGTCTCAGTTCTCTTCACAGTTTTTCTCACCAATCTTTTCCCAGGCACCAGCTCACTCTGCTGGCACCTCTACCCAGAGATCAAGGAAGGAGGCTGCCACTGCACATTTTTGCATTGGCCCTTTAAGTGTCTCTTTGCATCCCCAGCTGCGTGTCTCTGGCAGAGAGTGCCCCTATAAGCTTTTCAGGGTTGCGTTTTGTCTGTGCATTTTCCTGGTTTCAGCTGCTGTAGTGTAGGGGTCCCCGTTTATGGTTAAGACCTTGTTCTTCTCAGGGGGATCCAACTGTCTGTTTCAATGTCCCACTGGTGCTGGTGTCCGTGGCCGCCTAGCACCCTCTCGAGCCTCCACCGCACTTCTCACCCGTTGGGATGTGTGAGAGTTGAATCCACTCTCCATCTGCGGCTCCAAGGCTCCTCTCCATCTATCGTTCCATTGTTTTCCAGATAATTCCTCCGTTATTTAATTGCAATTCCAGTTTGGTCTTGGAAGGAGTTCAGCGTGACTCCCTTTCACTCCTCCACCATCTTAACTCCCACCTCCAGAACACTTTGTCTTGGAGTTGTTCTCACACTGCAATATTTTAGAAGAACTGTGTTTATGGTCCTTAGTTGGTATACTTCTTTCACACTCTTTCACTTAATGCTCCCTTAATGTTCCCTTGTGGCTCCTTATAACAACTCCAGAGACAAGCGATATCATCCGCCAAAGGGAACCTCACCTTGCATTTTAATTGAGAGCCTTGCTTGGTAGAGCAGTCTTGGTTGTAGGCCTTTTGTTTTCATTACTTGGAATAGTTCTTGCCATTCCCTTCTGGCTTGCAGTGTTTCTGTTGAGAAGTCAGCTGCTAGCTGTATCAGGGCTGCCTTGTATGTTACTCCCTGTTTCTCCCTTGTTTCCTTTAGAATTCTCAGTTTTTCTTTGATATTTGCCATTTTAATAAGGATGTGTCTTGGAGTGGGCTGCATTGGGTTCTTCTTGAATGGGACCCTCTGTGCTTCCTGGACTTATGTGACTTTTTATCTCCTCAAATTAGGAAAGTTTTCCAACATTACCTTTTCAGAGTATCTATCCCCTCCTCCTCTTCTTCACCTTCTGGTCTCCCTACTATACAGATATTATTATGTTTCAGGTTGTCCTGCATTTCCCTCAATGCCTCTTCATTCTTTTTGAGTCTTTTCATTTTCTTGCTCTTTCTGGGAGCTTTTTTCTACCTTATCCTCCAGCTTTCTGATTCAATCCTCTACTTCATCTAGCCTGTTTTTGATCCCTTCTACTGTGTTCTTCAAGTTATAAATTGTATTCTTCATTTCCTTTTGCCTCTTATTGATAGAGTCCTTTTTCATACTGATATAGTTTGGAGAAAGTTCCTCATAGTTTCCCTATAGTGTTTTGTAATTCTCTCTGTGCTTACTGGGCTCATTGAGCTTCCTTAGACCCATTGTTCTGAACTCAGTACCTGATAGTTTATTTGTCTCTATTTCATTTAGTTCTCTTTGTGAGGAGTCCTCCTTTCCCTTTGATTGTGCGGTGGGGGTGTATCTTTGTCTTCCTATTATTTGTGTGACTCTTCTTTTTTGCTCCTGCTTCTTAAGTTGATCTGTCTTGATTTCCTGACTTTGTGGTATGAACCTCTATGGTAGGGGACTGCTCTCTTTTCTTTCTGGATCTGCCTTTTATGATGTCAGCTGTTGACACTGTCTGACCTTAGGCAGTCTGTTCAAGACTTCCAGGAATCTACTGTCTGTGGCTGTCTCCTTCAGCTGTTAATCTAGTCACTCTGCACTCAGCATTCCCGGTTAGGCACCACAGGGCAGGGCAGTGTCCCTCCTGAGGACTGGTTTATTGGGTCCTCTCATGCTGCTATCACTCAGGGGAGTGGTCTGCCTCAGCTAGATAGCTGCTGGCATATGGAGGAGGAGTCAGCACCGGGTTCCCACTGGCTACTCTTTCCATTCTCTCCTCAAAGCCTCTGTCTCCAGTCTTTCCTCAAGTGTCTCTAGACCACTCTGTGTCCCCCATTAGCCAGAGACTTACTCTTTGTGGCTCCAACTCTGTATTCAGCAGTTAGGCTTTAGTATCACCAGGCCAGGGCGCAATCCCTCTTGAGGTCAGGGCTATTGTGTCCTCTCATGTGTTGCAACTCATGGGAGTAGTCTGCCTGAGCAAGATGGCTGCTGCCATATGGGGAATGAGTCAGCACTGGGATTCTACCAACTATTCCCTCAGTTCTCTCCCCAAAGCCTCCTTCCCCAGTCTCTCCTCAGGTATCTCTAGCTCACTCTACTCCTGCCTTTGCCGTAGACTAGGGTAAGTGGCAGTTACGTTCTGCTAATTCTGATTCTTCTGTCTGTCCAAGGTTATAAGGTTCCTTTCTCCCTACTGTTTGGATATTTGTTCCAGGTGATTTCTCCACAATTAAGTTGTAATTCCAGATTGGCCCTGGTAGGAGGTCAGTGTGACTTCCATTCGGTCCTCTGCCATCTTGATTTCTCATTGTAGTTGTCTGATTTCTGTTTTTTTAAATCTACAAATAACAAAATCTTTGTATATGATGTTTCCTCTTATTTTTCCTCCAATTTCCAGAGAAATGGTTTTTAACAACAAAAGATTACCAAATCATTAACTATTGGTTAATTACAGCCATAAAGTACAAATTGTGCAATTTCTATTTTACTTTTTGTGTATGAGGTCTGTCCAGCAGGCATCCAGCCATATAATATCAAAAATAGAGACATTTATTGAAGAAGATAGAAGATATAAGAAACATTATACAATGGATGATGACATCTCAGTCTCCTTCAATGTAGGTATCTTGGGATCTCACACAGTTCCAATCACTGTCAGCTGCCTTATCATATTTTCCTGAATCTCTTCAACTGTCTGAAATCTTTTCCCTTTCAAATGTGATTTTAGTTTTGGGAAATGCCAGAAGTCTCAGGACACCAAATCTGGGCTGTAGTGAGGCTGAGTCACCTGGATGATTTGATATTTCACCAAAAACTCTGCACAAAAGCGAGATACATGAGCAGGCTCATTGTCATGATGAAGCTTCCAATCACTAGTTGACCATAGCTGCAGCCTTCTGAATCATCCTAGTATTTTTTGTGGAGGAATGTTGAAACATAATGCAAAATTTGTTGCAGATCCGTTGTTCTACTTGCTCATTTTGAATGTGATGGCCACACAGTACATACACTCACTCAACAGTATCTACTACCCGCCACTGACTAGTACAGTGAAGGCATGATTGTTGATGCTTGTGCATTTCAGTGCAATCTCCTTGGCTGCCAGGTTACATTGATGTTGCACAAACTGTTCTCATTATATTAACAATGGCTATACTTTTTCCAAACAAATCTTGTAATATAAGAGAATTTTGCAATGAGAAGTAATCTGAGGCTTATAGGAAATACAGGAAGTACAATTTAGTGTGTGAAATTAAAAGTGAGCAAATAACCATATTTTGCTGACTTTACAATTATATCCCTTATTGAAAAACATATTGTCCCTGAGTCAATTTCCTAGTTATCTGAAAGATGCCTTATATTCTATAGTATATTCTCACCATGATTAAAAGATCTGTTACAGCATGACAATAAACCTTGTTATGTAATTAGGCATGACATGCTAATATATGGCTAAGCAAACTACAAGGCTCTCATAAACACCTGTTTTTCTGTTTTAACTTCTTTGTGCTATTATCTTAACCACAATAGTAAATACAATTACAGCAATTTAAAGAGAATATCTGATAGTTAAACAAAGGATCAAACTGCCTTTTATCAACTGTTACGTGTAACTGGTCATACAAATCTCTGAAGGGCTGCATTTTCTAAAAATTTTTTGAAAGCTTCATTTAGCTTTTTGCTTTTCCATTATTCTTAGAAAATAAAATATTACTTTTGTGTGTTTTGGGTGTACTACTCAACATAAGATGGATATATGAGGAATTTCTCTAAACAGCTTGAATCTAAAACAAAAAAGTCATATTCCAAGGGAAAGAAAGAAGTTGTTAATGAGTAGAAATACGTAAGTATGAATGTAGTATGGTGCAAGAAAAAGAAGACAATTGTTTTCCAGCTTTGGTGCAACAAGAGTATGGCAGTAAGTTAAATATTCTGCTCAAGGAAGAGCTGAATCATAGTTTTATTTTATAGCATATATCATGCCAACTTCCAATGATTAATTAAATTCAATTTAATAAGTATTTACATCCATAATATTGTCCTAATAATTGGAATGATATGAAAATGACTAAAACTTGTTCCTCACTCTAAAATAGGTCATAATCTAATGAGGGATAACAGGTAAGTCAATACCAAACTGTAATACAAAGTATTAATAGAAGTAAAACTCACCATAGTAGAACAATAAAAGAGCAACCACTTTGGTTGGAACATCAGGGAATCCTACATGGAAGAGTTGGCATTTGAGCTACATCTTGATATGCAAAGGGAGTGCTGAAAATTGGATTAAAAAGAAGGATGGTTTATTTTGGTTTTGAACTGGTATAAATTGTAGGAGATATGGGAAATGAGTTTCATAAAGTATTTTGTGGCAGATTATGAAGGGTCTTGATTTGGAAACTGAATAGATTGGACTAGAGCATTGTGTCAATGAAGAAACTTTATGAGGAGGGATGTAATCAATGCTCATATTTTTGGAACCCAACTTTAGTAGAAAAATGGACGCTGAACTGGAGAAGGCAGAAGATGGAGAAAGGGACTGTAGGAGGCTATTGGAATAATCCAAGTGAAAATATTGAGGAATGAAAAAGAAAAGAGATAGTCACAGAAACATCCAGGAGATACAACTGACACACTCAGGTGAGACTCGAGGAAAGGGAATTCTAAAAAGATGAGTTCAAAGGTAATTTGAGATAACAATTGAAATATTGCCCCTGAAATAGAATATAGAGAAGAGCAGATCTGAGAATAAAGAACTGAGTTTTTGTGAATTCATGTTGCAGCCACCCTCCAAATCTTGTTTGGAAGTACATTAAGAATCAGGGGTAAATAAATAAAAGGCATTCTTGATGCTCCAGGTGACCTCTCCTAAGTTTCCTTTGTTCTTCTTTTCAAATTTATGGATGACAGGAAAGAAAGCTGGTTTTCAAATTTACTGTTGCATGGAACAATTTCTTCCCTTCCCAAACACAAATCAACAGTATCCTAACTATAAAACACTTTAGTACATGTTTTTTTCTCATGCCCAACATATTCCTGTTTCTAGGCATTGGCACTTACACTTACCTGCCTAAGACAACCAGGTAATGGCATGGTGCTCCCCCTCACTCCATCTAAATGCCTTCTGGTCAGAGAGCTTGTATAAATAGCTGAATTAGCAGCGTTCCCCACCCCAAACTTTATTCATCCTTTTAATCATATTCACAGCACTTCCTACCACCTCTCACCCCTAACCTTGACACTATATACTACTCAGCACATATTAATTTGATATTTCTTCATTGTCTGTGTTCCCACAGTAGAAAGGAAACTTCCATGAGAGCAAGACCTTTATGTTGCCCACAACTAACTGCATCCTCAGTTTCTAGAACAGCATCCACTGTCCTGGGTCTTAAGAAAAACTGATTAAATGACTGTTGCTTTCATTTTGGCCTACACGCTATCAGACAACATGCTAGTTTCAGATTTCTCAAGATGATTACGTTCTACATGTGCAATTCTCCACCAACTGCATGTATTGTAAGGAAAATATGTCCTTTCTTAGTTACTAAGTCTAAATAAAATTATTTTACATGCTTAATACTACTATTTCATTCATGGAGACAGCTAATTAGAAAGTTGCTTGCCATTACAGGGATGGTTTTTAGACCTAAGTGTGCCTCAGAATTGCTTGTTGAAGCAGATTGTTGGCCTCAGCTCTAGAGATTCTTATTCAGTGGATCTGGAGTAGGTC
Source organism: Pteronotus mesoamericanus (assembly GCF_021234165.1). NCBI lineage: Eukaryota > Metazoa > Chordata > Mammalia > Chiroptera > Mormoopidae > Pteronotus > Pteronotus mesoamericanus. Next base: position 4,441,001 of record NW_026555109.1, read on the forward strand.
CAACAAGCTCCCAAAGGATATTGCAGGCAAGGAACCATATTTTGAGAACCACGGTATTACCAATAATAACATAACTGCAGCAGAAGCATGAGAGAGGTCTGCACAGTCAGGGACTTGAGATGTTTCAGTGCTTTGGAAATGGAAGAGTAGGTCCCCAGGAGGAACAGATGACTGCTCCTTTGTTTGCAAAGCTTACAGCTTTCTAATCTACTTTAAAAACACATAGAAACCCTTTCTGTATTCCTTATTGGGTTAAAATGTTGCATTCCATTTAATTAAGTTACATTACATTGCTTAAAAAAACTAAATTCATATTTTTTAAAAAGCACTAAAGAGAAAATAAAAGTTATTGTTAGAAGCAGAATGCACCATATGACTTCTAATAACTATCAAGACAACATGAGGACAACATCAAAGACTGCGGGAAGGTGTCTTGATGAAACTGTACACTATAAGGCCCTGGGGATTTCTTCTTCGATGTGACCTCTTGGGCCTTTATTGATTTCTGATCTAGGACCATACATTTTAATGATTACAGAGAAATAGAATGATCATATTATGTATCATAAAAACCAGGGCACTTTTCAAAGGGAATGGGGTGCTATTAATTTCACTGAATTAATAATAGCTATCAATGGGACTTTTGCAGGGGACAAAATAATCCTAGATAACTGAGGTAATCATATTAAATGAAATTTAGATAATGAAAATTTGTTTATTGTTTGGTTTTTGTTTTATCATTTTGGCGGATTTCTGAAATTCTTTTACAGTTGCTAGGCAAGAGCTTCAGAAAGTCTTTCCCTTCATACTCACAGAGTGCAAATCTTCAGATATACACACAAGTTAGAGGTTCCATTTGGTGTATGCATATGATCATGGTGCAACAGAAAGAAGTTTGAAGTTGGGTAAAATGTATCCCAGGTCTGCTGGGTGACCTTGGACCTCTCTGCACCATTGTTTCCTAAAGGGTAAGTGATGAACAGCAATACCTACCTCACAGAATTAAGTGCACAGACAGCAAGAACCACCTAGAGAGGGCCCACTCGCTATAAAGTCCATACTTAGTAAACATTCATGCTTTTTCCTTTTCCAAAATGTACATAAGGCAAAATTTTAACCTTGCTATTTGAAGAGATTCACATAATTTATAACTTTAGTAAATGATTTCTACTGTACTTCTCAGACTCTGGGTGGGAAATCAAGAGGTAGGGGAGGGGAGAAGTAGATTGGACATAATTTAGAAAGCAACCAATGAGAAAAATTCAACTTTGTTACTAAGAAGTCACAGTATTTAATTAGAAATTGGCATTTCATTAAAGAAATACCTGAGTTTTTAAATGTTCACCAAGGGTGACATGGATTTACAAGTTATAAGAAATAGTAACAGAAAATAAAACATTTCTCTGTAAGTTTCAAAGAAAATAAAGGAAACCTAGCAATGTGTAGAGTCATCTGGAGGTTAGGGAGCTACAGTGTGGTAAACAGGTCACACACAGTGTCACCTAACATAAACTCTTTCTGCTTTTTTATGGCTTCTTTTCTTTTTTCACTTTTACATAAACACACAGATTCTCTAAAAGAGCCAAACTAATTTTCAGAGTAGGTCTTCTTGTTGGAAGCACCCGCCTACTGAGGAAGGAAGGATTGAGAGGATAGCAGAATTTGTCAAAGAGTAAGTTGGTAAATGGGACAAGATGTATTCTCATTCCAGGATCTTTGTCTCAAGTTCCATATTTCTGGGATTCCATCAGCATCCTAAGCTACATAGCTAACCATTCTTCATATATTATCCTCAGTCACCTAGAATTTTAAAATGTCAGAGCTGAAAGAATCTGAGGGGCAAGCTACCCCAAGACCCTAATTTTATAAAGTGGCCCAGAGATGTGCAATAATTTATCTAAGGTCATAAATGTGGTAAGTGAAATGGCAGGCCTGCAAGTCCATTATCTTTAGGCCCCTGGCAGTATGTTCCTTTCAGTAGATCCCCCTCCCTCTCCTCCACTATAGCCATTAAAGTTTGACTCAAGGAGTTTTTTTCTGAGTCTCTGAAACAGTTACTTAGTTTCTTAAAAGTCCCTCTTAAACGGCCCAGACATCCAACAATAGGGTATTTTCTAAATAAATTATATAAATCCTATATTTTAAACCACAAAATAATTACACTCTAGAACATTTCACAGCATGTGAAGATGTTTATGTTTTTTTTAAAGGAGGTTACAATATGATGTATTTGTAAATTTAAAAGGGAGTGTATGGAAGGTTATAAACCAAGATACTCTATTACCAACCATTAACTATAGGTGTTGATATTGTAGGAAAATTTAGTGTCTTATTTGTTTTGTAGTTTTCTATGATTTCCACATTTTCTTCAAGAATATGTATTATGTTTGTAAGTATAGAGGAACATTAACCAGCTATATTGCAAGTAAATACTGTAAATAAATATTCTTGGCTTTCTCCCTTTATTCCTGACTCTACTCTTCCCCATATTTTCATACCTAAGTCCTCTTCTAAATGCTCTCAATATTTCTGAACACAAATGTCCATGCCCATCTTCAGCTCACTCACAAATAGCACTTCTGATCTCAGAGGAACACAGAGCTCTGTCATGCACTCTGATAATTTGGCTATGCTACAGTAATCCAGTGGAAATGTCCTTGAATCAGCTGTAACAATGAGTGAGAAGCTATGGCTGGAGGTGAAGGCTAAAAAGTCATCTACACAAAGAGAATAGCAAAAACCAAAAGAGCAAAAGCCAAAACATTCCTAGAGCACTGAGGGACCAGAACAGATGTTTAAGGCAGTGGGTTAGGGAAAGTGCTACCATTTGTAGTTGGGAAGAAGGACAGAAAGAGGAAACAAAAAAAAATTTGCAAAAAGCGATGTCATGGAAACTAAGAGGAAGCATCAAGAATGCTTCAGGGCAATTAAAGAGTAAGTTGAAAACATTTAAAAAGAATGATGGCCGAAACATTATTTTAATCATTTAAGGACATAGAAAAACAATTTTTTGAAAGAACACACTGAAAAATTTCCATATGTCATTTTTATGACTAGAAAGTAGAAAAATTATTCTGAGCATAGAACCTGGGGTATAAAATCAGGAAAGAAATTTATCTGTGATGGATGGTCATTCAGAAAGCCTTATGACAGAAAAACCAGCATCAGGTTCAAAGAGATATTTGGAAAACATATGCTGGATCATAGAGATTCTAATGACACACACTTCATAAGAACAGTCAAAGGGGTTATAGAAAATTGCACTCCTCTCCTCTCCCTAAGCTTCTATTGGAGGACTCCCAATTGCTGACATTACTACTACCATGAGGGTATTAACCTGTCATTGTTTATTGTGAACCATAACCTCCTACCAGTCTTCATACTACATAAGGATACAGCAAATTATTTTCCTTTTTCTATCTGTGTCTTTTCATTTTCCCACCTATTCTATCTTACCTTGAAGATGAAAGTGTGGTTAATTATGGAAGATAATTAAAGCACTATTTTAAAAATTTATAAATCATGTTTATTCAATTACACTTGTCTCAAATTTTCCCCCTTTACTCCCCTCAACTCATCCCATCCCCACTCCCCATCCCCCACTCCCACAGTCAATTTCCACTTTGTTGTCCATGTCCATGGGTCATTCATACATGTTCTTTGTTCAGTCCTTTCCCCTTCTTTCCACCATTGTCCTCTTTCCCATCCCCTCTGGTCACTTTCAGTCTGCTCCATGTTCCTGTGCCAGTGGTTTATTTTGTTCGTTAGTTTATTTAGTTGAATAGAGTCCACTTATAAGTGAGATCATATGGTAATTGTCTCTCATCAACTGGCCCACTTCACTTAGCCCAATATTCTCCAGTTCCATCCATGTTGTCACAAAAGATAAGAGTTCCATCTCTTTCTTTCTTAAATGCAGATTGATTTTATTGTTTTAAATGTCAAGGTTAATTATGAAATATTTAAAAAATTTTAAAACCATTATGAAGTCTTAGCAATTAAACCAACATGACACCAGCACAGAAATAATTAAGTACATGAATGAAATGTAATGAACATTCTAGAGACAAAAGTATATATCTGATTAATATATGTATGATTAAGTTGATATTTCAAATCAATGGGGAAAATAAGGCTTATTCAACAAATAAGGTGCATGGACCACTATTACTTGAAATAAAACAAATATAGAGTCCTATTTCCCACATTATACAAGAAATATTCAGGTGAGTTAAAAATCAATATGTAGAATCTAAGGAGTTATAGAAGAAAATAGAACTAATATTTTCCATGACCTGAAGTAAAATATTCAAACCCAGAAGCTATAAAGTAAATATTGACAATAACTATATTATACATTTCATTATATATAGTAATATACATATGAAAAAATTAAAGGACAAGGAATGGAATAGAAAAGTACTTGCAACACATCTAAAACATGGTTAATAGGGGTTTTGTTTTGTTTTGTTTTGTTTTGTTTTTTAGGGAAAAAACATTCTACAAACCTATAATCAATAAATAGATAAGAAATACCAAAAGTCATTTAGAGCTTTTTTAAAAAAATAATAGAAATAGGCAAGAAATATACAAAAACAGGTTTAGTTTCAACAAATAGTAAAGGAACAATTAAAATAACATCATTGTCACAATCAGATTAATGAGTATTAAAAATATTGGTAATATCAAGTATTGGCAACTCTGAAAGGAACTGGGTGTTCATAGAAACTTTTTCTTCATCTTAAAGCAGTCCCTTTAGCATATTTTGCAGTGCTGGTTTGGTGGAGGTGTATTCTTTTAGCCTTCTTTTGTCTGGCAAAAGCCTTATTTCGCCTTCCATTTTAATTGAGAGCCTTACTGGGTAGAGCAATCTTGGTTGCAGGGCTTTGCTTTTCATGACTTGGAATATTTCTTGCCATTCACTTTCGACTTCCAGTGTTTCTGTTGAGAAGTCAGCTGCAAGCCGTATTGGGGATCCCTTATATGTTACTACCTCTTTCTCTCTTGTTTGCTTTAGGATTGTTTGTTTGTCTCTGATATTTGCCATTTCAATGATAATGTGTCTTGGAGTGGGCCTTATTGGGTTCCTCTTGAATGGGACCCTCTGTGCTTCCTGGACTTGTGTGACTTTTTCTCTCCTCCAATGAGGGAAGTTTTCCACCATTACTTTTTCAAATAGGTTCTCTATCCCTTCCTCATCCTCTTCTCCTTCTGGTATCCCTATTATACAGATATTATTACATTTCAGGTTGTCCTGCATTTCTCTAAATGCCTCTTCATTTTTTTTTTTTTTTTGAGTCTTTTTTCATTTTCTTGCTCTTTCTGGGAGCTTTTTTCCACCTTGTCCTCCGGCTTGTTGATTCAGTCCTCAGCTTCATCTAGCCTGCTTTTGATTCCTCCTACTGTGTTCTTCAATTTAGAAATTGTTTTCTTCATTTCCTCTTGTCTCTTATTGATAGTTTGTATGTCCTTTCTCATGCTCACATAGTTTGCAGTAAGTTTCTTGTAGTTTCCTTGTAGTTTTTGTTAATTCTCTCTGAGCTCACTGAGCTCATTGAGCTTCCTTAGAACTGTTGTATGGAATTCAATATCTTATAGTTTACTTGTATTTATTTCATTTAGTCCTCTTTCTGGGGATTCCTCCTTTCCTTTCCCTTTGAGTAGAGGGTATTTCTTTGTCTTCCCATTATTTGTGAGACTCTTTTCTTTTGCTTCTGCTTCTTTAGTTGATCTGTCTTGATTTCCTGACTTTGTGGTATGAACTTCTATGGTTAGAGACTGCTATTTTTACTTTCAGGATCTGCCTCTGATGATATCGTATGTTGTCTCTGTCTGACTTTAGGCAGTCTGTTGGAGACTTCCAGGAATCTACTGTTTGTGGCTGTCTCCTTCAGCTGTTAATCTAGTCACTCTGCACTCAGTAGGCCACCTTAGACAGCTCAGGGTGGGGCGGAGTCCCTCCTGGGGGCAGGGTTATTGCATCCTTTCATGCTGCAGCCGTATGGGGGAGGAGTCCGCACTGGGATCCTACTGGCTACTCTCTCCATTCTCCCCCTTAAGCCTCCACTCCCAGTATCTTCTCAAGTGTTGACAGACCTCTCTGAGCCCCCTTTAGCCAGGGATCTACTGTCTATGACTGACACTCTGCACTCAGCAGGCAGCTTAGACAGCACAGGGTGGGGTGGATTCCCACCTGTAGTGGGGCTATTGGGTCCTTTGACGCTGGTGCCGCTTAGGGGGAGTGGCCTCTGACTGAGCAAGATGCCTGCTGCTGCATGGGGAATGAGTCAGCACCAGGATCCCACCAGCTACTCTCAGTTCTCTCCCCTAAGCCTCCTTCCCCATTCTCTCCTCAGGTGTCTCTAGCCCACTCTGCCCCCACCTTTGCCAGAGACCAGGGTAAGTGGCTGCAAATAAAAATTTTGCATTGGTGCTTTAAATGGTTCTTTGTGTCTCCAGCTGCCCGTCTCTGGCAGAGAGCAACCCTGCCGCTTTTCGCAGCTGGCTGTTTTCTGTGTACTTTTTGGGCTCTAGTGCTGTGGGCTTGAGATCCCCAATTTTGGTTTAGACCCTGCTATTCTCAGGGGGATCCAACTGGCCGTTTCAATATCCTTCTGGTGCTGCCGCCTGTGGGCACCCCACCCACCTTCTCAGGACTGTACTGCACTCCTTACCAGTTAGATTGCACTAAAGCTGATTCTTCTGTCTCTGAGGTTACAAGGCTCCTCTCTCGCTATTGTTCAGTTGTTTGTTGCAGGTGATTTCTCCACAATTTAGTTGTAATTCCAGGTTGGTCCAAGGAGGAGGACAGTGTGACTTCCACTCACTCCTTCGTCATCTTGATTCTCCAAAGCATTTTTTCTTGTAAGACTGAGTAGCTCTTTTGAAAAAGTGGAATTTAAAACAATTCAGTAATTTATTGCTGCAAAAAATTTTTTCTCTCGTACTCATACCATAACTTGTTCCATGTAGAAAGCATGTGCCCTTACATTACTCATGCAAAGTATTCATTTGCTAATATTATTATTAATCTCTAAATTTCCACAGAAAACACTTGAAGCATTAAAGGCAGCCTTTTTATCACAGCCATCACAATAATCCTGCCAACATTTGATGAGCACTCCCTACGTGCTAGGTATTATTTTAAACATACATACATTGACTCATTTAATTTTCACACAACCTGTGAGGTAGGTGCTACAATTGACTTTATTTGTAAAAACTGTGAAGAAAAAGTTTAAACAACTTGCTCAGTGTCACAGAGCCAGTAACATAAGAACAAGAGATTTTTTTTTTTCCACAGTCAGGTTTCAAAGCTGTTGCTCTTAACCATTATCCTAGAAGTGCCTCTCAACAAAAGTAGCCCTTGTCCGTTGTTTATAAATAAGTAGACTGACAGAATAAAGTCATTTTTATTCATGAATTAAAGTCACAAATAGCTTTCCTAAGATATCAGACTAGAAGTTAAACTTTTTATTAACTATTGTTTCTTTAACTTCCAGTTTTCCTACTCACAGCCTATGCAATAGATTTGTGATGCTGTCTAGCAAAAAAGACTAAATCTCTCTGTAAAGACTTTTTTTTTTATCAGCTGCCTGTGATGTATCTGTCAGGCACTGTACCTGGTTCTAGGGACAGTATAAACTAAATCAGCATCAACCCCACCCTCAAAGAGTTTATGTCTACTATCATAGTGCTTCCCTAATATTTTTACATCTGGGCACCCAGAAAAATGATATTATTTGTACTGGAGTAAAGGGATGAGACTGTGAGGAGCAGAAGTTGACACATCTCTGCTACCCAAGCTCTACAAATGCCCCTGAGGCTGAGGGATCAAATGATCCACACTCCTGCAATCCCTTCCAAGCACATAGATATATCCTACACCCATAAGGACAACTTTGGAAGAGATAATGCAGACAACTAGATATACTATAACATTGTAGGGGCCTAACTCCTACACTAGGGACATCACAAGGGATTATGAAACCATTCAGAAGGGAAGCCTATTTCATCTTATGAGAGGTCAGGAAATGACTGCTAAGGTTTGACAAGTGACCAAAGAGGAAGGGGAAGACAACTCCAAGAAAACAAGAGAGAAAGGGACTTGAGGAAATTTGATATGTGAGCTGGTGTGCTTAATGGTGCGCAGGGTAGAGGGGATGAGCTGACACTGGAATCAAGTGCCTATTTCTGTAGAAATATGATGTAAAGAATATTCACATTTTTTGACAATGGACCACAATTTAAACTTAGTCACATCAATAATGTTATAAGCAAGGAGCTGGTTTTTTGTTGCAAAAGATTGGCTTCCTTTTATTAATGTGGACACAGGAGCAATTTACATAGAAAACACAACTTAGTGCTAAAATATACCTGAAGGAGCAACCTTTTCCTTTGCCAGCTTTCTTCTTGTTTAAAAAATGGTAAACTCTAGCTGGGACTAATGAATTTTTAAAGTGCTTCTAATGCCTATGTGTAAAGTGAAAATAAACATTAAACTCAACAAGAAAGCCTAAGTCACCATCCTGTTACAGAATAAGTGGACAATAGAGCTCAGCCTTTCAACTCATTTTCTGGTGCTTTTGTTGTTGTCCCAGATGTCCCTCTCTGTTATCTTTCCTTTCTCTAGAGGTTTAACTGTATTTTATCCCCACTAACAAAAGAGCTGCCAAGTTGGATCAAGTGTAGTTTGAGTCTTAGATTTCATCAGGGAATTTGTAGCCATTGCTTCTATACTGACCAACATTATCCAAGCATATATATATACATGCACACAGTATATATATATATATATATATATATATATATATATATATATATATATACTGTGTGTCTGTGTTTATGCTTGCTCATCCAGTTGTAAGAGAAAGCATCTGTTTTCAGCAAGAGAAAGGGAATTAATAGGCTAGATTTTTCCAGACATTTTCTATCACTCTGGTTATGTTTGGGAAGAGAAAAGTGATGGGTCACTTTAAAATTTTATGTTGATATGATTCAACACAGGAATAGAAAATAGTTGTTTCATCAGATCAGATATGAACATGTCAGGTTTACCATTCTGCAGACCAAGGTCTGGCATAAGAGGAAGTTTGACCTGGAGCCTTATTTTGGAACCAGTGACTCTTTAACCAAAGAGATCCCTAATCTCCATCAGGATGTCTGTGTCTTTTCTCTCCCTGACAATGTATCTATCTAGAACAGTGATTTTCAACCATTTTCATCTTGCGGCATGTAAAAACTAATTACTAAAATTCTGTGGCACACCAAAATATATATATTTTTTTGCCTATCTGACAATAAAAACAGGTATAATTTTGATTTACTCACAGCAGATGGCTATTGTTATGTTGGCTGTTGTCAATTTTTTATATTTGACAATCTAAGGGAAAAGAGGTCAGTGTCCCTGACTAAATTTTGCATGTTTAAAAATTTTTTGCAGCACACAGGTTGAAATTGCTGATGTCTAGTCATGGCTCCTCCCAGCATTGATTAACCTGAATAACTCCTGAACCTGGGTTATCTCATTCCTCAGTAATGATGATGGTTGATTTGCCTTTGGAGAAGCAAGCCTTTAACAAAGGCATCAATTCTTTTCCAAAAAAGAGAGTGTGTTAGAATGTCACACAACAAATGATGTTTTGGCATTTTGGACATTTGATTTAATCTAGCCCTAGGATTTATTCTAAGGAAACAATCCAAAATTAAAACAATTTGTGCAAGTTTTGCTTTACTTTCTATTTTCCATAGAGAGAACATTTTAATTCTTATACCATTTAGTGATGCTGTTACAAAAATCCTCACATGGATACATAATCAAGTGCAAATAAACCCAAAATATGTTAATTTTTGCTTTTGAATTATAGCATTCTTTATGCAAATAGTAGCTTTTTAAACTTGCACAGAGTTTCCTTTATTCAATGCCAACACCATACAAAATAATGTGGCTGGCCTCAGCTTCAAGATGTTATTGCTTTTAATTTTTTTACTTATACTTAGGAACAATATAAGTCTACTAATCTTTCCAAAATGCTATGTGTGATTTCTGATTGGATTTTGAAGACCAATGGACATCAGAACCTGACCACTTTAGCTGACTTGGTTAAAAACAATATTTACAAAGATGAAACCTAAGAGATCCAAAGCCAGCTAGAAAGGACATCAGGTGACACACCTTTTGACAGCCTCTCATCACTAATTAAACTTGGAAAAGCCTGGTGATACAAATTAATCTTATAAAACCAGCTTGTAAAATACATTATTCAGTTGTAATATTTAAAATAGATGTTAATCTTTTCTGAAAGATTATTCCTATTATAATTTTTAATCAATTTGGAGAAATGTATCAACTTTTTTTTAATAAAACCAGAGCCACCATTTTTATAACCCAGAAGAGACATAAGAAAGTTTTAAACTAATGATAGTGTGTTCCTGAACTTGCACTTACATTTTTTGCATCATCTTTGTAATAATTACAACAGTCCCTCTTATTTATCTATAAAGTATAAACCAGCTAAAATGTGCATCTCCAATTACCCATTTATCCTCAATTAATTGAAGCCCAATGAGTAAGTAATAGGAACAAATTGAGTCCTTAGTACTGTGAGTGAATCTAAAGACAAATGGGACATATACTCTGTCAACAAGGAATTTAAAGCTTACTAGGAAAAATGTTACCAACGGGGAAAGCTGAGGAAATCATATACAGGAGTTCTCTGTGTCATCTCTGCAACTATTCTGTAAATTTAAACTTTTACAAAATAAAAGTGTATTAAAAAGTCTTATTGGGGAAATAAAATATATCTGTATACAATTATTAAGTGATAAGACATAAAGTCAGCTGAGGAAGTTTAACAGAAGGTGGTTCTATTCAATTGTTAAATCAGTTATATTAACAATAAGTGCTAGAGAAGCTCAGATCAGGTCAGCCAGTTAACTAAATGGTATACTTTTATTTTGAAACTTATTTTGGATAAGTTCAGGTCTACGAAAAAGTTTCAAAACATCATAATGTAGAAATTATCTAATGAAACTATGAATGAAAACTGATTTTACAGATACCACTTTACCATAAAATATTTATTAAAATTCCCCATCTTTTCTAAAAGCTGGTTCCTTTTCATTCTACCTAGCTATAGAATGAACCAGCCAAATGTAGCCAAACTGAATTTTGCTAATATGTAGGCCTTTCAACACCTGAAATAAGCCCAATAAACACCCAAAAGCCTTGTAAAATACCAAGGTCTGAAATGTGTCACAAAATCTCACCTCTGAGAGGTAGAAAAATACTAATAGGTCAAAAATAAATCAATGCCCTAGCTGGTGTGGCTCAGTAGATTGAGTCAGCCTGTGAAGCAAGGGGTCACTGGTTCAATTCCCAGTCTAGGGCACATACTGGGTTGTGGGCCAGGTCCCTGGCTGGGGAGCATATGAGAGGCAACTACACATTGATGTTTCTCTCCCTCTCTTTCTCCTATCCTTCCCCTCTCTCTAAAAATAAATAAATGAAATCTTTTGGAAAAAAAAAGAAATCAATTTCCTAGAAAACTGATGATATGATACTTAAACAAAAAGTTTTTAACTCTAATTTCTGTGTATTTTTTTTTAAGTTAGTGCAACTCTTAGAATTTGTTTTAGAGGGGAAGGGGAGGGGAAGAGAAGAAGTAGGCTTCCAAAATAATGATGATTTCAGGTTTAACTCCCTCTGAATCACAAGATGGTCCAAACTGGATGCACAGTGAACAGTGATGTGTTCAGGTAAATCTGAGTCCTTACAAACAAGTTTCACTTTATGGAAAATGTGTCCAATAATAAAAGAGCCATGGGTGAATTTATAATATAATATAGATAGGAAAATAAGATAAAACCAAAGAGGGAAAACTGCAAAACTATGAGCATGTTTCTGAACTTATAGTGAGAAAACAATAAGGCATTTACCAAGACTGAATGAGGATAGATGAGAACCATCACTGTTCTGACACTGTCCAGCAGATAGTGACTGTGAATGACTCAATGATTCTATTTCATAATATTCCAAATAGTACTAATCAAAACCTTTCTATAAATCACATTATGCTGTGGTTATATGCTGAAGAGTTCATCTCTGTGAGAGCATACTCTGATTAGAGAAGAACTGTGAAAATGCCTTGATTTTGTGATTCTTTTCATAATAATGACTGGCAGTTATTGATCTTTCATTCTATATTGTTATGTCCCAAGGATATGGTCCTTGTGGTGATGTGAGTTAATAAGGTAATAAGAAAGTTATAATGAGGTCCAACTGTATTTCTAAGACATTTATCTGTTAGAATAAACTAGAGCAGAAGAGGAAGAAAAAAATCAAAGAATTTGGGGGAAAAATGATGAGCCTTAGATCTCAGGGGGATCATGGGAGAAAAGAGATTGGACTACAGGACACAATGAGTCACCCTATTTCACTGAATCTGTATCCATAATTCATGTATAAATTTCCACAAAAATAAAGAAAATCAACTTTCTAGAAGTTTAGACATCTCATTCCACCTTATCAGACAACATTTTTATGACAACCAAGAAAAAATGACAAGAAAAGTCTATTACTAATTGTCATTTAATTTATGTATGCCAGCTGTGTAGGCACCAGCTGCTGGAGACTGGTACAAATCTTTCTTTCATACCTGAAAGCTATGGAACAGTCCTCTGATCTATGTTTCTTGAAAACATATTGATCCCATTCATCATTGCTCACAGTTACTGGATTTCTTTTTCCTTCCCAGCTGTCAAAGAAAGACCTCTCCCAGGCATTTCATTGTTATTAAAACCATTTCTGTTGAATGTCCACTTGATGAACAGACATCAGTACTGAATGGTGCCATACTGCACTTCCTGGGGCATTTTTGTACTTTTGGAGTTACATCAGTAAGTCTTGCCATTAAACTGTACATATAATCAAGCAGGTGCTAGAAAAACCTGACATCTTATGCTTGGAAAGATAATGATGCTGATGCTAAATCATTTAGGTGAACCATTGCCTTGAGGTTCACACAGTAGGGCAATAGATTGTCTTTAAATTATGCTAAGCATTATGCTAAGCGAAATAAGCCAGGGGGCAAAAGACAAATACCATATGATTTCACCTATAAGCGGAACCTAACCAACAATACAAAGATGCAAGGAAAATAAGACCAGCAACACTGAAAGGAAAAGAAATCAAAAGAGACAAGAGGGAAGGGGGGGCGGGGAAAAGGAAGGGAAGGGGCAAGTCAAGGAACATATAGCAAGGACTCATGGACAAAACCAAAGGGGAAGGATTGAGGGAGGGAGAGGGGGGAGGGGCAAGGGAAAGTGGTAAGGGGAAGGCAGAGACAAATGTATTTGAAAAAATAAATCAAAATAAAATAAAAAAAATAAATGGCAAAATCATTGGTATAGTTCTCAATTCTTTGCATGTGATGATTTGATTGTTCTGTTGAACAAAGAAAGTATGAATGTGGACCTAAATATTGGTGTTTTATCTGTAAGTGAACAGATGTTCTCTTGAGTTTGTTATGGGAGCTAACCTACATAATATAAATCAAACACATTTTTTTAAAATTTTATTTTAATTTATTTTATCAAATACATTTGTCTCTGCCTACCCCCCACCACTTTCCCTTGTCCCCTCCCTTCTTCCCTCCCTCAGCTCTTCCCCTTTGGTTTTGTCCATGAGTCCTTGCTATACAAACACATTTTTAATAGAGAAATTTAGACCAGTGAAACTGAAATGCAGTCATAATCTAGTATAGTTGCTGAGTGGAAAAGATTGAGAATCATTTATCAGTTATCTCTGCTGTATGATTTCATTTTACAAATTCTATTATTTATATTATTTCATCAATGAGAATCATATATACCCAACCTCATTTGCAGAAAAATAATTTAAAAATTTAGGTCAATTTTAATATTTGTTGGTTATAAAGAATTACAAAAAAAGGTAGTCCCTTAATACATAAGCCATATGTATTCCTTGAATTAAATATGAAAAAACAGATTAATGAGAAAAAGACTTATAGTTCCATATATATTATATTTTGAATACCTTTCCGCATATTCTTTTATACCTTGTGTGTTTGCATTATATCATACTGAACATCATTGTTTTAATTTGTAAGCATCTTTCTACATGAACAGAGTAGATAGATAAATAGATGAACATTATTTTTGTTGGCAAAATGCTATTCCATGTTATTGGGAAATTTTCTAGCCAATCAGTTATTGTCAATTAGTTGAAATGTGTACTTTATGAGTTTGATGTTCATGAGTTTGTGGTTTCACTGGACCATAAAATAATCAAGTTTGTAGTTGTATCTGTATACATGTTTCAATTTATTCCTTTGAGGTAAAATCTTAAAAATACAAAATTTGGGTCAAAATAGATGTTCTTTTAAATATTTTTGTAGAGATTTCAAAATTGTCCTTCAAAAATCTCTACCAATTTGTGTATCTACATCACTGTTTGAGCTTGAAAAAAAACTAGCTATATCTTGCTTTAATATTCTAATTCATTAATAATTTTAATAAAAGATTTAACTTTTTTGTAATTAAGTATACTATACATTATTATCAAATTCCTATGGGAAATAATCTAAAGAAGTAAATACTCTTCCTTTTCTTTTCCTACCCTTCCTCAGTACATACATTGTACAAGATAAAGCTTTTTAGTAAAGTTTTCCAAAACCAGACATATAAAGAACACTGGTGCTTTTCAATTCTTTATAGAAACATTGCCAAAATTGACCAAAAAATTTCATAATCCAAAAGTTCTTGAATTTTGAATGATGAAAAAGTATACCCAGACTGAAATGGAGGAAAGGATCAAGTCATTCTAAAATTAAGCAGCATTAGAGTAGAGAAAAAGATGGTATGGCTGATACCTCAGGATTTTATTTAGTTACTTTCACACTTTAAACGAACCAGCTCTTTTTACAAAGTACGTGGTGAAAATAGCACAAATTCCTCACTTCAATTGAGAAAGAGAACACTCTCTCACAGAGGATTCATATTATATAACAGGTTTGGAACAGAAAATATAATTGATTGTAGCCATTAAACATAATAGTTAAAGTGGCAGCAGATGGCACCAGGCATGAAGGCCGGGGCCATGCCTACAAAGAGGAGCCCTGTGGACAAGGACAACTCCAGCCTGGGTAAGTCCCTATATCAGAGTATGAAAATAAGCATATTGCATAGTCATAACACAATCGGGCCTAATCAGCACATGCTTAGTCCAGAATCTACTTCTTGCTCTTAGGTATAAACATGGAGAAGAAAAGGACAGTGCGTTGTTGTTGTTTTGAGTTTCATTTATTTATTTATTTTATGTTAGGTGTTTGGTTGTTTTTGTTTGTTTTTTTTAACAGCTTTTATGTTGCCAATACAGAATGAGATCCTGAGGAGGCAATCACAATTCAGTGTCTGGAAACAAATGAGTTTTAAAATCAAAGAGACAGTCCAAAATTGGTTTTACCATTTACCAATCACAATACTTGCATATGTTAAAGCCTCTCAGTTTCAGCTTCCTGTTTTGGAAAATAAAAATGATAATAAAGCTTTCTTTGCAGAATTACTGTATTACAGTTATTGCACCCAACATAGGGTAGAACAGTGAAAGTTACAGATGGCATATTAGAGTGACAATCACTTGCTCAATTTCAATCATCTGTGGGCAGGGATGAAGGGTAAGAGAAGGTGGAGAAAAGTACACTTAAGAAAATCTAAGTGGGTTGTTCTCTTGATACTGCATATCTAAATCAGCTAAATTTAAGAAGTGAATATACTTAGACTAGGTTTTCTATTTTTAATATCATTGTTCATTTTAGGGTATTATTTTAGTAATGTGCCCTTTATGAGAAGCTAAGCCCCATCTCCATGGGAACACATTTTAAAAACTTGAAGACCTTGTCTTTGTTATAATGCATTCATTTGGGAATCATTTAGAATGGTATTATCATAAAAAACTACTTTATTAATTGTTCAATTGTTCATTATTTTCTCCTAAAAACTGTATGGAGAGAATTCCTATGGTGACATACCTTGATCTTTCTCTCAAGAAGTTTCCATCATAAAAATACCTTTACTTACAAACCACACTCCTTCCCTCGTAGCTTCTCAATACCCAACAAAAAAAGTAAGACTTAAGTGTAGTTTTCTTGTGTTGCACAAGTGTTTAGTAGAGCAACAGAATGTAAAGAGCAACCCTCCCCCCCCAAAAAAACATGGGCAAGGATACTTTTGAAAATATGTTTTGCCATGCAGATAGTGGCAATCCATAGAAAAGTGTTTCTGGAAAGACCACAGAAGTGCATGGTCTTTGGCTGTCCAGCTTAGAGAGAATTTTCTGTGGTGATGTGACTGTGCACGCAACTATAAATATGCATCTCCAATTTGCCCATCTGCCAAGAAAATATTTTTTTCTGCACCTGAGTTAAATGGAGAACTACCTCACTAAAAATGGATAGAACACATACTTCATCTTCAGCTGCCATTCCCAACTTTGCTCATGAATGATAATTTGTGGCATGTATTTATTATTTTCTTGCCACAAAAAATAAATATTGTTTATTGAGATTTTTTCTAGGTATAGCTTGGAATCCAAACCAAGAACAAGTTTGATAGTCATGATCACTTATGCTGCTATGAGGAGATGTATCTCATTAAGTTCTTTTAACCCTTTAATTAATCCATCAGTTTGCAGATCTAGTAATCTGACAATGCCATATGGAACTGCATAGGAGACCAGGATGATTGGGTGGGTACAAAAAGACCACCGCATTGGGTATATAGTTCCATGAGTATCATAAAAATTAGAATTGCTCTAAAATTATAATATTTCTCACTCTTTGTTCTCAGGTTTTTAAAAAACTGATATCTTTGATGCTAACATGAGAAATGGTTACTCTCATAATAATTTAGGTCTCTTCTGAGGGTTCTGTTATTCTAGGCCTTTTCTAGAAAAAGTCTACAGGACTTTTCTCTAAATTATTTTGATTGCATGTGGAGGGATCATATACATACTTCTGCCAAATCTGGTGATCTGAAGTAATAGTTGTAGTCCCTGGCAGGATATCACAAGACAAACATGAAGCAACTAATAAAAGACAGCAGGACATATGATCAGGGTGTTTCACAGTAGATTGGTGTTCACTGCAAAATAAAATTGTCTTATAAGCAAATAAAAGAAAATGTTACATAGATTAAAAATAAAATTATGTAGTCACATAATGACCTGGGTTTTCAGAACTTGACAAAGTTAAGATGGTGAGAGAGAAGAACTACTCTCAAGATGGGGTTTGTGGGAATAAAGAGAAGCTAATCTGTGGCACCACCTACCTCCCTATTTCCAGCACCTCCACCCAGGGACCCTGTTATGGCACCTGCATAAAATACTTCTCTCCTGGTTGTCTCATATGCCTTATTAAGCATTCTCTGCTTATCTCTTCAAAATGATGCCAAGTAATCAAATACTGATTTCATATAAGTTGAGATATTACTAATGATAATTGTGTGATGAATCACCCCTTTCAAGTATTTTATCATTCCTTTCAGGTATTAAAACTGAATCTCACACACACACACACAAACAGCCCACACAAAAACTCACATGTGGATATATGGCAACTTTATTCATAATTGCCAAAACTTGAAAACAAGTAAGATGTCTTTTAGTAGGTGAACAAATAAACAAACAGTGGTATGTCCAGACAATGGAATATTATTCAGTGTTAAAAAGGATGAGCTATCAAACAATGAAAAGACATAGAGGAACCTTACATGAAAATACTAAGTGAAAGAAGCAAATCTGAAAAGGTTACATACTACATGATTCCAATTTTATGAAATTCTGGAAAAGATAAAACTAAGGAGACAAGAGATCAGTGATTGCAAAAGGGTTATGGGAAGAAAGGTTGAATAATAGAAGACAGAGGATTTTTAGGGCACTGAAAATACTCTGTATAACACATGTCATTATACATTTTTCCAAATCCATAGAGTATACAACATCAAGAGTCAACCCTAATGTAAACTATGAACTATGGATGTGTATGATGTGTAAATAGTACTTCATCAGTTATAACATATGTACCACTCTGGTGGGAAATGTTGATGATGGAGAAGGTTATGCACATATGGAGTCAGGAGGTCTCTGGGAAATTTTTGTACCTTCTCAATTTTTCTGTGAAACTAAAACTGCTCTAAAAAGGAAACCTTAATAAAAAGAAAACAGAATCATAAACATGGAAAAGCAGGAGGAGGAGAAAGGGAGAAGAGGGGAAAAAAGAAAGATGATAAAATTAAAACCACTATTAGCCCTCCATACCTAAAATTTCCTACTTAGGTGTGCTAAACTTTAATTAAAAAAAAGACTGATGATAAGATTTACTGAGAAAATAATTAGAAAAAATGTCTAAACTACAGAGATTTCAAAAAATATTACTGACTGAATGTATTACAGTTTTTTAAGGATCATCTTCTTGGAAAAAAAACACCCCAAGTGGTATTTAAGTTCCTGTCAAAATTTTGAGATGCTCATAGACTACCTACTATTGGGCTGTTTCAAAATTTCCACTGAAATATTAATTTGTAAACAAATGAGTTCTTAAACCCAAAGAAACTGTACAGTTTTTGAATTACAGAATCCATTAACTGACACAATTTGAGAACTTAAATACAATGAGCAATATCTTAGACATAGCCATCTTCCCTCCCTAATTGCACTGCAGAAAACACAATGTTGATTGCAAAGATTTATTTTAGACATCTCTTTGTTTCAAAGCTCCCTACTACATACCAGGTACTGTCATATATACAATTTTACTTTGTCTTTAGGACATCTGTGCCAGGACAAGCAGTGACAGGACTTGCTTAAAGACTAACAGCTTGATAAGGTTTAGAGAGCAGATCTTCCAAGGAAAAGAGCACAACAAAAGATCAATATCTAATATTTACTGAGTGGTTTCTATATGTTATGTACTTTTAATGTAATATTTAATTTAACCTTCACCACAAATTTATTAAGCATTTATAAAAATCCCATTGCAAATGTTAATAAAATCTGTCAGAGAGTAAACATAACTAAGATCCAAAAGCTAGATGGTGTAGCCAGAATTTGAACTTGAGCAGTCTGACTCTAGAGCCTGAGCTTTGGATCACTACACATAGTGAGTGCTTGAATATATGAGTGGAAAGAGAAAAACATTTAAATATTCTGTGCTGATCTCAAAACTCCCTCCTTATCTCTTCTCTTCTGACTTTTTAGCATTTTTTTGTTTACTTACATGAGTAAAATGCAAAAAGTAATTTTAGTTAATTTTTAAATGAAACATTTTCTTTATCAATATAACGACTCTGTAATATGTAGTGTAATCTTAGTTATGAATAGATTGATCAGAACTAGACATAATTCCAAAGGTGCATGTAAAAATTTTTGAAAGTCCTAGAAGAGAGTCCTTTTTAACACTGTAAAGGGTCAGGAAAGAGAGGAGTTATGGGATTCAGTGCCAAGACATGCTCTTTGTAAACAGGTCTTGTAAGAATCTCTGGACTGGAGAGCTCTATGATGTTCCAACTAGTATAAGTGCTCAAGGGCTATGTGCCTTTGCTAATGCCACCTTCTCCTCTGAACATGAGTGTTATGGTCCATAGGAAATTATGATGTCATTAGACTATTCAGAGAACAAAATGACATTATATATTCAAATACACTTTGAAAACTATAACATGCAATAAAAATCTATAATATTGTTATAAGTATTAAGCTGGTCTCTATAATGTCCTCAGCATTCTCACCAAAGGAGATAATAGCAACCAATCCTAGAGGAGTTGGGTATGTAGCTAATCTCTCCAAAAAAGTTGTTCTACTAGACTAGAAATCAGATCAGAAGTTATAAATATAGTTACATTGTCTATGAATGTATTAAACTTTAGATAAATCACGAATGAGGAGAAAATATATAACATAAAATCTGCATTTTACACAAAAGTATACAACTTCTAACCAATGAAATTATGATGATGCTTTAAAAAAATAAGCCAACATTTAAAAATTGCAGGTGTTTTCAAACTCTTTAATATGTTAATTGTGAATTAGAGAAAGAGAGAAGAAGGGAGAGAAGGAGGAGGAGGAGGGAGGCAACACAAGAGAGACATGTATATAGAATTCCCCAAAAATAAAATCATGCTCCCTCCAGGAGACATTTCCCTTCATTAGCAGTAAATGCTCTGAAGGAAAGGTGTATCTAAGTAGATAAGTCTAAAAATCAGTGAAGTCATGAAGATTATGTCCATATCATATATATTATGGCAGATGCATTGACTTGGATTATTCTTTACCTCTTCTTTCACTCCATATAAGATGGTAATTTGAGTTTAAAAATATATAAAATGGTTGTTAATGATTCAAAAATATAAGTCCTCTATTTTTTCTTATATATTAATTATTTCAAAGTAATGATTATAATATAGACAAGCTAAAGAATATAATAATTAAATATCAATCTTTTTCAAAAAAAATTTAATTACTATGACTGTAACAAAAGAATGGGAACAAGAGTCAGAATTTTAAAAAGTCATTGTGTGTAAAATATGGTTAAAGTCCAGATCTACTAAAAAAAGTTACTTTTTTCCTGCTAAAATTTAAAATAAGAAGCTTCAGCAAATTCTGAATTTTGTTTACATTTCCAACTACTTTTATTCATCAAATACTTATTCATTCTACTTTGTGATAAATAGGAAAGATTTCCCCTTTGGTATCACCATAAGAATATTTTAACCCATTAACTTATGTCACATTATCACAGGCCCAATAATTATAAACTTTTGGATTCCAGAAAACTCATAGTGGAAAAAATAGTTTAAACATAATTACCTTTAAGATGATCAATAAAAATATGTACTACCAATTATACATTAATTGGTCTTCTCTGTCATTGTTCTTATGTGCAGAAAGCCTTTAAAATGAATTATTTTCAGGGGAATGCATGATAATAGTTCTGCCTGTCCCTTGCAGAAGTTATAACTTTCTTAAATCTTCATACAAAGTAAGTTATAGAGCAGGTATTCAAATTCAGGTCTCTGATTCTAAAGGTCATAGTCTTCCTACTTTTACAGGACAGTGATTAGATATTTCTCTCAAAAATGAGATGTTTAAATTCTAGAACATTCACAATTAAATGTTCTCTATGCTGTACTTTTTACTGCAGATACGTTCTTTTGTTTGTCCATCTGCTATAAAGGATAAGAGCTAGACTTGTAATATTGCCCAAAAGGAAGGTCATTACTTTTCAGCAAAGGGGTGAGCATTGCAGATACCTTCAGTTACAGATGATATTTAGTTCAAAAGAAAATAATAATGTCATTTTTGTCAGATGCTTTTCCTATAGCAAAACAAATAATAGCATGAAAAACTATATTATTTAAAACAATATTCAGCCCTGGCTGGTGTGGCTCAGTGAACTGAGCACTGGCCTGCAAAGCAAAAGGTTGCTGGTTCGATTCCCAGTCAGGGCACATGCCTAGGTTGCGGGACAGGTCCTCAGTAGGAGGAGCATGATAAGCAACCACACATTGATGTTTCTCTCCCTCTCTTTCTCACTCCCTTCCCCTCTAAAAATAAAGAAATACAATCTTTAAAAAAAAAAACAATATTCAGGGGAATCACACACATTCTTCTTATTAATTTATAGAGTATAATCTAGTGATCATGATGATGATGAGTAGTATAAGTTTAGTAATGTAAGATTTTTTATAAAGGGATGGAATCTAAGGGAAGTATGGAGGGAATGGCTTTCTTAGAAGAAGGGATATAAGAATGGATGCAAATATGGCTAGATTTGTAGATGAAGTAGTGAAATGTTGAGAACATTTATTTTTTAATTTTTCTCTGGGAAGTAGGGGAGTATGACAGAATAGCAGAAAGGTATGATCTTTGAAGAGTAGAAAAGGAAGATAACTAGAAAAATGGAGCCAGCTTGTGGGTATTGCTGAGGGTGGAATTGTGGTTGGTCATAATGAATTTATGTTCTTCCCAGAGGTTTTTACTTTCTCTAGTAGAATTTAGGAACTAGAGTACAGAAACACTGAAAATGGACAACTGGGTTGTTCCACAGTTGGAGTGTTGCCTAACAAAAACAATGTGCACGCAGAGTCAAAAGAGCTTAGGCCATTGAAATGGTGCACAGGAGAATGAGAAATGAGGGGTCAGTGAACACGGGGCTTCAAATGAGGATGAATAACAATTCCAGTGGAAGAAGCTAGAGGGAGAGTATCGTGGCCAGAACACATGATATTTGAATTAGTGGTTTTGGAAATGGGTAGTTTTCAATGATAACAGTGCTTAAGGAATGACCATAGGGTATATGTGGCTTAAGTGGCATGAAAAAAGACACTGGAGATGAGAAAGTAAAAAAAAAAAGAACTACTAAACTTCGTGACAGCATGGATGGAACTGGAGAGCATTATGCTAAGCGAAATAAGCCAGGGGGCGAAAGACAAATACCATGTGATCTCACCTATAAATGGAACCTAACCAACAATACAAAGATGCAAGGAAAATAAGACCAGCAACACTGAAAGGAAAAGAAATCAACAGAGACAAGAGGGAAGGAGGGAGGGGGGCAGGGAAAAGGAAGGGAAGGGGAAAGTCAAGGAACATATAGCAAGGACTCATGGACAAAACCAAAGGGGAAGAGCTGAGGGAGGGAAGGAGGGAGGGGGCAAGGGAAAGTGGTGTGGGATAGGCAGAGACAAATGTATTTGAAAAAATAAATTTAAATAAAATTTTTTAAAAACTTAAAAAAAAGAAAGTCAGTGAACTGAAGGCCAAGAGTACAATGCATTATACATCATTCCAGATGAAGCAGGATTTAGATTGCTAGTCTGATGCCAAAGTCTCGTATACTTGAAGAGAAGAAAATGGGTAGTCTATAGGTGCATCAAGATGAGGGGGAAATAATAATACTCTTAAACAGCAACATTCTTGAAGAAACAGAGGTTTTTTAAAAGAGGTTAGTGTAGGAATGTCTGGTGTCAGGGGAGTTCAAGATGGAAGTCAACTCACCTCCTGATTCTGAGAGAATGTGAAGGGGAGAGAAAGAGCCCCTTGAGAGAACTGCAAGAGAACTTAGCCTTTCTAAATCTCATTTTCATGGTTCAGTCTATTTGTGTGTAGCTTTATGCTCTGTCTCACTCAGCAACAGCCCTGAGCCACAGAACAGAGATGCAGATATCCTGTAGCAGATGAAACTATCGGAAAAACAACTGACAGGAAGGGTGGACCAAGCAAGTGGAATTTTTGACCAATTAAACTCAGCAGACGCTTACCATGAAATTACCTTGGCTAAGAATCTATAGATGAGTTCATTCATACCCACTATCAGAAATGCCCAACTATTTCCCTGAGCCCATCAGTCTCACAGTCTAACACACTCCTCTGATACATGAGGCAGTGTGTTTATTATCTTTAAGTACCACAAAGGAAGAACCAGGATCTATAAATTCTATTAATAGTCCTTCTACTAATTATCAGATCTTGAGTGGCCTCTTAAATTTACTGACTCCTCCCTGCATAATGAGTGATAACTGACTAGATGATCACTAACTAGCTTTCCAGTTCTCAGGACCAATGACATCATTCATGATTCACTGGGAATCTGGAGATAGAGCCACATCTACTTGACTTCCACTTTGGCAACTAGCTGTATTCTACCGACTCCATGGGCTCCTTCCCACAAACATGCAGAGTCCCATTGGGTGAGTCCTGCCTCACTTAATGGTCTTGCTACACAGTCAAATACAGCATGATTTGTGTTATGGGCAGGAGAAACCCTTTTATTATTTAGAAGACATAGCAGGTTGCCTCTCCTGGCACTCTAAACAAATGGCAAAGTGGCATCATATTTTTCTAATACCAGAAATAATCTCTTTTAATAAAAATGAGCAGTGGTAAGGAATAAGAGAGATTAGATTTCCTAATAACCTCTTTTAAAATGCCCAGACATATAGTCTCTTTGAATCATAAGAGCAAGGTGTCATATCACTTGAGACAAGGAGCTAAACTCCCTCAAACAAAAAGTAAAACTGTTGCTGTTTTTGACCTAATTCTATCTTCTAGAGGGACAAGATCTCAATGGATTGCCATTAAGACTGCTAGAGAATTGAAAATAAGTAGGAGAAAATTCAGAGACTATAGATAAATGGCACAGTTTTAGCCAATAATTCTGCCTTTACTCAGTTTAATATCCAAATGAAAGGCAAAAAGGCTTTCATTTAATAAATTTTAAATGCCAGAAAATGCTAAGAAGTATATCATGGTAAAATGTATTCAAATAAAACTTGTTCCATTTTGAATATAAAAATAGATGAAATATTTGGTATTAATTTTAGATTCTACATAAATGCTTTACATATCACTTTTCACAATGTGTACTCAATAATACCCATTTCTGTTACAGTATTTTAAATAAATTTCTCATCCATGAATAAATAAGAGCAACCATCTGTATGAAGCCTAGTGCTGGGCTCCCAAGCAAATAGGAAAGAGTATAATACAGGGCCTCTAATCTAAAGTAATTTACAGCTTAGTAGGAAAACTATACACATGTAGTAAAATTTTCTTTAAACACACACACATACATACATACATACATACACAAACATAAAACAAATAACAGATGGACATTGCCAGGTAGTGCTTAGCTAACTTCCAAATGACCAGTAAAAAAAAGCAAGAGGAATATTTCAGAGACAGGATAGATCAAACTGGTGGGAGAGGTTCTTAGAGAAAGTTTTGAAATAAGTATACCAATTAAGCAATTACCTTTTTATTTAGTAGTCACTATATGCCAAGAAATTAGGTAGATAATAGATAGGTTATATATATAACTTGATTCTAATATCAGTCTTTTAAAATGCATTTTTTTAATTCAATAAGTGAATTAAATCTCCAGGTTACATACCTGATAAGAAACAAACTAATATTTGAACTTAAACTAAAATTTGATCCTCCTTTCGGTGCTCTTTGCTACCAAAGTTAACTTTAAATAATGGGAAGAACTTACTTGGTTAAAAAAAAATAGTTAGATAGAATGTAGAGTTATTAATTCTTTTTATAGTTTAATGACAGTCTTATTGTTATATAAATCATATTCTAAATTTTTTACCTTTTAAAAGTATATTTCATGTATTCACAGAGTTGAGCAACCAGGAACACTCTCTAATTTTACAAAATGTGCATCATTACAAAAAGAAACCTCATACTCCTTAGCTATAACTCCCTACTCCCTATGATCTCCACTCCCTGAAAACCACTAATTTGCTTTCTTTCTCTACTAATATGCCAATAAGCCATCAATGTGTTTAATGTTCAGAGCAGACTATATCTTTGTTATTCTCCCCTCATCAGTTCCCAAATTAAGATTGGGTCTGAAGTCAGGCTTTAAAATTAGAATAACTAATAAGTCAATCTCCTAATTAACAAGAATTCTTTCAACTTGAGAAATATAATAAAAAGAATATACACATGCAGACATACATATATATATGCAAGCACACGCATGCATACTTACAAAATGGTATAGTATGATATATACATATTACAGTCCATATATTTCATTTTAAGCTTTAAAAGACAAATCTTTCAGAATAAGTGAAAATTAAATAAGAAGAAAGAAGAGTATGTGAGCAATTGCCCTATAATATATGCATTGATTAATGTCCTAAATAGCTAAGAGGAAATAATTATTTATCTTTAGTTATTAATTAAATTAACATATTTTACATACTCACTTTCTTCCAATGGTTGCCTATCTTGAATTTCCCAAATTTTTCCATTCCACACATAAAATGAAAAGTCAAAAAATGGCAGGTGAATTTTCTTAATTCTGTGAAAATCTATGCTAGAAGTTTAGAAACATTTTAGCATATGACTATCTCACTTATTAAATGATCCATCCTTGACTGTCTAGTATTGGGTTGGCCAAAAAGTTTGTTTGGATTTTTCCATTAAGATGGCTATAGTAGTGCTTAGTGGTCTTTAACTTCATTCAAAACAGTATTGTTAGATTGTGTTTTGACAGCTGTCATATCAGCATGAATTTTAAAAATATCAAAATTGATGAATTTTTGTGAAGTCATTTTATTATTGAAGATGGAAGAAAATACACAACATTTTCAGAATATTAGGCTTTATTATTTCAAGGAAGGTTAAAATGCAACTGAAACACAGAAAAAACGATTTGTGCAATGTATGGAGAAGGTGCTGTGACTGCTCAAATGTGTCAAAAGTGATTTGTGAAGTTTTGTCCTGAAGATTTCTTGCAGGATGATGCTCCATGGTCAGGTGGACCAGTTGAAGTTGATAGAGATCAAATTGAGACATTAATTGTGAACAATTTATGTTATGCCATGCAGAAAATAGTAGACATACTCAAAATACCTAAATCAATAAAGTTATAGGTGAAAATGAAAAATGTGTCTTTTATTTTATAGAAAAAACTAAATGAACTTTTTAACCAACCCAATATAATCTGATGTGCCAACTAGAGTCTTGTAGAGAAAAGTGAGATTTAGATGCAGATGAAATTCACGTGTGTGTGTGTGCACACGTGCTTCGTCATCCTTCTTAAATCTTACATGCATTTATTATAGGCCAGGCTATAGTTTTTTTCTACAGCAACATCTCTCTAAGTTTATTACTTTTGTGTCACCAAAGAAAAAGTTTATAGAAACAAATAGAAGCAGTTATTTCTCTGATTGTTCATCACTCTACTTGGAAAATAAAGCTCTGTGTTTTGATTTGGTATCACTTGACCCCAGGCACACCCCAATTTTTCTCCCACCTATTTTCTGATAAAACAACACTATGCCAACTCTCTATGCAATCATCCCAAAAGAGGAAGGAAAGAAATTAATTAATTAAGAAAGAAAGAAAGAAAAGTGTGTCTTTCAAAAGACAGCTGTGTCATGTCAATTCCTTCCTCTCTTCCCCACTTCCTTCCTCAAGCATTTATCAAATGCTTACTATGTAAAATGAAATCTTTCATGCAAAAACAATTAGCCATTGCCCTGGCACTGCTGTCTTCACAGTAGGGGATGTTCCCCATAAAAAATATAATACATATATACATACATACATACATACATACATAACAGATCCCTTTCTTCATTCAGAATAAATGAAGATCAAGTGAAAGAAATTTGAAGGTGTAAACAAATATCATCTAATGAACCATTTTACCTAAATCCCTCTCTGACTTGATCCTCTGCACAGTGTGCAGGTCTCCTAGGCTTTGGAAGTCTCCTGCTTTGCTGGCTCTAGGTTCTTCTAGACAGGAAGGAGCCTTTTCTCCCTCCAAGGGAAGGAGCACACAGCTGGAGACAAGGCTCAGCCGAATGCACTCTCTGAGCTTGCTAGAAACCCACAGCTCATCAGTACAGAAATCAAACATGCCTGATTTATGTACAAACAATGGTAACAGGATTGTCACAACACACATGGTGACTTCACTGGCTTGGGAAATTATCCAAAAAACAATTAACAAGCACTTCAAAGAGGAGGACAGAATAGAGCTCTTGTGTTGCCTGCTCTGTGTCTTTCTTCAAAATCAAGTGGCCAGATCTAGTTAGACTAGATGATCTTATATCTAATTCATTCCTCATCCAATCTTAAGATCATTATGAATTGCTGTAAACGAAAACAGAAATATCTCTATTTCAATATTTATTTTGAAAAAACTAAGTGAAGAAGAAGCAACATAGGAAGCAGAGGATTCATTTACATCGCAAACATTTTCTCTTACACTAGATTTAGTCAAATGAACAAATAAATGCATTTGAGAAATGAAACAACTTGAGCCACTATAATATCATGTATGTAGATTGGTATGAACTGCATCATTGTAAATACCTAGAGTTTAAGCAATATTGAAAATCTCTAAAGGCTATTGTAGTTTTCATTCTATGATTTTAACTAATCTAACCCAGATTAGAAAGCTAGATAAAATATTTGACCTCGAGATTTCATAAGGGAAAATTTGGAAATTTTGGGGATAGTATAATGTATGGAATACAATTTTTTTCTCTCCTTCCTATCATTTATCCATATTAAACAACGGCCAAAATACAAACAACTAATATTTCCTTTGGGAGTCACTACAACTGTTTAATAATAATGATGGGAAAAGGCTCTGGATTGTTCAGTTCATTAGATTATTTATCATATATTAAGCCTCTGTTATGTCTTAGGCTCAATGATAATTGTTGGAAGTATGGGCATAAGTAGAAATAGAGATGATTTTCATCTTAATAAAGTTTTTGATCTTGTATGAGAGAAGTCGATAAATGTGTATATATCTAATGAAATCTCCTTGTTAGAAGTGACAAAGAGAGATTATGTGTCAAGTACACAATAATTGTGAATTTTTAGTAATTACTGTGTACTTTACATAAAAATTCACAATAGAATTTTTAATAAACTATGAGTTGATTTTCATTCATAGCACCATTATTTATTGAGCCCCAAATCCCTAAGAAAGAATAATATAATTTAATAAAAGGAATATGTCTTTGTCTATAGATAATTTGTCAGACAAACTTACTGGAAGCAAAGAAAGAAAAACCCAACTTAACTTTGTAAAGTCTACTGTCAGTAAAAATTAATATGCTAATTTGATCAATATGCCTGAGTTTCAGAGATCAGTGTCCTAGGGAAAACACACAACCACATACCTTCAAAAATGAAGCAAGGGGACCAAGGGGGCAGTTTGTGTAGACATGGCTCTCATCCATCATTGTGAGATAGCTCTCATCCGTCATTGTGAGATAGCTACAACCAATCAATTAATCTTAACAGGAAAGGATGCCAAAGCACAGGAAAAGAAGTTAGAGAAATTCAACAGGCAATGAGTCAGGAGTGAAATGAATGTACTAAGGGGAAAGATTAACCTAAACTTTGTAGTCTCAAACCAAAAAGGATCATTAATAGAGTTTCTGATGCTTTTCTTTGCAAAACCTTGAACTGCCAGGGTTCACTTCAAGGAGAGCTTAGACATTCAACTTGACAAGGGTATTTGGTTGATACCTGTGTCACCAATGTCACAGGTCAGTTTAAGTACTTGAAAATCTGGAGATGTTAAAGATGGCAGCCAAATAGATGGAAGCTGAGCCCACTTGCTCACATCCCTAGCATAGATTTTCAACCAATCTTCCCACAAGTGACTTGAACAATCAATAGAATCTTAGTTAATATGAATTTTTGAAGCCAGGGAGTGCAGAAAGGCTTTGAACCAGCCAGTAAGAGTTTTACAATTTGAAGGGGAAATACCCTGTGTGAGGTACGTGAAGCAGAGGGGAGAGCACAGGAGAGAAAGCACAGCTTGGTAGCTCCTGCCCCTCATGGAGAGAGGGTTGGGGTCCCTAATTCCACATGGGGAACACAGAATCCTAATTGGGAGAGACAGGAAGATATACAGACTCTGAGAGACTCAGGCTTCACACACACAGAGCGAGCAGCACGTCCATGGCTGCAGTGTCAACCAGGAGAGTTTAATAGAGATATTCTGGTTCCTAAGACTGTCAGAGGAACTGGATTGAGAAAGACTTTGCCTTTTAGAGCCAGGCAGTGGCTCAGAGCTGCAGTGTGGGCGCCACATAGGGACTTTTTAAAGAGGGCAGGGAGGCATGGCTGAGCAGGGAAGCTGCGTGGGTGCAGCTGCCCTGCCAGCAAAGAGGCCAGATTCAAAGCACAGTTCATGGCACCAAAACCAGCTTGCCAGGAAGAGTATACTGCTGCATGGAGAAGGGATTACGGGGCCCCACCAACTGGTGAGCAAGGGGAGCCAGATGCAGGCTGTGTTCAGAATGGAAGGTTTGGGTCTGAGCTTCTTGCAAAAGCAGTGAACCAGGAACTGGATGGGCTAGAGATGAGCAATGGAGATTCTTTGCAGCCAGGCAACCCAAACCATGGAATACAAACCTCTGGGAAAGGGAAGGTGTGTCAATAAGGCCAGGCTCAAGAACCCTCTGGTGGACACATTGCTCAGGGGAAAGAAAGAGAATATCCAAAGGAGCCCTTTATGAACTTTTAGCAGATGCTATGCTGGCTCCTTCTTGGGCCCTATTCAACTGAAAACAGCAGAGCAGAGAGATTAGAAATCGGCACAGCAAGAGGTATTCAGGGCTCCACCCAGTCTTGTCTCTCACACAGAGCTGCTATCAGTTGCCAAACAGGAAAAAGTTGACCCTTTTACACAGATTGTTCCTGCACATGAAACAGCTAATTCATCAGAAACTATACATTAATGGAAATAATCTGGGACAGAGAAAGACCTGTTGCACAGGGGTGGGGAACATACCCACCATCCTCCCTGAAAGCTGAACAGTACCTCCAGGGGATGATCCAGAGATCTCACTCTCCTGATTCCAGCACAGGCCCCCTATGGAGGTAGGTAGAGGTGGTACAAACAGTGCTGTCAGACAATAGATGAATACCCCTGGGCCTCATAAAAAGCCAGCAGGGAAGAACAGTGGGGGCCAGCCAAGACTGAAGGAGATATCCACAAAACTGGATCACTTGCAGCCTCAAACAGGCTACCTAAAGCTAGACTAGGACACCAGCTGACATCAGGGAAGTATCCTGAAGAAGACGACAGTAGGCCAACAAACACTAGACTCTGCTGAGGTGAATTCCACCTCATTCTCTTTTATTATTTGTGCTATTTTTTTCTCTTGCATAGCTTTTTAACATCGTTTCTTTGTCTTCACTTTTGTTCCCATTACTTCACTATTTTTTATTTTGTATTTTATTTTGTTTTAATTCCAACCTCATATTTTATCCTTCCCTTATCATACTCCATTTTCTCTTCATCCTTCTCTTTATTATTTTGTTTGAAACTTTATTTTTCCCCTTTCTATGCCTTCTTTATATACCTCCCTATTTCTCCTATCTCCATCCTCTCAAAACCATCTTTCTTTACATTAGTGACCTCACATTCCTTTCCATTTCTTACAATATCCTTATTGTCATTTCACCTTAATTAATACTTGCTTGATTTTCACTGATATTGAAGTTGTTGCATTTCTTGAATTCTATCCCTAGGTGTTCAATATTTTTATTTTTAAATCCCCATTCCCCTGTTCCCCATTCTACCCCATTTTGCCTTCCTTCTGCCCTGTCTTATTTTTATTTTAAAGTGTATCTTCTCCCTTTCTTAGCCTGATTTCTAACCCTTACACTTATCATTTCTCCTCCCTCTATCCTATCAAAATTAGTTTTCTTTTCTTAAGAAATCTCACAATCTTTTTTCTCTTTCTTATAATATTATTATTTTCTTTTCACCATTACAAATTTTATTATTTTGTCTTGGATATCACTGAGGTGGTTATTTTACTGCAGTTTGTTTCCTATTTCTTCTCTAAACCTCATATTGTAATATCCCCTTATCTTACTCCAGGGTGCCTTATTCCCTCCCTATTTTATTTATGTGGTAAATTTTATTTTCCCCTTTTATTCAACTTGTTTCTAATTCCTAATCTTATTATTTCTCCTACCCCTACCCTTTCAAAATCTTTTTTCTTCCTGTTAGTATCTCACATTCGTTTTTCTCCTTTCATATAATATTCTTATTCTCTTTCCACCTTTATAAGTCTTAGCTCATTAGTTATTGATATCTCAGTAGTGTTTGGGGGGGGGGGGAGTATTTTTGCTGCTGTGGATATTATTTGTTGGGTTGTTTTGTTTTGTTTTGGCAGCTCCTGTCTGACAGTATACAAGATGTGGTGTTGGTTGTGACTCTCAGGAAACCAGCCAGAGGTGAGAACCCACCAAAAAATGAGCAAAAAACAACCAAAACCCAATTACAGCAAGAGAGCCCAGAAAAACTGCATAAAGGGCATCCTTACAGCATACAACTCAGGAGTTCAAGGACAGTGAACCACTGAGTCCCACCAGACTCCTACAAGATAGGCCATCCCACAAAGACAGGGAGACAAAGAAAATCAATCTAATATACAGAAACAAACAAAATAAGCCACTAAAACTGGGGATACAAAGAAACAATGCCCAATTGAAAGGAAAGGAGGAATCCCCAGAAAGAGTGCTAAATGAGACTGAGGCAAGCAATTTATCAGATATAGAGTATAAAGTAATGACAATAAGGAAACTAAAGGAACTCAGGGAGAACTACAGCAAACTGACTGGGAACTACATCAACATGAAAAATGACATAGAAAGTATGAATAAGAACCACGAGGAAATGAAGAATATATTAGAGGGAATTAAAAGTAGGATAGATGGAGCAGAAGATCAAAACAACAAGTTGGAAGACAAACTAGAACAAAACACACCAAAGTGCAACAAAACAAAAAATGACTCAAAAAGAATGAAGAGCATTTAAGGGGGCTTCAGGACAACATGAAATATAACCATATTCACATTATAGGGATTCCAGAGGGAGACAAAAAAGAGCAAGGGATAGAAAACCTGTTTGAAAAAATGACAGAAAACTTCCCTAATTTGGTGAGGGAAAAAGTCATGCAAGTTCAGGAAGCACAGAGTGTCCTAATCAAGATCAACCCAAAGGGGCTCACTCCAAGATACATCATAATTAAGATGGTACTATTAAAAAACAAAGAGAGAATCTTAAAGGCAGCAAGGGAGAGACAGCTAGTAACATACAGGGAGCTCCAATAAGGCTATCAGCTGATTTCTCAACAGAAACATTACAAACCAGAAGAGAATGGCATGAACTACTCCAAGTAATGAAAAGCAAAGACTTGCAACCATAACAACTCTACTCAGGGAGGCTCATTAAAAATGGAAAGTGAAATAAGGAGCTTCTCAGTCAAAAAAGCCTAAAAGAATACATCTCCACCAAACAAGCATTGTAAGAAGATGCTAAAGGGCTTGCTTTAAAAAGATGAAGGAAAAGAGAGAGAGAAGAACAGAGGAACAAAGGGGGAAAAATGGCAATGAATAAATACCTATCAATAATAATATTAAATGTAAATGTATTAAATGCTCCATTCAAAAGACATAGGATAGCTGAATGGACAAGAAAACATGACTCAGATACATGCTGTCTAAAACAATTATGTCAGAACAAATGGTCTACAGAGGTGGAAACTAAAGGGATAGAAAAGCATTCCAAGCAAATGGGCATGAAAAAACTACTGAGGCAGCAATACTTATATTAGGCAATATAGACTTCAAAACAAAGGCCATAACAAGAGACAAAGAAAGTCACTACATAATCCTTAAGGGAGTTGTCCAACAGGAGGATAGAACCTTATAAATTGATACGTGCTCAATATAAAATCACCTGTATTTCATAAGGAAAATCTTGGAGGAATTTACAAAGTAGATAGACATCAATAAAGTCATTGTAGGGAATTTTAACAATCCACTGTCAACAATGGACAGATTATCCAAACAAAATATCAACAAAGATATTGTGGAATTGAACAAACCCTAGGTCAAATGGACTTAATTGATATTTACAGAACATTTCACCCCAAAGAAACAAAATATGCATTCTTTTCAAGTACACATGGATAATTTTCAAGGATAGATCATGTGATAGGATGCAATGCACATCTGAACAAATTCAAGAAAACTGAAATCATATCAAGCATGTTCTCAGATCACAATGGTTTGAAACTAGAAAACAACCTCAAGAAAAAACACTCAAAAACATTCAAATACATGGAGACCGTATAACAGGTCATTAAACAATGAATGGGTTAACAATGAGATCAAGTATGAAATTAAAAAAAAATACCTGGAAACAAATGAAAATGAGCACTCAATAATCCAAAACTTATGGGGCACAGTAAAGGCAGTCCTGAGAGGGAAATTCCTAGCAATACAGGCCTACCTAAAGAAGATAGAGGAGAATCAAGATGGTGGAGGAGGAAGTGGAAGTCACACTGACTTCCTCCCAGGGCCAATCTTGATTTACAACTAAATTGTGGAGAAATCACCTGGAACAAAAAACTGACCAATAGCAAGAGAGGAGCCTTATAACCTCGGACAGACAGAAGAATCAGTTTTAGCACAATCTAACTGGTAGGGAGTATGGTACAGACTCGAGATGGCAGGTGGGGTGCCCAAGGGTGGCAGCACCAGAAGGATTTGAAACAGCCAGTTGAATCCCCTGCGAAGAGCAGGGTCTAAACCACAAGTGAGGATCTTCAGCCTACAGCACCGGAGCCCAAAAAGTGCACAGATAACAACCAGCTGCGAAAAATGGAATGGTTGCCCTCTGCCAGAGACAGGTGGCTGGAGATGCAAGAGTCATTTAAAGGGTCAACGCATAAATTTTTATTTGCAGCCAGTTATCTTGGTCTGGCAAAGGCAGGGGCAGAGTGGGCAGGAGACACCTGAGGAGAGATTGAGGAAGGAGGCTTTGGGGAGATAACTGAGAGAGTGACCAGTGGGATCCCAGTGCTGACTCATCCCCTATACAGCAGTAGCCATCACGCTCAGGCAGAGACCACTCCCCCTGAGTGGCAACAAAGTGAAAAGACACAGTACCCTGCCCCAAGGTGGGATTCCACTTCGCCCTGTGCTGTCTAAGCCGCTTGCTGAGTGCAGAGTGGCAACCACAGATAGTAGATCCCAGGCTAAAGGAGGCACAGAGTGGTCTGCAGGCACTTGAGAGACTGGGGATGGAGGCTTTAGGGAGATAGCTCAGAGAGTAGCCGGTGGGATCCCACTGCTGATTCCTCCCCATATGACATCAGCCATCTGAGTCAGGCAGACCATAGCCCTGAGAGGCAGCAGTGTGAAAGGACCAATAACCCCGCCCCCAGGAGGGACTCTGCCCTGCATTGTGATATCTCTAAGCCAGACTACTGAGTGAAGAGTGACTTTATTAATAGCTGAAGGAAACAGCCACAGGTAGTAGATTCCTGGAAGTCTAAAACAGACTGCCTAAGGTCAGACAGAGCCAACATATGACATCAGAGGCAGATCCAGAAAGAAAGAAAAA
The DNA here is from genome assembly GCF_021234165.1 of Pteronotus mesoamericanus. NCBI lineage: Eukaryota > Metazoa > Chordata > Mammalia > Chiroptera > Mormoopidae > Pteronotus > Pteronotus mesoamericanus. The sequence continues at coordinate 4,475,998 of NW_026555109.1, forward strand.
AAACCATCTACTATCATAGACGTTCACACCACAAAGTCATGAAATCAAGACAGATAAATTTAAGAAGCAGAAACAAAAATGGAAAAGTCTCACAAATAATGGGAAGACAAAGAAATAACCCCAACTCAAAGGAAAAGGAGGAATCTCCAGAAAGAGAACTAAATGAAATACAGGAAAATAAACTATCAGATATTGAATTCTAAACAACAGTTTTAAGGTAGCTCAATGAGCTCAGTGAGCTCAGATAAAATTACAAAAAACTACAGGGAACTATGAGGAACTTACTGTAAACTATCAATAAGAGACAAGAGGAAATGAAGAACACAATTTCTGAATTGAAGAACACAGTAGAAGGAATCAAAAGCAGGCTAGATGAAGCTAAGGATCGAATCAGCAACCTGGAGAACAAGGTAGAAAAAGCTCCCAGAAGGAGCAAGAAAATGAAAAAAGACTTAAAAAGAATGAAGAGGTATTGAGGGAAATACAAGACAACCTGAAACATAATAATATCTGTATAGTAGGGATACCAGAAGGAGAAGAGGATGAGGAAGGGATAGAGAACCTATTAGAAAAAGTAATGGTGAAAAACTTCCATAATTGGAGGAGAGAAAAAGTCACACAAGTCCAGGAAGCACAGAGGGTCCCATTCAAGAGGTCCCATTGAAGATGAACCCAATGAGGCCTACTCCAAGACACATCATCATTAAAATGGCAAATATCAAAGACAAACAGAGAATCCTAAAGGCAGCAAGGGAGAAATAGGTAGTAACAAATAGGGGAGCCCCGATATGGTAAGCAGCTGACTTCTCAACAGAAATATTGCAAGCCAGAAGTAAATGGCAGGAAATATTCCATAATGAAAAACAAAGACCTGTTACCAGGACTACCCTACCCAGCAAGATTCTCAATTAAAATGGAAGGAGAAATAAGGAGCTTCCAAGACAAAAGAAGGCTTAAAGAATACACCTCCTCCAAACCAGCACTGCAAAATATGCTAAAGGGATTGCTTTAAGATGAAGAAAAAGAGTCTGTGAATACACAGTTGCCAATACTTGGTATTACCAATATTTTTAATATGTATTAATCTGACTGTGACAATGATGTGTTATTTTAATTGTTCCTTTATTATTTGTTCAAGCTAAGCCTGTTTTTGTATATTTCTTGCCTTTTTCTGTTATTTTTAAAGAGCTTTCAATGACGTTTTAGTATTCTTTATCCATTTATTGATTAAAGGTTTGTAGAATTTTTTCCCCAAAAAAATAAAATCAACAACTTTTAACCCTTTTTTCAGTGTATTGCAAATACTTTCCCATTATATTACATGTCCTTTAACTTTTTTATGTGTACATTACTACATAGTCTTAAATGTTTAATATAGTCATATTGTCAACATTTTACTTTATAGTTTCTGGGTTTGAATATTTTACTTCGGGGTAAGAAAAATATTAGTTTGTATTATCTCTCAAAACTCCTTAGATTCTATGTATTGATTTTTAACTCACCTGAATATTTCTTGTATAATGAGTGAAATAGGGCTCTATATTTGTTTTATTTCAAGTAATAGTGGTCCATACACCTTATTTGTTGAATAAGACTTATTTTACCCATTGATTTGAAATATCAATTTAATCATATATTACATTGTTGGACACATACATGTTTGTTTCTAGAATGCTCATTATATTTCATTGACCTACTTTACTTAAAAAAAAGAAGATAGAAAAATCTCAAACAATGTAACCTTACATCTAAAAGAATTAGAGAAGAGGGAAAAGATGGCAGAGGAGTGAATGGGAGTCACGCTGACCTCCTCCCTAGACCAAACTGTAATTGCGACTAAATAACGGAGTAATCACCTGGAAAACAATGGAACTATAGTGGGAGCCGCGGACAGACAGTGGTTTCAACTCTTACACATCCCAATGGGTGAGAAGTGTGGTGGAGGCTCGAGAGGGTGGGCTGGGTGCCCACGGGCACTAGCACCAGAGGGACATTGAAATGGCTAGTTAGCTCACCCTGAGAAGAACGGGGTCTCAATCATAAACAGGGACCTCTAAACTACAGCAGCTAAAACCAGGAAAATACAGACAAAAAGCAACCCCAAAAAGCTTAGGGGTGCTCTCTGCCAGAGACAGGTGGCTGGGGATGCAAAGAGACATTTAAAGGGCCAATGCAAAAATTGCAGTGACAGTCACCCTCCTTGATCTCTGCGTAGAGGCGGCAGCAGGGTGGGCTGGTGCCTGGGAAGAGACTGGTGAGGAAAACTTTGCGAAGAGAACTGAGACGGCGGCCAGTGGAGCCCCGGTGATAACGCACCTCTCACTCTGCAGCTACCATCTTGCTCAGGCATAAGGGAATCAATTATCCTGCCTTTTGTGCACTCTGCACACAGCTTGTGCATGTGTGAGCTGGGGGGCTAAGTGCAGACTGGCTGGGAGAGCCCTGAGGAAAGACTGGAGATGGAGGCGTTGGGGAAAGAACAGAAGGAGGAACCGCGGAGTCCCAACTCCCACACCCTTCCATAGTCTCCATTCTGGGCATTAAAGGCACGCCTCCAAAGAGGCAGAAGCGGGGCACGTAGGAACCAGACTGCACACGATTGAAACGCAGTCTGCACAGGTGGTGGATCCTTGGCCGAAGGGGTCACAGAACTGCCCAGAGACCCCTGAGGAGAGACTGGAAACGGAGGCATTGGGCAAAGAATGAGAGGAGGAACCGGGGAGTCCCGACTCCTTCTCCTTTCCCTAGTCTCCATTGTGCGGGAAAAGGACTCACCCCCAAATAGCCAAAAGCCAAAAAGCACACAATAAAGAGCCCAAAACCACCCAGTGCAGGTGCGCACACTTGCGCCCAGTGGCCAGTGAGGGTTGGCGAATGTGTGCATGGACCCACATGGGCTGGCAAGGCCTCCTACAGGTTGGCCCCGATGGAGTCTGCGAGGGAGTGCACAGATCAGCGAGCGCAGGTGGAAATCGACCTGCGCGGGCCATGAGTACAGAGCAGGTTGCAGAAATAGTGGATCCCGGGCCGAAGGGGTCACATAGCTGCCCAGAGTCCCTGGAGGAGAGACTGGAGACAGGATTACCCGGAGAGTCCTGGAGCTGACTTCCTCCCATTTCCATAGTCTCCATTTGGCGAGGGCAAGCAACGCATCTGAAGAGCCAAAAGTGGGGAAAGCACACAATAGAAGACCCTGAACAGACCAGTGCCAGGGAGCCCGCCGGCCTAGGGGGCCAGACGAGTACACAAGGTCGTGAAGAAGCCCCCTGGGCTGGGGCAAGCACTCGAGGGCCCAGGCTGGCAGGGGATCCTGCTGGGCCAGGGGAGCGCAATCAAGGAGCTGGCAGGAGAGCGCAGAGTGATCCACAGAAATATTGGATCCCTGGTCGAAGCGCTCACACAGCAACCTAAATCAGGAGTCAGACACAGACAGTAGATTCCTGGAAGGCTCAAACAAACTACCTAAGGCCATATAGGGTCTACAACTGACATCATCAGAGGCAGGCCTAGAAAGAAAAGTAAAGGAGAAAAATAAATAAATAAATAAATAAATAAATAAATAAATAAATATATAAATAAAAGTCATGCCTACTACCATAGAAATTTAATCCACAAAGTGAGGAAACCTAGACAGCCCAATTGAAGCAGAAGCAACAATATATAAATAAAGTAAATTACCTCACAGATTCTCACAAAAATGGGAAGAAAAAGAAGTTCCCCCAAATGAGTGGAAAAGGGGACTCCACATAGAGAGAGCTAAATGAAATAGAGGCAAGGGAACTATCAGATATTGAATTCAAAACAATGGTTCTAAGGAAGCTCAATAAGTTCAGCCAGCTCAAAGATAACTAAGAGAAACTGCAGAAAAACTATTAGGATCATACAACAAACTATATCAACCTGGAAAAGGACATAGAAACTATGAAGAAGACACAAGAGGATATGAAGAATACTATTTCTGAATTGAAGAACACAGCAGAAGGAATAAAAAGCAGGCTGGATGAAGCTGAGGATTGCATCAGTAAGATGAAGGATAAGGTAGAAAAAAGCTGCCAGAAAGAACAAGAAATGGAAAAAAGACTCAAAAAGAATGAAGAGGCATTGAGGGAAATGCAGGAAAACCTGAAACACAATAATATCCGCATAATAGGGATGCCAGAAGGAGAAGAAGAGGAGCAAGGGATAGAAAACATCCTTGAAAAAGTAAAGATGGAAAATTTCCCTAATTTGAGGAGAGAAAGGCTCTCATGGATCCAGGAGACACAGAGGACCCCACTCAAGAGGGACTCCAAGAGGTCCACTCCAAGACACATCGTCATTAAAATGACAACTATCAAAGACAAAGAGAGAATCCTCAAGGCAGCAAGGGAGAAGGAGAAAGGAACATACAAGGGGGCTCTGATACGCCTAGGAGCTGACTTCTCAACAGAAACCCTACAAGCCAGAAGGGAATGGAAACAAATATTCCAAGTCATGAAAAGCAAGGGCCTACAACCAAGGCTGCTCTACCAAGCAAGGCTCTCAATTAAAATAGAAGGGGAAATACGGAGTTTCCCAGACAAGAGAAGGCTAAAAGAATACATCTCTACCAAACCAGCACTCCAAGATATGCTCAAGGGACTGGTTTAAGAAGATGAAATAAAAGAGTGAGAAAGAGAAAAACACAGGTACAAAGAGAAAAAATGAATAAGTTTCTATCAGTAATAACTTTCAATGTAAATGGACTAAATGCCCCAATCAAGAGACACAGGGTAGCTGAATGGATAAGAAAACATGACCCACACATATGCTGCCTACAAGAGACCCACCTCAGAGCAAAAGACCTACACAGATTGAAAGTAAAGGAATGGAAAAAAATATTCCAAGCAAATGGGCAAGAGGAAAAGGCCGGGGTTGCCATACTTGTATCAGACAAAGTAGATTTCCAAACAAAGGCCATAAAGAGAGACCGAGAGGGGCACTTTATAATACTTAAAGGAAGAATCTACCAGGAAGACATCAACATTATAAACTTATACTCTCCCAATATAAGAGCCCCAAAGTATATAAGGAAATTGTTGGATGACTTCAAAAAAGATATAGACAGCAACACACTGATAGTAGGAGATTTCAACACCCCACTGTAAAAAAAGGACAGATCTTCCAAACAAAACATTAATAAAGATATTGTGCAACTGAATGACGCACTGAATCAATTAGACTTAACTGACATATGTAGAACCTTACATCCCAAAGAAGAAAAATACACATTCTTTTCAAATGCTCACGGCAGTTTTTCAAAGATAGAATGCATGATAGGGTACAAAGCAAACCTCAGCAAATTCAGGAAAACTGAATTAATACTAAACTTTTTCTCATACTACAAGGGTTTGAAACTGGAAATCAACCTCAAAGAGAAACTTCAAAAACTTGCACATTCATGGAGACTGAACAGTAGACTATTGAACAATGAATGGGTCAATAATGAGATAAGAGAAGAAATCAAAAAATTTCTGGAAACAAATGAAAATGAAAAACAACAGTCCAAAACCTATGGGACACAGCAAAGGCAGTCCTGAGAGGGAAGTTCATAGCAATACAGGCTTACCTAGAAAAGATAGAAACATTTCGAATAAAAGACCGAACACTACAACTTCAAGACCTGGAGAAACAACAACAAATAAAGCCCAGAGCAAGTAGAAGGTAGGAAATAGTCAAGATTAGAGTAGAACTGAATGACATAGAGATGAAAAGAACAATTCAAAGGATCAACCAATCCAGAAACTGGTTCTTTGAAAAGATAAATAAAATTGACAAGCCTTTAAGCAGACTCATCAAGAGAAAAAGGGCAAGGACCCAAATTAATAATATCAAAAATGAAAGAGGAGAAATAACAACTGATACCACAGAAATACAGATGATTGTCAGAAACTACTATGAACAGCTATATGCCAAGAAATTTGAAAACCTCGATGAAATGGACAAATTTCTAGAAAAATCTCCCAACACTAAAGGAGGAAGCAACAGAAAGCTTGAAGAGACCGATAACAGCTGGGGAAATTGAAGCAGTAATCAAGAAACTCCTGGCACACAAAAGCCCAGGGCCGGACGGTTTCACAGGAGAATTTTACAAAACATTTAAGAAAGAGCTAACCCCTGTCCTTCTCAGACTATTGCAGAAAATCCAAGAGGAGCGAACTCTCCCAGACTCTTTTTATGAGGCCAGCATCACCCTAATCCCAAAACCAGATAAAGACCCTATAAAGAAAGAAAACTACAGACCAATTTTGCTGATTAACATAGATGCTAAAATCCTCAACAAAATATTGGCAAACCACATCCAGCAATACATTGAAAAGATTATCCACCATGGACTCTCAATTGGGAGTCATCCCAGGGATTCAGGGACGGTTCAATATACGCAAGCCAATAAATGTAATACATCACATAAATAAAAGGAAAGACAAAAACCACATAATCATCTTGATAGACACAGAAAAAGCATTCGATAAGGTACAGCATCCATTTATTATCAAAACACTCCGCAAAATGGGAATAAATGGGGCATTCCTCAATGTAATAAAGGCCATATATGAAAAACCTACAACCAACATCATACTCAACAGGAAAAAACTAAAAGCTTTCCCACTGACATCGGGAACACGAAAAGGATGTCCGCTTTCACCACTTCTTTTTAACATCATATTGGAAGTCCTAGCCACAGCAGTCAGACAAGAGAAAGAAATAAAAGGCATCCAAATAGGAATTGACAAAGTAAAACTATCCTTGTTTGCAGATACCATGATAGTGGACATAGAAAACCCTGTAGACTCCACCAAGAAACTACTGAACCTAATTTGTGAATTTGGCAAAACAGCAGGATACAAAGTCAATATTCAGAAATCAAAGGCATTTTTGTACACCAGCAATGAAATGTAAGAAGAAGAATACAGAAAAAAATATAACATTTGATATAGCAACAAGAAAAATAAAGTACCTAGGAAGAAATTTAACCAGAGGTAAAAGACTTGTATGCAGAAAACTATACAACATTGAAGAAAGAAATTAAGGAAGGCACATATAAATAGAAGCATATACATTGCTCATGGATTGGAAGAATTAATATCATCAAAATGTCCATAGTACCCAAAGCAACTTATAGATTCAATGTAATCTCTATTAAGATACCAATGGCATATTTCACAGAAATAGAACAGACATTTCAAAGAATTATATGGAACCATAAATACCCCAAATAGCCGCAGCAATTCTGAGAAAGAAAATCAAAGTAGGAGGGATCACAATACCGGACATCAAACCCTACTACAAAGCCACTATACTCAAAACAATCTGGTACTGGCACAAGAACAGACCCATAGACCAGTGGAACAGAATAGAAATCCTAGAAATAAGCCCAGGTCTATATGGGCATCTAATATTTGACAAAGAGGGCAGAAGCATAAAATGGAGTAATAATAGCCTCTTCAACAAATGGTGTTGGGAGAGCTGGATGGCTACATGCAAAAAATTGAAATTGGATCATCAGCTGACACCATACACAAAAATAAACTCAAGATGGATAAAAGACTTAAATGTATGTTGCAACACCATAAGAGTCCTAGAGGAGAACATTGGCAGGAAACGCTCAGATATCCCATGCAGTAATTTTTTCAGCAACATGTCTCCTAAAGCAAGGGACTTAAAGGAAAGGGTAAGCAAGTGGGACCTCATCAAAATAAGAATCTTCTGCATGGCTAAAGAAAACATCAGCAAAATGAAAAGGGAGCCAACCGTATGGGAAAATATATTTGCTAATGATACATCAGATAGAGGTTTGATCTCCAAAATATATAAAGAACTCACTCGACTTTACTCCAAGAACACAAATGATCCAATCAAAAAATGGGTAAAGGACCTGGGCAGAAACTTTTCCAAGGAAGAGATACAGAGAGCCCAGAGGTATTTGAAAGGATGCTCTGCATCACTAGCCATCAGAGAAATGCAGATCAAAACCACCATGAGGTACCACCTCACACCGTTCAGAATGGCCACCATAAACAGATCAACAAGCAACAGGTGCTGGCAATGCTGTGGAGAGAAGGGAACACTAGTACACTGTTTGTGGGAATGCAGACTGGTGCAACCATTGTTGAAAGCAGTGTGGAATTTCCTCAAAAGGCTAAAAATGGAACTGCCTTTTGATCCAGTGATTCCCCTGCTGGACCTATACCCTAAGAATCCCAAAACGCTAATTCAAAAGAACCTATGCACCCTGATGTTCATAGGAACACAATTTTCAATAGCCAAGTGTTGGAAGCAACCTAAATGCCCATCAGTAGATGAGTGGATCAAAAAACTATGGTACATTTACACAATGGAATACTACACAGTAGAAGGAAAAAAATAACTACTCAACTTCGTGACAGCATGGATGGAACTCGAGAGCATTATGCTAAGCGGAATAAGCCAGGAGGCAAAAGACAAATACCATATGATCTCACCCCTAAGTGGAACCTAACCAATACAAAGATGCAAGGAAAATAAGACCAGCAACACTGAAAGGAAAAGAAACCAACAGAGACAAGAGGGAAGGAGGGAGGGGGAGGTGGGAGAAAAGGAAGGGAAGGGGAAAGTCAAGGAACATATAGCAAGGACTCATGGATAAAACTAAAGGGGAAGAGTTGAGGGAGGGAGGGATGGAGGGAGCAAGGAAAAGTGGTGGGAGGTAGGCAGAGAAAAATGTATTTGAACAAATTAATTAAATAAAGAAAAATTAGAGGAATAACAATAAACAAAGCCCATAGCAAATAGTAGGAAGTAAATAATCAAGATCAGAACAGAATTAAATGACTTAAAGATTAAAGAAGCAATTCAAAGGATCAATGAATCTAGGAGCTAATCCTTTGAAAAGATAAACAAAATCGACAAACCTTTAACCAGACTCATCAAGAAAAAAAAGCGAGGACCCAATAAATAAAATCAGAAACAAAAGTGGATAAGTAAAAACCAGTACCACAGAAATACAATGAAATGTAAGAAATCACTATGAACAATTATATGCCAAGAAACTGGACAACCTAGGTGAAATGGATGAATTTGTGCAAACATGCAATGTTCCAAACTGAATCAAGAAGAATCAGGAAGCCTGAATAGACTGAAAACAATGAGCAAAATCAAAGCAGTAATAAAATAACTCCCAGCACACAAATGCGATGGACCAAATGGCTTCTCAGGTGAATGATACCAAACATTTAATGAAGAACTAACCCCTATCCTTTACAAACAATTCCAAAAATTCAAGTAAAGGTAAGAATCCCAAACTCTTTTTATGAGGCTGGTATTACCCTAATTCCAAAATCAGGTAAAATCACAACAAAGAAAGAAAATTACAGGCCAATATCTTTGATGAACATAGGTGCTAAAACCCTCAACAAAATATTGGCAATCAGGATCCAGTGATCCAGTAGAAAGATCATACACCATGATGAAGTTGGAGTCATCCCAGGGATGCAAGGATAGTACAATATTCACAAATTAATAAATGTAATATACCAGATTTTTTAAAATGAAAGACAAAAACAACATGATTATATAAATAGATGCTGGAAAGGCATCTGATAAAATCCAGCACTCACTTATGATAAAAACACTCAGCTAAGTGGAAATAGAGAGAGCATACCTCAACATAATAAAGGCCATATACGAGAAACCTACTGCCAACATCACACTCAATGGACAAAAACTAAAAGGTTTTCCCTTAAGATCAGGAACAAAACAAGAGTGTCTACTCTCACCACTCTTCTTCAACTTAGTACTGGAGTTCTAGCCACAGCCATCAGACAAGAAAAAGAAATAAAAGGTATCCAAACTGGGAAAGAAGAAGTAAAACTTTCATTATTTGCAGACAACATAATAGTGTACATAGAAAATCCCATGGTCTCCACCAAAAAACTACTTAACCTAATAAGTGAATATGGCAAAGCAGCAGGATATAAAGTCAATATTAATAATTAATGGCATTTTTGTACACCAACAATGGTTTATGAGAAAAAGAAATGAGGGTGAAAAATTCTATTTACTATAGTAATAAGAAAAATAAAGTACCGGTCCTGGCTCGTGTGGCTCAGTGGATTGAGTGATGGCCTGCAAACCAAAGGGTCACTAGTTCGATTCCCAGTCAGGGCACATACTTGGGTGTGGGCCAAGTCCCCAGTGGGGGGCATGTGAGAGACAACCATACACTGATGTTTCTGTCTCTTTCTTCCTCCCTCCCTCTCTGTCTAAAATGAAATAAATAAAATCTTAAAGAAAAAGAAAAATAAAGTACCTAGGAATAAATTTAACCAAGGTAGTAAAAGACCTATACTTGAAAAGCTAAATAATGCTAAAGAAAGAAATTGAGGAAGATACAAATAAATGGAAGTATATACCCCATTTATGGATTAGGCGAATTAACATCATTAAAATGCCCATATTACCCAAAGCAATCTATAGATTCAATGTAATCTTTATTAAAATGCCAATAAATATTTCACTGATTTAAAACAAATACTCTAAAAATGTATATGAAATGAAAAAAAGACCCCAAATAGCCGTAGTAATCTTGAGAAAAAAGAATAAACTTGGAGGTATCACAATACCTGATATAAAACTATACTACAAGGCCACTGTAATCAAAACATCCTGGAACTGCCATAAGGACAGACACATAGATCATTGGAACAGAATAGAGAGCCCAGAAATAAACTCATATCTCTATGGTCAATAAATAGTTGACAAAGAGAACATGAGCATACATTGGAGTAAAAATAGCCTCTTCAATAAAAGGTGTTGGGAGAACTGGACTGGTACATCCAAAAGCAATGAAACTAGACTACCAATTTATACCATACACCAGAATAAACTCAAAATGGATAAAAGACTTAAATATAAGTTGTGATACCACAAAAGTCCTAGCAGAAAATGTAGACAGTAAAATTTCAGGTACCCTATATAACAATATTTTTGCCAATATATCTCCTAGGGCAAGGGGAAAAAATGAAAAAATTAAACAAATGGGACTACATCAAATTAAAAAGCTTCTGCATGGCTAAAGAAACCATCATCAATATGAAAAGAGAATGAACTAGATGGGAGAACATATTTGCCAAAGATACATTGGGCAAGGGCATAAATCCAAAATATATAAAGAACTCATACTACTCAACAACAGGAAGAAAAATAATTCAATTGAAAAGTGGGCAAAGGACCAGAACAGACACTTCTCCAAGGTAGACATACAGATGTTCCATAGACATATCAAAAAATCACTATGCATCAGAGAGATGCAAATTAAAACCCCAATGAGTTATCATCTCACTCATGTCAGAATGGCTATCATTTTTAAAAATAAATCAACGTATAAATTTTTGAAATGTCTGTTCTATTTCTGTGAAATACGTCATTGGTATCTTAATAGGGATTGCGTTGAATCTATAAATTGCTTTTCGTAGTATGGACATTTTGAGGATATTAATTCTTCCAATCCATGAGCACGGTATATGCAAAGAAGCAAGGAAAATATGACCAGCAACACTGAAAGGAAAAGAAATCAACAGAGACAAGAGGGAAGCGGGGGGCAGGGAAAGGGAAGGGAAGGGGAAAGTCAAGGAACATATAGCAAGGACTCATGGACAAAACCAAAGGGGAAGAGCTGAGGGAGGGAAGGTGGGAGGGGGTAAGGGAAAGAGGTGGGGGGAAGGCAGAGACAAATGTATTTAAAAAGTAAATAGATTAATAAAAAATAAATAAATAAATAAAAATAAAGATAGTTGTATATATCATGGCATTTAATCACTCTATATATACATTTCTATTTTATACATAGTATAATTTTAATTTAATAAAGAATATAAGTCAACAATAAAAAAAATAAATAAATCAACAAACAACAAGTGCTGGTGAGGTTGTGGAGAAAAGGGAACCCTCATGCACCATTGGTGGGAATGCAGACTGGTGTAATCACTGTGGAAAACAGTATGGAATCTCCTCAAAAAATTAAAAATGGAACTACATTTTTACCTAGTGATCCACTCCTGGGAATATATGCAAAGAACCCTCAAACACCAATTCAAAAGAACTTATGCACCCCTCTATTCACAGCAGCACTGGAAACAGCCTAAGTGCTCATCTAGATGAGTGGATCAAAAAACTGTAGTACATTTACACAATGGAATACCATACATCAAAAAGAAAGAAAGAATTCTTACCCTTTACAAAAGCATGGGTGGAACACTGGAGAGCATTATGCTAAGCAAAATAAACCAGGCAGTAAAAGATAAATACCATATGATCTCACTTATAGTAGGAACATAATAAACAAAATAAACTAATGAACAAAACAGAACCAGAGACATGGAATACATTGACAGTGTCCAGAGGGGTAGGGAAGATGGATAATGGTGGAAGGAAAGGGAACTAGTTAAAGAACATGTATGAATGACCCATAGACATGGACAATAATGTGTGGATCGACTGTGGCAGCTGGGGGCTGGCTGGGCAGAGGAGGATAAAGGGAGAAAAATTGGGACAACTGTAACAGATAACAATTTTAAAAATCCAAAAGAAATGAATGAATGAATGGATGAATGAATAAATAAATACTGGCAACTCTGATGCCACCTTGTGGAAATGTAACTATGGTAACAGCAGAAGCAGAATCTATTTCTCCTACTCATTTCCCTCCTGTCACAGTAACTTTGAGTCTTGAGTTGCTTTCATAAAAGTCTAGGCTTCCAAGGTTATTCTCAATTGAAAATATGTTGCAAGTGAACACTCAGTATGAATTTCAGTGGGGTCAGATTGCAGTTCTGGCATTACAGGAGAAAATTAAGATTCACACTACACAGAAATGCACTAGACATTACTACTTCCATGGGAAGCATGATTTAAATGCAGTGTGTTTGGCAACAGCTTTATAATGTAAGTCAAAATAATATTGGTTTCCATGCCTCCCATATAGTTACATAAAAATCATACATAGCCAAAATGTTTAGGCTTTAATTTATGGCTCACCAAGCAGTTATACACTGTCATATTATGTAACCATGCACAAAGAATACATAAACTGGTTAATTTTCACCTCTTCTATACATTTGTTTACATGTTTTATAACTGGGAGCCTGACTGAGAAAAAGACCCAAGCATAGGATATTTTTTTGTAGTGAAAAATGAAATTTAAATTGTGCTACACTAGAATGAAATATAAATGGCTTGCAATTGAGCAACACATTTGATTATCACTTATTCTTCACAGTGAGATAAGAATTCTTATGCAGTGAATATGCTTAAGGCTCAGATATGATAAGTAATTGACCCATATTTGTATAGCTAGCTTTGGGATTAGAACACAGATCTGAGTAGTATGAAGCCCACATTTTCTTCACTAAAGGTTGATACTCCTAATTTATTCATAATTTGCTAAACTTTGGCATATTCAACTCATGCTATGTAATTAGAAATGTAATTATTCTTTCAGATAAAAAATGAAAAATATCTATGTTTTTCTCATTAGATTGCATTATAGCTACAAACCCAATAAAGATATAATGAAAGCATAAAACAGGAAAAAAAAAAAGGATAGGAATGCTAGCAATCTCCATTTTGGAACTTTAAGTAGTGTTGAGTCCATAAATGGGTCTCAAAGGACATTTAGAGACTTACTTCCTTAAAACCAAATGAGTATATACAGCTCATGATGAATGTCAGATATCTGTAGGTGAATCTATTCATGTGGTTATTTAATAAAACACTTTGTAAAGCAATGAAACATTAAAGAATCATAATGTTGTGGTTTCTACTCACTTATTCATCAAGGTTTCTTAAGAGTAACAATAAAATTAAAGTCCCAAGGGAAGACAACACTTTGAGGTACATTTCTAAAATTACAAACGTGTTAATTAGCTTACTGGGAACAGAATCATGAAAATGCTAGGGTAGAGGCATTTGAATTCATATCATTAATATAAAGATTATAACTCTGCTATGCTACTCTTGATATTCTAAATAAAGATGAGTGCCTGACGCCAAAACTTCTGCTAGTCCACAGTTTCAATGTCCCCTCACATCAAGGAGCTGGCAATTCAAGGACCCTGCCCACTGGGTGCTTATATTCATAATGGAATAAAAATTACTGAAATTCAACTCTTTTCAACCTTCCTTCTCCCTCTCCCACTTGGTATAATATCTGTTTGGTTTTATTTAGCCTCTTCTGCTCCCTTCCAGGGAGGGCCCTGATTTGTCTGCCTAGCTTCAATGTATGCTCTGTAATTGAGAAACAAAGAGAAATAGAAAGAGAGGACAACAATATAAACAAAAGAATGAAGACTGGTAGAATTCTACTGAAGAAAAAACTCAGACAGAAAAAGAGCAACCACAGTGCATGAAGGAAGTCAATGGGAAAGGCAATTGGCATGAATTTAAGATATTTTAAGAAACTTTGTATTTATTCCTTTTTTAAAATTATTTTTTGTTGTTTTTTATTTTTATTTTTTTATTGTTTAAATACATTTGTCTCCATTTTCCTGCCACCACTTTCCCCTGCCCCACCCACTCCCACCTCCCACCCTCAATCCTTCCCCACTTTGACTTTGTCCATGGGTCCTTTATACATGTTCCTTGATTTGACCCTTACCCTTCTTTTCCCCATTATGATGTTTGAGAGATTCTAGTATAGACCTTTAGTTAATAGGAAATATGTTTAGTTTCCTTCTGCTATGCTCCTTAATGCTTATACCCTTCTGGGGCTGCACTATGTGGGTCACTTGTGCATTGGATGTGCAAAGTTTTGGGGGGAGCCAGGCATGAAGACAGATACTTTCCAGAGACAACACTGTCCTGCGAAGTTGCTCTGTGGCTGCCATATACAAGTGGCATCATGCTGAGGCAGAGGTCCATGAAAAATGTCCCAAGGGAAGACAACAGTAGTCCAAGTTGTGTCCTTCTCATCCTCTCCTGGATGTTCACCTCTTACCAGCCAAAGTTTTATGGCCTGCAACTGTCTGTTATGAAATCTACCTGAGAAGGAATAGTGACTAATTGCTGAGAGGTCAACAACTTTGGTTCAAGGGTCTTCAGAAGAAAATATCTAATGACAACATTCTGACTTCACGTGACCAAAACTATATATTTGCTTTCTGGAATTTCCTCATACTTTAAAATAAAATACCTTGCAATAAGAAAACCCTTGAATACTCATAAATATTAAAACTTAGAATCTGTTTCCATGAAAACAAATGTTGGTTTCATATTATCTTCCTCATCATTGTTACTTTTTCATTGTATTTCAAGAATGCTATGTTTTATAGAATATTTTGAATCACATCTGGTTGTAACTATGTAAAATCACAAAATGTGCCAAATAGTAGCAATATCACATAGAGTAACACAAAAGAAATAAAATAGTTCTATAACATGATCATCATGAAGAAGTGACCAGTCTAACAAGAAAAGGTTTAGACTGGACCGAATCCTAGGAGAAAAAAAAAAAGAGCATTCTATATTTTAACAGAATACTCTGTAACAGGCTCATCTAAATCAATATTTTAGCTTATCTACTTACACACAAAACATACACACATACACACACTACGCAGATGTTCACGCACACATGCATACAGAGAGCCACCATGAAACTCAAAGGCAACTTAAAAGGCGTATACACATAGGCTTGTCGCTTCCACATTACCTTTTATTGATTTGTAAAATCACTGTCAGGGCAATTTCTGAACTGCCAGTGCTAAAATATATGTTCAAGAAAGGGAGGGAGAGCCTAGTTCTTAGGCTGTATTAGGATACAATATCTATTCAATAAGAATTCTCACTGGTTTCAGGCATTTATATCAATTCTAAGGTATATATGGAAGGAATTATTTGGTTTTAACAAAACAGACATTAAAAGGATTTCCCAGCTTCAATTCAAAGCACTTGACATCCCATTCCTGTCACTTCTGATCACCTATGTGGAGATGTACAATATGAGGAGGTGAGGCCCATATATTGCAAGGTGATTCCATGCCATCTAACTGAAAAGCAAAATGTTGCATCTCAGGAAAGCAAATCCAGAAAAGTGAGGCCCTTACATAAGGGGGAAATATAAGCTTTGTTTCTGGTGTGGTTTCAACGGTCATGACTCCAGGACCCAATAGAATGTGATAGAGCTGGCTCAATAGATTGTGGCAAGTCATCACATTATAAATCAACTAGAACCTCTGATGGAGTCACAGTGTTTTCTGGTTGCTGGGGAGAGATCAATGAATTAGAAGGCTCTTAAGAGTTAGAAGCATAGCTATGAAGCAGATGATTTGTACAAATGACTTCTTCATCTCCTTCATAATGCTGGCTGTTTAGGCAATCAAGGGATGACAGTGGCAACATTAGTCACTGCATTTAGAGTTTCTATCTGCGAAATAAGAAAAACATTCTTTCTGTTTTCCTGTCCGTCCCTCTCACAACAGGAATGAGGGTTAGACAAGTCAGGCATTATCATTGGGTACCAAACTTAAGAGGGTGCAAAACACATTATGATAATATTCCAGTACAATATTTTAAAATTAAAATCAATGCAAAAATATCCATGATGAACAAATATCATACTTTTAAATTAAAAACAATGTATGACCCTATTTTGTACCATTCAACTCATCTGCCCCACCTTAGTTCTGATCCTGCTTTTCAGAGGACTATTGAAAGCATTAAATAATGGATATGTCAAACAGTTCTCCAAAGAAAGAATACTCTTACCTTTTAGTTCCTACTACAGTTCATACATGAACCGATGGGGATCTTTATATACAATATCCCATTTAATCCCTGTAATTTTTTGAGGTCACTATTGTTTCATTTTACAGATACTAAAACTAAATTTCTCATATGTCA
The DNA here is from genome assembly GCF_021234165.1 of Pteronotus mesoamericanus. Lineage (NCBI taxonomy): Eukaryota > Metazoa > Chordata > Mammalia > Chiroptera > Mormoopidae > Pteronotus > Pteronotus mesoamericanus. Next base: position 4,492,891 of record NW_026555109.1, read on the forward strand.
AGTATCTGGGCTAGGATTTGAACCTTGGGCGTCCAACTCCATCTCCTGTGTTCTGTTTACTCTATTGTGCCATTATCCGCTAGTAATGAAACCTGTTGTGACACTTGTTTGATGTATTCTAAAGACTTAAAATAATACACAGAGGCCAAGTGGGGGCACTCTGACGACTGAGTTGATAGTTCAACAACTGAGTTGCCCACCCTTCCCCCCAAAAAGAGCCCTATGTCCCAGTATATGAGCCTGTTAGCAAAATCCATGTCAGAAATAAAGTTATAAGGACACTCAAGGGTGAAATCTGAGGTGGGTACAGGAGGAGAAGGTAGAGGGGAAAGTATGTCTCTCTTCTGGTGTTTGTCCACTTATTTTTTTTTACTTATTTTTAAAGATTGATTCAAATAAACCATGTAGTTTTATTTAAATGTGAAACTTCCAGGAAAGTCTCTCATCCCTTTTTTCAGTGTCCTGAAACACTTTCTAGTGCCAATTGACAAATTTCCATCTAGTTCTCTGCTAGGCCAGCTTTTGGATTCTGGAGTATATGTGGCTGAAGAGGTCCATGTGGCCCCATAACAGATGTAAGCACTGCTGCCCAAGAGTCTGTTGATCTTACGATCAGTGTTCTAAGGGCCGCTTCACCAAGCCTACTTGTTGACCCTGGATAATCAGTAAATCCAGTAGCTGCTCCTAGACCTGTTCCTAACACTTTCACTGCTAGAGCTATTCTTAGCCATTTTCATCTAATGGAGAAAGAAGTTATATTTGTGTTATGGCATCTTGCCTTTTCTAAACTTCTTTATAATTATTTAAGTTAATTCATTTCAGTAGCTTTCTGTTGTGTCAGAGAACAAATATTCTTCTCCTTATCAGTGTTCTAGGTAAAAAGGAAGTTGCTCTACATGTGGACATTTGCAACATCTGACCTGAGAGTTACCAAGAGTTATTCTAGTTCTAAAGTTCTTTGTGTATATTCGAGGTAGATATAGTAAAGATAAACATAGCAGAAGCAAAAACTGGAGCACAAAGTTGGGAGGCTAATCAGAAAGAATGGCCTGGAGGAGAGAAGACCAAGTTAACAGAAATCACTTCACATGTTATAAATTTGGTAGAGTGATTGATTTCTAACACAGGCAGAAGAGGAAGAGCTGCTGAGCTGTAACCTGGGCTGGGGTGTGAGGGTTAGGTAAATAGAGGGAGACTATTCCAGATATTACAGGCACAAAAAAGTGTTTTAACAAGCTATTTAGATTATTCCAGTGTTCATTAAAGGTTGAAAAGCACTGGGCTCAAGTATAGTATCAATGTCTTTTTAAGATATTTCCATTAAATTACTTGTAGAGGGAAGTCAGGGAGCTTTAAGAAAAGATAATAGTATAATAAGAGTTCTTGGCAAATGGGGATGTGACAGCCTTTCTGCATATTCATTTCACAGGCATCCCTAGGAATGTGGTAATTATGATACACCTCCTGCCCTTTTGATGACTGGATGCAAAATTACTGATGGTCCCAGTACCAAGATTCTGTAATCAAAAGGAGGGACAAAGTTTTCCCCTAACTACTTCAGGGCACTCCTGAAGTGGGTAGAAGGGAAGGGGTCCAGGCTCAGTTTAGGTTGACTGTGGTGAAAAGAAGCAATTTTGAAAACAACAAAGAACATCATACAGTGCTACTGGTAGCATTATCCAATGCCATACTATAATTTATAAATTTATCACAAAATCTAGGGAGATAAGGAGACAATAAGATATGAAAAGTTGAGATCAAAGACAAGGGGAAAGAAAGAAGAAAACTATGTTTTCATGATTCTATACTGAGCAACAACCAGTATAAAAACACATTGTGTCCTGGATTAAAATTACAGGCTTCTGCATTCAACTTGTGAGAACCACAGAATTCTATAACACAAACACAGTTGAGAGCAATGAAGAATATTAACTTGGGAAAAAAAGCTAATGTTTCTGCTTAAATTTTAATAATCTTGTGAAAAAGAAATCAAGAAAGTAAAGGAGACATCCTTCCCTATTGCTAATCACAAAATCTGGGAGTGAACACAGCAAAATACACAGAGAAGCAAATCCAGAGGAGCTTACTGTCTGAATTCTATACACTCTTCACTCTGATGCGTAACTATGATGATAAGGCAGCATTTTGGAAAAATCATGTCTTGAGTCCTTAAGAGTTTGTTGGGTCAAAACAATGGCTCTATAACTCCACTAGTTTTCATTATTAAAATATGTCCTACAGTCTTACTCTATTGTATTAATTTTCTGTTTTTGCTGTAATAAGTGGTTTAGAACAACACAAATTTATCATCTCACAGTTTGATATGTCTAAAGTCTGACACAGGTCTTAAGTGGGCTAAAATCAAGGTCAGCGGTGCTGTGCTCCTTTCTGCAGGCTCCAGAGGAGTCTGTTTCCTTACCCTTTCCAGCTTCCTGTGGTCACCAGTATTCCTTGGCTCATGCGTTCTTCCTCCTTCATCTAATCCAGAAACACCACATCTTCCAAAATCACACTTCCCTCTCTGTCCACTTGTAAAAATCCATGTGATTGGATTGAGCCACCTGAATGCTATGGGATAATCTCTCTATATCAAAGTCCTTAACTTTCCATTAAATCTGCAAAATCCTTTCTGCCATAGGAGGTAATGTACACAGGTTCACAGGTTCCAGAAATTAGGGCATGGATATCTTTGTAGGTGAGAGATGGGGGAAGCACATTATTCAACTGACCACATAGATATGTTTTTATTCATAACAGATGAAATATGTACTTAAGCATATCTGTAATGTGAGTAAAATGCTTTAAAACCCTGTTCCAAATGTTTAAAATTGTGACTTTATCAAAAATATTATCTTGACTTTATCAATGTAAAGGATAACATGAGAACATTTATAAAAAATAGGACATGATAAGGGAATATAAAAATTATAATAACTGCTATAATTATCAACTTTGAATAAGTAGCTAGCATACACCTGAGTGAGGTATAGAAAGGCATAATCCAGGGTTGGAGAAATGACTCAGAAGCCAATTGAGTACTTCTAGGCTGGGGATCCATATAGTACACCTTCATTATTTTGCATCACATGCTATAATATTCAAGTTTAGAAGTGCCCATTCTGAACTGTATGATCATAAATTCATATTAAAGTCAAATGCCTGTGGTCTGGGGTCAACCATCATTGAAAAAAATTTTAACTTCCTTCATTCCAAAATCAGAAGGAATAACAATGCTGTGTGCCAGTTTGTTTCAGAATATATATTATTAGTAAACACAGACATTTTGAGAAATCATGATATTTCTCTACACTAGAATTATCCATACAAAAGGAAAACTCATATTGACTGAAGTCCTGCTCCAAGTATGTGCACAACTGGAAAAATTAATATGAAGGGTCTTTGCCAGTTGAGCAAATATCAGCCATTCCCCCCCCTTTAATTTCCTTGATATTTTAAATTCCCAATTATAACAACATGAACCATAAATTTTCTTTTCATTCATCAATGATGACCTATCTTTAATAACTTCATTAAGTAAGGAGTTGGTATGTCCTCAAGCATGCAAGTGACTTCTTATTTTGGTTTATCATTTATCCTATTAATCTCTGGTTGGTTATTGTGGTATATATATACCAGTTTTGCACCTCTGCATGGCAGCAACTGAAAGACAGGCAGATCCATAGGCCTTTCTGTGCCATTTATAAAGCAAATCCAAATTAACTCAGCATGAAATTTTTAATACTATTTCACCAGATGATTAAGTGCAATGCACATTTTATTATATCATAATTCTGTATATTAATACTTGTTCTTAAGAAATGAAGAAATTTTTTTAAATATTACATTCAAAGAGGTCCAATTTATAATGTCTTCTTTTAAATTTGCAAGTCATCTCTTTCCATCAATATAATGTATTTTAAACAAAATATTCACTGAAGTGATTCATGTTTATATAAATTAATTTGCCCTGGTATTTGCAAAATTAAAAAAAACCTATAAACTAGATAGCTAAACTTATCAAGGTATCGTCACCAGACTGGCAGCAGCAGCATCAGCTGCAGATATGGGAATGCAAGTTTTCCACCTGTAAGGCAGCCTGTTGAATCAAATCACTAAAGGTGACACCTATTCATTAATTTTTTCATGCTTTCAGGACTAATTTATCTTTTTCTGCCAGTATTAGTATGTATCAGTGATCCTTGAACTTCCAGGAACATCAGTCACCTGGAGGTTTTGTGAAAACACAGACCCCCAGAGCTCCTGATTAGGCAGAGAGTTCCATAGGAGTTCTACGTACAGTGAGTGGCCAGCTTCCCTCTTCTAGATCCTTTGCCCTCTTCTCCTCACTTAGGAACCCTGAATCTCCATGGCATTTACTATGGTCTTATCAATGTGCTGTTAGAAGTTGTTTTACTCCTATAGTTCAGACCTAGTGCCACTTCTCAGTGGTATAGGTCAACAGAGTTTTTTATAGTGGCAGAAACCAGAGAGAATATGAGGTTCCCAAGTTATTCTACCTCTTTCTGTAAATTTAAACCATTTGGGTCATAGAAAAGCTTCCTTATGATGCGGCCAAAGTTTTCTGAATGTAGCCAAGTGGGAAGTAAGGTACATGGAGGCAACCCATCTCTGCAAAGCACCTTACAAAATTAAAATATTTGTGCATGCCAGTAAAAACGCAGGAAATCATACCATGGGTAGAGGCACAGGACCAACCTAATTATTTTTCCCAGAAGTGTAAGTTCACCAGAACTGTCTGGAGCTTCTGATAAATGCTTCCATATAAAGAATTATTTGTCCCCGAACTGCTACTCTAAACTTAGAAAAACACACCAAACTAAGGAATTGTTTCAGGGCACAAAGCAAGCCTCTCCTGAGCCAGGCTTCAGCTGGGGTTTCTGGGCACAGGGTTGAGATGCCTGAGTTCCAATTTGGGTTCCTGGATTCTGGGTGCATCAGAGGAGAGGAGGCCAAAGTCCATCTTCTGACCCACCCAATATTTAACCATGCACAGGTCTTGGTCATAATAAACAGTGTATTCAAACTCTCATACTTTTATGTGTGCACTACTAAGATTGGGTGTCCATAGGTCAAAGCTGTCAGATAAGAAGGAGTGATTGGCAAGAGATAGGGACTCAAATAAAAAGGGGTGAAAGACTGACAATTCCATCATAAACAATGAGGCTGTCATAGGTAGAATGAATTGAAATAATAAATCTAGCCTAAAATCTGTAGAAGAGAATCACAGAAACAATGGAACCTTCCAGAAGCTCATTACCAGCTCTTGCCAAGGCCAAAACGACACTGACTGCAACAATGTGGAGAAGGAAACAGAAGAATGAGAGTCTAGGGTAATTTCTAGCAGAAAATGATGCTTCACCCTGGCATTTGGACTTTAAATAAAACCATCTAGAATTCTATGTTTATGTAAGGCCCTGCAGCTTTCCTGAGTGCCTAAGAGAGCCTTTTCCCTTTTATAAATACTCATTTGATAGTATAAATGCTGCCATAATACTGCTGACTAACAGCTGTTGAGTACCACATCAAGTGCTATGCTAGTGTTTACATGGGTTACTTCTAATTCTCACAGAAGCAACTTGAAATAGAGCCTATCTTTATATGATCAAACAGATAGGGGAACTGAGGCACACATCAAGGACACAGAAGGTTCCTAATGAGGAAAAGTAACAAAGCTGGAACTTGAATTCAAGTCTGTCAGGTTTCAAAATCCATCCTCTGACCCACACATTATGATATTTTCATTCTGTTTTGGTTGCTCTCATTAATTAAAGGGAAGCCTTCTGAGCCACATCTATTTTCCTCCTAGTTCTCCTATCTCAAAACAACTTTCTTTTCCTTTGACAAAGCAGAAAAAAAAATTATCCATGGAGTGTGATCTTAACCTGGGAAAACAGAATGCCTACAGTTTCTATACTGGTTTCCTGGGAAACTGGGAGACTTAGACAATAAAAATGTATCATCTCATAGTTATGGAGGTTAGAAGTCTGAAATCAAGGCGTCAGCCCAGTTGGTTGCTTCTGGAGGTCTCTGAGGGTGAATCAGTTCATGACTCTTCTGGCTTCAGGTAAGTGTTAGCCTTCCTGGGCATTCCTCGGCTTGTGCAGCCTTATTATGATTTCTGCCTCTGTCATCACATAGTGTTCTCAATGTGTTTGTGTCCAAATGCCCCTCCTCTTATTAGTTTTCCTTTTCTTTACCCTCACCCAAGGACATTTTTTTCACTGTTTTTTTAGAGAGAGGGGAAGGGAAGGAGGAACAGAGAGAGAAACATCTATGCAAGAGAGAAGCATAAATTGGTTTACTCCTATACACTCCCAGACCAGGGATCATATGTGCCTGGATCAAGTACAGAACCTGCTGCCTAGGTATGTGCCCTGACTGGGAATCGAACCCACAACCTTTCAGTTATGGGATGATGCTCCAACCAACTTAGCCACACTGGCCAGAGCCAAATGTCCCTCTTCTTATAAGACACCAGTCATATTGGATTAGGGCTCAACCATATTACTTCACCTTAAATTGATTACACCTGCAAAGATCCAATTTCCAAATAAGGTCACATTAACAGGTACCAAAGATTAGGATTTCATTATATCTCTTTAAGGGCCACAATTCAACCCATAGCTCTTTCTTACTCCTTGGGGAAAAAAATAAAATTCTTTTTGGTTTTACTCCTTTTAGTAGCTTCCCAACCACAGAAGTCCATCCTCCACGTAGACTCTAAAATTCTACTGATGTAATGCTGTTCTGATGCTCATCATTCTTCAGCTCAAAGCTTTCATTGAGGATTCTCTTCCTCTCCTGGCATGACCATCATTCCAGGATTTCCAAAGTCAAACCAAACTACTGTCCTCCCTGAAAATTTCACTTTAGTTGTTGTGTCAGTATTGTTAAAGTCCTATGTATTTTTCAAGCCCTTTTTAAAATTGCGATCTTCCATTATCCTAAAATTTTCTGCTTCGCTCCTCTGCTTCCTGGTATACTTTTTTCTTGGTGATGTTGCATTTTTTTCTGTTCTTGGTCTGACCTAAAATTGCCATGATCAAGTTATTTTTCTTTAACCCTTACTATCTTATATTTTACTGCCCCGGGGGAAGCAAACAATCAAGTTTCTTTGCATCTCTTACATGTCCTGATATACAGTACCTTTCACATAGAGGGTGCTAATTAACTGTTGGACGAGTTAACAGATATACTGTCAGGACTTTCAGAAAATTTTGCATTTCCACAAAGAATGTTGCTATTGGAAGAATAATGCAGAATCTGAAGTCAGTTTTTAGCTTTGAACCCTGATTTTCACATATGTAAAATGTAGATAACAAAAACTACTCCACATTGATGTCACAAATATCAAGTGAAATATTGGTAAAATTTCTGCATAGAATATACTCCATGATGTAAATATTGAGTAAGCATTAGTTGGCTGTTAATGTGTTAATTTACTGCTTTTGCTTCAGTTTGTTAAAACTCTGAAAATTCTTGAGCCTTCACAGTGGCATATCAATGAAAAGCTGCAGGATACATTTTGGTTACTTCATCTTCTTTCTGGTCAACCACTCCAGATGTACGTGAGAGAGTCATATTTCTTGTCCATTGTTTATGTAGGTTTCAATGACTCTTCATTTATTAACTTACTCTCTAATTCATTTCATAAAGACTTGAAAACTGGCTCCTCATTCAGATTTAAGGCCAGCCACCATCCTTGGCTATTATAACGTCCTTTATCTTGTATTAGGGGGTAACATAACCTCCCATACCTGATTGGTATGGTGGAAACAATGTTATTTAACAACACTGATGATGAAAAATGATGAACTGAATTGAACCTCTTCAACAAAGACTGTAATTCCTAACCTAGCAGCAGGTACATGATGAATTAAATTGAATCTCTTCATCAAAGTCTGTGATTCCTAATCTAGCAGCTCCAGCACCTGCTTTTAACAACAAATATTTTATGTTGTTCATATTTGTAGACCTGAAATAAAATTCATATAACTTTCTTGACAGATCATTTTTTAAATTTAATATAGTCCCCTAACTATAATATAAAAGAGCAATAGAAGGATAATTATTTCAAATGAAAGCATATATATCTCCATATACGTATTATTAAGCATGACTGTCCTAAAAGAATTGATGAAAAATCAGGTACTTCTTAAGATATGTGTCCTGAACTAATAGGACTAATTTTTACAAAATTGGGAGTGAAGTCAGAGGATTCTAACCTACTTAGGGAGTCACTGGACAATGACAGATACAAATTTAATATATTTATGTGTCATTTGTTTTGCCATTTTGTGATAAGATTCTCTAAAATGGTGAACAACTTTTGGCAAAGTTCTCAACAAAAAAAAGTGTATGATCTTTTTATTTACATGGCAGGTGTGTTCCTGAAAAATTCAGCATCTGTCCAAACCATGCAAAAATTATGCTATATAATGTGTGAAACAAAGGAACAAACAGCTTAATTTTTTTTAAAAGAGCCAAAGACCTTAACAAATGCCCCAGCAAAAAATATAGACAGATGACAAATAAGCCAATAAAAATGCTCCATGTCATATATTATCAGGGAAATGTAAACTTAAACAACAGTATGATACAACTACATATTTTTTAGAGTATCCTGAATACAGGAACTGATAGTACCAAATACTGACTAGGATGTGAAGCAACAGGAACCCTCATTCATTGCTGGTGGGAATGCAAAATGTTACATTCACTCTGGAAGAGAGATAGGCACTTTTTATAAAACTAAAATAATCTAACTATATATTCCAGCAACCTTGTTCCTTGATATTTACCCAAAGAAGCTGAAAACTTATGTCCACACAAAAACCTGCACACTTATGTTTATAGATGCTTTATTATTCATAATTGCCAAAACCTAGAAGCAACCAAAATGTTCTTCAGTAGATAAACTGATAAATAAACTGTAGTACATCCAAAAATGGTTTATTCAGCAATTAAAAAAAAGTTATCAAGCCATAAAAAGACATGAAGGAATCTTAAATGCATATTACTAAGTGAAAGAAGCTAATCTGAAAAAGCTACATACTGTTTGACTGTAACTATATAGCATTATGGGAAAGGCAAAACTATAAAATCAATGAAGAAATCAATGTTTGCCAGGGCTGCAGGAGGAGACAGGGGCAAAGAGAAAGAGATGAGAAGATTTTCAGGGCAGTAAAACTATATTGTGTGATACTATAATGGTGAGTATATTTGTTTAAATTCATAAAATGTTTATTACCAAGATCGAACCCTAATGTAAACTATTCGTTTTTAATTATTATGATGTGTGAATGTCAGCTCATCAATTATAACAAATGCACTACTTTCGTAGTGGAAGTTGCTAGTGGTGGAGGTTATGTGTGTGTTAAAGCAGGAAGTATATGGAAAATATCTATTTTCCTCTCAGTTTTGATGTACACCTAAAAATGTTCAAAAAGCAAAGTCTATCATTTTATGTTAGGCTTTATTATTATTAACAAAATCTTTACTCTATTTGAAGTATTACAGTAATTCTGAAAGTCAGAGTACACAGAGCAATTGATTATTCAGTGTGCAGGGCTGACTTCCATTTTAAAAGACAATTTAGAGGAAGGGAGGTCCATAACCCTACTAAAGACCACAGAGCCAGTCTTCCTCTTCCAGTGTCCAGACCTCCACTGGGGGTGGTAGTGCCCCACAGTGAATCAGCCACCCAAGTGAAAGTTTCTTCAGACTGTTGCTTTCTACATGATCCCCTAACCTTTCATCAGCATCCACAATGCAAGCCCCTAATTTTCTTCCCATTTCTTCTGAAGTCCTTTTACTTAAGAATGCACATTTTAATACCTTGACAGTCCAATCATAGCTCAGTTAGGTAACTTATCTAGATATCCAACGCAACAAAATTTATGATAAAAAATGAACATACCCAATAAAAGCAAAATTCTCTTCACAAATCATTTCCTTTTGCATAAATTTTTTTTCTAAATTACAGATTCAATTTTCACATGAGTTCTGGATCACACACTACCTAGGACATGGTAAGAGCCAATATGTCAAATACAGGATGATGATGGGTTAGTTCACAACTGTGTGACAGCTAACACCAATGCAGATTAAAATATGTTATCTATCACTCAGCAGAATAGGCACTTCCATGTATGACACTAAACTGTAAAAATGTGCCAATTCATCTCATTGCCAATGAATTAGTGGTGCACATTACTTGTCTCTTTCTCACTTGTTAGTCACTGTAACCTAGCTCAGTGAATTTAGAAGTCATTCTTTTGTGCTTTCTTTATTCTTATGCTTAATATTAACTCTAAGAGGTATGTAATCCACAATCTAGAAGGGGTCCTGACATATAATAGACACTTTTTAATTAAAAAGTTTAGAATGAATGAGTAAACAAATGAATATTGTGTCCAATATAATATGAAATGCCATGATAAACAAAAAGATAAAAACAAAAACAGAAAGAATACCTCCCTGCCCTATTGGAACCCTCAGTTAACTGGAGAAATAAATCCTATTAGTGATGTGCATGCCAATATGCATTTGTGTATTTTCCTAGGAGAGTGTAAAAAGTAGAGTACTAATATTTCCCGTGGGTCAAGAAATACTTGATAAAATTTTACTCAAACTAAGGCACAGTGTATTACCCTCAGTACTGTTGACATTTGGGGGCTTGACAATTCTTTGTTAAAGGGGGCTGTTTTGTATATTATAGAATGCTTAGTGTCATTTCTGTCATGACATCTCTACAAAGTACATGTCAGTACCAAGCCTCCAGCTATGACAACAAAAACTGTCTGGAGACAGATGTTCCTGCAGATGGTCTAAAGAATATGAGTTTACCAGACAGAGGAAGAGGAAGAGGAGAAAATCACAAGCTTCTAAATTATAGCATCTGGATTGCTTTTACCTTTGAATTCTAGCAAATAATAAATAAAAGAAATAATGAATGCTTTATACTTTTTTTTTAACCTATTAAGTCCATTCATGCACATGTGATCTATGCAATAACACTATGGGAAAATGTGGTTGATATTCACTTCTTTCCTTAGATGGTCCATAGGCATATGAAAGGATGCTCAGCATCACCAGCCATCAGAAAGATATGTTAAAATCACAGTGGGATATCACTTCACACTGGTCACAATGGCCATCATAAACAAATCAACCAACAACTGCTGGAGAGGATGTGGAGGAAAGGAGACCCTAGTACACTGTTGGTAGGAATGTAAGACTGGTGCAGCCACTGTGGAAAACAATATGGAATTTCCTCAGAAAACTAAAAATGGAACTGTATTTTGACCTGGCAATGTCACTGCTGGGATTATACTATAAGAATCCGAAAATGCCAATTCAGAAGAACCTCAGTGTATATAGCAGCATTATTTACAATAGCTAAGTGCTGGAAACAGCCTAAGCACCCATTAGTAAATGACTGGATTAAAAAACTGTGGCACATTTACACAATGGAATACTAGACAGCAGAAGAAAGAAAGAAAGAAGGAAAAAAGAAAGAAAGAAAGAAAGAAAAGAAAGAAAGAAAGAAAGAAGGAAAGAAAGAAGGAAGGAAGGAAGGAAGGAAGGAAGGAAGGAAGGAAGGAAGGAAGGAAGGAAGGAAAGAAGGAAAGAAAGAAAGAAATCCTATCCTTTGTGACAGCATGGATGGAACTGGAGAGTATTATGCTAAGTGAAATAATCCAGGCTGTGAAAGACAAATACCATATGATCTCACCTATGAGTGGAACCTAACCAACAAAATAAACGAACAAAGAAAATAGAACCAGAGGCATGGAAATAGAGAACAAACTGACAGTGACCAGAGGGAAGGGGGAAAGGAGATAATAGGGGAAAGAAAGGGAAGGGTCAAGTCAAGGAATGTGTATGTATAAAGGACCCATGGACAAAGACAACAGAGGAGAGGGTAGAAATTGAATGTAGGGGGTGGGGTCTGAGTAAGGCAGGGGAGAGTAATGGAGGAAAAATGGGGACAGTTGTAACTGAACAACAATAAAAAATATATCGTTCAAAACAAAAAAATAATAAAGCATGTAATTTTAAGAAGCACACGCTAGAAAAGCAAAATGACATGCACAAGGTCAACCTGAGATTTCGGTGGTTTTTGCTCTTTTCAGGATACTCCTTTAAATTTATTGTATTTTGAGCCACTTTAACCACTCCAATTACTTTTCTTCCAGTCTATCCCTGGCTGCATTAAATCACAATTGTTTAATAACTTTCAACTAACAGGTTCCATCTATTCCACAATGTCTTCTCTATGTCATTTTGCTAAATGCTGAGGCTAAAATTCTTAAAAAGAGGTTTCTTTTTTAAAAAATTTTTATTGTTCAAATACATTTGTCTCCATTTACCTGCCACCACTTTCCTCTGCCCTTCCCATTCCCACCTCTCCACCTCAATCCTTCCCCACCTTGGCTCCGTCCATGTCTCCTTCATACATGTTCCTTGATTTGACCCTTCACCTTCCTTTCCCCAATACCCACTTCCTTCCTTCCATCTCATTTGTTGGTTTATTTTTTTTCTTTCAGTGTTGCTTGTTTGTTTGTTTTGTTGATTGGGTTCCACTTATAGGTGAGATCATATGGTATTTGTCTTGTTCTGCCTGGCTTATTTCACTTAGCATAATGCTCTCCAGTTCATCCATGCTGTCACAAAGGATAGAAGTTCTTTCTTTCTTTCTGCTGTCTAGTATTCCATTGTGTAAGTGTACCACAGTTTTTTTATCCATTAATTTACTTATGGACACTTAAGTTGTTTACAGCATTTGGCTATTGTGAATTGTGCTGCTATGAACATTGGGGTGCATGGGTTCTTTTGAATTGGTGTTTGGGGATTCTTAGTGTATAATCCAAGCAGTGGAATTGCTGGGTCAAAAGGCAGTTCCATTTTTAGTTTTTTGAGGAAATTCCAAACTGTTTTCCACAGTTCTCCAAAGAGGACCTACACAGGGCCCAGAGACACATGAAAGGATGCTCTTCATCACTAGCCATCAGAAAAATGCAAGTTAAAACCACAATGAGAAAGAGGTTTCTTACACTACACACAAGAATAAATTAAAATGGATCAAAGGTTTAAACGTTAGATGCAAAATTAGGAAAACCCTAGAAGAAAACATAGGCAGCAAAATCTTGGACATTGCTTGTAGCAATATTTTATCTGATATACTGCCTCTGGAAACAGTAACAACAGATAAAGTAAACAAATGGAGCTACATCAAACTGAAAAGTTTATACACAGCAAAAGAAACTATTAACAAAATAAAAAAGACAATTCATGGAATGGGAAAACTTATTTTCCAATATATTTGATAAGGGGTTAATATCCAAAATTAATAAAGAACTTATAAAACTCAACACCAAAAAAAATCCAATTTAAAAATGGGCCAAAAGTCTGAATAAACACTTCTCCAAAGAGGATATAGATGGCCAATAGACATATGAAAAGATGCTCAACATTACTAACCATCAGATAAATGCAAATTAAAACCACAGCAAGGGATCACCTCACACCTGACCAAATGGCTTTCATCAATAAGTCAACAAGTCCTGGTGAGGATGTGGAGAAAGGGAACACTTTTCCACTGTTGGCGGGAATGCAGACTGGTGCAGCCACTGTGGAAAGCATTATGGAATCACCTCAAAAAAATTAAAAATGGAACTGCTTTTTGACCCAGCGATCCCATATCTGGGACTATATTGGAAGAAACCCAAAGCACTAATTCTGAAGAACATAAGCACCCCTGTGTTCATTGAAGCATTATTTACAATCATCAAAAATGGATAGATCTCAAGTATCCATCAGTACATGAGTGGATAAAACAACTATAGAACATCCACACAATGGTATACTACTCGGTCATAAAAAGAAAACTTTACCCTTTGCAACAGCATGGATGGACCTGGAGAGTATTATGCTCAGTAAAATAAAAGTCAGAGAAAGAAAAATACCACATGATTTCACTCATATATGGAATCTAGTGAACAAACTGAACTGACAAGTAAAATAGAGACAGATTCATAGATAGAGAGGAGATTGACAGCTACTGTCGGGGAATGGGATCAAGCAAAAAAGAAAAAGGGCTCATGGGCATGAAAAGGGTGATGATTGTAGGGGGATAAATGGTAATAGAAAAATACAATAAAATATTTTTTAAAAGAAAGAGGTTTCTTTTCAGAATTGCAAATATTTAATTGTTGAAAGTGGCAGTGGGGGACATTTTTCCTTTAAAGGGATAAAAAAGTATAAATGGACCTGACCAGGGTAGCTGACAGTAGGCTGGGCTTCTCACCACAAAGTGAGTTTGCCATTTAGATTCCCAGTCATGGCACATGCCTAAATTGTGGGTTCAGCCCCAATCAGTCTGAGAACATAAGAGAGACAAACAATCAGTTTCTCTATCACATCGATGTTTCTCCCTCCATTCCTTTCTCTCCCAAAATAAATAAAATCTTATTTTTTTAATGAAAAGGAAGTTATAACTTTAAGAGCTGGTCTAGAAGAGAAATCTAAAAGAGAAAGAAGGCAGTGTGACCCACAAAAACTGACATACTTCTCAAATAAAGCCGGAGAAGTGCAAAGCAGGATAAAAACAAATATCTGTTCAAGAGTGACTCATAGGAGAAATGTGAAACTTAATAAGAAAGAAGGAAACCTGGCTTTTCCTTCTGGTTGTTCCACTATTTGTGTGTTGATCTTGAGCAAGTCATTTAATCTTTTGTGTCCCCTTTCAGATTATCTCAGATTCTAAGTCCAATTTAACATTGATTTGAAATGTGAAGTTCTTACATGTTACCTACCTGCTAGGCTACTGTTATTTCTGCTGTATTTTCCTTGTACAAAAGCAAGGCAACCAGAAGGATCTGCAAGCTTACAATCAGTTTCAAGCTTGACTCTGGGGTACAATGAGTGGGTTACATAAAAATGACACTGTAATTTGAAAACTTAAATTCAAGTCAGAGTGGCTCGTCAGCTGTGCTAATTGATCTTGAAACATATTTGCACAGGGGACACTTCCAGAACAATTGTGCCTCGCCTAGGGTTAAGGTCCAGAAGGACAACTGATATATCTTGTGACTTCACAGGGAGCTGTAATTGAAGACACTCTCTAATTGGATTCTACATTACACAGGTACTCTACCTTTCCTATCAGACTTTGCTTCAATTGTTAATTATCCAAGAGATTTCCTGATTTTGCTCCTTCCTCCAAATGCAAAAAAAGAGATTGAAACTATGAAACCTGATTTTACTAAGTAAATTATATGGATGCTCTACTTTTGGAAAGAAGAAAATGTGTAAATAAATTGATAGTAGTGCATACTGAGCTGCATGTTCATCATGGAGTGGCAATTGTTTTTCAGATCATTGATCCTATTAAGAAAGCTATAAAGCAAAGTCTCCTCTTTTTTAACTACCCCCCTCCAAAATACATATGCACCAAATTTTGTGTCACTTTCAAGTGACATGGAAATACTGTGAAGCACTGATTGAAATCCAGTTTTAAAAGTACTTTTTTTAAGTGACTGTAACAATAGTTGTTTCCAAACTCATCGTCCCTCAAAGCTATTTCACTGTTGCACAAGGAAGTTTTAGGAAGAGAATTTCACTTCAGATTACTCTGCACCATTCAAGAAAAAAGAAATACATTGGTAGCTTCCTGATATCAAATTCCAAATACCTTATTTAAACAGATATATGCAGATCCCTTTTAGTTTAATGAAAATATTTATGAGACCTGTCAAGCAAAATATTCCAGGTTTCAAATATTCATTGATGTGCTGACTCCCCAAAGTGGCCAACAAATAAGGATGTCTTCTTATCATCATGCTTACACAAGAATGAAACAATAATAGTGACCAAAATATTTGGCTGTAACCTTGCTGACATTCCACATTCATACCAGTTTGTCTGCCGTCAGAGTCTGAGGTTATCTGTAGCTTTTATTCATCTATTACTTTTGATGTTTAATTTGAGTAGCTACAATGAACGCTGGAGGATGAAATTCCAATAATCATCTCAGATACTTCTAATCAAGACCCTAGATTAGTCCACCAATAGACTGAGAATATCACAAATCAACTAAGTATATATCCTTTGGAAATGATTCAAAGGAAAACTGTAAAGAAGATGAAAGAAAAGCTGTAACAAAGACCTAAATACATACACACAGAAATTTCAATTATCCCAGGATGCCCAAAAAGGAGTACTTGATCTCTTCCACAAATATTAAATTTATAGAATTCATAAAGAGTGGTTAAAATCTGTAAAATGGCACAAAGACCAGGGTAGAAGGACAATGAAGCTATAAAGAAACCATCAGCACAACTCATATTTCTGATGTTGCTTACTATGCAGCACTGGTGACATCATCATGAAAGTTTCTCAACACCCTGGAAAGAAATAGAAAGGAGCATGCAGGGTCATAGCAGTGGGGGTACAAAACACCTTATATTGTTCATAGGGACCCACTAAAAAGAACCACAAATTGTATGTGTCTGATTAGTAATCACATTAATCAGACAATTTAGAGCAGTGCAATGTGTATGTCTCTTTCCCCTTGATTCTAATAGCATGCTTTAAATTTAACTAATAAATTGCATGATTAAAGCATCTTAATTCAGTCTGAAAACCTTTGCTCTTTGAACTCTAGGATAGCCTGCATGGTGGCTACGTGTAGTCATTTGTGCAGAAGTGTTGAGAGTCTAACAATCACGTTGAGAAAGGGCAAGAAGAGTTGAACACTTAAGTTCCCTTATAATGTGTCCTCATAGGTGTAATCACTTAGAAATCAATCTTTTCCCTTCCGCACAAGGGCTTCTGTTGAAGTGTTGGTGTCGCTTCTACAACCCCCACTCCACCCACAAGAAAAAAAGAGATGCCCTTTATCCTTTGCCCTTATCACAACATCCTGATTGTCCATTCATTCAACTCCAAACTCTTTCTTCCAAAGCCTCTCTCTAATCTCTAGCTGTTCTTTAGAAACATATTAGAAAAACAATTATTAACATGAAAAAAGATACATCAATATAAACACAAATGGATTGTATAACTATACCTTTGAACAAATATTAATATTTGGCCATAATAAGTGGGAGAAAATAATACATATTGCCAGGAAATATTTTTTAGTTTTATTTATGGAGCACCAATATTACTATTTTATTGAAACATGAATTAAATATGAAGAAACACAAAGAGCAGGAGAATAATAATGCAGCAAATATGAAAAATTAGCATAGATGCTCAGGCTTAAATTTGGGGTATAAGTCATCAAGCTTTACCTGATAATTTTACTCATTCTTGTGTTAAACTACTATTTTGCTTTCCTTGGTCCTTCCTCAAATGGCACAATTAACCTATTACAAGTACTGTTTTTATATCAAATTAAAGGTGAAATATTCTGAAAAGGTTTATTAAGCTTACTTTATCTTACCTTCAAACAATTGTTATAAAGCACAAGCTATGTGTTAATAGATTAAAAGACTTAATTTCATTTCTACCATCAATAAGTGAAGATTTTTGAAATATAAATACATGGATTTATTGGACTAGAAACATGATTTTCACATCAATAAACTAGTTCAAAATAAAAGTTGCCACCTCACTAATTCCATCCCTCCATGACCAACATTGCAATATTTACTTCAGAAAAAAATATTAATTGGGCCACCAAACAATCTTATTAGATGGATCTTTCCAGGAGGTATCAGGTTAATGTTACATTTTAGCATATAACCATTAAAAGTCTGTTGTTAATGGTATTTTAAGAACCAAACACATGCAACTCCAGATATGAATGCAAAACTCACTTATCAAAACAAGTATCATATATTCTTCTTGTTTGTAGCCCAGATATGAATATATTTAAATGAGAAATTTAGAAACAAAATACATCTACACATCATGACTGATAATCATCCAGATGTTATTTTGCTTTATTAAACAAAATTAACCAGTTCATAACTCGAACTCACTTTCTTCTCCTCCCCTCCCCTCCTCTCCCTCTCCTCTCTCCCTTTCTCTCTCTCTCACACACACACATGCACACACACAAGCATATATATTGGCAGTTACAAACTTTTGGTTTATTTTAGGAATAATGGAGATGATAATGCAACCCTGAATGATTCTCATTATAGTCATTTCTTCTCTTGAGAACTATGTAGAGATATTCATTTTATATTACTGGCCTATTGAAGACAGGATAAGAATTAGAATGTTTTAAACATCTTCATCTTTCTAAGTATTTTTTGTCAGCATTAAAGCAATCCATACATTTTCTGTCTTTTATTTAGAAGCAAAAATATATTTTCATAAGAAAAAAAAATGGATCTCTTTAGTTGGTATGGTTTACATTCCTTTGAAATGAGAAATTCTTAAACCAGGTTTATTATTTTGGTTGTTAAAAAAGCAACAGATTTGCCTCTTCTCATCCTTGTCTAGCAAGGACTCATGGACAAAGCCAAAGTGGGGAAGGACTGAGGAAGGGAGATGGGGTAGGGGAGCAGGGGAAAGTGGTGGGGGGAAGGTGGAGACAAATGTATTTGAAAAAATAAATTAATTAATTAATAAAAATAAATATATATATATATATATTGTTTTTTTTTAAGATAACAGATGAGTGGTTGCCAGGGACCTGCGGAAGGACAAATGGGGAGAAGCTAATTACTGGGTAAGGGGTTTTACTACAGTGCAATTGAATTATTTCAAAACTAGATTAAGGTGGTGTTTGCACAAAATTCTGAATACATTAAATGCCACTGAATTGTTCACTTAAAAAAAAGCAACTGATATAAAGTTTTTCTTTTTAAGTAAAGATTACCATAAGTTAAGAGAAGTTCTAGTCCATGAAATGAACCTATAGGCTCATGTAATCAGTTTTTGGTTTTTGGCCTAATACAAGCTGTTTAATGATATGGAAAAATGGGGGGAAAAAACAAGACTCTTATTTCATACTCTGGCTCTGCCCCTCATAAGCTGTTGTGAAAAATGGAGGTAATCATAAATATGTACATTGTATGGTTGCTGTGAAAATATAATGAAATAATGGATGTGTGCAAAGCCATTAGCAGAGTGCCAGATAAATTGTAGTTTAGAATATGGTAACTACCATTGTTATATCTTCCATTATGGTTTCCCATGTTTTATACTCACAACACTCACAATACTAGGAGACAGATTATAATTTCCATATTTGACTTGAGCCACTTAAAGCTTAGATGTTCACTGACTTCCCTATTTTCACACAGAACTCCTCTGAACGTCTTCTGATTCCAAATTCAGATGTGCTTTTTCAGACTCCTCCTGCCTGGGCTATAATTTATACCAGGTACATGTTATCAAGGTACAATGATGTGCATCCATGTGAGAAGGGGTGGCCCATGTTATTCAGCAAATAATCCAACTGAAAGATACTGCCAGGGATGAGTGGCATTGGCCATTGGAAACCCAGTAACTAGAGCTTAAGTCCAACTCAAGCACTAAGGCTGTCCTAACTCAGACATGTTTATAATGTTATTTGGGCTTTGCTTTACTTGCTGTTGTGGAAAAGCAGGTTTTTCCTATAGATTGTGGAGTCCAACTTAATTCCTCAGATACTATCACACTAATTATTTAAACCTGAATAACTTCCTGCCCTAAAACAGCAGTCTTTGACATTGCTGTGTTTCAACTGACAATGAGAAAAAGAAGTTGGATTCAAAGAAAAGGCAAAATATTTAGATAGGAAATAAATTAAAACCTGTGTCTCCTGAGAAAACAACATAAAAATCAATAGTCAAAGCAACCTCAATCTACCATATGAAAGGAAAAAAATTAGAAGAAAAAAATCAACATATACAAATTTGAGTAAATATTAATTTAAACATGTCAGAAAATCCTTAGGCCATATGTAATTTAAAATAAATGGCACAAACTTTGACTTGCATAATTCAGTTTCCTTTCCTTTATTACCTTTACATTGTTGAGTTTAATGAGTCAATAAATGTGCTCTTTCTCCATCTAAGTAAATCAGAAAATCCAATTTCTTATTGGCTCTAGAATCATTGTTCCAAGATGGAGCACCCAGACTAGACATATCATTGCAGGACCTCACTCTCACTGTAAGCCCTTCTTTCTCTTTTGGATCAGCTTAATAAATTTGAGTCTTCTCATAATTTGTTCAGTTCCAAACCAAAAGTCATTAGAAGACACAAATCATTTCTTAAGTCCAAATCATCATTAATATTCTTTTTCTGACTAAGTGTTATAGTTTGAATTGTGTCCCACCTACCCCCCTCCAAGATTCAAATGTTGAAGTCTTTACCCTCAATACTTCAAAATGTGACTTTATTTGGAAATTGAGTTGTTGCAAATGTATTTAAGGTGATACTGGAGGAGGGTGGGCCCCTAATCCAATATGACTGGTATCTCTATAGAAAGAAGAAATTTGGATACAGATACACGCAAGGGAGAATGTCATGTAAACATGAAGTGAGAGATAGGGAGAGGCATCTACAAGTCAGACCACAAGAAGCTAGGGCAGAGGCATAGGACATATTTTCCCTCACAGCCTGAGAAGGAACCAATCATGCTGACACATTTGTCTTGGACTTTCAGCCTCCAGAGCTGCGAGAACATAGATTTCTGTTGTTTAAGACTCCCAGTCTGTGGTACTTTGTTATAAGATCTCTCCTAGCACACAGAGATTGTCTCAGAAAATTGCTCCTGGGACTTGATGTTCCAAAAAAATCTGTAAAAATATATGGACAAACCAAGGCCAAGTCCAGTGTGGTGCTTTTTCTTTCAAAGCTAAGTGGATGATTCAAACATGTTTAGAGGGAAATAAATGAGTAATCTCTGTGGAATACTTATTCTTCCTCCTGTATCAGGATCCAGTATAACTCACTAGATTAAGAAATTCATAAAACTAAGATCTTTCTGGACCATACATATCAAACTGCCTTGGAGGCTGGCAGAAGCTCTCGTAAGCAAAGAAATAAAACTCTATAGTTTTGGAACCACAGTTCATGGTCATCATACCTATAGTCACCATAACACACTTAGTGTAAACAATCATAGCTTTCCTGCAGAAACACTAAAATGTTGGTTTGTGGGACGCTTCCCAGATTCTTTTGTTTATATATAATATAGTATATCATAATATACAGATATAATGTGACAGATATCTAAATTTTTTAAATCTAAATTTTGAAATAAATTTTTCTACCCCAAGGGATTTGGTTAAGGGATTATAAATTTTGTACTCTTTTAATACATACCACCTCAAACCAATAACAGAAATTAGTCAACAAATTTTCACTGGATATCTCTTGTGTGGTAGATTCTGCAAATAAGACACAATGCATCAAAGGGATCACTCTGTAAAGTACAGTACATGATTTCCTAACCACTTTGCTGTACATATAAAGCTAACACAGAGTAATATTAAATATAAACTATAATTAAAAACTTTAAAATATAAGATAATACAAAAATTCATAATTCATTAATAGTTTACAATCCAATTTAGATAATAAAAACATAAATCCACTAAAAGAAAAGTTATTCTATAAAAAATGCCACAGATTATCCGAGATTAACTATCAAATCAGTGATGTCAAATTTTACATTTCTCTCTTCCTTGTTTTGGGGAGGCAGCATTCATCCTCTCTGAGCAAGAAATTGCCTGAAAATGCTCTTAAACTAGGCAATCCAACTCATGCATAAGAAAAAATTACCTGTCCCCTATGCAAATAAACTTAAAAAATGTTATCAATTCAAAATGCAATAATTAGGCTGGATCAAGTTTAACCAAGACTCATAATGACCCTGGCAGGGTTTAGTGCAACCTCCCCCCTTCCCTCTATGAACCAATATTTATTCTAGCACTTTCTAAATTCCAGATACTTGCTCAGTGCTTTATAAATATTTAATCCTCACATAGCCCTGGGATATATATACATTAGATTCATTTCCTAGAGGAAAAACTTCAGAAAAATTAACCAACACATACAAATGACTTAAAACTTGTTTTGTAGAGTTGGGATTGGAAAATGAATTAATCCACCTGGCTCAAAAGTTTATATTTTTCTTACCAACTTCCCTCATAGGTGACAGAGTGTACTACAGGGAAAGACACCAAAAGGCCCCACTTAACAAAATTATACCTGGGAACCCAGATCTTAAATGTACCCCTACAATGAATTCTCTCAGTTATTAGATCATTACATATATGAGTAAGTAGAATTTCAATTCCTTCAATTTTACTAGATTGCAAATTGCATAAAAATAGAAGCTCGCCCTTTTTTTAGGTGATACAAAATAAACAGGTTCTTTTAATCATTTTTATTTTTTTTATTTTTTATTTTTCAAATACATTTGTCTCCATTTTCCCGCCACCACTTTCCCCTGCCCCGCTCCCTCCCTCAGAACTTTTCCACTTTGGCTTTATCCATGAGTCCCTTATACATGTTCCTTGACTTGACATTTTCTTTTCCTTTCCGCTACCCTCTGTCCTTCCCTCTTGATACAGTTGGTTTCTTTTTTCTTTCAATGTTGATGGTTATATTTTCCTTGCTTCTTTGTTTTGTTGATTAGTTTCCACTTATAGGTGAGATCATATGGTATTTTTCTTTTACCCCCTGGCTTATTTCACTTAGCATAACATTCTCCAGTTCCATTCATGCTTCCATGAAGAGTAGTACCTCTTTCTTTCTTTCTTCCCGCTGCATGGTATTCCATTGTATAAACGTACCATGGCTTTTTAATCCACTCATTTACTAATGGGTGCTTAGGTTGCTTACCTAATACTTATTCCTATGCTATTAATACAATGCTATGAACATTGTGGGGCATAGGTTCTTTTGAATTGGTGTTTTGGGATTCTTAGGGTATAATCCCAGCAGTGGAACTGCTGGGTCAAAAGGCAGTTCCATTTTTAGATTTTTGAGGAAATTCCAAACTGTTTCCCACAGTGGCTGCACCAGTCTGCATTCCCACCAACAGTGAACTAGGGTTCCCTTTTCTCCACAGCCTCACCGGCACCCATTTTTTGTTGATCTATTTATGATGGCCATACTGGTAAGTGTGAAGGGGTATCTCATTGTGGTTTTAATGTGCATTTCTCTCATGGCTAGTGATGCTGAGCATCCTTTCATTTGTCTCTGGGCCCTCTGTATCTCTTCCTTGGAGAAGTGTCTGTTTATTCCTTTCCCCATCTTCTAATTAGATTGTTTATATTCTTGGAGTGGAGTCATGTGAGTTCTTTATATATTTTGGGGATAAAACCACTATCTGACATATCATTGGCAAATATATTTTCACATATGATTGGTTCCCTTTTCATTTTGCTGATGTTTCCTTAGCCATGCAGAAGCTTCTTATTTTGATGAGGTCCCACTTGTTTATCCTTTCCTTTATGTCTCTGGCCTTAGGGGACATATTGGTGAAAATATTGCTGTGTGGAATATCTGAGAGTTCCCTGACTATGTTCTGCTCTAGAGACTTTTATGGTGCCGCATCCTATATTTAAGTCTTTTATTCATCTTGACTTTATCTTTGTGTATAGTGTAGGTTGGTGGTCAAATTTCAATTTTTTGCATGTACCTCTCCAGCTTTCCCAACACCATTGGTTGAACAAGCTATTTTTACTCCACTTTATGTTTCTGCCCCCTTTGTCAAATATCAATTGACCATAGAGACATGGGTTTATTTCTGGGAGTTCTACTCTGTTCTCCTGATCTTTGTGTCTGTTCTAGTGAGAGTACCAGACTATTTTGATTAGAGTGGCCTTGTGATACAGTTTTATGTCAGGTATGTCTCCTGTTTTGTTTTTCTTTCTCCAAATTGCTGCAGCTATTCAGGGTCGTTCATGGATCCATATAAATTTTTGAAATGTCTGTTCCATGTCTGTGAAATATGTCATTGGTATTTTAATAGAGATTGCATTGAATATATAAATTGCTTTGAGTAATATGAACATTTTTAATAATGTTAATTCTTCCAATCCATGAACAGAGTACATGCTTTGATTTCTTTGGGTCTTCCTTAATTTCTTTCTTCAGTGTTGTAAAGTTTTCTGAATACAGGTCTTTTACCTCCTCAGTTAAATTTATTCCTAGGTACTTTATTTTTCTTGTTGCTATAGCAAAGAAGATTTTATTTTTCCTGATTTCTGCTTCTGTTATTTCATTGTTGGTGTACAAAAATGTCTTTGATTTCTGAATATTGACTTTGTACCCTGCTGTTTTGTTCAATTCACTAATTAGGTCGAGTATTTTTTGGTGGAGTCTATACGGTATTCTAAGTACACTATCATGTCATCTGCAAAAAATGATAGTTTTACTTCCTCCTTTCCAATTTGGATGCCTTTTATTTCATTTTCTTGTCTGACCACTGTGGCTAGGACTTACAATACTATGTTGAATAGAAGTAGTGAATGCAGACATCTTTACCTTGTTCCCAATCTTAGTGGGAAAGCTTTCAGTTTTTGCCCATTGAGTATGATGTTGGCTGTAGGCTTTTCATATATGGCCTTTAATATGTTGAGGTGTGTCCCCTTTATTCCCGCTATGTTGAGTGTTTTTAACATAAATCTGTGTTGTACCTTATCAAATGCTTTTTCTGCATCTATTGATACGATCACATGGTTTTTGTCTTTCCTTTTGCTTATGTGATGAATGATGTTTACTGATTTGTAATATTGAACCATCCTTGCATCCCTCAGATGAATTGCACTTGATCATGGTGGATGGTCCTTTTAATGTATTGCTGGATGCAGTTTGTCAATATTTTGTTGATTTCAGTGTCTACATTCTCAGTGATATTGGCCTGTACGTTTCTTTCCTTGTTGTGTCTTTATCTGGTTTTGGGAATAGAATGATGCTAGCCATAAAAAAGAGTTTGAGTCTTCCCACTTCTTGGATTTTTTGGAATAGTCTGAGAAGGACAGGGGTTAGCTCTTCCTTAAAAGTTCTGTAAAATTCTCTTGTGTGAAACCGTCCAGTCCAGGGCTTTTGTGTGCTGGGAGATTTTTGATTACTGCTTCAATTTCACCAGCTGTTATTGATCTGTTTAGGCTTTCTGCTTCTTCATTCAGTGTTGGAAGGTTATAGTTTTCTAGAACATTGTCCATTTCATTGAGATTTTTAAACTTCTTGGCATATAATTGCTCATAGTAATTTCTTATAATCCTTTGCATTTCTGTGGTATAAATTGCTATTTATCCTTTTTCATTTCTGATATTATTTATTTGGGTCCTGTCCCTTTTTTTCTTGATGAGTCTGTTTAAAGGTTTGTCAATTTTGTTTATCTTTTCAAAGAATCAGCTCCGGGATTGGTCAATCCTTTGAATTCTCCTTTTGTCTCTATGTCATTCAATTCTTCTATGATCTTGATTATTTCCTTCCTTTCACTTGCTCTGGGATTTGTTTGTTGTTGTCTCTCCAGTTCTTGAACCTGGAGGGTTAGTTCATTTATTTGAAATGTTTCTATCTTTTTCGGTATCACTATGAACTTCGCTCATGGGACTGCCTTCATTGTGTCCCATACGTTTTGGACTGTTTATAGGTTCTTTTTCATTTGTTTCCAGAAACTTTTTGGTTTCTTCTCTTATCTCATTCTTAAACCATTAATCGTTTAATAGGTGTTATTCAGTCTCCATGAATTTGAATGTTTTTGAGGTTTTCCCTGAGGTTGGTTTCTAGTTTCAAGCCCTCGTGGTCTGAGAAAATGCTTGTTATTATTTCAATTTTCTTGAGTTTGTTGAGGCTTGTTTTGGGTCCTATCATGTGGTCTATCTTTGAAAATGTTCTGTGTGCATTTGAAAGGGATGTGTATTTTGCTGCTTTGGATGAAAGGTTCTATATATGTCATTTTATCTAATGCAAGGTCCATTCCACAATATACTTTTGGTGTTTTTTTTTTTTTTAAGATCTATCCATTTTTGACAGTGGGTTGTTGAAATCCCCTACTATCAGTGTGTTGTTGTCTATATCCATCTTGAAGTCCTCGAAGATTTTCCTTATATATTTGGGTGCTCCTAGGTTGGGGGCATATAGGGTTTACAATGTTTATGTCGTCTTGATAGATTCTTCCTTTGAGTATTATGAAGTGTCCTTTTGGTTCTCTTTCTATAGCCTTTGTTTTGAAATCTATTTTGTCTGATGTAACTATTGCTACCTCTGTTTTTTTTCCCTGTACATTTCATTGGAATATTTTTTTTCCATTCCTTTACTTTCAGTCTGTTTAGGTCCTTTTGTCTGAAGTGGGTCTATTGTAGGCAGCATATGTGTGGGTCATGTTTTCTAATCCATTCAGCTATCCTATGTCTTTTGATTGGAGCATTTAGTCCATTGGCATTTAAAGTTATTATTGATAGGTACTTATTCATATTTTCCATTTTTACCTGTGTTCTCTTTATCACTCTTTTACTTCATCTTCTTAAACTGTCCCTTTAGCATATCACGTAGTGCTGGTTTGAAGGAGATGTATTCTTTTAGCCTTCTTTGTTTATCAAACTCATTTCACCTTCCATATTTAATTGAGAGCCTTGCTGGGTAAAACAGTCTTGGTTGTAGGCCATTGTTTTTCATTACTTGAAATATTTCGTGCCGTCCTCTTCTGGCTTGTAGTGTTTCTGTTGAGAAGTCAGCTGCTAGCCATATTGAGGCTCCCTTGTATGTTACTACCTCTTACTCCCTTGCTACCTTTAGGAGTCTCTGCTTGTTTTTGATATTTGCCATTTTAATGATGATGTGTCTGAGAGTGGGCTTCATTGGGTTCCTCTTGAATGGGGTCCTCTGTTTTTCCTGGACTTGCCTGACTTTTTCTCTCCTCCAATAGGGAAGTTTTCCATCATTACTTTTTCAAACAGCTTCCCTAAAACTTCCTCCTCTTCTCCTTTTGTATCTCTATTATACGGGTATTATTACGCTTCATGTTGTACACTGTTTCTCTAAACACCACTTCATTCTTTTGTAATGTTTTTCAATTTTCTGCTCTTTCTGGGAGCATTTTCCTGTCTTGTCCTCCAGCTTGTTGATTTAATCCTCAGCTTCTTCTAGCATGCTTTTTATTCCTTCTACTGTGTTCTTCAATTCAGAAATTGTGTTCTGCATTTCCTCTTGTCTCTTACTGATAGTTTCTATGTCCTTTTTCATGTTGATGTAGTTTGTAGTAAGTTCCTCATAGTTTCCCTGTAGTTTTTAATAATTCTTTTTGAGCTCACTGAGCTTGTTGAGCTTCCTTAGAACAACTGTTTTGAATTCAATATCTGATAGTTTACTTGTTCTATTTCAATTAGTTCTCTTTGCAGGGATTCCCCCTTTTCCTTCGATTGGGAGTGTTTCTTTTTCTTACCATTATTTGTAAGACTTTTCTTTTTTGCTTCTGCTTCTTAAATTGATCTGCCTTGAGATCCTGGCTTTGTGGTGTGAACTTCTATGGTAGTAGATGACTTTTTTTTTTCTTTCTGGGTCTGTCTCTGATAATTTCAGCTGTTGACCCTGTCTGACCTTAGGCAGTCTGTTTGAGACTTCTAGCAATCTACTGTCTGTGTCAGTCTCCTGCAATTGTTAATCTAGTCACTCTGCCCTCAGCCATCAGGCTTAGGTATCACAGGGCAGAGCCAAGCCTCTTGAGAGTGGAGCTATTGTGTTCTTTCAGGGTGCTGCCACTCTGGGGCATGGCCTTCCTGACCAAATGTAAATTGCAGAATAGGGGAGGAGTCAGCACCAGGATCTCCCCAGCTACTCCCTCAGTTCTCTTCCCAATGCTTCTGTCTCCAGTCTCTCCTCAAGTATCTATAGGCAGCTCTGTGTCCCCTTTAGCCAGGGATCCACTATTTGTGCCAGCAGCTCTGTACTCAGCACCTAGGCCCCCACACAACACCTGGCCAGGACAGAGCCTCCTGACAGTCAGACTACTATGTCCTTTATGTCTGAGCAAGATAGAAGCTAAGGAATGGAAGGTGGGTCAGCACTGGGGCCCTGCTGGCCACTGTCTCAGGTCTCTCCCCAAAGTTTCCTTCACCTATCTCTCCACAGGTGGCTCCAGCCTTCTCTGCCCCCTCCTTTGACCAGAGACCAAGTGGCTGCCACTGCATATTTTTGTATTGGCCCTTTAAACGGCTCTTTGCATCTCCAGCCACCTGTCTCTGGCAGAGAGCACCACTAAGCTTTTCGCAGCTGTCTGTTGTCTGTATGCTTTTTGGTCTCTGGTGCTGTAGGCTGAAGATCCCCGCCCATGACTCAGACCCTGCTCTTCTCAGATCCAACTGGCCATTTCAATATCCCTCTGGCGCTGCTGCCTATTGGCACCCAGCCCACCTTCTCGAGCCTCCACTACACTTCTTACCAGTCAGGTTGTGCGAAAGCCAATTTCTCTGTCTGTCCGAGGTTTTAAGGCTCCTCTCTTGATATTGTTTCATTGTTTTCCAGGTGATTTCTCCACAATTTAGTTGCAATTCCAGTTTGGTCCTGGAAGGAGGTCAGTGTGACTTCTACTCACTCCTCCACCATACTGAAGTCTATCATTTTTATTTTTATCTGTGCTTATTAAAGTGTTTCCTAATTCCTGTCCTCTCAACTTGGATAACAAGTTTTCTAGCATTTTGTCCTTGGCTTTTGTTTCTTCCTTTTCCTTCTTTTCCTTTTTCTTTTCCTTTCTTTCCTTTTCTCTTTCTTTCTTTCTGTCTTTTCCTTTCTCTTTCTTTTTCTTTCTTTCTCTCTCTCTTTCTTTCTTTCTTTCTTTCTTTCTTTTTCTTTCTTTCTTCTTTCTTCTTTTACCCTTCCTTTTGGATAAGTCATAATAGACCAGAATTATTTTTTAATAAAACCTAACACAAACGTTTGATGAACATTAGAAAATCATGCAGAATTCAGGATCTCTAAATCATACAGAATCCAGGATATATATATATATTTTTTTTGACATCCCAAATGTATTGCCAGTGTTGAAGTATAAAGATTACCAAGATAAAATTTCTTCTCTCATAAAATTACATAACATAGGGGTAGGTAGACAAATAAATACTTATTTTAAAAAGATATATTCTTAATTTTGTGGAACTGTTCTCATGCTGCACATGGCAGAATCCAGCATCTGTGGCCCCATTTACTAAAATTCTAGTAAATCCCACCTCCCAACACTATGGCAATCAAAACTTCTCCACAAATGTCCAGAATGCCCCTCCAGGTGGAGTGCCACCATTGTTAAGAATCACTGGCCTACCAGATAGAGAACAAAGCATGTTATGCCATAAGGATGTGGCTCTGGCCTTCCTCTCCATCCTCCTTTGCTGCTCCATCTGACTTTTAAACATAAAGAACTATTCATAGTTCCCTAAGAGAGCCACATGAGTGTATCAGCCTGAATGTCTCCTCTTCACTGGCATTCTGACTAATTATAAAGGCTGAGCATTTTATCTTCAACATTTAAAACAGTACCTGGCATAAGTATTCACTTAACAAGTAACAAGGTTCTTGGTGATCATGGACAAAAACTTGAACCAAACACACAGAGTTTATAGCAGAAAGGTAGAGAATGAAGATTTATTAAGCCACACAGAACATGGGAGCAGGCCAACTCTAAGCAGAGTGGAGTAGGGAAGAGCATAGCAGAGCCTAACACCGTAATAGTTTAACAGGCTAACAGCCCCAACCTCACGGGGCTAGAGGGCTTTTATTCCTTTAGGGTGTGTCTCCCATAATTTCCTTGATTGGCTACCGGGAACAGGGTCCCACAATGCTAATTTGAAAAAAAAAAACACAAGTTTTTACAATAGCCAAGTGTTGGAAGCAACCTAAATGCCCATCAGTAGATGAGTGGATCAAAAAACTATGGTACCTGCCTGTGGTTGATTTGCCTCAGCAAGGACTCATGGACAAAACCAAAGGGGAAGAGCTGAGGGAGGGAAGGTGGGAGGGAGCAAGGGAAAGAGGTGGGGGGAAGGCAGAGACAAATGTATTTAAAAAGTAAATAAATTAATTAAAAAAAAACTTATACAAATGTGCTATTTCAAAATAAATTAGTATTAAAACTTCAAAAAAAAAAAAAACTATGGTACATATACACAATGGAATACTACGCAGCAGAAAGAAAAAAAGAACTACTAAATTTTGCGACAGCATGGATGGAACTGGAGAGCATTATGCTAAGTGAAATAAGCCAGGGGGCGAAAGACAAATACCATATGATCTCACCTATAAGCGGAACCTAACCAACAATACAAAGATGCAAGGAAAATAAGACCAGCAACACTGAAAGGAAAAGAAATCAACAGAGACAAGAGGGAAGGAGGGAGGGGGGCAGGGAAAAGGAAGGGAAGGGGAAAGTCAAGGAACATATAGCAAGGACTCATGGACAAAACCAAAGGGGAAGAGTTGAGGGAGGGAGGGAGGGAGGGGGCAAGGGAAAGTGGTGGGGGGTAGGCAGAGACAAATGTATTTGAAAAAATAAATTAAAATAAAATTTAAAAAAAACAAGTTTTAATAAATGAATAGAGATTTCACTGCTCAAATTCCTTTAGACTACAGGCATGTGGGCAACATTTATTTAATGGTTGATATATGTCTTCATAGTTAGGGACATTTACTCATGGTTTTTATAGTGTCCTTTGAAAAAAAGCAAGAGAGAATGAACTACATTTAAATCTGTTGTCCCTTATGCAAGGAAATACTGAGTTACTTTTTTAAAATGTTACTTGACAAGTTAGATTACATTTTGAGAAATAGTAGTTAACTTGATATTACAAGGCTGCAACTTTTGACCACACCTTTTGGTATGAGATATCACACTAATTTTCAAAAAAAATAAATTTTAAAGAATCAGTGGACTTAGAGATTTTCTTTCCTGGAATTTTAGATGGACATCTATAATGGGTATATGTAATGGACATCACTTGCAGACTATATGTTGAAATTACACTTAATTAAAAACCATTGTGTAATACGAGGGAAAGACTCATATATCTCTGCTTGGTCATCTCCTTTGTAAGAAAATGAATGATGCATACTGAGCCACAGAATTATTCTCAGGATTAGAAACAGGACATTTTCTTAATGTCCTCCTCTCAGACCACCCCTCATTGGTTAGTGTTAATCAGACAGTCATTCCTTATCCTCTTTTTGGTCTTCAGACTTTCCCTGGGTTTTCTCATCCTCTTTGATGGCATCAGCTGCTATGTCTCTCCACTAATTCCCTTATCTTCAACATCCTGCTAGACATTACACCTGGATATCCCAACCTAGATTCAACTTCAGTGTCCAAATCATCAATCACTTTGTTTCTCTCTGCCTCCTTCCCCCACCCTAGCTCTTCCCACCACTGAAAAAGGTGTCACTTCTACAATCCTTAGGCAGTCATCCATCATCTCTCTTTATAGCTTATCCCAACAGAAAGCCAACCACCAATCGCATCAGTCTTACTTCCAAAGTATCTTCTAAAAGTAGCTTCCTTTTCAGTTCACACAGACCCACCTTCATTTTCTCCATGTGCTAAATCTTGGAATCACTCTCCTCCATCACAAAAGTATTTTGAGTTAGTTTGTACAAGCCCATAAAACTCCTGCAGTCATAATCATATAACTGTATTAGGGTTGTGTCTCAGCCGCCAACTCAGAATGTCATTTGCCAAGAAAATGTTCAAAGCAGATGGACATGAAATCTGTGAAGCTTTTATTATTTTTATTAGTACTCATTTCAAAGGACATGAGCTTCTCTAATCAAATACTCCTGCAGAGAAGCTGCAGCTCCCTGACAGCCATAGCCATAGCCACAGCCACCACGACACAAACCCTGCCAATATGGGGCTGATTGCAGCTAACACAGTCAGAGATGTTAGTTGAGTACAGACAAGGATGGCTACTTTGTTAACAATTTCCCGGCTTACTAAGAATATCCTTGACAAATATATGGAAACCGAATAACACAAAAATAAAACCTAAACAAACTCCCTTCACTTAGAGGACATCTATTTGATTTTCTAAATAACTTCAACTCATTTTTTATCAAAAGTTTGTCTCCATGTAGCTCTTCCTTCTTAGGTGAAAATTAACTGCTTCACTTTTCATCAGTGGATTTTACATTTGCCTATGAAATTTTTGAAAAGTGTATAATTTATCTTTTACAAAATAAAATTGGTATCTTATTACTTAAAAAGTAGTAAATGTGTGTTATAAAAAGTAGATAGATATAGAAAACACAGAAAATAAAGTTATCACCTTCTCTCCCTTTAGAGATTTCCTACTATTACATCTTAAAGTATCATTCCTTGCACACACACACATGCATATGCATTTTTTCAAAATAAATACAATACATATGTTTTGTATTTTTAATTGAGTGTCTATATCTCCTTTTCAATTAATCTCATGTAACCTACTATCCAATCCTATTTAAAATTTCACTTTGCCCCAAAATTTATATTACTGTTGATTTGTTTGAATCAGGATCCAATGCAGGATCATACATTGCTTCTAGTTACAATATTCTTAAGTGATTTTTAATCTAGAATAGTCACATTTCTTCTGATATTTAATTGCTAAAGAAACCAGAAATTTCTTCTCTTTTAACTCAGAAAAAATAGTGATTTACGGTGATCGATATCTATATGACCACAGGTACACAACTCCATTCCATCAAATTCCTGTTGTAATAACCAACAAGATTTCCAAAAATGGGGATATGGGTTCTATATGTCCTCAAACCTTAATTCTGTATACTACTTTACATGTCAGAACCAAAACCACAATGACATAGCACCTCATACCTGTCAGAATGGCTACCATCAATAAATCAATAAACAGCAAGTGCTGGTGAGCATGTGAAGAAAAGAGAACCCTAGTGCACTGTTGGTGAGAATGCAGACCAATGTAGCCACTATAGAAAACAGTATGGAGTTTCCTCAAAAAATTAAAAATGGAACTGCCTTTTGACCTGGAGATTCCACTTCTAGGAATATATCCTAAGAATCCTGAAACACCAATTTGAAAGACTGTATGCATCCCTATGTTCAGAGTAGCATTTTTTACAATAGTGAAGATCTGGAAACAGCCCAAGTGTCCATCAGTAGATAAGTGGATATAAAAGCTATGATACATTTACACAGTGGAATACTACTTAGATGTAAAAAAGGAGGAACCCTTGCCTTTTGCAACAGCATGGATGGACCTGGAGGTTGTTATGTGAAATGAAATAAGCCAATTAGCGAAAGACAAATACTATATGATTTCACTTATATGTGGAATCTAATGAAGACAATAAACTACTGACTAAATAGAAACAGAGGCATGGATACATGCAACAGACTGACAGCTGTCAGAGGGGAGGAGCACTGGATGAGAGGTGAAGAGATTAGCCAAAGAACTTATGTGTATAACCCACAGACACAGATAAGAGTATGGTGATGGTCTGAGGGAAGGGGAGCCGAGGGCTGGGTGGTGGTGGGCAAAGGTAAGGAAATGGGAACAACTATAACAGTGTAAACAATAACTATAAAGTAAAAAGAAAAAAAAAAGAATGTCTTTTAGACAGAGGATTGATTGAATCAGATTAAAGAAGGAAATGCCCTCTGCAAGTCTATAATGTGTAGGAAGAAGATACCATGGTCCCAGAACCCACTGAAGCGAGACATTGGACAGTCCTCAACACAGTACTGCCACCCAGTTTGGCATCTCTTTTGCAATTGTAGACCAATAGCTTTTAGAATGCACACTGCAGGACAGAGGTCTCCCTTCTGTCATGAGTGCCTACATCAAGCAGAGTGCAAGGCATGAATCTCTGAAGGGAAAATGCTGTGGCTCAACAAATATTCAAGAATATGCTATGACTTAGAAAGTGCACCACCTAGGAGTGCCTCTTAAATAACTCAATCAATGATATATACCAGAATATTAAAAAGTAAAGTCAGTAAAAGAAGAATAAAGATATTAAGCCATCAAGGATTGGTGGGAAGCATGAAAACAGTTAAATAAAGAAAAAATAAATCCTAATAAATATCCTAAACAGTGTTACAAAATTAATGCCTTATGATATTTTGATAGGGACCCCCAATTATTTACAAAAGTGTTTTTATAACTCTCAAATAAATTAATAAGAGGAAAAAAATGAGCAATTTAGCAAAAATTTCTGATATTCCAAAAAGAAGACAAAATATTAGTGGGTTTTAGTCACTTTCATAGATGGGTAATATATGTTTAAGAAGGTCTTGAAAAATCTTTTTAGCTATTAGTAATAATCTATTGCCTATCATGGCAGATGGTATTTTCAAAACATGGTCACAACAATATTTCTCACATGCTTTTCGAGAACCTGGTGGGCTTTTGTGATCGCCTCAGCTAAAAGAATAAGAGGGAAGTAGCACTATGTAACTTCAATGCTAGTCAAAAGACAATACTGCATGGTTATGCCTATGTCTTTCTTGGGTCACTTGTTCTCAGAACAGACAATACTCTGTGAGAAAACCTAAGCCACAGGGAGAGGTAATATGTAGGAGAATGCCCTGACATGGTCCACCTAACATCCAGTATTGACTGCCAGACATGGAAGGGAAGAAGCATTTGAGAAATATCTAGCTTTAGCCACCACTACCTGAATGCAGCCTCCTGTATACCCAAGCCAGAGCCATGTAGCTGAGAGAAGTCAACTCCCAGGACTGTGAACCATAATGATAGTCAGCAACTGTTAGTGTTTCATTCCAGTGTTTGTGGTGGTTTTTTATCCAGCAACAGATAAAAAAGAGTATGTGTATAAAATGAAAAGAATAAAACATAGCATAGAAACTAAACTACAGAAAGCATAAAAATCATAAAACAAAAACCAATAATACAGTTTTTATAATAAATTTACTTATCAACTGGGAAAAGATACTCAAGCTATATTAAATATGACAACTCCACTTACAGCTACTGATAAATCTTCTTCCTCTTCTTCTCCCAAATTACAAAAAAAGTAAAAAAAAATTAATGAAATAAAATATGCATTAAAATCAAGAATAAATAATTTGAGAAATTTATACTAAAGGTTTTAGTTGTTATTGAACTGAAGAACTTCTGAGTCTACAATAATGTGAATTATAAATCTCCAAGAGTATAAAACACAGTGTTTTCCAAACCTTTCATAATATAAAAATGTTTTTATTCACAGAATATTATTAATGTGCTACAAAACAGTGATGGAATGAGTGATGGTAGGGAACAGTTTAGGAAATGTTGTTATAAACGATTTTTACTTTAAACCTGGATGCAAAATATGTCAAACTCAGGAAGTTAATATTGATATGTATGTATTCTTATTCATAACACAAAATATTATACTAAAAATAAGTTATTCTGCTATAAACAAGTAACATCATTCAATATTAAAACATTACAAACAATACCATTAAAATCATAAAAAATGTCTATTATCACGATTACAATGTGGGGCCCCCCAAAGAACAGAATTATCTTCTGGAGGATGGGCCCCTTATAATACGTTTTCCTTGCTGGGTGAGTGTTCTAGGAATCCACCTGTATCAGTATGGCATTGTTGTGAGAGGCTCTGTTCAGCTTCTGTGAATTTTTTTTGAAGACTTGACACATTGGCCCACTTCATGGTGGGTGATTTATGAGCACACTTGACTATACCATGCTGAGTATTCAGCAGTTTTTGACCAAAAACAGCATAATCCCTGTGACCCAGTCTTCCAATTCAACCAATCTCACACTGAGTGACTTTTTGCTTAGTTTGTCTCCCCAGGTGAAAAAAGTCCTTAAAGGGAAAAGTTTTGCAGATGTGGAAGAGGTGAAACAAAAAATAGTAAAAGCACTTTTAAAAGGCATCAAAATTGATGAGTTCAAAAACTGTTTCGAACAGTGAAAAAAAATGTCTTGAAAGGTGTATTGCATCAAATGGAAAGTACTTTGAAGGTTACTGAAGTTTAAACATGCAAAAATAAATACACTTTTTTTTATAAATAAATGCTGTTTTTTGGGTCAGCTCTTATATTTTGGTTTTATCTAAAAATCAAAGTAATATAGTGAGACAAGATACATAAGTTGTAGAGATTATCTGAAAAGAGGAATAAGCTGATCAGAATTTGCAAAATGATATGCTTATGTACTTCCCCAAAAGCAAGGTACCTGAAAAACAGAATTAATATGTAGTACCAACAATTAAGTTGGCATACCAATTTGATGGATTACTATGCAGCTAATAGGAACAATGTTTTTTGAAGGATTTATACATTCTTATTTAAGTAAAAAAAGATTAGGAAAATATAATTGTAATGACAAGTTCTTTTTCAAATATAAATTAAAAAATTAAAGCAAATAAAATTAACAATGATGTAGTTCATAAAGTTATAAGTAATTCTAATTTCATTTTTATGCTTTTCTGTATTTCTGTCTTTTGAAAGGAGGATACATTACCAGTATATTCAGATTTTAACTTTATTTTTATTAATACACATATTTTAATTTGGCCCTTTATTATATTCAATAACCTCTTAAATGCAGTGCAATCTATGGGCCCTTACCTGACGTTCTACTTACATCACTATAGGCATTAGATGGATTTTTCAAAGTCAGTACTTCAGATGTTATCTGTGTACTGAGGACACATCAAAATATATTTAAGCATTTATTAAACATCTTCACTTAGTTGATGTGGTAGAACCTTATACAAATAACATACATCCAAACTGAAACCATTCCTCTTCTAGAAGCCATTGTTCTTTTCTAGAGTTAACTATGCAAAGAATGTTGAAGAATTATACTATTTGAATGAATGGTAGCATTAGAGAAGAACTGATATTTGAAATGGGTCTCAAAAAATGACTAAGGTACTGCCAGGTATAAACCTAAAAAATTATTTGTTCAAGAAAAATTGCTATATCTTATCGGTGGTCAAATTAAAAACTGAAGTAAGGCATGAAAATAAAGTATCTTTAATTTTAGATATGTAAAGACAGAGATGATTGGCATCAGGTGAATTCCTACTTATAGTATACTGAGATGATCACCAACATAGTTAAAAAAATTATTGCATGTATTCTTGAGACACAGAGTGTAAAGTGAGACTCTGCTGATAGTGGCCTAAAGAGATAATGACTCTATCCTTTCTTTCAGAGATCTGAAGACAACATGCTTCATAGGCTTAAAAGGGATTAAATGTTTCTTTATCAAAGAAGATTTATTGTTCAGGTTAATTTCAGGAATATTCAACATGAACAGCTGGTTTTGGTGTCAGAAAATATTCATTTTATGTAGTACTTGTTTGTATTTGTATGACATTTAATACCTCACTTGATATTAAAACTTCCATACAGTTTTAAAAGAAGGAAAATCTACTACTTGTATTATGTGAATTTAAAAACACAAAAAGGTATATGTAAAACTTAATGTAAGTATACAGCCCTAGCTCTTATGGCCCAGTGGATTGAGTGCTGGCCTGCAAAGCAAGGGATCATTGGTTCGATTCCCAGTCAGGGCACATGCCTGGGTTGCAGGTCAGGTCCTCAGTACGGGGCATGCAAGAGGCAACCACATGATGATGTTTCTCTTCCTCTCTTTCTCCCTCCCTTCCCATTTAAAAATAAATAAATAAAATCTTTAAAAATATATACAGACTGATCCCCAACTCACAATGGTTTGAATTATAATTTTTTTGATTTTATGATGTTGTGAAGCCATATTGAGTAGAAACTATTTCTGAGCCATCGATATGCAGTATGACACTCTCTCCTGATGGTCGCCAGTGGCAGTGATATGATTTTGCCCAACCGTAGGTTTATGTAAGTGTTCTCAGAAGATTTAAGGTAGGCTAGGCTAAGACATGAATTTGTTCCATTCCATTAGTATGAAATGCATTTTCCACTTACCATATTTTCAACTTACAGTGAGTTTATTGAGACTTAATCCCATCAAAAGTTGAGTATCAGTATATACTTATTGGGAAACGTAATATTAAAATGAAAAATAACCTAAAATTAAGATATTTATATTTAATACAATTCAAATATATACCACTTTTAACAATTATAAAACATAGAAAAAAATTGATGTAATTTTTGTCATATACATCAGATAGGTAATAATATAATGTCACACTTTTCAAAACTAAAGTGTTTCCATGAAAAACAATATCAAAAGTTTTAAAAATGCCCTCTGCACCAAACGTTATTATTGCAATAATCAGTTTTACCTCAGTCTCCAGATTCAGCATCATCTATTAGACTTGGATGGATTTCATGTGAAGGAGAAAGGGGATTAAACTTCTAGAAGTTTTCAGCACAGCAATATCTCTTTCCTCAGTAATATCTGTATTATCACTGTGTACATTTGCAATGTCTAACTTGTAACCCAAGACAAATCCTTCACATATGATCTACTGTGTTCTCTTGCTAGGAACTGAAATCCAATGGAGGCCAGGTTCCTTTGTCTCCTCTCCTCACAACGTGATCTGATCAGCAGCAAAGCTCAAAAAGTCTCTG
The DNA here is from genome assembly GCF_021234165.1 of Pteronotus mesoamericanus. NCBI lineage: Eukaryota > Metazoa > Chordata > Mammalia > Chiroptera > Mormoopidae > Pteronotus > Pteronotus mesoamericanus. Next base: position 4,531,381 of record NW_026555109.1, read on the forward strand.
AATATGTAGTAATATGGCTTAAATGCCTTTTCAAAATATTTCTCTTACATTAGCTTCTCGAAAATTATGAAAATTTATTTCCGAAGTAAAAGAATCATAGCCTTTTTAAAAATCCATGAAAGCAAAATAAATAAAACATGCTAGGAATATATGTGTGTGTGTGTATACATATATATTCATATATTTCTCTAATTTGACCAGAAGTTTACTGAATTATCAAGTAACTTAATGATTAATAAATTATCAATCATTTTAATCGTTACTTATGGATATCTAATTAAGGAGTATTCAGGCAGTTCTGTGTTCAATGTATTAAAAGTCATTTTCCTGATGTACATTTTGAGTAGAGTGTAGCTCTTGGCTCTATTTAACTATATTTCAGATGTAAATAGTTAGGAATAACAGTACACAAGAATGCACTTAAGTACTGTATTAATAATAACATTTGGCTTAAAATATACTCTGATTTTAAGCAGGGGATTTTAGTGTATTACAAATCCATACTAATTATCATGGTAGAAAGCTCAGAATTTTAAATAGAAGACTAATTCATAAAGCTGATTTTAGTTTTTAAAAATTAAGCTTAGCTCAATCCCTCATAAGTGCCTTACCATGTACTTAAAGTTCTTTTCCAGTATTACCGTTGCATATGATTTGAGGACATATTAAAAAGATATTGCTTTTTCTGACTTCTAACATGAATCAGGTTTTTAATTTTCAACTGGAAACCAATTAGACACTCAAAAATAAAAGGAGCATTGAAATCGCCACAGTGAACAGTAAAGACACCAACAGACATGTTTTTCACCATCAAATATAAAGCTCCCATGAAAAAAGTGTATGAGACTAAATAAATAATACAATGCTTATTCCCTCCACTATGCTTCTTGATTTCCAAATGACACATTCAAATTGTATTTCCAAAGTTTCTACGAGAAAATGTTCCCTTTCACACATTCTCTCTTTATTCTTATGAGATCTAAGTTCCAGTATCTTTCACTAATTACTGAATCTTGGCTATACTTCCATTAAAATCTCTCCTGAGTCTGCAGAATACTTGTCTTGTCTTGGTCCAAGAGCTTATCACTTTGTATCTAGACTACTGCAAGAACCTCTAGACCTCTGCTCCTGTATTTTTAAATTTTTTTCTATATATATTCAAAGTTTACCACAATCTGATATTAACTTAACCTTCTCATCATATCTCCCACTGTTTTCCAGCAAAAGCTATTGTCTCCCACTTTATTCCTTGAAACCATGTCTTGTGAGCATAGCTTGGTCTACTTTATTTTTTATTTTATTTTTTTCATATATATTTTATTGATTATGCTATTACAGCTGCCCCACTTTTTTTTCTTCCCTTTCTTCCCCTCTACCCTACACTGTCCCTCCCTCTAGCATTCCCCACACCCTGCCTTAGTTCATGTCCAAGGTTTGTACATGTAAATTTTTGGCTTCTCCATTTCCTATACTATTTTAACTGCCCTTCCGCCTATTTTGTACCTACTATTTATGCTGCTTATTCCCTGTACCTTTTCCCCCATTCTTCCCCCTCCCGCTCCCCTCTGATCTCTATTTTTATTATTGTGTTCCTGTTCTAGTTGTTTGCTTAGTTTGTTTTTCTTTTTGTTTTTTAGGTTTAGTTGTTGATAGTTGTGAGCTTGTTGTCATTTCACTACTCATAGTTTTTTATCTTTTTTTTCTTAGATAAGTCCCTTTAACATTTCATATAATAAGGGCTTGGTGGTGATGAACTCCTTTAATTTTACCTTATCTGGGAAGCACTTCATCTACCCTTTCATTCTAAATGATAGCTTTGCTGGATAGAGTAATCTTGGATGTAGTTCCTTGCTTTTCATGACTTCAAATACTTCTTGGCAGCCCCTTCTTGCCTGCAAGGTTTCTTTGAGAAATCAGCTGAGGGTCTTACGGAAACCCCTTTGTAGGTAACTGACTCCTTTTCTCTTGCTGTTTCTAAGATTCTCTCCTTATCTTTAATCTTGGGTAATGTAATTATGATATGCCTTGGTGTGTTCAATCTCTTTGGGACTCTCTGAGCTTCCTGGATCTCCTGGAAGTCTATTTTACTTAACCAGATTGAGGAAGTTCTCCATCATTATTTTTTTCAAATAAGTTTTCAATTTCTTGCTCTTCCTCTTCTGCCTCTGGCATCCCTATGATTTGGATGTTAGAACATTTAAAGTTGTCCCAGAAGTTCCTAAGGCTCTTTTCATTTTTTCAAATTCTCATTCTTCATTCTGTTCTGGGTGAATGTTTATCTCTTCCTTCTGCTCCCAATTTTTGATCTGAGTCCTGGTTTCCTTCTCTTTACTATTGGTTCCTTGTATATTTTTCTTTGTTTCACTTTGCATAGCCTTCACTTTTCCTTCATTTTGTGACCATATTCAACCAATTCAGTGAGCATCCAGATTACCAGTGTTTTGAATTCTGCATCTGATAAGTTGTCTATCTGTCATTGCTTAGTTCTATTTTTGGAATTTTGATCTCTTCTTTCATTTGGGCCATATTTCTTTGTCTCAGCACACCTATTACGTTGGAAGGGGCAGAGCCTTAGATATTCACCAGGGTGGGGCAACCCAGATCACTGCATTGTGATGCTGTATGTGGGGGAGGGGTCTGAGAGGAAACAATGCCACTTCCTCGACTCCCACCAGCTTTCAGCCACTTCCCCCACTACCCACAAGCAAATTGGGCCCTTCTTATGCTGATTCCCAGGTGGGTGGGTTTGTGTACATTCTAGGACCCTGTGGGTCTCTCCAGTGGACTCTCCTATGAGGCTGGGAGTTTCTCCTGCTACCACAACCCCCACAGGTTTTACCTCCAGGGGTTTTGAGGCTTTCTTTTCCCACACTGGAACCCTGGATTGTATGGCACGTGTTTCCTCAGGTCTCCCAAAGAAATTTGCACAAAATAAGCAATATGTACTGGAAGTGTGGATTTATTCCAGATCACAGAATCAGCATATTTTCATGCTGTAAAGGCCATTGGCAATTAGGTTATTCAATTCTCTCATACTATAAACACAAATGTTGATTTGCAGTATAAGATAATTAAATAACTTATACATTGCCATCCAGCCAGATTTTGGCAAATCAGAACCAGAATCCTTCTTCCCAGAAAGCTACTCTTTGGTTATTTCATATTAAGCAAATAATTTAGAAACTTTATTAATGGTGATGAATAAGAAGTAATGACATGCTTTCACTGACTACTGAAAACCTGTTGAGACTGTGTTCTCTCAACCACGAGCTGCCACATTTGAGCTATTCTATTAAAAAAAATTTCCATTTAACAGCCAGAGAAATATTTTGACAAAAGAATTGAATTATATCAGTGGGTTGCCATGAAATATAAGACAACTAAGAAATATCTATTTAAATAAAACATGTTTCCTCCAGCACCCATTTATGATTAAAAACACTAGGCAAAGTGGATACAGAGGGAACATGTCTCAACATAATAAAGGCCATATATAATAAACCCATAGCCAATATTTTCCTCAATGGGAAAATACTAAAATTTTTCCCTCTACAATCAAGAATAAGACAAGGGCATCTGCTTTTCCAACTTCTATTCAACATAGTATCGAATGTTCTAGCCACAGCAATCAGACAAAAAATTAAAAAGGCATATAAGTTTGAAAGGAGGAAGTAAAACTGTCATTATTTGCAGATGACATGATAGTGTACATAGAAAACCCTATAGGCTCTACCAAAAACTATTCAACTAAATCAATGAATTTGGAAAAATAATAGGATATAAAGTCAATATTCAGACATTGAAGTCATTTTTGTACACCAACAATGAAATGTCAGAAACAGAAACTAAGGGAAAAAATTGCATTTACTACAGCAGCAAGAAAAATGGAGTGCCTAAAAATAAACTTAACCAAGTAGGTAAAAGACTTGTACTCAGAAAACTACAGAACACTGAAGAAAGAAACTAAAGAAGACACAAATAAATGGAAGGATATACCTTATTCATGGATTGGAAGAATCAACATCATTAAAATGTCCATATTACCCAAAGTAATCTATATTTTCAATGTAATTCCTATTAAAATACCAATGGCATATTTCGCACACCTAGAACAAGTATTTCAAAAATGTATGTGGACCCAAAAAAGACCCTGGATAGCTTCAGCAATATTGAGAAAGAAGAACATAGTAGGGGATCACAATACTTGATATCAAACTATATTACAAGGCCACTGTAATTGAAACAGTCTGGTACTGGCATAAGATGTGTAGAAAAATGGAACAGAATAGAGAGCCCAGAAATAAACCCCTGTCTCTATAATCAGTTATCTGACAAAGGGAGCAGGAGCATAAAATGGAGTAAAAGTAGCCTTTTCAATAAATGGTGTTGGGAGATGCCAACAGCTATTTACAAAAAAGAAGAAAGAAAGAAAAGAAGGAAGGAAGGAAGGAAGGAAGGAAGGAAGGAAGGAAGGAAGGAAGGAAGGAAGGAAGGAAGGAAGGAAGGAAGGGGAAAGAGAAAGAAAGAAAGAAAGAAAGAAAGAAAGAAAGAAAGAAAGAAAGAAAGAAAGAAAGAAAGAAAGAAAAGAAAGAAATTAGACCACCAACCTACACCATACAGAGAAATAAACTCAAGATGGATAAAATACTTAAATATAAGTTGTGACACCATAAAAGTCATAAAGGAGAACATAGGCAGTAAAATTTCAGATATCTTATGTAGAAATATTTTTGCTGATACATCTCCTAAGGCGAGAGAAATAAAGGAAAAAAATGGGACTTTATCAAATTAAAAAGCTTCTGCACACCTAAGGAAAACATCATCAAAATGAAAAGAGATCCAACTGTATGGAAAAACATATTTGTCAATGATACCTTGGACAAGGGTTTCGTCTCCAAAATATATAAAGAACTTATGCAACTGAACACCAGGAGGACAAACAATCCAATTAAAAAGTTGGCAAATGATCTTATGCTTGAAGTTTAACTTACAGCATTCTCTGAGGAAGTTATTTACAGCTACATTCTGAAGTGGGCAGCGGGTGAAGAAAAGAGTTGCTCAGATGTATTTGAAAAGAAATGGCAGGTATGCCAAGATATTTTGGGGGAAATGTATGATACCTGTATTTCTTTAGGTGGAATGTGAGTGAAGTCAACTATATTTAGGGTTTCATCTGATTATGTTTATTTTATTCAATTAAAACCCAAATTAAATTATTTTTTATCCCCCCCCAAAAAAAGTGAGCAAACAACCTGAACAGTCACTTCTCCAAAGAGGATATACAGAGACCTATAGACATAAGAAAGGACGCTCAACATCACTAGCCATCAGAGACATGTAAATTAAAATCACAATGAGATAGAACCTCACATGGGTAAAAATGGCCATCATTAAAAAATCAACAAACAACAAGTGCTGGCGAGGCTGTGGAGAAAAGGGAACCCTAGGTGCACTGTTGGTGAGACTGCAGACTGGTGCCTTCACTGTGAAAAACAGTATAGAATTTCTTCAAAAAATTAAAAATGGAATGGCTTTTTGTCCCAGCCATTCTACTGCTTGGATTATACCCTAAGAATCCTGAAACACCAATTCAAAAGAATCTATTCACCCCAATGTTCATAGCAGCACAATTTACAATAGCCAAGCACTGGAATCAGCCAAAGTGCCCATCAGTAAAAGAGTAAATCAAAAAAATGTGGTACATTTATACAATGGAATACTATGCAGCAGAAAAAAGAAGCAATGACATGAATGGAACTGGAGAATATCATGCTAAATGAAATAAGCCAGGCAGTGTAGGACTGATACCCTATGATCTCACCTATAGGAGAACCTAATGGACAGAAGAAACAAATGAGCAAAACCAAACCAAAGGCATGGAAACAAGGAACAGACTGAAAGTGACCAGAGGGGAGGGGACCAACAGTGGAAAGAAGGGAAAGGGACAAGTTAAAGAACATGTATGAATGACCCATGGACATGGACAACAGTGTGGGGATTGACTGTGGGATCAGGTGGTGGGTTGGTTAGAGGACAGCTAAATGGGAAAATTTGAGAAAATTGTAATAGAACAACAATGAAATATTAATAAAAATAAAATAATAAATTAAATAAAACATTTCTTAAATAGCACTTATTTTTTCTTCCATGGTTTATGACATAAAGATCTATTATTATATGCTTTCCTTGTAAACAATACCATGAAATTGAAACAACATACAAAAGTTAACTCCAATTGGTAACCGGTTCTTTAAAGATGGCATACTTATTGGCCAGAAAAAACAAAACCACAATAACAAACAAACAAAAAACAGATCAATGAAAACTTCTTTAAGAAAATCTGAGGAAAAAGCATATATGATCAAATAACTTACAACTTCAGTGTGGAAATAAGTACGAGATTACACCAACAACAAAACTTTCTTCTTTTCTAAATTATAGGTAAACATCATAGAAAGAAAAGAAATCAAAGCCAAGAGTTATTTCCCACCTTTGGAAGCTCTTGTGTGCAGACAGTAGGTGGCAAAAGAACAGCAAAACAGGGAGAGAGAATGAATCTGGTCAAGAGGGGAGGTTTAGATATAGTATCTTTGTAAATAATGAAAGAGAAAACTATTGAAGCAATCTTTTTCTATTATCTACATAAGTCATAATAAAATGTGTTTCTGGAAAGCTTTTGATTGACAGTCTTACACTCTATATATATCTCCAGGGGATATTCAGTTTTAAATTACTGAAATGATATGATATATTAGCCTTCTTTTTTATTTTTTACTGACCTCCCTCTGTTTGTGGAATAAACTCTTTGTTCCACTTTTCTGTCTTCTTGATATGCTTTTTACAATTAAAGGTCAAGACTCAAAAAACAGAAAATTCTCAACTTCAAAAGAAACAGTAAATGGAAATTCATCACTATCTTTCTTTCTTTTATGTTTATTATATTTTTTGATATTTTTTAAAATTAATTTATTTATTTTTTAAAATACATTTGTCTCTGCCTCCCCCCCACCACTTTCCCTTGCCCCCTCCCTCCCTCCCTCCCTCAGCTCTTCCCCTTTGGTTTTGTCCATGAGTCCTTGCTATATGTTCCTTGACTTTCCCCTTCCCTTCCTTTTACCCCGCCCCTCCTCCCTCCTTCCCTCTTGTCTCTGTTGGTTTCTTCTCCTTTTAGTGTTGCTGGTCTTATTTTCCTTGCATCTTTGTATTGTTGGTTCATCACTATCTTTCTTGTACAGATTGGTGTAACCAATTTTCCTACTTGTAATAGAAAGTAATATATTCAGTTTCTCCTTTTCTTCATTCCATCTTTGTACACCAATAGTAGATAACTACACACATACACCTCCTCTCTTTCTCTGTTCTTCATCCCTCCTTAGAATATACATCCTGGGTAAGTAATATAGTGGCAATCATTTCCATTTTTCATCATTGAAGTGAAACTTGAATGTCAGAGAGCTGAATAAAAGAAATAGGAGAAGTCCAATTTTAGTCTTGAAAAATAACCATAGATAAAAACTTGCCATGCAAGTTATGGGAATTACATGCTTATAAACAGACTTACTATGTGAATGTGGCTAGCACCCCCACCCAACAACACACAGAAAATAAGTGGAAAATAAAAATACTGTGGTCTCCATCTAAACAACAAAGCAAGGAGGAAAATCATGAAAACCGAGAGGCAGAGCTTACAGCTGTGATACAGCCTTCCAATAAGGAAGCAAATAAATATAGTCTCAGTGAAAGGAGAACAGAAAACCACAAGGCAGGCAAAGTTGGAAAATAAAGCCACCCTGAAAAGATGCAGTGATATATGGAGAGAAGATAAGTAGCATAACTCTGAGAGTAAGGTGAATCACTGATGTAGAGGACGAGTTACAGAACCATTTCTGTAAGTTATTAGAAAAAGAAATTTTGATTTGTAAATAATAAAGTAGAAGTTTATTTTAAAAATCAAAGGATGAAGAGCAAGATCTTATTCTCAGAATTACATTACAAAAGACTCATCAAGAATAGAAGCAATAATTAAAAGTCTAATGAAATATGTCCTAAGTAATAGCAATAGAAGCTGTTTGTACATTTCCTCTACAAGTTCTAAACAAAATGGATAATACCTTCCCCTCCAAATCTTAGCAGCACTGTCAATCAACTAATGTAGAACAATGAAGCAACACTGTAGAGTTCTGAGGCAAAGCTGGTATCACTATTTCACAGCTGATTTGCTTGAATGTGTGGGGAATTCAGGAAGATATTTTTGGATAAGCAAGCACTGGGCAACATATTCATTTTCATTTCATGAAAAAAAATTACGTGAAACCTCACTCAGATGATAGAAAGATAGAAACAAAGAATTTAGGGAATAGGGAAATAGAAGTTGCAAATTGATGTTGCAAAAGCATATGTCTTACAGGAGGAGAACTACTAAATAAAAATGTGCTAACTGACTGATGTAAGGCAATACAAAATAATCATGTTTGTGACACACTGGAAATTTCATGCCTCACCTTAATTCATTGAAACTCAAATGCTAAAAATATGTCCACTGCCTCCCTAGATGGGCACCACCAATTTTTGACCTCTGATATGAATGCACACTTCAGTTTTCCCTTCATGAGTTCACATCCCTAATTCAGCATTCTGCTTGCATTATCAGGTAGATTCTTAACTCATGAGCAACACTAGGCCCTGCAGGGTTTCCTAAGTTTGCCTCTGTTTCCCATCAGTTCATTTCCCCTGTCAGGATGCATCACACCACATCCTTCATCATATAGATCATGAGAAATTTGGCACCACCTTTGATGATGGTTAAAATAATCACAAATTTTGATCTCCAGAACCAGTTAACAAATCCTAGCACTTATACATGATTGGGTCATTCTGTCAAGAAACTTAAATTCACCCAAAGAAACATATTTTTGCCTATTTAACTTCATAAAAACATTATTACCAATCTTTATTACAAGAAATTTTTGCAACACATTAAAGATCAGGGATTCATACGTTTCTTAAACCTTATATTAATTGGCTGAGTTTTTCATGCTAAACAGGAAAAAGCATTAACTATCAAGATTAAGATCTGTCTGATTATGTAATAGTGTTTATCATGATCTGATTATATCTGCATTAATTATGTTTAAAAATCTATATCAACAGTTGAGCTTGAACTATACCAATATTAATGGAAAACAAAAGATTAAGGGAATATAGGAAAGTATCTCATGAAATTCTGAATTATTTCCATATTAATATTTCTGGATTCAAATTTTCCTACATTGTGCTCTTTAATGTACAAAACAAACTCAATTTTTAAATGATCTAAAATTTCGGCAATAAATATGAATTATTTTTAAATGGGTAATATTTAAATTATTTATAATAATTTATTATAAATCTAATAAAATAAACACTGTTCTAAACTGGTCATTCAGCATGTGATCACATCACTTTCTTTCAGAACATGGTGATTAGAATTAATGGTATAATCATTCAAACATTCTAAACACCTGAAGCCTGACCTGACTACCAGTCAATAACGTAAAACACATTTTGGTCAAGCTTATTTTTAAAAGGCCACCAGTGAAAATGAAAGTTAATGTTAGACCTTGCTTCAACCCTTTGCGAAAATAAGTTCTAAATTGTTTAAAAGGTAAAGGTTAAAATAAATTAATATAAGATAAGGGGTACTGTTAAACATCTGTGTGACTATGTTATACATGTTAAGTGTAAACAAAAGGGAAAGCTTAGAGAGCAAAAATATCAATAGATTAGAAACAAATGTGAAAAATGTTGATATCATTGCTGGGTAAAAGTCTTTAGGTCAATAAGATACACATCAGAATAGAAAAACAGAGGAGGACTTCAAGATGGCAGAGTAATGAGTAGAAGTCACACTGATTTCCTCCCAGGACCGATCTGGAATTACAACTAAATTGTGGAGAAATCACCTGGAAAACAACTGAACAAAAGTGAGAGAGCAGCCTTAAAACCTCAGACAGAGGAATTGGCTTTAGCACAACCTAAGTGGTAAGGAGTGCAGTAGAGGCTCAAGAAGGCAGGAGGGGTGCCCATAGGTGGCAGTACTAGAAGGATATTGAAATGGCCAGCTGGATCCCCCTGAGAAGAGCAGGGTCTAAACCATAAGGGGGATCACCAGCCTACAGCACCAGAGCCCAAACCATGTGATCACGTCACTTTCTGTGAAAAGTGGCAAGGTGCTCACTGCCAAAGACAGGAAGCTAGAGATGCAAAGAGCCATTTAAAGGGCCAACGCAAAAATGGGTAGCGGCAGCCACTTACCCTGGGCTCTGGAGGAGGAGAGGGCAGAAGCTGTCCAATGAGAAACTGGGGAAGAAGGCTTTGGGGAAAGAAATGAGAAAGTGGATGGCAGAGTCCCAGTGCTGACTCATCCTTCATTCCACAGCTGCCATCTTGCTCAGGTAGACCACTCCCCTGAGTGGCAGCAGCATGAAAGGATACAATAGCCCTGCTGCCAGGAGGTTGAGACTCAGCCAGGCATTGTGGAGGCCAGCAGTCACACACAGTAGATCCCTGGCTAATGAGGATATAGAGTAGTTTGGAGGCGCTTGAGAAAGGTCGGGAGTGGAAGCACTGGGCAAAGAAATGAGGGAGTAGCCAGGGGGGGATTCCAGTGCTCACTCCTCCCACTCCAGCATCAGCCATCTTGCTCAGGCAGACTACTCCCCTGCGTTGCAGCAGCATAAAAGGATACAATAGCCCTGCCCACAGGAGAGACTCTGCCCCACTATGAGTGCTAAGGACTAGATTAACAACTGGAGGAGAGAGACACAGACTGTACATTCCAGGTAGTCTCCTAAAGACTTCCTAAGATCAGACATGGTCAACAGCTGACATCTTCAGAGGCAGATCCAGAAAGAAAGAAAAAAAAAAAGCAGTCTCCTACCATAGAAGTTCACACCACAAAGTCAGGAAATCAAGGCAGATCAATTTAAGTAGTAGAAGCGAAAAAGAAAGACTCTTACACATAATGGAAAGAAAAAGAAACAACCCCTAATCGAAGGGAAAGGGGGAAACCCAACAATGAGAACTAAATGAAATAGAGTAACTAAACTATGAGATATTGACATCAAAACAACGGTTCTGAGGAAACTCAGTGAGATCAGTGAAGTCAAAGGGAATTACCAAAAGCTACAGGGAAACTATGAGGAACTTATGCAAACTATCAGCATGAAAAAAAAAAAAAACATAGAAACTATCAATAAGAGACAAGAGGAAATGAAGAAAACAATTACTGAATTGAAGAACACAGTAGAAGGAAACAAAAGAAGGGTAGATGAAACAGATGATTGAATCAGTGATCTGGAGGATAAGGTAGAAGAAACTCCCAAAAGAGCAAGAAAATGAAAAAAGATTAAAAGAGAATGAGGAGGAGTTCAGGGAAATGCAGGACAACCTGAAACATAATAATATCTATATAATAGGGATACCAAAAGAAGAAGAGGCACAAGGGATAGAGAAACTGAAAAAGCAATGATGGAAAACATCCCTAATTAGATGACAGAAAAAGTCACACAAGTCCAGGAAGCACCCAGGATCCCATTAAAGAGGAACCCAATGAGGCCCACTCCAGGACACATCATCATTAAAATGTGAAACATCAAAGACAAAGAGAGAATTCTAAAGGCAGCAAGGGAGAAACAGGTAGTAACATAGAAGGGAGCCCCAATATGGCTAGCAGCTGACTTCTCAACAGAAACACTACAAGCCAGAAGGGAATGGCAAGAAATATTCCATGTAATGAAAAGCAAGGGCCTGCAGCCAAGACTACTCTACCCAGCAAGCTCTCAATTAAAATAGAAGGTGAAGTAAGGAGTTTCCCAGACAAAAGAAGATCAAAAGAATACACTTCCACCAAACCAGCACTGCAAGATATGCTAAAGGGACTGCTTTAAGAAGATGAAGAAAAAGAGTGAGAAAGAGAGGATCACAGGTACAAAGGGAAAAAATGAATAAGTACCTATCAATAATAACTTTAAATGTAAATGGATGAAATGCCCCAATCAAAAGACATCGGATAGCTCAATGGATAAGAAAACATGACCCACATATATGCTGCCTACAAAAGACCCACCTCAGAACAAAGGACCTACACAGATAAAAAGTAAATGACTGGAAAATAATATTCCAAGCAAATGGACAGGGGAAAAAAAAGCAGGGGTAGCAATACTTATATAAGACAAGACAGACTTCAAAAAAAAAAGGTCACAAAAAGAGACCCAAAAGGACACTTTATAATACTCAAAGGAAGAATCCACCAAGAAGACATAAATATTGTACACTTACATTGTGAACTTATATGCACCCAACATAGGAGCACCCAAATATCATGGAGGACTTCAAGAAAGATATAGACAGCAACACACTAATAGTAGGGGATTTTATCACTCCACTGTCAAAAATGGATAGATCTTCCATACAAACATCAACAAGGATATTGTGGAACTGAACCATGCATTAGATCAAATAGACTAACCTGACATATATAGAAACTTTCATCCCAAAGAAGCAAAATGCACATTTCTTTCAAATGCACACAGAACATTTTCAACAATATACCACATAATAGGACACAAAACAAGCCTCAACAAATTCATGAAGTTGGAAATAATGACAACCATTTCCTAGGACTACAAGGCTTGAAACTAGAAACCAACCTCAAGGATAAAACTTAAACACATTCAAACTCATGGAGACTGAATAGCACACTATTAAACAATGAATGAGTCGAGAATCATATGAGAAGAACCAAAAAGTTTCTGGAAACAAATGAAAATGAACACACGACCATCCAAAACCTATGGGACACAGCAAAGGCAGTCCTGAGAGGAAAGTTCATAGCAATACAGGCCTACCTAAAAAAGATAGAAACATTTCAAATAAATGACCTAAAAATACATCTTCAAGAACTGGAGAGACAACAACAAACAAAGCCCAGAGTGAGCAGAAGGAAGGAACTAATCAAGATCAGAGCAGAATTGAATGACATAGAGACTAAAAGAACAATTCAAAGGATCAACCATCCAGGAGCTGGTTCTTTGAAAAGATGAACAAAATTGACAAGCCTTTAAGCAGACTCACAAAAAAAAAAAAAAAAAGATTAAAAAAAGGGAGAAGACCCAAATAAATAATATCGGAAATGGAAGGGGAGAAATAACAACTGATACTACAGAAATACAAAGGATTCTAAGAAATTAGTATGAACAATTATATGCCAAGAAACTTGAAAACCTTGATGAATTGGACACATTTCTAGAAAAATATTTCCTTCCAGCACTGAATGATGAAGAAGCAGAAAGCCTGAACAGACTGGTAACAGCTGGTAAAATTGAAGCACTAATCAAAATACTCCGAGCATATAAAAGCCCTGGACCAGATGGTTTCACATAAGAGAATTTTAAAAAACATTTCAGGAAGAGCTAACACCTGTCCTTCTCAGACTATTCCAAAAAATTCAAAAGAGGGACGACTCCCAACCTTTTTTATGAGGCCAGCATCATCCTAACCCCAAAACCAGAGAAAGAAACAACAAAAAAGGAAACCATAGGCCTGTATCGCTGATAAACATAGATGCTAAAACCCTCAACAAAGTATTGGCAAACTGAATCCAGCAATACATTAGAAAGATCATCGACCATGATCAAGTGGGATTCATCTCAGGGATGCAAGGTGGTTCAATATTCCCAAATCAATAAACATAACACATCACATAAACAAAAAGAAAGACCCAAGCCACATGATCATATCAATAGATGTGGAAAAAGCATCTGATAAGGTACAACTCCCATTTATGATAAAAAACACTGAGCAAAGTGGGAATAAAGGGGACTTATCTCAACATAATAAAGTTTATATATGAAAAACCTACAGCCAACCTCATACTCAATGGGCAAAAACTAAAAGCTTTCTCGCTAAGATCAGGAACAAGACAAGGATGTCCTCTTGCACCCTTTCTGTTGAACATAGTATTGGAAGTCCTAGACACAGTGGTCAGACAAAAAAAAAGAAAAAAAAAGACATCCATATTGGAAAGGAGGAAGTAAAACTATCATTGTTAACAGATGACATGATAGCGTACATATAAAAACCCATATACTCCATCAAAAAACTATTTGACCTAATGAGTGATTTGGCAAAACAGCAGGATACAAAGTCAGTATTCAGAAATTGAAGACATTTTTGTACACCAACAATGAAATATTGGAAGCAAAAATAAGGAAAAAAATCCCTTTTGCTATAGCAACAAGAAAAATATAGTACCTAGGAATAAACTTAACCAAGGAGGTGAAAGACCTGCACACAGAAAACTATACAACACTGAAGAAAGAAATTAAGGAGAACACAAATAAAGGGAAGCATATACCGTGTTCATGGGTTGGAAGAATTAACATCATCAAAATGTCCATACATCACAAAACAATTTATACAATAAATGCAATCCCTATTAAAATACCCATGATGTATTTCACAGACAGAGAAGAAATATTGAAAAAAATTATAGGGGACCATAAACAACCCTGAATAGCAGAGGTATTTTGAGAAAGAAAAACAAAGTAGGAGAGATCACAATATCTGTCCTCAAATTACATTACAAGGCCACTGTAATCAAAACAGACTGGTACTGGCATAAGAACATATACATAGATCAATGGAACATAAAAAAGCACTCAGAAATAAACCCACGTATGTGGTCAATTAGTATTCGACAAAGGATGCAGAAGCATAAAATGGAGTAAAAATAGTCTCTTCAACAAATGGTGCTGGGAGAGCTGGATAGATATATGCAAAAAATTGAAATTTGACCACCAACTTACACCGTACACAAAAATAAACTCAAGATGGATAAAAGACTTATATATAATTCATGACATCATAAAAGTCCTAGAGGAAAACATAGGCAGAAAACTCTCAGATATCCCACGCAGCAATGCTTTCACCAATACATCCCCTAGAACAAGAGCCATAAAGGAAAGAATAACCAAATGGGGCTTAATCAAAATAAGTAGCTTCTGCATGGCTAAAGAAAACATCAGCAAAATGAAAAGGGAGGCAACTGTATGGGAAAATATATTTGCCAATGATACCTCAGATAGGGGTTTGATCTCCAAAATGCATAAAGAACTCACACGGCTCCACTCCAAGATAAACAATCCTATTAAAAAAATGGGCAAAGGACCTGTGCAGACACTTCTCTAAGGAAGAGCTACAGAGGGCTCAGAGACATATGAAAGGATGCTGAGCATCAATAGTCATCAGAGAAATGCACATTAAAACCACAGTGAGATATCACTTCACACTGGTCAGAACACCATCATAAGTAGATCAACAAACAGGTGCTGGTGAAGCTGTAGAGAAAAGGGAACCCTAGTACACTATTTTTGGGAATTCAGACTGGTGCAGCCACTGTGGAAAAACAGTTTGGAATTTCCTCAAAAAGCTAAAAATGGACCTGCCTTTTGACCTAGTGATCCCACTGCTGGGATTATACCCTAAAAATCCCAAAACCCCAATCGAGAAGAATTTATGCCCCCCAATGTTCATA
Organism: Pteronotus mesoamericanus; assembly: GCF_021234165.1. Lineage (NCBI taxonomy): Eukaryota > Metazoa > Chordata > Mammalia > Chiroptera > Mormoopidae > Pteronotus > Pteronotus mesoamericanus. The sequence goes on from NW_026555109.1 coordinate 4,546,955, forward strand.
GCAGCACAATTTACAATAGCCAAGTGCTGGAAGCAATGTAAGTGCCCATCAGTCAATGAGTTAATAAAAAAACTATGGTACATTTACACAATGGAATACTACATAGCAGAAAGAGCTACTACTCATCGTGACAGAATGGATGGAACTAGAGAGCATTATGCCAAGTGAAATGAGCATAATAGTGTGGCAGCAGAAAGTAGTGGTGGGTAAATGGAGACAAATGTATTTGAACAATAAAAAACAAATTAATTTAAAAAAAAAACAAAAAAGAAAATATACAAAGAACATAAATACACACTCAGACATGCACCAATTCATAAGTCAAACATCAACACAATACCTATTTCTACTTTTAACTTTTTTTGCCTAAAAAGCTGGCAATGGATTTTTAAAATTGTTATTTGATAAGTATGTGGGTAGTTTGATTGGTTTCTACTTTATTGGTTCCTAGTAAATTATTTTTAGGAAAGTTATTTGACATTAATAGTGTCAGATTTTCTTCATAAATTTATCTCAGTATTTCCACATAAAAGACCTTGTATTAAGGAAATGATCAAGTCCATAAAAATGTACATGCATACTTATGTTCATTGTAGTATCTACTTTATATAAATAAAAATACTAAAATCATATAATAACATAAAAATTAAATTCATTTTAGTAGTCCATATGCTAGAATACAACCATCAAAATCATGTTTTTAAAAATAGTTGAATGAGAAAATTCTTATAATAATACGTTAAAAGAAAAGCTGTACACACAGCATTTTAATTATATAAACATATACATCAAAATCACCATCATGGTTATCTCGGAGTCATGATTTGCTAGAAAAATTTTTATGTGCCTATTTTTTTATATTCTTAAATATTCCGTGTTCAGCACACCCAGCTTCCATAACTATAGGTTATCTTTCTTTTTAGGGTAAATATTCCTATTCATTTATTCATCTTCTGGGTATCTTTTGGCTTCTTCAGGCCAGAGAAGCCAAAGTGTGCTCACATTATATATTGTGTCCACTCAAGATGGCCAGATAAAATATAAGACACCAAGTAAAATTTGCAAATGAACAATGAATACTTTTTAGTGTAAGTATGTCCATAATGATTTCCTGGCAACCCTATCCAGATGGCATCTCCCAGATATGAAGTGGGTCTTGATGGTGAGAAGATGCACTGGTTATTAGATCTTCAGAAAAATAGTGTGAATTCTGCAGGGTATATTCAGCTACTCTATAGATGGAACAACACTTGTGTGCAGGAGGCAGCAGTGGATAGTGGATCCAGGGCTATACCAACTCCTTGGTCATTTTCAGCCACTGCAACACTGTAGCCTAGAGACAGGCTGAGGACCCAGCCTCCTTGCATGTGAATGAGCTGCATCTTGCCAGTAAAGCTGTTCCATGACACACTAAAGACACTGAGACTGTGCTTAAGTAATGGCTATGTCAGGGATGGATAGATATTGAGGGTGGGCAGGATAGAGACACAATGACTTCTGGGAACTGAAAACTCACTGATCACGCATATCCCTTAGAATTTTTCCTGCAGCATTCTTTTTTTTTTAAATTAAATTTATTGTGCATGACATTGGTTAATGAATCATATCATTTTCAGGTATACAATTCTACAATACACCATCTGCATATTGTATATTACACTCTTTACTGCAATGCAGATGCTATTGGACTCATAAAGATATCTGGCTCAATTAAGCAGCTATCAGGGAAGGCTTCTCAACCAGGATGAGATATGGAAGATGAATAGAAGTGATCCAGTCTTACAGGGGGATAAGATTCAGGCTGTGAACAAATTCATGTTCCTAAAGGCCCAGCAGTCTGAGAAAATGAGGCCCAGCCTCAGAATGTTAGAGCTAGAAAAATAGTGTGCCATGAAGTTAGAAGCTCCTATGAAATATATCTAGAACTTGAACTTTATTCTCAGATTGATGGGGGAGCTATCAAAGAGTTTGTAAGCCAGGACATGACATGATCACAGCCACCTTTTAGAAAGAGCTCTTTCTAAAGCCATGGTATCAAAAAAATAAGAGGCAAAATTAAATATTTTTCTTCAGGGTAAGAAAAATATTAGTTTGTATTATCTCCTAAAACTCCTTAGATTCTACATATTGATTTTAACTCACCTGAATATTTCTTGTATAATGTGTGAAATAGCGCTCTATATTTGTTTTATTTCAAGTAATAGTGGTCCATGCACCTTATTTGTTGAGTAAGTCTTATTTTACCCATTGATTTGAAACGTCAATTAAATCATATATTACATTGTTAGATAGATACACATGTTTGTTTCTAGAATGTTCATTATATTTCATTGATCTACTTGATTATTTTTGTGCTGGTGTCCTGTTGTTTTAATTACTGAGAATTTATCTTTTTATTTTTTAATTTTTTTTTTGTTCAAATACATTTGTCTCCACCTTCCCGCCACCACTTTCCCCTGCCTCCCTCACCCACCTCCCTCCTTTAATCCTTCCTCACTTTGGCTTTGTCCATGGGTCCTTTGTACATGTTCCTTGACTTGACCCTTCCCTTCCCTTTCCCCAGCCCCTCTCCCTCCTTCCCTCTTGACTCTGTTGGTTTCTTTTTTCTTTCAATGTTGATGGTTATATTTTCCTTGCTTGTTTGTTTTGTTGATTATGTTCCACTTATAGTTGAGATCATATGGTATTTGTCTTTTGCCCCCTGGCTTATTTCATCTAGCATAATGCTCTCTAGTTTCATCAATGCCATTGTGAAGGATAGTAGTCCTTTCTTTCTTTCTGGTGCATAGAATTTCATTGTGTAAATGTACCATAGTTTTTTTATTAACTCATTGACTGATGGGCACTTACATTGCTTCCAGCACTTGGCTATTGTAAATTGTGCTGCTATGAACATTGGGGGGCATAAATTCTTCTCGATTGGGGTTTTGGGATTTTTAGGGTATAATCCCAGCAGTGGGATCACTAGGTCAAAAGGCAGGTCCATTTTTAGCTTTTTGAGGAAATTCCAAACTGTTTTTCCACAGTGGCTGCACCAGTCTGAATTCCCAAAAATAGTGTACTAGGGTTCCCTTTTCTCTACAGCTTCACCAGCACCTGTTTGTTGATCTACTTATGATGGTGTTCTGACCAGTGTGAAGTGATATCTCACTGTGGTTTTAATGTGCATTTCTCTGATGACTATTGATGCTCAGCATCCTTTCATATGTCTCTGAGCCCTCTGTAGCTCTTCCTTAGAGAAGTGTCTGCACAGGTCCTTTGCCCATTTTTTTAATAGGATTGTTTATCTTGGAGTGGAGCCGTGTGAGTTCTTTATACATTTTGGAGATCAAACCCCTGTCTGAGGTATCATTGGCAAACATATTTTCCCATACGGTTGGCTCCCTTTTCATTTTGCTGAGACTTTATAATGGTTTTAAATGTTTTAATATTTTATAATTGACTTTGACATTTGAAAAAATAAAAGCAATCTGCATTTAAAAAAGAAATAAGAAAGAAAAGAAAGAACGAAAGAAAGGAAGGAAGGAAGAAAGGAAGGAAGGAAGGAAGGAAGGAAGGAAGGAAGGAAGGAAGGAAGGAAGGAAGGAAGGAAGGAAGGAAGGAAGGAAGGAAGGAAGGAAGGAAGGAAGGAAGGAAGGAAGGAAGGAAAGGGAAAGAAAAGAAAAGAAAAGAAAAAAGGAAAGAAAAGAAAGAAAGATGGAACTCCTACCTTTTGCGACGACATGGGTGGAACTGGAGAATATTATGCTAACTGAAATAAGCCAGTTGGTGAAAGACAAATACCATATGATCTCACCAATAAGTATAATCTCTTCAACAAAATAAACTAATGAACAAAATAAACCACAGGTAGGGAAACATGGAGCAGACTAAGAGTGACCTGAGAGGATGGGGAAAGAGGACAGTGGTGAAAAGAAGGGGAAGGGACTAAATAAAGAACATGTATGAATGACCCAAGGGCATGGAGAATAGAATGGGAATTAACTGTGGGAGCAGGGGTGGGGGTGGGATGGGTAGAGGGAGGTAAAGGGGAAAAAATTGAGATCACTGTAATGAATAAACATGGCTTAAAATTAAAAAAATATAAAGTATGCAACTCAAAAAAAAAAGGAAAACAATTGAGGGAAAACATGGTTAGAATACAAAGAGATCATGTGGATAATGGGAAGTAACCATGAGAATGGAGAGAGTAGAAAAGTCTACAGAAATATTTAGGAAGGAAACCTGACAGACTCGGTAATTCTTTTGATACCACAGGTGGTGGTCAGACCTGTCCCTGCTCTACTTTTGCTCCCTCACCTTTACTTACAGTCACCTGGAAAACCCTTGGATAGCTCATCTTTGTGTCTCTTCCCCAGGAACACAGATGGACTCTGCCACTGGCTCTTGTCTTCTTATGCTCTCTTTTCTGTTAAAGTCTTCCTTCTGTAGCATTTAGTATATCTCAAAAGGCTATTTTTAAAAAACTAAATAGCTATTTGTAATTTATGTGTTTTCTGCAGAGTGGAATACAATTCAGTTTGAACTTCAAGGAGGCACAGAAATAAAAGATTAGCATGTTTTCTTTCCCAAAGCAAATCATATTAAATATAAAAGTTATTCACTGATCTATTGTCTTAATGTAAACTATTAAGTCTTTTATATGCCAGGAACTGTTTTTGGTGCTGGAGGCAGAGCACTGAAAAACAAACAAACAAACAAAAAATAGATAGTCTGTTCCATGAAAAAACAAATGATCTAGATCTAGATTTACATCTATGCATATGATCTACATATGCATATATAATATTTCAAGATGTAATATACCGATATATAATGTGTCAGGTAGTGATAAGAGGGGAGGTGTTGCTATGGATATAGACTAAGGAAAACCTTATTGTGAAGGTGATATTTGAACATTACCTACTGGAAGTGATAGAGGAAACACACAGATATCTTTGATAAAAAATAGTCTAGAAATAGGATCAGTAAGTGGTGACTTGTGTGGTCTGTGTGAGAAATGGCTAGATCATTATAACTGGAGCAGAGTTAGCATGAGGGAGAAGGCTAGAAGAATTTAGTGAAACAGTGGGCGGATGGAGAGAGAAATGATCATAAGGACTTTTGTCCATTCTTTTAATGAGTTGGGAAGCCTCTGGACTGTTGTGAACAGAGGTGGGACACCATCTGACTTGGATTTTAAAGGACTCCAGCTGGTTTCTGGACAAAGAATAGATTATGGAAAGATGGGGTGGAGGCAAAAAGACCAGTTAGAGAGCTTTTGCAATAATCCCCAGAAGATGATGGTATCTTAGGCAAGTATTCTCTCAGTGGGGGTAGTGAGTTGACATTTTGGATACATTCTGAAGAACTGTCCATAGACTTTGCTGAAAAAACAAGGCGAGGTGTGAGAGAGAGGAATTTAGGATGATTCCCAAGTTTGGTGCTACAGTCATCTTAGATATTTCTTTTAGACAAGTTTGCTGGGACCTCTGTGACTTCCTCCAAATAAGCTTTTCCACCCTCTGCTGGTTATTCTAATAGCCATTCATTTTCTTCTCTTTCAAGACTAATTTAAATGTCACTCTCTCAAGTCTCTACACGATCTCCTTCCTAAATTCAATCATCTACATTCCAAATGCATACAATGTGTGGAAATACTAAGCTTTTATTTATTTATTTATTTATTTATTTATTTCCTCATTTCCTCCCTCACCTGAGGACATGCTTATTAATTTTAGAGAGGGAGAAGGGAGAGAAAGGGAGAGAAATATTGATGTGAGAGATGTCCCCCAACCAGGAACTGAACCCACAACCTACTCCTGTGCCCTGACCAGGCATTGAAACCTTGACCTTTCAGTTCACAGAGGAATGCTTCAACCAACTGAGCCACACCAGCCAGGTTGAGACTAAGCCATTTTAAGGGTTATAAGTGATTAAGACCTAAAAGGATAGATGATGCTTTGTCTGCACAGCTCCTTTCTGCCCCCTCAATCTAATAGATACAGCAGAATTGGAAATCAGCCTGGCTCCAGAAGAGTTTGTCATATTTTATAGGTAATGATCTGATTTACCTTACAATTTTTAAAGTTTATTTACTAGAAATATCATATTGTGCTATTAAATCAAACAACAAATAAAACTTGCCTATCAGCAGAAATCTAGGAAACAGCATCAGGAGACCACCCAGGCAACCAAGGTCAGAGTGGACCTGGATGTCCTGCAGCTCCATGGAAACAATTCATTTTTTTTGGATGATGAATGATCTAATAAATTTAATCCACCTAAAACCTTCTTCTCATTTTCCAGGACCATTAAAAACATTTTACAGAGAAGAATGAACTAGCAGGAGGCTAGTTTACATGAGTTAAATAGTAACTCATGTAAAAAACAGACCAAAAAAAAAGCAAACCCTGAATTAATGTACAGTATGAAAAAGGCCTCTCATTCTATTTAGCTAAAATCCAGTTGTTGCTTTTCTTCCCCATCATTCAGCAAAAGCATAACCCTTAAATCAGCCAGAGAGAGAATTGCTTCATTTCACTTTTTGGTACTTTTAGAAGTCCACAGATTCTTTGAAGCTCTTTAAGTATGTATGAGGTAAAACAATAAAACTCTGATTACAGAATTTAGGCATCAACCAATGAGGGGGTATTATAGGAATCTCTAAAGGAATACCAAAGAATCTCTAAAACATCTTAAATTTTACTTCGCCTTCACACAGGCTGTGATGTTTTGATCATCTTAACCCACCATTCTTCAGTTCTATGTGATTGCTCATCCCAAGAATCCTACATTTGCTGAAACATTCCCAACATTATTTTCTACCATCTTTCACTGAATGCAACTTTTTTCTCTTTTCATTATGACCTAACTATTAATTTGAATGCATGCACATGTTCTAATTTTTTTGTTTTAACATTCTCACATGGTTATCATATAAGTTATCTATATGAGGTCTGCTTGGAAAAAGTCTGGCCCTTGCCAATATAAGGAGAATGATTTGCATGACATCAATGGAACCTGGCAGCCAAGGAGAGTGGACTGGAATGTACATGTGTGAACAATGATGACTTCACTGTATTAGTGAGTGGAGGCAACAGATGCTGTTGGATGAACATGTGTACTGTATGGCCATCTCATTCAAAATGGCTGAGTGGGAAGAGCAACAAATCTACATCAAATTTTGTGTTAAGCTGGAATATCCCTCCATGGAAACTACTCAGATGACTCAGAAGGCCACAGCCATGGGGAACTGGTGATTGGCAGCTTCATCATGACAACATACTCACTAATGCATCACATCTCGTACAGAGTTTTTTAACAAAACATCAAATTGCTCAGGTGACCCAGCCCCTCTTCAGCCCAGATTTGGTGCCCTGTGACTTCTGGCTTTCCCCAAACTAAAATCACTTTTAAAAGGGAAGAGATTTCAGACCATCAATAAGATTCAGGAAAATACAACAGGGCAGAATTGTGAGGCATTATTGTCTTATGTACAAGGTTTCTTGTATCTTGTATCTTCTTCAATAAATGTCTATTTTTCATATTATATGGTTGGATACCTTCTGGACAGATCTCATGTATCTTACAGATTTTTAATTATTTACATTATTTAGAAGTCATGCCTTTGTCTTCTATGTGAAGCTATAAACCCTTTATCTGTAGGGATAATATCTGATTGCTAAAATGTGCCAAAAGTCTGAGGTAATGTTACATAGACCTACATAAAAACTGCAAACATGAATGTTAAAAATTATAATAGCAAAACTAAAATGAGTTTCCAGCTATACAATTATAATGTTTCAGATTTAATATCTATAACATAAATTATATGTATACAGCAGTATTTCATTTCAAGTAAAATCTCCAAAATAATAATTGTTTTTGAAATTAGGTATAATTATTTAAGCAACCAACATAAACAGAGAAAACAAAGTTTCATATTAGTATATTTGAACTTACCCATTCTATTATTAATATACAGGGAGTATATTTAAATTACCACCAAGAAATTTATGGTGTGATTCCAAAATGGAAAAGAAAAACGCAAAATTAAGACCATAACATTTTGTCAACAGCACTCTGAAGAGATCATGATACTGATAAATGTGAAAAAAAATTATTATTGCTATTATCTCATAGAAGGGACTTGAAAGGAAAAACATTAATAGTATATACTTTAGATCAATTTGAATTCAGTGAACTATTACTTAGCATTCAAACAATCAAAATCCTCTGAAGCCTTGTCTTCTCTTGTTAGCCCATGTTCATCATGAAAGAGAAAGCTGTAAAAAGAGGCAAAATAGAACTGGTCTTTGCCAAATTATTCTGATTTATCTTCCCAAAGACTAGTTCTCATTAATTTCAGGAACTAGGGTCACAGCCAGAAAATCAACAATAGCAAAAAATTATGGGCTATGAACTTTGTTCAATCCAAATCTGAAATACATGAGAAACACATTAAAATGAGGTCAACATTAAACATGAAAATAGAGAAATAAACTACTCTGCCTTGAATGATAAGTAACATAAACTTTAGTTCATGGTTAACCTCTTGGAATATACGTCAGCAACTTATATAATAATTTAAATGAAAATAATTTTCCTATAAAATCAATTGACTTGGATTGTTTATTCAGTTTCAATAACCTTCCATTATTGAAACCAAGAAACTTGAATTCATTCTTTTTTTCCACTTTTTAAAATTTTATTGTATTTTTTTCCATTACCATTTATCTGCCTATATCCGCTGCCATCTCCACTGACTCCTCCCCCTGCAATCACCACACTGTTGTCTGTGTCCATGAGTTCTTTCTTTTTTCTTTGTTTGATCCCTCCACTGAACAAACAAGCAAAATAGAGAAAGACTCATATAAAGAGGGTGACAGCTCTGGGGGAGATCAGGGTTCAAAGGGTGAATTCATTCTTGATGCCTTTCTATTTCAGTGCTCCACCTAATTCATGGGCAAGTGTGGTCTGCTCTACCTTCAAATATTTTAGGTCTACTCATCATCATCCCCATTGTTATTACTCTGGTCTGAGCTTCCATCATATTTTATCTATTCTACCAAAAAAGTTTCCTATTTTTACCTTGTTACTCCATTAGAGTAGTTTCAACCTCTCAGCCTTATAAAACTATGAAGACTGCCATTCCTTTCTTCAAAACTATGATATAGATGAAACAGTTTTCCATTCACTCAGCTTAAAAGCCAGTTCCTATAATGGTCTTACAGGCCCTATAAGATTAGTCTTTCTACCTATGCACCCCAATGTTCATAGCAGCACAATTTACAATAGCCAAGTGTTGGAAGCAACATAAATGCCCATCAGTAGATGACTGGATCAAAAACTTATGGTACATATACACAATGGAATACTACACAGCAGAAAGAAAAAAAGAACTACTAAACTTCGAGACAGCATGGATGGAACTGGAGAGCATTATGCTAAGCGAAATAAGCCAGGGGGCGAAAGACAAATACCATATGATCTCGCCTATAAGTGGGACCTAACCAACCATACAAAGATGCAAGGAAAATAAGACCAGCAACACTGAAAGGAAAAGAAATCAACAGAGACAAGAGGGAAGGAGGGAGGGGGGGCGGGGGAAAAGGAAGGGAAGGGGAAAGTCAAGGAACATATAGCAAGGACTAATGGACAAAACCAAAGGGGAAGAGCTGAGGGAGGGAGGGGGCAAGGGAAAGTAGTGGGGGGTAGGGAGAGACAAATGTATTTGAAAAAAATAAATAAATAAAAAATAGGAATTTTCTCTGAGAATAGAAATCAGGAGGTATTAAGATAATGGTGTAAAAATTAGATGTTGGATATAATCAGATCCAAAAACAGTTGAACAAAATAAAACTTTTCTACTTTTCACACACACACACACACAAAAGGATGTCTTTCTAGACTCATGGAGCTAATTTTCTATTTCTCTACTCTAGTAACTGGCCTCATTTTTCACACAACTCATGTCCCATCTTGAACAGAGATGGGAAGCAAAGGATCAGGACAGTCTTTCATCTTAAAATGCTCTGTCCTCATGCCCACAAGGTGAACTCCCTCATGATCTCCAAATGTTTACTTGCAACTGCTCCACACATTTCCCAACCCATACTCTGCTCAAATTTTTTTTCATTTGCATTCTCTATCTTTTAACATACTGTATATTTTTCTTATTTATTGTGATTCTTGTCCCACTAGAATATAAACTCCATATTGGTAGGATGTTTTTATCTGTTTTGGTTAAAAATTTATCCTCATCACCAAGAATTTGATATAAATATTTGTTAAAAAAGAAAAAATCAATGAATGAAATAACGTCTTTTTTCTTTCTTGCACTTAACTTTCTTACAAGGCATGTTCAGTTTCATACTTTTCTTTTGTTTTCTAACAGGCATTCAGTGAAAAAAATTATAAACTGGTAGTTAAAATGACTTGTATTACCTGTTAATCATTTTAAAATAAGGTATAAAATTAAGACTGGCTCTGAAACTGAGAGATAAATATCATCATTATAATGGCATAAGTTATACATAGTCAAAGGAAGCAGGAAGTTTCTGAGGCAATCAGGATAAAAAAATGGTACAGGAAGGGCCTTGAAGATGTATTCCCCAGATAACTTAAAATCAAAATCAGCATAAGCAAAATGTTTTTATAGGATAGTCTCCTTGCCCAGGTGTGAATTCTCTCATTAGCATGCTAAATGGATTACTTTTTAAGAGAAATGATTATGATGGTCCTTACTACAAAGATCTAAGTGTCAGAAATGGCTCCTCAAAACACTCATTAATATTGATTCTCAGTGCCTCCTACTATTACAGTTTTGGGTGTTTATTCTAAAAATGGAATGCCCCCACAAAAACTCCCAATATCCATCCTTTAACTACTTGACCTTCTAAGAAGAAATACTACTGACCAAATATGAAACAAAGCAAAGTTTAACAAAAGAAATTAAAAAGTAGTAACTGGCCTTAATCTCTATCATATTTCATTGGCACACTCTGTCATAAACACTCTCTCTCTCTAGATCAATTTTTGATCAGTTAAATTACTGAGTTACAATTTATCAAGCTTCCTGTGCTTAATCCAAGTTCATTTAACCTGAAAACAATCCTAAAATGGAGGTTCCTTTGCATTTAATCCTTCTACTAATTAGTGCTAGAGAAATGATTTAGTCTGTTTTGCAATTTATAATTTTTTGTTATTTTTCTAAACAACCTTACTGTTTCTATCAGAAACAATGAGGGTGATGCCAGTTCATATTCTTGTTAATTATTAAGAGGGGAATTCTAATGGAATTAACAGTGATTATGATAATATTCAGGAATGGAAGACAGACAATTTTGTTCTTTCATATCCAGGCACAAAAGCAAGTTCACTAGTTTCTCTGACAATGTATAATCCTGGGAAATTAATAATTTATTTTTACTAAGGTAAGAGTGAATGTCCTCAGGTAAAATGAAAAGCTTGGGTAACCAGAGACCTGTACAATGAAACCAATCACCTAACTTTCTTTTTGGCTCTTGGAAGATCAACGACAATAAAACAGACTTTCTTCACCTGAACCTTTTTTTTCTATAGTGTTTGTTGCTTTTTTTATTTTTTTTCTTTATTTGTTTATTTTTTATTTTTTAAAATTTATTTATTTATTTTTTCAAATACATTTGTGTCTGCCTACCCCCCACCACTTTCCCTTGCCCCCTCCCTCCCTCCCTCCCTCCCTCCCCCCCTCCCTCCCTCCCTCCCTCCCTCAGCTCTTCCCCCTTGGTTTTGTCCATTAGTCCTTGCTATATGTTCCTTGACTTTCCTCTTCCCTTCCTTGCCCCCCACCCCCGCCCTCCCTCCTTCCCTCTTGTCTCTGTTGGTTTCTTTTCCTTTCAGTGTTGCTGGTCTTATTGTCTTTGCATCTTTGTATTGTTGGTTAGGTTCCACTTATAGGTGAGATCATTCTACCTCACCTATGGAGGAAAACTGAAGATAAGGTAAAAACAGAGATAACAAAGCCTATTAAATTTCTATTCCTGGAATTTTCTTTTAGTAGCTGTCTTGAAAATCTAGCCTCTGATATTTTCACAGGTCTATTAAATTATAGCTAAAAAAAATGATTGTTTAATGTGTTTACTATTTGAGGTCCCTAAAGCAGACAGAAGGACAGGCTACTGTTTTGAAAGCCCAGTTAGAGATTAATCAACGGTTAGAAAAGTTCTGACTATGGAGTTATACTAAATGACAAGTTTTGATTAAAAACTACAGGCAATGCTTTTCTTAAACTTGATTTTCATAGGCTGTGGTTGATGTCAACTTTAAATGCAATTTGCTAGTTACATTCAACTCTAGTTAAATATTGATTCAGAGTTGAGAGGTACCTCAGAACTTATCAAATCTCTTTATTTTACAAATGAAAATGTGACTTTCTCAAGGAAATTAAACAAAAACAAGTAAGCAAATGTGTATTTTTTTAAATCTCAGATTTTGAAAATCACTTATGCTAGTATTGCTGTATATTTTTTCTTTTCCTCCTATTTTGATTTCAGGCCCAAATAACTGATCCAGTTTGACTGAGATTCAACATGTACAATTATAACTATCTTTGAAGATGTATTGACAAATATAAAGCTATGCATTAAGTTTTTAAAAGTTTCCAGAGTTATACAGGGCAAGTAAAGGCAGCGTAGACCAGAGGTAGTCAGATGATGTGGGGAGAGTTGAGAATCACAGCTTTCCCCCAGAGACTTCTGTTGCTGACCTGCTTACCTGGAAGTTCCTGTATGAGTCTTAACTTATAGGATCTGTGGCAGAAGAAACCAGTCTTCAGGAGGTAAATGTGTCATTTTCAGGAGGAGCAAAGGGACCCAAAAATAGCGGTGCTGTAATTTACTTCATCGGATTAGTAAACTCAGAAAATAGGACACAGGACTGGTACAACTTGATGAGATTGGAGCTGGAAAAGGGACATGATGCATTTCTGGTCATGACATAACTGTGGTGGGTCCTAAAGTGTAAAGATTTATGTGAGTGGAAGTGTCATGCAGCTGTGAATAGGTGAAGCATCAAAGAAGGAAGATAAAAATTAATGTAATTTAAGGGCTCCTTAGCAGTGTGATCTGGGGCATTTTCCCTCATGTCTACTTTGCATGGACATAGTGAGAACTGGAGGTTCCAACTCTACCACAGGGCCTGATACAAAGCAGGTGGAATGTAAAAAGGTATTAGAAGTTGTCATTGCTCTATCTGCTCTACCCCTTCTGTGAACCAGATACTATACTAAGAATTTTTCACACAAGTCATTTAATACTCACAACAACCATCTTATAGATGGAAATGTAAATTTTAGAAACAAATATAGAAGCTGATATTTATACAGATGTTCGTCTGACTTAACATGGCTTTTCTACTCCATGTATGTAGAAAATTAACATTTAAAATTAACTTACACTGAGCAATTACTTTGTATTATCTCTCTCTCTAATATATCTAACTTATGAATATGAAACTATCATTCTCATTTTGTATAAGAACTAATGCACAGAGAGGCTGGGTCCCATGCCCAAAATCATACTTTAGTGGTTAAGTTTTCCATTCCTGTTTGGTTTCCTTTTCTGTGACAAACAGCTAACACAGGTACTAAACTGTCAACCTGAAATGAGCCAAAGATTAAGTTTCTCCTCATATCTTGTCAATTTTTAGAAATGCTATATATTAGTAAAGGCTCCACTCACTGCCAAGTTGGGAGAAACAATGAAAATGGTAAATTTGATAATTTACCATTCGATTTATGGAGTGACAAAATGGATTTGCTGGCACTCAAAGCTTCTCACTTATCTATTTTTTGAAATTTTAAGAATTATAAGCTATGGCTATAAGACTAATCTAACCATAAACACAAAATGACTGGAATAGCCTCAACATAACTAAATTAAGGCTTCCCACTAATTTCAACGATACAGCTTTTGTGCAAAATATTTTTAAAAATCCAGTTTTCAAATCCGTGTCTGAATCTGCATTTATTTTTTAAATATACTTAATGGTGATGCATTTTTCCGCCTTTTAGAATTTAGTTGATTTAGAGAGGAAAACTTACTCAGAACAATAACTGTGGTGAAAAGGGGGGATAGATTTTGCCCATTTAAAGTACAGAATTGAAACATATAAAATAAGATTGATTTTTATGACTAAGATAAATTCCAAAATATGAATTTGAATAGCAGGATTACTAGCTTAAGGATCCAGCAAAGGAACTGACTCTGACAAAATAAAAGTCTGGTATTTATGTTTCAAAAAATACTCTTTTATTTATTTTTTTGAAAGGTTTATTTAGTCATTATGAATATTTAAATACATTTGAAAAGGACGGGAAAGGAATTTTGAATGAAAAGGGAAGGGGTAGGGGAGAAGTCTCTTCCCTTACTTTCCACAACGAGAATTTAGGATCTTATTTTAAATTTATATTTACTTTTATACTACTCACCCTTCCCCAGATACATACCACAGTCCACATATTTTTGTGCTATTTTTCTCTCCAGTTGGAGAAACACCTTCCTCTATTCTTCCTCCTCTTCTTTCTCATTATTCATCTTTATAGTCATACTCTAAATAAAGCAATACATTAGGTTCCCATATTTTAGGAATATTATTTTTAACTACCATCACTTGATCATTAAATTTAACATTCTCTGCATGATATCTGTGTTGAACTTCAAACCATCTTAAAATGTGACAGATGAACTTCATGCAAATTGTCAACAGTTCTGGTACTGAAAATTGTGGTAGCTTCTTATATTTACGTAATCTTAGTATTGAATCGCTCTCCAAGAGGATCATCCTATGAAAACTGCCTTTAATGTCTACAACCTGTGACATCAGATTTTTAAAGGGCTTCATGTGAACTACGCTAATTTTTCTAGTATTTAAAAAAGAATAACAAAATTTTATGTTTGTGTACTAATGCTATTCAGAAAAATAAGCCAGAAAAAGTTGAATTCATCAGGTTTTCATTAGGTTTTAACTGAGTGGAGCTGTTCCTTATATATCAGTTGTATAGTAAGGAAATGACACTAACTAAATGTGTATTCAGTTTAAATGGTTATGTATTTTTAAATTGCCGAGAAAAATAAACATCTTTGTACATTTGAAGATTTTTCTCAACACCTTTTCACCTTCAATATCTTAATGTGGAACTTTAACCCTTACAAAAAAAGAGAAAAAGTTGGTAAAAACAACCTTCTAGCACAAACATTTTTTAAATGAATAATAGTAGCCTAAAATTTAATATTTTTATAATGTATTATAATACTGTTTTGTGGATAATTGAAATAAAAATTCTCACTGAGGAACTGCCTTTTGATCCAGTGATTCCCCTGCTGGGACTATACCCTAAGAACACCAAAACACCAATACAAAAGAACCTATGCACCCCAATGTTCATAGCAGCACAATTGACAATAGCCAAGTGTTGGAAGCAACCTAAATGCCCATCAGTAGATGATTGGATCAAAAAATTATGGTACATATACACAATGGAATACTACACAGCAGAAAGAAAAAAAGAACTACTAAACTTTGCGACAGCATGGATGGAACTGGAGAGCATTATGCTAAGCGAAATAAGCCAGGGGGCGAAAGACAAATACCATATGATCTCACCTATAAGCGGAACCTAACCAACAATACAAAGATGCAAGGAAAACAAGACCAGCAACACTGAAAGGAAAAGAAATCAACAGAGATAAGAGGGAAGGAGGGAGGGGGGGCAGGGAAAGGGAAGGGAAGGGGAAAGTCAAGGAACATATAGCAAGGACTCATGGACAAAACCAAAGGAGAAGAGCTGAGGGGGGGAAGGAGGGTGGGGGCAAGGGAAAGTGGTGGGGGGGAGGCAGAGACAAATGTATTTGAAAAAATAAAATAAAATTTAAAAAAATTCTCATTGAATGTAAAAAAACATTTAGAAATATATATATCTTAAATTATTTTTTCAAATTTGGACACTTTGTATTACAAGAGACATGTCATAAAATTTTTATAGCAGATACTGTAGAAAATTTTTACTCTAGGTCAGGTAGAAAAAATAAATGATTCATGCATAAACTCATATAATCCTCATAATTACACTATAAAGTGGGCACAGGGATTTTCCCCCCCTAAATTTTTCACCTTAAGAAACTGAGCTTTAATCAGAATTTGAACTCAAGTCAACATGACGTCAAAGGTATGTCTCCAGCATAGGCTAATGGCCAAACCTCTTCTGTTTGAACTCTAACTATTGCAAATACTTGTAAATCATGCTCTTTCCTTTAATATAGAATTCAAAATATAATATTAATTTTAGAGTGAAGTTTTCAAGAGTGTAGGAAAAACTAAATGAGTACAAAGGTAATATATTTAAAATATTTGTTCATATTCCTTTGAATATAGAGAGCATAGTATATATCCTTTATACTCACAACAAAACCAAAATGCATTTTGTTATCAATTGTTTCCATTCTCAGGGTTAAAGGAGAAATTGTTTAGCCTATATGTAAAAATGGCAGATAAATTCTGTAAATATATCACATTCTATCCAGAGGAGTGCACTGGCAGACATTCAACACAATATCTGATGTTTTGAATAGAAAAAAGTGAAGCTCAAATATAATAAATGTATATTTCAGCAAGTTGTGCTTCCTTTCATACCCTGCAATGCAACTACAAAGAACATTGATATATCTAAATAAAGTTATGTTTCAAAAACTGACAGTACTGTTGTTAGGAGCTAGCTAATTTAGCAGGCCATAATAAGAATGTAATTCTAGTCAGGGTTACTGCCTAAGGGTTGCATGTTCTCCCCAAGCTTTACTTTCAAGGAAGTTTAAATTTACTATTCAGTTACAAAAGTCCTTTCTATCCACAATAACACAGTTGTTCATCATGATACTATCTTAAAAATGATTCTGCTTTATTGAAACTTAGAAAACATAGAACTAGGAAACAATGGTAGTTTTCATAGGTCTGATTATCTGAGTGGCTGAGACACATAACTGCTTCAGTTCATTTTAATTGCTGTCTTTGTCTTCTAAGTAAATTCTTTTCTGCATGGCACATACATGAAATTACTCTGTTTTATGTCCAAGATTTATACTTGGAAAGTCTCAGGGAATAACTGTCATTCTTATGACTTTTTCTCATTTTCTCTAGTGTTGTGAAATTCCATTTGTCACAATTAAAGCTTAAATGACAGGAGATTCTGTTAAAGAATCATCTTCTAGTGTTAGGTGGTTGCTTTACTGTGTACGTCTAACCTTTTAGAAAAACTTAGATAATGCACTCAAGGTCAAAACAGATCAACTTGAAAATTAGTCCAACAAAAATTTATATCAATATATTCATATATATATTCAACATATATTTAATGATATTCTAACAGGTATCAGGTATTCATATTATGATTTATTGAATCTTTCCATTAATTACTATTCATCTGTCAAGTAATGTTTGTGCCCTGTCTTACTACTAGAAAGCAGAGTGGAAAGGGTAATTATAAGTTATAAGAAACAGGTAGAGTGAACCTGGGTTCTCTCACCTACTGGCTGTGTAATCTTAGAGCTAAATCCCAAGGTCTGTATAGTCAGTTACTACATCTATAAAACATGAATAACATTTACTCTTAGAAATTGTTGTGGGTAATTGTATTGTGTTTATAATTCCTAACAGAGTGTCTAACTGCTGTAGAAGCTCAAGAACTATAACCATTGTTTTTAAATACGATTTTCATAAAAAGCCCAGTCCCTGACTGCAATGGGCACCCAGAATTCCACCAATTAAATGGTTTAACAGTAGCAGTAGGGTATGTCATTTCCCCCAAGGACTTGCACAGCCTTTAGAAGTTGCACTAAAAAGCTGGGGACAAGCAGAATGACTGCTAGGATTCACATTCCCATTAATGCATGCCCCACACCATAAAAATAAGATCAATATATGCCAACTGTGAGATGGTACCTTCAACGCAGTACAATTCTGAAAGCACATGAGGCCCTTTATGTGTTCAAGCTTTGTAGCTGAAATCAGATAGCACTGCCAGTCCAAGCTGGCGAGGAGTCAACAGCCAAAAGTCTAAATGTATATTATACCATCTGAACCAAGGCAGGGGCCCTCAGTACTATCAGGCTCTATACCCACTTTTTACAACAAATATTTTGTGATGCCTCCTTTGCTATTTGGAAATAAAATTAACTTCCTCTAAACATAATTATAAATCAGCATAATATGTTAATTGTAATATAAAAGAAAAATAGAAAACATATAAAATATATATATGTATTTATTTTTACATATGTTATATGCATTATATATAATACACTATATACATATATGAATTTATATACACACACACACGCACACAAGCATTATAATGAAAATGTCCAGGTACAAATATACTAGGTGACATAGTTACATAAGTTTGGATTTAGAAAATATAGGACAACAGCCAAATATGCCCTTTATTTATTCATTGTCTCTTAGCGCCAAACTTAGTCTCTCCCATGCTCTGTTTCCTGAAGCTGGGCCCGGGACCCTGCACAACCCATTTCTGCTTTGCCAAGTTTCTCTCTGTTAGGATCTGCTACTAGGGGAAATGGATACGTCAAAGCTGGAGCAAGAAGAAACTTGCTCTAACTCTCCACATTCAGGGATCCCTTTGGCTGCTTCTAGATCCTGTGACCCTCATCCTACAATGCTTCATCACCCTGGCAGCAACAGAGCCTTTTTATGGTGGCATTTGAATACAGTTTGTGGGTTTTGTTCAACACTTGGAGAAACAGCTTCATCAGGCTGCAACTCCTTCAGACAGCAGCCAGCCATGGCTTTATTTCCAGAGGTCTGGGTTCCAGGTATAGGGCCCTTCCTCTGAGCTCAGACACACCAGCACTAGCCACACTGCCTTCCACTCTAGATCTCTGAGAGGTCTGAGTTTGAGCTTCACGGAATCTTGCCTCCAAGTTCTGAAGTGTTTCCTTTAGTTCCCTCAATCCTAGTAGTGGTAGTTGCTTCCTGACGTTGCTACCTTCATGATACCTTTGAGTTCCTTTTTAATTTTTTTGAGTTATAAGCTGACAGCATATTACTAATTAAGAATTTTTTTAAATTTTATTTTAATTTATTTTTTCAAATACATTTGTCTCTGCCTACCCCCCACCACTTTCCCTTGCCCCCTCCCTCCTCCCCTCCCTCAGCTCTTCCCCTTTGGTTTTGTCCATGAGTCCTTGCTATATGTTCCTTGACTTTCCCCTTCCCTTCCCTTTCCCCACCCTCCCTCCCTCCTTCCCTCTTGTCTCTGTTGATTTCTTTAAAGTTCCTTTGTTCATATAACTGATGTCATCTCTCTCTCTTGACCCAGCTCTGAAATCTACAGAAGAATGTTAAAATAATTTTTTTATTTGAACATTTAAAATAACGAGTAAAAATGTTTCTATATACAAATAAAATGATCATAAATACAACTGTTACTGATACTGACACGAGGATGGCACATTCATGATGGAAAAGCCACCAGCAGCATTGCCAATGATGATATCACTTTCTAAAATGGTGAACAGCTAAGCAAAACCTACTACGATCTTCCCTGATTTATAGTGCAGCTTATTCCTGGGAAATTCAGCACATTTATTAAAATGGTGAAAGAACACTTTGTGTCTATATGAGAAATAGGGTAATCTGAGATGTAGAAAAGTTTGTTGCCAGGACTGTCATGCTTTTCTGTACTTCTGACTCACCCCTGAAAACTAACAACCAGTACACTTCTCCCAAAATTTCCCCACAACCTCCAAAAATGCCTCTGGGAGTAATACCAAAGCTGTGGACAACCAAAAAAAAAAAAAAGAAAAGAAAAGAAAGAAATAACAGGCCGGTGAGGCAATTTCCTTTATAAAGTGAGTTGAGAGACAAGTCACCTCATTGGCTTTCCACACAGAGAGAGCTCCACTCATATTTCTTTTCACTTAACAAAATCTGGGTTGAAATGAAGAGTTTTTCTGGGAGGGATAACACACTAAAATAAATCATTAACTACATTTTACACAAGGAAAATTACATGGACTTAAAAGAGAAGGAACTTTTACACTTTGCAACAGCATGGATAGACCTGGGGATTATTATATTAAGTGAAATAAGCTAGTCGGGGAGAGAAAAACACTGTATGATTTCATTTATATGTGACATGTGATATAGAAAATAAAGAGACAAACAAAATAGAAACAGAATCAAAACATCCATACTACACAAAGCAATTTATACATTCAATGCAATCCCTATTAAAATACCAATGACATATATTAGATATAGAACAAACATTTCAAAAATTTAGATAGAACCATAAAGAACCCCAAATAAGCTGCAGCAATTTTGAGAAAGAAGAACAAAATAGGAGGGATCACAATACCTGACTTCAAACTATATTATCAGACCATGGTAATCAAAAGAGTCTGGTACTGGCATAAGAACAGACACACAGATCAATGGAACAGAAAAGAGAGCCCAGAAATAAACCCATGTCTCTATGGTCAAATAATATTCAACAAAGGGGGCAGAAGCATAAAATGGGGTAAAAATGCGCTCTTCAACAAATGGTGTTGGGAGATCACAACAGCTACATGCAAAAAATTGGAATTTGACCAACAGCTTACACCATACACAAAAATAAACTCAAGATGGAGAGAAGACTTAAATATAAGTCGTGACACCATAAAAGTCCTAGAGGAGAACATAGACAGGAAACTCTCAGATATCCCACACAGCAATATTTTCACTGATATGTATCCCAGAGCAAGGGCCATAAAGGAAAGAATAAACAAGTGGGACCTCATCAAAATAAAAAGCTTCTGCATGGCTAAAGAAAACATCAGCAAAATGAAAAGGGAACCAATTATGTGGGAAAATATATTTGCCAATGACACCTTGGACAGGGGTTTGATCTCCAAAATATATAAAGAACTCACATGACTCCACTCCAGGAAAAGAAACAATCCAATTAAAAAATGGGCAGAGTACCTGAACAGACACTTCCCCAAAGAGGAAATAAATGGGGCCCAGAGACATATGAAAGGAGGCTCATCATCACTAGCCATAAGAGAAATGCAAAATAAAACCACAATGAGATATCAGTTCACAGTGGTCAGAATGGCCATCATAAACAAATCAACCAACAAGTGCGGGCAAGGTTGTGGAGAAAAGGGAACCTTAGTACATTGTTGGTGGGAATTCAGACTGATGCAGCCACTGTGGAAAACAGTTTGGAGTTTCCTCAAAAAGCTAAAAATGGACCTGCCTTTTGACCCAGCAATTCCACTGCTGGGATCATACACTAAGAATCCCAAAACACCAATTCAAAAGAACCTATGCACCCCAATGTTCATAGCAGCACAATTCACAATAGCCAAGTGCTAGAAGCAGCCTAAGTGCCCATCAGTAAATGAATGGATCAAAAAAACTATGGTACATTTATACAATGGAATACAACACAGCTGAAAGAAAGAAAGAAAGAAAGAGCTACTGCCCTTTGCTATGGCATGGATGGAGCTGGAGAGCATTATGCTAAGTGAAATAAGCCAAGTGGTGAAAGACAAATACCATATGATCTCAACTATAAGTGGACCATAATCAACAAAACAAACAAGCAAGGAAAATATAACCAGCAAAATTGAAAGAAAAAAGAAACCAATAGTAATGAAATGGATGAGGGGGGTAGGGGGAAAGGAAAGGGGAGGGTCAAATCAAGGAACACGTATAAAGGACCCATGGACAAAGCCACAGAGAGGAAGGATTGAGGGTAGGAGGTGGAGGTGGGTGGGCTAGGAGAAAGTGGTGGCAGGAAAATGGAGACAAATGTATATGAACAATAAAAAAAATAAAAATAAAAGACAAAATAGAAACAGAGGCATTGATACATCGAACAGATTGACAGCTGTCAGAGGAGAGGGGGAAAAAAGGCACTGAATGAAAGAAGGGAAGGGATTAGCCAAAGAAAACATATATATATCTATATATCTATTACTATATTTCATATATATTTCATATAGAGAGAGATATCTATAGATATATATCCATATCCATCCCATGGACACTGACAGCAGTGTGGTGAATGTGGTGATGGCCAAAGGGAAGGAGGGGGCAGCATCTGGGTAGAGGTGGACAAGGTGGGGAGAAAATGGGGACATCAGTAATACCATCAATAATAAAAATTTTTAAAAATCAATGTCGATTTTAAAAGAAAAACTAATATATGATACTAATATAACATTAATTCTTATTAATGCTATATTATAATATACAAATGCCTTGGCACAGCAACATTAGATCCAGCGAATGAATATGATTATAAATCTAGTTGTCCTGGAGGCTTAACACAGGACACCAGAAAAACAATTATGATTTGAGAAGAAA
The DNA here is from genome assembly GCF_021234165.1 of Pteronotus mesoamericanus. Classification (NCBI taxonomy): domain Eukaryota; kingdom Metazoa; phylum Chordata; class Mammalia; order Chiroptera; family Mormoopidae; genus Pteronotus; species Pteronotus mesoamericanus. The sequence continues at coordinate 4,569,347 of NW_026555109.1, forward strand.
AGGGGAAAAGAAAGATGACAATAGTAGTTCAAAATCTTAGCACAGATATTATACAGCAAAAGTATTATGAATAAGGGGGCAAGATAAAGCATAAGCTAGGTTAGGAAGCCCTAAAATGCTGCTGGAGTTGGGTAAGAGCACACACATACACATATATATTCAGTCTACTTTCACTCTGGAAATCTATTAGTGTGGACACAGATATATACATAATGAGTAAAAATTACACACATATTTTACTTCTTTGGCATGAAGAGATCTTTTATTTTTAGTATCAAAATTGTTAGAGTTGGGATACATCACTTTGTGTGTCCAGTATATCAAATATATTAAATAGAAGTTATTAGGGTAAAGTAGAAATAACTATGGATTTTAGCAAAGGTTAGCTCAAGAAATATCTGAAAATTCAGTAATGAATGACAAATTACAGAGGAGTGGTAGCCAAGTGAAAAGAAACAAAATTATAAAAGGTTTAACTTCAGTCCAGATTACCAGAAAAGATAACTAGTGGTGAAGGTCTAACTTCATTAGACATTAGGATTGAAAGTTAGACCTCACAGAAGAATGGTAATCAGTGTCCCAATAGGCAAAAAACAGTCCTGATGTATGCTTGTCATCCTGGTATTTATTAATTTACATTCTAAAAAGCAACAACATTCAAAAAATACAACTTAGATTATGGTCACCTTGCTGAAAATCTTAAAATAATTAAGTTTGATAAGAACAAGTAATATTCATTGAAAACTTAAGAGGAGTAATGTATTATACTCTCAGATTTTCATCTTTGATTTTATTTACTCATTTAAACAACCAAGAAAGTAGCTGCCTTTACCCCATTTTAATCTGAGGACCCTAAGAGACTCAAAGAAGGTACCTGACTTTTCAAAGGACATGCAATTTTCAACTGTCAGAAGCAGGATTCCAACCCATAGCTATTAGACTTTAAACTGCCACTTGACAACCCTGGACTTTTTTTTTTTTAGCAAAGGTGGGAATGATTGAAAACTAACTAGAAAATAAAGATTTCTTAGGAAACCAAGAAGGGCAGAAACTGGACCACATATGTCAATACCTTGTTTGAATAATGAGAAATTTTTAAAAACTTAAGAAATCATCCACAAAATACCAATTTATGTCCACTGGCAGTGCCTATTTATATAGAGGCAATTTACATATGAGTACATAGAATCTGTTCTCATAGAAACCCCATACCTGTTGTAAATGGCTTCTATCTGCCTCAAACAGCCAGAGAGCATAATTTTTTCACTGATTGTGGACTGGGTCATAAGAACAGAAAAAGCTATGTTCTTGAAAAAATTCCTCCCATATGGAATTTCAAAATCCTGGGTAGATGCAAAAAAATGCCTTAGACAAACTTTCACTGCTTTGCAATTTTGACTGTTTTACTGTAGATGGTCAGCACATTCTTTCAAAATATAATCATGTGCTGATTATTCTTAACTGCATAAAAATTTTAGCTCAGAAAGATTCAGAATTGAGCATTTTCCTAAATTTCCATAAATAGTGTGAGACTTAGAAATCTACTATCACTTGGTGAACCTAAGATGAAAAATTTTCTAACATACTTATAGACAAATTTACAGTGAGTTTAATAAATACTTTTGTCTACTTGATCATAGTGACAAGTCAGGTATATTTATCATGCCTCCTTTGAGTAAGCAGCAAAACGAACTTGGCTGACACTTTGTCATATTCTTTATGATCCAAGATATTAAGAACCCAATATCTTAGGCCAACTCAATAGCACACAGATGCCCTAAGGTAGATTGGATGCTGAGGACCAAAATGTTGACATCAAAATATCCTCGTGGTATTTAAATGATTGAAAGGGTTTACAATTTTTCCATTTCCAAATTACCAACTTTACCTCCTTTACAGGGGAACTGTTTTTGTCTTAGAGCACATTTGTCAAACAATTCTCCAAGGAGCATTTGAAGCCATTGTGTGAACAGAGCAGAGGCGATGGGAGAGTAACAACTGCCATATGTGCAGAGCTCACTGCTGACTGAGGACTGTGTCCCAATCATGAGCTCAGAGCCCTGCTCCCCCTTGTCATGATGAGAAGTCAACCAAAAGAAAACTGTTGAACATTACCTCAAGACTGGGAGACCTGCCACTTCCCTGGAATGCCCTAGAGCTCCCAGTGTAACTCAAATTGCAACTTTGAGTCATGTGTTGCTCCTCTGTCTTCAAGGTGAGGACTGACTCCCATCGCCAATATTACCTGTATTTCTCCAAATGAACCTTCCCTAATTATGCACATTTGATGAAACTGTCTTGAAACCCCGCTAGATAGCTCTGTGTACTATTATCAGTAACAAATATGAGCTTCCTTTCTGTATCACCACCTAGGGATCTCTATACAGAAACAAGCAGTCTGTCACCAATTTGCTTCTTTATTGAATGACCCACTTTGAGAAAGGCACATCTCCGGACATTCACACTTAGAATGATAATGTGGCTGATGTTTCCAGATGTAACATATAAATACAGTTTTCCCCTGCTATCCAAAACTAGAGCGTTCCTAGAAATCTTTCCTAAGCCAAAATGATATCAAGTGAAGAAGCAATCACCTTAGCACACATTTGCTAACAGATGCACAAATTGCAACAAAGCACAGGTGTTCTCAGACACAGTTCAGAGACACAGTGCCGGATGGTGAGATGCTTAAGTGGCTTCACAGGGAAGGAGATTGGTGAGCCACTGTTACTACTCTGGGTGCTCACTGCCTCAGTAAGGACCCTCTACAAAACAAACACTGAATGCTATTGTTGCTTTTCACCTTGTTTCATAAAAGTAAATATCCTCTTTGGATTTCTTTTTTTTTTTTTAATTAATTTATTTACTTTTTAAATACATTTGTCTCTGCCTTCCCCCCCCCTTTCCCTTGCCCCCTCCCACCTTCCCTCCCTCAGCTCTTCCCCTTTGGTTTTGTCCATGAGTCCTTGCTATATGTTCCTTGACTTGGATTTCTTTTGGTTAGCGAAAACAGGCACTAATGTAGGTCTTTTTTAAAGTGAAGTGGCTTAAAGCAAACTTTTAAAAAGCAGGGGATACCTGTAACCTCCTAAAATTTGCTTCTTAACAAAGGATCTATTGCAGTTATTTTCCTGGGCAAATTGTGCAAAATTATGTGTGACTTTTTTCAGCAGTTTACAAAGGAGGACCCCCAAAAAACATAATGTTTATAAAAACTTAAGTACTTATTCTTATATGTTTAAACTTCAGTCACCTTCAAAGTACTCTCCATTTGATGCAATACACCCATTGAAACTTTTTTCCCCCACTTTTCAGAACAGTTTTTTATCTCCATTGATTTTGATGCCCTTTAGTGCTTCTGCCATTTTTTGTTTCCACATTGGCAAAACATTTTCCTTTGAGGACTTTTTTCAACCAGGGAAATAAAAATAAAGTTACTTGGCATGAGATCTCGTGAATAGAGAGAATGAGGCACAAGGAGTCATGCTGTTTTTGGTCAAGGACTGCTGAACACTCATGCCGTGTGGGCTGATGAACTAGAAAATCACCCATCATGACATGGGCAAATATGCTGTCTTCAGAAAAATTCACTGAAGCCAAATGGAGCCTCTCACAACAATGCCAGCTGGTACACTGATACAGATGGGTTCCTAGAACACTCACCTAGCAGAAAAAGCCTGTACAACAAGAGGCCCACCCTCCAGAAGATAATTTCAGGGTTCTTTTGGTCCCCCCATACATATAGCTTTTGTGTTTTTATGCTAAGGTGGTATGTGACAGTTGAGAAATATGTTCCATTAACAGCAATTAATAATTTACTCTTGCTGCATTCTATTAAAATATTTATACAAATACACTGTGCATGATAATTAACTTGATTAGATTTAGATACTGAACCATGAAACAAGTAAGAATTTGTTCAGAAAGATGTGGAGAATGTTGCTGTTATTAAAAACAACTAAGATTAAAGGAGGTCAGACACAGCATATGAGCTACATCCTGGGGTTTGCGTGCTCAGGGACAAAGTGTCCTTCACTCCCTCATTTTAGAGCTAACCTGTAGGTGGACATCAATTTGCGTGTTTTTAGGACAGAAAAGATATCTTGATCTCTCCTCCAATGGACCAGGTGCCTAAAATTATTTAACAAGGGATAAATCCTTTTACACCAAGTTACACTTAGGCCTCAAAATGTAAATATCCAGAGGATAGGAAGGAGATTAACATATATCTACATTAAGTTGTAAAGGGCAGAAAACTGGTTTCTCTCAATTTTGATGAGAAGTGAAGTGGGAATTACAGGCTACTGAATATAAATTTTTTAGAAAGGGGGCCTCCAGAAAAAGGAAAGAATACAACATTGAGGGGTAAGGTTAAGGCTCAGGAGGTAGCCACCTCAAAGTTTTGCCAAGGGGTGCAGCAACTTGCTCTCTCTCCCTCTGAGTTCTCAGCTAGGGGTCTTCTCCAGTTTACCATATACCATATCTACATGGTTCTAAAAGTCCTGTCTTTGCAGGAAGAGTGAAAATAGAGACAGAGGGAAGATGAATAAATAGAGTGGGAAAGAAAGAATTAATGATATATTACAAGGACCAAAATTAACGGAAAGGGACAAAAATAACACAGTGCTTGCAAACTAGGGTACTAACATATGGAGAAACAGTGTGTCTTCACCACTAACCACTGTCCTCTACAAGTCTCTTCACATCTCACTCTCTCAGGTCCTTAGGCACCTGCCTCTTAACTACACATGATTTCTTAAAACTAAATTGCCAATGATAATGAAAATAGGTCTAATTTTTATGCACTTACTTTGGAATGCACAGTGTGTTAGAAATCTTACTTGGTTATATCACCTAATTCCTACAAACATATTATTCAACAATAGCCCCATTTTTCAAGTTCAAAAATGTATACATTAAATTTATACAATATTATATGCCAAATATATTCAGTGAAAAAAAAATGTAAGTAGCTTACCTGAAGTCACAATTAGCAAGTATCCAGCAGCAATTCAAACCCAGCTTCCCTAGCTCTAAATCCAAAGTTCTTTTCCATTCATTACACATAATAAAATGATACAACATATTTTTGTTAATAAAATGTATTAAAATGTATTATTTGCTATTGAATTATTTAATAAATACATGTATTCATTAATATTCAGTTTTCTGATAAAATTTTAGTAAATATTTGTTTATAGAAGTTTTAATAAAATAATGATAGTGATGATAATGATACATAAGTTATTATTTCTAGTAGGACCTTAACTGGTATGAGAATTGATATTCAGATATGTCCAGGAAAATTCCTCTCCCTAGAACATTTACTTAAATCCATGGATTTATATGGGGACTGAGGAGCCTTCTGAAGAAAGCGATAATGCAACTAACTTCATTGGCATTCCAGATCCAATTCCACCATGGTGGTGGTGGATGGGGGGACACACAAACAAACAATTCTCAGGACACCAGCAGAGCATCCAAGAATTCAAATCAATTCTAACACTGTCTACTCAGATATAAAATCAGACTCCACAGGTTAAGGATCTAATCCTACAAGATTGCCCCCACCTACACACACATACTTCAAACACCAGACACAAGCCCAGGTTATCTATGCTTCTAACTGGCCACAGATGACAGGTTCCAACAAACTCCTTCCAACTCAGAATGGCTCCTATACTTCCAATGGTTAGCTATAAATCAGATGTTTCCACAACCCCCTCCTTGGATTTAATTAATTTGTTAGAAAGGCTTACAAAACTCAGAGGAACATGTTATTTACTAGATCACTGGTTCATTGTAAAAGAATAGAATTCAAGAACAGCCATTTGGAAGGGAGGCATAAGGCAAGCTTCCATGTCCTCTCTAGGCCAGCCACTCTCCCTATGTTTCCATAGGTTCACTACCCAGAAGCTCTCTAAACTCCGTACCCTTGCATTTTTAAGAAGGCTTCTCACATAGTCACAATTAATTAAATCATTGGCCACTGGCTATCGATTCCACCTCCAACCCCTCTCCTCTCCATGGAGATCACAGGTATGGGACTGAAAATTCCAACCTTCTAATCACATAGTTGGTTCCATTGGCAACCATCCCCATCCTTAGGTGTTTTGCAAAAGTCACAGCACTAACATAGTAACAGATACCTTTGCCACTCTCAACACTTAAGGAAATTCCAAGAGTTCAGGGAGCTGTGAGCCAAGGATTGTAGTCAAAGACTAAATATATATGAAAAATACATTTTGATCATCCAAATGACCAAATATATATTTCTTATTAAATCAGTATGATCACAGTAACTCATATCTTAAATTAAGGCTTAGGCACATATAGACATGCTTGACAAATTGAGGTGGCTGAGGAGGGAAAGATAAAAGGTAGGTTTTATTTATCCTATAGAAGAAAATTCATTGTTAAAGTGTGGCATGATAAGCCAGACTCAGCACCAGGGCCTGAGAATCAAAGGAAGTGATGAGTCAGGTAGAAGATTGCAGACAAAAAAATGTAGCCCAAAATCACTGTTTAAGTCTTTTTGATATTTAAGTCTGAAAAACATAAGAATTATGGTACAGTTTTAGAAAGTCAATTGAGCATGCCCATTCTAAATCTCAAACACATTTTGTGTTTATTCAAAAGCAAAGTATATTTCCAGTGAGTATAACATTTGTAGATAAATAAGAATCAGTTGTATAAGATACATCCTTTAAAAATACTATCTGTCAACATTTCTTTTCAAAGGACAAAAGACAAACTCTACTGAAAACTAATCTAATAAACTGGGCACAAGTGACTTATTTTGCACAAATAACATATGTATCAACTATTTCTGTTTATTTATTTGTTTGTTTGTTTGTTTTTATCTTTATTGTCTTTTTTCAATTACCATATAGTCCCCTTATCCTTCCCTTGTCCCTCCAGCAATCACCACACTGTTGTCCATGTTGCTCCCAGTTAAATCATTTTAAGGGAACTCTAAACCAGTAGTAATGAGAACAAAATATAAGAAGAAATGGCCATGAAAGACTTTTTCTTACCAAAAGCCACCAAGATAATTAATGGGGTTAGAAGTAGGTTCCTTACCATTCTGAACGGCTGCTGAGTTGATGCCTGACAAATCACTTCTAACAAGCAATCTTAATAAAGTCAGAAAAATGGAAGTCTTCTTTGCTGAGAATTATTGTCAGTTTGATAACTTTCTGCTTATTGTTTGTAAGCAGTAAATTTGGGGGTGTGGATGGGTTGGATCTATTGCCCAGCCTTCTCATCAGGGAAAGCATTTGGAGGCAGAAGACAACTGTTTTGCCAATGACTTGATCAGCCTGGATGATCAGTCAAAAAAAAACAACATGGAACTCTGTTCTGCCATTAAATAACAAAATAATTCAGACAAGCCAGTGAGTGACAAGATCTCCCATGACTCAAATACTAACAACAATAATTAATTTTTATACATACAAATGACAAACTTTCCTGTGCATTCTTCATGTCATCTTTCTAACTCTCTGTAACTAAAACAGGTATTATTACCCCATTTTACAGAATCACACAGTAGTAGAGAAGTAAGTCATACCCAGGTCTCTTCTCACTTCCCCTTCCTTAACTACTGCTCTTCCCAAGATACTGTCTCCACAAAATCTCAAAGAAAGTAGTAACCTTTCTCCTCACAGTGTCCTCAGGGACTGGGGACATGGGCCAGCTCCCCAGCTTGCAAGTCCTCATTCTAGTGCATTGCCAGGAAGAAAGAAATGCAGATAAAGATCTTAAATTACAGAGGAATCACTATGAAATCTGCCTGGCAAAATACTGTTTTTTCAAAAATTCTCTTTTTAGAGATGACATTGAAGGACTATTAGCCATCCTTAAAATTATGATGAAATTTGCTGAAGGGTAGATGGCCCGAGGAATGAGTAAAGATCCCTTTTTAAACTCTCAGTAAAGTTACCAAGCAAGAGAATGGATACCAGTGGTAAATCATGAGCTCACAGCTCAAAAACTGCAAAAAACATCTCTGCTCTGGAAGAAAATAAAAGTTCTAGAAGCAAAGTAACTAACTTTTTCATGGGTTAATGCAAATAACCATATAGTTTTAGATCACAAACTTTGCACAGTAGAAGGAAAAAGCTAACTGGACTTTTAAGTATTTTGACTATTATTTCATACGGTACTCTGATACATTGTGAGCATATTAATAAGGTTTTATTTATTATGAACTAAGTCTAGGCTCTTTTTGTGAAAATGTAAAAGGAGCCTACTGAATGGGAGAACATATTTGCCAATCTTACATCTAATAAGGGGGTTAATTTCTAAAATACATAAAAAACTTATACCACTCAACACCAAGAAGAACAACAACCCAGGCAGGAAATGGGCAAAAGCCCTGAATAGATACTTCTCCAAAGAGGACATACAGATGGATGTCCTCTTTGAAAAAATTCCCAGTGTCACTAATCATCAGAGAAATGCCAATTAAAACCACAATGAGATATCACCTCACACCTGTCAGAATGGCCATCATCAATAAATCAACAAACAAGTGCTGGTGAGGATGTTGGAGAAAAGGGAATGCTCTTGCACTGTTGGTGGGAGCGCAGACTGGTGTGGCCCCTGTGGGAAACAGTATGGAGTTTCCTCAGAAAATTAAAAGTAGAATTGCCTTATAATCCAGTGACTCCCACTTCTGGGAATATATGCTCGGAAACATGAAACACTAATTGTCTAAGGGTTCAAAATTCCCCATATTATGAGTAAAATAATGTTTCCATTCCCCTCCACACTTGATTTGTTTCTGTTAACAAATAATAAGTGTTTTTAGGCAGGGCCACTCAGTGTGTTCCTCCCAGAGGCAGCATCAACATCCCCTGGGAATTTACTAGAAATGCAAATCATGGACCCCCTCACCGACGTGTTCTAGGAGAATCTACATTTTTACAAGTTCTCCCAGTGATATTTATGCACTTCAGTTGGAGAAGCACTGTTTTACAGGAATTTTGGGTTCTTACCTGCCCTACTGTAGGATCTTTCTCCCATCCTGGGCCATCGTACTATGCATAAGCCACTAACCACCTTGGAATCAAGAATTATTACCTCTACAAAATCCTTCTGCATGATCAGGATCCAGCAAGTTAGTGACAAAGGTTGAGGTTCAATCTCTTTTCTCCAAGTTTGTACTGCAGGGATCTTCCCATTTATCACATTGCCATCCCTGTAACATACCTCCTCACACTAAGCGTCCTCCCCCTAAATAAAAATCATCAAGCAGGAATGATCACAGTTAAAACTGTAAAACAATACATTTATCTCCAGTATACCTGAGCACTAGGATCCTTTTGGTTCCATTCTTTTCCTTAAACTAGTCAGCAACAACATTATCATCATTATACTCACCAACAAGGTTTTACTATGAGCTAAGCTCTGGACTTGTATGGAGGTTACAAAGAAGTTTAATAAGAATAAAAGTAATAGCAACAAACATCTGTTAAACAAGCAGTACTTGCCAGGCACTGAGCTAAGCACTTTACTTATTTAATCCTCACCATATATCCACAATCATCACTCACAATAGTAGTGAATTTTATCCTTATTACATTTTACAGGCAGGAAAACTGAAGATAAAAATCTACAGTAACTTGCCTTGGGTCACACAATTAGTAGCCTTTATTCAGTTAACACTGGATTAAAGTGAGTGGTAATTGAAGAGCTCTCTTTCCTAAACGCACTTGCATTTTAACAGTAAAATCCTTAAGCTAAAGAATGAAGCTTTAGCAGCTACCAGCATGGGGGACTTCTTTGGCCCCCTAAAGCACAAGCTCTACAACAGTGCCCTATTTACAAATATAAAGGGATATTTAGGCAATAAATCAAAAGTAAAACACATTTCCAGAATCTAAATTATGTTACAAACAAATACTGTGTCTAAAATCCAAGTCCAGGGAATGTAGCAAGGTATAATTATGCAAGGAAAATATCAATTTATTAATGTAAGGAAGTTCTACTTCACCAAACTGTTACCATGCTGTTTTGACTGAGAGGACATTTGTGAAGTTACTTAAGAAAGTGAGGCTGGTTGGTGGCTCATTTCTTAATGCCAGTTAAGTAATGAATGTCTCCTGAAGGTGGTGTATGTATTATGTTATGCTGCTGAAGGTTAGAATTCCACATGTTAACTGAAAATAAAGTATTTTCCCATTGCTTTAGGCAAAATTTTTATTTTTTTCCAAGAGAAAAGAAAAAAAAATGCTGCCAGGATTAAGTAGGTTAAGAGGAATAATTAGGTACTTTCCCCTGATCATTTAATTGACCATGGTTGACCTCTATGAGAGACAATTACATTTTTTTCAGGAGGAACCACTGACCTATTTTATTTCTTTAAATGTCTCTCAATATTTGACAAGATGGTGGAAAAAATATAGTTTGATTAGAAGTGTTTATGAATCCCTAAATGCTAAAAATTCTAAAATATTTCCAGGCATTTATATCACTGATAATCACTAGCTTTGATGGAGAGTTTTATTGTTGTTGTTGTTGTTGTTTTGTTTTCTTTTTTGCATTACTGGAGAGTGATTTCTAAAAGTATGTAATATTACAATGTTAAATACAGCTAAGTGAGGCATGAAGACTGTTTCATTATGTTTTTCCAACAGGGCTTGGCTGACAATGTTCTTGCAATAAATTCGGTGGTCGAGAACCAGTAGCTTTTTAAGTGACAAAAAATTAAATGAGAACTGCTTGTCATTTTGTAAGGTCAATATTCAGAGCATTTCAGTGTACTCAACCAGATGAGTTAAGTAGTCAGAATGTCTTGAGATACTGAATGAAACACTGAATGTGTATTTAATTTTAAATATTCAATGCCATCATCTATTAGGAATTTTAAGTGCCAACATATATTGCCACATATTACAATAAATATTTTGCTTATTAAATAAGCATCCACTGAAGATACTGAAAGGGTCCAGACTGTAGTAAATACATTCATTGACTATAGGGTCTTTATCTATAGTATTTTACATTCAAATAGATCAACAGATTTTACATTGGATCACAAGGTTACTGGTGAGAAGCAGCTCAAAATAATAGTTCAGCTTTAAAAGATATATTTTCTATAGAAATACAACTTCCTTTAAAAAACATTTGACTTGAATATTTTTATGTTCAGTGAAGCAACACTGTAAACCCATTTGTATATACCACTAAGATTATAAAATATCTAACATTAAATCACTCTTAATAACTGAAAAAGCTTTATCCCTAAAGAGCATGATCACAAGGTAGATAGTTATATAGAAACATTTATATTTGTATTTATAAATAATAGCTTCACATATGTACTTTCAACAGGGCTAGTTTAAGAGAAAAACATGCTTATGTGCTTTCTTTAGGGCATAAAGAAAATACATTATGGCTTTAATAATTTTGGAACTCACATAATTTTGGAACTCTGGCTGATTTGTTCCACTTTTGAACTTGCATTTGATGAATACTACATATACATTTTATATAAGAGATGCAATTTAGGGACACCTTTCATAAAAATTAGTTAGAAACATAGAGTTGCGTATAGAACTTTGGTAAACTGTCATAGTCACTGATCCCTTTGAAATCTGGTTCCATGGTACTGTTGACAAGTTGTTATGAAATTTAAACAAATGGCACAATACTTAAGCTCAGTCAAAACTGATAAAGCCATATTGAAGAAGCAGGCTTGATCTTTTAAGGAAAGACAGCTAGAAACTTGGTGAGTCTCTTGGTTTCATTTGTCCTATTGCATCTAGTTAGTTTCATTTTTAATAGTGAGTGCAATTCAATTCAATACACATTTTGAATACCAAAGGTATTCAAAGATAAGGAAAACAAGGTAAAGGGCCTCTGAGGAAGAGAATAAGAGAATGAAGATAAAAAGTGCTATATTTATTGAGCACTTAGTATGCCCTAGACACTTCTAAACACTTGTTACGATTTAATATGTAGAAAGAGTTGCAACTATTAATGTGTGTTTGTGTGTAGTTGGTGAAAGCTAGGAAAGCAGTAATGTCTTAATGGAGTCACAGGCATTTAGACTTACTTTAAAGGTGAGGTGTGACTTCAAAAGTGGAAGATAAGGATAGCATTCCAGGAAGATGGAACTACATGAGCAAGACACATATCAAGCAGAAATTATAGGACATACTCAAGACAGAGTCTTCTAGTTTGACTGTATTGTATGCATATTGGAACAAAGAAGGGATTTTTGCCTTCCTTAGCATTAAAGATAGAATTATGTTCTATAGTTATCAAAAAGATGTTTAATTTCACTTGAGGATTCAGTATATATAAAACATTCTCAATGAATTTAATGGGTTCTATAAATATGTTTTATAGCATTTTCTAGGATATTTATAAATCACTTAAACTAATGACATTAAATTTAATTACATTAAATAGTAACTCATTAAATATGAATTCATTGATATGATTTATATAGTTTGTGATGCTTTTCATCTATGAAAGTGATAAAAATTATTTTGTACTCTAGATTGATTTTTTAAATCCTATTTATTGCATCAATTTTGGAGAAAATAGGTATAGTTTTTCCTTTATTTTCTTTTCTCACCATAAACCCTGTGCTATACATTTAATTTCCTTCTCTATGAACTAGCCACAGTTTCCTACATTTTTGTAACAGATGTGATTAGTTCCCTACTTTACTTGTTATTAGTTTACTTCTCAGTGATTTACACCAGAAAACTTTATCTTAAACACATATTTGTATCTAACACTATATCCATAAGACACAAAACTATGTAATAGTTGATACTGGCCAAACAAGCAAAAAGATTAGAAAAGAAAAAAGATTAGAAAAAAAAGATTTGCTGGACTGTAACGTTTGCTAAGATGAGATTTGTGTTCAGAATGTGAAATCTAAGATATCGTACCAATGAGAACCTCAATCACTCATGTATTGATTATTAGTTATGTTCCACACACAAAGGACCCTGGGTTTCTTGGATAAATGGCAGATCTATCTATGTCGAGAAAAATTCAAGATAAATTTTAATGCACATCTTGTTATTCCAAAGAACAAATAATTGTTCATGTACTAATGGGGGATTTTCAGAAAGTCTTAAAGAGACTCCCACTGAGAAATTTTGAAAAACAAATAAAAAATTTTAAACAATGTTACAGTAGATCATAAAATATAGACTAAATGAAATATATGAACTCAGAATTATGCCAACAAGAAAGAAATTAAAAATCTACTCATAACAACCACTGGATGTAACTGAGACACTTGCTTATTCTGAACATTGATAATCAAAAGAAAATAATTATACTTTTACCTTGCATTTTGAGAGTAAGTGTAGTAGCTCATTCCCAGACAATGGATGTAGAAGAATCATAGAAATAGAACTCAAATTCTACAACCCATAATGAAATCAATAAAATAGTTGATTCAGGCAAGGTCATAATTGCATGCTGAAATCTGTATTAAAGAGAAACCAGTCCATCACCTTAAGCATCAATAATAGTGACCTCATGGGACTCCAATATGTTGCAACATGAAGTCCATAGCATCATCTATAAGGCATCTTGACAAAAAAGGGTTAATCTAAATCTCATCAAGCATTAAGACTAAATTCCCAGTTATCAAGAATATAAAACTAGAGGAACATATTAGTTAATAACTTGAGAAAGCATTCAGATCAATCTTGAACATGTGTATTCTACAAGACAACTCTATAACAAAATATCATGCTGCGGGAAGGAGTTAGGGAGACTGTTCTAGATTGGAAGACACTAATGAGACACAATAACCAAATGTAATGTATGAACTCTGATTGGATCCTGGGATAAAATATAGTTTAGGAAAGGCAAGATAGAGAGTCTGAATATAGACAACACTAAAAGATATTAAGAAATAGAGTTTAGCATTTAGGAAGAATAATGATATATGACTGTGTTAGAGAAAGAATTAGAGCTTATGTATAAAACTACATTTATTTACATATATTGACATGTTTACAAATATAAATATTTATATATATATTTATGTGTGTGCAGTATGCATGTGTTCCCATGCATGAGTGTATACACCCTAAATATAAGAAAATGTTAAATGTTATAGAAGCTGAATAGTGAATACAAATGTTTATTTTCTCAGCTTTTAAGATTTTCATCGTAAAAAAGCCAAAAAAAGTACAGACATTAGGTCTCACACACAGAGATTCAAATTAGTTGAGATGAGTCTTGAGCTTTAATGCTTTTAATAAACTTCCATGAGATATTGTATAGCCAGGTCTGTGCCTTGCCCTCTCCCTCCACCTCCTGCAACCAAACCTCATCTGACTTGGCACCTCCAAATCCTAAAGTCAACCTCTTGAGATCTTCTGGTGTCTTGCTTGAGTCAAATCTTCAGACTGCCTTGCTAGGGAAGCCACTTCTTCATCTCATCATAATGCAGATTTTTGTATAGTCAAACAAAATCCCACAAGGGAGAGATTTGTTTAGAAGAGAAGTGCCATGGAAAATTGCAAATATACACTGTATAAAAGGTAGGGGAGGTATGGGCTACATATGGGAAGCAGAAACTTAAAATAAATGAATAAAAATCTTAGAGAAAATGGCAAAGAAACTAGAAACCTAGTATAGTGGGAGTCCAACTATGTGGCTAAGATGTGAGTTTATGATTATGATGCTTATGATTTATACATGTCAATATCATGTATAGTTATACAACAGAGAGATCTTTCAAAGAAAGCTGACTGTTTGAGGGATTTGGAAGCTGAGATTCAAGGGAAGAGCAAGAAAATAGGTGTTCTCTTTTCAGTAACAGTGCTCTCACCAGAGGAGAAAATAATTTTGAAAGTGGTACACGCATGAGTTCCCAGGTAAACTGCCTCACCCACTTCCCACAAAGGCTTCTTCCAGACCCTGGTTAAATGAAGTTTTTCAAAAAATTGGTTACTATTCCAGACCCTGTAAAAGATTTGACAGTACATGACATTGCCTTGTAGCTTATGTAGCATCGAGAAGTAATCTATAAATTAGGGGACATATATCTTGGGGCATACACAAACACTTTCCAAGATACTTCAGCGTGGATGGTTTAAGGGACTCATTCCAAATCCTTAACATCAATGGGAACTTTTTTCTAAAATTCTTCTGCCTGAGACAGCACCTGTCTTAGAGGTTTCATCCCCACTCCTAATCAGTTTGCCCACCATTCTCTCCAACATATGGGCTTCCTCCACTTCTGAAAGAAAAAGCATACTTCTGACTGATCAGGAATTTTACTGGTGCATTGCCTAGCCGTGAGAAATCAGGTCAAGAGGCAATGCAAAATAGTAGTGCTGGCAAATTCTTCTTTACCCATTCCTACTGTATGTATCTCAAAAAGATATGAATACCTAAAGTGGTTTGTTTTTCTATGTACCAAAAACTTGTATTTACCAGTAATTACCAAAAAATTTCACAAGGCATTCTATTTTGATTCATTGTTTACTACTAATAATTGTAACGAGACCCTAGTGCAGAAGAAAATTTTAATCCTTGGAACCTTGTTTCCCAAGAAAAAATTTTAATTTAGTTTTCATTTGTAACCATATTGTATTGCTATGCACTATGTGCTATAGGCTGTTAAGCATTTGAGTAGAAACATTTGCTTATATTACTCTATACACTCCTGTATTTTTCTCTAGAAATATTCTTAAGTGTAAAAATTGTACATACTCAAATACTCTTAAAGAATTTAGGAGTATGTCATTGAATTGACAGTGGGACTGTAAGGGAACTACTAACACAACCAATGAAGCAAAAGTATCATCAAGCTCCTAATAAAAGGTCTGTCTCTTCTGGCATTAAAGCAACTAAATATCAAATTCAAAATGCTAACAAGCAAAACTATCAGTATAGGTTATGGGGGGGGAGTGTGTGTCTAAGAAAACTGTTGTCTGCCTAGGGAAACTTATTTTGTCATTTAAAAGGTACGATTCAATTGAATGTTATCAAATGTAAATTAACCAAGAGAAGATGAGAAAATATTAATGGCTAAAATATTGTTTGTAACTGCACCCATTCTACAATATATATTAGAATAATGAGTTTGTTTCTCCTGGAATACTTTTGCATTTAAAAGCAACAGATTAAAAAGCTATATATCTTTCACAAGTTCACCCAAGCAGAATCTTATCCAACACACTAAAGACTTCTTATATATTCTTAAATTTTCTAGTTTCCCCAAAATATATCAGAGTGCTTTCTTTACACTCAGCCTGCATATGAGTAGCAGGACTTCTGTATCCTAGATGATGTTTACTCCTGTTATCTATTATGGTGCATCAAACTTCCTTCATGTTCTTGAAAGTTTCACCATATCCCTTCCCCACCTCAACCCTCAGACTTTCAGCAAGCACCTTAACCTTTTATTTCAGAGCTTTTGACAATAAGCCCCTAGATCTTGTTTGTCTACACCTACTTTTTCCACTTTTATGGATATCATCATGGTAGGAGTATTTCACTTATGTAGTAAATCTTTCCATATGTTCACTAGAAAAAGCCCTATTTATTTTTTAACTGACCTCCCTCCAAGATTGCAGTCTTCACTTCATTGTTAAATTCAACGGATATTTTTCTGTCCTTATGAACCTTGACTATTTTTAGGTAGTGTATTACATTGCTGAACACCAAGACAAAATGTTTTATGCTTATAAATATTTTGCATTTGCATATGCATTTTGATCATAAAAGAAAGATTTGGTTATATCCCATGGATTGCATTTACTCTGGTAAGAGAGCAAGGAATTTGGTTTTAAAAAGACTATTGAATAACAACAAATAACACAGAAATACAAATGATTGTAAGAAACTACTATGCACAATTATATGCCAAGAAATTTGAAAACCAAGATGAAATGGCACATTTCTAGAAAAGTATAATCTTCCAACACCGAAGGAGGAAGAAAGAAAAAGCTTGAACAGACCAATAACAGCTGGAGAAATTGAAGCAGTCATCAAGAAACTCCTGGCACACAAAAGCCCAGGGCTGGACGGTTTCACAGGAGAATTTTACAAAACATTTAAGGAAGAGCTAACCCCTGTCCTTCTCAGACTACCCAAAAAATCCAAGAGGAGCGAAGACTCCCAGACTCTTTTTATGAGGCCGGCATCACCCTAATTCCAAAGCCAGATAAAGACCCTACAAAGAAAGAAAACTACAGACCAATTTCGCTGATGAACATAGATGCTAAAATCTTCAACAAAATATGGCAAACTGCATCCAGCAATACATTAAAAAGATTATTCACCATGATCAAGTGAGATTCATCCCAGGGATGCAGGGATGGTCCAATATACACAGATCAATAAATGTAATACACCACATAAATAAAAGGAAAGACAAAAATCACATGATCATCTCATTAGACTCAGAAAAAGCATTCGATAAGGTACAGCACCCATTTATGATCAAAACACTCTGCAAAATGGGAATAAATGGGGCATTCCTCAACGTAATAAAGGCCATATATGAAAAACCTACAGCCAACATCATACTCAACAGGAAAAAACTAAAAGCTTTACCACTAAGATCGGGAACACGACAAGGAAGTCTGCTTTCACCACTTCTTTTTAACATTGTATTGGAAGTCCTAGCCACAGCAGTCAGACAAGAGAGAGAAATAAAAGGCATCCAAATAGGAATAGAGGAAGTAAAGCTATCATTGTTTGCAGATACCATGATAGGGGACATAGAATACCCTGTAGACTCCACCAAAAAACTACGGAACCTACTAAGTGAATTTGGCAAAACAACAGGATACAGAGTCATATTCAGAAATCAAAGGCATTTTTGTACACCAGCAATGAAATAGAAGAAGAAGAAATCAGAAAAAAATAACACTGGATATAACAAGAAGAAAAATAAAGTACCTAGGAATAAATTTAACCAAGGAGGTAAAAGACCTGTATGCAAAAAACTATATAACATTGAAGAAGGAAATTAAGGAAGACACATATAAATAAAAGCATATACCGTGCTTATGGATTGGAAGAATTAATATCATCAAAATGTCCATACTACCCAAAGCAATTTATAGATTCAATGTAATCTCTATTAAGATACCAATGATGTATTTCACAGAAATAGAACAGACATTTCAAAAAATTATATGGAACCATAAATGACCCCAATTAGCTGCAGCAATTTTGAGAAAGAAAATCAAAGTGGGAGGGATCACAATACCGGACATCAAACTGTACTACAAAGCCACTATACTCAAAACAATCTGGTACCAGCACAAGAACAGACCCATAGACCAGTGGAACAGAATAGAAAGCCCAGAATAAGCCCAGGTCTATATGGGCAACTAATATTTGACAAAGAGGGCAAAAGCATAAAATGGAGAGCATAAAATGAAGAGGCTATTGCCTCTTCAACAAATGATGTTGGGAGAGCTGGACAGCTACATACAAAAAATTGAAATTGGATCATCAGCTGACTCCATACACAAAAATAAACTTAAGATGGATAAAATACTTAAATATAAGTCGCAACACCATCAAAGTCCTAGAGGAGAACATTGGCAGGAAACTCTCAGATATCCTATGCAGCAATTTTTTCACTGATAGTCTCCTAAAGCAAGGGACACAAAGGAAAGAATAAACAAGTGCGACCTCATCCAAATAAGAAGCTTCTGCACGGCTAAAGAAAACATCAGCAAAATTAAGAGGGAGCCAACTGTATGGGAAAATATATTCGCTAATGATGCATCAGATAGAGGTTTGATCTCCAAGATATATAAAGAACTCACTCAACTCCACTCCAAGAAGACAAACGATCCAATAAAAAAATGGGCAAAGGATCTGGGCAGACACTTCTCCAAGGAAGACATACAGAGGTCCCAGAGACATTTGAAAGGATGCTCGGCATCACTAGCCATCAGAGAAATGCAGATCAAAACCACCATGAGGTACCACCTCACACCGGTCAGAATGGCCATCATAAACAGATCCACAAACAACAGGTGCTGGCGAGGCTGTGGAGAATATGGAACACTAGTACACTGTTGGTGGGAACGCAGACTGGTGTAGCCACTGTGGAAAGCAGTGTGGATTTCCTCAAAAAGCTGAAAATGGAACTGCCTTTTGATCCAGTGATTCCCCTGCTGGGACTATACCCTAAGAATCCCCAAAGACCAATTCAAAAGAACCTATGCACCCCAATGTTCATAGCAGCACAATTTACAATAGCCAAGTGTTGGAAGCAACATAAATGCCCATCAGTAGATGACTGGATCAAAAAACTATGATACATTTACACAATGGAATACTACACAGCAGAAAGAAAAAAAAGAACTACTACGCTTCAAGGCAGCATGGATGGAATTAGAGAGCATTATGCTAAGAGAAATAAGCCAGGGAACGAAAGACAAATACCATATGATCTCACCTATAAGTGGAACCTAACCAACAATACAAAGATGCAAGGAAAATAAGACCAGCAACACTGAAAGGAAAAGAAACCAACAGAGACAAGAAGGAAGGAGGGAGGGGTGGGCAGGGGAAGAGGAAGGGGAGGGGGAAGTCAAGGGACATATAGCAAGGACTCATAGACAAAACCAAAGTGGAAGGATTGAGGGAGGGGTGGGGGAGGGGGCAGGGGAAAGTGGTGGGGAGACGGTAGAGACAAATGTATTTGAAATAATTAATTAATTACAATAATAAAAATAAAAAATATAACCCCTTCTTATGGTGAGGGTTGCACTTGGATAAAATAGACATCTTTGCGTTAACATGTAATTAAATTCATAATCATTACCCATGAACATAATTATTGTAAAATTTAAAAAAAAAAAACAGAAAAGACTATTGAAGTTAATTTTGAATTAAAAGTTTTTAATGATAATAAAGCAAATACTGAAGACCTACATGTTCCAAAGACTCTTTTAAATGTTTCACATTTTTTAGTGTATTTGAACCCAAAATAACTGTGAGATAGGTGTTTATATTTTTTCAATTTACATAAGCTAAAGAGAAAGTTTAATTAAATTGCTTAAGTCCATAGAAGCAGCAAATGTTCAAACTCAGTCTGTCTGACTCCATAGCCTGTCCTCCTACCCATCAAATGATGCTGAGTACTCACATAATTCACTCGATCAGAATGCTTCATGCCACCAAGTAATTAGATTAACTGGGATTTGGTTCTAAAGTTCACAGCATTTTTAAAAATTTATATACAGAAGATGATGAAGAAGGAGGAGGTAGAAAAGGAGGGAGGGAGGGAGGAAGGGAGGTTGGAGGGGAAAAGAGAGAGAGAGAGGGAGGAAGGAAGAAAGAGAAAGGAAAAAAGGGAGAGGAAGGGAGGGAGGGAGGTTGGGAGGGAGGAAAGGAAGGAAGAAGAGAGAGAGAAGGAGAAGGAAAATGGAAGGGAAGGGAAGAAATGGGCAAGTCTGATAAAAATGAACTAATTAAGAAGACACCTCCATGTCAAGTAGCTTACCAGTAAATATTCTCAAACTAAAACACAGAAAAGATTAAAGAACTTGTTGAAGGTCATGAAATCAGTGTGTAATATTTTCTAGGTCATACTTCAGCCAATCATTCCTGCTACTAACTAGACTGAGAAGAAGCTACATTTTTTCTTTTAAGCACTTTGCTAAATAAAATTACAAAGATGGTAGGAGGAAGACTAAAGCTTAATCAATAATTAAACAAAGTTAGAAAATGAACTTTTGCTTAAGAAAAAGATATTAAAGGATTAGAGCAATTAATTAAAATGCATATAATGCTGCTGATATAGAAATTTAGCCCAGAGAGGAAGATTAAGTGAAAAATTATTTTTCTTGAAAGACACTAATATTCAGCATACCAAGGAGTGGACAAAAGATAAATGATAATCATTTTTAAAAACTCAGATGATCAAAACTTTGCTCAAATTCCCAAATTAAAACAGCATGAGCTTTTAGCATTCCTAGATATGGCCCTCCCACTCTCCCTCCATCCCCATTACTTTTCTACTTTCATATCACTCTATAACTTTAAGGAATTTTTGAACTACATGTAGCTGATGTCACCAACGGTTCTAAAATTAAGTGGTTTTTGATAAATCACATTCCCCCACCCTCACCCACAACCAGATTTTAAGCTATTTGCATGCTGAGACTCATAGTGTTTGATTTATTTTTAAAGAACCACAAAGCTATGCACATAACAGGCATGAAACAAGAACAACAACAGGCATGAGACAAGTGGAAGTATTTTTGGACCTAAAGATATACACATAAGTGACCTTAGTTAGTAGAAATATTGCTGTGCATAAGATCATTCAACCTTCTCCAGAACACAAAGTACTTTCAAAGCCAGGCAGAATTACATGTGGATAAAAGGTACTCTCCAGCCTTGTTCCTCCAAAATCCAAGGAATAGCAGTGGAGCAAGGATAAGAAAAAATGGTCACATTGAAAGTATTTGAGTATAAAAAGCAAAAATGAGAACTGTTCATCTCAAGTAAATTTTAGGGAATAAGGTACTTTTATTTAAAAAAGAGGACAGAATAGAGAGTAGTATTATTAACAATTCCTAAAAATTAAAACGTTTGAAAGTATTAGCTGGGTTACTAAAATAAACCTGGAAAAATTACTGTAGACTGTGAAATGAGGATATGGGGCAAAAGATGGTATAGGAAAATATAATTTAAACAAGCTCTGAATTATTTGAGTCTTATTTTCCATATCACTTTAGTCTTTCCAGTGTTTAGGAAAGAAGGTCCCAGGCAGCATCACTTGACCAGATCTTTGAAATTTTCCTGAATGGGCTCAAGAGAATGACACATACATGTGTCTGCCACCTCAAGATAATCAAGTAGAGTAGAGAGCAAAGTGGTGCCTACGACTGTCATCACCACGCAGGCACACATATCCACTCCCATGGAACTCAGTAATTAAAGCCATTATAGGCATCGAATATTATTTGATCTGTTTTAGGATTTGTGTCTTTGCACATGACAGAGTTAACAATCTTAATCACCTTGGTGTAGAAATTGTAAGAACAAATTCACAGTGTTACCTGGCAAAGATGTTTCCTCCCAAATGACAAATTGGACTAATTAATAGTGGCTTCTTAGGAAACCATGTTGAAATGCAACAATATAAAGTCAAGAATGTTCCTTAATGCCCTGTCTGGCATAGCTCAATGGGTTGGGCATCATCCCATGAAGTGAAATGTGCTGGTTAATGCCAGAACCCTGGTTGCGGGTGTGCAAGAAGTGAACAATTGATTTTTTTCTTGCACATTGATGTTTCTCTCTATCTCTTTCTTCCTCCCTTCCCCTTTTTCTAAAAATAAATAAACAAAATATTTTGAGAAAGAATGTTCCTTAATAATGATCAAAATGGCATCCAAAATGGAGGAACTCAAAATTTATGATTTGTGGTTATATTTTTACAAAGTTGTTTAAAATAAGGATTTTTATTTTTTTTTATTGTTCAAATACATTTGTCTCCATTTTCCTGCCACTGCTTTCCCCTGACCCTCTCCCCCACCTCCCTCCCTCAATCTTTTCCCACTTTGACTTTGTCCATGTGTCTTTTATAGATGTTCCTTGACTTGACCCTTCCCTTCCTTTCCTCACCACCGCCTTCCTCCTTCCCTCTTGATTCTATTGATCTCTTTTTTCTTTCAATGTTGCTGGTTATATTTTCCTTGCTTATTTGTTTTGTTGGTTAGGTTTCATTTATAGGTGAGATCATAGGATTTTTAATTTAAATGAAAAAAAAATCTCTATTGGTACAAATGTTTCCTATGTTTATCTAAATTCTATACTGCAAACCATTTCAATGAATCCTTAAGCCAAGTTTCTCTGTACTAACAAATCACAGGAGGAATTTACTAGAAACTATTTCCACCCTGGCCCTCCCCCCAAAAAAGTGACAATTGTTTCCTCTTAGAGTCTTTTCTTCCATCAGACTCTACAGAACCACTCATCTAAAACTAATTCCATTTACACTACAAAAAATCTCAATAGCATTTATTTTCACAAGTCAAATAGACAAATAGTACATTTGCAGGAAAGCAAATACAAGAAAATTTTATCTGAGCTATATTCAGAATTTTCATTTAAAACTCCTGGTTCTTTTTTATTAAAACTAGCATAAAGAGTGTTAAAATGGGAAGATACTAAGACTTTGGATGGAAGTTCTATAGTAAATTTTATGATATTTAGAAAACTGACTATAAACAGTACTTCTCTGCATATGGAATCTGAAGCTCAGTTCCAGTGGAATTTTAAATAAGACTTTGGCTCTAATTCTTTTTTTCTTACTTTACATACCTCAATGCATTTGCTTTGCAGAGCTCTGATCCCCAAAAGTGATATATATGATGATCCACATCTCTAGCCAACAATAGTCTTTTAACACTCCATTCTATATCTGTTTACATTTTAACAACAAAAACTTCTCTCATATCTGGAATGCAAACTTTGATAACTGATCATGTGATCAAGTGATGATGTTTATCATGCACTTATTAGACTCCAAGTACTGATTTAATCATTTTATGTGTTTTAGATCATGTAATCCTAACAGCAACCCTATGGAGAAGGTACTATTATAACTATTATTACCTCAATTTTAGAGATGTGGAAACTGAATTACAGAAAGTTCAAGTAGCATGTCCAAGTCACAGTAAGAGCTGAAGGCTGAACTCAGGTAGTCTCATTACAAGTTTGATCTCATGAGTATAAAACTAATTAATCCGCCTTCCTAACAAACAAACAAACAAAAACCCTACAGAATATAATCAATTCCAATATACCCACTTCATTGCTTTGAAAATTGACTATTTTTTTAAAAAGTTTTAACTTCAAAAAGCACTGTAGCAACCAAAATCATCCTGCTGTAAAAAATAGTTCCCTTAGTTGAACATAGAGAGCAAGTTTAACTTTAAAACAGCCCACAGATTAAATAAATGAATTTTAAGGAATTCTGAGACTGAATACATAAAATAATCTGAAGAATGACTGATATTAACATGAAAATTTACTGTTTCCATTTAAGAAAAAAACAAGAAAAAAAGTAGCATATCCTCCATAATTAACTAGCTTATCTATATTTGGTTTATTCCTGACAAAAACAAAATAATGGATGCTAACATGATGACTTTGTTTCAATGAGCTATTATACAGCCATGCAATAATTCCCCCAGCACCCATTGTCTGACACTCTTCGATAAACTAGATTTTTTAATTGTTTTTCAAATGGTCATAATGAATTTATGTTGAAGCAACCTCACTTCAGGCATCTATCTCTCTTGGCAACCAAATCAAGATAATTAACAAAGGTTAAAAGTCAAATTTTGTGACCAAATACTGTTTTCTGTCTTCACAAGTTAATTGCAATTATATCCTCTAGAGACATTTGAGCAAGAATACCTGGAGGCTGCATGCACATCGATGTCTAGCTTTGGATTACTGCATCATAATAAAAAATATGCTGCCAAGGTATTTGTTCACATGCTTGACATGTCCTGGATAAAACTGGATAAGTTCTTGGGAAGAAATGGACTTAAGTTGGGTATAATCTCATTTGTTCTGGACACCCCAAATTTATAGAAAGATGCATACATTCTAGTTTTTGTTTACTCTCCTGACATAGTTATTAATTGCTCATTATTCATTCTCCAATATCTTGATTTGGTGAATGAATCTCATAATCATCATACACTTCAAGTCTGATAACACAAACCTTGAAAATAGTACACATATTTTACTATGGTGTTATTGTCTTGTTAGGACTATAGTTTGGGTACCACCCATCAAATGGCTTGAGGCTTTGTGTGAAAGAACCTACATGTTCACATGGCAAAAACTGTGGAGAGTTGGATGCCTGCCACCCACGGCCAGAATGGCAACAGCAGGAGTGCTCAGCAACGGAGGGCTGGGTTCTTCATGAGGCCTCAGACCTTCCAGTCTCTCATTACCTGAGGCAGCCCTCCAGTGGCCTGAGCAGAACCAAGGAGAAGGACACCAGGCTTGTGTTCCAGAATAGGGTAGTGAGACACACTTCAATAGAAACTAATTCCTAGCGATAAATTCAGGAATGATTTGTGCCCCCATATGAAGCATAATTATTGCAAAACATGGGAATTGTTCATAAATGGTAAGAAGCTTACATAAATGACTATAATTGGTATTGTTTTTATACAGCTAAACCACAATTTAGTTTTTCAATTTTTACTTTGTAATTGTTCCATGATCTACAATCCAATTTAAAACTCATAGTCTTTCTGACTGCCATGTGTTTTTGAATTATTCATCACTATGCACATTTTTAAGACAAAAATCATGGTTTTTATTGCCCAGTATGTAGAATTAATTCCCTTCGACAGCCTGGTTGTGAGATCCATCTATGTAAAGTATTCAACTGCCCCCTGTGGCCTTTTTTGAAGGTAGAGGCAGTTACTACTGTCAAGATAGCAAGTCCCTGTGGTCAACAGACCTGAATGTGAATGTCGGTTCTCCCCATTGGAACTTCAATGAGTTCAAAAGCTTATAATTCCTCTGAGTTATGAATTTTCCTTTATCTATAAAATGGAAAAAAACACCTATGTTGTATTGGTGTGAAGATTAGAGATAAAATATGTTAAATGCTTAGTAAAGTAATTAACAAATGATAAGATTAAATTGCTAATCCAGAAAAGTTGCCCCTACCATCACCTGGTATATCCCAGGAGCTATGCCCATGGATGATTAGATTACTGTTAAGGGGAGATAGAATAATTCTAGTTAAGAATTAAAACATAGGGACCCAGAATAGGCTCTTAATTTACTAAGTCAGGGGGTACTTGGGCAAAGGAATCAGACAATCAAAAGTAGTTAGTTACAGGAGGAAAGACTGGGAAGTCTCTATGCCACATAGCTTTCCACAGCAAATTGGTGCTCAGGACTGACCAGCTATTGGAACCAATTCATCCATCAATCTCTCAGCCTGATAGTCTGATAAAAGCCAAGCCATGGATAAGCATGGTATATCTTCCAAGAGTATGTAATAGGCATAATAGTTTCATTTTACTGTAACTGTCTTATATTAAACTTAGTGGAGTGAAATTTTCACACAAATTATATTGCATACATATCTTAAAGTAACATCAACTTTAGGATGGTAGCTTTAGGCCAAAATCCTCGAGACCTCTATAAACTGATCACTCATTCATGTTTGGTGCTTTGGTGGAAAACTATGACTGAGTAGAAATATTTGGAAACAACTCAGCTTCTTATTAACTGTATGATCTTTGGCAAGCTCTCCACTTTGCTCATCTACAATGGGGATAATAATGAAGGTGTTGAAAAGCTGTAAAAACTAAAACTTATTATGAATAAAATTATTATATACCATCTGGCATATGGTTCACAATAAACATTGCTACTATGTTTCACTAAAACATCAATGTTCTGTGTACTAGACACAATATCCAATGTTGGATCATTTCAGAAGCAAAAGAAGTATGCCATCAATCAATCCAAAGATTTTTATAGTTTCCCTCCTGTACTTCCCACAATTGCTTGGGGGAAAAAAAGACAAAGTTTATAATTCCACAATTATAGAGATAAAAGGCTAAAAAATTACCTGGAAAAGGTAACACACTGCTATGAATGAACTCTAGTATGCTTGTAATTTAGTATTATATAGTCTTATAAGGGAGTGTGAGAAAGTATAAATACGATAGGTATTTAAGGAAGAGAGGGAGTATTTCTAATTAGGAGTGAATGATCAGAAATTGGACTTGATAAACCCTCTGTAATGAACATGCAACACATCATAATTCTGTGAGGGTTACTGCCTGCTACTTTAGTACAAACTCTGCCTCCAATTTCTCTCTCAATGTCCAATCTATAAAGTGGGTTATGACAAAATTTGAGAAGGAAAACTGACAGTGTACTTTGTAGTATTATATTAATTTGGTGAAAAGTAATAGAAACTGAACTTAAATTTTAAAATGTATTGGATAACAAAATCTAATGATAGATAAGAAACAGGAAAAAAGAGTGATAGGGATATGGAAAGGACTGACATCTAGATCTCAGAAGTCCAAATCAGGGGTATAAATGTCACTGCAAGTTTCCCATCTTTGACTTGCCATCTCTTACTAAAGCCTTGCAGTTAACATGGTCACCACCATTTTCCATATGTTACAGGGTATCCTATGCTAGAGATACACTAACTCTCTGTCCCAGTTCTAGTTTTAAAAACCCCAGGAGAGGATTCCAGTTATCTTGGTTTGGATAAAGTGTTCATTCCTGCAGCAATCAACTTTGGGCATGTAACAAAATGTATGTTTCACTTCAAGATGGCAGAAGAGTGACTGGTGGTCACACTGACCTCCTCCGAGGACCAATCTGGAATTACAACTATATTGTGGAGAAATCACCTGGAAAACAACTGAACAATAGCGAGAGAGGAGTCTTAAAACCTCTGACCAAAAGAGGAATCGGCTTTAGCACAACTTAACTGGTAAGGAATACGGTAGAGACTCAAGAAGGTGGAAAAGGCACCCAAGGGTGGCAGCGCCAGAGGGATATTGAAACGGCCAGCTGGATTCCGCTGAGAAGAGCAGGGTCTAAACCATAAGTGGGGATCTCCAGCCCACAGCACCAGAGCCCAAAAAGCACAGATAAAACAGCCAGGTGTGAAAAGCTGCAGCATGTGCTCTCTGCCTGAGACAGGGTGCTAGAGATGCAAAGAGCCATTTAAAGGGCCAGTGCAAAAATTTGTAGGGCAGCCACTTTCCCTAGGCTCTGGCAGAGGTGGGGGCAGAGTGGGCTGGAGCCACCTGAGGAGAGACTGGAGAAGGAGGCTTGGGGGAAAGAACTAAGAAAGTGGACAGCGGGGTCCAGTCCACTCAACCCATTCTGCAGCTGCTATCTTGCTCAGACAGTCCACTCCCCCAAGCAGCAGCAGTGTGAAAGGACACAATAGCCCCACCCTCAGGAGGTTCAGCCTGGCTGGTGTTGGGCAAGCCTAACTGCTGAGTACAGAGCAGCAGTCATAGATAGTAGATCACTGACTATAGGAGATGCAGAGTGATCTAGAGACACTTGAAGAAAGTCTGGAGATGGAGGCGTTGTGGAGAGAACTGAGGGAGTAGCTGGGGATACCCCAGTGCTGATTCCTCCACCATATGGCAGCAGACATCTTGCTCAAGCAGACCACTCCCCTGAGCGGCAACATATGAAAGGACACAATAGCCATACCCACAGGAGGGAATCTACCCCATCCTGACTGCTGAGGGCAAAGTGACTAAATTCACAACTGGAAGAGACAGACACAGATAGTAGATACTTGGAAATCTCTGAAAGACTGCTTAATGTCAGATGGGGTCAACAGTGGACATCAAAGCAGATCCAGAAAGAAAAAAAAAAAAAGCAGTCTCCTACTATAGAAGTTCACACCACAAAGTCAGGAAATCAAGACAGATCAACTAAAGAAGCAGAAGCAAAAAAGAAGAGTCTCACAAATAATGGGAAAACAAAGAAACACCCCCCAGTCGAAGGGAAAGGAGGAATCCCTTAAGAGAAATAAATGAAACAGAGATAAGTAAACTATGAGATATTGAGATCAAAACAACGTTCTAAGCAAGCTCAGTGAGCTCAGTGAACTCAAACACAATTACAAAAAACTACAGGGAAACTATGAGGACCATATTGCAAACTATATCAATATGAAAAAAGATATAGAAACTATCAATAAGAAGCAAGAGGAAATGAAGAGTACAATTTCTGAATTGGAGAGCACAGTAGAAGGAATCTAAAGCAGGCTCGAGGAAGCAGAGGATCGAATCAGTAAGCTAAACGACAAAGTAGAAAAAAGCTCACAAAAAGAGCAAGTAAATGAAAAAAGACGCGAAAAGGATGAAGAGGCATTCAGGGAAATGCAGGACAACATGAAAAGTAATAACATCCATATAATAGGGATACCAGAAAGGAAAAGAGGCACAAGGGATAGAGAACCTGTTTGAAAAAGTAATGATGGAAAACTTCCCTAATTGGATGAGAGAAAAAGTCACACAAGTCCAGGAAGCACCAAGGGTCCCATTAAAGAGGAACCCAATGAGGCCCACTACATTAAAATGCCAAACATCATAGACAAGGAGAGGATCCTATAGGCAGCAAGGGAGAAACAGGTAGTAACATAGAAGGGAGCCCCAATATGGCTAGCAGCTGACTTCTCAACGGAAACACTACAAGCCAGAAGGGAATGGCAAGAAATATTCCACGTAATGAAAAGCAAGGGCCTGCAGCCAAGACTACTCTACCCAGCAAGCTCTCAATTAAAATAGAAGGTGAAGTAAGGAGTTTCCCAGACAAAAGATTAAAAGAATACACTTCCACCAAACCAGAACTGCAAGATATGCTAAAGAGACTGCTTTAAGAAGATGAAGAAAAAGAATGAGAAAGAGAGGATCACAGGTACAAAGGGAAAAATATGAATAAATATCTATCAATAATAACTTTAAATGTAAATGGATGAAATGCCCCAATCAAAAGACATCGGATAGCTCAATGGATAAGAAAACATGACCCACATATATGCTGCCTACAAAAGACCCACCTCAGAACAACGGACATGCATAGACAGAAAGTAAAGGGTTAGAAAACAATATTCCAAGCAAATGAACGAGAAAAAAGAAAAAGCAGAGATAGCAATACTTATATCAGACAAAATAGATTTGAAAAAAAAAGGTCACATAAAGAGACCCAAAAGGACACTTTATAATACTCAAAGGAAGAATCCACCAAGAAGACATAAACACTGCGAACTTATATTGTGAACTACATGCACCCAACATAGGAGCACCCAAATATATAAGGAAAATCATGGAGGACTTCAAGAAAGATATAGACAGCAACACACTAATAGTAGAGGGTTTTATCACCCCACTGTCAAAAATGGATAGATCTTCCAAACAAACATCAACAAGGATATTGTGGAACTGAACCATGCATTTGATCAAATGGACTTACCTGACATATATAGAAACTTCCATCCCAAAGAAGCAAAATGCACATTCCTTTCAAATGCTCACAGAACATTTTCAACGATAGACCACAAGATAGGATACAAAACAAGCCTCAACAAATTCGTGAAAATTGAAATCATGACAACCATTTCCTAGGACCACAAGGCTCAAAACTAGAAACCAACCTCAAGGGAAAAACACTCAAAAACATTCAAACTCATGGAGACTGAATAACACACTACTAAACAATGAATGAGTCAAGAATGATATAAGAGAAGCAACCAAAAAGTTTCTGGAATCAAATGAAAATGAACACACAGCAGTCCAAAACCTATGGGACACGGCGAAGGCAGACTTCAGAGGAAAGTTCATAGCAATATGGACCTACCTAAAAAAAGAAACATTTCAAATAAATGCCCTAACCATACATCTTCAAGAACTGGGAAAACATTAACAATCAAAGCCCAGATTGAAAAGAAAGAAGGAAGTAATCAAGATCAGAGCAGAACTGAATGACATAGACACTTAAAGAACAATTCAAAGGATCAACCTATTCAGGAGCAGATTGTTTGAAAAGATAAAGAAAATTGACAAGCCTTTAAGCAGATTCATCAAGGAAAGAAAGGACAGGACCCAAATAAATAATATCAGAAATGAAAGATGAAAAATAACAACTGATACCACAGAAATACAAAGGATTCTAAGAACTTACTATGAGCAATTATGTGCCAAGAAATTTGAAAACCTCAATGAAATGGACAAATTTCTAGAAAAATGTGACCTTCCAACACTGAATGAAGAAGATGCAGAAAGCCTGAACAGACCAATAACAACTGGCGAAATTGAAGCAGTAATCAAAAAACTCCCAGCAAACAAATGCCTTGGACCGGATGGTTTCACAGAGGACTTTTACTAAACATTTAAGGAAGAGCTTACCCCTGTCCTTCTCAGACTGTTCCAAACAGTCCAAGAAGAGGGAAGTCTTCTTATGAAGTCTCTTTTTATGAGACTAGCATCATCCTAATCCCAAAACCAGATAAATACACAACAAAGAAAGACAACTATAGGTCAAAATAGCTGATGAACATATATACTAAAATCCTCAACAAAATATTGGCAAACCGCATCCAGCAATACATTAAGAAGATCATCTACCATAATCAAGTGGGATTCATCCCAGGAATGCAAGGATGGTTCAACATTCATAAATCAATAATCGTAATACCTTACATGAACAAAAGGAAAGACAAAAACCACATGATCATCTCAATAGATGCGGAAAAAGCAATTGATGGGGTACAGCACACATTTATAATAAAAACTCTCAGCAAAGTGGGAATAAAGGGGGCATACCTCAACATATTAAAGGCCATATATGAAAAACCTACAGTCAACCTCATACTCAATGGGCAAAAACTAAAAGCTTTCCCACTACGATCAGGAATGAGACAAGGATGTCCACTGTCACTACTTCAAATCAACATAGTATTGGAAGTCCTAGCCACAGCAGTCAAATAAGAAAAATAAATAAAAGGCATCCAAATTGGAAAGGAGGAAGTAAAACTATCATTGTTTGCAGACAACATGATAGTGTACATGGAAAACTGCATAGACTCCTCCAAAACACTACTCGACCTAACAAGCGAATTTGGCAAACCAGCAGGATACAAAGTCAATATTCAGAAATCAAAGGCATTTTTGTATACCAAAAATGAAATATCAGAATCAGAAATAATGGAAAATATCTCTTTTGCTGTAGCAACAAGAAGAATAAAGGACCCAGGAATAAATTTAACCAAGGAGGTAAAAGACCTGTACCTGGAAATCAATACAACACTGAAGAAAGAAATTAAGGAAGACACAAATAAATAGAAGCATATATAGTGTTCATGGATTGGAAGAATTAACATTATCAAAATGTCCATACTACCCAAAGCAATTTATAGCTTCAATGCAATCCCTATTAAAATACCAATGGAATATTTCACAAACACAGAACAGACATTTCAAAAATTCATATAGAAAAATAAACCCCGAATAGCCACAGCAATTTTGAGAAAGAAGAAAAAATGTAGAAGGGATCACAATACCTGACATCAAACCATATTACAAGGCTACTGTAATCAAAAGAGTCTGGTACTGGCATAAAAACAGATACATAGATCAGTGGAACGTATAGAGAGCCCAGAAATAAACCCATGTCTCCATGGTCAATTAATATTCAACACAGGGGGCAGAAACATAAAATGAAGTAAAAATAGCCTCTTCAACAAATGGCGTTGGGAGAGCTGGACAGCTACATGCAAGAAATTGAATTTCGGACAACTTGTACCATACACAAAAATAAACTGAAGATGGATAAAAGACTTAAATCCACTCCACTTCAGGAAGACAAACAATCCAATTAAAAAATGGGCAAATGACCTGAACAGACACTTCTGCAGGGAGGACATACAAAGGGCACAGAGACATATGAAAGGATGCTCAGCATCACTAGCCATTAGAGAAATGTAAATTAAAACCACAATGAGAATCCACTTCACAATGATCAGAATAGCCATCATAAATAAATCAACAAACAACGGGTGCTGGTGAGGTTGTTGAGAAAAGGGAACCTTAGTACACTGTTAGGGGGAATGCAGACTGGTACAGCCACTGTGGAAAGCAGTGTGGAATTTCCTCAAAAAGCTGATAATGGAACTGCCTCTTGATCCAGTGATTCCCCTGCTGTGACTATACCCTAAGAATCCCAAAAGGCCAATTCAAAAGAACCTATGAACCCCAATGTTCATAGCAGCACAATTGACAATAGCCAAGTGTTGGAAGCAACCTAAATGCCCATCAGTAGATGACTGGATCAAAAAATTATGGTACATTTACACAATGGAATACTACACAGCAGAAAGAAAAAAAAGAACTACTAAACTTCGCGACAGCATGGATGGAACTCAAGAGTATTATGCTAAGCAAAATAAGCCAGGGGGTGAAAGACAAATACTATATGATCTTACCTATAAGTGGAACCTAACCAATACAAAGATGCAAGGGAAATAAGACCAGCAACACTGAAAGGAAAAGAAACCAACAGAGACAAGAGGGAAGGAGGGAGGGGGGATGGGGGAAAGGAAGGGAAGGGGAAAGTCAAGGAACATATAGCAAGGACTCATGGACAAAACAAAGGGGAAAAGTTGAGGGAGGGAGGGAGGGAGGGAGGGACGGAGGGGAAAAAGGAAAGTGGTGGGGGGTAGGCAGAGACAAATGTATTTGAAAAAATCAATACATTAATTAAAAAAATAAAATAACATAAAAAAATAATTATTGGGGGAAAAAAAGCTAAAAATGGAACTGACTTTTGACCCAGCTATTCCACTGCTGGGACTATACCCTAGGAATTCCAAAAGAACAATTCAAAAGAATCTATGCATCCCAATGTTCCTAGCAGTACAACTTACAATAACCAAGTGTCCGAAGCAACCTAAGTGTCTGTCAGTAAAAGAGTGGATCAAAAAACTATGGTACATTTACACAATGGAATACTACGCAGCAGAAAGAAAGAAAGAGCCTTTCTTTGTCACTCTTCGCGACAGCATGGATGGAAGTAGAGAGCATTGTGTTAAGTGAAATAAGCCAGGCGGTGAAAGACAAATACCATATGATCTCACTTATAAGTGGAACCTAATCAGCAAAACAATCAGGCAAGGAAAATATGAACAGCAACGTTGAAAGAAAGAAGAAACTGACAGGGATGGGAGGGAGAGAAGGAGGGAGGAGGGTAGCAGAGAGGGGAAGGGGAAGGGTCAGATCAAGGAACAGGTGTGAAGGACACATGGATGAAGCCAATGTGGGGAAGGATTGAGGGGAGAGGTGGGGATCAGTGGGGTAGGGGAAATTGGTGGCAGGTAAATGGAGACAAATATATGTAGAAAAAAAATTTTTAAAGAAATAAATTTAAAAAAAAAAGAAAACATATGCTTCCGATGAATACAGTGGCAGTTTCAGGAAAAGGAAGAACTGGGTATCAATTCGGTAGAAGTCTAGTGAGCCTTGAGATCAAGATCTACTTCTATTTTTTTTATCAGAGTCAATTCTTGCTATGTTAAACAAGAGTTTACTTTTCCATGCAGCCCTTTCTAGATAGTCACCAATACAAAATAAGAAACATGTTATGAATTAGTGAAACAACTTAGAATGGTTTTCATAAAGTAAATTCTAAGAAGAGAAATGTGGAAAATGTGCTTACTTTTCCTCAAAAACTCACAACATTTTCTGAACAAATGAACCATAAAATAATGAGGAAATATTCTATTGTGATCTCAGGACTTTCTCTAGGTAAATGGTAGGTTTATTTTTTAAAACAAAGTTTTGATGCATTTTGAAAATATATCAAGCTAAATTACATAAGATTTTTCTCTAAGTATTTGTATGGGGTAGTAGTAGTTATTTATTTAGATGCTGAATCATTATGCACCGAAAGTGGAAACAAAAAAGTCAGCTTTCTCTAACTGCAAAAACGTATGTGTTTACCACTAGAGGGCACACATAAGGCTGTTTTCTCGGAAAAAAGGGTTTGAAAATGACAAAATTCCATATATGGAACAGTGACTGAATTATACAATATTACATGTTTTCTCTAAATCTGAGAAGAAAAATCAAAGCATATATTTAACCATGGACCATATCGTTCTGGTCTCTCCTTTCTGCCAGGAAAAGAAGGGGGAGATTTATTCATATGTGAGGAGAGTAACTATGAATGGTTAATAAAACCCTAGACAGATAAAATTATTGGAGTTTAAATGATTATCAAAGAATAAGCTATCATAATACCCTTAACAGCAACATGAAAAAAATGCCACAAATTGGCAAAATTTCATATTTATTTGAACCACACTTAGAATCTTCAGAGAAATTCTCTCCTAAAATCATCCAGAACAATACAGTTCACAAAAGTGATTCTAAATCTTGTAAATGTCAGGTATACATTGTGTCTCTTCTTAGCAAATATGGCATTATAGTAAAAATAGGATATGTTTTGGTTGCTACCTTCACACAACAATATAATTGAGTCATGCTTGCAGAATGCCTCCATTCTTCACCAGCTGTTTTACTCCTTAGCAAAGGAAAAAAAAAAAAAAAAGAAAAAGAAAAACTTCCCCAGAAAAAGCAAACACTCCAGAATCTTGACACCATGGGTGTTTGACCAGTACTAATAACTATGCTTAGGTTTGATACTTCCCATGATTTGTTTTGGGGCATTCTACAAAGAAGAGGACTTTTCCAGAACCAATGATTCTACTGGAAATAAAAACAGAACAAATGAGCACAAAATTTGCTGAGATGTCTTTAAGGTTAAAAAAAAGTAGCATTGTAAATGGAATAATGATTTAAATTCAGTGAAGAAAAAGGAAATGGATAAAAGTAACAGGTTGGTAATTCCTATCTTTGCCTTTATACATTGTGTGTTTCTCTCCTTGATATGTTTCAAGTAACTAGTTCAAACTATAGGTTGCCTTCATCTTAATGAAATTTATCTATAGCACAAAATTTACAAGATTATAGACAAGGAGTTATACATTTCATAAAATTGCTCAGTTTGGTCCTCCGTAATGTTGACTTTTTAAGAAAGCATATTCATTTATTTTCTCTTTTTTTTCTAATATTCACACCACAAGCAACAAATCTGATACCTTGTGTACCTTGTGTACCTTGTGTAAATGTTTTCCTTTATTCAAACCCTGCTTCCTTTTCTGCTCCAGATTTTCTCACTTTCCTCCTGATGACAATTTGAGATTTTATGTGATAGCAGAGATAGCAGAGACAGGTCCACAGAAATGCTGATTATGACACAGATACCATTTATCCTTCCATTGATGGGCATCCACATATAACTAAATATCCGTTTTCAGAAACAGCTTGTCTACAAATCTGAGGCCCAGGGTAGAGTTTCCTCCACCAAATGCTTTCAAATGTTTTGTCCTATACGATATCGTTTGTATTAATGATTTTCAGAGGTATGGGGAGAGGGGCACGACCTCTTTCTATGTGACAAAGAAAAACCTATTATTCCTTCTACACAGTCTTTTGTATTTGCCATTTTATATACACACACACGCAAACACACACATGCTGGACACCATATATATAGTTAATAATGCATTATATATAAACATAACATATATATGTTACTATATCAGTAAGGTACATATAAATGTATATACCTACACTATCTCTATATATCTATCTATAGGTATTTAATATTAACAAACTTTGAAGAGAAACAGGGAGGGTATGGCAAACATTTTGAAACCAGTCATGACCACCTACTAAAATACTACCAATCCACCATTTCTCAGGGAAAAAAACACTTGTTTTTCATTTTACACATTCATAGTATAAGAAACTGAACAAATGAAGCGACCAAAAGCAGTTTATACAGGCCCAATAGTTTCTGGATTTGAGAACCAGTTTTAAATAAATAGTCAAGCTTTAACCTATGTTTCTACTAGCTCAATATAGTGTAACATCAAAAGTATTTTTGAACCCCAAAGTCACTGTGTTTCAGATTTCCCCTTCACTCTCAAAAGGCAAGAAAAAATTATTTCTCTTTTGGGTGGAATGAATAAAGATGTGTGCACTGTAGGGAGGGAAAGGATACATGTACTGGTAGAGTTTAGGAAGATTCTAGAAAAACAAGAGTATGCAGGACTTAGAATCTCATTTCCCTAACAAGTCTCCCTAGCAAGGAGAAGAATGAGACATGAGGACTTTTGGGAGACTGCAGAGATCCCCATGTACAACCCAGGTGGCTTCCTTCCAGACAGGGTAGTTTCCTTCCAGAGACATGGAGGGAGTCTGTAACCAGCTCCATTTTGGCTGTCATACCTGGAGTATCTGAGTTTATAAATGTCATAGGATCACCTAGGTCTTCTAAGACAGCAATGTTGATTATGAAGTAGTTTCCTATAAAAAGGTGGTGGTGCAGATTATCATGAGAAATGCCCTCAAGTCTTAAAACCCTAACATCATGCATCATGCAATTTATGATTAAGAAACAAAATAACATGAATGAATCATATGTTACAGCTTAGTCTCTGATGGGTTACATTATATCCATCATTCTCCATGATGATCTTTCTAAAACACTTCATTAGATCAGAGCACATATTTTTCTGTATTTAACTGTTTTTTTTCCAAAAAAAAAATAAGTAGAAGTCTGGTATATTAAATAATTAAAGTGGAATTTAATTACTATAAATGTAGTAATTTATATATCTATACATCTTATAGTAGCTATTTATATAGTAAGCAAATGAGAACAGGGTCCCTATTTACAAGAAAACTTGAAATAACTAGTCTTCCTCCTGTCTGTTCCTCCAGTTTCTTTCAGTATTGTATCTCAGCAGTAGAGAATTGGAGAAATACTGAATCATTCAAGTACTTGTAAATTGTCATAGTTTTGCTTAAAAAACAATTTGCCTTGGAAACAGAATAGTCTTCAATTATACTGATCCGGAAGCTTCTGAGAAGAGTGATAGGAAATTTTTTATATAAAAATAGAATATTTATAGTATTTATCATTTGGAATAATTCTTTATCATCTGCTCTGGACTGAATGCCTGTATAACCTCAAATTTCATATGGTGAAACTGTAACCTCTAATGTTATAGTATTTTAAGACCTTTGGGAAGCAATTAGAGTTAAATGGAATAATGAAGATGAGGCTCTCATGATGGGACTATTACCTTTATAAAAGAAACACTGGAGAGCTGAACTAGCATGTGTTGTTTCTCTTTCTCTCTCTCTCTCTTTCTCTCTCTCACCACCACCCCCGCCTTCTCGACCTGCCATGTGAGGTCCCAGTGAAAAGTCAGCCATCTGCAAGTCAGGAAGAGGGCCCTCACCAGAACCCAACCATGTTGGCACCCTGATCTCAGACTTCACACTTCCAGCCACCAGAACTGTAAAAAACTAGATTTATATTGTTTAAGCCACTCAGACTACGGCATTTTGTTATAGATACCCTAGTAGACTTATACGTTATCATAAAGACAAAAGACTAGTATCCAAAACTGTAAATATGCACACAGCCATCTAAATTACAACAATCTCATAATGTGACATAGACTTTGACACAAATGCTAAGCCTTGCGTGGCATTTGATTAAGCAAGGTATGCATATACTATAGCAGCAATGGTACCATTTTATACCTGTGATGTGTGTAAGCCTAAGTCAAGATGAGTGAGACCAAAATAGAATCACAACTGCTACAATTAATCACAGTCTATCAGAAAATTGATTATATGCAGTTATAACTAGAGCCATTTTTAAGAGTCTTGCCTCCCAAAATACTTAAAGTGTCAGCACAAGTTGGTAGTCTCCAATAGATTTTTTAGATATGCTTCAAAATAAGTTAAAACACAGTATTAACAGAATCTCTGAAGCATCTCTTCAGAACTGTGTTATTTCTTGAAGCACAATTTAAATATTCCTAGGTGAAACTATAAGTATTGCCTTTTATAGTCATTGGAATGTCAACATGGAATGATACAAATTTTCATTTCTGCTACTCTCTGCCCACCTAAGTATCTTAGCCCAGCCACATGTATTCATAAGTGCAGCATTTATTAATAAATCCCAATAAAACTTTCTCTTTTAATATTTTATTTATTTATTTTTAGAGAGAGGAGAAGGGAGGGAGAAAGAAAGGGAGAGAAATGTCAATGTTTGTTTGCCTCTCATGTGTACCTCACCAGGGGCCTGGCCTACAACCCAGGCATGTGGCCTGACTGGGAAACAAACTGGTGACCCTTTGGTGCACAGGCTGGTGCTTAACCCACTGAGCCATACCAGCCAGGGCCCAGTTAAACTTTTTAACTTGAATGCAATTCTTAATTTATCACAGTTTGTCCTCTACTCTTGATATTATACAACTCAAAGCTAAATAACCAACATCAAAAGTGAATGTATGTCAAACAATTTTCATCTAAATGAGCATCACACAAATACAAAAGTAATAGAGATTCTAAAAATATCTAAATCAGAGAAATTAAATCATTTTAATGACAAACATCAAACTATTAACTATTTTAAGTAACGTGAATATGTGACTATCAAGTAACTATCTAGTAATACATAATACAAAAATTCAAAAATTAACGTTCTCAGATTTTATGTTATTAGACTAGTGTAATAGATTATCTTGGTTGCCAACAGCCATTATCTTCTTTCTTCAATTTTGCAGAACCTCAATATTGTTCAAGGTATTATTGTTAGAAGTATGAATTGTACCACCAGAGGAAACTGAACTCTTCCTAGTGATACTGCATGAATCCTAATTAAAGTAAGACAAATGTGATAATTGCTTTTCTTTGACAATAACTCACTTAGGAATATACAAGAGATGAAATTCCAGCCAATGCATTATACAAGTTCTACTAGGGATTGGGGGTTCCTTTGGACATTTCTGGGTGACATCTGGATCTGTAGCGGCCCGGAGGGAAATGTGGGAAAATGGCAGTGGTAGCCACAGCGGCAAGGTTGAAAGATGAAAAAAGTAGATTCTAGTTGAATGTCATTAAGCTGGTGAATTAATCAATTCACAGCAGCACAATGTACAATATCCAAGTGCTGGAAGCAACCTAAGTGCCCATGAATAAACGAGTGGATCAAAAAACTATGGTACATTTACACAATGGGATACTACGCAGTAGAAAGAGCTACTACCCTTCGCGACAGCATGGATGGAACTGGAGAGCAGGATTCTAAGTGAAATAAGCCAGGTGGGGGGAAAGACTAATACCATATGATCTCAACTATAAGTGGAAACTAATCAACAAAACAAACAAGAAAAATATAACCAGCAACATTGAAATAAAAAACCAACCAACAGTAATGAGAAGGAAGGAGAGGGGGTAACAGGGAAAAGAAGGAGATGGGTCAAATCAAGGAACATGTATAAAGGACCCATGGACAAAGCCAAAGTGGGGAAGGATTGAGGGTGGGAGGTAGGGTGGGGCATAGGGAAGTGGTTGTGGGAAAATGGAGACAAATGTATGTGAACAATAAAAAAAATAATAAAAATAAATATAATAAATAAAGAAGAAAAAAAAGGACATTAAAGAAATGCACAAAGAACTATGCTGTCTTATTTATGTTTTGTTTACATAATGTATAGTTTTTAAGTATTTTAGTAATTTTGGACCAGTGAACTGTTAGCAACAATGCAGAAGAATCTGCATGTAATAAACTGAGCTTCTGCAAAAAAAAACCAAAAGAACAGAAAAGAAAAAACTAGTGAAAAAAAAAGTCTAGAACTTCTGTACCTCCAGACCTCTTATTTATATTTATGCCTATTTTAGTTGGGTTTTCTGATTTTTCATTTTGAAAATGTGTTAAGCCATATGACCTATGTATCTTCCAAAAACACACTTTCTTTCAATGAATCAGTTATAACTGTTAATAACAATCTATATTCTTCAAAGTCACTGTAGCTTTTCATGGTACTCATCAACACAGAAGTAATATACCTTTTCTCAAGAGCTACATAAGGCCCTTAATAAAATTAACCATCATATTTGATTACTCTAATGCATTTTGGAACAAGAAATCCTGGCAAAAGGGGGAGAGAGTATTTAGAGAAGTATAAATTATTTTATTTGAGCACAAAAGATATGAAATCCATTTATAGTAAAAGAAACAAACCAGAAAACATCATCATAAAAAATCATTCCTATTAATTTTTCAATAATGTTCTACTTAGACTCTAAAAATTCTGCATGAGGAAAATAAAGAGACTATCAGAATAAGTTCAACTTAGCACACTGATAAGCAAATTACTGAATTTAATTACTCACTCAAGAACCTTTATATTCTGTAGGTCTTGTTTTTGTAATAAAACTCCGTGGTTACTTGTCCAAAGTCACTTCACATTGACTATCAATGTCAATGAGGAAAAAGGTTTTTTTTCTTTTTATTTCACCCCTTACAGTGTAATGTGTAATTTATATTCAGTACATGGTAGCTTAAATTGATTTAGTAGCTCTTGATAGGACTTTGAAGAATTAACTAGCTAATGAAGGTGAGTGTTTCTTTTGGTGATTGCCAAGTATTTTGTGGGCTGAACACCACAGTCATATTAATTCCAAGATAAACATAAGTATAGGATGATAGCACTACATGCCCACTAACGCATTAAGAAATGTGACCCCTTTTTCTATGTTTTCCATGTGCTAGAGAAACCAAATATAACAGCATTTCATTAATTCCCTAATTCATTCAACAAATGACAGGATTATAAAAGAATAAATATTGTAGTTAGAAAATATTCTTTACTGAGCTCTTTATAAATGAGAAAAATGAAGGCCCAATGAGGCTGAAGTAATTTACATCAGGACAGCATCTAGTGACTGCATCAGAAATCAATTCTAAATCTTCTACCCACCAGGCCACTGCTCTTTCAACCACACCATGTTGCTTACACAATAATAATAAACCTCCAAATCAATGCCTATGTTCAACTACACCAAGCAAGAGCAGGAGCTTCTAATAAAAATAATAAAATATTTTTTCAAGCCAGTCCTAATGATCTGACTCATTCATGAAGAGCATTAATGAAAATGGATTGTACAAAATGCAGGGAAGACAATCACATAAAATATCACCTGTCATGAGGGGAAAGAAAAATGTCCAAATGTGCTGCTGAAACTTAATTATCAATCCATAGCTTCACTTTAGCTTCAGTCAGTGGGCTATGGCTTAAACTCTGACATCAAAAGAGTTACCAGTGATGTACATATACCAAAGCTGAGCACTCATAGCAACTTCCTAGAATGAATTATGGTGTAACTTAGTGCCTCTATTTTGCTGCACTACTTTATATCACATTTAGCAAGTATTAATTGAAAATACTTAGAAAAATAAAAGCTTACTCATGTCTAGTCAGCTAAGACTCTTTACTAGCAGATGGAGTAAATAAGAATCAGAGGGGAAAGGCTGACCCAGTGTCAGCCAGGGAGTAACTGATAGGACTTGAATTGGGTTTTCTGAACTGAAGGTCACATTTTCCTCTGTTCTATGTTTGACCAGGTAAGATTCACATGCTTGGTGTCAAGGCAGGACAGGTCTTATGAATATGCAGGTGCATATATTTATAGAGTAAGATATTGATTCAGTATTTCCATGTGCCAGACACTGGTTAGGGTGTGCAATATAAAGATGGATAAGACAGGGTCTACTTTCAAGGAGCTTATGCGACAAAAGGATAAAGACATAAACAGGCATTTCATTATCATGTGGTTAAGAACTATGGCACTACAGTGATTTGAAAAACTACCAAAAAGACAACTTTTAAAAACCATCTCTCCTTGTACATATTAAAAATATTATCAAGAAAGTCACTTTTTTTGCAGTAATCATTGGCCCACCTTTCAAAGACCTTTAAAATGCAAACATTCCAGTATAAACCTCAGAGTCTTGGGGCTGAGAGTGGCTAGTCAGCCTTGTTCCCTGAAAGGGCAGGGGTTAGAAAGAGGCTGAAAAGACTGAAAAGGAGGTACACTTGGCTGATTCACTTTTCTGTGAATGATCTTGTGCTCACTCAGTAGGAAGGCTTTGCCTGCCAAAACTGCTTCTCTTGTGAATAGTGAAAACCTGTGCATGTTTTAGTCTATTCTCTATGTTAGGCCATGTTTTTGGAGACTTGCTGTGCACACACACAATATAAGTAATAATTACTCTTCCAAATTTGGTGATTGCCCAATATGCAGCAACTCTTATACCTAGAAGGTATGTGATTTTTAGCAAAAACTTTACTTAATAAATTTGAACTGAAATGTTTTCCAAGCATAGAGCCTCCAAGGCTATAATGAATAATGTTCCAATGGTCCCCACATTGAAAATATAAGTTTTACTACTCATAAAATGCTCATTTACCTTCTATTCAGTTACTTTCTCAAGTCTTATACATAAGGTCAACATAATTTTGAGGGGAAAGTAAGTCATTTTAAAGCTTCACAGAGAGGAAACATTTGGTAGAGCAAACATTTTTCCAAAAACATTTTAAAACTTTAATTCTCATACTGATTCTAAAAAAGAATTTTTGAATCTGATTTTTTGTGTTCTACTAAATATCTTTTTAATCTACTTGTAACTTGGATTACTATTACTCTTAGAAAATGACAGAATCATAACATATAAAGTGGGAGCTTAAGTTTGTGTTAGGAATAGAATTTTAATGAAAAGTCTCATAAGGTACAATTTGATCTATATGCTATAATTCCATTTTCATCATAATACTTTGAACAAATAAACACATTGGTTATTTGAAAAGATTCTAAATTGGAATCTAGATGGTGAGGCTCTTTGCATTGACCAGCATACATATATACCTTGAATGCACAGCACTGTCATGCACACATGCACACACACACTTTTATACGTATTAGGATGTGAATAAATTGATCATAGAGATATAAAGAAATGCAAATTACTACCAATAATTGCTCAAATTTATTGAGTAGCTACTATATATCAGGCTATGTGTTCAATGCTTTACCCAAATTATCTCACTGCTTATAAAAATGTAATTTGGTAAAAATAGAAATGCCTGAGGCATCATGTCA
The DNA here is from genome assembly GCF_021234165.1 of Pteronotus mesoamericanus. Lineage (NCBI taxonomy): Eukaryota > Metazoa > Chordata > Mammalia > Chiroptera > Mormoopidae > Pteronotus > Pteronotus mesoamericanus. Next base: position 4,612,951 of record NW_026555109.1, read on the forward strand.
TTAATTAAAATAATTTATTTCCAAAAAATGTTTGAATGGTTTATTAATATAAAATAATGTCTCCTATGGTGGACTTTAAGAAGCAATAGTCTCTTTGACTAATAATAGTTGTTATTTTTTATAAGTCACAACACCATAAAAGTCCTAGAGGAGAACATAGACAGGAAACTCTCAGATATCCCACACAGCAATTTTTTCACCGATATGTCTCCTAAAGCAAGGGACATAAAGGAAAGTATAAACAAATGCGACCTCATCAAAATAAGAAGCTTCTGCATGGCTAAAGAAAACATCAGCAAAATTAAGAGGGAGCCAACTGTATGGGAAAATATATTTGTTAATGATGCATCAGATAGAGGTTTGATCTCCAAGATATATAAAGAACTCACTCGACTCCACTCCAAGAAGATAAACAATCCAATCAAAAAGTGGGCAAAGGACCTGGGCAGACACTTCTCCAAGGAAGACATACAGAAGGCCCAGAGACATTTGAAAGGATGCTCAGCATCACTAGCCATCAGGGAAATGCAAATTAAAACCACAATGAGATACCACCTCACACCGGTCAGAATGGCCATCATAAACAGATCCACAAACAACAGGTGCTGGCGAGGCTGTGGAGAAAAGGGAACCCTGGTACACTGTTGGTGGGAACGCAGACTGGTGCAGCCATTGTGGAAAGCAGTGCGGAATTTCCTCAAAAAGCTGAAAATGGAACTGCCTTTTGATCCAGTGACTCCCCTGCTGGGACTATACCCTAAGAATCCCAAAAGACCAATTCAAAAGAACCTATGCACCCCAATGTTCATAGCAGCACAATTTACAATAGCCAAGTGTTGGAAGCAACCTAAATGCCCATCAGTAGATGACTGGATCAAAAAACTATGGTACATTTACACAACAGAATACTACGCAGCAGAAAGAAAAAAAGAACTACTAAACTTCGCGACAGCATGGATGGAACTAGACAGCATTATGCTAAGTGAAATAAGCCAGGGGGCGAAAGACAAATACCATATGATCTCACCTATAAGTGGAACCTAACCAACAATACAAAGATGCAAGGAAAATAAGACCAGCAACACTGAAACAAACAAGAAACCAACAGAGTCAAGAGGGAAGGTGGGAGGGGTGTGCGGGGAAAAGGAAGGGGAGGGGCAAGTCAAGAACATATAGCAAGGACTCATGGACAAAGCCAAAGTGGAGAAGATTGAGGGAGGGAGATAGAGGAGGGGGGCAGGGGGAAGTGGTGGGGGGATGGTGGAGACAAATAGATTTTTAAAAATAAATTAATTAAAATTAAAAAAAGTTATTTTTTTTAAAAAACAGACACAGTGATTAACTTTATTTGTCAATTTGACTGAGTTAAGAGATACCCAGATATCTGACTAAAACATTATTTCTGGGTGTTTGTATGAGTGTGTTTTGGGACTCCATTAGTATTGTAGTCAGTAGACTGAGTAAAGCATTTTGCTTTGACTAATGTGAATTGCATCATCTAATCCATTGTAGTCCTCTAACAGAACAAAAAGGAAAAGAAAGTGAAAATTCTCTTCTTGGGTTGAGACATCCTCCTTCTCCTGCCTTTGAGACATCAGAGTTCCCCGTTCTCAGGAATTTGAAATCTAGGAATTATACTAAGACCCCACCCACTCAACCTCTTCCCTTCCCCAACCCCATAACATTGGCTTATCTGGTTCTCAAACCTTCAGTTCCAACTGATTTATACCACTGCTTTCCTGATTCTCCAGCTTGCTTACAGTATATGGTGGGATTTCTCAGTCTCCAATTGCATGAGCCAATTCCCATAATACATTTCCTCTTTTTTAATATAATACAAATATATATTTGTGTGTGCATGTCTCCATCTTAATGGTTCTCCTCAGAAGAACACTGACTAACACAGATGGCAAATAAGTTTAAAAAGTATAAGGCTAAGCAAGTCAAACACATCTTTGTACCTACCATAACACTTCTTAAAGCCTTTATTATAAACTATATATGGAACTCTGCAAGAGAGATTGCAGACCCTGGCTTCCATGATCATGCCAAGTACGCTCTACAGAGAGCATCTCTCCAAAATGGTATGCTGCAGAGAAACACTGAGAGAAACATTAACTAATACAGAAACTCAAAGCGCAACATCATTTCAATGTCAGGTGGGAGAGACATACTCCAGTAGGACATTAGACATGAAATGTATTTAAAAGGAGACTTTTAATTTGATTGATGGAGGGAGAGGAGAATGTTGAGGTTGGGTGGAATGACATGTTGCCAGGAAGGACAAGGTAGATAGATGAAAATTAGAAGACAAAAGCAGACCAAGTCGGATCTGGAAAGGCTTTGTAAATCAAATTAAGAAATGGAGTAATAGAGGGAGCCATACTCTATTATGCTTGCTTCTCTTTACTGAGGATGACAGAATATCACCAAGCCCTGTTCTACAGCCTCTACTTAGTAATGATTAAAAAAAGCATAGGTTCTTAATTAAAAAGAAGTTTACAAGCTAAGTCAGATGCAAAAATCATCATATTTATACACTTGTAAAAGAATCAGTCTCATTGAGATGCATCCACCAGTATGTCTTAGAATGTGAATAAAAGGGAAAAATCTTCCCTGGTTTAAGTAGCATAAAATGATGGAAACAGCAGTGATCAGGGAATGGAGATATTTGTTCTGGTCCTGTTTCAACCTTCTGGGTGACTGCAGGCAAGTCCCTTGTCATCACTGAACCTCACAGGGCTCATTAGTGGAAAATAGAGATGGGGCTGGATGATCTATCTTAAGGTATCCTAACAGTTTATGTTCTGTATAGCTTGTTTTGTTTTTTTGTTTTTCAAATAACAGCAGTAAATATTGCAGTAGGAAGTGCAGAAGATAATACCTACCTGGAAGATGTGCGAAAATTTACTAGATTAACAATACAATAGAAATGGTTCTTGTTACTTCTCTTACTCAGGGCAACTTGTGCACTGGCTTTCCCATTTGCCTACCATTTTCACTTAGTGTCTTCCAAGTCACATTTTCCCTCCACGCTTTCTGGTCATACATGCCCCATTACTCACAATCCTCCTTGCCTCCCTTGAAAATGACAAATCAAGGAGTAAGGCAATAAAGAAGAGTGAGAGCACTGAGTGGGGAAGAGGACTGAAAGGCAAATACAGTTTTTCTCCCTCATCTTGACATCAGCCTGCTCTTCTCATTTTCATGTTCTTCTCTGACAATCTGAAAGTATAATTTCCTTCATCTAGACAATGATTTTGAACTATGGGCAATTTTTCCTACTGGGAGATGTTTGGCAATACCTAGGGACATTTTTGCTTGTCACAGATGGCAGAAAGGGATACTGCTGGCACCTAGCAGGTAGAGACTAGGAATGCTGCTAACCATGCTGCAAAGCACAGGACAGCTCCTACAACAAATAATTATCCAGCCCCAAAGGTCAGTAGTGTTAAGACTGAGAAACTCTGCCTACCTAAATTTTGCAGTTTAGCAAAGGCTTCTGTTGAAAATAGAGGAAAATGATACATTAACAGTAGGCAACAGAATTATGGGTATTTTCCTTTTTTATTTGAGCTATTTTGCATCTTAAAATATTTTTAATAAACTAATATAATTTTTATTTTTTCTACTATGTGGTAAAACAAAGAAAAATGCTACTAAAAAAATCCACTGTTTTTGAGCTTTTCTTTTTTTATAATAGAGTTCCAACAGTCAGGTCACCTTGAGACTAATTTCCAAGCTTTTTGATTATTTTTCATTGTGATGAGCTATAATTTGTGGGCCAATCTCTAAATCCAAATGGCAGTGGAAACTGTGGGCCATGTGGATTATGTGATGTTGGGGTTGTAAACCCCATTTTCTCTCACCTTTGCTGGGACTCTCCCACCATCATAAGCTTCATTTGAAAAGTCAAAGAACATGAGAAATTTAAGAACCATGCTATGTTAAATCATATTCCAAGATGAGCTAAGATTAAAATTCCTCCAGTTATATCTACTTTTACCTTCAACTGAAGGGTCCACATAAAATAATGACTCACATTATTATGTAACTCTTATATAACATTTACATTTATACAACTCTGTCATTTACATGGTACAGTTTTAAATAGCCATTAGCTTGCCTATTCTCACAACAATCTTACAATACATTATTAGCTCATTTTACTAGTGAGAAAACCTCCAGAAAGTTTAAGTTCACACAGCTCACAAAAGCTTTTAATAAATCCTGATTTCCAAGTGGCCACTTTTCCCCATTGTCCAACGTAAATCATGAAAGTGCTGACAGTACTTACAATATTCTATCATGATCCATACCCAGGGACACAAATGCTGGTTTTGTACCCCTGATAATTAAAAAGGTGGTTTTCTTCACCAAAGCCAGGTTAATATTACTGCTGACAACTTTTCACAATCATTTCTGGCCAAGATCTTTAAGATCTGGCCAAGCTCCTAAACACCATGGTCAAGGGTTTGGTCACTATTTGTCTTAGTTTGCTAGATCTGTCATAACAAATTACCACAGACTTAAACAACAGAAGTTTATTTTCTTATAATCAAGAGGCTAGAAGTCTGAGATCAAGGTGTCAACAGGGTTGGTTTATTCTGAAGCCTCTTTCCTTGGCTTGTAGTGGGTCATCTTCTCCCTGTGTCTTGACACTGTCTCTCTTCTGTATGTTGGTGTCCTAATCTGCTCTTATTACAGTAGAAGGACATCAGTCATACTGAATTAGGACCTGTCCTAATTACCTCATTTTGATTTAATTTCCTCTTTAAGAAAATTTCCTCCGAATACAGTCACTCCCTGTGGCACTGGGGTTTAGAAATTTAACATACGAATTTTGGGGAAACACAATTCAGCCCATAACACTGGTGCCAGGAATGTTATACAGCTCAGATATGGGTTCCCTGAATAGCTAAAACCTCAATTCCAAAATAGATCTTTTCAGAGCTATGCCACATTCTGCTTTCACCTATAATTGTTTTAATCGGTTTTAAAAAAAAACAAACCCTAAACAGTGCACTTCATTCTTAGATGTTAGCTTTGTGCAATGATGTGGAAAATGTATTGACATGTTAATATACTAATGCTTCAAGTTCTGCTGAACATTTAATTTTAAAAGATGTGAAGAGTTTTTTCAAGAAGTCTTTTTTTGGCAGCTTGGGAAACCACCTTTTGACTTTCTATATGACTTAACTCTCCTCCCACACCTACACAGTAGCAGCTCCAGGTCCTTGCTAATGTTGATCTTCAGTGGGAGCTGCTATAAGCAGACAGGTTTTTGCTCTACTTTTTCCTAGGTACATTAACCTGAATTTCTCCTATATAATGAAGTGATTAACTGAATTTAGAATTACCTCAAATAAGACGAAGCTTTTCAAAACATACCTGACCTGACATTTTCTCAAATTTTGAGAGAGGCTGGAGGAAAGAAAAAGAACATCATAGAAAAAGGAACAGCCAGGTAGTGCTGCTCTGTTGAAAGAGAATGAAAAAGAACTAGAATTTTATATGTAGTTTCCTTCTGATATACATACTTGTTTTTCTCTGAAAAAAAGAAAAAGATGATGTCAATTGATCTACACAAAAACAGCACATTATAGAAATAAAAGGAAGTTGATGCTTGGGTCATTATACCCAAATTATATGCCCAAATCTGCCATATGATTCTTGCAGGCCCTGGAAAAATTACTAACCTCTTTCAGATTTACTTATTCATATACAGTAGAGTGGTTAATAATTTCAATACTGCCCATTTTACACATTTTGTGTGGAGCAAGCAAGGTAGCATATGTGACATGGTAACCTAAGCTATTACCATTTTGAGAAGAATTTTGGTTAATAATATATTTCTACAAAGAGTTCATGTTCTACAACTTTCTACTCATTTTCTTGAAGACAAATTATGTCATAAGGAGTTATACATATACCATAATATTTCAACAATTAGCCAAACTCCAAATGTGGGCTAAAATGAAGTTTGTGTTTTTAAAATAGAATGGTAGGTTTATCTGATATTCTTTTAAGGAATGAATTTACTACTATGTAGATTAGGGTTTTTAATCTTGTAATGGTTTCCATTTTTATTTTCCACTGAGGACACTGGGAGGGCGGGGGGAAGGGGCATTAATACAACTTTGCACACCAAAGCACACAAAATAACCTATTCTCCTTCCTTTAGTTGAAAATTCATCTAATCCCAGAAATTAGAGAGAAGAATCATAAATAATCTTACAAGGAACTATACCTACTAATGCTTAGATGAAACAGTATCTTCGGGAATTCAAAAAGCTCGGAAATCTCTTCCACCCAGATGGGGTCATGTGTAGTCGGTTTCCCTCAAAGTGGAATGTGAATAGGGAAAAATGAAGAAAGCAGACAATAAACACTAGGATGGGGAACAGAGAGAGGATGAAGTTACATGGGCAAAGGAAAGAAAGAGAAAATGTGTAAATCATCTTTTGGACAGAAAGGAAGACCATTCCTAATAACTGATAATAATTGATGACTGTTCTGTCCAATACATTGGCTGGTGTCAGAGTCCAGCTCTAATGCTTTAACAGTTCCTCGGTTGCACCAACCATGGTTGAAGCACTTATCGGTCACATGTCACTAGTTCTATGCTGATATAGAACATTTCCATCATCACCAAAAATTCTATTGGATAGCACTGGCCTAGGAGAAGTAAGATATAAAATGAGAAGAAGTACATAGACTGAGAGAGTCCTTGAATGCCAGAATATTATTTTATTTTATTTAAAAAGTTTAAAACTTGAAAACAGCAGTGTCAATATAAAAATAATCAAAAAGGTTAATCGAATGGTAAAGAGAAGAGAGGATACATAAGAGACAAGGCTGGAGAGGGAGAACAGTTTTTGCAGCAACTTAGAATTGAATAACTGGGACCTAGATCAGAATGTGATGGTAAGAATAAAAACAAATGAATACAGTTGATTTTCATTATTTGACAATTCTGTGTATGCCAATTTACCTACTCACTAAAATTATTTGTAACTCCCCAAGTCAACACTCATTATACTTTCATGGTCATTGGGAGATGTGTACAGAATAGAGAAAAATAAGTCAACCAATGGCTGTGCACATTCCCAGCTGAGATTGAACTCTGCTTTCTTGTTTCAGCTCATTTGTAAATAAGTGTCCTTTCTGTCGTCTATGGAATGGAATGTTTCCTGCATTTTTGTTCTTTTTGTTGGTGATTCACTGTTTAAAATGTCCCCCTTGTGGAGTTCTAAAGTGCTGCCTAGTGTTCCTAAGTGAGAGAAAGCAGTAATGTACCTTACAGAGAAAATACTTGTGTTAGATAAGCCTGGCTAAGGTATAAATTACACAGGTGATTTTCAAACTTTTTCATCTCAGGGCACACATAAACTAATTACTAAAATTCTGCTGCCCACGAAAAAACATTTTATTTTTGCCCATCTGACCAAAAAATAGAAATAATTTTCATTCATTCTCACTAGATGGCTATTGTTGTGTTGATTATTGTCACTTTTCTACTTGACAATCTAAGGAAAGAGAGGTCAGTGCCCTGACTAAGTCAGGTATAGCTTGTTTTAAAAATACTTATGGCTATAGCATACTGGTTGAAAATCTCTGAGTTACAGTATTGTTGGTATGAGTTCAATGTTAATTAATCAATATTTATTTTAAAAATTATCTTTAAAAAGAAACCACTTATAACTAGATTTTTGAGCATGCCTATTCAGACTATTTTCTTTAAATCTACTATTATTGAAAATCCAAGAAATACTTGTAATAGTTTACTTTTTAAGCTTTAAAACAAACAAACAAAAACACTTGGCCTGGCAGGAAGTTCTAACTTCTGACTCTGAATCATTCTGTCTGGATTAACTTTTTCTCCATTTCTCTCCATAACAGTTATCAAATAGTAAGTGTGAGAAGTGATACACTGAACCCACTGAGTTAACAACTATTTATGTATATGGGATTTTAGTTCCAAAAAGCCTTGAAAAATTTGTTAGAGAATCCTTATTAAAAATATTAGAAACTGAAATACCAAATATTTTTTCAAAATATGGTTGGGAAGGTGGTAAATATATTTAAGGGGAAATCAGTTTGTAAGAGAAAAAAATCATGAATGTAATCCTCCTTCAGGTGACTGATCAGTAATATTAAATAAATAAAAGATCCTCATTACTATAAACCCTCCAAAAAGTGTGTAAAGTGGTTGCCTTTTAGTGTATGTAGCCATTGAATCCCTTCAATAAAATTGTAGTTCTAAACACCTAGAGCAAAAAATTTCCATTTTTTTTATATAGACCATGAGTAAAGATATAAAGCAAATCACTGGTAGTCTGCCTTTAAAGCCCTCACTGCTTTTCATTAAACATGAAAGTTTATGTTTGCATTGTGTTGTTCATTTTAGTATCAATAGAAAATGTGCTCTTCTGCAATGTAAATAATTCCTGGTGAATGAAGAAAACAAATGAACAGGGTATAGATGGAGCAAAGATTTCAGATCTCTGGTGTCTCATCAAATTGCACTCATTCTTCAAGGTCCGTCTTGATTGGACCATCTCCATGTCACTCACAGCTCACTGGGATCCTCTAGTAAATTGTGAAGATGTTTGTATTTATAAGAGCTGCCTCTTGGAACTTTGGTGAAGACCTATATTAAGAAAATACCCTAACATTCTGAGCCTGACTTCCATTCCATCCAAGAGTAGACTTTCCAGTTGAAGGTTGCTCTTTTTCCCCAGAAAACAAAATATGGATTTTAGTTACTGGGAAGGCTTATATTAATTAGTGTAGCAAAACGGTAAAGCAAACTGAGATGATGCATGGCAGTGTTAGTCTTAAAACTGAGACTTGTTCCTATGTATCAGGCAGGAAGTACTCATGATTCAAATTTGGGTCTCAACAAAGATACAAGTTACCATATATCATGGGACTTTGAAGTCACGTTCAAAATGCATGGTAGTCACAAATTTAATTCCCCAAAGGCTAAGGGTCTTCTAAATAAGTATACTATACTTAAAAAGAAATTACCTGTCCCTTATTCCTGAATAATATTTTAATTATATATGCCACATTTTCAAGTGTACAGGACCTGACACTTTAAGATATAAACTGTATTGACCCATTACACAGCTATTAGCACTTACAATGAAGATAAGCTGGTCTTCTTCACCTTCAATAGCAATTCTCAGAAAACTGCAATTCATATGTCCTTACCTTTTGACATCACTGTTAATTTTGACACAGCTTTGTCTATGCTCTGAGTAAAGATAAAGTGTTTTTTTAATGTGACTTTATTTTCCTCAGCATCCTATTTTTTCTTTTTGTGGATACCATTCCTTTAATGTTGAATTAGAAGTTTCAGCTCTAATAATCATTGCTGCTCTCTCCTGTAAGAATTACACTGCAAACAAAGGAACTTGTGCAAAACCAGAATGTTTAAACTGGCAGTGGAAATATTTATAACTGAAATCATCCAGAATAATAAACAGTTATCACCCTACTGCTACACGATGATAGCTCAGATGAGTGACAGAAAAATAGGAAAATTAGATGTTTGCTTTCATGGAAAGGAGCATCTGCCTTTTTTACCATATGAAAGAGAGACTATAAAAGGGAGCCAACTACTGCTTTCATTTTATTATTTTTAGAAGCAATGAGCACATATCTGATAAGCTCTCCAAAGTGCAGGAGAAAATATGACATCAATGTAATTAATCCTTTATTGAGGCTATATCGATACAGACTACAGAGCCTAAGTGATGGACTTTACAGCACAGCTACCCTTTGATTAATGCGACAAAATAATCTGTAGAAGTTGATAGATACTGTAAAGAAACGTGTATGAATCCAAAGCTCATAGCATGATAATAGTTAAATTCCTTATTTTGACCATCTTATAAACCAGGAACATAAATGTCATGTCTTTACAATACAGTGGTATTTCATTGCTAGGAAAATTTGCCATAAAATTGACTTAGGTAAGGTCTTATCACCCCTTGTGTATTTTCCTCAGACCATGACAATGTTCTTGAAAATGAGAGTTAGCTTGGCAATTTTTAAAAGAAGAAATCAGAGAAGAAGTATGGGATCTTGAGCTATTTTTTCCCCTCAGACTGGACCACCCTCTTGACTTCTGTTGCTGGCTGAAGGCATCAACAAGATCACATATTTACTTAAGATGGACACTTGCTCTCCACAGCTGAGGCAGGATAAGGGGGTTTCAAGATGAACCAAACCCAGTGAACAAATGCCAGAGAGCCTCTAGAAAGAAGTGGAGGTGGTCTTCAGGGGAGAATGACACTGGGACAAATGCCTACTCCCTTCCTGAACTGTTTCAGTGAACACACACTAAAGATTGACTCAGTGCTAAGAAATATCCAGAACAGAGTAAGGTCTAAGTAATTGACCTTTAGCTACTACAATATAGTTGGGAGAATAACAGGGATTTTGAGTCAGGTAGCTGCTCAATTGTACCTTGAATAATTACAGAGAGAAGAAAGAAAAAAAATACACATTCACAGTTTACTATTTTACTTCTCTTAGACTGAGAGTACTGCTCTATCCATTCCAGTCTTTATCTTTGGATTTAAGAAAGATGTGTAAACTTCAGACAACTGCATTATACTAGTAATGCCAGTTAGCCAACAAGCCTGCTCTCATTCACAAGCGTGGCTCCTTTGCAACCTTATTTTTGCTTCAGAATATTTTCCTAATATATTCAGTTCAAGAATATATTAGTCTTCCTAGTCTTCCTATCTCCCCTTCTACTCAACACTTGGTCATCCCCTCAGCCTCCTTGAGATACCTGTCCTTGGTTCAGCAGCCAGTTTCACTCAGGTCCCTGAGGACAGAACTTGGACTACTAGACCATCAGACCAAGGTTTACGTGAGTTTCTTACCTGAACCAAGTACAAAAGAAACAATAAGCCTTAAATGGAAAGTTATAAAAGGAGAGGCAATCATCCTTAAGCATCATTTCATTTAGACATTCCAGAAAGCAAAAATAACAACACAATCACCTCTGCAGGAAAAAGAAAGAACTCAATTCTTTAAAGTTTTATGACAAAGTTTGCAAATTCACACTACTGTTCAAAGATGTGCAAATATAAAATATATATAGTTAAAATAAAAAATATATATTAAACATATTTAAATATATAATGTTCTAGTTTATATACAGTTAAATATATATTTTAAATTTATGTATATATATATGCAGTAGTTTTCTTGTTTCTTATTAATTGATCTAACCCTGCTTTTAAAAGCTCAATCACAAGTAATTTAAAGGGTGCTCGCTCCAGCAGCATATATACTAAAATTGGAACGATACAAAGAAGATGATCATGGTTTCTGTGAAAGGATGACACACAACTTCATGAAGCATTACATATTTTTGTGGAGGAGAGTATAAAAATGGAGGCTTTGGGGAGAGAACTGAAAGGGTAGCCAGCAGTTTCCCGATGCTAAGTCCTCCCTTATACAGCTGCAGTCATCTTCCTCAGGCAAAGCACTCCCCTGAGTGACAAAGGCCATAAAAAGAGACCCAGAAATATATTTCATAATACTCAAAGGAAGAATCCACCACGAAGACATAAACATTGTAAATCTATATGTACCCAACATAGGAGCACCCAAATATATAAGGAAAATCTCGGACAACTTCAAGAAAGAAATAGACAGCAACACACTGATAGCAGGGAATATTAACACCCCACTGTCAACAATGGAGTAATCTTCCAGAGAAAACATTAACAAGGATACTGTGGAACTGAACCACACATTAGATAAAATTGACATAACTAACATATATAGAACCTTTCATCCAAAAGAAGCAAAATACACATTCTTTTCAAATGCACATGGGACATTTTCAAAGATAGACCACATGACAGGACATAAAATAAGCCTCAACAAATTCAAGAAAATTGAAATCATAACAAGCATTTTCTCAGACCACAAGGGTTTGAAACTAGAAACTAACCTCAAGGAAAAACCTCAAAAACATTCAAACTCATGGAGATGGAATAGTATGCTATTAAACAATGAATGGGTCAATAACTATATCAAAGAAGAAATCAAAAAGATTCTGGGAACAAATGAAAATGAACACACAACAGTCCAAAACATGTGGGACACAGCAAAGGCAGCCCTGAGATGAAAGTTCGTAGCAATACAGGCCTACCTAAAAAAGTTAGAAACATTTCAAATAAATGACCTAACCCAACAGTTTCAAGAAATGGAGAGACAAAAAAACAAACACAGCCCAGAGAGAGGAGAAGAAAGGAAATAACCAAGATCATAGCAGAACTGAATGACCTAGAGACTAAAAGAACATTTCAAAGGATAAACAAATCCAGGAGATGGTTCTACGAAAAGATAAACAAAATTAAACAAGCCATTAAGCAGACTCATCAAGAAAAAAAGGAGAGGACCCAAATAATAATATCAGAAATGAAAGAGGAAAAATGACAACAGGTACCACAGAAATACAAAGGATTCTAAGAACTTACTATGAACAATTACATGCCAAGAAACTTGAAAACCTCAATGAAATGGACAAATTTCTAGAAAAATGTAACCTTCCAACACAAAAGAAGAAGAAGCTGAAAGCCTGAACAGACCGATAACAACTGGTGAAATTGAAGCAGTAACCAAAAAACTCCTGGCAGAAAAAAGCCTTGGACCGGATGGTTTCAGAGGAGACTTTTACTAAACATTTAAGGAAGAGCTTACCCCTGTCCTTCTCAGACTATTCCAAAAAAGCCCAAGAAGAGGGAAAAGTCCCGAACTCTTTCTATGGGGCCAGCATCATCCTAAATCCAAAGCCAGATAAAGACACAACAAAGAAAGGAAAATACAGGGCAATAATGCTGATGAACATAGACGCTAAAATCCTCAAAAAAATATTGGAAAACCACATCAGGGAATACATTAAAAAGATTATCCACCATGATCAAGTGGGATTCATCCCAGGGGTGCAGGGACAGTTCAATATTCACAAATCAATAAACATAATACCTCACATAAACAAAAGGAAAGACAAAAACATGTGATCATATCAATAGATGCAGCAAAAGCATTTGATAAAGTACAGCATCCATTTATGATAAAAACACTCAGCAAAGTGGGAATAAAGGGGCATATCTTAGCATAATAAAGGCCATATATGAAAAATCTATAGCCAATGTCATACTCAACAGGCAAAAACTAAAAGGTTTCTCACTAAGATCGGGAACAAGACAAAGATGTCCACTTTCACCACTTCTATTCAACATAGTATTGGAAGTCCTAGCCACAGTGATGAGACAAAAATAAATAAAAGGCATCGAAATTGGAAAGGAAGAAGTAAAACTATCATTGTTTGCAGATGACATGATAGTGTACATAGAAAACCTCATAGACTCCACCAAAAAACTACTCAACCTAATAAGTGGATTTGGCAAAACAACGGGATACAAAGTCAATGTTCAAAAATCAAAGTCATTTTTGTACTCCAACAATGAAATATCAGAATCAGAAATCAGGAAAAAAATCTCATTTGCTATACCATCAAGAAAAATAAAGTACCTAGAAATAAACTTAACCACAGAGGTAAAAGACCTATACACAGAAAACTATACAACACTGAAGAAATAAATTAAGAAAGACACAAATAAATGGGAGCATATACCGTGTTCACAAATTGGAAGAATTAACATCATCAAAATGTCCATACTATCCGAAGCAACTTATAGATTTATCAATCCCAATTAAAATACCAATGGCACACTTCACAGATATAGAAAAAACATTTCAAAAATTTGTATGGAACCATAACAATGCTGAATAGCCTCAGCAACTTTGAGAAAGAAGAACAAACTAGGAGCTATCATAATACCTGACATCAAACTATATTGCAAGGCCACTGTAATCAAAGCAGTGTTGTACTGGCATAAGGACACATAGATCAATGGAACAGAATAGAGAGCCCAGAAATAAACCCATGTTGCTATGATCAACTAACATTTAACAAAGGGGGCAGAAGCATAAAATGAAGTAAAAATAGCCTCTTCAACAAATGGTGTTGGGAGAGCTAGGCAGCTACACGCAAAAAAAATTGAAATTGGACCACCAACTCACACCATACACAAATATAAACTCAAGATGAATAAAAGACTTAAATATAAGTCACGACACTATAAAAGTCCTAGAGGAGAACATAGGCAGGAAACTCTCAGATATTCCATTCAGCAATATTTTCACCAATATGCCCCTAGTGCAAAGGACATAAAGGAAAGAATAAACAAATGGTACCTCATCAAAATAAGAAGCTTCTTCATGGCTAAAAAAATAATCAGCAACATGAAAAGGGAATCAACTAGATGGGAAAATATATTTACCAATGATACCTCGGAGAGGGGTTTGATCTCCAAAATACACAAAGAACTCACACAACTTCACTCCAGGAAGACACACAGTGAAATTAATAAAGAGGCAAAGGCCCTTGAAGACACTTCTCCAAGGAAGAGATACAGAGAGCCCAGAGACATACGAAAGTATGCTCAGGATCACTAGCCATCAGAAAAAAGCAAATTAAAACCACAAGGAGATACCACTTCCTACTCGTCAGAATGGCCATTGTAAACAAATCAGCAAACAAGTGCTGGCAAAGTTGTTGAGAAAAGGGATCCCTAGTACACTGCTGCTGGGAACGCAGACCGGAACAGCCGCTGTGGAAAACAGTTTGGAATTTCCTCAAAAAGCTAAAAATGGAACTGCCTTTTGACCCAGTGATTCCACTGCTGGGATTATACCCTAGGAATTCCAAAACAACAACTCAAAAGAACCTATGCACCCCAATGTTCATAGCAGCACAATTCACAATATCCAAGTGCTAGAAGCAGCCTAAGTGCCCATCAGTAAATGAATGGATCAAAAAACTATAGTATATTTACACAATGGAATACTACGCAGCAGAAAGAAAGAAAAAGCTACTACCGTTCTTGACAGCATGGAATGAATTGGACAGCATTATGCTAAGTGAAATAAGCCAGGGGGCCAAAGACAAATACCATATGATCTCACCTATAAGTGGAACCTAACCAACATAACAAACAAGCAAAGAAAATATAACCAGCAACATTGAAAGAAAAAAAGAAAGCAACAGAAATGGGAGGGAAGGAAGGAGGGGGATATAGTGGGGAAAGGAAAGGCAAGGGTCGAATCAAGGAACATATATGAAGGACACATGGATCTAGCCAAGGTGGGGAGGGAGGTGCAGTGGGAAGGGTAGGGGAAAGTGGTGGCAGGTAATTGGAGAGAAATTAATTTGAACAATAAAAAAAAGAAAATAATTTTTTAAAGTAATTTAATGGGTGAAGTTTGCCACAGCCAATTAGGAGGATATTCCTCCATACACTCAGCTTCATTGTGGAAGCTTTAGATGGGGTGCTTTTCAGCAGAACTTACTGTAGTGATGGAAATGTTCTAGAGCTGCATCATCCAGCACAGTGACCGTTAGCCTCATGTGGCTATTGAGCACCTGAAGTGTGGCTAGTGAGACTAAGGAACTGAAATATTTTTAAATTAAATCTAAATTTATTTGGTCATGTGTGACTGTTGGCTGCTAAATTTAACAGCACAGCTATAGAACATAAATGTTCCTGTGGGTATATGGCTAACACAATGTCATGAAGGTGAAGAGGGGCAAATCCTTCTCCCCAGGCATCCAAAACCCTTGGCTGGGCTGGAAGCAGGAAGCCAGAGCTTGCCATCTCTTCTTTTGCATATCCTCTTCCATCACTGAGCATTCAGTGTAGCTGGCTCTTGGCATGTTAAAGGAGAAGGTAAGAATATTTAGCTCAGAGTTTACTTTTTTGATAAACCCTGGCTTTCATGTCCATTGTCTTGACGAGGACTCAAAAATCCTATACAGAATACTGGCTCTTTTTTTTCTTCTTTTTCTCCTTATTATTGCTGTTGACATTGTCATTGTCTCCTCCTCCTCATTTTATAGCCATGATACTACTACTTCCCTCCATCCAAGCAAATGGCTGTGATGGTCTAACATAGGGATAATGCTACTTACAGAAAAATGCAGCAGAAGAAGCACAGTATGAATTTTCAAAATATATCTTCTATCACAATAGCATTTATTTTATAGTCATTTCAATATTTCAGTTCAGTGAAAGACCTACAATTACCAAGAGCATAAGGCAGCTTGTGTTATGACTTAACTATAGGTTGACCAAGAAGTTCCTTAGCAATTGTTTGTTTTTAAAAATCAAAACAAAGAACCATCAGTGAAATTCAGCTACTTAGCATTATATTCTTCCAGACCATAGAAACTCAAGGTAAGTCTTTTGGAATAGCAGGAAGTACAGATTCTTACTCCTTTAAGTTCCTCATAGCTAATGCACATCTGCATCTTAAAACACTCATTCTGCTCTAACTTCTGGATTATCTGCATCTACATTTTTAACTGCCCCTCTTGAAAAAGGCTTCATGTTAATAACTCACAGAGCATAGTGAATTATGAAATATGTATTGAAATCAATAACAAAACTTTTTAAAAGTGCAAATTTTTTAAATAACTGGTTTTCTTACAATTATTTTAGTAAAAATGAAACTGCAGCATCAGTTTACAGAATCCCATATCTCAAAATAAGCATAAACTAGGGATATAAATGTACATATTTGAGGCAATGTAGACATGGGGACTTAAAAAAATACTTGCATAAAGATGTAATGTATTAATAGATCCTTTACTTTCAGATCAGTTTTCCCATGCACTGTCCCAATCTCAGTCTTAAAAAATAAAATCAGCTGTAAACAAGGCACTTACTACTTTCCAAGAACAGCAATGAAAGACTGATTGAGTAGACGAATGAATGATCGCATGGTGAAGCATTCAAGAAAGGTATCTTCTAATAGTGCCTTTAAGAAATCAGAAAACTAAGTACTTAAATTCATCAGAAATGACAAATAATAATGTAGTTTTTAACATCAAACTCTTCATCTAGGTATAAAAGGAAGTGTCTTACTTCAAATTAACTATTCCTTAGTTGAAAAATCTTTCCAGGAAGAAACTAAAAGTCTAACCTTTCTTTTTAGCATAAATAAACAGAAGAAAATAAAAACAGCAAACCTTAATGTCTTCTTTTCTCATTTTAATCTTGCTGAAAAATATTAACTATTTGTATAAAATGAATAAAATTATTGCAAGCAATGTGATTTTACAAAAGAAAGTTGCTTATTTTGTTCTGAAAATAATTATGTGATGCTGAATTTAAAAATCCATATTAAAATGATTTATGTTGCCAATTAATAAAAATTTTTAATGACAGTCTTTGATAAGAGTTATCCTCTTAAAAAGTGTCACAAGATACCCCCATATATTGATACCTGAACATTACCCACCCCTTATTTTTTGTAAATAAAAACATACTCTCAGTTTTCTGGAGGGTTTTGGCTGTACTGTATATTTCAAAAGATTTCTAAATAAATTTTGCAAAGAAGTATAACTGTGTATTTACCTTTTCAACTTAAACTTATATGTTTCTAAGGCATTATGATAAAATACTTATGTCAAATTTCAGGGGAAAATGTAAATATTAAATCAATTCTTGCCAATGATTTTAAACAAATCTTCTCTATTCAAATAATCCAGCCTCTCTTCAGTCTAGTTTGGAATGTTCTTCCTTCAGTACTGTTTTTATTAGGGTACTCATGATTACAGACCCTTAGAAGGTTGTTGGGGGGGAAGAGGGCAGGGAAAGCACAAGGATAGGAAGGTCAAATTTCAAGAGATAAAATTGAGACATTTTGATAAAGAGTCACAGAAGAGTTGAGGGTAGCTTAGTCTCTAGTCCAGTAACATGGTGACATACATTCACACTCCTCTGGTACCTGAATCTGAATCAGCTGAAGAACTTTGGTCAGTCATTCTGGAAAAATGTCTGAAGTCTCCTGATAGAACTTTGTTTAGTTTTCCTGACACTCTGCCCTTGAACCACCTCATGTCTTAAGGACCCTACAGCTGCGGCCCTGTCAGTTCAGCTTCTCTTCACACCTCTCTCAATATGTTTAACCCACACTGAAGAGTGTCAGTCTGATAGGCCTTTATTTGTTCACACAGATAGACATTTTCTATATCAATACACTTGTGCTTTTTGCCTGGGACTACAGATCATCCTGCAAATACACAGCAAAACTTGAGGCACACTTAAGTAACCTAGCATGTAACCTGGGAGTACCATCAGGCAAGTTTCTTGACCTTTCTCAGGTCAGTTACCAAGCACGGGTAATACTTAATATATTTACCAATATAGGCAGACACAGAAATCAAACATATCGTTTGCTGGCTGTGAAGTACCAGGACAGCCAAACTGGGGCAGATCAGCAGCACAGGAGCCCTGGGCAATATTTTATCAACTTGAATCTCCTTAATTCAAAGCATCCTATTGCTCAAAAATAAGCATAAGGTGAAAATAAAAACATAATATTTTAGGCCATGTGGACATACATTTTTTCAATACTTCACAAATATATAATGTATTAATTGTCCCCTCATTTTTAAATCAGTGCTTACCATGTGCTGTTTCTATTTCAGTCTTAAAAATAGGAAGTCAGCCGTGAGAAAGGCCTCTACAGCTTTCATAAGAACAATAATGGAATAATAACTGAGTTGATGAATAAATGATTGCATGGAGAAGTTTGTACAAGTAATTGGATCTATGTAGATCAAATCCAAAGCATGCTCATTTATTCTTACTAAAGGTAGTGGTCCATTGGGAAATATGTCTTTATGGAGCTTAAAATTTAATAATAGAGCAAATTAATTTGAAATATTCAAGTTTTCCATAAAATGGATGTGTTGTCCATTCATTGACAATATAGAGAAGATAGCAAGACCTTGAGTCCAGGTGGCTGACTCCCCCAGAAAGCCGCACACTGATAGGACATTCAAATGTCAAATGGTTTTAGTCATAATGTCCTTTGTCTGGGTTCTTGGTGTGTCTGTCATTTTCTATATTGCAGGCTCCTCATTTAACTGAAAGAATAATGTTCAGTGCTTCTTTCTTTTTCTCAAGGGAAATCATTTGCTTTTTAAATTAATATGTGCCACAGGGACTTTCTGAAATATCATTCCTTTTCTGCATTGCTTTTTCTTTCCAATTTTGCATCTGCTGTTTGTGCACCAAATCTATATCCTAACCAGTTTTTTCAGCAAGTTATTTGCAGAAAAAAATACAAAATTCCCAAAGTCTGCTTGAGTGATTTCTCAGGAACCTTATGGTTCACTAAAAACCCATGTTCATTCAAAGGGGAGTCTATCACCAAGAGCTATTTAAGGCAAGTATGACAAAGAAGAAACTATAAAGAAGAAAAAACTGCTATCTCAGGAAAAAGTGCCTTTAATTTCATAATTTCTACATGAAAGTACATATTACTATACTCCTTTAAGTCGATTATTAAAGAAAATAGACAAATACTTAAACATATCTCCATATGAGGTCTGTCCAGAAGGAATCCAGCCATATACTATGAAAAGTAGAGACATTTATTGAAGAAGATGAAAGATACAAGAAACATTGTACATAGGGCAATGATATCTGTCCCCTTCAGAGTAGGCACATTGAGACCTCACACAGTTCTCCCAGTTACCACCAGCTACTCCATCATAGTTTCCGGAATCTCATCGACAGTCTGAAATCTTTTTCCTTTCAAAGGTGATTTTAGTTTCGGGAAAAGCCAGAAATTGCAGGGCACTAAATCTGGGCTGCGGGGGGGGAGGGAGGGTGGTGGTGGGGACAAGTCATCCGGGTGATTTGATGTTTCTCAAAAAAATTCTGCATGAGATGTGATACATGAATGGCCACACTGTTATGATGAAGATGCCAATTACCAGTTTCCCATAGCTGCAACCTCATAAATCATTCAAATGCTTTTCATGGAGAAATGTTAAAGCTTAACATAAAGTTTGATGCACATCCATTGTTCTACTTGTTCAGTCATGTTGGATGAAACAGCCACACAGTACGCATGATCATTCAGCAGCAGCAAACACCCCCACTGACTACTACAGTGAAATCGTCATTGTTCACATATGCACATTCCAGTCCACCCTCCTTGGCTGCCAGGTTACATCAGTATCACATGAACTGCTCTTGTTATATTAACAACAGCTGGACCTTCCCTGGACAGACCTTGAATTTTCAAATCATGTTTATCATTACACTAAATGGTATTTTTTTTAGTAGAACTCATAGGTTTTGGTATAAATAATATTTTGTTTAAAGTAAGAGTCAGCAAACTAGAATCTGCTACCCAAATGCAACTCTCTACCTGTTTTTGTATAACTCATAGCACAAAATGCTTTTTCCAGATTTGCAATCAATTTGACAATACAAAACACAAATTTTAAATCCCAATTAAACCAAATGTTATCTCCCAAGGAAAATAATTTTAATGTTCTTATCAATAGATGTTGAAGGTGAAATAATGGACCTCCAAATT
The DNA here is from genome assembly GCF_021234165.1 of Pteronotus mesoamericanus. Classification (NCBI taxonomy): domain Eukaryota; kingdom Metazoa; phylum Chordata; class Mammalia; order Chiroptera; family Mormoopidae; genus Pteronotus; species Pteronotus mesoamericanus. The sequence continues at coordinate 4,633,453 of NW_026555109.1, forward strand.
GTCCATTCCCTGCCCTGACTGGTGTGGCTCAGTTGGTTGGGTATCATTCTACCAGATGAAAGGTGGCTAGTCCTGGTCAGGGCACATGTCTGGGTTGCAGGTTCCATCCCTGGTTAGGGTGTGTTTGAGAGGCAACAGATCAATGTTTCTCTCTCATATTGATGTTTATTTCCCTCTCTCCCTGCCTCCCTCCTCTCTAAAAAATACAAATAAAATCTTTTTAAAGAAATGTCCATGCCCTAATTACAGAACCTGTGAATATTTTCCTGTACAAAATAAAAAAATTTTGGCAGATGTAATTATTGTTGTGGACTGTTATGGGTTGAACCAGGTCCCTGAAAAAATATGTTGAAGTTTTAATCCCTATTTTACCTATAAATGTGATCTTATTTGGAAATAGGGTCTTTGCAGGTATAATGAAGTTAAGATGCGGTCATTAGAGTGAGACCTAATCCAATATAATTGGTGCCCTTATAAGAAGACAGAAGAGACAAGAACACAGACACACATTCGATAAAAGAAGCAGATAGGGAAATGATATCGCAGCTACAAACCAAGGAACACCAAGGACTGACGACTACCATCAGAAGCTAGGAAGAGGCAAGGAAGGATATTATGTAGAGGCTTAAAGGGAACAAGGCCCTTCTGATAACTTTGGAATTTTAGCCTCCAGTACTTTTAAGACAATAAATTTGTTATTAAACTACCCGTTTGTGATACTTTGTTACAGCAGCCCTAAGAAACTAATTCATGGACCTAAAATTGGGAGATTATCCTACATTATCCAGGTGGACGCAACATAATCTCATTAATTCTTAAGAGTAGAAAACCTTTCCAGGCTGCAGTAAGAAAAACCATGACAATGGAAGCAGGGTTAGAGACATGCTAAATTGTTGGTGTTAGAAACAGAGGAATGAGGCCATGAGCTAAAGGATGCAAGCAATCTCTACAAACCGGAAAAGACAAGAAAACATTTTACAACTTAGCCTACAGAAGGAACACAGCCCTGCCAACACCTTGGTTTTAATACAGTGAGATCAGTGTTAGACTTCTGACTTCCAGAACAGTGGGATAATAAATTTGTATTGCTTAAACCACCAAGATTTTGGTAATTTGTTACAGTTGCAATAGAAAACTAATATAATATTGTATTATAAAAAATTTACTCAATTATCATTATTATTATTTGAGTTTTATAAAAGTTTGTAAAACTTTGTTTTTTCTCATGTGTAAGTACCTACAAAATGTCTTTAATTTATCATCTTAGACTACAATGCCTAAAATATTCTCTATCTGGCTCTGCACAAAGTTTGCTGACCTCTAGTTTTCAGTGTTTGCAAGTTTCAAGTCTGTTAAAAGGAAAATAATATATAGATCTTTAATTTCTCAATATTTCTTGCTGAATAGTTTACTGAAGTTCAGATGAAAGATGCAGATTTATTGTATATAGTACATAAAATACAAACCACAAAAAGAATTTTAAAAAACATATTCACTGTCACTATAGTGATTGATTTTAAGAATTCATTCGCACTGTTTGTAATGTGCAACCATAGAGCAGTGGGCACAACAAACATGAGTCAAGGCTCAGAGTATTCAATTCTATTTCCAGTGATACAAGCAAGCCCATTTGACCCAGAGAAATGGATAGATAACACATAATTCTGGCCCACAGATAGTTTTGTAGCATTAGCACTATGCAAAACTCTATGTAGAAGCCATGTTTTTATAGGAATGTGCAAGACTGGGGAAATAATAAATATTTTCCTATTTGAAAAATGAGACTCACTTATATGTTCATAATTCCTACTTCTAAGGATTGCTTCAAAATTCAGAAATGACAAATTAGATAATCAGTAAAGTTAAATAAAACACTATTTTTACTTATTAATAATCTGGTCAAAGGGTTCAAAACTTATTAATCTTAATCACATTATTGAGCTTGCTGGCCTCATTTTGAAGAACTGGAAGTTAATAAAGCATACATAGGTTGCTAAAGACAGGCTGAGTCAACTGAGTCATTAAGAAAGGGTTAATAAGTACTGTCAGTTTTTCCCTGCCCTTCAAACTAGTTAACCTTGCTTTTATTTGAGAGGAGATGGTAAGTTAAAGAAAAGTGTCTTTCATTTAGTAATAACAAATAGATAGTGCCTACTATGTTCTGGGAACAGAAGACCCAGACTTGCCTCTGCTCCTCAATGAACTCAGCTGTTTGCTGACAGAAAGTGCATTTGACATTCGCTTCCTTCCATCCTCATCCCACCCCACTGCACCCAAACCCACCCCACATGAATTTGCCTATGTGCCACTTTAGCAGAGAACAGGCATAAGTTGAGATGCCCCTACCTGGGTCCAGATAGTTGAAGAAATATAGCAGAGAGTCCATCCATGGACTTCAGAATCAATCAGAATCAATCACCATGATGATTCAAATCAACTCTCCTTATTAGCTATGTGACAGTGGCAAAATAGTTTGATACAATTGGGCCACAGTTTTCTAGAGCTCAGAGAAAAAATAAGGAGCATAGCATCTCCACGGTGTTGCTTTAAGGACTCACTGAGAAAGCATGTGGAAGCCCAGTTGACTTACCATAGAAGGTATAAAATTTAACCACTATGAACATCTTTGAAGGAGCAAAAGTAAATGTTTAAAAATATAATGAAAACAATGCTTCTTTGCACAGTTGTATAGGGCTCTTTTTCACTAACTAGGTTTCTGTCTCAAAGGAGCCCCTGCTATATGCATATGTACCTTACATGTACACATGGTGGAACTGTCCTGGGTGGTGAAAACATGTAAGGAAAAGGCAGAATGACACATTAGATAACCTGGAGCAAAGGCAAACTATTGACTTCTATTTCCAGAGATGCATGCAAACCTACTAATTTCAGTATACTACATGGATGTCAAAAATTTTAAATTGAGGAGAGAACTAAATGGTGAGGAATATGCATGGAAGAAAGAGAGGGAACATGTAAAAGTAAAGATGAGAGCAGCAATAAAGACAGACAAGAATGTAGGCACATTCCACTAATTCTCCAAAAGATCATGGTCCAATACCTAAACTAGTATATATATAGTGAGTGGCTGTACATCCATCTAGACTCTTATGTATAGTGAGGGGTGGAACCATGCTCAGTTAAGCTCTCAAACTCTATGATTGAAATAATTATATTTTTCAGAGGTAGAATGGTGATAAATGATGATCAAGAAAGAAGATGATTTAGACAGTTTTGAAAAAGGAGAAGATAAATAGTTAATATATATGAGTGAAATAAATGGTCCATCCTTTTTAATAATGCAAATTAAACCAATGTGATAGAATGTTTATCTATCAAATGAACAAAGAATTAGCAAGAATATTAATCCACATGAGAGCCCAGTGAATTAGATGCATTCAGACATTGCTGACAAAAACATCAATTGGAAATGAGTCTAAAAAGAAACTGGTGATACTTATCAAAATAATTTAGAATGTTTACATCTTTTGACCTATACATTTTTCTTAGAAACTACTATAAGGTAGTTATCAGAAAGTAAGCCAAGGTGCCCACAAAATGTTATGTACAGAAAGAAGTGTGGCACAACAATGAAAAATGGAAAACCTACCAAATGTTCAATATAAGGATGTTTTAAAAAGTCATATTATATCCATATTGTGGAATACTTTGTAGCCATTAAAATGAAGGCTTTTCAATAACATAGAGACATTCTATAACATTAAAAATACCAAGAAAGCATATGTTTTCATATATGCTTAAAATGTATTGAGATAAATATACCAAGAAATTACTATTGCTGTAATTATGAACACACATTTCCTGATTCTTCCTATTTTTTCAAATTCCTAAAAGCACATACATTATCTTCAAGCTCAGAAAGGACATAAAACTACATTAATTATTATAATAAGAAAAACAAAAGATTAAAGTGAACTATTCTTCAATGTTTTCTTTTTCTTTTTTTTAAAGATTTTATTTACTTATTTTAGAGAGAGGGGAAGGGAGGGAGAAAGAGAGTGAGAGAAACGTCAATGTGTGGTTGCCTCTCTTTTGCCCCCTGTTGGAGACTGGCCTGCAACCAAACCAGCGACCCTTTGGTTCACAGGCTGGCACTGAGCCACACCCGCCAAGGCCTATGTTTTCTTTCATTGTTCTGAGGCTTTATGTCCATGACAACGTAAGAAAAGTTTCAGTGGAAAAATAAATTTATTTGTTGACTTCAGAAAGACCATGAGAATGGGAGGAGGAATTAAAAGGTGGCAGTTTAAATCCTTGAAGAAGGAACTATTTCCATAAGACGAAACTTTCTAAAGCTCTCCACAAACTATATGCCACACAATGTGTCTTTTTTCATTTCCATTTTTGACATTTTTAATCATTTATTCTAGTAATAAGGACACACACACACCACCCCGATCTTCACATACTATATTCATGCTCTCTCACTCGTGTCAGCTATAGAGGGACGTTCTTTAACATGCTTTTTTTTTTTTTTTTTTTAAATTTTTTTTTTTATTAATTTATTTACTTTTTAAATAGACTTATTTTAAAAGAATAGTTATGTAAAAGCTTTAGAGTATATCTAGGCTATGCTCTCTTCCAAAGATGCTTCCTAAAGACATTTCACTTCCAATATATTTCTTAGAAGTTAGAGGGGGAAAAACTTTCTCTGTGCAAAAGTCTTAGGAGTTTTGTTGAACTAGACTATAAACCATTTGCTCTTAACACCTGGGAAGTGAAGAGCAAAATTTTATGATGTGGTCTTTTATCCTGTGGTCTTTTAAGTTTTTCAGCACAAACCTTATAAAAAAAAATTTTACCTCCTTATCTTTTTTCTCTATTGCATGACTTCTGTATTTTAATTTGAGTTAATGGATCTGTTGAATACTACAGTGTTTTATCTAAATCCTTTTTGGTAATCAGAAAGAATATATTTTTAAAATAATAGTGCTTGGTGGAAAAGTTAAGGGCTTAAGAAGCACAATTTGTCAGTTAAAAATAGTCATGAGATATAAAGTACAGCATAGTGAATATAACCAATAATATTGCAATAATTATGCACGGTGGCTCACTTCTTAAATTATATAAATTTCTAACCACTATATTCTACACCTGAAAGTAATATAATGTTGAATGTCAACTTTAATTGAAAAATAAAAATAAGGCTATAATAAAAATAATAATAATCATAAAAATAATGATGCTAACTAGATGTATTATGACCATTTCACAATATACACATATATCAAATCATTATGTTCTACACATGAAATTAATGTTAAATGTCAATTATATCTGTAGCAATAATGATAATGATGATAGACCATATCAGATATAGAATAAATTTATCTTCTAAAAATTTTAAATTACGTAAGTTAATACTGTACCTCCCCTAGATATTTTTATTTCTATAGGAAATTAATTTAAATTTTATTTTGAGAAACCACATACTAGGTAAGAGAAGCCCAAGGTTTGAAGCCTGAACACCTGTGTTCAGTGCTAGATCCTCCAGGTTTATAATAGGGACAATTAATTTGACTCCTTGACCTGAATATTTGTCATCTGTTCAACAGAAATTGTATGTTCCTCACAGAACTGCTATGACATTATAAGACAACATATGTTAAAATAAGCATAGGTTATTAAATTATAATTTTTAAAAAGATTTTATTTATTCATTTTTAGAGGGGAAGGGAAGGAGAAAGAGAGGGAGAGAAACATCAATGTGTGGTTGCCTCTCACCCCCTACTGAGGAACTGGCCTGCAACCCAGGCCTGTACCTTGCTGGGAATCGAACCGGTTGCCCTTTGGTTCACAGGCCAGCACTCAATCCACTGTGCCACACCAGCCAGGGTGATAGGTTATTAAGTTATAATTTTAACTCTACCCCATTGAGGAAAAAAGGCTTTAATAAGCCTTCTTTAGTCAATTAACATGGTGTATTTATTTAAATAAGAAAAGCTTAAAAGCAAATTTTGGTGATTCATTCTGGAAAAAGCTCTTAGCCTAGACAAATTAACGAATATGGCAAAGGACCTGAATAGACACTTCTCCAAGGAGGACCTACAGGCATGTGAAAAGATGCTCACTGTCACTAACCATTAGAGAAATACACATTAAAACTACAATGATATACCATCTCACACCTGTTAGAATAGTTATTATCAATAAATCTAAAAACAAGAAGTGTTGGTGAGGATGTGGAGAAAGGGGAATACTTTTGCACTGTTGGTGAGAATGCAGACTGGTGCAGCCACTGTGGAAAGCAGTATGGAGATACCTCAAAAAATTAAAAATGGACCTGCCTTTTGACCCAGTGATCCCTCTTCTGGGAATATATTCAAAGGAACCCAAAACACTAATTCAAAAGAACATAAGCAACTCCATGTTCATTGCAGCATTATTTACAATTGCCAAGATGATAGACGAGTGGATAAAACAACTATGGGATTTTTACACAATGGAATTCTACCAGGCTATTAAAAAAAAAAAAGAATATTTTACCCCTGTGACAGTATGGATGGACCTGGAGAACATTATAAGTGAAATAAGCTGGTCACAGAATTATAAGCCAATCAGAATACCATATGATTTCTCTCATATGTGGAATCTAATGAACAAACTGAACTAACGAGAAAAATGCAGACAGACTCATAGCTGGAGAACAGGATGACAGCTAGTCAGGGAGGGGGATGAAGGAATTAAGCAAAAAGGAAAAATGACTCAGGGACATAGACAACACTGTGGTGATTGCTGGAAGGAGGAGAGTATAAGGGGACTAAATGGTAATGGGAAAAAAATACAATAAAGAGTTCTTTAAAAATTTACCTTAAAAATTAAAATAAAATAAAATAAAATAAAAAGAATTTACCAGTATTAAGATGGTATAATTTTTCTTCTAGATAAAAGAAAATGTGATTTAATAACTGACTGGTCACAAAATAGATAGACTAGATACTGTAATAGTAAATGAAATATTGCCATGAAATAGTTTAATATTTTGCTGGGTAACATAAACATTATCATCTCTAAAATACCTCATTAAAGTCAACAGTTAAGACTTACATGTACTTCAGCAGAGAATGGTGTTTTTCAAATGTCAATAATGTAAATACCCACTTTAAAAGAAAACATCATCTCATTAACTACCAATGTTGACAATATTTTATGACAATATTGATATATAAAACTAGGTATAGTTTGATCTGTCTTTACGGTTCATTTACAACTACAAAAGTAAAATTTACTTTATAAATTAAAAGGCAAAGTAAACTAAAAAATAATTTTTAAAAAGTATGACAATAATATGAAGGACTATATTTTGCTGAAACTAGGTAACTATCCTCAATGTGAATAGGATAGTACACATGCACATTTAAAGTATGACAAGCCTATAGACACAATCTTCTCAACATCTTTCTCTATTCAGACTTCTTTGGAATCTCCATTGGTGTGGTAGATGGCTGAGTCATACCTGCAATGTACATATGGAACACATATGGACATATGCCTGGATTACACATGGGGAACAACTCTAGCCTTTTCCCATTAACCTAATATAAATAGATAGCACTCCCTCATGCTAATTATATGATCAATCCAATAAAAATGTGGGTACTGAAAAATGCATCATCCTATTTCATTAGGAGCCCCACGTAATCCAGAACATGTTTATACTTAGACTATAATCAAAATGGCATAATAAAATTGGTCATTTTCTTGGGAAACACAAAGACACTGGGAAAATGTTTATACACTACTGTTTGAGAAACATTAGATCTATGTCATGACTTAAGTCTAAATATAGCTTATGGCAAAAGTAGGTTTACTGTTGTAAGTATGCAAAACACAGCTTATTCTTGTATTATTATTTATTAATTATTGCAATAATTTCCACATAAATGACTGTAAACTTACCTTTATCCCACCCTGTATTTTTAAAGTTTCTTATGAAATAAAATACTAGAATTTAAGTAGAACTCTTGGGGTACCCAAGTACAGCCACATCAGATAAATTGATTTATTTTTGCTGACTCGGGTCAACAGCATCACTGGGTTGGGAGCTCTGGAATGTAGTTTAGCTGATCTCCATCCTGTCCTTTACCTTCTTTTCTTTCCCAGTTTCTTCTCCTCTCTAGTCTACCTTAGTGCCCTGTCATTGCTCTTCTTAAATACCAAGTTCATTTGGGGACAGGCAAAACAGACATACCATTGAAACTTTTCTTTTTCCCATACAGACAATCCATAAAATAGCTCCTCTGTGGATCGAAAGCCACAGTTACCATCAGTTGCATAACTAAAAATTTCAAATTCTAAATTTTAAGACTGAACACTTTTACTTTGTTAACTATAAAATAATAGATTCTCTGGGCCTGCTCATCTACACAGGTTAACATGGAAAGTAATGAGCCCTGGCTGGTGTGGCTAAGTGGATTGAGCATCAGCCTGTGAACTGAAAGGTCACAGTTTTGATTCCTGGTGAGGGCACAGGCCTTTGTTGCAGGCCAGGTCCCCAGTTAAGGGTGTGCGAGAGGCAGCTGATCAATGTTTCTCTCCCTCTATTTCTCCCTCCCTTTCCCTCTTTCTAAAAATACATACATAACACATTTTTGAAAATAAAGAACATTCCACATATGGTATGTTTGCAAGTATGCAACTTGCAATTTGGTAGATGCTTCAACAGCTTACACTTACATATATAGGTACTGTCGACATAAGGGAAGCATAAAGGAAATTAGACACTTTACAGCTGATCTATTGAATTTTCAGCAATTCACTTAACAAATAATTATTAAGTGTCTGTTATCTGAAGAATACTCTGTACTTTTTTCTCTTTCTCTTTCTCTGTTCTCTTTGTTTCAGTAATGAAACAAAAGAACAAAATACCTAGTCTCCTAGTTTTATTCAGCCACTTTCTTAATTTAGAATTATATTGACCATCTATCATGATGTAACAGGTATTGTGTTGGCTTCAGTAAGAAATTAAATAGGGCAAAGACTGTTTATTGAAAGACAGGGACCCATTTTATGGATCAACTGGAATATAAGTATAGACTAGAAAACATCAAAATTGCAACAAAGAGAAATAGAAGAGGAAGAATAAAAGGAAACAAAGAGACAGCTGAATTGTCTAATTCTCCCTTCACTTCTATAAGCTTTTGTTTTTTTGTATAGTATATTGGTTAAGAACAAGGATTGGAAAGATGCAGGTTTAAGTTCCAGTTTTATCAAGTATTATCTGGGTGACCTTGGTAAATTATTTAACCCTCCCCATGCCCTAATTTCCTCTATGTGCCAGAAGCTAATTAGAAGTGTTTAGCAAATTGTCCTGTTGTTGTTGTTTTAGAGAATTAAATGACATAAAGTACAATATCTGGCACAGGGCTTGTGTTCATGAAAGGCTACCTTCCTTTCATTATAATTACCACTTTTAATATTATAGTGTCAGAAATAGTATAAGATAATGCACAAAGACAGAAAACACAGAACCAACTCTGGGAATGGTAAGCATTCTGATTTAGTTAAAGTTTGCATCTTCAATGAGTAGGGAATGAAAGGTTGGAAAAGTTGATTCAATCAAATTGAAACAAGCTGAGATACTGTGCTTAATATGTAGTTAGTAAGGGATATTGAAACATTTTGAGCACCATACTGATGAAATCGGAAGTCTGCTTTGGGAAGATAACTGAGATGGTAGGATAAGCTGAAGAGAAGATATATAAGGAAAAAACAGAGCATTTCATAGAGTGTTTCATTTAAACAATTAATACTTAGGAGGCAAAGTGGGAACTAGGAAGTCAAAGAGATTTTAAGAGCAAGAATTTGGTTTTAGAGAGATATTGTGAAGAAGCAATCCCTAGAACTTTAAAGTGACACCTTTAAGTTCAGTGTTTGTCTAAAATAGGTCTCAGGTGAAAAGCAAAGGCTGTGGCAGAGGCCCAATTTGTGTTATAATAATTAATCTAAATATCTACAGTGCACCAGGCACAAGTTATACACCATTCTAGCTTCATGCTAAGGCTGGGTTCCCAGGGGATTTCACAGCCTCACAAAACCTAACCTAGAAGGGAAAAAAAAGGAACTATTTCCTCTTGTCGTTTCCAGCAATCTTCCCTCATATTTCTTTGGCTTGAATTGGCTACACCTCCAGTCTATAACCAATAAATGTGATCAGATAATCATATGTTTTAGAACATAAGCCTTGTTTACCTGAGTCAATCATTGTATGTAAAAAAAGAATGAGACTATATTAATGTAGTTAGAATATTGGTGTTCAATTAGGGACAATTTTGCCCCGTAGGGTACATTTGGCAATATTTAGATAATGTTGTGGTTCTCAGAACTAGGATGGTGTTAATGGCATCTAGTGGGTACAGTATAGGGATATTATGAAAGATCCTACAAAGCATATGACAACCTCTCAACAAAAGCAATTATTGGAATCAAAATGCCAATAGTGTTAAGGTCAAGAATACTGAATTAGAACTATTAGGGGTTACCTCTGGATCTGAGGGTGACATCAGCTCCAAAATTAACTTCACATTTATAGAAAAAGATTTATAATCAATGTTGCAAAGACAACCACAGAGTCCATTAAATTCATATAGTCATCAAAATTAATTGGGGAGGTGAATACTGCAGGATTGTTTTAGTAAAAATATCCAAAAATCTTCTCCTTAATAAAGGCAATAAGAAAACAAGCAATATTGTCAAAATCAACTTTTTAAGAACTCTAGAAATTGGCCAACAGAGAAATCCAATGAATATTTATTGAAGAAACACAGCTGAATCTCAACAAGGACAGTGTGCTTAGTGGTGTTTTAACTAGCCCTATGCCTATCCTCTCTCCCCAGCTCCACAGTAGCCTGGAAAAGCAATAGCTTTGAAAACCTGATTGTCATAAAAACCAGCAACTACCAGCCACTGGATAGGACAGAACAGGTTCAAGCTCCCCTATTACCAGATGTTGTTATTGTTTAACCTGTCTGGAAGTTTCCTAGAAACCTTCACTAGCAGGGCTTGCCTTCATTTGAACTGATTCAGAGATCAATCACTGTAAACAATCTTTTCCCAGAGCATTTATTAAAAACAATCAGTGGTAATTCTTTAACATCAGAACCTCAGAGAGTTATGGAAAACAAGAAGCTGAGCAAAAAACTTAATAAGAAAACCTGGTGGTGAGCTGTCTATAGGGATCTGTCTTAGCCTGCTCAGAATGCCATAACAAAATGCCATAGACTGAGTGGCTTAAACAACAGAAATTTATTTTCTCACCGATCAAGAGACTAGAAGTCTGAGGTCAAGGTGCCAGCCAAGTTAGGTTCTAAACAAAACATATTGTCCAACAAGAATTCTATATCTAGCAAAACTATTCTTCAAAAGTGAAAGAGAGATTAAGATATTGCCAGATAAACAATTTGCATTAATTCTTTGACTATACTATATTATAAAAATATTAAAGGGGGTCCTACAGTCTGAAATAAAAGGACACAAGACAATAAAAAACCTTCACGTAGATATATTAAAAGCATTAGTAAAAGCAAAACTAAAGATAAATATAAAAGACAATAAAAATGTAATTTCTCCAACTATGTTCTCATATTTTATTTAAAAGAAATTGCATAAAGCTACAATTATAATATTGTGTTGATGAAATTATTTATATATTTATACTTATAATGTGTGAGAACACAAAGAAGGGGGAGGGAATGAAGCTACATGGCTGCAAAGTTCTATACTGACATTACATCCGTATTGATCTATACTAGATTTTTAAAATTAAGGTGTTAATTGTGACCATTTAAAAACAAACAAAAAACTGACCATTAAAAAACAACTAAAATATAATTAAAAAACAATAAAAGACTTAAAATAGTATACTAAAAAAGATTTATCTAGCACAAAAGAAGAGAGTAACGATGAAATAGAGAAAAAATAAGACATAGAATGCAAGTAAAATAATGGCAGATGTAAATCTGCTTTATCAGGAGTTACACTAAAAGTAAATAGAATAAACAGTCTAATAAAAAGGCAGAGATTAGCAGAATGAACAGAAAAGTGTGACTCAATTACATACTGTCTATTAGAGACACATTTTAGCTTCAAGTCACATATAGATTAAAAATGAAAGAATGGAAAGATATATACCATTCAAAAGTAACCAAAAGAGAGCTAGAGTGACTATATTAATGTCGGAAAAATACTTTTAAGTTAAACTTGACACTAGATACAATGAAGGACATTTTATAAGGATAAAAGTATCAATCCATCAAGATCTAATAATTATAGACATATTCATCTAAAAACAGAGTCTGAAAATTAAAAAAAAAAAGCTTATAGAATTGAAGGGAGAATTAGACAATTCAGCAATAAGAGTTGGAGACTTCAATAACAGTACAACTTAACAAAAGTTTCAATAAGAAAATAAAAGAATTGAATAATACTACAAAACAACTAGATACAACAGACATACACATCAGAATACAAACTATTCTCAAGTGCACATGGAACATTCCCCAGGATAGACAATCTCTTAAGCCATAAAACAACTTTCAGTAAATTTAAAAGGACAGAAATGATATGAAGCATGTTATATTACCATAATGAAATGAAGTTAGAAATTAATAACAGAAGGAATTTTGGAAATTGACAAATATGTAGAAATTTTTAAATTTTCCTAAATTTTTCTTAAAACAGTAATCACACATTCCTAAATACAATAATCATTGAATCAAATAAAAAAATAATTTTAGATGTTGGATTGGCCATAAAGTCCATTTAGATTTTTCCATAAAATAAAAGACACAATTTTCAGTTTCACCAATATCTTTATTGATTTGGATATTTTGAGCATGTCGGCTATCTCTTGCATGACACAATATTTATTGTGCTCAATTAATGTCTCGGTTCATCACTATCAATCTCAACTGGTCTACCCATCATCCAGTGAAAAATCTTCAGCATAAAACCGCAAACCATTTTTGAGACATTCAATCAGTCACAGCACCTTTTCCATTCACTGCACAAATCTTTTTTGCGTTTCAGCTGTATTTTTACCTTTCTTGAAATAATAAAACATAATACAGCAAAAATCTTGTGTATTGTCTTTCATCTTCAATATTAAAATGACTACTCAAAAATTCACCAATTTTTATTTTTTTAGAATGTAGCTGATATGACAGTTATCACAATACATTCTAACAAAATTGTTTGGAATAAAGTTAAAGATAACTAAGCACTACTAGAGCCATCTTACGGAAAGAACCAGAACTTTTTGGCCAGCCCAAGAGAAAATGCAGTTAGGCATAAAAATAAAAGCTTCGGATTAAAAAGACAGAAAAAAAATATTTCTATTCAGTGATGGCATGATCTCATACATAGAAAATCATAAGGACTCTACTAAAATTGACTAAAACTAATAAACAAGATCATAAAGTTTGCAGAATATAATATCCATTTTAAAAATAAAATGTGATTCTACACACAAGAAATGAACACTACAGAAAATAAAATTAACAATATAATTTCATTTATGATATCATCAAAATGACTAAGCTACTTAAGAACATAGTTAACAAATGAAGTGTAAGACACTTCACAATTAAAATCTACACAATTAAAGTAAATTAAAGAAGACATAAATAAATGGAAAGACATTTATTTCACTTTCAAGAATCAGACTAAATGTTAGTAAGATTGCAATACTTCTCAAATTGACCTACAGATCAACACAATCCTTATCAAAATCCTACCTGGTTTCTTTGCATAAATTGAGCAGCTGATCCCAAAATCATAGGAAATGCAAAGACTCAAAAATAGCCAATACGATTTTGAAAAAGATGAACATAGTTGGAGGACCTAACTTTCTCAATTTCAAATTTTAATACAAAGCTAAATTAATCATGATAGTGTCATAATGTCATACAAACAGACATTTTCCAGCTATCAATGGAATAAAATTGAAAGTCCAGAAAAAGGAACATCTTAATATTCATGGTCAATTAATTTTATAAGGGCATCAAGACAATTCAAAATAGAGTGGTGGGGGGGAGGCAGAGACAAATGTATTTAAAAAATAAATAAATAAAATAAAAGAGAGCTGGGGAAAAAAGAATGAACAGTCTTTTTAATATATGGTTCTTGGATAACTGATATATATATATATGCAAAAGAATGAAGCTGGCCCTTTACCTCACACTATACTCAAAAATTAACTCAAAATTCTTGAAAAACCTAAATGTAAGAGCTAAAAATATAAATCTCTTCAAACAAAAAAAAGGGTTTCTTTTTATGGCTTTAGATTGAGTGATAGTTTCTTAGGTATGACACCAAAAGCAGTAGCTTCTGAGAAAAAAAATAAGTTGAATGTCATCAAAATTAAAAAAATGTTTGTGTATCAAAGGACACCATCTGAAACTGGAAAAATTGTCTTCTATGGAGTAGAAAAAATATTTGCAAGTTGTATATCTGTAATGGTCACATAACCAAGAATATACTAACACTTAACATTTCAACAATAAAGAAACAAAAAGAAAAATAACCTATTAAAAAATAGGCATATGATTAAATAAACATTTCTCCAAGATACAGAAATAATCATGTGAGCAGCACATGAAAGATGCTCAACATCATTAGGTATTATGCAAATGCAAACCAAAACCACAGTGATGCTTTATGCCACTAGGAAATCTATTATCAAAAAGACAAACAGTACCAATTGTTAGCAAGAATATGGAGAAATAGAAATCTTCCTACACTGCTGGTGGGAATATAAAAATTGGGCATCCACTTTGGAAAACAGTTTGACAATTCCTCTAAATCTTTAACATAGATTTACCCATATAACTCAACAATCCAATCCCAAGTTTTCATGCAAGATTATTAAAAACATATGTCCACAGAAAACTTGTATATAAATGTCTGTAATATTATTATTCATAATAGATGAAGTATATGGAAAAAATCAAATGCCCATCAATTGATAAATGGCTAAACAAAATGTAGCTTACTCATACAAAACTTCTCAGCCATAAAAAAGAGTAGAATATTTATTAATGCTACAATATGAATTTGAAAACATTATGCTAAATGAAAGAAATCAGACAGAAAAGACCACACATTGCATGATCCTATTAACATGTCAACTGTAGACACGTGTAGACAGAAGGTAGCATTCATGGTTCCATGGACTGGAGGAACAAACAAGGAATAAAGAGAAACTGCTAATGGAGAAAAGGTATCTTTTTCGGAATGATAAAAATTTTCCAAAATTAGGATGTTTCTATAGCTTTGTAAATATAGTAAATGTCACTGAATCATATAATTTTGAAAGAGGGACTTTTATGGTATGTAAATTATATATTAGTAAAAGAAATGGGGGAACTGAAAAATTGATTGCTAAGAGAAAAAAAGTAATTTGTTGAAAAAATTTTGTTTTATAATAACTATAGGCACATGAATATGAATATGATAAAAATGATAATGCTCATAGTTATGATCAGATAACCTTTACAAAAATCTTATGAAGCACTCTTCTGGCCACTGATTTTCAGATGAAGAAAATCAAGCTTAGGGTGTCAAGAAGACCTGTTAAAAATTACCCCAAGAGCAAAAAAGTAGCAAAAGTAGAATTCAATCCCAGATCCATGTTTCCCTTGCCACTAGCAATGATAATGGCCCTACTCTTAAATTCATATTTTACTGGTATAAACAGACAAGTAGAGAAATAATAGTCGTCCAATAACAGAAGTTTCACTATAGAGAGCTGTATGCAAGATGCTTTGGTAAAGGAAGAGAGGGCAACACAACAGATGATTCGGAATTCCTCAGGGAGAAAGGAAAAGAATATTCCTTGCAAATAACTAAAGGAACTGAATTCCTGCAACCAGGATTTCAGGCATTTTCTTGTTGCCTTTCAGCATCTATTTTCCCTTTCTAATACCTTATTCCACTGCACCCTCACTCCCTCCCACCATACACATACAAGAGCATGATATGGACGGTTTAGATATTAGCTAAGCTTGTTACTATACAATTAGTTGTTACTCAGATTGGTTTCAAAGCTGTGCTTATGTACTTGAATACAGCCATTAAATACATCAGTCTACCTCCTGAATGTTGAACTCTTTTTTTTTTAAGTATTTGTTTGAAAAAAAGTTCATTTAAGTTCATTTTGCATACAATTATTAGTAGTATAATCCCTGCCCAGAAAAAAATATGTGTAAAGACCTGTTAATCACATAGAAGGAACAAGACTAAGAATATACAGAGACAATAGCCACTGTCTTGAACACAGAAAGAATATCACATTTTGACAATGATTTTTCTGATTAAATTTGTTGCAGACAGAAGACTTAATTAGATCAGTAGTGAGTTTGCAGTACAGAATTAACAATGAGAAAAGAATTGAATCCACAGATGTCACTTTGGAGAGAGAAAGCAGGATATATGTTATCTCTTAATAGATTAATTATGATAAACTAAATGGCACATTCAGACTGTTTGTAGGTTTGGCAAATGATGTTTTGGTAAGTTCATTATAAACCATTTAATGGCTATGATGATTGTAATTTACAGCTGTGACAGTTGTCTAGACAAGAGAATTAAGACATTACTGATTCCAATTTTAATCTGAAACAAAGCTAACCATATCATATTAAGTGTCCTGGTCTTGTGGCCCCCAGCCACTGGCTGCAAATATTAAACTCATTTGCTGTTTTTCCCAGAACAGCTCACAGGAGGGAGCAAAGGCAGGATAAAAAAATATCAATTGTGAAGAAATTTGGATTCAAGCAAAAAGATTTAAGGAAGAAAAAAGATCCTTTCTGCACAGCAATGTTATGCAATGTGCTCAGATTCCCTGGTAGTGGAGGATATCCCACAAACAGCTCCTGGGTAAAGAGACTAGTAGGGAGTTATCTTTGAAAAGAGTCTATAACTGAGCATAAATTCTGTTTCTCCTGACTTATAGGAGATTGGTGGCCCCAATTAATAGTAAAAAAAAAAAAAAAAAAGGAAGAAGGTTCGACTACAATGATATATCAGGGTATCCTCTAACTGTGTAATTCTAGGACAAATAAATCTACACCAATACAAAATGTAATACATGATTTTTTTCTAGAGAGGATGACCAAATCATTGTTAATAATTCAATGATAGGATATTTCAGGCATGCGAGCCTTTCTACTTTCCCCAACATTATATTCTACTGGTAGCTGCCTACTCCTCCAATTGCCTTTGGGAAGCCACAGGAGTCTGAACTATATATTGCAGCCAGGCTATTCATGCTGAAAATGAACAAAGCATACTTTTGAGTGGGAAAATAAGGGAGGGTGTATGGCAATTTATTATAGTTCCTCATTCTGAAGAACAGAGATTTGTGTTCCACCTGACAAATTTTATATCCTTTTGGAATTGTTGAAGATTGCTTCTGGAATTGACTGTCATTTAAATATTGAGAGGAAAATCTGCCAAAGTGATTTGATTATTCAAATTCTTTAAAAATCATTAAAATCCTGACACTGTGGGATGAAAGGAGCCGCCCTACTCTTATTTGATGTCATCTTCACACAGTTTGACATAGCTAATAGACATTCTCAGCCCTTCCATAGGGCTTAAATGTTTAAATTCATTGAGCAAATGAAAAGCACTAACTCTCTGCCAAACTCTAAATATAGAGTTACCTCCATAAAGGTCCAAATTATCCTCCTAAATCCAAATGTTGCAACACTGACAAACATTCTGTTATCCCTATTGAAAGGAACTGGCTCAAAAACATGAAACACTATTATTCTACTATGACATACCTCTAAAGATTTCTAATATGTGTAGGTGGTTCTGAGTTTTGCCATGAATAACTAATATTGCATCATGGTAGAAACTATCCATCTAAATTAAAATAATCTTGTCCCCAGAGACGGCAGGTATTTGTTGCTCATTAGTAAAAACAGTATAATGTCTTGGTTTAATAAAGCATTGTTCTTTCAAGGAATTAAAACTTTCTCATGCAATATGTCATCTTTTAAAAATCTAACCTCCTGCAGTTTTAAATCTAATAATAGTTACAAATACCTATCTGACAGTGAGTATTTGCTAAATCATAGGTACAGGGTTAAGATTAGTTTTATGTTAACTATTTTAATTATCTTCAAAACAAACCAATCAAGTAGGAAGAATTATGACTTGAGAAAGATAAACAATTTGTCCAGGTCACAAAACTAGAATCCAAATTCTTAATTGGATTACAAAGTCCTTCAAAATGGTCCTCATTTTCCAGCTTTTTTTCCCGCACCTTTTCCCACTGCTGCAAAAGGCCTAAAACTCACCTCTATGACCCCATGTCCATATAGAGTCCCCCTAATCTTCTTAAAATGTTGATTTCATCCTGTACTATGTAATATTCACTCATGTTAATCCAATCCTTCAGAAAAAAATCCAAACTCACATACCCTCCTTATCCAGACCCAGTGTACAGAAACAATAGCTCTTACTATTTTCACTCAAAACACTGAGTAAAATTCTTTCTTCTCTCAAAATGTGTCACCTTCCAAAGTTTACTGCAAGCTCCTCTCATTGTCTGAGGTTCTCTTTCCTTCTGTACTGTCCAAAGTTCTCTTCAAGCTTTACTTCCTCCAAGCAAGCATTCCACAGCAATTACCTGTTATATTGTGCTTAAGGGACTTACCCTTACATTGGCTCAAGAAAAGAATTTATGCTTCAATAGAAAGGCCACAGGGCTCATAGAATACAAAGACTTGTGCTGAAATTCTAGTTTTACTTAACAATTTTACTTACAGCCTCAGGGTTTTCAGCTATGATGTGGAGTCACAGGGTTGTTATAAGGATTAAGTAAAATTATAAATACATGCACATATATATGTTTAGACATATATACAAATAAATGTTTACATGTTAAAGATGCTTATATGTTTATATATAATTTCATACATGTATACTTCATTTAATCTTTGTACAATATTTATACATAAAAATATAGATATAATTTTGAACACATACATATAATAGTTTTGAAAACTATAAAATTCTCTGAAGAGGTTTAAAAAAAGCATTACTGTGTCTTAACTGGTATATATTTTCTCAACTAGTTCTTGGATTTCCAGAAAGTAGCAACCTTTTTATTGGTTTCCTTCTCAGCTTCTAGCATAATGCTGTACACCATAAAAATACTCAGAAAATACTTGAATAACAATTTCTCCAAGACCCCTAGGGAAAATTCATTATTCCTATATTATACATTAGAAAATTGTAAAAGATAGAGAAGCATATCTGTGACCAGCCAACTAGTTTGTAGCAAATGCAGATCTCCTGATGACCACTGGATATTTTTTTCAACTAGACTGTTTTGTCAACTTTTTACTTGATGAATTGGACTTAATTTTTGCTAATGACATTCAGAGAAAACTCGTATACTCACTGTTAGGGGGTAGCACCAAGTGAGTGGAGTATCAGCTCCGTTTAGATAGTGTGATGGCAATCAAAGCAATACTGACAACTTGAAGTTGTGGACAGATATAGACAACAGCATTGAGAAGACCACACATTAAATAAAGAGAGTAATATCTTCTTTTTTTTATGAAGAAAACAATGTATTTTATTAAAACAACAAAGAAATGTTGCCATGGTCAAATATGGCTGGAGACTGCATGCTGTTTTTGGTGAATCACCACATATATTAGTAATTGAATATCACCACATATATTAGTAATTGAATATCTTAGATAATTTCTGTAATAAAGAAATGTTTAAATTTCTTTTTTTGAACTTTTTTAAATTTTTTTATCTCATTTTATTTATTTTTTATTTTTTTAAATTTATTTACTTTTTAAATACATTTGTCTCTGCCTCCCCCCCACCTCTTTATTAAGCTTAAAATGTTAATGTTGGAACTTACGATCTGGTAGACAATCTCTCCATGCTAGAAAATATCATTTGGAATCTTTTGAATCCATCTCTACTTTAAGATTCCCCCAATTTGACAAGCAGAGAGAATATAGAAAGGGTTCAAAGAAATAAGAAACACTCCTAATGGATTAGTAAACTATCAGTGAATATATACAGTACACAGAAAAGAGAAGAAAATGATCTAATTATATGCCCCAATAGAAGCAGCTACCATATTTTTCATATCCTTCCAAAAGATTTGCAAATTCCTCAAGAGTAGGGTTAGAGTGGAAAAATTCTCTGAAGCATAATACTGCAATTATAGTTCTTCTATTGTATCACTGAACACTCTTTACAGGGCAAGCAATGGAATCTCTTTTCAACACATTAAACATATATCATTCTTTAGCAAGAGTTTATAGGATGTTAAAATTTGGATGGTCTAGGGGTTGAATGGTGAATGAGCATGATTCATACAACAAAGTGAAGAAGATAGTGGGGAAAAACATTTAAAAAATAAAAATGAAAGATATTAATCTGGCACTGTTGTAATCCTGCAGCTGAAGAGTATATTGAGGGGCAAATATCCAGAAAGAGAGAAAGATGGAAAACTGAGTAGCATTTCTCTTTTCCTGTCACTGCTGACAGACATGAACAGCTGTGCCTCCCATGAGCCAGTGTATTGAATAAAGCTATCATGGTCCCTGTGACACTTAGTTGATCCAGGGAGCCTGTAAGTATGCAGACATGGCCTAGCAGGGGCAGTGCAGAAGTTGGTAACACTTGTCCTAGTTCACCTTAAAGAACACAAGTGTTACTAGCAAGAAGCAAAATGATATTTCATACTATAAAATTCTGGGATGGGCAATTGGGATAAGCAACAGTGATGGCCAGAGGCTAAAAAGAGGAGTTACAAGACTTATTGAATCATCACTAGCTTGTTGTTAATCTTACAGAGAAAATATTCTTTTTTTACAGACTATATTCTGCTGTATTGGAAAAAAATTAGCTGTTTTTCAGAATGAAACTGAATCATCCTAGGAGTATGGCTACTGCTGACTTTACAAGCTTTTTAGTGAGGACAAACTCATCTTAGAAAACATCTGACCAGGGTGTTTTAGAGTAATTGCTTTTCACTTTTAATTCCAGATCTTCAAAAACATTTACAGGGATGTGCTACCCTCAAGCTATAGACAATTTGGCAAAATCTCCATTTCTAATCTCATGTCATTACTCTGACCACCACCAGTAACAAAAGGGCTCAGAGTCAGAATGCTGCAATGCTGATAATGTTTTTCATATTTTGTCCAAAGTCATCTGAGAGTTGGAAACTGGGGAAAGGAATTCATAGGTGTCTTTATCAGAGCTGTGATGGCAGTACTGACCTTAAAGTAGCCATTGGCCTCCCTGAAATTCTTTCAATCTCAGTACAAAAAATGAACAACCAGGTAAGTATTTCCCTGAGTGAGTCCAAAACTGAGATAAAATAAGTAAAATAGGAAGACCTATTCCAGCATAATTATGAAGAGTTGTAAACAAAATAATCCAAAGCATGAGGCAAATTCTATTTCATTCTGACATAACATGGCATGTGTTTTACTTTGTTTTGATAGCAGTGGATTTGCCTTCTGAATTATATTTTGTTTAAGCAAATACTAAAATTAGTTTGCCTTTTCCACGTACATAATAATTAATGCAGTAGCCCATCCAAAGGGCTGGGTGTTGACAAAAGAGAATCTGCTTTTTAAATGCATATTCACATATCTCAAATTGAATGATACATACAATACCAATTTTTGGCATAGTTTTTACAAGAAAAAATAAAATCCTGAATAATTGTGAGAAAATATCAAAGCAACTCTAAGTCATTCCGTCTAGAAAAAGGCACTGAATGGTCTCTCTTTTCATATACTGTAATTATATTTAGTAGCACGTATCTATTTAATCTTTGAAAATATGTAACATAATTTATTCTTTTTAATAAAGAATAAGACCAATGTAAGAACATTAGTGGAATTAGAGTTATATTTATTATAATTGGAATCTAGAAGTCTCAAATCTGGGGTGTTTGTATTAATAAAATTTTTAAAATTAAAAATAAATAAAATTCAAATGAAACAGTTCATTTCAAACACTTTTCACTTTGCTTTTAAGTGAACTTCATGGAGTCTACTTTTTCCTTGTGGAAGCAAATTGCAATTTCTAATTTTTTCTCCCAATTAACATAGATTTGACACCAATTTGCAAATACAATTTAATTCAGTGAGGCCATTTTCCCTTCCCCCTAGTTAAGTCTGACTATACACCTGGAAACTGCTTTCATTTTTATCTACTATGCACTTTTCAGATAATTAGGTAAGTGACTTCTATTAGAACAACTAGCTTAAATATGCCAGTGGAAGTGACTATATATTCAGGTACCATAAGTGGGTAAGGTCTCCTCTTACAGAACATGGATTTCCATAGTGTGTTCCAATTAAAATCTTTCAATTAGAACAAGGCAAATTGAATCAATGGCAACGATGATCAAAAGTGGTGATGACTCAGCTGTCAAATTCAGTGAGATTCCAGAGGACTTAGGTAAACACTTGTGCTTAGCACTCTGCCCCTCTACTTGCTTCAGCCAAGCTGTCACACTTCCTCATGGTTGTTCCAAACTAACAGTTCTTAGTCCACTTAGTTCCATTTTCCCTGCAGGCATGCACCCTAACCTCCTTTATTATTATTATTATCATTATTATTATTATATTCTTTATTGTTGTTCAAGTAAAGTTGTCTCCATTTTCCCACCATCACTGTCCTCTGCCCTGCCCAACCCCACATTCCGATCTCATCCTACCCACCTTTAGGTTTGTCCATGCTCCTTGACAAGCTCCTTGACAACCCTTTCCATCCATTCCGTTATTTCCCTCCCCTTCCCCTCTGGTTATTGTCATTTTGTTCTTCATTCCAATGTTACTGGTTATATTTTGCTTCCTTGTTTGTTTTGTTGATTAGGTTCCACTTATGAGCGAGATCATATGGCATTTCTCTTTCACTGCCTGGCTCATTTCGTTTAGCATAATGCTCTCTAGTTCCATCCATGCTGTTGCAAAGGGTAGGAGATCTTTCTTTCTGCTGCATAGTATTCCAATGTGGAAATGTACCACAGTTCTTTGATCCATTCATTTATTCTTGGTCACTTAAGTTGCCTCTAGCTCTTGGTGATTATAAATAGTGCTGCTATGAACACTGGAGTGCATAGGTTTTTTGAATTGGTATTTCAGGATTCTTAGAATATCATCCCAGCAGTAGAATTGATGGGTCAAAACACAGCTCCATTTTTAGTTCTTTGAGGAAATTCGAAACTGTTTTCCACAGTAGCTACACCCGTCTGCAGTCCCACCAACAATGTACTAGGGTCCTCTTTTCTCCACAATTTTGCCAGCACTTGTTTTTTGTTGATTTGTATATATGATGGACATTCTGACTGTATGAAGTGGTATTTCATTGCAGTTTTAGTTTGCATTTCTCTAAGGGCTAGTGTTGCTGAGCATCTTCTCATATGTCTCTGGGCCCCATTTACATCCTCCTTGGAAAAATGTCTGTCCAGGTCGTTTGCCCATTTTTTAATTGGATTGTTTGTCTTCTTGGTGTAAAGTCATGTGAGTTGTTTATATAGTTTGGATCAGACCCTTGTCCAAGGTATCAATGTCAAATATGTTTTCCCATACAGTTGGTTCCCTTTTTATTTTGCTGATATTTTCTTTAACCATGCAGAAGCTTTCTATTTTGATGAAGTTCCATTTGTTTATTCTTTTCTTTATGTCCCTCGCTCTAGGGGACATATCAGTGAATATATTGCAGCATGGAATATCCAAGATTTTCCTGCCTATGTTCTCCTCTAGGACTTTTATGATGCCACAACTTATATTTAAGTTTTTTGTCCATCTTGAGTTTATTTTTGTGTAATGTTAAGTTGGTGGTCAAGTCTCATTTTTTTTGCATGTAACTGTCCAGTTCTCCCACACTATATGTTGAAGAGGCTATTTTTATTCCATTTTATGTTTCTGCATGCTTTGTCAGATATTAATTGACCATAGAGACATGGGTTTATTTCTGGGCTCTCTATTCTGTTCCATTGATCTTTGTGTCTGTTCTTATGCCAGTACCAGACTGTTTTAATTACAGGGGCCTTGTAGTGTAGTTTCATGTCAGCTATTGTGGTCCCTCCTGCCTTGTTCTTCTTTCTCAAAATTGCTGCAGCTATTTAGGGTCATTGATGTTTCCATGTACATTTTTAAAATGTTTGTTCTATATCTGTGAAATATATCATTGGTATTTTAATAGGGGTTGAATTGAATCTATAAATTGCTTCGGGAAGTATGGCAATTATGATGATGTTAATTCTTCCAACCCATGAACACAGTATATGCTTCCATTTATTTGTGTCTTCCTTAATTTTTTTCTTCTGTGTTGTGTAGTTTTCTGAGTACAGATCTTTTACCTCTTTGGTTAAGTTTATTCCTAAGTACTTTATTTTTCTTCTTGATACAGCAAATGGGAATTTTTTTCCTGATTTCTGTCTCTGATATTTCATTGCTGGTGTACAGAAATGCCTTCAATTTCTGAATATTGACTTTGTATTATTTGGTCAAGTAGGGGGGGGGTTTTGTGGCACCTATAGGGTTTTCTATGTACACTCTCATGTCATCTGCAAACAATAACAGTTTTACTTCCTCCTTTCCAATTTGGATAACTTTTATTTATTTTTCTTGTCTGATTGCTGTGGCTAGGAATTCCAATACTATTTTGAATAGCCGTGGTGAAATTGGACATCCTTGTCTTGTTCTTGATCTTAGTGGGAAAGCTTTAATTTTTGCTCATTGAGTATGATGCAGGCTGTAGGTTTTTCATATATGCTCTTTAATATGTTGAGATATGTTCCTTCTACTCCCACTTTGCTGATTGTTTTTATCATAAATGGATTCTGTGCCTTATCAAATGCTTTTCCATATCTATTGACATGATCATGTGATTTTGGTTTTCCTTTTGTTTATGTGATGTGTTATATTTATTGATTTGTGAATATTGTACTTTCCTTGCATCCCGGGGGTGAATCCCACTTGATCATGGTGGGTGATATTTTTAATGCATTCCTGGATGTGGTTTGCCAATATTTTGTGGAGGATTTTGGTGTCTATGTTCACCAGTGATATTGGCCTATAGTTTTCTTTCTGAGTCTTGATCTAGTTTTGGGATTAGGATGATGCTTGCCTCATAAAGAGTTTGTGAGTCTTCCCTCCTTTAGGATTTTTTGGAACAGTCTAAGGAGGACAGAAGTTAGCTCTTCCTTAAATGTTTTGTAAAATTCTCCTGTGAAACCATCCAGTCCCAGGCTTTTGTGTGCTGGGAGTGTTTTGATTACTGCTTCAATTTCACCAGCTGTTCTTGGTTTATTCAGGCTTTGTGCCTCTTCTTCATTCAGTTCTGGAAGATTATATTTTTCTAGGAATTTTTTCATTTCATCCAGGTTTTCAAATTTCTTGTCATATAGTTGTTTATAGTAATGTCTTACAATCCTTTGTATTTCTATGGTGTCAGTTTTATTCTCTCCTCTTTCATTCTGGATTTAATTTATTTGGATCCTCTCTTTTTTCTTGATCAGTATGCTTGTCGATTTTGTTTGTCTTTTCAAAGAACCACATGCTGTGTTTATTGATCCTTTGAATTATTCTTTTGGTCTCTCTGTCATTTAGTTCTGCTCTGATCTTGATTATTCTTGTCCTCTCCCTCAGACTTTGCTTCCCCCAAGAAGTAAGCAGAGAACATACCTGTGGCTCCTACAAAGGTTACAGAATAAACTCATGTAGGGTTTGGAATGAAAATAAACATTTAACCAAGTCACACTAGTAAAATTTCAAAACACATACACACCTATACACATGACTATATGATATTTATTATTTGAAAGAAGATGTTGATAGACCTAAAGAATTAGTATTTGTTGTAATTTCAGTCTATGTGGAAGAAATATCTGGGGCATTGTTTTATCTTCAATCATATGACTGACTACCTAACTGTCCACAATTCATGACACGCTGTTTTCACAAAATACTCAGAAACAAATCAGCCCCTCCAACACCTTGGATTTCACATTTTCTCATTTCAGTTAATGTGAACACTTCCAATAAATTCTCTTATGCATCTGAATCTCTAAACTCAAGAAAATTGTCAGAAGACAGGCATCAAAAAAAAAAAAAAAAGAAAGAAAGAAAGAAAAAAGCCAGGTTTGAAAATAAGCAAATTGACTTCTTTCCAGATTACCACAATTATTTCTAAAATGAGGGGAGACAGATTCCAAGTCATTTTATTAACTCCTCCACCCCCTAAAAAAGAGAGAATCAAAATACCTGAAAAATATTTTGGCTTGAAAAAATAACAATAACATTTACACAATTTTTTACAACATTGCTCCTTAAGAAAGGAGAGCTAGTTTTTATAAAAATTAGATGGTTTTTATGGATCTAGAAAGGCACTCAAATATAATAGCTCATAATGGATGTTTTTTAAGGTGAAAATCAAGTATGTAGAAGAATCTTAAAAATGTTTGAGCCAAAAGAATGTTTGAAATAACCTAGTCCAAACCAATGGTGAAGTTCAAAAACACTAAGTGATCTGTTCATTGCCACATGGTGAACTGGTGCTTTTTCTTACACAGTGAAAGAAGCTGGTTGTTCTGTCAGGACTACTTTCCATTAAACTGCATTTACTCAGAAAATCTATAGATTATCAGCTTAACAAAAATGTTGAAGGGGCTTGTGCTTGTAGTTTATGAAGGAAAAAAATGTGTTTTTGTTCTATTTTCTCTATGGGCTCTCAATTTATTAAAACTTTAGTTTCCAAAATAAGTTCCAAAATTAATATAGCATTAGAAAAACAAAAAAAAAATAATCCCTCCTCATTCAACTGACTCAACACACAACCATTGAGAAGCAGGGCCAGTGGGAAGTCAGAAAGGGAAAGACAGAATCACTGAACCCAGAGAGTTCTCCTTTTTTGTCATCTAGCATGCAATCAGAAACTAGTGGTGGGAAATATTTTGATATTCTGGAATGTGACAAGACACAAAACAAGTACTGTTCATTAAAAATATAATGCATGGTTGTTCAAAAGTGTTTGTGCTGTTTGCGTTGCTATTTTATTTTAATTCTCATATCTCTGGCATCAGAGTACATGACATCATTTTTCCATAAAACCAGTAATAAAAGCTTTTTAAAATATACATATTAGCAGATCACAATTTATTATCAGTTTATCTTGTGAATATCATAAATATCATGTACACAACAGATGGAAATGGCATAAACAGAAAAATTCTGCATTATTCATGAACTGTAGTTAGCTTTTCCTTAGGCTCCATGCTGCTGAGGAATGTGTGTAAGTGTGTATATGTTCCCTGTTAAAAATCAAGTCTATAACAACAACATAGTTTTTATTGAGGCATTTTAAATTTGAGGATTATTAAATTATTAAATTTCAGTATGTTACACACTCGAGATTAGCCTGCCTCTCACACTAGAATGAAAACAGATCATCCAAAAGAAATAGCCAAAATATTTTCAGCTTAGGAAAATATCATGGGGAGTATTTTAAGGGTGGGTCATATTTTTAACAGCTGTTCTTCACTGAATATAGATGTCTCATACTACAAATTCCACAAAAAAGATATCACCAAAAATAATCATAGTAAGTGAAATAAGTTCTCTGTATGATTTCCACCCAAAATAGAGTGATTTTTTTTACTTCCTTCTGCAGAATCACAATTTGAAGTGCTAGTTCATGAATGGGTGTTTTACAATGGGTTTCCTGGGAACAGATTAAGAGAAAGAGACAGCGATGTAGAGCTTGAGCTCCCAGGAATATACCAGCAAGGATGTGAGGAAGGCAGGACTAAGCAGAAAGAAAAGAGAGCCTCAACATAGTTGGTCTGGAAGCCTCTGGCCAATTCTACAGGATGCTCTGGAGCTAGGATGACCCTGCAGTTTGTCCACATTGGAAGCTGAGTTGTGTACCTCTGTACCAGCCAGACATTGGTTGCGGCTCCTTGGGCCAGGCAGTTCCCAGTAGCTGAGGGCAATTCCCAATGAGGGGTACAGTTGTGAGTCATCAGTGGCCTATGTTGCCAGCATTTCTTGGGGTTGTTATTTCTGACCTGAAGAAGGTATCTAGAAAAAAAATACTACAGTATTGTCCACTAATTAAGATTTTTCATTGTAGATAACACCACCAAGTCAGATTTCAAAACATAGCAATACTGATTCAAACTTTAAGACCTATGATACTCTTTAAGGATGCCTATCCAATGAAAAACAAGCATCTATTGAACAATAGAGAATAAACAATTTTTTATTAAATAAGGAAGGAGAGGAATGATAGATAAATCTTTTTTATATCAACTCATTTATATGAATGTGTTCTCAGCACTTAAAACTATAATAATTAAAATATAATTTATTCTGAACCTTTTCTCATTCTAGCAATAGTAGTATCCACCCAAGATACATGAACTAATTAAGCTTTTTTTAAAGGCTCATGCATTTCATTGAGACATGCATTTTAATATAATTTTAATTTTTATGTGTACTAATCATCAAATTTATAAATTATATTTTCAATCAATGATTCTTATGAGAAACAAATTTTGAAAAAACAGCTTTAGTTATAGAAATATTTTCATTGTAGAGAGATATGAAAGGATGATTAAGAAAAGACTTTCAAGAATAGATATAGTATTTTCAGCTCCATGAGGGAAGTTAAATGGAAATAGGCATTTATGAAGGAAAGGAAATGATGGAAAATTTCCATATGTCAAAAAAGAACTTGTCATATGCTTTTTCAATAGAAAAGGTGATAAATAACTGTAGCTTCCAGATATGATTATTACTCTGAAAAAAAGAAATGTTATACTTTTATTTTGACATGAAAATACTTATATTAAAATTATATATTTTGTAACTATGACACTAAATGTAGGTTTCATTGTAAAATGTGCAAGCATCAGATTTTCGAATTTTTTTTGTAATGAGAGGTTTGAAATCAATGGATTTTAAAGAGCACCTATTTTAAAGTTCCTACCAACTCTTAGCTACTCATCCCCAAAGTCTTGAAACTACTGCTTATGTAGCACCTCAGAACTAACAACAGAAACAAATTCAATTAAATATCAAGGAAACATTTTAGGAATCCTACTCAGTACAATAAAGGAGTGAAAACTAACCACATTCAAAACAATCTAGGAAAGATTGTCACTGGAAAATAAGGGCTGTGCAAGGTAGAGAAAAAAGGCCTCCGCCCAAACTATTGGTGGTGTTTATTTAATATCATGCATTTTTATTAAATCTCTAATGTAGTCCAGAAGCAAATGGAGGTAGACTCTCAACCTAGAACATCATGCAAATCCATCATACACAGTGCATCTGGAATGCAATAACCCAGAAATTTACCAAAGGGAGTTTAAAGCATCCCTGAGCCTCTATCTCCCTTCTCCCTACTCAGAGCTATGCACTCCCTGGGAGGCACTATTCACCTAATTTGGGGTTATTTCAGCATGTGCCTTTCTCTACTATCAGACTTTAAGCTTATTGAAATCACAAACCATTTTTCTCCCCTTCCCTTGACTTCTTTATAGCCACAAGTGACTTACTCTGGGCAAAGCTTTAAAAATGTGCACTAAATGAAGAAAATGGGATGATTATGACATCATTATTAGATTGAAAAGAACTAATTACAAGACTGATCATTAGGGGAAAAACTACCTTCCTCTTCAAAATGAACAGGTACCCTGAAAATTATGGTTATCTCAATACATTTGTGTAATTGAAGGTAGATTGGCTTGCACCAGTACTATCCAGCAAGGTTTGCCAAAAGCTTTGCTCAGGTTGGAGTCTTCATTATAACTGTGCAGTCTGCTGACACTAAATCCAAATAAAGTCTGAAACTCCTCTTGCCCCCCACAGTGTGAAACACTGGTAGCTTCCAATGAAAGGGACAGGAAGTAAACTGAATGCTGCCAGCTGTCAGCTATATATACATGGCAGCAACTGCCACTTTAAAAATTATTCGACACCTTGAAAGAAATAGTGACAAAGATGGAGATTAGCTGAAGAGCAGTTTACTAAGCTGGAGATTCAGGCCTGCAGCCAGCATTCACCCAGTCTGCTTTGCAGTTTAAAAATCAGTGTACATCAAAGGAATTGAGCTGCCCAGGGAATTCTGCCATTATCTTTTTTTACAAACAGCATAAATATTAACAGAATTTTACTTCTTTTCAATGAAAGGGCACTGTATGTTAATACAGTAATTCATATGTGAAACCGTTCTGAACCTTGTGCTTAGAAAATAACATTATCCTCTTAGAATGTTTTTTTCACTTATGGATTTCAAAGCACTTTACATTTCTCCCACTAGTGGCAGGGCTGGGAATAAGGTCAAAATATTTAAATGGCTGGTGAAAGAATTATCATGGATCATATATATTAAGTTGATGCTTTAGGGATATATGAATGGATTCATCTAATGACATTAAAGTTAAGAATATGTCAGAT
Organism: Pteronotus mesoamericanus; assembly: GCF_021234165.1. Classification (NCBI taxonomy): domain Eukaryota; kingdom Metazoa; phylum Chordata; class Mammalia; order Chiroptera; family Mormoopidae; genus Pteronotus; species Pteronotus mesoamericanus. Next base: position 4,663,941 of record NW_026555109.1, read on the forward strand.
TAAAGGTTTGTTGATCTTGTTTATCTTTTCAAAGAGCCAGCCCCTGTTTTCACTGAACTTTTGTATTATTTTTGGCTCTATTTCATTTATTTATCTCTTATCTTTACTATTCCCTTTGTTCTGTTCACTTCGGGGTTTGTTGTTCTTTTTCTAGTGCCTGTACTTGTAAAATTAGATTGTATTCTTGAGATTTTTCTTGTTTCTTGAGGTAGGCTTGTAATGCTATGAATTTCCCTCATAGGATTGCCTTCACTATGTCTTATACATTTGGGGTTGTGTTTTCATTTGTTTCAAGGTATCTTGATTTGTTCCTTGATCTCATTTTTAACTATTCATTGTTTAGTAACATATTATTTAGCCTCCACATCTTTGTGCATTTTTCACTTTTTTTTGTGATTGATTTCTAGTTTCACACCATTATGATCAAAGAAGATGCTTGATATGATTTCAATCTTCTTAAATTTATTCAGATTTGTTTTGTGTCCTATCAGGTGGTTTATCCTAGAAAAGTTTCCATGGGCACTTAAAAAGAATATATATTCTGTTGCTTTTAGGTAAAATGCTCTGAAGATATCAATTAAATCCATCTGATCCAGTGTGTCATTTAAGGCCATGTTTCCTTGTTGATTTTCTATCCTTACAATATAACATACAGATAATGTATTATAGAATTGTGCACTTGAAGCCTATATAATTTTATTAACAAATGTCACCCTTGTAAGGTCAATTAAATAATAATAATAATAGTAATAATAATAAATATGTTGGAGAAATTGCCAATAAATCAAGAACCAAAGGATAAAGTCCTTGAGAAACCTTGAAATATTGAACATATTAATAATTAATATTGTTAATGTTAATAAAACAAGAAGTAAATTAGAAGGATGGCATTGATTTAGAAGAAACAGACTGAACAATTTAAGTGGAATCATTCTATATTCCCTTCCTCAATGAGCAACTTTAACAGCATCTGTTTCCACCTACCAGAGAGTCGAGCCAACCTGGAGAACAATCCTCTCTCTATTCCAGGCACCAGATAAATCTGCAGGTAGCAGAGCTTCTTTAGTCTGTACTAATAAAAAATAGCTCATCATTCTTCCCATCTCCTCCCATTAGAAGGCATTTCAGTCCAATAGGCACTGTTTAGAATGACCCTCTATCAGGAATGAGGGAACACTGATGCTACTTTTGCCTGAAAGAACCTGAGGGTAAGATTTCAAATCATTACTCAAAAGCCAGGTCCCATAAAGGAAGATGCTCCTCGCCTGAAATGAATGATCAGTTGGGTAACAAACATTGAGTCCAAAACTACAAAATGGTCTTTAGCCTTTACCTAAACTTTGTTTTCACTGTGTTGAACTGGACTGCATAGCTCTTAAATTTCAATTCAGTTGCCTTCAGCAATACTAGCAATATTGTTCAGCAGTTGTCTCCTTCAGAACACTCTTCCACTTTCTCCATTTGCTCATCAATTCCCTTTCTTTGTCATTAATTATTCATAACCAAATAATACATTACTGTCATTAGAAAAGGCCCTGTTTATTTTGAAACAATGCTTGAGAGTCACTTCATTGGCTCCTTATATTCTTTTTAAAAATTATATTTTAGGACTTCTGGTCAAAATAGAAGCATAGGTAAATATGGCTTGCCTCCTTGCATAACCACATCAAAATTAAAACTAAACTATACAACAAACATCACTCAGAACCATCAGAAATCAAGTTGAATGGAAGTCTGACAAATACGGAGTTAAAGAAACCACATCCATCCAGACTGGCAGGAGGGGAGGACATATGGAACAGACTATTACCACATCACCCAGTAATGGATAAAAATGGGGAGGAGATATCCTGGAAACAATGAGTCCCAGCCCCAAACAAGGCGCCCCAGCCCAGGGTTCCAATGCCAGGAAGATAAGTCCCCATAACTTCTGGCTGCAAAAATCAGGGGTGACTCAATAAAAGGAAAAAACTTCTGGAGTCCCACGCAACCCTTCTTAAAGAATCCACACACATACTTACCCAGACTCAATCCCTCTGAGCTCCAGCACAGAGGTAGCAGTTTGAAAGGCACCAGTGACATACAGGGAAGAACTGAAGTGCCTGGCATCAAAAAAAGCTGGAAGACAGTTTTCTCCAGACAGAAAGGCAGGCAGAGACCATTGTCCCTTTGATGACCCCTCTCACCAGAGTCACAGAGCCAGCAGGCAGGTGTCATACCTGAGGCTCCATCAACACTGGCTAACACTGTTTTTCCCACCATGGAGATCCCCTGAGGCCTTATCCTACTCAACTTACAGGCCCACTCAAGCTGTTATCAGTGGTTTTTCTATATAAATGGTTAGTCTTGGCTCATGCTTCACAACTTTTTAAGTCCTCTCAAACAACCAGCCTCAGTGAACCCTCAGACTCCGCACTTCTTGTTAAGTAGTTCCAGTCATAGCACTAGCAGTAGACAGCCTAGGTTCACAGCCTGGCTTTCTTGGAAACCTCCAAACCCAGCACAAGTAGCAGCCATCTCAGATTGCTTCATAGCTCATGCAGGGTGGCCCCGGGCAGAACGTAGGTGGGGGCTGACGTTGGCCTACCCCATCCAAGAAACCCCAGAGCCTTGCACCCAGTGCATAGCTACAAACCATGTCAGAGCACCACCACCCTGCCCCTGCACAGTTGATTCTACACAGAAGGCAGAGATTGGTGGTCACTGGTCATAGCCAGTCCTTGCAGCTGACTGGCTTATATAAATCCTTCCTACTGACCTGCCAATAGCAATCAATGCTCAGCTACAAGAGGAGGGTGTACTCAGTCCACACAAAAGGTGCACCTTGAATAAGCAGCTTGGGTGATAGGGGAGGCTGTGCCACTGTACCCTACAGTAACACCTACTACATTAGGCCACACTACCAAGCCACGGAGTCATAGCAGCTCTACCTAATACATAGAAACAAATACAGGGAGCCTGCCAAGATGAGGGGACAAAGAAACATAGCCCAAATGAAAGAACAGAAAAAATTCCAGAAAAAGAACTAAACAAAATGGAGATGAGCAATCTATCAGATGTAGAGTTCAAAACACTGGTTATAAGGATGCTCAAGGAACTTAGTGAGAACCACAACAGCATTAAAAAGATCCAATCAGAAACAAGGATACATTATTGAAATAAAGAACAATTTACAGGAAAACAAGAGTAGTGTGGGTGAAGCCAGGAATCAAATCAATGATTTGGAACATAAGGATGCAAAAAACAACCAATCTGAACAAAAAGAAGAAAAAAGTATCCAAAAAAATGAGGATAGTATAAGCATCCTCTGGGACAACTTCAAGCACTCCAACATTCAGATGATAGGGATACCAGAAGGAGAAGAGAAAGAGCAAGAAATTTGAAATCTATTTGAAAAAATAATTAAAGAAAACTTTCCTAATTTGGTGAAGGAAATAGACATGCAAATCCAGGAAGCACAAAGGGTCCCAAACAAGATGGATACAAAGATGTCCACTCTCAAGATACATCATAATTAAAATGCCAAAGGTTAAAGATAAAGAGAGAATCTTAAAAGCAGCAAGAGAAAAGCAATTATTTACTTACAGGGGAGTTCCCATAAAACTGTTAGATGATTTCTCAAAAGAAACTGCAGGCAAGAAGAGACTGGCAAGAAATACTCAAAGTAATCAAAAGCAAGGACCTACAAGCTGTCATTTAGAACGAAAGGGCAGATAAAGAGCTTCCCAGATGAGAAAAAAATGAAAGGAGTTCATCATCACCAAACCATTATTATATGAAATGTTAAAGGGACTTAAGGAAAAGAATCAAAACTATGAACAATAAAATGACAATAAATACATATCTATCAACTACTGAATCTGAAAAATAAACTAACACAAGAAGAAAAGAGACATAATCATGGACACAGAAAGTGTTTTGTTGGTTGCCAGATGGGAGGGCAGCACAGGGGAATGGGCGAAGAGGTGAAGGGATTAAGTACAAATTGGTAGTTACAGAACAGCCATCGGGATGTAAACAGCATAGGAAATGGAGTAGCCAAAGAACTTATATGCATGACCCATGAATATGAACAAAGGTGTGGGGGTTGTTTGAGGGAGCTGGGTGTGCTGGGTGGAGGGGGACTAAGAGGGAAAAATTGGGACAACTGTAATAGCATAATCAATAAAATGTAATAAAATATTTTCAAGGTTTAAAAAATTAAAAAATAAAAATTATATTTTAAATTTATTTTTAATAAGAGTTGACAAGCAATGTTATATTAGTTTCAGGTATACAACATAGTGATTGAACATTTATATATCTTATGAAGTGATCACCATCATAAGTCTAGTAACCATCAGTCATTGTACAGTAACTATGATAGTGTTTACTATATTCCTTATGCTGTACATTATATGTCCATGACTTACTTTTTAACTGTAAGTTTGTACTTCTTAATACCATTCCTCTTTTATCTTTTATTTGAGGATCTGACCCAGCATTTAAGATTCAGAAGCTTAAAAAATGTTACATTTTCTTTCCTGGAGAACCCCAAGATGGATTCAGTCTTATGTGAAATATGGGAGAAAATTGGTCATCACAGAGTAAATATGACAAAAACAGCCACTGAGTTCATTAAATTCATCTTTCAGAGTTCCACTCCCCGACAATCATTTAGTTTTAGCCTTCAGCACTCCCTATGGAAGCCAGATAACCATCTGGAATGGTCTCCTCCAATCATATTGTTAAAAAGTTCATTATTTGCAGTTTATATTTCTATATCAGAGTTTCTCAACTGAAAGTGACTTTGCCCCCTTGTCTCCAGAGAACATTTGGCTACTGGTGGAGACACTTTTGACTGTCACAACTTGGGGACTGCTAATGGCATAGTGGATAGAGACCAATGATACTGCTACACATCCTACAATGTACAGGACAGCCTTCCCCCCATCAAAAATAATTATCCATACCAAAATGTCAATAGTGTCAAGTTTGAAAAAGCCTATTCTAGGTATACTGTCTTGAATGCCTTGTTCATATTTGTCATGGGAAAACAATTTTACTCATCAGCTAAAGAGTTCCCATAAATTCTGAAAATCAACTCACCTATAAAAAGAGGAGAAAGAAGCAGAAATACTATTTTGGTGGGAAATGAATGATACCATGCACATTCTGTGAAAGAAAAGCATATCACTATTCACTCTTCTTAGAAAATTAAATGGAAATTTTCATAATTTACTTCTTTTGGGTTAATATGCAAATTATAATGCATTAAAAATGGAGATCCTGACAGGTTAATTATTCCTACTCCTCTGTTTCAGCTGCACAGAACTAATACTGAGGAACCACAGAGCAGAAGAGGGCATCAGATAGGATCAGCCTGCTCTGTGTGCCTAGGCATATAAGCATTTCTTGAGTATGACTTAGACTTACTGATAATATAATATGGGTACTTGACATTTGCTGATTTGGTTCCAACTTTTTAAAATAGTCTTTTCAGAAGAAGCTAGCACTGATTTTACTCTGTATTTTCCTAGTACTTCTTAAAAATTAAATAGAAATGAAACATATGTTTCAGGAAAATTGGCCTAGAACTCTGAAAAGGTAACAAGAACTCTCCTAGTTAGCCAGTATTCTAAAAAAAAATCATCTACAGTCCTAATGGCTGCATCAAGCCTTTCTAGTTGGGTGACATTTGATCCCAACATCTAGATTAAACCACCACACATTTCTATTAGCCCTGAGCCCTTTCCCCATGGCCACCAACATATTTATCATCCATGCTACCGTTTGTGCATATTTAGGCTTTTTATATAATTATGATTAGAACATTTTGTATCCTTGAGATGATAAGATTTTCAAAAGCAAACTGTGAATTTTTTAATCATCTCAAACTCTACTTTTTCAAGCACAGGGTTATATACACAATACTCAGCACATGTTGGTTGATAATTTTTATTTTGGAGTAAAAACGAAATAGGGAGGTTATATACATTATTTTAGTTACATGTTTCATACTCTTAAAGTACTGTTCTTATTCATGGTTTGAGTCTAAGTGGACATTGCAATGTTCAAGTGCCTCGAGCAGTTGGACAGAGGAATAAAAGTCAGCGATGGAGGTGTGGGTTCTAGACATGTAAACTTAAGGCACAACAGAAGATGAAATGAACAGAATAATATTACAGAAAGGAGCCAAGAGACTAAATGGAGCATAAAGTTAAGTGGTAGGAGGGAGAAAAACAATAAAACCTACGCAAGCTTGATAGGAGAAGAAAGGGATATTCTCATCATGTGGAGATACACAGTGTTCACAGGTGCTATGTCAATTTCTTAATATGCAGCCCAAATCTATGATGTGTCTCATTCTAGGCTCTCAGCACAGCTTAAGGGAAAGCATGAGGTAGTTGAAGAAAGCAATACCCACTAACTAGACATGATGGGCTGCAAGGGCAGTACCACTTGTCAGCCAGATGATTTCAACCAGGTCACTTAAATCTCCCCAAACCCCATTTCCTTATCTTTGAGATGAGGACAATCATGATTACATAACAGGGTTGAGGTAATATATGTAAAGAATTGAATGCATTAGAAAATGTTAGATGTAGGGTTTTATCATCATATCATAGAAAGAAAACATTTTAATATTAGCAATGCAAAATTGCATTAAAAAACATTATTAATCCAATGGCAATTTAAACCTTCGTAGGCTAACAACTAATTCCCAGAAGAGAAAATTTCTTGGTCTCTAAAGATGATTTTAAAATATTAAACTAAGATTTTTGAAAAAACTGTTTTACTCCTACCTCTTTCCAGTGGTGGGGGGTGGGTAGGGGACACACTCTTAAAATCTTCATAACAAGACATTTCTATTCTACTGGAAACAGGAGTCCTTTACAGAAGTTTTCAAGCCCAACATCAGTGTTACACTCATTGTGCAGAGACTACCTGAGTTTATTACTAGCCAAAAATTATTTGTATGTGTTAAGAAATATTTGCTAAAAATGAGATAAGTAGACATTTCAATACTCAGGAAATAACATTTAATTTTATCATCAAGTATCAGCTAAAAGCTTACTCTGTGTGTTGAAATGAGAATATAAATTCCTACAATAGTGGTAAACATGACAATTAGGGGGAAAATTGACTTAGAAAAATAAAGATAATTCGTTAGTAAGTCAAAAGTCAGCCCCCTCCTCTTGCATAGTTTAGACCAAGCAACATGCAACCAGCCCCAACAAATTCAAAGTCCTATTGGCAAAGCCTCACTGGTTGGGACAGTCTCAGATAAGTGCCACAGCTAGGACCATGCCCATTAGTGGAAGTTGTGAAAACCAGGAGAACTGAAGATAAGGTTCAGGACCAGCCCAGCCCAATCATGGTTATGGAAAGTAAGTCAATGTTGCAGAATGAAAAATAGTGTCTGAAATTTAGCGCTTAACATGGTTTAGAAAATTCTCCTCAGGAGCTAAATTCTAATCCAGTTAGAGAGAGTCCTTTCTAACATTCATGTGTCCCATTTTTTAGCAACACAATCTGCTTTTGGACGCTCATCAACTCCAGCTTTGCCCAACTCTACAAACGCAGTATTGATTCTGGAGCAAATCAATACCAGTTTGAAGTAAGGCCTTTCGTCAAATTCCCATTTTTATCCTCAACACCAGAGCTCTGCTGGAAAAAAAATACAGGCCACAAAGCAGGGATTCCTTTCCATGTTATTTGTCCAGCAAGTATAACTGAGTTATAGAGCTCTGACCACCCCAGAATGGCCCTTGAGCAAGGGACAAGAGGACCATGAGCCCACGCCTGACCGGTAATGCTTGTGTATTAGGAATGTGAATTAGAATTCAAAGTTAGAGAGCAATTTTTGATTTCAAAATTGTAACTAGAATATGTATAATTCCTAGTTGAATTCTGAAAAGCTCAGAATCTTCTGGGAAGTTCAAGCAAACTTAAAGGGGAGGAAATATTATATATTAAGGGAAAGGTCCCATCACTCAGAGCTTACATTTATTTTCTGTATTAAAAAAGACATCAAATTAAGCTACAGTGATAATAATCCTTGATCTTATCTTTTTCTTTTTTCCTACACATATAGCACAAATTGCCTCCTTCCATCCATCCAATACAGCCACCTTGGTGTGTTTTCATCCGCACCTTTATGCTTATACATAAAGTAATATAATGATATTATACATAAATATGAGTATGTATATGAGTGTGCAGAAATATAAACATATAGAATATTTTTATCTTTATTTTACAGAACTAAGGCTATAAATTGATCTTTTCAATTAAGAGTAAATTACTGATTAACTCATTATCTTCTGTGCCTAAATAATACTACAGTTTTTCTTTTTTGAATTTTCCCTTTCTTCAAAAGGGTATACCAACAAGATAAACAACTTTTTCTCTACTTCTCTTCTTATTCAGTGTTGCTTTACAGACCATCCATTCCAGTACCCTGACAGTCTTCTAACTGCCTCAATGGAGGTATATTCCCTCACAGTTACTCCTAAAGGAATTCTTTTTTTTCTCCTTTCAAGTATTAATTTATTTATTTATTTATTTATTTATTTATTTTAAATACATTTGTCTCTGCCTCCCCCCTGCCACTTTCCCTTGCCCCCTTCCTCTTTCCCTCCCTCAGCTCTTCCCCTTTGGTTTTGTCCATGAGTCCTTGCTATATGTTCCTTGACTTTCCCCTTCCCTTCCCTTTCCCTGCCCCTCCTCCCTCCTTCCCTCTTGTCTCTGTTGATTTCTTTTCTTAACTTAGGACTCCATGCTATCATGCTCTCCTACGTTTCTACTGCCAAGTGAGATTCTTCCATTTCAAACCTTATAAAATCGCTTGTAGAGTTGAACCTACTGGACTTGTTATGGAGATATACTGTTTCAAAGAATGAAAGAAAAGTAATATACTTTAGGTAAGAATTTATGTTTACTTTTTAACTTCCTCCTGAAATTGTAAGGCTGGATTACCATTTTGGTGAATGATATTCCGCTGTTAAAATTGATAATATAATGCCCTGAATTTATATATCTCAAGCCCCTACTCATAATTCACAGCTCCTAATCCTATAAAGTACCTCCAACATAATGATCAGAATAGAATCAATAATGACAATTAAAAAGCAAAAGATATCCATTTAGTTAAACCTGAACCATGTTCAGTGCTCCTCAAGAAATGCTTATTCATCAAACCTAACCCGGAGACAATACTTGTACTTGATGTAAATTATAAATGTATAGCTTTTAGCAAGTCACCTTACCTTTCTGAGTTTTCATTTATACTTCTATAAAATCTAAAAGTTGGATAAGCATCAAATATGTAAGTTATCTTCATATTTAGTCTTTTTAAATTCCAAACTTCTAAGATCATATGACCCAGCTCTGCTTAGAGAAAGATGTTTTTACCTGAGAAGAGATAGTTAAGTTTAATCTTATTTTAATAATTCTCCTAACAAAAATATGTGGCTATACTCATCATTAAGAAGATACATAAAGATTTTATGCAAACAACTTAAAACCCAGATCAATTCTGAAGAAAAAATTCTAAATAAACCTCATTTTCAGTTTACAGCAGGATAAGATCTAGATCTAAATACAAAATACAACATGTAGTCATTTCTAAAAACAGATGCAAAAATTTAAGGAAGAGAGTTAAATATCTAGAAGTTTCAAGATGTTAAATGAATTTTTATTTATGACATTTGCCAATATAGAATTTAAGTCATTAGATATGGTTAATACATTGATATATTCCTCTTTTTTTAGCTTTCTCTGCCTAATGCATAGAGTAAAATATTTGATCATACTCTTGTTCTAAAACACAGCAATTTTTCAAGTTATTATATACATTTTTCAAAAGCATATTTTGATGGTTGTTATAACTTGGCACCATGAGGCACTTCACACCATGTTCACAGCTAACATTTACTAATGTGTTTTCCTGTTGAATTTCATGGCATGTGCACATTCAACAGCATGAGAACATACATGTTAACATCATGATTTATGCATAAAGTAAGAAAGGGCCCAAAGCTGAAAGTCACATGCTGGTCTCAGCTCAGCCCCTCTTAATCCATATAATCTTGGACAAATCATTTAACGTTCCCAATACCCCTCACCCCCTCTATAAAATAAGGGAACGCACTGAACATGGGCATTGAGATAACAGCTATAAAAGTGAAGACAGTTTAAGAGTACTTTTTAAATAGGTTATGGCAGCATTAACATTCATCATACTAGAAAGAGAACAGATACAGTTGTGCAAGTATTTTCCCTATTAGTCCTTAGTGTTCAGTGTCTAATTCTAGATACCCCAACAATGGAAATACAGTAGTTAAACAGAATTATTACAAACACATCCATGTAAGTTTAAGGAAATTGCTTTATAGAGACAATTTTTCTTATAAGAGAACTAGGTGTGGAGATAAAGTAATATTTTTCAGATGGAAATTTTATGCAATAAATCAGAATTTACAATCACCTAATGAACCCAAACCTAACAATAACAAAGGAAGAATACTAAACTCATAAAACTGTAGTTCTTTCAAGGACACTGAGAATAAGTAAGAACAAGTAGGTCTGTTAAGAGGCTAACTCTAAACCCATTGCCTACCACTGCTCTGAACACTAAAAGGATTCCAAAGAAACAAGCTAGATTCCTGCCCTTAAAGTGCTGAGAATCTAAGGAGTGGCACAATACCCATGCATGAGTCAAAAGAAGACTGCACATCACAAAAACTTAGGCAAGACTATTTCAGGCTTTCAGAATATATATTTGAGTGTTGGGCTGATGGAGATGATATCTTAAGGAGAAAATGAGACCGCACATTTTTTTCAATTAACAGATATTGGCAAAGGGGTGAGATGAAAGTCATAGTTGAAGTTTATCTATACATGTAGAATTATGGTATAATAAAGAATAGTCAAATTTTTAAATTATTATTTAGATATCTCATAACATTGTTGACTTCCCAAGCAGACTACAAGTTTCTTGAGATACAATGTTTGTCCTTTGTTTTTACATCTCCAGTACTAATAATTGTTGGTTAATTATCTATCCTAACCAATTAATTGTGTAGGCAGTAGGAATTTTTATCACTGATTCGGAGATGATTAAGAGCCAGAGATGGTTTGTCTTTATCTTAAGCAATAACACTTTTTGGTACTCAACAAAAACTGATATGGTTATAGAGTTTATTTGCAGACTTTCAAACCCTCCCCACACTATACCAACAAATCTTCAGTAATGTGAAGCTCAGTTACACTGAGAGAACAGAACATAGTAAAATGCTTGTCAGTAACATAATAGGTGTGTAATATTTGATGAATTCATTAACTGCTATTCCCTGGGTCCCCCTAGGACTTTTTCACTGTCATTAGAACACTTATATCATATTATATTCAGTTTTAGACTGAGTCATTTCCTACAATTAGATTGCTAGGACTTTTGGCAGGGTTGATATTATATTCAGAACTATGTTTTATAGCACTAGGACAATGTCTGGTATACACGCTGTCAACAAATACTTGTTCATTAAAGTATACAATTCCAAAAGTAGAAAGCATTGTTTAAAAGCCATCTGCCCATTAAGAAATTTTGACTAGTGGTTTGCCAGTTCCAGCTTAAATACCTCCAGCAATCATAACCTCCTGGAACAGCCCTGGTTGTTACACAGAAAGGCAGCCCTGGTGTTCAGAGTATTCTCTTCCAAGCTAAAAGAATTTTCTTTGTAACTCCTGCCTCTGGTTCTAACTCTTTATTAAGAGAAAGGCAAATAGTTTGTTCTAGTACTTCTAGTGGATGTTCTTTTGAAATATAGGTCAGCAATCTTGTCTCATTTGGGACATTTCTTCCCCAGGATAGGTGTCCTGTTTTCCTCGCGTAGTCCTTGTGGTATGTGGTCTCTAGATCAATGACCAGCTGAGTCATTCTCTGCAAACATTCATCCAATCTATGAGTTTCTTGAAATTCAGCATCAGATAGAAACAAAATCCTCTTAAAGGTACTTATTACATACCAAGATCCAAGTACAAATAAGTCCTCCATTAACATAGCCCAGGACCCTACTTAGGAAATGAAGGGAATAGATATAAACCACATTTAAGGAGACTATTTAGAAATCATCTTTCAATAAATGCTTTTCATCATCTATCAGGGTGCTATCTGGGTCAATTAAACTACACTGAAATATGCTAGCTTCCACTTTGTTTAAAACCTAATTTTCTGCATTTCCAAATATAGATTTCAAATTATCTGGAGAAAAACCACCCTAGAAAAATGTTAATGCCACACATTCACATCTCTACCAAAATGTGATATGGGTAGTGGTAAGCATGTATGCAAGACAACTTTACTAAAAGATGTGGTTCATGATTCAGTGCAAGCACCATCAGTGGCTAGATACAGAGAAAGATATATTTGGCTAGGAAAGAGGGCAGTGCACAGGGAAGAGGGAGCTGCTCAATGCAAGAGCGATACCTGTCATTGCCACTGGAGATACAAAAGGGACCAGAATTATAAGTAATTTTTATATCTTTCAAATTAAATCTATTTTCAGTGCTGTCCTTGGGACTACAGCACATGCCCTTGACACCTTTGTGGTTTAAATATTATTTAAGAAGGACTAGAATTTTGTTAGAACCTCTCTTATCTAAATTTCTATGATAATTTTACTCTATTTTTTCCTCTGTACAGTGGCAGTCATCTATTGCAGTCTACTGCTTTCAGAAGAGCTTTACCTTATTTTTTAAACATTTTAAAATCACCGTGGTGTTACTTTATCATTTTAATCCACTGTCATAAACCTACATGTATCCTGTTTCAATTCCCATCAACGTCTTACATTTTCTCCTATAGTTCACAGAAAAAACATATAAAATGTACTACTTTAGGATATATTATAGTAATTTTTATTTTTCATTCTGTTGTAAATGATAGAATAACATAATGGTAATAAGACCTCACATCAAGCTACAACTGTTAGGACAGTGAGAGGTGGGTTTCCACAATCTCTGAAAGAGCACTTTGATTTTATCACGTGGCTTTTCATATATAAACAAATTGAAACTAATAAAATTTTATTAAAGTTATATCATAACTTTCCCCATCATTAATAACAGAAAAAATGGAATGTGGAACACATATCTCCCAAAACATCCTCATGCACTAGTGCACATTCAAATATTCCTTAAGGTTGAAAGATGCTCTCTTCCATATCATATTAAAAGACTCTAGACAGCTTGCAAAGAAACTCCCGATTAAAGGTTTTTAGTATTATGGAAAAATTATTTCAGAATCAGTCCCATGATGGTAACTCTATAAGGGATCTCTTTTTCCTAAATAAGAAATATTTTAATTGTACTGTGTTGAAGGTTATTGAGGTACTAACTCTTTTGTGCAACATTATATGATACTCATTGGTTGTTATGGTAAATTAATAGAGTCCATTTATCATTTTTACATGTTGTCCTAGAACAAAGAGAAGGTATCATTCAGGGTTCTTTCCAACTGAAACTGAGACAATAGTACTAATAATAATTTTTAAAAACACCAAATACTGTTAAAGGCAGCATTTCTAGATAGTCACTTGTGTCGTGTATGTCTAATAGATTCTAAATTATTAGATAAGCTGCTTTAAGTATCCTCACACTTCTGAGTCTAACCATCAAATATTAGGCATAATGCAATTACTCAAACATTAACTACACTTTTATCCCATTGAGTAAATACTTTGATAATCAATTATTATGGCAATCTTGAAAGATGCTTTAGAGAGAAAATGTTTTAGCTCAATTTTGGCATGTGTTCCATCTGCTAGTGACTATTTTTTTTGTCCCGTGTTCTATGTCTTCAGTTGCTAGTAATTGATCATTTATAGATTCCATTGCTTTCCATTCTCCCAAAGTTCATTTTAAAAAGTCAAAATCTTTTTAAAGCATTTTCATCTAAATTAGTGCCTTCAAATTTCAATTTGGTCCTTAAAGCTGAGCAGCAAACACTTTACTCTCTTAGTGATTCCCTTTTTTCACAGAAATGTTTCAAATCTTTTGTTGCTTCCAAGTCTAAATTCAGCCCCCAATTCCCAGCAGAAGATCTGGCTCTTACCTCCCAGAGGACAGAGAAACCCTTCAAAGTTTAAAAGCCCTTCCTCTATAATAGTACACTTCCCAATAACTCAACCTACCCTCCCTCTGGACTAAGAAAGCCTCCCTCAGCCCTTCAGTCCTGCAACATCTCCCTTCAACCCTGCCTTTTCCCTAAGTCCCCAATACTTCAATATCCATCTGTTCAATGCTACATTTCTAGATATAGTAACTGCTGCCTTCAAATTTAACTAAACACTCATTCAAGGATAGACCAGATGTGGGCATGTTCAGCCAGCCAATAACTTCAAGCCCTGTCAAAGCATTATTTTATTTTTATTTTATAGTCTCCAGAGGAAATAGTTCTCTATTAATTCCAATTGCATGCCTCTCTGTCAGTTCAAACTAAAAGTTTATTTCATGCACCAAACCTGTATTCATGTTAACTGGTTTAGAATTGGCTTTCATTTTGCACTTTTAAATTACCTCTAACTAGAAGATATTAGTCTCTCTGTGTATATACTAAAGAGAGAGGTAAATTACTGATTAAAAACTAATTTCAAGAAGTTTATGAATTTTTTTCTTACAGGTCAGCATTTGTTTGGTTACAGAAATTACAAATTATGACTAGCAACTTGATGTCGCTGTCACAGATAGATGTTTACCTATCTGTGAAGGAAGATCTACTTAGTCATTCTTCAATGTACTGCTCAAATGTCTAGTTTTCTTTGAACCTCTCCTTCAGCCAAAATTAATCACACAGATCTGTAGTATTTGCTATTCTGTATCTTTATACTTTGTCTTCTTCTACTACCTTGCGATTTCTTTGAGGGTAGAAATAATGCCTTATATTTGTGTCTCCTGCCCAGTGACCTGGAAGACTTTCTTAGTCCAGAGGAAGGGCACGTTAAGTTAATGGGAAGTGTGCTATTGTGGAGGAAGGGCTGTTACACTTAAAAGGGCTTTTCTGTCCTTGGGGAGGTAAGAGCCAGATATCAAAATGTCTGAAATGCAGTTGGTATTAATTTTTGGCAAATACAGTTACAAATTTGTGCCACCATAAATGCCAGTCTACAAATCTATCCAATGTCAGTCATACATCTGCTTCTAATTCAAAAGTTTTAGTAATCCTTGTCTATTTATAAAATTATATTATTTACACATTGCCTTCCTAAAAAGACTTACTCCAACTTACAATAATAAATACAGGTAACATAGAAACATTAAATATTTTTAAAAATAAAAGTCTAGATATAGAAAACAGACTGATGGGTGCCAGTGGGGTAAGGGGTTGGGTATGGGTAAAAAAGATGAAGGGATTAGAAGTACTGATCAGTAGTTAAAGAATAGTCATGAAGATGTAAAGCAATGCACAGGGTATAGTGAATAATATTGTAATAACTATGTATAGGGCAAAGTGGGTGCCTGAAACACCAGGGGATCATTTTGAAAAGTACATGATTGTCTAACAACCTCTATGCTGAACTATACCTGTACACCAGAAACTAATATAAAACAACAGGGAATACAAACTATAATTTAAAAAATTAAAAGAAAAATAAGAATCACCAATGAAGAGGATGTGAGAATCTAGGATTCTGCCCATTGTGTTCTCAGAATAACAGGTGGTGCTTTCTCCTCCTGGGTGCCATTCACTCATGCATACATACCATCTGGATGCTGAGCTACGTAAACCACCCATTGTTTTTACATCATATATTGCACCACATTTTTTACTCATATACACTTCCAGATTTCTTTATTTTAAATATGTTCATAAGGGAAACTTTGCACATGACACTCTACATTGCTCATTGAGTAACAGCTAGCTTTTCTTACTGAATATTTATTTTGACCAACATCCATTTTCAGGTTTACTAACTGTAAAATGACAAAATGGAAACATACTTTTTTTGTTGCATCCTCATGGCAATTTTCCTATTTCAAAGATTTGTTTACACTAGAAAAGAATTATGTTAACTTTACTATATTTATCCTCAGGTATGTTGGACAGTTTTACTTCTTTACAAACATAAATATGTTTTCTAGTTGTTCAACAGGAGTTTAAAAAGTGAGATTCTGATCCATATGGCAAGGGACAACACTTAGGAAATATTGGAGGTAAAACATATAGAATTCTAAGCCACTCAGTCTACATATTTTACTTCCTACACTGACACTGATGGTGGTTAAACTTATTCAGAGGTATTTATTGAATAATTATGTGATTAAGGAAGGTTAAGACTCGAATTGCCTAATTAATATTGAATATCCATTTTCCTGAGGTTGTAGTATCTATCTATATACCTATCATCCATCTGTCATCTATCTATCTATTTATCTATCATGTATTTATCTACCATCATCTATCATCTGTCTATGTAACTATCCATTAATCTATTCACCATATTCTATCATCCTAACCATATGTACACTGACTGATTCATCTTTATGCACCAGGCCCTCACTAAGTTTTTTCCTAAAATTATTCAATTACATCCCTAAATTAATACAGTAAGTTAGCTATTATAACTCCCATCTTACAGATAAGAAAACTAAGACATAATAAGTAATCCCTATAAAATACCAATAACATATTTCACAAGCATAGAACGAACATTTCAAAGATTTATATGGAACCATAAATGATTCCAAATAGCCACAGCAATTCTGAGAAAGAAGAACAAAGTAGGAGGGATCACAATACCTGACATCAAACTATATTACAAGGCTACTATAATAAAAAGAGTCTGGTTCTGGCATAAGAAAAGACATATAGATCAATGGAACAGAATAGAGAGCCCAGAAATAAACCCATGTTTCCATGGTCAATTAATATTCGACAAAGGGTGCAGAAGTATAAAATGAAGTAAAAATAGTCTCTTCAACAAATGGTGTTGGGAGAGCTGGACAGCTACTTGTAAAAAATTGAAATTCAGCCAACGACTTGTACCATACACAAAAATAAACTCAAAATGGATAAAAGACTTAATAAGTCGCAACACCGTAAAAGTCCTAGAGGAGAACATAGGAAGGAAACTCTCAGATATCCCACACAGCAATATTTTCACTGATATGTCCCCTAGAACAAGGGATGAAAAGGAAAGAATAAACAAATGGGACTTAATCAAAATAAGAAGCTTCTGCATGGCTAATAAAAACATCAACAAAATGAAAAGGGAACCAGCCATATGGGAAAATATATTTGCCAATGAAACCTCAGACAGGGGTTTGATCTCCAAAATATATAAAGAACTCACATGACTCCACGCCAGGAAGAAAAACAATTCAATTAAAAAATGGGCAGAGGACTTGAACGAACTTTTCCAAGAGGGCTTTTCCAAGGAGGACATACACAGGGCCCAGAGACATATGAAAGGATGCTCAGCATCACTAGCCATCAGAGAAATGCACATTAAAATAAAAAAAGAGATACCACTTCACACCAGTTAGAATGTCCATCATAAACAGATCAACAAACAATGGGTGCTGGCGACGCTGCGGAGAAAAGGGAACCCTAGTACACTGCTGGTGGGAATGCAGGCTGGAGCAGCCACTGTGGAAAACAGTTTGGAATTTCCTCAAAAAGCTAAAATGGAACTGCCTTTTGACCCAGCAATTCCACTGCTGGGATTATACCCTAAGAATCCCAAAACAACAATTCAAATGAACCTATTCACCCTAATGTTCATAGCAGCACAATTTACAATAGCCAAGGGCTAGAAGCAGCCTAAGTGCCCATCAGTAAATGAGTAGATCCAAAAACTATGGTACATTTACACAACGGAATACTATGCAGCAGAAAGAAAGAAAGAGCTACTACCCTTTGTGACAGCATGGAAGGAATTGGACAGCATTATGCTAAGTGAAATAAGCCAGGGGGTGAAAGACAAATACCATATGATCTCA
The DNA here is from genome assembly GCF_021234165.1 of Pteronotus mesoamericanus. Classification (NCBI taxonomy): domain Eukaryota; kingdom Metazoa; phylum Chordata; class Mammalia; order Chiroptera; family Mormoopidae; genus Pteronotus; species Pteronotus mesoamericanus. The sequence goes on from NW_026555109.1 coordinate 4,681,923, forward strand.
CCTATAAGTGGAACCTAATCAACAAAACAAACAAGCAAGGAGAATATAACCAGCAATGTTGAAATAAAAAAGAAACTAACAGAATCAAGAGGGAAGGGGGAGGCGGGAAAAGGGAAGGGAAGAGTCAAGTCAAGGAACATGTATAAAGGGCCCATGGACAAAGCCAAAGTGGGAAAGGATTGAGGGAGTGAGGTGGGGAGGGAGACAGGGGAAAGTGGTGGTGGGAATGTGGACACAAATGTATTTGAACAATAAAAAAAAAGGCATTCAAGAAAAATAAAATTATAAAATTTAGAATTAAAAAAAAGAACAAGAATTTCAGCTTCTTGAGGGCAATTCAATAAAGAAACACAGCCATTCATCTCTCTCAGAAACTTCTGCTGGGAGACCCAAGACTACTACCAACTGACTTTAGTATGCGTCTACTTTGGTTAAAACTGTACATCTGCAGAGAGAAAAATACTACCCACAATCATGAAACTGAACAACTAAACTTGAACAATAAAAAAGAAATTTTAGAAATAAAGGAAAGAAAAAAAAGTAAAAATAAGAAAGAAACCTCCCAGACCACACAGTAAAATATGTGTTCGTGCTGAGATTTTTGTCTCAGGTTTTAGTTTGCTCTTGACAGCTCTGCTCTACAGCCTCCCAAACATAACATATTTCTGTCCTATACAAGCTAAATATTAAAATATAAAACCTTTTCCTCCATGATTAAGTGTATTTTTAAAATCATTCTCAAATATAACTTGGGTTGATTTAAAAATTATATTTTCAGAAATCTGATACTGAATTTGATCTTTCTTTTACTGACTTCCTTCCCATTCCCTTTTTTAAATTAAATTCATTGGAGTGACATTGATTAATGAAATTATGTAGATTTAGAGTGCACATTTCTAAGATGTATGATCTGCATATTTCACTGTGGAAAAATCAACATAGTTATAACGTTCATATTACACAAAGCAATATATAAATTAAATGATATCCCCATGAAAATCCTAATGACATTTTTAAAGAAATAGAATAAAAACATCATCAGATTTATATGTAACCACAAAAGACCCAGAACAGCCAAACAAGTCTGAAAATAGAGAACAAAGCCAGAGATATCACACTCCCTGACTTCAAATTAATCTACAAGGAGACAATAGTTATAACAGCATGGTATTAGCAGAAACACAGACACACAGACCAATGGAAAAAAACTGAGGGCCCAAAAATACATGCATATGGGCAAATAATTTATTACAAAGTAGCCAATATACAATGTAAAAAAGAAAGCCTCATCAATACATGATGCTGGGAAAATTGGAAAACCACATGCAAAAGAATGAAACTAGACTACTGTTTGTTCCCGTATACAAAAATTAATTAAAAAATCAAGACCTAAATATAAGACCTGAAACAATAAATTACATAGAAGAAAACAAAGGTACTGACCTCATGGACCTTGGTCTTAGAGAAGATTTTATAAATTTGACCCCAAAGGCAAGGGAAGTAAAAGCAAAAATAGACAAATGGGACTATATCAAATTAAAAAGCTCTACACAGCAAAAGATACCGCCAACAAAACAAAAACACAACCAACCAAATGTGAGAAATATTTGCAAACCACAGCTCTGACAGAGGGTTAATATCCAAAATATATGAAGAATTCATACAACTCAACACCAAACAAACAAAACCATTAAAAAATGGACAGTGGACCTGAACAGACACTTCCTCCAAGAAGAAATACAAATGACCTACAGATATATGAAAAGATGCTCAATTTCAGTAAATATCATAGAAATGCAAATCAAAACTATAATGAGATACCACCTCACATCTGTTAGAATGAGTATTATTAACAAAGCAAGTAATAACAAGTGTTAGAGAAGTAATGGAGAAAAAGGAACTCTCAACTACTGCAGATGGGAATGGAAACTGAAACAACCAGTACAGAAAACACTATGAAATTTCCTCAAAAATTAATATAAGTAACTATGACCTAACAACCCCTCTTCTGGGGACCTAGCCAAAAACATGGAAAATATTTATTCACAAAGATATACGCACTGTTATGTTCACTGCAATATTATTCATGTTGGCCAGGATATGGAAAGACCTAAAGTGTCCTTTGATAAATGATTGGCTAAAAAAAATGTGGTACATAGATATAGGGTGTGGCAAACATAAGTTTACAGTATTTCACATGGAAAACAATGATAATTAATAAAAATAGAAGAATGGACTCTGTGATTCTTGTACTCACAATTGTAAATCTACTTTGACCTACCCTGGACAACGTAATACTACTCAGCCATTAAACAAATGAAACACTGCCATTTAGCACAACATGGATGGACCTTAGGAATATCATGCTAAACAAAACAATTCATATCCCTTTATGTCCTACTCTTCCATTTTGAAGGAAAGATAGAAAAAAACAGTGCTTGTGTTGCTTTCACCTTGAATGGTTGTGCATCCTAGGTGAGAACTTGCAGAAGCCAACTTGTCCTGAAGCCCAGAAGACCCAGCAACAGATGTTCCTTCAAAGTTCTCACTCTCAGCAAGCTTAGTGGAATACATGAATTTTCTTTGTTGCCTAGAGATAAAAATCTTACACAATGATATCAAATCCTATTTCCCTAATTTCATTCAGATCACACAACCAACACTATTATTATCTAATGTTAATTTTTTTATTTTTTCAATTTTTTTTAATCATTCAAGTACAGTTGTCTCCACTTACCCCCCCCCCCACCTTCCACCCTTAATCCTTCCCCACTTTGGCTTTGTCCATGGGTCCTTTATACATATTCCTTGATTATATCCTTCCTCTTCCTTTCCCCATTACCGCCCTCCGTCCTCCCCCCTGGTTAGTGTCAGTTCGTTTTTCCTTTCAGTGTTGCTGGTTATATTCTCCTTGCTTGTTTGTTTTGTTGATTAGGTTCCACTTATAGGTGAGATCATATGGTATTTGTCTTTCACCCCCTGGCTTATTTCACTTAGCATAATGCTGTCCAATTCCTTCCATGCTGTCACAAAGGGTAGTAGCTCTTTCTTTCTTTCTGCTGCATAGTATTCCGTTGTGTAAATGTACCATAGTTTTTGGATCTACTCATTTACTGATGGGCACTTAGGCTGCTTCTAGCCCTTGGCTATTGTAAATTGTGCTGCTATGAACATTAGGGTGAATAGGTTCATTTGAATTGTTGTTTTGGGATTCTTAGGGTATAATCCCAGCAGTGGAATTGCTGGGTCAAAAGGCAGTTCCATTTTAGCTTTTTGAGGAAATTCCAAACTGTTTTCCACAGTGGCTGCTCCAGCCTGCATTCCCACCAGCAGTGTACTAGGGTTCCCTTTTCTCCGCAGCGTCGCCAGCACCCATTGTTTGTTGATCTGTTTATGATGGACATTCTAACTGGTGTGAAGTGGTATCTCTTTTTTATTTTAATGTGCATTTCTCTGATGGCTAGTGATGCTGAGCATCCTTTCATATGTCTCTGGGCCCTGTGTATGTCCTCCTTGGAAAAGCCCTCTTGGAAAAGTTCGTTCAAGTCCTCTGCCCATTTTTTAATTGAATTGTTTTTCTTCCTGGCGTGGAGTCATGTGAGTTCTTTATATATTTTGGAGATCAAACCCCTGTCTGAGGTTTCATTGGCAAATATATTTTCCCATATGGCTGGTTCCCTTTTCATTTTGCTGATGTTTTTATTAGCCATGCAGAAGCTTCTTATTTTGATTAAGTCCCATTTGTTTATTCTTTCCTTTTCATCCCTTGTTCTAGGGGACATATCAGTGAAAATATTGCTGTGTGGGATATCTGAGAGTTTCCTTCCTATGTTCTCCTCTAGGACTTTTACGGTGTTGCGACTTATTAAGTCTTTTATCCATTTTGAGTTTATTTTTGTGTATGGTACAAGTCGTTGGCTGAATTTCAATTTTTTACAAGTAGCTGTCCAGCTCTCCCAACACCATTTGTTGAAGAGACTATTTTTACTTCATTTTATACTTCTGCACCCTTTGTCGAATATTAATTGACCATGGAAACATGGGTTTATTTCTGGGCTCTCTATTCTGTTCTGTTGATCTATGTTCTGTTATGTTGATCTATAATTAAAACAGCCAGAACTAGACTGTTTTAATTATAGTAGCCTTGTAATATAGTTTGATGTCAGGTATTGTGATCTCTCCTACTTTGTTCTTTGTTCTTCTTTCTCAAAATTGCTGTGCCTATTCGGGGTTATTTATGGTTCCATATAAATTTTTGAAATATTTGTTCTATGTCTGTGAAATACATCCATTGGTATTTTAATAGGGATTGTGTTGAATCTACATATTGCTTTGGTTAGCATGAACATTTTAATGATGTTAATTCTTCAAATCCATGAACACAGTATATGCTTCCATTTATTTGCATCTTTCTTAATTTCTTTCTTCAGTGTTGTATAGTTTTCTACATACAGGTCTTTTACCTCCTTGGTTAAGTTTATTCCTAGGTACTTTATTTTTCTTGTTGCTATAGCAAATGGGATTCTTTTTCCTGATTTCTATTCCTGATATTTCATTATTGGTATACAGAAATGCCTGCAATACCTGAATATTGACTTTGTATCCTGCTACTTTTCCAAATTCACTTATTACATTGAGCACTTTTTCGGAGGGAGTCAATACGGTTTTCTATATAGACTATCATCTCTTCTGTAAACAGTGACAGTTTTACATCCTCCTTTCCAATTTGGATGCCTTTTCTTTCTTTCTCTTATCTGATCACTGTGGCTAGGACTTCCAATACTATGTTGAATAGAAGTGGTGAAAGTGGACATCTTTGTCTTGTTCCCGATCTTAGTGAGAAACCTTTTAGTTTTTGCCTGTTGAGTATGACATTGGCTATAGGTTTTTCATACATGGCCTTTATTATGTTGAGGTATGCCCGCATTACTCCCATTTTACTGAGTGTTTTGATCATAAATGGGTGCTGTACCTTATCAAATGCTTTTTCAACATCTATTGATAAGATCATGTGACTTGGTCTTTCCTTTTGTTTATGTGATGCATTATGTTTATTGATTTGTGAAAATTGTAGCATCCCTGAATCCCTGGGATGAATCCCACTTAATCATGGTGGATGATCTTTTTAATGTATTGTTGGATGCAGTCTGCCAATATTTTGTTGAGGATTTTAGCATCTATATTCATCAGTGATATTGGCCTATAGTTTTCTTTCTTTGTTATGTCTTTATCCGGTGTTGACATTAGGATGATACTGGCCTCATAAAAAGACTTTGGGAGTCTTCTGTCTTCTTGGATTTATTAGGATAGTCTGAGAAGGACAGATGTTAGCTCTTCCTTAAAAGTTTTTTAAAACTCTCCTCTGAAACCGTCCAGTCCAGAGCTTTTGTGTGCCAGGAGTTTTTTGATTACTGCTTTGATTTCACCAGCTGTTATCGGTCTGTTCAGGTTTTCTGCTTCTTCATTCAGTGTTGGAAGGTTATATTTTTCTAGAAATTTGTCCTTTTCACCCAGGTTTTCAAATTTCTTGGCATATAATTGCTCATGGTAATTTCTTAGAATCCTTTGTACTTCTGTGGTATCAGTTGTTATTTCTCCTCTTTCATTTCTGATATTATTTATTTGGGCCCCCTCCCTTTTGTCCTTGATGAGTCTACTTAAAGGCTTGTTGATTTTGTTTATTTTTCAAAGAACCAGCTCCTGGATTTGTTGATGCTTTGAGTTGTTCTTTTAGTCTCTCTGTCATTCAGTTCTGCTCTGATATTGACTATTTCCTTCCTTCTACTCACTCTGGGCTTTGACTGTTGGTGTTTCTTCAGTTCTTGAAGCTCTATGGTTAGGAATTTTATTTGAAATGTTTCTGTCTTTTTTAGGTAGGCCTGTAATGCTATGAACCTCCCTTTCACGACTGCCTTTGCTGTGTCCCATAGGTTTTGAACTGTTGTATGTTCATTTTCATTTGTTTCCAGAAACTTTTTGGTTTCTTCTCTTATCTCATTCTTGGCCCATTTATTGTTTAATAGCATGCTACTCAGTCTCCATGAGTCTGAATGTTTTTGAGTCTTTTCCTTGAGGTTGGTTTCTGGTTTCAAACCCTTGTGATCCAAGAAAATGTTTTTTATGATTTCAATTTTCCTGAATTTGTTGAGGCTTGTTTTATGTCCTATCCTGTGGTCTATTGTTGAAAATGTTCAATGTGCATTTGAAAAGAATGTGTATTTTGTTTCTTTGAGATAAGAGGTTCTATATATGTCCGGTAAGTCCATTTGATCTAATGCATTGATCGGTTCCACAATATCCTTGTTGATGTTTTGTTTGGAAGATCTATCCGTTGTTGACAGTGGGGTGTTAAAATCCCCTACTATCAGTGTGTTGTTGTCTATATCTTTCTTGAAATATATTTCAAAATAAATTCTTTCCATTAAGTTGTTTCACTTCTGCTTTTCTTCTATAACATCATATTTTGATGTCCACCAATCCAGTGACCAAGTTGCCACTAAATGTATTTGTCTCTTTCTCCCTCTCTCAGATACAGTTTTAATATGTTGTGCAATATAAGAATTTAAAGCCAGAACAGAAGGCAGAGTTAGGGTTGGAGGATGGGTTGATAGTTCTATAGACAGAAGTAAAGAACTGTTTATAACACAGATATCCTAATTATGATGCTTTGCAGTTATATTTATTCTTAAAAATTCATTAACTAACAATTCAGTCAAAGATAGCATATGTTATTATATCCTTCTCCCTGCTATGCTCAGTCCAAGGGCTATTTCATAACTCATCTAGAGTTATGAAATCTTCTAAATTTCATAAATCTTCTAGAAAAAGAGTGTGGAATAACAGCTCATCAGTCCAGTGAGGTTAAGAGGGCAGACTCTAAATTCAGTTACCAACTCCTCCATTTTCTAACTGTAAGATCATGGGCAAATTACTTAACTGTTACCTAACACTGTTTCTCCATCTGCAAGGTACTAGGTATGACAGTAAGTGCTAACTCACAAAGTAATCAATTGCAAGGACTAAATAAAAGGATGGATGCAAAAATATTGGCACATAAATGCTCAATAAGCATTATTATAATGATTTGTTGTTACTAATTATGATTGAAAAATAATGCCTTGAAACTAATGTGCAAACTATATCTAACTGAAGTATGCTGTGTTTTATATAGAAATTTCATTTATTTTTTTGTAATACTTTCACCCACTCTCCTTGATAATCAATAGAGAGAGGAAGACTACTAGCAATATGAGATTGAATAAATGAAGCCCATAATTTTATATCAAGTATCAAGAAGTCATATATTACAACTAAATTGAATAAAGAAGCTAACTACAATTAACATGGTTTTCTTTCAATTACAGTTTACATTCAATATTATTTTGTATTAGTTTCAGGTGTACAAAATAGTACTTAGACAATCATATACTTTACAAAGTGTTCTGTGTGATTAATCTAGTATCCCCCTGGCACCATACATAGTTATTACAATATTATTGATTGCATTTCCTATGCTGTGCTCTTCATCTCTATGACTATTTTGTAACTACCAATCTGTAGTTCTCAATTAAAATGCATTAATTTTAGCCACAAAATTATTTAAAACAAAAAGAAATGATCACAGTGATGTTGAGCTACAAGTTTACTAGGAGCATGAAAATAAAAATAATATCTGCATATTCACATCAATATCAACTTCATCTGAAAACTACATTATAATTTAAATATGCCCTATCGAGATGTAACAAGAATTTTTAAAATAAATAATACTAGGTAAAACAGTTAGTGTGAGTTCTATCTTATTAGGCTTTCTTTAAAAATAAAAACTACCACATCATTAATGTGTTACTTTCAGAAAAGTGTTTGTAAATGCCAATCTAATCCCTTCTTTTTTATTTTGACATATAGAAATAAAGCATAAAATTATGAATAATGAACAAATTGATTTTTATATAAGAATTCCAAATCCTAAATCATGACAGCAATTTTGAGCTACTTTTGATTCCCTAATATCGTCAGTCTATATATTTAACATATATTTAATCACTAAAATGATCATAATATCATGTCCTTTTAAATTTTTTAATCACACTTCTCTTTTATGATTGCTTCAAAGTTAAACAATATTCAACACATGTTATATGAAAAAAAGTCAAAAATTGCCCTCATAAATAAATATTTGGAATCATTGGATAAAAAATTTTTTATATCTGCTGGAAATAAATGTAGCAGCTTTATTTAAAAAGTGTTCATCATATGTTAAGTGAAATGAGGGAGGCTTTAACTACATTATATGTTAGTGTAAAAGAGTCATTGACTCGCAAAAGCTTGAGTTGTTTCAGAGAAGTGCTAGACTGCAAAGACAGTTTTAAGGGTCTGTCTCTGAGAATAAGTGATGCCATGCTCAGAGCTCAGAAATCACTTTTCTGAAAATGACACGCAGAACTAAGCAATGCTTACGTCCAGAATCAAGTCAAAACACTCTTCAATTGGTTTCTAGGCTACCACATGCCTCTATTCTCCTTCCTCACTTTCCTCTCCTCCTTTGCTGATTCCTCTTCATCAACACACACTAACTCCACCTCATGAAGTCCTAGTGCCTAGAGCTCAGTCCTTGACCATTTATCTTTTCTAATCGCAATTACTCCATTCTTAGTGTTCTTTTCCAGTCTGATGGATTGAAATACTCTTCAGATTTAATGCCAGTCTATCCATCTCCTGAAAACACCAGACAAATTATCAATACCACCTGCCTGATCCTCATTTGTAACTGGATAACCAACAGGCTTATCAAGTTTAACAGAAGTCTGGATCTTCCCTCCTATACCTGCTCTTCTGAAGCTTTCCCCATTTTAGTGACAGGTCTATTCTCCCTATTGTTAAGGCCAAAACTGCAGACTTAGCCTTTTTCATCTTTAAGCAAATTCTTTGTCTCTATCTTCAAACCATGGTTCACCACTTCTCTTGCTACCATCCTGGTCCAAGCCACTGAATATAGATCAACTGAATTTCTGCAGCAGTTTCCTGACCATCACTCCTACTTCTGCTCTTGCTCCCTTCATCAGCAAGAGTGACTCGTCTCATACAAACCAGATCAAGTTATTCCTCTGCTAAAAGCCTTTCAGAAGCTCCTGTCACATTTCAAATAACAACCAAACTGTATATAATTGACTAAGAGAGTCTACGTGCCCTGGCCTTCTATTATCTTTCCAACCTCATCCCCTTCCACTCTTCCCCTCACTATCAACTCTGACCACAATATTATCCTTGCTGTTCTTGGAGTGGGCCAGGCTACCCCACCTCAAAGCTTTTACATCTTCTGTTCTCTCTACATGAGATACTCACACATTCTCCACCCTTCTCTCCTTAAGGTGCAACCTTCTCACCTTCTCTTGTTCTATCTCACACCATCCCACTCCTCCATTCCTGCTTCTTTTTTTTAACCAAAACTTTTCTCATCACCTAACATATGATATCATTTCTTAAATTTAGCTTATTTTTTGCCTAGCTTCCCCCACTAGAATGAAATTTTCCTGAGGATAGGGATTTTGAATCCGTTCTTTTACAAATATACCCTCAGCATTTATATGGAGCCTGCCAAAAGAAAATACTAAAATTAAATTACCAAACAAATGAATGAACTTGGGAGACCATCTCGATTCAAGAGCCTATTTTGTAGATGAAATATATGAGTTCCCCTTGGCCAAAGGCACAGTCAGATGTGTGGGCCTTCTATGACATTGCTCTTGCACCTTTGCAGTTGCATCATGCTGACCTATAATGTGCTTCTAATTGGTTTCCTATCATTTTATACCTCTGTCTTCAAATATTAAATAAACTATGCTCTTCCATATTTGACTGCAAAACAGTACACAATTTCCAACTTACATGAGGTATGCAGAGTAGTCAAATTCATAGAGACAGAAAGTAGAATGGTGATGGCCAGGGGCATAGGAAGAGGAGGAATGAGGAGGAATGCATTTATTGTTTAATAAATACAGAGTTTCAGTTTTGTGAGATAAAAAGGTTCTGGAGATGGATGGTGGTGATGGTTGCATAACAATGTGACTATATTTTATACTATAGAACTGTACACTTAAAAATGGTTAAGATGATAAAATTTATGGTAGGCATATTTTAACACAAAATGAAATATAAATTAAAAAATTAGTAGGCAGTACTCAACACTTTTTTCTGAAATGCCTAGATACTGTATTACTATCTTCAAAGAGTTCACAATTATTGTCTCAAGTTCTGTATATATTTTGATATGTATATATAGGTATGTAAAACACTTTAAATGAATATTATTCATAAATTATATCTGAGCTTCTGAAAATTAAAGCTTTGATATCTCCCCAATGGGGTACATGAGTTATAATAAGTAAGAATTTGGAATCCCACTTACTTTCTATAGACAGTCAAACAGTATGTAGAAAAAACTCTAGAAAGTTGTATGAACTTTAAAAAACTGTTTGAGTGGGATAAATAACATTTTTTGATTCTCAAAGAAGCATGAATTCTGTTTCATGTGTATCTATAGCTAAGATTTCCACCCAGAAGATATTGTCCATATTCATAGTGAAAGAGCCCCAAAGAGTGAGATCGCTCCTGTCTGGTCAAATCAATGTATCATTTGATAGTTATCTGATTCATAAATATGGCTTATTGACAAATCTCTTTGCATATAGGCCCAGAGAATTTCAGAAACAGAAATCACAAAGTCATTGTGCAGTATTTATTCCTTTGTAAATTATATTTTGGGATTTATTTATATTTTTCTGTAATGTTTAATAATGCTAAATAAGATTTGTTAATCATGATGATAACATTAAAATTCTAGCATGTCATTAAATTTTTACAAATGAATAAATTAAAAATCATAAATAATTTATAAATATAATCTGCATTCAACTAGCATTATAGTCAAACATAATTATTCGCTGAAAATTCCCTAAGTGCTGAATCTCATGCTTCCTCTAGAACTTGTTTCACAAGAACCCCACAAGATTTGTGTGCATTTTAAAGCTTAAGAAAAACTGCCCTAAAGATATGTAAAGACATACAATAACCGGAGAATATTATGCTCAGTGAAATAGGCCAGTCAGTGAAAAACTAATACCATATGATCTCACCTATAAGTGGAATCTAATAAGCAAAATAAACTAATGAACAAAATAGATCCACAGGCATGGAAACATGGAGCAGTCTGGAAGTGATCAGAAGGGAAGGGGGAAGGGGACAATCATGGAAAGAAGGGGAAGGAACTAGACAAAGGACATGTATGAATGACCTATGAACATGGACAACAGTGTGGGAACTGACTGTGGGAGTCAGGGGTGGGATGGCCAGAGGAGGGCAAGGGGGAAAATTGAGACAACTGTAATAAAATGACAATAAAAATGATAAAAATTGTATTAAATAAATATATTTACTGAGCATTAAAAATGATGTACAATTTGATTTTTAATATTGGCCTCTTTCCCAAATTTATGGTCATAGGTGAACAAAATCAAAGAAATATTTGTTATTTTTCTGATATCTTGAAACCTTATTTCTTACCTGGTAAAATGTACTTTCTAAGAAAAAGTGAGTCTCTTCAGGACAACAAAATATCTTGATGGAAGATCCCTACCTTTAAGCTTTGGGATCATCAGGTCACAGATAAAAATAGGAATAAGTAATTTAAAATGGCCTAAAAATACAGGCCTCTTCAGAAAGAAAATGCTTCAAAAGGCTCAGGAAGAATTCTGCATAAATAACCCATCAATGCTAGCTGACCAGTTGACCGGTTATACTGACAACTCTCCCAGTAAACAATTTTTCTTAATTCTCATGGTAAGTATACAAAAATATAACATAAAATAAAGTAGCAACAATTTGCAGCAATAATACCATAAAATGCATGCCCTGGGAAGCCACAGGGAACCCACAACACTTTAAAGTAAGTAGAGCTAGCTTGGAGAGGTAAAAAGAAGACCGTATTTCTGGACATAGCATGGGCTCCCCCAAACTTCACCTGCAGTGTCCACAGCAACCAAGTCATGTGGACCCTAGTGCTGTTCACTCTCTGAGCAAGAAATTCTATGACTAAGAGTTAGAAGTGTGCCTCCGCTCACAGGACATAAACTGAGCAAAAAGTATAAAAGGTAAAGAGTATGAACATTTTCTTTCAGTCTGTTAATGTCAATGCATGTATACTGAGTCAACATGGAGAAAGGATCTGGAACCCTTGTTTGGAGCTGGCACAGGGAAATTTCCTTCACTCATGCTCAACTGAGTCCACCAGAGAAACAAGAGAGAAGGCACTGAGCACTGAGTGCCTCCAACTAACTGGGACTTCCTTCTGGTGGAAAGCAAGGCAGAAAGATGAGCACAGGTACTCAGGGCCAGTGGCCTATATTCCACCTCCTGTGTTTGCTCCCATAACTGTAATTCTCCTGTCTGACCTTGCCTCACAAGTTCCCTTCCCAAACAAGGACTAGAAGAAGGAATGCTGCAGGGGTCAGTATGCTCTAATGTCCTGTTGTTTGCTCAGCCCACTGTAAGGAACATTTTTTGAGCCAAACTTCCTCTCGTACTCAAATCATTCACCTGTGACATTTCCACACACATTTACCTGTAGTTAGGAGCCCTATAAACTCACATTGTGCTCCCTCAGAGCCCATCAAAAAACATGAGGTGGACTCCTTGCATCCAGACCAATAAGACATATACAGGCATGGAGCCTTTGCAGAGGAGTGGGAATTGGCCCTGACACGCCTTTCTCCAGTGCCAGGAAGAGCCCCAGAGAGACCCTGCAACAGAATCAGATAAGGGAATAATGGCCTATGCAAGCTGGATGGAACTGGGCACAGCCATCACCTTGAGAAGCAGAGAGTGTCACAATGTAACTTATGTTGAAAGGGAGGGACAACCAACTGGTCCAAACTCTTATTTCAGTAAAATCAGTAGTAGCACTTAGTTGCCAAACCAGCTGGTATTTTTCACCTCTTAGAAAGAAAGGGTTGTAATCTGGATCAAATCAAGTAAAAAAAATTTTTAATATTACTAACAATGCTTAAGTCATCTAAGTAATAAATTATATATATATTGTAAAATTATCTTTAGGCCTTCAAGGTAAAAATTTCACAGTATAAAACATCTGATATAACTCATGAAAATTAACAAAAAAAAATCAAACCTAAAGTAAAAGATCTCTTAGAAGTAAACTGTTGAATTTAAAAGCAAACTAATTTGATTTCTAATAGATTGAGAGGCAGATTTTTGGACCACATATATTAAAAAATCAGTGCATTGGCATCTACACTAAATTGTATCAGAGGCACATATTACCTGAATAATTGTTTTTAAGATCTACTTAAATTTTAATTATGTGGCTATTTATACTCCTCCCAAATCTAATTAATTATCATTTATATGCCAGGCTTGCACATAATAAGCAAAATTTTCTTTATCATCATTAAATTTGTCTCTTGACTAAATTGACATGCTTTCTAAATGAAATAATTGCAACATAAGAAATTCAGGAGAACATATCCACCGATACATCTGATAAAGTGTTAATATCCAAAATTTATTAAGAACTCACAAAGCTCAACATCAAAAAAACAAACAATCCAATTAAAAAAATGGGCAAAGGAACTGAATAAACACTTCTCCAAAGAGGACATACAGATGGCCGATAGACATATGAAAAGATGCTCAGTGTCACTAATCATCAAATACAAATTAAAACTATAATGATATATCATCTCACACCTGTCAAAATGGCTATCATCAATAAATCAACAAACAACAAACGCTGGCGAGAATGTGAAGAAAGGAGAACCCTTTTGAACTGTTGGTGGGAATGTAGACTGGTGCAGCCACTGTAGAAGGCAGTATGGAGATACCTCAGAAAATTAAAAATGGGTCTGCCTTTTGACCCAGGAGTCCTTCTTCTGGGAATATATTTGAAGGAACCCAAAACACTAATTCAAAAGAACATAGGCACCCCATGTTCATTGCAAAATTATTTACAATCACCAATGTATGACAGAAGCCCAAGTGCCTATCAGTATATGAGTAAATAAAACAACTATGGAACATTTACACAATGGAATTCTACTAGGCCATAAAAAAGAAGGAAATTTTACACTTTGCAACAGTATGGATGGACCTAGGGAATATTATGCTAAGTGATATAAACTAGTCAGAAAAAGACAAATACCATATGATTTCACTCATATGTAGAATCTAAAGAACAACCTGAACTTACAAAGAAAAGGGGGACAGACCCATGGGTAGAGAAGAGGATGACAGCTGCAGGGACATGGGTCGGTTAAGGGATGGAGGGATTAAGCAAAAAAAAGGACTCATGGACATCGACAACAGTGTGGTGATTGCTGGAGGAAAGGGGATAAAAGGGGACTAAATGGTAATGGGAAAAAAATACAGTAAAGATTAAATCAAAAAAGAAACTCATATAGTAAAAGGTGCACTAAGTTAAACTATTGTGAAATATACTGAAGAGATTATTTAACAAGAAAATATAGTGACAGATTTAAGAGATGAGATAAAGGTTAACGTAATGATTAACAAATGCCAAGGGCAACTAAAATAAACAGGTTGCAGGCACTCTTTTAGAGACAGTGAAAAATGTTTAGGATATATGCCCTGGCTGGTATGGCTAAGTGGATTGAGTGTCAGCCTGTGAACCAAAAGGTCACTGGTTTGATTCTCAGTCAGAACACATGCCTGGGGTGTGGGCCAGGTCCCCAATAGGGGGCATGCGAGAGGCAACCACATAGGACATATCTCTCCTACTCTTTCTCCCTTCCTTCCCCTCTCTCTAAAAATAAAGTATTTTTTTAAAAATAAAAATGTATAGGATATAAAGAATGTTTCTGTCTTCTGTATTATCTTGTATATCTTGTCTTTCTACCTCCACATAAATCACAGACATATTTTCATTCTGAGATGTTATTCTAAATTATAAGAGATATACATTTCATCAGCATGCTAGGCACTATACCTTTTTCAACAAGAACTCATTTACATATCTCATAGCTAAATCAGATGGCATTTCAGAGAGAAGATAAATCTCCCTTTGTCTTTCTTTATGGCGTAGTTATGGACATAGTTCTTAATACTGTAAATATTTAAAATTTATCAGTGAGTCAGAGCATCATATTTGCACCAGATGTTTCCCCATATTATACCCAGAAAGTCAGGTTAGAAACAAAAATAGGTGGTACAGCTGACAGCCAAGGTCACTGATTCCTTTTCAAACCAAATTAGCAGAGTATTTAGTTAGAAATTTATTCATGTAATTAAAACTATTAAAATAATCTAGTAGTGCAGGTTTCTCCTTATCTCTAGCTCATTTGTACATCTGTGTGTCTAGTTTATGTCTCTACCCTTAGAAAGGCAGTAAAAAGAGAATGGTCATTGGAAAGAATAGCCTGACTGAATATAGCCCTGTACACCCATGAACTATTTTGCCAGCTTATTGTAGTGGAAAGCATTTTGGAGTCAAAAGAATTGAGAGTCAGAACACTTAATTTCAGCTGAGGGTGGATGTGTTGCAGCCTTGCTAGGCTGGGCAGGTCCACTTGAGACTCAGGTAGATGGAAGAAAATGTGTGGAGCCATGGGGATGCTTGACATGCCTTTATTCAGGAGAGTCACATAGACCACAAGCCCTTGTCTATATTGGTGTGTCACCCCTACCACTCCTCCCTGCGAGAAGTCCCTACCTCCTTAAGTACTAGCACAAAGCCAGCCTCAGGCCAAAAAGTGAGATAAGCTAGCATGAGCTGAGCTTGCCAGCCTACTCAAGGCTAAGGGACACTTCATTGCACCCAGACTCAAGGCTATGAGAACATTACTTTATGAGACTCCTTCAAGGTTGTGAGAAGCTGCTCCCCCTAGTTACCCAAACACCTGGGTGAGGAAGCCAGACTGCCTCCAGTTACCCTACAGTGGAGAAAAAGTTAAATAATTTAATTGGTAACAAAACTGGTAAATCACAAAACCAACCCAGGTTTCCAGCCCAGGTCTGCCAGACTTCAAAGCCCTGAGCCAGCTATCACTGTAGATATTTTCCTTTCATCCCACTCTGGCCAAGTTGGATCCTGTTGAAAGAAATATCTGATGTATTATTTATCATGTCAGCTAAGCATAATAGAAATTAAGATACAAGCTATGTTTGCTCAATTAGTGTTGCTGAACAGTGTTTCTCAAACATTAATCTTATAAAAGAATGCAGATTTTGATTCACTAGGTCTGTGGGGTGGAACACTGCTAGCAAGCCCCCAGGTGATACTGATGCTGCTGGTCCAGGGACTAGACTACACAGAACAGCAAGGCTATGGAAGACTACAACCAACGTCTCCTTTGGGATTTGAATGAGGTTGACTAAACTGCTAACTTGGATATATGCACACATAGCATTAGCTACACATTTGACTAACACAGCAATTGCCTACAAGCTGAAAAAAAAAATGAAGATTATGTAATCAGGTACTTATCCAAAAGGAATTCCTTTGGCTTCTAGAACTACAGCAAATGAATGGAGCCACTAACTGACCATGAAAATCTGAACACAACTTTACCGGGTTCTAAAACTTAGTATGTATTTACTTTTCTTGCTGAAATCCCTCTAATTATTTTATTATTTTATTAATTATTTTTTATTCTTCACCTACTCAGAATAGGTTACCTTCCAAAAGTAGGGAAAGAAACTGCTCTCACCCAACACCAAGTTTAAGAAAATACATCTTCAACAAAAATGCTGCTAGAAGCAGGAAAGTCTTCCAAAAACACATGCCATTATGATTGAAAAGTCTACAAGGTAATTTGTGGGAAAACACAAAGGATATATTAGTATCTTATCTTGATTCGAGAAAAAACTCCTTCCATAAAAGAAACACTCCCAAAATGTGCTATTCTACAATGGAAACTTTAACACAATGCATTTACCAATTCACAGCACAGCCCATCTGAAGGATATTACTGGAAACTCTGGCTGTCCCCTTGCACCTGCATTATTATTTTTTATCAACATCATAGTGAGAAAGTACTTCTTATAGATAACACACATAACTCTCAGCAAGATTATGAACAGGCACTCAGAGGTTACAGATAAAATATCACTATGCATAGAGATCTTAATTCAAGACAGAAGAGAAGCATTTGGATAACCAAATGCCATCATTCTGTTATCACTGCTAGTCCCTGTTGCATAAATCATGTTTTTCCCAGCTCATGCATTATATTTTAAGGGCTTGCCTTCACTCTGAAAAGCATACTTTCCCTTTCTACCTGTCCTGTAACACTGCCCAACAAGAATAAATCTTTTTTAGCAAGTTTGAGAGTAGATATTTGCAATTTTTAGAAATAATAAACCAATTTATTATATTTCCCATGACATCTGATTTTTTTATCCACCCCCCCTTTTTTTTTCAGAGTAGCATCATGGAAAACACACCACTTTTAAATCTAGCAGTTCTAACCCCAGTTCTTTCCAATAAGGAGCTATTCAGTAGTAAGTGCTGCTGGGCAAATGGTTTAGGGGAGTAGATGAGAAGAGAATGTAAACCCTTATCACAGAACAATGTATGTGAATTCCAGAAGGACTGAAGATTCAAACATCAATGGAAATATATATAAATTTAGAAAAAGAAAGAACACAAGACAATGATTTTACCCTCTTATTAAGAAAAATATTATACAATATAGAGTAGTGAATTGTTCAAGATCTGTAACAGGATAAGCACTTCTACAAATCATTAATAACCCAATATAAAAATGGACAAGCGTTCTGAAAAGATAATTCCAAGAAAAAAAATATAAAATTCCAACAAGCATGAATAAAGATTTTTGGTCTTAACCATAATTAGAAAAACACAAATTAAAAAAATATAGAATTTATATTTCCCACCAGATTGATGATAACCTATGGTAGGATGTAGAAAAATGAGACATTCATGTACATCCAGGCTAAAAGATTCTCTCTCTCTCTCTCAGGCAATCCAAAGCCTGCTTTTCACCTTTTCAAAAAAAAAAAATAGACTACACACCTGTATGAGTCACTCTGCAAAAAAGTGAAAGCATAATGCTATATAAATTCCAAATAGCTTTACCCTAGTAAACAAGAAACTATAGGAGTCACTTGATACCTTCACTTTTCTGAGGCTGTCTTACACAGGAATTGTATCCACATGACCCATGCAGTCATACATGGCAACCCTGTTTATTTTTTCCCCACAATGAAAAAACATTTTAGAAGAAACAACAATTAAGTTAAAAGATGCTGATTTATTTGTTGAGTAACAGTTAAGAGAAACTGGGATAACTAACAAAGACAGCTGAGAACCCCTCTGCAGTTATATTGTAGAGAAAATATAATTCTGTCGACCTGCTTTGCTAATTTGAGCTCAAGAACTTCAAAATCAAGATAGTCTATTTTTTTTCCACTATTAAAAAAACTTTCCATGAGTAGCAGCCAACCTGTCCTCCCATTACCTACAGAACAATTCACTTAATGAAGAAAAAAAGTGTTTGGTTAGAGTACAATGAGGATAGACAAAACAAGCTTTTGCCAATGAGAAGCCCTAAAGCTCTGATCCAGCAAATAGCTCCTGCCAGGAAGTCTTATTTTTAGTTAGGAAATAATTTTCTACAAGCCATGCAAGTTTCACTTGCTTTGTATTTAAGATTTAAAGAATCTTTGTTCCTGTAACCTGAAAATAAACAACAAACGAAATGCTCTCTTCAGGATCTAAGACCCCCATGTGAGGTAATTCAAGGTATGGTGGTTTTTGATTATGGGAAACGAAAGCCTTGCTCCTTCCTTTCACTGGTCTGAATTTCAAGTATTAAGCAGTTATGTAATGAACTTATCAGAATAACCTAGTTTCAGAGGATAAAATAAAATCAAATACATGTAAAAGATTTGTAAACTACATACATAAGTTTAAAGCTCACAGAGGTTCTACCGAATCCTACTCCCAACTGCCTCTTCCTCTAGTATTCTTCAGGCCATAGGGAAAATATTACATGTAAATGTCATATTTAAATTTTTATTTGTGTTAAACATATTTACTATTAAAATGTGTTTAAATTTGTAATTTTGACAGAAATAATCTGATGGGCAGGGAGAGCCAAGGTCTGACCATACCATGAAGTGATATGGTGGTGTTTCTTCTCAGCATACCTACTTTGCAGATTTCACCTTTGTCTTTTTCCTAGTATGTTGTTGCCTGGAAATCTATTTGTTCAACCAATCCTATCTTTTTGGAGTACTATTCTTTTCAATGTACAGGAGACTGCTACCTTTCCCTCAAAATTTTTCTCTACTCTTGCCCTAGGAATCTGGCTGCACTGCTAGAGACTATTTCTCAGCCTCCATTGTTATTAGACATGTTGTGACTAAGTTCTTACCAGTGGAAATGAGTAGAAATATATGCCACCTCCAAATCTTATACATAAAACCCAAGGAATACACTCTTCCAATCTTTCTCCCATTTCCCACAAACTAGAACATTGACCTAGTTATTACCATGAAGATGAGGACAGGACCAGAGGAGAAAGAGCAATAACATGGAAAGAATCTGGGTCTCAGAATGACCTCCCAAAGCAGAGCTAACCTGTCAGACTAAAATGCTGATGGGGGAAAGAAGAGGAAGGGTGAAATCAAGGAACATGTATAAAGGAGCTATGGACAAAGAGAAGGATTGAGGGTGAGATGTGGGTGTGGGTGGGGCAGGGGAAAATGATGGCAGGAAAATGGAGAATTATTTGGACAATAAATAAATAAATAAATGGTTAAACTATTACATAATAGAAAAATACATTTCTATCTTCTTTAAGTGACTGTCATCTCGGGGCGGGGGGGGTGGTCTCTGTCACAGGAACTTAGCCTTTACCTTAACAAATGCAGAAGAAGTCAGTTTGTGCAACTATCTACTCTTTAGAATGTTACCTTTCCCAAAAGTAACTTCATTTGAATATAGACTTAAGGCAATAAAAAAAATTTAAGTTCAGAATAGATTATCTAGTTTTTATAAAGCCAAATCAAATGTCTAGGCCTGACATTTACTTATAAGAACACCTGATCAAATTATTTGACTAAAACTAATTAAGGAAGAAAAAGGATCAATTTCCAATTATTTCTGTAAAATAATTTGGAGGTATCAGTGTGGCAAAAGTGTGGCAAATGGGAAGGAGACAGGCAGGTCATGGATTAAATTCAAAATCTCATAAATATTAGTGGTGTAACTTTTCATATGTGACTTAATTTCTCTAAGCCTCAATGTAATGCAACATAATACATTTTACAGGAGGGTAAAACAATCCAGCATATGAGATTATAATAAATCTTTAGCCTGGAAATGGCAAATAATAGGCAGAAGAAGAAAAGGGTGTAGCTACTAGCAGTTTTCATTTAATTAATGAACATATTAGTATACAACAGCTATAAAGAATAGTCCCTCTCACTGAAACATGAGTAAAAATCCTTTGACAACTATATTAATTACAATTCTTTGATTTCAAGTCCCATTTTGTTTCTTCTTCTTGGGTTATTTACATTCAGTTGATCTTCTTGAATACCTCTCTTTATTCTCCTCCCATATGTTCTCACTGGGATGTTTTCTTCCCTATAGAAGACTCTTAACATTATATTTAGAAAAAGCTAATTCTTTATTTGTAATTGCTTCAGTGTTTCCCCTAAATTTTAAGTGTTTAACAAGGAGGTTTGTCTCCTCTATGTGTCCTATAAAATCTAAAATGGTACTTATTACTCTGAGACTGAATATTCTTGGGGTTTGTGGAGCACTGTAGATCTGCACAGGGTCTAAATTCTTCTGCATTTTAGGTGCTGTGTTTGGTTCTGAGTTCTTCTTTTATTGAAAAATGTAACTTGCAAGATTGGTGTGAGGTGAAAATGAAAACCTTGCCCCAATGAACAGAAATAGGGAGGCAATGGTTCTCTCTATGTAGATCCCACATCCTCTCTGATTTCTCAGAATTCTATTCTTTGGCCAATTCACATGCATAATCGTGTGACCTAAATAAAAATTAAAAATAAAAAACAGAATTGTAAATGAAAAAATCTCCCTTAAAGTTATAATATTATTAAACTAAAAAGTTTTGAAGCCTTTTGTAAAAACAACAGATGAGAGAACTGTGTGTAAAAATACCTTGAGTTCTTTAGATTTTTCATGCTGTAGCACAAGCCAAATATTTTAATCACATGCAAATGAAGGTGTTATTTGATCATTCAATCATTATTTGATCACAACTGGTTTGAAAAGTAAATATATCTTTTCAAATAAAGAATACTGAAAATAACAGTGAAATGTACTTGATCTGGCACAGCAAAGGAGAGTACGCCTCAATCCCAAAAGAAATTGGGTGGACTGGACAATTGTGAATACCCTAGGTTCCCTTTCTAAGGAAGAAATACATACATTTCGGAGAACACACATAAGTGCACAAGAGATAAAGATTTAATGTATCTGAACCATATAGTGAAAAAACTTCACAATGATAGCCCTTCAAAACATGGTAGAAAACCATTAATTTCTTCCCACTGCACAAAATGTAGAAACTACCAACTCTCTAATCAATCTCACAGGGAAAGAAAAACAAGCTATTGCACACTTCTTAGAGAATGGCACCAGAGATATTTATTTCTTCTTCTTTTCAGAAATCTCAACCAATAGACAAATCAGCCTTAGGTGTTTGCCCCATCTTTAACTGACCCCATATGCCTTCTTCTGAACATGGGTGAGTTATAATAATATCTGAAAAAAACAGATACGTTACTACTTGAACCATCTTAAAGGTTACTGCAAAAATTATTCCAGAAGAGTAATGTACGTATGTTTTGCCAAGATTATAGCAATATGTAAATATAAGCACTTCTATTAGACTCTGTTAGTTAGAATTTACTTTTGCCTCACTGAAACTTCACATTCATTGATTAGCAAGAGATCTGCTGTATACACCATACCTATAGTCAACAATAATTTATTGTACACTTACAAGATTTATTAAGAGAGGAGCTCTCATGCTAATATTCTTACTACAATGCAATAAAATTTAGAAGAAGGATCTGTTAGCTAGAAAACATAGAGAACAATAATTGGAACTTTAATTTAAAGTTTTTCTGATGAGTATTCACAAGCTGTAGACCAAAGTTTACTAGGGAAAGGGCCATGTTAGTCTTATCCATATTTGGATGAGTATGCATTGGCTAAGTGCCTGCCACATAGCAGGCACTCAATAAAATGGTTATTAAATGAAGGAATGAATTAATTAGATAAGTAATAAGTCTTGCAATTAGAAAACTATTACCTAAAATCTCTAACTACCATTCACATTTTTATATAATTTCTTCCAGATTTACACAGTCCTCATGAAAAATAATTTTTATACTATGGTAATAATTGCTAACATTTATTATTTATTGAACATACTACCCATTATACTAAACACCTGATAGCATTATCTCACTTAATTAACACCACCACATGTATTAGGAGCTTCTCTTTTCTTCAAAAAACAAATAAGGGAATTGAGATATGGACTTAAACTGATATTTGATGTCTAAAATTTGGGTTTTGTTCAATATCCAAGGACAAACCCAAATGTCATCATTTTCTCTACTTACTACTTGGAAAACTTTATCTGCAATAGAACATAGTACATAAAACACTATAAATATTTTGTCTTATTCCTTTCTTTTTAAAATGAATTACGTAATAAGGGAATTGTGATTTGTCTTTGTCTTAAGAAACAAGAGAAACACAGAAAGGTCAACTAATTTGGCAACAGTATCTAACAGGCTAAAGGGAGACTTATTATCAGGATTCATCTTTCCTTAATTTCTAAACTACTTTGTTACATGCCCTCACTTTTTTTTTTATTGTTGTTCAAGTATGATTGTCTCCATTTCCCCGCCACCACTTCCCCACCCACCTGTCCCAACCTCCCACTCTCAATCCTTCCCCCCTTTGTCCATTGGTCCCTTATACATGTTACCTGAAAACCCTACCCCTCCTTTCCCCTGCTATTAAAAAATTAATAATGATCATACTAAAGTTCCTCTCTCAAAAAATTAATAATGATCATACTAAAGTTCCAAAAACAAATGATCATCTAAGTTGTTGATACACTACCTTGCAGTTATAGTAATGTTAAGATTTTCAAATATTAATTAGTTCACAAATGTTGAACTAACAAAGGAAAGAAATGTTACGCAAATATATCTGTGTCAACTTTTAAAAATCAAGATAAGTTGGCAAACACTGTAATCCACACATGTGCAAAACTACTTTTAAAAGTTGGTCCTAGAGGAGAAGGTAAAGCAACGTGGATAGGGAAAAGCAGGAATCCCAGTTATCCTGGGGGGAAAGCAAGAAAAGTTCATATCTAGGCTTGTTAGACAATTTATGACTGACTTTTTGGGGTTTTTTTTAATTGTTGTTCTATTACAGTTGTCCCAAATTTCCCCCATTGCTTTCCCTTGCCCCCCCCCACCACACACAGTCAATCCCCATCTTGTTGCCCATGTTCATGGGTCATTTATACTTGATCTTTAACTAGACCCTTCCCCTTCTTTACTCCCTTATCCCCCTTCTCCACCACTTATCGCCCTGGTCACTGTCAGTCTGTTCCATGTTTCTTCCATGCCTGTAGTTTTATTTTGTTCATTTGTTTTGTTCATTAGGTTCCTCTTATAGGTGAGATCATATGGTATTTGTTTTTTGTTGCTTGGCTTATTTCACTTAGCATAATATTCTCCAGTTCCATCCATGCTGGTTATTTAGTTTTCTGAGTTTTTTAAAATTTATTGTTGTTCAGTTACAATTGTCACCATCTTCCCCCCACTACTCTCCCCTGCTGTGCCCACTCTCCACCTTCCATTTTTAATTGTCCTCCAATTTTCTCCCGTCCATTCATCCTCCCCTCCATTGTCTTTGTCCATGGGTCCTTTATAGGACCCATGGAGGTTCCTTTACAGGACCCATGGAGGTTCCTTGACTTGACCCTTCCCCTTCTTTCTATCCTCCTGCCCCCTCCTCTCTGGTCACTGTCAGTTTGTTCTTTATTTCTATGTCTCTGGTTCTATTTTGCTCACTTTTTTGTTTCATTGATTAGGTTCCACTTATAGGTGAGATCAGATCATATGGTATTTGTCTTTCACTGCTTGGCTTATTTCACTTAGCATAATACTCTCCAGTTGTATGTTTCAATCAATTAATATATTAAATTAATATATACTCCATTTATTGGATATATCTTGGAATATTTAAAGAAGTATAAAATACTATTCTTGTCTTTTAGACTCTTGGAAATTATTAATGTGTACCAACTAAAATAAAATGATGAAACGGATAAATGAGGAAATGCTGCCATGCATTGTTACAGAAGCTTACAGCATATATATCTTCTTTCAGGTACTCAAGACTGAAATGAGGTGAGATAGATGGGAAATAGATTTAATGTGTTCAATATAAAGACATGTAGGTCAGTCTGATTCAAGCACAATGTTTATGTAAAGGAATAAGTGGAATGTAGAGTAGGAAAGGAAGGTCAGGGCAAGATTACAGACAGCTTTAGAGTCCAGGCTATGTTTAAAATTAATTTGCCAGGAAATTGTTAGATTCCTGTTTTGTACAAGAATTCAAGGGGATCAAAGATGAGTTTTAGGGTGGCTTTGGGTGAAACATACAAAATATATTACATGCAGAAAGGACCTAGAAGCAAAAAATATGTGCAGACCAGTCAGTCATGATATAAAATAATGACTGAACATGATGGGTAGTGAAAGAAAGAGAGAAAAAGCATTGAAAGGAAAGAAATGTTGAGACTTGATAACTGGTCACATATAAAGCAAAGAAACAGAAGTCGAACACCAAAATTTAAAACCTAGGTGATTCAGGAAGAAAGCAGTGCCAATTATAGACTAAGGGAGCCCAGGAAGGAATGTCCTGGGAAAGAAACAATTAATTCAGTTTGGCCCCAAACTATGGAGTTCTAAGTAGAGCAAGGAATCTATGTAGAGGTATGCACTATCCATGGGATACAGTAAATGGTGTCTGTTCAGTGGAAGCTAGAAGCAATGTCAAGGCCTAAGGTGGAGATTTAAGAACATCTATTACAATGAAGGAGATTCACAAGAATGATAGGAGGACTCACAAAGGGCTGAGAGTTTATTCCTATGTTATTTCCTATGTGGATATAAGGAAAAGAAGAGAAAATGAAGAAGAACTGGTTAGAAAATATATAGATAACCCTGATAGTATTCTGGTGTTACAATTAAAGAGAAACTTTTGAGATGGCCAGAGAACATGAGTACTGAAACACAAATTGATTACATAATTGGAAAAAAAACTGGGATCTTGCAGGTAGCAGTTTTACAGAATGACGGTAAGAGTAGCTGAAATTCAAGAACACAACAGACAGAGAGAAATAGAGGCTGAGCATGAAAATCATCAACTATTCAACAAATTAAAGTATGGTACTGAGAACAGTCTGTGGGGTTAGGTATTTTCTATGGTGGAATAAATGACCCCATATGTTGGGAGTCATTTTGACCTGTGTCTATTTCAACCAAGCTACCAACCTGATAGTGCTCAGATAACCACATGAACAAGGAGAGAGTGAATCCTCTATTTCCCTCAATTCCTAAGTCATATTTAGGAATAGAATGATCCTGGGAATCTTTTCCACATCTCTTAAACTCTTTGGTGAGGTTAAGGATACAAAAAGCATTTCTTCAGAGTTAAAATGCAGTAGAACTACCTTCTTCCTCCTCATGAGAAAACTGAAGTGAATTCTAGAATCACTTACTGTGAGCTGGGAAAAGGGCTGATCATCGTTTTTAAAGGCAGACCCAGGGCACCTGGAGCTCCCAAACTTATCAGAGCAAGGATGTGTGTTTCCCTAAGACCAAATCCAAACCAAAAAGGAGAGCAAGCAAGCCTTGGTTTTACCCATAGAAGTCTCCTGGAAGAAGAGGAGACCTAAGCAAAATGAGGCAGAAGGAACTATGATCCCAGGTTTGGGAGGAGATCACCTCTGATTATAAAGTAGCATGTGGTCCATGTCAATACATCTGTGGGAGAGAAGCCTAGAAAAGCACCATTAGGAGGAAAGGATGAACTTCAACATGGGCCAAGATGAGAGAAAAGCAACAGAGCAAAACCATACCTGTTTTACCTATCCTATTACCTACTCCCCACCACTTCAGGAGCGAAGTGGCAGCTGCCAAAGGATGGAAAGCTTTATTTGCTCTTAATCCTGATCTTCCATTCAACCCCTCTCAAACTCAAATTTTGCTGAAACTTAATCAGAATAAATGGCCAAGGGACTTACAGATTATAGGGGAACAATTTTCTATCTCAGGAAGGCAGTGATGAAAGAGGGAAATTCTGAGGTGGTCTACACAGAGTTTTTGGTTGAAAAGGACAGAATGATTTCCTTTTAATCAACGGAAATAGAGCACTTAGAATACAAAGGGTTAGAATTTTAATTCGTTCCAGAGCAACAACCATTTGGGGATCTAAAATGATGGAAAAACTTTATTGAGCTACATTCAATTAAACAAACACAAAATAACAAAAGGAAATTAAATAAAACAAGGTTGGATGGAAACCAATCCATTTAAGGAAGCAAATTATAGTTATAAAACAGGAAAGAAAACAGACTATCTTGTATAGGCAGTTGACTTACTCTTTCATAAACAGAAATATTTGTTATCAGTAAGGTCTATGATGGAAGATTTACCCTTGATAGTAAATAAGGCAAGATTACAAAGTAATATAATTTCTTGGATAAGTTGTAAATAATTATCTCAAGAAATTCAGCACTATTGGTGGGAATGCAGACTGGTGCAGCCACTGTGGAAAACAGTTTGGAATTTCCTCAAAAAGCTAAAAATGGAACTGCCTTTTGACCCAGCAATTCCACTGCTGGGATTATACCCTAAGGATACCAAAACAACAATTCAAATGAACCTATGCACCTCAATGTTCATAGCAGCACAATTTACAATAGCCAAGTGCTGGAAGCAACCTAAGTGCCCATCAGTAAATGAGTGGATCCAAAAACTATGGTACATTTACACAATGGAATACTATGCAGCAGAAAGAGAGAAAGAACTACTACCCTTGGTGACACCATGGATGGAACTGGAGAGCATTATGCTAAGTGAAATAAGCCAGGGGGTGAAAGATATATACCATATGATCTCATCTATAAGTGGAACCTAATCAACTAAACAACAAGCAAGGAAAATACAACCAGCAACATTGAAAGAAGAAACCAACAGAATCAAGAGGGAAGGAGAGGGGAAGGTGGGGAAAGGGAAAGGAAGGGTCAAGTCAAGGAACTTGTATAAAGAACCCATGGACAAATCCAAAGTGGGAAAGGATTGAGGGAGGAAGCGGGGGAGGGGGACAGGGGAAAGTGGTGGTGGGAATGTGGAGACAAATGTATTTGAACAATTTTAAAAAATAGATATTCAACAAAATACAATTATAAAATTTAGAATTAAAAAAAAAGAAAAAGAAATTCAGCTTCTTGAGGGCAATTCAATAAAGAAACACAGCCTTTCATCTCTCTCAGAAACTTCTGTTGGGAGACCCAAGACTACTACCAACTGACCTTAGTATGGGTCTACTTGGTTAAAACTGTACATCTGCAGAGGAAAATACCACCCATCATCATGAAATTTCTCAAGAGCTAACCTTGTCACTGAGTGTGCTCATCTACAACTCTAATTCTTGTTATATCAATGCACAGTTCCTCTAACTTTTGTCATTCTTACAAGCCACACATGATGTGGGACAGGTTCTGGTAGAGACAGTAAGTTTTATAAGATAGAACTGGAATTTGACAACGAAAAGAAAATATATTCATTGCTGAGAAAAGTATCCAAGACCATTCAGTTGCCACCTGGGACTCAGGTTGGGCAAGGAACGCACCCAAACTCCAAATTATTATGTGGAATTTTAATTTGAAAGTGTGAAGAAATGGTATGAGTTGATAAAAAGGAGATAAAA
Source organism: Pteronotus mesoamericanus (assembly GCF_021234165.1). Lineage (NCBI taxonomy): Eukaryota > Metazoa > Chordata > Mammalia > Chiroptera > Mormoopidae > Pteronotus > Pteronotus mesoamericanus. The sequence continues at coordinate 4,709,983 of NW_026555109.1, forward strand.
TGAAAAGAAGGTAGAAAACCTCAAATCACAGATATATCCCAGATGTGTTTTACAGATAGCCAAAGGAGCCCTGACTGGTGTGGCATAGTGGGTTTCGAGTTGTCCTGCAAAACATTCCCACTCTGGGCACATGCCTAGGTTATGGGCCAGGTCTCTGGCTGGGGAAATAAGAGAGGCCACCGATCAATGTTTCTCTCACACGTCAATGCTTCTGTCTGTCTCTTTCTCCCTTCCTTCCCTTCTCTCTAAAAATTAAAAAAAATAAATTTATTTTAAAAAAGAAAAGAATAGCTCAAGGAGAAGCTGAAACAGAGGCACCAACAACCCATCAAATTTTGCTGGACTGTTTCCCAAACTTCTCTTGGAAATTACTGTATTGCATTCTCTAAAAAGTTAACATATCTCCTGGAAGTTCCCACACCTGAAGTGGAACTTACTTCCTCCACAAGATCTGGTCTAAATTATTAAATAATTTGCAAGCAATTGCTCATGCTAGAGCATAAGAAAAGCTTAATAAATGGTTGGCAGTGCTTGATTTAAAATTTAGTTGATGCTGATAATACAATAAATCTATATGGAATATAATTTGATTGTAAGGTATGTATTATGCAATATCAGGTTTATAAATTAAATTTCATTTGTTTATAATGAAGCAACAGGATATGAGCTTAGAATTTATAGAGAAGATAAATGGTATTTTTCCCAGTGAAATAATATTTGCATTAACTTTTTAAATGGGATTAACACATCTCTATCTGAATTTAGTGGCTTATTTTGAACTTGTTTTCTGGTACATAAAGAAAAGAGAGGATTGACTTATATAGTAATTGGCATAATAAATACAGTAAGATTATTGAAAAATTAAACATTGGCTGGCTTAAAACTGAGATGTTTTTCATGACAATGGCATCAGAGTACACGATGGTGGATATATACAATTTACCATTAGGAAAAAATACTTACCAGTAGATAAAAATTCATTATGCCCAAGAATAAGTCTTCAGAATAATGACATTTTCCTATAAGTAGATTCTTTCAATATTTACCAGAAGTAGGCTATTTCAATAGTTTATTGATGGTTTTAATGTCATCTTCCTTCTTTTTTATGTTCATGTGCATATCTAATCAATAGAATTTCCAACTACTTATTTTGTGAAAATGTGTATTTTTCCATATGTACTTGCTCTTTTTTTTTTTTCAGTACTGCTTTCACTAGGTCGCAAGGAAAGGTAGAGCTTCATGCAAGAAATAAAGAATTTTGACAAGACTACTTGTCTGCAGAGTTTCTGGAAGGAACACTTTGTTTCCTCCTTTCTTTTTTCCTTCCCATTTCTTCAAGTTGGGCTTACTGATGTCCCTCCCTGCTCTGGGTCCTCAGCTAGTTATGCCTGTAGGAGCAAAATTGCAACCTCAGCCCACTGAGGGGGCAGGAGGTAGGTAATGTATTTCTCTTGTACACACCCCAGACATGAGGTCAAGAACAGCCATAGACTCTGCATGTGTCTCACCCCTTCTGCTTACCCTTACTGCTGCTTCCTTGCTCTTGCAATTCTAATCTCAGTTACTTTGTCTTAGTTCTTGTTTAGGACTGTGCCCTTACCCTAAATACTGATCTACTGGCCCAGGACTCTAACACTTTGCTGATTGCTTGTCAAACCCCTACTTCAGTAGCCATCTCCTACCCCCTTGTACATTCCGTCAGAAGCATGAGAGCATATGTGAAGAACATGGCAGCATATAGCAGCAGATTGAGGACTCCACCATGCCATGAGCCTGAGCCACTAAAGTAACAGCTGTCTCAATAAATCACTTATTCCATCTGTTATGCTGTGGATAATGTCAGAGGAATTACACATGAACTTGTGAGAAATGGGCTCTTGGTTTCATTAACTGGATGGAAGATGTGAACAATAACATAAAAATCTTATGATCAGTTAAGCAGGTTTGGGTCAAATTCCATTGAAGTAAAACTAATATGAAAACTAAATGTGAAGTGTTAATGCTGGGAGTTTAACCACCTGTGATCGATGGATGAGCTTCATCGATACCTCCTACAATCATACCAGTATAGTTTTACATATAAATTTATTTTTCTGGAGATAATTTTAATATTTTCAAAACAGATCATGATCTGAAAGTTAGAACCCATTTTCCCAATTCATCTGCTCATTTAATAAATGTTACCTCCAAGGCATAGGAGATTGTCGAAATGTAAATGTAATTATCTCACTCCACCTTTGGAAAGATTTTAGTAGCTCCCCAACATTCTCCCAATAAAATCCAAAGCATGATACACCTGGCCTGCTAGGGATCTTGCCTTATTCCAGCTCTCCAGGTTCACATCACTACTCATCAGCATGCACACTCTGCAGACAAATTGAATAGTCACAGCTCCTGATGGACCATACATCCCTTTATGAGCACAATTTCCCTACCTCTACCTGGATAACTTTAATGAATCATTGTAGGCTCATGTAGCATGGCTCCCTTTGTAAAAAATTCCCTGACTGCAGCCCCAGTGCTCCAGTCTCTATTAGGTAACACTCTTTGTTTTTGTAGCAACCTGTGTACACCTCTCTCATAGTACATATCCCATCCTACTATTAATGTATATTTGCTCATCTCCAGATGTAGAGTCCTTTTGAAAACCCTATTCCCCAACCCAGCTCTTTGAAGGTAGAACTTTTCTTCCTTCACAATCCCAAGACCTAACACAATTCCCAGAACATTCTAGCTTCTCCAAAGATGTTTGTTATATGCATGAATGTATGAATAAATAAAAAATGAAATTTGAATTACAGAAGATCCAGGATAAAGCACTGAATATCTTATACAAATATTATATTTTACAGATAAAACAGCTCGTCCAAGATTCCATGTGGCTAGTTTGTGACAAAGACTAGGAGCCTGCCTCTTATCCCAATGATATTTCTATTGGGCTCCACTGTGTTATGTCTTTGCTCTTAAAAAAATCAGAAGCATTTTTGTGTGCATCTTCTAAAAACATAAATGTAGCAGCTGTCTCCTCAGACCTTCCCAGGCAGAGGGAACTATGCCTCACCTTCTCTAAGGATTACTCTTGGCCTGATCCCTTTCAGGGGCTCTGTAATTTATAGATTGGCTAAGCGTGAGTACCTCACTAGAGAAGCCCTTGATCTTCCTTTGCTGGGGGAGGGGGGTGTACGAGAGAGGGAGGGAGAGACAGAGAGAGAATAAGGAGGAGGAAGAGAGGAAAGAGAAGAGGTGGAAGGAAAAAGAAGAGGGGAGGAGAGTAGGGATGATGAGGAAAATGAAGGGTAGGGAGAAGAGGAGGGAAGAAAAAGGAAAGAAAAGAGGGAGGAGCCAGGAGAGGAGAGGAAAGTGGAGAATAATTCAACTGCAAATTATTTTTAGCACAGCAGCAGAAGCCTAATTACCTTTAATATGAGTAATTGACACTCAAATCCTCAGTTATTCATATCTCAAGTAAAATCTAAATCTCAAGTACAAAATAAATTGGGTCACCATTGATCATGGTAACACAACCACATTTTCTGGAAAACAAAGTTTTAGTATCGAATGAAGATTAAGCAAGTGTAGAGCAAAGTGATATTCTAATAGACACTGTGATGGCACTACTCTAGTTTGCTAGGCTGCCCTGAGCTACTTTGTACTGATGGCTAATGATAGTTCTATAGCAAATATCACCAGCAAGGTATGTTTTCATTCCCCCTGCAAACATTCAGTTGTTTCTCTTCTCCAATTCACTGCAGCATACTAATAGAGCAAGTAAAGATAAAAATGTTTTTCTGGTTTTTTGTACTGACTATAACTCATTGCCAGGAAGTAGAATGAACACCAGAACTGAGAAGTAAATAACTGGCCATATTTAAACACATTCTAAATAGCCTGGCTCTTACCCAGTGATTTGCAGTATCCCTAATACATCCTGTCCTTTCTTACTGTTTTGTGGTTAGATGTGCTGATCCCTCTGCTTACAGTGTTCTTCCTTGCCCCATGCCCCATCTCTGTATAACACCTATTTTATTCCATGTCTCTGCAGAGAAATAACTTCCCCAGGAAGCCTTTCCTAACTCCTCAAAAGAAGTGAGAAGCCCTACCTGGGTGATCCCATAGCACCTGCTACTGGAATTCCTTTTTCTAGGTCTCTCTCCCAATACTTTGTCAGATACTAAGAGGCAGAGACTGTGTTCAGAAGAGACACACAAAATTATCTGAAAAGTGGATAATTTAGATTGTTTTTACAAATAAAGTTCATGTAATTATGTTTTAAGTAAATACCTGAGAAAAATAGCATCACCCCCCAGTAAAAGGACAAAGGAATCCTAGTAAGATCCATCCATTGGGACAGTCTTACAGTAGGACACAAGTAAGCACCAAAAACAAAGCAAAAGTCCTGCATGAGGCCAGTAGAAGATTCTGAGAAATATTTAAGGGGCTTTACCCTTAGCTTCTTGGCTGGTTTATAACTTTTAATTCAGCTTGGTTGCAAGTTGTAGAGAAAAATCTTTGATTTTTAAACCAATAGAAGTGTAAACATTTATAAAGAAATAGGAAAAATGAAAACCAATATGAATGTAACATTTTTAAAGAATAATAAATTAGTTGAGAATGGCAACCAAAGAGCAGTATCCAAGATATCATTATGTAATTATAGCTCATCCGTGTATGTCTTGCAAATCCCCAAATAACCCATTATACTACCTTCTTTTTCCCAAACTGGGAAAGGAAGATGACAGCAGACCTCAACAATAAAAATTAAATGGTTCCTTAATAACAAGGGCAACTATCAACTTTGAATTTCCAACATTTTCTATAAATATATCACACATAAAGAAAGCATATTCCTAGAATTCAAAAATTAATCTTAGTCGATTTTCAAGGATTTTCATAATGCTTTAGAGACAAAAATGATTTTTCCTGTTGAACTTCAAAATAAAAAAAAGATTATTACCTTAAAAATAGATAGAAGGTAGAGGGTAACTAACAGGTTTTTTTTTTTAGTTTGGGATCTGGAGGAATATTTCTGCCTTTGCCTTCTTTGGTAAGATCGTCCACATGATTCACAGACAAGAAGAACAGCTTCATTAGTGAGTGGTACCAGGAGTCAATGAGGGTTGATGTCAATTTCAGTCTCTTGGAGTTGGGCTGCCTGATTATCCCTAGAAGCAGTTGTTTCATGCGTTCACTCAGTATCAGCTGTGGCTGAGGCCTGGGTAAATTCCACTGGACAAATAAATTTGAATGTTATAAATCAGATGCTTATCTTCAATATCACAAAGTTGGGGAAAACTGTTCCTCATGGATAGTGCAGGATATACTTGCACTGTTTTTAATATTTTAAATACTTGAGATAAAACATTTTAAGGTTTTTACATTAAACAATAAATGAACAATTAAAATGTCTGGATGAAATATTTAGGTTAAACACACTAAAACTTTTCAGAGGCAGTCATTTGTCATCTAAAATAGAAACAAAAAGTCAAAGTAATGATTTTCTACCTATTACTGCTTAGACCTCCTTTTCAAGTGATTAAACTCAAAAAGTTTTACTTCTTTTTCTTTGCTCATTCTGTCTCTACAAGACATAGTATGGAAATTATACTATAATCCCTGTTGCTGAGAATCTTTCAGCCTTACTGTGTCTGAGTAGGCAGTTGTCTATTTTGATAGTCTTCCTAAAATTCCTAGCACAGGGGCTTATTTATGATAGTTTTCATGTACATATAGTTCTAAGAAAGCTTTATACCCTCTTTTATTACATCAGGTAAAAATGATCCAATATAGCCAATTTTAGCTAAAATTTAGTACCTACTAAGTGGTAGGCACATGTTAGATATTGAGCACACTGATATAACATTTTCATTGGTATTTGGACTTTTTATAAGCACCCACTAGTTCATTTTATCTGTACTGTATCTATATTTTCATTCCATCTTCTTTTAGTAATCAATTATTTATTTCTAAGTAGCAGATTTGATAGAAATTCCTTTGATGTTAAGTAAGGTGAACTTATCTTCACTCTAAAGTTGGGGCAATGAAGCATAAACAGTGAAAAAATACTTGGTATGATTTAATTAAAAAGCTAAGATTCAGCCCCAAGTGCTAAGTGTTTATATATTGTTTCTTTTTCATTAAATAAACAAATAAATAAAAATAAAAAATAAGAAGCATTCACAATAATCTATTGTGAAGCATGAATATTATATAGATTATAAAATCGATAAACATCAATATTTTAACTTTGTGTGAATTTGTATTAAAACATAACAAACTTGTTTTTTTGCCTTACCAGAAATGATCATTTAGACTCAGTGTACTTCTATGGAATCTGAAATCACATTCTGTTTTTATTTTATTTAAATATTTTATTTGTTTATTTTCACAGAAAGGGAAAGGGAGGGAGGAAAAGAAGGAAAGAAACATCAATGTGTAGTCACATTCTGTTTTTAGATAATAAGTATTAGTATAGATAAAAATGTTTCTAGTAAAGTGCTTTGGGATATAATATTGTCTTTAATTCACAAACGACTGCTAAAATTCAGAATTTTTACAAAAGGCTCAGAGGGAACATTACAATAAAATCTCTTACATGGTGTAATAATTTACTGTCTGGTATATGGTTCTGTTTAAGGTGATAGCAGAAAGCTCAAATTAAAAGATAAAGAAATTAAAATTTATTGTAATTTAAGAGCAGAACAAATCAGAAGCTTCGGGTAAGTCTTTTAAAATCTGGCTGCATTTAAGAATCTCCTAAGTTGTGTGGATGCTTATATTTGTCTACATATATAAACATAGACATACATATACAGACATATATGTACTTATAAGCATACGTTTAAGAATATATGTGCATATATACATGTAGTGCACATACATATCACTTTAAGAATATATATATCCATATAACCCCTACAGTGTTTACAGCAGATCCAAGGTAGTCCTGGGACTCTGGATTTTTCAAAGAGCTCCCTAAGTACTTCTGAGATAAAGCCAGTTAAGGGAACCAACATTTGATGAATTGAGATCAAAAGCGTCTGAATCATAGCCCTACCATTTAGCAGTTCTCAGACATTACACAAGCAACTTAAGACTGCCTAACCTTCATACAGTCATCTATAAAATGAAGGAATAAAATACTTTTCTTATCAGAGTCTTACTAGGATTACATAGGATAATGAAATGTTGAGCTCTGATACCAACACAAAATTGATGCTCAAACATTTTACATCATTTCTTCTCTTTCCCTAAAAGCAGTATCTATTTTTTTTACATTTTTTCAATTTTATTTTTTCTATTAAAAAAAGAGAAATACCACCCATCACAGGTAGCAAGAATAATGGAAGACAAACATAATCAAGTCTCTTTGCTTGAATCTCTTCTCATAAAAGGTACAGAGTTTGAAGAACATTTTATACTTATCCTGGACATATCACAAAAACTCTGAAAACATAGTATTGATAAAAAAAATACCACCTTTTTTTTGTTGACCCATGTGAACATGCATCTCTATTGTTTGTGAAAATTGCTTAAAATAAAGATTTATTTCCAGACCAGAACAAGACTTGCAACCTCTGTACTATTAGCAGAATTATTCATTTGTATTAAACAAAGACTTCGTTGGCGAATGCTGCTATGACTTTATAGTTCAACATATCTTTGTCAGAACTTTTGCCCATTACAAGAGAAGCTCACCAGATTGTGTTTATGCAAAGGAAATAAGTGAGAAATATAGGCAAACATAAGATTGTTTGACTAAGAATTTTAGTAGCTTTAATGAAATGTGAAATGTACAAAAGGTACAAAAAAGTGCAGACTATATCTTAATAGATAAAATTGCTATCTCTTCTTGAGTAGCTGTTAATAATTGTATCTTTGATTGAATTTGTCCATTTCATCCAAGTTGCTTCATTTATTGTCACACATATGTTCACAATGTTTCCTTGTTATCTTTTAAATATTCATAGAATATCTATTATTGACACTGAGGCATACTTCTAGTTCTCTACCTTGATGTAATAATATTATATAGGCTCCTATTTAAAGCATAAAACCTGGCCCAAAATAAATGCTTTGCCCATTTCAAATGATTGAGCTATATGGCCACCTAGCCATCTGCGCTTGTTCTAGGGAATTCTAGACACTATAAAAATATGAGGGGAACCCAAAAAAACACTAAATTTATTTATTAAAAAAAGTATATTTATTCTTAGATGTTTAAACTTCAGTCACCTTCAAAGTACTCTCCATTTGATGCAAGATTCCTATCAAGATTTTTTTCCACTGCCCAAAACAGTTTTTGAACTCATTGATTTTGATGCCTTTTAATGCTTGAGCAAAACGTTTCCCTTTAAGGACTTTTCTTATCTGGGGAAACAAAAAAAATTGTGCACGGTGCAATTCTGGGTGAATAGGAAGGGTAGGGCATAGGAGTCATGCTGTTTTCGGTCAAAAACTGCTGAACACTCAGCACAGTGTGCGCAAGTGTGCATGTAAATCACCCATCATGAAATGGACCAATGAATTGAGTCTTCAAAAAAAATTCACTTAAGCTAAACACAGCCTCTCACAGCAATACCAGCTGGTACACTGATACAGGTGGATTCCAATAACGCACACCTAATGGGGGAAGCCTGTATTACAAGGGGCCTGTCCTTCAGAAGATTAATTCCAGTTTGGAGAGGAGGTTATATAAACCAAGTAAGTCTAAGGGCCTCACATGGCCCCATATCATTCAGGGTTTCAGCAGAAAACTAGATATTTTATTGGATAATTTGAGAAGGGGGTTATAAAGGAATTATGTATAAGAGTCGGGGCAGGTTGCATAAAAACTGCAAAGGATAGTAAGTACTCTGGTGCTAAAGGTGAGGGCCAGGGACAACACGCCTAGGCAAAAGGAACAAGGCAGTGAATTATTATTCAGTCCTAGAGTCAGAGGGGCCCCTTATAGAACTTGTTACCTTGGTCAAGGGACAGAGCTGGCCCACACTGACCTTTCAGGAAGAAAGGAACAATTTTGAGGAACAATTTTCCACCCTCACTCTTGCTAATTGCTTGCTATTGCTCCCCATTCATCAAAGGTCAGTATCAGTCTCCCAGGGAAGGACGATGAACTGAGAGTGGACAGGAGGAGAAAAGGAAAGGTATCTTGCATAAACCCTTAGACATTCTTTCAGAATCGAAAAGAAACATAATCCCTTACTCCAAAGTAATTAAAAATGTTTCTAATACTTACTTGTATCCTTCAAAAATATAAAAGGGTCAAATTCATAACCTAAAATAACTTTAAAGTCATTTTATCTCCTCCTCTCCCATTTTCAAAGTCTCCTGCAAAATGAAGTTCTCATTGCCCTGTATTTCTCTATGATTTTGTCCTGTAAGTAAATATTGGCTCTTTCTGGTACAAACTCCTCAACTCCATTTCAGTTCTCTCTTTAGCATTTCTGCTTTGCTACTGTTCAGAAAAAGAATTCTTTCAGCAAACACAGGGGAAGGTGAGGTTAAAGGGAGAATAACTGAAAGCACAAAAATGTTGCTATGTACTTTTGTTTATAATGTTTAGTAAAAAAAAAAAAAAAGGAACTCATCTGGAAACAACACAAGCAAAAAGCAAATCTATTATTGTTCTCCGTAAGCCATGACTTGGATTTTTCCCATGTGTAAAATGGAAAAGGTTTCCAGATGTAATATAAATATTGATTGCATATGAAACATGCATTGGAATTGGTAGCATTCAAAACTTTCACATGTCTTATTCTTGTTGATCCTCACAAAATTGTCTAAGTAAGAATTTTTATCCTCAACACTAAGAAACATTAAGTAAATAAACAAAAGAACCACAGCTGGCTAAGTGAAGAATCATAATTAGAATCCAGAAACTATATGTCTGTATAATATATTTGTACCTAATAACTATATGTATACACACATATTACTACATTTACTTAGATCGAGTTTTTTTTTTAAATGGAAAAATTTTATTTTTTACACAGTGGGAAATTTTTTTCTTTTTATTTAAGTTTATAAATCATGTTTATTCTATTACAGTTGTCTCAGTTTTTACCCCTTTGTCCCCCTCCACCAAGCCCCCCCACAATCAGGTCCCACTCTGTTGTCCATGTCCATGGGTCATTCATACATGTCCTTTGTCTAGTCCCTTCCCCTTCTTTCCACTATTGACCTCTTTCCCCCACCCCGCCAGTCACTTTCAGTCTGCTTCATGTTTCCATGCCTGTGGTTTATTTTCTTCATTAGTTTATTTTGTTGAATAGAATCCACTTATAGGTGAGATCATATGGTATTTGTCTTTCATCAACTGGCTTATTTCACTTAGCTTAATATTCTCCAGTTGCATCTATGTTGTCAGAAAAGGTAGGAGTTTCATCTCTCTCTCTTTCTTTCTTTCTTAAATGCAGATTGATTTTATATTTTTAATGTCAAAGTTAATTTTAAAATATTAAAAAAATTTAAAACCACTATAAAATCTCAGCTATTAAACAAACATGGCACCAGAACAAAAATAATCAAGTAGATCAATGAAATATAATGAGTATTCTAGAGACAAACATATATATCTGTCTAACAATATATGATTAAGTTGATATTTCAAGTCAACGGGTAAAATAAGGCTTATTCAACAAATAAGGTGCATGGACCACTATTACTTGAAATAAAACAAATATAGAGCCCTATTTCACACATTATACAAGAAATATTCAGGTGAGTTAAAAATCAACATGTAGGATCTAAGCAGTTTTAGAAGAAAATCGAACCAATATTTTTCATGACCTGAAGTAAAATATTAAACCTCAGAAGCTACAAAGTAAATATTGACAATATAGCTATATTAAACATTTAACTATGTAGTAATATACATATAAAAAAGTTAAAGGACAAGGGATATAATAGAAAAGTATTTGCAACACATTTGAAACATGGTTAATAGGTTTTTGGGGGTTTTTTGGAAAAAAGTTCTACAAATCTTTGATCAATAAATGGATAAGATTATCAAAAAGTCATTTAAAGTTTTGTTTTAAATACTAGAAATAGGCAAGAAATATACTAAAACAGGTTTAGTTCCAACAAACAGTAAAGGAACAATTAAAATAACATCATTGTCACAATCGGATTAATGAGTAATTGAAATATTGGTAATATCAAGTATTGGCAACTCTGAAAGGAACTGGGTATTCATAGAAACTTTTTCTTCATCTTAAAGCTGTCCCTTTAGCATATTTTGCAGTCCGGGTTTGGTGGAGGTGTATTCTTTCAGGCTTCTTTTGTCTGGGAAACTCCTTATATCACCTTCCATTTTAATTGAGAGTCTTGCTGCATAGAGCAGTCTTGGGTGCAGGCCTTTGCTTTTCATGACTTCTGTTTCTTGCCACTCCCTTCTGGTTTGCAGAGTTTCTGTTGAGAAGTCAGGTGCTAGGTGTATTGGAGCTCCCTTATATGTTGTTATCTCTTTCTCCCTTGCTTGCGTTAGGATTCTGTTTGTCTTTGATAATTGCCATTTTAATTATGGTGTATCTTGGAGTGGGCCTACTTGGATTCCTCTTGAATGCAACCCTCTGTGCTTCCTGGACTTGTGTGACTTTTTCTCTCCTCCAATTAGGGAAGTTTTCCATCATGACTTTTTCAAACAGGTTCTCTATCCCTTCCTCATCCTCTTCTCCTTCTGGTATCCCTATTGTATGGATATTATTATGTTTCAGGTTGTCCTGCATTTCTCTCAACTCCTCTTCACTGTTTTTGAGCCTTTTTTCATTTTCTTGCTCTTTCTGGGAGCTTTTTTCTACCTTGTCCTCCAGTTCGCTGATTTGGTCCTCAGCTTCATCTACCCTGTTTTGGATTCTTTCTGCTGTGTTCTTCAATTCAGAAATTGTATTCTTCATTTTGTCTTGTCTCTTATTGATAGTTTCTATGTCCTTTTTCATGCTGATATAGTTTGCAGTAAGTTCCTCATAGTTTCCCTGTAGCTTTTTGTAATTCTCTCTGAGCTCACTGAGCTCATTGAGCTTCCTTAGAATCATTGTTTAAAACTCAATATCTGATAGTTTACTTGCCTCTATTTCATTTAGTTGTCTTTGTGGGGATTCCTCCTTTCCCTTCGAGTGGGGTGTATTTCTTTGTCTTCCCATTATTTATGAGACTCTTCTTTTTTGCTTCTGATTCTTAAGTTGATCTGTCTTGATTTCCTGACTTTGTGGTGTAAACTTCTATGGTTGGAGACCATTGTTGTTTTTTTTTTAAGTTCTGGATATGCCCCTGATGATGTCAGATGTTGACCCGGTCTGACCTTAGGCAGTCTGTTTGAGACTTCCAGGAATCTACTGTGTGTGGCGATCTCCTTCAGCTGTTAATCTAGTCACTCTGCACTCAGCAGGCCACCTTAGACAGCTTAGGGCAGGGCGGAGTCCCTCCCGGGGGCAGGGTTATTGGGTCCTTTTAAGCTGGTGCATATGGGGAGGAGTCTGCACTGGGATCCTGCCAGCTACTCTCTCCATTCTCTCCCCAAAGCCTCCATCCCCAGTCTGCCCTCAAATATCGCCAGACCTCTCTGCACCCACTTTAGCCAGAGATCTACTGTCTGTGGTTACCACTCTGCACTCAGCAGATAGCTTAGACAGCACAGGGTGGGGTGGAATCCCACCTGGGGGTGGGGCTATTGGGTCCTTTGGTGCTGGTGCTGCTCAGGGGGAGTGGTCTCTTCCTGAGCAAGATGGCTGCTGAGATATGCAGGAGGAGTCAGCACCAAGATCCCGCCGGCTACTCTCCCAGTTCTCTTCCAAAAGCCTCCTTCCCCAGTCTCTCCTCAGGTGTCTCTACCCGACCCTGCACCCAACTTTGCCAGAGAGCAGGGTAAATGGCTGCAAATAAAAACTTATGTGTTGGAACAGTTCCTGGCATCTCCAGCCACCTGTCTCTGGCAGAGAGCAACCGTGCTGCTTTTCCCGGCTGGCTGTTATCTGTGTTCTTTTTGGGCTCTGGTGTTGTAGGGTAGAGATCCCCGCTTTTGGTTTAGACCCCGCTCTTCTCAGAGGGATCCAACTGGCCATTTCAATATCCTTCTGGTGCTGACACCCATGGGCACTCGCACGCCTTCTCAGGTCTGTACCGCACTCCTTACCAGTTAGATTGCATTAAAGCCAATTCTTCCATCTCCGAGGTTACAAGGCTCCTCTCTCTCTCTTGTTCAATTGTGTGTTCCAGGTGATTTCTCCACAATTTAGTTATAATTCCAGGTTGGTCCTGGGAGGAGGTCAGTGTGACTTCTACTCACTCATCCGCCATCTTGATTCCCTCAGATCTAGCTTTCAATTTATATAGATTCCACACTAATCCTCCATAGAATACACATTATTTTGATTTATCATTTGGTTTTAAATGTGTGTGTGTGTGTAGAGAGAGAGAAAGAGAGGGAAAGTTTTAAATCAATACGAATACTTCAACCTTCATTTTTAAAAAAAGAATACCAATGGGAATTTCTGGGAATATGTAAAAACAAAAATATTTGCTTACTCCCAGCATTGACAAAAATGAATAAAAACAAAAATAAGATACAATTGTAATTGCAACAAATTAGGAAGTTATGACAACCCTGTAAGAAAGACTATTAAAAAATACAGGAAAATTGGAATAAAATGAGAGACTAACTAGTGGACAATTCATATTTTTCTAGATCTTGATCAAGATAATGATTTCTTAAAAGTCCGTAGAAGCCATAAGTTCAAAGAGGCCTAATTAGTGATCCCTTACTGCTGTTGAAAAAATCTAGGGTCAACTTCCACTTTCTAGAATAGCAGAAGTTGCTAGACTAAAGATGAGTGATATACATTGTCCACTGAGAGGTTTTTTTCCCCATTAAAACTCCTAACATCAAGAAAGTGCTCAATATGGAGCTGGGAGGGTAGAAGAGGGAGGACCACCTGTTCCTGGATCAGATTCAGCAAATTAGTGATAAATACTAAATTACAAAATGAAAAGCATATGATTTAAATGTTCAATAACAACAAGCCTAGAATTCTATGTGGGTGATATGCTCATTCCAAAGAGAGTAAAGAAGAGAGATGATATCAAAGATGACATAAATTTTACATTTCAGAAAAGAATTGGCCATAATAAGCAGAAGAGAATATGGATTATGGCCAAAAAAAAATTTTTAAATATAAAAAAGATTAAGAAAAATAAGGTCAAAGGTAACAATCAAAGATAAAGAATGAAGTGACCAATTTCAGGAAAGAAAATTGAAAATATCAGTACAGCCACTTTTCATATGAAATCTACATTTGAAACAGCAAAGAGTAGAATAAATATTGTTGAAACCAGTAAGAAACTTAAAGGACAGGCTAGAAAAGCAAATCACACAAGACAAGAATAAAAGTATAACCTCATTGAAGAGAAAACAATAGAGATATAAGATAAAAACATTCAAATGAACAAAATTGCTATTCCTGAAAAAAACAAATATAGGACAGAAAAAAGATCATAGATTTAACTGAAGAAATCATTCTTAAAATAAAGGGTGACTTGAAATTAAACAGTCATGCTGATTTTTACAGTAACTTTTATGCAGAGATATTAACATTTAATATTCTGGTAAAGTTACTTGAGGTAAAGTTACCTCAAGACAAAAGGCAAACACAAAACTATTGAGTTAAAATAATGCCTGTAAACCAGGAAACTAATTTTGAGCTCAACCATACTCTAGTCTTGGCACTTCTCAATGAAGGAGTCAGATTTTTCTATCCTTGTGCCTCCAACACTCTACTTAGCACAGTGGAATGTAGGAAAAGCAAATTAGGAGTATTTCACACAGGACTTAAACATTTCCACACCAACTTTCAATTTTCAAAACAGTGAAGAAATGCCTACAAAATTCTAACAGAAAAAAATATGACTCCCAAGTTTTATACCCAGATATGATTTTGTGTCAAGTAAATTGACAAAAGAAAACAGTATTAAACATTCAAGGGCATAACCAAACTATTGGCAATTCTTTAAAAATGTATATATCATGCATTTAAATACTATATATTACACACATATATTTCCAATCAAGTGATAAATCAAGATGTGTACTATATGAAGGATTAGTGCTAAATCAACATAAATGAAAATCTAGATCTAAGTAAATATGGGAATTATGCTTACAAGACAGAATTCAAATATTATAATCCTTTATAATGGGAAAATAATAACATAAAACACTAAAATTAGAAAGCAAAAGGAAATATAAACTTAACACATCTCTCATTTCCCAAGGCAGGCAAAAATTATATAAAGTTAATAATCAAGAAATGGTTACTCAAATTCATCATATGAAAATACTAAGGAAACTACTAAAAGAAACTGGTTAGGTCAGCCAACATTTTTTACGTCTCAAAAAGCATGAAAAAGAGTACAGTCAATTTTGCTAAAAATAGATAAGAAGTAATAAATCAGGAAACACAGCATTCCAAGACAACAGAATAGTACCAAACACACTTAAGAAATGAATAAATGTATATAGAATAAAATTGTAAATAAAAAGAAAAAATGTAATAGTGAAAAATGAAAGTAATATACAAAAAATTTCCATTCTTAAGGGCACAAAACTGCGCACTTTGAGGACACGGATATACCTATTTGTCTTGTTGATTACTGTACCCAGCATAGGTCCACACACATTTCAGGAATGTAAAATCATCAACTAACTCAATGGTTAGTGAAATAACTCTTAATAATCAATACAATGGGATAATGTATAGCTGTGAAAAACAGTAACTTCTAAAATTAATGAATATGAAATTTTTCATGTTCTCATGAAAACTTCAAAAACAGTCAAAAGAGGACACTATGATCTCACTTGTATAAAACAAGTTGTCCCCTGATCTGCAATGTCAATTTTTTTTAAAAAAAGCTATATAGATATTATATATGTTATATGAGTGTTACATTATATAATATTGTTTATAAAAAGTCTCGAATAACACATACTAATATATACACGAAAACATCAATAGAGGTTCTGATGAAGGAAACAAGGAATGATGGCAGGAGAAGAATTTCACTTTTCATTTCTGACCTGTCTGTTGTTTTAACTTTTTACAATGATGTTAATTTTATAATTTAAATAATTTAGATTAAAAATAAATAAAGACTACAGGTGTAATCTGAAAATTTCTATCACTAATCCTGAGATCCCTAAAGTATTTGCGGGACAATATACTATATTTTCAAATAGAGACAAATTAAGAAAAATCTGTATATCATAAACCTGACTAATTTTATGATGTCTAATGATAAACTCACCACAGTAACCAATTTTATCTCTTCAATAAGAAGATGGTTTAATAGGTAACCAAGAAGATAGAGATGTCATTTATACTGATGAGTAAGCTTTAGAGTTTATGCCGTATCTCCTAATAGAACAATCTGGAGGGATAGAACCTTCTTATTAAGTGTTCACATAACATTCAGCTGAGAAGTCATAATTCAAATCTAATGTTGGTTCATACTGAAAAGGTGGTCTGAAGTAGGCAGTAAAAGATATGTTAGGCACAAATATGGATAAAAATGGAAAACAATTACTTAGAAAAGCAAAATCTCCAAAGTGCCAGGGAGAGTCTAAATGGACACAACGTGAATTCAACAGTTAAGGTAATTTCCATAAGTATATAACAAACTGCAGACTACAAGTGTAAAACAAAATCCTTTTTTATTAGCTCTAAAAATGCTTCTTACATGGATAGTATGAACAGGCATTTTGAAAAAACAATAGAGAACATAATTCTAATTTTTAATGTTAGGTAGGTTAGTATATAAAGAATGTGATCAACTTATGAAGAGAGTTTTAGGGAAAATTAGTTTAAATAACATGATAAAGACTATATGTTTAATATATATGTATACATATATGTTATATATAGACTATAAAAACTATACGTTACTCAGGCACAAGCAAGGAAGTCCTGAATTTCTTGGGTATATCAAATGAACACTCTGACAATTTTTAAAACAAATGGATACCATCTGTTTAGAACTCCTAGGTAATGATGATATCCATGAGTTGAAGCCCTGACAAGAGGCTTTGAACATGACCACACCTGAGTCTGGGAGCTTCTTCTAGAACAAGAACCAGATTTTCTCCATCACTGGCTGCATGCACCTAGCACTGTGCCTGAAAAGGTGAAAAAAAACTCTGGTGTTAAATTCCTATAAATTTAAAATAGACATAATCTGTCATTAATACAAGTAATGTAAAATTTCAAATAAAATATTATATTATAAAATTATTAGCTACTTCAAAAAACATATAGATCATTCAGGAAAAAATAATACCTTGTTATCCCTTCACCTTTTTAAACAACTATGTATTAAAATGTCATTCATGTCTCTTTCTCTCTCTCCCCCTAAGATATTTCATATATTTTAAATGTGAATGTAATTGTATTGAATTTTAAATTTATGTTAGAAGCATTTCTCATGTTATTATATATTTTTCACAAATTGTAATTCAAAATTATATTATATGAAATGACTTTAACAGTTTCCTAAAACATTTACCTATAGTTAGAAATTTAAGTTGCTTTCAATTCTTTCTGGTTATAACATAATTATTATACATAAATACTTTCCTAGTTAGTTTCATTTTCTTAGGATAGATTCTCAAAACAGAGTTACTAAATATATAAAACTTTTCAGGATCTTTATACATATTGTCAAACTGCTTTCTAAGATGATAATTTGATTAAGTTGAATTTTAATTTACATACTTCTAAATAAAAGTAATTTATATATAAAAATGTATTTATATGTCTATATATGTATTATATATAATTACAGTGCATTATTTGTCTTTGCCATCTGTTTTTCCTTCTTTCTGAATTTTTTGTTCAAACTCTTTGCTCATTTATTTGTATCTTAATGTTTTTCTTATTGTTGTGGGTTCACTGTCATATTTGTAACAACTAATGTTTGCATATATATTTTTGTGAAGTGCTTTCAAATGTTTTATGATGGATAAAATTCATTTAATTCCAGTAATATTATTACCATTGAATAAATACAGACATTAAAGTATTGCTTCCTTGCTATGCTACTTGTTTAAAAAAATGAGTAGATAAAGTCTTATAAAATAAGTTAGTAAATATGATCTATAAGGACAAAATTTCTATATTTATATTAATTAACTATTCATGCTCTGAGAGATATTAGTTTTATCTTATTTCATTGAGGAGTGATTTAGTCAATTGTACTTGTTTGTGTGGCAAATCCTTATCAGAATTAAAATGAAGATATATATTTATTGGTATCTGGTAAACTTTCTCTCAGATTAAATTCTGAATCTTTGTCAAAGTTTTTTTTTTAATATATTTTATGTTTGCCAGTTACCAAGCACTCTCTTTCTTGCAAAATTAAACTCTATCATACACATACTTCTCTGTATATTTCTTACTCTTGTCCATTTGCTATATACATTATAGTCATACCAGTTAACATACTTTAGCCCAAATACATCATGAACATCCATGATTTTTGGTCATGCACCTCCATTCTCACCTGGAATACATTTCTATCTATTTTTCAACATGGCAAACTCTCACATATCACTTGAAGCTTCAATAAAATTATCATCTCTTGTAGAGACTCCCAGACAAGTGAGTTCCTGTGAGTACAGTATCATAATAGGTGTAATGTGTCCATTTTCCCTACTGGATTAAAAGTTTTAAATACCCAATAATTAGGACAATGTCTGCGTGCTCAATAAATATGTGATGAATTATGGCTCCCTTCACCAAATACTTTTGGGTCCCTATCTGATAGATATCAAGCAGCCAGAATAGCATAGAAAGTAACTCCAAAAATTTAGTTGAAATCTTTCCTTTTCTTTCCATTTCAACTCTCACCTCCTTAGACTAAGCCACCATCATTTCTCACTTGGCCCATGTTGGTAAACTCCTACCTGGTCTTGATTCTTCAGTTGCTCTGACCAAATAGTCATTTTCCTCTAAGAATCATAAGAGTCATTTTAAAAACAGATATCTGTATGTGATCAGCTTCTCCTCTCCAATAGCTTCCAGTTGCACATAAAACAAAATCCAGATACATTATCTTGGCCCAACAGTTCCCCATGGGCTGACCCTGACCAAACTTTTTGCCTTTTGCCCCTTTGCCTGCTCCCTCCAGCCATTCCCTCCCCCTACAATGTTATTCCTGCTAACATTTTCTTGGCTTAATTTTTATTATTACAAAGGAAATGTCACAGACTCAGAGAGGCCTTGCTGGGCCACTCAGTCCAAAGTACCCTCCATCTTTCAATCATATCACCACATGTTAATTCATACATTTCTTATTCCTTGCTTATTTGATGATTTTTTTTGCTTTTATATTCTTGTTTATTACTCCCATCTCCCATGTAGAATGTAAGCTCTAAAACAGCAGAGACCTTGTCTATAATTTTTTTTATCATCATAAGCCTGGTGCTTGGCAAAGATTAGGTATATATACTCTAACTGTGTACATATTAAAAGTATTTGCATTAGTAATAGTAACTAACATTTATCAAAGGGCTACTACACACAAAGTACTATTCTAAATACTTCCCATGTGTCAACCCATTTACTTCACACAAAAGCATCCACACAAACCTATGCAGAGGAAGAGGTGGTCACTGCCATTATCCACATTTTAGAGATGCGAAAACTGAGGAACAGAAATGTTAAATAAATAGCCCAAAGACACATTGATATTGAGTGATACAGCCAGAATTTTACTTATGTCATACTGACGGGAGACCTCACTCTCAACCACTGTACTTGTAACTATATGCATCTTATTTTAAAATAAGGTGGAACATTCACCTGAAAGATTTTATACCCTAGCTTTACATCTATTTTGACTTAATAAAAATATATCTGAGTGCCAAGTACACTTAAAAAAATAAAAGAGATGAACTTATTGTAGAAACGATACCTTCAGGCCTGTCATGAGACAAAAAAACAAAACAACAACAAAAAAAAACAGTGACATGGGAACTAAATCCAATGTCTGTCCTTGGGAAAAGGCAGACTTTCTTTCACCTTAGCTGAAGGGACTGCATTGTATTATCTTTTTTTAAGTATATTGTATTGATTATGTTATTACAGTTGTCCCACATTTTCACCTTTTTCCCCCCTCCGCCCAGTACTCCCTTTCCCTCCAGCAATCCCTTCCTTAGTTCATGTCCATGGGTCATGAACTAAGTTCTCTGCATATAAGTTCTCTGGCTTCTCCATTTCCTTTACTATTCTTAATATCCCCCTGTCTATTTTTGTCCCTACCAATTATGTTTTTTAATCCCTGCACCTTTTTCCCTATTCTCCCCATTCCAGCTGATAACCCTCCAAATTCTATATCTATGATTTTGTTCCTGTTCTGGTTGTTTGATTATTTTTTGTTTTGCTTTGTTTTTATATTCAGTTGTTGATATCTGTGAATTTGTAGCCTTTTTAATATTCATGGTTTTAGCAACACTGGACATATGGTGTAGTTCAAACCCATGCTGAGTAACTTGGACAGGAACACTATACAATATAACTAACCTGGTTAATAATAGCAAATCACTGATCCTTCACCTAATGGTGTTTATAGGAAATAGAATTCATGAGAAAAAGAAATAGCAGCATGAGACAGAATTAATCCACAACATGCAATTTCCTTCTCTGTGCATAGCCTTCACTGAGAGGAAATATGAAGATTCACCACCTGTTCAGATATGCCTTTCATTAAAATCAGAATGGCCTACTGCCAAAATGACTGAAGGCATTCATTTATACCACATAATAAAAATAAACATTATGTTTGCTGAAAGGTAAGTTTTGTGATCTAAAGGATGAAGTAAAAACTACTCACATTCTCAATTCTCAATCTCTTAATTTTAGTAATAAATGTTTTGTGTGTACTAATTTGGAACATTTGAAATTCTGTTGCTGGGAATATAAGAATCCCAAGTCACCAGTTCAAAAGAACTTACATACTTCTACATTCATAGTGTGCTATTTACAATAGCCAAGTGTTGGAAAGAGCCAAAATGTCCAACAGTAAATGAGTGGATCAAGAAACTGTGGTACGTTTACACAATGGAATACTACGAAGCACAAAGAAAGAACTCATATCTTTTGGAAGAGCATGGTTGGAAACAGAGAATATTATGCTAAGTAAAATAAGCCAGTCAGTGAAAAACAAAAACCATATGATCTCACCTATAAGTGGAATCTAATGAACAAAATAGAACCACAGACATTGGAAGATGGAACAGACTGAAAGTGACCAGAGGGGTGGGAGAGGGAGATAATGGTGGAAAGAAGGGAAAGGGACTAGACGAAGAACATGTATGAATGATCTACAGACATGAACAACATTATGGAAATTGACTGTGGGAGTTGTGGGGAGGATGAGAGGAGGAGGGAAGCAAAGGGCGAAAAACTGGGACAACTATAAAGAATAAAAATAAAAAATGATTAAAAAAATACTAATTTTCTTTTTTTTCATAATTGTTTAATTGTTGTTCAAGTACAGTTGTCTCCATTTTCCCCCACCCCACCCAACCCTATTTCCCACCCTCCTTCCCACTTTGTCCACAGGTTGTCTACAGGTCCTTTATACATGTTCTTTGATCCAGCAATCCC
Organism: Pteronotus mesoamericanus; assembly: GCF_021234165.1. Classification (NCBI taxonomy): domain Eukaryota; kingdom Metazoa; phylum Chordata; class Mammalia; order Chiroptera; family Mormoopidae; genus Pteronotus; species Pteronotus mesoamericanus. The sequence continues at coordinate 4,731,633 of NW_026555109.1, forward strand.
TCCCTTGTTATCTCCTCTGGTTACTGTCAGTTTGTTCACATGGAATACTATGCAGCAGAAAGAAAGAATGATCCCCTACCCTTCGCGACAGCATGGATGGAACTGGAGAGCATTATGCTAAGTGAAGTAAGCCAGGTGGTGAAAGACAAATACCACATAATCTCACCTGTAAGTGGAACCAATTAACAAAGCAAACAAGCAAGCAAAATATAACCAGAGAAAAGTAGTGATTTTCAATGCCTTCTTTATAATCAGCTTGTATTTCCAACTAACAGTAAATGCTTTACTCATATTAAAGTTCTTCAACTTTTTGTGCAGGTACAGTTTTAATAACTTTTCAAGTAAATGTTTCTTTCTCTGCTCTTTTCCTCCCTCTTGGTTCTCTCATTTATTCTTAATAACTCTCTACTTTTTACAAAACCAAATCCATTCAAGGGGCAATGTGAATTAGGTCCAAATCCAGTTATCACCACCACTAGCCACATGATGTTAAGCAAATTAGCCAATTTCTCAGCCTTCATTTTCTCATACAAAACGTCATGAAAATTACACTTACTTCACTATTTTTGTTAAGAATGGTAAGTACTTTGTGTAAAGCATCAGGCACAGAATGAATGCACAATACCATGTCTGTGATTGTTGCCACTGCCCACAACTGTCTACATGGTGGAGCTCCCACTTCATGTCGCAATTCCCTTTATCATATATTCTTCTGAAAACATTCTTTTTGGGTATTTAATACAATAACACCTCCAAAAATATAATTGTTTTAACACATTAAATCTTACCTTAGAATACATGTACCTCTGGGAATCAAAAACATTTTTTCAGTTCTACAGAAATGCTACATGAATTTATGAAACCTTGAATAGCCAACTAAAGCCTCAAGTTTCTTTCTAGTAGATCTGAAATTTTATTAGCTGAACTATTAATCTGACACACACACACATTGTAATATTCATTAGAGCAAAGATGCCATTTGTTTAGATTTCTGAATACTATGTGCAGCAACATGCAGGTGATAAATAGTCAACTTCCTAATCTTATTCAGAGACTCTGATTTACATTCATATAGCTAATATATTATTTTAGGAATGTGACTTGTTTAGAGATTAAAAACCTCTCAAACACGAGGTACACACACACACACACACACACACACACAGAAAAGAGACTGTGGTGGAGAAAATACTGAAAATGACTAATTTAGCCTGATTATGTCTGATCCACTGTGTTTCATCTTGATTCTCACTACAGAGTGTAGGAAACATTCCTATACACTTTGTGTCCAGTGTGAAGTGCTTTGTTTTGTTTTTACTCATCATTTAACAAATTATTTAGATAATGGTGACAATAAGATTCAACTCATAAATATCTATAAAATTAACAAGAATTAAATGAACATGAACACACTGAGATTACATGTTGCCTACAACAGAATCTTAGCATATATTTGAAGCATTTTCTCCTGAGTGCTTTCAGTTACATGCTTCTATCTTCATATTAAATGACAAAGATTAAGTATTTTCTTCACAATGTTAACTTATGTATAATACTCTCCATGATATCCTAATAAATCCACTCATCTACCTCTTGACACATCTCTCTTTGGTCACTCCAAAATTACAAATGTTTCATCTTTGGTTTTTTTTTTAATTAGAAAATATGCAAAGTATACTATCTAATGAAGAATTTATATCATGAGGTCTGGACTAGGAGCTATTAGGGTTTTTCTTTGCCACAATCTCTGAAAATCTTTCATTTAAAACTGGATTTTCCCCTAATTCTAAATTTAAAATAACCTTTGATGTATTTGATATGTAAAGAAGGTCAACATGAATTTGAGAATAATGAGCATAAACATTCAGACAGAAAGGCATTCCATTGAAGTAATTTCCAGTAATTCCAAAGGCTTACAGAGTCAAGTATTCCTGCAAAGCACATCAGATACAGAAGTTAGGTCATAGACTTTTGTGACTGATGAAGGCCTAGATTTCAAAATAGAAGTAGTACTTCTAGAGTCCTGTCCTATGATGTGAGTCCAAATTCTGGATTTTCAAAGGAGATTTTCCTTACCAATTTCCACTTCTGCTTAGCCCAGTAAATTACTCTGCCTCCAATTTAACTCCCTCTAAAATCTTCCCAAGATTAATTACTAACAAGGAATATTTTAAATAATTTTTAATATTAAATTTCAATTGTTCTAAATTTACTTGCAAAGGGACTTGAACAGGTATGATCTCAGTTATGCATCAAATGCAGTCTAACAGATAATAATGACCACGGCTGGGACAGTAAGCATGAGACCACTGGTTGTTCATGTATAAAAGCAAAATATTCTCAAATTGAAGAGAAATAAGCAGTAAAAAAAAACTTGATCATACACACTGCTTGAGCTACAATATTACTACTGTACAAAGGTGAAAGTAGAATATATTAATATTAAGCAGCACTGAAGGATATGGAATGACTGAATTTTGGAGACTGACTTGATGGAATAATTTTCATCAAATTGTTAAATCTGAGATTTGGTTTTTCCATTGCTAACACAGAGACTCGAGGTTCTCTTGAGGATTGCATGGAATGATCTAAGTGAACACCACTGCAAAGATGAGGTCTCAATATTTGTGCTTTTCCTTTAACTCCTGAATTATACTAACAAAGGCTTTCTGGCTATGTATGTAGTTCACCATCACTAAATCAAAAGCACATCAACAAAGATCTCAGTATCTCTACCAAACTACTGACATATTTAAACTATGGAGGCTTTGTTTATTGCATCTGCTGCAGGCCATCACACAAAATTTCTACAGCTTTGTAGAAACTGTTTGTTCACTGTCAGTTCAAAGAATTCTTTATCCTTTTGAGATGGTTTTAAAGCCTTTGGTAGAATATTCAAATTGCTTAAAAAAAAATAACTGTCATGACATACATTGTCTTTTTTCTGAAATACTACAAAGAGACTTATTGGCCCTTATTGATTTTAGAATTTTTTTAATTTAAGCAATGTCTTATATAAGAAACAAGAAATATATGAAGTATTTTGTTAGTAACATAACATTTTTAATTTGACTGTAAATGATGCAAAGAATTACAGGTTGCAAGTTATTATTAGTATCATTAATAACAGGACAGTGTGACTTTGAATAATTTGGTAGAATATTTATGAGTATCTGTACTAATGGTCACCCTCACAGAATTAATGGAGGTCAAGAAATATTGATTTTGAATTCAAAGATGCTTGCTAAAGGCATATCAACCTGGAAAGATAATGCATAGGTTAATACTTTGCTTCTTTTTTTTTTTTTCATTTTTAAAGCCCATTATTTTATCTGTTCAGGTCACTTTTCTAGATTAATTTTATCAGCTTCCACATTACCAGAATATGGTCAATTTATCAATGTTGTTTTTTGTTTGTATTTACTGCACTTTATTGGAAAGTTCTTTCTTAAATATATTTTACTGATTATACTATTACACTTGTCTCATTTTTTCTCCCATTTATTCCCCTCCACCCTGCGACCCCTCCCAACAGGATTCTCTCTCCCCCTTACTTCATGTCCATGGGATGTACATATAACTTCTTTGGTTTCTCCATTTCCTATTCTTAACCTCTCCCTGTCTATTTTGTACCTACTATTTTGCTTCTTATCCCCTGTACCCTTTCCCCCATTCTCCCCTCTCGCCCTCTATTCTGATCTCCATTTCTGTGATTCTGTTCCTGTTCAAGGTGTTTTCTTAGTTTGTTTTTGTTTTTTACGTCCAGTTGTTGATAGTTGTGACTTTGTTCATAACTTGTGATTTTACTGTTCATAGTTTTTTATCTTATTTTTCTTAGATAAATCCCTTTAACATTTCTTATAGTAAGAGCTTGGTGATGAACTCCTTTAACTTTATCTTGTCTGGGAAGCATTTTATCTGCCCTTCCATCCTAAATGATAGCTTTGCTGGATAGAGTAATCTTGGATGTAGGTCCTTGCCTTTCATGACTTTGAATACTTCTTGCCAGCCTCTTCTTGCTTGCAAGGTTTATTTTCAGAAAGCAGCTGATAGTCTTATAGGAATTCCTTTGGAGGTAACTGTCTCCTTTTCTCTTGCTGCTTTTAAGACTCTCTCCTTATCTTTAATCTTGGGTAATGTAATTATGATGTGCCTTCGTGTGTGTTCCCTTAGGTCCAACTTTTTTGGGACTCTGAGCTTCCTGGACTTCCTGGAAGTCTTTTTCCTTGGCCAGATTGGGGAAGTTCTCCTTCATTATTTTTTTCAAATAAGTTTTTAATTTCTTGCTCTTCCTCTTCTCCTTCTGGGACCCCTATGATTTGGATGTTGGAATGTTTAAAGTTGCCCCAGAGGTTCCTAAGCCTGTCCTCATTTTTTTGAAATCTTGTTTCTTCATTCTGTTCTGGCTGAATGTTTATCTCTTCCCATGCTCCAAATCATTGTTTTGAGTCCCAGTTTCCTTTACTCTTGGTTCCCTGTATATTCTTCTTTATTTCACCTTGCATAGCCTTCATTTTTTCCTCCATTTTGCGACCATACTCAACCATTTCGGTGAGCATCCTGATTACCAGTGTTTTGAACTGTGCATCTGATAGGTTGGCTATCTCTTCATCACTTAGTTCTATTTTTGGAGCTTTGATTTGTTCTTTCCTTTGGGGCATATTTCTTTGACTCAGCCCACTAATTATGTTGGAAGGGGCAGAGCCTTAGGTATGCACCAGGGTGGGGCAAATTGTCTCTGTGTTTGATGTTGGGACCCTGTATGAGGGGGAGAGGTCTTAAAGGGAACAATGCCACTTGCTCTGCTCCATGCTGGCTTTCGGTCCCTTTCCCCACTACCCACAAGTAAACTGGGCCCTTCTGGTGCTGATTTCCACATGGGTGGGTTTGTGTACATTCTAGGACCCTGTGGGTCTCTCCAAAAAACTCTCTCATGAGGTTGGGCATTTCTCCCTCAGCCGCATCCCACACAGGTTTTTACAGTCAGAGTTTTGGAGGCTTTCTTTTCCCTTACTGGAACCCGGGATTGTGCAGTTTGTCTCACTCCCCAGCTGCTCCTCCTGGTTTATCTGAATGCAAATGTGGGACCTCCCAGTCCTCCAGCTACCACCTTGCCTTGTGTCCTCTCCACACCAGCTCCCCATCTCCACTCCTACCAATCTGGATGAGTTTTTTTTTTTTAACTCCTTGGTTGTTGGACTTCCATACAGTTCAATTTTCTGGAAGTTCTAGTTATTTTTTGGTTTTAAATTTGTTGCTGCCCTTCTTTTGGTTGTGCAAGGAGGCAAAGTGTATCTACCTATGCCTCCATCTTGGCTGGAAGTACCAATCATATTTTTAAACAGATGTTAGATAAGAGATTGTGGTTGATGAAATTTTATTTTAGAATAACTGTCAAGAAAATCTATTTTAAAAATCATTATTGACTTTATATTCTTATTTTAAACAACTACAATATCCCTTTTCTTTACATATGTATATTCTATTTTATTTTTAATTATATTTTATTGATTATGCTATTACAGTTATCCCTATTTTCTCCCTTTAACCCCCTCCACCCAGCACCCCCCACTCCCTCAAGCAATCTCCCTGCCATTGTTCATGTCCATGGGTCATGCATATAAGTTCTATATAAGTTCTTTGGCTACTCTCTTTCCTTTACATCCCCATAACTATTCTGCAACTACTAATTTATATTTCTTAAGCCCTTCACCTTTTCACCCATTCCCTTAGACCCTCCCTCCCCTCTGGCAATAATCAGAATAATCAGAATGTTCTCCATATCTATGCTTTTATTTCTGTTCTGCTTGTTTGCTTAGTTTGTTTTTTAGATTCAATTATTGATAGATATGCACTTATTGCCATTTTATTATTCATAGTTTTGATCTTCATTTTCTTAAATGAGTCCCTTTAACATTTCATATAATAATGGTTTGGTAATTAAGAACTCCTTTAGTTTTTCCTAGTCTGGGAAGCTCTTCTTCTCCCCTTCAATTCTAAATGATAGCTTTGCTGGGTAGCATAATATTGTAAGCAGCCTTTGGGACAACTTCAAGTGTACCAACATTCACATCATAGGGGTGTCAGAAGGAGAAGAGAAAAAGCAAGAAATTGGAGACCTATTTGAAAAAAATAATGAAAGAAAAATTCCGTAACTGGTGAAGGAAATAGACATGCAAGCACAAGAAGCACAGAAAGTCTCAAATAAGATAGACACAAAGAGGTCCACACCAAGATACACCATAATTAAAATGCCAAAGGTTAAGGATAAAGAGAGAATCTTAAAAGCAGGAAGAGAAAACTAGTTACTTACAAGGGAGTTCCCATAAGACTGGTAGCTAATTTCTCAAAAGAAACTTTGAAGGCTAGAAGGGGTTGGCAAAAAATATTCAAGTGTTGAAAAGCAAGGACCTACAACCAAAATACATTCTATTTTAATTATAAAGTTGTGTTTAAGCTGAAAGTTATTCAAAACTTGGACAGGAAATCCACTCATTATCACACAGGAGAGGTTGGCCTACTATCAACTTACTGTCTCAAACTTCCTTTCCCCATTGAGGGAATATACAGTGGACTTGATGCCCTGCATCACATGCAGGAACATCATGCTGATCCCATGCCATGCCCATTGGTGTTATTTAGAAGATTCCTCATAAATTTAACTCACCAGTCTAATGTGTAGCCTACAGACTCACTCTTGCATTTCCCAGGAGAAGGGACCAGAAAGAGCTCCCAGCAGAATCAGGAGGCTAGCCCCAAGCTCTGCTCTATTGTCTTCCATTACCCTCCTCAAAAGTATTTCATGCAGGAGAAAATCCCAGGAGAGGAAGACCTTTTATTGCCTCAATCATTTACCATATCTCACCAAGGGAAAAAGGGAAAAAGCCAAATGCTGACTACCCTTTTTTTCATTTTTCAGTTATTCAAACTCTCTGACACATTTGCATCTGCTAATGTGAACCCAGAAAAGTGCTCCTGCACTCAATGAATTCTTAGCCTATTTATATAACTAATGTAATCTAATGCATGTATTTTTAAATTTACATCTTTTGTATCCCTGTCCAAATCATTATTATCTGTGCTAGATTGCAAATGATAAACAGATGAGATCATACCTGTTTAATTTACTTTGCAAATTAACCAGCCCACAATAAAATTTCATCCTTAGGGTAATGCTTCTCTTGAGCTGACATTGGTCTTTGAAGAGCCCCTTTAAGAACTTCAGTCAAAGTGAAGTTCACCTATCATTCAGCTTCGTCTCTGCTACCATACTCCATAAATAAATTCGAATGAAATAACACAAATGCAGCTAAAGTGCCATTTAGACATGCCACATCTACTGCCCATTATAAGGAGCTTTCTGGCCATAAGCAAAGTGTTCTAAAGTGCCTTTTCTTCACAGAGGAAGAAATGGAGACCTGAAAGCAAAAAATGGTATATGCAAAATTACTGAGCTAATTGGCAGTCATCTTCTAAGTCTCAAGGATCTGTCCATCAAAGAATGAGCAGTGGCGGAGTTAAAAATTCCAGAAAGGTAAGGTAAGATAAAAGTGAACCAAAGAGCAATATATATTGACCTCAGCTTCTAACCATTTCTAAAGTTATTCTTTTATAACCTAAGGCATCTAATCAGCAGACTGGCTGAGTATACGCACAAAATTCATTATTCCATCACAAAATAAAATCAAGATACTCTAAAATGCAAAATTTTAGACACACGACACCAAAAGTAAATTTCACTCTCTCTCTATATATATATCTAGTGTAAAAATATATTAAAATTTCATTAAACTTCAGTGTATGTATTACTCTGTAAATTCCTCTCTGCTGCTAACAAAATGTTCATTTGTTAATTTTTAAGCTAAACTATTGAAAGCAAACAGTTGTAAAAGAATAATTCACATTTCACTAAATACAGGAGGTCTGGTGCCATCTGCTCTACGGTGTAATGATGAAACATGCTATGAACCACATGTAATCAGAGAGCACATCTGAAGCCCTTCTTGGTGTAACTTTGCACAAACTTTCTAACAATAGAAGATAATGTGACAATATGTATTATATATTAAGTGGTTTATATACTGACTGGGTTAATTCTTTAATTTTATTTCAATGATATTTTATGACTCTAAAATATGAGGAACTTTCAGGAGAAAATTGGGGGAACACTAAATTACCCATGATCACTTATCAAGAAATTATTATAAATAGGTATCACATGCATATATATCCTTCAAGTCCTTTATGTGTGTATGTATGCTATGCATTAACAGGTAGATAGATAGATAGATGATATATGATAGATGGATGGATGGATAGATATATGGATAATTTATTTATGAAATGTTTTAATCCTTTTTCCAAAGGAAACATGTGTAAACATCTTTGGAAAACATTTTGGTAGCTACTGCCATATATAAGGTTACCTGTTTAACTATTTCTCCGTCATTCAGATTAGGTTATTTCTAGCTTTTGGCTATTAAAATAATAGTGCAGTAGCAATATTTTAACAAAACGTAGATGTTACATATCGTCCATCCAGTTGCCAGGTTTTTTTCTTAATGTTCCAACTGTGAATTATGTCTTTTATGATAATTTGTTACTATTGTCTATTGCACCTCATCAATTCATAATACTGTTTCTTTACTGTACACCAAACACTGTTCTAAAAACTTTTAATATATTTGCATATTTTAATCTCCACAAGAACTTTATGAGATAAGACTATTATTATCTTTTATCATCTTAAAGAAAAGAGGAAACAGGTACCAAGAGAACTCTCTAACTTTCCTAAGGTTACACAGCTAACACTGGATGGACTGGGCATTTGAACTCAGGAGGCTGGGCTCCCAAGCCCTGTTCAGAATCATGTAAGTATACCATCTCTGTAAAGAACAAGATCACATGATTATTACCATACTAATTTGATATAGTGCCCATTTTTAAAAAATAGCATGTAAGAACAGGAATGTTGATGTTTTTGGATAATGAACAGTTGTAGAAGAAAAAATTATACAAAGGAAAATAGACATAGAGACTCACTCCAGTATTGAAACAACTTTATTATTCCTAGAAATGGCATTTGTGTTATTCCTCCTCTTGTGGAATTATAAAGCACTATGATCATATTTTTTGAGAGAAAAAAATGGAAATACAAAGAGATTCAAGAAGTTAATAATGGAGAATCGTGATTTTGATATTCATAACTATCACAGCAAGTCGGTCCTGAGTTGAATCCTTTTCTAAATGCAACCATAGAAGAGACACTTGCCTCTTTTAGTACCCTATTAATATTCTTAAAATAGGAATGAATATTAACTTGTCAGTATTATTGTGAAGATGAAATCGAATGCTACACATAAAGCAACTGGCACACTTGGCCAAAGTAAATTAAGCATTTTTTTCTTCCCTCAATCAATCAGTTTATCAATACCCCCTCTTGGAAACAACAGTTTAAAGTGTGAGCTTTTATAAGATAATTATTAACATTTTGTTCAAAGTAAAATCTTTTGGGAACTCTATTTGAAACATACCTAGGCTCCACTGAAAAATATCCAGCCATTTTTTTCTCCCTGCTGAATACACAGGATGCCTTCAGAGTCTGCTCTCACATGTTACACTGATTGTTTTTGCAGTTAACATCTTACTAGAAACAGGCAAACTTGGGAAGGTGATGCATAGGGAAGAGGCCTAAAGCTGACCTCAATGTTTGATTTAAATTATCAGGAAGCTAGCTCTACAGGTTAAAATAACCACCATAAGCTTTATTTGAGTATATTATGGATGCAGCTCTATATATGTTAAATAATTATTATTTCTTGTATTCACTCTGTTTAATTAACAGACAACATGCTGCAGGAAAAATAGGCAATTATTTCAGAAATATCCAGACATATCAGACACTGAAGAATAAATAACATATCTATCTTTATAAAATCATGTAGCATGTTGGAAAAAAATGTCATTTTAACAACTAGCACCAGGGATCCTCTAATGGAGAGAGGTATTTTTGTTTAGGAAAATACCTGGATATACAGCTGTAAGCAGGGAAGTGTGATTCTAAAAACGTTTTATGTGAAAACAGCAAAACCCAGTGACAGCATGACTGCTCCACAAGATATTCACAGAATCTGGAGGGCAGAGCAGGCAGAGAAGAGTGGGCAAGTCATCAGTGAGATTGGAAGGGGCAGTTTATAGCAACATAATAAAAGGTTTGATCATGCACAAAAAGAAGTTAGTAAAAAAAAATTTGTGTCAGGGAATTCAGGGCATTCAGCTATTAACTAAGTCAGTTTGGTTCTGCAAGGTAAAACCACCTTTATCACTGCAAACCTTCAGTAAAGCCATTATACACACCAATGCCTTCTTTAAATAATGGTTTTGGTTTTATTTCTGAGTATGTATGGGAAAAAGAAGTTAGAATAGCTCCAGGAGCTGAGACTAAAATGAAGTCTAGAGCTCAAAAAAATATTAAAAGAGATCTAGGGTAAACATGAGCATATTAGCCCCTGGAAAGTAACAGGCATTGTGGGAAGGACATTGAGCTTGCTATAGAGTATGGAGCAGAGAGTTTGAGTCAACTCTATGTAAATTTCAAAGAGAACTAACACCTGGGTTATATAAAGGAATAGAAACAATCTCCAGCCTACAAGCATGAAAGGAATAGGACAAAGAGGAACATTCTGAGGTGCTTGGAAAAGTGAATTTGGATTTCATCTATTTCTGTGAGAGCATTCTATTATTTTTTCCAAATATTTTAGATGTCAAGAGTAATACCTTCACAAAAGTATATATAAACTGAAAAGCATTGTAAATAAAATCATGTTATTGTTTTGATTTTTTGAGAAAAGGCAGTGCTTTTACTAGCTGTAAATAGACTAGTATTAAACTGAGTTTCCCGGGTGTAGGTTCTGAGTCTGCTCAGAAGTCAATAAGTGGTGCCCAATGCTACTGCCACTCTTCCTTAAACATTTTTATGTATTTTGAAATGTCCAGTGGCCTTCCCCATGAAAACCCTATGCCACAGCCCAGCAAAGTGAGCATGTGCCCAGACTATTGCAGCCCTACCTCATCTCTCTCATGGTCATCCATTCTTCAAAGCAGAGCAACCAAACCCCTTACCAGTATAGTACCCCGCTGACCTGGTCTATCCCCATGACAGTTGTCAATAACCTCCTAATTACTCAAACTAACAATATTCCCTTTGTCCCCATGACATTCCTCTGTCCCTCAGTACTAAGACATTGGCCATAACCTTGGAATCCTTGACTGTTTTTCCTATTCCTCCCATTATTAGTCTGATCCTAACTTTTCATTCTACAGCTCTTCTTCCTCCACAAGTGCCTTAAACAATTTGTGTTTCCCAGATCTTATCTTCTGTTTGTCTGTTTATTCGACAAATATTCTGTGCTCCAACCCTCACTGAATATGACTCATAAACTTACTTATCCATATTTAGCATCTCTCCTAGCTTCAAACCCATGAAACCTGCTGCACATGTGCATCTAGACATCTCACCAACTATCTCAGTATCTATCTGTTCCAACCAGTGGAGGCAACAAGGGATGGCTTGGTCAGGACTTATTCTTCCTTCACCAGACATTTCTCACAGCTATACCAAAGAAACAAAATCACATATTTGCAATGTAAACACAGTACCTTCTTTTAGCTATATAATAACCAATAAGCCCCACCCATAAATTCAAAAGAGGCCATGGATCCCAACCCTTCTCATCCTCCTAACCCTATCTCCCTACAGGTCATCACATAAGGAACCCAGGCCACCTCTTATTTGGAAATTATTTCATCTGTTTTAATATCAATAGTTAGCTGAATACCTATAACAATCATTGATTTTCTTTTCCTTCCAAAGAAATGTATATTTCCTTCCACAATATTTAGTGCTTCCTAACAATATGTTGAATTGAATGGCTCCCTAGACCAAAACTTCCTCAGACCCACATTTACCCTTAATGTGCCACCCTCAATATATATCTTAAGTTCATCTACTAATGTTGCAAGTTCTGAAAATGCATCTCATATACATAAGTGCACAGAATGTCCCATTTTAAAAATTATTTTTTTCTCCACTCCCACAGTCAATCCCCATATTGTTTTCCATGTCCATTGGTCATTTTATCTGTTCCTTGACTAGACCCTTCTTCTTTCCCCCCTTATTACCCTCCCTCCCTCTGGTCATTGTCAGTCTGTTCCTTGTTTCCATGTCTTTAGTTCCATTTTGCTCATTTGTGTGTTTTGTCCATTAGGTTCCACTTATAGGTGAGATCATATGGTATTTGTCTTTCACCACCTGGCTTATTTCACTTAGCACAATACTCTCCAGTTCCATCTGTGCTGCCACGAAAGGTAAGAGTTTCTTCATTCTTTCTTCTGCGTTATTCCATTTTATAAATGTACCACAATTTTTTGATCCACTCATTTACTGATAGGCAATTAGACTGTTTCCAGCACTTATCTATTCTAAATAATGCTACTATGAACATAATGGTGCACAGGTTCTTTTGAATTAGTGATTCAGGATTCTTAGAATAAAATCCCAGCAGTGGAATTACTATATCAAAAGATGGTTCCACTTTTAGTTTTTTGAAGAAATGCCATGCTGTTTTCCATGTGGCTGCACCAGTCTGCATTCCCACGAACAGTGCACTAGGATTCCCTTTTCTCCATATCCTCACCAGCACTTATTGTTTGTTGATTTGTTAATGATGGCCATTCTGACTGGTGTGAGGTGGTGTCTCACTATGGTTGTAATTTGCGTGTCTCTGATGGCAAGTGATGGCACCTTCCCTGACAAAAAAAAAAGGCTAAAAATTATTTTCATAGTCAAAAAAAATTAGGAATGCCACATACCACCTCTTGAAGATTCTTGCCAAACACTTGTACAATTAAAGCTCTAAAAAGCCCTACAATTTAAAAGAAAAAAAAAAAACAACTTTCTAATCTTGTTTAGGTGAACATTTGCCAAGCATCTTTCTTCGTCTACAGATCACTTTTCTCAAATTACACTTATTAATATCTGAAAACAATTAGGATACAGATTGCTTATATAAAAATAGTGGTAATGGCTTCAAAAAGATAGCAAACCCTCTCCCTGAGCAGTCCAAAGTTAATACAGTGGTTCCAGAATGGAAGGGACCAAATTCCATCTATTTTGTTTTGCTCTGCCGTCCACAATAGGCAGCACTTATTCCATGCCTTAATATGACTGCTCCAGCTCTTGCCATCACATTTATATTCCATCCAATGGAGAGAAGAGAAATGGAACTACATTACCTTCTACTTTAAGCAAATGGCCTAGAAATTGCTCACATTATTTTCACTCCCTTAATCATGGCTTTATCACATGATCACAACTAGCCACAAAGGAACCTTGGAAATACAGCCATAGACACAGCCATGTGCCTAGTTAAAACCTCTACTGGAATAGAAGAAGAGAATAGAGAGTGAAGAACTAGTGGTCTTTGCTATAATATCTGCAGAACCTATCTGAGGACATGTTGACTTAAAAACCTGGTGAATGTGAATGAGATTAAAGGGAATGAATATTAACCAAACTAGAAGGAAGTACTTTACTAGCATTATCAAATATCTCCTCCAAAAGTTCACACTGAAAAATAATTTTTCATAAATTTTATTTTTTCATATCTTTCAAGTTTAGTATATATTCAAAACATTCTTAGAAAATATAAATGTCTTCAAAGATTTGCATTGAAATATTTATCTGAACTCAGTATCCACTTCAAGCATTTTACATTGAAAAGATGATATGGAAATTACTTTTCTCTAATGTACATGTTCATAAGGGAGATATTAAATGGCATTAATTTATTTCATTCTCAAATCCTTAAATTCAAGATGGTCACTCTCTAAGAGTATAACCTTAGGAGGGTTACTTAACTTTACAAAGTCTCAATCTTCCCACTGTGAAATGAAGATAATATAAGCATATTGCAATATCATTGCAGGGTTTAAATGGAATAATGTGTATGAAGTACCGGAATAGAGAGTCAATAATTGTTGACACTTACTTTCACCTGCAAAAAATAAGTAGGTATAACTAGATGACCTTTAATATTATGTTTCTATGACAAAAATTAAAATAATCAGGGGCAGAGAAGCATTACATAGATAGTACTGGCACTGGAACTTCAGGAAACACTGTGGTAAATTTGTGCTTTCTCTTTCACCTCTTAAAAATTTTAAATGATATTTCTAACTAACTAATTAGTACAAAAGGCCCTAAATAATATAATCATTGTTTCTAATTGCAATGTTATAGATCTTTAGTCTCCCTCTCTCTCTCTCTCTTTCTCTCTCTCTCTCCCTCTCTCTCTCTCTCTCTCTCTCTCACACACACACACACACACACACACACACACTCAGTGTTATATGAAATATATTAATAGTAACTGTTTTTCTGGAAATAATAAAAATCTAGAAAAGTAACTTTCTTGGAATTATTTATGCATGTGCATTTCTAGAAGCAGAAGGAACTAATAATTGGCAGGATAAAAGCTGGTTGGCATATTATCACACCAACAATAAGCCTGGTTCCTGAATAACATGGAAAGTTACACTAAGAATTAATAAAACACAATCTTTGCCCTGAATTTTTCTCTTAAACACTTAAGTTATTAAACTCTGTGTTTAGTCAATGAATGAATAAGCCAGGTCTCTGTAAACTAGCCCAAATAATACTTGGATACTCTTTAATACTTGTATAGCACCTAGTAAGTTCCAGGCACTGTTTTAAATGTTCTTAACTTATAACTTCCAATAAAGTAGACAGCATTTTTATTCCCACTTTACAAATGATAAAATGCAAGCAAAGAAAGGGTGAGTAGTATGTCCAGAGTTACAACAACCAGTAACACAAAGCATGAAGCCAAGGCAGATACATCAACGCAAGCAGAGATGTAATTGCAGAAATTGTAATACAAGGTAGGAGGATGGTAACAAGGACCAAGGAGAGGGTGACTTCATAGAATAGGGTTCAACAACAAAGCAGCAGCAAAAGGGAATCTCCCTGAACTGTTGTTCTGAGATTTCTAGAACATTCTCTGAATGAGGACAAATAGGTCTCATTGTTTAGGGCAAGCTCCAACCTTATAGATGGAGTAATCTATCTCATAAATGGATACTTTAACTTAAGGAGCCAAACATCCTAGACAATCATTGAACATTCTTACCAGAGTCCACATCCTCTCTCCCGAATGCATTATGAGCATTTATTCCCCACACTACCTTTGCTTATTCCATTCTCCCAAACACTGCTCATCTGTCCTACCTTAAAAGAAATTCCCTGCCTACAGCTTCTCCATCACACAAGAACTGATCAAGTTCCACCTCTTCCATAAAATTCCTCTTTTCCTTTTAAAGGTTAAAATAGCCACAGTATTCATTATCTGTATATTGCGCTTAGCCATATATTTTATCAAAATGTTGTTTTTATGCATGAACAAGTTACCTGGCAATTTTCTGTGGCCAAAGACCATGTAATATTACTTCTTTCTAGCACTCATAATGTTCATCAGTGTGGACTGCACATATAAAACACCTAATGGATTTTGTTAATGAAAGTATCAGTGGAAGTCATAATTTATGTGTTATCCTACTTTTTCCATTAACCCATTCATCTGTGGCACAGAAAAAGTGCTCAAAAATCTTTATTAATTACTTCACTGTTGAGTGAAGAAATCACTTGCGGTATAACAAAAGATTGTGATTATATTCTAGTATTTGTCGATTTAAATGAATATTTAAAATAAAGCGCCTAAGGCACTTTGTATAATTCCACAAAAGCCATACTATAAACACTATCCTTGGGACTCATTTCTAAAAGAGGCAAACATTTTCTTCCTTCTTTCTTGTCCAGTGAAAACACATGGCATAGATTTTGTCCCTGGTAAGTCCTCCCTATCTTTGACACATAATTGTCAACAGTTAAGAAGTTTGAGTTTTAATAGGGATAGTTTGGAAAGAAGGCTTATAATTCAAGGCCACGCAGTCCCTCGAATACATATATTTTGGGTTTGCTCTGAGATTTCTGAAAATGTTGTGTATACATGCTGCATATTTGCATGTGCTCTGTCTGACTTTAGACTAAGAGTGTGAAATTAAATGTGACTGAAGCCTACATACCCAAGCCACTTTAGTTTATGACATTATTTGGGACATAATCACTATTAACATATCTGCTTCATAGGCACTATTCAGTAATGCTTTATGAAAACATCTCTATTGATGTCATGACATTCTTTCATTCTCCTCAAATGTTTTCTACTTGTAATTTTTTGAATTTCAGACCAGAACTGTAGAGCAGATCACATAACAATCTATTTCTTTATAATAAGAAAATATCTTAGTTGATCAAATGTCTAATGTTAAATGTTTAATTTTTAAAAGTTTCTTTTAACATAAAGGCTCAAGAAGACATAAAAATATATCAAGTAGAATTTTAAAAAAATAAGAGACTGGTAAAACTATTGTTACCCATTTGAATATTCACCCAATTAAAAGACTTAGCTTTAGGAGGATAATTATTGGCTATTGAAGTTCTATCTTTTGAAACCCTCTTTACTCATCTTGTTATTCCAAACATCAGGCACAATGCCAGGCACATTTCAGGCACTCAATAATCTTTTAAAGTTACACAAATGAACTAAAATCTTTTGAGGATGGGTGATTTAAAAGAAAAGTTTGCATCAGAGAATAAATTCATCTTTGAAGTTTGTCTAAGAATCTAAAAATTCAAATTCTTTTCCACACTACCCTGTTATTTTA
The DNA here is from genome assembly GCF_021234165.1 of Pteronotus mesoamericanus. NCBI lineage: Eukaryota > Metazoa > Chordata > Mammalia > Chiroptera > Mormoopidae > Pteronotus > Pteronotus mesoamericanus. The sequence continues at coordinate 4,748,436 of NW_026555109.1, forward strand.
TATCACTACCACTTCAAAACAAAGATTTTATTTTATCTAGCTTTATTTATTTCAGTTATGATCATGAAAGACTGATAAAGTGGTTTGTATTAATGTAAATCTGAGAACTATAGCCTATTTCAAACTCACGAAAACAGTTGTCATTAGGTGGACAACCTTATTCTCACATATCCTTGTATTCTCAACCATTAACAGGAAAACTGATTCAAAGCTCAAAGCTGAATTCAAGCTGATACAACTTTGTACTAATTTGAAAATGCAAACTAAGATATTCACTTACCTTGTCCACTATGCCATAATAATAGAGAATTAAAACAAATGAACTATAAGAAAGAAAATAATCTCATATGCAATTGTAAGAAAACAACAACAAAAGATACCTAGGAATAAACTGAACCAAGGAGATAAAGTAACTGTATTCAGAAAACAATAACATACTCAAGAAATAAACTGGAGAAACTTCAAATAAGTGAAAGCATAAACTGTGCTCATGGACTGGAGGAATTAACATCAATAAAATGTCCAGACTACCTAAAGCAATCTATAGATTCAACACAATTCCTATCATAATGTCGATGTCATATTTCACAGAACTAGAATGAATAGTCCAAAAATTTATATGGAAGCACAAAAGACCTTGAATAGCCTCAGCAATCATGAGAAAGAAGAGCAAAGTTGGAAGTATTATGTGATCTGATATCAAACTATTACAAGGTCATTATAATCAAAACAGCCTGGTACTGGCAAAAGAACAGACATATAGATCAATGGAAGAGGATAGAGAGCCCAGAAATAAATGCATACCTTTATGGCCAATTAATGTTTGACAAAGAAGGCAAGAACATACAGGGGTTGAAGGCAGTCTATTAAATAAATAGTGTTGGGAAAATTAGGTGCAAAAAATTGAAACTAGACCACCTCCTTACACCACGCACAAGAAAAAAAAATTAAAATGAATTAAAATCTTAAACATTAGTTGAAATCATAAAAATCCTGGAAGAAAATATAGGCATTAAGATCCCAGACATTTCTCATGGCAATATTTTTTCTGATATATTTGGGCAAGGGAAACAAAAGAAAAAATAAGCAAATGGAACTACACCAAACTAAAACTTTTTGCACAGGAAAGAAAACCATCAACAAAATGAAAAAACAACCCAATGAATGAAAGAACATATTTGCCACTGATACATCTGATAAGGGGTTTATGTGCAAAACACAATAAAGAATGCAAACAACTCAACACCAAAAAATTAATAACAACAAATTTTTTTTAAAAAGGCAATGGATCTGAACAGAAACTTCTCCAAAGAGGACATACAAATGGCTAGTAGACATATGGAAAGATGTTCAGCATCATTAATCATCAGCAAAATGCAAATTAAAACCACAATGAGGTATCACCTCATGCCTATTTTGATGACAAATGGAATTGACTTATGACCCAGCAATTTCACTCCTGGGAATTTATATAAAGAAACCCAAAACACTAATTCAAAAGAATATATGCACCCTTGTGTTCACTGCAGTGCTATTTACAATAGCCAAGATTTGGGAACAGCTCAAGTGCCTATCAGTAGATGAGTGGATAAAACAACTATGGTACATTTACACAATGAAATACTACTCAGGCATAAAAAAGAAGGAAATTTTACCTTTTGCAGAAGCATGGATGGACCCAGAGAAGTTAAATAATCCACTCAGAGAAAAACAAAAACCATATGATTTAACTTATATGTGGAATTTAACAAACAAAAATAAGCAAACAAACGAACGAACAAAATAGAAACAGACATAGATACAAAGAACAGACTGAGAGCTGTTTGGTGGTGGTGACTAGGGGTGGGGAGATGGGAAAAAATAGGTGAAGGGAGTAAGCAAAAACAAAAACAAAAGCAAGCAAACTAAAACAAAAACCCTCATAGACAAAGACAACAGTATGGCAATTAGCAGAGGGAAGGGAAGAAGAGGTAGAAGAGGGTAAAGGAGACATAAATGGTGACAGAAAGATATCAGACTATGGGTGGTGAAAACTCAATACAATATACAGATGATGTATTATAGAAATGTACATTTGAAACCTATTTAATTAACCAATGTAACCCAAATAAATTCAATAAAAATATTTAAAATTTTTAAAAATGTACTTTGAATCCCTCAGAAAAAATATTCTCATAAATTTTAGTCACCTCATAACAAAAAATAAGAACTTTTTGCTTATTTGTGGAACAAAATACATTTCTATCACTTCATATATCTATATAAGTGGTATTTTCCAATGTGTAAAAGTAGGTATCCTTCAATGCTTTTCTCTGTACTCTGAATTTGTTACTTTTCTTTTTCAGCAGTATCAGTAAGTGCCAAGGTGCCAAGGTTAGCCAATGAGAGCCCAAGCATCACAGGATGTTATTAAACTTATTTTTGGCCTTTTTCCCTTACATATCTTCAACACTAGATTAGAGGAGATTCATTCAAAAACTCCTAAACACTTAGCATTACTAGAATTACGTTACCAATTAAAATTTGTGCATCACCCCTTGAGTGTGCAGTCTCTTATGAGACCTATAAAATATTAGACAAAAAGTGATGAAGATATTAATATCAATGTGGGCCTGCTTACCATCATTACATGTCTATGTCACATTATACAACATTCATGTTATGTACATCTTTCTTGCTCAGCATTCACCACATATCTATTTTAACGGTGTAATAATTTGCAAATGTCTTTTTAATCGATTAGAAAACCCACTGACAAACTTTTTGGTAAAGGGTTATATATTAAACATTTTAAGCCTCATGGACCAAAAGTTTTCTAATTACTCAAGCAGGTCACTCTCACATGAAAACTGTCATAAGCAATACATAAATGAATGAGTGTGACTATGCTCCAATAAACTTTATTTCAATATCCTTACACTGAAATTTGAATTTCACATAGTTTTTCACATATAACAAGATATTAGATTTCTTTTGATATTTTAAATCTTAGCTTGTGACTGGTACCAAAACAATTGGCAGTGGACTTGACCCTTAGGGTTCTAGTTTGCTGACCCCTGCATTAAACCATTATGACCCCCAGGAAAAAATTCTGAGTCACCTTTTATTTGCCAACATGGGTTCAGACTTTGTATGTTGCAAGTACTCAACACATGTTTATTATATAAACCACTGCTGAATAATTTATGGTTCTCTTAACACCATGGCTAACTTATTTATGCATGAGTGAATTTGTTGGCACTCTTTTTTTTCCTCTCTCTTTCTTTAGGACTCTGATAAGGCCAAAATATGCTAGTGTTAAGGGTTAAGTAATTTCCATTAAGTTCAGGATATATAGAAAGTGACTTAATTGTCAAAGAAAAGTTCAGTTAAATAAGAAAAATAGATCACATGGCACGTTACTAAAATCATAACACCTGCTGGGCTTCCTAGCCCAGTCTCTCAGTGCGATAGTCAACAACACTTAAGGTTCAGAGGAACATCTCATCTTTGGCTTTCTGGACATGATCTACTTTTTTCTGGTGGTATCAATTTTTTCATTAGATTCTAGTGCTGTCCCTGAGCCCATCCTCAATGTAGCATCATGTCTGTTTGCATATACAAGACCTGGATGTAGTCTTGAACAACTCTGAGCAAGTGATGAGGTACAGCCCTGAGGTAGATCCAAGGCCGTATCACACTTGCCTAGTAGTTTTAGTGCTGAGTTTGTCCACATCTTTCTTTATATCACATAATTATTTCACACTGTGCAGTTGTCACCAGCCCTTGCCAGCACAACTGCACCTCAGAGATGACGTATCAGCACCAGAGAATAATCCTATCTTGGTGAGATTTATATGCTCCATAGCCTTATGCAAACCTATATATTTGGTGATAGTCCTTCAGTGGGACATACAATGTTACAGAAATCAAATATGCTATATAAGCAAAAATATTTTGGAAAACAAAGTTATTCTTTTACACTTTGTATCACTAACAAAGTTTTCTAAAAATCAAAAAAAAGACATTATTAAAATTAAACAAAATGTTTATTTAAGCTGCATATTTTATGCATGAATCTAAAAGCAATAAAAAGATATATTTGTTAAAATGAGTAATTCATATAGATTCTCTAACTTTTTAGCTACAAACTGTTGAAATTATTTAACTCCCAAGTAACTCAAAATAACCTTATAAATTCTCTTCAGGCCTATGTAAACTATCATTGTAATTTAAAACTAGAAATATATGGATAGAATCAAGATGGCAGAAGAATGAGTGGAAGTCACACTGGAATTACAACTAAATTGTGTAGAAATTACCTGGCACAAACAGCTAAACAATGGCGAGAGTGGAGCCTTATAACCTTGGACAGACAGAAGAATCAGCTTTAGCACCACCTAACCAGCAAGGAATGTGGTGGAGACTCAAGAAGGTGGATGGGGCACCCTCAGGGACCAACACCAGAAAGATATTGAAACAGCCAGCTGGATCCCTGTGAGAAGAGTGGGGTCTAAACCACAAGCAGAGATCTATAGCCTATAGCAACAAAAACCAAAAGTACACAGGTAACAGACAACTGTGAAAAGTGGCAGGACTGCTCTCTGCCAGAAAACAGGAGGCTAGAGATGCAAAGAGCTGTTTAAGGGGCCAACACATAATTTTTATTTGTAGCCACTTACCCTGGGCTTTGGTGTAGGCAGAGGCAGAGGCAGAGTGGGCTGGAGATGCCTGAGGAGAGACTGGGGAAAGAGACTTTGGGGAGAGAACTGAGAGAGTAGCCAGTGGAATCCCAGTGCTGACTCATCACCCATGCAGCAGCACCCATCTTGTTCAGGCAGAGACCACCCCCCTGAGAGGCAATAGCATGAGAGGACCCAATAATCCTGACCCGGGAGGCTATGCCTAGGACGAGTAATGCTAAAACCTGACAGCTGAGTACAGAGTGGCAGCCACAGATAGTAGATCCCTGGCTAAAGGGGGTGCAGAGTGGTCTAGAGACGCCTGAGGAGAGACTGGAGATGGAACCTTTGCGGAGGGAAAAGAGAGTAGCTGGCGGGATCCCAGTGCTCACTCCTCCTGCATACCTCAGCAGCCATCTTGCTCAGACAGACCATGCCCCTGAGCAGCAGCAGTGTGAGAGGACCCAGTAACCCCTGCCCTCAGGAGGGACTCCGCCCTGCCCTGTGTTGTCTTTAAACCAGCCTGCTGAATGCAAAGTGACTACATTAACAGCTGAAAGAGATAGCCACAGACAGTAGATTACTGGAAGTCTCAAGCAGACTGCATAAGGTCACATAGGGTCAACATCTGACAGCATCAGAGGCAGATCCAGAAACAAAAAAAGAAAACAGCCGTCTCATACCATAGAAGTTCACACCATAAAGTTAGAAAATCAACACAGATTAACTTAAGAAGCAGAAGCAAAAAAGAAGAGTCTCATAAATAATGGGAAGACAAAGAAACACCCCCCAATCAAAGGGAAAGGAGGAAGCCCCAGAAAGAGAACTAAATGAAATAGAGGCAAGTAAACTATCAGATATTGAGTTCACAACAGCAGTTCTAAGGAAGCTCAATGCGATCAGTGAGCTCAGAGAGAATTACAAAAAACTACAGGGAAACTTCGAGGAACTTACTGTAAACTGTATCAGCATGAAAAAGGATATAGAAACTATCAAAAAGATACAAGAAGAAATGAAGAATACAATTTCTGATATGATGAACACAACAGAAGGAATCAAAAGTAGGCTAGATGAAGCCGAGGATCAAATCAGTGAGCTGGAGGATAAGGTAGAAAAAAGCTCCCAGGAAGAGAAAGAAAATGAAAACAGACTCAAAGAGAATGAAGAGGCATTTAAGGAAATGCAGGACAAGCTGAAACATAATAATATCCATATAATAGGGATACCAGAAGGAGAAGAGGAGGAAAGCATAGAGAACCTGTTAAAAAAGTAATGATGGAAAACATCCCTGATTGGAAGGGAAAGAAAGTCACGCAAGTCCAGGAAGCACAAAGTGTCCCATTCAAGTAGAACCCAGTGAGGCCCGCTCCAAGAGACATCATAATTAAAAGGGCAAATATAAATGACAAACAGAGAATCCTGAAGGAAGCAAGGGAGAAAAAGGTAGTAAAATATAGGGGAGCCCCAAGACATCTAGCAGCTGACTTCTCAACAGAAACACTTCAAGCCAGAAGGGAATGACAAGAAATACTCCAAGTCATGAAAAGCAAAGGCCTGCAACCGAGTCTGCTCTACCAAGCAAAGCTCTCAATTAAAATGGAAGGTGAAATAAGGAGTTTCCCAGACAAAAGGCTAAAAGAATACACCTCCAACAAACTAGCATTGCAAGATATGCTAAAGGGTCTGCTATAAGAAGATGAAAAAAAAAAAAGTCTATGAATACCCAGGTCCTTTCACAGTCACCAAGACTTGATATTACCAATATTTTTAATACTTATTAATCTGATTGTGACAATGATGTTATTTTAATTATTTTATTATTTGTTGAAACTAAACCTGTTTTTATATATTTCTTGTCCTTTTCTATTATTTTTTAAAAGCTTTAAATGACTTTTTGGTAGTTTTATCAATTTTTTGATCAAATGTTTGTAGATTTCCCTAAAGAAAAAAACAACTATTAACTCTTTGTTAGATGTGTTGCAAATACTTTCCTATTCTATTACTTGTCCTTTAACTTGTTATATGCATATTACTGTGTAGTCTTAAATGTTTAATAGGGCCAAATTTTCAATATCTTACTTTATAGCTTCTGGGTTTGAATACGTTACTTCAGAGTAAGAAAAATATTATTTTGTATTTTCTCCTAAATCTCCTTAGGTTTTAATATTGATTTTTAACTCACCTGAATGTTGTTTGTATGATGTGTGAAATAGGGCTCTATATTTGTTTTATTTCAAGTAATAGTGGTCCTTGCACCTTATTTGTTGAATAATCCTTATTTTACCCATTAATTTGAAATATCAATTTAATCACATATTACATTGTTAGATATATACGTTTGTTTCTAAAATGCTCATTTTATTTCATTGACTTTCTTGATTATTTCTCTGCTGGTGTCATGTTTTTTTTATTGCTGAAACTTTATAATGGATTTAAATTTTTTAATATTTTATAATGGATCCTAACATTTAAGAAAGTAAATAAATAAAATCAATATGCACTAAAAAAAATTAAAAAGAAAGAAAGAAGGAACTCCTAACTTTTGTGACAACGTGAATGGAACTGGATATATTATGTTAAGTGAAATAAGCCAGTCAGTGAAAGACTAATACCATATGATCTCTCTTATAAGTGGAATCTAGTCAATAAAATAAACTAACAAACAAGATAAACCACAGGCAGGGAAACAGGGAGCAGACTGAAAGTGAGCAGAGGGGATGGGGAAGGACGACAATGATGGAAAGAAGAAGGGACTAAACAGAGACATGCATGAATGACCCATGGATATGGACCACAGAGTGGGAACTGACTGTGGAAGAGGGGGGTGGGGTGGGGTGGGTGGAGGAGGGCAAAGGGGGAAAAAAATCGAGACAACTGTGATAGAATAAACATGATTTAAGAAATTAAAAAATAAATTAAAATTAAAAAATACGTGGAAAAAACTTAAAAGCAAACATTTTCTTGTTTTCAAATTTACAAATTTTAAATACTACCTTAGTCATTTTATACACTAGGCTCAACACTAACCTTCATAGGAGAGAAACTATTTAGATTTCTTGGTGAATGCAGAGAAAGGAACTCACTAGCTTGTTCAGAAGGTTTCGGAGAAAGAAGTTTGGAAGATTTCTAAGAGAAACTTAGAGGAGCTTATTCCTTCTCGTCTCAAGAATTTTTATCTCTTCATCAAAGTAAATAAATAAATAATAAACATAAATTAAAATAGATTAAGAAATAAAACATTTTAGAATGACATAATCTTTGTCCATCAAGCTAAGAAACCCACATGATATCAAGGGACACTGGGGAAACAAATAAAATGGGATCCTAGGAATGAGGCTGGGAAAAAAGACAGAGCACAGAAACCAACAGCTACAGTGCACTTAGAGGATTCAACAGGTCATTGGGCAGGTCTCCTCCCATATTCTGGCTTTGACCACCATGTATGGAATTAGAAGACTCCATAATATCCCTCCTGCTTGCATAAGTGAATCCCACTGAGCCTTCTTAGAACACAACTTGGATGCACTGAAAAGGGGCAAGAAACGTTTCAGAGTGGTTACAATGGATCATACTTCACATTTATATGATTTAGAGTTAGTCTGGTTTCTGACCCTGAGACTCTTTTGCCCAATCCCAAGTGCTGCAAAATGGCCAACTAACCAGCATCAGTACAAGTGTGTTCCTCTGGCTTGCATTAAATTAATTAGCATAAAGCAGGAATCAATACTAAACTAGCCCTCTCATGTGTAAGTCTTTTCTCACAGCAGAAATCTGCTGATAAATTTCTGAAAATGGCTTGACCGTATTCCAGTAATGGAAGCCCCAATTTTATGGGGCTGTGTTATTTTTAATAAGAGGGCTGCTTTTTGTGAATTTAAATGAATTGACAAAATCACTCAGGGTTTGCCCTGGCTGGTGTGGCTCAATGGATTGAGCACTGCATTGTCAAGCAAAGGGTCACAGGTTTGATTCTCAGTCAAGTCACATGCCTGGGTTGCAGGCCAGGTCCCCAGTATGGGGCCCACAAGAGGCAACCACACGTTGATGTTTCTCCCCCTCTCTTTCTCCCTTCCTTCCCCTCTCTCTAAAAATAAATAAATAAAATATTTCTAAAAAACTCACAAGGTTTAAGAGAAATCAAAATTTACCTGTCAAACATTTCCTAATATATACTACAGAGTAAAATAAATATGGAAATTTTCAAAGAAAGGTATTTAAATGTATTATTCTTCTTGAGGGTAAATCTTTCATGTTATTATCTTCTAGAATTTCAAATATAACAGTTTCCACAGATAAGCCTAGATTACTATTTTTAAAGGAGGTATGCATATCAGCTTGCTGTGGGCTTTCATACGTAAAGTATTTACTACAATATCATACACCTACTAAGCACTCAATAAATATGAATTCTTAGCTTTTCCTTTATGGCTTTGGAAGACTTCTTGATTTCCAAGTCAAAAGTTATCAAAACATTATACACCAGACCAAAAAAAAAAAAATTACTTCACCTACAACAATGGGTTCAAGACTCAGCAGGATAAGAAACATCTCTATACGAATACATTTTTTTCAAAATGTGGAATTAACCCATGTAATGAAGAGTAGAGTAGGTAGGAGCCAAGGAGTTGGCATCTCTTTAGAATGCAGTCAACCATAGCAATGGCTCTGATTTCTTTCTAATTGATACATGTGACATTTGTCCCCCTCTGTTAGATACATCAATTAAGCACAAAGTGACTAATAATCAAAGTATTGATGATTAAATACATGTGGCATATGTCCCCCTCTGTTAAGCAGCACTTGCTATGTATTCATCAAGCTAAGATGAAAATTACCTTTGCCTAGTTCCAGCCCTTTGCTGGTGTTCTCTCTGGGCTCAGTGAAGAAGAGGAGGAAGATTAGCACCCCCAGTTTTATAGGAGATAGAAAAAGAATCAGAAAATTGCAGTCCCATTGCTAACCCCACCTTCCCATCTCTGGTAACCACCCCGCCCTCTCTACTCCCCAGTCAACAGGCTCTGTGTTTCTTTCTCCAGAAAATGAGAGGTCACGTGTTCAAAAATGCCACTGAGGGCTCTTTCTTCTTAGTGATGCCATGTTCTGGCATCTCATCAGTTGGCTACCAAGTCTCAGCATTCACTTTGTAAAATGAATTAACTTACAAGAAATTTGCTGATAGTTTGCAGGCTCAGCACTCTCAATAATAGAAAATGACAAATCTTGTTCATTGAATTTATATTTTGTCTTCCCTTAAAGAAAACCTTACACCCATGGACAAAGGGGGAGGATTGAATGTGGGAGTGGGGAGTGTGAAGGGCAATGGAGAGTAATGGGGAAAAAAATGGGGACAACTGTAATTGAACATTAATAAAATAATAAAATAAGCCTTCCATTTCCATTGTTGCTACCATGAGTACTGCATTTGTTGTGACCAACATTTTAACATCAAGGGGCTATATCTTAGGCAAATGTAGGATGCACATCTCATTTCGTGGTTCTCTGCTGAGAGTATTACTTATTTCCAGATATGTAAATAGTTTGCCCCTTAATGTAATCAAAGACTGAAGAGAGATGCCACTTGAAAATCATTCAGGAAGAGAAGAGAGAAGGGGAAAAAGCCTCTGAGATGTTATTTATAATGCAGTACTGATTTCACATGACCTTCACAAAGAATCATATGTATTACAACTTTTTACTAAGGTATCACTTTCTAATAAACCTTTCGTTATGCATTTTTTGCTGTATAATATGCAAAAATAGAAAAGAACAATGGCTGGAAATTCTATCTCTGTAAAGTGTTAGCACTAGCATGTTGAGAAGTGTTATAATGAATATTTTTGGCCTAAGCTGCTGAAGGCAGCTTGGTGCTAGCAGCATTTGATTCAAATGTCATATGCTACAATAATACACAAATTGAATGCACAGAGTGGGTAAAAATCATGCAACCTGTCTAGGTACAGCAGTTTTTCATAAACATTCAGGGAGAAGTATAGAAGTAGAAACCTAAAAACTGGAATGTAAAAAAAACACTCAAATCTACAAATACCAAGAAAAAATTTATTAACAAATAGAAACAGCAATTTGTATGTAATCATAACACAAATGTTTCCTTCAAGTCAAAATCTTATGGCATAAGTTTATGAATGATCTAATACAACTAAAGTGCCTAAGTCAATGAGAAAAGATATTTATTCAAATATGATCAAACACTTTTCCTATTAATTTTTAACAATTAATTTTCTTAAAATAATAGTCATTTTTTCTACTGCTTAATCTTTGTCTTACATTGGCCTTTCTTCCAAAGGAGTTTTTTTAATTTTATAATCTGAATATGATAACAGAAATTGCCTTATCAAAAAAGTTTAAATATTAACAATAAATTATCTAATATTTACTTTAAAAGTAAATATATTCCAAATGTTCATTTCAAGGACATTTATTCAATAAAATGCAATTCTCTTCTCTTGACTTTATCACCTGTGTTTCACTGTTTGAGTAGTTACTGGTACTGGATTGTCAATTTGTGTTTGCTATTCCTTTTTATTTCTACTCTCTTTCCAATTGTCAGAACAACATTTTTTTTCCATGAGCCTATTAGTGACACCCTCCTAATTTAATTTTTGTTTAATACTTATCATTAGACTGACTTGTCTAAGTTCTGGCTCCCTCAATACCAGCTAGCTATATCACCTTAATCCCATAATTTTCTCTCTCTGTGCTTCAGAGTCCTTATCTTCCTCATAAGGTTAGTGTGAATATTCATGGGTTAGGGTATCATTTAAAACAATGCCTGGCACACAGTGAGCCCTGTGTTAATGTTCTCATCTTAAAAGCTGAAGTGATTTAAATATGGACATATTATTATCCAAAATACTTTAAAATATCTATTTTTATTTGTTTTTCCACCATTAGTCTATTACATCAATTTAAGTAACTGATTAAATTGGTCATCCATAGGATTTTAAATACTAGAAGAATCCTAAAAATCATGTTGTTCAACTTACTATGTCTATACTGTGTTCCTAATCAACATGATTGTTATCAGGCATTTGTTAAACAGATAATTGTACTTCTCTGTCACTGAAGTGTCTATGTAGTCTAGCTTGGGGCTTTGAGATGGTCTCAACATTATTGGCAAATTCGCGCTCTTCTCCATCTTTAAGGTCCATGGATATTTAACAGCACAGATCCTCACCACACCTGGCACTGTGGTACCTAACCGTGCATGGTATAGGTAAAAAGGATTCCTCTAGATTTTCCCTTGATCCTTAGCAGTATTCCACTCTTCCTTTCCTTTGTCCAGTATGGTCTAGTTTATAATATATTTGCACAATTATCATGCACTGGATCCTAAAGCCACTTTTCTAAAGGTAGGCAAGGCAACTGTAATTGTCCCTTCATTCTTACCCAGGGAATAGAAGTGAAAGATTAGGATCTTTCCCAGGGTCACAGAGTTAGAAATACCACAGAGAGCCATAAAGCCAGCTCTTAGGATTTCCCCTCCAAAGCTGTTTTCACAGCACCATGCTGCCTCTCCCCAAAAATGTTTTGCATCATATTTATCATATGCTTATCACATAAGTGGAAGCAAATAGTTTAGCAATGGACAGAGAACCATGACACCAATGTAGAAATAGTAAGATTATATCTGAATGGGCAGAAATCTATTCATATTTAGCAGCCCAAGGTTAAGTTCACACTGAAGCTATCTAAATGATGAAAATATTGGAGAAATAAGTTCATGAATTCCATATTCAGTCAACATGGAGTTGAAAATAAAGGCCTTTGGGCTACAGAAGAAAAAATCTTGAAAATAACTGGCCCCAGCCTTTTTTTACATTCATATTGATAATGCAGAACTGCCAGTACTGCTGTTTCTATTCTTTTTGGGGGGTTAGAAGACCATTGTTATTTAGGTAAGGTGAAGGAATTTCAATTCTAAAATGAAATGTTTTCATATCTTACCACAGAAATTTAGGTAAAAGGAAGTTTGTTTAACATCCTCATGCTATGTCCAGGCCCACAAAGGCAATCGATGGTTTCTGAGTTTTAGAGATCTATCTGTGTTCTATTTTAAAATATTTCCAATAAATTGACATAGTGTAGGAGTCTGATTGCTATTAGAAGATTGTTTCTCAGGTTTTATGAAATTTCTCTAAAGTATGAGATATGAGCTGTTGTGGTTTGCAGCTTAGGTCAATGGCACAAAACTCCACACCATTGTGAAATCACTTTCCATCTCAGGGATGATCTGCAGATAGAGCAATTATCAATGCTTCATCAGCCTTGCTCATCCACTGATATGCTGCAAGGCGAATGATTATCAAGTACAATTTTGCTAAATGCATTCAAGAGTAGCATGAAAACATTTTAATTGTCATAAAATGTTAACCACAGACTCAAATAAAACTGAACTAAGAAATGGCAGAGGTAGTTTGAGCTTGAAATCTTGAATCATGCAATTGCAGAAGCACAACTGTGCAACCATAGTGCTCCATTTTCCTTCCAAACCATTGCCCAAAACATCTCGGGAGCCTGTGTTTTCTTCATGTAAATACTAAAGCTCATGAAACAAGACAACAAAAGTGCAATTCCATAGGAATGTAAAGATGACATTTATTATACTTATTTCAGTCTTTACAAACTCATAAAGAAGCCAAACTATATAATTGTATCATGAAGATAAGATGGTTGAAAGAATTTACCTACCTGCACATGGTCTCCTTGTGGTTTACTACTACCCAAGTATAAAAATCACACACATGCAGCAGAGGATAAACCTGAAACCTAGGCCAGATGATCAAAGGCAACATCAATAGTGATAAATCATATTATTATTATTATTGATAGGTGCCCTTCATTTGATGTAATAAAAATGGCACTTTACCTTCAGGACCTTCTTCCCAAAAATCTATAATACCATGCTAAACATGAGGAAAATATCAGACAAACCCAAAGTGAGGAACATTCTACAAAACATTTTACCAAGTGCTCCTCAAACTATCAGAGTGATCAAAAACAAGGGAAGTTTGCAGAATGGTCTAGAGAAGCCTAAGGAGTCATAACTACTAAATATAACATGGTATCCTGGATGGAATCCCAGAAGAAAAAAAGAGTATTAGGTAAAAACTAATGATATTCTAATAAAGTGTGGACAGTGATTAACAATAATATATCAATATTAGTTCATTAATTGTAACAAATGTTCTACAATAATGTGAAATGTTAAGTAAGGGAAAAACTGGGTGTGGGGGTATACAGGAACTTCCTTTATTGTCTTTGCAAATGTTCTGTAAATTTAAAACTATTTTGAATTTTAAAATTTTCTTAAAACTAAAAAAGTCATTCCTTTCATTTTACTGATATCTATGAATCAGAATAATTCTGTTAACCAACTATTTTTTTTTATTTCTTCTCTTTTACAGAGGAACGTAATGAATGCCATGGGAAGCTGACAAAGTGGCTGGGATGCGCTCACAGACTGTTCAAGGAGTACAGTTTGGCTCTGACCAACACATGACTCCAATCTCATTTATACAAGCTGTATTTATTATCTTAATTATGCAATTTAATTATTTTAGAAATCACAAGTATAATGACAAAGGAGAGTTATTATTTTCAATAAAAATAGATTAAGTGATTTGAAAAAACTTGATAAAGGCAAATGGCTAAAAATACTCCTTTGAATGTGTTCTTGTACCATAAAACATTTAGAGAAAATGTCGTGAAAATCAAGAAGGATTCTGTACTCAGATTGCTTACGTACTTTAAGTTCTGCTCCACTTAAAGACACCAAAATTAGAAATCATAAACCATGAGTATGATTTCTGCAGAAAATCAAATCAGTTCAATCACAATCAAAGAAAACACAGTGGGGCTATCTCAAAGTGCTGGTAAATGAGCATTTATATATTTAATATAAAATAATATGTTTAAGGCACATGGTGTATCATTTTTAATAATTTCCCTTTTGACTGTCTTTATCATCACCTTATCTTTTCAATTACCCAATTACTACTAATCCCAACTAGACTAACCAAGATGTTCTATTACAGACAACTTTGACTTTTATCATTCATGCAATAATATTTCACAGTAAAGTGTGACTGTCTTTCCTTTAACTATGGTAAATTCAGGTTTTTATTTTGCAGTGTTTTATAATGAACCCTTTGTGCAGTTCTGTCATTTTTTTTTCCCAATTTGACTCTAGACACAAGAGTGACTGCCTAATTATACCGTGCTTCTCATAAGAAGCAAATTTGTTAAAGTTCTTTCTTAAATGAACAGTATAAAGCACTATATGGAAGGTGGGGGAAAAATCCCCAAGAACAAAAGAGCTTGACATGTTTAGTTGGGTTTTTTTTTTTTAATTAATTCAGTGTCCTAGAAAACTGTCTCATTTTCTGAAAATTAAGTAAGTCTATTTTCAAAGAACTCTAAGTAGGAGTGAAAATGAGAATTGAGATGATGTGATGTGTTCCTCTCTTTCTATTCAGGTAATAAATTCTGCACCAGATGATTACACTAGATGTGAATCTGTTTCTTATCACGCTGAAAGCAAGATCACTAACACATACCTTACTTTTCCCAATAAAATCTGTCTTTCTCAAAGATGGTTAAAAAGCTGTTTCTTTGTGCATTAGTATAAAACACATTCTAGTTAAAGTTGAATGCTACAAAGCTGTTAAAATTTACTAGGCAAAAAAAGAAACAACAAGATGTTCTAAGGATAAAACAAATGAAATTAAATGGTTACTTAAAAATTCAGCTATTCAACAAAAAATTATTTTAGAAATTAATGTGGTTTTTGTCTAGAATATACCTCTGAGAAATAATTTTAAAAATAGGGATTTTAGAAAACTATATTTGTGAAACAAATTGAAGAGGGTTCAAATGGATTCTAACTATCCCTTAAGGATATAAAGCAGTGCAAAGATCAAAAATCAATGCTTCTTAAGATTAAGCAATGTGCAAGTTTAAAGGTTAGAATTTTCAGCATGCACATAGTTTGGCTGGACTTTTTTATATTTCCATTGTGAACACATCATTGACAGAAACACCAGCTGACAAGTAGGCAAGAGATCAAGAGGAAAATCAAACAGGGAAAGAACTGCTGGGGCTGATTTAGGGGAGGAGACTGATTAGAGTGGTAAGTGAGCAAATAAAGAAAGATTGTGGGTGAGTGAAGGGGGAAGCTCCAGGAAGCAAAGTCAGGACGACAAAGGTCCCTAGTTTCTTTTCCCTTCTTTGCTTCCCCCCCAAAATTAACACTGAGACTAAAAGTTTAACATGAAGAAAGAAGCAAACAAGATGACTGCGGCAGCACAGCACACATTCCCCAGGTCGACAGAAGGCCAGACTTTGAGAATATATCAACCTGGATAACACAAAATGTCTCACCCAGTAATGTTTGAGAAACATCAGGGAGAAAAACAAATACACAAACCAAACACAAAAATACAGTTATACTTTAAAAGCTCACTTATCCCTAAACAAAGTTCTGTTTGTACATGTATTGCATATTTCAAATGTTTGAAATTAAACTTAACTGATATTTTTAAAGCTACCTAATATATTTCTCTTTCCTTTTACACTGTCATATAATTTCAGATCTGCTGAGGGAAGGAAATAAAAAGCTCATATTCAAAGACTAAAATTAACTATACACGTAAAGTATACTAACACTGGTTGTTTAATAGATGCAGCAACAATGAACATTCTTCTTGTTACTGCCTGACTCGTAACTCATCTATCCCAACCTTCTTGTTGCTTCCTCAAATTTCCTCCCTTCCACCTAAAAACTGCAGCCTTATCATGTATATTTTCTCCCCTTTCACTGAATCCTCAATGGAAATTTCCACACAAGTGTCTGTATGGATCATTCCACAAAGCATGCATCCTCTACATAAGCATCTTTCCCCAGACCTTTTGTGTTTCCTAAAAAAAGTTGTGAACATCTTTCAAGGTCAAGACTTCTTTATGATTTCCCATAACCCTCTTTCCCTAAATCCTGGTTTAGTCAGTTACCAAAATCTTCCCATTTTATCTCCACAAGGACTATAGTTCACAGCACCATTGGATTTCAAAACTCACAATAGAAAAAATCTTTTTTTTTTGGTTTATCCATTTTAATTACTAGAGCCCCAGCACCTAGCATAGCACCACATACAAGAAGGTATACAATACATATTCACTGATTAAAGTTATATAGTACTATACCTCAATACAATACTTTCTGTTGTTAATCTTTTATGTTAGGTATAATAACTAACCTTTGACCTAACTTTTTTTATATTCCATATTCTCTTCCCAGCCCTACAAACCCTCTAGTAATAGACACACACACCTAACTTAAATAAAATTTCATATTGATAACAATTATAAATATATTGTTTTGCAAAAAAAAAAGTGACTGCCTTTTTTTTCATCTTCTAGACTTTCCTAAATTTAAAATGGAAAACTGACAACTGTTAGGTCAATTTGATTACATGTACATGGGTCAAATCAAATACTTCAGCAAAAACACTTTATTAAAATAATAATATTTAGTTTCATCCATCTACTTAATGACCATATTGTCAAAAGTTTAATTTATCTTAGATGTGTTGAAACATCTTTAATCAAAAGTAGCACTTTGAAACAAAATAGTTCCTTATAAATATTTATATGGAGTTGACTTTTTAAAAAGAGTTTGCAATAAAAGTTCACATAATGTGTCTGATGTATAATGACTAAGAAAAATATGAAAACAAATCCAATTGACAATTATGGATTTCATGCTTTGGAGGAAAAAAAACTGCTACAGAGTATGATGTAAAAATCAAAGAATGAGACATGAGCTTGTAAGCAACTGGGGGAGGTAGAGAAAAATATAAATTAATAAAGGAAGTAGATTATAATCAATGGCAAAATTTTAAAAACTGAAGGCTTTCAATTCTAAGTTTCTCTCATCTTCTTTCTTCTCTTTCTTCTCACCCTACCCCTCCTTACCTAACTATTCTTCACTTTGACTTACCAGCCAAAACCTATACCACATCTGCACCTATGCAGCTGAATATAACTGGAGAAAAACACAAGTTTCCCTGGCACACTTCCCTTAAAATCTATGATTACTAACCCCAAGTGGCTGGTTAATGCTGCAAGGCAATCTTACAATATTCCCTGGAGATTATTTTATACTTTCTTTTTCTCAAAACTCCAGCACTCTCCTCCACCTTTACTCTCAGCTGATGGATTCACTGCAGCTGTCACTGAGGAAAAAGAAACTATTAGAAGAGGACTACATGTTCCCACCACCATGTCTTCCAACCACCTACATCTGTGCCCAGACAGGCTGTCTTCCTTCCTGCTATTTCTGTCAAAATGTCCAAACTTTTATATAAAACCTTCTCTACTTACATGCCAAGATTCCTCATATTGACTACTCAAAAGCATTACGATAGCAATTTTTCTCTGCTTTCTTTCCAGCTCAAGGAGAATTCAAAAAGATTTTTAAAAATTACATTTAGCATTTTTCATGGTTTTCTGCATAGGATCAAATGGAGCAACAATTCACCATGCTACAGATATGTTAATGGTTATTTCTCAGTTATCATCTCACTTGATAAGTTAGCATCATTGAAGAACTTCCAGTCAAAATGGAGGCAAAGGTAGATACACTTTGCCTCCTTGTACAAACACAAGAAGAATCACAACTAACCTAAAAAAAAAAAAAATCCGGAACTGCCAGTAAGTCGAATTGCTTAGAATTTAAGGAAGCCAAATTCATCCAGATCGGTAGAAGGGGCAGAGATGGGAGTCAGAGCAGATAGGACACAGTGTGGCACAGAGCAGCGGCAGTGGCAGCACAGGTGGTTCCACATTCACATGTGGTGGATAAAAATCGTGAGGAATACTTTGGGAGTGAGCAATCCCAGCCCCAGGCCAGACTGCGCAACACAAGGTTCCAGAACCAGGAAGATAAAGCCTCACGACTTCTGGTTATAAAAACCAGTGGGGGTTGGGGCAGCAGAATAAACTGCCAGTTTCTCAGTAGAGTCCATTTAAAGCACCCACACAGGCTTTGAACATTCACAAACCCACCAACTCTGGGAATCACCACCAAGGCAACAGTCAGAGGGCACCCGTTGCACATATGGGAAGTGGGTGAAGTGGCTGGAAGTGGGGAGTGCCAGGCAAGCCTCCAGAAGCAACACAGCAGCACTGTCCTCTATTCGACCCATCCCCCCTCCCACAAAGCCACAAAGTGGTGAAGCAGGTTCCCCTGCCTTGGCTAATACCTAAAACACTATCGCATACACATCAGCAGGTGTGTTAAGACAGGGAGTCAAAATATCTCTACCTAATACACAGAAACAAACACAGGCAGGCTACCAAATTGAGGAGACAAAGAAATATGACCCAAATGAAAGAACAGAGTGAAATCCAAGGAAAAAGAACTAAATGAAATGGAAATAGCCAACCTACCAGATACAGAGCTCAAAACACTGGCAATCAGGATGCTCAGAGAACTCATTGAGTATGGCAAAAACATAATGGAAAAAGTGAAAGCTACACTGAGTTAAATTAAAAAAAAAAAATCCACACAGAAACAACAGTTTGAAACATAAGGAAGAAAGAAACATTCAGCCAGAACAGAATGAAGAAATAAGAATTCAAAAAATCAAGGTTAGTATAAGAAGACTTCAGGACATCTCCAAAAGTGCTAACATCAAAATCATAAGGATGCCAGAGGGAGAAGAGAGCAAGAAATTGGAAATCTATTTAAAAAAATAATGAAAGGAAACTTCCCTAATTTGGCAAAGGAAATAGACATACAAGTCCAGGAAGCACAGAGTCCCAAACAAGTTGGACCCAAAGACAACACCACCAAGACACATCATAATTAAAATGCCAAAGGTTAAAAAGAAAGAATCTTTTTTGTTTTCTCCAGTGTTGTTCACTTAAAGTTGTCCCCCTTTACCCCCATTACTTTCCCCTGTCCTACCCACCTACCATCTCCCACATTCAATCCTCCCCCACATTGTCTTTGTCCATGGGTCCTTTATACATGTTCCTTGACTCTTTCACTTCTTTCCCCATTATCCCCCTCCCCCTTGTCACTATCAGTTTGTTCTTTATTTCCATGTCTCTTGTTCTATTTTGCTCACTTGTTTGTTTTGTTGATTAGGTTCCACTTATAGGTGAGATCATTGGTATTTGTCTTTCACTGCCTGGCTTATTTCACTTAGCATAATACTCTCCAGTTCCCTCCATGCTGTTGCAGAAGGTAGGAGTTCCTTCTTTCTTTCTGCTGCATAGTATTCCATTGCGTAAATGTGGCATAGTTTTTTGATCCACTCATTTACTGATGGGCACTTAGGCTGTTTCTAGCACTTGGCTATTATAAACAGTGCTACTATGAACTTTGGGATGCATAGGTTCTTTTGAATTGGTGTTTCAGGATTCTTAGGATATAATCCCAGAAGTAGAATTGCCAGGTAAAAAGGTAGTCCGATTTTTAGTTTTTTGAGGAAATTCCATACTGGTTTCCACAGTGGCTGCACTAGTGTGCATTCCCTCCAACAGTGTACTAGGGTTCCCTTTTCTCCACAACCTCACCAGCACTTGTTGTTTGTTGATTTGTTGATGATGGCCACTCTGACCGGTGTGAAGTGGTATCTCATTGTGGTTTTAATTTGCATCTCTCTCATGGCTAATGATGCTAAGCATCCTTTCATATGTCTCTGGGCCCTCTGTATGTCCTCGTTGGAGAAGTGTCTGTTCTGGTCCTTTGCCAATTTTTTAATTGGATTGTTTTTCTTCCTGGTGTGAAGTCATGTGCGTTCTTCATATATTTTGGAGACCAAACCTCTGTCCAAAGTATCACTAGGAAATATATTTTCCCATGCAGTTGGTTCCCTTTTCATTTTGCTGATGTTTTCTTTAGCTGTGCGGAAGTTTTTTAATTTTTAATGATGGAATATCTGTGTCCAGATCTCCCAACACCATTTGTTGTAGAGGCTATTTTTACTCCATTTTATGCTTCTGCCCTCTTTGTTGAATATTAATTGACCATAGAGACATGGGTTTATTTCTGGGTGCTCTATTCTGTTCCATTGATCTGTATGTCTGTTCTTGTGCCAGTACCAGACTGTTTTGATTACAGTAATCTTATAATATAGTTTGATATCACGTATTGTGATCTGTCCTATTTTGTTCTTCTTTTTCAAAATTGCTGAGGCTCTTTGGGGTTGTTAATGGTAGAGAGAAAGAATCTTAAAAGCAGCAAGAGAAAAGCAGAGAGTTACCTAACTACAGAGGAGTTCCCATAAGATTATCAGCTGATTTATCAAAAGAAACTTTGCAGGCATGAATAGACTGGCAAGTAGTATTCAAAGCAATGAAAAGCAAGGACCTACAACCAAAATTACTCTTTACAGTATTAATAAGCTAAATAAGCTTATTAAGACGCTTCCATCTGAATAAACTATTATTTAGAATGGAAGGGCAGATAAAGTGCTTCCCAGACAAGGTAAAGCTAAAGGAGTTCATCATCACCAAGCCATTATTACATGAAATGTTAAAGGACTCATTTAGAAAAAAGAATATCAAAACTGTGAACACTAAAATGACAGCAAACATAACTATCAACAACTGATTTTAAAATACAAAAACAAACTAAGCAAACAACTAGAACAGGAACAGAATCATAGATATGGAGATCAGTTTGAGGATTATCAGCAGGGAGAAAGGGAAAGGTACATCGATTAAGAACTATAATGGGAAGTTACAAGATAGACAGGGGGATCTTAAGAATAGTAAAGGAAATGCAGAAGCCAAAGGACTTATATGCACTTCCCATGGACATGAACTCAACGTGGGAGATTGTTGGATGGAAGGGAGGTATCGGGTGGAGGGGGGATAAAGGGAGAAAAATTGGAACAACTGTAATAGCATCATCAATAAAGTACACTTAAAAAGAAAAATAAATTTAAAAAGAAAATTAGTGTCATTGAATATAATTGTCCTCTACCTCTTTCTTGAAATACTTTCCTGTGGCTTTGGGAATCCTTTCTTAGCCCTTGTAACAGAAGTTCCTACTCAAATCTGTATTCCTCATGCCATTCCTCTTCCCATCTACCCTGTTTTAAGTAATCTATCACTTCCAGCTCCGAAATTTAAGTCTCCAACTGCCACCTTGTCCCCTGAATTCCAGACCCTGAATCCCAACTCTATACTCACCATCTCCACTTAAATGTCTGTAAAATGCTTCTCAAACTTAGCATGTCTGAAACCGGACTTCGGTCCCAGAACTCAGACATCCCCCCACAAATTCCCCGATCTCAATAAATAACTTCATCTTTCCAGTTGCTCAGCCCAACAAATTTGGGAGTTCTCCTTGACTCCTGTCAACACTACTTTCAATAATGTACAGAATCTGACATCTTTTCTAACAACTCCACCAAAACTTCCCTTACCCACGCAACCATTACTGCATGTCTCAATCATTTCAATAGTATGAGATTTTAACTCTGGGCCCTGTAGTCTATTCCAAAACAACAGCTAGAGTGATCCCTATAAAATGTAAGTCATATCATGTATTCATTTGCTTAAAACCCTCCAATGTCTTCCTATCACCTAGGAGTTAAAAGGAAAACAACTCACTACGACCTACAGAACCCTAAATGAGTGGACCACCCACTGCCTCTCTGATGCCATCTCCTACCATTCCCTCACTCCCTCCCTTCCTCCCTCCCCTGGCTCCATCCCAAGTGGACGCCTTGATGTTTATCAATATGCCAGACATGTCCCCACCTCAGGACCTTTGCACCTGCAGCCCCTTTTGCCTAGAATGTCTTCTCAGATACCTGCATAACTCTTTTCCTCTCTTCTTTCAGTTCTCTGGACAAATGTCAGTGAGGATTCCCTTGATAACTTTATAAAAAACAGCATTCTGTCCCCAAATACAGAACTTGCTTTCATCCTTTTCAGTTTTATTTTCCTTACAGAATTTATCACCAACTTAAACACTATAGTTTTGTGCCTACTTTACGGCCATAAGCACAACACCATGAAGATAGATATTATAACTGTATTATTTATTTATCTTCCCAGGAACCCAGCTAAAAGGAAATCACTGAGTGAAATAATTGTTGAATAAATAAATGAATTAAATTTAGGCAGAGACAAATGTATTTAAAAAATAAATTTAAAAAAAATAAATAAAAATAAAATTAAAAAAATTTTTGAGAAATATATTTATGTAAATAATTAGAGTCAACATTTAATGAATATTCACTGCCAGGTATATTATGTGCTTTACATGTATTTTCTTACTAACCTTCACAGCAATCTTTGAGGTTCTTTTAATCCCCAATGTTATAGGTGAGGAAATTAAGTCTTAGAGAGATCAAATAACTCACCCAAAGCCCCAGAGCCAGTATGTGGTGAACTTGAGACCAGTACTCAAGCTTGTTTCATGTCACAGCTCATTACTTTTCTAAACTGACTCTGAACATCTCTTAGTTGTGTTGCTAGGATAAACTTCCATAATGACCTTAGTATGCATTAAACACTTAATAAACACCAGCAATTAGTGTCATTAAAATTAAAACTCCATACAGTAGGTAAATATTAAATAACTTACCAGATTCTAAAAGCTATGTAGATTGCTAAGTACCACATTTTCCAGATTTTAGACATTTAGTATAACTTCATTTATTGTCTTGCTAAATGGAGGAATACCACTGCTATAACTTTAGAATTAGCATATCCTTTATTTAGCTCCAGAAAGCTAGTTGATCTTTCTTGGTTCATGTTGTTCAAGTCTATTTGCCAAGATGCTACAGAACCAATTCACCATTATCACATGCACCAACTAGAAAAACCCATTAGATTAAATATACTCTAACGATAAATAGAAATGTGTGCTTATTGCCTTCCACTCTAGAATCTGTTTCCTAGAGTCCTGTCTTCCTGCCTCACCCCACAAACTTCTTTGATCAAAGGAGGCATTTGCCCTGAGATGTGCTTTGTTTAATACCTACTCTTTTTCTGGACTTGTCTTCCTGACCCAGATTCCTATTCTGAATTCAGTCCTACTATTTCAAATACTAATAACCCTATGTTCTACTAGCTCCTGATATTTTACCTGACATGGGTTTTCTGTTCAAGCCCAAATATATTTAAATTATTATATAATAATATATATTACAGTTAGTTAGGCTTAAAGAATAAGAAAGAGGGATAGGTGTATGATAGATTGCTTCCAATAGCTCTGGGTTTTCACATTCTCATATAGCTGTCTCTGTACCGAATAGAGCATACCTGTGTGGCTGAGGCTAGGACTTAAAGGACATTGTGAGGTCTGCTCTACACTCTTAGATCATTCAAACTAGAGGAAGCCAGATCATGTCATGAGGACACCAAAGCAGCCCTATGGAGAACTCCAGGTAAGAAAGTAGCCATCAGGCCTCCTGGCAATAGCCAGCACACTAAATTGCTATCCATGTATTTGGAAAAGGACTCTCTAAGCCCAATCCATCTTCACATGACTATACCCTCAGCCAAGATGTTAACAGCAACCTCGTAAAAGACCCTGAGCTAGAACTATACAGCTAAGACTCTCCTTAAGTCCTGACCCACAGAAACAATGTGAAATGATAAATGCCTGTTCTTGTTTGAAGCCACTGAATTTTGAAATAATGTGTTATGCAGCAAAAGATAACTAAAACAACATGCATACAAAATCCATTTGTAAGGATAATAAACTTAAAACTCATGAGCCCTATAACAAAGAAAATCGTGCATAAATTCAACTCAGCATTAAAATATACATGGTATAGAAGCAAATAAAATATGGATTTGTCTTTTTACAGAGATTAGAGTTTTGATTATGGGCTTAAAAAAGATTATTAGCTGACTTTTTCTGACCTTCAGTAGAGCCCTATATGTTAACATTTCAATAAATTTGAGTAATACCACAAATAGCTGAAACTCCAGAAAAGAGAGTCAAAGACTTGGAACTATAAACTATCAACTCTGAGAAACATTAAGAAACATAATTTTCAGCCATTAATGCAACAATCTTGATTTAAAATGTAGTAATAACTAATCAAATGTAGATTGTCTAGTACAGAAACAGAAAGATTACATTGGAATACAGAAGATTAAAGACAATGCCAGGCCATGAATATGAAGAAAATATCAAGATCAGGAACAAGTCACATTCTCCCTGAGATTAAAAGCCTAGAATTAATACGAGAATGGCACTGTAATTAGATCTGTATATTCATTGTATTGTTTTATATAAGTTTTCTTTTCGTAACTAATTAGAAATCTGAACATCAGTCATTCTCAACTGATCTTTCAGTTGTCTGATTTACAAGATCTATTCTCCTTGGACTGATGTTAAAGAGAGCAACCTGAACCAAATTAATTCAAATTGCCAACTGCAATCAATATAAGATACTCAAGTAAACAGATGAAATGTTGTGCAACCACATTATAGAGGTATCTAATATTGTCATTATTTACCCTGGACTTGATATATTATGTATTACAGGAATAAAAATGTTATAAATAAGTAATTGAAGATAGAAGACCTGAAATAACATTTGGCCTCTGTTTTGAAGTTCTGGGGAAGCAGCTAGGAGATAAAAGTTAATTTCAATGGTCTCTCTTGCCTTCAAATAAAGCTTTTAGCATCCATCTCTTCATGAAGGATTTACAACTCATTTTATCAAATATGTATCACTTTGATGCTTCCCTAGAAATTAGGCTACAAACCCCTAAATTACTAGAATTCTATTTGTGGCTCTGCCTCTGGTTCCAAGTTTTATATCCTGTTTTTGCCAATAGATAACTGCTCAGTGACAAGTTAGACAAATACTTGTCTTCTAACCAGCACATTGGAATACAACCAAGACCCATTACATGCTTATCTTTCTTAGGCACTGTATTAGGTGCTAAGGACAAAAAGCAGTTTAGGGAACAATGTTAGATGTGAAGGAGCTCACAGTGCAGCAGGGGGCCCAGACATGTACATAGACGACTGCAGGGCAGCGAAACCATGTCATGACTGAGAGACAACAAATGATGCAGAGAAAGAGAAGAATCTTAAATTCTAGGGAAAATAGGGGATGGAATGACTGAAGAGACTGCTGCAGAAAAGGGTGCAACAAAAACAATGACCTTTTATCTTGAACTGTAAGTAAACGGTCTCCTGATGGGATTGCCAGCTTTTGGTAAGGCAAGAGTGAACACTATGCCATGAATCTGAAGCTTCTACCAATTAAGACGC
This sequence comes from Pteronotus mesoamericanus, assembly GCF_021234165.1. Lineage (NCBI taxonomy): Eukaryota > Metazoa > Chordata > Mammalia > Chiroptera > Mormoopidae > Pteronotus > Pteronotus mesoamericanus. Next base: position 4,774,380 of record NW_026555109.1, read on the forward strand.
ACTGTGCTCTAGAAATACTGTTAAAAGTGTAATCATCAAATAAATGTGTTTTTAAGGGCCCATAAGACCAAAAGAATAAAGAGAGGAATCAACACATCTTCTAGCAAGATATTCAGGCTTTTTTCACCTTTTGATCAATGAAATTTGGGGCTCATAGTATATCTACTTTGAGCTATACACAATTAATAGGTTCATAGGTCAGAGCACCTTTTTGTATTCTAACCATGGTATGCAAAATAAGCCTCTTCCCAAAGATGTGCACATCTTAATCCCCAAAATCTGTGTATGTATGACCAAGGTTAAGGATCTTGAGGTTGGGGAGAATAACCTAGATGATCCTGGTAGTTCCAATCTAATTACATGTGTCCTTAAAAGCAGAGAACATTTCTTGGCTGTGGTAATGGGATGGATTTGGTACCTTGTAGCTCATTCTGAGAGGTAGGGAGCTACATGTAAGTACATGTAAGTGCAAGAGAGAGGCCAGTAGATACTAACAGGAGCCCTAAACTGACAGTCAGCCAGGAAATGGAGACCTGGATCCTACAGCCACATGGAACTGAATTCTGCTAACATCTTAATGAGCCCCCAGAAATGAATGCAACGGGATAACACCTTAATTTTAGCCATATGAGACCCATATGGTACTTCTAAACTACTGAATTATAAGATAATAAATTAATGTTGTTTTTATATCAAATTTGTGATATGTTACAGCAGTAACAGAAAACTAACACACCAACACTTAAAAATAGTTAAAAATACAGTCTAATAATGTAGTTTTATAAAAATAAATACTGTTCAAGATCTAGAAATGTTTTTACAATGAAACCACTTATTTTTATGGACAAGTTCTTCTAAAAGAGAAGAAAGAGTAAATAAGAGGTGCTATTTACTTAATAGATACCATATACTAGTTAGTACACTAAGTGCTTTACACAGCAATAGTAATCACTAATTTTTTTCAGTATGAGTATGTATATGTACATTAGTAGGTGATAGGCATTGTCCTAAGCACATTTTGTGTATTGATTCACTTAATCGTCACAACAACCTTATGAGGTAACTACTATCATCATTCCCATTTTACAGGTGAAGGAATTGAGATGCAACAATGTAAGTAATGTGCTAAGGTCACACAGATAGTAATCAATTCCCACAGAATCTGTATAACAGAAATGAGCATTTATCAGGAGCATTCTGTGTTTCAGGTCCTATGCCAAGCACTTCCCAATCATTTGAGCACAACTGTTCCAACAGCACCATGTTTTGCAGATGAGAAATCTGGGACTTACAAAGGCTCAATATCTTGTTCAGCACCTCACAATAAACAAACAGCTAAAGTTGAAACTAACCCCAAAACAACCCTTTTAATCATCTACTGTGTTCTAGAGAAACCCAGAAAGGTGGGGCCAGCAGTTACTTGAGGATATCCTTTTTGAATAATCTTCAGCAGAGTATTTTAGTTAAAATCTTTCCAGACACCTGAATCAATCCAGATTCTCCCAAAGGATTTGAGATCCTCTCTGTTTCTGAAAGAGGGTAGGCTTCACATTTGCCAAGTCAACTGGGAATATATGTATTTAACAACAAAAACTTTAGTTGCCTTCCCACTTAATTACACAGTGATTAGTTAACATCTAGTGACTACCTACCCTTTGCAAATCAATATGATAAGCATTAAGGAACAGCCTAACAGATGTAATTTACCTGAGTGTACTGATTTCTACATTATAATTCAACAGAAGTTAAAAGAGTTTCAGTGACCTGTTGCTTAACAACCATGACCCTAGAAAAACTTATAGAACATACTAAGAACATACAACATTCAACCATCTTCTCATAATATTCTAGAAAAATTAAATGTGATTATGTCAGAAAGAAAAGAGGCCCAGTTTCTATCTGAATGACTTTTAACAAGTCATTTCACTTGTAACCTCAATAACTTCATTTGTAATATAAAAATATTGGTCTACAAAATATCTTCCAGTTCTTATTTTTGTCTTTGTGCAAGAAGAATGTCTAGATTCAGGCAATGTGCTAAGCAGCAAACTGGAGTACCTGGGGTGATACCAGGGACAGAAGATGGCAAATATCCAAACCACAGAGCCACTCATATATAAACTAGGAAGGTTTCTTATGTATTTACAAAAAAGACCCTGGGAAAAGAGCATCCAAAATATCAGTAAAAATGTAGTGAATTTTCCAAGACCTGAATAAAAATGGGACGCCAGAAACAGTAACTTTGCTAAGTAATCACAGATGTCCTTGACACTTGGTTAATGGGTTTAAAGTAAACATGCACCTACACAAATGCATACATGCATATAATACACATGCATCCTCTCACACAGAAATGAGTGCTTCCCACTCTCTCAAGTGGAGTAATGAGCTGATCCAAGCATCAGCACGGAGCTATTATACAAGCTTGCTGCACTGCACCAAACTTTCACTGAACACATGCTCTCCTGGAAACAGCACCACGGTTTGGTACAAGCACAAAGAAGGCCCTGGAACTCTTCCAAACCCTGATGCTTTTATCAGCTAGGTAAAGGCATTCACTTAACTGGTTTTAAAGATAGGACTATCAGCCTGTATTTGGCAGCCCTGGGAAAAGCAGTTTCACAGCCCACTCTGCAGCACCAGAGAGGAAAAGGAATTCTGCCTGGATCCTGCTACGAATGAGTCAAAGACAGAGAAAAAGTTGCATTTTAGTGTTCACAAGTGGTTTTTCTTGTACAAAGGGATAATGCTCATACACAAAGCATAAAATCATGAGAAAATAAATTCAATAGTTAACTGCAAAAATAGGGAGAGCACTGGAAGGTTAAGTAAACAGAATGCTATAACTAGTATTGTCTATTGCAATACTGCAGGAGGTGCTGCAACTGCATATTCCTCTATTAAAGGGATTATAAAATTTTTGCAGATTTAAATAATAAGAATCTCCTCAGAGCACATACCTCAGTTCATTCCCCACTGTACTTCATAAGTGATGGCAGGGTCCTCTCTGAATCTTCACTTGAATTTAGTTTAGTCTTTGAATCTCAATAATTCTTGAGCCACTTAAATCTGAATCTAGCATGGAATGGAAACCATTGTTAAGGTCTCCGTGACTCTTTAAATTTTCACCCATGCACAAATATCTCTCATAAAATATAGAAGGTGCTCACTGCCCACAATTTAGGACTCATTTTCTTACCCTGTCAAAGCTCTGTGATCCTGGGATCAGGTTACTTTTAAATGGCATGGTTTTTAATTGGGAAAACCTTGGAAGGCCTTTAACTCTAATATGTCTAAAGGATAAAAAGAAAGGTAAATGGGAACATAGTTTTTATTCTTGCCCAATTTGGTCTTGATTAAAACACACACACACACACACACACACACACACACACACACACACACACATCCTTTCCCCTTCCTCAAAGTCTTTTTTGGTTTCTACTTCTTATTTGGATTATCAACTATTAATAGTGAGAAAACATAACAGATAGAATCTTAGAACTCTAAAGATAGATGTGACCTTGAAGAGCATGGGGAAATGACTGGAGCTGAAAAATATTGAAGAGAGTTTACTATTTTAAATTAGAATGGAGTCATTTCTTTTTGCTATGAGCTGTGCTTCCAAACGTATCTTTGTTGCATCTGTCCTCAGAGTTTGTGCCCACAAAGGTCAGAAAAGTAACTTTTCAGATCAGGAGATAGAGTAAGGCAAGAAATAAAACCTCCTTCCTTTGTTGTTGTTATGGTTGTTGTTTTAACTGTAAAAAATGCCCTCTTCTGTAAGCTTATGTGTGAGTTGACAAGCCCTAAAGTCCCTATGAAGGAAGCTTGGCCTGCGTTTCCTTCTCTAAGGAGTTAACCAATCATTTGGAGCCAGATGCTTGACCAGATTGTTCCCCCTTGGGGGCAGGAAGAGACTGCCACTGTCCCATCTTCAGGAGCTGAGAACTGCATCCAGGGCATGACCTAATTTAAGCCTATGTCCTTCTACTATGCCAGCATTACCTCTGTTGATATTACCAGCTGTGTCCCATATGGTCTACTTCTGTTCACTTGCACACACACACACATAAACACACTTCAGAAAAGATTTGGTCAGCCATTTAAATCAGCTAGCTGCTAATTGCATTTTCATGCAGTGTCTGCCATTCATTATGTGGCATGGTCCAAGGTAAGAGGTTATTTCTTAAGGGTATGAAGAGAGGCGCTTTTGAAAATGCATTCCTTAGGGAGAACAGAGATGTTCTTTTCTAAGGTCATGAACAGATCACATTGCATTAGAAGTTTCTTTTGTCCTGGTTTCTGGGCCCTGGAGAGTTAAGCTTATGATCTATTAGGTACAGTTATCTGATTACTGTTGAAGAAAACATCTTTTCTATGTGAGCTCTTTAAAGCATAACTAAGTTTTGTCAATCATTCTTCCCAGAAAAGAACATTCGAGCTCCAATGCCTCTGCTGGCAAGTGTCCATACTTTCCCATAGCTGAATCTGGCCGATTTTAAAAGTCACCTCATGAATTTGGGACAGGTTGGAGGTATGGAAAAACACCATCATTACAATTCAGAAATATTGTCACACTACCCATAGCCAAAAATAAAGCTTTAGAAAGGAGAGGGGAGGGGAAAGGGTAAGCAAAAGAAACACAGGCATAGGCAAAGCAAAGCATTAAAAAAATGCACAACACAGGATATTTAAAATGAACCTGGGCTATTGTAAAGTACACTACAAATACTCTTCTCAAATATCTGTGATCAAAGATAAGAGCAGAACAAGTTATCCCTTTCTCTTCCTGTTTCTTAGAAATACATAATTCATATCACATTTTTCAAAACATAAAAATTTTCTTCCATGTGTTGAAGTAAACCAAACAGAAACAACTATTTAAATATTAATAGGGTCTGATATTTTTCAAGATTTGTTTAATATAGCTCATACGAGAAAGTTTTCACTGAAAAAGGGTGTGGGAGAAACTCTCACTTTCATATTTCAAAGTCTATATTTTACCATTTCATATATATGGGTAAATAAAATTTGCCCTGGGTTTTAGTTTAGTTATGTTGCTAAGGGCTGTTTGGCTTTTCATAAGTTACATACTCTGAGATTCTGTTCCTCTTCTGCTAAATACAGGACTCCATTCCCTTTGAGGGTACCAAGGATTTACAGAACCATTACTGTCCCCTTTTTAGAATTCTTCATGTTTCAATTTTATTGTATAATGAACAATATATAACACAAGGTAAACTCAGATTGTTTATATAAGTGAAAGAGAAAAATATCTTAAATTGGAGTTTATAATAGCAACCTACATCTGGACAATACTCATATTTTGTTTTCAAAGAGGTTTTATTGATATAGTCTCATTTGATTCTAACAACAGACTTTGGAGACTAATATTCATCACTGTTTTACTGATAGAGAAATTCAGTAGTTATCCAAAATCACCCAAAAAATCTTATTTAAAATATTTAAAACAGAATATATGATTGAAATATAGCCCAATTATTTTAAATGTTCAAATGTTCTTTAACAAATCAGATCCACCAGAAATTGTATTTCTCACAGTCATTGCCAGAAGTATGTCATTTCACTATTAATCCCAGTACTGTTAGATATTCCAACTACCTCCTGAATAGCTTAAACTAGTAAAGACACTCAGTGCTAGACCTGGAAAAAATGCAGCCCTAGTTATTCATACTTGAAAGAGTATATTTTCCTTTTCAGGCACAGGTTTGAAAGCTGCCTCAGCAGGAAGCTATTGTTGATGATTTTTGGTACCAACAATATCCTTAGAAACATATAGAAAATAAAAAAAAAACTAGCCCCTATATCAAAGCACTGGTTCTGGTCTCTGTCTACAGCCCCCCTGGGCTGGTTAAAAATAAGGTAGGTAGCTAGAGAGGAGATGAAACCTGAGAAAGACAAGGGAGTCCAACACCTAGGCAATATGACTGTGTGCAGACCAGCCTGTCCCTTCCTGGGTCATGGCTACAGAAGCAAAGTTAGATTTAGTTCAAGGACAATGGAGCACCTTCAGAACATTAATAGCTTTATGGTTCCCCATGGAGAAAGGAAGTGCCAAGCAGGATTCCAAAGCAAGTCTCCAATTGACCTAGCCAACAATATGTTCAACGATGTATTAAACCTCAACTGTGAACAAGGCACTAAGCCTTGAAGCTACAACCTGGCAGAAAACACAATCCTGAACCTCAAAGAACTTGCAGGCAGAGAAGGTCAACATATAAATAATCAAAGTATAGGTATGTACTTGGTCTCTATAAATTGCAATAGAAGCAGAGAACTCAGAAACTGTTTGAGGCCTGGAAGGTAACACTTGAGCTTAATCTTGAAAGATGAGTGGGAGTTTATCATCAGAGTTAAGGGACAGGTATTCTACTCACAGGAAAAGGTGTGCAAGAATTAATATCAACATTTAAGAAAGAGCCTAGATTTACAGAAATAGTGAGTTCAGTATTAGAATTGCAGTTGGTGGCCCAAACAAGAAATTCTTTGGCAGTTCTCTCAGAAATGCATCAGTTATATTTGAAAGGGGAGGGAGAGTCAAAACACTTCAAATTCTTAGTTTTAATTGATTTTTAAATTAATAACAGAATGACATTTGACAGAATGACATAATAACAGAATGGTCTATTTCCATCACTAATGCAAAGTATTTTTTCCTTTAATTAATTGTCCATTAAATTATGGAAAATCATCCATAGTCATAAGTCCTACTATTTCTTCAGCAGTACAAATGGGAGAGTAGCAATAGTCCCAAAACTTCCTAAATCCCTCCACAAAATAACACATGATTGTTCAAGACAGAGAAATAAAATAAGTTTTAAAAGACAATAATTAAACAACAAGGATTTACTGAGTACCAATTTTTTTCTCTGAAGCCACCAAACCTGATTTTCATCACCACTCAGACAGGAAAATGCAGCAATTACATAACAATTTTGCCAGAATGAGGCAGAAAGACACAGCCAGTATGTACATAGATGTTTATTCTATTTAAGAAAATGTTCCATGTGCCATGAAGTATTACATATTAAAGAGAAATGGCATATTTCTGAAAAATCAATAGGAGGAAGTAAAATATCTGCGTGTTGCCTGTACAACAATAGAAAATCTATCTTGAGTCAAAGTCAATTAGTAGCATTACAGTTTTCCTGACATGGTGATCCTACAAATTGAAGTTATCAACATCTCCATTTGTGTATCTTAATGTTTTACTGAAGTGAAATGGTCTCTCTTTCCACAGACTTTCCAAAACATGTATTACCTGTAAAAACCAAGCAGTACATATCCTATACTGACCAGTTACTATTAATTTTTTCTGAGTATGTTCTCAATTGGGTCATATCCATTTCCTGAAACAAAGAGGCTATGTCCATAAATCCTCACAGTATAGATCATTTCAACAAACCAAACATATCTTGAATGTCTCCATTTCCCAGTTACTGTACTAGAATCAAGGATCCAACAATTAAAGAACCATTCCTTTCCTAAGAGAGTTGGCAGCCTTGTTTAATTATCCCAATAACTCCCAAAGCAACTATTCACAGTAAACACTCAAGAAATACTTGGTAAATAATTGAGTGAATGGACATGCAAGTAAATAAATGCTGGCCACTACTTCAAAAACATTAATAATAATAGAGTTGCTGTTGCCATTCTGCAAGCCCATTTCTGCTGTCCCCCCCAAAAAAAGTTGCTCTTACATTGACTCTTAGGGATTACCTACCAGACTCTGAAACCAAGCACTTTGCCACACCTGCCAAGACAGTTTGGTGTTTGTCAATACAGCAGTACGTTTTGTTGATTCATTTCTCCTAGTTTTAGCTGCAAAATTATTCATAAAAAATATACAGGATCCAGCAGAATTAAGGCCTGCTTGAGTGTGGTTGGTAGGTAATATTATGGGTGTAAAAATTTGTATTTTTAATTTGAACATTTCACCTAAAATGTCATATGGTGTGCTTGAATGCAATATTGTTGTTACAGAATTACACGCTTATGATTTTATAATAAAATAGGGGCATTATTTTAGCCAGATCCTGTATATATAAACAGATATTATATAACATATAATACCAAACAATATACATACAAACACACACACACACACACACACACATATAGAGTAGGCCCCCCTTACCCACATGGGATACATTCAAAAACCCCTAGTAGATGCCTGAAACCACTAAAAGTACCAAACTCTGTACGTACTATTTTTTCTTATATATGTCAAGGTCTGTCCAGAAAAGGTCTAGCCATTGTTAATACAGTAAGAATGGTTTGTGTGACATTGGTGTATACCAGCAGCCAAGAAGAGTGGACTGGAATGTGCATCCATGAACGATAACAACTTCACTGTACTAGTCAGAGGGAGTAGTAGATGCCATAGAGTGAGTATGTGTACTGTGTAGCCATCATATTCAAAATGACTGAGTGGAGCAATGAATCTTCATCAAGTTTTGTGTTAAGCTTGAACATCTTTCTGAGGAAAATATTCGGATGATTCAGAAGGCCACAGCTATGGAAAACTGGTGATTGGCAGCTTCATCAGGACAATGCACCTGCTCATGCATCACATCTTGTGCAGTTTTTTGGTGAAACATCAAATCACCCAGATGACTCAGCCCAGATTTGGTACCCTGCAAGTCCTGGCTTTTCCCAAAATTAAAATCACCTTTGAAAAGGAAGAGATTTCAGGCCATAGATGAGATTCAGGAAAATACACTGGGGCCACTGATGGCAATTGGGAGAACTGTGTGAGGTCCTAAAATGCTTACTTTGAAGGGGATTGAGGTATCATTGTCCTACATACAATGTGTCTTGTATCTTGTATCTTCTTTAATAAATCTATTTTTCATATTACATGGCTGGATGCCTTCTGGACAGACCTTATATTCATATACACACATACTTATGATAAAGTCTGATTTATAAATTAGGCAGAGTAAGAGATCAATAACAATAACTAATAATGAAATAGAAAATCATAACCTTATACTATAATAAAAGTTATGTGAATATGGTTTCCCTTAAAATATTTTATTGTACTATACTCACCTTTTCACTTAAAGGAAACTTCTCTTTGCTTCTCTTTGCATATCCAAACTGCCAACCTCACTACTCTTGTGCTTAGGGCCATTATTAAATAAAATAAGGGTTACTCGAACACAAGCTCTGTGATACTGCTACAGTCGAGCTGATAACTAAGATGGCTACAAAAGTGATTAATGAGTAACAACTATAGAGTGAATGTGCTGGACAAAAGGATGAGTCACATCCCAGGCTAAACAGAGAGGGACAGCTCAGATTTCATCGTACTACTCAAAACGTGTAATTTAAAACATATATGAATTGTTTAGTTCTGGAATTTTCCATTTAATAGTTTCAAATAGAGGTTGACCAGGGGTAACCAAAACTGTGGAAAGGGAAACCATTAGCAAGTGGGGACTACTGTTCAAACATACACGTGAATGCACACATCTATGTCTTCTATAATAAATAGGTCAAAGAAATCAGTGGTAAAGAGAAAATATCACAACAAGTGCTATTTTTTTCCTAAACTTTCAGGATCTTTTCAAAAAACACAGATTACTCTAAAAGTCAGCCACACTTACCTGGACATAGGACAGCACACTTCCAATGTGCCTCCCAGCCTGCATCTTGACTAAACAGAGAAGACTAGTCTTACTTCAAGTTCAAGAATTGTCACTCCCATGAACCCTCTCCTGTAAGCAGAATCTATAACATTTCACTGCCTTTTTTGCAGGTCTGTTTTACTTGACTAAGCTCCCTGAGTGCTGGCACTGTGAATCATCTCTAAATGCCTGATGATAAGCACAGTCCAGGTCAAGCCCCACCCATGCAGCAAAGGAGATTCAATGGCATATACTGGTTTATTAAATTAAAGTAAATTTAAAACACATTTTCTTTTGAGATAATTTGTAATACTCCGTGAAATAGTTGAGGATCCTTCAGCATACCACAAAACCAGAGTTGGAAATTTCTGTCCCAAATATCATTTTCTAAAATATATTAGCTTGGTTCCTATGTACCTTAGGGAGAAACCCAGGCCTGGAATAAACTAGGTAAGACCTCAAATAAGCAAGGCAGTGAGCTTAACACAGATTTATTAAAGCCTTAATTCCCTCTTCTTATATTTCTAGCAAATTGCCCGAGGATATTTTTTAAAAAACTTGTTTTATATTACATTACATTCTTTCATGAATATACCAGGCACTGTAAAAGAGCAGAAACTAGGACATAACTACTTTGATGCATAGTTAAGTACTATGCAATCTCTTAGCAATGCTATTCAGGAAGGAATAAAGCATTAGGCCGGTGCAATCTAATCAAGGAGAAATATACCTTGCTCAGATGCAAGGGTCTAAACAGGAAGATCCCTTGGAGCCCCCTATTAAACCCAGGAGATTACAACCAGAAATTGGCAGAAAAGTAACCTTGGAGAAAAATTTAACTTTCTTAAATCCTAAACTCCCAAGCCTTCGGCCACAATATTCAACTAAGTTTTCACGACATTCCATCATGGACAATCTGTTGTGGCATCTGCTGAAAACAATGTTAATAATAACTAAAATATTGAAGTTTGCATACAATGTATTTTTAGTAAATTAAAGCAGATTCAAAATTACCTCTCCAACATCTACTGTCACTTGCATTCCAAAAGTGTTTCTTGATGGAAGAGAGACTTCCACAAGCACATCAAGGACTGAGTGTCCAAAGACAGTGCCATGTACCATGCAGATTAACCATGAATTTAAACACACTTAAACATGGAGAAGCAAATGGAAAAAATTAAACACAATGTTTACAGATTGCTGAGAGTAGCTCTCACCTGTGTGTACGTAAAATATAAATATTCACAACCTGGTTTCCAGCCATGATATTATAGAACTTGATGTTTTGTTCAAAAACCTCAAGTAGGCCGCTTTGAGAACCAAAACATTTTTTAATTTTAACTACTTTTTTATAAGACTAATCACATAACCTCTGAGACATCTGAAAGATTATAGTAAAAATAACATAATCCTCTCAGAGTAGTCATCACAATCATCAATAACATACACTGACACCTTTCGCATGACTGAGATATGGAAGGTACCTCACCTGTGTGAAGTGGATCCACAGCATTATACTTCTTTAGGTTGGATGGTTGCTTTTAATTGTTTTTGTGGGTCATTCTACACACATTAATTCAAGTGACTTTTCAGACATATAATGTAGAGAGGACACCTTGCTGATGTCAGTATGTCTGCTGCTAGTAGGGATGCATTTATTCCTTCATATGGATGATTTTCTTCTTTTTTCTATAGCTTTGAGATGTGTTGGCTTCTAAACTTTCATTTCTTCTACAAATTTCACAAAATGCTGAAGCAAAATCTCAACATACCTGGAAAGCTTTAACTAGCACAGGAAGCTTGAGAGCTGCAGATGACTTCCCTGCCAGGCAGGACATTTCCCTCATTCACTACTGAGGAGGGAGCACCCCACTCCATCTGCCCTCCACCCAGTTCCACTTCCTGCCTCACAGGCTCTCTGCCCAGTGTCTGATTTCTAGTCCCACTCCCACATTTATTATTTGTGGCAGCCTGGTTTCAAACTCCAGTTTGACCAAGTGGAAACATTTGCTTTGTTCCTGCCAGGTCCTTCCAATAAATTGCACTATTTAAAGTATCTTTCCTCAACTCATATACATCCCTCCTTGCCCCAATTTAGCTTCCTACAGCAATTGCAAGATTATAAACACCTGCAATGTAAAAATCTAATGCAATGATGTGCCTTGGCCTCTCCCTGGATCCTTGAAAATCAAAACTGACCCCAACCATACTTTTTTTTTATTTTTGGTTGCTTAGAATGGTTTTTCTCTATTTTTTCTTAACTATCCTGCCTCACATAAAAATTGATAATAGTATTTGGCACTGTCAGGAAATGGAGACAGCTTGAGACTCCAGCAACCCTAGGTCCTTCCCAGTCACCTTGAGGACTAAGAGGAAAAGTACCTTGCCATTCCTACAGACCATTCAAGGCACTGAATGAAGGGGCTAGGGGGAGGGAGATTTTAAGCTCCTGGAAGCATCCAAAATTCAATTTGGAGCTCCCTGGACACTGTGTGAGCTGGCAGGAGCAGAGGGTACCCAGCTATATTAGTTTGCTAGGGCTGCTGTACCAAAATACCATAAATTAGAAGGCTTAATCAACTGAAATTGACTGTCTCATAGTTGTGGAAGTCAGAAGTCCAAGATCAAGATGTCAGCAGGGTTGATTCCTTCGGTGGGTTATGAAAGAAAACCTGTTCCAAGTCTCTCACCAGCTTCTGGTGGTTTATTGGCCACTGGCATTCTTTGGCTTGTAGAAGCATCATCCCAAACTCTGCCTTAATCTTCACATGGCATTTTCCCTGTGTGCGTGTTTCTGTCAAACACCCCTTCTGCATAAGGACACCAGTCATATTGGATTAAGGGTTTACCCTACTGCATAATGGTTTCATCTCAATTACATCTGCAACAACCCTATTTCCACACAAGGTTCACAGTCTGAGGTATTGGAGGATACAGTTCAACTCATAAAAACAAGGATGATATTTACCACTACCTGTGGATTACCTGAGACAGGGCCTGGCACACAGAGGGTATGCAATACATGTGTGCTAAATAAATGAAGACATACATGCATAATCCTTACTGAGTGCAAGGACTCACTCAGTAAGGATCATTCATCTGATTTGAGGTGATAAAGAAATATCTAGTTTGGGGTGATACAGTTTTATGTTCACTATTAAACACTGAACATTACTGGAGAGAGAAGCTTCTACTGTGAAAAAGTTTCTGAGACTGTTTTCTGAAAAACTGAGGCACTCAGTTGTCTTATCACAGCAAAAGGCTCTGAATTTGATGTTAGAGTGCTATAAATAGCAGTTAATATTATCCTTCGAAATGTCATATATACTTATAAAAAAGATTTTAGTGTCAGATAAGAGTCCCTCAGTAATTTGATTTATAGGAAAAAGAGACCAGAGAAAAAATAACTATATTATAATGAATTACATATGCAAATAGTAGAGTAAATTTAGAGGCACAATTACATGTCTAATCATAGCTGGCAAAGGTTGGAACTTGCATGCTTGGACTGAGGAGCATGTCTTCCTCTATACTCAGGTGCTCAGACACCATCAGTCACTTCAGCTGAGACTACACTAGCTATTAATTCAAAAGAGAAAACCTTGTAATATGGTCCTAGAGGTGCTCAGGCTCCTTGGTGATATCACTGTTTCTCTGGGACTTGCTATCTCCTTCACACAGTGCAGATACCACACAGCATGGCAGTTCTGTGGTAAGGACTGACCTGAGACTACAGCCATCATGAAATTAGGAGGAAAAAAAAAATTTTGTTGTCACTGCTACAAGCCAAAGAGCTGGTATTGTGTACAATTGCTGCTGAAATACAAGTAATGTCAGAAAAGTCCTTCTGGATACATAGGAGCTCTCCATGTACTCAAGTCAAATGACAGGTTGTTGTGTCCTTCCATCAACTCTGAAGCAATTATCTCTATAGTCTTAATGCTGATGACCATTGTGCATTGTTTGGAGGACACTAGGTAAGGTTACTGATTAATATATAGATATATTGGGTTGGCAAAAAAGTCCATTTAGTTTTTTCCATAAAATAGAAAGACATTTTTCACTTTCACCAGTAACTTTATTTATTTGGATATGTTAAATATGTCAGCCATTTCCTGCTATTGGCTTCGAGCGGGTGGAGGCCAGGGGTGCTGCTAAACATCTTTCAATGCATAAGACAGCCCCACAGCAAAGAATTATTTGGCCAGAATGTCAACAGTACCAAGCAACTTTGCAAAACACTTATGACATGTTTGATCAGTCACAGCTCCTTCTGCATACACCACACAAATCTTTTCTCACATTGCAGTTGCATTTTTACTGTTATTGAAATAATAAAGCACAGTACACCAAAAATGTTGTGTATCTTCGTCCACCTTCAATATTAAAATGGCTTCACAAAAATTCACCAATTTTGATGTTTTAAAATGTATGCTTATATGATGGCTATTACAATACAATCTAACAAAACTGTTTCAAATGAAGTTAAAAGACAACTAAGCACTACTAAAGCCATTGTATGGAAAAAAACTAAAACATTTCGGCCAACCCAATAGATACGTATATGCTAAGCACTGCATGTGTGACTACAGAGAAGAGAGAGGACAGAGGAAGACAGACTGACGAAAATCACATTGCTGATATCCAAAAATTGCCATTGAGGTACAGCTTCCAAGTTTATGAAGTATATGGTTGGTGTGTTTTTTCTGAGGATACCTACCAACGTACATCTGTATCTGTGAACGGATACACACCTGTACAGTTTTAAATTTCAAAATGCATGTGTCTGTATATGTACGTCCTCCCAAAGCACCGCTATAGAGTACTGCAAAGATTAATGGCTTGGGAGTTAATTAAAGGCCTGAGGTTTTTATCCCAGTCGTGCAATTAATGGAAAATGAAAAGAATTATTTTTATTACCCAAAATGTGAGCATGAAATGAGATTATGTGAAAGCTTTGTAAACTACAAATAAAATTAAAATAATAAAATAAAACAACTTTCACAAGTCTCATGGATCAGGAAAGGTAAGAATCATATGGTGAGAGTTTCAGGCAACCTTGTATTCATCAAGGTGGAGACATGAACAACTGACACTTCCTGGCACTTCTGAACACACTGCCAGCATTCATTCAGTTGGTGTTGTACTGTAGCAGCCACATAATTTCATCCTGAGCCTTTGCTATGTGACCTGAGTTATCCTAGGGACAATGGTAACTAGGCCAAGTTTCTCTTCAATGTCTGTGCATGGTCTTCTCATGCCCATTCACTCTTTATGGGAGACTCGTTTTCTCATACAATATGAGAGGAAAGGGATGAAGTTTGCTTGTTCAAATAAAAAGTTGGAGTTACTATGGTCAGGTAGCTCAGTTGGTTGGAGTGCCATCCCACTGTGCCAAGGTTACAGGTTCAATCCCTGGTCAGGGCACATAAGAATCAACCAATGAAAGCGTTAGTGAGCGGACCGACAAATTGCTCTCTCTCTCTCAAAATAAATAATTTTTTTTTAAAAAGTAGAAATTGGAGTCAGGGCATTATTCCTACTTGGAGCATGTGCTCTTTGAAAGAGGACCTGCAAAGACAAGCTAGGAGCAGAGGAGAAATGCTGACCAGCCTTCATCTATTTACCTACATGCCACAAATCAACGTAATCATGTCCCCTTGAATGGTACTGAAATCTGGAAAACAGCAACGTGACATATGATGAAGTCATAATGCATGTTCATTATGAACCCCTTAGGGAATGAGGGGCTCATTATCTTTGCCCTTTGCAATTCCCACGAAATTCTTAGCCAACTCTACATTTAAAAGATTCCCTGTAGAACCAGTATTGCTGCACTCTAAATAGCCTTTATCAAATATGGCCTCATTTGTAACCTGGGTAGTTAATACAGTTCAATCACAGAGAAACTTTAGGCCAAAGTGATAAAATTTCTGATTTAAAGTAGACCAGCTAGAGAGGAAGGCCACCAATCTGTAAGTCAGCAGGTCAGAGCGCAGTCTCTCTTTGACTGCCAAACCTCTACATGACCTTAGAAAAACTCCTTCATTGCTATGGGTCCCTTTTTTTTCATCAATAAAATGACTGAATCGAAATTTATAGCTCTACTAGACTTTGATTCAATGTTAATAAGAAGATTAATTAGAGTCCTGTTGACTACTATCTATGAATAAAGAGAGTGTGTGTGTGTGTGTGTGTGTGTGTGTGTGTGTGTGTGTGTGTGTGTGTCTGAAATTTAAGTTATATGACTATTTTTATTTTCAAAGTATGGATAAATGACCTAACACACTAGTGGCAACTCATAGCACAGATAAATGAGATGGTATGGTATTTTGGTTAACTTGGAGTTACTATGAAACAATTAAAAATTTTCAATGCAAAAAATATGTATTAACAATATAACTACGCAGAATATAACTTTTTCAACTTATAAATATGAATTTGAAATGTAATATCTGCCATGGTCATTTTGGTCGCACATTTTCAATTACTAGTGAAACTTGAAGTGCCAGTTAATAAAAATTTTTGAAAAAAATTTTATTACAATTTTCTATACTTTAAGCATGTGTGTGTGCATATGAGATTATTAGCAATTAAAATAACTGAACATTTGGACTACCAACAAAATGTGATTATATTTCATTAATTTTGATTGAACTGCAACATGTTTTCTAAATTTGGGAAAAGCATACTAAATATAACAAAGTTAGCTTCCACATATGCTAGGTTACAAGTAGCATTCCACTAGTTTGTGATTCTATAACTAATAAAAAAATCATGCTTCATCCTTATTAATTGGTTCAGATTAATTAACACTCCCTCCTCATCTTACATTTTAATTATCTTCAAACCCAAATGTTCAAAGTGACCTTAAATTTCTAAAAAAAAAAAAAACAAAAAACAAAAAAAACCAACCCAGACTGCCCCAAGAGCAGGCCAAATTTCCCAAGGCAGATCCAGGCTAGGGTGGTCTGAACCATACAAGGTTGAGCCCTGGAACACCAGGATCTGAGAGAGGCACCTGACCACTAGAACATAGGGGTGGTTCACCGAGAACTCTCCTTTTCAACATTCACTAGAACGAAGAGCTAATGGACTTTTCATTCTTCCTAGATATGTCTTCTAGGAAGAGCTCAGGCATTACTTGTCGAAACACACCTACATATTGCTTTCTAAATGTCATGACAAGATGCGCAGAGCATTGCCATAAACTATTTGAGCA
This sequence comes from Pteronotus mesoamericanus, assembly GCF_021234165.1. Lineage (NCBI taxonomy): Eukaryota > Metazoa > Chordata > Mammalia > Chiroptera > Mormoopidae > Pteronotus > Pteronotus mesoamericanus. The sequence continues at coordinate 4,791,258 of NW_026555109.1, forward strand.
GTTAAATCAGTGGCTTGATATTTGCAATTTAACAAATTTAAACTTTAATTGCCAGAAACACGCTTTCCGACCACGACTGAAGCCTCACCACGGTAATAGAAGAAATCAATAAAATATGCCCTGGCATGGAGTACAGGAACACATTTATTACGATTGAGAAAAATCTATTAGACCCATCCATCACAATACTAATATATAATGTATCCCTAAGGCTTTGCAGATACCATAACTGCCATGATTTTAATGGTGGTGAGTCATGGGCATTTATGAAGGAGAGTACTTCAGTGACTATCAAATTAGGCTCTTGAGATGTACATATTCTTTAAAAAGATTACCCAAAATACTATATCTCCTTTGCTGCCCCTTACATGATTTCCTTTAGGTAAATTGTCATTATTAACTTAGCAAAAATAATATTAAAAAGCCCACATGGAACTTTTGTAATTTCAGCAGATTAATATATTTGTTGTTTCATACTAAAACTTGCATAAAATTATTCCTAAAACAGACAATGTAATATGTTCTAATCCCACATATATATTAAAGAAATAAATATACATCCTTTCCCTTTTTGTCCAATCCATCTCTCTCCCCAGTTTATCTTCAAATTGAAAAAAAAAATCAACATGTGATATTAAAAATAAAACAAAATAAGAGTTAGTGAAATATTCTACTTTGATATCTTCCTGCTTTTCTCACAAATTAATCTTCATGCCAGCATTTCTTAAACTGGCAAACAGCATTTCTACCTCCCTCAAGCGTAGGGTTTGAAAAGTTGCTGTAAGGTCAATTTATAAATTATTGTTAATACTGCATCAGCATTTGACACATCTCAGTATATAAGAAATACTGAGAAAAATAGCTACACGTCAGTTTGAGTCCTTTTAATCTGCATTTTTCACAGCTTTCTCTAAGAAAGCCTGAAATTGTGCCTCTTCAAATGTAAGTAGGATTATATGTAGTTACAAAGGATTTACATGTTTGTGTTTTCTATAGCTTATTAAACCGCCCCTTTTATTTTGTTTCTTATCTTTATTATTGATGAAGTAAGCTAATTGAATACCATTGGAGAGTCTTTTTGTAATCTTCATGAGTTATCTAACAAATAAATAAAAAGCTGGTTTGACCATTCAAAAAGTATTGATATGATATTAGTAAGGACAAAATCCTATCTCTGAGTCAAGGTGGAATTATATTATTTTGTACAATAATTCAGATTAAATTTAGCAAAACTCCTTTCTTTTAAAAAACTTTGCCGGTTCCTTTGTGAATATAAAAATTAAGGTCTTAACAGTTTTCCCTTAATTTTTTTAACCTTTGAGCATTGAAAAGGTACATGTCCTACAATAACTGACAGCCTGTTGATCATTAAATAAAAGTTTGTAATAAAATTAACATAGTAGTATCAATAAAATGTCTTACCTGTGAGGTATTTAAATTCAGGTTTTGAGATTCATTTGCTGTCCTATTTGTAAAATACAACTAAGGGAAACAAATTTAGTCCATATAATTTCCCTGAGCCTTCAAACTACTGCTGAACAGGCTACTAAGAGAGTCATATAGCATATGAATCTTCAAAGGATCCTACTATGTAGCCTGTGTGTGTGTTCTGTGCCTCTATTGTTGTATATGAACACATGCACATTTGGAGACATTACCATATTTATCTTTGGCTTATGTTACGGGGAAAAAAGAGAAACAGAGAGAGATACGATAATAATTTTATACTCAAGGATAATAATAATAGCTATTAACTTCAGTGTACCTAATACATGTCTTCATTGTAAGACCACTAAGTGATATTTGCTATTTCTGTTCACAAATTTTTTAAAAACTCTACTGCAAGTCTCAATCCGCTATAATAAACAAACATATAAACAGCACAGTAGAGAATGAAGATGGAGGTGGAGTGAGTGGAAGTCACACTGACTTCCTCCCAGGACAAACCTGGAATTACAACTAAATTGTGGAGAAATCACCTGGAACAAACAACTGAACAACAGCGAGAGAGGAGCCTTACAACCTCAGACAGACAGAAGAATTAGGTTTAGCACAACCTAACTGGTAAGGGGTGCAGTGGAGACTCAAGAAGGTGGGCGGGGTGCCCTCAGGGGACAGTACCAGAAGGATATTGAAACAGCCAGTTGCATCCCCCTGAGAAGAGCGGGACCAAACTAGGAGCAGGAACTCCAGCCTGCAGCCCCAGAGCTCCCAAAATACACAGATAATAGCCAGCTGCAAAAAGCAGTAGAGTTGCTCTCTGCCAGAGATAGGCAACTGGAGAAACAAAGAGCCATTTAAAGGACCAACACATAAAGTTTTAGTTGCAACCACTTACCCTGGGCTTTGGCAAAGGCAGGGGCACAGTGGTCTATAGATGCCTGAGGAGAGACTGGAGATGGAGCCTTTGCAGAGAGAACAGAGAGAGTAGCTGGCGGGATCCCAGTGCTCACTTCTCCTGCATCTCTCAGCAGCCATCTTGCTCAGGCAGACCATGCCCCTGAGCAGCAGCAGTGTGAGAGAACTCAATAATCCCAACCCTGGAAGGGACTCTGTTCTGCCCTGCCCTGTGGTGCCTCTAAACCAGCCCGCTGAGTGCAGAGTGACTAGATGAACAGCTGAAGGAGATAGCCACAGACAGTAGATTACCGGAAGTCTCAAACAGACTGCCTGAGGTCATACACGATCAACATCTGACGTCATTAGAGGCAGATCCAGAAACAAAAAAACCGTCAGCCATCTCCTACCACAGAAGCTCACACCACAAAGTCAGGAAATCAACACAGATCAATTTAAGAAGCACAAGCAAAAAAGAAGAGTCTCATAAATAATGGGAAGACAAAGAAACACCCCCCAATCAAAGGGAAAGGAGGAAGCCCCAGAAAGAGAACTAAATGAAATAGAGGCAAGTAAGCTATCAGATATTGAGTTCACAACAGCAGTTCTAAGGAAGCTCAATGAGCTCAGTGAGCTCAGAGAGAATTACAAAAAACTACAGAGAAACTACGAGGAACTTACTGTGAACTATATCAGCAGGAAAAAGGACATAGAAATTATCAATAAGATACAAGAAGAAATGAAGAATACAATTTCTGAATTGAAGAACACAGGAGAAGGAATCAAAAGCAGGCTAGATGAAGCCAAGGATCGAATCAGCAACCTGGAGAACAAGGTAGAAAAAAGCTCCCAGAAAGAGCAAGAAAAATGAAAAAAGACTCCAAAAGAATGAAGAGGCATTTAGAGAAATGCAGGACAACCTGAAACATAATAATATCCATATAGTAGGGATACCAGAAGGAGAAGAAGAGGGGCAAGGGATAGATAAAAAGTAATGATGGAAAATTTTTGTAATTGGAGGTGAGAAAAAGTCACACAAGTCCAGGAAGCACAGAGAGTCCCATTCAAGAGGACCCCCATGAGGCCCGCTCCAAGACACATGATAATTAAAAGGGCAAATATCAACGACAAACAGAGAATCCTGTAGGAAGCAAGGGAGAAAGAGGTAGTAACATATCAGGGAGCCCCAATACAGCTAGCAGCTGACTTCTCAACAGAAACACTACAAGAAATATCCCAAGTCATGAAAAGCAAAGGCCTGCAACCAAGTCTGCTCTACCCAGCAAAGCTCTCAATTAAAACGGAAGGTGCAATAAATAGGGAGTTTCCCAGACAGTCACCAATACTTGACATTACCAATATTTTTAATACTTATTTATCTGATTATGACAATAATGTGTTATTTTGTTACTTTATTATTTGTTGAAACTAAATCTGTTTTTGTATATTTCTTGCCTATTTCTATTATTTTTAAAAAGCTTTAAATGACTTTTTGATATTATTTCTTTTGATTAAATGTTTGTAGAATTATTGCCCTAAAAAAACAAAAAAATAAACACTATTAACCCTTTTTTGGATGTGTTGCAAATAATTTCCTATTCTATTACTTGTCCTTTAACTTTCTTATATGCATATTAGCATATAGTCTTAAATGTTTAATATAGTCATATTGTCAATATTTTACTTTATAGCTTCTGCGTTTGACTATTTTACTTCAGGGTAACAAAAATATTAGTTTGTATTTTCTCCTAAAACACTATAGATTTTACATATTGATTTTTTAACTCACCTGAATATTTTTTGTATAATGTGTGAAATAGGGCTCCATATTTGTTTTATTTCAAGTAATAGTGGTCCATGCACTTTATTTGTTGAATAAGCCTTATTTTACCCATTGATTTGAAATATCAACTTAATCATATACTACATTTGTTTCTAGAATGCTCATTTTATTTCATTGATCTACTTGATTATTTCTCTGCTGGTGTCATGTTGTTTTAATTGTGGAGACTTTATAATGGATTTAAATTTTTTAATATTTTATAATGGATCCTGACTTTAAATAAATAAATAAAATCTGCATTTAAAAAAAAAGAAAGAACTCCTACCTTTTGCAACATCATGGATGGAACTGGAGAATATTATGCTAAGTGAACAAGCCAATCGGTGAAAGACAAATACCTATAAGTGCAATCTAGTCAACAAAATAAACTAACAAACAAAATAAACTACAGGCAAGGAAACATGGAGCAGACCGAAAGTGACCAGAGAGGATGGGAAAGGACAATGGTGGAAAGTAGAAGGGACTAAACAAAGAACATGTATGTATAAATGACCCATGGACATAGACAATGGAGTGGGAATTGACTATGGGATAGGAGGGGCAGGTGGGATGGGTAGAGGAGGGCAAAGGGGGAAAAATTGAGACAACTGTAATAGAATAAACATGATTTAAAAATAAAATTTTAAAATGTTCAAAAAAATAAACACAGTCATACTTTAAAAAAATATATATCTTTGAAATCAAAGTATATCAAAAAGAAAAATGATCAAAAAAAATAGAAGGACAAAACCAAAGGGGAAGAGCTGAGGGAGGTAAGGAGGGAGGGGGCAAGGGAAAGTGGTGGGGGGGTTGGCAGAGACAAACGTATTTGAAAAAATAAATTAAAATAAAATTTAAAAAAATAATAAAAGGAAAAAAAAAAGAATAGAAGGAACCCAACAAGAAGTGATGGGACCAGATTTCCAGAAATAGCTCTCAAATATCACCCTACAGAAATAAAGAATAAAGGACACATGGGACAGATGAAACATTATATTGATTTTTAATCAGTACTGGAATTATATTTCCGAAGATTTTGAAAAGGAAAAAATTAACCACTAATCCTATCAAGGTTATCAACAGAAGAAAAAAATTTAGAAAACTATTACTATGAAATTATTTTTCTCTTTTGTTGACAAAAAACAGTATCAACTATCAACTGTCCTTACAATACCACTTTGGGTCCTTCCCAGACATGTTTTTCCCTGTGCTGAGCATTTCCTGAATGACTTGTCTCCATCACACTTATCTTGTTCACATAACTTAGGCATTCTGGTAGCCTCAGTATTGTATAAATGTGCTATGAGACACTCTCAGGCTGTTCCTACTGCCTGGAACTCCATTTTCCAGATAGCATCATGGTTAATGTCCTCACTCCTTCCTAACCTTATCCTGACCTTATTTAAAGTTTAAATTTGTAACCTTACCTTCACCACATTCCTAATCCCCCTACCCTACTTTATGTTTTTTTACAACACAACCGTTCTCTATAATACTGTATACTATACTTATCTACCAATGTTTGTTTTTTTATTTTGTGTAATTCCCCCCGCACCACAAATTAAATATAAGCTCAGTGAAGGTAGAGAATTTTTGCCTTTGTCTATCTGTTAATTGATGTACCATGAGTGTATATAAACAGTTCCTGGTATAAACAAACAAAAAGTATTAAATAAATTTAAAATGCCAATTATTTTTTTCACACTTGCTTCCAATGGACACAGGTTATATTTAAAAGGAAAACAAAACAAAACAAATCAGTCCTTGTGGTTCAGCATTCTTGAGAGGAAAGGATAACATATAGTCTGTATTATTTAAGGGACTGAAATGTGAGATGAATTACAATCATTCTGAATATTCTTAATTCAAGCTTTTGTTTTGTTTTTATTTTTTTATTGTTCATGCTATTACAGATGTCCCATTTTCCTCCTTTATCCCCCTCCACCCAGCCTACCCTGATTTCAATATTCTTAATTCAAGTTTTAAAGCATAAGCTCAGATAACAACTAAATGCAAAATGTAAAGACGCCCAAGAATAATAATCACAATATCAAATGCAAACAACTAGAGAAATTTCTTCCCTAAAACTGTCAGTAAAATTATTTTTAAGATCAATTAATATGCTAAAACTACAAACTGCACAATGTAAAAAGAAAAAAACTATGAGTATAATCAGGCCAAACTTAGTAAAGAATTATTCTATAGTCTAAGATTAATTTAAATATGTCAAAACCAAAAGAAGAATGTTGACTTCCTCCTTATAATTTGCTTAGCCTTGTAAATTACTTTTGGGACAAATTTAATGATTAGTAAGTAAATAGTGAACAGCACATTTAGTACCATTTCGCCATCACTGACAGGAGGAAAAAATACTCATCACATTCATTGTGAAACAGGTTTGAAATGACAGAAGGAACAAGCAAACAACAGCTCAAAATGATTATAAAGCATTTAAAAATCTGATATGCTACATAAAAAATGTTACATTTTAAAATAAATAAAAAAGCAAACTGGTAAAAAAAAAATCCAAAGTGGAACCTAATCAACAAAACAAACAAGCAAGCAAAATATAACCAAAGACACTGAAATAAACAACAAACTGACGGTAACCAGAGGGGAGGGGAGAGGAGAATAATGAGGGAAAAGAAGGGGAAGGGTCATCAATAAACATGTATAAAGGACCCATGGACAAAGCCAAAGGCAGGAAAGGCTGAGGGTGGGGCGGGGTAAAGTGGCGGCAGGAAAATGGAGACAACTATACTTGAACAACAATTTTTTTTAAACCCCCAAAAAAATTCTTGTGAGGAAATGAATGATCCAGGGTCCTGGGGATTATAACTCAAAGAGAATTTCCATAAAGACTAAAACAGATAATCTATGCATCAGTAGGATACGAAGAGAACAAAATTCAAGATAATAATCCCAATTATTCCCCAAATAAGGCAGACCTAAAGAGAAGGATCTGTTCAGCTCACATTAAACCAGAACAATAATTCAACCTAGTGTGGATAAACATAGCAAATTTCCAAAAGCTCAAATTGGAAAAATTAAGTGGACAATTAGCTCCCCAGCATCTTTCCTCACATTTCAAGGTATCGTCATCAAAAATAAAGTAGAAGAATGCCAAGTAATTGCATGTCAGCCTAAGAATTGTTTGTTGTTTCGCTACTATTACATGAACTATTTCAGTCCCTATTTCTTCACGTGGAGTTAACACTGACATTGATATAAAATCATTTATACAGGTCCTCACATTTGGCTGCTTTGTGATACATCTGCTGAGGGTACAAAGGTTTAGACTACTTGGGAGGAGTGAGAAAAGGAGGGGAGCCAGCAGAGAACAAAATAAAAGCATTTAAAACTCAAAACTAGTAATTATGGCTGTATCATATAAGCTCTTGTATCAATTCTATGATGTCGGGCAAAGTATGCCTTAAATTACTAAGATGTCTCCAACTCCAAATTATTTTCTGAATTCAAATAAATATTCCAGGTGGTGATATCGCCACTATAAAACTTATCTGAGAGAAGACAACTGTACTTATCCTGAAAAAAGAGAATGGGTTCTTTTTTTTTTTTTTTTAATGTGATTGAAGAATCTATATCCCGGGAATAGCTCCTCTTCACTACCATGGGTCTTTACCCATAAAGAAAGAAGACTAAATTTAATTATGTCAAATCAGAGTACAAATGGTCTCCTCTCCTCTATTCTTCCTTTTGGAGTTGTACTCAAATCTTAATATAAACAAGAAATATTAGCAATCGATTCAAGTTAATAACCTTAAAGTTTGAAGCTCTTCATAAGTGCATTTATTATTTATCCATCCATCCATTTATTCATTTATTTTTCAAAAACATTTTGAACACATACTACATAGAACATACTACATTGTGCTAAGTACTATGTAACTTTACAAAAGTCAAAAGCCTTTTAAGGTGGCTGCAAAATTCTGTTAATGGCCTGACAAACATGAACAGAATTTATCCTCTAGATAGGATGTTCTGTCTTCCATATTTCTAGGAAACCTAACATCTAAACACGTCCCTACTTCCTCTATATCCCTGCATAGATCACAAGTTTCTACCCTCCTTGTGGTTATTTGTTAACATACTTGTCTTCCCTCTGGACTGTAAACCCTTCAAAGCAAGGATTCTATCCACCCATGTAGCTGCCACCTACTCCCTCACTGGAAGAATGAACGCAGTGCCTGGTACATTATGTATGCTTAGAATAGCTGGATTGTGTAAGACATCATGGAGAAGCAACAGCATAAACTGTTAAAGGGGGGAAAAACCCACAGTGCCATAGCTGAGCATTTTCACAAAAGAAAATGTTTCTTAGCATAAGCACTTAATATAAATTAAGAGTGCAACATAACAATGCTCCTGTTCTAGGAGTTAGAAGAGCATTCCAGATATCCTGGTGCTCCAGGTGAAACTGACACTCTCCAAGCCTCTCTATACAACCATTTGCAGGAATAGGAGAATCCCAAAACCCCATACGCTCTTGACAAACCTCCCTCCCTCCTCTCCACTCATCACACCACGCCTCACCACACTGTCTCCCTAGAGTCCATTGGGGTTAACTTGATTTTCCACTTTTAAGAAGCCCAGAATTTTCAGGTCATTCCCTCTCTCTTAGACTGCTGTCCCATAAAAGCTCTTTTCATCTTCTTCTCCGGCCCTATCTACCACATCCCAACCCCTGAAGTTCTTCCACCATGTCCATCAAAGCTCATTATCATGCGTACAATCCACCCTTGCTCAAATATTTCTCTTGACTCTCTCCTTTAGCTTCTTGCTCCACACTGATATCTGGCTCACCCTGGAGGACTCAGCTTCTTCTTAGCTCTGTGAGTGAAGGTTGCTTTCTTTTCCACACTACCCTAACAATAGTGCCAAAAGGGAGTTGATGTCTTTCTTCTCCTCTTTGCCAAATGATTCTTTTACCTCTTCCTAAAAGCCCACAGCTCCTCAGGACCACTACTGAGCAATACTCATTGTGAACAGACCATTCTTCCTCCCTTAAAGCCTTTTAACACCTTGGTCCTTCTCACAATCATTATTGGCCCCTTCTTTTTTGGAGTTCTTTAACTTTTAACTCACCATTAATGCCTAGAAGAAAACCTGGGATAATTCTCAATGATTTCTTTTTACACTTAACAATAATTTCAAGTCCTTGCACTTTTCCTCCACAGATCTTGCACTCTGCCCAACTTCAGCTGCTCAGACCTAGGTTACAGACAAGAAGCCTTAATCCCTCAAGTAACCTCATTATCAAGCATCCCACTCTCAGACCACCACCTCCTGTTTTCCATCTCAGTCCCTAGTAAGGACCCCAGAAAGACTTAAAATCCACTGATTTCATCAGCCTGTCTATGTCCCTTACACTATCTTATGTCCTCACTTCCCACCAACCCTACTTAAATTTTATATCTTTTTTATTATCATTATATTTGTTATTTTAAGTAATATATTAAAACATTTTACTTGCTCAATACAGTTAAATCTTGGGCAGATTACTCAACTTTGATAATCCCAATTTCTCTTTTTTAATTGAATTTATTATGATGACATTGGTTATTACAATTATATAGGTTTTAGGTGTAAATTAGGTGTATTATAATACATCATCTGTATATTGCATTGTGTGTTCACCACCCCAAATCACCTCCTTCCATCACCATTTATTGCCCCTTTATCCTCTTCTACCTCCACCCATTTCTCTTTCCCTCTCAAAATCACCATACTGTTATCTGTGTCTATGAGTTTTTTTCTTTGCTTAATCCCTTCACCTTTTTCACCCAGCCCCCAAACCCCTTTCCATTAAACAGCTCTCATTCTATTCTCTGTATCTATGAGTCTGTGTCTGTTTTCTTTGTTATTTCTATTTTATACATTAGATTCCACATATAAGTGGATAAGATTATTTCACTTATCATAATATTCTTCAGGTCCAACCATGCTGTTGCAAATGTAAAAATCTCCTTCTTTGTATAATTATCTCTGTTATACTCTTACAGAAAAACCCTGACCACATTTAAACACCAACTTTCCACCTATTCTCTTCATCCTGACCTGGTTTGAGAAGTATGTTCACTCGCCAGATATTGAACTCATAATCACACAATCATTCTCACTCTGAACACATGACCACTAACCCCAAGTGGACCCTTAATGCTGGTGGACAATGAAACTTTTGAGGTGTACTCTGGTCTCTTTACTACCCTTCTGGAGGATAAATTTTACACTGTTCCCTCAGATTTTTAACACAGCCTCTCTTATTTGCACCCTCAGCTCAAGATTTGGTTATATTTTTCAATGAGAAAATAGGTACAATTAGAAGAGAATGCCTTCAACTTCTACATATCTTCACCTACCAGTATCATGAGCCTATCCTCTGACTTTCCTCCTATAATTATGAACCATTTTCCATGCTCCTAAGATCAAGCCCTCCACTTCTACACTAGGTTTCATCCTATTTCACCTATTCTGAAACACTACAGTATCAAGTCTCCTATCTCCTGCATTCTCTCTCAATTTTCCCTTTCTACAGGACCCTTACCATTTAGCACTTAACTGTGCAATATCTCAAATCTGTAAAACAAAAGAGCCCACATTCTCCTGATGCAGGACCAACTTTTTGACGTGTGACTCTACAGAGTTTTCTCTACTCTTGCCTTCTCCTATTCTTCTCTCTCCTCCTGTTTCTCCTTAGCTCTCTCTCACTTCAAATACGCCTTTGCTCATGCTTTGCTCACATCTTTGTTTCAGCATAACATTTTCAACAAGGTCTTCCTGATCACCTTACTGAAAACTGAAAGCCCCATGCCCTTGCTCCTCACTCCCTACTGGCTTCTCTGCTTTGTTTTTCTCCAAAATTCCCATTATCATGCAACATCCTCTATATTTTGCCCATTTCTAATTTTAGCATCTAGCCAATAAGAATGACAGCTCCTTAAGCTCAAGATCATGTGTCTATTTTATTCTCTGTTTTGCTGGCATATTGAATAGTAAAATGCCAATAAAAATGTGGTGAATAAATTGGTTTAGGAGAATTGTACAATAGGATAGTGATAAAGAGTTAGGTTTTAAAATCAGACAGTCCTCAAACTGAATAGTAGCTTTGAACCCATGGCCATGTCCTTTAGCCTTTCTACAACTTGGCTTCTGTTTCTGCAAAATGTGTATGATAAACTCTGCTACATAATTATTAAAATAATTAGACAAAATGCTATAAGTTAAGCAGTCGGCAAAGTCCTCAAAACACAACAAGCAACCAAGAAATGAATGGCCACTTTTATATTATCCCAGATCAAAAAGTAGAATGCAATTTTAATGTTTAAGTTTTGAACTGCTCTGTTTCCTAAACTTCCAATATCCCAAGGTCCCAAAAGACATAGTCCCAGTTTATGTAATTTAACATAGATATTACTATAATCCCAATACCTTGGGCCCAAAATGGACATGTTCTACTCCATCACATATGTGCATCATCACCTTTCATTTATTAGCTAAACTTTTGCCTCATTATCCTACATTCACATTTTGCTAGGCCCTGAGGACAATAGCTCATGATATTGCTACTGAGTGTCCACACAGCACCCAAAAAGGCATAGAAAAATCAGGACAGTGATATAAAGCCTGGCTTGTTCACAAGATGGGACCTGAAGCAAAATGTAATCATCTGTTTAAAAGCCTCTGTTTGAGCATCAATATCATTGCAGGGCATTACAGCATTACTTCATATGCCATCTTAAAGAACAAGGCGAAATAAAAGTAAAATGGAGTATGGTGAACACAAGCTACATAAAATGCACAATGAAGGATTTTCAGGGTTCAAATGCCTTTTCATGTATAATTGATTAAAGAATGATAGAATCAGGATAGTTTAGAGTTCTCAACATTCTCATTTTGTTGAAAAGGAAACTGAGTAATGTACTGCACAGGGAACACAGTAAATAATATTATAATAACTATATATGGTGACAGATAGTTACCAGATCACTTCATAAGATATGTAAATGTTGAGCCACTACATTATATTCCTGAAACTAAGATAATACTGTGTGTCATCTATAATTAAAAATAAACTTAAAAAAATAAATGAGAAGACTTAGGAGGTCTGCTGAGTTAGTATAAAGGGAATGGGCATGGTAAAAATGCCTCCCAGTGGGAATAAAAGTAACTTCTATAGACCAAATTCCCCATAGCATAAACGGGCAGGCAGCATAATAAAGTAGAAAGGGCACGGAAATAGCAACCAGCACAGCACTCAGTGCAATAAATATTTGTGCAAGAACTGAACTAAGAGTAAAATGACCTGAATTCTGGTTACAGCTCTGCCCAAACTCTCCTTGAACAAATTACTTCACCTCTTTGTTCTTATTTTTCTCATCTTTGTATTTAAATTACAGTTGATAGGTTCTACCAACTTAAGGGTAAGTTTAGGGGTTGAGTGTAATTTGCAAGGGTGGGAAAGAGGAGAAGAGAAACTTTTTTGTGCTAAGATTCACAGAGCTGTTCTGGGATACAAAGTCCCAAAGGTCACATTCTTTCAATAAATTTTTTAAAATATACATTTGAACAAAAGGTTAAGAAGAGAAAAAGAGTTGACTGCCCATTTTGCCAAAGAAAATGCATCTATAAAGCATCAGAAGTAACATAGTCAGAATTCTGTGATGCCATTATATATTAATATTTTTAAATATACATTAAATCTATGATAACATTTTTAATTTCACAGATTTTATTGACTGTTTGTGTGTAAAACCTTAATGAGAATCCAAAAATGCAAAATAATGAGAATCCCTTCTACCATATTTGTAAAGCTAAGGGAAAATTCCATTTTCCCAGAAATTGAGGATGCAATCCATGACTTCTCCAGAAAGAGCTTTACTAACATTTTTTTTTTATAAATTCAACTGCTGTGCATCGTGTCCTTAAATACATCATCCACAGATGATGACTAACTCACAGCAGACCTGTCTGCTCTCAAGGGCTGGTTGAAACACTGCCATCCTTTTTGACAGTTCTAAGTATTTTAGTCATTAATAACAATTTTTACACATAAGTTTCTTAACATTTATAAAATAATCCCCCAAAAAATCCTTCCAAGTTAGACAGCTTCACTTTGCATATATATTTTAGGTAGCAGTGAAGAGACATGACAAGTGATATTCCTCAAGAAATAGCTGTTATAACCAAATCATAAATAAGGCCAGAAGCCTCAGTTTTAATTCTCTGACTTAATCATCCCAAAATGCTTCTAGCTAACCAGTGAGACAACTTAAAACATATCACAACATAAAGGTCTTATGCAGATATTTCTATTTTTGGTATTTCTAAACATTACCAGTTCTATGTGTCAAGCTATGTAAAATTTGGGAACTGGATTATAACACTGAACTAAATAAGTCTTGGGGTATCCAACATGCCACCCACAGGCCATATGAAGCTTTCAGAATTGAGAAGCTTCATACATATATAGCAGATTCATTCCAAAAAGTAAAACTTTCCTTTACCTTAACCCAAAATAACTTTCACATATGGGAAATGTTTATTGTTTGAAAACACACTGATGTCCATGATTTATAACCAGAAAATCAATTAACATGTATAGAATATGACTCATAGATTTATAAGCAAAGTTGGGGGGTATCTTTCCAAATAAAGAGAAACTGGGCCATAAAAGAGGCTAATTTAGGGTCAACTGGTTAATATATTAATGATTAGCAATTTATGCAATGAGATCTCAATCTTAAAAAAGATCCCACACTCTTCTAATCCAGGACCAATTTTTGACATGTGACTCTAAAAAGTCACTTAGCTTAGGATCGAGTTGTTAATATTTGAAGATTAAACAGGAGTTAAAGCTTATATCTTTGGTCTAAAATTGAGTCTCTTGCTATAAAGTTCTCTTGGACTCAATAAGAGTCAAAAATATGAATGTTACACAAGAAGGGGCCCCGCAGCTTACAGTAAGAACACAAAAACACTGCCAGATATATTCATCATGATTCCTGTTTATGACTTCCTGTGTTCTGATGATGGGAGATGTAAAGAGTTACCAACCAGTTACCAAAAATACTGAGAGGAGTCACAAAGGACGCAGAGCGTCTGGGAGTGAATAAAACAATGCTCCGTCCAAACCTGCTGCTGTCCATTCAGTGCCAATATTTGATCCCTGGCAAAAAAAAAAAAAAAAACCAGTCTTTTCTGAGGAATTACCTGGCCATTTATTATGTTAATATCCAGTGTGTGAAGGGCTCTTCCTATCAGAGAAATCACCCAACAGTCACCACAGGATGTTTCTTATTTTGATGACTAAAGGTACATGCTGGGTCTGGAGGAGGGAGCCATTGATTTATTTTCACCACTTTTCCCTGGCTGACAGCAATTTAAAAGAGAAAGAACAAGCCAGATCACTCATCTGCCTACTTGGCATGCTTGGTAGTCATGGGGGCCCATATCAAGGCCATCTGTTCAGGTCTCAGCCTCTCCAAACATACACAGAAATATGATGTTGAAAAGGATGCACTCTAGTCCTCCTAATGAGCCACGAGAGGTAAACCAGCAAACCCAGACTGAGCAACCCACTCACTTCACTTCTCTCTCAGCAGTCAGGTCCAATCGAGTCACAGATTTGTGCTAAAACAATTATTTTTAAGTTGATCCACCAAACAAATGTTCAGTTGACTTGAACATATCTGTCTTAGCTCTATCTCATAGACATGTAGGTAGGTAGGTCCAGTGAATCAACAGAAATGCACATTGCACACAGCCTACAAAATAAAACCTGCCACAGAGGACCTCATGCTCAACAATTGCCTGATGGTGTGCTCATGTACCTTCAAACTTGGCTCCCAGATGCCCCTAAATTACTGCAGTCAGAAAGGCTCTTTGCAGTATGTACATGATGTCTACTCCAGAAACAGCAATGTTAAGTAGTTCTACTCAGTGAAAAAAAAACAAAAACAAAGAAGATATTCTCTCTTGCCTCAACATAACTCTGTTGCACAAAAATTCATGACCTGTTAAAAAGAACTGCCAATCACTACAGATTAGACTGAGATAAAATAATTCATTGGTATTAGGTTTTTGTAATCAGAATTCTAACTTTGTATTACATGCACAGTACTTATGAACTCTACTGGAAATAATTTAGCCATCTAAGATATTTTAAATTTTTCTTGTTGTACCCTAAAATGTCTTGCTCTTTTAGCTATCTTTGAGATGATCATGTGAAGGATGTGCTAGTTTTTTCAAAATAACCCACATGAAAACAAGGGAACTTCTGGGATCTAGGGCCACTTTAGCAGTTGTGTTGGTGACAACCCTCCAATCCCAAGAAAACCTGTTGTCAATCTACAGTGACACCTAAACCTACCATGTAGCACCATGTCTGACTAGAAGCCACAGTGTTAGGACCATCACTCAATCTTCTGCGATTTTTCCCTTTTTAACCTCCCTTCAACTTAAACTACTTTCCTATCTATGCACATTCCCCCATTATTTCAGGGATTTTCCCATATGTCACTACACGAAAAGTAATTCAGGATAACATGTCCTTACTTTACAACATTCAGTTTATATATCTGTATTTCCAATTAGGCTTCCTGTTTTATAAAGCCCAATCTCCAAAGCTACTATGCAAAGAGAGAATAACATCATCATCATCGATACACTAAAGTACTGTAATGTTAGCCTTCATATCATCATTCTTTGATAATCTTTCATATAGACTATTTTGTTTGGTCTTTCATGTTGAAACTTCCATTGGTAAGATTTTGGACCTTGTGGATTTTCTAAATTACTTCTAGTTGAGTTATCTCTATATATATACACCAATATATTCCATGGATAGTGTAAGTCTTCTCAATAAGACCAACTTTTTGTTAAAATCAAGTAATTTTAGCAGACACACCCCAACCCTATTCTTACCAAGAAATGAGATTCTGCCAAATTTTAGTAGAAAAGAGGAAGTAAAACTCAAGTGCCCATAAAGTAAGACACCAATGAGATGCACTCCACTTTACCCTGCAGAACCTGGAAAAAGTTCAGGAGTTGAAAGCACCAGGTAGAGTGTAAGAGAAGAGTATATTAGAGTAAGAAGATTTGAAAATCACTATAAGAAACATTTATTTTCCTGTGTCCCCACTTCCAACACAAACTGTTACATGATTACCAATCCTTCATTCCACAAGAGTGTTGAGAAATATTCTACAAAGTGAGCCTGAGAATCTCAGAACTCAGGATATCAGGCACAGCAGATGGTAGGATGAGGAAACATTGAAATATCCAATCCTTCATTCTAACCAGCACTAGAAAGTCAAAAACCAGGTTTATACTTCCCTAAAAGGAGATTAGAGGAAAGACATACACATACTCACTTTTAGTGGTTCTTAACCAAAAATGATCTGGCTCATCACAGAACAGCTGATCAATGAACAAACCCAACTATCTCAGAAAACTTATATCAATGTTTAAGCATGAACATGAGAAAACAAGCAAGAATTTCCAAACATTGAGAAAAGACTCCAAATGAAAGAATAAAATATGGGGAAAATGAAAATTTCAAATAATTAGTAATTTATATACAATTTAGCATCAATGAATTAAAAGTAAAATGTCATGAAGAGGAATAATAAAAAAAGAGTTCTTTGAAATGAAAAATATAAAAGTAAAATTTTTTTAATCCAATAAAGAGATTTTTTGCCAAACAGGAAAAAAGACAAAGAAAGGGCTTATAAACAAACAAAAAAGAGAAAAGTAATTTAGAAAATCCATGTAGTCAAAAAAATCTAATAGTAGTGTCAGTAGAAAAGACCAAACAAGTCTATATAGAAATTATCAAAGAAATAATAAAAACATTTCTCAGAACTGAATTCTATGGGTCTCCAAATTGACAAATCCTTAAAAATATATACTAAAATCAATAAAGATACACATTACATACTTAAAAGTTAAAGGGAATGGAGAGAGAGAGACAACGCTGTGTACAGAATTAGGGAAAAGTAACATCGGCCTCTTAGACATTACCTTTGGAAACTAGAAGACGAGTGGAGTTATGCCTTCAAAATTCTAAGAAACAAGTGCTGCCAAGTTTGTGGAGAAAAGGGAACCTTCATGAACTGTTGGTGAGACTGCAGACTGGTGCAGACACTGTAGAAAACAGTAAGGAATTTCCTCAAAAAATTAAAAATTGAACTGCCTTTAGACCCAGTGAACCCATTTCTGGGAATATATCTAAGAATCCTGAAACACCAGTTTGAAAGATTACATGCACCGCTATGTTCATAGCACCATTATTTATAATAATAGCCAATATCTGGAAACAGCCCATGTGTCCATCCGTAGATGAGTGGATAAAAAAGTTGTGATGCATTTATACAATGGAATACTACATGATCTTGACAAAGAAGGAAATCTTACCTTTTGCAACAGCATGAATGGACTTGGAAGTTATGCTAAATTAAATAAGCCAGTCAGAGAAAAACAAATACCATATGATCTCACTTATATGTGGGATCTAATTAACAAAATAAACTAAAGAACTAAATAAAACTGAGGTATTGATAATGGAACAGACAGACAGCTGTCAGAGGGGAGGCAGGAAAGTGGGACTAATTCAAAGAAGGTGAAGGGACTACACAAAGAACATACACATATATGCATAACCCATAGACACAGACAACAGTGTGGTGATGGCCAGAGCGAAGGGGGCATGAGGGCTAGATGGAGGTGGACAGTGTATGGAAAACTGGGGACATCTGTAAGTGTCAACAATAAAGATAAAGTTAAAAATGAAATTTAAGAAAAGGAAAAACAATTTTAATTCTAAAAGTATGAACTTAGCAAAACTACCAGCCCAGTATGAGGGTAGAATCATGACACTTTTAGACATGCAATATCACATATTTTTCCTTTCTCAAGAAGTCACCATAGTAAGTAAGGGGTGATATAAGATCCTAGAGATAGAGGGCCCCACATAAAAAACAAGTCTCGATAAATTTAAAAATATTAAAATCATATCAAACAGCTTCTCTGACTACAATGCTATGAAACTAGAAAGCAATCACAAGAACACTGAAAAACACACAAAGACATGGAAGCAAATAACATGTTATTAAACAATGAATGGGTCAACAACAAGATCAAGGAAAGGATCACAAGATAACTTGAAATGAACGAAAATGAGGACACAACAATCCAAAATCTGTGGGACACTGGGAAAACAGTTCTAAGAGGGAAATTCATAGCATTACACGTCTATCTCAAAAACAAGAAAAAGCTCAAATAAACAAGCTAACTTTACACTTGAAGACACTTGAAAAATAACAACAAACAAAGCCCAAAGAGAGTAGAAGAAAGGAAAAATAAAGATCTGGGAAGAACTAAATGAAACTGAGTCTCAAAAAAAAAAAAATACAAAAGATCGAAGAATCCAATAGCTGGTTCTTTGAGAAGATAAACAAGAATGACAAATAAATAAAATCAGAAATGAAAGAGAAATAACAGCTGACACCAAAGAAATACAAAGGATTGTTAAGAAATTATTACAAACTATATGCCAACAAACTGGACAAACTAGATGAAATGGATAAATTCCTAGAAACATATCATCTTCCAAAAGTAAATCAGGAAGAATCAGAGAAAGTGAATAGACAGATTACACCTAGTGAAATTGAAGCAGTAATCAAATAACTCCCAACAAACAAAATCCCTGAACCAGATGGCTTCACAGGTAAATTTTACCAAACATTCCAAGAAGAACTAACATCTCTCCTTCTCAAACTATTTCAAAAATACTCAAGAGGAGGGAAGGCTCCCAAGCTTATTTTACAAGACCAGCATTATCCTAATTCCAAAATGAGATAAAGACACTACAAAAAAAGAAAATTATAAGCCAATATCCCTGATGTACATAGATGCTAAAATCCTCAACAAAATATTAGCAAACCAAATACAGCAATGCATCAAATAGATCATACAGCATGATCAAGTAGGATTTATTCTGGGAATGCAAGGTTGGTACATCTGCAAATCAACAAATGTGATTCACCACATAAGCAAAATGAAGGATAAAACCAAATGATCATATCAATAGATACAGAAAAAGCATTTGATAAAACCCAGCACCTATTTATGATAGAAACTCTCAGCAAAGTGGGAATAGAGGGAACATACCTAAACATAATTAAGGCCGTATGTAACAAACCTACTGCCAGTAGCATACTCAGCAGACAAAAACTACAGGTATTCCCCTAAACATTAGGTACAAGACAGGGATGTCTGCTTTCACCTCTCTTTTTATTTAGAAGTGACATGATACTGATAATAGATAACCCCAAAGACTCCACCAAGATACTACTAGAACTAATAAGTGAATTTAGCAAAGTAGCAGGATACAAAATTAATATTCAGAAAGCAGTTGCATTTTATATGCCAATAATTAACTAATAAAAGGGAAATTAAGAAAAGAATCCCATTCAGAATTGCTTCCAAAAAAATAAAATACCTAGGAATAAACCTAACCAAGATTGTAAAAGACCTGTGCACAGAAAATTATAAGACACTGAAGAAAGAAACTGATGAAGACACAAATAAGTGGAAGAACATACCATATTCATAGATAGGAGGAATTAACATCATTAAAATATCCATACTATCAAAAGCAATCAATAGACTCAATGCAATTCCTATCAAGACTCCAATGATATACTTCACAGAACTAGAAAAATATTTCACTAATTTATAGGGAAACACAAAATGCACCACATACCAACAGTGATCCTGAGAAAGAAGAACAAAGTTCAAGGAATCATACTACCTAATATGAAACAATACTATAAGTCTGTAGTAATTAACACAGCATGATACTGGCATAAAAACCAACACATAGTTCAATGGAACAAAACAGATGGCCCACAAACAAACCCGCACCTTTACAGTTCAACAGAGGAAGCAAGTACGTACAATGGGCTAAAGATAGTTTATTCAATAAATGGTTTTGGTAAAATTGGACAGATACATGCAGAAAAATGAAACTAGACCACCTTGTATGCCATACTCAAGAATAAATTCCAAATGGATTAAACACTTAAATGTTAAAACCGAAACCATAAACATCCTAGAAGAAAACATTGGCAGTAAAATCTCGGACATTGCTTGTAGGAACATTTTATTGGATATATCTCCTCAGGCACGGGAAACAAAAATGAATAAATAAATAAATGGGAATACATTAAAATAAAAAGGTTTTGCACAGTATAATAAAACATAAACAAAATAAAAAGACAACCCACAGGATGGGAGAACATATTCTCTGATACATCTGATATAGGGTTAATACCCAGAATTTATAAAGAATTTATTAATCTCAACACCAAAAAACCAAAGAATCCAGTTAAAAAATGGACAAAGGACCTGAATAAACACTTCTCCAAAGAGGACATACAGATTGCCAATAGGCATATGAAAAGATGCTCAATGTCACTAATCATCAGTGAAATGCAAATTAAAACCATGATAAGATATCATCTCACACCAGTCAGAATGTCTATAATTCATCAACAAAAAACAAGTGCTGGCAAGCATGTGGAAAAAGGGGAACTCTTTTGTACTGTTCATGGGAATGCAGATTGGTGCCACCACTGTGGAAAGCAGTATGGAGATACCCCCAAAATTAAAAATGGATCTGTCTTTTTACCCAATGATTCCACTTCTGTGAATATATCTGAAGGAACACAAAACACTAATTTGAAAGAGCATAAGCACCTCTATATTAAATACAGCACAGTTCACAATCACCAAGACATGGAAGCAGCCTAAGTGTCCATGGATAATGGATAAAACAACTCTGAGACATTGACACAATGGAATATTATTCAGCCATAAAAAAGAAGAAAATTTTACCCTTTGCAACAGTGTGGATGGACTTGGAGATTATTATGCTAAGTTAAATAAGCCAAAGCTTAAGAAAGACTGCCCTAGAGATATTTAAAGGTATCTCTACATGTGTAGAGATATACAATAACTTGGGAACATTATGCTAAGTAAAATAAACCAGTCAGAGAAAGATAAATACCACATGATTTCACTCATATGTGGAATCTGATGAACAAACTGAACTAACAAGCAAAATAGAGACATACTCAGAGAGCAGGATGACAGCTAAAGGGGGGATATTAGGGGAAAGGGAATGAGCAAAAATGAAAAAGGACTCATGGACATGTACAACATTTTGGTGTTGCAGGGGAAGAGACGCTTAAGGGGACTAAATGGTAATGGAAAAAGTACAATACAAAAATTAATTAAAAAGTTAATATAATTCAAATGAACTTTGATCAATTCCACTTACTGAAAAACAAAACAATATTATCTTCAAATTTATGGTAGACTTATAAATATTCAGCCAAATTCAGTTCATTTGCATTTTTGTCCAGTGGTGCATGGCTTGGAATTTCTTTCCAGAAGTATTGTTTTTATAATCAAATTGCCCCTACTCCTATTTTTTTGGCATTTTGACAAATCCCTTAGAGAAGAGTCATATAGTTTGGAATTGGAATAATTAGATTTCATTTCAAATAGTATTTGTTTTGTGAAAAACTGAGAAAGGAAAGCATAACAGTAGTGTTAGTTATAACCATGATTCTCCTCCAGTTACATATAGGACTATTAGCAATTCTTAACCTTCACATTCTTGCCTCAAAGCACAAAAACATGCATGCACACACATATGTACATACACACACTCCAAAGAGTCCACAATGGACCTTCTAGTGTTGTGGATCTTCTAGAAATTCCAAAGAAGGCTTTAGAAGATACAAAAATGTATAGTTCCTTCCCTTGATGTGCTCTTAATGTGCAATTAAAGGCTCTTCTATTCTCCCTCCCCCAATCTACCTGATGTTGCTATTATCACCTCAAAGCAACAAGCCTCATAAAGCTGCTATCTGCAATATTTTTATGATTGAAAGGCAGGGCATTTTTAAAGAACTTGTTATGTCCTTCTTACTATCAATAAAATACAGGGAGCTGACACAAAGCTATGGTATTACCCTTTTTTTTTTTTTTTACTTAAAATTGCAAAATGATTAAAGCTACCTGGCAACAAGAATTGACCTATTGAGGAAGAATGCCAGTTAGGTGGCAGGCCAAGATTGGTGTGGACATAGTTTTAGAAAGGACTCTCAAGGCTATCTTTTGTTTCTGAAGCTATTTTCTCTCCTTTGCCTCAGTTATTAACTTATCCATAGCTCCATGCTGCCACCCAAGCTGATCCTGCTCAATATGGAGTTTCCTAACCCACAGGGAAGCCACAGGCCCATTTGCTAACAGAAGCAATTACAATTTGATAAATTCACTCACTAGTCAAAGTTTCTGAC
This sequence comes from Pteronotus mesoamericanus, assembly GCF_021234165.1. Lineage (NCBI taxonomy): Eukaryota > Metazoa > Chordata > Mammalia > Chiroptera > Mormoopidae > Pteronotus > Pteronotus mesoamericanus. The sequence goes on from NW_026555109.1 coordinate 4,813,806, forward strand.
AACTGAAGTAGAAAATCAGTGTTTCGGATACTTTTAAGGTTTCACCTAAAAATAAATAGCCATTTTGACAAAACCAGAAATTACAAGGCAGTTTTGTGCTTCCGTCTTTTCATTGAAGGACTGATTATTTATGTAGCACTCTTCTGCAATGGAACAGTAAAAGAATCAGTGCAAAGCAAGCTATAGGTAACACTGAATTCCCAGCCTGGCACCTCTGGAATAGTCAGTCCCTGCACTGCAGTGACACTGGAATGATTTTCAAATACAAAAGGCAGGGGAAACACTTTGGAAATACTTTGCATAAGGCACAGTGCTTCTCTGAATTTGCCACAACATCCAAGATAAATCACTTGAGATTCTGGCCTTTAGCTTTCTCAATTTAAAAAATAAATAGTAGATGGACAAAATTAATTCAACATCCTATGATTCTACCTATGCCCCAGTGATGGTGTCTACTTCAGAACTTACTTTTAAGCCTGCAGACAGTGGCAATGACTAATTCTAAGACTATGCATAGTACCTAACATGCAAATCTATGATTTTACATAATTTAAGTAACTCAGACATAACAATAATCCAGTAATCAAGATTATAACACTTCATGGAAAAATAACACAGAATCACTCTAAATAGTCATAACACAGAATCTCTCTAAGCAGAAATCTAACTAAAAATGGTGACAGCTTTCCCATATTTACTCCCCACAATAGCCTCAACTCATCCAAAACTACCAGTGGAGAGTAAGATGAGCCAATGGACACATTTTGGAAAACAAATTTCGATGGCAGGAAAAGGTCAAAATTGAGAATTTTCCTGACCATAATGGTTTTTAGCCTACAATATTTTCTTCTGTAGGAACAGAAGTATTTGAGCAAAAGTTGCAATTATAGAACAAAGTTGCTAGTGCCCAATGTTTTCAACTAGAATATTAAAACAAAATCAGTGAGAATAAAAGCTCAGGGAAACATCCCAAGATGGAGACAATTTATTTTGAAATTATTAGCAAAACTTCCATGAAAGATACTGTTTTGTTTTTGAGTGTAGGCACATTCAAGTGTCCCTCAGGTATTGGTGAATCCATTCATTAATCTATTCAACCAAGTGCCACACAGAGATAATAAGAGCTTAAAGTCTAAGAGAGAAGAGTAATTGCACATACACAATAAGTTAAGAGAGGCTTGAAAAAAAAAAAAACAGTGGTGTAGAGGTAAATTGACTTCTCCCTCCTTTGCACTTATGGGAAAATGGACGAAGGTTACACATTCCATGCAGATAGAGAGGTTGCCAAATAATAAGAAATAGCCAATAGCTGAGGTGTTCTGGGCACTGAGAGTTGCTCCTTATAGGTCATGCACAGATTTCAAGGGCAATTATTGCATGTCCTTTTTAGGGAGGACCTAGTCTGCCAAGCTAAGGCACCACTAAAGGGCTTTAAACAAATGAATCACATAGTCACATTTGCCTTTAGGAAGATAACTCTATCAGCTGCATGAAGAATGGATTGGAGGGGTATGATATTAGAGACAGTTATATGCAAAAGTGTTGGCTTTCAAACTAAATTTAAGTGACTCCTTCCTACAAATTCTATGGGTCAAACTCTCTAAACACAGCTCTAATATTCTCATATATTCTTTTTAGAAACATAGCAAAATCTAAATATATTTTGGAGGTTAATATGTTTTTTAATATCCTGTTAGATTTCTTTAGTAATTAAAAAAAAGCTACTCAAGGTTGACATTAAGATATATTCCTTGAATGGCTATTTTGATCATTCTAACTCAGTCTTTCTCTGTCTATCCTAGTCAATGCAATATGGTTAAGCTATTGTGGGAAAAAATCTCTAATAACCACATTCTCCGCCATGTTTTTAATACTCTGTCACAGAAAGAATATGAAGTGCTTTTTAAACTATTTATGTAATTTATGGTAAGATCTGTTCCAGTCTTAGTTGTAAGTAAAATTATTAAGGTAGGTGCTGTGATCCACATACTTTTCTATTTCTACTAGAAAAAAGGGAAAGAAATTCATCACATAAAATGATTCTCCATGAATAAAATATCCCATAGGTAAAATATTTTAAAATTCCTTCATACCTATTAAAAACTAATCAAATCACTTTGGTGTCAGAACAGTTTAAAAAGATATTTTCAAAATGCTACAATTTCTGGTAAAGATTCCTGTAACCCCTTAAGGAATCTGAATTAAAATAGAACTGCTTCCTTAAAGAACCTCACTAAACGTATTAACCATTGGAATTTTAACACATGTTGCTTCTGGATAAAAAATACTCATGTTTTACCACTTAGGCAAATCATTATTTAGATGTATAACACAATCAATGGATATTGCTAGAATAATCTTTTAAAAATCATAATTTCAAAAATCAAACTGAATTTTCTTTCTAAATAGAATATGGTCAAGAGTATTTATTTGTTCATTGATTTAGATTTACTCCTATCCTATTTGGTACAGCCAGTTTGTCAATTTAGTCCACTTTAACATATTTGGGCACTCACTACATATTAGGCTCTACATGTACAAAGAAAATATAGTAAAGCAGGGGAGAAATGCATAAAGAGATAACTTGAATGTCAAGTGCCTTGCAAGGTCAAGTGAAAGACAATCATGCATGAGCCCTATCTGGAGTTTCAAAGGAGGCTCCCTAAAAGAAAGGAGTTAAAGTAAGAATATTCCAGGTAAAGAAAGGTGTGAAGGGCACTTGATGGACTTATATAGCCCAAGACACAAGGCATGAGGCAGCACTGATGTAGGGAAAAACCACTAGCACATGGATGTTCCTGGAACATGAGATATGCAATTAGGCACTATGGGAGATGAGGCTATGGAAGCAAGTGGGAGCAGGATCCTGGATGTTCTTGTAGAAAAAACTGTTTGAGCCTGGCTCACTCTTCCAAAATAGAAGAAGAGAACATTTTACTGAATTCCAGGTGAGGATCCTTCTAATATAATCTTTTGTCTATGGTCTTAATTCCACTAATAACTTACTATTCTTCTGGGAAAAAAATCACTTAGCCTTTTTATATCTCTTTTCCCTTTTGAGAGATACCTTACCAACCAACTGAGGTATACTTAAAAACTAAAAATAAGAGCAACAACAATAATAATGTGCTTAAAAGCATAACCACAATATTTAAAAGTATTGTAATTTTAATAATAATAATTATTATTATTAGGATAGAGTGAACCACCCCAGGTGAATAACAAATAGTAAATATATACATTTTATAGTATGTTTGAGCAATATTTATTTGTATGTATATAAAACTATAATGACTTTATTAAACATGGTGCTATTTTGTAATGTCCTTTCCTTTTTTCTTTTCTTTTTTTTTTTTTGAGATACAGTGTTATCCCAAGGGAAAAATAATGAAGCAAATAAAAATCTTCACCATCCTCTAACCTATCTTTGCCTCATTTCTTTCCTTTCTGCTTCCAAACCAAACCTTCCACACTTTCTAGAGTAAAAAACTGGAATGGACCTATCTCATATTCTATCTCATATTTTTCTGTTGGTATGGATTTGTTGCCATAGATTTTCCTTTTCCCGAAATATTAATGTTTTAAATCACACACCCATAGCACCTGTATTATCAATAAAAAATGCTAAAATTTCAAGGAGTTAGTGTCAAGTTCACTAAAAATTCCTCAGACTAAACTTATTTATTTTTGCAAGACTCTTACTGGAAAGATATAATGAGAATACTGTAGTTATATATTCTTATTCAATCAGAGTTCTGGAAAGATTTATCTTGCCCTTCCTTGGGACCAAAGAGAGAAATTGACCAGGAATATCCCTATTAATTTGATTGATTCAACACTCAATAACCTCAGCAAAAGTCTGTTTGTTAGTGGATCAACATCACTAGGACATTGGAGGGAGGGGATGCTACGGTCCTCTACTATACTTACTATGTTTAACATTCTTATTTATAAATTAAATTAAATATCTGATTATCAAATTTCTATATGATACACAAATCCAAGATATAAAGATTAAAAATACATTAAAATTATTCCAATGCCTGAAAAACTGCATTGAAATCAACAGGACAAAGTTTAACAATATGATATCCCGCATTAAACTCAAAATTAAATTGTAGTGTGGGGGAGACCTAATCTAAAAATGCTGTGACTTGATATACCCATAATATGGAATGCTACATAAACTATATAAATTATATAGCTATTATAATATATAACTATATAACTGAAATTTAGAAAGGATAAGTAACCCACCCAAGGTCATACAGAAAATAAGTGGTAGTAGAATAGAGAGCCCAGGTACATCTGAATTCAATTCCTGGATTTTTAACCACTATGCACACTGCTTCCCATAGCTGAGCAGAACAGAACTGTATTTGCAGACATGAAGAGACATCATAATGTATGACAGTGTGCAGAGCCATATATATACCCTGTAAAATGAACAAGAGCTCATGATACAAACAAAAACATATACATTTATACATATATACTTATACTTACATATATACACATACATATACATATATATTTATCTACTTTCATCAATATAAACAGCCCATGGAAAAAGTCTTTTAGGTTATAAAATTTTGAAATTAGATGTTTCTGGGTGATAGCATTATTTGGTGATTTTAAATTATTGTTCTTTTTCATCTGAACTTTCTGGTTTTTTATAGTAGTCATATATTGCTTGTAACATTAAAATGCATCACACAAATAGCTGAAGCATTGCAGTGATTAGAACTGTAGCATTATTAGCAGAATGACTGAGGTGCTAAAATCATTAAAGCAATCCTTTTGTATATTAGATAAGGACCATGCTCAAAGAGGGGAAAAGAAGACTGTTGTGTGTTTCTGTGCTGATACCTATAACACTGTGTTCAACTGAACATCCAAAAGAGAATAGCAAAGATGGCAAAAGGTCTGGACACCACATCCTGAAAAAAAACTGAAGGAACTTAGATCTCTAAGCAGAGCTTAGGGAATGAAAACAATGAGGGAAAACAAAAGGGAAACATGTTATAAATATTCAAGTGGGAAAATTTAGAAGCAGGGTTCTATTTTTCCTTTTCTTCTTCTTTTTTTTTTTTAGCACTTTGCCACAAAATGCACAGAATGGATAAACCCACTAGTTATTAAATAATGAGATACTTCTAGAGGAGATCCAAGATATCAGCAGAGTAGATGGAAAGTACACTAAAATTCTCCCAGGACCAAACTGGAATTACAACTAAATTGTAAAAAATCAACCTGAATAACCAATTGATCACTACCTGGAGAGGAGCCTACAACCACAGACAGACAGAAGAAACCACTTCACCACAGTGAGACTGAAAGGGAGTGTGGAGGCACAGGAGGTCTGGCTGGGATCCCACAGGTGACAACTGAAGTCCTTGAGGGATATTTCAGCAGCTGGGGGGCTCTCCCTGAGATGAGTGGGATCTAAATGCAAAGATGTGCTCCCAAGCCTAGAGCAAAATACGGTATAAAAAAATACCAAATAACATCTCGCTGTGAAAAGCGGCAGGGTTTCTGTCGGCCAGGGAGAGATGGCTAGAGACAGAGAGAGCCTCTTAAAGGGCACCAACACAAAAAATTTCATTTGCAACCACTTAATCTGGGCTCTACAGAGGAAGGGCAAAGCACAAGAGAGCTGCCTAATGATATTCTGGGATTCGTGGCTCTGTAGGAATTCTACAGGGTCAGCTGCCAGGATACCAGTGCTCATTCATTCCCCATACTACAGAAGCCATCTATCTAGGGCAGAACACTCACCTCCATGCAGCATGAGCCTAAGAAGAAGCAATAACCCACTGGCAGGAATTCCTCTCACCTCATCCTGTGGAACTTAAGTGTGAATGCTGAAGAGTACAGCTGGTGGCTATTTCAGTGACAAAGCCTAACAGAAAACCTACAGACCAAGGCAGAACTCTACGAGCTCTGAGACTTCAACCGACCCTCCCTTGAACGCGATGCTGGTAAAAGCCAGCTTTGGTGCACAGCTTGAATCTTTCTGCACACACTCTTGCCCAGCAGAGGGAGCCACACACTTTGGATTGCTGATACCTACAAAGAGGTTGCCCAGGGCCAGTCACAGACAATATCTCAAATAGATCTGCACCAGAGTCTGCAGATCTACCTAATACACGGAAACAAGCACAAAGAGGCAGACAAAATGGGAGGACAAAGAAACAACCTGGAAATGAAAGAACAAGAGAATTTTCCAGGAGAAGAGCTAAGTGAAATGAAGGCAAGCAATTTATCAGATACAGAGTTCAAAGTAATCATTATAAAGATGCTCAACAACATGAAGAAATACATGGAAACCATAAAAAAGGAACAGTCAGAAATAAAAAATGCAAATAAATAATACACTGAAATGAAAAAAACAGCAGGTTACATGAAGCAGAGGATAAAATCAGCAATTTGGAGGACAAGGTAGAAAAGAACACCCAAGCAGAGCAGCAAAAGTGAAAAAGAATTTTAAAAATGAAGAGAGTTTAAGGGATCTTAGGGACAGCACAAAGCCTAACAACATTTACATCATTGGGATACCAGAAGAAGAGAGTGAGCAAGGGATCAAGAACCTATTTGAAGAAATAACAACTGAATACTATTCTAATCTGGTGAAGAAAAAAGACACAGAAGTCCAAGTAGTGCAGAGAATCCCAAACGAAATGGACCCGAAGAGACCTACAACAAAACACATTATAATTATTAAAATGGGAAAGCTTAAAGACAAGGAGAGAATCTTAAAAGCTGCAAGAGAATAGCAGTTAGTTACTTACAAGGGAGCTTCCATAAGACTGTCATCTGATTTCTCAAAAGAAACAGTTCAGGTCCGAAGTGATGGCATGAAATATTCAAGATGATGAAAATAAAGGACGTACACCAAGCCTACTTTACCTATAAAAGCTATCATTCAAAATTGAAAGAGAAATAAAGAGCTTACAAGACAAAAAAAAAAATGCTGAAGGACTTTGTTACCACCAAACCAGTATTACAACAAATGTTAAAGGGCTTGCTTGAAGAAGGAGGAGGAGGAGGAGGAGGAGGAGGAAGGAAAGAAGAGAAAGAGAAAGGAAAATAGTTAAAAATAAAATGGCAATAAATATGTACCTATTAATAAGTACTTCAAATGTAAATGGTAAATGCTCCAATCAAAAGACATAGGGTAACTGAATGTATAAGAAAGACAGACCCATATACATGTTATCTCTAAGGGACTCACCTCAGAAAAAAAGATATAAGCTAAAAGTAAAGGGATGTAAAAAGATATTTCATGCAACTGGAAAGGAAAAACAAGCTGGGGCAGCCATACTTTTGTCCAACAAAATGGACTTTAAAACCACGGGTATAGTAAGAGACAAGGAAGGACACAACATAATGATAAAAGGAGCACTGCAATAAGGATATAACCCTAGAAGTCTGAATAAATTTAAGAAGATTGAAATCATATCAAGCATCTTCTCTGACCACAATGCTATGAAACTAGAAACAATCTCAAAAAGAACACCAAAAATCACACAAAGACATGGAAGCTAAATAACATGTTACAATGAGTGGGCCTGCAATGAGATCAAGGAAGAAATCAAAAGATACCTTGATATAAATGAAAATGAGGACACAACAATCAAAAATCTGTGCGATACTGGGACAGTAATCCTAACACAGATAATCATAGCATTACAGGCCTATCTCAAGAAACAAGAAAAATCTCAAGTAAACAATCTAAGTTTATGCTTAAAGGAGCTTATAAAAGAACAACAAACAAACCCCCAAATGAGTAGAAGGATGGAAATAATAAAAATCAGACCAGAAATACATGAAACGGAATCTAAAAAAAAATTTTTAAAAATCAAAGGATCCAAGAGCTGGTTCCGGAAAAGATAAACAAGATTGACAAAACTTTAACCAGATTCATGAAAGTAAAAAGAGAAAGGACCCAAATAAATAAAATCAGAAATGAAGGAGGAAAATAACCACTGACACTAAAAAAAAAAAAAAAATCAAAAGATTTTAAGAAAATATTAGAAACAACTATATGGCAACAAATTCAACAACCTGGGTGAAATGGATAAATTCCTAGAAACATACAATCTTCCAAAGCTAAGTCAGGGAGAATCAGAGAATCTGAATAGACAGATCACAACTAATGAAACTGAAGCAGTAATCAAAAAATGCCCAAAAAACCAGACTCCTGATCCAGATGGCTTCACAGGTGAATTTTACCAAACAGTCCAGGAAAAACTAACACTTCTCCTTCTACAATTATTCCAAAAAATTCAAGGAGAGAGAATACTCACAAGCTCATTTTACAAGGCCAGCATTATACTAATTCCAAAATGAGATAAAGACACTCAAAACAAAAAGAAAATTATATACCAATATCCCTGATGAACACAGATGCTAAAATCCTCAACAAAATATTAGCAAACTGAAACAGCAATACATCAAAAAGATCATACACCATGATCAAGTAGGATTTATTCAAGGAATACAAGTTTGGTACAATATTCGCAAATCAATAAAAGTGACACTCTATATAAAACAAAATGAAGGCTAAAAACCACATGATCATATCAAAAGATACAGAAAAAGCATTTGATAAAGCCCAGCACCCATTTATGATAGAAACTCTCAGCAAAGTGGGAAGAGAGAAAATATACCTAAACATACTGAAGGCCATATATGACAAACTCACTGCCAGCATCATACTCAATGGGAAAAACTAAAAGCGTTCCCCTTAATATCTGGAACAAGACAAGGATGTCAGCTTTCCCTTCTCTTACTCTAAATAGTACTAGAATTCCTAGCCACAACAATCAGACAAGAAGAAGAAGTAAAAAGCATCCAATTTGGAAAAGAACAAGTGAAACTATCATTATCTGCAAATGGCATTATACTCTACATAGAGAACCCTAAAGATTCCTCCAAGAAACTACTAGAACAAATAAATGAATTCAGTAAAGTAGCAGGATACAAAATTAATATTTAGAAATCAGTTACATTTTTATATGCCAATAATGATCTTTCAGACAAGGAAATTAAGCCCTGGCTGGTGTGACTCAGTGGACTGAGTGCTGGACTGCATGCCAAAGGGTCGCTGGTTCAATTCCCAGGCAGGACACATGCCTGGGTTGTGGGCCAGGTCCTCAGTAGGGCGCTCATGGGAGGCAACCACACATTGATGTTTCTCTCCTCTTTCTCCCTCCCTTCCCCTCTCTAAAAGTAAAATAAATAAAATCTTTTTTAAAAAAGGTAATTAAGAAAACCACCTCATTTACAACTGCTTCACAAAGGATAAAATATCTAGGAATAAATCTAATCAAGGATATGAAAGAGCTGCACCAAAATCATGGATACAAAGAGTTAACATCATTAAAATGTCCATACCAGCCAAAACAATCTATAGATTCAACACAATTCCTATCAAGGTTGCGATGACATAATTCACAGAACTAGAACAAATATTTCAAAAATGTATATGGAAATACAAAAGGTCCCCAAAATCAACAGTGATCATGCAAAGAAGAAAAAAATCAGAAGAATCATACTACCTATATCAAACTATACTATAAGGCCATAGTAATCAAAATAGCATGTTACCGTAACAGGCACATAGATCAATGGAATAGAATAGAGAGCCCAGAAATAATCCCATGGCTTTAGAGTCAATTAATATTCAGCAGATGAAGCAAGCAATGGGCTAAAGATATTTATTTATTTAATAAATGGTGTTGGAAAAATTGGATCTATGTGCAAAAAAAAATGAAACTACACCACTTTCTTACACTACACACAAGAATAAATTCAAAATAGATTAAAGACTTCAATGTTAGATCCAAAACCATAAGAATCCTAGAAGAAAACATAAGCAGTAAAATCTCAGCCATTGCCTGTAAAAAAATTTTTTCTGATGTGGAGAAGGGAGAACCTTTTTGCACTGTTGGTGGGAATGCAGATTCGTGCAGCCACTGTGGAAAGCAGAATGGAGTTACCTCCAAATATTAAAACTGGAACTGCCTTATGACCCAGCAATTCCACTTCTGGAAATTTATCCAAAGAAACCTGAAACACTCATTCAAAAGAATATAAGCCCTCCTATGTTCATTTTAGTATTATTTACAATGACCAAGATTTGGAAGCAGCCAAGTATCCATCAGCAGATGAGTGGATAAAAGAACTCTGAGACATTTACACAATGGAATACTGCTTGGCCATAAAAAAGAAGAAAATTTTACCCTTTGTGACCTTATGGATGGACCTGGAGAACATTATACTAACTGAAATAAGCCAGTCAGAGAAAGACAAATACCATATGATTTCAACACATGTGGAATCTAATAAACAAACAGAACTAACAAACAAAATAGAGACAGACTCATTCATAGAGAGCAGGCTAACAGCTCTGGGGTGGGGAATTTAGGGGTTGGAGGGATCAAGCAAAAAATGAAAAAGGACTCATGGACATGGACAACAGTGGGCAGGGGGAGGTGGGTAGAGAGGGGATAAGTGGTAATGGAAAATAAAACAATAAAAAATTTTAAATAATACCAAGGTACATCTAGGCAACTAGTCTAGACACCATGGATTTACACAGACCCAAGAAATAAGCATGGCCCTTAGCAAACTCACAGGCAAGTGAGTTATTCATCATAATATTACAGATAGTTAAATAATTACACTGTTCAAAGTTTTATGAAAAATAAGTACAGGTACACCAGAAGCAAACATCAGGATGGCTTGGCCTGGGTGTCACGAAAGACTCTTCTGAGGTGGTGAGATATTCCTGTGCAAGTTGACAACTGAAGGATAATCAGGAGTTAGCTTGACAAAGACAGGCAGAGATTTGTAAAAGTGGAAGGCAGCTTTGGAAAATGTGCAGAGGTGGGAGCAAGGAAGGCCTATTGCACAAATCAGTAGAGTCCTCTCTCACTGATGCTTAAGAACTATTGTTTCTAATGGTACTTGTGGGTAAACTTTATCACTATCTGATCCATATTGTCCCAGCTATGAAACACGTCTAAAATAATTATGCTGCAAATTCCAAAGTGATGGAACTGTCAGTTTATGGTGATTCACAGAGGTCAGCTCCTTAAATGGAATCAGGTCCAAGAAAATGATGTGGGGCTAAAGAAATAGTCTACTTGTGACCAAAAATTGGAACGGGATTGAAGAGTAGGAGAATATACCACCCCAAAATATGTTGCTTTGATATATTGATCATTTTGAGCTGCAAATGCAGAGAGAAATTTTCTACTTAGATTTTCCTTAAGGAACTCAATTGTCATAAATCTCCTTCCTTGGGGTTTCACCAACAAGAGAGAGGATTGACTCTTGTCACAGGACAGAAGACTAGAAGTTGATACTGCATGTGGGCAAACTTTATCACTATCATACCTCCCATCTATTCTACTTAGGTCCCATTCATCTTTACCAAGAATCACTTAGTCTACCCTGAGAGGCATATATCCTCTCTTCCCTTTTCCTACTAAGATGGTATTTAAGTCTGAATTATAATCCACCTCTGGGAGTTACTAATTTTTTCTGTCTCCCATGTATACTTATATATGTTAAGATATATATACTTATATGTTTGAGATATATATGTTAATAAACTTGTTTATTCTGTTAATCTGTCTTTTATTACAGGAGTCTCAACCAAGAACTCAGAAGAATAGAGAAAACTAAGTTTTCATCTTCTACAGAATCCTGTGATTCTTTTTGGTCATGTAGAGAGTTCATTATCAACATGCAGCAAAAGGAACTGACACAAAAATATAAACAGTGATGGTCTCCCGAGGAGCAATTTTGGGGGGCCTGGGAAGGCTGCCCCAAAATACCCTGCAATTGCATATTGATTACTTTGATTACAGTTACTTAACAAGTTCAGCCATAAAAAAAGAAGAAAATTTTGCCCTTTGTCACAGTATGGATGGAGCTAGAGAACACTATGCTAACTGAAATAAGCCAGTCAGAGAAAGACAAATACCATATGATTTCACTCATATGTGGAATCTAATGAATAAATTGAACAAGCAAAACAGAGACTCATAGATGGAGAGAAGATGACAGCTAGTGGTGGGGGCAGCGGGGGCGGGGAGAGTAGTAAAGGGATTGAGCAAAAAGGAAAAAGGACTCATAGACATGGAAAACAGTGTGGTGACTGCTTAAGAGAGAGGTATAAAGAACTAAATGGTAATGGAAAAAAATGCTATAAAGATTAAATTTAAAAAAGAAAGTTACTGCCAAAAATATAAAGAAGTGAAGAAAATGCTCTGAAAAAAAAACTCTGATAATGCAAAATGTTTCTTTCATGATAAAGTCATTGATGTCAAATTGCAAGTTAAAATTTGAAGTTATTTATAAAAATATTTTAAAAATAATAAAAAAGTTACTTGACAAGCAACCTGTGTGAGAAAGGCACATTAACCAGCCATTGTATCCTTGAACGCAGGAAATAAATCGCCCTTGTGAAAGGTGCTCCCCTTGCACCAAAGGGTGGGGCTGAAAAAAAGCACCCTTATCACTAGAGTTCGGGAATGCAGGGTCAAAAAGCCTGCATAAACAAATCTTGTTACTCCTTTACTAATTTACTACACAAGCCAAAACTTTGCTTAGATGCTTCACCAATGAGCACCCAAACCTAAATTTCTTCATCCTTTAATTCTTCATACATTTATTGTTTCTTTGTCTAAAGAGTATAAATAGCTGCCAGCTTTGATCATTTCTCTATGTATCAATTATGAGCCCCCAGTGTGCATGTATTAAATTTTTTTCTCTTGTTAATCTGGTTGCGTGTCAATTTTATTATTAGTCTAGCTGTAAGATCTAAAGTGGGATAGAAGAGGAAGTTCCTCCTCCCCAACACTCTGTGTGTGCGTGTGTGTGTGTGTGTCTGTATCAAAACCAATAATTTTAATAGGTGATAAAGGAAAGAATATCATAATAGCTCTAAGAATGCATGTGACACTAAGTAATATTTAATGAGTAATAAAATGTAATCTGATAGGTACACCTGATAAGATTATTTGAGTGGGTAGGAAATTCACAAAAAAGTTTTGCTGTGGCCAAGTGTAAAATTATACATTTATGGAAAATAATTCAAATGTCTTTGTAGGAAGGTGAGTTCCAAGAAATCATTTACAGATTAACAAATGATCTAAAAGTCAGATAAATATCCTTTAAAAATGTGTTACTATACTGCAATCAAAATAACATCTCAAATGCTAAGTGATCCCAGATTTTTAACAACTGTGGTGTCTATACATAATTCATCTTTTAAGCAAATACATCCTGAAAAAATGGGTTACCTTGGTAGACGGTACAGAATGCAGCATGAGAAAAATTGAGTCTCGTGTAATACAAATCAAAGGGAAAATGACCAGCGAAAGAATTAAAAGAAAGAGGAGGTATTTTCCCTTCATCCATTAGTGCAGACTGAATTAAGGAAGACAGTTAAGAACCAGGGGAAGTAAACAATGCAAAGATTAAATAGAAAGAGCAAATATGAACAAGAAAATCTAAAGGCAGGAAGCCTATACATAAAGGAAATCACAAAGGTAATCAAGAGAGCTAACCCCAAATAAAGCCAAAGGTTGTTTATTCTAGAAAAGTGGTTCTCAAAATGTAGTCTCTTTGTGATGTCACAGCTTCATCTGGGAAACTGGTTCTTAGAGCAACTGAATGAGATCTATTGAGTCAAAAACTATGGAGGCCAAATATTCTGTGATTTAGTAAGTCTTCCCTATGATTCTGATGCACACTCAAGTTTGGAAACCACTACTCTGGAAACTAACAGTCGTGAAAAAATCACAAAATTTAAGGAAAGTGCCCTCACCCAAAACTGGGTAAGCTACCTGGGAAGTTGAGTTTGTAGGTGTCCTTATCAAAGGGCCTTTGACTTCCATTTAGCAAAAAAGAACAGGCACTTTTTCCTCAGAAATCTCCTCTTACTGCAACTTTAAACACAAGTTTCTATCTCAATACAACGTTTCCCACAGGTTTATCTAGACCAGGGGTTCTCAAATTGGGCCATTTTGACTCTCAGAGAACATATGGCAAAGAGACATTCTTGGTTGTCAAAACTGGGGGGACGGAGTGGTGCTACCTACATCTATGGAGTAAAGGCCAGGGATGCTGCTAAACATTTGGTAACACACAAGACAGCCCCCCCACAAAAAAGCTGCCCAGCCCAAAACATCAGTGGACTATGGTTGAGAAACTCTCATGTAGATCAGTTGCCCCGTGCACTAAGTTCATACCAAATATCATCTGTTACTTCCTCCATTCTTCTGATCCAAATTGGTTTCACTAAAACTAATGAAATTGTGGTTTCATTTCTATGGTTAATTCCCCATTTATATTCAAATGTTTTTCATATCTGCCTTTGATTTACTTAGTAATATAAGTTTTTTCTCAGGTAATACAACCCTCTCATATGCACCCTCCATATCAACATTCATTCTATCACTTAAAACTCCCAAGAGAAAACTGATGTCATATTAGTAGCATTTCATCTTTTCTGATTTGAACATGTTGTATAAACATAAAAGGAGAGTTTCCATAATACCACTTTGTGGGGAGTTATATAAATTTGCAAATTTTCATTCTACAAAGATAATACAAATGCATATCTCTACAGAAACTGTTTCAATTTTTTTATAAACAAAAACTTCAAAGCCAGGAAGCTGAGGGTTGAACATTTTTTTCAAGGAACAAAGTTAAAAAACCATGAACATATTTAGTTTCTTGGTTTTACCTTAATATAAATATTATGAACCCACTGATTTGGGTCAAAGTAAGATAAATTCTGAATTCTCAATAGGAATCTTGATGCAACAAACCTGTAAGTATTTTATAGCTCACCAGATCCACAGAAGTAACAGATCCTATTTTTCTCCTTCAGCATGAATGTTAAGTGACACTAAGGAAATGCGTGTGTGTGTGTGTGTGTGTGTGTGTGTGTATTCTGAATTATAACCTGATGTTTTCATATGGAAAGCTAAGAAGAAAATGGAAAAAAGAATGAATATGGACATTACAGGTGACCTATTAAAATCACGTTTGTGAAAATATTCGTTAGTGATTAACACCATATTTACCAAATCCCTGTGTGATAGCATGCAGCAGGAAATTTAACTTATCAGCAATCATTTTCATCTGTACACAGAGGCTGCCCGAAATACTACCAGAACCATCTGCAAAAATTCACCCCTCCAAAAGGCGTGAAGAAAGAAGCTATGAGCATTACAGAAATTATCTTTGAGCTCAATCAAAGCAAGGCAGAATCATCTCTCTCCATTTCCAATCCTGGTAGAAATTCTGCTGTCTCTCATTTTTAAACAACTCAATCTTCCTATATCACATAATTAACTTAAACATCTTCCTGTGCAAACTGCAAAATGTATTAGGACAAAAAAGTCCTTTTTTGAACTTGACAAAAATCAATCTGGCTTTTATACAGAACACATAAAGCAGGCAATCAGTCAGTTGACAAACATTTACTGAAAACAGTCCAGGTATCCAGATATAAGACAAGAATATGGAAATTTTAAAAAAAAAGGCTAGGTGGGATAACAAAATTTGCATTGAAGTATGTAGTGGTATAAGAACTAACCATACTTCATAAGCAAGGTTTCTACATATGAATGGTCAGTGGCCCCTGCCTCCTTCTGATCACATTAAACTCAGGTTCATTTGAACCTAACCTGCCTCACCGAGCAATGGATTCTCCTCTTCTTAGGGTGGAAGTACTGCATCAACAACACCTTTGTTCTTTTTTAAATGGACTTTCATACACTGTATTCTCCACTCTTCTGTTTCTCATCACTGGCTGCCAAATGGCTCCCACTTCTTATACTTCTTTTCAACCCCCTTCTTCCTTCACATATCTCTTTCAAATCTTGCCTCAGGAAAATCATTCTTCCTCTCTCACTTCTCATTCCCTCACTATAATTTTCCAATATGTGAGTCAAAAAAGACATTTTTTTAAATTTCATAAAAGTACAGTCATAAGTATAGTAAAATTATATCCAATTTAAAAATCTAAAAGAGCCACTGAAAGTTGCCAAAATTCCCATTTAGAATCTTAAGGAAAAAAGCTCATCTCCCTCCTCACCTTTCTCTAATTTAATGTGCTTTTCTCCCACAAAAATGTATTCAAATCATATTCTTTACACGGTGTCTACTTTGCTTAAAATCAAAGAGTGTTTCAGCTCATTAAGCAGGTTTTGATAGGTGTATTAGTTATGGATAACAAATTGTTATAAAATTTAGTGGCTTAAACTACACACACTTATTATCTGATAGTTTCTGTGGGTCAGGAGTCCAAGAGTAGCTTAGCTGAATGGTTCTGGCTCAGAGTCTCTCATGAGGTTATATTTGGATTACCAACCAGGGCTATGGTCTTCTCAAGGCTTGACAGGAACTAGAGGGTCCATTTCCAAGATGGAGCACTCACAGGCTGCTAGCAGAAGGCCCCCATTCCTCACTATGTGGACCTTTCTGCAGGAAACCTGAGTGTCCAGAAGCAGCTGGCTTCCCTCAGTGTGAGTAATCCAGGAAATAGGAAGAAAAGAGAGCAGGGTTGCCTTTTATAACCTAGTCTCTAAAGTCATTCTCTGTCACTTCTGCTTTTTTTATCCTGTTCTTTGGAAGTAAGTCACTAAATCCAGCCCACACTGAAAGGAGATAAATTATTAGGCTCCAAGGTTGGAAGTGTCAAAGAATTTCTGGACATAATTTCAAATCACTTCTGTGGGCAAGGCTTGAAACCAAGTCCCATTTATGACACTATTTCTATAGGGAAAACATGTGCTGTAATCTACCTGCAAACATAGGTTTAAAATTCAGCTTTTTTATAAGGGGAATATACCCCATGTTGTATGAATATATAGCTAGGAAGTTGCCAAATATTATAATGTGTTATTGAGACTTTTAAATTTGTTGAAAACTACAAGGCTATAGTAGTTTTCACCATTATAAAATATGCAGTCAGAATATCTATACCTACCAACACACACACACACACACACACACACACACACACACCCCTACAACACATTAATCCAACAATTTTATTTGGAAATCAAAATAACTAAAGTGTACTACCATAATTGGTATGGCTCACTCAGTGGGTTGGACATCGTCTCATAAACCAAACAGTCATTGGTTTGATTCCTGGTCAGGGCACATATTTGGGTTGCAGGCCAGGTCCCTGGTTGGGAACATGAGAGAGGCAACCACATATCAATGTTTCTCTGCTTCTCTTTCTCCCTCCATTCCCTTCTCTCTAATAATTAATAAATAAAATATTTTTTCTAAAGAATACAAATAGGGCTCTATAGTAAATAACACGATTAGATGACTCACTGATGAAAATATGGGGGAAATTTTAACAACTAAGGGGACAAGTTGTTTGAATAGCTCATAAACCTTATCTACACATTTACTTATACACTAGCAGAAGTCCATTGTCAGCCTTCAGTGATGACATAATCTTAGGTATACTTTTAAAATACAATCTGCAAAAGAACAATGTGTCTTTAGGCAATAAAAGTTTTCCTCTCAAAATATCCTCTTTTATAATACATTGTTCTAATTCCCACCTTCTTCCCACTCCCTTTTTCTATCTCTTCTATCCTGAAGGAAAGGAAGGTGTCTTGAACTGTCATCATGACTGAAGGGCCCAGCTTTTGAAACCTTGTATGCGTATCTTTCCAATTCAATTACAGGAAGAAAAAAAAAGGAAGAAGGCTAAAATAACAAAAACTGACCAGAGCCAGCCTGAACCAAGATGGCACTGAATGTGACTTTCAAGAGACACTGAATCTCACTATACCCAGATTATAATACATTTGTATGCTGACACATTTACTGGGCTATGACAGGTCCCACTTGGACCATGTAAAGAAAGAAAAGAGGTGGTTCCCCAATACTTGGAAGAGCTGAGCTCATTCCCTGAAAACTAATGCATATGCCTCCCTCTCACTATGTTGCCCCCATAATAATCTCCCACAGACTTCTCTAGAACAAGAAGTTGATCTGTGAGTCAGACTTCCCTTCTCCAGTCTCTGGCCATTAAATACAGCTTGAACTGAATGCTCAAGCTTCAGTTTCATTTTTTTGGCCCTGAGACACCAAAAGGAGAAAGGACCCTTAGAAAGATGGAGGGTCCTTCCAGGGAAAAAGATCCCCAAAGTAGGGGCCTGGATGATCAAAATTTGTAAAAGAACCAGAAGAGTTTAGATTTACTTTCTTCCTCTAGAAATAACACATGAAAGTATGGCTCAAATTCTAAAGTGTCTTGTCTAAAATAGTTTGTGTCCAGTGCCTAGTTCACAGGAATCAAAAATCATTTTGTCTAAAAAATAAAAGCAATATACCTGGTAAGAAATTACATTTAACTCATATGAAAAAAAATATCAGACACAGCTGATGAAAGCATGAACAACAATGCATTTAGTTTGCTAATAAGCTGTTTCTTTTTTTGTTTTTCTATGCATTCTTTCTCAATCTCTTTTGTTGGCTTTCCTTCATCATCCATATGTTTACTGTTCGCTGTTTTTCAAAGTTCTGTGTATGATCCCCTCCTCTTCTCATTTAAGGTGCTTTCCCCAGTGGTCTTGTCAATTCCCACAGCTTCAATACCAGCTAAATGTGATCACTTCCAAAGCCTAGGCCTCCAACAAAGATATCCAACTGCCTTTACAAAACCTTCACCAAAAAGTCCCAAAAGTGCTTCAAACTCTAATGTCCAAAACTGAATGTGCTACTTTCTCCACAAAAACTCTTCCTCAGGTACCTTATGGTGCAATGACCCTGAATTGAACTTCCCTTTCACACTTTTATTCTCCCCATATTGAATCAAACACCAATAATCCTGCATCCACCTATCACACAAAGTAGTTGATCTCTTCAATCCTTCACCAATTCTAGGATGCCATCATCTCCCACTTGGACTACTGACTGCTGAATAGTCTCTTAACTAACTGGTCCTTTCTTACATTCTTAACACCTCAAATCCATTATTCAAATTGTAGCTAGAGCGCTTTTCATAAGGTTATAAGTCACCTAGTTTAAATGTGTAGCTCCAGATTAATATAGACTGAACGTTTGTATCCTCTCCAAATTTGTATGTTGAAGCCCTAATCCCCAATGTGAAGGTTTTGGAAGGTTGGGCATTGGAGAGGTAATTGGGGTAATGAGGATGGAGCCCTCATGAATGGGATTAGTGCCCTTATAAAGAAGCAGCACAAGAGAGACTACCTATCTCTCTTAGCCATGTGAGATTTAAAAAAAAAAAAAAAAAAAAAAAGGATAGCTGTCTACAAGTCTGTAAGTGAGGACCAGACATCAGACTTGCTACCAGCCTTATCTTAGACTTTCCAGCCTCCTGAACTGTGCAAAATAAACATTTGTTTGTTAAGCTACCCAGTCTGTGGTATTTTGTCATAGCAGCCCAAATGGACAAAGACATACTTCAACCACAAAGTAGAGTCTAAATTCATTTTTATAGTTATACAAGACCTACTTTGGTCTCATTCTAATTTCTTCTCTAGGTGCCCTTTCAGTGGCTTGCTGCACTTAGCTCTATATCCCAGTCATATTTGGCATATATTCTCAAATCAATATTGTTTTAAATATCATTTGCAATTTCCCTTATATAACATGCAAATACACACTTCTCTGTTTATTCTATCTTTGAAGGTGTTTGATTTACATACTCAAATCAATATTGTTTTAAAAATCATTTGCAGTTTCCACTATATAACATGCTGAATACACACTTCTCTGTTTATTCTCCCTTTGGAGGTGAAGCCTTTTTCTTCTCATCCATTTCGTAAAATCTGTTCATCCTTCAAAAATTAACTTCCTTGACTTATCACAACCCAGCCACAGCAAATCACATCCTTCCACATGTCATCACTGATCAGTACTTCTACATATATTTTTGTCTTTTTCTCACTATAATGTAACTCTTTGCCTTTTTCACAGCCTTGAGGAAAAGAAGCATGTCTTTTCACCTTTGTAGTCCCAGTATCTATTACTTAGAAAATACTAGGTCTGTCCAGAAAGTATCCATCCATATACTATGAAAGACATTTATTGAAGATACAAGAAACATTGTACATAGGACAATGATGACTCAGTCCCCTTCAGAGTAGGCACCGTGGGACCTCACGCAGTTCTCCCAACAGCAGCATGATGTTCCTTCTGCTCTGGTAGCAGAAGCCACAGCACAAATTTTGCCATTATATGTTTTATGCCAGGATCCTGCATCATAATCTCAGACACAGTAGTTTTTGGAATCCCAATTCAACTTCTAGTTCTTGCACTGTCAGTCAGTGGTCTTTGTTGATTTCAGCCTGTATATATTCAACATTCTCAGGTGTTCTGCTTATTGCAGACCTTCCAGAACTTGGGTCACTTTCAACAGATTCCAACCATCTTTGAAGCTTTGTGCCGTGCCATGCTTTTATTGGTGCTGCACTCATTGCATCATCCCTGAAAGCCTTCTGAATCATCCAAATGGTTTCCACAGAGGAATGTTCAGGTTTAAGAGAAAATTTGATGCAGGTTGGTTGTTCTACTTGCTCAGTCAATTTGAATGCAACAGCCACACAGTGCACATGCTCACAAGGGTATCTACCACCCTCACCAAGTAGTACAGTAAAGTCATCATTGTTCATGCATGTGCATTCCAGTCCACTCTCCCTGGCTGCCAGTTTACATCAATGTCACAGAAAATGTTCTCCTTATATTAACAATGGCTGGGCTTTTTCCAGACAGACCTCCTACCCAATAAATGTTTGTTGAATAAGCAAAAAATGGTGAAAGTAGCAAAACCACTAAGGAAGAAGAAATAGACTAGCATGTTTTCTAACATAAATTCTAATAAAGTATGGACTTACATAGACTGTAGAGAAGGAACAAATGTATTTGGCTTTTCAGGTCCTATTAGCACAATGAAATTTGTGCAATCCTTGTAAATATTCCACAAGTATCACAACAAAAGCTCTCTAAGTTTGCTTAGATTCTGGTGACATATTCCAAAGAATGAGTCAGTCGGGTAAATCCAAACTTAACAGGGTGTTGCTATGTTACTGAGGCCACCTCCAGATGGTGATTCTTGGAAAATTAAGTATAAAACATTGGCTGGAAGTTGAGAACTGTGATGCAGTGGGAATGCTTACTTAAGGCCAATTAAAAAGCCCCTTCTTGTATGAGACAAGATGTGTGAAATGACTACCTGAATTAACACAATCTGCACATCCTCCAGAATTTAGATAAACATGGTTATTCTACAGAAGGAAAAGAATTTTAAGTAGCTCTACTCTCTAATGTTATAAAATTGACCATATAGTCTTCATTGTGGTTTATATCTTTTACATCTTCAGGATCTGAAAGCCCTATACAGAACACTCTGAATACAATGCATGTGAATATATTTATAACTCTTCTTTAAAATTAATTTTCATAATTAATTTTAAATGTTCATACCAATTCAATAAAGTGCAATAATAAATTATCTTAAGACTAATTCAGTCCTAAGATTTTTGTCCCACTTCATGCCACTTTGCAAGGAGAGCAGGTCACAACTGAGTTAACACAATACTGCCATTCCTCCTGGACATCAATTTTACTGCCACTTAAAGTCACCTGCTTATGATTATTATTTTTAGAACTTTTCACAAAATAGTTTTCATACCCAAAATGAGGTCAGAACAGATTTTTAATATTTTTTACAAAATTGGAGAAAAAGAAGCTGATGAACTTTTCAACAAAGTAAGGAGACTTTATTGAATCATTATATAGGCTGTCCAACCCGTGGCCCACAATGGCTTTGAATGCAGCCCAACACAAAATTATAAGTTTACTTAAAACCTTTTTTTGGTTCATCAGTTTTCATTAGTGTTTGTGTATTTAATATGTGGCTCAAGACACCTCTTCGTCATCCAGTGTAGCCCAGATGCCAAAAGTTTGGACACCCCTCAGCTGAAGGTAAAAATCAGATGCAGAAAACATCACCTCTTCTTTAATACAACATTTTGCTACTTGCCACAAGAGAAAGATTTTTAGAGCCAATCATGCAACTCTCCCAACAAGACTGAAGAGTTCCTTCTAATATAGGAACAACTAAAGCAATTATAAAACCTAGAACTTCAGGTTTAGAATCCTTGTAGCTATCTGATCTTTAAAAGACAGTACTCAAAAAAGCTAATTTTTACCTCTCGCCTGAAAAAAGTGTAATGAGAATTAATGAGTAAGTCAAACATGGAGAGTTCCTTGAGGGTCCCCACTATAAAGTTATGTTATATAAAATCTGTCATTATTAATGGGAAACCCTGAAAATTTGATTCATGGATAAAGATCTAGCAGTCCAAGAGGCACAAAACTGTTTTAATACTTAAAGGCAAGATTATGCCCCTTTGCCCTGCACTGACTGAATAATATGAGAAGGAACAACCCAATTTCCATTAGTAAGGGATTGGCTAAATAAATCATCTTATTACTTTAAATGCTATTTATTTTATTTACATTAAACAGGTTCATAGAAAGGAATATTCATCAACAATTAAAAATGAGCCAATTCTCAATACACTACATAAAGCACTGAAATGAAAAGATAATTATAATACATTAAATAAAAAAGGATATGTCAGAACAATATATAAAGTCTGATTATATTCTATAAAAGGCAAATATATAATATATAGCATACATACAGAGTATATACTATATGTAGACAGAGAGATTCATTTCTGTACAGACTTATTAAATATCTGAAAAGTTCCATCTCAAACTGTTTAAAGTGACTATCTCTGGAAGCAGTAGAAGAGCAGGAACCAATGTACACTTTACATCATTAAACCTGAGCTGTATGATTTTCACAAACATTTACAGCAAAGTGTCCCAACTCTTAATCATGACAGATTCCTTACATATCGTCAAGGCTACCAGGTTGCAAATCTCCAGAGCACAGCACACCATGTGCATTTATTTATATACCAATGTCGTTTATGGTGAACAGTGTAGGATCACCTCCAGGAACAGGAAAAAAAAAAACACACCTGCACACACTCCAGAGCTTTCTGAATTGAGCCCTAGGGTCTACTGAGAAGGTCACTATGCTGTATGAGGGCACCATACCAGAGAAGACCCACTAATAGTGTAGCCTAGGTCCAGAGAGAAAAGAATACATTGATATTCTGGGATTCCTATTCTCCCTGGAAAGAAGGCAACTCAAGAGAGCAATAAAAGTAGCCTGTTCTGTGGTCAGGCTATCTAAATCTGAATCTTGAACTCATCTATTATTAGCTAGGGTATTTTGAACACAGTGCTTCTCTCTGCTTTATTTCAGACCCTGTAAACTGGGAACATTAATAAGAATGGTGTGGGGTTTAAATGAGTTAGCGCAAAAACATATTAAAAGAATGCCAGGAACATAAGTGGTAAATAAAGAGCACTTTTTGCTAGTGTTTTTGTCTTTACACAAATAGAGAGTGAGGGCATGGGGAGGTACATTGTTGAAAATGGGGCTGATTATATACACTTTATAAATGTCTCAGACTAGCTCAGAAAGGAACATGTGCACAAGCCTCAGAGTCTGGCACAGCATTCTCTAGAGCAAGACGTACATATCTGTAGGCATATATAAAGTTTACTAGTAATTATATGCCAAAGAGTACTACCTATGAGTAGACATAAAAGAATGAAAAGATTTTTAATTAACAGCAAGTCAATCATTTCCATTTTGTGAGGCATATCTCACAACAACAAAAAAAATTCTTATTTCCAATAAGCAAAACTTGAACTTTATGCAGAGAACTAGAAAATGGTTATTTGCTTTTGAAAATGATCATTTAAGCTAATTTTAAAAACCTTTGGCTTCTTCTAAGTAGTGATTGCCCATGAAGTAGATAAAATGCGAATCATTAACAAAAATTTTGTCCGTGGGTATATTTTTAGGAATATTATTATATGAAACAAAGAATTACTCTGTCATAACTGTCTATAAACTTCACTGAGGCTCTTTTTTAATTAATGTAGAAAAAAGAAAATTCACATCCTGTATGTGTTAACTTTCTAAAAATCTAAACATAATTCCATTGAGAAACTGCTATAGTGGTTTACAAGAGAAATAAACCCAAATTAACTTCATGTGAAAAAATAAACAGTTCTCAAGCAAATAACTTACTTTACATATATAAATTTATCTGGTCCCTTAAATATAATGAAGGAAAATGTTACAGTATACAAAATACATATAGAGTGTGTCAATTGGATTTTGAATAAAAATATCACTTCAAACCAAAATATGATGATGTCTTTAAAACAAAGCTAAAGAGCTATAAATATCAGAAACTATAAAACATTAAAAAATGGATTGATTATCCATTTGCACCTCCAGCCATTCTAACTTCACTTTTATTTAGCAATAATTAATATTTCCTAAAACAGTATCTTAGTGTACACATGAAAAATGGATGTTCTGTGTGTAAAAACTTGGTTTGAAAGGGGATCAAGACAATGCCTTTTGTCAGCTGATGGTGATTAAAACCATGGCATATAATGTTCTTTATATCAAATTTATGTACTACATGAACATACAATTATAAGAAGAGTTTGTTAGGAATATTTTAAAAATTTGAAAACTAACCTATAAAATATTTAAACTACTTGCCCCAAAACGTGCTCTGTTTCTATCTACTCAGCAGCAAATAAAACCAAACATTTTTGCCAAGGCTAAAGTATTTTGATTCAAAATTGTTAATGTCATGGATGAGGTAGAGCGGATTAAAAAGAAATGACTGAGATGGTCCACATCTTTTAAAAATTAGGAAGGTAATTTAAGGCAAAATGAAATTCCAAATTCCATGCAGCACTAGTTACTTAGTGAACTTATTACTACAAGAGTACAAGATAAACTATAAATACTCAAAGTTTATAGCAACCATAACTAATACCTACACAGTAAGTAGAAAAAAATTAGAGCTGAAAAGAGTACAAACACCTTTGGAAGTCAATGTCTAGGAAGAAAATGACAGCATCCCCGACTAACCATTCACACCTATTCTAAGAATATTCTAACCATTATGAAAATACTCCTCCTTAGGTGGACGTTTGTTCTCCCTTGAAATTTGATTCTTTATTTTCTCATGACTTAGCCAAGCCAGTTTCTACTATATAATCCACTTTAAACATTGCACAGTTAGTACACACATACACACACACACTATAGCATCATCAGCAGGTTAATTCATTCTGACTGTACAAAGAGGCTGTCAACTGAGAAAGTAATACAGAAAATGGACTATGAACATCAGGATATAACCTATGGTCTATACATATAGGCAATAAAATGCAAAGCAAAGAGGATATTAGATTGCTGCTGTATTTGTAGGTAATTCTAAAATATCTTAATCAAATTACATCATTTGATTCAGAGAACTTGTAAGTGGGAAAAAAGGATATTTGGTTAAGACCTCCAAGTCAAAACTAGTGAACAAATAATATGTCAGTGTCTTAATCATAAATTAAGGAATAAATTATAAAACATTGTCATATTAGTTGATATGCTCTTTTCAGATCATGCCATTTCAAGATAGTCAGTCAAATCAAAGCTATCCTAAAGTTAAACAAATGTCATTTCCAAAGCATGTCAAGTGCCCAGCACTCTCATCTATAACTATCTGTGGCCCAGGAGAGGAAGTAAGTCAAGAACAGTTTTTATCCTCACTGTTTATCCTCAGGGACACAGAGCTGAGGAAGACAGCATGAAGGAAGTAGGAAATTAACCTGGCTCCAAAGGCTGACATCAAAAAGTGCAAAGCATGCAGGCTCCAAAATCGTTAATAAAATGGTGCCAGAACATACAAATTAGCCTCAGATACTACAGCCCTCAGACACAAGCAGAGCTGGTGTGGGTTATGGATTTTCATTTATGGCACACTCACTGACCAGCACTACAAGAAGGTGTAATAGAATCTGTTTCCAGAAAAGAGGAATATGGCAAGATCTTGACAAAAGAATTAAAGTATAAGCAAGACAGGTGGGGTTCAGAACAAGGCACCCATCTTAATGCAGAAATAGAGCTTGAGGCAGGCTAAAAAATGAAGATGAAGACAGATACCCTGTTCTTAGGGTCAATTGGGCAAGGGGAGAGCAATAGAGAAGGCTGGGGCTCAGGACTTCATGGACCTTCCTAACACAGGAGATTCTAGGTCTTAATGTCATGCAGCACAACTACAAGGTCAGAGGGAAGGGTGTGGGCTCAGTGAGAAGATCCATCAGAGACCCAGCTTCAGGTAGCTGCAGAGGCTAGGAAAATGAGGCAAGGACAGATGAGAATGTGGACCTGTTGAGGGGGAGCCTCAGATACTGTTTCCAAAAGAATGTCCCCTTTCCCCTGGGGTCCCTCTGTTCTAGGTTCTTTGCCCATCACCCTTAAAAATTATGGCTCTCAATGGCAGAGTTTGGTGAAAAGGAAAGGAACTATTTATTCAAAAGTTACACAGGTTTTGAATAATGGCTAAATGTCACCGTTAAATCTCAAAATCCCTTTAAAACACCCACCAATACACACAGTCCTGCCTTACCCCCTCCTTCGCCCAGTCAGGCCAGTCAGGTGTACAGTCCTTCAGAAGAAAAAGAGTAGAAGTCCAGGGTTCAGGTGGGGAGGCCTCTCACTGTTCCCAACACCATCTGCTGTGTTGCCACGATCTCCAGTTCTTAATTCAGAACAATGTGGCACCTTCTCATAGCTCACTAGCAAGAGTCCATCCTCCCCTTTTCTTCCCACATGATCTTCGCATTGTTCCCTTGTGGCGTGGAGCAAACCATCTCCGAGCTCTCATACACACACACACTGTAACCAGGGGAGCTGCTCTGCATAACTGCTACATTTTACTTCCCAGCTTCCCAAGCAACGTGATCAAGGAAGCCCCCACTCTGCTCCCAAAACTGCATGGCCAAAAGCCTCTAGTTTGGCTGCCATGCCTGGGTTTAAATCCTGGAGCGAATCTTCCCCAGTTAACCCCATATCTGACTCCCTTGGCAGGTGCTGTAACCAGGAGAGCTGCATCCTAGTTACATCCTGGGTTAAAGTTATACAAACATTCCTGGTTAGCCTTGTTGAGGTGCAAAATAACCATCTTTGCATATGAGGTATGAGTAACAGGCCTGCTGTTATTGGCATGCAAAATGGCTCTCACTGGCCCTGCTCCATGTCTCCCAACCTTTTGCAGGGGGGTATGGAGAATGTCCTGTATTTTTCTTGGACACTCCAAGTTCTGGACCCCGTTGCAAATCCCCTTTGTAGGACCTAGCTGCACCCTGTTACAAATGGGTTTGTTTACACTCTAAGGTTTCATTATTTCAGCTCATTTCCACAAGTAAACACAAAAGCTCCATTGCAGACAGTAGAAAAGAGCACTGGAATCAGATGAATTTAGATTTAACTTTGAACTCTACTCTGAGGCTGTTGATAACATCATCTGTTTGAGCTTCCCATCTTCAATCCAGGGATAATGAAAAAAATAAAATAAGACAATGAAAAAGGGAGATTTACTTAATTGCAGTTATGATTTTTTGTATGTTACTTAAATTCCTTGAAAAATTCTCCAAAATGGTAGATGCATCCTCAAAAGTATAAAACAGTGAACGAAAACTGCCTCACAAGACTTGATTTCTTTTATTATGTACATTACTAGCAGGAAGTAACATGAAGAGTGAAAGAACAATGGTATTTGTCTCATTAGAAGGCTTTTAAACCCTAACCAGCTAACCCAGAAGGTTCCACTGCTTACTCAAAGCTCTGAGTGGGGATGATGGCATTTTACCACAGTTTTTAAATCCCTTTTTTCCCACGTTGAAGATTTTTAATAGAAATTACAGACATTAGTATATCCTAACCTTAAATTCTTTGGTATATATTTTTAATAACATTTTCTACATATTCAAATTGATATTATCACACATAAGTAATTTTCTTGATACCTAATGCCCCATCCATATTCTAATTTTCTCCAATTGTCCCTAAAATGTCTTTTATAGCTGGTTTGTTCAAACCAGTATCCAATCTAAGACTTCACATTGCTCTGGTTGCTATGTCCCTGAATTTTCTTTTAGTCCAGTGATTTTCAGCCACTGTGCTTCTTGGAGAATTTTTAAAACATGCAATACCTGACTGTTTAGTCAGGAACATGGACCTCTTTTCCCTTAGGTTGTCAAATTAAAAAATGACAACAGTCAACAAACAATAGCTGTGTGGTGTGAATGAATCAAAATTATACCTATTACACCTATTTTTTAATCATATCAGCAAAAAATATGTTTAGGGGCATGCTAAAGAATTTTAATAATTAGTTTATGTATGCTATGAGATGAAAAAGAATGAAAACTGCTGATTTAGTCTATAAACTGTGATATTGCAACACTCTCTCTTTGTAGCCAAACCTCTTCCCATTTACTCTACAGCAACTCATTATGATCTTGCTTTTACTCACCACTATTCAACTAAAAGTACTGCTTACAAGAATGGTCATGTTCTCTAGTTCCCAAATCCAGTGACATCTTCTCAGTCCTTCTTCTCAAATACTCTGCAGCACCTGACACCAACGGTCACATATTCCTTAATCTTGCTCTTTGCCTGCATAACCCTGACTGCTCTTTCTTTGTAGCTTTTGCTGCTCCCTCTTGATCTGCCTTCCCTTTCAATGCTGATGTTCGCCAATAATTTATTTCGCTTCCCTTCTAGCTCTACACTTTCATCCTGTGCAATTTTACTCACTCCTATGGCTTAAATTATGAATTAAAGTATAATTGACTTCTAAATCTTTTTTAGCTTTTATTACTATTTGGAACTCTAGATGTTTAAAACAACTTCAGATATAACATTTCCCAAACTGAACCCATTAGTTGTATTCCTTATATTAGCTAATTTTAACTGATATAACAGAAACTCTGAACAGCATTAGCTTGAACACAATAGACTTTTTTAAAAATCAATCAAGTAACAGTCCAAGTATAAGCAGTCCAGGCTAGTTTTATGGTATTAGGAGCTCAGAGTCCTTCAGGTTTCCTTGTCCCTTGTGTCCTCTTCTCCATTCCAATGGCCATGGCCTTAGTTTAGGACTTTGTCTTCTCTTATTTGGACTATTGTTATGGCCTTCTTTCTGGTGCCAGTGCTTCTGGCAGCTTTCTCACTACTTCTAGAAACAGAGCTGATTATTTCCAGAAAAGTGTAAACAAATTACCATGTTAGTCAAGGCTCTTCAAATTATGGCTTGCGTTTACTATTTCATCTTCACTTCCAGACACTCTCTCACATTAAATCACCATTTCCAAACACTTCACAACTTTCCTTCCTTCCTGATTTTGCTAGAACTGTCCTCCTCACTTCACTTCTGTCCTTTTTCTGCTTCATCATTCTTCAAGGCCCACTTTGAAATACTATCTCATTTGCTAAATGTTACCTCCTCTATGAACTCTCCCAACTCCTGTCCACCAAATTAAATTCAATAAATATTTAATGAATATAAAGAAAGGTAAGAATTAGACATACTGAGATAAATAAGAATACTTTTGCCCTCAGAGATTAAATATTTAGCAGATGAGATGGCAACTTTATTCATTATAATAAAATATTATCAATAAGATAACTGCAATATGAACAGGACGATATGGGAGCACTTTATCTTGGCTGCAGGCAAAATCAATTGTTCTGCCTCTGTATGAAATAGCACTTTGTTAATGTAGTACTTGTATGTTCAGTAAATGTTTATATCTGTCTTCACGAAATGAGTTTGTTGAGAACAGAAATCATGCTACCTATACACCATTATTTTTATTCATCACCAAAAGAAATAAAAATTATTTTATCTTGACACACGTTTGTACAAGTATAGGAAGAAATTTCAAACTTGAGATAACTGTATTGCAGTGTAAAATTTTAAAAACCATATTAAAATAATACTGAGTTATTTTTAACCATATTATGAAGAGGAAAAAACTTGCATGTTAACTAAATGCAGGTGGAAAAGATTACTTTTCAGGGTATTGAAAATGATTTACTTTCCATAGGATAAAATATATAATTAAAAATAATGAGCATGTTAAGAAAACTAAAGCATTAAAGCACACTGCTTTTTAATCTACTACAAATTGATTTAATAATCAATCTATAATTTATTTAATAATGTTATCACATTAAATACAATAAAAATTGGTTATTTTAAAAGATATACAAGGTCAGTCCAGAAAAAGTCCAGCCATTGTTAATGTAATGAGAATGGTTTGTTCAACATCAATGTAACCTAGCAGCCAAGGACAGTGGACTGGAATGTGCATGCATGAACAATGACTTCACTATACTAGTTACTGGGGGTGGTAGATGCCATTGAGTAAGCATGTGTACTGCATGACCATCGCTTTCAAAATGACTGAACAAGTAGAGCAAAATCTGCATCAAATTTTGTGTTAAGCTTGAACATTCCCCCATGGAAACTATTAGATGATTCAGAAGGCCGCAGCTATGGGCAACAGGTGACTGGCAGTTTCATCATGACAATGTGCCCACTCATGTATCATGTTTCATGCAGAGGCCTTTGGTGAAACATCAAATCACCCAGGTCACTCAGTCCCTCTATAGACCAGATTTGGTATCCTGTGACTTCCAGCTTTTCCCAAAATTAAAATCACCTTTGAAGGCAAAGAGATTTCAGACCATCGATGAGATTCAGGAAAATACGACGGAGCAGCTAATGGCAATTGGGACAACTGTGTGAGGTCCTAAAGTGCCTGCTTTGAAGGGGACTGAGGTATCATTGTCCTATGTACAATGTTTCTTGTGTCTTGTATCTTCCTCAATAAATGTCTCTATTTTTCATAGTACATGACTGGATACTTTCTGGACAGGCACATGTGAAAGAAAAACATTTACGTATCAGATATTGTGATGTAATTCTACACCAATTTCTTCTAATCATATGTAAAATTAACATACGCCAAAAATCAAATTAAATGAGAATCTGACTTGACATTTAAGTCAGTTGATTGTGACCTTCAGTTACTGCTGTTGGTGATTTATTTATAGAGAAAGCAACCTCTTATTTATATTTTTAAAAAACCATTCATTCAAGAGGGCATTAATTTCCCCATTTTGCAACAAAAAGAAAGTGATTCTGGGAGAGGTTTAGCAATTTTTTCATTTCACATAATAGGTCAACTGGGAAATCACAAATGGAACTCCAGCCTATCTGATGAGAAAATAAATGTTAAAAGAGCTTCAAAAACTGTAAAGAGCTATAAAAATGTAGTTCTGTGATGCTCAATTAGAACAATATGTGTTCAAATACACCTCATCTAAATTATGTTACAAAATACTTCTTTTCCCATAGCATAATATTGCCATTAAGATGAATGTTTATTGTTATTACAAAAGGAAAAACAAAAGACATTCCCTTAAACTGAAGAAAATATATTTTATTTTTTAATGTGATATCTCTATCATCTGCTTGTGACAGCTGTTGGAAACTCTTTGTCTTGATACCATTTTCAATAGTTTGATTTCCTCTCTCTCCACCCCTACAAATTTATAGTCAAAATTCTTTACCCTGGTATTTAACATTAAACAAGGAGACATTTCCATCTGGAATTCGATGCCCTGCAGCATTCTGACAGGAGACTCCATAGATCTTTTCTTGAAGAAAGGTCTTGACTGTGGATTAGCCATATTTCAATGTCTTAGCCCCCAAACACACTTTCAACTTCCTTGTGTCTACCCAAGATGGAAGCAGAGCTAAAGAAACAATTTTAGGTCATTTGGATACCCTGGTTCAGGGAAGTAGATCTGAAGGAAATTATGTTGTTATGTTTTTATTATGGAGAAGATGCTGGAAGTACCAGTAGATTTTGCTCTAAGCTTTTTAAATGAGTTGCCAATAGCACAAACATGCACACCCATATTAATGTGATAGTGCTGATTTCCTTAGTAAACACTCAAACAATCAAAAGCCGTTGTGCTGTAAACCATATTCCAGGGATCATGCTTGAGGTTAAGAGCGCTCTGGGATGATTTACCCTGATGCCACTTTCAAACCCTTTTGCTCTTGTGATTTTGAATTTTATATCACAAGCCTAAATAAAACCTCATAGTAGATTCAATTCAACATTAGAAAGTTGCTAGCATATTTGCAATAACAACCAAAGTATTCGTCTGTAGGCTAAATTTGTTCATGCAGTTTCATATTCCAGCCCTATCACTTTAGTTCTTAACTGTTTAACATTTAACAATGTTCCCTATTTACTACTCATGAGAAAAAAGGAATTGTGGAAATAGAAGGACTTCTCAATGGGTATTTCTATATATTACCAATTTAACCTAATATTGTACTTATGGAATATAAACTTATCCATTGGACTTTAGATTATAAAATGGCAGAAACAGGCCCTTGATAACACCTAAGCTTGTTTTTAACAAAAGGC
This sequence comes from Pteronotus mesoamericanus, assembly GCF_021234165.1. Taxonomy (NCBI): domain Eukaryota; kingdom Metazoa; phylum Chordata; class Mammalia; order Chiroptera; family Mormoopidae; genus Pteronotus; species Pteronotus mesoamericanus. The sequence continues at coordinate 4,846,302 of NW_026555109.1, forward strand.
ACCCTCTCCTCAATGGAACCATCTACAGTACCATATGGACCATGGTCAGAATCCACAGTCTCCCCAAACTTCTCCATTCACTTCCCCTGCACTTAATCATCAGCACACAGCAGAGTGTAAAATTCACTGTCTACAGGAATGCCAGACAAGAAACCTTAGTCATATTGGTGAGTTCAAAGTCCTTTGCTTTGTCACAAAATCTCTGTGGCCTAAGCTCTTAAGTCTGACCTATTTTTCTCATTGAAATTCCAAGCTAGCCCAGCCCCTCAAAAAAAAGTTTTTCCTTTAAAACTTCACTGAATTCCAACATTCTTCCTTTTTCTTTCTTTCTTTTTTTTTTTTTTTTTTTTGTCCTCTCCATTACATAGTCAGAAGTCATCACACTAGGTGCCTCTACTCTGGAAATGCACTTTATCAGGATCTAATTATTAAGCAGGACCATCCCTCCAACTTCATCACACTTTTAGTTGGTGAAACACAGTTTTTACACTCTGCTGAGTCCTGATTTCTTTCAGAATCTTAAAGTCTGTTTCCTCCAACTGAAAAAAAAAAAATACACATTCCAGTACACATGACATTTTAGCACTTCACGGCCCCCATGTTGAGGAATCTCTGGAAATGGAAAGATCCCTAAGCATATTTAAAGACAGAAGAACCTCCAGATTCAAATCCCAGTTTTCTCCCTTACTAACTTAAGACTTTAAGCAAGTCAACTAAAATTCTTTGAGCTGCTGTTTTGTCATTTACAAAATAGTGATAACAAATCCTGCTATAATCACTTCTCTGGTTCTAGCAATAAAATTTGTTATGTACATCAAATATTATAATATTTTATTATATTATATCACTGTATTATATCAACTATATATCACTGTATAGGTTGAAGTATGTCTTTTACTTAGAAACTTTGTGGCGATCTTTGAGTCTTTGTTTTCATTTGCTAAAATCTGTTAGATATTCCGTGAATGCATCTCTCATTGACTTACACACCTTGGTCAGGTCTTTATGTTTTAACATCAATTTCTGCCTCAGAGGTTCCATATATATATATATATATATATACGTATATATGTATATATGTATACAAACACACACATAATGTCTATATCTATGTGCATATAAATATACAAATTTTATAGATACATGTAATATATTCATTTATCTCTCTGACTTGGTTATGTTTCTATGAGATAACCATGGTTCAACAATAATGTGTTGTTTAATCTAAATGATATTTTCTATTATTTGCTCACTAGCACAAAATGAGCTAACGTAGAAAATTTACAACATATATAGAGTGTTTGCCAATGGGGGTAAGGAACAATAGAATGAATAGCCAGTGACAGCCAATTTTGATAAGAAAATTTCATATCATCCAACAGAACGTCTGAAACAGATATTAAGAAAATATTAAATAGGAAGAGGAATCAAGATGGAGAAGGAGTGAATGGAAGTCACACTGACCTCCTCCCAGAACCAACCTGGAATTACAACTAAACTGTGGAGAAATCACCTGGAACAAACAACTGAACAAGAGCGAGAGAGGAGCCTTGTAACCTCAGAGACAGAAGAATCAGCTTTAGCGCAATCCAACTGGTGAGGAGTATGGTACAGACCTGAGAAGGCGGGCAGGGCGCCCACGGGCAGCAGCACCAGAAGGATATTGAAACGGCCAGCTGGATCCCTCTGAGAAGAGCGGGGTCTAAATCGAAAACAGGGATCTCTACCCTACAACACCAAAGCCCAAAAAGTACACAGATAACAGCCAGCTGCAAAAAGCGGCAGAGTTGCTCTCTGCCAGAGACAGGCAGCTGGAGATGCAAAGAACTGTTTAAAGGGCCAACACATAAATTTTTATCTGTAGCCACTTCACCTGGTCTCCGGGAAATGTGGGGGCAGAGTGGGCTAGAGACGCCTGAGGAGAGACTGGGGAAGGAGGCTTTGGGGAGAGAACTGAGGGAGTAGCCAGCGGGATCTCGGTGCTGACTCACCCCCCATGCTGCAGCAGCCATCTTGCTCAGGAAGAGACCATGCCCCTGAGCAGCACCAGCATCAAAGGACCCAATAGCCCCACCCCCAGGTGGGATTTCACCCTGCCCTGTGCTGTCTAAGCTGCCTGCTGAGTGCAGAGTGGCAGCCACAGACAGTAGATCCCTGGCTAAAAGGGACAGAGAGAGTTCTGGCAACACTCAAGGAGAGAACGGGGATGGAGGCTTTGGGGGGAGAACGGAGAGAGTAGCCGGCAGGATCCAAGTGTGGACTCCTTCCCCACACACACCAGGGTCAGAGGACCCAACAACCTGGCCCCCACGAGGGACTCCACCCGACCCTGAGCTGTCTAAGGCGGCCTGCTAAGTGCAGAGTGACTAGATTAACAGCTGAAGGAGATAGCCACAGACAGTAGATTACTGGAAGTCTCAAACAGACTGCCTAAGATCAGACATGATCAACATCTGACATCATCAGAGAGCAGATCCAGAAAGAAAAAACAGTAGTCTCCAACGATAGAAGTTCACACCACAAAGTCAGGAAATCAAGACAGATCAACTTAAGAATCAGAAGCAAAAGAGATGAGTCTCACAAATAATGGGAAGACAAAGAAATACACTCCACTCGAAGGGAAAGGAGGAATCCCCACAGAGAGAACTAAATGAAATAGAGGCAAGTAAACTATCAGATATTGAGTTCACAACAGAAGTTCTAAGGAAGCTCAATGAGCTCAGAGAGCTCAGAGAGAATTACCAAAACTACAAACTACAAGGAACTTACTGCAAACTATATCAGCATAAAAAAGGACATAGGAACTATCAATAAGAGAGAAGAGGAAATGAAGAATACAATTTCTGAATTGAAGAACACAGGAGAAGGAACCCAAAGCAGGCTAGCTGAAGCTGAGGACCGAACTAGCGAGCTGGAAGACAAAGTAGCAAAAAGCTCCCAGAAAGAGCAAGAAAATGAAAAAAGACTCAAAAAGCATGAAGAGGCACTGAGGGAAATGCAGGACAACCTGAAACGTAATAATATCCGTATAATAGGGATACCAGAAGGAGAAGAGGAGGAACAAGGGATAGAGAACCTGTTTGAAAAAGTAATGATAGAAAACTTCCCTAATTGGAGGAGAGAAAAAGTCACACAAGTTCAGGAAGCACAGAGGGTCCCATTCAAGAGGAACCTAAAGAGGCCCACTCCAAGACACATGGCAAATATCAAAGACAAACAGAGAATCCCAAAGCAAGCAAGGGAGAAAGAGGTAGTAATATATAAGGGAGCCCCAATACAGCTAGCATCTGACTTCTCTACAGAAACCCTGCAAGCCAGAAGGGAATGGCAAGAAATATGCCAAGTACTGAAAAGCAAAGACCTGCAACCAAGACTGGTCTACGCAGCAAGACTCTCAATTAAAATGGAAGGTGACATAAGGAGTTTCCCAGAAAAAAAGAAGGCTAAAAGAATACACCTCCATCAAACCAGCACTGCAAAATATGCTAAAGGGACTGCTTTAAGATGAAGAAAAAATTTCTATGAATACCCAGTTCCTTTCAGAGTTGCCAATACTTGATATTACCAATATTTTTAATACTCATTATTCTGATTGTGATAATGATGTTATTTTAATTGTTCCTTTACTGTTTGTTGAAACTAAACCTGTTTTAGTATGTTTCTTGCCTATTTCTGTATTTTAAAATAATTTAAATGACTTTTTGGTATTCTTTACCCATTTATTGCTTAAAGGTTTGTAGAACTTTTTTCAAAAAAAAAACCTATTAACCATGTTTTAGATATGTTGAATAGTTTTCTATTCTATTCCTTGTCCTTTAACTTTTTTTATATGTATATTACTATATAGTTCAATGTTTAATATAGTCATATTGTTAATATTTATTTTATAGATTCTGGGTTTGAATGTTTTACTTCAGGTCATGAAAAATATTAGTTCTATTTTCTTCTAAAACTCCTTAGATTCTACATATTGATTTTTTTTTTTGAGATCCTGATTTTTTTTTTAAATTAATTTATTTACTTTTTAAATACATTTGTCTCTGCCTTCCCCCCACCTCTTTCCCTTGCCCCCTCCCACCTTCCCTCCCTCAGCTCTTCCCCTTTGGTTTTGTCCATGAGTCCTTGCTATATGTTCCTTGACTTTCCCCTTCCCTTCCCTTTCCCTGCCCCCCCCCCTTCCCTCTTGTCTCTGTTGATTTCTTTTCCTTTCAGTGTTGCTGGTCATATTTTCCTTGCTTCTTTGCATTGTTGGACAACCTAAATGCCCATCAGTAGATGACTGTATCAAAAAATTATGGTACATATACACAATGGAATACTACGCAGCAGAAAGAAAAAAAGAAGTACTAAACTTTGCGACAGCATGGATGGAACTGGAGAGCATCATGCTAAGCGAAATAAGCCAGGGGGCGAAAAACAAATACCATATGATCTCACCTATAAGCGGAACCTAACCTACATATTGATTTTTAACTCACCTGAATATTTCTTGTATAATGTGTGAAATAGGGCTCTATATTTATTTCAAGTAATAGTGGTCTATGCACTTTATTTGTTGAATAAGCCTTATTTTTACCCATTTATTTGAAATAGCAACTTAATCATATATTGTTAGACAGATATATATATGTTTGTCTCTAGAATGTTCATTATATTTCATTGATCTACTTGATTATTTCTGTACTAGTGTCATGTTGGTTTAATTGCTGAGACTTCACAGTGGTTTTAAATTTTTTTAGTATTTCATAATTAACTTTGACATTTAAAAAAATAAACAAAATCAATCTGCATTTAAGAAAGAAAGAAAGAGAGATGGAACTCCTACTTTTTGTGACAACATGGATGGAACTGGAGAATATTAAGCTAAGTGAAATAAGCCAGTTGATGAAACACAAATACCATATGATCTCACCTATAAGTGGACTCTATTCAACAAAATAAACTAACGAACAAAATAAACCACAGGCATGGAAACATGGAGCAGACTAAATGTGACCAGAGAGGATGGGGAAAGAAGACAGGTGGAAATGGTGGAAAGAAGGGGAAGGGACTAGGCAAAGAACATGTGAATGACCCATGGACATGGACAACAGAGTGGGGATTATGGGAGCAGGGGGTGGGGGTGTGATGGGTGGAGGGGGGTAAAGGGGTAAAAATTGAGACAACTATAATAGAACAAACATGATTTATAAATTTTAAAAAATAAATTAATAAAAAAGAAAAAATATTAAATAGAATAAAATAGTATCCTGTTCCATTTTACAGGAATTCATAGACTAGACTTTGGCAAGAGCTGGTACTATGGGAAACACTGGGGACCTCCAGCTTAGAGCCTGTTTCTGAAAGATTTTGAACATTCAAGAGCAAAATAAGAGACATTAAAAAATTTAAAGACACAAGATAATAATACATGTCACACTGGTATTTCTCAAAATCATTATATTTGTAAGAATGGCATGTTCCTTGATTAGTAAGTATCAATAATATGTAGTCATATAAAAATGTTAAGGCATAGCATCCAGGACATAATTAAATCGGCAATCCACATTTGATCCATATTTGGATCTGGTGAACATTTTGGTTCATTGATGCTGCCTATAATAACAGGGCTCACATTTGGCTTTCTGTCCTCATTGCAGGATTCTGTTTTCTATAAATCTTATCCTCCTCCTGTCCAAACAATACAATACTGACTGAAAACACTTTGCCAAGAAGCAAGAAGTCAATTCTATACTGTCTTCCTCTCTATGACAAACTGTTCATAAAAACATCCTTAGCTTGCTTTCTCAAAACTTCACAATGTAATTTAAATATAATCACAAGTACATAATAGCTCCTACTAGAAAAATACACATCTGTTGGAAAATAAACTGTTAAAATTCTCTCTTCTGAACTAGCATGGTATATCTTTTTTAGTACACACTTTTATACCAAATTTGCTTAGAACTACTAGAATAAATAATAAAACTTATTCAATTAAAATTTCTTAACATACTATTGTGTGAAAATCATTGTGAAGTGTATTATTTCATAATTCAGCTAATTTAAAAACTCACTGTTTTAAGTAGAAAGAATCCCAGAGTTGAGAGGAAAACACTACGAAAGGAAGTAACCCAAAAGGTCAATTATTATCTATTGCTGTATAACAAATCACCCCCAAAATTTAGCAACTTAAAAGAGTAAACACTTGTTATCTCACACAGTTTCAGTGGGTCAAGAATTATCTGGGAGCATCTTAGCTGGTGGTTCTAACTCAGGGTCTCTTATAAGGTTGCTGTCCAGATGTTGGTCTGGGGTTAGTCATCTATCTGAAGGCTGTTGGGTTAATGCATCCACTTTCAAGATGGCTCACTCTCCTAGAGGGCCAAGTGGCACTGGATATTGGAAGCAGGCTTTAGTTCCTGGCCATATGAAACAGCTCTATAGAGCTGTTTTAGTGTCCTCACATTGTATCACCTGGCTTTTCCCAGGGCAAGTGATCAAAAAGAGAGCAAGGAGAAAACCACTTGTCTTTTATGACCTAGTCTAGAAAGTCATATTTCATCATATTTGCAATACCGTATTTGTTACATCAGTAAGCACTATATAGTGAGGGAAGAAACCATACAAGAGCATGAATACCAGGAGGCAAATTCCACCAGAGTTATCTTGGGGTTGGCTAACACCAAGCACATAACACATAATTCTAAACCACCAAAATACTCTCAGAGTGCATGGAAGGGTAGAGGTAAAGGGCATAAAAAGTTTCCTTGGATTGAAAGGGACTGTTTCAAGAACTAAGTCTATTAATTACTAGTGTGTGATTAGGAACATGCTCTAACTTTTTTGAACTTCAGTCTTCTTTTTAAAACGAGGTTACAATAAGCTGCAGATCCAGTAATGTTTACCACTGTCCATTTGCTTCTCTATATTTTCCATCCTCCTTACAGTGAGGTGGGACCATGTGACTAGCTCTAGCCAATAAACTATAAAAGAAAGTAATACTTTTGTAACTTCCAGACTGAGGCCTTAAAAATCCATGCATGAGTTTCCTGTCACTTTTCCCCTGCTACAGTAACCAAGGAGGTCGTGCTCAGGGCAGTGTAACTGAAGGGTGACAGTGTTTCCTCCGGCCTCAACTGCTGTTCTAGAATATGTATCAAGGAGGAACTGCCTGGGAAAGTCACGTGCCACCACAGTAAATGTGGTGTGAGCAAAAAATAAACCTTTACATTATTGGGCCACTGATATTTGGGGTCTATTTGATACTACAGTATAATCTAGCCTATTCTAATTTATATACCTAAAAGAATGAAGTTGATTTTGAGAATTAACTGAGAAAATAGTTGTTAAACTTCTAACATAGTATCTGACACATGATGGGTATTTAACATGTCTGTTCTTCATTATCTTCTCAACTCTGAGTCTGTTTCCTCATTTACAGAATAAAAAAAAGAAATATGTATCTCACACTATTGTTTTCATAATTAAAAGAAATAAAATACATGAAAAAATTACCACATACAATGAGATAATAAATATTAGGTGGAAGTGTTTTTTTCATTTTTTTCCTCTGAACTGTTATCAGAGGTGATTCAGAAGGTTTTTTTTTCTCTCCCATTAAAACTTGCCTTCCTAACAGCCAAAGTCTCAGAGTCCTTAGGAAGCTAAAATGCTAAGCTTATTTCATAGTTCCAGCAAAAATATCATGTTTTCTATTTAAGAAATAAAATGCAGCCCTGGCTGGTGTGGATCAGTGGATTGAGTGCTGGTCTGCAAACCAAAGGGTCGCTGGTTCAATTCCCAATCAGGGCACATGCCTGGATTGCAGGCCAGGTCCCCAGGATGGGGCACATAAGAAGCAACCACACATTGATATTTCTCGCCCTCTTTCTCCCTCCCTTCCCCTCTCTAAAAATAAATAAAGAAAATCCTTTTAAAAAAAAAAAGAAAGAAAATGCATGATAGAATGATAACAGTTTAAAAGACTTACCAATCCTGACAGCAAGTGCAATGACTTCATTTCAGAGTTACTCTAAATTAGTCATTATTTCCTTATTCAAAGAAAATACAATTAACCTTCTTTTTATTGTTGATAGTGAAGGCCTATAAATACTACATTTCAGGACTTTTGTCCCACCAAGAGAACTAGGTAAGAAGTGACTTGACCTCTGTCATCTCTAAACTCAGTAACATAAAAAGCTGAAGTATAATTGGAACCACTGGACCTAAATGAATATGAGTATGAGACAATAAGGAGAATTACTTTAAGAGAATCTAGCCATTTGTGTGCCAACAGCCATTACATCATTTCACAGGATTTGTTCCAGAGAGATTTTATCCAGAATGCATTGTGAGCTCTCAATCAACAGACTAGTATAACTCATCTGTTTCCTCATTAGAAATTAGTCACAGCCATCTTTGTGATGTAAGCCACGTGATCACAGGCCCATCTCTTCTAAGTCCAGGTCACATAGCCTAACACTGGAGTGCTGGTGTCATTAGAAAGGGGCTTTTCAACCACATGGAGGCTCCAGACATTTTGGTGTTCTTCTGTTCTTCACTGTCCTTCACTGAAAGACTCCCAACAATAGCCAGCATGGCCACTGCAGTACAGAAAAAGTAGAAGAGCATGAACTCTGCTCTTCTCCCTCTCCTCAGCAGTGGTGAGAAAATAAAATGCCCAGATCCATTTTGCTTTCCTTCGCTGTAGCCTAAGACACAGGGCAATGAAAGATGCACTGTTGAGAATGCAAGTTCTGTGACTCAAACTACTCTCATTCTGACATACCAGCTTTGCTCTTCTGTGTGTTCCCTGTGCAGCAGAATCAATGTGTGAGTGGTGCTGAGTCATGGTGACACAGTATCTCACTGAAGACATTAACAGATGGGTTGTTACAAGGTCGCACTCTCTCCCTGCTCTGTGGCCATGTAGCTCTTTACCTGTTCAAGGTTAAGCGTTGCTGCCTTATAGTCTGGGTATTTAAAGACCTCACACAAAATCTCTTCAACTAGTGTGCTTACCTTAATGCATCCATGTAAAACTAAACTTACAATCAAACAGCATTAGATGTCATCTAAGTAAAAAAAAAAAAATACAGAAAAAAATAAAGGATAAAAATATTTAAATAGCACATTGTTGTGTGTATAAATTAATACACTCCTTGGAACGTAAGGCCCCTTATACTAGCATCACTGTTTGTTGCTTTATAATCTCAAGATTTATGACTTAAGCATTGAGCTATAAAACAACCACAAATGCACAGTCCCCAGTTCAGTCTGTCTCATACTTACTTTGCAGAGAATTCTTTAACAGTAATTTGGGAAGAACAATTCTATTGACACATCAAAATATTAAAAGGATTACAGACAATTCCATTTTAAATAAATGATAACAATTACAAGGCAGAAGGCATTACTTAACACAAAGGTTAATTTTAATGAGTTCATTATGTTATCAGATACCTGGATTATCTTATTTAACTGAATGGGATAAACAATCAATTTTCCACTATGCATTCTGTGTTATTCATATAATATGCAATAGATTTATATAATAATAAAGAACAGATATACAGACATGTCCCATCATATGCAATTCAAGTTTCTTGTTTAAATGTAACAATAGTATATTAACCATTGTTTGCTATGGTATGGGGAAACCAAACAGAAGTGTTAGGAGGGTGTCCTTGCCTCCAGCGACACAAGGCCTTAGGGAAAAAAACACACCCGCGTGCACACACACACACATATGACTTATCCCTTTCTTTTTTCCTCAAAGCTTCTGCCCCTACACCAAAAATAAATAAACAAAATTAAAAATAAGCACCAGAAAAATTGTTCAAATCCTTATTCTTAGAAATGTTTCCCACTGAAGATCTCTCAACTCCTACAACAATTCCATTCCTATACAATCATGTCATTGCCCATAAACATTGTCTGGGCACCTGCCTTTCCAAATTCCAGGTATATCCCTGAAACATAAGCAACTAGGTGTTATTATCTTAAAATTTTACATAATTCACTGTTGATTAGACAATAAAATCAAAAGTTAAAACCTGATACAAAATGCTCTTTAGCAACTCATCTTGCCTGTCTTCAAACCTAATTACCAACTTCACACATACTACTGGGTACTCCCTCCCCCTGCCACCTTCACCTTCTTACACTTAACAAGTTATGCCAGATTCTTTCAAAAGATGGGTTATTGGGGGTTTTTCAATTCATTCTCTATCTCTCTCTCACTGTCTCTCTCCCTGTCTCTCTCACTCGCAAATTATCTTAACTTTCTTTCTGTCCAACAAACTTTTATTCATCCTTGAAAACCCAATTTCAATGTTACCCATTTAGTGAACACTTCATCAAGCTACTTTTTGTGAATCTAGAAGCAATTCATTTTATTGTTATAACACTTGTCACATTGCATTATAATGTCAAACTACCTCTCTTTTTCCAGAGCTACACTATGAGTTCCACATGGGAGTGATTCTGTTTTGTCTATTTTTATAGCTCCAGCACCAAGCACAATTCTTCACAAGGAGAAGATACTTAGTCACATTGAATGAATGAGTGAATGAATGAATGAATGAATGAATGAATGAATACCAAATAAGTGCTTTAAAAGTTAGCAAAAGGGAGAATTCAATTTGTTCTGGTGTGATCAGGAATTGCTACATTAAAATTTGCATAAATAAAATGATTGCACATAACATATTTTTTTAAAGATCTTATTTATTTTTAGAGAGGGGAGGGAGGGAGAAAGAGAAATATCAATGTGTGGTTGTCTCTTGTGTGCCCCCTACTGGGGACCTGGCTGGTAACCCAGACATGTGCCCTAGACTGGGAATCAAACCAGCAACCCTTTGGTTTGCAGACCAGCACTCAATCCACTGAGCTACAGCAGCCAAGGATGCACATAGCACATTTTAGAGGCACTAACAAAGTATGGAATGTTCAGAAGCACGAATAATCAATCTTCAACACTTTCAAATAAGATACACTTATACTATCACACATGCTCTTAATATGCTCTAAGTATGTAGTTGAAATAGACTTATGTAGAAATTCATTTTAATTCTTACAACTAGAAAAGTAGAAAGACATTCTCCTGTCTGAATCATTATTCTCTAATTTTATTTATTATTATTAATCTGTATAAAATTTTAATTATTAGTATTAATCTGTAACAATTATATTTACAGTATTTCAACAAATGAAGCCATTTTAATGCTATAAATTAACCTTTTCACTTATTTAAGCAGTATTTCTCTCTACCTCATTCAGAACTATTACAATTCTACTTTAGGATAAAACCTGCCCAACATCTAACCCAAAAAAGTCTTACAAAGCAGGTATGTAGAACTGCCAAATTGGGGGAAAAAATAAAAATAAGAAACCTACAGGATGCCCAGTTGAATTTAAATTTCAGGTAAATAATGAATAATTTTTAAGTAAAGATATACCCCATGCAATATTTGGGACATACTTTTACTAAAAAAGATTATTTATCTGCAATCCACAATTAAATGGCTCTCTTTTATTTTATCCCACATCTCCACATGTAATAGACAAGCAGCCTAGAAACAAATCGATCCAAGGAGGGTCTTAGTTGACCAAGAAATATCATCTATGAACACTAGCTTTCCTGATACCCATAGGAAGCCTAATGACCTCAACAATCCCATTCTTTATAGTCTTAAAAAGACCCATCCTCACCCATGAGTTGTTGCGTTAGACTCTCAATAGGAAACTCAGTTTGATGAGGCACTATCCAAGATCATGTCTGAGGGTAGTTTTTTATAAAGCAAAATAAAGATGATGTTCTTTACAGAACTAGACTCATGAAGTTGTTTTGCTACATTCTTAAAAGATCTTATTTTATAACTGTTGTAAACTGCTCACTAATATTGATGATATACAAAAGGTCAACAGGTAGATGAAAAGGTGCTCAACATCACTAATCATCAGAGAAATGAAAATCAAAACCACAATAAAATATAACCTCACACATGTTAGGGTGGCTATTATTTAAAAAAATAATAAATAACACATGTTGGCCATATGGAGAAAAAGGAACCCTGGTAACATGGTGAGGGGAATTGATAGAACCATTATGGAAAACAATATGGAGTTTCCTCCAAAACTTAAAGAGAAAACTACCATATGATCTAGCAATCCTACCTCCGGGTATTTACCCAAAGGAAATGAGATCTAGATTTCAAAGACATACTCCCATGTTTATTGCAGGATTATTCACAATAGCCAAGATATGGAAACAGCCTAAATATCCATCAATTGATGAATGGAAAAAGAAAATGTGGTATATACAAACAAGGGAATATGATTCAGCCTGAAAAAAGAAAGAAATCTTTCTTTTTATAACAAACAACATGGATGAGCCTGGAGGACATTACACTAAATTAAATAAGCCACACAAAGAAAGACAAACACTGTGTATCACTTGTATATAGAATCTAAAATAATGAAACTCAGAGAAGCTGAGAATAGAATGGTGATTGTCAAGGGAAGGAGGGAGGGAATGGGTACAAAGCTTCAATTATGCAAGATAAATAAGTTCTGATGCCTACTGTACATACAAGGTCTGTCCAGAAAGTATCCAGCCATGTACTATGAAAAATAGAGGCATTCATTGAGGAAGATACAAGACACAAGAAACATTGTACGTAGGACAATGATAACTCAGTCACCTTCAAAGTAGGCACCTTGGGACCTCACACAGTTCCAATCACCATCAGCTGCCCAATCATATTTTCCCGAATCTCATCGACAGTCTGAAATCTCTTTCCTTTCAAAGATTTTAGTTTTGAGAAATGCCAGAAGTTGCAGGGGGTCAAATCTGGGCTGTGGCAGGGGGAGAGAGGTTAGGTCACCTGGGTGATTTAATGTTTCACCAAAAAACTGTACAAGACATGATTCATGAACAGGCACATTGTCATGATGAAGCTGCCAATCACCAGTTGCCCATAGCCGCAGCTTTCTGAATCATCTGAACAGTTTCAACAGATGAATGAATGTTCGCTTAAGGCAAAATTTGATGCAGATTTATTGCTCTACTCACTCAGTCATTTTGAATGTGACAGCCACACAGTACACATGCTCACTCAACAGCATCTACCCACCCCCACTGACTAGCTAGCACAATGAAGTCATCATTGTTCATGCATGCACATTCCAGTCCACCTTCCTTAACTGCCAGGTTACATCAATGTCATAGAAACCAATCTCATTATATTAACAATGGCTGGGCCTTTTCTGGACTTATATAATGCCTATTATACTAAAAATTTTCTAAGACAGTATATTTTACAAATGTTCTTACCAATAATAATCATCATCACTATCAACATCATCATCATGGAAAAAGGAAACTTTGGGAAGTGATGTATATGTCTATGGCCTTAATAGTAATGATAACAGGTATGTATTTATCCCCAAATTCATTCAGTTGTATACATTAAATATGTACAGCTTTTTATATGTCAATCATACCTCAAAGTGGTATAAAAAATTTAGCTAGTACTTCTTATAACCCAGGGGCTATTGTCAGAATTTACATGCATTATTTTTATTAATTCTCACAAAATCTCCATAGAATATGTGTCACTATTTTTACAAATAGAAATACTAAGACTGAAATAAAATAATAATTTGCTTTAGGTCACAAAGTGATGAGGGATGGAAATGAGACTCAAACCCGGGTTTGTCTGGCTGCAGAACTACTTGAATACTTAATAATGATATTATACACTCACTTTTAGTACCCAGATTCCTCTAAAAGAAATGCAAAATTGCTCAAATGAGTTGACATATAAATAAATGGTCTCATGATAGATAAGTTCCTAAGCAATAATACAAGTGTATGTGTATATTTCTGTGAGGTGACATACAGCTTTCTCTAAAAATTCTTCTCTAAAATCAAAGAGATTTGCAAAACCAAATCTTTGCCATTCCCCCTTCCTATTTGGTACCTTACCATGCTAAAATAGCACATTTCCAAAATGACCTGCCTAACTTTCAACTATAAATACTATGTACTAAATCAGCAAGATACAGGCAGGTAAATACAAAAATAATCTGACCATCACTTCTATGTTTCCTTAAGTACAAAAATATAAAATGATCATAATACTCTAAAACAGGGCAGAATGTTCATCTGAGTCATACCAAATAACTTGATTACTGTTAAAGTAAATTTGAAAATGATTAAACTAATGTTTATGGTCAGCCTTTGAAAGTCATTCAAAAGTGCTGCAATACCATTTCAAAAAAATAATTCAATTTTAAATATCATTCTCTCTTTAGTGTTGTTTATCAACAGTTGAGTATTAAATTGGTGAGCTTGATTTGTTATATAATTTAAACACTGTTTTAAAAGTCGCTATTTGAATAAATGAAATAAACAAAGGCTTAAGTTTGGCAGTGAGGTGCTCATCTCCAGAGGACTTCAATCAGACTGGAAAAATGTTTGGTAGGGATTTTAAAAATAATAGCTCTGAACTTTAACTGTCCTTTGGATCACCTTTAGCTTTAAAAAATACTGATGCTTAAATCCAACCCATGAAGATTCTTATACAATTGGACTGAAGTGAGACTTGAGCACTGGGATTTTTAATCCTCTTCAAATAAGTGGCCAAGGTTGACAACCACTGCCACAGAAGGAACTCTAGTTGAGATGGATGGCATTTCAGGGCCCTTCCAACTCTAACAGTCACACTTTGATATGACTGATAGATATAATTGATATGACCCACGCTATAATATGGTTCTAGACTAGACCTGAAGTTTCTTTGGATACGCAAATTAAGAAAAATTTGTTTCAGTAAAATTGTTTCTTGGATGTAGTTTCAAAATACAAAGAGAATGCTACTATTATTTATATCTCCTCTTATGACATCCAACCTCCTCCAGGCTCTACAATGAAGAGATATTAAAACAGTAATTCTATCAGTTCAATTATTAAATGTCCACTGAGCATATACTAACTGCAGGACTCTCCTCTAGGTATTGAACATTCAATAATGAGTTAGCCAGAGTCTTGGTTTGTATAGGAACTTACAATTTAATAGGCACAAATGGCTAAATTACAAAAGTAAGGTATATTTTAAGTGTAAATACATGGCCGTTCCTTCAAGAGATTACATCCAATTTTGAAGATAAAGCAGGAAGAAGTATTTTCTTATCAGCACAAAAATACACCTTACATATTTTATTGAAGGAGAATAAATATCAAAGTAAAATTTAAAGTTGTTAGACTTTATATATATCAATAAGCAGAAGTGTGATGTGTCAAACTCTTTGACCTCACTAAACATTTACTGAAAGGAATTATTTTGCAAAACCAAATTAATCTCTTCTAGAGATTTTTTCAATAAACGGCTGAAGTAAAATTTTCTAAAATGACTCGATATATTAGTAGTTTATGCAAATTTTAACTTCTCAAATTGAAACAATACCATCAAAAGACAAGCTTGTTAGTGAATTATGCTGATTCCATAGTATAAAAAATACTTGAGAGATGAGAGAATGTCAACTAACATTTGCTAAATTTTATTTCAGACAACTAAATTCACACAAATCAGGATGGAAACAGGCAGAGCAATGTATCAGAGCCAGAGTTAAAGGATGGTTTAGACTAAATAATTCCTGACATCATTTCAGCTAACTTTATATAAATGGGTCTGAAAATTCAGAGAGTAGTAGGAAAAGTCACTCACTCTGATAAAAAGTAATACATCTGTTACTATAATTACACCCCACAAATGAAATCCACATTTATATGTCGTCTTACTTAATCTTCACTACTAAATATAGGATCAATCCAGGGGTAAGTGCTCAGGAGGAACCAGAAGCAAACTGTGTTCCTTGACCCCTGAATACAGCATAGTATACATATCCCACCTGTGATCAAATCAGAACCAGCAGATAGTATAATACAAGTAACAAAATGTGTTAGCTGAAGGTATAACTTTTTTGAAGGTATGACATTTGAAGGAGTATACAAATGATTGGAAAGTCAACTCTTTGACACAGATTATAATTCTTTAACGATAATGATGCAGAAGACTAAGCAAGGTCTTATCAATTTTTAAAAATCCAATTAAATCATCATATAAAATCTACCTTCTAAGTGAAGTCAATTAAAGATGTGAAGTTCAAAAAAATAAGATTGCTTATGTGGAAAGCTGCATTTTGAAGTATAAACCTTAGTTTCTATTTTAGGACTCTGTCCTCTAAATTTCAGTAAAGGAAAACATTCACATGAGGTTTTTTTTTTTTCCATACAAGAAACAATTCTTAGTTTAAGAAAACCCAACCTCAAAATACCTTTATGGAATGTATGATTTTTCTTTTTTTTTTTAAATCATGTTTATTCTATTACAGTTGTCTCAATTTTTCCCCCTTTGCCCTCCACCCATCCCACTCCCACCCCCACCCCCTGCTGCCACAGTCAGGTCCCACTCTGTTGCCCATGTCCATGGGTCATTCATACATGTTCTTTGTCTAGTCCCTTCTTCTGCTTTCCACCATTGTCCTCCTTCCCCATCACCTGTGGTCACTTTCAGTCTCCTCCCTGTTTCCATGCCCATGGTTTATTTTGTTTGTTAGATTATTTTGTTGACTAGATTCCACTTATAAGTGAGATCATATGGTATTTGTCTTTTACCGACTAGCTTATTTCACTTAGCATAATGTTCTCCGGTTCTATCCATGTTGTCGCAAAAGGTAGAAGTTCCTTCGTTCTTTCTTTCTTTTTTTGAGTGCAGATTAATTTTATTTATTTTTTAAATGTCAAGATCCATTATAAAAAATTTAAACACATTATAAAGTGTCAGCAATTAACAGGACACCTGCACAGAAATAATCAAGTAGATTAACGGCAAAAAAACCACATATCTATCAATAATTGAATCTTAAAATCAAACTAAGCAAACAAGAACAGAGACACAATTGTGGATAGAGAGAATGTTTTGATGGTTGACAGACAGGAGCGGGGTGGGTAAGAATGGATGAAGAGGTAAGGGGATTAAGAAATACAAATAGGTAGTTAGAGAATAGCCATAGAGCTGTAAAGTACAGTGTAGGAAATGGAGTAGCCAAAGAACTTATACTCATGACCCATGGACATGAACAACGGTGGGGGAATTGCCTGAGGGAGTGGGAGTGCTGGGTGGAGGCAGCAAAGGGGAAATAAGTCAGGACAACTGTAATAGCATAATCAATAAAATACAATTTTTAAAAAAAGAAAACCCAACCTCAATTCAGCCTATCAAATCTCCCTTGAAAATATCAACAACAAATTAAAAACTATACACATAAAACCCAAAACATATCTAAAAGAACAGGGTATCCTAACATATCTTCTTTCTTTAAATGTTTCTTTATTGAGTTCAAACTTGACTGAAATGAAAAACTCTATTAATTCTGAAGCTGCAGTATCTAGAGTCCAATTCTCACATTTATATTCAAATTTTAGTCAGTGGATTCTGCTATGAATAAAAATTCATAAGCCTGACTGGCTTATTATTTCATTAAATATTGAAGCCTTCTCCTTTCACTCTTTTTCTCCTCTGCACCCTTATTCATTCCTAAATTTTTACTCATAATAGCATCTATACACTGATGATGCCAGCCTATCTTTATGCAACCCAGGCCTCTCTTCTGAGTGTTAAATTCAACTGCCTAGAGTCTACAGTGCTCTTAAAGACATATTTTACTCATCCACAGCCTCTCTGGGAAAGAAATGCCACTCCTACATATTTCTAACTAAATAAAGTAACTAAATATCAAAGAAAGTATAAAGTAATGTTAAATTCAACTTCACTGTTCCTGGTATCATATTTAATATTTAATAGGAAACCAATTATATAATTAGTTGATTGACATTTTGAATCAGGTCATCTTCACTTCCTAGATTTTCTAACAATATTTTCTCAGAACATTTAGATTTTGTGCTTTCCAATAGTATTACCAAAAAAAAATAGAAGTTTGTTATTCATTGTCACTCCCATGAAAAAAGTAGCCATCACAAGCCCAGTGGTGCTGGGTGTTAGAAATAGCCCCAGTCACCTGTATCCTGAACTAGGAAATGTGCTCATTGGGTCCAACATGTCTCCCACCAAAGCCAGGATCTATGAGGCAGAGCATTTTCCTACAAGGCTCTTGAAAGAGTCAAATTCAAGCTAGACTTTAAATATCTTGGTTATTTTTTTCTAAAGAAAACAGATGAATGACAGAGCCTAAATTAGTCAGGCAAGAACAAAGAAAGGGCTACATTTTTCATTAATAGTATAATATTGACAGAATAAGCTATTTCCAGTGATCAGGGTGTAAGCAGCATGGACAAAAGCAAAACTAAAACTTAAATACACAGTGGGGGTGGGAGGAGGAGTTGAAGTAGTAAAAAGAAGGAAAACCCCAGTAGCAAAATAAAGTTCAAAGCTGCAAATGAGATTCTAAATCCAAAGAAGTAAAAGAATAGTTGGGCAGAGAATGTCTTAGATAGCAGAACAATGATATGAAAAGGTTGTTTCAAATGTGCTTCATTCATATCAGGAGAACAACCCATAGAGTTTTCCTCAAAGTTTTTGAGGTAATTATTGTTGGATATAAGTAAGTAAGGAAGATAATAAAAATGAAGTAAAATATACATTAAGAAAAGCTACAAAATATTTTTAAATATTCATTTTGGTATATATAGATGATTAAGACAACTCTACAAGATATAGAGGAAAAACATATTTTGTAATATTCTAGCACAGATATCCGACAATGTCCTTTAGCTCAAGAACAATATAAGGGTTCCAAAACTTTCTGTTTGCAGCCAGTCCCACTCTAGGCAAAATACAAAATGTTCCAGGCTCCTTTAGGCCCTGTACGCTTACAGTAAAGAACTGGTTAGGTCCATAAAGTATAAAAGAAGGCTTAGTAAGAACATGGCTTCTACTAGACCTTGCTTCAAGTTTTACTTGGACATTTTTTTTGAGCCTTTGTAACCAAGATTTAATATTTACTGAGAAGTAAAAATACACAGACATAAATAGTGATTCTTTTTAAAATAGTACACTAAGTACTCATATACACATCATACTCCCTGCTTTCTAAAGAGACCAAAATGGAGACATTAAAATATTGCATTAATTTTTTTGCATTAAAAAATTTAAGGACATCGCCAAATACAGAATATATAAGATGCTTGGACATTCACTTTAATCATATTTTATTGGCAAAGTACAAAAACTCTACACATAGTGTTAGATTAACATATGGCACTTATTCTGATATGAACTTAGTATTGGAATGCACATGGTTGACCATTGCACATTTAGAAAGTTAATACCGGAGGGAAGTTAACTTGCCAGAGTTCCTCAGACAAGGACATAGATAAAGTGCAAACTGATTAGAACAGTCATATGATTAAGGATAAAAGATTCCTTTTAATGATTCACTAATTCCTATAGCAATTATTTCCTGAGAGCATGCTGTATGCAGAGGTACTAAGCCAGGGTCTAGAGCTACCGCCATGTAATGGGGATGAGGTTACTCTAGAAAATTATTAATGATTACCATCCATTGATAACTGGTTTCAGAGAAATAGAAACAGGATAGCTAGAGGAGAAATTTCAGGGGTGGCGAGTAGAGTAGTGATAAAATAGAGATGTAGGTAGATACACTTTGCCTCCTCATACAACAAAAATAAGGACAACAACAAATTTAAAAATAAAAAGTAGCCATAACTGCCAGAAAACTGAACTGTACAGAAGTACAACAACCAAGTAGTTAAAGAGAAAACATTCATCCAGACCTATAGGAGGGATGGAGACAGGCTACCAACGCAGAGACAACATATGGCAAGGCAGTGGCTGGAGGACCAGGCAGGTGAGGCAGCAGCAGCTGGTGGATCGGGCAGTTCCACATTTGCATGGGGATAAGCTGGGAGGAGCAACTGGGGAGCGAGACAAACTGTGCAATCCAGGATTCCAGTGTGGGAAAAATAAAGCCTCAAAACCTCTGGCTGTAAAAATCTGTGGGGGATGCAGCAGTGGGAAAAATTTCCAGACTCACAGGAGATTTCATTGGAGAGACCCACAGGGTCCTAGAATGTACACAAACCCACCTACCCAGGAATCAACACCAGAAGGGCCCAATTTGCTTGTGGGTAGAGGGGGAAGTAGCTGAGAGCCAGCAGAGAACTGAACAAGTGGCATTGTTCCCTCCAGGACTCCTCCTCCATATACAGCACCACAAGGCAGAGACCTGGGTTATCCCACCCTGGTGAATACCTAAGGCTCTGCCCCTTCCAACATAACAGGCACGCTGAGTCAAAGATATATGGCCCAAATGAAAGAACAAATCAAAGCTCCAAAAATAGAACTAAGCAATGAACAGCTAGCCAACCCATCAGATGCACAGTTTAAAACACTGGTAATCTGGATACTCACTGAATTGGTTGAGTATGGTCACAAAATGGAGGAAAAAGTGAAGGCTATGCAAAGTGAAACAAAGAAGAATATATAGGGAACCAACAGTAAAGTGAAGGAAACCAGGACTCAAATCAATGATTTGGAGCAGAAGGAAAACATAAACATTCAGCCAGAACAGAATGAAAAAACAAGAATTCAAAAAACTGAGAGGTTTAGGAACCTCCTGGGCAACTTTAAACATTCCAACATCTGAATCATAGGGGTGTCAGAAGGAGAAGAGAAAGACCAAGAAATTGAAAACTATTTGAAAAAATAATGAAGGAGACCTTCCTCAATAGGGCAAAGGAAATAGACTTCCAGGAAGTCCAGGAAGCTCAGAGAGTCCCAAAGTTGGACCCAAGGAAGTACACACTAAGGCACATCATAATTACATTACCCAAGATTAAAGATAAAAGAGTCTTAAAAGCAGCAAAAGGAGACAGTTACCTCCAAAGGAGTTCCCATAAGACTATCAGCTGCTTTCTCAAATGAAACCTTGCAAGTAAGAAGGGGCTGACAAGACGTATTCAAAGCCATGAAAAGCAAGGACCTACATCCAAGATTACCCTACCCAGCAGAGTTATCATTTAGAATGGAAGGGCAGATAAAGTACTTCCCAGACAAAGTAAAGATAAAGGAGTTCACCATCCCCAAGCCCTTTTATATGAAATGTTAAAGGGACTTATCTAAGAAAAAGAAGATCAAAAACTATGAACAGTAAAATGACAACAAACTCAAAACTATCAACAACTGAACACAAAGAAAACAAAAACAAACTAAGGAAACAGCTAGCACAGGAACAATCACAGAAACAGAGATGGGGGGTGGGGAATGGAGGAAAAGGTACAGGGAAGAAACATAATTAGTAGGTACAAAATAGACAGGGGGAGGTTAAGAATAGTATAGGAAATGGAGAAGCCAAAGAACTTACATGTACAATCCATGGAGATGAACTTAGGAGGGGTGGAAGGGAAATGCACTTGGAAGGTGGGGTGCAGGACAGAAGGAAATAAAGTGGAGAAAATAATGGAACAACTGTAATAGCATAAACAATAAAATATATATTTAAAAAAAGAACCCTTTTTGAAGGCAGAAAAAAAAAAAGTAGTGGTATGGTTCCTTCAGGACCAGAATGCATTCTTGCAGAGCTTTCTGTATTTTGAGAAGGTGTGAAGAAAAGCATCATGCACTTGTAAGAATGCCGTGAAATTAAATTCTTGTGTTCAACAGTGATTTTCATTTTCTTGGTAGATTCATAATTCGGCCCAGGTTAGCATAGAGCAACTACAGCCATTTCATCTTAATTCAATGACTTTCCTGATTATGATAACTATGTTTAAGAAGGCACACATCAAATTTATGTCAGTCCACTTAACAGTGGTGAAAGTATGTTTATGTACCCTAAAGCATTAGCTATAGTTAGATGCTTTAAAATATTATATTAATAAAAACAATAATTGTATTATGGGTCACTCACTGGAATATGTAGGAAAGAAACCGGCATTGTATCTGGCAAGGAAATAGGGAGGAAGAAACTAATAAATAAATGTCTATATGCTAGGTATTGTGTTTGGTACTTTACTTATACATCCTCTTTTAGTCAATACAAATATATAATGGAGGTACTCTCCTTCTACTACCAAAAACAGAACAAGCTAACAAACAAAAACAACTTGAGGTACAGGAAAATTACAGGTAGGATTCCAATCTTCAGCTAACTCCAAAGTTCTCATACTTATATGCTGTATTTATATTGTATCAGTTTTATATATATATATATATGTAAATATATATATATTACAACTATCTAACAGTAATTGTCAAAGGAAAACAATGAGAACAAAAAGAGACACTGAGTGGCCTTTAGACAGGGGTTACACAAAATTAGCCCCTCTAGATCAATAGGACTGGGGACATCTTGGCCAGCACAAACCAAAAGGAGATAAAATCATCTGGTTCACACCTATATCAGAAGATTCTTCTATGATATAGAGAAGGACATAAAATATCAAGTTTTTTTATGTTTCCTGTTTAAAAGAAATATCTAGGAAAATCAAAATCAAGATGTTTAAGTATTTTACTTTTAGCATTATAATAACATCATTTAAAACCACTACTAAAGGGGTTATTTTCCTAAGAGCTCAACTTTCAAGTTCCAGTTGGAGATGTCTAAATTAAGCATATTAAGCAAAATATGGCCAGAGAAATCATTTTTTCTAACCAACATTCATTGAGTAAACCCACTAGGTGTCAGGCAGTATGTTTGTCACTGGAGATAAAGGAACAGCAAAGAGATATCTCTATGATTCAATTATTTGTGTATCACCTATACACACAGGTAATGTACATATATATTAAATGTACATTTAGATTAAAGCAAAAGAGTATTAGCATGTTGCCCTGGCTGGAGTGGCTTAGTGGACTGAGTGCCAGACTGTGAGCCAAAGGGTCACTGGTTCCATTCCCAGTCAGGGCACATGCCTGGGTGGTCAGCCAGGTCCCCGGTTGGGGGTGTGCAAGAGGCAACCGCACTTCGATGTTTCTCTCCCTCTCTTTCCCCCTCCCTTCCCCTCTCACTAAAAATAAATAAATAAAATCTAAAAATAAAGAGTGTCAGCATATTAACATGCTGATATTAACAATTTTACTCTGTTCTTAACATTTAGGGGCCCAAGTAAAACAAGTTAGGTGAGTCAAAAGTCATCTCACATAATTGCACATTTCCCTGCAATGTAACTTAAAATAAAACATTTTTTGATATCAGGAAAAAAAAATCTTTAGAGAGAATTATTATCCTATTCCTTAAGGAAATAAAACCAAGTGCTTCTAAAGTTTTCACTGGAAATCCAACGGGTCTCTTATAGCTTAATTTTCGTCTCCTGAGATTTATCTCCCCTTTGAGTATCTCGCGAATGATGGCTTCAAAAGAGAGAATATTGGCACTGTTCTGAATTGAATACTCTGGTTCAAGCAAAAGTAAATAGCCCTTCTCTTAATTCCCCAGTGTACAACCAAGGCAAGGCCTCGTGTTACATAACAAAGGAAATTAACATAGAATATGTTAAGAAACTAGATAACCTATCATATAGTTTACTTGTTTTCAGTTTAGAGTTCAGTACATGTATGCCTCCCTACTCAGCTTCTAATCTGCCCAAAATGCCTAATTGCATGTAGCAACCTAATATCTAAACCCCCGAGAAGTATTAGAACATAAAGTTTCCTTTCCTATGTAGTTAACTCCCACTTGCAGAGTCCAAGTTCATGGTTGAACCTTTCCTCAGATGATTGACACTGAGAATGTCTATCTGCTTTAGGAGAGGCTGTATCTATTTACAGGGGTTTTAATCTACTGAAAAACAGTGGGTTTTTTTTAAAAACAAACAACAACAAGCTGTAGCAGAAGGGTTTGTTCTGTTACAACTTAAGATGACATTCATATCAAAGAATGTTTAAGTTCTGCATGAGCAATTTAAGTGAACCAGAATAAATTTAAATAAAAGAAATATAATTTCTATCTCACAGTGAATGTTGACCTTCATTGCATTAACAGCAAAGCTACAATAAGTAGATAAATTAAATGTAAATATAGTATCATATTATCAGTATACTAATGAAATTCTCATACTTTAAAAATAAACAGAGTCAGAGCAATTTTTAATCAAAGATAAATAGATAAAAATTATTCAGTACATATGCCTACAAATAATCTAAGTGTTCTGTTTCACAAGGGCATTAATTTCTTAAAAGAGCTTATAAGTTTCACAAGGGTATTAATTTTTCTAAAGTGTTTATAAACTAATCTACAGAAAAAAGTAGGCATGCATTGTTACTAAAAAATTTTACCATATCCCTATAACACTTTCATGTAATATACAATTTATTTTTTGAAATACCAAGATATTTTTAGATTGTTCTTTTAAAAAAAATAATAACTTAAGAATGTTATAGAGGTCTTTTATTTATATATTAATTTAAAATGAGATTTATGTCTCATTAGATTTTTAACAAATATTAACAAAGGAATAAAGTTGGACCTCTACCTTCTACCATATAGCCACATTAACTCAAAATAGACTTAAATATAAGGACTAAAATTGTCAGGAGAAAACTTAGAATTAAATCTTCATGGTATTTGAATAGGCAATGGTTTTTTTAGACATGATAGCAAATGCACAAATGGCAAAAGAAAAAAATAAATTGGACTTCATCAAAATGTAAAACTTTGTGCTTCCAAGGATATTACCAAGAAAGTGAAAAAAGCAATCCACAGAACAGAGGAAAATATCTATAAATCATTTACTTGATAAAAGACTTGTATAATACATAAGGAACTATTCACCTCAAAAATGAAAAGACAAATGACCCAATCAAAAATGATCAAAGGATTTAAACAAACATTTCTCCAAAGAAGATATACAAATAATCAATAAAAACAGATACTCAGTATTGTCAGCCATTAGAGAAATGTAAATCAAAACCACAATAACATACTACTTCACAATAACTAGGATGGCTATAAAGAAAAAAAGAAGAAAATAACGAATGCAGGCAAGAATGTAAAGAAATTGGAACCCTCATATATTGCTGGAGGGGATATAAAATGGTGGGGCTACTTTAGTAGACAGTTTGGTGGTCTCTCAAAATGTTAAACATAGAGTTATCATCTTATCCAGCAAATGTATTGCTTAGTATATTTCCAAAGGAACTGAAATATATGTCCACATAAAAATTTATACACAGATGTTCACAGAATTATCTATGGCAGTAAAAAAATAAAATAAAATATATATATTTTTGTCATATATACATGAACAAGTACAAATGTCCACCAACTGAAATATGGGTAAACAAAATGTGGTATATCCGTACTATGTAATACTATTTGATAATAAAACAAAATGTAGTGCTGATACATGCTAAAACATAGATAAGACTTCAAAACATGATAAATGAAAAAACCTACATAGTGTAGGGCTTCATTTATATGAAATATCCAGAATAAGCAAATCCATAGAGACAGAAAGGATGTCTATGGTAGCCAGGGTACAGGGGGAGGTGAAAATGAGGAGTGAAGGCTAGTAAGTGTAGGGCTTCTAAGTTAATGAAAATGTTCTAAAAGTGGACAGTGATGAAGGTTGCACAAGTATGCAAATATACCAAATATTATTTAATTATACACATTAGAAGGGTAGATTTTATGGTATGTAAATTATATCTCAATAGAGTTATTTAAAAATAATATTTATAACATAATCTGGATTTCAGAAATGTAATTACAACTATATTATAATTGTACAGAAATTATTTTAGATTTCTTATATTACAGGAAATGTTCTTTAAACTTTTCTTATTATTTATTAGACAAGTATGCCTATTGACAGTCAAGCGAACATATTTAAAAGAACAAAACTGCACAAAAACCCCAAAGGCATTGTTAATCAACCAATCTCCAAGACATAATCTTTTTCACAGCTATTATTGTCTTCATTGTACTTTTCAACTTAAAAATATACCCAACTTATCATGAAATGCTATTTAAGAGCAGCCATGGGCTCTTCATCCTGTTTGGAATACAGTCCAAATCCATCCCTCATTTGATCCAATGAGTAGCATCATGTGACTTGACTGGCAGTGACAAAGAGAAAAAGGAAATGAAAGGAAAATGGGGAAGAAGAGTGTATCAACTTATTTATCTGTCTCTATCAATATTGTTTTATTAGCTCCAGGAATGACATTCCCAGCAACCTTCCTATTTTTATCCAACTTTCCAATACCCTCTACTCCCCCTAAAAAAAAAAAACAAAAACCTCAAATCTTGTCTTCATGAATCATCCATTGGGCCAAGCACATTCTTCACACAAAAGGAATCCAGTAAGTGCTCAGTGTTGCATATGACTGAAACAGGACTTCACACTTTTTAAATGATACAAAATCATATTAATAGCTTTCTTAAAAAAGAGACCAATCTTTAAATGTTAAAATCTAAAATATCCATTCTCAATCATGGTATCCATCACTCATATACCATGATCAGCTGCAAGATATTGCTCAAGAAATTTGCTACTATTAAAGTAACCATTGTTTCTCAATGATTAACTTTTTATATAATTAAAATATATTCAAAGCTATTTTTCTAATAATATCTTTGTTACATTATTTCTAATGGTAGTTCTTGAGAAGTAGATAGTTACAATTAATGGACAGAGACAATTATTCATAAGAGTGTGTTAGACATGAGGATGTTATATATAATGACTCAGTCAGAATTTGATTCCCTTTAGAAAGCCCTCCCTGCCCTCTTTGTTGGCTCTATGGCACCAGAACCACAAAAATGAAAGATCACACTATAACATTACTGCACTCTACAATAGTAAGCAAAGAAATTAGTAAAATGTTACTCCTGCAGATATATATCATAAGTCTACCAACTTTGTTTTATTAAACTATCACTTCTAATCAAATTGGCAGTCCCCAAGGTGATTACAGGTGACTAATTTTAAGAGTCTTAGAATCAAAGCTGTTCTCTCCTCTCTCTTTACCAAGTATCTAAAGAAAAACCAAAACCAAACAAACAAAACAAATAAAAAATAGTGCATGGCAGCATTTAAAATCAAATAACCAGGGATTTTCCCTTTCTTTTCCTTGAGGTAGAAGATTAATGAGGAAGTATGGAAGAATCAAAGAAGTATTTAGGAAACTGTAAAATAAAAAATGATTGGCACCTATTGTCAAGTATGAAATATATTTAGAGGTAACAACTCTGACTTCTAAGTTATCTCTGGGGCCTATTTACTTGAGAGAAGTTTAAAGTTCTTGTCACAGTAAACCAATCCTTAACTACCAATACCAAGATACCTGACAAGTAAACCTGATATAGGAGATAGACATAATTTTAAAATGTGTTGTCCAGCCACTGTCTCCTATGTCATCGATGTCAGCATCTAATTTTAATTTAAAATCATCTCAACGAAAGCTACTTTAAAGTTATGAAATGGACTGCTATGGATATAAAATACTCTGTTTTCTCATTTCAAAATTACAAGTTTTAAAACATAAAATATATAACGTATTAGTTATTTTATAATGACTCTATTTCCTGGTTATTTCTTTCTGTCCTCACATTTTCTGTTAATATGAACCCTCCTCAATGGCTCTCATGGGTAAAAGATTCTAATGGCTCACAGATCGGCTGATGCACAAACATCTAGGATTTAGCCATGAACTAAATGTCCAACATACATCCATACCCATAAATACATCCAACAGTGTTTACTTGTCGAATTGGAATAATTCAAACCATAACTTAGTTAAAACAGTATTTTATTATTCAGCAGCTCAAAATACGTTACCTTTCCCTTATATAATATAGCAATAAGAATTGCTATATTATGTACTACCTGAAAAAATGTGTATTATCTAAAAATTACTTTTATGTATTGTTAGAAGTTCTTGTACCTGTTTTGCCATATTGATCAGCAGTACCAACTTCTATCATTTCCCTTAATTTTCCTGTAATTTTAAAGTGGAGATAAGAATAGCAACTAACAAAATATACAATAATATTTAAAAGTATTTCTACTAATTATAAATTTCAAAGGATACAAGAAAGAAAGATTCAAAGATCTGTCTTATATTTAAACTGATAACAGTGAAAGGAAGAGCATAGTTAGGCAAAAACTGTTATCACGATTCATAGAGATAACAGCTCATTCTGCTTTGGATAATAAAAATAAGAGAGAAAGATAATGATTCACAGTGTGAGCAGGACACTAATCCCCTCTTCTCAAGGCTCTCAGAAATATATGTTAGTGGGCACCAGGGAGACTGGATAGAAAACTGAACATTTCTGTGCCTGTTCATATGACACAGCTTGGACTATGATTCTGAAGTGGAGTCTTTATATTCAAAGGGTATACATTTTAATTTTTTATTCAAAGCTATGATAATACAACACATTCAGCCCCTTTAGTTAACGCTGCAGTATTCAGACCTTCACATTGTGCAGCTGTCTACTGCTTTTACCATAATTTGCAAAGTGTTTGATTAAACTGCTTACTCATTCACCCACTAAAATGATAGAATTCACGTTTATGCTGCCAATTTGCTCCCAGCACAGTGTGTTTACTATTGTTATTGCCCCTCAAAATGAACCCCTTTCCCCTTCTTGTATAAATTATGCTTGTGTTCCTGTAAAAAGCACTCTCAAAATCTGTGATGTCCAATAAGAATGTTAGATTTAAATCAAATAAATGAAACTACTGCTTATAAAACATTATCAGTTACATTTTATAAAGTTTGAATAGCCATTAATAAATTAATTTTTCCTCTTGTTTTAACAAAAATTATTTTTATAAATTGTATGGCATTCTTACACATTAAGATATCCAAGAGACGAATATTGACCCCTTAAAAAACAATTCAAATTTTATAACAGAAAGAAGTTGAAAATCAAAAATCAGTTCTCAAAGTTGTAGTTTTAGAAAATTTTATTCCTTAATGAAACTCTCTACTAATCTTTGATCCATTAATGGTCATCAAGAGTTACTAAAACATATGTCTACAACTAGATCCAGAACAGCATGTTAGGATTATTATAAGAAAAAAAAATGTGGTCTACGCTGTTACAGTTCCAAGTAGCTTGTGATATTTTTAGCACTCCCTAGTTGTGGAATTTCACAAGAAAACATCATCTTGCAGGGAAATAAACTGTTGCTACAAGTATTTAAGTACTAGAAAGATATTTAGTACTACACCTTGGAGCAAATATTCAAAACCATACTCCCCTTATTTGGAAAGCCAATAAAGCCACCAGAACAACAGAATTTAAACTATAATGTGGTTTCAAGTTATATTTTTTAAAACATAATATATGCTCATCTATTATCTACACGTAACTATCAACAGCATATAGCAATATTTCCAGTCACATTCTCAACAAATTATCTATGATTGAAGCCACCTTCCCATCAGCCTCCACAATGACCCCCTACAACTCTCATTTACACCTTCAGAATTTAGAGGAAGCAGTTCCCTTCTTGCTCCATGATTTCTCCACATGTCTTTGGTTTATCCCTTCCCAACTGCTGGGTAATTTTTCACCTGCCCATATTTTGCCACTCAGAAGAACCATCCTTTCATCCAAGTTCCTGTTTCCCACCTCCAGCTAATGGAAGGACATTTTCACTTGACTGAGTTATTACGAAATTTCTCTAACCTTCCTGTACTACCCCTCCCACAATCAATTATGAAAGTTACACTTTTCAAATGTAATAGAGAGGTTCTCAAGTGTTTCACTCCCCATTTTGGAAATGTTCTCTAGATCATTTTTACCATATCCAGTCTCACTCTCCTGCCAGTTTTGATTCCCCCAATCCTCCAAAATATGATTCCAATAACATTCCCACAAATCCCCAAACATGTACCTTTCACTGGACCTTTGACTTTCACTCACTTTACTCCCTTGCCAAAAATATACTTCTCTCCTGCCAACTGACACATGCATTCAAGAGTTAGCTCAGGTCACACACTTCTCTAAAAGATTTATCTGTCTTCCCCTTACATCCAGATGGATCTCCTACAGCACTCCAGTTAGCCTTCAGTTGTTCAGGAGCCCTCATTTCTAGTATTCTCCGTACATTTAGCTTAAATACTTAGAGGCCAAGAACCAAATTTTTTACAGAATGTTTTAAATATCTTTCAGTAGCTATTAAGTTTATTGTATAGGATTGTATATGTTATCTATCTTCTCAAAGCCTCAGGGTCATTTTTTAATTTCCAAATAACAGATATTTTTCTCTACATTAAGTTTATTTTTGGAAAAATAAGAATGTCAGTCCTGAGAAGAATAAAAAGAGAAGAAACGGTTGCTTTGCAGAAACAGATTTAAGTGATAAATTTCCCATGGAATTTCTGCATATCTTGTAATAGCTTGTCTCAGACTATCTTTCCAAGGATATCACAACCTCAGAATCTGGCAATAGAGCCTCCTTCTAAATTACAAGAATGGGTTTGTTTCCTGACCAGGATAGTACTTCCCTCAAGATAACACCTCCCTGCAGGGCAAAAGTTGAGCAGCTTTGCTAGAAACTCCTTAAAAAACGGGAATTGCCTGAGCTCAGAGTGTTTCAGCTGTGAAACAAACCCACTGTGTATAAGCATCCACTTGGGCCAACTCAGCATTGCCCCTGGTATTTGGGAACAAGGAGAACCAATGAGAACATAAAGCTCATGCTGCCTGATGTTCCCCGAGTAACAAAGTCTTTTATCTTGACTCAGAACTCTCCTGTCCTTAGTCAGCATTGAAATAACTGAAACAGGCTAACTCATTAGCTTGCAAGCTGCATCAACTCTCAAATCCTTCATAGTTTTGGACAATTTTTGGATATTAAGTAAAAGTGAGTCTGTTCAATTAGCTTCTAGGTTAAAAAAAAAAAAAAACAGAGACTACCACATCAACTTCTACATATCTAACATGCAGCGATATGGGTCAATATCAAAAATGCGCTAAAAGAAGCAAACTCAGTATGAGGATTCCATGATTTAATTATATAAGGTTCTAGTACAAGTTAAGGTAGAGTGAGAGATATCACAACGGTGGTTGCTTCTGAGAAGAGGCATGGATGTGAACTAAATGGAACCAAGAGAGAGTTTTTTGATGGGAATATTCTTGATTGGGGTGACAGTTAAAGGGATACACACAATATTCAAAAGACATCAAATGCTACAATTAAGAGCTGTGTGTGTTTAATGTATATAAATTATGTTCAATAAGAAAGTATTATAAGTTCTGAATATCTTAACAGTGACTATGTTGCACACTAAGACAGTGCTGGCCATTTTCACATCCATTCTTTGAACATCTTCTTTAGAGAGGTAGCTGCTATCCAGGGATTTAACAGCATGTACTGTGGAGTAAGACTATTTGGGGTTGTACCCAGATATTTCAATTACTAGCTGAATGTCATTAGGCAACTTGCTTAACCTCTTCGTGCCTGTGCTTCATCTTTTAACATACATATAACAAAAGTTCCTTCCTGTGATTTTGAGGATTAAATTAGGTAATGTAGGTAAAGCACCTAGTTCATAGAAAGCATTCTCCAAAAATTAGTTGCTATTATTTCTTACTTAGAGCATAGACAATGGTAACACAGGATTCAAAATAATTCAATGTTGCTGTTAAAGTAGAAGAGTAATATGTTTTTTAAAATCTAATGAGTGGCATTAATTAGTGGTAATAGTAAGTAGAATATTAATTTATAATGATAGTCCAAAATAATTTAATAATATAACCCAATAAAGCAATAGATCCACATCACAGTTTTTTAAATGTTATTTGAAGCACAAAAAGAAATAAAATAAAATAAATGCTATTCTGGGTAAATTTCTCAAGTTTAGACAGATGTGTCTCTTTTACTTACTGACAACTGTATTGTTAGTCTTCTTTTTGCCTTTTCCCCCTGAGGTAACACATGTGAAAGCTGTGAATCCAATTGAATTCTAATCCCAACCTTGCCTGAAGAGTACACTGATGACAAAATTTTGAAACATATAATTAAAGAAAATGGAAGAAAGGACAAAATCTGGAGTATAATAGTATAAATACCAGGGAAGGGGGACAAAGGAGTGAATTCTTAGTGATGGAAAAGTTCTTTGCTAAAGCAAAGGGCAAGAGGTTAGAAAAGAGCTGACCAGACTTCACGGCTCTGAAGATCTGGCCACACTCTATCTTGAGCATGTTTGCTCCTGGCTAACAACCCCTTTAAGGCATATGTACAACAGATATACCAGATCACCTCTGCATTGTGTTCCCTAAGATTATTCCCAGGATGTTAAAAGGACTAAACTTAGAAAAAAGAAAATAAACAATAAGCATTAATGATGAAAATTTCTATCCTTTTTATTTTTTTTGTTTTGCTACTGCATCATTAAAATATTTCTAATATCCAGTATCCAATCCATTAAAAGTATTTCCAATATTTTATATCTATGATTATATGTTTAACATATAAGGAATTTTATGTCAATGCACATGTCAGTTGACAATTTAAATGTAAAAGAAAAATGATTAGATTAATAAAAATGTAAATTCCTAGGAAAGAAGTCATTCTCTAATGAAGGAGAAAAGAACATAGTCGGTTACTGTTTCAATCTGACCCACCAAAAATGTTGAGGCAAAATGATGATGACTACTGAAAGTTTAATTAGGAAACTTACTGGGGCCTCCTAGCCAACTCCTTTTGTTACTTAAGAATTACAGCACCTGGTATACAACAGTAACATAACCAAAAAAGATGTTTCAGACTTTGAAATAAATGTGTTTAAAAAAAAAATTTAACCCTACTATTGTTTTAGTCTTTAAACCTTCTTATTTTCATGTATCTTCTTCTTTAAAGCACAAAAATCATATATCATGTGCCCCATGTAAGTGGAGAGAATAGAGATTACAATCCCTCCCAAACTACACTTTATCTAAGAGGCAGCATTACAGAAGAGGTTACCACACACTTCAGTGATCCACTCTAATTGCACAGAAAGATGTTATAGGGAGGAAGAAGACATTTTAATTACATTCATTTCTATTTAAAAAACAGGTGTGCATACTTACATACATAAATTCAATAAAGTTCACACTTCCTTCTCTTTTTTTCCCAGGCCTAAACAGTTAATCTGAAAACTTGGCTTTTAAGTGCACTACTTGAATCCTCAAACTGAACAAAGTATTGTGCACAGAAACATATGCTTTTGATGAAGAATTGTATAGTATCATGAAAAATCTTTTTGACTTTATTGTATGGCATATTGCCTGTAAATAATTACTTCCAGATTCAAAGTCAAGAGAATGTACTCTTTGTCAGAGAGCAACTCTCCTAGAACTGCCTATTGAAATTTTGATCTAGAAAGAGAAACTTTTTAGTTTTCTACTTTCTATTAAAACCTACCACAGCCCCTTGAACATAGGCAGTGTGAAGAAAGCAAAATTTTTACTCCATGTTTTGAGGAGACAGGGGTGTTCTATTGGCAAATGGCCAGTAGATCAGGATCAATAGGAGTTGTCCAAATCAAAAACCTGTGGTAGGAACCACCGGTTCTCTCCTTACTTCCAAAATTCAAACTGACCACTGAAATATTTGGACTCCACTTTCTCTCCAACCTGTCACCACCTTATTTTGAACCTCACCACTTCTATTTTCATTGCTTCCTCTGTGGCCTTTCTACCATCAATCTTGCCCCACTCAAAGCTATTTTCCACACTGAAGCTGTAACAATTGTCTAATGTGTACATCACATAGAACACATGATCTGTTTTTGACTAATGAAAAGTTAATTGGACCCACAGAATGGGGGCTACCCTGCTGGCCTGGCCCAGGTCATAAATCTAAACCGAAGTCAGCCTGAACTTATGGGAAATACCTATCAAGGAAATCTAATGTACACCAATCACAATCCTCATACTCAGCTTTAGCTGGATTACGTTATCCTAGAAAATAGCACCTGCTAGCCTTACAAGGAAGTCCCAACCTCCTAGATAATCACGCACTGTTTCCATTTTGCCTCTTCTAATGCACTCCATAAAACTCACTCTTGCCCATAATCTCTCAGGAAGAATGCTCCATTACTTGTGAGGTACTGTACTCCCCCATGATTTGTTTTCACTTGAATAACGGACATCAAACTTGTTAATAAATTGTTTTAGTTTTGTCAATTGACAGTTCTGGCAACAAGATGGACCCAGACAGGTACTAAAGATTTTGGGAAAGCTCCTAGATACAGATGAAGGTGCCCACCAACTGCTTTTTGGTTTGCTGCCTCTTTGGTCCCTCTTAGGGATCTCCTGTAAGCTTCACTGAGATTGGGCTCTGTTTGTTTTGTTTTATGAGCTCTTCAAGTTTGTCCTAATCCTTCTGGATAGAAAACTGGGGTGTAAGAGGCACCATATTTTCATAGTGAGACTTACTCAGCCACCACCTTTGGGTTTGTGGCCTACTTCATCTATAAGGTCAACACTTTTGGGAGGGCCAGAAACTGGGTACAAGCAGCTATATATTCAGTCTGGTTGAATTAGAGATTATTTTAAGGGAAAACACTGGGTACTCCTCAATCTAAAGAAAGCAAGATGGCGCTATAGGGGTCTCACAAAGTCTCAAGGTTAGCACACAGCATAAACAGCTGGAGCACTTAGGGAAATAAAGTAAGGCAGGAAACTCAGACTTCTCTGGCCAACAGCACACCAAAATCTAAGTAGACACAAGTTGGATCATTAAAAGCCAATATAGTAGCATCTGCTACTATAAAAAAAAATCTTCTCATGAAAGAAATAAATCTTTTGCTAATGAGGATCTTGGAAAGCAAAGACACAAAATTGTTGAGCACAAAATTGAGCCTTAAAATCTGTTAAGAGTGCTCATCACCTAACAATAAGACTACAATAAGCTGGTCATAAAAGATGTTAGAGCAACACTGAGTCACCCACCAACCTTAAAAAAAAAATTCCATGCAATGAAATATGCTGTAAAACACCACAAAATTTCCAACCCAGCAACATATTCCTCATAGGTATTAATGTGGTCTCAAGACCCCAAGGTTTAGCTATAGAAATGGTATTCTCAAGTTTCAAAGAATTAAGCATGCCACCTGTTTAGTTTATGTCTGAGAACTATGGTCCTAAGAGCTGGGGGAATATCTCCAAAAAAAGACAAAAATCTTACTAAGACAACCTAGAATGACAATGGTCTTTAAAGCATATGTTTTCAATTAGACAAGATCATTTAATAAGAGCACTTGAAAGTAAAGGTTCCCAAGTCAAACAAACAGAATGGGATACGTATTTTAATTGGCATAAAAGCTTCCAAAAGGCTTAAAGATTTCAAAATAGTTTCATGAAAAGATTAATTTACAAATGGCTAAAGAAAAATTAATGACACAAGAAATACCTAAAACAAAGACTGTAAGACTGACATGATTTCTATTACTCCCCTCTATCCTCCTTTATCTGAGTACTCACAGTCTATTAATCCTCTATCTGAATTGCCTTTCCACTCTAAAGAGACGATAAGACCGCAAACAAAAGTCTACCAAGTTAGTGACCTTATAGATGCTCCAAAATCTACTCTCAAAGGGGAACCCCCAAATAGGCCCTGCTCAGGATTGACAGGACTCTGAGAGATTCTCCAGCAAGCCACTACCTAAACAGCCAGGGAAACTAAAACTATATTTAATGCAAAACCTTACCAAATTCTGGTATATACAAGAGCTACACTCTCTAATTACCACTTGTTTCAGAGCTTGCAGATGGTATCCTGAAAAAACTGGCAGAACTGAGCAAAGGTTGAGAATTCTTACCAGTCAGTTCTCCTGGATCTGTCTGCAATGAATGCCCAGCAGAGAGAGCAAAGTAAAATTTCATGTTGTCCATGCCTTTCCAACTCCTATTTGTTATTGATCTTTCTCTCCCAGGGACAGTTAATGCCTCCTTATTTGTTTCATCATGTGTCCTGAGAACTTGCCATGTAACCATCTGGTTGGGAGACCCCAAAATATGTCCAGAAAGAAATGTGGGCTTCACTCAATTAGTTGATAGATATGGCTGGGTAGAAATGTAGGTTGAAATCTATTTTTGGCTAGTGTCCTAGTGACTGTTGCCATACCCCAGCAGAATTGTCCAAGTCTTTCTTCTGGCTATCTTTGGGAGCGGCTCTGGCTGGTGGAAGGATGGTATCTTTTGTACCTTCGGGGACACCTCTTGCATCCACTGGGTTGTTTAGTAATGCCAGGAATATTTAACATTTGTCCCAACTGAAACCTGACGAGATATTTAAAAGGATTTTTTTTTTAAGTAGTCCTATGATTAAAAGGTGGCCAAATTAGAAGCTGATTTTCAGAGCCTGATAGGAACACTTTTTAGGCCCTCTCCCCTGAACTAAATAAAACTGCATACACGGATGGAAAAGAAAAAAGAAAAAAAAGACATTCCAAAGACAAACAGCTCTAAATTTAGAACCCAGAAATCTTTTGATTTCCATCGCAGTGGAAGACCTTCTCCTGGATCTAAAGAAGCAAATAGACAATAATGAAAGAGAATGAGTGGTCAGTCCTTTTATGTCATAAATGTTGCAACCCAAATCTTCAAGGATTTAAAAACTGTCATTGTGTTATAAATCGAGTCTTTACAAGAAAAGAAGTACAGCTCTAGAAGCAATTCAAAGTCTATCTATCCTTTTTACCAATTTCAACACCTCCCCTATTTATCTACAAAGACTTGTAGGTATTTTCAAAAATCATTCTTGAAGGAACTTGCATTCTTTTGCTGTGCCTTTGCAATGTAAATGTTCTACCCAGTCTTCTCTAAAAACTGAAGTCCATCTCTGAAATACAAACTTCAGGGAAGTAAGTTTTGTTGGAAAGAAAGGATATTTGGAAACTAGGCCAATGAAAAAAATCTTTAAAAGTTTAAAGCTGCCTGTGCAGGTAACCTTAATTTATACCATCTGCCAGAAACAGAACAATTTGGATCCAGTTGTTCTTTTATAAACTAGTGAGTTTTGCATCATCGTGCCATCAAGATAGTCTTTTTGAATTTCCAAATTTACAATCAAGTTTTTTTAAAAGATTTAAAACATTTGTGATTTTTTTTTCCTGGTAGCCCAAAAGTGATAGAAGGAAAAACAACCCAATGTAGAGAGACTCCTCAAAAATGTTTAGAGATAGATAGGAAAAGACCTGGGGAATATAATGAATCTAATGGAATGCCATCTGTTTCAACACCAACCACTCACCTCTATAAACTGCATGCAGAAGTCTTCGTGGTGCCACCTGTAAAATACCATGTTTCTTTTTCCAAGGTTCAAAGCTGCTGTGCTTGTGTCTACAATTCAACATTAGCTCTTGGAACAGTCACTTCCTCCTCTATGAAGGAGTTGACACACCTCTAAAAGGAGCAGGTCATTCATGATCCCTGAGATGGTCTTCCATCTCTGATAGTCTCTGATTTTAGAATACAACTAAAATACTCTACAAAGCCCAAGAGAGATAGAGGGAAGGGCGAGAAGTTCACTTACAGTCCAAACTGGGTGGAAAGTTACAGAAGCCTAGAACCGGAGAGCTGGGGCCGACCTGCAATTATCATAATAATCGAAGCCATGCATATTGAGGCACACAGAACTTCAAGAGCCACCCCTGGTTTTCCGGTAGCTAGTAGAGAAACTGCGACCACTCTTGCTCATCCTCTCTCTGTCTTAAGCTTGGGTGCAATCACCAGCGAGACAGAGACTTCCTCCTGCCCAGTCCCCTTTCTTCTCAGGCCCCGAGCACATTGGAGGGCGGTGGGGTGAAGACGGACACCTGCGGCCTGGGACCAAACTCTTTTGCACCCCTTCGCTCCCGTGATGCACGGGGACGCCCCTGTGTGGACAGGGGCCTCGTGGACTGCAAACCCACGCACTGACAGGGCCTCGAACCTGGTCCTCGCGCAGGGTCGCGCCAGCACCACGGCTTCCGGCCAGGTGGTTTCCGTAGCAACGGCTGTGCCTGCTGCTAAACTCCCCCAAGCCCGGAGAACCCCCAAGGTCAGAGGTCATCTCTGTGGCAACACAAACTTCCCGCGCTACGGCGGCTCGGACGGGCGGCTTCCGCCGCATTGCGCAGCGGAGGCCCAGACTCTTGGAGGCGAGAAGGAAGTGTGGTGGCCAGTCCTGGAGTGTCTGGCCGCGGGTCATACCCGAAGGAAGACGGCTCCTGGCCTACTTAGCCTTCCTCTCAGCGATCAATTAGGCGGACTCTGAACCTGGCTTCGGCCATATCACACAGGGGCCTGACTCCTGGAAAGAGATCCCAGCCGCAGAGGTGGCCAGCTCTCGGCTTGCAAAAAAGCAGATGACAGGCGCTCTGAAAAAGCAGGGGCTCTACCCCGCGTTCTGCAAAAGCTTCTCCCTGACACAACCTCTGAGTCTCCCGCCCGAGGCCACCGAAGCCCAGCGCCCTGCACCTTTGACAGTGGTCCCGGAAAGGAGGAAGCTGAATAGATCAATCAGTGCGGTTGTGGGAAGTGCAGGGAACTACCAAGTTTGAAGATGAATGCTTTGAAACATACAGGAAAAGTATTCTCTAGTACTTTCTCTACTAGCTACCGGAAACAAACTGGAGGAGGGCACCTGCTTTCCAAACTACTGGAACCAGAGGCTTTAGCAGCACCCTCACAAACCAAAACAGTCCACAAGGGAGGGTCCCAGTTACCATTTCAGAGAAAGGACTTCATAAAAGAAAAATAAACACAGCTGTTTTTGCAACTATCTTCTTTTTAAGGAGAAGAAAATCAAAGACTAAAAAAGAAAATGGATATTTTTCCCTCTTGCAGCGGGAAATGAACGGTACCCTAACATTTGCTGTTTAAAGGTTGAGCATGCCAGAAGGAAAGAAGTTACCTTTCTCAGAGAGCCCTATTTTTAATTATTAATTCATTTAATTAAAAAAATGTATCGAAAACCTGCTCTGTGTCATAACCAGAGTTTTTGTCAGGGGACAATGGTAAAGGCAATCGTCCCCAACAATTGTTGGGTGACTTTCTTAGATGGTATCAGTAGATCATATAAACAAAAACTTCCGTGTTCTCTATAAAACATGTCTGCATTGTGCTGCTTTTTGCCTTTATGTTTAGGAAGGCCCTGAGAATGCTTTCTTTCAACTACCTTTGCCTTCATCATCCTACCATTTATATTTTGACCACAGCAGAAAAGTAGTTTGCAGCAACTAGGAAAATAATACAAAAAAAAAAAAAAATCAAGACATCCTTGGTCCTTAGTAGGCAAAATAGCATAAAGTGTATCTCTAGAGGCATACGGAGAAACTGAGAAGCCTCCCTCAGAAAAATCCTTGCCCTTCAGTGCTCAGGGTCAACTCATAACTAAAACTGGTACAATACACAAACTAAAACCACCCAGACTATGGCACTGGGCAGGTAGATGTGTCAGTACGAATTTCCCTAATCCACAATCCCTCCTGGAGATGGTACTAACTTAAGTTCAAAGATTTTATTAACAATACAGGGACAATGCAATGTTTCAAATATATCATTCAAACGTCCCAACTGAATCCTTTAAGGCATAAGAAACTATTTTGAATAAATACTGCCATTTTGAGACATTTACACAGTATTTATAGAAAGCATATGAGTCAGCTGAACGAATTATGACGCCAAAATGTGCAAAGGAGTGAAAACTTTCGTTGTTGTTCTTGCTACCATATGTGTAACAACACTTCTCAAAAGTTCCCAACGTTTGTGTTGCTAAAACATGGAAGACTGGGTTTGAACATTTTAAAAGAATGATCCCCTATGGGAAAAGTGAAATATAGTATAGAATTAGCTCTAGCACCTTCTGGAAGCAAAGCATCATTTGAAAAAAATACTG
Organism: Pteronotus mesoamericanus; assembly: GCF_021234165.1. Lineage (NCBI taxonomy): Eukaryota > Metazoa > Chordata > Mammalia > Chiroptera > Mormoopidae > Pteronotus > Pteronotus mesoamericanus. Next base: position 4,886,161 of record NW_026555109.1, read on the forward strand.
TCGGTTACAGATGCTGTCTAACAGGCTGGAAATGGGTACAGCTAAAGTCATCTTTATCAGTAAAACCAAGTTTAAACTATCACACACTGGATTTCATGCTTGTTAACTTAGATATAAATTTCAAATAAGAAAAATACACTCTCACAAGTCAACATGTGGAAGTCTATTTAAAATGCCATCCTTTGGTTCATGGAGTGGCGTTGCTCTGCAAACTCATTTTGCAACTTCAGTAACTAAAGCTGCCTAGATGGAATTCAAACCCAGCTCCTACTAGATGAAATTGCACTCAAAAGACAAGCATGTGAATATTACTAGCAACATTGAAAGAAAGAGGAAACAGAGACCAGAAGGAGGGAGGGAGGGAGGGAGGCAGTGGGGAGGGGAAGGGAAAGGGTCAGATCAAGGAACAGTTGTGAAGGACACATGGATGAAGCCAAGGTGGGGAAGGGTGGGACAGGGGAGAGTGGTGGCAGGTAAATGGAGACAAATGTATTGGAACAATAAAAAAATTTTTTAATTAAAATAAATACTGTAAAAAAGAAAGAAGATAATAGGCAAAAAACAAAAAAAAAGGTATGTGGAAAGGAGAAGAACCTTACACTTGTATGGTGTTCCAGCCATGCAGTTTGAGTTTAATCTGTCCATCTGGTATATGTTCAGTGTTTAGAAATTCAGATTTGTGGCCCATTTGTGGCTCACCTAGCTCTACAGGAACCCAGGATGATTCTGCAGGCTTAGAAGGAGGAGTAAAAATTGTTTACTCTTTTTTCTTCCCTCTCTCCCTATTTCCTCACTTCTAAACAGCATGACAGCCCTAGATGTAAATTGAGTAGCTTTAAAAGAATAAACTATAGTTAAGTGAGTTACAGTGACACACCAGATGTTTTAGCACCTAAACAGCTTAGTGAACAGCAAAGCGGAGCTGAAAGACACCAAAACAAGTAGGAAATAGAAAGTGTCAATGAACTATACCAAGCCCTATTTGTTTCATCTCAAAGTTACATGGCAGAGAGGGAAACTGCATTCAGAAAGGACACATTCAGGGCCTATAGTGTATGGAACTTTCTAAATATCCTCTGCAAAAGTAGGTCTAGGGCATCTGCTTCCTAACCTCCTTGCCACTGACACTCACTAAAATTAACTTTGATTACTATTTATCTTAAAACCTGTGCTTTACAAAATCCTATAATTCCATGGAAGTTTGGGAGGTCTCATGTGTGTGGTTCAGTGGTTGTATGTATTTGAGGGTCTGTGGCTTCCTTTGCTTGTTATATATTATATGTCTGAAGAAATATCCATTACAGGACCTTAGTGTTTATCTTTATTGTGGACTTTTTTTTTTTTTTTGGCGTAACCACATTTCTTTCCTAGCAGCCATCACTCAAAGTTCAATGACCCAGATTATTTCTCACACTGGCTTGTGATATACATTGACCAGTCCAAACTATTATTACTGGTTTAAAGAAGCTTATGAAGCCCTCCTCTGGGGCAAAATAAGTGCCTTGGATTTAGTATTCCTATTTAATAATTTGCCTAAAATATAGTCCCATACAGTGAAAGTTGAAGCAGAAAACATTTAATCTAAACATATAGCTATCACTCAGCTGGGAAAGTAGGGGGAAAATAGGACATTTAAATTGTGTGTGTGTGTTCTCTGATAATAGTTGTAATGTGAGATTTTGTTCATTTTAATTAAGGTAATTATATTTTCAGGATTTATAAATGATTATCATTTATTTTTAAAAGCACATATTGTGCAAATATATCCTCCATGATTTACAAAGGAACAACTTCAAAAAAACTATTTTATTAACACCTCTTATTTAAAAACTAACTTGGGTAAATGAATAACTCCGCCCTTAAGTTCATGGCTCTATTAGCTGCTTATTTTCACACCAACCTGATCATATGACAGTGCTCTGGAATTCCTCCCAGTACTACTTAACCAAACTACCTACACTTGTTGGCAATTTAAAGAATTAGGAATAATTGGTATATTACTATATAACTTGCAAAGATTGGGAAGAAAATTAATCTAATAAGTTTCTGCACCAAATTCATGATTTTAGTACTGCTGTTCTGTGGTATTCTGCCAAGCTTCTAGTTTGAAACCAGTTAATTGTCTTCATTTTAGATTTAAGATAACATAATAGGTACTAGTCAGTCTGTTCTTTTTGGTTTTACAAGTCAAAAGGATTTTAGTCTTTGTTTTATTTTAATTACCCAATTAACTTCTTAGTTGTATTCCTATCTTAGGATCAAAAATCTGCAAATGATTTTAGGCTTAATGTTAATAGCAGAAGAGAATGGAACTTGCCAATTACAAAACTGAGTGGAAATGACTAGGCTTGAGTTTGATTCCAGCTCAAAAAGCAAAGACTTTTAGAAGGTAAGATTAATAATGGGAAACGTTAATGTCCCATTATTAGAATAGTTTCAAAATGTTCCAACTCTGAGGTCAGAACACTAACCTTTGTCAATCTAAGACTAAACTATCCTGTTATAATAGTTGGTGATGTTGTTAACACATTTTGAATTAACCCATCAATTCATATCCAAATACTTTAACATTCATAAGCTGCAAAATAAATTGGTCTAAAAATAGTGTCATTTTTGGCGCCTTCCAAACTGCCTTGAAAGAAAAAAATATGTACTTTATTTCAGAGAAATGAAAGTGGGTGAAGTGAGGGAGATGTAAAAAAAGACCTTGCATCTTGTATTGGGGAAAATTAGTCTTTCCAGTAAAACTGTTTACCAAAAGAAAAAAAAAAAGGAATTAAAGGGCACTAAGGAAACTTACTATTCCGTGCTGAATTATTTCCCCCCTCTCTGGTACTACGGAGGGACTGAGTTCAAGGTCCCTAGACAAAAGGTCGAGTCTTTTTAAAAAATGCTTTTTCAGATGGGGGTTAAATCTTTTCAGAGGAAAATAAGAAGGCTTCAAAAACGGCTGTTTTTACTGTATAAAGGAGTAATTCCTCCCCTCCCAGCTACAGACTTTGGCTTGTCCCACTTTGGGAAGTCTTGCAAAAACGGTGTTCACTGCTAACTTGTGAGATAATGTCGCAAAGCTAGGAAAGATCAAGGATTCGGCAAGGGTTGGGGTAGACCTCAAAATTGAATTGTAAATACGAATGGTAAGGTGACAACGCTGCCTTCTCCTTGAGTAATGTTCAGGATGATGGTATCATTTCAGAGTTGCTGAACGCTAAGGAGATAAAAGAGAAGGGGTAATAGATCAGGGGAGGGAGGAGTAGGAAGAGGCAGGAACAGAGGGGGACGGAGAGAATCAGGGTAAACTGGAGCACAGAGATGAGAATTCCAGGACAGAGGCACAGAGCCCACTACAGCACAGCGCTCAGTAGCAGGCAGAGGCTACTCCCAGAGCCTCAACAGCCACCCAAACTTCCCAGCTGGGGGCAACTGCCCAGGCGTCCCCCTCCAGTACGGGAGCATCTGCCCTTTAGGAGTCGGCAATCAAACAACTTGCAATTCATCTTCTGCGGCAGTTGGGGCGGCACACGGTGCTCAGCCTCCACACCCACACCTCCAGCTCCTCTCGCACCCGGCAACCGCAGGCGTAGCCCTTCGGAGCGCGCCACCCCAGCTACACTGTATTTGCAAGATTCCGGAGACAGGGAGACAACAGCCACTTGCTGCCCAGCGGCTGGGGCTCCGGGTGTCATCGCGGCTCCCGGTGGAGTTCCGGACGTCAGGGAGGCTGTGTGGAGCCATGATCTACTACACCGCAGTGCCAGCATTAGGAGGCTCCAGCCCCTAGGCTGCCACTGCCGGAGGGCCCAGCCCCCGACACCCGCCCCCAGCCCCCGCCAATGCCTCCCCACACACAAACACCCGGTCCCTAGTTCCTCCGCAACTTGAACCGAGCCGGGTAACACCACACACCACCGATGCCAGCGCGCACCGCTCTCTGACCCGCTGAACCCAGCCTTCTCGCCAACGCGCCGCCACCACCACGCAGCCCTCCGGCCTGGCCTCCCTGGACGTTCTCCCACAGCCCTGTGGCCAACCCCAGACACCTCAGGCTGAAATATCGGAAAGTGAACCCGGGGACCAACTCCCCGAATCGTCTGCATTTGCATTTCTTATGTAATGTACTGCAAATTTCCTGGTTGGAGCCTTTTAGAATGGGGGCGCATGATCACCAGGAGGCTGACACAGATCCCACCCTTGGTACCAGGACAAGAGGCTTTGATACTGTTTTTTAAAGGGGGGGGGGGACTTAATTACATATATTAGAGGAGGCCGGACTTGTGTTCTCGGTCTGGGGTTCCCCCCAGGCATTTAAACCCTGCTGCTCTAGTAGTCCCAGTAGCAGAAGGCGTCGGAGGCAGACCCGGGAACGAGTTAATAGTCCGGCACCGTGAGCAGACGGGGGAGGAAGGCGGGGGCTGATGGAGGAGCGGGGCCACGAGGGAGGGGGCATCTTTTACTTTGGGTAGAGGTGATGGGGTGGTGGATATCGTGCAAGCTAATCAGAAGGTCTAGAACAGGTTCTCGGGCACCAACCTCTGTCCTCCGAACCTGCAGCAGAAGTAAGGGGAGCTCACGGTTCTTTTTCCCGGCAACTACTGAAGCTTCATCTGCCTCAGTCAAAACCTTAAGCCATAGCCGTTCAATATTCCACCAAACATCGACAATCAAATAACATTTTTAAAAAAGTTTCCTCCTCCCTCCCAGTTATGGATTGTGTCACAGCCAAGAGAAGCTAATAATGATTATCTGGCTCACAGACGCCGATCCAGCTGTTACTTGTTTATCCATGCAACACCTCTATATGCAACACTGTCCTGGTTCCGTTTCTGTTCCCCTGCCTTTCTGCATAGCAGAACTGCAGATCTAGCTCAATGAGCAACAGACAGGTTATTATGAGGAAAAAGATAACATGATGCATGTTTTGCTTACCAGTTGGGTTCTTGTTTTTCTTAAGACTCTTGCCACAAAGACACTGCAGCATATGCGTTCCTTTGCTGAAAATGTTCCAAAGAAACCACATTGATTTGGGCGAAAAGCAATCCAGCAGCTTAGACACCCTGAGAAAGAAGAGATCCTTGTGGTTGCATAATAATAATTTGAAATCAGTTCTCCTGAAGAGGGGCACCGGTTTTACCATAGGAAAAACGATAATATTCCGAATCTTCTCCCAGTTTTTTCCCCTCACGTGGTATATTTCTTTGAGACTTCTCAATGATTGTTTTTTTTCGGCCAGGGTGAATGATTTATCCTTCTTGATCACCACTGGATTATTACCAAATGGTTGGGGGAAAAATCCTTTTTCAGCATGAAGCCAAACAAAAATGCAAAGAAATCCCAACTGAGACCAGAACTAATCAGGGAGAACAGTAATGCACAAAAGATCCCCAAAGAGAAAACCATAGCCTTTTACTTGATCGCTATGAGGATGGGTGGGTCTGCAGAAGACGAAGCAGGATTCATCTCAGTGAGAGAAGACTGCCATTGTGTAGCCCCTAGGAGAGAAGCGGGGGGGTGGGGGGGGAAGGAAAGAAAGAAAAAAAAAGAAAAAAAGAAAGGAAAAAAGAAAGAAAGAAACCACCAGCACACACACTCACACACCAATACCACCTCCGAGATCTAGCCTGACAGCCGAAGACAGAGCCTCCCTTCTCCCAGTGTCGATTTTTTAATAATCAATCTCCAGTGCCCAGTGGGATCGGACTGAACCTGCAGTTCTCAATCACCACGAAGAAAAGATGCAAATCTAGGTGCCTCCTCCCCTGGTCAGGCTCGTAGTAGGTAGAGAGCGCCACAGATCCCCTTCCTCCTTCCTCTCACTCTCCCAGTTTCCAACAACGGTGTGCATGAGGAAAATCTCCCCTCCGGATTCCTCGCCCGGCCTCGGCTGTGAGTTACAGGCATTAGAGGGAGGAGGAGGAGGAGTTGAAGTTTGCATTGAAAAGCCTGGCTTTCCGTGACGTAGCCACGTGCTTTCAGACCCGTCACCAGTGAGATGCTTCAACCCGCCCAGGGAGGGCAGTGTCACTGCAGTCTCCGCTAGCTCCCCTCTTGAAGTCCCCCATCGCCAACACCGGGCCCCAACATTGGACCCTCTCCCGCCTAGGTCCAGCATCAGTTGGCTTGCTGATTGCTCTTGGAGCCATCTAACAGAGCGTTCTGTTAAAAGTGAATTTGGAAAAGAAAAATTACCATTATAATTAGTAAACCTTAAAAAAATACATGATTAGGACCAACATTAGTTCCACCTTACATTTTCAAAAGAAGCATCTAAACCATTAAGGAAACCTCAAGTTCCTTTAGTTCTTATTATTGGAATCCTAATTAAAGTGCTGTTTGCAAAATATGAACTAGGTGTATGACAAACACGTACTTGCAGAAACAGACTGTTAAAAGGGCAACCACTAAAATGAAAGTGGCAAGATATATTTTGGTAGGGAGAGTCAGATGAACATGGGAAAATTTATGCCTTTTCTAGACAGACAATTCATTATCATCAAATAATTTTGTATACAGAAATCACTCTGCTTAAATCACACCTGAGTCATTACTTGTTTCTGTAACCATCAACATTAAATTCACTTCTCATCTATGCTAATATACAGTCTTGTCACCAGCCACCACAATCTAACCTAACAAAACAGGCAAATTTTCTGTTTCACAAATATATAAACCAGCCCCCTCTATTTCACAGAAAATCAAAACACTTAGGGCAGAGATGTTACTTATTTTATTTTATTTGGGGAAACAATGCTATGTACAAAAATAGTCCAAACTGTTAAAAAGAATAAGTAACAAACTCCAGCGTGCTCACCACTCAACATAAGTATGTTAATATTTCATCATATCTGAACTGAGGATTTTGGAAAAGAAAATTGATCACTCTCACTCTTGTTAGGTAAATGAATTAAAATTATCTCAGCTTATTTATATTTTATAGGGAAACTGACATAAAAATTTAAAAATATATGTTTAGAAGCTCCATTTTAATTTATAAAATTTAAAAGCTCCTACTGCTTGGAATTTCAAACTGTCCTACAAACAAATAGATGTAGTTTTATGTGCTGAGGATAAATAGAAGAAACTGATTTTAAAGGAAATTAACTCCTCAATTATCAAAAAATGAATGAATGAATGTAGTAAGCAACTTCCCCACTACTAGAGTTTTCTAATATTTAGAGCCATTTTGAGATGCCAAAATTTGCATCCAATATCTGGAACTCTTTTGGGAAACATCAGTCAATTTTAGATAAAATACATAAGGAATTTAAAATAAGTAAATTCTACCCAAGTAAAAAAAAAAAAAAAAAAAACCAGAAAGTTAAATAGTGATGGCCTCAATGTGCCCAAAACATAATGTCACACAGCTTTTAAAAATTACTATGATTAATTGGAGTCTAAATAAAGTTTAGGAAGTAAAGAAAAAGGGAAAACTAAGAATTCATGAGTTTAATATCAAATGACTTAGGAGAAGCAATTTGAAAAAAAAATGAAGACAAGAATCTTTTCTGAATGAGTAAAACTGGCATAGCATTGCCAAATAATTAGGGGGGAAAAAATGATATCAATCAATCAGAGACAGGTATCATATGCTGCTTTTATCACATTCTGGTGTCCTATTGGGGGAAAGGGGTTCCTGAATATCCCAATCTATTACCCCTGGATATATGTTGAAGAAACAGTTAGATAAAAAAATAAAATAAAAGTAAAAAAATTCTCCATCCAGGTCTTTTGAACTCCCACAGCTCTAAGTTTCCCTAAAAGTTTGCTGAGTTCCCTGGAGTATTTCATAACTAGAGTACAATCTGGGGGAGATGTTCTGTAATTATTGGATCTTTTTGTATGCTAAGTTTGTGTAAAGAGAGTATTTCTCAAACGAGCTTTTCTTGTGTTTCAGGTTGAACTCTCTACATTGTAAGAGTGAGTTTGTTTCCTATTACAATAAATAATGACTTCCAGAAAGCTATGGGTTATTTTCCTATATATTGGTGGAAAGCTGATTACTTCTTCGTCCTGTGACCAACATAAAAGGTAATTAATTCTGACTACTATTTATTCAGATTTTGTTATTCCAGGCACTATATTAATTGCTTCTCATTTTTTAGGCTGTTTAGAGGAAGGAGAAGTGTTTTATTACAATGTATAAAATTTCTGTAATTCCTTTCTATATTTACTTAATTCGTGTAGTCTACTATTCACATTACTAAACAAACAAAAACACCTAATATTTTTTGTCTAGAAAAGATGGCCTAACGCTGATTCAGGTTACCTTTGGTCCAAAGGACTATCAGTTTCTGATGAGCTCCAATCTTACCCAATTCAATTATTCAACCAATATTTATTGAGCACCTACATGGCAAAAGTAACTGTACAAGACTCCATATTGCATGATAACCCACAAAATTAAAACGAGTTTTCAGTTATACAATAAAAAGACCAAGGGTGGTCCAAGAGTCAACCCAGGTTACTAAGGACCTCCAGTTTGAGGATAATACAAAGCTACGTACACTAACCTGAGTTCAGACCATTATTTAATTTGGTGTTTTTTCAGATATCAAAATGTTTACTTATCCTTTGCCATGTTATATTCAAATTAATATTAGGTGACAAAAAATGAAAAGTATTAAAAAGGAAATGTAAGCTTTACAATGTATGTAGTAAAGATAAGGAAAGCATCATGGTAACTATAAGACTGAATAGCAAAACCTATAGTATATATAGGTAGAGAAATCTTAAGACTGTTTTCATAAGGCTGAAATAAGATAAACACAGGAGTCATAATCGAGTTCATTTAAAATTGAAACTTCAGCCACATCATAGTAAATATATATAAAAGGAAATGTAATGACCAGAATTTCAGTCACAATAAAGTATACATTTTATTTTAATATAGGACACGAGAACTTCCAGAAGATTATCAAAAAATCTTTGTGACTGTCTTAGCCTACTTTTTCTAATTGTTCCTAATAGTTACTCTTCTATTTTATTTTTCCTTTCAGTAATAAAATTCCTCTCCCACTACAATTTTGTAAGGGCACATGGGTACCCATATAAAAAATATAATTTTTTTTATATTGGCCAACTGCTGGCCTCCATTGCAATTGAGTATGGTCATGTGACTAGATTCTAACCAAAGAGATGTGAACAGAAGTGACAATTCAACTTCCTGGTCATATTCTTCAAAGGAAGTTACTTGTCTCCCACTTCTCTCATTTGTCCTTTCTGTGAGCTGAAAATAATGGTATGAGCAGCTTTGACATAATGGACAGGAACATATCCCAGGAATAAAGTAACAAGATAAAAGGAACCTGTCACCTTGGACAGAGCCGAGTTATCTTGGACTGCCCGCCTACCTCTGCACTATTAGATGACAGAGAAAGAAACTTTTTTTTTTTACAGCTACTGTATTTTTGTGTGAATTTACTGTAACAGCTTATCCTCTCACTGTCATTGGACTGGTTTGGTATTAATAACAAACGACTTTAATTTGGGTTATTTTCTTATAAAAAGGATTAAAAGACACCAGTACATCACTTATAACCCATGGCTTTAATTGCATACAGTCTGACACTCTTTTTCCATTCACTGTAGTAGCTAATTATCTCTTAGCTGCTGCTTACAAGCCACTCTTATTTATTCTCACCACCAGTGCAAACATCCCATTGTCAGATTTTACTTCCCTTTGCCTCCTCTGCCCTTGCCCATCAGATGTAACCCATGACAGTTTAGAGCTGTGATGATGACAATGAAGCCCTGATAACTAAAGGGGAAGAAAGACAGATGGAAAAGTGATTGAAAGAAAGATTTGGTCAGAAAGAGAAAAAGAAGACCAATGTGTAAATAAGGCCTCAGTGTCCAAATTTATACTTGTAAATCTTTTCTGGAAAGATGGTACCCTTTGTTTTTTGCATACTTACTCCTTTATTGTCAGTGTTAACAATTATGAACACTTTGTATGGAATAATTCTACTACACTTTAGTATCATTTTCTTCCTCTCCCCCTGTTCCTACATTAACTCATGGCATAGAAAGCCTCTGTTCCTTTCTCCTTGAGGCAACAGTCTGGAAAGGTAACTCCAGTCCTCTCTGCTCACTCTCAGCTTCTTTATGAAGGAGGAATGACTTAAATGGCCCAGCCACTTCTTTTGTCTCTTTGGGTCTGCCAGCCTGCAAAGTTTTCAGAATCCTCCGCTTCAGTCCCCCTCGGCAAAAAGTATTGGGTCAGCCTTGAAGCCTACAGGCAACCTTCTAGAAACATGTCTGGAGACCAGTTTTTCTCTGAATTCATCATGGGGGTTGTAGCAGACATCACCAGTATCTCACATACATCTTTTTCATCCCACCATATCAGTGTGCTCTGGTTGGCGACCAGCTTCCAGGATCTCCATTTCTGAACCTGAAGGAATTTTTTCCAAACCACAGAAGAACCCTCTGTCCAGGCACTCACAGAAAAGCCTGGGAATTACCACTCCCTCAGAGGCTTTTTCCAAGACTAAAAAACCCAACACCCTTAACCTGTAGGAGGGATAATCATGAGGCATGTGTTTGATATCCCGTTGCAGATTTACCTTGTGTAATTAAGACAGTCTCCCACCAGAACAGCTGGGTTCATCAACATACTATTGGCCCTCTCTCCTTCCCTGTATCCGTTCCCCATTCATCTGCTGTATTCTCTCCCAGATAAACTCCTTGTACTAGGTCCTTAATCCTCCATGGAAACTCAAACCAAGACAGGGCTGAAGATGGAGGCAGAGCTTCTGTGTAAATGTGCATTGTTCTCCAGACTCAAACTCTTCCTTGGGTGATTATTGCAATTTTCAGATGTGCGGAGGGGAGTGTTTAGGGAGACCAATTCTTGTCTACAGATCAAATTTCATTCTATAAAACAAACTTATCAGTAATAAAACAAATAGTTTTATAATTTTTGTCTTCCTAACTCATGTAGTCATATTTCTTAATTAAATCTGAACTCTGAAGTGGTGCAGGAACAAGAAGCAGAATTAATTATTACATCTTAAGACCCCCAATTACTTTATACCTATTTCACCCGGCGAATGTAGTGATAAAACAGTGAGGAACCCGCCAACAGATACTGTGAGAAATAGGAGAATTCCCTTGAGTCCTCAGAAATATTATCTTCTCTTGACAAAATAACACAAGGTTTCCTTTCATACCTAAAGGGACTTTATCTCAGCCCATATAGATTTGCCTGACAGTAAAGCCCCAACTCCCTGTACTGCTCCTGGAAGTGTCCAGAGGATCTTCGTTTGCAACCTCTGAGGCTGGTGGGAGTTAACTTTAAACAGGTAGGACTGGCCCTAACCAATTTGAGGACTTATGCAGTATGACCCATTTTATCAATGTCTCTAGACCTTTATAATACATGCCTCCTATTAATAAACATATTAAACATTCTTTAATGTGACTTAAGTTTTAGTATGAATTAAATGTATTGGTTAAAACCAAATCAAATCAATGGTAACTTTTTATAGACTACTTAAACTACATTCTTCTTTCTCTCCATTCATCCAAGATTTTGTTATGCCTAATTCTAGGGAAGTATGCTCCCAGTTGAAAAACATTGTCCATGATTTGAAGTGTTCTAAAGGGAAACTACATTTCCCATAAATATAATTCTGTTCCTTAATCTCTATAACTATTCAGTAGTACAGCTTTGGATATATCATTTTAAATTTATCATTTTAATTTACAATGGAGAAATTTGTCCACTGAACTTTCTAAATATGGGGAGAGATTTATATATTTCAAAATTTAGGATATCATTTATCCTGGACAATAGTTCACTTTCTAAAATTTGTATAAATGAAGAATAAGAATAATATTATTAAATATGTGCCTAAATAGAAAAGGTGCTTCCTCTGTATGATAAATTGCCTAGGGTCAAATCATCACTAGCAACATTTTGTTCCTAGCTGCCTGAAGAATCTAGGAATACATGTCCCAGGATACCCTTTCTATGTTGTTCCATGTTAGCTTTCTCCAATTTGAGGCCTTCAAATAGATATGGAAGGCAGAAGAGATGAAAGGGTCCATTCTCTAAAGGTAATCACAGGTCAGTGTGAGATTCACAGTGGATTTCCTGGTGCATCCTTGAGAACCATAGCTCTCCTAAGAATCACAGCAGCATCCCAATCAACATTTGAGGGTGCTCACTTTCAGTTCTTCAGGCAGAGATGATGGATAATAGATGACATGACTTTCATTTGCAGCTTTTCTAACAGTTCTATGTCCCCAATTCCCTTATTAAAACATTTTTGAGGAAACTCCATACTCTTTTCCACAGTGGCTGCACTACCAATAGTGACCATAATCATACATGGACTCTAATGAGCAAAATAAATTGACAGACAAAATAAAACCAAAGGCACGGACACATGGAACAGTCTGACAGACCTCAGGGGCAAAGGAGGTGGCTGGGGGACTGAAAGAGATTACCAAAGAACATTCATGCATATATGCAAAGCTCATGGATGCAGGCAACAACGTGTTGAACAGAGAGCGTGTGTTGGAGAGGGGAAAAGTGGGGGGAAATGGGGGACATCTTTTAGTGTCAACAAAAAAATTTTTAAAAATATTTTGAATCCAGAATACATCAAATGGCTTCAGTTTTTCTGACTTTTTCCAGATGAATACACTGTAATTTCTCTGCCAAGTTTCCAAGCAATTACAGGTACCTGGTACCTCATTGATAAACAATTCTCTTTGAGTTTTGATGGTGTAATTGATACCCAAATATCTGGTATGACAATGAGACCTTTCATCCAGTATCTAGAGGTTTTTTCATATACTATTAAATATATAAACAGAGATTATTTTCTCTTATAAATACTTGCTGATTATCCCACCTGACATAGGCTTCTAACAGGCCACTTTTTGTAGAAAATCAAGTTGAATCTGAAGTACTTTTCCCTTTTAATTAAATGAAAGTGACTTGGTTGGACTATTCTTATATTTCCTAAAAAATAGGTTGTGAAATCAAATTCAATTCTCACATAAAAGAATGCATGGAGTTATTTTATTTGTAAACCAAAATTCCTATCATTAAGTTAAAATGTGTCATTTATAAAACAATTTATCAAATTAATATAAAAATTTCACTTCAAAAAATGCATCTTATTTATAACTTTAGGTTACAGGGTGAATAAAGAAAAATGCCAACTTGGAGAGAATTTACATTCCAAAAAAATAAACGATACAAACCTGTTGGACCATAAATTTCTAGAGGTCAAAAATTAAAGCTATGTAACTGCTTAATGCATCATCCTAATAATATCAGATGTATACATGTTTAACTATTCATGTCTTAAATTGTAATTTCCACATAAATTTAGATTTTAAAGATTACATTGTGATCTTACATTTATTTGCTCACATGAACCAAATCCTCTTGAACATTAACAATACTGTAGATTGAAGTGCTCATAATTGAATTACTATCAATGCAGGTGTGAAAAATGTCTGAAATATTGTGTTTGAATATTGATTTAGTGTAATGTATTTTTGGCATCTGGACAATAACGCACTTTCACTTTATTACTTGCCTGAATGAGATGATCAATAGAATACACACATATGTATAATGGCTCAAAATAATTGCTACTTAACATTAACTTTGTTTTTAAAAGCAAACATTTCAATAAATAATACATAATTAATTAATCAAGCATATCCAGGCCAATATTCTGGGTTATTTTTAAGAACTTTATAATTTGGATATAATAAAAATATACAAAAATCTTATTTAACTTCAAGATCAACCACTTTTTTAATCCAAAGCCATTACTCAAGCTCTGATTCACATTAGAATATATATTTTGTTTATTTATGTTTTAACTTATTAAATAAACTCATGCTTTATATAGGCCTTCCCAAGGTTATAGATGTGTTCATTTTAAAGCTCCATTAGTAAGTTGAGTCTCGTATTATTCCAGTGAGGAATATTTTAATGTAATATTTTCAAATGTGTTCAGGTTGTGGAAGGCAAAAAGTTATGGTGTTCAATGGACAGCTACATGAAATATTGTTATAGTAAACAAAGTTACTAAACAACCTTTTCTGATAATACTTTTACGATCTTTATTGGATTACAATATAAACATTAGTTGCAGGTACCAAAATCTAAAGTCAATTTTGGAAGAAAAAATAAAATTGAAGAAAAAAACTTTAATAATGTTTCAGTTTTCTTTTCTACAATATGAGGAAAATAGAACCACTGCTTTCGAACAAGACATGATGGCTTAATTCTTGAACACTGAAATGTCAAAGGAAGCTAACCAAGGGGAAATGAGTCAGGACTAAAATGCAAGCTCCACTCCATTTGTTAAGCCAGTGCACTAGGCATTAAATGAGACTAGGATCTTCTAACTGGTTCATCCTAGAGCTGCCTTTCTCACTGGTTATCCAGAGGTAGTGTTTTGTTTTGTTTTGTTTTTTTCCTAATTCAGCAGTCCAGAAGGTATGCTTTTTCTGATGGGTCACACCAGAAGGGGTTCCTTTTTCCCAACTGGTCCATGGAGAGAAGACATTTTTTTCCTGATTTGCATACAGCACTGGATGCATGACCTTCATGCCTATACACTGCTAGACCAATGAGACCAATGATAAGTACCTACCAAAGAGACCCATCTCAAGAAAAGTGTGTTCAAACACATCAGATTGATCAAAAAATATAGACTCAGATTCAGCAGAATTCTAAATATTGAATACAATACAAAGTTTGAAATTTAGATCATGGCTCATTTCCCACCTTTTTCTAATTGGTCTACCCAGAGGATAATGTGCCTTATGGTATTCCAAATAAATTACTTGTCATTCCTTAAAACTTGAATGCTAATCACTGGAAAAATTAAAATTCCTTGTACCATAGTCTATTTTCAAGCACCAGATTTTTCAGCCTATTATATGAGATCTATCTGGAAAAAGTCCAGCCATTGTTAATATAACGAGAACAGTTTCTATGACACCGATGTAACTGGCAGCCAAGGAGAGTGGACTGGAATGTGCATGCATGACCAGTGACAACTTCACTGCAATAGTCAGTGGGGGTGGTAGACGCCGCCTAGGGAACACGTGTACCATGTGGTCATCACATTCAAAATGACTAAGAGAGTAGGGCAACGAATCTGCCTTAAATTTTGCTTTAAGCTTGAACATTCCTCCCCAAAAACTATTTGAACCTTTCAGAAGGCTGAAGCTCTAGGCAACTGGGTATTAGAAGCTTCATCAGGACAATGTGCCTGCTCATGCATCACTTCTGATTGCAGAGTCTTTTGGTGAAGCATCAAATCACCCAAGTGACTCAGCCCCCCTACAGCCCAGATTTAGTGCCCTGCAACTTCTGGCATTTCCCAAAGCTAAAATCACTTTTGAAAATGAAGAAATTTCAGACTGTCAATGAGAATCAGGAAAATATGACAGGGCAGCTGATGGTGATTGGAGAACTGTGTGAGGTTTGAAGTTGTCTACTTTGAAGGGGACTGAGGTGTCATTGTCCTATGTGCAATGTTTCTTGTATCTTGTATCTTCTTCAATAAATGTTTCTATTTTTTCATTTTACATGGCTGGATACCTTCTGAACAGACCTTGTATGTCAATTTCTGCACATGAATAATATTTATTTCAAACATGCAAAAGTCAGTATTGAATGGCATTCAACCAAAAGCAAAGTGGAGCACTGGTCTGTGTCTAATTTATTTAAGGATAAATAGTTCAATTTATTTAAAAAATATTAGTAAATCTGTATCATGCATGCCTGCTAATTTTATCTCCATCATTTAGCCAGCCAATTCATTGGAAATTTGGTCAGCTTCTTCGATTGTTAGAAGAGCTGTTCCTGAGTCTCTAGATTTCAGGTTTTTCTATGTTAGACCAACCAATGAAAGTTTAAAAATTCAGGCCATCTTTGCTAATTTTCTCTCTCTCCCTCTTTCTAACCTCCCCAATTCCTTTCTCATGCTCTCTATCTCTAACATGTAACTTGCATGGACACACAAATAAACACAGCTATCTGAACTTAATTTTTCCTACATTGACCATCAATCTTGTCATGTTAAGAAAGAATTAAGAGATATGGTGCTACCATCAGAAAGGGCTTTTATGTGTGTTTGTTTCTTTTAAAACACTGGCTTTAGAGACATAAAGATATGGACAAAACAGAGCTGAGTAAAATCCTATGAGGTCTGGGTTTTAAATAATTTTTTCTGCCCTGACTGGGTAGCTCAGCTGGTCAGAGCATTGTCCCGATATGCCAAAGTTGTAGATTTGTGGGTTTGATCCCTGGTCAGGGCACACCCTGGTCAGGGCACATACAAGAACCAACCAATGAATGCATAAATAAGTGGAACAACCAATCAACATCTTCCTCTATCTCATTTGTCCCCCATCCTCTCTCAAAAAGAAAAAATCCCATGAATAGTTTTTCCAAGGTCAACACATCATTTCTCATTTCTCCTACCCTCTTTCACCACCTCCAACCACATTGGTATTACATAAAATAAGCAAGTTAACCAGCAAGTCATGAGTAAAATGCCTCATTAATCCTTTCCACTCTACAATGTTATATTTGTATATCCAAAATTAGACTCATTGGTAGAAAAACATCATAAAGTGTATTTTTCTTTTGTTCTTAACAATAACTTACAAGCTCTTTCTTTTAATTATTCATCTATTATAATTTCTATCTTCTTATTATCTCTCTGTCTTTGAGTCCTCTATTATTTTCTTTTTATTATTATTCTTATTTAAAAATGTGGTGCTCTGAGCTTTTGGTGGTGTTAGTTCACTTGGTTGGAGCATCACCCCATAAACGGAAAGGTCACCAGTTACATTCCCAGTCAGGCCACATGCCTAAGTTGCGGGTTCGGTCCCTGGTTGGGGTAGATACTAGAGGTCCCTGGTCAAGAGGTAATTGATCAATCGCCGTTTCTCTCCCTCTCTCTCTCCCTTCCTTCCTTTCTGTCTCAAATCAATAAGCATGTCTTCAAGTGAGGATAAAAAAAGTGTTGTGCTCTGAGAACATGGTGTGTTGAGGCTTCCCCAGGGCTTGGTACATGGTTAATTTCTACTCTCTGGTAACTCTTAAGATTTCTCTTTCTCTTTGATGATCTGCATTTCTTGATGGTGTGCTCATGGGTAGCTTTATCTCCTTTTGTAAAGATTTTATTTATTTTTAAAGAGAGGGAAAGGGAGGTAGAAACAGAGGGAGAGAAACATTGGTGTTCAAGAGAAACACCAATTTGTTGCCTCTTGCACACTCCCCATCCAGGGACTTGGCCCACAGCTCAGGCATATGGCCCGACCAGGAATCAAACCCATAACCCTTCACTTTGCAGGACAATGCTCAACCAACAGAGCCACACTGGCCAGGGCTGGCTGGATTTATCTTTATCAAGCCTACATTCTATACTCTCCTTCAATTCCAAAATTCTCAGTTATTATCTCTCGGTATATTTATTCTTTACTATTCTCTTCATTCTTTCCCCCTGGAAATTCTAATACAGATATATTAATCCCTTCTTACTTTGTCTTTGGTTCATTATTTCTTAATCGTACTTGATGCAAGCTGTGTTTTTATTTCTCTATTAGTCATTGTAAACAAACTCACATTAAAGTCTCTGCCATATTGCTCTTTGTAGTAAATGCAATATGGATTAAATTCACATTCTCATTGTTGATTCTGTTAGTGGACTTTTTTAGCATGCAATTCAAAAGTGTGTTGGAATTTTGGCTTTTAGAAGGCGGGCAGGAAAGTTTTTGTTTTGATTTTTGTTTTTCACTTCTCCTTGTTCTCTCTCATTCTACCTAATGTTTACTTCCATTCAGCATTTCCTAGCCCACTGTAAAGACCAGAACTGATGGCATTTCTGGTACTCACAAGCCCCAGTGATACTCAGGATACTATACATTAAATCCCCAAGACAGTAGTTGACCATGAGGACTTCTCTTTATCATCCCCATCCCTGAGCTCATAACTGCAAGTGTCAGGTGGTTGCAAGAACAATTATGTTTCAGAACACATTGAAAAGACAAGGAGTTTCATCCCAGTCCCTGGTCTCCACATCTTGGTACCCCTCAAGAACCAAATTCTTAGCTACTTCTGCCAGATTGGCAGCTCACCATGGCTTTAGCTTTAACCTCAGCTAAGAGTTTCTGTTCAATTTCAGGTCCATGAAAATACCAACCTTGTTTTTTGACATTAGCTATGTATTTTGGTTTCTGGTTTTTATATTATATCCTTTGCTGCCATGTGATTGGAGTAGAACAGGCAACTTAAGATGTGAATTTAATGTTCCATGCATATTAAGTGTCCAAATATCACCAACTTTAATCACATTGTTTATGAACAAAGATTAAATGGAAGGAGCAGCAAGGGAGGTTCACCTACTTACTTCTGATTAATATGGGAGATATCACCCCTCACATTTCTTTTAGTAATCTTTCTGACTTTACAGACTTCTTTTCCTAAGGCTCTGACATCTATGTGGCCAACTGCAGACTAGCCATTGCCACTGGGCAGCATCATTTGGTCTGAAGTATTTTTTAGTATTCATATGCATTTCTGTGATGATTAGTGAAACTGAGCATCTTTGCACATTTCTATTGGCAATCTGTGTGTCCTCTTCAGAGATGTGTCTATTCAGGTCTTTTGTCCATTTTAAAATTGGATTCTATGTTTTTGTGGTGTGGAGTTTCATAAGTTCTTTATAAATTTTGGATATTAACCTTTATAACCAATATAACCATATTGGTGAATATGTTCTTCCATTCTGTTGGCTGTCTTTTCATTTTGTTGATGGTTTCCTTTGCCATACAAAAACTTTTTTTTTATATAGTCCATATTTTTCTTTTGTTTCCCTTGCCTGAGGAGATATATCCAATAAAATATTGCTATGAGCAATGTCTGAGATTTTTTCTTCTTCTAGGATTTTATGGCGTCAGGTATATCATTTAAGTGTTTAATCCATTTTGAATTTATTCTTGCATGTGGTGTAAGAAGGTGATCTAATTTCATTTTTCTACATGTATCTGTCTAATTTTCCCAACAACACTTGTTGAATAAATTATCATACCCCATTTTATGTCTTTGCTTCCTCTGTCAAATATTAATTGCCTAACAAGGTGTGGGTTTATTTCTGGGCTCTCTATTCTGTTCCACTGATCTATGTGTTTATATGCCAATGCCATGGTACTTTGATTACTGTGGCCTATAGTATAGTTTGATATTAAGTAGTGTGAATCTTCCAACTTTGCCCTTCTTACTCAAGATCGCTGTTGCTATTTGGGCCTACTGTGGTTCCATATAAATTTGTGAAATATTTGTTTTAGTTCTGTGAAATATGTCATTGATATCTTGATAGGTATTGTGTTGAACCTATAGATTGCCTTGGGTAGTATGGACATTTTAATGATGTTAATTGTTCCTATCCATGAACACAGTATGTGCTTCTACTTATTTGTATCTTCTTCAACTTCTTTCTTTCGTGTCTTATAAATTTCTGAGTACATGTCTTTGACATTATTGATTAGATTTATTCCTAGATATTTTATTCTTTTTGTAGCAATTGTGAATGGGATTTTCTTCTTACTGTCCCGGATAGTTCATTAATGGCACATACAAATTCAACATATTTGTTAATATTATTTTGTACCCTACTATATTACTGAATTCATTTATCTGTCCTAGTAGTTTCTTGGGGGAATCTTTAGCGTTCTCTATGTACAGTATCATGTCATCTGTAAATAAAGACAGTTTAACTTCTTCCAATCTAATTTGGATGCCTTTTACTTATTCTTCTTTTCTGATTGTTATGGCTAGGACTTCCAGGACTATGTTGAATAAGAGTGGTGAAAGTGAACACCCCTGTCTTGTTCCCAATCTTAAGGGGGATGCTTGTAATTTTGCCTTTGAGTATGATGCTGGAAGTGAGTTTGTCATACATGGTCTTCATAATGTTTAGGTATGTTCCCTCCATTCCCATTTTGCTGAAAATTTTTATCATAAATGGGTGCTGGATTTCATCAAATGCTTTTTATGCATCTATTGATATAATCATGTGGTTTTTATCTTTCATTATATTTATGTGGTATATCACATTTATTAATTTTCTAATATTACCTCTATCTTGGATCCCCAGAATAAGTTCCACTTGATCATAGAGTATAATCTTTTTGATGTATTGCTGTATTTGGTTTGCTAATATTTTCTTGAGGATCTTAGCATCTATGTTCATCATGGATATGGCCTATAATTTTCCTTTTTTGTTGCGTCTTTATTTGGTTTTTGAATTATTATACAACTGGCCTCATAAATGAGCTTGGGAGTCATACATCCTCTTGAATTTTTTGTAGTATATTAAGAAAAAGACTCTTCTGGTCACCATCAGTTTGTTCTACAGGGGAAGAGGGAGTGAGATAATGGGGGATGGAAGGGGAAGGGCCAAGTCAAGGAACATGTATGACGGACAATGGGGAGAGGATTGAATGTTGGAGAGGGAGCTGTGCAGGGTAGGGGAGAGCAATGGAGGAAAATGGGGACAACAGTAACTGAACAACAATTTTTAAAAATTTTAAATAAGAGGAGGAGGTATTAGTTCTTTTTGGAATGTTTGGTAAAATTCACCTGTGAAACCATCTGGTCCAGGGCTTTTGGGTTGTTCTCTTTTGGAGTTTTTTGGGTTTTTTTTTTATTACTGATTCAACTTCACTCAGTGTAATCTGTCTATTCAGATTCTCTGATTCCTCCTGACTTAGTATTTAAGGTTGTGTGTTTCTAGGAATGTATCCATTTTGTCCAAGTTGTCCAATTTATTGACATATAGTTCTCTGTAATATCTTCTTACAATCCTTTGCATTTCTTTCATGTCAGTTGTTACTTCTCATCTTTCATTTCCAATTTTATTTATTTGGGTCCTCCCTCTTTTTTTCCTGATGAGTCTGGATAAAAGTTTGCCAATCTTGTTTATTTTTTCAAAGAACCTGCTCTCAGATTCATTGATCTTTCATATTTTTTTAGATTCTATTTCATTTATTTCTGCTCTGATCTTTATTATTTCCTTCCTTCTACTCACTTTGGGCTTTGTTTGTTGTTCTTTTTCAAGTTCCTTTCACTGTAAAGTTAAATTGTTTATTTGAGCATTTTCTTGGGGCATTTTAGGGGGAGGGTTGGTTTTTGGTTTTTTTGTGTGTGTATTTGGCCTGTAATGCCATGAGTTTGCCTCTTAGGATTCTTTCCCAGTGTCCTACATATTTTGGGTAGTTATGTCCTCATTTTCATTTGTTTCAAGGTATCTTCTGATTTCTTCCATGATCTCATTGTTGACTCATTCATTGTTTAATACTATCTATTTAGCTTTCATGTCTTTGTGTATTTCTTAGTTTTCTTCTTGTGATTGATTTTGAGTTTTATAGCATTACAATCAGACAAGATGTTTGATATGATTTCAATCTTCTTAAATTTATTGAGACTCGTTTTGTTCCTAACATGTGGTCAACCCTAGAAAGTGTTCCATGTGCACTTGAAAAGAATGTATATTCTTCTTTGGGATTAAATACTCTGAAGCTAAAAATTAAATCAATTTGATCTAATGTGTTGTTATAGCCGCTATCTCATTGTTGTATTTCATCTGGAAGATCTATCTGTTGAAATCAATGGGGTGTTAAAATCCCTGACTATGACTGTATTTCTATCTACCTCTCCCTTTTTGTCCATCAAGATTTGTTTTACATATTTACTTTTGTTGGGTACATAAATATTTACTAGGGTTATATTCTCTTGTTGGATTGCTCTGTTTATCATTATGTAGTGTCCTCTTTGTCTCTTATTTAGCCTTGATTTTAAAGCTTATTTTGCCAGATATAAGTATTGCTTCCCCAGCTTTTTTTCCTTTTCATTTGCATGAAATATCTTTTTCCATCCCTTTACTTTTAGTCTGTGTGTATCTTTTGTTCTGAGATGGGTCTCTTAGAGATAGCATATATATGGGTCTTGTATTCTTACCCATTCAGCTACCTATGTCTTTTAATTGGAGCTTTTCAGCCATTTACATTTAAAATGATTATGAATAGATATGTATTTATAGGCATTTCATTTTTTAACTATTGTCCTCTGTTTTTTACTCTTCTTCTTCTTCCTCCTCCTCCTCCTCCCCCCCTCCTCCTCTTCCTCCTGACTGGTCCTTTTTTATGGCTTTGTGTTTTTTTTCCATGCTGTTGACAATCCTTATAATCATTACTTTGAACTCTATATCTGATAAATTGCTTGCCTTCATTTTATTAGCTCTTCTTCTGGAGAATTCTCTTGTTCATTCTTGGAGAGATGTTTCTTTGAGGTCCTGATTTGGAAGCTACTTGTGGCTCCCTCTGCGGTGACTGGGTGTGTGCAGAATGAACCAGGCTGCATACTGAGGCTGGCTTTCTCCAGCACTGGGCTTGGTGGAGGCTGAGCCAAAATCTTAGAGATCTGCCTTCATCTGCAGGTTTTCTGTTAGGCTTAAACACTGAAAGTGCCTCCACCTGTACTCCTTAGCAGTCAGGGTTAAGCTTCACAGACCAGGCAAGAGAGATTTCTATGGGTCTGGCTATTGCTTCCCCCAGATTAATACCATGTGGAGGGGAGTTCTCCGCTTGAGAAAGATGGCTTCTGCCGTATAGGGAATGACTGAGCACAGGAACCCTGGCAGCTGACATTACAGCTCTCTCCCCAGAGCCATCATCCAGACTATTCTCAGGTGGCTCTCGCATGCTCTTCCCTCCCTCTGCCAGAGCCTGGGGTAGGTGGCTGCAAACAAAATTTTGTGTGTTGGCCCTTTAGAGGCTCTCTGCCTCTCTCACTGTCCCTCCCTGGTGGACAGAAACAAGCCCTGATGCCTTTCATAGCCGGATATTATTTGGATTCCTTTCCTTGTTCTGGTGCTGTAGGCTGAGGAGCCCAGCTTGGGGTTTAGACCCCACACTTATCAGGTGGATCCCCCAGCCACTGAAATAACCCTCCAGAACTTCAGCTGCCACGTGTTGGAGCCCAGGCAGCCCTCTCACACCTCCGCACTCCCTATCAGTCTCACTGTGGTGATGTGGTTTTCTATATGTCCTTTGTTATAAGGCTTCTCTCCAGCTAGTGATCAGCTGGTTATTTCATATGATTTTTTATAATTTAATTGTAATTCCAGTTTGGTCCTGCGATGAAATTAGTGTCGTTCCCGCCTACTCCACTGCCATCTTAGATCCAATGCCAAAGACTCTTACATGCATATTTCACTTTTATTGTTTAAAAATATTTGTAATAGAAATAGGGACAGATTCATTTATTTTTCCCTCAAATCCATCATAGCTTTTAAATAAACATAAAAGTAAAGATTATATTTGAACTCACAAGAAACAAAGACTGTATCAGTCAGTTTCTGATTCAGGAAAGAGAAATCACTCTCTTTCAACTATTCAAATCAATCAAGAATCAACTGATCAATGTGCTTAATAAGCTTCAAATATGAATTACATTAAGAATGTAATATAGGAAACTACTTGCTTAAAAAGTCATTGGAACCAATGGGAGAACTGAGCAGTCAGGGGACTGGTACTGAACAAATTCAGGAACAAAATAGAACAATGAGTTATAGAAGTATAGGCCATCTAGACTAAAATGTCAGCAATATTATGTAGCTAATGAGTCATTCAGTTACAGTATAGGAAGATTAATAAAGTATTATCAAAAACTCCCTATTATTCTTTCAAAAATAGGAAGAAATGGAGATAGAGAATTATTCAGATAAACATTACATTGAGTAAGGTCTGGAATATGATCAGTGACCTTCAAAATTTTCAGAGCTCTATTCTACATGCTCAACTAATTTTTGTGATTTAGAATCTTGCTCCCTAATGATAAAGACTGTTTTTTAATCTATGACTTGGGTTTTTTGTGAGTTATCTCTGCCTGCCTCTTTTCCCATTGAATGTAACAAAGTCAACCTATTAAAAAGATCTTTGAAAGTTATGGATCAAAAAATTAAGTTGAAAATAAAACCCAGCTCAATCTGAATGTTGTGTTTAAGCTTCAAATTTGAATTCTCAGGCAGCCAGGACAAAAACAAAAACATGATGAATTAGAAATGTTTCATTATAGTAAATAATGAAACAAATCAAATCATCAAGGAAATAAAATGTAGTCAATATCTGAAGAACACAATGAGTGCCTCCATGAGAACCTGGAAATACAGGGAATAAAACATTAGTTAATGGAAATGGAAGACTAGATTATTCATTCTAACAGTCCAGTTTAAGACGTATTCCTCTTAATAAAAAACTATAATATATTTACACAATGGAATACTATGTGGCCATAAAAAAGAAGAAAATCTTACCTTTTGTGATAGCATGGATGGACCTAGAGATCATTATGCTAAGTGAAATAAGCCAGTTAGAGAAAGACAAATACCATATGATCTCCCTTATATGCAGAAACTAATAACAAAATAAACTAATGAACAAAGTAGAAAAAGAGGCATGGATACAGGAACAGACTGATAGCTGTCAGAGGGGACAGATGAAAGAAAGTAAAGAGATTAACCAAAGAACATATGTGTATAACCCATGGACACAGATAACAGTGCGGTGATGGCCAGAGGGAGCGCGTAGTGGGGACTGTGAAGAGGATGGCAAAGTGGGGAAAATGGCAACATCTGCAAGAGTGCCAACAGTAAAAATAAAGAAAAATTATAATGTAATATAATAATAAATATGATATAATATAATATGAAATTGCTATGCCAAGATCTCGGATGCAAAAAGAATTAAAAGGCTTGAGCCCGGTCCATGGCACTGCCCCTACCCTAGGGGCATTTATCAGTTAAGAACTAACTACTAAAAGGTTGAATTATACTTGGGACAATATTTCAGAGCTATGGAAGCAGCAGTCAGAGAGTCTAGAACTAACCAAGGGCTAGATTCTACTGGGCTCTATTTCAGGAAAAGGGGTGTCCTCAAGGACTTTATGACGGACGCCCAGCTTTGGGTCAACTGAATAGTTAATCTCAAATTATGGAACTGTATTAAGGAAATCCTTGTTGTTAGTGCCCCAGAAGGAAAAAAAATATTCTCTACAGAAGAATGTGGCATTACCCTATCTTTCAAAGTATTTTTACAAGTAATTTCATCACCTGTGTTGTCACTCAGAAACTTTATATGACAGGGTAGTTGCTGTCTGGAATATTTCCAGTAACATTGGCAGCTCAAGAGAGAGCATAAAAAATGCATATACTCACTCTAAAAACTTCTTAGAAGTGACATATATCAGCTCTACTCATATTTCATTGCTTATTATAATTTGTATAACCACAGTTGGGTTTGATAGAGTTGAGAATCTTCCTACAGGATGAAAGACAAGAAATTGGTAATTAGTAATATAACATTTCAGGTCTTGGTCTGGTAAAAATAAAATATTGGTTTTCCTCTCCTTTCTCAGTACAGAGTACACTCAACCCCTTCTTAAGAGATATCCAAAATTCCTATCCGATCACTGCACAATCTAAGTAATTCATAATATTTCTCTAAGTAATTCATAATAGTTTCTATGTCAGATCTAGATATGGTTTTTGATCTGGAGACTTGGGAACTAAAGAAATAATCTGCCCCTCACACTCCCAAAGACAGTGAGAAAGGATAATACCAGTACAGACTCCGATAATGAAAGACCAAAAACATGAGACATACAGAACTAGTAAGTAGCAATTTCAGAATCATGCTGATCAGATGCTACGGGAGACTTTGCATTCTGGCAGTGGGGTATGCTCTGTTTTCTGGGAGTACCTCTAGGAGTGGGACGTGCTCTGTTTCTGGGAGTACCTCCCCAGCACTTTGTTTTCCATATTGCTTGACTCAGCTCTCTAGAGGTCTTTCTTTTCTCACAACTTGAAAGAGCATTGAAGGATATGACTTTGTTGGGGGCTAAACTTCTCAGCCAGCTTCCTTCTGGGAAATATAGATGCTTTTTTATTCTGTTTGGGCTGCTATAATGGAACACTGTAGACTGTGTGGCCTACAAACAACAACAAAAATTAATTTTTCACATTTCTGGAGACTAGAAGTCCAAGGTCAATTCACCAGCAGATTTGGTGTCTTGAGAACACAATTCCTGGTCCATAGATTGCCATCTTTTCACTATATCTTTATATGGCAAAATGATCAAGGGATCTCGGGATCTCTCTGAAGTCTCTGAGAGCACTAATACCATTCATGAAGTCTCTGTCTTAATCACCTTCCAAAGTTCCCCTCCACTAATTCCATTCATGAAGTCTCTGTCTTAATCACCTTCCAAAGTTCCCCTCCACCAAATACCGTCACTTTGGGGATTAGGTTTCAACATATAAATTTTGGAAGGACACAACTATTTAGCATATAGCAGGCATCTAAGTGGTTTCTTAAGTATCAGTCACAATCTGTTTAAGTCCAAGCTGCTGGCTCTTTGTGTAGTAAATTCTCTGAAAAATGTGAGCAGTTTATTATCTATTTTCTCCAATAAGTCTTTTTTTATTTTTTGTCATACATACCACAGCTCTATAGTGCAGCTATGTTGTATTTCTAAGGCATCAGTGGGAGAGCCACACACTTAGTCTCTTTTTCTTGAGCTATTTTGTCTAACTATGGGTTGGTTAGAAGGTTCGTTTGTTTTTTTTTTCCCCCATAAGATAGCTCTAGAGTACTTAGTTGTCTTTAACTTAATTCAAAACAATTTTGATAAATTGTCTTGTGATGGCTGTCATATTAGCATGCATTAAAAAAAAAACATCAAAATTGGGGACTTCTGGCCAAGATGGGGGCACAGGTGGATACAATTTGCCTTCTTGCACAACCAAAAGAAGGACAAAAAATTTAAAAACAAAAAATAACCAGAACTGCCAGAAAACAGAACTATATGGAAGTCCAACAACCAAGGAGTTAAAGAAGAAACATTCATCCAGATCAGTAAGAGGGGTGGAGACTGACAGCCAGGCAGAGAGGATGCAGGGCGAAGTGGCGGGCAAGGCAGCAGCTGGCAGACCAGAAGGCCCCCTATTTGCATGGAGATAAACTGTGAGGAACGTCTGGGGAGCAAGACAAACCACACAGTCCAGGGTTCCACTGCAGGAAAAGAAAGCCTCAGACCTCTGGAGGTAAAAACCTGTGGGGTTGTGATGGCAGGAGAAACTCCCAACTTCACAGAAGAGTTCATCGGAGAGACCCATAGGGTCCTAGAACGTACACAAACCTGTCCTCCTGGGAATCAGCACTGGAAAGGCCCAATTCACTTGTGGGTAGTGTGGGAAGGAACTGAAAGCCTACCGAGAGCAGAGCAAGTGGCATTGTTCCTTCTCTGACCCCTCCCCCACACACCTCACAATGCAATGACCTGGGTTGCCCCACACTGGCCAGTACCTAAGGTTCTGCCCCTCCCAATGTAACAGGCATGCTGAGACAAAGAAATATGGCCCAAATGAAAGAACCGTTCAAAACTCCAAAAATAGAACTAAGCAATGAACAGAGAGCCAACCTATCAGATGCACAGTTTAAAACACTGGTAATCTGGATGCTCACTGAATTGGTTGAGTATGGTCACAAAATGGAGCAAAAGTGAAGGCTATGCAAAGTGAAACAAAGAAAAATATACAAGGAACCAATAGTAAAGAGAAGGAAACCAGGACTCAGATCAAAAATTGGGAGCAGAAGGAAGAGATAAACATTCATCCAGAACAGAATGAAGAATGAGAATTTGAAAAAGTGAGAAGAACCTTAGGAACTTCTGAGACAACTTTAAATGTTCTAACATCCAAATCATAGAGATGCCAGAAGCAGAAGAGGAAGAGCAATAAATTGAAAACTTATTTGAAAAAAATAATGATGGAGCACTTCCTCAATCTGGCTAAGTAAAATAGACTTCCAGGAGATCCAGGAAGCTCAGAGAGTCCCAAAGAGGTTGAACACACCAAGGCATATCATAATTACATTACCCAAGAGTAAAGATAAGGAGAGAATCTTAGAAGCAGCAAGAGAAAAGGAGACAGTTACCTACACAGGAGTGCTCATAAGGCTATCAGTTGATTTCTCAAAAGAAATCTTGCAAGAAAGAAGGGGCTGGCAAGAAGTATTCAAAGTCATGAAAGACAAGGACCTACACTCAAGATTACTCTACCCAGCAAAGCTATGGTTTAAAATGGAAGGACAGATAAAGTGCTTTCCAGATAAGGTATAGTTAAAGGAGTTCATCATCACCAAGCCCTTATTATATGAAATGTTAAAGGGACTTATCTAAGAAAAAGAAGATCAAAAACTATGAGCAGTAAAATGACAAGCTCAGAACTATCAACAACTGAACTTGAAAAACAAAAAGAAAAACAAACCAAGCAAACAACTAGAACAGGAACAGAATCATAGAAATGAAGATCAGAGGAAAGGGGATGGGGAAGAATGGGAGAAAGGGTACAGGGAATAAGCAGCATAAATAGTAGGTACAGAATATGCAGGGGGAGGTTAACAAAAGTATAGGAAATGGAGGAGTCAGAGAACTTATACGTACAACCCATGGACATGAACTGGGGCAGGGAAGGGAAATGCCGGGGGAAGGGTGGTGCAGGGTGGACAGGGATAAAAGGGGGAAAAATACGAGACAACTGTAATAGCATAATGAATAAAAATATATTTTAAAAATAAAATAAAAAAAATTCAATCAAAATTGAATTTTTGTGTAGTCAGTTTAATATTGAAGATGGAAAAAAGTATGCAACATTTTTGGCATGTTATGCTTTATTATTTTAAGAAAAGTAAAAACACAACTGAAAGGCAAAAATAGAGTTGTGCAATGTAGAGAAAAGGTGCTGAGACTGATCAAACCTGTCAAAAGTGGTTTGTGAAGTTTCATGCTAGAGATTCCTCTCTGGATGATGCTCCATAGTCAGGTAGACCAGTTGAAGTTAATAGCTATTAAATTGAAACATTAATTAAGAACAATAAACATCAAACCACATGGGAGATAGCTGACATGCCCAAAATATCCAAATCAATAAAGTTCCTGGTAAAAATGAAAAGTGTGTCTTATATTTTATAGAAAAAACTAAACAGACTTTTTGGCCAACTCATAATAGTATTTACTAGGAGTATCTGAGTCTATTAAAAAATGCTAACAGTTGCCATGACAATCATACTCCTAATCGATCCTTACCTTAAGGCTGACTTTTAATTAGCTTTTAACATTCAAAGAATTCCTCAATTTTTTTCCTTTGATATTTGAATTTTAGAAACATTTTTTCAACTGACAAGTCCCTGAATTTATGGAGTATCTCTATTCATTTTCATTCTTGCTTGCATGTAAGACAATATTGTTCTGCACATGTCTCTTTCTTGTGATAAACTTTCAAATACAGCCAAGACATGCTACAAAATAATTTGTTTCTCCATAAAGCTACAAGATTATTAGGTATATAATTTGACTTCTTAGTTAACATAACCAACAGTTTTACTGAATAATTTGTCACTACATAACATGGTCACCCTTCTTCTAGCCTCCACTATCAATTTCCTTACAAACTAATGTCTAACCCAAAAACCAAAGCCTCTTTTTTAGCTTGTTTGTTACAATAACATGACAATCCTGATTACAATGTCTTTTCCAATCAGATGGATCTGCTTACAGTGAAGTGAAAAAGAACTCTAGAATTTCAGTGGCTTAAAACAATGAATTTTTATTTCTGTCTCATGTAATAAGTCCATCACAAGGGGAATGGTGTCACTCATTCCCATTATTATTTTCTTTACTCTGGTTTGCAAGCTGATAGAAGAGTCACTCTTTAAAACATTACCAATAGCCACAGCAAAAGAAAAAGAGCATGGTGAAGCATGTACTGGCTCTAAAAGCTTCTGCCTAAAAGTGACACATATAACTTCTGCTCCCATGTTCACACACACTTGAATTGAACATCTTAAGTATGTAGAATCTTAAGGCAGGAAGAAGAGCTAGATATTAGTGGAAAGCGTTAGAATCTACCCTTAAAATATATCAAGTAAAACAAATATACTTACTATTATTAAAGGACATAAAAGCCAAGCTTGAAAACTTCATCAGCAAACTGGAGAATATGAAAAGTGACCCAGGATATAAAAATAGAAGTAGATATACAAGGATTCTAGAATTAAAAAATGAAGATGAGCCCTGACCAGTGTGGCTCTGTTTGTTGGGTGTCATCCTGCAAAGCAAGAGGTTTGATTCTGGGTCAGGGCATAAGCCTGGGTTGCATGTTCATTCCCAGTTGGGGCACTTTTGACAGGCAACTGCCCGATGTTTCACTCTCACATGGACGTTTCTCTCCTTCTCTTTCTCCTTCCCTTTCCCTCTCTTTAAAAATAAATAAATAAAATATTTTTTAAAAAATGAAGATGAAAGTAAGAATTAGAGGGACATGTTTATTAGCACATCGAGCAAGACTTAAGAAAGAATATGTGAACCTGGGGGGAAAAAACTCTCCAGCATGCTACATAGGAAAAGATATGGCTAAGAATCATAAAGGATGTTGTAAATTCTCCATTCACAAACCTATATTAAAGATAGCAGTAAAAAGTATTCTCCAAGAAGAAATAGAATTATTATCACATAATGGAAGGTCAGAGATGTAGAAAGAAAAAGCAAATAAAGTGAAAAGTTAAAGTTGATCTAAATAAATGTTGATTCTAGAACAGTAACAATAATGAAAATAGAGTATTTTCTATAAAAGAGAAATAAAATATATAATGGCCACAGTATTTGAGCAGGTAAGAGATAAATGAAGTTTTCTTAAATCCATAGCATTTCCTGGAAGAGGAAACATATCAATTAACATTAGACTGTGATGTTAGAAATGCATGTTATTATTTCTAGAGTAACAAATAATAAATATAGTATGTAACTTTCAAAATAATGGGGAAATATAATCATAATAATTGGTAAAGAAGTAGGTAAGGAAGAGAACAAAAAAATTGGTTGAACAAATAAAATACACATAAGATCGACTTTTAAGCCAAATACATTGTTAATTATACAGGGTGGAGCAAAAGTAGGTTACTATTATTTGTATGGATAATAATTAATCATAATTAATAAATAATAATCAGGAATCAATTCAGTTGTAAGCTTACTTTTACAACAGACCATATTAAGTGTAAGTGGATGAAAAAAATTCAGATGAAAACTTTCAGATTGGATACAAAAACAATAACAATTATATGTTGTTTATGAGGGACACATGTGAAATATAAGGAAGAGAAATAAAAGCAATTATAACAAAAATGTACCATACAGATTTTAAACAAAAGTTTTATTTCATAATAATAAATGGTACAGTGTATCAAAAATATAAAACAAATTATGCATTTGTGTGCACATAATGTGGCTACAAAAATATTAAAAATATACAGATATACAAAGAAAAGTTGAGAAACACACAAGCATAGTGAAAGACTAATATTCTCAATAAAATAAGAAGATAAAAATATCCATAACCATATAAAATATTTATTTTTTCCCTATTACTCTTTTTTAATTAATTAATTTATTTCTTCAAATACATTTGTCTCTGCCTACCCCTCACCACTTTCCCTTGCCCCCTTCCTCCCTCCCTCTCTCAACTCTTTCCCTTTGGTTTTGTCCCCTTTGGTTGAGTTCTTGCTATATGTTCCTTGACTTTCTCCTTTCCTTCCTTCCCCGCCGCCCCCTCCCCCACCCCCCCCCGCCCCCGCTTCCCACTTGTCTCTGTTGGTTTCTTTTACTTTCAGTGTTGCTGGTCTTATTTTCCTAGCATCTTTGTATGGTTGGTTAGGTTCCACTTATAGGAGAGATCATATGGTATTTGGCTTTCGCCCCCTGGCTTATTTCGCTTAGCATAATGCCCTCAAGTTCCATCCACGCTGTCGCGAAGTTTAGTAGTTCTTTTTTTCTTTCTGCTGCGTAGTATTCCATTGTGTATATGATACCATTATTTTTTGATCCAATCATCTACTGATGGGCATTTAGGTTGCTTCCAACACTTGGCTATTGTCAATTGTGCTGCTAGGAACATTGAGGTGCATAGGTTCTTTTGAATTGGCCTTTTGGGATTCTTAGGGTATAGTCCCAGCAGGGGAATCACTGGATCAAAAGGCAGTTCCATTTTCAGCTTTTTGAGGAAATTCCACACTGCTTTCCACAGTGGCTGCACCAGTCTGCATTCCCACCAACAGTGTATTAGGGTTCCCTTTTCTCCACAGCCTCGCCAGCACCTGTTGTTTGTGGATCTGTTTATGATGGCCATTCTGACCGGTGTGAGGTGGTCCCTCATTATGGTTTTCATATGCATTTCTCTGATGGCTAATGATGCCGAGCATCCTTTCAAATGTCTCTGGGCCCTGTGTATCTCCTCCTTGGAAAAGTGTCTGCCCAGGTCCTTTTGCCCATTTTTTGATTGGATCACATTGGTCTGTTCAAGCTTTTGTTTTTTGGAGTGGAGTGGAGTGAGTTCTTTATATATCTTGGAGATCAAACCTCTATCTGATGTATCATTAGCAAATATATTTTCCCATATGGTTGGCTCCCTTTTCATTTTGCTGATGTTTTCTTTAGCCTTGCAGAAGCTTCTTATTTTGATGAGGTCTCACTTGTTTATTCTTTCCTTTATGTCCCTTGCTTGAGGAGACATATTGGTGAAAAAATTGCTGCGTGGGATATCTGAGAGTTTCCTGCCAATGTTCTCCTCTAGGACTTTGATGGTGTTGCGACTTATATTTAAGTCTTTTATCCATCTTGGGTTTATTTTTGTGTATGGTGTCAGCTGATGATCCAATTTCAATTTTTTGCATGTAGCCGTCCAGCTCTCCCAACACCATTTGTTGAAGAGGCTGTTATTGCTCCATTTTATGCTTCTGCCCCCTTTGTCAAATATTAGATGTCCATAGAGACCTGGGCTTATTTCTGGGCTTTCTATTCTGTTCCACTGGTCTATGGGTCTGTTCTTGTCCGAGTACCAGATTGTTTTGAGTATAGTGGCTTTGTAGTAGAGTTTGATGTCTGGTATTGTGATCCCTCCTACTTTGTGTTTCTTTCTCAAAATTGCTGCAGCTATTCGGGGTGGTTTATGGTTCCATATAAATTTTTGAAATGTCTGTTCTATTTCTGGGAAATACGTCATTGGTATCTTAATAGGGATTGCGTTGAATCTATAAATTGCTTTGGGTAGTATGGACATTTTGATGATATTAATTCTTCCAATCCATGAGCACAGTATATGCTTCCATTTATTTGTGTCTTCCTTAATTTCTTTTTTCAATGTTGTATAGTTTTCTGTGTACAGGTCTTTACGTCTTTGGTTAAATTTATTCCTAGGTACTTTATTTTTCTTCTTGCTATATCAAATGGTATTTTTTTTTTCTGATTTCTTCTTCTATTGCATTGCTGGTGTACACAAATGCCTTTGATTTTTGAATATTGACTTTGTATCCTGCTGTTTTGCCAAATTCACTTATTAGGTTGAGGAGTTTTTTGGTAGAGTCTACAGGGTTTTCTATGTACACTATCATGTCATCTGCAAACCATAATAGCTTTACTTCCTCCTTTCCTATTTGGATGCCTTTTATTTCTTTTTTTTTCTTTTTCTTTTTTTTCTTGTCTGACCGCTGTGGCTAGGACTTCCAATGCGATGTTGAAAAGAAGTGATGAAAGCAGACATCCTTGTCGTGTTCCTGATCTTAGTGGGAAAGCTTTTAGTTTTTGCCCATTGAGTATGATGTTGGCTGTAGGTTTTTCATATATGGCCTTTATTACATTGAGGAATGCCCCATTTATCCCCATTTTGCTGAGTGTTTTGATCATAAATGGGTGCTGTACCTTATCGAATGCTTTTTCTGCATCTATCGAGATGATCATGTGGTTTTTGTCTTTTACTTATGTGATGTATTACGTTTATTGACTTGCGTGTATTGAACCATCCCTGCATTCCTGGGATGAATCCCACTTGATTGTGGTGGATAACCTTCTTAATGTATTGCTGGATGCGGTTTGCCAATATTTTGTTGAGAATTTTAGCATCTATGTTCATCAGCGAAATTGGCCTGTAGTTTTCTTTCTTTGTAGGGTCTTTATCTCCTTTCGGGATTAGGGTGATG
Organism: Pteronotus mesoamericanus; assembly: GCF_021234165.1. Classification (NCBI taxonomy): domain Eukaryota; kingdom Metazoa; phylum Chordata; class Mammalia; order Chiroptera; family Mormoopidae; genus Pteronotus; species Pteronotus mesoamericanus. The sequence continues at coordinate 4,920,298 of NW_026555109.1, forward strand.
CTGGCCTCATAAAAAGAGTCTGGGAGTCTTCCCTCCTCTTGGATTTTTTGGAATAGTCTGAGAAGGACAGGGGTTAGCTCTTCCTTAAATGTTTTGTAAAATTCTCCTGTGAAGCCGTCCGGCCCTGGGCTTTTGTGTGCCGGGAGTTTCTTGATTACTGCTTCAATTTCCCCAGCTGTTATCGATCTGTTCAAGCTTTCTGTTTCTTCCTCCTTCAGTGTTGGAAGATTATACTTTTCTAGAAATTTGTCCATTCATCCACGTTTTCAAATTTCTTGGCATATAATTGTTCATAGTAGTTTCTTACAATCCTTTGTATTTCTGTGGTTACTGTTGTTATTTCTCCTCTTTCATTTCTGATATTACTAATTTGGGTCCTCTCCCTTTTTTTCTTGATGAGTCAGCTTAAAGGCATGTCAATTTTATTTACCTTTTCAAAGAACCAGCTTCTGGATTGGTTGATTCTTTGAATTGTTCTTTTCGTCTCTATGTCATTCAGTTCTGCTCTAATCTTGACTGTTTCCTTCCTTCTCCTTGCTCTGGGATTTATTTGTTGTTGTTTCTCCAATTCTTGAAGTTGTAGTGTTAGGTCTTTTATTTGAAATGTTTCTATCTTTTTTAGGTAAGCCTGTATTGCTATGAACTTCCCTCTCAGGACTGCCTTTGCTGTGTCCCATAGGTTTGGGGCTGTTGTCTGTTCATTTTCATTTGTTTCCAGAAATTTTTTGATTTCTTCTCTTATCTCATTATTGACCCATTCATTGTTTAATAGTGTACTGTTCAGTCTCCATGAGTTTGCAAGTTTTTGAAGTTTCTCTTTGAGGTTGATTTCCAGTTTCAAGCCCTTGTGGTCCGAGAAAAAACTTAACCATATAAAATATTAAAACAGCATAATTAACATTAAGTTATAGATACAGGGATATACATATATAATCCTGCACCCAGTAATAGACAATCTTTTTACAAGCAAATATATAACATTTATAAAATTTGGTGTTATGTTGAGACACAGAAGTTTTAATGAATTTAAAAATATGAAATAGTACAAAGTATCCTCTGTAATCACTGTGCAGTTAATCTAGTAATAAATTTCAGAACATAAGAATAATTTCCATATATTAAATTAAGAAATGCACATTTAAGTGACTTATAATGAAAGAAGAAATCACAATGAGAATTAAAAATATTCAACAAATAATAAAATAAACTACAATTAAAACATATGGGATAAAGCTAAAACAGTAATTAGAGGGAATTTTTCAATCTAAAATATTTATCCTGGAAAAGAAGAAGCAAAGTTGAAATTTTAATGAGCTGATTCAATCACAAAAATATTAATAATCATGGACAAAACCAAAGGGGAAGGATTGGGGTAGGGAGCAAAAGAAAGTGGTGGGGGGAAGGCAGAGACAAATGTATTTGAAAAAATAAATTAATTAATTCTAAAAAATTAATAAAAGAATAACAAGTTGCCTAAATAGTTTGGGAATCATAAAGCAGAGGAATTCAATAAAATTGAATATAAAAATAAATTAAAGAAGTTCAACAAGATTTGAAAAAATGCCAAAAAACAACTAACTCTACTTCCCCACTGAATAAACAGATAAATAAATAAATAAATAAATAAATAAACAAAGAAAGGAAGGAAGGAAGGAAGGAAGGAAGGAAGGAAGGAAGGAAGGAAGGAAGGAAGGAAGGAAACTCACGTTCACAAACACATAGAGTGTTAGGAGTCAAGAAGGGGCTATCACCACAGATCTTGCAGATATTAAAAGGACCTTCTTACACCACACATAAGAATAAATTCAAAATGGATCAAAGATTTAAATGTTAGAACCAAAACTATAAAAGTCCTAGAAGAAAACATACTCAGCAAAATCTTGGACATTACTCATAGAAATTTTTTATTGGCTATTTCTCCCCAGGCAAGGGAAACAAAAGAAAAAAATAAATAAGTGGGGCTATATCAAACTAAAAAGATTTTGCACAGCAAAGGAAATCATCAACAAAATAAAAAGACAACCCACAGAATGGGAGAACATATTTGACAATACCTCTGATACGGGGTTAATATCAAAAATTTATAAAGAACTTACAAAACTGAACACCAGAAAATCAAACAACCAATTTAAAAAATGGGCAAAATACCTGAATAAATGCTTCTCCAAGGAGGACATACAGATGGCCCATAGACAAATGAAAAGATACTCAACATCAGTAGCCATTGGAGAGGCACAAATAAAAACCACAATATAACCTCACACCAGTCAGAATGGCCATCTTAATGAATCTATAAACAACAAGTGCTGGTGAGGATGCAGAGAAAAGGGAAACCTAGTGCGTGGTTGGTGGAAATGCAGACTGGTGCAGCCACTGTGGAAAGCAGTATGGAGATAACTTAAAAAATTAAAAATGGATCTGCCTTCTGACCCAGCAATCCCACTTCTGGAAATATATCTGAAGAAATCCAAAACACTAATTTAAAAGAACATAAGCACCCCATGTTCATTGCAGCATTATTTGCAGTCACCAAGATATGGAAGCAGTCCAAGTGTCTATCAATAGATTAGTGGATAAAAATAGTTATGGGGACATTTACACAATGCAATTCTACTAGGCAGTAAAAAAGGGGAAAATGTTACCCTTTGCAACAGTATGGATGGACCTGGAGAACAATATGCTAAGTGAAAGAAGCCATGCAGAGAAAGACAAATACCACCTGATTTCACTCATATGTGGAATCTAATGAACAAACTGAACAAGCAAGACAGAGACAGACTCATCAATGGAAAGCAGATAACACTTAGTGGGAGGTGGTTAGGGGGTGGAGGGATTGAACAAAAAGGATAAAGGACTCATGGACATGGACAACAGTGTGGTGATTGCTGGAGAGAAGGGAGTATAAGGGGTCTAAATGGTAATGTAAAAAAATACAATAAAGATTAAATCAAAAGAAAAAATCAAGGGATACAAAGAAAAAATTATGAACAACCCTGTATGAATAAGTTTTCAATGTTACTTATTTGCTTGATATAGCTTTGTGAATTGTTGCTGAGTACACAGTCTTGTACCCACTTCATAGACTAAGAAAAAGAACCAAACCAGCCCCTGACACCAGAAGCCCACAGTGTATCCAATACTAAGCATAGCAATTTACCTCCAAAGGAACTACTCCCCTAGCTTTTACAGCACTCGCTTTCTTGCTGGAGATTTCAGGAAAGGAGCCTGAGGAAAATCTTCCAATAAGAGAGCAGAGAATTTTGCAGTGTAATGTAACAAGTCAAGACAAAAGAAGTGAAGTAGATAAATAAAGTGATAGTGGAAGGAAGGGTAAAGGGACCAAGTATTGTCAGATGGGAGTGACGAAATATCACAAGTACTCATGTGAGAATGGTCCAATTGAAAGAAAAACAAGTAAAGTTGTAGGGTGGAGAACTACCAAAGAGTTTGAAGGTGGCTGAAAGGGATGAGATGCGGAACCCAAATGAAGGATTGGAAGCATTGAACTTTTATAAAATGTACTAACTCCTTTTGGAAGGAAGAAATACATGGGTTTAGATGAGAACAGGTTTCTGTATTTGGAAGTCAGAAGATGAAGAAATTTCTAGTTGATGATTTTAACATTTTGGTGAAATAACAGTCAAAAGTTAAGAGTAGGGATGCAAGTATAGTAAGGGAGAATGGGAAGTTTATGAAGAAAGGAAAAGGAACAAAATAGTTAACTCAAAATATGAGAAAACATCTTAAAAGACAAATCCAGTTGACTTGTCAGTCAGGCCTGAGTGCCCTCCTTGGAGTTTCATATGATTTATTTAAAAGGAAACCAACCTACCTGACTAGATTTCTTTCCTCCTGCAATGCTCATCTGTCTGTAGGTAAGCACAGAACTTGTGGTTGGAGACCTGAGTCATCACAGGCAGGGGTTTTGCTCTGCCAAAGGAAAAAAAGACAGAAGAAAGAACAAAGCTAAGGCAATTGCAAGGAGTAATAACAGTGATAAGCCATGACTGCACAAGGAAGAAAATAAAAACAAGAAGCGTTGTTAGATAGTAAGAAAATGTTGGGTTAGATTAACTGAAGAGAATTAATTGATACAAATTTTTGCAGTAAGATTAGTTGAGTGATGAGCTCTTAGCAAATGAGGTGGTTACAGAGTTGGGATAAATTGAAGATTTGAAGGGCAGTACAGTTTCTACAAGGGATAATTTCCAGGTTGGGCTGTGGGAGTGGAAATCTGAGGGAGAGGGAAGGCAAGAATGAATGGAGAAGTATTGGTCAAGGAACCAAGAGGCCAGCATGTTGGTTGGAACATATACCAGGATGCTGAAGTGAGTGAGAAGGATGGCATGAGTCCAGAAGAAAGAAAAACCTAGATCAGGGAAACTATTAATGAGTGACGTTGAGAAGCCAGGTGGTCAGGACACAACAGCAGTGATGGAGAGAAGAGAATGATTGCACTAGCTGGTGTCTCAGAGACTCCCCTATGGAATAACTCCAGCATATCCCTTGCCCTCTGGTTTGCTCAGTCATTGGAGAGCCTCTCGGGAGACTGGAGGCAGGGGAACCTGAGTGATTATTCTCCAGGTTGCATCAGAGTAACTATGTACCTTCATGATGACACTAATTATTCAAGGCAGCCTTGAATAATTACAAAGCCTACATGAGTCTCTCATTCTAGATTTTGATAACAACTTCCTCCTGCCTCCCTTGAGGTGACTACTGTTACTAGCTCCTGGTTCCTTCCCTATTCCATGTGATTTCTCTACCTTCAGCTTTTACTATTGAAAAGTACTCTCTTTTTAAAATGCTCCTTGAATATTCCTGTTCTGTATGTGCCATCTGTTTCTTTACTGTGACTCTGAATGATACCATGATAGAATCCAATGGTATGAGCATGGAGTTTGAGGGGAAAATAAAGACCTAAGGATCCAGAAGTTGTGACAAGGATTAAGAAGAACACTACCCCATCATGTGGCTCAGAAATATGACCTATTCAGTTGTGAACATACACTATTCACCAAGACAATGGAAAAATGACCCCAAAGGCCAGAGATCAGCAGAGACCTGCTCAGTTTCAAGCAGCAAAATGGCAGTCACCTGGGACTCTGCCCACAGCCAGCAGAGCAGAAGAGGCAGGACTTCTCCCCCAGTGAGTCTGAAAGACAGAACATTGAACCAAAGATTATTATTCTTGAGCTTTAATGTCTGACAATATTTACTTCTTTGGGACACATCACCTTTTCCTGCTTTCCTATTTCTCCCTTTTTGGATTGGGAATGCCTGTCCTACCACTGTATTCTGGAAATACTTGACTCACCTGGTTTTACATATTCACAGCTGGAGATGAATTTTGCCTCAAGATGAATCATACCCTGATTCTTATCCACTTCTTTTATTTCCTTTCTATTGAATTAATTGGACTGATGCTGGTTAACAAAATTATACAGGTTTCAAGTGCACAATTCCACAACACATCATCTGTATACTGCATTGTGTGTTCATCACCTCAAGTCAAGTCTCCTTCCATCACCATTTATCTCCTCTATACCATTTTCCACCTCCCCACACTCTTCCCATCTCTAACCATCACCACTCTGCTGTCCATGTTTTTCTCTTTTTTCTTATTTTTTGCTGAATTCCTCCAACCCCCCTACACCCAACCCTGCAAATACCCCCCGAGACTTATAGAGAGCTGTCAACCTGTTCTTTAAGTCTGTCTTTATTTTGCTTATTAGTTCATTTTTTTCATTAGATTCCATATATGAGTGAAATCATATTGTACTTGTCTTTCTCTGAATGGCTTACTTCTCTTAGCATAATGCCTTAGATAATATTTAGACTTTGGACTTTAAACTTTGGGGTTGATGCTAAAATAAGTTAAGACTTTTGGGGCTATGGGGATGAAATCAATGTTTTTCATGGGAGGGTAACATGAATTTTGAGGACCCAGAAACAAAATGTATGGGCTGAATGTTTAAGTCACTCCAAAATTCATGTTGAAATCCTAATCCCTAATGCAATGGTATTTGGAGGTGTGACCTTTGGGAGATAATTAAGTTTAGGTGAAATTGTGACAGTATGGCCCCCATAACAGGATTAGTGTTTTTATAAAAGGAAAAGACTGGAGCTCCTTCTCTTCTATTTGAAGAGACAGTGAAAAGGCGGCTGTCCACAGTCAGGAAGAAAGCTCACACCAGCAACAGAATCTTCCAGCACATTGATCTTAGACTTCCCAGACTCCATAACTGTAAGAAATAAATGTTTATTGTTTAAGCCACTAAGTGTATGGTTCCTTGTAATGACATCCTGAGCTGACAATGATAGAGGAGATTGGCCAGTCACAGAGCAGGAATTCCAGAGGCAATGGCATGAATAGAGAGGGGGGCTGCAGACTGGGACAGTTCAGTGGTATAAAGGGAAGAACATGAAGAGATTTCAGGAGGTAGTAAATGTTTGCAATGGTTTAGACTTCTGTGAATAACTGAAGCAAACAGGGAACCAAGGGACATAGGATTATAAACAAATGAGTTTGGCATTCTAGCATTGAACTATGGCCTCAAATATTTCAATTGTTAATATTGCAATTGGTCACTAAAGTCTTAAGCAGCTTTCTGGCAAGCAACAAAGCAAGCAACTATTGTATGCTTTGGTCCAGCCTCAGATGAAGGACACAATTCTCAGAATGCAAAGATTATTTGGCAAGTGATAGCCTTTTTTAAGAGAGAAGAAACTGGAATGTATTTAAAAGCAGATGGAACAGAGATCAAGACACAGAAAGGAGTCGAAGACAGAGGAGAGAGGGTAATCAATGAAGAGAAGTCTCAGAGGTAGCTGGATCCTGAGTGTAGGTGTTGGGGCCCACCTTTTACACTCTGACAGGAAGGAGGTATTTTGCTAAAATGCCACAAGGACCTGTTAAGAATGGCATGTAATTTGCTATGCATGCTATTGACTCTCAATGAATCAATAATAACACACTGAAGTAACAACCTCTGGGCTGGACAGGTCTGTATCCTCCTCAACGTATTACTGGTTCCCTGTTAGACCTGTCCTGGGATATCTGTTTCTTACTTTTTGGACACTAAGAATGGTACCAGTGGTTCTTACCTGTGTGCAGAGCCGTGCAAAGCTGCATGTCTTCCATGTGCATGAACAGTCAAAGTAAAAAAAAATTAAAATAAAAATAAAATAAGTTTCTTCTGTGCCCTCTTTTGGTGCAGCAGAAACATTCTCTATGCTGTGACAGTATTAAACATCTAAAAGCTCCTATCATGGGAGGATCTCTCAACTGCTTGGAGTCCGAACATTGTACTGTGATGTTTCTTGTAAAACACCACTGCACAAGTCCATGCATCATCAGCTGAGAAATAACTAGTTACACTAGCCCCCATTAAAGCAGTAACCATTTAGGACATTGAGAACAGAGACAGAAGAGTCAAAATCAGGAGATCAGAAGGACAAATGAAATGAAAAGGGGGAAGTAGAGGTATTTGCCTAAATGACCTCAAAATTAGATATCAAGTCCAAAATAAAACCAGACACATCCCATCTCCAAATCTCAGCCCCAAGGGAGGCAGAGTTTGTGCTAAAGGGAGTATGGACTGAGCCAGTCTCTAATGTATAGAACAAGGACAATGAGACCATCCAGGGTTGTGCTGCAAAATAAGAAAGTGAAACATAAAAGGAGAAAGGAGCAGAAAAGTTTTCCCAGCAAGTGTACAAGGATCTCCTGCAGGCAAAGATCCATGAAGGGTAAGGGGAAATCCCCAAGATGCCAAGAGGAAAGGGAAAATAAATAGCCATACCAGTTTGGGAAGGAAGAGTGGAGTGGGGAGAGGTCACCAGCTGAGAGTATAGAAGAGTGCCTGGCATCTCCTCTTGAGCACAGATCAGCCTCTTTTTCCAAATAATTCTGGGAAAATGCTATTAATATTTTACCATTAGCTTAAGGGAAACGTTAAGTAGGGGCTCAGAGGTAGGGTTCTGTTCTGTAGAAATAGTCACCATCCCACACTATAATGATCTGAACATAGTCATACCTCAGTACTCATTGGCTTCAGAACTTGTCAAACTCTGTACTTGTCACATTTTGACAAGAAAAAAATGTTTCAGCACTCGGCACTTGCTCGGGACTCATCACACTCGCTAGAACTTGTATGAGTCACTGCTCAGCAAGCGAAAATGCTTCATCTTTCAGTACTTGTAGGTTGCAGCAGTTGTCATGAGTTCCAGAACACATTAACAATGAGTACCAAGGTAACACTGTATATATACAATATATATTTACCATGAAATAACCTGATTATTGTACATAACCAGGTGTATATTTCTTTTGAACAAAATACTTCACATTCAAGGTACAAAAGGTAAAGATGATTGAGAAAGGCAAATATTTATTTTACCCTTGAGACTCAAAGATGCTAAGGTTGAAAAAGGGGGTCTCCAGTTCCATGAGATGGTGAAACTGATCAGCCTGCTGGAAGGTTTGAAGCTGGATGGGTAGCTGTGTTCATGTGGGTAATTCTGTTGCTATTACTCTACTGTAGGATACAGTTTCACATCAGTTTAATGTTGACAATTAAATTTAATTTGGCTTGGCACCCAAATGCCAAATTGGTAAAAAGTCCATTCTTAAACTATTGGGGTTTTCCCACTCTCCCTTGGATAATCAAGGAAACTGGATATCCTATATGCCCCAAAAGGTTTTCCCCCAAATGTACACTCTTAAGAAGGGAAAAGGCCCCTTCTGACTTTGGTTTTCCAACTTGTCCTACTGATGTCCACAAAACAGAGCTGTCACCAGCTGCAGGCTCAGGCCAGTCAAATCCTTTGAAAGCTGTATCTCAGCCATAGCACCTCAGCACAGTGTTCAGGTTTGTACACCAGCAATTCCCTTAGCCTGGCACCACAGCAGTGCTGTGCCAGAACATGTCTTCTGCTTATAATAAAAACCCATGCTCACCTCCTCCTTTCCTCCTGAAATTTTTGGTACCTTGAAAGTCAGGCTGCTTTTGTTTTTAACACCTTAAATGCCAGTTCCTTCTCTATAAAAGAGAAAACAGTTTCTCAAAATAAGGTTCTGGACTTTGGAGACACAAAGAAAATCTTCTCTTCTCCAAGGGAAAGATCCAGACCTTAAAACAATAAAGGTTTTTATTCCCTCTCTGAGAGTGGAGTTGGAGGGAATGCTCTCCATCCTTCATTCACTCTGTATGAGTGAACTAGCTTGTTGACAAAAAAAAAAAAAAAATGTTTTTGGCAGAAAGGAGGAAAAAAATAGATAAAACTGTATTTACCAGATAACCCTCACTACATGTCTATACTCAAGAAGCTGCATTACCAATGAGCAGAGATAAACCTAAATGACTGACATGTAAGGAGGTCCAAGAGTCTGTGTGCTATGTTTGCATGTGAGGCAGGTAGTTCAAGTGCCTCTGTGTCATGTATGTTTGTATAATGAATGATGTTTCTTCAGCTCCATAGGAAGGAGCGTCTCAGTGGAGGAGCAAAGGCAAACAGCAGCCAGGGATTGCATCAGACTTCTAGGTAAGCAGATTGTTCAGAGAGATGTTGAGGTTCGGATACTCATGCCATTTTGAGAAAAAAAGGGATAGCACTGGGGCAGCTGGTCAGCTTGTGTTTCAATAGTGACACCATGTGGCAGCAATGGCTACAGGGCCCCAGAAGATCATTAGACTTCTGGTTTTCTCTCTGACACTCTTTAGTATTGACTAAGGAGACTGCCACTTCAACTGAGAAAACCCCTCATATTCTCTCACCGGTCACATATGTGCTCTTAGCAGGGGAGATGATAGGAGTAAAATGCCAGGGACAAGGAAGGAAGAGTTTCAATGATGAGGAGAGAAGGACTAGATCCATTTAATTTGATGAGTAAAAGAGACACAACTGCTTTGTACCATTGGTGAAACAGGTTACTAATAGTTTTGAGACAGGTCTTATTTGGTAACATCCATGATACTCAGGAGCCCCTCTGGAGTTACACAGTAAAATTGCATTAAGTCAGAACAAGTACAAACACTGTGGAGAAGAAAGCGTGGATTTTGGTGAAGCCAACTTGGGTTCACATCATCGTTCCTCTGCTGATTAGCAGTGTGACCTTGGACACATTTCTTAAAATATCTGCACTTCAGTTTCCATAACTGCCAATGGAGATGAAGTATGGGGTCAGTATGATTGTTATAGTCATCTGGTCCCCATGCTGTGAAATTTCACCTCTTTTTTTTCTCCTCAGGACATCTTGATTTGCTGTTTTGGTTGTCAGCATAAGAATAATGCTGACAATTCTATGTAGAATTGGCTACATCTCAGAATTGTTTATAACAACAAATTTGGATTAAACCACATAAGAGGAAAATGATTAAATAAAATAATTTACATTAGGAAATATTAAGCAGTCATTAAAAAGGAAGCCTTCAGTGAATTTCAATGGCATTAGAGATTGGTGGCAGAATAACATCAAGTGAAAAAGAGGATACATAAAATCTTATGTTATATGTAATTTAACCAGGATTATATTTTATTTATGCTCATATAGTATTCACACATGCATATATGCATCAATATGGAATTCGTACAAACATTGAAATACACACAAAGGAGATGCAAAAATATTAACAATGCATCTTTCATGATTTTTAAGTGTTTTTTAGGAGGCATATTCTGATTTCATCTTCATTAAGTACAGACTTTTAAAAACAAAATTATGTAATAGCACTACTTTATGGCTTTCTCAATGTAATTTCAGCTACCATCTTATGAGCTTAGGGCTTCATCTTCTCTTCCTTATGCCTCTATTTTAAATAAATGTATGAAGGAAGAGGGTGAATTTATTAAAGAAAAAAGAGGGAAGAAAGTAAGGGGAAGAGGCAGGCCTTTCAGTCTTCTTGGCCACATCCTGGTTGTTCTTGGCATATTTCGGGGTGGCATATTCTGCTCCCCTTGAACGTAAAGAATACTCTCCTACAACTCTATGATTTTGCTTGGATAATCTTGATCACTCCTGTAGAAAAAAAATTAAAGAACAATATTCTAAAACCCATCACCTTTTATAAAGACATCTTCATAATTGTTTTCAATATAAACATGCTAAATATAAAGGAGTGATGTTTTATTAATATAGATATATCTATAATAATAGGAAAAACTACTATAAGTAAAATAAAGCACCTACCACACCATAAAATATTTCAAGGTAAAAACAGAGGTCTGAAAACTATGGTCCAAGAACAAATTTAGCAGATATCCTGTTTTGTAGAGCCTACAAACTAAGAATTAGTCTTTACATTTGCAACAGGTTTTAAGAGAAATGAAGATAAGACCATGTGTATCTCTCAACACCTTAAATATCCACTACCTGACCTTCTAAAGAAATTGTTCGCTGATCATTCATGTAAAAGGTAAGCTACTCAGCAGCAATTATCTACCAAAACAAATACTTTATATTTCAGAAACATGGAGTGAAAGCTTAAATTTACCTTGTTCAAAGTTGTCTCACCGGTAATCATCTTGTATAAGGTATGTTTACATTTTTGTTTCATGCTATGAAAATCAAACAGTGAAACTATTATTTTAGTTCTTATGGGGCAAGACATGATTTTTGAGAAAGAGGTTTGTATTCTAATTAAAAGAAATGTGAGGTCAAGTCAAGGAAATATCTAAAATAATATCTAAAGTTAAAGTGACATATCACGCTCTGTTAGATTGTCTGAACAGTTTGGTGGGTTAATAGTCAGATATTTGGGAACTAACCATCTTCCAAATATGTTGATATATGACAACTTGCATAGCTGAACATGCATGCCAACGTCAGCAAGTCTCTGCTTCCAACGAGCTGCCCAAGCTTAACTGCATCCCCAAACAACTCTTCTGCCTACCTCACTTGACCTCTTTGCAGTAGTCCATAATGTTGATCCTTCCTCTTTCCCAAAATACTTTCTTGCTTTGTCATCATGACTCCACACAACCCTGGTTTTCCTCCTATTTATCAGTTTTCTCAGATCCTGTAACCATGTTCTTTTCCTCTACTTGGCCTGCAGGCATCCTCTTCTCTCTGCCTGCTCTTCTATCTTGTCCTGGGGGATCTGATCCAGCACAGGCTGATGCATCCCACCTCTGTTGTGGTCCCTCCAATTCATCCTTTCCAGTTTAGAATCTACTAACTCTGCTTACTCTCATATCTAGATCAGATATGAGTCTGTCTGGTGTTTATTTTTCTTCTTAACAAGAAAATGATAACAATCTTTTTCCTTGTTTAATATCATATAATCCTGCCTTTCTTCATGGCTAGTAATTTTTAAATTGTATGCCCAACATTGTATATAAAATAAGTTCAGAGTCTCCATATGGTATTATATTTTACCAGAGAAGTCCTCCTTTCCTATGTTAGGGATATTATGGCATGAAACATTGACCACCTCAGTCCCATTAAGAATTGCTGTGGGTTGGAACTGGATTGCAGTTTTGGTAAGACTGGATGTAGATTTGACTTCACCCCAAATTTTAGATAGTGGTCCTCCTGACTTTATGCTGAAAGCCAGATCTGCATTTTAGAAGTTTTCAGCCCTGACTGGTGTGGCTCAGTGGAGTAAGCACTGACCTGTGACCTGGAAGGTCACAGGTTCTATTCCTGGTCAGGGAACATGCATGGGTTGTGGGCCAAGTCTCCAGTAGGGGCACATGAGAGACAACCAATCCATGTTTTTCTTGCACATGTTTTTCTCCCTCTTTTTCTCCTGCCCTTCCTCTCTTTCTAAAATTAAATAAATAAAATCTTAAAAAAAAAAAGTTTTCAGCTCAGCTCTGTAGCTTCCCATCCTACATACTTCAAAAGTTGGTTAATATATTATGCAGGATAGCAGCTCCCTCTTGTCTCTTACATAGCACCTTACATGGCCCATACTCAGCAAATGTCCTGTGATCCATGTGTTTGAGGCCCCACATGTTTTTAATTTATCATTCCAGACCAGTATTACTGCTAAAAGTTTTACTAAGTTTACTCGCCCAGCAGAGGTCTTTACCTGGACCAAGCTAATCCTCAGCCCATACCCCAAAGCAACAAATATCTCCAGAGGAAAAAAAATTCTGGCATATATTAGCTAAACATGCAATGGTTCTCCCTGCCTGATGCATTTAACAAATCATGCACTCGAAAACTTGGTTTAAAAAAATTAGAGATACAAGATGGTGGAGGAGTAATTGGAAGCTGTACAAAGACCAAACTGGAATTACAACTAAACTGTAGAGAAATCATTCTAAATAGCCAACTGAACACTAGCTAGAGAGAAGCCTTATATCCAAGGAGAAACAGAAGAGACCATTTCACACAACGAGACATGCAAGGAGTGCAAAGGAGGCACAAGAAGGCTGGCTGGGCTCCCACAGGTGTCAGCTGAAGTTCCAGAGGGGATATTTCAGTGGCATGGGGGTTCCCTCTGAGAAGTGTTGACTCTAAACCCCAATCTGGGCTCCCCAACCTACAGCACCAGAGCCTGGAATGGAACTTAGATAACATCCAGCTGTGAAAAACAGCAAGAGTTCTGTCAGCCAGGGAGAGACACCCAGAGATGCAGAGAGTCTCTGCAAGGGCCAATGCACAAAATACTGTTTGCAGCCACTTACCCTGGATTCCAGCAGAGGGAGGGCAGAGAAGACTAGAAACACTTGAGGAAAGTCTTGGGGTTGGCGGCTCTGGGGAAAGAACTGAAGGACAGATGCTAGGATCCCCATGCTGAGTCATTTCCTATACTGCAGAGACTGTCTTTCTCAGGCAAAGCACTCCCCTAAAGCGGCATTGGCCTGAGGGGAAGCAATAGCTCCACCCACAGGAATTACTCTGCTCCACCCTGTGGAGCTTAAGCTGGGCTGCTGAGGAATGCAGCCAGAGGCTCTATCAGATTTAAGTTTAACAACTAAGGTGGATCTCTGGGAGTTCTGAGACTGCAGCTGACCCTCCCCCACGCCCAGTTTTGGTAAAAGTCGGCCTTTGTACACAGACTGGTTCTTTCTGCACACACTCAGGCCCAGTAGAGGGAGCTGTATCTCTGATAGCTCCAAACAGGGTGCCCAAAGCCAGTGGCAGGCAGCATCTGACATAAGGCTGAATCAGAGTATTTGCAGGTCTACCTAATACATAGAAACAAACACAAAGAGGTAACCAAAATGAGAAGACAAAGAAACAGGTCCCAAATAAAAGAGAGAGAGAATCTGCCAGAAGAACTAAATGAAAGGGAGGCAAGCAATTTATCAGACATAGGGTTTAGAGTAATAATTATAAGAATACTCAACAGAATGAAAAAAAAGATATAGAAGCATTAAAAAAGGACCAGTCAGAAATAAAGAATGCAACATTTGAAATAAATAATACACTGGAAGGAATAAACAACAGGTTAGATAAAGCAGAAGATTGAATAAGTGATTTGGAAGACATGGTAGGAAAAAACACCCAAGCAGAGCAGTAAAAAGAAAAAAAGAATTAAAAAGAATGAGGAGAGCTCAAGAAACCTTTGAGACAACATGAAGCAGAACATCTACATCACAGGAATACTGGAAGGAGAAGAGAGCGAGCAAGGGATTGAGACACTATTTGAAGAAAAAAGGGCCAAAAAATTCTCTAGTCTGGTCAAAGAAAAAGACATTCAAGTTCAGGAAACACAGAGTCCCAAACAAGATGGGCTCAAAGAGGCTTACTTACACCAAGATACATCATAATTAAAATATCAAAGCTTTGAGACAAGGAGAAAATCCTAAAAGCCTCAAGAGAAAAGCAAGCAGTTACATATAAGAGAGTGCCAATCAGACCATCATTTGAGTTTTCCACAGAAACATTTCAGGCCAGAAGGAATTCGCATGAAATGTTCAAGGCAATGAAAAGCAAAGACCTACAATCAAGGCTACTTTACCCAGCAAGGTTATAATTTAAAACTTAAGGAGAAATAAAGAGCTTCCCAGACAAGAAAAAGCTAAGGGAGTTTGTTAATACCAAACCAGTATTGCAACAAATGTTAATAAGCTTGTTTTAAGAAGAAGGGAAAAAACAAAAAGAAAAACAGAGGAAAATAGTTTAAAAATAAAATGGCAATAAATACAATCTATTAATAATCACCTTAAGTGTAAATGGCATAAATGCTACAACCAAAACACATGAGGTAGCTGAATGGATAAGAAACAAGACCCATATATATGTCTCCAAAAAAATTAGTTGGCATTAAAAGCATCCTATCATTTCATATTACTTTAGGAAAAGCATATTATGTGAACATTTTCATGGAGAAAATATAAAAATCATAGAGATATACATAAATAAATAAACAACAAGTGTTGGCAAGGATGTGCACCAGGGGGTGTCCAAACTTTTGGCATCTCTGGAGCACACTGGAAGAGGAAGAGTTGTCTTGGGCCACACATTAAATACACAAACACTAACAAAAAATGAGGAGCAAGAAAAAGGTTTTAAGTAAATTTACAATTTTGTGTTGGGCCGCATTCATAGCCATCCTGGGCCTCATGGGGCCCGTGGGCCACCGGTTGGACACCGCTGATTGACTGTTGGTAGAAATGGAGATAGGTGCAACCACCATGAAAAACAATATGATGTTTTCTCAAAAAATTAAAAATAGAACTGCCTTATGACTCAGGAATTCCACTTCTGGGTATAAATCTGAAAAATAAAAAACCAACAAAATACTAATTTGAAAAGATATACAAGCAATCACACCTGTGTTCATTGCAGCATTTACAATAGCCAAACTATGGATGCTACCCAACTGCCCATCAATAGACAAGTGGATAAAAAGCTATTGTACATATAAACAATGGGATATTACTCAGCCATAGAAAGAATGAAATCATACCATTTGCAACACCGTGAATGGACCTAGATGGTATAATACCAAGTGAAATAAGTCAGACAAAGAAAGACAAATACAATATGATTTCACTACTTATATGTGGAATCTAAAGAACAAAATAAGTGAACAATCAAAATTAAAACAGATTCATAGATTCAGAGAAAAAATTGATGGTTGCCAGAGGGAAGGAGAAATAGGAGGTTGGGAAAAAAAGTGAAAGAATTAAGAAGTGTTCATTGGTAGTTACAAAATAGTCACAGAGATGTAAAGCCAAACATAGGGAGCATAGTTAATAATATCTTAATACCTATGTATGGTGCCATATGGGTACATAAATATCAGGGGGATCACTTTGTAAAGTATATAATTGTATATTACTATGCTGTACACCTGAAACTAATACAAAATAATATTGAATGTAAACTGAAATTGAAAAATAAAATTTAAAAAAATCATAAAGATATATATACTTCTATGCATTAACTCAAGATTAAATATGAAAAATATCAGAAAAGATTAGAATTGTTTATCTTTTTATGTTAAAGGGCAAATGTTTTGAGTAATATACTCTACCTTCATTTCTGACTATCATTTAATAAAATATTATTTAAAAATAACAATTTCAAGAAAGTAAAGAGCCACATGTGTCTAGTGACCATCTGAAATATAACTAATGCAAACTAAGATGTTATGTAAGTGTGAAATACCCACTAGGCTTCAAAAATACAATCTGAAAAGATAATATAGAATAACTCAGTAATCATATTTTTATATCAGTTATAAATTGAAAAATATCTTTTAATATATGTGGTTAAATAAAAAATATTGTTACAATTATTTTTTAATATTTTAACCACTTTATTGAGGTATGATTGACATACAGAAAGCTGCACATATTTAATATGTACAACTGGGTGAGTTTGAAGATAAGTATACATCTGTGAAACTATACTACAATCTATATCATAAAAATAGTCATCACCTCAAAAGTTTCTTCCTACTATTATTTTGTGTGATAAAATCATTTAACATAACCTTTACTCTCTTAACAAGTCATTAAGTATACAATAAGTATTCTTAACTATAGGCTCTATGCTATGCAGTTGATCTTTAATACTGACTCATTTTCATAATTGAAACTTTGTGCCTTTTGACTAATACTTCCATTTCCCCTCCTCCAGCTTCTGGCAATCACCATTCTATTTTCTGCTTCTATAAGTTTGACTATTGTAAATCCCTTATAACTATTATCACATAGTTTCTGTCCTCTGTCTGGCTTATTTCATTTAGTATATTGTTCTCCAAATTCATCCATGTTGTCATTAAGTCTTACTTCAAACTTTTTCTAAGGTTAAATAAGATTCTATTTTAGGTATGCGCCACCTTTTCCTTAACTAGTCATCCATAAGTGACATTGCTTCCATGCCTTGGCTATTGTGAACAATGCTTCAATGAACATAGGAATAAAGATACCTCTTTGAGGTCTTGATTTCAATTCCTTCAGATATATACCCAAAAGTTTTAGGTCTTACATTTAAGTTTTTAATCCATTTCAACTTAATTTTTTTTAATTGATGTTCAAGTACAGGTTTCTGCATTTTCCCCCCAAAAGTCCCCCTCCACCTCCCATCCCTACCTCCCACCCTCAAACCTACCCCCTTTTGGCTTTGTCTAGGTGTCCTTTATACAGGTTTCTTGATTACCCCTTCCTTTTTTCCTCCTGTTATCCCCTCCCACCCTCTTCTGCTCACTGTCACTCCGTTCTTTATTCCAATATCTCTGGTCATATTTTGCTTGCTTGTTTGTTTGGCTGATTAAGTTCCACTTATAGGTGAAATCATATGGTATTTGACTTTCACCTCCTGGCTTCTTTCACTTAGCATAATGCTTTCCAGATCTATCCATGCTGTCATGAAGAGTATGAGCTCCTTCTTTCTTTCTGCTGCATAATATTCCATTGTGTAAATGTACCATAATTTTTTTGACCCACTCATTTGCTGATGGGCACTTAAGTTGCTTCCAATACTTGGCTAATGTAAATTGTGCTGCTATGAACATTGGGGTGCATAGGTTCTTTTGAATTGGTGTTTCAGGATTCTTAGGGTATAATCCCAGCAGTGGGATTGCTGGGTCAAAAGGCAGTTCATTTTTAGTTTTCTGAGGAAATCCATACTGTTTCCACAGTGGTTGCACCAGTCTGCATTCCCCCAACAGTGGACTATGGTTTCCTTTTCTCCACAACCTTACCAGCACATGTTTGTTGATTTGTTTATTATGGCCACTCTGACCAGTGTGAAGTGGTATCTCACTGTGGTTTTAATTTGCATCCCTGATGGCTAGGGGTCCTGAACATCCTTTCATATATCTTGTATATGTCCTTGTATACATATAGCATTGTATATGTCCTCCTTAGAGAAATGTCTGTTCAGGTCCTTTGCTCATTTTTAAATTGGGTTGTTTGTCATCCTGGAGTGGAGTTGTGTGAGTTCTTTATATATTTTGGAGATCAAACCCTTGTCCAAGGTATATTGGCAAATATATTTTCCCATATGGTTGGTTCCCTTTTCATTTTGCTGTTTTCTTAAGCCATGCATAAGCTTTTTATTTATTTATTTTTTTGTATTGAGTTTTAAAAAATTTTTTTATTGTTATTTTTTTTCAAATACATTTGTCTCTGCCTTCCCCCCACCACTTTCCCCTTGTTTATTCTTTCCTTTATGTCCCTTGCTCTAGGGGACATATCAGTGAAAATATTGCTGTGTGGAATATATGAGTTTCCTGCCTATGTTCTCCTCTAGGACTTTTACGGTGTCGCGACTTATATTTAAGTCTTTAAATCATCTAGAGTTTATTTTTGTGTATGGTGTACATTGGTGGTTGAGTTTCATTTTTTTGCATGTAGCTGTCCAGATCTCCCAACACCATTTGTTGAAGAGGCTCCATTTTATGCTTCTGCACCCTTTGTCACATATAAACTGACCATATTGACATGGGTTTATTTCTGGATGCTCTTTCTGTTTCATTGATCTATTTGTCTATTTTTATGCCAGTACCAGACTGTTTTGATTACAGTAGCCTTGTAGTATAGCTTGATATCAAGTACTGTGATCCCTCTGACTTAGTTCTTTCTCAAGATTGCTGCAGCTATTCGGGGACATTTGTGGTTCATATAAATTTCTGAAATGTTTGTTCTACATATGTGCAATGTGTCATTGGTATTTTAATAGGGATTGTGTTAAATCTATAAATTGCTTTGGGTAGTATGGACATTTTGATGATGTTAATTCTTCCAACCCATGAGCATGGTATATGCTTCCATTTATTTGTATCTTCCTTGATTTCTTTCTTCAATGTTGTGTAGTTTTCTGAGTACAGGTCTTTTACCTCCTTGGTAAGGTTTATTCCCAGGTACTTTTTTTTTTTCTTGTTGCTATAGCATTTGGGATTTTTTTTTTCCTGATTTTTGATTCTGATAATTTTGCTGTTGGTGTATAAAAGTGCTTTCAATTTCTGAGTGTTGACTTTGTTTCCTCTTGTTTTGCCAAATTCACTTACTAGGTTGAGTAGTATTTTGGTGGATTCTATGGGGTTTTCTACATACACTATCATATCATCTACAAATAGTGACAGTTTTACTTCCACCTTTCCAATTTGGATGCCTTTTATTCCATTTTCTTTTCTAATTGCTATGGCTAGGACTTCCAATACTATGTTGAATAGAAGGGGTGAAAGTGGACACCCTTCTCTTGTCCCTGATCTTAGTGGGAAAGCTTTTAATTTTTGCCCATTGAGTATGATGTTTGCTGTAGGATTCCCATATGTGGACTTTATTATGTTGAGCTATACTCCCTCTACTCCTACTTTGTTGAGTGTTTTTTTTTTTTTAATCATAAATGGGTGCTGTTCCTTATCAAATGCTTTTTCCACATCTATTGTTATGATCATGAGATTTTTGTTTTTCCTTTTGTTTATGTGATGCACTACATTTATTGATTTGTGAATATTGTACCATCCTTGCATCTTCGGGATGAATCCCACTTGATCATGGTGGATGATCTTATTAATGTGTTGCTGGATATAGTTTGGCAATATTTTCTTGAGGATTTTAGTGTCTATGTTCACCAGCAATATCAGCCTCTATTTTTCTTTCCCTGTTATGTCTTTATCTGGTTTTGGGATTAAGATGGTGCTAGCCTCATAAAAAGAGCTTGGGAGATTTCCCTCTTTCTGGATTTTTTGGAGTAGTCTGAGAAGAATAGGGCTTAGCTCTTCCTTAAATGTTTTGTAGAATTCTCCTTTGAAACCATCCAGTGCAGGACTTTTGTGTGCTGGAAGTTTATTGATTACTGCTTCGATTTCATCAGCTATTATCAGTCTGTTCAGGCTTTCTGCATCTTATTCATTCAGTTTTGGAAGATTATATTTTTTTAGGAACTTGTCCATTTTATCCAGGTTTTCAAATTTCTTAGAATATAGTTGTTTGTAGTAATTTCTTACAATCCTTTGTATTTCTGTGATATCAGTTATTTCTCCTCTTTCATTTCTGATTTTATTTATTTGGGTCCTCTCTCTTTTTTTTCTTGATGAGTCTGCTTAAAGGCTTGTTGATTTTGTTTATCTTTTCAAATGAATTGGTTAATCCTTTGAATTGTTCTTTTAGTCTCTATGTCATTCAATTCTGCTCTGATCTTGATTATTTCCTTCCTTCTACTTGCTCTGGGCTTTGTTTGTTGTTTTTTCTTTAGTTTTTGAAGATGTAGGGTTAGGTTGTCGATTTGAAGTGTTTCTATCTTTTTTAGGTAGGCCTGTATCATTATGAACTTCCCTCTCAGAACTGCCTTTGCTGTGTTCCATAAGTTTTGGACCGTTGTGTGTTCATTTTCATTTGTTTCCAGAAACTTTGATTTCTTCCCTGATATTATTTAGCCATTCATTGTTTAATAGCATGCTATTCAGTCTCCATGAGTTTGAATGTTTTTGAGTTTTTTCCTCGAGGTTTGTTTCTAGTGTCAGACCCTTTTGGTCTGAGAAAAATTCTTGTTATGATTTCAATTTTCTTCAATTTGTTGAGGTTTGTTTTGTGTCTTATCATGTGGTTTGTCTTTGAAAATGTTCCATGTGCATTTTAAAAGAATGTGTATTTTGCTTCTTTGGGATGAAAGGTTAGATATGTATCAGTTAAGTCTATTTGGTCTAATGCATCATTCAGTGCCACAATATTCTTGTGGATATTTTGTTTGGAGGATCTATCCATTTTTGATAGAGGAGTATTAAAATCCCCTACTATCAGTGTGTTGCTGTCTATATCTTTCTTGAAGTCGTCCAAGATCTTCCTTAATACATTTGCATGTTCCTATGTTGGGTGCATATATATTTACAATGTTTGTCTTCTTGATGGATTCTTTCCTTGACTATTATGACTTGTCCTTCTGTGTCTCTTTTTATGGCCTTTGTTTTGAAGTCTGTTTTGTCTGTTTAAAGTATTGCTACTCCAGCTTTTTTTTCTTATACATTCGTTTGGAATATTTTTTTCAACCCTCCAGTTTCAGCCTGTGTAGATCTTTTCTTCTAAGATAGGTCTCCTGTAGGCAGCATAAGTGTGGGTCATGTTTTCTTATCCATTTATCTAACTTATTTTTTTTGATTGGAGCATTTAACTCATTAACATTTAAGGTAATTACTGATAGGTACTTATTTATTTTCCCCCCTTTGTACCTGTGTTCCTCTCTTTCTCATTCTTTTTCTCCCTCTTCTTAGAGCAGTCTCTAGTATCACTTGCAGTGCTGGGTTGATGTATGTGTAATTTTTCAGGTTTCTTTTGTCTGGGAAACTCCTTATTTCACCTTCCATTTTAATTGAGAGTCTTGCTGGGTAGAGTAGTCTTGATTGTAGGCCTTTGCTTTTCATTACTTGCAGTATTTCTTACCATTCCCTTCTGGCTTGTAGTGTTTCTGTTGAGAGATCAGCTGCTAGTCTTATCAAAGTTCCCTTGTGTGTTCCTACCTGTTTCTCCTTTGCTGCTTTTAGGATTCTCTGTCTTTAAAGCTTGGCATTTTAATTATGATGTGTCTTGGAGTAGGCCTCTTTTGATTCATTCTGACTAGGACCTTCTGTGCTTCCTGAACTTGCATGGTGTTTTCCCTCTCCAGCCTCAGGAAGTTTTCTGTCATTATTTTTTAAAACAGGGTTTCTATGCCTTGCTCTTTTTCTTTTCCTTCTGGTATTTCTATGGTTCAAATTGTTGTTGCATATCATGTTGTCTTGCATTTCCCTTAAGGTATCTTCATATGTTTTTTAGTCTTTTTTCATGGAGCTGTTCTGCCTGGGTATTTCTTTCTACCTTGTCTTGCAGCTCACAAATTTGGTCCTGTGCTTCATCCAGCCTGCTTGTAATTCCTTCTAGTATTTTTATTTCAGAAATTATATTTTTCATTTCTTCCTGGTTCTTGTTTATACTTTCTATTTCCTTTTTTGTACTGTTGTAGTTCTCATTCAGTTCCTTGTAGTTTTCTGTGAGTTCCTCGAGCATCTTTATAACCATTCTTTTAAATTCTGTCCGATAGTTTGCCTCCATTTCATTTAGCTCTTTTAGTGGAGAGTCTTTTATTCCTTTCAATTGTGGGTTCTTTGTCTCCCATTTTAGGTGACACTTTTTGTTTGTTTCTGTTATTTCTAATACTCCTTTGTCAGCTATCTTTGTAGTATGAAATCCTGTGGTAGGAGTTCTGTATGACTCAGTGCTGCGGTCTCTTTGATCTTCTTATCTGGATGCTCCAGGGTTGCCCTTTCTTCCATTTGTGTGGGATTTCTTGTACTTGGGCTTTACCTTTTGGTGGCTACTTTGTTGGTAGGTTGTCTCCTCCAGTGGGCTGATTAGTATTCACAACTCCCACCTCATCTTGTATATGTTCAGGATCAGGGAGAAAGAGAAACAGAACAAGACAGTGGGAGAGTATTCTATCAAATTTAAAGTACCAGCAAGTAGAGGACAGAAAGGAGATCCTTGGAGAAGTACAGCAGTTAAGTGTGATACTTCAGCCAAGTAACCACTTTGTATAAAAGATGATAAAGAGATAAGACTCTTATTAGGGGGGAAAATAATGTGAGCTGACTCCAAAAAGCAGAGTGCCTATGAGTGGTTAGATGGTGAGATATAATGAGAGTAAGGGATAGAAACTAAGGGCAGTGTGGAAGAGAATAAATTTAGCCACACAGTAATAAAGTGCAGGAAAATAGCAAAACAGTAATAAAATGCAGGAAGACCTGGGAAGGGTACTATGTGGGATTTGGGACCATATGACAAGCAATATGTAATCTGAATAAAAATAAAAATTAAAAGACCAAGAGTAGTGTATTGTTAGAATACAAGTGCAGTGACAGAAGAAAAATTAAAATGCAATGTGAAAGGGAGAACAGGAAAACCAATCAAACAATGGAATCAAACAAACAAATGAAACAAACTAGAAAGAAGAGAAATAAAGAAAAATTAAAATATAAAACAAAATAGAAACAACAAAAAATACAATAAAAAATCAAATGCAAATACTGAAGGATAGCAAAGTGAAATTTTTTCTCAGTCGTTGGCGTTAACCTTCTGATCTCTCTCTGGATCTGTCTTTGGTCCTTTCACAGATCCAAGTCTTATTGTCTTACACTTCCAAGAAAAAAAAGAAAGAAAGAAAAAAGAAGAGAGGGGAAAAAAAGCCTCCTGCTGACTTTAAACCCACCAAGTGGTTCTACTAGTCTTCTTGGATGCTGCAGGCTGGGGGCAGGGGTTGGTCGGGCTCTTTTGGGGTTTTTTTTCCTTTCCAGGGGATCATTTAGGATGGGGTTGGGTCTGGGCTTCAGTAACAACCAGGTCCCTGACTCCAGCTGAGCCCTCAGGGCCTGTCGTGGCATCACACTGTCCATATGCATCAGGCTGGTGCCTTTAATCCACCTCAGTGTGCAGCCCTTTGATTCCTCCCTGAGACACACTGAGTGGGAGTAAGTCACACCCCTCCTCCTCCTCATTCTTTGCTGGCCTGGGCACTGTGCATGCACAAAGTCCCTTCAGGGCAGTTTAGTTCCTCTATTAAATTAAGTCTCTCTGGGGACTGCTAACTCTCTGGCCCCTTTTGATCTGCTTTGATCAATCCTTGGAGCACCCTCCTCCTCCTTCTTTGCTGTCCCAGCCAGTGTGCAAGGCCCAGCTGCAGTCCACAGTACAGGACCCTGGGGACCTCCCCATCCACCTACAAACCCTCCTTACTGTCCGTTTTCAAACATCCTCTAAAATCTTTGGCATCCAAATTTCAAGAAAGCTAGGATTTCGTTGGCAGTTAACTTAGTTCTTCAGAAGATCGGCTAGGTGCCATAGCTGGGTACATGAATAAGAGTTCAGCTCCCACCTACTTGGCCACCATCTTCTCCCATGCCACATATTGCTAGAATTATTTTCACCTATTCATTTTATTTTATTTTTTTTTGATGTGGCTGCTAGGTAACAAAGTAATTTAGTGGTTTTCATTATATTGAGACAGCACTGATTGAAGACTACCAAGAAAAATATTTTAAACATTATCAAAAATGGGTGGGTGCTGACCTCTGTGGGCACAGCAGGTAGGCTGCATGGAGGAGGCAGCAGGCACGGCCCAGCCATTATGGAATGGCAGCCTCTATTGCTCATGGTGTGAAGCCTGCTTCCGAGCAGACTGGGCCCGACTACGTGGCGCCTTGGTAAATGACCCAACAATTAATGCTGGAAGGAGCAGGTCTTTATTTACAATGTCCCAATCTTGGGAGAGCTTAGAGCATCTCAGCTTGGGGCCCTCATTTCCCAAGAGACTCAGCACTTCCCATGCTTCCACCAGGCTACTAGCCAAAAACATCCCCAAAAGTTTCCCATTTTCTTATCTGGTCTTGGCTGTGCAAAAAGTTCTCCAGTCCTTCTGGAAGGTACCAAAGTTGCCATCCTCACATAGCAGGTCTCTCCATCAGGATCTGTAGTACGTGGTCATTAGCCTCCATGTAATAGTCCAGAAAAGGCACAAGTCCCAAGAGTCCAGGTAAAATCCAGGTGTAGCAGACTAGGATCTTACAAGGAAGTCCTTTGCAACTCTGGAGTCAGCTACAGCAGGCACAATCACAGCAGCAGCATCCACTTTCTTATTAGTCCAAGCCACAGACTATATAGTCCTTCCTCGCTATAAACTACATACTATATTTTGCCATGTATAATGTGTAAATGTTTTTGCCCAAATTTTTGAGGGAAAAACAAGGATGTGCATTATACATATGTAGTACCTGAAACACCTTTTATATGTTCTTCTGTTTTGTAAGTATTTGTTAAATAAAATTTCTTGTACCATAATATGTTCAAAAATAAATGCTAAAATTCCTTTATAATACAAAAAACATGTATATAAATATGAATAAATAAAAAATTGAATTAAAAAATGGAAATGAAAGATTTTTTTTCCTGAAAGTTTGAGCCAAAAACATGGGCGAACATTACACAAAGGAGCATATTACACATGGCAAAATACAGTAGCTGCTTACTTCTCCCTTCTCACTGCTCTTTTTCAAACCACATAGCAAAAATCCCTTACTACACACAGCATGCCTCTCCCATCACCACTATATCCAGTATGACCAAGAGTTGAGAGCAAATGACTGCCATGCTTGGGTTTAAATCCTCATCCTGCACCTCCTTCATAACCCCAATTCCAACTCCTCCCACAGTGGGCTACATCTGCCCCTTACCCTTATCTTTTCCCTTTTTCTAGCAGCTATTGCTAGCCTGGGCAGGCATAACCCCGTGAAGCAGAGCACACCACCTCCAAGGTCTCCCACAAGTGCTGTAACCAGGGAACCATCTCCCTGCTTAATGCATGAGCTGTAAGCTCCCAGGCTAAGTCACAACCAGGACACATTCAGAAAGTCACGCCCATCTCCTTTGCCTTCAGCAGCTGACACAGCTTTTTAACATAACTAGGAAGCTAGCCAAGTTGCCATAGATATGCAAAATCTCCCATATGTGTGCTAAGCTTCCCCATCTCCCAAGCCATGGCTGTGGAGGTTTTGGGGACTTCTCCACTTGGGGGACCTCTAGCTCAACACCCCATTTCAGGCCTGTCTGCAGATTTTATCTGCCCAAACTGTAGATCTGGTTTTATACAACATGTTCCAGAAAGGACTGGCTGTACATTGATTCCACCTCTGCAGCAGCGTCCTTGGACCAGAGCAGGCACCCATTTGAGAACATGGATCAGTACCTGCTCAGGCTGCTTTTGCATCTATGATGACAGCCTCAAGATGCTCACATCTATGTCTTGTGTACAATCCCAAGATGGCAGAAACCCCAACGATCCAGAGAGCCAGTCTGAGAGAGATCCCCAGCTCCAACTCCTACCACCCCCTCAAACTCAGCTTTCTGCAATAGCTTCCAAAGGATTTCTGTGTCCACAGTTCCCCCTTTATTTCTAATCTACCCTCTATACTTTCAATAGAATTATTTCCTTAATCTTAACAACTCTGGCTAAAAATCTTTATTGTCTCTCTCTTAGAGAATAAGTATGAAATGAAATAACACAAAAGCCATATAATAAATATTCCTTGTTGAAAAATTTTCTGTATGACTACGCTGGCTAAGACTTCAGACTTTAAATAACAAATGCTGAAAGACAGACAGATTCCACAGTAATTTGATGTTGATATTAGCCACAATCACTAGGAAATAGTAATGTAACTGGGCATAGCCAGGGTTCCCCCAAAGGGGGGATTTGTAATGAGGTCCAGAACTTGGGGTGTCCAAGGAAAATATAGGATATTCTCCCTGCTCCAAAGGCAGACTGCCATGGAGGATGGGAGACATGCATTGAAAGTCCCTTTGCATTTTAATAACAGCAGGATAACTTCAAATCTCATCTGCAAAGATGGTTATTTTATATATGACCAAGGCTAACCAGGAAGGTTTGTATAACAAACGCAGGATGTACCTGGGCAGCAGCTCCCCTGGTTACAGCCTGTGTGCATGAGAACTTGGAGATGGTTTGCTCCATGCAGCGAGGGAACAATGAGAAGACTGTGCGGGAAGGAAAGGGGAGAAAGGACTCTTGCTAGTAGGCCATGAGTCCTCCAGACTTATGTTCTTTTTCTTCTGAAGGGCAGTACCCTTGACTGGCATTACTGGCCTGACGGGGCAAAGTGGGGAAGGCGGGACTATGTGTTTTGGTGGGTGTTTTAAAGGGATTTTGAGATTTAATGGTGACATGTAGCCATTATTCTAAAACCAGTATAACTTTTTTAAATTTTTTTAATTTTTAAATCATGTTTATTCTATTACAGTTGTCTCAGTTTTTACCCCTTTACCCTCCTCCACCAATTCCACCCGCACCCCCTACTCCCACAGTCAGTTCCCACTCTGTTGTCCATGTCCATGGGTCATTCATACATGTTCTTTGTCTAGTCCCTTCTCCTTATTTCCACCATTATCCTCTTTCCCCATCACCTCTGGTCACTTTCAGTCTGCTCCATGTTTCCATGCCTGTCGTTTATTTTGTTCATTAGTTTATTTTGTTGAATAGAGTCCACTTATAGGTGAGAACATATGGTATTTGCCTTTCATCAACTGCCTTATTTCACTTAGCTTAATATTCTCCAGTTCCATCCATGTTGTCACAAAATGTAGGAATTCCATCTCTCTCTTTCTTTCTTTCTTTCTTTCTTTCTTTCTTTCTTTCTTTCTCTTTCTTTCTTTCTTTCTTTCTTCTTTCTTAAATGCAGATTGATTTTATTTTTTTAAATGTCAAAGTTAATTATAAAAAATTTAAAACCATTATAAAGTCTCAGCAATTAAAACAACATGACACCAGCACAGAAATAATCAAGTAGATCAATGAAATATAATGAGCATTTGAGAGACAAACATATATATCTGTCTAACAATGTAATATATGATTAAGTTGATATTTCAAATCCATGGGGAAAATAAGGCTTATTCAACAAATAAGGTGCATGGACCACTATTACTTGAAATAAAACAAATATAGATCCCTATTTCACACATTATACAAAACATATCCAGGTGAGTTAAAAATCAGTATCTAAGGAGTAAAATCTAAGGAGTTTTAGGAGAAAATACGAACTAATATTTTTCTTACCCTGAAGTAAAATATTCAAACCCAGAAGCTATAAAGTAAAATATTGCCAACATGACTATATTAAACATTTAAGGTTGTACAGTAATATACATATAAAAAAAATTAAGGATAACCAATAGAATAAGAAAGTATTTGCAACACATCTAAAAAAGGGTTAATGGTTTGATTGTTTGGTTTTGTTTTAGGGAAAAAATTCTACAAACATTTAATCAAAAATGTATATGGAATACCAGTCATTTAAAGCTTTTTAAAAATAATAGAAATAGGCAAGAATATACAAAAACAGGTTTAGTTTCAACAAATAATAAAGGAACAGTTAAAAGAACACATCATTGTCACAATCAGATTAATAAGTATTAAAAAATATTGGTAATGTCAAGTATTGGCAACTATGAAAGGAACTGGGTATTCATAGACTCTTTCTATTCATCTTAAAGCAATCCCTTTAGCATATTTTGCAGTGCTGGTTTGGTGGAGGTGTATTCTTTTAGCCATCTTTTGTCTGGGAAATTAACTTTTGAATAAATAGTTATTTTCTTTTTCACCAAATTCAGCCATTGAGAGCCATAATCTTTAAGGGCAGCAGGCAAAGAACCTTGAACTGAGGAACCCCAGGGAAGGGGTGTTGCTACAGTATTAGCTTCTGGGGCTCCTCTCCCACAATGGGTCCACATTCAGTAAGTCATACTTTTGGTCATCACCAGAAGATTTACCAACATTCCCCTCTCTCAATTGTGTTTAATCTGTGGATGCAGGACGAATTAGTTTTATTTTGTCTACCCTTGTAGACTGAAATTTCAGAGAGTATTAATCCATGTTGTATATATCTTTGTACCTCCAGAGTTTAGCATGTCAGTGCCAAAGTACTTTTAAAATGTTCCTGAGTGAATAAGGAATGAATTGATTAATATCATTCACTTAGTATTTACTTACCTAGCACTTGGAAAAGAGGCAGATGGTATAATGGAGCAGGGCTCCAAAAAAAAGTGTCAGTTGCTAACTGCAAGCATGGTTACTATTGGCAGAAGGGTGAATGAGAATGGCCAAAGGACAAGATCAAGAAACCTGTTTCATTTTGCAAGCCAGATCTCACCTGAGTTTAATAATAGTTCAGCTTAACTTATCTCACTAAGTACATCCTCACAATCCACTAGAATAATCCTGCTTAAATTTTCACAAACTGTATCAGAAAGACGCCTGCTTGTAAGTTTAAAATTTTCCCTTTTTTCCACCAGTAGTTTACTCTTGAAAATTGGATCTAGGCAGCTGTGAAGGTCAGCCGTGCTGTTCACAAAGTATTTCTGGTTCTTCCCTTTTTATGGGCACCTAACCAAAGCTAGACATGATCATGTGAGTCGCTTTAGACAATGATGGGTGTTACTTGCAGTCAGAACATTTAAGTGCTTCTGTGCAATTGCCATAACTATTTTCCCCAATGGCACAGTGACCTGCAATGTTCCATATAGTGACCAGGACCAGGAATGGGGACAATAAAGAGCAGAGCTCCCATCCATTCCATGGTGGACATATAAGTGAGAAACAAACCTTCTTTATATTAAGCTGCTCAGATTTTGCGGTTGTTTTGATGGTGCTATAGCTTACTAAAGAAAATAATAGTTTTTAAAAAGAAAAAAACTAGATTATTTCTCTGGATAGATCAACATTTTTCACTCCATTAGCCTTGACTGCAATCAAATCCAAGTTTCACTATTTCTAGCTGGCTGACCTAGGATAAGTTATTTAAACACTCTATGCCTGTTTCTACAATAATAGCTAACTTCAGAAATTACCATGAAAATTAAATGAGTTTAGTATCTATAAAACTTATAGCAATGCCTTGTACAACATACGTGTGATATATGTGAAAGCATTTGTTATCATTTTAAGAATTTTTGGACTAAATATTCACCTCAAGTTCCATCATCCCCATTCATTTCAGAGTTATCTAGTCAGAGATGTCAGAATATATTCTATAGCCCTGTGAATGACTGGAAAATTAAAAGCTACAGAAAATGGAAGTATAAAATTAAACTAACAAGCAACAATAACAAAAAAGAAAACCAACAAACTCTTGGGAGTCAGAAGGACATGGCACAAAAATTCACTAAGAAATAACAGTAAACATATAGTTTATACTACATTACACTTACACATCTTCAACACTGAACAAAATATCTTAAGAATTCTTTATATATTGATTCTAACACTCCCTCCCACTTGATAATCTGGCCTTTTTGTAGGAAAAAAGATTGACTTGCCCATAAATGTTCATGTAATAGCTCCTTGGTGAGACTGAAAGTTGCAGAGCCATATGTCCAACTGGGATATTAGGGGGAACACTAAACCTTTGCAAAGGACTATCACCTGTATAAGAAATTCCAAAACTCCTGAATTTCACATTCCTTTTATGTGGGGATAACTTAACAATAAGAGATTTGGAGAAACAGGAAGGGAAATAGTATACTCATCTCATGAAAATGGAGGATTAAGTTCATAAGTGGAATAAGAATTAACAATAAACTCGTAATTATTTATTTTAAGCATTATTTTATTACTTTGAAATAAAAGTAACCTGAGAGAGCTAAATAACCTTACAAGTTTAGACTGCCAAGAGCTAGTATAAGAAAAAAATATCATCAAATTGAGACCTCCAACTATTGTAATTGAGGTTATCAATTCTTTTAAGTATTCCAGAACTCCTAATGTCAATTACACACACACACACACACACACACACACACACACACGCCTATAATAAGATTTCTGTCTGAGCAAGACATCACTCCTTTGCTCTGAGATGGAGTTGTATAAGGATATATGGTAACAAAGGAGCCCAAGACTTTGGAACAAGAAAGCTCTGGATCCAGAACCCAGTTTCACAATTTCTGTGTGACCTTGGGTGAGTTATACAAAATTTTAGCCTGTAAAATGGGTACATTTGTACTTACTTAATAAGGAGTTTGAAAATATTAAAGAAGATAGCATGTAGAGTTTCTAATATAGGTAAATCATATTTGATCACATAGTTGGAAATTTTAGATTCTATAGAGGAAATAATAATAATGAAGGATCCTAGGTAGTAAAAACACTGGAAACTTAACAGCTAGTTAAGTGCAGCCCCAGAGTATTTGGAACTGCCTCAGGGGCTTCTAGAGTCTCGACACTGAGAATATATGCCACACTTATGCCAGAGCAATACAATTAGGAAAGCTCTGGTTTTATGTTTTATATACTCATGCAATGCATATGATTTATAGGATTTTAGTAAATATCAGCAAAAGGGTTTTGCTGCTATTGAAAAAAAGTTTGATAGTCATTGATTTAGAGAGGGCGAAATATGTATTCAGTGTTATTTTTTCATTTAATGATGTCACCTTGGCCTGGCATCATTTCACCCCTTTCTCAATCTCCAGGTGGAAATATTTCTTTGGGGATTTTGGAATTTTGCATTAAAGAGTCAAAAAGAAACCCACAAATGCTTGTACCATCACAAAAAGGCATTTTTATTAACTTAGTTTAACATTTTCATTTTATCAAGCCTTTGTCACCAGTAATTCTGAGTTCCCAGTGTATTCCAACCAAAGTTAATATTATGACAGTTATTGCAAGGGGATCCTGATAGGATATGGTGATGGGAAAACAAGGAGAAAAACTTTATCACTGGCTGACCATGCTGTAACAAAGAAGAGTGATCACCATGCATATAAGGAACTTAATTTATTCTCAACAAATTATTTTACAGATTACTACTGAGGTTTTGAGCAGAAACCACATGTTTTTTCTCATTGCTCACCCATCTAAGTCACACATCAGAATTCATCAAGGATGAGTCAAGATATACCCCAAGAGGGCAGAAAAGAGCTACAGACATGTTGGATGTGGTTCCTAGGACTCGAGCTTTACCAATTGCTGTGCAGAAGAATATCCAAAATCAGTATTTGCTCTCCAGCATTATTTATGTTTTGCTTTGTTTGTTTGTTTTTTTGCTGCTCTGGCTTATATTCTAATGAGAAAGTCCCAAACTCAATAATAATTATAATACCTAACAACACTGTTTTAAGTAACAGAATTCACACCCAAGCAATCTTGGTTTCAGAATCCATAAACCTAACTATTACTCCTTAATGATCCAAGTGTCACTTTATAGGAAAAAGGGAAAAAAAGAAATTTAATTATAAATCACAGGCCTATGACTAGCCTAAACAAAAGGGACTGTCATGTTATCCAGGCAACCCTCAGGAAGTCATGCATACATAAGGACTTAAGGTCCATTCTCAGAGTAAAACAAATGCCCCTTTCCTGGACAAGGGTCTCTGCATGTCTTACTCAAGAACCTCAAAGGAAAGAATAACTGATCTAGGATAGAAATGTATTTCTTTTCCCCCTAGCCTAATGCCATCTTGAACTCACTCTTCTCATTCTTTAAGCAGATCCTTGAGGTACAGAATCTGAAAGGATGCAGGCAAGGATCGGTCCACCCTGCTGCCTAGACCAGGAGACAGAAGCATATAAAACAAAGGGAATCGAGCTAAAGCAGCACCGGCTTAAACCTATTAGAACACTGAAGACTTGGACTTGTTTCTAAATTCTGAGAAGATTCTTTGCTGTGGGTGGAGTTGCAGAAGACAATAGGACAATGCATGAGTCCAGTCACTAGCATAATGAAATCTGGTCTTCAAAACAAACAGATGGCCTCAGCCAAAAGGCCGTGAGTGTATGTTTAAAATACACGTTGTGAGGAGTTCTGGCAAATAACATATGAGCACTGACAATTTTATATGTGGCAACCAGTGCTTTGAAAGTTAATTGCCAAAAAGAAAGTTAAGGAAATTAGTGAAACACCCCTTATCAGAGTTTCAAGGCAGCAAGTGGAAAACAAGCAGAAAGGAGCTCGATTTGACTAGATTCAAATAAAGGCAGTGCTCAAGTTGTGGAAATCACAGAATTTGATACCTATTGATGCATACAAATACAAAAATTTGAGAGAATGCGCCAAAAGAAACCCTATGTTTCTCACTATTCTCTTACTTCCAGGGAAGACCGGTATTTCTGTTTCTGTTTTATTTAGACTTGGCATTTTCCAAAGACTCTTCTGGTTTTTTTATAAATGTGTCAGAGCTTCTCTCAATCTCTCTTGGTCACCTGGGCACTCACAGGTTTTACCTTTGTACA
Source organism: Pteronotus mesoamericanus (assembly GCF_021234165.1). NCBI lineage: Eukaryota > Metazoa > Chordata > Mammalia > Chiroptera > Mormoopidae > Pteronotus > Pteronotus mesoamericanus. The sequence goes on from NW_026555109.1 coordinate 4,953,479, forward strand.
TCTGGTTGCACAAATTGCTACAGTAAGAGATATTTTTCTTTTTGCCCAAAGTAAAACTCAACTACTAAAGTACACTCAGGAGATCATTATATATATAAATCAGAATTGTTGATGATGTAAACATTGATTCAAGGCTTTAAAAAACTTTAGGTCAAATAGCACGTGTTGTTTGAGCTACACTTACCATGAATGAAAACAGAATTCCATCACTCTAAAAAATGTTGAATGGCATTAGCTAATACATCTTCAGCGTCATCCTTCCTTACACATTTTAGATGACAGTAGAGGTTGTGTGGCTCTTTGAGGTTTTGATTACATCAACCCCCAGAGATGTCTGGGAGTCCATTCTCATAATCACCTTTGCTATTATTGAAGACCCATGTTACCTGAGCTTGCCTCTTGTGGCTGCTCTGTTATTCCTGTGCTGACTTACTGTAACCAGGCAGCATGGGGTATGGCTGCTTATTGCCATTTAAACACATACTACTAAGACTTCTAAGGAAGAAAACAGGTTTTTATTAACAGGAAATGCAATTTGGGAAGGCTGGAAGCATTCCCAGCCAACCTCATTTGCAAAGCACCATAAACCAGCCAATCTCGGGAAGATTCAAGCCCAAAACCAAACCCGTTAAATTCCCCATTACTGCTTACCTGTCTTTTTGGAGCTTAAGCCTGCCACACAAACAGGTCCCCATCCTCTCTGGAGACCCATCTGCAGGTATCAGTGTTGCATCGTCTCACAGCAGCTCCCGCTCTCAGGGCCTGGGGTGCACTGCTAGATCACTCCCAGCTGTCCTACGAGTGGAGCTCCATTTACAAGGAACTTCCCAGCTCATGCCTCCATCTGCTGCTTTCAGTCTCTGTGAGCTGCTTCCAGGTGAGGAGAAGTAGCCCAGGACCCATGTGTCCTGCTGTACTGGGTCGCAGAGTCCCAAAGGCTAGAGTCCAGCGAGTGTCCCAGCATGGGACCCTGCCTCCAGGGAGCTGGCTTCCAAGTGTGTGGGGCCTAAACCCTGAGCAGTCCCAGCGTCTGCCGCTCCCATCAGCAGATTGTCAGTGACAGCAGGAAACTGCCTTCGCCGGATGCCGGACTCTTCCCTGGAGAAACTCGATGACGAAAAGAGGTCCTATACCCCTGTGCACTGGAGCTGCTGTGGCTTCTCATCTGGGAAAGAGAGGGCCCTCTGTGCCAGCACTTAAAGTGTGCATAACAAGCAAGCGGCAACTGCCACGGCTTCCCATGTAGGGGAGGGGCACAGTGCCAGTCACCTGACCCCGATTCCTGAGACCGCTGGCCTGAGTCTCCTCCCCTCTCCCTGTTACTAGAGTTCACTGAGCCCCAGGCTGGCCCTGGAGTGCCCAAGGAGGGGCCCGGCTAACGTTCCCGGTCACACAGTCCCCAAAGCTCTTGGCCCAGGAACTTTGGCCACATGGGATAGAAAGGAGGTGGGAATCGAAGTGGGCACATTTCCACACGCTCTTTTTTTAAAGACCCTGCCTAGAATCCCCTGCGCAGACAGCATGCTTCGCCCCGGTTGCCAGGGCAACCTACTCTGGTTCCATAGGGGCAATGCTGCTCGCACGCCATCCCTGGCCTCCAACCCTCCCTTATTTCAGGAGCAGGGTTGGGGGTGTGTCCCCTTACACCACCACATATAAAACACGATATGTTTTCTTTTGCTTTCCCCCAAACAATTCATACAGTACTTTTTGGATGGAGTATTTTACTAAAGATGAGAGGGCAAAAGAAGGGCTTATGGTGCAGTAATGCAATCAACTTGAAATTAAGAATTAAACATCATTGTTGTTAATGTCGCTTTGCTGTTCCTCAGAGTACACACCAACTACTTTCTGGGCAGGCTGGTGTCCAACCACGCTGGGGCTTCCTGCCCTTCTCTGACCACTTCCATCTCCATGCTTCTCCTCTCTCTGCCTTTCTGTCTCCTATGCTCCCTAACTTTGGGACTCTGTTTCTCTTACCTGGAAATTCAAATAAAGTCATTCTCCATCCACTGTGAAATTCTGGGTCTACTATTGCATATTGTAAGTATTAATATTTCTACGAAAAGAAATGACTTTCTAACCTGAATCTCACCCAACAGCATTATAGATCAGCTACTATCAAAAACACGAAAGAACAGAGGGGTAGTAAAGACCAGGCTGAGGAAGAAAGGGATACTTTTATGCTTCTCCTTCTTAACAAATGGATATTGTTACATGCATATGTCTGAACATTTTTAATGTTTTATTTTATTTCTTTTGATTTCTCTCTACATTTGACTTCAAATATTCCTCTCCTAATTTCTAACTAAGGAATAATGTTATAATTACCCAATTACCAGAGAAATTAATAAATCTTTAGCTTGGCTGATAAATCACAAATTTATACAAGTGGGAGATTTTCAAATAAGAGGCAAAATCTCATTGCTTAGTCACTCTGTTGTCTGCGTGAATCAGTTTTAGAATCTCACAGCACTTCATGTTCACAGTCATATAAAGTATTGACTTCTTTTGAGATGAACATTATGTTCTAATGGCCAAAAGTGATAAATATTGTATTGAATGAAAGTAAGACAAATCCAGGATTTCAAATGAATATAAATCTTTATGCTTTTCCAAACAAAAATGCATTCCTATTTTATTATAAGAGAACAATTTGAAAGATGCAAACTACAAAAGGGACTGAGTAACACTATGTCTGGTGAAAGAACTTGGATATTATCATACCCAGCAGGGTTTATGGCTTAAGAAGTTGATATTAAAGAAACATGAGTGGATGCCAGATTCAGTTCATGAACTGAGAGGAGAAACTATCGAGGGACATCCAGTGCAGCACCAGGTTGAGATATTCTAAGGAGGCTGCTAAGGACAATAAGCAAGGATTATTTACTGAGAAAGCAAGTATGTTTGAAACACAGGAAGCAGTGGCTGCTATTATTAAGTCTTCTATTGTGTGAATCCTTTTTCAACAATGCAAACTGAGTGACATCCTATTACCTGTTACCTGAACCACTTAGAAAGTTAAATTTAGCTAGTTCACCCCAGTTTCCTTCCCTACTCTTATACACCTTTGGCATTATTAAACTGTCTTTGAGCTGGTGTGGCTCAGTGGATTGAGTGCCAGCCTGCAAACCAAAAGGTCGCTGGTTTGATTCCCAGTTTAGAGCACATGCCTGCGTTACTGGGCCAGGTACCCTGTAGGGGCTGTGTAAGAGCCAACCACACAGTAATGTTTCCCTCCCTTTCTTTCTCACTCTCTTTCCCCTCACTAAAAATAAATAAATTAAATCTTTTTTTAAAAGAGTATGCATTGGTACCTTTTTGAACTATTTCTCATTTCAATTGGTGTCAACACAGGGCCAGTAGAGTACTTAGTCAACTCCATCCATAATTTCCTTTAGAGGCCTTTTCAAAACACATAACTGATTTTACAGAAAGATAGCCATATCACTAACTTAAATTTTATGAAAAAATAGTAAAATATAAAATATATCAGAATGACACCAGAGCATAACAGGCTCACTTTCCTTAGTCCCAGTACAAAAAAGATCCCTGGGAAGAACTCTGGCTTGGATCACACACTCACTTTGATCACAGAAAAACTAAGTACTATATGACTGGCAGATTCCACTAGAACAAAAATTTTCAAGTAAAGATGAGAAATAATTTCTGCCCCCCCCCAAAATTTTATGCTCAAGGGGAAAAAAAGAGACATTTTTCCATAAGCTCATGCTGCAGGTTTTGGGGGATATAATTAATAAATCTCTTGGATGTCTTTGAGTTTAGAACTGATTGGGAGATAAATGCAAGCATCTAATGATTAGAGATTAAATTACCTGTGTTATTGGTATTGCTAATTGAAGGAAACAGCTCAGATCTACAGCCAGTATCTCAATATCTTATATTTGATCCCATGTCTAGATCTTGTGATTACGCACTCACTGGAGAGTTTGTATCAAAACAGATACACTTTCTGAAATAGTTGCCTCCCACCAACAAACCGCACAGTAAGGACAGAGATAAATGTTTTATGTAATGATGTAATCATTACACGAGCAACATTTAGGTATAAAGAAGGATATTTATTTAAAAAATATAATCCATACAATAAACTTAAAACGACTGTCTTCTATGTACAAGGCACTGCACCCAGTGCTTGGCAAACATCAATGAACCAAGTAGGAGACATGGTGGGAGTTGTAGGGGGAGAGAATACTAGAGCCAAGGATTACTAGGGAGCACAGAATAAAGAAATAAAGTAAAATAAACTTGTTAAAAATCAAATCATGAATTTATGAGTTAACAGTATAAAATAACTAATATGTCCTGGGTAAAAGAAAGGAGAATTTGACATCCCATCTAACAGCATGGAAATAGAGAATTTCAATAAAGGTAACAAATTACAAAAAAGAAGAATAAGAATCTTTGTGCTGAGCATTCAATGAGTCAGAGTCCAATCAGAGAAGCAGAACCAGTAGGAGAGCAATGTTTATTGAAAGGGGTTGGGTTCTGCACTTGTGGGAGCTCGGAAGGCAAGTCCAAAGCCCAGGCTACCAGGAAGGGCACAAGCTAAAGCTCCAGTCCACTGGTAGAATTTCTTAGGGAAGCCTCAGTTTTAACTGATTGAATCAGGCCTACCCAGATTACCTAGGATAATGTCCCTTACTTAGAGACAACTAGTTACGGACTTTACATCTAGAAAATACCTTCACAGCAACACCTAGATTAATCTTTGATTGAATAACTGGAACAATGGCCTAGCCAAGATGACATGTAAAACTGACCATCACAGGTATGAATTTCACAAAAGAGGACTGTGCTGCATCAATGACTGTGAGAGTGAGATAATTTAATGAATGCAACAGATGAAGCCCAACAAAGTGAAATGGCTGCTTTTAGCAACTGTCTACAGAGTCACACAGAAATCTGCCTGACACTTGTAATGAGTTTGAAGTTATTATGGAACAAGAACCATAAAATCCATAAACTTATCATTCACAGTATACAAACCACACAGTTAGAATGCAGTAGCAGTTTTTTCTGTATATACAGTAGCCTCTACTCACTGTTCTCACATCATACCTTGGTTTCTTGCCTCTTTTCTTTTGCCATCCATGCTCTTCCTCCCCATAAGAATGACCTTACCAGCTCTTTCCCCAGCACACTTACTAGTCTACTACCACTTAACCTATCTTAATTCTTCCTGGACTTAACACTTGCTTACTTTTATAGTATTCCTCATGTACACCTTACCTCCTGCACTAAACTGTAACCTCTCTGAAGACAAGCTCCAATTCTTATTTACCAAGGAATACATTGTACCTAACAGAGAGCCAAAATAAGTTTGGTAAATAAATAATGAGTGAGTGACTAAAAGAATTACTGTAAGTGATGCATTTTAAACAATGATGAAGATTTCAATTCAAAAACTCAAAAAGCTTCTAAATAATTAGTAAGTCTTCTGCCAACTCAAGAGTTACATTTCAACTGTCTTTAGGTTCGCAAAATGCATTGCTTTCTTATGCAATATTAATGTTCTAATTGAATGATACAATTACTGTTTGACCAATTTAAAAGAAAAGACTATAAAATAAAAGTGCTACAAGAAAGAAAGAAGGAACTCTTACGGTTCTCAACAGCATGGATAGAACTGGAGAACATTATGCTAAGTGAAATAAGTCAGGTGGTAAAAGATAAATACCATATGATCTCACCTACAAGTGGAACCTAATCAACAAAACAGACAAATGAGTAAAATAGAACCAGAGACTTGGAAATAAGGGACAAATTGATAGTGACCAGAGGGGCGGTGGGAGGGGGTAACTGGTGAAAGAAGGGGAAGGGGCAAGAAAAGGAATATAAACAGAGGACCCCTGGGCATGGACAATGTGGGAGAATTGACTGTGGGAGTAGGAGGGAGGTACAGGGTAGGGGTGAGCAATGGAGAAAAAGGCGGGACAACTATAACTGAACAACAATAAATTTTTTTTAAATGCTGCAAAAAGAATTCAAAATGGTGACTCATTTATATATTTAGAAACAAATACAACATACCTTTTAAAGAAAATTTGGTAGCTTTTCACCACATTATTGATACAATAACAATATCTGTAATAAATAACATCCCATTAAAGTTACCATTAAGTCTAAGTTGAATTTACTTTTTCATTGTCAGTCATGTTTTCAGTACCAACATTATTGTTAATGGAAAATATTCAATAAATTTTTTCAAAAGGAAAAAACACTTGTGTATTAGGATACTTAGAGAAGATAGAAAATTAGAAAAAAAAAAAAAGAGTAGGAGATGCCCTTCCAGAACAGCTTCCCTGAGGGAATCCATATGACCTGAAACTCTCACTGTTGGATTCATTATTGGGACTTATATCTATCCAGTCACTGTATATTTTTGTTATTATATCTTTGAATATAAAAGTAATTCATATGCATTGCAGCAAATTTAGAAAACATAAAGAATCAGTTTACCTCTATGATCAACTTTCCTTTCTGTTTCACCCCTAATTTTGCCCTTTGCCACAGTTAGAGTTCTTTTTGCCCAAACATTGTTCCATCCCTTAGCTAATCAAAATGCATCTAAGTATTAACCATGAAGTTAAACACCTCTTTCCTGAAGGCTTGAGAGATGGCAGGAACAATGCTAATACTCAAGGCTACCTTAAAAGAGCCAGGGCCCTATAGCCAACCCAGTGATTCTCTTTCTCCTGCTTGCTCTCACCAGGTAGAAAACCACTTGACCCCACACTAAATATTTAAACCCAGTTTATTTCATTCAGTTTATATTCAACTCAATTTCTACTCATAGGCAAATCTTAATTAAGAAAAGAAACCCAAAGAATTAAAAAAAAATACAATCAGTGGCAAGGACCCTTGGCAGGAAGGAGAGGCAGGCAAGCAAGCTTCACTGGAAGGGAAAGTGGCACGAAAATGCTAAAATTATGTCGTTGGGGCAGGGAAGGAAGCTGCATGACTTGATGAAAAAGTGTGAGGCTCTCCATTGTTTTGCCTGTTTGGGAATGGCCCCAAATGCCCTCATGCCCATATCTGACATCCCCATATTTTAGAACACAGAAATGGAAACCTTTATGAAAAGAAGAAAAAAAAAGACATAACCTGGCAGATGGCCTTTTATAACTTGTCTCCTGGGGAAGACTCTTACTCACTGGGTCAGCAATCTGAGTCAGCCCTGAGGAAAACATGGCCATCTGAAGTGAACACCAGATTGAGAATAATCGCACCCCTGGGGCCTCGCAGAATTTCAAAATGACTAGGCATCTACGCACCTCTAATTTGGGGGAACAGGAATAGCAGACAAAAAGACTGAATGCTAGGATTTCCCATTAAGAACTCTAGTAAGGATTGGCTTCATTAAAAAAAATCTTTAATTTTCTAATAATCTCACACTTAAAGAAAAATTCTAAGTACAATTTTTTCCCCTGAAGTATTTGAGAGACTATTGCTGTCTCTATTGCAACTATAGTTAGGGTATATTTTCTATAAATTAGGAAGTTTTCTTACAAATCCAAAATTCATTAGGAAATTAACATTGATTCATCACTGCTTTGTTTTTTAGGGGAGTTTTAGGTTCATGGGAAAAATGGAAGAAGGTACAGAGTTCTCATACCCTGTCCCCACACAAATGCGCTGCCTCCCCTACAGTCAAGGTCACCCACCAGAGCAACACATAGGTTACAGTCCATAAACCTACATTGACACATCATTATCACTTTAAGCCTATAGTTTATATTAGGTTTCACTTTTGGTGGTGTACATTCTGCGGGTTTTGACAAATGTATAATGATATGTACCTACATTAGTTTCACTGCCCGAAAAATCCTCGATTGTTTTGCCTTTTCGCCCTTCCTATGTAACCTCCAGAGACAAGTGATTTTTTACTGTTTCCATTATTTTGCCTTTTCTGAAACTGTCCTATAGTTAAAATCATACAGTATGTAGCCTTTTCAGGTTAGTTTATTTCACTTCTGCATCTAAGTGAAATCATATCTTTTTATATGATTTTATATCTTTTTATAACTTGATGGCTCATTTCTTTTGAGTACTGAATAATAGTCCCTTGTCTGGATACACCACAATTTATTTATCCATTCACCTGCTGAAGGACATCTTGGTTGCCTTCAAGTTTGGGTGATTATAAATAAAACTACGATAAATGTTTGTATACCAGCGTCTGTATAGATGTAAGTTTTCAACTTACCAGGGGGTTTGATTGATAGATCATATGGTAAGAGTATGTGTAGTTTTATAAGAAACCCCCAAGCTGTCTTCCAAGTTGGCTATACCATTTTGCATTTCCACCAGCAATAAATAAGAGCTTCTGTTGCTCCACATCCTTGCCAGTATTTAATATTGTCATGTTCTGGATTTTGGCCATTTAAAAAGGTGTATAGTGTTATATTTTCATATATTTAGTTGTCACCTCTATGTGTTCTTTGGTGAGGTGTCTGTTAAGGTGTTTGGCTCATTTCTTTGTCCAGTTGTTTATTTTCTTATAATTAAGTTTTAAGAATTCTTTATGTATTTTTAGTAATAGCCATTTATTGACATTTGAAGTCGACTCTTTGAAGTTTCTGCAATGGGCATTTTTCCTGTTTAGAATGTATTATTTAATACCTGAGGGAGGTCGGAAAGATGGTGGAGGAGTGAATGGGAGTCACGCTGACTTCCTCCCAAAACCAAACTGGAATTGCAACTAAATAATGGAGTAATCACCTGGAAAGCAGTGGAGCGATAGTGGGAGAGGAGCCTTGGTGCCGCGGACAGTGGATTCTACTCTCACACATCCCAACGGGTGAGAATTGCGGTGGAGGCTCGAGAGGGTGGGCTGGGTGCCCACGGGCACTGGCACCAGAGGGACATTGAAATGGCCAGTTAGCTCCCCCCGAGAAGAACGGGGTCTGAATCATAAACAGGAACGCCTAAACTACAGCAGCTAAAGCCGAGAAAATACAGACAAAACGCAACCCCAAAAAGCTTAGGGGCGCTCTCTGCCAGAGACAGGTCGCTGGGGATGCAAAAAGACATTTAAAGGGCAAACGCAAAAGTTGCAGCGGCAGCCACCCTCCTTGATCGCTGCATAGAGGCGGCAGCAGGGTGGGCTGGTGCCTGGGAAAAGACTGGTGAGGAAAACTTTATGAAGAGAACTGACACTGCAGCCGGTGGAGCCCGGGTGATAACGCACTTCCCACTCTGCAGCTACCATCTCGCTCAGGCATAAGGGAATCAATTAACCTGCCTTTTGTGCGCTCCGCACACAGCTTGTAGGCATGTGAGCTGCGGGGCTGAGTGCAGACTGGTTGGGAGAGCCTTGAGAAGAGACTGGAGATGGAGGCGTTGGGGAAAGAACGGGAAGAGGAACCGAGGAGTCCCGACTCCTTCTCCTTGCCGTAGTCTCCATTGTGCGGGAAGAGGCCACACCCTCAAAGAGCCAAAAGCCGAAAAGCAAACATAGACACCCCCAAAACACCCAGAGCAAGCACGCACACTTGCGCCGAGTGACCGGCGAGGGTTGGCGAGCGTGTGTGTGACCCACGCGGGCTGGCGAACGCTTGCACCTGCCGGCAAGGCCTCACACAGACTGGCACCCATACGGCCTGTGAGGGCGTGCACAGAGGGGCAAGGGCAGGCGTAAATTGACCTGCCCGCCGCGATTGCGGAGCGGCCCACAAAATAAGTAGAGCTGCCCAGAGTCTCTGGAGGAGAGACCAGAGACAGGATTAACCAGAGAGTCCTAGAGCTGATTTCCTCCCATTTCTGTAGTCCCCATTTGGCGAGGGCAAGCAACGCACCCAAAGAGCCAAAAGCTGGGAAAATACACAATAGAAGACCCTAAACTGACCAGTGCCGCGAAGCTCGCATGCCAGGGGCGCCAGATGAGTACGCGAGGTCGCGAATAAGCCCCCTGGTCTGGGGCAAGCACATGCCAGCCCAGGCAGGTGGGAAACCCTGCCGCGCTGGGAACGCGCTCAAGGAACCCGCGTGAGAGCGCAGAGAGATCCCAAAAAATAGCCCAGCCCTGACCGAAGGGGTCACAGGGCTGCCCCAAGCAGGAGTCAGGCACAGACAGTAGACTCCTGGAAGGCTCAAACAAACAGCCCAAGGCCCTATAGGGTCAACAAATAACATCATCAGAGGCAAGCCCAGAAAGAAAAGTAAAGGACAAAAATACTTAACAGACTCTCACAAAAATGGAAAGAAAAAGAAGTTCCCCCCAATTGAGTGGAAAAGGGGACTCCCCACAGAGAGAGCTCAATGAAATGGAGGCAAGGGAACTGTCAGATATGGAATTCAAAACAATGGTTCTAAGGAAGCTCAATGAGCTCAGCCAGCTCAAAGAGAACTATGAGAAACTGCAGAGAAACTGTCAGGATCTTACAGCAAACTATATCAGCCTGGAAAAGGACATAGAAACTATCAAGAAGACACAAGAGGATATGAAGAATACCATTTCTGAATTGAAGAACACAGTAGAAGGAATCCAAAGCAGGCTGGATGAAGCTGAGGATCGAATCAGTGAGATGGAGGACAAGGTAGAAAAAAGCTCCCAGAAAGAACAAGAAATGGAAAAACGGCTCAAAAAGAATGAAGAGGCATTTAGGGAAATGCAGGACAACCTGAAACACAATAATATCGGTATAATAGGGATACCAGAAGGAGAAGAAGAGGAGCAAGGAATAGAGAACCTCCTCGAAAAAGTAATGATGGAAAATTTCCCTAATTTGAGGAGAGAAAGGCTCTCATGGATCCAGGAGGCACAGAGGACCCCACTCAAGAGGGAATCAAGGAGGTCCACTCCAAGACACATCATCATTAAAATGGCAAATGTCAAAGACAAAGAAAGAATTCTCAAGGCAGCAAGGGAGAAGGAGAAAGTAACATACAAGGGGGCCCCGATACACCTAGGAGCTGACTTCTCAACAGAAACACTACAAGCCAGAAGGGAATGGCAACAAATATCCCAAGCCATGAAAAGCAAGGGCCTACAGCCAAGGTTGCTCTACCCAGCTAGGCTCTCCTTTAAAATAGAAGGAGAAATACGGAGTTTCCCAGACAAAAGAAAGCTAAAAGAATACATCTCTACCAAACCAGCACTCCAAGATGCTAAGGGGACTGGTTTAAGCAGATGAAGGAAAAGAATGAGACAGAGAGGAACACAAGTACAAAGAGAAAAGATGAGTAAGTTTCTATCAGTAATATCTCTCAATGTGAATGGACTAAATGCCCCAATCAAAAGACACAGGGTAGCTGAATGGACAAGAAAACATGACCCACACATATGCTGCCTACAAGAGACCCACCTCAGAGCAAGAGATCTACACAGATTGAAAGTAAAGGCATGGAAAATAATATTCTAAGCAAATGGGCATGAGAAAAAGGCTGGCGTTGCCATACTTGTATCAGACAAAGTAAATTTCAAAACAAAGGCCATTAAGAGAGATCCAGAGGGGCACCTTATCATACTTAAAGGAAGAATCTATCAAGAAGACATCAACATTGTAAACTTATATGCTCCCAATATAGGAGCCCCCAAGTTTATAAGGAAATTGTTGGATGACTTCAGAAAAGATATAGACAGCAACACACTGATAGTAGGGGATTTCAACACCCCACTGTCAAAAATGGACAGATCTTCCAAACAAAACATTAATAAACATATCATGGCGCTGAATGACACACTGAATCAAAGAGACTTCACTGACATATATAGAACCTTACATCCCAAAGAAGAAAAATACACATTCTTTTCAAATGCTCATGGCAGTTGTTCAAAGATAGACCACATGATAAGACACAAAGCAAGCCTCAGCAAATTCAGGAAAATTAAATAATACCAAACTTTTTCTTGGACCACAAGGGCTTGAAACTCGAAATCAACCTCAAAGAGAAACTTCAAAAACTTGCAAACTCATGGAGACTGAACAGTAGACTATTAAACAATGAATGGGTCAATAATGAGATAAGAGAAGAAATCAAAAAATTTCTGGAAACAAATGAAAATGAACAGACAACTGTCAAAACCTATGGGACACAGCAAAAGCGGTCCTGAGAGGGAAGTTCATAGCAATACAGGCTTACCCAAAAAAGATAGAAACATTTCAAATAAAAGACCTAACACTACAACTTCAAGAACTGGAGAAACAACAAATAAATCCCAGAGTAAGTAGAAGGAAGGAAATAGTCAAGATTAGAGCAGAACTGAATGACATAGAGACGAAAAGAACAATTCAGAGGATCAACCAATCCAGAAGCTGGTACTTTGAAAAGATAAATAAAATTGACAAACCTTTAAGCAGACTCATCAAGAAAAAAAGGGAGAGGACTCAAATTAATAATATCAGAAATGAAAGAGGAGAAATAACAACTGATACCACAGAAATACAAATGATCATCAGAAACTATTATGAACAATTATATGCCAAGAAATTTGAAAATCGTGATGGAATGGACAAATTTTTAGAAAAGTATAATCTTCCAACACTGAAGGAGGAAGAAACAGAAAGCTTGAACAGACCGATAACAGCTGGGGAAATTGAAGCACTAATCAAGAAACTCCCGGCACACAAAAGCCCAGAGCCAGACGGTTTCCCAGGAGAATTTTACAAAACATTTAAGGAAGAGCTAACCCCTGTCCTTCTCAGACTATTCCAAAAAATCCAAGAGGAGGGAAGACTCCCAGACTCCTTCTATGAGGCCAGCATCACCCTGATCCCAAAACCAGATAAAGACACTACAAAGAAAGAAAACTACAGGCCAATTTCGCTGATGAACATAGATGCTAAAATCCTCAACAAAATATTGGCAAACCGCATCCAGCAATACATTAAAAAGATTATCCACCACGATCAAGTGGGATTCATCCCAGGCATGCAGGGATGGTTCAATATACACAAATCAGCAAACGTGATACATCACATAAATAAAAGACAAAAACCACATGATCATCTCGATAGATGCAGAAAAACCATTTGATAAGGTACAGCACCCATTTATGATCAAAACAGTCAGCAAAATGGGAATAAATGGGGCATTCCTCAGCATAATAAAGGCCATATATGAAAAACCTACAGCCAACATCATACTCAACAGGCAGAACCTGAAAGCTTTCCCACTAAGATCGGGAACACGACAAGGATGTCTGCGCTCACCGCTTCTTTTCAACATCGTATTGGAAGTCCTAGCCACAGCGCTCAGACAAGAGAAAGAGATAAAAGGCATCCAAATAGGAAAGGAGGAAGTAAAGCTATCATTGTTTGCAGATGACATGATAGTGTACATAGAGAACCCTGTAGACTCTACCAAAAAACTCCTCAACCTAATAAGTGAATTTGGCAAAACAGCAGGATACAAAGTCAACATTCAGAAATCAAAGGCGTTTTTGTACACCAGCAATGAAATAGAAGAAGAAGAAATCAGAGAAAAAATACCATTCGATATAGCAAGAAGAAAAATAAAGGACCTAGGAATAAATTTAACCAAAGACACAAAAGGCCTGTATGCAGAAAACTATACAACATTGAAAAAAGAAATTAAGGAAGACACAAATAAATGGAAGCATATACCGTGCTCATGGATTGGAAGAATTAATATCCTCAAAATGTCCATACTACCCAAAGCAATTTATAGATTCAACGCAATCCCTATTAAGATACCAATGACGTATTTCCCAGAAATAGAACAGACATTTCAAAAATTTATATGGAACCATAAATCACCCCGAATAGCCACAGCGATTTTGAGAAAGAAACACAAAGTAGGAGGGATCACAATACCAGACATCAAACTCTACTACAAAGCCACTATACTCAAAACAATCTGGTACTGGGACAAGAACAGACCCATAGACCCAGTGCAACAGAATAGAAAGCCCAGAAATAAGCCCAGGTCTCTATGGACATCTAATATTCGACAAAGGGGGCAGAAGCATAAAATGGAGCAATAACAGCCTCTTCAACAAATGGTGTTGGGAGAGCTGGATGGCTACATGCAAAAAATTGAAATTGGATCATCAGCTGACACCATACACAAATATAGACTCAAGATGGATAAAACTCTTAAATATAAGTCGCAACACCATCAAAGTCCTAGAGGAGAACATTGGCAGGAAACTCTCAGATATCCCACGCAGCAATTTTTTCACCAATATGTCTCCTAAAGCAAGGGACATAAAGGAAAGAATAAACAAGTGGGACCTCATCAAAATAAGAAGCTTCTGCACAGTTAAAGAAAACATCAGCAAAATGAAAAGGGAGCCAACCATATGGGAAAATATATTTGCTAATGATCCATCAGGTAGAGGTTTGATCTCCAAGATATATAAAGAACTCACTCGACTCCACTCCAAGAAGACAATCGATCCAATCAAAAAATGGGCAAAGGACCTGGGCAGATGCTTTTCTAAGGAGGAGGTACAGAGGGCCCAGAGGCATTTGAAAGGGTGCTCAGCATCACTAGCCATCAGAGAAATGCGGATCAAAATTACCATGAGGTACCACCTCACACCAGTCAGAATGGCCATCATAAACAGATCCACAAACAACAGGTGCTGGCGAGGCTGTGGAGAAAAGGGAACCCTAGTACACTGTTGGTGGGAATGCAGACTGGTGCAGCCACTATGGAAAGCAGTGTGGAATTTCCTCAGAAAGCTGAAAATGGAACTGCCTTTTGATCCAGTGATTCCCCTGCTGGGACTATACCCTTAGAACACCAAAACACCAATACAAAAGAACCTATGCACCCCAATGTTCATAGCAGCACAATTGACAATAGCCAAGTGTTGGAAGCAACCTAAATGCCCATCAGTAGATGATTGGATCAAAAAATAATGGTACATATACACAATGGAATACTACGCAGCAGAAAGAAAAAAAGAACTACTAAACTTCGCGACAGCATGGATGGAACTGGAGAGCATCATGCTAAGCGAAATAAGTCAGGGGGTGAAAGACAAATACCATATGATCTCACCTATAAGCAGAACCTAACCAACCATACAAAGATGCAAGGAAAATATGACCAGCAACACTGAAAGGAAAAGAAATCAACAGAGACAAGAGGGAAGGGGGGGGGCAGGGAAAAGGAAGGGAAGGGGAAAGTCAAGGAACATATAGCAAGGACTCATGGACAAAACCAAAGGGGAAGAGCTGAGGGAGGGAAGGAGGGAGGGGGCAAGGGAAAGAGGTGGGGGGGAGGCAGAGACAAATGTATTTAGAAAGTAAATAAATTTAAAAAAATATTAAAATAAATGGGAGCATGTGGATACATGCTCAGTAAGCCGTTTATCTCAAAAAAAAAATACCTGAAACACAAAAAATATGTGACACAGAATTTATGACGCAAAATATTAAAATGAATCACTCTAAACTTGTAACTTAAGATCTACAGCACTGCCAAGAAGCATGATTCTTCAACATATGGTCTTCTTTCCTTCTGTTATTACCCTGTATCCCATGCATCTTCTTGTGCCAACACTTAACTCACCTATAAGTGGAACCTAACCAACAATACAAAGATGCAAGGAAAATAAGACCAGCAACGCTGAAAGGAAAAGAAACCAACAGAGACAAGAGGGAAGGTGGGGGGCGGGGGAAAGGAAGGGAAGGGGAAATTCAAGGAACATATAGCAAGGACTCATGGACAAAACCAAAGGGGAAGAGTTGAGGGAGGGAGGGAGGGACGGAGGGGGCAAGGGAAAGTGGTAGGGGGTAGGCAGAAACAAATGTATTTGAAGAAATTAATTAATTAATTTTTTTAAAAAAAGAAAGTTATTTTTCATGAAAGCAAAAAAAAAAGGTAATCTACCCTGAATTGTGGATTTATTTCTACATTAGAAATAATTTAATAACATACAATAAATATAATGTATTGGTTAATTTTGTTTTCCTTAAAGGTTTATAAAATGATGACATATTAAAAGTATCTAACACAAGTTGATTTTCTCACTTTCTATAATTTTTTAAGATTCATTAAAATTTCTCAGTGTAAATTTATTTCATTCATTTTCTCTGCTGGTACTATTTTACTGCATAAAATTACAAGTTTATCATTTTGCTTATCAAGGACCATTTATATTGATTTCATTTTTTGATATTGCAAACAAAGTTATAAAGAAAACTTGTATGTACATCTCCTGACACATAGGCAAGATTTTCTCTAGAGTGTACTTTAAAAATGGAATTGCAGTTTCACAAATTATGTGAATATTTAACTTTATCAGATAGTACTTTAATTGCATTCTAAAGCAATGATAGCCATTTATACCTTTTTATACCAGTAGTGTGTAAAAATCACCCATTATTCCACATCCTCACAAACACATATTAACAGACTTCTTTGCTTTTGTCCAATCTAGTGATATAAAATTATTATCTTGTTGCATAATTGACATTTTCTGATTACTCATAAAATTAAACAACTTTTATTAAGTTTTTTGGACATTTGTATTTGCTTTTTTACATAATAGCTATTAATGTGTGTTGCTAATTTTTCTACTGAGTTGACATCTTATTATTGGTTTGTAGTTCATATGTTGATTTTCTACATTGTAAATATTATCTTCTAGCTTGAGCTTTAAATTTTACTGTCTTTATAGTATCTTAATGAATTGAAGTTTTAATTTTGTCAAATTGATCAATCTTTTCTTCTGTGTTAGTACTTTTTGTATCACATTTAAGAAATTCTTCACTACCCCATGTAATAAAAAGGTTTTCTTATATTTTCCTCAAAAAGTTTTTATGTTTATATTTAAGTATTTAATTTTATGAAAGATTTAAAGTAGTAATCCAGTTTAAGTTTTATTTAAATAACTAAATATACAACACAGTTTATTAGTAGTCCAGTTCTTCCCCACCGATCCAGAATGCTTGGACTATTATAAAGAAATTTGCATAAGTATATGACTTTTTTCTAGGCAATTTGTGTCTGACCGTAGGTACATAACACTGATTACCATGATTTAATAGAAAGTGTTTAAATTTGGTAGAGTAGGCTTCTCCATCTTATTCCTTTTTAAAGATATTTTAAATATTCTCGCATTTATGTACTTGAATCTAAATTTTAGAATCAGCTTGTCAACTTCCTCAACAAATTCCTCTGGGAGTTTTATTTGATTTATACCTCGATTAATATCTTTATGACATTAATTTTTCAACCCATGGAGGTGAATTATTTCTTTATTTATTTTGATCTTTTCTGTTGTCTCCTAATGCAGTTTAATAATTTTGTCCATACAGTTCATGTATGTTACATTTATGCTGATGAACTTTACATTTTTGTTGCTTTAAAAATGACATCTGTATTTTGTTTTTTTAATGAAACTTTTAATTTGGAGATAACTGTAGATTCACATGCAATTAGAAGAAATAATACAGAGAAATATTGTATATTTTTCACCTAGTTTCCTCCAGTGGTAACATCTTGCATAACTATTGCACAATAACTCAACCAGGAAAGTGATATTAAAAATATACACATCATATTGGGATTTTGCCAGTTTTATATGCCGGTATGTGTGGTGGGGGAAGATGTTTGTGTATTTAGTTCTATGCAGTTTTATCATCTATATAGATTTATGTGACCACCACCATATTCAAGATATAGAACAATTCTATCACCACAAGAATCCCTCATGCTATTGTTTTATAGTCACCTCAGTCTCCCCTTTTCTCCACTCTCTGAACACTCCCTAACCTCTGGTAACCACCAATTTGTTCTCTGTCTCTAAAATGTGAAGTCAAGAATGTTATCTGAATACAGCCACACAGTATTTACCTTTTAGGGATTGATCTTCTGACTCAACATAATTTGTTTGAGATCCATCCAAGTTGTTGCATCTGTCAATAGATTTTTTTTCTTTTATTGCTGAGTAGTGTTCCATGATATGGATGTACATATTTTTAACCATTTACCAATTGAAGGATATTATGACTGTTTCCATCCCGGGGCTATTTTGAATTAATCTGATATAAACATTCATGTACACGCTTATGTGTAAATAGAAATTTTCATTTCTCTAGGGCTAAAGCCCAAGAGTACAATTGTTTGATTGTATTGTAAGCAATGTTTGGTTTTATAAGAAATAGCCAAATTATTTTCTGTGTGTCTATACCATTTTATATTGCATTTGTGAGATTAACCTAACTTGGTTCTGTTGTATTATCATATATATATATATTATATATGTGATATATAATATATGTTATACATCTTGTGTTTTACATATGCAATATATAACCTAACATATATATAACATATTATATATAAAAAATTGATTGTTTTGGATAGCCTCACTGTTTTTTTAAATGTTACCCTTCATTTTATTAAACACTTTATAAATTGGTATTTTATATTCTGTATCTGATGATGCAATATCTGAAATGTTGGAACCTTAATTCAATTTTTGTTGTTTCTGTTGAATTTCATTCATGGTGATTTATTTCATTGTGTGTTTGATGATTTTTTATTATTAGCTCATATTTGGTTGACCTTAATCTCTGGGGAAACTAGAGGCCATAATTGAAGATTATGTCCCTCAAGAAGGATTTATATTTGTTTCTTCTACTAGCCAAGGGTACTGCCTGCTTGGGGCTCTTTTTCAGTATTTTTAACCAGTCTTCTATTGAGGATCATTTGGATTATTTCCAGTCTTCTACTATTACAAGAAATTATCAGGCCTTCCATAACAAAATAATTTATAAAAAAAATAGGCATTTGTTTTTTTTTAATTCTATTAAATTTATTGGGGTGACATTGGTTAATAAGATTATATAACTTTCAAGTGCACAATTCTGTAATACATCATCTGTATATTGTACTGTGTGTTCATCACCCAAAGTCAAGTCTCCTTCAGTCACTATACATTTGATTCTCTTTACCCTCTTCTACATGCCCCTGCCCCCTTCCTCTCTGATAACCTCCATGCTGTTTTCTGTGTCTATGAGTTTGTTTTGTTGGTTCATTTGTTGCTTTCTAGAAGTTTAATTTTGGTTTGGACTTCCCTTACCAGTATATGCATGGTTTAGGCATGCAACATCCCTATATGACCCTGCTATGGATTTTGTCAGGAAGAGTAGAGAAGGTGTTTATTGAAAGTGTTTCTCGAAATGTACTAAAGCATTTTGGCTTCATTAGGTGATGATGACTGCAGTCAATGGGCAGACAGACAAAACTGTCCTAAAACATGTAATTTATAAATAGAAAGCAAACCCAGTCGCTGTTCACCCTAAAAGAAAATGTAATTCAAATTGTTTCCTGCTGATTTTAAAAAGATCAAATCTTGGCATTTTTCTTATAATCTAACAATTATTGGCCTCTACTTCCATGAGTTCTTTTTAATCAAATGAAGCTTTTGAATATGTGAGTCAGCACTCGGTCAAGTGGCATATTTTTATATTCACCATTTGTTCAGTGAAATGGATCTTTTAAAGGTTGTCAATAAGTCACTCTGTCACTTGAAAAGTAAGCTAGGAAAAAGATAATGTGAGTGGTAAGAAAACTCATACAATGTCAAATATATTTACTGTAATTCATTCATAAAACAGAAGAGAACTGATTTCAATTTTTGAAGCCTAATTCTAATAAAATCTTTCTTGTCTTTTAGTTAAGGATCTCAGAGTTCTAACCTCAGCTCCAATGTCTCTAAATACAGAAAATCAGTTAAACTGGGGAATATGGCACTGTAAAATATTAGTAGCATTTTATTGAGCTGCTGCAGTCCCATTTTTCACATGTACACTCTGTTTCTAATATGAAAGGTGAATAACTAAGCTATATTGTCCATTCTCATTTCCCCAGAGCAGAGTTGCCTTCCTCTCTCTGCCCTGATCTCCAACAGATTTCATCAGAGCAGCAAATTAGCTCATAGAAAAACACAGGCCCTGGAGTCAGGCAGAGCAACATCTCAGTCCTTGCTTTGACATTTTTTTGGCTGCATGACATTGAATAATTTATTTAACTTCTGAATCTTACTTATGCCACTATTAAATCTTGGACTATTATACTTACCCTCTAAGGTCATGGGGAGAATTCAAATGAGTGGTTTTCAAACTTTACTACAAATTAACATCACCTGGGAAATTTTTAAAAATGTAAATGCTCAAGTCTCACTCTAGACCGGCGATTCTCAACCTTTTTCATCTCATGGCACACATAAACTAGTTTTTAAAACTCTGCAGGACACCAAAAAAATATATATTTTTGCTGATCTGACCAAAAAATAGGTATACTTTTTATTCATTCACAGCAGACAGATATTGTTGTGCTGCTGTTGTCACTTTTTTTAAAGACTTTATTTATTTATTTTCAGGGAGAAGGGAAGAGAGGAAGAAAGAGAAGGAGAGAAACATCAATTGGCTGCCTCTCACATACTCCCAGCCAGGAACCTGGCCTACAACCCAAGCATGTGCCCTGACTGGGAATCAAACAAATGAACTTTCGGTTCACAGGCTGGTGCTCAGTCCACTGACCTATACAAGCCAAGGCATTTTTTTTATTATATGACAATCTAAGTGAAAAAAAACCAGTGCCCCTGACTAAACACTTGGGGCACAAGTGTTGAAAATGCTGCCCTAGACCAATAAAATGAAATCTCCGGAAGAGGGCACAGGTATCAGTAATCTTTGTTAAGTTATCCAGGTGATTCCAATGAACAGCAAAGTTTAAGAACACTATTGCGCTAATACACATAAATATCTAGTGTACTGACTGTCTCTCAGCAGGCTTTCAGTCAGTGGCAGCTAAACCTATCTCCTTTAGAATTCCCAAACGCCTTCTCATCTGCCCTTTTTTTCTAATTCTCTTACCTGGGGTGTTGTCAGACTATTAAAGTGAGTAAAATTTGACTTCATATTGTTCTTGCCCATTGAGATTCTCCTTTCCTTTCTTATCTCTCCATCTACCCTCTTAATAAAAATAGTAATCTAATACCCCCAAAATTAAAAATACCAGAAGAGGGTAGAAAGTTACTCTTTCTAAGTAAAATTTCATACTGCATGGGTTTTACGAGTAAGACATGCTGGAGATTAAGGATTATCCTGATATCTCTCAAGAATAAATTTTGTTACCACTTACTGTACCAGAATAACAATGGAATTAAAAATTATGATTCACCATTTTCAACTCTGTTCAGTTACACAATATGGCTGTTTTATTTACTTTTTCACATAATTACATATTTTTATTGCAATATCTCTTCACCCATTGAATAAAAATTGTCCTGGCTAACTTCAGCTCACAATTTTCATGCATGCCATGGTGCACAGCCAAATAAACACTGCAAGCATCTGATTTAAGGAGCATCTATCATCAGGGTTGCCAGACTGGTTTGTTTGCTTTTCACTGAAACAAAAATATGAGTTAATTAAGATTAGATGATAAGTAATGACTCTGTCCTTAGTTAGGGAAGTATTGCTTCAGGAAAATAAGTGCTAGTATTGCTTCATGCATAAGCCAACTAATTTTTACACTGACATGCATTGTGTGTGTCAACAATTCTTAGTAGATTTCTCACACAAAAATGAATAATTTTCTGCAAGACTTGTTAAATTAAGGTTAGGATTGAAAACTGACAGATGAAAAAATGGAACCTCCCAAGTAAACTTTGAACCAAACAAAGTGAAATTTCAATCTTAAAATAGGCATGTCTCTTTCAAGTCTCTAAATTCTTCTATCAGCTTATAGCTCAGATTAATAAAACTAATAGACAAAAAATGTTTTATTATTTTTGACCTATTTCTGAGTTCATGAAAATAAGGTTTCAAGGAAAGGTGTACAACATTAAGTTTTCATCGTTTTATTCTTGGTGTTCAATGATTTCAAAGAGTGGTCTACATTCATATCAACCATTTCTGAATTCCCATTCACTTCTCAACTCCCTGCAATAAGTGGATATAATAACAAACTGAAGTTATATACATAACCTATAAACACAGACAACAGCATGGTGATGGTCAGAGGACACGGGTGGGGGCTGGGTGGAGGTGAGCAAAGTGGTGGGGGAATGGGGACATCTGTAATAGTGTCAAGAATAAAAGTTAAATAAAAGAAACTGGAGCTTAACCCAATGTCTAAGGTATTTAGTCTTGATTAGCTCCTCTAAATTCCATTGGTGAGGGAGGGATTTTCCCCCCAGAGTTACAGCCAAACACACAACACTCAATTCTTGGACAGATGTGATTGACAGTGGCTTATTAGTCACATTTACTCATGGATCAGAAGAAAAGGACACAGTGCCACATAGGACCACACAGGGGTTGTACTCTAGAATAGAGCGAACAACCAGAGGCTGAGGATGGCAGGCTTTGTAGTACCAAGGGAGTCAGATGACCTCTGGTTCCTGGGGAACAATGTGATTGGCTGCTTTGAATAACTCTGTGGGGTGCCAGGAAAACAAAATCCACTACTCAGGGACAAACAGGCAGTGTGCCCAGCCCCTGTGATAAGGAAAGTTGTTTGACTATGGGACCCTATCCTTGTGAGCAAAGTGGTAGGGGAACTTGCAGTGAGGCCACTCAAGGCCCTCCCAGTTTTCACCAAATGTCAATGCACATATTTTATTGGCCCTTAATTTTAGGCCTTATACAACACTATACATTGAGAGTTGTCCAGTCACTAGATGGGATAATGGGAAGTTCGGATAACCAGGGGTCAGTCATGTTAAACTGATACTTCCTTCTTTAACTGTATCTTTCGCATTAAACTGTAAACTTTATGTCACTAAATCCCACTGTATCTCTCTTATTTTCCACAACAAACAAGGTATATTAATTAGTTAGTTAATTAATTAATTATCTTCATCAGCTCTCTAAGATTCATGCCATTTCATCGTTCTTTAAATATATGATTCTAATGTGTTAGTTCAGGTCCTAAGATTCATGCCATTTCATTGTTCTTTAAATATATGATTCTAATGTGTTAGTTCAGGTCCATGTTGACAGAGAAAAAATGTGGTATTAACTTTACCACCTTGTCATCTTCAATTTCATAATCTGTCCTAATCCTATCCCACTTTCTAGAGCTTTCAAGCAAACAAATACCAACATTTAATCTGAATATTGTTTCATATATGCTGATTGAGAGTTTGTGGGCTACAAAAGTATAACCTTGGCAGAAATTAAGAGGAAAAAGAACCAGTCTCCCACCTGTGAAAAAATGAGAGTGATCATTGTGGTCCATATGCACCACCATGATTCTTTTCCTTCATCATTCACTGTAAGTGTCAGGAGCAGTACACTCAAATGTGCCACTCTCTTCAACATGAATAATTCTGAAAAATGAGTCAGCCTTTTCACCTCCTCCTTACTCCCTTTTTATACTTCAAAGCTATATTCCACTCTTAAACAGTGTTCTTAAATGTTAACTAAATAACAAATATACTGACAGAAAATTGTTTAAAGTCAATTTAACAATATCTGCCCAAAGAAAATAATGAACACTAATCTACCAATGGCCTTTATGATTAATAAATTGGATTGAATCATGTCTAAAATCTATGAGTTTTCTTCTTACATACTGCAATTTTTATTTTCATTGATAATTTTAATAATTAAAGTAAATGTGACATAGCAGTCACTTGAAAGTGATTTAAATGAGAAGAAAACCATCTGTAAGCAACTCTTTCAACTGAGATTATAAAAATATTTCATTCACAATTTTGTAATAATCCTTAATAGAAAGAAGTCAGAAGTCTGGAATCCCCATTTTATGAGCCATTTGTCCTTGGAAATCACTTAATGTCTACAAGCTTCAATTTCCTCATCTGTGTAAAATGGAGATAATAATACTTGTTTTGCCAAGTCATTTTGCAAGATAAATGTAATAGTACTCATGGACACTCTTTGTAAAATACAAAATATTATGTACAAATATAAGATACTATTAGACCAATAATTCTTTGATAGTTTCATTCTATACTCTTTCCTTGGATTGTCCAGCTATTTTTCTGTCGATAAAGGGAATAAAAACTAAAATGTCCCTTTTATTACTAAGTTGCTCTCTGTAATTTACCATTCACATATGAGCAGCCTAGAATTTAATTTGAAACTCCAGACCCAGATTCCAAGCACAACTCATCTATGGAGTAATGAATAGGAACATGTTCTCTAGACCAATTGACTAGATTGGATTCCTGTTGAGCCTCCTCCTCACTGTGTAGCCTAAGATACATCATTTACTCTCTCTTGAGCCTCAGTTTCCTCTTCCATAAAAATCAGAATAATAATGGCATCTCTCTCACAAGTTTCTGAGGAGCATTAAGTGTGTTCATATACATTACATATCGAGTGCCAGACACATACTAAGCCCTCTGTAGATCTGGTTGTTAGTAGTACTCACCCAGAACCACTCTCTACCTCCCAACCTGCTTCTTCTCCAGTGGTGCCTTACTATCTAGCAGGTTACTACTTGTGTCTGTATCTGAGGCCTACAAACTCCTATTCTGCCCTCTTGCTGATGTCATTCCTTTATTCCTCAATTTCCAGTAGCTTTTTACTTCTCTTTCTTTTCTTTTGTCTCCTCATCTCTAATTAAGGTCACTTCGTCCCATATATTTTTCAATTTAACAATGCTTTGTAAAGATATCAGATACTTTGGGCTCACAAAAATAATTCTAGTCAAAGTTGAGTAGTACTGAGGGCTCGAGGTGGGGTGCCATGGTGTGCAGTGGCATACAGTGTCCCAGAGCCCAGTGGCCATGGGTCTGGATTGTAGCTGTGTCTGCTGGTGCAGTGGCACATGGCAAAGTCTATTAAGTGTTGAGGAAAAGTCAAGTATTTTAAGGGTGTCATTCCACTGATAACCGCTATAATGTGTGACAAGCTCTGTGCGGGAATCTGGGCATGTTTGTGAGAATCACAAAGCATGGGGATTCCACGTTAAGACTTGCTCCTGTGGGTGATCTCACACACAGAGAGGAAAAGAGAGAGAAAGAGAGAAATATTGATGTGAGAGAGAAATATTTATCAGTCTCAGTCACCTCCTATACCCCTTAACTGGGGATGGAGCCCACAACCTAGTCATGGTATAAATGGGAACAGCAAGATGGCATAAGTGTTGACCCCCACAGTGTTTTACCATCTTCAGTGGCTATCATTGGTGGGCTGAGGCACCTGTGAGGATCAGTGTCTGCTCACAGGAGCCCAAGTAAGGAAAGGAGCTGATCACCCATGAACTGGCACAAGCAGAAAGGCAGAACCTTCTACCCCCACCCTCCCCCACACCCCAGTCCCACCTTCATGGCCCACCATGACTCCAGCAGTCTTGGGAGGCAGACTAATAAGACCACCTACTGTTGTACTGCCTGGCGGCTAGACGGGCCGCCCCACCGCAGGCACTTCCTGAACCTGAGGGATTCCGGCTGGGGCCAGCTGAAGTGGGAGGAGGGCTCTGAATCCTGCAGAGCCCGCCCTGGGGTTGTCATGGATGAGGAGGATAAACACAAAATGTTGCAAACACTTCTCTGTTTGCCAGGAGAGAAGACGGGGACACTTCTCTCTTACCGGAGAAAGCCGTGGCACATCCCTTTGGTGGAGAAGGCCCCGTCACCCTTTTTCCAAGGCTTTTATTGAAAAACTTATCAGTGGGGCTAAGTAACAGCAAAGCATACATTATCTCATTACATTCGTATGTTAAGTTTCACATAGAATATATGATGCGTTTAAGAAGACAAGTGACAGGAATACACTGGTTTACATGAGTGCGAGAGGAAACTAGAATAAACAAAAGAGACTAGAGATAAGGGCAAGCACCTTAACGATATAGGGTAAGGGGTGTAAATAATGTAAATATCCTTCGTAGCATGAGCTGGCCAGAGATCTAAGGAAAGAACAAAGCACACTTTAAAGAATTTACTTTTAGGCCTGATTTCCCCAGGATATGCCAGACCTGATTTAGGGCTGATTCCTGCACTGTTTCAAGCCTGAGCCAAGTATGGGGGAATGAAACCTCCAAGAGATAAGGAGACTGCTTCTCAGCTGTAATGAGGAGTCTGGCCATGTTGAAGCCAAGCTGAGAGGCACGGAGGCCTTTTTGCCCCTTCTCCGTGTCCCCCAATTTCTTGTCCGCTGCCAATACTGACTGGGACCTGTCTTAGGTTGTTTACCTCAGCTCGAGGTAACTTATCCATCACTGATCACCAGTCCTCCATGGCAAAGCAGAGGCAGGGGCTACACCCCTGCAGAGGACAACAGGCCAAGTCTCCTCAGGAGCTTGCCTCTCCAAGGCCTCCTGATTATTTCCAGCCTTGGGGCCCTCCAGCCTGTCGGCAGGGTTACAGCTCCTGAAACCAGGCCAGGCATTTCCCAACAACCTTCCTCTAGACATTCTGGCCTTGGCCAAAAGACCAAGTTGGAGGACACTGGGCTGGACTTATCCCTGGCCTCCTGTGGTCATCTCCACTTCTTCCTGAGGCTCTGTCCATAGCTGAAGCTGAATCAAGGTGGCTGGTGATGGCCAGTGCTGCCCTGCTACACCTCCATGCTCAGAGATGGGCATGGACCCCTGACTGGCAGCTGTGGGGTCTGGAAAGTAAACCTCACAAGGGTTTGAGACATGGAGCCTAAGGAGACACCCAGGAGCAGAAACCTGCCCCTTCACTCATTCATCAGAGAGGACCAAGTCAGCCCCCTTTGTATGAGATGTTCACTCTTCAATGAGGAAAACCAGCACAGCTGAAGAGGGTGCAGTTCTTGTCAGAAACCAGCCTCACCCATTTGGCCAAGGGGGCAGAGGCCGCAGAAAGAATGCAGCCCTGCTGCTGGCAGTTCACAGGCCCCAAGGCTTCTTCTCCAGGAGCAAGGTAATGAAAACAGGCTGCTTCTGGCCACAGAGTAGCTTGTAGAAGACCACTGCCTGCCAAGGATTCAGGGAACTGGCCATAATTCAGAAGGCATCAGCCTGAAGGTCAGCAGAGCCACTCCAGCAGCCACAACTCAGAGGGGAGCTCAAAATATAGGTGCAGATTTCCTGTATCTAACACTGTGTTGGTCTCAAAGCTGAGAGACCTCTGGAAGAGCAAGGAGGAATGTTAGTATTTGCTGCAGTGGCCTCACCAGTCCACCAAGGTGGTGATGCAAGCATCCAAGAGAGTGAACACTGGACTTCCCCCTGAAGTAGGTAGGATTTTGTGTATAAGAAATTTGCCTTACAAAATCACAGCTGAAGATAGGCATGATAATATTTGGGAAATATGGACCTATTTGTCATAGCATCATGCGGAACACACCTGAAACTAGAGGAATAACTTATGTGGTCTAGAAAGACAGCTTGATGCCAAGAACACATGTGATCACTTGCCAGGACTCAATGCTTGTAACAGATACTTTATGGGTTTGTACTATATTGCCAACAGGACATTTCAAAAGAGAGACACAAAGAAGGATGAACAGTTGAAGCTGTTCAAGGAGAAATATGACATCAACACAGATCCACCAAAGTAAACATTTTCCACATTTTTATTTTGGACTGAAACCCCATGAATCACCACCATTACCTTTTTCAGTTTTTAATTAATACTGAATATTGTGTTTTCTTATTTGAGATTCAAAATGATACATGTTAGGATATATAAATTTGTATCTTTTGTGAAAATATCAATGTTTTCTCCTGAACTTTCCCCTCTAATTTGATACTGGGGGGAGAAAACAGCAGTTTAACCATATCAAGAATTATTTGGTCATAGGTGGCTTTAGAGACTGAGACTCTTGAGAAGAGGGATCTCTTTGTATTCTTAATGCCTCCAGTGTGCAATACAGTGCTTAACCATCACGGAACTTGTTAGAGAGTTGTCATTTATTGAATGTCTATTAATAATGAAATCTTCATAATAAGTGAATGAAGGTAGATATCTTCATTTTGTAGATAAGAAAACCAAAGCTCATCATGTTGGTTGAATAAATAAAAATGCTCACATTTTTTTACAACAAGATTAAGTAGTATTTACTCTTAATATGAAATGAAAGTAGTCAAATTTAAAAACAAATTTTTAGCTCTTCCAGGGTGGCCTCTTAATATTAGGAATTAATAGCTAGCCTAACAGCACATTACTTAATGCTTAGCTAGACATTAAGTATTTACTGGAAACTTAATGTTTATTAAAGTTTTAATACAGAGATGTCCCTGTGTAACCTTACATTAATAATGTGTTACATTACATTAATAATGACATTAAAACCAGGTCTAGCTATACCCTTTGCCAGGTCCACTGCACAATGAAAACTCCCAACTGGATTGGGAAATTAACCTCCCCTTCCCACCAGACCACCTGCCCCCACCCACAGTGGATCACCTATTCTCAGGGATTGCAATATTTCCCATACTTATATTGGGAGTGGGAAGTACGTAGAAGGAGATGGGCCAGAGCACCAGGTGCTGCTGGCTCTACCCTGAGACTCCCAGCATGTGCCTGACATCACCCATCCAGGTGCCTTCATTCAGGCCCCCACCCAAGTGCCAGAGAGTGATGGCAGAATCAGGGCTTCCTCCCACCCATGGGATCCAGTCAGCTGATACCTAGACTAAGAGTGGCAGTGGCACAGAACAGGGGAGCTCCAGGTACCAGGTAAGCAAGACTTCATTCCACATGGGGAGAAAGAACCACATGGGATCCTGGCTCCAAGCTCCTGGAACATGCTCCTTTGTCCCACTGGATTTCATTTAGAGAACACAAACTCAAAGATAAAATTATTAACAGTCTCGAGATAACAGTTTGGGAGCATTATACCCCAGATACAAGGCTTTTATGAGTGCAAAGCCCAGTGCACTGGTCACTTACCTATGAAGCCAACCCTCAGACTTATTTCTGTGTTAGCTCTGTTGAGGTAGTGTAGTTAAATGTCAATTGAGAAGGAAAATAGACATATTGTCAATCAAGGTTAAGGTTTTATCTCTTTTTTCTTATCAGTCATCAACTAGTGTTTAATCAGTACCAGCTGGACATTTTGTTAGAATCAACTAATATTGTTGCATTTTAAAAAGATGGAATCTAGGTACATATTCAATTGCATGAAGTAACCTCTCTTGAATAATATTAGATTATAAGGATATTAACGATCAAGAGAAAGAGGAACAGGAGGATGAGAAGGAAGAAAGAGAGGGAGAGGGAGAAAAGAAAGAGGGAGAAACAGGAGAGGAAGAAGAAGAGGAGTGAAAAAAAGAAAAGGACGGAAGGAAGGGAAAGAAAAGGAGCAAGGTTGAATGGTAACAAAACAGAGCTCATATTTTTAGTAAATCCCAACAACTTCTACTGATTTCTTCTTACTGATAAAAAAAAAATAGAAATATAAGTTAGGCATGATTAGACAGAATTCAGACAGAACAATTATTTATTGTCATTAGTTACATAACTGGTTTAACTTGCTATGAGTTTTCCTATTAGGAAACATAACACAATTTAGTAAATGCTGACTGACAGCATTTTACTAGATTTCAAGGGCACCAGGAGCTACTTTTGTTTTCCAGACATATATTTATGCAATTTCACTTTCGTAGTGTGTCTAAGTGTTTTTTTTTTTTAAATATTTACAATGACATATGTTGGAAATGTTTTCATTTACTGGTTCATTTTGTTTACACCTCATTTTGTACAAAGGTTCACTTTGTTTACACCTCACTAAGTTTCCAAAGTTGTATGATGACATTTATATTTATACCACCCCCCAAAAATGATGAGGTTTTATGACTGCTATTATTACTTTTCATTCCAAGCAAGACAGAAAATTTAACCTAAAGAAGCTAGAAAGATATATTTTTTAATTATGTCCAATCTATATATCACTTTTAACAATCTTAATTATTATTAAAGTATCAGTTGAGGACTCTCCTTTGTCTTTCCAGTTTTGATTTTAATTTATAATATATAAGTAAGATTTTTTTCCTTATCCTAGGAAAAACTGTGGGTGTATGGAATAAGCTGTGATGACTATCCATTGACTCACAAGAGCCAATTGATATAAATACTGCTCACCTCCACGATTTCTCATTTAACAGATGAAGAAACTAAGGTTCAGGTAGCTTAAACAATTTGAAAAAGGATAAAACAACTGCTAAATGGATTAAATCCACTTCTGAACAGCTCCAAAACTGTTGCTGTTTCCAATCTGAGATTCTGCCTTTCTTCTCATGACAGTAACCCTATAGTTTATCTCATGAGATAGCTGTCTTAAAGCCTCAGTTTGAAAAGAAGTGAGGTACAAATTTTATAAACATAAATGTTTTCCAAAATAAGCTTCCTAACATCTTTAATTACATATATATATGTTTTGATGTTCTTCCTATGAGCTTAAATTTAGGAACTCTAATAACCAGTACTCTCAACTCACAAAGAGCTGTATTTTAAGTCTTTAAAATATTCTACTCTAGTTTTATTTGAGTCACAGTTGAACAAGGTAGAAGGAGGTGTTGATTTTGGCCCAATATAGCCATATGATGGTGAAGGGCCCTGAAAACGGGAAGAATGACTGGAAAATAAGAGTGCCTTGCTTTATGAGAAAGGACTGGAAGATACAGGATTGCATAGGTGGTGCTATTTCCACTGTTATTCACCACACAGAACATTTCGATCTTTTTGCCTTGTTATATAGGTGCCTGGATTGAGTCTTCAAATCTCCTTGAGCACAAGAGTGGATTAAACAGAACCAGAATATGTGGTCTCTAATTCTATTAACTACTTAGGAGACATCTAGAGTAGTCTAAGTTTCATGTATAAACTGAGTAATTTGGACTATGATACCTCAAAGTTTCACTAGTCTAGGTAAACAGTGCCCAGCAATACACTAGGAATTGAATTTTGAACAACTAAATGTCTCTCAATATTTTCAAATGGAGAAATTTTACTTCCTTGTGACCATTTTTAAATATCAGAATTGATCTGTCTCTTCTACAAATGTCTATTCTACTAAAAAAAAAAACCTTTGGAAAAATGGTTATAAAAATAACTCATATAGTTTATGTATTGACAAAATTTATTTTGAGGAAAAAAATGGCCAGTCTTACATTTTTGGCAATGTTAATGACAGAACCAGACAAACTGTATATACACTCTGACAAATTTTTCAGCAATCTATCACTAAAACAGTTAAATAACAAGGAATTTACCAGTAAATTGTGGATTCAAAATTATGAAATGCATAGATACAAAATCAGTCTATTTTATATTAACTATTGAGCCATAAAACTCTAAGTTCTCATCTATAAAATGTCAGCACATATCATGAATACACAGAGTATTATAACTGCAAGACAAAAAAGGGTGAAAATGTCCAACAATATTTTTTATTGTATAAGTTTATTACAACACAGACCTTGGAGAAAGACACTTTTGTTCTTAACAGGAAAATATATTTTTCTTAATTAAGATAATTTCTGTAAGCATTGTTTAGTAGGTCTCAAGTCATTTAGATACTATTTGTTAATGCATAAACTACATAAGTTATTAATTTAACATAGTAATTCATAATCTTTTTGAATCACAGATCCTTTGGGAGAGATAATAAAAGCTCTGCATTCAATTTTTCAGAAAAATGCATACACAAAATTGTGCAGGTAGTTCATGGACTTCAGGTTGATAATCCTGTATCTAGGAGTTTCTCGGAGCTACTCAGATCTTTAAATATATATGTATGTTTATTATATATCATGTAATATATAATATGATGTAATATACAACAGCTTGGGTTTGAATCTAGTTTATAAGAAGAAATCACATTTTTATGTTATCATTTGTTATAAAGTTAAAATTATACAAAATAAAACCTACTTAAATTTTATTATCTAACTAGTAGGGTTTCACTGATTTTTGGTGGATAATGTAATATCATAATAAAAGAAGAAATAATAATACAGTAAACAAAGAAAAAACATTTTAGTAGTCAGCAAATTTATAATATACTAAGATTTGAGGAAATATTTTCATTTAACATAATACATAAGATAACTATGAAGCAAGAGAATATAAAAACAAAAGAAAAATTCAGTTTGCTTACTTAGCAACAATAATTTCAGGATTCTAACTCATTTTCAACTGTTTTCTGGACTGTGACATTTGAATCTGTCTAATTATAAGGTCAAGAAACTTTTTTTTCATTTCATTCTTTGACTTTCTCAATAACATCCCCTTATCTCCAAGGAAAGCGTGAAATGTTCAGGCTGAAAAGCTCTCTTCAAAACTCTACCTTGACATTAGTGGCATGTACTACTGCAGAGTAGGGTGGATTCCTTCCAAGAAGGAAAAGCTTTTGAGAAAGGAGACTCATCATAACTGGCATATTTGAGGGTGGAAATACAGGTTCTTAAAGGAGCTGGTTTATCTGATTCATCTTTCCATCTTTTCCCCATGACAACTCCACAGGTGAGTCATTCAGAGAGGAGGCTGATTGGAGAAACACATACACATGCTCACAAATAATAAAGTTCAGAACTTCAGTCTTGAGCGTAATGCACACTGCATATAATGGTCTACAGAAATCAAACGTCTTACCACAAAAAACAGCTGCTCCATATTTATGCAGGGAAATGAAATACTTTTCTTGTTGCTTTTTCCCCCCACCAGTTGAAGCAAACACTTTCCACCTGGACTCTCTTTGCTCTTTAGCCTCTTGTTTGAACGCTAAAACAAGCCTGAAAGTTTGAAAACTATGTTTTTGAGATTATAAATAACAGTGAACTGTGTGCGTGTTTTACTTGTGTTGCTGATGCAAGGTCTTAACCAATTATAGATTTATGAGTTAAATAAAAAAAAAATCTGGGTTCAGTGCAAATCATTGAGGACAGCCAAGCAAATTACCTAATTCTATATGCATTTTTCTTTCTTTTGAATCCCTCCACTAATTATACACCTAGCACTATTAAGGTGCCCTGTAAGATTTTTATGACTTAATAACTGCATTATGTAAGACATTTATGCTCATAAAATTATACACATCCTCTTACCTACCTTATCATACTAGATTCTCAGGAATGTGCTGATGCTCTTCCTGAAATGGAAGTCAAATATGTGACTTGTATGTAAATGAGTTTACAAATAGCATGCAGATCATAAGCTGTTTAATTTCTCAAGGAGGTTGTACAGAATTAAAAATATACAATTCTTTTATGAAGAGTAAATGAAAATGCATGTAAAACACAAGCAGTTGATCATTTTTTTTTTGTTGCTGTATTCTCCTCATCAAGCTCAGTTCTTTGTAAGTTATAAGAATTCAATAAATATTTGGATAGGTGAGGCAATGGTTGGACAGAGAGTTGTCTCAGCCTTGCAAATGGATTTTTTGAAAATAATTGCTTGCCATAAATCAATTAATTAATGGCAGTAAAGTTTGCTTCAGAGTTTTCTATACAGATTAATATCATGACAGAAAATGATTTTGTAGACTACATGCTTCACACTAGCAAGGTTGACATGTTCACTCTATTCTTGATAGCTACATATCTTCTATAATACAAATACCTACCTTTTATATTAATTGATTAATAGTAATAGGAGGCTCAGTAAGAAATATGATCAATTAAAATTTTATTTATTTCAGGGATTCTCAAGGGATCACAATAAGCTCATTTGTTAAAGGTAGAGTGGGCCCTAGATTCCAGCTCTCTATTTCCTTCAACTGACAAAAACCTAATTCTTAACACAAAAATACATAATATGCTTGTGTCTACATTCATTTAAATGCAAGAAAAAGGGAAATATAGAACATAGTAAGTCTCTATTAAGTACAAAATAGGGAAATTTAAGTATAAGAATAAAGAATATATGCAGCCTGGATTAATGTATGCCATGACTAGAGACCAAGCAGTTGGTTGAAAGGCAATTCAATAGTTAATTGCTATTATAAATAAATATTGTTAGTTTTATACTTCATTTTAGAAAGGCAAAACTTTTACCTCAGTTAAGGCACTAAAACAATAGTGAGTGGGCCTTGCTGCCTAGAATAAAATATATCTGCTTTTCAATGCTATATGAAACTATGGATTTTCCTTTATTTCTTGAGGAACTTATTCAACTGATATTTATTGAGTGCCTACTGATTGGTGGGAGGGTGGTTTATAACCAGCCCCTTGGATGTGTGGGTTTTGCTATGTTCTCTGATTATTATCGAATTGGCAAGATCTTGTTATATTGTGAGGGCTATAATGTGGGCAGAAAGACAACCTGTACATAAAAGGCAAGATTCCACACAAACAAAAAAAACAAACACAAAGTCATTCATTTTGAAAAAGGGATGTTTCTGAGCCCAGAAATCAAAACTAAATAGGAGAATATACTGTGCCCAGAGGACTAGGAAGGTTCCCAGGGCTCAGTTACACTACATATCAATACAAACGGAGAATCCATTTTCCTTGGGTACATTTGCTGCTCTTGGTTCTACATAAGGAAGATATAAAATAAGGAAGTGAGGGTCCAGTATTGTTTATATATCTTTCTGCTTTGAGGCCTTAACTTACCATTAGCAGTCATTATCAGTTCCTTGGCTACTAGAGAAGACAGTATCTCTCGTACAATTTGGCAAGTTATATTTGGAAACTTCAAAAAATCAGAAGAAAGGGTATATAATAGGTTGGGGTAGGGATTTGAAGACTGAGTGGGAGAAAGGAAGGATATTCTGAGGAGCAGGAACAAATAAGAAAAGGCACAGAGGTGTAAAAACACATGCTTTATTTGGGGAACAGACGTGAGCAGCCTGATGTGGCTAGAGAACAGGAAGTAACAGATTAGCAAAACAATTGTTAATGCCTTTAATTACAAAAAAAAAGCCTTATCTAAAAGTGTGCAACTATGTAGGCACTAATAAACTAAACAGCCAAAGTTGCTGCTCTGTGTTCAATCTGTGAAATGACCAAGAACTGTTAAGGAACAATAGAATGTCAGGGATTTAAGCTTTTGGCTGGCCTTCCCTGTGCTGGAAGCTGCATCAAGGACACAGCTTAGAGATAGTAACGTTTTACTGAGAATATCTGGTCAGAATATGTGACTGAACCATGTTAACGCCTCTACATAAATTGTTAAGATTCTAGTGGGTAGCAGATGTAGGCATAGGTATATACTCTTTGCCCCCTTGCACAACCAAAAGAAGTACAACAAATTTAAAAACAAGAAACAACCAGAACTGTCAGAAAATCAAATTGTATGGAAGTCTGACAACCAAGGAGTTAAAGGAGAAACATTTATCCAGACTGGTAGGAGGGGTGGAGTTGGGTGGCAGGGGCTGAGAGGACACAGAGCAAGGTGGTGCCTGGAGGACTGAGCAGGGCAGACAGGAGTTGGTGGTCCCACATTTACATGCAGATAAACTGGGAGGAACAACTGGGGAGTGAGAAAGACCATGCAACCCAGGGTTCCAGCACAGTAAAAGAAAGCCTCAAAACTTCTGGCTGTATAAACCTGTGAGGGTTGCGACGGCAGGAGAAACTCCCAGCCTCACAGGAGTGTTTGCTGGAGAGACCCACAGGGCTCTAGAATGTACACAAACCCACCCACTGGGAATCAGCATTAGAAGGGCCCAATTTGCTTCTGAGTAGCTAACTGAAAGCAGGATGAGAGCCCAGCAATTGGCATTGTCCCCTCTATGATGCCTCCCCAACATATGACACTACAACACAGTAATGAGTTGTCCCACCCTGGAAAATACCTAAGGCTCTGCCCCTTACAGTGTAACAGGTACACTGAGACAAAGAAACATGGCCCAAATTAAAGAACAGATCAAAACTCCAAAAACAGAACTAAGTGACAAATAGATAGCCAACCTACCAGATGCGGAGGTCAAAACACTGGCAATCACGATGCTCACAGAATTAGTTAAGTATAGTCACAAAATGGAAAAAAAAATTAAGGCTATGCAAAGTGACATAAAGCAAAATATACAAGGAACAAACAGTGAAGGGAAGGAAATTGGGAATCAAATCAGTGATTTGGCAGAAGGAAGAGATAAACATTCAACCAGAACAGAATGAAGAAACAAGAATTCAAAAAAATGAGGAGAGGCTTAGGACCTCTGGGACAACTTTAAACATTCCAACATCTGAATCATAGGGGTGCCAAAAGGAGAAAGGGAAGAGCAAGGAATTGAAAAATTATTTGAAAAAATAATGGAGAACTTCCTCAATCTGGCAAAGGAAATAGACCTCCAGGAAGTCCAGGAAACTCAGAGTCCCAAAGAAGTTGGATCCAAGGAAGTACACACCAAGGCACATCATAATTATATTACCCAAGATTAAAGATAAGGAGAGAATGTTAAAAGCAGCAAGAGAAAAAGAGACAGTTACCTACAAAGGAGTTCCTCTAAGACTATCAGCTAATTTCTCAAAAAATACCTTGCAGGCAAGAAGGGGTTGGAAAGAAGTATTCAAAGTCATAAAAGGCAAGGACCTACATCCAAGATTACTCTATCCAGAAAAGCTATTGTTTAGAATAAAAGCGTAGACAAAGTGCTTCCCACAGAAGGTAAAATTAAAGGAGTTCATCATCACCAAGCCCTTATTATGTAAAATGTTAAAGGGATTTATCTAAGAAAAAGATCAAAAACTATGAACAGTAAAATGACAACAAATGTACAACTATCAACAACTGAACCTAAAAACAAAAACAAACTAAGCAAACAGCTAGAACAGGAACAGAATCACAGAAATGGAAATCACATCGGTTATCAGTGGGGAGCGGGGGAGGGGAGAATGTGGGAAAAGGTACAGGGAATAAGAAGCATAATTGGTAGGTACAAAATAGACAGGGGGAGGTTAAGAATAGTGTAGGAAATAGAGAAGCCAGAGAACTTATATGTACCACCCATGGGCATGAAATAAGTGGGGGAGGAATGTTGGTGGAGGGGTGCAGTGTGGAGGGGAATAAAGAGGAGAAAAAAATCGGGCAACTGTAATAGCATAATCAATAAAATATACTTAAAAATAAAGATTCTAGTGGGTAGATATGGAGATCTCCTTGTCTTGCTGCTTCCCAAGAGAAGTCTTAGAGAAAGGAAAGGAGAGAGGAAGGGAAAGAGAGAAACACTGATAGAGAGAGAAGCAACAATTGGTTGTCTCCTATACATCCCTGGACCAGGGATCATTCACATCTGGAGCAAGGGTCAAACCACAACCTAGATGGTGGCCAAGTACGTGTAAGCTCAGTCCACTTGCTCTAGCCCCTAAGTTGGATTCTTGACTGATCTTCCAAGAAATAACCTGAACAACCAACAGAATCTTAGCTGATATGAAGTTTTGACCCAAGAGTACAGAAGACACTTCACAACAGGCACATACAAGACATGGTAGGGGGTTGTGACTCCCTGTCAGCCAGCTGGAAGGGAGAATCCACCAACAAATGAACCATCAATAATCAAGGCCCAAGAGAGCTTGCATTAACTGTATAAAGGGCATCTCTAAAGCTTTCAGATCAGGAAATTAAAGAGACTGCATCACAGAGTTCCCATAGACGACCTACCACGGAAGTCCTCCCCACAAAGACAGGCAGTCAAAGCAAACCAATCTGAGATGCAGAAACAAACAAAAAGAGGAATCCACAGAAAAAGAGATAAATGAAATGGAGGCAAGAAATCCATCAGACATAGAATTCAAAATAATGATTATAAGGATGCTCAAGGAACTCAGTGAAAACTACATGGCACTTTATGGGAGCGACAAGGAAGTTAGTGGAACTAGAGCATCATGGAAAAGGACATGGAAACTATGAATAAGAACAAGGAAGAAATGAAGAATATAATATCTGAAATGAAGAATACACTAGAAGGAGTCAAAAGCAGGATAGATGAAGCAGAGGACCAAGTCAGAAAGCTGAAAAAGGTCGAAAATACCCAGTTAGAACAACAAAATGAAAAAAGACTCAAAAAGAACAAGGATAGTTAAAGGGAGCTTCAGGACAACATGAAATGTAATAACATTCACATCATAGGAATTTCAAAGAAGAAGAAAAGAAGCAAGAGATAGAAATTCAGTTTGAAAAAAATAATCACCAAAAACTTCCCTAACTTGGTGAGAGAAAAAATAATGCAAGTTCAGGAAGCACAGAGATTCCAATAAAGATGAACCCAAAGATGCCCACTTTAAGACACAATATTAAAAGGGCAAATTTAAAGACAAAGAGAGATTCTTAAAGGAAACAAGGGAGAAATAGCTAGTAATATACAAGTGAGCTACAATAAGGCTACCAGCTGATTTTTCAACAGAAACACTAAAAGCCAGAAAGGATTGGCACAAAATAATCCAAGTAATGAAAAGCAAAAGCCTGCATTCAAGATTACTCTGCCCTGCAAGTCTCTCATTTAAAATGGAAGGCAAAATAAGTAGCTTCTCAGACCTAAAAAAAAAGGCTCAAAGAATACATCTCCACCAAATCAGCACTGCAAGAGATGCTAAAGGAACTGCTATAAGAAGGAGGAGAGAGAGAGAGAAAAAAAAAAAAACACGGGTATGGAATAAATGGCAATGAATAAGTACCTATCAATAATAACCTTGAATCTAAATGGATTAAATGCTTCAATCAAAATACAGAGTAGCTGAATGGAAAAGAAAACATGACCCACATACATGCTGTCTATAAGAGATCCAACTCAGAGCAAAAGATCTACACAGGTGGCTGAAAGTGAAGAGATGCAAAAAATATTCCAAGTAAATGGAAATGAAGGGAAAAAAAGCCAGAGTAACATACTTATATCAGGCAAAATAGACTTCAAGACAGAGGCCATAGAAAGAGACAAAGGTCACTATATAATAATTAAGGTGGTAGTCCAACAAGAGGATATAACCCTTGTAAACATATATACACCCAACATAAGAGCATGTAAATATATAAGGAAAGTCTTTGTGGACTTCAAGAAAGATATTGACAGCCACACTGTCATTGTGGGGGATTTTGACACCCCACTGTCAATAATGGGTAGATCTGCCAAACAAAGAATCAACAAGGATATTATAGCATTGAACAACACTCTATATCAAATGGACTTGATACAGGCAGAACCTTTCACCTCAAAAAGCAAAATATACTATCTTTTCAAATGACATGTAATATTTTCAAAGATAGACTACATTGTAGGACACAAAACAAGCCTCAACAAATTCAAAAAAAATGAAATCATATCAAGCATAGGCTCAGATCACAATGGCTTGGAACTAGAAACCAACCTCAAGGAAAAAACTCAAAAACATTAAAATACATGGAGATGAATCACATGTTATTAAATAATGAATGGGGGACAGAGAAGATGGCAGTGATGTGGGTAAAAGCTGAGCCCACTTGCTCATGCACCCAACTGGGACACTTATCTGATCTTCCAAAAAAACAAAGTGAACAGCCAACAGAATCTCAGCTGATATGAAGTTTGGAAGCCAAAGAGTGCATAGGACATTCAAAACTGGCAGTAAGGGAGTTTTATAGGCCAATGGGGAAGGCCCCCCGGCCTGGTGCCAGAGACCATGGCTGCCACGGAGACATTGGAAAAAAGCTGGGTCAGTGATAGCAGCCTAGTGGCTCCCTACCCTCCCAGGGGAGGGGTAGTCCCAAACCTGTGCCAGGAGAGGCCTGGATGCATAAAGTCACTGCGGGGCGGGGCGGACGGTACGGGGGGATGGCAACAAGCAACACACAGGCAGTGACATACCCAGGATAGGGCATTGCCAGAGAATTTGGGCAATTCTGGTGACACCTGGAGCTGGGAAAGAAGGTGAGCTGCGACTGACTGTGACCCAGATGAACTCTGGACTTGCCAGAGAGCTGGACTGTGTAGAAAGCCAGAGGGTGGTTCAGACCAGCAGCAGCACTCAAAGAGCCTTTTTTCAAAAGAGGAACTGAGGCACACCACACAGGGACCTCCCACGCATGCTGGCCAGGCCAACAAAGAGGGAGGAGTGTGCACACAATTTGCTCCCACTAAGCACACCCCATGGACTGATCAAAGAGTCACAAAACAAGGTGACTTATCAGCCCCCGCCTGGTGCAAATGCACGGAGTGGAGAGTGCAGGCCCCACAGCGCTCTGAGAGCATGGGCTGGAAACTAGGAACCAGTGATTATTGTAGCCCAGACTGAGCCCTGATCCATGTGGAACCACAGGAAAGGAAAAACTGGAGCCCAGCCCATCTCTGCCTACAGGATCCAGGAATATCTGTAAAACTGGCTGGGTGGGCTTAAAATTAGCGAGAGGCCTTCTTTTTTTTTTTTTTCCCAAGAGTAAGACAATAAGACCTGGGCCTTAGAGAAAATCCCAGAGATCCATAAAGTCAGAAGGCGAACACCAACAGCCAAGGCAAATATTACTTCATTCTACGTCAGAAATGCATTTTTTTATTACTCATATTTATTTCCGTTTATTTAGTTTTTTTGTTCTGTTGTTTTGTTTGTTGTTCAAATACATTTGTCTCCATTATCCCACCACCACTTTCCCCTGCCCCACCCATTCCCACCTCCCACCCTCAATCCTTCCATCTTTGTGGCCAGCAGAGATAGTATATCAAGGCTAAAGGGGACACAGAGCTGCCTACAGACGCACTTCAAGAGAGACTGGAGATGGAGGCATTAGGGAGAGAACTGAGGGAGTAGCTGTGGGGTTCCCAGTGCTGCCTTCTTCCCCTTTCCATGGTCTCCATCTTGGTCAGGCCCCTGAGTCACAGGAGCCTGTAAGAAAAGACTAGCCCCGCCCTCAAAAGACACTGCCCCGCCCTGTGGTGCCTAAGCCTGAGAGCTGAGGGCAGAGTGAATAGATTAACAATTGCAGGAGACAAACACAGAAAGTAGATTCCTGGAAGTCTCAAACAGACTGCATAAGGTCAGACAGGGTCAACAACTGACATCATTAGAGGCAGACCCAGAAATAAAAGGGGGGAAAAAAAAGACCCACCTACTACAATAAGAGTTCAATCCACAAAGTCAGGAAATTGAGAAAGATCAACTTAAGAAGCAGAAGCAAAAAAAAAAAAAAGAAGAAGAAGAAGAAGAGACTTACAAATAATGGGAAGGAAAAGTAACAGCTCCCAAATAAGGGGAAAAGAGGAATGCCCACAGAGTGAAATAAATTAAATAGAGGCAATTAAACTATAAGATATTAAATTCAAAGCAATGCCTCTAAGGAAGTTTATTGAGCTCAGTGAGCTCAAAGAAAACAGTGAGAAACTACAGGGAAACTATCAGGAACTTACTGTAAACTATATCATTATGAAAAAGGCCATAGAAACTATAAATAAGACACAAGAGGAAATGGAGAATACAATTTCTGAATTGAACAACACAGTAGAAGGAATCAAAAGCAGGCTAGATGAAACAGAGGATCAAATCAGCGAGCTGGAGAACAAGTAGAAAAAAACTCCAGAAAGAACAAGAAATGGAAAAAAAACTCAGAAAGAATGAAGAGGTGTTTAGGGAAATGCAGGACAACCTGAAACATAATAATATCCATATAATAGGGATACCAGAAGGAGGAGAAGAGGAGCAAGGAATAGAGAACGTGTTTGAAAAACTCATGATGGAAAACTTCCCTCATTGGAGGAGAAAAAAAGTCACGCAAGTACAGGAAAAACAGAAAGCCCCATTAAAGAGGAACCCAATGAGACCCACTCAAAGACACATCATCATTAAAATGACAAATGTCAAAGACAAAGAGTCCTAAAGGCAGCAAGGGAGAAACAGGGAGCAACTTACAAGGGAGCCCCGATACAGCTAGGAGCTGACTTCTCAACAGAAACACTACAAGCCAGAAGGCAATGGCAACAAATATTCCAAATAATGAAAAGCAAGGGCCTACAACCAAGGCTGCTCTACCCAGCAAGGCTCTCAATTAAAATAGAAGGAGAAACAAGGAGTTTCCCAGACAAAGGAAGGCTAAAAGGATACACGTCCACCAAACCAGCACTCTAAGATATGCTAAAGCGACTGGTTTAAGAAGATGAGGGGAAAGAATGAGAAAGAGAACAACACAGGTACAAAGAGAAAAAATGAATAAGTATCTATCAGTAATAACTCTAAATTTAAATGAGCTAAAGGTCCCAATCAAAAGACACAGAATAGCTGAATGGATAAGAAAACATGACCCACACATATGCTGCTTGCAGGAGACCCACCTCAGAACAAAGGACCTACACAGATTGAAAGTAAAGGAATGGAAGAAAGTATTCCAAGCAAATGGACTGGAAATAAAGCAGGGGTAGAAATACTTATGTCAGACAAAATAGATTTCAAAACAAAAGCCATAAAAAGAGACCCAGAATGACACTTTACAGTACTCAAAGGAAGAATCTTTCAAGAAGACATAAACATTGTAAACTTATATGCACCCAACATAGGAGCACCCAAATATATAAGGAAAATCTCAGAGGACTTCAAGAAAGATATAAACAGCAACACACTGATAGTAGGGGATTTTAACACCCCACTGTCAACAATGGATAGATCTTCCAACCAATACATCAACAAGGATATTGTGGAACTGAATGATGCAGCAGATCAAATGGACTTAACTGACATATATAGAACCTTTCATGTCAAAGAAGCAAAATATGCATTCTTTTCAAATGCACTTGGAACATTTTCAAAGATAAACCACATGATAGGACACAAAAAAAAAAGCCTCAAGAAATTCAGGAAAATTAAAATCATAACAACCGTTTTCTCAGACTGCAAGGGCTGGAAACTGGAAACCAACCTCAAGGAAAAACCTCAAAAACATCCTAACTCATGGAGACTAAATAGCACACTATTAAACAAAAAATGGGTCCACAATGAGATAAGAAATCAAAAAATTTCTGGAAACAAATGAAAATTAACACAAAACAACCCAAAACCTATGGGACACAGCAAAGACAGTCCTGAGAAGGAAGTTCATAGCAACACAGGACTACTTAAAAAAGATAGAAACATTTCAAATAAAAGGCCTAACACTACAACTTCAAGGACTGGAGAAACAACAACAAATAAATCCCAGAGTAAGGAGAAGGAAGGAAATAATCAAGATCAGAGCAGAATTGAAGGACATGGAGACAAAAAGAACAATTCAAAGGATCAACCAATACAGGAGGTGGTTCTTTGAAAAGATAAACAAAATCAACAAGCCTTTAAGCAGACACATCAAGAAAAAAAGGGAGAGGACCCAAATAAATAATACCAGAAATGGAAGAGGAGAAATAACAAGTGATACTACAGAAATACAAAGGATTCTAAGAAATGACTATGAGGACTATATTCCAAGAAATTTGAAAACCTGGATGAAATGGGCAAATTTCTACAAAAGTATAATTTTCCAACACTGAATGAAGAAGAAGCAGAAAGCCTGAACAGATCGGTAACAGCTAGGGAAATTGAAGCACTAATCAAAAGACTCCCGGCACACAAAAACCCTGGGCCAGATGGTTTCACAGGAGAATTTTACAAAACATTTAAGGAAGAGCTAACCCCTGTTCTTCTCAGACTATTCCAAAAAATCCAAGAG
The DNA here is from genome assembly GCF_021234165.1 of Pteronotus mesoamericanus. NCBI lineage: Eukaryota > Metazoa > Chordata > Mammalia > Chiroptera > Mormoopidae > Pteronotus > Pteronotus mesoamericanus. The sequence continues at coordinate 4,996,914 of NW_026555109.1, forward strand.
GAGGGAAGACTCTCAAACTCTTTTATGAGGTCAGCATCATCCTAATCCCAAAACCAGGTAAAGACACTACAAAGAAAGAAAACTACAAGCCAATTTCGCTGATGAACATAGATGCTAAAATCCTCAACAAAATGTTGGCAAACCGTATCCAGATTAAAGAGATCATCCATCTTGATCAGGTGGGATTCATCCCAGGGATGCAAGGATGGTTCAATATTAGCAATTCAATAAATGTAATACATCACATAAACAAAAGGAAAGACAAAAATGACATGATCATCTCAATAGACGCAGAAAAAGCATTCAATGGAGTACATAACCTATTTATGATAAAAACTCTCAGCAAAGTGGGAATAAAGGGAGCATATCTCAACATAATAAAGGCCATATATGAAAAACCTATAGCCAACATCATGCTCAATGGGCAAAAACTAAAAGCTTTCCCACTAAGATCAAGAACAAGACAAGGACATCAACATTCATCTCTTCTATTCAACACAGTATTGGAAGTTATAGCCACAGCAATTGCACCAGAAAAAAGAAATAAAATGCATCCAAATTGGAAAGGAGGAAGTGAAACTATCATTGTTTGCAGATGACATGATGCCATACATGGAAAATCCCATAAACCCCACCAAAAATTACTCAACCTAATAAGTGGATTTGGAAAAACAGTAGGATACAGAGTCAATATTCAGAAATGGATTAAATGCTCCAATCAAAAGACATAGGGTAGCTGAATGGATAAGAACACATGACACACACCTATGCTGACTACAACAGACCCACCTCAGAACAAAAGACCTACACAGACTGATAGTGAAGGGTTAGAAAAATATATTCCAAACAAATGGACAAGGCAAAAAAGCCAGGGTAGCAATATTTATAACAGACAAATCACTTCAAAACAAAATCCATAAAAAGAGACCCAGAAGGACACTTCATAATACTCAAAGGGATAATCCATCAAGAAGACATAAACATTCTAAACCTATAAGCACCCACATAGGCGCACCCAAATATATATGGAAAATCTTGGAGGACTTCCAGAAAGATATAGAGAATAACATGTTTATAGTAGGGTATTTAACACCCCACTATCAACAATGGATAGATCTTCTAAACAAAATATCAACAAGTATATTGTGGCATTGAATAATGCCCTATGTCAAATGGACTTACACAGAAACTTTCCTTCCAGAGAAGCAAAATACACATCCTTTTCAAATGTACATGGAACATTTTCAAAGATCAACCACATGATAGCACACAAAACTAGCCTCAACAAATTGAAGAAAATTGAAATTACATCAAGTATTATATCAGACCACAAAAGCCTAAAATTAAGAGAAAAGATGGCAGAGGAGTGAATGGGAGTCATGTGGACCTCCTCCCAAGACCAAAGTGGAATTGTGACTAAATAGTGGAGAAATCACCTGGAAAACAATGGAACGATAGAGGGAGAGGAGCCTTGGAGCTGCGGACAGACAGTAGAATCAACTTTCACACATCTGAATTGGTGAGAAGTGCGGTGGAGGTTCGAGAGGGGAGGCTGGGTACCCACGGGCACCGGCACCAGAGGGACATTGAAATGGCCAGTTGGATCCCCCTGAGAAGAACAGGGTCTGAACCATAAACAGAGACCCCTAGTATACAGCAGCTGAAACCAGGAAAACACACAGACAAAATGCAACCCCCAAAAGCTTAGGGGCTCTCTCTGCCAGAGACAGGTGGCTGGGGATGCAAAGAGACATATAAAGGGCCAATACAAAAATTTGCAGTGGCAGCCGCCTTCCTTGATCTCTGGGAATAGGCGGCGGCAGAGTGGGCTGGTGCCTGAGGAAAGATTGGTGAGGTAAACTTTGTGAAGAGAACACAGATGGTAGCCAGCGGAGCCCCAGTGATAACTCATCTCCCACTCTGCAGCTACCATCTCACTCAGGCATAAGAGAATCAATTAACCTGCCGCTTGTGCACATGTGAGTTGGGGGCTGGGTGCAGATTGGCTGGAAGAAATAGAGGATCCCTAGCCAAAGGGGACAAACAGCTGCATAGAGAGCCTTGAGGAGAGGCTAGAGATGGAGGCACTGGGGAAAGAATGGGAGGAGGAACCAGGGAGTCCCAACTCCCTCCCCATTCCATAGTCTCCATTTCGCACAGGTAGGCCATGCCCCCAAAGAGACATAAGCAGGCACGTGTGACCCAGATGGCCCACAATTACAACATGGTCCACAGAAATGGTGGATACTTGGCTGAAGAAGTCACAGAACTGCCCAGAGATCCTTGAGGAGGGACTGGGGACAGAGGTGTTGGAGAAAGAACAGGAGGAACCGGGGAATCCAACTCCTTCTCCTTTCCATAGTCTCCATTGTGAGTGGGCAGGCCACACCCCCAAAGAACCAAAAGCTGAAAAGCACACAATAGACAGCCCCAAACCACCCAGTGCAGGCACGCGCACACACACGTGAGCAGCCGGCGAGGGTTGGTGAGGGCATGTTTGGACCTGCAACCACGCAGGCTGGCGAGGGCTCCAGCAGGCCGGTGTCCATGGGGCCTGGGAGGGAGTGCATAGACCTGTGAGAGCACACATGAACCTGCACCCCCACAGGGGGTGAGGGCTTGGCGGGCCGGTGAGTGCAGAACAATCCACAGAAATAGTGGATCCCTGGCCAAAGGGGTCACAGAGCTGCCCAGAGACCCTTGAGGAGAGACTGGAAACAGAGGCATTGGGGAGTCCAAGTGCTAACTCTGCCCTAGTCCACGATCTCCATATTGCTCAGGTGGACTACTCCCCTGAGTGACAGCAGCCTATAAGGGGATGATAGTCCCACCATCAGGAGACACTGCTCCACCCTGTGGTGCCTAAGCTTGACATTTGAGGACAAAGTGATCAGATTGACAATCACAGGAGACAGATACAGAGAATATGCTCCTGGAGGCTCAAACAAATGGCCCAAGTTCATATAGGTTCAACAACTGACATCATCAGAGGCAGGCCCAGAAAGAAAAGTAAAGAAAAAACAAATAAATAAAAAGATCAGCCTACTACCATCGAAGTTTAATCCATAAAGCCAGGAAATCTAGATG